>NC_045612.1:0-5143944 GCF_009762305.2 Zalophus californianus | reverse complement strand
AAAAGGAGGAGTCACTTCGGGGTGCAGACACAGAGCACGGCACACGGGCCCCAGTGGGGCAGGAGGGCTGGGGCGGACTCTGTGAGGTCCCCATCGTCCAAGCTGGGCGGTCCCCTCCTTGGCCCCTCAGGGGACTGCTATTTCCCCTGGCAGGGCCTGGGCCCCACCCCCGCAGCCTGAGGCCACAGGGTCACAGCAAGGCCACGCAGCCCTGGGACCCCACAGAAGGTAAGCGAGGGGGCCCACCTCTGCCCACGCCTGCCAGAGGTCTAAGGGCTCGTCTCGGGATCCAGGGACGGCCAAGCTCGGGTGCCGTCTGTGTGGGATGGGCGCACCTGTCCGTCTAGTCCTTGACCCCACGGAAGGCCTGGGAAAACTCCCTGTGTTGACCCGAGGCCACCCTCTTGGTGTCGAGGCCTCATCTCTGGGAGACGCCAGAAGGAGAATTCAGGAGGCACAATTTGGCCCACCGATCGCCCGTCTCCCCAGGGCTGGCAGCAGTGGCAGGGTAGGCCCGGGCCCTAAGGATCCTGCTGTGGGAGGCAGGCCCTCATTTCTCATCTGCCCCCCACCATCAGGGCCAGACCCAGAGCCAGGGCACCTGCGTCCTCTGCTACCTGAGTGCAGACCCTCAGGCCCGGGACCTCTCCATCCTGAGAGGAAGGATCTGGAGAGGAGGAGGGACTCAGCCTGACAGGCCCCACCCAGGATTCCCAGGGCCGCCAGGTAGGGGTGGCACAGACTTCTGGGCCATCCTTCCTGGTCCCGAGGGGTGGGTTGGGAATCACTCACTGCTCCCCCGGGTGTCCCCACATTGACTCTTGGCAGGAGCAGGGGCTCCTGTGTGTCTCCCAGATGGGCTTCCCCAGATGACCTGACCCCGACCTCTCCCAGCATGGTCCTCAGCACCCTGAGAGCTCCGAGAAAAGGGGGAGGAGCCAGCACGTCCTCATCCACGGCCACGTCTCCATTTCCCACTGACTCTAGGCTTGGGTCCAGGGTCTCTCAGTCCTCCCTCTGCAACTTCAGCGTAAAGCCCAACAGGACCTGGGCCTGCCCCTCTGCCCCGCTGAGGGAGGCCCTGCTCCTTCGATCCACCAAGGACCCCAGGTTCTCGGGAGACTCAGATGCAGAAGTCCGGCCGCACTGGCCACGTGTCCCCATCCCGCCCAGGGGGGCCTCCCTAGACTGACCTCATGGGTGGGCTTCTGCGGGGCTCCCCTCTGTCCTCCCGCAGGGTTTAACCCTGGCCTCTGCACGCCACCCCCCGCCACTGAGGGACCAGGGCCCTCCCCTCTGCCCACGTGAGCATCTGCTCCTTTCATCAGGCCCTCACCTCAGTCTCTCTGAGGCCCGGATTCGGAAGTCCAGACTCACTACGGGTTCCAATCACCCCCCTCCCCCCAATGGACCTTCCCTGACTAACGCTGTGCTGGGGTCCAGGGTCCTTCACTCCTCCCTCTGCATCCTCAGCGTGAAGCCAGCAGGACCTGAGCCCGGCCCTCTACCCACCCGAGGGAGGCCCTGCTCCTTCTGCCAAGGCCCCCAGAGTCTTTGAGACCCAGATGTGCAAGTCCGGACTCACAACGTGCTCCCATCCCCCCCCCCCCCGTCTCGGGCCTTCCCTGACTGACGCTGTGCTGGGGTGCAGGGTCCCTCACTCCTCCCTCTGCATCCTCAGCGTGAAGCCAGCAGGACTGTGTCCGCCCCTCTGTCCAGGCGTGTGAGACCCAGCCCCTTTTGCCAAGGCCCCCAGAGTCTTTGATACCTGGATATACAAGTCCAGACTCACCACGTGCTCCCATATCCCCCCCCCCCCCCCCTCACGGACCTTCGAGGATTGACGCTGTGCTGGGGTCCAGGGTCCCTCAGTCCTCCCTCTGCATCCTCACCGAAAAGCGCAGCTGGATCTGAGACCGCCCCTCTGCCGACCAGATGGAGGCCCTGATCCTCCCGCCAAGGCACCCAGCGTCTTTGAGACCCGGATGCGGAAGTCCGGACTCTGCACGTGTTCCCTTCCCCCCCCCTACCCCCGCGGACCTTCCCTGACTGACGCTGTGCTGGGGTCCAGGGTCCCTCACTCCTCCCTCTGCATCCTCAGCGCGAAGCCAGCAGGACCGGGGCCCGCCGTCTGTCCACCCGAGGGAGGCCCTGCCCCTTCTGCCAAGGCCCCTAGACTCTCGGGAGACCCGGATGCAGCAGTCCGCCGCACTGGCCGCGTGGCCCCTTCCCGCCCTGCGGCCTTCCCGGACTCACCCTGGGGCCCGACCTCGGTGAGGTCCCCTCTGTCCTGGGCTCCTGAGTCCCTCGGTCCTGCCCCCGATCGATCCCCACCCCGGCACCACTCGGACTCCCTGGGGCTGCCTGTGCCCCTGCCCCGTCCCGACCTGGCATCCTTCCCCTCTGACCCAGGTCCTCAGCTCCCTCAGACCCCCGCCGCGCATTTCACCGGACGCACCCACCTGTGGCCACCCTCCCCGGGGGGGCCCCCAGGGCCGGGCCGCGGCAGGGCCCGAGTGGCTGGACCTGAGCGGGGAGGAGTGGCCCCCACAGTCCTCCCTCTCCCCCCGCAACCCGCTCCAGGGAGGGCCCGGGCCCGTCCATCTGGGGACCCCTGTCCAGTGCCCCGGGCCGCGGCGGGAGGGGCTCAGCGGGACGACGCTGTCCCCTGCCGGGGTCGCTCGGGGCTGCCGGCATGGCGACCTGGCTCCTGGGGGACCCCGCACTCTGTGCTCCCTCACGGGTGCGTCTACCTGCACGCCTGGCGTCTCCCGACCGAGATCCGTCCTCCCACTCACGGAGGTCCCGGGGTCTCTCAGGCCTCCGAGGCGGAAGTCGGCGCTCGTCACATCCGGACCCCACAGGAAGGGGTCCCTTAGGGTGACAGCACGTGGGGCGGAGATGGGTTCCGGGGTGGGCTACGTGGGGCAGGAGAGGGGAGCGGCGTGCCGAGTCCGGACTTCCGCATCCGGGCCTCACAGACGCTGGGGCCGTGGCCGAAGGAGCAGGGCCTCCCTCCGTTGGGCAGAGGGCCGGGCTCAGGTTCTGCTGTGCTTCACGGTGAGGATGCAGACGGAGGAGGGAGGGACCCTGGACCCCAGCACAGCTTGGGTCCTGGAAGGTCGTGACGGGGGGGGGGGGGGGGGGGCGTGGCGGCGTGGATGGGAGCACGTGGTGAGTCCGCACTTCCGCATCCGGGTCTCACAGACGCTGGGGCCTTGGCCGAAGGAGCAGGGCCTCCCTCCGTTGGGCAGAGGGAAGGCCGCAGGTCCTGCTGGGCTTTACGGTGAGGATGCCGAGGGAGGACTGAGGGACCCTGGACCCCAGCACAGGCTCAGTCCTGGAAGGTCCGTGACGGGGGGGGGGGGGGGGGGGGGGGGGCGGATGGGAGCACGTGGTGAGTCCGGATATTCGCATCCGGTCTCCCAGGCGGTGGGTCCTTGGAGGAAGGAGCAGGGCCTCCGTCGGGTGGGCAGAGGAGAGGGCCCAGCAGTAACCGGAGTCAAGGTATGAACTCTGGGGAAGGACAGAGGAGGTCTCACAGACGTTGGGCCATAGTGTCTGTGCCGGAAGCTCTCTGGGGTCCATGGGGATACGTCGCGAGTGCCGACTTCAGGTTCTGGGTCTCAGAGAGTCCGGAGGTCTGGTGTAAGGAGCAGGGCCTCTAGTAGGCAGGCCGGGGGGGGGGGGGTGCGGGGGGAGGAGGGCCCAGGTTCTGTCAGGAGTCAAGGTGAGGACCAGAGGGAGGAATGAAGGACCCTGGACCCAGTAGGGAATCAGTCCTGGGAGGCCCCTGAGCGGGAGGAGGACGAGTGGCGTGTCCAGACTTCCACATCCGGGTCTCAGAGAGGCTGGGGGCTGGGGTAGGAGGCAGGTCTTCAGGTCAGCAGCAGGGAGGGCTCCGTTCCTGCTGGAATCCAGGTGAGAACACTGAGGGAGAACTGAGGGGGCCCTGGACCCCAGAACAGAGTCATAGACGGGAGGCTCTGGAGCAGCCGTCCGCCTGAGGCGCACCCCCGAATTTGGCCTTGGATCTCAGGGATGTGCGGGGCGGTCAGAGGGGAAAGGACTCGGGACAGCAGAGGGCAGGGCCCCACGTCTTGTTGGAGACCAGGAGGGAGGCAGGCTGAGAGCTGAAGACCATAGAGCCTGAAACAGACAATGATTTTGTTGCCCTTGGGCTCCTTCTTGCATGTGCCCCAAGGTGGGGGGGAGCAGCTGAGGTATTGACTGACGTCTGCAGCCCGGGTCTGAAGGAGGTGAGCCTTGGTCTGAGGAGTGGGGCCTCAGGTCAGCAGAGGGTGGAGTCCCAAGACCCTGAGGGAGGCCTGAGCAGACACCCACCCAGACACAGGGTTCCCAATGAAGTCCTGCCCCAGGGGTCAGTCCTGCGAGGCCAGGCCAGGTGTCAAGAAAAGTAAGGGCCCCACTTTCTCCTCTGGGTCTCAGCGGGTTGGTGGCCTTGGCCTGCAGGATGCATCCTGGGGTTAGAAGAAGGGATAGTTCCAGGTCCCGCTGAAAGTAAACAGGAGCACCTTGCGGACAAAGAGTGGACTCCCGCCCCAGGACAGAGGGGCCGACCCCGACCTCAGCTCTTTGTGAATTGGGTGGGGTGCAGGGGGAGGGCGTGGAGTGCTGCCTCCTCACCGTCCTCTCGGAGGGTGAGGACCATGCTGGGAGAGGTCGGGGTCAGGTCATCTGCGGAAGCCCACCTGGGAGACACACAGGAGTCCCTGCTCCTGCCAAGAGTCAGTGTGGGGACCCCCGGAGGGAGGGGTAAGTGGCTCCCACCGCACCCCTCGGGACACGGAGGGGATGGCCCCGAAATCGGTGCAGCCCCTACCTGGCAGCCCTGGGAACCCTGGGTGGGGCCTGTCAGGCTGAACCCCTCCTCCTCTCCAGATCCCTGGTCTAAGGGAGGGGAGGGCCTGGGGCTGAGGACCTGGACTCAGGTAGCAGAGGAGTCAGGGGCCTTGGCTCTGGCTCTGGGCCTGGGGCCGGGGGCGGGGCGGGGGGGGCGGAGCAGGAGTCCTTGATGGGGAGGTGAGAAATGAGGGGCTGCCTCCCACAGCAGGATCCCTAGGGCCCGGGCCTACCCTGCCGCTGCTGCCAGCCCTGGGGAGACGGGCGATGGGTGGGCCAAGTTGTGTCTCCTGACTTTTCCTTCTGGCGTCTCCCAGAGATGAGGCCTCGGCACCAGGAGGGTGGCCTCGGGTCAACACAGGGAGTTTTCCCAGGCCTTCCGTGGGGTCAAGGACTAGACGGAGAGGTGCGCCCAACCCAGCACAGACGGCACCCGAGCTTGGCCGTCCCTGGGATCCCGAGACGAGCCCTTAGACCTCTGGCAGGCGTGGGCAGAGGTGGGCCCCCTCGCTTACCTTCTGTGGGGTCCCAGGGCTGCGTGGTCTTGCTGTGACCCTGTGGCCTCAGGCTGCGGGGGTGGGGCCCAGGCCCTGCCAGGGAATAGCGTCCCCTGAGGGGCCAAGGAGGGGACCGCCCAGCTTGGACGGATGGGGACCTCACAGAGTCCGCCCCAGCCCTCCTGCCCCACTGGGGCCCGTGTGCCGTGCTCTGTGTCTGCACCCCGAAGTGACTCCTCCTTTTCTCCTCCAGGGGCTTCCAGAGCTCAGAGTGGAGGCCTAGGTCCGAGGCAGGAGCCTCTAAGGTCCCAGAGCAGGGGAGGCGCAGGTGAGTGCCAGTGGTCAAGGTGAGGTACTTGCTCTGAGCGTGGAGCCAGGGGCTCGCCCGTCCCACCGCAGACGGGGCCACTCAGCACCCAAGTCCGACGCAGCGCACTGTCAGCTCCGGGGCTTCAGGCCTCTGCTGCCTGGGCCGCACCCTGAGGAGCCGTCCCACACCTTTCCTCAGGTTCTGAGGGACGTGCTCTGCAGGACGCTGTGGGTCAGAAGGGAGAGTGGCAGGCCCTGATGGGAATCAGTATGCACCCCTGAAGGATGCTGAGGGCATTTCCCATCCAGGCAGAGTGGGCCCCACTCTCCCACGCTCGGCACCCTCCGAGGGCAGAGGCAGGGAAGGCTGCGGGTGGTGCACCCACTCCCTGCCGCTGTCAGGGAGGTGAGATTCTGTTCAGAGGGCTGACTTCAGCTCAACAGAGGGAGCCATACCTGGTCAGCAGAGAAAAGACTTCAAAGATCGGCCAGGACTCAAGAAAAGGACGCTTTGGGAGGATGGAGGGTATGAACGTTTCCCCCCACTTCGAAAGAGAAGGGACCTTAACGAGAGTCCAGGTTCCCCGTTCTCAGCCCAGGGAGGGCCTAGCAGGGATGGCTGGATGTGGCTCCTCTGCCGCATGGTTGGGCCTGGGGGCTCTCCGGAACGTGAGGCCCTTGGCCTGTGGGAAACATCAAGGCGGCAGAGGGAGGATCCCAGGATCCCCCAGGCAGCCGTACGAGGACCCTGAAGGAGGGCTGACCTTACCCCCGCCCCCATCTCAGAAAAGAAAGGACTGCACAGAGTCCACCTCTGCCCTGGTGTCAGCCCCGGAAGGAACGGTCAGCGGTGGCCCTAGGTGGCATGCTCACCTGTCCCATGGGTCGGAAGGTGGGGAGTCCTCGGGGAGCTGAGGTCTTGGTCTGAGGGGCACATGGCTTCTGTCTCAGGTCGGGGGCCGGGAGGAAGGGCAGGCCCTGGCAGGAAGAAAGAGGAACCTACTCGGAGATTGAGGGACTCCCCAACCCAGGACAGGGGGGCCGGGCCCCACAGCTAGCCCTTTGTGATCTTGCATGTGGTGGAGATGTGGTGTAGATACCTTTTAGTACCAACCGCGTGTGGTGGAGATTCCTTTTGGTACCAACTGCAAGATGGAGGGGGCGTTGCCCACGACAGTGGATCTCGCCCGCCCACAAAGAGTCTAGGAATTCAAGGCAGTTCTGAGGCTCTATCCAGAGATGGCAGCAGCTTCCCCACAGAGTAGGTGCTCGGGCCTACAAGAACGTCCCACCATTCGGTGGTCACTTGGCCGGCCATGGGTTGTTCTGGGTGCTTGTGACCAAAAGGCCCTAAAGCAGAGGTTCCCAGGACCCCGTCCGCCGGTGCCCCGAACGGGCTGGAGCAGCTCACGGAACTGAGGCACACAACTCACTCACTAGACCCCCGGGTGCTTGCCAACGGATGTAGCTCGGGAACAGCCAGACGCGAGAGCTGCGTGGGCCACGGGAGGGCAGGGGTGTGGAGAAGCTTCCATGCCCTCTGAGTGCGCCCCTCCCCCCACACCTCCATGTCACCCACCTGAAAGCTCTCTGAGCCTGTCCCTTTGGGGATTGATGGAGGCTCCCTCACTCAATGGCTACCCCCCTCTGTGCTCTCCTGTGCTCAGGGGGTGGGGGGGGACTGAAAGTTCCCACCCTCTAGCCCCCTGGCTGGTGCTCCTGGCACCCAGCCCCCATCCAAAGGTGCTGCCCAAAGTCACCTCCTGGACATTAACAAACGACATATTTATCATTCCCCCCACTTTGGAAATTCCAAGAGTTTGAGAGCAGAGAGCTAGCGCCTGTGGACAAAGAGCAAAACCTACATTTACTTATAAATGACAGTATCCAAGGTGCCTTTTCAGGCTCTTGGGAGCTCTCAGGGAGGCGAGGACCATGCTCTGAGTGGACAGCATCACGTGATCTGAGGAAGCCCACCTGGGTGACAGGAGTCCCAGGTGAGGACCCCGAGGGAAGGGAGTGGACCCCAATTGCCAGAACCAGGAGGGGACCCGCCCCAGAAGCCTGGCCTGCCCCCACTGTCAGCCCTGGGAACTCTGGGCGGGGCCAGTCTGGGGCTGAGCCCCTTCTTCCTTCCAGATCCCTGCTCTCAGGGAGGCAAAGGCCTTGGTCTGAGGGTCTGAACTCAGGGTCAGCGGAGGCAGGATCCTGGGCCCTGGCAGGAGTCAAGGACGCGGCAGCCTCCCCTTCCCCGGGAACCTGGGAGGCCCCGGGCAGTGCGGTCAGATGGGGCCGCCCTCCCGTCCTTCTGTTCAGGCTCAGGGCTGTGTGGTCTTGTGCTGAGGCTTTTGCTTCAGGCGAGCAGAGGGGTGGGGCCCGGGCCCTGCCAGGGCAGAGGTGAGTCCCCCGATGCGCAGAGTGGGGAACACCCCCACACTCACCCCCCCCCCCCCCCCCCCCCCGGTGTCCCGCAGTGGGGACCTCCCGGAGTCAGACCCAAGCCCTCCTGCGTGCCCCCGGGGACCCTGGGCTGCACCTCCCAGTCTGCGCCCTGAGGTGCCCCCTCCTTCCCTCCTGCAGGGGACTCAGGACCTGGGAGGCGAAGGCCTTGTGTCAGGCAGGACTTCCTAAGGTCACAGGGGCAGAGGGAGGAGGCCCTTGGCTTCCCCCTTGGGTCTCTCAGGAGGACAGGCGGCCCCATGGGGGAGAGACCCCTGTGAGGGCCAGGGACTGCCCGCACGGAGACCCGGGGTCGCCGTTGTCACAGCTGCCACGGGGCCCTTCCCTCAGCCCGAGGCTCCTCCCGCCCCGTCTCTCTCCCAGGCCTTTGGGTCGCCTGCGCCCACCGGGCCGCACCGGGTGCCTGCCGCCAGACGGAAGTCATCATGCCTCTGGGGTGAGAGCAAGGAGCTCCAGAAGTTGGAGGCAGAGCTTCAGGACCCGAGAGAGGCCCGAGCACCTGCCTCCCGCACCGCTGTCCTGGGCTGCGGAGGCCGAGGAGTTCCTCTCCCCCTCCTCCCCCTCCCCCTCCTCCTCCTCACTGTCCTCCTCCTCCTCTTCCTTTGCCCTGTTCCTGGACACCCCAGAGGACGGGTCTGCCGCTGGGTCTCCAAGCCCTCCCCAGAGCCCTCTGAGTGCCTGCCCGCCGCCCAGTGCCGGGGCAGCCGCTCCCTGGAGCCTATCTGAAGATCTCTCAGGCTCAGCCCCGGAGGAGGAGGGCTCTGGCCCTGGGCTGGAGCCTGGAGCGGCCCTGCCCCCGCTGCAAACCACACTCCACCTGAAGGCGGCCCACCTGGTGGCCTTCCTGCTCCTCAAGTATCGCACCCAGCAGCCCACCAGCCAGGCGGAGATGCTGGAGGTCATCGGCAACGACGCCCAGGATGCCTTCCCTGTGATCTTGGGCCAGGCCTCCCACTGCATGCAGCTGGTCTTTGGCGTGCATGTGAAGGAAGTGGACCCCGGCGACCACTCCTACGTCCTGGTCCCGGTCCTGGGCCTCACCTGTGACGGGATGCTGAGCGGTGAGCAGGGCATGCCCAAGAACGGCCTCCTGGTTTACGTCCTGGGGGTGATCCTCGTGGAGGATGACCATGCCCCCGAGGAGGAGATGTGGGAAGCGCTGGCGTTCGTGGGGGTGTATGCAGGCCAGGAGCACATCATCTACGGGGAGCCCAGGGAGCTCCTCACCAAGGTCTGGGTGCAGGAAGGGTACGTGGAGTACCGGCAGGTGCCCGGCAGCGACCCTGCCCGCTACGAGTTCCTGTGGGGTCCCAGGGCCCACGCCGAAACCAGCCAGTTGCAAATGGAGGAGTATTTGCTCCGGGTCAATCCTGGGCAGTTGGCTTCCGCGCTGGCCCTGTGTGAAGAGGCTGTGAGAGATGGGAGAGAGGGGGCCTGAGCCCCGGGGGCACCTTCGCTGGGGTCGGCAGCTTCTCCTCCAGGGCTGGGCGTGAAGCGAGGCTGCTTGTTGGTTCTTCCCTGGGGCGTGTGTGCGTGTGTGTGTGCGCGCGTGTGCGTGAAGACAGAGCCCTGGGCGTCGTAAAGAGTGCAGGGCCGGGGAGGGTGGGAGCAGAAAGCAGGGCCAGGAGCCTTCTGGGGGTGGCGGGGGGGGGCAGTTCCCTGGGATGACTCCCACATCCAGAGCTTGGTGTCCTGGAGAAAGCTCCCCTGTGGGGTTCCTTGCCATAGAAGGTTTCATCCGTTTCAGCGGCTGAGTGTGTGAGTGACATCCACCCCGCAGCGTTTGTCCGTACCCAGTTCAAGAGTTAAGAGTTTTGTCATGTCCTGGAAACCATTTGGGACCCCTTGCCTCCTCGTTTCTGCTCCGGACCAAAATCACAGGGCACCGGTCTAGCGATGGGTTGAAAAGGCGAAAGAAAGGAGGAGGGAAGGGATGGGGGTCAGAAAATAGAGAAATAAAAGGAAAAGTTTGTTGGTTCTTGCTTCTGATGCCTTCCTGTCCGTCATTCCGCGAATACCAAAGGCACGCACCGGTGTGCTCCTGCGTTGGCCTGGTTCTTCCAGAGTGGAGGGGAGACGTCCTCCCAGCAGAGAGGGAGCCCTGCTCACTGGCTCCTTGATTCCCACACGTGGGCTGAGCTCTGCTCTCTGGAAGGCCCTGGGCGTGAGCAGTGAGGACACTAGCAGAAGCAGGACACGTCCCAGCCACAGGGGACTGAGTCTAGGGGCCGCAGTCCTGGCAGGAAGGTGGGGAGGGGAGCCCTGAGTCCTGCAGAAGAAACGGAGGCAGGGTGAGTGGGGGCGGCTCCCGGGGCGAGCACTGCGTTGGAGGTGCCCTGAGTCCTGGCGGCTGGGTGTGCCTGGTCCCCGTGATGGCTTCTGTGCGGCTGGTCCCCGGCACGCTGGGGTATGACAGCGGTCCTCCTTGGAGAAGGGGTGCCTCGGGTGTGGGAGCGGAGCCTGAAATGGATTCATTGCTCTGAGAATACCCATTGGTCCTGGAGAAGACAGAGCACTCCCTGTGACAGGAAGGAAGGGTGTTTGCTGCCTTTCAACTGCCTCAGAAGTTGTGAGCACAAAAAGAGAGTTCTGTTGCCTTTCCAACATAGGGTCTGTGGAGAGATCGGAACCCTTGTACACCCTTGTGGGAACGTAACCCGATAACAGCTGCTCTGGAAAAGTGTGTGACAGGGCCTCAAAAAATTAGAAATGGAAATGACTGTATGAGCCAGCAATCCCAATTCTGGGCGTACAGTTAAGGTCTTTTTTTTTTTTTTAAGATTTTATTTATTTATTTGACACAGAGAGAGAGAGAGAGGGAGAGAGCACAAGCAGGGGGAGCGGCAGGCAGAGGGAGAAGCAGACTTCCCGCATGAGCAGGGAGCCCGATGCGGGGCTCGATCCCAGGACCCCGGGACCATGGCCTGAGCCGAAGGCAGCGGTCTAACCAACTGAGCCACCCAGGCGCCCCTACAGTTAAGGTCTTGAAGGCTGGGTCTCAAAACTCCTCTGTGTACCCATGTTCACGGCAACAGGATTCCTGATAGGTGAAATGTAGGTACGTTCATGTGATTCATAACGCAGATATATGGTTGGGCATTCAATGACCAAAATGCATTTCTCCTATATATTGGGTCTTGGTCCAGAGTCCTGGCTCTGAGCTCCTCAAACCCTCTTGCAATTCCAAACCCTGGAGAGTGATGAAGGTGTCTTTTGTTACGAGCCTGAGGTGACTTTGAGAAGCACCTAGGGAGGGGGCCTGATTGCCAAGTGCACCAGCTAGGGGGTTAGCGGGTGGGACCTTTCAGTCCCCCCACCCCCTGACCACGGGGGGAGGGCAGAGGGGCTGCCGATTGAGTGGGGGAGCCTCCATAAAACCCCAAAGGGACAGGCTCAGAGAGCTTTCAGGTGGGTGACATGGAGATGCGGGCGGAGGGGCGCACTCAGAGGGCATGCAAGCTTCTCCGCACCCCTGCCCGCCTCCCGTGGCCCACGCAGCTCTCGCGTCTGGCTATTCCCAAGCTACATCCGTTGGCAAGCAGCCGGGGGTCTCGTCAGTGAGTTGTGTGCCTGAGTTCCGTGAGCTGCTCCAGCCCGCTCAGGGCACCGGCGGACGGGGTCCTGGGAACCTCTGCTTTAGGGCCTTTTGGTCACGAGCACCCAGAACAGCCTAGGGCTTGCGACGGGCAGGAGTGGGGTGGGCCGCCAGGTAGGACTGGGCCCTTAGCCTGTGGAACGCGCTGCTGTCTCCGGGTGGAGAATGGCAGAAGGGAGGTGACCGGTGGCCGCGCTGCCGGAGCCACCCCCGCTGTGTCACACTGCTGTCCGGCTGCTCGCAGGCTCGGCCGTCGGCGGTCCGTTTCGATTGCCCGCCTTGTGGCCGCTCCAGGGGCAGCACGGGAGCGTTCCTCAGGAGGGGGCAAACTTCTAGGCGCGCTTCTGGGAAACCGGGATCACAGAGCCCTCCCCCTGCCCCGCACGTCCCGGGTGTAGGGCTCGTCTTTCCTCCATGGTTCCAAAGTCAGCGTGTCCGTTCAGTAATCAAACTGCATTGTTTCGTCCCCCCCCCCTTCTCCCCCAGGCCCTCTTGTCTACAGGGTTCCTGTGCAAGAGGGTCTAAAGCATTTTCACAGACCAGCGTTGTCCTAGAAGGGAACCGAAAAGACTCGTCATTGTCAAGAGGTGGGCAGGATGACGACATCTTGAATTTCCAGCAGTTTTTTTTTTTTTAAAGATTTATTTATTTGAGAGAGTGAGAGAGAGCACGAGAGGGAAGAGGGTCAGAGGGTCAGAGGGAGAAGCAGACCCCCCCGCTGAGCAGGGAGCCCGATGTGGGACTCGATCCCGGGACTCCAAGATCATGACCTGAGCCGAAGGCAGTCGCTTAACCAACTGAGCCGCCCCGGCGCCCCTTTCCAGCAGGTTTTGAAACGGGTGTCCATAACCCTTTGCATCCCGATCGCTTATCGCGTGAGGGGGAGAGGAAAGAGCAAGGCCTTCCCGGGAAGGCTGGGTGAACACCCTCACCGCCTGGTGGGTGCAGCAGGAGCAGGCCGAGGGGCCCAGGCAGGCAGTCCTTGTTGTAGACTACAGCTAGCCAGGCTAGGCCCGCACGGTGAGTCCAAGGCACAGGGGTCTGCGTTGGATCTGTCCAGAGCGCATGGAGGCCTCCCGGTCCCGGGGATGGGCCCCCCGGGGACGTGCGGCTTCCGTGGGCATCCCGAGTCAGGAGTGCACTCACTGGTCTGTGTCGGAAATGCCACGCCCCCGGGCAGCTCTGTCTCCCTTGGTCGCAGGAGAGAACAGGCCCTCTATCGTGCACGTCTGCAAGGGACCGCGACGGTCCAGGACGGCCCCCAAGATGTGCGGACAGATTTGGGACCCCCCCCCCCCCCCCCCACCCCAGAGGGAGGGTCCCAAATCTGCAAGGATCCCAGAGCTCAAGATCTGTTCGTGGAGCTTTGCCTGACTTCCTTTCAGCACAGCTGGTGCTGAGGCTGAACAGGCCCACCCACAGTGTACGCTTGCAGCTTTGGGCTCAGCGTGCAAGGCAGCCAACTAGGCTTTGGGAGCTCGGGGGCTAACAAAGTCAGTGGCTTTCGGGCAGCAAGTCGAGACACTGCCAGGCCAGACAGCGGCTGCCCAAGTCCCCGTGACGAGCAGACGCTTTCCCGAGCCTTTCTGGCCTTGCCCTCCTTCGCGTCTCCCCCGGAGCTGGGCTGAAAACCCTGCACCTCGCCTTGGATCAACATCAGCCTCTAAGGATCAGACCTGTGATTTCCCAAGAGCTCATGAGCAAACTGCAGGGGGCTCCAGGGATTGGGGGCTGGTCCAGGAAGAGGACAAGACCAGGACAGGCAGCAACACACAAGCGGCTCTCCTGGGTGGCGCCTGAACGGAGTCCCATTACAGGGGAGCCCCCTCACAGCGTGAGACTGCCCAGGGCCTTACGGTCGGGGGGGCGGGGGGGGCACGATGCAGGATGGCAGTGCTACGGTCTCAGTGAGTTCCGCCCCCCTCCCCCAGATACATCTGTTGAAATCCTAGGCACCAAACATGATGGTCTTTGGAGGTGGGGCCTTTGGGAGGTGTTTAGGTCAAGAAGGTGGAAGCCTCGTGGATGGGAGGGAGCGCCTTGTACGAGAGGCTCCAGAGAGTTCCCCGGCCCCTTCCACCAGGAGGGGACACAGTGAGAAGGTGGCAGCTGTGAACCAGGAGGGGGGCTCTCACTCCACCTTGCTGGCACCGTGTTGGCACCTTGCACCTCCAGCACCAGGAGAGAGAGCGATGTCCCGTATGCCTGAGCCGCTCAGGCTGTGGCGTTTTGCTACAGCGGCCCCGTGGGCTAATGGACAAAGGGCAGGGAAGGATCTGCTCGGGGAGGGGGCTCAGCTCAGCAGCTCGGGGGACCGGCTGGGGCTCTGAGAACCACAAAGCTCTCTCTTCTGTATTCTTAGCCGACGTGGCGTGAGGCCTGGTGGGGTATGGCAAGCAGGCAGGCTCCGAATGGCCCGAAGTCTGCCGCTTTGAGCTACATTTGAGGCAATCGTCAACATGAAAGAAAATTTGAGCTGGGCGCCGGGGGCCGTTGGAGCCGACGGGAGGCAGTCGGCTGTGATGAAATCCAGCACCTAGGGGCCCGCGCACACAGGACCCGTTTGGCTCATTTTGGGAACACGGCCTGAACCCTGCTTCTCCAGTCTCTCAAAGTCTCTGTCTCTCGGCAGGCTGCCTCTCCCTCCGACGTGGCCCTCCTTTTCCAGGGGCTCCAGCAGGCAGGACGCGCCAGGAGACGGGTTCTGTTTCCGAATTTCAGAGTTCACAGCAGAGAGAGACCGTGGTGGAGTGACTGTGACGCCACGGCTCCCGGTGGGAGAAGGTCCGTGAAGGAGACGCGTCTGGCAGACTGCCGCAGGGCCAGCCAGCGGGAACCGGGAGAATCTGGGCCCCCCTGTGTACAGCCAGGGACGGAAGCTGGCTGGGAACCAGGCTCGCATGTGGCTCCTCTAGAAAGGCACGTTTTACCCGACGGCCCCGTGCCATGCTTAGCCTCTAAGGACATGCTTCCCCTTGTCCCCTGAGCCTCGGACGCTACAGAAACGTGACACCACCAGACCAGGAAGCGTCCTTTGCTGCTTGCCCCCCCAGCGTACTGGGGGGGGGGGGAAGGGGGAAGGCTTCATGGCTTCAAGGCAGACAGAAGGGCCTGGCTCCACTTGCTCAGGTGGAACCTGGGCCGCTGACTCCACCTGCCACGGCCTCGGCTGGGCCTTTCCTGATACCTGCCCGAGGGACCGTGGTCCCGAGTGAATGGCCCAGACCCCAGGAGTGCTCAGCACGGCCACGGTGAGGCGGGTGTCCTCGCCGACGGCTCCTCCTGCCCCGTTACAACACAGAGCTGTTTTCCAGGACGCGAAAGCCCGCCCAGCTGCTGCTGGGGGGCACAGAACTTTCGGGGACCAGGTTCACATGGTGGTCTCTGCTGTCCTCAAGGACCGCCTTCCTAGTCTGGAGCGGGAGACAGGTGCATCTCGCCTGGGATTGCATGTGGGAGCTGGGGGCCGGGTATGGGTGCGCCAGGAGGGGAGACTTGAGGGGGCCCGGGCCCCAGAGGGGGGCCTCACGGAGGCAGCACCACAGGAGGGGGCAGCTCGGGGTCCGCCCCTGACAGGAGCTCCAGGTGTATGAGAGAGCAGTGCTGGCAGGCACCGCGGCGGGGGCCGGGGGCTGGTGCCCCACACACCATGAGTGAAAGCCGCCGGAGGGCCTCTGGGCTGGCGGCTGCGGGCCCGGGGGGGGGGGGGGGGGGCGGGAGAGGGCAGGCCTGCGACGTATGCCTCACGGCTTGTGTCCAGCCACGGATGCGTTCCTTCTGAGCCGTGGCTGAGAAAGTCCCCTCGGCTGGGACCTGAGCCAACCGCAGGGGAAGGGCGGTGCCTGCCGGGCATGGAGACCAGGAAGGGGGCAGCTCCCGGGACCCAGGGAGCAACGGACGGCTTGAAGGACGGAGGCCCGAAGGCAGGGGCGGCAGGCAAGGCCACAGAGCCAGGCTCGCTTGGCGGAGGCGCCGGGCCTTGGGCCCCATAGCCCAGCGCTCGGCCCCTTTCTCGATGGCCACAGGGCTGCGCAGAAGCTGTGGCGAGCCCCTTCGGGGTGGCTGTCCTCGCAGCCCCCTCAGCTGTGCTCTGCCGAGTCGCCTGACTGGGGCTTTGGCCCCGCGTAAGGCGGCCACCCGCCCCGGTCATCTCTGGGGCCTTTGGAGCACCGACGAGCAGTCATTTCTCTCCAAGGGTCTTGAGCATGGAAGCTGTTTAAGAAAGACTGTCTGGAGTGGCAGCCACAGGTCCTAGGGTTGGAAATGCCGGGATTGAGAAGGCTTAGCTGAGGGAGGCTGAAATGTCCATCCTGCCCTCCAACTAGACTGAAGATGGCACTGTGGCTATTTCCTCTTCAGGGGACAAGATGAGCCTGCTGTCCTAGATGCTGAGCCCCAGAGGAGATTTGGGGACTTGAGAGCAAGAACGTTAGGCAACGGTCCTACACCAGACGTAGGACCTGAGAGTGCCTAAAACAAGTCAAATCAAATCACTGCCCGATCGGTGTGGAGCGCCAGACTGTGGGTTCCCGGCTGGTCATCGCTCCCACGTCCCCCCCCCCCCCCACCACCACGGTCCGGTCCCTCTAAGTAAACAGCAGAGCGCAGGGGCTCGCAAAGGCCACGGCAAAATATCATTTTCGTTCTTTAAAGAGCTCATTGAGGAGAAAATTCTTAGGTACGCAACTGAAGGAAGCTGGGCTGTTTAACCAGAGACTCTAGGAGCCCCCTTCTGAGAAGCCGCCAATGGCTTTTAAATGGTGGCCCTTTTCTAAGCTCCCGTGTAAATCCTTAGCCTCTCGTGGCAGGCCCCCACAGCACGCACTGACTTCTGGAATGAACACTTGGTAAACTGTCAAGAAGCCCGGAGACCACGAAGCCAGCCCGATTCTAGACCTGGGGGCTCCATCGAGGGTCCCAGCCCTTGGACGGAAAGTCCCCCCGGGAGACCCTCTCCCGAACCCTCTTGGCGCTCCCCATTTAGACACAAAGCATTGACCCTCAGAGAGGGCGAATGACCCTCCTCGGTGGCAGAGCTGGCTCAAGGAGCTAGGATCCTCGCAGGCGGGGGCCTTTCCACGGCACCAGAGCGGAGATTGAGAACAAAGCTGTCCAGGTGGCTAGGGAGCATGTATCCCTCCAACCACCGTCCCATCCTCTCATCTATGGTGAAGATGACTTTCATTTAGGTTTGTGCCCCATCCCACACCCAGACTCTCCTCTATTTTCAGATACTGCCTATTGGCTTCCTCTGGTCACGGCGAGCTAAACAAGGAGGAGTTTTCCTGGGGAGTGAGTCTGTATAGAACAGGCCCTTGGAAAAGTAACCGCAGAGCAAACGACACTACTCACTGTATCTACCATCAAGGTCATGGCAGGAGAGGGACCACAGGCAGTCAGGGGTGGGGGTGGGCTCGGGGCAAGGGGAGCAGGGCTGGCATGGCCGTGGGTCCGTGAAATGCTTTGTTTCCACAGAACAGACTATATGCTGAACCCCAAAATCAAGTAATTAAAAGGGGAAGTGCCAAGGGAGATCCAATTTGGAAGCGGGTGGCCAGAAATCTGGGAGAGCTGAAGCCAAACCACTCCACTGAAGAAAGGAGAGAGGGCTTTCGAGGCAGCCTCAAGGGAGGCTGAATCGGCCTGTCCGCGGGAGGACATTTGCAAAGGGCGAGCACAAGTGTCCCCAAAGTGAGCACATCTTGGGCCACGAGGAGAGTTCCTATAGGGAACAAACGGAGACTAAAGACAATCCCATCGTGATCTGGCGAGGGATGAGATCTGGGGACAAGCAGAGCTCAACAGGAGACCCTCAAGCTCGGCAGAGGCGGCGGCCATTCACTGACAAAGCCGGAGCTCTGGGTTAGCAGTGTGTCTGAGGTGCTGTGGGTAACACTGAGGTTGAGGAACGAGAGCAACGCTCTCACCGTTGCTCTCGCACAGCCCTACTCCGGGGACAATTTGACCCAGGGGCAAGGAAACAGGGTTCTTGGTTCAGGCCCATCTGAGCAGGACCAACTAACCAGCAGGAGCAGGTGGAAGAGACCAAAGCAGGAAGTGCGGGGGGGGGGGCCGGAAGAAGGGGGAGGGCTACCAACTGAGACTAGGCCAACCAGACCGCTGGGGGCTGCCAGCTTCTGAGAGAGACAGTCTCCCAAGGGCCCATCTGACCCAGGCCGACTTGGTGGTAGCCAAGGCAGGGCTACCCAGGGCCTGGCCCTTGAGCTAATCAGAGAGGCCACCAACAGGTCCCCCCCCGCCCCCCGCCGCCGGTCCTCAGGGAGTGGGAGTGCACCTAGGATTGTGGTTTCTCTACCCATCCAGGGCCCGGGCCCGGGAGGCATTGTGCCTGGTTGTAGACAGGAGCCTTCCTGGGGAACTCAAACCATACGTTTGTTTACTTGTAGAAAAGAGAGAAGCTAGGGGCCTGTACCCCTCCCCTCCCCCACACTTGGCCAGGGCTCCCTCTCCAGACCAGCTCAGAGCCGCCTTTGTGACATCACATGACAAATAAAGGGGGCGATGACTCAGGCACCCGGTTGCCTGACTACGAGACTCCAGAATTTGGGGGACAGTATATATGGGGCACCCCTGTACCGGCCGAAGGCATTTCTGACTCGAGAGTCAAGTGAGACGGTCTCGGGGTGAAAATGCTCCTGATCTAGACTTAGCGCCATGGCTAGTCAGAGTACCGACGAGATACGCCCGGTCAAGCTGGCTCCGCCTGGTGACGGAGAGTCAGCCACAGCGGTCCCATCGACTTCCTCCCTGGGTCCAAATTTGGATTCCAGGGAGGTTTTAGAGAAGCACGAGGACCCGGCTGTGAGCCGAGATCCAGATCCCCAAGACAACCCACAGCCAGAGGCCCCAAACCTGGGTGCCGCCAATGTGGGACAAAACATTCTCGGGCTTTCCTTCCCGAGAAAGCTCTGGAGCATCGTGGAGGACGACGCCTTCCCGTCCGTGCGCTGGAATGACGACGGCGACACCGTGATCATCGATGAAGACCTTTTCCAGAGGGAGATTCTTCACCGGAGGGGCCCAGAGAGAATCTTTGACACTGACAGCTTGAAGGGGTTCATCTGCCTAATGAACCTGTACGGGTTCAGCAAAATACGCCCAGACAGCCCTTCGGTTCGCGCCCCGGGGAACGGGAGGATGACGGTAAAGTAGAAAGTCCTCGCGTCTCCCCCGCCCCCGTCTTCTGTCCTTCCAACAGCTTCCTAGTAGACCCAGATGAAGGATCTCCCGAAAGCGTTTAATTTCTTAGTAATCTTTTAGTAACGTATTTCTCTATGCCTAGACAGAAGCCAGGGAACGTCAGATAGGTGCGTGAACACCTTAACCTATGCACGCCGTGTCGTTGGTGAGCTCAGGCTCTAGGGCGTAAGGAACCTCGCAGGCAGCCTCAGAGGACCTCTCCTCCATAGTAGAGCTAGGCCATTATCTAGGCCATTATGTCCTCGGGGGGGGGGAGGGGCAGGGAGTAGTGGTGGCCCTGGTGGTGGCCGCGGTGGCCGTGGCAGCGGCGGCGGCAGCAGAGGACACGATTCTTTCCTTCCAGAATGACTAAAAGGACGAATCTCGTTTCAGATGTACCGCAACTCCAACTTCCAGCGAGACAGGCCCGTGCTGCTCGAGAATATTCAGAGGAAAGGTGATCCGAGAACCGGCACCAGGTGGCTAGGAAGCGGTGCAACACCTCTAAAGAGAAAGAAGCAGGTGGCGGCGGCGACAAGACGTTCCCCACGATTCCATCACAGCGAATCCAGCAACGAGGACAAGGCGGGCCCCAGAGAAGCCCCAAACGTTCAGGGACCCAGCGGCACCCAGTCCTTTGGCTTCTCCAGTATCTGGTCCCTGAGCAGCGTAGCCAGAAGTGCCATGGAAAATCATGGCCCAAGTGAGCAGGGTGGCCCAAGTGGGGAGGGCACCTCCAGGAATGTGATGTTTGTGCCCCTGGCTACTGCCAGAAGGGACGGCGCGGGGGAGCTGCCCACCGCCCTCCCGGCTTACCCAGATGACGGGTTGCTGATGTCGCTGTACAACACCTGCTATTCCATCCTGCTGGCTGGCCTTTCTGTCATGTCCCCAAACGAGGCCCCCAGTGAGAATGAGGAGGAGGAGGGTTCCTCAGATTACAAGTGTGCACTCTGTGAACACTTCAAGGACGACCCGGTTCCCTAAGCTCACAGGCCACGGGCGACAGATAAAAATCACCATTGTGGAACCCTGACTCTATTCCTGGCCTTAATAAAGAAAAGCAAAACTCCGCAGGAGTCAATAAACAATGACACCGGCGAGTCTGTGTTCTTTCTAACTTGCGACACCACGCACACCTCATCGGAGAAACCCGAGGAGGCTGGGAATCCTGGCCCAGGACCGGGTCTGGCCCCCGTGGGTCCTCTTTGCTTTGAAGCGGCAGCATTTTCACCCACTCGGCCAAGGAGCTGGCTGGGGAGTGTTGAGGCAGGCCCAGGAAGTTCTGGTCGCCTGAGCCTCGCCTGCCGGTCAGGAGAGACAACAGCCTCGCTCCTGACCTTGGCGCCGTCCCCCTGTCCGGCGCTCGCGCAGCTTGAGCCAGGAGGGGCCTTCCTCGTGGGTCCCCTTGGGATGCCAGGGCGAGTTTCTGATCAGCAGCTGAGCGCTTCTAGCGCGGGGGCCAGGGGCCTTCCAAGGAGGCCCACCGAGAAGCAGGGACGTAGGACCCCTTTAGTCGAGCTCAGAAGACACAGGCCATTCCAGTCGATGGTGGGGTGGGGGTGGCGGGGTGGGGGGGGCGGGGGTGGCCCATCATCCTCATAGGTAACAACCACTAGAACCTTCGCTATGGAACACACAAAAGCCAACAACAAGAGATTTCCCACAAAACAAACAGCACAACTTGTCACTTTTCCATCAGGGCTGTATTTAGGATCCTTCCCTTGCACACGAAGCAGCCGTGCCACGTGTGTAACACGCACCCTTCACGGGCCAAGGGACGCTTTCACAACAGAGCAAGAGTCATCTGCGAGGACGGATGGGCGCTCTGTTTCTCAGGCTGAGGTCCTCGTCACCGTGAGCGGGGCCGTCCGTGGCTGGCCACTCCCTCCCGGGCCTTCCTTCGGTGCCCACTCCCAGCCTTCCCACAACATCCCCTGGACGCTGTTCAAACGCTCTCTGACTTTTGACCAGAACAAAGAGCGGGGGAGACACTAACCAGTTCTCTCAAAACGCATTTTTTTGTTTTAAGATTTTATTTATTTATTTCACAGAGAGAGACACAGAGGGAACACAAGCAGGGGCAGAGGGAGAAGCAGGCTCCCCGTGGAGCATGGAGCCCGACAGGGGGCTCGATCCCAGGACCCCGGGATCATGACCCGAGCCAAAGGCAGACGCGTAACGACTGAGCCACCCAGGCGCCCCAAAACGTATTTCTTTGTGCAACCCAAATTAGTCGCGGTGCAAAGGCCTTTACAGCAGCTTTCCCTGTCTCCTGAAGCTCCGAGTCCTCGAGCCCGTCGAGGAGCCCAGACGGGCAGCTCACAGGGAAAGTCCCGCCGGCCCGTCCCCCGCACGGGAGCGGAGAAATCCGTGCCCACGAACAGCACGCAGCGGCAGCGCTCTCCGCGGCAGGGCCAAGCCAGACCAGAGCTGCGGTCCCCGCCTGCGGCACGATGGTCATCCCACGGGTCATGACTTAG
Source organism: Zalophus californianus (assembly GCF_009762305.2). Classification (NCBI taxonomy): domain Eukaryota; kingdom Metazoa; phylum Chordata; class Mammalia; order Carnivora; family Otariidae; genus Zalophus; species Zalophus californianus. The sequence continues at coordinate 5,122,537 of NC_045612.1, read as the reverse complement.
CTGGGGTTCTCCGTAACCCTGCACGCCCCTCAGGCCTCCTGCCCCGAGGGGAGCAGGTGCTCTGGGATGTCTACCTGGAAGAGATCCTTTCCGCCTTTCCGGGGGATGGGCTCCAGCAACCACCTGGGGTTCGAAAACGCCGTGAGGTACTTCTGCTTCAGGCCGGTCAGCACAGCTCGATTTTCCAGTTCCACGACCTCATCGGGAGCTAAGTCCTCTGGGCACGGCAACGTTTCCCCAACGTCAACAAGCCCTGTGCACAAGGAGAAGCGCGCACTGGTTTTTCCTTCCAGAAACCGAGGCCCGCCTGACGGAGAACACGGTTATTGAAAGCTACAACCACCAGGGACCACGAGGGTCTCCCCAAGGGGCCACGGAGTACACTGGGCCGCTCTGGCCGAGCATCTGCGACGTGCCAAACTCTGTTCAGGGAATTCCGGGTGAGGCCGAGGGACGGAGACAAAGAAGTGGAGGGCCTTGTCCTCAACGACCACACCCAAGCAATGGGCTGGTCCCAGCCAGACTGCTCAGGGCAGCAGGCGGAGGTCAGAAGGGCTCCAGACGCCAGGGGGAACAGGCCATCAGGTCCCCGAGCACTTTGGCAGGTGGCAGGTGCGGCGGTGGGACCTGACCCACCCAGGGCGCAGGGAACTTAGCTGGGATGCGGGGACGGTGGGGGTGGGGCATCCGCCCACGAAGCCAGGCAACAGCCTGAATCTGGAGGCTACCCCAACCCACGCCGGGTACCGCGGTCTCCGCCTCCCATGGTCTCTGCCGCATGTACGCGCACGCACACACGGACGCACACACACTCGCGCGCAAACACACGGCTCTACACATACACACGCACAGGCCAGTGCCACGTGGAGACTCGGAAGCTGTCCCTGCCTCTCAGATCGAAAATGGGAACCGAGGCCCAGAGCGGACGCAGGGTCCCCCTGAGGTCGTGGGACCTCGGCAACTCCCCCCACCCCCAGCCCACGGCCCCCTGCTGCCCCTCTGAACGGTGTGTCGCTCGGCTCACACACCAAGCAGTTCGAAAGAAAACAAGCCACAAAACTCCCGAGCTAGATCCCGCGGCGTTAGCCCCTGGAGGTTGTCTGAGCAGCATCTGGCCTATCATCACTTGCCAGCTATCACGCCACGGCCATACTTCTCCCCTTCCCGAAGCAAGGCCTGAATCTGAGCGGGGGCCATCCCCAGCCTCTCCACCAGCAGCCTCCTCCACGTGGCGTCTTCCCAGTCCCTCTGGGCGATGTGGACGGCGATGGTACAGTTCCTGTGGCCGCTCAGCAGAGGACGCCAACGCGTCTCCACGGTCTTGACCCCGTTTAAGACGAAACCTGCGTAAGGCTGCCGGAAGGAGAGGCAGCCGAACTGCATCTCCCTACAGCTCCTGGGGCCTCCCCTGGCCTGCGGGGACACGGAACCACGAACGTCAATGAGCATCATGCCCAGCGCTCCAAGCTCATGACCCGCGGGCAAGGCCTCGCCCCAGTGTCCCCGGGGTTGCCTACTGACCTGGGCGGTGGGGGAGCCGAGAACCCTGGCTCCTTCTTCCTATCACGACACAGTCAACCGACAGGCCCAAAGGAAGGGGCCGGGGATCAGGACGACGTGTCCATCAGACGGAGTCTTGGGCGAGCTCTCGGACGATGGCGCAGACGGCTAGAGAAAGGCACGGCCGGGACAGCACGTGGTCAGTGCTACAACAGAGGCCACGGAGCCCCAGCAGAGGACAGAGGGGGACGGGCCCCTGGGTTTCACGACTCGGCAAGCTGGCTCTAGCCCCCTCCCAGCACAGACAGGGCCACTCCTGGGCCTCGCTTCTTCTCCTGCCAACCCACTCGGGTCCCTGGCCCTGCCACCGCCGAGACACTGCAGATCCCCGGGCTCCTGTCCCGGGGCGGCGGAGCACAAATCCTTGGGATCTAACCTCGGCTCAGCGCTGGGGGCGCCCCGCGATCTCAGATGGCCCCGGCCCCTTTGGGTGCCACCCTCCTCGGACCCCTTCCTGCCCCACTGCTCTCCACTATCAACAGACACCCCCAACCCCGACCCGAGCCTAGAGAAAGGAAATACAAGAGCAGGAACAACTGGTCCCGGGGCGCACGCACTGCCTCTATGCCAGGCACAGGGGAGGGGCACGAACCACACACCAGAGGACTCAATCCTCAAATCACCCGCTACAGCAGCGCTACCATCACCTCACTCCGTACCTGAGAAGGAGGTGCCGAGGAAGAGACAGATGGCCCATGACTGCAAGGGGATCTGAGTGCATGTACCCCCTGCCCTTGCACCTGGATTGGGGGGGGGTCCGCCCTCCTCACGGGAGGACAGAGCTGTGCAGTGGGAAGAGCGGGGCCCCGGGCCTGAACCTCAGCTGGGTCCCGGTACCTCACGGAGCCTCCGTCTCCAGCGTGGCTGCGAGGATCGGGGACAAGGTGCCAAGGGCGCCTAGCCCAGTACATGACACCTAACAGGACAGTTACAAACAGTGGCTGCCCATCATCATCATCATCGGGCCTGGGGCTCTACCCTGAGCCCCTGAGTACCACCTTCTCCGGTTCATCTCTGCTCCCAGGTCCTGAAGTACATAAACCTGGCCTCAACGGCATTCTCCTGTTGAAGAAACCACATCCACTCTCAAAGACAAGGCCCCGTGACCAGCAAGGCTGCCTCATGTTCACCCCCTTCCCAATGCACCGTCCTGCCTGTCCCCACGTCCAGACCCGCTGCCTTCCCTCTGTCTCTCCGGCCGAGCCGCCCTCAGCTGTGCTCTGGGGCCTAGCCCTGTGGCTCACTCCGGCGCCTGGCTCTGTCCTGCTCCTGCTCAGGCAGCCTCCCTCCCGTCCCCCAGGAGTAGGTGGTCCCCTCTGCAGAGAGCCACACCTGTGTCTCCCTCAGGGCAGGGACAAGGACCGCTCCCCCCGCCCCCCCCCCCGGGGTGGGGGGGGAGCCCCCACACAGGCCTCCAGCTCCTGCGGCGGCCTTCTCCAAACCTGTGCATAGCAGAAGTCCCCCCAGAACGGCCGTCTATACTCGCAGCCTCTACTTCCTCGCCATGCACCGCACCCCACCTTCCACGAACACACCCTCGACCCGCCACGTGCCCGTCCTGTCCTCATCTGACTCGTGGCCGGACAGCCCGGACGCGGCTGACCGCCTCTCGTTCCCTTCTGCTCAGGCTTGCACATCGCACGCTCGACTGCTCTGCCCCTGTTCACACAGGCCATGCCCGCTTCGTCTCAACTTTCCACAGCCAGCAGCCCCGGGTTCCCAACCACCGCCACCCCAAATCCGCTTCCGTTCCACCTCGGCGAGTGGTTTACCACCAATCTGTTGTTGTTCCAGTCCCCCTGACCTAGCAGCCGCCTGCGCTCCCTTTCCCGCACCCGGCACTCACATCACGTGGGCGCCGGTCCCCAAACCCACTCAGAGCCCGACCCGACTCCATCGTCTGCACGGCCACAATCACAGCCTCAGTCTCCCAAGGGCCTGCTGCCCTCTCGAGCACCCTCCTGGTCACCCTCTGCCTTGCCGCTGGAGCGCAGCACTCCAGGGTCCGCACCGAGGACAGAGTGGTTCTGGTACAGGAGTGATCCATCATGTCACTCCCCTGCCACAACCTTCTAGGGGCCTCCTGTCCCGTCCAGGACAGATCCACACTTCTCGCCAGGGCCCAAAGGCCCCACGTGATCTGCCCCCCAACCGCCCCCCCCCACCCCCCGCTGTCTGCTCCCTTCACCCCTCTACTCACCACCCTGCAGCCACAAAGGCCTTCCTTCCATCCCCGGAACACTCCAAGTTCATCCCTCCCTCAGGGCTTTCATAGGTTGTCACGGGTGGCATTATGTCCCCACCAAATTCGTGTGTTGGAAGTCTCAATCCCCAGCACTTCAGAACATGACCTCATACGTAAAGGAATTTCGGTCTTTACAGACCTTGTGAATGCAAATGAGCTCAGCTGGGCAGACCCTCACCCAGTAGGACTGGTGTCCCTTTAAAAGGGTGAAGTTTAGAGACAGGCATGTGAAGATGCAGGCAGAGATCTACAAGCTATGGGATGCCAAAGACGGCCAGGAAACCACCAGAAGGTGGGGGGCGGGGGGGGAGGGACGGAACATATTCTCTCCCAGCTCTCAGAAGAGGCAAAATCAGCCGAGGCCTTGCGCTCAGACTTCCAGCCCCCAGAAACGGGCGACGATGCATTCCCGTTGTTGAAGCCACCCAGTCTGTGGTAGTCTGATACAACCACCCTGGCAAGCTAATTCCGAGGTAGGTGTAAGCTCTGTCCTGGACGTCTCCACAGGGTGCACACTGATTTCTCCATCAAGGGCACACCCGGCACATTCCTTCATGTCTGTACATCTCCATCTATCATCTCTTTCACTGTCTGTGTGGCATCCCGTGGTTGGCCGTCCCACAGTTTGCTGAGTAGTCCCTTACTGACGGAGACTCACAGACTGCTTTGCACTTCCTGCCACCACAGAGGACACCACCACAGACGCTCGTTGGCAGAGGACACGTTTAGAAGGCGGCGAGGGTCACGGCATGCACATCTGAGATGCTGATACAGGCCAGCACATCGCCTTCCACAAAGGCTCCCCTGTGCACGCTCCACCGACCACGGACAAGGGCTCCACTTCCTCACTCCTTTGTCGGCCCTGAGCATCCTTACTCTGCTTAAGCTCTGCCAGCCCGATGGGGGACAAAGGGTCGCCCTGTTCGCTGGGTCCGGATTATTCACGAGGGAGGCTGGATATCCCCCTGCGGCCTGGCCCTTTCTCTTTCTTCTCGAGGGTATATAACTGGACTGCAGGTTTGCCTCATGTCTGCCATTCAGTTTCTTGGCCAACCTTTTTCTCATCAGGGCCACAAAGACACAAGGAGAACTGAACTGTGTGGGCGGAACCCCTAGAGGGATGGAACTGTAAAGCTGCCCTCCTGTCTCACCACGCAGAGTACCTGCTTTGTGGTCTGAGGAGGAAACGCTATTCCACTTGTCTGGGCCTCTTCACCCGCACAAGGACCGGGGCGGGTGGGGGGGGGGGGGAGAAGAAAAAGTCATCCGGTACAAGAGGCCAATGTTGGCTCATGTGCCAGAACAGGTCTTCTACTCGGCAGGGGTGGGGGACCACTGGGACTCAGGAGGGCCCATGGGATGGGAAACACCTCACTCAGGGTGTGGTTCTGCTAATCACATGATGCCCCAGCCAGCAGCTGAGAAAATTCTCACCTTAAGGGACTGTGTTCTCACAGCCTAGCAGCCCCCTTATCCAACAGGAGAAAGGTGACACCACTCCCTCACATTGTCACAGGGGAAGGATTTGGGGGCCCCACGATCCCGTTCCCCTCAATAAAATCCTGAGTAGGCCCCACTGGGAGGAGTGCCACGGGTAACCAGTGCAACACCGCACAGCCTGCGACCTCAGGTAGGCCACAGCCTGGGGGCCAAGGGGAGGCGGGAAGGGACGCAGTGAGGGAGGGCTGGGGCTCCTGGACCAGCATGCTCCTGTTTCTCTGGGCACAGGTCCATTGCCTGCACATGCACTTAGAAGGATGGCGGGCGTGTGACTGTGGCGGGAGGAGGGGACAGGGAAGGGTGGCCTGCGCAGCTCTGCGCCTGCTTCCAGATCCGCCCCCCCAAGGCCCGGAAAACCCCAGCCCACAGGTCCCAGCCCGCGGAGGGCCCAGCAGGCCTCAGCAGCAGGGGCTTCCTGGCTCCCTCTGTGGCGGGCGGGTCTCCTGGCACCGAGTCGCGGGCGCCCCTGGCTGACCAGGCTGCGGCCACCAGGCGGGACCGTCCGCTTCCGCGTGACCCGGCGAGGCGGCCAGCGCCCGCACGACCGCCTCCCACGCCCAGGCCGGGAGACGACGCGGGCCGCGGAGAGCGGACAGAGCGCTCGGCCCGCCTCGTGGCTCTCCCGCCATCGCCGCGGCCCGGCACCGGGGACCGCTGACCGGTGACAGGCGTCGGCGGTCCCTCAGCTCACAGGCTGGCGCAGACGCCGGCGCCCCTTCTTTGCGGGGCCTACGCCGGCTCGAACCCACGTAACGCACACGGAGGTACGAAAACACGCCCGTTCGCAAGCGCGTAGGCACGCAGCCAAGCAGTTACGTACACACGCACTCACGTACACACGCACATAGGCGCGGAAGCCCCGGCCGCGGGGAGACGTGTGTGGACTCACCCGGCCCGGACTCGCGGGGAAGGATCCCGGTGGATCGGGAGGTAGACGCGGGCGGCTGGGGCGGAACCGGAAATTAGAAGAGAAATGGGGTGGGGGAGAAGGGGCGGGGCTAGGCGAGCGGGGGGGCGGATCCATGGGCGGGGCTACGGGAGGCGGGGCGGGGGGAGGAGTATGGGGGGGGCCGACCTGTGGGAACGAGCGAGGGGAGGAGCTGTGAGACAGGGTTGCGGGGAGTAGCTGGGGCGCACCTGCAAGAGGGGTGAGCGCGGCGAGTGAGAAAGAGTTGGGTAGTACGAGCTCGGGCAATGAGCGGGAAGGAGCAGGGAAGGAGCAGGGTAGGAGCAGGACCGAGCTAGGGGGAATGTTGCGGAGAAGGAGCTGTGCGAAGAGCACGGTGGGCCTGAGGAGGTGTCCCGGGGGGGGGAGGTGCAGGGGGGATCTGGGGAGCGCTGGGGTAACGGAGCTTGGGGCGGAGCCACAGGAGAAGCCGGGGGACCACTGGGGATGAGCACCTGGGGAGTAGCAGGGCGGAGCTGAGAGGAGGAGGCTGGGTGGGGTGGAGCTGAGGAAGTTGGGCAGGCAGTGTTGGGGAGGAGCGGGATTAAGTTGGGGAGGTGGCGATGGACGTGGAGCCTTGGGAAGAGCTGGGAGGTCACTGCAGAGGAGGAGCTGGGCAGTTGTAGGGCAGGGTGGGGGACTCTGGCAAGGCGAAACCGGGGGAGGAGTAGGGGGCGTGGCTGGTGGAAAGCTAGGAGAGCTGGGGCTGAGCGCGTCGGAGCTGGGAAGGGGCAGGGAGGGAGTGGCGGAAAGGTTGGCGAAGCAGCTGCCACCGGGGGGTGGGGCTGGGGGAAAGCTGGGAGGAGGAGCTGTGGAGGTGCCAAGCGGCGTTGGGCAGAGCAGAGCGATGTCCGGGAAAGCTGGGATCAGAAGCTGGGGACGAGCGGGGCAGGGTTGGTGGGTAGCAGCTGCGGGGAGCAGGACGGGGCTGGGGAGGGGTAGGGCCAGTTGGGGGAAAGCTGGGAGGAGTCGCTGGGGCAGGGCTAGGGCGGAGCAAGGCGGGCCTGGGGATGCTGACAGGAGGTGCTGTGGAGGAGCGGGGCGAGCTGGAGGAAAGCCTGGGGCAGGAGCGAGGGCGGGCAAGGGAGGAGCTGGGTGGGACCGGTGGTATAGCTGGGAGGAGGAGCTGCAGGGCCGCGGGGCGCGGTTGGGGTGTTGCAGGGTGGGACCCGGAAGATAGCAGGGAGGCGGAGCCGGGGAGGAGCAGGGCGGGACTGGTGGGGTGGTTGGGAGGCGGAGCTGGGCGCAGTGCGGAGGGACGGTCGGTGGGCTGGGAGGAGGAGTTGCGGTGGCGGAGCCCGGGCGGAGAACCCCGGGACCAGCGCGGGGCTTGGGGAAGGGGCGGAGCCAGGGCGGAACCTGGGCGGAGCCCGGGCGGAGAACCCTGGGACCAGCGCGGGGCTTGGGCAAGGGGCGGAGCCGGGCGGAGCCTAGGCGGAGATCCCTGGGGACAGCGCGGAGCTTGGGCAAGGGCGGCTCCGGGGCCGAGGCCAGGCAGTGCCCTTCTGCCTCCCGTGACATAGGCGTCCGGTCGGCGCCGCACCGGTAGGCAACAGAGTGGCATCCTCAGCGACCTCCGGTGACCCTCAGAATGGACCCCGGAGAGCGCGGAGGCGGGGAGAGGGCGGGACCTGTAGCTTGAGTCCTGCACCTGGGCGCTGAAGGCCGGGCGGGCTCTCCTTCCAAGCCACCCTGGGACGGCCAGCGGGGGTCCTGAGGGAGGGGCTTTATATGAACCTTTTTTGCAGGTGAGAAGAGAAATTCCTCCTCTGTTTCCTGCTGCCCCTCAGACCTGACCTGAGCCAGACAAAGCCAGCTTCCCTGTCAGAGCTGTTTCCTGTCCTCTGCCTCTGAGTCAGAGGCTCAACACACTCAGTGTCCCCGTGCTTTGCTCCTGGGGTCCCCTTCCTCTCACCCTCCTTCCGCATTTGCTTGGTGACCAAGTCCTGTGTCCCTGCCTCCCACATGCCTGATCAGAATAAATTCTCCTCTTCCTGCCCCCACTGCTATCTCCTGAGTTCAGGCTTGTGGTCTGGGGCTGGTGGCTTTTTTATTATTTTTTATTTTATTTTATTCTGTTAATCACCATATAGTACCTCGTTAGTTTTTGATATAGCGTCTATAATTCATTGTTTGCATATAACACCCAGTGCTCCACGCAGTATGTGCCCTCTTTTTTTTTCCTTATTTTTTTTTTAAGATTTTATTTATTTGACGGAGAGAGAGACACAGCGAGAGAGGGAACACAAGCAGGGGCAGTGGGAGAGGGAGAAGCAGGCTCCCCGCGGAGCAGGGAGCCCGATGCAGGACTCGATCCCAGGACCCCGGGATCATGACCTGAGCCGAAGGCAGACGCCCAACGACTGAGCCACCCAGACGCCCAGGACGTGCCCTCTTTAATACCTCTTTAATACCCATCACCGGGCTAACCAATTCCCCCCCCCCCAGTACCCTCAGTTTGTTTCCTGAGATTAAGAATTCCTCCTATCTGTGAGATCATGGGATACTTGTCTTTCTCTGATTGACTTATTTCGCTTAGCGTAATACCCTCTGGTTCCATCCACGTCGTTGCAAGTGGCAAGATTTCTTTTTTTTTTTTTTTTTTTTGGATGGCTTCATAATATTCCATCGTCCGTATATACCACGCCTTCTTTGGCTTTTACCTGAGCCTCCACATCGGCCTGGATGCCTCCTGTCTTTCCTCTGCCAGTGGATCCTCCACATGCCATCAGTTCAGTTTGCTTTCTTAGCTGCCCATCTGTCCTCATCAACCCGGTGCTGAAAACACTGGTGAGCGCTCTCCTATTTACACCCCATTACCTCGGGGCCCCGGGAGGGCCTTCCAGTGGCACCAGCCCTCTCTGTTCTTATAGGCCAACACTCTGGGTCACTGTGCTGCGGAGTCCCTGTGCCCTGAGCGCACATACTCTACCAAGACTCCCTGCCCTCTGGAGCGCTCACCTCTTCTTCCCCTGACCGAGCTCCTATCCTCCTTCCAGCCATAACTGTAGCATCCCCTGTCCTGCCCCACAACCAAGCATCAGGCACTCTTCTCTGCCAGTTCCAGGAGCACTCTGCACTTTCCTTCCTACCTCCCTTCCCTGGGCTCTCACCTCCCAGTGCTCTAACTGCTCTCCAAGGGTCAGTGGCCCCCTCAGGGGCACCGGGTTCCTCGCAGGCAAGGACTGTGTCTTCCTCACTTCTGGAACCCAGGTGCCCAGGACGCAGTAGTCACACAGAGAGGACTGCTTCGTCTTCCAGTGAGCCGCACCTTCTCTTTGCAGAATCTGGAAGAAACGGAGGAGTGCTGGCCGTGCGGGGAGGGCCAGGCGGTAGCTTCATGGAGCTTAGGCCTCAGGGCTGCAGAGACGGTTTTCTCCACGCCACGATTCTGTCCCCATAATACACTACATGTTCCTTTTAGAAAGTCCCTGCCAGTTTTCACCCTGGCTCTTTGCCGAGCCCATATCCCCAGGACATCGCCTCTCCTGAGCCCATGGCCACCCGCTCAGTGCAGAGCTCCCCGTCCCCGATGGCCAGTCTGAGCACTTGCGTTTGCAGTTTCTCATGTTTGTGTCCAGTGACCTCTGTCCACCAGGCCCCTGGCTGCAGCAGCCCCTTAGGAACTGGCCACCACTGTTTCTCTTGGTGCTCATCCCGCTGGCTCTGCCACCCTCTTTGGCCCTGATGTTCTCCTGCCTAGCTGACCCTCTCTGCTCAGTGCGATCCCTATGCACCGCCTCCCCTTCTCTCCTTCCCTGAGCCTATCACGCATTCTTTCACTTGACAGGAGGTGCCGACTGCGTGGTGGAGCACGCCACTGCCTCCCCCACCCACGTGCTTCTTTGACTTTGAGGCCCAGAGAGGCTTCTAGTTTGTTCCTGCCACGTGTTTTGCGGCACTGCTGGTCTGGGACCAGCTTGACCCAATGCCTGGTTTCCCTCACTTCATGGCAGGTCTGGTTCCTCCTCTCTGAAGTACCCTTTGCCCATCTTTCTATTGGGTTGCTTCTGGCTTTTGTACCGAGTTGTGGGAGCTCCTTTTTTTTTTTTCCTGTTCTTTTTTTTTCTTAATTTTTTTTTTTTTTAAGCAGGCTCCACACCCAACGTGGCTCGAACTCGTGACTAAGAATGGCCGTGGGAGCTTTTTTTGAAGTGTGGATCCTAATTCCCCATGGAGCAAAATCAGCAGCGAGAAGTAGAGGGATTGTAGATAGAATCTTTAAGGAAACAAAGTTTCTGGAAGAATGTCTTGTATCTCTGGTTTTTCCTGAATTCTCTCATAGCTGGAGACATTGCCCACGTGACCCAAGCAGATTTCTAACCCCTTTCTGGCCCTCGTGTGACCCCAGCCTCCCCTTTAACTTAACCATGCTTCCTGAAGCAGAACTTTGCCCAGGAGTTGCCTGGCTCTTAATGCTTAGCTTTCAAGTGCCTGAACCTCTCTGGCCTCAGTTTGTCCATGTGTTGAATGAGGATAATAAACATTCCCCAAGTTGTGGAATTGCTATGAGCACTGAATGGGCCCAGCTTAACTATCACACTAAGCTCTATGAGGCTGTACTCATAACATGGCCTTGTTCAAGGCAGCCCTCCTATCTCCTTGGGCATAGCTGCCCCTCCAGTCTCATTGCCTGGACTCTCCCCCGATTCCCAGCACTCAGTGCCTCTGCCCTTCCACACTGCTCTCTCATGGCAGATACCCTCCCTCACTTCCTGTGTCCTCAGGAAGCCTCCCCTAACTGTCTGGGCCTGGTTTCAGGGCCTGCCTGCTCCTTCTTCCTGACAACTTTCCAGAACCTTGCCTGTGGTACTGCTTTTGTGCAAGGTTACCTTGGGCCGTTTCTGTTCTGCATGTGTGTCTGTGCACCCAGTTACTACAGCTAGACTGGAAACCCTCTGAAAACAAGGACCCTGTCCACTTCACGTTTGTACTATCCCCAGAGCCTGCCTCTGCCAGTGGAGACACTCACTAGATGTTGACTGATGATGGCGATAGACTGTCTGGTTCGGGTCATCCGGGATTCATCGATTCTCTACCATGATGAGCCACTGGACCATGCTGGGCTTGGTGGATGAGTGACATAGGACCTGCCCTGGACTCAGTGCCTGCTAGTTGGATAAGAAAGGCAAGTATGTCAGTAACTCTCATTTGAGGTGGGACCAGACATCATCCACAGAAAGAACTATCTGTGAAGTACTGTGTGGCCTCAGGGGGAGGCCAGTATGCATCTCACTGGGAGATCAGGAAGTTTTCAGAGGCAGCCTGGGTCTGAGCTGTGCATTGAAGAATAGGCAGGGTTTTGAAGGTGGTGATACAGGAGTGCAGTCCTGAGATGTCCGCTTCAGGCTGGAAAGGCATGAGATCAGAGGCAATGAGGAAGAAGGGCCCAGGCAAAGAAGCAGGCAGAAGTGCTTCTGCCCCCTTATTTCCTTTAGTTCTTGGATCAACCTGGCAAGCTAGGGACTATTAGATCCCCTTGACAGATGAGGAAACCAAGAGCACAGAGGGCAAGGGACTTGGCTACGATCTCTCACTTGGCTGAGGTTGGGGGAGAGTTGGGATTTAAACTCAGGATCGGCCCACCTGGAGTCCGTGTGGCTGCCATACAGCTGGGGAACCCAGGAAATGCACTCTGAGCCTGGTGCCAAGGCTGTCCCCCTGTGCCATCAGTTAGGCTTCTGGAGGGTAGGGCTGGCCCGGGGCCTTGAGTGTCTTCTCATCTCCCATCTGCAAGGCACGGGGCTCGGCCTCTGACTGCTTCTGCTCCTTCCAGCTGCAATGTGATTCACGGACTTTGAATTGCGTTGCTTGCCTGTGAGCTGATCTGCTCCTTTCAGATTGCAGGAGGGACTGTTGCACTTGAATCAAAAGAGTACGTATTTCACAGGATGTGCTTGATGATAGCTATCAAAGAGTCGATTCTGTTTACTCAGTTGCGGCTGGTGCTCTCTGGACTGTAAGGAGAAGCTGAATCAAAAGGGAGATGAAGAGCCTGTTGGGCTACACAGCTGCCCAAAGGCACCATCCTTAAATTTTCATCCCCGGTACTCCAGTTGAAAGTGTCAAATTGGGCATATACATTTATTTTTACACTCGACTGTCTTGCTGATGGATTCTCCAGAATGACCCAGGGTATCAGAGTTTCTGTCACAAGTCTGTCGCTTGCTTCTAGGAGTCTGTGTGGTCCAGGGCCGTGTGACTTCAAAAACTATATACCCCTCTACTTTAACGTCAGTCCTTCCCGTATACATCTTCCTCCTGGGACAGAGCAGGGTTGGTGTGGAGACGAGGAAGGGCCGATGTCATCTGTAGTCACAGCAGATCTGCCCTCTCAGACATCCGGATGCTTGTTTCTGTCCTCTCCGCCTTCCTTCTCCCATCCGAGCAAAACTACTCATTGGAGCACATCCCATGTGTACAGTAACTGTTATTCATCTCAAATTAATCCCAAAGGAGTACCATCGATCCCCCCCTGAAATACCAACCAGACTACTGCTTTAAACCGTTTGTACATGAGGGAGAGAGCAGAGTCGGGGCGGGTGGCATGTTCTGAGCACTCACACCGCGTGCCAGGAGGTCGCTGGACACCGCTCCTGGGCTGCTGCTGCCACTGGAGTCAAGCCAGGCCGGCATTCCTGCCGCGGTCTGCAGGTCACAGCTTGCTTGCCCGTGGGTCCTTGTGCTGTGTTCTGGCCCAGGAAGAGATCGCCTCCAGGTAGTTTGCCTCGTCCCAGTCCCGCGTTGGATTCTCCCTGGGCTCCTGTGATGGCATTATCATTCTTTTCCCTTTAGAGATGAGGCATTCAAGATTTGGACAGAGGAAGTGATTTACCTCAGGTTGCATAGTAAGTGACTGAGGTGGGACTCCAGCGATCCCGCCTCCAACTGTGGTGACAGAGGCTAGGGGCGGAATATGCTACCTGGAGGGCCCTTTGGAGCCTGAGCAACATTTGATGCTGTGCGGGGTATGGTTTGGGAATTCAGTCTCGACCCTTTCAGAAGGTTGTCTTTCTTGGCTGCCTCTTCGGTTCCTGGCCTGCTCGATTGGGTTCTGAACCTGCCCAGCACAGCTGCTCTGTGCCCCACTCCTCTGAACCAGCTCTTCCACTGCCCTCAGCACCCCCCTCCCCCCGCTCACGCTGCACTGCGCATGCCTGCCATGGCAGAAATGCACTCTGCAGTTTGCGTACTTGTGTTGGGTGCCAGCTCAGGCTGTCTTTCTGTTCCTAGCTCACGTGCTTGTCCCGCATTCCCAGGTACTTTTGCACACGGGTTGTCTGCAATTCATCCTGATTTCCTTACCCTTGCTTCTGCTCACACGTACTCTGCTCCTTTCTGCCTCACGATCTGGGGCCCAAGCCGTTTCTGCGTTTGATTTCTCTTCTGTAACTCTTTGGACCTAGACACAGATGCCCAGTGAAGCTAATGAAGTTTAAGACCCAACTTCAGGGTCACTCACTTGCCCAGGCCTGAAAGCGGCCCTAGCATTATGGGTTATGCTAGTCCTATGGCTTGTAAAATCCACAAGAAATATTTTAGCTGGAGTTGGTTCAGGGCACCTTTCCTTCCATTCTTCTGTCTCCCTTACTCATGCTCTTGCGTTGGGTGGAGATTCAGTGGCCATGAGCACATTGGGAGCCTGGCTCAGGAGATGCTAAATTGGGATATACTTGGTTTGGATTTAGAGAGTCCTGTTTGAGGACCTCACAACCAATTCCATCCATGTTTGAGTTATTGCTAGCTGCCCTGTATTGAAATAGCTTCCAGGAATACTGCTGCCTTCTGTACCATTGCACCCAGCCCTGGGACAAGAGGTGTGAAGCGGAAGAGGACATTGTGTTGTTGTGCCTTGTAGCACGCTGTGCTAGAAGTGTGTTAGCAGTGGAGGAGAATCAAGGTTCACAATGTACAGAGCCAGAAGCTGGTCTGCGGGAAAATCTTCCAGTCACAAATCAGATATGGAAAATCAAACACAAGTTCTGTCCTGTCAGGAATATTCTCAGTGTATAGCGTATGCAATTATAAGCACAGCATGCATTTATATTAACATGTGGAGGGGGTTGTGTACAGTGGCATTTTCCAGAATTCTTGTGGCTGTGGGGCACACGCCTGTATCAGAATTACAAACACTGAGCAGCATGCATAAAAGAGTTATTATAGCTACCCTGAGACTGCTGTCCTTGCAAAAGGTCTGCTTGCAAGGCTGGCCCTTGGCTGGCTTCTGGGGACTTGGCTCTCAGAGGGCGTCTGGGCACCAGTGGACTGGTAAGAGGGCTCACTGTGTGTAGACTGTTTCTACAATGTGGTTTATGCTGAACACCTGCTTTCCTTCTTTGAGTCTGAAATTTTGGTGCATGCTAGGCAGAGCATTCCTACGTGACCAGACCTAAATAAAATCCCTGGGCACTGAGTTTAGGCTTCCCTGGACAGAAACATTACACCCATGTCACTGCATGTTCATTGCTGAAAGAAGGATGTGCTCTTTGTGGCCCCTCATGGGAGGGAGAGAGGCTAAGGAGTCTGCACGGGATTCCCTCCAGACTCTTCCTGTGTCTTTGCCTCTCGTGATCTGCCGGTGTGTCCTTACTATGTTGCTGTAATACCTTTTAGTGTGAGTACAACTGTATGCTAAGTCCTGTGAGTCTCCCACAATAAGAAACAAGAAGAGTAGGAATAACAGGTTGCAGAAATATGTGAGGCAATTATTTAATAAAAATACACTTTTATTTGTCATGTCATTTTTTTCTGAATTTTGAGATGTGTCTAACATTTGTTGACTTTTTCCGATGTGTGTTATATTGCGTTTCTTCCCTCATTTGAAATATTCACTTTCATTATCAATTTCATATTGATATCTTTGTATTCTTATCCTTGGAGAGGACCCCAAGTGTTAGAAGCTTCAGATTCCGCCAAACCTGGATCTGCCTCTGTCGTGAATCCAAGACTTGTGACCTCTTGTTGATTTTGTTACTGTCACCCCATATTTCACAGGTGGGAAAATGAAAACTGAAAGGGGCAGTCAAGCTTACTTGGCAAAACTGGGACAGGATCCAGGTCTTCCAGCTCCCAATTTAATGTTCTTTTCCCTCCATTCGATAAAGTGTTTTGATGATTTGTCTGTAAACAATGGTCAGGGTGCACTGGACATAGACTGGATGGCATGCACTTGGAAGACTGAACTTCTTCTAGTCCCTTCTTTCAGTAGATGGGTAATCTTGAATGAGTCCTTCCCTTCCTGGGACATATTTTTTTGCTTTTGTAAAACAAAGGGACTGGACTAGATGCTCCTTCAAGTAGAGGGCTTTCTCTCTTTGATGTTCCCTGAGTTTGTCATTCTAGAAATGCTGGAATCACACAATCATAGTTGAAACCATTTATCTTGTCTTTGGGTCTTCTCTGTCTCTAAAACAGAAATAAAATACCTGCCTCACCCAGTTGTCATGAAACCCCTGGCACCATTCATGGTAGAGCAGGTGATCAAAAGTTGCTTCCATCCTTTTGTCCAGTCAGGAACAAAGGTTGTCATATATGATTCTTGCTCCTTCCTTTTGGAATCAGAGAATTTTTGATCAGCAACCTAAATATTAAGAAAGAAAGAAAATGAAATATATATACTCTGCTTTTAAAACTTTTTACAATTGAAATATAAATTGCAAACAGAAAAACACACAAATATTAAGTGAATAGATTAATTGATATTCACAAAGTTAACACACCAGTAACCTGCATTGATATTAAAAAATAGAACATTGCTAGAACTCCCTAGTGATCCCCTCCAAGTTACTCCATCTGCCCAAAGGTAACTACTGTTTTGACTTGTAACATCTTTGATTATTTTATGTAAATGGAATCCTACATTATGGACTCTTATAGTTGTCTGGATTCTTACACTTGCTATTGGTTGTGAGATTCATCCATGTTGTCACATGAGCAGTATTTCCTTCATTCTCCTCATGCTATACAGGATTCTGTTTTATGACTCTACTCTGATTTATCTTTTCCAATGTTCATGGACATTGGTGTGGTTTCCAGGTCTTTGCCATTACGAATAAAGCTGCTATGAATCTCCTTGTGTTTACTTTCTTTGGGAAATATATGTTTCTGTTGCATATATGTCTAGAGGTGTAACTGATGATTTATAGGATGTGCACATGTTTAACTTCAACAGATATTGCCAAATAGCTTTCCAAAGGGGTTATAGCGACTTCCTTTACCACCAGCAGGGTGTGCGTTCCAGTTTGTCACCATCCATGATGGCACATGCTGTCACTTAGGTGGGTTACAGGTGGATCTTATTTCGGTTTGTTTACACACAGCAAACTTCTGTAGTGTACAATTTCATGACATTGGACTGAAGCACAGAGCCATGTATCTATTACTACTGTCAAGATACAGAAGAATTCCCTCACCATCCCCCACCCCGCAAATGGCCTGGTGCTGCCTTTTTGTATTCCACCCCTCCCCCACTCTCAGACCCTGGCAGCCACCCGTCGTCTGATCTCCATCCCTATAATTCTACATTTCCAGATTGTCAAGTAAATGAAATCACGTGGTATGCAGTCTTTTAGGTCTGGCTTCTCTTACTTAGCAAACTATCTTTGAGTTTCCTCCATGTGGTAGTTCACTCCTTTTTATTGCTGGGTAGCAGTCCGTTGTATGGACGCACTGCGTTTTGTTTATCTGTTCACCAGTTGAGGAACATTTGGTTTGTTTCCAGTCTTTGTCTATTATGAATAAAGTTATTACAAATATTTGTGCAGAGGTTTTTGCGTGGACAAGAATTTTCGCTTCTCCTGAGTAAATATCCAGGGGTAGGGATTGCTGGGTTACATAATAAATGAATCTTTACCTTTATGGACACCTGCCAAACTTGTCTTGCATTCCCATCAACAGTATGTGAGAATTCCAGTTGCTCCACATCCTTGTCAGCACTTGGTATTGCTAGGTTTAAAAAAAAAAAGTTTTTAGCTATTATGAGGTATGTAGTGAGATCTCATTCTGGCTTTAATTTGCATTTCTCTGATGGTTGATAATGTTGAGCATCTTTCCATATGCTGATTTGCCATCCATATAACTTCTTTGGTGAATTTTCTATTTAGATCTTTTGCCCATTTAAAAAACTGGGGGACTTGTTTACTTATTTAATTTTTTATTTTGAAATAATTAATAGATTCAGTGGAAGTTGCAAAGAAATGTACAGTCAGGTTCTGTGCACCCCCAGACATCTTACTAACTTAGAGTATGATGTTAAGACCAGGAATTTGACATTGATAACAATCCATGGAATTTATTCAAATTTCACCAGTTATACGTACAAGCCTGTGTGTGTGTGTGTGTGTGTGTGTGTGTGTGTGTGTGTGTGTAGTTCTGTGCAGTTTCATCATATGTGTAACTTCATGTAACTTCCACCACCATCATCCTCACACCTCGTGGTTCCCCTTTATAGCCTCACCCACTTCCCACTCCACATCCCTTAACCCATGGCGAGCACTATTTTATTCTCCATCTCTATCACTGTGTTATTCCCAGAATGTTATATATATGGACTCTATATATATAGAGTTACTATATACAGCATGTAACCTTTTGATAATGGCTTTTGTTTTTTACTCAGCATGATTCCCTGCAGGTTCATTCAAGTTGCTGCCATGTATCAATAGTTCACTTCTTTTTGTTGCTGGATAGTATTTCATAGTACTGATGTATGACAATTTAACTGTTCACACACAAGAGTTTCCAGTTTGGGGCTATTATGAATAAAGCTGCTATAAACATTCATGTACAGGCTTCTGCACTAACATAAGTTTTCATTTCTCTGCAATAAATGCCCAAGAGTGTGACTGCTGGGTCATCTGGTACCCATTTTTAGTATTTAACGTAACTGCCAAACTGCTTTTCAGAGTGGCTGTACCATTTTCTATTTCAACCATCAGTGTATAGTGATCCATTTTTCTGGCATCCTCACTAACAATGTGGTGTCACAATTTATTACTTTATCCACTTGGATAGGCTTGTAGCAACAGCTCATTGTGCTTATAATTTACATTTACTTGATCGCTAATGATGTTGAATATCTTTTTGTGTGCTCATTTGCCTCTGTGTATCTTCTTCAGTTAAATGTCTCTTCGTGCCTTTTGCCCATCTTCTAATGGGATTGTGTTTTTTGATGTTGAGTTTTGAGAGTTTTTATATACTCCAGATACAAGTCCTTCATAGGATATAGAATTTTCAAACTTTTCTTCCAGTCTAAAATTTTTCTATTCATCTCCTCTGCAGGGTCTTTCACAGATCAAAAGTTTATAGATTTGATGAGGTACAATTGATCAGTTTTTACTTTTATGTGTCATGCTTTCAGTCAGGCATCTATTTCTGTATTCTCTATTGTCTTCCACTGATCTATGTGTCTATATCTCTTCCAGTATCATACTTTATTATTACTATTGTTGAATTTGGAGAGCTCTTTATATATTTTGGATACAAGTCCTTCAGATATGTGATTTGCAAATATTTTTTTTCCCAGTCTGTGGTTAGTCTTTTCATTCTCTTAACAATGTCTTTTACCTTTTTTTAAAAAAAAGATTATTTTATAGAGAGCAGGTGGGGAGGGGCAGAGGGAGAGGGAGAGAGTCTTAAGCAGACCCCACGCTGAGCACAGAGCCTGACGTGGGGCTCAATCTTACGATCCTGACATCACGACCTGAGCTGAAACCAAGAGCCCAACACTTAATGTCTGAGCCACCTACACGCCCCTCCTTTCCTTTTTTAAAATTGATTTCTAGCATGGCCTAAGACCATATTTTTAATGATTGCTATTATTAAAATTCATTGAGGCTTTTTTTTTTTTTAATGGCCCACAAAATAGTTGATCTTTATGAATGTTACATGTGCGATTGAAAACAATGTGCTGGGGGCGCCTGGGTGGCTCAGTCCGTTAAGCGTCTGCCTTTAGCTCAGGTCATCATCTGGGGGTCCTGGGATGAAGCCTTGACTTGGGCTCCCTGCTCAGCGGGGAGTCTGCCTGCTTCTCCCTTTCCCTCTGCCACTGCCCCCCCCCCACTCAGCTTGTGCTCTCTCTCTCTCTCTCGCAAATAAATAAATCTTTTTTAAAAAAGAAAAGACTATGCTGGGCAGAATTTTGTACATCATTTAGTTCAGACTGTTTGATAGTGCTGTCTAGGTAATCTGAAACCTTACTAGTTTTCTGCCCGCGTGTTCTATCAATTTCTGAGAGTAGTGTGGAAGTCTCCAACTGTGATTGTGTTTTTGCCTTGTTCTCCTTTTAGTAGTGTCATCTTTAGTGTATTTTTAAATTCTGTTAAGTGCACACATATTTATGATTTTTATCTTATTGGAAAGTTGATCTCTTTATTGTCTAATGTTCCTCTTTATTTCTGATAATATTCTTTGTTCTGAAGTTTTTGTCTAATGTAATAGCTACTCTGCAATATTTTGCTACTATTTTTGCTTTCTCATTATCTTTCAGATCAATTAAATATAAGAAAAACCTATTATACCTTCATTTATTTCTTTTTAACACTCTTGTTGGTGAAGATCCATATTTCAGACTAATGTATTATTTCAGCTTGAAAACCTCTTTAAAATTTTTTGTAGAGTAGGACTACTGGCTATGATTTCCATCATTATTTTTGCTTTTCTGAGAAAGTCGTTACTTCTCCATCATTTAAAAATTAACCTTAGGGAGCTACAACTTACATACTCTATAATTCACCCTTTTAATGTATACTTCAGTGACATTTAGTGAATTTACAAAGTTGAGTAACTATCATCAAAATCCACTTTTAGAACATTGCTCTTGCTCCAAAAGATCCCTCATACCATGTCATTTATCTTCCCGCCCCCAACCCCAGGCAACCCCTAATCTGCTTTCTTCTCCCTCCCAGTTTTGTTGAGATATAACTGACATACATCATCGTATAAGTTTAAGGTGTACAGAAATCTGCTTTCTATTCTTATATATTTGCCTTCTTTGGAATTTTCATATAAATTGAATCACAATACTGAGTCTTCTGCATCTGGCTTCTTTTGCTTAGCATAATGTTTTTGAGGTTCATCCATGTTGTAGCAGGGTGTCAGTATTTTGTTCCTTTGTATTGCTGAATAGTAATTTGTCTGTTTACTAACTGATGAACATTTGAATTGTTTTCATTTTCTGGTTTATGAATTATGAACATTTGCTTACAAGTCTTTGTGTGGACATACGTTTTCATTTTACTTCTTACCTAGAGTGTAATTGCTGGTTCACATAGTAAATTTATGTCCAACATTGAAAAAGTTTTTTCAAAAGAACTTTTTCTGCTTTAGTAAGTCAAACTATTTTTAGAAAAGATTGAATATACTACCTCACAGATATTTGAATAATACTATTCTGTATTTTGTTCAAGGTGATGATGTTTTTAAATGTGAAACTACTCCTGTGTCATTAGATTATTACACCTTTTACATCAGAAAGTGCATTATATTTTACATTTTAAGGAACTAACTGCCAAACTTTTCCAAAATGGCTGAACCAGTTTACATTGGCACCAGTGATGGCATGTTGATTTTTAAAGATATTTTTTTCTGGGTATAGAATTCTGACTTGCATGGTTTCTGATGAGAAATCTGATGTAATTCTTTTTTTTTTTTTTTTTAATTCTGTGTAATGTTTCTTTTTTCTCTGGCTGCTTTCAAGATTTTCTCTTAGCGGTTTTGTTTTTTTTTTTTTTCCAGCAGTTTGACTATGATATACCAAGGGGTGGTTTACTGGGGGCTCTGAACTTGTATTTGTGGTTCGGTGTCCTTTAATTTGGGGGAAATTCTCACCTATTATGACTTCATAAAAATTTTTTAAATAAATCAAATAAAGAAGTTCCCATTCCCCCTGACTTCCTTCTGGGATTATAGTTAGACTGTTTTATATTATCTTGGGTCCTTTTTTCTGTTTTCTATTTCTACTTTTTCTCTTTGTATTTCAATGTGAGTAATTTCTGTTGACTGATCTTCAAGTTCACTGATTCTTTTCTTGGCTGTGTTGACACTGGCGGTGAGCCCACTGAATGTATTATTTTTCTTCACTACTATGTTCTTCACTTCTAGCATTTCCATTTGATTTTTTCTTAGAGTTTGTATTTCTCTGCTGCGATTACCTTCTACTTTTGCATGGTATCTACCTTTCCCATTAGAGATTTTAACATGCTAATCATAATTAAAATTCCTTGTCTGATAGCATCAATGTCTGTGTCATCAGATTCTTGTTCTGATGATTGCTTTGTTTCTTGGGAGTATAATTTTTCTTGCCTTTCTGTGTGTCTTAATTTTTTTGTTTGAAGAGACTAGTAGAGATTGAGGTAAATAGTTTTTATGCCTAGAAATGGACACACATTTCCTTCTGCCAGATCTTTAGAACGTGGTTTTGAGTTCCCCTGGTTAGGAATTGGACTGGGTTTGAGGTTGTTCTCACTGTGCCTACCCTCGGTACAGCACAGGTTTCAAATTCCTGTAGTGGTTCCTTCTGCTTAGGGGGCGCAGTGGTTTTCCAGAAGGCTGTGTTTTTCAGTACTGAGCTTTAGGTCACCCCTTCACACTGCTTCAGATTGTCCCTGCGTGCTCTTCTTCTGTCCTTTCCCCAGCACTGTTCTGCTGTTACTGGTTACTTGAAACTGTTGGCTTAGGGGTGTGGGGAATTGGGAGGGGGCAGTTTCCGTTCTTCTGTGTAAGCCCCAGTCTTAGGTACTGGGTTCCTTGGTCTCAGGGGTGTGGCTTTCTCAAGCCTTTTGCCTCTCCCCTTGGGTAGTTGTGGGCCCAGCTCATATTTCTGCCATTTTCCCAGGAGCAGTTGATTTCCTTGTTTTCCTCTTTCCTTCTCCCAGCTGCAGTGGGTTGGCCATCAGGCCGAGTCTGTGGTTTTTGCCTCCACAGAGAAAGGCATTTTCTTCCTAGAGGCGATGAGAGAAATGCACATGTGGAGAATCTTAGCCCTCCTGCCTGGCTAATGTTCTCCTCTTCAAGGTCTGCATCTCATTGGCCCTTTCTTAGGGCTCTTTCTGATCTTTTCTGAAAGTACCCATTCAGTACGTGCCCTCTTTAATAATAAAATAAAAAAAAAAAAAGTACCCAGTAGGGTTTCTGGACTAGGGACTCCCTCAGTTTTTGAGGCTCTCAGAGGCTTCACTCTTTCCTGCCAGTTTATATTCTGCCTTCACCAATTCGTACTGAACTCTCCTCACTGGTTTTCAGAAAGCTTACTCCAGAGAAGCGAGTGCTCACATCTTTCCTCCCACAGAGACTGTATCTCCTCAGATTGTGGACAAGTTTGTTGCTCTGCAACCTCAGCTCTCCAATGTGTTCAAAGAAATTCATGAATTTGATGTTAGTCTGGCTTGTTTGTTTTTTTTTTTTAATTTTATTTATTTATTTGAGAGAAAGAGAGAGAGAACATGAGAGGGGGTTGGGCCAGAGGGAGATGCAGACTCCCCGCCGAGCAGGGAGCCTGATGCGGGACTCGATCCCGGGACTCCAGGATCATGACCCGAGCCGAAGGCAGTCACCCAACCAACTGAGCCACCCAGGCGCCCTAGTCTGGCTTGTTTTTTGTCTTAACTATGGGAATGATGTTTCTTCCAGCTTACTGCATCCCAGAGTAGAAGCTATCTCCTGGCTGGTAAATTTTAGATTTCTTTGAGCCCAGGCTGCTCAGCCCCTCAGACTCCTTGTTGTTACTCATACATTGGAGTGTGCAGAACACTTCCTTCTTATGACTGTTGCTCTCAAAATATTCTGCTGTGTTTCGTGGTAAGTGCATGTTGACTATTTTGTGATACTCCTGTTTTGGGGCATTTCAGATGCCCCATTTATTCCTTCTGCTTCCTCCTAGCAGATACCCCCTGGTCATATTTTGGGTTTCATTGGGATATCTTTTCATCTCCGTTTTGTTGTAGGTGTTGTCTATGGGTTTTTGTTTTACTCTTCTAGCACTCCATCTGTTTTCAGTGGGTGATTCAGGGGGATTCAGCAACTGTAATGCCACTGCTCCCACTTTCTCTCTAAAATCTTGCCTTTCTTTTTCAAAAGATATTTTTTCTAGGTATAAAATTCTAGTTTGACAGTAATTTTCTTAGTCTTTTGGTTAATGCAGTTTCAGAATTCAGTAAATATCCTGAGGAAAAACCTGACAGAATATTGGACCATTTTGCCCACTTCTTCTTACCAGAATCCTGGCTCTTCAAGCCTCTAATATTTTTTTCTCTGTTCCAAAGAGACCACCCAAAGCTCTGCTGGTTTCTCTCCTCTTAGTAGAGGCCCTCAGTCCGGGACTCCTGTCCCCACCCATTTGCCTCATGCCCAGAATCAGCAAATGTCCTGAGGCAAAAAAGTGGCTGCAGAGTGTCATTGCCTCTCTTTTCCAAAGTCCTGGTTGCCTCATCATTGCCTTAACATCTGCCATTCCAACAGATGTTTTAAATTTTTATCTGGCTTTTCCAGTTACTCTCTGTGGGAGTATTAGTCTTCTACAAGCTATTCCATCACGTTCACAGAAGTCCACCTACACACTAAGTATTTTCAAACTAAATCTTTTCCTCATGAACTGTAGAAATTGCCGAAGGGTGATATTTTAGGAGATTCCTTTTCAGGTAAATCCATCACTGCTCTTCAAGAAGAAAGACTCTCAGGACGCCTGGGCGGCTCAGTCAGTTAAGTGTCTGCCTTCGGCTCAGGCCATGATCCCAGGGTTCTGGGATTGAGCCCCACATTGGGCTCCCTGCTCAGCAGGGAGCCTGCTTCTCCCTCTGCCTGCCACTCCCCCTGCTTGTGCTCTCTCTCTCTCTCTGGCAAATCAATCAATCAATAAATAAATAAAATCTTTAAAAAAAAGAAGAAAGACTCTCAAAGATGAATAAAAATGGCCAAGACTGAGGGAAATTGTGTTATTATTGCATCATTTCCCTGACCTCTGTTTTAGGGTAGAAAATGTAAGGAATTATTGAAGTTGGTACTAGATTAATTAGGTTAGAAAACCACTTTTTCACAAACACAGCAAAGATAGGTATTAGTCCTAACTTATGTACTGTTAGGGTCCGAGGGAATGAGGCACTGTACCTTCTGTCATTATGAAGCCCACAGCAGAGCTACTACTCAAAATTATTTCCTCTTGATGTTAATTGTTCTAGTCAAACACAAGTAATCTTCTGTCTGCTTTTCAAGGACTCAGGCATAAGCGCTCACAATAAATCATAGGAGCAGTGTCTCTCCTTGGAAATAGGGAGCTCCATGCTGAGGAGTCTGCCAGAGAAGAGGAATGCCCTTGAGGGTGGAATTTACTCAGCAAATTATCATGCTTTTCTGCGACAATGCCACAGGCTCCCTTGACTGGATATCCCACAGCTGTGCAGAATGTATCAAGAAAAGATTAGATTGTATCTTCTGTAAGGTCTTCATCCTGGAGGCTCTCCAGAAAGGATGATAGGACCATAGAAAACCGGGGACCTGTCTTCTGTTCGTGGGCCCCGTATTGTCGTAAAAGCGGTGTTCAGATCTTAGCTCTCCTCTGCACCAGCTTTATGACTCCGGGCCACTGACTCACCTCTCTGTGCATAAATTTCCTCATCTCGGAAGTCATCCTAACAACATTGGCTTCATGAGGCTGTTGTGAAGATCAACTATTGTAATGGGGCAAAAGTTATTCGTAAATTTCAAAGTGCAGCATACCAATCAGGGATTGGTGTGATTGTGTTGCTTTATCTCATTTTAGTGCTCCTGGAGTCCCAGGGCTGGAAGGGGTCTAATCCCATATTTCATCCTATGCAGTAATCTTTTCAGTGTCCCAGACAGATGGCCTTTTAGCTTCTGCATGCAGAGCTCTTTCAGAGATAGGGTGGATTTCCCGTTTGCTTGTCTTCCAGCCCATATGCTGAGTCCTGGGAGTTTGGGAACTTCTGATCTCCTACGGCCAAAGAGGGAAGGGCAGTGAAGACTTCAGAAGCCCAGAGCTATGCTGTGTGTTTTGTTTTGCCTAGTTTCTGATTTGGGAAAGCGGTAGCCTCCTGTTGGGATGTCTAGTCAGTTCTGAAACTGGGTTTGGCGTAATCTAGACCACCTTCTCTAAACACAGGGAAATTCCTAGGGGACACCAAGTGTTCGTCCATCCCTCAAGGTTTTCTTTGGGTCTTTGAGATGGTTCTTCCTCTGAAAGGTCAAAATCACCTGTGGTTCTGATGAGGGCTGGAGGCACCTAGTGACCTAAGCTGTTACTCAACAGGATGGGGCAGAAGAAATACTTTAGACACAGGAGGGACTATTTTAGCACTTTCAGGTTATCTAAGGGACTAAATTATGCCGACCTTTTTTTCTATGCAAAAAAGAGTCATAGAATCTGAAAAGGTGATTCAATCTTATTATTTGAGATCATATGCAGGTGTTGTTTGACATTAGTTCTTTTCATCTGAGGTTACCAAGTGCTACCTTCTTAGCATCAGATCTATGTAAAGGTAGCATAAACTTTTGTTCTCTGCCAAAAGGTTGCAGCAAATGATCTCTGGAGGTCTTTTCTGTCTCTAAGATAGGTGTACAATTTTTGGATTCCTTCTTGTAATCCTTCTGGAATGACTTGGACTCTTTTCCAGTCTACTTGTGATAGGTTTCTTGTACAGCCTGGAGAGAGCAGTAGCCTGCACGGTCTGTCACCCTCCCTTTGGTCTAAGACTCTCTAGTGACTTGTAGGACTCCTATTTATAGTTATAGTATTCTAATATTGGAATTCTCCACAGACTGCTGCTCGGAGAAGTTCAACGTCTCTGAGATGGTTTCAGTGAAAGAATTCTATCAAAAAGAATTTGCTGAATTGTGATTGCAAACAAAATAGCTTTGTGGGGACAAAATACACTCCTGACAAGGGGGCCTCATGTTTATTTTCCAGCCTCTCCTCCCAGTGCTTCGCTTCTAATCTCTCTGCAGAAAGAAACATTTCAACAGAGAACCCTGTGGAAATTGAGACAAGTTATCTTCTCAAAGTCCTGAACTCCCTGTTCCTACTTCAGAAGGAACCCCTCTGTTCACAGCTGCTAAAGCTAGCCTGAAGTCCAGTTCCTTCCCAAGGCAGTTCTGTTTGGATGTTGGATGCACACCTTTCCAAGCATTGTGGTCTCCAAATGTAAGTTTAATTGCATAAATGTCTTTCTGTAGCCTGGAAGAACTTTATACCTTTGTGTTATCAAATAATGTGATAGCGTCTCATATTTCGCTGGTGCCATTTAGAAATTTTACTATCCTAAGGGGATTTGGGAATCATGGCTACGTCGTTTTATCTGGCACAAATATTGTTCCTTCTTTCCGGGGAAACAAAGTTCTTCATATATAGCACGCACACATGCGTTTTCACAACACCCAGGCTGAGAGACTTGGGAGGGAGTGGGGGCTCGTTCTCATTCGGTAGGTAGCAACGGTAAAACATGGAGAGGCAAACATGTTTGCCAAGATGCTGATTCTCAGCTCCAGTTTTTGGACATTCCAGGGTGTCTCATAGGCTCTCAAAATGCCTCGCAAAATCACTATAAAATTCTAAAAGCCAAATTCATCTTAATTGTCTTCAATTTTTTTGAAGTTACAGCATTTTGGGGTTGGGGTAGGTATGTTTTAAAAAAAAAAAAAACAGCAAGTAAAATCAACAAAATGCCAAACTCAAAAAACATTTGGGAAGCAGCGGACTAGACCGTAAGTACCAGAACAGGCATTAAAATAACCCAGGTCAGGTACTGAAAAGTATAAATTCTTGACTCATCCTCCATGAATCTGTATTTAAATACATATCTTGTGTGATGGCATGTCTGAAGCTACTTCTCTTCTGGGCAGGCTTTCTGCAGCACTTGGGGATGATCCTAATGACCTTTTGGGGTGACCTGATTTTTTTTCACTGCTAGAAAGGTGAAAAATGTACATTGATACACTTGAACAGTGAGCCATTTAGTTTGGCTGGAGCACAGGCTTATGATGGTAGAATTACGCAAACATGTTGGGAAAGGTAGGTTGGGGCCACATATTTGAGGGCCTCAAATACTAACTGAGGTGTTTCAACTGTATTCGATAGGCAGTTTGGAGGCATTGATGGTTTTTGAACAAGGGTTGAAGGAGAAATATGGAATGGCCAGAGTTAGATTCTAAGGATATTAATAAGGCTGAAATGTGTAGGTTTGGCCCAAACTGAGATAAGTGAAGACAGAGAGATCAATCAGAAACTTTCAACAGTCTTGGATGAAAGATGTTATGGAGGTTGTCCAACTTGATTGTGAGCTCTTCTTGCACTGGTGATTAAAAGCAGGTGAAGTGTTACCTCTTGAATTTCACAGGCTTTCTAGTTAATGCTGGCTCAGACTTCTCCTGGCTCAGCTGCAAAAATAAAAGGATCCTTTGCCTTGCCTTTCAAAGGTACCTGTTCAGAATGGGGTTCTCAAGCTGTGTATAGTACTCTTGGCATCATGAAGTCTGTGTGGTTCCATGAAGCCCCAAGTCCAGATTGACCATCTTTGGTTTATTGTGTTAAAAGAGGGGACATCACATAGACCAAATCTGAGGTATTTAACCCATACATGCTTTCAACTTGTCACCTGTGAGCTTGAGCAACGGGGCCTCATTTCATTCTGATGTTAGAGGACATGGAGGAATTTCCTGGCACTCAGGGTGACAGCCACTATTTGCCTTGTATTTGAAGGGGTAAATATAAGGGCGGTGCAATTCTGACCTGGGTTTTTCTAGTCAGTGGCTTGGGATGCCCAGCAAATATATAAAGGAAAAGTTGTTTTAATAAAAGAAGGTTATTTTTCTGTATCTTTCATTATGTGAACTTTTAGCAAAGGAGACTTCTCCCTTTACATATTTTGATGATAAACAAATTCTGTCATCTTCCCACTAAGTAAGAGAAATTATGCAGAGAAAAATGGTAGAATAATTTTAAAGTCATGGGAGTACCATAGCATCCACAGGAACCTTGGCATTTAGAGTTTGACGTAAGCCGTTGGCGGTGAGATGGGTTCTGTTCCGTCACCTTTGAAGCAAAGGAAACCTATTGCATCACAGGTAAGTTGGTATATTGATGCGATATTGACTTTGTTGCTGCCATGTCCTTAGACTGTTCATCTGGTCCCCACTGTTCCACTTATTGTGACGATCTGTATATTCTTATTTCAAAGAAGATCTGAACCATTTGATTTCTATTTTGACCTGCTTTCATCACTGCCCATGCCTATCCCGTTCCACTAGGTGGCACTCTTACTGCAGCCTTGCCCGCTATGCGAAGCAGCCAGGCCCTGGGCTGAGCTGTGCTTCCTGTGAGGATGAAACTGCTTGTGGGTTGCCTTGTCCCTCTACTCCCGTCAGCACCAAGATGCTATTTCGTACCTGCCTGCCTCTCAAAGTCTTGTAAATGTTAACTGAGCACCTACTCAGTGCCAGGTGCTATGGTAGGCACAGAGGCAAGATCCGAGCTACACCACTGTCTGGGCCCTCCAGGGGCTCAGAGTCTGGTGGCAGGGGGCAGGGGTATAAGAGCTAGAGTAGAGAGCTCCAGCAGGGGAGAGAATGCTTCTCACTGGAGGCTCTGGGGCCTCTGACCCTGATTTGTGGGACTGTTGGCACAGGGTGAGGGGGCTCCCTGGCATGCACTGGAAGAGAGAGATGAGCACTGTTGCATTATTTCACTGGCAGTGCCCCTGTTCCGCCCCAGGGGCCAAGGGAGGAAAGCAGAGGCCACAAATGCTCCCTCCCAGCCCAGGAACAGACTAGGTTCTCCCACAGTCTCAGAGACAGATGATCAAATGCGTTCCCACTGTGCCAGAACCAATGAGTGCAAATATCTATGGCTCTCTCATTTGGTTTTATTTGTTAGGTAATTTTTTATTTTTGGAATTTTATTTTGGAAAGTAAAAAAAAAAAAATAATGGAAAATCACGCCCACAAGAGTAGCCACTGCTCATGTTCCTACCAACAAAAATTAATCATTCTTAACATCTTGATATATTGATTTCCAACGTTTTCTGTGTTTATACTTTTTGAAGATTATGCAGACAACATATTAATTCTCATTTGTTTTAATCTGTGTGCTTTCCATTCATACAGGACCAGTTCTGGGGTTCTGTTTTGGGGTGCCAGAGTGCTCCAACATAAATGCCCCTCAGCATGATGGCGGCAGAGAGAATTGTTCTGTTGCTCTACCTTTTCTTTCTCCTTGCGCCTCAAATGTACACTTACTTTTTCTTTTAGAGTTTAAAATCACAATGTAGAAAGTGTGTCAAATGCAGAAAGACAAAAATAAACAAACCATCTGTGGTTCTGCCTCGTGGAGAGAATTATAGTTGATGTTCATTTTGGTACACTTCCTTCTAGCCTTTTTTCTACATAGTTCTTTAGAACATTGGCTGTGTACTGTATTTAATATTTTTTTAAAGATTTATTTATTTATTTATTTGAAAGAGAGAGAATGAGAGAGAGAGAGCACATGAGAGGGGGGAGGGTCAGAGGGAGAAGCAGACTCCCTGCTGAGCAAGGAGCCTGATGCGGGACTTGATCCTGGGACTCCAGGATCATGACCTGAGCCGAAGGCAGTCGCCTAACCAACTGAGCCACCCAGGCGCCCCTGTTTATGTATTTAAATATTCTTCTACCTCGTGATTTTTAGTAGCTGCTCAGTATTCTGTCCTATAGAGATATCATACTTAATAATTACTATTGCTAGACATTTAGTTGGTCTCCTTTTTTTGCAATTATAATACTGTATGTTCTTGTACATAAATCTTCACATGAATGTGTGATCTTCAGGATAAATTTCTAGAAATGGAACTTCTGAGTTGAGTATGAACATTAGAAGGCACTCTTTTATTGTATTTCTTTTAGCAAAGTAATATCTTTATCATAGACCATGTAGAAAGCACAGATCTACAAAAAGGAGAATATAAAAGTCACCCATATTTTTATCACTCAGAGGTAATCACTATTAACCTTTTATCACAACTGTTCAGTCTTCTTTTCCCTATATTCTATATACTCTTCTTTAAGTTTTTTTACTTAATATATTCTGAACATTCTTTTACGTTCATTATTCTTCTGCACTTTCAGTGGCTACATAGCATTTTGTTGTGTGGACATACCAGTTTATTTGACCAACTCGCTACCGTTGGGCATTTATGAACAGAAATGTTTTCCCCTACTGTAAAGAAAATGCAGAGATGAGTATTCTTTGGCCAGGTCTATGCAAAAATCTTTGATTGCTTCCTTTGAATAAATTCCTAGATGTGCAGTTGTTGGTTCCTACATGTATGCACATTTTTAAGCTTTTGATGAGTATTCTCATCTTACAGGCAGAGTATGGGTATGCCCCTCTGCCCCTTTTGTCTGAAATCTTGATTATCACTGAGGGTTTTTTTTGCCAATCTGATTGCAAAGAATTAGTGCCTTATTTTAAAATTTGTATTGGCTTGATTGCTAGTAAAACTGAACTCTTTTTCTTTTCTCTAAACTTTTGCCCATCTTGCTGTTCTGGCATAGGTATTTTTCTTATTTACTGAAGAGATTTTAAAAATAAATTTAAAATATTAATTCTTTATCATTTGTGCAAATTTTCTCCTCTGGCTAGCTGCTGTGATGAACTATATGTCTTGATTTCCTGATATTAAACCGCAGTTCTAGAATAATCCCCCTTTGCTTGTGGTGATATATTCTTGTCTTGCTGGGTTTGGTTTGCTAGTATTTCATTTAGGATTTTTGAATCTCTATTTGTAACTGATGTTAATCTTCAGTTTTCTTCCCCTGTGTGTTTGTGTGTGTGTTCACCACGTTTTGTGGACAGGCTAACTTTAGTTTTATAAAATGAATGGGGCTTATTTCCTTCTTTTTCTGTATACCAGGAACTACTTTCAGAGCATGGAAGTTATTGGTTCTACTTTCAGAGCATGGAAGTTATTGGTTCCTTGTCAATCAGAAAGAACTTGCTCATAAAACTATCTAGGCACTGTAATAACCATTGGAGGAAATGGCTTTGAACAGCATAGTTTGCCCCATGTTTTCTACTTCTTTGTGAGTCCAATTTGCTGTTTCCTAGAAGATCATCCATTTTGAGATTTTGAAATTTATTAGCATTTTTCAAGCTTTCTTGACCTATAATCCCCATACCATATAATTCATCCATTTAAAGCCATTTCTACTATAGGCACAGAGTTCTACAACCATCACTACAGTCGCCCCAATAAATTTTAGAACATTAAAAAAAAAAAAAAACAAAGAAACTCTCTAGCCATGAGCACTCACTCTCCATTTCCCCTTCATCCCCCCAGCCCTAGACAACCACCAATCTGTTCTCTGTCTCTCTAGATATGCCTACTCTGGACCTTTCACATAAACGGAATCATATAATATGTGGTCCTTTGTGACTGGCTTCTCTCACTTAGCATCATGTTTCCAAGGTTCATCCAGTTGTAACGTGTTCTAGTACTTCATTCTCTGTGTTTTGTTTTTAAATTAATAGACCTTTATTTTTTAGAGCAGTTTTAAGTTTGCAGAAGATTGAGCAGATAGCATAGAGTTCCCATATACTTCCCTGACTGTAGTTTTCCCCGCTAACGTCTTGGACTGGTATGATAACATTTGTTATAATTAATGAGCCACTATTGATTTAATATTGTTAATTCATAACATAGCAATCATATATTAATATAATAGTGTAGTAAGTTCAGAGTTGACATTAGGGTTCACTCTTTGTGTTGTACAGTTCTATGGGTTTTGACAAAAGCATAATGCATGTCTACCGTCATAGTGTCCTATAGAGTAGTTCTATGGATAATAGTTGGAGCACAAGGGACTTTTAGTGCCGTGTTTCCCTCCTCTGCCAAGAACTTCTAGCAACCCCTCATCTTTTCACTGTCTCCACGGTTTTGCCTTTTCCAGAATGTCATGTAGTTGGAATCATACAGTATGGAGCCTTCCAGGTTGGTTTCTTTCACTTCGTGGTATGTGTTTAAGGTTCCTCCATGGCTTTTCATGGCTTGATGGCTCATTCCTTTTTAGGGCTGAATAATATTCCACTGTCTGGACATACCATTGTTTATTTTACCCATTCCTGTACTGAAGGACATCTTGCTTGCTGCCAGGCTTTGGCAACTATGACTAAAGCTGCTCTCAACATCTGTGTGCAAGTTTTTGCATGGACCTAAGTTTTCAGCACTTTTAGATAAATACCAAGGAGCATAACTGTTAGATCATATGGCAAGTGTATGCCTTCTTTTGTAAGAAACTGCCAAACTGTCTTCCACAGTGGCTGCACCATTTTGCATCCCCACTAGTAATGAGTGAGAGTTCCGGTTGCTCAACAACCTTGCTAGCATTTGGTGTCATCAGTTGCTTGGATTTTAGCCATTCCAGTAGGTGCATGGTAGTATCTCATTGTTCTTTTAATTTGCAATTCACTAATGATGTATAATATGGAGCATCTTGCCATCTGTATATCCTCTTTGTGAGGTTTTTGTTCAGATCCTTTGCCTATTTTTAATGGGATTTTTTCTTTGTTGTTGAGTTTTAAGGATTCTTTGTATATTTTAGATACAAGTCCTTTAGCAGATAGTTATTTTGCAAATGTTTCGCCCAGCTTGTGGCTTCTTTTTTTCATTCTCTTACCAATGTCTTTCACAAAGCACAATTTAAAAACATACTTTTTTTAAGATTTTATTTTTAAACTATTCTACACACACCAGGGGGCTTGAACTCAGCCCCCGAGATCAAGAGTCGCATGCTCCACCCACTGAGCCAGCTAGGTGCCCCCACAATTAAAAAAAATTTTTTTAATAAAGTCCAATTCCCTTTTATGGCTAAATAATATTCCATTGTAAGGATATACTATATTTCGTTTATCTGTTTAGCAGTTGATGGGCACTTGGGTTGTTTCCTTTTGGTCATTATGAATAATGCTGCTATGAACATTTGTGTACAAGTTTTTGTTTGGACATATGCTTTCATTTCTCTTGGGTGGATACCTAGCAGTGGAATTGCTGGGTCATATGACTATTTTATGTTTAACTTTTTCTGAAACTGCTAAACTGTTTTCCATAGAAACTGCCTGACTTTTTCAAAGCAGCTGCACCATTTTACATTCCACTAGCAATGTAGGAGGGTTCCATTTTCTCCATATCCTCACCAACACTGGTTATTGTCAGCCTTTTTGATTATAGCCGGTGTAGTGGGTGTAGACTGATATCTCATTGTGTTTAGTTTGCATTTCCCTAATGACTCAACGTTGAACATATTTTCATATGCTTATTGGCCATTCGCATATATTCTTTTCCTCTTCACTTTTGATATTCTCTTCCATGGGAATTTCACGGATTCCACTAATATCTTCAAACAGATGGTTTCCAAATACTTACTTCCAACTCTGACCTTTCTCCTGAGATTGTCTCAGATTCCCGTCTCCTTACTAGGCACTAAGGTCCTGATTGCATCTCCAAATTAGTATATCCCAAATGAAACTCATCAGCTTTCCTCTCAAGCTATTTATTCTTTCTGTGTTCTTGATTCTATTAATTATACCGTTATTCCTCTAATGACCCAAACTTGAAACTTGGCATCGTATCTGCATGTAAGAGAAACAGGATAGGGAAGAGTTGATTCATTGCCAAGTTCTGTGTTACTTTCATAAATATTTTGCATCTGTTTTCTCTTTACTTTTGACTTCTTGATCTCTATCCTCTTTTGACTTTCTCAATCCCTTACTGTCCTCTTCTCTTATCTCTGATCATTTGATCTCAGGTTATTTTTACCTGCCCCTTGAATGACCTGCCCTTTCTTGACCATCCTCATTTGTGATCAGTGTATAACTTTCTGCCTTGGTTATTTTTATGTCATCCAAGATTTAAGCTATCATTTAGCCACTTGTAACTCCCAAATATATATTTCTAGTCCTGGAATATCTTGAGAACTTCAGACACATTCATCCACCTATCTATAGGACATTGCCACTGCACAGACTTTTCAAACTCAGTGTTTAAACTGAACTACTCCCATCTCAACTGCCCCTAGACTTGCTCCACCTCTCATATTTCCAGTTGATTGTGGCACGAGCCATCGAATATTCTTAGGACAGCATCTGGCCATCATTCTCCTCTTTCTCTCTCCCCAAAGCCAAACATTCACAAGTCTAATCTGCGGTTTTTATCCCCATGTTACTTCTTTGTTCCAGCTTTTATCATCTCTCACTTACATTATTTCAGTGCTCTTCGGTCTGGTCTTCCTGTGTCTAGTTTCTCACCATGCCCCCACAGCCCCCTCCACCCTGACCACTGACACCAAGTGATTTTCCAGACTGAAAATTTAGCCATGCCATTGCACTGCAAATAACAAACAAAAACAAAGACAACAATAAACAACAACAAAATAAAAAGAGGAAAATATTTACAGTCTCCTTGGTGGTGCCTCAATTTCCTAAAGGATATATAGCTCAAGCTTAGTCTGGCATATTGGCGGGCTTCCTACCTACTCCTTTAATTTCGTTTCTCCTTACTCTCCCACCCCCATCTGATCTTGGGTTCCAGCAATACTCTGGACATTTAACATGTTCCCTCTGCTCAGACTCCTTTGCCTGCCTTGTCTGCCTTTGTTCTTCAAAGCCCTGTTCCGGAGTCCCCTATTCTGGAAAGACTTTTTCCAGCACAGTGAACTACATCCAGCTCTGGGATTCTTCTGTACTTCACACAATGTCATATCGTAACTCTTTTGTTTATGTGTCTGTCTTCCCTTCTAGGCTGTGAGCTCTTCAAGGACAGATTGTGGCTGTTTTTCCAGCTATATAATAAGTGCTCAGTAAATATTTATTGAATGAATGCTTAAGATGTTCCATGGGCTGAATTGTGGTCCCTGAAGTCTAACTGTGTGTGGCATTGAGTGTGAAATAATATGATAACAGAGATTTCACATCTTTTATTTTGTCTCCTAGTCGACAAGCTCAAACCTTGTTGTTTCTTGGAGGTAGGCATGATCACCTGGCTGGTATCAGAGGGGATGATTGATAAGAATCTGTTTCAGTGAATGTGGACTTAATGCTTTCTAGGGGCTCTGTGCATGAAAGAAATGCTTCCATCCCCTCTTGGTGTAACTTCTGATAGCTCCCCCAACTCTAAGAGTTACTTCTGGAGCAGTGAGAGATCAGATCCCTTTAGGGGGATGGGCATTTTTATGCCACATGGTATCATCACTAGGTGGCTGTAGGGCTTGGGGTTCTGAGAAACAATCTATGGACTGGGACCTCCCTCTAGGGGATGAACAACTCAACGGGAGAGAGTAGGAGCTTAGAACATGTCCAAGAACCTCTAGTCCCAGGGCTTTGGGGAGTTTATGGTCCCCTCTGGGCCTGCAGAATACAGGCCCTCAGGGGCAACAGTGCGGTTTGGTAGAGAATAGCCCAGAGCTAACCTGGGCTCAGATTCATCAGGGTCAGCACATCAATGTGGTTTCCCTGGGCTCTATGGGACTGAACTTTAAGACTGCTCTTCCTGGGAGTGAGATTTCTAGGAAAATCTCAGGGGAGCAATTACTCACCCGAGTACACAGGCTTCAGGAAGACCTGGAAGAGTCTTAGGAAGTCAGGTTGTTGAGCCCAGTGTAGCCTGCTGCATTGGGTTTTATACCCTTTACCATGGAAACCCAAGCACAGGAAAACAGAAGTTGGTGGGGCGGGGCGGGGGGGGGGGCGGATTGTGGCTTGGTGACCTTTTTTCGGTAATGTTCAACTATAAAATCTTTGTCCTTGGGAGATTAGCACTGCCCCTGCTAGAGTGGGTTCTCACTATGTTATGCTTTCCCCCAGTGGACCTCCAATCCCAGTTAGGCCAGTGCACTTCCTTCTGGACTAAGTGGCTTCCTTACCCTGATACCTTGATGAGCCTAATGGGGATTAATACTTAGTAGACTTTGGTTTTATGGAATGAAATTGTTATTTCTGGTTCAGAGAGACTAAGGGAAAACTAAAATTGTGGAAATGTCTTTGCAATACTGTATAACAGTTTATAGAAATGCTTCACATATATTAATTGATTCATTCAATTGTCACATAACCCAGTACTTGGCACTTAGTGGACATTCACGTGTTTGGCATCTGAATGAGCGTGGGGATTTATTATCCTATTGTACAGATGTGGGAACTGAGACCCAAGCCTGTGAATTGAGTTTCCTAAAATCCAACTCTAGAGTTAGTCAATGTAGAGCCTCAACCTGAAATCAGGCTTATTACAGGTCGACATTTACTAAGCACCTGTTACGTGACAGGCACTTGCCAGTGATGAATAAATATGTTCCTCAGTTTTGGGGAGCTTATAGGGGCAGTCATCAAGGGGACAGACACATGGGGAAATAATTTCAACACAATGTGCTAAGTGTCATGATAGAGAACTCTCTGCAATGCTGTGGAGTCACAGAGTAGGGGGGATGCCTAATCCAGTCAAATGAGGTCATGAGAGGCTTCTTGAAGAAGTGACACCTCAGTTAAAATTTGAAGGGCCAGTAGAGGTTGGTCAAAAGTAGAAAGAACATTCTAGGCTGAGAGGTCAGCATCAGTGCAGGCACAGAGGTGAGATCCAATATGGTTTGTTCTGGGATTGCTGGAGTGTTCATTGCCAAGGGGGAAGTGGCAGGAATGGTGACTAGACAGGTAGGCAGCAATCAGGCCATTGAGGGTGTTAACTTTGCCTCGTACAACATTAGCTCCCAACCATTGCTGACTCGTTCAAATTGCCCAGGGCACTTAAAGAATATAAAGGTGTCCCATCCACATGCCCAGTGATTTTCTTGATCAGCTGGGTTTGAC
This sequence comes from Zalophus californianus, assembly GCF_009762305.2. Taxonomy (NCBI): domain Eukaryota; kingdom Metazoa; phylum Chordata; class Mammalia; order Carnivora; family Otariidae; genus Zalophus; species Zalophus californianus. Next base: position 5,085,457 of record NC_045612.1, on the reverse strand, counting down.
ATTCACTTCTGGAGGCAGTAGGAAGACTTTGGGAAGTTGGTAGCAGGAGAGGGACATAGATGGTCATATTGGATCACTCTGATGGTGATCTACACAGAGGCAAGTAGATTTGAGAAGAGGATAGTACTTCTGACCAAGATCAGAAATGGAGTGTGGAAAGAGAATGGGGGAATAATGGATAAATTCAGCATGGGACCTGCTGTATCTAAGGTTTTATAGGCCACCCAGATGGGAGGGTGGCTGTTTTGTTCTGGAGCTCAGGGTGAATGCCTGGGCTGGAGGTACACACCTGGACCCCCTCCCCGTTGTGGGGGTGGTTGAAGTCATGGAAGTAGCAGAGATCTCCCAGAGAGAGTGTGTGGAGTGTGCATCTTCAAGGATTCTATCCCTTTTTGTCTTCAGAGGTAGTTGTCATGGAGAAGCAGAAGCTTTTTGTGTGTTTGTTTCGAGTGTTGCAGTAACGCAAGGTGGGGTAGTGAACAGGGCATGAAAGATGGAGTTGGGGAACCTATGGTAAAGCTCTGTCTCTGCCGCTCGGCCATTCTGCAGCCCTGAGCAGGTTCCTCCCGGCCTCTCAGCCTCCAGGTCTTTGCCTGTAAAGCAAGGGTAGTAGGGCTATCTGCCTCACAGGGTTACTAGGAAGATCCAGTGAGAACATGTCTGTGAAAACTACCATGTGAAGAACCATAAAAACATTCGTTTCCCTCCCCCAAGAAACTGGGACCAATATTTGGGAATTACACGGAGGCAGATTGCGACCTAGTGTGAGGAAAGACTAATGTCTCTGAGCTGTTGAATGATGGGAAGAGTTTTGGGAGAGGGGAAGGTCTGAGACTCTTGGGGTCTTTAAGCAGAAGCTGGGTTTCTGGGCTTCTGCTGAGAGTTTTGTTGCCAGCGGTAGCGTCACCCTGGATGACTTCTGAGCTCTCCTTCGTGGCTTACATAATATTTGAGTTATTAGGACACTTCTTTTTTTTTAAGATTTATTTATTTATTAGAGAGAGAGAGAGAGAGAGAGAGAGAGAATGAGCAGGAGGGGCAGAGGGAGAGGAAGAGAGAATCTGAAGCAGGCCTCAACGCAGGGCTCTATCTTATAACCCTGAGATCACAACCTGAGCCAAAACTAAGAGTTAGATGCTTGACATAACTGCACCACTCAAAACTTCTTTACCCTTTTTCTGAGAATTTTTATACTACTTAGATTTTTTTAAAATTATAAAAGCAATACAGGTGCATAGTTATTTCTTTTTCTTTAAAATCTCTAAAAGGCCTGGGCATTTTTGTTCCTAAGTGGAGTCTTGGTTTATGTAACCCTAATAACTAGGTAGACTGCTTCAGGTCTTACTGCATGGGGCATTTATAGATGTTTTTATTCTAAATGCTCTAATGCTCTTTAATGACGATTTGGTGGATGCTGAAAAGTGTCTGTGTGTGCAGTTAAGACCTCTCTCACACAGACAGGCAGCGGAGGGGGGTGGGACGGGGGTTGGGGAGTAAGTCTGGGCATTCTGATGTCTCAACAATTCGGAGTTATAGGTTACTTTAAAATGATTGATTTTTATTATTTGCAAGCAGAAGTGATATTATAAACAGCTAACAATATTGTCAAGTAGAGGTCTTGCTAGAGTATGCTACAATGAGTAGGTAAAGATCATTTGAAATTAGCACACTAATTATTTCTATGCAAATGAATGTTGTCAGAGAGCTTGGAAACAGGTTGTTCTCTGAACTGTGTTAAACATCCCCTATGAGCTCATGTTTATACTCCTAATTTACTCAGAAACCTTTGTTGCTGTTTTTTAAATAGATGAAAGGTAAAATATGCCAGCCCATGATTGAATTATCACAAATTTAGCAATAGTTTGAATTGAATTATATTTTTATGTACTTATTTTATTGCCAATTACTAGTGTAACACATTTGCTAAAAGGAGGCCTAATTTACTTGCTAACTTTCTATACACAGAGATTATTTCTCTAAATGGAAGATGTCCACCTATGCTGTTTGATGAGTTATCTTTATAATTTAGGTGACTTCCTGGCTCTCATTTATTTATTTATTTATTTTTAAGTAAGGTCTATGCCCAACGTGGGGCTTGAATTCATGACCCTGGGATCGAGAGTTGCATGTTCTACCGATGGAGCCAGGCAAGTGCCCCACTTCCTGGCTCTTTTAAAAACATCATCGAAACAGTTGTTCCCAAATAATTTTAATTCCATACCTAGCGAATATTCTAGCTGGGAAAAAGTTGCTATAAACCATATAGAGGCAAACTACTTTGAAAAGCCAAGAATATAAGAAAATAGACTCAGCCCTAATTGTGGGAGTAGCTTACTTTCATCTTTTCATTCAGCAAGCCCTTCACAATCTCACGAGGCCCTGGGTTAGCTTTTGATTATCCTTTTTCATTGCATGTAGTGATGCCAAGGGGTGGTCGAGTGAAGCTTCTAGGAGATAGTGCCTTCCTCACCTCACTCCCTGCCCCTGGTCTTCATCCACAAGAACTGGCGGATCACAAAAGAGGGCCTGTGGTGACCTGGACTTCAAATTCTGAGATGACAGGTCTAGGTGGGCCTGCAGTTGGGGTGGAAGATACAAGGGCAGGGGATGTGGTTGGAATGGAAGTTGGGAAGAAGGGAGAAGGAGAATCTATGAACCAGCCAAAGCAGGAAGCTAAGGAGGGTTAGGTCATGAGCTAGACCACAGGAAGATACGTCAGAATTGAAGGTAACAGATACAAAGAACGATGGGTGCGTGGTCCAAGTCTAAGCTAGTCAAACCCTGCTTGGGTCGTGGTATCCCAGCAGGATTTAAGCTTTGGTCTGACCACAGAGGGAAGCTGAGCAGCTCCATGATCAGGCTGTTCTATGGAAGCCTTGGAGTTTATATTCACTTATAACCTCATAGATGTCTCTTTATACCAGTAAATTACTCCATACAACTCACTGCTTGGACATTTATTTTCTAGCAGGCCGACTTTAGGAGGTGATGTGTAGCATGTTGGAAAGAACCCTGCCAGGAGGTGCCAAAACTCTTGGTTTTTAGCCAGTGCTCTTAGACAAGTCATCTGATCTTTCAGAGCCTCAGTTTCCCTATGTATAAAATGAGAATTGAGATGATAAAGATGTATGGTTCATCTATCAGTTGTGAGTTCTAAAGCATAGAAAAAAATTCTGTGGCCTTTGGCATTTGACTTGTTTAACTTGAGGAAAAGCAATACAGTCTCAGCACTGCATTTGAGCTGAACTTATGGAAAGCCTCAAAGTCAAAATCAAACTACAAATAGTCAGATCCTTTCCCTTGCTTGTTTGCTAGAGCCAGGGGTGTTAACGATAGTCTGTGTTCTGTTGGGCCATTTGAACATTTGTGGAAATGGCACGAAGCAAAGTGACGAGAGTTGAAAAGTTGTGTTCCTCGGCCTCTGTAGGTACAATAGCTTCCCTACCAGTATTAGACCAGAGGCCTGCTGTGTTCCAGGGACTCCGATGGGGCCGCTAGCCCCCTAGTGATGCACACACCACCAGCCAGCCGGAGAACTTCGGTCCTTTGCCAGAATCACACCTGGCTTGTTTGCTGAAGGCTGTAGTAAGATGGGCCGCCCTTTTTGGAGGGTACCTCTCCCCCACCCCCCGTTCAGTCCTGCCGGGCTGAGACCAAAGACAATAGGGGCTGCCAGTGGACTTTAAAATGTTAATTTAAAAATAGCCCCTAATTATAAAAAAATAGCCTTAATTATAGCTTACCACAGGCAGGCCATGTATTTCTGAGTAGTTTTACAAACAAGGGAATAAGCGAATAGTTGGTAGATGCTGGTGAGTTCTTCATTTGCATGCTGTCCCACACCCAAATTGTAATACTGCAATACCACAATTTTCAGACAAATTACCAGTGTAACAAATTAGCACAATTTGTTAATTTCCTCTTTAATTGCACTACAAAGAGTAGTGTTTCTGTCTTTTGCCTTTTTGGACATAGAGGCTCATCTTTAAAGCAGAAAGATTTTAACGTAGCTAAATCTCTGTCTATAACAAATAAACCTTGTTTTCATTTTCCTTACCCAGCCGGCTAAGATTTATACATTAATTATTCAACTGATGCCTCTTAAACATCTTAGTTAAAATACACACTGCCTGCCAGGAATTGTTCAACCTCCAGCACACTTTTGTTTGCCTGCAAGGAATAAATACTTAGAACTGTAAATGGGTAAACTCAGTCTTTCCATGTGGAGAGGTCAACAGAACTCATAGTGAACATACAAAGGATAGAGAACTAATTATTACTGAGATTCAGGTAAGTGAGTTCTTAGGCATTTTAGCTGTCATGCTGTGGAATAATTGCAAACCCACCAGGAAGGAATTGCAAAACACAACCTACTTATCCTTTTCCCAATGGCTACATAGAATTTTTTTCTGTTTTGCAGTTTATGCCAACCCTCTATTTAATCATTAAAAGGAATGTTATTTTAAGTATTGCTTCCTGAGTAACAGTATTTGACTGAAATCCTCCAGAACGGTGACAGCCCAGAGTGTGACTTCAGTGTGCTGGCGAGATTTGAGGCAATCAGAGCCATTAGTAATGGAATACAGAGCTCTGTGGCAACTATACTCAAGTTCTGTTCAAGTTAATATTCCATCTGACTCATGTAACCATCACTATCCAGTCCCATCAGTGACAACAAAAAATTGTTAAACACCGTTTCATAGGCATCAAGTGTTTTGGCTTTGGTATAATTTTACAATCATGCGTTATTGCAGCATTTTAATACTATCATTTAAATATCAGTAACAGCAGCAGCAAATATTCTAGGCATACCGCAGAACCCCCGTTAGTAGGTATCCCAGCTTGGTGACTAGATTCTTCCTGCTTCTGGGTCTTCGCATGTTCTGTTTCTTGTCCAGGAATGCCCTTCAAGTCTTGGTTTTAAAGGCCTTTTAAAGAGCCCCCCCCCCCCCCCCCACTGCCTGGTATTCTTGATCACGATACCCATTTGCTCCCTTTATAATATTTGTCACAATTTAAAATGATACTTGTATCTTTTTTCTTGTTAATTATTTCCCCTGCTAGTCTATAAGGTATACAAGGACAGAGACCATGTCTGTTTTTATTCATCTGTGTATTTCCTTTCCTAGCAAAGTAAGTAGGGGCTCTAAATATTTTGATGAATAAATGAGGCCGTGTGGCAGAAGTGTAAGGAGGCCCGCTGGGGGAGCCCTGTGGTGCTGAGGACCTCTAAATTAATCTCATGGTTGCATGTGATCCTGCCTAGGCCTGTGGGACTTGCAACCAGTATGCCCACATGCAGGCTAGACATTTCCACCTGATGGTCCACAGGCATTCCCCAGTCAGCATTCCAACCTTAATTCATCAGCCTACCTCTCAAATCTCTGTTTCCTTCTTAGTCATCACTTGAATAATGGCACCGTCAATGCGTGTCATCACCCAGGTAAGACACTTGGCCTTCATTTTCCCCTTTCTCCTCCTCAGCTCCAGCACCCAGCCCTGTCAGTGTGTCTTTCTGAATACTGCTTGGATCTGTCCTCTCCTTTTCATCGCCATTGACAAGACTTTGGTTCAGGTCCTCATCATCTCTAATGTAGACCAGTACAAATGCTTTCTGGTGGTCTCTCTGCCTCCTCAGTCTTATACCTTAAGGACCACCTCCCTCCTCCACCAAAAGTCAAACACTATTCTCTCTCCTTCTATCTAGAAGTCAGTAAGGACTGGCAATGTGCAGAAGTAGCTGAAACTTTACTGAGTAAGAGATAATCAAAGATTGCAGACATATGATTTCTTCAAGATTAATTTCCCTTTTGTTTTTCTGCTACAGATCCAACGGAATAAGCTATTAAAATGCTTTGAGTTTCTGAACGAAAGCACAGAACTGTGCCAGCAGAACAACATAAAGGTTTCCTTTCTTTATTTTCCTCTAGCATCTATCTGTGATGGATGATATGACCATGAATCTTCACTTAAATATGGAATCCTGAAATATCACAAAATCCCAGAGGATCAGAGCTGGACAAAAGCCATCTGGATCTTTTGTCTGAGGCTCAGAGAAGGGAAGGACCTTATTTAAGGTCACACAGTGAGTTAGTTGCCGAATTAGGACTCAGACTGTGTTCTCTATATTCCTCAGGTAATCATGAGGCTTCACTTGGATGCATTATTTAAACATTTGGCAGCTCTGTGACCCACTCCTCAGACTGCTGTGGCATGACTTCCTTCCTTCATCTGACTTCTTTTTCTTTTTTTTGCTTCTCTTGTAACTGAGTGCTGATCGGTGAGATTAGGAAGAAAGTCTGACCTTTAGAAGTGACATGTGCTTCATTGGTGATTTCCAAAGGGGGCCCTTTGGAGTACTAGAGGTTTCTTGGAGCTGCCCTGGGGGCCTCTGTGTATATCAGTCAGTGGGTCCCAAGGAAACGTGGCTATGCGCTGCCAACCCCCATCTCCTACTCCACAGGAAGTTTTGTTTTCATTTGTTTTATATGAGCCCACACTACCACTGGATTTAAATGATTTCATGTTGAAAAAGTTTTGAAAACCTTACTTCTGGAATGCATTTGGTAGTTTGCTTCCCCAGTTGAATATTCCAATTAAACAATATTTCTGTGGTTTTATGTCTATTTTTATTTTTACCCTTCTCTTTACAATGATAAAAGGCAGAAAAAACTCTAGGCTTGCTCACGTGGGTGTGGTAGCTTGAATGTTCATTGTCCCAGACTAATTCGTGGACCAGTGACTGAGGCTGGGGCTTTATGGCCTCTCAGCTATGTGTTAGTCCATACCAGCACATGGGTCAGGTCTGCCTAGTGTCCTGCCTTCCCCCTAAGGCCAGGGAGTACATGGGGTTACTTGGTAGAAGGTAGGTTGTCATTAAGAATCTCTTCTCCAGCTTTCTTGAATTCTGTGTCTCTAGTCTTTGTACTGACCAGAGCAAAGTGGAATATATGATTTCTGAGAGCCAGATACGGTGGCAGGGAGTAAAACACTGTGTGAATGTCCATGGACGGAGACGGTTGATATTGAAAATTGACGCATGTCATTGTGTAGGGTCACAGGGGGTAGTCTTCCAGTTTCTTATACGGGAGGTGATGATGGAAGGGATGTCGGGGCTTTGAAGGAGGGACAAATGGTATTTCCCACTTGACCATTTTCCTTTGGTGTCCAGAGATGGTTGACATTCTCTTGATACTTCCTGACATGATGAAAGACAAGGCCCCTCCTAACTTTGGTGGGCCTAGGACAAGGGCGCACTGACAGCCAGCTCCCCCTTCTGTCCAATCTCTTGGCTCTGTCCTTACGCTGAGGACCTTCTGCACATGCCTATAGACACAAGCGCTGCTCCACCAAGTCCCAGTCTAGAGCGTCAGCATTGCCTCAGCACTTGTTAGAACTATGTACTCTCAGGGCCCACTCTAGGCCTACTTACCCTGGATTATCTGGATTTTTTTTTTGAGAGAGAACGAGAATGTGTGGGAGAATGAGAGAGAGAAAATCTTAAGCAGGCTTCATGCTCAGCACAGAGCCCAGTGTGGGGCTCTATCTCCTGACCCTGTCATCATGACTGGAGCTGAAATCAAGAGTCAGATGCTTAACCGACTGAGCCCCCCAGGCGCCCCTTAACCAGGATCTGGATTTTGATAAGATTCCGGTGATTCACAATCACATTCAAGTTTGGGAAGTAGTATTATAGCCCAAATGTTCAAACTCCAGCCTTACTGGATTGAAGGGCAGTAGTCCCGTGGCCACCCCCCGTAACCCCTCAGGCCTAGGGTTGTGCCCATCCTTGGGAAGACAGAGCTAGGGAAGAGGGTGGCACAGGCCGTGGCCCAGGCTTGGGGCATATGGCCAGGGAGTTCAAGGTCTTGGATATTCTGAGAGTGTACTATAGAAGAGGGAAGCATAGAGTTTGAGTAGGCAAGTCCCTTGGCCCCATAGTCTCCTTGCTGTGTGGGGAGTGGTGTGGCTAAAGCAGGGCCAGAGGCAGGCTCTGTAAAGTATGACGCCTAGGGCAGGGAGCTGGCTATTCCAGTCTAAGAGTGAAACTGTTGACAGATATTCTAAATGTCTATGTGGCTGGGGGTGGGGGTTGTGAATCATGGCTCTTTGAGGTACTAGGTGGCTGTCAGTGCTTTGGTGGCTCTTTGGGGTGTGGGGAAGCTGTAGCCGTGGGGCCATTACTGCTTCCTTCTTAGGTGCTTCCTGTCGTGTCCAGTGACAGTTCGACTAGACCTGCCGGCAGCCTCGAGCAGGAGGCAGTTGGGTGTGGATGTGAACGGCTCCGAATAGCTGCCTCCAAACCTAAGACACAGGCAGTTTTCCTCGGTGAATTAAGAGCAGGGGCTGGTGTGGTTGAGGTGTGGTGGCCGGAGGAGGGGTGAAATATGTCCACTGCCACCTGGGCGATGCCATGGTTGTGAGGCAGAGGCAGGTCTGAAGCGAGGTCCATCGGACGGCTGTTAGAGCAGTCCCACCTCAGCTTCTTCAGCTGCAAAATGGACCTAACAGTTCTGGCCCTGCCTACCTTGCCGAGACGTCGGGCGGCTCTGGTCAGAGAATGGATACAAAAGTGCTTTGTAATTGTCAGGTGGGGCACACATGAAGAAAATGGTAATCACCCTGCCATTTGCTGTCTTTCCTCTGGGAGTATGCCTTTAGCTGCACATGAGTTTTAGATTTATGTTGTCCACCCTTTAGCAATGCGTGGGGCTCCATGCACAGCCGTCTCTGCCCTCTGCCTGGTGCCTTCCAGCCCCTTCCAAGCAGATACACTGCTGAGATTCTCATTTTTTGAGTTCCACATTGGGGGAGGGGGATTTTATATTGGCAAACATTTCTGAAGAGACAAATAATTGCCTCTGGAAAGAGAATACTTTTCTCTTCCAAAAATTCACATTTGCCGGCTTAAATTGATGTGACTTTATTTTTTGGCTAGCACTCTGCAGTATTCCACTGAGCGGTAATTATTCCTTTGGTATTGCAGGAGTTTGCTGAGAGAAGGGAACTAAATCTAAAAGAGTGAATCCATCTGGTACATATGTTGAGGCTTTCTTTGAGGCCACTGACACTGAAATGTTAATGCTAGGTTTTTTATCTGTTGGTATCATTTAGATATTGATATAATGTGAGCTAATACCCTAGGGTCATTGAATCAAAGGCTGAATTCCATTCTTTTACATGGCACTGGATGCCCCACACGGTGGATGGATGACCTTCTTGGCAGAGCACAGTGGTGAGGTAGACCCTGCATTCCAGTCCTGCCACCTGATTGTCAGATTGTTGTTGCCCCAGCTCCTATCAGGGTATGCACGCAAACGTCAGCAGCCAGAAGACTCAGTGACTCTTAGTACTTGAAGCATCAAGAACTGAGGGTTGGCAGGATAGAAGCCACACACCCCTAACCGGTAAATATCTGGAATTAGTCTGATATCTCAAGTATTAAGTGCCCGTGGGAAGAGCCCCTGAATCCCATGGGGGCTTATGAATCTGCAGCCTTCCTGTTGACATGATAGTGTGGGTGAAGCTGGGATGTGCTCCAGGAACCCACTGAAGGCTGTCCTCCTCGGTTGGGGCTCTGACGTGCAGCCTAGACTTGGCTGGGCCTTTCCCTGGGGTGCTGGGCTCTGGCTGGCTGGCTGCCAGCTAGGGTCTAATCCAACTAAAACCTTGTGGAAACCTGGGGCTGATGATTAGTGTTGCCGCTGCTGCAGGGTCTTTCCTAACCAGATTGCATTCTGAAATAGCTAGCTTTTGTTTGTCTTTTTTTTTTTTTTTTTTTTTTTAATCATTGTAACTTGGCCAGTAAGCCCTACTGGGGACAACTCTGTGGTCCTCCAAGTTCTGAGTCTGTTTGATCTGTGCTCATTCTCCTTTTCCTGCTCTCCTGGCATTGAAGTCTTTGGAGTCCTCGCTATCAGTATAAAAGTTCTGCTGTAAAACATGGGAAATGGTCCACTTTATCCCATAATCCATTTACACATCCATGGAAAACAGTGGACATCTCGTACCTCACTTGGGTTTGAACCCACTCACAGTTCCTGCCTCCTCTCTCGAGGAAGCATCAACTGAGGAAGCCACAGGGGATTTGCCAGCCTCCTATGAAATAAAATGCTATGTGGTAACAAACAGCTAACTGTCCAGATTTATTAGCAAAATCTGGCAGCTCTAGCTTTTTGACAATTTTCTCTTTTCTCTGCGGTCCAGTGTGAAATAGTCTCTCCAGGGTGAATTGTCACTGGGAGAAATTCAGAGCTGCTGTGTGTCATTGGCACATGGCAGAGGAGAAGCCGACGAAAGGGTTACCACCATTTTCCCCAAAGGCTCTTAGAGAAGGTTATTGATTATTCTCTAAATACCTTCTAACCTTCAGCACAGGATACTGTGATTGTTAAAGAGGCACCATCATGTATCTTTTTAAAATAGTTGTCTCCTTTTTGTTTTCCTAATAGTCACTGTGCCCAGGTCCCCCTTTAGGACCCAAAGGTGATGTTTCTTTCCGTACCCACGGAATTTGTCCTTGCCCTTCTGGCAAATGGACTTGAATTTCTCCTGCTTCTGGCCAGACAGGTGCCATTACACAAATACCGGCTCTCTCTCCCACACCACTTCTTTCTCTACCCCTGCCTCCCACCCCTTAATGTAGAGGCTTGCAGGTGGCATTTGTCTTTCAGGGCAACAGACTTTGGGGTAAAAATTATGTCTAAAGGTACCTATCAGCAGACTCTGGTGACGTCTAAAGTCGGGTGGGGTTTGACCTATGGTGTAAATAGCACTCTGTCATTTCTTTATTACCCACAGATTATCTAATTTAAAAGTTCTTAATGACATCTGTGGTGCTTAAAGCCCTCAGACCAATTCATGGGGGTTTGGAGGAGCTGTTGTGGCATTTCTGCCCTGTGGATGTGGTAAATGTTAGTGTTTGGTCTTTTAGTTCACTCCTAGGCCATCCTTGGTGTTGCTGTGGGCCATCTGGACTCCTGGGCCACCCTTTTGCGTTGAGGGGGGAGAGCATACTTTCTTTCCACTTATTCTGCATTTGTTTCAACTCAATGAGCACCGCAGATCCATTAGTTAAGAACTATGGCTATGTTCTCCTGCCACATTTCTGATTTCTCAATGCCTGGGTGAGAAACAGAATCCCATCTAGAGTGGTCATTTGCTCCAGGCTCCCAGAGGTCCCAGAAACATACATTGTACCTTTGTTTTGGGGTTGGAAGACATCTGTGAGCTCCTCATGCCTCTGGCCGCGCTGAAGTAATATTTTGAGAAATAAGGTTTTCCTTTCTCTCTTCTCTTTTTTTTTAAGCTGGGATCTGAGAGCATCCCAATTTGTTTGTTTGTTTAGGCTCTTTAGGTCCTATATGGGATATACAAGTCTTCATATTGACCATTTTGAAGCATCGTGTGGACTGGTATGCTTCAGTTGGTACATTTGTTACTTTAAGAAATTGGCAAATGGTTTGTGGTACCTGTTAAGATGTTTTAGCACAAATTTATTGAGTACCGTTTGTTGCCTTGGAGCTATGCTGAGTGCTGGGAATGCACAGATGAGACAGGCCCAGTCCCTGCTCTCGGGTTGTCTTACAGTCTAGTAAGAGAGGAAGACACATCAACAAATAACTGTAACACTAAGTGCTGGCTAGAAAATTCCAGGTCAGGGCACCGGCATGAGCAGAGGTTGAGGGCAGGAAAATACACGATTGGCTTGGGGAATCACAAGCAATGTAGTATAGTGGAGTGTGGTGTGCGTGTTGGCAGGAAGCTCCTGGAGAAAAGACTGGGAGGTAGATGTGGGTCAGATTTTTAAGAGTTGAGATTTTTACTCTCTGAAGATGATGTGGGTATCCTGCGAATTCAAGAGGTTGGGTCCATGGTAACCATTCTGTCGACATTCCTAGAATTTTAGTTTAGCAGGAGGTGGAAGACAAAGCTATTAAGACCAAAACTGTGATCCTCAGCCCTAGGAGCCTTGTGAGTCAGATGTTAGAGCATCCTGTATGGCTTGGAACTACAGCTCTGCACTAGTCTGAAATGTATGTGATATATCTTTGGCTTAGGGAAGGGAGAGATTTGGTTTGGAGGAAAGGTTGGGAAGGAAGGATAGCAAAGTTGGATAGTTTTGCACCTACTCCCCAGTCAGAAATTTGCAGTTTGATTTCATTACTGTCTTGGAAATATTGTCATGTACCAGAACATACAGAGATCCATATTTAAAACTAAGTGCGAACACCTCACTTCCAATTCAGATAAAAGGAGCAGTTTGGCTCATGTATGTGGTTCTACTTCACAAGCAGCCATGATCAGATGAGTAGGCTTGCAAGAGCAGCCAAAGATCAAGCCATTTAAGAATGCACCGGGCGTGAGAGTCCGGAGCTGTTGTTCACAGTACACCCTGACCCAGGCATATGTAGCATTACCCTCTGGTCCGAAGCCACAAGCACTGTTCTTACTGCTAACACACCATCTTCCAAATGGGTGCCACGCTCAAACAGGGAGCATGATTGGGCTGCTGTGACGGCGGCACGCACGGAGACACGGCGTTCACCGGAGTCCTCTCTCCTGGTGCTTCGGTAGTGCTCTTCTGGTTGATGAAATAGCCATTATTCATGTTGCTTCATCTCTGTATTACTTTGCTGTGAGATGGGCGGGCCCTTCCTGGGCTGCTCTCTCTCGCTAATTATTGAGGGGGAGGAGGTATTGCTCTGCTAAAGAAGCACAGCACAAATTCTTTAAGCAAAGAGACTCTCTCAGGAAGAAAAATCTCTGCAAGGAGGTATCAGGGTCTATTTGGACAGGTGTCCGGTTGTCGCAGAGCTGCCCCTGAGGAACCCCTTTCTACTCGGCCCTTGGAGAGATGAATAGTTTCTGGAATTTAGCATGATGGTTTTATAATATCATTTCCCAGTCCTTCTGATAGACTGATTCTGAGTATCCCTGATCACTCAGTATAAAAACTCTTCAAAAAAAAAAAAAAAAAACCGCAACTCTTCATTCATCTGTTTCTTTTGTTTTTATCATTGGTGCTTTGGAAATCATGGTCCTGGAGGTGAAAGTCCTACAAAATGTTTAGAGTTAGTGTTTAATCTGAAGGAACCTGTCTGAAGGGTCATGGGGTAATTGAGTTTCTCTATTAAAAACAGTGTTTTCCTCCCTGGGAGCCCTGAGCACTGGCGAGGAAATTCATATTACAGCCTTGCTGCTCTCTGTATCTTGTTCCTTATACTGGCTCCCCACTAGAATGATGGTTTAAAATAATTTTTATCAGTGCAGTGGTACAAATAATTTTTAAAAATCAGGCTTATAACAACAGTGAGAACAAAAACAATCAGGTCAGCATTGCTCCCAATGAAGCCTGTTCCTCTGGAGCAACCACTTTTTAATGGTTTTAGCTACTGTTTTTGGTATTTACCTTTGTATTTTATCTTTTTTTAATTTTTATTTATTCATTTGAGAGAGGGGGGAGAGAGAGAGAGAGGGAGATAGCGTAGTGGGGTGAGGGAGAGGCAGAGGGAGAAGCAGACTCCCCACTGAGCAGGGAGCCTGATGCAGGGCTCGATCCCAGGACCCCGGGATCATGACCCGAGCTGAAGGCAGACGCTTAACCGCTTAACCAACTGAGCCACCCAGATGCCCCTACTTTTGTATTTTATATAATATGTTCATACTGCTATTACTTGATTCATTATTTTAGGTATTGTTTGTTGACTCCCTGTGATGATAGATGAAAATCTGGCTGTCTTGTGGCCTATTATCAGTCAGGCTTGGCTAGTTTATGCTGCAGGCAGACCACTCCTAATTACCACTGACTTCACACAACAAATGTTTATTTCTTGCTCATGCTACATGTTCAGCCCAAGTGGGTAGGGAGCCTCTGGCTCATGTTGGTCCTCCAGGCTCATGGAGGCTCCATCACAACACCTGATTCTGTGATCTCTGCCAAATGGGCAGATGATAGGGGGATTGCATCCTGGCTCTCAAAGCTTCTGCCCAATTATGGTACAAATCAGGTTCACGCATGTTTTATTGATCAAAACAAGTCACATGGCCACACCTAATCTGAAAGGAGTCCAGGAAGTGCAGGCCTACCACGGGCCTGGTAAGAGAAACCTGGAGTGTTTGGGAACAGCCCTAATGACTACCACATAGCCCCTGCCATGTTCCCATGTTCCCTACTGCCCTCATGTAAATAAATCACATATCTTTTCAAAATGGAAGTTAATGTTTGTATCATTATAGGTTGCTAAATATTGTCCACTGGCAAGCCAATGTGTTATGTTTCATGTCATTTTTAAAAATAATATTTTATTTCCCCAGGATCAATAATTGCCTAAATTTTTATTTGCCTACTACTCTTTGTATTGATTCCTTATTTTCTCCACAACATTCATCAGACTTGTCAGATAGTTAGTTCTCTGTGTTTTCTAATACGAACAGCTATCAGATAACCTACAAATTTGTTTTTTTTTTTTTCCTGCAGTTTTCCAACTTCCTGGTTCAGTCTGGGATAGTTGCTCTCCAGGCTTGCTGAATAGGTATCATCCTGGGACTTCTGTTGCCAGTTTCCTGATTTAGAGTCCCAGTTTTCTGGGGTCCATGTCTCCCTCTTTTTTGGTTTACCCACTTGTTTTGTTGGAACACACACTCTAATAGGTTCCTAAGTAAAGGTGTATGGGGGGTGGGCGATGCTGTGGTTGTAAATATCTAAAACCTCCCCGGCTTATACAGCAAGGTTTCTTTCTTATTCATGTCCTGTGTCCTTCAGGCATCAGCTACAGCTCTAGCTAGGTCTTTTTCATTCTGGGACCCAGGCTGAACAGGAAGCCCCCTTTCGAGAAGAGCAGTTCTCACGGCAGAGGAAAAAGAGCCCTCACAGAACTAGTGGTGACTCTCAAAGCTTCTGCTTAGAAGTGGCACGTATCACTTTTGTTCCCCTTTCATTAGCCAGAGCCAATCTTATGGTCAAGCCCGATATCAGTGAGCATGCGCTGTAAGGCAAAATTGTACAATTCACTATAGGAAGTAGATAGTGTGGCCGCACATACAATTATAGGTTGATCCCCACCCCCAGAATTTTGAAGGCACTGGTCCATCATCTCCTAGTTTTCCGTGTTATTGAATAGTCTGATGCTGATCTGACTCCTATTCTTCTGTATGAGACTTTTCTTCCTTTACTCTGGAAGCTTTTAGGATTTCCCTTTAACCCCTACGATTTGGAATTTTAATGATGACGTGAGTTGGTGTAGATCTTCGTGCATTCATTTTGCTGGTCCTTCCTTGGGTACTTTCAATGTGGAAATGTATACCCTTAGTTTCTGGGGAATTTTCTTATTTAATCCTTTTCCCCTTTGTTTTTTCTTTCTGAAGTGTCAGTTACTTGGACGTTAGACCTCCTTGAATGTTGCTCTACTTTTCGTGGCTTTTTCTCTCTTGGTCTTTCTGTTCTACTTTTGGGAAGATAAGTATTTTAATCTTCCTCCTCCCCCTTTTCACATTTTGATGATCGAATTTTCAGTGTCCATCAATTTCCTTGTTTTCCGTCTCTCCCTTTTTCATAGTGTCCTATTCATGCTTATGGATAGAATTTTTTCTCTTATCTCTCTGAAGAATGTGTGTGTGTGTGTTACATATTCTGAAATATATGTGAGGTTTCCTTCTATTCTTGCATCATTTATGTTTTCTCTGGGTTCCCTTTTCCAATTTGTTTGAAGCCTCTCTCATGTTAGAGGCTGTCCTCAAATGTCTTGAGACACTTGACAGTCTATTCTAGTGGAGCCCTCAAAAGCTGACCGGAAGTGTCATGTGGAAAGGCAGAGCTTGTCAACTGGTGGGCTTCACTGCAAAGTGATTCGCAGCTACTGACTTTTTGTTGGAGGACATCCAAATGCCAGTATATAGAGGAATTTCCTCTAGTGACCTTCACCCATGGAATCCTTTAGTCTACCTGCAGGTATTTTGGGGTTGGAGGTCAGCTGGCTAGGTTCCTGCCATTCCATATATTCCTGCCATTCACTTGATCCTTCTATTTTCTGTTAGGTGCCTCACCCCACCCTCTATGGTACCTGATGTTCCTAGTGCCCTGGGTGAATCTGATTTAGTGTCTTCAGAGAATGTTATCTCTTGTTTCGTGGGGACAAAAGGAATGGAAGGAATAGTTACTTGGCAAGCTGCATGGGACGAAGGAACTGTGGGAGCCCGCTCTTCCATGTGCAGACTTCCAATTCCTGTTTTCCTGCATCTGACCCTAACTTCTGTGGTACCTGGTATTTCTAAGCCCTAAGCTTTCCCAGGATTCTTTGGGGGCTAAGTGGCTCACTTTTTATTGGTATCTCCTTCTACAGGCGCTTAGGTTAAAGTTTTGTCTACTTTACCATACTGATATACCTTCCTTCATTTACATCCCATTTTCAAAAAATCTGTGGACAGTTCTCATCCACTAAGGTCTCCTTTCCTACTCTCTTAATCTGTGTGAACCTTTGCCTCTTCCTCTTCCTCTCTCTTCTCTCATTGTTTTTGTTTTGTTTTAAGCCCTTTAGTGTTGTTTTAATGGGGCTTCCTGAGAGGGAGGGAGGGGGAGAGAGAGAGAGAGAGAGAGAATGAGTATATCACATGTGGTCCACCTGCCATATTTAACCAGAAGTCAAGCTGTGGAAGAATTTTAAAATCTAGTTTTCTTTACCTCATGCTGAACTAAACATGGCCTTAAAATATACCCTTGATCTCCTAAATGAAAATAGCATTATACTTGGATAGGTGACATATTTTCCCTACAAAATTTTAAAGACAAAACTTGAATGTTGATGGAAATTAAAATGTCTCACACTGAGCATGGTAAATGAGTAAATGAATGAATCACTGAAGAAAAAGGAAAGATTCTGTAATGGCTAGTCTTGGTTTAACATTTCAGGTCCCCTCTTTACCCTTCCCTACCCTGCTCTGGGCCCCTGGAGGCTGGCTTTGATGGACTGCATCACCCAGGCTCCCTCATCCTCTGGCTTCCAGTGGGTTTGCCCAGTGGGGGAAGGAGGAGGATCAGAGAGTCAGGAAGAAAGAGCCGTCTGGGCATTTATTTCTCTAGCTCCCTGTCTGCTGGGTCACATTTGGCAGGTATTGTGTCCCTCTGCCTGTGTCACACCTTCTTTTGGGTTGTCCCTTTCGGACAGCCCCAGCTTTTACCAGGCCCTGCTCTCCTTTCCACTTCAGGCCCCAGGATGGTAGCAATTTCTTACTCTTGGCCCAGGCCTGCCGCAAAATCCCTTGTCCATCTCCTTCACTCTGCCCACACCTTCAGTTCCGTCTTTTTAATGTGCTCTCTGTTGCCTGCCAGGACCCTGGATGACACAAGCGCTCTAGTACAGCTCTCTCGTCAACATCTAGGTCCTTTTGGGCAAAGTGCTCCACTTCTTTCTGTCTGAAAAGTGCTGAGGTGAAAGAGGGTGGTCTGGTCTCTGGTCTGAGAGCCCCTTCTGGTTCTGACATCCGCACTTCTGCATGATGCAGCAGTGGTCCGTAGTGAGCTCTAGCTCCAGTTCTCTCCTTCTGGCTCTGTGGGCCACTGTGGGTAATTCTGAGTGGCGGGTGATCACCAAATAATTGCATTCTTCTTTTGGGAGGCAGTTTGCTAGAATGAAAGAATATAGACTTTAGAGTCAGACTGGCGTTCAGAATCAGGCTCTGCCACTTTCTTACTAAGTTACCTTGAGTACATCACTAAACCTGTCTAAGTGTCAGGTTCCTCATCTTAAGATGAGGGACTGTGATGGACACTGTTAGTTACCTATCCAGCAGGTATCTCCTTCTTTGTTAAAAGAATGCTGATTTCCATCAGGTGCAGAACTGAACTTTCAGTTGAGTGTTTGATACTTGTAGCCTGTGGTAGATATCACTAGTGTTTACTAACGTCTGCTTCTATCCTTCTGAGAACAAGAAAGACTAACTTCCAAGTCCTCTTGTAGTTAGGTGGGGCTATGTGGGAAGTCTGGCTAACGAGCTGTGAGGGAAAGTGAGCCGTGTCACTTCACGGCTGGAGCTGAGAAGAGCAAGTGTGCGGTCTTGTGGCCTTCCCGGTGGGGCCTCCGTTGCCGGGGTTGCTCAGTGACTGCAGGGAGCACAGGTGCACCTCACCTTGCAGCGAACATGTAGCATGAGTGAGAAGTAAACTGGTGTTCGTGTTAAGCCACAGTGGCGTTTCGAGGTGAATTTGTCGCGGAATGCACAGCTGAAAGCATCTCCATAGGCATAGGACATTATCTTCCTTGAAGGGTTGTGTGGGTCGGACTTTCCGGATTTGATTCCTAACTCTGTTACATATAACTTGTATGACCTTGGTCAAGTTACTTAACCTTTGTATGCCTGGGTTTCCTCATCTGTAGCACAAGGTTAATAATCCCTCCTTCCTTGCAGAATCTGCATTGAAGAAATTACTAGGCATGAAGCACTTACAATAGGGCCTGGCCGGCGGGAAGTGACATGCGATGCTTGCTGGTGGAGAGCCTGTATTTTGGAGCGTCGTGCACCGTGCGTGGCTCTCGTCAGCAGGGGCACTGGTACCTCTGTTGCTGTTGCAAGGATTAGACTGACCCACGTAAAGTCCTGGCACATAGTGGGCATTTAATACAAGGTTCACGGTATTTGGTGATTGTGCTTTTGTACTTATACCCTGGATAGAGGCCCCTCATCTGTTGCTTCTCTTAGAATGATAGAAGCATTGCTCTCTAAGACTTCCTTTACAACGTAGTATGTACTTGAATGTGTGGATCTCAAAGGATGTCTCTGAATACAAAGTAAAGAAGACGTTGGTATGGCAGCAGTACCTTAATTAAGCAGGAAAGGTACTCATCAGAAGGGGTGCTGTTTTTAAGTCTGAAGGCAAAGCAGCCACACTCATGCGACTCTGTGCTTGGATAATGAATATTTGACTGCGTGTGTCATTTAGAGTCCTGAAACGCTGTCTGTCTGTGCTCTTTATTTTGTAGATGATGGAACTGATCCCAGACAGGGGAAGGGGCTGGTCTGGGATGACACAGTCAGTCAGTAGCATGGGCAGGACTAGAGCCCAGGTTTCTGGACTCCCAAGGGCACTGCTAGGTAGAAAAGGCGTGGTTTGGTCTTTTAACAGTTGTGCCATTTGGAAACTAATGTTGGACTTGATGAGAAAATTAAAGTAAGTTTGCGTCCTACCCTGCCCTTTGCCCAGCTCATCATCTGTTTTGTTGGTGCTGGTTAGCTCATGCTTTTGAATACATCAGAAGTGGCTTGAATTTCTCTTTCCTTTGCTGTCTGTTCATTGGCTGCAAGAGTGTCCTGTCCATTCTGGCTTTCGCATGGGCTGCCCAGAAGCACCACGGGCTTTGCTTCCTAGCCAACTAGAGGGCGGCAGAAATGAAAGAGGCTTGCCAGTGTGTTTCCTTTGTTGCGTTTCCTTGGACACAAACACAGGAGGGGAGTTTCTACGGAGCAGCTAGTCTCCCCCCATTTTGGATTTTGCTGGGGCAGGTAGTTGAACTCTTTAAGGAAGTCTGGATTTTCTCTGTCTCGGGAAATTACTGATACCATCAGAGCCAGAAGGAGGTGAGTAAAATGGAAAAGAAAATTCGTAAGAGTCACGCCAAGATTCAGATTTCCAACCCCACCCAATTCTCCCCCAGCTCTCCTTTCAGCTGTGACTTGCTTCCCAGGAAGCAGAAAACAATAGTCTACTGATTGAGTTTCAGTCTAAACTCTTGGCAATTAAAGATGAGGGAAGTAAAACCTAGTTACATTTACAGTCAAAGTCCATATATCTCCACTGGGAGGCAGAGTCTTTGCGTATACTTTGCAAGGTGGGTCTGGTTCTGAAGCCAAACTTGGAAGTGCATTTGTTTTGGTAACTGTTCTCTTGCTTAAAGTTCTAGGCGGTCTCTTTGGAGTTAATCACTTCTAGAAAAGTGCAGAGGTCTTACAGTGAAGAAAAGGAAAAGCATATTAACTGTAACTGGACTGGGTCCATATCATGAGAGCTGGGAAAACCCGAGATCTTGGGATAAAGGGAAAGCCAGTGGACAGCTGGATTTTATGGTAGGGAACATGGGATAAAGACTCAGTTGTTCCGTTCTGATCCCTGCTCCCCACCCCACAGGAGGATTTAAGTTTTGTCTACCCTGCTTAGCTTCCCAGAGTAGGTACCGTATTGTTTAGAGAAGTAAACTCATTTATTGGAAGTTCTCTTTGTGTATAGCACTGTCCCTTGTAAGTCATCTTTATCTCTTTCTGCTGGCCCTCTCTCCTATCCTTCTCTCTCTGCACTCATTCCTTTGGTCAGTGAGTATGTACTAGAGGTTGACTGTGTGCCAGATATGGTGCCAGCCCCATGGGTACAATGGTAACTAAGACAGTGTTCCTCTCATGTATTGCTGCACAATAAACCACCCTCAAAATTTAGTGGCTTGATGCAACAACCATTCTACCATATTCTGTAATTCAGGAATTGGGGCAGGGCACAGCTGGGAGATTCTTGTCATTGACAGAGATCACTCGGCAGTATTCAGCTTGTCTGGTGGGTTCACCACAGCTTTACTCATATGTTTGCCACCTTGGCAGAGATGGCTGGAGGGCTAGGCTCAGCTGGCCCTGTCAACCAGAGCCTTACCAACAGAGTGGTTTCATGGTGATTGGAGTTGTTTGGTGGCAGCTTAGGGCTCCAGGAGCTAGTGTTCTAGTGACCCAGGTAGAAGATGCGTGGCCTTTTATGACCCAGCCTCTGATGTCCTAGAATGTCACTGCCTCTGCGTTCTCTTGGTCAAGCAAGACAGCAAGTGTCAACCCAGATGCAAAGCGAGGTGATTAGATTCCACCTCTTAGTGAAAGAAATCGCAATGACTTGGCCGCCATCTTTAACATCACAGACAGACAGAACTGCTCTCCTTTAAGAGATTTATATATAACTTTGGAGCTGGAAGCAGACTGGTCAACAAATAATCCAGGGACCCAGGCCGCCTGGAGGAAATGACTAGAAAGTCTATTGAGTTGTATAGTGAATAAATACCCTTTCATGACTAAACAGCGGAGGGTCTGGTGTTGTTCCCTTGTGCTCTCCTGGGCTTCCTATGACCACACCCGCAATATCTTGCTCAGCATTCCACATCACACCAGCAAACAACCAACTCTGTTGGCTAACATACTCACAGGGAACAGTGCCCAGCCACGTGTCTGATCACAGCTGCCTCCATCATTCTGATTGGTTAAACCATAAGAGACTCTTAACTCTAGGGAACAAACTGAGGGTTGCTGGAGGGGAGGTGGGAAGGGGGAAGGGGTAACTGGGTGATGGGCGTTAAGGAGGGCACGTGATGGAATGAGCACTGGGTGTTATATGCAACTGATGAATCACTAAATTCTACCCCTGAAATTAATAATACACTATATGTTAACCAACTGGAATTTAAGTAAAATAAAATTAAAATAAAAAAAATCCAATTGTTTGAACAGGGGTTTTGCTAAGTAATTACTAACTAACTAGGCTTGTCCAGTCAGAATATTGGCATCGTTGTTCCATCTACTGGGACAGTTCCCCCTCTTCTTTATTTTGTTGATTTTTACTTATTCTTTAGAATTCATTGTGAAGAGCCCCTCTTCCTGGAAAACTTTTCCTGACCCAACTGGACTCAAATGCCTTCCTTTGGACTCCCTTAGCCACCCCTGCCCCCAGCCTATCTCCATCATTACTATACTTACCATATTTTATGGTAATCCTTGATTATTGACTTTCCAAACTGCCTCCCCTGACAGAGATGTATTGTTAACACAGCAGACATGTTTAACATGGGAATGTCAGCTAAATATCAGGTCCTCTCTGAGTCAGCTACAGATACTGGGGCGATTCGGACCGATACGGTTTCTCCCTGCATACATGGAGCTTCCAGGCGAAGGCAAATATTGAAAGAATCACTACAAATGCATTGAATGTTCCCCAAAATGCCCAACTCTGAGTCATACAAATAGTGATAGGGACTGTACCATTCATTGTCTCTGTTGTTGCCACAATGCCTGGCATACAATAGTACCTCAGTAAATGTTTATTAAGTACATGAGCGAGTGTTGTTGGTACATTAGTTGAATATGTGGATACAGTTGTGTGAGTAGAGTATCATTTCTCTTATTGTCAGAGCCCCCCCACCCCTAAGATTTTACCAGGTTGGGCCATGATTCCTTTCTTTAAGGAGCAGTGGGGACAGAGCCAGCCCCTTTCCTGCCAGCCAGATTATGCTTGCCTTTGCTCATCCCTGGCTCATTCTGGTGTCTGGGGCTGCAGTGTGGTACCCCTCACACCAAGGTTTGGTTTTCTCGCTTGTTAACCTTTGACTTCAGCTCTCACGACACTGTTGATGGATGAACCTTAGTTTACTGCTGCCCATGTCTTATCCCTTGGAGTAATTTGTGGTAGCCCTTGACTGGGGACCGTATGACCTAAACCTGTTCTGAACAGACACACCTTGCCCTCTACCACCTTCTGGTGGACCTAGCTTAAACTCTGTTGATCTTTTCTGGGAAGCCCTCCTTCCAGAATTGGCTTTCCCTGCACAGAATATGATTTCTAGATCCAGGTTCTTAGAACAAAAAAGGCACAGTTTTTGGAATCAGACATAATTGGCTTTGAAGGGACTCTTCTACTTGCTAGTTATATCCCTCTGAGCCTAATTTTGTCATCTGTAAAAATGGGGTAGAGTTGTTTTAAGTGTAGTCTGCCATGTAATTGCTGAGAAAATGGTAGTTCCCTTCCATGTGTGGATTGACTTTTGCATTCAAAGCAGACATTATTGATGCCTTTCCCTTCAGCATGTCATTTATTTTAGGAAATTTTCTCACATGGTGATGGTGATGGTGATTTGCTTCTAGGGCCAGCCTCGACCACACCATTACCAGAGTTTCTGGACTCTGGTCACATGGCATGCATTGTATCTGTCGCTCAGATGGGATTGAGTCTTCATGTAGGACATAAGTGGCCATCACCATTTAAAGGCCCATTGTTACAACAGATTTTTAGAAAATTTTATCAGATCTTTTGTAAGAATATATGCTTAATGTACACTAAGGAAACCAAATATCAAAGCGGTCTGTATTAGGGTTCTCCAGAGAAACAAGCAATAGGAGAAATTCCATGATCTGCCATCTAAAAGCCAGACACCTGGTCAAGCCAGTAGTATAGTTTGAAGACCTCTGAATCAGAAAGCCAATGGTGTGGATTCCAGTCCGAGTCTAAAGGCCTGAGAACCAGGAGTGTCAAGAGCAGAAGATTTATGTCCCAGCTCAGTCAGTCATACAGAGATCAAATTCAACCTTCCTCTGCCTTTTTGTTCTGTTCAGGCCCTCAGTGGATTGGATGATGCCCACCCACATTGGGAAACACCATTTGCCTTACTCAGTCTACCAACTCAAACGCTAATCTCTCCCAGAGACACCCTCATAGACATACCCAGAAATAATGTTTAATCAGATATCTGGTTATCCATGGCCCAGTCGGTTTGACACATAAAATTAACCATCACATTGCCAAAAAACCTTGCTTGCTCCCTGCCTCACCTTTTGCCCAGCCATGTATCCCCAGTTACACCTGTAGGCATTCAGATCAGGCTTGCTTAGAATTAATTTCCAGGAACATAGGAAGGGAATAAATACAGGTACCAATTTGGGCAGCACTGCCCTCAGGACCAGGGTCAAGGCCTTAGGTTAGGACAGCCTTGCTGGTCTTGGCCCTTGAATATCTTGTGCTATTCCTGCAACATTTTCACTATTCACAGTTGCTGACTTGTCTCCTTTTTCTATGCACTTTTTTTTGGGTAAAATAAGACACACATAATACAAATTCAAATAAAATAAGTGTATTCGGTGAAATGTAAGCCCTCCTCTCTAGATGATCCTGTGTCCCCTGGTTCCCCACTTCAGACGTAGCTGCTACAGCCACCTTCTTGTGGCTCCCTCCAGAGCGAGTCTGTACACTCATAAGTATAAATGTAGATACTTGCGTGGTCTTAGGGCTTCCCATCGGGCTCTGCTCACCAGTCTGTGTGTCCTTTTGTGTTCTGGTCATTTCTCTGGAACAGGCCTTCTCTGCTACCCTGTTGTGACTTCGTCATTCTCTACTTTTCACCTGCCCTCCACCTGCTGCCCTGACCTGCTAAGACCCTAATCTGGAACAGGAAGAAGTAGCATTCATCATTTAGAAAGATGAAAGCATTTCTAGTTTCTATTTCCATTCTATATTGTCTAACCCTGCAAAATTAAATTATGCCTGTTCATCTGCTACTGACTCACTGTATTCCATGAGAAAGCCATTTGCATTTTTCTTCACAACAACGTCTTTCTCTTCAGGATGCTGTGGCAACTAATGTTTTAAAATTCTCAGAAAAAGTCATAATAATAAAACCTTCCCATCCTAAGCATCTAAAAATTGAATTGAGACCAGAGCATAGAGAAGTATTATTAAAGAAGCTAAACAGTTTACAAACTCAGCAATGCCACATTGAAGATTAAATCCAGTGGATTGGGAATTCATTTAGGGCACATTTGCATTCTGTGTTTCCAGACGTGGCCACATGCACAGTTCACCAAATGCATCTCCACAGAGTAAGATATGTTGAGGTATTTAGAAAATGGTAGCATCACACAGAGGAGCAACTGATTCTATCCGGGGAGGTGATAAAAACCTACAGAACATTGGGCTAGATTTTGAGGGCTGAATGGGAGCTTTTTGGTTGGACAGGAGCTGGGAAAGGCATTCAAAACAGAGGGAAAAATATGAGAAGAGTGCAGAATCACAAAAGGTCCCTGGGATATCTGGACAATGGGGGCAGTCCATTTTGACTAAGGCATGGAGGGTGTGGCTGCAAAGACAAGCTAAAGACAGGCTTTGGAAGACTTACATTCCATGCTAAAAATTTTTGATATTTTTTTCTTATAAAATAATAGGAAGCACTGGAGCGTTCCAAGTAAGGAAGTGACATTACCAA
Source organism: Zalophus californianus (assembly GCF_009762305.2). NCBI lineage: Eukaryota > Metazoa > Chordata > Mammalia > Carnivora > Otariidae > Zalophus > Zalophus californianus. The sequence goes on along the minus strand of NC_045612.1, from coordinate 5,060,474 downwards.
ATGTTTATTTTAGGTTTTTCTGTCAACAGTGTGCAAATTGGATGGAGGGAGAGACACTGGAAGCTGGAATACCCGTTACCAGCTGTTTCATTAGTCCCAAATGAGAAAGGATGGGGGCTTGAACTAGGGCAAGAACAGTGGGGATAGAGAGAAAGGGGTACCATTTAGATGACCTGTCTGACTGTTGAGTATTTGGAGTGGGTGGGGAGGGCAAGTGGAGGAAATGAGAGGATGGAGGAAGGGGCTTGAGGGTGGAAATGAGCCATAGAATTTCAGAGTTGGAAGGGGCCTCAAAGTTCAGCTAGCCTAGGCTAAGTACATTTGATTGCATCCCTACAAGTGGTATTCTAGCCTGTTCTTTGAGTACCTCCAGTGTCGGAGTGCTCATTATATCTCAAGGCAGCCTACTTCATCTTCAGGTTGCTCTATTAGAAAGATAGGCTTCTTTGGGCTGCACCAAAATCTGTCAACTGATGTCTCCTACCACTTGGTCCTGGGTTAAACTCCTTAGAGCCACACAGGCCAAGGCAAATCCTTTGTCACTGTGAAAGCTCTTCACATACTTAAAAGCAGATTTCATATGCTGCTATGTCTTCTCCTGTCTAGAGTAAACTTTTAAAGTTCCTTCAGCTGGTCATCAAATGACATTGTTTCCTATCCATCTGTCATCTGTGAGGGCACAAAAGGCTTCCTATGGAGTAAAATGTGTCACTTCCTTTTCTTGTGACTTTTTATTGATTTAGATAAATCGATGTATGAACCTCAAATCAGAAGCAACTTGCAGGGCACCTGGGTGGCTCAATTGCTTAAGCGCCCAACTCCTGATTTTAGCTTAGGTCATGATATCAGGGTCGTGAGACCAAGCCCCAGCTCAAACTCCATGCTGGGCATGGAGTCTGCTTGGGATTCTCTCTCTCTGACTCTCCCCACCCCCTCCACTGTGCTCACACGCATGTGGGTGTGCGTGCATGTTCTTGCTCTCTTTTTTTGAAAAAAGCGACTTGTAAAGGAATCATATGGAAGTATTTGAGAATGAGATAATAAAGACCAGTTCGATAACACAATTTCAGAAGCTTAAACCCTGAATCAGTTAGGACTGGTACTGATACCATTAACCCGGGTGTCAGAGAACTGGAGATGATCTGCAGAATGAAAGTGTTAGTAAACCATACACTCTGGGGTAGGAGAGACTTTTAGAGGTCAGTTGGTCTAAGTTCATCATTTTACAGATGGGAAAATTGAGGTTCAAAGAAGCAAGGGACATGCCCAATGCCCCACAGCTAATAAGTGGCAGAGCAAAAACTAACCTAGGTCTTCTGATTCCCAATTCAGTTCTTTTCTCCTACACTGTTTCCTTAACTTGGGACACAAGCAAGAGCCAGCTTGAAAAGGATACCCTTTGACCACCTTCTCTCTGATCACTGTCAGCAAATTCTATTTCACTCTGAAAATATATTTCAAATGGTACGGAGTTATATGAAGAAGTATTTAAGACTCTTGAATTTCTCTCCAAAGCACCCCTGCCATATTCACCAAAGACAGCGGTTCGTGTTATTTGGAGTTTTGAATAGGCACGAACCCTGGCGAGGCTAAGTTCCCAGTATTGCACGGAATCTGCCTACTGAATGTCTAAATGATATGGGAATGCTGATAAGACATTTAGAAATAGAAATGGAAATACTAGCCAATAATGCATATTATTGTGTGATGAAACACCGATGCCAGGTAATCATATTATTGCAAAATCAGTATAAATAGAAATTCAGAATGGTAGAATTCCTCCTGATACGTGAGCAATGGAACATGAGTTTTTAAGTTTTGGAAAGGGGAGCTGTTGCTAAGATTCTGGGGTATCGGAGACCTGGAACATGGTCTAAAGGCATTCTGGATAGTTTTTATTTGAAAAAAAAAAAAAAAAGAATGCCAGTCTCTGACAATCTCCAGATTTCACATTTATGTAGTCCCCCAAACGGTCACAGTAGCAGACCTCCCATGAATCTAGATCCCTCTCTAGCTGAGGGCTTCCAGGTGGGAACTATAGCAACTGAGATGAGCTGCTGGCCTTGTGTGAGGATGACCCAGACCTGGTTCTGTTCCAGGAAGGATGTCCAGAGCCTTGTGAGGATTTAGCAGTATGTAGCCAGATGAAAGTCTTCCAGCTTAAAGGCAGAGTCACTTATCATCATTGTCTGCCAGCCCAGACTAAAGGAATGTGGCACGGTGCGTGAGCTCTGTAGTCATTTTACCAGAAACCAATACATGTTGGTCAATCAGGGGTACATCCACTCCCAAATGGTCAGAGAAGGGGGGGGTCATTTTGAGAACATGCTTCTGTCAGGGATGTGTTATATATAGTCTGCTATCAGAACTTCCTTATTGGGAAGTATCCATTACCAATTTGCTTAGATATCAATGGAACAATCTCAGTAGGTGTGTGTGAATGGTTTTTTTTGAAAAACCCATTTAAACTCAAATATAGAACGTATTTTCCAGAACATGTGTACCCATAAAACATACCAAATTTGAAGAGAATATGAACATTTAAAAGGATTATAGGAAACCTGCTAAAAGCCCTTAAAAAAATGGGCCTAGTTTTACATTTCAATCCTATAAGATAGGCTGCCATTACAACTCTACACCATAATTTATATGATATCGATTTTATTGTCACAACTTTGTAAATGCTCTGTCACGTATATTTTTGTGGTCCATAAATGTTCAAAATAACATCTGGAGACCAAGTCACTACTCACAGTAAAGGAAACAGAGGGATTAGAGCACATTAATGGGCTCTGTGCTTCGCCCTGAGAAACCTGCCTAAGAAACATTTCTTGAAAAGCAAGCAAAAGAAGTGCTTAAATAATAGGAGTTCAAAATGCGACTTCAAAAATGGGAAGGTGCGTAGCCTAAAGTGACCACTCCATTTGAAAGCCCTCATTTTGTCCAAGAAGGAGTTGAAGAACCCACAAAGGCTATGTTTGTAGAAGGAATTGACACTCAAGCATCCAGCTACACTAGGCATCAAAATTCTGGGTGAGTAGATGACAGCTTTGGCATATAAACATGTCCTGACCCCACGTAACTCCCAGTCATAGACCTGGAGCTTCCTGCATCATCAAGTCAATACTTTGGGACTCAGGGCCACAGTTCTAGTGGTGCTAGTTGGAGAATCAGTCTGTCGTTTAGCCCAGACTAGCTAAGGGGCTTTGCCCTTGGGAGCGGATGGGAGAGAAAGTGACTGTTTTGCTCCCAATTTCCTTGTCCTGTGTTAGAAACAAAGCACAAAGTTGGCCGGGATTAGTGTTAGCTTTGCTCACAGCTGCTGAACTCGGATTTAACCAGATGCCATAACTATAGCAACGGGGAAATATTGGAATTTTGAGTTTAACATGCTAGTGAAATTTACTAAATATAGCACACTTTGTGGTGGGGTGCATATTGCAGGTATTTCCTTTATTTTTCAAATAACGAAGTCAGTCAGGCTTTGGAAAGAAAGTTAATTTATTATATATGATGGCTGCTGAAGTCTCCCTATACCCCCTTGATCTACATCTATAAATGTGTTGTTTTGAAGCCAAATGAGATAAACCAGCTTGATTGTCCAAGGCATGGATGGAAATTAGGCTATCATAAAGCTATCTTCAGATTTGCATAGGTATTGGCATATTTGGGGCTTAGTGGAAAGAACCTTGGGTTGAGAGTAAGGACACCCAAGTCCCAGCCTCTATTACTAAATCATTATGTGATCTTTAACAGGTCTCTAAAGGGACTCTGGGTCTCAGGTTCCCCATTTTTTAGTGCTTGGGAGCTGAACTCTTCCAGCTCTCCCATTCTAGGATTTTGGAACATTTAGGGTTATGTTTCTCCCTTCTTTGTCTCTGGAGAATAGTTACTGATATCTTGTGGAATGAGAAAGAGAGACCCACCTCCCAGAAATGGATCAGAGAGGTGGTGACATGTACAACTTCAGTTTCTTTACAGGTTTTCTTCTGGTTAGGGAGGTTCTCGCTAAATTCCACAAACCCTCTAAGGGGACTGAGTATTGGTTTCATGTTTCCTCAGTCCTCCTTTACCTACAGATGGGCCTAGGTGGCCTCCAGATAGAGGCCATCATCCCTCTCCACCCCGTTCAGCAAGGTTCTGGACCCCATCCTGTCCATAGTCAAGGGAGATTTAAAGGGTCCAGGGTTACTGAGGCAGGGTGGCTGTGTTCTTCTCAGATTCTGTGCCTTGGTCCTAATAAATAAATTCTTGATACTTTCCTGTGACCAACCCCTTGCCTTGTTCCTTGTCTATTACCCACTCTCTTTTACCAGAGAGCCCGGGTCCCTCCCTGCCTTAGCTTCATACTTGGTGTCGTCCTTTGAAGACTGGACTTCTTTTGCTACTTTCAGTCTTCTTCAGCTTGGCCACTGCCAGAACTGTCTGGATTTGCCCATCAGCCTATCTGCAGAGGTCTCTGTCTATGACTTGTCCCTAAGAGTCCATGATGCCTCCTAGCCTACTGTCCAGCACAGCCCCTTGTTGCTTACTGCTGGCCTTCTCTAAAGCTGCTGCGGCCTTGCCTGGACCTCTGCCTACTGCTTATTACCAGACCTTCTTAAGATAGGTTCCATTTGCTTTGTGGGGGCATTGCTGTGTGACTCACTTCTGGGGCTCCCTGACACTGACTATTAGCCTCTACTTCTCATATCTCATTGGAGACCCCACACACACCAGGCCTGCCTCGTCTCTGGGTCTGGGTCTCTGGGTCTCTGGGATTTGGATCTCTGTGGGCTGGTCTATCCCAACCCCAGCCAGTTTCCAGTCATAACCTACGAAGTCTATGTGGCATTTCTTGGGCCTGGTTGTCCTATCTGTGCCCATTCCTCAGTACACAAAGCCAAGTTCCATTCCTCAGGATGGAAGCTACCGTGTCCAGACTCACCCACTCTCTGCCAGTTAACAAACAGCCTTGTAAAACTTTTAGGTCAATGACTTTGTAGGCTAAATTCGAGTTAAAATTCTAAGATGGACAATGAAAAGAATTTCTTTATCTCTGCAACCTACAGTAGGGAGAAGGGTTACTGTTGGGAATTTTTGAGCCAGCAAGAGGTCATTAGGTAAAAGGTGAAAAATGCCTTTATGAGCTTTTTGGAAGTAAAGTTGCATGTGAATCTAAGGTGACATTGTTATTGTTATAAATAGCCTAGTAGTCTTCAATTCCTTGCAAAAGTGCTTCTAGCCTAATGAAATAACCCAGAGTCCTGGCCCCAATAGCAGTGACGTGTGTACTGGTTAGCTATGTGCCCTTGTGCTGAAGACTTACTCTTTCTGAACCTCAAGTTCATCATCTGCCAAATGAGGCTTTGTGGAGATAGTATCTCTGCTTATTTATAAGCTCTGAAGGTGGTATCAAGAATACCAGTTAGTGAATAGTGGATGTGAAAGTGTTTTAAGAACTGTAATGCATCATACGGATTATCTGGTCTTTTTTCCCAGATAGGTGGGGGCGGTGGACATGGAACCTCTTGCCTACTGTTGGTGGGCAGCAGAGATTGGGATCAGCACCCTGAGGGAATAGCAGCTCAGGAATAAGGCAAGCGGCCTGACATGGAGCCAGATGAGACTAGGGAGACAGTACACAAAGCCAAGTGCTTTGGGGGAGCCAGCAGAGCCAATGCATGGGGAAGTTTGAAGGAGAGGAATTTCCTGAGTGGAGAGGAATTTCCTGAGCTAGAGTCGGGGGCTACTGACTTCTTTTTGTTTGGTGCCTCCTGTTGCTGGTCTAACAGCTTAGACTGAAGCTATTTTGGAAGAAGTTAATAGGATAGAAGAAGAGCAGACCAAATGTGAGGGACTATTCTTGTAAGTACTGGCAGGATTTAGGGGACCGCAAAAAGGGTACAAGGCCAGTATCAGCTAGCTCAAGGCAAACCCAGTTTAAAGGAGAGTAGTCAGTAGCCTAGGTGAACAGCAAAGGCAAGCCATATTTGGACACTGTAATGATGAATTTTATGTGTCAACCTGGCTAGGCTATGGTGTCCAGTTGTTTGGTCAAACACTAGTCTAGACGTTGCTATGAAGGTATTGTTTTAGATGTGATTAACGTTTAAATCAGTTGACTTTGAGTAAAGGAAATTGCCCTCCATAATGTGGGTGGGCCTCATCTAGTCAGTTGAAAACTTTAAGATCAAAGACCAGGGTTTCCCAAAGAGGAAGGAATTTGGCCTCAAAACTATCACATAGAAACCCTTCCTGAGTTTCCAGCCTGCCTGGCCTGCCCTGCAGATTTTGGATTCAAGACCACAGCATCAATTCTTACCTGAATTTCTAGCCTGTCAGCCTGTGCTACAAATTTCAGACTTGTCAGCCCCCACAATTACGTGAGCCAATTCCTTAAAATAAATCTCTCTCCCTTGCCCCATCTCTCTCTCTCTGTCTCTCTGTGTCTCTTGCTATATACATATATATATATATATAGCACACACACAAAATGGTATGTGTATATGTATTTATATATACATGTATATATCTATATATGTATATTCTATATGTATGTGTGTATACACATTGATGTCTGCATCTACATCTACATCTATATCCATCCTTTGGGTTCTGGTCCTCTGGAGGACCCTGACTGAAACAGACACCATGAAGATGGCAGCGTAGCTTTAGAGCAGAGACAATTGAAGGATCCATGGAGGGCCTGGAGTGAGTTGTTATGAGTTCTTTTCCTGAAGTTGTCTGTCAGTCACACAGTATTAACTGAGTCTACTAAGTCTAAGTGAGCATCTGTTGTGCCATAGAGGTTGTCCGGTACAATGTCTATCAACTCAGATTCCTGAAAGGTCAACCCAGAATCTGAGGGGAAGGCCCTTACTTTTTTGTCAAAGAAGCTTTATTCCCCTGAGGAGAGCACTGAAGGCTGGGCATCCTCCACCAGGGGATCTGACTAGAGAGGGCCTCCAGCTCTGTTAGGTTGATAATGGGGTTACAAAGGACTGCTGAAGACGTAATAGAGTCAATGCCATATAAAATTAGTGCTTATTTGGTCTAGCTGCTCATCGTACAGATGGGGAGTGTGAGCCTACGAGAGGAGGAGCCTTTTCCCCAGGCCACAAAGCAAGTTGGTGGCGCAGCCAGGCCTAGCACTTAGATCTCCAGACAATAACTAAGGAAGAAAAGAAAGGGAAGGAAAGAGAAAGGCTGTTTGATAAAGAGAAGTCTGGATTCCCACTGTGCTTTTTCTATGGGCCATTTGGTGAGTAATTGTCCCAAAGTTAGGCAGCGTCCTATTTTTCACAGCTGGATAGAAAGAAGGGAAAAAAGAAGAGTCTGAAAAGTAAAGTGAAATAAAATAGAAAACATATTTACAAGGGCCCTCACTGCTAACTCACAAAATTGAAGATGATCAGTATAAATGGGTTTCATTGAAGACCAAATTAGCTTTCCCGTGGGCTTCTCTAATGGCAAGAAAGCCACTGCACTCAGTGCAAGTACCTTACCACACTGGCCCAAAGAATGTTTGCCCTTGTTAAAATAAAGGTATACTTTGATTGCTGCTGGATCAGCGCTCCCTATTTCTCCCCACATTTGCTCAGGAATTTGTTTATCTTCCATGAGCATACTAAATTGAATTGATGAATGAAAATGACATATGTATTCACTTAGTTCTAACTTGACTCTGATGGCTTCATCCATTAAACTTTCAATAAAATTATTCTTTCTAAAAATATAAATTAAAAAACATGCTGGCAATTCATAATCACTTTGGAATGCGTCAAGATGAATCAGTAAGGTGACTCTCTTTCCTTTGCATTCGGTATCGCTGCTTTGTGCCTGTGTTTTCCATTTCGGATTTATCAGTGTAAATCCCCTTTATACATCACTGAGAGTGTTAGGATTTATATGGGAGAATATAGTCTGCATGAGGCCTTCTAGGAGAGTGGATGACCTAATGGGGGTTTTCTACCTTTAATTTCTACTGTTTTTTGTAGAAATACATTTCATAATAAACTTTCACATGTGGGAAAGCAGTGTTCTAATGGCATATATTATTGCTGATACGGGATGCTTTGCTGCCCTTTCTATGGAGTCCCTGGGCTCCTCGCTGAAATGCATCCTCATGGCAAAGCATCTTTCGTGTCCAGGAGGAGGATATTAACCTCTGTTCTGCCCCTTCCCTTTTTGGAATACAGCACGGCTTTGATCAGCTCCTTCATGAACCTTTTGTTTACACCCTCTCCTAGATCTGCAGACAGTATTTGCAAAAAGCACATTGGAATCTTGGCCAACAGGAACCACTGGGGCGGGGAAGGCATTCATTAGCTCTTTCCTTTGGTGGCTTTCCTCTGTTTTACTCCTTTGACGTAGTGAAACTTGCTCCAGGTTGCTTCTCTGATCTCCATATTCTCCTCTTCTCTTTCTTTTCTCTTGATCTCCTTTTCTCCCTTCTCATAGACCAGCTGATGGGGCGATTGAGTGACTTTCATCCATTCATTCGAACATTTCCTAAGTCCTACTTTGTGCAAAACACCGTGCAATGTTCTGAGTTTTTCAAGGTACTCTTCTCTGGTGGCCGTGTTCCTTTGTAAATTATAAAAGCAATACATCTTCAGAGTAAAAATACAAACACTACAAAAGGGTATAAAATGAAAAGAAGAGTGCCTTAAAGGCCCTACTCTCATTCCATTGGCATAATCATCAGCAATAATTTCTTATTTATCCTTCCAGAACTTTTCTATGCACATAAAAGTATGTATGATATATACATTCATGCATAGATACATATAGAGATAGAGATAGAGATAGATAGATACACATACATGTTTTTTTCAGGAAACACTGATTGGAACATGTTAATAACAGTTTCGTAAGTCCACTTCCGTGTATATCCTGGTATGCTTTCCGTGCCAGCACATGCAGTCCTGCTGATTCCCTTCAAGGATGCGTGGTTGAAACATAACTTTAGGCAAGTCCTGAGGTTTTGATGAATTTTCTATAGAGTGCACTAAAAATGGCCCATGTTGAATGTATAAACTCAATTTTCATTCACTGCCATCTGGTTTCTTTTACCTTTTCTATACTGGAGGCATTAGCCAGTTCTGCACACTGACACTTGAAGGATTCCAGTGGCTTGCAAATGTTTTGAGGAAATCAAAATTAGCCTGATCACTTTTCCTCCCCCCACACCATGCATCTATTCTGGCCTTGGGCCACACTCAAGGTCACTCCCAAAGCAGTCTCTAGAGCTTATCCCGATACTTGATGACAGTTTCTTTTCTCCTTTTCGTAAGAGTTTTCTCGTTTGGCTGCAGCCTGTATTTTCTGATCTGGCCTCATTGACTACAGACTTCTTGCTTATTTAGACACATTTTGTCCTCATGAGTTTTTATCTGCCCATGTGTGATGTGACTCCTCCCTCAAAGACCTAATTCTAGCTCACCCTTATTTGAGCCTTTATTGTACGTCAGACATGTGTGCCTCATTTCCTTTAATCCCCTCAGCAAACCCATGAGGGATGTGTGGTAAAATAGCCCTAAATGGTAGATGAGGCACAGAAAGGCTACGGACGTTGTCCACAAGGTCGCGCAACTAATAGGTGGAAGAGCAGGAATTTGAACCCGGGTTTATCTGACCCTTAGAAGCCGTGCTTTTAACCAGCACATGTACTGCCTCCCTTAAGTCAGCAAGTGTTTCCTGGCTAGCCAATCATACAGAGCAGCCTTAGCCTTTCTGTCGGCCTGTGATTCTCTCAGGGCAAGCCACAACAGCCGCTCCCGAAGTATGTGCTGCATCCAGGCTCTGCTCAAGAGGGTGGGGCTGAGCTCTCATGCTGGAACAAACTAAACCACGGGAGGGATCTTGGGTGGGAAGAAGTGCTTCCTGCTTATAATGCACGCCGAAAAGGGATTCCCAAATTATGAAGCTTCACAGTCCTTCCTGTGCGGTACTGTTAGAAGACCTCAGGCTGAATAGGCAGCTGTTGGGCATTTTTGTTTAGTGTCTTCCGGCTCCACTTCAGTTACAGACGTAGGCTGGCAACTCCTGCTTTGACCCCAAACCTCAATATACAAGAGAGAAGCAGTCTTTTAGTTTAGTTTCCAGATCAGAGTCCTCCAGTTTCCCGATCAATGCTGCCCACCTTGGGTGTTGCCTCTTTGAATTCAGATCTGAATTCAGAAGGTACATGGCAACTAGGAGAGGATTTCTGTTCTGGACTCCTCCTTTTGGTGGTCTCCAATCCCAATTCTCCAACTGCCTTTCTTTCATACTTTTGGAGATTGAGAATCCGGGTGTGGTCATGGCGCAGGCACTGAACTGAGCATTTCTACATTCTTTGGAGTCCAAAAGAAAGGTCATTCCAGATGTCAGGTAAATGCCTTTTATTTCTTCACTATCTGGTAGAAATTGAATGGCAGGAAGAGTGTTTATACCTATTTTCAGGTTTTGAGTTTTATTTTCTTCCCAGCACTGGGAAATAAACCTGAAAATCCGGAAAGGGAAAAACCAAACCAATAGCAATTGCCCTGGAATTGTGGGATTTGTCAATAATAAATGTCGAGATGGTGTGTTTGTTTCAGTTCCAATCCAATTCAGTTCAACAAATATTTGTTGAATGCCTGCTGTGAAAAAGATAAAGAATGAATAAGACACGGCTCTCACCCTACAGGAGTTCACAGTCTAACAGGGATATCAACACGTACACTGTTAATTGTCACGCACAGAAGACAATAATAAAGGTACATACAGAAGTTTAAATAAGGTGCTATGGGAGTATTGGAGGAATGAAAAGTTTAGGTAGGAAGAAGAAGCTTTCGAGCTTGGTCTTAAAGGACTGATGAGACTATTATAGGAAGACACTGAGGTGAAAGATCGTTTAGGCCAAGGAACCACATACCCCACAGGTGTGAAAGCTCAGGGAATGGCGATTGGTTTCGTAGGCTGGAGACCAGTATGAAATAAAACTGGAGAGGTGAGTCTGATCCAATTTATGAAGAGCCTTGATACTAGGCTAAGGGTTTGCACTTGTTCTGTAGACTAAAAAAGTCTTGGGTTACCACCCCCTCCCTCAATCATAAAGGGAATCTTTTCCCTATTATCACAGCCTCTGGGTTTCTTTGTTACGGTTGCAGTCATATGTATTTGATGAAGATTCTCTACATGAGAAATAGTTGACTTTAGAAAACACACCACATGGGATTGATTTAAACAGCTCCAATATATCAATAATGCACTTAATTTACTTTTCTCCCCAGTAGTCTATGTAACTACATGTACTTTGATTATATTGACTAAGATTACAATCCATGTTGATATAACCCAAGGATGGTTTTTCTTGATCTGGGTGGTGTTGTGTTTGAAACGTATCCTACTCTGTCATTGGTTCCACTCACTTTGTGCGTACACCAAACCAGTTCTAGCTATTCCATCAGGTTTTTCTTTTACTAGCTCTATTTATTTTCTTTCTCTGGTATTCCTATAAGAATGTCAGATTAAATTATATCAGATTCTTCTCTCTCTATGTTCACTTTGCTTCATCCTCTTTTACCATTCAGCTCTTCATCCGATCATAAACAGGAATTAGCTTCGTTTGGCATGATTTGTGTTTGAAGAATCCATACTGACTACTGTTTATCACTTGGGTTTCCCCTAGGTACTCATAAATGACTGCCTTAATAATTGTCCTCACAGCTTACCAGATATTGAAATTAAATTTATGAGTTTAATTCCCTGAGTTCCCTGGGGATTTTTTTTTTTAAAGAAAAATGGAACAAGGCAGTTTCATGACTCACAGCAACTCTAACATAATAAACCCGTGTGATAAAGAAAAACATTTTGCAGGGAAACAAATTTCAGTTTTAGCCTTCCAAATGATTATTATAAAAATTAACAAATAATAAGATTTTTCTGAAATAGTAAAACACCCTGTGTCCTTTAAAACTATTTATTTATTGCACACACACATATTTTTAAGGACTATAACAGATGCCTAGGAAATGTTAATCCACTAGTTTGTAGTCCTCACTTTGTGCTGGCAACTGGAAATTTGGTCTTTTTACATTCAAATTGTTGCACACTTGAAAAATAGCCCAATAATGGCACGTTTTAAAAGGTTATTTTGTAAGTACTGTTGGTCGGACATATGCTAAAGTACTGTTTCAGGTTGCTAAGGCAACCTGCTTGCCACAATTGTAGTTAACTATTTACAACTTAACAATAATGCCCTGACCTGAGTCTTACCTTCACTGAATGTAGTGCAGGTGCACTGTCGGTCGGCTGTAGGTGGATCATAGCTGCCTCTTAATCTTTGCAAATGATTGGCAGGGGATTGATGCACATTTGATAGCAAACAGTCAGATGCCTTGAAAAGGATGGATGGATAGAACATTGAACAGCGCCAAGAGCTTTGGTGAAATGTAGTAGATTTCTATACTTGCCCAGCCAAGACTCTGCCTGCTACTGAAGCAAGGGATATGTGGAATGACTAGTTTACACCAGTCCTGGCAGAGAAGTAATTGATTTTCTTTGACTGAAGCAGTTTGGGCCCAGGGAATGAACAACATGCTGATAGTACAGTCTCTTTTCTTAATGTCCCATTGGGAGGTGGTAAGACATCTTTTCCTTTCTGAGCCAGTACCAGCCCCTTTCCAATGACTTGGTCTAGAGGCAAATGATATCTAAAAGCACTTTTGTTGTGTCATCTTTTTCATTAGGAATGGTGGATAATCTGAAAGCTGCATCAGCTTTGGGGCCTGTCCTGACTATAATGCATAGGTTTTTGACTTGTTTGAGTGAATGTTTTTATTGCAAAGGCTGTCATCCAGGGTCATGCAACAACTGAACAATGAGAAAATGCCCCATTGTATAATCTGGATCTGAGATATTATTTAGGATGAGAGGACATGATTAAGTTACCTACCAACTTGATTCCAAGTCTGGCACACCATGGCCTCACTCTTCGCCAGTATACTCCTGGAAGGGCAAGCCCATGGTAAGCTCCTTAGAGTTTGTTAGTGGGAGGAAGCCTTGGGTTTCAGAAGAAAGAATTTGGATGGCATTTTAAGAAGCCTTTTCATTTTCAGTAGAGTAGAAAAGTCTGCCTCTGAGCCTGTGGTACGATCTTTTCTCTGGATGAACACAATGACTGTCTGTCTCACATTTTTCTGGTATTTATTCCGCAAATCAGCTGCATGAGCCCCTGCCACTTTCCTGAATAAGCTTCTAGGCATTACCTGCATGCTGTGTTCCTGTGGAGGGATGGCAGTAATCTCTGCTAAGATAAACTGGAGCTTCTGTGGATAAAGCATAAATGCAGTGAAGTGTGTGTGGCTGTAAGATTTAATGCCTCTACAGGTGATTTTTTTTGGAGGGGGGATCTGGCATTTAATCAAATCCAGAGTCATTATGTAAATTTAATCACCTTGCAACACACTAGTAATTTTATTATCTCCTTTTCATTTGACAGTGCTTAGATACAAGTTGAGCTTGGAATTCCAGAGGTAGAACACTGCTGATTGGAGGCATATGAAGGAAAATGTATTGTGGGAATGAGATAAAAACCTTTATTCTTGCTATTGATTGTCATCTTTGTATGTGTACAGGTGTCCAACAAAGGGTTTCTAGAATAAAGTGCACCTGTTTAAGGTTTTCCACCTTTCTGAAAGCCCCAGTGAATTGCAAAGAGCATGTTTTAAATGGACTATGTTAAATCTACTCCTGCCAAATGGAAAACCGACCTTTACACTGGATGGGATATGGTTCAAATTCTTCCTAACACAGGGGTCTCCTTTACCTTTCATAGCCCATTTTGGCTTGATCTAAAATGATGTCTGATGTTGGATTATTTATACCATACGGTCTACTTAAAATAGAAGACTATTTCCATTCAACACCCAGATTTGATTGGCATTTAAAAGTCGCAATGGGATTGATGATCCTGGATAGACAAATTATCCATTGCTACATCACTGTTTATATATGAAGCTGAGGAAGAAAAAAACTGGTCAAGTTGGATGTCCCAAAAGGCACTTGGGCTTTTTGACTCTGTGATTCACACCAAGGATCATGTCTTAATGAAAGTAATAAAGTTAAACACTTGTCTGTAACCTAAAGCATGAAACTAGAAAGGAGGCAAGGGGGAAGATAATGTGTTAAACTGACGTTGCAGAAGAAATGGCATTTTGGATATCTTTTCTTTCTTCCACTTTTCTATTTTACTTTCCCTATTTTCTCTTATCTCCGAGTCCCAAAGGAACTTGAGAATATCCCTTCTCCTTCAAAGACTCCATGAGCTTCCCCCATCCATACATTGGAACATGGAGGCCCCTGGTCAGCCAGGAAGTCTTTCCTTTAATCACCTGATGTCTCTCTTGCCATATCTTGGAGGCCTGGAAGCCTCCAACTTGGGCAAATGCCCCTAATTTGGGCTCAATTCAGATTACCAGGTTTCCCATACCTAGAGTGCTACTTATTCCAGCAAAAGCTTTTTTTTTTTTTTTTTTTTCCTAAAAACCTTTACTGACTCCATGGATCATAACATGGTCTCATAATGGTAAATCAAAATGGTGTAATCTTGGATTAAGATTGAAGTGCCTTACTATCCGGTTTCCCATCTAACTTAATATTTGTTTTCTGTTTACTATTGGTGCCTCAGTTTTCTCATCCTAAAATGGGGATAATAACCACTACCTCCCTCTAAGGGTCGGTATAAGGATTCAGTGAGACACTGGATGTGGAGGTAGCTAGTGGCCAAGAGCACATTCTCAGCGAGAGCAAGTTGAACCAGATTGATTTTATGTTTGGGGTATAAAGGGTTGACTTTTAAGAGTTCTAGATATATTAGATACAAGTCTTTTGACAGATACGTGGTTTGAAAATATTTTCTCCCACTCTGTAGCTTGTCTTTTTATTCTCTCCACAATGTCTTTCACAGAACAAAATTTAAAGTTTTATGAAGTCCAATTTTATCAACACTTTTTTACAGATCATGCTTTTGGTATCATATCTAAGAACTCCACCTAACCCCAGGTCATAAAGATTTTCTCCTGTGTTTTTTTTTTCCTAGAAATTTTATAGTTTTATGTTTGGATCGGTTATCAATCTTATTAATTTTTGTATAAGGTGTGAGGTTTAGGTCAAGGTTAAATTGTTTACCTTTGGGTATAAAATTGTTTTAGCACCATTTGTTGAAAATGATATCTTTTCTCCATTGAATTGCTTTTTGTACCTTTGTCAAAAGTCAATTGGCCATATTTGTGTGAGTCTATTCTGGACTCTGTTCTCTTTCACTGATCTGCGGTTCCTTCCCTTTGCTGGTACCATACTGTCTTGATTAGTGTAGATTTACAGTAAGTCTTTTTTTTTTTTTTTGAGTTTTTATTTAAATTCTAGTTAGTTAACGTACAGTATAGTATTAGTTTCAGGTATACAATATAGGGATTTAGCACTTCCATACATCACCCGGTGCTCATCACAATAAGTACACTCCTTAATCCCCATCATCTTATTTCACCCATCCCCCCCCACCTACCTGTCCTCTGGTAACCCATCAGTTTGTTCTCTATAGTTAAGAGTCTGTTTCTTGGTTTGCCTCTCTCTCTTTTTCCCCTTTGCTCATCTGTTTTGTTTCTTAAATTCCACATATGAGTGAAATCATATGAAATCATATGGTATTTGTTTTTTTCTAACTTATTTCGCTTAGCATAATACACTCTAGCTCTATCCAAGTCATTGCAAATGGCAAGACTTTATTCTTCTTGATGGCTGAGTAATATTCCATTGTGTATATATACCGCATGCTCTTTATCCATTCATCAGTTGGTGACATTTGGGCTCTTTCCATTATTTGGCTATTGTTGATAACTGCTATAAACACTGGGGTATATGTGCCCCTTTGACTCTGTACTTTTGTATCCTTTGGGTAAATAGCTAGTAGTACAATTGCTGGATCGTAGGGTGGTTCTATTTTTAACTTTTTTGAGGAACCCCCATACTGTTTTCCAGAGTGGCTGCACCAGTTTGCATTCCCACCAACATTATAAGAGTGTTCCCCTTTCTCCACATTCTCGTCAACACCTGTTGTTTCTTATGTTGTTGATTTTAGCCATTCTGACAGTTGTGAGGTAGTATCTCATTGTGGTTTTGATTTGTATTTCCTTAGTGATGAGTGATCTTGAGCATCTTTTCGTGTATCTGTTAGCCATCTGTATGTTTTCTTTGGAAAAATGTCAATTCATGTCTTCTGCCCATTTTTTAATTTAATTTAATTTATTATGTTATGTTAGTCCATTTTTTGATTGGATTACTTGTTTTTTTGGCTGCTGGGTTTCTTAAGTTCTTATAAATTTGGGATACTAACCCCTTACCAGATATGTCATTTGCAAATACCTTCTACCATTCCTTAGGTTGCCTTTTAGTTTTGTTGATTGTTTCCTTCGCTGTGCAGAAGCTTTTTTTCTTTTTAAGCAGGCTCCATGCCCAACACAGGGCTTGAATTCACAACCCTGAAATCAAGACCTGAGATCAAAAGTTGGATGCTCTACCGACAGCCACCCAGGCACCCCTGTGCAGAACTTTTATTTTGATGAAGTCCCAATAGTTTATTTTAGATTTACAGTAAATCTTAAATTCAGATAGTGTTATTCCTCCAACTGTATTCTTTTTTGAAAAATTGTTTTAGCTCTTTTTGTTCCTTTGCTTTTCAAATAAATTTTACAATTCATTTACCTGAAAATTAAAAAAAAAAAAGTTCTGTTGGGATTTTGATTGGAATTGTATTACATCTGTAGTTCCGTTTGGGAAGAACTGACATTTATTCTATGTTGTTTCTTTCAATCCATGATATAACACAGTATATCTCTGTATGTTTAGATCTTTTATTTATTTGTTTTTATTTTTATTTTAATGTTTTTATTTTTCAAATTTGTAAAAAATATTTATTTATTCATGAGAGACATTGAGAGACAGAGAGGCAGAGGTAGAGGGAGAAGCAGGCTCCCTACGGAGCAGGGAGCCTGATGCAGGACTTGATCCTAGGACCCCAGGATCATGACCCAAGCCAAGGGCAGACGCTTAACTGACTGAGCCACCCAGGCGCCCTTTTTTTTTTTTTTTTCAGATTTTTAAAAAAAGATTTTATTTATTTATTTAGAGACAGAGAGAAAGAGAGAGAGCATGAGTGGGGGGAGGGGCAGCGGAAGAGAGAGAGCGCATCCTAAGCAGACTCTATGCTGAGCATGGAGCCTGACGTGGAACTCAGTCTCATGACCCTGAGACCATGACCTGAGTTGAAATCAAGAGTTGTACACTCAACTGACTGGCCACCCAGATGCCCCAAAACTATATTCTTTTTTACTCTGCTTTCTGGGCAAAAACACTTTATTTTATTTACTTCTTAACTAGGCTCCATGGCAAGCATGGAGCCCAACATGGAGCTTAAACTCACAACCCTAAGATCAAGAGTTGGATGCTTAACTGACTAAGCCACCCAGGTGCCCCCTAGCCCTCTTTAGATCTTTGTTTTCGTTCATCACTGTTTTATGGTTTCAGCATGCAAAATTTGTACATATTTTGTTAAATTTACACCTAAGTATTTCATTTTATTTGCACTACTATAATGCTATGTATATCTATGCACAAATATGTATATGTATACATAAATAAATGTTCAATATATGTTATATATGTTTATATATAAATATATATATTTAGTTTCCAGTAGTAGGCAGATTTAGGATTCAAATTCCAGAGCTCCAGTTCTTGACACTGAACTTGTCCATCTTTCCCCAGGAGACTGACTTTTAGGGCCAGTGTCAGAAAGGGCCTGTGATAAATCCCCCAATATGTATATGTTCTCATTTTACTTTTTTTTGGTCCTGCAATGTAAATGTAGTTCCTGTGGTATAATAAAGTGGCATTAGGGTATTGGAGAAAGGTTAGAAAGAGAATGCTAGGAGGTGAAAGGAGTTCTGCCTGAGTAAGTAGCCAAGAAAGGTGATGGAAGTTAAGGGAGAGAATGCAAGAACTGAACCACAAGCAGTCCTGAAGCAACAAGCTCCAAATATTGAGTATTTGCTATGTGCCAAGTACAGAAGTTGGCAGAGGGTAAAATGTTCTAAAAGAAACCAAGGTTGAAAAAAAAAAAAAACTGAAAGTAGCTCCTTGAGGAGCTTGTGTCATGCTGGGGAGCTAGAGGTGAGAAGATTTGTGCATTCTGACTCTAGAATTCAGCTGACAAGCCACTGGATCCAGGCCCAGATGGCTATCTGGAGTAGCCTCCATGGTCTTTGCTGTGATCCTGGCCTGCTGGTGGGTATAATCAGTAAGAATAGAAGTTGCTGAGAGGTGGCCCTCATGACTTAGCCAGCACCTGCAGTTTGCTTAGATCTGTGTAACTTGTATCTTAAAACTCCTCACATTGGGCAAGGAAGGCCAACATGCAACCAGCAGGCACTGAGGTAGAGCTTTGGGCTCTAAGAGAGAGAGGGGGGAATGAGAGACTCTTGAAAACTGAGGGCTTGAACTCCCTGCTTCCTTACTGTAATTTTTACAATGACAGCCAAGGGCCGTGACGCCCAGTCTGGTCTCCTCCTCTTAGCTTCTGGTGGATTGGTGTTGCCATCCATGGTTTTCTGTGGGGCCTCTGGTGGCCCGGGAGCTGTTGTGAGCAAGACCACTTTGACCATCAATTCTTGCAATATGTAGCTCAATTGTTCTCGCTGGCTGAACATTGGAATCACCAGGGGGTAAGCACAGCTTCCTAGGCATGTGACCAGTGCAGTACACAGGGTCCTACGCTCAGAAGGGGGCTCTACGCTAGGGGTTTAATGCTCTTTATTGCCATTTGAAATTCTTAATAATTTTATCTTTGAACCTTACATATTTTGTAAGTGAAGGCCAGTGGGATAACAGAGCATGCACTGAGGGCTTGGAACCTTGATTCACATACGGTTCCACCTCCCACTACCGCCCATATCTTCAAGATGGGTCCTTGATTGCCACTCTTTTGATTCCTGGTACCTTGGGCCCCCTTGCCTTTCCCCATTCAAGTCCATTCATTCCCAGCGGGAGCCTAGAGGTGGGGAGGGTCAAAGTCAAGTGTATGTATTCTGCAGCCCCTCAGGGTAGGGCATGACAATAACCATCCTTGCACATACCAGACACGTTCAGTGGGCAACTCGGTGGTGGTGAGCCTCTTACCTGTCCCTGAGCCAGGTACCTAGTGCATCCTTGCAGAGGGGTTGTAATACCCTTAAAGAGGTGCCTATGTGCTGTTGGTTGGGGTAGCAGGCTCACAGGAAGGGAGATGCCTGTCTCAATTTCCCTGCCCTCTGATAAAGCACAGCATGTCAGTCTATCAGGTGGTGGAAGGGGGGACCCAACAGTTGTCAAACCCCACCCCATGACTTGTGCACATACATGGCACAAGTCATGGGGTGGGGTTCCCAGTTGCCTGTAAGGGTCTGTGCTTGCCCCATGAGAATCTGTGTGTCCTGGAGAGGCCTATTCCTTTGGGCCTATTCCATATCTGGGTGACTATCTCTTCCTCCTTCCAACTTTCCAAATCTGACTTGTGCCTCTTTTCTGGCCAACTCTCAAGGTACCTTCCAGGGATAAGGCATGAAATACAAATTGTGTAATTTTGGTGATTCTGTATATGAGTTAAGTGGTCTTATATTTTTACTTAAAACTGGCATTGAACAATAAAAAGATGAACAGTAAAATATATGTTAATAATTTAAAATTATACTTTCTCTTGACTTAGAGTGACTGAATTGCAAATAGAAAATACCATGACAAATTGAATGAAAGACTGCAGGAAAAAGGGAAAAATCTTTATGTTTTAGTACCTTTAATAACATTTTTTCTTGCTTTTTGAACAAGGAGTTCCACATTTTCATTTTGTACTGGGCCCTACAAGTTATGTATCTGGTCTTGCCTTGGTGTATATTTAAAACGTGGATGCATTTTAACTTAATATTGGATAGAGCTCTTAAGCATCTGTACTTTTAAAGACACCTCAAAGAGTCTTCCATAGAAACAAATTACAAATAAGCAAGGAGGGAAAGCTAGAATAAACCCTGTGGTACTAGATTAAAGTCAGAGATATCCATATAAAAAAACTTATATAAACATATCTATGCATATACATATATAAATATATATACATGTAAAGAAAGATACAAAAATAAACATCAATATGTATGTATACATAAATTATTTTACTTGCATGCATTTCCTAGCTCTGTCCACTGACAGGGCCTAGAAGCAGCAAACATTCAAGTAGAATTGAACTCACCTAGAATCACATTTTGTTTTCTAAATGCCATTCCCAAATAAAAAGAACTAAGCCTAGTAATAATTTTGGAGGGCAAGATATTAGTATAGTTTCAAAGTATTACCCCCCAAATATTTATTAATTATTATGGTGGTTTTAACGTGTGTCCAGAAACTTTTTGACGTTCTTCCCTTCTGGAGGTGGAGATAAATTTCCCTCCATTGAGTGTGGGCTGGACGTAGTAATTCAGTTCTAACAAAGTATGGAAAGGGAAATATAATAGTTTTACCATTTACTATTTATATTTTCTAGTTAATATATGAGTTGAAAGTAAAAATTAAAAAATATGCCATGCAAATATTCAAAAATAAAGTGGGAATGGCTATATCGCCAGATAAAGTAGACTTCAGAACAAAGAAAATGATTCCCCCACTTTTCATCCTTCCTTTTCTGGTTTTAATTGAGATTTTATGTAATTCCATTTTATCTTCCCTCTTGGATTGTCAATTATACTTCTTTTAAAATATTTGGTGGTTGCCCTAGAGTTTTCAATATACATTTTTAACTAAGAGTCCATCTTCAAATAACACTACACCACTTTACTAGTAGCATAGGTGCCTTATAACAGAGTGCTGTTGAATCTTCTCTCCCATCCCTTGTGACCTTGTTGTAATTTATTTCACTTATCTATATGCTGTAATCAACCAATATATTGTTACTATTATTACTTAAACAGTTATCTTTTAGATCAATTAAGAATTAGAAAAATAAAAGATTTTAATTTACCTTCCTTTATCCCTTCTCTGACACTCTTCCTTTTTTATATAAGTCTGAGTTTCTGAGCTATATCATTTTCCTTCTCCCTGAAGACTTTCTTTTTACATTTTGTGAAGGGCAAGTCTGTTTTCATTTCCCTCAGTTTTTGTTTTTCTGAGAAAGACTTTGTTTCTCTTTCACTTCTGAAGGGTAATTTTGCTGGATGTAGAATCTGGGTTGATGGTTTTTTTCCTTGAACACTTTAAATATTTTACTCCACTTTCTTCTTGTTTGTATGGTTTCTGACAAGAAGTCTGATGCAATTCTTATGCTTGTTCCTTGATAAGGTGTTCCTCTCCACTCTGTCTTCTTTAAAGCTGTTTTCTTTGTCTTTATCTTTCTGCAGTTGGCTAGGGAAGGCTGGAGTGAGAGCAATGCCCTCCCCCAGATGGCATAAGGTGCTGGCAGTCTATTTCCCTGTAGAATTATAGAGACGCTTTAAGCATATTTCACGGTCATTCCTTTCCCCCTCCCCCTGCCAGATCCACAAGAGGATCTTATTCAGATTTGTACTGTGGGAACTTGGTGGATTTCCTGAAATTTTGGGGTGCTCTTGTGCCTGTAATCCTCAAAAGTTTCTCATTCTCACAGTAGTCCACACTCAGCCTCCAGTGATTTTTTCAAAATGATCTTTTTTGGTATTCCTACCAGTTTATGATTCCAAAATCTTCTTTTGTAGGTAAGTAAATTGCAGCTGGATGTTCTTGGCTCTCCAGATTTTGGGGTGGTGGTTTTCCCTGAAACCTAATTTCTTTGATGGGTCCAAGAAAAGTCACTGAGTTTTCAGTTTGTCCAGTTCTTCCTGTAAGAATGGAAGTGTTGACTTCCAAGCTCTTATCAGAGATGAAATCAGAAGACTTGTTTCAAAATTTATATGAAAAGATCCAAGTCCTAGACTAGCTAAACAGTTTTGAAAAAGAAGAATAAAGTGGGAGGAATCAGTCTAGACTGATTATTCAAGACTTATTATATGGCTACATTAATCAAGACAGTGTGATTTGACAGAGGGATAGATACATAGATCAATGGAACAGAACAAAGAACCCAGAAGTAGACCCACACAAATATGCCCAACTGATTTTTAACAAAGTTGCAAAAGCAATTCAATGAGGGATAGTCTTTTCAACATATGATGTGGGAATAATTGAACATGCATAGGCAAAAGAACCAAACAAACCAAAAAACAAAAAAACCTTGATCTAAACCTCACACCCCATGTGGCATTATCCCGAAATGGATCATGTAAGTTTGCAAAATGTAAAACTATAAATCTTTCAGAAAACAAACATAGGAGAAAATCCTTTGGATCCAGGACTAGGCAAAGATTTCTTAGACTTGATCCATATAGGGAAAAAAAATCGATAAATTGGAACTCATCAAAGTTAAAAACTTTTGCTCTGTAAAAGGCCCTATTAAAGAGGATGAAAGTACAAGTGATAAACTGGGAAAACTATTTGCAAATAGCATATCTGACAATAAAGAGCTCTCAAAACTCAATAGAATAAAAAACAATACAATTAGAAAATAAGCAAAAAACAGCAACAGACTTTTCACCGAAGAGGATATGTAAATGGCAGATAGGTACATGAAAGGATGTTCAACATCACTAGCCATTACAGAAATGCAAGTTAGTACCATTATGTGATGTCACTATACATCTATTCAAATAGCTAAAATGAAAATAGTGATAATACCAAATGCTGGCAAGGATGAAGAGAAACTGGATTTCTCATACATTGCTGGAGGAAAAGTAAAATGGTACAGCTACTGTGGAAAATGGTTTAGTGGTTTCTTATAAAACTAAGCATAAACTTATGGTACAACTCAGCAGTCACACACCTGGGCATGTATCTCAGAAAAATGAAAACTGCTATCCATACAAAAACCTGTACATGAATGTTCATAACAGCTATTTGCAATAATAAAAAACTAGAAAGAACCCAAATGTTCTTTTTGTGAATAATAGGTGAACGATTAAACAAACTGGCACATCCATACCATGGAATACTCCTCAGCAATGAAAAGAATGCACTACAGATACACACAACTTGGATGGATATTATGAGCATTATGCTGAGTGAAGAAAGCCAATCTGAAAGGTCACATACTGATCGATTCTATTTATATAATCTCAAAAACGATAAAGTTAAAGAGCTGGAGAACACATCAGTGGTGTCCAGGGCTTAGGGGTGTTGGGAGGAAGGTTGTAACTATAGAGAAGCAGCATGAGGAAGATCATTAGTGGTGGTGGAATTGTTCTGTTTCTGGATAGTAATGGTGGTTACAAGAATATACACATGTACCATTGGGGGAAACTGGGTGAATGATACACAAGACCTCTCTGTATTACATTTTCAACTTCATATGCATCATTAATTATATCAACAGAATAGTTTTTAAAAAATAGCTTTGCAGTGGAGAGACCTAAAAGATCTCTCTTTAACTAAGTGATCAAGGCTGACATCACCAGGATGTCATGTTGATACCATGTACCTCCTGATACCATATGGTGAGAAAGGCACTTCACTATTATGCTATCCTTCCCCAAAATACATAGTCTCAATTTAACCATGAGAAACTATCAGACAAACCCAAATTGGGGGACATTTTACAATCTTTAAAATTGTCAAAATCGTGAAAAATAAGGAAACATTGAGAAATTAACATAGATTGAAGGCAACTAGGAAGTTACGATGACTAAGTGCAACATAGTATTCTGGATTCAGTCCTGGAACAAAAAAAAAGGACATTAGTGGACAAACTTGTGAAGCACATTATACAAAATAACTGATCAGTGCTCCTCAAAGTGTCAAGATCCTGAGTACAGGGAAGGACTGATGAACCGTCCGAGATTGGAGAAGAGACATTATGACTAAATGCAATGTAGTATCCTGAATCAGATCCTGGAACAAAAAAAAAAAAAAAAAAAAAAGACATTAGTGGAAAACTGGTGAAATCCACATAAAATCTGTAGCTTTATTAATAGTATTATACCAAGGTTAACTTCTTAGTTTTGGTAACTGTACCATGGTTATATAACATTTTGACATGGAGAATGCTGGAGGTGTGTCAGCTGTCTTCAGTTTTTGCAACTTTTATATAATTTTTACATTATTTAAAAACAAACCTTAAAAAATAACACCCCCCCCAGGAGATTCTAATGTGTAGCCAGGGCTGAGTATTGCTGCTAACTCATCCATTAGGTCCTGCCTTACGAGTTTCCACTGTGTTCTCCTACTCTATCCTTCCCTTCCTCCATCAAAATTGCCCTGTTCTGAGGTATTTATTCTTGAACTGGCTGCTGGCGTAAGTAGGATGAGGCAAGAAAAATGTTTCTACCGCTGTCCTGGTAGTTCATTCCAAAGTTACTGGCATGGGCACTATCCTATCTGCTCTAGCCTGGTTGCTGTTATGTATTAGGAATTTCCACCTCAGAGGTTCATTCCTTTGCATAAAGTATCATTAGATCATCATATTTCAAGCAGCACTATGGATGTTGGAATATGATTCCAATAAGAATTATGAGTCATGTGAATTGGTGTATCGGCTTTTTCTGTAACACCACAAAACACTGGGCGTCCGTGGATGAGAAAGCTAAATTTGTCTAGAGTCCCCCACAATCCAGTTTGACTATGTAAACAGAGAAGGCCAGCCCTTGGTTGGAGGCAGGAGGCTGGCACTGTGGGTGGTTAGAGCCAGGTGCTTCAAGACAGTGCAAAGCAAGGACGGCCACAGAGGGTGATGCTCCAGTCTTAGAGAACTGCCTTAGGTAGACATAGTCAACATCTTGGAGAGCGAACTCCTGTTGCTATGACAGCTTCCAAGAGCACACTCAGTTCGTCAGAGCCTGGGGCTTATTCAGTTGGCTCCACCCTCTTCCTGGAGTGCTGTGTTTATTAAGAGGGCCCTGCCCTTTATTTTGCTAGGATTAGTCACGATGGGTTGGTGAACTGCCCTTTCCCCCCCTCCACCCCAGCTTTTCATCTGCACCCTAGAAGGGAGGGCTGTGTCTTTGGGCCTGCTGAGAGTCCTTCAAGAGAGCTGATCTGAGAGAAAATTAAGAACAGCTGGGGGTAGACACAATGACATCATATGCCTCTAGCATAAAAGGCAGCTCAGAAACTCAGATTCAAAAAGGAGAGAAAAATAATGGGAATTGGAGAAAGGGGCTGAGACCTGGGAACTATGCAGAGGCTGATTACTGGGGGAGACAAGAGAGAAGATTAAACTAGCTGAGACATTGGAACTTACAGTAGAGTATTTAGTGTTTGGAGTCTATAGATTTAACAGCTAAAGCTAAACAAGGACAGGTTGGTAAAAAAGCTGTGACAATGCCCTGAGGCAACCTATAGTTAGAACTAAAATTAACAAAGGAAATGGTTAGAGTGAACTTTATTACAGAGTAAGTTACAAATTGGACCCTT
Source organism: Zalophus californianus (assembly GCF_009762305.2). Taxonomy (NCBI): domain Eukaryota; kingdom Metazoa; phylum Chordata; class Mammalia; order Carnivora; family Otariidae; genus Zalophus; species Zalophus californianus. The sequence goes on along the minus strand of NC_045612.1, from coordinate 5,034,974 downwards.
TGCATAGACGTCTTTCTCTACTGTTTTGTATGAGATTGCATGGTTTATATGTAAAAGTATACTTACTTACTTTTTTGTTCTAAAGATTCCTCTACATAAAATACTGTGTCTGTTTAGAGTGGTATGTCCTGATGAAACTGAATGATAAACTTGTACAGCTTGAAGGAACATTAGAGATGATGTGGTTCAACCCTACTTTTATACACGAAGAAATTGAAGCCTAGAGAGTTAGGTCGTGTGTCCAGTATCACATAGCTATTATGTGACAGAGTTGTGGTTGGAACTTAGGTCTACCAATTCCCAGGCAAGTGCTGTTTTTACCCCACATCTATTTTATTTAGTTTAGCCATGCCCAAAGAGAGTCCCAACTTCTGTCCCTATATTACCACTAGTGACTACCAGTGGCTATCCCAGGTAAAAAGCAGACCACCGGCCTCTGCAGAATTTTCACAGAACCCTTAACATATTAAGCATGATGTGAAAAAGTCACAATGAAAAAATACCAAGATGGCAGTAATTTTATTACATTTTTTTCTCTATGTGCCATCCTTAAACATAATGATGTCGCTCTCTTCAGCAGTTTTTAAAACATTATATTATCGAGTTTAAACAGCACTATCTGGCAATACATAGCTATGTTGTCTGCTTAAAGCAACCACACACAGAACTAATACTTATACGTCAAGCTGTACAATCATGGCACTTGCTACCACTTGGTGATACCTTATTTTAATTGCAAGTATAACCTTTGGAAGGGTGAATATACAACGTAAACCAAATAGAATAAGAGTAAAGTTTCTATTATTAGTCTGAGAAATTATAACCCAGGTGGTCTGCTCAATCAGAAAAGTGCTGTTGTAACCTTAGAAATTACTGAGCATTGGTCCTCTTAAATAACAGTCTTATGAGGAGTGTAACTATTCCAAAAGAAAGACAACTTAACAGACCCTACCAGACAAAGCAGAATTAATGAACTAGTCAAAACAATAATTGAAAACAAACTAGAATATCACTGAAGAGCTAAGGGAACATATTGATAACATGAAACAGGAATAAATAGTTACCAAGAAACATTCAGAAATACAAACTGCGAAAAATATTAGTTGAAGTAAAGAACTTGATTGAGGGGTGAGGTTAATAACAACATGGATACCGATGAAAAATGAATTAATGAGCTAAATGACCAGATTGAAATCTTTCCTAGAAGACATCAGAAAGGGAGAAATAGTTGAAAAATACTTTTTAAAAGTTTTAGAGATATAGAGGATGGAAAGAGAACTGTCAAGTCAGTATAATAATAGCCCAAGGTGAGAAAAAAGAAGTAAGTGGAAGAGAGGTAAGTATTTGAGGAAATAAAGACCAAGAATTCCCCAGTCTTAGTAAAATATGGATGACCTCAGTTTAAAAGTATTCAGAGTTTGCCAAACAGGATATATAAGATACACCCTATATCTAAACACATTGTATTAAAATTTTAAAATGTCAAAGATGAATAGAAGACTTCTCAGGAAAAAAAAAAAGTGGATCATTTATAAAGGAACAAAATCCTATTGAAGTCCCAGTACTCAAAATACAGGAATACAGTGAAGTGCTAATTTCAAAGTATTGAGGGGAAAAAAAACTTGGAACCTAGGGTTTTATACCCAGCTAGATAGCCTTTAAATGTAAGTTTGAAATATTCGGAGGCATTCAAGGCCTCAAAAAGTTTGTCACACAAAGACTTTCTTTAATAAGTCCAGTAAAATAATACATACAATAAGTATAAATGGGTAGACTTTCTCAGAAGCCTTTCACAAATGTTCCTTTAATTTATCACATGTATCAACACTTGCGTACCTTGGTGGCATCTCGAGAATTGAGTTCTTTGAAGGGAGCCAGTGTTTGGAGTCTATGCTATTTTGTAGGAAACTTGAGGGGCTTGTTTCTGCTTTTGTCAGTCTTGTCTTTTCTGTTAAGCTTGCAAACTACCAGAGGACACAATATTTATTTCTCTATTCCAGGAGTACTTATTACAGGGCCTTTTACATGGTAGGTATTCATTAGATGTCTGTGCCAGGAAGGAAGAGAAAAAGAGTGGGAGGGAGTGAGTTTTAAGGCTGGATCATGAAGCTACGATTTCTTCCATTCAAGAAAATAGCTGTTCTCTCCTGTTTTTGTGACCTCTTAATCTGTGTTAGTATTTTGCACTGCAGCGGACCACATTTCCCATGTTAAGTTCGACTTCAAGTGACTCAAAGATAACTGAGCATTATTAATTTCACTACCAAAATATTAAAAGCGACCTGCTGATTTTGACTCCATTTGATCATTTACTTGATTTTCCATGACCCTCAAACTCCCTCTGAGTCATTAGTGATGGAAAGTGATATGCTTGCCTGCCAGTAAACATTCCCGAGTCAGGCATAAGAAGGGAAAGTAATCCACAAGGGTTGTATTTTGTCTGGAATTTGTCAATACATCTCCACAGAGCTGGTGAAAATCTTTTCAGTGAGGTAGTTCTTTTTGCTCTTCTGTGACTATATAACCAAGTGCCCACACCTGTTGGCATCCAAACCCTAAAACTTTAGTCTTGAATCAGACACCTTTGCTTTTCAGGGAAGAATTGGTTGGTGGGTAGTGTTACACACTTCTCTTTCCTTTGACATTATTTGTTGGTGTTTGGAGGCAGACAGAGTAAGAGGAACCAGGGACGAGAGGGGCATCAAAGTTATTCCTTTACACCCTTCTTGCAGGCAAATGTCATCTTTTCCAACCATCTAAAAATCATTTGTGTATGTTTAAGATACTTGCCTGTGAACAATTTTCAAACTTTCCATAGTAATGATTTTGTTGCAAATCCCAAAGAAAAGTTGCTGGACAGAACAGAAAAAATGACAGTAGCAGACCCTGATAACACATATATGACCGTGCACATCTTGGAGGCCAACATTACCAGTGGCAGCAACTGCCAGCAAACTTCCACCCCACTATCGTCTGCTCTATGCTTTCTCACTCCTGATTCCGTTCTTGGTAATGTGTTTTCAACATTGAGTTGAGGTTGTTAGCAGAAACTCTGGCATCTGGAATTAATTGACTTGTTGCTCAGGTACTTGGAGTCCTTACTAAAAATTCTAGGAAATCATGTAACATTTGGGCACCACGTGGATTTGATTCAGTAAATAGTCACGAAGCACCTGCTCAGTGCAGGCTCAGCTCTAGGCAGTGCCCAGGTACGCTTATCAGTATAAAGTAGGTACCAGGGGAGGAGTACAAATGAACAAGTTTTGAAGCAGGGATAGAATATATCCTGGTGGAACAAAAGGAGAGACTTTTTGAGAAGGTGGCCTTGGGGACTGGCATTAAATGACAGAATTTCTATAGGTAGAGGCATTCCAGGAGGCAAGAACAGCTTAAGTGAAAGTAACAAGGTGAGAAATCATAGGATCCATTTAGGGCTAGTCTTAGTTCCCATGTATGGAGTCATTATTCTGTGCCATGCTTAGTGTTAAGAGCTTTGCATGCATTCTCTTGCTTTATTGCCACCCACGGCAATCTCATTAGGTATAGACAGTATCATCCCTACTATACAGATCAGGGGACTAAGGCCTACAGCAATTAAGTAACTTAGTCACCTGCTCAGAGATGGCAGAACAGTAATTCAACCCAGCTCTTTTGGGGGTCCAAAGCCAGCCTACCTCCCTCCTTCCTTCCTCCAGTTTTATTGAGATATAATTGATATATAACACTATTCGTTTAAGGTATACAACATGGTGATTTGATATATGCATATACTGTGAAATGATTACCACAGAGTTTGGTTTAACCTCCATCCATTTACCATAAAGCTCTATGTGTCAGAAATAAACATAACTGGAAAGAAAGGACCATGCTATGGAGAACCTTAGACGTTAAGTGAAGGGTCCTAAACTTAAGGTGGCAGATTGTAAAGTCAAAGGGAAAGGGATTTCCCTGTAACAAAATATGAGTGGTCAGTAAGGGATCAGCAGATTAGAGACCAATGAACAATTTCAAAACTTTTCTTCTTTCCTCATTTGTTCTGTCCCTTCCTGGTGGGAGAATGAGCTAAGTAGAAAAGAGACCTCTCTGTCCCTCTTAGGGCTCTTGTGTAGAATTTCCACTGTTGGGGGGTCATTTTAATTCCACTGCACATGGTCTTACCTCTAGGAAGGGAGGTCAGAATCTAAACTTTGTCTAACTAGAAAATTGGTTTGCTTAAATTTCAGTTCCCCTTGTGTGATCTTGGATAGCTGAAGCCTGTCTTATCTTTCTGACTAACTCTTTGGGTCTTTTATTTCTTTATGTATTTTTAAAGATTTTATTTATTTATTTGAGAAAGAGTTAGTGAGAGAGAGCATGAGTGGGGAGGAGGGGCAGAGGGAGAAGCAGACTCCCCGCTGAGCAGGGAGCCCAAAGCGGGGCTTGATCCAAGGACCCCAGGATCATGACCTGAGCCAAAGGCAAACACTTAACTGACTGAGCCACCCAGCTGTCCCTGTTTGTGTCTTTTATGTAGCTTCTCTTCAGTCATAAAAAGAGGATTCATTAATTGCTTATGGGTGTAATTTTCCTTTTAAGTCTCATCCAGAAACTGGAAGACCCTCTTACCCTCACTTGGTAGTTAGCTACCTCTTTTACCAACCTTGGTTTGGGATCCAGAAGCAGCAGCATCTTAGGGTCTTTAGAACCTCTAAGCTGCAATCCAGTTTTTGACCTTCCACATAAAAGATAACCCGAGGAGCCCTTAATGAATTTGGTGTTAGTTCAGGCAGAAACTTTAAAAAAGATTTTATTTTGAAATAATTTTAGACTTGCAAAAAAGTTGCAAAAATAGTACATAGAATTCACTTCATCCAGCTTCACCAAATGTTAACACCTTACATAATCATAGTAGAACTTCAAAACAAGGAAATTAACATTGATACAATATGATGAACTAACTTACACACCTTATTCAAATTTTGCCAGTTGTCCTAATGTCCTTTTTCTTTTGGGGGGTCTAATCCACCATCCCACTCCATCTGGGCCTGTCCCTCAGTCTTTCTTTGTCTTTCATACCTTTGACACTTTTTAAAAGTACTCATCAGTTATTTTGTAGATTGTCCTACAATTTGGATTTATCTGATGTTTTCATGTCATTATGTTGAGTTTATGCTTTTCTTTTCTTTTTTTATTATGTTCAGTTAGCCACTGTATAGTACCTCATTAGTTTTTTTTTATTTAATTTAATTTTCTTATGTTAGTCACCATACAGTCCATCATTAGTTTTTGATGTAGTGATCCACGATCCATTGTTTTCGTATAACACCCAGTGCTCCATGCAGTACGTGCCCTCCTTAACACCCATCACCAGGCTCACCCATCCCCCCACCCCCCTCCCCTCTAGAACCCTCAGTTTGTTTCTCAGATAATGAGTGTCAGCTTTCTCACTGTTGGAGAGAGGAGTTAAAAAGAAGGAAAGGAGAAAGGTCAGAGTGAGGCAGGTTGGAATCTGAGGTATCAGTATGAACTCACACTGTTTAAGATAGTTGGAGAGATGCAAAAGATTAGTGGGCAAAATTATAATGATAAATAGAATGTTTGCATAGTCTCAATGTATCTATCCAAAAGATTCTTTTTTTTTTAAGTAAACTGTACACCCAATGTGGGGCTCGAACTCCCAACTCTAAGGTCAAGAGCTGCATGTGCTACTGACTGAGTCAGCCAGGTGCCCTGCCACAAGATTCTTATTACTTACAAAGGGGAAAATAGCAACTTTAGGGTAGAGAAACCTGGCAGACACCCCCCTTAACCAAATAATCAACGTTAATGTTACCAATAATGAGACTCATAAATAACATGAACCTCCAGGTATGATGCACTAAGAGCAGACTGCTCTTAGTTGCTATTTTCCCCTTTGTAAGTAGTAAGAATCTTGGTGGCAGGGCACCTGGCTGACTCAGTCAGTAGAAAAGAATCTTTTGGATAGATACATTGAGACTATGCAAACATTCTGTTTATCATTATAATTTCGCCCACTAATTTTTTGCATCTCTCCATCTATCTTAAACACTGTGAGTTCATACTGACACCTCAGATTCCAACCTAACAGTACAGGCCTCACTCTGACCTTTCTCCTTTCCTTCTTTTTAACTCCTCTCTCCAACAGTGAGAAAGCTGACACTCAGTATCTACAATATACTCACATACTTGATCAACCCTAATGTATAGTGCTCTCGCTTCTCTTCACCCTGTTCCTTCCCACCCCCCGTAGGTAAACAAATTCATTCATTTCTGCTTTATCATTTCTGTATTTCTTTTTGCACAAATGAGCAGATGCATGTACATTTTTTTATATACCATTCTTTCCTACATGAAGGATATAATACTATAGAAACTCTTTTACAGTTTACTTTTTCTCACTTAACAGTATATCCTGGAAATCACTTCATGTCAGTTCATAGAGATCTTCCTCATTCTTTTATGCCTTAGATATATCATAGCTTATGCAAACATTCTCCTATGTATAGGCATTAAGTTTTTTTCAATATTTTGAAATAACAAACAATGCTGCAATAAAAAAAACCTGGTACATATGTATTTTTGTATCGTCAGAGGTGTATCTTCATGGTTAATTCCTAGAAGTATGCTTGCTAGGTCAAAAGATAAGTGCGTGTTAGTTTTGTTAGCCAATGGCAAATTCCTCCTTGAGAATTGTACCAATAATGTGCATTCCCACCAGCAATGTTTGAGAGTACCTATTTCTCTGCAGTCTCACAAATAAAATGTGTTTTCATTCTTTTACATTTTCATCAATCTGATAGGTAAGAAATAGTACCTTGACGTTATTTTCGTTTATATTTCTCTAATTTTGAATGAGCTGGAGCATCTTTTCATATGTTAAGGGATATCTAGATAGGTAGATAGAGAATTTGTGAATTATCTGTTCATGCCTCTACCCCCCCTTTTCAACCAGTTTTTGGTCCTTTGTTCAATGTTTGAGTGTTCTTCATATTTTAGGAAATTAACCTTTTGTGATATGTGCTACAAATATTTTCTTCCAGTTTATCAGTTGTCCTTTTACTTTATTTTTCATGTTTTTGTTAAAGTGTAGAGATTATTTGATTTTTTGAGAGTAGAAAACCAATGGGGAAATGAATCATTCTTTTTATTTACTTTATTTAATTTTTTAAATTTAAAATCAGTTAATTAACATAGAGTGTATTATTAGTCTGAGAGGTAGAGTTCAGCGATCTATCAGTCTTATATAACACCCAGTGCTCATTACATCCCACGCCCTCCTTAATGTCCATCAGCCAGTTACCCCATCCCCCTAAACCCCTCCCCCCCAGCAACCCCTTAGTTTGTTTCCTATGATTAAGAGTCTCTTATGGTTTGTCTCCCTCTGTGATTTTGTCTTGTTTTATTTTTTCCTCCCTTCTCCTATGCTCCTCTATTGTGTTTCTTAAATTCCACATATGAGTGAAATCATATAATTGTCTTTCTCTGATTGACTTATTTCACTTAGCATATACACCCTAGTTCCATCCACGTCATTTCAAATGGCAAGGTTTCATTTTTTTTTTGATGGCTGAGTAATATTCCACTGTGTAATACATACCACATCTACTTTATCCATTCATCCATCGATGGACATCTGGGCTCTTTCCATAGTTTGGCTATTGTGGACATTGCTGCCATAAACATTGGGGTGCAGGTGCCCCTTCGGATCACTACATTTGTATCTTTGTAGTACAATTGCTGGGTCATAGGGTAGTTCTATTTTCAACTTTTTGAGGAACCTCCATACTGTTTTCCAGAGTGGCCATACCAGCTTGCATTCTCACCAACAGTGGAAGGGGGTTCCCCTTTCTCCACATCCTTGCCAACATCTGTCATTTCCTGACTTATTAATTTTAGCCATTCTGATCAGTGTGAGGTAGTATCTCATTGTGGGTTTGATTTGTATTTCCCTGACGTGAAGTGATGTTGAGCATTTTTTCATGTGTCTGTTGGCCATTTGGATGTCTTCTTTGGAGAAATATCTGTTCATGTCTTCTATTTCTTGATTGGATTATTTGGTTTTTGGGTGTTGAGTTTGGTAAGTTCTTTATAGATTTTGGATACTAGTCCTTTTTCTGATAAGACATTTGCAAATATCTTCTCCCCTTCTGTTGGTTGTTTTTTGGCTTTGTCAACTGTTTCCTTTGCCATGCAAAAGCTTTTTATCTTGATGAAGTCCCAATAGTTCATTTTTGCTTTTGTTTCCCTTGCCTTTGGAGACGTGTCTAGCAAGAAGTTGCTGTGGCCGAGGTCACAGAGGTTGCTGCCTGTGTTCTCTTCTAGGATTTTGTTGGATTCCTATCTCACATTGAGGTCTTTCATCCATTTTGAGTCTATTTTTGTGTGTGGTGTAAGGAAATGGTCCAGTTTCATTCTTCTGCATGTGGCTGTCCAATTTTTCCAACACCATTTGTTGAAGAGACTGTCTTTTTTCCATCGGATATTCTTTCCTGCTTTGTCAAAGATTAGTTGACCATAGAGTCCATTTCTGGGCTCTCTATTCTGTTCCATTGATCTATGTGTCTCTTTTTGTGCCAGTATTATACTGTCTTGATGATTAATTTTGTAATACAGCTTGAAGTCCAGAATTGTGATGCCACCAGCTTTGGTTTTCTTTTTCAACATTCCTTTGTCTATTTGGGGTCTTTTCTGGTTCCATACAAATTTTAGGATTATTTGTTCCAGCTCTGTGAAAAAAGTTGATGGTATTTTGATAGGGATTGCATTTAATATATAGATTGCTCTAGGTAGCATTGACATTTTGACAGTATTTGTTCCTCCAATCCATGAGCATGGAATGTTTTTCTATTTCTTTGTGTCTTCTTCAATTTCTTTCATGAGTGTTCTGTAGTTTTCAGAGTACAGATCCTTTGCCTCTTTGGTTAGGTTTTTTATGGTTTGGGGTTCAATTGTAAATGGGATCGACTCCTTAATTTCTCTTTCTTCTGTCTCATTGTTAGTGTATAGAAATGCAACTGATTTCTGTGCATTGATTTTATATCCTGCTGCTTTGCTGAATTCCTATATGAGTTCTAGAAATTTTGGGGTGGGGTCTTTTGGGTTTTCCACGTAGAGTATCATATCATCTGTGAAGAGTGAGAGTTTGACTTCTTCTTTGCTGATTCAGATGCCTTTTATTTCTTTTTGTTGTCTGATTGCTGAGGCTAGGACTTCTAGTACTATGTTAAAACAATAGTGGTGAGAGTGGACATCCCTGTTGTGTTCTTGACTTTATGGGAAAAGCTCTCAGTTTTTCCCCATTGAGAATGATATTTGCTGTAGGCTTTTCCTATATGGCTTTTATGATCTTGAGGTATGCACCCTCTATGCCTATACTCTGAAGAGTTTTGATCAAGAAAGCATGCTGTACTTTGTCAAATGCTTTTTCTGCATCTATTGAGAGGATCATATGGTTCTTGTCCTTTCTTTTATTAATGTATTGTATCACATTGATTGATTTGTGGATGTTGAACCCCCTTGCAGCCCAGGAATAAATCCCACTTTGTCGTGGTGAATAATCCTTTTAATGTACTGTTGGATCCTTTTGACTAGTATCTTGGTGAGAATTTTTGCATCCAGGTTCATCAGGGATATTGGTCTGTAATTCTCCTTTTTGGTGGAGTCTTTCTCTGGTTTTGGGATCAAGGTAATGCTGGCCTCATAGAATGAGTTTGGAAGTTTTTCTTCCATTTCTGTTTTTTGAAACAGCTTCTGAAGAATAGGTATTAATTCTTTAAATGTTTGGTAGAAGTCCCCCTGGGAAAGCATCAAGCCCTGGACTCTTGTTTGTTGGAAGATTTTGATTACTGCTTCAGTTTCCTTGCTGGTTATGGGACTGTTCCGGTTTTCTGTTTCTTTCTGTTTCAGTTTTGGTGGTTTATATGTTGCTAGGAATGCATCCATTTCTTACATATTGCCTAATTTGTTGGCATATAGTTGCTCATAATATGTTCTCAATATCTTTTAAATAAGATGATGTTTATACCCAGTCTCTTTCATTGCCTGGCATGTAGCAAGTTCCCTGCAACTAGGAATTTCCACAAGATGCAGAATGTGTAAGAACTGGAATACCAGAATAAAGGGAAGGGATAGTCATTGCTAAATCTAACAGTCTAATGGTGGGACTTGGATACCATGCAGTTCGGGACTTAATCCAGAATCTTTCCAGTCAGGAGATGGGGCTATGTATGGTAGGCCAGAAGAAGATGGTACTTTGGAGACTTTTGGGAGATTAAAGAAAGCTCACTTTTGGTATGCTTGACCTCGCATCCCTGTAGCTTGCCCAAGTACTGTTGTTGGTTGGCTTTCTTTTCCTTTAAAAACACTGTCTTTGGGTACATTGGGAGCAGCAGATTCTGCAAATGGATTGCCTAGAGAGGAAATATCCCACCATTATGGGAGGAGATTCAGTTCTATACTTACTGCCTTTGGGAAAACTCATGATTCTGTAACTGCAAAGACATACTCATCACTCCAGTACCAAAACTTCCACAACACCATGTGTTTAATGATGTTGTTTTCTGTATTTATGATGCTTTGACATTTTGGGCCCCTCTGGGCCCAGGGAGGGACTGTCCCTCCCAGAATTAGCTAATTTTAGAGAGAAACAACTTGTCTACAGCACATCTTTGGTATGCAAACCAACTGATCCTGAGTCTATACCCCACCCTTCTCCTTTTATCAGGCTTCTACAGCCCAGGACACTATCCCTCTGCCCTAAATCACCCCAGGGCTAGGTACTAGACAACTAGGGACCACCCCTATAGACCAGAGCCTTTCAACATTATTCAAACTATCCAGTCCTAAACCTGTTCATAAATCTGCTGTGCTGCTTGTTTGCCCTGTTTCTTCCTTTCCTTCTCTCAGAAAACCACAGTAAAGGCTTTTGCCCATGCTTTCCTCTCACTCCTTTTGCCTCCTGACTGACTCTGGTGCCTCCGTGTGTGGCCCTGCTTGATGTGGTATGTCCCCTTCTTGGAAACTGTGAGTAACAAAATATATTTTCAATGGCAGTTGTCTCCTGATCTCACTATACCTGAATAATAATAAAACCTACATTTTAAAATACCATAAGAGGGTGCCTGGGTGGCTCAGTTGTTACGCGTCTGCCTTCGGCTCAGGTCATGATCCCAGGGTCCTGGGATTGAGTCCCGCATCGGGCTCCCTGCTCCGCGGGAAGCCTGCTTCTCCCTCTCCCACTCCCCCTGCTTGTGTTCCCTCTCTCGCTGTCTCTCTCTCTCTCTGTCAAATAAAGAAATGAAACCTTAAAAAATAAATAAATAAAACACCATAAGAATGCAATTGACCAAGCCTAGAGTGTAGGAAATTTTACAGGACAAATTGCTTGAATTTGTACTAATTTAATTGGTTAAAAATATAACTTTCATTATTGCTGTGATTTTGCATTCTTTGATTACTGTGAGACTGAATTTCCCATTCTGGTTTAGTAGCTGAGTTTTTTTCCTGTGAAGAAGTAAATTGTGTATTCTCCTTTGACCATTTTATTCAGAATGTGTTATAAGGCAGACTTGATCAAAATGGTTCACAGATATAATTGTAAAATGCAAGAATAAAACTTTTAAAGGAAAGCATAGGAAAGAAATGTCCAGATCGGGGGCTCGGTGAAAAATTCTTAGACTTGATACCAAAAGCATGATCTACAAAAGAAAATATTTATAAATTGTAACTCATCAAATTTAAACTTTTTAAAAAAAATTAAAATGTAAAACTTTTGTTCTGTGAAAGACCGTGCTAAGAGAATAACAGACAATCTACAGACTGGGAGAAAATATTTGCAAACTACATATACAACAAAGGACTAGTATCTATATAAAGAATCCTCAAAACTCAACAGAGAAAAACAAACAATGCAATTGGAAAATGGGCAAAATATATGAAGAGACATTTCACTGAGGAAGATCCACAGATCATAAATAAACGCATGAAAATATATTCAACATCATTAGGTATCAGGGAATGCAAATTAAAACCACAACGAGATATCACTACCCACCTTTTAGAATGGCTAAGATAAAAAACATACTGATAACATCAAATGCTAGTGAGGATATGGAGAAACTGGAACTCACATACATTGCTCACAAGAATGTAAAATGGTATAGTCACTCTGGAAAGAAGTATGATAATTTCGTATAAAATGAAAAATGCAATTACCATATGACCTAGCTATGGTATTCTTGGGCATTTATTCCAGATAAATGAAAACTGATGTCACATAAAAATGTGTACACAAATATTCATAGTAGCTGTATTCATAATAACCTCAACTGGAAACAACCCAAGTGTCTCTCAGTGGGTGATAGATAAACCCTGGTACATCCATATCATGGAATACTACTCAACAATAAAAAGAATGAATTTCCTATATGCACAAAATCCTGGATGAATATTAAGGACTTGATGCTTAGTGAAAAAAAAAAAAAGCCAATCTCAAGGGATCAACAATGTATGATTCTAATTATGTAAGCTTCTTGAAATGACAAAACATACAGATGGAAGATAGATTAGTGGTTGCCAGGAGACAGGGGCAGTGCTGACGGATGGGTGTGACTATCAAGAAGTAGCATCTGGGAGTGCCTTTGTGGTGATGCAACAGTCTTTTATCCTGATTATGATTCCATGAATCTACACATGTGATAAAATTGCATAGAATTACAGCCCTCTCACACATATGTGAGTACATATAAAAACTGGTGTCAACTGACTAAGCTGTAGTCTAGGTAGCTGTATTTTACTATAATCAGTAAGATGTCACTATGGGGGACAGCTGGGGTAAGCAGTCAATGGACTCTGTGAACTATTTTGCAACCTTTTGTAAGTCTATAATTATTTCAAAAGAAAAAGATTTAAAAAGAATTGCTAGAGTTTTAATTGGAATAGCATTGAATTACACATTAGTTTGGGGGTCATTGACACTTTTACAATGTTGTCTTCTCATGTTCATGTATTTATTGCCTTTGAAAAGCGTTTGTCATTTATTGCTTTTTATCAGCCAAGGTAAGGCAAGGGACTTTAATGTTTGCCTACATCAAGTTTAGGGCAAACGAACTTTACTTTTAGGCATTTTACTCCAAATCTTCTGCATGACATGAGTTATTGGCTTCTCAGATGTTCCTCTTTACAATAGTTTTTAGTATGTGTTCTCCAGATTACTACATATACTCTAACTTTTCACAGTCTAAGTAAAGATAATATTGTAACACTTTATATGAAATGTAGAAACCTTGCAAAATTAGAAGCAGTTTAACCCCTCTCTGTCCATTACTCAGAATTTGTCATATGTATTACATCTACATATAAAGCCTACAAGATGACATCATTTTTGCTTTAAAATGTACCACATATTTTAAGAAATTAAGAGGAACAAAATTAGTTTTTTTACATTTACCAAGATATTTATTACTTTTGCTTTTTTAAAATTTTTTTCTTTTTTTTTAAGATTTTATTTTTAAGTAATCTCTACACCCAACATGTGGCTCAAACTCACAACCCCGAGATCAGTAGTCACACGCTCTACTGACTGAGCCAGCCTTTATTTTTTCAATGAGTATCCTGCCTTTCTTTTTTTTTTTTTAAGTAGGTTCCACACCCAGCGTGGAGCCCAACATGGGGCTTGAACTCAAGACTGTGAGACCTGAGTTGAGATCAAGAGTCGGATGCTCCACCAACTGAGCCACCCAGGTGCCCCTCAAGCCTTTATTTTTTTTAAACTGAATATCTCATTTTCATTGGGTTCATTTCCCTTCAGCCTGATGAAGAACTTTGGTCAAGAGGTCAAGTAGTATCTAGGCAGTAGTGCTATGGCTAATGAAGCCAGCAGGATCACTACTGCAACTGCTAGGTTGGTTTGTCACACTTAATAGATTCAGCTGGTAAGGAGACAATAAGCCCAAATGGATTCGGTTGATTAGACAACAACAGTTTAATATCAGCATGGCATTAACATTCCATATCTCTAGTCCCACAGGATGACACTGAACCAGAGGGTCCAGATGATAGGTGGCACAGTGGGTTGCTCTGCCACTGAGGAGTCAATTCTAAACTGCAACAGGCATTTTTATAGCATGCAGCTGTACCCTAAGTAGGGGGGGTCAAGGTGATCAACTGACATTCAGGAGATGGAGAGAACAGTCTTATGATAGTTCCTTATCAGGCGGCTTATTTCCCTTGCTCTAGGAAGAGTTGAAGGTGTTCTCCAAAGGCACAGGTCAGATTGTGGTCAAGCCCTGAATAAGTGGTCCATATGGTGACAAAAATATCTTTGGGGCATTATGTGGTGGAGCTATTCTCCTACACCTTTAGCATTTCTTGTAGCTCAGGTCTGCTGGCAAATAAGTTTTTTACTTATATTTTATCTGAAAATGTCTTTGTTTTGCCTTCATTCTTGAATATATTTGCTGAGTATAGAATTCTGGGTTGGCTCTTTCTTCATCACTTTAAAGATGTTGGTCTTTTCTCTTTGGCTTCTGTTGTTTCTGATGTCAGCCATGTTTGAAACTCTTTTCCCCTTTGTATATAAAGTGTTGTTTTTCTCCGGCTGCTTTTTTGATTTTCTAATTATATTTGGTTTTCAGCAGTTTGTGATATTTTCAGAATTTTGTTTTCTATCCTCTTGGGGTTTGCTAAGCTTCTTGAATCTTTAAATTTATGTCTTTCTCCAAATTTAGGGATGTTTAAGCCATTGCACATTCAGTGTTTTTTCTACCCCATTCTCTGCCACCTCTCCCTCTAGAACTCTAATTTCATGTATGTTAGACCTTTGAATATTGTCCCATCTGTCCCTGAGGCTCTGTTCATGTTTTTGTTTCCTAATATATTTTTATCTCTGTTCTTCACATTGGATATTTATATTGTTCTATCTTGAGCTTACTGAAACTTTTCCTCTTTTATTTCCATTCTGCTGTTGAACCTATCCAGTGAATTTTTTTAAATTTCAGATTATTTTTCAATTCTGAAATTTTTATTTGGTTCTTTGTTTTCATGGTTCCTATTTCTCTGCTGTCATTTTCTATCTTTTTATTCATTATAAGCATTTCTTCTTTTGCTTTCTTGAGCAGAGTTATTAATAATCACTTTAAAATTCTTCTCTACTAATTCCAGCCTCTGGGTCATCTCAGGTTGGTTCTCTGTTGATTTGCTCTTGTAAATGGATCAAAATTTCCTGGTTCATCATAAGTTGAATAACTTTGGATTATATCCTGGATATTTTGAATGGAGGCTTTGGATTCTGATTTATTCCTCTGAAAAATATTGATTTCATTGTTTTGGTGGATAGTTAATGTGTTTAGATTCAAACTGTGAACTTTGCCTCTTAAGTGGTAGTTGAAATCTTAGTTCAGGGCTTTGATTTTCAGCTGAAGTCTGTCCCATGTATGTGTGGTTCGGGAGTCAGCTGAGATTGAAATAGAGTCTGTAGACAGAAATTGGGGCTCCCTGGGTCTAGCTCTCTCCTTTCTAGGATTCCTCCTTAGTTTCCAATGGCTGTGGTTATCCTGAGTTGTGCCTATAATTCTTCATACCAGATAGACTGTGAATTTGCTCTTGTTGTCTTACTCTTGGTGTCTTGACTACTTGGCAGCTTTAGTTTGCCCTCACTCTAAAAGCTATAAAAATGGGTAATCACCTTGTGCCAACTCCCCTTCAAAATGTGCCTGCTTCTGTTCACTCTCTGGTCTCTTCATAGTGTTGTTTTTAATATTTTTCCCAGAGTTTATAATTGCTTTCTACAGGAGGATCAGGATCAATAGGAGTTTACTCAGGCATATCAGAAGCAGAAGAAACTATCCTGCTTAATTTTGATTTCACTATTGCCAGTTTGTCCTTAACATGGGATTCTGTCCCAGAAGGGAACCTTGGCAGGTCAGCGTTGAGAGTTCATAGAGGCTAGATTCCACTAGCACCTTCAGTCCTTCTTGCTACAGCCCCGTTGCACTCACTTGCTATTGGAGGATGTATATAGCCCCTTCTAGTTTCAGCTGCTAATTCTCAATTGTCCCACCATACTTTCCAGTGAATACCCATTAGCTCTTTTTTCCTTGTGAGCTCCTATTCTGCTGGTGTTATTGGCTACCTTTGATTGTAACGTGTAACTATGGGGAGAAACTAAACCTTAAGCCTTGGCTGGTATCCCACAATGAGTTTGATGGGGGAAAATATGCCTCCAGAGAGAAAACCTCTAGTGTTACAAATGGTAACTCAGCCTTGGCATTGCTTTCTTTCAAGAGAAGCCTCTCCCAATTGTAGTCCTCTAGCTTTCAGGGTACTGGTGTGCAGATGCAGGCAAGAGAAAACTCTTAGGGGCCAGCCAGTCTACATGCATCTGTTACCTAGCACCCATCATCCCAGCCGGCCCTCAGTTCCACCCTAAAGTTACCCTGCCACCCCTGGTGGGCTTTAGTCTACCACTTATATAATCTCCCAATGGCAAAGGGACAGAAAATGGTCATCTCAGGGCAATGATAAGGAGAGAAAGAGGAGCACATTTGAAAAAAATTTCCACCTTAACTCCAGTCCATTATTCTTGTCCTTTTTTGGGCTGTTTTTTCCCCAGTCTTATCTTACTCAGTGTTCTGACCCATCTACCTTTTGTTTTCTTAGAGCTTTCCTCACTGTTTTTATGCTATTTTGATAGAACCATCTGTCTCTGGATTCTGTGACATGTCCAGGGTTGGGTTCTGGAGAGAGGGCCAGTTTGTAATTTTGCAATTTTAATAAGAACTGAAATAACTATTTCTTTTCATTAAAAGGTAAAAATCCCTAAAAATTTTAGGTATATATTTCAGGACATTGGCACTTAACAACAAGAGATTCCTTCTGAACTCTAGAAGTCCTTCAAGAATTTCAAACAATGAAGAATAACTGATCATCAGCTTTGGGTGCTTCCCCAGTTAACGACATAGATATGAGATCACCATCTGGGGTATAGATATAAAATGTGCCTTTGCCAACATACAACCTAACAGTACAGAAGACAACTTTTATTTTCATAAAATGTCTTATCAATAGGCTGGAAAGTACTGAAGACTTTTCCTGTGGCCTTATTGACCAGACATAGGGCTGTGATTGCAATATGTTATTTGTTATCTAATAAAACTAACAATATCTGATTATTTTTTCCTTTGCTTATGAGCTTTGCATATAGGCTTATGAGGATGTTATAATTTATAGCTTCAAAGGAGATTAGGCTGATAGAAAGTTTGAATAAAAAAAGCCATATCAAATTCCTCTAGTTCTTAATTTTGTCTGAGCTATTAAAACCCAATTAGACACAGACCACATTCTTGTTTATTAGAAGCTTCAGAAGTCTTATAAATGAGTGCTAACGTAGTTATGGGAGTCCATTGCTTTCTACTCCATGCAGTCTTTTGCAAAAAAGCATCACATCATTTTAATAGCAAGTGTGTTCCATGAATATACTCATTCACATTGAGAAAACAGCCCCAACCATTTACAATCTAGTGATTCCAACTGTTTAAGCAAATGAGTGCATAAGCCATTAGCCAGCTTCATTCCTTCTTACATCTTCTCTCTCATTAGTACTCCATCCCCACCCCCATGCCTGTTGAAGCACTATTCATGTTCTCTAGGACCAGATCAAGTAGTATCAAGCCCAGTGCCTCCTCCACAAAACAGAATTGATTGCTTCCTCCTTATTCTTCTCTCTAACACCGAGCTCGGAACCTAGCCTGTAGTAAATGTTAGGTGAATGCTGTTAAGAGTAAAACCAACTGTGAAATGTTATCATTTTTGGATATCGGCCACAAAGATGGTGCTTTCAAAAAGGCCATTCTCCTTTACTGCCAAGACCCAAGCAAGCATGCTAAGTAAGATAGACCGCTTGTCAAAGACTTGCTGTGGCTCTTTATGTCAGGAGCAGAGGGACCCAAGAAGCATGGCATTTATTGAGCCTGTGGATGCTGGCATTAGCTTGCCCATGCTTGGGGGAGTAGAGCAAGGTACTCTTGATTTGTGAGCTTGGCCAGGGCACACCATGGGCATGGAGACAGGCCTCTTCCATCAATCACATGCTTCCACAGGCGCCATTGCCCAACAGCACAGGGGTGGATAACAAATGTGTTTTGGTGATATTTTCAAGGGGAAAAAAGAGTGCTATTAGAATCCAAGGTGTTGATTTTCTTCTATAGAAAACATCCCCCCTCCTGTTTCATCAGAAACCCTTTGAATTTCGAAACCTTTTAAATTAGAAGTATTGGAGATCCCTTTTTAGTTACATTGACAAATGAGTTACTCACCTTTGTCCCCTCCCCATTATGTTCTTCATTTGAGGCAAACACGATGCTCATTTAACTTTTGCATCCTCAGATTAACTGCAAGTGAAACAACCTAATACATCTCCTCAGTGTTGGAGCTTAAATTCTCAGGACATCATTTTTCATTTTCAGATGGAGCTGACATCAAGAAAGAACAGCATACCAAGCAGCAACGCTATCCTTCTCTGTTTTGCAAAGTATCTCTTGCAAGAAAAGGGCTTGTGAAACTTGGCTCCATTTCCCACAGCCGTGGGATAAGGGTCGCATGTAAACAATAATATCCTGTGCTACTTGGGCCTCATTTAACTGTCTTTGTTGCTTTCGAAGGAACTGCCAACTGGGGTGTTTCTCAGAGTTCATGCTTGACATTCCAGAAATACTGTAGGGTCCACTTCAAAGATGGTACTCCACACACGAAATTTGTGACTGTTGGTGCACTCTTGATGGTCACTGGGCATCACATTGACACGTTCTTTTGAATTACATAGGAAATGCACCCTCCACAAAGAATGAATCTGGTACTCTAAAGGTGGGCCTGTCATTGCAGGAGGCCTTTGCACTTACCACTTGGGTGTTTTGCTGGAAAGCTGTGGTAGCTTTGAGCTTAGGATGACCATGTTTGCTGAACTAGGAACAGTGAGATTATTGTTACAAGATAAGCTTTTGGGTTGTTGATAGAGCACTAAGCTGGGAGTCAGGAGACCTGGGTTCTACTGCCCAGCTGACTAACTCTTTGGCCTCGTGAAATGTCTTTGGTCTCTCTGGCTTCAGTTTTCAATTTTTGAAATGATGGGATTGTACTAGATAATCTCTAAACTCCTATCTGGCTCTAAATTTGATCAGGTGACATAAAACAGTAAATACCAAACAAGAAGTCAGGAAACAGAAGTTTCCAGTCCAGGCTCTGCGACTAACTGTGACTTGGGACAAGTCACTGAGCCTCCCAGCCTCAGGTCTCTATCTCTGGGGAGACTAGTGTCTTCTCTACCTGCCTCACCTGGTGGTTGTACCAGTCAGGTAAAGAAACATCTTTTTCACTGAGCACTTACTGAGCAACTGCTCTGGGGCACCAGCTTGATAGATGGCAAAGATGTAGGGGTTATTAGATTATCTGTTACCACTACTAATATTAGCTACAATTTAGTGAGCTCTTCCTATTACCAGGCACTTAGGTATAATATCCCGTTTAGTCTACATTTTATGGATGAGGAAACTGAAGTTCAAGGAGGTTGAATCACTTCCTCAGGATCATGTAGCTAGGCAGAGCTGAAGCTGAAATTTGTACCAGGGTTCTGTTCTTTATTTTAAAAGTTAGAAACATCTCACCTTCTGCCAAGGAGCTCATGTTACTATTATTATTCCTTTTCTGGGCCACAGTACCTGGATCCCATGACCTGGAAGCTCTGTGCATGTGCGGGGAGGCAGGGGAGGAGACTGGCTGGGCTGGGGCTGAAGGAAAGGTTCTCTTTCCAGACACTGCCTGAGGCAGCACAGTCACTGAAAGGACCTCAGGGGCAGCCTAAGTGCATAAGCCAGAGGAAGTCCAAGTGCACTGCCTGGAGTGAGGGACCAAATGCAGCAGGCATTCAGGTGGTAGCTGGGGGTGGGAGGGTATAGTTATGAAAGGGAGCAGTGAAATGCCTGGGGCCTGTTGCGGAGACCAGTATTCTTTGAGGCTAGTTTTGATGTGCTGCTTATGGCCTGGGGTGTGAATAGGCCAGTTCCATTCAAAGAGCCAGGCAGAAGGCAGAGGCAGCCTTCAGTTTGCTTACCTATAGAAGAAGGGCATTGGGCTAAATGAGCTCTGTGGGCATCCTTGTGTCAGACAATCCCTGGGGTCAGCGGTCTGCAGAACCAGCTCCTCCAGGGCTCCAGGGCTCTGAGCAGTAAGCAGTGCTTTTGCCAGGGTGTTGTTCTCTCTTAGAATGTACCCCCAAGTCTCTCAGATGCTAGGATTTTGTTTTGATTGTCAGGAGCTTCGTTGGTAGAACTCCTGCCCCCCACATAGCACACAGCTCAGCTGCCTTCCTGCTCTCTTTTGCAAACTCTTCCCAGGGTGGCCCTACCATCAGAGGAAGTGGTCTTTCCGGCCTTTGGAAGTTTGGCTAACCACACCTAGTTTCCAGAGACATGACCCAGCTCTTTGTGCCTCTGCTTTACTCCTCCAAGTCTGCTGACTCCCTGAACCATACTGGTTCTTTCTCTCACCTCTGCTTACTCTAGGGACTGTCCAGCCCAAGAGAGAACAGCCTGACTACTCAAACTTAGGTTGTTAGAAGTGGGTGTCCCTCCTAACGTGGCATTTGTACACCTGGAATGATGGGCTTAATAGCAGAAGCAGGCCAGGTGTGTATGTGTGGGTGGTGGGGAGACTGAGCCCTGGTACTAGATATGGCCACTGACCAGGACACATGCTTGGGTTAAAGGCCTCGTTACAGGCAGAGACAGGCTAGTGGGTGAGGAGATTGGTGCCACAATGACATTCTGGGAAATAGCCAACACTAAGGAGTCCAATAACAATGGCACGAACAGACACTTTACGTGGACAGTGTGCTAAGCACTTAAAATAGATTCACTCTTTTAATCTTCGCAGCAATCCTGTGAGGTAACAATGCTATTTCCCACTTCACGTATGAGGAAACTGAGAGACGGAGGGGTTAAGCATCCTGCTCAAGATCACATAGCTAAGGGGTGGGTACGTGGATATTGCTTGGATAGTCAGCCAATGACTAGGGACAGGTCCATAGTATCCAAACCCTAGTCACTGGGCCAAGGTACCAGTTCCAGAGAGAAGAATGGACAAAAACAAGGCAGAGCAGAGGGGCTCATCCACCCAACAGTCAGGCACTGAGGGCCATCCTCTGTGCCAGGTGTTGGGGGAAGACACAAGTAAGATAGTATCTCATTCGGGCCAGGGCTCAGTTTGAACGGGGGCTGAGGTTGTAGGCACGACAACATGTAGAACTTAGGGGTGGGAATCAAGGCAGAAGGTCAGCTGTTAAGACTGGGCCAGTCTAACAGGTGGGCTTGGGAAGAGTTCTGGTCTGGGAGCATCACAGCCTCTCAGGCAGCTGTTTTGGGGGTAGCAGGTCTGGGAGGGCAACCTATTCTAAATCCCCCAGCCCTGGGGCTGAGGCTGAGCATTAACCCTGTGCCTGTGGATGGGTTGGTTTGGGAACTGCGTTGGGCCTGAACCTCTAGGTGAAAGGATCAGTGGGTCCAGCAGTGGGGATCTGAGTAGGGTAGAGGAATTACTGGGGGCTAATGGAGCAAAGCTCAGGAATGACACCCCAGCTCCTGTGGAGCCTGTTTTCTTTCTATCATTCCTTTGGAAGTATTGGGCCCAGCTGTGGTTGAAAGGGAAATGAATTTGGAGCCAGGGGATCTGGGCTCCATATGTTGGTAGAAACTGTGATGTCTGAACATTCTTGTTGGGATAGCTGAAATTCTTAGTAGAAATTCCAGGAAGACCAGAGGACATCTGGGAAATATATGTGGATTGAAGTGGAGAGAAATACTTAGTCTTCTGGGGGAAATCTCCAATATCAAGAATGAGATTTTTTAAAATTGTTTTTCCAAAGTGACATATTAATCAAGTAATGTATATAAAAGGCTTTGTAAACTATAGGGCAGGACTCCTGTACAAGGCCTTGTTAACATCTTTGTTGTTACAGATCAGGGGACAGGCAACCTCAGCAGTTCACAGGAGGAGATGGAAACATTGCCCCTCCCCACACCAGCTCCTTCTTTCTACAACCCAAAAGAGTCAATTGGAACAGATTTTTAGTTCTCTGCTGTGTTTACTAGTCTCCCGTACAGCCATCAGCTAGGGCTACTGCTACCTGCAGGTAGGACCCAGCTAGGTACAGGAAGAAGAGGGTAGAGCCCCTTGTCCTTAGCAAGCTCAGCCCATCTCAGCTAAGACCCTGAGACCCAGTGAAGTGTATAATGCATTAGAGCCATGCCTGGGGGGGTCAGTCTGCCTGAGTTCAGAGCCTGGCTCTGTGACTGCAGGTAAGTTACTTAATGTCTCTGGGGAACATCTACAAAGTGGGGAAGTTCATATTAGTCTATCTGCCTCGTAGGATGGTTGTGAGGGTTACCTGACTGCCTGGAACGCACTCACTCAGCGCCTGGCCCACAGGCAGCTTTTGGTGTTAGCTGCTACTGTTCTCCTTTCCCTCCCTATCTCCCCCTCTCTGCTTTCTTCTCCTGTTTTTCCTCCACCATCTTCAGAGGGCTTTCTAGAACCTCAAGCTAGTGGCATGGTTGGCCTGGTTGGCTGTCAGTGCTCTGAGCTGACAGAGTTTGAGTAACTAGATCTGAGTCCCTGAACCCCTGTATTCAGAGCATGAGCCCTCTAGGGTTGACTTTGCCTGGCCCTTGCCACTCGCCCTCCCCGCCCCGGTGACCGAGGCCCTAGCCCTTGACCTCAGAACTCCTTGATGCCAGTCACTAGCTATCCCAGCACACTTTTTGGGATATGTTTTCTTTTTTGGGTAATTGTGGTCCACACAGCAGTGATCCTTACCTGCCACCTTACACAGTGATTCCACACAGTGACTTCTAATGAGCCTAATACCTCAGTGAAACTTTCCAACTGCCCTATGAAGTTGCATAGCTCATTTATTCATTTGGCAAATGCTCATTGAGCACCTGCTGTGTGCCTCTAGGGGTTCAGCCAGGGTGGCACAGTGGAAAGAAAATGGGGAATCGTAGAAGAGGCATTCAGGCAGTTTGACAGAGTGGATAAAACCTGAACTCCTGATTCTCACAAACGGGCCCTCAAACTGGCTCTGCCACTCACAGCTGTATGGCCTGAGGCCAGTCAACCTACCTCCCCGTACTCCATTTTCTTATATGTAAAATGGGCATATGAATAGTCCCCACCCCCCAGGGCTTCCTTACTAGCTTCAGTTCCTGCTCTGCACTTGCAGATAATTTGTACCTTGATTTTTAGTTCATATCTCAATATATTGTGATTCCGTCTGCCTTCCAAGCTATATTCTGAGCTCTGGTGGGCAGGAACCACTTGTTTATGTTTGTATCTCTAGCGCCTCCCATAGTGCCTGGCCCAAAATATATAAGCTGTTGCTGAAACGTTAACACTATGTGGTAATTATTTTTCCAGGTCTGTCTTCCTCATTAAGCTGTGAGCTTCCGGAGGGCAGATATTTTGTCTCACTATATGCAGAACATAGCGGGTCTGGCAGGATGTAGTGGGTGTGGCTTAAAGTAGGGGCTCAGGGAATGGTGGTTAAATGAGTGGTGGAGTGAGGGAAGGAATGAATGAGGAGTAGAGGGAGACTGATGACTAAGCCTAAGACACCTTCTTATAGGCCTGCTACTATTACCGAGGTAATGCTCAGCTTGGAATTAATTTGCAAGTACAGTAGGAATGTGAGATAAGGGCTAGCTTCATTTTCTGAGGCCTGATTCTCCTCAATCTTGTTCTAGAATTTAAGACCGTTGATGACCTTTTCCTTGAAATGCTTTCCTTCTTTAGCCTCTTTAAGAGCAAACTCTTTTGGGTTTCGTCATGCCTTTCTGACCCTGCCCTTGTTCCTTGTTTTGTTGTTGTTGAGCCTTCTTCCTCGTGCTTCCTCACCAGAACTTCTTCCACCTCCACTGCTGACACCCCACTGTAATGTAAATGTTCTCTAGGCTTTGGACCAGGCCCTGTCCTCTCCTTTGATATGTAAAAATTCTTACCCTTTTCCTCCCAAACTGACCTCTCTCCCCATCTTCTCTTTTCTCACCCTTTCAATATTTTTTGGTGCATAAGGAGTAGGTATGAGTATATATTTTTAAACTACTATGCTATTATCACATTTAACAAAATTAGCAATAATTATTAATATCATTTCATACCCAATCCATATTCAGATTTCCCTGATTTTCTCAAAGATGTCATTTTATAATTAGCTTTTTAAAATTAGAATCCAAATAGGGCCCACACACTCCATTTGGCTCTGTCTCATAAGTCTTTTATTGCTTTTGAGTCATTGGAGAAACCAGGTCATTTGCCCTGAAGAATGTCCACATTCTCAATTTATTTCTTTTCTCGTGTTGTCATTTAACTTGTTTCTCTATCCCCTGTATTTCCTGTAAACTGGTAGTTATGTCTAGAGGCTTTGATTAGATTCAGGTTGAAGTTTTTGGGTAAGAATACTTCACAGCCAGTGCTGTGTACTTTCTATTATATCACCTCATGAGGCAAATCCTATCTGGCTGCCCCACTTTTAGTGTTGCTAGATTGATCAGTGGGTTTAAATGGTGTCACCTGGAGCCCCCCATTATCAAGGTCCCCATCAACGCTTCACCTAATGGTTTTAACAACCATTGATGACTACTGTTTGGGTCCATTATTTCATTAAGAGTTGCAAAATGGCGTTGTTCTAATTCTGTTATGGCTTCTGCATTCATTACTTGGGATTTTTGTATCAAGAAGCATTTTATTCTTCAACCATTTAGTTACCAGGAGTTAGTGTATACCAAACAAAGGAGCAGGATAAATATTTGATACCTTCCCTTATAAAAACATCAATTTTCAGAATGAGTTGGTATCCTAGCAACCTTCAATGGTGACCAATCAAGTATTGTTATGAACTCATAGATTTTTATACATTTAGTGTGTTTCAATCTATTGTGGTCATTATTCAATTTGTTGCTAAAATTATTTCATCTTAGGCCAGTGGGGGTCCTTTCAAGTTGGCTCGTGTCCTTTTGTCATGATAGATTTCTTGATTTTTGGTTTGTTTTCAGGCTCATCTTGTACAATTCCAAACCCAGACCTGGAGTCAACCATTTTGCCAAGGGGCTCTTGTTCCTTTAGATGGGGGATGGTATTAACAGACCCCAGTCTGAAGGCTGGGTTTCCTCATTGCAGCTGGGTTGTCAAGTCTTTTCTTCTTAGTGAGAGCGCTAGAAAATGCCTATTTTTTTCCCAAAAGGAAGCGTGATGAATTCCTACTGATATTTCAAAGCTGAATTTAAGAGTATAGGGCTTTTCCTTAACATGTTTGATTTTGTAACTGTATCTCATTTCTCTCACTCTGAAAGTCTTGGTTCCTAATGACATTATGTAATTACTTGCATTACCCTATATTGTATCTGTAACAATTTCAAAGGAGCAATTCCAATGTTACTACTAAGATTACCAAATGCAGTTTAAGATTTCTTGGCTTTTCCTTTTGCCCTTAGAATAAATCCTACTAGGGAGGTAGTCAAAGTATTGCGTTTCAAAGTCCCTTGAAAAGTAATTTCTTTCTCTGTGTGGTTATGTTACCAATTTGATACACAGTTTGATTCATTTGCTTCATTTTTTCTCAGTTTTGCAGATTGTTTTCTTTCTTTTTTGAAATTTAATTTTACATTTAATTTATATAAAGCATTTACAGAGTTCCAAAGTCAAAACCATATAACAGGAGATACTCTAAATGTCTTGCTTCCATCCTTCCCCCATTCTTTTTTCTCCCTCCCTCTATTGTAACCGTGTTTAATTAGGTTTTGGCTTATCCATCCATTATGTATTTGAATATTAAACAAAAGAGAATAAGTAATTGTATTTCACCCCCATGTCTTACACAAATGTAGCAAGTACTGTAAAAACTGTTCTGCTCCCTTTTCTTACTCAACATTCTAGATTAGAGATCATTCTGTGTCAATGAATGGAGATCTCCCTTGTTCTTGTTTTGTGACTGTATAGTATGCTAGCCTAAAGAGGCACTGTACTTTGTTCAGCTGGTCAGTCCCTGCTGACAGATACTTGTATTAATCCTAGTCTTTTTCAATTACAAAGAATGCTACCATAAGTAGTGGAGGTATTTGTCTCATGATTCTCTTCACGCCAAGCCTCAATGGCATTCTTAACTCTCCCTTCTGCCTCCTTTTGTACACCTAATCACTTCTGAACCCTGGTGATTCTTCCTTTGCACTCTTCTCTGTTTCTGCCTTTCTATCCCTTATGCTGTCACCGAGATTTAGACACTAGTTGTCATTGCCTGGGTCATAGCAATAGCAGTGGAATCCCTACTTATTTTTCTCCTCAGTCCGGTCTGTGCTGCACACCGTGGCCACATTCATTTCCTGAAATATTGCTTTCATCATAATCTCTTCTCACTCTACTCAAAAATCTTCAATAGTAGCATAAAATCCAAATTCTGTAGTTTGGCATTCAAGGGCCTCCATGGACGGAGCCAAATCTCCTTTCCTGATATTCATTCCCTCTGCTTTGGTCCATGGATACATTGCTCTGCATATTTGGTTTCCCAAATATCACATTAATTGTTATCTTTATACCTTACCTATTCTTCAAAGTTACACTTAAATTCCAGATCTTTAGAAACCCTACTGGAAACCTCTGCTGAGGCTGGCTCTCTCTCCCTTGAGCTTATACTCTTTGTGATATCCATTTGAAACTGAGCAGACTTAGTCCCTCGCCAAATGGAAAGATCTCGAGTGCATCTGGTCACTACCGTAAGATCTAAGAAATCCATCGATACATTCATCAAGCATTAACTGAACATCAGAATAGCATCCAAAGGTGAGGGACCTTTGGATTGGTTAGGGTTCTTTCTGGTAATGACCAAGAAGAATGTGGGATTCTATCTGTCTGGAGGCACAGCTATGAATATGTTCCAGGGTGGCAATACATGATGGAGAGATATACTCACAGTCTGTGTAGATTGTCCCTTCCAGAGGTGGATTTAATCCCGCTTCCAGGAGAAGAAATCAGACTTGGTTCTGGGGGAAACGATGTGTTTAATAGGTACTGAGTCAAAAGGTCTCAAATCTTGGAAGGGCACTGCTTTTTCCACCTTCCCCCATTAGGATAAAACATGGCATTTTGTTTCTTGAGGACCTAGAACTCATATAAACCTGACATTATCTTGGCCACCAGCTATGTGACAAGCTGGTTGGCCAATCTCACATTATAGAACACTGCTTCCTTTCTGTACTTTTGTTGTTTGGGTTGCATTAACCTTAATTTCTTAAAGTTCCTTTTAAAACTTCACCATCTGGAGCTAGAACTATTTTTGGTTTATTTATTTACAATTTATCCTCTTTACTTCCAAAAGGATTTGAAGAAGCTTGCAAGTTTAAACATAATGCAAAGTAAGGCATAGAACAGAATTGTTTATTTTAAGCAGTAGGTATTACGAGATACCTTGGTTGAGTGGAATGCTATGGTTGTTGAGCACTGACTATGACTCTGAATTTTTTGGCAGTCAAGTGTAAGGGTTACACTGGTATATATTTACCTGAGAACTAGAAAGCAGATATATTCCTCTTTAAAGGTCAACTTCCCGCTGATATGAAACTCATATTGGGATTTGTCACATGAACCATGTATAAGCACATTAGGTAACACAGTGACTCATGTTTTTAATTTTTACACATTAAACACAGAATATAATGCAGAAATACCCATCAAATCATCACTGTATATATTGATTGAATTAGGGTTTTGTTTTTGCTATTTGTGTGAAAAATTAATTCAACTTTCAAACACTGCTAGCAGACCCCCACTTGGGGAAACTGTTGGGCAGTATCTACTAAAGCTAAACAAATGCCTACCCAATGACCCAGCAATTCCACTGCATGTGTTCACTGAAATATATTTACAAGAATGTCCATTAGAGCATTATTTAGTACCAGTCAAATAATTGGAATAACTCAAATATCCATTAGTCGCGAATATATGAATAAATTGTGCATTTATACAATGGAATACTCTATAGTAATGAAAATGAACAAATTAGGGCTACATGCAAGAACACGGAAGATGCTTTTTTTAAAGATTTTATTTATTTATTTATTTGAGAGAGAGAGCAGAGTGAGAGAGAGAGAGAGAGAGAGAGCACAAGGGGTGGGGGGAGGGCAGAGGGAGAGGGAGAGGCAGACTCCATGCTGAGCAGGGAGCCGGATGTGGAGCTCGATCCCAGGACCCTGGGATCATGACCTGAGCTGAAGGCAGACCCTTGACCGACTGAGCCACCCAGGTGCCCCTGGAAGACTCTTATAAACATCATATTTGTTGAAATAAATCAGACCCTAAATAATACATACTGTCTTATTCAATTTCTATAAAGTTCAAAAACAGACAAAACTAAACTGTGATATTAAAAATCCGGATAAGAGGTAATTTTCAAGAGGGAGGAAAGGAAAATGATGGGGGCATGATGGGGCTTCTAGAGATGATGATGTTCTATTTTGGTGCCCAAGTAGTGGTTACTGGAGTGTGTTCACGTTACACTAATTTATGGAGCTGTACAAGTATGAGCTTTGCACTTTTCTACGTGTGTGTTATGCTTCAGCAAAAGTTTAAATGTGAATACATGTACATAATAAGATTTCAAACTATATAGAAAAGTATATAATGAAAACGAAGTCACTGTTCTACTCTAAATTCCCATTCCCTCTCATCACAGTCTATAACTATTGCCAGTTTCTTGTAACACCTAATTATTCTTCTAGAAATGTCCTGTAATAAAAACACAATGGTGTGTATGTATCTATGGGTATATCTCTATTCCTTTTTGTTATTTACAAAAATGGAAGCACACTGTATACATTATTCTGACACATGATTTTTTCACGTAACACTGTTTCTTGGACATCTTTTTCTATCAGTGCATAGAAAATATCTACCTTCTTCTTTGTAATGGCTCCATAACGTATTCCATTATGAGGATGCACCATGTTTAACCAGTCCTCTATTAGTGGATATTTAAGATTTTCCACTTTTTAAAATATTACAATGATACATTAAACATCTTTTTACACAGGTCCTTGCACACGTGTATGGGGCATAGGGGACTTTTGCATCCTTTTGTTAAGTTGTCTAATTGTAAGTGAAAATCCCATGGACTCAAAACCATCGTTAAAATTCCCTTAGGAAGGCTGGCATGCCATATCTTCATCATTCCTGTTTTCCTGTTTGTCCTCCAGTATTGAAGTAGATCGTTGAGTCTGGTTTAGCACCTGATGAAGAGAAGACCTTGTAGGTATGAGCTAAATTGAGTGACATATGTGCCTTTTAAAGCACCAGAACCACAGTGAGATGATCACTCTGAGAGGTACATGAGGACCAAGGTTTATGAGGGAGTAACAGAACCACAACTTCCACCTTACATTCTCGCTAAGGCATGGCAGGGTCCTTGAGCAGAATGGTGGGTATAACCTGGACACCATTTCAGTTGTCTTTTATCTCTCTCAACTCTGCTTCTAACATTCTGTTTATGTCTTTGTCTCCCTTTCTTTCTGTCTCCCCTTTTCCCCCCTCCCCCTCTCTATATGCTGAATGCCTATGATTAAATTGGTATAACTCATGTGTGCATATTCTGTGCTTCTGCTGTATATTCATAGGATCAATTCCAAGAGGTGGGATTTGGGCACATTATATATGTATGAATGTATTTTCAAATCATATGCGTGTGTGTTCTATATAGATACATCTTTTTATTATGAAAATTTCAAACATATACAAAAGCAGATAGAATTCTATAACAAAGGGCACCTGGGTGGCACAGTCCGTTAAACGTTCAACTCTTGATTTCAGCCCAGGTCATGTCCAGCTCAGGCGCATGAGACTGAGCCCTGCGTCAGGCTCCCTGCTCAGTGGGGAGTCTGCTTGAGATTCTCTCTCTCCCTCTCCCTCTGTCCCTCCCCCACACACATGCATGCTCTCTCCCCCCGCCTTTTGCTCTCTCAAATAAATGAATAAATCTTTAAAAAAAAGAAATCTGTAATAAGACATAACAAAACTCCTGTACCCATCACCCAGCCTCAAAAATGATCAACCCATGGCCACTGTCATCTATACCACACACACTTTTCCTCTTTTTGTAATATTTTGAAGCAAGTCGCAGACATCATAACACTTTATCTGAGTGGTTCAGTATGTATTTCTAAAGGATTGGGACTCTTAAAAAAATACACAATGCAATTATCACACCTCAAAATGAACAAAATTTCATTAAAATCAACAAACATCCAGTCAATGTTCTAGCTTCTAATTATCTTACAGTTGGGATAAATGAATTATTTGTTTGACTAAAACTCTATGTAAGGGCTAGATACTGTAATTGATTGAAAAAAAAGATAATAGCCTTTTAGTCTCTTTTAATCTATAGGTTCCCCTTCAGTCTTTTTTCTTCTTGCAATTGGTTTTTGGAAGAAAATGGATTGTTTTTCCCTGTAGCATTTCCCACACTCTGGATTTTGCTGATTGCAAATTAGTAGTTGATTTTAGAGGCTTAATTAGATTCAGGTTGAAGGTTTTTTTTTTAGCATTTTGTTTTGTTTTTAATGAGGCTACTTCATACATGATTTTGTGCTCTCCATGAAGTGACATATACTATCTGGTTTTCTCTACTATTTTTTAAGATTTTATATATTTATTTATTTGCAAGAGAGAGTGTGAACATAAGTGGGGGGAGGAGCAGAGGGAGAGGGACAAGCAGACTCTGTGCTGAGTACAGAGCCTGATGTGGGGCTCGATCCCATGACCCTGAAATCATGACTTGAGTCAAAATCAGGAGTTGGACACTTAACTGACTGAGCCACCCACGTGCCCTGGTTTTTTCGACTTTTATGTTGGTAGCCATTGATGATCAAGTCTAGATTCATTTATTCATTAAGGGTTGCAAGATGGTGATGTTTCTCTTTTATTATTCCTTCTTTATTTATTAGCTAGAATATGTCTATACATCTACTTGGTTACCCAGGGTACTGTTTGTATAAGAAGGCAAGATGAACGCCTTTTTTCAAAATAATAAGCTAGTTTGCCAGCATCCAGTAATAAAGGCAATGAGTGATTATTTTTTAAAGTATAATCATGAATTAATGGACTTAAACATATTTGATGTGTTTTAATACATTGTTCTTATTCATATTGAGTCTTGCATTAGCCACTGGGAAACTCTTAAGTGGTTCATTGAGTCTTTTTTACATGACTCTAGTAGTCTTTGAAAATTTTCTTGCTAGGTATGAGATAGTCTGGGATCATCATGTACATTTCCTGCTCCAGATATGAAGAACCATATTTATAGATGTCAACATAGTATAGGGGAAAGTGCACACAGAGGGACTGGGATTGAATCCTGGCCCTAACTCATACTGCCTATATGGACGTGGACAAGCTACTTAATATCTACCAGCTTAAGTTTCTTCATTTTTAACATAAACTAATGGCACCTATCTCCCATGGTTTTTTGGAGAGTTAAAATTATATATATATATATATATATATATATATATATATATATATATGTATATATATATATATTAATTATATATACCACACACACACGTAGTAGGTACTCAGAAATTCATGTTCCTTCTCCATTTCCTGTTCTCTTCTTACTCAAGTGACAATATCACTTAAGCTTCTGTGTTTACAGCATGGAGTGTTCTCTTTCACATATGGCAGACACTCAGTACATACTTGCAAACTGACTTTGAGGATAGATGTCATCAAGTAGTTGATGCCAACACATGTTAAGCTCTATGAAAGCAGGCATTGTCTCAATGACATTGTTTTTAAAAAGTGTTTTTCCTTTATTTTTTCAGAGTGCCCATTCACAAATATTAATAAATAAATCCCTTCTCACCATGGTGAATTGAGGTGTGATGGTAATACCAGCTTTCAGTTGTGTTAAAGAAAGAAGAGAAGCATAGATAATTCAAAAGGATAATCCAAGTTCGTGAGTCACTCCAAAGTCACTCATTTCAGTTTGAAAGACATTATCTGATATATATAGCTGATTTCCCTTCTTAAATTAGCTTTACTTACACTACTATTAAAATGGCATTTCATTCCTCAAGGTCACAGCAGCTAGAGAGGGTAATAAGTCCAAATGTACTGAACAAGCCACAGAAGCCAACTTGGGATGAGGTGTTTACCCTAGATATTCTGCCCTTATAGTCATGTGTTGCTATGGTGCTGTCCTCAATTTAGGATCAGAATTAGGAAATTGTCGGGGTGCCTGGGTGGCTCAGTCAGTTAAGCGGCTGCTTTCGGCTCAGGTCGTGATCTCGGGGTCGTGGGATCAAGTTCTGCGTCGGGCTCTCTGCTTAGCGGGGGGAGTCTGCTTCTCCCTCGCCCTCTGTGCGTGCATGCTCTCTCTCTCAAATAAATAAATAAAATCTTAAAAAAAAAAAAAAGGAATTAGGAAATTGTCAGGCAGTCTCAATGTTCCAGCCCTGGCAGCCAGGGGAGCAGCAGCAACTGCAAAGGGCATAACCTTTTGACAATTAACTAAAAGATAGTGAATGAGGGTGGAAAGAGTGGTGAGGAAGAGCCTTCTCAATTAAGTAGTATCCTGTGATGGTCTTCAGCTCAGAGTCTGATCTAGGGTGATTTGGATTTTGAGAGAGCTTGCTGGAGAATTCTTTTGCCTGGTGGCTGCTTCCCCCAAAGTACCCAATGACCAGGTCGTTACATGACACTATTCACTCAAAAGGTACTAGCTTTTGAGTAGGGAAAGCTGTTTGACCACCTACCCATGGGTCCCATTCTCCAAGCTCTTTGTCTCATGGTGGGGCAGAAGTAGCTGGCTGAGGTGGCTGGAAAGCCCACTTGTATTTCCTGAGAGATAAGCTCTGGGACTATGTCTTGTCTCGGGCTGGCTACCCAGGATCCCTTTTCCCATAAGCCCCAGGGGTGAACTCCTAATAAACATAAAGGCTTGCTTTGTGCAAGAGCTTTTAGAGGCTCTTTCTGTGCATTCTGACATTGAATCCTCATAGCCAGTTATGGCAGTGTGGGTATTAGATACAAATTTGATAGATAAAGAACTGAACATTCAGAGAGATTTGCCTGGCTACTCTTATCCCAGGTTCCACTTCCAGGCTAATACTTTTTTCATTTTAGGGACTTCACTGCCAATCAGCCCCTAATGGGAAGTAGGCAGGGGAGAGCAAGGATACCAAATAGGGAGAGGTGATCAAGGTTTTGGAAGCCTCACACAGTTTTTGTCTCATTTAATCCCTGTTCCATCTCTTCTTGTGGATCTGAAGTCTCCTAGCCCTGAAGTTAAAATTCTAAACCCATGATCTGACGACAACAAATATATTTAGGGCTGAATTAATGAGGCCTACTATTGGAAGTGGGTCTGTCCCAGGAAATCTGGTATTCTTGGTTCACATAGTTTTGAGTCCTCGCTGACTCTTTTCCTGCCCTCTTGTCATTTACTCCAGTGGCCTCCCAGGAACAGTAAGTGACCCCTGGGACTCATGGGTAGAGTATGGTTGGGCTGCTAGCTGAACCCTAGGCAGACTGAACCTGCATTCTACATTGTTCTAACCAATTGAGCCACAGTACTTCAGTGATTGATGATGGAACATAAAGGTGTGTCTCCATGTAAGGTTGTAGTCTAATAGAGAAGGAAACAAATGCGAATATGAAATATTTAACTTGAGAAGCAACAAGCTCTAATCAGACCCATGGAAGCATTATGTCAATGTCAAGTAATTGTCAGGAGTAGAAATTATTTAAATACACGCTCAGTATATTTAGTATTTTTCTTGTTTGTTTTATTTGTGGTTAAGGACTGCAGATAAATGAGGGGGGAAAATGAGAAGGAAAGGTACCACTGAGGTTTTACCTCATCTCAAAAGATTATTTTCATCACAGGACTTCTGTAGAATAACTAATAACCGTTGTTAAATAGAAAAAACATTTCTGAAATAAGAGTCAACTTAGGAAAGATTTTCTTTGGAAATAACATTAAACGTTGTATTTTAAAAATACTCTTTATCCTATTTTCAGGCTGCTTACTCATGCCTGCTTTCTGTCAATACTAAACAGAGTAATAATAAATCTTGCTCTCTTAACAGAATTACTCTTTTTACTCTTGTCATTTTTTCTAACCACTTTAGATCACAATACTTTGCTCGTGTGTGTGTGTGTGTATGTGTGTGTATGTGTGTGTGTGTGTGTTTTAGCTTAAAGACCAACTATTTTGAAATTAGATTTAATTCATTATCTTTGAAACCTGAAAGCCTCACAGCTCTGGGTGTTTCTGTAGAAAGTCCCCCACCTTGCCAGAAGGGCATAATGAAATGTCAGAGGGGTGGCTGTTCATCTTTCCATTTATGGGCTTATTGTCTTTGACATCCTTTATACTACTTGATCATTCTCTGCTTGGGCCAATTAACACAAGGACAAAGAGACCTTATTGCCATTCTTTCATCATTTTACAAGATCTCACCTTCACGACCTCCTTTTTGATACTGTTGACCAGCTGGGGACATGCACATAGCTTCCACTCACCATACTACATGAGATGCATCTTAGGTGCATGTCCCTGAGCTAACAAAGATCTTTCAGCAAAGATCTAGAGCAGAGGTTGGCAAACTATGGCCCACAGGTCAAATCCAGCCCACCTCCTGCTTTTGTAAAGTTTTATTGGCACACAGCCACACACATTGTTTACATATTGCTCATGAGTGCTTTCATGATACAACAGCAGAGCTGAGTAGTTGCCAGAGACCAAATATCTCCCCAAAACTGAAATATTTACTGTGTGGCTCTTCAGAAAATGTTTGCCAACCCCTGTTCTATAAAACAGATGTCTGCCATAACATGTACCCAAGACATCTTGGGGAGTGTTTGCAGGTATTTTAGAGGTGAGAGCAAAAGACTATGATGAAAATATACCAAGATCTCTAACCTGGGAGCAACAAAAGGGGTTCCAGTGTTCCAGGCCCTGTTCTGTCACTATTTGAATCAGTTTGGGCAGATCCCATTTCTTTCCTGTCCCAAGCTTTCCCCAAAGGTTAAATGAAAGAATTGAACTAGGTGATATATAGGGGCCCTTCCAACTCTGAGATTCTGTGGTTCCAATGTTTAGTTTAATAAGATCTTTTGTAATATACAGATACATATATACTTTGAGACTACAGGATGCCCCATTTTCTTAAAACCTTTTTATTTTGAGATAATTTTATTTTATTTTTTTGAAAGAGTTTATTTATTTATTTATTTGTCAGAGTAAGAGAGGGCACAAGCAGGGGGAAGAGCAGGCAGAGGGAGAAGCAGGCTCCCTGCTAAGCAAGGAGACTGATGCAGGACTCGATCCCAGGAAATAACATTAAACACTGAGCTGAAGGCAGATGCTTAAACAGCTGAGCCACCCAGGCATCCCTTGAGATAATTTTAGTTTTACAGAAAATTTATAAAAATGCCACAGAGAATTGCTGCACACCCTCCAGCGAGCTTCCTCCATGTTAACATGTCACATAACCATTGTACACTCCTCAAAACTAAGAAATTAACCTTGGTACAATACTATTATTTAAACTACAGACTTCATTTGGATTTTACCAGTTTTTCCACTGGTGTTTTTTCTGTTCCAGGATCCAATTATGGATATCACATTGCAGCTCCTTAGTCTCCTCTAATCCGTGACAGTTCATCAGCCTTTCATGTCCTTGACACTTTGAAGATCACCAATCAGTTATTTTGTAGAATGCCCCTTGATTTAGTTTCATCTAAACTTTTTTCATGATTAGATTGAGATTGTGCCTTTTGGGGAAGGCTACCACTGAGGTGAAGTGCCTTTACCAGTCCATAACATCAGGGGATGCCTGGTATCAGTAAGGATTACTGGGGATTACTGGGGATATGTATTACTAATTTTGATCCCTGGCTAAAGTGGTTCCTGCCAGAATTCTCTACCATAAAGTTACCATTTCCTTCCCTGTCTCTGTAATTACTAAATATTTTAGGGAAAATACTTTGAGATTATGCAGACATACTGTTCCTTTTCTTAAAAGATTTTATTTATTTGAGAGAGAGAGAGCTTGCAAGTGGGGAGGGGCAGAGGGAGAGGGAGAGAGAATCTGAAGCAGACTCTGCACTGAGAGTGGAGTCTGACATGGGGCTCAATCCCACTACCATGAGACCATGACCTGAGTTGAAACCAAGAGTTGGACACTAAACTGCGCCACCCAGGTGCCCTAGGCATACTGTTTCTGCTTAAACTTTTGCCCATAAGACTTATTACAACACCACTGGTAGATACCCCCTGCAGCATTTATCACTGTTGTGTTCTGATGGTGATTTTCTATTTCCCTCATTCCTTCTGTGTGTATTGATTAGGATTTTTCTATTAGGAAGTGTGTACCTTCTCCCACATTTATTTGTGTCAGTATGAATTCATGGATTTTATTTCATGTTTTGGTTATTTTTTGCTCATTGCTCAGATTGTTTCAACTTTGGACATTGGGAACTCTTTCACATTGGCTTCTGTGCCCATTCAGTATGCCCCTGTTAGGTTTTTTAGGCTTTCCAACTTTTATATAAAAGGGGATGGTCTCTGAGTTGCTATGATGTTGAAAGTTTGGTTTTCAATCAAGGGCAATTATGCTTCCCCCAACCCCCACCCCTAGGGACATTTAGCAATGACTGGAGACATTTTGGTTGTTATAACTCTTAAACATCCTACAGTGAGTGCATGGTACAGCTCCCCATGTTCACGAATTTTCCAGTCCAAAATGTCAGTAATTCTGAGATTGAGAAACTGGTCTAGATCATCCTTTTCTCTCTTTTTTTTTTCCTTTTTTGTTTTTAAGTAGGATCCATGACCAACCTGGGGCTCGAACTCACAACCCTGAGATTGAGAGTCACATGCTCTACCTATTGAGACAGCCAGGTGCCCCTACATCATTCTTTTCCTTATGGCCAGATGTATGGCACGCACACAAAAAATACTGTCAGGAACAAAATAATTGTTTTCTTAAAATATGTATTTTTTAAATTATTAAACATTTTGTGCTTATAAAAAATATAAAAATTAATATAAAGTGGGACTTCCTCTTCCAGCCATGATGGAAAAACAGGGACTGATTACCTTCCATCTTAACTAGGAAACCAAACCAAATATATGAAATAATGGCTTTCAGACATTGGAAAACAGGCAGTACAAGAGTGCAAAATGGTGATTCCTAACAGAGGGAAAACAAGTAAGGTGAGCCCCACGAGTGCCATAGCTTATTGCCTGGACTCATGTAGGCTTCAACAGAGAAAGGGGGAACCCAAAACAATGCTAGAGAGCTTGCTCAATAGGAGAAACAAAGATAAGAGTTCATGGAAGCCAAGAAGGCTGGAAATTGCAAAGAACACTACTAAAGAACCAGAATCTGTACATAAGGAGACAGCTTCAGAGATATGCAGAAGGTCTCCTTGAGTTATTGACTGAACTCTAATCTGCACATGCATGAGAATAAAAACTACCCTTGGTCAGTGAAAGGACACCAGAAAGCAGTAGACTGAACAATCAGAGTTTACACAGGCTAGGAATAGTTCATGTTCCCACCAACCAGTGTGGAAAGACCTGTAGTACTTAAGATATCAGGTAGAGTCCTTAAAGAGATATTGTCTTAGTAATAGGCCTAAATTATCCCTAGACTAAAGGCTGCCATAGACATGCTCTAACAAAGCTTATAAGCAAGGCTTGAAAGAATTGAACTGATTTTAAGTAACTTGACTGCTTTCCACAACAAAACCCAACAATATTTAAAGGAATATAACAAAATCCAGCACCCAACAATGTAAAACACACAGTGTTCAGTATCCAATTAAACAGTATTAACCATACAAAGAAACAGAAAAATGTGATTCATAGCCAGGAGAAATACCAATCTAAAGGTACAGACTCTTAGAAATGACAGAGATAATGGAATTAGCAGACAAAAACACTAAAATAGCTATTATAAATATATTGTATATGATTATGAAGGTGCAGGGAATATGGACACATTAAAGAGAGAAATGGGAGATATAAAAAGGCTCAAATCAAACTGGTAGAGATGAAAAATATATGAAATAAAAATGTACTGGATGGGATTAACAGAATAGAAACTGCAGTAAATTAGATAACTTGAAGTCATAGCAAAAGAAACTATACAAAACAAAGTACAGAGAGAAAAGACTGGGGCGGGGGGCGAAGAACATAGCAGCATCTGTGACCTGTGATAACATAAAGTGATCAAACATAATGCATAATTGGAGTGTCAGGAGAGTGGGAGGGCAGAAAATATTTGAAAAAATGTGGCTGGATAATTTTTAAACTTTATGAAAATTAAGTATCCAATGATCCAAGAATATCAACAAACTCCAACGAAGTAAGTGTAAAGAAAACTACATCATTACACATCAGAATCAAATTGCTGAAAAACACTGAAAAAGAGAAATATTAAAAGCAACCATAGGAGAAGAGACATATTACATGAGGAGCAGAGATAAGAATTACATCAGACTTCTTGTCAGAAACCATGCAAGCTAGAAGACAGTGGAGTGGCATCTTAAATATCCTGAAGGAAAAAAAGTCATCATATACATCCATAACCAGTGCAAATAAGTATCTTTCGGAAATGAAGATGAGCTTTACTATTGTTTTTCTAGTCTTATTTATTTATGCTCTAATCCTTATGATTTATCTTATCTCTATTATTTCCTTCCCTCTGATAATTTTGGGCTTAGTTTTCTCTTTTTCTAGCTCCTTAAGATGTAAAATTAGGTTATTGAGATCATTCTTTTTTCTTAATGTAGGCATTAATCACTATGAACTTCCCTCTTAGAACTGCCTTTGCTGGGGCGCCTGGGTGGCTCAGTGGTTAAGCGTCTGCCTTCGGCTCAGGTCATGATCCCAG
The DNA here is from genome assembly GCF_009762305.2 of Zalophus californianus. NCBI lineage: Eukaryota > Metazoa > Chordata > Mammalia > Carnivora > Otariidae > Zalophus > Zalophus californianus. The sequence continues at coordinate 4,995,984 of NC_045612.1, read as the reverse complement.
GGTCCTGGGATCGAGCCCTGCATCAGGCTCCCTGCTCGGCAGGAAGCCTGCTTCTCCCTCTCCCACTCCCCCTGCTTGGGTTCCCTCTCTCGCTGTGTCTCTCTCTGTCAAATAAATAAATAAAAGATTTATAAAAAAAAAAAAAAAAAGAACTGCCTTTGCCATGTTCTGTAAGTTTTGGTATCTTTTGTTGCCATTTTCATTTGTTTCAAAGATATTTTTTATTTCCGTTTTGGTTTCTTCTTTGACCTACTGGCTGTTTAGGATTGTGTTGTTTAATTTCCACATATCTGTGAATTTTCCAATTTTCCTCTTGTTATCTCTAGTTTCATACCATTGTCATCAGAAAAGACACCTGATATGATTTCAGTTTTCTTAAATTTGTTACAACTTGTTTTGTGGCCTAACATGATCTATCCTGGAGAATGTTCTGTGTGTGCTGGAGAAGAATGTTTATTCTGCTGCTATTGGATAGAATGTTCTGTATATGTCTGTTAAGTCCATTTGGTCTCTATTATTCATCAAGTCCACTCTTTCTGTATTGATTTTCTGTCTGCTTGATTTATCCATTGTTAAAAGTGGGGTATTGAAGTCCCCTATTTTATTGTATTGCTGTCTTTTTCTCCCTTCATATCTGTTAGTATTTGCTTAACATCTTGAGGTGCCCCAATGTTAGATGCATGTATATTTATAATTGTTATATCCTTTTGATGAATTGACCCCTTAATCATTATGTAATGACCTTCTTTGTCCCTTGTGAGTTTTTGACTTAAAACCTATTTTTTTCTGGGATAACTGTAGCTACCTCTTCTGTCTTTTGGCTACCGTTTGCATGGAATGTCTTTTTCCATCTCTTCACTTTCAGCCTGCGTGTCCTTAGAGGTCAAGTAAGTCTCTCACAGGCAGCATATAGTTGTATCTTGTTTTTTAATCCATTCAGTCACACTATGCTTTTGATTAGAGAATTTAATACTTACATTTAAAGTAATAATTGATAAGTAAGGACTTACTATTGCCATTTGTTGTTTTCTAATTATTTTGTAGTTCCTTTGTTTCTTTCTTCCTCTCTTATCTTCTTTTGTGATTTTATAATAAGAACTTTCAGACAAAAGCTGAGAGAAGTGATAACCAACAGACATGCACCACAAGAAATGTTAAAGGGGGGTGCCTGGGTGGCTCAGTCGGTTGAGGGTTGAGTGACTCTTGCTTTTGGCTCGGGTAGTGATCTTAGGGTCGTGGGATTGGGCCTCACATTGGGCTCTGTGCTCAGCGGGGAGTCTGCTTCTCTCCCTCTCCTTCTGCCCCTCCCCTGCTCTTCTCTTTCTCTCCCTCAAATAATTAAATAAATCTTTTAAAAAAAGAAATGTTAAAGGAAGTTTTTCAGACAAAAGGAAAATTATACCAAATGAAAAATTGGATCAAACAAAGGTGTGAAGGGCACTGGAATTTGTAAACATGTGAGTATACATGAAAGACACTTTTTAAAAATTATTTTTATATTATCCTTAAATGAAAATTAACCGTTTGAGTGAAAAATAATAACAGTGTGTTGTGATATTTATAATAAGAAACTAAATATGTGACAACAATAGCACAAAGGACAAGGAGAAAAGGGATGTATATGTGAAGTGGTATAATACTGCTTGAAGGTAGACTGTGCTAAGCTAAAGATTTTATTGTAAACCCTAGAATAATCAAAAAATGAAACAAAAAGAGTTAGCCAATAAAACCAATACTGGAGATAAAAGGTAATCATAAAAATAATTAATCAAAAATAAGGCAGGAATAAAAGAAAACGAAGAACAAGACCAAATAAGACAAATAAAATTTAGATAGCATTTGCATGATTTAACTTCTCTTAAATTTATGAAGACTTTTTTGTAGCCCAGAATATGGTCTTTCTTTGTGAACATTCTGTGTGCACTTGAAAATGATGTATATTCTGCTCTTGTTGGATAGAATGTTCTATAAAAGTCAATTAGGTCAATTTAGCTGATACTATAGTTCAAGTTTTCTATATCCTTACTAATATTCTTTCTATTTGTTCTATCAGTGACTGAGAGAGGAATATTGATAGATAGGTTGTAGATTTAAACCCAACAAAATCACTGGGATCGAGCCCTGCATTGGGCTCCCTGCTCAGCAGGAAGCCTGCTTCTCCCTCTGCCACTCCCCCTGCTTGTGTTCCCTCTCTCGCTGTGTCTCTCTCTGTCAAATAAATAAATAAAATCTTAAAAAAAAAAGAAAAAGAAAAAAAGTTGGAGTAGCTTTATTAACATTTGGCAAAGTAGATTTTGGTTCAAGGAATATTACCAGGGATAAAGAGAAATAGTTCATAATAATAAAGATGTCAATGCATCAAGAGGCATAACAGTCCAAGATGTGTATGCATCTAGTAGGGGAACTTCAAATATGTGAAGTAAAAGCTGGAAGAATGTAAGGAGAAATAGTCAAGTCCACAATTATAGTTGGGGATTTCAATATTCCTCTCTCAGTCACTGAATAGTATTTCACTGTCTGGGTATACCACTTAGGCCTATTCTTAATCTGTTGCTCCTTGATGGACCATTTAACTATGACAGACAGTACCCAGTTCTAAATCACAAAGCCCTCTATGCCTAACCATAGTCAAGGACCTAGTTGAACAAACAGTCCATTTAGACTCATTTCGTGGTTAATGCAAACACCTGATCATTTGGGTAAGAAAAGAAATTAGCCAAATTAATGGTCACTGACTTTACCAGATGATTTTATCAAGATTAAAAAAAAAAAAAAAAAAAAAAAGCTCTACTACCAACTTGTCTTTGAAGGCCTTACCTGCTCTGCTGAGCACAAATTCCAGAAGAGCTATAAGTTTTCTCTCACTGCTTAGCACTATCATCTCTAGCATAGGATGTCATTTATATGCCAGAGCAAATATACTAGGGCACAGGACCGAGGACTCACACACACACCCTTTGTCTTATGGGCATCTTGCAGAGACTTAATGTCCTTCCAGGGCATGGGGTTCATGATGCATGCCCCTCAGGGCTTTGTAGAACTTCCACAGAAGGGGACTTCTGGGACATACTCATCCTGGGGGCTTGTTGGTGTTAAGTAAAGGGCTTTTTCTGAAAGCAGAATTTTCCTTGGCCCTGAGAAGGCCTTTTCTTCCTGTATTATTAGGCCAAAATAGATGCCAAGCCGTTGATGATTAATGTTGCTAGATGGAGCTGGTTCACTTTAGATGAACTTTCCTCCCCTTCTGCATGACTATGTAAATCACAATGAGCTATTGCATTTCCTAAGTTTAAACTCCTCCTTGCTATCAGGAACTGACTTCCATGAGTGCTTCTGAGGTTTGGGATTTAAATATTGGCTGCTTTTCACAATGAAGTCTTCCCACTTTTCATCTCCTGTGTCTTTTGTGGGACAGAGCATTTTTCTATGGTGTTAAAACAGAAGCTGAGCATTTGTTCCTTCTTCTGCATATGAATTTGGTCTACAAACTTTTTCTGAGAGACTCTTCACTCTCTGCTGGACCCTTGAGCTGAGCTTAGCAGTAGGCTCTGTGGAGAGAATGGAAGTTCCTCTGACCTTGGGAAGCATACAGGTAGGGCTAGACAGTTTTAGGTCTTGGCCAAGAGGCCCACCATGTCCCCAGCTGCCCAGTTGGAAACTCCTCACTCTCCCTCAGCTGCTACTCATCATTTGACTTCTGGGGTTCAGACTACTTATGTCTCACAGGGGTGTTGGCAGAAGCCCCCTCACTTGTCTCTATTGCTCCAGGCTGTCCCCAAGACTGCCTCCAGTGTGAAGGACCTCTTTACCATTGCAAATTCATGGCACCCACTCAGAAGGCCTGGATCTCCACAGGGCCCTCCCTGCTCCAACATTTTACTTCCCACTCAACTCTCCAAGATCTCGGCCACCCTCTTTCCACAATCTTCATGTTTCAGCCATCCCAAACTTGCTTCTGTTCCCTGAGCATCCCACATACCTGCACATTGCTTTGTCTTGTTTGTGCAGTTCCTATTATCTGGAATTCTCTTCCTCTTCCCCACAGTTCTTTCCTATGAATTCTTCAAGCTGCAGCTCTGACATCCTCAAATTTGTGAAGTTTTCTCCAATCCCCAGAGAGTTTGTTTCTTCTCAGGTCAGGGAAGAGTGAGACCAGAACCTGATCCTCAATGCCCTCACTCCATGCTGTTTGGTGAAGAGAACTGGAACCGAGTATTTTCCAGAATGGCCTGGAGTCTGGCCTGGAGTCTTCAGGAACATGCGCTCCTAGGCTCTGCTGGCTGCTTGTTCAGCAGGGGACTATACACACCCTCTTCCATGAGGAAGGATGCCTTCTTTGTCTGGCAGAAGATCTAGGAAGGGGGCCAGCAGGCAGGCCCCCCCAGACCTGTCCTGAGAGAAATGGAGCAGTCAGCCTCCCAGGCTAATGTCCTCTCTTCTCACCCCAGGCAAGGTCACCTTCAGCAACTCTTGACTGACCATTCACTGGGCACCAGGCACTGGACTGTTGCTGGGTTTCTGCCCTCAAGGAGCTCACAGTCAAACAAGGAAGATAGATGGTATATTTATTTGCTAGGATTGCTGTAATAAAGTACCATAGACTGGGTGGCTTGAAAAACAGAAATTTATCGCCTTCCAGTTCTGGAGGCTGGAAGTCCAAAATCAAGGTGTTGGTAAAGTTGGTTCCTTCTGAAGGCTAGGAGGGGAGGATCTGTTCCAGCTCTCTCTCTGTGGCTCCCCACATCTTCACATGGCCTTCTGTCTGTGTCTTAATCTTTTCTTCTTAAAAGGACACCAGTCACATTGGATTAGAGCCCATTCTGATGACTTCACTTTAACTTAGTTACCTTTTGAAAGATCCTGTCTCCAAATACAGTCACAGTGAGGCACAATGAGGCCTATCCTGTCTCCAAATACAGTCACAATGAGGCAGTGAACTTCAACAGATGGATTTTGGGGGTACACAATTCAGCCCATAACAATGGGTAATGGCAGTTTAGGGTAAGGGCCCTAAGGGGATGGAAATTCTGCACAGAATACTATTGAGACACAGAACAGAGGTACCCATTCTGGCCCACACTCTCTTGACCACACTGTACATTGTCAGGACTACCATGACCAAGGCCTGCCTGTCCAGTCTGATGGGTCAAAGGAACGTAGGCTTAGGGCACAGAGAGACCTGACTTCAAATTCCAGCTGAACTACTTACTGGTTTTGTGATTATGGACAGACAAGCCTCACCCTCCATGAGCCTCTCTGTTCCTTATTTCATAATATGGGATGGTAACTCTTGCAGGCATGATTATGGAGCCAAAATGAGAATATCCAGGGAAAGGCTGTGGAGCCAGCCAAGGCTGCAGTGTCTTGATCTCTGTTTTGGAAGAGCCTGCATGGGGGCTGATCTGGAACTGCACTCCCTCAGTTAGGGATTGGTTCACAAGTGACTGAATCAATGACAAGGAAAGCAGTGTTCTTTTATGGCAAGTCCTTCTGTCAGCTGTGCCTGTGAGTTCAGAGGGAGGGTCTGGGAATTCCTTCCACATCCCAGGCTGGAGGGAAGAGGATTTCCTTCCCTTATGAAGGGACAGAAAAGAAAAGCAAAAGGTCAGGTGTGGAAGGTGAGTAGCGGCTCAGGAAACATCACTGACCTGTTTCTCATCAGTGTCCATGTGGAGTGGCCCAAGCAGGATCAGGCTGCAGAGCTGAGCGCTGTGCCAGGGCTGGCAGGTGTGGGAACAGAGGGATGGGGCCAGGAGCTTGAAGTCCAGAGTGCTGTGTGGGGGATAGACAAGCAGCAGAGATGGATATATAGGGGAAAAGAGACAAGAGCTGTATCTCCTCTCCACCTCACACCACCTTGAGTGGAATGGCCAGAGCGCCGATGCTGGGAGGCTGAAGGTAGTGCTGGCAATCATGCTTCCCTCTGACTTACCTTCTGAAGAGCAAGAAGGGTCTTTGGGCCTTCTGTTAAGTATATACTGTCATCCTACAATGTTTCATTTAATGGTCACAGACATCGTATCATGTAAGTAAGTATTCTAGGAGTTAGTGGAACTGGGATTTGAACCCAAGTCTCTTTCTCTCTCTCTGATTCTAGAGCCTGCCTCCTATCCCCTATGCTATACTGTCTAATGAAAAGAGAATGGGATAAGGGATGCTGAAGACCTTGGTTTGAGTCCTGGCTCTGCCACATGCTGCTGGTGTGACCATGGGGAGTTACTTAAACTCTCTGAGCCTTGGTTTCATCATCAGTTAAATGGGGGTAATATGCAACCCCCACCCCAACACATACACATCCATTCAGTGTCACTGGAAAAGTTAAACAAGGAGGCATGTCAGGAAGTGCTTTGTAAAGTGTACATTCCCTAAGTTAACCCACAGCCCTGGTGTCCTACATGGTACCTGAGCCAACCTTTAGACGTCCCCTCACTTCCTTCATGAGAGTTCTGCCCTCATTTTAAGTTACTTCACACTGCCGATCCTGAGAACCCCTGCCTTCTCAGAACTTCCGTCAGGTTCTCCCTTCAAAACTCCCTTGTGGGTTATTAGCATCTACTTCCACCTCATTCATGTTCTCCCTCCCTCCTTCTCTGTCTCTATCTCTGTCTCTACGTGTCTGTCTGTCTGTTCTCTCTCACGAACACACACACACACACACACACACACACACACACACACACACACACACACACACACACACCAGGAGAATAGACCCATTCTGTCAGCCATCTACTCAGAAACCACATTCCAAGTGCCACCTGTTCACTCCATCCACTAGAAGACTGCTGCCTGGAGTTAAATGTGGACCCATTGGATCCACAGTAAGGCCTGGTTGAGCCGGACCCCAGGAGTGAAGTGTAGAGTTGGTGAAATTTGAGCATAGCATATCCGAGAAGGAAGGACCAGTCCAATGGGAAAGGGCTTCCCCTGAGGTGGTCCTTCTTTTATTTTTATTGCAAAAAGGTCCTAGATCCTCTCCTTGTGCCTCTTTTTTGGGGCCATTGTCATCAGTGCCATCAGTTTTTTCTTCCTAAGGCCTGGGAAGGGGCTCCCCTCAGGGCAAGCCACAAGAGATAAGGGAGGTAGCTCATCCACCCCAGGCTCTGTGGCTAAGTTGTAGGAGGCAGTCTGAAGCAGGGAGAAGCACCATGGCCCCAGGGTCTGACAGCCTGAGCCCTCGCCCCAGCTTTGCCTTCCCTGGCTCTTGACTTGGCAGAAGTCCTTGTTCATCTCTGAGTCTGGGCTCCTCTAGCTTCTGACTGAGGGAGCTGACCCATCCCATCTCTGAGCTCCCTTCGCGTTCCAGCCTCCCTGCTTCCAGTCCTATAATTTGAGCTCTGTGACCAGGGAGCTGGAAGGCCTCCTGGTCAGGGTAAAAATTATTCTCCTGTCAGCCCAACTGAGGGTTTCATGTGGGTTCTGTCCATGCCTGCTTCATGGCTACTGCCGATCAACCACTGTATGTACCCAGAGCAGACACCCACTCATTGTCCTTAGAGACAAATGCCAGGTGGCAAAACTATCATGCTTTTATACAGCCAAGCAGTGGTCAGGCTCAAACCCTGGTTCTTCACAAAGAGTTTCTACCTCTTGGCTCGTCTGCTTCTGAGTAACCTGAGGCACAGCAAAGATAGTATATGTCCTGGCCTTGGATTTTGGATTAAGACTACCTTGAAAATCTATATCATGCCGAGATTTCTCCCCAGTGACAGCTCGGTCCTGAATGGCCCTAACTCCTTCCCACAGATATTTCAACAGTTAATTCTCTCTCTCTGATCCTTCTCTATTCATACTAAATCCCAGTTTAGGAAGGAAAAGCTATTTATCACATTCTTGCATGGCCATTCTGCACCAGATTGAGTGGGTGACAGGCAGGAAAACTGGAAAGGAAATGCCTATAATATTTAGTTGATGTGGTCATCATATTTGATTTGGCTGCATTGCTCCAAATGCAAATACAAATGTCCCACTTATTTGCATGTGAGTCTTTTCTTTCACAGAGGGTGGAGCGGAAGAGCCAGTTCAAGTCCCAAAGTGATCTTGGAGCAGAGTGCGGCATTAGCTGGGGCTTAGAACAGTTGTACGGGGCCCCAGGTGGCTGGGGGTGTGATCTGTAGGAAGCTTCTGGGGGGACAAAGTCACATGCAAATACTTTATCTCAACTGAGAGCAACTTGGAAAACACTGCAATTCAGTTTTGCCGAAAACCATTTCACTTGCATCTCTCACAGAACAGAAAGAACACTGGGCTTGGAATAGAATTACTCAGTTCACGTTTGAGTTCTACCACTTGACCTTGGGTGAGTTTCTTAGCTCCTCGGAGCCTCAGTTTTCTCCTTGGCAAAAATGGGCTTAAAACTTCCTGCTCTGCTGACCCCGTAGGGATGTTGTGAAAAGTCCAGGGAAACCTGCATATGTGTGCTGTTGGCCGCTGTTTTTAGGAGCATGGTGTATTACTATTTCTATTATTATTGTTGTCGTTGTGTGCGGAAGCTAGAAAATGTCTATAGACCAAAACCAGGCGAGAGTTCTGTTTTTAGGTGATTTGGACTAAAAACAAAAACAAACAAACAAAAAGCAACAACAACAAAAAACTCATCCAAAGGAAGTCATTTAGAACATGTAGAATTGTTCTTAAGAACTTACGAGTCCTGGGCTTTAGGCCAGAGAGCAGCTTCCCACACTCTGTGACCTGGGGAGATCCTTCTGCGCTCCCTGGATCCTCTCCTTTTCCCTTCTGTACTGTGTGGGGTTGGCCTAGATCCTCTCTCCAGCCCTTTCTAGTCTAAGGTAGCCTGCTCTACGGTGCACACTGACCACACTTTCTAGAGATTTCACATTTTACTAGGCCTTTGCAGGCAGGAACTTCCAGGTTTAGATAGGCCCAATCCTTTGACCAGCAGGTTTATTTGTAGTTCTGATTGTTCAGGCCAAAGCTGTGGACAAATAGCATAGCATGAGATCAGCCATCCTGACCCCGAGAGGAACAAACAAGTGCTATCACATGGGGCCCTTGCCGGGGACAATTCTAGAGGCCATCTCCTAGGCCCAACTCACCCTGAGATAAAATAGACACAAGGCCACAGACTCAGGACAGTTTCCCAAAGAGCCTTCCAATCAGAAGGACCAAGGTGTTTAGCTGAAAACTGACATATTTCTGACAGGCCTGGTTTAAATACACAGGAAACTTACTGTTGATCATTGTGAATCATATCTGAAGGACTTAATGTTTTTCCTCCATTTGGCAGCTCCTAGACCATGCTAGAAACAGTTTTGCAGAAACTTTACCCTGGGACTCCTCTTAGCCTTGCTTTGGGATTTGGCTTTCTAGAAGGCTTCTGCTCCTCACCCCCGGGTCCTGATAGAGCCCATGTCGCAGCCATTTTGACAGTGCCTTCCCAATCTCAGGTTTTGTACCTGTGTCCTCCTGCCTCCTAAGAGCAGGGCCTCCTTCACCAGACATTCAAGCCCTTCCCTACTTCATCCATTCGGTTTAGAACAGTGGGGGAAACGGTTGGGTTTAGATCCACGCAGATCTGAGTTCGGATGCCAACTCTATCTCATATGTGACCTTAGACAATTACTCAACTTTTCTTTCTGAGCGTCTGTTTTTTCATCTGTCAAAGGGAGATAATAATGCTCATGGAGCTGTTGTGAGAATTGAAGAGAGGATAATAAATGCAGAACATCTGGCCAGGTGCTTGACCCATCATGGCTGCTCAGCTGTCAGTGGCTATGAGCACTGCAATTCTCTCTGCACAGTCTGGCCCCAACTTCCCTCCAGCCTTTCATCTCCTCCTCTGCACACCCTGTGCTCCAGCCAGATTGAGTCTTGCTATTACCCTATGACTCTCTGAGCCTTTTCTCATGCTCATCCCTTTCCCTAGAACATCTTTCTCCATTATGTTCACCTGTCTAAAATCAGACCTATACTTGAAGACCCAGCATCTGAACCCCCAGCCTGATGTGATCATTTTTCCTGAGTCCCTGCAGCCCTTCAGCCCTCCCTTGTGCTTATCATAGATCCTGCCAAAACCACAACTCTGTCTCGAGCCTTGTACTCAGTGCTACAGTGTATCTTGAAGTGAATCAGACCCAGTACCTACCTTCAAGCAGTTTAGTCTCTTGAGTAACCAGAGAAATTGGACCACTCCTAGCAGCATGTCTGTTTGGATCCTAACTAAGTAACTGCCTCATGCTTGCTTACCCACAGACGGGTCCACAGGTTGCTCTGTTTGGGGGAGCCAGTAGCTATCAGGGGGGCCCTCTCCGCACGTTGCAACATCTTGAATCACCAAGGACTTCATCTCTCCGTGTTTCTTGGAAGATTCTGATTCAGACAGCTTGAGCTAGCCCAAGGACATGGAGATAATCTGTGTGGCAATGAGAGCTAAGACTTTGGGATTGGACTCTTGATTCTTCCCCCCGCTACCCGCCCTTACTAGTTGTGTACCCTTGGGGAAGTTACTTCACCCTTCTGTAAAGTGTTTCTGAGGAAGAAATGGGGCACAGGGGGGCACGTGGCAGTACTCAACAAAGGGTCATTATTGGGCTAGTGGTATTTATCCTACCAACATAGCGGGTACTCTAGCATACATGGGCTTTTCTCGGGCCCCGTTCAAGGGAATTTATACGCCGAAGTGCCAAAGGAATTTTTCACAATGAAGCCTTGCCCATGAAGCTACTCTGAGACATGGGTCCTGAGGAGAGTAGTTCACAGAGGCCCCAGTTGCTGGAAACAGTAGCTATTACTGAGGATGTATTGACATGAGGTCAGTCTGCAATGATCTCATTTAATACTCTGGTGAAAGCTGTCCACTTGGATCTCACTGGTGTGTAAGGAAGAGTGTGTATCTTCCAGAAAGAGCAGCTTTTAACCAATGTGATTTGAGTGGTGGTGGGAGGCAATGAGGAGAATGTGGTGATAGGTGTCCTATTAAATCTGACATAGGAATAAACTTGGCAGTGCTTCCATTTAACATCTAGTCCTTTGTCCTCTATGGGCTTTGGGTACCAGTTTCCAGTCCCTTGGCAGTATCCTAGATGGGCTCAGTTGTGGGTTGGGCTGCATCTTTAGCAAGTTGGACTGGTGAAGACAAGGAGGCAGCCAAGGCTGTAGAGATAGGTCCCTTAGAAAGCTGCTGAGAAGGTCCAGGCATTGTCAAAAGTGGTGAGGAAATGTGGGTGTGGTTTGTGCAGGTATTAGTATCTGAGGTGGGGCTCATCTTGTGGGTTACCATGGCAATGGGAGCTTGGGGACACTGGGAGTCTGGGGCTTGGTGGTACATTGCCAAACGCTGAACTGTTTGCAGCAAAAGTCTGCCAAGCAGCTGCTGGGGAGAGAGGGACTGTCTGTCACCTCTGGTGGAAGGGAGATAGGACACGAGGCAAACACACTGAGGCTTAGGGCAGGGCTCCAGCTCCAGTAAGGAGCAGAGAAACCGAAGCAGAGCGCACCCATGTGGTCTTGGCCAATGTGGCTGGGGTGGGGGAAAGGCAGTGGCTCTACAGTGTAGGCACAGGGGAACGGGGTTCCCCCAGCCCCACTGGCTGCCTGCTGTGGGGCAGTAAGATAGCCACTGAGTAGGCCCTGCTGGGGCTACGCTGAGATCAGGGCTGGGGCCTGGGGGAAAGGCCTTGAGTCTGGCTGTGAGGGGCAGGTGCTGACAGGGACCGACAGACTGGCTGACCCAATTCTCTCTTAGTTCCTTGTTAATTTTCACTTGGGCCCCATATTAAAGATTACTTGGCGACATTTTTCCTCGTTCACTCAACCAGTATTTATTTACTAGGCACCTGCTCCAGTCAGGCCTTCTGCTCTATTCTGAGGAGACTAGTGACACTGAGACTGTGACTGTGTCCTCAAGGACCTCCCTCCGTCAACTGGGGTGGGCGGATGAGTAGGCAAGTGGAGCACAGCACGGAAAGGGTGAAGATGGAGTCCACACAGGGCAGAGGGAGGTCTTTGAGGACACAGTCACTGTCTCAGTGTCACTAGTCTCCTCGTGTCAACGCAAAGCATAGGAAATTCTAGGCACCTCACCAGGACTGCTTTGATTTCATTCTCACAGCTGGGACCAAGGACTAAGCTCAAGCACAAGATGAGAAAGAGCCTTGAGCAGGGTGGGGGGCAACAGAACTAGACAACTTCACTCGGGGCCCAGCAATTTTCTCCAAGTTGGCAGCAAAGCCTCATGGGAAAATGAAACTCCCAGGTTAGGCCTGGACACATTGTCCCTCTGGGGTGAGGGGGAGTTTTCCTGCGGAGAAGGCTATGTGAAGGCCCTAGGTCCTCCTGGGAGAAAAGACTTCCCTTTAATGATCCAGGGGCTAGGATATTCTTCTGAAGTGGGGTAGAGAATGGCAAGCATGGCTTGCTGCGTATTGAGAACTGCAGGGCCCAGGAGATTCAAGAAAGGAGAGTAATGCCCTGCTGCGCAGGCCCGGGTGGAGGAATAGCATCCCTAGGCAGCTCAGCACCTGAGGAAAGGCACTGCCGTGTCCTCCCAGAGAGGATGGTTACAGCGCAGGCAGATTCACCAAAGGCAATAATAGAAGCCGCTAGTGAGAATGGCTGTTTTTGCTTTTAAAAATGGTTCAACAAGTATTAGGAGGGAAATTATACTGTGCCAGAATTCGGGGCTTGGAAAAGAGGAGGCAGCTCTCTGTGGGCTTTCTGGCCTCTTTCCATCCTAAAATGTCCTATTTTTCTGCATAGAATGAGAAAATGCACTTGTGCCCCTCCCCCTCGCCTCCCTCCCTCTCTCACTTTGTTCCAGTTGCATAAAGCATCGTGAGGAGCAGCCTTGATTCCGCCTGGGGATCGCGTGCACGTCTCTGTGGCTGTCTGCTCTCTAGCATCTCCTGCTGGTGCCCCATCCAAGCTGCCGGGACTCTGAGCGCCACCTCCTTCCTGGGCCAGTGCTGTTATTGGTAGACAGCTCAAGGGTGCCCCTGTTAGCCCCACTGGAGAACACTTCCAATTGCTAATCTTTGGAAAGGCCAGGATTCACAAAATCCCTCTGAGGCCAACCCTCTCTCTTCTGTTATCACTATGTCCATTTTACAGATGGACAGAGGGAAACCTAGGGCCATACAAACTAGGAAAACTTAAAGGCCATTGGTACCAGACTGTGCTGGTATCTCTTAGGTTGTCGGTTGCCAAGTACAGCACCAGGCTCAGCCTGGAGCACATAGCAGACTGATCCCGATTTTCCCTAAGTTCGGCCTGGGAATGAGGACAAAGTAGAGAATCAGAAAATTATTTTAAGCATGTAAGAGATGCCTCTAAAGTAATAGGACTCATTTGTGTTCATGCTGGGGTGGCAGAAAAATTGATGACTTTGGAGGCAGGAAGTCTAAGTTCAACTCTCCCCTTTGCCAAGGACTAGTTGTGTGACCTTGAGAAAGCTGGTCAGCCTCTTTGGTCCTCAGTGACTTCACTAGTAAAGGGATGGTAGAGCATCTAGCCACAGGGTTATGGAGGACAAAATGAGGTAAGGGGATGTGGCAGTCAGTACTGGGAAATGGCACCAGGCTCACTGTCATCGAACCCCCCCACGTGGGGTTTTAAGTGGGCACTTCGTATCTATAGTGTTTGTGGGCCTTGCCTTAGGGGTCTGCCTTCAGAGCTGGCTAGCCATTCTTGGAATGGCTCTTTCTCATTTGAGGGTGACTGTCAGTCACCCAAAAGGCTTTCCAAAAGAACGTGGAGATGGTAGATGGTTAAACCAGGAAACGCTGGATCTGGCTACAAAGGCTGGTGTGATTCATAAACTGTCTCTGAGGGCCGCCTCCACAGCTCCCTGGGGTTTGAGCAACAGTGTGAGAAAACGTGTAAAGCCTCTCAAGGGGATGACTGAAGGGAGACATTTCCTTGATGGTGTAAATTCTGGTTCCTTTGCCTGAAAACAGTCTCACTCTCATGACATCTATATCAAAGGTATCCATGTAAATGCCTCATGCACTCTGGCAGCCTCCATTTTTCTGTTGACTGAGGCTTCTGGGGAGTCAATAGCTTCTAGGGTCGCTTCCAGCTCTGATGCATTCCAGTTATGATTCTGCTTCTGGACGATATGAGGTTGCCTCAGTAGCGATCACAACAGGGTACTGGGAACAATAGCAAACACTTATAGAGCCTTACTCCCCCTACAAGGTAGGCACTGCTGTCATCCCTATTGTACAGATGAGGAAACTGAGGCTCAGAGAGGTGAAGCGATTTGCCTAGGGTCACACGGCAGGTGGGAAGCGACAAAGCCGGGATGCAAACCCAGGGAGCCTGGCTTCCAGAGTTCATGCTTTCTTAGAAGCGGTCTTGTGAGCTAAGTCCTTCCGAATGCTCTTGTCCAGCAGAAGCGATGAGGACACTGACTGCCTGGACCAGAATCTCTCTTTGCCTGAATGCTGCCAACTGGCTAAGAAAAACACAGTGGCTTTGAAGGAGGTATAGTGCACTGAGTGGTGCCCCCCGCAAAGATAATGTCTACGCAGAACCTGTGAATGCGATCTTATTTGGGAAAAGGGTCTTTGCAGATGTAACCAAGTTAAGGATCTCGGGGTGAGATCATCCTGGATTTAGGATGGGCCCTACATCCAACGACAAGTGTCATGAGAGACAGAAGAGGAGAAGACACACACAGGAGAAGGCCATGTGAAAACTGAGGCAAAAATTGGAGCAATGTGCCTACAAGCCAGGGAACACTGAAGATTGTTGACAGCCACCAGGAGCTAGGAGGGAGCCATGGAGCAGATTCCACCCCAGAGCCTTTGGAAGGAGGGTGGCCCTGCTGACACCTTAATTTTGAACTTTCGGCCTCCACAACGTGAGAGAATACATTTCTTTGGCTGTAAGCCACCCAGTTTGTGGCAATTTGTATGGCAGCCCTAGGAAACAAATACAGGGAGTGAGCCCCCAGGAATCTTGATGAACCATAGCTCCTCAGAGGCATTTGAGGGTCAAAGCCAGTATGGGGGTGGATAACAATACCACCAACCCTTTGGAAGTGTCCACGAGAGCAGTCGAGGGTGGAATCAGCTCCTTCTGGGCCCGCAGCCCTCTCCACTCAGAGGCTTCTAGCCCAGTGCTCAGAGGCCACCATGAGTGGCAGAACCACTGCCTTGCTAAGCTGCTCAAGAAGGGCCTTGGTTCCCAGTGGTATCCAGGGAACCTCAAGAGTGGCCAGTTATAATGGCCCTCTAGAGGGCTCCTGCCTTCCAGTTAATTTACCTCGCAGTTTGCTTGAGCTGGATTTTATCCCTTCTAGTATACTTTGTTTCGTATCTTCCAGATAAAGGGGCTGGGGCAGTGGCAGGAGAGAGGGGTATTTGTTTGATGGACATTTTGACATTATTGGCATTGGCGTCGCTCTTGCGTGGGGACATACTGGGAACAAGGGTCTTCAGTTGATGTTCTCAAGACTCGAGGGCAACAGAAAGTAGTTTGGTCACCTACTAAGTTCAGCCCTCCGTCCCAGGCCCCATTAGTTCCCACTCGAAGGTTGAGCTAATGGGGGCTGCTGCGTGGTTGGAAATAAAAAAAAAAAAGAATGGCTGAGAGGCTGGGGATTTGAAGCGCAGACGTCTGGGATCAGCTCAGGCTCCTCACCCTGGAAGTGCCTGTCGGGTTTGTGAGGTCCAAAGCTCTTAGCTCACACTTGAGAAAACAGGCCCAGAGGGAAGCAGGGACTTGCCCCAGGCTGCATACTTTGCTTGCTGCCAAGCTGGGCCTGGCAAGCAGGACTCTTTCCGGCCCATGTTGCCAGGCAGGCTTAGATCCTTTTCCTGGTCATCGTGAGAAGCCAGGGCTTGGGCAGGCCTCCTAAATTCTTTTTCTAGCTGCAAGTCCTCTGTCCCTCCTCAGAACCTCCAGCCGAGCACCCTGTGGTTCGTGGGGCACTGTGACCACATTCCACTTGATTATTTCGGTCCCTGCCTTGTCTCCTCCACTAGACCACAAGGCTTCAGGTCAGGTCCTAAGCGTGATGCAGGTCGATATTCTCCCGCCTCCTTCCTGGGCCCAGCCAGGGCCTGGCGTGGAATAGGAGCTCAGTGCATGTTTATTGGATGAATTATGAATAGGTGAGTGAATGAAAGAAAGAAAATGTAAATGGTAACAGTAAAAAGTCTTTTGTGTTAAAGCACACATGAAGAGTGAGTTAGAATGGGTGCCTTTTTATATTAAATGATGTTAGCATTTCGGGTGTTAGGAGACAAGAAATTACAAATTCATGCCTTCTCATTTCTCAGTGGTAGCTAACCCCTAAAGATGTAAAGGAGAAACAGTCACCTAGTGTTGTCATTCTGTTTTGCTCTCCTTCTCTTTCATTGCTGTGATATTGTGCATGCTTTGAAAGGCATTTTCTATCATTTCAAGCCTCTTATAGGAATCCATAAAATTAACTCCCAACCTTCTTTTTCGTCTTTGCTCTGGTATTGTGTGGTTAATGCATCCTTTAACAGTATTTAAAAAGCAAAATTTATTAAATGGTACAAGCCATCATAGCCAGGCTCGTGGATGCGCGTGCTTGGCCAGCTCTGCCGAGCGCAGGGTGAGCAGGGCCCGGAGTGGATCCGGGCTTCAGGGTCTGGCAGCCCTGGGACTCTTACCTGGGCTTCCTGCATTACCACGGTCTTTGGTAAAGCAATTTCCACAGCCAAGTTAGCCGTTCAAGAGGTGGTAGTGGGGAGCAGTACAGCAGAAGCAGTTAGGAGGGTGGGCCCTGGACTCTTACATTTCCTAGCTGAAAGATCCCAGGCAGGCTACTCAATGTCTCTGAGCCTCAGTTCCCTCTTCTGTGAATTGGACACAATAGCATCCTGCCATTGGTCATCCTGGGTGACCTCCCAGGGCTGTCTTAAGGGCTCAGCGACATAGCAAAGGCCCCAAAAGCCAGAGCTTCAACACCTTCTTACTTGCTCCTGCCTCTTCGGGGCCATTTAGAAGAACAGAACTGAAGACAGGCCTCGCCTCCAGCCTGCTATTCAGTTGATCTTGAATCTCACTGGGGCTTGAGGGAAATTTAAAAAAAAAAAAAGAAGGGATACTCCACAAGCTGTCAATGGACTATGTGCACCGTCAGCCAGCAAGGTGTCGTAGCTGGGACTGTAAATTGTGTTTGCTTGAAGAAGGGAAAAATTATACCTCACAGATCTTCAATGTCAGGCTGACTTAAACCCGCCAAGCAGCTGGCTTACCACGTTCTTCCCCACGTTGACCTTCCTGGGGAATGGAGTTTGGAAGCAATTTTCAGGCCAGAAGAAACCAGGGAGGGGGGCTAGAGAAGGGAGGGGAGGCATGCAGCCCTTGGGTACGGGGAATCAGGTTTCCATGAGTTCCAAATCTCAATTAGGTTATGCACACATCTTTCAGAACTGAGCCAGGGTTTGTCTGGTATTTAAGGTGGGGTTCTTTTGAGGAGATAAATCAGGACAGGTTGTAAGTTGGGGAGGAAGGCCTAGCAGGAGAGAGGCCATGCTGTGAGCCCAGTGAAAGACTTAGCCTTCTCCTATGCAAACAGGGGGGAAGGGATGGCTGCTCCCAGGCCCCTTTTACTCTCATGTAGCATGATTTTGTGGGCTGTTTAGCAAGCTGGGGTAGGTCACAATCTGAGCAACCTCATGTCCTCCTCCTGACTCTGGTATGTTCTCTAACCTCCCGGCCTCAGTTTCCTCGTCTGCAAAGTAGTCTAAGTCAGGTGCCTATGGCTCTTATTTAGGCTGCGTTTGGCAACTCCACAGAAGTGGAGGAACATAAGGAAGGCCCCGACCTCAGGAAGACCCCACTTGGCCATGAAGTTAATTTGCGGGGCAGGAGGTAGCACTGATAGGTCATCCAAACATGTTGAAATGAGGGGGAGGCTGGGTCAGGGCAGGTGTCTGGCTTGTCCCACCATAGCGCCAACCTTGAAGTTCCCTTGTCCTCCATCTTAGCCACAGTAAAGCCCCTCTGCTCTTGGCACTTGCCTGTACTCCCAGAATGCAGTGCTGCAGAGACTAATCCACGTGTCATGATGCCACAGCCCATCCAGGCAAATCTGTTCACCTTTACTTTTAATTCCCAGGAGTGCTGAGGAGTTGTGTGAGGGGTGATATCCATGGACTCATTTCAGGCTTCATGGCTTCTAGGGGTTCTCTGGTGGTGCCTGCATCGGGAAGCTGAGAGGAATTGGTCCCCAGACTAGGAATCGGTCCTGGTTTCTTTCTTTATTTCAAGTCCAGAGATGAGCACTGATTGACTCAATCCTCACAAAGCTCAAAAGGTGTCTGACACAACCTAGAATCTGGAAGAGGCCCATCAGTTCCAAACCTCTCTGCCAGGTGCAGGAACCCCCTCTCCAGAATTAGGTCTCCACTGGAATACCTCTAAGGACATGCTTTCCCCTGCTTCCTGAGGCAGCCTGTTCCAAGTTCAGACAATGCCAATTGTTTGTGATGTTTTCCTTACTCTGAGCTGGAATTTGTCTCTCTGAAATGCCTACTCATCAGTCCTGGTTCTGTCTTCCGTGTTCTCTTCCCATGACAGCTCTGGACATAGGTGGAGGCAGCAAACCATGGACTTCCCCACATACAGTCTTCTTTTTTCCAGGCTTATCATTCATTCGTTTTATGTCATGGTTTTAAGACTCTTTACCATCCTGTTCTCCCTTCTAGTCTCTCCCCAAATATCTCATTCTGTAACCCATCTGGAATAAATTGGATTATCCAAGGAGAGGTAAAGATTTAGGTGGATTTCCCTTTGTGTTCATATCCAGGTTCCTCCAGAGCACTTGCTAAATAAGTTTTAATTTCCCCGAGGTTTTCTTTCACCCGGTTTGGTGCTGTTTCTAAAATACATTTTTATATGTGGCTTTACTTTTCCTTTTTTGCCTCAGACTCTGTATTAGTTTCCTACTGCTGCCATTGCAAAGTACCACAAACTTCGTGGCTTAAAATAACACACACTTATTATCTGACAGTTTCAGAGGCCAGAGGTCCAAAAGGGGTCTCACTGGGCTAAAATCAAGGTGTGGCAGGGCTGCATTCCTTCAGAAGGTTCTAGGGGAGGGTCGGCTTCCTTACCTTTTCCCCCATTCCTTGGCTCATGGCCCCTTCCCCCATCTCCAAGGCCAGTGATGCAGACTGTTGAATTTCAATGCCCCCACCCCTCTCTCTCTCTGACTCTGCTTCCATCATGAACTGACCCACTCTTCTGCTTCCCTCTTTCACTTACTAGGACCCTTGTGATTATATTGAATTCACCCAGATCATCCAGAATAATCTCCCCATCCCCAAATCTTTAATTTAATCACATCTCCAAAGTACCTTTTTCCACATAAGGTAACCTATTCATAGGTTCTGGGGATTTCGATGTGGACATCTTTGGTGGCTATTATCTGCCTCTCACAGACTCCTTTTTTTTTTTTTTAAAGATTTTATTTATTATTTGACAGAGAGAGAGATAGCGAGAGCAGGAACGCAAGCGGGGGAGTGGGAGAGAGAGAAGCAGGCTTCCCGCAGAGCAGGGAGCCCAATGCGGGGTTTGATCCCAGGACCCTGGGACCATGACCGGAGCCGAAGGCAGATGCTGAACGACTGAGCCACCCAGGTGCCCCCAGACTCCTTCTGCCTGCAAGACCATGGTGGTAACAGGATGAACTTTGTTGACCATGGATAGATTCATCTGGGGTTCCACCCCGTTGTGTCTACCCAGGCCCCAGCCTCCCATTGCAGAGGGGTGCTGCACTACTAGGGGGAGGGGTTAAGGTGCAAGCAGCTCCAGGGCACAGAATCAGCCCCACATGTGGTATTTGAAGCATCTAGTTCCCTGAAACTCTTCTTTTCAGTGTATTATGGGCCCTGGCACAAGTAAGAATTTAGTTAATGAATGACTGGCTCACTGGCTGACTGACTGGCCTGCTGCATCCATCTTACTCATATGACCTTCGTACAATACCCATCAGCTCATGTCAGTTCTCTCTTCAGAGACAGTCAGTGGCACCCCCAAATGAACAGATTTGATCCCAGACTCAGCCCAGCCTACCTGACCCAGCTTGCTGGTGCAGCTTCATCCCTCACTGCATTCATCCATGAGCCCCACCCTCTAGCCTCACTGGACTGGGTAGGAATACTAGCAGCAAGCACATACAGAGTGCTCACCAGGTTCCAGGTCCTATTCTGAGGGCTTTACCTGTATTCACTCATTTAATCCTCACAACAAACCTATAGGTAGTCACTATAATTACCTCCATTTTATAAGTAAGGAAGCAGGCTCGGAGCAGTGCAGTACCTTTCCCAGGCCACTGTCGAGTCAGTGGTGAGCAGAGCCAGGATTCAAATGTAGGAGGTTAGCTTCAGAGCCCATGGCTTTAACCATTGTATTAGACCAACTCTCAAAATATCTTACGCTGTTCTGTCCTATGTTCTCTGCGCCTTTGTCCTTGCTGCTCTGACCTATGGGGAGCCAGTTTCTCTTTCAAGGTACAGTCCGCTATGTCTTGACTATCTCTTGCTCTTGCCACACCCCCTCCCCCACCCCCACTGTTCTTTCCTCTAGTCTCCCCAGTCAGTGCACCAGTGGGTCATTCTGCACTGCAGTGTCTGTTGTTGCCACATCTGGGTCTCTGGGGCCCAGCCCAGGAGGCCCATGAATGGCTGGATTCTTGTCTCAGAGCCCCATGCCCCGTTGGAACGGCCCAAAGCAGGTCCCCCATGAAAGGAGTAGCTGATTCTTGACTAGGTTCTACACACTTCCCTATAGGGAGGGAACCCTCTAGATGAGAGGTTCTTAACCTTTGGTGGGTCATGGAACCTCTTTGAAAGCCATGGAGCTTCTATCCAGAACAACACTCATGTGCACACAACGTAGACAATATAGGGGGCTTCCTGCCACTCTGAAGCCCACCTGGGACCCCTCATTAAGAGGCCTTCCCCATGGAAGGAAAACTGGCATTTATAGAGGCCCTTCTGGGTATGAGTCATGTTGCCAGAGCCTTTTAAATGCATTGTCTCATTGAGTTCTTTCAGCCCCATGGAAAGCAGACCTTTTGCAGCCTGCCCTGGGTCACACAGTCGGTAAGGGGATGCTGGGCACTGGCATCCTGGCCCTCTAGTCTCTAAAATTCTTTCTTTCCCCAGTGCTCATCTCACAAGCTGAAAAGCTGTAGGCATGGGCCCTACAGAGGAGGAATTGGCTACAAACAGGATGGCAGTGACCTAGCCATCTCCTCAGAACCCTGGGGAGGAATTTGGGAAGCAACGCTGGTTGCTGGCCAGGGCACTGGGGACCCTTAACCAGCTTTGGCCCAAGGGTACAGCAACTGGGGGATGGGCTAGTGGAAAGCCTTCCAGAGCAGAGGGGCCCGGATGCTGGGAGGAAGCAGATAGTGGCCAGAATGGGATTTCCTGAGGTGCCTGCAGGTCAGGGGGGAGGGCCTGAAGCCAGGGCAGAACCTGATGCCTCACTGGGAAACAGCTCTGCTTGTCTTCCAGCCCTACACCCAACACACAACTAACAAGGGAGGGTGCCAGTGCTGTCTGCTGGAGCTCTTGTTGGCTCTGGCATTGCTGGAGTCAGCTGGGCCAGATTGAAGGAGGTCAGAAGATTGGACAAGGTGCAGGGTCACCCAAGGTCAAGAGACATGAGGTCTGGGTCAGGCTCTGTCCGTAGCTTGTTGGGTGGCTTTTGTCTGTCTCTTTCTGTGACTGAGCTGCAGGCCTCTATCTAACCAAATACTAGGCCATCTCCAGGGGCTTCTCCCTGGTTGTGACATCTTTAATTCTAGGATCCTTCCCCCTGCCTCAGTTGGGGATCTGGGACTATCCTAACTTTTTTGAGCCACCTTGGAAGTTAGCTGTCCCGAGGGCAGTTCCCCATGAGAAGCTTGTCATTTCCAGCCCTTACCTCCAAAAACTATTGGCCTATGCCCACCTTGAAGCTGGTGCCAGGCTTCTGGGTGGTATGGACTTCCCCTGCATGTGCCAATCCCTAGTCTGGACTGTTGCCTGGTCCCTCAGGAGAAGATTCCACTGGCTGGAAGAGCAACAGGTAGAGGTAGGAATCAGGAAGGCAGAGGAAGAAGGTAAAAGGGTTAAACTTTGCCCATTCACTCTCCTGCCTTTACTTAGCTGGGAGAGTCTTCCATTGGAGTTTTCATCTGTGCTGTGCATTAGCCATTCTCAAAAGCTCTGATCAGTTTGAGGGTCCTTGTGGCTTCAGCTTAGGTGGAGTGGGAATGGGGTTTGTAACAACTAAAGAGTCATCTGATACACTGCTTCACACCCAGCATGTCTGTGCACTAGCTCCCAGGCCATTGTCCCCAGGCAGATGGCCTTCCTGGCTTCAGAATAGCTTTCGTTGGACTGGCTGGCTGGCATTAGGTGAACACTCCTGAGTGGAGATCCTGTTAATAAATGAATGCTATGAGGGCTTATGACTTACTGCTGTTCTCCATTCAGACTAGCACAGCCTCCACACATAACTAATCAAACTGCTAGATTTGTGCACGGTCCCAAGGAAGACTTCAGCAAGCATTTTTTCCATGCTTCCTGCTGGCAACCCTGGAAAAGGCAGGAGAACACTGTGTATCTAGTTTACCTAAAGATGGGGTCAATGAGTGAGTGGGTAGCATTTGGGCCCTTTTGGTCACAGGCTGTGAGACCAAGTTCATCCTTTTTGGCCTTCCCTAGAAAGTATTCATGTACGCTACACAGTGCAGAAGGAGCACTGGCTCATACTCTCGAGAAAGAAACCATGATGGGCAAATTCAAGTCCTAGCTCCAACACTGGCTGGCTCTATGACCTTGAGCAATTCCCTTCACCTTCCCCAAGCCTCCATTTCCTCATTTGATGAGTGAGAATTATAAGACCTCCTCTCAGGGTTATTTTTGAGGATTGATTCCTACATAGTAGATGTACATAACCCAGCACGGTCCTGGACTAGGCCAGAGATGAAGTGTTGGGTCAGTCTGATTATGGCAACATGTCCCACACTCAGAGATGGCACCAATGTGACTGTACTGACTGTTGTTACTATCAGGGTTAATGAATGTCATAAGCACAGTGGGCCCTTCCTGGAGTGGACTCTCCCAACTCTGATCAGAACAGAACTGCACAATTTGGGGGAGCTCACCCCCTAACTGGTAGGGTAATAGAGGTGCCTTCATATGCTCAGGAGCTTTGTGTATATCAAGTCACTTGTATATGTGTGTATCGAGCCATTCTAGAATAACCCATCCATAAAACCATCTGAGGAGTTACAGCTCATTGTTCCCTCATTAGCTACAGCTTTTCGCTCTTTGTCCATCACAGTGCATCATCACCTAAGGGTTCGAGAAGCTGGTGACAGTTTTTGTTGATGATGTAATTTCCATTGGTAAGAAAGCAGACTGAGGTGACGCCTGGGTGGCTCTAGTCGGTCAAGTATCTGCTTTTGGCTCAGGTCATGATCCCAGGGTCCTGGGATCAAATCCTGCATCCAGCTCCTTGCTCAGCAGGGAGACTGCTTCTCCCTCTGCTCCCCCTGCTTGTTCTTGCACTCTCTCTCTCTCTGACAAATAAATAAATAAAATCTTTAAAAAAAAAAAGAAAGAAAGAAAGCAGAGCGAGTTACTTTAGGTTTGATTGTCCCAACAGCTTCTCTAAGTAGGTGGCATTCCATCAGAACAGCCACTGGGAGATAAGGCAGAAAGATGTGCTCTGAATACAACAGTGCTGGGGAGGATGGCAGAGTCCTGGGTTGGAGTCCCCCTTCTGCCATTTGCTGTTCTTGACTGAGCATGGCTTATGTGTAGATAGCACTCTCCAGGCCAAATAGAGCTATCGATGTGGTGTTTACCCTCACAACAGTTTGGGAAGACAGGAAGGACACTCATTGTTTTCCAGATGAGGAGGCAGAGCTGTAGGGAGTTTAAGTGACTTGCCCAAGGACCTGCACTTGGTTGGTGGTGGGGTGAGGGAGTGGTTTTTGAAGCACTGCTCTTGAGCCCTCAGAAGCATTTGAATTGGGCTGAGGACCTCACACTGGACTTAAAACACAGGGCTGTCTGCTAGCAGCCCCCATAGAGCCACAGGAATCATTCATGAACTCTGTCGGGACATCACAGCATCCACCATAGCATCTTTCATGTGTTTATTGGTCATTTGAATATCCTCTATTATAATATGCCTGTTAAACTGTTTTCCTGCTTTTTATAGTGAGTCATTTGCCTTTTTTCTCATTGATCTGTAGGGGCCTTCATATATTCTGGGATACTACTCCTTCATTCCTTTTATATGTTCTCCCAAACTATGGATTGGCTTTTATTTTTGAAAAATGTGTCATGAAAATTTACAAACACACAGAAAAGCTGGAAGACTCTTAGTCAGCACTCATATATACCTCCTAGATTCTACAAACATTTTATTCTATTATAGTCTATCAGTCCAACTTATTGTTGATGCATTTCAAAGTCGCAGTCAGTATGAATACCATTAATATGTGTTTAGAATTCTCTTTTTCTATTCTGAGATGAAATTTGTATAAAGTGAAATGCATAAATCAGACGTGTTTCATTTGACAAGTTTGGAAAAATACATACAACTGTGTGACCAAACCTCTATCAAGAATTAGGACATCACCATCATCCTGGCAAGTTCCCTCACGCTCTTTCCCAGTTGATCCTTGCTCCCACATTCCGTAGACAACCAATGTTCTGATTCTTTCCCATCAAAGACTAGATTGGCTTGTCCTAGAATTTCATCTAAATGGATTCATACAGTATGTACTTCTTAAAATGTCTTCTTTCCTTTAAAATGATTTTGAAATTCAACCATGTTGCTACATGTGTCAGTTATTTGTTTCTCTTTTATTGCAGAGTTTTTTCCATTGTATGAATTTACCACAATTTGTTTAACCATTCTCCTATTGATGGACACCTGGGCTGCTAACAGTTTTGGGCTTTTGTGAACAAAGCTGCTGTGAATATTCTTTCATAAAACTTTTTGTGGACATTTGTTTTCCTTTCTGTTTGGTAAATACCTAGGAATGTAATTGCTTGATCATAGGGTAAATGTATGTTTAGGTTTATAAGAAACTGTAGGCTAGACCATTTTCCAAAGTGGTTGTACTATTTAATGTTCACATCAACAAAGTGTAAGAGTTCTACTTGCTCCATATCCTTGCCAACATTTGGTGTTTTTATTCTTTTTAATTTTAGTCATTCAGGTGGGTGTAATGATATCTTATTGTGGTTTTGATTTGCATTTCCCTAGTGATTAATGATGTTGAGCATCTTTTCACATGCTTATTGGTCACTTCTTTAATGAAGTGTCTGTATAAATATTGTGTCCATTTTTATTGAGTTGTTTGTTTTTTTATTATTGACTTTTAGGAGTTGTTCTTTTAAATATCCTGGATACCAGTCCTTTGTCCGCTATTTTGCAAGTACTTTCTCCTAATCAGTGACTCATCACTACATTAACAATGTCTTTTTAAAAAGACTTTACTATTTAGAACAGTTTTAGATTTGTAGAAAAATTGAAAAGATAGTACAGAGAATTCTATATACCTCTTACCCAGTTTCCTCTATTGTTAATATCTTACATTAGTATGGTACATTTGTGACAATTAATAGACCTAGACTGATACATTATTATTAACTAAAATCTATACTTCATTTGTATTTCCTAATGTCCTTTTTCTGTTATGAATCATATTACATTTAATTATCCTGTCTCTTTCATCTCCTCTTGGATATGACAGTGTCTCACTTTTCTTATTCTTGATAGTTTTAAGAAGTACTGGACAGGTATTTTGTAGGATGCCCCCTTTTGGGACTTGTCTCATGTTTTCTCATGATTCGACTGGGTTTATGGGTTTATGTAAGACCACAGACGTAGAGTGCCATTTTCATCACATCATATCAACATGACTTATCACTACTGATGTTGACCTTGATCCCTGGCTGAGGTAGAGTTTGCCAGGTTTCTCCACTATAAAGTTCTTCTTTCTTTCCCCATTTTCATACTGTCCTCTTTGGAAGGAAGTCACTATGATTAGCCCAGACTTAAGGAGTGGGGAGTTATTTTCTCCCTCCTTTCAGTTAGAGTATCTGCATACATTGTTTGGAAATCATTTGTACAGATCTTAATGATGTCTTTGGTGAGCAGAGCTATTTAATTTTGACGAAAAAAAGATGGTATGGTTATTACTTCCTGTGTGCTGTCCAAGAAATCTTTGCTTACCTATAAGTCATGAAGATATTCTCAACCCATACCTATATCATAACACAGAAATTTAATTTGAGATGTTTCACAGAACTAAACATACAAGCTAAAACCACAAAGCTTTTAGAAGAAAACATAGGTGTTAGGGTTATGCTGGCCTCATCAAATAAGTCAAGACAAGTCCTCTCCTCCTATCTTTTCTGAAAATATTTGGGTTAGATTGTTATTTCTTCCTTAAATGTCTGCTAGAATACATCAGTGAAACCACTTGACCTTGGAGTTTTCTTTGTGGGAGTGTGTTTGATGACGAATTCAATTTCTTTAATAGATATGAAAAGCATATTTTCTCTTTGAACTTGTGTCCATTTCAGTAGGTTATTTTCAGAATATTTGTTCATTTTAACCAAGCTGTCAAATTTGTTGGCATAAAGATGTCCATAGTATTTCATTATTGTCCTTTTAATGCTGTAGAGTCTGTAGTGCTATTCCCCTCTTTTATTCTTGACATTGTTAATTTGTGCTCTGTCTTTATTTTCATGATTAATCTAGCCAGGGTGTTTTCAATTTTTGTTGATCTTTTTGCTTTATTAGTTTTCTCCATTTTTTTTTTTTTAATTCTATTGCATTGACCTCTGATCTCTTTATTTTTTAACTTATACTTATTTGGGGTTTACTTTGCCCACCTTTTTCTACCTTCTTAATATGGAAACTTGGTCATTAATTTTAAACCATTTTTCTTTTCTTTTTAAGATTTTATTTATTTATTTTTAGAGAGAGAAAGAGCGCACATGCACACATGAGTGAGCGGGGAGAGGAGCAGAGGGGGAGGGAGACGGAGAGAGAATCTGAAGCAGACTCTGTGCTGAGCATGGAACCTGATGCGGGGCTGGATCTCAGGACCTCCAGATCATGACCTGAGCTGAAACCAAGAGTCGGAGGCTTGCTTAACTGATTAAACCACCCAGGTGCCCTAACCATTTTTATTCTCTAATATAAACATTTGCTGTTATAACCTATTCTTTAAACACTGCTTCACCTACTTCCCACAGATTTTAATATATTGTGTTTTTATTGTTATGCACTTCAAAATATCTTTTAATTTCCTTTATGATTTCTTCTTTGACCCTTATGTTTATAAGCTATGTGTTGTTTAATTTCCAAATATTGTGGGGTTGTTTGGCTATCATATTGTTATTGACTTCTTATTTAATTCTGTGGTCTGAGAAAATCCACTGTATGATTTCATTTCTGTGAGATTTATTTAGACATGGCTTCTGGCCCAGCATACAATCTATCTTGATGAATGTACCATGTATACTTGAAAAAAAAAATGTGTATTCTTCTTTTGAGGGGGGATAGTGATTTATAAATATTACTTATGTCAAAGTGGTTGATGATAACATTATTTGAATCATCTGTGTCTTTACTAATTTTTGTTTAATTATTTTATCTTTTGCTGAGAACAGTTTGTTAAAATCTCCAGCTCTGGTTTGTCTCTTTAATTCTGCCAATTTTCACCTTGCTTATTTTGAAATTCTGTTATCAGGCACATATACATTTATGAATGTCATGTCTTCCTGATATATTAATCCTCTCTTTATTATGAAATGTCTCTCTTCATCTCTGATAATACCCTTTGACTCGAGGGCTATTTGATACGAATACATCCATTGCAGCCTTCTTATACTTACTGTTTTCATAGGATATGTCCTTTTCCGTCCATTTACTTTTGGTCTGTCTCTGTCTTTACAGTTAAAATGCATCTTTCCCAGCAAGCATATAGTAGTGTTTTGCTCTTTTAATCCATTCTGACAGTCTGCCTTTTAATTCAAGTGTTTAGACCATTAACATTTGTTACTACTGTACCTGGACTGCCATAACAAAATACCACAGACTGGGTGGCTTAAACAACAGAAATTTATTTTGTCGCTGTTCTGAAGGCTGGAAGTCCAAGATCAAGGTGTTGGCAGATTTGGTTTCTCCTGAGGACTCTCTCCTTGGCTTATAAATGGTCACCTTATTGCTGTGTCCTCACATGGTCTTTCCTGTTTGTTGAGCACATCCCTGAGTGTCCAAATTTCCTCTCCTCACAAGGATAACAGTCAGATTGGGTTAGGGCTCACCCTCCCAGCCTCATTTTAACTTAAGGGACTCTTTAAAGGCCCTACCTCCAAATACAGTCACATTTTTGAGGTACAGGGGTTAGGACTTCATCATATGAGTTTGAAGGTGGCTGGGACCTGATTGAGCTCATAACAACATTAAAGAGAATTATTAACAAGTTTAGATTAAGGTCTTTTTTTTTCTTTAACTATTTGTTTCCTATTTCCCCTTTCTGTTTGCTGCTGTGTTCTTCCTTTTCTGCCTTTTCTTGGATTATTTGGATATATTATAGATTTTCATTTTATTTTTTCATTTTAGCTATTCCTCCTTACCTTCATAACTTTTCACAGTGTACTTAGATAATATTGTACCACTTGATGTCAAACATGGAGAACTTGCAACTGTATATGTCTACTGTCTTCCAATTTTTATGCTATAATTGTCATATGTATTACATCTTACTGACATTATACACTCCGTAATATAATGTTACAATTTTTGCTTTAAACAATCATATGTATTTTAAAGAAATTAAGAGGAAAGATCATTTTTTATATTTACCGTCTCCAATGCTCTTCATTTCTTCTATTGATCCAGTTTTCATCTGGTATAACTTCCCTTCGGCCTGAAGAATTTCTTTCAGCATTTCCTGTAATGCAAATATGCAGGTGATTAGTTCTGTTTATTATCTTTTATCTAAAAAAAAAAGCCTTAGCCTTTATTTTATCTTCATTCTTGATTTTTGCTGCATATAGAATTCTTGGTTGTGTTCTTTCATTGTTGTGAAGATGCTGTTCCCTGTCTTCGAGCCTTTATTATATTTTTTGTATATTGAGTTGTGGTACCTCTGTATGTCATTTCCCTCTAGCTGCTTTCAGAATTTATCTTGAACTTTGATTTTTAGCAGTTTGGCTGTGATGTGGTAGGTATGATTTCTTTGTGTTCATCTTTCTTGGGATTCACTGGGCTTCTTGGATCTGTGATTTTATGTCCTTCGTAAAATTTGGGAAATTTACTTCCATTCAGAAACATTCAAATAAAGGTTTTTTTCTGGTTCATCCCTCTCCTTTCCTTCCAGGACTCTAGCTATATATATCTTTGATGTTTTCACAATGTCCAATAGGGTCTGGGTTTTTTTCTTTAATTTTTTTCTCTCTCTCTTCTTCAAAATGCATAATTTCTAATCATCTATCTTCATTTTTTTCTGACTCTTCTGTCATCTCCATTCTGTTGTTAAGCTTATTCAGTAAATTTTTATTTCAGATATTGTACGCTTTGGTTCTAGAATTAAAATTTCCATTTTGTTCCTTATTATAGTTTTTATTTCTCTTCTGACATTTTCTGTCTTTTCATTTATTACAAGCATATTTCTCTTTATGTTCTTCAGCATAGCTATAATAGCTGCTTTTAAAACCTTTCTCTGCTAATCTCAACATCTGGGTCAGCTCAGTCACCTTTTCTCTTCAGTTTTTCTCACGCTTTTCTGGTTCTTTTTTTATATGTAGTTTTTTTATTGAGGTGAAATTGGTATATAACATTATGTAAGTTTCAGGTATACAGCATTATAAATCAACATCTGTATACACTACAAAGTGGTCACCATGACAAGTCTAGTTACCATCCATCACCATGCAGTTGACCCCTCTTGCCCATTTAACCACCTCCCAACCCCCTTCCCCTCTGGTAACCATCAATCTGTTCTTCATATCTATGCATTGGTTTTTTGTAGTGTTTGGTTTATTCATTTGTTTTGTTTTATTTTAGATTCCACACATGAGTGAAATCATATGGTATTTGTCTTTCTCCATCTGACTTATTTCACTTTGCATGATACCCTCAAGGTCCATCCATGTTGGCACAAATGGCAAGATTTCATTCTTCTTTCACTGAATAGTGTGTGTATACACACACACACACACACACACACACACACACACACACACACACACTATTGTACTAATGGAATATAAGTATTCCATTATATACGTTTATATAATATTATATAAACAGTGCATATTATATATATATTAAATATATACATAATGGAATACTATTCAGTCATAAAGAAGAATACACACACACACACACACACACACACACAATGGAATATTACTCAGCCATCAAAAAAGAATGAAATCTTGCTATTTGCAATGACATTTTAGCCACTGTAAATAATGTAAATAATGCTGCAGTGAACATAGGGGTGCATATATCTCTTCAAATTAGTGTTTTCATATTTCATATTTTTTGGATAAATATCCAGAAATGGAATAGCTGGATCATATGGTAGATCTATTCTTAGTGTTTTGAGGACTCTCCATACTGTTTTTCCATAGTGGCTGCACCAATTAACATTCCTATTGACAGTGTACAGGGATTTCCTTTTCTCCACATTCTCTCCAACACTATTTATTTTTTTAAAGTTTTTATTTTAATTTCAGTTAGTTAACATAGTGTTACATTAGTTTCAGGTGTACAATATTGTGATTCAACAGTTCCATATATCACTGGTGCTTATCAGGACAAGTGTTCTCCTTAATCCCTTCTTAATCCCCATCACCTATTTAACCCATCCTGCCACCCCCTCCCCTTTGGTAACCATCAGTTTGTTCTGTATAATTAAGATCTGTTTCTTGATTTCTCTCTCTCTTTTTTTCCCTCTGCTCATTTGTTTTGTTTCTTAAATTCCACATATGAGTGAAATCATATGGTATTTGTCTTTCTCTGACTTATTTTGCTTAGCATTATACTCTCTAGCTCCATCCGTGCCATTGCAAATGGCAAGATTTCATTTTTTTCATGGCTAAATAATATTTCATCACATCTTCTGTATCCATTCATCAGTTGATGGACAATTGGACTGCTTCCATATCTTGACTACTGTAGATAATGCTGCTATAAACATAAGGGCACATGTATCCCATTGAATTAGTGTTTTCTACTCTTTGGGTAAATACCCAGTAGTGTGATTGCTGGAGTGTATGACAGTTCTATTTTTAACCTTCTGAGGAAACTCTATACTGTTTTCCAGAGTGGGTGGACCAGTTTGCATTCTCACCAACAGTGCACCAGGGTTCCTTTTTCTCCACATCCTTGCCAACACCTGTTGTTTCTTGTATTATTGATTTTAGCCATTTTGACTGATGTGAGGTGATATCTCATTGTAGTTTTGATGTGCATTTCCCTGATGGTAAATGATGATGAACATCTTTTCATGTGTGGGTTGGCCACCTGTATGTCTTTTTTGGAAAAATGTCTATTCAGATCCTCTACCCATTTTTTTTATTATGTTGTTAATCACCATACATTACATCATTAGTTTTTGATGTACTGTTCCATGATTCATTGTTTGCGTATAACACTCAGTGCTCCATTCAGTACCTGCCCTCTTTAATACCAAATAGCAGGCTAACCCATCCTCCCAACCCCCTCCCCTCTAAAACCCTCAGTTTGTTTCTCAGAGTCCATAGTCTCTCATGGTTCATCTCCCCCTCCGATTTCCCCCCCTTCATTTTTCCCTTCTTATTATCTTCTTTTTTTTTTTAACATATAATGTATTATTTGTTTCAGAGGTACAGGTCTGTGATTCAACAGTCTTGCACAATTCACAACGCTCACCATAGCACGTACCCTCTGCAGTGTCTATCACCCAGCCACCCCATCCCTCCCACCCCCCACCACTCCAGCAACCCTCAGTTTGTTTCCTGACATTAAGAATTCCTCATATCAGTGAGATCATATGATACATGTCTTTCTCTGATTGACTTATTTCGCTCACCATAACACCCTCCAGTTCCATCCATGTCATTACAAATGGCAAGATTTCATTCCTTTTGATGGCTGCATAATATTCCATTGTATAAATATACCCCTTCTTCTTTAACCATTCATCTGTTGATGGACATCTTGGCTTTTTCCACAGTTTGGCTATTGTGGACATTGCTGCTATAAACATTGGGGTGCACGTACCCCTTCGGATCCCTACATTTGTATCTTTGGGGTAAATACCCACTAGTGCAATTGCTGGGTTGTAGGGTAGCTCTATTTTCAACTTTTTGAGGAACCTACATACTGTTTTCCAGATTGACTGCACCAGCTTGCATTCCCACCAACAGTGTAGGAGGCTTCCCCTCTCTCTGCATCTCCGCCAACATCTGTCGTTTCCTGACTTGTTAATTTTAGCCATTCTGACTGGTGTGAGGTGGTATCTCATTGAGGTTTTGATTTGGATTGCCCTGATGCCGAGCGGTGTTGAGCACTTTTTCATGTGTCTGTTGGCCATTTGGATGTCTTCTTTGGAAAATGTCTGTTCGTGTCTTCTGCCCATTTCTTGATTGGATTATTTGTTCTTTGGGTGTTGAGTTTGTTAAGTTCTTTATAGATTTTGGATACTAGCCCTTTATCTGATATGTCATTTGCAAATATCTTCTCCCGTTCTGTCGGGTGTCTTTTGGTTTTGTTGACTGTTTCATTTGCTGTGCAAAAGCTTTTTAGCTTGATGAAGTTCCAATAGTTCATTTTTGCCCTTGCTTCCCTTGCCTTCAGTGATGTTTCTAGGAAGAAGTCGCTGTGGCTGAGGTTGAAGCGGTTGCTGCCTTTGTTCTCCTTTAGGACTATGATGGACTCCTGTCTCACATTTAGGTCTTTCAACCATTTTGAGTCTGTTTTTGTGTGTGGTGTCAGGAAATGGTACAGTTTCATTCTTCTGCATGTGGCTGTCCAATTTTCCAACACCATTTGTTGAAGAGACTGTCTTTTTTCCATTGGACATTCTTTCCAGCTTTGTCGAAGATGAGTTGACCATAGAGTCGAGGGTCCATTTCTGGGCTCTCTGTTCGGTTCCATTGAACTATGTGCCTGTTTTTGTGCCAGTACCATACTGTCTTGATAATGACAGCTTTCTAATAGAGCTTGAAGTCTGGAATTGTGATGCCACCCGCTTTGCTTTTCTTTTTCAACATTTCTCTGGCAATTCGGGGTCTTTTCTGGTTCCATACAAATTTTAGGATTATTTGCTCCATTACTTTGAAAAAAGTAGATGGTATTTTGATAGGGATTGCATTAAATGTGTGGATTGCTCTAGGTAGCATTGACATCTTCACAATATTTGTTCTCCCAATCCATGAGCATGGAACGTTTTTCCATTTCTTTGTGTCTTCCTCAATTTCTTTCATGAGTATTTTATACTTTTCTGAGTACAGATTCTTTGCCTCTTTGTTTAGATTTATTCCTGGGTATCTTATGGTTTTGGGTGCAATTATAAATGGGATCAACTCCTTAATTTCTCTTTCTTCTGTCTTGTTGTTGGTGTATAGGAATGCCACTGATTTCTGTGCATTGATTTTATATTTTATACAGATGATAATCTGTGAAGAGTGAGAGTTTGACTTCTTCTTTGATGATTCAGATGACTTTTATTTCTTATTGTTGTCTGATTGCTGCAGCTAGGACTTCTAATACTATGTTGAATAGCAGTGGTGATAGTGGACATCCCTGCCGTGTTCCTGACCTTAGGGGGAAAGCTCTGTTTTTCCCCATTGAGAATGATATTCGCTGTAGGTTTTTCATAGATGGCTTTTATGATATTGAGGTATGTACCCTCTATCCCTATACTCTGAAGAGTTTTGATCAAGAAAGGATGCTGTACTTTGTCAAATGCTTTTTCTGCATCTATTGAGAAGATCATATGGTTCTTGTTCTTTCTTTGATTAATGTACTGTATCACAATGATTGATTTGTGCATGTTGAACCAACCTTGCAGCCCGGGGATAAATCCCACTTGATCGTGGTGAATAATCCTTTTAATGTACTGTTGTATCCTATTGGCTAGTATTTTGGTGAGAATTTTTGCATCCATGTTCATCAAGGATATTGGTCTGTAATTCTCCTTTTTGATGGGGTCTTTGTCTGGTTTGGGGATCAAGGTAATGGTGGCCTCATAAAACGAGTTTGGAAGTTTTCCTTCCATTTCTATTTTTTTGGAACAGTTTCAGAAGAATAGGTATTAATTCTTCTTTAAACGTTTGGTAGAATTCCCCTGGGAAGCCCTCTGGCCCTGGGCTTTTGTTTGTTGGGAGATTTTTGATGACTGCTTCAATTTCCTTAGTGGTTATAGGTCTGTTCAGGTTTTCTCTTTCTTCTTGGTTCAGTTTTGGTAGTTGATACATCTCTAGGAATGCATCCATTTCTTCCAGGTTATCTAATTTGCTGGCATAGAGTTGCTCATAATATGTTCTTATAATTGTATTTCTTTGGTGTTGTTTGTGATCTCTCCTCTTCCATTCATGATTTTATTTATTTGGAGCATTTATCTTTTCTTTTTGATAAGTCTGGCCCGGGGTTTATCAATCTTATTAATTCTTTCAAAGAACCAGCTCCTAGTTTCGTTGATCTGTTCTACAGTTCTTTTGGTTTCTGTTTCATTGATTTCTGCTCTGATCTTTATTATTTCTCTTCTCCTGCTGGGTTTAGGCTTTATTTGCTGTTCTTTCTCCAGCTCCTTTAGGTGTAGGGTTAGGTTGTATATTTGAGATCTTTCTTGTTTCTTGAAAAAGACTCGTAATGTGTTTTCATTTTCATTTGTTTCCATGAATTTTTTTAATTCTTTAATTTTCAGGTTGACCCATTCATTCTGTAGTGGGATGCTCTCTAGCCTCCATGTATTTGAGTTCTTTCCAACTTTCCTCTTGTGATTGAGTTCTAGTTTCAAAGCATTGTGGTCCGAAAATATGCAGGGAATGATCCCAATCTTTTGGTACTCGGTGAGACCTGATTTGTTACCTAGGATGTGGTCTATTCTGGAGAATGTTCCATGGGCACTAGAGGAGAATGTGTATTCTGTTGCTTTGGGCTGGAATGTTCTGAATATATCTGTGAAGTCCATTTGGTCCAGTGTGTCATTTAAAGTCTTTATTTCCTTGTTGATCTTTTGCTTAGATGATCTGTCCATTTCAGTCAGGGGGGTGTTAAAGTCCCCCACTATTATTGTATTGTTGTTGATGTGTTTCTTTGCTTTTGTTATTAATTGCCTTATATAATTGGCTGCTCCCATGTTAGGGGTATAGATATTTACAATTGTTAGATCTTCTTGTTGGATAGACCCTTTAAGTAGGATATAGTGTCCTTCCTCATCTCTTATTATAGTCTTTGGTTTAAAATCTAATTTGTCTGATATAAGGATTGCCACCCCAGCTTTCTTTTGGTGTCCATTAGCATGGTAAATGGTTTTCCACACCCTCACTTTCAATCTGGAAGTGTCTTTGGGTCTAAAATGAGTCTCTTGCAGACAGCATATCATGGGTCTTGTTTTTTTTATCCAATCTGATACCCTGTGTCTTTTGATTGGGGCATTTAGCCCATTTACATTCAGGGTAACTATTGAAAGATATGAATTTAGTGCCATTGTATTGCTTGTAAGGTGACTGTTACTGTATACTGTCTGTGTTCCTTTCTGGTCTATGTTACTTTGAAGCTCTCTCTTTGTTTAGAGGACCCCTTTCAATATTTCTTGGAGGGCTGGTTTTGTGTTTGCAAATTCCTTTAGTTTTTGTTTGTCCTGGAAGCTTATCTCTCCTTCTATTTTCAATGACAACCTACCTGGATATAGTATTCTTGGCTCCATATTTTTCTCATTTAGTGCTCTGAATATATCATGCCAGTCCTTTCTGGCCTGCCAGGTCTCTGTGGATAGGTTTGTTGCCAATCTAATATTTCTACCATTGTAGGCTACAGATCTCTTATCCCGAACTGCTTTCAGGAATTTTTCTTTGTCTCTGAGACTCGTAAGTTTTACTATTAGATGTCAGGGTGTTGGCCTATTTTTATTGGTTTTGAGAGGGGTTCTCTGTGCCTCCTGGATTTTGATGCCTGTTTCCTTCCCCAAATTAGGGAAGTTCTCTGCTATAATTTGATCCAATATACCTTCTGCCCCTCTCTCTCTTTCTTCTTCTTCTGGGATCCCAATTATTCTAATGTTGTTTCATCTTATGGTATCACTTCTCTCTCGAATTCTGCCCTCGTCATCCAGTAGTTGTTTATCTCTCTTTTTCTCAGCTTCTTTATTTTCCATCATTTGGTCTTCTATATCGCTAATTCTCTCTTCTGCCTCATTTATCCTAGCCGTTAGAGCCTCCATTTTTGATTGCACCTCATTAATAGCCTTTTTGATTTCGACTTGGTTAGATTTTAGTTCTTTTATTTCTCCAGAAAGGGTTTCTCTAATATCTTCCATGCTTTTTTCAAGCACAGCTAGTATCTTTAAAATCGTCATTCTGAACTCTAGTTCCTACATCTTACTAATGTCCATATTGATTAGGTCCCTGGCAGTTGGTACTGCCTCTTGTTCTTTTTTTTGAGGTGATTTTTTCCATCTTGTCATTTTGTCTAGAGGAGAATAGGTGAATGAGAGAACAAAATGCTAACAGGTTAACAACGACCCCAGAAAAATATACACTAAACAAATCAGAAGAGACCTGAAACCGGGGGAAAGAAAGGGAAAGAAAGAAAAGAGGAAAAAAAAAAGAAAAAGAAAAAGATAAAAAAAAAGAGTATGATCAAATATGATCAGGCTGATGCATAGATCAGTGCTACACACTACATTTTGGGTGTATTTTGGTCTGTTAGAAGAAAGTGCCTCCCAAAATTTTAAAGAAAGAAAAACAAAAATAAAGGTAAATACGATGAAGGATGGAATATGACTGTAAAGATGAAAATTATAAAAGGAATTGATAAGAAGTTGGCTGAAAAAAGAAAGAAGAGGAATTTAACAAAAAAGGGAGAGAATGTGATCAGGCAGGAGACTTGAACAAAGCCATACACTAGAGATTTAGGGTATATTTTGGTCTGTTAGAAGAAACTGTATCCCAATATTTTAAAGAGAAAACAACATATATATATATATATATATATATACCAAAAATAAGGTTAACTACAATGAAGGGATAGAATATGACTCTAAAAATGAAAAATAAAAAAGATTTTTAAAAAAGGGGATTGATAAGATGTTGGTTGAAAAAGGGAAAAAGAAAAAGAAAAAAAAGAAAATTAAAAAAATTAACTTTGAAAGACTAAAGAATCATGGTAAAAAAGCCATGAATTCTATGTGCAGTATTTCCCTAGCGCTGGAGTTCTGCCGTTCTCATTGATTGGTAAACTTGGTCTTGGCTGGCTGTTCGTGCTGATCTTCTGGGGGAGGGGCCTGTTGCCATGGTTCCCAAATGTCTTTGCTGGAGGTGGAATTGCCCCGGCCTTGCCGGTCCGGTCCGGGATAAGTAATCTGCTGGGGTTTGCTCTCGGG
The DNA here is from genome assembly GCF_009762305.2 of Zalophus californianus. Lineage (NCBI taxonomy): Eukaryota > Metazoa > Chordata > Mammalia > Carnivora > Otariidae > Zalophus > Zalophus californianus. Next base: position 4,958,408 of record NC_045612.1, on the reverse strand, counting down.
AGCTTTTGTTCCTTGCAAACTTTCCATACAGCTTTGGAGGACGAGAGTGAAAATGGCGGCCTCCGCCCCGGAGGAGCCTAGAACTCGGGGCCCCGCTCCTCAATGTGCCCCCAGAGAAAAGCAGTCACTCCCGTCTCCCCGGTCTCCGGCCGCACTCCATGCTCACCCGGCCTGTGACCGAGCGTTGCTATCTCTGGCACCCGACTCGGTGTGGAGTCTCCAAACCCAGCAGATCCCTGCGGTGCGCTCCTCCCGGGGGAGGAAGGGGAGTCTCCCCGGATCTGCCACTTGTTGGGTCCCTGCTGGAGGAGCAGTGGCCCGACTGCCGCGGATCACGGTTTATGGCAACCCCGAGCTGAGACCAAGCTCCTCAGCTCCATCTCCAGAAGTGGCTGATGGAGGCCCCCTCCCCCGCCATCTATCCTCCCGAATATCGCCTCCGATTCACTTCTCCGCGTGTCCTACCTTCCAGAAAGTAGTCGCTTTTCTGTTCAGAGAGTTGTCGCTACTCTTTTCTTCGAACTCCTGTGAGATCGTAGGTGTTCAGAATGGTTTGATTCCTATCCAGCTGAATTCCTGGGACCAGATGAAATTTAGGTCTCCTACTCCTCTGCCGTCTTGCTCCTCCCATATTCTACCCATTTTTTAATCGGGTTCTTTGTTGTGTTTTTTATTGTGGAGTTATATAAGTTCTTTATATATATTTTGGATATTAGCCCCTTCTCAGATACATGATTTGCAAATATCTGCTTTCATTCTGTAGGATGCCTTTTCATTTTGATGATGGTTTCCTTTGCTGTGTAGAAGCTTCCTAGATTGATACAGTCTCATTTGTTTATTTTTGCTTTTGCCTCCCTTGCCTTTGGAGTCAGATTCACAAAGACATTGCTAAGACCAGTGTCATGGAACTTACTGCCTATGTTTTCTTCTAGAAATTTCATTGTTTCAGGTCTTACAATTCAAGTCTTTAATCCATTTTGAGTTAATTTTTATGTATGATGTAAGATAGTGTTCTAATTTCATTTTTTTTTTGCATGTAGCTGTCCAGTTTTCCCAGCACCATTTATTGAAGAGACAGTCTTTTTATTATTATATGTTCTTGGCTCCTTTGTCCTATGTCATGTTTATTGACTTGCCAATGTTGAGCCATCCTTGTATCCCTGGAATAAATCCCACTTAATCATGGTATATGAATTCAGTTTTCTAATATTTTGTTGAGGATTTTTGCATCTATGTTCATCAAGGATATTTGCCTGTGATTTTCTTTTTTGTGGTGTCCTTGTCTGGTTTTGGTATCAGGGTAATGCTGGCCTCATAAAATGAGTTTGGAAGCATTCCCTCCTCTTCAATTTTTTGGAAGAATTTGAAAAGGTTAGGTATTAAATCTTCTTTAAATATTTAGTAGGATTCATCAGTGAAATTGTCTGGTCCTGGGCTTTTGTTTGTTGGAAGGTTTTTGACCACTGATTCAACCTTCTTATTAGAAAATGGTCTATTCAGATTTTCTTTCCTTTTTAAAAATTTATTTATTTATTTGAGAGAGAGAGAGAGAAAGAGTGTGGTGGGGAGGGGCAGAGGGAGAGGGGGAGAAAGAATCTCGAGCAGACTCCCTGCTGTGCATGGAGCCCCGATGCAGGGCTCCATCCCACGACCCTGAGACCATGACCTGAGCTGAAATCAAGAGTTGGACACTTAACCTACTGAGCCTCCCAAGCACCCCCTATTCAGATTTTCTATTTATTCATGATTTAGTCTTGGAAGATTGTGTGATTCTAGAAATTTGTGCATTTTTCCTACTTTGTCCAGTTTGTTGGTGAATATTTGTAATTGTTTCTTATAATCCTTTGTATTTCTATGGTATCAGTTATATGTTCTCTTTCATTTCTGATTTTATTTAATTGAGCCCTCTCTTTTTTTTTCTTGGTGAGTCTAGCTGAAGTAAGTGCTAATTGAGGGGAACCTCAAAGGAAGGGTAAGGTTTGGGTGGTTAGTTCTTTGGAGACCAGAATTGAATTCCCTGGCCCATCACTTTTACTCCCTCTACAGATTCTCTCTGGGCCATTTTTTCCATTCTTATGCTTTAATTTCCATCTATATGCAGTTATCTTCCTGATTTTGGTCTCTAGTTTGAACCTCTCCCCATGAAGCCAAATGCTTGTTGGATATCTACGCTGAACATCCCACAGCCACTGGAATGGAAGTCTTCAACACTCTCTAACCCCATCTAACTAGCTCTTTCTGCAACACATGGCACCAACATCTACTTAGTCACCCAGGCCATATTTCTTAGCATCACCCTTAATCTCTCCCTCTCCCCCACCTAATCAGCCACCAAGTTCTGACAGTTTATCTCTTAATTATTTCTAGAACCTATCTCCTCCTCAAAAACACCCCCGTCATTACTCTGATTTAGGTCTTTCACCTATATTACTCTAATTGTCCCTTTACTGGCTCACCTAGATCCTCCTCTACATACCAGCCAGAGTGATTTACCTAAAATGCTAATTCAGCCACATCACCTTCATGCTTAAAATCTTCTAATGGCTCCCCAACCTGAAAAACTGAGGGTTTTAGAGATGGCCTTTCTGAAGGTGTTACAATTTGAATTGGTGTGGCGCTGCCACAGACTCCCTGGGTAAGCTCGGGAAAGTGCCCTTCCTTCTCTGGGCCTCAGTTTCTTCATCTAAAAAATAAGGGGGTTGAAATAGTTCTGTGTTTCCCAACAGGTATCTAGACTGCTAGTCTCATGAAGTGCTTTTTCCACAAGGGTCTGGAGTTCACTGTGTTTGGGGAATGTTGCCTTCACTAGCCCATATTGGAGAGTCATGCTACACGTTGGCATGTCACATGCTCTGGGAAGTCTGGCAATCAAGAAAACCTACTAACTTTCCTTCACTCAGCTTTACTCAAACTTTTGTCACCCCACAGCCCTTTTAGAGCTGAGCATTATTAGAATCTTGTGGAACCAACGTTTGTGGAATATGCTTCAGGGAATGCTGAAGTAGGTGATTATCCAAGGACTGCATTGCTCTAATAAGTGGTGATTTTGCTGAAGTTACTTTTTAAGGAAGAGGATGACATTCGTCTCAGGTCTGCATCTGCCACAATAGGTGTCCAGACAAGAGCACTAAACAGGGGGTTCATTAAGAAATGGGTAAATTGGATAGAAAGTATAGCTAGTTTGGATGCAGGTAATAATTACCAGCCATGAGAGGAGACGAGATAGTTCCCAAAAGGAAATGAGTACAAGGCTTTGATGGGGAGAGCATGTTAACCACAACAGTGATAGGTACTTTTGGGACCTATATGCCTGTGCTGCTGGTCATGATACTTCAAGGCCATTCTCAATTGATTTTCCTTTGGGAAAGTTTACCTCAGGGACTCTGCGGTGGCAAGAGGAGAAGCTGCTCCACTCATGTTCCTTTCATTGCACATAAGGCATCACTGGCACTTGTAAGTGTTGACTGTAAGTAGTTCTGCTATTAAATCAGCTCTTTTATATCTCTGGACCATGTCCTGGACAAGGCAGAAGGCTTCGTGGCACTGGGCGTGGGGCCTGGCCTGCTGTATCCCTCAGCTGGGCCTTGCATTAGTACTGATTGCTGGCAAGGCTATCGGCTCAGGGCTGTGTTTTTCTAATCAAGAAGGTCAATTTAGCACTTGGGAAAGACTAGTCAGCTGGGCCACATTACTTTCCCCTCCTGGTAGGAATAATATAGGCAGAAACAGTAGAAGCTTCTGTGAATGGTTTTTTAGGCAGCCCCAACTCACTGAGGCCCTCTCCTCCCCAGGCCCTCAAGGCTGCTCACTGGAGTTTACCAACACACCTCCTTATCCTGGGTCTGATGGGAGAGACTGGATCCCCTTGCCTACTGGTGTCTCCCAGCACCTTTCACTATCAAGGGAAAGGGGGAGTGAGCAAAAAAGCAATTCCTGGTCCCCCAAGCAGGAAGACTGGGGTTTTTATGTACTTTATCAGAGTCCCTCTTAGGAAATACTTCACTCTCTACCTTGTAATGCCATTACTAGTAGTTGAGATATATTGAACACTTACTCTACTATGTGGCAGGCACTGTGCTGCATGCTTTCCATGCACTGGCCCATCAACTCCTTAGGGGAGTTGATCCCCTAAGGGGAGTTGGATGATGATCCAACAGGGGTCAGTATTAATATTCCTATTTTGTAGATGGTGAAACCAAGGCAAAAAATATATAAATTAACTTGCTCAAGGCCATGCAGCAAGGAGATGGCAAAGCTGGGATCTCAACCCAAGTCAGCCTGGTTTGCAGTGCGCCTGCTCTTGACCATGACACCACATTGCTTCTCTGTTAGTTGTTTACCTGTTTGGCTCTACCAGAGGTAGTGGGCTCTCTGAAGGCAAGGACTGTGTCTGGTTCATGGCAGGACCTGGCATATAGTATATAGTGAGTGCTGAGGGGAGCCTGGTAGTCAGTGAAAGGCTGCCTGTGTCAGAGCATTATGTTCATTTGTCAAGGGTGTGGGGGAAAGTTCTCTGCCATGTAGCCTCAGAGAAACAAGCGCATCTGCTCCTTGCTTCCCAAGACTGGCATCCCCCAAAGATAATTACTGTGGACTCTCAGCTGTTGGAGCTCAGAGACTATTCCACATCGGCTTGGTCTGTTTCCCAAAACAAGTTTGCATTGTTTTGAAACCATGGTGCAGGACACCCAGAGAGCAAATAGAAGTTGATCCCCACACAACAGGCAGTAACTAAGGCACCAAGAGTGTGTGGGACAGCTTCGGGGGGCTGAAGGAGAAGTCTGGCTAGTGCTGAGGGCATGCACATTTCAGAAAGGGGCCCACCCCTGCAGAAGGCAGCCCAGTCAATTGAAGCAGGAGCCCTAGGGTTGTACCTACCCTTTAACCCAATAATTTCCTCTCCTGAGATTTTATTCCTCAGAAAGCATTTCGAAAGAATTGAGAAGATACATGCATGGAGATGTTCGTTATGAGTTTGGCTGTAGTAATGTAACACTGGGAACAAATGAATTGCCCAGCAATAAGTGGTGGTTAATTAAATTATGGCATATCCATTCCATTGCATATTATGAGGCCATTTAATATGTTCTTTCTGAAACCTGCAGCAGCCTGAGGAATACATGGAACAGAAGGTTTTGTAAAGGAAGAAGTGTCACTGTATTTACATTGTGATCTTGCAACTTACAAACACTTACTGCACTTAAATGCCCAAATATAAAGAGCTGTGTTGGAGTGATGGGATTTGAGTGATTTCTTTTTTAAAAATATCTTGATCATTGTTACATTGTTTTCACATTTCCAAATGGAATAGTGTGTGTGTGTGTGTGTGTGTTAGAGAAATCAGCACATAATTTCTCCCCAGAACTAATTCTGTTTGCAGTGGATTCCTATACCCACTTGAGAGCAAAAGTGTATATATGAGGAACACGGACAAGAAGAAGACAGGTGCTGGTGCCACTTGATGCATGATCAGGACCATGACGTGTTATTAAGAAGAAGCCTGGATCCTTCCATGATACAGCTGGCTATTCAGGAACCTTTGAAATGGATAAGGCTGTAGCATCTGGTCCATTGTTGCCATTCCTATATTGCCAGCCAGCTCTTATCTTAAGTCTTTAATTTGCAAGTGGTTCCTGCCTATCAGTGAACAAGGACGAATCCAGAACCTTTCTCTCAGATGAACAAAAGGAAGTGGGCACTCTTCCCCAAAAAGGAGAAAAAAGCTTGTCCAAGTTCCAATCTTGAATGTCCATTGGTATTGTCAGGGCCCCTGGACAGAGAGCTCCCCAACCCCCACAATCAAACAGGGTCCCCTTTAGCCTAGAGGTAGCAGAATATGTAACAGAACATTTTAGGGAGGCAACAGTAGTGACCCCCATCTCATGCAGCACCTTTGGTATTGATGTTCTGCTTGGCCTGGCAAATATCAGCCTTGTGCCACTTCTTCCCACCTCCAAGCCTGACACGTGGGTAATTATATTATGTTTGGTTCAAAAAAATAAGCAAAGCTAAAGCACTATGCTTAGGGATCCACGTGTAAGTGGTACACGTAAGTGGGACTGTGTGCAGTGAAGTTAGCAGAGGTTAAAAGCATTTGGCTTTCATATCTCCCCATTCCCTCATTCCTGCTACCACTTTCATAACTGGCACCTTTTCAGATATTTGGCTAGGAATAGCTGACAGTAGCCCCTCACATCATCATGCTAATTCACACCCAAGGGCCAGTTAAACCCAGGGATGACCAGATTGGTAGAGGGGGACCAACTGGCTGCCTTAAGTTGAGGCCTTTGGTGTTCCCACTTCAAAATATTAGTGCACTGGCCCTTATTAAAAGCTGGGTTGGGGTGCAGAAGGATACATAGATGTGTTCATTCTGTCTCTCACTGCTCCTCACAGCCAAGGCCAGTATAAGGAAACTAATGCTGAGAGGTGAAATGATCTGTCCAAGGTCATGTAGCTAGAAGTGACATTGCTGGTGCCTTAACCCAGGACTCTTGCCTTCAAGTCTGATGCTTTTTAGTAGATGGCCTCTGGAGAATATGGTCAGATATGGGCATGTTGTAATGGCATACCCTAATACTACTAGTGTATGCACAAGTCTTGGGTGGGTATACTGTCTACCCGTCCCTGTGCTAGGTATATGATGGGGCAGCACTTAAGGAGATGCACTGTCCAGCCTGGTGTGCACCTGCCCCCACCAAATTCAAAGGTTGCCCTAAAAATCCTTCACAGGCCCAGTCCCACAGCCCTTGCTGTTTGTTCTGTACGGCTCTCACCTCTTCTGGCCTCATTCCCTTGTACCAGTCTCTGTTTGCCTTTCGGTTACTATTTTTGCTCTTTTTTAAATTTGAATGTCTTTAGTTGTAAATATAACAAACAAACAAAAAGGTACATAGCCAAAACAGTACAGATGAACAGATTGCCATAAAGCAAACATTCATGTAACAATCATTCAGATCAGATAGTGCTGCTGGTACCCCAGACACTTCGCAAGCACTATACCCCCACTTCCTACTATAGGAGACCACTAGCGTGGCTTTTCCAGCAATCACTTCCTTGCTTATCTTCTTAGTTTTACCACTTACACGTGGATCCCTAAGCATAGTGCTGTAGCTTTGCTTGTTTTTTTGAACCAAATATAAATGAAATCATGCAATATGTATTCTTTTATGTATGGCTTCCTTCTATTGTTTGCAAGATTGATCCATGTTATTGATATAGAACATTTCCATTACCTCAAAAAGCTCCCTCATGCCCTTTTGCACTCAGACTGCTCCACTCCAGCCCCAGGCAAATACTGATCTCCTTTCTGTCACTATAAATAAGTCTTGCCTTTTGTAGAATTCCATATAAATGGAATAATACACTATGTACTCTTTTGTCCCAGGCTTTTTTGAACCCATTCATCTTGTTGCATGAATCAACAAGGTTTTGTTTTTTTGGTTTTTTGGCTTTTTTTCCCCAGTGCTGTGTAGTACTCCATATCGTGGAGCATTTGTTTATCCATTCACCTATTGATGACATTTGGGTTATTTCCAGTTTTTGATTATTAGAAATGGGGTGCCTGGGTGGCTCAGCCGTTGAGCGTCTGCCTTCGGCTCGGGTCGTGATCCCGGGGTTCTGGGATCGAGCCCCGCATCCGGCTCCCTGTTCGGCAGGAGGCCTGCTTCTCCCTCTCCCACTCCCCCTGCTTGTGTTCCCTCTCTCACTGTATCTCTCTTTGTCAAATAAATGAATGAAATCTTTAAAAAAAAAAAAAAGAAATGAAGCTGCTGTGAACATTTGTGTACAAATATCTATGTGAACATATATATTTATTTCTCTTGGTTAATATTTAGTAATGGAATTGCTAGGCTGCATGGTTAGTATATTTTAAACTTTATAAGAAACTGCCAGAGTATTCCATGTAATCATGCCATTTTGCATTCCCACAATGCAAAGTTTAAGAGATCCAGTTACTCCACATCCTTGTTAACATTTTTTATTGTTTAGCTTTTCAATTTTTACCGTACAAGTAGGTGTGAAGTGGTATCTCTTTGTGCTTTAATTTGCATTTCCCTGATGACAAAGGATGGTGAGTATATTTTCATGGGCTTGTTTGGCATTCATATGTCTTCTTTTGTGAAGTGTCTATTTAAATTGTTTGCCCACTTTTAAATTGGGTTGCTTGTCTTGTTACTAAATTGTAAGTGTAATTCATATATTCTAGATATAAATCTTTTTCAAATATATGGTTTGCAAATTTATCATTTAATTTTCTTGTTGGTTCTCTCACAGAGCAAAATTTGATGAAATCCAATGTATCATTTTTTCTTACATGGTTCATCCTTTTTGTGTCCTATACGGAAAATGTTTGCCTATCCCAAACTTGCAAATATTTTTCCCTTAAAATTTTTATAGTTTTAGCTTTTATGTTTAGATTTATGGTCCACTTCAAGTAAATTTTTGTAGATGCTGTATGATAAAGGTTGAGGTTCATTTTTCCCTATATGAATATTCAGTTGTATTCACACCATTTTTTAAAAGTCTGTGCCATCACCTATTGAATTACCTTGGCCCCCTTGTTGAAAATCAGTTGGCCAATGTGTGTGAGGCTATTTCTGGACTTTCTATTCTTTTCCATTGATCTGTTTGTCTAACCTTACAACAATACTGTACTTTCCTGATTATTCAATCTTTATAGCGAGTCTTTAAGTCTGTTGGCATAAGTCCTTCAATTTTGCTCTTCATTTTTAAACATTTTATTTGTAAATTGACATTTTTGTATATAGTTCTGTGAATTTTAACACAAATATAGATTAGTACAGCTACCCCCACAATCAAAATACAGAATAATCCAATCTAGGGGCAGCCCAGCAAGACAGAAAACTTTTAGACAATGACTGTTCTACTCTAGCCAAATATCACAGGAAAACGCTGTGGCCCCACCCACACCCACACCATCATAGACTGAATGGGGGACCTAGGTTTCCACCCTTTCCAAGCTCTAATGAGGCTCAGAGAAGGCTGAGTGGGGAGCTGGGACTTATATTTGCTTCAGACAGTAGCAAGATACTTCCTCCCACTGTAGTGTCAGCGGAGACCATCTGGAAAGCCTGAACTTCCAGCCCCATGAGGAAGTAATGAGCCCCCCTGCAAAGGCTCCCTGCTGTGGCCTAGGAGGTCTAGTGGAGACTCAGGACATTCATCACCACCCAGTGGTAACAAGGTCACCACCCTACTCTGTGGTGTCTGTGGAAACCAGCCATGCAGGTACTGATGGAGGCCTGGTTGGGAGCTGGAACTCCCACCCCTGCCCAGCAATAACAAGGAGCCCCCTACCTTGGACACCAATAGAGATTCAATAGGGAACCTGTACTTTTAACTCCCTTCTGGCAGTAAAGAGGTGGCACTTCATTCCCTCTTCCCCTGCTGCATTGGTATCAGAATAAACCAGATAAAACAGGGGGTTTAAATTAGATCTAAAGTCTTATAACATACTACCCAAAATATCCAGGTTTCAATTCAAAACCACTCATCATACCGAGAACAAAGAAGATCTCCAACTGAATGAAAAAGACATCAATTGATGCCAATACTAAAAGATATCAAAAAGAACCAAATGGGTATTTTAAAGATTTATTTATTTATTTGAGAGAGAGAGAGGGAGCAAATGAGTGGGGGGAGGGGGAGAGGGAGCTGGAGAGAGAAAATCTCAGGCAGACTCCACACTGAGCCCAGAGCCCCATTCAAGGGCTTGATCTCATGACCCTGAGATCATGACCTAAGCCAAAACCGAGAGTCAGACGCTTAACCAACTGAGCCACCTAGGCACCCTGAACCAAATGGATATTTTAGAACTGAAAAATACAATAACCAAAATAAAGAACTCAATGGGTGGAGCCAACAGAATGGAAGGGACAGAGGAAAGAATCCATGAACTTGAAGGTACAATAGATACTATTCAATCTGAGCAACAGAGAAAAAATAGACTAAAAAAATTTAACAGAGCCTCGAGACCTGTGAGACTATGACAAAACTAGTTTCCTAAAAAACTAGTTTCCTACAAAACTAGCTTTTGTGTCTCAGGAATGCTGGAAGGAAGGGGGGGTGGGCTTAAAAAGTACTCAATGAAATAGAGGCTGAAAACTTACCAAGTTGGCAAAAGGCATAAACCTACCAAGAAGCTACACAAACCCCAAACAGTATAAACCCAAAGAAATCCACGCCAAGACATACCATAATTAAACTTCTTTGTAGACCAAGAAAACATCTTGAAAGCAGCAAGAGAGAAATGACACTTAAATGGGGGGGGGGGGGGAACAATTTGGATGACAGCAGATTTCTCACAAGAAGCCATAGAGGCCAGAAAAAAGTTGCTCAACAGCCAACCCCAAATCCTATATCTGCAAAATTATCTTTCAGGAATTAAGGGGGAAATCAAGACATTCTCAGATGAAGGAAAACTGAGAGATTTTTCCACCAACAGACCTATCCTAAATGAGTGCTAAAGGAAGTTTTCCAAACCGAAAGGAAATGATAAAAGAAGGAATCCTGGCCATCACCAAAGAAGAAAGAGCAATGGAAAGAGCAGAAGTATGGATAAATATATTTTCCTTCTCTTGAGTTTTCTAAATTATGTGTAATAGTTAAAGCAATCATTATAACAGTCTGATATGGTTGTAAATGTATGTGGAGGAAATATTTAAGACATTATAAGTAGGGGAGAGTAAAGAATTGTAGAAGGAAGTAAGGTTTCTATACTTCACTCAAACAGGTAAATGTTGACACCTGCAGACTCTGATAAATTTTATACATACATATGTATATATAATTTATGTATTTAAATTATATAGCTAGCTAGCTAGCTAGATATAATAATACCTAGAGCAACCACTATAAAAGCTATACAAAAAGACATACTCAGACATTACAGGTGAATAAAAATGGATGTTCAGTATCATTAGCCATCAAAAAAACACACATTAAAACCACAATGAGATATTGCTACAAACCTGTTCAAATAGCTAAAATAAAAAATGAGGACAACACCAATGCCAGGGAGGAAGCAGAGAAACTGGATCACTCATACATTGTTGGTGGGAACATAAAATGATACGGACAGGCATTCTGGAAAATTGTTTGGCAGTTTCCTAAAAAACTAAACATGCAAGTACCATACAACCTAGCAATTGCACTCTTGGCATTTATCCCAAAGAAATAAAAACTTATGTCCATATAAAACCTGTACATGAATGTTATAGCAGCTTTATTCATAATAGCTCCAAATTGGAAATGATCCAGATGTCCTTCAACAAGTGAATGGTTAAACAAACTGTGATACATCCATATCATGAAATACTATTTAACAATCAAGGGAAAGAATTATCAGGGCACCTGAGTGGCTCAGTTGGTTGAGTGTCTGACTCTTGATTTTGGCTCAGGTCATGATCTCCAGGTCATGGGATCAGGCCCCATGTCGGGCTCTGCACGCAGTGGGGAGTCTGCTCCAGATTCTTTCTCTCCCTCTCCCTCTGCCCCTCCCTCCACTCTCTCTCTCTAAAATAAATAATCTTTAAAAAAAAAGGGAAAGAATTATCAGTGCATGCAACGACCTGAATAAATTATGCTAAGTGAAACTGCCAAACTCATTTATGATTGGCCTTTTCCAATATGTATGATTCAATGTATATAACATTCTTGAAATGACAAAAGTATAGAAATGGAAAACAAATTGGTCATTACCAGGGTTAAGGAGGAGTGGGGGAAGGAGGGAAATGGATGTAACTATAAAAGGGCAGTGTGAGGGATCCATGTGGTGATTTGGGGTGGGGGGGGACAGGGATGGATATCCAATTGCTCCAACACTATTTGTATCATGGTTCCTTTGTATGTAATGTATATTTTTCCTTCTGACTTCTTTTGAGATTTTCTCTTATCTTTGGTTTTCAATGGTTTGACTATGATGTGGTTAGGCATGGTTTTCTTTGTATTTATTCTGCTTGAGGTTCACTGAGCCCCTTGGTTTTGTAAGTCATAATTTTCATCAGACTTGAGGAAAATTGTGGCCATTATTTCTTAACATATTATTTCTTCCTCATTCTTATTCTCTTCTCTGTCTGAGGCTATAATTGCATGCATATTATACCGTTTGCTGTCCCACAGGTCCCTGAGGTTCTGTTCATTTTTTTTTCTCTCTGTTCTTCACGTAGGATAAATTCTGTTAATTTGTCTTCAAAGTTACAGAGTCTGTCTTCTGCCTTTTTCAAACTACTATTAAGCCCATCCAGTGAATTATTCATTTCAATTTTTGTCCTTTTAGGCCTAGAGTTTCACTTGATTCTTTGGGTAGTTTCCATTTTTCTGCTTAGATTTCCTGTGTATTTACTCATCAATGCCACATTTGCCTTTTATTCTTAGAATATATTTTTTTATAGTTGCTTTAAAGTCTTTGCTAAATCCAACATCTTGACTATATCAGGATTGATTTCAGTTGACTGCTTACTTCACACTTTCATGGTTCCTTGTATGTTTAGTAACTTTTTATTATATACTTGGTATTATAGATGGTATCTTGCCCTGCCTATTTATAGCCCATACTTAGCCAGACTTTCAGGATACCCCACATGGACTCTTATCTGTTGAGTTATCTCCTCCAAATTTGTAAGTTGAAGTCCTAACCCCCAGTATGTCAGAATGTGACCTTATTTGGAGGTAAGATCTTTACAGAAGTAATCAAATTAAAGTGAGGTCATTAAGGTGGGCCCTAATCCAATATGACTGGTGTCCTTTCATGAAGAGGAAATTTGGACACAGAGATACCTGTAGATGGAAGGCAACTTGAAGAGATATAAGAAGAGAGCCATCCACAAACCAAGGAGAAAGGTCTAGAACAGATCCTTCCCTTGCAGCCATCAGAAGAAACCTGCCAACACCTTAACTTTGGACTTCTAGCCTCCAGAACTAGGAAACAATATATTTTTTAAGCCACCCAGTTTGTGGTAGTTTATTATGACAGCTCTAGCAAACTAATACATGGACTTTTTGTGCTTCCTCCAACTTGTAGCTCTCTCCTCACCAGTACCCTATCCTAAAGAGCACAACCATTTTATCCTTCCCCAACTCTGATCTCTGCCTCCTAACCTCAGTAGGACCACCATTCTCTGTTTGGATTCCAGCTTGCTTGCCTGCAGTTGGGAAATTTTCCCCACATAGAGAACTGGAGCAATTGTGGATCTCATCCCTTGCTCTCAGGGATTGAAGTCTTGTGCTATCTGTTGCCTAAAGTCTAATGTCTAATTGCCAATGCCTGAAAGCAGTTGCCTCATATCTTTTGTCCAGTTTTATGGTTATTTACTATGGGAAGGTTACTCTGGTACCAGTTATTCCATTACATCTGGAAGTGGAAGTTCCCCATATTTTTTCATCTAACCCCACCAACTTCTTCCAGTACTATTGCATCATTCCAAAGTAAACCTCAAATATCATATAATTTAATTCTGGCTGTGTTGATATTTTCTCTTTGTCTTTTATTTCGGCAGTCTTACTGTGCTGTGCCTCAGTGTGGTTTTCTCTGAATTCATCTTTGTTGAGGTTTGTAGGCCTCTTGAATCTGCAGTTTGATGCCTTTTATCAGTTTTGGAATGTCCTTAGCCACTAGCTCTTCAAATATTTCTTCTGCTCCCATTTTTCTTCCAAATTTCCTCCTTGGATGCAAATTACACATACGTTAGATCTTTGCATTCTGTCCTCTGTGTCCCTTTCTGTTCAGTTGTTTCCCTGCATGCATTTTATTTTCTCCTAGCTTATTTTCCAGTTACCTAATTCTTTCTTCAGAAAATCATCTAGAGCTAGTTTCTATTGCTTACAACTAAGAACTCTGCATAATAAAGGACCAATAAGTCCTTGTTGAGAACCTGGAGTATATTCTCTCTACAACCCAACCATCCTCTGGGGTCCAACACAAATCTCCTCTCTCCTAAGAACCACAGCCTAAATACTCCACTCATTCTGACAGTATTTCCTAAGTATTTGTTGTGAGCCAGGCACTGTGCTAAGTGCTGAAGATATAGAGATATATTTGGACCCTGATCATTTACTCAAAAAGTTCCTATTACAATGATAAATGGACAGTGAAAAAGAAATTGGTAAGATCTGTACTAGAGGCTAGGTAAATCCCTGGCTCATGGCTACCTGTCCGTGATGGGGAAATCAGAGTTGAAAAGTTGAGGCTTCCTTTTTAGATAATGGAGGATCAGCCTTCCCACTAAAGAAAAATAAAACTTCTAGTTAAAACATTAAAGAATAGTTCCTCTAAAATATTAAAGGTCTAATAAGAGTAAGCATTATGGGGGCAAGGTCTGAAAGGACACAGAATCAGAAAGATAAATGCAACATTTGGGGCCTTTAGATAAAGGAATTTATAGGAAAGATATTGGGTAGTTCACAGAATTGCTGGGAGGGTTAGAGAATCAGGCTTATTGGCCATATGGTCAAATCCACAGACAAAATCATGGTACAGAACCAGCCTGGCACCTCGGTTAGCACCACTGAGTGGTAGACCATGTAGTTTGTCCACTTACATCATCATTGATGGCCTCTGGCACCACAGGTATAGTTGCTCCAGGAAATGGGATGCTGTGGCAGATTCTCTCCTGGCCCTGCTTGTCTTCATTAACACGGACTCAAAATCTAATTGATATACTGTGCCCCAGCTCCAAAAGGAAGCTAGCAAAGTAACTGGTACTTTCAGCTTCCTCAGACTCCCCAGGAAGGGGAGTTAAGATGCTGGGCAGCCAGAAAGAGATAGATATCCACCACAGGCCCAAATCAGGATTGCATGGCATTGATGCAATTGGCCTATCTGTGCCGATCTGGCCACTCACACTCACACTGTCCCAGGTCATGCACTAAGGATCCTTTCTCTTGTGTGTGTGGATCATGTGAGGAGGCTGGCCTTGCTAGGTTCCTTTTCTCTACCACATTTCCTACCACATCCGAAGGTATGCGCTCCCCTTGGGATTAGGAAGTCAACTTGCCTCAAGACTTAAAACAGAGTTCCTTGCCCAGAACATGAATCCCAGCCCACATCCTTGCTGTTGTGCCTTTGGCCCATGCAATGCTTCCCTAGGGCTTCTCTACAGTATCAAGGGTCAAAGCCAAGAGCTTCTCTTACTTACAGAGCATCAAGTTCTAATCCTACAAGCAGAGCAGTTGTCTTTTTTGAAACTTCGGAGGGGTGCAGAGCAGGGGCCAGTCGAAGTCCTCTGCCCCTTCCATAGTAAATGACTGCAGCCAACGCCAGCGTTTTGGTGTTTACTGTGATGTTTATGTCATTATTTGATTTCTTGGCGTTCAAAATCCTCATTAATATACATATGTGCCTCCCGGTGGAAATAAAGGAGCGTGTTCTCTGTGTATGTACTCACATTTCTTTATTTAGCCTGGCACCTGCCTTCTTCCCCAGCATGTTATTTTGGCATCTGTGCTGTTCCATTGCAAACCTCCAGAGCTTACAATTCTTAGAGAAAATGGTTTCTTTTCCTCTAGGAAGATTTTTCTCTTCCTCCTGGACCATTCTTTAAGGCTAAGCTCTTAAAGGCTAAGCTCACAGGTGGGTGAGCTGTGCCACCAACTTCAGCAGGTAGGGCTACTGAGTGCCACCCCCACTCACTCCCACCAACCCTAGTTACCAGCTCTATTAGCCCCTCTCAGCACAGAGAGGTGTCCTAAGCTAGAATGACTGCTGGTTCTATGGACCCTTTCATGTCAAGCCCAGAAAAGTTCTAAGGATGACTCACTTGGGAGGGTTCCTGTCACCTGCACAGGGCAGTGGTGTATGCCAGCTGGGCCCCAGGCCAGCTGTGGGCAAGAGGGAAGGTATCACTGGAGCATTCCCAGGTATTTGCCATTCACCAGGCCCCAAGAGAGCTGGCCCTCAGGTTTCAGGAGTTACAAGGAGGGACTGAGACTGTCTCTAAATAGCCCTCAGGACGTGGGCCCTGAGCCAGGGGACTTCCTGCATGGATTACTGATGTATCAGCTGGGTAGTGGGCATTTGGGGCCAGTCATTACAAGTATCTACTGTGGGGCTGGGAACAAGTTGTCAGCCTGGCCACTATTCAAGTCTTCATCCCTGGAGGTGACCCAGAGGAAATAGCATTGGGTGATGGTGTCTGGCCAGGCTACAGAGTAACCAGACCTACGGTTGCATCCTGGCTTCACCATGTACTCGCCTTCTGACTTTGGGCAGGTTGCCTCTCTTATCTCCAGTCTTATCTCCTCATCTGGAAGATGGAAAGGTTCAAGGAGAATGTCCACCAAGCATGTAGGGCAGTGCCTGGCTCAGGTAGATGCTCAATAATCAAAACTCATTGCTATAAAAATAACACTGAACTTGAAAACTGGAATTTGAACCTGAACTACTTTAGTAATGATGGGAAACCACTCTCCCCTTTCTTTGCCACAAGGGTAAGGAGAAAGAGCATGTGCCCTGCCTGCCTTCTCAGAGCTCAGCGAGTCAAAAATGAGAAAAAGAACATGAAAGGGCTTTGATTCCTGTCAAGTGTTTCCCACTTAGGAGAGAGGATTGTCCCAGGATAAAGTTAGGAAGACAATTGGAACCAGTGGAAAGGAAGATGTAGTTCCAAGGTGGCAAAGATAATCAGAACTGAAGTAGGCAGAATGCCATCAAGCTGGCTGGGAAGACACTAACGGAGAAGCGCTAAGAAGTTAAGTGGATTTTTCTTAAAACGATGAGGCCTGCCCTCTCCCGGCCCTGCCCCCACACCAGAGCACGGGAATACTCACACTCGGGGCTGGCGGAGAGGAGACTGTACTCTGCTCCTTGCTTCCTAGTCCTATAGCCTCCCACCTCTGTGGATTGTCCTTTCTTCTCCTGCACGCTCAAGACAGCAGTACCCACCACCCTGTGGTGACAGGGACTTAAGCAATAATGTGAATGTGAAGGCGCCTTTGAGTCTGTAGAGCATTTATAGAAAGGTAGATGTTTGTTTTTATTATGCATCTGCATCGGTGTAAAATATGAATGGGAAGTTGATTTTTTTAATGGGAAATTAATTTAAACCCAGCTAATATTTCGTACATGCTCAAGCCCTGATGTGTCCTGCTTCTTTAGGGCATGTGTCTCCTCTGTGTTGCAGGACTGGAAAAGGGAATTTGTACCGATAAAAAGGGTGTGTCGGGTGTGTGTGTGTGTGTGTGGTGTTGTGTGTGTGTGTGCATGCGCGCACACACGCAAACATGTATATTAGTTTACTAGGCCTGCCATAACAAAGTACCATGAACTGGGGGGCTTCAACAACAGAGATGT
Source organism: Zalophus californianus (assembly GCF_009762305.2). NCBI lineage: Eukaryota > Metazoa > Chordata > Mammalia > Carnivora > Otariidae > Zalophus > Zalophus californianus. The sequence continues at coordinate 4,941,097 of NC_045612.1, read as the reverse complement.
GCTGTCTCCCAGTTCCGGAAGCCAGAGTCTGAGATCAAGAGGTCGGCAGGGTTGGTTTCCTCTGAGGGCTATGAGAAGATTCTGTGTCGTGCTTCTCTCCTAGCTTCTGGTGATTTACTGGCAGTCTTTGGTGCTCCTTGACTTCACCCCCATCTCTACCTTCATTTTCACACAGCATTCTCACTGTGTGTATCTCTCTCCTCTTCTTATAAAGACACATCATAATGGACTGGGGTCCACCCTACTCCATCCAGTATGACCACATCTTAAATTAGCTAATTATATCTGCAACAGCCCTATTTCCAAATACAGTCACTCTTTGAGGTACTGGGGTTCAGAACATCACCCATCTGAGTTTGGGGGGGGATACGATTCAACCCAGAACAGTATGTGTGTGTTTCGATGAAGCAGTGCTTTTGAAAGGCACCCAAGTCTCTGCTCTCCAGCTCTTCAGTGTCTTCTTGTCCCCAGTGATGACATGGGTGAAATGGTGCTTGGGCATCCAGGGGCCAGGTGGCTGAGGGAAGGTGCACGTGTTGGGGCAGAGAACTGCTGAGCCTTATAGCCCTGCACACCTGCCTGCTCAGACCAGGACAGAGCTCCTGCCACTCTTCAAACCAACTCCATTCTGTTCCTCACTGATGCCAACAGCCCCCTTCTCTTTGCTGCTCTGGCCTGACCGTCTCCTGAGAGAGCATTTTCCAGCTCCTTGACCTCTGCAGCCCTGCTGGGCCTGGCCTGTCACACGCCTACCTTAAAAAGTATTTCTGCTGGGGACAGCTGGTATGACCCAGCTGCCTCTGAGATCTCCAGCACAGGTGTCCCCAGGGCAGGCCTGGGTCTGCATGACCATGGCATCCCAAGGGTGGAGACTTTGGGCAAGTATGGGCTTCCCTTTCCTCTTCCTGTGCAGCCCAGCCATGGGTCAGATTTAGGAATAATGTAACACTGTCTTGCCACCCCCTGCCATCCCTGGTCACTTCAGATGCTCAATCCAGAAACTTTCCTACTGACAGTGCTGGTCAGAATCTGGCCCCATCGTTCCTGTGCTCTGACTGCCAGGAAGCTCAGAGCCAAGATTTGGGTGCCTGTGGTCTTACCCAGCGGCTCAGTGAAATGACCTCTCCCTTCTCTGCATGTTTCTGAACTGCCACTCAAAAGTTAGGTTCCACCACTCTCTTTAATCTGTGTTTGCATTGGAAGCCACTTCAGATCTGTAGAGAAGTATGAATATTAATGGTGTTTTTCTTACTGCAACTGGGGTGAAAAAAGAGAGGTGTTTCCTTGATTTTATTTATAAATGAAGTGGTGAGCAAGTAGGAGGGGTCTTCACAGGATGTGGTCAGTCTGACATTTGAAAGGGCTCTAGGCATAGTGTAAAGATCTGGGGTTGATTCCTGGCTCTACCACTGACAAGCTATAGAAAATCAAGCAAACCGCTGTATCTCCCTAAGCCTCAACGTTCTGGAAAGAGGGGGCCTCCACCTATCCCTGTGCCTCTGAGAAAGGGAGCCTTGCCATTATCTCCTCCCATGAGGGATTCTCTGTCAAATGGGCTCATGATCTTTTTCTTCTCACTTCAGAAGGCTCTGTGGCTACTGATAAGATCAAAAAAATAATAGCCAACACGTTTTTAGTCCCAATTGTGTGCCGGATACTGTTCTAAACACATCTTATGTGTTATTTCATTGAATGCTCACAACTGCCTGAAGAGATAGGTTCTATTATTGTCTCCATTTTGCAGAAGAGGGAACTGAGGCTCAGAGAGATTAAGAACTTGCCCCAGCTCACACACTAAGTTTCTAACTCATGGGGTCTGACTCCTGATTACCTGCTTTAACCCACTGCATATCCTGCCTCCTACAGCAGAAACGAAAGTTCAAGAGATGGTATGAAGGTTTTGTAAATGATAAGGTACAATCCAAATTCAAAGGAAGCTCCTGTATTTTCATTTATTCTAGAACTTGGCTCCCCCATCCCAAAAGTGTAGAGGTTGGCCTTAAGATCCCTTAGGTCTCCTCCCTCTCTGACAAGCTCTCAGTCTGTGTGTGTCTTGTGGAATTTACAAAAAGCAGGTACACAAATGTGTTATTTATTTTACTTCTTAAGTGATCATACTTGTTACCAGGGTAAAGTGATACTCATGTTAGAAGTTGGCACGCTGCTTGTATTTTTGGCTGCATGATTTGATTATGAGACAAAAATCACAAAATACCTTGGCACCAACCAGAACATTCTAGATGTGTGTGAGGCCTATTCCCCAGCGACCTATCAAAAGTCTTGGCTCTCGCAGCCCCTAAATGCATGCCTTGCTACCAGAGTATAAGAGCTCATGCCATGTGGGCATCATGCCAAGCCTATTGAGGATGCAGGCCCCTGCAGGCTTGCCTGCAGACCTTCTACCCAGACAGGGTGTGCAGAGGAAGACAGTTCCCCAGGAACACCTGTCTTTAGCTGTCCAATGGGAGTGCTAATTTCTAAAAAGGGCACTTTTTAGGGAAACGATGAGGCTAAAGTCCCTTCGGTTTCATCCTCAGTATCTTCTAGAGCCTCAAGCACTGCCAGGCTTCCTGGCCCCCAGCCCTTCGTGCCACGTAAACTGAGGCCTTTTCAGTCTCTCCCACAGGCTGCTTCCTGCACACCTGCCCAGGCTCTCATAGCCTCCTACGTCATTTGCACACAGGACTTGGCATGTTGTCAGATGGGGTTCCCAGTCTTGAGGCCCTGAAGCAGAACATAGCCTATGCTTGGGCAGTTGGAACACAGGAGGCAGAAGTTTTGGTGCTAAGCAGTAGCAGAGGGCCTCTGATGGGAGATGGGGCAGGAAGGGAGGCAGAGTCTAAGCCCGGGACCCAATTCTTGAACTTACTTCTTGTTTCCCTGACCGCCTGCCATGGGGTTCCTGCTACCAGTCCATCTGCGTCTCTTTCCAGTGCCAGGGCCCAGTCTGCTGGGATCCCCACCTCTGCCTCCACCTGCCCCTGTGCCTCCGAGAAGTGGGGCCTTGCAGTTCTCTCCTCCCATGAGGGATTCTCTAAAGAGAGCCCACAAGAGAGAACTGCAGAGGGCACTCAGTTTGCCTCCAGCAGCCCAAGTCCGGTGCAGAAGTCAGATGCCCATGGTCCCCTTTGGCTTGGGGTGCTGGCGAAGACTTCACTAGGCCCCGAATTTCATAACAGAAAGCCTGCAGTAGAAGCGGGAACCACGGTGCACTTTCCTCTGGTGTTCAGGAGGTACAGGCCGCGGGGGACCAGCAGCTCCCTGGTGCCACTTCTCTGCCAACGGCGGCTCGGCTGTGCCAGCATCCTCCCCAGCTGACCACACCGCCACAAAGGCGGGCTCCACTTGGCTCTTCTTCCCTGGGAGTTTTGCAGGGCTATGGATTCCCAGGGCTTCTCCCCAAGTGGCCTGGCAGAGTGAGCCATTCAAGCCTCTTCCTGATTTCCCACTGTCCGTACTGCTCTAGCACAGCTCAGACCATGTTGCTCCCTGCTCAAAGCTTTCCACAACCCCTGCGTCCTGGAGGCTCAGTGCCAAGCCAGATGTGACCTCCGAAGGCCTCTGTGATCTGTGTAGCCTGTGGGCCCAGACTCTTCTCTCATGACTTCATCTACTCCCTCTGGCCTACCTGAGACTCCCCTCGTAGCAGCCTCTACTTCTCTCTGCCCCGCCCTGGCCTGGATTGCCCTTGCCTTCCCAGGTCTGGGGCAGCCTACCCTTCTTTTACAATTATGTGAAACTCTACTTTGTAGCGAGGCCTGAGGATGGCTGGGTGTGGAGTAGGGGCCTTTGCCAGTTCCCCGTGTCAGCCGCACAACATAAGCCCAACCACCACTACCACATGGCCAAGCTGGGATTCGTGCTTAGATCTGGCTGACTCCTGATTCCCTCTTCCTTCCAGTCTGTAACCCTTTCACACCTTATGGTCCACCTCCAACGCTTCCTCTGGAGCCACCTTCCCCCTCCGTGCCCACCCTCCTGTCCACACTGCTCAGTCAGAGTCCTCGGACGCCTGGGTTCCTGGTCTCTCTCCTTCACGCATTCCCCCAGCACCCAGCCCAGGCTTTGCACGGTCCAGGCCAGAGTTGGGCACCCTGGTCGGAGTGAGGGGTCTACGTGGGCTGGCCTGGGGTCTGGGAAGTCATGGGGTGGAAACAGGCAGGCCCTGCCTTGGTCAAGCTCCCTTCCTTTCCTGAGTAAGGATAGAGTTGTCTGCTTTGATGCCAGTGGCCTGGGCTGCAGACACCAGGCTCCTGTGGGGAGCCATCTCACACCTTCTGTGTGCTGCATGCCTGCACTCAATCAATCCTGCTAGATAAGGCACCAGCAGGAGCTGCTGTGATTTCGGAGATCCAGGGGACTTCTCTGTGACCTATTGTCTGATAATTCCATTCAGCTTGGCCCAAGGCAATTGGAGTTCTCAGCCTCCTCCGCAGGACCCAGGGCTGGGTTACAAGGGGGCCTAAAGCTTCTCCCCGTCTTCTCCCCACTCCCCTCAACTCTGTACACACTTCCCCTTTCCTAGGTTGTGAGCAAGGCACCCCCAGCCTCACTGGGAGAAGTCCTATGGACTGTAGCTAAAGGTCGCGGGAGACTGAATCTGAGAGTAAGGCCACACACCCCCGACTCCAGGGCTGGACCTTAAGCATCTACCACAGCCCACCATCAGTTGCGAGGACGCACCACGCTCGGTGGGTCCCCAGTGCCCAGAAAGAGATGCTTGGCCAGGCTGGGCCGCACCTTTGACTCAGTCTATAAAAAGGGAGCTGTGTTTAAGGTTTGACCAAATCCCTGGCAAGAGAAAGCTATGGAGCAGCATTTTCAGAAAGGAAGCACCCACTGCAGGGGCTGGGGCGGCATAGAGTAGGGGAAGGGTGGGAAGATGTCAAGGGGTTTGCTCTGGGTTTGCATTGGCTTCAGACCTGCTCTCTCCTGCTATGGTAGTCACTGGCTACATGTGGCTATTTTGCCTTAAGTCAAAACTAAATGTAATTAAACATCTAGTTCCTCCATCGCGCCAGCCCTATTTCAAGTGCTCCTTGGCCACACATGGCCAGTACCCATCATATTAGACCACACAGATTAAGAACATTTCCATTGCCACAGAAAGTTCCATTGGACAGCACTGTCCTAGACTGTTCAGGCCAGGAGGAATGAATGTGGCTGGTTTCCTTCTCTAAATACCTCTCTGCCTCCTCAGAGGTGCCGTCTGTGTGTGTGAGGGACAGCACCCTGCAGCCACCCACTCCAGTGGTCTGGTCGTCTTGCTTTTCTTGTTCTGGAGTGTGCTTTCAGCTTTCACTGCAACTGGGAAGGAAAAAGCTTTACCTGAGGAACACTTAACAAAATTAGGTGCACTATTTGGAGCCTCTTTTAGGAGCTGGCTTATGACAGTGATTATACAAAAGTTGGGTGAAGCTAACTGCCCCTAGCTCCGAGAACCAGAAATACACATACTCAAGAGGCTATCACAGGGACTCTGCATATTCACCTCAAGGAAAAGAGGACCATACTGGTTTTTTGTTGTTGTTGTTGTTTTTTGCCAAAAATGTTTCTTAAGTGCTGTCATTTGTCAGGATGAACTCAAATCACTTGCTGGCACATAGGAATTTGAGAGAAAATAAAGATCAGGCTTGACTATCCAGGCCTGACAGTTAAGAGCTGGTCTTGTTGATGAACAACAGGCAATGTAAATCACTGGTGTCCCTGCCGGGGGCGTGGGGGGTACAGGAGAGAAGTGATGTTTCTGCAGAAAACCACTGATTCGCAGCCAAGTGGGCCTCTTTGGTTCCGAGTGGGGAAGAACTGCCTGCCGCGTGCATGCGAACCTGTCCAGCAGCTTCCATCTGGGGCGCCTCCCGTTCTTCACCTGGAGGGAAGTGGGGATAGGAGCAGGGAGGGGCATGGGAGATGGGAGAAAGCCTGGGAGGAGCCAACTGGGTAAATGGGCACAACGGGCCACTCAGAACTCACTTTCTCAATAGTCTTGGAGGCTGCAAAAGAGAGGGAAGGTTCTTTTTGCAGTTTTGGCTTAGAATAAAGCATATCAGATCCGGCTTTGAATGAACAATAGCCTTCTCTAGTTTCCTAGCTCCCTCCTGCCCTATACTCGCATGCACACACACCCCTCCCCCATGTCAGACTCACTTGCGAAAATGGGATCTGTCTTACTGGGGGCAACGAGTACATGTGGATCTGCATTTTTTCTTACAACCGCGTGTAACTCTACTTCAAATAAAATGCTTAATTTAAAAAAGAGAGAAATGAGAGGAAGTAGTTTCTTGGCTGGGGGCACCCCAGGCCAATCCCTTTCTTCTTTGGGTCTCAGTTGCCTTCTTTGTAAAATGGGACTATGGGAGTAGCTGATCTCTGAGGGTCCTTCCAGGCCCACCATGCCGAAATACTGGCCAGTGAGGACCTAGCAGGGCCCTGGGCAACGGCTCCTTTGGGGGCGGCCACGAGGTGGTCTGACCAGGGGCTGCATCTCCGCAAAAGCAGGAGAAAGAGGAGGCCAGAAGAGGCAGAATAGCTGCCTGGGGTCACCCAACCTATTGGCAAGGGGCTGAGTCTGGAAGTCAGGTCCATGGCTCCAAGTCCAAGCTCCCCACCCCCACGTGAAGTCCCATCCGAAGAGTAGCGGTAGTTATGAGTCGTGGATGGGGAGAGTCATGCTGCAAGTGTTTTCTCCTAGAGCTTGTCCCCTGCTTCATCCTTGGTGGATGCAGGGTGGAACAGGGCAGACACACAGAAAGGTGGGATGGTGTTATCTAGCACCAGGGCCATCCCTCGGCCACGCTGGGAGCCGGGGCTTCTCCTCAGGGACAAGCTCCCTCGTCCCACCGTATGTGCATGCCACCAACAACCCTGGGGCAGCAAGCTCACTTCCTGTCTTTCCTACAAACATTGTTTAGTCTGGTGCCCCCCTTTCATCTTGGGGGATGGCTGCCAGGGATTGATTTATCTGGGAAAATATGTTCAACCCGGCCAGGTCTATTGGAAGTGGCAGAGAATGTGCATTTTAAGCCATTAGTTGAGGGAGGAAAATGAAGAACAGCTGCACGCCCCCTATCATGACCAAGTTTCTTTTAAAGCAGGGACCCCACCGTGTGATTATCCATTCTTCGGTGGAGCTGGAACTGGTGTTTGCCAAGGCTTTCCGACGAGGTCTTCACCTGCTTCACCTTTGCGGTGGTGGGAGATGCATTATGGGAAGATCCCTGAGCACCAGTCTGCTCACAGGGCCCCCGAGGAGAGCATCTTCCTTTCTGCTCTGAGAGTAGATGGATGGGGAGCCCCATTGGTATCAGGATGGCCATGGCATGGCTCCTAGGAGGCAGAGGCCAACCTGCTGCTCTCAGAGGCCCCAGGATTGGAGCAGATGGCAGGTAACTGGGTGCTCGCTCTTTGCTAGTGGAACCTGCAGCCTCTGCGACCGGGGAAGGTGGGAAGATAATAGGCTCGCCCTTCACCAAGGACTCCTCCCTCTGCATAGTCAAAATAGCTAATAACAATGTGACTTCTCCCCAAAATTCAGCGGACTCCACAGAGACCGGCATGATATCATCCATCCCTAGGGGGCGTCCACACATGTGGGCTATTTTTGTAATCAGCAATAAAAAGCCCCTGCATTAGTCATGCCATACATAGAAATCTGTCTCATTTCACTCCTGGATCCTCACCTATTAAATGCAACCAATGAAAGGTGGCCCCGAAGAGAGCTCCTGAATTAGGCTTCTGCAGTGTCTGGGGCTCAGCTCTCCCTTAGTCCCTGGCTCAGGAGCTGGGGGGCCAAGACTTGGGCTCTGTCCTTGAGGACCCCACCATCTGTGGTCTACCATGCTGAGTGCCAGGGTGGGACCGGGGGCCCCAAGGAGGATTGGCTCACTCAGCTTGAGGAAGGTGACTTAGGAGAGCAGCTGAAAGGGGTGACATTTTTCCAGATGAAGAGGCCCTATTGTGCCTCTGCTTGGGAAGGATGGGGTGGGGATCGGCGAGGGCCAAATGTGACTGGGAGGGTGGGGAACAGCGTGGTTAGTGTGCCTGGAGCTGAGGCTTAGTGGGGTGACAGGGCCCTCCTCCTGGAGCTCCCCTCACATTCTGCAGTATCTCTAGGACGGCATAAATGACAGCACTGAAAGCACACGTGTGGAGCACTGCCTTACACCAGTGCTTTCTAAACTCTATAGGCCCAGGAACCCCTGGTATCCAGGGGCTATGCCAGCAAGTCTCAAGCTGTCCAAGAGGCTGCTGAATGCAGACCACTTCCAGTAAGGCTCCCCCAGAAGAAGGTACCCCATGAGCACCCATCTCTCTTCCTGTGGGCTGTGTCTGACACTAATTTATTTCAATACAACCCAAACCTGGCAAGGATCTTGAGCAGTATTGCGTCCTTTCCTTCTTGCACATTCAGTGTTTCTGATGGGATCACCCATGAAGAAAGTGTATCTTTGGGGCTTTCTCTGGGATGTTTCTGAAGGTAGTGTGTCATCTAATGGCTCTGGCAGGCTCTGGCATGCCAAGAACTCACCTATGGTTCTGACCGTATCCTTAAGGGTAGTGATTAAAATTTTTTTAAATAATTTAAAATTAACTGAAAGAAATAAGTATATTCAAATTGGACATTATTGTAGAGAAGGTGCCCTAATGGTAACAACCTAACGTTGGTGCAGGTGATCAATGCTGGTACAAGACTATTAACTAAGCTGCGGACCTCAGGCTTGTGCTTTTATTTTGCCATTTTCACATGAGGAGACTGAGGCTCAGAGAAGTGGAGTGGCTTTACCCAAGGCTCCAGTCCCAGGAAGTGGAGGAGCTGGGATCAAACTTAGGGTTGCCTGCTGACTCTGTCCATATAGCACCTTGCTTCAGTGACTGCTGCTGGTTGGTGTGTCTGATTGGTGCTTAAAGACTGTTAGCCAGTGGGTCAGTTCCCTACTGCTACTATAACAAGTCACCATGCATTTAATGGCTTAAAATAGCGAACTTTTATTATCTTACAGTTTCAGGGGTCAGAGGTCCAAAATGAGTCACACTGGGCTAAAGTCAAGGTGTGGATGGGATTGTACTCCTGCTGGAAGCCTTAGTGAGCATTGCTTCCTTGCACTTTCCAGCTTCTGGAAGCCACTGCACCCACTGGCTTGTAGCCCCTTCCTCCATCTGCAAAGCCTGGGGGGGCGTCAGAGCAAGCTCAGCTCCCATTATCACATGTCCATGTCTGACACTTCTGCCTGCCCCTCCATCTCTTAGGGACCCCTGTGATTACACCCAGTCCACCCAGATAATCCACAATCATCTCCATCTTTTAAGGTCCTTAACTTGATCACCTCTGCAAATTTACCTTTGCCATATAGGGTAACCTATTTACAGTTCTGGAGCTTAGGTTGGAGACATCTTGGGGGCGGGGGCTTTCGCCAGCCTACCTGAGCTGTACGTGAACTCAAGGCCAAGAAGGAGCATGTCAGAGATACAAGGCATCTCATACCTGGTTCAGGCTGGCAAGAGAAGAAGCAGTGTGTCCTGTGGCTGCCAATGACAGAAGTTCTTTGTGAAGAGAGTACTGAAGCCAAAATGTGTTAACCGAAAAGAAGGTGAGAAAGCAAGCAAGAAAGTGGGTTCCCACCAGGCAGTCAATAGCCCCCGGTGAGGAGAGTGCTGAGAACCACAGCTAGAGAGATGGGACAGAGAAGAGTGGAACGCCAAGGGCACCCACTCCCATAGTTTAGCAAATCCCTGCAGACCAGCCTGACATCTGCAAGGCCACGGTGTCCAGAGCTTCCACTGTGGCTGGGAACCCCAAGACTGTCCTGGGCTTGTGGAGTCCTTTGGAGCCTGCTCTGGTTATTCTTACATGTCACAAGGTAGGCCCAGACCACCTTGCCTAAGGGCCTGGGCTAGAGCCTGCCACCCCTATCCCTGCCCTGGATCAAAGAGCCCTGGGAGGCCATGGGACAGCCCTGGGGCAGGATGACCTGTAGAGATCCATGGAAACCCAGCCTCATACTGGGGATTGTAGAACCCAAAACGGGCAGTTAGCCACAGAGCTGGCTCTGGCCCTGGGAGCTGAGCGATCCCAGCATCCTAGGGCAAGTGGCCCCGTAGCATCCTTCCTTTAGCCTCCCAGCTCTGGCAGGCATTCCCTGACACACCGTGGTCTAGCCTTTGCTTGAACCCTCCCCCGTGATAAGAAATCATCCTCTCTGGATGTGTGATTAGAAACAGGCCTTTCTGGCTCCAGCCTCCATCAACCAGCAAGGGGCCCCAAAATCACCCAGGGGAAACCTACTCGGAAGCCAATTTCTGCAACTACCCTCTGCCCCATCCCCACCCCACCACACATGCACTAAGCAGTGGGGCAAACAGGGAGGGGGCCAATCCAGAGGAGGCCTCAGGGCCTTGGGAGAGTTGGGTGGCTGGGCAGCTGAGTGGAGGCTCCTTCAGTCATACCTTGAGGTCAGTTTACAGGCCAGTCTGGGCAGCACCTTTCTGCTTCCTCTCCCGCCCCATATCCCCTTACTTTTGCAAAGGTACATATGTGATTAGAATCCACTGCCTGTAGTAGACCTGGCAATTAAGGAAGAAGAAATTGCCAGCCCTAGCTCAAAAAGCCATCTTTCCCAACACTTTGAAGCGAGTGGATCACCAGACCCCACAGCATGATTCCAGATGCATGTAGAGTGAAGGCAAATTGCATCCCCAGTACTTTCCTACCCCTGCCAGGCTGGTGGGCCTGCGGGGCACAGTCCGCCTGATTTGCCCAACAACCTGGTGTTTCCTGGGACCTTTGGGTGTGGCACTCCCAGTCTTTGCCAAGCGCCTGCTTTCTCAAGTGTGAGGCAGGGCCCTGGATGGTCTTTGAAATGAGCGCATGATCTGGCAAGCTGACGCCCTCAGCTTCATGGTTGCAATTACCAGGAAGGGCAGACCAAATAGAGCAACTTGACCCTGGGAAGAAGTCCCACATGCTTGGAGTGCTCATCCCAGGTGTGCGTGCAGTTAGAGGGAAGCAGAAAACTCCAAGTAGGGGCGCCTGGGTGGCTCAGTCAGTTGTCTGCCTGCAGCTCAGGTCATGATCCCAGGGTCCTGGGTTTGAGCCCCACGTCGGGCTCCTTGCTCCGTGGGGAGCCTGCTTCTCCCTCTGCCTGCCCCTCCCCCTGCTTCTGTTCCCCCCCCCCCTCTCTGACAAATAAATAAATGAAATCTTTAAAAAAAAGAAAGAAAGACAAAGAAAACTCCCAGTAGGGGCTGTGGCTTGACTAGTCAGGAAGGCACCAAGGGGCCAGTATGGGGAAGCCTTCATGGAGAACGGCCTCTTCAGCTCTCAAGGAAAGGAGCCCTGTTTAGCATGGGAAATGCATGGCTACTGTAGTGTGCAGGGACACTCGGCAAATCGCTTCTGTTAAAGCCTCAGTTTCCCCACCCTTAACGTAAGGGAGGACAAGTGATGTTTAAGGCCGAAGCCAAGCCAATCTGGGAGTCCATATTTAGGACTTGTTTATTAGTCATCTGTTCCCTGCCCACTGGCTCTATGCCCCGCATGGAAGTGAGGCCACATAAAACTCCATGTCCAGTAACACTTTGTCAAGCCCCAGGCCTTCTCAAAGGGAGAGTTCCAGCCTGTGGTCCCAGCGGGTAAGAGCAAACAGAAGCCTGAGCCAAAGGCATGGCTTTTGACCACTGTTCACTTTAGGCCAGGGTTGAAAACAGGGTCTTCAAAACAGAGGTCCTTGCAGCCTGGCCCACCTCCCCTTCTCCAGTAAGGAGGGCCTGACCACCCTCTAGAATCCTGTTGTCTGTCCTGTGCAGAAATCACTGAAGGGGAGGGCAGTCCCCCCGGGGAGCTGGTTTTGGGAAGAGCTGCATTTTCACTAAACGTGGCAGAAGTGATGCTATGCTGGCTGCCTGCAGAATGAACCTACAGAAAAAAAAGCTGTCTTTGCTACCAGAAGATTCAGCTAGACATTTAATGCTGATGACTCACTTTCTCAAATGCAGAATTTCTTTATTCTTTTCTAAGTAAAAGCTTCACTCCTTCTTAATGACTTTATGACCACCAGCCAGGCTCTGGGAGAAAGAAGTCCTTCAGTAGCCACCACCTAGTGCCCAGCAAGCAGTGTGCAGTCAGCAGGCCCAAAGTAGCCCTCTAAACTCCCCAGTATCGAGAGTGATAAAGGGCCACAAACAGAAACCTCCCTGCAGGGGGGTGGGGGGGCACTTGCCCATTAGCCAAGCTGACATCCCCCAGGGAGCACCTGGGGCTTGGGAAGGCATTTCTGGAAACAGAGTTACATGTGACCTCATTTGGCCCCTTTTCCTGGAGGGCATTTGGCCCTTTCTGAACTCCAGCTGACAAGTCTGTAGCCTCTTGGAATAATCTCCAAGTTGGTGCCACAGCACTTTCCAGCCCCTCGTGTCACCTGTGAGCGCTGGGACCAATGCCTCTGCTCCTGCAACACATCACACCCCTTCCCCTGCATTGCTTCATTTCGTCCTCACAGCACGGTGAAGGATGGAAGATAATCATCCCTGCCCTACAGATGAGAGACGGAGGCAGCTATTCAGCAGCAGTGCCAGACTTTGAGTCTCAATTTGTGGGGCGTTCCCCCCCCACCCCCACCGTGGAAGCCTTCTCCCACTACCTCTTGGCTAGCCTGGGAGGCCGTCCCAGAAACCTGATTTTCGTAAGCTTGCCAAGGTCTTGGTCTTCACAGAGAGCATCCCTCTGGGCTCTGCACACTGTGGGAGGAGTAGGGCTCGGCAGCCTCTGAATAATGAGGCCCTGCAGCTCCAGGGAGGCTCTAGTGCTGGAGGCAGGGTCTGGGAGCCCAGCCAGCCTCTGGCCACAGGGCTCAGAAAGCTGGGTGGGGCAAGGGTGTGGTGGTGAAGGGCTGGGAGGAGCAGAGTCCGGGTCAGACAGTGTGGAGGAGGGAGCCAGCCCTGGGACATGGCAACAGAGAGGGAGAAGATGGAGCCCAGATGAGATACTTTAAGGAAGGAGAATCGACAGAGCTCAGAAATAATTGGCCGTGGAAGCAAAGTAAACGGGAGATATCTGAGATGACTCACGGGTTTCTGACTCAGGCTGTTAGGTGGTTGGGGGTGCCATTTTGTAAGAAAGGGAGCCCAGGGGGAACTGTACCGGGCGGTGGGGGTGGAGATGCTGCGCTCGACTGTGGAGTTTGAGGAGCTCGTAAGGCACTCAGGTGGGGGTGCCTGTGAGGCAGCTGGATATCCAGGTCTGGGCTGGGGGTGTTGATTTGGTGGACAGTGGCCTCTAGACTTGTTTTGTCCAATGTGGTGGCTACTAGCCACACGTGACCATTTAAATGTAAACTAATTTTAATTTAAAAAGGCTAAGTACAGAGTTTCTGTTTGGGATGATAAAAAAAGTTTTGGAGATAGATGAGTTGATGGATGCACAACACTGTGAATGCAATTAATGGCATTGAATTGTGCGCCAAAAATGGCTCAGAATGGAACATTTTATATGATATATGTTTTACCACAACTTGGAAAGAGAAAAGAAACAAGATTAATTACGATTAAAAATTCAGGTCCTCACTCACACTAGCCATATCCCCGGGAGCTTAACAGCTGCATGGGACTCATGGCTACTGTATTGGACAGTGAAGACGTGGAGCATTTCCACCACTGCAGAAATTTCTATTGGACAGCACCACTATAGAGAGTAACTGGAGCCCTGTGGGTTGCTGGGACTTGTAGAGGGAGAGGAGATGGGAGGAGCTCTGGGGCACCTGGGAGGAGCCCCACCTTTGAGAAGGATATGGCAGTGGGCATCAGGAGATGAATGTGGAAATGCAAAGTGCCAGGGAGCCCGGGAGCCGCAACCAAGCACATTCCAGAAAATATACCTGGCTTGCTGTTGCCTCAAAATAGTCCATGCTTTCCTACCCCTGGGCCTTTCTCCATGGGGTGCCTTCTGCTGGGAACACTCCTACTGCCACACCCACTCCTGTCCAAATGCTGCCCAGGGTCTCTGGACCCACACAGCCACTCCCTATGTGGCTGTGAATCCAGAATCTCCCAACCAGAGAGAAACGGAATCAGGGGCTGGTGGTGTTTCAGATTAGGAAGACTTTTTGCAGATTAAGACCTGCAGAAGGGTTTGCACAAAGGTATCGGCTCTGTACCCTAGCCTATATGTGGTACTCTGTCCAAATCTGGGAATGTCAGGCTTCTGCAACCCAGCAGAGAGGAACTGCATAGTGGCCCTGGGGACAGGCATGAAACTCCGAGAGAGGGGGCAGGGATAAAATGGGGCGTCAGGGGGAGAGTCCTGCAGGCAATGGTAGAGAAGAATGGAGCACAGCAAACCCAGTGACTGGGAGGGCTGGCTCCAGCCCTGCGCAAGGCTGTGCACATGGGCAGCGCCCGTCCAGCGGCCTGTGGCTGGGGATATAAGGGATGGCCCAGCTGTGTTGCGTGTAGGTGCGTCCTGCACTTGCACTTGGAGCTCTACTCTACTGGGATGTTGCCAGTGGCCCCACACGGAGGCTTGTTTGGCTGCACTGATGCAGGTTGTTTCTTAGCAGCACCCTGCACATGCACCTGTGCTCTGTTAAGATGCAGCCTGTGTCCCCTGGAAGAGGCCTCAATGAGCCCGCATTCAGCTCTTTGCTGATCAGGGCTCAATGCAGACATGGGCTGAGCCTCCAGCTGGAGCCCTGGTTCAGGTAGCATCAGCCAGCAACCCTGAGCAGCACCCCCTTCTGCTCTGCCAACCCAGGCTATACTTCCCTGACGAGCCGCACTCCTGGGGGCGGGTGGATGCACTCGGTGACCCCTCGCAGCAGCTCTTTCTGCTTCCTGCACCCGGGCTGCAGCTCCTTGAGGAGCTCTACTTGGTGTGGACATAGGGTGAGTCTCCACAGAGATCCCTGGTTGAGTTCGGTGCAGCCAGTTTTCCCTTGCAATGGCTGGTTCTGAGCTTTATCCAGCTGCTGGCTGTGAAGGCAGGTGACACTGGCAATAGAGCCCGGGTTTGTCAATGAACAGTTGGAGTGCACTTGCGAAGTGTTGCTCCATGATGGTCCAGCTTAGAGCCACACTCCATGTAGACACAGGCTGCATACCCACCAGCAGCCCTGGCTCATCCTTATATTGGCTGTAATTCACTGCGGAGGGGGTTCTGTGCTGATCCAGGTGGTGGTGCCCAGGGGAGCCATGCACACTGTAGATGTAGGCTGCGTGTCCACAGGATGGTTTGGTGTGCTTATGTGGGCAGGGCCTTGGCCTGTGCTGGTACAGGTTGCAGTTTCTTGAGAAGCCTCGTTTTTTTTTTTTTTGCGGAGGCTCTGTGGTTCTGTGTAGACACTGCCAGATTCTCTGCAGATGAAACCTCATTCTCTGCAGACACAACCTTATTCAGGACGGATGCAGCTTCAACCGGGGAAGACACAGTCTCGTCTTGGGTGGCTGCAGCCTCATCTGAGCCTCTCTGCTGGGCCTCCTTGCATGCACACACCTGCGTCTCCTTATGAAGCTTCACTCGGCTGGCCCAGCCAAGCGCCAACGTGCAAAAAGCTGTGTGCCACGGAGAGCCCGCAGAGGTCCCGAAGAGCCACATTCGCAGGTGCTGCAGTTCTCTGCGGGGCCGTGGTCCATGCAGTGGTCCTCTGCATCCTGAGGAGGAGCCACAGTCCCTGTGTTGTCGATGCCCGTGTCTCCAGCGGGGGTGGGGGGGGGGTGGGGGGCGCTGTTCTGTTCCTTCTGCCGGCCTCTCCTGACAGATCCCAGCCCCGTGCAGGGACCTCCTGGGCTGGGCTCCATGTAGATGCCACCTGCATCTCTTTGCAGAGTCTTGTCCTTTGGAGACAGCCCTCTTTTCCTTGCCCGGGGGGCGGGGGTGGGGAGGGCGGTCTCCTCCTGCATGGACAACATCTGCATCTCCTTAGAGGGCCCGGCTCCACCTGGCAGAGCCTCATATTATGTGGATGCAGCCCTCATCTCAGCACAGAGGTTCAATCTGTGTAGACATGGTGTTGTGGGGTGAGGCCACCTGTGGATCCGAGCAGCTTCTGATCTCCTGCCTGCCTGCTCGCCCCAGTCTCTCGGGTAGCCTGGTCCCTGCAGCTTAGGCCCCACCCTGCCAGGCTGCTCCCTTTGCTGTGACATCTTCTGAGGCAGCTGTAGGCCCAGCTCAACGCTGGGGCCCAAGTCCCAAGACCTCCAACCCCTTGGGGTCTGGGCCGCTGCCAGCGCAGCCTGCCTGCGTCTCTGCTCTGACGAGGCCAGAGATTCTCAGATCCGCAGAGCCTCGAAGGCTTGCCAAGAACAAGACCAAGTGCTGGGGTGGGCAGCTGAGAGGAGCAGGGGAGCTAAGAGGGGCTAGAAGCAGGCAAGGAGGAGCCAGAGTGGGTGAGCAGGAGCCAGGGAGGGAAGAGGGAGAGGGAGAGCTGAGAGGAGGAGCCAGCCAGCCGGAAAGGTGGTGAGTGGGTGCCTTGGCTGAAGAGTATTGATACAATGGGAAAGGAGGTGGGGCGAGAATCCTCTGTGACTCCCCGTATGGCTCCAGCCCTGGTCAGAACGACGCCAGGAGAGTTCTGTGTGAGCCCAGCCTGCCTACTTCCAGGACGGATTTAAGGCAACCCGGGAGAGTTGTTCCTGAGGAGTAGCCCCCATCTAAGCCAAGGTCCTGTCCAGGTCAGCTGGAAGCCGCTGACTCCAAAGGCGGGCCCCCCCCCCCCCCCAGAGAGCATAAGAGGCAGTGGCCGCACATGCACACGTGGAGTCCTCAGGGGTTCCAGTTGGAAGGGCAGCCTGCCATGGGAGTCAAGACAGAGCCCAGAGCCCAGGTCACACTCAGCCACCTGTGCTCTGAGTCACTTTGATTGGTCCCTCCACTTCTCTGAGCCTCAGTTTCCTCATCTGTCAATGACAGGTTCCATGGCCGCTAAGATCCCTCTCTGCTCTCACTTTCTAGGATCACTGAGGCTCTTGCATTCACCCCCTTGCTCCGTAGATGGGCAGCTGAGCCCCGGGGGAAGGGGCAGGCTCAGACTCGGCCCAGGGTCTCCAGTGAATTGGTGGTACTAGAGGTACTAGATGGTGAGCTCAGAGCATCCCTATTACAGTGACCATCCCCCTCCTATGCTCAGGATCCAAAAACATTCCCTGCTGGCTCCCTGGTGCCCAGCCAGCCAGCTTGAGGAGGAGGCAGGGTCCGGAACATTGGACCCAGGTCAAAGCTGAGGAACTAAAGCCTGAAGAGGGAAAAGAGCGAAAGAGTGCGGGCCGGTGGGCACCTTGTGTGTTGAGGCAGAATTCCTGGGAGAGAGAAACCAAAAGACAGCTTCCCACCTCCCTGACCTAGACCCCTTGGGAAGCAGTGCCAGCACCCCAGCCCTTTTGGGAAGTAGGTCCTAAGGCAGAGCCCTCCCACGACCCAGACACAAGCACCACTCTGTTCACACTCCCTGGACCCCGGCAGGCCATGGCACATCTACACAGTTGCAATAGTGATTGAGCACCTAACACCTCCATGAACATCTTCCAAAAGGCATTTATTGCCCCCTCTTTGTTCTATCAACTAGATATTTAGTATCCCTGTTTTTGTCCAAAAACATTCTCAGAAGTACCATGCAGAGGTTTTCTTGTCAGCAGATTGCCAAAGAACCAAGGCAAACATCACATACCTCTCTTAGAAAGATGTCTTGACAGCTTTCACTGACTCTTAGGAGAAGCTGCTCACTGTACTCCCACAGTCTTCAAGTCCTTCCCGATCCTACACCTGGTCACTGGCTTTTAAGTGAGCTTAGATGAATGGAGACCTGGCTTCCGGTCTGAGCTTGGTCATAGCTTTGATGTATCACATTATACAGGTTCTTTGCACTCTCTGGGCCCCAGGTTCCAGAGAGGTGGTATAAAGGCAGTCTACCCTAGACAACGGTGACTAGCCTGTACTATGGGGACGAAGCCATTTTTGGTGGCCTGAGAGGTAGTCATGAAACATGTCAGTATCCAAAAGAAATCCCAATATGATGCAACCGCTAAGTGGTGAGCAAACACAGAAGTCCATCAGACAGGTTTTTATATTTTCTTTTATTTCATCCTTAAATGTTTGATAGAATTCACCAATTAAGCCATTATATTAGTTATCATCAACCTAACATTTTTGATGTCTCATAAATGATTAAATTATTTTGTCATGAATTATTGACCATAGCTAACCCTCTGTGCCAGCCACTGTGCCCTGTGTCTTATGTGTATTGATTCATTTCATCCTTTTAATACCAACCGAGGCGGATGCTATTATCATCCCCTTTTACAGATGAAACAACTGACTCCAAGACAAGTGCTTTGTGAGTGGTGGGGCTGAGATTCAGACAGGCCATGCACTTAATCACTTCTCTCTTCTGCCTCCTGTTCAAACACTTGCCAGTTTCTCTTTTCTCCATTACTTTGAGACATGAAAGATTAAACCATTTAAACTCTTTGAGTCTTAATTTCCTTACCCATGAAATGGGAAGCCCAAAGGACCTACCTAATAGGGTTGTTGCAGGAATTAAATGAGAAAATGTGAGAAGACCCTGTTACAGAGTATATGCTCCACACATTCTTACTGTGGTAAATGGAGTCCCTGGCAGTATTTAAATCCTGTTCTGGCACGTGTGATACATGGAGGCACATGAGTGTTTTAGACTCTTTAAAACTTGCTATTTGGGGGACGTTATAGTAATGACTCTACAGGAGTTTCACATACAAATGCAACCAAACAAGCATTGTCAAGCACTTTCACAAATCACATACATCTTCTGTGGGAATCCATAGACAGCCTTGTAAATGTTATTACTCCTATTTTGCAGAAGAGAAAACGGAGGCTTGAAGAGGCTGTGTGGATCTCCCAAGGTCACCCAGCTAGAAAGTGGCAGAGCTGGGACTCTAACCCCCAAGTCCAGTACCCACTCTCTACTATGCAGGTGAGCCACCCCTGTCCTTAACAACCTCTCGGGTTTTCTGACACACTTGGGTATTTTCAGTGCATAATGGTCAAGTTGAGCAAAAGCAGGGGGAAGATGGCTGAAAACCCCACCCTGTTCCCCTTCTTTCTTCTCAGGGCCAAAGCTGCTTTCACCTGGGCATACAATTCACACAGTCCCACCAGTGTGAGTGTAGTGGGAGCTGGACCCATGTATTGCCAAATGCATTTGCATCTCCCTCAGCGCTCAGACGCTTTACCATGACTTTTCTGAACCCATTCCAATGAGGTCTGCCTCAGGCTCCTTGTTTTAATAAAAGGTCTCTTTGAGAGATTTTTGAAAAATAGTAAAACACGGCATTTCAGCTCCACAAGGTCATTCCATACAGTAATATTAGGATGGCACTGTCCCTCTTCCCTCCCACTCATATTCTATGTAATACAAAAAAAAAGATACAAAAGTCTAAACAAAAATGGAAATAACCCAGAATAACCCAGATTCATTTTTTTCTTTTTTAAATAATGGCTTTAGTGAGGTATCATTCACATTCCATAAAATTCACCCTTTAAAAGTATACAGTTCAGTAATTTTAGTGTTTTCACAAAATTGTGCAACCATCACCACTAATTCCACAATATTTTCTTTCTTCTTTTAAAGATTGTATTTATTTATTTAAGAGAGAGAGAGTGCGTGTGGAAGGGGTGGGGGCGGGGGTGGGGAGATGGACAAGCAGACTCCAAGCTGAGCCCGAAGCCCGATGCAGGGCTCAGTCTCACAACCCTGAGATCATGACCTGAGCCAAAATCAAGAGTCAGCCACTTATCCGACTGAGCCACCCAGGTGCCCCTAATTCCACAATATTTTCATTAAGTAGTCATTTCCTATTCCCCATATCCCCAGCCCCTGGCAACCACTAACCTACTTTCTGTCTTTATGGACATGCCTATTCTGGACATTTTTTCTAAGTGGAGTCATACAGCATATGGCCTTCTGTGACTGGCTTCTTTCACTTAGTGTAATGTTTTCAGGGTTCATCCATGTTGTAGTACCTCCCCGTACTTCATTCATTTTGATGGCTGAATAATATTGCAATGCATGGATAGACCACATTTTGTTTATTCATTCATTAGTTGATGGAAGTTTGGGTTGTTTCCATCTTTTGACTGTTATGAATAATACTGCTATGAACATCCATGCACAAGCTTTATGTGAACAAGTTTTCATTTTTCTTGGGTCTATACCTAGGAGTGGAAGTGCTGGGTCATATGGGAACTCCATGTTTAACCTTTTGAGGGACTGCCTGACTGTCTTCCAAAGTGGCTGCACCATTTTACATTCCCACCAGCAATGTATGAGGGTTCCAATTGCTCCACATTCTTGCTAAGGCTTGTTATTGTCCATCGTTTTGATTGTAGCCATGTCATGTGTATTAAGTGGTGTCTTAGTGGGGCTTTGTTTTGCATTTCCCTGATGGCTGATGATGTTGAGCATCTTTTCATGTGCTTATTGGCCATCTGTATATCCTCTCTGAAGAAATGTCTATTCAAATCTGTTGCCCTTTTAAAATTTGTGTTCTTTTTATTAGTGAGTTGTATGACTTCTTTATATATTCTAGTTACAAGTCTTTTATAAGAGGTATGATTTTCAAATGTCTTCTCATGGTCTTGTTTTTTCATTCTCTTAACAGTACCTTTTAAAAAGCGGACATTTTAAAATTTGACGAAGTCTCATTTATCAACTTTTTTCCTTTATAGATTGTGCTTTTGATACCTAAGAAATCTTTACCTAATCAAGGCTGCAAAGGTCTTCTCCGATGTTTTCTTCCAGTCTTACAATAAGTTCTAGGGGTTACATTTAGGCTCATGATACATTTTGAATTAATTTTTCTATATATCATGTAGTATGGATCAAAATTTATTTATTTTTTTTACACATAGATATTCTCAGCAACACACCTGGGAGCTCACAGCTATATGAAGTGATCAGTATGCTTTTTTAATATTTATGTGCCATTTTAATAAAATGAAAGAGTTGAAGCCCCTGCTTTAAAAATGTGGGAGGAACTATCATTTCTCCACTGAATTGCCCTTATAGCTTTGTCAAAAACCAGTTTTCCATAAATGTGTGGGCCTATTTCTAGACTCTCTATTCTATTCCATTGATGTATTTGTCTTTCTTGGACACCAACACCACTACGTCTAGAATACTGCAGCTTTATAATAAGTCTTGAAATCAAATAGTTTAAGTTCTCCAGCTCTTCTTCTTTTTCCAAGTTTTGGCTCTGCTAGGTCCTTTGCATTTCCATGTGAATTTTAGAATCAGTTTGTTAGTTTCTACACAAACACCTCCTAGAATTTTGTTTGGTATTGTATTGAATCCATAGATCAATTTGGGAAGAATTGACATTTTAACAATATGAAATCTCTGCCCCATGAACATGGTTTTTCTCTCTGTTTATTTAGGTCTTTTTATTTTCTTTTAGCAGCGTTTCATAGTTTTTACTGTAGAGTTTCTCTCACACCTTTTCACAGGTTCATCCCTAAGTATTTCATATCTTTGATGCTATTTTTAAAAGAATTTTTAAATTTTAATTTCTGATTATTCATAAGTAGTAAATAGGAAAACAACTGATTTTGGTATATTGATGTATTATATATATATAATATATAATATATATTTGATATATTACTAAACTCACTTACTAGCTGTTTTTGCACATTTCATCAAATTTTCCACAATTATATTGATTGCGAATAGACAATCATTGGTTGTGAATAAAGCTAGTTTTACTTCTTCCTTTCCACTTTCAATTGCCTTTTCTTCCTTCTTTCCTTCCTCGCTTCCTACCTTCTTTCTTTCCTTCTTTTCTCTCTCTCTCTTCTTCCTTTCCTTCCTTTCTTCTTTCCTCCCCTTCTTTTTTTCTTGATTGCCCTAGCTAGAACCTCCAGTACAATGTTGTAGAGAAGTGCTGACACTGGACATTCTTGCAGTGTTCCCAAATTTGGGAAGAAAGCTTTTTTTTTACCATTAAATTTTAGTTAGCTGTAGACTTTTTATAGTTGCCCTTCTTCAGGTTGAGCAAGTTCCATCTATTCAAGTTTTGTTGAGAATTATTACCAATAGGCGTTGGATATTGTCAAATGCTTTTTTGACCTTCATTGCAATAATATGATTTTTCTCTATTAATTTGTTAATATGGCAAATTAAATTGATTGTTTTTCAAACATTAGACCAACCTTGAATTCCTGGGATAAATTCTACTTGGTCACAGTGTATTATCCATTTTATGTAATGTTGAATTTGATTTGCTAAAATTTGGTTCAGAATTTTTACATTTACATTCATGATGAATATTGATCATGTTTTCTTACAATGTTATCATCTGGCTTTGGTATCACAATAATGCTGGCCTCATAAAATGAGTTGGAAAGTCTTCCATTCTCATCCATTCTCTGGGAGAGGTTTTTATATTTTCTTTTATTTCATCCTTAAATGTTTGATAGAATTCACCAATTAAGCCATCTGTTTCTGGAGTTTTCTGTATGGGAAAGTTTCTAACTACAAATTCAATTTCTTTAATAGATATAGAGATATTCTGTTTCTTCAGGAGTCAGCTTTGGTAGTTTGTGTCTTTCAAGGAATGGGTCTATTTCATCTAAGTCACTAAATGTATTGTCATAAAGTTGTTTATGATATATTATCTTATCCTTTAAATACCTGTAGAATCCGTAGTGACATCATTTTCAGCTCCCAGTATTAGTAATTTGTGTCTTATCTCTTTTTTCCCTGGTCAGCATGGCTAGAGGTTTATCAAGTTTATTGATCTTTTGAAAGGACCAGTGTTTGTTAGAATGATTTTTCTCTATAGTTCTTGTTTTCTATTTCATTGATTTCTGCTTTGATCTTATTTTTTCCTGTATTCCACTTACTTTGGGTTTAATTTGCTTTCTTTTTCTCATTTCTTGAAGTAGAAGCTGAGATGAATGATTTGAGATTCTTTTTTCTAGTATAGGCATTTAGTGCTATAAAATTTCCCTTAAGTACTATTTTAACAGCTTTCACCAAATTTTTAGATGTTATGTTTTCATTTTCATTCAATTCAAAGCATTTCCTAATTTTTTATTTCCACCTTTATGTGTGGATTATTTAGAACTGTCTTATTTACTTTCCAAATAATTGGGAATTTTTCAGAGATATTTCTGTTATGGATTTCTAACTTAATTTCATTATGGTCAGAGAACAGACTTTGTATGGCTTGAATTCTTTCAATTTTACTGAAACTTGTTTTATGACCCAAAATATTGTCTATCTTGGTAAATGTTCCATGTATATTTAAAAAGAATATATACTCTAATGTGGTTGGGTGGACTATTCTATAAATGTCAAGTAGATCAAGTTTGTTTATAATGTTGTTTAGATCTTTTATATCTTTACTGAATTTCTGTACACTTGTTCTATCAATTATCGAGAGAAGGCTATTGAAATCTCCAGCTTTATTTATTTCTATTAATCCTTGTGTTGTGTCAGTTTTTCCCTCATGTTAGGTTCATAAACTCATATATTCCCGGTGCATTAACCCTTTTATCATTATGGAATGACCTTCTTTATCCATGTTAACATTCTTTATTCTATTTTTTAAATTTTTATTTTTTTTAAGATTTTATTTATTTATTTATTTGACACAGAGAGAGAGAGCACAAGCAGGCAGAGTGACAGGCAGGGGGAGAGGGAGAAGCAGGCTCCCAACTGAGCAGAGAGCCCAATGTGGGGCTCAATCCCAGGACCCTGGGATCATGACCTGAGCCAAAGGCAGACCCTTAATGACTGAGCCACCCAGGTGTCCTTCTAATTTTTTTTTAAGTAGGCTCCATGCCCAGCATGGAGCCCAGTGTGGGGCTTGAACTCATGACCCTGAGATCAAGACCTGAGCTGAGATCAAGAGTTGGATGCTTAACCAACTGAGCCACCTGGGCACCCCAACATTCTTTATTCTAAAACTTATTTATTCTGAAATTTAATTTGTCTCATACTAATATAACCACTCCAGATTTCTTTTGATTAGTGTTGACATTGTATTTTTCATCCTTTTACTTTGAATCTGTTTGTGTCTTTATATTTAAAATGCATTTCTTATAAGGAATATACAGTCAGGTTTTGGATTTAAATCCAATCTGACAATCTCTGCCTTTTTATTGTGGTGCTTAGATGATTTATATTTAATATGGTTATTGATATTATTAGATTTAAGTCTATTATTTTTTCATTTGCTTTTTATTTGTGCCATATATTCTGTGTTCTCCCTTTCCTCTCCTTTAAAAAAAAAAACTTCTTTGGGATTAGTGGAGTATTTCCTAGATTCCATTTTATCTCCTTTGTTCATTTTTAAGGTATCACTCTTTGTTTCATTATTTTAGTGGTTGATTCAAGATTTACAGTGTACATTATTATCATGATCTGCCTTTAAATAATATTATTAATTAATAATATTAAGTAATACTATACCACTTCACATATTATAAGAATGTCATAGCAGTGTACCTCCATTTCTCTTCTCTTCTCTTTTGTGCTATTATCATATGACTTACTTTTACTTATGTTATAAACTCCACACTCAATTGTTATTATTTTTATTAAATAGCTAATTATATTTTAAATAAATTTAAATAATAAGAAGAAAAATCTTATATTATTTACCCATGTGTAGTTACCATTTCCAGTGCTCTTCATTCCTTTATGTAGATCCGTATTTCCATCTGGTATCATTTTCTTCTGTCTGAAGGACCT
The DNA here is from genome assembly GCF_009762305.2 of Zalophus californianus. Taxonomy (NCBI): domain Eukaryota; kingdom Metazoa; phylum Chordata; class Mammalia; order Carnivora; family Otariidae; genus Zalophus; species Zalophus californianus. Next base: position 4,916,378 of record NC_045612.1, on the reverse strand, counting down.
CCTTTAATATTTCTTGTATTGCAGGTCTGCTGATGATGAATTCTTTTAGCTTTTGAGTGTCTAACAAAGTCTTTACTTGCGTTTTTGAAATATAATTTCACTGGGTACAGAAGGTGAGGTCAACAAGTTTTTTGTTTTCATCTAGTACTTTAAAGATTTTGATCTACCACCTTCTTATTTGTGTTGTTTCTCACAAGAAATCTGCTATAATCCTTATTTTTGTTCCTCTATACATAATGTAACTTTTTCCTCTTGGTGCTTTTAAGATAGTTCTTGTCTTATCACTAGTTTGGAGCAATTTGATTACAATGTTGCCTTGGTATAGTTTCTTCATGTCTCTTGTGCTTGAAGTTTACTGAAATTTTTGAATCTGTGGGTTTATAGTAATCATTATATCTAGAAATTATTTAGCTTTTATTTCTTCAAATATGTTTTCTGCTCCTTACCATTTTACAGGGACTCTAATTACACACATATTAAGCCTTTGAAGTTGTCCTAAAGCTCAGTAATGCTCTCTTCTTTATTTATACCCTCTTTTCTCTTTGAGTTTCATTTGGACAGTTTCTATTACTATGTCTTCAAGTTCACTAATCTTTTCTCCTACAATGTCTAATCTTCCATTATTATCATCTAGTATATTTTTCATCTCAGACATTGTAATTTTTATCTCTAGAAGTTCAGTGTGGGTCTTTTTTATATCTCACATGTCTTTACTTAACTTTTTGAACATATGGAATACAGTTATAATAACTATTTTATTGTTCTAGTCTACTCATTCTAACATCTATTTCAGTTCTGGATTGGTTTTAAATGATTTATCTCCTCAATATGAGTCATATTTTCCTGCTTTTTTTGCATGCTTGGGAATTTTCTATTGGATGCCGAACATTATGAATTTTACCTTACTAGGTGCTGGATATTTTTGTGTTATCATAAATATTCTTGAACTCTGCTATGGGATGTAGTTAAGGTACTTGGAAATAGTTTGAACTTTTCTGATTTGCTTTTATGACTTGTTAGACAGGGCTGGAGCAGTTATCAGACTAGGGCTAAGTATTTCCCAATACTGATAAAAGAACCACTGCATGCTCTACCCAATGCCCTGAGAATGAGATTTTCCAGATTGGCAGGTAGGAGCAAGCATAATCCCCAGAGTTGTGTTAGTGCCGGACACTGTTTCTTCTAATTGTTTTTGGATGGTTCTTTCCTAAGCCCGATAGCCCCTCACATGCATGCACTGATCAGTACTCTACCAAATACCCAAGGGAGACCTTTGGCAGATCTCTAGAGCACCCTGTCTACTCAGCTCTCCAATATTCTGCCCTGTGAAATTTAGCCTCCTGGATTCCTAGCTCTTTCCTCACCTCCGAGAAAACACCAAGCTCTTTATTGGATTCCCCCCACCCCATAGCGTGGCATCTCTCTCTAGGCAATAAGCTGGGACAGTTGTAGCACTCACTTCATTTGTTTCCCATCTTTGTCTTTCACTACCTGATGTCCAACACTTGAAAAATACCGTTTTTTCAAAAATATATTGTCTGTTGATTATTTAGGAAGGAGAGTAAATTCAATCCCTCTTACGTCATCTTGGCCAGAAGCAGGTTACAACCCTTTTTGAAAATCCTAGTCCATCTTTAGATGGACTTAAAGTTTAAACCTTTACTTATTTTTAAAAATATCCTTTTTATCCTTGATAAGATATTTTTAAAATATCCCCAAAGGGGCCCCAATGAATGAGGAAAAACAGGGTCTTGGGAACAATTAAGAAGGGAAAAAGAAGGGCCCAAAGTCTAGGTGAGGGCTTTTCTTTTTTTCTTTTTTCTTTTTTTTTTAAGATTTTATTTATTTATTTGACAGAGAGAGACACAGTGAGAGAGGGAAACACAAGCAAGGGGAGTGGGAGAGGGAGAAGCAGGCTTCCCGCTGAGCAGGGAGCCCAACGTGGGGCTCGAGCCCAGGACCCTGGGATCATGACCTGAGCCGAAGGCAGACACTTAACGACTGAGCCACCCAGGCACCCCAGGTGAGGGTTTTTCATCAAACCAAAGTATGTTTGTATATGTTTATGGTAGCCCCCAAGCTGAGAATAGCAGTAGAGACTTGCTTTGGTGGGGAGATCAGTTCTCTCCCTGGCATATGGCCTACTGACTCCCTTGCTTCAAAATGAGTATACAGACAGCCTGCCTACCTGCTGCTCCTACAATGCCAACTCCATATACACATATGGTTGCTGAATAAAATACAGGATGCCCAGTTAGGTTTGAATTTTAGATAAACAAATAATTTTTTGGTATAACTGTGTTCCAAATATTTCAATGTATATACTTGAACTAAAAATTGTTTATTATTTATCTGAAATTCAAATTTAGTTGGGGTCCCTTTTTAAAATTTTTTTATTAACTTATAATGTATTATTTGTTTCAGGGGTACAGGTCTGTGATTGATCAGTCTTACACAGTTCACAGCACTCACCATAGTACTTACCCTCCCCAACGTCCATCACTCAGCCACCCCATCCCTCCCACCCCCCACCACTCCAGCAACCCTCAGTTTGTTTCCTGAGATTAAGAGTCTCTTATGATCTCTCTCCCTCTCTGGTATCATCTTGTTTCATTTTTCCCTCCCTTCCTCTATGCTCCTCTGTCTTGTTTCTCAGATTCCTCATATCAGTGAGCTCATATGATACTTGTCTTTCTCTGATTGACTTATTTCGCTTAGCATAACACCCTCCCGTAGTTCCATCCACATCACTGCAAATGGCAAGATTTCTTTTTTGATGGCTGAATAATATTCCATTGTATGTATATACCACTTCTTCTTTATCCATTCATCTGTCGATGGACATCTAGGCTCTTTCCATAGTTTGGCTATTGTGGACATTGCTGCTATAAATATTGGGGTGCATGTGCCCCTTCGGATCACTACATTTGTATCTTTGGGGTAAATACCCACTAGTGCAATTGCTGGGTCATAGGGTAGCTCTATTTTCAACGTTTTGTGGAACCTCCATACTGTTTTCCAGAGTGGCTGCACCAGCTTGCATTCCCACCAACAGTGTAGGAGGGTTCCCCTTTCTCCGCATCCTCACCAACATCCGTCGTTTCCTGGCTTGTTAATTTTAGCCGTTCTGACTGGTGTGAGGCGGTATCTCATTGAGGTTTTGATTTGGATTTCCCTGATGCCGAGTGATGTTGAGCACTTTCTCATTGTCTGTTGGCCATTTGGATATCATCTTTGCAGAAATGTCTGGTCATGTCTTCTGCCCATTTCTCGATTGGATTATTTGTTCTTTGGGTGTTGAGTTTGATAAGTTCTTTATAGATTTTGGATACTAGCCCTTTATCTGATATGTCATTTGTAAATACCTAAATATCTTCTCCCATTCTGTCGGTTGTCTTTTGGTTTTGTTGACTGTTTCCTTTGCTGTGCAAAAGCTTTTTAGCTTGATGAAGTCCCAATAGTTCATTTGTGCCCTTGCTTCCCTTGCCTTTGGCGATGTTTCTAGGAAGAAGTTGCTGCGGCTGAGGTCGAAGCGGTTGCTGCCTGTGTTCTCCTCAAGGATTTTGATGGATTCCTGTCTCACATTGAGGTCTTCCATCCATTTTGAGTCTATTTTTGTGTGTGGTGTAAGGAAATGGTCCAGTTTCATTCTTCTGCATGTGGCTGTCCAATTTTTCCAACACCATTTGTTGAAGAGACTGTCTTTTTTCCACTGGACATTCTTTCCTGCTTTGTCTAAGATAAGTTGGCCATAGAGTTGAGGGTTCGTTTCTGGGCTCTCTATTCTGTTCCACTGATCTATGTGTCTGTTTTTGTGCCAGTACCATACTGTCTTGATGATGACAGCTTTGTAATAGAGCTGGAAGTCCGGAATTGTGATGCCGTCAGCTTTGCTTTTCTTTTTCGACATTCCTCTGGCTATTCGGGGTCTTTTCTGGTTCCATACAAATTTTAGGATTATTTTTCCAGCTCTGTGAAAAAAATTTGATGGTATTTTGATAGGGATTGCATTAAATGTGTAGATTGCTCTAGGTAGCATAAACACGTTCACATTTGTTCTTCCAATCCATGAGCATGGAACGTTTTTCCATTTCTTTTTGTCTTCCTCAATTTCTTTCATGAGTATTCTATAGTTTTCTGAGTACAGATCCTTTGCCTCTTTGGTTAGATTTATTCCTAGGTATCTTATGGTTTTGGGTGCAATTGTAAATGGAATCGACTCCTTAATTTCTCTGTCTTCTCTCTTGTTGTTGGTATATAGAAATGCAACTGATTTCTGTGGATTGATTTTATATCCTGCCACTTTACTGAATTCCTGTATGAGTTCTAACAGTTTTGGGGTGGAGTCTTTTGGGTTTTCCACATAAAGTATCATATCATCTGCAAAGAGTGAGAGTTTGACTTCTTCTGTGCTGATTCGGATGCCTTTTATTTCTTTTTGTTGTCTGATTGTTGAAGCTAGGACTTCTAGTAGTATGTTGAATAGCAGTGGTGACAGTGGACATCCCTGCCATGTTCCTGACCTTAGGGGAAAAGCTCTCAGTTTTTCACTGGGGTCCTTTTTTATTTGTTAAATTTAACAATGTTATGCACACAGCAATATGACCTCCAGCTCAGTCTCAGGCCTCTGGGACTGATCAGAAAAGGCTCTCATCTCATTTCTGCCACTGAACAGGTGAATGTCACTTGGTAAGTCACTTGTCCTCTGAGGCCTAGTTGGAGATGATTCACATACAGTGCCTAACTTGGCACCTGTCTCCCAGTAGCTGCTCCATGAATGGGATCGAGTAGCAAAGTCAGATGCAGATACTACTTCCTAGATTAAAGATGACTCACTCACCCTATCACCTCTGAGTCTTCTAACAGCCTCTATAAGACAGTTGATGAAAGGGTTATATTTACTTTACAAATGGGGAAAGTGATGCTCCGAATTGTAACCAAACAGGGCAGAATGTGTAAGTGCCCTGTGAGTGACCCAGGGAAGAGAAAGGGTCTGGTTTCTCACCCCAGCTGTGCTCCTGACCCCCGGGTGTCCTCTTCTCCAGGATCACTCTTCACACATGGCTAGTGAGCTGGGCCCAGGAAGTATGCCATTCAGGAGTCTAGAGCTTGAGTGACAAAACCAGAATGAAGACATTGTCTTCCCCCTTCAGCATCCTGGCTAGTCCTTTGCTTAGAGTGAAGTCCTGAGTTCCTTGGATCTCCAAGGAAGTTCAGGTTGACTACTTAAGGAGTGGTGGACATACTTGTCACCATCTTCTGAATCTTTCATTCCAAACATATGGGGCCCACATAGTATGGAAAGAGCTCAAAGAGGCAAGAAACCAGGGCTCTGGCCCCACTTCAGCTGTTGACTCATTCAGGGATCCTCTTGTTTCTTTGCCTTAGTTGCTTCACCTCTAAAATGGGGATTTGATTAAAAAATAGTCAGAACTGAGTGTTACTGGAGTGGTTGGGGGTGGGAGGGATGGGGTGGCTGGGTGATAGACATTGGGGAGGGTATGTGCCACGGTGAGCGCTGTGAATTGTGCAAGACTGTTGAATCACAGATCTGTACTTCTGAAACAAATAACGCAACATATTTTAAGAAAAAGAAGAAGATAACAGGAGAGGAAGAAAAGGGGAGTATGTCAGAGGGGGAGACTAACCATGAGAGATGATGGACTCTGAAAAACAAACTGAGGGTTCTAGAGGGGAGGGGGGTAGGGGGATGGGTTAGCCTGGTGATGGGTATTGAGGAGGGCACGTTCTGCATGGAGCACTGGGTGTTATGAACAAACAATGAATCATGGAACACTGCACCAAAAACTAATGATGTAATATATGGTGATTAACATAACAATAAAAAATTAAAAAAAAATAGTCAGGAAATGACTTTGAAAACATCAAAAATGCTATTGCAAATGGCTGTTGGATTCTGAACAGAAACATGGTCCCAGTATTGGAACCCTCATGTTGGTCTTTCCATAGCAGTAGCTGCTTATCCATCCGTTTCCTCAGACCATGACTGAGGTGGTAAAGGGATAGGAGGAAGATGTGAATAGGAGTAAGGAAAGGGAATAAGACCTCGGTTCTGCTTCTGAAGGTCTTTAAGAAGTTCTTCAAACGGTAGAGAACACAGAGTTGTGCCCACCTCTTCTCAGTACTTGTGAGATGCTGAACTTGGAGGTTTCTTGTCCCCTGGGCCCGCTGGAGGGGTGAGCTGCCAATTTGGACTTGCTAGCCTACAGCCCTGAGGGTCTTATTGTTTGGAGAAAAGAGGCCAGAGGCAAAGTGAGAGAAAGCTGGTCACATCTGCCTACTGTCCTAAAGCCTGCGGCTGTATTACTGACTCGTTCTGCATCCTATGGAGCTGAGGACTAGTGCTTATTAGCAGTCTCTCAGCAGGAACAGAAGACTGTCTCTTGTGTTACTGTGTCTGAAAAGAGGGGGAAAGACAGGAAACTGTAAGCATTTTCTGATGCTGAGTAAATGGATGAACAGGAGACTAATGTCCAGAGTATCATAAGATGATGGACTAGGAAGCCCTGTGCCCTCCTCTCCCTCACAAACGCACCAGTTCAATAACAATTTATGAACAAATTCTTTTCTGTTAGAAATCCAGAAACTAATTGAAAGCCTCCTGTAACCCCAGGTGAACATAAAACCACATTCACTAAGGCCAATAAGAAGATTGGGTCCAGAGTCCCTGCGTCTAGCCTAGTGCTATATGATTGGGAAGAGACCCCCTAGCACCCAGATTCTACCAGGGAAAGGAGAAGGTAGGTTTCTGCATCCAGCACCTCAACTTTTCTAAAGAAACTCTCTAGAAGTCTTGCTTCTGTCTTGCCAGATGTGGAGCTCTGATGGGTCCAGTACAATTAGCCATCTAGGGGAAATGGAGACGGTGGTTTAGACTGGTAGGTGCTATAGCTCTAAAGTCCCTGGCTCAGCAAAGAGTGAGTGTTTAAAAAAAAAAAGCACAGTTGTTTTCTTCTCCCTGGGGAAGGAAAAATGTTGGTAGAAGCCTCCAGAACTCTGGCCAGGCTGATTGGTGGGAATCTTCTCCTGTATGAGGCCAGTCTGTGAAGACAAGCAGAAGTATTTGTTTTGTGTAATGTGCAGACACCAACACAGAAAGAAAGAAAATGAAGGATTAGGCAAAGATGTTCTAAACAAAGGAACATGATAAAGCTGACCCTAATGAAATGGAGTTATATAATTTACCTGGAAGAATTCAAAATAATTGTCAAAAAGATGTGCACTGAGATCAAGAAAAGAATGCATGAACAAAGTGAGAATTTCAACAAATATAAAAAGTACTAAACAGAAATCATGGAGTCCAAAAACAAAATAACTACACTGAAAATTTTGCTAGCAGGGCTCAACAGCAGACTAGATCAAGCAGAAGAAAGAAACAGAAAACTCAAACAAAAGTCACTGAAAATAATTCAGTCAGTGGAGTAATAAGATGAAAGAATGAAAAATAATGATGAAAGCTTAAGGAATTTATGAGAAACCATTAAGTAGACCAATATATACATTATGGGAGTTCCAGAAAGAGAAGAGAGAGAAAGACCAGAAAGTTCATTTTTAAAAACAGCTGAAAATATCCCAATTCTGCAGAAGGAAATGGACATCCAGATCCATAAAGCCCAAAAGACAACAAATAAGATGAACCCAAAGAAATCCATACTGAGGCACATTAAAATCAAATCGTCAAAAATCAAAGACAGTATTTTGAAAGCAGCCGAAGAAAAGTGACTTGTCACCTACAAGGAAACTCCTTAGGCTATGAACATATTTTTCAGGAGAAACCTTACAGGCCAAAAAAAGAGTGGAATGATATATTCAAAATGCTGAAGGAAAAAACTGCCAACAAAGAATACTATCCCACACAAAATCCAAATCAAAACCTCAATGAGATACCACCTCACACCTGTCAGAATGGCTAAAATTAACAAGTCAGGGAACGACAGATGTTGGCGGGGATGTGGAGAAAGGGGAACCCTCCTACACTGTTGGTGGGAATGCAAGCTGGTGCAACCACTCTGGAAAACAGTATGGAGGTTCCTCAAACAGTTGAAATTAGAGCTACCGTTCGATCCAGCAATTGCACTACTGGGTATTTACCACAAAGATACAAATGTAGGGACCCGAAGGGGTACGTGTACCCCAATGTTTATAGCAGCAATGTCCACCATAGCCAAACTGTGGAAAGAGCCAAGATGCCCATCGACAGATGAATGGATAAAGAAGCTGTGGTATATATACACAATGGAATATTATGCAGCCATCAAAAGGAATGAGATCTTGCCATTTGCAACGACGTGGATGGAACTGGAGGGTGTTATGCTGAGTGAAATAAGTCAATCAGAGAAAGACATGTATCACATGACCTCACTGATATGAGGAATTCTTAATCTCAGGAAAGAAACTGAGTGTTACTGGAGTGGTTGGGGGTGGGAGGGAATGGGGTGGCTGGGTGATAGACATTGGGGAGGGTATGTGCCACGGTGAGCGCTGTGAATTGTGCAAGACTGTTGAATCACAGATCTGTACTTCTGAAACAAATAACGCAACATATTTTAAGAAAAAAGAAAAAGAAGAAGATAACAGGAGAGGAAGAAAAGGGGAGTATGTCAGAGGGGGAGACAAACCATGAGAGATGATGGACTCTGAAAAACAAACTGAGGGTTCGAGAGGGGAGGGGGTAGGGGGATGGGTTAGCCTGGTGATGGGTATTGAGGAGGGCACGTTCTGCATGGAGCACTGGGTGTTATGAACAAACAATGAATCATGGAACACTGCACCAAAAACTAATGATGTAATATATGGTGATTAACATAACAATAAAAAAATAAATAACGAAAAAAAAAAGAATACTATCCCACACAAAACTGTCCTTCAAAAATGAAAAAGAGATAAAGATTTTCTCAAATAAACAAAAGCTGAGGGAATTCATCACCACAAGACCTGCCTTACAAGAAATGCTTAGGAGAGTTCTTCAAGTTGAAATGAAAGGATGCTAAACAGCAGCGTAATAACATAAGAATATATGAAACTCATTGGTAAAGTTAAATGTATAGACAGATACAGAATACTATATTATTGTAATAGTGATAGATAAAATCACTTTTAATTATATTATAAACGTTAAAAGACAAAAGCATTAAAAATAAACTAAAAATATGTTTAAAGATACATAATATGAATAGATGTAAATTGTGACAACAATAACATAAAGCATTACTGGGAGAAATTACAGTGTAGACTTTACAGACTTTAGAGCTATAGCACCTACCAGTCTAAACCACCATCTCCATTTCCCCTAGATGGCTAATTGTACTGGACCCATCAGAGCTCCACATCTGGCAAGAGTGTTTGTGTATGACTGAATTTAACATGTTATCACTTAAAATAGACTGTTATGACTATAAGATATTTTATGTACGCTCCAAGGTAACAACGCACACAAAAGTACTTATAGATGTTATATGAAGGAAAAAAGAAAGGACTCAAAGCATATCAATGCAAAAAAATCAATAAAGCACAAAGGAAAAGAGTAAGAGAGGAAAAAACAGACAAATGAACTGCAAGACTAACAGCAAACAATGAACAGAATGGCAAGAGTGAATCTTCCTTATCAATAATTACATTAAATGTAAAAGGATTAAACTGCAATCAAAAGACATAGAGTGGCTAAAATGGATAACAAAAACAAGACCCCACTATATGCAGTCAACAAGAAACTCACTTTATATTTAAAGACACACATAGTCTGAAAGTGAAGGTATGGAAAAAGATATTCCATGCAAATGGTAACCAGAAGAGAGCAGGAGTGTCTATACTTATATCAAACAAAATAGACTTTAAAGTCAAAACTGTTAGACAAAGATATTATATAATGATAAAAGGGTTTAACTGCTAAAAAGATATAATTATAAATATATATGTACCCACATCAGACCACCTAAATATGGAAAGCAAACATTGATATAACTGAAGGGAGAAATAAACAGCAATACAGTAATGGTAAAAGACTTCAGTACCCCACCTTCAATAATAGACTATCCAGACAAAAGATAAATAAGGAAACAGCGACCTTGAGCAACTCTATAGACCAAATGGACCTAACAGATATATACAGAACATTTCACCCAACAACAGCAGAATAAACATTTTTCTCAAGCACATACAGATCTTTCTCTAGGATAGATCACATGTTAGATCACAAAGCAAGCCTTAACAAATTTAAGAAGACTGAGGTCATACCAAATATGTCTTCTGACCACAACGGAATGAAACTAGAAATCAAAGCAGAAAGAAAATGGGAAAATTCACAAATATGTGGAAGTTAAACAGTATACTCTTAAAAAAGCACTGGGTGAAAGAAAAAAATCAAAAATAAATTAGAAAATATCTCAAGACAAATGAAAACAAAAACACAATATACCAAAACTTACGAGATGCAACAAAAGCAGTACTAAGAGAGAAGTTCTTAGCAATAAATGCCTATATTTTAAAAAGTGCAAGATCTCAAATAAACAACTTTACACCTCAAAGAACAAAAGAAGAAGAAGAAACTAAGCCTAAAGTTAGCAGAAAGAATGAAATAATACAGATTAGAGCAGAAATAAATGAAATAGAAAATAGAAAAAAAAGCAAAACTCAACAAAACTAAGAGTTGGGTTTTTTTTAAAAGATAAATGAAACTGACAAAGTTTTCTTAGCTAGACTAAGAAAAAAGGAGAGAAGTAAATACAATTAGAAATGTAAGAAGAGAGGTCTGTGAGCATGGCGCTGCGAGCGGTGCGGAGCGTGCGGGCTGCGGCCTGCGGTCTGCGCGTCGCCTCCGCGCCCTCTGCACCCTGCCTGACGCGGCCCTGGGGGCTGAGGGCAGGCGCCGTCCCGACACTGCGCACGGGCTCCGCTCTGCTCTCCGTGCGTAAATTCACAGACAAACATGAATGGATAACAACAGAAAATGGTATTGGAACAGTGGGAATCAGCAATTTTGCACAGGAAGCTCTGGGAGATGTTGTTTACTGTAGTCTGCCTGAAGTTGGGACAAAACTGAACAAACAAGATGAGTTTGGTGCTTTGGAAAGTGTGAAAGCTGCTAGTGAACTCTATTCTCCTCCATCAGGAGAAGTAACTGAAATTAATGAAGCTCTTGCAGAAAATCCAGGACTTGTCAACAAATCTTGTTATGAAGATGGTTGGCTGATCAAGATAGCACTCAGTGATCCCTCAGAACTGGATGAATTAATGAGTGAAGAAGCATATGAGAAATACATAAAATCTATTGAGGAGTGAAAATGGAACCCCTAAATAAACTAGTATGAAACAAAAACAAACACAAAACAAAACAAAAAAGAAATGTAAGAAGAGATATTACAACCGATGTCACAGAAATACAAAGGATCATAAGAAACTACTATGAACAGCTAAATGCCAACAAACTGGATAACCTGGAAGAAATGAATAAATTCCTAGAAACACATAACCTATCAAGACTCAATCATGAAGAAACAGGAAGTCTGAACAGATCTGTGACTAGTATGGAGATTGAATTAGTAATTTAAAACCTCCCAACAAAGACAAGCTCAGGAGCAGATTGCTTTACTGGTGAATTCTACCAAATATTTAAAGAATTAATGCCAATCCTTCCTAAACTCTTCTAAGACATGGAAGAGGCGGGAACATTTCCAAACCCATTTTATGAGGGCAGAATTATCCTGATACCAAAGCCAGACAAAGACATCATAAGAAAACAACAGGCCAATATACCTAATGAATATAGGTGCAAAAATTTTCAGCAGAATACTAGCAAACCAAATTCAACAGCACATTAAAAGGATCGTACACCATGACCATGTGGGATTTATCCCTAGGATGCAAGGATGGCTCAACATATGCAAATCAAATAATGTAATACAACACAGTAACAGAATAAAGGATAAAAATCACATGATCACCTCAATAGAGGCAAAAAAAAAATTTGACAAAATTCAACACCTTTTCATGAGAAAAGCTCTCAATAAACTGGAATAGAAGAAAAGTACCTCAACATAATAAAGACTATATATGAAAAACCCACAGCTAAGACATCATACTCAATGGTGAAAAATGGAAAGCTTTTCCTCTAAGACCAGGAACAAGACAAGGGTGCCCACTCTTGCCACTTCTATCCAGTGTAGTACTGGAAGTCCTAGCCAGAATAATTAGGCCACAAAGAGAAATAAAAGACATCCAAATAGGAAAGGAAGAAGTAAAATGTCCTTGTTCTCAGATGGCATGATCTTATATATAGAAAACCCTGAAGACTCCATAAAAAGAAAAAAAACTGTTATAACTAATGAGCAAATTGAGTAAAGTTGCAGGACACAAAATCAACATACAAAAATTAGTTGAACTTATGTATACTAACACTGAACTGTCTCAAAAGAAAATTAGAAAAACAATTCCATTTCTAATAATACCACAAATAATAAAATACTTAGGAATAAACTTAACTAAGGAGATAAAGACTTGTATACTGAAAACTACAAAACATTGAAAAAAATTAGGGGTAGCTGGCTGGCTCAGTTGGTAGAGCATGTGACTCTTGATCTTGGGGTTGTGAGTTTGAGCCCCATGTTGGTCATACAGATTACTTTAAAAAAAGAAATAAATTCAAGAAGACACAAATAAATGAAAAGATAGCCTGTAATCATGGATTGGAAGGATTAATATTGTTAACATGTTCATATTACCCAAAGCAATCTACAAATTCAATGCAATCCCTACTGAAATCCCAATGGCATTTTTTTATAGAAATGGTAAAAACAATTCTACAATTCAAATGGCACCACAAAAGACCACAAGTAGCCAAATCAATCCTGAGAAAGAACAAAGCTGGAGGCATCACATTTCCTGATTTCAAAATATATTACAAAGCTACAGTAATCAAAATGGTATTGTACTGGCATCAGGGCATACACACAGACAAATGGAATAGAATAGAGGGCCCAGAAGTAAATCCACACGTATACAGTCAACTGATCTTTGAAGTGGGTATCAAAAATACACAATGGGGAAAGGATGGTCACTTCAACAAATGGTGTTGGGAACACTGGATATCCACATTTTTAAAAAATGAAACTGACCCCCATCTTACACATACACAAAAATGGGCTCAAAATGGGTTAAACACTTAACCTGAAACTGTAAAACTTCTAGAAGATAACATAGGAGAAAAGCTTCATTAGTCTTGACAGTGATTTCATGGATATGACACCAAAAGCACAGGCAACAATGCCAAAAATAAACAAATGGGACTACATCAAATAAAAAAGCTTCTGTGTATCAAATAAAACAATCAACAGAGTGGAAAGATAACCAACAGAATGGAAGAAAGCATTTGCAAACTCTATCTCTGATATGGGGTTAATCTCCAAAATATATAAAGAAACTCCACAACTCAATAACAACACAAGATAAAACAAAACAAACAACAACAATAACAACAAAAGTCCCTAATAATTATTTTAAAATGGGCTAAGGACTTGAAAGGACATTTTTCCAAAGAAGACATACAATGGCCATATATGGCCATACATGGCCAACAGGTATATGAAAAATGCTCAACATCACTAATCATCATGAAAATACAAATCAAAACCACAATGATGTATCACCTTGCACCCCTTAGGGTGGCTTTCATCAAGAAAGCTAAAGACAGTGAATGTTGACAAGGATGTAGAGAAATTGGAAGTCTTGCACACTGTTGGTGGGAACGCAAGATGGTACAGCTGCTTGGAAAACAGTATAGGTTTCTCAAGAAATTTAAAATAGAATTGTCATATGATTTAGCAATCCCACTTTTGGGAATTTATCCAAAAAATTGAAACCAAGATCTCAAAGAGATATTAGCACTGCCGTGTTCATTGCACCAAGAGGTGGGAACAACCTAAATGTCCACTGACAAATAAATGGATAATGAAAATGTGTACACATGCAACAGAATACTATTCAGCCTTTAAAAAGAAGGAAATTCTGCAATATGCAACAACATGGATGAACCTTGAGGGCATTATGCTAAGTGAAATAAAGCATTAACAGAAAAATAGAAATACTGCATGATTCCATTTATATGTAGTATCTAAAATAGTTAAATTCATAGAATCAAAGGATAGACTAGTAGTTGCCAGAACTGAAGGGAGGAATAAATAGGGAGTTACTGATCAAGGGGCATAAAGTTTCGGTTAAGCAAGATGAGTAAGCTTTAGAGATCTACTATACAACATTGTACCTATAGCCAACAATAATATATTATACACTTAAAATTTTGTTGAAAAGATAGATCTCATTATAAGTGTTCTTATCACAATAAAAGAAGTTTTTATTTAAAAGACTAACATCCATTGTACATATGGACCACATCTTCTTTATCCATTCATCTGTTGAAGGGCATCTCGGCTCTTTCCACAGTTTGGTATTAAGGAGGACACGTACTGCATGGAGCACTGGGTGTTATACAAAAACAATGAATCATGGATCACTACATCAAAAACTAATGATGTACTGTATGGTGACTAACATAACATAATAAAATAAAATTAAATTAAATTAAATTAAATAAATAAAAGACTAACATCCAGGATGCCTGGGTGGCTCAGTTAGTTAAGCCTCTGCCTTTGGCTCAGGCCATGATCCCAGGGTCCTAGGATAGTCCCACATCAGGCTCCTAGCTCAACGGGGAGCCTGCTTCTCCCTCTGCCCTTCTCCCTGCTTGTGTGCTCTCTCTCTCTCTCTCTCTCTCTCTCTGACAAATAAATAAATAAAATCTTTTTTAAAAAAGACTAACATCCAATAATATGAATGCTAGGCTATCAATTGAGTGTCTACAATATGCTAAATGCTTTTATTTGTCTTAATTATACCCCAAAAGCATCCCTGCAAGGTACACATTATTATTCTCATTTTACAGGTATTTAAATCAAGACCAGAGAGATTATTTCTCCCAAGTCATAAAGCTAACAAGTGGTCAGAGTGGGGATTAGAACCTAGGTCTTGCTGGTTCGAAGGCCCTACTTTCTACCATGCCATACTGCCGGTGGTATCCCCTAAAACTTTCCTGCTGTGATGCCTGGGGTCCAGTACGTGGAGCCTTGCTCTGCCCTAGGCATCTGAGAGGAAACCCCTGGGTAAGGCAGGAAGAAGGACGATGGAGCAGCAGGAAGAGCCTAAGCTGTGGGCTGACCTCAGCCTCACCACTCTGCCCTTTCTAGGCCTCCAATGACACAAATGGGAGCCTGGGTCCAAACTTAAAACCTGTGAATCCTGCAGATTGCAAAGACTAGGGTCTACATTGTGCAGTGACATTTCAGTTATTCCAAGGTCACCTAAGAGAATCATAAAGTCAGCAACCTCAGAAAGGCCTCTGAAAAGCTGAAATAATCCTTCATCTCCTGCCCTTTCATTGCCAGAGGGCCCTGCAGACTTTGCACACAGTCTGTCTCTCTTACACTCACATGTCTAACAAGCTCTGTTGCCAAGTCTCTGCCTGTAGCACATAGAAGCAGCACATTAGGAAGAGAGGACCAGAGCTACTAGAAATGAGGCTGACAGACATCAGAAATGGCCACTGACAGTGAGGGCGGAAGCAGCAATACAGTATAAAGCAGGTTCAAATGCAAGAAGTTTAGCCACTTGGAATTGTTTATTGCAGGAACAAAAAGTACAATGATGCTAGGTAAATGAGGTATTCCTGGACTTCCTTTGCCAACTGTGAATTCTCAGGGTACCTCTAGAAAGAACTGAGCCTGTCCTCTGGACCTGAGCACTTTGCTCAAGACTAGGGAGTGTTAGGGTACAAGTGGAAGAAATCATTTGCCATCTTCATACATGGGGATTTACTACTGATTGCTGTTAGAAGGACAATGAACTCCAATGTTCTGAATGAAGCAAGGTTAAGTGATGGCTTCTCATTCCTTAATTCAATCCAGTATTTGAATACAGCACTTAATGGGGGAACCAAATGGCCTCAGCTAGGGCTGAGAATAGGGAGGTAAACTCAGTACCCCCTTGCCTCAGTCAGGAGCAGGACTGGCCAATAAGCCAATAACTTAATGTACTGAGTTGAATAGTATCCTCCCAAAGTTCATGCCTGCCCTAAACGTGTGAATATGGTCTTATTTGGAAATAGGGTCTTTACAAATGTGATTAGTTAAGATAAGATCATACTAGATTAGGGTGGGCCCTACTCCAATAACTGGTGCCCTTCTAAGAAGAGAAAACAGAGACCCAGATACAGGATTGCCAGCAACAACCAAAAGCTAGGGAGAGGCAAGGAAAGATCCTCCTCTATAGCCTTCAAAGAGAGCATGGTCCTGCTGATGCCTCAATTTTAGATTTCTAGTTTCCAGAAATGTGAAAGAATAAATTTCTCTTGTTTTCAGCTGCCCAGCTGGTGGCATTGTATTATGGCAGCCCTGGGAAACTAATGCAGTCTTTTGTAAATCAGTGCAAAGTCCAAACAATACTAGTAAAGGACTCCTGAGAGTTAAACCAATTTGGACCACTAGTTAAGATGGCTTTTAAGTTTACACTTTGAGACACCCCACCAAAACATGGCAAGTATATACTATAAAGAGAATTTAAAAGGCACAACTGCACTAAAAAAATAAGATAAATATCTCAGTGGACCAAAAATGGAACATAAACATACCTGCTAAGCAGGAATGAAGCCACAGCCAGCTGAGGTCTGGATCTAGACGCAGACAGAGACAATCAGGTATTCTGCTCTAATGGGGTAATGGGAAGGGACTGGATTTTACTGCTTGAAATCAGATCCTAGTGTGGTGCTTCCCCATTCATAGAAGAGTTATAAACGTTACAACCACCCCCTGACTGAAGCTATAGTTTATATCAAGCTGCAAACCTAAGTTTGTGGAATGAAACAAACACAGGACTTGGTTCAAGCTGCCTGTAAACCTGGTGGAATTCCCCAAATCACAGAAGCAAGGAGGTCTTGATCCACAAACTTAAGACCTAATTCTCAACTGGGGCCCTAGGGTGCTAGGTAGAGGCATTAGCAAGACTGCTAAGCAGGAAAGGATGTGGGCAGAGAAAAGAACAACATGCACAACTATGTGACATGAGCAAAAATTTCAAAACACATAAGGAAAACTATACTATGAGTGTCAACTAAAAACAAAACAAAAAAACCTCAACACTCAAGAGATGAATTTGCTCCTGACAAAATGAGAATAATAGTACAGCCTGAAAATGACTCAATAAACGATATGTTTAGGATGCTCAAAGAGATGAAGAAATAACAACCATTAAAAACAAATAAACAAACAAAAACATATACCAAACCAGGCATAAATGAAATAAGAATGACTAGATATAAAAAATATCCAATTAGAAATTATGAAAATTTCTGCTTTTCTTTGCTCTTCCCTGCATTAACAAATCTCTAGGATGCTAGATAGACCTAGCTCACCTAATCCAGCAGCCCTGTATGTCACATTCTTACTAGCATTTATCTTTATTTATCTTTTCCTTGCCTAGGCCCTCTTCTGCTCTGCAGACTCCTTAATTTGTGGCTAGAGCTGGATTAAGGAACAGGTAATGAAGCAGCTAATCTAGAAGAGTTGGCTAAACATCACTGGATGCATTGGATATAGGATGCCAATTTACTCACACATAGTCACCAGTGTCTTTTTTTTTTCTAAAGATTTTATTTATGTATTTGAGAGAGAGAGAGAATGAGAGATAGAAAGCATGAGAGGGAAGAGGGTCAGAGGGAGAAGCAGACTCCCCGCTGAGCAGGAAGCCCGATGTGGGACTCGATCCCAGGACTCCAGGATCATGACCTGAGCCGAAGGCAGTCGCTTAACCAACTGAGCCACTCAGGCGCCCCACCAGTGTCTTTCTTTATAGTGTCCCTTAGCCTGTCCTTCCTTCTCTATGCATTCCCCCCAACCTCCCAGTCCCATGTGCATTCCTCAAGATCCCATTCTCTAACATGTGAACTACCTCCCACCCCCAGCATCAATGTGCATTCCTTGCCCACTAATAGGAGTTCTACATTCCCCAAGGTACAGTGACTAATTTCACAAGTTCCCTTTCATTTACTCATTTACACACTTCACGAAAACCAGTGGTTCTCAAAATGTGGTACCTAGACCAACAGCATCACCATCACCTGGAAACTTGTTAGAAATGCAAATTCTTGTCCCCAACCCTAGACTTACCGAATCAGAATCTCTGGGGGGTGGTACGCAGCAGTTTGTGTTTTAACAAGCCCTTGGATGATTCTGACGCATGCTTACATTTGAGAACTACTGCTGTAGACGTTTGTGTAACAAGTGCTCACAATGTGCCATGCACTGTGCTAGGTGCTGGGCATGCTCTCTCTCTTGGTGTTATAGCTCTTTTTCTGAAGCCCTCCATGGAGTCGTGTAGGAGATTCAGGGACTTCCAGAGTGGTGAACAAATGATCAGCATGGCATGGACTAAGTAAAGAGAAGGAAAGAACAACATTTCTGTGGCTGACAGATCTCAAGTGAGAGGGGAAAGAGAAGGACCATTGAAGGCACTTGTCCAGAGCTGGGTAACAGGTGTAATGATCATAGCCTAAGATCGATAAACAGAGTCATGCAGGTGCTGGGCATCCTGTCAGATAAATCCATGAGCCCCCAAAGCCTGGTGCTGGAGAGGCAATGGAAAAGACAGAGAATGTGATACATTTGTTGATGCCAAGTGAAGTTGAAATGTGTCAGGGATCCATATGTGCTAAGTAATCCCTCTTGATAAACACTGATTCAGCAATTGGCCAGTACAGAGGGCATTTGCTGAGCTTCTGCTCCGGGGATGCAGAAGTGAATCAGCCATGGTCCTTTCCCACCAGTAGCTCATGGTCACATGGGGGCAGACACAGAACCAGTGCCTGTGGTACAGTCAGGAAACACACTCTAGTAAAGGGTTGTGGGGACTCTCAGTTTCTGCTGAAAGAGGTTAGGGAAAGCTTTTGCAGGGGAGATGACGTTTGAAGGAGGGCTGGGAATGGCCAGGCAGAAAGGATGAGAGAATTTGCCAAGCAGAGGGGACAGCTTGTATGAAGATATGGAAGGGTGAAAGGGAAGAGCAAGGGGTTGGGGATGGCCACAGTAGTAAAGTAGGTGGCAGCAAATGGCGGAGAACACGCAGAAGTAGGTGGGGTTGGAACAGGTTATGGCTCTGGATTTTATCCTGTAGGTGTTGGGGAGTCACTGAAACTTCAAAGCAGAGGGGTGATATGGCAGACTTGGCATATTAGGTCACGTTGGGGGCTGTGTGGACAATGGTGCTGAAAAGGAGGCAGTGAAGCTAGGAGGCCCATAAAGAGGCTGTGAACAGGCCTGGGAAAAACTGGTATGGGTCACTGGCCCCAGCATAGAATGAGAATGGGTTGGAAAGGTTCTCTCAGGACCAGGGGCTGTGCTGGGCTCTGGGGGGCGGGGTATAAGATAAACCCAACACAGCCCCTTCCCTCAAGAGCTGAGCATGTGGAAAGAAGCCTAACACAAGTACATGAGGCAAGGGAAAGTGACTTCTTTCACTTTCTATGATGTACTAGTTTCCTATAGCTGCTGAAACAAGTGACTGCAAACAGTGACTTAAAACAACACAAATTTATTATCTTGCAGTTCTGGAGGTCAGAGGCAGAAATGGTTTGGCAGAATTGCATTCCTTCTGGAGGCCCTAGGGGAGAATATTTCTTTGCCTTTTCGACCTCCTAGAGGCACCCACATTCCTTGGTTCAATGCCCCACATCATTCCACTTCTGCTTCTTGCATCACATCTCCTTCTCTGATGCCAACCCTCCTGCATCCCTCTTATAAGGACCCCATGATTACATTTAAGGCCAATCCTTAAAATCCAGGATGATTTCTCCATCTCAAGATCCTCAAGTCAATCACAGGTAACATCTTTCTAGGTTCTGAGGATTAGAACACGGACAGCATCAAGGGGCCATTGTTCAAGCAGCCACAATGAGAAGGGTTCTTATGTTTTCATGAATAAATGATGATGATAAGGCCATTTTCTTTTGACTGCTTACTATCTGCCATATATTTTCACATCTAACTCTTGCAGGGACTCTAAGAGGGTATGTTCCATTCCTATCCTTTCAGTTGCCAAAAATAACCCAGCTAGGAAGTGGGGATGGAAAGGAAGCTTCTATTCTCAGTGTTATACCTTTTCCCTCCATGTCTGTTCCTAAACAGCTGACCACTTTTGTTACAAAGTTCTATGTTAATGTTTCATCTTCTGCATTTCTTTTTTTTGAAAGTAGCTTTAGTGTTTTTTGCAGAAAAAATGACACATGCCCATTTTAAAACTGCAAACAATACTGAAAGTACAAAGAAAAATTAAAATCACACCCAAATCTCATTTTCCAAGGATAACTATTGTTAACATTTGGTGAACATTCTCCAGACTGCTGTCTGTTCATCATAAATATGCCATTCTATAAAGCACTTTATCTATCTCCACTCTACATCATGAATATCTTTCCATGTCAGTACTTGTCAACTCCTCAAAATGGGCTTGCTGAGTCAAAGGCTGTGCACATTGTATATGTTAATACACATTGCCAAACAGCTCTCAAAATATATTAATTTACACTCTTACCAAAAGTGCAAGACCTTCACCAGTTTAGCCAATCTTTTAAATCTTTGGCAATTTGGTGAAAAAGAACATCTTTTCTTGGCATTGCTTTGATTATTATTGATAGCATCTTTCCACATCTTTATTGGCCATCTATATTTATTCTCTTGGGGAATGGTTTATTCAGGGCCTTTGCCTATTTTTCTATTGGGATGTTTCCTCTTTTCATTATGGGTTTGTAAGAGCTCATTGTAGAGAGGGCTATAAAGCCTGTGTCATATCTGTTGCAAATATTTTTCTCACATTGAATTACTATATACATATGATACTGTATATATATATATATATATATATATATATATATATGATCTTCTTTATTGCATTTTTCCACCTAGAAGGTTTTCATTTATATGCAGTGAAATTCATAACCTTTTTCTCTATGACTTCAAGGTTTTCTGTCATGTTTAGAAAAACTTTCCCTAACCCAAGATGATAATTTCTATAATGAGAAAAGCTCCATGTATTCTTCTTGTACTTTTATGGCTTCATATTTAACATTTAAGTCTTTGACACACCTGGAGTTTATTTCAGTGTAAGGAGTGAGGTAGAGATGTGACTCTATACTTTTCTAAATAGCTTTCACCATCCTTTCAACACTGATTTGAAATAGCACCTTTATCACATACTAAACTTGCATATATATGTGGGTATATTTTTGGGCTTTCTGCTCTAATCAATTGATCTATTTTTCCCCTGTGCAGGAACCTTATAATATGCTTCCCTAGCTGGTAAGAAGAGTTTGTCCTTATGGCTCTTCTTTCTGAATATTCTTGCCATGTGCTTATTCTTCTAGATGACCTTTTGAATAGTTTTATCCTGTTCTGAAAATCCTTTTAGAATTTTTATTGAGATTTTTTTGAATTTTAGATCAATTTACGGATAATTGGTGTATTTTCAATATTGACTTTTCATATCTAGAAACAAGGCGTGGTTCTCCATTTACCCAGGTCTTCCTTAATGGCCCTTTGTAGAGCTTTATAGTTGTATTTCCTATGGTTGCTGTAACAAATGATCACAACCTAGGGGGTTTAAAACAACCAAAATTTATTCTGTCACAGTTCTGGAGACCAGAAGTCCAAAATTCATATCACCAGGCCAAAATCAAGGTGTCAGCAGGGCTGCAGTCCTTCCAGAGGCTCCAAGGGAGAATCTGTTCTTTGTCTCTCGCAGCTTCTGATCTAAAGCTTCCAGCAGTCCTCGGGTTATGGCTACATCGTGCAGATCTCTGCCTCCATGGTCACAGTGCCTTCTCCTCTGTGTGACTGTGTCAGATCTCTTTCTGCCTCCCTCTTAAAGGGATATGTGTGATTGCATTTGGTCCTACCCAGATAATCTAGGATAATCTCCCCATCTCAAGATCCTGAACTTAATCACATTTGCAAAGATGCTCTTTCCCTATAAGGTCACATTTACAGGTTCCAGGTTGGGGGCCATTATTCAGCCTATAACTCTACTTTTTGTTACCACTTAGGTTGTGAAGCAGTGTATTCCCATGACTGCAACTCTTCTTTATATACCTACTAATCTCTCTTTCATTAAGGAAATAATAAATAAAATTAATTAATTGATTGATTGATCTCTACTTGGGCTAGAGATGTGGACAAGGAGAGAGTCCTGGAGGGGTACTGTGGAGCAGAGGACAGTTTACATTATGTCAGAACTCGCCATAAAGATCTGACTCTTTGACTCCTGAATTCATAAACCCAGAGGTCTCATCCTCTCCTCTAGTTTTGAGGGCCAACTTCTCAATTGCGTCTGAAAGTGATATATTAACTGAAATGCATTGAACACAAGTTCATGTTTGCATATGTTGAGTAAACAGGGAATTGTGGAGAAAGGTTTCCCAACTTGTGCCCTTACCCTAAGATGGCCTCTTAAAACACTATTCATTGCTGGCTTGGGAGGCATCAGGCAGCATGGCAAGGTGACTGAGCTTGGAGTCAAGAAAGCTGAGTTATGACCCAGCTCTATTCCTGCTACCTGGATGTGACCAACCACTTAGCCTCTCTGGGCCTCACTTTCTTTGTCTTTGAATGGGGATGTTGATATCTGTGTTGCCTTCCTCACAGAACAGAGGCCAAGTATGCATGCCCTTTACCCACCTGCAAGAGTATGGCTTGTGCAGGATGAACAATGATGGCCATCTGAGCATGTACTCCCAGGTGGCAGGTGGTGGACTGGCCCGAAATCTGGGCAGGCCCTGTAGGAGGAATCAGGTCCCTGGGAGACATCAAGGTAGGCATGTGGTAAAGTACATGTGTTCATATACCACCCCGCATCTTAGCTGCCTGGGGCCTGGTAGCTGAGAGATTTGCCATGTTGAGCCTTCTAAATGAATAAAGTGGGTAATTTCATATTGATATGAAAACTACAGGAAAGACTTTGCTCATGTTTGCTTTGTTGCCTAGGGTTTCCTTGTAGCCAACTTTAAAGCTGCAGACAATTTCTATATTCTTTCCCATCTCTCTCTACCTCCCCAGAGAGGTGGGAGTGGTAGATGGAAATTATGAAAAGTCTACATTCCTTGGGAAGATTAGTCAGTTTGGTTTTTTTGGAATAAATCTGAGTCCTGAATGAACATATTGTTAATGTGGTATCAAAGGGAGAGTAGAAAGAAAAAGGACATACTATGCACTATCTTGGATTCCAGAAAGACAAAGCCAGTCTTCAAGTGCTGAGGCCACTTGCCAGCTGACCCTCTGCTCTAAGGCGCCCCTGCGGTCTCTCCTCTAACCCCATTGGGATGGGCCACCTGGGACCTCCGCCCTGTATTTCTCTAGCGTTGTGCCCTGATGCTCCAATGACCACATAAAAGGTCTGCCTCCCCCACCTCAAGCCCGGTGCCCCTCATGTTCTTCTTACCCTGACTCCCAACTGCATCTTCCCCTGTCCTGTGCTGGCCTCTACATTCACTGAGAAGCCACCACAGTGCCCTCAATAGTACATGGCTTCAGCATCTGTGCAGAACAGCAGTGAGGACCATCTGAGTACTGGGGTGCTGAAAACCACAGACACTCAGAACCCATTGCCCGTAGAGCATGCAGTGTGCCAGTGCCAGGCGAAGTTTCCAGAGGTCCCTAAGACCACCTAACAAGCTGCCCCAGGCCCTGCCTGAGGTGTATTCCTGGTTTCCTACCTCTCACCCTCACCTGCTGCCATCCTCTATCAACACATATACCTATCTGCCTTCAGCCCACTGCCCCCATGGGTGCCCTGTATGTGCAGAGCAGGAAGCTACTCCCTTCCCATTTGAGTGAACCTTGGCACTGGCCAAATTTCTCTGCATTATGTGATGATTTATGTCACCCACTGAGGGTAAAATTGTCCCTTGCCTGTTTCATTCAGGTCCCTGGCCCAGAACAAGCCTTTCTAGAGCAAAATGAATCAGGTAGAATATCCTCAAAGAGATTGTTGTTCCCTGACTAATGCTGACTAAAATCCCAGAATCCATAGTTAGTCCAACCTTCTTTCTCATTCTTAAGTGGGGAAACTGAGGCACAGGGAGGTCACATCTCCAGTCCTCAGCAGAGTTGAATTCCAAGTCTCTTGATTTTCAGTCCTGTCCTCTCTCCACTCCACCACCCTACTTGCCTTTTGTGCATGTGGCTGAGAGGGCCAGCCTTCCTCAGCTTACCACTCTCAAAATAACTTTGACAAGAACTCAGATTTCACAGCCATGTCAGTGAGGTGTTAAATGTGGGCATCAAGGGTGGCTGAACAGTGGCACCTCTAACTTCATGGGGCTCCGTCTATAACTGTGGGGCTCAGAGCCAACAGCTGCAGGCCTGACAGGCCTGGTTCTACACGCTCATGGCAGTGAAGACAGATTTACCTCAGGGGGCCTGGTAACACCGGAATGGACTGCAGTAACAGAGCCTCTTTCTTCCCTTTGATAAATGAATGGGTTGGGAGGGTGGCCATGGGGAACTACCAGGTAGGTAGAAGAGCACCTCTCAAGTTTGAACCCCTAGGGCCTTTCCAGGGTATCTTGGAAACTTCCACCAGCCAGTTGTCAAAGTGGCCTTTAATCCAGCTGAGTGCAGAACTGGGGGACTGGAGTGTTCTCTGGAGCTGGAGTTGAGATGTGCCCCTAGCAGGAATGCTTAGTGTAAGCTTATTTGCTCTTCCAAAGCCCAAGCAGCCTGGGCACAGAGAGTGGCTAAGCAAAAATGAAGGCCCCTTAGAGCACTGGGAAGATTGTGCTGCCGTGATCTTGTCATGGATTATGGGCCCACCACGCAAACAGCCCAGAGGAAGGGCCAAGCTGCAGTGGTGGCTCTTGAGCTACATGCAGAGTGTGAGAGCCAGCAGGTACGGTGTTGGCATTCTTGTCCATGGCCTTGTTACCATTGTGACCCTCAAAACGACTGCCTGCCACTGAGTGCCTCCTGTGCACTGAGCATGTGGTAAACTTTCACTCCTACCCTGATTCTCACAACTACCCTGTGAAGTGGGTGTTGCAGTTAGCTCCTTTTTATAGATAAAGAAAGCAAGGCTCAGAGAGGTGGAGTTACTCACTGGTCTCTCAGCTGCGAAGCAATTGGCCATGAGGTGAACAGGACCTGGCTCTTGTTCTCAAGATATCTAGAGACAGAGTAAATGAATAAGAACTCCCATTTATTGGACATCCTCAGGAAAATGCAACTCCAGTACGTTAAGCAACTTGAACAAGGTGGCAGAGCTGGGATTTGAACCACTGAGCCAGTGGTTCTCAAGCTATTTGGTTCGTTTTTGCACTTTTTTAAAAAGTGGGCTCCACACCTACCATGGAGCCCAGTGCAGGCGCCATCTCACGACCCTGAGCTCAAGACCTGAGCTGAAACCAAGAGTCAAATGCTTAACCCACTGAGCCACTCAGGTGCCCCTCTCTTTCGTACTCTTCAAACTTATTGATGGCAAATTCACAGAGACAGAAAACAGATCAGTGGTTGCCAGAGGCTGGAGGAGAATGGAAAAGGGAGTGACTGCTCAATGGGGTTGGAGTTTCCTTTTGGGGTGAAAAATGTTATGGAACTAAATAGGGGTGATGGTTGCACAATACTGTGAATGTACTAAATGTCACTGAATTGTAAAATTTAAAATGGTTAAAAAAATAAAATGGTTAATTTTATGTCATGTGAATTTCACTTCAATGAAAAAACAGAATACAATGAGGTAAATCAACAACGACCACAAAAGTTGTAGAAGACCCCAAAGAGCTTTTGTTTGTGTGGGTTATAGCTCTTCGTGTTAACCATATTAGAAACAACATTGTTAAAATATATATTTATTTATTTATTTATTTATAAATTAAAATAATAAACTCATTTCCCATGAATATAAATAATATTTTAATGAAAATAACTGTATTTTCCAAAACAAAAACTCATATTGAAAAGAGTTGCATTATTTTACATTCTTTTCAAACTTCTCTAGTATGTGGCTTTGTAGAAAACAGCTAGATTCTCACATCTACTCAATTCAGTTATGATATATTCTTTTTTTTTAAGAATAAAGTATTTTATTTTTTTTTTAGATTTATTTATTTGAGAGAGCGAGAATGAGAGAGAGAGAGTACATGAGAGGGGAGAGGGTCAGAGGGAGAAGCAGGCTCCTCGCCGAGCAGGGACCCCGATGCAGGACTCGATCCCGGGACTCCGGGATCATGACCTGAGCCGAAGGCAGTCACTCAACCAACTGAGCCACCCAGGCGCCCAGTTATGATATATTCTTAAGGGTCAAGTATATGAAGGAAATCCAGCCTCACACAGATATGCAATTAGAGAAGGGAAGAATATTTTAATTGACTTTTCATATAATTGTGGACATTCTTCTTTGATATGACACCAAAACTCGACCAGTAGTTGTTTCTTATAGGTTAAGTTGCAGTGTGGAATGTGAAATGATATTAATGAACTTTCCATACTTGACTCCATTGAGTCCCCAAAGGACTCTCTTATGCTTTGAATGGATCTTTTACCCAGCCATGTGTTGGTAACATCCTACTTCGGTCACTTGGAAAATATAGGTGCCCTGGACTTATGTGGAACTTCCATATGTTGGCACATTTCTCTCCAACATCAGAAAAAATCACATTTGTTACCATAACCATCCATCTCATTGGAAAAGGTCTTTAACTCTTGGGAAGCTGTCAAGCTCACAGTGGTGGATTCAAGCTTTTCAAATTTTTAATTTTGGCATTAAAGCTGAAATTTTATCGTTGGCAAAAAATACTGTCAGTTGTTTTCCTTGAAGTGATGGGCTCACTTCGTTCATTTACGAGAAAATGTCTGCCGAATACCCAAATCTGAATAACATTAGTTAGTCATTCTTTCAAGTAAATGTGATGTTCTATGAAAAATCAGCCAATTCAGCTCACAATTCAAAACAATCACACGAGTGCTTTGCCTTGAACCAACTGTTGTGCTTTGGTTTCCAGCACAAGTGCTTTAAACACATTTCCAGTTTTGTCAGACAGAATTTTTAAAAATATGGGTACTCAAGGGTCAATATTTAATAAAGTTAATTATTACTGCTTCGCTGACAACATTCTTAAGTGAATCTGGCTTTTTTTTTTTTTTTTTTTAACTGCGAGCGCTTGGCAGTGAAGAATCCAATGACAGCTAGTACAATTTGGTGCCGCTGCCCTGATTCATGCTCAGGCATCTGCTGTTTTACCCACCATTGCTTTTTTTTTAAGTATAGTTAACATACACTGTTATATTAGTTTCAGGTGTACAACATATTGATTCAACAATTCTATACATTACTCAGGGCTCACCACAATAAGTGTAGCTACCATCTGTCACCATACAAAGTTATTACAATATTATTAACTATATTCCCTATGCTGTACCTTTCGTCTCTGTGACATATCTATTTTATAACTGGGAGTTTGTACCTCTTGATCCCCTCCATCTATTTTACCCACCCCCACCCACCTGCCCTCTGGCAACCACCAGTTTGTTGTGTATTTAAGAGTCTGTTTTTTGGTTTGTTTGTTTACTTGTTTGTTCATTTGTTTTGCTTTTTAGATTCCACATGTAAGTGAAATTATACGGCATTTGTCTTTTCCTATCTGAAATACTTCACTTAGCGTAATACCTTCTAAGTCCATCCATTTTGTCACAAGTGGCAAGATCTCAGTAATCCCACTGCTGAATATTTACCTAAAGAAACCAAAAACACTAATTCAAAAAGATATATGCACTCCTATGTTTATTGCAGCGTTATTTACCATAACCAAAATATGGAAGCAACCCAGTGTCCATTGATCGATGAATGGATAAAGAAGATGTGAGGTGTGTGTGTGTGTGTGTGTGTGTGTGTGTGTGTGTGTGTGTGTGTATATAATGCAGTATAACTCACCACGGCTTTTGCGCTACCAGTGCCAATCCATCCAGTGGAAAAGTCAAAGAATGTTTGAGTGTTATTGTGAAAATAGTTTTGACCTTGAAGATCCCCTAAAAGGGTTAGGGATCTCTGGTGTTCCACAGATCTCACTCTGAAAACAACTGCATGAGGCTGTGCATACATCTGCTCACGCTACTTCCCTTAATCAGGACTTCGGTGGCTTCCTATCACCTGCAGAATCAGGCAGGCCTGATCTCAGCCCACACTGTCAGCCCAGGACATGGGGTTCTAGCCAAATAAGCCCCTCACCATTTTCCAAGTATGTCCTTCCATGCCTTTGCCCATGCTTTCCCCTCCACCAAAACACCCTCATCACCATCTCTGGCTATTGAAATACTACTTACCCTCCAAGGTCCAGGTCAACTATTGCCTCTTCCAAGAAGGCTTCCCAGGTTTTTAAGTGAAAAAATCATGTTTTCCTCTGAACTTCCTGATCCCACTATCAAGCTGGATGTTATATTAGAAGGAGGTGTACCCTTGTCTCTGAGCTCCCCAAAGGTGAGTACTGAGTCTTTCCTCTCCATTTCCCCACAGGACAGTCTTGTTCATCACTGGGGTGGGGGATGTTTATTCACTTGGACTCCAGTGCCAAGAATGTAAAACTTGAAAATGCCATGTGACTATATCTATGAATGCTCAAACCTCATGGAGCATATTCTGACTTGAGTCCCCAAGGAATGTCACCATCGGTATTGACACTCATTCATGCTTCTTAAAGATGATCTTATTGGAGGGGTGCCTGGGTGGCTCAGTCAGTTAAGCTTCTGACTCTTGATTTTGGCTCAGGTCATGATCTCAGCGTCCTGGGATCGAGCCCCATGTCCGGCTCAGCACTCAGCGTGGAGTTTGCTTGAGGATTCTCTCTTTCCCTTTGCCTCTGCCCCTCCCCCTACTCTCTCTCTCTCTCTCAAATAAATAAATCTTTTTTAAAAAAAATGATCTTACTGTAGGGATATGTCCTACTTCTGGGCTACTCCAACCCCAGGATTCTTGGCTCCTAAAGCAGGAAGAATCCTCAAAAGGGGGAAAGCCCCCTGGCTCCAGGCTCTACTGAACATGCCATGTCTCTTACCTCCTGTTTCTCACATGACACAGTTCATGCCCCTGTGTTATGCCATAGATCAGACTGGAGGCCCAGATTCTCCCCTCCCAGCTTTCCTCAATGCCTTGAAATTCAAATAAGATCATGCTAATGACTCCCAAAGATCACCCAACACTCTGCCCCCATGTGCCCAGCCCAACCTGGGCTAGGAGACTTTATCTTATTCAGAGGTCATCTTAGAACCGTGCAGAATCACAGTTGATGCCTGCGGAGATGCACTTTTTTGTTTCAAAGGCCAATTTAATTTTGATGCCTTTGGCCTCAATAGTTCTTTCCTGATTTCCAGGAATTGCTCTCAATTTACCAATTGCCAGCTCATAGCTCTATGCACCAGCCTTTTGCCTGTCTGTTGTGCTCTAACATCTCTCTCCTCATTGATCACGTTGGCTGGCAGGGGCGTGGAGGGAGGGGAGAAGGACAGACCTGTGCAGGCTGGAGCATGGCTCAGTTGGAGGAAGCGATCTGTGCAGTGGAGACTGAAGGACTCTGAACCAGGGCCCAGAGAACACAGAGGGCAACACATGGAGATGGGCGAGGAGAGTAGTCAACTGGTCAGTATGAATTGGAGCCATCATGGCAGACTCAGATAAGCAATCAGGGCCTTGGGCTGCGTCAACAGAGGCAACATGTTCAGAACAAGGGAGGTGAGGGTGCTACTCTCTTTTGCAGTTTAGTGTATAAGGCATGAATTCTGGAACCAGAACGTCTGATTTGACTTTTGACTAACACTTATCTCTGTGCCTTTGGGCAAGTTACTTAACACCTCTGAGACTCAGATGGTTTGTTTCATCTTTTTAGTGAGTACAATAATAGAAACTACCTCAAAAGTGCTGTCAGGAGGATTCATTGAGATACTAGATGCCAAGTGTTTGGCAGTGTCTGATCTGTACAGCTGTCCCCCTGCTCTGCTCTGGCTGGACACCAACCAGATATTCTGGCTAGTTCTGGGCCCCACACTCGGAAGAACCCTGTCAAACTGGAGCGTATCTGAAGGAGGAAAAGCTGGAGGGCGGAGAGAAGAGCTACCATTTGCCCAGTGGGAGAGAAGGCATCCACTGATGTGGCTAGCAGGTTCCTTAAGGACTGGGATGGGTGGCAGAAGTGGCTAATACTCAGATTCTGGTGCAATAGAGGGAAGAAGACCTCTCAAGAAGTCAGAGTCATACTAGTATTGACTGCTTTAGGAAGGAGGGAGGTTGAGACTGAGGTTCCTTTTGGTGGAGGCATACCAAGGGGAACTAGGGAGCCACTAATGTTTCAGGAGGCGGAGAGCGGCAGCCACACCCCGGCCTCTAGGGTGTCTGGAGTGCAACTTTGTTCTGTCCCTACCCCAGGCTGCAAACTGCAAAGGCATTTTGCTCTGGCTTGGCTTACTATGAGGGGTGCAGGCCATTCCTAGGGACCCACAAGGCACACACCAGCCAAGGGCACCCCTGTTGGAATTGCAGAGGAACACTGCCAGTGTGGTTGCTCTTGGTGCCATAGCAGCTGGAGTCTGGTCCATCCCAGCACGGCCCCTCTCCTGGCCATCAGCGGCCGTATGGAAAGCAATGGGCCGTTGTGGCTTCCTGGGCACCTGTGGGCACCTGAGCCAGGAGAAACCCCTGAGTTCCTTACTCCAGCCCTCTCCTTTTCCAGCTGAGGGACCTGAGGCCTGTGGGGACCAAGGCCTCCCAATGCCGTGCTGAGATATAGGAATGGAGTCACCACCCCCAAAGCTTTGTCCTGCCTTGTGTGCAGGGACCCCGAAGGCTTGTTCCCCTTGCAAATATAAATGAGCGGGGCTGGGCCCTGACTCGGCCCTGAGTGCAGCAGGCTTATCCAGGCAATGAAAGCCTAGGGGCTGTGCAACAAGTCTCTGCTCTGTCCCTCACTTGCCAGGGGACTTTGAGGCAGGACAGCCTCCTCCTGTGAGGCTACTTCAGTTCTGAAAGAAGGTGACAGTTGGTCTTGTCAATGGCCTCTGTGCCCTGATAGCCAGACTTCTAGGAAGTCAGTGACCTGTGATCCATTGGTGGAGATGGGGTGAATGGTAGCCCAAAAAGGATATGTCCAAGCCCCAACCTCCAGATCCTATGAATGTGCCCTGGTTTGGAAAAGGGGTCTTTGGATGTAATCAAGTTAAAGATCTCAAGATGAGATCATCCTGAATTATCCTGGTAGAGCCCAAATCCAATGACAAGTGTCCTTATAAAATACAGAAGAGGAGGAGAACATAGAGCCAAAGAGAATGCTGGGGTGGTGCAACCATAAGCCAAGAAACGCCAAGGATGCTGGCCACCGCCAGACACTGGAAGACACATGACCCTCCTCTAGAGCCTTTGGAGAGAGTGCAGCTGTGCTGATACCTGGATTTTAGACCTCTGGCCTGCAGAACTATGAAACAATACATTTCTGTTCTTTCAAGGCACACAGTTTGTGGTAACTTGTTGCAGCAGCCCCGGGAAACTCATACAGTGGACCGTGCTGTTCCTGAGACCCCGAGCCTGTGGACCCTCCAAGGGTCCAGCCCTTGCCAGGTGGCACCCAAGGAGCTCCTTGTGGCTGACCAGTGCCTTCTTTGGGTGAAGTCCCTTTGCCTTTCACTCAAGGCTGAGGCAGCATATCCTCTGGGCAGAAGACAGTGGCCTGGTGGTTGCTGCAAGGTGGCTCACCAAGTCTGAAAAGGAGGCATCACAATCACTGTGTAGCCATACAGTATCCCCAGGAGTGGAAAGCAACCTGGCCTGGGACCAGTCCCAGCTGGGGATGCTTGGCTTCAAATCCTCTGCCAGGCCTGGGCTGGTGAGGTGGTGTGGTTGACAAGCTTTGTCACAGACAAGGTTGTCTGTGGTCTTGGGCTCTTGAAGTGGCCCTTCTCTCTGGGCTGAGCTTCCTCCTCCTCAAATGGGATGATACCCCTTCTCCCGGGCAGTTGTGAGGGTCAGAGTTCAATCATGCATGCTGGGTAAGCACTCAACAAGCCAGAACACTTTGGGCAGAGTAGTGCTCTTGACCTGGACAGGGAGGTGCTGAGGGGGAGGAGGAGGCAGAAGAAGGAGGAAGCCCTCCTGGGCCTTTGGGAGTAAAGTGACTCTAGAGAGAGGAAATTCCAGCAGGCCAGGGAGATTGGATTTGGGTACAGCATCCCTGTTCCCAGGCCACCTCCCAAGAAGCTAGCCGTGGCAGTGGCAGTGGCAGTTCGCAGTAAGACAAGGATAGGTCAGGTGTCACACCAGCTCCTTGATGATAGTGGGCAGTGGCCAGTGCTCACACCTCCTACCAACTCCTGACTCCTTTACTTTGCTTTGCTTTACCCTGGCTCTGGCCCACGTTGTAGTGGTAGTAGAGAGATGCTATCCGGGGACATTCGCCTGCCCCCCACTGATGTCCTCTTTGCCTGAGACCAGCTGCCCAGTGTGCGGCAGGAAGTACCCAGAAGGTGGGACCAGACCCTGCCTATGAGAGTCACATATATAGCCATAGTGTCCATAGGCGACTAATGTCCTGGGTGTCTCCTGCAGAGGAGAAAAAAGCCTGGGGGAGTCGAGCCGCAGATAGCAGGTGGCAAGTCAGAGCCTCCAAAGAGCCAGGGCTCCTGGGCTGCCTTTGTACCCTCTGGGTTTGAAAACAACACCTCTGATCCCCGTTGGTTCAGTCACACTGGTGCCTAGGGTTCCACTTTGGAGCCTACCCATAATAAAAACCACTGGCATTTAGTGGTGTATCCAGGGTGGTCAGGGAAAGCAAAACCACAAAAGGTTTCTTTGACCTTCAGAGTGGGCTCTTAACCATCTCATCTCATACTCTTTTTGAAATTCTGATTACATTATTCACAGCTCTTCAATTGCTCTTTATTCCTGAGCCTCCAGAGGCTCCGCAGAGGCAGTGATGGCAGGAATGTACGTGGGGGGACGTTTCTCCTTGTGCTAGAGGAGTAATACCCACCACACTATCACCTTGAATGAGTCCCAGGGAAGAATCATGTTTTAACTGAGTTTACCTGTTCCTGTTTTGTTGTCCAGACTCATTCTGGGAAGTGCCTTCATTTAGCTGGAGGTAGAGGGGGAAGGAGGCCAGCCATCCTTCTGAACTGTCAGGTCAGCTGCCCTTGGCCTTTTGGGATACGCAAGACTTACATGTGCCAGTCCCCAGGAGAGCTGACAGGCTACCTCGCGAAGGAACAGTGTCAATCTTCCAGGCCACACCAGTCCTGGGAGCAGGAAGGCCTCTCAGAAAGCTGCTGGGTGGGCCTTCAGTTGGGCCTGTCAGGGGAGTGGGGCTGCCTTAGTCCAGGGCCACCTTTCTCAGACAACTCAGTACAGAGTGGGGCCTGAGTGTGAGAACTCAGAGTGGGGCTCCCGCTGCCACTTCTCCTAGAAGACAAGGCCACATTTTTCTGCCTTATATGCGATTGCTCTTGTCTCAAGCCTCTAAAAGTCATCGTCACATAATGAGACCCTAGGGTTCAGAGGGAGCTCTGAAAGGAGCTGTTGTCTGCCGCTTTTAGACTTTTTTCTGAGTCACGAGCAGTAATGAGATTCCCTTTACCAGCCCAGAGGCACACTGAGCTAGGCAGGACACCAAGGAAATGGATTCCACCCGAAAGCGTGGGGCGTACCGTCTGCACATGTTGGAGCAGACCAGAGCATGAAGACTCTGGGGGTCAAGGTCCAAGGTTCAGGCAGGACTGAGGGGCAGGTGGAGGGAGCTCTCTGCTGCT
This sequence comes from Zalophus californianus, assembly GCF_009762305.2. Taxonomy (NCBI): domain Eukaryota; kingdom Metazoa; phylum Chordata; class Mammalia; order Carnivora; family Otariidae; genus Zalophus; species Zalophus californianus. The sequence goes on along the minus strand of NC_045612.1, from coordinate 4,882,500 downwards.
CCCTCCCCTCCACGGAAGCCAGAGAGGCCCTACTTGGACAGCTTTAAAAGTTGATCTACTGTATAAGATTCCCTTTGGCACAGAGCAATCTGCTACTGTAAAACATTTACAAACAATTACTGCTGTCTGGCGCTGCTGCTGAGAATAGGGACACTTTGGCCCAGGGAGGGGAAGGACCTTACCCAAGGTCACTCAGCTGCTGGGTGAGCGGGGGAAGAACCCAGCCCTCCTCCTCACTGGCCAGTGGCCTCTGTACCAGCCACGTGGGAAACGGGCTTAAGTCCATGTGGGGTGGGGAGGGCCCGGGTGCAGACTGGGTTCCCCGAGAGTGTTCACATTTCCCATGCGTGGTGGTGGCTGCCACACGGCAGCCCAGCCAACACACTTCACTCATTTGTCTGCTGTGTGAGCAAGGGGAGAGAGAAAGAGACAGAGACCGAGAGACCGAGAGACAGAGGGAGATTTATTTTAAGGAGTTGGCTTGCGCCATGACGGGGGCGGGCAAGTCTGAAATCAGCAGGGCAGGCCCGCACTCTTGAGTTGAAGGCTGGAATCTCGGGCAGGGTTTCTATGCTGCAGTCTGGGCTCATAATCTTTTCTTTGGGGAGCCTCGGTCTTTGCTCTCAGGACCATCGACTGATTGGACGAGGCCCACTCACATATAGAGGGTCATCTGTTTTACTCAAAGTCTACTGATGTAAATGTTAATGACATCTGAAAAGTACCTTCACAGCAACATCTAGACTGGTATTTGACCAAAGAACTGGGCACCATGGCCTAACTGGTTTGACACAAAACATTAACCGTCATATCCACAGCCCCTCCGCACCAGCCCAGGGAAACAGCTGTAGGCTTTGGGCCAGCAGGTTGTAAGCCAGACCTGGGAGAGGCGGTGAGGGTGGCAGAGCAGGGAAGGGTAAGGAGCAGAAGGCCAGCAGGTGGAGGGCACAGCCCGAGGGACTGTGAGGCTCAGCAAAAGGGTGGCCCCTACAGGGATATAGGACAAAGAACGGGTGCTCCTGTGTCCAGGAGACAGGGCCTATTGGAAGTGACTCCTACTGAAATTCTTAGTGGCATGCCATGTGGGAAGGGCCCCAGTGCTGGATTTGGGAGCTGGAACCAAGATCCTTCCCAGGGTCAAGGCAACAGTGGAGGGTCCTGACAGGAGATGACTTGGTTCACACGTAGTTTGGAGGCATTCACAGAGTGGGGACAGTGTTCAGGGGGCCTGCAGGCAAGGACCTGGAACTGCTGGTGTCCCTGAGCGTGGGTCATAAATCAGAGACCAGGAGGGGCAGAACGTGCTGCTGAGCGGTGGTCTACCTATGAGAGGAGGGGAGGTGTCCTTGACCCAAGTCCAGCAGCTGCCCCCCCACCTCTCCACCCCCCACAGCTGCCCTTGGGCTAACATCCTGACCTCCGCCCAGAGATCAGTGCTCCAGGAGGTGAGCTAGGTGGGGGCAATGTGTCTGTTGGAGCCCAGACCTGGAGGCCCAGGGTTTAGCCCAACTCTGCCTTCCTCCCTGGGGATACCCATCTTTGCATTCCCCACTCCCCCCAGCCCAGAGTGGCCACACCCTTGGGTTTGAACCCATACTTTGACCTTCCATCAAGAGGAGGGACCAGTGTCTAGCAGCTGAGAGCAGGCCAAGGCCAGGCAGGGGCAGATTACTCCTCAGAGGGAATCCAGATTTGTGCAAATGCCCCCCAACCCACTATCAGCCTCGTCACTCCCCTGGGGGGTCCCCTTCTGTCCCTCCCCTGTCCTCTCTCCCAAATGATGAAGCTCTCTTTGGTGTTCTCTGGTCTTCTGGGTGCCCCTTTGGCTCTCCAAGCTGCTTCTCTTCCTCCCCCTGTTCTGGCAGCCTTGCCTGTGCGTTCTCTTCAGCCCTTCCTCGAGGTTCATCTTGGTGGAGTTCTTTGCCCCAGGGGCATGGCTGAAGCTCAGCACTTCAGCTTTGGCCACCAAGTTAGTAGGTCTAGTGGGGTTTCTCTTCTGCCATGAAGAACAGGAGAATGTCCAGACTTTCTGTACAGCCTCATGTTTAAGGTCATTGACATCCTAAGGCAGGTATTAATGGTACCCTCATTTCATGGAGGAGCACACTGAGACTTAGAGAGGGCGTGTGGCTTGCTCGAGCAGTGCAAGAGGTAGAGACGGTCTGGGAATCCAGAGCCCTGCCATTCCTAACCACCTTGGGCTTGTGCTAGCTCTTCCTCTGGGCACACAGCCTAGCAAAGTCCTCCTCCCTGCTCTAAACAGAAAGCCAACGGGTCAGGAAGCAGGCTTGCTGGAAGCCCCAGCTCAGACCTGAAATCATCAAGACCATCCCAAATGGGGAGGCATACTGGTCAATGAGGGGCAATGTAAGGAGGAAAAACTCAAGTTCAGGGCAGGGAAGGCTTCTATCGCCAGACCCTCCCCAGTGCTGCAGCCTCGAGCTCCCAAAGCTGTTATTTTAAAATAGATGCTTATTTTTTAGTTTTAATTTTTATTACGGAAGTATAGCTAACCTACACGTTATTTTAGTTTCAGGTGTAAAAGATAGTGATTCCACAAGTCACTCGGTGCTCACCATGATAAATGTGGTCATCCTCTGTCACCATCCAAGGTTATCACAATATCATTGACTATATTCCCTGTACTGCGCTTTTTATCTCCCTGACTTATTTATCTTATAACTAGAAGTTTGTACCTCTTCATCCCCTTCACCTATTTCGCCCATCCCCCACCCCCACCCCTCTGATGAGCACCGTTTTGTTCTCTGTATTTATGAGTCTATTTCTGGTTTTTTGTTTGTTTGCTGATTTGCTTTGTCCACCTATAAGTGAAATCATATGAAATTAGTCTTCCTCTGTCTGACTCATTTCACTTAGCATTATACCCTCTAGGTCCATCCTTGTTGTTGCCAATGGCAAGATCTCATTCTTCTTTATGGCTGAGTAATGTTCCATTGCATGTAAATGCCACATCTTCCTTATCCGTTCATCTGTGGATGGACACTTGGGTTGCTGCCCATTGCCGTGCCTTGACCATTATAAATAAGTATATATCATTTTGAATTGGTGTTTTTGTTTTCTTTGTGTAAATACCCAGTAGTGGAATTACTGGATCATATGGTATTTCTATTTTTAATTTTTTGAAGAGCGTCCATTCTGTTTTCCAGAGTGCCTGCAGCAATTTGCATTCCCACCATCAGCGTGCGAGGCTTCCTTTTTCTCCACATCCTTGACAACACGTTATTTCTTGTCTTTTTGATATTAGCCCTCTTGACTAATGCAAAGTGATATCTTGTGATTTGATTGGCATTGCCCTGATGATGAGTGATGTTGAGTATCTTTTCATGTGTCCATTGGCCATTATGTCTTCTTTGGAAAAATGTCAATTCAGGTCCTCTGCTCATTTTTTAAATCAGATTACTTGGGGGTTTTTTTGGTGTTGAGTTGTATAAGTTCTTTTATATATTTTGAATATTAGCCTCTTATTGGATATATTATTCGCAAATACCTTCTGCCTTTTCATTTTGTTGATAGTTTCCTTCACCGTGCAAAAGCTTTTTATTTTGATGCAGTCCCAATAGTTTATTTTTGCTTTTGTTTCCCTTGCCTTAGGAGACATATCCAGAAAAATGTTGCTAAGACCAATGTCTAAGAAATTACTACTTATGTTTTCTTTTAGGATTTTTATGGCTTCAGGTCTCACATTTAGGTCTTTAATCCATTTTGAGTTTATTTTTGGTTTTAGAAAGTGGGCCAGTTTCATTCTTTTGCATGTAGCTCTCCAGTTTCCCCAGCACCATTTACTGAAGAGACTTTTACCAGTAGCCCATGCTTCTGGGCCTCTCGTGGTTCCCCAGGGACAAAAGGATCTCTATCAGGCTCCAAAGCTGCCCGGCCACTATCCCCCACCCCAACTGCTGTCACCCTGGCCCCCTGATACTCCAGGTCCTCCAGGATATGGCCATGACCACTTCTCTCACCTCATAATCTAGAACCTTCCTTTTCCCTCCATGGTGCTTCTCCTGCCCCTCCTGCCCTCGCCTTCCCTGACACACGGCCATAAACTGCCATGGTCTCTTCCAGTATATTGCTCAAAGCCCAGTGTACTGCTCAAAGCCCAGTGTGCTGCTTCCAGTGTATTGCTCAAAGCCCAGCAGTGCCTGCCCCCACCTGGCTTCCCTGAGGTGCCCATCAGGAGGGGTTTTGCCATTCCCCCCTGCCTCCCCAACACCCTCGGTTTGCACCTCAGTATTCTAGCCCTTGTCACAGAGTGTTTGTGGCTTAGAGGGGAAGTGCTGCCGGTGGCAGAATCAGTCCACCCTAGAAGACTAGAATCTACTGTAGGTCAGCAATCAACTAGCCCAGGGTTTGGCTCAGAGTTGGTGTTCAGGAAATAGGGAGCTGGCCTTCCTTCACGGAAGTTCTTGGAACTCACCCAGCAAAGACTGTGCTGGAAAGACATTCTAGAATCCTAGAACCAAAGTCCGGGGCAGTGGCGAGGGCCCTCAAGCAGCTCGTGCAGAGTATCCAAGCCAGGCTGAGCATCAGGGGACACTGGGGCTGCTGATTAAAATGCAGATTTCCTGGGCCCTATGCCAAAGCTACTAAATCAGAATCTCTGGGTGGAGGGAGAGGGGGAGAGCCAGCTGCAGTTCGAAAGGGGCTCTACAGGTGGTTCTGATGTATGCTGCAGATTGGGGAGGCCAGGGCCCAAGCTCCCACAGCGAGTCATCGCAGACTGGGATGAGAACTCTGGCTCTTGCCTCCCAATGTGGCATTCTCTCCCCTATGTCAGCAGGCCTAGCTGGCTGCCAAGGCTGAGGAGCTGCATCCGTGAGTCACTTGCTGACAACAGACATGTGCCTCGAGGGCATGAGTCATAACAGACCACAGCTGACGCTGGGTAACTCCAAAGATGTCAATGGGAGAGGTTTGGGGACGCCTCGCGTCTGTGCTGCCACCTAGTACTGGGTGCTCAGGGCGGCAACAGCCCAAGATGGAATTGGCAGGAAACCTGCACGTCCTTCAATCCTTCGGTCCAGCCCTCTGTCCACTGCTTTGGACCCAAACGTAGTGTTTGTCCGGCACTCAGCTAGGAGCTGGAGCTGTAGCAGCGAACATGCCATCAGGAAACCCCGAGGAGCAGGAGGCCCGTCCCTCGGAGGAGGTGTGCGGAGGGGCAGTGCCTGGTGATGCTCCGTGCACGCAGACAGGGGTCAGCCTCGTCTGGGGGGCAGGGCGGACAGATGGAGGATAAGGAGGTAACGGCAGGGATGGGGAACCGGGGGAAGAGAACAGTTGCAAGCAGAGGGGACTGTGTGTGTTCAGGCTCTGAGGCACGCGAGGAAGAGGGAGGCCTGTGTGGCTGGATCCCAGAGTGCAAATGGATGAGCAGAGGGGCCGGCACCGGGGCAGGGCTGGGGGCTGCCAGCGGGGCGGGGGCAGGGCCTTTGAGGCTCTGGTAGGGATGTTTTATTCTATATTAAGAACAATGGGAAGGGCCAACAAACACATGAAAAGATGCTCAACATCACTAGCAACTGGAGAAATGCAAATCAAAACGACAATGAGATACTACCTCGTGCCACTAAGATTAAAAAACAAAAACAAAAAACAAAACCCCAGAAAAGAACAAGTGTTGGGGAGGCTGTGGAGAAACTGGAACCCCTGTGCGCTGCTGATGGGACTGGAAAATGGGGCAGCCTCTGCAGAAAACACTTCGGTGGTTCTTCAGAAAGTTAAACATATAGTTACCTTGTGCCCCAGCATTTCCACTCCTGGGTACATACCCAAGAGAACTGGTGCCCAGACAATGAATGCTCATAGCAGCATTATTCATAATCGAAAAAAAGTGGAAACAGCCCAAATGTTCATCAACTGGCCAGAGGAAAAATAAACTGCAGTCCATCCATAATGAAGTATTACTCAGCCATGAAAGAGGATCAAGTGCAGATCCATGCTACACCTAAAATTTCATGCTAAGGTGAAGAAGCCAGTCCCAAAAGACCACATACTGTATGATTCCATTCATGTGTAATGTCCAGAAGAGGCCAATCCGTACAGACAGAAAATACATTAGTGGTTGCCAGTGGCCGGGGGGGGGGGGGGGGGTGGGAGGGGAAGAATGGAGTGACTGGTTGATGGTATGGGGGTTTTGGGGGGTGGGGTGATGAAAATGTTCTGGAATTAGTGGGGATTGTTGTGTAACTTCATTAATATAATTAATGCCACTGAATCGTACACTTTAAAATGTTAATTGACGGGGGCGCCTGGGTGGCTCAGTCTATTGAGCTACTGCCTTCAGCTCAGGTCATGATCTCAGGGTCCTGGGATCGAGCCCCGTGTCGGGCTCCCTGCTCAGCGGGGAGTCTGCTTCTCCCTCTCCCTCTGCCTCTTCTCCCCCTGCTCATGCTCTCTCTCTCTCTCTCTCTCAAATAAATAAATAATTTTTTTAAAAATGTTATTGACAGACTTCATCACACACACCCCTTTTAAGTACAAGTTTAAAAGGGGGGGGGCAGAACAATGGGAGGGCCAGTTGAGGGTCCAAAGCAGCAGATGGAAGGGCGGACTGTAGGACTGGCAGACTTCCTGCCAGTTCTAAGCACCTGGGTGTCTGCGCCTCTCTACCTTCCGGCACTTGCGAAGGCTCTCAGAGCCTGCTTCCCCGTCTGTGCGCTGGGCCCAGGCAAAGCTTCACCTCGCTGCCAGGTTTCCATAAGAGTACGTGGGGAGCTCTGGTACACAGTAGGTGTGCAGCCAGTGCCATGCAAGGAAAAGGCAGCTCCAAGGGACAAAGTAACCCATTCATGGCCATCCAGTTAAGTGACCAAGTCAGGACTGTCTGGAGTCACACTGCCCGACTCCTTATCTCGACTTTGCCCCCTTGGAGCTGCCGTGGCCTTGTACACAGCGTGCAGCTGATAACAGCAGTCTTTCCTTGCTTCTAGGCCTTCTGCTCCTCTGGGCCCACCAGATGGAGCAGCCAGCCCTAGGGCCTCTCCACCCCGGAGCCAGGAAGCAGTTTTCTCTCAGGGCACCAAGCGCTGCCCTGGCTCGCTCCCTTTGTGAAGACTTCCCCAGACTCCCAGATGGGTTGTCCTCATTCAGTTCAAGAGCAGGAAACATACAAAATGTGTTCTTATTTAATGGCCTCTGTTGTTGGCCTGGGAAGTCACTGAGAGGAACATCAGAGGCAAGCACAGTCTCTTTTCCTGAAAACATTCATGAAAATGTTAACTTCTGCATTGGGTTCTGTGCTACTGTTGCAAGTTTATGAAGCTATCACGGAGGGTGGTTCCAGAAGGGCAAATCATAAGAACACGGGGAAGCCCTTGAGGGTGTCTTCCGCCGGCCGTTTCCCCCACTGGTCCCTTCTGCTTTGTGCCCTTCACTCCCTCTGCCCCCCTGCCCCCCAACAGCCTGGTGCCCCAGGCTTCCAGTCTCGAAGATGGGGTTCATGTGAACATGAAGGTATGACACTTAGCCCCATGTGCAGCTTATAATACATGCTTGATAGGGTCAGTGACAATTATAATGCCTTTAAATCATTAAAAAAATCACTGCTCATTTTTCTCAGGGACCTTGCTTTTTCTGACATAATTGGTCATCTAACTGTAAGACTGTATCTTTTCCCACAGGACTCAATAGGCTTTTTTAATGACAAAGACAAAAAGCAGCTGTCCACCCTATCCTTTGTGCTGGCTCGGCTCTTCTAGGGGAGAAGGTCGCTCCTCCGTGGCCTGGACATTCTCCAAGTGCCTCCCAGGGCTGGCAGGGGACTCAAGGCAGACGTCTCCATTAGGCACAGGATGTACTAGGGCCATGATACTTTTAGCGGTTCATGAAAATACTTCAATTTCTTTTCAAATCAGAAGGGAGACAATGAACTTTTAGATGGAAGAAAGTATTTTAATATGTACTATTAATGTGGATTCATAGACATTCATATGAATTGACATATTCATCTTTATAGCTACAGACTCATCAACTATAATTGTTATGCATTTTGTTATTGAGGAAGGGGCCCACAAAGGCCAAAGTGTCCCAGAGCCACAGAAGTCAGTGCAGCCCTGGGCCCCCAGCAGGGAGGCACTTTCCCTCCGGTCATCTCATTTCCGATTCCGATCACTACCACAACCCTGCAGAGAGGCTGAGCTTTGTTGGAAAAAGGGGTGAGCTGGTTGGTGTCAGCCAGTCCTGAATGCCCCTTGTAGCCATTTCAGAGATGTCAGGTGGAAGAGCCCCTACTCCTGAGAGGAGAGCCCCTCAGTCTGCCCCCAAGCCTCATCTGCCACCTTCTCCAGCTACCTCTGGGTTGCCAGGAAGACAGCTGCGTGGTCAGAACAGCGCAGGTAAATGTTAACCACTAATTCTGGTCAGAACCGTTGTTGCCAAAACCTCCATAACGCTGCGAGGCTGTAGTTGACCAGTGTCCTGGGAGTGCCCACGGAGTGTCAACCTGGCTCAGTCAGATTCTCCACAGAAGCAGAGCCAAGAGATGAGATAGACAGATAGACATAGATAGATGGATAGGTGGGCGAGTCGGTGGGTGGGTGGTTGGACGGACAGATGGATGGGTGAATAGAGAGATGGATGGATTTTAGGGAGCTGGTCCCCAAAATTGTGGGGCGTGGCAAGTTCCAAATCTATGGGGCAGGCCAGCAGGCTTGGAAACTCAGTTCAGGGGTTGCTGATGTAGTCTGGAGGCAGGATTTCTTCTTTGGGAAACCTCGGAAGGCCTTTCACCGATTGTATGAAGCCCATCCACATTATCAAGGGTTCGTAGTCTTCTTGACTTGAAGTCAGCTGATTGTAGATGTTGCCCACGAGTACAAAGTACCTTCACAGCAACACGCAGATTAGTGTTTGATTGAATAACTGGGGACCGCGGTCTGGCCAGGGTCACACATAAACTGACTCTCATGTTGCCCATGCTGCATTGGTGTTGGTCAGACCTTGCTGGCTTATTTAACTACTTGAATCCTCTGTAATTGTCTGCCTGCCTCCCCAGTCAGGAAGGCCCAAGTCAGGTTCTCAGCTAGTGGGACCTTGAACCGCCCAGCCCAGTGCCTGGCCCTTTAGCTAGGTCAGAATCATGCTCTGTCCCCAGGGCCCTTCGGAATGTCTTTGCCTTTCCAACAGAGGGGAAAACACAGCCCCCTCCAGGCGTCCACACTCAGAGGAAGCCACTTTAGAGGTAAGCTACCAGCATAGGCCTCTAAATGCCCCCATGGTGTCCTAGAGCTTGCGGGCTGGCCGAATGCACTAGAAGCATCTAGAGTTAGTTGTTCAAACTGCAACTCGTGACCTACATGTGGTTGTCCTAAAATCAAGTTTGCAAGCCTCAACCAGCGTATTTGGAAACATGAAACAGAATAAAAAGAACGTAATGGAAAATATTCAAGTGTATCGTCTCAGTCCATTTGGGCTGTTACAAAAACAAAAACAAAACCTATGCACTGGGTGGCTTAAACAACAAACATTCTTGTCTCACAATTTCGGAAGCCAGGAAGTCTAAGAGCAAGGCAGCAAGAGATTTGCTGTCTGGTGAGGTTCACAGATGGTCATCTTCCGCTGTGTTCTCACAAGGCAGAAAGGTTGAGGCAGCTCTCCGGGTCTTTTATGACGGCATCAGTCCTATTCATGAGGGCTCCACCCTCACGACCTCATCACCTCCCAAAGGCTGGGTTAAGATTTCAACATAGGAATTCTGGCACAGTCAGTCTAAGCATGCTGCCCCTGGTTCCCCAAATTCATGTCCTTCTCACATGCAAAATCCCACCCAACAGCCCCAAAAGTTTTAATAGGTTCTGGCGTCAGCTCTAAAGTCTAAGGCCAAAGGCTCATCTACACCTCATCTAGATCACCTGTGAGCAAGACCCAAGGTCTGGTGCATCCTGAGGCCAATTCCTCTCCAGCTGTGAGCCCGCGAAAGCAAACAAATTATAGCGGTGGGACAGGCATAGGATAGACAGTCGCCTTCCAAAAGGGAGAAATAGGAAAGAAGGAAGAGGTAAAGGGATCCCAAGTAAGTCTCAAACCAACAGGGCAAACATTAAACCTTAAGGCTCCAGAATAATCCCCTTTGGCTTGATGCTCTTTCAAGCCCACCGGGCTGGCAACAGTACCCTCCAGCTCCTTGGGATGGCCCACGGTGGCTCTCTGCCTGGGCCCTGCCCCCGAGCTGGCTCTCTGCTGGTGCCCTGAGGTTCTCCCTGGCTGGACTCCCAAGCCCATGGCTCCACGTGGCTGCCCTGTCCTTTGGAACCTAGGTGGAGGCAGCCGTGGCCTGGTGCAGGCACCCTGAGCTTTCGGGAAGAACAGTGTGTGTTTGCGGCTGAATAGCATTACGCTCCAGTCCTATAGGGTCTAAGAAGTCCATCATTCTTCCTTCATTTTGACCTCACTTTCTCTGTCTCTTTTAGTCCCAGCTGGCAGTGTATCTGCTGGTGTCACCCCACCTCTGTGCCTAGCCTTTGTTGGTCTGTAGTTCACATCCTTGCTAATCTCCATATCAAAGGGTTGCTTGGCCATACCCTTAGGGTTCTCAGTTTTCCCAGTATGGGTGGGCTGGGAATTATCCCAGTCTCTGAGTTCTGTTTCCTTTTTTGCTGAACAATCCCATATTTAAGTCACTTCTCTCTTCTCACATTCCACTATGAGCTGTCAGGAGGCGCCAAGCCTCACCTTCAACGCTTTGCTAGAAATCTCTTCAGCTAATATTCTATTTCATTACTTGCAAGTTCAGCCTTCCATAAAACACTAGAACATGAACATAGTTCAGCCAAGTTCTTTGCCACTGTATAACAAAGATCGCCTCCCCTCCAATTGCCAATAACATGTCCTCATTTCCGTGTGAGATCTCATCAGAGTGACCTTTTCCATCCAGAAGACTGAGGCATTCTCTCTAGCACCTCTCCTTCCTTCCTGAGCTCTCTTTAAAGGCCCACGCACAGCAATGGAGGTTCCAGTCTCTACTGTTCCAGAGCTGCTCCCACATGTTTAGAGCTTTGTTAGAGCAGCACCCCAATTCTCAGTACCAACTTCTTGGTCTGTTCGTGCTGCTATAACAGAATACCATAGACTGAGGGGCTCAAACAGCAAACATTTCCTCCTCCCAGGTCTGGAAGATGGAAAGTCCAAGATCAAGGCACCAACAGATTTGGTGGCTGGTGAGAGTCTACTTCCTGATTCATAGAGAGCCATCTTTTCGCTGTGTCTTCTCATGATGGAAGAGGCAAGGGAGCTCTCTGGGGTCTCTTTTATAAGGACACCAGTTCCATTCATGAGGGCTCCACCCTCACGACCTCATCACCTCCCAAAGGCCTCACCTCTTGATACCATCACCTTGGAAGTTAGGTTTCAACCTACGAGTTTTAGGGACATAAACCTTCGGTGTACAGCAGCATCTTAAGCTGTAATCTAAGTATTGATTCATGAAATCAATACTTTGTTACACTTTATACTGATTTGTATGTGTACTTGTTTTCAGTGTTGATGCAAAATATATTTCTTACTATAAAAATGTTTGAGGGGCACCTGTCCGGCTCAGCTGGTAGGCCATGCGACTCTTGATCTCAGCTCCTCCTGTATGGAGCACTCATGTGTGTGTTGGCGGGGAGACACTTACGATGACTCCCGAGGTGCTTGTCACCACTACCTGAAGAATGCCAGTTGCAGACAGCATCCTGCATGGCCTCAGGAGAGGTGGGAGTTCTTGGGGGAATCCTTGCCTGAATGGGTCCTAACTGCACAGTTAAGGGTGTTCCTGGGGCCTGGTTTCTGTCCAAAGGAATTCCTATAAGCCTATCAGAGGTCACCTTCCCAGGGGTTTCAGGTGAGGGGCAACCCTAGGAAGCCCCTTTGGGGCTGGCCTCCCAACTCACTGCTTTCCCCTTGTTACTGTGGTCAGTTGTCATTAATGGGCCCCCTAGTGAAACCCTTGTTGGATGTCTGCAGTCATTAAGGGTTAGCACCATCTAACATTTTCCTCGGGCTGCCAACAGACAATTGTCCAAGGTAGGCAGCTTGAAATATAAATACAGACCAGCAGAATGACTTAGTGGTCAAGGGGTGCCCTGACATCAAAATGGGGGTTCCACCAAGGACCTCCTGCCTCCCTGGTCTAGACAAGAAATTCTCCTCAAATTTGCTTCCCTCGTGCTGTCATTTCCTGTCCTTTGTCAAAACAAGTTAAAAATAAAAAGGTAGAGGGGTGCCTGGCTGGCTCAGTTGGTAGAGCATGTGACTCTTGATCTTGGGGTCATGAGTTCAAGCCCCGCATTGAGCTTAAAATAAACAAATAAAATAAAAGAGAGGGAAAAAATTAAAAGGTGGGAAAAAATTTTAAATAGTAAAGTAAGCTAGAAGACAGCACCCTAAAAGGAAAGTAGATTGAGTGGCAAAAAGTAAACAGTGCTAACAATGAAGACGAAGGCCAGCAAAAAAATGCCCACAGGGGGCCCGAAGAGGTAGGTGACCACAGTTGTGGGCAGCAACTGCCCTGTGACCAGCCAGCGCCAAGCTACATTCCCAGCAGGGTCCCCAGAGGTAGTGTCCAAGTCTTGGGAGCTACGTACACCCTACCCTGAGCTTCGAATGGCAGCCCCTTAAAGCACAACTGTGCTTTGGATGACACAGTGGTCTGCAGTCAACAGGTATCTCCTCTCAAGCAGATCAAGGGCAGCACTTCTTGAGCGCGCCCTCCTAATTTCATCAACCACAGCTCCCCAGACTGTCTCTGCCCTGAGATATGCCCTATGCTGGCACCCAGGGTCCCACTTGGCTCCACTGCCCTGGAACTCCCAGTCTAATGCGGATACCTTTTCCCCCCAGTTTTATTGAGGTATAATTGACAGATAAAATTGTAATATATTTGAAGTGTACAATGTGATGATTTGATATATGTAGACATTGTAAAAGGATTCCCGCAACTGAGTTAATTAACACATCCATCACCTCATATATTTACCTTTTTTGTTGTTGTTGTTGAGAACACTGAATTTCTACTCCCTTAGCAAAGTTCAGTTATACAATCCAGTGGTATCAACTACAGTCACCATGCTTTACATGAGATCCTCAGACCTTATGCATCCTATAACTGAAAGTTTGTACCCTTTTACCAACTTCTCTTCATTTCCCCCACCCCTCAGCCCCTGGCAACCACTTGTGTCCACTCTGTTTCTGTTTCTGTGAGTTTGACTTTTCTCCCCTCATTTTAATGTAGTCCAGCTTGTCCCCCTTTCCGTTATGGTTCATGTTTCTCATGCCATGTTTAAGAAATCTTTCCCTACCCTTAGGTCATGAAGATACTCTCCTTTATGATCTTCTGAAAGCGTTATCGTTTTACCTTTCACATTTAAGTCCTCAATCCACCTGGTCTTGATTTGTGTGTGTGATGTGAAGTAGGGGCCCTATTTCATTTTTTATCCTTATGGATACCCAGTTGTCCCTGCACAATTGATTGAGAGGACTGTTCCCTCCCCACTCCTGTGCACTGTCTCCTCTGTCATAAATCAGATTTTTATCTGTGCGTGGGACTGTCTCCAGGCTCACTCTTCTATTCCATCAGTCTGTCTGTCCAGCTTTATACCAAAACCACAAAATACAGATGTCTCTCAACAGCTACTGACCCAGGCTGCATTCATTAGGGATTAGAAGGCTAAAGGTTGGATATAGCCACATTAGTAAGGATCTGGAAAATCAACTGGGAAAGCCTGGAGTTGTCATGGGGGGCAGAGGGTTCCCTAGCATGTCAGGGAGCAGAAGAGAGAGATTCTTAGGAGGATGAATGGAGAGTCAAGTCAGGTCTCAGCATGGGAGCATGAGGCTGAGAAAAGAATGCGGGGGTTATTGGGGTGTCCAAGGCTGAGATCACAGGGGCCTGGATGAAGGAGGCAGCAGGGAAAACAGAAAGGGAGGGATGCATCCAAGAGACATTGAGAAGAGAAAGTTAAAATGATGGCCCTTTGTTATGAGTCAGTGGAAAGGGAAGGGGGCTGGAGACTGAACGATGATGCTAAGCTTTCTAGCCCAGAAACTGAGAGATGATTCTGGTTTGATGAAAGAGGCCCACAAAGTAGTCGGGGGAGTGTGTTCAGTTGGTGTTCCCGAGAGCCCGAGCGCTCCTGACTGCGCACAGAGCCAGGCTGTTGAGCACCGACATGTCACCTGTGGCTTTGGGCTTTGGGGGTTGAAGGGAGACTTTGAGTCATATTCAGGCCCCTTGGGTAGTGTTGAGTGGATTCACTTTGCAGTCTGAACCCGGCTGGATCATAAGGACATCCCAAAACACACCATTTGATAAGTAAGCAGCTGTCTTCCCAATGGCAAAGGTCACCCAGATTAAAACAACAGCAGCAACAAAAAATAGTGACCAAAACTAAAGGAAAAACTAACTTAAAAAACAGCAACAACAGCCCAGTTAACCCTAGGCTAATTCATGGAACACTATGAAACATACCTAATATTGAGGGGTGCCTGGCTGGCTCAGTCCGTAGAACGTGTGACTCTTGATCTTGGGGTTGTGAGCTCCAGCCCCACGTTGGGGGTAGAGACTACCTACAGAGCGGGAGGCAAACCATAAGAGACTCTTAACTCTAGAAACAAAGTGAGGGTGGCTGGAGGGGAGGTGGGGGGGGATGGGGTAACTGGGTGATGGGCATTAAGGAGGGCATGTGATGGAATGAGCACTGGGTGTTACATGCAACTGATGAATCACTAAATTCTACTCCTGAAACTAACAATACACTATACGTTAACTAAATTGAATGTAAATGAAAAATTTAGAAATAAAAAAATAAAATCTTTAAAACAAAATAAATAAAAGTATCTTGAATACCTTGTAAATGCTTAAAATGTTCTTTTTTTCTGTCAGCCTCGTCTGTTTAAATGCATGGCAACCTTCCTCTCCATCTCCTACCCCTGCTGATCTGTGCCAAAGCATTCAGGTCTCATAGTATTACTGAAAAGCCAAAAGCATATTTACAGAGACTGGATGTGTATAAAGAGCAGATAAATCAAGTCTCTTGAGAAAATAAAATCCCACAGCAGATTATATATGTTGTAAGAAAACTAAAATAGTGTTCACAGCTCAATTACACCACCGATTGGATTTTTAGAAAGAGACCATGCACATTTTAGGTCATAAAATCATTCCCTTAATCCCTTAAACATCACATAAAATTAAGATTTAAGATAAGATTCACTTGGTTAATAATGATATGAAAATCTTTGGCAAATAATTAAAAGGGATTTGGCAATATAAGAACCAGCTAATTCTAACACATATTTAACAAAGAATGGGTCAAGGGAGGAATTGGTGTTTACTCTTTCTTTTTCTATATGAAATTGTAAAGGCCTCTCATTCTGTATTCTACTGATGCTTGCCACGAAATCAGAGGTGCTATGGGAGCCCATCCGGGGCATGAGGGGCTGGATCAGTCAGGCTAGGCCCCCAGAAATGTCTTCCCCTGAAAGGTAGCCAGAGTCTCCAGTTTAATGAAGCAAAACTGTGGCACGGGCCACAAAGTTGTTATCTTGAGTTTCTGTAGTCACTTCTTTGTTCTGTGGCGTGAGAGCCAATGCTGACTTCTCCTGGGCCTCAGAAATCCTACGCCCAAGCCACTTAGCTTTCAGGTATAGCAGCCTTGTTTTAGAAAAGCTAAAAACCACGTGCCCTGAGCCTAGAGACCCCTCTCTGGCCTTCACACTTGTCCGCTCACTCACCCATTCGTCCACACACACATTCACTCATCTACTCACTCATCCACTCGGTTATCTATGCATTCACTCACTGACTCATTCATTCAGTCACTCACTCATCTGTTCACTCACTCACCAATTCACTCATCTACTCGCTCACTCATCCATTTACTCACACACACACACACACACACACACACTCATCCATTCACTCACTCACTCATTCATTTACGTGCTCATTTTGCAAGTGTTTCTTGAGTGCTTGCTGTATGCTTGTTGGAAAGAGGGCTGCAGAGCATTCCAGGCCTTGGCCACCGCCGTCAAGGAGCTGACTCCCAGTGAGAGATGGAAGAATCAACAAAGTGACCACACCACAGGGCAGAAGAAAATAGGGACAACATGGACATAAGTAGAACCAGGGGGTGCAGGAGAAGTTAATGCCACCTCTAAAATTCTACATCATTTACTTCTTCCCTTTATTGCCTCTCTTCGCCACTAGAATGTCAGCTCCGTGAGAGCAGAGACTTTTCATTGGCCTTGTTCACCGCTGTAGCCCCTGTGCCTAGAACAGTGCCTGCCACACGGTGGATGCCCATTAAAGTATCTGTGGGATGAATGAGTAAATTGTGGGGGAAGGAGGGAGCAATGTGGTGGAGCTCTCTTTGGAAATGCGTCCCAGAAAAGGGAATCCCGAAGATGGGCCTTGAAAAAAGAAAAGGGTCTTGGTGGAGAGCCAGGATTGAGTAGCCTCTTGGTTTGAGGGACTAGCAAGAGCAATGGCCCAGGGGGTGGGAAATTGCCTGGTCTGTTCAGGGAACAGAGGTGTCCTGCACAAGTATGTAGGCGCCAAATAAGGTTGGGACCGAACCAGCAGGAGCATTCAAAGTCAGGTAGAGGTGCTGTGTGGTCTCCTGCATGTGTTGGGGTCTAGAGAAAGAAATTGACATCCACTTACTACAAAGGCTGAGTGCTTGGTGGATCCAAGACTTGCAGCCTGGAGACTGCAGAAGAGCCCTGCTACCCTTTACCGAGGGCCTATTGAGCACCTAGTGTGTCTGCAAGAGAAGTCTATCGCAGAGGAGAAAACTAGCAGCAGCAGGTGTAACAGGAAGGGCCCTGGCGGGAGAGGAGGCAGGGGTGGGCCCCCAGCTGGGCCTCCCAGTCTGGCTGTCAGTCCTGTGATGGGGACAGGCCAGCTGATCCCAAGGGCCCCTGCGGGCTTGACATTCTGGGACTCTAATTAAAGAAGTGAAAACTTCATTCCAGATAGCTGGGGAAATCCTTGGGTTCAATTTCATCTCCCAGGGCTGGCAGTTCAGCTGGTACTGAGGCAGTTAAAAGAAATGGAATGGAAATCCAGAGAGCCTGCATCAGCCTAATTGTCCCTCGGCAGACTTGTTTGCTTTGAGATGTCAGCAACTCTTGTAGGCAACACTCTGCAGTTTGGTTTCTGATCTTTTCTTTATACGTTGTGAAGAGGATGGGTCCCTTAGGCCAAGAGGAAATCAAAGACCAGGATCCTGCCAAATTTAGCTTCCAAGAAACCAGACAAGAAAGGGAGAGCTGGAGCCCAGCGGACCCCGGGGCCACTCTTGTCCTAAACACATCTCCGTTTTCATGGAAGTCAATCCCGCAGGCAGCGGAGAGGGAAGCCCCGATTCCAAGAGGCTCAGCTGGGCTGTCCTCTCTGGGTCCATGCAGCTGGGGCCCACGAGAGGCCAGTGGCGCTGTGTGTCATTCCTGACACAGAAGCTCGGCTGGTGCAAAACCACCAGCGTAGGGAAGAGGGCTCTGAACAGTGAAACAACTGGATACTGGAAGATGCCCAGAACTCGTCATGAGAAAACAAAACAAGTACACACCTCACACAAGCTCACACAGACTTGCTGATTTCCGTGGTTCAACGAAATTTCCCTATCAAAACAGTGTGAATGTCGCACGGTCCAAGCTGGACACCAACCCCAGGGAGGCCCAGCAAAGCATTTAAGTATTTAAGGTTGAAAGTAAAAGGTTTCCCATCAGTACAGGGGGATATGATGTGAGTAGGTGGGAGGGGAGGGAGGAGGCCAAGCCCCAAGAGGGGTTCAGCCTTGGCACCTGCTTCCTG
Organism: Zalophus californianus; assembly: GCF_009762305.2. Taxonomy (NCBI): domain Eukaryota; kingdom Metazoa; phylum Chordata; class Mammalia; order Carnivora; family Otariidae; genus Zalophus; species Zalophus californianus. The sequence continues at coordinate 4,864,688 of NC_045612.1, read as the reverse complement.
TGACACCACTGCTAGGGGGGAAGCAGAGGTGTGGTCCAAGGGGAAAGGTGAAAGAGCCATCCCTGGAGCCTAAGATTGAGGAGCCCATGGGCTGTTCTGGGAGAGGGGCCAGGGGAGGAATTAGGAAGACAGGTCTGGGCTCCCGGGATTAGGGAACTCCCTTCAGGCATTTCCTCAGTTGTGTGTGTGTGTGTGTGTGTGTCTGTGTGTGTGTGTGTGTGTGTCTGTGTCAGTGTGTGTGTCTCTGTGTGTGTGTGTGTGTCTGTGTGTCTGTGTGTGTCTGTGTCTGTGTGTGTGTGTGTGTGTCTGTGTGTGTGTCTGTGTGTCTGTGTCTGTGTGAGGGAGGGTGCTAAAGTTCGGGTTTGGTCATGGTCTGTTGGAGGAGCTTAGGGCATATCCAGATGGACATGTCCAGCAGACTGTTGGACATATAACTCTGGCCCTGGGGGGAGAGGGAGGGCCTGTGAGCCCGCCCCGGGAGCCCCGGGGACGATGGCCCCTCGCCCACCCTCAGCCTCCTCCTTGGTCACCTCGGTCCCCAGGTCCTCCAGCTGGTTTCCGGTTCAACCAAACCCCTCTGGAGCCCCGGAGCGCTGTGTCTGGGGCTTCGGGCCCCCGCGCTGCCCCAGGGGTGGGGTCCTGTGGGGCTCAGCTGCCTGCCCCGAGTGGGGCCCAGGGCCCCTTGGCAGGCGGGTCTCTTCCTGCCCCCGTGCCTGCAGCCCAGGCCCGTCCTGCGGAGGTCTCAGTCTCTAGGGCTGGTCCTCTGCCCAGTGGGACCTGCCCCGGTTGGCCCTCTGAGGAGGACCAGGGCAGGGCTCGGCGGGGAGGGGGGAGCCCGGACTGCAGCCCGTGGCTCTCTCTCCTCCGCGCATTCCCGCCACACCGGGGACTCGGGCCCTGTCCGCGCTGACGGGCAGGGTTCTGCCCCTAGAGCCACCGGGTGCATCGAAAGCCCCGTGTGTGCCTCCCCCGGGGCCGGGACCTGCCTGTGGGTCAGACACCCATGTGGCCTGCTGTCCTTTGCTGAGAGGCCCAGCACCGGGGTTGGGGTGGGGGGGGAGGCTCGTGTGGAGCAGCCTGCTACTCAAGGGCCGTGGGAGACAGACAGACATTCACGTGGGACGTGAAGGGGACCCGGAGCTGAGGCCCCGTCCCCGCATCCCTCTGACAGGCTGGGAAGGAAGGGGGGCAGGGAAAGAGGGAAGGAGGGAAAGCCATGGGCGCCCATTGGCAAAGCCCCATCGGCCGGCACCAGGGCCAGCTCGTGTTCCCAGGGGCCGTGTGCTCGACAGATGCCCCCTTCGGCAGGTGACCGGGGTCAGCAGACGAGGCCAACTGGGTCCTCAACAAGCAAATCTCCCCCAGCGGCCCAGGCCTCGGACCGGTTGCTCCTGGTGGTCTTGGGTGGGGCTTCTGGGTCCTCTGGAGACCACAGGCCCCTGGGGAGACTCTGCGAGAGTCCTGGCCAAGGACACAGGGACCCCGGGCTGGCCCTGACGTGCCTGCGCCCTTGGCCACCGACCCTGCCCCCTGGGGGCCCGCTCTTCCCACCTGTCCCGCAGCGTGGGCCGGAGACCTGGCTGCCCCGTCCCTCCCACAGGCTCTCAGGGCCTGGCCGGCTCAGGGCTCTGGCCTCCAGGCCTGTCAGGGCCCCCTGAGCCACGCTGGGTCCGCTCTGGCTGCCTGAGTGATGCACAGGGATGGGAGGCCACGCCAGCCTTGGGCCCCTCTGCCTCCACCCCTCCAGTCCCGTCACCACTCCGGGGACAGGGTGCTCCCTCCCACTGTGGGGCTGATAAAGGGTATCATCCGCAGCTCGTCCTCCCCCAACGCAGGGCAATGCCAGTCCAAGGCCCCTCGAGCCTCCCCAGTGTGGGCTCCTGGGGCTCAGGGTTGGTCCCTGGGCAGTGTCCTTTACTTGTTGGCGGCCTCTTGTTCATTTTATTTTTAGCCCACTTCACCAGGCTCTCTCTGGCCTCAGCAAGAGGGGAGCGTGCCCAGAGAAACTGGTGGGCACATTAACAACGCGGGCAGGCAGAGGGTCCACTGAGGGGCTGGGAGGCCAGCTGAGAAATTGTTTGCTTAGCTTCATCTATTTATTAGTACGCTTGGAAACTGCTATTTATATTTTAACCCTCCAGGGACAGCCATGAATCTGTGGATAAAGAGAGTTGGTGTCTTTCCAGCCTTGAAAGTAAGAAATAATCAGTAGTTACAGACCTCGCCGAGACTGCCAGGGTGGGAGGCTGTGGGCAGCGGAGCCCTGAGTGGGGTGCCCTGACAGTAGCTGCCGGGGGTGGTGGGTGTCACCGTGCCCCCAGCCCGTCAGCTTGCAGGGGATGTGCTTTGTGACAGTCAATATAAGCCAAGGATAGAATAAGCCCATGAAAAATGTCAGGGCAATCATGTAAAGGTTTCACACCTGGGAAAACGAAGCCCCCAACACCCCCGCCTCCCCTTGCAGAAAGTGCTAGAGGCCCCTCGGAGAGTCAAGTGGCTAGGCTGGGCCAGAACCAGGGCCAGGGTTCCTTCCCTCTGTGCAAGAAGGTGGCATTCACAGGCCTAGAAGCCCCCTCTCCCCTTGCCCCATCCCTGCAAGTGTCTGTGGCCAGCACTACACCCCGCCTCTGAGCAGGTGCAGAGGGCCCTGGCCCAGCTTCTGGGCAGCTGCGGGGCCAAGAGCCCCGTGGGGTCGGTGTGGAAAACGGGGCTAGAAGAGCCTCTCTTTGAGGGAGGGCCATTGCAGCTGAATCCACCCTGATCCTACCCCGCGGGTACTGCCTCCAGCACAGCCCAGGCTCAGGGCCCTTGTCACGTGTCTGACCCCAGCTTTTTGAAGCCAACTAAGAAAATTCCTAATATTAAGACTTTTCCACAGAGAGCTGTTTGGGTCTCAGATGCCCCAGTGTTTGGTCTGCTATAATGGCAGTGTTTTGGGATGCTTATCCATAAGTATTTTAACAATCTGCCGCGGCCTGCTTGTTGTTCTGGGAGCACTGGCTGCCGTCTGTGCAGACTAACGGGAGACAGTTTAAGGACATGTGTGTAGACATAACTGAGTTCTTCCTAGAGCAAGACTAGCTTGTGGGCATCTCAGAACCTAACAGGAGAAAAGCAACTGAAGTCCGCGCCCCCTCCCACGAAGTCTCTTTTGCCTGGCTGATGGCTCTCAGCAATGTGCATTTCAGTTCCTGGTGGGGAGGGCGTGGTTTGCTGTGGGGTTTGACAGTTGTAATGGTCCCGTTGGCCGAGCATTGTGCATTCCTGGCACCAGGCGTCCGCTGGCTCGGTCTTGGCCTTCGAGGGCACTGCAGGGGAGGAAGCCCTCCCCCCCACCCCTCCCTCCCTGGCCGCCGCAGCCCCTGCCTGGGCTGCACCCCGCCCCCCCCCCCCCCAGGGCACCTCTGCCCTGGCCCAGCCACCGCGCCTGAGGAGAACTCAGGTTTAGCTCAATTAATGTGTGGAGCCCATAGTTTACAGCTAAATCTACATACATCATAATCTAAAAAGCAAACATTTGCCTTTGATAGCTCTAATTTATGCATAGAATCAGTTTACTGTTTGCGTCTTAATTATTATTTTTTTGAATAGCTTGGTGGCAGAAAATCAAAGCCTGCTGAGTTTTATATTACAACTTATTTTCTTGTGTGTTTTTTCAATATAAAACATCTCATTAATACAGGTAATCTGGATACTTTATGTTTCAACCTTTCATGCTCATAAAACAAACTGAATGAAAATGTAGCTAATCTGTACAGAAACTTTTTCTCCTGGTTTTTTTTTTTTTTTTTTTTTGTCTCATCAGATACATCAGCAAATCCGTGGTGAGAGAGACTGAAACAAGAAAATGAAGAAAATTCCCGTCAGAGGTAGGTGCAAAGAGTTTTGCCGTCCCCAGGGACGTGAGTTTCCACGAAAGTTCCGTTAACACAGCTCCCAGGAGGGGCACCTTTCTTCTATTGGCCCTCATTTTCCAAAGTGTTTGTCTGAGGGCCTCTGCACAGTTGGATGAGGGCCCAGGGGCCAGGCAGGTGGGTCACAGGCCACAAGCCACAGGTGCAACAAAACCAGCGCCCGCCGGCCCGCAGCCCCGGCAGAGCCCCCGGCCAACAGCCTCGAAAGCTGCCTTTCTTCGGAGCATCCCGGCCTCGGCAGACGGCCGACTGCTGAGCCGGGACAGGCTTGTCTGCAGCCCCTCTGCGGCCTGTCGAGAAGCCAGGAGGTGATCCGAGGGCTACCCGACTCCAGATCCTTGGCTTTGGGCCTCCTTGGCGGGAGGAAACTCCTCTCGGACCTCCGCCTAGAGCTTGAAGTTCTTGGAGGCGCCTTGGAGGTAAGAGAGGGCGCTGGAGGCAGAGGAAGGCTCTCGGTCCTGGCCCATCTCTGGGCTTTGCAGAAGCAGCTCCCCTCCCTCCCGAGCCCTGGCCCCGCCGGTCCTCGCGCCGGCCCGCTTTGGCTGGGGACCCAAATCACAGGAAACAAAGAGGCTATTTAGGTGCAAATATCCCTAATGAATAAAGAAAGGAGATTCATTTGCCAGATTATTTAAAGCAAGTTGTCTAAACCATTTCTCTGTAGCCAGCATGCTGGCCCCAGGGGCCCTGCGGCACGGAGCAGCCCTCAAAAGCCTGTCTTCGGAACCCCTGCTGGAACCAGTACCTGCAAGGAGCAATGGACGAGGAGCAGAGGGCAAAGCTGCCTCCCCCGCGCCGTGGGGGAAGCTCCCGGGATCCGCTTTATGTGTCTAGGCTCTTCGCAGCCAGCAGATTCTAAACCGGGGTGAGGAAGTGGCCAGATGGGACTGGAGACCCCGTAGACGTTTCCTAGCTGGCTGGGCTCCTCTCCGGCCCCTGCTGGCGGGGCCACTAGGGTCTCCGCTGCCCGCCCGGTGCTCTGCGTTGGGCTGCGAGTGGCTGGTCAGGAGCCAGGCTGGTGAGAAGCTGTGCTGCACTTGAAGGTCGCCGCGGCCTGGGACTCCTCCAGTTCGGCTCAGGAAAAGGCCGGGTGGAGGCAAGCATCACAGGGCCGGGCCTCATTTCCTTGTCTGCCATTCCTCTCTCTACTCCAATATTAAAACGTTTTGCAGATTCCACGTAACAGCTAGCGATACTTTTATTATCCGTCGATCAGGAACACAGAAGGGCGAACAGCCATGTCAATATGGCAGACGGCGCTTGGTGTGCACATGGCTCCGCGCGCTCCCGGCCCGAGTGGCCCCCGTTCCTCCACTCGGCCTACGTTCCCCGAGGGCCCAGTGCGGGCCAGGCCTGTGTTCCATGCTGGGCCCGAAACGACAAGAAAGACATGGCCCCTGCCTTCTGTGAGTGCACAGTCTACTAGGGGAGGCAGATGGGAACCACGCATGGTCTTCGAGAAAGTACCACGGGGCTGAAACCCGGGTGTCAGCAGGTTTGCGCTTTCTCTGAAGGCTCTAGGAGAGGATCCTTCTGCACGTCCTCCAGCTTCTGGTGGTGCCTTGGCTCGTGGCCGCGTCCCTCCGGTCCCTGCCCCCCCCCCCCCCCCCCCCCCCCCCGTCTTCACACAGCCTCCTCGTTCTCCTCTTCGTTGCTCCTCTTCTTAGGACACTTGTCATTAGATTTAGACCCCACCCCCACCCCCAGATAATCCAGGATGAGCTCATCTTGAAATCCTTAACTTGATTTCCTCTGCAAAGACCCTTTTCCCAAATCAGGTCACAACCACAAATCCTCCCTGCCCAAGTAAGTAAATAAATAAAAGCAAAAGAGAAAGAAAAGAGAAGAGAAGAAAAGAAGAGTCCCATGAGAGATAATGTATATTCTTCCATTCAGCCACCAGAGGTGTTTTCCCAAAGTCCAGCTTGGTCCCTGCCCTTACTCACAAGCCTTTGATAGCTCCCTCGCGCCTGCGAGATGCTATCTGAGCCACTCAGTCTGGCTCTCAGCATCAGGTGGCCCCAGCCTACCTCTCCAGCCACGCTCTCCCCACTCCCCCACCCATCCTCACGCACATCCATACCCCATATCAGTCCCCTTTCTCCCCAGCATACCCTGGCCTCCTCTGTCCCCGGGCCTCTGCTCACTTCTTCCTCACCTAGGATGTTTTCCACACCTGCTCACCTTCTTTCCACCTTTCCAGGCTCAGCTCAAACCCCACCACTTCCTAGAAGCCTTCCTAGCCCTGCAGAGCTGAGAATGACTCCCTCTGCCCTAGTCCCTTCCCGCGGGTCCACGGGTCCATTATCAGGGTGACCAGTTCTCCTAACTAGGATTCTCTCCCCCAGGGGATGGAGTTGAACTTGCCTTCCAGTCCCCGACACCTCGCCCATGATGAGATACACAATGGGCTTTTGCAGAAGGGAATTGAAGGGGATGTGTGCATCTTACTGCTTCTTCCATTGCTTAGTTGGCAAGGAAGTTAACCAATTCCTAGAGCGGGGGAAAGGTAGGAAAACCAGCTGAAATAAAAGGGGTCCAGAGTCATCCCACATAGCACGTGGCTTCCAAAGTTCCTGACTCCCACCCTGGCCTCGCCTGCTGCCCCTTTTCTGCAGGGTGCCCCCGTCTAGAATCTCTCAGGCACCCCCTCTTGTCTTGGCAAAGTTATCTTGGCACAAGGATTTGGGGTTCATTCTGTTGACACCTGAGATGAGTGCAGATCTTGCTCAGACTGCCCGGGGCTGTGCAGATGTCCCCCAAGCCCACTTCCTGCTTCCTCCTTGTTTCAACCAAAGCCAGACCTCTTCCTCTCATCTCCTCTGGCTGCTGCAATGTAAGCCCCCCCCCCCCCCCCGCCCCAGGCCATAGCTAGACATCATACCCAAACCCAACTCAACAGCACCCCTGGAGTCTGTGCCCAGAACCTCCCTGACAGGCCCTCCTTCTCAGGATACACAGCCCCGGGTAGCCATCCTCAGCCACCCCCCTCGAGTCCTGCCTACTCGGGGATTGGCTGGTTTTGTCCCCAGCTTCTTCTTGGCCCCCAGCCTCTACCCACCTGCTCCCATGGGAGCATCAGCCCAAGGACTCCATCCCGCCATTACTGCAGTGTGGGGAGGGGACAGGGCATGAACTCTGACATCAGTTCTAGGGCCACATCCCAGCTCTGTCTTCTACTTGCTTGTGGCCTGCTCTGAGCCTCAGGTCCCAGTGAACTCGTTCATTCACTCACTCACTAAAAAAATCTTTAGGGATGACAGGCATACTATGTGCTAGGGATCGAGGGTGCAGCGGTAAGAAGGACAGAAATTCTGCCCTCCTCTGGAGCTCACAGCTTGGTCTGGTGAGGCGCTAGACATGCAAATGATAATGATGGAAGGGGACCGGGGCTATGATGTTGGGGCCCCGTGCTGTGCTGATGTGAGTGAAGAGCGCTACCAATTTCCCACTCTCAAGCATGCTATTATAAAAACACAGCGAAGACCTGGGGGCTAAAGAATTCTGCAGTTGCAATAAAAAGTCATTTTTCCTGCAAGGATTTCAATAAGAAAGATTTTTTTTGTTTGTTTTTTGAAGACTAGCTGTGGGTGTATTTGGCTATCGCAAGCTTAGATAATCAGCTGTTCCTAATGGACAGAACAGACATGGACACCACAGAGCCCATCCTGAGCAGCACAGAAAGCCAAAGTCAAGTTTCTGAATCATCGAAATACTGTGTGTCCTCGATTTTAAGATGGTGTGATGGCTAAGATGTAAATAATTTTATAATAGTTTTCCAGGAAGAAATAAAGCAGCCGCAGAACTGCGTCGGAGGTGTCCGGGGCGAGTGGCGAGCGTCAGAGCGTTTACGCGGGAGAAAGCACGGACTCTGAAAAATTCTCTCGGGCAGCCCGCTTCCCAAGCTCCCGAGGCCTCATCCATCAGTCACTGGCGACACTTCCACCCTCCGCCACCCCCACGGCCCTGCTTCCCAGCTCCGAGCCCGAGCAAGAGCAAGCCACGGAATGCTACCCTGGCCTCCTAGCGGCGCGTTTCTGTCCCATGGGAGTCGCAACAGGAGGAACACTTGTGTGCCAAGGGGAGACGAGGGAAAGGATCCACCAGTGCGCTGACAGTGTCCCGGGGCTCCTGCTTTCCTGGGGGGCCAGCTCGGCAGTGTTTGGGGAGGGGCCGGGGAGGCTTGGAGGTCCTGGGTTTGGCTGGCCGCGTGGCATCCCTGCGGGGCCGGCTCCAGGCATCTCCTCTGCGTCAGAAATTTGTCTTCTCTTGCCTGAACCCATCGGCAGCCCAGCTAGTGACCCCCGACCTGTGCTGGTCTGCCAAGGCTAAGGCAGGCATGCGGTCCCCCTGCCTGGGCTCCCAGCCAAGCTCCCCTGTCCCTGCCCACTGGGGCCAAGGGAAGGGCCTGCTCGGCCCTTGGGCAGATGCTCGGAACTGTTAGCTTTGGGACTGGTGGTGGTTCCTTCTCCATTCCTCCTTCTCCTTCCTCCCCCTTCCTTCCCCCTCTCTGTGGTAGGGACACTGGCTTCCCGTGGCTGCCATAACCAATGGCAAAAAACTTAGTGGCTTAAAACAACAGAAATGTATGATTTATGCAGAAATGGATGGACGGATGCTCTTCCAGCTCTGGAGGCCAGAGTAGAAATTGAGGTGTCCACAGGGCCCTGCTCTGTCTGAAGGCTCCAAGGGAGACTCTCTCATCGCCTCTTGGTTTCCGGTGGCCCCTGAAGTTACTCGGCTGGTGGCTGTATCCCTAGTCTGTGCCTCCAGTTTTCATCACCTTCTTCCCTGAGTGTTTCAAATCTCCTTCCTTCCCTCTTGTTTAACACCTGTCATTGGATTTAGGGTCTGCCGGGATAATTTAGAACATCTCATCTGAGGATCCTTAGCTTCACTGCATCCACAAAGACCCTTTTTCAAAAGAGGTCACGTTCACAGGGTCCAGGCAGGCATATCTTTTGGGGGCCACGGTTCAACACGCGAGAGTATGAAGTGTTAGGATCCCCCGTCAACCCCAAGATCACAGGCCAGGCCCCCCACAGGACACCAGAGCGAAGTGCCCACAGCCACGACAGGAGGCAAGACCACAGCTTGTAGGACTCTCCAGAATTCCTGGGGAAACTGGCCCTGGAGTTCAGGTGACCCAATCCTAATCGCTTGCCTGGCAGGGGAACGGGAGACTCTTCCCTGAGGCCTCCCTCCTGCTTGTTTTCATCAGGTGTCGAGAGGGCGGCCCCTCCTGGCAGCCCCTGGTGACTTGGGCTCCCGCTCCTGCCCTTTGGGGCTGCTCAGACTCCTCTTGGGGACTCTCCCATTGTCCTAGGGGCCCGAGACACACACCAGCAGGAGGTAGCAAGCCCTGGAGCAGAGAGGGTCCCCGGCCTGGCCCTGGAACGAAAGCCCCTGACGACGGCATCTGTCACTTCGGGCCACTTCACTGAGGGAAAGGGGCCACAGTGCGCCTGATGGAGTGCGAAGCGCACACAGAGAGGGAAGTGGAGGCCTTTTGCAACCTGCACAGGGCCCGGCAGGAGGCATTCATTGAAATGCCGGGCCCTTCCTCCCACCTGTGTGGCCTTGGGGCCAGGACTGATCTGTCTTCTGCGTGGGATGGACTGACTGCCGCCCCTCCTGCTGGGAGAAGCTGGGGTGGGGGGTTGCGGCTGGGGAGAAACGGAGGGCTGGGGATGGAGGGCACTGGGAGGGGGAGCCCGTGCGAAGCTCAGCCCCCCGCACGCATTTCTGAGAACGAAGTGATGGAACAGAACATGAGAAAGACCATGTCTTTCACCAGAGGGGGGAGGGGACAACCCAGTGACCAATTTCGGTGATTAGCTGCAAGAAGAGGGCCCTTTATTCCAGGCGTGTGTATGCCTTTTAATTTCCTCTTGTGGGCTCCTGAGGGGGCCCGGTAACCATGCAATTGGTATTCCTTGCAGGCCTCAGAGGATGCGGGCACTCTCTCTCGGAGATGGCTCCAGGTGGTACGGGGTGCCACCTGCACTCCCCGCTTCCCGATTAAGTGCTCGGCACAAACCTGCACTGGGCAGGGGAGGGGAGGCGGCGGGCGGGGACCGGGCCTGCCCCAGGGGCGCAAGTGGGTCTTCTCCGGGTCCGGAGGCAGCAGCCTCGAGGTCCGAGTTGAAGTTGGCAGCTTCCTAGCTTTGTGTGAAACAAAGTAAAAATGTACTATTAGTGATAAAGGGACCGGGTCCCCTTAAGCAATTGAAGGCACGGAAGTTACAAAGCAGGCCAATTAGGGGGTGGTGATTTGCATTACAAGGAGACCCTTTGCTTCATAAAAGGAGTTCTCCAGAGGCAGCAATAGATGGAACCCCAGGGGGGTTGAAGATTCCATTTACCGAACAGGGTTTCCGCCCACAACTCCGCCACAGCACGCTCCATGGTGTGAATCCAGCGCATCTGTACTGACTTCTGACCAGCCTCCCGACCCCAAGATGTGCCCTACCGCAGGAGCCAGCGGTCCCTGTACTAGCTGGCACGCACACACCCCTTCTTTGCCGCGCCCTGGCACTTTCTCAAAGACAGACAGTGTAGTTCTGGCACATGGCTTTGGAGGTGAACATCATAGCGGCCAAGTGCCCAGGCCCAGGCGGGGAGGGGTTTGCGGGGGAGTGGAGGAGTAGGGCCGGCGAGACCTGAATTTCTGTCCTGCGGGGGCCACCTGCAAGTGGCAGGGCCTGTTCCTCTTCAGAGACTTAGTGTCCACATTTATGGAACAAGGGCACTTGTAGCTTCACCATTTCAGAAACTCCACTCTTGAGCCGGCTGGGTGGCCCCGGGGATGCCCTGGACCTATGAAGTGGGAGAGGGACATTGCCCTGGGTAACGCCTAGAATAAGGGCGGGGGGGGGGAATGAAATGCATTTGTGAAAGTAGTTTAGAAATTGTAAAGCTTACAGATGCTGGAGACACGGAGGTAGGGTGGTGGCCCGCGTTCCTCTTAAAAGGTCATCTTAAAAGCCACCTGCGCGCCATCTCAACACTCAGAGGCTCTGAAACCTGCTCAGTGGATGCACTCTTCCGTTCCAGTCATTGCTGGGTGGAGAAAGCAAGCTCTTTCCCCTGCATGGTAAAATCTAGAGAAAAGTAGATCCCCAACAGGCAAAGCTTGAGTTTCACAGAACTTGACTGTGGACCGGAGATTGGAATACAGTAGGGGCTTAAGAAAATGACTTGGAAGTGCCCACTAGAAATAGAGTTTGGGAATAAAAATTAATTTTTCAGGGCACCTGTGCGGCTCAGTTAGTTAAGCCTCCAACTCTTGATTTTGGCTCAGGTCACGATTGCAGGGTCGTGGGATCGAGCCCCGTGTCGGGGGCTCCGCACTGGGCATGGAGGCTGCTTAGGACTCTTTCTCTCCTTCTCCCCGTCCCCCCCGCCCCCTGCTTGCTCACTTGCTTTCTCTCTTAAAAAAAAAATAATTTTTCAAACTTGCCCAGGTTCTGGAACTCACAAAGTAAAGATGCTGGGGTTACTGTGGGAGGCCGGGCGGTGGGAGCAGTCTCTTCTCGGTCCCCGCCCCACCCCCCCACCCATTGCTCAAATTGAGCCGTTTGTAGACACCTGAAGGATTCAAAGTAGTTCTTAAAAGTTCTGAAATCCAGGCGTCAACCAGAGAGTTGTCAGAGCTAGGAATATGAGGGCTATAAAATGAACCAGGAAAAAAGGCAATGGCGGAAGGACAAGAACAGAGAGAGAAGCTCAGAGGAGGGGAGGCAGGGAGGGGCGAGAGGAGAACAAATGCCGACGGTTCCTGGTGATTTTAATTTTCATGTCGCCAAGTGCCACCCAGCACCACCTACTGTGGCCACTGGGAAGGACCTCAGGGAGGAAGAACGTGGGGCTCACTCCTTCCCGAGCAGCCCGACCTGCCTGCTGCTGTTGGGCCACAAGGGAAGGAAGAGCCTCCAAAAGTTGCCAAGGGCCTCCTCTCTCCAAGGGGAATGGCTGGGCTCCACAGCCGCCGGAGCGTGCACGCCGCCCCCAACTGCCCTCGCGGACTGTGCTCACCTCGGGGCCACAGGGGCCTGGAGCCAGACAGAAGCTGCCTCGGGTTGGCAGGGACGCCCGGGGTTCAGTGAAGAAGGCGGTGCGGAATCCAGAAGTCACCGGTCCAGGCTCAGTCAGCAATGGACTGACCCTCCCAGCCCCTCGGGCCAAGGACAGGCCACGACCTCCACGCTTCTAGTCCCTTCCTTGAAGCGATTGAGTAAATCATACGATGTGCCTCAAGCAAGGGACTTCTAGCTGGCGGCTTCCAGCAGCTTCCTGCTCCCGAACCACCACCGTCTCCCCCTGAAGTCCTCCCATCCTTCACCATTGACATTTCCTCTCCTACGGTTCTGGAGGGTGGAAGCCCACAGTTGGTCCCACTTGGCTAAAGTCCAGGTGTCACTGGGCTGCTTGCCCCCGGAGGCTGTGAGGAGAGAACGCGTTCCCTCGCCCTTTCCAGCTTGTGGCAGCCACCTGCCCTCCCGCCTTCAGAGCCCCGCCGCCACCTTCCGAGCGCGGCCCTGCAGTCTCTGCTTTCCGCGTCACGGGGTCTTCCCCTCTTCTGTCCCTGTCAAGCCACCTCAGCCTCCCTCTTCCCGGGACGCTTGTGATGGCATTTAAGGCCCACTCAGATAGTCCAGGATGATCTCTCCTTCTCGAGATCCGTAGTCACATCTGCAGTGTCCCTTTGGCTGTATACCATTCACAGGTTCCAGAGATCAGGACACAGACCTTTCTGGAGGCCGGTACTTAGCCTACCACACCAGGTATGGGTCTCTGGGCAACAAAGTCACCTCACCTCTCTGAACCTGACTTGTTTGCTGACCTCTTGGTTCCAGGAAGACAGTGGACATCCTGGCCCTTTATAAACCGTTCAGTGGAGACCAGCATAAGCGCCGAGGCTGGTTCTTCTCCCATCCTGTGAAGCCGCGGGCCCCTCAGTGCGGCCACCCACGGCCTTCCCAGGGATGTCGTGATGACTGCCCTCCAGGTCGAACTGGGTCCTAAGCCGACTGGCTCCTCCCACCCTGTCCCAACAAGCGACAGTGGAGAGTGGAAGGTCCTTGGGTGGGTGGCAGCCCTTCCGGCTTTGATCCCAGGCCCTGGCAAGGGATCGTCTCAGTTGTCCAAACTTTCCCTTCCCATTCCGCCGTGTGGTGGTTCCAGTGAGATCCACGTGTATATAAATAGGGTCATGAATGTAAAGCCCTGTTCTCCGAGCAGCGATTAAAGCAGTCTGATCTTCTCACCCCTTTGCTGCCTCTGGAACAAGTGCCCTTCGGCATGGGTGCCACCTTGGTCCTCTGCCGGTCGCCGTCCACAGTCGCTTTGGTGGATCGGGCCCTACCGGTCAGCCTCACCTGGCCAGCCTACCTGGGGGCAGGTCACAGTTTGTCCCGCAGCTGATAGGAGGTAGGTGAGGGACAGCAAGGGCTCTGAATAGAGAGATTGGTTAAAAAAAAAAAAAAAAAAAAACACCCTGGGTGTGTGGCCACAGTTGGCTCCCAGAGCTTAGCAGAGACCATGGAGATTACCAGCAAGCTTTTCAAGGGAAACGGTTGTCTCTCGACCCAAACCCAGGGAAGTCACATCTGCTACCACCTTGGTGGGTGGTGGTGGGGGGGTGCTTCAGCTAAGCCTGGGAGAAGCCAAGAACAGAAAGACTCTTTCTGAACTTGGCCTTCCCACCGCCTCAATGTGCCAGCACGGACATGGGATGTTTGGGGAGCGGGCGTGGAGGAGGAGGATTGGGGGGGGATCTTGTTATGATTCCCCAGGACAGTGAGGCCGGCGGCTTCCATGTGGGCACTGCCCCGCCCTGTTCGGGTCTGCAGCCTCTTCCTGAGGGGCTCTGACCTCTTCGGGGCATGCCACGGCTTCCCAGGGTCTTCTGCAGCCATCCTCGTGGCTGGGGTGCCCTAAAGCCCTGAGAAGGGGCAGGGTGGTGACACTCTTTCCATTTTATAGATGGGGGGCTGGAGCCAGAGAGAAGTAACTTGCCCAAGTGTCTCTCTCTCTCTCTGTCTCTGTCTCTGTCTCTCTCTCTCTCTCTCTCTCACACACACACACACACACACACACACACACACAGAACTGGCAGCAGAATCCCTCCTGGCCAAACTCAAGTCTTGGGATTGTTGGCCAGTACTCGTCCTCTGCCGTCTCTCTGAGCGCAGGACGCCGCCCAGCAGTGTCGGCTGAAGTATTATTGGCTTTTTCTCCTCTTGTCCTTTGGAGCACAATTCCACAGCATATAACCCTTTTCCACTGCAGAGCAGCCCCCGTTCAGAAAGCCCGCTCCGCATGCCGTGCCCAGTCACCTTGCTGTGTGAGTGGGTCATTCCGGCTCTCTAACAGGAAACGGAATATACCGCTTTGCACACCTGTTTGCTTGTTTCTATTGGCTTTTGCTTTGCTTCTCTTTGTGAACTACCTAAAGCCGTTCGGCACCAGTTACAGACCCTGCGTCGGTAGGTGGGCACAGCCATGGCTCTGGCCTGACCCCAGTGCAAGTAAGGATTCTGGAAGTAAAATGACTCAGTTCCCTCACGATCTGGAGGTGAGAAAGTGGCCCCCTCCCAAAGCAAGCTTAAGTATCAATGTGCAGACACCTTGCGGGGGGAGGGCAGGACACCTGGTCCAGGCCCTGGTCTGGTCGGGGGAAAGGGGGGCATCTGCCTTCTCTCACAACTGCACAGTGACTGTTTATTCTAGAGACTGTACAGGTGATATCACAGCAGCCTGAATCCACAGGCAGATAACAGGGGTGCAGCGGTCTTCTAGTTTTTTTAAAAAAGATTTAATTATGTATTTGAGAGAGAAAGAGAGTGAGTGAGAGAGGAAGACAGAGACAGAGAGGGGGAGAGGGGGAAGTAGATTCCCCCCTGAGCAGGGAGCCTGGGATCATGACCCGAGCCAAAGGCAGATGCTTAACCCCACTGAGCCACCCGGGTGCCCCACGGCTGTCTTCTTTTAAGCATGACATTAAAGAGATTCACAAGAATGTAAATCGATGTCCTCCTCGGTGGTCATTTTTGTTTTGGAAAATAGAGTTTCATGTTACTATGCAATGGGTACATTATTGTTACTTTGTGAATGAATTAATAAATATTTTAAAGTTTTCTCAGTCTCAATTCCTAAAGCTGTAAATATCAATACAGAGAGAGAGCCTTCATCCCCAAGAGTCCTGTGAAGTCCTCGTTGGAGTGTAAAGGGACCCTGAGACCAAAAAGCTTGAGAACTGCTCACCTCAAAATCGGGGGACACTGTGTGGAACAGGAAATTGCCCAAGATCGCCCAGTAACTGGCAGAAACAAGACTTCAATCCAGGTCTTCTGAGTGCCCAAGTCTCGATTTCCAAGACCTTCTTGTCAAAAGCTTCAGTGACTTGGCTCCAGGACAAAGGCCAAAAAGAACCAACAGCACCGGGCCTTCCCCTGGCTACCAAACCCTCGCACCTCCAGTGAGTCTAAGCTCGCTAGCCACAAAGTAGAGGATTTTACCCACCCACCACCTTGAAAGATTACGGTAAAGGAGAGAAACTCACCTAGACCATGTGAGGAGCCAGGGGCCTCGGCAGAACCAGGATCTGGGCTTCCAAACCCCCCGTCAGTTGCTCTTCTCCTGGGGACTCTGGCCAGCAGAAAAGACCCTCCCCGGGCCAACCAAAAGTATTACAATTGGCCAGCAGGGAGTTCCCCTAACCACTTCTGTTCTTTCATCATCAGTTCCCAGGCCGCCGCCAGGCAACCCGTGTGTACAGATTGTTAAAAGGTGCCGTCGCCGTGCTCCATGGGCCCTTCAATCAAACCCCATTTGCTTTTAATAACACCGGTGCCCTTGTGTTATTCCAGACATCAGACCGTCTGAGCTGTGGAACTGACATGCCTTCTCTATGAATTGTTACTGGAAGGTGAGGGGGGAGGGACCGTGACTTGGGTGCTGCCCACGGCGGCTGGTGCTAGTAATAAAACCCCAGCCCCGCACTGGCTAAACACTGTGGCTTTTTAAACAAGCTTGATATTCGAGCCTTCTTGCTGGTGCTCTTCCAGCCCATTTGCAAACTGAGAAGGGAGCTGTTGAATCTTGCTTTGCGATAGACTTCGATAGACTTCCGTGGCATCCTGGCCCGGAGTCTCCAATTTCCCAGTCCTGGCAGTGGGTCAGGTAGAGAGCTCGGCACTGCTGGAAAGACTGGCTGAGGAAGAAAGGAGAGCACGCTCTGAAGGAGGTGGGCCCCATAGCTCTACTCCCCCCCCCACACACACACCTATCATTAACTATTAACCGAGAATCATTATTTTTGTGGATTTGTCACAATTGCCTTCTACAACTGGCTTCCTCGGTGCTGTGCTAATTATCCATATGTGCTCTGAGGCGCATTTGTGAATGCCAATCATTTATTTCCAATTTACATAATCACAGAGGGCTGTGGATAACATGGAAATGCTTCCGAGTCAATGCATTATTAGCATTTGCCTCCAGATCATTTTATGCTCTGACTTGACAAGTGCATTCCTATCATAAATGAATTTAACCTTTTGCATCCCTGGAGCAGCCAGGGAAACCGCCTACGTCTCTGCAAAGGTCATATGTCTCACATGATGTCTCAAGTTAGGTGCTCTCTTGTGCTTAGAGGTTTCTTTTTCTTATAGTAAAAAAGAAAACAAAAAAGCTACAGTTTCCAAAGCTGACAGAAGAAGAAACAGAAAATTTGAGTAGTCCAATATCTACCAATGAAGTTGAAAATTAGTTTAAAACCACCCCGCAAAGAGCCCCCATGCCTAGTTGGATTCACTTGTGTATCCTTCTAAGCACTTAAGGAAGAAATAACACTAACCTTACATAAGCTCTTGCAGAGAATAGAAAAGGAGGAGCACTTCCTTTTTTGATGAGGTCACTATAACCTTGACTCCAAAACCTGACAAGGATTTTACAAGAAAGTTCCATCCGCAATGACGTGGATGGAACTGGAGGGTATTATGCTGAGCAAAATAAGACCAGTTTCTCTTGTGAACATTGCCTCACAAATCCTTAATGCGATATTAGCCTATCAGGGGCACCTGACTGGTTCAGTCGCTACAGCATGCAGGTCTTAATCTCAGGGTCGTGATTTCAAGCCCCATGTTGGGCATGGAGCCTACTTAAAATAACCAAAAAGAAAAAAATATATTAGCTAATCAAATCTAATATATATACACCTATAATATGTATCAATATATTTATTTATATACACATATAAATATATACATATAGATATATCCCCGTTTAAATTACACTCATATATCTATCCATGCGTATTTATTCATATATATTTATTGCCCGTTCGTGTGTGTGTGTGTGTGTAGACAGAGAAAAAGGAAAAGAGGGAACACTTCACATTCATATTCCTTCTGGTGTTTTCAGGAATCACCTCCTTGGACTCCAATACTTGACCCAGTGTCTGCTTTTGGGAAAAATAATCTAATTCAACAACCAATTGAGTTTTATTCCAGGTATGCAAAGGTGGCTTAATATTAGAAAATCAATCAATCTGATTAATCATACTAACAGAAAAAAAAAGAAGAAAAATCACAGAATTATTTAAATAGATGCAGAGAAGCATTTGACAGGGAGCCTGGGTGGCTCAGTCGTTAAGCATCTGCCTTCAGCTCAGGTCATGGTCCTGGGATCCAGCCCCGCATCGGGCTCCCTGCTCAGTGGGGAGCCTGCTTCTCCCTTTCCCACTCCTCCTGCTTGTGTTCCCGCTCTTGCTATCTCTCTCTCTCTCTGTCAAATAAATAAATAAAATCTTAAAAAAAAAGAAAAGCATTTGACAACATTCACAGTCATCCATGATCAAGCAGACGAACAAACAAAAATCTCTAAGCAAATTAGGAGTAGAAGGGAACTTTCTAGTCAGATAAAGGGAAGCTACAAAAACTATAGCAACCATCATAATCAACAGTGAAGTATTATGCAGCCATCAAAAGGAATGAAATCTTGCCATTTGCAACGACCTGGATGGAACTGGAGGGTGTTATGCTGAGCGAAATAAGTCAATCAGAGAAAGACAAGTATCATATGATCTCACTGATATGAGGAATTCTTCATCTCAGGAAACAAACTGAGGGTTGCTGGAGTGGTGGGGGGTGGGAGGGAGGGGGTGGCTGGGTGATAGACATTGGGGAGGGTATGTGCTATGGTGAGCGCTGTGAATTGTGCAAGACTGTTGAATCACAGATCTGCACCTCTGAAACAAATAATACATTATATGCTAAAAAAAAGAAGAAGAAGAAGATAGCAGGAGGGGAAGAATGAAGGGGGGGAAATCAGAGGGGGAGATGAACCACGAGAGACGATGGACTCTGGGAAACAAACTGAGGGTTCTAGAGGGGAGGGGGTGGGGGGAGGGGTTAGCCCGGTGATGGGTATTGAGGAGGGCACGTACTGCAGGGAGCACTGGGTGTTATACGCAAGCAATGAATCACGGAACACGACATCAAAAACTAATGATGTAATGTATGGTGATTAACATAACATAATAAAATTTTTAAAAATGTAAAAAAAAAACAACAAAAAACAGTTAAGTATTAAAATATTTACCCCTAGATTAAGAATGAGAAAAAGTTGCCCACTGCCCCCGCTTCCAGTCTACATTGTACCAGCAGTCCAATCTAGTTCAACAGAAAATAGTCAAATCCACCATTTGCAAACCGCATGATTGCATACATAATAAATCCAATAGCATCTATAAACTATTAGAATTCACAAAATAAGAGGATACAAACTCAATATATAGGACTTTCCTTGATAGGAATCAGTTACATTTTTATATATCAGCAACAAATAAATAGCAGATAAAATGAGAAAAGATGCCACTTACAATATCAAAAAACATCAAATACCTAAAAATAGATCCCAGAAATAAAGGAAAGATGTCCAAAACGTCTACATAGAAAAAAGAAAACATTATTGAGAGAAATTAAGAAAATCCAAATAAAAGAAGGGATGTGCTATTATTAAGAGGCTGGAACACCAAATACCGTAAATACATAAACTTTCCTCACATTAACCCATAGATTTGACTCAATTCTAGTCAAGATCCAAGCTGGCTTAAAAATTATTTTTTACATTGCTAGATATCAAAAATGCTGTAATAATAAGACAATGTGACATTGGTGCAGGGACAGTTAAAAGTCAGTTTGAAAATGGAACAGAATGGAGTCCAGAAACAGAGCCACACATACATCATTAGCTGATTATGAAGAAGATCGTCTCTTCAATAAATTATTATGGGCCAATGGAATGTCATATGGAAAAAGTACTCCTCCCTCAAGTTACATACCCAAACCAATTCTAGGCGAAGTGTAAAAGGTAAAAAAAAAAAAAAAAAAAAAAAAAATATTTTAGAGGAGCAAAGGAGAACATCTTCATGACTTCAGAGTAGGCAAAGGTAGCTCACATGGGACACTAAATGCACTAACCATATTAAAAATATGATACATTAGACTACATTAAAATTATCAACTTTTGTTTATCAAAAAAGCATTAAGAGTAGGAAAAGGGGGGAGAAGATATTTGCAATATATATATATATATATATATATATATATATTCAAGTCCTTGGTCAATTCTTCTATTGAAGTGTCTGTCTTTTTCATATTGATTTTTTTTTAAGATTTTATTTATTTATTTGAGAGAGAGAGAATGAGAGAGAGCACGAGAGGGAAGAGGGTCAGAGGGAGAAGCAGACTCCCTGCTGAGCAGGGAGCCCGACGTGGGACTCGATCCTGGGACTCCAGGATCATGACCTGAGCTGAAGGCAGTCGCTTAACCAACTGAGCCACCCAGGCGCCCTTTCATATTGATTTGTAAGACTTCTTTGTATATTATGCACTTTGGGAGAGTTCTCGGACATATATGTCCAGAATATATATCCAAAGGACTATCTAGAATAGATAAAGAAATCATACAAACTAATAAGAAAACACAGATATCCCAACAGCAAATGTGGCAAAGGACCTGAATCAACATTTCACGAAAGAGGCGATCCAAATGGCCAAAGGGTGTGCAACCTCAGGAGTCACCAGAAAATGCAAATTCAGCTCCCAAGCAATACCACTAACCGTAGTAGATTCTGTAGTGTGCTTCCCAGACTCCCCTTCAGGACTGAAGCACCCGAGCAGAGAGAGTTGACAGCTGACAGCTCTCGGGTGAGTTCCCCCTCCTGGTGATTGCTCTCAGCTGAAAAGAGCCACCTAGCCCGAAGCCACCTCCTCTCCCCAGAAGGGTGCATCTGAGGCGCAAGATTCAGTCCCCGGCCCCAATTTGGGACAATTCTGAAGGGTCTTCCTGGCTCCAGAGGTAGACTAATCAGACCGCTCATATTCTGCTGGTGCGAATGTAAATCGTACAACCACTTTGGAAAACAGGATGGCGATATTGGCAGTGTCTGCTCCAGCTGAACATACATACACGACGCACTTATTCCACCAACAGAAATGCAAATGTGTGCTCACCAGTAGACATGTACACAAATGGTCATAACAGCAGTGGTCACACTGCCCAAACTGGAAACAACCCCAACATTCATCAGGTGCGGAATGAGTAAATAAACCATAACATATGCACGTACACATCTCACAAACATAATATTGAGTAAAATAAGCCAGACACAATAAAGGAAGCTCTTTATGATTCCATTTAAGAAAAGTACAAAATTAAGCAAACACTGGTAGAATTCAGCATGGTGGTTACCATTGAGGGGGGGTTGGGATTAGTGATCATGAGGGCTACTATGGGAACTTGGGGGGAGCACTAATGTTCTGTTTCTTGATCTGGTTCATGTGAAATTTATCTGGTACACACATGGTCTGAGCACTTTTCTGTGTACAGTACTTCAAGAAAACCATCTTGGGAAACATAAAGAACACATGTACATACACACACGTGTAGAAACTAGCTGAGCCACCATCCCTGAAGTGGTCTTTCAATTGTTAACATTCAGTCTTCATTCATACATGGAGCCCCATGAGCCATGGCCAGGCCAGTGTTTGAAGCGGACCATGTTTCAAGGAAGGCCAACCTCAACATTAGAGAATGCTCAGGCTCCCTCCTCTATGCACCCCGACTCCCGAGGCCTGGGCTGAACTTCGACAGTTGGGGCACCTGGCTGGCTGGGGGTTGGGAGAAATACATGAACCAAATCAGAGGTTCTTTTACTCACCTGCCTTGGCCTTTTGATGGGCAATGTTGGGGGCGGGGCGGGCATGGTTTTTGTCAGTACTGAGTGGGTGGCAGCTTGGGAGGGGAGACGATTCTCCCTGATGAGTCAGTCGAGATACAAGCTGGGCACTTGGTGTTGATGAAAATAAAAAGCCTTCTTCCTTGCCTACTGGAAAGGTTCAGCAGGTACGCTCTTTGATAAATGGTCACAGTAATGAAATTCACACTCCTTAATCACAAAGGGCTATAACTTAATTAAAAACACATC
Organism: Zalophus californianus; assembly: GCF_009762305.2. Taxonomy (NCBI): domain Eukaryota; kingdom Metazoa; phylum Chordata; class Mammalia; order Carnivora; family Otariidae; genus Zalophus; species Zalophus californianus. The sequence continues at coordinate 4,843,280 of NC_045612.1, read as the reverse complement.
GAGGATTGATTTGGGTTGGAGAGCTCTCTCCGTTCCTGAGCTTTATTAAATTTGGTGTTTCTTTGCTCAGCCTCATATGACATGTTTAAGTACGGAAGTCGATGGCAGAGGATCTGTCACTGTCCTGATGGGGTGACCCCAGGTTTGGGTCCCGGGCAGACCAGGCTGAAGGGAGACAGGGCAGGGTACCCAGAAAAGGGGGCCCGGACTTGCAGCCACTCCCTGCCTTTGCCTGCAGCTTGTTCCAGGCAAACTAGAAGAAACCAGAGTGTTCGCTAATCTGAATCCAAGGCAAGGCTCTCCTTGAGCCTGCTGACTTAGGTCCCCTCAGGACAGACCTGATGTTGGGGGAGCCAACTGAATGCTCAGAGCCATCTTGTGTGATAAGCGCTATTGCTGTTCCCGTTGTTCCACCTGGGGAAAGCTAGGGAGAAGGAGGAGTCATGACTTGTCCAGAGGGCTGTGGGGGCAAGGACCCAGGCAGACACCATCCAGACCCCACCCCCAGGCAGACACCTCCCACAACACACACATACACACAGATGGACTCCCCTCGCCTCTACACCTGTGCAGATACACCTGGATACAGACATGTCTACACACCCATCTGCACTCCCAACACACACGCACGTACATGCACACACGTGTGTAGATAAACCCAGATGTGGACACACATTTACACACTCAACCGCACTCCCAACACACATGCACGGAAATGCATATACCTTCGTACACGCAGTCAAACATATGTACACATACCTGTGCACATACATTTGGATACAGGCACGTGTCCATACACCCATACATATCCACACTCCCCCCACACACCACACCGTCCCCACAATCACACTTGCACAGATGCACTCAGTCACAGATATCCATCCACACACCCATACACATTCATTGCCGCCCGCACATGCATATACAAACATCAACGCCCGTGCAGATACGCAGACGTATGAACACACACATAATGTGCACCCCATACCCACACCCATGAAGATACATTTGATACAGACATGCATTCAACTACCCATACATATCCACATCACACACACGTCCACACTCAGACACGTAGATGCATCTTTTCCACACATCGCGCTCACACAGTTAACGCCCAGATACACATACAAACACACATCTGCACACCCATATCCATCCACACACCCCCAGTGCACTCATTTATATACACTTACATACCCTCACACACATATTTACACCCAGGTAGATACACCCAAATACAGGCATGTACCCACACAACCATGTACGTGTGTACCCCTCACACACATACACTCATCTACTACACATACCTAAACATACACACACACACACACATACACACGTGTGCAGATCGGCTCAGACACACATCTGCACACTATAGACATCCACACTATACACACACACTGACACACAGCCATATACATATATATGCACATACCTACACACACACATTTATACACATATATACATACCCGTGCATACACACCATGTGTAAACATCCATCACACACACACACACACACACACACACACACACACACACACGGCACACACGCACTCACACACACATACTGATACACTCAAAGATAAACACATACACACATATACACCCATGCACCCACACGTACACATGCACACAAACACACAAGTATATGTATGCGTGTGGAGGGCGTGTGTGTGTATAAGCACAGTCACTCACATATCTAGACACACGTGTATAATGAACACACACATACTCACGAACATGTACACACTCACACTCCTTCACTCCCGGGGGGGCATCTGTTCATGGCACGCACTCATTGTGCTTGCGCTTTCTAGAAATCTGTGGCTGAAGGACAGTCCTGAGAAGCCAGGTCTAATTAGCATAATGCATGCTCCCTGCCCACCTCAGCCCTAGAAACCCTGCTCTTGCCCTGGCGCGACCAACTGGCTGAGGGGCCCTCTCCCCGCCCACCCGTCACACCCGCAGCGCTTCCTCCCGCAGGACCCAGGCCACCATTCCAGGGGGCCCCAGGGGCTCTCCTGGATCACTGACAGCAAGTGACAGGAGGCCACAAAACAACACTGGACAGGATGATGGCGCTGCAGTCACAGGGCCTTGTGGCCTTTGCGTTCAGAGCTGCCAGATGCCACCCAAATGTGGGAGGTAGGCGGAAGCTGCAGTCGGATTCATGCTTGGGAGGGACCCCGCTGGTGGTCCTGCGGGGAACGGTGGGAGGCATGCCGTCCGGAAGTGAAGAGGCCAGGGCAGAGGTTGGCACAGCCCTCCGGGCGGGAGAGGGGAGCTTAGGCCACAGTGGAGGTGGAGTGACAGGTGGTGAGCTGGCTTGGTCACTAGTGGGATGGGGCCCGAGTGAGGGGGGGGGAGGGGGGAGGGGGGGGAGGGGGGAGGGGGGGAGGGGGGGAGGGAGGGGTGACGTTCAGATCCCTGGGTTGGGGGACTGGCCCCTCCGGCCATGGAGATGGCCGGGGTTGGGCTTCCTCTGGGGACCCTGAGGAGCCACCGGACTGCTAGAAGCTGAGGCAGGTCTTGTGTTGCATTGGTGGACATCGGGTTACTGGGAGGGGCCGGGTGGGGGATCCAGAAAGGCGGGCAGGGCCCTCAGGAACCGTTTCCCCCAGCCCGAGCGAGAGGTAGGGTACGGGACTAGAGCCAGCAGGGCCAGCCCTCGCCCAGCACCTCAAGGCAGCTCACCAGGGGCGGAACAGCTCTCCCAGTTCTGGAAGTGAGAAGCCCGAACCCAGGGTGTCAGCGGAGCTGGTGCCTTTGGAAGGCCGGAAGGGACTGTCCGTACCAGGCCTCTCTTCTGCCTTGAGCAGCCTCAGGAGCTCCTTGGCGTGTGGACCGTGCTTGCCTCTGTCTTCATGAAGGCTTCTGTCTCTGTGTCCCAATTCCCCCCTTTATAAGGACACCAGTCATCCTGGATTAGGGCCCACACTAATGACCTCGTCTGAACTTGATGACCTCGGTAAAGATCCTATTTCCAAATCAGGTCACATTCACAGGTACTGGGGATTAGGGTTTCAACATTTTTCTGAGGACACACAATTCAAACCATAACTCATGTAGGCTCAACGGCAAGAGGGAGCCCCTGGGGCCCACGCAGCCCCAGGACAGCGGCAGGGCGAGGGAAGCGGCGTGCTCCACCCAGGCTGGGCCTGGGAATGAGGGGGGCCCCGGGTCCCAGGAGCAATGGTCTGGGACTGCCCTTCCCCCGGGGGACTGGCACCTCAACATGGGGCAGGAGGTGCAGGCGGGGAGCAGCGAGGGGAGGGGGAGCGGCTCTGGGCTCTGGGCAGGTGGGCCGGCAGGAGGGCGGGCTGAAGGCGCGGCAGCAGGATCCTCTGCGGGCTAGGAAGGGCGGTTTCTGGGCCAGTGGGCAGAGGGACGCCCAGGCCATCAGGGACCAGAGGTGCACGTGAGAGTGTGTGTGGGTCCGCGGGTCCGCGTGCGCATCACAGCACACAGAGCACCTGCGAGCGAGTCTGTGTGTGCAACGAGGGGCGCGGGTGGTCGGGGAAGGTTTGCTGCAGCTCGGCTTGGCTTTAAACCCCTCATGAAAGTATCAGGTGGCCCCCCGCGTTGGCCCTCAGCCTCCTTTAACCCTCTCCACCTGTCGCGGGCCCCCGGCCCCCGGCACTTGGTCTCCCCCAGATGCATGTCTCCGCAGGCTGCTGGGATGGCAGAAGGCCTGCTGGGCCCCCGACGGCTGGGCGTGTGGTTGCTAAGCCTTCGAAGGACACATTTCAGGCGGGCACATGCTAGCAGTTTATTTGTCATTTGTTTTCTCACTCATAATCCAGAAAGCGTCTGGCTGCTAAACTGCACATGCTCATTGGGAATAGAGGTTACCTGGGGTCTGGGCCAGATGCGGCCCGGGACAGCCGAAGCTTGCTTTCTGGGTGAGGGCAGAAGATCCGGGCGGCACGCCTGTCAGCCCAGGTCTGGGTACAGACAGTGAGAGTTCAGAGACACAAAGGCACACACACACACACAGTGAGAGAGAAGATGAGCAATGAGTTGGCACCAGTGAGTTTTTGGATTCGGCCCGAAGCCTACCTTAGGGAAAATTCCTGCGAGAACCATCTACCTTTCCTCCTTTCTGGAAGCATTGAGGAAAGGCACGGGCACTAAAGCTTCTCGGATCCCCTGTCCCAGCCTCGCACTAGGGCTTTGGGAGTCTCCTAGGGATAGAGCTGTGGAAAAGCGCAAGGCCTAGAGTTAGGATTCCCTGTCTCCTGAGCATTTCCACCCTGGCCCTAGCCCCAGGACTCCTGCGGTGCCCCACATAAAATGCTAGCTCTTGAGGCCCCAAAAAAGGGCCTCTTCCTCTCTTCGGCTTTTAAGTGTTTGTAAAGGAAATTTCAATGCTGGAGAAGTAAGCATGAAGCCCAAAGAAGCAAGTTTTTATACATTTACAGCAAGGCTTGAATGTGCCCAGGGGCAAGGCCCGTCTGCCTCTCCCATCTCCTGAGTAAATGATCGCCCAGGTGCCATCTGCCTCTCTTACTGTGTCACCCGGGGCCTCCTAAAGAGGAGCTCCACTTCAAATTCCCATTTCCAAAGTCTTTTTATAACCTCAGCGCACTTTCCTTTTCCCAACATTGTGAAAGCCCCTTACATAGCCCCGAAGGCCAGAGAGCGGCAGCCATTTTGAATGTTTGCTGTTCCGACAGCCTGGTGTTTGGTACAGTTATTTACCAGGTTGCTAGCAAACTTGCGGCCCCGTCGCACCATTGCAAACAATTGCTTTGCTATCTCCATCTGGAAACATCTTATCTACCTTCGAACTGTGTATATGCTCCATGTGGTTCTGGGTTCTGCCTGTGTATATTTATATGCGTATGGAGAGGCAGTGAATCCATCAGCAAGGAGAGCTCTCTTGGACTGGGGTACCTTGGAAGTATCGTTTAGGGGTCCATGCTTTTTGCCCCACACTTCTCATGCCTGCCATCAGAAGTGACAGGACAGAACCACATGCTCATAGGGAATCAGGCTATACCTCTAGAGGTAAGATGGATGGGGAAGAAGCCAAACGTTAGGGTTGGGGAGTGGTCTCCCCCATCTGCAATAATAATTACCCTAGAGCAGAGATGCTCAAATATTCTAATCTCTGGATCCCCTTTACATTATATCTATTGATATTTAGTATGTCAGAAGTTAAAACCAAAATAATTTAAAAATATTTATCAATTCATTAAAAAAATTACAAAATAATAAATCCATTTGTGATGGTTGATTTTATGTGTCAACTTGACTAGACCTTTGAGTACCCAGATATCTGGTCAAACAGGACTCTGGGTGTTTCTGGGACCATGATTCTGGATGAGATGGACATTTAAATCAGCAGACTGAATCAAACAGATTGCCCACTCGAATGTAGGTGGGCCTCATCAAATCAGCTGAAGGCCTGACTAGAACAAAAGTCGAACCCTCCCCCAAGTAAGAGAATTCCTCCTGCCTGATTGCCTTCCAACCACAAGGTAGGCTTTTCCCTTCCTTCAAACTTGAACCAAAGCTGCAGTAAGCACTAGTAATAATATGTAGATATAACTACCAATTGACAAGGATGGAGGAGAGAGAGACTTGAGCAATAAAAAACAATCTAAGAGAGGGAAGAAAGAGGAAAAAAGACTTATAAGACTTCTCTATATTTTAGACACAAACCCCTAATCAGATAAATGATTTGTGAATATTTTCTCCCAGTTTGTAACTTGTCTTTACTTCTCTTAGCAGTGTCTTTTTGAAAAGTAGAACTTTTCATTTTGAGCCTGTTAGCCTTTGGACTGGAACTGTCATCATTTCTCCTGGTTCTCAAGCCTTCAGACTTGGACTGGAGCTACACCTGGGCCACCAGCTGGCCGACTCATCCCGCAGATCTTGGGACTGGTCAGCCTTCATAATCATGTGAGCCAACTCCTTGTAATAATTCTGCCTCCCTCGCTCCATATATACGTGTGTGTGTGTGTGTGTGTGTGTGTGTGTGTGTGTGTGTGTGTCTTGTTGGTTCTTGGTTCTGTTTCTCTGGAGAACCCTAACACACATTACATGTCAACACGAATAACATTTGTTTTATGAAAAATGACTATATTCTTTTAAATCAAAAAATGTAACAAGAAGAGTGTTACTGTTTTACAATTTTGCAAAACTCTTTAATGTCCGGCTTAAGAGAAGACTGCTGGATTCTCACATCTGCTCCTGCATTCCATCTGTTGTGACATCACATGTCACGTAGCCTCTGGAAACCTCCACGTGTGAGAGGAGAGTGGCAAAGGCTACTCTCATCTTAGTGTTACTATGAAAATAGTTTGCCTCTTTCAGACCCGCTGAAAGGCTCTTGGAGACCCCAGGGGGCCCCAGACACTATAATATTCACCCTTGACTTGGGAAAGTCTGATGTTACTTTCTACCTGTATTCTCTTCCCAGGTGATGCAAGGTCCTTATGCTTTATTTTATACCCGAGCCGAAGGCAGACGTTTAACCGACTGAGCCACCCAGGTGCCCAGTCCTCATGCTTTAAGTCTACTTCCCCTCTTCCAATACATATGCCATTGTACTAGTGTATTTAAATTCTGCATCTACCGTGAGGCCCCCATAAGATAGCGCTCTTATTGTTTTCTGCAGCCTGTGTTCACTCAGATTTGCCCATAAATTTACCCTTTTATATACCTTTTCTAGCATTCCTTGAGAAGAATGATCCAGATTACCTAGTTCATGATCAGAAACAGAAATCAATAGCTCTTGGAAGCTGTTTGCCCCCCTTTACTATTTATCAAAGTCGTAGCCTTCAAAGTTCTTTTGTTTGTTCCGCATTCAGAAGAGATGTACTGAGTGCCCACTATGTAGCAGGCAGTATTCGAGAGCCGTGCTGGCCAGTGGAAACTTCTGCGATGTCCAGTAGAGTAGCCATCATGCCGGCTCTTGAGCACGTGAAATGTGGCTAGTACAACAGAGGAACTGAATTCTCAACTTTGTTTAATTTTAATTAACTTTTATGTTTAAAATGGCCACATGTGACTAGTAACTTTCCCCACTGAACAGCACGGTTTTAGATACTACAGTGAAAATGACCCAAACTGGCAAAACTCCCTGTTGTCATGGCGTTGATGTCCTAGCAGAGGCAGACGACAGGGAACAAGTTCTAGTCTAAGGTTGCTGCCCTGGACCCCGGCGTGTGCAGCACCGGGGCTCAGTAGGTGCAGCTTGAACTGAATGGAGGAGGAGGTCTGATGGGAGGGTTTGAGTTGTCCACTAAGGGTATTGGAAGGAACATGGGCTTTTGAGGTTAAACCGTCGGGGTTAGAACCCGGCCTCTGGCCACTTACCTGCTCCCTGACTTCGGACGAGCGGCTGAACTGAATGCAGTGCTGGCACTCCAAAGTGGCTCAGATGTCCCTCTGCCTTCCCCTCCCCCAAGCCCATTCTGTTCCGTGGGGCTGCCCTTCTGGCCTTGTCGCTGATGCCCCGGCTGTAAACCTGCAGGCCATTAACAAATCAGGGAAATGCACACTAGCTGTTTCAAAGGCGCAGGACCAAGTCACAGAGGAGATGGGGCCCAGTGGGGACAAAGGGGTGCAAATGACAATGAGAGGAATGTGGCTTTTCCCCAGACTGAACTCTTGTCTGGGAGTGTGAAGGGCCCAGGCACTTGCCCCCTTGACCCAGTCTCCTAACGCAGCTCGGAGCACACAGAGCGAGCCAGGCGGGAAGCAATGAGGGCCCGGCTCCTTCTTGCCCACATCTGTGTGTTGGGGCGGGGGGGGGGGGGGTTTGGGCAGGAGACACCTTTGAGTGGACACTCCTCTCCTTCTCTCTGAGCAGATGGATTTCTAGGGAATGAAAAGTTTCAGCCTTTCCTGCGGGTACAGCCTGGGGGCCCAGAAGGTGCCTTGGGATCTAATCCCATGGGCTATGGGGGCTGGCCCTGCTCTGGCATTTTAAGAGAGCTTATGGCAGTGACCTCTTCCCACCTCTGCGATCGCCCTTCCACCCTGCCCCGCTCAGAATGCCTTGATCCCCCACCGACCCCAGCTCCCCAGTGTCTCGCTACGCCCACCCCTACCACTGCCTTGCTGGCACTCCGTTGTACCTAGACAGCCATCTGTCCCCCACCTGCCCCACGAGCTTGCCACCTGGGAATGGACAACACGTGTGCTTTCCATGGTCTCCGCCGTGAAGCCCATGCCTGGTGCCCAGCCCGACGCTGCCAAGGGCTGCATCTGGTGGCTGATGGCAAACTTTCCCCAGATATCCGCCTTCCAAAAAAGGAGGGCTGCGTGTTTTACCGCCCACCCAGACTTGGGGGAAGCACGTGCCGGGTACGAGGTGTGGAGGTCCCACCGAACGGCAGGTGCACCACCGACCTGAAGGCCTTTCAGGCTGGCGGGCAGCCCCCAAATCCCAGAATAATGTGGCAGCCACAGCCCGGGAGCCCCTAGCCTGGAGGTGCCGTGAAGGAAGAGTCTAGATCCGCTTTACCTCCTAAGGGATCCCCAGGACAAAGGAGGACTTGGTAAGCACCTGGCAAAAGCAGGCAAAATCCCAAACGGGGGTGGGCCTCCAAGATCAGGACACCAGACTCCAACAAGGTCATGGTCACAGGAGGCCATTCGCCGCCTGACCCCGCGCTGCGGCCGACTCCCTGCCCCCATTCAGCTGAAGGGCCTTGCCCTGGGAGCCACACGGGCCCGCGGCTCAGCCCCACCCAGAGGGCTTCCAGAGAGTCTCACAGCCCTGCTGCTGGCATAGGGGACTAACGGTATGCTCCGTGGGAGGGACCCAAGGCTCCGAGAGCTTAAATCCTTCATCCCTGGTCACACAACAGGGAAGTGAGGGGCTGAGATTTGAGCCTGCGTTTGGCTGACTCCAGAGCAGTGCCTCAGTCAGAGGGCAAACACAGGACCTGGAGGAAATAGTGCAGGGAGCCACACAGACTCCAAACCAGACTCAAACCCGTGCCGATGGGCCCTGCAAATGGGCAAAGGGCTTGGCAATGCTTCAAGAGGGGAGTGCAGTGCCATGGGCCATCAGAATGAAACTTCCAGTCACTTCCTGAGACAAGAAACCAAGGAATGCCATACCTCTCTTCTCTCAGGGAGGAACGAGGCCATGGGACGCGCCCCTCACCGGACTGCAGTGTACTCACGGGCGGGCGTCCAGGGCGAGATTCTGTTGGGGGCCATGCATCACGTGGGAGGCAGAAAGCTGGGGTCTAAATCCGGCTCCTCTTTCCAGCGGGGTGGCCTTGGGCAAGCTGCTCGGACTTTCAGAATATTCTTAGTCCCAGCTTTGCCCACCTCTGCTCCCTTGAGAAGGCTGAGTTCATTCTGGTAAGTTCTTGGGTGCTTTAAGAAGAAAAGAAGCTAGATCCTGCTTGCGACTACGTCAGAGAGAGGGCAAAGCAGCTCTGGGCGCCCCCCGCCAGCCGGCGCGCTTGCCTGAGACAAACTTGCCCCCACCGTGCGCGAACCCACGGGCACCCACCGGGTCTGTGGTGCAGACCACAGTGGCGTTGGGTCTCTGAAGCAGGGTCGAAGGGCAGGGGCAGATCTGGCCGCAGTGTCGCAGGTGACGGCCTCGTCCAAGACAAGGATGCGGCTGACAGCAGCCTTTCCTGTGGGAGAAGACTTCTCCCCTCTCTAGCTAGGCCCCGGCCCCAAATCCTAAGAGTGTGCTGGGTAGGGTGTTGAAGAAGGGCAGAATTCACCACCCCAAAATATGCCTCTTGGGCATAGGGATTATCTTGAGCTCTTATTTTTAAGAAACAGCAGACGTAGGAGAAGCTCGGAAAATGGAGTACAAGTCACCCTTTTGTAAGAGACATTTACATGTCTAAGGGAAATCTCCATTTGTAAGGGTATTCCTCCTCGTACCAGGAAGAGGGGGGAGACTCTAATCTCTAGAAACTCTTATCAATGGAGAAGGCCTCCAATTTATCTGCATAACAACCTTACCCTTGTTTACCCTGCTTTTCTTGATAACCTCCCCTGACTGGCTCCCCCACCCCCAGCGGCTTCTGGTGTCTTCAGCGGGTGGTGGTAGTCTAGGCGGTGGCTTGGGCCATTTCGGGGAGTTGCTCAGTTTTCCTGGGTCTCTTCCTTGGCTACAGGAGGGATCCGGGTTATTCAGCTGCAGTTTGGTTTCCTCCTGTTAACCTTTTTATTACCGGAGGGTCTCAGCCAAAAACCTGGAAGCATAGAGGGAAAATGTTGTCTCCACCCCTGCGGCGTGCAGGAGTGAGCAGCGAGCATCCCCCCGGGGCTTCGGTGGAAGGGCCAGGGGCCTCCCCTCCTCTCCCGGGCCGGCCCCCCCCGCTGTGCTCCCTGCCGGACCTGTCTAAAACCAAGCGCTCCTCTTTTTGTCAGGTGTTGGGGCAACCTGACTTTCCCGCCACTCCTTTGATTTGTATTGTGAACGTTTCTTTTTTTTTTTTTTTGAATTTTATTATTATTATTATTTTTTAATGGAGAAGTGATACGGTCACATTCGCATTACCTCTTACCCATATTTCGGTAACTTCTTAGTTCCAGCCTTCCAAGCTTCTTCCATTAAACACATCCTCACACTGTTTCCAGATCACTCTTTAGAAAGCCTCCGACCATATCACCAGAATTTACAAAAAGCTTATATATATATGTATATGTATATCTATCTATCTCACAAATTAATTATAATTATAATTTCAATTTTAAATTCAGCGGCAGTTTACATGACCTGATGCGGCATTGAGACTGATGAGGATGCAAGCCGACATTTGATTTCTAGGCAGAGAGCAGGACTGGTCCAGGCTACTGGGGACTGACTGCTGGCCTGCTGGCCGGAGCTGGCTGGGGGGGGGGGGGGGGCGTGGGCGGCTTGTAGTCCGACGTCACTAAGCAAGGGGCTGTTAATTGAAACGCGTCTGGCACATTGCACTTTCACGAGGCTTCTTCCAACTGTGGCCTGATGAGTGTGTTTGCGCAGAATTCAGCCAGCCCTGGGTGGCTTCCACTGCCTCTGGACCAATGGGGATTTCTCCAAGCAGGGCAAAGCGCTTCTTTGCCACCCTTGACTTTAATCAGTCACAGGAGGGGAAATGATTGTAGAGTGACGAATGTTAATTTACAGATGTGGTACTGATTTCTGAGATCAGATCTCCCGCTTCCTTAGCTGGCGTTGCTGCAAATAAACGGTTCCCTCTACGAGTCAGCTGGGTCCTTCTGTGGTTCGGTGGTACCCGGGGCCAAGTCAAAGCGTGGCTGTCCCATCTCCAATTTGTGCATATAGCCTCTGATGTCCCCGCAGTGTGGACACCGAGCTGACCAGGCCAGGCGCCTCATGAACTGATGAAATACCAGATACTTTTCACTTTTCGAAGGTCAATCACTTTTGAAGGAAATCACTTATAAAACTGCAGTTGTCGCCTCATCTGCTTCATACATTAAATTTGTGCTCTTGGGGCGCCTGGGGGGCTCAGTCGTTAAGCGTCTGCCTTTGGCTCAGGTCATGATCCCGGGGTCCTGGGATCGAGCCCCGCATCACATGGGCTCCCTGCTCAGCGGGAAACCTGCTTCTCCCTCTCCGTCTGCCGCTCCCCCTGCTTATGCGCGCTCTCTCTCTGTCAAATAAATAAATAAAATCTTAAAAATAAATTAGTGGGGTGCCTGGGTGGCTCAGTCATTGGGTGTCTGCCTTCGGCTCGGGTCATGGTCCCGGGGTCCTGGGATCGAGCCCCGCATCGGGCTCCCTGCTCGGCGGGAAGCCTGCTTCTCCCTCTCCCGCTCCCCCTGCTTGTGTTCCCTCTCTCGCTGTGTCTCTCTCTGTCAAATAAATAAAATCTTAAAAAAAAAAAATTAGTGCTCTTGGTTTGCCATGGATAAGTGGTGACTGTGGGTATCTTGGGGACCCCCTTTCACCCCAGGCTTGGTGGGTAGGTGAGGTAGGGTGATGGCTCATGGGCTTTCCCGACTTTTTAACCCAAATTGGACCTCAACCAAGCCTTTCCTGAGGGGGAGGGGCCCCACCAGAGCCCAGGAAGTTTAGAAGCCTTAAGGGTGCTCTCTGCTGTGGGATTCCCAGGCAAAGTAGAGGTGGAGATATCAGATATCAGAACCCAAACCAGCCCAAACTGGGGCAGGCAGTGGATGTTCGGGACCCACCACACATGCCCAGACACCAGGGCCAACTGGGCGAACCACAAATGGGCTTTCAACACAACGGAGAAAGACAGGAGGAGCAACCCACCAACCTCGGGTGCCGGGGCATTGGGGGCATCGGAAAGGGGAGAGAAGTGGCTGCTGCAGAAGTCCAAGATGAAGCAGAGTGGCCCAGCTGATTTTGGTCTTAAATATGGCAAGAGGAGACATGGACACTGGAATGTTCTTTTGCTTTTTCATTCTAGCTTTGACTGCCAAAGGGATTTATAAAACACGTGAGAAACTAGCAACCGTAGTCAAGAGCTTTATTCTGTCTACGGAATCCAGGTCCACTTTTGGCCGGTTGTCCCCAAGTTCCCTCAGATTTCTCATGTTACCCTAGTTGAGGTCGTGCAACTGATTTACACGAGAACCTCATGGCTAGGAGCCAGAGCGCTGCCACCTCTGGAGCCCCCACTCATGTTTCTGGGCATCCAACCGGTGTGTTCTGTTGGGGGACAGGTTTGGAGGATGAGGGGCAACATATGTGTGAGCAGTGCTAGAATTTTCCAAAGGAAATAAGAAGACCTTTCCAAACATTAGTGTGCTTAATTCTACAATCCATTTTCCCTGCTTTCAATATGGACTTTGACAAGAAAGATTTGTTTGTGTTCTCATGACTCAATCTCAGTAAATTAGACTTGTCAAAATGACTTTTTCAGCACAATAGAGTTTGGTGTATTTTTGACACCTGTTTTGTGGGGGTACTGTTGTATGTAAATCGTTGGAAAAGACAATTTTAAAGCAATATGATCATTGCCGTCTTTAAGGTGGCATTTGCCTTTGTAGGCAGAGGGATTCTTGTGGGGGTTGGAGCCCGGATTTTCCCTACACCCGTTGGGACCAGCCCCACCACTCCAGTCTCCTCTCTGGTTTCCCTAGGTCCAGACTGGCGCTCAGAGAGCAAGGTTCCTTGACCCCACATCTGCCTGTGCTACTTCCCTGCCTAGAACCCTTCCATTGCTTCCCACTGTTTATGGGGTAAAGGCTGGGCCTGCCCCCGCCCCGCAGAGGGTCCTCCCTGACCCGGGTCCAACTGGCCAGTCTGGCCACACCACCCTGCTTCCTTTATGTTAACCACAGCAGAGCTGGGTCTTCCAGGTGCCTTGGTCACAACTCATAAGGCTGTCTCAACTGAGCACCACCTGTCACGGTGCACTCCACAGGGGCACTGGGACCGTGACCATTCTCCATCCCGCCCTCCAGGAAAGGGACCCGACCAGCTCACAGCAGGCCAGGAGCAAAGCTGGATGGCCTCTCTCAGCTCTTTCGGTCCCTCGATACGCCATTGTCATTTTGCTCAGAAGTGTGCGGTGGTCCCGAGTGGTGGATATCAAAAAAAGAGTCGTGGTGTAGAAGTCAGAAGTCCCGGATTCTAGTCCCCCCTCTGCAAGTACCTCCCGGGGAGTTGGGACTGGGGGTTACTGGGACACTGGTCAAGTTAATGCCTATTTCCTCACCTGCGAAATGAGAATATAGTAACAGCACTTACCTACAGGGGTGTTGGCCTCTCCTCCTCCTGGACTGGTAGGGTGAGTGATCATTGAGGCTCAGGGATTTTTTTTTCCTTCACTTTATACTATATTTTTGGAAAGGGGGAACCAGGGAACCCCAGGGAAGCCTTCACTGGTAGAATATATAATAACACAGACACACAAATGTGCATAAACACGCGCACACGCAAGCTGATGTACATGGAAGAGCACGTGCACTCATAAGCACATGCTCATATGTGCACACACTCGCACACCTATGCACTTGCACACACACATGTGTACACATGTGCACATAGACCTGCACATGCTCTCGCACACGGCCATTCTCATCTCTGTGTTTCTGGTCTCCGCGGGCTGGCGGCTACCTCTCTCCCCACCTCCCAGTCCATCATGCCCCATGGCAGCTCCCCAGTCTGCAAGGGGAGATGGGTGTGATGGCCTCCTCTGCCTCTTTGCAGGCCCAGTCCAAAAAAGCCTGGCCTTGAGTTTGAGTCTTCTCTACTTTTCCTTTGATCGTTTATATTATTCTACTTCTGCCATCAGGTGGGGCCCTGTTGGGCAGAATCAGGGGACTGCTTGGATGGTCTGATGTCATCACACAGCCATTTAGTGCCACCTTGGAGCCTGGGCCCCTGGGGCTGCTGCTGGGAAGGCTCAGGGCTGCACACCCAGCCTTGTTGCTTGCCGCCCAGGTGATCGGCTGGAAATGGTGCCTGGTTCCCTCTCACTGGTGCCTACCAAGGGAAGCCAAGGAGAGGAACCGTCCAGCCATTCCTAAACCATCATGTCACTCTTGGAAATGTAGTCAATATGCCCATTTGAACCTCTGACTCTTGGTCTTTTCCTTTGTAGCTTGGAAAAACATTTGGGGTTCCAAGCCAAACACTTCTCCCACAGCTGTCTTCGTGAAGCATACACGGGGTTGGGTTTTTTTTTTTTTGGTTTTGTTTGGTTCGTTTGTTCTAGCTTTTTTTCCAACCTCACAGCAACCTCCTCCACTTTTGTGGGATTTTGGGGGAAGTGTCACTGGGGGCCTGAGCACCGTGAAGAGCACGGGGTTTGAATTCTGATTCTGCCACAAATCTTAAAATCCGAGGCAAGCCAGCAAACAGATGCTCAAGGCTCCCGGGGGATTGGGCGACAGGATTCAGGTGCAAGAACCATAAGTCACCACCTGGTGTGGGTTGTCGTTATTGCTCATCATAGTGCTCACTGTGTTTGGGGTCTGGTCTTCTGGGATCCATCAGGATGAGCCTTCCACCATCCGAGGCAGAGAGGGCATCATTTGGGCTGGGGAGGTAGCTCACCCCTGGCTACTGTCTCCTTTGAGTGGCCTGCCCAGACACCCTGATTTGGCTCAAATAAACATCCCGACTTCCCGAACCTGAGACCGTTTTTTGCAGGGTGCCCCGAGACACCAAGTCTTGCCCACTCCAGAAAAGGGGAGGATATTACTGTCCTCTAGGCCCAAGAGGAGGTTTGGGGGGACGGCTCTGAGGAAAGCACAGAAGTTGGACAAGGGGCTGATGCCTCAGATGGTGGGGACCTCGGTCTGTTCTTGGGGACCCGGCAGTGGCTCTGAGCAAGGGCAAAGGGCAAGAAAGAGCTCAGTCTGTGGCCAACACAAGAAGGGGCCTGTGACCAGGAGAAGGATGGCAGATGTCAGATCAAACACGGAAATTGTAGAAAATCAAAATTGGGGACTCCACCGTTTTTTGTCATGCTAAGTTTCCCAAGGTGACACTATAAAAAGAGTTTAAATGTAATCGCTTCCGATCCAAATGCTTCGCACACATTTGAAGGAAAGCTCTGAACAGCTTGTTGGCTTTCCTGTGCTCTCTGGCCAGGGTGGCTGGATTTGGCTGAGATGCTCAGTGCAGCGGCTGCTGGGAAACAACCCTATGAGGCACACCATGCCAGTCAGCCTACTTTCCCAGGAGAGAAGTAGTTGTCCACAGCTTGCTAATATCAAGAGAAACCAGGACACATAACCTTGCCAAGATGGACCTGAGCACGGCTCGCCCTACTTCCTTGGGGAAAATGGCTTCTTTCTGGGACTTGAGCACTTTCTGAGTTAGGTTTTGGAAATGGTTCTTCCAAACCATTCTACAGTGGTCGAGATGACAGTGTTTTGTTTTTCTCCTTCCTGAGTAACAGAGCTGAGATGGCCTTGCTGGCAGGAATTTGATCCGAGCTCAGAAGACAAGCCGGTACTGGCTTGGCTCTCGCGCTAATGGGAGCGTTCCCCGTCCTCTCAGGGGTCGGGCTGAATTTGCTCCTTCCCTTTCACCCCCAGCCCATTCTGGCCGTTTTGCAGGGCACAGGATGAGCAAGACCCCTACACGGCACCTCGGAACCAAACCCGCAAGTGTAGTTTCTCTGTGGCAAACGTATGGCTCTGGATGGAGGCTCTAGGGGGTATCTTTGGCAAGACACCAGCTTTAGTGTGCCCTCGCATCTGGCTGAGATGGGGTGGCCCTACACCCTTCAAAGCACAAACACAAACTGCTGCACACTACAGGGGCCGGCCCAGGCCACGGCAGGGTCTGTGGTGGCAAAAGGCCCAGGTCCCTGGCTGATGTGAACACTGGCCTTGCGATCTTTGCCTTAGCCACGGAGATCTGGCTAGATCTTTAAATGTCCAGAGGCAAGTGTGGGCCAAGAAGCAGAAGTGGAGGAGGTGGACAGATGTTTCCCAGGTAGTCCAGGTGCTTTAGAGATTACAGCACGAGGCTGAGAGAAATGTGCTCATTCTCCCCATTTCTAGTACCACCTGCTAGTTACGCTTGATCCTGACCAGAGTCTGGGCTTTGGCACAGCCAGTGGGATCTTCTTCTCATCATCAGTGCACCACCGGGCTCTCTCGGCTCCCAGGTTTTTCTTACAACTCGTTTTCAATGCAAGTGCTTCTGTCCTCAAGTAGGCCCACTTAGAGCCTGACCATTCTTGTCACGAGTCACAAGTGGCCCTGCCAGGAGCCACCTGCACTCCTGAGGTGGTTCACTACACTCAGCCTGTGGGACCAAACTCTCAACTTCCCGCCCAGCTGGAGCCAACCCACTGTTGAAATGGACTAGGGCAATTTGTTGCGGACTTTGCTGTGATTGAACACGTGTATTTTGAATGAGATTTAATTAAAATTTAAACCTCATTTGTAATGTCTCGGGGAGTCAGATTTTTCCAAACTGAGGAGATCAACAAGGTAGCCGTACCCTGTGTGACAAATGGAGTCCCTGCCCTGAGCATTGCCGACTTGGTTGGGCGGGCTGTTTGTTTGTTGGAGGTGGCTGTCTCTGGATGGTTGCTTTGTTTTGTTTTAATCTGTTTTCCATAGCAGACTGGGGAGGGGTTACTTTTGACTAAAAATGTTTTTTAAGAGCAAATTGCAACCATCAGTCTACACCCTGCTTCTACCTGGTTGCTATGACAGCAGTTGGGATTCTGGAAGGGACGTTCACATACAGGGGGATCAAGAGATCCAAGTGCTCCCAGAAGATCCTCCCAGCTCTGGTGTTTCTGAACAGTATGAACCAAAGATCCGTTTGTGGGAGAAAATATTTGCAAATCATATATTTGATAGGGGTATGTATCCAGAATATGTAAAGAATTTGACAATAAAAATATAAATAATCCAATTAAAAATGAGCAAAAGATCTGAATAGACAGTTCTCCAAAGAAGATATACCCATGACCCATGAGCACAGGAAGAGATGCTCAGTGTCACTGGTCATTAGGGAACTGCAAATCAAAACCACAGTGAAAGAACACTTCACACCCACTAGGCTGGCTCTAAGTTTTATTTAAAAAGGTAAATAAGTGGTGTGAGAATGTGGAGAAACTGGAACCCTCACATGTTGCTGGTGGGGATGTAAAATGGCGTAGTCACTTTGGAACAAGGTCTGGCAGTTCCTCAAAATTTACACAGAGTGACCACCTGACCTAGCAAGTCCACTCCAAGGTATAGCCCCAAAAGAACTGAAAACCGATGTCCATGCAAAAAAGTTGTACACAAATGTTCACAGCAGCAGGATTCATACCAGTAAAGGGTGGAAGCAACTGAGATTTCCATCAACTGATGAGTGTATAAACAAAATGTGGTTTATCTGTACTAGAGAATATGAATCAGCCATGAAAAGAATGAAGTGCCTCAGAAGCTGAATGAGCCCCTTTATGCAAAATGTCAACCGTGGGAAAATGCTCGGAGACACAGAGCAGACGAGTGGTTGCCGGGGGCCGGGGGGAGGGGACATGGGGAGCACCTGATAGTGGGTACAGAGTTTCTTTTTGGGGTGATGGAAATATTCTGGAACGACATAGTGGAGATGGTCCCACAGCCCTGTGCATCGACTAAAAACTGTACACTTTCAAAGGGTGAATTTTACGGTATGTGAATTACATCTCGATTTTTAAAAATACAATGAACAAAGTAAAAAAAAAAAAAAAAGACTAGTGTAGGAACTCCTCACTGCCTATCGAAAAAATGCATGTTTGGTATTAACCTTGGTGACATTTGGGGCTCTGCGCCCTTTGGCCTCTGTTCTTTTCCAGCTTCTAAAATTTGCTTTCTAAGGCCTCTTTGACCTTGATCTCTGCTATAATCTGGGGGCGGGGTAAGGAATAACATATAGGGCTGTGCCTCCAGATGACTGGGGTGGGACCACAGAGGGCAGTAAACCAGAGGGCTTGATTTAGGGGGTTCCAGTCCTTTCTCTGTCACTCACTAGCTGTGACCCTGGGCAATCATCTCCCCTCACTGATCCTCGGTTCCTCCTCTGTAGAACTGGATACTCATCCTGCTTTGTCACCTAGATCATCCTGATCCTGGAGCCTTTTTACTGAGGAGAAAAGGTTCTGTCTGGCTTAAGGGGAGGCGGTTTCGGTTTCAGAGAGCTGGGTTCCACAAGGCTCAAAATGGTCCCTCCTGGGCCATCATCTGCCCTCTTGTCTGGCTACTCTGTTCCAGTGGGGCCCAACCTGGCCCAAATGCCCAAGGAAGGGCGCTCTAGCCAAGCAAGCCTGCAGCCCCATGGTGTAGACCGAACTCCGTCCGCACCCCGCCACCTACTCTGTGGTGTTGGGCCTGGCCTCCGCTTTCCCGCCTGGTCAGAGAGGAGCCCGCTCCTCACCTCGCCCGCCTGCCTTCCTCCCTGGCGTGAGGAGGGCGGGCTGGGGTCCAGCCGAATCTGGGGCTCCTGTGACTTGTTTGGATTCCCAGTGGCTGATGAGAAGCCCACTGGTGCCGCTCTACTGTGAGTGCCTCCCGTTTCGCCCAGGCCCCCAAGCACTGGGCCCGCTGAAGAGTGCTTGCAGAAAAGTATGGTGGGAGTTGACCTAAATAGAAACTGATTTGCCGAGTCCCTCTTTCTTGCCTGCAAGCAGATCCAAGTGGGGCTGTCTCTTGAAAATGTTGTCTTGTGGCAAAATATACCTAACACACCATTTATCATTTTAACCACTTTAAATGTCCACTTCATGGGTATTAAGTACATTCCACGGCCGTACGATCATCTCATCATCATCTCCAGAACTCTTCATCTTCCCAAACTGAAACTCTGTCCCCGTCGAACAACAACTTCCCCTCCCCCGGCCCCTCCTCATTCTATTTTCTGTCTCCGTGAAGCTGCCCACTCCAAGTACCTCATCCAAGTAGCATCATGCAGCATTTCTTCTTTGGGAGACTGCTTATTTCACTGAGCCACTGAGCATCATGGCCTCAAGGTTCATCCACATTGTAACAGGTGTCAGCACTTCCTTCGGTTTTTCAGGCTGAATAACATTCCGTTTATATAGATATATGGCATTTGGTTTATCCATTCATGTCGCAGTGGACATTTGGGTGGTTTCCAAGGTGGGGTCCTTTTATAGAAAGGGCGCCACCGCGGGAGGAGAGAACACAAGGGAAAGGGTAGGAAATGGGGTGTCAGCCTATTCCAGGGCTCGTCCCCTTCCCCTGCCTCTCAGTCTCCTTGCAAACCCGGGTCTTGGCTGAGGAGGAGGGAAACCGGGGGAGCCCTTGGGAGAGAAGGATGTTGAGCTGAGACGTGAAGGGCCCTCTCATGCCTCTCCCCAGCCAGGCAGCTCCTCTGGGAGCCTTTCAGAAAGAAGCCCGCTGTGATCCCCTCCATTCTGGAGGCAATGCCACCAAAACACACCCTTCCATTCTCCATCTGGGAAACTTCGAGGAGAGTGGCCTGCCTGCCAATCAGAGAGCGATTTGGGAGGACAAGAAAATTTCCATCTGCATCTAACTTTATGAATGTCTGTAGTGTTAACACACTGCTGGGCTGATGCTAAGGTTCACAGGATGAGAACAATGCTTCCCAGGCTGGTGGGTGTTACTACATCACAGCCGTTACACAATTTGCAATGGACTTTGAAAGCAGCCCGTTGGCCAAATCGGAAATGTCCAATTACATCCACCTTTGGTGAAGGGCAGCCTCCGCTAAAACTATCGGCCCAGGATGTTGAATGTACACATAGTGGTGGTGTTGCAACGCCACGCCTTCTTCTATTTCAGCCCCCCTCCAACCCGGCACGCTGACCCCCACCTCCACATCCACAACTGATGACCTTTCTGAAGCATTTGCTGACAATTCCTGAACCGAAGGAGTCTGCCCTCGGTGGGTCAGTCCTGTGTCCTAGGGCCCCCCTTTCCCATATTCAAGAAAGATGGGGAAGTGGAGGCTCGAAGGTCCCCGCGTTGCAGCTCATGTGTTCTTAACGTGCAGTCGCTCCACCTTGGGGTATTTCAGTTCATCCGGGAAGACTTTCTATCATGGACTGTGAGTGGCATGAGCATTCTGCTTGATGGGCCCAAATCCAGACACGAGCTGCTAATTTTCTGATGAAGCCATCAGAGTTGAGAGCTCTCTTAGCTCTCTTAGTTCCTCAAGTCAATCATGCTTGAAAAAAGAGGGTTCGAGACACAAATCTGACAAATCTACATGTGGCCGGGCCTCTGGGTAAGAAAAGCAAAATGTTTCTCTTCTTTGGAGGAAATGTTTGATGGACATGCCCATCAACTGCTCCCATGGCTACTGATTCGGATGGCTCAGCCTCCTCCCTGGAAGGATCAGGAGGGGGAAGATGCACTAAAGGCCAAGTCTCAGGATCTGCTCGAGAGGAGGTGGATGGCTTAACTCAGCAACATTTCCTAAGACCCTAATGTGGGTCCAGCAGGACCAGTGGGGTTGTGGGAGACAAGACCACCACAATGGATTGGATGAAGACCGGGAAGCAGACTGGGGGATGAGCGAGTGGGGCAGGCACCCCTCTGCTCTAACTGGCCAGGGGTCTCAGAGAGCCTCAGAGAGTCCAAAGCTGGGGACAAGAGCCCTGGAGATTTGATTCAGGCTCGCCCTTTGAAGCTGGCCAGTTTTATTCTTCCTGGCCCAGTGCCGGCCCAGGACAGGGATGGGTGACATGTCAGGGCTCACTGTTGGGAGTCTCCTCCAGAGACATAACGCCCACTCCATGCCTCCCCTCTGTCTCCCCACCTCCTGCCCAAGACCTTGTTTATAGAAGCCAGAAATGAGATAGCATTAGAGAACAAGTCTACAAACTGGGAGCTTTCTCCGGGCCCCTCTCTGGGGATGCTGATGGGGCGAGGGAAGAAGAAATGCAAGTTCAATGGCCCCTCAGAGTCTTAAAAAAAAGAAGAACTATTGAGAAGTGCTGGTGAGGGGGCTAGGGGTTAAGGGAGAAGCAGGTAAGGGACCCCTAAAAGGAGTAAAAACCACCCTGTTAGGCTAAAATGTAAATGCAAGCCTTTGCATTAATAAAATATTCAATGAAATAAATAATTCAGTCTAGCCACGCCTTTTGTTTTGATCCTAAGTGGGAAGACAGTGGCAGCTCTTACCAAATGGCCCCCAGTGACTTCTTCTGTGGCCAGGACATGCCCCTAGTGGTGGACTCGGCCCCTGCCCAAACCTACTGCATCCCCAATTAACACTTTTCAAAATGAAATTTAGGGTGCTTTTTTTTCCTTCTTCCTAATGAGGTTTCTTCCTTCCCTGCTGTCTTGCTACAAAGCTTGATGCTGTCTGAGTGTGTTCATATGGTGCTCGAGTGCGTTATCTGACCTTGATTGGTGTTTGGGGAGCCAGTTAAATAGATTACATGGGGGTTACCTTGGCAACTGTCTTCGCTGATTTAGCAATGCAGTTCATTCTTGGACACAGGACTCTCAGGCAACTCTGTGATCCCACCACTGTGCGTTAATCATTAACACCGAGTTGGACATCGGCTCTGCCAGCCAGCAGCCAAGACAGGGCTAGGGAAGGGCTGCACAGTCCTTTTAGCCACGACTGAGGTGGTCACCAAGGGGGCCTTAAGTGTGGGGCCCCAGAAGAAGGAGGGGGCCAGGAGCTCTCTTTAGATCTGTCTGTCCCTTTGCCCACAGTCCTCAAGGGTGTTGAGGAAGATTGCACAGCTCGAGCCCTCGAGCTCCTCACTCATGGTATGACTTGGGGCAAGTCACCTTGCTTCCTGGAGCCTTGGTTTCCTTTTCCATATATAACGTGGGACCAAAGTAGCGCCTCCCTCCTAGCACTGGTGAGGACACATAAAGCACCTGGCACCCGACCAATGCTAGTGATCATCCGTACCTGGCTCTGTGGCTCAGAGAGTGGATATCTAGTCATTGTATGCCGAAATAATTGTAATTATTGAATCTGAGGCCAAGACTCACCCTGTGCCAAATTAATTATTATGTCTACTTTATGTATGAGGCTGAGGCTCTGAGTGGCTACCTAGTCCAGGCTGTACAGCTGGTAAGAGACAGGGCTGGAGTTAGAACTCAAGTTGGTGTGACCCCTCTGTTGGGCTCCAGAAGGGTGTCTGCCCAGGAGCAGTCAGGTTGCGGGGCCAGAGGCGCCCACTGCTCTCCTGGAGTGCGCATTAGGAAAGTGGCCCCTCCTTGAGCTGATGGTTTGAGGCCCAGGGTGGAAAGCAACTAGAGAATTAGCCCAGCAGGCCTACAACCTGTCTAAGCGGACAAACTTAGATGACAAGGGACGACATCACCACACAGCCAGATGCCCGCAGCACCCCAGACTCTGGCTTTCTGGCTGAGGGGACTGACTATTCCTTGTCTTCGCGGCACCAACGGGAAAACAAGAAGGTTATGCTCAATAAACCCACATACTTGTAACACACTTTGCGGTTTACTAAAATGTTCATGTCCACTTTTTCCTTGACCAATCCAACAGCCTAAGGAGGACACAGAGCAGGGAATCATCCTCCCATTTCATTAATGAGGGCCTGAGGGCAAGAGAAGTTACCTCTTTGTGCAATTCCCCTGAGTGCACTCACGTTTCATTGTGAGTAGCAGATGCCTCAATATTAGTGGAGCTGAAAATGGGCCTCAAAGAGGACAGACAAATCAGCAGACAAATGGCTTCCCGAGTGTTGGAGTTTGTGACTGTCCAAGCTGGGAGCATCCCTGGAGAACCCCCATCGGAGCCCCGGACCCTCTTCCTTGCTTACCGCCACGTAAGGGCCGCCGGGGAATTAAGCTCGATTGAGTGTGGTTTAGGAAAGAGCTTGCATTGCTTTGGCAAACCTCACGTGCCCACTGCCCCCCCAACCCATGTGGTACGGAGAAAGAGCAAGGGCTTTAGAGCCAAGCAGAGCTGAATTCAAACCCTGACTTTTCTCTTCACTCACTGTATTGTTTCCTCCCTGTGAATCAGTTTCCTGGATAATAGCTACTTTCCTAGGTTATTATAAAGAATGGAGGTAATGTATGCAAATTGCTTTATAATGTAGGTAATGGAATACTCTTGAACATTTTTTTCAGCAAAAGTAGCATGAGATCTGTGTTTTAAGAGCACATGAATTGCTACAAAGAGGATAGAATGGATGGGGGGGAGGGAGATTTGGAATAATCCAGGCAAAAATGACGATGGCTTGGACCAAGGCAGTAGCAGTGGGCCTGGAGAAAAGTGGGTGGTTGTATTCTGTAATTTTAGGATGTAGAATGGAAAGGACCAGATGAAGGAGGTAGAGGAGTCAACAGCAACCTGACCCACGGCACGGTCATACCAAGATAGGAAGACCCCGGGAAGAGGCGGGTTTGAGGAAGGGGAAGGGGAGGTGATGAGTTCTGTTTGGGACAAGTTGGTTTGAGGGATCTGTAGAGTGTCCAGGGGAGATGTCTAGGGAACAATTTGTTATGTAGACTCTGAGGCTTAGAGCTGTACATAAATTGTTCAGGGAGAATGGGAGCAGCAGGGAACCCCAGAAGAGTTCCAGGCCAGGGCGTCGCATGATCGTATGTGCAACTCAGAAAGGTCATGTCATGAAACGTGGAGGATGGATTGGAGGGAGAGACCGTAGGCAGGGGACCAGTCAGTAGTTTGCTGTAGGCCCGCGGTGGTCCTGGCCGTGGGCCCAGGAAGGATGAGATGGTTCCCAGACACGGAGGAGTAGGGTCGACCAGACCTGGTGCCTGGTTGGCTGTGGGAAATCAGGGAGAAAGTATTCATCTTGGGTGACCGGGAAGAGGGGGGGCCATTTACTGAGATGATGAGCACTGGAGGAGGGGCAGTTCTCAGGGGGTACTGCCAGTGTGAGGGGACCCTCCTGGAGGAAATGTCCACAGCCAATACCCAGTGCCCACAAGAGGGGGCCGATGGTAGGCAAGAGGGCAGCCTTCAGCATCCACATCCCCTGGGGACTTGGAGATGAGGTACCACAAAGAGAGAGGCCTGCCCATGGCAAGTGTTGGCAGCATTGAGCCCACGGGCAGGGTACCCCTCCAGTGACACAGAATGCTTTGCCATCTTGCAACCCCAGTTCTCCTTGAGGAGGAGGTGACCGTTTGTTGGGATGTCCGCGTCACTTTCTAGGCAAAACACAAGTGAATTGGTGGGTCAGTTACCAAAAGTGAGGTTGTGAGGTGCACAGTGCCCTGCTTTAGGTGATGTGGGGGGAGGCCAAAGAAGTTGAACCCCTGAGTTCTGCACCCGCCCCCCTCCAGAGGTGTCTGCTATGATCAGAAACAACTCTCCCAAACTTCCAGTGGGTTCTGGGGCCTTCATGGCCAAGCAGCTTGTGGTTGCTCCCCAGAATATCCATGTTTTAAATATTGGGGCACCCAGCAAAAGCCACAGAGGAGTTTGGCTCGCAAGGGAGTGAAGCAAGTTGTCACTGGCAAATGTGGGCAGGTTTAAGAAAGGACACAGGGATGATTAACATAACAATAAAAATTAAAAAAAAAAAAAAGAAAGGACACAGGGAGGTGTTGAGAGCACTTAGCTTGGAGGTGGGGGGAAGGCAAAAAGTCTGTCTCCTGTGCAGAGCACCCATGTTTTCTGTGCCCTTCCCTGGCCATTGGCTCTCGACATCCCAATGTCTTCGAAGCGGGCCCAGGGCAAGGATTATTTTCATCATTTGACAGCTGGGGAAACTGAGGCTCGGGTTAGAAAATGTGCATTCACAAGGATGAGTCGATGAATCCAGTCCCAGGAACGGGTCCTGGACCCAGAACTCTTACCTCTCAGCCTGGTGCAGGTTACATTTCATCATTTGGCCGCAGGTAGTGGTCAGCAGTGGTTCTCAACGATGATCAATTTTCAGAAATTTTGGAGCCAGCTGACAGGTGACATCACATTGGTAGTTTGAAATCAGCTACAATGTGAGTATTTACACCATGGGAATCAACAAATGCTACCCGCACATCAGGGCTCAGGGCTCCAGGTCACTGCAGACCCGTCTTCCAGCACCAGAGGCTGTGCCTGCCACCAGGAGCTGTGGAGTTAGGGCTCGGTAGCTGTGTGTGAAGGATGTCCACCCTGGAATTAGATGATAAAGGGATTCGGGGTCTGCACTCAGTCTTGGGCCTTACAAAGTGTTTCTAGCACCTGCCCCAGGGATACCCAACTGGTCATGCTGATTTACTACTGAGATCAATAACCAAACGCGAATTTCCATTCCCTCCGCTTGCCACACCAAGTCCTATTATGAGTCAGAGCAAAGGAGGACTCTTTAGCATGGGGTCTCATTTCACTTCCACTGTGTTATTTTGAATATTGAACACATCTGTCTTGGCCTCTTAGCCTGGCTTAGATCATTATGGAAAAGGAGAAACATGTCAACACCAAATCCCAAGGAGGAAGATTCAGGGGTGTAAGAATCCCAAGCGATGAAAGACACTATTTAAGAAGGAAATCAGAGCTCCACAAAAGTAGGTATATTATTCGCCATACATCATCTTATTTCATATGGGAAAGCAAAATGAATTGGAGGGTTTGCAGGCTCTTAGAGTAAAAAGGAGTTACAGAGAAGACAGTTTCTGCTGTTCAGCCTTAAATAAATAGCTGCTGTTCTTGCTTGTTAAAATGTAAAATTTCCAGATCTAAATGTCAGAGAATTCTAGGAAAAATTGCAAAACCATTACTTCATAAACATGTAATTGTGCTATTACTTCTAAATGCGATGACATTCTATAAATATCACAGTTCAGGCCTCATCGTCTATAAATAGACCCAGTTAATCACCGGAAATAGATTTTATTTCTTGAATTATAATGGAGTAAATTACAGAGTCTCCGTTTTCCAGTGGCAGAGTCCACTCCCAGTTTTGGTGGTATCTTCCCCTCTGCCTGGGCTCCTCCACGAGCTATAAATACTCTCCAGTGACTGTCAGGACAAAGACAATGGGAGGAGGGGGTCTGTTCCACTTGCCAGATCCCCAGTCTAGAACCCCAGGAAGTGTTTAGACTACCCTGCTGAAGCCTGTCACCCCACACCGGGACAGATGGGTGTGGGCAGGGC
Organism: Zalophus californianus; assembly: GCF_009762305.2. Lineage (NCBI taxonomy): Eukaryota > Metazoa > Chordata > Mammalia > Carnivora > Otariidae > Zalophus > Zalophus californianus. Next base: position 4,816,828 of record NC_045612.1, on the reverse strand, counting down.
TGAGTGCCCAGCTCAGGGTACCATTGTTAGGGGTGCCTGTGGCTGATTAGATAAGCATGAGATGCTGTGGACTCAGAAGCGGATGGAAGGGTAATCTGGAATGCCTTCTATTCGGCACCAAGATAAGCTGGAGGATCCCAAGGGGTTGAACCTAAAGGCCCTACATCCATTGTTGATGCTTTCCCAGAATCCCCTGCTTATATCTGGCTGTTATAAACACCTCACTAGGCCACAGATTTGGCTGTTATGTAGCTTAAACCATGCCCCTACTTATGCAGTGAAGACTGATGCATGGTTCACTACAAAAAAAAAAAAAAAAACAAAACACCAAACAAACGTATTCTCTCTTTCCCCCTTGCAATACACACATTAGTGCCATAATGGGGTTAGAACAAGAAGGTTGGATATGCTTTACGGTCTCTGGGATTCTGTGGCCAAGGGGAGTTACTATCAACTACTTGCTTTTTCTGGGCCTCAGTTTCCCTATTTGTCAAACCGGAGGGCAAGAAGGATGCAGTGAGATAGAAGCCGAAACTTAGTCAGGAGAGATTTATTCCAAGGCTGACTTCACCTTGGGCCATGACCTTGGACAAGTCTTCTCCCTTCTCTTGGGTTCAGTTTCCAACTGTATTATGGAAAGCAAGAGGGAGAATCTTGGCCATTTGGTTGATGCTGCAGGCCTGCACATTGGCTCAGTTAATCAGTCACTTCTTCTAAGGGAGCCCCCTGGAACCCTGTTCTTTCCCTACCCTGACTCTATAAGGGATTGGGGGTAGGGTGAGCATTGTCCAAGTTAATAAAGTAGGAACACTGAGAAAAAATAATCAGGGGAAAAAAGAAGAAACAAACCTGACATTTCCAAGCGTTAACATAATTTGGGGACTAACCATAACATTTAGCCAGGAGCTTACTGGCAGCCAGAGCAAAAAAGAAAGAAACAAAACAAAACATGTGGAACTCCAGAGTTTTCATCATCAGAAAAAAGAAAGCATATTTTTCTCCTCAGAGGGACATATTTTTCCCCAATGGCCCCAAATCTAGAAAGAAAGGATATTTTTTAAACCCGAGGATTTAGAGTTAAGATGCTCAGTGGAACACTAGTCAAGAGTTTCCAAGTAAATTCAGAAGACATTCATAAGGCTGTTTCTAAGACTAATTTTTAACCAAGCCTCAGGCTCAGGATTCAAGTAGCGTTTCGTGGATGCAGTCCTACCAGGGGCTGGTCTTTTGGGCTGGGGGTCAGATGTGTTGAGGTACGACTGTCTTTGTATGGTGCCCCCAAATAGGTAATTATTTCCCCTTAACAAATGTATCCCCTTCACTTTGGGTCGGTAACTAGTGGCGATTTGTTTCAATGACTGGAGTCAGTCTGCATTTGAAAGTGTCAGCACCTGGCCAGGTCCAATGTGCTGAGAGGGGCAAGGAGACATGGGATCAGGCCTCAAGGGGTTTGTGCTCAAGGCAAGAGAGAAGACTTCCCCCAGGGAGAAGCTGGTGTCCCATGGTGTCCCAGAGGCTCCAGCCTTATTGAGGGAAGGACCTGTCTCTCTCTGCCCAATGCTGACCAAAGCCAGAGGGGGAAAGTAAAGGTTGACAGAAGTGTCCATGGTACTCAGCATTCCACACAGCGTGTGGGTGAGCAAGGACTTGGAGGAGGCTCCTCCCTCATGATGGACAAGCACCCGGATGTCACAGGTTTCACTCATGCTGCCTTCGGGGTTGGCACCATCTTGCAGGGCAGGATAGTAGTCCTCTCACACAGGACGCTCATAGGGCTCAGGGAGTCCAGGTTCCAGGGGTCTGAATTTCACGTGTCTCAATGAGGTCCCCAGCCTGTTGGGCTGGAGAGGTGATATGAACAGCAGGCCTTTGGTGACGTGGTCCTGAACTGGGCTCATTGCCTGTGTCACTCAATCTGTGTCCACGCGGAAACATGGCCCCTGAGATTCATTCCACAAGGTTGTTCTGAGTGCCTAGTCCATCTCTGTGCCAGGGTCCAAGCATAAGTGAGGCCAGTCAATGCCATCAGACTTCACAGCCTAATGGGGAAGACAGCCACAGGAACAGCGTGGCAGGAAACATGAGAATCCTAAAGAAAGAGGGGCAGCCAGATGACTGGGGCGGGGGGGGGGGGGCGCCCTTGGTGGGCGGGTAGTGGCAGACCATGAGCGCCAGATCCTATAGGGCCTTGCAGGCCACTCCAAGGGACTTTGAATTTATCCCGATGACAATGGGAACCCGTGGGAGGGTTTGGAGCAAAAAAGGGACATGGTCAGGACTGTGTGCGGGATACACCTCAGCCGTGCAGGACAAGCTGGAGGAACAAGCCTTCCTGAGGAAGAATACAGAAGTGGACCCTAAGAGATTCTGCAAGTAATGTGGCTCTTCTGTTGGTTGAATGGGTAGGAAATGAGAAGGCAGCACTGGCCTTGTATGGACTTGAACCATAGTTTGCCGGATGCCCTTAGGCAGCCATTGATGGCCGTGAGATTCTTGTATCCCATGGGCACAGCCCTTATGGCTCTCTAAATGTGTCATGAGCCCCTGTCCCTCTGCTCCTTACCAAAGTCTTGGGAATTTGGCTGGGCAGAGTTCAAAGCAGAGGTCAAAGGCCCTACCAAAATCACACAGCTTATCAGGACAAGGGAAGGGATACTGGAGCCAGGGATCACTCCCAGGTTTTCAGACATCCCAGCCAGGTCTCTGGGCCATTTTGCCCTACCACTAGGTGTCAGCCCCTTCTTCACTGGGTGTGCCACTGTATGTGAACCCAGAAAAGCTGTGAAGAAATTATTTAGAAAATATTTAGAGGACAGTTCTTAAGGTCAAAGAGCGAGGTGCATCCATTCCTGACAGTGTCCTCCCTCTTTGTCCCCCCTCCTGCCCTCGCCCCAGCCTGCCTGCCGCCCCTCTCATGCCCCACTCATGGAGGATGGTGCTGTGGGCGTGGGTCTGTTCACTTTCATCCAACCTGATGCACTTTTCAGTCAGAAAATATGAATGTCCCTGGAGGCCCAGCTGGCTCTTTGTTCTCTTTGTTTGGAAATTAGCTTAGAGCTATCAGCTAGCAGATTAAAAAGCCCATATCAGATCTGCTAGAATCTCTTCCCTTCCAGATTTCATTTCTGCTCCTTCAGGAAATTTCTGCTCTTCTTTTAGAATGATGGATTTTCTTTCTGTTCGACTCCAGGAGAAGGTGGGTCTTCTTCCAGAGAGGGTCTGGTGAGGCTCTGTGCTGGGGGTGGTGAAGGGCTGCAGCAGGACTCATCTTGCTCTCCAGGTCTGGGGCCTCAGTGGGTCTGATCTCTGAGGAGTGCAGCCCCCCACGCTCCACCTCCCTTCTCAGTTGGCTCTGCTTCCAAGCAAGGCGGTCCCTGGTAGCAGCCCCAGCCTTCCATGCTCCCTACCCCTGCCAACCCCTGTCAAGACCTCCAGGGGTGGTGCAGAGTCTCCGTGCCTTTGCCCCCGAGGATCTGAGAGGCTATCTGGACCTCTGCTGGGAGTGCCATCCATGGTGCCAGAAGTGAGAAATGGCTGGGCGTGATGCATGATGCATGCTACTGTCTAAGCCTTTGAGCAAACTCACCTCACAATGCCCCAAGCGCTGGAGTTTCTTGCTAACTGGGCAAATGTCCTTCCTCTCAGCTGATTTCTGGGGATGGCTGTTTCTTCCATCAACTGTTCCCTCTACCCTGTGGCTCCAGCCAGGTATGGGGTTCATAGGAGGAACCCAGATGCCTTGTAGTTTGTGGTTCTCTCCAAGAACCATACTTAGATGGGCAAGGTATATTGATTGACCAAGGACCCAGAGCAAGTAAGATGCCAAGCTATGATTCACCCCCAGTCTGTTATGATTCAAAACCAGGTCTTGTTCCATTATACCACAGCTAGACACTGGTGACCATAGGATGGGTGCCAGGGTCTGTTTGCAGACTGGGCGGGCCTTCTGAAAACTCAGCGTTGAGGAACACCTAATGCCAAGGAACAGTAAGGACCTGCAGATGAGGTCCCCTCATGGACTAGATGCATGAATCCCCCAAGAGATCAGGGGGCCAGTGGGGAGGCTGGGTGCAGAGAAGCCTAGAGTTTGTAAGGTCGCTAAGGAAGATGCTGGTGGAAACTGGTTACTTCTTCCAAGGAGTTTTGGAAGTGGGGGATAGCAGAGGTTGGGGACCTTGTGGGCAGGTGAGGCAAGGTGCCCAATGGAGAGCCGGTCAGAGGTGGGTAGGAGGTCCTATTGGGCAAGCACATAATCCAAAGGTTAGAGGTTCAACTGCATCTGGTGCATCCCTTTGTTACTGAGCAGCTTGGGCTTGCTCATCTGTAGAGTGGGACTAAAAGCCCTGCCTGGCAGGCCGTGGGAAGGTTCAGATTATGGAGAAATATACCGAACATGGGAATGCATGCTGCCGGTTTACAAGGCAACTAGCCAATCAGTCACTCAAGGAATCTATTTTTGAGTCCCGGCTACACACACTAGTCTGGGCTTTGGGGACACTTCCAGCTCTCAGTCCTCCATTCTTTCTGTAAGAGAAGATGTGCCCCTTGGCGAGAGAGGTTGAAAAATGCCAGCAGAGGTGAGAGCAGCTCATTCACTCTTTCTGAATTGAAGAGAGGCCTTTGGCTGGGACAGGGATTTGGGGTTCTTTGGAGGCTGCTTCTCCCCCTCCCTTGGAGTGACAGCATGTGAGGGATTAGCACCTAAGTGGTGCTGAATCCAGGCACACTTCTGGGCGGGCTTGGAGTTGAGTAACCTGGGCGTCCAGCCCCCAGCGAGCTTTGCAGTCCCTTTCCTCCTTTTCTTTCCAGGAATTGTGCCTTTCCTGGTGTTTGGGCCTGTTATTTCAGTAATCTGAAATTAGCAGATCTAGTCTAACGTTTAATATCATGTATTCAGGAACTAAATTCTTCAGCTTATAGAAAATCGAATTTCTCAAAGCCACAGGCAAGAAGACAGGCATGCAGCTGTCCACAGGACCATCTTGACCTTGCATCTGACCGGGATGCATTGTCCTTGCTTCCCATTGTCCAGGTGCATTCAGCCTAAGCACCTATGCCAGGCACTTAAGACCCTCTGTGACTTGATCTTGCTTCAACTTCTCCAACTGCATTTCCCCGTGTTCCAGCTGCTCCAGCGTGGTCTCCATTCCCTGAGTTCTTTATGTGCTTTCCAGTCTCTCTGGCTTGGCTCATACCGTTCCATCTACCTATAATTTCTTTCACTTCTTTCTCTGCCTCTAGGAATCTCACTTACCTTTTAAGGCCCAGTGCAGTGCCAAATCTTTTAGACAGCCTTCCCTGATGGCATGGCATGCAAACTGATTAATACAGTGCTTGAGCTAGAGTAGCTGCTCAAGAAATGTTTTTGCCCATCCTTGCTGACTGTTGCTCCTTCCCAAGGAATTATTCATCTCACCTTCCTCTTTGTTCCTGCTGCAATTTGCTTGTTCTTTGATCTAAGAAACCTTCTATCATGAGGTTAATGACAAGGCTCAGGAATCAGATAGCTCTGTGTCACCAACTAGCTATGTGACCTTAAGCAAGTCATTTCAACCCCAAGACTCAGTTTTCTCATCTGTCAATGAGAAAGCTAATCCTGCTCTACAGCATTGCCTATGGATGGAATGAGATAATATACAGAAAGCTTTCAGAAGACAGAATACCTGGTCTATAGTAAGCATTTGATACGGGTTTGTCGTTCTTATTACTTTGATAAAATATAGAGACCTCCAGGTCCAGCAAAGATGGAATAGTCCCATTCCTCCCAGATCCTCTCTGTGACAACTAGTGAACCCTGGACATAATGCAATAAGCATCATCAGAAGACCCCAAGAAGCAGAAAGAAGGTAGAGGACTGTCTAGGGACCTCGGGACTCGAGGAATGACATGGTGGCGAGTTCCCTGGGTTTCCTTACTGCTTCCCATGTATCCCTGACAGCACACTACAGACACTTCCAACCTGAAATTGGCAACAGGCATACATGAAACGACCAAAGAGAAGTCTTCTCCCTCTAGCCAAAGAACTGGGAAAAGGTGACCCAGCGGAACAGAAACATTTTTGATGTTACCTGTCTTACTTCAGCCAAACAAGAAAGAAAAAACTACTCCCTCCCTGTGGTATCAACAAGGTCAAGTGGGGAAACAAAATTTCTGGCCCCACCCAATAACAAAGAGGTAGAATGAGACAGTGAAAGGTGGTGCTAGTTGGCCCTGAACTGTTTTAGACACGGTAGTGTTAATAGGGTCCAGCAGGAAGATGAACATCCACTTCTACCTTATGGCAACAAGACAATGCCAAGTGATATAATTTGGCATTGCACTTTTGCAGGGATGGTATTATTAGGGCCCATTGGTGAGCAGGGCAACCACCACTTGGGCCCACATACTCCACCTCAACAGGGTGACTCTCTGCAAATAAAGAAGATTAAATAGATCCAAAGTCTCACAACATGATACCCAAAATGTCTGGAATATATTTGAAAATCACTTGCCATACCTAGAACCAGGAAAATCACAACTTGAATGAGAAGAGACCATCAACCAATGTCAATGCCTAGATGACAGAGATGTTGGAATGATCTGACAAGGATTTTAGAGCAACCATAGTAAAAATGCTTCAAAAAATGAGCAGTTATGAATATTCTTGGAGCAAATGGAAAATAGAAAGTCTTAGTGAAGAAATAGAACACCAAAGAAGAACAAAATTAAAGTTTTTAAACTGCAAAATGCAATAACTGAAACAAACAAACAAACAAACAAAAAAAACTCAGTGGATGGGCTTAACAGAAGAACGGAGGGGACAGATTAAAAAAACAGTGAATTTGAAGATAGAACAATAGAAATTACCTAATGCAAACAACAGAGAGAAATAGATTTCCAAACCGCCCCCCCCCACACACACAAATGAACAAAGCCTTAGGGATATGTGAGATGACAAAAATGTAACATTTTTATCATCAAAGTCCCAGAAGGAGAGGGGAGAGAGAGAGAGAGAGTGTGTGTGAGACTGAAAAACGGGAAGAAATAATGGATGGGAAATTCCCAGATTTGACAAAAGCTATAACCCTCTAGATTTAAGGAGCTAGGCAAAACCCAAGCAAGATGAACTCAAAGAAATCCACACCAACACATCATAGCCAAACTTCGGAAAACTAAAGGCGGGTGAAAAAGAACCTTAAAAATAATTAGACAAATGATTCATGACCTATAAAGGTATGTCTTACTCTGCTTGGGTTGCTATAACAGAATGCCATAGGCTGGACTGCTTAATAACAGAAATGCATTGCTCACAGTTCTGGAGTCTGGGAACTCTGAGATCAGGGTGCCAGTGTGGTCAAGTGAGGCCCTCGTCCTGGTTTACAGACGGCTGTCTTCTTGCTGTTTTCTCACACGGGGAAGAGAGAGATCATCGCTCTCATGTCTCCTCCTTTAAGGGCACTAATCCCATTTTGGAGGGCTCCAACCTCATGACATGATTACCTCCTAAAGGCCCCACCTCCTAATACCATCACCTTGGGGATTAGGATTTCAAAGTATGAATGGGGGTGCACACAATCAGTCTGAAGCAAGATACACTGATTTATTTTCAGAAATCCTGGAGGTGAGAAGAAGGTGGCACAACATTTTTCCAGGGCTAAAAGAAAAGAACTGTCAACCGAGAATTCCATACTCAGAGAAAATAACCTCAAAGAATGAAGGCAAAAAGAACAAATTCTCAGATGAAAGAAAACTAAGAATATATCACCAGCACACTTACCATAAGAAATGGCTAAAGGAAGTTCTCCAATCAAGAAGTAAATGTTAAAAATAAGAAAGTCTGGAACTCAGGAATGAAGAACCTCAGAAAGAATAAGAGAGTTTGAGTTTTCTAAATGATGTTAGATGATTGAAGTTGAAGTTATGACATTTACTGATGGGCTTCTAAACATATATAGAGAAAATATTTAAGACATTCCTAAGTGAAAGAAGGCAAAGGGACATAAACAGTGGTGAGGTTTCTACACTTTACTCAAACTGGCGAAGTGTTGACATCAGTAGACGGCAATACAGCTACTAAGAACAGTATAAATATAAATACCCTCAATAACAGTACAGAAAAATAATCTAAAAAGACACATGACAGATTGGATTGAAAAACATGACCCAACTATATGAGGTTTATAAGAAAAATCATTTCAATACAATGATATAGGCACACTGAAAATAAAAGGACAGAAAAACCATAACATGCGAACATTTATCAAAAGAAAGCAAGAGTGACTATGTTAATATCAGATAAAGTAGACTTCAGAGCAAAGAAAATTACCAGAGACAGAAAAGAACATTATATAATAATAAAAGGGTTAACCCAACAAAAAGACATCTCAATCCTAAATGTGTACACACCAAACAATAGCACTTCAAAATATGTGAAGCAAAAACTAATAGAACAGAGAAGAGAAATAGACAAATCCACAATTATAGTTGAAGACCTCAAGAGCTCTCTCTCAATGATTGATAGAATGCCTAAACACAAAATCAACAAGGGTCTAGGAGAACTCAACAACACCATTGTGTAGCAGGATCTAATTGACAGTTATAGAACACTTCACCCAACAGTGGCAGAACAGACATTCTTTTCAAGTGCCTACAGAATATTCACCAACATAGACCATATTCTGAGCTATAAAACAAACCTAAACAAATTTAAAAGAATCAAAAATATACAGAAGGTGTCCTGTGACCACAATGGTATCCAAGTAGTAATCAAAATAAAACATCTTGAAATTTGTGAGACACAGCTAAAGCAGTGCCCAGAAGGAAATTTATAGCACTAAATGCATACCTTAGACAAAAGGAAGAGTGTCAAATAAACAGTCTAAGTTCCTACTTTAAAAGCCTAGAAAAGAAGAACAAAATAAACCCAAAGCAAGCAGAAGGGAGAAATAATAAAAAACAGAAATCAATGAAATTGAAAACAGCAAACAAGACAAAAATCAATGAAACAAGAAGCTAGTTTTCTGAGAAGATCACTCAGGTTGACAAACATCTGGCGATACTGACAAAGAAAAAGAGAAGAAATAGGGAATATCACTGCAAGTCCCACAAGCATCAAAAGAATAACAAGGGAATGATGTGAACAACTCCACACATGTACTTTTGACAACTTAAATATAATGGACCGAGTCTTTATAAAGCACAAACTACCAAAGGTCACCCAATATGAAAAAGAGAGCGTGAGTAGACATGTGACCATTAAAGAGATTGAATGCATAGTTTAAAAAAAAAAAAACTCCTGAGAAAGAGATCTCTAATCCCAGATGGTTTAATTGGCACATTCTACCAAAGGTTTAAAGAAGAATCAACACCAATTTTACACAGTCTCTTCTAGAAAATAAAAGAGGAAAGATACTCCAAACTCATTTTATGAGGTTGGTCTTATCTTGATACCAAAGCCAGATAAAGATAGTACAAAAAAATGAAAACCACACACTGATACCTCTCATGAAAGTAGAGACAAACATTCTTGAAACATATATTAGCAATAGAATTCAGCAGTATATGAAAATAATTAGGGTACCACGACCAAGTGGGGTTTATTACACATATGTAAAGCTGGCTCAGTATTTGCAATCAATGTAATCCATTTTATCATCTAAAGAAGAAAAGTCGCATTGAGCATGCAAAAACATGTGGCAAAATCCAACAGTCGCTCATGGTTAAAAAAAAAAAAAAGCCCACAGCAATTTAGGAATAGAGGATATTATGGACAGAGAATTATGTCTTCTTAAAATTTCTGTGTTGAAATCCTAACCACCAATGTGACTGTATTTGGAGATGGGGCTTTTAAAGAGATAATTGAAGTTAAATGAGGTCATAAGAGTGGGACCCTAATTCAATAGGACTGGTGTCCTCATAATAAGAGAGACACCAGAGCTCTCTCTCTGTCTCTGTCTCTCTGTCTCCCTACCCTGCATGTGAATGGAAGAAAGTCCATGTGAGGACACATTAAGAAGGTGGCATCTGCAGCCCAAGGAGAGAGCTCTCACTAGACACCAACCCTGCTGGCACCTAGACCTTGGACTTTCCATCTCCAAAACTGTGAGAAAATAAATTTCTGTTGGTTGAGCCATTCAGCCTATGGTGTTCTGTTATGGCTGCCCAAGCACACTAATACAGAGGGGAACTTTCTCAACTTGATAAAGAATATCTAGGAAAAACCTATCGTACTTAAAGGTGAAGCAATGAATATTTTCTCTCTAACATCAGGAACAATTAAACTTTTATTCAACATAGTACTGGAAGGCCTAGCCAGCTCAATAAGGCAAGAAAAGGAAGGACCAGGAATATAGGTTGGAAAGGAAGAAATAGAACTGTCCCTATTTGCAGATGGCGTGATTGTCTACACACAAAAAATCCTAAGGCATTGTTGCAGTATATAAGAACAAGACACAAAAATTAATCCTAGCTTTATATATTAGCACCAAGCATGTGGAAACTATAATTAAAAACACAATACCATTTACAGTTACTCCTAAAAAAGAAAGAAATACTTAGCTATAAACCCAACAGTATAAGTACAGTACTTTTATGCTGAAAACTAAGAAGATCTAAATAAATGGAGAGACATACCATGTTCAGAGACTAAAAGACTCAACATAATAAAGATGTCAATTCTTCCCAAATTGATATGCAGGTTAAATGCGAGTCCAATCAAAAGATCAGCAGGACTTTTTTGGTCAATATAGGCAATATTATCCTTAAATTTATATGGAAAAACAAAGGAACTAAAATAGTTAAAACAATTTTGAAAAAGAAGAATAAAGTAGAAGGAATTGCTCTGCTTGTTATTAAGCCCTGTTGTATAACTGCAGTAATCAGCACAGTGTGGTTTGGGCAGAGGAATAGACACATAGATCAGTGGAACAGAAAAGAGAACCCAGAAATAGACCCACACAAATATGTCCAACAGATTTTTGACAAAGTTGCAAAAGCAATTCAAGAGAGAAAGGATAGTCTTTAAAAAAAAAAAAAAAATGGTGCTGGAGCAATTGGACATCCATGGGCAAAAAAAAAAAAAAAAAAAGTAAGAAAAGAAATCTAGATATAATCTGCATAACTTGTACAAAAATGAACTCAAAATGGATCACAGACTTAAATGTAAAATATATAACAATGTAAAACGTTCAGAAGAGAAGATAGAAGAAAATCTTCAGGACCTAAGGCTTGGTGAAGAATACCATGCTGTACATACTGGAACCACGATCCATAAAAGAAAAAACAGATTAATTGAATTGCATCAAAATGAAATACTTTCCTTGTGAAAGACCCTGTTAAGAGGATGCAAAGACACATTACAGAGTGGGAAAAACATTTCCAAACCACATATTTAACAAAAGACTTTTATCTAGAGTATATAAAGAGCTTGGAAATACCAACCAACCACTCCCATTAGAAAAGAGTCAAAATATGTGAAGGGGGATTTCAGGGAAGAGAATCCGTAGGAGGCCAATAAGCCCATAAACAAATGCTCAGTATCATTAGGTATCAGGAAGTCCTAATTAAAACCACAATAACATATCTTTGTACGCCTATCAGAATAGCTAAAACAAAAAATAGCGGTAACATCAAGTGCTGGAGATGATCCTGAGAAAGTGGATCACTCATACATTCTTGGTGAGAATGCAGAATGGAACGGCCATTCTGGCAAATAGTTTGGCAGTTCCTTATAAAACTAAACAAGAAACTACTGCATGACTCATTTGGCCATTTATCCCCGAGAAATGAAAACTTATTTCACACACAAAAAATCTATACACAAATATTCAGAGCAGCTTTGATTCTTTTTAAGATTTTATTCTTAAGTAATCTCCGTGCCTAACATGGGACTCAAACTTACAACCCTGAGATCAAGAGTCGCACGCTTTACCGACTGAGTCAGCTGGAAACAACCTAGCTATCCTTCGGTGGGTGAATGGTTAAACAAACTGTGGTCCATCCATACCAGGGGTTGCTGGTCAGCAAGAAGCAGAAGTGAACTAATGATACACACAGCAACGTGGAGGGGTCTCAAGGGCATTACAGTGAAAAAACTCAATCTATTTACATAAAGTTCTCAAAATGAAAAAATTATGGAGGTGAGGAATAGATCAGTGGTCAGGGATGGTGGGATGGAGAAGGAGAGAAAGAGAGAGAGAGCATGTGTGCATGCGTGTGTGTGTGCACGCGCACGTGTGAGTGAAGGAGTAGCACAAGGGAGATCTTTGTAGGGAGAAATAGCTCTGTGTCGGGACTGCAGTGGTAGGTATAGGAGTCTACATGTGTGACCCGCTGACACCAAACTGTACACAAGCTGTACCAACATCAACTTCCTGACTTTGTTACTGTGCTGGAATTACACGAAATGTAACAACAATGGGGGAAATGGGGTAAAAGTCCACAGGACCTCTCTGTAGGTAGGATCTCTGCAGCTTCCTGTGAATCCATAGTTATTGCAAAATGCAAAGTGGAAAAGAAAAAAAGTAGGCTCCAATGTGTGCTACTGTGGGAAGTGCATGGGCTTTGAAGTTAGCCAAGCCTGGGTTTGAAGCCTGCCTGGAGTTCTTACAAGCTAGCTGTGAACTTGAGACCGGTACTTCATTTCTCCGAGCCTTGCTTCCCTACTCTGCAAAATGGGGCTAATAATAGGGCCCACCCCACAGGATTTTTGAGAGGATCCCGGTGGATGTGAAAGGACTTGGCTCGGGGCCTGACCCTAATGGTAGCCTGATTGGTGGTGACTCGCACTTGTTTCGTTTGTCTTGGGATGAAAGAGATTGGGTGTCTGGGCCAGCTCTTGCCAGCAGACCCAAAGCACCTTAGATGTTGAGCGGGCGCCATTTGGTTTTATGTGCTGCCACCCAGGCTGTCGCCCAGTCCCTGTCCCCGGGCACATGCATCAGGGACCCCACTCCTGCTGCGGCAACGAGTGCGGAGCCCTGGAGCGGGAGGCTTGGCCCGCTCGCAGACACGGGCAGGGCCTGGTGTGCCATGTCCGCTTCCACAGGTTCCCTGGGGATCAGCACCCCAGGACTCTCTCGGGCCCATGAATCGTGGCAGGGTTTCAAATTGCTTGTCTGGAAATGCACAGTGATAACAGATGTTATCAAAATGTTTTCGTGCAGGATGGTGGGGAGTGGAAAATAATCCCCCTGTTTGCTTACTCTGGTGATGTTGCTCCCCCCCACACCCACTTTTGCTCAAAAATGTCACTCCCCCCCACCCCTGGACGACCTCTTGTCCCGGGCCTTGGCCTTGCACGTCTTCTCCATGGAGGCACCAGCCTACCTGCCTCTGTCTGTCATCACGCCCCTCCCAGGCCTACTCTCCACTCCGGCGGACAGCGAGTGCTCCTTGCCCCACAGCGTCGTCATCCTCCAGGCCTTTGCCGGAGCTGTTCCCTTGCCCTGGATTGCTTTTCCCCCTGCTCCCACCCTGTTCTGCGCCTGTCCTGTCACTCCTGGCCCCGCCCAGCCCTTCTCCCCTCCCACAGCAGCCCCCCCCCCCCCCAGCTTCCCCCGGGCCGAGCAAGTTGTGCTTCTGGAAGCTCACGCGTCCCCAGGCTCCCCTCCCCTCAAGCTGATAAGCTCCTGGGCACCTAGTGGCTTCTCAGGAAATGTTTGTGGGGCAGGGGCCCAATGCCCACAGCTTGCATACAGTGAAGAGTGGCCCGAGCCCTGCCAGCCGGCACCTATGCCTGCAGGGTCCCCACTTACGCCGTGGAAGATGCAGACTTTCCAGTCAGTGTGAAGGGGGAGCAAGGCCGGGGAGTGTGAACTCGGTCATTGGCTTGGCAGTTACCCAGCATGCCCCTGGCCAGGAGGTGGCTGGGCAACCCTGGGCTCACAGACGGCCATTGAGCAAGCCTCATAAAGGGGGTCTGTGTCCACAGGCCTGACACATCTGGACCGGGTAGTTGCAAAGCCAGTTGATATGCTGCATGGCACAGGCAGTTTCCTGTGAGTCGTTACGGCCAAAGCCCTATAGCCGTACCCGCCGCCCCCCCCCCCCCCCCCCCCGCCGCCCGCCCCCGCAAGCTTCAGGCAGCTCGCAGCGGAGAAGGAGCACTAGATGGAGAGTCGGGATGCAGCTCGCACTTTTTAGAAGCCATGTGTAGTTCGTTTCTGTGGGTGCTATACCGCTGAGCCGTTGCACCCTGGGGCATTCCCCTCCCCCGCCCCGCCCAGGAGCAAAAACTGGCCTTCCTGCTTGTCCTCTGCGGCTGCATTTGTAACAACCAAAGCCTGGAGTATCCCTCAGTGGGGACGGTTAAACAGGCTGGGGGACATCCACCCCTATCATGGAATACTACTGAGCAACAAAGAGAAACAAACAACTGGTACACAACTGAGAGGCCTCCCTGGGGAATGACAGGGCGGGAGAAGCTCCCCAGGCTGGGCCGTGGATCCCAGGCTCCGGTTCTGCCCCAGGGACGGAAGCCTTAAGCGTGAGCCGCCAGGAGCCCTGGCCCCGTGGCCCGTCCTCTGGGATGACCTGCTCAGTGTCAGACACTCTGCAAGTGGAGAAGTCGAAAGCTGTCCGGGGCTTTGCCCCCAGGGTTCCCTGTTCTTTAGCTGGGCGAAAGAATACCAAATAATACCAGAAGGTATTATATATCCTAAAAAGTATTCTCTTCCCTCCCACAGGGACTGCGCATGTAGGTGTGGAGCTGTAGTCAGGGAAATTAAAATATGCAAATGAAAAATGCAAATGGAAAAAGCTAGGCACGGCTCGCCCTGGTGTTCCCAGGGTTTTCTTGAATAGCAACAAATTAAAGAAATGCTATGTAATCAAAGTTTATATCAGGCCTTAAGAAAGAAAAATTCCATTATCTCTAAATATAGCGACATGTTTCAGTGTGTGCCTTTGCGTCTTGAAATTGTGTACGCCTCGCCTCGCTGAGCCAGTGCACACACAGCATTGGGTTTCGGGGAGTATTGGGGGTGGGGAGCCTCCCCCTTTTCTACTCTTTTTTGAATGTAATTAACAGATAACAATTAGCAGAGAAATGTAATTTGCACTACAAACCCTTTTTGGCCCAGATTTGGTCCCAGTTTTTCTCCTGTGCAACTGGGTTTGCCAATTCCCACTCGAAAATTCCAATCTAAGGGAGGGGCTGCAGCAGGAGCAGGGAGAGGGGGTTCTCCACGAGTTTGCGCCCCTCTACTTGGTCCTTGCTTGGCAGGAGTGGGTCTCAGTGCCACTCTCCTGGGGCCACCTACCTGGGCCCGGGGATTTGCACATTGTCGTGTTGGTTTGGAATTTGCAGGTGTTACACCAAACAAGCCTTGCATTTCACTTCACACCATGGAGCCAAGTTAACCAAGATTTTCACCTCCAATATCTTGATAAGAGATGGAGCTCTTATCAGGAAAGTTGGGCCCCAGAGGCCAAGCAGCAGCATAGCTCAGCCTCGAGTTCACCCTGCTTCCCTCGAGGTGAGCATGCGCTTTGGGCATTTGATGACGCCTGGTATAAACAAGGTTTATATGTTTTGACTAGGGCTTGAATGCTGCACGGTCAGGAGTAGCTTTGGGCACAAGAGATGGAGAAGGACCCAAAGCTTCAGAGGCCGGAAAAGGTGGCAATGTCCCTGCTTCTAAAGCAAGGGAAGGTTGAACAACACGGCCATTTCCAAGCATCTTTCCACTTTCCCTAAAGAGACAACACAGCCCCTCTGGAAGCGTTTATACAGCTTTCTGATGGTCAGACCAAACTCGGGGGATCTGTCTGTCGATCAGAAAGCAGGTAGGTTTTTTGCGGTTTTGTTTTGTTTTTGTTTTTGCTGCCTCTGCAAACCCAACATGAAATCCTCAACTCATTTATATTTTACGTAACCCACGCTCACATAGCATTTCAGTGTGTGCAGTACTCTTCTAAAACATTTCCGAGTATTAACTCATTTAATCCTCACGACAACCCTACGAGGTGAGCGCTGTCGTCACCTAAACCGTACCTGCCCTATGATTCCATCTCTGTCACACTCTTGATGTGGCATATGAGTGGTTGCCAGGGGTGAAGGATGGGGGAGCAGGGGAAGTAGGGGTGGCAATGAGAGCATCCTTGCGATGGTGAATGGTGGAACCGCTCTGTGTCTTGGCTGCACAGGTGTTGCTCTCCTGGTGGGAATGTTGTCCTGCCCTTGGGTAAGATGCTGCCGTTGTGGCAGACTAGGTAAAGGGCACCCAGGATCTCTCTTCTAACTGCATGTGAGTCTACAATGATCTCAAAATAAAAAGTTTACTCTAAAAATTCATCCCACGTGTTGTCTCTTCCATAAATCTTATCTGTGAATGCTTGGCCCACCTTCGCCCCTTACTTAACCCTTACTTGGCCCCTCTGTGCCTCAATGGCCAGATCTGCAAAATGGGGATATTAGTAGGATCCACCTCAGAGGAATGGCTGTGAGGCCCTGTGGGATAGGGCTTCTTCCTTGAGTGCTTAAGAGCTAGGGATAGGGCTGTGCTCACACAGGGGTGAGTTGAGAGCAAAGACCTGCTCTGTTGCCCTTCTAACCTTTGCTGGAGTACACTCATGATGGGACCATGCACAAACCCCTTCCTCTCTCTGGGCCACAGATTCTTCCTCTGTAACAGGAACACAAGGGCACTGGGTGAGTCAGTGGCATGGAGAGGAAGCCGTTTTGCACAGAGCAGTGCTGTCCAGCGCTCATACGAGCAGTCCCCTCGCTCTACCCTCTTGCCAGAAGACTACTCCCTGGCACTGAAGGGTTGGCTAAGTCTAGGTACTTGAATTGTTCATCTGGCTCAAGTGACCCTTATGGAGATTACTTGTGTTTTTATTTTTACCAAGGCAATACTTGTAAATGGTTTAAAAAGCCAAATAAATCACCAGGTTTATATAAAAAAATGGCACGCCTTGCCCTGCCCCTCCTCACCCACAATTCCTACTCCACAGAGGCAGCCACTCCTAACTCTTGTAGCTCTTCAGCTTCTAGTGCGTACTTCAGTAGCTCTGCATAACATGTTTACACTGCAGTCTCTTGATTTTACCATTTTAGAAAATTATTTGACTTCCTACTGTGGAAAATAAGGATTTATCCCTCTTGGGTCATCCCTACACACTCTACCTTTTCCTACCCCAAACTCCCAGTATAAGCATATCACCATTCTTACTGAAGTCAGAGTTTGGTGTTTCCATCATTGAGCTGGCCAGTTCCCCCAACCTGGCTGTTGGCATTCCAGAGTCCAAGCAGGGAAGAAAGCTGGGGGTCTTCCTACCACCAGTTACACGGCTTCTGACTAATCTCTGTTCTCAGTAAGCTACCTCACCTTGTGTGCTGAACGTTGTGCCTCTCCAACAAGTCAGCCTCCTGTCCTCCATCAGAGTGGTCGTGCCCCGGTTCAGGGAGGAGATTCGAGGGCTAGCTACTCTTGATACACATTTTCATCCAGTCTTCTCCTCCTCGGCCCTATGCCATGCTCCTCGTTTAAGAAGACCCTGACGCCTCCAATCCTTGCGTTCTCACTCTCCTCACGCTGCAAATTCACCCACTACTCATCCATTCACTTTCGAGATGCATCTCTGGCTCGTAGTTGCCTCCGTTCCCCCTTTTCCGCCCCTGTGGGTGTAGGGTGTAGGCCCCTCTTTCTTTCCCGTCATCTGAGTGGGCTTCGGGGAGGGAAAGAGATAAATGTGGGTTTTGAGGCTCTTGAGTCCAAGAGTTTGACTAGAAAGAGGAACATTTTACCTTTTGGCCTCAACAGCTGCTCCTGCCTCCACACGGCACCCCCACCAGGCCCAACACCGGCATCCCCTCTTGGGGACTGGTCACTTGGTCTTTGCAGCATTCTAGGCCACAAACCTGGCTGATCACAGCAGAATCACCAGGCTAGGGACCAGCAGGGGCAGCCACTGAGAGGCTTTCGATCAGGAAAAACAATGGTTTCAATCAAGGGATAATGATCCTCTTTCAATTCTAAGTAACTTTGACCTCAGTTGCTACAGAAGACAGAGGCCACAGGGGGATGCGGGAAGAGGCATCTTATTGTGATAACTCAGTTTTCTTCCCTGCAGAAAAATGCCAGTCCTCTTGCCTGGTGTCACTATGCCTTTGGGGCCCAGAGCCACTGCTACCATAGCAATGAAAACACAGACCCATCTGGCATTTTTGGAAGCAGAGATTGCTGGTAAACACCTGTCTCCCATTTTCTTCCACCACAGAATGAATATGGCTTGGGAAGTGGTACTGGGGCGGGGTGGGGGGCTGAGGCAGCCTGGCCTGAGAAAGCCAATGAGATTTTTAAGCAAAACCTGTACCATCCTCCTCTCCTCCCTCCTGCACATCCTTATGATCTCCCCTGACCAGGGATGGCAAGAACCCTAAACGCATGTCATCACCTCCTTCCTGCTGATATGGCAGACATTGTTAATCAATCATGGTGTTCATCTCACTGAGCCTGGACCCAGTCACTTCCAGTCTGTCAATGTTGGAACACAAGCAGAAACCCATGTGCCATTCTTGTCCTGGAGTCTAAAGGTCTTAGTCGCCGAGAGGACCTGCTCCAGTTGGCAGGTGAAACACCTCCCGAGGGTGTGGGGGCTGCAGATGTCTGCCACGTGGTCTGTCTGCCCCACACTCCTTCAAGGGTGAGCCACACCGGGACCAGATCATTGTTGAGGTCAAATGGGAGTGGAATCCTCTATCATTTCAGCCTCCTGGACATCATGGGCCCCGAACCCCCAAATCTGTGGGGTGGAATGACAGAACACACTCTCCGACACCTGCTCTATACCCTTAAGAAGTTAAGAGGTAAGTTAGGGATACACACCACGTCTAGATAAAAAGACCCATCTGTGCCCTGACCAAGCTTGTCAATCTCTGGGGGGGCATTCTTTGTCAAGAGTACAGCCAAGACTTCTCCATGTCACTGTGTGGCCCTAAGAGAGTCACCAGCTATTCCCCAGGCTGGTGTGGTGGTTTTCTTTCTTTCTTTCTTTCTTTCTTTCTTTCTTTCTTTCTTTCTTTCTTTCTTTCTTTCTTTCTTTCTTTCTTTCTTTCTTTCTTTCTTTCTTTCTTTCTTTCTTTCTTTTTCTTTCTTTCTTTCTTTCTTTTATATTTATTTATTCATTGCAGAGAGAGAGTGCATGTCCTCAAGCTGGGGGTGGGGGGCAGAGGGAGAGGGAGAGAGAGAGAGAAGCAGACTGCCACTGAGCGTGGAGCCCGATGTGGGGCTCGACCCCACAGCCCCCGAGATCATCTCCTGAGCCAAAACCAAGAGTCGGATGCCTAACCGACTGAGCCACCCCGGCGCCCCAGTGGGTTCCTTCTGAAACAAAAGTCCAACCCCTGAGTCCCAGGTGGTGTTGCTGCCTGGGTGGGCGTTTGTTGTTTTTCTTCTGAGAGATAAGCAAGCACTTACCTGGCAAGGATGAGAGGGCTCCTAGTTGGAGGACCAAGGCTAGAAATAAGATGAGAAGAGTGGCATCTTGCTTCCCACATTCTGTCTCATCCTCTCTGCTTCCCAGGGCGCCCTGAATGCAGGTGCATGGAGGAATCCTGCAGCACTGGGCACGTGCCTGCCTCTCCACAGACAGCGGGCTCCGGCAGGCAGGGGCCCCAGGGACCAGGAGGCCTGGCCTGTGTCACAGCTGCAGGCACCAGGCCAGCAGCACAAAACTGCCAGCCAGTGAGTCGGCCCCACGCCAGGGGGCATTAGCAAGCTGGCGAGCCAGGCCACCCAAGCTTCCCCCTGTCTCAGAAGCCAGAGACAGAGCCCGACAGAGCTCAGGGCTGGCAAATGGGCACCCAACGGCCAGACACAGACCAAGAGCTAGCCTAGAGCCCTGAGGTTTCATTGGTGGCATGGCTTCTCGGCCTGGTCTCCAGCTCCTCACAGGCACCCATCCCTGATCCAAGGCCCCAGCTGTGAGAAGACCCCCGGTGGGTCTGTGGCTCCTGTCCTCCAGTGTGAGCCCATGCCCAACACAGGGCTGGGCACAGGAGAAGCCCCACGCTCCTCAAGGCTCCTTATCCAGAGCAGGCCTTGCCCCCGTGGTTTGGCCAAGACTGGCAAGGGAGCTGGGGTTGGCTGGACAGCTGGGGCTCCGTGTCCTCTGCAATCCTGTCAGTTTAGCCTCATTTTGACAAAGCAGAGTCAGGCCCAAAAAGGAAAGAAACGGTTAGCTGGTCAGGCAGGGCTCAGCATCGGAAAAGTAAGGCGGGGCAGAAGCTCCAATTTCTTTTCCATTTCCTGTATATTCTGCACTGCTTTCAGTGTTTTAATTGATTACATCAACTGTGCTCATTTCCCTGGACAAATTGGTCTTTACACAGAAGAGGCAATTACCTGGGCTTGTTCCATCCCAATCAGCAGAGCAGGCGGGAGCCTCTTTGGGGCCCCACAAAATTATATTATCTGAAAAGACTCTGAGATTCAAAATGAGGGCAATTATTTCAGCCTTATAACCTTTTTTTTTTTTTTTTTTTTTTTTTGTTTACCTAAAAATATCTGCTGCTGGTGTGGGTCTTACTGGGCAGGTAGAACAGTGGCCTAGGTCTACCTGAAGGCCCTGAGCTCAAGAGGCTTTGCCTAGTGGCTATAGGCAGTGTGAGCAAATGGCAGATCTGGGAAGGGGAGGGATGGAGGATGAAGAAAATGGGCAGAGTGAAGGGCTGGGTTCACTTTGCCACTCTGACACCTGTAGGCCGGTGTGGCCTTGGACCAGCTGCTGACCCTCTCTGAGCCTCACCTCCCTAATCTAGGACAGCTTGTTAAGATTCTCTGTCTTGAGATCATGGGTGTCAATGTGTTTTGTCAACTCCCAGTGCTCTGCCCTGGGGAGGGTAGCCCAGGCACCCAGAGGCATCTGTGGGAGCAGGAGGCCCCATGTCTGATGGAGGAACCCTCAGAACCAACATGGAAGCCACTGGCACTTGGGTCTGGGGTGGGGCTAAAGAGGCTTCACCTCAGGGTTGCACGAGTACAGGGTCAGCACCCAAGTGTAGGTGCCTCAAGAAACTTTGCACTCCACACACCTCATTGGCCTCACCTTGCTCCCAGTCTTGTATGAGGCCTTCCCTTTCAGTCATCTCAGCCAGCCAGGGCTTGAGCTGAGGCAGATATGAACCATTTGCTTTGGATCCTGATTGATTTTTACTTTTTTTTTTTTAAAGATTTATTTATTTATTTATTTATTTATTTATTTGAGAGAGAGAGAGAGAGAGAGAGAGAGAGTGGACGGAGGGGCAGAGGGAGAGAATCTTCAAGCAGACTTCCTGCTGAGCATGGAGCCCGACATGGGGCTCAATCTCACGACCCTGAGATCATGACCTGAGTTGAAATCAAGAGTTGGACACTCAACAGACTGAGCCACCCAGGTGCCCCAAGATCCTGATTGTTCTAGAAAGACTCGTGGGGGTCTATCAGTGCTTCTCTAGTAAGCAGATATGACCCTTGGGAAATGAGCCGGGGCTAGCAAGGATGCAGAGCAAGCACTGGGCTGGGAGGAGGAGGCAGGCTTCCGGGTCATGTTGTCCCACCGGTTCACACCATAACCATGGCCAAGTGCACACCTCTGGGACCCAACGAACCCATTGCACTGTGAGAAGCCTGGCCGGGCTCATCTCTAAGACCAGTTCTAGCTCTGACATTCTCTAAAATGATGACCTTGAGGGTTGCAAAAAATCCCAACTCCTTAGGCCATGGCCCCAGTCTGATGCAGGTTAACAGGTGGGCACAGTGTGCCTCACACCCCTTCTCTGACCGCCGGCTGTGCATCTCTGGGGAAAATGCTGTGCCCAGGCCCAGGTGGGATTGATTGCTTTGTTCTGACCAAGTGGAGTCCAAAACAGATGCTGAGTTTGGGGTCTGGATTTTCAGATTCTCAAAAGAAACAGGGCCACCTTATGTATGAATCATTGCCCAATTTTCTTTTCAAAAATGAAAGCTTTTTAATAAAAACAAAAACAAAAACCGAGATACTATTTAATGCAGATGAACATGTCGAATCTGGGAATGATTTTATGGAGTTCGTTTTTTTTTATATTTCTTTTTTTTTTAAGATTTTATTCATTTATTTGAGAGAGAGAATGAGAGATAGCACGAGAGGGGGGAGAGTCAGCGGGAGAAGCAGACTCCCTGCTGAGCAGGGAGCCGGATATGGGACTCGATCCTGGGACTCCAGGATCATGGCCTGAGCCAAAGGCAGTCGCTTAACCAACTGAGCCACCCAGGCGCCCTATGGAGTTCGTTTTTAAAAAGTGCTTGTGGCCAAACCAATGTGTTACAAGTCAGGGCTCTTTGAACCAAGTTTCATGTAAAAGTTAGAAATCTTAGCAAAGCAAGGTCTCTAAAGAAAGTGCCAACTCAGGCTTCACATGGAGCCCCAGGCCCCCATGCTCTCTCAAAGGGGACCTTTCATGAGAACCCACTCCAGCTCTCTGGGTCCTGAGCTCACAATACAAGTGCTCTGGGGCAGTAGTGACTTGGAACCCAAACACCTGTGCCCATCTGAAGGCCTTTGGTTGGTCCCTTTGTGCTATCTCCCTGCCATGGCTTCTGGTCGAGTCTTCACCATTCCTTGCCCAGACAATAGCCACGTCTTCCTACTTATTTCCTGCTTCCCCACTTACTCCTTCAAATGCACTTCCCTTCCTGAAACTCCGGTGGATGTCTTAATCCTTGAATCTGACCCCGGCACACCTCTGTTTATAATCCTTCCATGGCTTCCCCATTGCCCTCAGGATCATGTCAAAGCTTCTAACGGTGGCCAGCAAGGCTTGCCCTGCTTCTCTAGCCTCCTGCCCCACTGCTCCCATCCTTAGCCCACACGTGGCCACCCTCGACCCCTCAAGGCTCTGTTGGCACTTCAGCCCCATCATGCCTGTAGGCCTTCGCTAAAGCTGGCTCTTCCTTCAAAGCCCAGCTCCATCTGGCCATGCTTTGGAGCCTCCACTGGTCAATTAGTGTCATCCTCCCAGCTCTAGGAACATCCGAACCCAGAGCTAACATAATACACCCAGCTGAGCTCTTGGTGGCAGTGCCTGGGTCTATCTCCCCCGTTAGATTGTGATGAACACTGTGCAGATCACAGGTCTGGTTCATCTGTGAGCTGCCAGCCATGGCTATGTCACTGGCCCAGAGTCTCAGCTCAATGGTTGATGGTACTTGGGAGGACCCAACCACAACTGTCTTTAACCCTGGGCCTGACCCCAAGGAAACAATGAATGCCAGCCACTGTCCTCGTGAAATCTTAGGAACCACGGAATGAGGGCTGCTTGTCTACTTCATAGATGAGAAAACAAGCCCAAAGAGGTGAAGTTGCCTGTCCAAGGTCACTGTCTTAGTCTGCCCAAGCCACTATAGCACAATAGCATAGACCAGGAGGCTTGCACAACAGACTGTATTTCCCACAGCTCTAGAGGCTGGGAGTCTGAGATCAGGATGCCCGCATGGCTGGCTCCAGAGGGAGTGCACTTCCGGCTTGTGGAGGGCCTTCTGCGTGCTCTGTTCTCACGTGGCAAAGAGCAGAGCTCCCACAGACTCTCGCGTCTCTTCTTCGAGGGGCACTAATCCCATTCATGGGGGCTCCACCCTCATGACCTAATCGCCTCTCAGGGACCCTCCCAAATACCATCATCTTGAGGGATTAGGTTTCAACCTAGGCATCTGGGGCGACACAAACGTTCATGCCCACCCTGTGAGCCTCCCGCCTCCTGCCCAGGGTTCCCTATGGGTCCAGAAGTATGACTCACTGTGGGACCTTGTCTAGCATCCACTCACGTGCAGCCCAGAAATGGAGGGGGGCATTTAAAGGCCCTATGGGGCGAGCCCCTGACCGGTAGGAACTGGGGGTCCATAGATGCACTCTTTGCCTCTCTGCTCTGGACCACGTAGCCCCGAGATGCCAGTCACACAGGGTTCAGGGGTGGCCACAAGCGGCAGCAAGTGCCCACGTCTGATCACTGGTCTCGGGGAAGCCCAGAGGAAGGCGCTTTGGCATCTGGCACAGAGCCCAGCACAGTGCAGGCGCTCACTAAACGTCGGGAGGAGGTCAGGTGTACCAGGAAGGTGACCTTGCAGAAAGCCCTCACTGGGGTCCCCATGTACACGTGGTCGACGGTCAGCCCGAGAACTGGGCAGCCTTCCTCACAAGGTATGGGACTGGTCGTGGCCCCCGTGCCATGTGGGATCCGCTCACTTGGCAGCAGCTGGGAGCGCCCTGACCTCAGGCCTCTTGGGGTTCAGACCAGAAAGATGGGGGCGGTTCCTCAGAGATAGGCAGCCTGCAAAATGCAGCAAGTGTGCAAACGGAGAGCTCCCCTGGAGCTGCTGCTTTCTTCCGAGTGCACATCCCCTTCCGGTCGGCCTGCTTTGGGCGGCTCTCCGGTGCCTGCAGGTATGTGTTTTGGTTCGGTCTGCTTTTGTCCAGAATCTAGAATTGTCTTCTGCAGGACAGTTGGTACCAAAGGAGCTACTAGAGGTAGAACCCTCCCAGCCCCTGGATGGATTGGATTCTGTCCTCTCTGGGCCCAGGCCCAAGGCAGGATGGGGAATCGTTCCCATGAGGAAGGCAGGACCAATAGAGGCTCTGCGCCAGGGACTCCATCTGACAGATTGCCCTGGGTACCTCTCCCCCTGATTGGTTGGTTCACAACTGACAGTGCCACCCATACCCTGTGCTGCCCTAGCCAGGGCCAGGAAGCCAAGCGCCCCCGGCCTCCGGTCCCTTTTTGGTGAGTGCTTCTGGCCACTCAGCTGACCACTAGCTCGCTGCAGTCCCCGAGGTGTGGAGAGCACTCTTGGCCCATCTTCCCTTGGAGATCATTGGCACTGATCAGCATCAGTCTTCTTCCGGTTTCTAGAAATCCTGCTATGGGTGCACTGTCCCCTTCCCCTCGGCTCTGCACCCCTTTTGGGGGGATAGTTCTCTCCTCCTAGGTCCTTGAGCTATAAACAGAGTGGGGAGGGATGGGAATGGGTGGCAGAAGACGCCCAGTCACAGGGTGGAGGCAGGGCTGGAAGACTGTCCTGCACCAGGTGGGGACAACTCGGGGCGAGGCCGAGGCAGGTGCTGGCAGGGGACAGGGTCTGACACTGTCTCAGGAGAAAGGGGCAGGTCGGGCCAGTGCCAGAGGGCAGGATGGACGTGGGGCTATGCCTTAGTTTCCTGGGGCTGTGGTAACAAATTGCCACAGCCTGGGTGGCGTCAAACAGTGCACATCTGCCCTCTCACGGGTCCGGAGGTCCGAAGTCTAAAACCAAGGTGTCAGCAGGGCTGGTTCCTTCTGGAGGCTCTAGGGGACCATCTGTTTTCTTATCTCTTTCAACCTCTAGAAGCTCATGGCCCTTCCTCCATCTTCAAAGCCAGCAGTGGAGGGTCTTCAAATCCCTCTTTGCTGCTGCCTTCTTTGTCTTGTAAGGACCTTGGGATCACATCGAGCCGCCTCAGTTCCTGCAGGATGATCTTCCCATGTCAGGATCCTTAACTGAATCGCCCCTGCAATGTCTCTTCTGCCATGGAAGGTAGCATTCACAGACTTCAGGGATCAGGATGCGGACATCTCTGGGGGAGAGGAGTATGATTCAGTCTACCACAGGTGGGGAGAGGCTGGGGCCATAGAGCTGGTAGGCCCCTGTCTTTGTCTTCTTGGGCTGCCGGAACAAAACAACCCAGATTGGGTGGTTTAAACAACAGAACTTTATTCCTCACAGATCTGGAGGCTGGAACTCTGAGATCAAGGTGCCAGCATGGTCAGGTTCTGGTGAAAGCTCTCTTTCTAGCTCAGATGGCCAACTTCTTCCTGCATCTGCACAGGGCAGGGAACTAGAGGAAGCTCTCTGTGCCTCTTCTTATAAGGACACTAATCCCATGACGGGGTGGGGGTGGGGGCGCCCTCAGGACCTCATCTAACCTGAATTACCTCCCAAAGGTTTCAAGTGCAAATACCATCACATTGTGGGGGTAGGACTTCAACACAGGAATTTGAGGGGGAAGACATATTCAGTTCACAGCAGCCCCCAAGCAAGCCACCTGCAGCCCCAAGCAGGCCCAGCAGGGTAGGAGCAGAAGCTGAGCCCATTGCAACAGGTAGCTAAACAGAGGCCAGCAGTAGCTCATAAGCAGGTCACACACTGGGGTCTGGACATCAGTCAGCAGGGCCAGGGCTCCAGTACCTGGGCCAAGATAGCATGAGCTGGGCTGGGCTTTAGATAGACTCCAGGCCCTGTGGAGACTCACAGGTTCCTGGGGCTGAGCCTGTAGGTCAAGGCCAAGCTGCCCCAGAAGTGGGGAGAGGAAGGAAATGGGCCGGGAGCCAGGCAGGGCCTGAGCCCAAGCCTCATCCTCATTCCAAGAGAGCTGCAGCTGTGTCTAATTGGGGCCTGATTCGATTTGAGAAAGGTCACTCTATCCCTCAGTCAAGTCCATTTTGCCATCCCTTATTGAATACCTGCTGCATTCTAGGCCCCAAGCTGGCTGGAGGGCAACGCAGGGAGGAGCAAGGCTTGGTCTCTGTCCCTCAAGCCTGCAGGAGAACCAACACACGTGCATGCATGCGTGCATACACACACACACACACACACACACACTAAATAACCATGCAGGGGTAATTTGCTAGAGGGTCAAAATGAATTAAAAACAAGTTCTAAAGCAATCAGGAAAGGCTTCCTGGATAAGGCAGCTCTCAGAAAAACAGGAGAGATTTGACTCAGCAGAGAAGAAGGCATCCCATGTGAGAGGACATCAGGCACAAAGGCTCCGAGGTGGGGCGAGCACAGCATTGTCTAGAAGACTTTGAACTGCTAGTCTGGCCGGTGTGGAAGATTGGGGTGTGGGTGAATCCAGGAAAATCAGACTGATTAGCTGTGGCAGGCAGGGAGCCCCCGCCCCCAACCATAGGGCTTTCAGTTCCTCTGCAAGGAGTCAGGACTGTGTCCTTCACCCAATGCCTCCCCAGTGGTGCCCTGAGTGGCTGTGGGTAGAGCCAGTGGCCAACTGGTATATCAGCCCAGCCTTGCCAGCCGGTGCCCCATTTGGTCGGTCAGACACTCTTCCTGGTCTGAGTAACCTCAGCTGCTGCCAGGTACAGTCACTATCTAGATGACCCACATGTATAAAAGGTTGAGAAGGACCCCTTTTCGCAATGAAGAACTGTCGAGACTCTGATAGCAAAGAAATAAGCTACAAGTCTGCTGGTAGTGGGCAGGGGGTCTGGAAACCCAACAGGAGGGTCTCCTACTGATCCAGGGTAAGGAGTGAGGATGAGAGTTCAGAGCAGCTGGCTTGGGAAGGGAGGGAAAGACAAGACCACAGAGTCTTGATTCCTTGTCTGCATAATGGGACAGAGAGTCCTACAGGAGGCAAGCCCCTGTAGGCCAAGTTCAATGCCATCTATACCTGAAGAGTTGCATAAGTTCACGTGCTGTGTGGACTATTCTTATGGCCTCCAGTTCTTGGGAGTGATGCTTGGGGGGCAGCACTCAGAATGCCTTGTCTCTTCTGCTGCTGTATCACATTGCAGCCGTGGTGCATTCTCTCTTGCTTTTAGAGCTTACGTGTCCATTAATAAACTCATGTTCTTTTCCAGCCTTGGGCCAGTTGTCATTTAACGACAGACAGTCGCTAATGCGTGCCTCTCGGACAGACATCCTCCTCTTGACTACACTGGACCTACACCGCATCTCATCCTGGCCCATCCAGCTGACAGCCCAGCGGATGCCAACCAGCCCACAGCAGTGTCATGCTCTAGCCTCCGTTTGTAAAGCAGATGGGGTGGTGGTAGGCCCATTCTGGAAGCTGTGAACGTGGAAAGTGGAACCAGGGCTTTCCCTGGCATGGTGCCAGGGTCTGGGGCCACTAGGAGATTCCAGAGGTGTGTAGTGGGTTGAATGTTGGCCTCCAAAACATGCCCAAGTACTAATCACCAGAACTTGTAAATATTGTGTTCTATGGCAAAAGATGTGATTTAGTTAAGGAATTTGAGATGAAAAGATTAACCTGAATGACCTGGGTGGACCCTAAATGTAATCACATGTGTCTTTATAAAACAGACACACAAAGGAACACAGCCACTGGACAGAGGCAGAGTCCAGTGTGACGGGGCCATAAGCCAGGGAAACCTGGGGCCACCTGAAGCTGGAAGAGGCAAGGAAAGATCCTGCCCTGGAGCCTCCGGAGGGAGCGCAGTCCCAACCACGCCTTGATTTCACATTTCCGGCCTCCAGGACTGTGAGAGACTAATACACTTCTGTTATTCTAAGCTCCCTAGTTTGTAGTGCTGTGGTACAGAAGCCACAGGAAATGAATAAAGTGTGGGAAGCTCATGCCAACGGGATACAGACCTCTCCCTGGTCCCAGAACAAGATTCCCTGGGACAAAACCCCACCTTAACCCAATCTTGACCAAAAGTCTTTTCACTCAGACAACTAGAAAATTTCTTTTTTTCCTATAGAAAAAACAGAATGGTGATCAGTGAAAGAAAGCACATGGCTCTGGAGAGGTGCACAGGGCAGGAGGTTGTCTTGGGACTCTTATCGTTGTGGCAGGGAGTGGGACCCTACTGCTGAGGAAGAGAGAGCAAATGTGAGTGTCAACTATGGGCAACACCAAGGTCAAAGGGGCAACCAACGTATCCAACCCTAGCTCCAGGGGCCCCAAGGGGTCTGGACAATTTGAACAAAGTCATAGGGACAATCTCGGGGCCATAAACCATGGGCGCCAGAATGTGGCGAAGGAAGTGGGCCTTGGCCACAGGGAAATGGGACAGCCAGACAAGCCGTGCTATGCGTTAAAGAGATGAAGCCTCCAGAATAAAGAAGGTGAAAGTCTAATACCCCTTGGCCTCTTGGCTCAGCTCACTCTGGGTCCCCTGCTGTAGGAGGCCTGGGGACAAACACCCGTGTTTTGGGGGAACAGAGCCCAGATGGGAAGGAGACGTGAACCCCCACAGCAGCTCAAGTGGGCATGGGAGTCGTGAGTGATGTCCTAGGCTCTCTAGAGGGCTGGCCTGGGGGACTCGGGGCCCAGGGTTGTACCATGAGGCTTCAGAGGCTAGAACAGCTGTGGAAGGCCCCAGAAGCAGATCAGCACTCCCCACGAGGAAGCACTTGATGGCAGCAGTTACCAAAAGGTGAAAAGTTCTGCCATCTCGTGAGTCATTTTTGAGGCCAGGTGGAGCATGGCGTTTAATCATAATTTGGTGCTTTAAAAGGTAGAAAGCAACACCTTGGGAGACCAACCTGGCCTCTCTAGAGCAATGAGTGGGTCACCCATGGAGGCCTCCTCGAGGAGGCTGGGTGTCAGGCGACAGAGTGTCCTTTGAACATTTAGAGGCCTCAGCTGAAGGTTTCCAAAGTAGGTTGGTGAGAGTTTGCACGTGAGGACAACGTGAAGGTCACCTTCATTTTTCAGGGTCTAGGCTTTGTTTTGCTAGAGATTTACGTGTTAAAATCCCAAGAGGCGGGATGCGAATCCTTAAGAGGACAGTTGGTATCCTGCTTAGGAAATGGCATTTATTTTTAAATGAGCTGTGGTACCTTCCTATCTATTCTTGGGGATAAATATAGAAAGCCCTGGTGCCAGTGTGATGGTGGCTGTGGGGGCCATGCTGGGGACCAGGTGGCCAGACCAAGGTGTAGGTGAAGCAGCGTGTTAACAGGTCCAGCTCTGGACCGCCACCGCCTCCCCCCCCCCCCCCCCCCCCCCCGCCCACGTCCTCTGTCTGCTGAAGGCCCACTGCTCTGGAGCTGGGTAAGCCTCTCTGTGGCAAGGGCGCAGACGGACAGCCAGCCAGGCTGTACCCGGGGCAGATCTAGAAAGACTACAGCCTACAAAATGTGAGGCTGGCCTCGGCAGAGACTCAGGAGCGTTACACACTCCTTGAGGCTGCAGATAGGAGCCATCTTCTGTATATTTGGTGTTAATGCTGGTGTTATTGAAGCGTCTTCTTGTGTGAGCAAGAGGTTGCCTGTGAGCAAGACACATCGCCCGGGGCGCGGGGAGCGCTGGGCAACCCCGAGTCAGGCAGAAAGAAGTCTGGAGCCTGAGGGAGTGAGTGAGCCCTGCCCCGGGGAGCTGGAGGCCGGAACCAGAGAGGCCAGAAGAGCTCTGAGGCCCAGGAGGACAAAAGCTCCAGAGAGACTAATGGCGGGGAAGCCCCAGGCAGAGGGAGGCTCCCTGGAGAGAGGAAAGGATCAGAGAAAGAAAAGGTGGAAAGCAAAATCTCTTGAGAGGAACAAGGGGCAGGCGACATGCCCACCCCCAGGAGGCAGGAGACTGGAGTTGGCCTCAGCCAGCCACCACCACCTCACCATGCCAAGGCCCTTCCTCTCTTGGGCGCGGCCTCAGTTTCCCCATCATCCAGCAGCCTGATCCAGATGATTGCTCTACTCCCTTCGAGCATGGCCAATTCATGATCTTTCCTCCTTTTCCCAAAAAAGGGTCCTAACATCAGCCGACCTGTGCTAGTTTCCTAGGGCTACCATAACAAAGAACCATAAACTTGGGGCTTAAAATGACAGAAATGCATTCTCTCACGGTTCTGGAGGCCAGAAGTTCAAAACCAGTATCGCTGGGCTGAAATCAAGGTGTCAGCAAAGTCACGCTCCCTCCAGAGGCTCTAGGGGAGGTTCTGGGCCTTGCCTCTTCCAGCCTCTGCCACGGTCTTCACCCGGCCTTCTCCTCGGCGTCTGCGCCAAATCTCCCTCTGCTTGTCTCCTTGAAGGACGTTTGTGGCCTATATTCATGGCACACCTGACTAATCCAAGGCAATCTCTCATCTCATGATTCTTAATCCTTTCGACAAAGTCCTTTTCCTGTCATATAAGGTAACACCCACAGGTTCAAGGGATCGTGACTTGGTTCTTTCAGAGGACATTTTTCAACCTACCGTATCACCATTTGGGCCTTTCTTGGTTATTTCTATAGCTTTCCCTTGTTGACTCAAATGTTTTCATAAGATTTACTTGTTCTCAGCTGCCAAAGTCAGTGGAAAAACACCCAGAACTTCCTCTATCCAACACTTAGCCCTGTCCTGGTATATTAAGACGAAAGTCTCCTGTGGCCCACTTCAGACCTCGCCCTTCAGCTGGAACCCAGCTGCACCTGTCACAGAATCCAAGTCCAAACACTCTGAGGGCCTCCAAACACTCTTTATAGCATTTGGCAAGGCTCTGTGTGTGTGTGTGTGTGTGTGTGTGTGTGTGTGTGGGAGCAATGAACTGCAGAGAAAGTTTTGAAAACTCTGAGGTTCTAGATGTCCTTTGGCCTCTTGATCTGCAAGGAGTCCTTCACATCCTAGGTCGGGGACCTAAGGCTGACACATTCTGAAGCCAGGCGACACCGTATCACGTGGCTGCAGCAGGGAAAGTCTGCAGTGGATCTGCACGAAAGGGAGGGGATCAATCCAACACGCGTTACCTGACAGCAGGAGGCCGAGAGATGTTGGACAGTGCCTCCCGGCTTCAGGGGCAAAAGGCTGTTGCCGGAGAGGAAGCATGGAGAGCCTAAGAGCCCAGCTCCCTTGCCTGCCTGCTCTGTGCCCCACCTCCCACCATCCGGGAAAGCACGCTCAGGAAGATGGAGTTTAAAGTGTGAATGGGAATTTCACCCTCCAGCTTCTGCCCACCCTGTGATGAGGTGACTTGAGGACCACCGAAGATACTGTGACACTCTCACTTCAGAAAAGCAACACCCAGGCTCCTGGGAACTTGCTTCTCTGATCCTAAAGTTGGTCCTGACCAGAGGTTGAGGGCAGCTGGGAACATCGCAGAGCAGCCGAAAACAAGCTGTGGGTGAGGGTTAATTATATGTGTCAACTTGGCCATGGTGCCCAGTTGTTTGGTCAAACACCAGATTAGATATCGCCGTGGAGGTATTTTTAAGATGTGATTAACATTTAAATCAACTGACTTTGAGGAAAGCAGATTATCCTCTAGAGTGTGGGTGGGTCTCATCTAATCAGTTGAAGGCCTTAAGAACAAAGACAGAGGTTTCCTAAAGAGAAAGGAATTCAGCCTCTAGACTGCAATGTAGAAACCCTGCCTGAGTCTGCAGCCTTCGGGCCCGAGACAGCAACATCAACTCCTACCTCAGGGTCCAGCTCCCAGCCTGCCCCACAGATTTCAGACTTGCCAGCCCTCACAATCGTGTGAGACAATTTCTTAAAACAGATAGATTAGCTAGATGATGGGGGGGGGGTGGCGACGGGGAGAGAGAGATGAGAGATAGATAATCTCCTATTGCTTCTGTTCCTCTGGAGAACCCTGCCTAACACAATGCCCGTGTGGTCCTGAAAGGCTTCTGAATTCTGAGGGGGGAGTGAGTGGGTCCTGGACACACCTCCGCAGCCCACCCCGTAGGGAAAGGAGGTGTCCTCGGGGCCCTTCTCCCTCCCGGCCGTGCGAGCAGCCCATCCGCTCCCTGCCTCAGCCCCACCTTGTGAATACATCTGTCCTTCCCTCCAAGACTCCCTCCCCAGGGCAGGCTCACACCCATGCCGGGACATGCCCTCCACCGCCAGCTCCAAAGTTCTCCCTGGTGGGCCCAGTCCTGAGGAGCTCAGCCTCTCGGCTCATTTCCAAGAGCTGGAGTTCATGTTCTAGCCACGCCCAGATCACTTCCCACGGAGGAGGCCAGGAGGGCCCTGCATTCCCTGCTAGCCATGAACTCAACTGGTTCTCACAATAACCCTATAAGGTGGGGACCATTCTTCCCACATGTTCAGACAAGGAATATGGGGGCTCAGAGGTTACGTATGGAGGTCGCACGGAGGTGGCTGAGAGCCAAGCGCCTTTCGACTACCTCCACCACCCATGATTGCCGTTCTCTCTACAGGCAGCGTAGAAATAAGGCAGACTCATAGAGAGGCTGTTCCAGAAACAAGCTGCCTTCAAAGTCACATGGGGGCTGAGGCTCCACAAGGGGTGTAACTGATCAGCAGCGGTCACCTATGCGTGGCTGAAGGATGTGGCTGTCGGGAGTTTGAGGCTCTTGAAACACAGAAATCACTTCAGAAGTGGATTCTGCCAGCAGGAGTGACAAATTACCACCGCTCGTCTGACCAAGTTGGGGAGGAGTCTAAACAGAATGGAGCATCTGAGGAAGAGAGAGAGAGTTTCTTCCACTGACAGTGTTGTCATTGAGCTTGAATTTCAATAGAGGTGGTGAGGGGGAAGAAAAGCCCGAATTCAGCTGCAGCCAGGACAGCAGCCATGCTGGAGGGAACAATCGAGAGAGGACTCCCCACCCGGGTGGCGGGGGGACGCACAGAAGCCTGGCTGGCGAGGGGGAATGGCGCGCCCGTGAAGCTGGGCCCCGGGCCGCGTGGAGAGAGGAGGCCGGCCGCCCAGCTGGCATCTGATCTGATCGCCGTCCTCCCCAGGCTGGTGAGCGGAGCTGAAGAGACTGTTGATTGTACTTCCAAAGGCATTTCGGCTCTGAATCAGAATCAACAAGCAGAGCACAGGAGAAACATTGGATGGAGGGAAGACTGACCTTGGCTGGGGGAGAAAGCACTCCAGGAGAAACGCAGCTGTCCAGATGATGGGGGCATGCAGACAGATAGGATGGGGGGCTCAGGGCCTGTTGGTGGGTCCCACCGGCCCTCCATTTGTCCATTGATCCACGCATCCTTCTGTCTAGCCTCCATTCCATGCCTCCCTCCAAGCCCGTCTGAATACTGGTTGTGGGTCAGGCCCGGGGCTGAGCTCTTTGGTGGGAAGCACGGACAGGAGTTGGACACGCAGATAGGACAGCTCTAACGTGCCTCTAGCTAGAAGCCATTCTCCCCGACCCCCACCCCTGCCCCCAGAGAACTGGCAGGCAGAAAATGGTGCCCAAAGATATCAGGCCCTAATCCTCAGAACCTGCGGATGTTCCTTTATCTGGCTCCAAAAAAAAGAAAACAATTATTTAGGAGCTTGAGATGGCGGAAATGATTCTGGATCATCCAGATGGGCCATAAATGTAATGACAAGGGTCTTTATAAGAGGGGGATTTGACCTTTGACATACACAAAAGACAAGGTGACGTGTCCATGGAGGCAGAGGTGGGAGTGGTGTGGCCACAAGCCAGGGAGCCACCAGAAGCTGGAAGGGGCAAGGAATGGATTTCTCCGCCGGAGCTTTGGAGGGAATGAGCCCCTTTTGACACCTTGATTCAGCCCCAGTAATGATGGTCTCGGAATTCTGGCCTCAAAAGACTTGAGAGAAGAAATTTCTCTTGTCTTAAGCCACCAAGTTTGTGGTCATTTGTTAGAGGAAACCGATACAGCCCGGCAGTTCGGTTTGTATGGGTTCACGAAGAGCCTGTGTTCATGTGCACGCTCTGGCATGTGGTATTTGCTCCGTGAATGGCCACTTCATTGAGCATTAACAGAACATGCCAGTCCAAGGGGTTACACAGTAAAAATCCAGTTGAGAATTGTCAACTCTCCAGCCTCCACGGGCCTGCTTTTACATGGAAATCCTCACGGTTCTCTGAGGAGAATTAAGAAACACTGTTGATTTGATTCATAAGTAGACTTTCTTCTATCTAAGTACACCTTTGCCACCAAGCCTAATAATGTCTCAGGGTTCGGAAAGTAACAGTTCCGGATTTGGATCACATATGGTGATCCATATGGATCACATCCTTGGGGAGGTTCCTCCCAGGATATAGCGAGGCTGCATTGGAAAGACAGTGGACAGGAGGCGATGCAGATTTGGGTCACCAGGGCCCTGCTGTCATCACAGAGCCAGCCCCACCCCCACAGACTTCCCACCACAGAGGATCCCAAAGCAAGGGGCTCTCTGAACCCACAAGCCTGTAGTCCTGGCCAGTTCACCCCAACCTGCCAGGTGGCAAGCCCAGAGCATCAGGGCGAGTAGGCTGAGAAGATAGTCTCGGTCTCCTATGAGGCCGGGCCAGCCTAGCTAGCCCCCAGAGCACAGTGCCTCCCAGGCCCTGCTTCTGGAGCCCTGACCCTGGTAGCTGGAGTGCAAAGAGAGAAGGAGGGCTTTGTCCTCCCTGGGGCTCAGGCCAGGTTAGCAGGCTTTGGTCACTGGGAAGCACCTGCCAGAGCCTGTTTCACTCAAGACAAGCCTCAATAACCACTCACTGAGGACGCCCCCTTCCCTCCATGTGGCAGCACTCACCAAACCAAGCCACATGAGCCTCATCACCACACAGCCACTCTATGATGCAGCAAAATAGCTCCCGTCTTGCCTGATCACAGAAAAAAGTACGTCAGAGAGCTGGTGTGTGTGTGTGGCCGTGCACAACAAATTGCTGGGGTTATGAGATGCTACCAAGAGCCTCATTGTGGAGAAGCCAGATGAATTTTCTTCCCCAGTCTCCTAAGCAGCTTCCTGCTCAGTCTAAGCAGCAGTTTATTACGAATCTTATCCGATAGCAATATTTCTATTTAGCAGCACATATATAAGCTCGGCTTGGTCCAAAAAGATGTAACATGAGATATGTCTGCTCAGCCACTGTCTGGGGCCTTGTAATTGAAGCCTTATAATTAGCATGAAGTCACCAGCTTGGTCCTGCTCAAAGGGCTTAGCGTGGGGTGTAAAAGGCGGATTGCTAAGGGCCCATCCACAGGAAGCATTTTCTAAACACTAGAGAGAAGGCAGCCAAAGAGCCCCCCCGCCCATTACCCATGGACCCCGCTGCTATGCCAGCCATTCCCCTTTTGGCTAATACCAAGCCGTGGGTCATCCACGCCCTGGTCCCTCTGGAATGGGAGGCCAGGTGTCAACAAGCCGCAAGGTCAGATGGGCTGGTAAGAACAGGCTGTCCCCTTATTTTTGCCTTCTGCCCACACCCACAGCCAGGCTTTCTGCACATGAGTGAGAGTTGGAACTGCCTAGTGGGTGCCAACCCCCAACTGGACCCTATCCACAACTGAATCAGGGTAGGAGGGAATGAAAGAAAGTTCTAGGTCATCTCGGTGCCTCCAGATGCTTGTGACTCATCTGTATCAGGTAGAGCATCCCCACTCAAGGGGCTTCTCAATCATAGGGGAGCCAGATGCACAAGCGTTTAGAAGCTACAGAACTTTTAGCAAGTCATTTCACCTCTCTGGGCCTCAGTGCCCTCGCCTGTAGACTGGGGCTAATACGAGTAACAAATTTGAGTTTCTGCGGGGAAAAGACAAGGGCAAGTACTTCCAAGACCATAAAGAGGTGGTGAGTGTTATAGCAAGCCCATGGCCCACCATGCCCACCATGCCCGCCATGTCCAAGGAGCAAGAGGAGGGTCTGGGAATGTTGCCACACATCTGGTTCTTAGAAATCCCTGTAGGGCTTTGGCTTGGTTTTCAACCAGATGTCCTCATGGCCTGTTCATCTCTGTCCTTCTGAACCAGGACTTTCTGCCACATTGTCCACAAATGTGGGCATGAGGGAGGCTCCCATTCCCTACCCTGAGAAGGCACGGGAAAGCAGGGCCATTGCCTCATCCAAATCGGCACCAGAATCCACCATGTCTTGTGTCATAGAATTAACTCTCACCCGGGAGTTCACAGCCCTGGGTGACCTCCTTGGGCCTCACTTGCCTCGTCTGTAAAATGGAAATAAATTAGTACCTGCCTCACAATGTTGTTATGAGGATTAAGAGAGAGAAATTGCCACTGGAACATGATGGTGGAGACATATTTGTCCTTAATTCCTCTCACTAAATATGGCAAACCTCCCAAGCATTACGTCTAAAACAAAAAGAAGAAGACTCTGAAAGGTGAAAGAAGCAGACCAGCTGGGGACCAGGGGACCCGGGGAATGACACGGTAGGGAGGTCCCTGGGGTTTCTTTTTGCCTCATATGTCCCAGACCTGGAGTTGAAGGAGCGGAGTGTGAACCCCATACTTCTACCCTCACCAGCTACAAGGAGGCGTCCCCACCTCCCCCCACTTCAGGAGAGTATCGACAAAGGCCAAGTAGGGAGCCGAGATCTTCATTCCCGCCAGCACTAAGGTGATCTCCACTCTTTGTGCCATGGAGGCCACATGGGGAGCGGTAAGAAGCTATCCCCCCACCCCGTTCAGCCAGCCAGGTGGCACTGCAGGCCCAAAGGACAACAAAGTCTCCCTTCCTCCCCGCCCCCAGGGCGTCAAAGGAGTCTGAGGGCAGAAGCTGGACTTCCAACGCCACCGGGCAATAACAAGGCAGCTCTCTCCTCCACCCACTGGACAGTGTCAGGCAAGGCCGGCTGTAACAGATTTCAGTCAAAGCCAGAGCCCCACAGCTAAATACCTAAAACACTCAGGATCTGATCAAGATCACTTGTCGTACCAGGAACCAGGAAAGCCACAAGTCTAATGACAAGAGACAATCAACAGACACCAACACTGAGACAAATCAGATGTTGGAATTATCCGACAAGAATTTTGATGCAGTTGTCATAAAAATGCTTCAGCACTCAATTACAAAGATGCCTGAAACAAACAAGAATACAAAAACCTTAGCAAAGAAATAGAAGATACAAAAAAAGAGCTAAATGAAATTTGCGATCTGAAAAATGTAATAACCGAAGTGAACATCTGTTCTCTCTGGATGGACTCAGTAGTAGATTGGAGATGACAGAGGATCATCAGTGAACTGGAAGCTAGAACAATAGAGTTTACTCAATCTGAACAACAGAGAAAATTGACTGGAAGAAAAATGAACAGAGCCTGAGGGACCTGTGAGACTATGATGAAAGATCATTAAAGATTCATGTCATTGAAGTCCCAGGAGGAGAGGAAAAAGAGCGTGTGCGTGGGTCTGAAAAAGTATTAGAAGAAGTAACAACTGAAAATGTCCCAAATTTGTCAAAAGACACAAACCTACAGATTCAAGAAGCTGAGTGAAACCCAAATGGAATAAATTCAAAGAAATGTATGCCAAGACACACCACAGTGCTAAAAAAAAAAAAAAAAAAAAAGGAAAAGGAAAAATTTTGAATGAAGTGAAGGAGACGCTCCTTCCCTCTAGGGGAAATCATTTGAACGATGGGCAGATTGCTCCTCAGAAACCACGGAGGCCAGAAGAAAGTGATACCACATTTTTTTCGAGAGCTGTCAGTCCAGAAATCTAAATTCAGAATACATATCATTCTGAGGGAAAACTAAGAGAATTTGTCACCAATAGATCTCCCAAAGAATGGCTGAAAGATGGTCTCTAAATAGAGAACAAATGATAAAAGGAGTCTTGGAACATCAGGAAGAAAGGACGACAGGAGGAGTAAAACCATGGGCAAATACATACAATTTCCTTCCTCTTGAGTTTTCTGAGTTATGTTGATGAGTGCAGCAAAATTTGTAACATGAGGAGGGCTCTGCTTAGGGTACCCAGACAAGTGGCAAATGAATCAAGCAGGATACTAATGTGTA
The DNA here is from genome assembly GCF_009762305.2 of Zalophus californianus. Classification (NCBI taxonomy): domain Eukaryota; kingdom Metazoa; phylum Chordata; class Mammalia; order Carnivora; family Otariidae; genus Zalophus; species Zalophus californianus. The sequence continues at coordinate 4,778,496 of NC_045612.1, read as the reverse complement.
CATACAGCAAGGAGACTATGTACGGGAATATAACTGGAAAGAAATACGGCAAAATCTTAATAGCGGTTGTTCCTGGGAGAGGGAATTATGGATGGGTTTCCCCTTTGGCGTTTTTTTCTCTTGATGCTTTTCTATTTTTGCCTGAATTGTCTCCATAAGCATGCTTGGCTAATCAGAAAAAGAGAAAGCAAACGATAGAATGACTGATAAAAGCACATTGCTCCTGGAGACTAGAGAGGAGAGTGATTCATTACCCTTGGGAGAATTTAAGAGGACTTCACGGAAGAGGTGGCATTTGATTTGCCACCTGGAAGGATGCATGGGGTGGAGAGGGCTGAAGAAGACATGCCAAGCTGGAGAAATAGCATGAGGAAAATCACAAAAATGAGAAAGTTAGAGGACATGTCCACAAGGCTGGAGTGGTCCAGTGTGACCAGCCTGTAGGGCTTAGGCAGGACACAGGTGAATCACTGCAATTCCTGAAAGGGGGCCCAGAAGGGAATTCTGTCCTTGGCAGGCGCCAGAGTGAAAGGCAAAGCCTGTACTCAGCTTGTGGCCTGGGAAGCCTTAGGACCAGGGGCTTCTGGTAAGTATGGGTGCCTGCCACTTGGGCCCGCGCTTGATGCTCACCTAACCTGCCTTCTTTCCCAAAGGAAACACGGAGCCTTGGTCCCAGCCTGTGCATTTCCTTCTTCCTTCCTTCCTCTTCTCCTGAGAGTGTCACTTCCCTCTGGGGGGGATGAAAAACAACTCAATTGTTCTCCCCATCTCCCCCCCCACAACCGAACACACATCTTCTCTTCTCCCCCCTCCCCCCCACATTCTTGCACACTCTTCCCCTCACAAACTTGTGACGCAGGCACACTCATTCTCAAATCTCTCAGTCCTCTTCTCTCAATCCGTGTGTGTGTGTGTGTGTGTGTGTGCGCGCGCGCGCGTGCACTTGCACATGCGTGCTCTCCTCTCTCTGTCTCTCTCTGTCTCTGTCTCTGTCTCTCTCTCTCAATTTCTAGATCCACAGCTAAATCAGGTTCGGGCCTCACAGCATAATGAATGCCATTTTTCTTCAGGTGCTGAGGTTTCGAGTGTTGTCACCCCCGACTAATCCTTCTCTGCCGGCAGAATTCGGGTCCCAAAGCCAGGTTGAGGCCGTCAGTGGTGGTGACATGAGCAAGGCCCCTAGGAGGGGCAACCCTGACCCCAGCCTCCCTCCAGCCTCCGGGACAACCAGGGCCTTGCTCCCAAGTGATCCCTCGGGAGACTTGGGGGCTTCCCAAGCGTGAAGCCCAGCCTCTTCCTTCTCCAATGGGCTTCAGGGGAACCGGCTTCCCTGGCCATCAATCTTCCCAAACTTGGGGCTGAAGTGCTCATCTTGGGGATCTAGGCAGGGTTTCCTGTTTCCAGCCAGTGTCAGGGGCTCTGGAGGCTGAATGAGATGAGGAGCTGGCTCTTCTGTCTTCCCACTCCCCCAGCCGCAGTGCTGCCAGTCGCCCAGGTCCCGAGGAGCTGGGAGGTGGGGCTCTCCCCCCAGTAAGTCACCCCCCACCCTCGTCCACCCTGTTATCAACTTGGCAATTTGTATACTTAATAGTATGACTAAGTGACAATTACATAACGCGCCTGCCTGAAGTCGAGATAGAAAATGTTGTGGCTGAGGTATTTTTGTTTCTTACATTCCAAGCTTGCCAGGACGTCCACATGTAAGAGCGCTCACTCTATTTCGGGTCGGTGCTTCATGAATAAAACAGGAGATCCTGCCAGATTCAGAACACACCTTTTATCATGCCCCAGGAGGTCAGGTGGACTTGCCGGTCCCCTCCCGACCTCCCGAATCGGCAGGAAGTCCCTGCGCTACCCGGCTTGCTTCATGGCTCCCAAATTTCCCTGAAGCCAGGGCACAGAACACACTTCCTTCGATGACAAGTGACCTGGATGCCGATAACAGGGGCTTCCTGCCCGCTTGGCTTCCAGGCTCCTCCTTGGGCGCCGAGTGTGGAGCGGAGCCTGGGCGGCGGGGTGGTGCCCACAGCCCCTGCTGGCTCGTTCCTTTGCCCTCTCCTGTGGCCAAGGGCGCCAAACCAGGGGCTCCTCTTCCTTCTGACACACCGTGTTTCTAAGAACCTGGGGTGGCTCTGCCACGAGGTAGTTGGGTGACTTTAGACAAAATCCTCCATCTGCTCTCTGTGAAGGGGAGGAGACACCTACCTCACAGGCTCCTGCAGAATAACAAAGAGACGCACTGGGCACAGGGACCCCGACCTGCGTCTGTTGGCTCCAAATCGGAATGCTTCGTCCAAACCCAGAGCTGAGATGTAAGCTTTCTTGTCTGCAAAGGTCGCCCCTTGCTGGGGTTCCTACCTTGTGTTTTTCTGCCTCGGGAGGTTGGGTGTCATTACCCACGTCCATCTGGATTTGCCAAGTCTGGGCCCCAGCAAAAGTCCTTTGCCAAATACGCTTTCCCTCAGCTTGGGAAACAGGCAAGACCCGGCTCCTCCCTAAGGAGCTGACATGGAGGCTACCACGTGGGGCAGGGCGCTTACAGCTTCAATCCTGGCCCCCTTCCTTTGTTGGTAGAAAGTCTCAGGCTTCCCCCCGAAACACTGAGCTCTGTCATGAGGATGGATTTTGGTTCGAGAAGTAGGCTGTATTTTTCCTGGCTGCAGGCTGAAGGGTACAAGGTGCGGTTAAGTGCTACGGCAGGTATGGGTGAGAACAGAAAAGAAGACTAGATGTTTCTGTAGAGAGGTAAATATGTCTATGAAACCTCAGCACAGAATAAATTAGAGGTTTATTAAGGGGTGCTGTCAAGAGGAGGTTTGAATAATTCATTCTTAGGGAGCTCAGAGATGGTTCCAGTCCTTGAGTCCACAGAAGGCAGGTGTGGGCCAGAAGACCTCTGTCCCCTCCCACCTCCCCCAGGTCTCCGCACATGTCTCTTCAGCAGCATCCTCCTAAGACCCACACTGCTTTGCTTGCTGCCCTGCAGAGAGACCTCAAGGCTCCCACGACCTTCAGAGGCCCATACCAAGAGTCAAGAGAAAAGTCAACAGGAATTCACAGATAAAGGAGTTCTGAGGTTGCAAAACAGTTGCAAAACTCTGCATATTCTATCCCCATCTTGGAAGATCCTAACGCATATAACACAGAAAAGGCCCTGGGACGTCCTGGGGTTTCACTTTGAAGAAGGTAGCATTTCTCAAACGTATTTGAGTTAAGACATTTTGGCGTGAGACCCCTAGTAACAAAGGGTCCATGGAATGTGCCACAGGAAGCAGGGGTGGACACCACTTGCAGGGGCACCGGAACTAGCACCGAGCTAGGAGTCAAGAGATTTCGAGTTTAGTCCTGGCCTCATCACTGGCTTGCGCGGTGCACTTGAGTGAGTGCTCACCTGTCTGGGCCTCTCTTGGACCTCAGGGCTCTGAGAGTCTCTGCTAAGGAGGGAAAGGAAGGAGATATTCAGCCATGGAGCAGCCATGGAGGTCCAGAGTACCTGGTCCCAGGCCTGTCACTTCCTTGTTCTCTGACCTCAGGCAAGCCCTTTGCCTTCTTTGGGCCTCAGCTTCGTCTCTGGAAAATAAGGGGCTGAGCTATCAGGGCTCGAATCTGCGCTCCTCTGGTCTTGCTGGGGGTTGTGCACTGGAGGGGACCTATGCTGGCCATGGTAGGGCCTCCTGTGTGGCCGATGGCCCCATTGTTAGGGACTGAATTTTGTCCCCTCCAAAGTCCTAATCACCAGTACCTTGGGGTGTGGCTTCATGTAGAGACTGTGTCTTTGCAGGTGTAACTAGTTAATATGAGGTCATACAGGACCAAGGTGTGCTCGTCACCCAATGTGGTGTTCTTATATAAAGAAGACATTTGGAGATGGACACACATACAGGAGATGCCATGTGAACATGAAGGCAGAGATCAGGGTGATGCTTCTGTGAGCCAAGGAGCACCAAAGATGGCCAGCAAACAAACAAACAAACAAACAAACAAAAAGCTAGGAGAAAGGCGGGGAACAGATTCTCCCTTACAGCCCCAGAAGGAACCCACCCCACCAACACCTTAACCTCAGACTTCCAGCCTCTAGAACTGCGGGACAACACATATCTCTTGTGTGAGCCCTTCAGTGTGTGGCACTTTCGAGGGTGTGAGAGCTGTGTCCAGGCCATGCTTCCTACACCTTTAAGCCAGGAGAGGCTTTCCATTGGTCAGGGGCAGCCGGCCTGACCTGCCAGAAGCTGACCTGGCCTCCTTTAGACAGCACAGGATTAAGAGCTCTGGAAATGCTCAACATTTTGACCCATGAAGTCTATCTCTGGGAGTCTGTCCTGGGAAATCCACCTGTGTGCAGAAAAGTTTCCCACCCAGAGACATCCACCTTGGTGTAAAATGGAGGAAAACCGGGAGCCAACAGGAAGTGCCCCCGAATGAGAGTGGTTAAGACAACAGTGCTCCATCCACTTGATTGGAAGAGTGTTATCTTAGCTTGTGTTGGCCCCAAAAGGAGAGTCTGATGGTTTCTTCTGAGAAGTGGTCCCAGGGAATAGGAGAGAGGGGCCTGGAAGGAATGAAACAGCTATGTTTTCAATGGGCCACTGCTGTGGGCAACTGGAGCTCAGACCCACTGAGGGCACTCTGAAGACCCAATAGGGTGTGCTTTGACCTGTCTGTGAGTGTTGACTCCAAGTGTTCAGATTTGCACACGTGTGGAGAACGGTGAAGCAGACCACTCCAGTAAGAGAGCTGCAGGCAGAAAGTAGGCATGCCACCACCATTGAGGGGTCCATTAGGGATGATGGGACCCCAGGTGGGAGGCGGGGGTCCGAAGCTACGGGCCAGCTGACACGGGTGGGGAGCTGTGACAGGTGACACGTCCAACAAAGATATGGTCACGTGGACAATGCTTGTGATGTAGCACGTTAAGGAAGAGAATGCTTAGCGGCATCCCATATATATGTGAAGATCCAGAAGCTGCACCTAGAAAGAAGGCAGGAAGCGATGCGAAGAGTTTACGGTTGATTGTCTCTGGGTATCGAGATCATTGTGGTTCTTTCTTTTTAATTTTTTTCTTTGCATCTTACTGTATTTCCTACAGTTTCTCTAGCTAGTAGGTATTATTTTTAAAATGAAAACGCGTTAGAACAGTGGTTCTCAGGTGAGCAGGCATTGGAACCACTTGAAGGATTTGGGGAAAGAGAGTCCATGGGCCAAAGGCCAGCTTCATGGGTGTGTGACCCGGGCGGTGGCCAAGGGCCCCAGGTTCAGAAAGGCCCCGTGCTTGCTTTAATGAGCTGCTGTCATCGTCCTGAAATTCTGAAGAAATTTTGAAGAAGGGATCCAGCATTTTCATCTTACACTGAGCCCTACAAATTATGTAGCCAGTCCTGGCTGGGCTCTACACCCAGAGTGTCTGCCTGGATCAGGGACAGGGCCCGAGAATGTGCATTTCTAAGAAGCTCCAGGTGATACTCTTACTACTGGTTTGTGAACCGCACTTTGGGAACCACTGACGAAATAGCTCCCAGGTGCATTTAAGAGTGTTTACAGACCATTAACTACTTTGGAATAGAGAAAGTTCACTGAAGATCAACCAGAAATGAAGATATGGTAGCTCCCCAATGAGAGCGCAAGTCAATGAGAAATCGTAAAATGTGGTTCAGGGACGATGGGACCCCTGGACACACGTGACCTGTCCAGCACGTGGCCTGGCACTGATTTTGATCCACTCCCTGTGGGTTCCTATCTGTGGTCAGCTCCTTTCCCAGCAGCAGCAGTGGGCGGGCCGCTTAACTGGGCTTGGTCTTAGATCCTTTGTGAAGTGGCATAACAAGACGTGCTTCACAGTTTTGGGTGGTGGTTGAGGCCTTGAGTCCCTAACTTATGATTCTTAGGGACACATAGCCTTGGGGGGGTGGACCTTGGCTCCCCTGTCTCTCCTCCACCAGACTGTGAGTTTTCCCTGGGGGTGGGACCGCCGGTCTGACCTTCTGGGGTCTGCTGGTCTGGGTTGCTCAGAGGCTCCTGAGGACAGAGCTAGGATCTTGGAGGGGAGGTGGGGTTGGAGGTGCAGAACTACTTCGCACAACACCAGGGCTTCCTATAGTTAGAATCTGCAGGAGACCCTACGGAGTCCTCAATGAGCCAGAGCCAAGAAAAAGGGACCACTCCCATCTTCTTGTGTTACTGTCCCAAATGGTGCTATAAGTCTGCCTCTGGCATTGCCCAAAAGGGGGGTCCTGGCAGCAAGGGGAAAGGACAGGACACAGATGTGGGAAGGTCTGTCCAACATCCCACTTCCTGGTCTGCTCCCCCACCGCCCCGACTCCAGTCTGGTGAGATGGGAGCCCACGCATCACTCCTCTGCTCTGGCTTTCATCCCCACGGGGGAGTCACGCAAAGGTGAAATGCCACGGTCAGCCTCCCAGCCACTGCTGTTGTCAAATGCTGGACAGTCGTCAGTGCTAATTCAGGCAACCGGGAAGTGATGCTTCCTTGATCGATGTTTACACCTTCTTGGGCTATTCAGACAGGTCCTGCAAGGGCCAGTGAAGAAATTCACTTTGCCACGCCAGCTACCACAGCAGCGGGCTGATTGCTCACTGCTTGCGTCTGCCATTGAATCGGGCCTCTTCGGCCCATAAGTCAGGGCCAATGATCTCACACAACAGAAAGAGTGAGTGCTGGCAGTCAGGAGCTTCGGGCTCTGCCACCATCTGACGCTGACCCAGTTGGGTGACTTGGCAAAGGCCCTGTCCCTCTCCGAGGCTCCGTGTCCAGCCTGCCGGAGCACAGGTGGTCAAGACCCCATTGGTTTCCAGGCATGTGATGGGGCAGAGAGGTGGCTCAGTCAGTACCTAGGCGTGGGTGCTAGAAAGGGCATCACTTCTGGGGCTGGAGGCCACCAGAAGACCCTGATGACCAGCCGGCCACAGGCTTCCAGAAGGCAAGTCTGGAAGGACCCAGAATAGCTCCTTCCTTCTCCAGCGCTGGAATGACTGCTTGTCAATCTACCTCCTTCTCGGCGGTTCCTTCCCCGCCAGAGGCAGTTGGAGAGCAGAGGGCGCAGCGCCCAGCAGGCCCGGGGCCAGTCCTTGTGCTACCACCTCTCCACTGGGTGAGCATGGGCCAGCCACTCCCCCATGAGCCCCATCGGTAAAATGGGTGTTACAGTGAGAGCTTCTCGTACTCACAGGGACCGTTCTATAGAGCAAATGACACAATCAGCGCGAGCATATGACACAATCAGCGTGAACCCCTGAGCACAGCGCCGGGCACATGGCGAGGGCTTAGGAGCCAACTCATTTCCATATGGATTTCCTGTGGCTGCGGTGACAAATTTCCCAACTTGGTGGCTTCAAACAACACACATTTATGCTCTTTCTCTTCTGGAGGTCAGAAGTCTGAGATGGGTGTCACGGGGCTGAGCTCAGGGTGTCGGGAGGCTACGTTCCTTTTGGAGCCTCTAGGGGAGAATCTGTTTCCTTGCCTTTTCCAGTTTCCAGAGAGTGCTACATGCCTGGCTCATGGCCTTTCCTCACATCGCTCCACATCTTGCTTCCATAGTCACATGTCCTACGACTGACTCTCACCCTTTTATACGGACCCTTGTGGTTACATTTAGGGTCCACCAGAATAATCCAGGAATTCTCCCTAGCTCAAGGCCCTTGATTTAATTCCACCTGCAAAGTCCCCTTTGCCATGGAAAGTAACATAACCCCAGGTTGTGAGAATTAGTGTGTTGACCATCTTTGGGGGAGGCATTGTTCTGCCGACCACATCTTCCCGTTCCTGACCAGGCCACTTAGGAGCCAGCTCAGGGGCCGCAGAGCTGGGGGTGGGGGTAAGCTCCCTGGCTGGAATGTCAACCCCTGAAGGCAGAGCACACCTGGTCATGTTCACTGACAAACATGACCCCCGAACGTGTTCTCTGCCCCAGTAGGGGCTCTGGCCCTCACGAAGTTGGCCCTTGATTCATCTGTGCCAATTGCATGTTGTGGAATGAACTTGTAGACACTACATAGATGTGTCTTGATTCTCATAATTCACTTTCCCCCTTCTAACAAGGGTAGCAACTGGCTTACCTATTTCTTTTTTTTTTTTTTTTAAAGATTTTATTTATTTATTTGCTGGAGAGAGAGCACGAGAGAGAGCGAGTGAGAGTACAAGCAGGGGGAGCAGAGGGAGGAAGCACCCTGGAATCACGACCTGAGCCGAAGGCGGATGCTTAACCGACTGAGCCACCCAGGCGCCCCTACTTATTTCTTTTTAACAAGTTCTTAGGATGGGGAAACTGAGGCCCAGAGCCACACAGGGATGGGGCTGGCATTCAACTGGGCATGCAGCATTCCAGGCCCAGCTGTGCTTCCCGCGACTGTGACCCACGGAGGTGCCAGGACATTATTACTCGTCTGGGCTGCTCATACCCATCCTGCCGCGCCCACATCAGCACGGGCCCAGGTGGCAGGTGTCCGCGGCTTGGCATTTCTAAGGGGGCCAAGCAAGCGCTGCCACCGGCGGTTCCCACGTTCACACGCATGCACACTGGTACACACTCACGTGCACACACTGACCTCTCTTGCGGGCCAGGCCTCAGGCTGCCCTCCCCCCACCCTAGAACGGCAGCCTCTGCCTCCCTAGCCCCCACGGGCCCCCAACACGGTGCCCCTTTCCCAGCGCTGCAGGGATGGTGACAGTGGGGGCGGGGAAGCGCAAGCAGAGACAGAAGAAGGGACTTTGATCCAGCCCCTTTTGGAGCTGCTGTCCCATCCAGGAGTCCTGCGACAGGATTCTCCATGCCTTTCTGAAAGGGCCACTCAGAGTCTCAGCCTGTGCAATGAATGGGACACTGAGGGTCTGTTCCAGATTTGGCTCCCATTCACAGAGCCGAGCCTATTAACTGGATGCCCAAGCGCAGAGAGGTCTGGGGAACTGTGGAAAGGGGGCGGTCAATGTGCATATGCTGTGTGCACGAATGTGTGGGCATGTGCCTGTGCGGGGGGGGGGGGGGGGGGAGGGGGCGTGCCTTTGAGCATGCTTCTGGAAGCAAGTACACCTCTGCGGGGAGACAAGTGAACGTTTCTCTGGGTGTGCGTGTGCACATGTGTGCGTGCCCAGCTGTAGGTTGTGTGCACGTGTGTGTGTGTGCCCATGTGTGTGCACGTGTGTACGTGCTTGTGTCTATGTCTGGGCCTGTGTTACTCAGCTCGGGCCACTCTAACAACATATCACAGGCTGGGCAGCTTCAACCACTGACATTTATTTGTCACAGTTCTGGAGGCTGAAAGTATTAAGATCAAGGTGCTCTCGGATTTGGTTCCTGGTCCTCAGCTCTCTTCCTGCCTAACAGACACCTTCTCACTGTGTCCTTTCATGGTGGAGAGAGAACACTCTGGTCTCTCTTCTTATTATTAAAAGGACACTAATCCCATAATGGAAGCTCTCCCTTCATGACCTCATCTAAACCCAAGCACCCCCAAGGGCCCCACTCCCAGTGTCACCACAGTGGGAGCCGGGGCTTCAGCACAGGGATCTGGGGGGGCACAAACATTCGCTCCATAATGGTGCCCGTGCGTCCATGCCTGACTGTGTGTGCATACGTGCCCGTGCATGTGTGCATATGTGTGTGCTCCACCAGGCTCCTGCCACCGTTGTCCCCTCCAGATCTCCCGAGTGTGATGGCCTCCTGCCTTCTCCACACAGGTGTCTGCAGCTCTGCACTTGTCCAACCCAAGCACAGCCTGACAATCACCCCTCTGGCGGGGCTGTGGGGATGGAAAACGGACACAAGGCCCAAGGCACCGCAGAACCCAGTGGGGGCTTCCATGCCCTTCCAGCATCCCTGCCCATCATTCTCTTTGCATCTCCTCCTGGCCATCCCTGAAAGCCGGGTCCCATGCCCCCTGCCCAGGAAGCCTCGCTTGTCTGGCAGCTTGCACCCCAGAAGGCTTAGTCACTCCCTCGCCTGAATTCCCACAGTGCCTTGCATGCAGCCCTCTTACAGCACTTGCCAAGTGGTACTTTAGATATTTCTGTCTCCACAGCTACCGAGGCAGCACCTGGCGCCAGCTCGCCTTGTCATACTCAGCACCCATTTGTCGGGTGACTGAGAGCAGTGCCTACTATTGGCCCATGGAGACCCTGGGGCCGTGCCCAGGGGGACACAGCTCTCTGGCCAGACCCTCTCACTGGTTATGGAGCCCTGGCGAGGCTGACCCGTGGGGGGCAGGACTGGTCAGGAAACACTGTGCTGTGGTTTCTGTCTCCATCAAGGCCAGCCTGCCCCACTGGCAGCACAGGGCATGGAGGTCATCTGTGCAGGGGTGGAGGGTGGGCGCCCTCCAGGCCTTCCCAAACAGAGCCTGTCCACACCCTGGCCAGGAGGCCCAGAGACTGCTGTCCCTCCCAGGGTTGATGGGGACGCCGAGGCCCAGGGGGGCAAGACCTGACTAGAGTGTCTGAGCTGGGTTGTGACAGAGCTGGGCCTCAAAGTCAGGGTTAACCCACACCTTGTGTGGCATAAGAAATGCCAGGGAGCCAAGGCTGCAGGCACTTCCTTTCCTGCCAGACACGTGGGCAGCAAATGGACAAGGCAGCCAGGTCTGAGGTTCTGAAAGGGCCATGGCAGCTCCGGGCACAGCAACCCTCCAAGGAGATGAGGCTGAGAGCCCCGGATTTCTCTGAATGGAATCCTAAAGATTGAGCTGCGTACTACCCATCACCAGCTGTGTCCCCTGTCACCTTGCCGAGCCTTCAAACTGCCAATTGCAGCAAATATCGGGACTTCCAAATCTCCACAGCTGGACAGGGAAAGAACCCCCAATGGTCCCACCTGAGCTTGCGGGCCAGGGAGCCCAGCCCAGGTGGCCTGACCAGAAATGGCAGGGCAGGGGTGGGGGGGAAGGGGTCTTGAGAGGTTTTATTCCTTTTGCTTTTAGATGACTGGCTTCAAGCCCACACATTTCTTGAATACATAATAGGGAGTTGGGCGAGACCGCAGGAATAAATGTTATTAACACACAATCACTGCAGTCCCAGACAGGGCCTTCTTTCTCCAGGTCGGGTCAATTAGCAGAATAATGCCAGGCGACTTTTCGTTTTAAAGGGTTTAATTAAAGTTTGGGTACAATGAACATGCAAGCCACCAATCTGTCTTTCAAGGCATGTATTATATGGAAATTGATTGTAACTTATGCTCATTTCTAAAAGTGTAATTCCCTGGGAGACGTTGAAGGCATCCCCCCCCCCCCCGCCCCTGTCCTCCTCCCCCCGCCCCACCTGCCCTGTCCCTCCCTCCATAACTCAGTCAGCAGTACCCAGTCTTGCGTGGGCTTCAGTGGGTTCAGTGTTCCTTTTGGGAAGGAGTGCAGCCCTTGGGATCTAAAGTGTACTTGGGTTCATGCTAGGAACCCACCTTGGCTTCTTCCCTCACTCACAGAGCTGCAGGCCACTGAGCCAGCTCTGCTTGCCCTGTGACAACAGAGGTTACCAAGCGCTCCTCCAACCAGCCCCTGTTGCCTGGGGCAACAGGCTCAGGGCTGAGTGCTGGGATGGCAAGGGACAGCCTATTTGCAGAAACAGCTTTCCCTTGCTGCAGGCCCTCTGGGTCAGGACAGGCCTGGACAGGGTACTGGCCCTGTTTAGCTGGCTGGGTACCTCCTTTAGCCAGGTGATCATTCCAAAAATGCCAACTGGGTGTCTCCTTTGTGTGTGGCGTGGTACTGGGCATTGAGTGGGGTGAGGGTTGGACAGGGTCTCAGCTCCCAGGAAGCAGTAGTCTAGAGGCTCTGGGGTCATTCAAGCCTGTGTTGGGATTCCAGCTCATGGAGCCACCTCTGCTGGGCACTGTGTGGCTTTGGACCACCATTTCCTCAACAGTAGGATGGAGACCGCAAGAAACTGCCTCCCAGGGTGGTTGTATGGACTCCAGGGAATGATGACTGGGGTGAACCTCAGCCTAAGCCTGGAAGAGTCCTATCCGATTTTGTCTCTGCTGCCCCTTTCACATCTGTAGCTTTGGGTCACCATCCCCATCAGAACTCAGGGTGCCCCATGAAGACCTCCAGGATCAGCCCTATTCAAAGTGGGGAGGATGGTTCTATAGAGCGGAGGGAGCACCCTGTCCCCGGAGTGGTGACGGGACTGGAGGGGTGGAGGCAGAGGGGCCCAAGGCTGGCGTGGCCTCCCATCCCTGTGCATCACTCAGGCAGCCAGAGCGGACCCAGCGTGGCTCAGGGGGCCCTGACAGGCCTGGAGGCCAGAGCCCTGAGCCGGCCAGGCCCTGAGAGCCTGTGGGAGGGACGGGGCAGCCAGGTCTCCGGCCCACGCTGCGGGACAGGTGGGAAGAGCGGGCCCCCAGGGGGCAGGGTCGGTGGCCAAGGGCGCAGGCACGTCAGGGCCAGCCCGGGGTCCCTGTGTCCTTGGCCAGGGCTCTCGCAGAGTCTCCCCAGGGGCCTGTGGTCTCCAGAGGACCCAGAAGCCCCACCCAAGACCACCAGGAGCAACCGGTCCGAGGCCTGGGCCGCTGGGGGAGATTTGCTTGTTGAGGACCCAGTTGGCCTCGTCTGCTGACCCCGGTCACCTGCCGAAGGGGGCATCTGTCGAGCACACGGCCCCTGGGAACACGAGCTGGCCCTGGTGCCGGCCGATGGGGCTTTGCCAATGGGCGCCCATGGCTTTCCCTCCTTCCCTCTTTCCCTGCCCCCCCTTCCTTCCCAGCCTGTCAGAGGGATGCGGGGACGGGGCCTCAGCTCCGGGTCCCCTTCACGTCCCACGTGAATGTCTGTCTGTCTCCCACGGCCCTTGAGTAGCAGGCTGCTCCACACGAGCCTCCCCCCCACCCCAACCCCGGTGCTGGGCCTCTCAGCAAAGGACAGCAGGCCACATGGGTGTCTGACCCACAGGCAGGTCCCGGCCCCGGGGGAGGCACACACGGGGCTTTCGATGCACCCGGTGGCTCTAGGGGCAGAACCCTGCCCGTCAGCGCGGACAGGGCCCGAGTCCCCGGTGTGGCGGGAATGCGCGGAGGAGAGAGAGCCACGGGCTGCAGTCCGGGCTCCCCCCTCCCCGCCGAGCCCTGCCCTGGTCCTCCTCAGAGGGCCAACCGGGGCAGGTCCCACTGGGCAGAGGACCAGCCCTAGAGACTGAGACCTCCGCAGGACGGGCCTGGGCTGCAGGCACGGGGGCAGGAAGAGACCCGCCTGCCAAGGGGCCCTGGGCCCCACTCGGGGCAGGCAGCTGAGCCCCACAGGACCCCACCCCTGGGGCAGCGCGGGGGCCTGAAGCCCCAGACACAGCGCTCCGGGGCTCCAGAGGGGTTTGGTTGAACCGGAAACCAGCTGGAGGACCTGGGGACCGAGGTGACCAAGGAGGAGGCTGAGGGTGGGCGAGGGGCCGTCGTCCCCGGGGCTCCCGGGGCGGGCTCACAGGCCCTCCCTCTCCCCCCAGGGCCAGAGTTGGGGCTAAGGATACAGTTTCATAGCTACTGCTCCTTCCTTCCTCCACCCCGCAAAAGAGAAAGGTGGAATCTGAGAGCCTAAAGAATTCCTGAGATTCCTCCCCTTCCACATTTAGCCCTGGAATGAGCTGGACGCCTCCTGATGGAGCTGCTCAGATGTTCCGTGTCATGACGAGGGTCCAGACTATCAGGTTTATTGCAGGAAGGTAGGCATGTGCACTGAGGGTCTGGGGCCTGCCCTGTCGCGGTGGGTGGTGAGCCACAGGGTGAACCACTGGCAGAATGGTATCTGGGTGGCAGTGTTTCAGTGTGACGGGGGGCTGTCATAGATTTCCAGATTCTTCTGTGAAATTTCAGGAACGTGGGGCTTAACTAGCATGAGCCAAGCCCCCACCCTACAGAAAGGCACCGCCACGGACACTTCAATATGGGTCAGAGAGCCACAAGAACCAAACTGGGGGGCGAAGTGGCCTTGGGCATGTCTCTTCCACTCTGTGCCTCTGGGTTTTCTGTTGTCAAGTGGGACTGCCAGCTGGACTCCCCACACAGGGGAGGTGTCAGGATGACCTCAGGCGATTGGGCAAGCACCGAGCACAGAATTGGACAGAGGTATGATGCCAGCTCTTGAAAAGCCTTGACTGCCATCTCAAAACCTAAGGCAAACGTGCGGCAAAAGGAGAGGTCATGGGCACCCAGCCTGGAGGACCCTGCCGGCAATCCCTCAGAACAGAGCTACCTAAGCCGGGGCTGGAAGAGCACGTGCCACCCCACCAGCCTTCCCTCCTGCTCCTTTCTGATATTCTGATGCCCTCCGGACTCCGTTATGCCGGGGCCGGTCAATATTGGGTCCTCTTCACTTCAAAACCCTCCACAGCAGTACATCAAAATAGACCCTGGAGGCCTAGGGTCTGGGGCCTGGATCCCAGCCTTGTCACTTACTAGCCCAGTGACATTGGACAAGTCACACCCCTCCCCATTCTAAGCCTCAGCTTCCGTACCTGTCAAGTGCAGGCTTAAGGCACAGAGGAGGGGCCTCTACGTGCTAAACACAGCCACACCCTCAGCATCCCTCACCAAGTGGGTCACTGTCTCCCCAGGCCCAGCCCCCACTTCAGGTCCCTGTCACCCTGGCCCACCCCCAGGTGTCAGGAGCCCCAGGGCTGAGCCTTGGGTTTATCACCAAGTTTGGCAAGAGGCAACCAGTGCAGGACCTTGTCAGTGGCTAAGCTCACTGGATGACAGTGAACGACAATCCAATTGGCAGCAGCTGGGAGCGGACGGAAGAACTAAGGGAGGGTGGTGAGGAGATGTAGAGGAAGCCGCAGGCTGGGAGGTAGGACCCCTGGCATCGAATGCCCCTGCCTTGTTCCAACTGCCCAGTCTTGAGCGTGGTTTTCCCTGCCCCCTTTCAGAGCTGCAATAGACTCCCTCCCTGTAGCCTTTGGAACAATTCTTTGTTCCTTGCCTATCTTGCCTGCCAGATGGCAGGCATCAGGAGGGCAGTGATGAGGTAGATCTCAGCCACCACTCTGCCTCCCATGCTAGTCCTCGACAAGCACCTGATCCATATGTAGTGGGCAACAGGATCAGCAGCTGAATGGATGAACGGAATGGACAGGAAGCTAAGGGAGTCCTCTTATGGAAGCCCAGTGGGCCAAAGGCAGGGACGAGAACTCAGGCTTCCAGGCTTTTCTTCCTGAGACAGCCCAGCAAAGGGTGACTCCTGGAGTGCCTTCCCTCTGATCAGGGCTGAGCCCCAAGCATCAGCCACACGAGCGCCCAGAAGGAAAGAGAGGCCGGAGCCTGCGGCACATGCATCTGTGGTCGCCTTCTGTGAGGCTCTGAGGCTCCAAGGCCAGCACACATTTGTACGACTTCCCAGAACCCTGGCATTTTTCTTTCGGAGTCATGGGGGAGTGTGTGTTAAACGTGAGGGGTGGCGGGGGAAGAAAGCTGCAGCTCGCCCCTCCCCCCAGGATGCAAGCGTGCCTACTGTCCCTGCTCAGTGGTTGGGGCTGACCTGTGCCCGGGGTTGGGTGACAGTGCGGAAGGGACGGAGGGAGGGAGAGAAGAGGGAGGGGAGGGCGTAATCATCAAGGCTGCATCTCCTAAAATTCCTGATTCCTCCCAAGTTTTATTTGTCTCAACTGTCATCCCTCGCCCCTAGGATGGTGTTCCCTACTAGAGGGTTTTGGGGTTTGTTTGTTTTATGCAAGTGTGCGAATGAGCACTGCCGAGCCATTAGCCTGCTCCTGAGACCCAACTCCAGAAGAGTCCTCGACAGAGCCCTCTCGGAAGTGGCTTCAAACTCTGGCAGTTTTGAGGCAGAGAGCTCACTAAGGATCTTTCTGGTCTTCCCCTCTCATCATACAGATGGGATTGCCAAGGCCAGAGCGGGGAAGGCCTCTCCCAGTCACCATGCCAAGCCCAGTCCAAGGGACAGTACCTTCACCAGCCTCCCCACCCCCCCACCTCCCACCCCCCCCCCCCCCCGCCGACTCCAGACTCATCTGAGCTCCCACCCTCGCCAGACAGGAGGCCTGCAGTGTAGCCCTCTGGCCAGCATGGGAGGCGCTTCCAGACATTTCATGGAAGCCGGCCCATTTGGGAAGTTTGTTGTGCACGGTCCTGGCTTGGGGTACTAGCTGGGCATGCCCTGGGGCACGAGCCTGCAGTTTCAGACTTTGGGGCAGCTCCTGAGCAGCGCTCAAAGGACAGAGACGTCGAGCTCCACCGGCCGACCAGGCGGCAAGTCCGCCCTCCCCGCCCCCGCAGGCCTGAGCACACGTGCCCGGGAAACACAAGCCAGAGACACTTCCAAACAAACACGCAGGCAAATAAAGCCCAGACAGGGGCCAAGTTTCTGCCGCCTTTGTGGGAACGTCTCCCGTCAGCGGAAAATCTTGGGGACGGGGTGCGTAACAGCCCCTTTGGCCCAAGACCACGGCTGGCCTTGAGCCTCGGCCCCCAAAGCCTGACCCGGAGCCAGGGGGCCGCTGCCCTGAGAAACTGACTCGCGGTGGCCAGGCTGCTCTGCCCGCTGTGGTGGGCAGAGCGCCCTCTGAAATCGGGCTCCCTGTGTTCTGATCCTGCCTTTGTCACTGCCCTCATCAGCCGAAAGCCCTGACGAACAAAAGCGTGGTTTACGGAGGAGGAGGAAATTCTGCCTCGACATGGCAACATCAGCTCCTGCCTGAGCTTCCAGCCCGCTGGCCTGCCCTGCGGATTTTGGACTTGCCAGCCCCCACAATCGCCTGAGCCAACTCCTTAATCTATTCCTTATATATTTATATCCTACTGGCCCAGTTTCCCTGGCGAACCTTGCCTGCTACAGTGAGTAACTGTAAAGCGCTTGGGCTGGCATCTGGGACATAAGGAAGCGCTACACAAGAGATCGTGGAACAGGCACAGACACTTGGCAGCTTGGGGCAAGGGCGGGGGTGGGGAGTGACAGTGCGGGCGGTGCCTGGGCACTCACATTTGCCCCCAGCGTTCACTCGTCCCCAAGGAAGCTCATGTGCCCAGCGGACTTCTCCAGTGAAGTAGGGGGTGAAGGGCACTTCCCCAAACTCATGAAACAGCTTCCCACCCAAACCAGGTTAGTAGCAGACTGTTCCGCTACCAGATCCTCTGTGAAGGAGCCACACAGCCCTTTAACTCCAGTTGGGAGATGCTCTAGCTCCCTCCTGAAAATCCAAAGCCTCCATGACCTAATGTAGACTCCTGTTAGTCTGACTGGAAAGAGCACAATTTCATGTTGTTTAGCCCAGGATCCCCCAAACTTTTCTGATCTCAGAATCCTTTTTTTTTTTTTCCCTTAGAACAGCTATTCTTGTTCACATCTGGCCAAACTCTTGGTCTAGCTCCGCGAGGTTAGGATCTTCTAAACTTCCACAAGACCCATAAAGCTGGTTGGATCTCTACTAATTGTCATCCATTCGTTGGGATGTTGGGGATGTCATGGCTGAGTGCAAATATCCGTGGCCACGACACCCTCGGCAGGGCCCAGAGGCTCGGGAGCAGCGAGCATTTGACTGTCTGGATCTTACACTCTGCAGATGAGTTGCGCAGCGCAGCATAGGCCCAAGGCACAGTGTGTCCACCAAGAAAGGTCCACAGCCATGCTTCCGGGCTGTTAGAGTTTATAGATCTTTTTGAGGGGCTGAGAAAAGTTATGGAAGTTCTCTCTAGAAAAACGCACAGAATCTCATACATGTGCATACACCATATTCTGCATCCACATCCAAGGGTCTCGTCAGTGACTTCCATGGACTTCCTACAGGTGCCTGGACTTGGCTTGGGAGCCCCTGGAATGGTCCTCGGGCTCCTGGACGGGGCTCGCCTCCAGAGCTGGCATTCTAACAAGGGTCCTGAGATAGGTGCTCATCATCCCCTGGCCCTGGCTAAATTCGGAAAGCAACAGGAATTATAGGAGTGCATGGGACGAGAGGGCCAGTCTGGGGTTTCTGCTGAGGGGTTCGAGAATGGTTGGTATTAATCACAAAGATAGCTGCTTAGAGGTGGGGCTTTGAGCTGCGATTTGAAGAATGTGGGTTGTGGCTTGGGGGGATCTAAGACCAGTTGTTGCTTGCATGAGGGACAACTCAGGCAAAGGCTTGGGGATGGGAACAGGGGTGCATTAGAGAGAGTGGGGGTGGCGGTAAGAAGGAGAACCAAGCATGGGTCAAATGGAGGGTAAACATGAACTCACAGCAATTTCGGCCACAAATGGCAAACCCACCCTACATTCAGCAAACATCCCAAGGCCCTCCTCTATGCGAAGTTCTGTCTGCCTGGCAAGCAGGTAGGGCAGGAGGCGCTCGCTCCGTCAACTCAATCCCTCTGGAATTCCCCACAGCAGCTGTGCGGAGCCTCGCCACCAGCCTCCTCCAGCCCTGGCCCCACCCTGGCTCCACCAGCAGCAGGCTCAGCTCAGGCTTTGCAGAAAAGACCGGAGTCATCCAACCGGAAGCTTCCATTGTCCTCTCCACCTCAGAACCACTCAGAACACCTCCCTTCCCTCTCTTCTTTCTACTCAGTCTCAAAGGAAAAAGCGTGGCTCCTTCCCCTGTGGATGGCTGACCCATTCCCCTGGGTCCTGGACCCCATCCTCTCCTAGCTCCTCTGGGGCCTCACTTCTTCTAGAAAGAGTACTCCACTCTGGCTGGCCCCATATCCCCCACACCCGCATAACCACCACTGCTTCCAAGGCTGAAACAGCCAGCAATCTCTGATGCAACCTGTCCTCCCCTTATCCTTTTGCAAAAACACTTCTCCCCCAAAAGCACTGGCTCACACCTCTTTTTCCTGACGAACCTTCTACTCATGGTTCATATATCAGCTAAACCATCACAATTTAAGGATGCCCTCCTGAGCACCTCCCCCCAGATTACTTAGGGCTCCTATGATCTCTCACACTCCTGCGGCACTGGGCACAGCCCCCGTGTGAGGCACGTTACGAGACCAGGTATATAAATGTCCTGTATTTGTCTCTGCAACCAGTCTGGAAATTTAGTGAGGACAGGCATGAGCCTTCTCTCTTACTGTGCACTCTCCAGAAAGTTGAATCTGAGTCAAAGACGTGTGCGAATATTATTCAGGGGAGAGTGACCCCAAGGAGCAGAAGTGAGGGGCAGGGGGAGCAATGGAGGGAAGGAAAGAAAGTCAACACAAGGGGTGCCTGGGTGGCTCAGTTGGTTAACCCTCTGCCCTCGGCTCAGGTCACGATCTTGGGGTCCTGGGATCGAACCCCACGCCAGGCTCCCTGCTTAGCAGGGAATCTGTTTCTCCCTCACCCTCTGCCCACCGCCCCCCCCACCGCTCCTGCTCTCTCTCTCTCAAATAAATAAATAAAATCTTTTAAAAATTTTTAAAAAATTTAGAAAGTCGACACAAGAACACGTTTATCAAGCTGGATGTGTGAAAGGCAACTGGCTCCTTGAATTTATGGGACCCTCTAAGTAACCATATGAAATGCATCTCAAGATCATCCATGATGGAAGAAAAAAGAAAGCAGTTATTTCATGGGGTGTTAATAACCCCGGATGCCTGGGTGCACATGCTTGGGTGCTGCGTGAGTTCCTAGAATTCCATTCCTTGGCACCAGAGAACCACAAGGTATGAGAGGAGAAGCACCCACCGTAGGCACTGCAAGGAACTGGCAGGTTGCACCAGCGTGAAGGTGGTCAGAATGTCCACAGAACTGGTCACCAGAATAGTGGCTAGAACAAAAGATGGGTGAGGCCGAGAGAATCTGAGATGTCTGACAGGAGCCACTGAGCCTCTCAACGAGATGAGTCCAGTCCTTGTGCCACTCAGATTTGCTTGTGCTTTCCATTATGCTCAACTCCATATTACAATGTGGGGCCTCCATTTTTGAGAACATAAAATGCTCTCAATTTTTCTTGAGACACACGAAGTCCAAGACCAATCCATCCCAGAGGTCCCTTCAAGGTGATGCCGGCTGTAATCTTTGCAAAGACTTAAGGCAAGAGGGTTGGCAAAAAAGTGACAGTCCCAGGTGCCCCAGCTGATCCCTAGGTCATAATTTTTTTAAAGATTTTATTTATTTATGAGAGAGAGAGAGCACAAGCAGGGGGAGTGGCAGGCAGAGGGAGAAGCAGGGTCCCTGCTGAGCAGGGAGCCCAATGTGGGGGTTGATCCCAGGACTCTGAGATCATGACCTGAACTGAAAGTGGACGCTTAACCGACTGAGCCATCCGGGTATCCCACCCTAGGTCATAATCAATATTCATCATCTTCCTCCTCCACCCTCTCTTCTAGAAATGTTCCTCCCTGGGCTAGCACTTTGACTGGTCTGTGTTGCTTGCCTCGTGAGGTGACTCAGGCCTATATTCTCAAAGACTCTAAATTTTTAGCTGCCTTGCTCTGGTTGGGCCATGATTCCTGCAATTGCCCATTCACCTCTATTACTGGATGTAGAAGCATCAAGAAAAATGGCCCCGTTGAATTCCCTGGGCTCTAAGCACATTCCTCCCTGCCACCACTGTATGGCAGCAACCCTAACCCCTCCTTTCTTTTCCTGCTGGTTTGCTGGCATAAGAAACAGGAACTGACCAGGTGGTCATTGCAGCTTCAAGTTCAAGGGAATCCTTTCTGTGACCCTTGGGAGGAACATTCTGTCCCATCAAACCAGAACTTCCAATCGGGCAGAGACTAAAGCTTCAGGGACAGGAAGCACGAATTTGACAAACGGGTCTCTGGGAATGATGGTGATAAGATCCACTCGGATATCCATCTCTTGGTTTCCAAATCTGTGGGTTCTAACTATTGGGGACCATATATCAGCCATTGGATCCAGGTACATACTGCATCCTGAAGGATAGTGCCTCAACCGCATAGTGTGTTGTTCCTGAGCTGGCATCTTAGATAAGCCTTTACTAGGCTGTTCTATGACCGCTGCCACTACTGAGGGACTGGGTACATGGTAATCCCAGTGAATCCTATGCCCATCATTCCTCCTCCTTTGCCATGAACATGGTTTTCCAAGCATGTTCTTTCCAGGCCCCTAGCCAGCTAATGTATTAATTTTGCTAGGCTTGCCAGAACAAAGTACCACAAAGTGGGTGGCTTGAAGAACAGAAATGTATTGTCTCCCTGTTCTGGAGGCTAGAAGTGCAAAATCAAGGCGTAAGCAGGGTTGGTTCTTTCCGAGGGCTGGGAGGGAGGCCTCTCCCCGTGGCTCTTCACGCGCTCCTCCCTGTGTGTGTCCGTGTTCTGATCTCCTCTCCTTATAAGGACATCGGTCATTTTAGATTAGGGGCCCACCCTACTCCACTATAACCTCATCTTAACTAATTCCATCTGCAATAACCCTATTTCCAAATAAGGCCCCACTCTGAGGTACCAGGATTAGTTAGGACTGCAACATATGAATTTGGAAGGTGGACAAAATTGAACCCATGACAACTAGCTAAGCCAACTGCCACTACCCAGTGGTTCATCCTTTCATAGGCCGCTTCTCCCTCCACACCAAGCTGATGACCAACTCTACCACTTGCAACTCCACCCACTAGGAATATTTCCTGTTGCCACTGTTCTTTACGCCCTTTCTGAGTGGGGTGGGAAAGTAGCAACAGCCCATTTCTTTTTCAGCTCTCGCCAATACTTTGTACCAACCCCTCTGAGAACCAGGCCTAAATTACATTATCCTCCATCAGTTGGTCGCAGGGAAACTCCATAAAGCCACAGGCATGAGCTGAGGGGAAGGTGTGGTCAATGCAACTGATGCAGATGACACAAAACCTGGACCATCTATTTGTGTAATTTAGTTGAGTCCGTGGACCTTCTTGCATCCAAAGTCAAATTACTCTTTTCATCATATAAAGGATGTGCTTGCCTGGCCTTATAAGGTAATGACTCTAATAATACTTAGCTCATGGTGGACAACTACAGTCTTATAGTTACTAGGGGTTCCATGGTCAAGCGCTAATCTCTACCAAAGCCCAGTAGCACTCCAAGAGCTGTTTTCTAAAAGGAGAACAATTCTCTGCCACAGAAGGCATGACCTTGCTCTAAAACCTTGGGAGTCCGCACCGTGACTCTGCTATTAGAGCTTGCTGAAGCCTGTGCACAGCATTCTCATCTACCGCAGACAAATCTAGCACCATTGGATCTGATGAGTCATTAGGCTCAAGAGGTAAAGTAGCATGTACTTCACCCTGGGCCCACTGCAGAGTCTTCTCTTGTTCTAAAACCCACTCAAAACTGGCAATCTCTGAGCAACCCAATAAATACCTTGGAGAAAAATTCCCAGCTACATTCTAAGCTGCCTCCAAAATCCAAAAAAGGCCCACCAAGTTCTATGTCTCTTTCTTAGTGACAGTCAATTTAAGGAAAAATAATTTATTCTTTTTCTCAAAGGAGATGTCAAGGCATGTTTCGATCATTAGACCCCCACCAATTTCACTGACATGGCAGCTTATGCATCTTCTTGGGGCCTATCTCCCACCCTCTTAATTCATGTGTCCTACAAGGACATCTGATGTACTTGCCACTTGATGCTTGCCAGATCCAACTAGCATGATGTCAGCAGTTTCATCAATATGATGAACCGGCGTTGTGTTCTACAAAACGTCAAGAAGACCAAGACCCCCACGGACTACATTACGAGAGAGCTGAAAGCAGAGAATTCACCTCTCCTGGGGGTGACAAGCTGAATATGTACTGCTAGCCTGCTCGTATAAAGGCAAACTGCTTTTAATCCCACTTATTGATGGGGATTAAGATAATGCATTCTCCAGACCTAGAGCCACATGCCGAGTGCCACAGGATGCTCTGGTCTGCTTTAGCAAAGATAGCACAGGCAGTGCTGTAACCACCTGGTGAAGTTTGCAGGAAGCGGTTGCCACCACCTTGCCACAATCCATCTGGTTTTTGCTGGAGCCATACAGGTGAAGTGGATAAAGATATGATGGGAGACATCACCCTTGCATCCTTTAAGTCTTTGAAAGTGGAGCTAATCTTTGCAATTCTTCCTGGTGTTGCTTCTGATTTCCTATCTTGTCTGAGGGAGCTGAGGGAGCGAATGGTTTCAGTGCTTTTCACTTGCTTCTTCCTAACTTACTCCACAAATCAGGGTACTGATATGAGGGTTCTTCTAGCTGCTAAAAAATATCTATCCCAATTATATACTTGGGATTCAGGGAAATGACCACAGGATGAGTCCACAGATCCATCAAACCCCTGGGCCAGAACTCCATGTATCTGCTGACTTTCATAAGTCCCATGGTGGGATCTTGGGTTTCCTGACGCTCGTGTATGCTCAGACTCTCTCTCCAACAGTTCTTGAAAAGTATAAGTGGTTCCCTTTCCTTTGCACAGTTACCTTCACAAACGTCCTTAGTTCTCTTTGGGGAGGGTTGGGAGAATGTTTGTCATATGTAACTGTGGTGACACTATAGGGTTCTTCCACAAGGAGGCCAGTCTCCCCTTCCATCTGGGCTCTGGGCTTGGGAAGTGATGTAGATCTGGAAACTGGGTAAGGAACTCAATTTTTCATTGGGGTGGCTAACATGTATCCTCTGCTCGTAAGGTTCAGATATTTTTTTTAGTTATACTAATCAAGGGACAGCCCAGCTATCTCTCCATCTATCTGTCTTAGGTACACAAGGGTTTGTTGGTTATCATACAGATCCCTGCAGGTATGGCACCCTGGTTGCTACTCTGACCTTGTTCCCCACTACAATAACGGCTAAGTGTTGCCATTTTAGAATCTCACCATATCTACTGATATCAGGGAACCCACTTCTGTGGTGGCATCTCATACTGTCAAACTCAACCGAGAGAGGACAGCTACCTACCAAACTTCTCAAATATGTTAGTGCCCCTCTTCCCCATTGCCTCTGTAAAGGAAATGTTCTTTGTCCCTTGTAAGGAACACAGTCAAATGGTAGGTTTTCTGGTGCCACATAATAAATCTGTTCTAACACCCCTCTGGACATGATGCTTCCATCCTCAACACTATACCATCTAAGTTATAGCAGCCCCATCTCATTTATTATAGGCTATTGTCACGTCCAAGTTTCAGGGAGCCATCCCAACAGAATATTAGCACCCATTCCCAATGATTTTGAACACTGAATGCCTAGGTACAAGCGAATGCCACTAGGTTACTAAATTCTCCCCGGTCGACTCCCTGGGTCCAGCACCTTCGATACCCAACTCCCATGAGCACTCTCGCAGCTCTTGCCGGCACATCTTAGCCAGTCTCCGCAGTTCTTCTGGCATGCAAGCTATTTTCTGTCAGAACGAGAACTGTACTTCCAAGCTTGGGCTATACTGAGATCTGACCCTGGCTCTCAGCCCAGAGGCCACGAGAGATAGTGGAGGTCAGTCTTGAAAAGAAAAGCATCATCTTGCAAAGCACCTACATCAAGTGAGGTCATTGCAGGGTCTCCACACAGCGGGGGGCTACTCTCCCCTGACCAAAAAAAAAAAAAAAAAAAAAAGAGGCTGCCAGCATGGAGGGTTCTGGAGAATACAGGGTTCGAGATTCTCAGGCTTATTCGACCAGATGTCTCTATCCCAGGTCTCAAGGCCCCACTGTTTTCTCCTTTGTGACACTGCTCTTAAAATTTGATGTCAGGGTTTTGGAGTTGATGGTCGGCTGACCCAAGCCTGTCATTGTCTTTATTGCAAGTTTCTCAAAGTAACAAGAGACAGACAACCCCCAGGAGTGAGAACTGGGGGGGGGGGGGCAGGGGAAAGACAGGGAAGAGGGAGGGAGGAGTCCAAACAAGGCTATATGATATCTGATTCTGCACCATCATGAGTGACTGCTTCCCTGATGCCGGAATGGCCCTCTGCGAAGCCAAATGAAACATGTCCCAGAACCAGGGAGAGAGGGGGGCAGAAGTCATCCTTCATCTCCTTTCCCCACGGGGCCAAAGTTTCCCTCCATGGAGCTTGCTCCCCTGCACGTGTGCACCCCGAACGAGTTCCCCAGTATTCCATGCCACGGTGTCAAGAGAGAAGGCCCAGGATGGAGACATACGGTGTAAGCCTGAGGCGAGGTGCTATCAAGCTGTACCCACGTGAAGTTTCTTGGATCCCACGTGGAAAGAACTGGTTGCTTCACAGGTGGTCGGAATAAGAGACAGGTGAAGCTAAGCGGATCTGATATGGTAGCTCAGAGGCGCCGGTAGGCCTCCGTTGTTTTTACAGATCTTTCTTCCAGGACCAGTGTGGTAGTGGACAAGGTACTCAGAAGACACTTGGAAGGGAGTGTTGAGCGCCTGCTCCTTCTCAGGCTGGAGGTTGGGGCTCGGAGTCACAGACAAGGTCAGGGAAGGAGCTGGGCTACCTGGCTTAGGATTCTTTCCAGGCCCAAGACTGGTGGTAGGAAGGACCAAGGCCACAGGCAACAGAGACTACTGGCCCGGAGGCATCTGCTTCCTTTCTGCCAGGTGATGGAGGCCACCATTTCCCCAACTGAGGGACAATGGACCATTCCAAAGAAGTAGGAATCCTTTAAGAGGGAGGCCTCTGAGGAACAAGGGGGCAGCGTTGGGTTCTGGGAAGGGGGAACAGGATCCAGTTGGAGCCATGAAAAAAAAAATCATAAAACTGTCCACTTAAAGTCCTGTCTGCTTCCATCTGTAGCTGGGGCCTTAGAGGAAGTGAGATGGAGGGCTCTTCAGGAGACAGTGCGTGGGAACTGAGCATCAGGAAGCAGCACCGGCTGCCTCTCTGGGTGCCTTTGGTGAAAGATGAGCTGCTTGCATCTCTGGGTGCTTTTGGCGAGGGATAAGCTGCTTGCATCTGAGCCCATGGCCTCAAGCAACTAGATGGACATCCACAGGCAGGATGCCTTCGATTTGTACCATCCCACAGTCCCAGGAAACCGCAACTGAAAATCAATAATCACTAATAAATCGCTAAGTAATGTTACACTGGCAAAATGGCCATTTCATTAGCAAGAACAAGCCTGAGTGGAGAGCAAGAGGAGTTGGCATGGAGTTTGGCAGGGGACAGCTAGTTCTGGCCTCCGACAGGGGCAGGAAATAGTCTCCGCTTGCTGTTCATCCAACTATAGAGAAACATAGTCCCTCGTGGCTACAGCTTTTTGAGGGCTACAGAAGTTTCTGGGGGCTTCTGCTCTGGCTCCCCCCAGCCTCCCTGAGCCCATGGAGAGGCATGGAGGGTGGTGCGCAGGAGGTGGTGCACTTCAGGAGCAAGGGGCCAGTGCGCGGCTGTGGCTTCACAGACAGGGCCAGGACTCTGGAATGGACGATGATGCATCTTGGGAAGGAGGGTTTCTGTGGGATGGGGTTCGTGAAGGGCGCAAGATGGGGAGGAAGCTCACTCCTACATGGCCACCTGTAGGAAGTTTCTAGATAGATACCTGTTTGCGAGGGTCAGGGTGGTACCATGTCGCCAAGCTTGCTTAGGCGAACGCTCTAAAGTGGGGCACCATGGCCCTCCTAGCCAGTTGGGCATCTGCCACCAGGTCCGAGCATTTGCTTACGGAAAGCTGGTTGTTTTGCCACTGATGCAACCTGACTCCGGCCCGTACTATCTGGCTCTGGGCATCACGCTGCCGGCACACAGCAATAAGATGGAAATTTGGCTGCTGCAAAAGGCACCGATGTTGCCTTCTTCTCTGAATCTCCTTTCTCTGAACAGCAGGGACATTTCAGTCCCATGTAAAGCACACATTCTTCCTCCTGGCAAATTCCCAGTACCGTAATTCCCTATATAGTGCCACCTTGGAAGTACCTTGGGCAGCGTCTCAGGGGCAAGAAGACTGTGCCGCATCGTAGGTCCTGAGACACTGTGAGAAGAATGAGGCACCCAGGGAGAAGGCACTTGGGGAGCAAGGCATCTTCTTGGCCTCACCTGCCTCTGTGCTCAGGAGAAAGGGCCAAGGAGACGAATGGCCCAGCTCGGAGGGAAGAGCGGCAAGCCACTTCCTGGCCCTTTGGTTTCATTACTCAGTTGTACCAGATGCCATCCATACTCATTCCTCAAGGCAACAGGGCTTCCCTGCTGGCAGACGTGCTCTGCGGCCGGAAGGCGGGTCGGTGGTGGCATCAGCTCCGGCACAGCCAGTGGCCACCTGCAGCCCAGGACTGGCCTCTCGGTCACCAGGGTAGGTGAGGTGGGGCCGGGGCGGGGGTGCTTCCTGGAAAATGCTGCCGGTGGGAGGTCCAAGCCCAGGCAAGAGCCAGACACTAGAGCCCAGAGAGGGAAAGGAGCTTACCCCGGGTCCCATGCTGGGCCAGTCGCAAGACTGAGCCAAGCCCCCACCCCCACCCCGCTTTTGCCTCCCAGGTCAGCCTCTTATCACTTGAAGGAGACGCCCCCACAAGATACCCGGCCTCAGTGGCTCTTTAGGGGACTGCCCCCTCCCCACATTGATTTGTCTATGTTGCCTATTGGTTGCACTAAAGTCATTTCGCATATAGGACGGAGGTCCTGTTCCTGAGAGCTGGAGGGGTCCTTGGGACTCGCTGGCGTAGCTCTGTCACTGGGCATTGCCCATGCTTTGCAGCAGCAGGTAGGCACTGGCTCTACATGAATAACAGCTAATATCTGATAGATATTAACTCACTAATCCTCACTCCAACCATGCGTAAACCCAGTTTACAGATGAAGAAATAGAGGCACAGAGAGAGTAAGCAAGCTGCCCAAAGTCACACAGCTGGTGAGTGGCAGAGCCTGGGTTGCAATCAGGCTGACTCCTGGTTGCTTGCTTTTATACTCCACTATCTAATCTCTCATGGGATCAGTGTGAGGGTCCAATGAGTCAGTACGTGTCAGGTATCAGCACCTGCTGCCAAGGGCCCTTCTGTCTCTCAAGGTACATCTGTTGTCTCTAATGAATGTGAGATGATTTGTCCTTGCCCCCCACCTCCCGCCAAGAGTGTACAGCCCAAGTCCAGCACTCTGCACACAGTAGGTGTTCGGAAAAGGCTCCTTTGTGCAATCAATCACTCAGACGCGCAGGCATTTGTGATTTGCACACCAGCTCTGTGCCCGCCCCTGCTCTGGGAAGACATGATACATCAGAGCTGGTGCCTGAAAACAAGCCGTACTTAGTCTACGGCAGAGACAGGTGGATCCACAGTCACAGGCCAGGGCGGCCAAGAGGGTGCTAGACACAACTCAGCCACCAGTGGCGCTTTTTGTAAAGGGACAGCTCCTTCTTCTGGGCCTCGGGGAGGAGGTGGGTCAACAAGGCTGCGCAGAAGAGAACTAAGGCTTCAGCAGAGGCCTGGTGGCTGCAGAGGAGTGCCCCAAGTGTGCCCCGAGTCAGCTGGGAAAGGAGGGTTCTCGGCTGCTGCAGGGAACGCCATGTGCACAGCATGGAGGTGTGAAAGGACAATGTGTTTTGCAGCAACCAGTTGTTTGCTGTGTCCGCCACACGCGTCGTCTTTGAGGAGACTGGGGGGCACACCCGGAGGACAGACCATTGAGCCAGAGGATTATTCTCAAGCATTAAAGTCGAATGGAATCTGCCCTGCTAATTCAGACTTTCTCGGGCTCCGTGATCCCTTTCTTCCTCCTGATTTCTCCCTTTTGGAATGGGAATGTCTACCCTGTGCCTGCCCCACTGTGTTAGTCGGGGTTCTCCAGAGAAACAGAGCAACAGGATATCAATATCGGTTGATAGATAGAGAGGAGATTTATGTGGGAGTTGGCTCACACTAACAGAGGCCGAGAAGTCCCACGATCTACTGCCTGCAAGGTGAAGACCTGGGAAAGGCAGTGGTGCAATTCAGTCTTGAGAGCAAAGGCCTGAGAACCAGAGGGCCACTGGTGTAACTCTGGGGGTCTGAGAACAAGGAGTTCCAAAGCCTCAGGGCAGGAAAAGATGGATGCCCCAGCTCAAGAGGAAAAGGGAATTCGCCCTTCCTTTGCCTTTCTATTCCATCTGGGCTCCCAACAGATTGGATGGTGTTTGCCCACGTTGGAGAAGGTGGTTCTCTTTACTCAAGCTATTGATTCTTGCATGAACCTCCTCACAGACACACCCACCAATGAGGCTTTTTACCAGCTAGCTGAGCATTTCTGAATCCAGTCAAGCTGACACATAAAAACAGCCATTATGGCCATCATTACATTTTGGAAGCAATTTGTTACCGGGCTCCACCAGCTCACAAACGGTGGGGAATTTTGGCCCAAGATGAATTATATCCCGAGTCTCACCCATATCTGATTTTGATGACATTTGGATAAGACTTTGAACTGAGAGTTAGTGCTGGAATGGATTAAGGCTTTGGGGGAGGTTGGGATGGAATGTTGAATGTATTTTGCATATTGAAAAAAAAGCACATGAACTTTCGGGGGCCAAAGGGCAGACCGTGACGGGTTGAATTGGGTCCCCCCGCCTCTGCTAAATTTGTATGTTGACATTCTAACCACCAGCACCTCAGAATGGGACCTTATTTGGAACTAGGATCATGGTAGATGTCATTAATTATGTTCAGGTGTGATGACACTGGTGTAAGGTGGGACCCTAATCTGATACCACCGGTGAACTTATAAAATGGGGGGAATTTGGACACAGAGGCATGTTTTGAAAGAAGACAATGTGAAGAGACACAGGGAGCAGACGGCCACCTACAAACCAAGGAGAGAGGCCCGGAAGAGACCCTTCCCTCATAGCCCGCAGAAGGAACCAGTCTTACTGACCCCGGGATCTCAGACTTCGGCCTCCAGAACTGGGAGACAGTACATTTCTGTTGTTGAAGCCCCCCAGCTTCTGGTCTTTTGTTCATGGTAAACTGAGCAGGCTGAGGAATTTTAGTATTTTGGAGCAGAGACTTTTCCCTGAGGGTGATAGGGAGCCATGGATATATTTTAAGCAGGGGAAGAATGAGGTAAGCTCTGTATTCTAGAAATTTCCCCGAGCAGCTGTGAGGAAGATGCATTGGATGGGGCAAGACAGGAGGCAGAGAGACTAGTTAGGACATGTTGCTTGATGACTCTAGATGACATGGCTCCAGATGAAAGTGGATAGCTGCCCAATATAATACTAGTAATAATAGTAATAATAATTAGTTGTGGGCACACTCATGTTTATAGCTAACACTGGCTGATCACTTGCACTATGCTAGGTGCTTCACAGGGAATATTATATTCAATACTTGCAACAACCCGAAGAGGTGGGCACTATTGCTATGTCCATTTTGCAGGCTAGAAAACTCGCCCCAGGCCACACGGTAAGTGGCGGGGTCGGGGGGGAGCCGGATTTGAACCAGGCAGTCCAGCTGTAGCACCTGCATGCAACGGTCTATTGGTAACTGTTTCACAACCAGCCCTGATTTGCAGCATTTGCCCATTTCCGCTGCCGTGTAGGTGCTCCTGCCACAGCCAAATCCAAGCTACCAATGAGTCATCAACAGGTTCACAACATTTCTGAAAATGTAGCAATCCTTTCTTATGAGCCGGTGCAAGGCCAGGCACAGAGCTAGTAAGCCGGGGAAGCACAGGTTCCCTCCCTCCTCCCTGGTGAGCTTTATCTTTTTTTTTTTTTTAAGATTTTATTTATTTATTTATTTATTTATTTATTTATTTATTTGAGAGAGCGAGAATGAGAGAGAGAGAGCACATGAGAGGGGGGAGGGTCAGAGGCAGAAGCAGACTCCCCGCTGAGCAGCAGGGAGCCCGATGCGGGGCTCGATCCCAGGACTCCAGGATCATGACCTGAGCCGAAGGCAGTCGCTTAACCAACTGAGCCACCCAGGCGCCCAGGACACTTTTATCTTAAAGGGATTCTGTGGAGGCTGCTGAGCCCCAGGCTGCCCAGGACACTCAGATCTTGGTTCTACCAGTGAGTAACTGCGTGATCGCAGAAGAGGTGCTGAACCTCTCTGAGCCTGTTTGCTCAGCTCTGAAATTAATTTTTATAGGGCTTCACGGAGCTCACGATATGAAGTGTAAGGGCCTGGTGCGTAGTAGGTGTGCCCCAAGCTTTAGCTGATTTTATTGTTAACATGACTGTGTTTTCCAAACCCAGAACAGCGGGAGCACATTGTCTCATTTTTCTCCAAACGTCTGCCTAGACAGTGCGCCTGCCCAAAGCTGGGCCCTGGCTGGTTCCCTGGCGTTAGGGCATATTAACCTTCTGAATGGTCATGGTGCTGGTGCAGCAGCAGCCTAGCTGTTTGCTAGGACAGCCACAGGCCAGGGTTTTGTTGTATGTGTGCGGTTTCTTTTTTAATCACAAAATTGCAAAGGGTCCGAAGGGTCCTAGAACAGTGGATGGAGCCTCTTCCCATGTGGGGCCTGAGTTGTGCCTCTGCCGTTGTAAAAAAATGTCATTGCATAAAGAGTAATAATTAGCAAGCCATCTGCATACTTTTTTCTATATAAAAGCTTTGACAATGTCTTTCAGCTGTATGTACGGTGCAAGAGGAAACCTGGCAGCCATCTGGATTTACGTTAATTCCCTACATTATTTATCCATTTCTGTTTAAATAACCATTGCCCGTCCTTATCTGTGCTTTGATGGTATTACCTATGCCATTCTGCAAGTGGCATTCGTGGTAAGCAAAGAGCTGGGAGGGAGGAATTGACTTGTAGCCACAGTTTTTTGGTTTCACAGTAAAATCGATGCAAGCCATTCTACCGCCCCTTAATTAACTGCTCACTTGCTAATGAGGGCCTTTTTTCTTAAAGGTTCCTATTTTTTTAAACCAGTGAAGTTGCCAGGAAATTAAAATCAATGTTTTAACAATTTCCCATTTGTTTCCATTGAGATTTTTTAAAAAATGCTTACCACCACCGACATCCCTGAAAAAATTAAAATTGTTTAAGAACAAGGTGAGGAGAAATGGTTCACCTCATTTCCCAGGGGCTCTCCTTGACCCCACACCCCACCTGTCCTCTGCAAGTGCCCCAATCTGGCTTCCTTACCTGGCAGAGACTCACCTTGTGCCAGGCATATCAAAATGCTCCCAGTTTGCCCAATATCATATGGTGTTGGGACCTGTGGCTGGGGCCTGAGCTTTCATCCTACTGGGTGTCATCTTAGATTCAACACCTGCCTCCTGTCTTTGGGGGTATGGGGACAATAATCATCAGGGCAGCTTCCTTTCTGAGAACTAATGACCTACAGGCCAGCCACCCTACCAAGGGTGGTCCCCTGCACAGAGGCCACAGCCCTGACTCCACTGCATTAAAGCAAGTACTACCGCGACCCCCATTTTTCTAAGGAGACAGCCGGGGCTGCGTCTACACCTGTGCCTCCAGCCTCCCAGATCACCTTGCACTTCCTCTGCATGGGGCCATCACTACTGTGGGCCTCCCTAAGGGCGTTTGTCTGTCCTGGTTCCTGTCGGTTGTGGTCTCCAGTCTGCCGTGGTCACGAGGGATAGGAGTGTCAGGAGGAGTCAACAAGCCCTGAGTCGATGCTTCCTAGAACTCAGAGCCTGGGCTTGGGGCATGGCCTCTGCGTGGGCAGGGGGGGAGTGTGGCCACAGGGGCCTGGGAGCCAGGGGAGAGGCAGGGGAGCAGGGGGAAGGGGTGACCTCCAGGTGGGCACAGCCAACAACCTCTATGGTGGGGGGCTGGCGGGAGGGAGATGCCATATCCATTACCTCTCTTCTCCCCTCTGGACCTGGATTCTCTCATCCAGAGGGCACCCTGAACCCCCTCTAGCCATGAGTTCATCAGAGAGGCTTTGGGGAAATCCCCAAAGTCTCTGGTAAAACAGTGAAATGGGAGGAGCCCGAGGGCAAGGGCCTGCAGAATCACAGAGATCAGACAGGGCTGTGGATGGCCAAGGGTGGGATTTTGAATTCTAGGTGGGGGGGTGCATGGGCCAAGGTGCAGAGGTGGGAAGAACTAGGAATTGTTTGGTGTCCAATGAACAGCCCAGCCAGGCAGGAGGCCCAGCGGCATGTGTGAAAGCAACGGGTGATGGATCTCGAACCGGAGGCCGGGGCCCACACAATAGAGGGCATTGAATGCCAGGCTGAGGAGCTGGGATTCAGGGCCACCAGCAGTAGGGAGCCACAGGATGCTTTGGAGCAGAGGAGTAATGAAGAATAGAGCAAGCGGATGTGTGTTTCTTATCTGCAGTCAGCATGCCTGTTTTCTAAATTCTAGAGGCTGCCCAGTTAAGCCCCCAGCATTTGTCACAAGAACTTGGGAAAACTTAGCATGTGTCATAGGAATAGGACAATGAATGACAGATGACCACTGATGGCTTTCATGCCCCTTGAGCTCCAGGCTTGGGTCAGACCAAAGGCAGGGCCCGCATCAGCCTTGGCATGATGCCCCTGGACCCGCATAGCCCAAGCTATGCCAGTCTCCTGACAGCCTCTCAGCAGCAAGGCCAGAAGATTCCCCCAGGAGAAGAGCAGCCCCTCGAGAGCCCTGTGGGATTCCTTTCCTCGCCTAGAGCCGGGGCTGTACACATTAAATGTGAATGGCCACATGGCAGGGAGAAGCAGCCTGAGCTTTGAGGCCCAGTTGTTTTCTGCTCTGCAACTCTCAAGCTGTGTGACCCTGGACATGTCCCTTCACCTCTCTGAGCCTCCTGTTTCCTCATCTAGAACATGGAGCTGATGATGGCTCACACCTCATGGTGTACCTGGATTCATGCAGATGAAACACAGAGTAAGCCTAGGTAACTGCAGGGAGCTGTTAGCTCCAGACTGGGTCTGCATTTTGGGTGACAAAAAGGTCTCAGAGCGAGTCTCTTCGGCGAGAGGAAGCCCTCACCCAGCCTCTGTCTCGGGCTTACTTCTCCCATGTCTCCGTCAGCCTCAGGATACCCAAGGTGACAATCGTAATGGACACTCTGTTTCCAACAGTAACTGAAAGAAGCACAGCACATCTGGATCACAGTGCCCCTCGGTGACACGACCTGAGGCTGGTTTCATGGCGCTAACACAAAGCTCTTGGCCTCACCTCCATCCTTCTTAACCTTTGCTCAGGTCATGAAACTCCTTAAAATGTACCACAGCTATGCACCCCTTTCCCAGTGTGTGTGTGTCCAGTTCCGTGGCCCCCAGAGTTTCCTGAAAATTCCCGGGAAAACAGAATCCAACTAACATTCATTGAGCAGATACTCCCTGCCAGGCACTGTGCTAGGAGCAGGGAAGACAGCAGAGAGTAAAATGGGCCCTGGAGGAGCCCTCCCAGGATTCTAACCTATAGAGGTCAGCTGGTGGTAAGTGCTAAAGAGAAAACAAAGCAGGGAAGGCCAGAGGAAGTGCCACAGATGGGTGTGGGGTTTTGAAATGTTACATAGGGAGACCAGGTGTCCACGTTAAAGGAAAGGAGCGAGCCAGCCCCACAGATTTCTGGGAAAATGCGTTCCAGTAGCAGGAACGGCCGGTGCTAAGGCCCTAAGAAGGGATGTACCTGGTGTGTTGGGGAAGAGCGGGGAAGCCTGGAGCTCACTAGCAGAGTGAGGGAGGGCAAGAGGGAAGATGATACCATCCAGACTGGGGTGGGGGGCACGTCGTGCAGGCCTTTCTAGGCCACCAGAAGCAATTCCCTTTTACCAGGTGAAATGGGGAGATACTGCAGATGCACAGATGTTAGGGATTGGACTGGGATTTGGGGAGGAGGTGACTGGGGGGGGGTGGGTAGGAAACAGAGCCACCTGTTAGGTGACTACTGGAGTAGTCACTCCAGTACTGGGCCCGAGAGTAGTGGTGGAGAAGGAGAGAGGGTTGGGATTGTGGATGCACTTTCAAGATGGAAACAGAATTGTCCGCTTCTCTGGATGTGGGGTGAGCGTAAGAGAAGAATCAAGGAAGACTGCAGGGAACCCAGCTGGGGCAACTTGAATGATGGAGCTGGCATGAACTGAGGTGGCAGACGTCAGGAGAAGTTGGTTTGGAGATGACCAGGAGCTCAGCTCGGGCCATGTGCAGTTTGAGATGTCTAGTGGCCATCCAGGTGGCGGTGCCAAGCAGGCAACTGGCCGTCTGACGCAGGTGCAGCTGTCACCTCACAGGCTCCCAGGACACTTGGGGGCGTGGACATCACCCACCCCACTGGGGAAGCAGAGGGGAAGTGACATGAGGGCAGAGTGGAAGGGTCTGGGGACAGAGCCCCATCTTCCACCTCCTGGACCAGGGCACTTGGAGGAGGAGGATCAAATTTTAAAAGCACTCTGCAATGCTCTGTGGTAGACTCAGTTATCCCCTGGTCCGTTGTGTTTAATCCGAATGTCTTCAAGACACTCCTGAGTTCTCTCTTGCTGACGGCGTCGTGGTGGCTCTCAGATGACTCCCCCTCCTTGCAGGAAGGGACAGGCCAGGGGCCAGGACCCCACTGCGGCCTTGTCAGGGGTGAAGGTAGGGACTGCGATCAGTTCGATCCCCAGAGAGCAATAACTTCTCCAGGCCGCTGGCCCTTTCCAGAGCAGCCTCCGCTGGACCGGGCCAAGGTGGATTCCTATCCAACAGCCTGGCTGAGCCTTGCACCTGCAAGGTGCCTCGTCGGGCCACGCTCGCCCTGGCGCACCGGGGCTGTGGAGAAGGGGTCTGACACCTGTGCC
The DNA here is from genome assembly GCF_009762305.2 of Zalophus californianus. Taxonomy (NCBI): domain Eukaryota; kingdom Metazoa; phylum Chordata; class Mammalia; order Carnivora; family Otariidae; genus Zalophus; species Zalophus californianus. The sequence goes on along the minus strand of NC_045612.1, from coordinate 4,743,064 downwards.
TCGCGGTAGGGCAGGGACGCCGCTCCTCAGCCTGGGAACTTTGGGAAACGCTGGGAGGCAAGCGCCCAGCTCCGTCTCGCCTACGTAGCCCACGAAGGGACTTTGGTTGGTTCTCACAGGGGGCCCCAGCGCTTTCCGCGGGCTGAGGGCGTGGGCGCAGAGAGAAGGAGGGGCCGAGTGGGCGGCGGGCCCACCCCTTTATTCCTGGCCCGCGGCTCGGCGGAGCGCGACCAGATGTGGTGGAGACAGGTCGCTACTCAGAGGTGCGGGCAGGAGCTGTGACTGGGCTCTGGGGCTTTCGCGGGCGCTGCTGCTGTCGGACCAGACGCGGCGTCGGTGCGCTGAGCTCAGCCCCCGGCGCTGCTACCACCCGGGAAGTCCAGGTTAGGAAACGCACCCCGGCCGGGGACCCTGGAGAAGGGGCGCAGGCCAGTCCCCCCCCCCCCCCCGGGTAGCGGGGGAGGGGAGCCGCTGGCCTCCGCGCCAGGACAGAGGGCGGATAGCGCTCTCTGACCCGCTGGGCGGTTCACAAGCAACTCATGTTCCTGCAGAAGCCGCAGGTGTCTGCCCCGGGATAACCCCTTGCAGAGAGGGGGCCGGTCCCGCCTAGCTCGGGAAGGGGCTTCGCGGGCGGCGAGCCAGTGGAGAGGGAGACGGGCTGGCGCGCCTGGGCTCCTGGCTGAGCATACCGGCCGGCGGCACAGACAGGGTCTGCGCGGAGGCGGGGGTGGGGGCGGGCAGTGGAGGAGGGGATGAGGGAGAGGGCGGGGGACAGGAGAGGGGGAAGGAGGATGCTAGGCGAGGCGCGCGCGCGCGGGGGGGGGGGGGGTTGCAGTTCAGTAGCCTCCACCTGAGAGCACTGGTCCCCACTGCCGTCACAGCAGGTCGGCTTGGCTGTCCGGGCGGGAGCCAGCTAGCAGACGCGTCGCCAGTGGGACGGGCGCTACCCACCCAGCAGCCACCACTGAAGGTGAGCGCCCTCCCAGGGCGAGGGGGGAGGGGGTCCGGCCGCCAGCTCTGGGGTCTGTCTCCGCTCAGAATGGGAAAGGGGTGTGTGTGTGGGAGGGGGAGGGATTGGACAGGCTACTTTACGGTGAGACTCTGGTCCCTGTGACGCTCCGGTGTCTTCCAGGGATCTGCTTTCGCTCTCCTCCCCCCCCCGCCCCGGGCGTCCCTCTAGCACTCTATCTTAGTCGTTCCGTCGTTTTCTCTCGGTCGGCCGGCAGTGCCTCTCTCGGTTTCCGTCTTTCCCTCTGTCCCCCTCGGTCTCTGCCAGTGTCGCGCGCTGTCTCGCCCTGTCGCTGGTGAGTGCTGGCTCTCCCGCTCTCCCCGCTCGCTCTTCGTCTGTCAGGGGCGCGCACGGCTCACCAGCCAGCTCTGCCCAGAACGCGGGAAGGCTACCTGCCGTGTGCGGGTTTCCCAAACGCGCGGGGCTCCGCCTGCTGCCCTCGGGCGAGCTCCATCCGCTCGTGCCCAGGGGCCCTCGGTCACCCCTCTGTCGCTCCTCCCCATCAGCGCACCGTCTAGACGGGCCACCTGCCGCTGAGGGCACCGACCGCCTCCCGCTGCGCGCGGATCCACCGAGGTAAGTGCGGCGGTGGCCCTTCCTTCCCTGCCGCACTCCCCGGCTGCCCTGGATCGAGTGCACTGGAGAAACGAGGCGACCGCAGCGAAGCCATCCTGCGGCCGTTTTCCCTTTCGAAGAGTGGCAGGAGGGCCGGGGAGGCCCCTTGGGCGGCCGCCGCGCTTCCGCTGCCCCCGGCCCCATGCGGCCGGGAAACTCAGCGTTTCGGGGCTCAGGGCTGGCGGGGTCGCGGGCGGGGCAGCGCGGCTTCCCCTTTAAGGCCGGAGCCGCTCGTCGCCGTGAGTGTGAGGGTGTGTGAGTGTGCGGCGTGCGTGTCTCCTCCTCCCCGAGTGACACAGCAGTGAGAAATGCCTATCAGTAACTTAAACCCCCGAAACTCCACCTTCCGGGCGCGCGGCGCGGAGCCGGGCGGTGGGAATGGAGCGAGCAGATTGAGGCCGCCGCCGCAGCGCCGCCGGCATGAACTTGGCCGCGAGCTGAAGCAGCCGGCGGCGGGCGGGCGCGGGGGCACCGGCCGCTAGCCAGGGGGTGATCTGCAACCGGGCCGGGCCACTCGGCGGGTGCCCGAGGCCAGGCTGCCTGCGCCGGCGGCCGCCCGCCCCTCGGGCATTGCCCCCGCCGCCGCCGAGGGAGCTCCGCAGCACGGTAAGACTGAGGGCGGGAGCGGGAGGTCCGGCTGCTCTGGGGGCTCCGGGGTGCACTTGCGGCCCCTACTTGTGGTTCTCGTCGCGGAGGAGCCGGGGGACCCCAAAGTTTGCTCCGAGCACACGGCCCACCTGGCGCTACCCGCGGCCGGCCCCCCTCTCGAACTGGCCGGGCCGGCCTGAGCGCAGCTCCCATCGCCCGGGACTTCGGCCTCTGCCTGCTCCCCGGCGCCCATCGGGTGTCTGGAATCGGGCGGGGGCAGTTAAGTACCGGGGGCGGGGGTGTGTGTGCGGAAGGCAGAGGGGCGCGAGCCACACAGGCTTCTCTGGCCCTGCCGGGCTCACCGGGAGGCTCCCACTCCGTTCCGGCGCCCCCCGGGCCGCTGGCGGCCCGGATGCCACCGGCGACGCTCCCATAGCATGCCAGCTCCCTGAGCCTGGGCCAGTCGACAGTGGGCGCTGGGCACAGGATTCCACCCCCCCCCACACACACCCCAACCCGGTTTGCCGCCACTGAGCGGGAGTGTGGAGTGTGCGTGCGCCGAGCCCGCTGCCTGGCGCTCCTTCCCCTGCCAAATCCTCCTCTGGAGAGCAGCCCCGAGCAGAGCTGGCGGCTCAAGGCAGCCCCGACTGGGCTCCTGCCCGGAGCTCCCCGGCGCCCCCGCGCTCGGAGCTCCCAGGCCTCGGAACGGCGGCAGAGCCCGGCGCCCGGCGCCGGCAAGGGCGGGCGGGAAGCCCCCCGGAGCGCCGCCAAATACTTTTCTGGGCCAGTTGGCTCGGCTAGGCTCTGTCCCGATGCAGTGTGTCCGAAGCCACTTGGAAAACTGGCCGGACCGTCTGATTTTGATCCGTGATTAAATGCGGACTGAGCAGACACTAATAGGATTAGCCTGCCAGAAAACTGCCCTGAAGTCGTCGGAACCTGAGCAAACTGACGCACCTCGGGCCGGGGGCTTAGCCCTACCGCGCTCCTGCAGCTCAGTGCGGCTGAGCCGGGCACCCCGAGTGTGGGTGTGAGTGTGTGCGCGGGAGGGAGCACAGGATGGCTGGGGGACGTGCGGAGAAGGGACTCCGCTTGCTGGGGTGGGCTTGTCGTCGTCGTTTGGCAGCAGAAGGAATCCCCCCGGGGTGCCGTCCCCACAGCGAACGTGTCGTTTGCGGGTAGCCGACCGAGGCCGGCCCCCGGGACATTGTCTGTGAGGGCGAGCGAGCCGAGCGTACGAGAGGCGGCCGCGCTGGAACAAAGACGCAAAGTCTCCCTGAGCCCAAGCAATTTCGAAGAGTTGGCGGGGAAGAGGGCCCGGGTCTCCCAGGGGAGACCCCCGCGGGAAGCGTGCGGTCCCCACGGCCCCGGCCCCGCGCGATCGTGTTCCCGGGCTGCGGCGAGCCGGCGGGCAGCATCGCAGCGGCGCAGCCCAACCCTTGGCAGGCGCGGGGCGCCGCCCGAGTGCCCACGGGCCGGGCGGGGTGGGCCGCGCACCCGCGGGGGCTTCCCGGCCGCCCGGCCGCTTGGGGCTCCCGGAGGCCGCGCAGCTTCTCCCCCCCCAACCACCCCACCTCTTCTTGTCTTTATAGATCCCCCCTCCCTCCTACCCCCGCCGCCGCCGCCGCCAACAATCCGCTTTATAAAAAGCCCCTTTGTTTCCCAGGAGGCTGGAGAGAGGGAAGGGGGAAAGGGACGCAGAGGCAGGGGGCGGGGGCGGCTGCCTCCCAGTGGCCTCGAGCCGCTCGGGACCGGAGGGCAAGTGTAGGCGGTGGGGGAGGGGGTTGTGTTTCGGAGACCTTCCCCAGGAACCCCAGAAGGCGTGGGGAGACCCTGGCTCCTGGCGCCCACCGCGCGCCCCGCCTGCCTGCGGCGGACACCCGGGGCTCCAGCGGCCGGGACGGCCTGGCGGCGGCGCGGCGAACGGAAGGACTCGGAGGCCAGAGGCCGAGCACGCTCCGCGGGAAGGGCAGATGCGGCTCGCCGCTGCGCTCGCAGGGCGCGGGCATAGGGGGCGCCCTTTCCTCGGTTTCGCTTTGCAGCCCGGGCCCCTCACCTCCGGGCTCCGGGCGGCTGTCGCGCCCGCGGGTGGCTGAGACGACAGCAGTGTCTGTGAGGCTTTCGCCACCCTGCGGCTACACTCCTCACTCCTTCCTGCGCCCTCCTGCCGGCCACCCTCTCCCCCCTTCCCCAACACAGCACACACTGGGGCTCAAAAGCTCCGCGGTCCCCCTTTGTTTGGAGGCAGGGAGGGAGTCGGAACCGCCACCTCCGAGGTTCGTGCAGCCTTGGCGGGTAGTGGGGACGGGGAAACACCTCCAGACCGTGCGTCGGTCTGTCGCCTCTGCACGGACCCAGCGCCGGACAGCTGGGGGTGTCCACTACGCATGGGCTGCCGGCGTTAGTTGGCTTGAGAATTTAGCGGGCCCCTATCCTCTACACCTGCCCTTCCCCCCCAAACTTGTGGGAACGCGGACTTGGACTGAGGAATGTTAAGGCTGTTAGAAGTAACCTTTCGCCATCCTGTCGGCCTGCCCCGCCTCCGCCCCCACCTCCCCCCACCCCAAAGCTGTCCGCTTCTCTTGTAAAGTTTGTTCTGTTGGGAAAAGGAATACTGACAATAAGAAAAATTGACAAATAAGGAGAAGTGGGCGGGGTCCAAAGAGCGAAGTCAGATTCCTCCCGGTCTCTGTCGCTGCCTCCGTCCCCCTTCCCATTTAATCTCAGGGTGACATATTATTTGTACCTTTTGCGTATCTTTCCCCTAATCCACTCCACTCCCATCTCTGGAGGTTATTCGACAGTGTTAGTCAAACATTTGTTCTCTGGTTTTTGGAATCGAAGGTGAAGCTTTAACTTTCCCCCCACCCACCCACACCCACACCCACACACACACACATCCCAACTGCATCTAAAACCACAAGAAAGTACTCAAAGGGTAAACCGCGGGTTCTACCTTCTCCTCCCCCTTTTGTGCTTCCCTTCTGGAGCAAGATCATTGGAAAATAAAGCTGCTGATGTGCGAGATGGAACATATGGTGCCTCCATAAGAGAGTAGCTGAAATGGCCTTGAACCTGCCGGACAGACCAGCTGTTTGCTGCCAGCCAGAGCAGCTAATCAGCTTCTTTGCCTTAAAGTAACATCCCTCTTTTCTCTTGATGACCAGTTTGCATATTAAATAGGATATTCTCCAGAGGAGAAAGGAGATGGGCTTCTACATTGCTTTGTGCTTTGGTGGCTCTCCGCACGCCTGTCTCCTACTCTGGGTGCTGACTTGGCCTCTCTCCCCATGCTCCTTATGCCAGGGGACAGTGGTATGTTTCCTTTAATACGGGTAAAAGAATGTTGCTCAAAGTGGAACTTGGGAAGAAGGAGGCAAGAGAGGGGCTGAGATATTCCCACATGCCTGGGAGGAAATCTCTCCGTTTTGTTCCTATTGGCTTTAGAAAAACTAGCAGCTCCCCCCCCCCGCCCCCCAGCACACGCACATTAAAAATATCCCAAAGATCTGCAGCTCTTCCTTATAAGATCTCCTTAGAAATCATCCCTTCCGGCCGTGACCATTTTCAGTTTTCCTTCAGTACAATGTGTTTGAGAGGGGGAAAAACAGTTTGGCTTTAGAAGAAGAAAGGCTTGAGGAGATACAAGGAAATTCCATGTTAGGAAATCATTAGCAAAGGGTGACTTCGTCTGTTTTCCTGCCACTGACGCTGACAGTGACACAGATGTGTGGGTTGAAACAGGAACGTCATTGAATTTTTAAGCTCAACCAGGAAATAGCCTGTTGCTGGGGTGGGGGCGGGGGCTACACGTTCACTGCATCTTAAGGTAGGAGATTTACTGTTGTTGATCCTTTTCAATAAGTAAAGGGATTTTTTTTTCCCAAGCCTGGCCAGCATGTTTAATTTGTTCCCATTTTAAGCAAATCACCTAAAGCCTTAAAATGCACCTGTTAATAGATCATCCCTAGGAAACTCAGTGTCTGTTCAGGCTTCTGAAATGGGCGAAACTGACCTTAGATCAGTGGTTCTGACAATAGTTGGACTACCCTCCTTCTTTAAAGGGGCCTCTATGCAGTTAACCTTTTCTTTCTTTCTTTTTTTTTTTTTAAGGGTCTGATTTTCATTTTTTTTTTTTTTCTGCAGCGCTGCATTGAAGAGATAATTAGCCTAGGAGCTGGGAAACTTGTGTTCTAGAACACTTTCCCCACTAATTAGCTGAGTGATCTTGGGCAAGTCCGTCCCCCCTCCTTGCTCCTCCTGCCCCCCCACCCCCCTTCATGACCTGGGAGTCTGAGTCCCTTCCAGCTCCAACACACTGCGATTTGTAAATGAAATAGTCATTTTCTGGGAAAGTAAAACACCTTTGGGGAAAATAGCTACACGTACAAAGAAATGGGGCTGAGATTTGGAGGAGCAGCAAGAAGAGGGAGGAGTAAAAAAAAGTGGCAGAGGGCCAATGAAAACAATATAAAAGTGGGAAGTGCTCCCTCTCTTTGTGTCTTTTGTGGGTATGAACTTCTCCCTCAGAAGCAGAGATGGTGGAGGCTGGGAGGCATCCTGGAGGGCTTCTTGTCCAGTACCCCTAATCTGGGGATCTCAGGGCCTATTGACGGCAGGCCTCCTAGTCATTGGGCTGGTTTTCAGATAACGGGATCTAAACTCTTTGAAATTAGACTGGCATGTTTCCAAAGGACTCATCTAATAGAGAGCAGATTTGCTGCTTTGCAGTTATTTAGCAATGGTTTCAAGGACAAAAAGGCCTTCCGTCTACACACGCGGGCCCCACTGGAGTTGGGGCTCTGAACTCACTGTTGAACATTTTCCGTTCTTCCTAGTCCAGCTGGGTGTTTTTTAAAAATCACATTTCCAACTTGGAGGACACAGCAGCCATGCAAGAATCCGCCAGTGTCCTGCTTGATTTTAATATTGATTTTTTTTAAACATGGGGGGGGATGTGAACGTTATGCAGAAGGACCTTTTATCCTCTGAGCTCTTTGGCAATTATCTTGCTGCCATAAATGTTGATACACATATAATGGATGTAACTAGAAAATCTCCTTATCCAAGCAGAAAAGGCTGAGTGTTTGTTGGAGCAGACAGATGTGCCCGGGGAGGGAGATAGATGGCGGGGAGCAGGGGCCGGTTACTATGCACCAGCACAATAAACTGATTCTCATCACCCCCCCCTCCCAGAGCCGCCACCCGGGGTAACCTAGGCAGCATCAGTCAGCTGTACGGCAGGAAAGAAGCCTCTCGAAGCTCACTTGGAAGCAGTCTGATTTTGCAGACATTGAGTCCTGAAACATCTTCGGGTCTCGAGCAGGGAGGCTTCCTGAATCTGCATGAACCTGATAGGGTTGTCTGACAAGACTTATTACTTGTTGCTGTTGCCACTGTTGTCGTCATTTGGTTGCAACTGTAGCAAAGGAAGAACCGGGCCCCACAGAGCCGCTGGGCAGTGGGTCAGGGGTCCCGTGGAGGTGAGGAATGGTAGCTTGTGTTATGCAGGCTTTACGTGTGAGCATTGTGGACACATAGTCCCAGGGGTGTCCTGCTCCCAAATGAGCAGCCCGGGGCTTCGGAAGCCCCAGGAGCATTTTGTGCGAGGGAAGGGATGGAAGGAAGCAAGAGAGTTGAGTGTCCTTCCTCCCCACCCTGTTGCTTTCTTTTCTTCTCCCTGTTCACAGAGCCTCCCTGATTTCCTTTGTGCCGCAAGTCCATCCCTAACATTTGACCTTTTAGGATTTTCCAAAGCAATCACATTTGTCACAGTCCCAAAAGATCCCCCAGGGTGACGCATAGTGAGGGGCTTTGCTGACTGTGGGCTCCCCAGAGTAAAAGCTTCCAGAGACAGGGCCTAAGGAGCACCAGAAAGAAAAAGCCCTTTGCGAAGTCTGTGAGAACTTTTCTTGCCCAGAGGGGTTCCTCAGGGCCTCTCAGGAACCCCAGCTTCCGGCTCCCCTTCCCTCCCTGGCCCGCATGAGGGTGGGCTCTTCCTGACCGCGGAGGAAGAGCTCACCCATAGCAACCCCATCCTGCCCCAGCTGCCTTCTGACCCTGGGGGCAGCCAGCACCCCTTTCTGTACAGCCTGGGTCCCAGCCTGGAAATCCCTCTATTTCCTCAGAGCGGGGGCAGCTGCCTTCCCCTCCCAGGGTGCCCTGCTTCTCGCTCTGCTCAGTAAATAACCAGTAAGTGGGGTTTGGGCAATGCTGTTTTCTGAACATTGAGAACTGTTCCGTGAGGCCCAGAGGAGGATGGGGCAGACCCCGGGATTCTGCCATGCTGGAAGGGGGCCTGCCAGCTGGCCGTTAAGTCTCCCCCTTCCTTCCGTCTGTGCGCAAGTACCTGGGCGCTGGGCCACAGGGACACATTTCTGCCGATTCTAGAAAAGGCCCCTGGATGCCACGGGGCATGAGCTAGTGAATGGCATCTGCTTTCATATTTTGCCCAATATTTGAACCTGAAACCCCCACCCCAGCTTCTTTTAGAGGTTCAGTGACACAGAAGGGCAGAGGTGGGACCCGCTCTGCTTGCTTTGCTTGGCCCCATTAGTCTGTTGCCTACGGTGCCTACACATGGTCGGCATGCATGCCCCTAACTCACCTACAAACTCCTGTAGTAAAAGATAGAGAATTTTCTAGCTGGAAGACTAAAGCCTCGTGACTTTACAGAAGACGAAAGTGAGGCCCAGAGAGGGGTCCGACTTTCCTGAGGGGACACTGACTCTCCGTCAACCATTTGAGTCCAGAACACCCCCTTTGCACCTCTGCTGTGGGCACACGGGCCTCTCCTCTTGAGGAAGAGCAAATGTGGTGGGATCCTGGCGCGTGCCCCTTGTGAGCACTGTAAGGAAGGCAGAGGGGCGGATCGCAGTCAGAGCTCCAAGCCTAAACTAGTGAACACTGGCAGGTTGTAAGTTAAGGAGCAGTCTGGGGCCCGGGCCTTGGGGCCTCAGAAAGGAGTGTGTCTCATCTTGTTTTCAAGTTGCTGAGGGAGAGTCGGGCAGCCAGCTCCGTGGAGGGCTCGGCTGGGTGGGCTCTGTTGGCAGTTTTGGGGATTGTTTGGGTTTTGTTCTTAATGAGATCTCCGTGTTAATATCTGCCTCTGGAAGTTCCAGCGCCGACCTCGGAATTTTAAGTGGGACAGTAGGTGTGGTGTGGTTGCCAACGTCACGTGAAAGACTGGCATGCATTATGCTAGGTTTGGGGAGGAGGCCACAGTGTTTCTAAGCCACTTGTCTGTCAAGGATTAATTTAACCTCTAATTACTACATTTTCTTCGCAGTTTGCTGCGCGAACATGTTGTAACAAAAGCTAAGGAAGTATGCCATTTCATTTCGCCACCACTCTAAAATTAATTTTGGGGATATGATGGAGTCAAATTTGACACACTTGGTGTTAGAATAATTGTGCTGCTATTTGAATGAAAGTGAACAATCTGGTTGTTTCTAGGGATGCCCCGACGATGGAGTAAAGAGCATTATTGGGTTAGTCGCAGCCACAACCCTGACACTCCAGTCACGGCACTCCTGCCCCCCCCCCCCGCCCCCCACGGCCTGGGGCCTGTGCGTCGCCCTGGAGGGTGCCGGGGCCCTGCCTGCTGCTCCCCGAGGCTGGCGGGTAGGCGCTGTGCCCCGCAGCACAGGTGAGGTCAAGCTGGAGCCTCCCCCACTTCTACTCCCCAGGCGGCAACAGCAAAATCGAAACCGCAGGGCTCCCCGGACGGGGAGCCTCCCAGCAGGCTTCTCTCCCTCCTCCCCCCTGCATCCCTCCAGAGTGACAGCCCCTTGGCAACCCTACAGACGTCTTCTGTCCTGTCTCGCCAAACAGCAGCAGTGGGTGTGGGAGCCGGAGGCCATTCCCCTCTCTGGGGCGGCGGGGACGTCTGGCTTCTCAGCACCGGGGCTGGAGGCCCTCAAAGCATCCTTTGCTCCCATGGCCCAGTCCTATTTCCGAGTGCACAGCAGAGGCCGACCAGGTCAGCCAGACTTGGCCTCTCACGCGCGCACCTGTCTCGGGGCAGAGAAGCACGATCACCCTTCCTTTCCTCTCCTTTCCTCCTTCTAGAGCACAGGTCTCCCCAGAAGCTGAGAACTAGAAGCTGACATTGTCTCTCTCATCCTCACCGCATCCTTTCAGGAAGGTGGTACTCAGATAGAAAGGGCTAGGTCTGAAGCCCTTGCTCCCCCATATGGCTGGGGGAAGGCTTTCTGGCCTTTTCAGTCACATCTGTGGGTTGGCTCTTTGCAAAATCCTGAGCAGACCAAATTTGGGTTCAGTCCCCCCGCCTTGCCCTTCCCGGGTCCTGGGCTTGCCCCTGCCCCTCACAACCCCTCCGCCTTACCTGCAAGGGTGCCCTCCTCAGCCCTGTATGTCTCAGTGTGATTCCCTTTCTCAGGAGAACCTGGAACTTCCAACTTGAATTATGGGATGCAAGGGTTGCCATGTCTTGGAGAGCATCTGCTCTATAGGACGCCGGTAGGAGGTGTTCAGGGTTTAGGGAGGTCCCTTATGCCCTGCATAAAGCTGGTTCTGTTCATGAGATTGGAGAACAGCCAGGACCACCTGGCTGCCAAGGCTTTCCTGAGCTTGCCCCCAGGGAGGCCGACTCCAGCTCATCTCCTGAGCCCCAAATCGTAACAAAAATAATTCCTGTCTCCCTGGAGCAGGGACAGTCCTTGCCTTTCATGGGTCATAGACTTCTTTGGGAATCTGATGAAAGTTGTGGGTCTTCTTAGACCACCACACAAGAATATGCAATGTGGCATCTAATTTCAGGGGCTCATAGACCTTTCTGGAAGCCCATTCATGGTTCCCTCAGGGATTCTTTGAGACAGGTTAAGAACACCTCAGTGTAGTGCCTTGAGCTGTGCAGATTGCACGGCCATCCCTGGTCACCACATGGGCATAGACACACCGTGATGTGGTGGGAAGAACAATGAGCTTTGCCTTCTGGCAAAGGTCATCGACCAGCCATGGGATTTTCGCCAAGTCTCTGCACCTACCTGAGCTGCAGTGTCCTCGGTTGACAGATGCGCATACAAGAATGCCAGTCCTGTCCAGCGTAATGGCATCGTGCGGGTGTTGGTGAGATGGTCTTCCAGACATCAGGCTCAGGACACGCTCTTGGGTTGCTCTTTTTAGGGCCACTGGCCACGCTCCATTTTGCCTTCTCAACTGGCCTGAGAAACGTAACAAAAGAAAAGCAGGTCTCTTTTGACGCGAAAAGTCCTTTTGTGCCTTCTCTTGGTCACTGTGTGAGCTACACCCAAGCAAACCAGCATGAAAGAATCCCTGGCTTGGGAGGGCGTGCAGTGTTTCTGGGATCTAGACAGTTCTGCAGGCCGTGCCTGCTTAGAGATCCTGCTTGGCCAGCCCTCTGCAGCTCCAGAGTGGGGCCAGGGTGTGTGTGTCTGGCCCAAGGCCCTGGAGGAGGTTCCGTGTCTTCCTGCCATGGAAGTTAGCAAATGAGATCTGAGAAGGCCAATGATTTGGTTGGGTTTTCTACATTTCCACTGTCGCACCTGGCATCAGGAGGGAAAAGTGGGTCTTTGACTCCCCGCAAATCACTGAAAAGGTCTGGCCAGCTCATTGTGAGAACTGGGTGGTGGACCTGCGGGGGTGTCTGGCCAGGACCCTGTCCTGAGGGATGGGAGCATCATGTTCTCTTTGGAGAGAAGCCTCAGGAGGAGCAGGGGAAGGGGAGGGGGGCGTGTGCTGGGTGCGATTCAGAGAACCTCCTCTGCTGTCCGCGCCCAACCCTGCAAATGTGGGAAGGCTTCTCGTGGCAAGGCCAGGAGGGCTCATAAATCACAGATGGGGAAACTGAGGCTCTGAGTGGGGCTGTGCGAGAGCACGGTTGTGAGCATGAGGGCGTGTTCTTGGCCCCTGTCAGGCCTGTACTCCACCCCTTACAGTAAGGGCTTTTTATCTCTCTTAAAGACCACCCTGTCATCGGATTAACAGTGCCCTAATGAATGTTCAGGTCCTGAAAGCCAGCCGAGAGAGTGAAGAGCAGGTTTGGGAAGCCACGGGAAACCTCAGAGGATGTCCTGGCTTGGTGAGCCAGTTGCTGTGCGGTGCCGCATGTTTGCAGATCCGCTTACGCCCATCCCCCCACGCTCAAGGTAGAACCTTTGGGAAGGGGGTGTGTTGCTAGGAGCTTGGGCTTTCCCTCGCCTTTATAAAGAGATGAGTGCTGGTTTGCTCTGAACGGGCTTGCATACAGATTGAGGTGTCCCCTCACCCTTTGTTTCTTTTGCTAAAGAAAGCCAGGTTTGCCAGGGCTGGGTAAGTAAGGGTCATGGTGAAGATGAGTAGTCAGTCTTGGGTCCTTATGCAGAGGGGTGCCAGCTCTGTCCATCGCTGGAGCTTCTCGGCCTCTGCTTCATGATTCATTTGGAGGGGAGGAGTCGAGCGAGTCACTTGAAAGTAGATGCCCTTCAGCAACTGTAGGCATCACCAAGTAATCCACCTGAGATTGGAAATCACGGCCGTTAGCTCTTGCCCTTTGGAAGATTCGCTGTTTAGGACCAGCTTTGAGTCTGGGTGGGGGGTTCCCTAGTGCTGTAGTGGGTAGAACATCCACCTGGGCGTCAGCCAACACTGACGTGTTTCAGATGTAGCTCTGAGTCTCAGTTTCCCCATCTGTACAATGAAGGACTTAGACTAGGGGAATCTGAAGGGCTCCTCCAGCCCTGACATTTCCATGATTCCATGAGTTGCAAATTAAACTCTAAGTTACTTAAAATATTTCAAAATGATAAATCATCATTTGCTCTTTTTGAAATGACCAGAGACTTGACACTGTGGGGGGTTTGTGTTAGTTTGGTAGGTGGGGGCTGTGACTGTTCTATAGCCAAGAATAGTTCTGGAAGTTTGGGTAAAGACGAAAGGAATTGATATGTATTTATGTAGGACCAAAAAATGGGAAAAATGGAAGTTCCCTTAGAGACCCCTGGTTTTACACATGAGGATGCCGGGGCTGAGCTAGTCCAGGAATCAGGCGTTCCCACTCCCAGCCCACCCTGGAGCTGTTTGCTCTGCCCCATGCTTCACAGACCCTTACAGAAGCATCATCTGGGCCTCCAACTTGTGTATAGCAGAAGGAAGATAGGGGTGATTTTGATTTCTAGCTATCAAATAGTAGCTTATCAAAAAGGAATTTTTGTCCTCCATCCTTGCCCCCAGTAGCAAAGAGTTGTTCTCGGCTAAAGTAAATATTTAATTCTGTTGGTACCGGTGCCTAATTTATGATAAAACAGATTTTTAAAAAAAATACTGGAGGGGGGCTTAGGGATGTGGTCCTTGGAGACTTGTTATTTGGAATTATTTTAATTTAAACATACGGGCTGTTTTAGGTTTGACTTCATATTTGTTAATTTTCATTATAAAAAAAAAAAAAAACCCAAGCCACCCCACTACCTCACTGTGTGACCTTGGGCCAGTCCCCTCCCCTCTCTGGGCCCTGTGGGCCCCATCACTCCAGTGAAGGGGCTGGCGGAGAAGAGGAGAGGGCTCTCTGAGATTTTTTTCTACTTGGATTGGATTATTATATTTGGAGGCTGTGATTTGACCAGTGGAGTATATGACCTTTAAATCCTTTCTAGAGGTAAAACTCAGTGATTGCCTGAGTCACTGAAAGAGGAAGGGAAACATGGAGTCCAAGAAAACTGAAATGGGCTAGCACTTTTTAAATATATGTGCTTCTTGGGGCACCTGGGTGGCTCAGTTGGTTGAGTGGCTACCTTCGGCTCAGGTCATGATCTCAGGGTCCTGGGATCGAGCCCCGCGGTGGGCTCCCCACTCAGCAAGGAGTCTGCTTGTCCCTTTGTCCTTGCTTGTGCTCTCTCTGTCTCTCTCTTAAATAAATGAATGAATGAATGAATGAATGAATGTGCTTCTCTGCCCACATAGTTCCTGATAGCTCTCTGCCTTTTGGGAAAATGTGTCTATCCCCTCCCCCTCAGATTTGTTAGGAGCTTTGGCTCCTAAAAGGGAGGGCAGTGCCCAAGACCCTTCTCTCTACTGTGGACCCTCACAGGTGGTGGGGCATATTGGGCTTCTTCTCCTCTCCAATTCGGGCAGGTCAGGGGTCCATATGAAACTGGAGTCCAGAGTAATTCAAAACTGGAACTTGGGTGCTGATCAATTCAGGAACAGGTCAAAAGTCATTCTGAAAAATTGATTCAAGGAAGATGTTGTATGTATGTACTATGTGCCTGGGCTGTGGATGGACAGACAGATAGATGAATGGATGGACAGACAGACGGATGGATGGAAGGAAGGAAGGAAGGATAGGCAGATATGTGAGAGTAACAATGTAAAAGTCTACTAAGTGCCCATGGTGAAGAACTTATGCAAATTAATGATTCGCCAGCGTGATGATACAAGAGTGAACAAAGCACACACAAAATGCTCATGGAAGGTAGTCCGGTGGGGGGAGACTAAAGGAAGACAAGATTAATAAGTAAAAAATACAGTTATGTCTGAGGTGATAAGTGACTTGCAACAAAATCAATCAAGGAAGGGAGTTGGGGAGTGGCAGGGAAGGGGGCACTTCTAAATGGGGTGGGCAGCAAGGACCTTGCCGAGAAGATGAGATTTGAACAAAAACTTGCAAAACCACAAATCCACTAGGCCAGTGCTGTCTAATAACCACATTGAAAAAGTTGAAAAGCAGGTGAAATTAATTTGAACAATATATCCTGTTTAACCCAATCTGTCTAAAATATTATTTCAACATGTGATCAACTTAACAATTACCAAAGTGTTTGTACATTTATTTTATCATGTGAAGTCTTTACATTCCAGTGTGTAGTTTACATTTACAGCACATCTCAATTCAGACTAGCCACATTACAAGTGCTCAACAGCCATATCTTAACTCTCTATCTACCCGTCCGCCCATCCATCCAATCATTTGTCCGTCCACCCATCCATCCAACCATTTGTCCGTCCACCCATCCATCCAACCATTTGTCCGTCCACCCATCCATCCGTCCATCTATTCTCCAAAACGACTCTACCTGAAAGGAGTTTTGATGCTCAGCTCCCATCAACTGGGAGCATTTCCTAATGGTTGGCGCTCAGGCCTCTGCTCTGCTCTCTATACCTTCCCTTTGTCCTGGGGGTTCAGTGATCACTTCTAAGCTTTTTTTTCTCTAATGCTTTAGCTTGCCATGAATTCAGATTCAAGAAAAGTTGCAAGAATAATACAAATGATTTCTGAATACCTTTTACTTTTTACCACGTTTTTGACATTTTCCTACATTTCCTTTGTTTTATCCACTCCCCTCTACACACACACACACACACACACACACACACACACACACAATTTCTTTCTCTGAATTGTGTGAGAATAAACTGCAGACATGATGTTCCCATTCCTAAGTAAGTGAATGTATATTTCCTAAAACAGAGGCATCCTCTTGTACAAGATGCAGACCAAAATCTAGAAGCTAACATTGTTTCCAGTCTAACCTAAAGACCTTATTCAGATTTTGCTGATGGTCCCAATAATGTGTTTTATAGCAAAAGAAAGTTCAGGGTCATATGGTGCATTTGGTCATCGTGTTCCTTTAGTCTCCTTTAATCTGGAATGATTCTTCAATCTGTCTTTGTGTTTTATAGCATTGATATTTGTGGAAAGTATAGGCCAGTTGTTTTGCAGAATGCCCCTCATTTTGGGTTTGTCTGATGTTTCCTCGTGATTACATTCAGGCTCTGCACCTGTGGCAGGAATACCACAGAAGTGATGCTGGGTCCTGGTCCGTGCCTCAGATCATGAGGTCTGTGGTAACTAGATGTCTCATTACTGGTGATCTTAACCTTGATCACTTGGTTAATGTGGCATCTGCCAGGTTTCTCCACTGCCGAGGTACTAGTCTTCCTGTTGTAATTATCTTATGGGACTATTTTTGAAGAAATGTTAATATCCTGTTACTCTGAAAACTTCCACTCACTAGTTTAGCATCCAATGACGATCCTTGCCTGAGGCAAGTTTATTATGCCGTTTGCCAAATAATGAATTTCTAATTTCATTATCTCTTCTATATGTATCGTTTGGCTTTCTACTGTAAGAGAGCTTTCCTCCCCACCTGGTTTATTTACTTACATATTTATTTATATCAGGTAAACTCGTGGATTATTTTTTTATTCAGCGAGTTATAATCCTTTACTATCATTATTTATTTTGATGCTTAAATTGTCCCAGATTTGGCCAGTGGGAGCCCATTTATGTTAGCTCTCAAGTCTTTTTGACATGTCCCTAATCATTCTCTGAGCATGGCCTTAGTTTCTGGCACAAGGTGCTCCAGGCTCATCTTGTACATTTTCTGCCTCAGTCCTAAAAATCAGCCGTTTTTCCAAGGAGCCCTAGTTTCTTTTGGTGGAGAATGGTATTTAGAAACCAAGATCTGGGTATTAGATATATGCTTATTTCTACAAGAGTGTCATTGCTAATAGACCCTCTGAGTCCACAAAGGCAGGAAAATAATTACCTAACCCACATCTATATTTCATTTTATTTTATTATTTTATTATTTTTTATTATTGTGGTAATTTCTCTATCTACCCACCTCCCTGTCTATCTCCTATCTATCTATCTATCTATCATCAGTTTGTCTGTAATCCATGAGTTAACACTGATATCTCTAAATCCTAATCCAACAGCGAAGTTAATTCTCTCTCCCCGTCCATATTTGTAACTCCCTTTTATGACAGTGAGAAATCTCCCTGCTATTATCCAGAATGTATTTACTCATTTGTTGAATCCTAGAATATACAGGAGGTAGTTTCATAATTGCTAACCTGTAACTCTGTGAGAAGAAGCCCATTAACTAGAGTACAATATTTGTTTAGAATTCTCTTTGTCTTTTGCTTGAGGTTATATCATCCAAAGACTGTGTTAAAAAATTACCTGGGCTAACTTTCCACCCCCCTGCCCCTGGTGTGGTCATCTGAGTATGGTTCAGTTGACTTATTTCTGTTTAGATTCCTTTTGAGGTTTTTGTTTCCCCATATCTGTTCATTTTAATTCTTCTTTTTGTGAGCATGCGGAAAATGACAGAATTCTGTAAGTTAAAACTGTCCAGAAAGCGACACCTCCCATTACTTCTATCTTTCCCACCGTAGTCCATTCATCTCCACTAAGTAACCAACTCATTTGTTTTCCTGTATTTCTTTTGCACAAATGAGCAGACGTCTGTGTATTTCTTTCTTACATGAAGAGTAGCCGCCCATAGATCCTTCCCTGGGCTTTGCTTTTTTACGTGACGGTACATCCTAGCAATCACCTCTTCTCGGTTCCTAGAGCTCTTTCTCATTCTTTGATTACAGCTGCCTAACACAGCATTGTGTGGCAGTACCCTAGATGATTCAACCACCTTCCTATGTATGAGTTTTGGGTTGTTTCCACTATTTTGCAATTACAAACAATGCTGCAGTGAGCAACCTGGTGCATATGTATTTTCATTTTGCTGAAGTTATGTGTTCAAAGGTAGATTCCTAGAAGTGGAATGGGTGTGTCAAAAAGTAAACACCTATTGGTTTTGTCAGGTAGTGACAAAATTCCCCTCCTGAAAGGTTTGTACCGATTTGCATTCCTATCAGTAATGTGTGAGAGGGTCTTTTTTCCTAAAACCTTGCCAACGAAGTTTTTGCTATACTTTTTAATTTTTGTAAATCTGATAGGTGAGAAATGGTATCTCAGTCATTTTAATTAGCTCTTTTCTAATTATGAGTAACTTGGAGCATCTTTTCATATGCTCTAGAGCCTTTTGGAGGGGGGTGTGTGTATGTGTGTATTATCTGTTTATGTCTTTCTCCCTTTCTCTATTGAGTTTTTGGTCTTTTATCCTCAATTTTAAGAGTTTTTATATTAAGGCTATTAGTTTTCCAACCTGTGATATATGTTGTAATTTCTCCCAATTTGTTGTTTCCTGATGGTGTTTATTTTTCTTTGCCACACAAAAGCACTTTTTAAAAGAAGATTTTATTTTTATGTCATCTTTACACTCAATGTAGGGCTCAAACTCACAACCCCAAGATCAAGAGCTGCACCACAGACTGAGCCCGCCAGGCGCACCGCAAAAGCGTTTTTACATAGTCAAATATCAACCTTTTCTTTTATCGCATCTGGATTTGAGTCACAGTTAGAAAGCCTTTCCTCAAACCCAGGTTAAAGAGGAATTCACCCAATTTTCTTCTACTATTTGAAGGGTTGCAGGTTTTACATTTAGATTCCTAATCCATTTGGAGTTTATCCTTGTGGGTGGTTATATGGTTTGGATCTCTGCCTGTTTTCAAATGGCTGCTCAGTTATCACAACCCTGGTTTTTTATTTATTTATTTATGCATTTAACCTTTAAATTCTTTTATTGTTATGTTAATTACCATAATTACATCATTAGTTTTTGATGTAGTGTTCCATGATTCATTGTTTGTGCATAACACCCAGTGCTCCACGCAGAACGTGCCCTCTTTATTTATTTTTTTTAAAGATTTTATTTATTTATTTGAGAGAGAGAGAGAATGAGATAGAGAGCACGAGAGGGAAGAGGGTCAGAGGGAGAAGCAGACTCCCCGCCGAGCAGGGAGCCCGATGTGGGACTCGATCCCGGGACTCCAGGATCATGACCTGAGCCGAAGGCAGTCGCCTAACCAACTGAGCCACCCAGGCGCCCCAGAACGTGCCCTCTTTAATACCCATCACCGGGCTCATCCATCCCCCCACCCCCCTCCCCTCTAGAACCCTCAGTTTGTTTCTCAGAGTCCATCGTCTCTCATGGTTCGTCTCCCCCTCCGATTTACTCCCCTTCATTCTTCCCCTCCTGCTATCTTCTTCTTTTTTTTTTCTTAACATATATTGCGTTATTTGTTTCAGAGGTACAGGTCTGTGATTCAACAGTCTTGCACAATTCACAGCGCTCACCATAGCACATACCCTCCCCAATGTCTGTCACCCAGCCACCCCATCCCTCCCACCCCCGACCACTCCAGCAACCCTCAGTTTGTTTCCTGAGATTAAGAATTCCTCGTATCAGTGAGATCATATGATACTTGTCTTTCTCTGATTGACTTATTTCACTCAGCATAACACCCTCCAGTTCCATCCACGTCGTTGCAAATGGCAAGATCTCATTCCTTTTGATGGCTGCATAATATTCCATGGTGTATATATACCACATCTTCTTTATCCATTCATCTGTTGATGGACATCTTGGGTCTTTCCATAGTTTGGCTATTGTGGACATTGCTGCTATAAACACTGGGGTGCACATACCCCTTCAGATCCCTACATTTGTATCTTTGTGGTAAACGCCCAGTAGTGCAATGGCTGGATCGTATACAACCCTGGTTTTTCAAAACGTCTGTCTTTGCCCCAGTGATTTGAAATGTCACCTTTATCATATATTCAATTCCACATATACTCGAGTCTATTTCTAGATGTATGCTCTATTCCTCTGGTCGATCTGTTCCTCTAATACCACCCTGCTTTAATGATAGGAGACTTACAGTATGACTATAAAAACTTTTTATTTTGAGATAATTGTAGGTTCTCATGCAGTTTTAGGAAGTAATGCAACAGAGATCCCATATGCCCTTCACCAAGTTTCCCCCAATGGTAACATCTTGCATAAGTGTAGTTCAGTATCACAAGCAGGACATGGGCATTGATGCAATCCATCCAAGCTTATTCAGACTTTACCAATTTCACATGCACTTATTTATGTATGAGTGTATTTAATTCAAAGCAGTTTTATCAAATGTGCGGATTCATGTGATCGCTACCATCACCTCGAGGATCCTTGTTTTTCAAAACTGTTTTATTCTAGGACCTGAAGCTTCCATATAAATTTTAAAATAAGCTTGTCTGTGTCTGCAAAAAACCTTGCTGGGATTTTGATAAGAATTGCATTAAAACCATAGATCAGGGCGCCTGGGTGGCTCAGATGGTTAAGCGTCTGCCTTCGGCTCGGGTCATGATGCCAGGGTCCTGGGATCGAGTCCCGCATCGGGCTCCCTGCTCCTTGGGAGCCTGCTTCTCCCTCTGCTTCTCTCTCTCTCTCTCTCTCTCTCTCTATCCCTCTGTCTCTCATGAATGAATAAATAAAATCTTTAAAAAAAAATAAATAAAACCATAGATCAGTTTGAATTGAAATGTTTATTATGTTGTGTCCTCTAATCAATAAACAGAATAAGTCTCTTCATTTATTGAGATCTTTATTTCTTTCATAAGTATTTTGTAATTTTCTAGATACAGATCCTATGCATATTTTCTTAGATTTTAATATCTAAGTATTACATTTCCTTTGGAGCAATTGAAAATGGTATTGTGTTTTTAAAACATGGGCTTTTTGGGGTATAATTCACATACCATAAAATTCATTTAGAGTGTGTGTTTCTTTTTTAGTATATTCACAGAGTTGTGCAACCATCACCCATATCTAATTTCAGAATATGTTGGTTACCCCAAAAAGAAACCACATACCCATTAGCAGCCACTCCCCGTTCCCCTTTACCCGCAGCCTCTGGCAACTATTAATCTGCTTTCAGTCTCTAGGGATTTGTCTATTCTGGACATTCCTATAAATGGAGGTGTACAATAGGTAGCCTTTTGTGACTGACTTCTTTCCCTTAGCATAGTATTTCAAGTTTCATCCATGTTCAAGCATGTGTTAGTACTTCATTCCTTTTTTATTGGCAAATAATATTCAATTGTATGGATACACCACAGTCTGTTTATCCATTCACCAGTTGGTAGCAATTTGGGTTGTTATCACTTTTTTACTATTGTGAATAATGCTGCTATGAACATCCATGTGCAAGTTTTTGTACAGATGTAGCTTTCATTTCTCTTGGCTCTATACCTACAAGTGGAATTTCTAGGTCATATGGTAACTCTTGTGTTTAAGATTTTGAGGAACTGACAGAATGTTTTGCCAAGTAGTTGCACAGTTTCACTATCTCCCCAACAACATATAAGGGTTCCGGTTTTTTCCACGTCTTCACAGACATCTGTAATTTTCTGTCTTCTTGATTATAACCACTGGTGTTGAGCATCTTTTTATGTGTTTATTGGCCATTTGTATATCTTCTTTGGTGAAATGTTTATTTGGATCCTTTGCCCATTTTTAAGTTGGGTTATTTGTCTTCCTGTTGTTGAGTTGTAAGGGTTCTTTATGTATTCTGGATACTAAACCCTTATCAGATATATGAATTACAAATATTTTCTCCCATTCTCCGGGTCATTTTCCCACTTTGCTGATGTTATTTTTTTAAGATTTTATCTATTTATTTGAGAGAGAGTGTGCACAAACAAGGGAAGGGGCAGGGGCAGGGGCAGAAGGAGAAGGAGAAGCAGACTCCCTGTTGAGTGAGGAGCCCAGATGCGGGCTTTGATCCCAGCACCCCGAGATCATGACCTGAGCTGAAGTCAGACACTCAACCAACTGAGCCACTCAGGCCCCTTTTTTCCTGATGGTATTATTTGTAGCACACTAGTTTCAATTTTATGAAATCTAATTTATCAATTTTTTTTTAATCCCATGCTTTTGATGCCATATCTAAGAAACTCTTGTCTAATTCAAGGTCACAAAGATTTACTGCTATGTTTGATACGAATTTGGTCATTTTTGTTTTTACATTTAGGTCTGGCTTCCATTTTGAGTTAATTTTTGTGTATATTGAAAAAGCAGTCAACATCATTCTTCTGGTTGTGAATATCCAGTGGTCACAACACCATTTGTTGAAAAGACTATTGTTCTGTCTTGGCACTCTGTCAAAAATCAATTGAACATAAATGTAAGATTTATTTATTAACCCTCACTTCTATGTCATTAATCTATATATCTATCCTTAGGCCAATATGGTATTGTATTTTTAATTTCAGTTTCCAAATGTTTGTTGTTACTATATGAAAATGTGATTGGTTTTGTGTGTTGATCTTATGTCCTGTGACCTTGCTGAACTCACTTATTGGTTCTAAGAGCTACTTTGTCAAGTGTTTGGGGATTTTCCATGTAGACAATCATGTCATCTGCAGATAGGGACAGATGTAGTTCTTCCTTCCTGATCTCTATGACTTTTATTTTCTTGCCTTATTACACCAGCTAGAACTACAAGTATTTTGTTGAATAGCAGTGGTGACGGCAGATGTTCTTGTCTTGTTTCTTTTTTTTTTTTTAAAGATTTTTATCTATTTATTTGAGACAGCATGCACACGAGTCAGGGGAGGGGCAGAGGGAGAGGGAGAAGCAGACTCCCCACTGAGCACAGAGCCCAATCCAGGGCTCAGTCCCAGGGTCCTGAGATCATGACCCAAGCTGAAACTGAGAGTCAGACACTCAACCGAGCCACCCAGGCTCCCCCGTTGCTTTGCTTCCGATCTTAGAGGAAAAACATTCAGTCTCTCATCATTAAGTATAATGTTAGCTGTAGAGTTTTTTGTAGATGCTCATTATCACATTGAGGAAGTTCTCTGCTTCTAATTTTATGAAAAATGGGGTTTTTAAAATAATGAATGGGTGTTGAATCTGTCAAATGCTTTTTCTGCATCAATTGATATGATCATGTGCTTTTTTTTTTTTTAGCTTGTTAATAGTGTGGATACCATGGATTAATTTCCAAAAAGGTGAACCAACCTTGCAATCCCACTATAAACCCCACTTGGTCATTATATATTATTCTTTTTAGGTATTCCTGGATTTTATTTGCTAATGTCTGGTTGATTTTTTTTAGTTTAAATTCATGAAAGATAATGGTTTTATGTTTTCTTATTTTGTACTCTGTCTGGCTTTGGTATCAGAGTCATGAAATGAATTGGGAAGTTTTCCTGCCTTTTCTGTTTTCTGAAAGAGATTATGTAAAAGTAGTACTAATTCTTTAAACATCTGGTAAAATTCTCCTGTGAAACAACGTAGGTGTGGAGATTTCTCTTTTGAGAACTACAGATTCATCTCCTTAATAGTGGTAGGGTAATGTGGGTTGTACACTTCATATTGTAGAAGTTGTGGTAGTTTGCTAATAATTTCTTTTTTTTAAGATTTATTTATTTATTTGAGAGAGAGGGAGAGAGTTTGTGAGCTGGGGCAGGGGCAGAGGAGGAAGGAGACAAGAAGACCCCCCGCTGAGCAAGGGGCCCGATACAAGGCTGGGTCCCAGGGCCCTGAGATCATGACCTGAGTTGAAATCAAGAGTCAGAAGCTTAACTGACTGAGCCACCCAGGCGCCCTGTTTGCTAATAATTTCTTAAGGATTTTTGCACCTTTATTCATGATGGGTCTCTGGTTTTCTTTCTTCTACTGTTTTTGTCTCGTTTTCATATCAGGGCAGTATTAATTTTATAAAATGAGTTGGAAAGGTTCCCGCCTCTTTATTTTCTATAAGAGAATGGGTAGAGTTGGTATTAATTCTTCTTTAATGTTTGGTAGAATTCTCCAATGGAACCATCTGGGTCTGGTGTTTTGTGGGAGAAAGTTTTTAAAATTATGAATTCAATTTCCTTAGTAGTGATAAGGCTATTCAAATAGTCTATTTTGGTAGCTTGTGCTTGGCAAGGAATTGGTCAATTTCACTTAAGTTGTCAAATTTGTTCATGTAAAGTTTCTCATAATATTCCTTTAATAGCCTTTTTGATGTCTGCCTGGTCTGTAAGCGATAGCTCTGTGCTTCATTTCTGATCTTGGTAGTTGGTGTCTTCTCTCGTTCTTTTCAGTCTTGCTAGAGGTCAAGTTTGCTGATCTTTTCAAAGAATCAGCTTTTTGTCTCATTGATTTTTCTCTATCATTTTTCTGTTTCAAATTTTATTGATTCCTCGTCTCTATCATCTCTTAGCTTCTGCTGCCTTGGGTTTATTTTGCTCTTCTTTTCCTAGGTTCTTGAGGTATAAGCTTAGATTATTGATTAATCTTACATACTAATTTGAGAGCTTTCCACTTTTCTAACGTATGCATTTAGTGTTATAGGTTTCCCTCTCAGCACTGCTTTAACTATTCCCCCACATGCTTTTATAAGTTGTGTTCTCATTTTCATTCAGCTAGATGCATTTTTTATTTCCTTTGGGACTTCCTCTTTGACCCATGCATTGTTTAAAAGTGTGTTGCTTAATTTTTAAGTATTTGGAGATTTTCCTGATTTCTTTCTGTTATTGATTTCCACTCTGATTAAAGAACATTGTGATTAAAGAACATACACTGTGTGATTTCAATGCTTTTAAATTTGTTGAGGTGTGTTTTAGGACCCAGGATATGGTTTATCTTGGTGTATGTTCTATGGGCCCTTGAAATGAATGCGTAATCTGCTGTTGCTGGGTGGAGTGTTCCATAAATGTCATCTAGAGCCTGTTAGTCAAAAAAGTATTATTGAGTCCTTCATTTTTGTTAATTGTGACAAGTGGTTGTATCTATTGCTGAGCACGGGGTGTCGAAGTCTCCCAAGTATCAGGTGGATGTGTCAATGTCTCCCTTTAGTTCGCCCGGTTTTTGCTCCATGTGTTTTGAGACTTTGTTGTTTGGTGTGTACACATTTAGGGTCATTATGTCTTCCTAGTGGTTTGATTCTTTCATCATTATATAATGTCTGTCTGTCTCCCATAATATGCTTTGGTCTCAAGTTTTTTTCCGATGTTAATACAACCACTACTGCTTTTTTTTAAATTAATGGTTGCATGGTGTAGCTTTCCGTCCTTTTACTTTCCACCTAACTATGCTATTGTATTTGGAATATCTTGTAGGTAGAATTTAGTTGGGCCATTTTTTATAATCTACTCTGCCAATCTCTGTCCTTTAATTGGTGTGTTTAAATCGTATAAATGTAAGGTAATTGTTGATATGTTCCAGCTTACATGTGCAATTTTATTCTTTTCTGTTTGCTTCCTCTAGTTTGTGTTCCTCTGGTTCTCTTTCCTTGCGTTCGTGTGGGTTACTTAGACATATTTTAGGATTACATCTTGATTTATACTCAGTGTTTTTGAGTATCATATTGTATAATCTTTCTTAGTCATTACTCTAGTAACCACTTAATGTTACTCTAATAGCTGCATATACAAGTAATTTATCACAGTCTACAGTCTACACTTTATCACTTTGAGTGAAGTATCCATTTAGATCACTTTTCCCTCCCCTGCTTTTTAAATATAATTGTCTTAGCCATTTCTTCTGTAGACACTGAGAATTAGATGAGATGGTGTTACAATTTTTGCTTCATCCATCAAATATAAGATGGAAGAAACTCATGAGGAGAAGGGCTTATTCTATTTATCACTGTTCTTACCTATTCTGAATTTCTTCTTTCCTTTATAAAGTTTCCTTTTCTGTTATCATTTCTTTTCTGCTTGGAGAACTTCCTTTAGCCATTCTTTAATGATGGGAGTATTATTAATGACATATCTTGTTTTCCTTCATCCAAGAATGTCTCGATTTCCCCCTCATTCCTGAAGAGTATTTTTTGCCAGAGACCTAGTTTGGAGTTGACAGTTCTTTTCTTTCAGCCCTTGAAAAATGTTATGCCACTTCCTTCTGCACCTCATGGTAACTGAAAAGAAATCCCCTATCTTTTGAACTGATAGTTCTCTATGATTTTTTCCTTTGTCTTTTTGTTTTTAGAAGTTTAATTATGAAGTGTCTTGGCATGGATTTCTTTGGATTTTTCCTGTTTGAGATGATCTCAGGTTCTTGGATAGGTTTATGATTTTGCCAGATTTTGAAGGTTTTTAACTATTTTTTTTTTTTTGACTACGTTTTCACTCTCACTCTCTCCTCTTCTGGGCCTCCAATAATACAAATGTTGGATCTTTTGTTGTTGTTGTGTCCCTGAAGGTCTCCTTTAATCTCCATCCTACTAATTAGCCTTGTCTGTGAGTTATTTTATTTCGGTTACTGTACTTTTCAGTTTTATAATTTCTATTTGGTTCTTTTTTTTTATAACTTCTATTTCTTTGCTGAGATTTTTTATTTTGTTAATTTGTTTCAGAAATATTTGTAATTGCTTGTTGAACTGACACTACCCCAGTGTACCTGTTGGCAGTTCCAGGTTGGAGGTTTCTGCAGCAGCCTGTTCAGGATCTATGGGAGTCCATAAAGAAACCCATCAAACTCCCTGATGTGCTGTTCCTCAAGTCTCTAAATCCCTAGGTTGACCACCCACCCTCTCTTTCTGCCTTCTAGAGGTTTCTTATACTTGTTTGTTATATCTTTTGTTTGTTTCTGCAGTTTGCTTATTTAAAACTTTCTAATTATGGTAAAATACACATAATGTGAAATGTAGCATCTTAATCATTTGTAAGTGTACAGTCAGTACTGTTAAATTCATTCACGTTGTTGGGCAATGTGCAGGTTTTTTAGTTGCAAGAGGGAGGACCTGGGAGAAATGGGGCCACTCCATCTTGGTGGGAACCAAAAGTGTCCTATAAGACGTTCTCCTGGCTATTCTTGTATGTTTCTTTTTCCATATGAAATTTAGTGTCAATTGTCTAGCAGCATTAAAAAGCTTGTTAGTACCTTTTTTTAGGATTGCATTTCATATTTATAAACTAAGAGAGGACTGCTGATGTCTTTATGAGTTGAGTCATCCCATTCGAGAGCAGAGAGTATCTTTCCGTTTGTTCAGGTCCACTTTCACGTCTTCGGGAGTGTTTTAGCATTTTCTTCAGAGAGGTTTTATACATGCTTGTTGTGTGTCTTCCTAAGAATGTTATTTTCTTTGTTGTTTCTATAAATGGGGTTCTCTTTCCTATTGTGTGTGTTCCCTCCTTGGTTATTTGGGTACATGAAGTGAACTAGTGACCCTCAAATCTCGATCTCCAGCCTGTCACCTGAGCTTCAGACCCAGTGAGCCTTCAGGTCAGTGTGTGCGAGGATCACTTGCCCCTCTCTCCCGCTCACTACAATCATAGCAGCAACACTCACCAGAAACTGTGTGGTTATTTCCAACTCCTCCTTTTACAGCCCCTCACCAGCTAATTAGTCATTCAGTGCTGATTCTCTAGCAGTTTAGAAGCCATGATCATGACATCTCCGTGTTAGATGGAATCATAAAATCATCTAGCATAACCACACTTTTTGGACGCCTAAATTCTCTATTCATCTTCTTCATCATGTTGTTTCCTGTCACATGCTTGAACATACATTTCCAGGGGCAGGAAACTTACTCCCTTATGTGGCAATCCATTTTATTCCTGCCCATTTCTGACTCTCTCTCTCTCTCTCTCTATTTCATTATATATATATATATTTATTTACATATATGTATATATATACACACATTTATGAAATATACAAGAAATATATATATGAATGTATATTATATATCTATGCGTGAACATATATAATGTAATATAATAAATCATAATGAAAAAATATATATATCAGGGCATTTCCTGAGCTGACCCCAGCCTTCCTCTCTCACATCATCTCCGACTACTCTGACAGGCAGGGGTTGGGGGGGGGGAGGGTGGAAGGGAGGAGAAAACAAGGAGGAAAAGGAGGAAGAGAAGGAGGAATGAGGAGCGAGATCACACACTAGCTTTCCAAAGCTCATGTCAACATTCGTTGTAGATTCTCCTTCTTTCCTACTCTATCAGCGCAGGTAAAGGGAACTGACAGCCTCGGCGTCTTCAGCAGGAAGGCTGTCAGTGGTAATCACAGCAGGGCGTTTTCGATGTGAATTCAATAAAGGATGTTCAGCAGCCATTCCCTACTCCCTTGACATAGTTGGGGTGTAGTGACACACATATGTTGCCATCAGGGAACTTCCAGGCTCGTGGAGGAGACAGGCCAACAAAGGAATATAACATCAGTGACCATAAATACAAAGCAAACTATAGAAGGCTGCCTCCTCCATGAACCTCCAAAGGACATCTCTGTTTTCTGAAGGTA
The DNA here is from genome assembly GCF_009762305.2 of Zalophus californianus. Taxonomy (NCBI): domain Eukaryota; kingdom Metazoa; phylum Chordata; class Mammalia; order Carnivora; family Otariidae; genus Zalophus; species Zalophus californianus. The sequence goes on along the minus strand of NC_045612.1, from coordinate 4,714,969 downwards.
TTGGTTGCCTGCAGCCTGGTAGTATAATTATTTCTAGACGGTTCCTTTAGGGCAGCAACTGTCTTTGGTCTATCTCAGTATATCTCCCACTCTGTCTTGTTTCCCTATCAGAGTCCCATTCACTCATTAGGATCCCCCTCAGATGCCACTTCTCCTGGAAACCTTTCTCTAGTCTCCTTAGTGAGAATTCATTCCACAGACATTTCTTAAGCACCTGCTCTGTGCCAGGTACTGGGCCAAGCACTGAGTATGAAATGCTGGTGTGGTGTGTTTTCTGCCTTGTAGGAACTTACAATCTGGTCAGGCTTTATCACCCTCAAAGCCCCTCTGTTAGCACCTTCTGACATGTGTCACGGGTCAACTTCTCCCACTGAGATCCAAGCTTAATGCCCAGCCCAGAGTAGATGCTCAGAGGGGTGGATGAGTGGATGCCAGAAGGGTCCAAACAAAGTGACATTTGAGTTCAGGGAAGGGAGGGGGACGTATGGTTCAGAGGTCACATGCAGTGAGGAAGAGGTCATGCAGGACAGAAGCCAGCACCCAAGCAGCTAGACCTTTGCTTAGGCCCCGAGGTGGTCAGTTTGGGAGCACCAGGGGCACTAGGGGGCTGAAGGCGGGACAGAGAGGGGCTGACAAATGTGGAGAACTCCAAAGGCCATGCTTTGGAACTTTCCCTGGAGAACCTATGGTACCACCCATATTTTTGAGCAGGGAAGATGGTCAGATCAGTGTTTTGGAAAGATCTCTCTGACTGCAGTACAGAAGACAAATTGGGAAGGAGAGACTAGAGGCAGAGGAGGTCCCCTGAGAGGAGGCTGTGGCAGGAGTGCAGGGGAAAAATTATGAGGCTAAGCCAGGGCAGTGGAAGGAGACAGGCCTGACAGACGGCTGAGAGGCAGAATCAACAGATGGCTATTACTCCAAAGACAGGCTTGACTGATGTTTCACCCACACAGAGACGTAGGCTAGAATTTGTGATAAAAATATGTTATTAACAAGTGTGGAAGGTGTTCAGCTCAGAGACTTGAATGGTATTGTGGGTGGAATCGTGTCCCCCGAAAAGATACGGTGAAGCCCGAACGCCCATCACCTATGGATGTGACTGTACTGGGAAATGGGGTCCATGCAGAGGTGCTCAAGTTCAGAGGTGGTCATTAGAGTGGGCCTAGGTCAATCTGACTGGGGTCTTTACAAGAAGAGGGAAAGGTGGCCCTGTGAAGACAGAGACAGACATGGAGTGATGCAGCTACGGACCAAGGAACGCCAAGGTCCGCCGGCAATGCCAGGAGCTAGGGCAGAGCCATGAAACAGATTTTCCCTCAGCGCTTCCAGAAGGAAGTGACCCTGCCCACACCTGGATTTCGGACTTCTGGTTTCCAGAACTAGGAGAGAATAAATTTCTGTTGTTTCAAGCCACCGGTGTGTGGTAATTTGTTATAGCCGCCGCAGAAAACTAATACCAGTAGTATGAAAGATAAGTGAATGGGCTCTCGACGAATATGGAGGGGGTGCTGAGGGGACGTTCGTGGCGTAAAAGTCTAGCAGTGGCTGTGGTGGCTTCGGAAGAGATTGTCTTTTATTTCGGACCCAGCTTTTGCCTCATTGCTCTCTAAAGGGAGGCTCGTCAGAAAAAAAAAAAAAAAAAATCCTGGGTGTGGCTCAGAAGTTGTCACAGGCTACTGTCAGAGAAACAAGATGGTGGCCTACAAATCCATTCTGTCCGGTGCGTTAAATGCTTACTCCCGGTCACAGGCTGGAGGTTCCCTGAGGAGGTTAGAACCCGTACCTCCCAAGGGGGTGTTCTTCCTGCTGTACCTCAGCACGCCTCATCTCGTCCTTCATTCATGCCAGTTACAGAGACTGCAACTAGTATGTGTTCCGGCCAGAGGATTTTGGTTTAGAAGGTAGAGAAGAAGCAAAGATACTAAAAGTCCTGTAGTCCATGCGCTGGAATATTCTTCAGCCATGAAAAGGAATGAAGTTCTGATCTATGCTCCGACGTGGACGAACCTCTCAAACACGCGGAGGAAAGAAAGCCAGACACAAAGTATCACATGTTGGATGATCCCGTTGATATGAAATGTCCAAAAGAGCGAAATCCACAGCGACAGAAAGCAGATTAATAGCTGTCAGGGGCTGGGGTGGGGAGTGGGACATGGGCAGTGACTGCTAATGGGTACAGAGTTTCCTTTGGGGGATGAAAATGGTTTGGAACCACGTAGAGCCCATGGTTGCACAGCATTGTGAAGGGACTAAATGCCCTGAATTGTACACTTTAAAATGGCTAGCTTCGTGTTATGTGATTTTTTTTACCCCAACAAACAAAGATATTGCAGGCTTGACACCAGATTTTATTATTTGGTTTCTGAAAATTGGGAGGTTAGTAACCCTCTCTGTGGCCCCCACCACCACCTTCGGCTAAGCAGCAGGAAGCCACAGAGCTCCCATTTGTCCACATGAAGTAAAGAGCAAGGTAGCTCACCCTCCTGAGAGCCACCCCAGGGCCACCGTGTGGTGGGAGACTCCCTGCTCCGTCTGGCTTCCGGGTGGGTGAGCTGCAGCCTGTGCGGAAAAGGGCAGAACGCAAGCATAAGGAGGCAAGGCCCACTGCACGCACTCCATTGCTGCTAACGGGTCTCCACGAATGGTTATGATTTTAAAGAGTGATTTCCTTCACTGGCAGCTTCTCCCTAGGCTGGGGCCTCCTGGAACCCTCTAGAAAATTCAAGTGAAAATACAGTGGAGACTCTCATCCAGAGAGCGAGGAAAGCCCAGGCATCAGAACAATGAGAAGGTGCATTGATGCATCCGATGAAATATCAAAAATCGCCCACATCCCCATCGTCTGAAGCTCAGGGGTGTCGCCCAGAGCTAGCAACTGAGCAGGGACCGCATTGTTTCATTGCTTTGGTTGCGGTGTAACTGGCCTACGACCAAGGCGCCTATTCGATCAGTGTTGGCACGAGCGTGTCCCATCACCGCAGTCCAGATAATGATATACCCACATCCCCAAAGTTGCCTTACGCCCCTAGACGGTCCCTCCCCCTTGATCCGCTTCATCATCCTGGGACAAGTGCTCATCTGCTTACCATCAGTGTCCAGCAGCTTGCATTTTCTAGAGTTTTTCATAAAGGGAATCACAAAATAGGGACTCCTTTTTGGTCTGGCTTCTTTCGTTCAGCGTAATGACTGAGATCCCATCATGCTGTGTGCATCCATTGTCCATTCCCTTTTATTGCCAACTAATACTCGCTTGTACAGATTATGCCACGGTGGCCCATCCGTCCACCTGTTCGTGGGCATTTGGGTCGCTTCCAGTTTGGGGTTACTATAAATACAACTGCTGTCAACGTCCGGGTAGGAGTGTTTGCGTGGACCCAGTCTTCCATTCTCCTAGGTAAATATCCAGCAGTGGAATGCTTGGGTTATAAGGTATATGTTTAACTTTTAAAGAAACTCCCGAACTGTTTTTTCAAAGTAGCTGTACATTCCACACTGGTGTGATTCTTCAAATCCATGCCTTTCTGTGGGGTTAGCAGAGGTTCGTGGTTTTTCGACCGGTTCTGCAGCAAACCAAACATCGGGCTGTGTCCAGAAATCACTTTGGTCTAGTTTCGGGGGCTATATTGTGACACGAGATCGGAATGAGGGGCAAGTGGTGAAGAGCAGAGTGGATGCGGGGGACCAAGGAACTTGGGGACAGGGGAACATCAGCAGGAGTCAAACTGGCCCCTTTGAAGGAAGCCTGAGCTCTGCCGAGGGCCAAGGGAAGGGAGGGGGAGCAACCAAGCACGTGTTCAGGCCTTTCTCCTGGCTTCCTGCCAGAGAAATGGAACCTCTCTGAGGAATGAACGGGCAGTTTTCCTGGGCACCCACTTCCAGGCCCTGGAGCCCACCTGTGCGGCCACGTTAAGGCCTGGGTCTGGGGGCCCCTTGCCATGGGGCAGTGCACATCTGGCTTCTGACTTGGAATAAGACAGAGAGGGCAGTTGTGACATGACCTGTTTTCCACCTGTTGCTAACTTCCTATTGTACTTCGCCTTTCATTCTCCTGTTATCTCTTTAAAGGCCCACTGGAGAAAGGCAAGGTGGAAAGGGGGCTCGGGGTGAAGTCCTTGCTCCCTGTCACGTGGCCAGGGAAGATGAGATCCGGGCACGCAGGTCAGGAAGGAAAGGCATGCTGCCCTCGGGCCTCCATCACCTCACAGAACCTGGGTAGCAGTGAGCAAAATCCAGTGTCGCCCAAACAGAACTACTCCAAATCCCAGAGTGCAGCCTTGCTTCCTTAGCTTGTTAGAGTACAAGTGCCCCTAGGATCCTCTGGGTGCCTTTGGGAGCCCTTGATGCCCCAGCAAAGAGGAGGTGGGTGTCATACTCCCTGGAAGATCCGTCCTGTTAGTATTTTTCCATCAAGATAGTAACACACTCATTCTAGAAGTTTTCTGTGGCAAACATTGGCTGGGCTTGGGGCCCCACCAAGGGCGATGCAGACAGAGGAGCCAAGCTGGCCTGGAGTGAGGCAGGCCAGTGACCCCTATCCATGGAGCGAAGGCTTCTAGGAGAACCTAGAAGAGTGGCTGGAGTCTGACTCAGCCTCTCCCCTGCCCCTCCCTCAGACGCCCCCTCCACTTCATTCTCATCTCTGAAAGCTGCTTCTCAGCCATTTCCCAGGAACGACTGACTCATGATCCCAAGCTGTCTCACCAGGGAAAAATGCCGGAGTGCCCGTCGATTACAAGCCATGGGCATGGCCTCTGTCCGAGTGGGCCCAACCATCCTAAACAAACAAGCATGCCTGTTTCTGGAAACGAGACACAGAGCTCTCAGGAGAACCTCTCTAACTAGCAATCAAAAGGCTCATTATACCTGGAGATGGGGTGGGGGAGGCCACAGATTCTAGGATTCTTAGAGCAGTTGTGATGGGGTGGCTTCTGAGCGTTCTGGGACGGAGCTGGTCCTCAAGCCTTCTGGAAGGGAAGAGGATTGGTCCTGGGCGCTAGTGAAAGTACTCTCGGAGGCTGGGATTCTTAACCCTTAACGTGCTATGGATATCCTTGGCTTTCTGGTGAACCTTACAGACCTTTTCAAAAAAAGCCATTCTTAAATACAAAACAATGGGATCACAAGGGATACCAGTTAGCCTGAAATAGTTACCTCAGTAACCAACATATATAAATATATCACAAATTTGTTTTGTTAATAAGTGCTTCCTAACACATTAAATAAGATCTAGCGGTAGGTCTCATAACTCCTGTAATTTCAAGGTAGTGATATTTGGAGATTCCTACTATGAGCGTAATGTGAAATAAAAATGTCTTCGATTTCTCTTGGTGACAAACTCACAGGTTCTGTAAATATTACAGCGGTGTGTTGCCAACATTCATAATTGAAAGGAATGCTAACTTTCAGTTAGAGGTCAGTGAAAATAGAAATGTAATTTTTTCCTGCATTCGACTTTACGGACTCTCTAACTTCTACCCATGAACCCTAGGTTAATAGCCCCCTGCTAAGACAACACTGAAACCCAGTTAATTGGTTGCTGTTGTTGTTTTTTTCTCCTGATTCTTCAGCTAAGTCAAACTGTTGACTTTACAGCTTTTTCTGTACTTTCTTCTTACTGCCAAAGCACAACCAGGGAACTTAGGTTCCAGTCCTTGCTCCCCGCTTGTGAGCTGTGTGATGTTGGGTGACCCGCTAAACCTCTCGGAATTTAGTTTTCTCCTCTGTGAAATGGGAATAACAAGAGTGCCTACCTCCTTGTGTTGACATGAGGATTAAAGGAGACAATGCCTGTACCACATCCTGGCCCCGTGTTAGCCCTTAATAAAGACGGGCCGTGATAACTATCATTAAGGAAAGAGTTCAGAAGCCAAAAGGCTGCCTGTGTGTGACCATTAATAGTAATCTGCATTCTCCTTTGGTGATTTATCTATTTGCCATCTCTACGATCCCAGAGTAGAAGGCACAGGACACGCGCAGACAGGGGAGGGGCCGCGGTGTGCTAGAGCAGGGGCACGCCCGCTCCCGCAGGCCAATTGTTATATTTGCAGGAATTTTGTTGGTGGCCAGAAATCGGCCCCAGTGAGAGCTTTTCCCCCTGGAGAGCTGCCTGTTAATTATTCACCAGCACAGCCCTGGGAGAGGGGGGTGAGGGGCTTCTCTCCCCACAGGTATGGTGGGACAAGCTCTGCCGTATCTAGGGAAGGTGTGAAACGTCAGATGGGTTTCGGAGGAGAAAACTAACTGTTCCTCGTGGTGTAAGTTAATTTCATTTTCAGTCTATTGATTCTTCTATCTACAGAGTTTGGGATCAAGGAAAGAACAGGTTTTTCTTGATTAACGTTCTCAGTTCTTGATAATTACTTCCATTTCAGCAATTCTGCAAAAGGATCTGTTTTGAGATAAGGAGAAAAAATCTCTGTTCTCTTTATCTGCAGAGTACAATATTCTTTTTCCTTAAAATCCAACATTTTTCTGTACTGGTAACTTACTTCCATGTCAACTTTTATCTAAGATTCCAGTGCCTTCTTCCCGGAGAGTATTGCAAAGGCACACAGCAGAAAAGGGAGTTTACTGATTATGCAGCCCTGTTAGCATTACTTGCGTCCAAATGTTGGCTTAGATGGTGTTTTCAGAACCCGTAAGTGGATGTTTATGTCTGCAAATGGAAGCGCTGAGTAGCTAGAGTTGCAGGGCCAATGCGGGGGAGGCAGTCCTGGGGTGGTGGTTTGCTCAAACATTGGCATTTGGTTGCATGAGCTGTTTTCCAGTGCTTCTCGGTTAGCTTGCCACAGTCTCTAAGCCGGTTGTATTCGCTGCTCTCCACCTGGTGTGGATACTAACACATGATGGAGAAAGGAAACATGGCGGAGGTGGCACGCGAGAGGACTCGGGACTGTGGAGAGGGATGGCCACAGCCTCTCGTGTGGGGATGCTGTGGGGTGCTCCACCAGGCAAAGTGTGCAGCTCAACTCTGTGGCCTTGAGGAGCTCTGCAGAGACTGGGTGGCCCGCCAAGCTATTGGTCCCACACTCTCCCCCCACCCGCATGCAGTTGCTCTTGGATCGTATGCGTTCTCATGAAATATGGGTACAACCAATTGGTTGGGTGCTTCAGGGCGGGCCACTCCTTCCTTTGCCTGTGGTCAGCATTATTGGGGTCCGTATAGTAGTCTCTGGCTCTCCTCTTGTGAAAACCTCACTCAACTGGATAATACCTCTGGCTGGCTGCTTGGCAGTAGGTAGACGAGCTGGCCTCATCATACAGACTGGATATTAGTACCGTCATTTCCCAAAGATGACAAGGAGTTAGGGATGGGGGTCGTCGCTGCCAAAATGGGCTCTGGCTTCTGGAAGCAAAAGTTGTCAACTGACAACCTAAAATAATGTGAGCCACTTGACTAGTCTGGGTTCATCCTTTTCTCTGATATGCCATGGTTTGTGCACTTCAGAGAAAGTGGGCAGCCTAGTAGCCTGTCCATAGAATACGTGGCTCTCAGAAGCAAACCAAACAGTGGTCTCTCTTCATGTGCGTTTATACCTGTGGCGATTTCAAGTCGTTCCTGTCAAAATGTACCTGCTCTCCAAAATGTGTTTTTTAAATGTAACTTTCACACTTAGGAATGGAGGGGGGGAGGAGAGATGAACATAATATAAAGTAAGGCAGAGAAATTGGCTCCTATAATTGACATAGAAATGGGCTCCTATAATTGACATAGAAACGGGCTGTGGATATGGCTGTCAGAAATTGAGCCTGACCTTGAACGTGATGGTAGTGAGCCCAAGCCTCGGAACTGGGTGTGTCCCTTCCCCTCTTGTTTTGCTAGTGCCCTGTGTGTTCTGGGCCCAGATGGGAACGTGACTTCCTGGAGGGCACAGACCATGGTCCCACCTCACATTGTTTGTCACCCAGAGAGGACACTGAGGCCCAAAAAGGGGCAGGCTCCATGGCAAGGGAGCCGCAAAGCCTCTCAAAGCCCAGCCTCCTGACTCCTAGGCCAGCCCTGAGCTCTGTAGACTGTCTGAAGCCTGCTTAGGTCTCTTCTGCTGTCTGTCACCCACCTGTGTTTGCACCCAAGTTAGGAATTTTCTACCGCTGGGACCCTTTCCAGGGGGGATTCCCACACCTGCTTCTTTACCGCGTGCCAGGCTCTCTTCCAGGAACTGGGTATTCAGCGTGGGGCTCATGTTCTTGTGGTGGGGACACTGGACAGAAAAACAGTCAACGTTGCTCTGCGACCGTGACAACGTTTCATTCCGCCCGGCAGCTATTACCACAGTGGCCTGGTTCCCCTCTGCCAGGACCTGGATGGGGGCCTAGAGGAAGACAGCACCCCGAGCTAACATTCGGTGGGGCTAACCATGGGGTAGCACCTGTTCTAAGCGCATTACAGGTATCATGCCTTTGATCTTCATCACAACCCCATGGGCAGAGGCAGTCATCACCATCTCTCTTTTACAGTTAAGGAAACATAAACAGAGAAGTTGAGTAACTTCCCCAAGATCACATAACTAATCAGTGGCAAAGCTGAGATTCAAACCCAAACCATTGGTTGCCAGAGTCCGTGTTTTAACTGCTCGGCTACTATACTGCCTCTCAGGATGGCACAGAATTTGAAGTCCAGACCCCACCCAGTTCCAGGAAGGCCCAACAGCCAGTCTGGGGTCCCCCCTCGGTCCCCCCACGATGGGTGATGACCTTCACTCCCAAAGGAATGCTGAGGCAGCCGTGTGCTAGCCGGGTATCACAGGACCTGGCCAGTGCCCCGTTCCCCTTCTTCAGCCAAAGCACCCTCCTCTGGGATAGGAACCCCAGCCCTATTTGCCTCACAGAGTGGTTGTGAGGTGCAGAGGAGCCACCTCCGATCCCACCACCCCCCCCGGAAACATTTAGCAGCACTGACCATCACCCCCCGCCCTGGTCAGGCTCCAAGCTGGGACAGACAGCAGGTTTTGCAGAGAACCAGAGACCGTTGTCTGGGCCAGCTGGGCACCACCACTGCCTGGGCTTTGGAGCAGTCGTGCCGGCTGCAAGGCCATTTCAGCCTTTATCGTGCATAGTGCCCCTTGCATGTGGCCTCCAAAGCAGCTCGAGAAGCCAAGGCCACTGTGATGGGCAGAGGAGACCCGTACAAGTTAGAGCAGTGTCTGCCTAGAGGCGGTCTGTCCATTTGCTTGGGATGCTGTCACCACACCCCACGCTGCCCGGTCCCGAGATGGCCCTACAAACCTGCCCAACGGGACCCTTTGCTGCCAGGATGCTTTTCTCTGGCCCATCTCCCTCTTTCCTGGGTCCCGGCAAGCCAGCCGTGGGGGCTGTCGGGGCCCTAGGAGCAGAGACTGCACTGCTTGGCCGGAGAAGCGGGCAGGCTGCCAGTGAACTGAATCCACTTGATTTAACTGGCCTGTGTGCTCTGTGAAACATTGTTTTTGGTCAAATGTAGGGAATCAAAGTTTAGCCATTAAAACCATGTGATCTACAACCATATTAAAAGTTAAGGATGTAAAAGTGCCCCCACAAAATGCTCTAAAGCTAAATAAAATGGTGTTAGTGCGGCCGGACAGATTCTTGTTGAAGGAAACGTAATCACTCGCTAGGAAGAGAAAAGTCCACGTGTCAGCAAATCAACACTGGGATTCTATTTTGTACTTTTAGCCACAGACGGTAATGTGGGGGCCCTGAGACGCATGACCCAGCGTCAGAACACATCAAAACAATCATGAGTGCGAGAGGGAAAGAGTTCAGTTCGCTCCACAGTCCCATCATCAAGGGGGGAACATCAGGAGACAACAAGCTGTCCCCAGTTCTCCTCACATTGCACCCCCACCCAGCACCCCTCCGCCTCCAGGCTTCTGGGGACTCTCACCCATCCACACAGCTGGAGGAACTACCCACTGCTCTTGAAAACCCACCCCTCCAGCTCCAGCCTCAGGCTCTTCTCTTCAGGTGGACTCCCCTTCTCCCCCATCTCCCTGCATGGTGTGCTTCCTATCTGGGCAGTTCAGCGATGGACACTCAGCCATCACTGGAAGGCGTGGGGTGGGGGGGGGGGCGGCCAGGGCAATTCCTAACAAGCTTACCCCGGGCTTTTGCGAGTTTGTTACGGAGGTGCACCTTTTCCCTTCCCACATAACCCAGGAACACCGCTTTCCGACAGAAGATTGAGTCAGGAACGGGAAGAAAGGCCTAAGACAGGGAAGACCAGAAGAAACGCTCTTCCACTAGCAAGAAACAGTCATTTAGAGCTCATCGCACCAAGAGTAAGACTCCAGATTTCCTAAAGATGCATCAGAGTCAGGGGCGGAGAGCTGGGGGGAAGGGTGTGCCCCCAGAAGAGAGAAGGTGGCGAAGAAACACCACAGCCCGGAGTTCCTGGGTAGTGAAGAGACTCGTCGTGCGGAGACTGATGGGCTGGGGTTGCTGCTCAGCTAGAGTTGGAGACCGTGACGGATGAGGGGATTGTGAGAGGGGGGCCTCTTGGCCAGGCACGGAGGGGAGAGCACTTGCTAACAGGACCGTGAACCCTCATCACGGAGCATTAAGGAATCACACACAACTGCAAAGAGGAACCATAAACCACCAAATGGGCACGTACACCCAAACCACCAGAAAAGAAGTTCCCCGTGCTGGGTATCTTACGTAGCTACAGTTAGCATGGCTTCCTGGAAAAACTTAGAGCAAGTGAGTGAATGCATGCTTAGAAAAGGAAGCCAGTGAAAAGTGAGTCTAAGACAAAAGCAGAAGGAGCGGGGATCCCTCGGAGCTGCCATGGGTTCATTAGGAGTAGCCTGTTGTGTTGGAATGGGCTCCTTTTCTGTTGCAATTGCTCACTGGGCAGGTAGGTCAGAGAAAAGCAAGCGTTTTTAAACTTCAACAAAGCATTTGGCATTGTCTGTTGTGAAATCCTGTTTACAGCCCAGTTATATGATTGCGTAACCAATTAAAGGACTGAATCCCAAGGCCTTGGGCAATGGATTAATGTACTCCCTCAGGGAAGGAAGTCTAGGGGCAAGTCCCAAGCCTCCCTCCTGGCTGGTTTCACTTGTTCCTCAGTGATCTGGATGAGAATAGAGAAACCCAAATCTGGTATTTGCCCACTGACATAACACCAGAGGGTGACGAATTCTCGGTAGTATGAACTTGGGATCTAAAGAGATCTTAACGAGCTTAAGATTGTCATGGGAAATTTAACAGGGACAAATAGCTGGTCCTACATTTGGGTTGTGAACCCATCTGCCCAAGCGTAGGATGAGGGAACCGTGGCTTGAGAAAAAAAACTAGGGGCTTTTACACTTTTAATTGACTGTGACTGTAATTAGCAGTGAGCCGGGCCTGCCACAATGTCACCATGATCTTGCGCACTGGGTGTGACGGTGGAGGTGCTGCTCTGTCCGCCCCGGAGCTTGGAACTCAGTTCACATCAGGTGAACAGCAGACAGGTGACAAGCAGAGGTGGCCAGCAGGGTGGTGAGAGGGCAGTAAAGAGGCTCACAATTACACGCATGCAGCCGGCAACCTCCAGAGCTGGGACTTGAACCCAGGGCTCCCATTCCAACTTCAGAGCTTTTTCATAAACCACCCATGCAAGACCCTGAATACCAAGCCTTGGATTCATTTCATTCTGATTCTTCTGAGTGTATTGACAAATGCTTTGAGAGTTGGAAAACATTTTAATGGAAAGCAGAGACCCTCTCAGCCTTTGTAGATATGCGGGCTACGCCCTCTAACTTTTGATACCCAAGAGAAACTCAGCAGAGATACTCTCTCATAAAAAGTAATTTCTTAGAGGTGCCTGGGTGGCTCAGGGGGATGAGCGTCCAATTCTTGGTTTTGGCTCAGGTCGTGATCTCGTGGGTCATGGGATCGAGTCCCACGTTGAGCGCCGCCTCAGTGGGGAGTCTGAGTTCTCTCTCCCTCTGCTCCTCCCTCCACTCTCTCTCTCTTTCTCTCTCTCTCTGAAATAAAGAAAATAAATCTTTTTTAAAAAAGAAGAAAAAAAGCAATTTCTTAAATGAATATGAAATGAATTTCAGAAACCCCCAGAGGCTTCTTATCCACTTTAAAAGGTACATATTATTAAAAACAATACCTGTTGGATGCACTAAGGTTGTATAGCTTAACAGAACTTTACTGTACCTTACCTTCCCTGCAGGAGAGAATGAAAAGTTTGTCTCTTTTCTTACGCCTTCTGTACAACTCTCATCCTTTTCTTGTATGAGCAAAAAGAGGAAGGATGAATCAGGATGATACAGGCAGCTTGCCTAGATGAATAAGTGGACGGCTTATTGGATGAATGAACTGCAAAGTCTTGGCACAGAAGTGTTTCTTTGGAGTGTTTCTGAATTCCAAACCAACTTCGTGCACAGCTGAAGGACAGTAACTGGTGACACTCCGTTGAAGAGCCTGGAGCTCTGTGGCTCTGTAACCTTCCACGCCTTTCAAGCTCTAGCTGTTTGAACCCTTAAACCCCAGAAACATACATTTGCATTTGGTCCAGAAATGGAGTCAAATAATTATCCTTGAAGGAGTTAGAGCAAGGACTCGTGAAGTCATGGAGGTGGTACTGATTTGGATTGTGAAGAGATCGGTCCAGAAGGAATAAATGCAGTGGACCAGGCCGGGCTCAGGAGAAGCTCAAGTTGCATGCCTCCTGAAGCCCAGCCCTATCCAGTCGCTTTCCTGAAACTTCCTCTTCCTGGTGAATTAGCACATGGCATATGTGGCCTCCACAGTGTTAAGCCCCAGCCGATGACATGGGTTTGTTTTTTTCTGTCTCAGGCAAGACAGGTTTGATCAAGAAAACATGTCTTATTCAGTGCGTCTTAGCAGCTGGGCTCATGGGATGGGTCAAGTGCCATGCATTCAAGATCTGCTTGGGGCTCTGCAGTCTCTCCTTCGCTACCCATCACAGCAGAGCGGCCTTGTGTTTGCTTAGGCGGCGAACACCACATAGGACCGGCAAAGGAAATCGGCTCATAGAGTTTGAACTGTGGAAATTCACTCTTGGCGATCGAGCAGAGTAGCCTACAAAAGTATCCATGTCAATTTTCCCTTTCAGCTCTTTTGGCTTCTGCACTACATTGCTCTTGCCCGCTTATCATGCCCGATCCTCCGCGTCTTGATGACTGTGTCCTGGGAGGGAAGTGTCTGTGAACCATTTCCGAAATGCATGGCGATTTTCCCACTTTCTTTGGAAACCAGAGCCGTTGTTGCCAAGTTGTGATAAATATCTGGAAAATTAGATTGTTTCCTCCAAAGCTGGTGGTAGCAGCCTTGACTGTTTTCTTTCATTTGTGAAATAATATCAGAAATATTTGCAAAGACGCATTTCCAAGAATGGAGAGAATTTATTTCATCATAATAAGTCCTAAAAGCACATTTTCCTCCTATCAAATGAGATTTCACGTGAAGTCTGTAAGTGCCACACTAGGGTTTTTTCCTATTATTCTAAATCCATCTAAAGAGTGGAATGTGTTAAGGAAGACAACTTAAACATGAGCTCTCCACAGATCTTTTCTGACCTTCAAAATAGTCTTTATTTTGAAAGAAATGGCTGCTCCATTTCTTCTTTTAACTCACTGCTCCCACGGGCCACTGGCTGAGTCCCCTTCCCTCCTTCTGTTCGCCTTCTTAGGCAGATTTCTCAGTCGGACCCACCACAGTATAGCTGGAGCTAGAAGGCTGGACTGTGGGTGCAGACCTACGGGGACACCTCCTTGCCATGCCTCATGTTCCCCAATTAGCTGTGGCCTTGTCTTCTCCCACTTTCTTTTTAGAGCACTTTGGCCTCTGAGGGGGATGAAGAATTCTTGAGCATTGTCCTAATTGGGGATCTAGGACTCTGATCCCCCGATTGCCTTGTTTAGAAATCTGGGGGTGTGTGGGGGTTCCACAAGTCTTTGGTTCCAAGCAGAAAGGGAGGACCCCAAGCTCCACCCAGCCCCCCTGGGAGTCCAGAGCCGGCCTAGCGTGTCTCCAGTAGCTCTGGCTAGAAGTCAGAATAGGTGGACGGCCATAGAGGAAAGTCGATGTAGAGGCTGCCAAGCCTCATAGGGTCCTCCGGGCCAAACTCATTAGGGTGTCGAGAGCAGGTGAAACCCGGAGGTGTGAAGAGGCTTGCCCGTCGGCTTGGCAGGGACAGGCCGAAGTCTTGGTGTGGCTGGCAGGGTCACACTTGGGAGAGAGGCAGGGTCGTGGCAGCCTGGGAGGCTGCCTCAGGTTTTATTAGACTTCCTCTGTGAATACCTTTCTGAATGTGAACCCGAGGGAACTTTCGCTCGAGTGCCTGTCCTCAGTCCAGCTGCTGCCATGGCACCCTGACGTGGGATTCAGGGTCTGGTGTCCCTGCTCGTCATCCCTGTGATCCTGGACAAGTCTCTGCCTCATTTCCCTTATCTGTACCTAAACTCTCTAGTTTTCCCTCTCAATATTAACATTCTTAGGACTCCAGCCAAGCTTCACTGTAAAGGAGGGACACAAAATGACACTGCTTCTGTCAGCACGGTGGCTTGCTCCGTTTCCTGCACTGTAGGAAGGGGCTGCCCTCCCCCCATCCCGCCCCTCTGTCCCACAGGGCAGGTTCAGGTTGTCATCTGAAGAGCAAAGGGGATCAGTCCCATTTTGCAGATGCGGAGCCCGAGGCTCATAGAAGTCAAGGGATCTGGGTAAGATGGGAGGTGAACCCAGGTCCCCTGACTCCCATGTTCTACCCACGATTTCTCCTCGGCCACCAGCTAACAGCACGCTGCACACCTTTACTTGCCAGGTTTGGCTGTGGTTAGCTGGCACCTGGACCCAAGTTGTTTCTGCACTCCGAAGCTCTTGCCTTCTGAAGTTGCTACAAAAGCAAACCATGCCCAGTGCTTTCCTCCTCCCTAGCCCACCATCGCCGGTGACTCTTGTATGTTAAGTCCACGGACAGCACCGGTTTTGCAGTCATTTCAAGGGGAAATGAACCTTGCTTGAGTGTGTGCCTTAAGGCAAGTGGCAGGCAGGGCTGGAAAGGAGGGCAGCTACAGTTCTCTTCCCTCTGCCGGCCACTGCTGGAACCAGCTGGAAGGTAGAAGGGCCAGGGAACCACCAGTACTGATGAGGCACTCCCAGTATAGAGAGGGAGCACTTCCTCCAGGGCCTCCAGGGCCTCTAGTGCCAGGGTGTTTTCTGGAGGCAGAGATGGGGGGAAAGCTGTGTGTTGATGTACATCTTTGTGGATCTGCATATGTGTGTGTGCATGTATCCGCGTACATGTCTGCATGTGTCTATGTGTATGTCTGTGTATCTCTGTTTCTGTATGCACGTGTGTGTGTGTGTGTGTTTTGGTATGCATACACAACAGCATCTATCTGTGTGTGTGTGTGTGTGTGTGTGTCGGTATGCATACGCAACAGTGTCTATCTCTGTGTGTGTGTGGTACAGTATGCATACACAACAGGGTATATCTGTGTGTGTGTGTGCGCATGTGTTTCGGTATGCATACGCAACAGCGTCTGTGTGTGTGTGTGTGTGTGTGTGTGTGTAGGTATGCATATGCAACAGCGTCTCTATGTGTGTGTGTGTGTGTGTTTCGGTATGCATACGCAACAGCGTGTGTGTGTGTGTGTGTGTGTTGGTATGCATACACAACAGCGTCTATCTCTGTGTCTGTGGTACGGTATGCATACGCAACAGTGTATATCTGTGTGTGTGTGCATGTGTTTCGGTATGCATATGCAACAGTGTCTGTGTGTGTGTGTGTGTGTGTGTGTGTAGGTATGCATATACAACAGCATCTGTATGTGTGTTTCGGTATGCATACGCAACAGCGTCTGTGTGTGTGTGTGTGTGTGCATTTCGGTATGCATATGCAACAGCGTCTATCTCTGTGTGTGTGTGTGTTTCAGTATGCATACGCAACAGCGTCTATCTGTGTGTGTGTGTGTGTGTGTGTTTCGGTATGCATATGCAACACTGTGTGCATGTGTGTGTGTGTGTGTGTGTCGGTATGCATACACAACAGCGTCTGGGTGTGTGTGTGTGTGTGTGTTTCGGTATGCATACGCAACAGCGTCTGTGTGTGTGTGTGCGTGTGTGTTTCGGTATGCATACGCAACAGCGTCTGTGTGTGTGTGTGTTTCGGTATGCATACACAACAGCGTCTGTGTGTGTGTGTGTGTGTGTGTGTTTCGGTATGCATACGCAACAGTGTCTGTGTGTGTGTGTGTGTGTTTCGGTATGCATACACAACAGCATCTATCTGTGTGTGCGCGTGTGTTTCGGTATGCATACACAACAGTGTCTGTGTGTGTGTGTGCGTGTGTGTTTCGGTATGCATACGCAACAGCATCTGTGTGTGTGTGTGTGTGTGTGTTTCGATATGCATACGCAACAGCATCTGTGTGTGTGTGTGAGTGTGTGTGTGTGTGTTTCGGTATGCATATGCAACAGCGTCTGTGTGTGTGTGTGTGTCGGTATGCATACGCAACAGTGTGTGTGTGTGTGTGTGTGTGTGTAGGTATTCATATGTAACAGCGTCTGAATGTGTGTGTGTGTGTGTTTCGGTATGCATACGCAACAGCGTCTATCTGTGTGTGTGTGTTTCGGTATGCATATGCAATAGCGTCTGTGTGTGTGTGTGTGTGTGTGTGTGTGTGTGTTTCGGTATGCATACGCAACAGTGTCTGTGTGTGTGTGTGTGTGTGTTTCAGTATGCATAGGCAACAGCGTCTGTGTGTGTGTGTGTGTGTGTGTGTGTGTGTGTTTCGGTATGCATACGCAACAGCGTCTGTGTGTGTGTGTGTTTCGGTATGCATAGGCAATAGCGTCTATCTGTGTGTGTGCGCGCGTGTTTCGGTATGCATACACAACAGCGTCTGTGTGTGTGTGTTTCGGTATGCATACGGAACAGCATCTGTGTGTGTGTGTGTGTGTGTGTGTGTGTGTTTCGGTATGCATATGCAACAGCGTCTGTGTCTGTGTGTGTGTTTTGGTATGCATACACAACAGTGTCTGGTTGTGTGTGTGTGTCTGTGTGTTTCGGTATGCATACACAACAGCATCTGTATGTGTGTGAGTATGTGTGTGTGTGTTTTGGTATGCATACGCAACAGCGTCTGTGTGTGTGTGTGTGTGTGTCTGTGTGTTTTGGTGTGCATACGCAACAGCATCTGTATGTGTGTGAGTGTGTGTGCGTGTGTTTCGGTATGCATACGCAACAGCGTCTGTGTGTGTGTGTGTTTCGGTATGCATACACAACAGCGTCTGTATGTGTGTGAGTGTGTGCGTGTGTGTGTGTGTGTTTCGGTATGCGTACGCAACAGCGTCTGTGTGTGTGTGTGTGTGTGTTTCGGTATGCATACGCAACAACTTCTGTGTGTGTGTGTGTGTGTTTCGGTGTGCATACGCAAGTGTCTGTGTTTGTGTGTGCGTGTGTGTCAGTATGCATATGCAACAGCGTCTGTATGTGTGTGTGTGTGTGTGTTTCGGTATGCATACGCAACAGCATCTGTGTGTGTGTTGTGTGTGTGTGTGTTTCGGTATGCATACGCAACAGCATCTGCGTGTTTCTGTGTGTGTGTGTGTGTGTGTTTCGGTATGCATACACAACAGTGTCTGTGTGTGTGTGTGTGTGTTTCAGCATGCATACGCAACAGCATCTGTGTGTGTGTGTGTTTCGGTATGCATACACAACAGTGTGTGTGTGTGTGTCAGTATTCATACGCAACAGCGTCTGTGTGTGTGTCGGTGTGTGTGTGTTTCGGTATGCATATGCAACAGCGTCTGTGTGTGTGTGTGTGTGTCGGTATGCATACGCAACAGCGTCTGTGTGTGTGTGTGTGTGTGTGTGTGTGTGTGTGTTGGTATGCATACGCAACAGTGTCTGTGTGTGTGTGTGAATGAGTGACTACATTTGTGTCTTTCTGTGCACATGTACAACTGTGCACACCTGTGTCTGCGTGTGTGTATGTTCATATCACAACATATGAGTGGGATGGTCTGGCCCTGCAGAGGACACCAGAGCAGTTTCCCGACACCCTCCAGCACAACCCCAGATTGCGTGGTCGGCTGTGGAGAAGCTCAGGGAAACTCGGCTTGCAGGCATTCAGCACATGGAAGGGCCAGCATGCAGTGCTAAATCCCAGGGCTCTTCCAGTTCTCGAAGTGTGTGATGTCTGTGACAGGAAAAGATAATGCTGAACAAGTCCAGTACAAAAATGAGGTCTTGACAAAACTTGGCCTTATATCACCTCACAGGCTTGTCCTGCTGCCGTCAATCATGTGACAAGATCAGCATTGTCATCACTGCTGTAAGACTCTCTTGGTCTGCCCTAATTTCTTGGTGTCCCCATGTTCCAGAAACCTCGGTTCTCCGTTTGCCGTAATGGGTGGCCATCACCCGCTGCTCTGTCTTAGAGTCAAATCCACTTCAGGGCAGGGCCAACTGGAGAAACCGTGCTCTCCGCTGACTTGTTGGTCGCTATACAAGTCTTGGCTCCTTAAAGCAGGACTTTGCCATCTGGGCCTACTGTGTGGGAGCACAGGACATTTGTATTTGCCAGGAAGCCATGGCCCCAAGCAGATTTGTCAATGAGTGGCACATGACACCCAGATGGGGGAGGGGCATTTTTAACATTAGCGGCATGATATCCCAAAGCCCAAAGGAGGCAGAGTGGGGAGTTCCTGGGGAGCAGCAGTGGCCGTGTCAAAAGTATGATCAGGGGCGCCTGGGTGGCTCAGTCGGTTGGGCATCTGCCTTCGGCTCAGGTCATGGTCCCGGGGTCCTGGGATCGAGCCCCACGTCAGGCTCCCAGGGAGCCTGCTTCTCCCTCTCCCTCTGCCTGCCACGCCCCTTGCTTGTGCGCACTCTCTGTGTCAAATAAATGAATATAATCTTAAAAAAATAAAAGTATAATCAACCAGAGCTTGAGATATCATTTCCACATCAACTTGGTTACGTTTTTCACTAATGATGTAGGTCACTGGGGAAAGGTCACCAGCAACAGGAGAAAAGGGCCATTGACATCACATTTCACAAGGAGCCAGTCTTAACTAAGAGTAGAGGATAGATGAATGGACAAAGAAAAGATAGTATATATATGCAGTGGAATGCTATCCAGCCATAACAAAGAATTGAACGCTTGCCATTTGCAGCGACATGGATGGAGCTAGAGAGTATCATGCTAAGCAAGATAAGTCAGTCAGAGAAAGACAACTACCGTATGATTTCAGTCACATGCGAAATTTAAGAAACAAAACAAAGGAGCACAGGGAAAACCGAGAGAGAGAGAGAGAGAGAGAGAGGCAAAGGAAGAAACAGACTCTTCACTCTAGAGAACACACTGATGGTCACCAGAATGTAGGTGAGTGGGGGATGGGGGAAACAGGTGACGGGGACTAAGAGTGCACGTGTTGTGATGAGCGCCGGGTGATGGATGGAAGTGTTGACTCACTATATCATACACCTGAACCTAATATTACACTCTGGTAACTACCGGGAATTAAAATAAAAACCTTAGAAAAAGTGTAGAGGATATAAACTTTCTTTTCTCCAAACACAAGATGATTCATCCTTTTTCTAAAAGGAACATCTTGGGGCGCCTGGGTGGCTCAGTCGGTTAAGCGTCTGCCTTCGGCTCAGGTCATGATCCCAGGGTCCTGGGATCGAGCCCCACATCGGGCTCCTGGCTCAGCAGGGAGCCTGCTTCTCCCTTTCCCTCTGCCTCTCTCCCTGCTCATGCTCTCTCTCTCTGTATCTCTGTGTTTCAAATGAATAAAAAAAAAAAATCCTTAAAAGGAACATCTTTCTAAAACCCCAAGTCAGATTAAGGAGTGATAACAATTTGGGCTTTATAAAAAAGCTCAATTAGTATATAATTCACATACCATACAATTCACTCTGAAAGTGTACAAGTGAATGAGTTCTTCGTACTCCCAGGCATGTGTAACCATCTTCACAATTAATTCTAGAACATTTTTATCACCCTCAAAAGAAACCCGTGTCCGTCACTCCACATTCTCCCCTCTCCCCATGTCCAAAGTATAATCAGGAGTGCCTGGGTGGCCCAGTCAGAGAGCCACACTCAGTGGCTAGGCAACCACAAATCTACTTTCTTTCTCTACAGACTTGTCTGTTCTGGACGTTCCATATAAATGGAATCATACAATATGTGGTGGTCCCTTGTGCCTGACATCTTTTACTTAGCATCATGATTTCAAGGTTCCTCCATGTTCCTCCATACATGTTTAGTATGTGTCACACTTCATTCCTTTTTATGGTTGAATAACATTTCATCATACGGATAGACCACATTTTGCTTCTCCATTCACCAGTTGATGGACATTTGGGTTGTTTAAACCTCTTGGCTATTGTGAATAGTGCTACTATGAACATTCATGTGCAAGTTTTTGTGTAGATGTGCTTTCAGTTCTCTTGGATATATAACCAGGAGCGGAATTGCTGGATCATGTAGCTACTCTATGTTTAACTTGATTCAGCAACTGCCAAATTGTTTTCCAGAGTGGCTGCACCATTTTACATTCACACCGGCAATATTTGAGGATTCTAATTTTTCCATACCACTTTGGGCTTTTTAAAGTCAACTTTTAAAAGGCAAAAGCAGTGTTTTAGAATATTGATACATTTATTAGCACAAAGCTATAATTACATGCCTTGCAGCTCTTCACGTTGTCGGAGCAGTCCTTTCAAATGGACACAATGAAGGATGTGTTACGCGTTCCTGAGGACACATGGGCGCCAACACACCGAGTCATCGAGGCTCTAGGCTGAGGGACTGCTTTAGAGGGTTCCAGTCCAGCCTTCCACTCAAGCTTGTGCTGACCTCGGGGAGCTTACAGACTACAGGGGAGCCAAACGTTCACCAAGTACTTCCCGCCATGCGTGATGGGGGCACAGAGGGAGCTCTTCATGTGTGCCATGTAGGAATGTTGGAGAGAGCCAGTGGAAATGCTGTGTACATTGCCAAGCCAGATGCCTGGCTCATGGTGGGCACCCACTGGTGGCGGTTATATTTCTGTATAGAACTTTGCGTTTTACACATGAGGACACTGAGTCTTTAAGGTGAAGCTGCTTTTCCAGAGCCCCATAACTTATGACTGAGAACCCTGCCTTCCTACTTCATTGGGCTCCAAAGTCCTGCCTGTACTGATATCTAGATGCCTGGCCTCTTTAACCCTTGACCTGCCTGTCTTCAGCCTGGGTTCTACCTGCTTCTCCCGGGTCTGAATCCTGCTGGAGCCAGGGCATCCTACCTGACTCACGCCCAGCTTAACACCAAGACTGTGAGTGGCAGATAGTAATTATGAATAGTTAGCCGGTACCTGTTCGAGCAGGGTGACCTGCTGATAGTTAGCAGCCACAGTGGCCATGATGGATGGCTGCGAGCTGCTCGGTCTGTGCCTCATGCAGCGCTCTCTGCCTATCAGCAGCCCCACACTTCTTCCCACTGTCTGGCCTGGAAGTTCTGGAAGGTAGGTGTGGCCTTAGCTTCCTGGTCTGTATGCAGCCAGTCATCAAGCCAAGGGAATCCTCCTTCCCTTCATGTCCTTGCTTCTTCTCCATTCCCACACGCTCCCCCCGACCCCCACTTTTGTCTACAAAATTTTACAAACTGTTTGCCATGAGCAAAGCACTGTGTCACGTGCTCTGGTTCAGAGCCACCTGGGAGAAATAAAGAGTCCAGAACTGGGTGTTCTGTAAGTGCCCAGAGCCAAAGACGGCCCTGGGCTATGAACACTCCAGCTCTTAGTCATCCTAATGAGAGAGAATCTTTCACCACAGAATAGTAAGTGAGCCCAGAAGCTCAGAGTAACCAGTGAGTGTGCTGTGCTGCGGACACGGGCCAGTCCTCGCTGGTACCTGTGCCTTCCCCTACAAACATTTCTGTCCCCGGCGTGTGAGTTTGTTGGGGCTGCCATAACAAAATTCCACAAACAGGGCGCCCTAAACCCCACACGTCTGTTTTCTCACAGCCCTGGAAAGTAGAATTCTGAGATCGAGGTGTCAGGAGGGCTGCACTCCCTCTGAAGGGGCCACGGAAGGACCTGTTTTGCTCTTTCTTCTAGGGCTTGGTGGTTCCTTGGCTCGTGGCGGCAATCAGTGCAGTCTTCGCATGATGTTCTCCCTCTGGGTCCAAATGTCCCCTTTCTATAAGGACGCTGGTCATACTGCATTAAGGGCCCACCCTACTCCAGGATGACCTCGTCTTAACTCCTGACACCTGCAATGACCCTATTTGCAAATAAAGCCACATTGTAAAATATGGGAAGGAGACACAATTCAACACACAGCACTAGTGTGCATGTTTGGAAACTGATTTGAATTATTTATCCATCAACACTGCAGATCTGTTCTTCCACAAGCCCACTTGAAACCTGGAGGTCTTTTGGCTTTTTCTTTGCTTTGGGGGCTAAATTTGACCCTTGAAAAATGAGGGCTCTTCTATTGAATGTCTTCTATCCTGACCAAAAATCTGCCCAACAACCTGGTGCCTCGGGGTGGGACATCATGGCCTCAGGGGTCACACTGGGAATGGCTGAGCCTGTCTCCTCACCCTCGCTGCATCCAGGGGACACAGAGGAAGAAGCAGTTAGGATGAGAGACACACTCAGGTCTGTCAGTGCGCCTGTGAAGTAGGCGCCCAACTCGGCTTCACAGCGTAGCATGCTGTTTGGACCTTCCAGTCCGAAGCCCAAGGCTATTCCTGGCCGAAATGGTAGCGGCTGGGGGGCAAGGGCAGAACTCCTTTGTGCTTTTATTTTTTTAAAAAGATTTTATTTATTTATTTGAGAGAGAGCATGCGCACAAGCAGGGGGAGGGGCTGAGGAGAAGCAGACTCCCCGCTGAGCAGGGAACCCGTCTGCGGGGCTCTATCCCAGGACCCTGGGATCATGACCTGAACCGAAGGCAGACGCTTAACTGACTGAGCCACCCGGGCGCCCTTCCTTTGGCTTTTAAAGAAGATTTCAGGCTTGCATTGCTCCCCTTCCTTCCTTGCCAAGTGCCTTTAACTTGGCTCCTGGTTTCCTTCCTCGGTCATGCCTGCAGCCGGGCGGCAGCAAGGTAAAGCTGGCCCCAAATGGCACTTGGAGGTGGACATGAGGGATCTGGCAGAGTCCACAGACCCGGGAAGCAAGAAATCAGGCACTAGAGACGTGGCTAACACGGGGTGGGGTGAGCCAGCGATAACCCCAGCGGTACTAGTGTGCCTTCAGAGCTCTGGGTGTGGGTGGCCAGGGGGTCCCAGGTATGTGCTTAGAGCCTGAGGGGGAAACAGAGACTGCCCACAGGCCTCTGTTCTGAAGCTGAGGTATGAGAACGCCCCTTGCCTCACCCTAATGCCCACGGGCACAGGCTACAAAGTCACAAAGCAATGCATCTCCCTGGGGCAGCCACATATTTGAGGATGGGGCACGTTTTCTTTCTGTATGGAGGCCGAACGTGGATATGTATGAAGTGGAAAGTTGAATGCACATGGATTTGTGGGAATGAAATCCAAAGTGTGTGTGGCAGATGGCTCTGGGGTTCCCCTACAGCCCTGGACTGTGCTTGGGTAAGAACAATTGCTGGGAGTTGGTTTCTTTTTATGCGAGGGGCAAAGGCTTCCCGAACAGGTGCTCATGGGCGCTGCCAGGGGACGAGGAGCCCAGGCGGGCCTCAGGGATGGAAAGGTGGTGGACCCCTGCTGTGGACAGAAAGGTCTGCCCACGGGTTGTTTCCCAGGCCTAGGTTCATCTAGAGGGAAAGAGGAACCGAGACCACGGCCCGAGGCCGGTATGCTGGGGGTGGGAGATCCCTTCCGACTTGGACCAAACAAAGACAATTTCCGGGCGGGGACCTCCTGTCAGCACCCCCTCCATTGGCTGTGCTCCCCAGCCCCGGGTCCCCCCAGTACCTAAGTGCGCGGCTGTGGTGCTGAGCCAGTAAGCTGCTACTTCGGACCAGAGAATCAAGCCTTTGTTCTGGAAGCTCTGGCCATTACCCCCACTTGTCCCCTTTACGTTGGCTGCTGGGAGCCACAAAGGGGCAGGACAAGAAATCAGTAGAGTGGAGTCTTTAAAAGCAAAAGCGGCTTTTTTTTTTTTTTTTTTTTTGCCTTTTTTCTTTAGAGCTGAATGGGTAGCTTGTTTGATGTCGATAGGTTTTGTGTTGCCAGCCCTGAAATAAGATCCCGGCCTCCGTCCCCCACACGGGCTCCAGATGCTGGGCCGGGGAGTTAGTGATGGCCTCTGCGGTAAATAGGGTCTCTTTTTCCCAGTTCTCTTTGGGTGCATTGTACATTATATGCCATTTTGTCCCCAGACCCTAGTGTTTGAGTGAGGTTACAGCCAAGGCCTCAGGCTTGGCCCCTGAAACACTCAAGAAAGATTTGGGTGGGAATTGTTTTTTAAAGAATAAAAAGGTCTGTACAAACTTCTGTATGTTGCTTTAAAAAGGAATGCTACTTAGGACATGTCCCAGAAGCAAGAAGAAGAATCAGTGTCCCCCTGGATCTGAACATTGACATCTGTTTTGAATAGCATTTCGCTTCTTTTTTTGAAGGAATTACAGGTTCAGGGAAAATTTCAAACATGGTAGAGAGGCCCCCGGTGGTTACACCTTATATCCCACTTGTATAATATCAAAACCAGGAAATCGATATTGCCATGGGTTTTTTTCTAATGAGTCTCCCTACAGGTCTTTTGTGTGGACATACATTTTCGTTTCTTCGGGATAAATGCCCTGGAGTGCAATCGCCGTGTCCTGTGATACTTTCATGCTTACTCTTAGAAGAAAGTACCAAACAGTCTTACAGAGCGTCTGTACAATTTTACATTCTGACCGGCAGCTTCTCCACATTCTCACCTGTTTTTGCCATCATGACCATTTTTTTATATTAGCCATTCTGATATGTATGCAAGAGTATTGCTTTGTGGTTTTAATTTGCAGTTCTCTAATGGTTACTGATATTGAACATCTTTGTATGTGCTTATTCGCCACCTGTAGAAACTTGGAAGTACAATGTCTTTTCACATCTTTTGCCCATTTTCTACTTGGATAGTAGTTTGTCTTCCTACCAGTGAGTGTTGAGATTCTTTATATATTCTAGATACTAGTCCTTTATCAGATATGAGGTTGCACATACTTGCTTCCAGTCTGTAACTTGTTCTTTCATCCTATTCACAGGATCTTTTCACAGAGCAAAAGATTATATTTTCGATAAGGTCTGATTTGTCTATATTTCTTTTTATGGGTCATGCTTTTGGTATCATATCTGAGAAAGAACGTTTTGCCTAGCTTTACATCCTACAGATGTTCTACTTTTTTCCCTGAAACTTGTATAGTTTGACTCTTATATTTAACTCCATGGTCCATTTTGAGTTAGTTTTTGTGTAAGGGATGAGGTTGAGGTTGATGTTCATTTTTTGCTTATAGATGTTCACCTGTTCCAGAACCCCATGTTAAAAATGCTATTATCCCTGCACCAGATTGCTTTTGCACTTTTGCCAAAAATCAGTTAGGCGTATTTGTGTGGGTCTTTTTCTGGGTTCTCTGTTTTATTTCAGTTATCTGTGTGTCTGTCCCTCTGCCAATACCACATGATCTTGATCACTGAGACCATAGAATAAGTCTTGAAATTGGATAGATTGATTCCTTCCACTTTACTCTTCTTTTTCAAAATTGTTTCCACCCTCCTACTTCCTTTGCCTTTCCATTTAATTTTGGAATATTATTCCATTTATTTTAGAATAATCTTGTCTGTATCTACAAAAATCCTTGCTGGGATTTGGGGGCACCTGGGTGGCTCAGTCAGTTAAGCATCTGACTTCTGCTCAGGTTCTGATCTCAGGGTCCTGGGGTTGAGCCCCATGTTGGGCTCCATACTTAGTAGGGAGTCTGCTTCTCCCTCTGCCCCTCCCCTTGCTCACACTCTCTCTCTCTCTCTTTCATATAAATAAATAAAATCTTTAAAAAAAGTCTTGCTGGGATTTTGATAGGAATTGGTTAAAGCTGTACATCAATTTGGGAAAAATCGACATCTTTAATATGTTGAGCCTTCTAATCTATGAACATGGAATATCCCTCCATTCACTTAGCTCTTCTCCTATTTCTTTCATCAGTGCTGCATAGTTTTCAGCATATGAGTCCTATACATGTTTTGCTTAGTTTTCACCTGGAAGTTTTGGGGCAATAGTAAATGGTATTGTATTTTGCGGAGGTGGGGGTTGGCAGAAGGAAAGGGAGAGAGAGAATCCCAAGCAGGCTTCACATCCAGCATGGAGCCTGACTCGGGGCTCCATCTCAGGCTCACGACCAGGTGCCTCAATGGTATTGTATTTTTAATCCCAGTGTCCATTTATTCATTGATGGCACATATAAGTGCAATTGATTTTTATTCATTGATCTTGTATCTCAGACCTTCCTGAACTCTCTTCTTGGTTCTAGGAGTTTCTTTGTAAATTTTTTAATGTTTTCCACATAAACGATTGTGCCAACTGCAAATAGAAATAGTTTTACTTCTTTTCTAACACGTATGTCTTTCATTTCATTTTCTTAGCTTAATGGACTAGCTAGAATTTCCCAGTACTATGCTACTATGTTTTTGTTTTGTTTTGTTTTTGTTTTTTTAATTGAGAGATATTTGACATACGACATTGTGTGAGTTTAAGGTGTACGACATATTGATTTAAGCAGTAAAGAGAGCAGATATACTTGCCTTGTTAACAGTCTTATGAGGAAGGCATTTATTCTTTAATCATTAAGGGTGATGTTAGCTGTAGGTTTATTATTGACATTCTTTATCAAGTTGAGGAAGTTCCCCTCTATTCCTGGTTTTCTGAGAGTTTTTATCATGAATGGATGTTGAATTTTGTGAAGTGCTTTTTCTGCATCAAATGATGTGATCGTATGATTTTAATAGAAGTTTTTTGTTTTGAGATAATTGTAAGTGAACATGCAATTGTAAGAAATAATCCAAATAGGTCCCACATACCCTTTAACCAACTTCCCCTAATGATAACATCTGGCAAAACTATAGTACGATATCATAACCAGGATGCTGACATTGGTACATACAGCTAAGGTACAGAACATTCCCATCACCACATGAATCCCTCATGTTGCCCATTTGTGGATACATCCACTTCCTTCTGACACTCACTCCCTCCTTAACCATTGGCAACCACTAATCAGTCCATTTCTATAGTTTTGTCATTTTGAGATTGTTACAGAAATGCAATTATGCAGTATGTAAATTTGGGGGATTGACTTTTTTCACTCAGCATAATTCTCTGCAGATTCATCCGGGTCATTGTATGGATCAGCAGTCATGTCTTTATATTGCTGAGTAGTATTCCGTGGTATACATGCACCAGTTTGCTTAACCATTCATCCATTGAAGGACTTCTGGGTTGTTTCCCTTTTTTGGCTACTATGAATAGAGCTACTCTAAACACTCGTTTACAAAATTTTGTGTGAACACAAGTCTTCATTCCTCTGGGATAAATACCCAGGAGTTCAGTTGCTGGGTCATCTAATGGTTGTGTGTTTAGTTTTTAAAGAAACTGCCAGTTTTGCAGTGACTGTTTTCGCAGAGTGACTTTTCATTCCCACCAGCAATGTGTGAATGATCTGGTTTCTCTCATTGTGGCCAGTATTTAGTGTTGTCGCTATTTTTTTAAAGACGAAAGTCGCATAACAATTTAGTGTCATTTAATACATTCACAATGTACTAAAGCATCACCTTTATCTAGTTTACATCACCCTGAAATAAAACCCAATACTCATTAGGCAGTCATTCTCCATTCTCCCCTCCCCCCAGCGCCTAGCAAACACCGATCTGATTTCTCTCTATGGATTTACCTATTCTGGACATTTCATATAATTTCATACAATATGTGACTTTTTACGACAGGCTTCTTTTCACTTAGTGTAATGTTGTCAAGGTTCATCCATGTCCTAGCCTTTCTCAGTATTTCATTCCTTTGAATGGTAGAATAACAGTCCACAGTATGGTTGTACCAAAATTTGTTTATCCATTTATACACTGATGGACATTTGGGTTATCTCCACCTTTTGGTTATCATGAATGATGCACTTAAGAAGATTGTGTAAAAGTGTTTGAGTACCTATTTTTGATTCTTTTGGATATATACTTGGAGTGGAATTGCAGGGTCAGATGGTAATTCTACATTTTACTTTTTGAGGAACTGCCAAACTGTTTTCCACAGCAGCCATGACATTTAAATTCTCGTTAGGAATGTACGAGGGTTTTGATTTTTCCACATTCTTGCCAACACTTGTTATTTTCCTTTAATTATGCTATCCTAATGGGTGGGAAGTGGTATATCATAGTTTTGATTTGCATTTCCCTTAGGCCTAATGGTATTGAGCATCTTTACATGGGCTTGTTGGCCCAAAGTGTATCTTCTTTGGAGAAACGTCTATTCAAGTCTTTTGTCCGTTTTTTAGATTGTATTGTTTGTCTTTTCATTGTTGTAACAGTTCTTTATACATTCTAATTCATACTAGATCCTTTTCAAATATATGATTTGCAATAGTTTTCTCTCATTCTGTAGGCTGTCTCATTTTCTTGATAATGTCCTTTGATGTGCAAGTTTCTAATTTTGATGAAGTCCAGTTTATCTATTTTGTTGTTGTTGCTCATGCTTTTGGTGTCATATCTAAGAATCCTTTGCCAAATCCAATGTTATAAAGATCTTCCCTTATGTTTTCTTCTACATGTTTTATAGTTTTAGCTCCTGTGTTTAGGTTGCTCCATTTTGAGTTGGTTTTTGTATATGGTATGATGTAGGGGGTCCAACTTCATTCTTTTGCATGTGACTATCCATTTGTCCCAGCATCATTTGTTAAGGAGACTATTCTTTCCTCCACTGAATAATCTTGACACCTTTTCTGAAAATAAATTGGCTGTAGATTTATGGGTTTATTTCTGGATTCTCAAGCCTATTCCATTGGCATATACGTCCGTCCTTATGCCAGTAGCACACTGTTTTGATTACTGTTGTTTTGTAGTAAGTTTTAAAATTGGAAAGCGTGACTCCTTCAACTTTGTTCTTTTTCAATATTGTTTTGAGATGATCATATGATTTTTACTATTTTGCTTGTTAATATGGTGGATAATGTGGGCCTTGCATCCCTAGAATAAACCTGACTTGATCATAATATATAATTCTTCTTATAAACTGCTAAAACGTTGTTATGGATTTTTGTGTTTCTGTGCATGAGAAATATTAGTCTGTAGTCTTCTTTGTACATTCTTCATCTTTGCTGTCAGGGTAACACAGTGAGTTGGAAAGTGTCCCCTCCTCTTCTATTTTCTGAAGAGATTATGTAGAATTGGTGCTAAGTCTTCTTTAAACAACTGGTATAATTCTAGTGAAACTGTCTGAGCCTGGAGTTTTCATTTTCTGGAGTTTTTTTTTTTTAATTATGAACCTAATTCCTTTAATAATTATATTGAGTAAATTTTGGTAGTTTGTGCTTTTAGAATAATTGGCCCATTTCATCTAATTTCCAAATTCGCGTGGGTAGAGATGCTTTTAGTATTTCCTTATTATTCTTTACATGTCTACAGAATCAGTAGTAATATTCTCTTTTTCATTCCAATATTGGTAATTTGTGTTTTCCCTCTTTTCCTTTTGTTAGTCGTTCTAGATGCTTGTGAATTATATATATATTTTTTCTAAGAACCACCTTTTTTCCACTGGGCTTCATTTTTTTCTGTTTTCAATATAATTTTAATATCTGTATCTATTCTTTATATTCCCTTCCTTCTGTTTGTCTTGGGTTTATTTTGCTCTTCTTTTTCTTGGTATCTTATTTGGAAACATATTGTTTTTAGACTTCTCCCGCATTTCTATTGTAAGAATGTAGTACCGTAAATTTCCCTCTAGCTTTACCTGTGTCCTACAAATTTTGATATATTGTATTTTTGTTTTCATTCAGTTCAATGTATTTTTATAAAGTAGTCTCCATGCCCAGCGTGGATCTTGAACAAATGACCCTGAGATCAAGACCTGAGCTGAGATTGAGACTTCAGACACTTAACCAACTGAGCCACCCACACACTCCAGTAAAATGTATTTTTAAAATTTCTCTTGAGACCTCTTCTTTGACTCATAGATTTTTTTTTAGTGTGTTGTTTAGTTTAGTTTAGAGATTTTCCTATTGTCTTTCTGTTGTTGTTCCCTAATTTGATCCCATTATAGTCAGAGAAAACACCATGTATTATCTCAATTCTTTAAATGTCTGTGGATTGGTTTGTTGTCCAGAATATGTCTATCTTGGTATATATTCCTTGGGTGCTTGAAAAGAATGTAAATTTTACTGTTTTTTGGTGGAGTGTTCCATAAGTGTCAATTAGATCCTGTTAGATGATGATGTTGTTGAGTTCTTTGTATTGATTTTCTGTCTAGTTCTATCAGTTGTTGAGAGAAGAAGTCTCCACTATAAATGAGAATTTTTCTATTTCTCCTTTCAGTTCTTTTGATTTTTGCTTCATATGTCATGCAGTTCTGTTGTTTGGTGTGTGTACAATTAGGATTACTATGTCTTCTTGGTGGATTGACCCTTTTATCATTATGTAATGCCCCTCTCTGTCTCTGGTAATTTTCTTTGTTCTGAAGTTTACTTTATCTGCTAATACCAGAGCTACCCCATTACTATTTTTTTATTAACATTTGCATGATGTATCTTTTTTCACCTTTTACTTTCAACCTGTTCATATCATTATATTTGAAATGAGCATCTCATAGACAGCATGTAGTTTTGTCATGTTGTTGTTTCACTCTGCCAATGTCTGTCTTGTAATTGGCAGATTTAGATCATTTTCATTTTTTAAAAGATATTTTGTTTGAGAGAGAGAGCGAGAGAGAGAGAGCGAGCACGAGTGGGGGGAGGGGCAGAGGGAGAGGGACAAGCAGGCTCCCTGCTGAGCAGGGATTCCAGTGCAGGGCTTGATCCCAGGACCCTGAGACATGACCTGAGCTCAAGTCAGACGCTTAAACAACTGAGCCACCCAGGCACCCCTGGATCATTTTCATTTTAATGAACTTACTGGTAGTTAATGCTTAAGTCTACCAATTTATTTTTATTTTGTTTGTTCTGTTCTTGTTTCTTTATTTTCTTTGTCCTGACTTCCTATAGGTTACTTGAACATTTTTTGAAATTCCATTTGATGATTCATGTATAGTGTTTTCACATGCATCTTTTTGTATGCCGTTTTTAGTGGTTACTCTAGGTATTGTATCATACACACATAACTTGTAATAGTCTACTGATGTCAATATTTTACCAGTTTGAGTGAAGTATGGAAACCTTACTTCTCTTTCCACCTCTTTACCCTCCCCTGTTTATAATGTAATTGTGTTAAATATTTCTTCCACATAACATTTAGAACCATAACATGCAATGTTATAATTGGTGCTTCAACCATCAGACATAATTTAGAAAACTTGAGAGAAAGAAAGTCTATTATATTTACCCATATTTTTTTCTTTCCATTGTTCATTCTTCCCTGGTGGTGTCCAAAATTCCTTCTTTGATCACTTCCTTTCTGATTAGAGAACATCCTTTCTCCATCCTCCTAGGAATGGTCTGTTACTAACAAATCCTTTCAGCTTTCCTTTATCTCAGAGTATCTTGATTGCCCTTTCATACCTGAAGCATATTTTCACTGGGTATAAGATTCTGGGTTGACAGTTCTCTTATTTCAGCACTTACTTAGATCTTGTGTTTTAGCTGACTTCCTCGGACAATGCTTCGGCAGGGAATGGAGCACCATCTCATTTCTGCCAGGTTCCCCACTTAGCCTTCATTGGCGCCGAGGAGGTTGGCGTGCCTCATTACTCCTGGGTGGTACTGATAGCTCTAGCTCCCTGCTAGGCTTTCACTGATACTGTCCTGGCTGGGATCGGTAGGAGGGCCTCATTGCTGTTCCCCTTGTGATCTCCACGGACATTGACAATGATGGGATGTGGACTCATTACCACTGTGCAGAGCAAAGGTCCTGACTCTCTCTTAGGCCTCCTCTGATACCACCCTAGGGGGGACAGGGAGAAATAAATCATTGCTGCTGGGTAGGGGGTGGAGTCTAGGCCCCCACTTGGCCCCTGATGTTGGGACTTGATGGGACCACAAGTTTTCCTGTGGTGTTTAGCTGAATGAGAGCAGTTCTTGTATAAAAGTGTTCTGCCTTGGTGGGCTGCCCCTTTCCTGGCCCTTTAGCTAAAGAGAGTAGGCTTTTGTCGGGAACTTTTCGTCAGTGCCCATTGGCATTTTGGGGTTGCCAGCTTCCTCAGGTCCGTGTCTGAGATCTATGAGGCAAAAACCCAGAGAACTCACCACCACATTGTTCCTCAGGTCCCAAGGTCCCTTCTTCTCTCCACTTTTCAGGGTCTTCTTATGTTGATTTTATATATAATGTCCAGAGGTTTTAGTTGTACTCAGTGGGAAAATGGGAAGGGTACGTTTCCATTTTCCCACAGGCAGAAGTCTGGACCTTGACATTTTTGTGCCCGATTCTGTACTGCCAAGGGGATTTCCAAGAAGGAGAGCTTCTCTCACATATGAATGCCTTAACAGAGCTCTTATTTCATGTCTACATCACGAAAGACAAAAAGAAATGAAACAAAATAAAATGAAAAAAGCTTTACTTGGTTTAGCACGGGTCTGCTTATCTGTCATGGAGGGCATACACTGGGGTAGACATGATCACCATCTGCTTGGTTAGTTTTGTGTAAACCAGTACACCAGGGTTTCATGAGCCCCTTCCAACACCCATTGCTTCCTTCCGCTGACTGTCAGGTTACAAACTGTTAGTCAGCTTGCTTGGCTGGGTGCTAATGGGAGCAAAGCCGGGAGCTGCTCCTTCAGTGGGCCATAAGGCTTACTCTACTAGAGCCGTGGGGGTCTTAAGCCATTACCTGATCCAACCACCATGGTTTTCACATACGAAAATTCTGTCAGAGAACAGAAGAGTCTTTCCCCAGATCTCACTGCATACCACACGCACAAAAAAGCCAGACCTAAGATCCCCATTCCCTGCCTTTAAGCCTAGTGTTATTTTAGTTACGTCAGGCTGCTTCTCCGCCCATCCTTCCACTCTCCAGTGAATTCTGCTCTACACCATAGCCAGGGACTGCCACCTCATCCCAGCCAACGGCTTCACAGAAGTGCCCCTCATCCCTGGGGGTGGGAAGGGGTTCAATGAGGGTGGTGGGGTGGGGAGAGAGACATGAAAGGGAATGTGGCTGACTCCCAACAAACCTGTCCTCAGAGTGAAAGTCTGTGATTCACGGGGTCAATGGTCTCATCTTCATATCTGAAAGACAGTGTACTTTTTGTCTCCCTAAGCCCTGTGTCTAGGTCGTTTGGGAAGCGCCTTGGAGAGTCAAGAATAAAATTGCAGGTCAAACAATGGATGACTGGAAAAGTCGGCTTGTAATCAAGAGCATGGTTCCCCATTTCGCCATGGTGGGAAATCGTCAGGAGCCCAGAAAGCTCCAGGAATCGGTCAGACAATGGGCTATTGGGGGGAGGGGGGTGTTGAATGCTTCTAATCTTAAACTTGAACATAAGATGTGTTATTGAAATTCTCTATGCAAACTTGTTGGCAGGGAACCAACCCAAAATGTAAGAAACTAGAATCTGACCTAGAAAAGATGTAGGAGATGAGCTGACCTTGCCCCTTATGAATTTCTGGAAGAGCAGGAAATACAGTGCAAGGACGCATCCCGATTCCCAGCCTAGTGATCTCTACGCTGCACCCCTTCGAGTAGAAAGAAAGGGAGAGTGCAAGGGAAGAAAAGCCTTCTTTTTCTCTCAACAGAAACCAGGAATGTGGAACTGACAGACACTAGATATATTGCATTAGCTTCCTGGTACCACTGAGAACAGGAAGCCAGTGAGTAGGGCACAGAAAGAGATTCCCATTCAAACTCTCTCTGGCTCTGGTGTTTTAAAAAACCCACTTGACAAATTTCTCCTTTCCTTCCTTGGAACCCAAACCTCATCTATGTGTCTGAAACTAAGGGCTAGGGTTTCCAGCGGTAGTTCTAGGAGCCAGGACAATAGATGGGACCACGAGAGCCGCTGGCTAGTTGAATTTGACATTAAAAGCCTGCAACATCACCAGTCTACCAAGGTTAACTCCGTTAGTAGGAGTCACAGCAAACACAATGGTTGTTATCTCAGTGTATTGGGTCCACAGAGGAGTGGCTTACTTAATCTCTGAAATTAATACAGCAGAGAGGAAATGGCTCTTATAGAGCCGCGGGTCTGCTTCCTTCCTGTTCAGAGAACTGGGAGCTCGGGGCTCTGAGGTAATGTCATTTCACATAACTAGAGGGCTGGCCTCTCCCATTCCAAGGGCGATCCACTTTCAGTAAGTGCACAGGTGTGGGGGGAGATTGTTGAAATCTTGCCTCTCTGTTCCTCCTCACTATCTGCCACCAACAGTGTATTGAGAACGAGGTATGCAGTTGAGTACATAGACATTTACAGACTGTAAGTCTCCGCTCACAGAGATGGTAGTCAGATGGGATGGCAGACATGGAGCCACCACTTGGCCAGCCGCCTGTCCTTCACGTTGCCAGCCCTTCATACAGGCATCTTGTAGAAGGCAATCTCTAACCTCCAGCTCAATTACCCCTTAGATTTCCTTTTTCTTAAGATTTTATTTCTTTATTTGACAGAGAGAGACACAGCAAAAGCAGGAACACAAGCGGGGGAGGAGGAGAGGGAGAA
The DNA here is from genome assembly GCF_009762305.2 of Zalophus californianus. Lineage (NCBI taxonomy): Eukaryota > Metazoa > Chordata > Mammalia > Carnivora > Otariidae > Zalophus > Zalophus californianus. The sequence goes on along the minus strand of NC_045612.1, from coordinate 4,680,231 downwards.
GCAGGCTTCCCGCCGAGCAGGGAGCCCGATGCAGGGCTCGATCCCAGGACCCTGGGACCATGACCTGAGCCGAAGGCAGACACTTAATGACTGAGCCACCCAGCTGCCCCTACCCTTTAGATTTCTTGCTTCTCCTTTATGGTCAGCAACTGAGTCAGTGAAAGAAAACTTTTTGGTGATGCATCCAGAGTCCAGATTCATTTGGGCGTGGCTTGCAATTTCTCCTCTGTTTCACACTGGGTTTTGCTCCTATAGGAGGAACGGGTGGGTTGTAGTTGCAAGGGTCCTCTTCCCCTTCTCCTCCTGAGCCCCGCCCCCAACACCCTTTTAAAAGAGTGTGACTGGCAAGTAACTGCTTTGTTTTTGATCAGTGTAGACCTCAATGCCAGAAAGGTTTTCTTAGAATAGGCCCTTGGAACAGCCATCCGTGCCTTCACTTAGGAGAAGTGGCCATTGCTCACACCATTTCTGGGCTTGGCATTTCCTTGCAGATGGCCTTATAGAGCCCTTTTTAAGCCTTGCCAAAAAATTCACGTTTATTGCTTTAGAGTCACATCTTGGACTTGATCAAAATCAGTCCTTCTCCTTCCTCCGTGGTACACCTTGTTCTCTGCCCTTGGCTCTGAGTTACCTGTTTCCAAAATTCTAAGCTGTCCTAGAAGACCAAGGATTTGCCCCAGTTGAGGGGATCCAAAACAATATGCCTCAGGCTCCAAAAGCAGCTCTCCCAGATGAGTCTCCTTCGCAGTAAAAAGCACATGTGTCTTCTTGGAAGATGCATGTGGTCTCTGAAAGGGATGACATGGAAGGAGCCCGCTCCTCTGGCTGGCCTGCTGGGCCTGCGTGGAGTCCGGCCAAGCTGGGTGCTGTTGCCACCATCGGCCCACAGTGAGGGCACCTCTTGGTTTGAGCACAGCTGGATTTTCGTGGTCGTTAAATCTCTGCCGCCTCAGGAAGCTACCCGATGCTAATGTGGAGCTCAGCTGCACACACCGAGGATCTCAGCAGCCCGGGTGTTTGTGGCCTGAGGGACAGAGACAGACAGATCAAATGCAGAAGGGCCTGCCGGTTCACCATGAAACCTGCTGTGCAGACGAGTTATTGCAAAGCCCAGAATGTGAGGGGCTGGCGTCTTTCACGTGGAGATCTGATCAAGATGCTCAGCTTACCTGCTTCTCTCATCCTTTCCCAAAAAGCAAACTAACAGCAGCAGCAACAAAAACATGTTTCAAGTGAAGTTCCGTTAAAAAAAATCCTATCAGTCTCAAAGGAGAAGCCTTTTAAATAGCCCTGAGCTATTTCATGTGAATAACTGAGAGCCCCCTTGCAGGAAATGTACATCCTAAGACCATCCTAAGGGCTCAAGGCACCTGGATTCTAGTCTTGCTTCTGCTACTAAATGGCTCTGGGACTTTGTCCATCCTTTGCCCTCCCCGAGGGCAAAAGTCAAATGAACCAGGAGAAGGAATAGCCACCTTTAATTGAGCGCTGACTAGGAGCATTATCTCCCATAATCTGTAGGATAATCCCGACAAAGAGGCTATCTCCAGGAAACTGAGGCTCAGAGAGGTTAAGCAACTTGGCCGAAGTCATAGGGTACGTTGAAAATCCCCAGGCACTGAGCACACATCAGGCAGGAGTAGTCATCATAAGGGATCTCAGCGGCACAAACACCTCTTCAGTATTCACTCCTTCATTCAGCAGCGTGATTGCTTAATGACACTCAAGATCTGGAGAAAAGCAGAGTTTTACCTTTTGAACATTGGGGCACCTCCCCCAAGGTTAATAAGGCATCTAGTCTCTGCTGTCAGCATATGGAGTTTCAACAGGAGGCAGAATGTTTGGTCCTTCCCTTTGAAGTTAAGCTCTCCATTCCTCCCCCAGACCGGAGGGTTGATTGATTACTAGTGTGAGAATCTCTAAAACATCACGTCACCTCTGTCTCAGTCGCCACCCACTGCAGGTGCAAAGATGCCCCAGCTCTGAGCAGCCACTTGGTCCATTCATAGAGCAGCTCCAGACCAAATGGGGGCATTCAGGGCACACGGTTGGAGAAGGAAGGAGACACTGCTCATTGCCCATCTTCTGTGCTTTGTCATGTAATGATACTAAATGGCTCGCTGTAGGTGACGGTGAGTTGGCATGCCCAGTAGCCCTCCTGAATTTTCCAACCATGCTCCCTCTTTATGGATGAGGACACTAAGGTCTGAGAAATCCGGTGACTTGCAGGAAGATTCCCATCAAGAAGGTGGGGAGTTACATCAAGAGCCCTCATTTGGGTGGCCCCAAGCGCAGCCTGCTTTCCGCCCACAGACTGGCCAAAACCAACCGCTCACTACTTCTACTACAACTACTACTACTACTTCTACTACTACTAATACCACGACTACTTCTACTACTAATACTACTACTACTTCTACTTCTACTACTAATACCACGACTACTTCTACTACTAATACTACTACTACTTCTACTTCTACTACTAATACCACAACTACTTCTACTACTAATACTACTACTACTACTAATACCATGACTACTTCTACTACTAATACTACTACTACTTCTACTACTAATACTACTACTTCTACTACTACTACTTCTACTACTACTAATATACTACTACTTCTACTACTACTACTACTTCTACTACTACTTCTACTACTAATACTAATACTAATACTAATACTTCTACTAATACTACTACTACTTCTACTACTAATGCTACTACTACTTCTACTACTAGTAGTAGTACTTCTACTACTACTACTTCTACTTCTACTACTAATACCACGACTACTTCTACTACTAATACTACTACTTCTACTTCTACTACTAATACCACGACTACTTCTACTACTAATACTACTACTACTTCTACTTCTACTACTAATACCACGACTACTTCTACTACTAATACTACTACTTCTACTTCTACTACTAATACCACGACTACTTCTACTACTAATACTACTACTACTTCTACTACTACTACTACTACTTCTACTACTACTACTTCTACTACTACTAATATACTACTACTTCTACTACTACTTCTACTACTACTACTTCTACTACTACTACTTCTACTACTACTAATATACTACTACTTCTACTTCTACTACTACTTCTACTACTACTACTACTAATACTAATACTTCTACTACTACTAATGCTACTACTACTTCTACTACTAATGCTACTACTACTTCTACTACTACTACTACTAGTACTTCTACTACTACTACTACTACTTCTACTACTACTACTACTTCTTCTTCTTCTTCCTCCTCTTCTTGTCTTCTTCTTCTTCTTGTCTTCTTCTTCTTCTTTCTTCTCACCTCTAAATGCAAGTGGGGCTGAGCAAGGGGGAAAGAGGGGCCCTGCATGCAACAGGGAAGATGGGGATTGGGATGGCTACAAAAATTCTGACCCCACCCTATCTGTCCGTCTGCTTTAGACTGGTGACCTTAGAAATACCCAGTAAGGGGAGGGCCATTCACCTCCTGCTGTGGCGTGTGATCAGGGCTCAGGATTTGTATCCATTGTCCTTGGAGACACCTGCCTTTCCTTGTGAAAAGAGCATAGGACTCAGAATGGACCCCTGGAACTAGCACTTGGTGAGACCTTGAGCACGTCCCTTTCCTCTTGAGCTTGGAGGCCTTGTGTCTGGCCTCCCGCCACATTTCCAGGGTCTGTCCTATGTGTCCAGCCCTGTGCTAGACTCTGGGCTCCGGCAGTTTCCAGTCGAGGAGCAGACTATTCCCAGGCTTCCTCCACCACCAACAAATTGGTCCTACTCTGTAGTTCTACTTAGCCTACCCTGAAACCAGGAGGGGAGAATTGAGTGGCTCCTTCATGTGAGCTACTTTGTGTATATTAGCTCATCTGCTCCCGTGGCACGGAGACGGGGCTTCATATTTCTACTTCACCAACAAGGAGACTGAGGCTCATGGAGAGCGGGGACTTTCCCAGCGTTACAGTCAGTAGGTTGGAAATTCAGATCTCAACTCCAGGTGCCCTGACTCTGAAGGTCCTCCTCCTTTGCTGCTTCCCATTCCCAGATTAGGAACCCAGAGTGTTATAGGGCCATCTGCAGGCTGGGCACGACTCTCCGGGGCTCAGGCTGGAGCAGCGGACCAGAGTCCCAGGTGGCCTGGAGATTTCATCCCAGGGGCAGAGACAGCCCATAAACAGAGGTAGAGTGGACACATCTTTATATCATCCTCGTGGCTCTCTGGAACCTTCTGACCGCACTGTCTACAGCCCAGCCTGTGTGCAACGAGCCGGCTGATTAAAAACCTTACAGGGAGATAGGGACAGCCAGCCAGGACCTGGGCTGAGTTGTCTAAACGGCCTTCTTGGGAGCCCAGTGTCCCCCACTTCATGCAGGCTGTGGGCACATTGCAAGGGCAGGTCTGGCCCCAGGAGAAGGGAGTTATTGCGTATGGCCCCACTTCCGGAAACCAGGTGGTCCAGGGATCGGCTCACCAGGTCAGCAGCTGTCCCGGACACTTACTAAGAATCTTGCATGAGTGTCTGGGCTTAGGTCCACACCAGTAAAATAGGGTTAATAATCCGACCTCTGCCCACGTCAGGGTTTCTGGGATGACGAAGACCAAGATGTGGGTATGAATGCAGTCTGAAGCCCACAAGGTATTACTGCTGTTTGCACTTTTCTTTTTTTTTTTTTTTATGATCAGAGAATGGCATTGGCTCAGAAGGCAGTGGGAAGCATGTCCTTGGAGCTCAGGTAGAAACACGCAGGACCCCTGAGGACACCTCAGTCTCAGCAGCAGTCTCTCTGCGATGAGGAGGGCTGCATTTGTGCTGTAGCTCTGAGCATTCTGGGTCAAGGCCTGCAGTGCGTATGCGCCTTTCTATTTTGGGGATCCTCCCCACGGAGCACGCAGCTGCTCGCTCCCTTTTCCCCCTCCTCCTCCTCCTGCAGGAAGGGCCCTTTCCTGCTTCAGACGTTCAGCCAGGGCAGCCACCAGGCCGAGGCCTTGCCTTCAGACCGATCCCTTCTGCCGGGCCGAGCGCTGCTCAGTTGGCAGGATACCGCTGGGCACCGCATCTGGGTCCTGCCTGGGTCGCCCAGTTCAGCAAACCGGTGACCTGAAAATCGCAGTCTGTTTGAAAGGGAGGGCGCCGGGAGGGAGTTCCGTTTGGCAGCTGGCTTCCGCTGGCATCCCGGAGCTCCGTGCTGCCCTGCCTGCCTTCCTGCCTGGCCCCTGCCCCCTGGCTTCTTTGACATTAGGCCCGAGGTGACAGGTGTCTGGAGGTTGAGCTTCCCGGGGAGGAGAGTAGACTCTGTTGGACCCTAGGCCGGGGCGGTGGAAAAGCCCAGCTGAGCGGCAGCGCAGGCTTCACCCCCCCCCCCATCTAGGGTATGTGCAAACTGGGGGCAAGCCCTGAACATGAGGGCCTGGGGCTCCCCAAAATCTGGGCCGGCCTGTGTTGGCTGAGGCCTCTTGCTTTTGCTGGAAATCCCCAGCTGGAGAACTCAATAGAACTGCGCTTGCGGACAGATATTTAGGTCAGCAGCTGCCCCCGGGGTGCCGAGTTCCAAACCTCACGGGGGAGTGGGGGAAGCAGGTGCTTCTGAGGTTTGGGCTACAGATTCTGATTTCTGCAGTCGACGTAGAATAATTTGTTAGCACCCTCCCTTCTCCTCCCCTTCGCCTTTCCTTCTCCTTCCCTTCCTTCCTGCCTTTTCTTTCTCCCCTCATCTCCCTCCTCCCTTCTCACCAGATTTCTAACCCCTCAAATACCAAATTTAGAAAAGCAGCCATGAGCCATAGGCTGCTGGACTTGACCGCTGAGGGCCCAGGCTTGGTTGCCCTCGCCACCACCTCCCATCCTCCTGGGAACCTGAGATCTACCGGTCCACCCAGGGCTCAGGCCCAGGCACATAGTAAATGATCACTAAGCAGCGACCACTGTTCCCCTGGCCAGAAGGCTTAGAAATCATTCAGGCTAGCCCCTGTGCTGGACATAAGAGGCCACGGACACGCAAAGGAGAAGGAGCATGTCCAAGGTTATTGGCCCAGTTAGTGAATTTAATCACATTTTCTGAAAAGCGGTTGTCTCTTGGCCTTGTGCTTAGAAACAGAAAGAACAGGATAATTTGCAGGAAACCTTTTGCTCCAATGGTTAATTCAAACCTGCAGATGCCAGCTGAGCCCTGTCACAAGGCTAGGTGCTCTGGGGGTACAGAGATGGGGCGGAAACGGTCCTTGCTTTCAGAGAGCCGCAGGCCGAACATGGCGACCTCGAGGTTGGCCAGAGCACGGGCCTGGGAGGGAAAGGGGTAGAAGGTGAAGCTGTATTATCATAGAGACCCCTGAAGGCCTGAGGGAAGAGGGTGTGCTTGAACCTGGCAGACAAGATGCGAACTGTTCACAAGCATACAGAGGCTGGGAGAGCAAGGCAGATGGGCGCCCTGTCATCAGTGAAGGCGAAACATGGCATTCGAGACTGCTGCATACCTGGCCCAGGTCAGACCCAGTTCAGAAGTGGTTCACCTAACTTGGGCGAGAGTCAGAATATTGAAGCTTCTCGGCTCTGAAAATGTCGCCTGCCACTCTTGTCAACAGTAGACTTCCGCGGCCCCCTGTAGTGAAGGGAGGGCAATTTGGAAATAGCAGATTTCCCTGGGGGAAGATGCTCAGCTCAGGCTCTAGAGGTCAAGGGTTGGCCAACTCCAGCCCCACGGGCTAAATCCAGCCAGCAGCCTGTTTTTGTAAAGTTTTATTAGCACACAGCCATGTCCGGCCGGGAACAGATTGTCTACTGCGGAACCGCACCGGAGCTCACGTGGCCCGCCAAGCCTGAGATAGTTACCGTTCGGGTCTTTACGGACGATGTTCGCCAATCTCTGATCCGGGTCGCTGGGCTTTGGTTCATTTTCTCCGAAGCCACGGTTTCTCCTAACAAGCGGGCACTCCTCTGTACCGCCTGAGCGAGAATCCCCGATCCTCAGGTCAAGCCCCCCGCCCCCGCCAGTGTTCCTCTCCCTCTCCGATGCCACAGCTGGCCCAGTCCCCCCCCCCCCCCCGCCCTGCTCAGTCCCCCTGCCCCTCCTCCTCGGTCCCTGCCTCGGTGACCGTTCCTGGTTCTTCCGACAACTTCCATTTCTCCCCGACCTGTCAGCATCCAGAGGCCTTTCACAGACAAGTTGAGCCGATTGTTCCCGCCGCAGACAAGTTCTAATCCACCTTCCCCCGCCTTCCGTGGTGTCCCTGGGCTGTGCTCCTTCTAAGGGCTTTCTCTCTGGGGTCCCTGAGACAGCCTTGCTTCGCACAGTTAGTGGGCAGAAGCCCGGGGCCACTCTTTTCTAACTGCCTCTTTTTCTAGAATGAGCTTTTGGTGCCTAAGTTGTCTAGTGATAGGACTGCCTGTTGGACACGGTCAGGAAAGTTGAACACTTTCTTGCCTCTTTTTGCCCTTTAAGTCAAGCCTTTGGGGGGTTAGAACAATTAACTTGGCCAATGTAAAATATCTCCAGGAAGCCAGCCCCCAAACACCAACACCCAACATCTGCTTTCTGAATATATGGCTTCAAAGAGCTGAGTGTACAGTGGCTAACGGCTGTCCATCCTATTTATTTTAGCCTCATGACAGCTAAGGAACTGAGAAATGCCTTGCCCTTTCCTGTAGTTAAATCTGACATAAAATTACTTTATTGGCAGCGTTTTAACAAACAGAAATCTCCCATGCTTCCACCAGCAATTCAGCTTCAGGTTTCTGGGTGGACAGAGATCATTATAAATGTCTGCAAGGAGACAGTTTTGAGGTTTCTGCTAATTCAGGGTGAGTCTCCTCTCCGGGGCTCAGCCAGTGGAGCTTCTGACAGAGACGTAGAGCAAAAAGGAGATATCCTTAGGGACACACCCCGTCATCAGCACCTCCTCTACCAAATAGCACCATTACCATCACTGTCGTCCCACCGTTCCACACGCGCGTGCACGCACGCACACATATACACACACACACCGAGGCAGGGGAAGTGTTTTAGGTTATATGACCCATTCCATGATGGGATCACAGACACTTTCCATAGAGGATGAAAGAAATGAATATTTTAAATTGTCATTATTTTCACTATGTAAACCCACGCCTGTTGCTGTGTGCTTTGGGGCTACGGAACATCAGCACGTGTTTGTGGGCAAAATGAAATTAGGATTCATTGCCAAAAAAGCCTCTTCTCCCCAAGTGCACACCTTAAAAAGCACATAAATTTGGATGAGGGATCTTTGACTTCGTAAAAGGATTTACTGAGGATTTTCTTTCAATGGCAAATTCTTTTTCTTCCAATGGCAAATTCTTGTTGCATTTTATGATGATTCGGTTTACAAAAGTTAGCCTTGCCTACAGCTGTTCAGAAGTACGGCCAATGAGTAAAGGCAGATCTCCCTCGAATGACAAATGCTGCTGAGTAAACCATGTTAAAGGCTGTTTTAGGACCACCAAGAATGTGTTTGCATTTTCAAGAGTGGAAAGAGAGAGAATATTTATTTGGCCTGTGCGCCATGCCGGGCACTATGCTCGCTTTACAGTTCTAAACACGTGTGATCTTATAACAGATTTGTGCAGTGGGCCCTACTATCCCATTTGGTTGTTGAGCTTTGTGAGCAAGCAAAACGCTACTGAATCGTACGCTTAAAAAAGGTTCATTAAATGCTCTGTGAATTTAACCTTATTTAAAAAAAAAAAAAGAACACCTAAATTATTTCACAGAGTATATGCATATGAAATCATTCAAAAAATCTCATTGTATAACCTAAATATATACAATTTTTACTCGTCAGTCATGCCTCGCTCCATAAGGCTGGGAAAACCACGATGCCCCTTATCCCGTACCCCCTCCCAGCCTCTGCATCCGTGGTGTCGGAGCTCAAACAGCCTGGCTCTAAATTCTACTAACTGTGGTTGGTACATCTGCAGACAGCTAGTAGATCTTAGAGTCACAAGTTGGCACTCAGCTGCTAAAATGTGCTTATTCACAAGCATGTGACCTTCAGAATGCATGAGACTAACCAGGTGGCTCTGGATTCTTCTCCCACCTACACAGCTGTTTGGTTTCTCATGCAAGGAAATTCCTGCCTTGTTCAAAAGCCTGTTGCCATTTTACTTAGCTCATTGTTGGGGCACAGGCCGAAGTGAAGTCTCCTTGCCCCTAAGATTCAAGACTCATCCTTCAAACCTTCCAAGGCCTGGTACTTAATTTTGTTCTTTTTTTTTTTTTTTTTTTTTTTTAAGTAATCTCTACATCCAACATAGGCCTCAAACTTACAACCCCGAGATCAAGAGTCTGACACTCCATTGACTGGGCCGGCCAGACACCCCTAATTTTGTTCTTTTAATGTTCTATTCTCTTTCATAAGGAGGGGCCCCCAAACTGTGTAAGCTTCAATCCCCACAAAGTAGAGATCTGTACCTGGGAACAGAGGGGAAGGTACTGAGCAATAAACAACCATTTTTCTCTTTGCCCCGTTTAAACCACTCAAGTTGGTGTCCCAGCAATGGGGAGGCGGGCCTCCCACAAAATCAGGACTGTCGCCATGGCCTTGACTCTGTCATCTGCAATCCAGCGGGGACTTGCTGTAAGGAGAGATAATCCCTCGTGCACTCACCCGAGCAGAGGTAGAAGCCTCTAGGATTATCTGAATGGAGTGCCATGACTACCCCATGTGGTGCATGATTTCCACACAGCTCAAACTGCTCCAGCCCAAAATGACCCAGGACTTGTTTCCAGCTCTTGGATTATCAATGGCTACTTGTTACCCCGACTCAGCTCCACCAGAAGTCCCATTCCTGAAATACGCCAACAGCCCCCCTAAAAACTCACTCAGCCCATCAGGGCCCAGACCAGGGGCTTCCCCACTGACCCCACTCCCAATCCCATCAGCATTGGCAAGGAGCCAACCACCGCCTGATGGGGCCCGCATCTGGAGTCCCAGCCAACATGGGGGCACTTGTGAGAGGAAGGCCTGGGGAGCCAGGGGCCAGACAGCAAGGGAGAGGGTATAAGAGCCTCCCGTCCAATGTGTGGTCATCAGCCAAACTGGGGGCCTCACTGGGGGCTTTGTGGTATGGAGGCAGAGCCTACCAAACGGCTTCAGAGCCACCAATATGGCTGCATTCCACCTTCCTGGGTGGCTCGGAGTGCTAGGCCGGCTGCATATGTGCTCTGGGCAGAGCTGTGGAAAGCAAGGGACAGGGTCAGTCACAGCCCAGGGCAACACAGAGACATTAACAACGTGTCGACCAGACTTGACGGCCTGCTAGCCTAAGGAGTGTCGGTGTCGGTGGGGTCTTGGATGTTGCTCATGTCTCTCTGTGTTTTCCACTGGTGTTGTCACCGTCCGGATGAAGGGAGGTTTGGCTTCTATGAAAAATGCCTGGCCTCCTGGTGGGAACTTTCCTTCCTCGCCTCTGAAATCTTCTACCTCTCTGGAGCATTCTAGAAAAAGAGTGTTTTCTCAGGAGCAGAGATTTCTTTGAGCCGTGAGGTAGACCAAGAGCTGACCTAGAGCACGGGAAACGATAGCCCCGTGACCATGAGCAAAGCGGCAGGCCTGAGGAGGTACCCAGACTGTTCTAGAGGCATTCCCTGGCAGCCGGGCCTCACTCCGGCCAGGGGGCTTTGCCATCAAAAATAGGAGCTCATGACCTCTGGAAAATTGGAAGCACCATGGTGCCTTTGGCACAGTCTTCTCTGTGAACTCAGTCCCCTTCTCTTCAATTTTGGTCATTTCCTATGTGCTGGATTCTGACTGGAGAGATGCCAAGTTGTGACAGTGGCTGGTGAAGGAGTTAAGGGCAGGCAGGTGGGGGACAGAGGCCCAGACGACTGACCGAGCCCATTGCCGAGTTCTCATTCTGGATAGATCTCCAGGAACAAGCTTTAAAACAGCACCACTGACTTTCACACGCCCCTCGAGGTGGCTGGGGAGCTGGCAGCCTTCCTGGCAACCGGTGACTTGGTAGGACTCTAATGGAATATGCAAGTAAGCACGGCTCACTTGACCAAAATCGCAGGCTGCCTTTCTTGATTCAACTAGTGCAGACCTGCTATCCTCAGGACGAACACTGCTAGCGCCCCTCCCCCCCCCCCACACACACACATTCAAGTGATTCCTTATTAAAAAGTCGTAGAGTATCTGGGGAGGACCATAATTTGACCCCCACTGGATTGGAGGAGGTTGTGCTTTCCGTAAGGGTGTCTGCAATGGGCATCGATACGCACATCTTGCTCACTTGTGGGCCGCTGGGCTGCCCCTGGCCTACTGTCAGCCCAGGGAGAGAGACCCTTTTGGGTGGGGGAGAAGAGAAGTCATCATTTCCCTACAGGAGCAGTCCAGGAAGAAAGTCACAGCATTCGCTTTTCCCCTTCTTGGCATGATTCTGGGCTCATCAGCCTAATTCCAGTGAAACGCAGATGAAGCTTGTTAACCTGGGTCCTGCACAGACAGGATTGTCTGGACCCGCGCAGGGCCTTTGCCTTCGACCCTCAGCTTCCATTCCAGCCCCAGGCAGCCGCCGCTTCATCTGTAGGCCCGCCTTTGCCAAACGTGTCCCACCATATTTGAGACTGACTGCATCTTTTCCTTCTCCCCAAAAGTGATCATCCTTATCCCACTAGTGATGCTACATGGGAATGTGTTTGGAGGAAAGCAGGGCGGGGTTTCTTCCTGCAAAGGAAGGCCAACCTGAGAGTCAGAGAAGCTGGCCCATGGGCGCATCTCTCCCTGGCTCCAGGCCTCACCAGTCCTAATGTGAGTGGGAGGCACCAGCCTGTCTCTCAGGGTCTGGAAGTTCTGACAAGCTAGGCGTGCAAGGCTGGTTAGTGCTCAAGAACCCCATGTTGGGTGGCAGAACACTTCAGATCTTCGGCGGGGGGGGGGGGGGGGGTCGGGGAGAACAATATGAATTACGAGCTCCGTAAAGCTACATGCGCCTATGGGCTTGGGCCCGTTCTTAAGAGTTGCCAACTCCTCCAACTGGCGTGTGTCCACTACAGAAAGGGAGAATGCAGTTCTAGAAAATGCATTCGCTGGGCTTGCTGCTTAGATGGCTCTGGTCGACGCTCGCTCAAGCTGCAAGCCCTCAGGTCGGGACGGCAGAGTGCCACGGCAGCGGGGCAGGGCCCGGAGTGCAGGCAGCAGTGCGCAGCGGGGGTTGGGGTGCTAAAGGCTGCCAGGACTAGGCCGCTCGCCTCCCCACCCCCGCCCCCACTCCCTCCACTCCTCCCCCCACTTCTAGTGGGCATGTCCTTATTCGTCGGCGGGCAAGCCGAGGCCTATGCTGGAGGGCAGTGGGGCAGCATGGGGACCCAGGGCCTGGAGAATGAGAGCGGTAATTGTCACGTCATGCTTCAGTGATGCCGTGAGGCACACAGTGCAGGCCCAGGACCCATTTCACAGAAGAAGCTACTGAGGCTCAGAGAGGGGGAGTGACTCTCCCACAGTCACACAGCAAATGGAGGAGCTAGGACTTAAATGCAGGTCTTCCGGTGCCTCCTCCAGGGCTCTGTCCCCCCCCCCCCCCCCCCGCCTGCCACTGCCTGCGTCGGGTGCTGAGGCTGCAGTTTCTGCTAGCTCAGGGCAAGGCAGGGGCACCGACAAATCCCCCATTTGTAGGCTGAGACTTTTGCTCCTGACCACCTGTTAGCAGAGATTCGTGCTGGAGACAAACCGACTCCTCTTGAAGCCAATCAGCATTCAGGGTTCCCTGCCATTCCCCGCCACCCTGGACTTGTCCAAAGCCTCACGTCTTGCAATTGTGGAAATGCCGAAAATCCTGTTTGAGCTACAAAAAGGTCAGTTTCAGTTTGTGAGGAGATTTTTCTGAAAAACAAACATGCACATGAAGCACAGACTATACACGTGGGTACTCATTTCATCCCCCGTGTATATCCGGGCGCATTCTTTCCTTCCCTCCCTTCCTTCCATCCTCTCTCTGTTCCTGCAAGCGCAATCTTGCCGCAACATTGGCTTAGCTATTCTGGAGCTACCTCCACCGTGCCCCGCAATGTCTTTATTCCTTCTGAGCAAGTCTACTAGGGGCCATCCTTGTCTCCAAGGGCTTGAGATCCAATCTAGTTGGCCAACGTCAGGTTCTTGGAAACTCCGGGAACGTAGAACAGTGCTGAAGAACGATTTGATGGAGTGCAGACGTACTTGAGAGAGAGAGAGACTGAGAGAAGCACCAGCAGAGTGGCCTAAGCTGACCTGTGGGAGGCACCAGTGGCGGCGGGGGGGGGGGGGGGGGGGGGGGGGGGGGGCGAGGCAGAAACTAATAAGCCACAGGCGATTTCCGCCTTTTTGACAATTTTGCCCAGGCACTATGTGCCCGGCCACCTCTGCAGGGAAAATGAGGCTCCCTGAACTGATCTCTGCTGGACACCTTTGGCCTCCTACGTTCTTCCCCAGCAGGAACCGTGCATATTTCTGCTGGCCTTCTGTTGGTGTCCATGTTAAACCTCTGGCTAGAGTTTCCAAAATTAAGTGTTTATAACAGCCTGCTAGATTTCTTTGGGAAGAGTAATATATTTATGTATTTTACATGTATATATATTTAGAATATACACATTTAGATTACACACGTACATATATCATAGCCTTCGTTCTTCTTATGCCCATTTTATGAGGCCGGACTGTATTCTTATAAATCTAGACCTTTTCCAAGAAACCCTTGCCCTTTTTGTCCTTCTGGACTAAAAATGTAGAAAGGGAAGAATCACCATGTCATTGTTCAGACAGAACCAGAAATAATACTGACTTCAGAGCTGAACTTGGCCCCTATCAGAAGGGTTGCCTTACTTTTCTCATTATTTAGGGGGTGGGGAAGCCATCACATGCTTTCAAATGCATCTTAATGAATGTTCATGCGGTTGTGTGGATCACAGTGGTGGCTCTGTCTGCCTGCTTATGAAATGGGACTCTGCAGGCATTCGGGGATGGAGATGGTCATTCTTTTCTAAAAGATACCAGGGAACCTCCATCACTTCCCCGCCCCGCCCCGCCCACCCCACCCCGACCCCCAAAGGCTGACCTGTGAGGGCTCAGGCTGGGAGTTGGGACACCTGGGGTCTAGTGTTGTTCTTGTCCACTAACTAGCTGTGTGACCACAAGCAAATCACCTCCCATTCTGTTTTCTGTAAAAAGAACAGGTTGAGATGTGCTCTCTAGAAATCCTGCCATTGTCTACTGATTTACTTATTTTTTTCTGATTTGCTTATTATATAAAAAAAAAAAAAAACTCACAGCAGGACCATGTACAATACGTGGCCTGAGGAAAGAGCTGCTAGCTGGGACCAATAGTTTGCTGTTACAGAGTCCACAGGCTGGAAAACGGCACACGTGCAAAGCTGGAAGGGTTTTTTAGAAGGGTCTGGAAGCTTAGTGAGGGACCTGCCACCAACAACATGACGTTGAGAGGGAAGTCGTTCCAAACTAGCAGCTTCCGTTGCACTTGCTCTAAAATGGTGGCCTTGGGATTAGTCAACACCACGCAGTGTAGTGACGCCGACCTCAGCCAGGTGACCCGGCCAGGGCGCCAGTGTGGCACTGGTGGGGGGGTGGTGGGGGGAAGCCCAGCTGGCTGTTTGACGGCACAACAGGAGGCATGGAAGCCAGCCTGTAGCTAGCTAGGGGCAGAAGCCAGTAGACCTCCATGCCTCGGCGAGCACCTCTGTGTGAACACAGCCGCCTTCCCCTGGCCTCGTGCAGGCTCAGCTGGGGCTCTGGCCATTCAGCCAGGGTGCTTCAGGCTGCCTGTTGAAAGCTCTCAGCATAAAACCCGAAACACGCGGGGCCGAGGCCTCCAACAAAGCCAAGTCTCTCTTAAGTCCATTGAAAAAGGGAAGCACAAAAGAGGCCCCCTGCCTGCCCTGTTGAAGCCCCGTCTCAGCCGGCACCGCCCCCTTCCCTGCACCCCAAGGCACAGCGAGGCCAGCCCGGCCCCTGATTGGGCATCCTCCCAAAGTGTCCAGTGAGGCGTCCAGCTGCCAGCTTCGAGCAACAAGGGCAGCACCCACTCGGGCAAATTGGATTCGCCAGCAGTGGGCTAGCCTTCAACACCCTGCAGGGGCGCCCCGGGGTCCGCTTTGTTGTTGAGGAGCCGGCTGGGCCCCAGCATTGGAACTGAGCGGGGAGCATTGGCTTGGGGGCCTGAAGACTTGTATGCACGGGCCCTCTCATTTCGGAGAGTTAGAGACTGCTTTCCCTTGCCGGTGGTTCCTCCTATGAGCTGTAGCATCCCGTGGTCGTGCCCAGCCTTCCCCCACCTCCCGCTACCCGGGTCCCAACAAAGTAACGGCAGACGAACAACTAAGGAAAAGGTCCAAGAACCCACAGAGTCTGCCAGGGATTCCAGGCTGCTACAGCTAACAGCCCCTGCCCTGCCTTCCGTCCCGTTCCTCCCACCCCATGCTCCCCCTGCCTGGGCTACACGGACTCCAGTGTCATTGCACCCGTAATCACAGTCCACAAGCTCACCGGCAGCACACCGAGCCCAGCCACTGCAGGGGATCTGGGGTAACACCCGCCCTCACTCATCCCTTATTGATCCATTTCATCCATTTCTACTTCCAATATATTGGAATTCTTTGAACTCCTTGAGAGAATGTCGATGAAACGGAATTTCAGTTTGGGACCCAGTGACTCGTTTGTTGGCTGCCCCGTAATTGACTGAATGAATGGCCAGGAAAACATGTAGCAGAGCTCCCTGCGCGCCAGGCCATTTGGGTTCATTGGTCTGGTGATTCATTCAGCCGCTATTCACTGAACACTTGCTGTGGGCCGATACAGAGTCCACTGCCCCTGGATGGAAGAGTGGGCACAGATGAATGGATTGGCCTTTTCTTGTGCCTGCTCCCCCCCTCCCCAGCCCTTTCTTGCCGGCCCTGAGTCCCGAGGCCCCAGGTGGATTTGATGGCAGAGCTGCCCCTCAAAGTGCCCTTGTTCACGCTGCAGAGAAAAGGCAAAGACGGAGGCAAGTTCCCTCACTCCAGCTGGTGGGACCCCTTCTGTGGAAATGAGACAGTGTCCTGCCATCGGGGCCCTTCCCGTTCCCTGGGTGTCAAGGCCCCTGTCTCACCTAGGACAGGGTTGGACTTCCAAGGCCCTTCCGTGGCCGCCCTTGGTAATGGCAGCCACCCGTTAGGGAGGATTTACTAGGCACCACAGAATCTGCTTCTTTTGCTTACTACTCAGAGCAGCACCATGAGATGATGCTTTTAGAATCAGAATCAGCCCAGGAGCTTTGAAAACACTCAGATCCCTGGACTCTGCTCTGGATGAGACTGAAACAGTCCATTCGTGTGGGAGACCCTGGAAATCTGGATGTGTCTAAGTGAATCTGGTGAGCACCAAAGCCTGAGATGTGCAGCCCTGGGGGATCTCTTTTGATGTTCACTCTGTCATGAGAGTCATGGCCAGTGGGGTGCTAGCAGGTGGCCCCCCACACACATTGACCCTCCCCCCCCACCAGTGAGCCAAACATGAGGGGACGTCAAAGGATCGACAACGAATGTCCCAGTGAGACTTCTAAAGCTAAACAGGGGTTTCTTACATGAAAAATTGCATCAAGAGAAATACAGTTGCCCCTTAAACAACACAGGTGTGAACTACACAGGTCCACTTGTATGCAGTTTTATTCGATAAATACAGGACAGTACTGTAAATGTATGTTCTCTTCCTTATGGTTTTCTTAGTAACGTTTTCTTTTTCTCCAGCTTACTTCGTTGTAAGAATATAATAATGATACATACAACATCCAAAATCCGTGTTAACCGACTATGTTACTGTAAGGCTCCCAGTCGACAGTAGGCTGTTAGTAGTTAAGTTTGGGGGCCATTTTCAAGGGTCCACCGTACATCTGTTCCACTGTTGGCTGTAGGTGCTTTCCAAGCCCCTCTCTTCCCACACATTCCTCCACTCCACCCCACTCGCTTTTCCCTCTACTTGCAGGTCACGGTCATTAACATGACAGCCACTGATGATTGTACGAAGCCTTGAACGAGTAGGAAATACTGCATCACTAACCGCTTTGTTCCCAAAGGCTATGCTTTTATAAATGGTGAGCAGCTCCCCCAAGGTGCAGATCGCAGATTGGGTCCTTTTCCTGTTGTTGCATATCTCCCCAACCTGAGGATGCATCTGCAGAGAGGAATTTCTTATTTAGATAGCTTTATACTTTGAGGGGGGGAAGGGGGGTGGTTATAAGTCATTCTCAGTAAAAACAAACAAGCAATACCAAACCGTAGAGAATAGAAAGGGCCTCGCCAGCCATCCCCAAGAGATGACTACTCCAAGTGGTCGCATGTATGTTCTTCCAAGTGATTTTTGTATGCACCTAGCAAGGTGTGTGTGCGTATAAAAATAAAGGAGCCCGTGCCCCAATGACGGGTCTGCATCTTGTGTTTCCCCTAAACGGTATAGCTCAGACCCAAGAGCACACCGCCCAATCTACTTTCCTCCAAAGGCTCTGTTGTGGTCCATTGTATCACCACAGTCTGATGCATTTAACCAAGACAGGGAGGCAACCTACAAGTTCAACATCTATGTTATGCTTTTCCTTTTTAGAAACGGGGGTCTCTGTAGACAGGTAGGAATCGGAGGTGCCTGAAGTATTTGCAGTGTGCCCTCAAACGCCCGTCTGGGGCACAGTTCATTCCGTGGCTTCCGCCTAGCTGAGCTGAGCTCCCCCTTACTCGGGCCGAGAAGATCCTTTGTGGGACTTCCTGTGGTGTTTCGTACACAGACAGCATAATGCCTAATTTGAAGTGTAACAAGACAGTTTAAATGAAACGTAGCAACAAAGGAGCAAGCATTATGGTTCCCAAAATAGGCCATATTGTATAGTTTTGACAACTATAAGTCTTGAAACTGAGAGATGTTTTATCTTGCAAGCTTCCTGTTCATTAGCTTTAATGTGCCAAGGCTTTATAAAAATTTCTCTCCCTCTCCCTCTCCCTCTCCCTCTCTCTCTCTCTCTCTCTCTCTCTTTCTATCTGCCACAGGGAACCATTAAGAGGAGACAGGAAGGAGATAATTTCCAGTTTCCAGGCATGGCTGACGGGGGTTACCCTAATAAAATCAAGAGGCCTTGCCTGGAAGACGTTACCCTCTCTATGGGCCCGAGTGCCCACCCCAGCACGTCCTGTGCGGAGCTGCAGGTTCCTCCGCTAACCATGAACCCCAGTCCCTCGGCTGTGGGCGTAACGGGCCATTCGTTACCACTCGAAGCGAATCCCATGAATGGCAGCGTCATGGGCTCACCATTCGTGGTGCCGCCGGCTGCAGAAGTGGGCCTGAAAGGGCCCCCTGGCCCCTACTATGACAAAGCCAACAGCGTGCCAGCCGTGGACCAGGAGCTTCAAGACCTCCTGGAGGAGCTAACAAAAATTCAAGAACCTTCTCCAAATGACCTAGATCTCGAGAAGATCCTGGGGAGCAAGCCGGAAGAACCACTGGTCTTAGAACACCCGCAGGCGACCCTGGGTACAACTCCCAAGCCTCCGGTTCAGATGCCACACTTGGAGAGCCTTGGCTCCGGCAAGGAGTTTGCTTCTAGTTGCAGCCAGCTCCCCGGCGCGTCGCTTCAAGTCCCGCCCTCCCCGGCGGGGATCAGCTACGTGATCCCCTCCACCAGTAAGCAGGTGGCCTCCCCCAGCTCTACGGCGGCACAGGCCAAGAGCCAGGTCCAGGGCGTGCTCCCTGTCACTTTGCCCCCGCTCCCGGTGCCTCAGTGGCATCACGCCCACCAGCTGAAGGCGCTGGCGGCCAGCAAGCAGGGGTCCGCTCTGAGGCAGCCGGGGCCCAGCCCCAGCTGGTCGGGCCTGCCGCCTCCGGGCCTCTCCTCGTCTTACCGCCCGGTGCCATCGCCGCACCCGCCGCCGCCGCCGCCGCCGCCGCCGCCGCCGCCGCCGCCGCCGCCGCCGCCGCCGCCGCCGCAGTTCAGCCCGCAGAGCCTCATGGTGTCCTGCATGGCGTCCAGCCACCTGCCGGGGAGCGCGTTCCAAGCCTCCCCCAACGCCTTACTCGCCAGCATGGCGTCGGGCGGCAGCGCCGCCCTTGGGCCCGCCATGCTCTACCCTCCCGACAAGCTCCCCGGCCCCGCTCTCAGTCAGCAGCCGCAGTTCAGCCCGCAGAGCTCCCTTCTGGCCAACCTGGTGTCCTCTAGCGTCAAAAGTCCGCCGGGACACCTGCTGTCCGCTCTGCCCACCAGCACCCCGGGGCCTTCCCCGCCCTACCGGCCGGAGAAGCTCTCCAGCCCGGGCCTGCCGCAGCAGTCCTTCACCCCGCAGTGCTCCCTGATCCGGAGCCTCACCCCCTCCGGCAACCCGCTGACGCAGCCGCCGCCGCCGGCCCCCCAGCAGTCAACCAGCGGCATCTTCAAGCCCATGACCGCCAGCTCACCCAAAACCCTGAGCATGATCATGCAGCAGGGGCTGGCCAACCCCAGCCCGGGAGTCCCGGAGCCATTTACTTTTGGCAACACCAAGCCCCTGTCGCATTTCGTTTCCGAGCCGGGCCCCCAGAAGATGCCCTCCATGCCCGCCGCCTCTAGGCAGCCGTCCCTGCTCCACTACCTGCAGCAGCCGCCGCCGGCCTCCTCCGCCACCGCCTCGTCCACCGCCACCGCCACCTTGCAGCTGCAGCAGCCGCAGCCTGACCACTCCTCGTTCCTCCTGCAGCAGGTGATGCAGCAGCCCCAGCGCTTTCAGCGGTCGGCGGCCCCGGACTCCATGGCTTCTCTGCCCAGACAGGTAAGACGGGCTCACGTCGGGTCGCGTTCCCTGGTTTTGGTGGAAGTAAGAACCGTGGCCTGTGCTATGGGTAACCTGGCTTTGGAGGCAAATCGGGCTGTAGTCCTCTCTGAGACTGGACTCGACTCTGGAAAAGTCTGTTTAAGCCAGCTAATTCCGTGTGGTCCAAGTGCAGTATTAATGAGGCCAAGGTTATGCTTTCAGTTCCTGTGCAGGCCACTTACCTTCTCTGGGAGGAAAAGTGCCCCCGGAAGGTGCTGCCAGGGGAGGGAACCAGGGGCGACAAGTCCCTGCACCGGGCCGCGTGGCGTGTTCCCTCACACAGGGCTAGTGGGGGCTTCGCAGGATGCAAGGAAATTGCACCAAAGCATTTAAATCTTGTCCCTGCTGGCAGAAGGCCACACACTGAGCCTTCTAGAAATGGCACAGCAAACTTCTGCTGAGCAGCTCCGGCGTGCCCTTCAGCACTGCGCTGGACACCGAGGCAGGTTCTAAATGAAAAGGATGGGTACGGAGAAAGTAGTTACTCTTAGCATCTCCATTCTACAAAGAAACTGAGGCTCGGAGAGTTGAAATGACTTGCCCAGAGTCACATAGCCAGGGGCAGAGCAGGAACTGGAAACCAGGAAGTCTTAGACCAGAGCCTGTGCTCTTCTCAAAATCACCGTGACTTCTCCCTCTCCCTCATCTACAATCTGATCACTAGACTCAGCCGGTCCTTCCTGGGTGGTGTCGACCGCAGATGCCCCTCATCATTGCTCTGGCCCCTGTCCGTACTGGTTATCTCTTGCCGGGTAACAAATTACTCCAAAACATCTGCTTAAAACAACACACGTATATCACCTCGCAGTTTCTGTGGGCCGGGAGTCCTGGCATCACTTAGCTGGGTCTTTGGCCTTGAGTCGCTCGTTAAGGTTGCGTTCATCTCCAGCTCAACCAGGAAGGTTCTGCTTCCAAGTTCACTCCCGAGGTTGTTGGCAGGAAGCAGTTCCTTGCAGGAGGTTGGACTGAGGCCTCAGTTCCTCATGAGCTGTTGGCTAGTGGCCTCCCTTGGTTCCTTGCCATGTGGGCCTCTTCATAGAGCATCTCACAACATGGCATCCGGCTTCATCTGAGTAAGCAAGACAGACTGTGCCAGCAAGAGAGGCAGAGGGAGTGCCTGCAAGTCAGAGGGCACGGTCTTTAGAACTTCGTCTTGAAAGTGACATCCCATCTCTTCTGCTGTATTCTGTTCATTAGACACAAGCATGAAGGTGTGAATACCAGGAGGCAGGGGTCGCTGAGGACCATGTCAGATACCTGCCTCCCCAGGGCACTGTCCATCCTGGTCCCTCCTTCCCATGGTCTCAGCCCTCCCCGAGTTCAGGCCCTCTTGGTTCTTTGTCTGAACTCAGAGTTGACTTTTAAAGTGGTTTCCCCCAGTAAACCAGCCATCACTCAAAACATTACCTTCAGGACACCCGATGGAACAGGAATCTGATCGTGTTTCACATTTGCTCAGAAGTTTCCAGAGGCCCATCACCTGGCTCCAGCTACCTTCTTAGACTCGGTATTCATCCGGCCCCGTCTGGCACTTGACTTCTATCATCCACTCTGCATTTGGGGCCTTACTCCTGCCATCCCCTGTGCCTGGCTGTCCCTCCCCACCTTCTCCGTCCTGTACCATTCCTACAGCCCCGGAGGCCCAGGCGCCTTCCCCTCCAGGAAGCTTCTCCCCGACTGCCCTGGGTACTTCTGTCTCCCACGCTGCCTCCTTCTTCTGTAGAGCAGCCGAGGAGGACAGCTTGGCCCGGGACCGGGCCTGAGGGAGGCACCTGTCATGGCTGACCTCTCTTCTGAGAGCCCTGGGTGCCTGTGACCGGGGCAGCCCCCGGAGGATAGGACCCGTGTCTTTTTCCTCCATGCCTCACGAAGCAGCCACAAGCAGAGAGCTAGCTCCGCTCCGGGGCACCCGTCCTCGGTGAGGGGAACCGGCCAGCGGCAGGCCCGTGTGTGCCGTCCGGGAGCACTTGTGTTTGAGCTCGCCGTAGGCCCCCTGCCATCTGTTTTCACAGAGCACCAGCGCTGGAGTTCTCACCCTAGCAGGCAAGGGCCTCAGCCTGGGGACACATCACCATCTAACGCTGTGAGCCCTTTGGGGTTTTTTGGCCTCAGTGGGGTACGTTTGTAGCCTGACTGTGTGGCCTCAGAGGGAGAATCCTTAATGCCTGGAGGTGTGAACATCACACCCAACTGATTCCCTAGGTGAGCTGGAGAAAGTGCTCAGGAGAAAGCCCAGCCGCCAAGCTGCCCGAGGCGACCACCACCAGCACAGGGGAAAGGCTGGGCTCCCCGAGCCGAGTGGGAGGTGGTTGCTGCCGCGAGGGGCCTTCCCTGCCCGTGCTGGCCCGTGGCCTCGGGCCGGGCTTGCCACTCCGTGCTTCGCCTGCCTTTTCTCATTTTAGGTCTCAGAGACAGAGGCCCTTATCGCTCCCTGAAAAGCCGAGAAGACTGAGGCACAAAGCAGTCACGCAGCAGCTCAGGGCCAGAGAAGGGAGTCTGTCTTGTCTGTAGAGCCCATACGTGTAACCCCGTGCGTGGGCCGCTAAGTCCAGAGTCTCCCGCTCCTGCCTGGATCTCCTACAAAATGCGCGATAGGCTATGATAGGTTGGTTGAGGATTAAACGCATTAATACGTCCGAAGCATGATGAACAGGGCCCGGCCGCACAAACTACCTGCCAGTGGAGATTTGCTATCTCTAAGACTAACTCCTGGCCCTGAGTCTCCAGATCCCGTTTCTGGGGGGCCGAGATGTGGCTCTCAAAACCGATGCTGCGTCAGGACAGAATATGAGTAGTGCTCTCTCCAGACAAGACGGACAGCAGTTGTGGAACCTACTAGCCTCGTGGGTTCTCCCTGTTCCAGGCTCTGCCGCCTCGAGCCAGCTCCAGGCCTGGTGGGAAAGGCAATAGGCCGTGTCTGCCCCGCTGGCGGGGGTCTCTAGCTCACTGCCCCTCGCCCAGCTCCCCGGTCGGTCCATGGCACTCTTCTAGCCAAAATGCGGAGTGGGCCTCTGGGCGCGCCAGCAGCTCTGCTGTTCCTTCTCATGGTCTTTCTCCATTCGCTTGAAGGCCTGAGAGCTCGGCCCTGCTCACTCTTGCAGGGGAACGTGTTCTTGGCCAAACCGAGCCTCGGAAAACCCTCCTGACCTACTACATGGTGATGGAGACTAGCTCGTTTTACCTCCACGTGTGATAATGGTTACCCCAGAAGCACTGGGGTTTCATTTTAACCCAGATTTTGGTTTTTGAAAAGAGTGCTTTCTGAATGTAAGCTGAGAAACCCAACTCTTGAGTAAGCAGAAAAGCCAAGTCCAGTCATCTAGAGGAGCTCATTTTTATTTGTAGACTCGTATTTCTCAGCTCTGGCAATTTCACTCGACCAGTTAAGTAAACGATCCGATTTCAGTGGGCCATTTGTTTGCACTGAAGGGAAAAGGCAAATGCCATCTGGCTTCAGGGCAGCAGCTTAGCATGGCAGCTGAAGCGAGGGCGTGGGGGGTTCAAGTCCAGGCACCGACACTGACCAGGCTCTGTGCCGGGAGCAACGTCACTCAGCCCCTCTGAGCCTCAGCTGCGTGTGAGCCCAGGAGGAGTGCTGGTCTCTTGGGACATTGGAAGACAAAGGAGGCGCTGAATTGCAATTGCTCAGAGCTGGGAGGCGCTGAATTGCAATTGCTCAGAGCTGGGAGGCGCTGAATTGCAATTGCTCAGAGCCGGGCCTGGCACACGCTTCGTGGTCAGTCAGGGCTAGTGCAGGCCCCGGGCTGGGATCCGCCACCTCGGAGGTCAGATGCAGTTCCGAGTTTAGAACGTTTGGGGCTTTAGAAAGGTAATATGGTGCATTTGCCAAATATCACACAAGCCTCTGGCAGAACCTGGGGCAGCATTTCATTGTTCTTGCAGAGAAATATGAATATTTAACTAAGTCCACATCAATTTTTGTCCCCAAATAAATTTTGATGCCGATTTTACCAAAATAAAAGCGGCTTTCCGAGCTTTTTGGGTTTGAAGTTCCAGATGAGGGATGTGGACCTGGAATTACGAAGGGAGGGACTCTTTGCAGTCAGGACACCCCAGCCCTGGTGTGTTGGATTGTAATGACCCCCAAATCTCCCCACCCTACTTCCAAGGCTGGGTGACATCTCTGTTCTTAATTGAGGTGAATTTTGTTTCCATAACTTAGGGCTCTTCTCCCTGAAGGCTTATTGGAGATACGCGCAAAAATCAGTTAGGACTCGAATTTTACCACCAGCCGCTGGTGAATGGAACTTACATTTGCTCAGGGATGAAAGCAGGTCCATCAAGGAGGTAGCTTGAGGGCCCTCAGTGCTCGTGGTTTGCAGAGCTGGGAGTGCAGCATCCTGGGGAGGAGGGATGTGGATGGGGGCCAGTTGGAATAAGAACAAAAAGGCCTGAAATCTGATCCTTGAGGCAGGCCGAGGCACAGGGGAAGGGGGCAGCTGTGGAGAAACAGACCAAAGAGGCACATGATATTGTTTGGACAGATTTGGAGAAGGGCAGGAGGGGAACCAAGCCTGCCTTGAGGAAGGATGAGGCCCCTCCTGGCTTTGCTACGCTTTCTGCCTTTACCAATAAGCCTCCTGTCTCCTTAGCCAGGGCACCGGTGACCACCCAGCCATTGCAGAGACCGGGGATGAATTGAGAGGACTTGCCGTCTTGCCTCCTTGAGGGGCTGGGCCTGCCATGGGGATCTGGGCAGCGTGGTCTGAAGTGGGGCCTCAGGGAAGCCCTCTTGCCACCCTCAGCCGTGGGTGAGTGCTGCACCCCCAGTGCCTGGGGCCTGAGGGAGACGGCACAGGGCAGGGGACACAATGGCCTGGGGCCGGGAGGGGACGGGCGTTGCTTGGCAGGGGGCAGGCCCCAGGACTGGGCTGGAGGCCAGGTTCAAGGGGGCCCAGGCTTTGGATCCCTAGGGTCCAAATCGCAGCTCGGCCACTTTTTAATTTGGCAAGCTATTTTCCCTCTCCGGGCCTTAGTCTCCCCATCTGTAAGCTGGAGATACTCATATCCAAGCGCTGGGCATAGGACCTGGCTCACAAAAATGCTCCATCAATGTTGGCTGCCACTGTTCCTAGAAAGTCCCTGGGGCGCCTGGGTGGCTCAGTTGGTTAAGCGACTGCCTTCGGCTCAGGTCATGATCCTGGAGTCCCGGGATCGAGTCCCACATCGGACTCCCTTCTCAGCAGGGAGTCTGCTTCTCCCTCTGACCCTCTTCCCTCTCATGTTCTCTATCTCTCATTCTCTCTCTCTCTCAAATAAATAAATAAAATCTTTAAAAAAAAAAAAAAGAAAAGAAAAGAAAGTCCCTGAAACTTCGAACACCAGTAACCCAGTGGAATGGGTTAGACTGCCTCAGTGTCCAGGGTCCTCTCTGATTATTGGTGGGGGAGGGGCGGCTGGTCAGGGAGGACATTTGCCAGGTGGCTGAAGAGAAGTCAAGTGGAGGACACAAGGTCGGTGACCCCAGAAAGGAGCAGAGCCGCTGAGCCAGGCCATAGCTTTCTGAGCACCCCTGGCCGGGGAGAAGGGGAGAATGTTGGCTGCCCCTCCCTCCAAGCATAGACAGCAGAAGTGCTGGGAGACATGTGGGGGCTGCTGTGAAGGCTGAGTAAGAAATGGGCCCCAGGACTGCTGCTGACAGGCACAGAGAGCCAACGGCAGGGAGAGCACAGAGCAGCCTTGCCGGCCACCCAGCACCAGTGCCGACAGGAACGCTGCTTCTGCTTAGTCACTGGCAGTGGGGGATGGGCGTCCCTTGTCAGCATTGTGTTTTTGGAGCCTTGTTCGGGGCCCCAGATGGATGCCAGCACTCAGAGCACCCATGCTGAACCTGCAGGGGTGCCTCCCCCTTCCTCTCCCCCCACCACCACTCACACCCACTCCCAAAGCCTCCCACAGGAACCTTTGCAGAAACTCAAGATTCCTCTTGGTTCGAATTTCCAAGGCTGTACTCACCTGCTCAGTAGAGCAGAACCTTTAATTACTGCTGTCGCAGTTAGCGCTGCAAATTAAAATCTTTACATTTGCACCATGACCTCTCATGGAAAACAGAAATGATAAAAGCAGGCTAGACCAAGAGAATCGTCTATTCTTGTCAAAGTTACGTCGGCTCCACTTTCCACCAGAGAAGGATTCAGGAGATGTACCATGTAATGATTCAACAATTCTGTACACTAACTCGGTGCTCATCACAATAAGTGTGCTTTTGAGACTAATATGACACTGTGTGTTGATTGTACTTGAATACAAAAAAACTTTAAAATTAAAAAAAAATTTAAATTTAGGAAAAAGAGAGAGAGAGTCAGGAGAGATGGTGGCCCGGGGGAACCTGCTTCTAGTCTCAAATTGTTCATGAGCATTTAAAAGCAGGTGACAGCTCTTTGTTGACATACTGGACGCCCCCCCCCCCCCCCCCCCCCCCCCCCCCCGCTCCCGGAATCAGATGCACCATATATTGTCAGGGAGGGCCTGTGACTTTGGACTTGCCGGTCCTTTCACTGGCTTACCTTAGTTCTTCTCTTGTTTTGAGGGTAAGGGTTGGGGGAAAGCGGCACTGTTCCCCTGTTATGAGAAAAGTTTCCTTGCATTTGTCTTTTACTAATTCTGGCACGAAGCATCACGCATTTCATTTTGGAGGTTAGTCCCGCTGCAGTGCAAGAGCAGAGGCCCCTGGGCAAGCTGTCACCACTCGCGGGAGGATGGGGGCGGCGAGTCAGGTTCCCGGTGCCCCTGGGTCACGGCCAGGGCCGGCTCTGCACACATCTTCTCTGCCAGATGGGGCAGCCTTTTCCTGAATAAGTGTCTTCATTTTGTCTGCGAGCACGACTGTACACACAAGCTTACTTTTTCCTTTCTTTCTAAATTGGGCCACAAAATGTTATTTCGTTTGGGGAAGCCTTTTTTTAGCTGCTTTGGGAGGAAATATAATTAGACACAGTGTAACATACATTTTTGAAAATGTAGGGCCCAGTTTCCCCGTGTTGACCAAGTTTCGTTTCAACCTCTCTGAATTGCCACGAAGTGAAACTCCACAGGGTGTTGAATTTGGGAAATGCAGTCTCAGAACTTGGTACTAATATTACCCAGAATCTGGTTTTTCTTTCTCTTTCTCTTCTGGCTTCTGAGAATCATTAATGATCCTCCGCCTCAAAGCTATGTCCCTTTTTCAAAAAGCAGAAATTTAAAATGCGCTACTTGTCAAGTGCTAGCCCTTTAAACATCAGTGGTACTTTCTATCCTTGGAGTGACGATCCGAGAGTACGGTCCACGCCGAAACTGATGAGGGTGCAGAAAGCCCCCCAGTCGGAGGCCTCAATAATAGAGATCGACAGATCGAATTTTATAATTGCTTAGTAATTGCCTTATGAAGGCTCAAAAGGCAACCATTTTCAGAAACCTCCTATCAAGTTTTTGTGGGTTTTTTGTTTGTTCATTTTGCCTTAACATACTTGAAGAGAAACCACGAACTTTGCTGAAGTTGAGGTGCTCAAAATGAGATGTTTAAAAACAAAGTGTAGGAATTATTTTCTTTTTTCAGCGCTCACTGAAACGACCTGCTTATTTGTCGCTGTAAAACCAGGGAAGGTTTTCAAAGAGTAGAAGAGTAGTACCTGCTGTTGTGACCCCCCAAGTGAAAAGTTAGCAAAACATAAAAAATGTCTAGGGCGAGTGGAAAGTCACAGTGGGCGTGGTCTGTTCAGCTGTGGCCCAACAGCCCGAGTGCAGAGCTGGACGGCGAGCCAGGCAGGCACACTAACAGGGCTCCACTCCATTCCCCCCCTTCCCTCCCGCATGCTCCCCGGCCACTCCCTCTCAAACCCGTTAATGGCCCCATAGCACAGATTTAGGAAGCCTCTCCTGAGTCCCATTTGTACTTTTAGCCTCTTCTGTCCCTTGGGGGTTGACAAATCCCAAGATCTGGGCCTGCTGCCTAATGCGGCCGTGCGTGTGCCCTGGCCGGCTCCTCGTGAGCTTGAGGAGGGCGGCAGAGGGTAGAACTCTGTTTATGGTTAAAGCAAAACCCCTCGCCACCCCCCCAAGAAAAAAGTTTCTGCTTTTTCTTAAGGAGTTGAAAAAGTTTGGATTTTTATTGGATCTCGTTAGTTTTGCCCATGGTGACACATGGTGCTTTGTCTGTTTATTGTGTTTTGTTGTCACGAGATGAGGGCTTATCATTTGAGTCCCTCCCATCAAAAGGAGTGAGGTTGTTGAAAGCTAAAAGCCACACGCAGGTCCGAAGAGATCCCACTTCCACCGCAGACCCACGTGGGCCCCCAGCACAGCCTTCCCTGGCTCCTGCCTCCCAGTGGCCTCACAGGCCTCTAAGACAGAATGGAGTAAGTGAAGAGGCGCCATTTCTCTCTTTCTTCCATACTTTGGCCCTTCTCCCATGTTAACCGAGTTTCCTGTCGGATTAGGACATGTGCAGCTGGGAATCGCCCTGAGCCCACAGATCTCGATTGGGCTATTGGAGCTAGGTACACAGAAAAAAGGGAAGCAGACACTTAAGGAAATTATCGTAAAGCTTTGGCCTAAATGTGGCCCTGAAGACCTGAAAGATGCGTAGCCCTATTTCATCAGAGAGTATTCCAAGTCTTGCTTTGCTTTGGGGGGCTTTGGATTTGAAGCCAAAGGCACAGGTTCTAGCTGGCTTTTACCCCTGTAGCGTGCTACCATGTCTGGCCGGTCTCTGTTTTTGAGCAGAGGAGGTGAGCACGGTTGTGGGGAGCTAGATTTTTTTCGCAGGTCCATGGCTGGGTGGCACATGAAGAGAATTTGCCAAAGCCGGCTGACTCCATAGGCCAACAGATGAAGGTGGACTCCTCATTTACAGTTTTGAGTAATGATCATTTATTTCCAGGTGACAAAGCTTTGACGGGTGTGGGAGGCCCCCAACCACCCCTGAGTGGGAATAACTGGGAATAATTCCATGACCCTTTCGCTCTATCAGGCAACACTTTCAAAAACGAGCTCTGGAAAATGTAAACAGACAAAATTTTGACCCCCATTAGGGTGGCTATTATTTGAAAAAGAAAACAAAAAGAGAAAACAACAAGCACTGACGAGGACGTGGAGAAATTGGAAATCACGTGCACCATCAGTAGGAATGGAGACTGGTGCAGCCGCTGTGGAAAACAGTATGGCGGCTCCTCAAAATGTAAACATAGAATTACTATATGACCCAACAATTCCACTCCTAGGTATAGACCCCAAAGAATTGAAAGCAAGGCCTTGAACCCAAATCTGTTCACCAGTGTTCACAGCAGCTCTATTTATAGCAGCCGAAAGGTAAAAAAAAAAAAAAAAAACCCAAATGCCCATCAACTGGTGAATGGGTAAGCACAATCCATCTGTCCATATTATGGACTATTATTTAGTCTTAAAGAGGAAGGGAATTCTGACACCTGCTGCTACATGAATGAACCTTAGAGACATTATGCTCAGTGGAAGAAGCCAGACACAAAAGGACAAATACTGTATGATTCCACTTTTATGAGGTAAGTAGCATGGTGGGTGCCTGGGGCTGGGGGAGAAAAGGGGAAGTTAGTGCTTAATGGGGAATAGAGTTTCAGTTTGGGATGATGAACACGTTCTGGAGAGGGATGGTGGGGATGGTTGCACAATACTGCGAATGTACCCAATGTCTCTGAACTGTGCACTTAAAATGGTTAAAACGGCAACTTTTACCACAATAAAAAAAGAAAGACTTAAGTTTTAAAACACTTGCCAATCCAATCCTCTTCTCATCAAAAGCAATATTTAATTTTCAAATAATATTAGCGTGTTACACCAAGGGGGCAACAGGCCGAGTTGCCGGCTTTCTGTCATAGCCCGGCGCCGTAGTGTCGCCATGCATGTGCATCATCTTGTGCGAGCCAGCTGGGGTTTCTGGATGTCCTAGGGAGGTGCAGAGCCAGCACTTAGAAATCACTTTCCTGGTCAACCGAACACAATGTCTGTCCTCTCTGGGCGTTTTGGTGACGTGACAACACGCGGGTCAGGGAATGGAGAAGTGACTGTAGACAGGAAGGGACATTATCTCTGCTTCTGACTGGGGTTAAGAAACCCCACTTTGCTTCATTGGTCCTCTGCATCTAGAAATACTATGATGACTCACAGTTTGCTGATTAATACAAGAGCCAGCAGAATGATGCTAGGGACTCGCTGTGTGTGACTAGCTTTCTGTGCAAACTATCCCTCTGGAGCAAGTGCTAGGCCCTGGGGGTAGAGTTCTGGAAAAAGTTAAGGATCTCAACCACAGTGCGAACCAGCTCCTAAGGCCTTGATACTGGCACACAAAGTAGGAAGTGAGAGCCTCCGACCAAGGGCCCAAAATGACTTTTGAAATGTCGACACACCTGCTTCTTGTGTCCTCACTCACATGCCCAGCTCCCAAGACCTGTGGTTTCTGCGTTTCAGGGCTTGGTGAGGTTCACATTTTAATCAGAGTTATTTGTGTCTTGTCTGCGCCGCGACTTGATAACAAAAAAGAAGAAGTCTGTCTTCTCTGGCTCTGTCAAAGTGAGCTGAAGGACCCTTTGAAGGAGTGAATGGAAGCTGGTGGGAAGGGGCGACACGACAGAATTAAGCTCTTGAGACTGTTTCTGAGTGTTTCCGAGTAATTATTGGTAGAAACTCCCAGACTTCAAGGCCGATGAACTCAGGCTCTCGTGTGGGGCCACCACCCCCTGACCGTGCTGCATTTTTCTGGTCCAGCTGGGGCTCTTGTTCTCTTCCAGCACGGGGCCAGCTGTGGCTGGCATTCCCCAAGGGTGAGATCTGAGAACACAGGGTTCCTCCAACCTCTGACGAACCCAGAGGTTAGCACCTCCAGTGGTAAATCTGCGCTGGCCCATCCCGTGGCAGCGGTGGTCATGGTTTGATGTATCTTGGAAAGACAAAACAGGCCCTCTGGCTGCCATTTCACATAGCACAGTGACAACAGCACATAAGAACCCCCTTCCCCCCCAAAAAAAAGTTGGCTCAGAAATTCAGGCCACTCTTACCACTGTTTTTTTCCCATGTAAGATCCATTCGTGCCACTCTGAGTGTTCCTAACAGAACCGGCATATTTCAGCCAGTCCTGAGAGAGCCGTGAGTGGTCTTCACTTACACACAGTGCATTTCTAAGTCTGCTGTTTCTCTTTGACCAGCACAGTGTAGAGTCAGCACATTTTGAAGGCTGTTCAGCATATGTTCTTCTCTCTTCAGGCTTAAAGTGTAATTTTTAAGTTCTTATAAGTTCCGGTTGTACTTGAATAAGCTCTCACGCTTGGTTTAAAAATTAAAAAGATAAAACAACAACAAAAAATCATTAAGAGGTTTTCTTCACTAGTTCGCGAGCATAGATTTTTACATTCTTTGTGGAAATGATAGGTTGAGGGTTTTGTTTTTGTTTGTCATTTTGACAGCTATATTGTTTGTCTTTTATTTGCTTCATTAGCTTTTCATTTGGAAGTGTCTTCTTTGGCAGGCTAATTACATTACAAGGAGATTCCTTCCCACTACCCCCTAGAAAGGTCTCCTGCCTTCAGGGTCCTTGAGAGATTTGAGGACAACTGTGATGTTCCCCCTGAGTCTTCTCTTCCCTCCCCAGTTCTTCACCCCTGTCCTGGCAGCTTGCCTCTGAACTGAGCACAAGGCATTGGAGTGAGACCCTCTGGGTGGATAAGGTTCTGCTCAACTGACTAAAATGCTCCAGGTGCATCGGTCCTGTGCAGAGGAGAGCGGGAAGGGAGGCTCACGCTTTGTTCTTGTCCCCCTAAATCTCACTTGCCCTGGTGATAGCCACATCCCCTATCTGCCTTGCCTGAGCTCATTTTCCAGGCAAGCTCAAATCTTTATACCAACCCCACACTCGCAGAAGAGGTTCCTAAAGGCAAAGCGTTTCTCTGTAAACTTGCACTTGACTTGTGTCTATTATTCACTCTCCTGGTGAATAAGGTTTGTGATAGAAGATCGGACTCGGGATGAAGAAATAGAATGAGCCCTCATGATTGTTTCTAGAGCCATCAGCTTCCTACTTGGCAACACCTCTTATGGGCTTTTAATATTTTGTTTACAGTCATTACCTCTGAAATCTCCACTTTCTGGTATGTTCTCAGACTTTTCAGAGGATTTAAAAATTCAGGAGCTTGATGCCAATAATTGCTTTTAGAAGCTAGCCCTGCCTATCTTCTATAGATGACTTCCAGTTTGGACCATCAATTATTTTCCTCACAGAAACCCACAAAGTACATATTCGAGTTATTCGGAATTGAATATGAACTAGAAATCCTTAATGTTGTTAAGCTTCTAAAATGTGTAGCGCACTCAACTAATGCAAAACAGAGTATTTAAGAGCTTGAGTACTGCATTTCAGATCCGAATGAAGAACCCAAGCCTGCCATAGTTGATCTGCACCAGACGTGTTTGTTGGAGCAGGTCACACAGGCGGTTCACGTGTGTTAGATTTCTCTGTAAACTGGTCCCGGGATAAAGGAGCGTGACTTGAGGCTGAACAGGGCCCAACAAGCCCTGTGCTTCATCATTAGAAATGGGATGCTCTCCAGTGGGAGGTATAATGCAGACCTCATGAACTCCGAGGTCTGGGGGCCAGGCTAGATTCCTTATCAGTTAGGATGTATTGAGTCACAAATAACAGGAAAACCAACTCACACTGGCTTGGCCAATGAAAGGAACTGACTTGAGTCCCGTAAGTGCGAGTCCGGCGGTTGGGTCGACTTCAGGGGTGATTTGAAGTAGTAGCTCAACTGTCACGGAGGATGCTGTTTCTTGCCAGCTGTCTGTTCCTAGTCCTTCATCCCAAAGCTGGCTCCCCCTTGTGGGCACACAACAGCGGCCAGCGGTTCCAGGGGCTACAGGCTTCCTCCTCCCTCATCCAGCCGCGTGGGAGAGAGAGTCGCTTCTAGAAGCTCTGTCAGAAAAACAAGGAGGCTTCTTGCCCAGAAGCCCCTGGGAATTCGGGGCATAGTGGCCCGAACTGATTGCATGTCTACTATGCTGCTTCATGTGAGTTGAGCCAAGTGCCCCCCTTCTAGAGCCCTGAGTGGAGCCAGGTTTCCCCAGAGCGTATAGGCAGCATGGGGCAAGCAAGGCTGCCTGAGCAGAAACTGGGGAAGGTGCCAAAGAGAAGGAAGACTAGATGTTGGCTAAGCGACCAACTATATTGTCATAATCGACCTCTTCGGCCAGCCACATCCATCTGCTCCCTCCCTCCCACGCACACGCCTCCCAAAATGCTCACCCCTACAGCTACTTACTCCCTCCCCAAAGGGGTTCGGCTCTGATCTATAAACTGCTGGTGATGCGCCATCCTCGTGTCCCAGGACCCCTGGCCCCTGCTCACTGCGACAGAGAAGGAGCATGAGTACAGGACACCTTAGGGCTTTTAGAATGTTAGCAAGTTTCTGGAATTTAATAAGTCCGGAACAGAAATGTGAAGATTGTTCATCCATCCCCCTCACCCGCACCCGTATAGCACGGTGCTCTTTGAGATGACGTGGGACTCTTGAAAGCAGTCCTTTCTTTATCTAGGAAAACCCATATCCTTAGGCCTCATTTTGCAAGCGTTCCCCCAAATATCCATAAGCTGGGTATTAGTCGGGTCTTTGGAGAGGAGTGGCCCTGGGTACAGCTATGACATAGATCAAGTTGATTTGAGAATTTTGCCAACTTCCTGCCCGGGGCCTCTCACCGGGCCAACATCTCATTGTCCTTCAGGCCACAGCTTAAAGCTCAGTTTTGCCATGAAACACCCCCCCCCCAGACTAGGTTAGGCTCCCCTGTTTGTGCTCTAACACTCTGCAGGGTTCCTGTACAACGCTTACCGACCTGTACTAGAAATCCTTGTCTCAGTGCTTCTCCGGAATAGGAATGTGACAGCTCCAAAAGGGCAAAAACCATGTCTGTCTTGTCCACCAATGTTGTCGCAGCACAGGGCCCAGATCATGGTAGGTGCTCAGTAAATACGTGTCGCAGGAATGTTATAAAAGGCCGACGGAGCAGATTTCAGCTACAGTACAGTCTACCTTACACGTTCTACAGTGTAGGATGACAGGTACTCCAAAGGGAGCAAAGAGTCAAAGCCCTCAGAAGAAACACACACCCCAGTGCCCTTGGCAACAGCCTCTCCCTCATGCTCTCTGGCAGCCTGGTACCTCAGGGGCCCGGGGTACCTCGCCACCTACCAGGCCCCCTGGGCCTCCTAGTCCTGGGCAGCAACCCCTTGAGCGCCCAGCTCCCTCCTGTCCCATGCCCATACGGTTTATAGATGGGCAGTTGAGGGAAGATGGTAGAAGCCCCTCAGCTCACAGTACGCCCCAGAGAGCTGATCTGGGTGAACCCCACACTTTCTCACTGGGGTATGGGAGTCCCACAAGGCCATGAAATGATTGGCCCTGAGTAACATCTGGAGTCCCCTGACTTCTGGCGCAGACGCTGAGCTCATAAATTCCGCATCTTGAAGCAGGCACGTGGCTTCAAATCTGGGAACGGGATATGAACTTGGTACGCTCTTGACCGTTTATCACCATTGCTGTAAGCCTTTGCTATTAAATATAATTTTACAATTAAATCAAACTGAACCCTTAAACTAATTTATTCAGAGAAGGCCAATTATTTATTAAAGTCCACAAACTAACTAGAAGTATAGCCTGTGTATATTGATTTTGAAGACTGTGCCTGAGCTTAGTGTAACTGATGGATCTGTTTTCGTTGGATGTTCACACATCAAAAAGGACGTCTGTTCACCCAACCTTAGTGGTAGGTTATGCATATGTTTGCCTTTCTGGTTCCCAGAGCTAGACCTTATTCCTTCAAAACAGTCCCATAATCCACCCATTTACCGGCTTGCAAAGCTTCGATGAGGGAGAGAAAGCAGTATGGTAAGATACCAGAACTTTCTCTGCAGGGCAGTGTACTGTGTTTACTGAGGGCTGCTGGATGTGTCCAGGATTTCGCCATGACTTGCATTGCCCAGTTCATGACTGGGGTGAGGAAGGAAAATAACAGAAAAAGATATCTGGCCCAGGAAATTACAGAAACTCCAATAAAACTCAGACAGAAATTAAGTCTCTGAGCTGTGAGCCAAGTGCTCAAGGGAAGAGACAGGGGAGCGCTTCTTGCGTTGCTCACTGCTCACTGTGGTGCTTCACGGGCAGTGTGGGGAGTGGTGTGGTGGGGGAAGGGTTTCCTCTATATTTTGAGCGGAAAGAGGAGCTAAGTAGACAAGTGCTTCCTTGTGTCTGTTCAGGTCTGCTGCAAGGCAGACCCCGGTGTGGGGTTAGAAGTGTAAGACGTGCATTGGGATGGGGGGAGCCTCAGTCCACAGTGCAGGTGGTCTGTGACGACTGGGGGACAGAGGAGGATTGGGTAAGAACAATCTTGGACCACAGTACAGCTCCAGGAAAGTTTCAGCAAGGCCAATGGAGAGTCCTTGAGCCAGAGTTGCCATTGGAAGAGTCCCGTACCTCACAGGAGTGAGCCTGCATTAGTATACCTGCCATGTACTGTCAGTGGTTGGGAGTGGGGCCAGGGCCACATATGGTGACAAAGCCAAAGGGACAGCTCCTGGAGGCTACCCCATGGCAGGAGATCTGAGCAGCCATTAGCATAGCCACCACATCCTTCCTTTGGTAGCTATGACCGGGCAGGCCCTTCCCTGCTTTCCTAGCAGACAGCAATAGGAACAGATGCAAGGGTAGCTCCGGACTGGCTACTTTGGAGAACGAGGCCAAGGCTTGTTTGATTGGTTTGTAGGCGGACTGTGTTTCTTCACTGCCTCTCCATTCAGTGTTTGGATTCTTGGTTCCCCCCCCGCCCCGCCCCTTTCCCCTTGTTTGTCCAATTCACCCTTTGACCCCAGGTCTAGGAAATATATAACTATATGCATTTGGAAGAAGTTTAAAATGAATTAGCTGGTTGGCTTTAATTTCCATCCTAAGCATCTGAAGATTCCTAGGCCTTGCATGTGAGGCCGACTGAAGAGACTAAAGTTATTTGAGAAATCAGCAAAATGAATCTTCAGCCTCTTGATTACACAGGGAAGAGTCCAAGCTTTGTCTGTCTAGTGCCTAAGAATCACTGTCTTTCAGTTGTCTTTGGATCATGACATCAGCGAACATGAATATTGAAAGAAACCTTGGAGGTTGTCTAGTTCAATGACATCATTTTACAGATGAGGACACGGGGAGACCCTAATGGGAAAAAGTAGACCGACACTCTTTAGGAACAAAGATGCAAAAACTCT
Source organism: Zalophus californianus (assembly GCF_009762305.2). NCBI lineage: Eukaryota > Metazoa > Chordata > Mammalia > Carnivora > Otariidae > Zalophus > Zalophus californianus. The sequence continues at coordinate 4,644,139 of NC_045612.1, read as the reverse complement.
CAACAAAACCCTGGCAAATCAAATCCAGTAACATATAAAAAGGAATTATACACTGTGACCAAGTGGGCTCTATCCCAGGAATGCAAGGCTGGTTCAACCTATGAAAATCATTCAGTGTAATGAACCATATTAACAAAACAAACAAACAACAACAACAAAAACACCATCTCAATAGACACAAAAGGAAAGGGACTTTCTCGAGGTCAGAGAGTTAATGGCAAAGCCCAGGCTGTTACCCAGCTTCCAAGCCAGAGCTCGCCGTAGCAGTGGGAGTGGGGACAGAAGGCAGAACTAGCCCTGCCCCATGCATGCACTGCCCTGAGCCCACATGGAGGAATTTCCCCTTGTCCTTCCCTCCCGTTCTCACAACAGTCCGTGGCAGTGGGCACTGTTATTGGCCCTACTCTCTGCCTGGAAAAGCAGGCTTAGAGAGGCAAAGGAACTTACCTGAGTCCACCCGGCTGCCAAGCACAAGGAGGAGCTGAGCCTAGACCCCAGGTCTCCTGTCTCCCCCACTGGCTCTTTCCCTTGCCCTTCACTGCTCTCCTCATTGATTTGTGCCACTGGATTAATCTGATTCCATTAGTTCTCAGATCATCCACCTCCAGGCCAAGTAGATGGGCTTTTGGCTGTGAGCGGGTGGGAGTGTCCTCCAAATTCTCTGGGGGAAGATCCCCTCCCCTGTGCCACTGTGTGACAACTCTTGGAGCCCAGGCTGTTGACTTACCTTGGTGAAATCTGGGCCAAGTGGCCATTTCTATATGCTAATGTCTAGAACCTATGTGCAAGGACTGGAGACCTGTAAAGAAGCACGGTGGGGGAGCCAGAGGCCAGAAGGCTGGGACATGGGGGCCAGTGGGGAAAGGAGAGGAATGAAGCTGTTCCTTTGTTCCTGGAGAAGCTAAGGGCCAGGATGGCCTGGCTTTTGGCAGAGCCTAGCCCAGTGAGAGCTCTTGCCACTGAGTCCTGGCTCTTCCTGGTAGGACAAGAAAAAGAAGGCAAACATTTCAGAGTCAGGGAGAGAGACACAGCAGGGCCAGGATGCCGTGAGGTGTCTTCTTTTTGGCCCCACACCTGGACATCTCAGATGGAGCTGGACCGAAGGTCCAGTTGGCCCAACTTCCTCTGGAGGTGTTCACCATGGCTTCCCGAAGCTTCTTCTCTTCAGAAATGCATTTGGAGAGCGCCCCCACCCCCACCCACCCACCCACCCCGAACCAGGCACTGAGGCTTCAGGCCATTTCCAGGCTTTCCCAGCACCGCTCTGCCTGTTTAACTCAGAAACATGGGGTGCCCTTTCTTTCTTGCTCTCGCTGAGAATCACAGAGGGGTTGAAAGAGGTCGACTTTGTACGGTCTACTCTTTTCTCTTCCTCATGCCCTCTGCCTTGCATATAGATATGTTTCCACCCGGCCACCCACCCACAATGCACACGCTACCTGCCACCCTTCCCTCCTCCTGTCCTGGCATTTAGACGAGGGAGAGTGGCTTCCTTTGGGATAAAGGGCTTGCAAGAAGGCACCCTGGACTGGGAATCAGGAATGCTGAGTTCTAGTCTCCTCTGACTTGGGGCAAAGCCTTCCCCTACCATGAGCCCCAGAGTCCCCACCTACCAAGTAGGGAGTTGGTAGCAACCAGTATTTCTCAGAAGGTGGCATTGCAGGGTGCCACTCCCAGAGACTGAGTCCTTGCAAAACAGTGGAGCCAGGTGCTCTCTGTGTGTCTCTTGGACTCTCCAACTCTCTATCTTTAACTTGCTTGGCCACCTATCTTTTCTCTGATTTTTTTTTTCTTTATTGTGCTAAAATACACATGACATAAAAATGGTAATTTTTTAGTGTACAGCTCAGGGGTATTAAGTACATTCACATTGTTGTGCAACCATCTCCACCATCCACCTCCAGAACTCTTTTTATTTTGCAAGACTGAAACTCTGTCCCCATTAAACAATAACTCTTCGTGACACACTGCCCACAGCCCTTGGCAACCACTATATTTACCTGGCAGGAGAGATACCATGATCACCAAGGTGGTTTTCCCAGAGCAAGGCTTATCCATTGCTTGGCAGTCTTGAGCAAACCATGGACTTCTCCATCTACAGAGAATGGTGACTCTCACAGGTGACCTCTCAAAAGTTCTAGGGTGGGAGGGCAAGGAGTCCGCCCCAGGGAGACGGAATGGGCCAGAAGAAGACAGAAGATGAGGCTTTCAGTAAAAGGAAAGTAGAGAATGATAAAGGTTGGGAAGGGAGGAGACCAGCCGAGCAGTCGTGAGAAAGTTGCATAGTAGGAAAGCACGGGTTCATTTGTGGTTAGAATACCTACTTGCACAAAATAAGATCGAAATTCCAAAGCGATTTTTCCTTAACCTGTCAACTGATGATTTTCTTACGAATTTGAGTTGTTCCTTCAACATAGCACTGTATTTTCTGTTTACATGATTCCTGGTTTTTTCTAATCCTGGTTCTCTTAAATCCATACAATACGTACAGAAGAGCATATAAAGCATATGATAGTAAGACCAATAGCCATGGACCCACCAACCAGGTTAAGAAATGGAACATTCAAAATATCTTAGAAGCCTTCTATGTACCCCTCCCACTTCCCAGAGATAATGACTCTCCTGACTTCCAAGAGCCAACTCTAGGAATATGCCCTAGGCCCCTTGGTAAGCTTCGAGCTCCAATCTGTTTCAGTAGCTATTGTCTGCATAGGTTTCCACAGATGGCTCTTCCCATCTGTTTTGTGTTGATCCTCACTAGTTTCAATTTTAGATGGGGACCTTGTCATTTTCCAATCTCTTGATTACAAGAGTAATCTTTGTAGTAAACTTGGAAAGTGCAGGCAAGTATAGAGAAAACACAAATTCCATGGGACACTAAAATATATAAATATATGATATATAAATAAGCCAGGAGTAACCACTGTTAACATGTTGCAATACAACATTTAATTATTTTTTTAAAGATGTATTTATTTATTTGACAGAGAGAGAGAGAGAGAGAGAGAGAGTGGGGGAGGGGCTGAAGGAGAGGGAGAGAGAATCTTTTTTTTAAGATTTTTTTAATTTATTTATTGAGAGAGAGAGAATGGTAGAGAGCATGAGAGGGCAGAGGGTCAGAGGGAGAAGCAGACTCCCTGCTGAGCAGGGAGCCCGATGCGGGACTCGATCCCGGGACTCCAGGATCATGACCTGAACCGAAGGCAGTCGCCTAACCAACTGAGCCACCCAGGCGCCCCGGGAGAGAGAATCTTAAACAGGCTCCACGCCCAGCACAGAGCCCAACTCGGGCCTCGATCTCACAACACTGAGATCATGACCTGAGCCAAAATCAAGAGTCAGATGCTTACCCAACTGGAGCCCCTCAAGCACCCCTCACTATTTTTTCTATGCAAAAATATATATTTCACATTATTGGCACCCAGCTTTGTATATAGCTTTTTCTTTTATTGTGAAATATAGCATAGATGCAGAAAAGTGTGCAAGGCCTATATGTCCAGTTTAAAGAAGAAGTGTAAAGTGAAACCCTGTGTCACCACCAATTAAGGTTGAGAAATAGAATGTTTTCCCCCCTCCCCGATTCGACCCCCACATGCCTCTTGTGATCCCAGCCTCTCCTCCCCGCAGAGGCGACCACTCTCCTGATTCCGACATAATCTTTCTCTTGTGTTTCTATGTAGTTTCCTCACTTATGAATGAACTCTTAAACAGTTGCTTCATTTTGAAGAACTGAGCGGCAGGCACAAGCTAGATGCGTATGCAGCAAAGAGCCCTAGTGCCCCCATTAGCTGAAGGCTTCCAGAAGGGACGCTGAGAAGTCCTGGTTATTGTCCGCCCCCAGCTCCCCTTTTAGGGAAGTCGGTGGCCCAAGGCACAATGGACTGGGGCACGTATAGAGCCCACCACCATCAGGACGCCTGACAGGGTCATGGGCATGGTACTGGACACACCCAGAAGAAATATGGCTTTCGAGCTTGCCACAGCCTGCCTCCAGATCCTCCAGCCTCCAAGCGCAGGTCAACACAGGACACCTTTGTGGGGTGAAGTGAGCGTCCTCAGCTGATCCAGGGAGCAGGATCTAGAAGGCAGAGCAGGAATTCAGCAGCAAATGATCAAGCCAGATCTCTGCCATGGCCGAGGAGAGGCAAATACTCACGGACGTAGAGTGGGGGAGGGGATCCAGGCTCTACCCCATTACGTTGGGCCCCTCCATCCACTTCATCTCCCTTCCAGAGACAACCTGGGGCCCCTGTTCCTGAGCCCGACGAAGATTCAGCCATCCAGACCAAGCTACTTTTCCACCTTCCCCTCTGATGTCTTGTGATTCGGGCTGTGTAGTCAGTTATCCTTGGTTCTAGCTATTCTTTAACTTGGGAAACTATGGTGCTGTTGTCTCCTCTCCTGTTGGCCTTATCCTTGTGGGATTGTGTCTTTAAAAACAAAACAAAACCCTTACTGCACTTTTAGCGGGGCTCTGGGAGGGAGCGAAGTTAGATGCTTGCATTAAATCAGCTGTCTAAATCCGGAAGTCTCCAAAGGAAATCCTGCCGCTCCCTTCCTCGGTTGCCCGAATGTGATAGTTAGTTGGATGGCTCCTTTGGCACCCTGGGGCCTGTCAGCAGTGCTCACTGTACCCAGCAGGTACAGTGGTGGGGAAAGAATGTGGGTATGCATAAGCATAAGGGGTAGGCTTTGGACATTACATTTTTAGTATTTGTAATCAAGAGCCTGAATTTGGGAGTAGGTCAGACCCAAGTTTGGCTTCCAGTTCTGCCCCTTACCTACTGTGGACTTGGAGCAAGTCACTTCGTTTCTCGGAGCCTTATTTTCCTCCCTATAAAATGAGGAAAAGTAAAGGTACCCATCTTTCAGGGTTGCCTTGGGAATTAAAGGGGATTACATGAAACTGCGGCATTTAATTCAGCGCCTGGCACATTGTACACGCTCAGCACGTGGTAGGTGTTGCCATCACTGTCATCATCCTGAGACCCTAGGAACTTTCCAGAAGCTTCAGAGCAACTCGTGCCACAGGCCTCTTCTGGCTGCCACGGCTCTGGATTCCAGAAAGCCTCGATGCCCTCCCCCTTTACCCAGCCCTTGACGTCCTCCACAGCAGTGCTCTTGACCTCACCTTGCTCCTGGGATGATTCCCAGGGGCCCACCTAGCCTGACCAAGCACAGCTTTCCTATCTAATCACCCAGCATTGCTGACAGCAGGCACAGCACTGGCCACACTACAAAAGGGCCCCACAGAAAATGGCCAGCCGAAATATCGGCAGAGGATTGCCGACGGGCTCTGCGCCTGGTGCTGTGGAGCCCCCAAGGGGCATCCCAGGCTCTAGCCTGGCTGATTCGCAGGCCACCTGCCTACTCACTGGGATTCATGCTGCAGAAAAGATATTTATTCCTTCATTCTGTAATTGATGTATACATTATTGATTTTGCCTTTTTGTGTTCTCTCAGCAAAGTAGCTGTTTACCAGTTGAACTTAATCTAAATTCCAAGTCTGAGGACTTGATTTGACCAAGTGAATTTGATTTGGGACTCCGTCAATTTTAGTCAGCGCCAGACATTTAAACTTCAAAAAATTGAAGTTAAATTATATACATTTATAAAGGGAAAAATCCCAGAAAACCTCAAACTCTTCCAGCTCTTGCATAGGGAATACCCTGCTCCAAGGACACTTTAACAAAATGCAAATTTACAGGAAAGCTCCACCCAGCGGGGGGGATTGGTGCTACCCTAGAGTTCTTGGCAGAATCTCTTCAGTGAGCCCTAGCTCCCTCCCACCCCCTGTACCACGTGGTCATAACAGAAATACCCCAACTCAGATTTCTCCTAATTTTAGGATACAGCTGTTGCAAAACAAAACAAAACAAAACAAAACACGTGGGTCACACAGTAGCCAACCCAGCAGCCATCCCACAGCTGTGGAACCCTAGCGGCCTTCCAGAATCTTCTCCCTGCTGGTCTGCTTATTATAATAGCAAAGGTTTCAGTCGGGCAATTTGATCGTGCAAAACTCAGGTCGTGGGCTTTGAAGTCAGACAATATCTGGGTTCTAGACCAGGCTCTGGCATTTACTAATGAATGACCTTGGGCAAGTTGCTCAATACATGGCAGAGGCATTATTGGTAATGAAGACTACCACTAGCTAATCTTCAGAGAGTGCGTGCAACAGGCATGAACAGGTGTTCGCTCGAGTCATCTTCATAACCCCTACGACACTGTGAATAATGTGCAGCCACGACCTCTCTTTCACAGATGAGGAAGTCGAGGCACAGAAGAGTTAGTAACTTCCTCCCAATGACATAGCTCTGAGGCGACAAGTCCATGGTTCCAGCCCAGACCTCTCTCCAGGGCCTGCGTGCCCTCTTAGCCCCTACGCCAAAGAGCTGTGCTCTCCAGTACTTAGCCAGCAACCCCATGGGGCTATTTAAATCAATTTAAATCAATTTAAATAAATAAAATTAAGAATTCGGTTTTCCATTTGCACTAGCCACATTTCAAGTGCTCAGTTGCCACATGTGGCCAATGGCTACTATGTTGGACAGCGTAGGTAGAGAGAGCACTCTTTTCTTCCTGGGAGGATGATTCGACATCGTCTCAGAAAGTTCTGTCGGACAATGCTGCCTATAGAGCTTCTGGGATTTTATACCTTACAAAATCTGAGACTTGAGTTGTATAGCTTTCTTGTATTATTATTAATAGACAGCTGGTTGTGATAGATTGAAATGCCTTCTGCACTTGGCCAAGTAGGGCAATGGCAAACAAAAAGCCAAGAAGTTACATTACATTTTTCCTGTCTTCCCAATGCATTACTTCAAATTTACAAAATTGTCTCCTGTCACTTCTGTTTGACATGTAGGGACATTCACCGATTTGCCCCAAGATTCAGCTTCTTCCACAGCTCTGCCTTGACCTCTTTGGGTTATCTGGATAACATTTAGTACCCTAGTACATTCATCTCACCTGTGACTTTGAACGACGAGCTGGCTTCTGAAGTCGGCTCAGCCCCGAAGGACCCTGGGCTCTGAGAGTCTCTGTCATATGTGCCACATCTCCAGTTCCTTCTCTTGGGCTTTCTCTGCTCACCTCTGTCACACGGTTAGTAAAGGCCAGAGAAAAGAAAGAAAGGAGCTCAAGGTTCCTTGCCTGAACTGCTGGATGATTCAGTCTGGGAATCTGCAAGCTCCCAGAAGCCAGTGGAAGTACAGTACACAACCATAACCTTGTGAGTACACATACGCCTCCTTTCGAAGCTCCGTGGTGGAGAAGACTGGACCAATATCTGATCTAGTCAATAATTTATAGAGTTAGAACAGCCATCCACTTCTTGCAAAGCAGCTGAACGTTTATGGGGGTTAGTCATAACCTTCGCTTCATGCCCCAGAGCCCATTCGAGCTACAGTGACGTCACAGAATAGCCAAGGAGGTGGAGTTACTCCAGTGTAAACGAAGGAGGACACCTCGGACTGCTCCTCTTCGGGTGCAGGGAAGGAGCCTCTGGACTTCCAAACCCAGGAGTTGCTTGGGTCTTAGCCACTCTGTAAATCAGATCCAGGTCTGTACGCCCCCTTGCCACCGTGTGTCCTGGGTAAACCTACCTCTGCTTCCTTGTTAGCTGAGGTTATTTGTACGGTGTGGTTACAATCCCACTCTGTTCTATCGATGGGTTTCATTAACGCAACAGGGTTGAAAAGGGATGAATAGACGTGTTTAAATGAGGGGCGAGTCTCTGTTTATCATTAACGTTCATCCTAGAGAGAGGCTAGCCCAGTCCTCACCAGATTACCATCTCCCGAGTGCCCAGCTCATCACGCCAAACCCCTAACGGAGTAAGGTCAGGGTAGAGGAGCTGGGTCTCAAAGGACGTGCGGGAGTCCCAGAGCGAAAACAGGGAGAAAGTGCATTCCAGGCTGGGCGAATCAAGGGGCGCCAGCTCAGAGGGCGGAACACACATGGTGGCCTTTGATGAGCTGAGCCTGGCATGATTGGAGGGCAGAGAACATAGCAGTATGGAACATGAAACCCGGCTCTTAGTGCTGCTGTGAGGACGGGAGGCCAAGCTTATGGACAGCCCAAAGAACAGAATTTAGCAGGCTGTGCTTGCATCCCTAGGCAGCTGCAAGCCATTGGCGGATTTTTCAGTGGGGAGGGACCCTTGGCCAACCTCAGTCCATCAAGCTCTCTGGCAAGCATGGAAAGCCCAGACCCAGGGAGCTGAGTGGATGTGAGTTCTGTGAAATGAGGCGCTACGACTATCAGACACTATCCATCCCATGGTCTACTTCTGCGAAATTTGGACTCAGGTGGAACCAGCCAGTCTAAGAGCTAGTGACCGTGCCCACCGATAATTGTTAATTGACTTGCTTTTCCGGGATTTTCGGTGGTACCAAAAAAAGAGATGGATTTACCTTACGTTTGGAAACCTCGGGGAGTTGAAGATGTCCCTAACAGCCTTTTCCTTGAAAGTTGGGCCTCACATTTATAGGGTGTGTGATAAGCAGGGGTTTTTTCCCCCCCAAATTAAATAAAACAGAGAAGATGCATGAGCATCGGTTATAAAGCACCTACTCCGTCAGAGTGCAGATTTGAATCTCATCTGTTTTATTGATTTCACTTTTCAACTGGGGATTGGAATGGTTCGCCAAGGGCTGCTCCCATTCTGCTCCCCTTGAGTGAGTGGCTCCAGATAGAACCGCTCACCGTGTTGGGGCATCCTCCACCGTGGGTAGTGTCCACGTGCCATCTGCAGATTGTTGCGCCTGCTGGACTACGAAGGCACTGCAAGCGTATGTTAACACTGATGCGGGGTTGGGGGGGGGGGGGTCCTGTTTCTTGACCCGTCACTAATACCCTATAAGTCCCATGAAGCTACCAGGGATTCCTGAGCAAAAGCTTAAGGTGCTTCAATTCCCTCCAAATAAGCCCTATTCATTGCTTTGAGGTTGTGGCATCATGGGCGGGCAATCAGAGCTCTGGTAATATTTGCATTTGGGGATTGTAAAAACTCCAACGTGGCTATAAAATAGCGTTTAGAATGATCAAGGAGCTAGGTATGCGGGCACAAAGAATTGTCAATTGTAGAAAGCCACGTTTCTGCTCGAGTCCCGGATGACTTTGCTCCAAGGACAAACTGAAGCTGCAGGGGGCCAGTGAGCTGGCTCTGTAGGGATGACCCACCCCAAGAGGAGGGGCGCTGGGCTCCCTGCACAGTCTGGATACCGTCAGAATGGCGAGGAAGTTTCCTTTCCCAAGTGCGCTGAGTTTACTTGCGAAGGATATTTTGTGTTGTTCTTTGATTTTGTATCTGTCTGGGGGACGAGTGTACTCTCTGAAACCCTCCAGGTAGTTTGATTGTCTTCCCGATCCCCTCTTTAAGTATTTATAATTTGTTCTTAGGAATTTGTCTGGAGCCCCCTCGTAACACTTTGCCTGAACTTTTCTAAATGGTGCGTTTCAGTAGTTTCTACATTTCAAAACTCGTTTTGCAATTTGGTAAGCTAATGACTGAGCACACACACACACACACACACACACACACACACACACACACACTCCGTGGCAAACCACGTGTGGGCTTGGGAACCAGGCAAACCCGAGTTTGCATCCTGCTCTCCTACTAACTAGCTGTGTGACTTTGGGCAACTTAGTTAACCTCTCTGGGCCTCAGTGTGTTCATCCATAAAATACGGACCATAATAGCTCCTGCCTCGTAGACAGCTGCTTAAAGGACTGAGTGAGACCAGATGTCGAAAGCACTTGGGTCAGTGCCTGGTGCCGAGCAAATGCTCGATAAATTCAGTGGTGGCGATTTTTCTCGTTGCTTCGAATGGGACATCCAAATACCTAGTGGCCTGTCATCCATTGCGGGGACTTGTGCGCAGGAGGTGCTTAGTAAGTGTTTGTTGCAATGAATTGAATTGATTCCAGCCGTTTAACTTAGTTTGGGGGATATAGATTTCCCTCTGTACCAGGACGCTAGGAGACACGGATGAGGACTCGCAGCCCAGGCGGTCCAGCGTGAGAGGGAGGAGGCCGTGTCCTGTAGAAGGAAGAGCCCGGTTATCAAGTGTGAGGTTTTCTAAAAATGCCTTTGGCTGAAAGAATTTGGGTCATAGGTTCCCTTCTGGCAAAGTCCCTGTCATCTAAAACGTGACGGCAAGGAAAGGTCCCCCCCCACACACACACACCCAAGTCCCAAAGCCTTGGGGCCCCGGCAAGGTGAAGTACAGTGAGGGCTACAAGTTCAGGACTCGGCTGTGGTGGGGTTTACACTTGACTGTTTGGTTTTGCACTCACCATTTGGTTTTGCAGATTCCTCAGCATTTCTACACACACAAACCTGCACACCAGTTCAGAACTCTGTGCTCTGTTGGGGAAGGGGGGGGCGGGAAGAGGGCGGGAGGGATCGGGATTGGTCGAGGTCATTGCCGATGAACCAGCTATCCGACCTGGCTTCCTTCCCGTTTCCAACAAGACAATGACTGATCAAGGCAGAGGATCCCTAACTGAGATCCATGGATGGGTGGGAATGTCCAGAAAACCCCTGAAATTATATGTAAAATGTTGGTGGGCTGGGAGAGGGGAAACACCACTGGGAGTGCTGTTTTCTGTGGAGAAAGACCATAGTTTCTAGTGGATTCTCAAAGGAGGTTGTGACCCAAGGCAATTAAGACTGCAAAGCTGTTTGGTTTTGTTGCCCCAGACCAGTTGGTGTGTGTAACCACGGCAGCCAAACACGACCCAGCTAGGCAGGCAGTCATGGCAGTGACAAGATCAGTCAGCAGCATTTTGTGGCCAAGCAGCTGATGGATTGTTCAATCGGTTGTTGTAGACTCATGTAGACAAAGCCTGCAAGCTTGGGGAAGCCAGGCCCCCCCAGGTCAGCCTCGGGCGACAGCCCCCATCCTGCCAGGCCCCGGGGAGCGAGTCCTTCCTGCCCGGCAGCTCGTTTGCTCATGAGCTGGCCCGAGTCACCTCCTCGTACAGTACCTCAGAGGCAGCGCCCTGGGGCGGCTGGGATCCGAAGGCCTGGAGGCAGGTGCCCGCTCCGCCACTGCCTAGCTGCGACGCTGTAGGTAAGTCACTTCCCCTGAGCCGCGCTTCCTCATCTGCCAACCGGGGCACAGTCCCCTGCTCAGCCTGCCCGCCTGCCTCACAGGGTTGTTGGGAGGAACACAGGAGGTGACAGCCCATAAAGCTCTGTACACCTAGGAGGGATCTCTAGTGCTTTCTCCACTGTGTCCTGGCCGGTCTTTGGCACAGGGACCACCCAAGCAAGCAGAGTGCTCCAGGCGCCTGAGCCTCACCTGCGGGGAAATGAGTGGGGGTCGCCCCGGGTGCAATTGCCCCCTCCCTGCGGTAAGCCTCCCAGCACCCTGGGTCCTTCCCTGCCTGTCTGTCCCTGCGGCCAGACTGTGAGCCCAAAGGGGGACAGGGGCTGGGCCTTCTGCACCTCCGGACCTCCCCCAGTGCCTGCCTGCTCTGTGCCCAGTGGGTGTTCAGGAACTGCCTCTCCTGCAAGCTCCGCTGTGGACTCCGCACCCCCAAGGGGTGCTCTGACCCCAGCCAAGACTTGTGCACCCTAGAAGTGGGAAGTCAGACCAGCCCACTGGAGCACCGGCAGCCGGAGGAGAGCAGGCCAAAGGAAGCCAAGCCAAGCCTGGTCCACGGTGGCTGTGAGCTTGGATCGTCCCCTGGAGTCTAGAAGGAATGGCTTGACTTGCCCTGCAGAGTCACATCAGTGGTCACGGGAGCAAGATGGTGGACGCCAGCCAGAGTGGGCCTTTGCTGAGAACACCCTTTGAACCGCCGAGCTGTTGCTCTGGTGCATGAAATAGCAGGGTGCATGGGACGTCTGCCCTGTCTGCAGAAAAAAACAAAACAAAACAAAACAAAAAAAAAAAAACTGGAGAAATGAGCATTCGCTAAGTGATAGTGATCAGAAGATGGTCATCAGGCTGAAAGGGCCTCCGGGATTCTGGCCTTTAATGGAAATTCTGCTCTGGTACACACGGCCTTGTTCTCCTTAGGCCGCCGGGCCCCGATGGAAAGAACAAGCAGAGCCTTCTGCTCAAGGTCTATTGATGCCTCTCTCTTTGCCCCTTTGCTCAGTGTGCTCTTCAGCTGTTCAGTATCCGGCGGGAACAGGAGAAATCCTGTCCAAGTCAAAGCTGCCAGGCAAACAGAATTAGCAAAACTGGACGGGGACGTGGTCCACTCCGGGTGTCATCGGGCCCCACCCCAGTCTTCCCTGCCTTTCCCTTCCCTCACGAGTCCGACGTTGAGAGGGACCCCAGCTAGCTTGCCTCAGAGTCCTCTTCCCCTGCCTTATTGTGTCCCTTCCCAAGGCAACGCCCTCCGCCCAGCAGGGGACGGGGGCCAGGCAGATGCTCGGCCCTCAAAACTTCCCTAAGAAGCTTTGGAAGTTGGGCGCTCCGCGGGGGCTTTGAGGGACGGGCTGTCGCACCAGCTCAGCCGGCGACTCAGGAAGGCCGGACTCAGTGTGAGACGGAGGACACAGGCAGCGCAGGCGAAGAAGAAAGGCGAGCTGCAAACATGTTTGGTTCCTCTGCCCCGGGATCATTCCCAGCATTTAGACCAAGCCCTTCCGGGACCAGGCCGCCCTGAAACCACCGAGACAGAGGAGGAATCCGAATAGAGTTGGAGATCAAGTAGAAAGACAGAAACTGGAGAGTCAAGCAGCTGACCTACAGCTCTCTGCTTTTTGCTGGTGATGGCACTGATTTTGTGAAGCCCTTAGAGTCAGCCTCAGACTGGTCCAGACCCCAGAGCCCCAGCCTCTCCGTGGGCGAAGCCCCGGGGCCCCTACGCCAGGGTCCCGGAGGGGCCCAAGGGGCCCAGAAAGACGCCAGCAGAACACCCTCAGGGTTTCTGCCGTGCCCACCCGCTCTTGAGCCCTTCACTCTGCCGTAATTTTCTTTAGAAGATGTGTCACCATCTGAAGTGATCTTCTTTGATTAATTGACTTGTGTCTTGTCAGCCTCCCCCTCCATTATAAGGTCCGTAAGAATGAGAAGCCCAGCGCCATCCCCCAAGAAATGTGTGCCCGCTGATTGACAGAGGGACTTACCGGGCTGCTAAGTAAACCCCATCTTCCCATCCGGTATTTGAGCACGTTCATTCCCGGGGCTCCAGCGCCAGAGGCCCACAGCTCGCTGGGTGCACTCCGGGCCAGGAAGGACATTGAGCAGAGGCAACGCAAGAGGGCCAGATCTTGGCCTCAGCAGTCGACAGAGAGAAGTGGCTTGATGGCACACTCCTCAATCCCATCATTCTGGAGGCCTTCTGGAGAAACTCGATCATGGGCATTGAGAGTTAGGAGGCACCGGGAAACAAGGAACCTCGCCTGTCGTTCACTGTAGGAAGCCCCTATGGTTTCCAAAGGATACTGGTGAAGAATCGGATCCCAAGAGCATCAGCACCCCCTCCAACAGGGCTCCCAGTGGGAAGTGTCTGCATTCCCTTCATCCACAGGCTACCGGGGAGCCAGAGCCCATGGGTCTCAGGCATCCCCATCCTCATGGGTGTAAGAGCCCCAAGAATTCCAATCTTGATTTCATGCTCTCCAGCAAGAATGCTGTCTTCCCTGTCATTTCAAAGGATAGGTCAGAAAGGTGGGTGAGTTGTTTCCAAATTTGGCTTCCAGAAACTACAAAAGAAGGTGTTTTTTCCTAGTGGAGTAATACACAAACAAACATGTGCAGTAGAGCTCATTAACCTTTGAACCTTTAAGATAGCTGAGTGCCTTCTGCTGTGTGGCAGGCTGGCTCCCCGTGGGGATACTCAGGGGGCAGGTCTGCTTGGAAAGGAAGCCTAGTTACCTAAAGGTAGAAAAAGATCCCCCCCCCCCCCCCGACTTCCCGCGCTCCTGCTCCCCTCCCCCCAGCCTCAGTGTGCTGCACAAAGCAAGGCTTCGAATCCATTCCCTGCCATCCCCCAGGAGCTATTCCTTTGGAATCCCCTTCTGAGTCAGAACGCTCTCCTCCTGGGGGCACTGGGGGGAATAACTTCAGTCTGAATCTGGCCAACATCCAGTAACCCTTTGCAGGCCTCTGGGTGTGAATCCTGCTGGTCATCTGCCCTTCTGCCTCTCCCCAACCTCCTCTGCCTGATTAAGTGGCTGAATCTGTGAGGAGACCCTTCTTCCCCCGCAGTGGAGAGGAAGCATCCAGGCTTACAGGAGGTGGCTGAAGGAAGAAGCCGACGCAGCTTCCGGCCTGGCCTGCTAGTGGGGGCTGCTGTGTGAGGCTCAGCCGAGTCGGGGGGCAGTGGTGGGGTCCAGGCCAGCCTCTCACCCCTCTCTCTCTGGCCTAGCACACACAGATGAATCACTAGCCCTTCCATGAGCCCCCAGAGTTGGGTGAGGGCTTTGCAGCTTCCTGGGCATCAGCATGAAGCTTCTAGAAAGGCAGCCCCAGAGCTTCCAGGGTTGCCTGTCCTGCCTGAGACCTGTCTGTGAATGTGGCACCTTGGCCGAGCAGGACCGGGGCGGGGGGGGGGGGGGGTGACAGGAAAGAACTGGGGCCCTAGTTCTCTGGGAGACTTCCTGATGGCCCCAGGCCCAGCACAGTGACCACCATGGGGGAAGGACACCCGGGCTCACACAGCACTCACCTGACACTGCCCGGTCGGTGTCTCCTGGCACAATAGCACCGAGCACCATGACAACTGCAGCCCTAGAAAAATGACTCATTTGATGATCTGCTCCATAACCATGCTTAGGAACAGCCACAGGTTGCCTGAGCCATCCTTCACAAGCGTCCGTCACTAAGCAGCAACTTTCAGCCATCACTTCCTCCTGGTCACTGAAAACATTTGTCATTTCCTGTTTTCTCCATTTTCCAACGATTCTAATTGTCAGTGTCAAAAGGCAACAACTGTTTTCTTGGGGCTTATCTTTGGAGCACATTGATTCAGAACAAAGGATGGGGGCCTCCGTCTGCAAAACAAAGGAAGCAGCCTCCTGGGGAGGCCTCCTCTGCCCGGGGCCAACAAGACCAGGCCTAGTGAAGAGACTCCTGCTTGATGGCGGTGTCCCAGGATGCCAGAGGCCCAGCCCCGCAGGCCCGGTGCCAACGTGCCATTTGAACTTGGGAGTTTCTGTAGCCATTCCGCTGACCAGAGTTTCCCTGAAACTCGGGAAGCTCCGGATTCTGTGTTTCCTTGGATGAACACCAGCCAACGTCCCCTGGTCCCTGTAACTCTAGACTGTTGGAGAAGCGCTCTCTTTCATCTGGCCAACACCACCCAGTTCCTCCACCCTTTGACCCCTGCCCCAGCCCAGCCTTCTCTTTTATTTCCTGTGCCCTTGGGGTGCCTTTCCTCTCTACTGCCTTCCCTTTGGACTCTTCCACCCTTCCCCTGCTTTTTCTTTGGTTGTGCTCTGTGGCCTCCACCTGCCCCGACCCCCCCCCCCCCACCCTTGTACAACTTCGGTGTTTGAGGAAACTGATGGGGCAGACGGTGGGGACGGATTTAGGGTTGATGTTGACCCAGCCAGCCACAGGAACCAGTCCCCAGAAGCAGCTGGTCCCCAGAAGCAGTGGGCCGAAGAGGCTAGAGAGGCCTGAGCACTGGGTCTGCAGTTGGGAGACAGTGCGCTTCCTAGCTGTGTCACTCTGGGCATGTCATTTAACCTCTCCGAGCCTCAGATGTCACATGATAAGCTGGGGCCGTAGATCTTCTGCCCAGATCTCTGAGGGCTGGCATAAGGGTCCAAGGGAAGAACAGACGTGAAAGGGCTGCCCCCAGTGTTGCAGGCAGAGCCTAGCTTCCAAGCCTCACTTCCTGTCTGGGGCGGTCATGTGACCCCCCCATGCTCCGCAGTGGCCAGATCCCTAACTGGAATGACATAGCAGGGCGGACCTTGAGGAGGATGTGAAAGAATGAGCGCAGGCCGTTCAGGACAGTGAGCACGGGTGGGCTGGCCCCGGCCCCCCCAGGTTCTAGCAGGAAAAGGGCAGCTCCATGGGCCGCCCGAGGCGTGGCCCCAGTGGAGGGGAGCAAGGGCCCGGATAGGAAGCAGGCTAAGGACAGGACGGTGAAACGGCTTCTGGTGTCGTCTGCCTGCCCCGTGCCTGGGGTCTGTCCTCTAAGGCTTGGCAGGCCTGGGAGCCCAGCATTCTCCCCAGGCGCCAGCCCTCCGCCGGCCCAGCCCACACTAGCCCCACTGAGGGCAGAAATGCAGGTCCTGCCAGGCAGCCCGTGTTATAGGTCAAGTCCTCTGGCATCTGGGGGGATGCAGCTCAACAAGTGGACTAAGGTGGGGGGATCCTCCCTGACGGAGCTGCCTTGGTTGTCAGCACCCTATCGAGCAGGCTTCCTGAGAAGGGGAGAGAGATGGCAGTGGGTGAGCACTGCACTGGGAGTCGGACCTGGGTCCCACTCACAACCTGACACCGAATGGCTGAGGGTCTCAGGGCAAGTCGTGCCTGCGGGGCCCTCGTCCGGTTCTCTGCTGGCTGTCTCCTTGAGCCACTCCCAGACTCCGTGCTGGGCCTGCGGCCCTGAAGCTTGGCCCCTCCCCTACCCCACCAGCTGCCCCTGTGATGGAGACGGGAAGCTCATCCCAGTTGCCCATGCTCCAGCCAGGCAGGAGAATGAAGGGAAGTTGGCAGCGAGTGGCTATGCTGGGTGGCAGACAGTGCATTTATCTGACCGTGTGATCATCCTGCCGTTCGTGCCAGGACCACCCAGAACAAGTCTGGGCCCTTTCCCCATGACAGCCCTGCAGAGTCTGGGTACCCACCGCCACATAGCCCAGGGTCTGCTCTGCCCCATCCACGGCATCCCTGGTTTGCTCAGCCATTCGTGGTCTGCACAGTTCCGGGTGCGAGCCCTACCCCTATCAGTTAGTGCGCTCACAGTGCAGCCAGTCCATCTGGGTCTCCCTGAGACTGGCACGCCCAGACTCTTGTCAGCACTGTAGACATGGTCTGGCCAAGGCAGAGGAGTGCAGGACTGTCACCTCCCTCCTTCGACATACTCTGCTTCTATTAATGCAGCCTAATGTTACATTTGCTCTTTTGGTGACCACATCTCACTGCTGACCCATCCTGAGCAGAAGGACATCCAAAATGCCTGAACCTTTTCTCTGTGTGCTCTTGCTGTTAAACTCTGTCTCTCCTGCCCCATCCTATGCTGTCGCAGTTGATTTTTTAACCCAGGTGCAGAATCCTACTTTTGTTTATACCTGTGAAATTTTGCTCGGGAGGGCGGGGCATGCATGCAAGTGTGTGTTGATGTGTTCACTCATGCTTTCTGCTACACCAAAGCCAAGTCCTGGGCCCCCACACAGCAATCCCAAGGCTAATTTTCTTGGTAGCCCCCGTCTAACACGTCTTTCTCATCTTCTGTTTAGCAAGAGAAGCAGAGATCAGGTCTTACGGCAATGACCCCTGAACAGCGGAGTGCATATATTGCCCAACAGATGAGTCAATTTCAAGGTAAGCAGTTAAGGTCATTGTTCCCAAAGGGGCAGGCGGGGGTTGGGGGGGGGTAGGGGGACAGGGGGTGAGGGGTGAGAACTCACTGCAGAGTAAGCAGTCGCTGTCAGTGTTTCTGAAAGCGCTGAGGGAGGGAAGGGAGGTCTGCAACTCAGTTAAACAGCACGCAGGCTGGATCGACCCCACATTGAAAGCTTCAGCAGCATCCCGATCGAAAGCCAGGTTTTAATGACTCTAAAATCAAAACTTAAGTCAAGAGATTAACTAAATTGAGTCAGGCCCCTTAAAGCAGTTATTCTCGAAAGGAGAAAGGCACACCTTCAGGGTTCTGGTCCTGTCCTCGCCACTGCTGGGGTGACCTTCCACTCTCAGTGTTCCTGAGCCATCTCTCAGGCATGGACAGTGGAGCAGGGGTTGGGGACGCTCTTCCTCAAAGAGTCTGTGGCAGGGGCTCCCGGAGCCTCCACAGATAGCAGGGGTCCCCACCCTACCATGGCAGCTACGAATGTAATCCACATTTATTGGCCGGGGATACAGCAGTTAACAAAAAAAAATGTCAGGCATGGTCCCCACTTCGTGAAGCTTCCAGCCTAGCCGGGGAGATGAGTGTTAAACAATCCCTACGAGCCAGTGAAGTGATATTGGGCCAGGCCAAGAAGACTCTTAACCTGGGGCTGGGGGAGGCTGCTTGCCCTCCAGCAGCTGGTCAGCTTCTTCGTTTTAGCCCAGGGCCACCTCCGTTCTCCTGCAAGAACCCCCGTTCCTTTGGGCATGGCACCAGCTGAATGTCCCAGCTGCCCAAGCCGGAGTAGCATGCCAGGCATGCTTCAGCTGCAGTGACAGGACAGACAAGGTCCAGGAAGGCCATCGGCAAGGAGTGGCCCTCTGCCAAGGCGTGCGCAGTGCCAGGCCTGCGTACAGAGTGCTGAACATAAAAGCAGACCCAGACCCTGGCCTTGGGGAGCTTACCATCTACCTGAAAAAAATAGACCGATAAGCTGGCATTTTCAGTCCGATGTGATCTTCTCTTGGTGCGTGTGTTGTGGGGGAGCTGGGGGCACCGACCCGGGGAGTCTGGGAGGGCTTCCCAGAGGAACTGCAGTCAGCTGAGGGTGGCGGAAGACGGGGAGTTGAGAAGAGCTGGGGAGCCAAGGGCAGAAGGCAAGAGGTTGGTGCCGTGGCAGGGGCCGCCTGCCAGCCGATGCAGCCCAAGTTGAGGATGACTGTGGCACTGACCTCCCACTTCTCTCTTTCTGTAGCCGTCCAAGAACAAGTCACCTCCAAGTGTAGCCAGACCAAGGCAAGCCCCCCATCCAGTCAGCCCATGATGCCACCCAGAGCTGGGCTCCTTCAGAACAATCCGAATCCAGCAATGATCCCACCCACCAGGCACCAGAGCTGCGAGGGCATGGGCATGGCCTCGCCGACTCTGGGCAAGCAACAAGGAATTTTCCACCGTAACCCCCCGTTCCCCATACCCTCGCGCCCGGGCCAGAACCCCCCGGGCAGCCGTCGTCCACAGATTCCCAAGGCGGCCCCCTCAGGAGCGCCCCTGCCTGGGTTCTGTCCCAGACCCCTGGGCAGCCAGCTCCCAAGTCCCCACCAGCTCAGACAGCCCTGTGTGCCAAGAATGCCTGCAGTGTTCAATGATGCCGCGTGGGCGGCGGCCGCGGCGGTGGCTGGGACCACAGCGGGCTCGAGGGAGCCCCCCCTGAGCCGCATAGACCGTAGCATCCAGCCGCACTTTGATAGCAACTCGATCTTCACCAAGGCGCCCGCCAGAGCTCCCCTGGTAGCCCCGACGTTCCCATCGCAGCAGGCAGCCGTGCCCCCTGGTCAGGTGGCCCCAGGAGGCAGGCCTGGCCAGAAGGTGAGTGCTGCTCTGGTCAGCCCCAGCTTCGGCCTGCTGGGCAACCAGAGCCTCAGGCAGAGCCCGGTGCGAGGTCCCGTGCCCGTGCTCAACGCCGCCAAGTCCCTCCAGCAGGGCATGGCCAGCTTTGGTCCCGTGAGTCCCATACAGGGCATCGAGCCGCCAAGCTCTGTGGCCGCCGCCGCCACCGCCACCTCTGCCATTGCCGCCAGCCAGTCCCCAGGTCCATTCGGCAGAATGGGTACCCCCCCTGAGCTGCCACCCTACGACTTTTTGTCCCCAGCCCCGCCCCCACTAAAGGGTCTGCTCTCAGCCCCTGACTGCAGTGAGGTGGATTTCTTTGAAGCCCTCTTGAAAGGCCCCAGTGGGAGCCCAGAGGAGGGCTGGGTGTGCAACCTGAGGCTCATCGATGACATTCTGGAAGAGCACGCCGCCGCCGCCGCCGCTGCCCCCCAGAGCGCTGGGGGGCTTTAAGTGCCCGTAGAAACCCCCGCGCCCTCACCACGTTAGGCAGTGGCGTGGAGCCATGGCCAATCCACCGCCCGCCGCACAGCCACCCAGTTGTTTCCTCCCCACAACCTGAGTGGCATCCGCCTGTGCTCATCCCTCTCTCTACCTGTGACAGAATGGAAAGCTGGTGATTTTTCAAGCTACCTGTACATAATTTGAAAATTTTGTAAATGGTTTTCCTAAACGTTAATGACAGAAGTATTTATACTTCATTTTGTGACTTTGTAAATAAAGTGACGGCTTTTGTTTCAGTAGAGTTGTGTTTATTATGCATTGTTTGTGTTTATTATGCACTGTCGCCAATACGCAGGTTGTGTTCGTTGCTCCAGCGCTCCCGTGTGAAGCTCCAGTGCTACCTTAGAAGCCAGGCGGTTGAGTCACTTAACGGTTTTGATGCAGTGAGAGATGTGGATGTGACCAAGAGGCATTGTACAAACTGACAAACGCCAAATAGAAACCCCTTGGCCATTTATTGCCATTTTCACTAAAAATGCTATCGTCCTGTGTGATTCTGAAACTCTTGCAAACCTGTCTCCGCTGGCTCTTAACTGATGCGCATATTACAGCAAGCTTTACAAGTGCCCTGCAGGGGCAATTTGCCAGGAGGCTAAGAGTTCTGAGGCTTTGGGAGGGGTGTAGAGAGGGCCTGTGAGCTGCACACTGGCCGCGCTGTCCACCCTGAGGATCCAGAGTGTCCTCTCTTGATCATTCAGACAGAGAGAACCCCAGGCTCCCACTTCCCCAGTGGCACCTTGCAGGGTGGAGGTGAGAGGTTCCTGGTTTTAAAGCCTTTCAGTATTTGTTTTCATGTAAGGTCTGTGGTTGGGGGGGAGGGTGGGGGGGTAGTCTGTAAACATTAATAGTTGACTTGGGGTTTGTCTTTGATGGTTTTTATCTGCAATTATCGTCATGTATATTTAAGTGTCTGTTATAGAAAAACCCACACCCACTGTCCTGTAAACTTTTCCTCAGTGCCCAGACTTGTGTAATCACGTTTTAATTGCCACCTCCCCCTTCGACTCTACATTTGAAATCTGGCGTCTGTTTCCAGCCAGTGCGTTTTTTCTTTGTACTGTAATAAACAGCCAGGAGAAAAGTGCCTCTATGTTTTCATTTGTCAAGGGAGCATCCGTTACTGACGCACCCGTGTCAGCTAAGCCTGCTGATGTCTTTGGTTCTTTGGAGAGGCTGCTCGGTCGGTGTCTTGTGCCGCGGGAAGATGCTGCACCGAGGGCTGAGGGTAAGAAGTTTGTGAAGCACGTCATCTCCCCGCCCCCCGCCCCGCACCTCCCCGGCCTTCATTTTACCGAGAAGGAAAGAGGCCGCTGAAGTAACTGCACTGGCGGCAGGGGGCAGGGGGCGACTTGCACCGCCAGTCCAGACTCTCTGTACCCCAGCCTCTTTCCACTGAGGGGGTGACAGACCCAATTAAAGATCCGTATTCCTGCCATGTAAAGGACACCCATACAGGGCGCGGGAGAGGGGGGGCGCTGAGGCAGGCCGCACGTTGGCTGCACGGGAGGGTGAAGTCCTGCCACTTCGCAAAGACGGCCCGGGAGAGGAGGGATTTGCCGCCTCCCCTCCACCTCCTCTCCCAAAGCCTAGGCTCAACCCAACCCCGTTCACCCAGAATGCGGAGCGGGAGGAGCTCGGCGGCCCGGAGGCGGGGCCGCCAGGGCCGCCGAGCTCCGCTTCAAGTCCGGGACCGCAGTGGAAGGGGAGTTACCCCGGCGCTTCGCCCCGCGACCCTCCCCCGTCGGGCTCCGCCCCCGTCGAGCTCCACCCCTTCCGAAGCCCCGCCCCCTTGGAGTCCCGGCACCGCCCCTTCAGTCCCCACCAGCTGCCCCGCCCCCGGCCGGCCCCGGCCGGTCCCCTCCGCTCTACTCCCGGCCGGCCTTTGCCCCACGAGGGCTGGCTGCCGGTTGTTTCCGATTCCAACAGCCCGAAAACCACAGGGACTCCTGTGACTCCACACTCGGGACTTCCCCACAGCAACAAAGTGGCTGCCACGGAGCTTAATACGGATTCGGCTTAAGGTCGGGCCTCATTCAGAAGGGGCCCCAACAGGATGGCCGGGAGCGTGCCTCTCCCGTGGAAGCGCACGTCCCCAAAGGTAGCGGGGAAGCTAGTTGGGCGGCCCCTGCCCTGCGCTGGTTGGCATCGCTTGTAGCACAAACTGAATACCTCACATTCATGCCCCTAACCGCCTGGGAGAGCTGACACCCTCACTCCTGGACGTACAAAATGGTCCACCACAACGGCACGCTTCGGCGGCTGAGGGAGGCGCGTACACCGAGGCATCCTGTCCTGTCCGATAGAGACTAAAATGCTCCAAGAGGTTGCCCCCACCCACCATTCTCAATGGCTGTGACTAAGGGCAAAGATGGGCAGCCTTGGGACCAGAGGGGTGGTGGGCTCAGTCGTTACTCTAAAGCCCCGCCCTTGGCCCGCGGGCTCCACACCCGCCGCTCCTGCCGGCAGAGCGTCCCTCCTATAGGTGTGAGTAATGGATGTGTCCTACAGGTGTCACTGCGCTCCAGGCCTCACTCCGTGTCACAGTCTTTGCCCCTGCTCCCCCTGCCCCTCGCAGGCAGCACCTCCCCAGGAGCCATCCTCACTGGGACTCCCAGTGTTCCCTCAAGTGCCCCAGGGTGCCAGGCTCCGAGCGGGCCCCAGCTTCACCTCAGGGCCATGCCAGGGCACTCAGGCCCAGCTCTCCAGTCCCCTGTCTCCAATGGGCCCAGGGGCATCAGGGGTTGGGCCAGGTGCCCTTCCTGATTCTGTGTTGGACCCACCTGCCCAGTGACTGTTGCTCATAGACAGCCCGTGGGGGGCTGAATGTCTGTAGATCCCCCAACCCAGCCCTCCCAGTCAGACCTCCTCAGCCTTCCAGAGGGCTCCGGGGGCCACAGCTGTCCCCACTCTGCTGGCTGTCTGAGCCCCCAAAGAAAAGCTGAGCTCAGCCCACTGGACTGGTTGCATCTTCCACCTGGAGGGCTCACTGCCCACCCCTGCCAGCCATGACCTCGAGGCCGAGCCTGCATGGACAGCAGTGTTGAGGGGTCCCTGAGCAAGTCCCACCACCCCACCAGAGCATGGTCTCACTGACCCTCCCCCCCCCCCCCGCCCGAGCCGTCCTTTCCCCTCTGATCTCGGGCCCTTCCCTGTTCCCCCAGCATGGTTGTCCCAGGCTTCTCCTTGGAGGCGACAGCTCCCACCCCCTGTTCTGCTGCCACTTAGCTCCCCTCTCTTTTGTGCCTTCAGCCTCTCCTCTGATGGATTCCGCCCAGGGGCTTCCAACCCGGCCATGTTCAAAAGGCCCTAAATATCATAGCCCACCCAGCCGCAGCTCTAACTCCCTGCCGCCCTCCCACTCACTCCTCAACCCAGAGCGACCTAGCTCCAGGCCCCACTCCTTCCCCAAACACACTACTCAGAGTATGGCTTCCTCCTGGCCATTAAGTCCAATGCAAGCTTTGCATTGGATTTGCCCCTTCAGCAGCACTGGACTCTCCCTCCTTCCAGAAAAGCACCGTCCCTTAGCTCCTGGGAGCCTCTGGCCTGCAGCCTAGCCCTCTCCTGCTCTGAGATCTGTTCTGTCCTGCCCCTGTATGGGAAGACGCTGCTCCTTCCATTACTTCCTCTCACTCTCACTTGGGTAGGATTTCTTCCCCCTTTCCCGCCCTTCTCCTGGACAGACAAATGGGTTTTGAGCCTGCGTCCCAGCATCCCGGCATCTCAGCATCTTGGTGGCCTGGTCAAGAAGAGTGTGGTGCCTCTGGGCTAGGCCCTAAGTTTCAATCCCCAGGAGAATGCTCCTGGACTGGGTCCCGCATTAGGCTGAAACCCTCTAGGCCCCTTGAAGAAAGAGTAAAAGAGCTTAGAGCCCTCTGGATGCCTCCCAAGAAGACAGTTCCCCTTCATCCTGCTTCAGAAAACAGCCCCCTTGGTCAGAGTCCCTCATAGGCCCCTGGCCTGTGCAAGTCCTTCCCCGAGGAGCTTGCGGGCCAGAACCTGAAGGCCTTCCCACAGCAGCACAAAGAGAACCACAATCACTCCCTCCATACCCTACCCTATCACCCCCTCCCAACTCTGAGGCCAACCCCAGTGAAAATGCCAGAAGTCCCCAGGTAGCTTTGTGAGCCCCCAGGGCCTCCCTCCTTCACTAGAGCAGGCTCAGGCCCCTGGAGGCCCCAGGGCCAAGGTCTGTAGATAAGGTAATATCTCTCACTTGCCATTCGGCCGAGGAAGTCAGGGGGATCTGCCAGTGAACAAGGGGTTCTGAAGATGTCAGGGCTGTGTGTGTTAGTCAGGGTTCTCCAAAGAAACAGAACCAATAGGATGGCGATCTCTCTCTCTCTCTCTCTCTCTCTCTAGAGATAGAGAGATAGAGATAGATCAGGAGATATATATATATATATATATATATATATATATATACACACACACACACAGAGAGAGAGAGAGAGAGAGAGAGAGATTTATTATGAGGAATCAGGTCACACGACTCTGGAGGCTAAGAAGTCCCACAGCCTGCCCTCTGCGAGCTGGAGACCCAAGACAGCCAGGGCTCCAGTTCAGTCTGAGCCTGAGGCCTAAGAACAGGGGGGTCATTTGTGTAAATCCCAGTCTGAAGTCAGGAGAAGATGGTATGTCCCAGCTCAAGGAGTGGGGCAGGGAAAGGGGCTAATTCCACCTTCCTCTGTCTTTTGTTCTATTCAGGTCCTCACCAGATTGGAAGATGCCCACCCACGTTGGGGAGGGCCATCTGCTTCCTGAGTCCACTGATTCAAATGTTGATCTCATCCAGAAACACCCTCCCTCACAGACACACCCAGAAACAAGGCTTAATCCGGGGACCCCATGGCCCAGTCAAGGAGACACATAAAATTAAACATTCTCTACGCATTTGACTCGAACAACACAGATTTGAACTGTGTGGGTCCTCTCATATGTAGATTTTTCTTTCCCCAATAAATACAGTACGGTCTTGTAAATATAATTTCTCTTGCTTATGATTTTCTTGATACCATTTTCTTTTCTCTAGCCTACCTTACGGTAAGAATACAGTATAGAATACATATGACATACAAAATATGTGTTAACAGACTTGACGTTATCAGTAAGGCTTTTAGTCAGTAGTAGGCTGTTAGTCCTTAGGTTTTGGGGGAGTCAAAAACTATACGTGGATTTTCCAACTGCACAGGGGGTTGGCCCCGCTAACCCCAGGGTTTTTCATGGGTCAACTGTATATAATTATTTCTCTCTCCGTCTCTCTCTCTCTCTCTCTCTCTCTCTCTCTCTCTCTCTCAATGTGGCCCTTGACACAGGACAAGACAGAAGAGCCAGCAGAAAGGAAGTAGAAACACACATGGGAATTAAGACAATGAAGAAGGCAGCATTTCAAATCAATAAGGAAGACTCAACACGTGGTGTTGGAAAAATTGACTAGACATTTGAACGACAAACCTGGATCCTCTACCTCACTCCTGACATCAAGATAAATTCAGATGATTCAAAGGTTATCATAGAAAAAAGAACCCATAAAAGCACTATAAGAAAGGGTGCCTGGGTGGCTCAGTTGGTTAAGCGACTGCCTTCGGCTCAGGTCATGATCCTGGAGTCCCGGGACCGAGTCCCACATTGGGCTCCCTGCTCAGCAGGGAGTCTGCTTCTCCCTCTGATGCTCTTCCCTCTCGTGCTCTCTGGCTCTCATTCTCTCTCTCTCAAAGAAATAAATAAAATCTTAAAAAAAAAAAGCACTATAAGAAAACAAGGGTGGATATTTTTACAATATAGGGTAGATCAAGCTTCTCCAATCATGACATGAAACCCAGAATCCATAAAGGAAAAGACTGATGAAATTGCCCACATAAAATATAGAAACTTGCGTACAGAAAAACACACCATGAAAGTCAAAAGATAAATGACAAATTAAAAAAAAAATTTTTTTGGAACACATGACAAAGGCTGATATACCTAATACTTACAAATAAAGGTAGTAGACTATCTACAAAAAGAAAGATACCAGAATTTCATAGCAGTTTTATTCGCACTAACCAAAACCTGCCAACAACCTGGGCATCTACCAATAGGAGAATGGATAAACAAACTGGTCTCAGAAATACTCATCTGCACAAAGTAATAGTCCTCAGCAATAAAAAGGCATGAACACAAATAACAAGCTACAACGTAAATTTCAAATGCATTATGCTGAGAGAAATTTCAAATGCATTATGCTGAGAGAAAGAAGCCAGACACAGAGCATATGCACTGTATGATTCCATCTGTATAAAGTGCTAAAACAGGGGTGCCTGGGTGGCTCAGCGTCCAGCTCCTGATCTCAGGGTCTTGAGATCTAGCCCCACGTCGGACTCTGCCCTGGGTGTGGAGCCTGCTTGAGATTCTCTCTTTCCCTCTCTCGCTGCTCCTCCCCACCAAAAAACAAACAAACAAACAAACAAACAAATAAAATTTTAAAAATAAAGTGCTAAAATAGACAAAAGTGATCTATGGTGAAAAAAATCAGAACCAGGGGATCCTTGGGGCAGGTATGGGGCTTGACTGAGAAAGGGCACAAGGGAACTTTCTGGGGTGATGGTAAATTCTCTTTTTTTTTCCATTGAGAGAGAGAGGGAGAGCCGGGGGGAGGGGCAGAGAGCGAGGGAGAGAGAGAATCTTAAGCATGGAGCCCAGGCAGATGCAGGGCTTGATCTCACGACCTTGAGATCATGGCCTGAGCCGAAATCAGGAGTCAGATGCTTAACCGACTGAGCCCCCCAGGCTCCCTGGTAAATTCTCTGTCTTGACAGGGATGTGGGTTACATGGGTGTACACATTGCCAAAACTCAGGAAATATTCCATTTGAGATCTGGGCATGTCACTGTAAGTAAATTTTACCTAAAATAGAAAAATCTTAAACAAATATTGAGCTCCAATGATCTGCTGGAGCACTCAGGGGCAAAGGGTACTCATGTCTGAAACTTACTTGGAAACACACACACAAAATGATGATTGATGGATGTATAGAGGGTAGAGAGATATGGTAAAGCAAATAGGGTAACGTATTAATTATAGAATCTAGGAGGCAGTCTCTGAAGATTCAGTGCACATCTCTTCAAACTTTTCTGATTACTTGAAAATTTCCATAATAAAACATCAGGGAAAATAATTTTTTAAAGTACAGAGGTGTTTTTTAAGTATAAATGTAGCCATTTGAGGTGGAAGAAAAAGGCCACAGAGACCAAGTTGATACTTGGGAGGGGAAGGGGAATGGTGCCTGGTTTTCCTACCGCCTCTTTTCCGGAAGCTGGTACAGCTTAATACAAAACCCCAGGGAGCTCAGAGCCACTCGCTACATGAAAGGACTAGACAGATTTGTCTTATCTCACCCTATCGTGACAACATGTTGCAGAAACTGCTCGCTCAAACCATTGTTCGCCTGTTTTACTCACCTCAATTGTCTGTGTTCTCAGCATTTTTGAGATTGTTCTTTGTAAAATTTTCCGTTTTCATCTTTCTTAGTTATTTACCTTAATAAACACTTATCCCTTTGTAGGTACTACGTAAAACATTAAAATAGAGCTCTTCCAAATCAGTAGGAAAATAATTAGGTACCCAATGAGGAGGAAATGAGCAAAGGACGTCCAAATTGCCAGTCAACACCGAGAGGGTGCCAGGAGTGACAGGAGCATCGATGACGCTCTGTCATGTCGTTTCTATCAGATGGGCCCCAGAGGTAACCACTGATAACAGCAGTGTAGACTGAGCATGGCCACACAGGCCCTCTCTCTCCTTCGCGGGTTGGAGAGCAACGCACACAACCGCTGTGGGGCCGGTTTGGCGATTCTCGGGAGAGTTCCAACTTGGGCCGTAAGTCAGAACCACCTGGGGCTTTGGAATAAATACATCTGCATGGGCCCTGACCTCAAAACGTAGCATTTAGAGGGGCTAGAGGAAAGCCCAGGAATCTACATTTAAAGCTCCATGATTGAGGATAACTGGCTAGGCTTTCAACATGATGGGGATCTGTTACAGAGAAAACTTGCACGAGCGTTCAGAGACGTGTGTGCAGAACCGCTGATTGCGGCATTGTTTGACCTAACCGAAATTAGAAACGACCCAGGCGTCCAAAATAGAGACTGGTTAAAGCCATTCAATGATGTAGCTGTGGAAAAGCACGCAGGCTTCCTATTTATTGCAAGTCTGGATTCCACTGCCCAAACTCGGCTGGAATTCTTTCCAGGCCAACTTATATCAATTCGAGAGCCTGAAGCATCACTTTCCCCTTCAGACCCAAGGATCCAAGAGGAGCTTCAAGCTGTGACGGAACCTCCATGGAGCCACCACAGAAGTTCAACATGATCTTGGATCCAGAGTTTTCCCAGATGTCTTCAAAGGAAAATTTCAAGAATATACAGCAGCTTCTCATCATTCCTCCTCACCAGTCTGGCTGCCCCAAGCCCAGGACAGTAGAGAAGAGACCGCACAAAAGACACCATTAGAGCAGACATGGTTGCCTTGGATGATGAAAAGCTAATGAAGTAGAGAGCTCTTGTTAGCACTTAACCCTCACTCAGCATTTACTTTATCAGAGTCGAGTGAGATTTGAATTTGAATTTCATGAATTAATGCTTCAAATCTTACAGTAAGGAAAGCACCCTCCTGTCTGTCCTCATGAATGCCAGTGAAGGGCCTCAGTAACTTGACCATCGGTCCCACTCCCGCCTACCAGAAGAGTTGTTCCAGCAGCGGGACAAAGAAGAAAAGATCCAGCCAAAAAGGCAGCAGAAATGGGACTTGGTGTTTCTCCGTGATAGAGAAACTCCGAGGCATTTGAGATTCGCATTTATTTTTTTTCTTTTTTTAAAAAATTTTTTACTTAAATTGAATTTAGTTGACATACAGTGTATTATTAGTTTCGGGGGTAGAATTTAGTGATTCATCAGTTGCATATAACACCCAGTGCTCATCACATCAAGCTCCCTCCTTAATGCCCATCACCCAGTTACCCCATCCCCCCACCCACTTCCCCTCCAGCAACCCTCAGTTTGTTCCTTATAGTTGAGAGTCTCTTATGGTTTGCCTCCCTCTCTGTTTTCCTCTCATTTTATTTTTCCTTCCCTTCCCCTATGTTCATCTGTTTTGTTTCTTAAATTCCACACATGAGTGAAAACATATGGTATTTGTCTTTCTCTGACTGACTCACTTCACTTAGCATAATACCCTCTAGCTCCATCCATGTCGTTGCAAATGGCAAGGTTTCATTCTTTCTGATGGCTGAGTAATATTCCATTCTGTGTGTGTGTGTGTGTGTGCGTGCGTGTGTGCGCGCACGCGTGTATACTCACAGACTCCACATCTTCTTTATCCACTCATCTGTCGATGGATATCTTGGCTCTTTCCACAGTTTGGCTATTGTGGATGTTGCTGCTATAAACATTGGGGTACATGTGCCCCTTCAAATCACTATGTTCTTATTCCTTGGATAAATACCTAGTAGTGCAATTGCTTTGTAGGGTAGCTCTGTTTTCAACTTTTTGAGGAACCTCCATACCATTTTCCAGAGTGGCTACGCCAGGCTGCGTTCCCGCCAATAGCGTAGGAGGGTTCCCCTTTCTCCACATCCTCGCCAACATCTGTCGTTTCCTGACTTGTTCATTTTAGCCATTCTGACCGGTATGAGGTGGCATCTCATTGTGGTTTTGATTCGTATTTCCCTGATGCCGAGTGATGTTGAGCATTTTTTTTATGTGTCTGTTGGCCATTTGTATGTCTTCTTTGGAGAAATGTCTGTTCACGTCTTCTGCCCGTTTCTTGACTGGATTTTTTGGTTTGGGGGTGTTTCAAAAGTTCTTTATAGATTTTGGATACTAGCCCTTTATCTGATATGTCATTTGCAAATATCTTCTCCCATTCCATAGGTTGCCTTTTAATTTTGTTGATTGTTTCCTTTGCTGTACAGAAGATTTTTAGCCTGATGAAGTTCATCTTTGCTTTTGTTTCCCTTGCCTCTGGAGACGTGTCTAGCAAGAAGTTGCTGCAGCTGAGGTCACAGAGGTTGCTGCCTGTGTTCTCCTCTAGGATTTTGATGGACTCCTGTCTCACGGTTAGGTCTTTCATCCATTTTGAGTTTATTCTTGTGTGTGGTGTAAGAAAATGGTCTAGTTTCATTCTTCTGCATGGGGCTGTCTAATTTTCATAACACCATTTGTTGAAGAGACTTTTTTCCATTGGACATTCTTTCCTGCTTTGTCGAAGATGAGTTGACCATAGAGTTGAGGGTCCATTTCTGGGCTCTCTAGTCTGTTCCATTGATCTATGTGTCTGTTTTTGTGCCAATACCATACTATCTTGATCACTACAGCTTTGCAATACAGCTTAAGGTCTGGAATTGTGATGCCTCCAGCTTTGGTTTTCTTTTTCAACATTCTTTTGGCTAATCGGGGTCTTTTCTGGTTCCATACATATTTTAGGATTGTTTGTTCCAGCTCTGTGAAAAATGCTGATGGTATTTTGATAGGGATTGCATCGAATGTGTAGATTGCTTTGGGTAGCATAGACATTTTAACGATATTTGTTCTTCCAATCCATGAGCATGGAATGTTTTTTTCCATTTCTTTGTGTCTTCCTCAATTTCTTTCATAAGTGTTCTATAGCTTTCAGAGTACAAATCTTTTACCTCTTTGGTTAAGTTTATTCACATTTAAAGGCTTCCCTTGGGGTACCTGGGTGGCTTAGTTGGTTAAGTGTCTGACTCTTGATTTCAGGTCATGATCTCAGGGTCGTGAGATCGAGCCCGGCATCAGGCTCCACACTGGGTGTGGAGCCTGCTTAGGGTTCTCTTTCTCCTTCTCCCTCAGTCCCTCCCCACCCCACTCACACACTCTTCTTTTGCACTCTCTCTCTCTAAAAAAAATAAATAATAATAGTAAAAAAGTAAAGGCTTGTCTTGCACGTGGGATGGAGATCCGGTTGGCTACAGGCGTGAATGTCCATGTTGCCTTGCAAAGAGGCTTTCTGGGAGTTGAAAACAAGGGGAAATGGGCGGGTAGCAACAAGATGCAGAATTATGCTAAAGACTCATGATCATTAGCATAATGGGACATTCCTTTGGCGCATCGCATGTGCCTGTGTGTCTTCAGCTTCTAAGGTCGATGACAAGATGCAACCCAGTATCAAGAGTATGAAGCAGAAGGTTGTTGGGGCAAAGAGATGTGGAAGTAGACACCGGTGGTTTTACATTGTGTTGTTTCGGCAAAACACAATTGCAATAAGGTAAGTAGCTTTCTGCTCCGCACCAACTGTCTCAATTTCCAGTGCCAAATAAATGTGTTTAAAAGAAACTACCATTACAATTCAGTTTTGCTTTAAAAAAAAAAAAACAGCGTGCGGCAGACCCCTCCCCCCCCCATGCCTGATGCCCAGGGCATCACAAGCTCTCTCCCCCGCACCTCTCCCCGCTCTGCCCACCCCCCACCTTGCACTGGCTCCTCAATTTGGTTTTCTTTTCTTTTCTTTTCTTTTTTAAGTAAGCTCTACGCCCAGCATGGGGCTCAATATCATGACCCTGAGACCAAGAGTCACATGCTCCGCCGAATGAGCTATCCAGGGGCCCCATTGCTTTTCAAATGATAGGAAGGAAAATGGGCTTCACAGGACTATGGCCTGGCCTCTAGCTTCCTTGAGGTGGGGAAGCCTGAAGAAGCCAGGCCAGGATCCCTGCTTGAAATTGGGGGTGGGAGGATTGTAAGGAGAACACACACGCGCGCGCGCGCACACACACGCACACACACGCGTGCGCAGACACACACACGTACAATGGTATTTTCAAGAGATCTCCTACCACCTGTAGTAACCTGGTGTGTCCCTCAGGAGGAAGGCACCCAAAGAAGTCACCAGCCGTTGTCCCTGGGCAGGGAGAATGGGAATCCTGCTTTTTGCTGCTGTGGTTTCTGGTGCGGGGGAGCTCTGCCCCCAGCAGGTTGATTTTGTCCCTGAGTCACCTAGCCCACACTTCAAAAGGGTTCAGCCTGAGACAGCACTGGGGCTGGTGATTCAAGTGCAAGTCTTTCCAGATCTCAGACTGCAGAAGGCTCTTCCTGGCCCATCTGCCCCGCTTGGGCTCCCGCCCTCAGGCGACCTCCATGGGCACAGGCCAGCTCCATTTCTTTTCTTCGAAACTGGCTTTTGCTCCTTCTCTTTCCAACCCCCTGCCCCAGTGTGGCCATAGGTGGAAGCTTCTCCTTTGGAAGATCTGGAGCCTCATCATGGCCACTGAAGCATCTGCTGGCTGTCCATGAACGAAATTTTTCTGGTCATGAAAGATGCAAGGAATGGGGCTTGGAGCCTTTGTGGAAATGCGGCATCCTCATGCCTGTTCTCTGGACCGCTTGGCCTTTGGATTTGATAAATCAATCTCCTCGCACTCAATAACATGGCCCACAGTCAGCTAAAATGAGGAAATGTGTGAGCTTTTCACAGCGCTGCCCAGAACCCAGCCTCCTTCTAAGTGGCCGTGGCGGCAAAGCTCCTCTGGGAACAAAGGGAACAGGCTTGGCACCCTGACCGCCCTGGCCTGCGAACAGCAGCGCGAGGATTTGGCAAGCGTGGACGCCGGCCAGAGTCAAAGACCTGGCTGCCCCAGAGCCTCATGGGACTTGGACATGGTCTGTGAGCCAAGGGGCAGAAAAGGGCAGCCGTCAGCCCTGGAACTCTGGCGCCAGAGCGCCTGGGCTCAAATCACGGCTCTACCACTTGCTAGTTGTGGGGCCTTGAACAGTTCAGCAGACCACTTAGCCACTCTGTGCCTCAGTTTCCCCATCTGCCACATGAAGATATTAATAGTACCTACAGCCCCTAGGGCTGTTGTGCAGAGTAAAAGAACCAACAGTCTCTTAAAGACTAAACATAGAGTTACCACATGACACTCCTGGGCAATAGCCAAGAGAAATGAAAACAAATGTCCACATAAATACTTGGACACAGATGTCCGTAGCAGCCTTATTCACAATGGCCAAAAAGTGGAAACTACCCAGATGTCCATTGACAGATGAATGGGTAAACAAGACACGGTCTCTCCATACAGCGGAATATTAGTCAGCCATGAAAAGGAATTAAATTCTGATCAGTGCCACAAGTTGGATGAACCTTGAAAACAGTGTCGCATGAAAGAAGCTAAACATCAAAGGTCGTATTTTATAGGATTCGATTCATTTGAAAGTTCAGAATAGGCAAATCCATAGAGACAGAAAGTAGCCGAGTGGTTGCAGGGGCTGGTGTGCACGGGGGGTGGCGGCTAAAGTGCGGGGTTGCTCTCGTGGTGATGAGAATACCCGGAACTCGCTGTGGAGATGGTGTGCGGGTCTGCGACGAGACGAAAAGCCATCGCACACTTTAAGTGGGTAAAATGTATGTTATATGAATTGTATCTCAACAAAACTGTTTTCTAATATTTTGTTTATCTATTTGAGAGAGAGAGAGCGAGTGCGTGTGAGAGAGAGAGAGCATGGGAAGGGGGAGGGGCAGAGGGAGAGGGAGAAGCAGGCTTCCCGCTGAGCAGGGAGCCCGATGTGGGGCTCGATCCCAGGACCCCGAGATCACGACCTGCGCTGAAGGCAGACGCTTAACCGACTGAGCCACCCCGCCGCCCTTCCACAAAACTGTTTTTTAAAAAACCAAAAATGTTACTTACACTGTTCATCAAAACAAAATAAACTCTCCTTTCCCACTGAATTACCTTGAAAGATGAAGCATCAGCATGTGTGAGGCCTGGAGAACGGCGCTCAGGACCCCAGCTGCCCACCTTTCCGCTGTCCTCACTGCCTCCCAGGAGGGGTTTTGAGTGCAGCCCAAGCACCTGCCCCCCCGCCTCCCCCGGGCATGGCCTGGCCCTGGCTGGGATGCGAGGATCAACAGAGGAGAAGGTAGTGTGGGTCCACGGTTGGGAAAACCTTCGTTACATTCTCCGGAATCAAGTACGAGTTTACTGGGCACAGATCGACCTTCTTCCCTCTTGCTTCTTGCTCAAGTCTTTCAGGAGCGTGAGCCAGGACTGGCCAGAGCCCGGAATCAGAAGTCCCTGCGGGCAGCTGGGGACCCCCCCACTCGTCCCTGTCTCTCAGGGGCGCCTTACCAGCTGGTGATGTTGTCAGCTGGGCCCTTTGTGGTGTGAGATCATGTCTTGGATGAGAAGTAAATTAGGAACTGAGTTGAACTCACCGCCTCTAGCAGCCGATGAGATGACCCCGGCCTCCTAAGGCAATAGGCCCATCCCTTCTGGGTTCACCAAGTACCAGGCGCTGCCGAGAACACCCCCTGCCTCCTGTCTCCTCAGCTTCGGCCTTCCTGGTGCTTTTCCAACACTGTGCCCACCACGACCGGAGACAAGCCCCACCACCCGCCCTGTTCACGCTTTTTTTCAAATGGAAGCTTGCTCGTTTCATTAGTTGTTTCTTTTTCTTCGCCAATGAGATGATTTGTGCCCATAGAGACAAAATGTCCTTCCTTGGGCAAAACGTCGTGCAAAAAATTTATTCATGTGTTTTTCTCATTCATATTTCCTGTGGGTGATATTCTACACACAATATTCTGATCACAGGAAGAGCATAACAAGAAATATAACAAGAAAGATAAAGTCAGCTTTTGATACCCAAAATAGGATTTTTTTGTGTCCACGACTGGACAATGGTCTTGAAAGCCAGGCTTCATCTACAGAGAAAAGATGGTTCTTCTAAGGTCCTTTAGTTCCTCTCATGGTCGGTTTCCTGTCACCTTGGCTAGGCTCTAGTCCCATTATTTCATCAAATGCTAATTTGGGTGTTGCTGCGAAGGTATTTGTTGCTGTAGTTAGTATCTGTAATCAGTTGACTTGAAGTCCAGGAGATGAGCCTCCGTAACCAGGGCAGGCTTCGTCCAATCAGCTGAAAGGCCTGAAGAGCCAAGGCTAAGGTTCCCCTGAGTTCCTGGTGAGGGTCCCCTTCCTGACCTGCAGATGGCTGCCATCTTGCTGTGTCTTCATATGATGGAGAGTGCTCTGGTGTCTCTTCTCTCCTTATGGGTCACCAGCCCTATCACATTAGGGTCCCACCCTTAAGCCCTCATTTAACCTCTATCTATTTTTATCTCCATATACAGTGACATTAGGGCTTCAATATATGAATTTGGGGGAACAAAAACATTCAGTTCATAACAGCCCTTCTGTAATATTTACCTACCATCGGGATAGTCCCAGCTTGTTAGCATTCCTATTGGAGGCTGCCCGGGTAGGACACAAAACAAGATGTGGGGTCGGGGGTGGGGTTGCCAAGTCCCAGCAGTCCAACTTGATCCATTTTGTTAAATGCCTTTGCTCGAGGACATTGTTGTTGGACGGAAACAAAGCCTATATGCACGGCCAGTGTTGATGGCTACTGGACTCCTGTTCTAACCCTAGCAGACAAATCCGACAGTGCCCTACATGCACGCACACAATCACAATGTGGTGCGGGGAGCATGCTCAGGAATGTCCGCTGAACAGAATTCTCATCACCTCCCAAACTGCTCCTCAATGAAAGAAATTTTTAATTCACCCGTGAAGTCACCCAGGCCCCTCTGTGAGGCCTTTGGTGGCCATACTCTCCCATCTACCAAAAAGAGCTAGGAAGAAGCTATGACAAGAACAAGGGGCTGGGGCACTTGATGATGTGTTTCTGATATGATTTCATGGCCAACATTTTTTTAAAAAAATGGAAGATTTCACCCAAAAATTCTGAGAGAGATTTCTGTCTTTGGCCCAGAATACCCTTGCCGCTCAAGTTCCTTTTAACACCAAGCCTAGTGGCTTGCTATGTTTTCTCGGTGAACGACCGGCAGCAGGCCGAGCATTTTTAATGGGTGCCCGGTGAGGCGGGACTAGAAAGCCTTGCCCTTCTGCCAGTCTCTTCAAGATCCTCAGAGCAGTGTGCTGCTGTTGTTGTTGTTGCTGCTGCTGCTGCTGTTTAACCATTGGAAGGTCCCGGTTCTGGCTCCCCTCAGTTCTGGGAAAGTGAGGGAAGGATCCCCCAGAGCTTGACAAAGGCTGCCTCTCTTCAAACTTCTCGATGCACAGAGCTGAGCTGGACTGGGCTAGGCTCCAGGCCCCAAGAGAGGGGCTCATAAGTGCCAGGGACCAGCTGCCCAAGGGTTGGGGAGAGGAGAGGGGCAGAGCCTGGGAACCTGGCAGGGGCAGCCCACGGAGCATTCCGTCCGTAGCCTCTCAAACCCAGGCTGGAATAACCAGAAATGAGCAGGTGGCAAACGTCAGGGCCTCCTCCACCCCAATCACATTTTCCCAAACAGTATCTTAACAGCAAAAGCGCTTTAGCTATTTCTTGACATTTTGTATTTTTCTCAGGTGAACAGAGGCCACATCACACAGGAGGAAGGCTGGAGGCTCTGGGTTCAAACCACCGTCCATTTTTGGCTGTGTGATCCTGGGCAACTTTAGTGACTCAGTCAAAGTTCCCCGGTTAGGGAGGGCCAATCCAAGAAACAAATGTTCAAAGTCAGTGCTCTTACCCATGATAGCCCTTGTCAGGCAGTGATGCTCAGACCTGCAATTATCTAAGTCGGCTTCACATAATGGTAACACTACATACCATGTCAGCACGCAACACTGTCCAGCAACTTACTACATTCTCCGAGGCCGGTTGTTTTCCCACTTCCCTAGACAATGATTTCACACACCGTACCTACTGAGTCCTCGCATCGGTACCCACGCCCTGTCTTCCCTGATGTCAGCCCAGAAGACACGTCCCTTGTGCCCTTCAGCATGGATCCTGTCTCCTACAGCTGTCCCTTTTCACAGCCCTGGCATCCACGTCTCCCTTCTCTGGAGCATCCTTTTTTTTTTTTTTTTTTTTTTTAAGATTTATTTATTTATTTGAGAGAGAGAGCGAGAGAGAGAGAAAGAGAGAGCCCGACTGGGGGGAGGGGCAGAAGGAGAGGGAGAAAGAATCTCCAGCAGACACCCCACTGAGCACGGAGCCTGACATGGGGCTCGATCTCATGGACCCTGGGATCATGACCTGTGCCCAAACCGAGAGTCAGACGCTTAAGGGATTGCACCACCCAGGCGCCCCCACCCGAACTCCTTATCTCCCTGGAGCTATCTGCCTCACTTCTTCACTTCCCTCTGCAGCAAAAGCTCTTGAAAGAGTTATCCACACAGGCTAGTCCCATGTTTTATTCCCACTGCCTCCCCAGTTCACGCCGGTGGGGTTTCCATCCTCATCGTGCCTCTATAACGGTTCCCAGAAAAGTCACCAGTGACCTATATCGGGCCCTCATCTTCTTTGATCTGTCAACAGCATTTGACCCTTTGCTGGCTCCTCACCAACTCACTCTTTAATCATTTGAAGGCACCAGGGCTCAGAGCCCTCAGACTTCTCTTTCCTGTCCACATTCCCCTGCTAGATAGCATCACCCGGTCTATGACTAGCAAAACATATCATCTCTGAACTCTCAAAATTCAGCAACCAAAAAAGCAAACAACCCTATTCAAAAATGGGCAAAGTACTTAAACAGACACTCCTCCAAAGATACTCAAATGACCACTAAACACATGAAAAAGTGTTCAACAAAACCTATCATTAGGGAAACACAAATCAAAACTACAATGAAATACCACCTCATACCCGTTAGGATGCCTACTATTTTTTTTTTAAAGACAAAAATATAACAAGTGCTGGTGAGGATGTGGAGAAATCAGAACCTCGGGCGCTGTTGAGAAGGTAAATTGGCGCAGTCGCTATGGGAAACAGTGTGGAGGGTCCTCATATAATTAAAAATAGAATTACCATATGATCCAGCAATTCAACTTCCATATATAGATACCCCAAAGAATTGAAAGCAAAGTTCAAAAGAGATATTTGTATACATATGTTCAAAGCAGTATTATTCACATTAGCTAAGACATGGAGCCAACAAGTGTCCATCTCTGGATGAATGGACAAGCAAAGTGGTCTCTCCAGACAATGCAATATGATGCAGGCTTAACAAGGAAGGAGATGCTGACACGAGCTACAACACAGATGAACCTTAAGGACTTTAAGTGAAACAAGCCAATCGTAAAAAGACAAATACTGCATGATTTCACTTATATGAGGTCCTTAAAGTGGTTAAAATCATAGGTACGTAAGGTAGGATGGTGTTGCCAGGAGCTGAAGGGAGGGGAGAATGGGGATTTACTGTTTAATGGGGACGGAGTTTCAGTTTTACAAGATGAAAAAGAGTGTTCTGGAGACAGACGTTAGTGACGGTTGCACAACATTATGAATGTACCGCTGGACTATACACTTAAAAGTGGTTAAGATGGCCAATTTTTTACTATGTGTATTTTACCACAGTAAAAACAATTTGAGAAAAAAAAAAAACCATATCATCTCTACACTGACAACTCCCTAAATCTATCCATCCTCCTCAAGGTCCCCTCCTGAATTTCATACCCAAATATTTGGCCACCACCTCAACCTCGCCTGCATGTCTAACAGGCACTTCAAAGCGAACCTAGCCAAGCATACTGCCAATTGGCTGCTCCCAAGCCTTCCCCCCACCCCCAGTCTTCCTCACCTCAATACCTGGCACTGCCCTTCTTCCAATTACTCAAGGAGCAAATCCAGAGAGTCACCTGGGATGGCCAGGTAGTGTGGGGTGCTCACTAGAGATCTGTAGCTAAGAATCTCCTTCCTTTCCCTCATGCCCCACAATCCATTCATCAGCAAGTCCTACATCAGTTCAACCTTCAAAACCTATCCTAAGCTTGTCCACACCTCTCCAGCTCTGCGACTACCACCCTGGTCTAAACCACCATCACCTCGACCCAGATTCTTACAATAGCCTCTGTAGGAGATTCCTTGGGCTGCCATAAGAAATTACCATAAACAGGGGCACCTGGGCGGCTCAGTCGGTTAAGCGGCTGCCTTCAGCTCAGGTCATGATCCCAGGGTCCTGGGATCGAGCCCCGCATCGGGCTCCCTGCACGGCGGGAAGCCTGCTTCTCCCTCTCCCATTCCCCCTGCTTGTGTTCCCTCTCTCGCTGTCTCTCTCTCTCTCTCTCTGTCAAATAAATAAATAATCTTTTTTAAAAAAAGAAATTACCATAAACCGGGGCGCCTGGGTGGCTCAGTCGGTTAAGTGTCTGCCTTGGGCTCAGGTCATGATCCCAGGGTCCTGGGATGGAGCCCCGAGTTGGGCTCCTGGCTCAGTGGAGAGTCTGCTTCCCCCTTGCCTCCCGGCTCACGCTCTCTCTCGCTACCTCTGTCTCCCTCAAATAAATAATAAAATCTAAGACAGAAAGAAAGAAAGAAAGAGAGAAAGAGAGAAAGAGAGAAAGAGAGAAAGAGAGAAAGAGAGAAAGAGAGAAAGAAAGAAAGAAAGAAAGAAAGAAAGAAAGAAAGAAAGAAAGAAAGAAAGAAAGAAAGAAAGAAAGAAAGAAAGAAAGAAATTACCATGAACTGGGTAACTTGAAACAACACAAATTTCTTCTCTCACAGTTTGGAGGCCAAAAGTTCAAAATCAAGGTGTCTGCAGGACCACACTCCCTGTGAAGGCTGTAGGGGAGAATCCTTTGCCTCTTCCTGCTTCTGGTGGCTCCAAGATGTTCTTTGGCTTGTGGCCACATGACTCCAGTCCCTGCCTTCCCCCACCCCATCTGCCCCTGACTTCTCAGCTTCTCTTGATTCGTCAAGACACTTTTCTTCGGATTTAGGCCTGCCGGGTAATCCAGGATGGTCTTCATTTTAAGGGCCTTGGCTTAGTTGCATCTGCAAAGATCCTTTTTCCCAATAAGGTCACATTCAGAGACCGGGTGGACATATGGGGGGGGCATCATTTAACCCAGTACAGCATCCAAACTGGCCTCCGTGCTTCGATTGCAGCAATCGGCATCACCCTTCCTTGCCACCACACTGCCCCGTGTTCATCACGCTGCAGCCATGCGGCCTTCCTTTCTGTTCCTCAACACACCAAGCTCCTCTCCACACGGGATCTTGCAGCCGCTGGTCCCTCTGCCTGGAACGCTCCTCTATAGCCTCCCATGGCTAGATTTTTCTCAGCATTCAGATCTCAGTTCACGTGTCCCCTTGCTGAGGCCATTCCTGACCGCCCAATCTACTTCTCTACCGCATCGCAGTGCGGTGGTCCTCCATTTGGGATCCTATTTTTCTTCCCCCAGTGTATTGTTGTTTCCCTACTAGCGTGTAAACTCCACGAGGGTGGAGGTTTGTGTCTGTCTTGCTCACTGGTGTTTCTATTAGGCGTGTAATAAATATTTGAAGGGGTAAATAAATGCACAGCTGTAAAGATTGCAAGACTTTCATTCCTGAGTAAGCCCAGGGTTGATTTTCTGAGGTTTTCTCACTTTTGAAGAAACCAGGACGCTTGAGGGGTGACTCACAAGATTTGGGACGGCTTAGCGTGCAGACATCTCTGAAGGCAGGGGCCTCTCCTTCCCATCTCTGAGGGGCTCGCCTCCTCCCCCCACTGTGGTGACTCATGAAATCACACTGGACTGAGTTTCCAACTTGCTCTGGGAACTTGGGCAGCTTCCTTTCCATCCCTGGGCATCAGTTTCCCCACCTACAGATGAAGAGGTTGAATCAAATCCTCAAATCTTTCTAGGCCAACACTCAGCTCAGCAGGAGTCTATTCTGGGGCTCTGGAGCCAGACCACGTGGGTTTGAATCTAGCCACCACCGCCACTTACTAACTACATTCTCTCAAAGCTACTTACCTCTTCTGAGCCTTAGTGTAATCATCAGGAAAACGGACATGATGAGAAGACCTGCCCTGGAGGGTGGCCGTGAGGAATCACTGGCCCAGCGCCTGAGACTTGGTCACTGCTCCCTGAGTGTTAGCTGCTAGCATCTTATTATCACGAAACCTTGATGGTCCTTCAGTGCACCCACTGTCAACGGGATCACTAAGAACACGGACAAACTTAAAACCTGAAGCTGCTGTGCAGGAGGGGCCGCCTCCCTCACTAAATCCTTCGAGAAGGATGCGATCAAAACTGATTTCCTTTCTCCCCCCTGCAGGCCCCGGGGACTGGTGAGCTCACCACACACAGCTGTCCTGAGGTCCGGGGGAATGTGGCTGCAAAGACGGGACTCTCTTTCTCAGCATCTGGGCAACCTGGCGGGAGCCTGCATTCCCCGGGAGGCTGTGCCTTGATACGGAATTGATTATTCTAATCAAGGCACTTCGGTGTTCACACTGTGAAATAGAAACAGGTTTGAGCAGTGTGAAAGTGTGGCTGAAGGGCATTAAATCGGAGCGTGCTTTCCTGAGATGAGTCTAAACTAAATGTGTGGCCAGCATGCAGAAATGGCAATCAGAGAAGCCCCGGGCTCTGACCGACAGCCCCTGGCAAGCAAGGAGCCACTTTCCAGGGAAGGGCTCCACCTGGTCCCCCAAGTAATTGCTCTTCAAGATGCAATCTGGAGGCTTCCAGCCACCCCCGAAGCCTGGGCCGGAACAACATCTCTCCCAGACTAGAGAATGCTGGAAATTTGACCGTGCGACCGTGAGATGGAGTGAGGGTGCCCACGGAAGACTAACCTGGGAGCCACTAGGGACGGCCTGGGGCTCTGGGTAGTGGAACAGCGGGAGTCCTCCCTGCATGGGAACTCCCAGGCCTCCAGCCTGGAAAAAAGGCTCGAGTACCAAGATTAGGAGTCCAGAACAAATTGGGGGCTTTAAATCTAAAACCCTGGACTTGCCTGGGGCGGCAGTGGGGGTGAGAAGCTTCCAGGCATCGGGAAACCAAGGCAGGTGAAACATTAGTAGGTGGTCTTGAGCAAAGATATCCTGGGAGGGCAGTACCAGGGGTGATTGCTCAATATCCGTCTCCCCATTTCCTCCGGAGGCTGCCGAGTGAGACCCTGCATCTCATTCCCTTCAGCGGCTAGGGAGACCCGGTGGCAAAATGTGAGAAGCACCAGCATGTTGAGATAAACGGTGGCCTTTGGCATCAGATGAACCTGAATTTCCATTTTGCTTTTATTATGGTTTGAATTCTGTCCCTCCCCCCAAATTTGTATGTTGAAGTCCTGATCTCCAATTCCTCCGAATGTGACCTTACTTGGGAATGGGGCCGTCGTAAATGGAAGTGGGTAAGCTAGGCTGAGGTCATCCTGGAGTGGGGTGGGCACCTAATCCAATACCACCCGGTCCTTATAAGAAGGGGACATTTGGACACAGACATGCACACGGGGAGAAAACAAGCACGTGAAGATGAAGGCGGACATGGAGGGATGCTTCTCTAAGCCAAGGAACGCCAAAGATTGCCAGCAAAACATCAGATTTTGGGGTTCCCGTGTGGCCCAGTCGGTGAAGCATCTGCCTTCGGCTCAGGTCATGATCCTGAAGTCCTGGGATCGAGCCCCGCATTCGGGCTCCCTGCTCAGCGGGGAGCCTGCTACTCCCCCTCCCTCTGTCTGCCACTCCCCCTGCTCGTGCTCTCTCGCACTCTCTCTCTCTCTCAAATAAATAAATAAAATCTTAGAACAAAACAAAACAAAAACAAACAAACAAACAAAAAACCCCACCAGATGTTAGGGCAGAGCCATTGAACAGATTCTCCTGCACGGCCCTCAGAGGGAACCGGCCTTACTGACCCCTCGATTTCCGGCTTCTAGTCTCCAGAACTATGAGACAGTACATTCCTGTTATTTACCAGCTTGTGGTATTTTGTCACCTCCCTCCCT
The DNA here is from genome assembly GCF_009762305.2 of Zalophus californianus. NCBI lineage: Eukaryota > Metazoa > Chordata > Mammalia > Carnivora > Otariidae > Zalophus > Zalophus californianus. The sequence goes on along the minus strand of NC_045612.1, from coordinate 4,601,561 downwards.
AGCCGGACATCACCAATGAGAAAATCACTGGGACCTTGCGCAGGTGATGCAAATACTTGGGGACTAGGAACGCAAGCCCTGCTCAGACCCCTGCAGGGCCCAGGAACTGATGATCTCCCCAGGCGGAGACCCGGCAGTGGGCCAAGGGAGCAGAAGGAGCTGTCAGGCCGAGTCAGTCTACCTCTTGGGGCCAAGGAGAGGCCAGACCAGGGAAGGCTGACCCAGAAGCTGAGGAGGAGGAGGGTGCTTCTCCAAAGGGGGGGGGGCAGTTAAGCAGGCTTCGGTGTGCAAACAAGAGCCTTCCCGGGCCCTCAAGCCCCCGTCTTCTCATGTAGTTGGCAAGAAGATGGCAGAAATCACGGGGCTAAGTCGCCCGGCCCGGTGCCTGACCCAGCTTAGGCTCAGGAACACCCCTGTCCCCACCCACCAACAAGAGCAGCAATCCAACCCACACCCCTGTCTCGGCAGTTGTCAGGTTCATGGCCCCGGGGAAGGGGTCTGAGCAGGGCCTGCTTCCCCATCGTAGTCTCTGGTCTTCTTCATGCCAGTCTCCAAGGCAGGCATCATCAACCCCAAATATCAGAATTACCTAATCAAGGTTCCAGCAATCTTATCAACAGGGAGGTCGAGCTATGGAGGGAAGTGGGATGGGAAATCAAGTTCCCCCCAACATGCTGGCTTTCTTGACTTTTCCCACTGGGTCTCCCTAACAACTGAAGGGAATGAGATGCAGCCCCGGAGGGTGGTCTGGGGGCACAGCCCAAAGTCGCCCTTTTGATACCTTATGTTATAGGTATCAAAAATCCATAGGAAGGTTGCATTCGAGGGCATACTACGTCCATGTTTGTTTAAATATGATAAAATGATATTTGCATTACTTACCGACTAAAGGAACTATTTGCCCCCAATTTGAGAGTAAAATGGACCCTCCAGGAAGAGGTCATCGGCTGGAGGGATCCCAGCTGGAAAGGCCTGGTGTTCCACCAGCTTGCTGTCCGACCGTACTACCACGTGCTCACGCGTTCCCCTTCCCCAGGGAGCCGGAGGCGCCTCCTCGCACACTGCCCTCAGGACACAGATCAAGAGGGTCACGGCTCCCCGCAGGCCTCCTGGCCTTGTTCACTCCCCCTCCCGGAGCTGGTACCCTGTTCCTCCAGCCAGCCCCCTGCTGCCCCGGCCCGGTCCTGTGTATGCTCTCTGCCCCTGGGAGGGCTCAAGGCCCTGCATACCTCAGCCAGCAACAGCCCAGCCTCCTCCGTGCCCTCAGTGCCTGGCGACAGGCTCTGCCTGCCACCACTTGAGAGGCCGGGGTTGAGCCTAGGGGATCAGAGGTATTTGGTGGGATCTATATGGCCCGTCTCTCCTGCCCTTGAAGATATTCTTGATAGAAGATGGCTAACTCATTCATCCTCTGGAGCATTCACTGTATGTCAGCTACTTGGCCAGGAGCGGGGGCGTAAGAGACAACAGGCTATGGTCACAGGGCCGTTGGGGGCGGGGGAAGGGCGTGAGACTACAAGATGGTAAGAATCTTGGCCAAGGGAAGCTCGGGGGTAGAGGGCAGTGAAACCACAAGGGAGGGGGCCAAGCCTGGCCGGGGCAGGGGTGCAGAGGGAGATGTCACTCCTAGAGGAAGTGAGGCCTATGATGAGGCACGAAAACCCTCCCAGGAGTCCGGGGAAGGAAGAGCATCCCAGATGAAGCCAACAGCAGGTGCTCTTGCCAGGGTGCTGACCTTCTTGACAAGCAGAGAACCCACTGCCCTTTTCAGCTGGGGATCTCCAACTACCTCCATGAGTGCTCTGATGCTCCCAAGGCTGTCAGGCCTAGCGTCGCGGGATTAGCCCCTGTGAGCACATCAGCCCAGCTCGTGCACCCACCCAGCTGCCCAGCTCACCAGAGCAGGGCCCTACTGGCCCAGGTGGAGGGTTCTGTGTGAAGAAGACAGGGTGTGGCTGTCTCACTGGAGGGGCAGGGGGCTGGGATGGACTGAATGGTCCTGTCCTCCCAAACGGTATGAGGAAGCGAGGCCTCTGGGAAGTGAGTCAGGAGGTGGAGCCTCATGAATGGGATTAGTGCCTTTTTAGAAAAGTCAAGAGAGAGCCCGCTTCCCCTCTCTGTCCTCCTCTGCATAAGGATAGAGTGTCCAGGCTGGAAGAGAGTCCTCCCCAGAACTCAACCATGCTGCCACCCTGATCCCGGACTTCCAGCTTCCAGAACTGTGAGAAATCAGGTTCTGGGGTTTATAAGCCACCCAGGCTGTGGTGCTTTGTTAGAGCAGCCTGAATGGACTGAAACAGTGGCAGACCCCAGAGGGCCCAGAAAGTCGCTCAAGGCTGCAGGACATGTAGACGTGGGCTTTTTGCAGGTCCCATGCTCTCTTCCCTTTGGCCATCATGACTGTGATTCTAAGGAATTTTAGGTTCACACTGGAGGGAGGGCTTCTGCGGCTGCCTGAACTGAGCCCTGAAGGGTTTACCCAGACTGGCCCCAAGAGGGCCTCCCGGACTTAGGACTGGCCAGCACAAGTGTCCGCTCCATGACCACATTGCTGAGGGCGCCGGCCCGGCGGGGGTGGGGGGGAGGGCAGGAGACGGGCTCCATTTGCCCTCTCCCAACAGTATCAGGAAGTTACCCCTGCAGAAAGCCTGGGGGCCGTGGGGCTGGGCCCCCGTCCTCTGTTGCACCGGAGTCTGGGGAGATGAGAATGCACGTGTCCCACGGCACTCAGGCAGGGCGTTTCCCTAATCCAGCTCTCCTGACTGTGAATGATCGCAACGGCTCCGTGAGGGCGGCCTTCAGGGCCCAGCTCAGTGCCCGGTATAAGTAGGCGCCCAACAGATACTTGTCACATGAATAGACAGCTGCGTGGATGGTGTAGGCAAGAGTACCTGGGCAGAGCATGGAGCAATCATCGGCTGCCAGGCAGGTGCCGAGCTCTTCAGGCGTATGGACTCATTCACCTCGCAGCAGATCATGCAATGCTCACCACAATCCCTTGAGGCAAGAACTCTCCCTGCTCTCCCCCTCCTCGCTACAGACAAGACGCTGGAGGCTCAGAGAGGCCACTCGCTCAGGGCACCAAGCTACTGAGTGGCAGAGCTGAGATTTGAACCCAGGCTGTCTTGGAGTCCACTGAGCACGAAATGGGGAGCTGAGGAGGCGGGGCTCCCGTCCCCAACGCCCAGCGGGTCCTCTATGATCCGTCTTTCCGCAGGGACCCACCTGGGCTTTCCCTGGACACAGGTAGCTACTGACTCCCCCGCCCACTGCACACTGGCGCTGGCCTCAGCTGGGGTTCCTTCTCTCCCGGCGAGCCTTCAGGCAGCACCCCAAGCCTGCAGCCTTCTGGGGGTCAGCGTGATGATTCCCAGGTCACCGCGTGGCTGGTGGGGGATCCAGCGCCTGGTGCGGCCCCTTGTGCGGGGCCTGGCGCTGAGAAACCCCGGGAACGCACGACCCTCGAATATGATTAAAAAGCAGACAGAGGGCACCAGTGTGTGTGTGTGTCAAATCCAGAGGGTGAGACAAGGACAGGCAGGAGAAAGAGGGGTGAAGTCAGTGGCCAGGAAAGGCCAGGGTGGGGGGAGGAAGGGTGGGCCAGCCCTGGTGTTGGCCCAGCTACTTAAAGGAGCCACAGCGGGCCAGGCTCAGCTCAGCCGGGGCTCCCTGTGGCTGCAGCTCACACACGGGCGCAGACGGCTCTGACTCTGGCCTGACACATCGGCGCCTGCCCCGGGACGGCCTTCCCTCTGCTCCGCTCCAAGCCTCCCCGCCCCACGCGTGCCCTGCTCAGACACTGCCCCCTTCACTCTCTCTTCCTCGCCTTCATTCAACAGATGATGCAAAGCAGCCCCTGGGGCCACACAGCGCCCGGGACAGCCCTCTGTACCCCGTCCTCTCAGAGCTGACAGTAAAAACACAGGGCTGGGGTAGCCCTGGTGGGGACGGAGTGCTGGTGACACATGCCACTCCGCAGCTCAGGGTGACAAGTGAGAACCTAGGTTTCAAGCCCAATGGCACAGGGCGTTTCCCTCCAGGACAGTCACGGATCCAGAGGTGAACCTGTGAACTTAGTGGGCCCGTCAAGACCTTTACTGGCTCTCTCGCCCAGTGGATGCAAACAAGGGATCTCACGGGCCAGAGCTGCTATTGGCAGCTGTGTAAGGGACCCAAGGGGAAACGGCCTTTGGATGAGTGCTGTGGGTGACAGCGAAGAGAGGCAGAAAAATATCTGAGTGCTTGACGGTGTCGTGGGGCCTGTCCCACCTTTGGACTTCCTGTTATGAGTGAATAACTTTCCTTATTGTTTAAATTTTTAAAGTGGGCGTAAGGACATTGCAAGCTGGGGCGATGGACGAAGGCCAGGAAACTGTGGTCCGGAAGGCTCCACGGGGCTGAGTTGTTAGCAGTGTGACAGGGCCCGGGTGGCAAGTTTAAGATGCTACCAAAGCAAAAGCCAGGAGACCTCTTCTCAGTCCACCGAGGGCAGCTCAAGGCAGACCTGGACACTGGCTCTGGCTTCGGTGACCCAGCCTGTTGTCCTGGGGTCCAGGCTATGTTTCTGTGTGACTGGCAGCCTCTCTCAGAAGCCTCGTACCTCCCCGGCCCCTCTGGACTCCAGCTCCTGGCTCCCTGGGCCCTCACCGGCTCCGGCACCTGGCTCCCTGAAGCCCTCACCGGCTCCGGCAACCTGGCTCCCTGGGCCCTCACCGGCTCTGGCACCTGGCTCCCTGAAGCCCTCACCGGCTCTGGCACCTGGCTTCCTGTGCCCTCCACTCCAGACGTGTAAGCTCTGGATGGAACACTATCAAGCTGGAGTCTGGAAAGAGGAGGGGGTGAAGAGTGTCGGGCAAGTGGTGGGGTAAGAGGCTAGAGTCCAGGTGAACCTGGGATCTACAGATGTTCCGAAATGTAGGCTGGGGAGCTTGCATTTGATCCAGAAGGCAATGGGGAGGCCTAGGAGAGTTTTAAGCAAGAGCTAGACTGTTCAGATCGGTACTTTACAAACATCTCTCTGGCATCAGGAGGTATGATTGAAGGCTATGTTAATGAGACATGTTAATCAATGTATAAACTAGTCCCTGTGCGCGTCCAAACAATTCGTAGCAGTGTTCCAGATTCAGAGCAGACCTGGGCTGAGAGGGGCCGAGCAGGTGGGCAGCAACAGCCCAGCCTTGGGACATCCCAGCTCGGGGCTGACCTGAGGACTCGGCTGGGCTCTGGTTTCTAACAAAGGTGACCTTGTGAGGTCTGCAGCGGCCTGTATACCCTGCGACCTGCTCTGGGAAGGGAAGGTGGGCCCCCAAAGCCTAATTGTTCTTCCCGAGGCTTTCTACAGGCTCCCTGCACTTCGGAAGGTGTTAGGGAGAAGCAGGGCCTAGCACAGTAGCGACAATCATCTGAATACTTGCCCACTAGTCAAGACCATGCTTCTGGATAATTCCACATGCTGCGGGCCCAGAGCAGAGATTGTTCTCGAAGGGACTATGTTCACCCCCCAACAGAGGTTGCCTCTTGCTATTCTCTTCTGCCAAATTGAGCATGAGCCTTCCTATACTTTGTGTGTCAGCCCCAGAAGTCCCCGGGGGGTTACCCAGGTGTGAAAAGCCACAGAAGCCCCTAACCTCGTATTTTGTGGACCCAGGCCCACAAAGGGTGCAAACAATATGCGTTGATTTCGTTACCCCCCCTCAAGCGTGAGAGTATCGAGGGGAAGTTGCAGGAGGTTAACAGTGGGCTGGCATGTGAACCACGTGACACCAATGGCAGAGCCCAGGGATTCCTGGTGGGAAGCTGCCTACCATCTTCCTGCTTTTGCCTGAAACTGAACCCTGAGGAGGACTTGCAGTCCTGAGACCTAAAGGGACATTAAGCAGAGGAGGCAGCTTTTTGTTTTTAGAAGAGAGGCGAAGTTTTCATGACATCAAATCAACCACTTGAAGTGAACGATTCAGTGGCACAGGGTACATTCACAGTGCTGTACGACTAACATCTCTACCTATTTCCAGAACATTTCCACCACTCTAGAAGGAAACCCTCTGCCCGTCAAGCCATTAGTGCCCCAGCCCCTGGCAGCCTGTAATCTGCTTTCTGTCTCCGTGGATTTGCCTATTCTTAATATTTCATATAAATGGAGTCGTAAAATACATGGCTTTTGTATCTCATTCTTTTCACTTAGCATAATGCTTTCAAGGCTCATCGGCATTGTAGAACATATTAGTACTTCATTCTTTTTTTTATTTAGATACAACTGACACATAACATCATATTAGTTTCAGTGTACAATATAATGATTTGATACTTCAATCCTTTTTATAGTCGAATAACATCCCATTGTACAACAATGCCACATTCTATGCATCTATCCATTGATGGACATTTGGGTTGTTTCCCCCTTTTGGCCACTGTGAGAAATGGTGCTGTGAGCATTCAAACATCTATTTTTTCATTCTTTGGGGTGTAGACCCTGGAGTGGAATTGCTGGGTCACAGGGTAACTCCGTGTGCCTAACTTTTGGAGAAACCGCCAGCGTTTTGCAAGGACTGCCTTTGGAAAAGCCCGTTGGATGCCTATGCCTATTGCCATGCCCAGGGAGCAGAGCCTCTGCATCTGTGGGCGGTGTGGGGGCCAAGCGACCCAGATCGACTGCCCGTAGGCTCCAACAATGCCCCATCCTGGAGCACGGGAGAATCAGGCCTGGCAGGCTAGAAAAAGCCCCAGCACCACCAGCTCCTTCTAAGCCATCTCCCTCCCCCACCAGGTAGTATGAGGAGCGCGCCAACCCCCCCCCCCCCCCCGCCACTGTGGTGGCAACTGAGGGACAGTTACCAGGAGCTGCATCTGAAGAGGTTCAGTCCCCAGGCCTTTAACCCAGAGCCTGGTCTCCAAATCCCAGACGGGCAGCATGAAATGAGGAAGCCAGATTAGAAGGAACTTCCCAAGGGGCTGCAGTGGGAGGAATTACAAAGGGGGGACCACAGAGGAGCTGTTGGTTTGTGAGCCCGCACTCCTGGCGCATGCCTTGGCCTTGCTTGCTCACCGCCCTCTAAATTCCCACCCGAAGCAGGTGTCCTTATCGTGAGCTGAGCCCCTGTTTTGTTACTCCAGATCCTATGGGGGCAGGACTGCTGCTCTGAGCCCCAACCCATGTAGCTGGGGTCTTTCCCTTTGCACGGTCCTGAGAGCCTCTTGCCCTAGGGGCCAGGCCACATCCCACGGCCATTGGGTCAGGACGTACGGATGCTCCAGGCCTTCTCCGTGCCAGGCCCTAGGCTAAGAGCCAAGGATGCAGCAAGGACAAATTCACTCATGCATTGACTTGACCTCCTCGTGTTGAGAACCTACCATGTGCCAATGGTAGGTGCTCAGTATAGCAAAGAATAGGCCAGACATGATCCCGTGGTCTCCTGGAGCCCACATTCAGGGAGGAAGGACAAGAAGAAATAAAAACAAATACCACAATGAGATACCACTTCACACCTGTTAGAATGGCTATACTCGAGATGACAAATGATAACGATTCTTGGGAAGGATGTGGAAAATTGGAAACCTTGCGCATTGCTGGTGGGAGCGTGAAAAGGTGCGGCCACTGTAGAAAACCGTCTGGCCATTTTTCAAAAAAGGTAAACATAAAGCCATTGTTTGATCCAGCAATTGCCCTCCTAGGTATATAACCAAGAGAAATGAAAACATACGTTCACACAAAAACTTGAACATGCGTTTCAAAAGTGAAAACAACCCAAACGTCCATCACCCAATGAATGAACAAATAAAATGTGGTCTGGCCACACAATGAGATATCATTCAGCCACAGAAAAGGATGAAACACTGACACCATGCCACCACATCGATGAACCTCAACAACAAGATGCTGAGTGAAAGAAGCCGGACACACAAGGCCACAGATCGTAGGATTCCATTTATGAGTCATGTCCAGAAGAGGCAAATCCAAAAAAACAGAAAGCTGACTAGTGGGTGCCAGGGGCTCAGGGGGTGACTGCTAACGGCTATAGGTTTTCCTCTTGGGGTGATGCCACTGTACTGTACACTTGAAAATGGTTATCTCGTATTAGGTGAATTCCATCTCAATGAAAAACAAAGACAAGGTTTGATTTCTGCAGTGACTAGTGCTGTGTAGACATGGAAAGAGAATAACCCGGTGGGGCTGGGCGTTAGCCAGAGAGGTCAATAAAGGCCTCTCTGAGGAGGTAACATTTAAGCTGAGACTTGAAAACAATGAGCCTGTCGCACAAGAGCTGGGAGAAGACCACTCCAGGGTGACGAGATGGAAAGGATTCGGACTCCATCTTCACAGCCCAGTGCGGGAGACAGAGGCCGAGAGAGCGTCAGGCGCCGGGTGTCGTGGGACTCACAGGAGGGCACTGACCCTCTGGGTGAGCAGCCAAGGACAGGGGAGGAGAAAGGGGAAACTATAAACAAGGAAACCATGATGCCACCCCTCCTCGGAAAGAGCATCACCTCCAGGTCCTCAACCCTGGCCCCAGCCAGCTTTGCTTGTGCCACCGCTGAGTCGCTGCTGGGCAGGTTCTCGGTGGCATCCATGGGGAGTCTTGGCCACTTGCTGGGTTGCCACGTGTCTGGGAGGGGAGAGCAGAGCAAGCCTTTTCAGACCTGCCTTTTCCTCTGTTCTCCTGATGTCTATGGGAGTGTCAGGTCCGGATACAGAGGCTGGGCCTGCGTTTTCATAGCTTACAAGTATGTCACATGTATTTTTGGCACGTAGCTAATCCTAATGCCCTGTTCCTGCTCAGGCCCGGAGACCAAGAACTCCACGCAGTAGCCCTTGGCCTGCACAGAAAGTGCCGTAAGCCCCTGACCTTCAGTGCATCTATAGAGCCACCAGGCCCATGCCACAGGGAACAGGCAGCCCACACATTGCTGGCCAAGCTTTGCAATTTGAATGTTGGTCAGCCTTTTGCTTTGAGGCAAAGAATATCCTCAGAAGTCTCTTTGCTTGCAACAAACACATGCATGACAATGGTGAGTGAATTCATCCTTTTGGTGATCTCTATCAAAAGAGAATCACTGGGGGCACCTGGCTGGCTCAATCGGTAGAGCATGCAACTCTTGATCTCAGGTTCATGAGTTTGAGCCCCACGTAGGGAGTAGAATCTACTTAATTTAAAAGAATATATTTTTAAAAAGAGAATCACTGGGAGAGATCTCACGGATCACCTCGTCTATCTCCTCCCCGCCAAATTTAATGAATGGGGAAACGGAGGCCTGGAGCAGGGATTGAGCAAGCTGGTGGGCACAGGGTTTCACTCAGCAGGACAATAGGGATGAGTTTAGGCACTGGATTCAAAGAGAACAGAGTCTGAACCACGGCCTCAGCACTCACCTGCTGTATGACCTCACACAAATCGTTTTCTCTTTCTGGGCCTCAGTTTAGCTATCTGTAAAGTGGGAATAACATGGCCTCTCAGAGTTGTGAGGATTCAAGGTTGTGCCACGTAAAGGGCCCAAGGCTTCAGAGGTGCTGGGGAAATGGAACAACCCTTCCTTTCTTATATGTGTACCTTAGTCTGCGGCTCAGGCCACTCGATTAAGTGGCCTTTGTGCTTGGAGCATCAGAAAAGCCCAGCAGAACAGGGACCTCTGGAGAGGCAAATGGCCACTGCACATCCCATCCCGGGTGTACGCCAAACGGGCCACAGGGGAGTGGGCACCAACCCCTGGAAGGAGCGTTGCAGAGACAAATGAAAGGGCCACTTGTCTACCAGTCAATATCCCTTTCAGAGTCCAGGCATGTTCCGGGTCAACATCAATAGAGCAAGGCAGAGAGCTGAAATTCACCGTTCTGTTTTCTTTTGAGTGACATGGAATGCTCTTTTTCTATGCAAAGAAAAACAGAACAACCCATGCCATTGTTCTGACATCAATTCAAAGTGCCTTCGGTGGGAGCTGTCCCCTCCCACTCCACCCCCCAAGGCTGAGTCCCTTCCAATCCCCAGTGGCTGGACAAGCTCCAGCTAGGTTTGCCAGGGAAAATGCAGGGAGTCCAGTTACATGGGATTTTCAGATAAACAACAAACAATTTCGTAGTGTAAGCATGTCCTAAAGATTGCCTGGAACATACTTATACTACTACAAAACTATTCATTGTTTATCTGACGTTTAAATTTAACTGGGCATCCCGTATTTTTATTTGCTAAAACTGGAAACCCTCGCGCCAGCTAAACCAGGCAGGAGTTTAGACCGGCGCCTGGCCACAAATCTAGGTCACTAGGCAAATTGCAGCGGGGGATGAAGCCGGCGCTCCAGAGGCAGCCATCTTGGGGACGGCACTGAACTCGGGACACAGCCAAACATGCTGGCCCCTGTCTGTGCCGCTCTACGGTCGCAGCTGAAGGGAGTTCTCCGCACCCAGTTCTCAAAGTACTTGGTCTCAGTGGTGGCGTCCTTTTGGAGCCACTACATGCCAGACCGGTCAGCCTCCCTCTCCCAGCCCCGGCAGCAGCCTGCAAACTTGGCCCTGCCCGGTTTGAGAACCAGTCGTGGTCAGGCAAGGCAGGGCGACAACAGATTTTCCTGGAGCGCCTACTCGCACCAGGCTGTCTGGGAGGCTTCAGAGCTAGAGAGGGTGGGGAGCCAAGGTACAGTCCCTACCCTCCAGGAGCCTGAAGACTGCCATATTCGGAGGACCACTTCTGCGCTAGACACTTTACAGGAGACACTGCGTTCGGGCCTCGGAATAATCCTAGTGCTGTTACGGTCATCCCATTTTATACACACAGATAAAGAGGCTCAAAGACAAGCTAGAAAGTGGGGGTGCCAGGATTTCGGCCCAGGTTTCTCAGACTCCAGGATACACGACTATGCCCAGAGGGTGGAACCACAGCACAGTGTTCGGGGGACATCCTGGGGAGGGAGGGGTCCTGGCCCTCCGTAGTGGGAGGCAGAGGGCTTCTAGATGACGAGGCCCTTGATGCTGGCCTTGCAGACCTGGAGGACCTTGCCAGTGTGGCAGTCCATGGAAGTAGGGACCCAAGGCGCACTCCCAGAGCAGAGAGTGCCAGGGCTCTGCAGGAGGACAGTGATGCTGGAAGGAGTGGACACTGAGATTGGTTTTACCACGTTGCTCGGCCACACTGCACTGGAGAATGGTCACAGGCCCTCCGATGGGGACGCCCACCACGGGGAGGCATCCGTGAAGGGGCCAGTCCTCAGCCTCAGCAACACTTGCCAGGCTTCCTTCCTCCATCCTTCTCTCGTTTCTTCAGCAACAAACACTGCCGGAGCACCTAGTAGGTGTGGGGTGTTAGGTGTGCGGTGAGGGATCCAGCCCTCGCGGCGCTGACAGTGAACCCCGGCGGGGCTCCCTCACTAACTGTCCTCTAGGGTTTGGGTGCCTCTCCCTCGGGCCGCTCTTTCAGGGCCCGGCTAGGTGAGGCAGGTGAGGGGGGGCTTCAGCAGCTGCCCCTGGCGCTCCCCCGACCCGGAGGCCGGTGGGGGCCCTGGCGGGCGGACAGGCCTGCGCCGCCGCTGAACTCTCCCCCGCACCCCCGACCCCACCCCGGGCAGGCCGGCGTCTGAGGGGCCGCCTCCCGCTCCGGGCCGCCCAGGGAGTGTCCTGTTCCCTCCGGCCTTGGCTCGAGGGGGAGTCCCCGCCGGGTTCCTGGCAGTCGCTACCGTGCCCGACCCGCCCACGCAGCGGCCCTCCCGGGCTGGGGCTCGTGCCAGGCGGGCAGGCCCCGGGCGCGCGGCCGCGGCCCCCCACGCCCCTTCCCCCGCTCCAAGGGCTGGCAGCCGCCCCCCCCCCCCCCGAGGCCCCGGATCCGCGGCCCGCGAGCCTGGGCGCCACCCCGGGCCCTTGACCGCGGCCCCCGCCGCCTCCCTATTGGCCGGCCGTGTCACGTGTTCGGCCGCCTGCTCAGCCGGCGACCGAGGGGCCGGAGCCCCCGCGGTCCCGCCGCAGGCGCGGGCGCGAAGCCCACCCCTCACGCCCTGGCCCGCTCCGGGGCGGGACGGGACGCGGACGGGGACCGGGGACTGGGCAGCTCCCCCAGCGCCGGGCCTTTCCCGGGGCCCACGGCCCGGATCGCTCCCCCGGGCTCGGCCACTGCTCGCTTCCCTCCGAGTGGGCCCGGCTCCTTTCCCGGCAGCCGGCGCCCACAGCCCTGCCATGCTCCCTGCCCTGCGGACTCCTCTCCCTCTCAGCCCTTGGAGGCGGTCACTGGCACCCCAGCTCACCCCTTCCATGGGAGACGGGGCCAGGCAACTGGGAAACGTTCGTGGAGGTGGGGTTCGGTCACCGGGAACCCAACTGCTGATTCAGGCAACAGGGTTTTACTGAGCACCTGCTGGGTGTCGGGCACCCATGCCAGGCCCTGAAGACAGAATAGGGAGTGACACAGGTAAGCTCTTGCCCTTTAGGGACCAGCCATTCTAGTGGATAAAGCCAGACACCCCAGGCCTTTCCGGCCACAAGTCACCCCGTTGTGATCAGAGGCATTTATCCAGGCGGCTGTTCCACCCTTACGCCATCACTGAGCTCACCCTGCCCTGAGTCCCGAATGCTGCTGGGCACCGGAAGGAAGGGGAGAGAGTGGAGGAGCAAGAGCAAAATCACCCAGTCCCCAAGAAGCTCCAAGCCCGGGCGAGAGTAACACGTGAAAACCTGTAATTAGACTGGAAGCCAGTAAGTGCTGCTTTCTGCAGAGAGCGGCAGCAGAGCCGTTTACTGAGAAGGGTGGGAAAGCTCATACTTGCTCACTAATACCCGGGTCATCTCATTCCCCAGAGCAGGCCAGAGCCTGGTTGGTGGCCCTGTGCTACCTACCGCCTCAGGGATGTGGGTCAGTGGGCTGCAGGATGGGGTGGGGGGGATGGTGGGTTCAATAGGACGTCCGGTCACAGCTGAATTATGAATAAGCAAACAACAGTATCATCTTTGGTATAAGTATATTCCATGTATTGCATGGGATATGCTTATTATACTCAAAATAATCGTTGTGTACATGAAATTCAAATGTTAACTAGGTGACCTGTATTTTTATTTTCTAAATCTGGGAACTTTGGGGAATGAGGAATGGGCGTGGCCCCAAGGGACCTTGTCTGGAAATGAGGGCGTTGATTAGAGTCCCCAGTCTGGTACTCCCCTCAGCTGAATGAGACGTCTCCCCTGGGTCTTGGGTCCCTGGAGCAAGTGTTGATGGGCGTCCAGCCTGTGGTTTGCTCCACCCTGCGTGATAAAGGAGGGGCAGCCTCCAGCAGGGGAAGGAAGGAACAGAGGAAGTAAGATGAGTCCCACCCAAGGAATAGAGGCCTGAGGGCTAGATGCTTTCAGAACGATTTCTAAAAGGGGCTCCAGGGGCGCCTGGGTGGCTCAGTCGTTAAGCACAGATCATGATCCCAGGATCGTGGGATCGAGCCCCGCATCGGGCTCCCTGCTCGGCGGGAAGCCTGCTTCTCCCCCTCCCACTCCCCCTGCTTGTGTTCCCTCTCTCACTGTCTCTCTGTCTCTCTGTCTCTCTCTCTCTCTCTCTCTCTGTCAATTAAATAAATAAATAAAAACTTTAAAAAATTAAAAATAAATAAATACATACATACATAAATAAAAGGGGCTCCAGACCCCCACACCAGGCACAGTGCCCTGAGAACTCCAAGTGTGGAATTCGGGCCGCTGGTCTGCTTCCCCCTGGGGGTGACCTATGAAAAAGGGAGGGACCTGAAGGGTAGCACTAGAGGGAGCAGGCTCTGGGTCCAGGAGGGGCGGGGAGTGTGAACTGGTGCTGCCCTGACAAGGACTCAGGGCTTTCGGGGGTGCAGGTGTGGCCCCAGGAACCGCAACAGCGCCTGAGGAGGCTTTACCTCTTGACACCCTAAGCCTCTGCCCTTGGGTCACGCTCTCCATTCCTGTGCCTCTTCTGGTCCCCTCTCTCCAAGGTTACCTTCGGAAAACCTGGCATGCTTTTCCTGCAAGCTCTCCCTTTGCCGGTTGCTGTGCAAACTGAACCTCTAAAAGACAGTTGCCAGGGCTTTTTCCCATATTGGGGCTCCTTGACTGAGGCTCTACCAACTGCGTCCGGTGAAGCATAGCGGCCACCACCACATACCCAGCCCAGCAGTTATCTAAACCCAGAGAATCGCGGGAAATGGAGAAAGGATACGGGGTCAGTGGACACCGATGTTCTCTGGACGCGGGTTATACAAGGCCGGACACACAAATGTACATAGACCACGTAATTTGGCCTAAAATAAAAATGCTAACCATTGTGCACAGGAAGAAGTGACAAACTAGCAGGGATTTTGTTTGCTTTTACACAAGTTCGAGGCATTTGGGGGAAATTATTGGAAAGGTCCAGATCTCTCCCGAAGCAGACTCACCTCCAAGGATGGTTGAGGCAACCAGTGCCTTCTTTTTAGGCCCCATAAATTGACTACAGAAATTGGAGGCCTTGGGAAGCAGCCCATCAGTCTTAAAGGTGAACGTTAAAAAGGCCAAGCCCAGGGGCACCTGGGTGGCTCAGTCGGTTAAGCATCTGACTCTTGATTTCGGACCAGGTCATGATTTCAGGGCTCTGGGATCGAGCCCCGGTTAGGGCTCCCTGCTCGGCGGGGTGTCTGCTTGTCTCCCTCTCCCTCTGCCCTCCCTCTTAAATAAATAACTCTTAAAAAAAAAAAAATACCCACCAAGACCAAACAAACAAGGCAGCTACTGAGTTCAAGTTGCTGTGGGCCCCTCATAGAGCCGTGTGACCTTAAGAAGGTCCCCCAAGCCTCTGTGAGCTTCCATTTCCTCATCTCTAAAACGGGTGTAATAATCATCCTAACCTTGCAGGGCAGTGGTGAAAATTTAATAAGATGATAAATGGGAAGATAGGTTCAGGGCTCAAGAAATGAACACTCTTGTCAGAATCAGAGCAAATAAATGACCCTCAGACAGGAAGCAGTGGGAGTTGGGCTAGAGGCAGTTTGTACACACAGTTAGCGCTCTTCACTCTTCGCATGTCACTGAGGCAGATTTCTCAAAAGGGGTTTCTCAACAGTGGCTCCCCAGTTAGAACCACCCGGACCCACCTGGCATGGGCTTGACGGCGCCCCACTTCCCATTGGCCTGTTGGCCGCCTCGAGGTAGAGGGTACAGAATGGATGGCGTGGTGGGGGAAGAGGGAGACGGGGCTGCTTTGGCTCATGTTCATCCACCAAGGTCATGCTGGCCAGCCTGGGGTGGTTAGGCTGGGGTACACAGAAGGGCCAGAGCTGCTGCTGCAATCACTGTGTGTGAGACATTTTTGCCTTGAGAAAGGAGGGGAGGGGAGCAGAAACCATCTAGACTTGTCCCCCTACTCCTGTTGAGACTGTTCCCTGGGGTGTTCTAGAGCTGCGGGACTCCAGCGCTCGTGGTCTGCCCTTGCTGAGAAGCCAAGAAAAAGGACGAGGAAGTGAAAAGCAGCCAGTTTCTCTGCTCCGGCAGGGCTGGTGCTAGAGTTTGTCCTGAGGTGTGTGGAAACTGCTGTGGTCTGTCCCTCCTCTTCTGAGAGAAGGCTAAATAACGGGTCTGGAAAGCCTTGATAGAAAGCCTTTCTAGAGCTGCCAGAACAAGGTACACAAACGGGGTGGCTCAAAGCAACAGAAACTTCATGTCTTGATTCTAGAGGCCAGAAGTCCAAAATCAAAGTGATGCCAGAGTCATGGTGCCTCTGAAGGTTTCAGAAGAGGATCCTTCCTCGCCTCTTCTAGCTTCTGGTAGCCTCAGGTGCTCCTTGGCTTGTGGCCCCATCACTCCGATCTCTGCCTCCATCTTCGCATGGTCTTCTCTGTGTGTCTCTGGGTCCTCTCTGCCTCTTCTATGAACACCAGTCATTGCATGCAGGGCCCACCCTAAATCCAGGGGGATTTCATCTCAAGATCCTTAACTAATTACATCTGCCAAAACTCCATTTCCAAATAAGATCAGATTCTGAGGTTCTGGGTGGACATGAATTTTGGGGAGACGTTATTCAACCCACTACACACTCTTAACTGAATTCTGCACTAATGTAGACATTTCAGAAATGATCTTTATTAGATATTATTTAGGAGGATGTTGTTGACTGAGCAAAATGTGCTTCAAAGTAGCTTCCAGGGGCGCCTGGGTGACTCGGTTGAGCATCTGCCTTCGGCTCAGGTCGTGATCTCTGGGTCCTGGGATTGAACCCCGTGTTGGGCTCCCTTCCCAGTGGGGAGTCTGCTTCTCCCTCTCCTCCTGCTCATTCTCACTCTCTCTCTTTCTCAAATGAATAAATAAAATCGTAAAAAAAAAAAAGTAGCTTCCATTGTCACCAAATTCCTCTCTGAAAGGATAACCACAGAAACACACCCTGCTCACTGCTCTCTGCCAGTCCCCAGAAAAGTACCAGGTACAGAGTAGGTGCTGAATAAATATTTGTTGGATCAATGAATATAATGAAATTCATTTGGTGGCCAAATGGACTTGCCCTTTGGCTGAGAGAAGCTGGCTGTGGGCACAAAGTCCTAGGTTTTCCCAACTTCTTACAAAAAGAGTATTTTTCAGACAAATCTGACAAGTATAAAAACAGCCCAAGCTAAGCCCCTCTGGTCTGCCCTGCCCACCCTCCGCCTGTCCCCAGGGTACATCCTGGGGCACCAGGAGCCGTGTGGAAACCCGTATTGTAGGTCAGAATCAAAGGCAAATGAAATTTTTAAGTGCTGGTGATACATCACACATAGCACCAAGGCATTGACAACCACCCCTAAAGTTCACTCCGGAAAATTAAACAGCTTTTTATTCCACCCCACAAGCATTTACTGAGAGTCAGCCTACACTGCGTGTTCTAATAGAGAGTGCAATTGTTGTCTTGCAAGCTGGGTGGTGAAAATGTTTGAGAGTGAGGAAATACCCTCTCTATTAAAGGGACCCCATTGTTTTCGGGATGCATATTTTGTTTTCTTTGATTTCCAAAAGGGAAGTGCAATACTAAAAAAGGTATTTTTGTAACTGGGAGGAGAAGAAGAAGAAAAAGGGGGGGGGGGCGCGAAAAAGCATTGTCCATGTCTAATTGGACCAAATTGAAGGGCTGGGCTGCTAGGTTTACTGTTTTGAGACAGATCATGCTGCGCGCCGGGTTACCAACTGGTAGTGATCCCCTGTGACCTACAAGATAATCTAGACCTTCCAACGTGGCATTTTTTGGCAGCTGTCACCATCTTCTGCCTCACTGTTAAGGGCTGAATTGTGTCCTCCCAAAAGATGCTGAGGTCCTAAACCCCAGTACCTGTGAATGTGACCTTATTTGGCAATAGGGTTTTTTTCAGATGATTGAGTTAAGATGAGGTCATTAGGGTGGACCCTAATCCCATATGACTGGTGTCCTCATTTAAAAAGGGACATTTGAGGGGCGCCTGGGTGGCTCAGTCGTTAAGGGTCTGCCTTCGGCTCAGGTTGTGATCCCAGGGTCCTGGGATCGAGCCCCGCATCGGGCTCCCTGCTCCGCGGGAAGCCTGCTTCTCCCTCTCCCACTGCCCCTGCTTGTGTGCCCTCTCTCGCTGTCTCTGTCTGTCATATAAATAAATAAAATCTTAAAAAAAATAAAAATAAAAAGGGACATTTGAACACAGAGACAAGCACACAGGAAGAACAGCATGTGAGGGTCCGAGTTGTGCTGTCACCAGCGAAGGAACTACCAGAAGCTAGTAGGGAGACCCCAAACAGTTCATTCCCTAGGACCTTGAGAAGGAGCACAGCCCTGCCGACAACCTGATCTCAGACCTCTGGCCTGCAGAACTGTGAGAGGATGAATTTCCGTTGCTTAAGCAATTCAGTGTGTTGTACTTTGTAAGGGCAGCCTGGCAGCCCAGAGCAAAGGAACGCACTCACCTTCCATCTTGACCCCTCCCTCCACCCCGCATCCCACACTCTGACTGCTCTGTTCCCTAAATGCGCTCTGCACACTGGGCATCATGTGCTTTGGCAAGGGGGGATCCTGCATCCAGGTTTACCAGGGACAGTCCAAGCTTCTACTTGTTGTCCCAGCATAATAGAGAACAGTGCCCCCTTTCAAAAGTATCCTGGTGGGGACCGTGTCTTCCATGGTCACCCTAGCATCTGTCTGTGCTAACTCCAGCTTCGAGGGATCCTCTTCACCTTTTCTACGTGGTAAACTTCTACTTGTTGGTCAAAGCCCAGCTCAAACATCCCTGCCTCTGTGAAACACGTCCCACCTCCTCCAAGATTTCATCCATGCGTCCTCTGGGTTCTCAAGGGAGTTTAGACATTTGGACCACAATACTCGTTGCTACATCATGGCAGCTCAGAGGTGATCTTCTCAGGGATGCCTCCCCGACAGCCTGACTGACCCAGTGCCCCGGTCACCGCTGTAGGTGTCC
The DNA here is from genome assembly GCF_009762305.2 of Zalophus californianus. Taxonomy (NCBI): domain Eukaryota; kingdom Metazoa; phylum Chordata; class Mammalia; order Carnivora; family Otariidae; genus Zalophus; species Zalophus californianus. Next base: position 4,583,207 of record NC_045612.1, on the reverse strand, counting down.
TCGATGCTCCTTCCTTCATGGCTTTGTCGTCTGATTGTGATGAGCTGTTTGGGGCAGTTCTTATCCATTAGTAAGCTATTACTCCCTCCCAACCTGTGCCGCCGGGGCCCATGTCTGTGTCCGGGCACACAGTTTGAATGAAAAAGCACATTCCTTTAAGTTCTGGTCATCCCTTTTAAAGCCGTCAATGCTTGCCCGTCTTGGCTGTGTCCTCATCTTCTCTGGGTCGCCCCTTAGCACCTCATACTGTGCTTAGAACATCCGAGGTGCTCAATGCCTGTTTATTGAGAGTGTTTAATTTAGGAACATAACTCGGGGTCTGTACAATATTATGAGTCAAAAAAGAATACCGTATTTGCGTCCCTCCTTGAAGGGCTACCACATGATATTGGGGCCTTTCTGGACAACAAACGCCACTGGGACGATGACCCCTCTCAGAGTGACTGTTCCACTGGGAAAGAGAAATGACATTGTTAGAGTAGTCTCCTGTTCAATATAGCTGCAATGTCAGAGAAGATGTGGGAAATGGCCCATTTCAACCTCTGACCCAGATGATTTCCGGGGAGAGCGGTTGTAGAAATGCACGATGAATAACTCCTCATGGGTATTCAGTTACTGAGAATTTATAAAAGGTTTTTCTTTATATGAGCTACACCAACACCTTTATGAACTAGCTAGGGCAGGGAAAGAAGTGCTGAAAGCTGCCTTTATTTGAAAAGGTCCGATAGCACGCCTTCAAAGTCACACCGGTGACTGTCCAGGAGGGAGCTTTGTAGCTGGAAACTGAGGTTGTGTGCCCAGCTCTGCCACCTACCAGTGCAGTGACATTGAGCTCCCCGCAGCCTCTCTGAGCCTTGGTTTCCTTATCTGTAAACGAGGGAGGCTCACTTTATTTATTGGTCTCCAAAGGTTGTTATGTAGACCAGGTAACAACAAGAGGGGTTGAGAGTGGTTAGAGAACTTGAAAGCACTGGATATACTAGGGGCCTTCCAAGATGGTCTTCCCAATAAACCCAGAGAGAAAAGAAAAAGAAAGAAGAATGGTACGGGCATTAAGATAGACATGTGAATCAACTGAATAGAATTGAGAGCCCAGAAATAAATACACACACATATGGTCATTGATTTTCAACAAGGGTGCCAAGACTATCTGGTGGGAAAAGAACAGTCCTTTCCACAAATAGTACTGCAACAACTGGATATCCACAAGTGAGAGTATGAAGTTGGACCCCTGTCTCACACCATACACAAAAATTACCTCAAAGTGGTCCACAGGCCTGCATGTAAGAGCTAAAACTATAAAACTCTTAGAAGAAAACAGTGGTAAATCTTCATGGCCTTGGATTTGACAACGGTTTCCTCATTATGGCACCAAAAGCATAAGTAACAAAAGAAAAAATAAATAAATTAGACTTCATTAAAGTGAAAACCATTTGTGTTTCAACAGAAACCATCCAGAAAAGTGAAAACACAACCCGTAGAATGGGAGAAAATTTTTGCAAATCATATATAGTGGGCTCGAATCCAAAATACATAAAGAATTCTTACAACTCGTCAATAGAAAGACACATAACTCGGTTTTCAACAATGAGCAAAAGATCCGAGTAGACGTTTCTCCAAAGATAATATGCAAATGGCCAGTGAGCTAATGAAAATATGGGAATGTAAAATGGTGCAGCCACTTTGGGAAATGGTCCGGCAGGTCTTCCAAACGCCAAACATAGGGTTACCATGTGATCCAACAATTCCACTGGCGTATAGCCAAGAAAAATGAAAACATGCATCCGCACAAAAACTTGTACATGAGCGTTCACAGAAGCATTATTCATTCATAAGAGCCAAAAGGTAGAAACAACCCAAATGTCCGTTGAAGGCTGAATGGATAGACAGAATGTTGGTATAGATACAACAAAGTACTGATTCGTGTTACAACATGGATGAACCTTGAAAACATGATGCTAGGTGGAAGAAGCCAGACACAAAATGCCACATATTGTAGGAATGGGGAATGGCTGCTCCTGTGTATGGGGTTTCTCTGGGCAGTGGTGAAATGTTCCGGATTTAGACAAGGGTGGTGGTTGTACAGCTCTGTGAATACGCTAAAAAAAAACAAAACCAAACAAACCCATTGACTCGTACACTTTACATGGGTGAATTTTATTGTGTACACACTATCTCAATAAAGCTGTTAAAAGAGAGAGAGAGAACACAGGCAATGTTCTGTGTTGGGGGGCAGGGGCAAAGGGGATGAAGGTCCAGGATTAGGGAAGGGGAGCTTAGCCCAAGCGGGCTTCCCCAGGCAGCACTGAGACCAAGGCTTTCTTGGAGCTCCATTAGCTGTCTGAAAAGTTGCCAACCCTCTCACTCCCAGGCACTTCAGCTTTGTTCCCATGAGCTCCATGGCTGAGGAAGGGCAGGTGAGTGGTCTGCAGCTGTCCCTAGAAACAATGCCACTAGAAACATCGAGTATTTTACTCCCTCGGGGCCTGACAGAGGTAGGGGTTAGGAGTTGGAGAAGTGGCCAAGGCTCCATCTGGAAGACTCCTAAGATTAATAGGCTTCTTTGGGTGGGTGCACAGGCCTTCTACCGGTGGATGACTTCTTTGAAGTGATCCCTCGAGGCTATAACTGGAAAGGGAACATTTTCCCTAGACTCTCCCTGGGGCATATTTGGAAAGAACTCCCCCCCCAACTCCCCACCTCTGATGGGTGTGAGCCTTTATTAGGCAGTTTCTTTCTTTTTTATTTTTTAGGCTCATTTATTTATTTATTTATTTCAGAGAGAGATCAAGCAGGGGTGAAGAGCAGAGTGGGAGGGAGCCTGATACTGGGCTTGATCCCAGGACCCCGAGATCATGACCTGAGCCGAAGGCAGACGCTTAACCGACTGAGCCACCCAGGCGCCCCTAGGAGGCAGTTTCTAGGGCAATTCCATTGCATCCTGCTCCCCCGCACACCCCAGCTTTTTCGGGGATGTTTTCTTCTGAGTGGAGAGGAAGGGTTTAGGAAGGCACGCCGGGAAAGGAACCTCCCCAACAACTCCCGTGAGTTTTTGGCAGCGACACAAAGAAGAGGTGGTAGTGTTTATTTTGGAAAAGACCCGTGTTCTAACTTCCCTCGTTTTTCTGGGACTTGGGCGATTGCTTACTTCTGGCTCCCTGGGGGAGGCTTTGTTTCTAAAGTGGGACACGAGACCTCCTGTCCTAGGTGGAGGCTGACCGCTTGCAGGGTACAATCACCTCTGAGATGAACGACGGAGTCCAGGTTTTTGGTCCTCTTAGTTCAGACTACTGTGGAGGCTTAATTAATCTTTTTAAACAATTGTGATAAAATACACATAACCGAATTTACCATCTTAACTGGTTAAGGTCACTAGTGCTAAGTACATTTACATTGTTGTATGACCAATCTCCAGAATTCTTTTTGTCTTGAAAAACTGAAACACTGCCCACACTGAACAATTTCCTATCCCACTCCCTCCAGCTCCTGGCAACGGCCATCCTTCTGTCTCCATGAATTTGACTAGTCTAGGTGCCTCATATAAGTGGAATCATACCATACTTATCTTTTTGTGGCTGGTTTCTTCCACTGAACATAATGTCCTCCAGGTTCATCCATGTTGTAGCATGTGTCAAAACGTCCTTCCTTTCTAAGGCTGAATAACATTCCATTGTATGGATAGACCACACTTTGTTTAGTGAACACTTGGGTGGCTTCCATCTTTTGGCTATTGTGAACAATGCTGCTATGAACATGGGTGTACAAATACACCTCTTCACAACTCTGCTTTCAATTCCTTTGGGTACACCCCCAGAAGTGGACTTGCTGGATCATATAGTCATTCTATGTTTAATTTTTTGAGGAGCCACCATGCTGTTTTCCACAGTGGCTGCACACTTCACATTCCCACCAACAGTGCACGAGGGTTCCAATTCCTCCACAGCCTCACCAACATTTGTTATTTTCTAGTTTTGGGGTTTTGTTTTTTTGATAGTAGCCATCCTAATGGGGGTGAGGTGGTATCACATTGCAGTTTTGATCTGCACTTCCCTAATGATCGGTGGTGCTGAGCCCCTTTTCATGTGATTATTGGCCATTTATATATCTTCTTTGGAGAAATGTCAATTTCAGTTCTTTGCTGGGTTTTAAAAAAGATTTATTTATTTATTTGAGAGAGAGAGAGAGAGAGAGAGAGCGGGAGGGGCAGAGGGAGAGGGAGAGAATCTCCAGCAGACTCCATGTTGAGCAAGGAGCCCAACGTGGGGCTCAGTGCGGGGCTCTATCTCACGACCCGGAGATCACGCACGAGCTGAGCGGAAACCAGGAGTCGAGCACTTAACAGACTATGCCACCCAGGTGCCCCCTTTGGTGGTTTTTTAAATTGGGTTATTTGATTTTTTTTTTGTTATTGAGTTGCAAAAGTTCTTTATACATTCCGGATATTAATCCTTCATCAGATATGTGATTTGGAAATTTCCTCTCCCATTCCATAGGTTGCCTTTTCACTCTGTTGGTTGTGTCCTTTGATGCACAGAAGTTTTTAATTTTGAGGTAGTCTAATTATCTCTTTTTACATTTGTTACCTGAGCTTTTGGTGTCAGAGCCAGTAAATCATTGCTAAATCTGTTGTCAAGAAAGGTTTTCCCCAGTGTTTTCCGAAGAGTTTTACAGTTTTAGCTCTTACATTTAGGTCTTTACTCCATTTTGAGTTAATTGTTTGTATATGGTGTCAGGTAAGCATCCAATTTTATCCTTTTGCATGTGGATATCCAGTTTTCCCAACACCATTTATTGAAAAGATTGTCCTTTCTCTATTGAATGGTCTTGGTGCCCTTATCAAAAATCATTTGACCATATATGTCAGGGTTTATTCCTGGATTCTCTATTTTGTACCATTGGTCTATATGTTTTCTTTATACCAGTACCACGCTGTTTTGCTTACTATAACTATGTAATAAGTTTTGAAATCGGGAAGTGTGACACCTCCAATGTTTTTCTTTTTTTTTTTTTTTTTCAAGATTGTTTTAGCTATTTGGGGTCCCTAGAGATGCCATGTACATTTTAGGATGGATTTTTCTATTTCTGCAAAACAATCACGATTGGGGTTTTGATAGAGATTGTACCAAATCTTGGGATCGCTTTGGGTAGTATTGATATTTTAACAATATTACATCTTTGAATCAATGAACATGGGATGTCTTTTGATCTATTTGTGCCTTCAGTTGTTTTCAGCAATGTTTTGTAGTTTTCAGTGTACAGATCTTTTATCTCCTCGGTTAAGTTTATTCCTAAGTATTTTATTCTTTTTGACTGATTAATCTAAATAACAAAATGTCATTCATGCTCTACAAATATTTGCTGATGTTCAGGTTTTTTCCTTTCACTTCTCCCTTTCTCATATATTCTCTTTCAAGTTTAATGTTGGGTCTCTAAATCTTTCAGAGTTTGGGGAGTAGCATACTATCTACCTCAACATGAATCAGGCAGCCCCCTCAAAGTCAAAGATAAAGCTCTTTTTGAAAACCTATTTTGAGGGTGCCTGAGTGGCTCAGTCGGTTGGGCATCTGCCTTCGGCTCAGGTCATGATCCCAGGCTCCTGGGACTGAGTCCCACGTCGGGCTCCCTGCTCAGCGGAGAGTCTGCTTCTCCCTCTCCCTCTGCCCCTCCTCCTGCTCGTGCTCTCTATGTCTCTCTTCCTCTCTCTCTCTCAAATAAATAGAATTTAAAAAAAAATCTATTTTGAGTAAAACACACTTGAATGTATCATGAAACAGTTCCTCATAGGGCTTCCTTCCTCAAAAAATTTTTTAGTGTAAGAAACCGAGATTTAAAAAAACCTCATAATTGGAGACAGAGGGTGGGCATCTTGTGAGCTGGTCTTTCTTCTGAGTTGCTTTGGTTTGATTTGTAATATGACTGGAGCCTGGGGCAATTTTCTCACCAGACTGCTTGTAGACTAGACCTCAAAGTCATCCCCAAACACCCTACGTTTATCTAGTGATGAGGGAGACAAACAAAGCTGGCCCTTGGAAACACTGTGATGTCCTAACAATAATCTCTGCATGTCTGGCCCCTGTGTCCAAGAGGCCCTGGGACAAAAAATAAAAAAAAAATCTGCGTTTCTCTTTGTGTGTGTTTTCGTGTCCCACTACTTGGCTGGAGCTTCCACCCAGCACCTGGGAAAATAGACCCTGCTGACCAGCGGGACCTCTCCAAGGAGGCCCCAAACTCAACACTGAGCTCTATGAGAAAGTAGAAGGGAAACACCAGCAAGAAGCAATAGCGCTCTCATCTGCACGTGAACAGAGTCCAGTTTAACCCCTTGGTGTTCTGGAGCACCCCCGTGTGCGTGCTCATAGGTCACTGGCATTTTCCAGAGAGAAGATGGGGGAAACTTCCGGTTTCTAGAGTCTACAGGTGTCATGCACCCTCTGTCCAGACCCGGCTCCCAGGTAAGCACTCCTTGCCCCCCCACCCATGGGGCTTGACCACCATCTTCTCCTGGTGGGGCTTTTCCCTAGCTCCAACAAATCTCTTACCTTGTAGCACACCCTTGTTATGTGTAGGGCGAGCTTCACCGCCTTCTCCCCTTCAAAATCCTGGGCCTCTTAAAAACAACCAACCAACCAACCAAACACAAACAGACTGACCATTTGGGGCAGTCTCCGCAAACTTACTGGAGGCTACTCACTCTCCTGCCCACACTCCTCTAAACCTCAGCTTTATCGAATATAACCTATATCGAGTATAACCTACCCACAGGGAAATTCACTCATTTCACGTGTAGAGCTTGATGAGTCTGGGCAATTGTATACAGTCATGTAATCACCACCACAAAATATAGAACATTCCCCTCACCCCTGAAACTTCCCTCTTGCCCCTTTGCAGTCAAAACCCTTCCAGCGTCTCTGGTTCCAGCCAACCACAAATCTGCTTTCTATCACTACAGTTTTGCCTTTTTCCAAATGTAATATAAATGGAATCATACAGTATGTAATATTTTGTATATTATTTTGTTCAACATAAGATTGGGGGCTTCATTCATGTTGTAGCATGTATCAGTGGTTCTTCCTTGGTATTGCTCAGTAGTATTCCATCGTCTGCACATATCACTGTCTAGCCATTCATCAGCTGATGGGAATTTGAATTGTTTATCTTTTTGACAACTATTTTAAAAGGCTGCTCTGAACATTTGCATACAAGTCTTTTTGTGAACATACACTGCCATGTCTCTTGGCTAAATAGAGTACCACTCCTATTGCTGGGTCCTGTGTACTTTTAACTTTATAAATCACTGTCAAACTGTTTTCCAAAGTGGCTGCATCCTTTTGCTCAGGTTACTTTTTAAATAAAAAGAGTGGGGGGAAAAAGAAAGAGAAAGAAAGAAAGAGTGGGGGTGAGGAGGAGGGTGGTGGAGCCGCTTCCAATAAGCTTATAAAGTAGATACTAATATCCCCATTTCCCAGATGAGGAAATTGAGGTTTAGAGAGATGTACTTCCCCAAAGTCACACACCTAACAAACAAATGGAAGAGCTGGGGTGCCCAGGGGCTTGCTCCTGCCCTCTCCCACCTCTCTTCCCATCAGCCAAATTGTCAGCTTAGGAACACTACTGCCTTGACATTTTAGACACCACCTTCACCTGGATCCTTACTATGCTAGGACACAGTGACCATGAGAAGTGGCATTTGACTCCTCTTATCAGAGGCAGCAGCTAGTGGTTAGAAGTAACTTTCCCAAGGCCAACAGCCTCCTCCTTATAAGGATGCCCCTTCCCCTCCTCCACCCTGGGCTCAGTGTAATGAACCCGGTAGAACAAGGTGGTCGCAGTCCCCAGCCAGCAATGGGAGTGAGAACTGGGAGGGCAGAGCACCAGCACCGGGCCCATGTGTGAGGATGCTAAGGGAGAGAATCAGGAAACAGAACTTTGCCTTCCTCAGGACTGCTTCTCACCCAGGAGGCTGGGAGTGGGCGTGAGGGTACACTTAGCCGGGCCACGGATGTAGACCCCTCCTGGTCCTGCCTGCTCCCCTCGCCTGAACTTGGGACAACAGGATGAATCCCCGGGGGACAGGAGGCACCTCCAGCCTGTGCCTTCGCCAAAGCTGGAGGACCTTCGGGGGGAGGATGGGTGAAGGATGTCCCGCCCAGAAAGGTTATCGAAGAAGCAGCATTATATCACATCTATTGCTGCCCCCTCCCTGTTGTCCTGGAGCCAGCCATCTCCCCACAGGTTCCTCTGCATTTGGTGTGTGTGTGTGTGTGTGTGTGTGTGTGCCCGTGTATGTGTGTGCCTGACTGTGTGTGTATGTGTGTGCCTGTGTATGTGTGTGCCTGACTGTGTGTGTGTGTGTGCGCCCGACTGTGTGTGTGTGTGTGTGTGTGTGTGTGTGTAAAATGCAGGGAAGCCTGAAGAACCCCCAACACACACACACACAGATACTCACACACACACTTCGAACTATGAGACGCAGCTCCAGCCTGAGAGAGAGCAGGACGCGGTCGAAAATACAGGGATGTGAGGCGCCTGAGTGGTGCAGCCGGTTAAGTGGCCGACTCCTGATTTTAACTCAGGTCATGATGATCTCAGGGCCCCGGGCTCAGTCCTCGTGTCAGGCTGTGCCCTCGGTGCAGAGTCTGCTTGAGATTCTCTTTCCCTCTCCCTCTGCCCCTCCTGCTTGTGTCTCTCTTTCTCTCTCAAATAAATAAATATTTTTTCAAACGGGGGAGGGTTTAAGAGCCTGGATGGCTCAGTTGGTTAAGCCTCCAACTCTTGATTTCAGCTCAGGTCATGGTCTCAGGGTCATGGGATTGAACCCCACTTCGGGCTCTACACTTCGGGCTCTATGCTCTGCAGGGAGTCTGCTTGAGATTCTCTCCCTCCTTCTGACCCTCCCCCTGTTCGCACATGTGCTCTCTAAAACTAAATAAATAAATAAAATCTTTAAAAAAAAAAGAATACAGCAACCTCACCCATGGCCAGGTGGCCACTCCCCTGTAGTGCTCAATGTTTAGTTTACAAAGTGCTTTCACCTCTTCTTTTACTTGATCCTCGCACCTACACTGTGAGGCTGGGGCCATTGTCTGCCTTCCACAGGCCAGAGACTGCTCTTCTTTACTGGGCCTTTCTGCCCGAGCTGTGTCCTTCAGAGCTGGAGCTGGGCTAACCTCCTTAGGATGAGAAGTGTCTCTGCTCTGCAGCTCCCATCCCCTGGTTGAGCAGAGGGCTTCAGCCTCATCCTTGAATACAGTGCCTACTGCATGCAAGGTCTCCCCCACCCCCAGCTGCTGCCCTCTCTCAGTCCACATTTTCCCCTCTCCCTCTGCTCCAAGACTCACAGATTATTCAGTAGCCCCCCAGGGAGCCGCTCTGGCATGCAATGCATGCAATCAAGAAGCATTTACTGAGCACTCTTGTGAATGTGATTCAAAGGAGTTCACAGTCTGGGGAGGGGAATTGGCAGGCTGACATGTAAGCAAATGATGACATCAGGGCGATGAGAAGGGCTCTGCGAGGGCTAATTCTTCCTGGCCCAGGAACAAGTGCTATTCTGCCGCCCTTCCAGGAGTTTGGCCAATCCAGGAGAAAGAAACAGCAAGTGCAAAGGGCTGGAAGGAGGAGAGAACATGGTGCATCCAGAGAAGAGAAAGAAGTTCTCTGTGATTAGACCAGAATTTGGGGCGAGGAGAGAGAAGAGGCACATTGGGAGAATAGGTGGGTTGGAGCCTGAAGGGCCTTGTTACTCATTTAAGAAGTCTGGGCTCTGCAGTGGGTTTAATGCGTGTGTGTATAGTGTGTATACATATAGTGATATACGACTGTATATAAATACATATGAATACACACACTGGTATCAGGTAAAACAATTTTTTAGATACTGGAGTACTAACAAATATAAGAGGAAAAAAAGATGTTGAAGTGCTCCTATTTACCTTCATTTACTTGAACTGCTCATATATATTATATATATATATCATTATTATGCAGCACAAGGAATATTACACCGATTCTTCTATGTGTCACCTTAAGCTTGTTTTATTTGATTGCGCATGGAATTGTCTTCTTGAAGATGTCTTCCGGTTTTTTTTCCCTTTTCCTTTCTTTTTACTGTGCTAATGGTCGCCTGCCCCAAACCTCAGAAAAGCAGAAGGAACTTCGTCCTGAAATGTTTCCTTTCACTAAGTCTCAAGAGAGTTCTTGGAAAGATGCTAGCACAGCACGAAGTACACCTCAGCTGTTCATTCGGTTTGTGAATTGTAGATTCTGTGCCAGAGTCAGTGAAATTTCTTTTTTTTCCCCCTTATAGTATCTCAACTTCACGCAGCCCACCCTATGTGCCCAATAACAGCTCCATGTAGTGACATCCGCTAAAGTTTTATCTAGAGAAGTTTTCCCTCCGTCTTTCCCCTTTATTGGAAAAAAAAAACAACGGGACACAGAGGAGTCCTGGGACTACGCTTCCCAGCGGCCTCCGTCCGGCTTCTACTCCAACTTCCCTCACAGGGGCGGCTCCCAGCATCTGGGCCCTGCCCACTGGCATCGTATTTAGAACTACAACTTCCAGATGCCTCCACGCGCCGGACCTTTCAAAGAGGGCTTCCCAGCAGCCTCCCGGGTGAAGAGCCCCGCCCCTCGGGGCGGCTGCCGAGGCTTTCCCGGCGCCTTCCGCCCGCCTCACCCATGTCACGTGATGCACCCCCACCAACCGGCACGGGGAGGAGGGCGGCGGGCGGTGGCCAGAGGCGGGGAGGCCGCAGGGGGCGGGCCCTGGAGGGGGCGGAGCGGGGCCCGGGAGCCGAGCAGCCTGGCAACGGCGGTGGTGTCCGGAGCCCGAGGTGGGTGCGCGCTCGCGGCTGGCCTGGCTCTGAGCCGGGCGCTGCGGGGACCTGTGGTGGGAGAGCCGGGAGGAGGAAGTTGGGACTCCCCGGGCCGACGGGTCCGGCGGGTCCTCGCTGCACCCGCGGGTGTAGGTGGGGTGGGGGGGGTTCGCCCAAGCGCCTCGCTGTCCCTGCCGGCCAGGGCTGAGTGAGGCCGGGCAGCCGCAGGCAGGTGCCTCTGGCTTCCTCCTGTTCTCCCCGCCCAAGGTCCCGGGCCGGCGACGGGCGAAGGTCGGGACGGGGATCGGGGCCGAGGGGGGAACTCTGGGGGCGTCGCGGCCGCTCCCCGGACTTTGCTTCCCCGTCCTGGAGCGGCGACCCGGCTGGGCGGCCGTCCTGCCTCCCAGGCGACGCGCCGCGGCTGGTCCTCGCCTTGGCCCTCCGCCTGGGGTGGGTGCCCGCCGCATCCCTAGTGGGTCTTGCGGAGCGGCCGCAGCCCGGTGCTGGCTGGGAAGCCCCATGGGGTCTCTCTAACAGAGTTTCGGTGTCACGCACGGGAGGTTTATCTGCTTTTGCAACAGTTGAGAGGAGATCTGAGAGGGAACGGTTAGTTCCCTGATACGCAGTCGGAAGTGTGCACAGGCACGAGCAAGCGCCCTTTGCCGGGTTGCCTCCCTTAACTGTCTTTTGCTGCGCTCAGGAAGTGAAAACTAATTTTAGTTTTTGCCTAAGCAAATATGAAATGAATCTGCTGCAAAGATTATATTATGGGCTTTATAGACGCATACTAAGTATGAAGTGTAGTGAATTGTGACTGGTTTTTAAATAGACATAATAGATCTTCACAAGAATGAAATCATGGCATATTAGAATTGACTGGGACCTTGAAGTTCTTAGTTGTTCGTTTCCAGGATGGGGAAACTGAGGCCCAGAGAGTGTAACGCTGTATAATATTGTAATAATATGACCCAAGATTTGGGGCAACCTAATGGCAAAGCTAACATCACAAGTCAGGTCTCTGGGGAGTATCTTGGCCTCTGTGTAACCCGGGTACTTTTTTTTTTTTTTTTAAATCACAGCTTAGTTTTGTTCCTTGTAAGGTATCCACCTTAGAGCCTTGAGATCGAGCCAGTGATTTTGCTTTAGTTCAAACCATTTTGAATTTCCTTCAAAACCAGTTTATCAGCCAAATAAGGCAATTAGGCGTGTTAATTTATAGACACATTTTGCTTTCATCCAACATGTATTTTGGGCACGATCACTTATTACTCACCAGATTTGACTCAATGACTTTTGGCTGTTTCACAAAACCATATCTATCCTTGAGAGATTCCACACCATGGAGTAGATTCAAACCAGTGAAAGTAGAGAAGATTCATTGGGGCTTTTCGATTCTAGTTATGAAATGCTTTTAAACAGTTGGGTCTCCTTACCTTAAAGTTCTAACTTATATTTATCAGGTTGTCAGCGGCTTCATTTACCCATTAAACCCAGAATGCCCATAGTGTGCCTGCAGCGTCCCAAACACCGAGAAGACAGCAGACAGCACCATTAAGTGCCTGCCTTACAGAACTTACGTGTGGAGAAGCAGACAGTAAAAAAAAAAAAAAATAATAAGCAATGATATATTTTCTAGTGGAGATGAGCACTATGCGGAAAAATAGAGCTCTGAAACTCTATGATGTCAATAAAACAGGCTGGCATGTTTGAGGGTGACTTGGGAATTACATTGAATTGTTAAGAGTGTCAGCTGCTGCTCCATTAAAGCAAATAATGAAATCCAAAAGTAAATCTGTCTAAATCAAAGAGATTCTATGGAGTCATCATTTCTCTGGTGATTGCCTCTTGGATCATAAATTCATCCCAGCCTCATTTTTACTTGCATTTTTTTCTCTTACATGCAAACAGTAAGTGCTTTCAAACACCTAGGGAGGTGGTCTTCCAGTCGCTCCCTGTCTCAGTAGTTCCCTTACTCTAGCTACAAGAAGGCTCTGCTGAGGTCAGTATTCCTTGTTGATTTCATGCCAGTGTCTCCTGCCTCAGGCTACCTTACACAGAGATTTCTTTTCCTGCACTCTGGTTTGTACTGAGAACCTACCATCTGAAACCATTGTCAATCTTTGGGTTGTGTGGTTTGTAAAGAAACGAGTTCATTTTGATGTTAGCTGTGGCGTAAAGAAGCATTCAACTTCTTAAAAACTAAAGCGCTAGTAAAATGGCATGCATGGTGGCTTACTATACAAGTTCATCTGTTTAGTACCTCTTCTCTCATATTCTGTATGTTCAGTGGCTTCAAAGCAAATTTTTTTCATTTTTACAGGTTCTAAAAAATGACTGTTATAAACAAATACTCAAATATTCTTTGTTCCAAAATGAAAGGAGGATTAACAAAATGTAGTTACTTTAAAAACCACTGAAAGAACATGTGGTTCTTGCTCTTATTGAAGGCTCCAAAATCAAGAGAAAAGCAGAGCCTCTTCAAGGCTTAGTAGGCAACATTTTGAACTGGTGGCCAAAGGATTTCAAAGGCCAGAGTTTCTTGTTATTTCTAAAGTTTTTTTTTTCATTTTATAGAAGAATAAGAGGTTGCTTTCATTATTCTTTAGTAATTTCCCTTCCCTGCATCTGACCTCTTTGAAGTTCTGCTTTCTTTATTTTCTAGTTTCTCAGTTCATTATTCTTTTTTGGCAGATGGGGGAGGGAGAGGGGCTGCCATTTGCCTGTAAGGTATTGACCCTGGATTTGAATCCTGGCTCTAATATTACTTGTGTGACTTTGGGTGAGTTACTTACCCCTGTGCCTCAGTGTCCTTACCTGTAAAATGAAAATAATAATACGAATAGTACCTGCCTCAAAGGGTTGTTGGCCAGACTGAACGCTAATCTATGTCCAGTGCTTAGAATAGTGTCTTGCACATAGCACGCACTCAAGAAAAGTTAACTGTTACTGACTAGGACTACGTGGAACTCCCTTGTTTGCTTTTAAAGATTTATTTATTTGAGAGAGAGAGAGCATGCAAATAGGGGGAGGGGCAAAGGGAGAGGGAGAGAGAGAATCCCAGGCAGACTCCCTGCTGAGCGTGGAACCTGACAGGAGGCTCAATCCCAGGACCCCTGAGATCATGACCTGAGCCGAAATCAAGAGTCCGACACTTCACCCAGGGGCCCCCCCCTTGTTTGCTTTTAAAGAAAAAGAATGATTCTAGACATGTCCTCATACACTTTTGGACATCCAGTAAGCGTGATTTTTCTCTAGCCATTTCTCTGCATTTCATGGTTGACTCGAGCTTTTAGTTTCAGGTGACATTGGCAGCAGTGCCCACAGTCCCTGCAGTGTTAAGTTCCCTTTACTACTGGGACTCAGAAATTACTTGAGGCCATATTTTATTTGTTTCTACAAACACGACTAGAGCAAGAAAGGCCTTCTTCCAGTTCCTCTGCTTCGAAAGCAGGAGGATACCAGGAGACCCAGTTGGAGTTAGTCAGGTGAGATCCAGTTGCCATCCTGTAGTTGGAGGACAGTTTTTCATGTTAAATGTTTACAATGTATTTTTCCACCTGAGCACCTAGACAGTCTCATCCTTTTCTTTTTAAGAATGCAGCAGGCACCTCTAGAACACTGGCATCATGCACTAGTGCTTTCTTTCTGTTTCTATCTGAGGAACAAGAAATGGTAAAGGAGCCCCTTGTCTGTGTGAGGTGGCCGAAAGCTTCCTGAGTTTGGATTACGGAAGCCAGGTTCAAGTCCCATTTCTGCCCCTTCTTAACTCTGTGACATTGGATAAGTCATTTTACTTCACTGCTGCTGTCTCCTCCATTTGTAAGACAGAGCAGTGAGCCCCGCCAAGCTCTCAGAGCTTTCCAGAGAATCAAATGTACATCAGTACCCCTTTGTAGGCTGTGCAGCGTTATTATTATTATTATTGCATTCATGTATTATATAGGCCATCGCTATATGGAGAACTGGTGTAAGAGAGCGGGGTCCTTCCTGTTCTTGGCCCCCCTCCTCCATAGCTGTAGGTGCAGCCTCTCTGCTTTGCTCTCCTTCTTCTGTCAGCATTGAAGTATGCAAGTGTTTGATTGCCTCCCTCAAATGGACCTGAAGCCGTTGGTACTCACGAGCTTCCATTTTATTGATTCCTAAAATGGTAGTACTGCATAACCAACAATGACAGGGCAATAGCAAGGCGATCTCTTGCACCAGGGAATATTGCCTGCCTTTTTCTCAAGTGTTTCAGAATGAAAATCTTTCCTTTTTCAAATCAACACCTTACATTAGCTCCTCAGTGCAGCTTGAGGCCCTGCCAAGCTCCTCCATCCATACTAGACTGGATGCTCTCACTCAGGGGCTTAGGATGGGAAGAAATACAGGGCCTTGATTGCTCTCCAGGTCTATGCTGCCTTTCTTGTTCCAACAGAACCAAAACAGAATGCTCTTTTCTCGTTCTTTGAAGTTGTTTCTCAGTATCTTGAAATAACTCCATAAGTAGCTCTTTGAAATGTCACGTACTCGTGTTCATCCAGTACTGCTGTGTCCCCCCTCTTTGTCTTGATATGTAATACCTGCATATTTCAGCATTACTTGTTTCATCTTCCAAGCTTGTGCAGAAAGGGGCTGAGGTTGGAGACATTTTTTCCTGGCCAGGTGAAACCTAACATGGCCCTCCACACACTGTAGACATTTAGTACATGCTCTTTGACTTGAACTGGACAAGGAAGGGATAGTTCAGAGTTGTTTGGATGTGTCCATTTCAGCAAATTCGGTTGTATGTACAGAGACCATATCCCCTGACTGCAAGATGAAATGGAGCTCATGCTCAGCCTTCCTTGTTGTGGTCCATTAGCAGATGAATAAGAAAGTTCTTTGAGTCCAGTGATGGGAGAGGTCTCACACGTTGCATTCCCAGCCTCTGGATTTTTGGACTATTGTCATGAGCAGTTTTAGAATAGGTTCATTTTTGTTTTGCTTGTTGGTATGTTTGGGGGTGGGAAGGGGTAAGGGAAGTTGAAGGGTAATAATTGAAAGTAAAAATAAAAGTAACTTGTTTGTAACTCATTCTGTTCTCATTCCCTTGCCTACAGACCTTGACAACACAGTGATGTCCTTTCATTAACTTGTGATAATTGTTCTATATTGGTATCATGTCCTTGGGCTTTCCGTGAGAAGGAAGCATTGTTTCCTAGAGCCTCTTAAAACGGAACGGGCTGCTATGTCACGGCACCATGCTTTCCCCTTCAGGGGAGCTCTTGAGGCTGAGGTGGCCATAAAGGGGATTCGTGGCACAGATGGTGGCACTTGAAATGCCCTCGTCTGAGCCTTAAGTTCCTTTTCGGCCCCAAGATGACTTAGGTGGGGCCTCAGGAGAACAGGGACTGTGCTGTCAGGGTTCGTTCCAGCAGTCCTAGAATTGACCTGAGCTGTTTTGCTAAAAGGAGAAATGCTCCTGCAGGGCAGTGACCCCCAGCCATGCTTGTCAGTGGTACTGGGTGGGTCACAGTGACAAGGAAGATCCGCACTTGGTTTCAGGGAGACCCGAGGAGACCACTGCCCTTGACACTAGTTATGTGGCGGGCAGGATATGCAAAAGTTCAGTGGACATTCCGTTTTGAGCTTTCTGGTCCTGACGTGTTCCTTGCCCACATTGATGCTTCCACATCTGAGAGAGAAGGGGAGTCCCTAGATGGAGGGCAATTGGAACTGGCCCTCACCTCTTTGTAGTTCTTGCTGTGAGGCCGAACAGCTGAGTTTTTAAAGTTGAGGCTGAGTGCAACCCGTTTCCTTTCTTTACTGTTACCAGCTCTGACATGACATGATCATTTCTCCAGAGGTCCCCATCACCTCTGTGCCACAAAACAGTTTTTCCTTGTTGCTAATTGTCCAGATGCTCCTGCCCTTCCTCGGCTCCTGGGAGCTTAGGAGAAATGCAGAATTTGACGCCCCTCAGATCTACCCAGCCAAGAATCTGCATTTTAATGACACCCCTAGGTGATCTGTATGTACATTAAAGTTTGAAAAGGCTGGTTTAAGTAATAGTTCACATCCTGGCTTCCCCATGATCCTTTGAGACCTTGTGGTCCATTAGAAAGATAATTCAAGCCACATGTGTAACCCATGTTCCTAGTAGCCGCATTGAAAGAGAAACAGATGAAGTCAATTTTTATAATATATTTAACCTAGTAGATCCAAAATATTATCATTTCAACATGCAATCAGTGTAATGATTAGTGAGTGGTCTCCCCTCCCCTTTTTTTTGTATGAAGTTGTTAACATCTGGCACATACTTTACATTTACAGCACCCCTCAAGTTGGACTAGCCGTATTTCAAGTGTTCAGGGGCTACGTGGACTAGTGGCCCCCGTGTTGGACAGTGCAGCTTTGAGAGATACATCCTGGCCTTGATTTGCTGATGATGTCATCAGATTTGCTGTCAGTGCCTGAAGAGCAGTTAGAGCCGGGGTCGCCTCGGTAGTAACTTGCATTAAGGATCCGTGTAACCTGTGGCAAACCCTTAGCCCGTTGCGATCATGTACATCCCATTTGAATCCTCACAACATCCCCACTTTACTGAAGACCATTCTTTCCTCTGTTCCAATTTGGTAAGCCATATGAAGAATTCGCCAGTGGTATATGTGTGAAACGCAGGCTTTTTTCCCGGGTACCGGTATCTGCAAAGAACTCGAGGATCGCGCCCTTCTTCTCTGGCTCACCCAAGAGGGTGCGGAGTCCCTAAATAGAAGTTTCCATGTGCTGGAATACTGCAGGTCAGTGGTTTGCGCGCTGGCTCTCATTAGAATCACCTGGGAGCTTTAAAGACCTGCTGCCCAGGCCCCACCCACTGACATTCATATGTACTTAATCTTGGGGGAGATCAAAGGTGTGCATTTTGTTCAGTGCTCCGCCTGCTGCTCAGCTCGAGAACAGCTGCTATAGGAGCGTGTCTCCAGCCTGGGTAAGCCGAACAACCCGCACTTCGGGTCCAAACACAGATTCTGACTCAGTGGGTCTGCCGGGTGGGAGAGCCGGCTTCAGTTGCAGCGAGTTCCCAGGCTCTGTCGCTGGCACTTTGACTTTGGGTAGCCAGCCGCCTCGGGATCACCTGAGGGCGTTTCCCAAAAGACAAGTTCCCTGGCGGCAAGCCTGGAGTTTCTGATTCAGGGGGTGCGGGGTGGGGCCCAGGGAGTTGTACTTGAGAAAGCACCATGTTTTCCGTATTACACCACGAAGTGTTGGTTTACTTGAGGTTTTGTGTAGGCACAGTTCTAGTGCATATTTGTTTTGGCCTAAGTGGATGTTGAATGATAGCAAACTCCTTTTCTGCCTTTACGGAGCTCTGTTTTTTTTCCCCCTCTTGGCACCTGTTAAGCTGATGGAGTATTTTAAGGGATTTTCTAATACAACATTGTAGCATTAACCCGGTTTGCCTGCTGGGGTGAAACCAGCATGTTTCTTACTGCCCGGACTTGATTGGTAGTATTTTCTTCAGGATTTTTAAATCTGTATTTGAGAGTGAGATTTGGCTTTCCTGTACTGTCTTTGCCTAGTGTCAGTTTGCTAGCCTTGTAAAGTGAGTGAGAGCATTCCCTTTTTCTGGTATCTGGAAGTTCCTGTAAGATTGGAATTACCTGAATTCTTGAATGTTTGGTAAGACTTGCCCCCAGAGCCACCTGGGCCTGGTGTATTTGGTGTGGGAAGATGTTAAACTACCAGTTAATATCTGCCATTATGTGTGGTTATGTCTGTCTTTTCATTCTTTTTATTTTATTTTTTTAAGATTTATTTATTTGAGAGAGAGAGAGAAGGAGCGGGAAGGGCAGAGGGAGAGGGAGAGAGATTCCCAGGCAGACTTGGTGCTGAGCCAGACGCAGGGCTCAATCCCATGACCCCAAGCCGAAACCAAGAGTCGGATGCTTAACCGACTGTGCCACCCAGGCGCCCCTGTCTTTTCATTCTTTTTTTTTTTTTTTTTAAGATTTTTATTTATTGGGCGCCTGGGTGGCTCAGTTGGTTAAGCGACTGCCTTCAGCTCAGGTCATGATCCTGGAGTCCCTGGATCGAGTCCCACATCGGGCTCCCTGCTGAGCAGGGAGTTGGCTTCTCCCTCTGACCCTCCCCCTTCTCATGTGGCCTCTCTCTCTCTCTCTCTCTCATTCTCTCTCTTTCAAATGAATAAATAAATAAATCTTTAAAAAAAAGATTTTTATTTATTTATTTAACAGAGATAGAGAGCATAAGTAGGCAGAGTGGCAGACAGAGGGAGAGGGAGAAGCAAGCTCTCTGCCGAGCAGGGAGCCTGAATGCGGGGCTCGATCCCAGGACCCTGGGATCATGACCTGAGCCGAAGCCAGCCGCTTAACCGACTGAGCCACCCAGGCGCCCCTGTCTTTTCATCCTTAAATCTTAATATTGTTTGTGTCTTCTTTTTTTTTTTTTTCTTAGTCTTACCAGAGGTTTGTCAGTTGTGGTTATGTAGTATGTTTGTCAGTATGTGGAAATGAATGAACATAATTATATTCTCCAGTTTCTTTTTGATTTTTAATGAGTAAAGATTTTATATAGTTTTATTTTTTTTTAAAGATTTTATTTATTTATTTGACAGAGCGAGCACAAGCAGGGGGAGCCAGGGGCAGAGGGAGAGGGAGAAGCAGACTCCCTGCTGAGCAGGGAGCCCAATTCGGGGCTCCATCCCAGGACCCAGGGATCAGGACCTGAGCCAAAGGCAAAGGCAGATGCTTAATCGACTGAGCCACCCAGGAGCCCCTTTATATGATTTTAAAATTAAATTTACATCAGGGTGTATTCTGAAAAGCCTTCCCTCCCTGCCTCTTGCCCGGCATTCTGTTTCCCCCACCCCGTCCCCGGTAATCAGCATTATTAGGTTTTAGTTTATCCTTCTGTTTGTTCTTTTTTTTTAATATAGAACGCTTCACAAATTTGTGTCATCCTTGAGCAGAGGCCATGCTAATGTCTGTATTGTTCCGATTTTAGTATATGTGCTGCCGAAGCGCGCACTCTTCTGTTTTGTTTGTTGTGAGTGCGCGCGCACGCGCGCGCGCGCGCGCACGCACACATTTGCATTTCCCCCCTTACACCAAAAAAGCATATTACATACACCGTTCAGCCTCTTTTTTTCCCCCCACTTAAAATTATATCCTGGAAATCACTCTTCATTTTCTCCTCTCTTTGGATTTATTTTGTGGTTTGGATGTTTCAAAACATTAGAATTATTTAGTTCTAGGATAGTCTCATTTCTGTTGTGATTATTTCATTCACCTGTGGGTTTAGAAGTATATTTTTAAATTTACAAATACATTTTCTAGATATTTTTAGAACTGATTTCTAACTTCACTGCGTTATGGTTAGGGACTGTGGTCTGAATACCAGCAAGTCTTTGAGATGTGTTGAGGGTAGGTTTATATAGTGTTTTGTGGTTGGCTTCTTTCACTTAGCGTAATGCTTTTCAAATTCATCCATGTTTGCTCACAGATCCACAGTTGGTGACTTTCTGTTGTTGAGCAGTGTTCCACAGTTGTTTATTCACTAGTTGATGAACATTTGAGTTGACTGAGTTTTTGGCCATGGTGAATAAAGCTGCAATGAACATTTGCTTACGAGTCTTTGTGTGGACTTGTGTTTTCATTTGTGTAAATACTTAGGTGGGGCATCGCTGGGCAGTATGCTTAGTGTATGTTTAACTTTACAAGAAACCGTCATACTATTTTCCAAAGCGCTTGTGCCAATTTGCATTCCCACTAGCAAAGTAAAGTATGAGAGTTCTGCTTGGGCCCATATCCTCAACTCTTGTTATTGTCTGTCTGGTTAAATTGTAGCCATTCTAGTGGGTGTGTAATTGTAGCTCACTGTGATTTTAATTTGCATGTTCCCAATGACTAATGATGGGCAATGAGTGTCTTCACAGGCTCGTTAGCCATTCGTACATCTTTGGTGAAGTGTTTGTTCAAATCTTTTGCCTGTTTCTTATTGGATTGCCTGTCTTATTAAATTTTAAGAGTTTTTTTATATATTTTGATTGTAAGACCTTTATGAGATGATTGGCAAATACTTTCAAACTACAGCTTACCCTTTCACTTTCTTAATTGTGCC
Organism: Zalophus californianus; assembly: GCF_009762305.2. Lineage (NCBI taxonomy): Eukaryota > Metazoa > Chordata > Mammalia > Carnivora > Otariidae > Zalophus > Zalophus californianus. Next base: position 4,562,289 of record NC_045612.1, on the reverse strand, counting down.
TTTGAAAGAGCAAGGTTTTTAATTTTGATGATGTCAGGTTTATCATTTTTTTCCTCTTCAGGTTTATGCTTTTTGTGTTCTAAGAAATCTTTGCCTAACCTAAGTTCATAAAGATTTTCCCTTGTGTCTCCCTCTAGGACTTTTGTAGTTTTAGTACTTATTTATGTTTAGATCTCTTATGTCTCCCCCGCCCCCACAGGTTCATACCCTGTATAATCCCCTTCCCTTGAGTTTACAGCCTGTGAGACCTTGAGGAGAGGATCCAGCTAACCTGTGCCAACTCCTGACCCATGACCCACAGAAACTGCATGATGGTTAATGTATGTTGTTTACAACTACTACGTTTGTTATGCAGTAATCTAAAACTGATACTTTTTTAAAAAGATTTATTTATTTGAGAGAGAGCGAGCGTGTGCAAGCAGTGGAGGGGGAAGGGCAGAGGGAGATGGAGGGAGAGAACCCCAAGTAGACTGCAGGCTGAGTGTGGAGTCCGACATGGGTCTCCATCTCACAACCCTGAGATCATGACCTGAGCCAAAATCAAGAGTCAGATGCTTAACCGACTGAGCCACCCAGGTGCCCCTAAAACTAATACTTCTATGCTTCATTTCGACTCGATTTTGTATATTGTATGAAGTAAGGGTCAATATTCACTTATTTTTCTATATGGATATCAAATTGCTCCAGCATCATTGGTGGAAAAGACTGTCCTTTTCCCACTGAATTACCTTGGTACCTTTGTTGGAAATCAGTTGACTGTTGCTAGGACCTCCAAAAGATGGGTCTAATCCTGAAGCCAGTCTTTGGCAATTCCTTTGGACACTTTTTTATTATGGCAAGCTGCCTGCTGGGCAGGCTAACTAGTCCTGCCAGTATCACACTGTCTTGATTACTGAGGCATTTTTAGTAAGTCTGGAAATTGGATAGTGGAAGTACTCCAACTTTTTTTTTTTCCCCCTTCAAAGTTGTTTCGGTTATTCTTGGTCCTTTGCCTTTCCATATAAATTTCAGAATTGTCTTGTCAATTTCTGCAACAAAGCCCATTGGGATTTCATAGGGATGGCATCAAATCTCTAGATCAATATTGACATCATACCAATATTGAGTCTTCTGATCCTTGAGCGGGATATGTATTTCCATGTACTTAGGTCTTCTTTAATTTCTCTCAGCAGTGTTTTATAGTTTTCCATGCATGGTTCTTGTATACATTTTGTTAAATGTATCCCTAAAGATTTCATTTTTTTAATATTATGCAGATGGTTTTTTTTACACTTCCATGTCCGTTTGTTCATTGCTAGCAATACAAATATCATGGGTTTTTATGTTGACCTGCATATCCTGCAACCTTCCTAAATTTATTTACCAGTTCTAGTAGTTCTTCTACAGTATTCTTGGGATTTTTTGCATACGTGACCATGTTGTCTGTGAATACGATTTTACTTCCAATATGTTACGACTTTCATTTCTTACCTTATTAAACTTGCTAGGATCTCTAAGAGCTATGGAATGCAAGCAATAAGAGCAACCACCCTTGCCTTGTTCCCACACTTAGTGGGAAAGCATTCCATCTTTCATCATTAAATATGATATTAGCTATAGGTTTTTCTTTTTTTTTTTTTTTTAAAGATTTATTTGACAGAGAGAGAAACACAGCGAGAGAGGGAACACAAGCTCGGAGAGTGAGAGAGGGAGAAGCAGGCTTCCTGCTGAGCAGGGAGCCCGATGTGGGGCTCGAACCCAGGACCCTGGGATCATGACCTGAGCCGAAGGCAGAGGCTTAATGACTGAGCCACCCAGGCGCCCCAGCTGTAGGTTTTTCATAGGTGCTCTTGACTATTCCTAGTTTGCTGAGAGTCTTTTTTTTTAAAATCATGATTAGATGTTGAATTATGTTTGTAGAAGCCATGTCTCAGATACAAGCTTTAGGAAGATGGTATACGTCATGAATAGCCTTGTCGACTCGACATAATCACCACATTAGTATCCCTTACCAACCACCACTATCCAGCTTTTCCTCCTGGTGTTGATAAGAGAATTCCCATCTGGAGCATGGGAATTTTTTTTTCTTCTATGGAGCAGCATATATTGCTCCTTCCAAAGCCCTGGGAATTCTCTGTCAGATGTGTATATGTCATTGTTACAGTACTGGCGATTCTTCATCTTCTGTTTGCTGTCCTTCTGACACCTGTTTTGGTTCCTCTTCATCTCCTTGCCTTTTTTATTTCTCCCTTTTTCCTTAGATTATTTTCTCACATCTATGAAAACCTTCTCCCTGCTAATAGTGCCAAGCTTCAGAAGTGTGTGTGTGTGTGTGTGTGTGTGTGTGTGTGTGTGTGTTTTCATGTGTTCGGCCCTTCACCTTCTTGTATGGCTTGGGTGATTGACCACTGTACTTATGACCGATTGCCCTACTCTGGGTCACTGCATGTCGTTCTCTTTCTGAATCTCCAAGGCATCTAATGAAGCCAATCTTTGGAGATCCCTTTGGACACTTAACTATTATGGCAAATTGCCTATTCAGCAGGCTAGCTAGTCCTGTTGCTGATCTCTGCTAACCTTCAAGGTCAACCTGCTCTCGTAAATGAGGACTCATAAAGATGTATCATGCCCAGCATTTGCAGCAGTTGGCCACATTCAAAAACCTCACCTGCTGCTTTTTCCTTCTGGCCCATGTAGAGAAGGGGCAGGAAACTCTAAAACTATCCAGGCTGTTTCTGGAACTCTTTGGAATTGCCTTCAGGTACCTTTTAAAAAATATCCTCAGTGGTGTCAAATCTTTGAGTGAGGACTGGGCATTTGGCTTCAGGGCCAAAATGAGGCTCATCTGTTAAAAAGAGTGGGCACCCATGCAGTGGGAAGCATTATTTTTCATTGAAAAACTGAGATGTGATAAAATTCATGAGATGATGTCTTCTGTAGCTCTAAACTCTAAAGGCAGTTTCAAGAGAAGAACTGGAAGAATACTTTGAATGGTGATGGGGCACCTGGGTGGCTCAGCTGGTTAAGGGTGGCTCAGCTGGTTAAGTGTCTGCCTTTGGCTCAGGTCATGATCTTGGGGTCCTGGGATCGAGTCCAGTATCGAGTCCCACGTTGGGCCCCCTGCTCAGTGGGGAGTCTGCTTCTCCCTCTCCCTCTGTCCCTCCCCCCCCACTCATGCTCTCACGTGTGCTCTCTCAAATAAATAAATAGAATCTTTTAAAAAATACTTTGAATAGTGGCAGTGTTACTGGAGTAAGTGCACATCACCAAAAGGGCCTGCTTTGAAGAACTCCAGCTCCATATGCTCTGCTAGGCATTTTAACAAAGGCCCCCTTACATCACAGTTGTACCTCATGGGGTCTTTATTTGATTTTTGTCCACTAATAATGAAGTTTTTCCATCTTTTTGATATATTTTGAAAACACTCTTCCATGATACAAAGTAATATCGCAGTGGGCAAACAAGAAAGAAGGTACTGGTTCAGTGCCTCCGAAACACGGACGTGGGGAGAAGAGGCACTATTTGTTTACTCGTCTGTTAAATGGAGGCTAGAGTTCCTGTTTGTGACCATCCAGTTTTATCACGTAGAAATGGCATTCCCAAAAAAACCTTTTGTATTCAGCTGTGAAAGCATGAAGCATTCCTCATTTCTCATTTGACCATCTACCAGAGAACCAGAGCCACAAATATCTGTTAGTGGGCAAGAGGGTCAGACTGACTGGATTTGAATTCTAGCTTTGACAGTTCTTGGTGGACATGTTCTTTAACCTTCCTATTTCCCGGGGTTGTGTGTTTTGATATGAAGATAGTAATACTAGGGTTCTAAGGTTGTTGGGTGGGGGCATCGAATGAGTTCATCTATGCTTAGAACAATGCCTGGCACATAGTAGGGGGTCAGTAAATGAAAGCCATGATCATTATCCACGAGCAGATGTTCTATTTTGATTTTTAATTATAGTATCACCTGTATGTTTGGCTTTATTACTATTTAATTTCTATCTATTCATTACCTTCATTGCTATTTCACTTATATTTATTCATCTCCCCAACTCAGGTGCTAGCTCCTTGAAGATATATCTCAGTTTTTTTTTTAGAACTTCCTACTGTGGTCCAGAGTAATTGCCCAGTATATATTTATTAACTGATTTTGGACCTCTTTGGAAATAATTACATATGCTGAGCAAGGAGTGCCTCAGAAATAGTTAGCCTGGTGTCATTTCATTATTTTTTCTCAGAAGCTATATTAATATTTTAGTGCTGGTTAATTTAATAGGTATTTAGTGAATCCTTATAGACAGTTTGACAGACTAAATTATCCTGAATGTAACCATATGTTGACGTGACCATTCTGTAGATTATTAATTTCTGTAGCTAATCTCTTGCCTGTTATGCGTTGGATTGCATTCCCCTAAAAGATATGTTGCTAGGCCTAGCCCCCAGTGCCTCATAATGGGACCTTACTTTGAAATAGGGTCATTGTAGATATAACTAGTTGAGATCATACTGGAGTCGGGTGGGCCCTTAATCCAATATGACCAGCGTCCTTATGAGAGAGAAGAAGACCATGTGAAGACACAGACATATGGGGACAACTCTGTGTGACAGAGATCGGAGTGATGCAGCTACAGGCCAAGGAATGCAAGGGACTGCCAGCCACCACCAGAAGCTAGGAAGAAGCAAGGAAGGATCCTCCCCGAGTGCCTTCAGAGGAGCATAGCCCAGCAGATACCATGATTTCAGACTCATAGCCTCTGGAACTTGAGAGAAGAAATTTCTCTTGTAAGCTGTCTGGTTTGTGGTACTTTGTTAGAGTAGCCCCAGGAAACTCAGAGATTGCCATCCATTATTTTGCCTTTTTCCCCCTTGCTGCTTGAATTAGAGTGTTGATGACCCTGAGATTTCATCTCCAGTGGTTGGTTTGCCTATATTTTCATCCATTATCCATCTTCTCCATATAATTCAAAAATATATTTACAGCAAATCAGACAAAGGTATTGGGAAATCTGACACAAAAATACCATTGCAGTTCTCCTACAATTGTGCCAGAAGTGGGAGACATTTATAAGATGTTTGTAGCAGAAGAGTTTGTAATAGCAAAACCTGGAACCAGTTCAGAAGACGTGGTGTGGAACAACGGACTTCTGTGTGGCAGTGAAAATGTGTGGAACATAGCTCCGCACGTCTACGTATATATGGCTCTCCCAACCATGCTGTGTGAGCAAAACAACAGACAGAAGAATGTGGAATGATTTCATTTATGTGTAAAAGGCCAAAACCACACGAAAGCAACATCACTTAGGGATATTTATATTTATGAAAAATGACACAGATATGCAAAGGAGCGATAAACACAAAAATCAGCCCTAGGGAGGGAGGGAGGGAGGGGTACCTTTAATAGCTGAAGACTAATGTCTCCAAAGTAATGAAAGTTTGTGAGGGTAATACTGTATTCATTGATTCATAGACTGAGTGCCCAGGCTGTTGCGTGCTGGTGCCACAAGGTGAAACAGCCCTGGCCCTTAGGAAGCGCAGATGGAACAGCACAAAGTGTCAATGGATAAGTACAGTACAGCCTGAGAAGTGAAATACTAGAAATCTGTACAATGTATGGAGAAGCAAGGTGTGTGTGTGTGTGTGTGTGTGTGTGTGTGTGTGTGCATGCGTGCGCACGCACCCGTGCCCACGGGGATGTCAGGTAAAGCTTTCTGTATCTTGAAGCAGGTAAATAAGGACCCAGGGCCAACAAGGCTCCTGTGCTGCCTCCAGTAAAAGTGCCTGGAGGACTGGAGGAATTGGTCTGAGTGGAAGGTTATCATCTTCGGCCTTCCATCCTCTCCCTGTTTTTCTAGGAACTGCACATCTGCCCTTGAGTTCCTTTCCATCCCTCCCCCTTCACCACTGATTCCGGTTGGAGGAATCTTTGTCAGGAACGCCAGTCTGAGAAGGTCCTTGGAGAGTAAGGAGATGTTCTGGACAGGCACCTTCATTACTACCGTAGTGCTGACTGTTTCCCTATGTTTACTCTGACCTTCGACAATTAGTGGTCTTAACTTTTGCTTAAGAAGGTACTTTTCACTTACAAATTTAAAGTGGACTTTTTGCAGTAGTTTCTCACAGGAAAAAATAGTTCAACAAAATGCAGTTTTATCATGGAGTACATTAGCTGGGTTCATGAGTTTTGAAATTGGCAGGTGGATGGGGAACTTGATCTTGTTCCTATTTTAAAACTTTGTTTACTGGCAGGTATTTGACAGTTACAAAATCCATTCGTGGATTCAATGATTTGTTTAAGTGTATGTGATATTACTAGGTAGCCTTTTTACATTAAAAAAAGTGAACCTGAGGGTAGTTGACTTTTCTAAGAGTTTATATAGCATACCATTTCAATTCAGGAAGCATTTTGAAAGTTACCTTGTTCCATGGCCACCGCTCATGCTGCTGAAGCCAATCAGCTGTCTTGATGTGCCATTTGTCATGAGGGGAACCAAGTAATAGGGTGAGTGGATCAGTTCAAATCCATCACTAACCATTGGAAAAAATGATTCAAAAAGCATTCTACACTGGATCTGAATTGTATTGCTTTTAGCCACAGGTCTTTGCAGCATTTAAAGAAGTAGAAGTAAGTGTATTGTGATCTTAAAATGAATAGTAGGGGCACCTGGGTGGCCCAGTCGGTTAAGTGGTTAAGTGTCGGACTCCTGATTTCGGCTCAGGTCATGATCTCAGGGTTGTGAGATCTAGCACCGTTTCGGGCTCAGTGCCGGAGGCTGCTTGTCCTTCCTGCCCCTCTGCCCCTCTGCCCTTCTCCCTGCTCACACTCTATTGCTCTCGCTCTCTCTCTCTCTCAAATAAATCTTTAAAAAATAAAATGAATAGTAAATATCAGACTGATACAAAGAGTGAATTTCTAAATGAAATACTTTTTAACATTTTGTAATTTCCAAAGAAGAATCATCAAAATGAAACCCCTTTAGCCCTGAGATTTGAGCTGAGACAAATTGAGGAGCTGTGATGCATATGTGTGACGTGTCTATTTGAACAATAAGCCACTTGCCTTGACAAGGTAGGTACTGTTGTGGGGGCAGGTACTGTTGTGGGATAAGCAGAGATTTACTCTGAGAAACCTCTAGCATATTTCTAGATCCTTGAGCCAAAATAGAAGGTAATGAGGTGAGGTCCTCATGTTAGGGATCCCGTGGAAAGTGTCCCTGGGCTAGGAGTCAAGTGTTCTGTTTTTCTATTTTTTTTAATGGAAGTCGGCATGCTTTAAGGATAAACTACTTTAAAGCTATTCAGAGCCTCGCCAAGATCAGGTGGATCATCTTAGAAAGTGTGTGTGCAGGATGGTTAGGCAGTGTTAGACATCATATATTTTATGGAAATTCCAGCCAAGTGTATTAGCACCAGTTTGAGGAATGACTTAGAGTTCATCATACATCTCTCGTAGGAGGAGGAGACTTGGTATTTGAGTGCCTCCGTGTTGCCATCTGCTGTGGTAGTATCATGCGCATTTCATGGACCAGGAACTGTAGTTTGTCCAACGGTGCATAACTATTATTATTAATCAAGCCGCAGCATTGGGATTTGAAACACAAACGGGTCTGAATACAGAATCCCTTTCTTTTTTCAACCATATCACACAGTTTTGCAGCTGGTCATAGTGTATTTTTATAAGGTATAAGCTACGAATGGGGGATGGCTAATAGCTTATGTTTTAGTTTAAAAGGGCACGATTGTTAACTTTGGGCAAAGAAAGTTCATTTGGAAGTCATTTATTTTAATAGTTTAAGGCAGAGGGTGACAGCCTGTCTTTGTAAATAAAATCTTACTGGAATACAGGCACACCCCTTCATTTCCCTATTGCCTTTTGCTGTTTTATTTATTTATTTCTTTTAGTAAGCTCAATGCCCAACATGGGGCTTGAACTCATTCATGCCCCCAAGATCAAGAGTCGCATGCTCTACGGACTGAGCCAGTGAGGCGACCCTGCCTTTTGCTGTTTTAATGCTACAACAGAGTTTAGGAGCCGTAACAGAGTCCAGATGGCCCACAAAGCCTAAAATATTTACTGTCTGTCCCTTTACAGAAAAAGTTTGCCAACCCCTGTGCGAAGGAAGATGTATAAAAATGAGATAAACTCGTAGTTTTACAGAGCATCGTTTGTTTTCATGTGGGTTGAGCACATATGGAACTTGATAGTGTACCTGGTCTCAAAATGGCTGGGATAGGAACATTTCCCTTTTGTGCAGAGTGGTTTCTCAAGGCATCCTTTTCATATTCTTGCCTCCTCGGTGGTCTGTAGTCAAAGCAACTTTAATGCAAAAATCAGAATAAGTTAATTTAGTAAATTCTGTGTATACAGGCACTCCAGGTACCTAAGGGAATTCTTGAGTACTTCTCATTGGGGGTGACACTCCCCCTAGAGGCCAAATTGGAAATGGGGGGTGCTTTTATTTTAGTGTAATGTATTGAAAAATACATTATTTAAACAAATTTTTTAGGGGCGCCTGGGTGGCTCAGTTGGTTGAGCTTCCAGCTCTTGGTTTTGGCTCAGGTCATGGTCTCAAGGTCCTGGGATCGTGCCCTGAGTCTGCTTGTCTCCCTCTCTTTGCCGTTCCTCCTCGCCTGTAACACCCTCTCTCTCTCTCTCTCTCTCTCTCAAATAAATAAATCTTAAAGTAAAATTTTTAAAAGAAAAATGCATTATTTTATTATAAATCACTGTCCTTTTGTTTCTCCTTTATACTAGAATTTAGGCATTATATTGATTACTTGTTGAAATTGTGTGTAGGTTGATAATATCTATGGTTTTCATTTCAGGCTAGCAAAGGGGGCTTTACGGGAATTTGCTTTAATAACAAAGGGAGCATTGGGTCTAGTGGTATTAAGCAGCACTGTCCTAAGTATGTGGCTTTTTTTTTTTTTTTTCCAAAACAGACTTCCAAGTAAAGAGAGCGCCTTCAGAAAGATTTGTATTTCTGGACCCAGAGGTTGCTTACGCACAACTTCTTGCTCACTGGCAGGCTTTAGAAATGGGTTTTCAGACTGGGTAGCTTTCCACAGCTTTCAAGGGAGCCTCCAGAGAAAAACTATCTTTAAACTTCATTTATACGTCAACACAGAGTAAGAAAGCACACTGAGTAAAATCCAAACAAGGCCTGCATACCTTTTATCACTGTTTGTACATGGGAAGTTCGCCTAGACCACTGATTGAGGGCCATTGATCTCCAGTCAGGTGGCCATGGGAACTAGAGCTTCCATTGGAATTTAGATTTTGCTTACAAAGGCCCTATGAGGTGGAGATCGAAACTGTTTTCTAATTCTACTGCTTTGAGATGTATATAATAAGGGCAAAGATGGCCCACCTTTGTTTGAAAGTGTTTATAGTTATGTCTGCTGCAGGTGTTTTGTGGAATTCTGTTTTTCATATGCAACAGTGAGGGGAACAGGTTCTTAGTCTGGAAGCAGGGTATGGGGGAAGAGGTTTCCCTACCTGAATTTGGAAGATCTGTTTCAGGGGAAAAGTCTATAGTGGAGGCCAGCAGCACTCCAGTTCTTGGTGGTGCAAATTGCTTCAAAGCAGCATAAGTTAGTGCTGCCACTCTGCTACCCAGAGCCATCCTGCCTTGAGCATCTTGATTGGCCAAGGATTTGTTCTACCATTTTCTTAAGGTTGCATGAACTTCTGGCTTAAATGAAATATTGGGTGAACAACGGTTCAGGTCTTGGGCCAGCTCTGTATTGCCCAGTCCATTTATTCATGTAACCAGCACTTACTGAGTACCTGCTAGGTGCCAGGCACCGTCAAAAGATGCTGTAACTGCAGCGGTAAGTACAACAGACCAGAATCCCCATCTGCTGGAGGCTTGTATTCTGCTGGGGGGAGGCAGACAGTAACAACGGATTATCTGAAAGGTGGCAGGTGCTAGGGAGAAGAGACGGACAGAGAGAGGCAGAGAAAGAAGGGTGGAGGGTGGGAGACAGATGGGGAAGAGAGCTGAGGAGGACAGTGTAGGAGGGGCAAAGAGTGACACCACGAGACCTTTGAGTTTAGTTGTCTTGCATGTCAAGAGAGATCCAGTTAAGACCATCTTGTGACTTTCACATTTGATTTATTAAATGATGCCACCTTTATGTAACTTTATTTGAAGGAGTTTGGGGCCCCCAATGATTGTTTGCCTAGATGAGTTGAGTTTTCCTAACTACTTCTTAGTCTAAAACTCCATTTCTGCTGGGATTGGCACCAGTCACATCCAACGCGGTTTCTTCAAAATAGAGACACTTGGAAGCACTTTTCCCTGGGTGGAAAGGACACTCTGGTGTTAGTGCAGAGGCCTAGGCTAGAGCTGACCTGCCATTAACGTGCACCGGTCCTTTTCACACATCCTCTGGGCTCTTCTGGTCATCTCTGTCATAGAGGATTGGGCTGAAAGCATGACAAAAGTTTTTTTCACGATCAAAAATGAGAGATATCTACCTTTGGTTAGATTCCTGTAGTGTGTGTGTGTGTGTGTGTGTGTGTGTGTGTGTGTGTAGATAGATATAAATAGATACAGGAATTAAGTTTCAATTTCACTTTAAAGCCAGGGTAGCCCAAATTCAGTGTTTTTTAGATAAAAAGGATGAAAACTCGATCTTTAGGGGTCCTGGGGCAAAATGTAACCAAAAGGGTATTTTCATGTACTTTTTAAAGAGAAGCTTTATAACTAGGTCATCGCTGGCCATGCACTATCCCTGTGCTAGTTAACTTTCTAGCTAGTATTTATAGGGTCAAGACTAATTTGTAGAATAATTTTTTACAGGGTCAGCATTCAATAAGTATCCTTTCATAATTGAAAAAAAATGCTAATAATTTGTTAATGTATATACCAGAACCCTGTTCTGAGCCCGTCCCATGTATGTATTCATTTTGCCCATCTGTGCTGCAAAATCACAGAGATAGTAGCAGCCGAAGGCCTGAATAGTGGGAAGGTTGAATCACCCGCCCAAGGTCAAATAGTGAGTTGCAGAGTCAGGATTTGAATGGAGTTGCCTCTAACATCTGTGCTCTCCATCATCATGCTGTTCCAGCTTCTGTGCATCAGGGGTCAATTGGAACCATTCACCAGAAAGGTTCACCTATGACATTTTAAAGCAAACCTCATGGAACTGACCCATGTTACTTGGACCCCTGGATTTCTCAGATTTGTGCTTGATCCAGCTTTTAATAATAGCAGTTTCTGGTGCAACTCTAAAGTATCAGGACTTTAGACCTATTACAGTTGACCCTTGAACAAAGACTGTGTATTACAGTTGAGCCTTGAACAACATGGGAGTTAGGGGCCTTAGCCCCCCACGCAGTTGAAAATACACATGTAAGTGTGTAGACATTTGATTAGCACATATTTTTTTATGTTGTCTGTGTTACATACTGTATTCTTAAAATAAAAGCGAGCTAGAGAAAATGTTTTTAAGGGGATCATAAGAGAAAATAAACTTACAGTACTATAAAAAAAATCTATGTGTAAGTAGACCCACGCAGTTCAAGCCTTTGTTGTTTAAGGGTGAACTATATATGATTCCTTATATAAAATGTCCAGAATGGGCAAATCTGTAGAGATAGAAAGCAGATTTGTGGTCACTTAGGGTCAGGAGGAGTGGGGAGCGATACATGACTAATGGGTACAGAGTTTCTCTCTGGGGTGCTGAGAATGTTCTAACGCTGATGCTGGGGATGGCTGTACAACTGTGGGTATACTCGAAACCATTAAATTGTACACTTGAGAAGGGTGCCTTGTGTAGCTAGTTGTTATATCTTGTTAGGTAGTTAGAAATAAGGGGGATGTGAGGAGTTTCCTCTGTTATATTTAGTTTATTTTAAATTGAAGTTTCTTATTTTACTTTAAAGATTTTATTTATTTACTTATTTGAGAGAGAGAGAGAGGAGAGGAGAGGGAGAGGGACAAGCAGACTCTACACTCAGTGAGGAGCCCGACACAGGGCTCAATCTCACGACTCTGAGATCAAGACCAGAGCCGAAATCGAGTAGGACACTCGACTGAGCCACCCAGGTGCCCCTAAATTGAAGTTTTTTTAAATGAGGATTGAAAAATATAGGAAGAGTCCTCTTCCTTTTATGACTTATAAACACGAACAGGAAAGTGAAGACTGAATTGACTGTATACCCCAGCATTTTGAATTTCTTATATTGACTTGACAGTAGTAATTTAATGTTTTTTGAAAACATTGACTTATATTATTAAAATGTTTTAAATACTATAGTATCTGATTATTAAAAAGTAATTTTATATCTGTTACTGAAGAAAGTCCCTCAAGTATATAATCTTGTTTAGTACATAGAATAATTTTAGGGCAGAAACATCTGACTTGCTCTCACTAGTCTGTCTCATCCATTCTGCTGTCTCTGAGAATAATGAGTTACTTTGCTTGGATTTGAACTTGAGGTTAGAGAGGTCTTTTGAAGCTATTTTTTCTAAGCTTTTATCTGAATTTCACTCATTTTTAAATTATTAATTTTTCTAAAAAGTTATTTCTAATTTTAGATTGCGCTACCTCTTAATAGTTGCAGGTTTAAGTTTATAAAGAAGCATTTTGTTTTGCCATAATTTTTCATTTTTAAGCCTCAGGGTAGCACCCTAAGTCCATTGTTTTTAGGATTTGGTGAACCAAGGTACTAGCTCACCCCATCATGTTTCACAGTATTGTGTATCTTGTACATAATCATTCATTGACCAAATAGTTATGAGGGCCAGCTGTGTGCCAGGATGCAGCCGTGACCTAGATGGATGCCCGGCCTTGCCCTTGGTGAGCTGAGCTCTGCTGGGGGAAGCCTGGCAGTCTTAATCTTGTAAGAATGTCCTCATGTAGCCGTCCTTGCCTCATTATCCTGGTGGTTACCTTTACGCGCATCTTTGTCACCTCTCTTGGGCCTTACTTATGGACAGTGATTGGCACTGTGCAGCTATCACATCTCTAGGTTTTGCGCCAAGGTGTGTTAATATTAGCCATGCTAGATTTTGTGTGGTTGCTTTTTTAATGAGCCTGGCAAAAAAGATCCCATAAATATCCACAGTCACCTAGTTGATGTGGTTCACCTCCCAGTGACTTCATACAGATCTCTTTGTCATTAACTTTGAGAAATAAAATAACTAAAGCATCACTTAGTTTTCTGTTGTTGCAATAGTCTTCACAAGTCTAAATCCTTGCATTAAAATACTGTGTATGTTCTGAATACGATGCTTTCATTTATGCCTGAATTGTGATGAATATGCATTATTTAAATGAAGTATAAACTTTCCCTGGAAAATACTGATCAAATCAAATCTTGCTAATTTGATTTCCATCAAGTCCATGCCACTTTAAATTGCCTCAATTTGGAGAAGACTGAATTCTTAAAGGCGAAAAGAGTGTGAGTTCAGTTGTCTACCCTTTTTACCAATCTGCTTGGCTGCTTCTAAATGATCTTTAAAAATTAAGAAGTGTGGAAATTTGAGGACTGGTGCACAATTACTAAACAGTGCATTTTTTGAGATGACAATTTGAACGCTATGAATAACCATTCTGGGGGTATGTGTAGTGTCTCCCACTGAGCTCCCCCAAGTACACTTAGCTGCCCTTTTCTGTTCTTGCCCAGTTCCCTATATATTTGTTGGAGCTCTTTCACGTGACCTGTGCTGTGTGCTGTGGTGAGTCCCTTGTGTGTCTCATTCTCCCTGGAGACTACTACGGAAATGGGGCCTGTCGAGTGTAGTACCATTTGTTCTCAGCTGCAATATTTAAACCTCAGATGCCGCATTGTTGGAAATTGCATACAAAATCTGCTGATATTGAATGTTGTCTTTTTTTGCTAGAGTTTCCAGTATGGCTTCTGCACCAACTTCTAAATATAATTCACACTCCTTGGAGAATGAGTCTATTAAGAGGGTAAGTTTTCAGATTTAATTTGTACCCCTTTCTCTGCATTTCTCTTCTCATATTTGCATATTAGGTGTCATTTCGGGCTTATTGAATATTTAATTTCATTATTCACATAATGTACGTTCTTCAATATTTGTGGTTTTCTTTAATATTCTACCTTGTTCCAGAAAAGAGAGAATGCCATATATGTGTTAAGTAAGTTTTGCATTTGTAAATCCTTTCACGTAACTTCATTTTTGAGAACCTTTGTTTTGTGAACTGCTGCCAGACATTATATTTAAGATACTAGGCAACATCTGGGCCTTAAAAGCTTTCTGAAGGAGATATTAGAAGGCCAAGGCCCACTGAGCAGGCTCTCACACCTTCCTAAATATTGGCCTTATTTTCTAATTATGATGATAAAATAGTTGTATGAGTGAAATGAATACAGTGTCAAGAAAAAATTGTTCAGAGTATCGAGGAGAAAATTGTGTAATTAGAGGGCGATTTTGCAACATATATTGAAAGGAAGGGGCGGATTTAAAATAAGCTTTATTCATGGCCCTTTGAAGCCTTGGATGCATTTACCAATTATCCACCAGAAAGGTTCATTTACACTCCCACCAGCAGTGTACAGGGATGCCTAAGCAACCAGAAGGGAGCCAACTAGTGTTTTTTAATTTGTAGCTCCCTGAGTACTAATGAGGGTGACCTTTTTTTAAAAAATAGTGTTTATTATCCATTTGTATTTCTTTCTTGAAGTGGCTGTTCGTATCCTTTGACTGTTTGCTTTTTGGTGTGTTTCTATTGATTCATAAGTGTTCTTTACATATAATGATAATCAGCTCTTTATAATATACATTACAGGTCTTTTTCCTAGCTTATTATTGGCCTTTTTATTATATTTGTGGCATTTTGATTTTGAAATACAGAGGTTTAAATTTTTTATGTGATCACATCTATCAGTCTTTTGTATTTTGTATTTTCTGCTTTGGGTGTCGTGTCTACAACGACCTTTTTCATCCCCAAGATTTTATAAGTTTTAATTGTATTTTGGTATCATTATGGTACAAGGATCAGTTCTAAACACAAGAGTTACTTCATGGAGCTAATTGTAGGTCCTTGTGGAATATGACTCTAATATAACGTATATCCTATGTTAATCCCATGTTATCCGTGTTAATCAAACATCTGTTTCCCTAATTTTGTGGTTGAATTGTACTTTCTTCTCCTGGCCACGAACTGTGGTCCTTAAAAGGTATACTGAGTATTACATTTGCTCGTTATACTTGTTTTTGGCTAGTGAGGGGCAGCGTTAAAGGATGCTGGTGATTTCTTTCCAGTCGTACCACTTATATAAGTTGTGTGGTTTCGCTCCCCATGGGGGAAGGCATTCCTGGCTGGCAACAATTGGTCTTGCCCTCCTAGTTAAAATGCTTAGCTTACAAGTACTAAAACATTGAAAATTGGTTAGGAATTTTCATTTTTGTGCCTGAATAAAAATGATAAAACCATTAAAAATCCAGCAGAGCACCCAACTTTGACAGCTTATGTCTTACTTAAATACACAATTCACAGTTCTCTTATTGCATAATACTTTACATTTGCATAGCCCTTGATAATTCACAGAAGTGTGCTTGTGCATTTTGTTTCACTTAATATTCACAAAAACCCTCTGTGGGAAGTATATACTAACTTTGCACACGAAATGATTGCCCTCCTAGTTAAAATGCTTGACCGCCCTTTCCTCTTTATATAGTGACCTATGCGAGGAAGGATCTCAGTAAAATAAGAAACCTGATATGTTAAAAAGTAACATATGGGAAGATTCTGACATTATGGGAAGATTCTGTAATTACTGTTGTTCAGTTAAGGCCCCCCTTGAAATGAAATTTTCATTTCTGCTGTTAACATAAGATGACTAAATATTTAGTATGGAAAAAAATGCCAAAGTAGGCGTGTGTCTATAGAATATGCTTAATACTGACTTTTTATCACTTTTCTGAACAGTGTTCACTGTAAAGCTCCTGGAAGGGGTATTTAAAAATTAATATTGAAAAGTGTGCTAATGTTATTTACGGACTAAAAGTTAACACAGCTAATGAATATTGATGCTAAGTTGTATTTTTTGGTCGTTTGTTTTTTTCTGTGCCACTTTTCTATAATGATAATTATCACTCTAATTTTTTTTCTTTACAAAGTGTATTTCTGGTTGGTTGTGTTCCAGGTTGCTTAAAAATCTGTGCAAATGTAATGTCATTCCTTTGATGCCCTGTTTCGTTTCCAGACTTCTAGGGATGGAGTTAATCGGGACCTCAGTGAGGCTGTTCCTAGACTTCCAGGAGAAACTCGCATCACTGGTAAGGGTCCTGTGAAGTTAGGATTTGCATCACTTGATGAGAGTCCTAGCAGGATCAGGTGGCTTCAATCCCTCTTTCTCTTTAGAACTCAGATTTAGGTATATAGGCCAGCTTTGTTTAAAAGTGTTAACATAAGGAGAACTCTCTGCATTAGTTTCTTGATCAGAGTTCTTTGAAGAGTTTCATGCTATCCAGGATAGTAATATTTTCCCCTCTGTACCCAAGAGTGAGAATTATTTTGGGGGGAAAAAGAAGTGGATTCTCTCTCGAATGTCCCTTATTGGAGCTCTAAGCTCTCATGATTTGAGGTTATAAGAACCAAGTAATAGAAAGGTTTTCCAGCCTAGGATGTATGCCTTAAAATGATCAACCTAAAGACTTAACGTCTAAATAGTCTTCTCTTTGAAATATAGGAGACCATATTGGTTTATGATAGCTTTCGTTTGTCCGATAACTGGAGTTAGTAATATTGATGCAGTATTTCGATTGCGGACTTATCTTTTTCATGATAAATTCATACTAAGAGGAAGGGATCTACTTTGGAAGGGCCAGATCATTCTGGCTTAAGAATACAGGAGCATCTGACAACTTCTAAGCCAAATGCTGATGTTGTGGGCATTCGCATTTTATATTAGGGCCAACACCCTTGCCTCAGATTACCATGTATTTGGTGGTGATACAGTTACCATCGTTTCAGGGAACCTTTTGGTTTGTTCACTAAGGTCTGGGTTGTTTAGCTTCAATGGCTAAAACATGGTGTAAGACGTGGTGCCTTTGTGAATTAGTTAGCCATGCACCATGAGAAACTCTTCCATGTCCACAGACTTGCACACAATGCTAGTCTTGAAAACCAGTGGCATGTGTCCATCCCAAATTCTGGATAAGAGCAAAGAGGATAGCTTACTTTGGGTGGCCTTCATATATGAAATTTTGGTGCTCTGCATCAGCATCAGAAGCTTAACTGAGGTAGTCCTGTATTGAATTAGCATGAGGTCGCCTTACTGGGTATTTTTCATTTAGCACCCGAGGAGAAAGGGATTTCAAAATTGTTAAAAAGAATTAAAAGCCGTTAACACATTCAAGGACATCCTTGAAAGATAACAGAAAGATCTTTTTATGATAATAAATTAAGTCTCCTGATTTAGTCTCTCCTTATGTTTGAGTCTACTAAAGATGTACTATTCTCTTGGCCATCTGTTTTCTGTCCCTTAAATGATCGAAATGAATCTAGCTAAAAACTCTTCTCTGGACTATTAGAAAGAATAGACTGTAGGAATATTTCTACCACTGACGTTTGTTTATTTAAAACATCATGATGTTTGCATGATTAGAGGTTGGCCAACCTCAAACCGTATCTGGCGGTTAGTCCGCAAGACCGTCCTGCCTGAACGGCCGTCCTCTAATCGAAGTAGCTCCGTAGTTACCCTTCAGCCACGGGGGGTAGCGGCAGCTGTCCCCACCTTCACTTCTGCTCTCTGGCTATCACCACCTTGCCCTCGGTGGTGCCAGCCTTTTGGTCAAGCTCAGGGAAGCAGTGCCGGTGCCTGGAGGTGACCTTTGGCCCCACTTGACCGGGCACGGTAATGTAGAAACGTGGCCAGTGCCCACCTTTCGACCTTTCCAGGGATCTTTTTTTTACTGTAGTTATTCTTAGCCACATAGTTGATATTAAATGAGTGCCATTTGTTGTGTATCTTGGTATATATTTCCATTATTTTAGGGTACTTTTTTTATCTTAATAGACAAAGAAGTTATTTACATATGTCCTTTCAATGGCCCCATTAAGGGAAGAGTTTACATCACAAATTATCGTCTTTATTTAAGAAGTTTGGAAACGGTAAGTAGAATCTAAGACCATAAAGATGACCCTAACTGTTAAAGATAATGCTAAACTGTGTCTCTTCTACCTGGAAACGTTGCCTGTGGATCAGATTAACATGGGGGATGTATTTGCTTCTCGGCTCTTAATTTTTGGCTTATGCAAAGCTCATTTACCACTAACACCTGTGTACGTAGGAATAGTGTGGATTTAAAAAGTAAGAAGTTTTAGCCCTCAGAACATTGGGGAGGCGTTGGTAACTGGACCCATTCGCTAGTTTGGAGAAGTTAGTAGAGAACAGTGGTTCTTTACCAGAAGCACAGACGAGAACCACATGGGGTGCTTAACAGACACTACAGATGCCCTAGATGTCCTGTGTCACAGTGTCCAGGCCTGTGGTCCAGGTATAGTTGTAAGTTTTAAGACTTCACAGAGGAGGATGCTGATGCAAATCCCTTGTTAAGGCCCATTGCTCTAGAACTTTCCAAGTGGTCAATCACAAAGTACTAGATAGTGGTTTAGCACTAGGATGCCTATGGTGTGGCTTAGTGCCAATCTCCCTTTTCATTCCGTGGCCATGAAATGTGTGCCATAGCATTTCAAGGCATGTAGCACTGATGGAACCATGAGATGGGGACGAGGTGTTCCCGAAGGGAAGGGATGAGTGAAGAGCTGCATGGCTGTCGCCGAAGGACCTACGGTACATACAGCGGGTCGCCGTTGTCCAGGCCAGCCTGAAGGGGCAGCTGTATTTGGGGGATGGGCCAAGGAAGAATGGATAGGTCCAGGGTATGTGGAAGAGTAGCCCAACAGCAGTTTATACACAGGAGATGTAAAGAATGTTGGGGGAATGTAGTTTTTGTGTCATTGCTTTTACCCCATAATTTCCTTAGGACTGTGTTATTGACAGCTTGTCCTGATTAAATCGAGGCATATGACTAAGAAACTTGGGCCACATGGTGGTGGTACATCTAGATGGAGTTATAGACCGTGGATTAAAGCCTTGATACCAACCAGGAAGGGCGGTAACGAATGTCTTGCTGTATAGGGCCCCTCCTCTGCAGTGTGTCTAATGCAATGCAATTGAACCCACAGGAAGTATGCATGTCCCATATGTGAAAGACGGCAAAGTAGCCAATGTGCTAGACTATGCAGTTGCGATTTGAAACTGTCTTAATGGACTAGGATATTGGAGGGAAACTAAGGATACATTTCATGTAGATAACATTTACTTTATACAAACCTGTTGTACCAACAAAGGACGGAGGAGGTCAGGTCTGTCTTAATAGGGGCCCAAGCTTATTTGATCCAGTAATTGGGCATGATTGATGACAAAGTTAATATCCCTGTAGGCTTAACTAACAAAAGTATAATATAATGGCCAGCAAAATGAGACTGTAGTCCCATCTGAAGTGTCGTGTTCAAATCCAGGTGCCATGTTTTAAGAGGGACATTGGCAAACCAGCGAGGGTTCAGACAGAGGGAACCAGGCTTGTGAAGGCGCTGCAATATGAGCGATGATTGAAATAAGTGTTGATGTTTCATCTGAAGAAAAGACGGAAGGGAGGCATGACAGAGCTACCTTGGAATGTCTGAAGTGCCTTCTGTGGAGCAGGGATCAGACTCATTCTTTACGGCTCCCAAGGGTCAAATTGAGACAGATTGAGAGATTTTATGCTAATATATGCAAGAGTCATCAAAAATGAGAATTAAAGCAAGTGTTACAGTGCCTTTCCCCTCTGAGACTCTTGGCTTGTTGGCCGGCCTTGCAGGCCTGGTTCCATTTTATGCTGTCACTGATGATGAACTGGGGAAATTTTTAAAACTGTGATGCCATGGCAAGATTGTATGATCTCAACTGCATAAACCAAGCAAAACCTGTCTGTAGAAAAGAGGCCGGAAAGAAATAACAGCAGGCGTGTTAGTACTTGGGAGATCTGGAGAGTGGACTTATGCATGCTCTGTTTTCTCCCCTCCACTTGGAATGAGCACGTGGGACTTTTGTAATTAATTGGGGAAGCACTTAGCAAGCTTTAGTTGGTTTTCATATGGCATAGTAGAAGGTGGGGATTAGCACCGAATGGGTATATAAAAGGCCCATTGGACACCGACTACTAACTTGTTTCTTCTTCCACTGTTTTACATAAACATTTTGACCAATCGGCTATAACATTTAGTCCAAGTATAAAAGCAAGAAGCTAATGGCAGAAAACATCCTATAAAGAAAGCCACGTAAGTGGTTATGCAGAAGCCTCAAAACGTAGTCATCATAGTGTTTCTTAAAGCCCTAAATAAGAGCATCAGTTGTGGATTCTGCTGCACACTGTGTGTTTGACAAAGAGCTATCCCGTTATTGGCATTTTGAAGCGGACACCTGTTGGTTTCAGGTAGGTAAACACTGCTGCAGGAGCGCGGTCTGACACGGGAGTCCGCTGTCCCACTTCGTTGAGGTGTCAAGGGCAAGGTTTCCTGCCTGCCCTGTTCCCCAGGACAGTAGAAGCACAGTGGTTGTTTCCTTAGACTGTCACTGTGGCCCTCCTGCGTGGTCATCCCCCCTCTACTCTGCCCTGCATGCTGCCTCCAGAGTGATCCTCCTTAGAACTAGGCCGGCCAGCTTACTTCTCCAGTCTAAAGCTCTCATTGGCTCCCTGTGGCCCACAGGATAAAATCCACTCTCCTTTACATGGCATAAAAATCCTTGTGACTTCTCTTGCTTCAACTCCCGCCACTGCTGCCCATGCTGTTTGTCCAGAAACCTACCTCAACAATCATGCCCTCTTCGGAGCCTCCTCCAGCTTCCTGTGAAGGAGCCCCTCCCTCTTCGTGTCCCCACAGCCTTTTCGCACGCCTCTCTGTTAGCGCTTAGTGCTCGTGAGCACCCCGCCCCCCCCCCGTCGCCAACATGCCCTCTTTCCTTTCCATGTTTGTTTGTTTCTCCTGAGCACTTGCCTCCGCCTCCTATTTTATACATGTCACTGCTTCATCTTGTTCCTTGGCTGTCTGAGGACAGGGATGCTTGTCTGTCTGTCTTCCCCCGACGCCCCCCACCCGTGTCCCCTCAGTGTGGAGGGCAGAGCCTGGCACATTGAAGATGGTCAGTCGGGCTGCTGAACGAAGGAACTCTGGTCTTTTTTATTTGCTGCCATATGTCTTTGGCCTTTACTAATGCTGAGTCCTTTTGATCCTCCGTGCCTAGCTAGCACAGTGTCCAGTAGACAGTAGGCACTCAGTAAAAACGTACTCTGTGAGTGAACTCGGGAGGGAACAGGCTTCATCGCTGTGGCTTGACTGCCATGCGGACCTCACTAAATTGTGGCATCTCGAATACCAACCTTGTTTCTGGAGTTTGGAGATGTCATAGCCCCCTTTTGACCTTGAGGGTGCTCAGGAATTTGGCGGGGGCACTGTAGGCATGGAATACCCTGGTAATCTGTAGACTGCCAGGGGGAATACTGCTTCAGCTTCCTTTCCAGGAACACTTTGGGTTCAGCTGCTATAGTGGGTGAGAAAGGCGAAGTAACCCTTTGTTCGTTCATGCGCTCATAACTTTATTCCAGAAACTTCAGCAAGCAGCACGGTGAACTAACGCCGAGCTTGGTGAACGATGCAGAGGCGAGTAATTGGGGTGAACTATGACAGAGCCTGCAGTGGTTGCAAAATGCTGCGAGGTTATGAGGGAGACGGCGATTAGCCGAGTGATGAGTCCTAGCGTGCTTTGTAGAGGAGGTGATATTTGAACTGAGTCTTGAAGAATGGTAACAATTTCCTGGACAGGAGGGGAGAGAGGGAGGAGCATATCAGGTAGAGCGTTTCCCTCGCACTTGTGTGACGATAGGGAGAAGACCACATACTGTGGAAACAGCTGAGTGGTCTGTTGGAGCTGGAGCACAGGGTGGAAGGGGAGTGGGGTGGCAGGAGATGACGCCGGAAGAAGAGTCCGCCCCAAGAGTCTCGCAAGTCACGGGTCAGCAGTGCGCACCTTATGGGGAGGACCACAACGTATTGGGTGTGGGTTTCTGGAAGGGACGTCCAGTTGCAGTGTGTCTGACGGATTAGGGAGGGAGACTGGAGGCAGGGAGAGCAGTGGAAAAGTTAGTTGTCCAGGTGGGCAGCCAGGGCCTCGCACAGTTGTCTTTGCACCAGGAGGAAGAGCACAGAAGGTTCAGGAGCATGGGGTGGCCGTTTGTAGGCGGGAGTTAGAGGAAGGACTTGAGTCAAGAATGATGCCTGTGATCCTTTGCCTTTGAAATGGACCTCACTGGAGAAGGAACACGTCGGAGATGAGTCCCCGGGGATTCTTGGAACATGTGGACTTAATAACTATACAGCCACCGAGTGGAGAAGTCTCCGAAGCATTTGGAAACGTGACTCTGAAGCTCGTGAAGTTGTTAGCACGTCAGTGTTGGTGAAAGCCGCATACATCCACGCGATTACCCGAGAAGAAGATGTGACAAGGAGATGCGCACTGAGGCGCATGAACATTCTCCCGGGGCGGGGGGTCGGGGGGGGGAGCCCCAGGGCCAACTGAGAAGAGAAAGCAGGGGCGGTGGGAGCAGGAGAAAATCTGAGCAAAGGCTTTGGTGGAAGTCGGTAGAAGAGAAAAGACTCAGAAAAGAAGGGAGGGGACCACGGACGGAATGCTGCAAGGCTCAGCAGGATAGAGAATGAGCAGAGGCCACAGAGGGTGGTCATTAGGTCCCAGGGAGCCCCGGTGGGAACCCATTCAGTGGAGAGATGCTAGTCTGATTGGTCTCTTGCTCCTCCTTCCACCTCCCAGGGGTCTGCTCTGCCCCAGGGCTTCCTCTGCTCCCCGGCAGCATCCTCTTCTGTCAGGAGAACGCCGCCTGCTGGCCGCGCTCCTTTCCACACGCTGTCCCCCATCCGGCCACAGCTGACAGAGCCATCCCCTGGTCACCCCGGGCTTTCTTGGGTTTCAAGGGCTGCCTTTCTTCTGGCCCCTTTCTCTCTCTTTTTTTTTTTTTAATACTTACTTATTTTTGCGAGTGAGAGCGGGGTGGGGGGAGGGGGAGAAGGGACAGAGGGAGAGAATCTCCAAACGGACTCTGCACATAGCATGGAGCCTGACGCCAGACTCGATCCCATAATCCATGAGATCATGACCTGAGCTGGAAGCAAGAGTCCGACGCTCAACCCACTGAGCTACCCAGGGGCCTACCCCCTTTCTCATTCCTTACTGCCTGCTCAAGACCGCTGGGCTTTTTGCCTCCCATCCCAGATGTGTGGGCCAAGGTGGGAGTCTTCAGCTCCTTCTCCCTTCCCACGCCCTTCTGGTGTTCTTACTTCTCGGGCTGGTGCTGCTTATCTCCCAGTGGCCCTGGGATCCCTGCCCCTGTCCTCCTTTGTGCCCCACCCTAGTCCAAGGTCTTGTCCTGGGCCATCGCAGGGGCCACACATTGGCCCCCCTGCCTGCAGCCTCTCCCCACTCCCCTCTCTCTGGCTCCTGAAGCCCTCTTTATAGTTGCACCATCCCCGTGCTCAGAAACTCTCCGTGGCTCCTTTCCTCCCTCATGTCCTATGCCTTAGCCGGGGAGTTAGGGACGCGGCACCTTCCCACCTCTCTCCTGTGTGCCCACCCCACGCTCCAGCTCAGGTGCCCTACTCACTGACCCCTAACAAAACCCTCTGCTTTCTCCTCTGGACCTTTCTTCAAGCCATTTTTTTTTTTTTTTTCACCTAGAGCACCCATCCATCCCCACCCCATTTGAAAACTTATTTTGAAATACTTAAGATAGGAAGTTTATAAAGAATAACCTAAACATCTGTGGATCCACCACCCAGCTGAAGAAACCCCATCTCCCCTTCACCCCAGAGGTAATCCCGTTTGAAAGTGGGTATTTCTCGCTCCCGGTCACTCCACACAGCCCTAAACTAGAACGGACTGTGGCAGATGTGTGGTAGCTAGAGGAATGGAGGCTTTTAGGCCTTCCAGCTGAGTGATGCTGATGAGATGAGAAACGTGCACACACCTTTCATTTTCTGACAGTAAGTCAGAAACAGTATGTTCTTCCTGGATTCAATTCAAGGAGAAATCTCTCTAAAAGGTAGGAACATACTGATTCCATTCTTCAGGCAGAGTGTTACCCAAAGATTCTTTAGTACCATTTAAGACCCTCTATAAAGATGGAACACACATTCATCTGTAGTTCGTAAAGGTATTTCTTTGAGGGACGAGAAAAATGAGGTCTGTTTACTTAGCTTTTCGATGGCTTATCAGTGTATAGACAGGGCTTGGAGAATTAAGATGGATGGATGGCTTGTGTGTCAGTCAGACTCTGTCTCTCAAATACTCGGTTCTGAAATGAGCTTTGAGCAGGTGCTAGGTATCATGCCACTTAGTAGCTGGGCATCTAACAAGTATGGCAGCGCTTAGCTTCCATGATCTCTCTCATTGGCTGCAACAGGAGCTGTGAGCCTTGAACACTGCCCTCTCCCGCTATGGACATTCAGAGCCAGATCTGTACTCTTTCCCAAAGGGGAGGCCCATCCAGTTCATTATGAGGATGACCGACAAGGATACCTGTAGTATTTTTCTTTTCATGAAAATACAGTGGAGACTTTTTGAGATTGTCCTTCTTTAGGCTCTTCAGTCTAGTAGATTTAGCACCTCTTTTCATTTCAAGGGAGCTGAAATAATGCTAAAAAGACTATAATAAGACATCCTCATGTGTCTGAGTAGAACTTCGGTGGGAACATAGGATCCATACTATAGGTATTCTGTTAAACTTCAGTCTTGAGTCATCTCCTTATATTGCTGCTGCAAAATGAGTGCTGTTTTCAGGTGAAAACAATACCCACTGAGACTTAGGCTCCCTTGCCCCTTATTGCCATGTTGTTCCCAACTTGCCAGCCCCCAAACTTGAGAGTCTGTGGGTGACTGGGCCCTGCTCTGCAAGTCACATAGATTTAGCGCATTAGTTCCTTTACAGGTGCAGGCTTTCAGACCTCAGGGTCTCCCCCTGCTTGGGCAATTCTTTTTAATCCCTAGTTGACTTCTCCCCCCATCCCCCACCGCATCACTGGCCAACCCCCCATGTCCTTCAGCTGGCCTCCTGTCTTGCTCTGCTGAACAGTTAAAACCCCTCCTCCCTGAGCTCCCAGAAACCGGCCCCCTCACTACCTGCTCCTGTCTGTTTTCACCCATGCGCTCCTCCCCATCTCTGAGGGGAAGGGACTGGTTGCCTTTTTTCCAAAACAAAATTCCTCTACTTGAGCCTTGTCTCCTTTCCTCTTTTACTTCCCTCAGAGCCGTAGTGCCCCTTCGGTCATTCTGCATCTTCCATCTGTGATTTCCATTGGCTCTTTTGTCCCCACCCCGCCCTGCAGACCTGCTCAAGTCTCTGTGTCTTCGATCCCTGCTACCCCCCTCCCCAAGAGTACCATCGTCTTTCTTTACCAGACTTCATTTCATTCTTTATTCGTTGACCATTTGAGAGGCCACTGTGTGCCAAGCACTGTGCCAGGCACTCGGATCTAGTGGTGTGCACGGCAGACATGGTCTCTCCCTCATGAAGCTTTCGTTCTGATGGGACCGACAGACACTGATCAGATAATCACACGCCGGGTATATAACAACGAGTTGGGCCGAGCGTGAGTAGCCCAGGAGCAAGTGGTATAGGAGTGTAGCTGTTTGAGGAGCCTGGGAAATTGTCCTGAGAAAATGATGTTTGACCCCTGGTCTGGAGAATGAATAGGAATTACCTAGATGCTTGGCAGGAGCTGGGTGGGGAGAATCAGCTGAGGGAACAGCGAGAGGCACTGAGACCAAGGGGAACATGAAAGGATGAGCCAGTGGTGGCTGGGTTTTGGGGGCCAGGAGAAAGGCGACGAATGACAGGAGGGAAAGGGGGGTGGGGCCAGATGACTAAGGCCTTGTACACCCTTTCAGGATGGAGGTGTTTGGAGTTGAGCAGTGAGAAGTTTTGGACATGATTTAAGCAGAGGAATGATAGCATCAGATTGACTTTTGTCAGCGATCACCTGTGCTGCTGTGTGGAAGGCAGGCTCTGGGGGAGCAACAGTCCAATTAAAGAGACCGCTATGCTTGTTCCAGTGGTCCAGAGAAGTTGGAGAGGGCTTGACAGGTTCAAGATTGATTTAAGAGGTAAATGTGCAAGATTGGATGAGGGATAACAAAGAAGGAGACGTCAAGGAGGACTCCTAGGTTTCCAGCTTTTGTAACTGGGCAGATGGAGCACCAGCCACTGAGATAGGAAGACGGAATTTGGAGAGAGAAACATCATGTGGTTCGTTGTGGGCGTTTTGAGTTTGAGGAGCCTTTGGAATCTCTCTCCCGGTTCTGTAATTCCAGCTGCCTCCTGGTTATCTGTACTTGATTAATTTATCATAACCTCCAAGCCGGTGTATCTCAAAGTGACAGTGTTAATCTTTCTCCAAAACCCCTTTCTGGGTTCTTCACATCTCTTGTCTGGGTCTAAATCTGAGTCATTGCCGATGCTTCCCCAGGGGCTCGTTGTCTCCTTCTTTTGCTTCCCATCTAGGTCACTCCACTCTCGGGTTCTCCTACCTTCTCAGCTTGCCCTAAGTCATTAGCTTCCAGGGTCCCAAGGAATGGGCGTCGTCCCTTCCTTGCTACTGCACAGGGCTCAGGACTGCCAAAGGAATCTTTAAAAAGCGCTGCTCTGTCGTTGTGTCACCCTGATCCCAGCCCGGGAGTGCTCCCCGGGGAATTCCCCTGCCGTCCTATTTTAAGCCTGATCCACTTGTTTTTTGTTTTGTTTTGTTTTTTATATATAAAATCCCCATACTTTTCCACACGTGTAGCTGATGTCACTGTTAACTTGTTTCTGGAAGGTAAATCTACATCTGCTGTTATTCCATCCTATAAGGATCATCTTTAACATTGCCATTGCACAGAACCTTCATGAGACCCAGTCAATAGGAAATTGTTCTGCCCTCTTCTGACCTCTCATCCCATTAGTCTGGACGTGGGTTTTGTCTTGCTGTGATGGCATCATGGCTCTTTGGGCACATGTGTCCTATCTGCCATCAGGGCAACACTTGCATC
Organism: Zalophus californianus; assembly: GCF_009762305.2. Lineage (NCBI taxonomy): Eukaryota > Metazoa > Chordata > Mammalia > Carnivora > Otariidae > Zalophus > Zalophus californianus. The sequence goes on along the minus strand of NC_045612.1, from coordinate 4,535,189 downwards.
TCATTTATCTCTGTGGTTCCTAGCGTCCAGTACGGTTTCTACTACTCAGTATGCACTCAAGAGAGAGATGGTAAATGAATGCATCTTTTTTAGATTGTTCTGTTTACTTCTCAACTATTTTAGATCCTTAGAGGTACAGAATTTTGAGTTAGAATGGACCTTTGAGAACTCTTAAATATTTAATAATATTCAGATGGTAACAACTCAGGTTTCTACAGAGTTAATTTTCCTACTTCTGGATCTTCCAGTTTGGTCTGCTGGGTTATCTGATCTTGAACCTGTCATTCGGGGAGAACATGGCGAGTAGCCTCATTAAACTGCGGGCGCCTCTGGTCAGGAACTGGCCGGTTCTCCTCAGTTGTCCCATTTTCTGTTTTGTGTCGGATCAGGGTAATCAGAGCTATAAAATTTCTTCTACACAAGGACAAAGAACAGTAAGGTCTCATCTGTTTTGTTTACATTCTTGCTTCCATGTTGATCTTAGAGTATCAGACTTTTATTTAGTGTCTCATCTATGTGTTTTTAGGTATAAGTTTGACATTTAGAAATACACTTGGACACTCCTAAATCTCAATCCAAACAGAACAGCTTTCCTGATGGTATGTTTTTAATAACTAGATTGTATTGAGAAGTAAACATGTTATAATATGCAGCTGTGAACGTACACAGTTACTGAGTAGTGTCTTTTTTTTCTCTAGGCATTTGGATTTTAGTCATGGGAGGTGTCTCACCCCATGGCAACAACTAAAAAATGCCTCCTTATGGGTACAAAGACAAAGACCTGTATGTGGCCGCTTGCAAGATCCGCTACATTTCTAGAGCACAGTTACGTCTTCCAAATGCTAAGATACTCTTTGTGATAACAATAATAAATAATAATAAATAACAATAATAAATTCCATTGTTTCCTAGCGACCATGTGACAGGCACCATGCCAGGTGCTTAAGTCCGTGATCTTTAATCATCCCTACTTCACAGGTAAATGTGGCTGAGAGGTACAGTAACTTGGGCAAGGTATCCAGCTAATAAATGTCAAAACTCCGTTTGACACCATGATAACCGTGCTCTCACGCTTTCTTCAGCTTTTTATTTTGAAATAATTATGGACGCTCAAGAACCTGGAAAACTAGTGCATTATCTAGCTTCTCCAATAACTGTATTGCTTGATCAAACCCAGGAAATGTGTGGCACCATACAGTTCACTAAGACTCTGACTGTACTTGAACCTCACCAGTGTTTCATGCACTCACTTTTTCATAGGCTTCTGTATATAATTCTGTGACATTTGATCCCATGTGTAAAGTCATGGAACCACGCACTAGCAATCAAGATCTGTAACTGTTGCTGCCCGTTTATAGTCACACCCTCTTTTCCCGCACCCCTGGCAACCATTTCTCTGTTCTCCATCTTTATAATTTTGTCACTTCCAAAATGTCATAAATGGACTCCCTGCAGTACGTGATCTTTTGAAATTGGCCTTATCTACTACTCAGCGTGAGGCCTTTAAGAGCCTTCCACGTCGTTTTGTGCATCCACAGTTCCTTGTTTTTTGGTACCTGAGTAGTATTCCACGGCATGGATGCACCCCATTCTTATACTTTTTGAATTTCTAGAATACCCATGAGCTATATTTATATTCTATAAAGAAATGCTTACTTTTTGTATTGTACAAAGGAGAAGGATTTCAGGTAAAACTTAAACTTTATTTGTATCCCCCACAAGGAACATCTTCTAAAGGACAAAACTTCAATAAACAGCTTTAAAATATTTTCTTTATTATCAAAGTTATCACAGCACTCAAGAAAATACTGGACTTAAACAAATTTCTGTAGGCCTCCCTATCTTTGACCACATGAATATATATCTTACATTACTGTAGTCAGTGTAGTTTGTATGCTGCTTTTTTCCACTTAAGCTTGTTTTTCCATGTACTGTAATTCTTTTCAGAGCTGCATGCTTAGTCCTTCAGGTTGACTCACGGTCATTTTCTCCACCCTGACGTCCCCCTCTGGCTCCACGGAGCATCTTCACACATGTAACTGTTCGTCCTGTTGTGCAGTAGCTGTAAGATAAGCCCTTAAGAATGCAGTTATGGAGGCAAAAGGGTAGGACCATTTGGCTTTTTTGATGTGTGTTCCCAGACCTTGGCTCAAATCTCAAACCTTCCCCATATTTACCAAGCAAGGTACGGAAGCTTTCCAAAGCCTTGATTGCCACATCAGGAAACGGGAATACTACACCAACATCCGGATTGGTTGGGAGGATAAAATCAGAAAGATGAGGCGTGCAGAGCCCCCACTGCAGCGCCTGGCACAGACAACTGACTCCGTATGTGGCGGCTGCTGACAGCTCGTGATGACTGGTGTGACGTCACGCATGCGATTCTGGCTTGCCGGCACTTGTACGGCCGGCCCCCTTGCACCCAGCATTGGATGAGGAATGATGGAGCGGCATCACTGTGCATCCAGGCCCTTCTCCTGAGGGAGACGCACCCAGGCCTCAGCTAGGCGCTACTTGCAGATGTTTGGTTTCTGGTGTGGGGAATATAGACCTGCGCATTTCTGGCAGACAGGGTAAAACAAGCCATGCAGCCGCAGTCTGAACCAAGCGTTGTAGAACTTCAGAGGAAGGAGTGGTCAGTTTGGTTCTGTCTACTTAGGAAGCGGAGCTTTGTTAGAGGTGACGTTTGTTGGGCCAGGGCTTAAGCCATGGGGAAACATCTGGTAGTTGGGGAAACCTAGATCATCCTGGACAAAGGGAACACCATGCACAAAGCACAGAGGCCTGACTGTAGATCGTGCTTGAGGAATGGTGAAGGTTTTCACGTAGTTTGGAGTGCAGGCTGGTGTGGGAGAAAAGCCTGCAGGAGACCAGCTGGAAGCGACACCACGGGGCCCTTGAATTGTGTCCCTAGGAGTTTCGTCTTTATTCTGTAGGCACTGCAGAATGGCAAATGTTTGGGGATGCATTTTGGCTGCCTAACTGGCTATTGTAATGCTTGCTCTTTTACGTGTGATCTGTATCATATTTTCGTTCATAGAAAGTGGCAAAAAGGGCCAAAGTAAAAGTGCCCTAAAGCATATGGTTTTTTAAAAGTGTTTTTATGTTTTAATGATACAGAAATACTGACTTTTGCATTTTTGTCCATTACAGGATTCTGCTCTAATACTTGATGTTCCTCTGGGTGTGATCTCCAGAATTGAAAAAATGGGAGGCGCGACAAGTAGAGGAGAAAATTCCTATGGTCTAGATATTACTTGTAAAGTAAGAGATTCAGTACTTTCTTCCGTGAAAAAAGACACATTAGTGTTGAATACGGAGTAACAGTTAATGGGGGTTTACCAAAAAAAAAATAAATAAAATCAAAGACCCTATTTCATCTAAGGCCCAAGAATGGTTCTCCCCTTGTGATCAGGCTTCCAAAACCTCCTGGGGAAATAGTTCCTATTAAAGAGACCTGTGAGGACTCAGACCTGTCCTTCTGTCAGCTTGACTGGATAGGAAGAAAACTTTATAGATAGAATTTTCACACTTTTTAGTTTTTGCCTGAATCTGCTCCTAGTGTCCCTTTATGTGATGTGTTACCAGCTAGACATCTTCACACCGTGAAAGGAAAGAGAAATGTGAGAGATTTTACCCTCTGTGAACAGGATGTGCCTCTAGCAACCTTTGTAACTTTTGCTTAGTTTTCAGAGGCAACGTTTTGCCTAACATTTTGCTTTGGCATGGTGGGTGGCAGAGATTTAATGTTAATAACATTTACCCAGCTGTAATAATAACTGTTTATTGAGCATCTCTGTCGGTGCAGACACATGCTAGGTGCTTTGCGTTCAGGCCTCAGGGCAACCCTCTGAGATGGACAGTGGCGTCTCCCTTTTACCATTACAAAGCCTTGAGCCTAAGAAGAGTTAGGTCACCGAGCTAAGATTACCCAACAAATGGCAAGGTTGGGATCCAGATTCAGTGAGATGATCGTTTTGCAGACAACAGGCTAAACCTCTGGCAAGAAAACTTCCTTTCCAGGTTTTAAGTGTCAGATGGTTACAATCCAAATAGAATAATAATAGAATAGAGTAATGTCCAATCCCAGAAAGAGCTCGAAGGGGCTTGGAGCTCATCTGTTCCATTGCTTCTCACAGCTAGGTCTGGGAGATGTGACCTTTGCTCAGGCACTGTGATTTCTTAAAACTAATCTCCTATAATTGTATTTTGGTTATGAATATGGTATGTTTGCTTTATTGTCTCCAGTTTATAAAAGATGAAGACTAACTAGTACACTCTATCACAAACCAAATGATTGTGTGGTCACTAGGCCTGAACTGAAATTCTCCATCACTGCCCACCTTGGCTTCTTTTGGTTTTTGTTTTAATCCAAGCTACCTTAAATGCCTTATGTATGATCCCAGCTACTGTCTTCACTTTGGGGCCTAGAAATACAGGGATTTACTTTTAAGGAAGTGTTTTTGCCTTTTGCATAAAAGGATCCATGGGAGTAGAGTGTTATATTACAGTACTCAAGGGAAAATTGGGTTGCTAATATTGACGACTTTGAAAGTGACTTTAGTTCTAATAGAATTTTTTAAAGTCCTGTTTGTTGCCTTGTCAATAGGAAGAATTTGTATTTAAATATCAGTCCCCCCCCCCCGAGTTAATAAAATAAAGTGCATTCTTACCCTTTGACTGTTTATTATAAAAACAGGGTGCTTAGGGACAACTCACCAGGCATCACTCCCAAATGTTACACATATCTAGATTTCTTGGAATTCGCATTGAGCCCAAAGATAATGGCCTAGAACGGTGCTGTAGCTCAGCCTCTTCATTCCGTTATCTCCCTGAGAACTGCGAGTTATGAGAGTCAAGTCCCACGTTCTCAGGAACAGACCGGAAGGTGATAGAAAGGGAACCTGCTGTGGTGGGGGAGAGATGGACTCTCCCGTCTTGTAGGTCAGCCCCAGTGTTGCTCTAGGGAGACCGGTCGTTCTAAGCCCTACAGATTTGGTCCTACCAGCTCTGTGCACAGGGATTTCTGCTTGCCTGTAGCGTCTTTCACTTGGGGGATGTAAGTCCCAGTGGATGTTGTCTAGCAGCAGAGGAGAAGGTAGCTCTGAATATGTGAATTTTTACCCCCAGGCACCACATCAGCCCCTGCTGACAACTCGGAGCCTTAAAAAAAAAAAAAAAACAAAAAACCAAAGCCAAGCCTTAACCACTGCAAAACCTCCTCTCTCCTTCCATGCCTCACCCCTGTTTACTCGTTTTAAAGACTGTGGTATTTTGAGGTCAGCAGCAGTGGGTGTTGTTTCTCTAGAGATGGGTTATAGAAATGATGTCTCCATAAATCAGCCCTTCAGTATTGTTGCACTGGGGTGTGTTTACTCGGACTCATTTATTATAGCGAGGCTTGGTGCATCGCCATGTGACCCACTTATCAGACAGGCCGAGGGGGGCTGTGAGGCTCTTCTGCCACAAGGCTCTTTCTCAGGGGCCCTCCCCTGACGACTCAGCCTCTAAGGAGACCAGGTGGAACTTACCACTTAGGATATGCTCATATTTCTGTTGTAGATTTGGTGAGCTGCCGCCTGTGAGTCATTTGCCTTTTCTGTTTCAATTTTCTTGTTGGCAAGATGAGGTAGTAATTTTTTCTGTCCTTTAATTACATCTGAATCAGATGGCAACAAGAAGTTGCTTGAATCACTTGTGCTTTGGCACATAGAAAGTAGTTGTTGGAATCACTGATGGATCAAAATAAATGGTTATCTAGAGATGATCTAAATTCTGGCCAAGTGGTTAAGAACAGTGATGTTACGGAGTTATCAGCTGACCCCAGGCTGTTAGGAGGAAAGTTCTGCACAGGTCTTTGAGCCCCACAGATCCTCGGCTATCCAGTGCTGTGCTCATGGCTCGGTTGTAAACCCTTTCGAGGCATGTCATCTCATTGAAATGATTATTCCCTTTTATTTGACTACTGCTTTGCATCATGAGCCAATAACTAATATCCCAGTTTTCTTGGAATATGTTGTGAATTGGGTTTTGGATTTTATGCAGTTCTGTGCTTTTAAAAAGTGAAAGCACAGAATCCTAGAGCTGGCAAGGCCCAGTAGATGCCATCTGTATAGAGAGTGAGCAGTCTTGGGTCACTCAGTAGAGGTCTTTGGGTCCAGTTCTTTATACCGCCTCCTCTGCCAGTGGCATTCTGGGATGTCCTGTAAATGGCAAGGCCTTTGCTAGTCCTTCATGCCAAAGACTTAGGAAGCTTTAAGTGTGCGCCTGAGATGCTAAATGAAAAAGCACTTGGAAAGAATGTAAAGATCGTGACATCCAAGAGGGCAGGGACCAGCTCAGCTGTCTGCCTCCTAACATCCCCCCAGGGTCCGGCACGGGGCTCTCGTTTTTTCTGAATTGAATTGGTGTTTTGAGTGCTCAGCCACTCGGTCACAGCACAATGATTGATTTAGGAGACAACCGAAACAACCCTAGCTTTGAAAGTAAGATAGAATGTTATATATTTGATAGGTAATAAAACTTGATATTTCAGGGAGCTTTTTTGGTTTGGTTTCGGTGTTTGAGAAGGTTTTCTTGCTTAGCGAAAAGATATGTATTCAAAGCCCCTTTTAAAATCCAGTTTCGAGCGTTAATGTTTAGTTCCTGAAAGCACAGGGGTGCTTAACTGTGGTCTATGTAGAACACTGTGCAAGTCAACTTGATGGGAAGAATATGTTCCATTACTTGTATGAGAGCTTAAAGTGCCAATCATTTCCTGATTTGTTAGAATGAGACTTGAAAGGAGCATGAGGGAGAGGGAGAGAGCTTCCGTATTTTCATGACATGTTTGACAATTTTGAGCTCACATGTGATAGCAGGTACACATTTGAAAAGTTCTGTGAATAAAATACTCTTTTATAGGCAAAATACTGCAGAAACCGGTTGAAGTAAAGAGACACCGTAGATGGTGTGCAAGGCAAGGTTTGATTTTTCTTGTTATAAAATGACTTTAGCTCTGTCTTCTCTTTAGCACTGGTTGCTTTGTCTTTACATTCGTGCCTACGATGAGAGTATTTTGAGGTATTCTTAACTGGATATTTCAAAATGTCACACAAAACAAAGTGATTTTCTTAGTAATCTAGATTAACTGCCCTTTCAGGTAAGTGAATCTTCCACTCCTTTAGTTGAAGAGATTTTTTTTTTGCTGAGGAATGTCACTTTATTTGAAGACTGAACTGTCAAATTTCTCTGCTCCCCACCCCCCCCCCAGGACATGAGAAACCTGAGGTTCGCGCTGAAACAGGAAGGCCACAGCAGAAGGGATATGTTTGAGATCCTCACAAGATACGCCTTTCCCTTGGCCCACAGTCTGGTAAATTCCAGGGTTCTCCCCAGCGCCTGGAGGTTCTCGGGTGTCTCCCCTTTCATTTACTCTCTACTCTGTGCTTCCCGGCGTCCTGTGTGTGCCCAGGGTGTTTATTAAAGGTGACTGAAACGTTCCCAGGAGGAGCAGGCCTCTCCTCTGCTAGGCTGCATGGGATGGCCCGCCTCAGGTGACTGAAGCGTCACCCAGGGTGGTCTGTGCTCTCCCTCCCCCAGCGCGCCCCTGGCCTTGGCTCGTCCTCTTTAAAGGCATGAGGCAGGGAGGCGGACTGTGGGCACCTTCCTTTTGCCACCAGGCCTTGCTTGCATCCTCTCTCCCCTCTCCTTCTCCTCTGCCCGACTCTAAACAGACTTGGAGGCAAGCAGCTGCTAAGGGGAAAGCAAGGAAATAATTCTTAAAAAAAAAAAATGTGTGTGTGTATGTATATATATATATATATATGCCTTTACTTTGAGTCTAGGATGAGTATGCCGCTGCGTGGGCTGGAGGAGATCATTTGTAACATAGCCCTTCTCCCTGAGGCTGTCTTTTAGGTTTTTTGGCAATAAGGGCCTGGGATTTTTTTTTTTTTTTTTTTTTTTTTTTTTTTTTTTTTCTGGTGAGACAAGGTTTCTCTCTTCCCAAATTTTATCAGGAGTTGTTCCGGGCAAAGGAAATTCACAGTTGATGGAAGGGACAATTATATAAAGACTGGAGGTCTAGAGAAATTTATGAAGTATTCCTCATGAGTCATGTGTTGATTACAGATTCAAATGTAATGCTTAAAACAAATGTAATGATACAGAGTTGAACACATTTTCAGCCTTTTCTCAGTTTCTGATTAAATGTGTGATGTAAAACCTATTTTAGTACTAAACAATTTCTTTAATGATTAGGGCAAAAAGAGTTTTATAAGAATACATTTTTGGAATATTTATGAAAGGGAGAATGTAAGTCTAATCCACGAAATTTCAGTTAGGGAACATGTTCTATCTTGGGCTTTTTGCATTTCTGGCCCCAAATTATCAGAAATTTGAAGAATGGCTCACATAGCAGGTTTGAAGGAGCAGAGGCCCCAGTCCATCTCCTATAAGATCCCCTTTCTCTGCCATCTTTTGTCTCTTTTAGGGTTTACTCCCCTAAAAAGTATTAGACCAGTTTTCTCTGAACTACTGACCCGGGGCACCTGGGTGGCTCAGTCCTTAGGCGTCTGCCTTCGGCTCAGGTCATGATCCCGGGGTCCTGGGATTGAGCCCCGCATCGGGCTCCCTGCTCCACGGGGGGGCCTGCTGCTCCCTCTCCCTCTCCCGCTCCCCCTGCTGGTGTTCCCTCTCTTGCTGTGTCTCTCTCTGTCAAATAAATAAATAAAATCTTTAAAAAAATAAAATAAACTACTGGCCCATCTCTCGCCTCCATCCACACTTCTGGAAAGAACAAGCTAGTCTGCTCTCATCTCCAGTTTATTCATTCCTCTAACCCATTTCAGTGTCCGGCTTTACTGTAGGTACCTTCCCGGAACTGAGGCCCTCTTACTGGCCACATCTAATGGCTCACTTCAGTCTTCATTCTGTTTGCTCTTCCCCCAGCATTCAGCGGTTTGGAGCACCCCGTTCTAGCAAGTCCTGGTTTTTGTGTTATTCTGCCACCTTGACTGTCCTTCCCAGGCTCCACTGCTTCTGTCTTTTCCTTCGTGGACCATCTCTGTAGTGGTCCCCCTTCAGCTGCCTTCTTATGTTACTCACCTGGCCTTGATGGTGTCGTCTCATCCCATCACATAAGCTGTCGTTGCCATATGGGTGATTTTGAAACCTAGCACCGACACTGGCCTCCAGTGAATGTAACCAGCCTAACTCTCAAATATCTTCCTCTGGAAGTCCTTGAGCATCACAAGTTTTTTGTCTCCCCCAACCTCTTCACAGCTCACCAGACCCGCTCTTCAGCCTACATGCCCCTCAATGAGGAGGATCCCCAGTTGCTCAGGTTTGAGAACTTGAAGTCAAGTGTCTTATTCTCCCTGTGCCTTGCCTCCCATAGCTACATCCGTTCCAAATCCTATAGGTTCTACTTATTAGTGACTCTCACATATTTCTTCCCATTTCCACTTGGGCTTCCTATTTTAACCCATGCTTCTCAACTGGCTTCAATTCTTTCAGTTTCTCTCCTTCCGATTTATTCTACAGAGTGCTGCCAGTGGTTTCTTAATTGAACTACAATCATGTCACTATGTCCCACTCTCCACAAAAACAAAAACAAACTGAGTGACTTCCCATGGCTTATACCCTACATTCCAAGCACACAGGACTTCCCTGTGCTCCTCCAGTATACATAGAACTTTCTCAGAGCAGAGTCTTTGGTTTTTCTATCCCCTTTACTTGCAGGCTCCTTGTCTCTTTAAAGCCCATCCTCCACCACCTTGCTCGGCCATAAGTCCTTTTATATACAATCTGTGTATACCCCCCCCCCCCGCCCCCTGTAGGGTTTGTCTTGCCTCTCACTTGTTAGACTTTGCAGGTCCCTCTGTTAGAGCACTTACCTCAGTCTGCCTTACGTAGTAATTAGGTAGGAATTGCCTGCCTCCTGCTATACTATGGGCTTATCAAGGCAGGGAGCCGCCGTTATTTCTCTCTCTCACTTCACCATAATGACTTCTGCATGGGAGTTGTACAATGATGGCTTTTTTATTGAACTCAGGTTTAGTAGAAAGTGAAGGAAAAATCCATTTTATGGAAACATATGGGACAAATTTCTGGATGTTGTGGATCTAGCATCAGAGCCGGGGATTCCGGGTTGCTGTCATTGGAGTAGTCCACAGAGGGGTTGATTTCTCGTCTGTGGTACTTGGCCTTAGTTTTTGTACCTGCGCTAGAAATCCCTACTTCTTCTTTGGGAAGTGACAAACTTGAGAAGAAATGTCAGCCGGATTGCTTATACAAAGTTTTGGAAAATTACATTCCCTGAGTTTTAGCCACTCAAAGTCATCTTAAAAAAAAAAAAGTTAAACTAATCACTGAAAAAATACAAGATGCAGGTAAGAACAGATCAGCTATTGCCATGGCTTTTGGAACATCTGTTCCTGCTATTCAAGTCAACATGTACGACTGTCTTGTAAATCAAGTTCATTTCAGGGTACTGTGTTGGGTGGCGTCAGGGAGCAGGGAGGGCAGATGAGGAGGAGGAGTATGGGCCGAAGGAATGATAACCTAGTCCCATTCGGGGGTGTGACAGAAGTGATAGGACGCACGTGTCTGGCCCCGATATGGAACAGTTACTTTTGTGCTGTAAGAGAAATGGAGAGGAAGTCTACTGGGGATTCACGGGAAGAAGGGAACACGTCCAACCTACCTGGAAAAGCCTGAATGAAATTTGATAGTCATTTGGGTTGAGCCTGGAAGGATGGTTATCATTTCCGTGGGAGGAAGTGGGGTTTCGGTCAGAGGCAAGACCCTGACCCTCCACACAGCAGAAGGAAAGCTGGAAGCAGTGCGAAGTGTTGATGAGGGTAGCCAGGCGCTGTTTGGTCGGAGCGTGGGCAGGAGGAGCTCTGGGCTCACGTGATGGATGGCGTTGCCAGGGAAGGAGCTAATACCTGGGGAAGTGGTGGAGGCCTACGGAAGGTTTTGAAATAAGTGAAAGAACTGAATACAAGGTCACGAAGACTAGACAGGAGCAGAGAGGTCACAGAGCCTGGGAAGGGGAGCCAGAGGCCAGGGGAGAGGCCCGCAGTGCCTGACCGAGGGCCCGGCGGTGCAGGCGGCCAGGGCGGGGTGGAGGACGACAAGCTTGGGCAGCAGTTTGGTGAGAGACGGCAGTGAGGGCGGCCGAACCATCCTTCCCTCTGGGGTTTGCGGCTTGAGTGCTGAGGAGGATGGGGTGCCGTTGACAGAGCAGGGAGGTCAGAAGAGGATTTTGTTTGAGGAGACAGGTGGAGGACAGGGCAAGGAGGGAGGAGTGGGGAGTTCTGTTTTATTTGTGTGGCTGTTAGCATTGTTGTGGCTTTCTGACAATTGACAGCAGCGATTTCAGGTTTGCTCCTCAGAATAGGGTCTAGAGATGTAGATTTGAAATTGTGGTTCTTAATCTGTTTGGAGCTATGGATTCCTTTGATAAATATGATAAAAATTACAGTTTCTCATCCCCTGAAGAATGCACTTATGTACAAAACCTCACATAAAATGTTAGGGTTTCAGCCCCTCTGAAGCCCATCGATCCCAGGCTGCTTAAGGTCGTTAAGTTACTTAAGTAACCCTGATGTATAATAAAGAAGTCCAAACAAAACCTGTGTTTCGCTTGGAAGCTGAGAAAGGTGAATGAATGTATTTGTGAGAGGGGAGAGGAAGCAAGAGAGAGAAGGGATCTTTCTGAAGCAGGATCCTGGGGAAGACAGAGGGGGATGGGGCGAAAGCCAGTTTGTAGGGCAGTGTTGGAAAGGCGAAGGAACAATTATTCCTCTGAGACAGGAGGGAAAGAAAAGTTTTCAAGCTGCCACGGTGGGGAATGCGAGAGTGTGCCAGGAAGGGATTTCCTGGAAGCCTAATCTAAGCCTGATTGCATTGAACAATACAAAGGGCCCTGCTTGAAAAATATCACTTTGTTAATATTATTGAAACTGTTAAACCAGCTGCAGATTATCTCAGTGATTTTTTTTTTTTTTTTTATTGTAAGCACTTGAGGTCAGAAGTAAGCATGCTGTTGTATCCATGAAATGCTGTCTGAAGGCCAGGAGAGCTGGGTTCCAAATCCAGCCACAGGGTGAACGGTGTACAAGTGGGCTTTTTGCTCTCAGACCACCGCTTTGGCTCTCTCTGGCCTCCTTCCCCATTAGCATTTTCACCCCTCAGTGTGTTCAAGTTGGGACTTAAACTTTGAATTGAACTTGAGCAGTTTAGCCACACATAGTCGACCCCAACCTGTTAATTTGATTGTTTCCGTATTATGTCGGTCCAGTCAGACTTGGACATTGTTCCCATAACATTTTCTACTTCAGCCAAAGTGTTTATTTTCTTGCTTTATTTTTGTTTTGCCTTACAAACACTAGAACTTGTACCAATTTTGCAAACTACCTTGTGACAACGCTACTACTAGGTAAATGATACATTTTTATAAGAAACATTGACAACGCTGGGGCGCCTGGGTGACTCATCAGTGGGTTAAGCATCTGACTCTTGGTTTTGGCTCACGTCCTGATGTCAGGGTCCTGGGACTGAGCCTTGCATTGGGCTCTGCACTCAGCAGGGAGTCTACTTGAGATTCTCTTTCCCTTTCCCTCTGCCTCAACTCCCGCCTCAAAAAAAAAAAAAAAAAAACTTGAAAAAAAGAAATGTAACAATGCTTCTGACGTAAGTTTTTAAAGGCAAGAACAAAAATTGTGTAAATCTGAATAGAGCCTGATAGTGCTATTGAAGAGAGTAATTAATTGTTGGGGTGGTTCGTTCAATGCCAGAGTTCTTCTTTCATTGATTTCCTTTATTGTTTGCTCATTTTTCACCCAAGTGGGATAACCAGAGAGAATATAAATTTTAGATGAGTGTTTAACTGTTAATCCCAATGTATTATTGAGTCATGAAATCCATTTACTAGGTTGCAACCAGCATTTTTAAATGGACTAGAAGAGAAAATAGTAAGAGCATAATACGTAATACGTACCATGGGTACGTATGGTTTTGTCAAACATTTGCTTCAGGTGTGTGTGTGTGTGTGTACGTGTATGTACAGGGAGGTGGTCATGGTGCAAAGTGTATGGTTTTCTGTTAATCATGATCTAGAAAGCTTGAAAAACAATCTTTTAGATAAAGGTAGAATATATAGAATAAAATGGGTTTTGAGTTAATTTAGGCATAAGTCACTTACATCTGTCTTTACAGCTATAGGCATGCATGGACTTTCCTGAATTTTGTTTAAGAGAAGGGCTTGCGTTTTGACAAAACTCCTGGAGTGGAGCCTCACATACGGAGGTGGAGAGCTGGAAGGAGTGGAGCCCGGGACGCAGTTGCCAGGCTCGTGGCAGCCACGGATGAGGGAGAGCCAGAGAGAGGACTTGTTTACGCAGCCTTGCTGGTGTGTGCTCACGAGCACACGCAAGGCAGTCCAGGGGCCCGTGTCTGAAGCTGGCTCAGTCGCTTACCTGCTTGGCAACTTTGGAAGCCATATAATATTTACGTGCTCCAGTGTTCTCATCTGTAATGGGTATAATAACCGTCTCTGCCCCCTAGAGTTTTTGTGAGGATTAAACCTAAACTGTTTACAAGTGCCTGGCATGCAGTAAGTGCCCTTTGAATGTCAGCTGTGCAGTCGCACGCCATTTTCCCGGCAGGTGCAAAGAAGAAGGATGATTGCCCCAACACACTTTTTTTCCCCCAGAATATTAACAAAGTAATTGTGATAATATGTGAGACACTCTAAGTCCCTTAAAAGAAAGATGCTATGTGGATAAGGTTACTATCCTTATTAACAAACCATTGGTCGTACTTGGATAAAGGATTAGTTGAAAGTCTTAAATTTCAGTGTGTTAAGTCCAGAAAGCATCTTAACTAGAAATGTGAAATAGGGGCAGCAGTGATCGTCTTCAGAAAAGGTTTCCCTTTGTTTTTTCTGTCCCTCTTCTGACCCCACGCAGGCCTCCCACTTCCAGTGTAGTGTGGCTCATTCGGGCGTGTGTACCTCTGTGGTCTGTGCTTTCCTGCGCCATTCTGGATTAAGCTCTTGGGCATCACAGTGTTTTCTGCCTCTTGTTACTCTGAACTCATCAGCACTCGTGTAGTTGCAAAGGCTTTTGGTGTTTTGTTTGCTTTGGTAAACTTGACCTTCATGTGGGTGGTAGGACTGGGCACAGGAGAGAAGACTGCTGCCTGTGCTTTTGAGAGAGAGAAACAGCTGGGTTTCAGGGCCTTTTCTGGGAAGACCAGCAGCCTTCCACGGACTGATGGTGTGGTATTTCCTACCATGGGCAGCACGGGGGAAGCAAGGTGTTAGAAACGGCCGCACCTTTCAGGAGAGGGTCCGGCTGCATTTGTAGGTGTTTGTGACTTCTGCCTTTGCTTCTCAGAGTCTTTGCCACTTGTCCATACGACTTGAACGCTGTGTCATTTCTACCTTGTGTCCACTCTGGCTCAGGTCCAGTGGTACTTGCTTGTAAAAATGATTGCATAAAAATTACCAAAGCGGGTGATGGGGGCGCACATCTTTTTCAGTCACTCAAATGAGAGTTGTAAATGATCCTGTGAATAGGCAATTAACAACGAGGGTACTTTTCCCTGGGCCTTCATTTTTCAGTCCAGAATTGGGGACATTTTTATAAATTGCTTAGAGATTTTAAAAATCTCAGACTAAAATTTAGTGGACTCCTACTTCCTAGGCTGACCACAGAATAGATAAAAGCAAACAGCTCATTTTCAGAAGGCAGTTGAAATGAGAAGCAGTACTCTGTGTGTGTACACACACACACGCACACACACACACCCTATACCTGCTTTTTAGCCTAGATGTGGCTTTGGGACTGAAGCAGGTCTCAGTTCTCCATTTTCTCCTTGGCTAGGACTCTTTTTTTCTTGGACAAGCAGTAAATGTGGCCAACTGAGGGTCTCATCACGCTTCCTGCCGCCTCCAGGACTTGGCCCTTGGTCTCTTTCAGTCTCTCTCTTCTCCCTGCTCCCCATCTCCTGGAACCATGCTCCCAGCAGGACTGGCCCCGCGTGGCCATCCGTCTTCAGAAGCCCAGTGTTCTCTGCCTGCCTGCACGTGCTTGGCGGCCACTCCCTTCAGAGCCCGCCCCACTTCTCGCCCTCCCACGCCAGGGGAGCTATGCTTTTGAATGTGACTCAAGAACCTGCAAGTGCTCCAGCCACCTCTCCTTTCACAGGTTTTTTAAACTACTGAGTAGCCACGAGAGGATGTTTGTAAAACACATGTGAAGTATGCGGAAGTCTGATACCTGGAGCGTCCCTCTGGCTCCCGGGACGTCGTGTCTTTGACTTCATCCACCACGGCGCTCTTCAGCTGGGCCTGCTCTGCTGAGTTCTTACTGGCTGGCTCGAGGTGCCTGGTTCCCCAGGCTGTTTTGTGATTCTTGCTTCTGAACCCCTCTTCCTCGGACCTTTATGGGATTACTCAGAGGCCAGGATCGAAGGCAGTTTGACGTTTCCTTCTGCCAGGCATCTTAGGGCACTCCCGGTGTGGGTCAGTTACAAATTAGATTCCCTGCTTGATGTTTTCCGGACCATCCAAGTTTTATGAGCTTGGGCTACGCATTGCTTCAGAGCTGCCTTGTGGCTACGAATTCCTGGTGGGGGACAGCAGTGGAGACTTTTTTTCTCCCTCGATCAACACCAATAATCGGGACAGGTAACTTCCTTCGAGTCTTGGGGGGTTACTTGCTGTTTGTCTTTACCCTGAGGTTGTAGCACTTGGGAGGCCAACCTCTACTGAAGGCGGTTTCCAGTCTGATGCCCGTCTTGGCATCTTGGGTGAGCCTGGGCCTTTATGCCCTCTATCTCCTAAACTCCCAACAGGCCATGAGAATCCATTCTGTGAGCGCCTGGAGGTAAAAGCAGTGCTTTCCTCTTGCTCTCTACGTTCCCATTTGTGGTTAGTGTTTAGCTTCTGAGTATTTGTTCCTCCCTAGCTAGCTCAGTAGAGCATTTTAAAAAAAGGTTTCTGTTTTATCCGGCACTTCTAGATGTTTTCCGCAGAAGGCTCAGTTAGAGCATCTGTATACCAGACACCTCTCCCTGTAGAAAAGTCCACTCTTCCCCCCTCCTTCTTGCTCTAGACCATCCCCTCAACAGTCTCTCTCCCTCTCCTGTCTTCCGGCATTGCCCATCTGACCTGACTTCCAGATGCAATGCTTTGTGTTTCCCTTTAGCTGCTCCATAACTTCAACTGACCCCTGAACGTTCCTTTAAAATAATCTCTTCTCTTTCCCTTAAACCTGCCCCTCTGTGTTCCCAGTTTCTCATGGTATCTTCTCTTCCTCCAAAATCAAGGCCACCATTGGAAGATTTCCCTTTTCCTGAATGTTTACTGAATCCGGGGTTTTCGTCTCTTCTTTTCTCAAGTGGTGGAATCGTACTTGGACTGGTTTTCCCGCTTCCTTTCTGTCTCCTACCCAGTCCACCCCTGCACGTCCTCTCCCTGGGACTCGGCTCTCATTCCCCCCGCCCTCCAAACATCAGCAGTTCCTCCCTCTCTGTCAGCGCAGATACAGACTTGGGTCTCCCCCACTGTGTGGCCTCACCTCTCAACTGTCCCCACTTTTTTCGACCCCCTCCTGCACTTTGGCCATGTTTGCTGATGGCCTCATATTCGCTGAGTTTGGCTACCAATTGTGCCTTTTTGTCATCATTGTTATGATCATGTCCAAGGTCATCTTACCCTTCCAGGCTCATCTCCCTAGAAGTCACCTAAGCATTCTCTGGAGTCCCAGGCGCTCTCTCTGCGCTCTCCTCTTTACGGGATCGGCAGTTGTGCCCTCCTTGTCACTGTCCTTTGGAGAATTTCTGACCCCTTAAAGACAGTGCCTGTGTCTTACTCATCTTTTTCTCTACTGAATGCCTTGTTCATGGTAGGCCGTCGGTAAGTGTTTGTTGAATTAATATACTAAGGTCAGTAGAATGAATGAATGAAGAACCAGCAGCAACCAAGTCATCAGTAAGAATATTCTGTTTATAAAGGGCATTTACTCAACAGGCACTACTTTAAAAGTTTGACAGTAGCTAATATATGTCCATAATTGAAAATTCGGGAAGTATAGAAGGTACTGTTAAGGACTCAATGTTTGTGTTCTCCCAGAATCCTATGCTGAAGCCCGAACCCCCCAGTGTGATGGTATTTGGAGGTGGGGCTTTTGAGAGGTGATTAGGTTTAGATGAGGTTATGAGGGTGGAGCCCCAGGTTGGGATCACGGACCTTATAGGTAAAGGAAGGGGCCAGAGCTTGTGCTTTCCACCACAGTGAAGTACAGCAAGAAGGCTGCCCTCTGTAAACCAGGAAGTGGGTCTCACCAGAACCCAGCCTTGCTGGCTCCTTGCCCTTAGACTTCACAGCCTCCAGAACCGTGAGAAGTAAATGTTCATTGTTTTAAGCCACCCAGCGTGTGGTAACTTGTTATACTGGCTGGAACTAAGACAGGTATGTCGCTCCAAGCGTCCTTCACCCCGTCCCATCCCCCCCTCACAGACAACCAGTGTTTTCAGTCTGTTACTGTCCACCCAGCGATAGTTTAAGCCTATTCATGCAACTTGTTAGGCATCTTCTACACCCTATTTATGACCATACAGTCCTCTGTTGACTGTACCATACTTTCTTCAATCCTCTCTTGATGGATACTGAGGTCATTTCCTATCATTTGCTGTTACATAAACTGCGGTGGGTAACCTTGCACATATATCATTTTGTAGGTGCTCGTGTATGTTGTAGGGTAAGTTCTTAGAAGTGGAATTACTGCTATTACCAAATATCCCTAAAAGAAGATGTATTGGCTTTCACTCCCACATGCAGTGTGTCAGAGTGCTTGTTTCCAGACATCCCCTCCAACCCTCTTCATTTCCTATAGCTGCTCTAACACGGGACCACGGACTTGGCAGCTTAGAAAAACCCGAGTCTGTCATCTTACAGTTCTGGAGGTCAGAAGTCCAAAATGGGTCTCACTGGACTAAAGTCAGGGGGGGTGTGGTGCTGTGTGTCTTCCGGGGAATCTAGAGGAGAGCCCATTCCTTGCATTTTCCAGCTTCTGGAGGTACCCACGTTCCTTGGCTCACAGCCTCTTCCTCCATCCGCAGAGCCAAAGCCCTGGTCGAGTCCTTCGAATTACCCTGACTTTATTCCATTCTCACTCTCCTTTTCTGATTCCGACTCTTCGGCCTCCTTCCACATCTCAGGACCCTTACAGTGACATTGGCACCCCCGGGAAGTCCGGGGCGCTCTTCCTGTCTGAAAGTCCGGGGGTTAGACACCTTAATTCCTCTTTGCCACGTACGGTCACAGGTTTTGCCACCTGCACCAATCCAGGATGCTTTCTGATTTTTTGATCTTCACTAATCTAATAGGTGAAAATGTGGATTCATAGTTTTATTTTGTATTTATCCTATTTGACTGAAATTAAATATCTTTTGGTTTGAGCTATTTGTATTTCTAGTGATTCTCTGTGGCTTCTGCCTATATTTCCTTTGGGATTTTGGTCTTTTTTTTGTCAATTGTAAGGAGTTCTTTATGTAATAGTTACACTCGTAATAAGAGTTGCAAATATTTTCCCCATATGTCTTTTGACATGGGAATTTTTTTTAAATCTTTGTATTTAGCAATTTTTTGTGATGGGGGTCCCTAAGACCACCCCACCGTCAATGATTCATTAGGAGAATTCAGAAGCTGTAACATATAGTCATCCTCACAAGTGTGATTTGTTATAGCAAAAATGTATGGAGGAAGAGCTGCAAAAGGAAAAGGTACATGCGGTAAAGTCTGGGGGTGGGGGGAACCAGGCACAAATTTCCAGAGTTTTCTCCCAGTGGAGTCACACAGGAGACACTTAATTCCTACAGCAACAAGCTGAGACAACACATGGGAAATGTTACCAACCAGGGAAGCCCAGCACCCAGAGTTTTTATTGGAGGCTGGTCATGAGGCACCCTCTGCCTAGCATGTCCCCAAATCACTGCCTCTCAGAAGGAAAGCCGGGGTTAGGGTTAAGCATAAACCACGTTTATATGGTTGAGGCACCATGAACCCCTCTTATCAGTTAGGGAGCAATGGGAACTCTCCCGAGAACCCAGGTTCCCAGAGTCCAGCTGAGGGCCGACCTCACAAGCAGACCTGTCTCAGGAGAGCAGCCAGGCCTGCTAGGTTAAACTCTTGCCTGCATTTTCTTTTACAGCTTTTGGGTTTTACATTCCCTGTTAGGGATGTCTTCCCTACTCAGAGTCATAGAAGAATCCCTAGAATATTCCTTTGAAACTTCAGTTTCTTTTTTAAAATGTAAATATTTCATCAATTTGGAATTTATTCGGGGTTACTGTGTAAGATATGGATCCAAATCTTTCTTCCACTGTTGTTGCAATACCATTTGTTGACTGTTCCACTCGTTTGAAACACCACCTTTATCACACACTTATTTCTTCTTTGTGTTTTGATTTCTGAATATTTCTTTTCTTGCATCAATCCCCCTTCAAGTACTAGTGACGTTCTTTTAACCATTGAGGCTTTATGAAGTGGAAGGTCTCCTAGGGCGGGCCTGTCCTCATTCCTCCTCTTTTTCATCCCTTTCCTCCCCGTTTTTGCTCTCCAGGCATTTACACAATGCCCGCCTGCCTTATGGCTAGGTGTGGGGAGCTGGGGCTCATGCCCACTTGTCCGGGAGGACAGACAAGTGCATCCAATACAGATGCATGTGCACAGGCTATCAGGGGAGCGGGAAGCAAGGGACTTGGTGTCAAGGACAGCTTCCTAGAGGAGGTGAATCCTGGAAGATGAGTAGGAGCATTAGCCAGGCAGAAATGGCCATGGCCAAGTGCAGGAACAGTATGTGCAAATGTGAAGAGGCTGGACACAGACTGGACCCACACGTGAGATGGTGTACATGTGGGGGTAGTGGTGAGAGATGGTGCTGGAGGGGGAGGCTGGGCCCCAAAGCTTGTGGAGCCTACCACGCCCCACCAAGAGGTTCCACTTTGTATCTAAACAGGAGGGGAGCCATTCAAGGGGTTGAAGCAGGAAAGTGACATTAGATTTTGATTTCAAAAAGATTGCTTGGGCTGCAGCATGCAGACTGGATGGAGCAGGGCAGGAGTTTATTTCCGGGGATGTTTGTTACTCACCCAGGGGCATGATAATGAGTCCTTGAAATGGGGCAATGGAGAGGACAGGAGAGAATGGATTTGAGGAAGATCTAGAAGATCAGTAGAATCCGTTGATCGTGTGAATGTAGTTATGATGGGGCATGGCATGATAGGGAAGAACCCAGCCTGGATAAGCAGGTGGACAGTGGGACCAGCGGTCGGGACTGGGAATATAGGAGGGGAGTGAAGAAGAGGCAGCGACTTCCAGTTCAGATATGCAGAGTTGCAGGTGTCTGTAGGACAACCAGACATAGACATCTATGAGGCAGGTTGCTGCGTAGACCTGGAGCTCTCACCCGGGGAGAGGTTTCTTTGGTGGGCCCAGACGTGATCAATGGCATTTTCATCGATGTGGCCAAAATGGCCAGGAGAGACAGTTACAGTGAGAGGAGGTGTGGCACATGAACCCTGAGAAATGTCACCTTAAATGATTATGATTTTGGACAAGTAGGAAAGAAGATACTTTTTCCACATGGTTTCAACTGACATTTCAAGTGTACTTTCGGGGTCTTCTCCTCCTGAATAAGTGAATATGTACATTTATATATGAAGGTGATGGCAACCCAAAAATATGAAGCCACTTTCCCCAGGGAGGGTGGTGGAAAGAGGACTAGGAGAATTATTTAAGCCAGCGGAAGTATAAATGGTAATTTATGTGCTAGCCACTTTTGACCTGTGAGGCTTTTGTCAGACTTTTGGATTAAATTACTTTTGATGCAGTTACATGAAAGATGTTACTTTGAACTATAAACTTTGCCAAGTTTCAGTACCTCCTGTGGTTCTTTCTCAAAATTCTTGGCTTTCTCCCCCGCAACTTTGATGGAAGCATTTTTTTTCCTTGTATGAAGAGGTCTTGTTTCTTAAGTGTAACCTAAAAGATGAAAATGAGGTGACTTTACATTGCCACACCCTTAAATGGTAGATGGAAGCTTTTAAAAAGGCAGGTGTCTTCAATTTCTGAAATCAAATTAGAAAGAAAAAAATGCCCACTTAAATTCCTGTTCAAACGCTGCGAAATTCCATCAGGAAAGAAGGAGTGAGTGAACAGTCCCCTGGATTTTTAGTGCTAGGTATTCAGAGTTATAGTTTGTTTACTTCCTAAAAAGGGTCTGTTCTTCCTAAAACTTGTGTCCATGCCTGGTGGCAGCATCACTTGAAAGCACTGTTAAATCTTCGTAGCTTATCAGTTCATTCCCCTGGGTACTATGAAAATAGTTTTCTTCTGTAACTGCCTCCCTTTTGAATGATATTTAATTTTTACAAATATGACTCTCCAACATCCAGTTCTGAGACGCAACATGACAAGTCTTTGAGGGAAGGGGCTTCATGAGATCTAGAAACTCTAATTCACGGACAACTCTCCCACCCCAAAGAAGGAAACTTAGAGTTGCTCAACATTTATGGAGCCTATTAAATAGCAATAAATCCAATCCAGGTCTTTTAAGTGAGTTGGTGCATCTTCACATAGGTGCCATTTTAAAATAATGGCTAATTAAATGAAATCTAAAACCTGTTGTCCTTTCAGATTTTTCCCCCATGAGACACAACAGTGATAAATGTAGGAAAATTTAAATGACAAGTTACATTCTCTTTGTCAGAGCTGTTTTTATCCCTAGTGTGAAATCAGAGATTTTCATCTCAACTTTGTCCTTTAACATTTTTCAAATGTTACATTGTGCTATTTTTAATCCTGGAAAAAATGCACATGATTGCTTTTTTTTTTTTTTAAGTCTCCATGCATGGTATCTCTTGACTAGTAGGAATCTGAATTGGTGAAATGCCCAAATACTAATATAGAGCCAAATAAAGGAAGAACCTGCTCCCTTGAAGCCAGGGTAAGCACGTTAAGTGTGTCCTTTCATGGTTTTGATACTGTACTCTAGCTATACAAGGTGCTCACAATGGGGAGGCTGAGTGAAGGGTGCATGGGACTTTGCTGTACATTTTTGTAACTTCTTGTGAATCTATAAGTATTTCAAAATTAGTTTTTTTAGAAAAAGTGAAGCAGCCCCCCAGATAGCCCACACACACAGAAGCGTTGGGCTGTATTCCTGAGTGTGGTCGTGTATGGCACGTGGCCCTTCAGGATCAGGGCGACCACCTCACTCCCCGGAAATTCTGGCTCTGCCGGGGCGCGAGGTGGGGCCCAGGCACCCACTGGCACCTCCGGAGAGCGCCCCCCGCTGCCCTAGCCCGACCCCCGAGGCAGAGCCCGGCCCGAGGGACCAGGCCCCAGCAGGAAGAAAGGTGTAGAGGGCCTCCTGAAGCCCCCATTGGGCACAACCCTTCTGGGCTCAGAGGCTCTGCAGAGCTGGGGCTCCCGGATGGACGGACGCACTCCTGATGCGCGGTCCCCAGGCTGTGAAGTCAAGTCACTGCGAGACCGGCGCGTGCAGCCAGCTTGATCATTACCCGGCTCACACGCCCGACTCCCCGATCCATCCTCAGAAAGGAAAGTGCTCTCCCCGTGGCACTTCGGTTTCCCAAAGAGAGGCTCCCAAGTGACCCAAGGATAGAGTTAGGAATCACTGGAAATGGCAACCTGCTGATAAAGTTCTAAAAGACTCAAAGCCTTAAAAAATGTATTTGTCTGTAAGAGAAAATAAATGACAGCTAAAAATCTCAAGGCATGTAACCTGTTAACTTTAGGTTTTAACAGTTTTCAGACAGGAGCTTAAGACTTGTTACAAGTCACCACTTGTAGATGCATTTTGTACTTTGTAATAATGAGGTACAGATGAAGGGTTTTGTTGCCTTGCTTTAAGGCTTAGGAAGTTTTTTTGTAATAATCCACCTTTATGTTACCCTGTTGAGAGCTTGTGTTTTAAAACTCTTCCTTCGTTCTCTTACCTGAATCTTTAAGAGGGGGAAAGAAAAAAAAGGTAAAAATTAAAAAATCTGGGAAATAAGTCCGGGTACATCCAACTTTAGAAAATATCCGCATTGGTTCTTTTGGAATGCTTACCTCAGTGGAGCCAAGTCTCGACAACTTCACATTCACATTCTAACAAGTAATGCTTTTTAAAAATATTTTTTCTTGGGGCGCCTGGGTGGTGCAGTCGGTTAAGCATCCGATTCTTGGTTTTGGCTCAGGGTTGTGGGATTGAGCCCCATGTCGGGCTCCATGCTCAGTACAGAGTCTGCTTAAGGCTCTCCCTCTCCCTCTCTCTCAAGTAAATAAATAAAATATTAAATATATTTTTTTCCTTATAATTGTAAGCTAATTTATTTGGATGGTTAAAATTTTGGTTTAAACACCTGGTCTTTTTTACCTTAAGCTCCAATTCAGTATTAGATGTGCTCCTGTGTATTTCATGACCAGGACTATCTGGCTGTTGGGTGATTCATAAACTTTCCTGAAATATCTGAGCTCCAAGTCTGGCTCTTAGCTCTTAACCTGGGAGTTGTTTCCATCATAGAGTTCTCAGAGGCATGTTTTAGAGGTAAAGGATGCCAGTTCATTGACTCATCCTGTTCATCTGGATGTCTTTAGAATGTGAAGTGTTTTTCCAGAATGATTTCTTGAGAAAGGCCACCTGAGATGTTGCTACCATGAGGACGTTGTACCCACTCTCCTATTAATGACAATTTTTTATATTACTTGTATTCAGAGTTCCCTTAAAGCAAACATATTAAAGAAATTATGGAGATAATTTTGGTTTGGGCTATATAACTTTCATCTTCTGATAATAATTTTGTAAACTTATCAGTAATTTTAATATAAGATACAAGAGAATATGTGAAGCAAGAACGGAGTTGCTTTATTATTCATGACTGAGAAATAGTTACATTGAAAATGCTGCTGGCAAGTCAAAGGACACTAATAGCATTAACACACATGACGATTTTTCTGGAGAGAGAGCTTTATCCGGCCTTCTTTGAGTTAGTAATTTTATTCTTTGTTTTTAAAAGGCTGCCATATTCACTTGAGCTCCATGGGAAAGGTGCAAATAACTAAAAACAAACAAACAAAATGAACAAAAACAAAAACAAATGTGGAGGTCAGGAACTCATTTCAAGAAAGCGGCTTATAGGTCTTCTTCTAAAGGGAATGACAGCCCTGTGTCTCAAACCACCTGGCATCTACACATACATCAGCAGCACAGTATTCAGCAAAATTGATCAGTGTAATATCCAGTACTCAGATGTCACCAAGACAGTGCTTTGATACGTGCTACGGATTCTGTTGAGAGAAACGAGTGCACCGTACATTTTAGTACTATTTCCATCAAAAGTCCCCCCGTCTTTGAGTTAAACTGAAGTTAACAGAAATCACGTGTTTCCCGAGTGGTAGGAATAATTAAGTATTGCTGTGGATTCAACGAATTGCTTAGCTAGATCAGTATCATGTGGTCAGTGTGCTACCCATTGTAGAATACACAGCATTTGGGCCTACCACTGCCTGGATTGAGACCTGCTGAGGGTGCTCTGTGCTTTAAAAAAAAAAAAAGAAAGAAAGAAAGAAAGTTTAAGAAGACAGTCCAGAGAGCAGTCTCTTAACCAACTGAGCCACCCAGGCGCCCAGAGAGCAGTCTCTTAAACCTCTTGCTTTTTGAATACATAAAACTGTTGCTGCCAAGCAAGGCTTTTCCAGAAATGCTCTGTAGTGTGGGGGAGGGGATGCTGGCATGCACAGTTGTAGGACGACAACAGAGGAAAAAGTGCCCAAACCCAGCGCTTCCAGAGAAGGTGCAGGGGCTCTATAGGCTTGACATTTTCCCTGGGGCAACAAATATGTATTCTGCCTACCATGGACCGGATACCGTTCCAGTTACGGGGGATATAGGATGTGACCAAAACAGGTGTCTGTCTTTATGGAGCCCATGGTCTAGGGGAGGGGACGGTGGGAGTCCAACAGTAAACAAACAAGTATACATATAATCTGTCAGGTGGTCATAAGTAATAGGGGGAAATAATAGGGGAAGGAGAATGGGGGATGCTGTTCTGGGGGGGTGGAATAGCATGTAGTTTTTCTATAGGGTGTCAGAATAAGTCTCACTGTTGAAGGTTACATTTGGGCAGAGATGTGAAAGAAGTAAAGGGGAAAGCCATGGAGGAAAAGGATTCCAGACAGCTGGACGGCAGATAGAAAGGCCCTGATGTTGGTCTGTGCTTGATGCTTTGGGGGAAGAGCACCGGAGGCCAGTGTGGCTGGAGTGGAGTGAGCAATGGGAGAGCAGAGGCCTGATAGGGGCTGTGGCCAGAGGGTGGACAGCCATATGTAGGCTATTGGACAGACTTCTGCTTTGACTCCAAGTGAGATGGAAAGCCACAGGAGGATTTGGGGCAGGGGAATGACTTGAGCTGACTTAGGCTGTGACACCATTACTCTGACTTTAGAGGTAAAGAGGAGAGTAGGGGACCAGTTAGGTTATTATAATGATGCAAGTGGGAGATGGTTGAGGCTTAGACCAGGGTGGTGGCAGTGAGTTGATGAGGATAACACTGAGGTTTTGGGCTCAACTAGAAGGATGGGGCTGCCATCTACTGAAATGGGGAGGCTGTAGGAAGAGCAGGATGGGAGGCGTTCAAGGGTTTGGCTTTGGATGTGTTAACTTCAGAGTCCTCCTCTGGAGGCAGGCTGGAGTTGTGGAGCGGTCCCTTGGACAGCCAAGTGTGCAGATCCAAGTCGGGGCTGGAGAGCCATAGGTACTTAGGAGTCACTAGAGTATAGATGGTATTTGAAGCTGTGAAATTCATCAATATTGCCTCCATGGTGAGCACAGAGAGAGAAGAGAGGTCTGGGTCCTGTCATTTCACAGAGATCAGGGCATTGATTCAGAATTCACAGAGAACCATTAATTAAGAATTTTCCTAATGTCCTGTCCCTTTTTAAATAGATAAACATGTCATTATTCCCTTTTGAGACAGTTGTCTGTTTAGTAATTATTCCTGACTTTCCTTTTTTTTTTTTTTTAAGTGACTTTTACCTGATCAATTGCTAATACTGTTCAAAATGGATAGGTGTGTTTTGGTCTAGAAACCTGATTTTTGTGGAACATCATTTTAAAAAGGACAAATTAAAAAAGGTGTTTGTAGCCATAGAAAAATTGAGGTCTCAGTAGTAATGATTACTCAAGCTAGAAGGTAGCATTAAGTCTAGTCTGTATTTTCCACTCTTACTCCTTTTTGAAAGTCTCACTTTGGATTGTGATTTCTTGGTAGGCAAACCTGGTGGGTGAAAACTCGGAGGACGTAGTATTAGTAGACTGTTAGTTCCGTCACGCGGAACTTTAAATTCTTTTTTTCCTTTTGCCTTTTCTAGCCCATATTTGCTTTTCTAAATGAAGAAAAGTTTAACGTGGATGGGTGGACAGTTTATAATCCAGTCGAAGAATACAGAAGGCAGGTAAGTCATGTGGTGAATCGCAAACATGCCGGGTGACAATATGTTGTTGGTCATGCTCTTTGAGCATCAGTGAAATGCTTGCAAAGTCTAGCTTAAATGGCAGTTATAGCTTATTTTATCTATTACTCTGTAATTTATGAGCTCATTCCATAGCCATATGATATGTTGTTCATGAGATGAATCACATATTTGGAGTCTAGAAGAGTCAAACTTCTATATCTTACTATTTAGGAGTTCATGTCACTATATATTTACATATCTGGGCGCTTAACTATCACTGACAGCTAGATTCAAATTATATTTATTCTGGTTTGCAGATTGAAATGAATTAGAACGGTTTCCCTGTAATGATGACTTTTCCAAGAAAACTTTGATGACTGTATACTAAAATTGCTTTTATTGCTCTCTTCTGTAGACTTCACCCACGTGCATCATTATGTGCTGTAACAAAGGCAAGAGGCTTGATATAGTGTTGCTGTTCAGGGACAAAGGTCTCTTGTGGCATTTTGTGAAGAAGAGCCTGTGCATTTTATGTACAAGAGCCACAATTTGACCTCTGGTTTAACCAAATCTGTAGACCAGCTAGGAGTTTTGTGATGGAGTTTTTCATAGTTCTCATCCTATACAGCTCTTAAAATAATTGGGAACTTTTGTCGAGTGAGCTTTGAGAATCAGATCAAGCCCAATTGCCTTCTATGAAAAGGCAGTGAATGTAAAGTAAAATCTTAGAACCCTAGACTTGAGAAGAACCTTCTAGCCACCACCTCCACTACCAAGCACCTGCGTTGATTTTGTTTTTTTTTTTTTTTTTTTTAGCCTTGACCAGTGGTGTGCATATTTGTAAGCAGATTTGATGCTCAGGAATGTGGGTGCAGGAGTTAAATCACATGCATGAGGTAGTACGTCCTCTGCAGCTTTAGGCTGTTAAGTTTTCAAAGGCTATATATACCTCTCATTTTAATGACCTCTGTTCTGGGTCAGTTATTGAGGCAGAAGAAAGACCATGAAAACATTTTGCATGTTCTGGAGACCTCTGTAGCAGTATGTATTTAAGTATCTTTACCTTAGTTTTGGAGTGTGCTGACAATATTAAGACTTATTTTTTAGATCAGTGTTTCTAGCTTGAAACAAGACAGTTCATGGTTAAGATTGCATGCATATACGAACTGTTGAAAGGTATCTTGTTTTAGACTGCCATTATATTTCATCTTTTCTTCTTATAACTTTCTCATGGGACTTAAAACTCTCTAATTGGACTCAGCATCAGACTCACCTGTTTGGTCCGTGGTCTATAGGACCAGACCTAAGGAAAAGGTACAATGTCTGTCCCCAAAGCAAGCACCCACATAGCTCACCTCTGTGTGTGTATTTGTGTATTTGTGAGTATGGGGAGAGAATATTCCACCACCTCTGGATCTTGTCCATACTAGATACGGTTTTGTGGGTGGATGACAGGATGGGAGGTGTACTCTGTGTCTCCCTGTCACATTAGCAGTGTGCTTAGAATGCAGATGGCTGTATTTCTCATGCAACCTATAGAGCAATCACCGATCCCAAACCACTTGATTGAAAAAACTTTTAGGAGGTGGCGAAATGAGCCTCCCCAGAGGGGTTTTCCTCTGTTTCCCCTCTGTGACTTTCTTCATAAACTTAACCTCTTTCTACTTTGGAGCAGACTGAAGCATTCACTCTGTTTTGAGTAGGGACAGGAAGTAGCCTGATCTCTTTTCTGCCATCAGACACAGGTTGAAACTACATGATGCACTTTTCTTTGGGGTGGGGGTGGGGTACACAGGTGGGCGATGAACTTGGGTTTATCTTTATTGTACAAGTAGTAAGAAATAGTTTGACATGAAATAAAGGAAGATCTCAAATTCAAGAGAATCTGTATTGACCAATGATATTTCAGAATTATGGGAGCCACCAGTGTTTTGTCTTGTGTTCTTCTGTTGTCTGGATTACGGATCTGGCTCCCTTTAGTACAAATGGTAGACTGTCCCTACCCTGTGGTCAAAGAGGCATGTGCAGACTCTGCTAGAAAGAAGGAAGGAGAGCCAAGGCCAAATCCAGAGATGAAGTTTTGCAGTACTGACTTGGACTTCCTTTTTTCCTACAGGGCTTGCCCAATCACCACTGGAGAATAACTTTTATCAATAAGTGCTATGAACTCTGTGACACTTACCCTGCTCTCTTGGTGGTTCCATATCGTGCCTCAGATGACGATCTCAGGAGAGTTGCAACTTTTAGATCCAGAAATCGAATTCCAGTGAGTACTACAGTTTCCCTCAAAGATTGCCTTTTATCCCATAAGAATAGTAAAGTCAGAGAAACACTCTTGGAATTTCAATCCACTGTATAATTTTTAAGTGCCTTCTGAGGGCAAAGTACTATGCCAACTGGGAAAAGAAGTAAGACAGCACCCATCTCCCAGAGCTCACAATCAAGGTCAGAGAATGAGCGTAAACTAATTCTCATATGAGAGAGGGTATAAATAATGCATAGATCAACCAAGTGCTAGCTGGAGGGAAAGAAGGAAGGACAGGGGTTTTATGGTTTTCAACCTTTGTAGTACCATACCTGACATGTGACGGGCTCCCCATGAGCGTCGGCTGAATCATACTGGAAACAACACGCTGCCTGTCTTCTGTTATTAATAGAGCACACGAGTGCCGGCTTTAGTAGGTCTAGCTCGTCCTCATCACGTTTGCAAGCTGCCTGAATGCCATTAGCCTACTGGAGCCAAGTGCAGATTATTCCAGACAGTATACTTAACGGTATCATTGGACCTAGTTCACAAAGTTCTCTTTGGCTCTAAAATATTTATGTATGAGTCATACCGTCTACTTTGTGTGCATAAATTTTATTGACTAAAAATTTAGAGAATTCTTTCCCCTCTTAATTTTCAGGACATGTCATAATAAGTACGCTGTTTTGTTTTGGTTTTCTAAATAACAGATTTTGGAAAAATAAGGATTGAGGAAATTAAGATTTAATGTCACCTTGCCTTTAACTCCAAGTCTAGACATTTTTTGTCCTTAAAAGGACATTTGTGTGAAACTTTTGTATGATGTCAACATAATAGGAATCACAGCTTTTAAAATTCACTCGCTCCTCTAATTATGAGTATCTGTTCATATGTTAATGATCTATATCATACTTGAACATATGTTCTTGAGCTCATTTTGCTAGAATGTAGTGCCAACGAGGCTAGAGTTACAAGTTTACTTACTCCTCTTCTCCTCCGTTGTGACATACTTTTCTGTGCCATAGCCATAGACTCCACCCCTGCCTTGGCCAGCTGTTCTCCTGTAGGTCAGGATCGATTTTGTTCACGCCTTCATTCAGTCGAACATCTGCCGTGTCAAGCGCGCACGCGCGCGCGCGCGTGTGTGTGTGTGTGTGTGTGTGTGTGTGTGTGTGCGTGCGCGAATTCATGGGATTTGGGCCAGGAGAGGAGATGAAACAGCTGTGCCCAGTCCACTGTGCTCAGGTGCCATCTGGACCCTACTATTCTCCACTGCCCTGAGTGAACGAGAGTCTACCGTAGAGCCAATAGAATGCTTAACGTTTTACTTATTTAGCCATTTCATTGATCCTTCTTACTTCATAATGGCCACCAATCTGCCTTTATTTTTCCTCGTAAAGGCTAACCTCTCCATCATGTCTATATCTTTATAGATCACCATGCTTAAGAATATTTAATAGTAGATAATGTCGTCTCTCTGATAACCTTCTAACCACCTGACTCTTGACTATACCCCAGAAAATGTATTTGATTTTAATGTGAAATCATTAATAGTTGATACTCAGTTCTTTTTTAAAAGCCCATATAAAAATACAAAAAGAATTGATGAGAAAGCACTCTTGTTATTGTGTGCATAAATAGGACATGAACGATTATAAGATATTGTTGAATAACAAAATGATCCATGTGCATCAGTGTTGCCATTAATGCATACATCTGTTCTCATATGCATTCCTGTGTTCTCTCAAACAGGTTTGTCTTCAAGTTACAGAAGTCCTTACATATAAGTAATACATAGTTATTTTAGATATTTTACAAAATGCCGATAAGCAAAAAGGAGTCTGCCGCCTAGTGAGAACCACAGTTAACATTTTGGTCTACGTCCTTCCAAACCTCCTTCTATGCAAACATATTTTTATTTAAAAAAATGAAATTATTCTGTAATTTGTGCCTCAGTCCACTTTCTCTGCGTAGCATCCTCTTGGAAAGAGATGAGTGTGTGCAAGGGTGTCGGTGTACCGTAATGTATTATATCCGTTTTCTGTTGTGAGACATCTGGGTTCCTTTTAATCTTATACTATTATAAACAGTGCTGCGATCAACATCTTTTGGTGGCTAAATATGTGTGTACATCCTTAATTATCTATGGCTTCTAGATACCAACCTTAATCGGAACAACCTAATATAGTACCATATACTTTGAAAGCAGTCATGGTAGTTGGTGTTATGAAGTGATCATTCTTTATACCTGTGAGTCAAACAGCAAGCATCCTTTTTAATAAGATAGTCGCGATCCCAAAAGAAAAAGAAAGCGAAACAGCTTACAAGAGTAGCATTTCTTAATGGCATGGTGATTCCAGCCTTAAATCTCCCAGGCAGGGAGAAGAGGGGTGGAGGAAGGGAGGGCACTGTGGTGGCACACGGCAGTTTCTTGCCTAGGGCCTGATTTAAATTTAAAAGTTGGTGCAGGTGTTTATCAAATAACAAGCCTCTTGTATGTGTAGCAGTGTGCTCTTTTAAAGGTGATCTTGTATCAAATCCACATGTTGTACCAGCTTAAACTTACAGTGTTGTGGATCACTTATATCTCAGTAAACCTGAAAAATTAAAAATACATACATACATGCATAAAAGGAATCTCCTGTCTCTTACCTGTCTCGAAACAAGGGCCATAGGAGGCAGGCTGGGCCGGTGTCACCTCCACATTGTTGGTTGGAAAATGGAGGTCCAGGAGACCAGTGCTTGTCCCAGGGCTTCCCAGTTCTGAGCCTTTGGAATCTTAGGGGCCACAGTGGTGTTTTTACCGGTCTCTGGCATGGCACAAAGACTCAGTGAATGAGTACTCATTCACGCTACTGTATAATCTTTTTTCACTAACTTGTTGTCACTATTATGCACATCAGTTTTTATGAACATCAATGCTTATCATTTGCCATCATGGAGGGGGTGACTTCAGAGATGAAAACACATTTGGCCTTATAGTAAGTGAGCTTCTTCAGTTCTTGCATCTGCTTTTCACAATTTTCCCTATCTGACTTCACGGGCCACCTGGCCTGCCCCTGGAATTTACTTTACATGTGTTCTTTGCTCATCCTCCCAGCAGGGCCATGGAGTCATGTTCCGCCCCCCCATTTGATGAAGGAGGAGAGGGGAGCAACAGAGACTGTGAGCTCCGTGCCCGGGTTACAGCCACAACAGAGATGTGCCTCCCCCAGAGCCCACACTGTTGCCCACCACAGTCAACTCCTGGCTCCCTTTTTGTTTTGTTTTGTTTTGTTTTGAACAGCTTTGAGATCTAATTCACCTACCAAACAACTCACCCACTTAAAGTAGACAGTTCTATAGTTTTTATTGTATTACATTGTTAGCTCCCTTTTACAGGTGTTTCTCCTGCACCACAAGCTTAGAAACCAGGTAACCCCCATGCTAGGCTTGTGTGCTAAGTGTGGCTCTCCAAGCTTCGTTGTGGGAACTCTGGCAGCATCCTGAGAGCTTGCTTTTTTTTTTTTTTTTTTTTTTTTTTTTGCTTCCCTTGGGTTTTTCTCCCTATTATGTGAGATTCTAGGATTGAGACTGGGGGAGACGACCGTGAGTTGGTATTATAGAAACACATTGTAGCAGAGATGATTTCCTTTGTTTCACTTCTTGCTAAAGCTTGTTTCTGTCTGAGAAATCCAGCGCAGGCTACAGAACTGAAGTAGTGTCAGAAGCTTTTTATATCCTTTAAGTGATGGAACTTTTTTTTAGGTAAGCATTTAACCTCTACGAGATGTGCTAATTAAGAAAAGACTAGTAAAGCAATTGGTTATTCTAGTTGTCTCTGAATAGTCCTTGTTGTGCACACACTGTGAAATCACAGGTAAACAAGTATTCTATTCTGGCCAAATCAGACTCACTTCACCATGATTGTGCTTTATTTTTTTTTTATTATTATTTCTAACAGTTTTGAGATTTGTTTTTTTTCCTGATAGCTTAAAATTTCTGAACTCACCGTAGGTGCTGTCATGGATTCATCCAGAAAACAAGACAGTCATCGTGCGTTGCAGTCAGCCTCTTGTCGGTATGAGTGGTAAACGGAATAAAGATGATGAGAAGTATCTCGATGTTATCAGGGAGACTAACAGACAAATTTCTAAACTCACAATCTATGATGCAAGACCCAATGTAAACGCAGTGGCCAACAAGGTGAGTATATTTAGTGACACGCTAGATGCTTATCTTACGGCCAGCATGCCATGCTTTACGTGAATGTTTTTGCACGGTGTGTCAACACGTGGGCTTATATTAATAGTTAAACGTAGTTGAAATGGGAAAACTGGTTTGCTGAGGTAGGACGTAGTTTTAACCACAAAGTGTATCTTGAAAGTCGAATCTATTAAGATCAAATGAGAATAACCTTTAGGTAAATTAGGTGGGTATAGAACGGTAATGAACTTCAGTTTTGGCAAAAGTTGGAGTCTCTTTGGAGCTCTTTAGGCTGTTCTTGATCCCTCTTGATATATAGACTGCTGAAGCATCTGCGAGGAGTTGTGGGAGGCCGAAATTGTTAAAATCCTCAATCTGTAGCTTTATCCAGACGGTCTCTTCACTATTCTCATGAATGGGTCTTCTCAGTTATAGAAGATAATTGAAGAAATGAGTACATCTCTGTACACGGATTTTATAGTCATGTGCACACAGTGTTATTGTTTTCAAAGAAAATCTGTCTCCATCGTCTTCTTGGCTTCTTACGCAGAGTATGCCGAGTGCCCCTAAAGTTGATCGGGGTCATCATTGTGAACATCAGTGACTAGGTAGCGTTGCTTTCAGAAGCTTCCACAGAATCTGCCGCAGTGTGTAAGGCCATTTGTACACCGAGCAGCCCCAGATTATTACGCTTTTTACATTCGACTTCTCCTCTTTGTTTCGTTTTTCCCGCTCCTGTCATTTCCCAGCTGTCACTCGTAAGTGCCCACGGCGGGCCTGCCCTGGGCTCTTCACCGCCATTGTGCCTTTCAGAGTTCTTGTTTCTCATCAGCCGTAGGCTGAAATGTCATCATCGTGAATACTTTGCTTATCTGAGGTCACTTCTCTGGCATCTTCAATTAGTCATTGCACAGAACAAGACCCTGAAAGCAAAACAAGTCCTCAAGCAGCTTGGCGAGATGCAGCAGCTTCCTAAATGGAAGGGTGTGTAAAACGGCGTGCATGTGCAGCTCCGCTCGCCATTATTTGCACACGGATTGTGTGTCTTACACATTCACATCTGCGGGGTCCCCTCTGCTCCCTGTGGGCTCTTGGCCCAGCTATCTGTTATTGCAGTTGATTTTTGTTTCAGTAATGGAAATGATTTTGAAATTATAGGTAAAGCAATCAGGGAGGTGTTGTTGATGAGTAAGTTAGGAAGTAGAAGTAAAACATTTAGGAAATTAAGTCTAGAGATGAATATCTTCTGGCATTATTTGTAATGTTAGATATTTCTGTTCCATCCCTCATATATAATTCAGAGTTGAAAACGTATAAAATGCAATATTTGCATGTATACATTTAACCTGAAATAGATATGATGTAACATTAAAATGAGGTATTCAGAAAGATTATTTTAAAATATGAAAATGTATAAAATGATTACCTTTATCATATTACCTTTAAAGCTTATTGTGATAGCAGTAGAATCTTTTTTTTTCCCCCCCAGCTTCCGAGCAGAATTCTTGAATGCCTTTTTTAACACTCAGGAAATAGGCCTGTGTTACTAGTGCTCTTAGGAATGAAGGGAAGGAAAAAAATAAGGAAAAAAACCTAAGCTTTAAAGATCTCTGCAGCATTCTTTAAAAACCAAGCTCCCGTTCCCTCCTCCCTCAGCTGTGTCTCTCCCCTAGTCATCTATATCCATAGCAACAGGCCCTTGAACCTTTATGTCGTCATACTAGATAATCAGGGTTGTTCCTTTTTGTTGAAGCGAAGGAAACTGAAAAGACTTCAAAACTAACCAGAGATGGAGAATTTGAACTTTTGGGAACTCAATCTATGCTTGGCTAATTGATTTTTACCCTTCTGACTTCTGTTCTCTTGGGACCTGATCGTTCCTCCCTTGTGGATATTTAGAAATTTACAACCCCCCCCCCCCCCCGCCCCAACGTAATAATCAACATTGCACCATTATAAAGTAAACAAAACCCAGGCAAGGGGCAAAAAGTCTATTTTGCCTTTTATTTTTCTGCATATTATCTTCAGTTATTTATGAAAGAAACTCCAGCATTGAGAATCTCTATGAAAATCACTGTAACTATTTAAAAACCACATGGGTAGAGAAGCAGGTCATCCATGGGAGGATGACTTGTCATTGCATTAGAGGCTCGCAGCTCTGGCAAAACTGAGGCTCGCTGTTTGCTCCCAGGCCGCGTCCCTGCAGTTTACAGAAATGACTGCCAGGTGGATAGGGGCACCTCTGTCGGCCTCTGATCAGAGAGCCACAAGGTGTTATGTGCCCTGAGGCATGGATAACCAAGAAGAGGGAAATAGGGCTCATCTGTCTATTCATTAGCTAATAACTTTTTTAAAAAACAACAAGTTTAGGGGTGCCTCGGTGGCTCAGTTGGTTAAACCGCTGTCTTCAGCTCAGGCCATGATCCCAGGGTCCTGGGATCGAGCCCCACATCGGGCTCCCTGCTCATGCAGGAAGCCTGCTTCTCCCTCTGCCTGCCGCTCCCCCTGCTTGTGCGTGCTCTCTCGCTCTCTCTCTCTCTCTCTCTCTCTCTCTCACTGTGTGTCAAATAAATAAATAAAATCTTTAAAAAAAATTAAAAAACAACAAGTTTGTGTCTTGTCTACTTATACTGATGCTGTTTGTGACAAGCTTTAAAAATATATTTCTAAATAAAACCTATTTTCTTACCTAGAGTCCGGGAAGACCAAGACCTCTGGCTTGTACATAGGTCTTTAGGTTTGAAATTCAAGTGGTTACCTTACTTCTATCCCGCAGGAAACCAGTGTGACTTAACCCTGGAAAAAAATCATGGGATGCACTGGCCCTTCTGTTCTGAGTTACGAGTTATATATTCTTTCTATTGTTATAAATAAAAAGAAAAGAGGCAACATGTAGCAACAGCACATTTGTCCAATGCCTCCCCCTTCCATTTCAGCTTGGAGAACGTTGCTTTCTTGGCAAGTCTCTGAATTATTTAACTTTTTCTTAAAGGGCCAGAGGCCACATGTGCCATGGCATTTTAAAACATGAGGCAGAATGCAGCCATTCCATTTCTTTTGCTTTACATGGAAAATGGGTGTCTTTGCCATGCTGGGAAGGGGTCCGGATGCCTGTCCTGGCAAGTCACTCCTCACAGATGCCGTGGCAGATGATGGCCAGCTTGTCTCCTCTTGAAACCTTTTGCTCTTTGAGGGCCTGCTCGGCGTGGTGCGACTCTCTGTCCCTGGTGTTTGCGTGGCAGACAGGTGGTCACGGTGCACTAGAAAAGGTCTGGGCCTTACACCTGGAATTCTACTCATTACTGTGTACCTTTGGGGATCGTTAAATAGCACCTCCTCATTGACAAAATGGGGATAGTAATACCTCTCCGGCGGCATTGCTGTAAGAATTAGATCAGAGGATGTAAAGCAAGACTCTTAGTATCTGGGACTTCACTGGGGCTCACTAAATGGTGGCTGGTGTGAACTGTGACAGAGTAGGACTCCTTTTAATCCTGTTTAGCCTACCTAGTGTTCTCACTGAGGCTCAGAGAGGTTGAGTGCTTTGCCTCAAATCACAGAGCAAAGAGGGGCTGAAGCTGAGCGCCGTGCCCCGCCCTTCTCCCACTGTCGAAGAGTGCTGCTGCAGAACCCATAGAGGAAAAGAACCCTTGAGAACCGCTCTTGCCTTTCCAGATCCAGAAGAAGAGCTAGTAATTATGGAACATTTTGAAGTGATTTTTTTTCTTGCAAATACAGATCCCCAGGAAATTGCCAGCCTGCTGGTTTGTTTGTTTGTTTGTTTTCTCCCCCCCCCCCACCCCGAGCTCAGAGTGTGACTGATGTTGTTGAGGCTCAGTGTTGGATGGGAAGTCGGGTCACGTTAGTCATTGCATCCAAGCTGGAAGGTTTTAGGTTGAGATTTGGAGGACCAGTAACTTGAAATATTTGTGTACGTTTTCTGATGAAATAGAAAACCCAACTGACTGTTTGTGTGTCTTGCTGTTCCTCAGGCAACCGGAGGAGGATATGAAAGTGATGATGCATATCATAACGCCGAACTTTTCTTCTTAGACATCCATAACATTCATGTCATGCGGGAATCTTTAAAAAAAGTCAAAGACATTGTTTATCCTAATGTGGAAGAATCTCACTGGTTGTCCAGTTTGGAGTCTACTCATTGGTTAGAACATATCAAGGCAAGTATATTTTGAAAAAAAAAATGTACATACCTAAACAAAAAAGTAATTGTTTAGTGGGACAGGAATCTTTTTTAATTCCTTCAGTTTTATTTTTTTTTAAGATTTTATTTATGTATTTGACAGAGAAAGACACAGCGAGAGAGAGGGAACACAAGCAGGGGGAGTGGGAGAGGGAGAAGCAGGCTTCCCGCCGAGCAGGGAGCCCGATGCAGGGCTCAATCCCAGGACCCTGGGATCGTGACTTGAGCCGAAGGCTGACGCTTAATGGCTGAGCCACCCAGGTGCCCCTAATTCCTTCAGTTTTAAAATTGAGCAGTGACAGATGAAATAATTGTTGTATAGGGTTCTACATTTGATAGTTTTGTACCTCTTCATAAAATGCTTACCTTAAGTTAAAGA
Source organism: Zalophus californianus (assembly GCF_009762305.2). NCBI lineage: Eukaryota > Metazoa > Chordata > Mammalia > Carnivora > Otariidae > Zalophus > Zalophus californianus. The sequence continues at coordinate 4,497,661 of NC_045612.1, read as the reverse complement.
TTTCACAACATCACTCCAAAACAGTTTGAGAGTTTGTAGAGATGTCACTTTCCATCTTGTCAGTAGTAAGTTAGTTCGGTCTTTCATGCGGGTTTGTTTAGAAACAGCCAATTTATTATCCAGCCGTTACTGGGTATGATCCTCAAGGACCTAAAGAAAGATTTTTTTTTTATTGAAACTTATCTCAAATTGACTTACTTTAAAGAATGAACTTTGTGCTTCGATTATACTCAATCCTTCATCTTGATAAAAGCATCAAAAACTTCCAGTCTTTTAAAGTACTTGAAGCTGAGGGAACTGATACCTTTAGAAGGTTCCTTTTTGTTGTGTAAACAAAGAGCCTACGTTAGATAGGTGCATTATTAATATAAATTGTTTTCTAGTCAAATTTTACTTTCAAACTTGATAGGAATCATATTTTTATTTGGCCTAACTTTCATTTTTTCTTAATTTGTCATTCTCAAAAATGAATTGCAAAACCAATTAATTGTAACAGCTAAGGTAATGTGGGGTCCTAGATGGGATCCTGGATTAGAAAAAGGACACTGGGTGAAAACTAAGGAGACCTGAATAAAGTATGGACTCTATTAAAAATAAGTTAAGAAGCTTATTAATAATTGAATAACATGTCAATATTGGTTCACAGGTGGGGCAAATGTACCATACCATCATAGGATGTCAGTGATAGGGGAAACTGGGTCGAGTATATGCAAACTTTCTGTAGTACCTTTATAACTTTTCTATAAATCTAAAGCTACTCTAAAATAAAACATTTATTGTTAGAAAGTATCGCACTCTTTATAGGCAAAGCATCGTGCTAGACCCTCTGAATGGAAAAAGGTATAAGACGTACTTCCTGCCTTTGAAGAGGTTTGTACGGTTGGAGAGGTGACATGCACATGTAACGAGAAAGCTAATGCTCCATGGTACAGTGTGTTAAGTGCCAACAAGCCTTCATGGCAAAGGCAGTGGAAGTAACAGGGCCTTTGGGATTTGGTGGGGCTTGAAAGCAGAAGGGCTGAGGGGACCCATTCTAGAGAAAGAGGCAGTCTGGACGAAAGCCCAGGAACAGGCCTGGGCGAGGCCTAGTTGGGAAGAGTAGACTCCTACTCTGAGCGAGAGAGGAAAGAGACTGGTCAGAAGTAGGTCTTCTTCAATGGCTCAGGTGTCTGAGGAAATTAAGAGTCAAGGCCATCTGCGTAAGCTGCAGTGTGGAAGTTAGGACCTACGGAATATGGAAAATGCTATAAAAGGCCCCTGTAAGTTTTTATAGGCTTGTCCAAAGAGAGGGAGATACAAAAGAAATGAAAGAAACTGTCAGTGCTCTCCGGCAAGGCCAGCTTTACTAACTGGGGAGCCCAGATAGACACCTTAGTGACCTCTGACTCAGGGTTTCTCAGGCATAAGTCACATTGTGCTAGAAGATGGGGGAGCAGACGGCATCAGGGAAATCCAAATCAAAACCTCAGTGAGATACCACCTCACACCAGTCAGAATGGCTAAAATTAACAAGTTAGGAAATGACAGATGTTGGCAGGGATGTGGAGAAAGGGGAACCCTCCTACACTGTTGGTGGGAATGCAAGCTGGTGCAACCACTCTGGAAAACAGTATGGAGGTTCCTCAAACAGTTGAAAAGAGAACTACCATACGATCCAGCAATTGCACTAGTGGGTATTTACCCCAAAGATACAAATGTAGTGATCCAAAGGGTCATGTGCACCCCAGTGTTCATAGCAGCAATGTCCACAATAGCCAAACTGTGGAAAGAGCCAAGATGTCCATCAACAGATGAACGGATAAAGAAGATGTGGTATATATACACAATGGAATATTATGCAGCCATCAAAAAGAACCTGATATCTTGCCATTTGCAACGACGTGGATAGAACTGGGGGGTATTATGCTGAGCGAAATAAGGCAATCAGAGAAAGACATGTATCATATGACCTCACTGATATGAGGAATTCTTAATCTCAGGAAACAAACTGAGGGTTGCTGGAGTGGTGGGGGGTGGGAGGGATGGGGTGACTGGATGATAGACACTGGGGAGGGTACGTGCTATGGTGAGCGCTGTGAATTGTGCAAGACTGTTGAATCACAGATCTGTACCTCTGAAACAAATAATACATTATATGTTAAAAAAAAATAAAGAAGATAGCAGGAGGGGAAATATGAATGGGAGAAATCGGAGGGGGAGATGAACCGTGAGAGACAATGGACTCTTGAGAAACAAACAGGGTTTTAGAGGGGAGGGGGGTGGGGGGATGGGTTAGCCCGGTGATGGGTATTAAGGAGGGCACGTACTGAATGGAGCACTGGGTGTTATACGCAAACAATGAATCATGGAACGGTACATCAAAAACTAATGATGTAATATATGGTGACTAACATAAAAAAATAAAATTAAAAAAAAAAAAGGACAGGGGAGCAGAGGTATGGGTAGCCTTGAGCTGGACCTTGAAGATCGAGTGGGAATCAGCAGGGGTGGGGGCACATTTGGGCCTTGCTCCTTCTGGAAGCTCTAGGGGAGAATCTTGTTCCTTGCCTCATCTAGCTTCAGGTGGCTGCTGGCATTCCTTGGCTGTGGCCAAATGGCTTCATTCTCTGCTTCTGTGATCCCGTTGCCTGCTCTCTGTGAAATCTCCCTCTGCTCCTTCTTATCAGGATACATGGGGATGTAATTTAGGGCCCACCTGCATAATCCAGGATAATCTCTCCTTCTCATAGTCATTATCTTGATAACATCTGCAAAGTCTCTGGTACCGTACAAGGCAGTATTCACAGATTTCCAGGGGCTAGGACCCGGACATCTTTGGTTGACCCGTCATGCAGCCTCGCACACTATTTTGCAGCCCCAGGACTGCTGACAGACACATGGCATGGCCACCACTAGCCTGCATTCAGGCGAAATGGTCCCACCACTCTGTGCAAAACAGAGCAAGCTTTGCAGGCGAGGAGACCACCACCACCTTGGCATATGTGCCATACCCTCATCCGAGTCCGTCAGCGGAGCCCCAACAGGGTAGAACGTCTCTGTGGTTTCTGGAGCTTACGGTTTCTCTCTGTCCTTTTCAACGCTCTTGCCCTATGGCCCTTCCTGTTTGAAAGTGACGTGTTATTTTGTGTTTCTTAGAATGTGGCTAGCCAGCAGCCAGCATTCATTTGAACCCATGCCCCATGTCATCACTTTATGGGGATTCTTTCTTTTAGGCCAAGACAAGCTGGTGGTGGGGATACCATTTCTCCCCTCGCTTCAGAGCGAAAGGAGCCATGGTTCTGTGATTGGCTCAGTGGGTGACATGTCAAAAGTGGTGGAAGGAGGTTTCAAACCCAGGCCTCCAGGCCATTGAGCCAGTGTGCCATACGCTGCCTCCCCGTCAGTCACAAGTCCATCTGATTATCAGTTTCCAGTGGTATTTTTGAAAATCTGATTTCATTTCACTAGATAACTAGCAGTATTCCTGTTGAGAAGCAATGGTGGGAATTCATACTTTATTGGAAAACATCTAATATTTTTAAAGATGACAGGCTGAGACTGCATCCCCTTTTCATAAGGGAAGTGTCTGGAGTGAAGTCGCCCTCTGTAAGAGTGCAGCAGAAGCTCAGCTTCCTTAAGTTGAATTCAAGTGATCTGCTATATTACTGTTGCTGCTCAACAGCCCTTTCTTCAGAAGTGCCTCAAATTAAAATTGTAAACAGGATTTTGAGGAGATACTTAAAATGCTTGAAGAACTAAAGCTGCTCTAGTCAGTTTAAAAGCGATGACTTCTGTACGAATAATTGATGTGCCGTCAGGTCCCCTCACCTGTCCACTTATCTGCAGTCACTGTTTATGTCAAAATAATGAAAGTACATAGCTTCAGAGGCACCTGGCTGGCTCAGTCAGTGGAGTATGGGACTCTTGATAGCGGGGTCATTCGTTCAAGCCCCACATTGGGCATAGAGCTTACTTAAAAAAATAAGTAAATCAAGTTAAAAAAAAATATAAGAGAAAGTACATGTCTTTAAAGTTCTCTATGCCAGATCTTTCACTTAGCCTGATTTTGCCTTGAATCTGTGAAAGTGACCATGATACATGACTGTTGGGGAGCTGTTAGGATTTGGGGGGCTCCAGAAATGGCATCATGTATGCAAATGGCTGATGAGCACATGAAAACATGGAGCCCTCATGCACTGACAGTGGCAATGTGAAATGGTCCAACCACTTTTGGGGAAAACAGCTTAGCAGTTTCCTAAAAAGTTAAATAAACATACATTTACTGTATGATCCAACCATTTCACTCTTCGGTATTTACCCAAGAGAAATGAAAACTTAAGTCCCTACAAATCTGTGTGTGCAAAAGTTCATAGCAGCGTCATTCATAGTAACCAAGTGCTAAAAACAACCAAGTGTCGATCAGCTAAGGAGTGGATAAGTAACATATGACCTGTCCATACAATGGAATACATCTTGGCCGTAAAAAGGAAGGAAATATGGACGCAGGCTGCAACATGGATGCACCTTAAAAACATGACGCTAAGCGACAGCAGCCAGACATGAAAGACCACCTATTATATGATTCCATTTAGATGACATTTCTAGTAAATGCAGAACTATAGAGACAGAAAGCAAATCCATGGCTGCCGGGGGCTGAGGGTGGGAGCAGGGGTTGACCTCAGGTGGCACACGAGACTTTGCGGCCGATGGAAGCCCTCTACCAGTGGATTGCGCTGATGCCCACGCAGCTGTATACGTTTATGCCGTCTCATCAGACTGCACACTCATGATGGGTAAATTCCATGCTTCATAAAGGATAACTCCATAAATACCGAAGTCATCCAAAAATGACATCCTAGCAATAACTCTTTGTATACATAAATTTAGTAGTATTTCTAAGTCCCAGACGTTTACCAGAAGGCCCTCACTTTATCTTGATGTAGGTATTCTGCTTACAAGCCACAGAATAGTTCATATTTTGTCAATTTAAAGGCTAAAAGGTGATCTCCCTTGTGTCAGGCCTTTAAGGTCGAGACTAGACCTGTTGGGCCAGTGATTTTTCTAAAATGATCACTGCTATGGGTTGAATTGAACCCCGTCCCCCCAAAACTTTATCTATTGAAACCTTGACCCCCCAGTACCTCAGAGTGTGACCTTTTTAGAACGAGGGTCCTTGCAGGTGCAATGAGTTCAGATGAGGTCATACCGGAGTAAGGTGGGCCCCTGATCCAGTAAGACTGGTGTCTTTATTCAAAGGGGAGATTTGGACACAGAGACAGAGGCACAGGGAGAACATTATGTGAAGACTGCAATTTTGCTGCCACGAGCCAAGGAACCCTTCCAGAACTATGAGAAGGTCTGGAACAGGTCCTTCCCTAGAGCCCTCAGAGGGAGCCTGGCCCTACCCACACTTTGGTCTCGGATTTCTAGCAAGATAATACATTCCTGTCGTTTAAGCCACAGGCTGTGGTACTTGGCAATGACAGCCCTCGGTACGCTAATGTAATCACATGCACGAAAAGGAGTTTGAAATGCAGTTTGGCTTTGTGTGCATTGAGTGTGGTTTGTTTGTTTGTTTGTTTTTAAATAACCTAGTCTCATCGGAAGGCCATTGCCCCAGAGGAAGAGCAGCAGGCCCCACAGCTCCTGCTGTTCCATTTGCAGAAGGCTTTCTGTCCTAGACAGTAGCAGTTTTTGAAAACATGACCTTTTCTGGGGTTAAAAACGATCATTTCAAATGTCAGCAGTATCTTACAGCTACCTACTAATCGCGTGTTCTTCTTTGCCAGCTTGTTTTGACGGGAGCCATTCAAGTAGCAGACAAAGTTTCTTCAGGGAAGAGCTCAGTGCTTGTGCACTGCAGTGACGGCTGGGACAGGACCGCCCAGCTGACGTCCCTGGCCATGCTGATGCTGGACAGCTTCTATCGGAGCATCGAGGGCTTTGAAATATTGGTGCAAAAAGAATGGATAAGTTTTGGACACAAATTTGCATCTGTAAGTGAACAATAAAGCTGATTTCTTAGATGTCACATCACTGCCATTTGAGATTTAAAGACTAGTTGTTAAGCCATATGTTTACTTTTGAAAAGAAAATCTGAGGAGTCAGATGAAAAGTGTGTGCGATTCCTTGGGGGTAGTGAAAGTTGTTTTAGGAGACAGGTTTATCCATCTGCACTATTTACATTTTGACTTGGAAGTCATACCAGGAGCCTGCATGGAAATGTTTAAATTGAAATTGTGTGAAAGCAGGAAGGTAGGGTGACCGTTCTTTCTCAGCTACTATTATAACCATTAGAGCCAAATACATTTTACAGAGATGCTAGGCTATTAGTCGAGGTTTTATTATTACTGTTATTATTCTCTGATGCACCTTTTGAAAATTGAGAGAACCTATTAAAATTCATATTTCCAGGTCTTATTTCCAGATAGACTCTGAAAAAGCCTTTTAAAAAAAAAGAAAAAAGATGTATTTACTTATGTATTTGAGAGCGAGAGAACACGCACGAGCACGAGCAGGGGGAGGGGCAGAGGGAGAAAGAACACCTCCAGCGGACTCCCCACTGAGCGTGGAGCTCAGTGTAGGGCTTGATCTCACAACCCTGAGACCCTGACCGGAGCCGAAGTCAAGAGTCAGACATGCTTAACCAGTTGAGCCACGCAGGTGCCCCTGAAAAAGCCTTTTTAACAAGCTCCCTCAGATGATCCTCATCCATGTTTCCCAAGTGGTGTGAATGACATTTTCAAGTAGAAAGAACCATTGTTAATAAAAATAAATGGTGAGGCTTTTGTCTTGTTTTTAAGAGAGAAGAAACTTCACTGCCTAATCATCACACCCTTTTGGACATGGTTTCGAGGCTTCAGACTTGAGGGTTGGTTCCTTAGCACTAGCTAACCTAACTGCAGGCTGAGCTGGCCCAGTCTACCTGCAGCTGCTGGTAGAAATAGCTGTGAATGTGATGATGCTTTGCCAGTTGGCCTTGGGATGTTACAGATGTTTATACTGGATTTCTACTATTTCAAAACCTTTGCACATTTCTATATTGCCAAGGAAAAACATATACCATTTACTCTCTGAGAAACTTGGCATTTGAAAAGCAGACTGATGAGTTGTATTGTCACATTTTGTGGGTTATATATGCTTTCGCAGTTTTGTACCCATAAATGAAAACAAATCGTCTTCATCCATTCATTTCAGAGAATAGGTCATGGTGATAAAAACCACGCCGACGCTGACCGATCTCCTATTTTTCTCCAGTTTATTGATTGTGTATGGCAGATGTCAAAACAGGTAAGGGATATGTAGAGGATAAAAATACATTTGACTTCACGTTTAAGTATTTTGATCTAACGTCCGGGATTTGCCTCACAGTACACAGGGCCAAGATGGAGATGAAACGAGTCTGGCCCTCTGTAAGTCATTGCTGAAGCCGGGGGATGGGTCCATGGGGTTTACGGTTTTATTCTTGCTACTATTTATGTCTGGGATTTTCCATAATGTTTTAAAATATCAGTACTTCACTGCGTCCTGTCTCCTAATGGAACTGACAGTCCCGAGTCGTCTTTTCCCTTCCCTCTGAGCCGGCTTATGGTACATAGGACGCCGTCAGTGAAGAAACTACCCTGTACGCTCAGGAGAACCCAGAAAAGCTGCTTGTTCTCCTTTGATTCCTTTGCTTGACACTCCTTCAAACTCCTCAGTCCTGTGCAGAGCACCAAGAAATGAGCTGTAGGCTGTGTGCAGGTAGCAACCTCCGCTGGCCTTCCTGAAAGGCTACAAGGTGGCATCATGTAGACACCTTTTTTCAGTCTATAAAAGATCAGTCCCGAGTTTTCATTCTTTGTTGGCGTTTGTCTAGTTCCCTACAGCTTTTGAATTCAACGAACGATTTTTGATTACAATTTTGGATCATCTGTATAGTTGCCGGTTTGGTACTTTCCTATACAACTGTGAATCTGCTCGAGAAAAACAGGTGAGTGGAAATGGTAATCTGTTTAGTTAAATATGCCTAGTCTTCCGTGAATTAAAAAAAAAAAAAAAGAAAATTATAGCTTGGTCTGTGGGAAATGCAGAGGGTTTGTTGAGTGTCTGGCATTTACTGCAGGGGTAAGACATTGACTTTGCCTTTGGAGAGTAGGAATGACTTTAAAGGTATGGAAGGTCTCCCTCCCAAAACACCATAAAAACGTCAGGAAAGGGCATTGTTTTAAAGCCATAAACCTCTAAGAACAGGGAAGATGAGAAAGGAGACATAGCAACCAAATTTGGGAAGCCGAAAAGTTTGTAGATGACTTAGCTTGAGAAACGGAGTCTCAAACCAGCAGCGGGGAAGCTGAGAAGCAGCCCCACCTGGCATCACGTAGAGCCCCAGACGACTCGGGGTCTGGGGCGAAGGGGGAAAGATAAGGCAACCTGCAGTTCTGTTTGGAATAAGCAGTTAGCTTCCCCAGACCCCGTCTCCTCTTCTCTGGAGCTGATGACTCTGACAGAGGTTTCTTCTCGAGAGAGCATGAGAGTGGCTCTCCGGGCTGGGGACCCGAGTGTCATCAGGGGGTGAGGTGAACGGACAGGAGCTCACTCTCCCTACTGACTCCCAGCATTCTGGCAACAGGTCCTTATGTTCTGGGTGGGAGCACGAAAGAACCTTCTCCGTTGGCGAGGGTCGGGGGAGAAAACGGAGCCCTCATATGCTGCTGGTGGGGATGTAAAGTGGCGTGGCTGTTGTGGCAGACTGTCTGGCAGTTTCTCAGAAGGCTAAGCAGAGAGTTTGCCCTGTGACCCAGCAGTTCCACTCGTGGGCACATACCCAGGGGAAATGAAAACAGGAGATGAAGCAAAAAATCACACACAGATGTTCAAAGAGCTAAAAGGTGGCAACAACCTTTTGTGGTTGCTGATGACAGCATAAACAGAATGCGGCCTAGCCGTACGCTGGACTATTATTCAGCCGTAAAAAGGAAGGAAGTTGTGACCTGTGCTACAGCGTGGACAAACCTTGAAAACATGCTCAGCGAGGGGAGCCAGACGCAAAAGCTCACAGATGGCATGATTCCATTTCTAGGAAATGTCCAGAATAACAAGGCCATCACGGCAGAAAGCAGATGAGTGTTTGCCGGGGGCTGGAGGGAGGGGAGAATGTGCAGTGCCTGCTTAGTGGGTGCAAGGGTGATGAAGAGCTCTGGGAACTTGAGAGAGGTGGTGGTGGCACAACTGAATTGTAGACTGTAAAGTGGTGAATTTTACGGTACGTGAACCCCACCTCAATTTAAAAAAAATCATCCCTGGGGAAACCGACTAGCCCAAGAGGAAGGACCGAAAAATAGCAACACCCAGGGTTCCCCACAGTGAAGCGCATGTCGGTGAGCCTCCTGGTCCCAGAGCTTCCAGTCGGCTCTTCAGTGCTCCACTCTTAAATAATAGCAGATAGCCAGGGGAGAGAAAAGCAGCTTGGAGAGAATGGTTACCAGGTAGGGAGGGGGGAGACGTAGACAGGCAGCTAGCATCGAATATCCCAAGAAAGATAAGAAAATATTGGTACCGTGAAATAATAACAGGATGTTGTTTGGAAAGAATATGTAGAGATCAGAAAACAACTTGAAATGAAAAGAGGTTAAAAACTCAGAAGAAGATTTGGAAGATGGAGTGGAAATCTCCCAGAATAGAGCATTAGAAACAGAGGTAGAAGATGGAAAGATCAGCAAACTGGATCAGTCCTAGAGTCCAGTATCCACATAATAGGGCTTCTAGAAAGAAAAACTGCAGAGACCCCAGAGCAGGAAATCACCAAAATAATTTGAGAATATTTCCCAGAATTAAAGTATGTACGTGTCCACATTGAAAGGCCTGCCACGTGCCCAAGCATGGTGGACAAAAATAGGCCCGTGCTAAGGCCCATCTTTGTGACGTTTCAAAACACCAAGGGAAAAGATCCTTCAGGCTTCCAGAGAGAAAAGGAATGGGCCATTTGCAAAGAAACAGATCAAAAAGGCAAAATTCTTCATTAGCAGTATCAGAGGCTGGAAGTCAGTGGAGCATTGCCTTCAGAATTTTAAAAGGAAAATGGTTTCAACCTAGAGTTTTCTAGCCACCAAACTGTCAGCCAGGTTTTTAGGTAGACCAAAGATATTCTCAGACATGCATGGCATCAAGAGTTCCCTCCCACACCAAACCCTTTCTCTGGAAGCTGCCGGAGTGTCGGCTCCATGCAAACAAGAAAGAAGACTGTGGGGGCGCCTGGGTGGCTCAGGCGTTAAGCGTCTGCCTTGGGCTCCGGTAATGGTCCCAGGGTCCTGGGATCGAGCCCCGCAGCGGGCTCCCTGCTGCGCAGGGGGCCTGCTTCTCCCTCTCCCTCTGCCCCTGCTTGTGTTCTCTCTCTCACTGTGTGTGTGTGTGTGTGTCTCTCTCTCTCTCTCTGTCAAATAAATAAATAAATATCTTAAAAAAACAAGAAAGAAGACTGGAACTCAGGAGAGAGAGGCGACAGGGGATGCTCAGGGCGAAACGGAAAGGAGATCATAGGTGCCAGCCGGGCACGAGGCGTGGGGGCAAGCAGTGTGGCTTGCTTTCCTCTGAGGAAGAAACTGGGGGCGCCAGAGGTGCTGAGGGTCTTGACACAAGCTTGAGACATTAGAGGAAGAGTTGGGGGTTGAATTCATGATAAATACCAAGAAGAATTAGCACACAGAACAGAAAGTTGTTAAATCGAGGGAAGACAACAAAAAATTCGTGCGGGAGAAGAAATCACAGAAAGGGACTGCGGGGCCTGCCTGAGAGGAGCATTTGCTCCATCACAGGGATGCAGACACTAAATGTCAGTCTCATGAAAGCCATGCTGCATGCTGGGAGCACGAGGCGGGGCAGACAAAGTAAGTGCCTGTCGCTGCGCAGCCCCCGGGTAGCAAGGAAAGCATATTATTTAGAGGTGTGGAGCTTAAGTACCAGATAGTCAAATAAATCAATTTAAAAAAAAGCAAACACAGTTGCTTGTGGGGAGGTGAGAGATAGCTGGGGGTTTTTTTGGTTTTTTGTTTTTTGGTTTGTTTTTTTTTTTTTTTTTTGTAACAAACCTGGTCAGGCTATTTGACTTTTAAACTATGTGCATGTACAAAAATAAAAGCAAGCATGCAAATGAACGCAACACGGTATAGCTTGTGGCATCCGAAAGGTACCAGTGAATGAAGTTTTAGGTGGATTCCAAGGAAGACAAATTTATGCCGTTATGCTGCCATATATCTTGTTCACATTAATGAAATATATATGTTAAAGACATCTCTTCAGTCACTTATTTTAAGCTGTTCTTTTTTAGCTCCCAGTTTTAGCTTATTGGTCCTTTCTTATTGAAGTCATTACTGGGAAGAGTTTCAAAGTCCGCCTTCGGTCATTTTAATAATTGTACCTTTTATTTCCCAAGCCTTGGGGTTTTTTTCTAGTTTACACTCAAAATTGGTAAAAATCTCTAATAAACAATGAAAATGTGAGTATCTGTATGCGCTGATGAGAAAATGAGAATGTAAATGAGAAATGAGAAAGTAAAGATTCAGTGAAGTCAGTTATCCAGGTGTTTTCAAGTATCTGCACGTTAGCATGATAGAGAGCAAACATCTGGATGGTTGGTTAAAAAAACTTTTTATATAGATACCTACTGTCAAGCAGGCACAGGTTAAGATTTTACAGTTCTAACAAATACAAAAATGAAGAAAGCCGACGGGATCTTACGATAATTTTTCCTTCTGCTGAATTATAAAGAGCATGCTGCCCATCTGTTCATAAATCTTTTACCTAGCCAGGAATAGTCATCTTAGGTCAGTGAATTGCATTTAATGGTACAGCGTCCTGCACCTCTGTCTTCTGGCAGAAATAGTGGCTCTCAAGCCAGGCCATTATCTATGCAAATATCAGTAAGTGGCTGCTGAACACTCACTGGCCCATGAGGCTTTTTGAGCTATTATGGGGATAATGTAAATGTGTGATTCGAGTTGAGGCTCAACTGTAGTGCCACGGGCTGAAAAATAGTTTGTGTACTCGTGTGTTTTTACTTAGGCTTTCCACTTTCTCTTTCTCCATAGAAAGTTACAGAACGAACAATATCTTTATGGTCACTGATAAACAGTAATAAGGACAAATTCAAAAATCCCTTCTATACTAAAGAAATCAATCGAGTTTTATATCCAGTTGCCAGTATGCGTCACTTGGAACTTTGGGTGAATTACTACATTAGATGGAACCCCAGAATCAAGCAACAAGTAAGTGAAGTGACAGTATTAAAAGGCAGGGATGTCTATTGATTATGACTTCTGGATTTAGATTAATGTTACTCGGTAGTGGTTTTTTGTTGTTGTTTTTTTTCAATATTGTGAGGGGGGAATGGACTAAAAAAATCACACTTGCTTTCAAATGCAACTTCAAAAATTGTTTTAATTACTGAGCTACTTATTTTGATTGGTGTTAAACTTACATCCTTGTAAATAATGTAATTTTTTTTTTTTTTACTAAAATGTAAACTGATTGGAAGCTCTGGAAAATATTTGAGTTTTGATTGCTAAGGATTTCCTTCAGTTAGTGGACATTGTTACACATAATAAGAAAATTCTTTCCAGTGAGTAGACTTTGATGATCCTTCAAGGAAACAAAACATTTTCTTCTGTCTGCTTCAGGTATATGTACTGGGTCAGCTAACATCAGAGTGCATTTCACTGAGGATCCTTACTTCTGAAATAAAGATAATTGATCTGTCAGCGGATAGTACATTCAGTTGGCCATTTATCAATCAAAAAGAGAAACAATGATTTTTGAGGCAAAAGAGTCCCCATTTTGTTAAGGACACACGCAGGCTTTCCTTTCTCCCACCGCCACTCTATCCAAAATCAGAAGAGAAACACAGCCTGTGTGTAAGGGCTCGGAAGTGCCTCCAGTTTGTGATTTGTTTTCAGGGCTATAAATATTCAGTAGTCGCGATTGCTCTTTTGTAAAGGTTTGCACATTTTCCTGCGGTTTGGACGGCCGGCTACCTGTTCTCACGGGCCAGTCTTGCGTAAGCGCCAGCTTTAATCCCGCTCGAAATCGCGGGGCAACAGCAAGGCCCGGGCGCTGCATTCTGTCTCTTAGATTGTTTATCCCACTCAGGCAGCTGGCTGCACGCCAGGCTGTACCCTCTCTTCCCATTGGGGAATGCCTGCTTCAAGCTGGCACTCTCGTTTCAAGGTCTCTGCTGCTCGCATGGAAGGCTTCTGCAACTCGGTAATGGTGGAAACGTGTAATCTCTTGGAAAGTGACAGAGTCTAGGGCTTGAGAACTCTCACTTGTTTAGTTTGAGATTTGAGAAGCACAGTGAGGGAATTTATTTAGCAGTAGTTCAGCCTTTGGAATATCAAGTAAAGAGGAAATGGGAATTTTGCCAGGGTTCTAACTGCTGTTACAGAGGACATGTTCCTTTTCTAATTAAAAAAAAAAAAAAAAATGTAAATGTGCAGTGTCGCCTATAAATTGATCCTTTTCTGTGTTTATTGTCACTTTTTTTTTAAAACATTAGTAATTAGAAAGTATCACCAATTTCTGTATAGATTCTCTAATCTCCCCTCACCCATTTGTACTTGGAGAAATTCTTAAAATTCAAGGAATTTAGAGCAATTCATTTCTGAACATATAAAGGTAATAATTGTGTGACAAGTCAAGTAGGAAGAAACATCATTAGAATAACTTACTAGAGTGTATCTCCCCCCTTATTTTTATGGAGGTTAGCAAAATGGAACTGGGCCAGATAGGAACGCACATTTTTTGATAGAGGTTTCTATTTTGAGACAGTAATTGGTCTGTATTATGATCTGTGAAATTTACTCAAAAAAGAAAGTAACTTATCCTTCCTATATAGATTTTTCTGAATGTGGAGGGTACTACACATATCTTTGTATTTTCAGGGCAGCGAGGGGAGGGGCTGTGGAATACAGAGATTAAGAAGAGGTCATCTCTGGCCCCAGGAGCTCCCAGGCTGAGGGGGGTGCCTAGAAACATAAGCCGGTGATGATAGTGCTCGGGGAGAAATGTCATAATGGAAGGTGTGAATTAAATGTATTATGTTTCCTTAAAGATCTCCTGTACAACATTATTTGATACAGAAATAGATTTGAATCGGATCACATAGGACTTTTTAAATTATAAAATGTAAACCTCAAGGAATATACTTAACCACTTAAAAGTTAAATTGTTGTTCAGTTGTGTGGCCCAGTTGGTATACAAACAATTACCGGGCACCTGTCGCCTTCACAGCACTGCAGTACAGTAGCAGACACAGCCCGTCCCTCTAATGAGCTCTGGCCTAGAAGAAGGCAGGGTCAGTGTGCTTTTTCAAAGCAAAAACCACCAACCGTTGCTGCGACATAAAAACTCAGCGGAGTTGACGGAAAGAGCAGTGCTTACATTTGAAGAGCTGTCGGGAAGCCAGTTCGGTACGTGTATTAAGATGAGGGAATTGCTCATGCCGGAAGCAAAAGTGTTCCGTGAGTCCCGTTATAAGCCTGAACGAGGCCTTGGGCTGCCGGGGCGCCACCTATTATATGTCCTTCAGCAGCTGCCACCCTCCGGTAGCGGTTAAGCAGGCTCGCGCTGGCGAGCTCACATCTTTGCACGTTGATCGCCGAAGGATGAGAACAGGGACAATCACTTAGGAACAGGCTGACCTGCGTGGTGCTAAAGTCATTTCTGAGGGGAACGCCAAAAGGAATGGGACTCTAAAAGCTGTTTGAAGGCCAAGATACTTCCATAGCTAGCTCATGGCCCGTGTGGTGTGCTGCGCTGAGCACATTCTGGACTTCGCATTCGGTCCCGGGGGAGAGGCCCGGGCTGTAGCATTTGTAGCCGCTTGACTTTAAACTTCATTTCTTGTGATTTTGCCTTTTGGACTCTTTCCTTGTAGCCTCTCAATGGTTTGCGTTTGTCTGTAGGCGAATGGCTTCTGGATATTTTGTCCCTATCACCAGACTGAATTCTCTTCATTTCGAATCATTTTTCAGGCTACTCTCTTGAGATTTCTAATTATACAGCCTTGTCATCTGCAGAAATGGTTTTTTACCTCTGATTCCTTTTTCTTGTCTAATTGTCCTTGCTGGTACGATAACAAACTGATTCTAATAGTCATCTGAAGAAAGGGAAATTTAAAAAATAGCCAGGACAATTTCGGAGGAGAATATCGAGGAAGAGCTTGCCCCGCTCTTTGCAAAGGTCGAGCCCAGAAGCAGCCTGCGCAGGTGGGGAGCCCCGGTAGGTTGATGCAGAGGGCAGAGGAAGGACCGGCGATGGTAAACTGGCCTCACACAGCAGATCAACGTGGACATTGTCTAAAATGGGTCTCCTGGTCCCCCAGAACCTGTTCCTCCTGCCATCTTCCCCATGTCGGTTCTTGGCAACTCCACCCTAGTCACTCTGGCCAGAAACCGGGGAGCCCTCCTCGACTCCCTTCTCTCTTGCACCCCTTGTGCAGTCTGTCGGCAGAGCCTGCTCGACTCGGCCTTCAAAACCCACATGACCCCAGACCCTCCGTACCAGTCCCCCCGCTGCTGGCCTGGTGCAGGCCGTGTGGTGCTGCCTCGCCTTCTAGCTGGACTCCTGAGTTCCACCCTTCCTTCTTTCTGGTGTGTTCTCAACACGGTAGCCAGAGCTATCCTTGTAAAGTACATCCCACATCCCACCGCCCCTCCACACAAAACTGTCTGGGGAGCTGCTCACCTCACCCGGCACCAAAGCCCAGGTCCCTGCAGTGGTTTCCGAGGCCTGAGCGGCATCCCACCAGTCCTGCACCTCTTACCCTGGTCTGCTTCCTTTCCAGAATGTTCCTCACCTTTGAACACTCCCTGGAACTCAGACTTGTGGTATTCTTCGCTTGTCTGTCTCCCTCTGCTGGAAGGAAAATGCCATAAAAATGGGGATTTGGGCCTCCTTTGTTCACTGATGGATCCCAAGTGCCCAGAACAGTGGCTGCCCTCAGCTGAATATACAGAGAAAAATGGACAAAAGACATTAGCAGGTTGTGCACAGCATCTACTGGGTGTCACGCACTCTACCAAGCATTCCTGTTCTTTTTTTTTTTTTTTTAAGACTTTATTTGAGTGCACGAGAGAGAGAGAACACACAAGCAGGGAGGGCAGAGGGGGAGGGAGAAGCAGGCCCCCCGCCGAGCAGGGAGCCCGATGCAGGGCTCGATCCCAGGACCCCGGGATCATGACCTGAGCCGAAGGCAGACGCTTAACCGACTGAGCCACCCAGGCGCCCCCGAGCATTCCTGTCCTAATGCCACATGTGCCTTTCTGAAAAACTTCACATTCTGCAGTCACAGGAAAGAAACAGGGCTTACAGGAAGAATAGGATTAGGAGCAAGGAGGAGACCTTCCAGCCCGTGGACGTTCGCAACCAGAGCTCTAATGGAAACACCAGTGCAGGCCCCTGGCTGGCTCAGTCGGGAGAGCATGCAGCCCTTGGTGTCAGGGTTGTGAGTTCGAGCCCCACACTGGATGTAGAGGTGACTTAAAAATACAGTCTTAAAAAAAGAAAGAAAAGAAAGGGGCGCCTGGGTGGCTCAGTTGGTTAAGCGTCGGCCTTCGGCTCGGGTCGTGGTCCCACGGTCCTGGGATCGAGTCCCAGAATCGGGCTCCCTGCTCAGCGGGGAGTCTGCTTCTCCTTCTCCCTCTGCCGCTCCCCCTGCTTGTGTGCATTATCTCTCACTCTCTTTCCCTCACAAATGAATACATAAAATCTTAAAAAAAAAAAAAAGAAAAGAAAAGAAAAAGAAACACCAGCGCCACTAGAAACGCTGGCACCGTCACATGTCTGTGGCATTTTTATCTGGCCTCTGTCGACCACTCCTTGGCAGCTTGTGGTGGGTCGAATGGTGTCCCCCTAAAAGACATGTCCACTCTGAACCTGGGAATGTGACCTTGTTTGGGAAAGGGGTCTTTAGAGATGTTACTAAGTTAAGGATCTGAAGATGCCACCCTCCTGGATTTGGAGTGGGCCCTACATCGCGTGACAGGTGTCCTTACAAGAGAAAACGGAAGGAGATTTGAGCCGCAGACACTTATGGGGAGAAGGCGCTGTGAAAACAGAGGAGGTGGGAGGGATGCAGCCACAAGCCGGGGAAGCCCCCCCCCCCCCCCCCCCCGCCGAAGCTGGAAGAGGAGAGGAAGGAGCCTGCCCTGGAGCCTCCAGAGGGAGCACAGCACTGCTGACAGCCTGATTTCAGGTTTCTGCCCTGCAGAGCTGTGAGAAAATACGTATCTGTTGTATTAAGCGCTCCCCCCCCACCCTGTTTTGTGTTCATTTGTTATGGCGGCCCCAGAAAGCTCAGACACAGTCTTAACCCCCAGGGTTCCTGCTGTCTCCTCGAGGCTCTGGTGCAGCCCACTCTCGTCCACATTACGGATCCAGGCCAGGGTGCGGTCTGCTTCATCAGTGCGTTGTCTCCACAGCTTCCATGTTGGGGCTCATAGCCTAACGCGGTGGAAAGCAGGATGGTTCCAGAAGCCACTAGCGCTGAAGGAATGCACTTCCGTAGACTTCTGGCCTCTTTCTTAATGTCTTCATATACTGCTCGAGCTTTCTGGGAGCTTGCCTTTAATCACCTCAAAAACACTGGTGAGGGAGTCTTCTGGGGGCTGTCCTATTGTGTATCTTGGCCTTGGGTGGGTGATCGCATTAGTGTATGTCTATGTAAAGGCTCACTGAGCTGAACATTTTAAGCTTTGTACACATTCCTGTCTGTAATTCATACATCAGTACGAAGGTGTAAAAAGTCCGCACGCTGGGGAGCATCACGTTCTGTTCTAGCCTGACCTCTAACCTCCGGGCCGCCGCGAGACCCCCATTCATCAGTGAAGCAGGACTGACCGTGTTGGCTGCCCTCGCTGTCCCAAAAATCCCGTGAGGTCTGTGCCGTTTTTAGTCCCATTTCGCCGGTGGGGAAATGGAGGCATCCAGGTTAAGTCCGGCAGCTGGTAAGAGGCAGACCCGAGACTGACCCCGAGGCTGAGGGGCGTCGGCCCTGCAGTTCGCAGCTATGAGTTGACACGGGCAGTAGCACGTGAAAAGAGGCGCTAGAGCAGAACGGTGCAAACTAAAGCTGCCCTGAGATGCCACCTTATAGTCACCAGATTGGCCAAAACCAGAAAACAATTGCTCTTGTATCCCAAGCGCTGATGAGGACGTGGAGCCCCAGACATCACTAGTGACGGAGCGTAAGGTCATACCGCCACCTCAGAGAACGGTTCGGCAACATGTGATAAAGCTGAAGAGACCACGCTGTCCTCCCCGGCAGGCCCCCCCACCCCCACCCCCAGGAAACTGCCTTCAAGACCCATTAGTGTATGTGCACGAGGACAACACAGCATTGCGTGTAGGAGCGGGACCACTGGACGTCCCCGGGTATCTGTCACTGCGGGCGTGCAGAGATCAGCTGTGCTTTATTCATTCAGTGGGACTCAACCGGGATCGAAATCAGAAACATGGGTGAAAATGTCAGGTGATAAATACAGAATACCACCATTAATGTAACTTTCACAAGATCGACAATAATAGCGTATTTTGTTTCCAGATACTCATGTATAGGAAAAGTATCATAAATCTGCATGGGAAAGAAGGCCACACGCCAACCTGGGAAGAGTTGTTGCCTCTGGGAACGAAAGAGGGCAGTGGGCCTGGAGCCGGGGAACACAGGAGACCGGAGCCGTGTCTGGGTTGATAAACCTTAAAAAGATGGCAAGGCATATGCGAGGCAAATGCAAGGCCACGTGTACATGAGCTTCTTTCTTGGTGGCGAAGAGCTGGGTGTTTTACCCTTGTACTTTTCTGTATTTTTGGCGTCTGTGCATTAAAGGTTAGTACGAGGGTGTCTTGTAACACCTGTTTGTGCTTCCTTCCAGCAGCCCAATCCAGTGGAGCAGCGGTACGTGGAGCTCTTGGCCTTGCGCGACGAGTACATACAGCGGCTCGAGGAACTGCAGCTTGCCAGCTCGGCCAAGCTCTCCGATCCCTCAACTTCGCCTTCTGGTCCTTCACAGATGATGCCCCACGTGCACACTCACTTCTGAGAGGGAACCCTGGTGCCGCGTTAGAGCTCTGACTAAAGGAGATGGTTGACTTTCATTTAGGGCCTCTGTACAAAGTAGATTAAAATATTTGCCTCCGTGTAGAACTTGAACTAACATAATCTTAAACTCTTGAATATGTGCCTTCTAGAATACATATTACAAGAAACCTAGTGTCTACAGGGCAATCAGAAGAAAGGAGCCAAGATGGGGTTTTGGAAAATCCTGACACCTTTCGAGAACAGTTTTTGAAAGATAAAATTGAAATTGAATTTACCTCTTTCGAAATACTGTGTATACAATACGTATTTTGTGGGCTTAATTGGAACGGCATGATTTTAAACTTAAGTGAAAAAAGATGTTTGTGAACCGGATTTTCCTTAGGCTGCTTCTAATAGTTGCTTTGGAGTAAAACGAGCCCAAATGTGAAAGATGTTATTGCCAAAACCAGATCGAGCCCATCTTCTGAGGCATCATCCAAAATCAAGGTGTTTAAATAATTGCCAAACTTTATACCATCGTAAGTGGTGGCTTAAAGAGAAATAGCTGTGTAGATGAGTTTTTCGTTATTTTGAAATTTTGGAATCTGAAGTGTTTTCCCCCAATTTTCAAGAGGAGCATATTTTTATATTACACTGATGGGGCCCAGTCAAATATGATTTTTTTTAAATTTTTTTTGCCAGTTCTATTTTCTAAGTTCTTCCCGTGAGCTTGCCTAAAATTCTGGTCCATTTTCAGGTTGTGGAAACCCCCTTATATAGCACTGTTTGAGGATGTCGGGGGCATTATGCTGCTTTGGTGAATGTTTTCGCAAACGTCGCTCTAGTCAGACCAGCTTATCTGCCAAAGTGTGGGGTTGACCATCTTGGATGTATGAGCTGTTGCTAGAGCATCATTCTTTGAAATAAAAGCCGCAGATGTACATTTGTTGAGCGTATTCTTGAAAGTATTGTATTTCAATTTACATGGTGTTGGATGCCCCTCCCCCCAAGCGTGCATTAAACTGGTTCTACAAATTTTTACTTGAAATGTACCCGGCAGTTTGCTTTTTCAGGTTTTTGGGGAGTTTTTTTTGTTTTGTTTTGTTTTTGTTTTTGTTTTTGGTAGTGGTACTAGTGGTAAATGAAGTTTCAAATGCAGTTCTATTTGATAGCTGAACTAATTCATTTAGTTAAGTATATTTGTAAAAGTTAAGGCTAGAGTTAAAACAATTAATGTTTTACAGTGATTTGTAAAGGACTATTTATAGCTAATATGGTTTTGTTTTCAATGAATTAAGAGAGATTAAATATATATCTTTGTAAATTATTTTATGTCATAGCTTAATTGGTCTACCAAATAAGACATCTCAAATACAGTAGTATCGTGTATAAATTTTGTATGTATAAGAAATTTTATTAGACATCCTCTTGCTTTTTGTAAACGCTGTAAATATTTCATAAATTAACAAAGTGTCACTCCATGAAAAGAGAAAAGCTAATACTAATAGCTTAAAGGATTTTGTGAAATGTCATGAAAAAGTTTTCATGACAGTAATGACTAAAGACCTGCTGTAATAAATGTATTAACTAAAATAGCACTCTGTTTTCAGGGGTGTAACTGTGTGTCGGGGGGTGGTGTTTGGGTGTCTTTTCTTTTCCTGGCTCAACTTCACATGCTCTTTGTCTTACTGTCAGCCTTGCAGGCCTCTCCCAAAACTCAGCAATATGGGACATTTAACTGTATTAACGGTGCCAATTTTAAGCCACAGCTGTCTTTCTTAAAGTCCGGAGGGCTTCCGCAGAAGAGCCAGGGTGCGTAGATGTGAGACTTCAGACTCTGGATGCGGACCACAGTGGCCAGTGTTAAGGGAGGGTGAGACATTGGCCCGAGTAAGCCGTAGTTGGTGTCTCTTGCGGTAAGAATTCAAAATTGTTTTCAAATAGTACAGCCGGTTGGAAATTATGTGCATTCTAAGAATGCTAAATAGTTCTAGCAGTAAACTAAAATTAACCATTTTTTGGAAATCTGAGTGGGACTCTTAAAAGATTAAGTGTATCTTTGAAAACTCTCGAGTATTTGAAATAACTCTGCAAAAGGTTCTTCCTCAGACTTTGCTGTGTTGAGTTCTCACTGCAGCCTCACGGTTCTCGGTGGCATGTTGTCATCCCTGTTTTCCAGCCCGGGGGACTGTCATTGCTCCGAAGTCCCACAGCATCGAAACTAATGTGCACAGGCGTCACACTGAATTCTACGTCTCTCGAGTTCCCAGTGAATAGCCTTAGCTCTGCCATCGGGAATGAAATAGAATAATCTCTCTTCTGGGGCAGCCCTTCAAATAATTTGAAATCATATATATTTTTGATAATATAATAGTTTTCCCTAACTATGGTCCTAGCACTTTCTGATCTACTTTTGATAATGCAATGAAGCTTACCCTTCTTTTTTGGCAGGAATAATACTCGAAACTCTCAAAATAAGCTGACTAGTAGTTCGTCCCCTGCAGCCCTCTCCACAGAACACAGACTTGTGGTGTCGGTCATTCGGACAGCTCTTGTGGCGTGTGGGGCATTGGACGAAAGCAGGACCATATAAAGGGAATGTTCTTGAGTGTGAGAGTTTTTCACACAGTATCTACACCTGTGACTGGAGGGGATGGCCATCAGAGCAGAAGCACAGGGGACCCCCGAAGCAAATAAGAAACATATGCAGGGCGCATCCCACAAATAAGGAGGATTAGCACATCTACAGGAAAATACTATGGTTGAAATAGACTGCGGTTGAATTGTTGGAGGTTCACAGAATCCCTCACTAAAAGCACGATGCTGGAATACCAATACTTGAAGTGAGTCTAATCCTCCAACATCTATTGGTGGGCTTATACCTTAATTAAGGAATTACTAGCGAAGTCTTTTGTATTAAATGTATTTCGAAGATGAAAGATCAGCAAAACGAAGCATGCTCATTTCCTTATGAGGCTTAGCTTCAGACACGGATTAGTCCTTATTTGCGAAGGCAATAATGTATTTAACCACGTAGGGTAGCTACACATTTACACATGACCGTTAGGTCCTGACGGTTCATTTTTCCAGTAGCTTTGGACAACATGACTTACTCATTTACAGCTGGTAATACTTACGTGCTTCTGAAATTGACTGCATTTTCCAGTGCATTCCATATAAATTACAAAAGAAAGTCGTTCACCTCGTTTCGGGGGCCTGATCACACAAACTTGTCTTAGGATGCATGGAGACCTGGGCTTCTGTCTGAGCTCTGGAACTCCTTGGATGGAAGGTGTGAGGCGCTCCCAGCTCCCAGATGTGAAGGATCTGGAGGCCTGGAGGAGGCCTCAGTGTCCACTGTTCAGCTAGGGTATGGGCCTCACGTTCTCGAAGGTTCCTTCCAGTTCAAATGGCCCTTCCCAGAAAATGCATTTTAATCACTCGTGCCCATATAAGATTTATGGCACAAAACAGCACTTGCCTCACACATTAGCTTCCTGTTTCTGCTACAAGAAATCACCACAAACTTAGTGGTGATTATCTTACAAAGGCATTTATCTTCTTACTGTTCTAGAGGGGTCAGAAGTCTGAAATTGGTCTCACTGGCCTAAAGTCAAGGTGCCGGCAGGGCTGCGTTCATTCTGGAGGCCCTAGGGGAGAGTCCTTTTCCGGCTTCTCGTGGCCGCCTGCTTCCCCGGACCCGTGGCCCGTCTCTAAAGCCAGCAGCAGAGCATCGTCAAATGTCTGGACTCTGACTCTTCTCCCTCCCTCACTGACATTTACGGGCCCCTGGCAATACCGGGCCCACCTGGATAACCTAGGCCAGTCTCCCCATCTCAGGGCCAGCTAACTGGTAACCTTAGTTCCCTCCGCTACCCTAGCGCCCCCTTGCTGTGTAAGCTACCGTATTCCCAGGTTCTGGGGATTAGGAGGTGGACATGTTTTGCGGGGAGTATAGTGTTCGGCACCCCCCCCCCCAGTAAAGGGAGTCCCATTTAGGGACCAAGGGAGTTGAACTCTATACTATCTAGCATCCCCTCAACCTTATAAGATTGATAGGGTTTTTTTGGTTTTTTGGTTTTTGAGTTTTTTGTTTTTTGTTTTTTGTCTTTTGTCATTCTATAGATGAGACTAAGGCTCGGAGCCAGGAGTGCTTTTATAAAGTAAGGTCACCTCAACAAAGACTGTCTACTATGACCCAGACCTGTGCCAGCCGTTTTTTATTTGGAAACAGAAATGAGTAAAACAGTGGCCTCCTTCAAGGAGCGCCTAGCCCAGAGGGAAGACGGTTCGGTTAATGGCTAATTCCCATGCAGGGTGCCGCCTGCTCTGACAAAGGACGGGAGGTCAGGGAGGAACTTCGCGGGAGTGCCGTCAGAACCGAGTCTGGAAAGTTAAGTAGGAGCTCGGTCACATCTGTCTTTGGGGAAATGCACGTTCAAACCACACTGAGATACTATCCCACACCCACGTATTGGCAAAACTTTTAAAAGTCTGGCAATCCCAAGCATTAAAAAGGTGGTGGGCCGATAGGAATTCTCATACACTGCTTTGGAGAACAGTTGGCATCATCTGGTAAAATCGATGCCTACCCTACGATGTAGCATTTCCACTCTCAGTCATACAGATGCCCTTGAGAAATAAGAACTTCTATGCACCAAAAGACATGTACAAGAATATTCATAGCATTGTTTCTAATGCCCCCCCCAAAACTTGAAACACCTCAAATACCCATCTACAGTAGAACGGATGAGTTGTGGCGTATTCACACAGTGGAATTCTATGCACCCAGGACGAATGATCAAACCACAGGTACATACAACACGGATGACTCTCATAAGCTTGTGGGTTGAAAGAAGCCAGAAATAAAAGAATACATACAATAGTACTCCATTCGTCGAAGTTCAAAACCAAACAAAACTCTTTTTTTGGCGTGTATACATGGTAAAACAACAAAGAGAAGGGAACAGTACAAATCGAAGTATCTGGTACTTTAAACGTGATGCAGTATGTACAGAACCCAAAGGAAGTTGGTGTTCCCGGATCGTAAGGTGCACGGGCCTGGAAGAGGATCGAGACGTAGGCAGGGGCTGGTCAAGGAACTCCCTCCGGGCCACGGTAAAGAACGGGTATTTTCTTCCCTAGGTCATAGGAGCCACTGACGGGGTCCCCTGGGGCAGGGGAGGGACGTGATAAAAAGCGAGCCACTGTGGCAGCCAGTGGAGGGTGGCTTGCAGGGTGGCAAGACGGGGGACAGGCCGGCTGGAGGCTCTTGTAGTTGACCAGACACAGAGGACCGGGCCTGGATGGAGTGTGGATGAGTAGAGAGAATATCAGGGTGGAGGAGCAAATGGGGGCAGTGCTGAGGCCTGTTTGGGACATGCTGAGCATACTGTATACAGAAAAACAGATTTGCGGATAAAATCTCCCAGCAGGGCCCCTGGCACGTGGTAGGTGCACAGCAGATATTTACCTGAACGCATGAGGCAGTGAATGAAGGAAGGAAGGATATAGGCAGGGCCACGCTGCTCTTTCTAGACAGTTGAGTATAAAGAAAGAAGAGAGATTGGATCATAGCCATTGGGAGAGTGGACCAGGAGAATGTGCCTTTTTTTTTTTTTTTTAAGATTCTACTTATTTGAGAGAGCATGAAGGAGCACAAGCAGGGGGAGGGGCAGAGGGAGAGGGAGAAGCAGGCCCCCCCCGAAGAGCAGGGAGCCCGATGCGGGGCTTGATCCCAGGACCCTGGGATCATGACCTGAGCCGAAGGCAGGCGCTTAGCTGACTGAGCCACCCGGGCGCCCCGAGAATGTGCTTTCTGAAGGAAGAGACTTAGGTGTATCATCTATGGGGAGGAAGGAGTTGGGGGAGAGCAAGAGGTTCAAGGCCCCAGAGTGGGCGTGAGCCCCAGGATATAGGCAGAGAGGGATTTGCCTTGAACAACAGAAGGGACTTCTGTTTCTCAGCTTTAGAGGAGGAGGGTTGGTACAGATAAAGCAACATTTGTGGAGGGGTGTGGTAGCAGGATCATGGCTCCCCAGAGATGTTCACGTCCTAATCTCCAGAACCTGGGATTATGTGAGGTACCATAGAAAAAGGAAATCAAGGCTGCCGCTAGAATTCACGGGGCTAATAATTAGATGGCCTTGAGTTGGGGAGATCATCCTGGACTATCGAGGTGGGTCCCCAAGCATCCTTAAAATTGGAAGAGGGCTCACCTCACCATTGCTGGCTTTGAAGATGGAGGAAGTATCCTTAAAATTGGAAGAGGGCTCACCTCGCCATTGCTGGCTTTGAAGATGGAGGAAGTATCCTTAAAATTGGAAGAGGGCTCACCTCGCCATTGCTGGCTTTGAAGATGGAGGAAGGGGCCGTGAGCCAAGGAATGTGGCGGCCTCCAGAAGCGGGAAAAGGCGAGGAAATGGATTCACCCCCAGAGCCTCCGGAAGGTACACAGCCGTACTGACACGTTGATTTTTGTCCAGTGAGACCTGTGTCAGACTGCTGACCTACAGAACTGCACGAGAATAAATGTACGTCGTCTGACCCGATTAATGTGTGGCAATTTGTTACAGCACCAGCAGGAAAAGAATACAAGGAGGGTACAGAAGGAATGGAATTAATCAGGCATGGTCCTCCTCCTCATTCCATTTTCTTAAGCAACATCTGCAATATCAGAGGACTGTCAGCAAATTCAAAATGGCCCAGAGCAGAGGCGGAGGAAGATGAAAATGTTCCTGAGAAGCAGGCTCTGTGGTACGTAGTCCAAACTGACTTCCCCAGTAACGGTCACAAATCTCAGGCACCAGGCTTATGGCGCCCCCAGGTGCTTGACAGAAGCTAATGCAATGCTCTAGAGGAACACATCTTCATCCTCAGCCTCTAGGAATTCTCACAGATCATTTTCCAAGGAACATGAACAGTTTGCAATAAAAAACAGCAAAGATAGAAAGCCCTCAGTGAAAACCAACGGGAAGGACAGATAGCAGGGGAGGACTCGTACAGGCTCATGAGAGCCAGCGGTGAGCCTCTCTCTTCAGCCATTCAGTATTCCGCGATGTCAGGAGAGTGGTCTGAAACTGGCCAGGGTAGAAGGGTTTATACCACAGAAATCAGCAAATGCTACAAACCAGGGTGGTTGTTTGTTTGTTTGTTTGTTTCAGAGAGCTGATAATTAAAACTTTATCAGCACACCACTGGGTGCAGGTTATATAAAATTACTATGCCTATTATCTTTAAAGAAATAAAATCAAAGTGACCTTGAGTTTAGCAGTGAGTGGTCAGATACAACACCAAAAGCACAACCTAGGAAAGAAAAAAATTGACATGATGGACCTCATTCGAATTAAAAACATCTGCTCTGTGAAACACACTGTTCAGAGAACGAGAAGACAAGGCACAGAGTGGGAGAAAATATTTGCAAAACACATATCTGATGATATCTGATATCATCAGGTTTATAGGAAAATCGGGTGGGAAGTACAGAGGGTTCCTAGGCACGCTTCACAGAGGATAAACCCACCCTCCACTGGCTGGAGTCCACCGGGGCAGGGGAGTGACGGGATCAAATATGAGCCACTGGGAGAGAAAGGGCTTGCCCTTCCCCTTCTGGTGGGCCTTCTTTCCGGTGGGCCTCACCTGCTAGCCTCCTGCAAAGCACAGCTTCCTCCAGGGCTTGGCTCCTGAACATGCAGCATCTTCCGTACTGGCTCCTGCATGTATTAAGCAGGCCTTTTATTTTCGGTACTCTGATGCTTTGATGGCTGACCCTCACAGGGTTATACACTTCCTAGAGACGGTGAATAACCGTCCTGCAAACACACTTTACGAATGTAAACCAACCAGTCCAGAGCCCTTATCCCCAACCACCTCCTTTGTCTAAAGGCTTTCACACTCCAGGCCCCTGTCCCTCTGCTGTCATCACCCCCAGGGCCAGGTACCAGGCAGCTGCTGAAATTACTCCAACCAGCCAATCCTCAGGCTGTTTGCCCTGCCTCGCCCCTCCCTTCCCTTAGAAACCACAATAATGCCCCCGGGCCCCCTCCCCGCCTCGCGACTGACCCTGGTGCTTTTCCGTGTGGCCTCCGGTGGCGTGGCATGTCCCCTCCTTTTGGGATCTGTGACTATAACAGTCTTTTCAGGGGCCATCATCCCTTTACTTACTAGTCA
Source organism: Zalophus californianus (assembly GCF_009762305.2). Taxonomy (NCBI): domain Eukaryota; kingdom Metazoa; phylum Chordata; class Mammalia; order Carnivora; family Otariidae; genus Zalophus; species Zalophus californianus. Next base: position 4,470,465 of record NC_045612.1, on the reverse strand, counting down.
AACTCTTGTTACTCCAATCCCGTCAGCAGTTCTTCCTGTCGAACTCTCCCTGTTCAAGCGACCCCGTGGTTTCAGTCTCCTGATTAGTCCCTGACTGGTACAGCCTACTGGGTCCCATAATCATTTGGAATCGTGTTTTCTTCATGGAATGTTTGACAGGGGAAGTTGTGGTTTTTGTTGCTGCTTTTCAATAGAGACCAAGCATCTGTTTCCAGAATGTCATACGAAGTAAAAAGGGGCTGAACAAAAGTGTAGAATTTCGGTGGGTGGCCATCTCCAGAATTAGAAACATTCCCAAACTGATTGCACATCATTATAAGGATGACTTGTATCTCTGCCACGCATGATTAACTGAAAGTTGAATTTTGGAATGCTCTTTATACGGCCGATCTTTGTAACGGGCCAGCATCCTGTGCTCTGGAACTGAGTTTGAACAGTTTAGAAAATAATTACCACCATGAGAAAAAAACTTAACAGAGAATCTGTAGCTTTATGTTTTGCTTTTTTTATAGCCAATGTCCACAACCGTTTAAAAAGAGAATTTCAGGAAACTTATAAAAATACACATAAGACAAAAATAAGCGAGTTCATCAGGGAAATGAGAACACAAAAGCAGGAACAATAGATGAGGTAAGCAGATAGAATGCAAGCTTCAAGATCTTGGGCACTTACCAGAAGCATGTCACATATGTGTTTCTAAAGTCTTCAGCCAAGCACAGATGACACGATTGGTTTTATAATTCACAGCGTCCCTCAGCTAAAAATTAAATCAGTTGTTCCAAGAAGAACAACTCTTCCTGGTATGGAAACCAGGGTGGCTTTCTCTCATTGTTCACCCAATCCACCGGATTTCCTCAAGTTCCATCCATTTTGTCCCCCTCGAAAACGAGTCATCTCCGTATGGCCACAAAGCCTAGTACAATGTCACACGCGTACTAAGCACTCAATAATGTTTAAGGGAATGAATGTATACATTTCTACCAATTTCTGTGAAAAACGCAAATGCTTCCGCGACAAGTCTCTTGGAAAGTAATAACGCGATGGCAAATGGCAAGATATTCAAAGAGGCCTTGGAATTTGAATGCATTTTTTGTAGTTTCATTTCCAGGGCCCATGCCGGCTTGGAAATCCAGTGTTCTCCCCACTGACACATGAATGTCTGTCTTAGGTCAGGCAGGGATCTGAGCGCACAGGAGAGGGGGCTGGTAATCCTGCCAAGAAGGGGGTGCTGGGGCACTCTTAGCAGCTGACATCCCTGCAGCCAGGGCCTGGGGGCCGAGCCGACCATGTGAGTCTGCTTGGAGCTCAACGTGGGCCACATCATGAAGGACAAGTGTTTATAGTTGTCATTAAATAATAATAGCTTATGTCACGCTCACCATGTGCCGCCCACTGGCCTAAGTGCTTTACATGTATTAAGATTCCCTTCAATGGCCACAGCAAGACCAGGATGAGCTGTGTTAGCCGTGGTAGTGGCAGACGAGGAAACTGAGCACAGAGAATCACTCGCCCCAAGTTAGCCCCGTGCTGGCGGGTGGAGCCGGTTTTGAACCAAACTGCGGTGGCCAGGCCAGGAGTCTGGGCCAAAGACTCAGAGTCTCGTCAAAGCAAAACACCGAAGAATACCTTTCTCATCCCTAAATGAACACATCTCCCCCTCCCCACTGTTCACTGCCTGTAAACTTCAGCCCCGAATGACAGCAAGCCAATGATCCCTGCTATTTCAGAGTTGGGAAGAGAAATGGGTGATCCCTATATAATATCTGATATTTTAGCTTATATTTGAAGATGGATAACTTTGGCATTCACAAATTCAAAACATTCACAACAGATTGCCAAACCCTCCACTGAAGGTCTTGCAAAGGCAGATCCAGCCCTTCTGCTCCCCAGTCTGCCCTGGGGCCGGAAAGCGCGGCTGCCATAGGTGGCAAAGAAATCACGTGCTTTTCTTCCCACTTGCCTGAGCCTCGTGGGGTAGTGTTCCAGAACGGAAAGAACTCCTCCAAACTCTGCACAACGAACGGGTCAATGGAAGGCCTAACATTTGCTCTGGAAGCTGGAGGCTGTTGTATAAAGTCCCTACTTGGCAACCAGATGCTGCAAAAAAACCCTCGTGTGCTTTGGTTTGGGTTTGGGTTTTGGGTTTTTTCACGCTATTGGTGCATGCCATCCAAAAGTCTGGGAGTAACTGGTTTGAACTCGGTGTCTCCCTTTCTTCCCCTCCGTGATGGATCACTGTATGTATCAATGTCACTGGGCCACAGGATGTCCAGATATCTGCTTAGACGTTATCTCTGAATGTGTCTGTGAGGGTGTTTCTGGGAGATTAACAGTTGAACGGCCAGACTGAGTAAAGAAGATGGCCCTCCCCTCGGCGGGTGGGCACCCGCCAATCCACTAAGGGCCTGAATAGAACAAAATGGCTAAGATGAAACTCCTCCTGCCTGACCCGTGAGCTGAGACATCCCTCTCCTGCCTCAGTGCTCCTTGTTCCCCAGCCTGCAGATGGCAGATCTGGGACTTCTCAGCCTCCAGGATGGCCTGACCCAATTCCTCATAATAAATCTCATTATGCAGACAGGGAGAGATTCTGTCTCTTTGGAGAACCCGACTACACGTTGTAGCCATTTCTCAACCCAGTTGTCGCCCGAAAGTGCTCTCATCAATTCCACACCATCTTCACTGCCGAATCCAGGGGACACCTCTCTGCCCCATCTGACCAGTGTCTCGGCACCACTTGACACTCTGGATCATTCCTTCCCACTTAAAACTCTGTTCTCTTCGCCCCCAGGATGCCTCTACCCTGGCTCTTTCCCTGGTCTCTGAAGATGACTTTCTCTCTTCCTTTGGAGTCCATGATAATCTCAGCTGCTGGACCTTGTCCTGACTGCTTCAGTGTGGCTGCCTTAAGGGGGGATTTATGGAGTGAGGCAGAAAGCATGTCTCTGAAACATGCTCGGCAGGTTGAGGCCAGTGGAGTCGCCAGAGCTCTGGAAGTGTGGGGTCTCTGGATAGCAGTTGACATGGGAAGGAGAGCTTGACACACTGCATTTGTAGAGCCCTTGACATAAGACTGAGGACATTTCATGTCAATATCAAAGAATGAGGGGTGGTAGAGATCACGGGGCACAGAGCCAAAGCCTCCTAAACCACCCTTCAGCCCTGTCTGTAATTTTAAACTGATGGCTGAGGCCTTCTGGATAAATTTGGAGGCACGACTAAGTAATCTGTGGCTGATGGAGGCACAGGAATTAATAACTCCACTCATTTAGCTGTACTTACTTCAAGTGTCGTTGAGAACATCAACCTCACAAAAGGACCTTCGGACCCTGTGTTGGCTCATTTTATGCATCAAGTTGGGTAGGCCGTAGTGCAGAGGTGTTTAGTCAAACACTAATCTAGATAGTTCTGTGAAAGTATTTTGTTTATGTGATTAACATTTAAATCAGCAGACTCTGAGTAAAGCAGATTGCTCTCCAAATGTGGGTGGGCCTCATCCAGTCAGTTGAAGGTCTTAAGAGCAAAGACTGAGGTCCCCTCAAAAACGAAGGAACTCTACTCCAGACTCTGACTTCAGACTCAGGTCAGGACTGCTACATGCTGGAATTTCCAGTCTGCTGGCTGACCTGCAAACTCCAGACTTGTTCACAATTGTGTGAGCCAATTCCTTAAACGAAATCCCCCTTTGTCTGTCTCTCTTTCTGTCTGTACCCACAGACACCCTCTATGGGTTCTGTTTCTCTGGAGAACTCTGACCTGATATCTTTGGTAGACATTCTGGTCCCCCCATTATGTCCATGCCTTAATCCCTGAACCTGTGAATATGTTATGTTACATGGCAAAGGGGGGAATTTGCAGATATAATTAAGGTTACAGACCTTAGGCTGGGGGGAGTATCCTGTGCCATTCAGGTGGGTCCTATTTAATCACATGAGTTCTTAAAAGCAGAGAACTTTCTCTGGCCAGCCGCAAAAGAGATGCTTCAGGAGGGGAAGCCAGAGAGATCAAAGAATAAGAGGGGCTCGACCCACCACTGCTGGAAGGGGGCCACATGGAAAGCACAAAAAGGAATGAAGGCAGCCTGTGGGAGCTGAATGAGCTGGATTCTTCCCCAGAGCCTCCAGAAAAGAGCCCAGCCCTGCCAACACCTTGATTTCGACCTTGTGGTACCCTAAGCAGAGGACCCAATTGAGCCCACCGGGGCTTCTGACCTACAGAAACTTCGAGAAAGTAGATGTGTGTGGTTTAAGCTGCTAAGTTTGTGGTAATTTCTTATGGCAGCAATAGAAAATGAATTCAGTGCCTAATATTGTGTTGAGAAAAGTCTTGAAACATACATGTTAGACAAGCCAACATTTTTAAATGTGGCTAGATGGTGCTTCTGGAATGAATGGGGTTAATGCTGGACTTGTTACAAACCTGGATCCGAGGCAGCAATGTTTTGCAAGGACACACAGAACCTAAGTCCATCTGTTGCCACATTTATCAGGAATTGCTTTGGGCTAAACAGCACAATAATAGACACAAAAATGAACACCACGAACTGAACACACTCCCAGGGCTGGAGCCACAGACGGCACCAGGCTTTGCTTTATGATGCAGACAGCCTCTACTGTTGCCTACAAAGACTGGATCAAAATCTTACTGTTCTAAATTGCCATTAGGACCCCTCCAAACAACGGGACCATTTCTCTGCAGGAGCATTCATGTGTTGTCCCACAGAAGATGAGATTTGCTCATTCCTAGCAAAATGATCTTTTTGAGAAACTCATTTGATAAGGAATCCTCAGGCTCACTTTCATTGGCTTGATTCCTTTTCCAGAAATGAAAGCGGTAGCCTCATCCATAGTTACCAAATTGTGGAGCTGAGGATTAAATTTCAAAGAGTTTCTCTGTTTTCAAACTTTATGAAAATGTACCAACTCTTTTGTTACCTCTCTCTCTTGAGCTCTAGACCCCTGTGACCAACAGTCTATTGGACATCTCCACCTGGATAGCCCATTGGCACCTGTCAAGGCCACATGCATCATTGTGCAGGTCGTGCAGGGCACAAGGGGGTCACACCCGAGGGGGACCATGCATGGACTCCTGGCTGCGTGTGGAAGGAAGCTGATGGGGGTGGGGGCATGGGCCGGACAGCAAGAGCGGTGTTTGGGTACTCTCTACTGCTGCACCAAAAAACATCTCAAAACCTCGTGGCTCAAAACACCACTTTATTTCTCAAAAATCTGTGGTTCAACAGAACGAGTCTCCAGCTTCACTGGATGTTGGCTGGACCGCTGGGATGGCTAGAGGGCCTGAAATGTCCTCACTCACATGGCTGGCAGCTCATGCTGGCTGCTGGCTGGGGAACTCAGCTGGGGCTGTTGGCTGGGAGCTTTGGTTCTCTTCCACGTGGGCCTTTGTGGCTGGTTGGGTTTCCTCACAGTGTGGCCGCCGAGTCCCAAGAAAGAGCATTCCCAGAATCCGGGGCAGAAGCTGCGGCTCCCTGAAGGCCAAGCCCTGGAAGTTACACAGCACCCCTTCTGCCATGTTCTATTGGTCCAGAGAGGTTATGGGAGGGGACATAGATTCTACCTTCTGATATAGGAGTGGCAAGGTCATGTTGCAAAAGAGCCTGTGGAATGGGGGATATTATTGCAGCTGTCTTTGGAGACGCAGTCTACCACACGAGGGACTGTACAATAGCATTTCTCCAAGTGCGCTGAGCCCTGCCTGTACCAGAATCCGGCACAGAGTGCGAACTTCTTGAAGTCTAACATAACAGATGCTCCATGTCTTGGCCCTGTTGGCTTCTAGTTGACCTTCTCACTCGCCTTGTCTGACTTTATGCTCCAGCCATAGGAGATCTCTTAGAGGTCACTTGCACCTAATCTGTTTAACCAACTCCACACTGTTGTCCATAACTGTTCCTTCTGCCTTCAACGACTTGAAGATTCAGCTCTGCGTGTACTTTCCTCGGAAGCCTTCCTAACCCCTCTCCTCCCACAGCCCTGTGGGCTTTGCTGCCACCATGGCACTCACCAGCAGGTAATGTCGCTTGACTGTGAACTTCTTGGGCAGCAATATGTCTGATTGCTTCTCTGTCCCAGAAGTCCCACGTTTGCTTAATGGAATTGAAAGTCTAACAGTGTCACAGTGAATTCCTCAATGGCCTAATCCTCCTTGAAGAATACAGTACTGAACATGTTTAAAATTTCACCATTTTCTTTCTGACACATCTCAGGGCAGCTAGGATGCTTGTATACAGTTCCGGAGGCTGGAAAGTCCAAGACTGACGTTCAGTTCTTGGTGAGAGCCCTCTTCCTGGCTCACCCACAGCTGTCTCTCACTGTGTCCTCGGGCCTTTCCACAGTGCTCGCTCACGGAGAGAGTGAGACCAAGCTCTCTGGTGTCTCTTCTTATGAGAGCGATAATCTCATCATGCCAGGGCCCCATCTTTATGACCTAATCACCCCCAAAGGCCTCATCTCCAAATACCATCAGTTGAGGGTTAGGGCTTCAACACAATGAATGGGGTTTGTGAGTGTGGACAGAAACATTTCAGTCTGTTAACAGTGGATTAAACATTTAAAACCAGAGCCTGTAGGAGATGAGTCTCCCAGTGTGTCTGGAGATCTTCCCATTCTTCCTCCCAGCCTCCTCACCTTGTCACCCTTTTACCCCAGGCTCCCCCCCTCTTGGGTGTACGATGGCTGCGGGGCTTCCGGGCATCACATCCTCATCCTCAAGGGTCAGTTCGAAGTTGTTAAGCTGGTAAAGCAGGATGGGTCTGAGATGGGAGTGGGCATCTCCCCGTCCACAGGTCTGCTTTTTTTTTTTTTTTTAAATCAGGGTCATAGCTCCGCTGTCTGTACCCAGGGAAATCACAACAAAGGGCTTAGTCATGATTGCCATCCCCACCCCTAACAAAATCAGGGGTGAGTTGAGGGGGGATGAGCCTTTATCATCAGATATTGGCTGGATTTCCATAGCAACAGAAGTTAAATGTTACTCTTAATATAAACCAGGGGCGGAAGTTCCGAGGGCGGCATCAGAACACTCGGTGGCCCCACAGATGGCGGGGAGGTGGGTTTGTGGGAGGGAGGAAGGAATGGCGTGGGGAGAAGTTGCTAAAATGTCTGCGGTTGCTCGTGCTTTGAGACCACAAGACCATGGACGCCCAGGGGCCTGGGCTGCCCTCACCTCAAAAAACTTCCCTGGGAAGGAAAACCGAGGGGAAACAAATCGTTTTTAATTCCTGAACGTCCCCCACCGTTTTTGCAGCCCGGCACCTCCTCCCCGGCCACTCGGGGCGCGTTCCCGCGCGCACCCGGGGGACGCGGGCCGTCGCGGGCTCCCGGCGCGGGCGGCTTGGGCCCAGGTGGGGCTCCGCGGCCGGGGGCGCGGCCAGCCCCGCGCGCCGCTCCCCGCCCCCGGCCCCGCGCGCGGCCTTGTGGGTAGCGCGGGGCCGCCAGGTGACAGCTAATGGCGGCGGCCGCCTGAGCCGGCGGGCGGCGCGGCACGGCGCGGGGCGGGCCCTTCCGGGCGCCGCTCCCCTCTCGCTGCGGCTTACCCGCGGCGGCGGGCCCGGCGCGCCATGGACAGGCCGGTGGCGGCGGCGGCGGCGGCGGCGGCAGCGGCGGCGGCGGCGGCTGGCAGCGAGGGCGGCGGGGGCCCGGGTCCGGGCCCGGCGGGCGGCAGGAGGCCCCCTCGGGGCGCTGGGGGCCCTGCCGCCGGCTCCCGGCAGCCCAGCGTGGAGACTCTGGACAGGTAAGCGGGACCCGGGCCGCCGCGGTCCCCGCGCCCCGACCCCCGAAGGCCTCGCGCGCCGCGCCGGCCAAGGCCGGGCGTGCCCCCCTCCGTGCCCTGCCGGGTACCCCCCCCTCCCCGCGCGCGCTCCCCGAGACCCCGGCCCCTGCCCCCACCTCCCGGGGCCGCGCACCTGGCTCACTTCCGCCTCGCGGGCTGGGGCTACTTGCGCCCCTGAGGGGCTTCGCAGCTGTCAAGTCTTATCAATGCGTCTTCCCGCCGCGCCTTGGCAGGCGCCTCGCTGGCCTTGCCGCGGCCACGGAGCCTTTGGGAGGAAATTTCACTCGGGCTGCCCTCATTTACCGTGGCCTTCCCTCCCGGGGTTGGAAGACCAAAATCCCGCCGCCGCTGCTGCTTGGGGGTCTTTGATGTTGGGGTTGGAAGTGGGGACTGGAGGACGCAACCCCGTGGGTGTTGGAGCCGGTGCAGGTGGAGGCAAAGTTACCCTGATTTGGAAAGCTGGGATGGAAAACTTCCAAACTGCTCCTGATGCAAGAACACACAATCGTTTATTTCAGTCTTTCACACTTTTGAAGGAACCCGGTTCATTGTTTTCGTGAACACGTAAGCCTACTACTGCTTCTTAGGCGGTTGCAGAGCCAGTATAAATCAGAAGTAGAAACCGACCATGTCCAACTGGAAGGGCCACCCTAAGGCTCCGAGGACAAGCGATGGGTTGGTTATCCCGTAGCCCGGAATATCCAGTTTTCCCACATCTTGGCCATTTCGCTGACACGAGAGTGCAGTTAGGCAAGAGAGAGTGGTAAGGCAGTTTGGTCAGTTTCAGATGCTCGTTCTTGCCCGTGTTAGTCATAACAGAGAGCTGAACTTTTGGGAGTTTCCCGAAGCATAGGAATAACAAGAAACACTCCTTTTGTTTCTACCCTAGTGTAATTGCAGTGTATTTTTGCAACTTAATCACTCAAGTGGTCAGCTTCCCTAAGAACTAATCACAGCTAAGATAGTACTTGGAATGGTCAGGATTCCACTCATTTGCAGATACTCTACAACGTACGAGGGCTTGGAGAGTTAGAGAATAATACAAGATGGCTTTTGCTCTCTGGCTTACCATCTAGTGAAGAATACGAACAAACCAGCAATGTAAATAGAATGTGCTGAGTGCTAGGGTAGAGGTACACACAGAAGTACTGTGGATGGGGCGTGCATGGGCATCATCTGAGAAGCTTTTTTAAGTACTCCAGGTGACCAGGCCCCACTCCTAAGGCTTCTGATTCAGGAAGTTCCGGGCGAGGGCCAGGAGGTAGTATTTTTCAAGAAACCTCTGCAGACTCAGTTGTGATCCGCTGCGCTGTGAGCACATGGAGGTGGGGTGCTTGATTTGTTTTTAGTGGGGGGTGGGGGTGGGGATTACGGGCAGTTAAGGGAAGGAGGCCTTCTGAGGAAGCTGACATTTGAATTGAATGGGGAGGAATGAGAAGTTAGCCAGGGGACAGGGTGGGGAGGACTTTTTGGCCACGGGAGTGGAATGTGCAGTGGCGCAGGCCGTGCAGGCAGTGCTGGACGTGGGGAACTGGTAAGACAGAAGATGTGTGGAAGGCAGGGGCCGGATCTTGAAGGGGCTTGGGTGCCTTCCTAGGGAATTGTGCCTTTATCTTCTGTGCCGTGCTTCTCGGGGCATGGTTCTGTGTAACCTGCATAGGAGTCACCTCCAGTGCTGAATCCAAGTGCAGATTCTTGGGTCCCACCCTAAGTCTAGTCTGTCCCCCTCTGGGGTAGAGCCTGGAATTCTGCACTTTTAACAACTACCTGTAGCTACAAGTAGGTTGGGCCAGGTGGTCTCTTTTGCCCAGGATGGTGCTGGTTTACTGGTGGACCCGGTGCATCCTCGGTCAACTCACAGTAGTGTCTTGGTTTGGATGGGAAATTATATGGTCACCCTTAGCTATAGGGACCACAAAAGGATTTCCTTTTGTAAGCTACAGGATGGGATTGATGTTTGAGAACGTTTGTTCTGCATTGGTGTGGTGAATGGACTGGAGGCGGGGAGTCTTATTGAGTAGGTTATGGAAATGCTAATCACTTGCTCATTTATATATGAGCGCCTGCTCTGTGTCAGGCACTGTGGGGGGCCGGAGGATTTGGCAGGGAACGGACACACACAAATCACTGCCCTGGTGGAGAATATGTTTGGTGACAGAGGTAGACAAAAAACAAGTAAACTGTATTCTCTGCTAGGTGGTGACGGGTGCCAGGGAAAAAGTAAGTTGGGAGGGGGATATGAGGTGTTGGGGGCCTGCAGTTTGGGGGTGAATTGGAATTTTACATAGGATGGTCAGGGATAGCCTGGCTGAGAAAGGTGACATTCGAGTACTCCCCCCAAAGAAGGGAGGGATCCAGTCATACAGACATTGAGGGCGACAGCATTCCAGGCAGAGGCCTGTGCACCCCGGGTGGGAGTGTGCAAAGTGTGCAGGGATCAGCAAGGAGACCAGTGGCACTTAGTGGAGAGGGAGCTAGGGAGAGAGGAGTAAGGGTTGAGGTCAGAGAGGTCACAGGGGCAGAAGGTGGAGAATTATGGGGAGCCACTGGGGCTTTTGGAGCGAACGAGTGGCATACCCTGGTGTAGATTTCAGTAAGCTCCCTGTAGCTGCTCTGTGGACAACAGACTGCAAGTGAAAGGGGTTGAAGCAGAGAGACCAGCAGGTAGGAAACTATTGCAGTCATCCAAATGAGAGAGGATGGGTGGCCTAGACAGAGCAGTTGGGCAGAGGAAGGGAGAAGTGGTCAGATTGTAGATATAATTTGAAGAAAACCTGCAGGGTAGAGCCAATACTTTTTGCTGACGATTGGTTGTTGGGTAGGAGAGAAGAATCAAGATGCCAAGATTTTTGGCTTGTGGGAAGATGGTGTTGCTGAGATGAAGAGGCCTCTGAATGGAACGTGGTTAGGAAATTAGCAGGCTTTCAGCTTCAGACATATCAGTTCTGAGATGCTAGTTGTATATCCCAGAGCAGAGGTCAAAGAGGCAGTTGGTTTATATGGGCCTGGAGTTCAGGGGTGGAGGTGTGTCTGGGCTGGAGACCTAAATTTGGGAGTCATTGGCCTAGAGATGGGGCCTAAATTCAGGAGGCAGGAGAACACAGAAGAATGATGGGTGTCTGGAAAAGGGAGTTGCATTAGGAACTGAGCAAGGTGCATTCTCAGGATACTAGCCAGTAAGAGTGATGTGGCCTGGTGAACATTCAGATGTGAGAGTGAAATGAAGTGGCGGGCGGGTTCCAAGGTCGACCCCAGCTTCCGGGCATGGTGTACCTGGGTAACTGGCTGTGCTCTTCCCTGACCTAGGAAACACAGGGGTGGGAGAGTGGGTTGCAGGCTGAGCCCCCGATGCCGGTTTCGACAGGTCGAGTTGGCAAGGTCTCAGGACCAACTAGTACAGATGTCTCCTTGGATCGTGGGCATTCAGATCAGGAGAATCTAGGTTGGAGAAACAAAGCTGGCCTCCTCCAGGCTGCAGGTGGTTCTTAATACGAGGAGGGTGGCAGGAGATTGCACAGGGGGAACCTGGCCTGCCTTCTGTGATCTGTCATTGTGACAGGCTCTGATTCATACTCTTCTCTGAAGAGTGACTCCTAGAGTGGAACCTGGCTCTACAGGCGGGGTTCAGCCTTGCCCCACGGACTGAGGAGCCCTCCCTTCTCTCCTGAATACTGTACTTCATGACGACAAAGCTGCGGTCCTGCAAGAGGATGTGGCTTGCTCAAGGTCACAGAGCTAGCTGGTGACAGAAACAAGACTCGGATCCAAGCCTCCTATCTACCAGCCCACTATACCATGCTGTTTGTGACTGTGTTGGCCAGGACACTTCTGGGTGCAAGTGACAAAAAACACAACTCATTCTAGCTTAAGCCAAAAAGGAAATGTCTTGGCGCACGTGACTGCTGCAGACGAGGAAGGATGGCCACGGGCACGATTGGAGCCAGAGTCGCACACAGCATTGTCGGGGCTCCTCATCTCTTGTTTTTTTCTTGTCCCATTTTTTATATCTGTGGGTTCCTCAAGGGGGTGGGGGTGGGGGGGGAGTGGCCTGTAGCAGTGCTGGGGGTGGATCTACGCAGCTTGGGATCCAAGAGGAAAGCCTGGGACTGGCCTGGTCCGGGTCACCTCCCTACAAGTGGGCTCAGGAGGAGCAAGGTATCAGTCCCACTCTGTTCCCCGCCCCCAGAATCCTGTGACGTGGGGAAGGACAGTTCCCCCCAGCAGAGAAGTGCCCTTATCAGAAGGAGGAGGAAGGGATGCTGGGCAGATGGTAACAACAGTGGGTGACCAGGCAGGTTCCTGCTGTTAGATTTGCAATCAGGAGTGGGTGCTGGCAGGGAAGAAGGCAGCGTGACAAGAAAAGTATGATATAGCCAGCAATAAAGGGGACTTAGCTTTTAAAAAAGAAACTAAAATCCCTCCCCTTTCCCTCTTTTCCTCTCAGTTAGAAATTGTAGTAAATAGATTTAATGACGTATGATAGGAATGCCCATATGACATATGATAGGAATGTCTTCTGCTCATTCAGGGCATGTTTTTTACTTATGTTTTCAGCTCCGTGGCTCACCACTGGGCTATCTTGATCAGAGGCAGAAATTTAGATCACATCTAGTAGAGAACATCAAATATCTTCATTTTACTGTTTGGGTTGTTTTACATACTGCCTAGGGATTCCACTTTTTTCAGTCTTTCCAATGTATGAGTGTGGATTTAATTAGTGATGAGATTTTTATAGGTCTGGAACATTCTTTACAGTGAAAGCTACCTGCAGGGTAAACTTTAATGAGCATCTTTTGCCCTTTGCCTGATTCCTTCAGTACTTTGGTGAGGAGCCTGGCCCCTTGAGGGCAATTCTTAATTCCCTCACTGCCTAGTCTGCTTCTTTTTCCTTTAGGTCAGGTGGGCACAGCCTGACCACTTACCAGTCATGTGACCTTCGTCAAATGCTGGAGCCTCACTTTTCTCATCTGTAAGATGGGTCACCGTGAGGCTCGGGTGAGGCTGTGTGTGGAAATGTGGTGACATTTGAGAGCACCGTGCAAGTGGAAGATGCCATTTTCCTTGCAGGACTGTGTTCTCGTCTAAGGCAGTTCCGTGACTGTTTTGCCTTCCGGTTCCATGAGGTGGTCACTATTGGTTATGTCGTGTCCTGGAAGGACAGCCTCAGTGGGGCTGGAGGCTGGCCCGCCACATTCTGATTGGGCGTGTCACCTCTGGTGCCTGTTTTCTCATCTCAGAAACATGTTGGCTAGTCCCTGATCTGCCTTCTTATCACACTGTGGTTGTGAAGCTCTGATATCATAACAGACCGGAAGAGCCTTTGTAAGTTGTCAGTGCACTTACAGAAATGTAAGGTAGCATTATTACTACATGCAGGACGTCATTTGTCTAGTCTGGTCTTTTTAAACTCACACAATCAGCTGTTCCATTAAAAGTCTATTTGAAAAACATGCTATAAGATAAATATTTCACTTTAGAATTAACATTCCATGTATATTACATTAAGAATATTCACTCCATATAGTTGTAATATAGTGAAATTCCATTAAATGAAACAGAATAACATGCGTAACTGTCTAATGCCTAGACTCTTAAACATTAAAAAAAAAATTGGTTGATTCATTTAAAATCAGCCTGGAACCTAATCTTACTTCCTGGTTGTCAGTCAGTATTTCAGTTCTTATATTAAATGTAAAGGTAACCAAATAGTCTAATAAAAGTTTGTTTTCTTAAAAAAAAAAAAAAAAAAGAAATGTACATATATCCCTAGTCAGTGCTCATTTTTTTCACTGAGAGCTGACGTCTTAAAATATTTTAATCACACTATTTCTTTTAGTCCTACAGGATCACATGTTGAATGGTGTAAACAGCTTATAGCTGCTACAATTTCTAGTCAGATTTCAGGTTCAGTGACATCCGAAAATGTATCCAGAGACTACAAGGTAAGCAGCATTGAGTCCTTAATTCATTTTTAATGTACCAAGAAGCTTTGCATTTCTTTAAAGATTTTGTTTAGTTATTTTAGAGGAGAGAGAGCACACATATGCGTGTGGGCTGGGGGTGGGGGGCAGGAGCAGAGGGGGAGGGAAGAGCAGAGGGAGAGGGAGAGGAAAGGGAAAGAATGTGAAGCAGACTCCGTGCTGAGCATGGAGTCCAGCGTGGGGTTCGATCCCACGACCCCAAGATCAAGACCTGAGCAGAAACCAAGAGTTGGCCACTTAACCAACTGAGCCACCCAGGCGCCCCAAGCAGCTTTGCATTTTTAATTTGAGTGAGACTTTGGCCCCTTGATGCTCAACAAACATTTGCTTGGGAACAAGGGTGAAAGATTTTCTGTTGGGTCTGAACTTTAGAGGAGAATTTTTACCAGAATCTAGTATATGTACTCATGGTTTTGTAATTGAGAGGAAAATCTGTCTTTAGATTATGATCCTTTTTTAAAAAAATCCGGTTCCGTTTTATTATTTATTTTATTATATTACATATTGTATTTTTACATTTTATTATAATAAATGCCTGTATTTTCTTTGATCATATCCTGAACTTCAGAAAATGTCTGATAGTATTTCCCAGCTTCACAATTTGTGTCTGTACTTAGGTACTACCTGTGGGTATTCAGCATTAACATGGGATACTACAATGCAAAAAGTTGCAGAACTCCAGAATATTGTATGGGCAGCCTCATTTTTTGGTCCTTAATTTGTATTCTCTGTTTATTCTAAAGTTGAGAGTGATAAGCTCCTTGTCAGCAGAGACTGGGGCTCTTTTACTCACCACTGCTTCCCCAGCACAGTTTTGGAATATTACAGGTGCTCAGTAAATACTTGTTGAATCAGTTAAAAAAATCACAAACTTATGCGCTCCATCTTTGTTAAGGCTAAGACTAACCTTGTTTTAATGTCAACAAACTATTAAACCATGCTTACATTGCAGTAGTAGCATTTGCTTGAATTGAGGTTTCAGTTTTTTATAGTTACCTGTGCCTGCTTGTAAAAGATAATTGATTTTCACAAGTATGGGCGAACTACATTTAGTATCCCAGACTACCCTCAGTCAAGAGTCTCTCAAAATCATGGTCCTTGCCAGGCACCAAGTCTTACAAACAGTTCAAGAACTACAATAAAGATCCTAATTAATTTTTAATACATGCTCCTTGCTTAAGGGCTCTGGCCTCCGTTCCTCTCCTCTCTATCTCATAACACACCAAGTGCAGAAACTGACTCAAGAGGCCATATAATTGAAATTTGGCTATCATGCTGTACTTCATCCAAGCCATCCGATGCTGTTGATTAGGCCTACCAGAGGAAAGCAGGGCTTTGGATTAGTAGAAATTGGATAATCTGCTCAGCCAGAAGAGTGGCAGTATGTCACTCTCAATAGGTTTCCCTGCTGTCTGGTTTTCATGTTTGTCCACGTAGGAGCAGCTGGGGTTCCTGGCAGGTGGGAGGAGCATATGCTGCATCCCTGGTGCCCGAGTGGCTGGTGGCTGAGCAGCTGCCACCCCCACCAGTCCCAGTAGCCCTGTTGCCCCGTCTTAGCTGAGAAACTGCCCCACTGAGTAGAGAGGCTCAAGAACCCATGTTAGCAGAGAATAGCTCTCAGGCCTTGGAATGATTTTCTTTCCAGACAACTAGGAGTTAACTGTAATGTTTTCATTATGCTTGAATATTTGTTAGTGTTGTGTGGGTTCTAGAAAAGACTGAATGTTGACTGTGTGCATAGCTTTCTAACCTCTACATTAATAGATCAGACTGAATCTGTGCTTTAACACGAAGCAACTACGTTTTTTTGATTTTAGTCTATTTACAAATTCTGTGCAGCAGAATTAGCTCATGCTGGAATGGTTTAACAGATGGCATTCTGAAAAAAAAATAGGGCTTTTCTATATTTTGTAAATTGAATTTTAGGTGCCTACATCAGACCATAGCTAAAGCTTTTGATGAATGATTGTAAGAGAACATGTTTTCTAATCGTCTTTGTTATATTTGCCCTGTAGTCAGAGTTAAATTTATAATTCAGGAGTTTTTTCTTTAAGAAGAGAGTTTTTTAAATAATAAAAATGTAAAATGTTCCTAAACCACAAGGATACTTTTTATATGCTGCTTCTAAAGTAGTTCTTAAAATCTGAGCCCCCCAAGATGGGACTCTGGGATACGCCTGGCACGGGAACCATTGCATGCGGTTTTTCCTGAAGGTCCAGACACAATTCCTTGAGGATCTAATTTGTAGTCATCAGTCAGTAATATTTCAGATTTCAGATTATTTACTGTGCAGATATCTTATTTGAAACCCACACACAATATGGGGGTTAATTTATTATAGGTTAAGCTTGATGTCAGTAATTAAATGGGAGCAGGTGTTTATGGAGCCGAGCACTTGCATCTTGATTTGAAATGCGGATTGTTTTTTTCCTTGTAGGCTGCTGAGGGTGGTGCTACATCCTCCTCATCAACCCTCGAGCACGTATAGGGCTCTGTGGTTTTCTAATACTTTTTTTTTGTTGGCTTTGTAATACTTTTTGACATATAATCCATTTCAGCCTTAAAACAACCAAAGGAGGTAGCTTTTATTATGATCATTTAACAGATGAGAAAACCAAGGCTCGGAGATGTCAGATGACTTGCTTAATATCACATAGTTGGACTTGGGGTTTTTCAGCAGGACCGCTATCCCACTGAAAAGCTAGGGTGCATTGAAAATTTTGTCCCCCTGCCCTGTCCACTGCTTTTCAAAATGTGGCGCTTGGGTTTTCCCACTTCAGCACTCCCCAGGATGTCTGCAAAAATGCAGCTTCAGTGGTTCCCCCTCCCCACCGCCAGTGAGTCAGAATCTCTGTAGGTGTGGAACCAAGGGCCTCATATGTTTCTTATGTATAATAAAATCTGAAACGCTAGGCTTCCTAGGTTTATAGCTTTTGAAATTGGTGATGGGACCATATGTTTCTGGTACATTCTTACAAATCAGAATAATTAGCAACTCAGGTTAGGTTTCTGAGAACAGTTGTTTTATTATTTATTCGTATCATAAATTGACAATAGGCTCAGGGTCAGATAACCCAAACTATGGTAAGAATATCACTTTTATCACATGAGATAAATTTAGATGGTATGTCTGTGGACGTATGTTCACAGTTATAGTTATTTTAAATATCTGTTAGAAAAAGTAGCACATTGAACTTGTGTTTTAATGGATGTTATAGTATAGAGCTAGGCAAAGTATGAAAAAGGAGTGGATTGAAAGTGAATATAATGATAAATACTAATATTAGTATAGGCGGTATAGAGAGAGCAAACCAAACTTGTAGAGATGGTGTGTGAAATGACAGAAATTTGGGAAACATTGTCCCAGCTGAAAAGGTAAATAGCTGTTATGTTGAATTGTGGATCAACTAAATTAATAAATGTATGCTTTAATAACAAGTCATCCTGAAGGTTTGCCTGATCATTAAGACTACTAGAAATGTAATAAAATGTTTTGTTTGACCCCCTCCCCACCCTGCACTACCAACTCAACTCAGTTGCTTTTCACTTTTACTGGGCTAACGAAGAGTAAAAGTCTCTCTCTCAAATTTATCAAAGATTTTTTTTTAAGATTTTATTTATCCATTCATGAGAGACAGAGAGAGAGAGAGAGAGAGAGAGAGAGAGAGGCAGAGGGAGAAGCAGGCTCCCAAAGAGCAGGGAGCCCGATGCGGGACTCGATCCCAGAACCCTGGGATCATGACCTGAGCCGAAGGCAGATGCTTAACCATCTGAGCCACCCAGGCACCCTCAAATTTATCAAAGATTTTAAGAACAGGATCTGAATGTAATGTTCCACAGATTAGATGAAGTAATACGGTTACAAATATAATAAGACTTTTTAGGAGTCGTTAGTGGAAGTGACATCAGCATCACTATCACCACCTCTGTTTCTCCTCCCCTTGTCCACGTATGCACAGTAGCTAGATCTCTTCTTTAGGCATTCAAAAGAAAAAAGAGAAAATGGAGAGGTCCTTTACTAAGTGTAATCATTTAACAAGTTTAGTATGGTGAGTAAATTCTGGATCCTAAACAAAAATTTCCAGAAGGGCTTTGGCAGGAAGTAAGATGCAATATATGGGAAAGGCTTCATTATGCTTGAGCTAGGTTTTAGTTAATGTTTCTTAAATTGAGTGCTAGTCTATGAAAAAGGAAGCTCAAACATGATCTTTCAGAATCCATGGCCATAATCCATTGTTGATAACTTGGCCTCATGATCTATTTATTAAATCAGAGTTTGCAAATGCAAATGTCTACAAGCTAGGCAGACATGAGAGGGGGCAATGGAGAGCAGCATGTCCCCTTAAAAACGATTTAAAAAACACCTTCCTACTGCCTGTTTGAGCAATAGGCCTCCAGTTGTTTGTAACCACTGCACTAGAAGAGCACTATCCTATTTCCCAGGGTTACTTGTTGGGAAGAATTATTTCTTAAAAATATCAAGATTTCATAAATCAAAGAAAGACATACCATGCGATTTCACTCATATGTGGAGTTTAAGAAAACAGATGAACATGGGAAAAAGAGAGGCAAACCATAAAACAGACTCTTCACTCTAGAGAACACACTGAGGGTTGCTGAGGGAGGTGGGCACAGGGATGGGTGAAATGGGTGATGGCGATGAAGGAGTGCACTTGTGATGGGCACCGGCTATTGTATAGAAGTGATGAATCATTCCATTCTACCCCTGAAACGAATATTACACTGTATGTTAACTAACTGAAATATAAAAACTTAAAAAAAAAAATTGTCAAGATTTCGGCTTCTGCTTCTGGAAAGATGGAGCCAATGTACATTTGCCTATTGTTCATGCTAAGTACAACCCAAAACCCTGGACATCAGCTATAAAATAAACATAAGAGTGCCCTGAAAAGTAGAAGGCAGACTGGTCAGGGATCTCAGGACCCAAGGAATGACACGGTGGTGAGTCCCTGGGTTTTGTTTCTGCCACATATGTCCTAGACTTGTTGCTGAAGAAGCCAGCAACCCAGAAATGCCAACAGGCATGGACAATAAAAGCCTCTCTCAAGCCAAAGGACCAGGAAAGGGACAGCCTAGCAAAACGAAAACTTGTAGGCACTCCCCACTGTACTCCAGCCAAACGCCACAGAAAAAGTTGTGGCCCCACACCCACCCTGCCAGCAAGGCCAAGTTGGGAGCCTAGATGTCCCCCCTCCTTTGCCAGGATCTAATGAGGCACACCAAACCCGTGCGGTGGTGATGGTGTCGGAAGAAGCCTAGTGGAGACTCAGACTTTCGTGGCCGCCCGTTGGTAAGGAGGCTGTGCCTCCGCTGTGGCGTCAGTGGAGGCCGTGTCGGGGGCAGTAACAAGGTATCCGTGCCACTGCCAGCCAGGGAGATATCCGTAGCAGCCTAGTGGGGAGCTGGAACTGTTGCCCCCATCCAGCAATAACCAGGAATCCCCCTTCCCTTGGTGTCCATGGAGGCCGAGTGGGGAACCTGGACTTCTACCCCTACCTGACTGCAACAAGGTGGAAGCCCCACTTCTGCTGCAGTAGTGTCCGAGAAAGCCGGCTATAACAGAAGGTCTAAGTAAGATCCCTACTCTCATAACTAGTACTCAGAAGGTTCAGATTGCCATTGAAAATCACTCGTTATACCACGAACCAGAAAGATCTCAAACTGTGTGAAAAAAGAGAATCAATAGGTGACAGAACTGAGACGACAGATGTTAGAGTTCTGTGAAAATGATTTTAAAGAAGCCATCATAAAGTTGCTCCAATAAACAATTACAAATATGCTTGAAACAATGAAAACAGAGGAAGTGAGAGAAAAGAAATAGGAAAGTTTCAGCAAAGAAACAGATAAAGAAGAACCAAATGGAAATTTTAAAACTGAAAAATATAGTAACCAAAATTAAAAAAAAAAAAAAAACCCTCAATGAATGGGTTCAATAGAATAGAAGGGACAGAGAAAAGAATGGGATGGGTCTTAAGGGAATTAACACTGAGCCAAAAACGCCACTCAGCAAACGTCATATGCTGTATGATTCCATTTATGTAACAGTCTTCAAATAACAAAATTACAGTCACGAACAGATTACTGGTTGCCAGGGGCTAAGAAGGGGAGGGACTGCGAGGGAAGCTGATGTGGCTATAGGAGGGTGACAGTCGGGGTCCTCCTGGTGATGAGATTGTTCTGCATCTTGATTGTATCAGTGTCAGTTTCCCCAGTGCTGCCATCGTTCTGTAGTTCTGTAATATGCTGCCATTGGGGAGATTGAATGACATGATACGTGGAATCTCTATTATTTCTTACAACTGCATGTGAATCTACAGTTATCCCAAAATTAAAATTTAATTTTTGAAAAGTCGGGATTTTTACAGACTGCTGAATGATTCTATATTGCGTGTAAAATAAATCTTGATTAATACATCTAAAACTCATGATATATCAGAAGTATTATTTAAATGAAACAGAAAGTTATGCTAGTAAAGATGGTAGAATTTAGTTAGTGAAAGGATATCAGCAGTTATCAGATCTCAGTTTACTAGCTGAGTTACAAATATCCCTTTCCTAAGTGGCAGTTGGGGCCAGCTTGTTTCATCGAGGGTGGAATTGAACATGAACGGCTCCTTCATCCCCTTTCCTGGAGGGCTTCAGAGAGTGGAAAGTGACTGTTGCAGGCTAACGTTTGACAAAGGGGGTCAGGCAAGATTCAGGTGTGGCTAGTTTCCCAAAGACTGGGGTTATATTTTGATGACTAGTGAAGATTTGTCTTCACCTGCCCTCGGCCTCTGACTCTGGCCAGCCATTGACCACCAAGCTGGGTAGAATTCTGGTTATTAAGACACCAACAGCAAGAGGAATGATCTCCTGAGCCAACAGTTCACTCTTCAGAGCAGGGTACAAACCTCTTCTTTTTAACTCATTTTGCAGTGCTCTGATAGCTACAGCAGAATTACTTTATTTGTAGGCTTCACGCCTGAAATAGAAAACATTGGTGTTTTTTACTTCAGTATCACAGTCTTTTCTTGAAAAGAAGCCTCTTAGATGCGTAAGTTCTAAACAGGTCACTTATAAAACACTGATACTTATATGACTTAAAATTGTCTAATGTGGCTTATCAAAAAGAACATAAACTTTGGATTCGGAGCACTTTGCCTTGAGTCCCAGTCCTGTAATTGACGAGCTGCCCAACAAGTTATTTAACCTTCTTGAGCTTCAATGTCCTCATCTGCATAATGGGTGTTACAGCAGAGGTTTAATGTATTAAATAGGGCAGCCTATGCATGAAATGCACACGGTCCTCATTTACCGTACACTCCCAGTCTACACAA
Source organism: Zalophus californianus (assembly GCF_009762305.2). NCBI lineage: Eukaryota > Metazoa > Chordata > Mammalia > Carnivora > Otariidae > Zalophus > Zalophus californianus. Next base: position 4,449,353 of record NC_045612.1, on the reverse strand, counting down.
ATGTGTGTGGTAGTGCAAACCAATACTGGAGGAACACAGTCTGACCGCTGAACACCCATCCACGTCCACAGTCGTGATGTGAGCACCTGTTACGTGCAAGGGGCTGGGCTGCACGGAATTCCTAGTAGGGGAAAGAGACACCAAAACATATAGTTCAAGTTCGACTGTGGTGAGGCTTGAAATAGATGTGTAAACAAGATGTGATGAGAGGAGTGAGGAGGGCGGAGCAGGACATTCTGGGCATTAAGCCTTGAGGGCCTTTGTCAACCTCCTTCAGAAGGGGCAAAGGTTTGGGGTGGGGAGGGGTGACATATTGAGGGTAAGAACATGGGTGCTAAAGCCAACCAGCTTGGGTTTGAATTCCCACTCTGCTGTTGCTGGCTATGTGACATTGGGTGAGTTACGGCACCTCCTGCTGCCTTGGTTCCCTCATCTGTCACAGGGGGATAACAGTATCTCCTTCCCAGTGGCTGGGTCAGGAGGGCCGAGATGACACGTGTGAAGCGGCTAGCACAACACCTTCAACACATGTGCTTGCTGGTATTTGTATCACTGGCACTGGCCGCGGTTGAAAACTTCCTGAAGTCCTTCCACACTGTTGGAGGTTTAGTGGTGTCAGCTATTACCTTATGAAGAATTAAGACAGGAGCCAAACAGAGTTAGACCACGATAATTGATCAAAGCTGGCTTGGAGGGCCTGGCTTAGGTGTGAGGCCATGGTGGGCCCAGAGGCAGCTGTGGACACCTGCAGCCTCTTTACTCGGGGCAGGGCTCACGCAGGCCGACTCGCCACCGGTCAGGGAGACCAGGCCGTGCCCTCCCAGTGTGCTGGCGCACAGATCCCAGAGTGCCCAGAGGGGCAAAGAAGAGCACACCGACCCCCTTACCAGGAACAAATGGTCAGCGGGAGCCCTCGCTTCTCTGGTGTGGAGCACCCTAAAGGATGTCTTGAAAGGAACCTGAGAGCAGAGGAAGGGAGTTTTAACCCCAATGCAAACTTTTATACAAATTTAAATCTTGGTGCTTGTCTGGGAAAAAATTCAGTTTTCCTCTCTGCTACTCACACTATACACATAGAACCATTCACTAGGGAATGAACATGCTCGGAGAGGGGAGACCTTCTATTTTGAGTTTGTATTGCCATCTGTGCCCCATTTTGCATTGTTTAATAACATAGGTATGTATTTTCCTGATTTTGTATAACTTTCTCCAGGTGTAATTCACATATTTAAAGTATACAACTTGATACATTTTGATAGGTACACACCTCTTAATCACCACAATTAAGAGGATAAACATACCCATCGCCCCCTCCTGCAAAAAAAAAAAAAAAAAAAAGCCAGGTTTAGGTTTTTTAGTTTAGTCTATATTTAGGAATTTATGGGCTTTAGGTCTCTGAGCTACAGTATCATCACTTAATTCAGAACCTTTTTTTTACATCAGTGGGTATTTTAATGATGATGCAATGATGTTTTTTTGAAGTCAGTAGCCGTGTAGTCATATGATCTTATCTATCCTGAGTAAAACCTATAAAGCTAATAATTGGAACCTTCACTGGTTTTTGTTTTTGTTTTTTTTTTTAAATGGTCTGTTTCCCATAGAACATATGGATTGAGGAACAAGACATTCAAGTCTTCCTCGCTTTCCATCCATTCTCTGGGTATTTTCTCCAGCCAGAGCTTTCCCGATGCATACACTGCATGTTCAAGTAGAAGTCACGGGCGAGGGTTAATAAAGCTTGGCTTCCCCCCTCCCCTCCCAGCAGAGCCAGCTACCTCTTCCCACCTGCAGCTGCCTCTTCCCTGTGCAGTAGGGTGAGGGGCAGGCACCAGGGGGGCGGCCACAGCAGGGAGTTTCACTTTGGAGTCCTGAGTACGAGCTGGAAATATAATTTCTATAGAAACCAGCTTAAGATTTATAGCTAACTAGGGTTTGTGATACCATTAGCACTAACAGCTGAGCTGTGCTCTGGGTCATGTGTGGGGGCTTTGTGGTTTTTGGGTTCCGTTTTTGTTTTGTTTCTGTGGGCTGCTTTGGGAGCAGAACCGCCGTTTTGTATCATTGTTTCTATGGGGAAAATGCATTCAGTATTCCAAACAGACACACAACTGAACTTTTCATACACAGCCTGTTCACAATGGCTTATAATGGTACTTGACAGAAGGGGTTTGTGTTTAAAATAATGTAGTTTGTCTTAGCCTAAGGGCAGTAAGTTTCTCCAAATCAGAGACTTGCCTGAGAATTACAGGACAAATGTGTTACGATTGATTTGATAGCGAACAAAACTTGGAGGGCAAATGTGTTAGGATTGATCTGGTTGGTTTAGTTAGAGGATTATTTTGTTCTATCGGGATGGGCTGGTGAGCTTAACAGCATCTTTCACAGGTCAATAGTAATGTGTCCATGATGATGATGTTCTGTATTTTAACTAACAGGTTTTCAGGAGGCCTGATATAAGGGTAAGGATATGTGGCTTTTGGCACATGGACCGCCTACTTGTGTGTCTCTGTGCTTGATCGAACACTTAGTCTATTTAGCGTTCTTTACCTTCTCACTGGGTTTATGAGTCACTCAGATCAACTTGCTGTGCTGTGTCAGAGCTTTAAGTGTTCACTAGAGACGCTTTATTTGTCACGGTGTTTTTATGTGCGATGAGAGCCAGTGTGCGTGAGGGCAGGATGCACAAGTTGTTGCCAGTGTGCAGTACTGACTTTTGTTGGGCTACATGAATTCTGACCAAATGGAGATTCATGGCAGGGGCTCCTATGGCCAGGCCTGCAGAGTCCTCTTTTCACCTCGCCTACCACATAACTCATGCTAAAGAATTTAACAACCCCAGCAAAGTGGTGATTTGCTGTCCATCCTATCTAAGTGAGATTTCAAGTCACCTTTCTTTTTGCATGCTGAATCTAAGGAGCAGAAGTGCCAGTCTTGTGGATAAATTCAACAGAATCAGTTCCATTTAATATTTCTTAAAATACAGATGTAGCTGTTATGAGTAGTGGATTGTCGCTTATATTTTCCTCATGACTTTCCTTCCCTTTATTTCAGAATATGCATAAAGCAAGACAAAGATTGGTAACGTGCATGCGTTTGAACCTGAGTATCAGATGTTGAAAATTAACCTATTTCCATTCAATGAAAATAATGTGGATTTTGACAGAATGACTTGAGTTTAAAATGGTTAATCTTACTGAAGCCAATGAAGTAGTACAAAAATAAGCAGGTTAAATCAAATTCTTGTTATCCCAGTTGGTTTATCTCTGTTTAATCTTGTTTTCACCACATTTCCTTTTACTTGTGGGAATCACTTTCTTTCACTGATTCACATTGTTAAATATCAGTGTTTGGCTTCCCATTTGCATGGACTTTGAAGTACTGTGTAGTTTTTTGTTGTTTAGTCATTCATTTTTCTGTTTTTAAAAATTTTATCAAAGAATGATTCATTTTCTTTGTATTTAAAAAAATGGAAATTTCAAAAACCATTGCATCTTAAAAATTACCCTGCTTTGAATGGTAGCAGTACCAACTGTGTAGTAAATTCAATCTGATGATAAAGCATGACAATGTATTAGGTAGCTATTTTACCATATTGACAAAAATGAAAGGTGAGAAATAGTAAGTTCTTGTAAAGCTTTGCTACTTCTTCACTGGTTGCCTTTTAAAGAAATATAGTCATGGGAACCAAAGTTTCATGAAGAAAAAATATATCTATGCCAAATTTTAATATTTGCAGCCTCAGAGAGCTGATACAACTTTTAAAAGGGGTTATCATCTTGTCGTCTTCAGCATTTATGTTCTTTTATCACCTGCTGAACCAAAAGTCCAATTTTTAAAGTTTCAAAAACGAATTGATTCTATGAAGAGGTTAAATTAAGCACAGTATACCTTTAAAGAGATTGGAAAACACTTAAAGATATGTGACCTTTTAGCTGTTTCTTTGAAGAACATTGATAATGTAATTAGAAACCTTTAATATGGTATTGATTCATAAAGCACAACATTTATTTAGCAATAATTTGCAGATTATATGTATATGTATGTCTCCAGCATGTAATGTGTGCATGTGCATGTGTGTGGAAAGCTTGTTAATACTAGTGGACTTGAGCCCTGAGCAATAGTTCTGTAGAGTATATGAGTACTTTACTGCATTTAAAATACGTGTCTATGAACTGCCTTTGTATTTTGGCTTGGTTTTGCCCTTTACTAGGTTACTATGGTATGCTTTATGTTGTATGAGCATATTATGTGTCTGTTATTTTGTTTGCCATATGCTATAGTATTGTTTGATTTAAACTAGACTGTACCTTCTTTGAAATCCATGATGTTTGTTTGCTTTTCATTTTTCCGCCCCAACACAAACACAGAATAGCTACTCCATTTTAGGCTGAGGATGCTATAGATGACCAACACGTTATTTCCTTAACTCCAAGGGGGAAAATGTTGTGATTTGCAAAGCCGTGAAAGGTGTGTCAACTTTTACATGCTTAGTGTCTCTTTAAGAAAGAACTTCTGTCCTTTCACCTGTCTGTTTGCACGTGTTTCTCTTTCTCCTCTTTGCCTTTTCTTGTCCACGCACCTGGTGCTGTGCAGGAGATTCAGGAAGAACACAATGGCTACCCTTCTGAAGCCGAAGCTGATCAGGTGGCAAGTTCTACATGTTCATCTGTTTGTAGCTACAGATCGTGTATCTAGAAGCCATTTCATATACTAGATTTCTATATGATAAGCAAATGCTTTTCCACTACAGTAGTGCTCTCCTGTCCAAGTTTGGTAGATTCCATTATGACATTATTTGCAAAAATTGGTTTATCCAACATTTTGTCAACCAGAAATTTGTTCATCTGTGCTTCTCAGTTTTCCCAGATAGGGTTAGCTATGAGGTAAGGGGTCTTAGTCACAACGGGACTCTGAAATGCCTTTACGGAGATTGGGAGGGGACAGATGCATATGCTCAGGGTGCTCCTTGAGGTTGTAGACTTTGCTTTATTCAAATTTGCACGGTCTGTGCCCAACATAGTACCTGGTGCCTTGTAGGTATTTGTAGAATGAGTCCATATGGTTTATATTTATTAATCAGAAGAAAAAAAATCATGCATCAAAATTCTTGAGTGCTTACTCTTTGCTCGGTTCCTCAAGACCCTCTGGAGTCTTTTAAAACCTCAGAACTTTCTCCAAAGCTTATTTAGAATCTCCATATATGAAAGCGCTTAGAAGAGCAGCTCCAGGAAGAATCTCCATATATGAAAGCGCTTAGAAGGTCAGCTACCCCCGTGCTCAGCTGTGCCTTTGCCCAGCCCACCCTCCTTTGATGACCCTGGAAGCACCTTGAAGAGCCCGATTTGAAAACCACTGCTTTTGGCATGCAGCCATTATAGAAACTGTCCACCCAGCAGCTTCGGTTCATCACGAGAAAAGTAGCAGAGAGGCCAGGGCCGTCTGGTGGGCTGGAGTCCTCAGGGACAAATTCAGGGAGCTGGTGGGCCTTCCGCTGGAACTTTCAGGGTCACTGGAACAGGGTTTGGATGAGATCATCACAGGGAGTTCCTCAACTGGGCAACACGTGGAGCAGAGACGCCAAGAGGAATGAGTGTGTTCGTGAGATCAAATTTTGTCCACAAGAATATTCCATTCTTTGATTGTACTGTACATGGGTTGGATAAATCAAGGGTCAAATCATGTCTTGTGCAACTTGGTAGTTGCAGTCAAAGCTTAATGTAGCACAAGTGTGAGTCCCATTTCCTAACACCAGCTTTATTAAGGGAATCTACTGTACTCACAAAATAACGAGCCTTTAGAAACCATTCTTCTCTTGAATTCCTATGCTAAAGCTAAATGTGTTTCCTGTACAAAATCAAACTTTTATGGGAAAGTCAGAAGCAGTGGGATCATTTGTTTTGTTCTGATAGTTGCTTTTCCATCACTTATAAAGCATGCCCCGGATTGAATTATTATTAGTGAAAGGTTTGTCTCATGTCTTACCAGCACGTTCATGCCTCATTTATATGCACAGGTATTTCAAGCCAAATTTAACATGGCTATCAGAAAAGAGACATATTTGATCTTCAGCTTCAATCTTGAGAGCCCTGTACATTCTCAAAGTGGTCCCAGTCACTGGTGTCTCCCATCTGTAACTTTTTAGTAGCTAGTCCCGTGTAGAGGACTTGAAAGTGTTTGATGTGGCTCGCTATAAAGCTTAAAGTGAAATCACATCCCCCCCCCTCCCCCGGCCCTGCCCCTCCCCGCTCCCCTTCCAGGTTCAGTTGATTAGAACAGCTTGCTCTGGTACATGTATTTCAAAATAACCCATCCCCATTTATTTTTAAATATAAGTTAAGGAATTTAGGTCTATATATGATAATATTTAACCATTGAAATAAGCTTTAACAGTGTACTATTTGAAGTAACCCTAAACTTAGATATTGATTGAACTAGCTTTCTCACTTTGTAACTATTTTATAAAATTAATCACTGGTTCAGGCAAAAGAAAGCAGAACTTCAAATTAAGACTTCTAAGATTGGTGATGTTAGTATTTCTAAAACTGGACATTTAGAAGTATAAATATTGGCTTATGCTTTATTGATAAAAGATGTTTCCACATCAGGTGTGAGCATAAAAATGAATCCATTAACAATTCTCCATTTACCCTTTAACGGTTCTCTATGTCCCTAAAAAATTTTACTGAAGTGTTTTAAAAACCAATCTGGACCAAAACATCAAGCTGAATAAAATTGTTCAGAGGTAATAATGAGCCCTTAATCTGTGTTCTTTTAATCGTGTATCTTGATAAGGAGGATGGACCGCATCATTTTGTACCCTTCCTGTAGAACAGACATGCCCCAACCGACATTTAGCATGGAATTTGCTTTTTATATATATATTTTTTTAAGATTTTATTTATTTTATTTATTTGACAGAGACACAGCGAGAGAGGGAACACAAGCAGGGGGGATGGGAGAGGGAGAAGCAGGCTTCCCGCAGAGCAGGGAGCCCAATGCAGGGCTCAGTCCCAGGACCCCGGGATCATGACCTGAGCCGAAGGCAGACGCTTAGTGACTGAGCCACCCAGGCGCCCCTGCTTTTTGTATTTTGACCTTTTTCCTTTGTTTTATAAAAATGATAAGACTATGATGTATAGGGTTTTTAAATTGACCTTTAAGTCCCATTAACAAAACATATTGAAGTATTCTTAAGACTATGCAAAAAATTAATTTTGAATTTTCAATAATCTAGAATTATAATTTTCAGTAATTTAGAATTATACATTCTAATCCATTTTAAATATTTTGCTTCACAAAATTATGCTGAAAACGTAGTATTGTCTGGACACTAGTGGCCTCCCGATGTTAACTAGTTTTTGGAGAAAGCAGCCACTGATCAAATCGGTATGGGAAATGCAACATACTCTAGCGCCCTCTTGCTGATTTGGTGTACATTAATATGCTAAAGACTTTTCTCACTATAAAAAAAAAAAACAAACCCACAGTTTAGCTTTTCTCTAACCCAACATTACCCAAACTTGACCAAAAAAGACCTATTCACATCTCTTGGGAATTTAATGCTCTATGAAACACAGCTTGGGAATTGCTGGGGTTTTGAACACCTTATTCTTATTCGTGACACATTGTGTCAGAGATGCCGAGGAGAAAGTGACCAGTTTCCTTGGCAGCATGTCACAGGGTGGCAGTAACTTGGAATAGGCCCCGAGTTCAGGCTCTGGTCCATAGCTTTGTAGTTCGAACACCATTTTCTCAGCTCTGCTGAACTATCTGGCATTATATCCAACCAAACTCACAAGAAACTGGCTAGTGGGCAGCAGGGCCAACCTGGACATTTGGAAATCTGGGTGTGTGTCTCTGCAGCCATCCAAGACGTCATATTCCTAGTATCATTGTAGTTAGGAAACCTGATAAGTCATTAGTGATTTGCTTGGTGAGCACAGGGTGAAGTGGTTTGGGGAAAGCCCGATGAACGCACCCTGCTCCGCAGTAGTGATGGACGTACCCCCGTCTGCCAGATGAGAGCACGCTCTTTCATGGCCTGGATGGGATGCACACTGACAAGCCTGCTAGCTACTCCCTTCCCCTACCCCTACGCTTTGTGCACATGCGCAGGTAGCTGGGCTGCAGTACAAAAGCCTAGGGCTTTCCTTAGTAATGTTACTGCCGTGAGACCCCTCCCTGGTTACTTCAGTTAGACTTCAGGGTTTCCCACACTAGATAGTGCTTACAGGCTGGGTAATTTCTACAGCTAGCGAAGCACTTACATTTAATGTTGATTTCATTTGTGTTAGTTTCATGCTCAGAAGGTAACCTTTTTCTGACCTTATTTCCAAATTATGTAGGCACTTTATAATAGCTGTCTGTGTAGTGATTACAGTATCTATCTGTCATGTCAAGCCATTTCTGTATTAATGCTTTCTAACTGTGAGTTCAAATATGTGTAACAATTTGCTAGAAAATGCAGCATGGTGTCCTGTGATGCTGAGCTTTGAGATTGTCTTGTAGGGGGAGGGGGCATCCAGTTTGCACGCTTCTGTAGCCGTGTGGCAAGAGCACAGAACACCACCATTCTTCTCAGGTGTGCAGCAGGAAAGTGAGATTTACTCCTGTTTGGTTTTTTTGCCAGGCTCTAAGAGATGGAAATAAGCTGGCACAGATGGAAGAAACGCCACTCTTTCCAGGAGAATCCATCAAGGCCACTGGTAAGTTTAATGAGTACACTGCGCTTATAGAGAGCCGCAAAATGAAACGGCACTTTACTTGCGAGCACAGGTGCTGTATGTGCTGGAGACCAGACATAGAAGACTATATAGGATCACTCTAAGCTCTAGTTGAGTGTTCGGTGACATCACCAACAGAAGGGGGGCCTGCCTTTTCCTGAGGAACGGAAGGCTGATTAGACACTCAGTGTGATGTAATGCTTCGTTGGAATCCTTCACTATAAGAATATATTGACAGAAGATCCATGTCATATCTTAGTAACAGGTTAGAGAATGTGGCCAAAGAATTTCAGTGGCTTATGGGATTCCAGAAAGTACAATTTGAGCACAAGAAAAAGAGCACATGTGGTGCCACCCTGCGTTGTAAGGGGAGTGGCATGAGTAGAGCGCCCCCATCCTCCCTCTGGCCCGCCAGGCAGTTCAGCAGGGAGCCCACTGTGCCATGGGCAGGCGGGAGGGCAACTGGGTGGGACCTTTTCATCTCACCACTGCCGGGGTTGGGCTGGTCAGTAGTTTGCTAGCCTGAGTATTGCCTTCTTCCCTCACTGCTCCCTCCCAAAGATGTGTGCTCCATCTCAGTATAATCATCTTGTGTCAAGAATGTTTGAGGGGCGCCTGGGCGGCGTAGTTGGTTAAGCATCTGAGTCTTGGTTTCAGCTTGGGCTATGACCTCAGGGTCATGAGATTGAGCCCCATGTCGGGCTCAGCATGGAGTCTGCTTGCCCCTCTCCCCCCACCTCGCTCTCTCATTATCTAAAGTAAATAAATAAATCTTAAAAAAGAAAGAATGTTTGAGTAGCTGGGCTCTCCCAGGGCCTCCAAACAATACTGCTGCTGAGTATCCTAGCCTGTGGCTCTGAACCCTGCGTATCCTATTGGTGGTTTTGAAACTTTCTTTCTCTCTCTCTCTCAGAAAGAGAGAGAGAGAGAGAGAGAGAGAGAGAGAAGCGGGAGGAGGGGCAGAGGGAGAGAAGAGAGAATCTCACGTAGACTCCAAGCCCAGCACAGAGCCTTGCGCGGGGCTCAGTCTCACAACCCTGAGACCATGACCTGAGCCGAAATCAAGAGTCGGATGCTTAACCGACTGAGCCACCCAGGCGCCCTGAAACTCTTCATTTAGCTTCTGGAACTTTTTTCACTCCTGGTGGTCCTCTGGCCTCTCTGACTATTCCTTCTCTGGGAGTTCTTCTAGCCCTACTTCATGCCGCTTTTGTAATGATCTGATTAAAATGCAGAGCTAATTATATGTCATGCCTCTGCTTCTTCTCCAGACAGCAAACTACACAGATTTCAAGTGTACAACATGAAGCGTTTTGACACATTATGCACCTGGGAAACCATCATCATAGTCAAGATAATGAACATATCCATCACTCCCAGAAATTTCCTTAGGCCCTTTATAATCCCTCTCTCCCATGCCTTCTCCCCCATCCCCAAGCACTGTAGACTAATTTATATTTTCTACAGTGTTTTAGAAACGTAATCATTGAATATTTCTTCTTTTGTCTAGCTTTTTGCACTCAGCATAATTATTTTGATATCCATATTGTGTAATGTGTCAGAAGTCCTTCCTTTTTACTGCTGCACAGTATCCTATTATGTGGCTACACTACAGTTTGCCTATCCATTCATCTCTTGGTAGATATTTGGGCCGTTTCTCCTTGTTGGCGGTCACAAAGCTGCTGTGAACCTTCCCGAACAAGTCTTCTCTGGCCTCATGTCCCGTCATCCTTGCTTCACCCTTTAACCCAGCCACACTGACCTCCGACAACTCTGCGCTCTCTCCTCCTTCCCTTCCTTCTCCCATCCCGCCTCACCCTCTGCTGCCCTGCTGAGCTAAGTGGGTCCTTTTCTGAGCTCTTACCATGCCCACAGTGATGATAGCATTTGTGAGGCTCTGCTCACAGAAGTGGTGATTTCCTGTGTAGCACCTCTCATAGGGCGTGGCTGCTTGTGAGCAGGAATTGTGCCCAGTTACCCCTAGGACCCCAACAATGGAAGCTGCCCAGTACATACTGAGCTGTAGGGAAGTTTAATGGAAGTGTTTTGAGAACTTGGCTGGGTGACAACCTTAGTGCCTTTCATTGTCCCCCTCGGACTCCTCCGTAGCTGTATATGCTCCTGCTATTCCTGTGCAGTGGCACTTAGGGAAGATGGTGAAGGTGTGGTTATCTTTGGGACAGGCGGGAGCTTCATCACACTTGCTGGACTGCAGTACGTTGTCGATAGGGATACTAAACATGTTGATATTAACAATAAGAAATAAAGATTGATATGGAAGCTGATAAGGAATTTGAAGCAAAGAAGGCATTTTCCACGCCACTGATGTGGTTCTACTTTTTGTCATCTGTAAAACAGTTTCCTTTGGAGGTGCATTAGCTTTCATTAGGAGTAATTGATGAAATAACAGCCCGGGGTCTTCAGAGTTTAATTACTGTGTTTTTGAACATGATGAATTTATCACTCAGGGAAAATGTTAACTACCTGGAAAATAATGACAAAATGTAACTTATTAAGAGGCCCTTTACTTAAAACCCCACTAAGTAGCAAATCAGAATTGTACAAAATGGAATTTTCTTAGAAGACTATCTGTGTCTTTAATGTGATAAAAAATATAAGGTTCCTAGAAAACTGGAATCACAAATATATATATTTAGAAACACAAGATTTATTGAAGCACAGGTCTGTGGCTAAAGTTGCTGCTTGGGGTTCTTTCAGTGAAAGACGTCATGTACATCTGTCCATTTATGGGAGCAGTGAGTGGAAGCCTGACAGTGACTGACTTTAAGATGTACTTCAAGAATGTAGAAAGGGTAAGTTTTTAAAGGGTATTTCATTTTTTAAAAACACTTCAGAACACAGTCAACAATAAAGAAGAAAGTGAAAAGAACCCTGAAATCCCATCACTCTGAGAGAACCACAGGGTGAGTTTTAAGATGTGCACATCTGGAAATAGATTTTGCATCCAGAAAAAAATGCTGTTAAAGTCACACTTAGACCTGGTGGGAGGAGTTTAACTGTAGCCTTGACATCGACTTCATAAAGCATGTTATAAATCAGCCTTCAGTTTCATAGTTGGGACAAAGGGGAAATGTAAACTAAACGTGTGTTTTCACCCAGAGAAGACTTCAAGTGTGAAAGCCCTGAGGACTGGCACTGATAGGCCTTTGTTAATTTGTAAACCCAGGACCCGAAGTTTGTCCTCGATGTTCCCCTTGGTGTGATTAGCAGAGTTGAGAAGATTGGAGCGCAGAGCCACGGGGACAATTCCTGTGGCATAGAGATTGTGTGCAAGGTACGGTGCGAACACAGGTGAAACTGCCGGGCGGTCAGTGCGGAGCCTTTGCTGACACGTCCTTCACGGTCTTTGGGCAGTGAGAGTCCCTGGGACTGTTAGTAACTCACATGGTTTCAGGACAGAGGCCTCTTCAAATCTTGTATCAGCTAATTCATACCACTCTGGAAGCCGTTGAGGTAAACCTCTTGTCTTCTGTCGAAGTATTCTAATAAACACGGACCTATAACCTAAGTGCTGATGTTATTTGTTACATTTCAGAGAAACCAAGTGAAAAGCAGAGATCAATACTTTTTTCCAGTTTGTTGCTTTAACACGACCTTTCAGAACAGTGGATGGTCAGAGACTTCCTGAAGAGACAGCAATAGTCTACAAATTTTGTGATTAAAAGCACGATGTTGGGATTTTCACCTGAGCCATGCTTATGTTTGGTTTTCTACCCTTCCTCCAGTGGGTTAAGTAGAAATGTGTGTGATGATTTTAATGACTAGTCATTTACGAAACACTTTAACTGGTGTGTCTTATTCCCAAAGACTTTGCCTCACGGGTGCACTTTGTTAACAACCCTAAAGTCCCGGGAAAGAGAGTCTGTGCGGAATTGCTAGGATCCCTTCCATGGTCAGGGTTTGGATTCCTGCCAGTCTGTTTGCTTTGATCACATCTCTGAACACAGCTCCCTCTGGTTGGCCCCAGACTGCAGCTGAACCCATTTTTTCAAAGAATCCTTTACTCTTGCAGATCATGAATCTACTGGCGTCCTAGACTCCCTGTGGGTGTTTCAGGGCAGTGTCCGTCCTTCTCAGGCCAGGGTTCCCCGTGCTGAGCCTCGTGAAGTGGTTGTGGGACTTAAAGCAGAGGGGTGATTTGATGAGTCCTGCAGTTTGGGAACTTGACATTTTCCTTCTTAGAACTCTCCGGTAGCTTCCCATCATCCTTAGGCTAGAGGGAAGACTCACCAAAAGCCTGTGGGTCTGAGCTGGATGACTGCCTTGTGCAGCTTCACCTCCGGCCACCCTCCCCTCGTTCTCGCTAGTCCGGTTCCTTCAGCTGCTCACACTCGCCTCGTGTCCGCCCCCCCATCCTCCCCGGGTCTTTGAGTCTTCGCACCTGCTCTCTCCTTTGCTTGGAAGGATTTGCATGCTCAGCAATCCTAAATAGCAAGTGAGCTCCATCAGCTACAAAGGTGTGTGTGTTTGTGTGTGTAGTCAGAGTGGCTTGGAGGGAGGGCACACTGGGAAGTGACATTGCTTAGGCAGGTGCCTGGGGCTGTTGAGTGAAGATGTCTTCATGGCCAGGGTGAGATTTGCTGATAGCTGCTTTAAAATGTTTTTCAGCCTAGCATGCCAAGGCCACGCTCCCAGCCCTCTCAGCTTCTACCTGAGAGCCTTGCAAGGCATAAGGTTTGGTTTCTTTTAACAGGTGGTACACAATTCAGAAGGTACAAAAGGGGTGTGTAGGGAAGAGTAAGTCTCTGGCCACCCAACCCCCCAGCCACCTTGTTCCAGTCCTGGCAGGTGGGCGCACAGGCGTGTCCATGTGGTCTTTACAAATGTAGACGGTAGTGTATTACATAGCCCATCTGCCCCCTCTTTCCCCCTTAACGGTGGGCCTTGGAACTCCTTGGTATCAATGCAGAACTGCTGCTGGTTTCTGACAGCTCCTCAGCGCACCAGCCTCTGTCGACGGGCATTTCAGTCATTTCCATTCTTCTCTGTTATAAATAATATTGCAACAATAACTTTGCCACTTCCCAAGTTGCTCTTGCTTTAATCTGTTTGTGGTCATATTTATCTTCAAATTTCATGTCATGTTAAGAAGAATGAGACTTTTGTGTTTAACGGCATAGGTTTAAAAAGGTCAGGGGGCCCTGCTCAAACCAGTGCTGGGGAGAAATCAGAGCCACCTCACTGGGAGCACTCCCACGGGCTTGGCCAGCAGCTTTCATGGTGAGGCATTTAAGAAACTGATTCTGGGAAACAGCATCATAATTTCTGTAAGGAGCGCACTGAGGGACATAGTCTCTACGTGATACAGAGTCCTTGCTGTGAGCACAGGGAGAAACCTCTGTCACATTTCTATTTTATGGATGGTGCAAAATCTGTAGTCGACTCTTTGGGCAGCTTAATGCTCGCAGCTGATTCTGTGGCACACCTTTAGCAGTCAGTGCACAGGACCTGAAGGCACATCTTCCGGGTACTAACCTTCTTCTTGCTTCCATCTGATGAGTTCTTTCCCCAACATGTCCCCCTTGTTCCAGTTTCTTCAATAGCTGTTACCTTGTTGGAGGTGCTTCTGTTGTCTTTTGTTAGTAGAAGTAATCTATCACATGAGAAATGAATACAAGTATTTCATTTATCTCTCTATAGCATGGTGTCTGACTCATAGATACTCAATAAATGTTCAATAAATGAGTTTTGCTAATTGTTTAATAGGATATGAGGAACTTGCGACTTGCTTATAAGCAGGAAGAACAGAGTAAACTTGGGATATTTGAAAACCTCAACAAACTTGCATTTCCTCTTTCCAATGGGCAGGCAAGTACACCAAAATATACCTTTGCGTGTGTGTTGGGGGGAGGTCCAAAAAGTCATGTTTCATTATTCCTTTTTTCCAGAGGTTTCCTTTATCTCTTTTCTCTCTGTTTGTGACTAATATTAGGATATTTAAAATTTGTCAGTTCTGTGTAATGATTAAGGAAAGTGCCAATGTGTTGCTTCCAAATTTACAGGTTAGAATAGAAATCTTAATATATCTAGCTCATAGCTGAATGAAAAGCTTTAATATTGGGTATATGATATAGCAAAGAAATACTGACATGTGTATTTTTGTGATTTTTGTATCCAGACACTCTTTGCATTCAACTACAAAGAAAAATTTCCAACGAATGGGTGGAAAGTTTATGATCCTGTATCTGAATATAAGAGACAGGTAAAATATGGTCCTTATCAAGCCAAAAATAATGGGTTGAATATCTTTCTCTTTTCTAACAGGTTAGAAATTTAGTGGGGAAAAAAACCGTTTGAAACAAGTTGTGTGTTGGTATAACTTTCCTAGCTTGTAGGTTCTTCATCCCTGGGATGCCCCATTCTCCCGATGCCAGACCTTTGATGCTGCTGCTAGTCAGCCTTTTTCCAGAGGGCAAGGGGAGTACTAGCACAGGGGTTTAAAAAGCGAATTGGCCAGATGGTTTTTATTAGATATTCTGGTAAGGAGTTGATGAGTAAGGATCAAAACCAATGGCTTAAATTAGATTAAGTGTATGGCATGACTACATCAGTCTGGTATGGTGTTCTGTGCCTGGAAAGTCTTCAGTGCATTGTCAGGTTCAAGATATTCCAATAAGATACTGTTTTCATGACATTTAATCTTTGTGTCCACTGTATATTTGGTATGGTGATTTATATTACTTACTGTAGATGTTTGTAAAACGCTTCTGTGTCCCTAAAGAGTGTTTATGGGTTTTTCAAAAGCAATACCATGCTCATTCTTTATAGAAAACACAGCAAGAAATGTACAGGATTGGGATTCTAGTATGTAATTTTTACCATTTTAAAATATGTTTGGAAATTCTGCTTCATTACATTTTTAAAAATGGGTAAGAAATGGGTTATGTTAGATAATCATATATTTAAACTTTTAAGTAGCAGTGGACAACAAATTATGAATGGATTTTTTGGAGAAAATAAGAAATGGATGTGGTTCACGCTTAGTACTTTTTGAAAATGCAAAAGTTTGCTCTAACACCCTGCAGGGCTTGCCAAATGAGAGCTGGAAAATATCCAAAGTGAACAGTAACTATGAGCTCTGTGACACCTACCCTGCTGTCATTGTCGTGCCAACTAGTGTGAAAGATGCTGACCTTTCAAAAGTGGCAGCCTTTCGAGCAAAAGGCAGAGTCCCGGTAAGTAATAAACATCGTCACTCAGGCATAAACACAGACTGTATTAGATCTAATATGGAAGGAAACAAGACAGAAAAAAACTCTAGTGAACAAAGTAGAAAGTGAAAAAACAAGCCTAAGACCCTCAATAGGCTGTGGAGACTAACAAAGGCATAGCAAGAAAGAGCATACTGTTGCATTAACAGCATCCATCACTGGGTTCGTCAAGCCATCTTAGAGCAAAGACACTTTCTTAGATGCTGAGTGGAACGCTGCACCATTACCCAAGCCAACGTAGGAGCCGGCAGGGGCTGAAGTGTTTTAAAGAGCTTTATTGAGGTGTAACTGCACATGTGCAGTTTGATGACATTGTACATACATGTCCACCCGTGACACTCTCACCGTAACCAAGGAGGGAGTAAGCGTCTTTGAGCCTAGAGTTTGTGGTCGGGCATAATCCGGAGTCTCCTGGCCGCCTGAGGAAAACTGGAGGTTTGGGGGCCTAGCTTTAGATCTCATAAGACACTGTCTTCACTTTGCCCTCATTCTGTCACATATGTGATCGTGAAGATACAAAGATGTTTTTAAATTAGGAGACAAAATAAAACGAGTCATTCAAATAGGAGTGAGGCCTGACATTAGTCAGTTTGACTTCGTTTCTGTTGTCCTTAGAGTCATAGAATTTGAGAGATGGAAGGGGATTTTTGGAGCTTATCTAGTCAGACTTCTTTCCACCTGACCCAGAGAGTTCCAGAGCCACTATCATGCTGTCATTGGTTTCAGCCCTCACCTTCGAGGAAAATGTGCAGAAGAGGCCTTGCTTAAAAAGACAACTTCTTTTTACTGCCTGGCAATCAGGGCACATATTGTTTTAGGAACCGTACTAATGTTTGTTGCTTACAAACACTAGGTGTTATCGTGGATTCATCCAGAAAGTCAGGCAACAATTACCCGTTGCAGCCAGCCACTTGTGGGTCCCAGTGATAAACGCTGCAAAGAAGATGAAAAATACTTGCAAACGATAATGGATGCTAACGCACAGTCTCACAAACTTATCATCTTTGATGCCCGACAAAACAGTGTCGCTGATACCAACAAGGTACGTTCTCAATAACGTTATAGAAACGGTGGCTCTTTTGTTACGTGGTGGCCGTAGGTTGTTACGCAGTTCAGTTAGACTGCGGAGTTCCTCCCCACCTGAAGGTGGGGTCTTTCTGAGCAGCCCCCAGCTGTTCCTCGCCGTTATATAGCCTGTGGGGCTTTGTGCAGTGTCTCTCTCATTGCTTCTCCACCATCCTGTCTGCTGAATTAATTAAGCAAAGACCCAGAAAGAGGATTATCACCTAAAGAATCAAGTAAGACTTTTAATGAAATGATCATGAGGCCCTTGGGAGTCCCTTTAACCCATGAACTATGGTGATTACTTGATTAATTCATATCTGGTCTGAAGCTCACTCTGTTAGAATGGGGTCACCTGTGTGAAACCAGGCACGTGTACAAAGTTGCCGTAAATCACATGCAGGAGTGTCATCCGCAGACCACTCCCATTCGAGCCCCGCTAGCTGGAGGGGACGGGATCCTTCACACCCAGCCACAGCTAAGAGGCCACACCTCCAGCACCTGCTCTCCAAGTAGGAAAAGCTCTGAACTGTGTCGTTTCTATTGCCCACGAATGCCTTTCTCACAGTGTTCCTGCAGGCGTGCATCTGGCAGTCAGAGGACTTGGCCCTCTCTGCAAGTCATTTCAGAGATCAGGAAGGTGGCGGCAGCCCTTCCCATCTCATGCTTGCTTGTAAAATGACACTTGGGTCACAGACATGTAATGCACACCTACTAGGGGCAGGTGCTGGGGTAATACCAAGACAGATACGGTGAGGTGCTCTGTTACAGGAGGTGTCAGCTTGGCGTGTGTGGGGGGAGCCTGGAGAGGGCCTGATGTGTATGGGTGCGAATGGCAAGATGTGTAAGGGTGCGATCACCAGCCCCACGCCCAGCCCGTGTCCCCCGAGCAGTGCCTGGGAGTCTGTTTCTCTTGGCAGCTTGGGCCTCTTCTTTCCATGGTGATTATTCCATCATTGAGCACAATCTCCAAAAAGCCAACCTCCTACCGCCCCTGTCTCTCTCTGGAGAGAAGCCATTACCTTCCACTTCACAGAGCACACAAGCCACCGGACATGCCATTTCCCCTGAGTCCCTGGGTGCTTGCTGTGTGTCACGGCCTGCTAGGCACTGGGGAGGGACACACTGAGCAACAGTCATGCGATCTGCCACGTGGCCACGTAGTGTGCCATGGAGGAACATAGAGCATGCTCGGAGAGTAGAAGGGGCCTGGTTACTTGCTCCATGACCCTGGGCCATGACCTCATCTGTCCAGACCACAAGTGCCTCGCCTCTCAAGTGAGAGCAACAGTATGTCTGCTTCCTGGAAGTACTGTACAGGGCCCAGTTCAGGGCCTGTCCCGGAGAAGGCATTTGGTTCATGGTAGCTGTCATCGGTCCTGAGCTCAGAGTGAGCTGCTCTGTCCGCGTGACCGTCATGACATCTCGCTGCCTGGGTCCCTCTCTCCGACCTGGCCAGCTCAGTCTCCTTCACTGGTTCCTCCCCCTCTCCCCAACCTCCACATTGGGGTGCTCCTTGAACTCCATCCAGGCTCCTCTTTTCTACTTTGCACTATGTCCCCGGGCTATCTCCTCCGATGCCACGACTCCAGACACTCTCTGTATGTTGAGTTTGATACCCGCGTTTCCATCTCACTCTGATCCCTCCTGAAGGCGAGGCAGAATGTCTGTCCTATTGTCAGGTTGACACCTCTGTTCAGCTGTCTCCCATGTAATGACCTCCGTGTATCCAACTCGGCCCGAGAGGTGGGGCAGTGAGAACCCTGCGCTTGGCAACCAGTTTTGCCTGGGTTTTCCTCCAAGCTCTTCCCTTGCTGCTCTGTTGCACCCTGAGCAGGTTGTTGACCTCTCCATAAGCCTCAGGTCTGTAAGATGGAAGGTGACAGCGTGCGGCATAGAGATGTACCAGGATGACACCTGAGAAGAATGCGCATCACGGCCGCAGCACGTGATGCTCATAAGCTCGCCACCCCGGTGGTCTGGCCTGGGGGGTGACTGGTGGTGCCAGTCACAGAGATGGGGAAGACCGGCAGAGGAACAGGGCGGGCAAGGACATGGGCAGGATAGGAGTTTCCTGTACAAATTAGCACAAACTAGGTGGCTTAAGATAACACAAATTGATTCTCTCACAGTTTGGGAGGCCAGAAGTCTGAGATCTGCCCAAGCTGTGCTCCTTCTACGGGCTTCAGGGGAGAATCTGTTCCTTGCCCCTTCCGGCTCCTGTTGGCTGCTCTGTGCGCGTAGCCACGGCGTGCAGATCTCTCCCTCTGCCTTCATGTGGCCTTCTCTACGGGTCCGTGTCTTCCCTCTTCTCTCTTCTAGGGATACTTGTGATGGCGTTTAGGGCTTTCCCTAGCTAATCCAGAATGGTCTCTTCATCTCAAGATCCTTGACTAGACGACTTCTGTAAAGACCCTTTTTCCAAAAAATGTCACATTCACAATCACCAGGGATCTGATGTAGATCTCTTCGGGTGGGGGAGTGTTTTTCAGCCTGCCATGGGGAGTCATTCTCAATTAGTTCCCCGTGCTCCCACAGCTAGTGGGTCATTAACCCCGTCAGTCTCTCCACTTCCCTGCGTACTTCCTGTCCCCACTGCAGTACTATCCCAGAGGAGTGAGAAGCGTGAGAAGAGCTGCATTCACAGAAGCAGTCTTCTGAACACCCTACAGAGCAAGGGCAGTTCTTTGTGTGTGAACTCACGTGGAAGAGACAGAAGCATTGTCTAGAATGATTTTGTCTGTAGTGCTGTTACGTCTAGGAATCAAACAAGGACTTTTATCTGTCCAAGTCCCTGTTAGCTCTTCTGTATATATTACCATCTCATCTGCAAGTAGAGATCCTACTTACTTCTTCCTTTCCAATCTGGATGCCTTTTATTTCTTCGTTTTGCCTAATTTCCTGGCAAGAACCTCTAGTACCATGTTGAATAGAAGCAGTGAAAGCAGTCATCCTTGTCTTGTTCCTAATCTTAGGGGAAAAGCTTTCAGTTTTTCACCATTGGGTATATTAGCTGTGGGTTTTTCATAGTAGGTGCCCTTGTCAGGCTAAGGAAGTTCCTTTCTCTTGTTAGTTTTTTGAGTGGTTTTACCATGAAAGGGTATTAGATGTTCGAAGACCTTTTCTGTATCAGTTGAGATGATCCTGTGTTTCTTTTTTCCTTCAGTCGGCTAATGTGGTGTATTTCACTGACTGATTTTTGTATATTGACCACTGTAGTGGGTTGAATGGCATCTCCCAGAAATTCGTGTTCATCTGGAACCTCAGAATATGACCTTATTCAGAAATAGGGTCTTAGCAGATGTAATTAGTGAAGAGGAGGTCATAGTGGAGTAGGGTGGGCCCTCAATCCGGTGCCTGGTGCCCTTAGAAGGTCATGTAGGGAAGATGGCAGGCGGCAGCGAGGCAGAGATGGGGTGCCGTAGCTGCATGAGCAGCACCGACGCTTGCCAGCCACCACCGGAAGCCAGGAGTGGAGCACGCGACAGAGTCTCCCCCCGACCCCCCAGAAGGAGCCCAGCCTGCCAGACACATTGGTCTCGGACTCGTAGCCTCCAGAACTGTGAGGGATTAAGTCTGTTATTTTAAGTCCCCCTAGCTTGTGGTACTTTGTTACTGCGGCCGTAGGAAACTCCTACAACCCCCTTACGTTCCTGGAATAAATCCCACTGGGTTCTGGTGTATAATCTCCTTAATAGACTGCTAGATTCAGTTTGCTAGTGTTTTGTAGAGGCTCCCTTCAGTCCAGTCTCCACATCATGGCCGGAGTGACCTTCTAAAACATCTACCTCTGCGCACACCCTCAGTGCCTTGAGGCAGTGACATCTAGTTCCTGAACGGGGCCTCTGAAGCCCTTGACCCCGGGCCCGCCCTTCCTGTCTCCGCAGCTGCCCGGCCCACGTCCCAGCTGTGGGATGCTTCTTTCTGTTCCTGTAGCATGTCCCAGTGGCATCTCTGAGCCTTTGCCCCCAGAGCTAAACATTCCCCCGTCCTTGAGATGACATGTCAGTGTCTCTTCCTCAGGGACATCTTTCCAGATGAGTGGAGGTCTCCCTGTGTGGTGGTGCCCTGCACACAGTTGCAGTTCCTCATTCAGTGCACGTCCAGGCAATGGGCCCTCGGCGCCAAGTGGTAGGGACGACTCTGAGGGTCCCCGGAACCCAGCGATTACATAATAGCTGCTCCATGACTGGAATGACGGGCTGGGTTCCCCTCTCGGGTTCCTCTCTCCATGGACAGTCGCCATGTAGGGGACCTGATGGCAAGTGGCATGGTATGGGAACTCAAAAGTCCAGACTCCATTATGGAGCCAGTGTGATGGCACCAAAGGGTTTTCAGTCAGATTGTTTCTTGAGAAAGTGAACGTGGAGGGAAGGAACTTAGCTTTAACGGTTGCATTTGAGGAGCCTGAGTGGGGAAGATAGGGCTCTGGAGCTCAGAGAAAGGTCAGGTTGGAGGTTGAGATTGGGGCCCGGTGGCATGCTGGGTGGTGGTTGCAGGCTGGGGGCGGGCAGGGGCAAAGCCACCAAAGGAGTCCAAGTCACCTGAGCCATCTGTGGAAGGCCGGAGAGGAACCCACGGGAGGACGGGGTGCTTCAGGTGGTGGGAGGAGACCCCAAAGAGGGAGGGAGAGGTCCTCGATGTCAGGAGAGGAGGAGCATCCAGTGGGAGAACTGGGTGGGAGAGGCGTCTTAGCTCAAGCTGCTCCAACAAAATATCAGAGGCTGGGTGGCCTATGAACAACAGACATTTCTCATAGCTCCGGATACTGGGAAGTCCAACGTCACGGCAACAGCAGATCCCGTGTCAGGTGATAGCGCACTGCCTGGCTTGTAGGTAGCCACCTTCTCACCATGTCTTCGCACTGCCGAGAGCAAAATGAGGCCCACTGTCTCCTGTCTCTTCTTATAAGGGCACTAATGCCGTCATGAGGGCTCCACCCTCCTGACCTCACCCCTCCCAGAGGCCGCGTCTTCTGACATCATCTTTTTAAGGATTAGGGCTTCGACGCATGAATTTTGTGGTGACGAAAATATGTAGTCCACTACAGGAGAGGTGTGTGGACTTGGGCATCCTGCCCCTGCCACTTTGTTCCTCTGGCCCTTGGGAGGTGTCCGCCCTCTGGGAGGCGCGCATTCTCTCACCTGGGAACCTCCCCCTGCTGCTGAAGACTGGCAGACTGGTGGGCAGATGGCCTGGCAGGTCTGCCACAAGCGCAGAACAGCTGTGTGAAAGCAGGGAAACCTGAGTCCATCCTTCAGCCAGCTGCTCCCTGGGGTGTTCGGGTTTCTTCTTCCCACGAGGGTTGGGGATGGCCCTACCACCACTGCTACCGGCTTATTCTTGGGGCCTTGGGGGCTAGCAGGGGACAGTGTTCCCACATCTCCGCCTTCTCTCCAGAACCCTGTTTTGCCCCCATTACAGAGAAGTCTGGCCAGCAAAGTCTTGTATTCCAGAACGCTCTGGCCCCTTCCCCCTGTTCCTTCTGGGGTACAGGTGGGGCCTCTTGTCACCCTCCTGCCCCCTCTGGCTCAAGACCTCCAGGTGCCTGTTCTCTGCATCTGTTTACTTCCATAACCTCATTTCCGGATTGTCATTTGTCTTATTTGTATCTTTAGTGATCGGTTTCTGGGCAACAAATTGCCTTTAAACACCTTCTCCGGGTGCCCCTCCTTAGCACGGGCTTCCTCAGTGCTGAAGGCCTGGATGAGCTGAGCCCAGTGCACTGCCTCAGAGCGGCTTCCCCAGGCCCCGGGGCTCCGGCGGGCAGGGGCTGGGCTACAAACGTGGGAGGTGCTCGCTGAGGTAGTCCTGCCCTCGTGCTTGATTTTACTTAGTTAATTAGCATTTAATCTGCACAGTGGCCCTTTGAAAGTCTTACAGGTGGGAAGGTTTGGGGTGCAGAGAGGTGAGGGCACCATAACCATTTGGGTGGCAGAGCTGGGATCACAAACCCTTTTTCCCTGCCACCAAGTCTGTGCCTTTCACCCCTCTGCTGTGGTGTTACTTCCTTTGTCAGCAGCATCTTCATTGGATGCTTCAGTGGTTTTTATGAAAACACAATTCTGTCATGGAGGCAGGACTGTGCCCGAGACTGCTTTGTCCCCGTAGTGGGTGTTGCAAAGTGTTTCACTGAAGTTAAAGCGTCGCCTAGAATTTTGTGAAATAACCTGAAGTATAGCTGGTATCCAAATACACGAAATTCTTGTTTTCCTGTGAGGCGCATTCGCCACTTGCAAACGTTCTCTCCTGCTTAGCCCCTGCTCCTACGCCCGGGTAACCGGCTTTTAGCCGCATGCAGCCCAGTCTTCCCCGGAACTGCTTCCCTGCCGAGTTCTTAGATGTAGCCTGGGTTCTCGGACTCAGCCTCTTGTGCCAGGTCACTCTGCGGCCTGTCCTCTGTGCATGGGGGCCCAGGCCCCAGTGCCCCCGCCCCCAGCCCCGGCTCCCTCTCGGCCCTGCCCGTATTCCTGTGCTCCTGCCTATAGCCCAGCCTCCTTAGACTGTCCTGCCTAATGTCTGCCAGCCAACACCGTGGCTCAGTAGCCCTTTGGCACCCCACCTGGCCCAGTTCCGTTCTCCTGCCTGTTTTTCTCCTGCCAGTGCCCCAGACTGCTGAATGTTCCATGAGAACGAAAGGCTCACAGTGTGCAGGCTGGAGCCACTCCAGATTTATGCTAGAATCCTCCAGCCTCAGCTGGGCCCTCGGTGATGCTTGGAAGTCCCTCCTCCCCACCCCCCCAGGCTCCCCAGAGGCCACTTCAGCCCCTTTATGACTTTTTTTTCTAATGTACAACCCTGCCCCACCCCCTTCATCCTCAGTAGCTGACCTTGCCTTTGTGCAGAGGCGGGACCAAGCCTCCTGCCACCAGACCTGGAAGCTGCCTTGTACTGCCATCCACAGAAGCCTCCTGTTACGGTGGCCGAGTGACCTCCTCTCTGCCATGAAGTCTTTCCCATCTGCACGCATAAGCTGCCCCTCCAGCCACTGTCACCGCCCCCTTCCAGCTGGCGCTGTTGTTCTCCTGCCCTTTACAGACGGGCTTCTGGGAGCAGCTCTTGCCCTGAGATGCGGGGCACGCACGACCGGCCGCTCGCCTCCTCGGCCTGTGAAGCGAGCTCCCGTCCCCGGCTCTGCCCAGACCGTTCGTGGTGCGCTCACCAAATCCAGCGTGTATTTTTCAGTTCTTCTTTTCCTCGACTTCTCAAGCTTTTGGTAGTTTAGTACTTTTTCCTTTTCAAAATACTCTTTTCCTTTTTTTCTTTTTCCTCTAGTCTCTGGCAGCTCTTCTCAGTCTCCTTTGCTTTCTGTGCCTTAGACGTTGGCCTTTCTCAGGCTCCCAGCCTCCGCTTCTCCCCTGGCTTACCTGCTGACCTTGAGCATGGCGTGCCAGACCTCTGTCCTCCAACATCCTCCATAGGCCAGTGACTTCGTGTCGGTAGCCACAGCTGAGACCTGTCTTCTGAGCTGCGGACCGCTGCCTGCAGACCTTTCTGCTTCCATTTCTCACAGGCACCTTGCGCTCACTACGCTGAAAGCTGAATACTCTGTTCCTTCTGTAATAGTCTGGTCTCAAGAAAGGATACCACTGACTCTTGGGGTGCTCGGCCTGGAATCCTGGGCATCACTGCCTCCTCATGGGCTTCCTGCTTCCATCGCCCCAGTCAGCCACCGTGTCTTGCCCCTTCAAGATCTCCAGTCCGCTGCATCTCTCTCTGCCCTGCTGCCTCCGCCACGGTTCCCTCAGCCAGATGAGTGCCCGACTCCGAGCTGGTCTCCCTGCGGGAGGTCCCACCCTCCTCCAGGCCCTTCCGCCCAGCACAGCCAGTGGTCTGCCACAGTGAGGGTCTGACCCTCTCCCCGTGCCTGTGCCGTCCAGCCCCAGGCCGCCCTCTGGCCGCCTCTCCCACTGCTCTTGCCACCGCCGTGGTGTGCTCTCGTCTCAGCTGCTTGCCTGCCTCTCGGGGAGCCACGTCCTCGCCCATCTCTGGGCATCTACACACCATAGCCCCTCTGCCCTGTGTCCTTGACCTTTCTCCCCACGGCAAAGCTTTCCTGACTTGTGTTCTCTTCTCAGTGCGACATCTCTTCTGTCCTCCTGGCAGCCTCCCAGGCCTGGCCACGTGCCCCCAGCGCACCCCGTGTTCTCCTGCAGCAAAGGACTTGCCCCCCTGTGCTGCACACGTCCCTCTCCTCACCTGCCTGCCCTGCCAGATTGTGAATGCCTTGAGGACCAGGGTCTCCACTTGTCACCCCAGTATTTAGCTCAGGGCATTAATATCCACACGCTAAGTGGTTGGAGACGAAATGAAGGGTGTGGTCTTTGGGTTCACAGATGCATTTATTATGTCTTTGGAGATAAAATTCATATAACATTAATCTGGCTATTTTAACTGTCCCAGAGTTTACGATTCAGTGACTTCTGGTATATTCACAATGTTGTACAACAATCCCCTCTAACTCCAGAATGCTTTCATAGCCCCAGAAAAAACCCTGTGCCCACTGGCAGTTGCTGCCCATTGTGTCCCCCCCCCCCCCCCAGCTCCTATCAACCACTAATTTACTTTCTCTCTGTACAGATTTCCTTGTTCTGGACCTTTCATATAAATGGAATCATACAACATGTAGTCTCTGGGGCCTGGATTCTTTGACTCAGTGTGATGTTTTTAAGGTTCACTCATGTTGTAGCATGTACCAGCACTTCTTACCTTTGTCTGGCTGCATAATGTTCCATTGTATGGAGAGAGCACATTTTGTTTATCCATTCCTCCACTGCTGGGCAAGTGGGTTGCTTCCACTTTTTGGCTATGGCAAATAATGCTGCTGTTATCTTTCATGGACAAGTTTTTGTTCGAGTACCTGTCTTCAGTTCAGTGGGCATGGAATGGCTGGGTCACGTGGTAATTCTGGGCTTAAATCTGAGGAGCCCCCAAACTTTCCCACAGGGACTGCACAGTTTGAATTCCCAGCAGCAGCATATCCGGGTTTCAGTTTGTCTATGTTCTCATCACGGATGGGTTCTGAATGTTGACCTTCACAAAATATAAGCTAATTATAGATAAGGTTTTGTTATGAGATTACCAAAGGGTCAGCCATAGCCCCTGTTTTTGTTTCATTTGCATTTTATTTTACTTAAATTGCTTAAACCTCCTTGTTGGGATTTACAAATAGTTTTATTATACAGAAATTTTTGTGGTACTACAACTTTTTCTGTTTGGACAGATGGCACTAACAGACAGAACTTTTAAAAATTAACTCGCCTTGAGTAAGATCCAGTTGTTAATGGTTTAAAAACTGATGATGGGTACAGGACAATTGTTATGGGTTGAATTGTGTCTGCATAAAAAATATGCCAAATACCTAACTCCCAGTACCTGTGAATGTGGCCTCATTTTGAAATGAGGTCTTTATAAATGTAATCAAGTTAAGATGAGGTCCTATTGAATTAGGGTGGGCCGTAATCCAGTCTGACTGGGGTCCTTAGAGGAAGAGACAGACACGAGGCGAAGGCCATGTGATGGTGAGGCAGAGATTTGAGTGATGTGTCTGTAAACCAGGACCCCCTGGGGCTACCAGAGGCTGGAAGAAGCAAAGAAGAATCCTCTCCAAGGGGCTTCTCAGGGAGCACAGCCCTGCCGGTACCTTGATTTTTGGCTCCAGCACTGTGAGAGGACATTTCTGTTGTTTTAAGCCGCTTAGTTTGTGGTACTTTGTGCCAGCAGCCAGGGGTGAGTCCTACAAGGATTAGGAGGTTTATTATACACAGATGGCCTTGTTGCTTCCTTAATGGTCTCTTTCTGATAACACTAGAAACAATCAAAGTATGAGCTCAGATGCAGTGCTGTTATGTCTTTTGTTTTTCACAGGCCAAGGGTGGAGGGTACGAGAGTGAAAGTGCTTACCCCAACGCGGAGCTCGTGTTCTTGGAGATCCACAACATCCACGTGATGAGAGAGTCCCTGCGTAAATTGAAAGAGATCGTGTACCCTTCGATAGATGAGGCGCGGTGGCTCTCCAACGTGGATGGGACGCACTGGCTGGAGTATATAAGGGTAAAGGGGGCTGGTCCTTGACATGCTTTCTGGTTAAGATTTCTCTGTGTACCTGCCATAAATCTGTGTCTCCACATGGTTTCTCAGCACTGTAAAGAAGCACATCTTTGCAGTACTCTAGGCTCTCAGAGTTTCCACAGGCAACATTCAGACTGTGGTCTTTGTTGAGGGATACTGCTTGCGTCAGATCAGGTTTGGAATGTACTTTGTGGCCCTGTAATAAACGACTGCATTTACTGTCATCATTTTTCTTAGTGTTGGATGTTCCCCACCCCCAGCGCTAATGTTTCTGAGTGATCCTCACTTGATTGCGTTGTTTGGTTTATTGACCTGAAGTTCTTAACATTCTCCACAGAACTATTTTTTGCTGTCCTAGAAATTAAACGTAGCCTGCTCTAATGTGCCTTCTTTTCTGAAGATGCTTCTTGCTGGGGCAGTAAGGATTGCTGATAAGATAGAATCTGGGAAAACTTCGGTGGTGGTGCACTGCAGCGATGGTTGGGACCGAACAGCCCAGCTGACGTCTCTGGCTATGCTGATGTTGGACAGTTACTACCGCACCATTAAAGGGTTCGAGGCTCTCATAGAAAAGGAGTGGATAAGCTTCGGACATAGGTTTGCACTGGTAAGCTGAGACTGTGAGGTACATTCCTGACTGTTTTGTTCTCTCCTATGCATGTGTGTATCACACAGCACACACACATGTGGGCTTTCTGCTCTGTGTCAGACCTGAGTCAGCATAATAGAATACCATGGACCTCAGCATGGTATGTTTTTGGTAGGGCACTCTCTTTTTTGAAAATTTTTTTAGTGTAGGTATGTCATTTTTTTTAAATAAATGAGGTAAAATTCATATAACAGAATTAGCCATCTTGAGGCATACAGTTCAGTGACATTTAGTACATTCACAATGTTGTGCAAGCACCAGCTCTTTCTAGTTCCAGAACATTTCTTCACCCCCAAAAGGAAACCCTGTACCCGTTAAGCAGTCCCTGCTCATCTCCCCCTCCTCCAGCCCCTGACAATCACTAACCAGCTTTCTGTCTTTCTCAGTTTGCCTGTTCTCGGTGCCTCCTGTAAGTGGAATCATATAACATTTGTCTTTCTGTGACTGGCTTATTTCACTAAACACACTGTTTTTAAGGTTTATCCATATCAGCATATATGAAAACGTAATTCCTTTTCATACCTGAGCAGTATTCCCTTTGTTTATCCATTTCTGTTGATGGACACTTGGATTATTCCCACCAGTTGGCTCTTGTGAATAATGCTGCTATGAACATTGGCGTACAAGTTTTTGCCATGCAGAGTACCACAAACTGAGTAGCTTAGACAATAGAAATGTATTGTCTCCCAGTTCTGGAGGCTGGACGTCCAAGATCAGGTGCCGGCAGGGTTGGTCTCTCCTGAACCGTGTCTTCTCTGCTCGTGTGTGGCCGCCTTCTCACCATGTGCTCACATGGCCTTTCCTCTGTGTGCGCCTCCCTGGTGCCTCTCTCTGCATCCAAATTTCCTCTCCTTAAAAGGACACCAGTCACACTGGATTAGGGCCCAGTCTCCCAGCCTCCTTTTAATCACCTCTTTATAGACCCTGTCTCCAAGTATAGTCCCATTCTGAGGCCCTGGGGCTTAGGGTGCCAGCGTAGGAATTGGGGCAGTACCCAATTCGGCCTGCAACGGCCAGCTTTCACACTGGGGGACATACCTAGGAGTATGGTGGCTATTCTTGAGCTGCCGTTTGTGTTTTAGTGTAAATGGCTGTCCGTTCCTGGTCTTTCCCAGTCATCGAGCCATTGGGGATTCGTCTTAACTCTGCATGGCACTGGACTATGCCTGAAGCCTCATTCAGACCCACTCCTAGAGAGCGGGAGGATGGGCAGTGGCTGGGGGGTGCTTCGGTGGCTTCTGCCATGGGGTTACCAAGTACACTGGCCATGAGAAGAAGGAAAGGCAGCTCCACAGCCTGTGAGCCACGTGCCCTTCGGGGGCCATTGTCGGAGCCTCCTCTGCACTGTGCCCCTTCCCTCTGTGTGCCTTGGTCCCCTTCTCTGAGGTGGTGTGTTGTGCAGCAGGCGTGAGTTTATGTATGTCAGATGCTTAGGACCGGGCCCGGAGGAAAGGTAGGTTTAGTGGGGGGGGGGGGGGGGGGGGGGCGAGTGAAGTTCTCCCCAGTGTTTGTATCTGGTCACCTCTGAAGGCTCCCAGGCCATTCCCTTCCACCACTCCTCCCCACACCATGTGTTCTGGGAGAGAGGAAGCGGGCAGGGGCCCCTGACTAGATGGGTGGTGCTCAAGGTTACGGACTGAGAAGCCAGCGGTGGCCACGCACAGCACGCGTCGGGGTGTGCGCGCACGCTCCGCTTCTGTCCCTACGTGCGGATGCGGGGTTCGTCATGGTAATAAGACCATGAGATTCATAACGGCTGCAGTTTACTGAGCACCACTGCGTGTCCACACCCGGCACTGTTACATGTGTCATCCCGAAGCAGCTGCTGTAACTGAGATTTCAGGAGTATGACGCAGCTGTTGAGGGTGGAGCCAGTACCCAAGCCGCAGTTTCAAGCCTCCGGCCACCTCCTCACTGCCTCCCTATACTCCACCCTCCCTTGACTTGCTGTCAGTGAGCCGTCTCAGTTCCTCCCTGCGGCCAGCTCCTGCCCCTCCCCCCGGCCCGTCATCCTGCCTCTGGCCTGCCTCCCCCTCCCGCTGGCATAGAAACACGCCACTATTTATCCCACCCTGGAAACCAACCCTCCTGACCCTACTTTTGCTCCAGCTGTCACCGCAAAGATCTGTCCCCTTTACGATAAAGCTGTCCTGTACTCACTTCAGCCAGGCTTCCTCCTCCCAACACCCACCCCACCCCGAAACTGCATGTCCCAGCCACCATTCGCTGCCACTTTGCCAAGCCCTTCTCTTATTTGGCCTGAGCACTTGATGCTGTTGGTTCTTCCCTATTTCTAGAAACCGTTTCTTCCCTTGGCTTCTGGGTCTCCACAGCCTTTTGAATTTCCTCCTATCTTTTGGTCCTCCCTCTCTCCCCAACCTCTTAGTGTTGGGGTGCCCCAGGGCTCAGTCCTCAGACTGCTTCTCTTCTCTCTGTATGCTTAATACCTTAGTGATCTTGACTGGTCCCACGTCTTTAAATACACGTGTTTCAAATCTGTTGTCTGCTCCTCAGTGCCACTGATGCCCCCCCTGCATTCCAGCCTGCCCGTCTCCCGTGGGGCTGTGATGGCAGCCCCCTAACTAGTTTCTCTGTCACCTATCCCCTTCCAATCCACTGTCCTCGCCGCAGCCGGATGGAGCGTTCCAAGAAGCAGCTCTCGTGCTGCCATTCCCCAGCACGAATCCCGTGGCCTATGCGGTTGTGGGCAAACTCCTCGACATAACCTTTGAGGCCCTTGGTGATCTGGCCTCGTCCACCTTGTCTCGCCTCCCTCCCCTTGCCTCATGCCCAGCTACTTATGGTGCTCTTGGTACCCCCCACCTTGTTCCCACTGCTTCTACTACAGTGCATCCCTGGCCAGCCAGGGAGTAGGCACATCCTTCCGTCCTTCAAGGTGTATCTCAAATGCGACCTCCTCCATGACTGTGACTTGTGGGATTTGCCGCCTCTGGCCCCACCTCTGCCCCATCCTAGGGTGGTCACTTGTTCGTTTGTGGCCCCACCATACCCATTCCGGACTTGGAAGCCCTGGGCACATTTTAGTGCCCTTGTTATTTGCAGGTCTTTCTCCCACGACTAGACTGCAGGTGAACTATTTGTTTAGCACGGGTACTTTGTCTCATTTATCTTGGTGCCTCAGGTGTGTAGCCAAGAGCATGGCCTCTCTGGGACACCATGACATGCCCTGAAATTCCAGGGGCCAGGCAAGATGCCTTGCGTACACCAGAGGAATTCAGTGAACGGCTGTTAAAAGAATGAATCTTAAATTGCGAGTGGTCGTGCAAAACCATTCCCAAGGTGCCTTAAATACTGAAGAGCAGGTTCTACAAATTATTTTGTAAAGGGGAAGTGCAGAGATAAGTCAACTTATGCAGCTGCTGTGGAAAACAGTATGGCAGTTCCTCAAATAATTAAAAATAGAACTACCCTGTGATCCAGCAATTCTGCTTTTGGGGATACACCCAAAAGGAGTGAAAACAGAGACTTGGATAATTGCACACCCACGTTTATAAACAGTGTGATTCACAGTAGCCCAAAGGTAGAAGCAACCCCGGTGTCCATCGACAGATGAATGGATACATAGAATGTGGTCTGTCCATACAGTGGAAGTATTATTCAGCTTAAAGAAGGAAGGAATTTCTGACATATTCTACAGCATAGATGAACCTTGAGGACCTTCTGCTGAGTGAAAGAAGCCAGTCACAAAAGGACACATACTGTAGGAGTCCACTTGTAAGAGGGACCGAGAGCAGTCACATTCATAGGGACACAAGAGTACACTGGTGGGCACGGTGGGGTGGGGGAGGGGAGCTGGTGTTAATGGGGAAGAGTTTCAGATTGGAAAGATGGATGGTGGGGGTGGCTGCACAGCAGTGTGAATGTACTTAATACCACTGAGCTGTATGCTTAAAATGTGGCCCATTTGATGTTCTGTATGTTTCACCACCATCGAAAACCAATAAAAGAAAGAAGACCAACTACTGTAACTACGAGGCACGGATTTCCTTGTTTTTATGTCTCTCCTGCTGGCAGTTTCAGAGACCCAGTATTTCTCGTGCTTTCTATGTGGTGGTTGCATCAAACCTTTGTAATGTTTCTTTCTTTCTCATCCTTTTGCTTAGTTATCAGAGTATTTGAATCTTCTCTTAGAATGCTCACTCTCGAACTGTTTTTTAACTTGACATTTTCAGTGTTTTGTCCCGTTTGTGTTTGAAGTTCTTTTAACTTTTACCAGGCATCTATGAGTATATTCTAAAACACTGAAAGGTGTGAAACACACTATTGGATGTCAAGAATGTCTCAGAACTGCAGAAGAACACAACACTTGGCTGCCTTGAGCAAGGACTCCCCATTACCATTTCAAGTGTGAGATTTGGGGGCTCTCTGAGTCCTGTAGAATTGGTTAAAATGGGTAGATCATTATTTGATTCTCAGACTTCCTGACATTTCTGAAAAATGGGAAAACCTGTTTTTCCATTTGTGGAGGAAATGGCCATTGTAATGTGCTTTCTGAGCAGCTAATCAGTAGTCCCACATTGACACTGTGCACTTGGTGCGGTGGCCGGGCCTTGACCCCATCACTGGGACTGAAAAGTTTACTGGCCACTTGCTTATAACTTCTTGAACTCAACTATATTAAAGTGAAATTATAAAACAGTCCTCACATAAAAATACAGTTTTTTGAACACTGAAAGTTTGTTTCCTAAGAGCAATGGACGTCAGTTCAATTCAGTGAACGTTTTTGAGTGCTTTTTCTGTGCCAAGAATTTGTTTAGGTCTTGGGAAATACAAATGACACCTGATGGCTTGCCACTAGGCAATTTTAAGTGACTTTTGAGAGGAATGTGGCACGCATTCACATGCTTAACCTCTTGTTTTCAGAGAGTGGGCCATGGCAATGACAACCACGCGGATGCTGACCGATCCCCTATATTTCTTCAGTTTATTGATTGTGTTTGGCAAATGACAAGACAGGTGAGAAATTTCAAGCGTATTTCTGACCTTAAAGTTGAAGATTAGATAAATATTCATGTTCGTTCAAAATGAAGACGTGTGTATGTGTGTAAAAATAGGACCACTTCTGTTATTTAACTTGGTTTGATTCTAATTCACTTGGAAGTATAAGCAGAAAATTAGAGACTATCAGTTTCTCACCAAAAGTTCCTATTCTCGTGCAAATGCTTTTGTTAGCCCTCCTGCCCACCAGTAATGCCGACCAAGGCCCTGCTCCTGCCATTCTGCGGTTCTTTCTGCCTTCCCGTCCTGGTGAGGAGGCACAGTCCCCTGCTGAGCGGACCGCGTGTTTGAAATGGGAATGTGACGGAACTGCCAGCAAGGGCGGGTGTCAGACCCGGGAACCCAGGAGTCTGCACACTTGCCCTGGGCCCCAACCCCCTGCGCCCCCGCGGCAGAGTCGCTGAGGGCAGGGAGTGTCCAGGAAGCAGAGGCGGGTAGGAAGTTGCTGGTGCTTAGTTTCCAAACCCTGGTGCACAGAGCCCCTGGTAAGCAAGGCGGCCACACAGGGATTCCCCCTTCCCTAAGCTGGTAGGGCCGTGATGGCTTCAGTTCAGAGCAGGCCCTGAGGTCTATGTCGTTTATTTCCTGGTCTCTAACATCTGAGCCCAAGTTTGGGGTCTTCCCGTCAGGATAGGAGATGGAGCCAGAGTGCCAGAGAGAGCGACAGAGACAGAGTGGCATACAGAGAGGGGGGATAGAGAGAGACAGAGACACACATGCAGACAGAGACAGACACAGAGAGACCAAGACGGAGAGACTAGAAGACAGGTAGTCTCCCCAGTGCCTGTACGGGGAGAGAGCCAGAGGATGGAGAACCATGGCCTGGGTGC
Source organism: Zalophus californianus (assembly GCF_009762305.2). Classification (NCBI taxonomy): domain Eukaryota; kingdom Metazoa; phylum Chordata; class Mammalia; order Carnivora; family Otariidae; genus Zalophus; species Zalophus californianus. The sequence goes on along the minus strand of NC_045612.1, from coordinate 4,415,767 downwards.
TCTCCTTCCTCTTGGCCTGGAGGTCTGGGCTAGGCTGCCTTAGTCATGGGAAGAGGACCAGCTGGAAAGACTGCTGGCGACCTCTAGTGACTCCATCAGCAGCCGTGGCGCTCATGACAGCCTCCTGACCACATTATTACCATCACCCTAGGACCTTTACAAAGGACCTCTGCTTCCCAAGCCCAGAAAGTCGGATGCACCACTGTCTGTGAAATCCCTCGCTGTGCACCACTATTGGCAGTGGGGGTGTGGGGGGGGGGGCAGGAGAGAGGTTGAGCACCACTACGGTGCTGTTGCTGCCCCACTCCACCTCAGCCCAGACCCCTTCCAGCAGCAGTTCCTCAGCAGCCATCTGGGGGACCCCAGCCTCACTGTCTACCTGCGTGCACACTGTCAGCACCTGGAACCTTTTAAAGATGCACATGCTTGGGCCCCCGACCTTGTGGACCCTTCCTCCTGTGGGCCGAGGGAGAAGCCCAGATATATGTAGTTCTGGAACATTCCCCATGTGGGTTCTGAGGTGCCAGTGAGGGCTCCGTCCTACTTAAGTCCTGGGGCCAGTAGCCTCAGCTTCCCCTGGGGACTTAGAGATGATGAAAATTCAGGCCCGCCCAGACCTGCTAACACTGGAGGGAGGGTGGCACCGGATGCAGGGATATTATTAAAATGCAGAGTCTGATTTGTGAGCCTGCATTCTCACGGATCGCAGTAGCAAGGATCTAGAGAGAACAGGCATACTTTCAGAAACAAGGAAAAAAAAAAAAGGGAAAAAAAGGGGGGGTGAGTTCTGATCAGCTAGAGGAGACCTCCCAGAGCCCTCAGGCTCACACTGAGAACTTACTTTTACGCCCAGCTTCCTCAGACTGATGGGGCTCTTGCGTTATCCCAGTGCCAGGTCACAGCTGATTCAGAGCAGCCAGTTGGAGGGCTGGTGGGGGAGGGGGTGCGAGGGGAAGGGGTGGTCTCAGAGGTGGGCACCGCTGGGATGAGTGACAGATGGCAGTGAACGCACACTCCGAAAGCACGGAGGCTGGCCGGGGTTCTCACTGTTATGTAGCACCATGAACTTCTTGCTGTTTGTATCAATTGAGCCAATAACAAAATTAAATGATGGTTACATTCAGGTTAAAACAAAAAAGTATAAAATGCATTTTAGAAAAATTGTGTAACAAGGTTGAACACACACAAAAAATGCTTCTGAGGGGATAAGCACTACTTTTGTGGATGTGAGGTAGCTTCTTCCTCCCAAATGCCAAGTGTGTGTGTGTGTGTGTGTGTGTGTGTGTGTGTGTGTGTGTGTGTGTGTGTGTGTGTGTGTGTGTGTGTGTAATGTCCTCAAACTGCCTTCCATTCTTCATACTGTTTAGTGCCTATTTTCATGTCTAATCTAGATCATTTTTGTGCTGTTTATTGGATTTTAAGAACGAAAGCAAGGGGTTTAGATTAGATTTCAGATGCCTCTCAGCTCTAAGATCCTGTCCATGAAATGTGTATAATTAATGTCTCTTAAAACAACATGGTTAATGCAATAGAAGCAGAAATATCACTGCTCAGTCTATCAGTTAAGTTACAAGTGGATGAGACATGTAGCTTGTTAGGAAAGATGCATTAATGTAATAAGATTAATTTATTTGGAGGTTGCCTACTGCTAAATCAAGTAAGCTAAATCCGCGTTAAATTGTTTGAAATCTCAGGATAAAGTGAACTAGCCTGTGTGGACAAATTGATATAAAAGGATCTAAGGGAAAGTAATTGAGGGGCTCTTCAGAAAAGAGTCTTCAAAGATTCTACAATAACCATAGTTTAATAGACTCTCTGCCCTTTTGAATCGGTTTAATAGTGGTTCATATTTTTGTTCCTCAAGAGGTGCAGAATTTCATTGTGGATTTCTAGAGTTTTTGAGCCCATACTTTTTAGGTAGATGGTATAGTTTCCAGGAGAAGAGACCAAAAGAAATTATGAATCATGAGACTTAATCTTCTATTCGTATTACTCTAGCCTGTTGCTACTTCCTCTAATGAAATGTTTCCTGGGCTGAGCGTGAGGCCACAAGGCCATTTGAACGTGAATAGCAGTCCTGACGAGCATCAGTAGATGTAGCTCTTGTGTCTTGGTTCTGGGGGTGCTGATAGGCGTAGGCTGAGCCCCAGCCAGCCTAGACCTACCGACTCTGGGACCTACTTGGCCAGAATAAGGCTTATAGTCAGGCGTGCTAGAACGTGCCCACGCAAGCTCCCAGGTCCAGAAGGCGGGCTCAGGGTTAGGAATAAAGACTCATTTGACTTCAAAAATGTGTCCATAGAAGCTTTGCTGTCCTGTTAATAAATGTGTAATTTAAATGAGAATAAAGTCTAGATCTTCCATTTCTATCCTTGATTTAATAAAGCTTCAGTGTACATCAATGTTATATATTTGCTTAACATTCATAAATTTCATGGTGCCGATAATTTATAAATAGAGCATTACTAAACTGCATAGAAAAATGCTGGGGAAAGTGGACATGATGTACTTGGCCTTTTAAAGGATAGCCATTTGGAATGTGAGGCCATTGGCAGAGTCGCAAGTTAAAGGCTCAGAGAGGATTCATCAGTAGCTGTCTTCAGCATTTCAGCCAGGTTTAGTTGATGTAGTTCATCTAAGAACAAGAATGCTGGTACGAACAGCCAGCACAGCTAGTTTCCAGAGGTTTCTGAAGAAGGGGAATTCTGAGGGGGCTCCTCAGAAGAGAGTTGTGTGTTTCTGTGGGAACAGTCCTTAAGATGGAGAGAGAGAGAGACACATCTGAATCCAAGGTGGCTGCGCTGAAGTCCGTACGTTGGCTAATGGGATAAACAGCCTGGTGAGGAAAAGAACGATTTCAGGTGGAGTTTGGACAGTCCTGGACTGACCATTATTTCTCACTGGGAAGCTTGTCCCTAGCCTGGGGAAGTGATACGGCCATCGGGGACCCTGGTCGTCTCTCTAGAGATGACAGGATTAGTCATGAGAGTGTGCAAACAGCACTGTGGGGAACAGTTTCATACTTGAAACTGACTGAAGTAAACCTCTGCTGGGTAGTTCTGTTTGGTTTGCTTCTAACGGGCCTTGCCTCCTTCAGTACGTTACTGTGTTCTTGGCACGTGGTAGGCGCCGCGCCCGCACCAGCTGCCAGGAGCTTCGTTGTCCTCATTAAGCCCTATTATCGTTCCCAGGCCATCTCCTTACAGCTACTAAATGCCAGCTACTGGCTGGAACCTCCTGACAATGGTTAAGTCTTTGTTGCAATTCTGTAAAAACCCATGAGAATTACCTAAAACAATAACTGAGATGATTATGTGATTTTCTTATTCTGTTAATGTGCTGAATTACAGTAATTATTATTTTCTTAACGTTGATCGTCAAATGTTAAGCCAGCCTTGCATTCCTGAGCTAAACCCCACCAGGTCATGTTGTGTTACGCTTTGTATATATCGCCGGGGTCAATTTGTTTACACGTTGGTAAGGACTTCAGGATGTATGTTCATGGAGTTGTCTCTGTGGGAAGGTTTTTAATTATGAGTCATGTCTTCACTAGATAATAGGCTTTCCATTTTCTCTTGAATCCCTTTTGGTATATGCTGTGCCCGGGAGCCCCCCTCACTTCTCTGTGACTCCAAACGCACCTGCGGGCAGAAAGCTGGGACAATACGTGGACTTGCTTCGTCTGTTTCCCTTTTGGCCTGGGGGCCTGTCAGTCTCGTGCAGCCTGTTGCCAGAGTCTGAAAACAGCTGTTCCATGTATTTTGTCCAGCTTTCTAGTTCCTTCTGGCAGAAGGGTGACTGTGGGCCGTGTTCTACCAGCAGGACCAGAAGGGGAAGCATTGAAAAGTACAACAGTTCTTGTTACTGCAGGTGCTTTCGCAGCCACCTCTATAAGCCGGGACTCGAAGCCATAGGAAGTGAAATTCTGCATGGCTTAGACTTCCTTTTAACCTGTGACTGTATTCCAAGTTGTACTTTAGCTGTCTTTCACAGAAAATTCGCACCACTGTGTCTTAGAAATTGAACTCTAAACCTTACTTCTCTCTCCATTTAAGTTTCCTTCAGCATTCGAGTTTAATGAGCTATTCTTGATCACGATTTTGGATCACCTATATAGCTGTCTCTTTGGGACTTTTTTGTGCAACTGTGAACAGCAGCGATTTGAAGAGGTAAGTGTATTCCATCCTGTCTGTTGCTTTCCCATGCCTCAGGCGCCTTTCCCATTAAGTGCCACTGTAGACGTGGGGGGCGGGGGGGTACTGGGTGGAGTGGGGACCTGGGTCTAGCCCTGCTGCCATCCGTAAATGGAGGGATTGCATGAGATGCCCTTCCAGGGCTCACCAGCCCCAGTGCGTGTGTCTGATCTTCCACGTGGTCCAACACAAGCCCCTTACTTTATGGGGGCTGGGACCCAGCAAGCCCACAGCTCTCTCAGGTCTCTAAGGTCTTATATGAGGGTCAGTTCTAGACCCTGGACCTCTAAACCCCTAGCTTGTGTACTTTCTACCACAGTGACTTGAAAATGATGTGATTCTGCTCTTCACCCTCCATTCCAATAGGCTGTCACGTACTGGGAGGCCTAGGAAGGTGAAGTCTGTAGATGAACCCAGAACTTCCTGCTAGGTAGCAAGCCAGACTTCCTTTTCCATCAGGCTGATAATGAAGCAGCTGCTGAGCTTCTCAGAATTCTGTTTCGCCTCTTTCCTCCCTAGATTGATTGATTGGTTTGAGAGTGAGAGAGAGTGTTCGAGAGCACGAACTGGAGGGGCAGTGGGAGAGGGAGAGAGAACCCCAAGCAGACTCTGCGCTGAGAGCGGAGCCCAGTGGCAGGCTCGATCCCACAACCCGAAACCTGACCCAAAACTAATTATCAGATGCTCAGCTGACTACGTCACCCGGGTGCCCCTTTCCTCATCCATTTGAGATAAAAGAAAGAAATGATCACAAGTGAGGAGGCACTGGGGAAAGGCAGCTTAAGAGTGTCCTCTGGTTAACAGAAAAGGGCCGCCACCTGCAGACTAAGCACATTAGAACATTATCGAATCTTGGAGAAAATAGTGGGTGGCCAGCACCCACCTCCCTCTGCAGCCTCCCCACAGCTGCCACCCCCTCATTCCATGTCCGCACCCACTCAGTCCCCTCCCTTTAGCTCTTCTCTCACCTGGGAGCCTGCCTGGACCCAGTCCCGGGTCCTCCTCGTGCCCCAAACTCTGTTCTCTCTAGGTCACTGTCTGTCTCATCTTGGGGTCTAAGTACCATTCTCCTGCTCCTCTGCATCTCCCTCAAGGGCACCCTTGCCCCTCAAGGAGCTAAGGCCAAATGCATAGGAGCCGCCTTTGCCTCCTCCCTCCCCCTCACCCCAGCTGCCACAGGTGGTCCCCAGAAGAGATTCTTTAAAAAAAAAAAAAAAAAAGATTGTATTTACTTAGAGAAGAAGGGAGGGAGAGGGGAGGAGAGCAGCAGAGGGAGAGGGACAGGCAGACTGTGCACTGAGTGTAGAGCCTCATGTGCGGCTCAATCCCATAACCCCGAAATCATGACCTGAGCTGAAATCAAGAGTCAGACGTTCAACCGACTGAGCCACCCGGGTGCCCTGAAGAGATTCTTTCTTAATCTGGCCACTTGTCACTGCCCCACAGCCTAGCTCAAGCCCCCATTGTCTCGTGGTGGACTAAGGCAGCTGCCTGGAAATGAGCTTCACTCACTCCCTCCATTTCTGACCTCCAGCAAGCAGGGCAGCACTCCCCAGCTCCGGTCCCATCACGAGCCTCTCCCCTGCTTGAAACCTCCCTGTGGCTTCCATTGTGAGCACCATAAGGTCCATATTCCTACGGGCCCAGGTGATAGGCTCTGTTAACCTCTTTAAAAAAAGAAGTTTTAGAGTACATTTTATGGTATGTGACTCATATCTCAATAAAGCTATTTTTAAAAAATCAACAGAAGAATGAAGTTCACATGTAGAATTTAAACCCTGATGGTCTTTTTTTTTTTTTGACAAAACATTCTTTAAAAAAATCAGCTCTCTTGAGATATAATTTACATGCAATATAATTCACCCTTTTAAAGTATACAGTTTAGTGGTTTTTAGTATACCCAGAGTGTGCAACCATCACCATCTAATTTCATAAACCCCTTAAACTTTTCATCACCCCAGAAAGAGAGCCCATCCCCATGAGCAGTCACTCCCTGTTCCTCACTTCCCCAGCCCCCGGCAACCACGGATCTGCTCTCAGTCTATATGTATTCACTGATTCTGGACATTCCATACGAATGGAATCAAACAATATCTGTCCTCCCGTGACTGGCTTATTTCACTAAGCGTAATGTTGTCAAGGTCCATCCGTGTTTCGGCGGGTGTCAGAACTCTGTTCCTTTGTTCTGGCTGAGTAGTATTCCATGGTATGGAGAGACCACATTTTGTGTATCTGGTCAGCGGTAGATGGACTTCTGGGTTGTTTCCACTTTGGGCTCTGACAAATAATGCTGCTCTGCTGTGAATATTCAGATGTGCAAGATTTCGTGTGGACATGTGCTGTTATTTCTCTTGGTATATACCTAGGAGTACAGTTGCTGAGTCATATAGTAACTGCTTGTTTAACCTTTTGAGGAACCACAGACTGTTCTTCCAAAGGTCCAATATTTTACCAACACTGTCTCACCATGTCTAAGGGGTCTGTTTTCTTCACTTCTTTGCAGACATTTGTTGCATATTTTTTTTTTTTTTATTCTAGCCATCCCAGTGGTATCTGATTGTGGGTTTTGGGGTACATTTCCCTGGTAACTACTGATACTGTGAGCATGTTTTCATGTGCTCCTTGGCCATCTGTATATCTTCTGCGGACAAACGTTTATTAAGATCCTTTGCCCATTTGTAGTTGGGTTGTCTTTATCATTGAGTTGTAAGAGTTCCTTATAAATTCGTGATATATACCAGATATATGATTTTCAAAAACTGTCACCCATTCTGTGCATTGTCTCTTCACTTTTTTGATGGTCTCATTTGAAACACGCAAGTCTTTAATTTTCATGAAGTCCAATTTGTCTATTTTCTTTCATTGCTTGCGCTTTTGGGGTCCTATCCAGGAAGCTGTTGCCCATCCCAAGGTCATGAAGAGCTGAGTCTGTGTTTTCTTCTAAGAGCTCTATAGTCTTAGCCCTTCCATTTAGGTCTGTGACCCATGTTTGAGTTCTTTTTGTGGGCACTGTGCAGTAAGGGTCCAACTCTGTTCTTTTGCATATGGCTAACCAGTTGTCCCAGCGCTGTTTGTTGAAAGGACTCTCTTGCCCCCACTGAATGGTCTCAGTGCCCGGGCTGGAAATCAGTTGACTGCAGAGGCGAGGGCTTGTTTCTCTGTTGTCTGCTCGTCCGCTGAGGCACGTGTCTGCCCAGCCCAGGCCGGCACCACCTGCACTGACTTCTGTGGCTCTTCAGGGCCCTTGAATTCTCGCTGGTGTTTCTCTTAGAAATGCGAACATAAAATAGGAAAAGGTCCTGATGGGATTCTCTGTGTCTAGATAGCTTGTGAGGGAGTCAGCTGGCTTTATGGTTTTCTAATTTTGACTTCGTCACTGTGCTTGGTCCATGTCTAACGCTGCCCTGCCCTGCCAAGCCTGTCGGTTGTGGTGTTTTCACTCACATGAGCAATGCAGATAGTTCCAGCTTCCAGTTTCTAAGCCGGGTGTGCCACGGTCGGGCGGTGGGGCAATAGAATTTAATGCTGTGTACCTCCTTCTCGGTGTGAGGCATCGCCAGCCTGCCACCCTGGCATGTCTCCCCCCAGACAGCCGTGATTTCCCGGTGAAAGGAATCCTACGTGTGAGTTCTACCCTAGTCACAGAAGCAAAACTGCAAACTGGAAATAAAACATGTATTTGTTATTGATGGGCCCCATCATCCTGTGGTTGTTAGAAAGTTCTCGTCTTGCCTTCACACAGATGCGGTTGCCAGCTGTCACCTAACTCAGCGATACATTTTTCCAGGACAGTAACCAGTGTCTGTTTTCATGTCCCCCGAGCATGAGGGGTGCCCTAGCCTGGGGGGCGGGGCTCAGTAAATGGTCTGTAATTTTTCAGCGTCTGAGTCCCTTTCATCCAAGTCCTTTTCTCTCGATAATACAAATTCTCAAGGGTCTGGAAAGAAGTTGAATGTATTTCAATGTGTTTTTTTGTTTTTCAGGATGTATATACGAAGACTATATCTCTATGGTCATATGTCAATAGCCAGCTTGAAGAATTTTCTAATCCTTTCTTTGTGAATTATGAAAACCACGTCTTATATCCCGTTGCTAGTCTGAGTCATTTGGAACTATGGGTAAACTATTACGTGCGGTGGAACCCACGAATGAGGCCTCAGGTATCTTTTTGTTCTTTGCAAAAGAGCGTATTTTTGTAAGTGAAGATGGTGGTGTGGAAATGCACGCATTAACATACGCTACTTCTGCCCCCACCTCTCAGGGTTTAATCCTGTGCGTTCATGTTCTAGCACCTTCTTTCACATACCAATCCAGAAGCTGTTTGCTAGATTAGAGTTAAAAATCTTAGCACCTCTGTCTTCTGCCAAAGGCAGGTAGAAGCAGCAGTATTGGTTACTGCATTTCACTCTTAGTCTTTCCAAGGACTTGGTTAGTTTATAGACTCTGGTAGAAAGAGGGCACGAGCTGAGTGGCAGACAGGCAGCCCCCTGAAGAAGGGGTAAAGTCTCCCCGTCCCTGCCACACTTTTTCACTGTAACATTTTCTGAGACTGAAAGACATACCAGAACAGCGCACAGCAGGGCCAGCCAGCCGAGCCGCGCTAGCCCTTGGTGTTCAGTGGCCGAACTCGGGCTGTGGCTCGGGCCCCACCAGTTAGGGCTCCCCAGGTGCTCCTCCGAGCCCGTGCTCTCCCCGGCCCTGCCCCACCCCCTCTCCTCCACATGGCTGGCCCGGGCACGGTCGGTGCTCCTTGCAGAGTCGGCCAGTGGGGGCGGCCCTCCCCTCCGGGGACAGAGGACTCGCTACTGAGGTTCTTTTGTAGTTGAATGCCTTTCGGGTTTACTGGTGGTCTGCCAGGAGCGGGCTTCCGGGGCCTTGTCTAGCAGCATCGCTGCTGTCGGGCACAGGTGTGCATGCCTTTCCTCTCGGCCCTCCTCCTCAGTCCTTCATCCTCACTCAGTGTCCTCGCCACCTCCGCAGGCATGTCCCGTGTCTCAGTTCGCTAGGGCCGCCATAACCAAGGACCACAGTTGGGGGCGCTTACACAGTGGAAATGTATGGGCTCACGGTTGCGAGCAGAGAAGCCTTGAGATCAAGGTGTTGCCTGGGTTGGTTCCTTCTGAGGGCTGTGAGGGAAGAGTCTATTCTAGGCTTCTCTCCCTGTGTCTTCATGTTGTTTTCCTTTTATGTGTGTGTCTGTGTCCAAATTTCCCCTTTTTATGAGGATACCAGTTGGAGTGGATTAGGGCCCACTCTGATGACCTCACTGTAACCTGATTACCTGTGTAAAGACCTGTCTCCAAATACAGTCACACTGTGTGGTACTGTGGGTTAGCACTTCGACACACGAGTTTTGGGTGGACAGTTAACCCATAATAAGAGCCCCCAAGCCCCAGTAACCATGGAGAAGACCCAACAGTTCATTTTACTTTGCAGCTGCCTGGCACTTGAACTTTGGCGGGCCCATGACTTCATTAACCTCCCCTCCCTGATGGAAGACTCACCCACTGTGGACTCAGGCCCAGCACCTGTCCGGCCGCGCAGACTGCGGCCCCTCTCCCGCTTCTCCTCTCCTGACGCGCTCCTTTTCCAACAGTACAGATCCAGCTGCTCATCATTTGCCTCTCCTTCCCTCCCTCCCACTGCTTTCCAGCCCACGAAACTTCACCTACAAAAGCTCTTTCTTCCTCTAGAGCCTCTGAGTCTGCTCTGCCACCCTCAGAGAGCCCTCAGGACTGTTTTCCAGAACTCCACGATCAGGGTCTGCCCAGCCCAGTACTTGTCTTTCTCTGGGAGCAGGCACTAGCCCCAGGCTTTGTGTTCCCCTCTCTTCCTCTGGTCTGAGGGACTCCATCCCCCCACGGGTGGCCTGTCAAACCCCCCGACTCTGACAGTGCTTTCCCTGCCTCGGCTTCTCACCAGGTGAACAGGCGGTGCTCTGAGAACCTTCTTTAGGAAACCTTCCCCAATCTGAAACTTCCTCCATTTACTGTCATGAGGCCCTGCCTGCTGTCCTTGTGCACCAGGCCACTTTCTCACCTGGTGGAAGGGGCCACTAGCTGCTTCCTAGGTTATGCCCGCACGGAGCAGCCGGGCTGCTGAGCACCTCGCCACTGGCACAAGCACATCGATGGGGGGGGGGGGGGGGGGGCCTCACTGCTGAGGTGGCCAGAGCACATTTCTGACCACCAGATGGATTCTGGCTTTAGTGCTAACTTTTAAGAGTTGTAAAATGTTTTCTTTATTGAAGAACATCTGAGGCGGGAGAGATGTAGTCTCCGTTCTTTTCTCCATGAAAACAGTATACATGTAGTCAATTAGTAGCCATTAGTAGCTAGTTTCAAATGTTCTGCCGATGAGCATTCATCCCGTTAGCGCTGTGGCTTCTGTACAGAGTGCCATGGGGTCAGCTGACAATTACCCGTGGCCTCCAGAGAGCCCCTTCACAAGCATGGCCGCCAGATCCTTTCCCCTTCCCTCTTCCGAGGGACCCATCCCCCTGTGAGTCATCATTCGCTAGTCACGCGGCTGAAGTTGTTCGTACGACAGTCCCCTGGGCCCAGGGCTGGCCGCCCGATGGCTCCAGCTCTCTCTGCCCCCACTGTCCCCCTCATCGAAGCTCCGGGTTACATGCATCAGGCTGTGGTGACAACTTCTTTCTCTTGCAGACTTTGTGCTCTGCAAGGGTAGGCCCCTGGCATACATAACTGCTTGTTCTGTTACATGGAATCATCCCCCAAATGAGAGCCACATGCGAGAGAGAACCGTGGGCCCAGAAACCTCAGTGAGCCGGGGGTCGCCAGCCCCGTCAGCAGCGCCTGCGGTGGCTCACGGCCGAGGAAGTCTGAGTGCAGGCCAGACTGCCCTTTGACGGGGGCCGGCTTCCAGAACGACACCCCTTCCTGACCGCAGCTGCTTTATTTTAGAATGCCGGCCCCCGGGCCCCCTGAAGCCCTTCTTTCCAGGCCCTGGCGTCCCTCTGACTCAGGAACGCAGGTCAGCGGCTGCTTCCCGCGGCCCCCGCCCAGCTGCCGCGCCCCTGCTCCGCTCCGTGCTCCTGCTCCGCTCCGTGCTCTGCTCCGGCACTGCGCTTCCTTCGTCCCTGGGCCGCTCTGGTCCGTGTGTGGGAGCCACAGGAAGACGGGCTCCGGGGTAGAGTGTAGGAAAGTCAGTTCATTTAAATCACCAAGTTAGCGAACAGGATCCTGGGTGACACAGAGGACAGCTGGGGGGGTGGGATTTCTGGCACGGGCACTGCTGCCGGACCGAGGGCGTCCCCTGGGCCCGAGCTCCCTGTGCTCACGGACGGCGGCCCTCCGGAAAGCCCGCCAGCCTGTCCGCCCCGCTGCGATTTTGGGGACGGGAGCGGGAACCGCAGGCTTCCGGGTGCGGCCACCTCGCGGTGGGCCATGGCAGACACCCGGCCGCCTTCTCACCGCCTGGCCTGCACTCATGGAAGGGAAGGGTGCCCGCGGGCCGGGGTCCCACCCCCTCCCCGGACGGAGAGGCGCCATGCCTCTTGGGGGCGAGGTCGCGAGCCTCATGGAGACCTTGTGGGAGCAGGAGAGCTGGGAGGTGGTCCACGGGCTACCCGCGTCTTGTCCTAACTGGGGCTGGCGTGGTTTGGAGCTGCCTAGGTGCCGGCCCCGGGGCCCGTGGGCGAGCAAGCTGGGCCTTGGAGGCATTGGAGGCCGGAAAGGTGGGTTTGCAGGGCCAGCGCCACCCCGCAGCGCTAGCTGCGCAGGACTAGGGGGAGGGAGGGCCGTGGCAAAGGGTCAGCCAGAAGGCCGGTGTTGCTGTGATGGGATGGCGAGGAAAGGCAGGTGACCAGCCTACTTGTCTGAGGAGGAGGGGGCTAGATTGGCTGCCTGGAGAGCGGCTCCCTGGGCATCCACCAAAGGATGGCTGGGCGGGAGCAGGGCCGAGCAGCATTCGTGTTTCCTTTGGGGCCCTCTTGCCTTGTGGCGGACACAGGACCCGCTGGGTGAGGCCCCTAGCTGGCCAGGGGCATTCCCTCGAACAGGCAGGCCTTGGATATACTGTAAGTGACCTATGAGGAAAGGCTGCACGGAGCGGTCAGAGGATCATCGCAGGCCCTGGGCACTCCCCAACAAGGGCTGCCCCCTGTCCAAGACCGCGTGCCTGGGCCCTTCTCACGGGAGCTTGACTGCAGAAGGTTCTCTTGTCTAATTCACTTGGGAGTCAAATGATCCTGCAAATAGGAAAATAATACCAATAGGCCCCAAGACTAAGAGGGGAGCTACTGCTTACCTCATGGTGGCCTCTGGGATCAGCAGCAAATAAGGTAACTTCCCCTTGTTTTGGGGCATCGCTGGCATCAGACTCACATTGCTGTCCCTGTCTTCCTGCGGCTTGCTGAAGTCAGGAGTTCGTTCTCTGCTGGTTACTTTGCTGGTTTACCTCGCTCCCTCCTTCCTGTCGGTGTGTCTCATCTGTCTGTCTCCTGCCCTCCCCCTTCCCTCTAGTAGGGCTGATCACCATTGGCAGCCCTGACGGAAGAGCTCAGTTTGCAGGGAGGAAGCGAAGGGTTGGGGGGAAAGTGCTGCAGGCAGAAGGGACAGCACATGCATGGCATCTGTCAAAACCTAGAAGATTCTGAAATGCAGGAGGGGAGGAGAGGCAGGACCTGGAGAGATGGGAGGAGAGGCCGGCTGGGGTCAGACCACCTGGTTTCGAGGCCAAGGTCAGGGCGGCAGAAAGTAGCCACTGGAGGCTGTTAGGTGGGCATCACATAGCCTGGCTGAGGCTCAGGAGCCAGGCCTGTAGCTGCTCTGTGGGACTGGATTGGGGACGAGGGGAGGCAAGAGGGCAGAGGCAAGGAGAGCCCCCTCAGACCCCCCCCCCCCCAGACGGTGACTTTCCTCTCTGCTGTGCCTCACCCGAGCCCAGGAGCCCCATGAGGGAAAAGCCGGGTCTTGGATCTCTGGGCTTGCTGAGGAAGGGAGTAGGTGCTGTGTGACCCTAGTAGTCAGACCGGGTGTCCCATATGTCCCAGGAAAACCCTTCTCAGTGCTTTCTGGCCCAGCCCCCATGGAAGGGCCTAAAAGAGAAAAGCTAATCAGGGGAGGCCTTGCTGTGGGGGCTGGAGGTTGCGAGTGGAGGCTCCGTGAACACAGCCCCTCTTCCCTGTGCAGGGAGGGAGCTGAGCCCCCAGGGGCTCCCCCTCCTCTCCCGGGGTGGCTGCCGCAGCCTCCTGTGACTGATGAAAACAAATACAACTTCAAGTTGTCAAGGTGCTGATTTAACAGTCAGCAGAGCAGTTTATAAAAATGCAAAACCGCAGAGGTCGGGGGCCCCGGGGGGGGGGGGGCGGGGGGGTATGGAGTACATTTCCGCAGTGTCCTGCGGAGATGCCCCCCTGTCCTGAACTGGCCAAGCAGGGCGGCAGCTGCAGCCCTGGCTCGGGAGGGAGGCCCTGCGCGCTTGGCAGAGCTGGGTCGATGACCGGGCAGGCCGATCTGGAACGGCATCCCGGCGCCCCGAGCAGGGCCCGCTGACCGCAGCCGCCTCTGCTCTCCCCAGACGCCCATTCACCAGAATCTCAAGGAGCTGCTGGCCATCAAGGCGGAGTTGCAGAAGCGGGTGGAGGACCTGCAGCGGGAGGTGGCCACACGCGCCTCGTCATCATCCGAGCGGGGCTCCTCGCCGTCCCACTCGGCCACCCCCGTCCACACCTCCGTCTGAGGGGCTCCAGAGGACGGCACTCGCGGCGACCCCGGCCAGCCAGGACCTCCTGCTCGGCGGCTCGGGCAAGGGACGGTAGCTTGTGATCTTGTCTTTTAGGATTAGGCCCAACGTCCTCCAGGCCTGGATGGCACTTCCCACCAGTGACCATTTGTGTGGCTAGGTGACCACGCCCACTGTCCTCAAGCGCTTTTTGTTTCGTGAGCCCGTTCCCTCCTGCCCACGCCGTCCTGTGGCGGCCTCCTGCCGCATCGAGCCCGCGGACCGCCTGGCTCTGCGGCCCGGGAGAGGCGCGGGAGGAGCGTGGGGCGCGGGGCTTCGGGTTAAGGGGGCCCCACTCCCTTTCTTTCCGAGGTAAGCCCTTCATTTTCAGATACCCCCCCCTTCACTTACAGACCGCGTGCCAGCCACGTGGCTGCCTGAGCCCTTCGCTCCAACGCGAAGACCGTTTGGAACTTAAACTCTGGCACCGGGGCAGCCGCGCCGTTGCCAAGCCTCCAGTCCTCTTCATGCCTGGGGCCCGCCCGCACCAGTTACTGCTGTGTACATAGAAGGTATTTTTAAAAAAGAGAAACATGCCTTTATTTTCCTATGTCCTTTTTTATGTTTGGACTAGTCACTCGAGGAGGTTTCTGCTTAACTGGACTGGGTGAGAAATTCTTTTCCAACAAAGCTCATGCCAACTTCATGTGGTACCTCTGCAACGTGGTTTGAATGGGGCCGCTGAGATGGCACGGTGTCCCGCCCTCCCCCGACACCGGTGCTGGCCTCCCGAGGTGGCCCGGGGACAGTGTGACCCTGCGCCGGCCTCCCCGGCTGCGCCCCGGCCGCCCCCTCCCTGCTGCAGGCTGTTCGCACCGAGCAAGCCCGCCCTGCCCTGCTAGCTGCGCGGCGGCAAGGTTTCTCCCGGCCCCGGAGACCCCTCCAGCTCCGTTCCCCCGGCTGCGCCGCGGCACACCACCGCGCTCCCTGGCTTTCTCCTCCCGGGGCCACGGCGGGCTGTGCCACCCTCCCCTGCCCCCGGCACCGCCCTCCCTCCCCCTGCCCCCGCCCTGCCCGATCCACAAGCAGCACAACAGCCCCTTTTCCTCTGTGTGTACCTAGCACACAACCGTTTCTAACACAACTTGAAGTATACTGTTGTTACCTAAGCAATTCTTTGTTTTATTTAAGTGTACTAGAATGTAAAACATTCATGGTTCAGATTTTTAAAGACTGTATCGTATTTGCCTCATCTGATACACTGTATTTCAGTCTGTAATTAAAATAATACGTTTGCTCCGTGGTCTTTTTTTTTTTTTTTTTTTTAAGTTTTTCCAATTTTTCCCTTGGGGAAAATGACTAAACCTTCCATACCTGTTATTTTATGTGCCAAGGGCAGTTAATACCCGTAAAGTGCCCTTACAAGATTTTACTCATTCACTAAATCCTAAATGAAATCAGGTCTTGAGTGTCTTGGCCAAAATGGTGGGTAAGTAAGTACTCTGACTTTTAAAATCTGAAATGCCCCTCAACCTTAAGCTGAGAAAATACTGATGGGGGAAAGGCTGGGGCTACCGGAGTCAGCTTCGGCTCCAAGGAGGCACGGTGCTCCGCCCAGGCCTTGAGTCCTAGAGCCGAAAAGGGGACAGACTTCGGAGAAGCCCCGGGGTCCCCACCCCAAGTCTATGGGAGGAATGCTGGCCCCTGGGGGAGCTGTAAAGGCCTGGATGAGGCCACACTGACCCCTGTGGGTCACCCTTCTCATAAGAGCCTGGGGGGCCCTGTCCTCCATGCAGCGGCCAGTGCTGCTGGGGGCCCCAGCAGCAATACCTGAGCGACAAGCCCGGGGGGGGGGGGGGCGGGGGGCGGGGGCACTGCGCTAGGCCCTGGCCGGCCACGCAGAACTTCTTTACTGAAGACTCATGTGGTGGGTCTGGGTCTGAGGACTTGGTGCTGTTTTATGACATGGCTGGCGTGGCACCAAGAGGCCACCCGCCTCAATGTGAAAACCCCACGTCCACTGCATCCCGCTCACCCTCAGAGGTCTGGCTGTGTTCTCGGTTTGCAAGCCAAGCTTCGAGGTGACGACACGGCTCACTCGTTCCCAGACGGGCCACTCTGGAACATGGCTGCATGAATGATGGCGTGCAGGGACCCCCGGCCCTGCGCAGCCAAACGACTGCACCAACGCGAATCCACCCTGGATACCGGATTTCTTTGATGATGGTGAGCACTGGGCTGGGGAGTCAGGAGTGTGAAGCCTGCCTCTGCCCCTCTCGAGCCAGCCCGAGGCCTCTGCTCGTCCCTCTGCAGCTCCAGGCCCTGGCTCTGTGTACCGGAGGGGCCCCGACACCGAGCCATTCATCGACAGAAGGAATTGGAGAACTCCAACCTTCTGGAGAAACACCTCGGGCTGGGGAGGAGGGGAGGAAGGTCGACCATGAACTACCTGAAGGGAAAAAACCAGCAGCACTTGACAAAGGAAGGCCCTCCACACCATCAGAATACAGTGATCTGTTAGGTTCCATTTCGTTTAATGCAAACACAAGACCATTTACAATTCCTATTTAAACACAAGCACATAAAAAGTACAGGGGTTTCTGAGATCAGTTTCCACTTCTTCCTCAGACAAGGGGTACGAGCACTCCTGAGTCAGGTGCCCGAGGCAGCGGGCCTGGCACTGTTCCCTGGGTCCCACGCCAGGAGGGTGCCCCTCCCCGCGAAGCTGCCACGCTTCCTTCCTCCTGTGTTCAGAGTTACCAACACTGAGCCTCCACCCCCCCGGTGAGCGGATACAGATCGGATATTCCCAACGGGCCCTTCTGGTTCACCCCGTCTTCCCTATCATCTGGGACAGGCCCAGGGTGGTCCAGGCTACTTCCAGACAGACACAGTTACAAGAGCCTGGGCTTCTGCAGGCGTCCCTGCCCGCTGCCCCGCCCCCCGGGACAGGAGCTCTGCCAACAGGTGGCGGAGTGACCTTCCCGGCCTGTCCAGTCACTAGGCGGCCCGGGTGCTGGGTTGTGGGCTTCTAAGGGAGAGCCAAAGGGGTCTCTCCAATCACGGCCACTGATTGTACCTCAGAGCCGGAGGAGCTCAGGGTCTCCACCACCCACGGAAGCCTCCCTGTCAAGCTCAGGTGGACAGCTGGGGGCCGGGGGCCGGGCACAGCCCACCTCAGGGCTCCTAGTCGGCAGGCTCCATAGCTCTAGCTAGTGCCGTGCCGTGCCGTGCCTGGCCATGCCAAGTGACACGCGGGCCACATGACTCCTCATCCTAGGTGCCACGGTGGCTAGGACTCCTCTAACGTGCCCGTGGCAGGGAGACAAGTCAGTTACCACACCTAAGCGCCACCTCTTTTTTCCTCCTTTGAGATGCCCCGGGGACCTCAGTGGGCAGCCATCCTCACCCCGTGAGCTGCCGGGCGCCGCCCTGACCCTTCCCCAGCTCCTGCGACCGAGGAAGAATCCTCCAGAGCTGCCCGGCACCAACCAGGGCTGGGGCCATCAGCCCTCGCCCTCCTCGGCGGCAGGGGCAAGGCTGGCCGAGCGGACAGCCCCCGGGCTCTTAAGCAGAGGGGGTGTCGTCAGTGCCCCGCACCCGCCTCGCGGACACACAGTCCCGGCCCGCGTGGGCCGCTGCGGAAGGGGCCCGTCGGGGCGCAGGCGGCGCGGCACGGGCTCTGCTCTCAAGGGCAGCTGGAGACAGCGCACCCCGACTGACGCCTCTGGCGCACGACCAGGTTCCTCAGAGCCGCGACCCCCCGCACGCGAGGCGTACGGCCTACAACGGCGGGGTCTGCTCCGATTCCCACGGTCTCCTTAGGAAGCCAGCCTTGCCTCGTCCCAGCTCAGCGGACGCCCGGCCCGAACGACGCGTGGGGCCGTGTCCGTAGGGCGCCACCCTCCTGCTGACTTCTGCTTCTGGAAGTGCTTTTGGGCACTGCAAACTGATCATCAGAAGACGGTGGCTCTAGACTTTGGCTCAGCCTCAGACAGCGGAGCGCCCAGGGACAGGACCACACGTGGGCCGAGCGGAACATTCCAGGAGGCCAGCCCAGAGCGGACAGCTCCGGGCCAGGGGAGGGGCCGGCCCCTCGGTTCTGGCGTTTGCCGCGGTGCCCGCGGCGCCCCAAGGGCTTTTCATCAGAACAGGACAGGCAGAATCATCCTTCCAGACCCACGCAGTCAGGCATGTGTCACCAAACCCGGCAACTGTTCCTTTCCCCATCCCGCTCCCACCTCAAATACAATTTTAAGCAAAAAAAAAAAAAAAAAAAAGAAAGAAACATGCTTCCGGCTCCGCCGCTTGTTCTCGATGTCTGTAGTTTTTGCTACCAAAATAAGAACACGTACAGGGCAAAAGGGGAACACTCATTTCAATGCATAAATGATTCCTAAAAGCTAAGCATGTCAGCCAGGAGACCGCACCTGGTCCCCTGTGGAATCAGAGGAGAATCGGGCCCCAGAGTCACAGCTTCCTACTTGTCCAGAAGGTTCCTAAATTCTCAGGGCAGGGCTATCAAGGCATGCATGCTTGCACTTAAATAAATGAAAAGCCACCACTTGGCCCAGCTCTCTGGAAGCCCAGCAGTGTCAAGGCTGGGTGGTGTGCGTGCGTGTGAGAGAGGGAGTGTGAGCGTGTGGTTACCTGATGCTCTCCCGTTCGCTCCTCGCACTACCCTGGGCTCAAACTCTTAGCCCCGGAGCATCAAAGTCCTCGGGTGCACCCCCCCCCCCCCCCGTCGTCTCGGGCTCCCCGCTCTCCCGTGGCTGGCTTTCTGCCAGAGCTGGGCCTCGGATTCGACACCAAGTCTCTTCAGAGCCTCTGGCAGGGCAGGCACAGAAACCAAACTCACACACACCCCGAGCTCATCCGGAAGTTAGAGTGAGAAGCCGATGACGTCAGAGAAGCGGGTCCAAATGGAACGAGGCGCCGGTCACGAGCAGTGGCCCTCAGATCCGGGGCGCTTCGGGGGGCGGCGGCTCCGCGGCCTGCGTCTGTAGCGTCAGGTATTTCACTAGCGGGAGAGAGGCCTCGGTTACCGGGGACGCCCGCCCCGCCGCCAACGCGGCAGGTCCGCGCTCGAGGCCCCGCGCGCGCCCGAAAGCCCGTGTGCCCCGTCTGTTCTGGCCAGCCTCCCCTCTGGCGCGCACTCTGTCCCCAGTCGGGGCGACCCTGCGCCCTGGGAGAGCAGGGGGAAGGCAGACAACCCCTGTCCTCGTCGGTAAAATGGGCACGCTCCCGGCGGGGCTGGCTGGCCACCGTGGTCGGCTTCCCTCTGCTCCCCTCGGTCCCCGTCCCCGCGACACAGCGATGGGCCTGTCCCCGCTGCTGCTTTCGGCTCCAGGGACAACAGCCCGGCTCCCCGGCCTCCCTGCCTCCTCCTGCCTGCCCTCACCCGGCCTCCCATCGCCCTCAGAAAGTGCTCGACTGCAGAAGGGAGAGGCACGGGGGTAGGGGGCTGGGGGCGGAGGGGCAAGGGCCCTGAGAAGAGGCTCTGTTTTAGCCGAGCCCCTCTTGCCTTTGGGCAGTCTTCAAAACGCAAAGTCACAGGCCTCATTTCAAAGCTTCCCCACAGCTGGGTGGGCGTCTGTCTGGGCCGCATCGGTTCCCCCCCCCCCCCCCCACAGGGAGTAGAGGCCCCTGGTGTCATGAAGCTGGAATCTGGCTCATCGAGGGCAGAGCGCAATGAGCCCTGGGCCCCGGCAGCCGCCTGTTCTGGCCGGAAATTCCAGAAACAGACGCCTCTGGGCTTCCCTCGCACCGTTCCGCTTAGCGCGGGGCCCACCGACTAACAGCCCTGCAGCAAGAAACGAGGGCCCGTGAGGCCTCACCTTGGGGTTCCTCACACACAACGGCTTCCAGGTTCTCTCCCTTCACGTAGTCTGCATTCAGACCCTCTGCAAAGGGCAAAGAGCAGAGGTGGTGACGGACACAGAACCGAAGGGCCCCTGACCAAGCCCGGGGGTTCTCGTCATGGTCCTCAGAGGACGCACAGCAAAGGCCTCGGCCCCGCACCCCCCCCCCGGGGCAGGTGCCACCCCCCGGGAGACGGGGGCCCAGACAGCAGGCTCAGCACCACCCACGGGTCCGCATGCCAGCCCAGGGTCCAGCGAGGTGGGGGGAGCCAAGCGCCGCACGAGGGACGGACAGAGGCGGGGTGGAGAGGGGCAGATGGCAGAACAGGCTTCAGGGCAGAGTGGCTGGCAAAGCGTCCTGTCGCTTCCAGGCCACACGCGCCCCTTCGGGCCGCTAACTCCCCCAGCCGGGAGGGGAGAAGCGCCGTGTGCACCGCCGCGCGGAGGGCCCGGCGCGCACGGGGAGCTGCTCTGGTCCCTTACATGGGCGTCCCCCCACCCCCCACACTGCCTTCCAAGAGGGGCTCGGGGACTTTCTCAAAGCTTCCTCTGCCTGCCGGCACTCAGGTCACTGAGCACCCGGGACTCCGAGGGGACCCCAGCCTGCTGCTACTTAGGGGGAGTCCAGAGTCCGTGTCATGGCCCTGGGTAAGCGGACGGCTGGAAGCCTTATCAGAGCCCTGGGCCTGTGGGAAAATCGGGCCACGGTTCTCAGCAACCAAATGACTGAGCAGGCACAAAGTCCCTCTGCCACCCGGGGCTACATCCAGGCTCCCCGTACCTCAGAAAAGTACGCCTGCCTGCCCTGGTGCTTTCGAGCTCAAGGTAGACACCGGACGGGCCCAGGAAGAATGTGGGCATTGCTTGGCTGGCAGGGGTGGCTGGCTCCGTATGGGGCAAGACCAGTGAGGGAGCCAGCGGAAGCGGCTCCTGCCCGAGGGCCGTGGGCTGGGAGATGCACCCGAGCCTCCCGATCGCTGCCCCCTGCCAGCCTGGCACGCACTCAGCGGGCCCCGGCCTCCCAGACAGGAGCCCCCACCCCAGCCGCGCGGGGCCCAGAGACAGAAGACAACAGAGTGAGCTAAAGGTGGTCGTGGTCACAGCCAAGTCGGTGAGGGCCAGGGAAGGGCTCGGGGTGCAGGGCGGGGACGAGGAGCAAGAACAGCAGGTGGGGAGGGTGGACAATGATGTACTGTGGCCAAAGCAGAAGAGGAAAATGAGAAAGTCGAAGCATGTCATTACCTTGACCTTCTGCTGCATCTGAAGGCAAGACACAAAGCTTAGGACCCTGGAGTAAGAAGTTAGCCACCCCCCGCAACAGACCACAGGGGCTTTCTGCGAGATGCACTGACCCTGTCACACTGTGACTTTGTCACTGAGGGCAGAGACAGAAAGCAGAGGGTCCCCAAAGCTCCCCCTCCCCAACCCCGGCAGCCATGCCCCATCTCCCTGGGGCTTCCCGGTGCACGGGATGCAGAGCAGGTTCTGCTCTGCCTTCTGTCACCTCCACGCGGTGCTGGCCGTGGCCTGGCATAAAGGGTAGGATGGGAAGTCCTGACCCCAGCTTCTCAGGGGGCTTAGTTGCTCCACAAACATCCACGGGGCTCCTCCCGATTCCGGCCTGGGTGCCAAGGACACATCCGTGAATGAAGCACACACGGTCCCTCACGGAGCTGCCAGTCCCGGGCGCGATGCGGGGGCGGTGGATGCAGGAACCCAGCCCAACGCGGCCCCGCGGGCTCCAGGCCCGGTCGGCAGGGGGCGCTGTGGCAGCACGCAGCCTCGGCATCCAGCGAGTCCCACGGGCCCGGAGGGCAGGAAGGCTTCCCGGGAGGGTGCCCCAGGCCCAAGGATGAGCAGAGAACCCGGCTACGTGAGAAGAGGGCCAGCGGAGAGAGCAGGGCACGCTCGGGGAGGGAGTATGGCTTCTGGGGACAGGGGCTGCTGGTGTGGTTGGTGCCAAACCAGGAAGGGTTTGAGTGGCCAAGCTTAGCGTCTGGACCAGGACCAGCAAGGCAGTGGGGAACGTGCGAGGTCGAGGCAGAGCCGTCCCTCTGGCTGCTCCGAGCAGAGAGGAGTATGGGGGAGAGCGGGGCAGGCGGGAGGCTGACGGAACCATCCCGATGGAGACCTGGCCCCGGACAGGCAGAGGCCGTAGCCGTGCTGGTGGAGAGGTGCGGCCCCAGGGCAGGCCTGTGCAGGGGGCACCAGCGCCGGGAGGGGGAACCCACTCACGCAGGAGGGCTCGGAGACAGGAGCAGAGACTACTGACAAGTTCTGAAGAGTGCTGATAACGCAGGGGTGGGTACAGAAGGGAGGTCTTCAAATCTGGGGGATACGCCACACTCGGTTCCCTTCTGTGTGAGGACCGTGCTTGCACGAGCGTGTCGAGGGAAGGGACTCGGGACAGTGTGGGTCCAGCAACGACAAGGACATCCTTGACAGACGGAGGGGCAAGTGGGGGGCGGGGGGGGGGGAACGGAGCGACAGTGAGATTCCAGAGGCTGAGGGGGCGTGGGGCTGGCGGGTGTGGTGGCACAGCTGCCTCCCCCACCAGCAAACTGGCCACCACCTCCAGGCTGCCCTCAGAAAGACGGCAGAGCCCGGTCCTCCCGCAGGCTGGCTCACAGCTCGCAGCTGTCCTCACCACCCCCCCTCTACAGTTTATTCTCCCTCAAGTATCACATAAATCGTTCAACTCTATATGCCAAGGCCGTCACGGTCTCATGTTTTCTTTGGCTTTGCCTGCTAATCCAATTTGCAAAGCCTCACACCTGTTTTTAGAAAACAAGTGTGAAAATCAGGTATTTTCACTTCACTTGGTGCGCCCCCCGCCGGTCTCTTCACTGCTCTGCCCTCCCTGTCCCGGTCTCAGGCTCCCCTGTGAATCCGGCACATCCGGACTCAGTTCTTTCAACAGTCCTCTGAGCCTCTGTTTCCTTGTTGATAAAGTCAGGGTGCCCTCGAACCTGGGCCCTGGGGCTGACAGGGGAGGCCTCAGGGCGGGACCCCACATCCAGCACTCGGCAGTGGCGGGGAAGCCATTCGTACTGTAACTCTGTTACCCAACATGCCTCCTCACGGCTCCAAGCCCCGTGCCCTGGCATACGAGCCACCTGCCCAGCTCTGATCGGGACGGCTCATGAGCATCTCCCTGTTAGGGTGATGATGCCGTACTGCAGGAATGGCAGCCCCCAGAGACGTGGCCACGTCCTCCACCCCCTACCACCTACGGATGTGACCTTATTTGGAAAACGGTCTTTGCAAGTGTGATTAAGGATCTCAAGATGAGATCATCCTGGATTTAGGGTGGACCCTGTGATGACAAGTGTCCTTATAAGAGACAAGGAGAAGGCACACAGACAGAGGAAAAAGCCATGTGAAGCCAGAGGCAAAGATCGGATTGGTGGGACCACAAGCCGAGGGACACCCGGAGCCACTAGAAGCTGGAGGAGGCAAGGAAGGATCCTCCCCTACAGCCTCCAGAAGGCACAAACCCTGCTGATACCTTGATCTTGGACTTCTGGCCTCCAGAACTGTGAGAGAATAGATTCTGTCATTTTAAGCCACTCCATTTGCTTTTGAACTAGGACAAGAGACAGCTCTAAGGATAATCCAGCTTCCAGTTCCATACTCCTTCTTGACACCCCCCTATTCACACCACTCTACAGCCAAGCTTGTGGGTCCAAGGTGGGTCAATAGGATCTCAAGTGGGGTGACCATGAACAGTTGCGCAGGTTGTAGACTGAAACATGAACCGCGCACACCGCCTGTGTAACCATATGTGGTGGCCCTGGTCAAGAACGCTGTACAAGAGTAAGAGAAACAAATATAATCGCCAGAGGAACAAAGAGGTGGAGACTTCTGCATCACCCACATCTAAGCATTCTGGGGCTCGGGCTCATTTGTTGGTTCCAGGCAGAAGGGCCCAGAGAAAGGGCAGGGAGGGGAAGCCTCAGAGGAGGTGCTCCTAAGCTTTAGGAAAGAGGAAAGCCAGGCTTGAGCCAGGCCCTCTCACTTGAACTAAAAATCGCCAGTCCTAGAGACACAGCGTCAGTAAGCAGTGACACATCAAAGCCGTGCTAGTGAAACGAGCAAGGGCGCCCTCCTTGCTCACCCTCACCGGGTCCCCACAGGCTGGCAAGATGGGGCTCGCTTTGTCACTATTCGACTTACAGCTTAGACACGCTCGGCTACAGTATACAATGAAAGCAACCTTTTGCATGTGAAGCATGTGGGGGGGGTGCAACCCCCCCCCCCCATTCTGCCCCTTGCCTTCCTGCTCCTTGAAAGCCCTCATCGTTGCGGCGGCGCGCTGGCTCTCAGAGCCCCGACCCCTGCCTGAGCTCCCGAGGAGGCCGGCGGTGTGAGCAGGCGAGACCGGAGGCCGAATGGAAAGCCCAGGCCCTCTCCCACCCTGACACAAACGTCAGCGTCCCCCCGCGCCGCCCACAGAAACACAGCCAGTTTAAACTTGGGTCCGGCCTCGACCTGTCCACCCCGGAAAGTCCACTCAGGAGTCGGTCTGGAATGGACCCGAATCATGCCCCCGTTTCTGCCCGTCTCCCTTGAAAGGCCTTGGCCCCTTGGTTTGGAGGCCACAGGGTGGTTGCACTTACGCTGGATGCTAAAGCAGAACTTCTTCTGCTGGTAGGAGATGTAGCTGGAGACCGCGCCGATCAGGGCCATGGCCAGGGCGCTGGCCACACCCGCGATGGTGCTGGCCTCGGCCGACACTCCTAGGCAAGCGGGGGGAGAGGGGGAGACATGAAGAGACGTGGCACCAGGCCAACAGCCCCGCGACACCGGCTCAGGCACCTGGCTCTCCTCTCGCCACCGAGCTAAGCTCGTTCAAACCCCCGCGACCCCCAAGCCAGTGTGACAGGGCAAAGCCACTTCTATCTAAGGCATCTGCCAAGCGCTTCTCGTTTTCCATAAGGATTTCCACCTCTCAGGCCAGCAGGCTTCCTTCCCATGGGGCCACCTCCCCGGGGACCCCGATTTTCATGCTTCATTCTCTTAAATCACTGTATCCTTCTGCCGCTGGCCGGGCGGCTCTCTCCTGGAAATAGGGGAAGGCCGGCACTAGGTCTCCTCGGGACACAAACCCACCGGATTCAGAGTCGTCACTGCCATGCCGACCATCACCTGGAAAAAGGACAAAAACCGTGAGCCTGTGACCCCCCCAGCTTGCGGGCAGCCTCTTCCCAACTCAATGACCCTGATTCCACCCCTGCCACAACACCTCCAGTAAATCCCCAGTAGGCTTCTACCTGACTCCGGCAGGAATGGCTTCCTTAGGCCTATCAGCTTGCAAAGCCCAGGCGACCAGGTACAACTCGTTATTTGTAAAACGACAGTGACTGTGCCCTGGGCATGTTCTATCCCGGCTCTTCATACATGGGATTCTTGGCAACGCGGTGAGGCGGGTGCACCTAGCACCCTGATCTTACAGGGGAGGGAGCAGGCTCGCCGGTGAGGGACTTGCCAGCAGGTGGCAGAGCTGGACCCATGCCAGGCGAACCTCCTTCTGGATGCGTGCACTACCCGTAGCCCATGTATGTACTGTCTCCTGTAAGAAGTCTCAATTCTTTATCCGATTGCAGAAAATGCTTCTATTAAACTTTTTTTTTAAATAAAGGATGGAAGACTAGCATAAAAACAACTCATAATTCCACCACCCAGAGAGATCTGCAGTTAATATTTCAATTTACTTGCCTCCTGGGCCTAGTGCTTCACATGTTTTTCTTCCCATCCAGATGCTTCCATTCGTGTAAGGTAGCTACAGGAGCTGCTGGTGACCCGGGGTTTTTAAGGCCCGTCACCTCTACCCTGGCACATAAGCAAATGGAGGCTGGCAGTCCCTGGTCCAGTATTTTGAAATTCAGAAGTCTCCGGAACAGATCAGTGGGTGGCAGGGATTAGGGCGGGGGGGGGGCGGGGGGGGAGACGGCTTGACTCTGAAAGGGCCCTTCCGTGTCAGAACTGGTCTTTATCGGGGCCCTGGTGGCAGTCACACGCGTCTATACCCGTGAGTGTGATAAAACTGCACAGAACTCAACACACACGCTTACCTCCCCAGACGGCAGTGCCCTGACGAGCAACTGGTACCATTTCAGGACATTCATCAGCCTTGGGCTCCCCCCTTCTTCTCAGGGCAGAGCGCTCATTCATGGAGCGGGGCTGTACGCCCAGGGCCCAGGGTTTTTAAGGGAAACCGCTCTGGGATGTTGGAAGCAATGAACTCTGGCACTTCCTCCGCCAATCGGAGTCCGGGAATGCACAGGCTCATGGACTGTAACACATGCGCCCTTCTGGTGGTGGTGGGGGGGGTGTTGGTAACGAAGGGGGGGGCCGTGGGGGGGAGCATAATTTTGCTGTGAACCTAAAACTGCTCTGAAAAATAAAGTCTTTTTTTTTAAAAGAGTGTGGGACAGAAAATGAGGTCTGTTATGTTCCCACTTAGGGCTGAACCCTTGAGTTGAAGATCCCTGATTGGATACAGAAGGTTACTTCAAAAGCACAGTCAGTGCCATTGCAAAGCACTGAGCAGAGAGCGGGGCACAGGGCCCTTTGTGCACCAGCAGGTCCGCGGTGAGGTCGCCTGTGAGGGTCCGGAGTCTGATGGTGTTGGCCCATCGGCGGTCCCTTCTGCTGCGCTGGACGTGGCCACTGCCAGGGACAGGGGCAGTCCTCTCCCAGGCGTCCTCTGCTGACGTGCTCACGTCAGCAGATCCCCAGACAGGTTCGAGCAGTTCGACCTCCTCTTCCGCTCACCTCAAGTCCTGAGCCTCACGATCCGTATGACCGTGAGCTACAAGAATGTCACATGAAATGCGGACAGGGTGGCGCTAGCCACACAGGCCAAAAGGTGGAAACCACCCAAAGGTCTTGAATCAGTTAATGAATACAGATGTTTTTGGAATTTATGTAAAGGGTTTCATCATCCCTAATGTAAAAGGAGTCCTTACAAGTTGACGAGAAAAGAGGCAGACTCCAGTAAAAAGGAAAAAAAAAACAACAACAAAAAACGTGGGTAACGAACGTGAACAGGGAATTCAACACAATGTATTAGGAGGGTCCAATACGACCTAGAGGTAAAAAGTGTTCCACCTCTCTTGTAGTCGAAGAAATGCAAATGTCAACAGGATAGCATTTTATACTGATCAAATTTACAAAGATTACAAAACCAGCGTACCCAGGGAAGCTGAGGGCAGGTAGGAGGGGACGCCAGTACTACCTCAGGGGAGTACCGCTTGGCAGTACACTTGGAGTCACATCGTTAAAACTTTATACTTCCTGTGACCCAGCAAGTCAACACCTAGGAATTTAGCTGACAAACACTGAGGCTTTTGTGTATTTGGCTCTGAGGAGGTTTATCACGGCACGGTGTACAGTGGTAAACAGCCGGAGAGAGAGACCTCTCAAAATAGGAACTGGTTAAATAAATTATGGTATAACATCATGCACTCATTAACACAGTATTTTACAGTACTCTTTAATGACCGAGAAAAATAGTCAGGGTGTTACTGAATAAAAACTGGTTTTAAAAAAGCAGCATGGTCCCATTTTTATAAAAATAAATATTTACAAATGTGTATTATCCAGAGAAAAAGTACTACAAGCATATACTCCAAAGTATTACTGGTGACTCTTCCGGGATGGTAAAACAATAAAGGAGTACTTTCATATAATTTATAAGAAATGTTTAAAATAGACCCGCCCCCATTGTCCCACACCTGGAGGGACAGCTCAGAGAAGCTATTCCACACGTTGCTGGCAGGATCTTCATTTTCAAGGACGGTACGTTTTGTATCCCGACCTGCCTCCTGGGGTCACAATTATATTATACAGCACGCTTACGTACCAAAGAGACCATACATCCAGATCGCCATGTGGAATGCCAGAGCTCGGGGGACCCTTGAAACTACAGTGACTGCACGTACAGGAGGCACTGCGTCCGCAAGGAGGTCCCGAACATGCCCTGTCGTGAACAGAAGCGCTAGATCCAGCGCACCCTCAAATGCAAAAGACAACAACGCACGTACCCGCGCACACACGTCGGTCTTCAGGCCGCCACAGCCACGTTCCTGGGAGGCAGGGAGGCAAGGCACGTATTTGCCCTGTTCTGACAAGAGCACGGCCCAGGGCTCACAGCGAGCGCCGGACACATCTGATTTGCCAAGGGCATGGAGAGTCGCGGAACGGTGGGGAGATTCTACCTAGAACTGCTGGGGGCGGGGGATGTTCAAGTGTTTAAGGACTTGCGTAAGTATGTTAGTCTCCCAACAGCCACAGCTGGGACTTTTAGATTTTTTTATAAATTTACTTTCACTATAAGAAGATGAGCAGCAGAAATGCAAAATAAAAAGTTAAAAATTAAAGGTGCGAGAAGAGCGCGTGGCAGACTAAAGGGCTTGAAATTGTCCTGCAGGTGGTGGGGGAGCCATTAAAGAGGCTTGTCTTTTGGCTTCTTTAAAAATTTTCCCCTATATTTAAGAAAAATTTCAAACATACTAAAAAGTTGAAAACACTGTACAGTGAACACTCCTATCCACCCTCTGAATTCTATAGTGTTTGGCACTATGTGCTTTATCACATGTCCGTCCGTCTGTCCATCTGTCCCTCCATCCATTCATCAGTTTCTCTTATTTCTACGCTGCATTTCAAAGGCAGTCACAGACATCCGTACACACCACCCCTAAACATATTATGACCTACGGTTCCACACTTGCTTACGATGCCCTTTTTTAAGGTAAAATTTACATATGGTAAAATACACAAATCTTATGTGTACCATTTGGTAAGTTTTGGCAGATGCAGCCCCCTGCGAAACCTGTACCTCCACCAAAATATACAACAGCACCGTCACCTCAGAAAGTTCTCTCGTTTCCCTGCCATCGATCCCTGTCCACATCCCGACCCCGGCAGCCACAGACCTCGTTTCTAACTCTATAGATCAGTTTTGCAACTATCAGAATTTCATATGGTTGGGCTCATATAGTATGCACTCTCTTTTCATTGACTTCTCTCACTCGGCATAACATTTTTGACATTTACCCATGTTTTTATATTGGCAATTCGTTCTGTCATATGAATATATAAAGATATCACAATTTGTCTATTCATTCTGCTGCTGGTACTTGGGCTGTTCCCAGTGTTTTGTTTTTGTTTTGCTATTATAAATAAAGCTGCTATGAATATTCTTTATAAGTCTTTTTTGGACAGAAGCTCTCATTTCTCTGGAATAGGAGTGAGACTGCTGAGTCACTGGATAGGTCTATGTTCAGTATTTTAAGAAGCTTTCCATTCCCACCAACAATGTAGGAGAGTTTCAGTTAACCCACATCTGCACCGACATTTGGTATTGTCAGTCTTTCTAATTTTAGCCACTCCTGGTGGATGTGTTGTGGTAGTTCGCTGTGGATTTAATTTGCATTTCCCCAATGAATAATGATTTTGAACATCTTCATATAATTTCCCTCTATATAAAGTGTCCGTTCAAATCTCACGCTCGTTTTTTTAACTGGGCTGTTTGTCTTTTCATTAGTACACAATAGTTTTAAACAGAGGACTGACCAAAGCAGTTTTGTGTTCCTGAGGGTTCTCTCTGGCAGCGGTGTGGGGGACAAACTGGAGCCAGGA
Organism: Zalophus californianus; assembly: GCF_009762305.2. Taxonomy (NCBI): domain Eukaryota; kingdom Metazoa; phylum Chordata; class Mammalia; order Carnivora; family Otariidae; genus Zalophus; species Zalophus californianus. The sequence continues at coordinate 4,386,381 of NC_045612.1, read as the reverse complement.
GACCAGTTAAGAGGTTAAGGTAACGACCCAAGAGGGGAGGGGATGTGGACCTGGGCTCGAGGGGAAGCAAAGAGAAGATTCTAAATTCAAATGATACCAGGGGAGAGGACTTCTGGCATGACCGAGTGAGGAGGTCAACAAATCCTCTCCTCAAAAAGCAGCTATGGCCCCGGACATTCAGAGGCATCCATGTCAGGAAACGGATTTAGCTCCAGCAAGAAGAGCTGAAGTCTGTGGCCTCTGCGACCAGGGTTTCTCTTGCTCCCCCTGCCCCCAAGGTCTTCCAGCAGCCAGTGGGGCTGGGGAAGGGCTGACAGGCCACAAAAGCCCGCGTGACTTGAAACACTGCCAGCCTCTCAGTGGCGAGGAAACAGGGAGAGCCAGCGGCTCCTTCAGCCCCAGCAAGCCACCAGTCACCTTGCCAGGGATTTAAAGAGGAGGTGGAGAGGTAAGACAACCACAGGGGGCCCTTGTTTGCCCTGAAGCCGAGGACATGCCCAGCAGAGACAGGCTGGTATTGGCTGAAGGCCAGCCGGAGAGATCGATCGATGGAGCAGACTGAGTCCAGAAACAAAACCTTACCCTTATGGTCAACGGGTTTTCACCAAGGGAGCTAAGACAGTTCAGTGGGGAAAGGATAATCTAATCAGCAAACAATGCCACAATTGGATATCCACATGCAAAAGAATAAAGTTGGACCCCTAGCTCATGCCATATACAGATCAATTCAAAATGGAGCAGCAAAGACCTAAATGTACAAGCTAAAACTGTAACACCTTTAGAAGACATAGGAAAAAAATCTCCATGACCTTGATTGTTCTTAAACGCCAAAGCATGATTCATAAAAAAACTGATAAACTGACCTTTATAAAGAAATAAATATCCAACAAACAACACTCTTAAGAAAAGGAAAAGACAGCCATGGACTGGGAGAAGATATTTTCAAAATCATATACCACCTGATAAAGGACTTGTACCCAGATTATATAAAGAACTTGTAAAAGCAAAAAAACCCGATTTTTTTTACAAGGCAAAAAATCTGAACAGACTTCACCAAAGAATATAAAATAAGAATATAAAAAGATGTTCAACATCACTTCTCATTAGGGAAATACAAATGAAAAAACGGGGGCGCCTGGGTGGCTCAGTCAGTTAAGCGTCTGCCTTTGGCTCAGGTCATGACCCCGGGGTCCTGGGACTGAGTCCCGCATCGGGCTCCCTGCTCAGTGCGGAGCCTGCTTCTCCCTCTCCTCCCTGCTTGTGCACACACGCTCTCTCTCTTTCAAATAAATAAATAAAATCTTTAAAAAAAAATGAAAAAATGACGAGATACCCCTACCTACCTATTAGAATGTCCCAAATCCAAAAGAGCTGACAATTCCAATTGCTGATGAGGACATGAAGCAAAAGGAACTCTCATTCATTGTTCATGGGAAAGCAAGATGGTGCAGTTTATCACCAAGTTAAACACAGACTTACCATATGACCCAGCAATCGTACACACCGTTCCAAGTGAACTGAAAACTTATGTCCACACAAAAACCTGTAAGTGTTTATAAATGTTTATAGCAGCTTTATACATAAGCGTCAAAAACTGGATGCAACCAGGATGTCCTTCAACAGGTAAACAGCTAACAAAAAGTGCTCCGTCCAGACAATGGATTATTATTCAATGCTAAAAAGAAATACACTATCAAGCCATGAAAAGACACGGAGGAACCTTCAATGCATACTGCTAAGTGAAAGAAGTTCGTCTGCAAAGGCTACACGCTGCATGATTCCAATTATAGGACATTAAGGAAAAGGCAAAGCTATGCAGAAGGTAAACAGATTAGTGGTTACACTAATAGAAAACAGATTAGGGTTGAGGAAGGGAGAGTGGCTGAGTACCAGGCGGATGCACAGAAGAACGTTTATGGTGACAGGACAGTTCTGTATGGTACTCGGGTGGTGGACACGTGACCAAGTGCATTTGTAAAAACCCACACAACTGTACATCGCAAAGAGTGAACTTTAATGTATGTACGCAAAAGAACGAAACGGAACATCGACTAGGCGTGCGGGCGATCCCAGGACGGGATGCAGGCTGTGACGACTGAATCTAACTGCCTGAGAAACGGAGGAGGAGGGACAGAGGAGCCGACCCAAGTAACCTTAAAAAAGGCTATTTTTTTTTCAGTATTTTATTTATTTGACAGAGAGAGAGAGAGAGAGAGAGAGAGAGACAGCGAGAGAGGGAACACAGGCAGGGGGAGTGGGAGAGGGAGAAGCAGGCTTCCCGCCGAGCAGGGAGCCCGATGCGGGGCTCGATCCCAGGACCCCGGGATCATGACCTGAGCTGAAGGCAGACACTTAACGACGGAGCCACCCAGGCGCCCCCAAAAAGGCTATTTTGACTGGAAACTGTAAGGGAAAGGCCAAAGGATTTAAACATAAAGCCTGTACTGTCGATGGTAAAGGTATTCCTCAGAGAGGTATGAGCGGATACCAAAATTGAGCAAAGCACGCAAATCGCTGACGAATGGTAGGTTTCCCCCTGGCAGAGAGGGAAGTTACAGAGAAGCAAGAAAGGAAGGCCAAAAGAAAGCTTTGGGCACTGGAGCACAGTTGGAGAATAGGTATGAACTCATGTTTAGGTCAATATAAATGTTGATGAATAGAGAAAATCATAGGTGCACGTGTGTACATGGTTTAGTAGATCACCACATACTTCTTGCCTACTCCTGCCCCCTTAAAGGGTATAGAAGCAGCGACATCCCACTAAGTGACGGACACACTCAAGACTCAGGTCTTTGCTTCTAAAATCAATCACTTCCAGTGAGGAAGAGAATGGGGACAGGACACCCAAGGAAACCTTCCCAGCAGGCAACAGCGTGAAGAAGGGAATGAGACCAAGAAAGTGGGAGAGTGCCAGGAGGCGGCGGGAGAAAAGAATGTGAAGCGGCAGATGGTCATCGAAGTCAGATACTGCAGAGGACACACGGGACAAAGAGCTGTGACCATCAAGGCCACTGCGGACCAAAGAGCAACTCAGGAGAGGGAGCTGAGGCTTGCATATGCTAAGGCGTAGACCCAGAGGAGACAATGAGGAGTGGAAACTGGCCTCAGGTTTCTCAGTGGGTGAAAATGCAAGGGAAGGGAGGCGGCTGGCAGGACCTGTTGACAAGAGACTGCCCCTGTCACCTACAAGCAAAACATGGGGTGCTCCTGCAAGACCGAGAGAAATATTTTCTTGAGAAAAAAAACCTATATAACAGATAACATATTATTTCAAAAACAAACTCCAAAACTACAGCTGAGTCTCGTGTATGTGCCTAAGATCCAAAGTTGGAAAATAACGTTAATTAGGATTGTTTTATGCTGATGATTATCACGTATTGAAACAGGATGTTTTATCCTCACTCGTGGCATTAGCATGTCTGCATAGAGGAGAATGTCTGAGAATTTCATTGTGTGCTCATCATGACCATGTGGGACCAGGCTCACACTTGTATTTTTTTGCTGGGACCCCCTTTATTTTCTTTTAATGACGCTTATAATGACAAAGGGTATAACTTAAGCTAACAATGGATTATTCTTTAGACGAGAAGTTTAAATACGGGCCTAATTAAAGAATTTTCCAACACTTCTTCCTTGCTAAAACATGTACTGGTAATAAGCCCCCAGCGTGCCATTCAGCCTTCCATCCGTGCGCGCGCTCCCACTTGCTACCGCTGCCCGCATCTCACCATCTGGAAATACCATTTGTCACCCAGGAGTAATTGGCCAATTTGCTGGGTTTGCCCTTTAAATGTTCCATGTTCTCCTGACACCTGTGAGTTTCGTTTAGTGGTTTTTAGAACTTTTTACCCAAGATGACATTGTCTGGAAAGGTGTTCTGAAGGACAGATGTGACTACGGTATCCTTTAATGTGAAGGGAACACTGTTCCACAGGAAATGTACACGGTCCCTTGCAAGAAGGGGGCAGACGCTAACGCCACAGCCAGACACACTCCTAACTCATTCACGCAGGACATGCTAAGTCACAACCTGCCCCCACAACAGGCTGCCATCACGCCAGTCACAACCGTAACAACTTAGCATCATAACTACAAGTTACAACATACCATCAAAACAGGCAACCACATGCAAGTAACAATCACAAGTTCCAATCATAGCTTATTTTGCCACATCAAATCCGGCTGATTCTCTCCATAATAGGATCAGATCTTGATGTGTATTAGGATAAAAGGTTTAAGTCTTCGGTGGTTTTGGAGGGCGGGGGAGGGCATGACTAAGAAGGGCTTAGCATGAGGGGGTTTCCCTGTGGTGATGGAACAGTTCTGTATTCGGCATCCTGGTTGGTCGCGGTCACTGAAATCTACATACACGACGAAATTTCATAGACCCACAGTGCGCGCATGCACACATGAGTACATGCAAAAGCTGACATAATCTGAATCGGGTCTGTATGCGACTTAATCACAGTCTGTACCAATGCTGGCTTCCTTGGACAACATACTACAGTTATTGTAAGGTCAGTGGCAACCTTCAGGGGACCCTGGGTGAAGAGTACACAGAAATTCTCCTGAATAAGTTTTATAACTTCTTGTGAGTTTTAAACTAATTTTATTTTATTCTATCCCCAACGTGGGGCTCGAACTCACAACCCTGAGGATAATCTCCTTTTTTGATTCAGACAATCAAGAGTCGCACGCTCTACGGACTGAGCCAGCCAGGCACCCTGAGTTTTAAACTATTTTAAACTAAAAAGATCTTTTAAAAGATGTCAGACTTGCTATGGGTCTCCTAAAAAAATGCTTGTCATGATGAGCCTTGCTGTTCCCAACCCAAGGGTGAAAGGACCCCCAGATTGGGGGCAGGAGTGGTCCCCAGTCACTGGTGCCGCCTGGGCAAGTGGCTCCGGCTCGGGATGGAGATATTAGCCATGCTGCACTTTGCCTTGGGGGCACCAAGGGGAACGTGTGGCTTTTCCAAATTGGCTTATAAAGCCCTCCCCTTTTGAGCTGCACAGCCCATATGATTCCAAGTGAGCCCTCCAAGTTGTAAGCAGGATGTCTAAAAACGACCTCTTATATCCCAGAGGCCGAGTAAGAACAGCTCAATTAATCTGGTCGCCATGTAATCACATTTGTAATGAGATTAAGGTGTTTAGACAAATCAATGCTCCTAATTTTACCTTTGTCAGGTTTGTATTCACCACCGCCTAATATGTCTTCAAGATCCTTGTCTGAAAAACCTGGAGAAAACCAAATATACATGTCAATACCACAACACATTTTTCAGGGACAAAAATCTTGTGTTAGTGTTGCCCAACATCCCCAGAAACTGACTGCCAGTTAAGAATGTCCCTGATGAATATGAAAGGCAAAATTCTAACAGGGCACTAAGATTCCCTCCCACTAGAGTACACACCTTGCATAATCTCCCATCACTTGGAGTGTGAGTGGGACCATGGACAAGGTGGCTATCCCCGTTGCCATTAGGTTATATTAGGCGCCAAAGGTAAAGAGCTACTGCGGATGTAATTAAGGTCCCAAATCAGTTTGACTTTGCCTGAATCAAAAAGGAGATTATCCTCGGTGGGCCCGACTCAAGCAGGCAGGCAGGGTGAGGCCTTCCTGAGCTCAGACACTAGAAGCAGCAGAGTTAGTCTTCTTCTCCCAGCATTCCCCCGTTTCTGTCTTTCTCCATCAGTTCTACGACTGCAAGGAAACGTACTCTGCCAACCACCACACGAACTTGGAAGAGAACCCAAGCTCAGAGGAGACCAGGCCGGGCTGACATCGTGATGGCAACTCGGGAGGCCCTGGACAGAAAGCTCGGCTTAGCTGTTTACCTGAACTCACCACCAAAGGGAACTGAGTTCATAAATGGGTGCTACCTTAACTCGTGAAGCTTGTGATCATTTGTTATGAGGCAAAAGAAAATAACACAAGGAAACAGAAAAAAATGGATTCTGGCTTAACCACGGAGTACACGACTTTAATGTTCTGTGTGAGGAAATGGAAAGTAGGCTGAAAGGATTTCTGCCACGTTTTTTGAGTCAACTGTACTACTTTGGAGTGCGCTTGAGTGACTATTTCGGTTCTGAGTTTATCAGCTGCTCTGTGCCACAGAAGACCACTTTTCCTAGAAAGAATCAGTGATGGCCAAACTAGGGTTATGGCAGCTTGAATATTTGGCAGATGTTTTCTTGGAAATGAAATGAAAGGACGCTGTCCCTTCAAAGAAAACCACTGGCAAGATCTGTTGCCAATGGTAAGATTTCGAACAAAACTTAGAATTTTGAAAAATCGCTATCTACTACTGTGAGCTTAGCAGCTTCCCAATACTTAAGACTTGATCTAAGGAGATGGGAGTGACATTAACAAATGTGAGTTTGGGGTACTGCATAATGAAACATGGCATTATCTGGAAGTTCAAAAGACCTCAGGACACCAGTATTTCCAAATGACCAATGCACAATATATAAAACCAAGAATGGGTAAAAATTCCACTGAAAGTCCAAGGAAGTCCTGGAGGGTTTAATGGAATCGAGTATGAAAAGTTCACTGATAGGGTGTCACATTCCACACTACACTGAAACGGTAAGAAACCACCACCAGCTGAGTTTGGGTGTCTTTACAAAGAAGAATATCTACAGCAATGACCTAAAGAGTCAATTAAAATATCCCTCCCTTTTTCAAATGCATATGTATATGAGGCCAGATTTCCTTCATACACTTCAGCCACCACAATACATTACAACTGAATCCGGAAACAGAGTGAGTCTAGCTCTTCTGCTGAGACATTACAGAAATGTGCAAAAAATGTACACAGAAACAAAAGCCTTTGAAATCCTCAATGATTTTGGGAGTCCAGAGACCAAAATGTTTGTGAAGTACTATTTAGGGTTCTCCTATGCCTTGGCTCTGGTGGGCCCCGGGGGGCTCTGCAGGCCACTGTAGTGAATGAGTGACAACCCGGCCAGGGAGCCGCCATGCTGACTTACCACCTCCTCCTCCTGCGCTCGGTTTCCTGCGGCCATCATCTCGATCATTTCGGTCATCCAGGGCATCAGCCAAGTTAAAATCATCATCTGCAGTGGACCCCAAAACATACAAGAGAAAGTCAACTGGTTAAAGCACAGGGAGCTCTTTGGACATCTGCCCCAAAGAGAGCTCCACGGTACCCTTCTTTACTGCCCTCCTCAGAGTGGCAGCATTACCTGCAGGCTTTGCTGGAGCTCTGGTTGTTCCTGGCCTCTTATAAAATGGGGAAGGGGGACAGCATGGGAACACATTTAGTAACAAAATACAGCAGCCACCTCATGGCTCAGGGATGTTACATCATGAGTATGGTGCACTTGTCTTAGTCCTTGAGGCCCCTCTAAGGCCTCTGACAACCCCTTTGAGGATGACAAAGAAATGTAGAAGGTTTAAATGAGATGAGTTCCATTCATTTTTCTTCAGAGGACTGGTGGTAAGGCAGACATGGTCCCACAAATGACCTGAAGATTAATGGAGCGATGTGTTCAGCCTAGATCTGTTGGATAGGACCCCCTGGTCCAGGGGGTTCCAGAGCTTGAGCACGACCCTTGGGAGCTTCAGGCCTTGGTTTCCACCACTATCAACCTGGCACCATAACCGTAAATAATACTGCGCAGGGATGGACTGAGGTTATGTTCCCAGTAGAGTATGGGAATGTCTTATAAACTGAAAGTAGTATAATACCAACAAAATATTTTATATAAGCATGGTTGTTACTCCTGTAACTAAGGTTTTTCAGCTCAACCAGACTCCTCTAAAAATACGGACTTCTTTCACTCCTATCACATAGCAGCATACTATGTATCAGTTTTCTAACAGCTTCTTTCCTTAGACATCAAGACTTTGGTGTAACTGTTCCTACTATTAGAAATTGGTTAAAAGTAAAAAGATGGGTAAAAGTATATGATACAAATAGCAGCTGGAGTAGCTATATTACTATCAGATAAAACAAACATTAAGACAAACACTGTTACAAGAGTCAAAGAATGACATTTTGTAATCATGAAAGGATAAATCCAGCAGAAAGATAAAATTTTAAACATCTATGCACCCAACAATCAAGCCCCAACATACAAGAAAAAATGGCAAAAATTGAAGAATAGGCAATTTGACAATAATAGTTGTAGATTTCAATACCATCCTTTCCATTGTAGATAGAACAGCTTGATTGAAAATCAGAAAGGAAGACTTGAACCAACGGGTCGAAGAAGAAATCACAGGGCATATTATTAAATACCTTGAGATGGATGAAAAAGAAAACACAACATACCAAAACTTATGTGTTATTATGAAAGCACTGCTGGGGGGTGGGGAATTTCCAGCTGTAAACATTGACATTAAAGAAAAAAAAAAAAAGGTCTCAAATCAGTAGCCTAATCTTTCGCATTAAAATATTAGATAGGGGTGCCTGGGTGGCTCACTCAGTTAAGGGTCCAACTCTTATTTCAGCTCAGGTCATGATCTCAGGGTCGGGAGATTGAGCCCCACATTGGGCACCATGCTCAGCAGGGAATCTGCTTGAGATTCTCTCTCCCCTTCTCCCTCTGCCCTTCCCCCTACTCTCTCAAATAAATGAATAAAATCTTTAAAAAAAAGAAATTAAAGAGGAAACCAAACCTACATCAAGCAGGAGAAAATAAAAATTGTGGCAGAAACAATTGCAATAGAGAATATAAAAAACAGAGAAAGAAAATCCAAAAATTAGATTCTTTCAGCAAAATTGACGAACTGTTACATGACCCAAGACAAAAAGAAAGAAGACCCAAATTACTAAATTCAGGAATGAAGAAGAGACATTACTACCGACTGTACAGAAATAAAAAGAATTCAGGAACACTATGAGCAATTCTATTACAATAAATTAGATAACCTAGATGAAATGGACAAATTCCTGTACACAAACCACCAAAACTGACTCAAGAAGAAACAGAAAATCTGACTAGATCTACAAGTAAAGAGAGTGAATCAGGGATTTAACAACTTTCCACAAAGAAAATCCCAGGACCAGAAGTCCTCATTGATGATTTCTACAAAATATTTAAAGAAAAATCAAAGTCATTAAGGAGGGCACGTGATGTGATGAGCACTGGGTGTTATACTGAACTGATGAATCATTGAACATTATATCAAAAACCAATGATGTACTATACCTTGGCTAATTGAATTTAAATTAAAAAAAATAAAGAAAAATCAAAGTCAATTCTTCTTAAACTCCTCCAAAAAGTAGAGGGAATACTTCCTAACTAATTCTATGACGCCAGTAGTACTTTATACCAAAACCACCACAAGATAACTAGATAACAAATCTACCACAGACCTCTAACCAACCTCTAACTCTTATGGGCACAGATGCAAAATCCTCAATAAAATACTAGCAAACCAAATCCAGCCACATACTAGGATTATAAAACATGGCCAAGTAAGATTTATTCCAGGAATTCAAGGGTAGCTCCATATAAGAAAAATCAGTGATATCCCAAACTACTAGAACAAAGGGAAATAAAACACTTGATCATCTCAATAGATGCAGAAATGCATCTGACAAAAGCCAAAACCATTTCATGCTAAAAAAAAAAAAATACTTTTTATCTAGGAATAGAAGGGAATTTCCTCAACCTGACAAAGGGCATCTATGAAAAATCCACAGTAAACATCGTATTTAAGGATGAAAGACTGAAAGCTTTTCTCCTAAGATCATCAACAAGACAAAGGAGGTCTACTCTCACCACTTCTATTAAATATTGTACAGGGCAATTAGGCAAGGAAAAAAGTCATCTAGACTGTGAAGAAAGAAGTAAAACTATCTCTAGTCAAAGATGACATGACCTTTACATATAGAAAACCTTAACAATCCAGACCTTACCCCCACCATAAAAAAGAAGAAAAAAAAAAACTGTCTTAGAGATAAGTCCAGCAAAGCTGCAGGATACAAGATCAATATACAAAAGTTGTATTTCTATATATTAGCAATGATCTGAAAAGGAAAATAAAGTGATTCCATTATAATAGCATCAAAAGAATAAAATTCTTAGGAATCAACTTAACAAAGGATGTGTAAAGATTTGTACACTAAAAGCCACAAAAGTGTTGAAAGAAATAAAAGGAGTCTAAATGGAATACCCCATTGTCATAGAAGACTCACTGTGGTTAGTTAAGATGGCAATATTACCCAAATTAATCTACAGATTCTATGCAATCTCTACCAGAATTCCGACTGCCCCCCCCCTTTTTTTTTACAGAAATGGATAAACTGATCCTAAAATTCAAATGGAATTACATGGGAGCTCAAATAGCCAAAATAATAGTAAGAACAAAATTAGAAGAGTCACACTACAAACCTACAGTAATCAAACCTGTGCGATACTGGCATACGAATATATATATAGACCAATATCACAGTATTGAGAGTACAGAAAGAACCCACATATTTATGGTCAACTGATTTTCAAGAGGGTGCCAAGACCATTCAATGGGGGAAAAGAATGGTCTTTTTAATAAATGTTGCTGGGACAACTGGATATCCACATGCGGAAGAATGAGGTTGGAACCCTTCCTCACACCATATACAAAATTACCTCAAAATAGATCCATCTGGCCACAAATTTTCAGAGATGACACCAAAAGCATGAGCAACCAAAGAAAAAGGATAAATTAAACTTCATCAAAATTTCAAACCTCCGTGCATCTAAGTACATTTTCAAGAAACTGAAAAGATAACCTAGGAAATGGGAGAAAATACTTGTAAATGATATCTGATGAAGGTCTAGCATTCAATATGTATAAAGACCTCCTCAGTCATCAGGAAAACACAAAAACCACAATGAAGTTCTACTCCATCACTACTAGGAAGGCTATAATCTTTTTTAAATTGGAAAATAAAGACATAAACATAAAGCCAGAACCATAAAACCCTTAGAAGAAAACAGGAAAATAAAAAATTTGACATCAGACCTGGCAGTGATTTCTTGGATGTGATACCAAAAGTACAGGGAATAAAAGCAAAAACAGACAAGTGGGACTACATCAAACTAAAAGGCTTCTGCACAGCAAAGGAAACAGTCAATAAAATGAAAAGGCAATATATGGAATGAGAGAAAATTATTTGTAGATCACATATCTGATATGGGGTTAATATCCAAAATATGTAAGGAAATCCTACAACTCTATAGCAAAACAAAAAATCATCTGGTTAGAAAATGGGCAAAGAACTTAGATATTTCTCCAAAGAAATGGCCAACAGGTATATGAAAAGATGCTCAATATAACTAATCATCAGGAAAACGTAAATCAAAATGAGGTATCACCTCACACCTGTTAAGACGAATATTATTTTTTAAAAAACCACAAAAGGTAACACGCTGGTAAGGTTGTGGAGAAAAGATAACCCTTGCACACTGTTGGTGGGAATGTAAAATGGTGCTGCTACTATGGAAACAGTACGGTGGTTCCAAAAAATGACAGAAACAGGACTACCACTGGATCTAGCAATCCTACTTCTAGGCTTATCTCCAAAAGAAAGGTAATTAGGATCTCAGATGTCTGCATGTCCACGTTCATTGCAACAGTATTCTCAACAGCTGTGAGAAAGAAATAATCCAAGTGACCACTGATGGATGAATGGATAATGAAAATGTGCTATGTAAATAAAATGGAACATTATTCAGCCTTAAATAGAAAGAAATCCTGCTATTTGGGACAACACAGATGGACCTGGAGGATACTATGCTAAGTTAAATAAGCCAAACCCAGAAGGACAAATACTGCATGATCTGACTTTTAGGAGGAATCTAAAGTAGTCAAATTCATAGAATCAGAGGATAGAACGGTGGTTACAAGAGCTGGGGGGAGAGGGAATGGGGTGGTGTTAGTCAAAGGGTACAAAGCTTCAGGAGTAAAAGGGGGAAATAAGTTGGCTAGGATGTGGAGAAATTGGAATCCTTACACACTGCTGGTGGGAACGTAAAATGGCACAGCCACTGTGGAAACGGTTTGGCGGTTCCTCAAAACCTCAAACATAGAATGACCACATGACCTCGCAATTCCACTCCCAGGTATATGCCCAGAAGAATTAAAAACAGGTATTCAAACAACACTGTGTACACACATGTTCATAGCAGCACTATTCACAGCAGCCAAAAGGCGGAAACAGCCAAATGTCCATCAACTGATGAATGAACAAACTGTGTGGTCTATCCATACAATGGAATATTAGTCATAAAAAGAATGAAGCACTGGGGCGCCTGGGTGGCTCAGTTGGTTAAGCAACTGCCTTCGGCTCAGGTCATGATCCTGGAGTCCCGGGATTGAGTCCCACATCGGGCTCCCTGCTCAGCAGGGAGTCTGCTTCTCCCTCTGACCCTCTTTCCTCTCGTGCTCTCTCTCATTCCCTCTCTCAAATAAATAAAAAAAAAAATAAAAAATAAAAAAAGAATGAAGCACTGATATGCAGCCTATAAGGTGGGTGTGCCTCCAAAACATTCTGCTAAATGAAAGACAAAAGGTCACATATTATATGATAGTATTTATGTGAAATACCCAGAATAGATAAATCAACTGATATAGAAAGTACATTGGTGACTGTCTGGGGCAAGGGGAGGGGGGAAAGGAGGAAAAAATTGCTTAATGGGTAAAGGATTTTACTTTGGAGGGATGGAAATGTTTTGGGACTGGAGAGACATGGTGGTTGCCCAACACTGTGAATGTTTTCAAACAGCTTAATTTTAGGGTACGTGAATTTTACTTCCATTCTTTTTTAAACAAAGAGGGACAGGTGGGAAAGGAGATCATCTCCACAACTACAGGTTTATTCTTCCATAATTCAGTTTTAACCAAAGTATAGATAGAAGTTGAGAATATGGCAGGTTTTTCCCTTAAAATGACCATGCTTGCTTACTCTTTGGGAAGGCTTTTGGTACACCAACACGTACCTAAATGTGAAGATCACACCAATGGGTGGGTTTTTATGAGAAGAGGACCACGTAATAACCTCCTGTCATTATATATATACTTTTTAATCTAGCTCATCAATAGTTTAGAGAGGATTTTAGTTCTAAGAAATTTCCATGACTTTAAGCTGTAAAATGAAAAAGTACAGCACACCTCTCTGAAGGAGGCTCTGTGTATGTATATTATGGTGATACATTACTGAAACCATTATTTGAGCAATTTTCAGAAAAGCAATGGACACTCATGTAATATTACTTTAAAATCTCTAGGACTGAAACCGCTCATGTAAAAATATTTATTTTTCCAGATTTTTTTTAAAAACAGTCAACTGACCAGAGATGTAATAAGGGTTTATTTTTGGACTCTGATTCTGTTTGATTGGCCTAATCAGGTGTATCCTATGCCAGTACCACGCAGTCTCGATCATTATAGCTTTGTGGAGTTCTGCCCGACTACACACAGTTTCTGGAGAAGTGTGGTTCCTCTGAAGATCTGCAGGTGCCATTTCAAGAGAACATTCCTTACCATGCATGTGGAACCAGTGGCTCTATTAGAGCCAGAGCCTGCGGGGACGTAGAACGTTAGCTTGGATTTGTGTGATTATTAAGATGCTATTAACTACAGATTTTCCTGTCGTGAATCTTTAAATGGGATTTATTATCCATAATTGAGAGCAAGAAAGTCTAGCTGCTTATCAAGGAATTAGAACAGTAGGCCAACTTCATGAAAGCAGTGAGCTCCTAAAATAAAGAAACCTAGTTCCGTGAAGTTTTTCTCAAAATGACAAGCTTAGAAAAGATTCTTTGCCGCCCAGCAAACGCTGCCCAGCAATATGAAGGGATTCTTTTCAGTATGTGCCTACAACACCACAGTAAACAAAACTGACCAGGTTCCCCCAGGTGGGGCTTAATGATGGCATCCATGGCAATCCGAGGAAATAGGGAAACTTATAAGAAGCTTTACAGGGCAGGGGCGCCTGGGTAGCTCAGTCGGTTAAGCAGCCAACTCTTAATTTCAGCTCAGGTCATGATCTCAAGGTCCTGGGATCGAGCCCCATGTTGGGCTCCACGCTCTTGCAGAGTCTGCTTCAGATTCTCTCCCTTTGCCTCTCCTCCACACTTTCTCTCTCTCTCTCAAATAATTAAAAAAGAAAGAAAAGAAGCTTTATAGGGCAAAAGCAGAAGTGTGCTCCCCTGTGAGGGGGATTACACACACAGCAAAAGGAGAGATGAAAGGAAAAGGGGTGGAGATGGAAGGAGAGGGTGAAGGCAGGGATGGAGGGAGAGGGGAGCAAAGTTCTGAAAGCAGCACAGGTGAACCTTGAAAACGTTATGCTGAGTAAAAGAAGCCAAACATGAAGTCCACATTATACGACTCCACTTATATTAAATATCTGGAAGAGGGAAATCCATAGAGACAGGCTGTCAGGGGCTGGGGAAGGGAAATAATCAGGGGATTGACAGCTAAAGGGTACAGTTTCTTTTTGAGGTAATGGAAATGTTCTTAAATGGACTGTAGTGTGGGCACCTGGGTGGCTCAGCCAGTTAAGCGTCCCCCTTCAGCTCAGGTCATGATCCCAGGTTCCTGGGATCAGGCCCCTCATCGGGCTCCCTGCTCCGTGGGGAGCCTGCTTCTCCCTCTCCCTCTGCCCCCCCCCCCCGCTCATGGTCGTGTGCTCACTTTCTCTCAAATTAAAAAAAATATTAAAAAAAAAAAAGAAAAAGGGGGAAAAAAGGAGAGCAGAGTGAGATGAGGTTTTGGAGGATGTCATTCAACCAAACACATCACATGCTGGTGCTCCTATGGGTCCTGGACACACTGGCTGACGGATGCTGATGAAGATCAGATGGGCAGGTGCACAACAGAGAAAGGGATGTAAATACTAAAAAGTCCTCCATCAGGAAAATAACAAATTTCCTAATTGGGGGTCTTTATACTTAGGCTTGTTTTTGTTTTGTTTTGTTTTTGGTCATGTTTATTTGGGGAGATGTTAAATGATTTCATTAAAACCGTCATTGCTAATAAACTGTTTATTTTCCTGGGAATCCAAAAGGCCACCTGCAGGTACAGGACAGTGAGCATACTTAGGGAAGACCTGAGAACACCCTAAGCTCTCAACTCACAGCACACATGCAAATGAACTTCTAAAAGATTTGTGGTTTCAGGTTTATCATCCATTTTGAGTTAATTTTTGTATAAGGTGTGAGGCAGGGGTCCAACTTCATTCTTTTGCAACTGGATATCCGGTTGTGTCCCAGCACTATTTATTGACGAGATTATTCTTTCCCCATTGGACAGTCTTGGCATCTTTGTCAAAAGTCAACTGGTCATGGATGTAATGGTTTATTTCTAGATTCTCACATCTATTCCATCAAACTCTAGGTCTCTTTATGCTAGTGCCACAGTATCTTGATTACTGCAGATTTGTAGTAAGTTGTAAAATTAGGAAGTCTGAGTTCTCTTTTTCTTTTTTCAAGATTGTTTTGGCAATTTTTTTCATATATACATAGAGAGAGAAAGAGTGCACAAATGAGCATGGGGCGGGGGGGGGGGGAGGGAGAGAATCTTAAGCAGGCTCCATACCACACCCAGCATGGAGCCTGACACGGGGCTTGATCTCAGAACCCTGGGATCATGACCTGAGCCAAAATCAAGAGTTGGATGCTTAACTGACTGGGCCACCCAGGTACTCCAAGACTGTTTTGGCAATTTGGGGTCCCTTGTCTGTCTGTTTCAGCAAAAATTCTAGCTGGGATTTTGACGGGAATTGCTTTTAATGTGTTGATCAATTTAAGTAGGCATGCATTCCTCATGTATGCTTGACTTACACCAGAGACTCCGCCACAGTCAAATCAAGGAACAATAATAACAGCTGACACTTACTGAGCACTGAACTCATACCAGTCCTGTGCTGAGCACTTCATATGGGCCATCTCATCTAATCCTTACAATAATCCCAGGAGGCAGGGCTTATTATTAACCTCACGTAACACACGAGGAAACGGAGGCACAGAGAAGTCAGGTGGCTCACCCAAGGTGGAAGTGGCAGAGGCTGGGTTCAGACGCAGGAAGGCTGGCTCCAGAGCCCCTGCCTTTCTCAATCCAGAATATACAGAGAGCCCTCAAACCCGTAAGAAAAAGACAAGCACACCAGCAGAAAAATGGGGAAAGGATATGAAACAGATAATTCACCAAAGAAGAAAATACAAATGGCCAATAAATACAGGAAATGATGCTCCATCTCACTATAATGAGGAAAATGCATAATAAGCAATAAGATTTTGTCCATCATATTGGTAAAATGCCTTTGATTAATAAAATCTGACGATGTGCAGATCTGGGAGCAAAGGAACTCAACAGGGTTCAGTGAATATATAATGGTACATTCATTTTGGAAACAATTTGGCAGACTCTATTAAAATATAAAGTATGTATACCCTTCAGCCTGGTAGTTCCACTGAACTTATACACAAAGGATATGGGCAAGAACGTTCACTGAAGCCCTATTTGTAATTATGCAAAATGAAAGCAAATCACACATCGGCCAATAAGGAAACGGCAGCACTGGCCGTGGCCAAAGCCACACCACTGGAATGCCAGCTCCATGAAGCCCAAGTTTACATCTGAAGTATAAAGATGCGGATATATGGATAATGTAGTAGGTTCCATGGTGGCCCCCAAAATATATAGTGGAGTCCTAATCCCCAGATGCCATAAACAAGACCCTATTTGGAAAAACGGTCTTTGCAGATGTAATTAAGGATACTGAGATGAGATCACGTAGGATTATCCAGGTGGGTTCTAAATCCAACAAAAAGAACCCCTATAAGAGACAGAAGAGAAGACGACACCACACAAACGAGAAGGTTCTGTAAAGATGGAGGCAGAGATTCGAGTGAGGCAGCTGCAAGTCACCACAGCTGAGCTCGAGCCTTCAGAGGGAGCATGGTCCTGCTGACACCCTCATTTTGGACCGCTGGCTTCCAGAACTCTGAGAGACTATGTTTCTGTGGGTTTAAGCCTGCCAGTTTATAATACTTTGTTATAGTAGCCCTGGGAAATTAACACAGATAGACAGATACATTTATTCAGGTCTTCAATACACATTAAATTTAAAAAAATTGTACAGTAATACACACATAAGTAAATTAAAGAGCCGTACACGTTATGTAAAACAAAAAAACACCAAGCAATCTATGTGTACAGATGTACGTAACAGCACAGAAAATCATCTGGGACCAGCAGATCCCAAACGGACTTCAGCAGTTCCCTCCCGGGATGGGAGTGACATTTGTAGGATGGGGAGGGGTTGCACAAAATCTCGACTTTACTTTCTAACATTCACACTTACAAAAAAATGGTTTAATTTTTTTAAAAAAAATGTAAAGAGAAACTGGCGACAAAGCTTAGCATTTGAGAGATTACATATAGACACCATTTTAAGAAAAGCCGTTTATATTAAAAAAAATCTAGAAGGAAAAACAAATCTCTCATTCACTTCAAAGTATCTTTTCCTGAGCTAGGGAAAGGCAGTCTTCTGAGGTCACTGCTGGAGAAAATGCTGTATCAGCTATTACATATTGTGTGGTATTCTTCGCAAAGGAAACAAATTATGTTAAATATTCAGATTTTCTTTTAAATAACGCAATTTATGACACCCATATTTTATCTGATCAATACAGATAAAAAATGTTTTCCTTGAGTGTGTATTCTGAGTGGGTGGTGCATATTAATCACTATTGTTTGTTTTTAATAGCTTGATTTACTACTCACACTTTACTGAGGAAGTTTCTTTCAATGCATCCTCCAGACGTAAATTAGAGTCCCCAGATCCTAAAAATTAAAAAAAAAAAAAAAGTTTTAAAATTTAATTATTTTTGCATAAAACAAAATCGTACTGAAATAGTTTCTTGTAATGGTTGTTTCCCTTTAGAGGGTGTCATGAAGGTTAATACCACAAAAGGAAGTTGGTAGAAGCCATCCAAAGACACACTGAGTTGATATCCTCCTACAAACAACTCATCTCCACCAAAAGCAAAACAGAAAAACAGTCTTTGCAGATATAGTTAAGGATCTTGAGATCATGTAGGATTTAATCTCACCAAGTTTAATGATCACAGTTTTCAGTCCACTAGAAGGCTGAAGGCTCAACTGTACAGAACACGAAGCACAATCTTACAAAAAAGCCTTCTCCACAGTATGTATGGCTTTTGCCACAAGGAATATTGGAGTCCAAAGCTCCACTGAGAATGAGCCAGGTTCTTATATCCCACTCCACATCTCATAAATGCTGCACCGCATTGTGTCAATCCAGGGTACCTTCCCCCCGACCCCAATATCCATATCTAGATTAGCAGCTCTGATCACACATCACTTAAAAGGCCTGAGGGAAAAGCTTTTCACGAGAGAATCTGTTCTCAGAGGTAGATCAATATGCCCAACTCTGCCTGCTTTTGAACTTGACAGCTATCATTTCCCCTAGATGGGCACGTAGTTTCCAACAAGGGTATATATATTATCAATTTTCAAACTACTATGTACGTATACTGGAACTGAACAAATAGGTAAATGGGTGATGAATTGTAGAAGCCAGGCTTCTCACTGTTGGAGAGGGAAATTATCAGTAAGAGAAGGCCAGAATGGGAGGAGTCCAAGATGGCAGAGTTGGAGACCTTAGTTTCGTCTGGTCCCAGGAATTCAGCTAGATAGCTATCAAATCATTCTGAACACCTGCCAACTCAACCGGAGAACTAAGAATAGCTGCAACTCCACAAATAGAAAAGCGACCACTTTCTGGAAGGTAGGAGGTGCAGAGAAGTGAATCCCAGGCGATATATGGGAAGATAAACCATGAGGGGAGGGAGCCTCCATCAGCCAGCTACTGAAAAGTGATACAGCAGCTGAGTATAAAATCAGAACTTTTGGGGCGCCCGGGTGGCTCAGTCGTTAAGCGTCTGCCTTCGGCTCGGGTCATGATCCCAGGGTCCTGGGATCGAGTCCCACATCGGGCTCCCTGCTCAGCGGGAGGCCTGCTTCTCCCTCTCCCACTGCCCCTGCTTGTGTTCCCTCTCTCGCTGTCTCTCTAATAAATAAAATCTTTAAAAAAATAAATAAATAAAATCAGAACTTTTAGAGGTCTGCTCCAGTGAGGGACATCACTCAGGTGGCTAAGCAGGGGCAGAACCCTAGGTGGGACAGTGTGGTCTCAGGACCCCTAGGGTTACAGGAAGACAGGGGGTGCCCGAGTGCAGCAGAGTTCCCAAGCATCGCAGCAGGGAAGCTGGCGGCAAACAGTGAGCCCAGGAGTAGGCTCTCAGCTCAGGGTCGCCATATACCATAAACTGTGGCATAGTCCAGCCTCTGCTCTCCAAGCAGGGGCCCAGGGAGTTGTAGAACCTCACCGAGATTCCCCTTCTTACCCCAGAAGGAGCAGCTCGGGAGCCCGCCACAGGAGTCGGCTAGGTTTGGAGACTCCACACGGGGTTGTGTGCCTGAGACAGAAACGCTCGGTCACTGGCCAGGTGAGCATGGAGTGTGGCTGGAGACCAGGGAGATGGGAATGACTGACTGCTTTTCTCTGGGGGCTCACTGAGGAGTGGGGCCCCGAGTTCTCGGCTCCTCCGGGGCAGAGATGGGGAGGCCGCCATTTCACTCTCATCCTCCAAAGCTGTACAGAAAGCTTGCAGGGAACAAAAGCTCCCGACAGCAAACCCGAGCAGATTACTTAGCCCGGCCCCTGGCAAAGGCAGTGCAATTGCACTTGGGGCAAAGACACCTGAAAATCAACGCAATAGGCCCCTCCCATGGAAGATCTGCAAGAACATCCAGCTAAGACCAAGTTTACAATCATAGAGAAATGCAAAATTCCAGCATTAGGGAAATAAAGAACAAAGAATTCATAGGTTTTTTTTTTTTCCCCATGATTCCTTAGTCTTTCAATTTTAACTTTTCTTCTCATTCCCTTTACACCCAATTTCTTATTTTATCAACTCTTTTTTAGGTCTTTTTAAATTTTCATTTTTACAGTTACATTCTATCCTTTCACTATATTTAGTTTTATATTTGTATATATATATTTTTAAAGATTTTATTTATTTATTTGAGAGAGAGAGAGAGAGATAGCCAAAGAGGGGGTAGGGTCAGAGGGAGAAGCAGACTCCCTGCTGAGCAGGGAACCTGATGTAGGACTTGATCCCAGGACTCCAGGATCATGACCTGAGCCAAAGGCAGTCGCTTAACCAACTGAGCCACCCAGGTGCCCTAAGTTTTTCTTTCTTTACAATTTTGGGATGCAGTTTCTTCTAACAAAGAGACCAAAATACACCCAGAATCTAGTTTATGCTCTGTCCTGTTCACCTGTCACTTTATACTTTTTTTGTCTTTTAATTTCCATTTTTACACTTACATTCTATCCTTTCATTGTATGCAATTTTATTTTCATACATATATAAGTTTTTCTTTCTTTACAATTTTAGGATCTAGTTTTCTAACAAATGAAACAAAATACACACAGGACCAATGTGTATGGATCTGTTCTGTTCACCTGTCTGATTCTCTTTTTTTCTTTTTTTTTTTTTTCAGTTTCAGGTCTCTTCTGATTTGTTTAGTGTATATTTCTCTGGGGTCATTGTTGTCATTTTAGTATCTTGTTCTCTCATCCATCTATTCTTCTCTAGACAGAATGACAAGATGGAAAAACTCACCTCCAAAAAGAGAACAAGAGGGAACACTGATTGCCAGGGACCTAATCAGTATGGACATAAATAAAATGTCAGACCTAGAGTTCAGAATAATTATATAGATACTAGTTTGGCCTGAAAAAAGCATGGAAGACACTAGAGAATCCCTTTCTGGAGAAATAACTAAAATCTAATCAAGCTGAAATCAAAACAGCTATTAATGAGATGCAATAAAAAATGGAGGCTCTAACTGCTAGGATAAATGAGGCAGAAGAGAGAATTGGTGATACTGAAGACAAAATGATGGACAAAAAAGAAGCGGAGAAAAAGAGAGATAAACAACTACTAGATCACAAGGGGAGAATTCGAGAGAGAAATGATACCCTCAAGTTAAACAACAGAATAACTGGGATCTCAGAAGAGAAAAGAGAGAGAAAGGCAGAAGGTATACTGGAGCAAATTATAGCTGAGAACTTCCCTAATCTGGGGAAGGAAACAGACATTCAAGTGCAGGAGGCACAGGGAATTCCCCCTCAAAAATCAATAAAAATAGGTCAACACCACGACATATAATAGTGAAGCTTGCAAATCTCAGAGACAAAGAGAAAATCCAGACAGCAGCTCGGGACAAGAGGTCCGTAACCTACAAGGGTAGAAACATTAGACTGGCAGCAGACCCATCCACAGAGACCTGGCAGGCCAGAAAGGACCGGTATGATATATTCAAGTGATAAATGAGAAAAATATGCAGCCAAGAATACTTTGTCCAACAAGGCTGTCATTCAAAATAGAAGGAGAGAGAAAAAGCTTCCAGGACAAACAGAACTAAAAGAATTTGTGATCACTAAACCAGTCCTGCAAGAAATAGTAAAAGGGATGCTTTAAGCAAAGAGAGCACCCAAAAGTAACACAGACCAGAATGGAACAGAGACAACATACAGAAACAGTGATTTTACAGGTAATACAATGGCACTAAATTCATATATTTCAATAATTGAATGTAAATGGGCTAAATGCCCCAATCAGAAGACACAGGGTATCAGACTGGATAAAAAATCAAGACCCATCGATATGCTGTCTGCAAGAGGCTCATTTTAGACCTAAAGACACCTCCAGACTGAAAGTGAGCAGGTGGAAACCATTTATCATACTAATGGACATCAAAAGAAAGCTGGGGTGGCAATCCTTATATCAGACAAATAAGATTTTAATAAGAGACAGATTACATTTTAATAAGAGATGAGGAAGGACACCATATCATAATTAAAGGGTCTATCCAACAAGAAGATCTAACAGTTGTAAATACTTATGACCCTAACATGGTAGCAGCCAATTACATAAACCAATTAATAACAAAATTAAACACACTGATAATAATACAATAACAGTAGGGGACTTTAACACCCCACTCACTGCAATGGACAGATCATCTAAGCAGAAGATCAACAAGGACACAAGGGCTTTCAATGACACATTGGACCAGATGGACTTCACAGATACATTCAGAGCATTTCATCCTAAAGCAAGAGAATACGTTCTTCTCGAGTGCACATGGAACATTTTCCAGAATAGATCACATATCCTGGGTCACAAATGAGGTCTCAACTGGTACCAAAAGATTGGGATCATTCCCTGCATATTTTCAGACCACAATGCTTTGAAACTAGAACTCAATCACAAGAGGAAAGTTGGAAAGAACTCAAGTACGTGGAGTCTAAAAAGCATCCTACTAGGGCACCTGGGTGGCTCGGTCGTTGGGCATCTGTCTTTGGCTCAGGTCATGATCCCGGGGTCCTGGGATCAAGTCCCACATCAGGCTCCCCCCTCAGCAGGAGGTCCGCTCTCCCTCTCCCACTCCCGCTGCTTGTGTTCCTGCTCTCGCTGTCTCTGTCAAATAAATAAATAAAATCTTAAAAAAAAAAAAAAAGCCTCCTACTAAAAAATGAATGGGTCAACCAGGAAAATAAAGAAGAATTTTAAAAATTCATGGAAACAAATGAAGATAAAACACAACTGTTCAAAATCTTTGGAATGCAGCAAAGGCGGTCCTAAGAGGAAAGTATAGAGCAATACAAGCCTTTCTCAAGAAACAAGAAAGGTCAAATACACAACCTAACCCTACACCTAAAGGAACTGGAGAAAGAACAGCAAATAAAGCCTAAACCCAGCAGGAGAAGAGAAAGAATCGAAGAAAGAGAAACCAAAAGAACAGTAGAACAGATCAACGAAACTAGGAGCTGGTTCTTTGAAAGAATTAATAAGATTGATAAACCCCTGGCCAGACTTATCAAAAAGAAAAGAGAAAGGACCCAAATAAATAAAATCATGAATGAAAGAGGACAGATCACAACCAACACCAAAGAAGTACAAACAATTATAAGAACATATTATGAGCAACTCTATGCCAGCAAATTAGATAATCTGGAAAAAATGGATGCATTCCTAGAGACGTATCAACTACCAAAACTGAACCAGGAAGAAATAGGAAACCTGAACAGACCCATAACCAGTAAGGAAATTGAAGCAGTCATCAAAAATCTCCCAACAAGAGCCCAGGGCCAGATGGCTTCCCAGGGGAATTCTACCAAACATTTAAAGAAGAACTAATACCTATTATTCTGAAGCTGTTTCAAAGAATAGGAATGGAAGGAAAACTTCCAAACTCATTTTATGAGGCCACCATTACCTTGATCCCAAAAACCAGACAAAGACCCCATCAAAAAGAATTACAGACCAATATTCCTGATGAACATGGATGCAAAAATTCTCACCAAAATACTAGCCAACAGGATCCAACAGTACATTAAAAGGATTATTCACCACGACCAAGTGGGATTTATTCCTGGGCTGCAAGGTTGGGTTAACATCCGCAAATCAATCAATGTGTTACAATACATTAATAAAAGAAAGAACAAGAACCATATGATCCTCTCAATAGATGCAGAAAAAGCATTTGACAAAATACAGCATCCTTTCTTGATCAAAACTCTTCAGCGTATAGGGATAGAGGGTACATCCCTCAATATCGTAAAAGCCATCTATGAAAAACCCACAGCAAATATCATTCTCAATGGGGAAAAACTAAGAGCTTTTCCCCTAAGGTCAGGAACATGGCAGGGACGTCCACTATCACCACTGCTGTTCAACATACTACTAGAAGTCCTAGCCTCAGCAATCAGACAACAAAAAGAAATAAAAGGCATTGGGGGGATGGGTTAGCCCAGTGATGGGTATTAAAGAGGGCACGTATTGAATGGAGCACTGGGTGTTATACGCAAAGAATCACGGAACACTACATCAAAAACTAATGCTGTAATGTATGGTGATTAACATAACATAATAAAATAAAGCAAAATAAAAATAAAATAAAATAAAATAAAATAAAATAAAATAGGCACCTGAATCAGCAAAGAAGTGAAACTCTCATTTTTTACAGATGATATGACACTTTATGTGGAAAACCCAAAAGACTCCACCCCAAAACTGCTAGACCTCATACAGGAACTCAGTAAAGTGGCAGGATATAAAATCAATGCACAGAAATCAGTTGCTTTTCTATACACCAACACCAAGACAGAAGAGAGAGAAATTAAGGAGTCGATCCCATTTACAATTGCACCCAAAACCATGATACCTAGGAATAAATCTAACCGAAGAGGCAAAGAATCTGTACTCAGAAAACTATAGAACACTCATGAAAGAAATTGAGGAACACACAAAGACATGGAAAAACGTTCCATGCTCATGGATTGGAAGAACAAATATTGTGAAAATGTCCATGCTACCTAGAGCAATCTACACATTTAATGCAATCCCTATCAAAATACCAACCACTTTTTTCAAAGAAATGGAATAACCCAAAAATTTGTATGGAACCAGAAAAGACCCCGAATAGCCAAAGGAATGTTGAAAAAGAAAAGCAAAGCTGGTGGCATCAGAATTCCGGACTTCAAGCTCTATTACAAAGCTGTCATCATCAAGACAGTATGGTACTGGCACAAAAACAGACACATCGATCAATGGAACATTCCGGAATAGAGAGCCCAGAAATGGACCCTCAACTCTATGGTCAACTTATCCTCGACAAAGCAGGAAAGAATGTCCAATGGAAAAAAGACAGTCTCTTCAACAAATGGTGTTGGGAAAATTGGACAGCCACATGCAGAAGAATGAAACTGGACCATTTCCTTACACCACACACAAAATAGACTCAAAATGGATGAAAGACTTAAATGTAAGATAGGAGTCCATCAAAATCCTACAGGAGAACACAGGCAGCAACCTCTGTGACCTTCGCCGCAGCTACTTCTTGCTAGACACATCTCCAAAGGCAAGGGAAACAAAGGCAAAAATGAACTATTGGGACTTCAAGATAAAAAGCTTCTACGCAGCAAAGGAATCAGTCGACAAAACTGAAAGACAACCGACAGAATGGGAGAAGGTATTTGCAAATGACATATCAGATAAAGGGCTAGTATCCGAGATCTGTAAAGAACTTATCAAACTCAAGCCCCAAAACCACAGAATCCAATCAAGAAATGGACAGAAGACATGAACAGACATTTTTCCAAAGAAGACATCCAAATGGCCAACAGACACATGAAAACGTGCTCCATATCACTTAGCATCAGGGAAATACAAATCAAAACCACAATGAGATACCACCTCACGCCAGTCAGAATGGCTAAAATTACGAAGTCAGGAAATGACAGATGTTGTCAAGGATACAGAGAAAGGGGAACCCTGTTACACTGTTGGTGGGAATGCAAGCTGGTGCAGCCACTCTAGAAAACAGTATGGAGGTTCCTCAAGAAGTTGAAAATAGAGCTACCCTATGACCCAGCAATTGCACTACTAGGGATTTACCCCAAAGATACAAATGGAGCAATCCGAAGGGGTACCTGCACCCTAATGTTTATAGCAGCAATGTCCACAACAGCCAAACTATGGAAGGAGCCCAGATGGCCATCAATGGATGAATGGATAAAGAAGTTGTGGTGTATATATATACAATGGACTATTATGCAGCCATCAAAAAATGAAATCTTGCCATTTGCAACAATGTGGATGGAACTGGAGGGTATTATGCTGAGCGAAATAAGTCAAGCAGAGAAAGACAATTATCATATGATCTCACTTATATGTCGAATTTAAGAACAAAACAAGGTTCATAGGAGAAGGGAGGGAAAAATAAAACAAGATGAAATCAGAGAGGGACATAAACCGTAAGAGACTCTTAATCATAGGAAACAAACTGAGGGTTGCTGGAGTGGTGGGGGGTGGGGGGATGGGGTAACTGGGTGATGGACATTAAGGAAGGCATGTGATGTCATGAACATCGGGTATTACTAAGGACTGATGAATCACTGAACTCTGCCTCTGAAACTAATACATTATATGTTAATTGAATTTAAAGAAAAAGAAAAAAAGTTAAAAAAAAAAAAAGAGGCCAGAATGACCCATGTGATGATCAATTAGAGTTGGAGACCTCGGTATGAATCATGCGTTGCTTAATATACACACAGATGGTTACATATAAAAATACTTACAGACGTGTGTGTATATATATGAGCTAGTATGCAGACATGCCTTTGCTCTGTCACCTGAGATGGCCTAGAAGCAATTACACCCCAGTAGCAATGAGCACATCTAGCACCCAGATCTTGGTTTCAAAATACCATTCTCCAATTAAAGAAAAACAGAACTCCTTGGAGAAATGGCAGATTCTAGGATTGGAACAAGAAATATATGAGTTTGTAGCATCTTCTAGCGCCAGGAAGTATTTTTAAAAATATTGATATTTACGGGTATATGTCAGAGAAGCACAGGGCCAACTGAAAGAGCTCCCAGCTAAAGCTGGAACAATTTAATCAACAAAATAGTATGAGATTATAATCCGAAGGATAAAATATTCATGTGTCCATGCTGATATAAACATACATTAAACAAATACATAAAAGGGTTAAAATAGAAGAATTCCAAAATAATTTATATAGAGATTTCTAGCTCAGGGAGATGAAACATAACTCTGCACTCCATAAGTCTTGACTTCCTTCCAAAGATTACAGTAGGAGAAGGTAGGTGGGGGGAGAGAGTAACTTTACAGTGGAGAAATCTAAGAAACACTACATCAGATCAAGGTTAACATCAACAGTGATGGGTCATACCTTTGATATGATGGGATGAGACAGCCACTATACATAATGTGTGGTCTTTCCCTCTAAAACCTATAACCCCAGTAAAATCATGAGAAAAACATAAGACAAATTCCAATCCTACAAAATACGTGACCAGTACTCCTCAAAACCAAGGTCATCAAAAACACACAAAAGTCTGAGAAACTGGCACAGCCTGAAGAACCTAAGGAGA
Source organism: Zalophus californianus (assembly GCF_009762305.2). Lineage (NCBI taxonomy): Eukaryota > Metazoa > Chordata > Mammalia > Carnivora > Otariidae > Zalophus > Zalophus californianus. The sequence continues at coordinate 4,359,355 of NC_045612.1, read as the reverse complement.
TATAATGATGGCAGGTCGCTGGTACCCTGGATTGGATCCTGGAACAACAAACAACAACAAAAAAAGGGGGGCTTTAGATAAAAACAAAGAAAATCCGAATAGAGTACGGACTTCAGTTAATAATAGTATACCAATATTGGTTCATTAGTTGTGACAAATATACCACACTAATGTAAAATGTTAAAAATAGGGGAAACCGAATGTGGAGCATATGAGGACTCTCTGTACTAGCTTGGCATTGTAAATCTAAAACTGTTCTAAAAATAAACTATTTTTAAAAATCCATTTCCCAGAGCAAAAAAAATATTAAGAGATGTACAGGATATAGAAGAGACATTTAGGATATATAACCTCTAGCTCACTCAAGAAAAAAAAAAAAATAAAAGGTCAACACCAACAACTAAAAATCAATCCAACTAAAGTCACCAAACAAAAAACCTATGAAACAGAAAACAGGAGCTTTAACACAAGAATATGTGCAATTATATCAGTTTAAAAAAAATGAGTGTAAAGAGGGTAAATCTATCAAAAGATAAATGGAATAAAAAGATAACTATATGCTGTTGACAAGATATAATATAGAAATATATACATACCTATATAGAAATATATGATATAATAGAGAAATATATACCAGGTAAAGGTTAACAGGAAGGAAAGAGATGTGGCAATATTAATATGACAAGGTGAAACTCAAGATCCCAACCTCTAAATAGGAAAAGTGCAGTATTTTATAAAGTATATAATCCACCAAGAAAATAGTCACAGCACTTAATAACCTAGCTTCTAAAATTCTGAAGCAGACTTTTGCTTTTTGCTATGATGGAGAACTGGTGTCAGATTAGCCCTTCCATTGTAAACACTATAAAATGGGCAAAACATGAGGTAACAGCTTTCAGCACTGAACGGCGATCCCAGAGATCAAGGAAACTGTGACAGCTAAATCCAACAGGTGATCCTGGATTGGATCCTGAATCTATAAAGAGCATTATTGGGACACTCAATGAAATCTGAAAGAGGTCTACTGACCAGATGGTAATACTGGATCACTGTCAAACTCCTGATCTTGATAGATTTACTGTGCTCAGGGAAGAAAGTGTCCTTGTTTTTAGGAAATGCATGCTTTAGTATTAAGATGTAATGAGCATCATGCTTGTGACTGAGTCTGAAATGATTCTGAAAAAATATTTAGACACACCTATACATACCAGGGCAAATGTGGTAAAACTAGGAAATCCAGGTGATCAGTAAATGGGAATTCCTTCTATTAGGCATTATTGTGACCACTGGTGAAACTTGAATTGGGTCTAAGGATTAAGTGGTAGTAACACATCAACACTAATTTCCTGATCCAGATGGTTATGCTGAGGATATATAAAAGGATGTCCTTGTTTGAAGGAAATATACCCTCAAGTTATATTGTAGATGTTGGCGGGGGTAGTGATGGAGCATCAGGGAAGCAACTTACTCTCAGATGATTTGGTGGAGGGAAGTGACTTATACTGTATGTGCAAGTTTCCTATAGGTTTGTAATTATTTCAACATTTAAAAAATTAAAATTATTTAAATATGCATCTCTCTCAACCCAGCAATTGTACTTTTAGGTACTTGTTACAGAAAAATACTTGCACATGTGCCCAAAGAGGTATGTACAAGGTTGTTCACAACAGTACTGCTTAAAACAGCAAAAACAAATGGAAACAGACCAAGTGTTCATCAAAGAAGAAGAATTAAATAAAACCTAGTTCTTCAATACAATGAAATGTTATATAGCTGTTTAAAAGAATGGAATACCTTCAGTAAACTGGGAATAGAAGGGAACTTCCTCAACTTGAAAAAGAATATCTGCAGAAACCCTAAAGCTAACACCATACTTGATGGTGATAAATTAAAGCTTTCCTTCCAAGATCAGAAACAAGGCTATGATGTCCCTGCTCACCACGGCTTTTCAACATCATAGTGGAAGTCCTAGCTACTGCAACAAGACAAGGGGGGGAAACAGATATACTGATTGGGAAGGAAGAAATAAAAACTGTCTTTGTTCAAGAGCAAATGATCATCTATGTAGATAATCCAAAAGGATTCACCAAAAAAAAAAAACAAACCAAAAAACCTCCTTACACTCCTGAAACTAAGAAGTGACTCCAGCAAGGTTGGAGGATACAAGGTTAGTCACTTTCCTATATATCAGCAATGAACGAGTGGAATTTGAAATTAAAAACACAACACCATTTATATTAGCAGCCCCTAAAAAGAAATACCTGGTATAAATCTAACAAAATATGTGTAAGATCTATATGAAGAAAGCTACAAAACTGCTATGAAAGAAATCAAAGAATGACTAAATAAATGGAGAGATATTCCATGTTCATGGATAAGACGACACAATACTGTCAACATGTCAGTTTCCCAACTTGATTTATAGATTCAATGCAATCACAATCAAAATGTCCGCAAGTTATTTTGTAGATATGGAGAAACTGATTGAAAAGTTTATGTGGAGAGGACAAAGACCCAAAATAGCCAATACAATATTGAAGGAAAAGAACAAGGTGGGAGGACACTACCCAACTTCCAAACTTACCATAAAATTAGAGTAATCAAGATAGTGTGGTATTAGCAAAAGAGAGACAAACAGATCAATGGAACAGATTAGAGAGCCCAGAAATAGACCCATATAGTCAACTGATCTTTTACAAAGGAGAAAAAGCAACACAATGGAGAAAATACAGTCTCTTCAACAAATGGAGCAGAACAATTGGACAACCACCTGCAAAAAAGAAAAACGAATCTAGACTTCGACTTTACATCCTTCACAAACATTAATTCGAAATGGATCACAGACTTAAATATAAAACACAAAATGATAAATCTCCTAGAAGCAACATAGGAGAAAACCTAGATGACTTGAGTTTGGCAATGACTTTTTAGATGTAAGACCAAAAGCATGATCCATGGAAAAACTTGATAAGATGGACTTCATTAAAATTAAAAACTTCTGCTCTGTGGAAAACACTACTGAGAGACCGAATAGACAAGCCACAGGCTGGGAGAAAATATTTACCAAAGACACATCTGATAAAGAGCCATTATCCAAAATCTACAAAGAATGCCTAAAACTTAACCTGATTAAAAAATGGGCTGCACCCCAGCTGCCCCTGGTGCCTCATCATCCCCTGCAGATCTAGGATCCAGGTCCACTTATGTGGTTCTGAATAGACACTTTTCCAAAGAAGATATCCAGATGGCCAACATGCATGTGAAAAGATGCTCAATATCACTGATGATCTGAGAAATGCAAATCAAAACTGCAGTGAGATCACCCCCTACCTGTTAGAATGGCTAGTATCAAAAAGACAAGGTAAGTGTTGACAAGAATGTGCAGAAAAGGGCACCCTTATGTACTGTTAGTAGGAAAGTAAACTGGTACAGCCACTATGGAAAACAGTACAGAGGATCCTCAACAAATGAAAACTAGAACTACTATGACCCAGCGATCCCACTTCTGGGTACACATACAAATGAAATGAAATCACTCTCTCAAAGAGATCTCTGCACCTCCACATTCATTGCAGCATTATTCACAATAACCAAGCAGGGAAACTACCTAAGTGTCCACTGATGGATAAATGAATAAAGACACACACACACACACACACACACACACAGGAATATCATTCAGCCCTAAAAAAAGGAAAGGCATCATGCTAAATGAAGTAAGTCAGACAGAAAAAAATACTGTACGATCCCACTTATAAAGCGTATTTAGACTAGTAAAATTGACAGAGTGGAATATTAATCAACCACCAGAAAGGCTGAATACCCACCATTTGCAACAACATGGATGGACCCAAGGGTATAATGTTAACTGAAACAAATCAGAGAGAGAGAAATACCATATGATTTCACTTATATGTGGAATTTACGAAACAAATGAACAAATAAACAACAACAAAGAAAGACACAAACAAAAAAACCCAGACTCTTAACTCTAGAGAACTGGTGGTTGCCAGACAGGATGGGGAGGGGATGGGCACTGCAGACACCTCCAAGTGCTGGCAAGGATGTGGAACAAAAGGAGAGCTCATTAATTACTGGTGGGAATGCAAAATGGCACAGCCACTTTGGAAGACAATTTAGTGGTTTCTAACCAAACTAAACATACATACCATACAATCCAGCAATCATACTCCCTGGTATTTACCCAAAGGGGCTAAAAACTTAGGTCCACACAAAACCTGCACACAGATGTTTACAATTTCTTTATTCTTAACTGCCAAAACTCGGAAGCACCCAAGATTCCTTCAGTGGGTGTCCCGAACAGATAAACTGTGGGACAGCGAGACGATGGGATATTCTTTCATGCTAAAAAAAAAAAAAAAAAAAAAAAAAGAGCTATCAAGCCATGAAAAGATAGAGGAACCCTTAATGCATATTACTAAGTGAAAGAAGCCAATCATAAAAGGGACAAACTGTAGGATTCCAACTATATAACATTCTGGAAAGACAAAACTATGGAGACAATAAAAGGGTCAGTGGTTGCCAGGGTCAGGGGTGGAGGGAACACAGAGGACTCTTAGGGCAGTGAAAAGATTCTGTATGATACTCTGATGGTGGATACACGTCAATATAAATTTGTACAAACCCACAGAATCTACAATACCAAGAGTGAACCCTGAAGTAGGGACTTCGAGTTAATCAGTTGTAACCAACGTACCTCTGGTGGGGGCTGTTGATAAGAAGGGGCCTGTGCCTGTGTGGGGGCAGGAGGTATATGAAAACTCTATCTTCTGCTCAATATTACTGTGAACCTAAGACTGCTATAAAAAAATGAAGTCCAGGGCGCCTGGGTGGCTCAGTTGGTTAAGCGACTGCCTTCGGCTCAGGTCATGATCCTGGAGTCCCGGGATCGAGTCCCACATCGGACTCCCTGCTCAGCAGGGAGTCTGCTTCTCCCTCTGACCCTCTTCCCTCTCATGCTCTCTATCTCTCATTCTCTCTCTCTCTCAAATAAATAAATAAAATCTTTAAAAAAAAATGAAGTCCATTAAAAAGCATGAGAATAGGGGTCAGGGAGAAGGAGCACTGTATTATTAATTTAAAGCCTTCTCTGATTTATTTGAATCAGGTACAGATATTTCTCTCACAATGACAATTTAAAAGTTCTGGATCAACCCCTCCAAAATCATAAGCCAATCATTCTACTGGGTCTTCAAAACTCTATCCCTACTTTCTCACCCAAGAATTGCAAGCATACGTCCATTCTTCCAATTAAATTCTTGCACAAGTAATAATAATGTTTTTGGCCTGAGCCATTCCCCTACTGTTTGCTGGTACATCCTGCTATATGTCATCAAGAGTTAAGAGCAACAGAACACAATTTTGCAGTATTTACTAAACCTTCAGTGACCTTGGATTCAATGGACCCAAATCATCTGTGGACAAAACCATTCAGCATCAATCCACATCCAGAACTAATTAAGACTTCTTCAGAGTCTACAATCAAGCACAGCTGCCAAAATCAAGACGGGAACAAATATTCTCATGAGAGATACCATACCTCAAGTGGCCTAAAACAGGGTCGTGTTCTATATCTTTTGTATGCAATCTCTAACAACTCACTTCGGGTGTAGGCAGACAGGAACCCTCCATGTTAATGACACTGACTCACCCTCGGGCACCATGCACACATTATTAGAAAGTGGCTGATTCATTGCAGGTTAAATTTACAAGCCCCAAAGCACTGTACCTGGGGGGGGCCAGTGTTCAAGTATTCAGCAGAAAAGTTGCCTCATTCCAGTGCAGAGGACCACAAAGAATTTTTCATGGAAAAGGCATGTAGTGGGCTGGTAACGCCTCTCTGAAAATGTCCTTTGACATTAGGCAGAATTTTGGAAATGTTACCCATGGACTTGCACATGCCCTTAAGAGGATCCATTTGATGAGCAAAGTGCTGGTTCTACCCACAAGACACCCTAGCAGCTTCTGTCTGTCCTGAAGTAGATTTTGTCCCTTTGGGAGGAAACCCAAACTTGATCTCATATTGCAACCTGACCCACCGTGACTGGTGTCTAAAGCTAAGGGTGCATTTTAATAGGGCCTGTGAAACAAGACACAGCAGGCCCTTGTTAGAACTGGCTGGGGTCCAGCACCTGCCAACGCCTTGATTGAAATGTCCGATCACCAGAGGCTCCACCTGATGTGCCCCAAGTAGCCTTTCATTTGGGTTTGATGAATTAATCACTCCCTCCCACGTGTTCCACTTAGTTCATCCTGAAAGCACACCCATCCCAGTTAGGGGTTTAGGTTTGTCTTTTTTTTTTTTTTTTTTAGGGGGCGGGGAGGGTCAGAGGGAGAGGGAAAGGGAGAGAATCCCAAGCAGAATCCATGCTGAGCGTGGAGCACAACACTAGGGCTTGATCCCACAGCACTGAGATCATGACTTGAGCCGAAATCAAGAGTCGGATGCTCAACTGACTGAGCCACCCAGGCGCCCCAATGTTTGTCCCTTATGGTCGACCTGGTAACCACTAGCCACATGTGGCTGTGTCAATTAAAAGTAAAATTCAATAAAAACTTTAAAATGCAGTTTCTTAGCCACACTAGCCACATTCCAAGTGCTCCGTAGCCACATGTGGCTGGCGACTATTGTGTCGGACGGGACCAAAACACATCTCCATCATCACGGAAAGTTCCACTGGACAGTGCTGCTCCAGCCAGTGAGCTGCTTGAAGCAGGGACTTGGACTTGGTCGTCTCCATGCAAATGCCAAACAGGCCTGACACCTGAAGGTGTGTTCACTGCCATTAACCAAACTTGGTCTCGGTGTTGTGAGAGGGCCTTTTTGATCTGTTCCCACAGAATTACCAGTGGAGCAGACCTGTTAGTACTTCAGTGACAAATCCATTCGGGTTTCATGCCAAGAGTCAAGTCCTCCCTGCAGAGAAGCGTGCCTGCTCCCTGCTGGACTAAGAACTGCAGAGGCAGCCCGGACCCCTGGCTGCCAAAGATTTCAGACGCAAAGTTACAGCTCGGCCAGGGAGATGGGTGGGTGCCTCTCGAGTGCCCAGTCACACCTGTCCCCTGCTCTCTAAGAATGGGTTCTCTTCTACTGTTTTCCTTTTTACACACAAGCAGCTTTCAATTTTTTTTTTTTTTTGAAAGGGTTCAGTACAAATCCCAAATGAGTAATACCTAAAACTGCTTTGGTTTTCAGGTTTTAAAATCTTGACCCTTTTCTGTGGATGACTAAGAACACAAGGGACATCTGAGGATTTTCCATTTGTTTGTCCGAATGAGGCTTCCGTAAATACCCGTGCTACACTTAAGTTTGTCTGGGAAAGCCAGGGCAACACGCACCTGCCGGGCATGGGGGCCAGCACCTGAGTCTATACCACAACTCGAAAAGAACGGAGCTACTTGTCAAAGAGCAAACGGGTTAGTCAACAGTGAGCAGCCGGTACCAAAATGCAGGGAAGATCCACGAGAAGATGGGCCAGAATCAAATTCGGACCTGAGGGGTCAAACCATGACCCAATAACTAGGACTATGGCACAAGCCCCTTGATCACCTGGGTTCAGGAATGAGACTTAAGTCAGTCCCGAGAGACTGAAGCCTGCTTATGGAGGGGTGAGGGGGGTCACAGCTTGATTTAACATGAACCGAGCCACGGAACAAGGATGCTCCGCCCTCATATGATAAAGACCTCATGGGATGTGTTTCCCCTGCCCCCCCCCCCCCCGGCAGGGGGCCGCTGGGGCTGTGAGTCATAAAAGGAAAACCTGCAGGTTGGGAAAAACAACTTCATACCTCCCTGCTGTCTACCACGGGAACATTCCTGAAAACTGCTTGTGGGAAATCTATGCGACAAACTCACTGCCACGCATGGTCAATTTTACAAATGTCTCTGGTGAAAGTAATTTCTCTCCTTAACACAAACAAGTAAGGTAGCCCTCTCCCGCCTTGTGCTAGAGAGGGTGAGAGCAAACCCAAAATGCTAAGTTATGCTAGTCGCTGATTTCCCTGAATTTTTGCACCACTTTAACTCTTGTTGCCTCAATCTAGGTTTGAACACATCTGTCTTGGTAAATTTATGCTTTTACACCTCGAAGCACGCTGAGTAATTAATATCTTCTGGGTTAGCTAAGCATTGCAAGCTAAGCATTGCAAGGGAACATGAAAATGGTTTTCCTCTTATTCTGATTACTAAATGGGTTTAGCTATTGCCACCTGAGCTCCCACTAGTTTCATGAATAAATTCAAAGCACTCCCAGAGAGGACAATAGTGATGTGAAGGCAGGGACTGGCATTTCAGACCAGAAGAGCCACCACTACCCACACCTTTACAGCATGTAAGCCAGACGGCTGATTTCAGGTCCTCAAGGGCCACACCTGGCTCCAGGTACCTGTGTAAAAGGGGAACTTGGTAAGCAAGTTGCCGCGGCCAAAAGTCTGTTTACAGGTTTCCAGGAAGCATCCAAGTGTCCTATGTACATGGCAAGCAGCTTGATTGAAAAGGTGGAAGGAGGAATTTTTTTCACAAATTGCTTAAGTTACTTTGTTGATTTAAAGGACAGTCTTCGGGGGGCGCCTGGGTAGCACAGTCGGTTAAGCATGCAGACTTTTGATTTTGGCCCAGGTCTGATTCTCAGGGTCGTGGGATAGGGCCTGGATTTCGGCTCTGCACTCAGCAGGGAGTCTGCTTGAAGATTCTCTCCCTTTGCCCCTCCTCTCCTCTCTCTAATACATAAGTCTTAAAAAAAAAAAAAAAAAAAAAAGGACATTCTCATTCCTCCTTCCCACATGGAAGGGTAAATGTCCATGACAGCTGTTCTGAGGAAATCCCGAAGGTGCCTGGAATGCCTGTAAGGGTAACCTTTTCCACAGAAGTCAGAGCTGAGAGCCAGGGGACTCCTCAGCCAAAGAAAAAATGGAGTGGGGGGAGGTGGGGAAAGGGGGCTAACTGCAAGTATGGGGTTTCTTTTGGGGGTCGTGGAAATATTGTACAGTGAGATGGTGGTGAGTACACTAAGAACCACCAAACTGTAGACTTTAAAATGGAAAATTTTAGGTTATATGAATTACATCTCAAAAAAAAAAAATGCAGCTGTCTGCAGATACTATGGCTGGCATTCAGCTCTGCAAGGGGCACCCCAGGACCTCAGAGATCAGACGCCCTGTCAGGTGGGAACCCGAGGGCCTCAGCACTTAATCATTTGGTAGCAGAAATAGAAATGACCCTGGAACCAGAAGATACTATGCCTTGTACCCGTTCTGTCACTCACCGAGTAGGGGTCCTGGAGCATTCGCTTGAGGTCATGGAAGTGACCCGTCCCCCAGCTGTAAAACGAAGGTGTCATACCCGATGGCTCAATCTCCCCATGGAAGAAGGTGGACGACATAACAGAAACAAAGCCTCCATGGACAAGGAAAAGTGCCATCGTGATGTGACAGGAAACTGGGGTCTTAGGCTAGCCCTGTGACAAGAGGCACACTGCTTGCTGGGCCACAGTCGCTTTTTTTTTTTTTTTTTTTTAAGATTTTTAGAGAGAGCGTGGGCAAACGAGCACGTGCACAGGCAAACGAGCACGTGCACAGGCAGAGGAGACTCCCCGCTGAGCACGGAACCCAAGGCAGGGCTGGATCTCAGGACGGTGAGATCATGACCTGAGCTGAAATCTAGAGTAAGAGGCTCAACCGACTGCGCCAGCCAGGCGCCCCAGGGCCATGGTTTCTAAGAAGCAGTGCAAGATACTAAGTGCCTTGCCAAGGGTGTTCCTGCTGGGGTCACACCAAAACCTGGAGCCCAACTCTGGTCCAAGGCTGCTCCAAGACAACACGTGAGGATATCAGTACCGGTGACCAGCTTTGGAGCCAAACAGCCTGGGCGCTGGGGTCCCAGCTCTGCCGCTCACCAGCAGAAAAACCCCGGGCAAGAGATGGCCCTGTGCCGGTTTCCTCATCAGACTCTACTACAGTTAAGCTGATGTGAAGATGAAACTGGTCATTATACACAGTAGGATTAGCACAGCCTCTAACACATACGAATCTCTCAAATATTAGCTATGATTATTCTATTTGACATTAAGTAAAACCTAGTAATAGACCTATTATTAAGTAGGGGGCCCTCGAAACGTACACATGAATAAGCCTCTTACAGGAGAGTCTGATTAAAATGTTCAAAAGCTTAATAGATGCAGAGAGAGCAAAGCCACATTCTGATCTGAACTCACCCCATGTCTGATGAACCTTTAGATCCTACTCATGTGCCTTGATTTCCCAAGCTTATGTCACACGAATATCACCAGCCAATCCCCAAACACTTCTAAACCCCAGGCTCTTGACTAATAATGCACGTGGCATTTCCTTCCCCTACCGCCAACGTAACTACAAACGTCAAAGTGGAGACCTGCGTGATTTCTTAAGTGAGGTGGGAAGCGGTCTCTGGTTGATGCTGCATAGATTGAGATTTCCAAATCAGAGCCAGGCATAGCTGAACAGGACCTCAGAGGTCACCTAGTCCAACCCAGTCATTTCAGAGATAAAGAGAATCCACTAAAAGGTTTGCTTTGGTGGGGGGGGGGGGGGCGGTTTCAAGTTGGTTAAAGAAAAACAGGAGAATCCCGTAAGACAGTTCCATTATGTAGTACAGATGTGTTTGGACGAAGCCTGGCTCATATCATGGCCCCTTAAAGAGCCGGCTTGGACAGAAAGCCTGATCTACCCAATTAACTTCAAAGGCAAGTAAAGCAATCATGTCACTAGGTCCAGCATGAGCGAGGGGCTCCCCCACCCATGTTCATGAGCAGGCTCGGAGGTGGAATCTGAGTTTACACTGGACACGCCCATCAAGATATCAGCCTTAGCACCTGGCCAGGCCCATGTAAAGGGAGAATGGCACAGTCAGCCCCATGGCAGCTCCTATACATTCCCCAACCCAGACCTTTCTCCAGAAATCCAATCCTGCAGGCCATGCTATTCAGGGGAGACTTCCCTACCTCCTGCAGAGAAACATGCCCAACTAGCCTCTGTCCTCCCTCACCTTCCGGGACTGGCTTCCGAACCCTTTTATATGGCAGAGTTCCAGTAAGTTCATTACCATCTTCCTAGACACCCGAATCAAACGCATGGTTGTTATTCCTGCTCCCTCCTTCACGTGTGACCCATCCACGACCAAAACAGTTCTCCTCTCCATCCCGTTACCTCCACTTCTGTGGTCGCTCCCTTAATTTCTCATCGCAATTATAACAACAGTCCTCCAGCTGCCCTCCTCAGCTCGAGGCTTTTTTTCTATTCTGCTGCCCAAAAAAATGCGATACAAAGGACTGTTAGGGTCCCTGTTGTTAACTCAAAACCTACCAGTTCCCCCTCCCCCGCCCCGCCTAAAGAATCAAGTCCAAACTGTTTGTGCCGGTCACTCAAAACCCAACCGTTCTCTGTACTCTTCTGCCTCCAGGCCCACTGCTCTCTTCACCCCGTCGTCTTCTATGCAGCCCACCTGGGGCCCATCCCCCGCCAGGTAAAACTCATCACACTGGTCATGCTTCCTCCTTCATGCTAAGTGACCCAGATATAACTCGACCCGTCACCCTCACAGTGGACTCTAAGTTCTTCTTTAAAGACAGGGACTGGGCCCCTTCCACATGCCCCCACCTACCACAAGGCCTTGTCTGTCTCAGTTCACAGGATCAAATTAACCACTTTTCTAGCAGATGCTTCGATTGGAAACCCAAGCCCAGCTATGTCCAGGGAACCAACACTTACAACCTATTCTTTAAACCAGTGAACAGACAAAATATTCTGCCAAGGAAAACCCATGCAGTTTGTCCTCTAAGCAGTGAAGTTTTGAGAAATAACTTTAAAACAAGAGAGTGCCTCCAAGTGAGGAAGACAATTAACCAGGAGGCCTGACTCTCAATCTGAAGGGCTTCTTGGGAATCCAGCTGTTCCTGGTAATTGGTTTTTGGATCAGTCAGAAAACAGAAGCAGCTTTTAAGGAAGATTCCCCCCCCCCCTTGACTAGTGGCCTAGAAGAGGGGAAAACTCCTCTTACCAGAGTCCTTTTGCCACAGGGCAAGTGAGAAGAAAAAAGACCCACGAAGAGAGGTCTATTCAGATTCTTCTCCTGTTTTTAAATTGGATTCTTTGTCTTTATTGTCAAGTTGTAAGTGTTCTTTATAGAATCCAGATAGAAGTCTCTTACCGGATACAGGATTTGCAGAAGTGCTCTTTTCTCTCAGCACCTGGGCTTTTGGTGCCACACCTAAAAAGGCTTTGCCTAAGGGCATGAAGATTCACTCCTGCGTTTTCCTCTTCCACGAATTCTATAGTTTCAGTTCTTACCTTTGAATCTCAGATTCATTTTGAGTTAATTTTGTGTGTGGTGTGAGGTAGGCATCCAACTTTTTTTTTTTTTTTTTGCATGTAGAAATCCAGTTGTCCCTGAGCCGGTTGTGGAAAAGACTGTTCTTTCCACATGAATTTTAGGATCACCTTATCCATTTCTACAAAAGACGTCTTGCTGCTGGGATTTTGACTGGAATTGCCTTGAATTTGCAGATTTAGGAAGTATTATCCCATTTGTTTTTAAACATGCTCAAATCTCCCATTTGAAACTAGAAAGCCCTCTTTTGACTGTACATCCCCATTTCCCTCCCCTGCTCTTCATAACCAAACACTCCCTCCCCTCCCCACCACTCCTCGGGGTCTCACGGCCACCTCACGGTCAGCATGCCCCTCCAACCTAGACCTTTTCCTGGGTTCCTCCCCTGTTTCACTGAACGCCACAGCCACCCATCCCGTTGTCCGGAAGCTCTCTCATGCTCATGGCCGTGCCATCATCACGAATGCTCAATTCTACTAGTAGAACAAGCCCTCAGGTCACCCACTTCTCCACAGCCCCACTGCAGCCATCATCTCTTACCTGGACAACCCCAAGAGCCTTCCCTCTGGCCTGCACAGGTCTACTGCCTACCCCACCCCATTCTCCACACAGCACGGGGGGTGGGGGAACACACCCTTTTTTTTTTTTTTAAACAAACAATCATGGCACATCATTTTCCTGCTCAAAACACTCAAAGACCTCCTTCACTACAGAATATAAATTCCACATGTTAAACTATGGCCTGCAAGGCCCAGCCTGATCTGGCCCCTGCCCACCTCTCTCTGCGGGCCCTTCTCGTACTAGGGTCTCTGCTTCATGTAACTTTTATTATTGTGATTACAACACAGATGAATCTTGACATTATGCTAAGTGAAATCAGACAGTCACAAAAGGACAAATACTGAGTGATTCCACTTATAGGATGTCCCTAGAGCAATCAAATTCATAGAAAGTAGAATTGTGGTTGCCAGGGACTGGGAAGAGAGGAAATGGGGAGTTGTTGTTTAATGGGTAGAGCTGCAGATTGGCTGCAAGACACTGTACACGTACAAGTGGCTAAGATGGTAAGCATCAGGTAAGAGGTTTTTTGCCACAATTAAAAACTGCAAAAAGTAACAGCAAGTGATGGTTTCTTAAAAACAAACTTCACAAAAACGAGGTCAACAATCTCAGAGCCTGTTAACTTTGGGCACAACCCAAAACGTCACCTAATCAACCATCCTTTAGGATGCAACAAACTCATTTCCAATGTGTGACCCGGAAGTTCTCAACCAGAAAGGACTGACCAAGCCTAGGAACCTCTTCCCTCTCAGAAGCACGTGGGTCGGCGGTTCCAGGCAGGTGACCTTAAGGTCATACACTGGAAAAATTGGGCTGTTGGAAAGGTCTATTTTGTATTGACCCCAAAAGTGGCCCGGATCCTCTGGCCCTACAAAGAGTAAGTCTATCCCCTGTTGCCCAAGACAGTCATTGAGACATCTGGATCCTATGGTGACGGTCACCAGCTATCAATACTAGGAAATCCCAGCCCCCTGCCACACCCCTCACCTTCTTCCTCAATCCCTTCCTCCCTTTGACAGGCAGGACTTCTCTCCATGGACCTGTTCGTGTGTGTGTCATATTTGCAAGTAATGGTTGGCTCTAATTCCCTTCCCTGATATATGCAATGGCAGACTCTCGCTTCTATCAACAGCGACAAATTCAACGGCTGTATACACAATTAGGGGACAAAGCCCTGACAGCCCTTGGCACTCGGATGATGCTCTGTAAACACTGACTAAGCAATCTGGGGAGCAGTGTCAAAAACGAGAAAGAGCCAACCTGTGGGTATAAATACATCCTGCTCCATTACCTGCTTCTCGGGATAGCTTATAATTGAAGCAGGCAATCAGTCTGGCTCATCCTTCAACACAAACCCTCAAAAGGAGACCCACAGTCCCCCCACCCTTGGGTTTTCACATCTGTGGAAAAGGGGAGACTGGTGTGTTGGGCTATACGGCAATCCCAAGGAACATATCCAGGCCTGTGTGTGCTTGATTTGGCTAACTGAATCCCTAAATCAGCCAGTTCTATTAAAGAATATAAATTAAATAAGCTATTTAACACTATGCAAAATAAACTCACAGCTGTTCAGCTGATCTTTCCCCTTCGTACCACTCTGTATACAAGCTAGTGGAGGATGCTAAGGATATAGATATTTTAAGGATACAAGACAACTGGGCGCCTGGGTGGCTCAGATGGTTAAGCGTCTGCCTTCGGCTCAGGTCGTGATCCCAGGGTCCTGGGATCGAGTCCCGCATTGGGCTCCCTGCTCCTTGGGAGCCTGCTTCTCCCTCTGCTTCTCTCTCTCTCTCTCTCCCTCTCTCTCTCTCCTCCTCTGTCTCTCATGAATAAATAAATAAAATCTTTAAAAAAAAAAGGATACAAGACTATTTTTTTTTAAGATTTTATTTATTTGACAGAAAGAGAGAGAGCACAAGCAGGGGGAGCAGCAGAGGGAGAAGGAGAAGCAGGCTCTCCACTGAGCAGGGAGCCCGATGTGGGGCGCAATCCCAGGACCCTGGGACCATGACCTGAGCCGAAGGCAGACGCTTAACCGACTGAGCCACCCAGGCACCCACCGAGACAATTTTTAAAAGTCCATTAGAAATGACAAGCATCCTACAAGTCCACATTGTTGAACATCCCCATTCAGTTTGAAGGGAAGCGGGAGGCACGCAAAGAGAGTTTCCTTTGTCACGGAGCAGAATCCCATTTGTCTACTTTCTAAGCTTCTTTCCAGCCCAAATGTGTCTTTTTTTTTTAATTTTTTATTTATTTAATTGACAGAGAGACACACACACACAGCGAGAACAGGAACACAAGCAGTGGGAGCAGGAGAGGGGGAAGCAGGCCTCCTGCCGAGCAGGGAGCCCGATGTGGGGCTCGATCCCAGGACCCCGGGATCATGACCTGAGCTGAAGGCAGACGCTTAACGACTGAGCCACCCAGGCGCCCCCCCCCCAATGTGTCTCTTAAAGCACGAACCAAGCCAGGCTCAGCAGTGGAAACAGTCACCGCGAAGTCCGCAGACCACGTTCATCCCCCAATTGCACCTGATGTTGACCCCACAGTTAGAAACATTTTGCAACACAGTGCTACTCACTGAAATGTCCTGGCACCTCTGTCAGAGAAACAAGTTGGGCTAACTGAATTCTAACTCCCTTTTACGGCAATCCTCTCCATAGAAACGGGGTCTGGGAGGTCTGAGGCAGGCTCTTGTGCCTCTTCCCCTGCATGGCACCTGAAGCAAGGCCGGACATGGGGAGTTCTCAGGGGACCTGCGCCATCTTTGTCAAATGAAGTCACCTCACCCAGTATTTTCTTTCAGTAACACCAAACCCTTCAAAAAGGAGGCTTCCCTCATTTCAGGGAGGAAAAGGAATGAATGACTGATACACACCATGACATGGATAAATTTTAGCATCATCACACTTAGTGCAAGAAGCCAGACCAAAAAGAAAGAGTACGTGCTCTATGATCCCATTTCTATAAAACACTACAAAATGCAAACTAATCAACAGTGACAGAAAACAGAGCAGTGGTTGCTGGGGACGGGGATAAGGGCAGAGAGAGATTCTTAGGGACACAAGGAAACTTACGGGGCTGCTGTAGACAACAATAAGATACACACCTGGGGGGCGGGGGGGAAGCAAATGCCTGAATCCTTAAAATAGCTTCTGAGGGCCTATGTATCTACCCCCACCCCACCCACATCCTCTAGGTTTTTTCATTTCTTGTTTTCATAAAGTCTGGAATAAAATATACCAAAATGCTAATGGTAATTATCCACAGGTGATGCCTATTTTCTTATTTTCTGAGACTACTAATTTTATTTTCCAAAAATTTTTTAAACAATGCAATTCAAAGATAACCACCAAAGACCTAAATGTGAGAGATCATAAAACTCCTAAAGACAGCACAGGCAGTCAGTTCTTGGACCCTGCACTTAGTAACATATTTATGGATGTGTTTCCCCAGGCAAGGGAAACAAAAGCAAACACTCCTGGGACTGTATCAAAATAAAAAGCTTTTGCACAGCAAAGGAACCCAACAAAATAAAAAGGCAACCCAGTGAATGGGAGATCTTTGCAAATGATATATCCAATAAGAGGTTAATATCCAGAATAAAAAAACTTATACAAGGAAAAAAAAAAAACCCACAATCCAATTAAAAACGGGCAGAGGACCTGAGTAGACATTTTTCCAAAGAACACAGATGGCCAACAGACACATAAAAAGAGGCTCAAAATCACCAATCATCAGGGAAATGCAGACCGAAACCACAATGAGATATCCTCTTACACCTATCAGAATGGCTAGTATCAAGAAGACCAGAAGTAACAAGTGTTGGTGAGGGTGCAGAGAAAAAGGAACCCTCTTGCTCTGTTGGTGGGAATGCAAACTGGTGCAGCCACTGTGGAAAACAGTATGGAGGGTCCTCAAAAAGTTAAAAATAAATCTACCATATGATCCAGTAATTCCACTACTGGGTATTTACCCAAAGAAAACAAAAATACTAATTCAAAAAGATATGCATCCCTATGTTTACTGCAGCATTATCTACAATAGCCAAATTATGGAAGCAGCCCAGGTGTCCATCAATAGATGAACAAAGATGTCACACACACACACACACACACACACACACACAATGTAACATTACTCAGCCATTAAGAATGAGATCTTGCCATCTGCAACAACATGGATGGACCTAGAGGGTATTATGCTAAGTGAAATAAGTCAGAGAAAGAAATACCAACCATATGATTTCACTTATATGTGGAATCTAAAAAACAAATCAACAGAGAAACAGACTCTTAAATACAGAGAACTGGTGGGGGAGGTGGGAGGGATGGGCAAAACAGATGGAGGGGATTAACAGGTACAAACTTCCAGTTATAAAGTAAACATGTCGTGGAGATGAAAGGTACAGCGTAGGGAATACAGTCAATAATACTGTAATAACGTCGTACGGTGACAGATGGGGACTACGCTTATCGTGGTGAGCACTGAGTAACGTGCAAAACTGTTACTCCTGAAACTAACATTGTATGTTAATGTTACTTCAGTAAAGAAAGGTAGGGGCGCCTGACTGGCTCAATCAGTAGAGCATGCGACTCCTGATGTCAGGGTTGTGAGTTTGAGCCTGAAGTTGGGTGTAGAGATTACTTAAAAATCTTAAAAAAATAAAAGGTAATAACCACCATATGATAGCCCCTGTGGTGGGCAGAATCCCTCAAGAATGTCCACATCTAACCCCTGGAACCTATGAATAGGTCTTAGGTGAATTTTGCCTCTGTGGCAAAAGGGACTTGGCAGATGTGATTAAGTTAAGAATATTGAGATGGGGAGATTATCCTGGACTACCCTGGTGGGCCCAAGGTAATCACAAGGGTCCCTATAAGTAAAAAAGGGACACGGAAGGGTCAGAGTCAGTATGATGGCAGGAAGGGAGGCCATGAGCCAAGGAATGCAGGGGACTTCCAGACCCTGGAAAAGTCAAGGAAACAGACGGTCTCCTAGTGTCCCCAGAGGGAACAAAGCCCTGCTGACATGTTGATTTTAGGCCAGTGAGACCCCTATCAGCTTTTCAACCTCCAGAATATAAGAGAATACATTTGTGTTGCTTTAAGTCTCTAAATTTGCAGTGATTTGTTACAGTGGCAACAGAAGACTGATATACGTGGAAGGAAGGAAGGGAGTGTGTGTTCATCTACCAGCAAACTGTGGCCGCATTCACTCTGTGCCCAACATCATGCCAGACCTGGAGGACAGCAAGAACAGTTCATTCCTTACTCCAGAGAAGTTGCCAGAGCAGCCGACACCTGTCCGAAGTGTCCACCTTTGGTCTTAACATGTTTGCAGCATTCATGTGGAAATCTTTCTAGATCTCATTCAGCTAATCCTATAATACCACACTTTCAAGAAGCAATTATTCTTTAAAAAAAAAAAAAAAGAGTCTTACTTACAATTATGTGTATTCTAATTGGGTAATATGACTGACAAAAGCCTTAATTATGGTCCATAACTCACACCCAGTCTATCATGAGGTCTTTGCTACAAGTTGGCATTTGTGAACATCACACCATGGTCCCGTCATTTGTGCAGCTTTCCCCAATTATTGTACTTGCAAGGGCACTAGTGCAAGGTGAGGTGACAAGTGATGGTGGTCCAACTACCAGAGACTTTTACTTACCCGAGAAAAAACATCTTGTGGTGATTCTACCCCAAAACACAGAGAGGGGCTTCATCCCAGTGGGTATCAACTCTACCCAAGAAGAACTTCATTTGCGAGTCTTGGGAATTAGTACAATACTTATGTAAAGCCAGGCTGATGACACTCGAATTTTCAGATGAGAAGACCAAGGCATAAAGGCAGTCAAAGGCATCAAGCCAAGAAGTGAGAATTCAACAAGGATCCTGAAACACTGGCTCAAGAAGAGCAGCCTCACCATCGGGGCAGGAACGTTCTTTTTGGTGACTGTTTGTATACTTCTAATTTGCTGTAATAAAACCTGCCCACAGCACTACACTCGGTTGAATAGTGTGCCTCTAAAATTCACATCCTTAGAACCTGTGAATGTAGTCAAATTAAAATGAGGTCACACTGGAGTAGAGTGGCCCCTAAACCGATGACTAGTGTTCTTATGAGAGAGAAATTTGTACACAGACACAGGGAAGAACTCCATAGGAGGACGGAGACAGACACTGGAGCGGTGCAGCTGTGCGCCAAGGAACGCCAAGGACTGCTGGCCACCATCGGAAGCTAGGGAGAGAGAGGCAAGGATCCTACCCAGACTCTAAGGGGGAGCAAGGGAGCATGGCCCTGCTGACACCTTGACTTTGGACCTCCAGAATTGTGAGAAAATAAGTTTTTTTTGTTGTTTTAAGTAATCCAGTTTGTGCTTTGTTACGGCAGCCCTAGGAAAGCAATAGAGGCACACGTCACCTAAGCGTTCTAGATTAATCGAGTTAGGAGTACAGCAGGTAGGGTTAATCCACAACACTTCCCAGGAACGGTGAGCTTAACAGAAGCTTCTAAAAGTGGGAACATGAAAACCCACGGGCCCTGCCGGTGGGAGCATGAACCAGCGCAGCCGTGGTACAAACAACTCAGCAGGCACTTGGGTGACATTGCATGTGAGCACCCCGTGACCCATGGCCCCACTCCTGGGCACACAGCCCAGAGAGGGCCTGGCGCAGAGCCCCTGGGCACACAGAGGAGGGTGCTCGCTGCTCTGCTGGAGCAGTGGCAACGTGGAGACAGTGTGGGTGGGTGTCCATGACGGGCAGAGCACTGAGGCACAACGTGAAGGACTCTCACAAAGAAACCGTCCTACCTTCAGACAGCTGGAAGCAATGTAGCAACATGGAAAGGCCTGGAAAGCATGGTACTGAAATGCAAACAAGAAGAAACAGAAGGGCACAGTATTTACAGCGACACGTGCATACTTAATGACACGCACGAAAAGCAATGCTTAATGAGGGGAAAGGAAAGAAAGTGGGGACGGGGGACAGAAGGGAACAGAAACGAACGTAACACAAAACGACGGAAGTGAGTGGACGGGCAACATGGGTGAAGGGGAGCGGGAGGGACAGGCTGCCGGAAGACAGGAAAAAGTCGGGACCATAAGTAATAACAATGTGTCAGTGTTGGCCCGTTAACTGTGACAAATGCACACTCCTACTTCTCAGCCTGGGTTTAAGAGGACAGCAGCTCAAAGAGTTAGGTGGCTTCCTATGGAGACTTTATTCCCTTGAATAGGGCCCGTGGAAGCCCATCTGCCAAGGCCTCACGGCAGAAAATAATTAAAACTGAGTTACACACACCAGCTTCAATGGACAGTTGGACTTCTAGGATCTTCTCTGTTGTAATCTGCCAGGTTCTCTGCTCTTCCACAGGCTCTCTTGTGGTCAAGGCAAATGCAGGAGACCTTCCTGGATGATCAGTTGAAGGTTTCTCGTAATGAGTTTGTCCTGATGTGGCTCCTGATGGTCCCTGCGCCTCTTCTTGGGTCCTCGAGGAAGCTTTTACAAGCAAGAGTCTGGTTCTCACATTGCAAGGAAGGAAGTCTACAATGCTTGAATCGGGTTCTATCCAGCCTACGAACCACCAAAGGAACCTCCTTGAAATGTTCTTTTGTCTGTCTCAGGCAAGGTCTACGCTCTTGCACACATCTGAGACTCCGCCTCCACTATACCGGTAATTCATCTGGACTCCTGGCCTCATCTCCAGCCTTGGTTCTGGTGATGAGCAGCTCTAATTCGGCTCAGAGCGGGCAACCCTGCCCTGCCCGCAGGAAGCTACACTGAAATAGGAGAAACACAGAGGAACGAGAATCCTAAGAGTGGTTACCAATAACATCAACCGCAGGAGAAATATGGTCCTCGCAGGGCCTCGGCTCACTGCTGCCGGCGAGAGGGGGCGCAAGTTGGCAGTTATCTGTTAAAATGTGAAACCCGAATCCCGTCACCTTGCAAGCACTTCTCAACATCCACCTCACACAGGTGCACAGGCGGACCCACAGTGCTGCACGGGAGAACCACAGACAGCCCGATGACTACCAGTGGAGAAGCGCCTCCATCCGATCAGGCACAAGGGGTAGTGTGGCTACAGGCCAGCACAGAGACCCACATGGAAAGATCCTCAAGGCCTACAACTGCGTGGATCAGGGATACAGAGTGTAAGGACATTTATGTAAATATTTTAAAAGACCCATCCATCAACAGATAAAACAAATGTGGTACATCCACGCAATGGAATATCATTCAGCTGTGAAAGGGAATGAAGGACTGACATCCAACATGGATGGGCCTTGAAAACATCATGCTAAGATGAAAGAGGTCAAACTCTAAAGTCCATGTGTTATGTGGTACCATTTTTATGAAATATCCAGAACGGGCAAGTCCACAGAGACAGAAACAGGAGTGGTTTCCAGGGGCTGGGGAGAGGGGAGAATGGGGGGGGGGGTGACTGCTTCGTGGGCCCAGGTTTCCGTTTGGGGTGACGAAATATTCTGGAATTCAACAGTGGCGCTAGTTACACAACACTGTGAAAGTACTAAACTAAATCCACCCAACTGGATCCTTTGAAGGGTCAATCATCTGGCATGTGAATCCAATCTCAAAGACGACGACTATGATTGCATGGGGGAACCGCAGCAACGAAGCCGGGGACGTAGAGGAGGCAGGTCTCTGAGGTACGATCAGCAGGATGCAGTGACAAATGGTATCTGAGGACAGGGAAGAGAGTGAAGGTGCAAGATGTGAGGAGAGGATTTGGAAGGTTCTAGCTCACTCACAGCGCTCCCCTGGAATGGATGTGAGTAGCTCCGGGGAAGGGTTCCCCTGTATACATCAGGTCATGGCCAGGAAACATGACCTGGACCTAGCAGCTAGCTGTCAAAGGTTTTGGTGGGGGGTCGACAGAATAGGCACAGCCCCTGGCTAGTCTAGGGGCCCGTCTTTGGAGCGGAACGGTCTTAGACGCAGAGGTCCCCAGAAGCGGCCGCGGAACCACCGCCCACGGCCAAGGGTGATCAGCCAGTCCCAGCGTTCAGCCCTGAGGTTTTCTCAGCCTTGTGACTAACACTGACCACAGACGAGCAGCTCATCTCACAGCCGCGACAGCCGCCGGGTGGGGAAGGGGAAGGGGAAGGCAGCCCCACCCACCAGGGAATGGAGAGCTGGTCTGAAAAATCGCACTTCCCCTCTGCAGGAAAGTAAGACCGGGGACCCCAGCCCAGGACCTCCTGGGCCAAGTGCACTCAAGGCCCAGTGCTGCCTCTCCCAGAACCTCCATTTCCTTTTCTGCGAGGCTCATGACTGCACCGGCCGAGGCTTACTGGGAAGGCAAAATGAGACCCTGGGTGTGGACGTTGATACAGTAATGTTAGCCTCCCCCAAGCTTGGCCTCCACGGGCTCCTTTCCTGCAGCCTAGGAGATGCACAGGTCCCCCCAGCCCTGCCGCCCCCTCTGCTACTGCCCTGTCTTTCCCCTCCCAGGTGGGAGTAGGGACCCCAGGCCCCCTTCCTTAGGCTGGCCTTGCCCCCCCACCCGCTGCAGGCTGGCTTTGCCCACCATTCCCAGAGACCATTCCCAGGACTTGGCTCCCTGCTCTTTGCGTCAGTCCACCTTGGCTTCTCCATCCTTAGATTTTCCTCCCACCGCTCTGGCCGGCCA
Organism: Zalophus californianus; assembly: GCF_009762305.2. Classification (NCBI taxonomy): domain Eukaryota; kingdom Metazoa; phylum Chordata; class Mammalia; order Carnivora; family Otariidae; genus Zalophus; species Zalophus californianus. The sequence continues at coordinate 4,336,748 of NC_045612.1, read as the reverse complement.
TCCCTTAGCTGGTTCCTGACTAGCTCATCTCCTCCTCAGCCTTAAACTATGCTGTTACCCCCGCCTGCCTGCCCGCCTCCCTGACCCACTCCCTGGGTGATGTGGTCCAGGCCCATGACCTGGCTTTCATCTCATGTTGAGATCCCCCAACTCATGGCTCCAGGCCACCAGTCCCGAGACTCGGTTTCCTCATGGCTATCACGGTGCTAACCCCCGCTGTCCTCACAGAGTATACACTTGCTATCAATACCAAACAACATATGCGGGAGGACCTGAAAAGTAAAGGCGCTCGGACACAAGGTGTCCTCAAGCGTTGTCACTCCGCCGATATCCGCAGGGCACTCCGCCGATATCCGCAGGGCATTCCACTGGCCAAACACCAGTTCGGTGTGTCCTCCCCACATCCAGCTCCCAACCTCTCTGCTGATGGCGCAGATGGGCAATCTTCCCTCTGGGGTTCGTTACTCTGGCAGAAAGGCCCTGGAAGGGCTTGGCTGCTCACACACGTTGAGGGCTCCTTAGCACCACACCCCGGGATGCGCTCACGACCACTTCTGCCAAGTGGGCCTTATTGCGGACGTTATGGGGAGTGACTAAGTTAAGAGGGGTAGAGTCTCAGCCCTGGGGTGAAAGGGCACATCGTGGAATGACTTGGACCCCTGGCTGGCAGACATTCTCCCTTCCCTCCCCAGCCCAGCTTCCCCCAAACCACTGCCTTCTGGGTAAGTAGAACCACCAGTTACTGCTGCCAAAGCTGTAAGTTTGGGTGTGACATCACCCTTGATTCCTCCTGCCCCTCACCCACCCAACCCATCGATTCAACTGAGAAATCTTTGAGTCCAGGCCCACTGCCACCACCTAGGGCCTTTCACTAAGCACCCTGCACACACCTTGCTTTACAGTTAACGGCCATTTTGTTTTCATCTCCTAACTGTATGTCATTCTAATGTCTTCTATGGGTGTGTTGTCGTGTCTCCTCCGCCAGGCTTCTTCTGGATCTTCCCAAGGACCTCTACTGATCCAACAGAAGAGACCCAAATCTGCCAGTCAGATGGCCTGTGCCCTTGCCATCATCTCCAGCCAAGACCTCTGCTCGGACCTCCTCTTTGCCTTCCTCAATAAAGAACTCTTTTATAACCTTTGCATTAAAGACCGAGCAAAATAATCAGCCTTCCTCTTTGAGAAATTTTCTTTAAAAATGACTATCCACAGAGGCAAGCAGATTTAAGAAAGAAAACCCTTTCAAATATGTTTGTATCTCTGGCCTTTGGAAAAGGGGGAGGGGAAGGAGGAGAAGGTTGTTCTCATTCCCACCGCTGGGGAGGCATTTGATTTCGTAAGTATTAATCAAAATCATTCTTGATTATAGCAAAAACAACCTTTGCTATAATTTTAATGCAATTAACTGGAATATATGGTAATTCTGAGCAATCTTGCTCTTGAGATTAAAGAACAGCCTGCCAGGAAACATACGAATAAAGCTTTAAGATCAAAATTTGCATAATTAGGTTTCTTCCCCACTCTCCCCACCCCCACCCCAGCTTCTCTGGCTACGAGAAATCCAGTTGAAAGATGTTTCAAGTCAGCAGGCCTACAACCCGGGCTGGCTGTGTGCACTTCCCTCCCAGGCCATAGTATTCCTTTCTGAAAGCACATTAATGTGTCTGCAACAGATCCCTGATGGACCAAAAGACAACCAAAGCCAGGCAGACGAATTACAGAGAGTACAGAGGTTTTGAACCATACTTTCAGAGGAGGGAACAAAGAAGTAGCAGCTTAGTACCAGGCAAATGTGTCCAGCCTGCTCTAGAAGCATCATACTCTAATCTTGAAAAGATTACCGGGGCAATAGATCAAACCCCAAAACTATGGGCTTTGTTTATGAAACGCGTTTTAACGTCTGGTCACGATGGATGTTCTTGTCAGATATTCTCCCAGCCCAGGCACTGCTGCCACCAAAAAGGCCCCACCTCCAACAGTCCTCTGACCCCACTTGACCCTTTTCCTACCAGCACTAGAGTCCCTGACGCTCTGCGGAGAGCCTGCATTGCTCCAGGAGAGAAGAAAAAGCATCAGGCAATTATCTGCCTGGAGTTGGGACAAGCACTTTCAAGGAAAGGGACAGTACCAGTCACACGCATCCGGGGTGCCGAGTGAAACGATCCCACCCAGCCCCCGCACCTCCACCCTTCATCTCACACAGGTTTTCCATTCAATCCTGCCCATAAAATGATCTTTAACATTTGAAATGATGTAAAATGTCAATAGTCCCATTTCCTCTAAAGTTATTCTTGGACGTGCAGTAAAGTTTAGGCTGAAAGGTTAATATTCCTTTATCAGAAGGCCTGGAGGAAACAGAAATCAACAGTTTTGTTCTTTGCCACTTTGAAAACAAATGCAGAAAAGAGGAAGACAAGACAGGAGAACCATTTTTTGTTTTTTCTAACAGAGACCTTCAAGATTAACACAGCACTCTATAGACTGCTCAAAAAACGTCTGCCCTGACTTCTCATTCAGATGGTGGACCAAGCACCTTTACATCCCTGGTCTCTTGAAACCCCTGGGAAATGTCAGAAAAGAGACTGCATTCAGAAAAGCACGGGGAGCAGGAAGGCGCGGGGGAAGAGACTGCCAATCCAAGGAATGAAGGTTAGAACAGATAAATCAAAGTTGGGGGAGCTGAATACCAGCAAATATTGGAGAAGATGTGGGGGAACTGGTACTCTCCTATCCTGTTGGTGGGAAGGGAGATGGTGCAACCACTTTAGAAAGCTCTAGCAATTTCTTAAAAAGTTAAACACGTTCATACCCTAGAAGTCCGCTGTTCCAATTCGAGGGCTTCATCCAAGAGAAGTGAAAACAGGTGTCCACAAAAAGCCTTATACACAAATTTCCTACAGCTTGATTTGCAATAGCGCAAAACTGGAAACAACCCAAATGTCCCCAAACAGGAGAATGGATAAACGAAGTGTGCTATAGCCACATAACGCAAACCACTCAGCAAGAAAAAGGAATTGCAGATACATACCAGAATGTGGACGAACCCTGAAAACATTATGCTGCATGAAAAAAAAAAAAAAATCAGACACAAACGAGTAAATACTGTATGGTGTCATCTCTATGAAATTCTAGAAGAGACAAGACTAAGTTGCTCAGTGGGGGGCTGGGGGGCTGGGAGGGGATGTAAGGGAACTGAGCTTTCCCTGTATATAACTTATACCTCAATAAAAGAAATCATTAAGAACCTTACTAAAACCAAGTCCACAAAAAGTTTTAAATGCTACTGAAGAACACGGAAAATCCGATATTTATATTTATATCGCAGCATTTTCCTGTGTGTCAGTTGCACCTCCATAAAAAAGAGATACTTAACAACTATACTAGAAGAAACAAAACACTACTGAAGAATATAAAAGAAGACCTGTACAAGTGGAAAGGCATACTAAGCTTGTGCCTGGGAGGATGCCTATCTTAAAGATGTCAAGTCTCCCAGTGTTAATTTCTTCCCCCCCACCCATGCGTGTTAATTTCTAAATAGGACATGTTTCCAGTAAAAATAGTAACAAGAGAAAACACTGGAAGGAGCCAAGCTCAGGAGCACATCTCCCCGCCACACCGTGCCCACTCCCAACCTCTGGGCACGCGGCCCATCTCCCAGGCCAGGGAGAGGAATCCCAGCTGAGTCTCCACTGAGCAGACACCAAGAACCACCAGACACTGGGGGAAACCAGCAACTTCCTTTCATTCATCCGACAAATAGTTACTGATGAGCATGACAAGGTGCCCCAGGGAAATATCCGAGGCCAAGGCAACTACAAGTGGTGTCCTCGTAGAGCAGAACTCTAGTGGGAATGGTCTCTCTGTGCAATGGAATATTATCTGGCCATAAAAAGGAATGAAAGCCTGAGCCACGCTGCAACCCGTATGAGCCTGGTAAACCTTACGCTAAGTGAAAGCAGCCAGATACGAAAGGCCACACGCTGCCTGACTCCATTTACGTAACACATTCGGAATAGGTGCGTGCCTAGAGACAGAAAGCTTGTTAGTGGTTGCCAGGGGCTGGGGAGGGGAGGATGTGGAGTGCCAGCTAATGGCTCTAGGCCTCCCATTTGCATCTGGGGTGATGCAAAAGTCTTGGAACTAGACAGAGGTGATGGTTGCACAACTCTGTGCGTGGCCCACATGCCACTGAACTGTACACTTTAAAGGGGTGAATTTTACAATACGTGAACCATAGCTCCATTTTTAAAGCCATTAAAAAAAAAATGAAACTGCATTTCAAGAGGACGTGTTCGAGGGGAAGCCGGCGTGAAAGTGATTCTACTCAGACACCGCAGGGAACCAGACTGGAGTCCAGCTGCCCGGTCTCCTATCCACGCCGGCCTGCATAATACGGGGAGGGAGAAAGAGCGAGAAGCAAGCAAGCACCCTGGGCATGAGGAGGAGGCATAGGGCAGAGGTCTTGCTCACCATAAATACATCTGGCCTCTAACCAGGGCCCGAGCCTGACTGTCCAAGCACGAACAGAGTGTACTTCCAGGGGCTGCTGGGTCTTGCTCAATTGTATTTTTTCAATGACCTACGGAGCTTTCGTGTAAAGGAAATCCTTCAGTGAATGCTTCCGATAGGATTATGGAACCAGAAAGTTAGCACAGGAGGACTTACTCACCAAACATTGAAGACTTCCCAGGTACCAAAGACTGGGGGAGAGAGAAGCGAGGATAAATGCAGTGTTCTTGACCACAGTCCAGAGGCAGAGACGTCCACAAAGGAGGTCACCTGCTCTGCCTGGTGGGCTTTAGGGAGGGGTAGCAGGGGAGCTAGGTTTGGAAAGGTGAGCGGACATTCTCTGGGAGCAGAGGGGCCTGAGATCTGTTGAAAGGGTGTATTGCCAACTCTTCCCTTTCTTGGCCTCCCCTTTTCTGAATCATTGTGAATCACCTCTTGCTTGACTGTTTCATGTTATTAAGTAGATGTCTCCCTCCAAAAGGGTTCCTGAGCAAATATGTAACTCCCAAAAAGCATTTAATTGAAATTTGAGATAACTGTAGATTAACATAGAGTTGTAAGAAAGAATACAAAGAGATCTCTTGTACACTTTGCCTACTTTCTCCCAAAAGTCCTATTACACAAAATTATGGTATATGATCACAATTGGGATGTCCACATTACTATGGTCCACTCATCTTATCCAGGTTTTCCTAGTTTTACTTGCACTCGTTAGGTGCATTTATTAAGTTCCATACAATGTTGTCATTGGTGTAGATTCATGTGACCATCACCACAGTCAAGATAAAGAACAGTTCCATGACCTCAAAAGATCCCTCATGCTGCCCCTAACCACTAATCTGTTCTCCATCTCTTTAACGACATTTCGAGAATGTCACAGAAATGGAATAATACAGTATGTGTTCTTTTGAGAGTGGCTTCTTTTATACAGTATAATGGCTCTGAGATTCATCCAGGTTGTCGTGCGGATCAGTAGCTTGTTCCCTTTTATTGCTGAGTACTATTCCATAGGGCAGATGTACCACAGTCTGTTCATCCACTCATTCAAAGGACAGCAAACGATGCCAGTGTTTGGTAATTACAAAGAAGGCTGCTATCGACATTTCTGTCCAGAAAGCCTTATGTTTTTCAGAATGCCTTTGTGTCACCTCTCTGGAAGAAAGACAACTTGGATCGCACACCTTTCCCCTCAGATCTATGTAGACGTACTGCCCCGATGTCTTCTGGTACCCAACACTGTTATGAAGAAGGGGGAGACGAATCTGGCTTCTCTCCCCCTAAGAGGGGACTTGCACCTTTAAAAAAATGATCAAAACTTTTACAACTCTTGTCCATGGAGGCAAAAACCTGGCATTATTCATGGATTCCCACGCATTCATTTGACAAATATTTATAAGCACCTTCTACGTGCCCTACCCTGTTCTAGGTCCCGGGAATACAACAGTCAACAAAACAGACCCCCCAAATCCTGCCTTTATGGAGCTTATATTCAATTGCACTAAAAGGATATCATTCTAAAACTAGGTGAATTTTCAAAAAATCAGTCAAGAAGAGAAAACCTAAACGGAGCAAACACAACAAGGAGAAATGGGAAAGCTGTCTGAACTGTTCCTCTAAAACAATCAACCAGGCTTAATCTACAGGCGAATTCTCTCAGTCATCAAAAGACAGAGGATTTCTCTACTGTTCAAATTTTCCAGAGCAATGAGGAAAAACTTCCCACTTTTTAATGACACCTGGAAAAAGTGGCACAGAAAAAGTACACTATAAACTAATTTCACTTTTGGATATAGATACATCATAAGTATGACACTGGTCTTGGTGTTGAGATTTTTGGCTGACTCACAAAGCAAAGACAAGCAAAAAGAAACAAGCGGGACTACAACAAAAAATCTGCACAGCACAGGAAACCACCAACAAAATAAAAAGGCAACCTACTGAATGGAAGAGAATATTTGCAAACAATATATCTGATAAGGGATTAGTCTCCAAAATAGATACAGAACTCAATTCAATGGCAAAAATAAAAAAAAAAACCCAAAACTGATTTAAAAATAATGGGCAGAGGGCACCTGGGTGGCTCAGTTGGTTAAGCGACTGCCTTCGGCTCGGGTGATGATCCTGGAGTCCCAGGATCGAGTCCCGCATCGGGCTCCCTGCTCAGCAGGAAGTCTGCTTCTCCCTCTGCCCCTCTTCCCTCTCGTGCTCTCTCTCATTCTCTCTCTCTCTCTCTAATAAAATCTTTAAAAATAAATAAATAAAAATAATGGGCAGAACAATGCTAAGTGAAATAAGTCAGTCAGAGAAAGACAAATATCATAGGATTTCACTACTATGCAGAATTTTAAAAACAAGCAAATGGAAGAAAGGGGGGGGGCAGAGACAAAGCAAGAAACAGACTCTTAGTTATAGAGAACTGTTGGTTACCAGATGGGAGGAGAATGGGAGTTGGGTTAAATAGGTGATGGGGATTAAGGAGTGCACTTGTTGTGATGAGCACCAGGTGATGTACAGAAGTGTTGAAATCACTATATTGTACATCTGAAACTAATATAACACCCTGTTAACTAACTGGAATTAAAATAAACACTTCAAAAAATAAAAATAATGAACAGAGGATCTAAATGAACATTTTTCCAAAGACGAAATCCAGATGGCCAACAGACACATGTAAAGATATTCAACATGACTGATCATCAGGGACATGCAAATCAAAACCACAATGAGCTATCACCTCACATCTGTCAGAATGGCTAAAATCAACAATACAAGAAACAAGTGTTGGTGAGGATGTGGGGGAAAAAAAGGAACCCTCATGCACTGTTGGTGGGAATGTAAGCCGGGGCAGCCACTACAGAAAACAGCATGGCGGTTCCTCAAAAAGTTAAAGAACTACCCTATGATCCAGATATTCCACTTGTGGATATTTATGTGAAGAAAATGAAAACACTAATTTGAAAAGATATATGCACCCTTATGTTTATAACAGCACTGTTTACAATAGCCAAGACACGGAAGCAACCTAAGTGTCTACTGATGGATGAATGGATAAAAAAAAAAGTGACATACACACACACTGGAATATTACTCAGCCATAAAAAGGAAATACTGCCATTTGTGACAACACGGATAGACCTTGAGGGTATTACGCTAAGTGAAATAAGTCAGACGGAGAAAGACAAATACAGGATTTCACTTACATGTGGAATCTAAAAAAATAAACAATACAAAACCATTCCTTGTTGATATAGAAAACAAACTGGTGGTTATCAGAGGGGAAGGGTGGCAGGGGTGAGTGAAAAGGGGTCAACTGTATGGCGACGGATGGTAAGTACACTTACTGTGGTGATCACTTCGTAGTGTCTACAAATACTGAAGGAGTATGTTGTACACCGGAAACAGGGTCATATACTGATTTTACTTCAATAATAAAGTTAAAGTATACATAAACAGAACCCAGTTAGATATTCAAAAAGAATACATCCAAACTACAGTGGGCTTGTCAAGGATCACCAGGATGCTCACTAAGGAAGGATCTAGTGATGTAATTTACTATATTAATTGGTTCAAGGGGAACAGACAATCTAGGAGATGCCAAAACATCACTTGGGAAAATTCAGTGTCTAATTCTGATTTAAAAAAAAAAAAAAGGCCCCAAATCCTTAGTAAAATAGGAGTAAGGATTTATCCTTAACCAAAATCAGGAACAATCAAGGAGGCCCTTGAGCACTACTATTATTTACCATGGTTCTGGGTGCGCTAGCCAGTAGACTCAGATAAGAGATCACAAAGGGGGAAAAAATACTGGAAAAGAAGAGGCAAAGCCATCACTATTTGTAGATTATAGGATTATATACCTAGAAATACCAAGATGGTCAAGTGAAAACCTAGAAGAAATTAAAAGAGGGTTCGGGAAGGTGGCTGGTAATGAAAACAGACACACACAAAAAAATCAGCTTTCTCAGATGACAACCACCATTGCTTAGGAAATTTAATGGGAAAAGGAGAGGCCATTTACAATAGGAGTATATGCTATAAAGTACTTGGGAATAAGTAACAGGAAATGTGAATTATAAACATGAAGAAAGTTAAAAAAAAAAACACAAACAGAACATAGAATTAGAGAGGAAAGCCCTGTGTTTGGACGGGAAAATTCAATACTGTTAAAGAGAAAAGAAAAAAATGGGCTCTTCAAAAGTCAATGCAATTCCAATCGAAATCCCAATGGGCTTTTATTAATTTGAGAAGTTGACCCTAAAGTATATTTAGTATATATGGTGGAAACGCATGGGGAAACAGGTCATTTCACAAAAAGAGCAGGTCTTTCTTAAATTACTCTATCAGATTCCAAAATTCTCCAATGTTTAAATCAGAGTAACATCTAAAAACATTTTTACCCAGCTGCATCACTGTTGTCTACAGACAACGCTCATCCCCAATGTCAATCCAAAGGTCTTTGGGGCCCACGGTCTGGGCGTCACCAGTCTAGACATTTCACACCACCCATTCTCACTTATCAGCTCTATGCCCCACTCCTTCCATTGGCTGCTCTCTGCTAAACTAATTCAAGAGGCACCCTATATGCATATTCCCAAATAAGTCCAGAGTCAGAAGAAGAGTCATACTCTTCCTTCTCATTCCACCCCCCAGACAGGTCACCGGCATCAATGGTTTGGGACCTGCTACTTTGACAACCAACTTTAAAAAAATGCATTTATCCTGCGGCCTTAGTGAAACCTTTCAGTAGACCGTTGGGGCAGATGACAGAAGCCACTTTCCAGTTGGAGAAATCAAGGGAAAGGAGGAGGAAGTGCAGGGAGTCGAAATGTGAAGGCAGGAGAAAGGGTACCAGCTGAAAGGGGAGGCAGGGGGCAGAGCTGTTGCAGGGTGAATGCAAACTTGAGCACGTTCTCAGACGAGGGAGCAGAATCAAGGAAGGAAATGTAGAACACCCACTGTGAGCTGGGGTAGGGTCAGGGTGAGCTCCAGGCCTCCTTGTCCCCAGTTTAATGCCCTTTGCACTGGACTTTCACTCAAGGACATGAGCCAACAAGCACGTGAAAGGATGCTCAACTTCATTAGTAATTAGGGAAATGCAAACCAAAACCACAAGGAAATACTACCGCACACTCATTAGGTTTTTTTCTAAAAAATAAATAAAAGGAAAAAAAACCACAACGAAATAAAAGTGCTGGCAAGAATGTGAAGGGACTGGAACCCACACATATTGCTGATGGGAATGTAAAATGATATGGAAGCTTTGGAAAAACAGCCTGACAGTTCCTTAAACCGTGTTACGACATGGCCTAGCAATTCCACCCAAGAGAACTGAAAACTTAAGTCCACACAGAAACGTGTACACAAATGTTTATTGCAGTATTCATAGCAGACAAGTGGAAACCCAAATGTCTATAACTGAGGAATGGATGAATAAAATGCTATGCCCACACAGTGGAATACTACTTGGCCACAAAAAGGCACGAAGCACAGATGCAAGCTAGAACATGGAAGAACGCTGCCAACATTGCACTAAACGAGAGACACCAGTCGCAAGAGGACAAATATCGTAGGATTCGGTTTATATGGAATGTCGAGAACTGGGAAATCCAGAGAGACAGAAAGGAGACCGGTGGTCGCCAGGGTGGGCGGAGGATGGACAGAGAATGCTAAAAGGTGTGGGGTTGCTCTTCAGGGTGAAAAACTGTTCCAAAATTCAGTGGCGGTAATGGTCGCTCAACTCCACAAATGTACTAAAAACCACTGAACTGTGCCGTATGTGAAGAATGGAATTGTTTTAAAATGCAGGAGAAGGGAAATCAACCTGTCACACACAGGCTCCTGCCCTTCAGAGGCGGTGGGTATAAAGGTCCCATCTGTGGCCGTGCGCCAGTCCCTCTGTGATTTTCTGCCCGTGTTTCCTCTTCTAGAGGAAAGGTCGGGGCCACCCAAAAAACCCACCCTCACTTTCAGACAGCCCTCCCTCCTCTGAGACCACAGTCACCTAGCTGCTGCCCCTCTCCTTGAGGCTGTCCTCTTCTGGCTTCTAGCACATTCCCTCCTAGTCACGGAGCAGAGTGGAGCTGCCTGGCAGTGGCTGGGTTCTCTTTCTACCCCAGGTCATCCTGGACTAGGCTGGCATCTGTGGCCTGGGTATCCTCCAGAGCCTGCCCTCAGCCCTTCACCCCCTTCCTCATCTCAAACATCCCCGCCTCCCCTCACTTTGCTACGGGTAACTCCATCCCCGCTCTGGACGGAAACTGCCCTGCCTTGGAAGCCCCGCTGGCCGGTGTCCCCTCTATGTTCTCAACCCTGGCCTGAGTGCCTGCCCCAGCAGACCCGGAGAGCCTGCCAGGCAGCCCTCTGCCATCCCCTTCCTGTTCTCCTCGGGGGCCTTCGACGCGCTCCTCCGCCTTTCTCATGTGGCGCCGTCCCAGCTCAGCCATGGCGGAGACTCAAGGTGGCACCAGCGATCCGTGTCACAACGTGTGGTCCTGCGCCCCTACCGATCGCCAGCACCGACAGGGGAACACGCCCTCGCGTCCCACTGGACTGGGAGCTCCTGGAGGCAGGGCCAGTGCCTGAGTCATCGCTGTTGGCCCAGCACCAACTGGGGTGCCTGGCACCCAAGCAGCACTTAATTAACACTTGGCGGGAGGGAGCGGGCTCCGCCTTGCTGCATTCTGGGCTGGTGCCAAGCTGCTGTCGCGGGCCTCACGTCCCCGTGCTGATTGGCACCGGCACAGCGGCCAGCTCTGGGTACGTGACTCGAGCCAGGCCCTCAGGGTGCCTTGGCAATCCGAGTTTCCTGAATCGGCTTCCTTTGTCCTCCGACATTACTCCTTCCAACCTTAATGCTCAAGCTGGCTCCTCACGCTCTCAGTACAAGACTGGTCTTTGTCTTCCCTCCACAGAAAAGACCGAGGCCGTTAGGCAGGCCTGCTCCACATGCCCCCTTAGCCATTCCACGTGCACATGGGAGAGTAACAGTAACAGTAACTGGCATGAACTGAGCACTAAGATTCAGAGCTTCTCTCTCCCACCTCTCCCAGCCACCCCGGGATTAGGTACCATTATCCTTAACCAAATACTATGTTTTTTATTGAAATGTACTGATATTTATTTATTGACAGAGTTATTGAAATGCAATTCATAAGAGCAAAGACCTAGAGTCCACTGCAATATCCATCAAAAAAATCAGACATTCAAAACAATTTTACTTGAAAACATAAGGTTTACATAAACAGGATAAACACACGCACACGCACATATATATACCAACTTGCATTTCTAGTAATGGCAGGATAGATATGGACTAACCTTCCAATTAAAAACAACCAAAATGGCTGATTTTTTTTTTAAAGATTTTATTTATCCATTCATGAGAGACAGAGAGAGAGAGAGAGAGAGAGGCAGAGGGAGAAGCAGGCTCCCAAGGAGCAGGGAGCCCGATGTGGGGCTCGATCCCAGGACCCTGGGATCGTGACCCGAGCCGAAGGCAGACGCTTAACCATCTGAGCCACCCAGGCGCCCAAAATGGCTGATTTTAAGAACATCCCCTTAAAAGCACTGAAGAACTGCCAAGATGGTAAAAAACTACCACGCACACTCAGCTGTCTGCCCTGAAGGCACCTGCCAGTCTGGATAAAGTTGTTTCCACAACCTTCTGAGGCAGGCCAAAGGGTCTGAAGCCTGGGCCCATGGCCACCCAAATCGAGGAAATCGAACAGAAAATCCTCCCAACATTAAACTGGGACCCCAAAGGGCTACACCCTTGAGGTCAGGGCGACTCAGAAACAAACTTGCCCTTCCCCAGTTCAGCCTCCAGAGGACTGTGGGGGGGGGGGGAAGGGAAGGATCCTGTTTTAGGTGATCCCAGATTGAGAACGTCCCAAGGCGCCTGGCAAAATCAAATACACATCTCTGGATGAAGGAGGAAAAATGTGCCTACTTCAAAGAATCCCCACATATATACTGCCAGGACAATGAGCAGTACACAGCCAAGAATAGCCAAGCACAAGAGGAAATAAAGCACCACAAGTGAGAACCATAGAAAAAGAGAAAAATGAGCCAAGACTTGACCAGGCAATTCATAAAAGAAGAAATCAAATTGGACAATATATGGAAAGATGCTCAACCTCATTCGTAAGCAGAGAGATGTAAATCCAACCCCAATAATATAAAATTACAAACCCACCAGTATTAATGTAATACTATATAGTCTCACTATACCAAATGTCGGTGATACCGTGGTACAACAGAAGTCTTTTGTTGTTGTTGTTGTTGTTTTTAAAGAAAGGCAGTCGCTTAACCACTGAGCCACCCAGGCGCCCTACAACAGAGGCTTTTATACACTGCTGACGGGGAGATAAACTGGTATAAACACTTTGGAAGATAGTGTAGCATCACCTGTAAGACTGAAATTACAAATACTGGATAACCCAGAAATGTTACTAAATAGAACCTCAGAACAGCAATTTTCAAACTTTATGGCTTTAAGACTCTATATACTAAAAAGGGGAGAATCTCAAAGACCTTGTGTTTAAGTGGGTTATATCCACTGATATTTAGGATATTAGAAATTAAAGCAGAGAAACTTTAAAACACAAGACTACACAAACACACATCCCATTAGCCATTACAGCAATGATAGCACATGCCACATCAACTCTGGAAAGTTCCACCGTACACTCATGAGAAAAGGAGGGTGCAAAAGGCAATTCGCATCTTAGTGTTATTATGAAAATAGGTGGACCTCGTAAACCCCCTGAAAACGTCTCCGGGGCCTTCCAAGGGTTCCCAGACCACAGTCTGAGAACCACTTTCCCAGAGAAACTTTATGTATGTTAATGGCACAGCACTGCTCGACGTGGTAAGAAACAGGAAATTATCGAAATATGCATCAGTAAGACAATGCGTTACAAAAACTTACAGTACCTTCAAACAGCAGAATAATACACAGCAATGAAAATGAAAGAACTACAAACACACACAACAGATCATTAGCAAAATGTGGGTGGAAAGAGGCAAAACGCAAAAGCCTACATACACTGTGATTCCATTTCTGTAAGGTTAAAAGACAGGTCAAACGAAGCTGTATTGCTTAGGGCCACATACATGGGTGGTGGAAGTAGAAAATGACGGCACAAAAATCAGGCTGGTGGTCACCTCTGTCGGGGAGAGGGGACTGTGATCAAGACGGGGCACACGGAGGCCTACCGGGATAGTATCAACCTTCTGTTTCTCAACCTGCTTGGTGAGGACAGAGATTTTCACTTTATACTTGTTGAAGACCTCGCTCACTTTTCTGTATCTATGTTATATTTCACAATAAAGGTAAAAGCTATATACACAGTTCAAGACCAATAATGTGCAATCTGTATTCCTGCAGAATAAATATTACTGAAATACTATATTCCAATATGGTAACACTGCTTAACCCTGGGTTATGGGGTTTGCATTTTCTCTACACTTTTCTGCACTTTCCAAGTTAACCACAAAGAATACATATTACTCTTGTAACCATGTAAGTGCCTGGAATTGTCAGGCTTTATTATAATTTTTGGCGTATTGGAGGGCATGTCATTTTATATTATAGTTTAATTTGCAGCTCTCTGATTATTAATGAGGTTAAACATCTTTTCATATGTTTGTTGTCCTATTTGATTTCCTCTTCTATGAATGGCCTGGTCAAGTCTTTGGCTCATTTTTCTGTACATTTTTTCCTCACTGGTTATCAGAAAATCATAAAATGTACTTAAAAAGACAAGGTCACCATCTAAAAGTGCAACTAATGAGGACCAACACACACTGGATGGGACCAGCCATCTGTGGAAATCCATGCAGACAATAACTACCTAAGGAGACCGGTGACATACCTAGGATGAGCACAAAGCTCGCCAAGGAGCCGAGAGTCAGCTCAAGCGGATGCCAATCCACACATTGGCTGTGATCGGATTTAGGCCAACAGCTCAAGCGGATGCCAATCCACACATTGGCTGTGATCGGATTTAGGCCAACATGTCTATCTGGAAGCAACATGACAATAACAGAAAACTTTAGGGACTCGTGAGGAATACTGAAAACAGAGGGTGGAATTATAAAGAACAGGTCTATCTCTAGGGCAGTGGGTCTCAACCCGGGACGGCTCTGTCCACCGAGGACACTGGGCAGTGTCTGGAATCATTTTGGGTTGGCAAGATTTAGGGGGCGGGGGTGGTGCTGGCATCTAATGGGTAGAAGCCAGGGATGCTGCTCAATATCCTACAACACACAGGGAAGCCCACTCCTGGTGAATTATCCCCCTCCAAATGTCAATAGTGCCATAGTGGAGAAACTCTGCTCAACAGCCTCTACCCAGGACAGAAAGTGCTCAACCCTCTGTGAATCTTCTCCAAGTAGAAATAGTCAGAGGGTAGGGGCGCCTGGGTGGCTCGGATGGTTAAGCATCTGCCTTCGACTCAGGTCATGATCTTGGGGTCATGGCATCAGGTCCCGCGTCAGGCTCCTGGCTCAGCACGAGTCTGCTTCTCCCTCTCCCTCTGCCTCTCCCCCAGCTCATGCTCTCTGTCTCAAATAAATAAAATCTTTTTATTTTTTTTTAAAGATTTTATTTATTTATTTGAGAGAGAGTGAGAGAGAGCACGAGAGGGAAGAGGGTCAGAGGGAGAAGCAGACTCCCTGCTGAGCACGGAGTCCGATGTGGGACTCGATCCCGGGACTCCAGGATCATGACCTGAGCCGAAGGCAGTCGCTTAACCAACTGAGCCACCCAGACGCCCTAAAATCTTTTTAAAAAAAGAAAAAAAAAAACAGAGGGGGACAAAAGCAAATGCCCTACCTTACTGAGATCATCCAAAGCCCTTGAATCTCCCACTCTGCAAGCACTTCCAAGGGGGTTGCAGGCTGGGCACTGTGCTCCCCTTCCCGTGGAGAAAGCCTGGGCCAGTAAGGCCAAATTAAGCTCCCGAGAACATCAGCGCAGGAAAGACCTTCAAAGCCAGCGAGACCATCCCCCTCACTGGGGAAACACCCTGAGAGCTGACAACATGACAGCGGGGTGGCATCAAGGAAGAGGCCGATGCAGAGCTATCAACAAGTACAATAACATGCAAAATGGCAATGATTTCATAAAAGAACCAGAAGTCAGACAAGTACACAAAATGACAGAGCTCTAAGCAGTTAATACCTCCACAGAGGAGGCAGCATTTCATTTGGATCCTGAAATCCCAGCGGATTTGTGTGGCAGTTTTAAATCGTGGCTAAAAATTCTCTGACATTCTCCCAACGAGAAGGGAGGTAGATAGTCTCACCTTGAATCTGGACTATCCTTAAGTGACTCATAGCCTACAGAATGCAGCAAAAGAGACGCCTCATGACTTCTAAGGCTAGGTCATAAAAGGCCATGCACTAGGATACACACCCCACGGAACTGAAAACAGGCTTTCGAAGACTTAGAGACACATGTTCATAAGAACACCAAGCTCGGTAGTCAAAGGGTAGAAACTGCCCAAATGTCCATCAGCTGATGATTAGGCCGGCACCTCTCTAAGTGAAAAAGCCACGAGACACTAAGGGACCCGATGCACTGAAGCCAACCAGACGTCAGAGCACCAGGGAGGCCTAACAGCTCTGTTTATAACGTACTTAGTTCCAACCAGTTCAAAGTGGAGTTTGATGCATTTTCCTCAAAACTTAAAACCATCCGTGGCATCACCCAGAGTCTGCAGCAGTGCCCCAGGGCACCTGCGTACACAGTTCGGGACCCATGGGTTTAGCCATGGGAGGCAGAAGCAAAGACTGGAGGTTGGGGGATACTTGCCACGTCTATTGTCTGAGCTCCCACCCTGCAGGAGGCCTATCCAGCTCCTACAACCCTAACTATCCAGGATGCCAGGACCCCTTCCTCCCCTTGAAGCCCTGGGTGGAAAACACTCCCCATGTTGCTTCACCACCCTTTGTTGGTCTCCCTTAATGTGGCCCAGATCCTGTAAATAGCTCTTTAATTGGATGTTCAATTGCTGTGTCCAAGCCATCCATTTCCTGCCCAGTCCCTGTGCCAGAGATTGTTCTGGATACTGGTGACAAAGCAGACAAAAACCAAGTCCCTTCCCTTGTGAAGCAAAAGTCTAGTGGCAGAGAGAAGACAGTGGGCAAGGTGGCAGGCAGACAGAAAATATCAAACTCAAACCAGCTGGGGATAGAAGGGTATTTCGGGTACTAGTTCAGGTGCGGGGCGGGGGGGGGGGGGGTCAGGGACAGTCTAAGGTGGGGGCATCTGAGAGGAAGAGAGGGAGAGCACATGCACCTATCTGGGGGAAGGACCTTCTAGCCAGAGGGGAGTGCTGGGCAGGGGTGGGAGCTGAGGCCAGAGGGCCTCTGTTGGGACTTGTAGGCCACAGTAAGGGTCCGCACTTTATTTCCATCACAATTCAAAGCCATCAGAGGGTTCTGGGCAGAGGGATAGGACACTGAACTACAGGGGCCAGGAGTGGACTCTGGAAGAGACCACTTGGGAGGTCACTGCCCGGGCTCCAAAGAGGGGGAATGGTGGCCCAGCCAAGAGAGGGAGCCAGGTGGGAGTCTGAAGGATTCTGACGGTGATCACAGCGCAGTCTGCAGACAGATCAGAAGTGGGGTGTGACAGAATGAGAGCCCTGAAGGAGTGGCCAGCGCCACGGGCAGGATGGGGCTGCCAGTTACTCAGGTGGGAGGAGAAGGTCGGAGAAGATGAGAAGTTCAGGTATGCACCGGGGCCCTTCTGAGAGGCCTATTAGCAGGGGTAATAGTCAAAATAATTGAACACAGCTGCACAAGGCATGCTCCCCATGCTTGCCAGATTATGGGGAGGATGGGGAGGTCCAGGGACGCTAGGGGAAGGGCCAAGATTCCGCTGGTGGGTGGAGCGAACTGAAGGACTTCAATAACCTAACCACTAGCAGGGCACCGGGCCACCACGTAGACGTTGAATGTAGGCGTCTGGAGGCAAAGAGCTATCACAGCTGGGAATAGAAACTGAAGAGTCAAAAGCACCGCAGACAGAATTTAATTTAAAGCCACGAAGCTGGTGAAAGCACCCGGGAAGCAAGTATAGTATATACTTGCAAGTATGTATGTATAGGTAAAGAAGTCCACCAAGGATGACATTGGAGGCATTCCCATAGGCCCTGAGGTCAGAGAGGTGACAAGCCTGGAAGAAAGTGATCAGAGGGTGGCAGATGACCCTCAGGTTTAGCAATAGGAACCCACTGCTGACCCTGACCAGGGGCACTTTCAGGGGAGAGGTAGGAAGCAAAGTGTTGGGAAGAAATAAATTGGAGCCCCAAACTACAAGTCCACGTGCTATATTTTAGGGGATGAATAAAAGATTAAAACATGTTTTTTGTTTGTTTCTTTTTAGGCACTACTTTGGATTCCTACATTTTTTTGAGCTGGTGTGAGGAGCCAAATGAATGATGAAAGGTAAAAAAGGGATCGCTCCTGCCAAAGAACCCAGAACTCTGTAGGTAGGAAGCCAAAGGGCTATAAAGAGCACCTAAATTAGAGCTGCTCCTGCTCACTTGGACTCTGAGCCCACCTCAGGAATTCAGGGGCATTTTCGTTCAGGCCAAGTAAAGGCTTCTGTAAACATGAACCCCCAAATTCTCACAGAACCCCCTTAGGCAGGTGGCCTTCTTGGCCTGTCTAGGGAGCCTAACTTCGCTAATACCTTGACAACACACCACCTGTTTGCATTAGCAATGAATTGGCTATTCCAACAATTCTGTGAGGCCAACAAAGCAGAGATCAGCAGCCTCTTGGTGCAGATAAGGCAACTGTCGCCAGCAAATGGTGGGGCCACACTGGAATGCGAGCTCTGTGTTAATTCTGTCATCCCAGGCTAGCTGAAGCAGCAATAAAAATAAAAAGAAGAATGTCAAAACGAGCCCAGTCCGTGCCTGGGCACTATTTTGGTGGTAGTGAATTCCGCACGGCAACAGTATTTCCTGCTGAGGGGACCGTCTCTAATTTGGAAAGTAATCCCACATGAACCACCTGGCACTGCCAGCCAGATGTTGTCTAGCCTCCCCTTTAAATAGATGTTCACTGGGCAGGGGCACCACTCTCAGTGGAATTCAACCACAGTTTTCAGAGTGTTTTTGTTGCTTTAAAAGCTGCAGACCCCTGTGACATCTTATGAGCTTCCCTGGATAGAAAACTAAAAAAAAACAGAGCTCAAAACTGGTTGAAGCTGGCGTGGAGGTCCAGGAGCAACCATTCCCGCTCTGGTGCTCTTCCCCCACCTGCCTGGGGAGCCAGGGAACAGCACAGTTAGGGGAAGCCGGGCTGGAGGGCGCTCACTCCTCCTCCTCCTCCTCAGCAAAGGGGCAGGAGTGGCCCAGACGGATCAGAAACCCTCTGTCCCCGGGGCCCGGACTGCACTTGCTTCCAGCAGCCATCGGGACTAGGGAGGGGGTGGGGAGACGGAAAAGGCCTCTGGGGGGTGGGCACTGCAGGCCCGGGCTCCAATTTCCAAGTGAAGTTTTTTTTTTTTTAAAGCCAAACACAAGCAAAAGGAATGTAGCGGTCTCTCAGGGCCCTCAAAGGGGCTTCTCAGCGTCTACTGGCACACTGAGAACACCACTGCAATCCAGTTTTCTGCACATTTAAACGCCTCAACTCAGCATAGTGGGAATTGATTTAAGGTAGCAAAATCAAAACAATGTAAGAAAACATCACAAGCTAGTCTTTTCAATGGATGAAGAGGAGGCTAGTATCTACCCCTTAGTTTTCCCATTAGTTGCTCTTGCTGCTACAACGAATTTCGACAGACTTAACACACTTTTTTTTTTTAATCTTACAGTTCTGGAGGCCAGAAGTCCAACACAGGTCTCACTGGGCTAAAAGCAAGGTGTCAGCGGGGCAACGTTCCTTCTGGAAGCTTCTCGAGGCTGTGTGTACATCCCTTGGCTCCTAGCCCTTCCATCTTTGGTTCAAATCTTCTATCACGTCGCTCTCTGACTCGCTCTGACTCCTTTGCCTCCATCTTCCAACTTTAAAAGGCTCCGTCTTTCACTTGGCCAGGATAACCCGGGAGAATCTTATTTAAATGCAGCTGATTAGCGACCCTAACTCTCCTTTACAAGTAACCTAACAGTCACAGGTGCCAGAGATTAGGGCTTCCCACCCACCCCCGTCTGGAACACCACCTACTTTCATCCAAGGATTTCCCACACGTTTCGGTTAGGGGCGCGTTTAGGATGACGTAAAGCTTCTACAGGCAAACCAAGATGGACCAATCAGTGAACTTATGAGCAAGACTCAGGGAGAGCCGAGTCTGGGTTGGGAGACAGGATCCCCTGCAGCCAAGCCTCCCCAAGCACACGGAGAGCGGCAGAGGACTACATGCCAAGTGCAAAGAGTAGGGGGTGGACACACAGCAGGAAAGGCACCAACACCAGGTGGCGGAAGAACCCAGGAAAGTCAATGCACCTGAAAGGTCTCTCTCCTGAACTCGCCAGTACCCAAACCAGCTCCCCCCCCGCACCCCCTCCGAGCAGCCAAAAGGCCTCCTCATCCCCACCTCTCCTGGAAGTAGCTTCAGCCCCTTCCTCAGTACCTGCTGAGGCTGGCTCTTGGGTGATTTGCGGGGGGGGGGGGGGGGCACATTAAATAAACAAACATGTTTTAATTACCTGGTGTCCAAAATGATGGGAGGGGGGAGGGGGGTGTGACCTGCGACAGCAAGGAACGGAACCGAAAACCAATCAAAACATGTGACCCTAAAAGGCAAACTGTCCCCAGACCCTGTCAGTCCAGGGCAATGACTACCTGGTGCACAGCCTCGGGGGTGGAGGTAGGGGGTTACCCAACTCTGAGCCAAGCCTGCACGTGCCCCTATGGCCTGTCTGGCTCATAAGCAATATCCCGAGTAGGCCCACAGGGCTTCTGCCTGGATCCCAGCCTAGCATCTCAGCGCCACCAACACATGGGGCCCACTCTGCTCTCCTGTCTCTCTCCTACCCGACCAAGCCCCAGGGATCAAAGATCAGCCCCAATCCAGGGATCACAGGCTGCCTCCACTCTCATTTGTTCTGCTTGAACTACAGCGAATTTTTTGTTCAATGGAGATATAATCCACGCACCATACAACTCACCCTTTAGAAGTGTACAACTGAATGGTTCTTAGGGCATTCACAAGGCTGTGCAACCATCACCTCTGTCTAGTTCCAGAACATTTTCATCACCCCAAAAGGAAACTGCACCTATTAAGCAGTCACTCCTCATTCCCCAATTCCCTGCCCCCCACCCCCAGCCTCTGGCAACCACTCATCTACTTTTTGTCTCTATGGATTTGCCATCTCTGAACATTTCATATAAATGGGATAATATGTGGACTTTTGTGTCTGGCTTCTTTCACTTAGCATATTATTTTCAAGGTCTGCACTGTGTCTCTTTAAGGGAGCAGGTACTCAGCAGCCGGTGGCTTGCCTACATATTCATCACACTTATTCTTGGCCACTTTCCACATTTCTATGACCTGCCCCAACCCTGGGGGTATCTGCATTCATGACCCCTGCTTTGGTTATTCAGACATACCTGAGTTCAAGTCCTAAACCTCACTGGGCTACTCATTTTTCATCTGAGAAATAGGTTACCACCAAGTTATTTTTTTTTTTTGAGATTTATTTTTGAGTGCGCACGAGTGCACACGCTGGGGAAAGGGCAGAGGGAGGAGAGAGAATCCCAGGCTGATTCCACACTAAGCGTGGGACCCGATGCAGGGCCCCGTCTCACAACACTGAGATCACAACCCGAGCCGAAATCAGGAGTTTGATGCTCAACCGACTGAGCCACCCAGGGGCCCCACCACCGAGTTACTTTTCAAGGCCATATGCAAATGGCCATAAAGGACATAAGAAAAGGAGATGGGTCACGGTGCCAACCCTTCGGGGTGGTTACGAGGCGTAAATGTGTGTGGCGCACTGAAGGCCCGGTGCATGGAAAGCATTCGGGAAATGGAAGCTTCATTATCATTACTGCCCACCTGCACCGCTGAGACTTCTCCCCACCGCATAAAAGATCAGCTTCCTATTTCTGTTAAGTGCATACAGGCAACATGTTTGTCCTCAGAGGATTTTTTTCAGAGCTAGTAAAATACACACTGGACTAAAAAACCATCCAAAATTAGAACGGGGATGACTTGGTAACCACTCTTTTAAACTTCTGGAAGCCTGAAGTCTGTCTCAACTTGCCAGAGCCTGAGGGGATTTCACGAATCATGCTTCGAGGTTCTATGTGCTTTCCGAGGGCTGCTTGTCTTTCTCGGTCATAGGTCACTACTGAGGACCAGGACTAAAATGGCTCTGGCGCAGGCCCACCCAATCCACCACTGTGGGGTTCCAAGAGAGGCAGCAGATGCCTAACTAAGCACCTGCTCTGTGTTTGTTCGTTTTGACACAGCAGCTCTCAAACTGTAACTGTCTGGATACCCAGAAGAGACCAGCAATTCAAAGCCCATACTTGTCACCTTACTTTGCACAAAAGAGCCACAAAGCAGGTTCCCCACCTTGAAGCAAAAGCTTCCTCCGGTTCAGTTCTCTTAATTACAATTAAAAAGATCACTAGGTAGCAATCTTATCGGGGTGGGATCCTGGCTCAATCTCTTCCAAGCTCTGTGCCCAGGGACCCCTCCTTAATACCTAACCAGCAAAATTGTTGAGGCAACTAAAACCAAGATATGTGAAGTGCCTGGTACACAGCAAGCACTCAGGAGGTGGCAGCTGGTAGCAGGGCCGCAGATCCGAGAGTGACACACTCCAGGTGCCCCCACCAAGACGCCTTTGTTGTTAGGCATAATAGGGTGGAGCAAACCAAGCAAGGTTCAGAGAACTTTCCCCGAGGCAGGAGCGCAGCCTCCAGGTGCTTAGAAGCAGCGACTGTGCAATCAGATAAGCCTGGGGTCAAATCTTAACTCTGCCACCTGAGGCAAGTTACCCCCTAACTTCCCTGTGCCTCCGATTCATCTGTAAAATGGTTGCACTGGTTCGGTCTCCTCCACCACCTCCTAAATCACCTAGTAAAACACGTGATGGTGAAAATCTGAGACCTACCTCTATTCCTCCCCTTCTCAATGTGCAAATCATGTTGAAGACTTCCAGAAGATAGCCTTGAAGGGAGTATCATTTTTCTAACTTTTCTGTGCTTCCACTTTCAAAATTGCCGTATCATTAGATGCAAGCAAATCAAGTAATTAGACTTTTCCCCCACAAATGCATCATAACAAAATTAAAATGTTAACCCCAAAGAAGCAAAATGAAACAGAAAATTCAACAACCCTGTACTTGCTTTATTTTTCTTCATGGCACTGTCAATATATTATGTAGATTGTGACGTTTGTGCTTGTCTTCTCCCCCCACCAGGACATTAGCTCCATGAAGACAGAGTCTTAGTCTTGTTCACTGCTGCATCATCCGTGTCTGGAACAGAGCCTGACACCTTTGTAGAATGTTGAATGGCTCTTGTAGCAAGTCCAGGATGGCTGCCCACATGAGAAACATTTCTGCATCTTTTGCAAAACTGCCTTAGACTGCCTACTGTTTTCCAGTGTTCCCTATATGTAACATAAATCTCACTAGAACTCAGTACAAGGACAAAGTTTTGCTTCTGCTGAGCTCATGTTTTTCACTAGCTGAATTTGCCTTCCTCGTCAGGGAGCTCAGAGCTCAACTCTGTGCTCAATTGCAGTGTTTTCCTCAAACCTTTTTCTGATGTGGAAATGGGATATAAATAAGTGTAAGAAGATTCTGTCTGTACACGTTGGAGGGCCTATTTTTAACTACGCACTGCATTTATTCTAAGACGCTTCTCAAATGTGCCTGCGAATTACCAAGAGATCTAGCTAAACTGCAGAATCTGACTCAGTAGGTCAGGGGCGGGGCCTGAGGTGCTGCATTCCTGACAAGTCCCAGGTGATGCCTATGAAGGCCCTGGACCACACTTGGTGTTCTGAGGGTCTTTTAGGAAACTTGCTCCCTTGATTCGACAGCATTTCTCTCTCCACCTCCTTGGCAAAAATCGCCAACGGCCAGAAAACTGGGGCGGGCACCAGAAGCACCTGGAGAGCTGGTTAGACCTACAACATATCGCCGCCCCCCCCCCCATCCCGTCCCCGCAGAGATCCTGACAAAAGGGGGGTAGGAATACGCCCAGGAAGCTCCCCAGGTGCTTCTGCTGCAGGTGGCCTCAAAACACATTTTGAGAAGCTCCGCTCAAGGGAAGGAGTGCGCTCTCTTCAAGGTTTTCCCAAAAGCAGTCTCCTGGAGACAGCTGTTGTCACCGGTGGTGACACCTTGTTCAAGATTTTAAGGGGGATTTTATCCCGCTGTTTCTAGCCCGGTCTCTCCTCTCCGACCACACGGACGCGGCAAGGTCAGTCCCCGCGGGCCCGGGGATCGCACCCCCACTACCCCGCACAGCCCCGCCCACCCGCCAGCAAGCCTCCGCCGCAGGCCAGCAAGGCGGGGGCCGGGCCGCTCATGCGCACCACGGGGCCGCGGGGCGCCAAGCCCCCGCCCCGCGAGCCCACAGGGCGGGGTCCCCGCGCGCCCCCCGCCCGCCTTACCTCTCTGGAACAGAGTGGCCAAGGAGAAAGCGAGGCAGATGAGGAACGCCGAGCGCCAGACCACCATGGCTGGGAGCTGGCGGAGAGGCCCCGGAGGAGCGCAGTTAGCGCGAGAGTGCCCGAGGGGGAGGTCGGGGAGGCGCTGGGACGGAGGAGGAGGAGGAGCCGCAGGAGGAGGAGCCCCGCCGCCACTGCAGGACCCCGCCCAGAGCCGGCGCGCGCCGCACAGCCCCGGGAGGGCGGAGGAGGGGCACGCACGAGCACTGGTGCTGGGGGCGCGCCCGGCTGGGGCCAGGTGAGGTGGGGCGGGGCTGCGACTGTGGCGCGAGGGGCGGAGCGAGCCTGCAGTCTCGGGGGCCGGGTCGCTGCGCGAGGGGCGGGGCTGCAGCCTGGGGGTCGGTCCTTAGCCTGGGGGCGGGCTGGTACGCGAGGGGCGGGGCCCGTGGGCACCCGGAGGGTGAGGCGGCCTGGGTTGGGGCGAGGGAGCCGGCGCGTTGCCGGTTGCCCGCCGGCTCCCTCTCCCCAGTCCCCGAGAGGGGAGCCTGCGGTCCCGGAGCAATGTGTCAACAGTGGCCGAGGAGCTGGAGGCGCGGGCGGTCAGGGCGTCCGGTGATTTCCACTCGGCGCGCCAGACTCCTCCCGGCCCGGAGCAGGACCCGAGGCGGCGCGCACGCCAGGTGCGCTCTGCCAGCCGGGTGACCTTGGACAGGGCTCTTCCCCTTCTGGACTTGGCGTCCTCCCGGTAAAAGGCTGTTCCCTGGGAGCCCCTCCAGCTGCGGCTCCAGGACGCAGCACCCGTGCTCTTGCCCCAGTCGCTGTGACTGAGCTTGCTTTCACTCCGCTGGCTGCCCGCCCACTCGCCGATCCCTGCAGGAAACTGTAGTGGAACCTCGTCCGGAGATGAAAGAAAAGGGCCGTTTTCGTGGCTGCCCGCTGTTGGTAAACAGCGGCACGTCTCGAGGAAATGAGCCCAAGGCCGGGGGCGCCGGGGCAGGCGAGAGGGAGGGGGGGGGCGGCCTGGAGCCGCAGCGCCACGGGCCGGGGTGGGGAGGGAGGACGAGGGGGGGAGACAGGGTCAGCTCTCCGGAGGCTTGGATGGATGAATGCGATGAAAGCGCAAGTTCACATCTGCAGAGTCGATGTGAAAACGTGCTCAGTGATCGACAGACGCGCTGCAGTCCTTTCCCATGAACCGCCGCTAACGGAGTCCATCTCCAGGGTTGGGCGTAATCAGATTCCAACACTGCCCTGAACAGCAAAATGCCCGCCGCAGGCTTTGACGTGAACACCCTCAAGACGGGCTCCAGCTGCAGCCGGCTTTCCAGGACAAAGGGAGAGCTCCACTGCTCTCCAGAGTGGCAGAGCGGCGGCGTCGAGCCTGCCCTTGCCATTATTCGGCAAGGGCTACCCTGGGCCACGTCTTCCTTAGAGGGTGGCTACTACCACCTGCCCCCAGTGTGCCCCCGGCAGGCTTCCCGGTTGCTCCCCCTGCGCCACCAGCACCTCCAAGAGCCCCCCCCACCCCACCCCGCGGTGGCTCCCGCCCCGTGAGTGAGCCGAAGTACGGGGCGGGGGTCTCCCTGAGTTAGAGCCGACATGTTTCCCCGTTTGACTTCCATCCGTTGCTCTGAATCCTGGGGCTGGAAAAACAAAACGTATAAGGAGTGAGTGAGTGTCCTGATTTTCAGGCAGTACTTACCTATGACACTAGCTGGAGAATTAACGGAAATAGCCAGTAGTTACTGAACACACACTATATACACGGCATGGTCCACGCATTTTACCCTTGTTTTGTATTTCTCACAACTTCATGTATCGCCTCAATAATTAAAGAGGGAAAAGGAGCCAAATGAAGGTTCCTTGAGTTTGGGGAGTTAACCAGCTACAGTCCCACACTGTCAGAGGCGGGAGGACCGCTAGGAACCCCAGTGAGTGAATGGCTAAGAGCATGTGCTTTGGAGCCAGGCCGGGTTGAGATCCTGGCTGGACCCAATAAGGTTGTGCTGAGGGTTGACTGATATGGTGAAAAGTGGGTGACCTGAGACACAGCACAGAGGCGTTCTTGTTAGTCTTGTAACAGCTAAAGAAATATGGCTACTGTGAGCTTGAGCAGTTACTATGTATTCCAGGCTGCAAGTATGGCCCCCACTTTCCCACCAACTCAGGGGTGTTCTGGGCCATTCCCTTGTGCCTTGGCCTCAGTGGTCCCATCTGTACCAGGAGGGCACTAGACATGGTCCGGGAGATCCCTGCAGGCTCTGAGGGGCAAACCCCAGCACCTATCTACTCCTCCACACTGGGGAGGCGTGAGGAGGTGAGGAAAAGACAGTCACCAGGCAGCGGACAGTCACACCCAACTGGAGCTTTACCTGGTAAACATGCAGTGGAGATGCCCAAACCCCACCAGCTAAACACTGGCCCCGACGTAATGTGCAGCAAAACTATTCTCCAGCTCAGGGGTAGTTGTGGGCCAAATCCAGCCCACCTGCCTGTTTGGAGCCTGCAAACTAAGGGCGGTTTTTGTGTTTTTCATTTGTTGAAAAGATCATACAGTGTTGAATTTCCTGTAATCCTGCTACTCCACTGCATTGCAATTGAACATGGAGTTGATTTACATACAGGAAATTCAACACTTAGAAACCGTGATTCTCTGCACCACCACCCCGTACCCTCTGTACATACATGCTTACACTCCCTACTACCACTGCACATGGGTGCTGGGACCAGCTCCTGGCCAAGCCTGCCTTGTCTCCGCACCGGCCCCTTGACTTCACCCTCCTGCTACTCTTTACCCCTTCCTGAATTTCTTATATCCTTAAAATTGTCACCAGTTGGAAAGCCATGTGACCTGACAAGCTCCCCTCCTGAAATGCCCACCTTTCCTCAGCTCTCACCCAGGCAGAAAAGTGGGGTGTGGACAAATGGCCACCAGGCTGGTCTGGGGGCACAGGAGAGGCACAGATGGGGCTGGGACGGCTGACACTAACCTGTGGTAGGCTTCTGAGGGCTAGCCTGTCCCTCTGCCGCTTCCCAACCTTCTGGCCCATCCTCATTGCACACCAAATCCTTCGGAAGATGTGTTCTCACTTCCGAAACCGCTGTCGTGTCACTCTCACTACTGCAGAGTTCCTGTTCCTGCTCCCAAGTGCCACAAACCCCTCCTTGCAAAGTCCTCCAAGGTGGCCTCCCCTACTGGTGGTCAAAATCAGCCCCACCTGGTGGTACCTGGTCACCAGAGCCATTGGAATGGCCTTGCCACCACCCCCACTGCTGTTGAAGGTACCCATCTGGAAAGCACCACTGTCCACGGCAGGAGAGCCATTTCCTGGTAAACCCCGCCCCCCCCCCACTGATCTTTGGGGCACCAGAGTGGGGAGGGAGCTCACAGGCCCGGCACGGTCAGGGATAAAGTCCTTGCCCCAACTCAAGCTCACCCTTTGGCCCCTGGGACCCAAGGCAGCTCAGCTATGTTCAGGGCTACAGAAGCCCTTCTACCGCTTCCTCTCTCCTCCCACTGCGTTGGGCTCTAATCCCTCAAACCAGACTCGTTTGTGGGGCCTGGCTCCAGAGCAGGTGGAAAAGGGACGCCACACTCTCCCCTCCCACTCCCCACGGTGCAGGCCGGCTTGGAGACAAAGACTCCGTGCATAGCAATGGGAAAGCAAACAGCCAGCTACGGGGGCAGGGGTGGGGGGTGGGGGGGGGAGCACTGTGGGGCGGCAACAGTTCCCAGATGCCCGACTTCAGACGCAAGTCTTTACCAAGCCCAGGCGAAATAAGAAAAATGAGGTTGTTGTGGCAAGTTTCCCCCCATAAAGTTAGAGTACTGACCTTTATTCTGAAATCATGCATTTTTGTGTGCTATGCAAGAGTTCTTTATTTCATGAAGAGATGGTAGTGTTTTATTTAATGTGCTTACTTTGCAAAATAAAAGGTTGCCAACCCTATCTGTCCCCAAATTAAAAGAAGAAGGAAGGAAGGGAGGGAGGGAAGGACGGAAAGAAGGGAAGGAAAGAGAAAGAAAGGAAAAGAAAGAAAGAAAAGAAAAGAAAAACGAAAAATCTACTTCCTAGCAAAATTCACAAGTCTGGGAACCACCAGCTATACCAGCAATACTCAGCCCACCCAGGGCCCTGATACGTAGGAAATTTTTGGAACAGACTCCATGTGTAAACAAAAAATGGATTCTCAAACAATGTTCCCTCACATTTTTTTGAGTTGTAGGCAAATTATCCCTCAATCTCCTCCACCATTCCTATCCTCTCCTCTATTGGATTTTATTTTATCTCCTCTATTTTATGTAAGGCAAGGTCAGGCAGAGCCTTGAGTGCCACGCTAAGGACAAAGATTTGATCCTGAGAACAAAGGGAAACCACTGAAGGGTTTTAAGCATGGCAGAGAGACAAGGAAAGTGGTCCACAGGAATGGCTGCTGGCATCATCTAGGGGAGAGGCTGGGAGCCTTGGGCCGGAAGAGAAGAGTTTGAATTCAGGGGAGGTATGGTGGAGGTAGCAGTGGCTGTAGAAAGGAGGGGATGTAGGCCAGGCCCTGTTCTCAGGACAGGGGAGAAAAGCAAGCCCAAGGTGCCCTGTGGGGAGGAGACAAATGACAAGCAATTACGCCTTCATGGGACACACGCAGTTCCAGGTAAAGGGGAGCACCGAGAGACTGGGGCTCCTCCCAGCTGGATGGTGAGGGTCCAGCTGACTTACCGGAAGATAGTCCACAGAGAGGATAGATGGGGGTGTGAGAGAAACACCTAGAAATGAGCCAGTGCGCAACATAGGGAATTTGAGTTGGCTAAAATCAGATCATGCAGGGCTCACAGAGCAGGTGAGATTTGGACCGTATCCGAATGCATCTGGGAACCCCGAGGAGTTTTAACAGGGGCTGGGGTGAGGCTGCAGGGTGACAAGATCAGATTGGCATTTCGTGGATCCATTTCTTCAAGGAGACTCAGGACTGCATTGTACAGAACCCAGCATCTGCCTTATAGTGAAAAGCTGGGGCGAGGGGAGGCGAGCCTGGGACTGATGGGGTACGGAGGTAGGGAGAAGAGTTGCTCACCCCCAGAAGGGACCCTTCGACCAGAGCATTTTGTAATCCGATGCAACAAATTCCATGAGATATGAATAATCTCATCTTTTTTGATTCTTGTTACAATTCCCGTTTGGGGTTTGAGGTGTTTTCTCATCACACCAAGTCCCAGACGACAGTGAGGATAGTGGCAATGGTGGGCACAATGAGAACAATATAGAAGGAAAAGAAGACAGGTGCAAAATGCTAGTGGGTCACGACTCAGTTTCAAGTCTCATTATCATGAGGAGTCCTCTTCTCTGGAAATCTAAATGCAGAACACCCACCCGTCTTCTGGAAGCCTGCGTGCCAAGTCAAGCAGGGCAAAACCTTATACCTGCATGTTTTCCTAATGTGAGAGACTGTTCTGCAAATCTCTTTCTAGTGCTCAGTTAATATGAAATTTGCATAAGCACTTGGCAAAAAATAACTTATGTCTCTGTAATATTTCCGAGGCAGCATTTTCTACTCTGAATCCCGACCTCTGCAGGAATAGGACTTAACATTTGCCCCTCAAATGCAAAGGAGGAGGACCTTATTTAACTTACCCAGGGAAGTCTCCATGAAGCACTTGGGAGACTCAAACCACAGAAACCAACATGTGGCCCCTTTAGGTCTTTTCGTGTCATCAGAGCAGACCAGAAAAAGTTACAGAACACAAATGTGGAAAATAGCACCCCATTAAGAGTAATATTGCATTAAAAAATAGCTCCTGTTGGTTTTCGACAGGCATTGCCTCCCCTTTGGGGCAACACACACACACACACACACACACACACACACACACACACACACACACACACACACACACACACACATAAACACACACGCACACGCACATACGTAGGGTGCCAGTGTTATGTGTATTTGGGTATTACGGGAGCCCAACCCCAGCCCATCCAACATGACCATTCGATTCCATTAACTCCTATGCAAACATCAAACCTGTTTGCAGACTTTTATCACCTGCTATGGGTAAACTGAGGCAGAGAAAAATTGGAGCAGCATGGATCTGCTTCTAACTGGTTATATGAATTTCAACAAAAATTGATTAACATGTATCGACTGAGTACCTGCCAATTCTACTTCTTCAAGACTTCTCAAAGCACCCCCTTCTCTCCATCTCCACTAAGGACACCCAACACAAGTGAGCACCTGAGGACCTCTGAGAGAAAGCAGAACATCTTAAATCGGGCCCTTACTTCTTCCCCACTCTCCTGTGCACTCTTCACGCTAGGGGAAGAAGAATCTTCTGAAAGTAGTAAGTTGGATCACACAGCCCCCTGCTGCTCAAGCCCCCAGTCACTTCTTCCCATTATTCCTGGGATCTGGTCTAAACTCCCAGCTTGACCTTCAAGCCCCTGCAGGACTTGGCCCCAGATGACCTCCCTGGATTGTCTCCGTCCCACCACTCCAGGCCCCTGGGTTCAAGCCTCACTGGAGCACTCTCGGCTCCCCACACTTCAGTGCTCCTTCCTGCCCCTGTGCATCTGCTCACACTGTCCCTTCTCTCTCTCTCTTTTTATGGTATAAAATATGTATTTATTTCACCAAATCCATCAGTGGTTTTCAAGTTTTCTTACTGATGGAACTCTTTTATTTTAATTCCAGCAAGTTAGCGTAGAGTGTTGTATGAGTTTCAGGTGTACAATATAGGGATCCAACAGTTCTATGTATCACTCAGTGCTCACCAGGATAAGTGGGCTCTTCACCATCCCCTTCCCCCATCCTCCCTTCCCCTCTGGCGACCATCAGTTAGTTCTCAAGAGTTAACAGTCTGTTTTCTGGTTTGTTTCTCTCTCTCTCTCTCTCTCTCTCTCTCTCTCTCTCTCTCTCTTTTTGCTCATTTGTTTCTTAAATTCCACATAAGTGGAAGCATATGGTCTTTGTCTTTCTCTAACTGACTTCTTTTACTTAGCATTATACTCTCTAGATCCATCCACGTTGTTGCAAATGGCAAGATTTCATTCTTTTTGATGACTGAGTGATATTCCATAATATATATCACATCTTTTTTTAAAAAGATTTTATTTATTTATTTTTCAGAGAGAGAGAGAGCGCACAAGCAGGGGAAGTAGCAGGCAGAGAGAGAACCAGGCTTCCCTCTGAGCAGGGGGCCAGAAATGGGGCTCGATCCCAGGACCCTGGGATCGTGACCTGAGCCAAAGGCAGACAGACGCTTAACCCACTGAGCCACCCAGGCACCCCTATATCACATATTCTTTATCCATTTGTCTATTGATGGACACTTGGGCTGCTTCCATAATTTGATTATTGTAGATAATGTTGCAGTAGACATAGGGGTGCACATATCTTTTTGAATTAGTGTTTTCGTATTCTTTGGATATATACCCAGTAGCGGAATTACTGGATCATATGGTCATTCTATTTTTAACTTTCTGAGGAATGTCTGTACTGTTTTCCAGAGTGGCTGTGCCAGTTTGCATTCCTACCCGCAGGGCAAGAGGGTTCTTTTTCTCCACGTGCTCAACAACACTTGTTGTTTCTCGTGTTGTTGATTTTAGCCATTCGGACAGGTGTGAGGTGATATCTCATTGTAGTTTTGATTTGCATGTCCCTCATGATGAATGATGTTGAGCATCTTTTCACGTCTCGGTCCCTTCTGTCTTTATCCTTTCTCCCTGGGCCAGCTTATCCACACTCACATGCAGATCACGGCCACCTTTACCTTTCCAGCCCTGCTTCTCCTGGGAACCCAGACGTGTACCTTCAAATGCCTGTTCTGCATTGTCTAATGCTTTTTCAGAGGCTTTGCAATGTCCAAATAAGAACTGTTCGTCCTTGTCCCGAAAACCACCCTGCCACTCCCCCACGTGGTCCCCATCTCGGTGAATGGCACCACCAATCTCCCAGTTGCTAGGGCCCAAAACCTGGGAGGCAGCCTTGACCCCTTTCCTAGCCTCACCCACCCCATGACGAAGGCCTGCAAACTGTGCCGTCTAAATAGGCTTGGATGTGTGTACCCAACTCTGCCTTGAATCACTGCGCGGCTGCCTCCGGCCCGTTCTCCACCTAGCAGCCAGGGGGAGCCTCTTAAAAAGTAAATCAGATCATGTTCTCTGGCTCAAAACCCATCCATCTCATGGCAAAGGCCGTCCATCTCACTCAGAGCAAATCCAGATTCCTGCCCATGGCCTACAAAGCACTGCATGATCTGGCCTGAGCCCGCCTTACTGCTTCGTGCCTCTAGGTGTGTTCCCCTGTGTTTCCACTGTCTGCAGGGACCTTCCTTCCCTTCTCTACCCAGCTGGCTCCAGTTTATCCCTCAGGCCTTACTAGGATGTATGGCCCCTCCCAGCCCACGGAGGGTGAGGGGCCCATCCTTTCTACTCCCACAGCCTCTATGCTGGACTCTACCTTAGCACTGGGCCTGCTGCTTTGAAATCTGCTGTCTCCCACTGGTTCCCTGGTTCTCAACCCTGGTGACATGAGAGAATCGTCGGGGAAGGTTTTTTTTTTTTTTTTTTTTCCTTTTTAAATTGAAGCAAAAGTCACAGAACATAAAATTCACCCTTTCAAAGTATACAATGTTGTGGCGTTCAGTACATTTGTAGTGTTGCACTATTACTATTTACTTCCAGAATATTTCAGTCATCCCAAAAGGGAACTCCATCCCCATGCACAGTCACTCCCTATACCCCCTGGCAACCACTAATCTCCTTTCTGTCTCCGTGGATTTGCCTCTTTGAGACATTTCATATGAATAAAATCCTACAATATGTGGCCTTTTGTGTCTGGCTTCTTTCACTTAGCACCGTGTTTTCAAGACTTATCCATGGTTGTGGCACGGATTAGAACCTCATTCCTTTTTTGGCTGAATAATATTCCATTGTATGGGTAAACCACACCTTGTGTATCCATTCATCAGTAGTTGGACATTTGGGTTGTTTCCAGTTTGGGGCTATTGTGACTAATGCTTCTACGAGCGTGCATGGAAAAGTTTTTGTGTGGACATACGTTTTCCTTTCTCTTCGTTTGGTACTTGAATTGCTGGATGTCAGGGGAGCTTTTGAAATTGCGCCCTTCCAGGCCTCGCTCCCCACCAAGATTTCGATGTACTTGGCCTGAGGTAGGGTTAGGCACTAGTGTTTTTCTAAAGGTTCCCCTGACAAGCCTAATGCACAGCTAAGGCTCTGAACCACGGATGGAGACCATGGCTGGGCCAAGTCCCGCCCACCATCTGTCTTCATATAGCCTGCCAGCTAAGAATGGCTGAGAAAAACTAAAAAGAGTATTTTGTGACACGTGAAATGATGTGACCTTCAAATGTCAATGTCCGTAAATACAATTTTATTGGCCCGCGGCCACTCCCATTCATTTACCTATTGTCTATAACTGCTTTTGTACTACTGGGGCAGAGTTGAATGAGTAGTGGTGACAGGGACTGTGCGACCCACAAAACTAAAAATATTTACCGTCTGGCCATTTACAACCAGCCTGCTTGGTCTGTCAGCATCCGCAGGCATGGGGGACCACTCTCCACTGCCTGAAGTACTTTCTCCACTTGACTGCTGGAAACCCCCTCGCCCCTGGAACCACCTGTCTGGAGCTGGGGGAAGCCCCGTTTGGGGTGGGGAGAGTCTGCGGTGCCCAGTGTTCAAAAGCTGGAGCACTCCTACCGCCTCATGTGGATGCCAGTGGCGTACCGTGAGGGACGTGTTAGGAGACCACTTTGGGGCTTGGGGCAGGTCACGGTCCTTCTCTGGGACTTCTCTTTCTCTTCTGTTCTCTTCTGTGAAGGGAGTGGCTTGGATAAGACTGTCTCTGAGGTCCCTTGCCGTTCTGAGTTCTCAGATGCACGGGCACCTACATCACCTTGTCAAGGCCTCCCGGCGACCCAGGGAGAAGGGGGCCATTTCCACGAGTAGCAGCCTTTTACAGACAGCACAGCAAATCTTCGGGGAGGAAAAGTGGCATTAGCCAGGTTACCCAGCCAGTCCGCGGCCTGCCCGGCATTCATACTCAAGTGTGGCCAACCCCATTCCCTCTGGTGAGATGGACGTGCTGGGCGCCTGCTGTTTGAGCCCCCGGCCTCTCAGAGAACTTGGCCGGCTGGGGAGGGCACACTGGCAGGTGGTGGCTGGCTGGCTCTGTGTTATGTTGTGGATGCGGGCAGCTGTGAGGGCAGCCCAAAACAAGAAGAAGAATTTCTTGAGAGGCTTCAGGCAGTGTGCTCGACGCTGTGATATGCACTTGAGTAGGATCATATTGAATAATTTCAATCCTCTGTGAGGGAGAGTATTAGTTCCCTGTGGTTGCTATAACAAATCACCACAAACTTTGATAGCTTGAAAACAATACACATTTATTCTCTCATAGTTCTAGAGGCAAGAAGTTCAAAATCAAGGGGTCACCAGGACTGTGCTCCCTCTGAAGCCTCTAAGGGAGGCTCCTTCCTCACCTTTTCCAGCTCCCGGTTGTCATCAGGCAATCCTTAGTGTTCCTTCGATTAGAGGAGCATCACTCCAATCTCCGACTCTGTCTTCACATGGCCTTCTTACAAAAACACTCGTCACTGGGTTTAGAGCCCATGCTAAATCCAGTGTGATCTCATCTGGAGATCCTTAACTTAATTACATTGCCAAGGTCAGATTTCCAAATGAGATCTCATTCTGAGGTTCCTGGCGGACATGAATTTTGGGAGGACACTATTATTCTTCGTCGACAGATGAGAAAGCTGAAGCCCATTCTCATGCCATGACACCAGTTACCCTCATAGCTAGTTCCTTAGTCACTTAGGAACGAATGCCTAGTTCTGGATCATTTTATCACCTCCCGTCTCATAGGAAAAAACGACATACCAAAACCCCACGTGACCCTTCTCTTACACCATATACAAACCCTACCTCAAGGTGGATCAAAGACCTACATTTAAGAGCTAAAACCGTAAAACCCTTAGAAGAAAACATTGGGTAAAATCTTCATGGCATTGGATTTGGCCATGTCGGTGGCTCTGACACCAAAAGCAGAGGCAACAAAAGAAAAAATAGATAAATTGAACTTCATCCCCAAAACTTTTGTGCATCAGAGGGTACTGTCCATGGTGAAAAAGCAACAGCCTACTGAATGGGAGAAAATACTTGCAAATCGTATATCCAACAAGAGATTACTATAAACCACTACAACTCAACAACAACAACAACCAAACAAACAACCCAATTTAAAAATGGGCGAAGGGCTGGAAGAGACGTTTCTCCAAAGAAGATGTGCAAAGCCCATAAGTACATGAAAGGCTGTTCAACACTTCTCGTCACTATCAAAACCCCAATGAGCTACTACTTCACACCTACTAAGATGACGGTAATAAAAAAAATAAATCAACTCAAAATGATAAGTGTTGGCAAGGATACGGGGAAATTGAAACCCTCGTACACTGCTGATGGGAATGTGAAATGGTGCAGCCACTGTGGAAAATACTATGGCGGTATGGTCCTCAAGAAATTCAACACAGATTCCACTCTGGGGTATATGCCCTGAGGAAGCGAAGGCAGAGATCTGAACCGATGTTCGTGCACCCACGATCGCAGCAGCATTATTTACAACGGCCAAAACGTGGGGACAACCCAGGTATCCGTTGATCGATGAATGGATAAGCACAATGTGGCATGGACAGACAATGGAATACTATTCAGCCATAGAAAGGAACACAGTTCTGAGAGATGAGACAACATGGATGGACCTTGGAAACATTATGCTTAGTGAGATCAACCAGACACAGCAGGACAAATATCGTATGATTCCACATATTGGAAGTACGTAAGCCAGAATTGGCACATCGATAGAGAGTAGAAAAGAGGTTACCGCGAGTTGGGGGTGGGAAAAGGGGGAAGTTATTATTGAACGGGTAGAGTTTATGTTGGGGAGGATGAAAAAGTTTTGCATACAGATGGTGGTGATGGTTATGCAACATTGTGAATGTAATTAATGCCAGTGAACTGTGCACTTACAGATGGTTAAAATGATAAATATTATGTATCTTTTACCACAATTTAAAAAACTGTTTGAAAAGAAAACAAACCCTGAGAGCTTGAAGGAAAGCACTTTAGAAGGGAAAATGTGGGACAGTCAGCTGGGCACAGCTCCTGCCGCCTCACCTCGCCTCCCGTGAATACTTCTGGAATGCCCCGGCATAAGTACGAGGCCGGCTTCCCTGGCAGGCAGGCAGACACACTCACTGAAGCCTCTCTGTGCAGTGCTCCCTGAAGCTGATTCTCTCCCCAGGGTTTTGCCCCTTGTTTTCTGCTTAGGCAGAGTCCTAAAAGAAAGAGGTTTTCATGGACCAGTATCTCCTTTTTTATTCTCGTCCTCCACACCCAGCCCATCTGTGATCACAGGTCCCAGCCTCCTATCACTCCTTTCTGGCCCCTGTCCCGGTCTAACAGCCCTGGAAGTACATTTGCCATCTTACTCCTCCACGCTCTGATGGAACCCCGCGATTGCTCATCTTGTTTGTCCTTGGAGAGCAGGTTGACTTCCTCTGCTGACTTAGTGGTGGCTTGTCTTTTGAGAGCGTCTGCCACCCTAACCATCTCCTCCCTTGGACATGATGTTCTCCTGGCTTCCCATTGCCTACACGATCCGGCCACGTGTCTTTGCCCGGCGTTCAATGCCCAGCCTGCCCTGCCTTAGTACCTCCGGTCTGACAGGTAACCTCACTGTCCCCTGAAAGGGCTTTCTGAAATTCACCACAGATTCCACTCTGGGGTATATGTCTCCTTGCCTTTCCCACTGAGGTTTCTGTTCCCCACTGTGCTTCCCTTAGCCTCTCTATCCTGGCATCCAAAGGCTAATGTCCCCTCAGCCCAAGGTCATCGCACGTCTCTTTCTGGAGGTCTTTGAAGGTCAAATCTTACCTATTTAGCAGGGAATCATCTGTTACCACCATGGGTGGGCATTGTTATTTTTCAAATATACCCTGATGTTGATTTTATCTAGAGGGAAAGCTTCTGGAAGCCAGGAACACATCTTATTTTGCATTTCTGTCCACTGTGAGTGTAATGAGTATGAAACGAACATGGGCCAAGTTGGCTTGGTGAAGGGGAGGGGCACATCTAATTATTTGGGGCTCCTGGCACATGAGTCCCTCCTTCCTCTGCCACCTTCACTCTTTCCATCAGACTCTAGTAGAGGCGGTGGCCCTGGGCCCAGAGCACGGGGAGGTCAGGAGCTCTCGCTCTGTCATCTGTGGGAATTTTCCCTTAGAAGCCCTGACCTTTGAATTTTTCCAAGATGATCTTTCTGTGGCAAACACTTGTGAAAGAACTGAGTGAAGGTACCCCACTCAGAGAGCTGCTTCCTGTGTCCTCTAGGACTCTGCTCCCTCCTCACTGTTACCACCGCCTCTGCCCTGGTTCCGGCTGTCGCCATATTGCAACAGGGTTACTGGTGAATCCATGCTCTGCACAACAGTCCTGAAACGGATGATTTTTCTTCTGCTCCCCAGCTCACGAATGGCGACTTGTCTCTGAGATAAAACCAAACTCCTGAGAGTGGCGTTCCAAGTGACCTGACCATCTGACCTGGGTCTCAGGCCCTGTCATAACTCCTATGACTCAAATACTGCATTTATGGCACAATTTATTTCCAAAATGAAATGAGCGTATCGGGCGCCCGGGTGGCTCAGATGGTTAAGCGTCTGCCTTCGGCTCAGGTCATGATCCCAGGGTCCTGGGATCGAGTCCCGCATCGGGCTCCCTGCTCCTTGGGAGCCTGCTTCTCCCTCTGCTTCTCTCTCTCTCTCTCTCCCTCTGTCTCTCATGAATAAATAAATAAAATCTTTAAAAAAAAAAAAGAAATGAGCATATCAATGCCTCTGGGGCTCAGTCCAGGCAACTCCCCACTCCTGAGACATCTGACTATTTGCAACAAATCCTGAGGAAAGTTTCACCTCCTCTCCAAGTCCTGTCTCCTCAGCCCTCCTCCCACCCTGGGACTTTGCCCCAGTACGAAACCAATAAATACTCTCTAAAGAGGGGCGCCTGGGTGGCTCAGTGCGTTAAGCATGTGCCTTCGACTCAGGTCATGATCCCAGGGGCCTGGGATCGAGCCCCGCGTCGGGCTCCCTGCTCGGCGGGGAACCTGCTTCTCCCTCTCCCGCTCCCCCTGCTGGTGTTCCCTCTCTCGCTGTGTCTCTCGCTGTCAAATAAATAAATAAAACCGTTAATAAATAAATAAATACTCTCTAAAGAAAGAAATAGGACATGATGAGATCCCGCTTCACAGCCACTAGGGAGGCTAAAATCAGAAAGGCAGATTGTATTAAGTGTTGGTGAGGGTATGGAGAAATTCGAGCCATCATATGCTCAGTAAGCAGCTAGGAACACTGTCTTCATCAGTTTGGCTGCTGTAACAGAACACCATAGACTGGGTGGCTTGTAAAAACAGACATTTATTTCTCACAGTTTGGGAGCCTGGAAGTCCAAGATCAAGGCACCAGCAGATTCGGGTTCTGGTGAGAGCCCTCCTTCTGGTTCACGGATGGCTGTCTCCTCACTATGTCTTCATATGGCAGAAGGGATAAGGGAGCTCTCGGGGTCTCTTTTATAAGGCCCCTAGTCCCATTCATGGGGGCTCCCCCTCATGACCTAATCCCCGCCCAAAGGCCCCACCTCCCAGTATGGTCACACTTGGGTTAGGACACAAACTTTCAGTCGATAGCAGATGTAAAATGTTTCCACCACGATGGAAAACCATTTGGCGGTTTCTCCAGCGAGTTAAACATAGACCCAGCAATGTCAGTCCTAGGTATGTAGCCAAGAGAAATGAAAACATATGTTCCTGCAGAACTTGTACGTGTGCGTTCATAGCAGCATTGTTCATAACAGCCAGGGTGGAAGCAACTCAAATGTCCATCAAACGACAAGTGGGTAAAGAAAACGTAGTCTATCCATACCATGGAATGCCATGAGCCAATAAAAAGCAATGAAGTATGGATCCATGATTCAACATAGGGGAGCCTTAAAAATATGATGCTGAGTGAAAGAAGCCAGGCACCAAAGACTACATACTGTATGATTCCATATACATGCAGTGTCCAGAAGAGGCAAACCCAGAGGAACAGAAAGGAGAGGAGTGGTTGCCTAGGGCTGCGGTGGGAAGGGGGAGGGAGGGTTGGGAGGTGGTGGCGAAGAGGGGCAGAGCTCCTTTTCTGGGTCATGAATATGTTGTGGGACTAGATAGTGGTGATGGTTGCATCACCTTGAGCATAGACTAAAAACCACTGACTTGTACACTTCGAAGGTGAATCGCGTAGTATATGAACTGTATCTTAATAAAGCTGTTAAGAAAAGAAAGGAACCCATTGGCAAATGTGTGTTAAGCAGTTACTCCATACCCAACAGAGAGTAAGCATTTCGAAGGCACTAACTCCATAATTCTCATCAAAACCCTATGAGACAGAGTGATGGACTGAATGTTTGTGTTCACGTGAAATGCCCGTATTGCAGCCCTAACCCCCAATGTGATGGTGTTAGGAGGTGGGACTTTTTTGAGGTAATTAGGTTTAGATGAGGTCTTGAAGGTAGAGCTCCCATGATGGGATTAGTGTCCTTATAAGGGGAGACACCAGAATTCTCTTTCTTTCTCTCTTCTCCCTGTGAGGACACAGCAATAAGCCAGCTGTCTGTAAAGCAGAAAGACAGCTCTCTCCAGGACCTGAACCCTGCCAGTACCCCAGTCTTAGACCTTCCAGTCTGTGCTATTTTGCTTCAGCAGCCCAAGCTAAGACAGATAGGTACTATGCTTATATCCATCTTAAGGCTAAAGGATCTGAGGCAGAGTAAAGGAGCTTGCCCAGTGTCACTCAGCTCGTAAGTGGCAGCACCGGGACGTGGACCCAGGCAGACTGGCTTGCTAACCCCTGCACTTGACTTCCTCTCATGTAGACAACTGTGTGCTGTAGGTTTCGCGGTCAGAAAGGGGAGAATTGGTTCTTCGTTAGCACTCCAGAAGAGGGATTCCAGGGGTCCCAAACCCCTAGCAGTTGCTTGTCCCGGGGAGTCCTAGCAGAATAAGGCTCCCGGATCCTATTTACAAAGTCAGTGGGAAGGGGGTCTTCTGCCTTTCATCCAGAGGAGTTGGCTGCCCTCCATCTAGCCTCAGTCTTAAAATTTGGGCCAGTGGACCAAGCTAACCCAGCAGGGGATCCACTCTGGCAGGCCAGGAGAGAGCCAGGGTGAACATCCCTGGCCTTCAGCTTTCCTGATGCCAGGGCCAGACCTCTGCCTCTGTACATGTTGGACCATGAACATGGAGCAGAGGTGTAGGGAAGCCCGCACTGGGGCTGGGCATCGCTTATTGCTAGTGGGAAACTAAAGGCATGGGTTCATTCAGTGGACAGAGGATAGCATTCAGCCATAGAGGTAAAGGCAGAGAGCAGGGACTCCGGAGCCAACCAGCTCTGGCTTCCAAATGTGGCTTTGCCACTTATGAACATTTACTGTATGACCTTGGGCAAGTCACTTTGCCTCTCTGGACCTCAGTGTCAGGATATATAAAATAGAGAGTAAACACATTAACACACAAGGAAAGCACACAAAACAGCTCCTGGCACACAACAAGCTCTCAACAGTGGTAGCTTTCGGTTTTGTTAGTCTTTTTTTTTTTTTTAGCTGCTTTTTAAAAGTTTTTTATTTTTTTAAAGATCTGTTTATTTATTTGAGAGAGAGAGTGAGCGAGTGAGAGAGAGAGCACACACAAGTAGGGGAAGAGGCAGAGGGAGAAGCAGACTCCTCGCTGAGCAGGGAGCCCGATGCGGGACTCAGTCCCAGGACCCTGGGACCATGACCTGAGCCAAAGGCAGACGCTCCGCCCACTGAGCCACCGGGGCGCCCTTGACTTTGTCTTAACTAGTATTTTGGCTAAGCAGGTGGGAAAGGAACGAGGCAAATCAGAACAGAAATATTTTGACATCATTTTCCATCCACCCTCCACAAGTGCCTTGTTCAGATCTAGAAGGAGGGAGATAAGAGTCCTACTGCCTCCTGGTCAGCCCACAGTCCCCTGGTCGCATGCCTCGTTCTGGCTATACCAGTAACCTCTTTGAGACGTGTGAACAATCTGGTCTTGCTCCAGGAACCAGTGATCAGGATGTCAAAGAGAACTCAAAATTTTCATACAAGGAACAATCTTGGGCAGTATTTAGACAAGAGAAAAAGATGACTTGAAGGCATTAAAGGGAGAAGGGTGATGAGGGAGAATCCTGAAGGGAGCTCATGAAGAATTTGATCTATTTTGTGTTGCCTCAACTTGTGGAAACAAGGATAAAGGGGACAAGCTGTGGGGTGATGGATTCTGGAACTTTCTAAGAAGCAGAACAACCTCAGGATGGAAAAGCTGGCTGGTCTCTTGAGGATGCTTAGACCTGGTTCTGTCCCTTACAACCTAGAAACCACATGACTCACTCACCCCCCCCCCCTCCGACCAGGTTTGGGCCAGGGTAATAGTGAAAGGCTCGTTTCCAGAACTGCCAAAGGAAAGCAAAGAGAGGGTTTGGCAGGTTCTTTGTTTAGTCTAAGCTCAAATTTGAGACACACCTTTGAGACTCTGCCACGTCCTGCCCGTGGCCACGCTGGACATAAATGCAGGTTTTTCTGCCCACCTTTCTACCCTTGCCCTGTGACCCCAGGGGAGAGAGTGGGACTGTGAGCTTCTGCCAGGAGCTCTCAGTTGTTGTCTTGTCTTTAGAAACAGGATGAATGAGTGAATGGAGGAAGCACACTGAAAAATTCCTGGGATTCGATCTACATCAAGACCAGGGTCTAGCTGATGAATTAGTGCCCAGCCAATCCTTTCCAGACGACGCAATTCTAAAGTGCATTTCCCAGTGTGCCCCTTTATCTCTTGAAAATTAATCCTGGCATTTAAATGTGATCCATGCCCTTACAGAGTTCTTTACTCAGATGGGCATTAAAACGTATGTGGGAGGCTTTCCAAGCATAGCCCAATAGCACAGAAGGCTCCTACCTTCAGTATTAGCTGGTCCAGCAACCCCTTGTTTATAGGTGAAGAGACTGAGGCCCAGAGAGGGGAAGTGTCCTGTCTTAAGGTCACAAAGCAAGGCATCAGCAATGTAACGCAGGCCTCCTGCCTTCATGTGGAGTTGCTGGTGGTGTGGCTTCCTGGGCTGTGGCTGTTCTTGGTGGCCTCCTGGGGGCCACTCATGCCCCCCTGTTCTGTCAGCTCAGAGGAGGCCTTTCTTTTGTACAAGGTTCTTCTGCCAAGTTCAAATCAAGCAGAATGGTTTCTAACCAGCAGTGGGGTTTTTCACTTATAGACAAACCACAGGAGGGACCAACTACTTACCCAACAGAGGGACAGTTTGACACCCTCCAATGGAGCCCAGCATTTGAAGGGGTGATAATTGCTGATTTAAACGTTAGTGAGTTAATGCCTGTAATTTACAAGTGATGCTGCTTCTCTTAGCACCACTTCCTGTGGGCTGTTTGGAAATGCAAACAATGTTAGCCTTATCAGAGGATTTGTGCTTAGTTTGAGTTTGACCTGCCCATCCAGTCACAGAGAAAGTTTGGAGTGCGTGCTTAGTCTCTCATTCTGCTGTGCCCCGTGATCAGCCCATCCTGTACAACGTTCCACTTGCAGCCCATGAATCAAGTGCTATTCATGGGCACAGAACAGAATGAACCAACCCGAACCATTTGACTTGCTTGACATTCTCTAAATCCCACTCCCCACTTTAAATGCACAAGCTCAAGGCCTGTTTCAAAGGGCAAATATTGTAAAAATGAGGAAATTGTCACAGGTTGTACTTGGAAAGAGTTCAACTGATGTTGAACTACCCTGACCTGTAGGTGGTATATCTTCAAAGAGATTCACTTGAATGGACTTAGGGTGAGGAACAGTCGATAACAAGTTCTTTGTGCATTAAGTGTGGACACGTTCTCAGCATATAGGGAGACTGTGGGGCAGTGTTTTCACAGGTTGGTTTTAGATTTCTGCCCAAGAAGTCTGAAGGCAAAGGTTTTCTAGTCTAAAGTGATGATTTAAAAGATTATAAATAGGGGCGCCTGGGTGGCTCGGTCGATTAAGCAGCCGACTCCTGATTTTGGCTTAGCTCATGATCTCAGGGTCATAAGATTGAGCCCTGGGCATGGAGCCTGCTTAAGACTCTCTCTCTCCCTCTGCCATTCCCCACCCTCTCTCTCTTTCTCTCTCTCTCTCTCAAAAAAATAAATAAATAAATAAAAGATAATAAATAGCTAAAGTCAACTCCAGGTGAAGCCCCCCCCCCACACACACACCTCCTATCTACTTTGTTGGGGGGGGGGGTGGTCATCGCATGGCCCAGAAGGGGAGCCAGAACTCAAACTAGTCAATTTTGTGACACAGTAACAGGTCCAGTAGCAGTCTGGGGAGGGGAAGAAAGGGAAATCGTGAGCTCAAAAGGAGATCCTTTCAATTGTCTAGCTGTTGTCTAGCTGTCTATATCCTCCATCAACACAGAGA
Source organism: Zalophus californianus (assembly GCF_009762305.2). Taxonomy (NCBI): domain Eukaryota; kingdom Metazoa; phylum Chordata; class Mammalia; order Carnivora; family Otariidae; genus Zalophus; species Zalophus californianus. The sequence goes on along the minus strand of NC_045612.1, from coordinate 4,293,079 downwards.
TCCAGAGCTGACACACTGGGTTCTACCACAGGTGCATCTTGCTAAGCCTAGAGTTACCATATGACCCAGCAGTTCCATTCCTAGGGATCTGCCCATAGAAATGAAAGCATATATTTGTACAAAGACTTGTACATGAATATTCATAGCAGCATTATTCATAATAGCCAAAGTGGAAAAAACTCAAATGTCCATCAGTTGAAGAACAGGGCCACCTGGGCGGCTCAGCTGGTTAAGCATCCGACTCTTGGTTTTGGCTCAGGTCATGATCTCATGGGTGGTGAGATGGAGCCCTGCGTTGGGCTCTGCGCTCAGTGGGGAGCCTGCTTGAAGATTCTCTCCCTCTGCCCCTCCCCGAACTCGTGCACACACACTCTCTTTCTAAAATAAACAAATGAATCTTTGAAAAAACTGAAGAACAGATAAACAAAATGTAGTCTATACATAAAATGGAATATTATTCAGCCATAAAAAGGGATAAAGTACTAACACATGCTACAATGCGGAGGAACCTTGAAAACATGATGGTCAATGAAAGAAGCCAAACACAAAAAGATCAGTATTGAATGAACCAAAGAATGAAGGCAGCCTCTAGAAGCTGGAAAAGGCAGGGAAACAGATGTTCCCCTAGAGCCTGCCAACACCACCTCATTTTTAGCCCAGTGAGACCCATTCTGGAATTCTGGCCTCCGGAACTGTACGAGAACAAAGGTGTGTTGTTTTAAGCCACCAGATGGGTAATTTGTTATAGCAACCATAGCAAACACATTGAGCCAGAATGTGAATGCAAATAACTCTGGCTTCAGAACTCATGGTCATTCTTCTCTCTATACAGGTTCCCAAGGGCTGCTTCCTTCAGGACAATTTCCCTCACCATTCCTTCCAAAAGAAAGTCTTTTCTTCTCTGTCTTGCACATAGAGGCAATGTAACCACTGAGGCAAGATGCTCTGCTGCTGGCTTTGAAAATGGAGGTAGGGCCCATGAGCCAAGGAATGCAAGAAATGTAGCTGTAGATGTTGGAAAAAGTAAGCAAACAGATTCTCCCCTAAAGCCCCATGATGGGTGGGTGGCCCAGCCAAAACCTTGGTTTCAGACCAGTGAAACGGATTTTGGACTTCTGATTTACAGAAATGTAAGACAATAGATGTGTGTTGTTTGAAGCAACCAAGTTGGTGGCAATTTGTTATAGCAACCAAAAGAAATGAGTACAACTCCCCTGATGTGATATGCTTTGAGAAGGTACTGTAGTCACAGAAGTTTGGGCTCAGGAGTAGGGCATTCAGTGACCATATGCTCCTTGCTAAGAACAGTTTACATGGGCCTGAGTTTCTTTCTGTGCCATGCCCTGGCTGCTCTGGAACTTGCTGGAATATCCCATCAACTAACGAGAGGCATGGAGGAGTGCCTCACACTTCATTCCTGGCAGACCAGCTTCCCAGTGTGCAGAATCTTGCTCCTGTAACATGGGCTTATGGGCAGAGCCTGTTCTGCCCAACTCTGTCCAGGTATCTGACAGTGCTGCCTGCCCTACCTGCCAGGGCAGAATGTGGTCAAAAGAAGTATTCTTTTACTGTCTTAACATACCTACTCTGCAGGGTCTACTCCCAAGAAATGATTAGAGCTTCTGATCCAGTGACTTTTCCCCAGGAATCTCTTGGTTTGTGTGGCAATCAACAAACCTTCGTGAGTTTCTACTTTGTGCCCTCAACTGTATGTGCCTTAAAATTTGAGTTATATTTGCTTATTTGTTCACCAGACATTCACCAAAGGCCATTCTCCCTCTGAAGGCCCTAGGAAAGAAGCTCTTGCAGTCCTCTTTCCTAGTTTCCAGTGGTTTCCAGAAATCCTGGGTGTTCCTTGTCTTGTAGATGAATCACTCCAATCTCCACCTCTGTCTTCATATGGGTTTCTTCTTGTGTGTCTCTGTGTCCCTGTATCTTTACATGGCCTTCTTACGATGATACCAGTCATTGGATTTAGGACTTACCTTAGTCCAGTATGAATGCATCTTAACTTGATTACATCTGCAAACGCCCTATTTCCAAATAAAGTCACATTCATAGGTGCCAGGGATTAGAACTTCAACATATCTTTCAGGGAGGCATGATTTAACCTATAACACCTTCCAAACAGTCTTGGAAATATCTTGCTCCTTTGAGACAAAGATGACTGTTCCTCCCATTTAGTGTCAACTGTGTTTCTCTTCCTTCAGCTAGCTAGAACATTAAGATAAGCAGCAGCCACCTCCAGGGCCTTCAAAACTGGCCAGCAGGTTCAATGGACCTTCCACTCCGGCTGACAATAGATGAAGAAACGTGTCCAGCTCCAGACACCATGGAATAGTCAATCTCCTGGCTGGCTTCAGTCACGGAGGCCTAGCTGGGAGGGACTGTCAGCCATGATGGGTATTCTTCTGCCCCAAACTTGGATCAAGTGAAACCTGTGTGCTAATGTTTATAGTGATATTATTCATAATAGCCAAGAGGTAGAAACAATCCAAATGCACATCAATAGATGAATGGAAAAGCAAACTGAGGCATATCCATACAATGGAATATTATTTGGTTGAGGAGAGGAATGCAGTACTGAAGGACACTACAAATGGATAAATCTCAGAGAGTTCATGCTAACTGAAAGAAACCAAACACAAAAGACCATATACATATTACATGATTATGTTCATATGAAAGCCCCAAACAGGGAAATATAGGGACAGAAAGTAGATTAGTGGTTGCAGGGGGCTGGTGTGGATGAGAGATGACAGCTAAAGGGTACAGGTGATGAAAATGTTCCAAAAGTAACCGTGGTCATGGTTGTACAACTGTGAATATACCAAAATTCATTGAATTGTACACTTTAAATGGGTGACTTAGGTGGTGTGTGAATTATGTCATCATAAAGCTGTTTAAAAACATGCTACAAATTCATGCTATCTGTGCATGGTGTATAATATAGGCACATAGTATATAGTTCCCATTCAGCTATGCTTATATGGAGGTCTCACACCCAACTATCTTGTCATTACATAGTTGTTTCATTTAATTAGTTTGGCCTTATTCCCCCCCCCCCCATATTTTAAACTTATCACTTGGATTCAGTTCATATGCAACAAGAAAATCTAAGTTTACTAAATAGCTTGCACTTAATTCTTTAAGATAACTGGTATTTACCTCCACTCTGTTCTGTTCTATAGTATTAAGGCTGACCTTTAGCTTAGTGCTATTTTAGTCTCCTATTGAAACTGTTACAAATTACCGCAAACTCATTGACTTTGAATGACACAGATTTTTTATCTTATAGTTTTTGATACCAGAAGTCTTAAAATCCCAGTGTCAGCAAGGCTGCATTCCTTCTGAAGGCTCTAGGGAAGAGTCAGTTCCCTTGTCTTCTGCAGCTTCCAGGGCCACTTGCACTTCTTGGCTCATGGCCCCTTCTTCCATCTTCAAAGCTAGAAGCATAACATCCTCCAATCTGTCTCTCTCTCTGACTCTGACCCTCCTGCCTCCCTCTTGAAAGAACCCCAGTGATTACATTGGGCCCACCTGGATAACCCAAACTAATTTCCACATTCCAAGATCCTTGACTTAATCACATCTGCCAAGTCCCTTTTGCCATGTAAGATAAGATAGTCACTAGTTCTGGGGCTTAGGAATGGACATCTTGGAGGGCCAGCCATTATTCAGCCAACCACATGAAGCTACTTTTTGGGCAGAGCATTTGATGTGGAGTCTCTCAGAGGACCACCGTGGGAAAGGGAAGGAGGAGACTTTGCAGCCTAGTCATTCTGTGGGTTCTGTGGATGATTTTCCCATTTGGAAAGGCCATGAGGTCAATCTCTCTTGGTGCCTTCAGGTCCAGGTGTACAGTTTTGTAGATGCTAGGTGCTTGATAACCACTGGCTCGAGGCTGACTGGGTCCTTGCCCCAGGAGAGGATGAAAGTCAATCTGAAGGGGTCCCAGTTGACAGGCTGTTTCAAGGTCATCACTAAAGAATCTTCTTAACAACTCCATCCTAGAAGCCCTTCTTTGGAGCTAATTTCAACCCCTCCTACCATGAGGGAAGCTTGTTTGGTTCTTAGGGCAAGTGTACAATAGCTTCTGAATTACCCACACTGCAACAAACTTTACTCTGGTTTTCCTAAAGACCCCCAAATTCTCCCGCATCCAACTTATCACTGCTAACAGATACCCACTGAGTGATCTGTTGTAAGCTCACCTTCTTTCCTTCTCCCCACTGGCCTTCTGTCCCTGTGGCCGATTCTAATTTGTTTCATTACAGGCAGGCATCATGACAGAATAGAAAGAATATGGGATTTGGAGTAAAAAACAACAACAACAACAACAACAACATGAATTGCAGTTCAGCTGTGAACCTGTTGGCTGTGTGACCTTCATTCAGCCAGCCGCCTCTCCTCCAGAGCCCAAGTCTTTTCATTTGAAAGGGGATTGGGGCTAGAGGTGTAGGGTGTGTGTGTGAAAAATCCCTGTGCTCAGCCCCTCCCTCCAAAGGGGTGAGGATGGGGTGAGAGGCTCCTCCAGCCCTCTGATGGAGTCTTGCTTTTTTCGCCAAGCCTCTTGATCAAGTTGTAGCAGAACGAGCACTGGCTGAGCTTTACCTTTGGAAGCTCAAAATGAAACAACAGCCTTAACAAATGAGACCTTGAGCCAGACAGAACATAAAGCAAACCAATCATCCTTGCCATTAGCTCAAAATGGATCAAAGACTTAAATATAAGAGCTACAACCATAAAAGTCTACAAATCTAGAAGGAAACATAGAGCTAAATTGTCATGACAGTGGCCATGGTTTCCTGGATGTGACACCAAAAGCACAAGCTACCAAAGAAAAAAATCGATACATTGGACTTCATCAAAATTAAAAACACTTCTGTTTCAAAGGATACATCCTGGCAAGGATACATCCTGATGAGGATACTTGCTTGCTATTATATTGTCTCAAGAGCCCCAAATAAAAAGTTGCACAGGCAGGGTATTGGCATAAGAATGGACATGGAGATCAATGGAATAGAACTGAGAGTCCAGAAATAAACTCTCACATTATGGCCAATTGATTTTCTACAATTGTGCCACAACAATTCAATGGGGAAGGAGTAGTCTTTTCAACAAATGGTGCCAGGAAACTGGATAGTGACATGCAAAAGAGTAAGTTTGGACCCCCCCCCTTACTTCTTACCATATGTGAAAATTAACTTGAAATGGACCAGAGACATAAATATAAGAACTAAAAGTATAAAAATCTTAGAAGAAAACATAGATGTCAATCTGTATGACCTTGGATTTGGCAATGGTTTCTTAGATATGGCACCCAAAGCACGTGACCAAAAACCAAGTAGATAAATTGGAAGTCATCAAAATGTAAAACTTTTGTGCTTCAAAGGACACTGTCAAATGAGAGACTGGAACCCTCCTGTATTGCTGTTGGGAATGTTAAATGGTGCAGCAATGGTGGGAAACAGATTGGCAGTTCCTCAAACAAATTAAACATAGAACTAACATATGACCCAGCAATTCCCCTTTAGGTATAGATCTAAGAGAATCGAAAACAGGTGTTCAAACAAATGTGTTGTGCCCAAATGCTCATTGCAGTACTATTCACAATAGCCAAAAGGTGAAAACAACTTAAGTATCCACCAAAAGATGAAAGGATGGGGCACCTGTCTGGCTCAGTCGGTAGAGTATGGGACTTTTGATCTTGAGGTTGTGAGTTTGAGCCCCATGTTGGGTGTGGAGTTTATTTAAAAAAAAAAAAGAAAGATGAATGGATAAACAAATTGTGGTATATGCATTCCATGGAATAGTATTCAGCTGTCAAAAGGGGGAAAAGCGCTGATTCATGCTACAACATGGATGAACCATGAAGACATCATGCTAAGTGAAAGAAGCCAGTTACAAAAGGCCGAGTGTTATATGATTCCATTTATATGCAGTGTCCAGAATGGAAAAATCCGTAAGAGACAGAAAATTAGATTAGTGGTTGCCAGCAGCACCTGGGGGAGGGGGAAATGGGGAGTGACTGCTTAACGGGTACGAGAGTTCATTTGGGTGTGATGAAATGTTCTGGAATTACATAGTGGTGATCATTGCACAACCCTGTGAACACACTAAAAACCATTGAATTGTCCACTTCAAAGGGTGAATGTCATGGTTTGTGAATTCTAGCTCAATAAAAATAAATTGCAGCACTGAGGCCATGTGGTGGGTGCAGAGGTCAAGATCATGGGCTTTGGAGTCAGAGGGACCTGGAGTCGAGACCCAAACCCTTCCCTTTCTACCCGAGCATCCTTGGGTTGGCTGCTGAGCCTCTGAACGACTCCGTTTCCTCATAGGTGAAATGCGTCTGATAATACCCACCTCGCAGGATAGTTGTGAGGGTTTCGGGGGATAATCAATGTAGGCGGTGCTGTTGTAATTAAGGTCGTGGCATGGTTGTTTTTCTCATCCTGAGCAAGAGAAGACTCAGGTGGGGGCTGGTATCTGTCTTTGTATCCCTTCAGGGCTCTCAAGAAGAGAAGGAGTTTGACTCTCTCCCTGAGGCCTGAGCAGTAAAAAGAGGAGCCGTAGAAAGATGCGGGGGAGAATATTCTACAGGGCTTAATCCAGAGGCAAAGGGGCTGCCTCAGGAGGTAGTGAGGAGCAGGTCACTGGAGGTGTGCAAGCAGAGCCTGGATGAGCCCTTGGCATGGTTCACACCACACGCCGGGATCTGGGCCAGACGCCTCTAAGCCTCCAATCTTGAGAAGCTCGGGTTTTATGGATTACACAGGGAGTCAGGTGACGACTCTGTGGGAGGCTGCCAACGTCGTACACTCCACGGTGCTCTCCTGAACTGGAGGAAGGCCAATTCGCTCCAGAAAGGAGGAGGAGGGGGGAGGCCGACAGTAAATTAACATGGTGGCAGGCCCCCTTTCAGGGTTTCTGGCTCTGCCAGTAGAGAGAGAGGTTGTACCACGTGTGAGCACGTGAGTGTGTGTGCCTCTCCTCCTGGGGGAAAGACAAAACAGGGCTCCCTCCAGCCTCCTCCTGAGAATTAAATAGGTAGCCCTCCTTCTCTTCTCCTTTTGAGACAGCTGCCCCATGGGAAGCCAACCTGGGGGGGCGGCAGGATGAAGGCACAAGGAGGGGTGGGTATCTGTGGGGACCGAGTGAAGCCCAGATCCCTTTCACATCCCACCTTTGAATGCCCCTTCAGTGATGGAGTCGGGGCTCTCCCTTTTCCGGCCACCCTCTCAACACCGAGGAACCCACTCCCCTCCCCCTAATCCCTCTCTTCAGCCCCTGGGTAATTTTCCTTTTGAAAAGCTGACCATTAAAGTCCACATACTCCATTCATATGAAAGTCCAGACTAGGGAAATAATAGAGACAGAAAGCAGTGGTCACCAGGGGCTGGCCGGGTGGAGGGGCGAGGGACGATCACTAAAGGGTTCAAGGTTGCTTTTGGGGGTGACAACAATGTTCTAAAATTCACTATGCTGATGGTTGCAGAGATCCGTGAATCGACTTGAAATCACTGAACTTAATACCTTAAATGGGTAAATTGTATGGTATGTGACCTATATGTCAATAAAGCTGTTATTTTATTTTATTTTTTTTTTAAGAAAGCCATTGGGCAGTCCTTCGTTAGTTGACTCACCTCTTCAAATTTCCAAGAAACTCCAGAACGTGTGCCATGGGTCTGTCTGTGCCTGGCCTGCATCAGCATGGTTCCCGGGCCTGTCATTGCTGGCGCTGGGTGCCGCACCGTTGGGCTGGGCACCTCATTGTGACTGCAGATGGCTGGCCAAATGCACTGTGTGTATGCAGCAATGAGAACTATCTGGAAGGCATTTAATATAGTGACTCACAGGGTCATGCTTGGAAAATTAATTCAAATTGGCTTGGCATCGAGCCAAGGAAAACTGTCTGAAGAGGCTGTAAACAGAAAGTAATGGATTGAGCCGAAGGAGGGATGGAAGGAAGGCGGCAGGGGGAGGTCCAGCCGCACAGCCCCCAAGGCAGCCAACTGGGAAGGGCTAATATAGTGGCTGGCACTCGCCGTACTTGGCTGGGGCCTGGGGACTGGGGCCCAAGTCCCAAGGACCTCTGTCTCTTGTCACTTCCTCTCCCCACTCTTGAGTCCCCGGTACCTGGTTTATTCCCCCCGGCAGTACTGCTCCCTGTCACTCCAGGATATGCCTGGCATTCCTGATATTTCTGTTTGCACCTTATCTTCCTACCTCCCTGCTGGGAGCTCCTTGAGGGCAGAAATGGGGTAGCCATAGAGGAATGATGTGAATCACTTGTGCTGCCCCAATATAGTGTCTGCCCAGGGGAGGCCCTGACGGGCTGCCAAGGGGCCCCACCTTTTTAAACCCACACCTCACTGAGCAACAATATTAATGAAAGCCTTCACTTCCAGTAGTACATACTGGCAAAGATGTAGGTTTCTTTATGGGTTTTCCAGAGAGATGTTATAATGCGTTTGGTTTTTCACAGATTTATGGAGGTTTAATGTAGATACTATAAATTGTAGGTGTATGATTCAGTGATTTTTAGGAAATTTGTAGAGTTGTGCGATCATCATCCCAGTCAGTTTGGAACATTTCCATCCCTAAATATGCCTTCTAAGCCCTGCATTGCCCCGTATTCTGATACATCCAGAGAGGCAGTGTCCCTTTCCTTCCCCTTCTTGGCTCTGGGGAGTGGAAGCTTGCTTACCTGGGGACCAACCAGCTGAGGTTCTCAACCCAGCTCTGCCACTGAGGGGTTGGGAGAACTTGGGCAAGTCGTTCCCCTCTCTGGGCCTGGTTTTCCCTTCTGGGAAGCAATGGAGTTGGGACTGGGGAGGGGACTTGGCTGCCTTGGACTATCTCTGCCCTGGCAGGAGGACATGGCGGAGGTCCACGAGTGAGGAGCTCTGGGACCCTCAGGTGTAGAACCTCTTACCTGGGCCCAGTGGCACCTGAGCAGGTAGAAGCAGAGGTGTGGGAGGCTCCTTTCGCAGGCATCAAAGTGGCCTCACCTCCGCAGGCACATTTAACATTACTGCTGCTGGAGGTATGACCAATCTTGTGCAAACGGAGCAGTGTGGAAGCATCCATATGAAGCCTGATTCCTTCAGAGGGGCTCCCAGGAGGCCCTCACACATTTGCCATGCTTCTTTGGCCCCCCACTGCCTCCCCTGGCTGAGTGAATTCAAACAAACATTTCCTGAGTGCCTACTGGGGACAGGGTTCAGGTGAGGAGGCCCCACAAAGGGTATGGATGTGTGAAAGACAGTTTAGGCCTTGGAGAGCCCCACATTCTCCACAGTAGCGGAGATGGGGGGGGGTCTGTAAGTTTCCTATGGCTGCTGTAACCAATTACCACAACTTAGTGGCTTAAGACGACACATATTTATTATCTTAACGTTCTGGAAGCCTGAAGTCTGAAATGGGGCTCGCTGAACTCAAGCCAAGGTGTTGTCAGGGCTGCGTTCCTTCTGGCAGCTCTAGGGGAGAGTCAATTTGCATGCCTCTTCCAGCTGACGCTAACCCTCCTGCCCCACTCTTCTAAGGACTCTGTGATTACGTTGGGCTCACCCAAAAATCCAGGATAGTTTTCCCATCTCAAGACCCTTGACTTAAGCACATCTGCTAAGTTTCTTTTGCCAGGGTAGGTAAGATATCCAAAGGTTCTGGAATTAGGATGTGGACATCTTTGGGAGATTGTCCATCCACCCCCACAAGGCCTCAGTCGAGCAGCTCCTCTGGATGCCACCCAAGTAGGCCTTGACTATGCACACGCACGCACGCATGTGTGCGTGCACGCGCACGCACACACACACTGTTATTTTTTTCCAAACCATTGGAAAGTAAGTTGCTGACATGATGCTCCATTACCCCTAAATGCTTCACTGTGTATTTTCTAAATACTAGGACACATATCAGAATTAGAAAATTAAGGGGCGCCTGGGTGACTCAGTCGTTAAGCGTCTGCCTTCGGCTCAGGTCATGATCCCGGGGTCCTGGGATCGAGCCCCGCATCGGGCTCCCCACTCCGCGGGAAGCCTGCTTCTCCCTTCTCCCACTCCCCCTGCTTGTGTTCCCTCTCTCGCTGTCTCTCTCTCTGTCAAATAAATAAAAAAATCTTAAAAAAAAGAATTAGAAAATTAACATTTAATACTACTACCTAATCCATAGATTCCATTCAAATTCCTATGCTTGTCCAAATAATTGATGCAGAAACAACAAACATACAATTAAAAAATCGTCTTTGCCACCAACAATAAAAACTGCCAACAAAACGCCTTTCTTTTTCCCAATTTCCTTTCTGGTCCAAGATCTAATCCCAGATCATACATTTGCAGTTAGTTGCCATGTCCCTTTGACGAATCTCCTTCAATCTGGAATGGTTTCTCAGTCTTTCCTTGGTTTTCATGGCCTTGACACTTTTGAAGAACAGAGGCCAGTTATTTTGTAGATTGTTCCTCCATTTGGATTTGGTCGATGTTCCCTCAGGAACACCTGAGGAGTGATGAGTTCTCAGTACATCATATCAGGTGGTATATGATTTGTCCTATTACTGGTTACATTAACTTTGGTCACTTGATTAAAGGGTTGTCTGCCAAGTTTTTCCACTGTAAGGTGAATTAGCAATGACTTTATATTTATTAACTTATAAGTAATTAATAAGGAATTCTAGTATTTGGGGGGAGATACTTTGAGATGATATAAATATCTGTTCCTCATTCAACTTTCACCTGCCAGTTCTGGTTCATAATTCTTGCCTGAATCAATTATTATGATGATGGGTTTCTAATTCCGTCACTCCTTCTACATTTGTTAGTGGTCCTTCCACTACAGAAAGAGCTTTCCCTCCTCTCCCACTTTTTGTTCATTATATATCAGTATGGGCTCACAAATTCCTATTTTATTCAACATATATCATTCATTACTCCTTTTTTGACTTTGATGCATATATTATTCCAGACTTGGTCAGTGGGAGGTCCTTCAAATTGTTTAGAAACCAAGACGTGGGGGCTGGTTGTGCTCATCGCTACTGGGATGTCACTGCTTCTAGGCCCTCTCAGCAGACAAAGCTAGGAGATAAATACGCACGCACATGCACGCACATCTACGTCTATAGGTATATATCTAAAACCGTGCATTCACACCAACTCCAGAAACCTGGTCGTTATTATCCCCAACCTATTTCCTCGTTTACTCAATTCCCCCATATAGGGTTAATCTCCTGGTCCCCAAGGCTGTCTCAGCTGTGGCTCTGCTGGGCTTGCCTGCTGTACCTCCTGGGGCAGCCTGCCCGGGCCCCGCCCAACACGGCTGAACTGACCCCAACCTGCTGGGTGACCCTGGCCCCTTCGCTTCCCCCCAGGTGGTGGGAGCGGCAGGTAGAAGTCTGAGCAGCGTGCAGAGCACTGTATGGGGCTAGAGCTCATGGAAAGGTGGGGTGTGTGAGAGTTGGGGGTCAGTGCTTCTCAAACTGGGGCAGCTGCCGACTGCAAGGAAGGGGTGGACAGCTCCGGAGGAGTAAGGAGTTTGGATCGGGACTGGGTCCAGTGTGATGAGCTCGAGTGAGCAGACCGAATTTACATATTCTTCAGAGGCTCTGACAGTCCTGTGAGTATGTGAGGGAAAGGGCTGAGCAGGTAGGGGGTGGATAAGACTGGAGGCAGAGACTAGTTAGGAGGCTGTTGTAGGAGGCCATGGAGGGGGATGGAAGCAGGAGCTAAGGCAGTGGCAGTGGCAAAAGAGGAGACAGGCTTGGTGGAGGGGGAGGCGGTGGCCAACTTGGAGTGGGGGGGGGCGGGGGAAACCCCTCCTTTCTGTGCCAGGCTCCTAGAGGCCAACCTGAATGGGGAGGCGGAAGGGGACCTCAGAGGGAAGCCTTTGCAGCAAGCGGGTGAAGGTACAGAATGTGGAAGAGGCGCTCTCTAGGGGATAGCTCATCAAGGCCACAGAAGGGCTGAGCTTTTCAAGGGACAGGGAGTGTGGGGCCCCAAGACCTCAGTCTGAGTACTGGGGCAGTTGGGGTGGTGGGAACATGGGGCAAAGAAGAGCCGGGCAGGGAAGGAGGGGAGGAGACAAGAGAGAGCACAGCACTCCCTGAACAGCAGCTAATCCTGGTTGAGCTGGATCCTCTGTTGGAGCCCCCACCTCGGACCCCTTAGCGGGGAGCCTCTCCAAATCCTCCTGGACCTCTGGAGTGGCCTTGTTCTTAAACTCCAGTGAACATTCCAGTCACCTGCGAGATCATCCAGCATGAAGATGCTTGCCCTCTGCCACCCGAAGGTAGGCTCATCCATATGGGCCCATTCAACCCTGTGGATTCCACAAATGACCTGTAAGTGCCCTGTCCTCCAGGCAGTGCCCTGTACGTGCCCTGTACGTCCAGGCAGACGACCGTGATTTGCAGGAGGATCTGAAAATTCACACCTTACTTTCTCCCATTGACAGTTTCTGAGGGGTCATCGTCCTTTGGCATCACGGGACCCCAATGGTGCTCAACACCTTAGCTTTAAGGCTCTCTAATCTCCTGCCTCTTTGTTGGGGAGAGAATAGTCTCTTTAGGTACACCCCAGAAATGCCCCAGGAAAGCCCCTGGCCAGAGCCCGATGGGCTCGATATCGTGTTGGGTGGAGAATCCCCAGTTTGCATGTCCCGGTTTTCCTACAGGGGGCTCCCTAAAGTAATAGTGTAGATGGCAACAGTGAGGGTGGTTACATCACCCAGTGGCACAGGTGACAGCCTGTGACAGGCCCTGACCCGGACCGGTGCTCCTCGGCACCCATTCCTTGCCCTATCCAAAGCCGGGAGCCCACCCCGAATTCCTCAGTGGCTGGAGCCTGAGCGGAGGCTGTGGCCCCCAGAACACGGTTCTCTTGTTGGCCTCCTGTGAGGACCTGCTCTGATTGCTCACCAGAAGCACCCAAGCACGTCCTGTAGCAAGCAGGTGATAGGCCTTCCCCGCCCGGCAAGGGACCTGAGGCAACAGAGTTCACAGGCCAGCCTGGCAATGTGGCTTCCGGTGAGCCAGGAGCCGCCCCAGGTCCTGTGGGATTAATCCGGCGTCTGCCCAAGCGTGTGTCTTATAGTCTGCCAGCAGTCAGTGATTATTCGTTGCTGACTTCGAAAGCCATATCATATCCCACTTAGCCCGCTGGGGGCCGTCGATTCATTGATCTGCAGTCGTGGAGCTCAGGGCGATCCCAGGCCTTAGGAGAGAAGCAAGGAAGGGGCCAGCGGACAGGGCAAACCCTATGCTGAAGGTGGTCACACTTATCCTCCATTCAATTCAGCCCATACTGCCTGGCCGGCCCCCTGGGAGCCACCCCGGGCAAGGGCTGTGGGAAGCCGAGTTGAAACAGCAGCTCTGACAGCTGACCTCGCTCGCCCTGGCCTGCAAGAGGCTGAGAGCCTGGGTGGGACATGCAAGCCGGGGGCTTAGCGCCCGGGGGCCCCCAGTGTCGCACCGGCACACTTGGCAGGTGGCCGCTGGTCGGCACAGGAGGGAGCCACGTGCTGTCCCTGTACGTCCTCCTCCCCCAGCACGCACCGGCCTCCCTCGTCCCCTCCATCCGCTGCACACACACTCCCATGCCCAGAAACACACTCACACCTGTTCACACTCACATGCCGTCACGTATACACACTCACACACTCTCACACATATGTTCTCAGGTGCACACACTCTTACAGATGCCCTCACTGACACACTTTCACACATACTCCCTCACACACACATGCCCCCCACTCATATGTGCCCTCACACACACGTATGTGCTCACATGCACACACCCACACAAGTCCTCCCTAACACATTGTCACACATACTCCCTTACCCAGGCCCCCCCCCACACATGCCCTCACATATACACATGCTCACACACACACACGTGCCCGCTCGTACCCCCCACTCTCACACTCACACCGGCTCACACATACTCTCACTTACAAACCTGTCTGCACATACACGTAAACCCACGTACATTCGTATACTCACACACTTGCACCTCACACAGCCACACTCTCGTGCTCACACACTCTCACAAGCGCTCTCACTCACACGTGCGCTCTCATTCCCATACGCATCGCCTCACACACACGCTCACCCCCCACGGAAGTCCTCACACGCATCCTCTCACACCACACACCCCATGCGCCCCGCACCCCCGCTCACTTATTCCAGCTAGCTTTCCTTCCACTGCCACGTGTGGCCGTGCTTGGGTCCACCTGCGTGGACCTGGGTCTCCACCTGGGGGTCCCTGGGAGCTGAGGAAGCCGGCCAGTCCAGAGGCCTGGGCGAAGAATGTGGCTCTCACACAGACGTGAGAAGGGAAGGCCGGCTCCTAGGCGTCCTTTTTGTTTTTTTTTTTTTAAACACCTGGAGAGCTTTTCAAAAAGAAAAGAAAAACTTGCACGTGTCTTTGACCAAGCCTCTAGACGTCACTGCAAGGAACTACAGGGTCTGGACACATTATGTCTCTCAAGCAGCCCGGACGCACGTCCATTCAGTCGGCCAGCCGGTCAGTCCATCAGGTAGTCCTCAATATTGACTGAGCACCTACGAAGAACCCAGATGTCAAGAATACATACAACCTTGAACAAGAACAGACTAGTAGAAAGACACAAGCAGAGAATGGCAGCGTGGCCAAGAGCTGATGGGATGGAGGTGTCTGGGGTGCACTGAGGAGACGTCCCTCCCCTGACCAGGGCTCCCGGGTAGCCGTGGTCCCTGCTGGGTTTATGGATGGGGAGGCAGACACGCAAGTAAATGAACTCTGTGGTTGGCAAACTTAAGGGTGCATCCACTTCCGGGGGAGGGCTTATTACAACACAGATTCCTGGGCCCCAGCCTTGAGTTTCTGAGCTTGTAGGTCTGGCGTGGGGCCCGAGAACTTGCATTTCTTACATATTCCCGGACAATGCTCGCCAATCTGTCAGACCCTGGGCTAGAAGTCTGTATGGGGAGGGGAAAGGGCACAACTGGCTTTGAGAAGCAATGGGTTCAGCCAGGAAAGGCACATGCTTATAGACAAGCATCTCTTTTCTGCTGCTACTGGATCAAATCACCACAAATTTAGTGGCTTTAAACAACACAGATTTAGTACCTTCTAATTCCGGAGGCTGGAAGGCTGACAAGGGTCCCACTGGGCTAAGATCGAGGTGTCAGCAGAGGCACGTTCCTTCTGGAGGCTCTCAGGGAGAATCCATTCCTTCCCTTTTCTAGCACCTAGAAGCCACCTGCGCTCCTTGGGTCATGTCCATGTCACTCCAACCTCTGTGTTGTCACATCTCTCTGACCTTCCTCTCTCTCCCTTCCCTGTGTAAGACTCGTATGATTAGATTAGACCCACCTGGATAATCTAGGACAACCTCCTCATTTCCAGATCCTTATTTTAATCACATCAGCAAAGTTCCTTCCTCCTTGTAAGGTAACACATTCACAGGTTCTGGGGATTAGAGCATGGACATGAGGGGGCCATTATTCAGCAACTAAGCAGTGGAGGTCAGGACCAAAGAGTGATGGGGGCTCATCCTAACACAGCACCTACTACAGGGCAAACACTGCCCTGAGGGTTTCACATCCACCTTCTGGAATTTTCACTGCCGCCCCCGTGTAGTAGATTCCAGAAGGACTCTTTTTATGGCTGAGGAACCAAACTTAGAGAGGTGAAGTGCTTTGCCCAAGGTCATACTGCCAGGAAGCAATGGAGCTGGGATTTGAGCCCAGGTCTCTCTGGGCCCAGAGCCCATGTTCTTGACCGCTAGGCTTCGCTCTACCGCCTGGGTAGTGCCGTCCAGGCTGGTGAAAACGCCAAATCTCCGAAACGGAAGAAGCCCCCCCTGTTTCCTCCTTCTCCCTGCTTCCCCATCTCACCTTCACCAGGCCCCGCTTCCCACAAGCGGCGCTGGCTGCTTGCTCTTCTGCTTCCTTTCTGCCAGGTGGTCAGCTAGTGGCCTTTCTATCCCCCTCAGCCACTGTGGCCCCGAGCCTTTCCCCTCTGCCCAGCTTCCAGATACCCCTCAGCAGAAGGGCTATCAAGACCTTCCAAGACCAGCAAGGGCCCTTGGAGGGCTGGTGCCTGTCCTTTGACCTCAGAGAAAGGGACAGAGACAGCCTAGAGGACTGGGACCTCTGGGGGACCCCTGTGCAGGTGGCCTCAGGTGACCGGAGATGTTTCACTCCCATCTCCCCAGTCAGCCCAAGTGGGTGATGTTTTGGAAGGGGGACAGTAGTCAGTCAGCCCACGTGCCGGCCAGTTTTCTGGTTGGTACATTCAGCAAGGAGCCGGCAGCTTCCTGCCCCTGCCTAGCTGTGGGGCCTTGGAGAAGTTACCTAACTTCTTTGTGTACCTCAGTTTCCTCAACCGTAAAATGGGGATAAAAATAGAAACTACCAATGAAATAATAGCGGCAAACTGCTTCGTAAATGGTAAGAAATAGGAAACTGACCCATTATTCTGATTACTATTCTACCAGCAGCCTCTGCCATGGCCACTGGACTGCGTGGCGGGGGGTTAGGGGGGTGGTAGGGTGGGTAGTAGCTTTGGGCCCTGCCTCAGCATGCTCCTTTTCCCAGGCAAGGTGCTGGCAAAGAGCCCAAGGCTCAACTTCTCCCTGCATCACCCACAAGCTCTCTGGCCTGTCACCTAGATTCCCCTCCTTCCCTTGCCCTAGCCCCAAACTGGCAGGCAGAAGTGGACCTAAAGGGAAGGGCCCCTGGGGCACACGAGCAAGAGTGTGCGTGTGTGTGTGTGTGTGTGTGTGTGTGTGTGTGTGTGTGTGTGTGTGTAGGGGGAAAGGGTGCCCAGGTTCCAGCCAATGGGTGCTGGCCCAACTGGAGCCCAAACCTGGCCACTGGCCCCCAGTAGGGGATCTTCCGGGCTCAAATCCACAAAGGGGCTCTGGGTTCAAATCTCCATGTGGCCACCCAATCTCTGAATACAGTCTCCGATTTATATCGCACTACTTCCCAAAAGGACTTAAAGTGGCTGCTAATAGACACATGCACATCCAAGCCACTAAGGATGGAGAAAGAGAAATTCAAGATGTAAAACCATAGCAAGACAGTTATTGTCCTTGAACATCAAGTTCAGCTCTGAGTTTCCTGGTAGGCAATGCCCAAGAGGGAAGAATGATGGAGAATATGCATCTCATTGTCTCAATGTCACTTCCACAGGGCAACCGACCTTTCCTTGGGGTGACCTAGTAGAGACTTTGAACAACCCACAGACACTATCCCATGGGCGACATGGGCAGAAACTTTGGCAGTGAGCTCCAGGGAGGAAAGAGGTATCTGCCTGGTGGGATGAGGAGAACACCAGGCTAATTCAGTTCAGATCTGGGTTTCCTCTCTCCATCTGGAGCAAGACTGAACAAACCAGGGAGGACTGGAGGGGAAGGTGAGTCCCTTACCTCATTGCCCTTGACTACCATCCACCTTAGCTGTGCTGACAATGACAGATGATTTCAGGGACTTGGATTCCAACCATTAGGCTAAATTCTTTGAGAATTTAGCAGCTATTAACAGGCAGGTATCCCTGGGAAGGGTAATCCATGAAACCACTGCATCTTTTATACTCAGCTGTGATCTTGAAAGCTGAGTGGGAGCTTGAAGGTGTGAGGGGAGGGCCAGGAAGCTGCTATAAGAAATCCAGATCTCAACCTGGGATCCAACAAGGGAAAATGGTAAGCTTTGGGTTTACTATGTGTTCAAACTGTACGGTGACCTCCCAGAATCCCTCTGGTCTCAGGATTATGGGAGAGGCACTTATTGCCCTGTTGCAGAATTTATCAATTTAACCCAGGGCGCTCCTCAAGGGCAGGCAGAGCCTCAGTCTTGTTCTTATAGCTGCCATAACAAATTGCCACAAACTTAGTGGCTTAAAATGAGAAATATTTATTCTCTCACAGTTCCAGAGGCCAGAAGTCCAAAGTGGGTCTCACGGAGCCAAAATCAAGGTGTTATAGAGTCACTCTCCCTCTGGAGGTTCTAGGAGAGACTCCTTCCTTGCTGAGAATCCACCCAGCTTCTGGTGGCTTCCAGCATTCCTTGGCTTATGGTCACATCATTCCAATCTCTGCCTCTGTCTTCACGTGGCCTCATTTTCTGCCTGTGTGTTATAAAATCTCTCTAAGACTACGTGTGATGGCATTTAGAGCCCACCTGGATCACTCAGGATAACCTCCCCATCTCAAGATCCTTAACCGAATCACGTCTACAAAATCCCATTTGCTATATAAAGTAACATTCACAGGGCCCAGGGATTAGGACCTGGATAACTTGGGGGGAGCATTATTTAGCCTCCTACACTCCTCAAGTACCTAGTCCGGGGCCCAGCTCACAGGAGGTGTTCAGAAAGATGCTTGTGGGATGGCTGAATGAACTGCAGTTTGAACTCCAAAATAACCGGGTGGCTTCCATGTGGATTCTGGGCTCCCAAGCAAAGGTTTGTTTTGGACTTAATTGTTTCCTCGTCCCTGTGTTGGGCAAAGAAACCATTACAGTCAGTTGTGGTCTCTAGGGGGTAGAGACGTGAGTTCAAGGTCAAGAGTACTAGGCTAGCTGGGCTCCTTACAGTAAGTCAGTCACCCTCTCTGGACTTTGGTTTCTGCAGTGGTAAAATCAGATTTGTAATCCCTACCCCTCCCTGCCTGCTTCTGGCAGTAAGTGCAATGACCCTGTGAGGTAAGGATGTCTGATGTTACACAAATAAATGTCAAGAATTGTTAAAAGTATCGTGATAGAATTTAAACAGAGGAAGAAGGGAGAGGGTAAGTTCAACTCAAAGGATTGCATCTCTCATGGTGGAATTCAGATCTATGCTTCAGCCATGGTCTCTTGACCCTCTTCTGCTGCCCTGGGTACAAGGGCCAGAGTGAGAGGCTGCTCGTGAATTCTGATCTGTTGCTGGCCTTCGCTCTGCTTCTGCTAACGTGTGAGCTGAAGCCCAGAAAGCCGTGCCACTCCTTCGCGGCACAGAGATGGGGAGCGGCAGCCCAAGGAGCCTCGCGGAGATAGGGCACACGCTGTCCTCACAGCCTTGCACAGACAGAAGCCACTGAGTCCTTAAGAGCCGAGGCAAAGGCCGACACGCTCAGGCTTCCCGGTCCACCTGTTCATAGTGGTTTTCCGATCAAGGACGCACTGACTCAGGAGTGGCTCGGCTACCTTGGTACCAGGGGCCATTCGTCAGTTGCCTTTTGGTCCTGCAGGTGTCCTTTGTGTGCCATCACTAAGCAGGTGGGTGACTGGGAGGGAGGGAGTGCCAAGCCCAGAGCCTCAGGGCTGCAAAAGACCCCAGAGGCCATTTGGTTCAAGCCCTGAGGGGCATCCAGGGATGAGAAATAGCCAATGAAGACAGGCAGGCCAGAAAAGAAGCTGAGAAGTGGGAAGGAAGGGCACGCAGGACAGAAAAGGCACCCGCCTCAGGGGCCGGAGCCAAAGCCTCTAGTCTTCACGCTGCCACTGACCAGCCCTGGATCCTTGGCTAAATCGCTTCCCCTCACTGACCCTCACTTTCCCCCTCTGAACATGAGGGGGTGGCACTAGATTCATTGGTTCATTCATTGGTTGGCCAAATATGCATTGAGCACCTACTGTATTCCATGCTTATTCCGGGCACTGGGAACAGAGGATCCTGAGGAAACAGGAGAAAGAATGCCTTAGCGTGGTAGGGGCAGGACGCAAGGCTGCAGAGCATTACAAGGATCCAATAACTGAGCTGTGGATGGTGCCGTGTGTGTGTGTGCGGCAAAATACACAAAACATTAGGGACACCTGGCTGGCTCAGTCAGTGGAGCGTCAGACTCTTGATCTCGGGGTTGTGAGCTCAAGCCCCACGTTGGGTGGAGAGATTGCTTAAAAGTAAAATCTTAGGGGCGCCTGGGTGGCTCAGTCGGTAAAGCGTCTGCCTTCAGCTCAGGTCATGATCCCAGGGTCCTGGGATCGAGTCCCACATCGGGTTCCCCGCTCAGCAGGGAGCCTGCTTCTCCCTCTGCCTGCCACCCCCCTGCTTGTGGGTGCGCTCTCTCTCTCTCTCTCTCTCTGACAAATAAAAAAATAAAATCTTAAAAAAATTTTAAAAATACACAAAACATAAAATTAACCATTTTAAAGCATACAACTTGGAGACATTTAATACATTCAGGGTGTTGTGCAACCAATACCTCTATAAAATTCTAGAACCTTGGGTGCCTGGGTGGCTCAGATGGTTAAGAGTCTGCCTTCGGCACAGGCCATGATCCCAGGGCCCTGGGATCAAGCCCCGTGTTGGGCTCTCTGCTCAGTGGGGAGTCTGCTTCTTCCTCTCCCTCTCCCTCTGTGCTCTCTCAAAAATAAATAAAATCTTTTTAAAAATGCTAGAATCGTTTCTCTCCTGCCAAAAGGAAACCCTGTACCCACTGAGCAGCTACTCCCATTCCCCTGTGCCTCCAGCCCCTGGCAAACACTAATCAGCTTTCTGTCCCTGTGGACGTGACTATTTTGGACCTTCCTATCAATGGAATCGTAGAGTATGTGGTCTTTTGTGTCTGCCTTCTTTCACCGTGTAGCACGGGTCACTACTCAGTCGTTTGTATGACTGAAAACATGCCATTGTATGGAGAGACCACATTTTGTTTATCAGTCATCAGTTGAATAGACATGTGGGTTGTTTTCCACTTGTTGGCTATTGTGGATGCTGCTGCTGTGGACATTCACGAACAATCCCTGTTTGGGTGGACAATCTCTTGAGTTCCTGTTTTCAGTTCCCTGGGGTCTACACCCAGGAGTGGAATTGCTGCATGGCGACAGCTCCTCTTTACTTTCAGCCCAAAGTGAACCAGGGGGCCGATGTCTCCACACCCTCACCGACACACACGTTATTCCTCCTTCGGCTGTTGGCTTGTAAGGGGCAGGTTAGGGAGGGGGAGTCTGGGAGACCAGGAGGAGCAGCTAGGAAGCGTATGCCGTGTCCCGCAAGCCGGCTGGCCATGGAGGGCCCCTTAATGCGCTGTTTCAGGGCCAGGGCTGGGGCAGGGCCTTGCGGTGTGGCTGTGGTCGTGGTGGGAGATGAGCAAGTGGAGAGCATGTGTAGATTCAGATGGCCGGGGGTGGGGGTGGGGAACAGGATGGTCACTCTGGGGCAGTAGGTAGGGGTGAGGGCGGGGACGGGCTTCCGTGGGCCGTGGGGCTTGCATGATGTAATCTGAGCTGGCCGCCCTGCTGGCCCTGCTCTCCCTCACTGCTGGTACTGCTGGGGCTTTGGGGCATGTGCTGGAGGCCCAGAGGCCCAGAGGCCCGGCTGGCCTGACAGTTTGTTGGAAGAGAGAGACTATCCAGAGCCAGCCACCAGGAAATCTGGCCCAAGAGCACTAGGGGAGCCAAGGAAGACAGGATTTGGGGAAAGCTGGGAAACCTGGAGCGGTGCTGGAACTGTCCCCACCATTGAAATGACAGGTCCCTGTCTCCAGGGGGAGAAAGCCCAGTGCTCAGCTCAGTGCCTGGCAAATGTGTTTGGATCAATGGAGAGAGAGAGAGAGAGATAGAGAGAGAGAGAGAGAGAGAGAGAGACAGAGAGACAGAGAGACAGAGAGACAGAGACATAGACAGAGACAGAGGGAGAGAGAGAGATCCTCACAGGTTCCCAGGAGTCCATTTGCATGCGAGCCGGTGAGGTTTCTGGGGTGGCCA
This sequence comes from Zalophus californianus, assembly GCF_009762305.2. Classification (NCBI taxonomy): domain Eukaryota; kingdom Metazoa; phylum Chordata; class Mammalia; order Carnivora; family Otariidae; genus Zalophus; species Zalophus californianus. The sequence continues at coordinate 4,271,409 of NC_045612.1, read as the reverse complement.
GCAAGGCTCAGGGGCAGGTGCTGGTGGCAGCCAGGGGTCTCAGGAGATAAGAAGCAGGCAGGCCAAGTGGTTTAAGGGTCACTCCGGGCCTCGCCCTCCTGCTCTCTTTTCCTTGGCCTGATCCCCCCTCCCCCACTTACTGTAAGGCCCGTGGTAAGGGTAAAGTCCTGCAACAGCTCTTGACCGTGGCTGAGCACCAAGTCCTGAGCCCAGCTGGCTGGGCCCACGCCTGACCTCACCAGCGGGGCCTGGCGCAGGCAGGCGCCCAGTATGCCTAGTGAGTGGTGGCAGGTTGCACCGGCACGGTGGGGGAATCCCAGGTCACTGGGGTCTCTGAATGCCCGGCCACTCTCCCCAGCTGGGCTGACTTTCTATAGGAACCTGGGGAGGCTGTACTTCTCGAACTGAAAGTAAGAGGGAGAATGCAAGGTGGGGCAGGGAGCAAGGATGGGGAGGCGTGGTAGGGGCAACGTGGGAGGTGGCAAAGGTGTCAGGATCATCCTGCTGTGCTGCTGCTTTTTCAGAAAGCATGTCACCTTTCCAAAGCCTTTCTCACCTACTCCCAGCACTGAGCCAGCCTCTGAGTACTTGCCTGTCCATGGCTGGGACCCCTGGAGCCTGGCCCCTTCCTCCAGCTCCCTCCCTGCAGATGTCCCAGGGGAGTCCTGCTGGGATAAGCAGCCTCTCGCCATTTCTTCTGCAGGGCTCTTCCCTTTGCTCTCCCCTCCCTCTTCCACCTCCCTCTTCCACCTCCCCCTCCCCGTGTGTTCTCCTCCCCCTCCTTCCTCTAGTTCCCTTTCCTTTTCTCCCTGCCCCCTATTTCTCTCCATCCCCATGCACTCTCCCTTGAGACTTCAGCCTTTCTTGCTCCTTCCATTCTTTGCTGCCAGCCCAGGGAACGTGCCACCTCCTGCCATTGCCAGGTGGAGGAGGAGGCTGGGCCTGAGTCTCCCTGCCTTCCTTAGGGGGAGAGAGGACAGAGAACGGTGAGGAGGTAGAGGCAGGGAGGAGCACCCGTCCAGGCCTCAAGAAGCCTGGTGGCAGCTGTGCGGCGGGGGAGGGGAAGCAGGGATGGAACTTCCCAGTGGGACCCTGTCTACACCTCCTTGTCTACACCACCCGCGCGACCCCCTCCTACACACATCTGGCGGTCCCAGCACTGCTCCAGAGCGCCCAGGAAAGGAATGGACGGTGGCAGGGCTGCAGTATCCTGTGGATGTTGTCTAGGTTCTTCTTGGCTGCTTTCTGCTGGACCACCCGTGATGACGGTGGTGCTAGTGGGAAATGCTACATGGTGGCTGCCAGGAGTCCCCCTGACCATTTGTAAGTAAGTCCCCACACTGAGGAGGGGCACATGTATGTCTTAAGACAGCCCTTATGGGGTGTGTGTGTGTGTGTGTGTGTGTGTGTGTGTGTGTGTGTGTGTGAACAAATGAAGAGCACTGAGCAGGCAGTTGGGACTTGGCTACCAGTGTGACTGTGGTCAAGTCACTGACCCCTTTGAGTGTCATTTGCTTCCACTGTGAAATCTTTTGGCCTGGGTGGCCTCCGGGGTTCCTTTGAGCACTGGCACTCAGCCAATTCTAAGCTGCTGTCCCATCCTCTCCAGACTTCCTATTGCTGGTTGTCTAACTGCAAGGTGGTGTGGCCTCTGAAACCACATGCTGGCCTTCCCTGTAGAGTGGCTTTCCAAGGGTGGTCCCTGGGCCAGCAGTGGCACCTGGGAGCTCATCAGAAATACAAATCCTGGAGGCACCTGGCTGGCTCAGCAGGAAGCAGGCTCAGCAGGGGGCCTGCTTCTCCCTCTCCGCTCCCCCTGCTTGTGTTCCCTCTCTCGCTGTGTCTCTCTCTGTCAAATAAATTAAAAAATCTTTTAAAAAAGAAAGAAAGAAATACAAATCCTGAGGCGCCTGGGTGGCTCAGTCAGTGAATCGTCTGTCTTCGGCTCAAGTCATGGTCTCCGGGTCCTGGGATCGAGCTCTGTGTTGGGCTCCCTGCTCGGCGGGGAGTCCTCTTCCCCCCTCCTCCTGCGCATGCTGTGCTCTCTGTCAAATAAATAAAATCTTTAAAAATTTTTTTTAAATAAAAATAAATAAAAATAAAAGAAATACAAATCCTTGGGGCCCACTCCAGACTCACTAACTTAGAAACTCGGCGGGGGGGGGGGGGGCAGACAAAGAATCTGGGTATTAACAAGCCCTCTGGGTGATTCTAGTATACCCTGAAGTCTGAGAACCACTGTGCCAGACCATTTGTATCAATGGAGGAAGCAGGGGAACAGTTCATCCCAAATGGTGGGCAGTGCACTATCCCTGGGGGTTGATATTCAGTCAGAGATGCATGCTCACGTGTGGCCCATGTTGCACACATATATGCATGTGCGTGCACGCACACACAGAGACACACACACACACACACAGTCACTTACTCTGTTTGCACAATAGTCCCTGATCCGTCCACCCCTCTGTTGGCAGCCTTGCTTTAGATAGATTTGATTACAGCAAGATTAAGAATTTCTTTCCATGAAGGACACCACAGATAGTTAACAGACAGACGACAGATGGGGAGAAGATATTTGCTGTTTAAAGCCAACAAGGGATTAATGGATAAAATATACAAGAAAATTCTGCAAACCAACAAGAAAAAGACCCAACAGGAAAATGAGCAAAGCATATGAATAGGCAATTCCCAGAAGGAGAAACCCAAAAGGCTAGCAAGTAAGTATGCGAAGAAATGCTCAGATTCGTTAGTAATCAGAGAAATGCAAATTACAACAATGAGATAGGATACACACATGTCAGATTGGCAAAAAGCAGCTATATGATGCCAAGTGCTGGCTAGGATAAAGAGAAAGGGGAACCATTGTGTGCTACTGGTGGGAGTCCAGCTAGACTGATGCAGCTGCTTGGCAAAGCCACCTGGCAGCATGTAGCCAGATCAAGTGTACACATTCACACCGACCCAGCAATCCCTCTTCTAGGTACACCCCCAGTGGATTCTCGGGTGGGGGGGCCCACAAGGGACTATTAGTTTCCGGTGGCTGCTCTAACAAAGCGTCATAAGCTGGGGGGCTTCAAACAGCAGAAATTGGTTCTCTCATAGTTCTGGAGGCCAGAAGTCCAAGATCAGTGTCACTGGGCTGAAATCAAGCTGTCAGCAGGGCCCACTCCCTTGAAAGCCTCTAAAAGAAGATCCTTCTTGGACTCTTCCAGCTCCTGAGGGCTCCAGGCGTCCACTGCTACCTTCAAAGCCAGCGTCTTCACATCTCATTCCATTGTGCCTTCACCCTGCCTTCTCTGTGTGTGACATCTCCCTTGCCTCCCTTTTATAAGAATACACATGTACTGGTTGAATACTGTCTCTCCAAAATTCATATCCCCCCCAGAACCTCATAAAGTGAACTTATTAGGAAATAGGGTCTTTGCAGATGGAATTAGTTAAGGTGAGGTCCTACTGGAGGAGGAGAGACCTTTCATCCAATGGCTGATGTCCTTATAAAAAGAGGAAAAGACACAGGGAAGCTCAGGGAAGGCCACGTGAGGACACAGAGACTGGACTCGTGTGGACACAAGCCAAGGAAGCCTGGAGCCACCAGAAGCTGGAAGAGGAAAGGAAGGATTCTCTCCAAGAGCGTTTGGAGGGAACGTCCCGCCGACAGCTTGATTTCGGACCTCTGGCCTCCAGAATCATGAAAAAGTAAATGTGCGTTGTTTGAAGCCACCCAGTTTATGGTACTTTGTTATGGCAGCCCGAGGAAACTCCTGACATGTGATGACACTTCAGGCCCACTCAGATAACGTAGGTTAGTCTCTTCGTCTCAAGATCCTTAACTTCCTCACATCTGCAAAGGCCCATTTTCCATGTTAGGTAACATGCACAGGTTCCAGGAACTAGGACCTGGTGTCGTCAGGGGCCATTATTCCGCCTGCTACAGGGACCCGCCCAAGGAGTTCATCGTGCTGTGCTTGTGCTACCGGAGCACTGGAGGCAAGCAGGTACCCACCACCAGGGGAAAGGAGAAGCAACCTTGTGCTTACGAGCAACCAACTCAGGAACGCACAGCAGCATGCAGAGGTCACATACATAAGGCTTAGTGGAAAAGCACCCGGGAAGAAACGGAACAAGTTCTCCAGGACAATACCACTGGTGTTTATTGACACACACACACACACACACACACACACACATACACACACACACACACACACACTACCTCTACACATTTGCCAGAGTACACACTCTGAGGGGAGGGGAACTAGAGTGGAAAATGGGCATTACGAGGAGTGGATGGATGGTTGGATTGACCCAGCCAGAGAGGAACCTCACACCTCAATGATGGCGATGCCATGAGCTGAGGGATGTCGTTACCTGGAGGCCAAAAGAAACAAAGGAGAAGAAAAAGCCCCAGCCCCAGACGGGTGGTTTCCAGAGAAGGCTGCCCCACTCTGGAAGTGCCTCGGCACTCTACAGTGGTAGCAGGTAGCGGCCAGGGAGCTTCATCCTTCCCTTCCTTTTGGGAAGGGAGGAACCATGTGGCCTCCAGAGTGGAAGGAGGACACCCTCCTTAGCAATACCAAGGAACAAGGAAAGCCACACGAATGCCATTTGCTGTTGCCTGACAGTTGTTTTCCATCTGTGCTGAGTGCTCCCTCCCAGCAGCCTTGAGCGGGCAGCTGCCATTGTTGGCTCACCCATCGGTCTTGATTCAGACTGCTCATGGTTTTGTTCATTCTTGGAACACGCCCTGCCTCCCTTTTCCCAGATACAATACTTCTAATGCCACTTGATCAAGTAGCAGGAGTGCAAAATAGAACGAGACCAGTGGCCCTGGAAACAGTCCTATAAATCATCATGAATTCTGAATCAGTTTGGAAAATAGTCAGCCATTTTGACTCCTGGGGAAGCGGGTTGGATCTTGTTTGCCTCTTTCCCTTTGGGTTTCTTTTAGTTCCCTGTAAAGTTCCCCTTGAAAATGCCATCCTTCTTGGCTATGCTTGGGAGGAAAGAGAACCTGACTTTTAATGTTTTGTCTATTAGTACCAAGGCCAGAGGGAAAAGGGGAGTAATATTTTATTGTAACCTTTTCTTTATCCCCCACAAAGGCCTTTTAGCAGAACTGACCTTCAACATTTGTGAATCCAACAACAACAGGAAAACTCTGATTGTGGCACTCAGCTGTGTTCTTGTCTAGGCTCTCGTGATCCACTTAAGGATTCATATTTTCAGGTACACCAACAGCTGCTTGATTTTGCTACTCATTCCTGTCCACCTCCTCACCCCTATTGTTACAGGCATACCGGGGAGATGAAGTTTCCAAACACAAGTAAAGAATCAAGTAGGGGTATTTCATCTCTGAAGATGCTTTAACAGCCTGCTCAAGGTCTGCGCTTTTCAGGAACAAATATTTCATCAGAGCCTTGCCATACGTGACACGGTTGGCACTCCTCGTTCAAAACTGAAACTGCTGCTAAAAACAAAACTCATCTAGAGACTAACATATTCTTAGTCATTTGCTTGGGAGACAGGGATTTACTCCAACCAGGAAAGAGAAGATGAGAGAGCAGGCAGAGGTGGCCTGCTTTCTCTCCTCCTTACAAATATTCCTTGCCTCCCACCAAAAGAGGCCTTCAGCCAACCACTCAGGCCCCCAGAGCCTCAACCTACCCATCTGTACAATGAGGTGGTTGGAACTAGATGCGGGTTTTCACACTCTGTTGGTGGAAGGTTCTAGGAGGTGCTTCCGATGCCACCATGGAGATAGGAGGAGACTTAGCAGGTGGGGATCCTGCCCCCTCTTGTTCAAACATTGCCCCTCTACTTTCACCTGTTCTCTTGATAGGCCATGGCATATGATTTCATTTGAAAAGTCATTGATTTGGGGGCGCCTGGGTGGCTCAGTTGGTTGAGCGACTGCCTTTGGCTCAGGTCATGATCCTGGAGTCCCAGGATCGAGTCCCGCATCGGGCTCCCTGCTTAGCAGGGAGTCTGCTTCCCCCTCTGACTGTCACCCCTCTCATGCTCTCTCTCGCTGTCATTCTCTCTCTCTCAAAAATAAATAAAATTAAAAAAAATATTAAAAAAAAAAAGAAAAGTCATTGATTTTGCTGCTGAAAATGTGTGGAAGCCATTGGACTAGATGAACTGTAAGGGCCCCATACGGGTTTCCTGTGACTACCATAACAAATGACCATCAACTAGGTAGCTCGAAACAGCAATTTATTCTGTTCTGGCTCTAAGGGCCAGGAGTCCAAAATCAGTATCCCTGGCCTGAAATCAAGGTCCTTGGCTTATGGCTGAACCCTACAATCTTTAAAACCTGCATCTTTAAATCTCTCTGCTCTGTCTTCACATTGCCTTCTTTTCTGTGTGTCTGCCCTTCCTCTGCCTCTCTCTTACAAGGATACATGTGACTGCATTAGGGTCTATCCAGATAATCTGGGATAATCTCCCCATCTGGATGTTCTAAAACCTTATCACATCTGCATCAACATACACTATTTTTTTTTTTTTTTTTGTATAAGTTAACAGCCAGAGGTTCTGATGATTAGGATGTGGATGGCTATTGGGGAATCATTCTGCAGCCTACCATCATGGGCCTTTTGAATAGTAAGATTCTAGATCATCTCCCACCCAGTTCCCACCTTAGTAGCTTTCTCTATATTCCCACGTCTTTAAAGAACCCAAAAGTACAGCAATACTTTTTCATTCGACTCAGGAATGGGGAACCAAACTTCATTCTTTCGTCCTGAAAGAGTGTAGATTTGAGAGCCCTGCCCGACTTCTGATGCTTGTACTTCTATAAAAGTCTAATGGGAATTATGAGGTGGTTTCGCTTTGGGGAGCCTTGCCGCCAGAAGCACTGTGCTGGACGATCTAAAGAGCCGGGCACAAGTTGGGACCACAGTCCTAGAAACTGTCTCCCTGCTTAGGCTCTTCCTTTTGCCCTGTGACCGGGCAGCCTGTGTCGACCCTCTGATGACACGGAGAACACCTGCAAACCCTCACAGTAGTCTCCTCCAGGATCTTTCTGAAAACTATTTTGTTGCAAAGATAGTTCCCCCCTGCAACAACTTATTTTCTCTTTTTTCTGATCATAAAAGTAATTTCTGATCAGTGTCAAAAAGTATAAAGAAACAGAATTAAAGATCACCCATAATTCCATCTTTCCAGGACAATCAAATTTGTCGAATGCTTTCTATGGGGCCTGGACCCAGGCTATGTGTGCTTCATACTTTATACTCTGCAATCCTCACAACTATCCTGTGAGGTGGGTATTATCAGACCCATTTCACCAATGGGGAAACTAAGGCGTGGAGAGGTTCAGCAGTCAGCCCAAGGGCACTCAGCTAGGAGGAGACAGAGTTGAGACTTGAACTCAAGTACTCTTGACTCCAAAGCCCATGCTCTTGATCTCTGCACCCACCACACCCCCTTCAGTACAATTTTGTATTCAAGGCTGTCAAAAGAATATGACAATAAGATTGGATATTCACCAGAACATAACCCTGCTAGGACTTATCCCAACCAGGATGCATTCTTGCAAGAATGAATCCGTGCCAGGATTGACTTACATTCTGTCCTGCTCAAAGTCTCATTCTGTGGGGCTGCTGTACAATTCGGAATTTCTGGAGGGGAAGTTCAGTTAGTGGGGTGCTCATCTTGGATTGGGGAAAGCAAGATTTCATGAGCCGGGCCCAAGGAGTCTCTCTCCCCATCCCCAACCCTTTGGAGGGGGCACAGTGTGGTATATTCCAAGAGTCAATTCACTCACCCAGGGCAAAAGGAATGGTGGCTTTGCAGTACTCGTAAGGGATAGGTCACGTGCACTTCTGTTAGCCATCTACATCCATTTCCTCGTCCAGAGAATTATGTGCCTCCTGTTCGTTTGGGGCAGTAAAAACATGACCCACTTCCATGTCCAAAGCAATGGAAGCTTCCAGTCCCCACTTTGGTGGGAGAGGCAGGCAGTGTAGTGCAGCGGGCAGAGCTCAGGGCAGTTCCAGGCCCAGGTCTGCCATTAACACCCATGTGACCTTGAGCCAGCTCCTGGCCCTCTCCGGAACTACTTAGCTCCCCATCTAGAAAAGGCAAAATTCACATGAGATGCTAATGGCCCTTTCACCTGTAAAGTTCTATGATTTATATCGTGTCAACACTGGCATGTTAAGAGGTGATTTGAAAATTCATCATAAATATTTAAATTAGCTAGCAACATATGCTGAGCTCATCACATAATCACGAGCCAGATCGGGAAGCAAGATCTAGGAGAGAGAGGGTGACGCATAATTTGACACTCACTTCTCTCTAGATCCCCCCAATCAAGGGTCCCAGAAGCTGGTTCTCTGTGTGATCCCTGGCTTATCATCATCATTATCATCACCCAGCTCTTAGATGAAAGGCAGGAAGCGGCCGGGGACATTTCCCAGAGGCCACCGCAGCAGCAGCTTATTACCAAACAGTGCTGGTCCTCATCTCTCAACACCCACAAGCCACTTCAATTCCATTCAAATTTGACTCCCAGATCTGAGATGGGACCAAACACTTTGCAGGGCAGCGGGCCCTCTAGACAGCTATGGGAGGCGGTTCTGACCCGGCGGGCCCTCCAGGCCTGGTGGAAGAGCCAGGCAGGTAACCAACGGGAACCAACGGGAACACTCAGGGCATTCTGACTCTTAGGAAAAGTGTGACCATGCTGAGGTGGGTCACAGGATCCCCGTGTGTGAGACTGGGGCTGGGAGCTGGGGGTGGGGGTGCTGGTGGCAGGAACCTGGCCGGAACTGGATCTTGAAGGGTCTTTCTGTGGTTTTATCGGAAGGTTATAGAGTCATGAAAGGATTTTAAACGGAGCAGTGACAGGATGGAAATGTACATTCATAAAGGATTCCGCGGGTTGCTGGCCTGACGGGCAGATGATATGAGAGGGTCATCCACAGGCCCTTTGACACTCGCTGCCCTTCTCTGTGTAGCTGTAGGCAGGCAGAAGAATCCTGGATGGTCATTGACAGAGGAAATGCCCTCTGTGGATCCACCCTCTCTTTGTTTGTTTGCCCACCGATAACAACCAGGCAGTGAAGCCTCTGATAGACACTGGGAGGTAGGAGACGTTGATTCTAGTCCCAATTTTACCTCTGATGGCTTGGGGCCCTCCAGCCAAACATTTGCTTTTCCTGGGCTTCAAGTTTTCCAAAATATGCCCAAATATCTCACAGGAGCTTTGTGGGGCACAGGTTAGATGGTAGATATGCAAGCACCATGTAAACTGTTAAGGAACAAAACTCAAAGTAGCATTATCATTATCATCATGTCCTTTTCTCTGACAACCAGTGAGTCGTGCAGGCCAGGTACAAATGCATCCCAAAGTAAGAGGAAAACTGAGATGATAATCTAGATAAATCATGTAGGGGGAAAAAAAGGCTTTTACTTAAAATACCTCAAACAGGCTGATCTGAGAGTCACATCATATTTAAAAAGCTCTCCAGAAAAATCTGAAAAGATTGCCAAACGAAGAAGAGCTGTTTACAAAGACAAGCATACCTTTTCCACTTCACTGCAAGATTGTAGAATCAAAGCACCTTCATCCACTCTTTTAGCCAATGTTCACTGGGGAACGGGGAGAAGGGGACCACCGCCCTGAGGAGCTTATGCTCCAGTGGCCTAAGTGTGATTACATACTAGTGCAACTCCCTGACAGTACAGAAGGGGAAACTGAGGACCAGTGAGGCTCTGGGATTTGTCCAGGGGTTTTCCAAGGTCCCCTGAAGTTGTGACAGCCGAGAGCACAGCCCCCACCTGCGCTCCTAGGATGCTAGTCCTCTTTTGGTGCATCTGTTGGTTTGGACTTGGAGAGGCAAAGCTATTTGCCCAATACTTCGTGAAGCCATATCACACGTTAGTTCTACCATGGGCAAAACCCTCACAGCAAACACTGCGTCAGGCCTTAGGCTGGGCGCCATGGACGTGGAGCCATCTCAAGATGAATGGGCTCAGTCCTTGCTCCAGAAGAACCACCCAGCCGATCATGACAATTTCAGTTCCAGGGCCCAAGTGCCCCCTCGGTGCTCCCCATCCAGGACCAGGTACCCAAGACCAGGACCCCAGCAGGTGCTTCTGTGACGTAGGTTTATTGAGGTAGGGCTAGTGGGGGTATGGGTGCATGCATTCAGATGCATGGGTCCAACTGGCCTTGATCCCACAGCTCAGGTCACAGACGGCCCAGAGAGAGTTGGTTTGCTGGGGAAGATGTTTCAATTGTTCTCCAACTGCGGCTCTTCTGCACTGTCTCAAGAACTAGGAGTGAAATCTAAGGTAACTATTAGAACAGTGAGCCCTTCTCAAGCACTCATTTTTGGGTCAGGCATTGCTCTAAGTGCTTCACGTGATCCCCGCAGCAACTTATGATGTGGGTACTATTACTCGTCTCATCTTGTGAATGGAAAAACCAACGTACAGAGAGCCGAGGTTGTTTGCCCAAGTCACACAAGGAGCAAGCCGAGGGCAGACTCCAGCCCCGGCAGAAGAGCTCAGGCTCCTCCCCCACATGCCCCACCGAAACGCTACGTGGCGCTATTGGGACTATGGGGCTCCCTTTGCAAGCCAAAGTCCCAGTTCGCCCTGAAAATCAACCCACCCTCCCGCCAGTTCCCCAGTGCTGCCCGTGGCACCAGGCACCCAAAGGGGAGTGCCCTTGGCCTTCTCTAGAAGTGATGTAGATACAGAGGGACTCACCTGCTTGGCTGAATTAAGTCCTCTGTGCAGTTGGCATTTGTCCTCGAGTTTTCTCATCGTTCCCCTGCAACCAGAGAAAAGGTGTGCCCCCTGCACCAGGCATCCGAAAACACAGGCAGGCCTTCACTTTCTCAGGAATTCATTCCTCCATCTAGCATTTCGGCGTGTTTCCTGGGCCCCAGGCCCTGCACTAGCTGGGCAGAAACCCAGCCGAGACGGACATTTAACAAGCAATCACCCAAACAGTGGCCAAGTGATGGCTGGGGGAAGTGCCACAAAGGAGATCAGAGGGAGAAAGGAAAGTGTGGCTGAGGGACCTCAGGAGCCTCTGGGGTGGGGGTGGGGGGGTAACCGGGCTGAGGTCTCCAGGGTGGTTAGGACTCACCTGGGCCCCAGAAGGGGGACGGAGTCCAGGCAGCAGAAGAGCAGGCATACATACATGCGCACTCCTGATAGTTGGGGTGGGGGGGTGGCCCAGGGAGGAAACTGGCTTTTAAGGGTGAAGGGGAGGCAAGGGAGAAGAAGCTGCAGAAGTGTGTGTGTGTGAGTGTGTGTGTGTGTGTATGTGTATGTGCAGGGGCGGGGGGGGGGAGGCCGAGAGAGTTCTGTCCTCACTGCAGTGGGAGGAGACGCTGCGGGTGGGCTGACAAGGTCAGATTTATGGTTTGAAAAAAGATCATGCTCGCTATTGGCCGGACGTGGGATGGGAGGTGGGTGGGGCACAAATCCAGCTACTTTTCCCCACCCTCACTGCCAAGATCCCAAATCCAGGCTCACACCAGCTCTCTGCCTCTGGCCCCCTCCGGCCCATCCTCCTCAGCGACAGGGGCTGCTTTCTCAGATACAGCTTTGATTGGGTCACTGTGTGCTCAAAATCCTGCAGTGGCTTCCATTTCTAGGGCCTGTGAGAACCTACAGATGACAGATGACAACGTCTGCCAGGACAACCTCTTACTGTGGCCCTCCCTGACCACTCTAGACTTCAGGTTCTCCCACCAGTTCACCACACACTTCCACATCTCTTGTTCACGGGTTCTGCTTTCCCCACAGCCTGGGGTAATTTGCTCCTTCTCTGCCCATGGAAACCTCACTAACCCTCGGTGCCCAGCTCAAAGTGACCTCCTTACTCAGAAAGCTTTCCCAGGGGCGCCTGGGGGGCTCAGTCAGTTGGGCGACCAACTCTTGATTTTGGCTCAGGTCACGATCTCAGGGTTGTGGGAATCCATGCTCAGCAGGGAGTCTGCTTGAGGAGTCTCTCTCCCACTTCCTTTGCCCCTGCCCCACTAGCTCTCTCTCTCAAACAAACAAACAAACAAACAAACAAACAAATAAATCTTAAAGGGCGGGGAGAAGCATTGCCAGACTCGGCTCCACCTGCAATCAGAATAAAGCCTTCCTCTTGGCCTTTGCTTGCCCCTCTGTCTGGCATTTATTTCATCCTAGACTCCATTTAGCACTGTTGGCGTGTCTACTCTCCAGATTGCAAGTTGCTTGAGGACAGGGACTTTGCCTTAAGAATGTAAGGAGGTCCTTTTGCCCTGGGGCTTACCTAGAGCATCAAGGTCAATTGAAAAACGCATTCCTCGGTTAACAAATTTGAATGGCGTGGCTGCTCTGTGACCCATACTGGGGAAATAGCCCAGACTAGAACACGGGTCCCTGTCCTCAGGTGGCCGCTGTCTGGTGGGGAGTGCCCATCAATTAGCGAGATAAATGTTGTAAACTACAATGCTCCTTAGCTCCTGTAGCAAGATAAAGGAGGGGAGGAAGGGGGGAGGCAATGCTGGGTTGTGGGTTTCAATTTTCAATTAGGCAGTCAGGGAAGGTGGTATTAGAGCAAAGACATAAAAGGTGAGGGTGAGAGCCTTGCAGGTTTATCGTCCCAGGCAGAGGAAAGAGCTAGTGGTAAGGTCTTGGGGGGCTATTCCTGAGTGAAGTGGGGGCAGGGTGAGGAGAGACTTGAGAGAAGGAATCAGAGGTGGGTGTGGTGGGCTTGTGTAAGCCCCCTGAGGGACGCTGGGAAGAGTGGGGAGACAAAGTAAAGTTGCGAGGGTCCTGAGCAGAGGAGGGGCAGGGTCTGACGTAGCCGGACCCGCCCAGCTGCTATAGTGAGAACAGACTGAAGTTTAGAGGGTGGGGACAAGTGTGGTCAGTCAGTACAAGTGCCATCCTCGCCAGAATCATGTTCTTTCATCATCCGGTGGGTCTGTTTCTAAAATTCTCTTGCTATGGTACTGGTGCACGCAGAGGACCACCTTTCATGGTTGGTTTGGTTTTTTTGTTGTTTTGTTTTGTTTTGTTTTGCCAGGGAGTAGGTAGTGAGCGAAGATAGGAAAATCATTCCCTTTGTGAAGCCTCACCGGCAATCCTAAGAACGTTGATGCCGTAAGGGACCCCAGGGACCAGCTGCTGTTCCGCGTTCTCATGATGGGAAACTGAGGCCCAGAAAGAGGGACCCCGGGAGCTTTTAAAAAATGGCAACTCCGGTTCCCCCTCTCCCCACCGCAGGAATCCCTTCGGATCAGGTGGAGAGAAACAGCTCGTACCTTCCCCCCAAGAGGGGGTGCTGGCCCATTAGCTGCTCAGTGAGTCACAGCCGGCCCCTGCACCACTCGGGGCAGGCACCGAAGGGCCGAAGGGCCGTTCCGGACGCGGCGCGACGTCGGCGGGGGCGGGGAGGGGGGAGCCGCCGCGGGCGCCGAGCCGACAGCTACCCCGCGGCGCGGCCGCCACCCCAGCGCCGCGGCCCTCGCCCGCGCCCCCCGCCCCCGACCCGGGCCCCGAGCGCGCTGGAGGGCAGGGGCCCCTCGTGGCACGTCCGTCTTCCCCGCAGGCCCGGCCCGCTCGGCTGGTGGTGGCGAGGGCTTGCGTTCCTGCGGGGCGGCGGGCGGGGAGGGAGCTGTCGGCCGCCCTGCGGTTGCTGCCCCACTTCCCGCCTGCAGGGTCGTGGTCCACGCGCTCGCCGCCGCCGCCGCCGGGGCCAGAGCGGCCCGGGCCCCGCGCTCTGCGGGGAAGGCGAGAGCCTGGCCACGCCGGCCGGAGACGCGCACACGGCCGCGCTGCGTTCCCGGAGGCCCGGGCGGCCCGACCTGCGTGGGGCCTCGCGGCGGGAGAGCGCGCGCAGGCCGGCCCCACGCGCCCGGCTCCCCGCGGGCCTCTCGCGCGGCCTTTCCGAGCCCGGAGTCCCTGCTTCTCTGGGCCGCCGGCTGCCCCTGCCAGCTCGCCTGTGGCCGGCGCACCCCGCGGTGGAGCTGAGCTATTAAGGGTGGGCCAGGCGTGACCCTAAGGGCCAGGAGACCAGCCTTGGCTCAGCCACTGACTCCTGTGGGCCCCCCACCCCGCGTCAGGAGTAGGCTGGGTTAGCGGTCCCGGAAGGTCCTTCCCAGCTGTGCACCTTTACAAACCTATAAGAGCCATAGACCCGAACCGCCTCTGAGAACATTTTCCTCCCTATGGGGGAAAAAAGTCCAGTTGGAATACAATTCCCACCTTAGAGCAGAGGGGGAGGGGAGCGGGGAGGCTCCAGGCGGTGAACCGGGTCCGGTGGGGGTGAGCAGGGTAGGGCAAGGGCCCCAGGGAAGGCCTCGGAGCCAGAGCCGGCCTAAAGACTCCCTACCTGTGGAGATCTGAATTACAAAAGGCTCTTAGATCCCTACCGAAAGGGTAGGCCTCACTGTAGGATCTTCACGGCAGTACCCTTAACAGAGTTTAAGGGATTCAAAAACTCGGCCCCACCCCATATCCACTCTGGCTGCATTTCCCTGGATTCTTAAAAAGGAGGCTGCCCTGTTTGGGCCTCAGGGATGACACCTTTAAGCCCTCGGCATCCCCATGAACCCCTGGGGGCAGGGTGGTGGGGGAGGGGAGGGGTAAATAAGGTAGGAGACTAGGGTTTCATGTTTGTTGTTGAATGATGAGGACTCCCTTTAATCTTTTGGGGGTCTTGAACTGACAGCAACTGAAAACCTCTTTAAACAGCATCTGCCACACTTTCCCCTATTGCCTATTTACTTTCAATGTTTTCCTAACCTTTCCAGGCAGCCAAGCAGCTTAGGGGATTCTGGTTTGAGGTTCCCCTCTGTGGATGGGCTTGGTCTGGCGCTGGGCCTCAGAGGTGATTGATGTGGTTAAAGTACTTTCCAGTGAGGGCCAGGGCAAGAGGCCCAGAGTGCCGTCCCTCGCCTTGACCAGTTGGAGCTACCCCCAAGTCACCGGGCACTGGGCTTTGCTGCAGACAGTGGAGCAGGCTGCCTCGGGGCCCCTGAGTTCAGGCCATGCCCAGGCACCCCTGACTTTCTGTCACTTTTGTCACTTTCCAGACTGGTCTTTAGCTCTCCCCGGGTGGCCTTTTACAGGTGACAAGCAGACCACCTTCAGAGGTGTCTGACCAGTGTCACCTCCCTCACGAGCAGATGGCACAGTGGCCAGGGGTGGATAGGTGGGTCAAATCACCTTTGAGAGAGGACACTGAGGCTGGGGGAGGTGAGGTGACATAGCCGAGGCAGACCCAAAGTCAGTGACAGGGCCCAAAGCCACAACCTTGCCGCTGCCTTCTAGCCCCACCGTTCATGTCACCTCATCCCCCTTCTGAACATGGAACTGAGTTATGAGTTTCTGCTGAGGTAGGAACCTGCTAGGCCACAACCTGTGTTCAGGCATGCTGCCACACATGAGCAGTACTGAGGAGAAAGACACTGTGAGGAGCCTCCCAACCAAGGCTTGTGAGGGACGGATGGAGGAACTGGGGAGATTGGACCTGAAAAAGACATGGAGAGTTGGGGGGATATGTGCATTTGTTGTGTGTGTGGGGGGGGGGGAGGAGCAGGGGACCATAGCAACCATCTTCAGATCTCTGACTCGCTCAGCCATGTCATAGTCATGTACTGTGAGGTTCTGATGACAGTGACCACAGGTTTCAGCTTCAGGACAAGAGCTTCTGCTCCAGGACAAGGAGCTTTCTCAGGAGCTGAGATGGAAATTCTTCCTTTGAAGAACGGGAGCAAACCGTTCGTCATCCGAAGTATGTACGCAGCAATAGGACGCCAATGGGCAGGGCTGTGGCAGGGGGTGGGGAAGAATGGGTCTTGCGGGTGGTGTCTGGACATCACTTACTGTACAGTCTCTTCTAGATGGGGGATTCCCTTATTTCCCTGGTTTGGCCTTCAAGTTGCTGTCTTTGGGAACACCCTCGATGTGCCCGGGTGTGAGTGTGTATACATGTGCTGCTTGTGAATTGCTTGTTCTTGTAAATGTGAACCTCACCATCCACTCAGCGTCCCCACCCAAGTAGTGCCTTGTGGGCTCTGAAGGTTGACACACTGGTCCGCCCCCTTGGTGCCTGCCACCTGCTAAGTGCAGCTTCCCAAAATCGCCAGGACGCCAAGGCAGTGGATGGACCAGAAGGAGACCCCTGTCCCAACCTGAGACCCCCCCCCCCCCAACTCACATCTTGGGCCTAAAAAGGCCCGACGACATTGAGAGGCTAGGGCACTCTGGCAGAGGGGAGATCCTGGTCAGATCACACGTGGAGATCCTGTTCCCCGCTGGGAAGGGCAGAGGAGGGTGGGGGGAGAAGGGAATGGCCTGGGCAGGTTGGACACGGAGAACCTCATCGTGGAAGAAGCTGGAGCTGTTTGCCTGGAGAAGAGACCTGGCCTGCCATGAAATCCTGAAGGGTAAGGAACTGTACTGTGTGTAGGATGGTGACCCCCAAGGCTCAGAGATTACCTGAGGTGGAAGAGACAGCCCCAAGGGGAGGCGGTAAGCTCCCTGTGAGTGGAGGTATGCCAGCAGAAGGTAGGCAACCACTCAGCTAGCTCCAACAGGGCAGAGGATTGGACCAGGTGGCCTTAAGATGTTTGTGTTCCTGGGAGTCTTTAAACTGGGGACATGGGGAAGTGACTCCATACTTGTCAGCTCTTGGCAAAAGCAGAACTACCTTGCCTTTCGGTATCAGTTGGATCCCTAATGATGGAAGCCTAGCAGTGCAAGCTGGAGGGGTTTCAGGCCGTCCCAGGAGGCTCAGGGGAGTTGACAAGAGCTGGGTGGGGTAGGGAGGAAGGGGCCTTTGTGAGGTCAGCTCCCTTGCACACTTCAAACTCAGCCACAGTTTCTGGAAACAGCATTTGGAAAACTCATCTGGTGGGTCTCTTTTCTAAATATGGGAATTATAGATAGCTGGATATCTTGGCCCTTAAAGTGCTTTAGAAAGAGAACCTCCTATAGAAAAACTCATGATTCCTCTTCCATTATTTTCTCCAAGTTTCAGTCCTTAAAATGTGCCCCTTTTTCTCATCCTTCCTTGTTCTTCCATTCTTTTCAGGAAGCTTGTGGTACCTCAAAGAGGGAAGGGCCCTCATATTTTCCGGCAAGGCTGATACTAGTATTTGGAGCGGGGAATTACTTTCTGTGTGTGACTGTCCTGTGCAATGCAGAACATTTAGCATCCCTGGCCATCCCCTTCCCTTATAACATTCCAGCAAGGACTCCCAGTCATGGGGCACTTCCAAACATCCCTTAGAGGAGACACTACCTCTCCCTACATTTTGAAAGCCATTGCCTTAACCCCCCTTCCTTCCCCCTCCCCCGCACCCCCGCCAAAGAAGTGACTTGCTCAAGGCCATATCACCAGCCAGTGGCAAAGCCAAGGCCGAGTCAAAGCCCATTCATTCATATTCATTCATAACAAGAACTTTTATTCTTCACCAGGGTGTTTGTCAGGAGAACAGAGGGAATGCGGACCTGAACTGAGGCAGTTAAGGTGGGGGGGGGGGACTCCCTGCCCACAAAACTACAGTGTCTCGCAATTTCTCTGCTTTTTGCCAAACTCCTTTTCCCTTCTGTAGCCCACCTAGCTCGCCCTTTCCGCACATGCAGGCACAAATCAAATTTCTGGCATTTAGTGCACAGAGCCTAGCCGAGCGCGATCCGCAGGAGCACAGTCAGGTCCGCTTCGGGCGGGGCAGCAGGGCCCAAGCGCCTAAACCCCGAGGTCTCGGCGAGCGAACTGCTGTCTTCCACCCGCAATGAGAAAGGAGCCGGTGAGCTGAGACCGGGCCCCTGCCGCGGAGCTGCGCTGGAACTGGGTAGAGGTGGAGGCCCGTCGACCCTCGCTGGTCGGTCCCCGGAGATTTTCCGGGTCTGAGGGGCTGCCTGGGGACCAGGGGCCGGGGCCAGGGACGCCCAGGCCGTGGCGCCGCGGGAGCAGACGGTCGCGCAGCTGGGCTCGACCTCGTCTTCCCACGCCAGAGGCCGAGGCCGCCGGGAATGGCGGGGCCACCTCTCCAAAGTCCTTTGAGATCCTTGCTCGGTTCGAGGGGGGGGGCGGTGTGTGTGGGAAAGCGAGAATATTATTATCCCTCTGTTTTGCCTCAGCAGCCAGCGCCGGCGGGTTGTTCTGTTTGAATGAATGATCCCAGCGGCCGCGCCCAATGGGCGCCCGCGCCTGTTTAATATGCATGAGGCCCGCGGCCAATGGCCGGGCGAGGAGGCTGTTTTAAACGGCGGAGCCCGCTGGCCAATCAGGCGGCTCTCGTGGAGGCAGCTAGCGCGAGGCTGGGGAGCGCTGAGCCGCGCGTCGTGCCCTGCGCTGCCCAGACTAGCGAACAATACAGGTACGTTTCGCACCGCCCGCGCCCGCCGCTGCCGCCGCCACTGCCGCCGCCGCCGCCACTATCGCCGCCGCCGCAGCGCCCGCACAACTTTCCGGCCCGCGCCGCCGCGAGCGCGCTCCGCCGCCGCCTCCCCCTGCCTGTCGTCCCCGCGCCCTTCCCGCCCCTTCTCCTTCCCTCTTGCTAGGTGGCCGGGAAGGAAGAAGCAATTCAGGTGTTTCAACTTTTCAATGCTTCATCCTCAGCTCCCCGCAGTCGGGGCTGAGCCCCCTTCGGGGAGCCGCCCTCGGCCGCCGCCCTCCCCCCGCCCTCCCCCCCAGGACAGCGGCCGAGGGGCCGAGGCCCCCAGAGGCCAGATGTTAGGGCAGCTGCGGCGGCGGCGGCGGCGGCGGCGGCGGCGGCGGCGGCGGCGGCGGCGGCGGCGCGAGCCCAGGGGCGGCTGCGGGCTGCGGGCTCCGGCGGCGCGCGTCCCGGCGCGGGGCGGCGGCACTGGGAAGGGGGCCGGGTGCTTCCCGGCCCGGGACGGACTCGGCGAGGGGCGGGCGGCCGGTGCCCGCCGGGGGCTGCGGCGCGGGCAAACTTCGCTCCCGGGCTCGGCCGGGCGCCGCGCGGGCCCGCGGGCTGCACTGCTGCTTCTGCATTAACATGGCCGTCGCGGGAGCGCCCGGCGGCCTGGGGGGTGCGCGGGCCGGCCGCCCCCCGCTCGTCGCCTGCCCGCCGGCCGCCGTCGCCGCCGCCGCCGCGACCGCCGCTAACATGGCTGGCGCGGTGCTGGGCTCCGGCGAGGGGAGGACGGGCGGGCGGGGCTCCCGGGCGGGCTCTGGCCTCGGCTCCGGCGCCCGCCGCCCCGGGCTGGCGGCGTGGAGGGCCGGGGGCGCCGCCGCGGGCCCCGGCGCGGCCGAGCGTCATGGCTGCACGGGCGCCTTTGTTATCCCGAGGAGTGCGCCCCGCGCCGGCGGGGGGGGGGGGTCCGGCCCACGGCCCCCGCCGCTCCGCGCCCCCGGGCAGTCCGGGCGGGGCGGGGCGGGGTGGGGGGCCGGCGAGCGGGCGGCGGCGGCGGCGGCGGCGGTGGCGGGGCCCGGACCGCTTTGTTCGCTGCCGCCGCCGCCTGCGCCGGCCGCGCGGATCAGCCATTTTAGCGAGCGGGGCTCCGAGGCACGGCGGCCGCCACCGTCGCCGCTGCCGCCGCCGGCCCGGCTCCGCGCCCTCGGCGCGCTGTTGCCACCGCCGCCCCCGGCCCCGCGCGCCCCCCGGGGGCGGCAGCGGGGGATTTCAGGGGCAGTTTCTTTCATCAGGAAGCTTTTGACAAAATGGAAGGTGAATTATGGGTGTCCGGGTGACCCAGCACGGGGCCCAGCCCGGCTGCCCGCTGCCAGCCCCGGGCTCCCCTGCGCCCCGTCCCGCCCCACCCGCGCAGCCACTGCGGGGCCCTAACGCAGCCCCTCAGTCGGTCCCTGCAAAGGGGAGCGCTTTAGTTTTACATGATGACCTTGGGTGTGGGAAAAGGAAAAGATGGCGGGAAGCTGGGGGGTGGGACAGGGACGATGACACGCCACAGCTGCATTTTTATTTGGAAACTTTGGAGAAAGTATTCCTGGCTGGACATGCGTTCCGCTTTACTGATGAGCAAGACTAGCCCTTTTGGCATCCCCTCCCCCCTTTAGATAATGACAGAGTGACAGATTTGAACTAATAGTACAGGGATAGCTGCTCACTTGCCAGATCACCTTTCTTGCAAAAGCCATTTTTATAAGCCAAAATGCATCAACAATAGTGAAATTTGAAATGTTCCCTATTTACAGCTCTCCCGCTTTGATCTTGTGTTTAGCAGCGGTGACAGTATTTTTGTCTGTAACGGAGCAGATAAACAGTTGACAGCTAGCCTTAAGTCATTGATCTCCCAAGCTTCTGTCATCCGCCTGCACCCCTACAAATGTGTCCTCCCCGCGTCCTTCCCACTTTGTGGTTGTAGTTTCCAAAACGTAGTAGCTCTGAATCGGAATGTAGCGCTGAGCCACCCCACTTGGGTCGGTTCCATTTGGAGAACTTGATCGCTCTCGCTCTCGGAGAAGTAACTCGCAAACCAGCGCGCTTCATGCTGGTCAAAAGTTAAATGACAAGCGACAGTGAAGCTGATTTCCTCCCCACTCTGCCTTCAACGGGCCAGTGGCATCAGGCATTGGGCGGGGGGCTGCTTCCTAACGGTGACCTTAATTTGGATTTTGCCCTGCCTTTGGTGTATCTTGTAGATCTGTTCTAGTCATTGTATTTGTTTTTCTTTGTCTCTCTTCCTTCATCCATCACAGTCAGGATGGCTAAAGGTGATCCCAAGAAACCAAAGGGCAAGATGTCTGCTTATGCCTTCTTTGTGCAGACGTGCAGAGAGGAACATAAGAAGAAAAACCCAGAGGTCCCTGTCAATTTTGCAGAATTTTCCAAGAAGTGCTCTGAGAGGTGGAAGGTACTTTTCTTTTGTGTCCTTCACGCTCGCCTTAGTTGGATTTCACACACAGGGTTGCTCACCTTCCGGGTAGCCCCAGGTGGCTCTTTTCTTCCTCTTAGGCTCCTCTTGCCTGCCTTTAGAATTGTGTGTGTGCTTTTATTTTTTAAAGCTGGACAAGGGTTTTAAGTCCTGCTCTCTGCTCTGAGGAATTTAACAGGTCCTGTTCTTTGCAGACAATGTCTGGGAAAGAGAAGTCTAAATTTGATGAAATGGCAAAGGCAGATAAAGTGCGCTATGATCGGGAAATGAAGGATTATGGACCAGCTAAGGGAGGCAAGAAGAAGAAGGACCCTAATGCCCCCAAAAGGCCACCGTAAGTGACTGTAGGGTTCAGGATAACAGCTAAGAGCTTTCCTTCTACTTGAAGGATTTTTAAGAGGACATGTTATCTAAAAATGTCAAGATACCCTGCAACGCATTCTATACTTAGAGCTTTAAGATGCTGTGCCAGGGAAATCCGATGTTAAGGCTGAGGTATTTGTGAGCTGTGTGTTTGTGGTGCTGGCCTGTTGGCCTTTCCGTTGGGAGCGAGGCATCCCAGTTCTGGGTGTCAGGGGCCTTAGGTATGTTTTTCTCCCCCTTCTCCAGTAACTGAGAGCCTGAGAAAGTAACGATGTATTTCTGAAGCATCTTAAACATTCTAGAACCTACAACTTTGTGACATTGCGTGTGGTATCACACGTTTCTTCGCATGAGGGAGGAGTCATAGCGGTAGGAAGTATGTGAGGAACAGGGGATTTGGGCTTAAGCTCACATTTTTTCAGGCTCTCATCTCATTTATACAATTCTCTCCCCGAAGGTCTGGATTCTTCCTGTTCTGTTCAGAATTCCGTCCCAAGATCAAGTCTACAAACCCTGGTATCTCTATTGGAGATGTGGCCAAGAAGCTGGGTGAAATGTGGAATAACTTAAGTGACAGTGAAAAGCAGCCTTACAACAATAAGGCAGCGAAGCTGAAGGAGAAGTACGAGAAGGTGAGGTGGGCCCCGGGTGTGCCCAGGCTACTCGGCTGCGTGGGCAAGCAGGCAGCCTCCCTGGGTGTGGGCGGGTCGGGGGTGTAAGGCTGCTTTGCTGGGCCGAGGAGCGAGCCTAGCGTGCAAGGGCCTAGCTCCCTACGAGACTGGCCGCAGTTGCCGGTGTTCAGGCTTCTCTGGCAGAATTTTGTCTTTGGGACAACTGCAGGCAGGCTTAAAAAGTTGGATACCCTGGGGTGCCGTGGGCGGAGAATTTGGTAGTCCTGTTAAACACCCCTTAACTTTTAACTTCGAGCCGCCGAGAACCAAACGCTTCAGACAGCAGCCCTGTCGTACTCACTTGCTGTCAGTTGTGAGGTGGGGACACAGCATGTTTCTGCCCTTTGCTCAGACAGCTGCGGGCGAGCTGGTCTGTTCATTTGGAATGTGTCCCTGTTCCTTACAGGATGTCGCTGACTATAAGTCTAAAGGAAAGTTTGATGGCGCAAAGGGTCCCGCCAAAGTTGCCCGGAAAAAGGTGGAAGAGGAAGATGAAGACGACGAGGAGGAGGAGGAGGAGGAGGAGGAGGAGGAGGAGGATGAATAAATAAAACCGTTGCTCTGTCTCCTTGTGAATATACCTTAGAGTAGGGAGCGCCGCCGCCGCCACCCCTCTTCTTCGAGGCGTGTCCGTTGCCCTCGTTTGGTTTAATTACACAATTGGGTCATATGGTCATATTGTAGTTTCTCAAAGTGCTCTAGAAATTGTCAGTGGTTTACATGAAGTGGCCATGGGTGTCCGGAGCACCCTGAAACTGTATCAAAGTTGTACATATTTCCAAACATTTTTAAAATGAAAAGGCTCTCGTGTTCTCCTCACTCTGTGCACTTTGCTGTTGGTGTGACAAGGCATTTAAAGATGTTTCTGGCATTTTTTTTTTTTTAATTTGTAAGGTGGTGTTAACTATATGGTTATTGGCTAGAAATCCTGAGTTATCAACTGTACATATCTATAGTTTGTAAAAAGAACAAAACAACCGAGACAAACTCTCGATGCTCCTTGCTTGGCGTTGAGGCTGTGGGGAAGATGCCTTTTGGAGGGGCTGTAGCTCAGGGCGTGCACTGTGAGGCTGGACCTGTGGACACTGCAGTGGGCATCCATTTAGCTTCAGGTTGTCTTGTTTCTGTATATAGTGACCTAGCGTTCTGCTGCCATTCTTAGCTGTGGCAAAGGGGGGGTCAGCTGGCATGAGAAGTGTTTGGATCCTTTTTAGTTAAGTGCGGTAGTTTTAAACTGTTTGTTTTTAAACAAACTGTAGAACTCTTCATTGTCAGCAAAGCAAAGAGCCACTGCATCAATGAAAGTTCAAGAACCTTCTGTACTAAACACAATTTGCAACGTTCTGTTATTTTTTTGTATGTTTAGAATGCTGAAATGTTTTTGAAGTTAAATAAACAGTATTACATTTTTAAAACTGTTCTCTATTATAACAGTCTAAATTTCTGACTCACAGCAGTCTTACTGACAACCCACTCCATTGTATTTGGCGACTAGCCTCCCTGCACATCTGGTACCTTCTCTTAATGTGGCCGGCTTACTTAGGATAGAGATGAAGAGGCTACTCGAAGGTACTACGTGATTTTGTTTGTGTCTGAGGGGCACTAGGATGAAGTCTGAACTGCCGGATGTAGAAGCCAAGATAACTTGACCCAGGCAAAGGGGGTGCAGAAAGGTGGGCGGTTACGATTGAAGCTGACTACTGTGTAGGGTTAATTTTTTCTTTTTTTTTTTGGCCTCCCCCCCCCCCATACCGTGGGGCCAAATTCATCGCTAACCAGCAAAAACGTCCCAAGGGTATGATGTATCAAATGTTCAGGCTTCTTCCTTTTCTCGTCGCCCCTGCCCCCAGTACATGTAGCAGAATATCACTGGTTCTGCTCAACAACGGAGGAGGTGTCTTGAGCTGCTGCGTCTGTCTCCTGGACCCCAGTGAGGGGAAGGGTGGTGGGGTAGGGAACGGTACCCATTTGTTTTCCTACTTCAAGAAACCGAACACCCCAAGGAAGGTGGCTGGGGTCGCTGTTGCAGGCTGCGTCTTGGGCCACCTGTACTGCAGGCAGGCTGACGGGATCGATTGTTTCTAAGCATTACATGCGTCCTTTGAAACGTAGGATGGCCTGCCCACAGTTTGAGCTCATTGGCTGCAAATGTAGGTGGTTGTTAAATGTTGTTAAACTCGAAGAAGCTTGGTTTGTGTTTCAGTGGTTATTTCCTGTTGGTGGACGGTGTCACATTTTGTCCCAGTTGGGGAAGGGGGTGATGTGATGGCCACAGCGGTACGTGGTGGCATTAAAAATCCTTTCTAGGGCTGACCCATCTTAACTGGCGGCAGTAACGAAGGGCACTATGTTGTGGGTGAGTGTTCTTATTGCCCAGCACGAATACTCGGCTGTGTGTGTTTGAGGCTGGGAAGCACTCGGGGAGTGTTGTAGTGACCTCACTCAGGAGAAAGCAGCTTTTTCTTAAAATTCACTATTTGCAAACTTGCGTGTCTGCAGGCTGTGTCCTCCCCACCCGGTCAGGTCCTGGATGGGTATGTCATGGTCATGGTCATCGGCCCAATCTCTAATCGGTATTCATAGCCATTCCTTTTCACATCAGAACTATTTGTCCTAAATGTGTTTTTCAAGCTCTTCTGGAAAATGACCACGAATTTAAAAACCCTTGGTCCTGAGGTTTGCCCAGGGGCACTTGCTCCAGGATTGCCCCTCTGCTTCAGCCATGCCCTTGTCACTTTCCTCCCAGCTGCTGCCTGGCATACGATGTACCAGGCTAAGATTTGGGAACTGGTCAACCTCATCAAATATGGAAGAGAAGCTCAACTTGTAGTCCCAAAGGACCGCAGGCTTGCTAAGTGGTGTCTGTCTGGTTGTAACACTTTTGTGCTAAACAAGTGAGGGAGCTTGACTAAGCAGACGGAGTCCTAAAGAGATTTCAGTTAAGGCCACTTGGCCCACATTTTCACCCCAGCATAAGGTTGCTCCTCTTAATGGAATGATGCTCTGTAGCTTCTTGGAGATGTTACAAGTAGCATGGTGTCACCATCTAAGGCTTCAGCTTAGCTTGATTTCTGGGCCCACGGTATGTGATCTCGCAATGCCAACCTGTTCCTTTTTTTTTTTTTTTTAATCAAAAGGACAGTACCTGCTTTCTCTAACCACCTCTCTCCCAACCCCCTCACCCCATTTTTGAATGATGGTTTAGCCTTTGGAAAGAACAAGGCTGTGATGTAGCAACTATTGTCTGTGTCTCCTGTGTGTCTGTTCTGTCACAAATGTATTTGGGGACATTGGATGCATTCATTTTCTGTAATAAAGTTTCTTAATCAGTCTTCCCAAAAAGTAATCAGTGGGCTGTCTGCAATCTGTTTGAGATACTGAACCTCTGTATTTTGGGTTGATTATAATCAAGGTTCTGGAAGTACAGGTTTTGCTGTAACCATAGGTCTGAACTGTTTAATGGAGAGATACTGTCAGAAAGGGCAAGTGTGAAGGATTCCAAAGCCCCCAGATCAACCCTTCAGCCCGAGGGGTAGTGGGGGAGTTGACTCTGGAGCCCTACACCAGGATAAATATGCAATTTGCAGGATGCTAATGAGCTGCTGCTGATAAAGTGGCTGGGTACTTGTAATCAGCCAACCCTGCCAACCAGGGCCTCCTGAGGCTGAGGGTCAGGGCCTAGTTAGCTGACAGAGCCAGGCCCAACAAGGAGTTTTAGATGAGAGCTGTGGGGGCCACTTGCTCTTCTTCTTCGGACCCTGCCTTAGTTTTCTCTGGAACCCAGGGCTACTTGGGAGGGAATGGCTGGCGGAGCCAGCGTGGCAGCCCTAGGCTTCTCTTCCTGCTTCAACCAGAGCAACCCCTCACTCTGTTTTGTATCTTGAACCTCCTCCTAAGATTTTAGCTTAAAAAAGGAACTGGGATACAATATCAATAAAATAAACCCCAAACCCCACATCAATAGATACATAAAAAGTATTTGATAAAATCCAACACCGTTTCATGATCAAAACAAAACACACAACTGGGAACAGACGGGAACTTGCTCAACCTGATAGAGAGCACTTAGGAAAACCCGCAGCTAATACACTCAGTGGAAGACTGAAAGCTTACCCCCGCCCGCCCAAGTTCAGGAACAAGACGAGGGTGCCCAGTTGTGCCACTTGTATTTATCATTGTACTAAAAGTTCTGGCTAGGGCAGTTAGGCAAGAAAAAACAAAAGCATCCAGACTGAATATGAAGAACTAAAGCTATGTCTTCACAGATGACATGATCTTATATATGGCCAATTCTAAGGAATTTCCAGATGAAACTGCCAGAAGAAATAAATGAGTGAGTAAAATGGCAGGATACGAGATCAGTATACAAAAATGTGTTGTATTTCTATACATTAGCAATGAACAATTTGAAAATGAAACTAAACAATTCCGTTTACAATAGCATCAAAATAAAATAGTAATAAGTTTAACAAAAGTACAAAATCTGGGGAAAAATATGACACATTGTTGAAAGCCATTAAAAACCTAAATAAATGGAAAAACCCCATGTTCATGAGTTGGAAGACAAGATTGTTCACATAGCAATACTCCCAGAATTGATCTATAAATTCATTGTAGTCACAATCAGAATCCCAGGTAGCTTCTTTGTAGAAACTGACCAAGTGACCTCAATTTTGTATAGAGATTCAAGGGACCCAGAATAGCCAGAGCAATCTTGGGAAAGAAGAACAAAGTTGGAGGATTCAGACTTCTTGATTTCAAAACTTCCTACGAAGCTATAGTCATCAACACACTGTGTATGGGCATAAGCCCATCATCTCCCCCCAGACCTGTTTTTCACCACAGCCTGCCATCTGGAACTCTACCCAGGTGCCTTTTCTCACTCTCCATAGTCAGTTCCCAAATCCTGCCAAATGTATTTCCTAAAATATCTTGGATCCACCCCTCTTCTCATTCATGCTGTCCATTGTAAGTAAATATCTGTCTTCAAATTCTTCTATTCCCTCTTTGGGCTAAGCTAGAACTTGCATTTTCAGGCTTTGGCTCATCAACATCCCTCCAGGGAAATCTCCAACTCCGACACCATGGTTGGATCTTCTGTTAAGTCCCATCAGAGCTGGAGTGTTAGAGCCTAGAGACACGCTGTAGCTCAGGCCCTCACTTTCTTTCCGGACAAATATGATAGCTTCCCAAATGATTGTCCTCTTTTCTCTCTTGCATCTACTCCATCCCCAGACCCTACTATAGCTATAGACACATAGACGGTGCTCAATATATGTTCACTGAATGAATGAACGAATAGGGACAGATCATGGGGAAGTTCAACAGGGGTAGACCTTGCAGGCCATCTTAAGAATTTTGAACTTTTCTAAGGTCAAGGGCAAGCATTTAAGAATTTTAATCTGTTCACGTTTGGGGAGTGGTAGATGGTGATATGCTCAGGTATGTTTTGTAATTCAATTACACTGGCATTTGTGAGAGGAAGAGAAGACACGGGAAGGGGCAAGAGTGGAAGCAGAGTGTTAGGATAAGTCAACTGCTACAAAGAGCAACCCTCAATTCTTTTTTTTTTTTTTAGCGGGAGAGAGAGTGTGAGAGTGGGGGGGAGGGGCATAGAGCAACCCTCAATTAACACAATTCTTAATATTGTGACTTAACACAATAAAAGGTTTACATCTCACTGACATTACAGTTCCAATCAGATATTTGGCTGGCAGCCTTCCATATTGTGACTCAGGGATCCCGGCTCCTTCCATTTGTGGTGCCACCATTTTCAATCCATGACCTCCAGGTCACTGAAGAATAGGCTTTACGATAAGGCCTGGAAGTGACATTTCATCCTTGTCACCCACATTCCATGGTTTCCAAGTGAACTGCAAGGGCGGCTGGGAGATGTGGTCATTCTATGTGCCCAGGGAGAAAATGAAATGGATTTGTGGACACACAGCGTTGCTCTGCCATTGGGGAAGATGGGATAGGGGGTGGCTGTGGGAGTCTATCTAGATGAAGTGCTGAAGGCTTGTGCCAGAGTGGTGGTAATGGGGGTAGAAAAAAAGAGTTGGATTCAGGAGAAATTTAGGGTGGCTGGGACTCACTGACGGATTGGAGGATTGGATGTGGGGGCATGAGGAAGAAGGAGTTAAGAATGAGTCTATTATTCTCTCACTTGGGGCACTGGAGGGGTAGCGGAGTCTTTCAGTAAGACAGAGCCCCTGAAGAGAAGCAGGTTCAGAAGGGGTAACAGGTCCAAGCTCACATTTCCCCACAAGGGAAAGTTTGTAACTTAGAATCACAGACCATTCATGCTGTCAGCCTAGGCGTCTTTCCATTTTGGGATTAGTCTGGAATTTGCATTTTTCGGGTTTTTTTTTTTTTTTTTTTTTATCAGTTTCCCTCCAGGGAAATCTCCAGCAGACACCCTGGTAGGATCTGTCTGCTATAGTACGATCTTACCAGAGTGTCAGAGCTAGAAATTTCCCTGGAGGGAAACTAAATCCCTTGGGCTAGAAGGGGGCTTCCCCCTTTCCACACTCACACTTCTAAATCTGTTTCTAAACTGGGAGCATTTGAGGAAAAGCTCAAAGAACCTTCCTGTCATTGGCTTCAGGCCTCAGTTGGTTTTTTCAATCCACAGAGGAAATGTGAGATGCACATTTTCCTAGGCTGTGTATTTTGTTCCAGGCCTGTGGTGGGTTTTTGTTTTAAAAGTCTTTTGGAAGCATGTCAGCGGTGATACTGTGGCAATGTTGATTGCAACATTTGACAGTTCTCATTGCAAGATGTGTAGAACATATGATGCTTTTGTCCTCTGTCCAAGCCCTCAGTGGTTTACATGAAAAAGGGCTGATACTTCAGCGATGAAACATTAGCAGAAGGCTGAAATATGTCACTTAAAAATATTGGGCTAGCCATGATGTTTTTAATCCTCTTGTGCTGGAACCACTTTAAACTTCTATATCAAGAAACCCTCTTCTGCCTATATTTAATTTATGAAATAAAAGCAGCTGATCGAGTAGCATAATCCCCAAAGTTTCTACCTTGATTTAGGTATTGGAGACCATCCTAAGACTAAGAGGCCACACGGGATTGTAGTGGGAACATCAAATACCTAGCTCAGTGCCTGGAATGCAGGAAGAGTACAAATTCCCCTTCGTCGTGCTGCTCACCCCCCTCCCCACTCCAGGAATAAAAAGGTCTGGGTTCTAGAGAGGCTAAGTGACTTCTCTTAGGTTACACAGAGAGTTGGTGCTGGATTCAAATTGATGTCTGCTGACTCCAAAAATCTGTGTGATTACCCACGCTGCACATGGAGAATGCGTCCGAAGTCCCAAGTATCCCAGGAGAAGCTGAGGATCTGGAAGTCACGGCAGAATTAAAACTGCCTCGGAGTTAAATAAACAGCCATTGAAATACAGTTAAGTGGCGCTGATAGAAGTCAGCAGGGGGCTCCTAGGGAGTAAGGAGGAGGAGCAATTTTTGCAGTGCCCAATTAGGGAAGTCTTCCTGGAGGAGGGGATGCTTGAGCTCTTTGTTAAAGCAGGATTAGCTAATTGAAGAGGGGTGGGAAGAGGGAATCGCACACAGACACACACACAGAGCCCAGAGAAAAGAAGCAGCATAGCGTGGACTGGGAAATCACAAGCAGTTTGCTTGAATGGGAGGTATATTAGTTATGTATTGCCGCATAACAAGTTACCCCAAACTTTAGTGGCTTAAAATATAACAGCATTATATTATCTCACGGCTCTTTGGGTCAGGAATCAAGACCTCTTGCCTGGATCCTCTGGTGCAAGGTCTTGGCTAGGGTAGCAGTCACCTCAAGTCTTTAATGGAGGAGGACAGCTTCCAAGCTCACTCACATGATTCTAAGTAGTAGTTAGTTTCTCACTGCCTGTTGGTTGGAAGCTGCCCTCAGTTCATTGTCACATGGGCTTCTCCATAGGGCAGCTTAGAACATGGAAGCATGGAAGCTTGAATCATTCAGGCCGAGCAAGTGTGAAGAGCCGGGGAGAGAGTGTGTGTAAACAACAGGGAGGGTCACAGTTTCTTTGGAACCTAATCTCAGAAGTGAAATCCCATCAACTTTGCCACATTAGATTCATTAGAAACAAGTTCCTAGGCCCAGGCCTCACTCAAAGGGAGGAAATTACACAAGGGCATGAATAGCAGGCGGTGCAAATCATTGAGAGCCATGTCAGAGAATTTCAGTTGTGTTTAAATTTATAAAAGGGTACTATTTTATATGCATCTGTTAAGGCTTATTTGTTTCACATAAAATCACATCACAAGGAGTGATGCACATTGTCTGTGTTGCTTTAGTTCATTCATTTTGACCACTGTATTTCATTGCATATATATACATATATATATGTATATGTATGCTATAGATTATTTATGTTCTCCCATGGATGGTTATTTGAGTGTCCTGGGGCTGAGAATGGGGGATTGGGGGGAAATGGGGAATGATTGCTAATGGGTTTTTGGGGGAGGGGTAATTAAAATGTTCTAAAATGAGATAGTGCTGATGGTTGCACAACTCTATACTAAAAACCATCAAACTTGCACTTTAAATGGCTGAATTATATGGCATGTGCATTATATCTCAATGAGGCTGTTGCAAAAACTCTATGATGATAAATTTGAAAAAGTAGAGGGGGAAAAAGATGATTCGCTAGCAAATTATAAACTAGCAATAACGACCCAAGAAAAACTAGGAAACTTAACGACAGAAATAATCACTAACAGATTATAAAGGAAACTTAAAAAAAAAATAAAAGTCAGGTTGGCCAATAAGCACATGAAAAGATGCTCATTCGCCAGCAGGGAAATGCAAGTTAAAACTACAGGGAGTCACACTGCACGCCCATCAGAATGGCTAAAATAAAAAAGACAACACTGAATGGGGCCATAGAGCAAGTAGGGCTCTCATACACTGCTAGGTCCGTTGGGAAAAGCGGCTTGGTAGCTTTTATTAAAACTAAACATTTGCTAGATTTGAAAGTTGTTAAGAGAGTAGATCCTAAGAGTTCTCATTACAAGGGAAAAATCACTTCCCCCCCTTTTTTGTTATCTATGCGAGATGACGGATGTTAACTAAACTCACCGTGGTCATCATTTCACAATATATGTAAGTCAAGTCACTATGCTGCACGCCTCCAACTTACCCACTGCTGTATGCCAATTCTATTTCAATAAAACTGGGAAAGATATTAATTGTAAAACAAAAACAAAAACAAAACACGAGACATTGGCATACCCTACAATGTAGTAGTTCCACTCCTGCATGTGTATACCGATAGAATGGCACCACGAACAAGATGTTCATAATGGCACTATTGTAACAGCCAGAAACTAGAGACAACACATGTGCTCATCAACAGAAGAAAGAGAAAATCAACTGTGATATATTCATACAGTGGAATATTGTGCAATAATGAAAGGTAATGAGATCTACGTATACACAACGACATGGGTGAATCTTGCAGACACAGTGTCGAATGAAAACACCCAGACACAAAAAGAGTACATATCGAATGATTCCATGTACATGAAGCTCAAAATAGGCAAAACTAATGGATAGTAATAGTGGATATTCCTGGAAGTTGGCTACTGACTGAGAAGGGTCATGAGGAAATCTTTTGGTGAGGGGGAGGGGGCAGAAACACTCTGTGTCTTGATCTGAATGATGGATATATGGGTGCATATGTGTATAAAAATGCATCTAGGTGTACAGTTAAGATTAGAAGACATTATACACTTTACTGTATGTTCATTATCCCTTACTAAAGAAGTTATATTTTTTAAACAAGGAAAAGGATGTGTTCTGGACTTTGATTTCTGATCATTGAAGACTAGGTAATTTGAACCAACTCTCCCATGGAAAAAACTGGACAAAATATTTTAAAAGATTACTTTTTTGTTGTTTTTGTTTCAAGTTAAAAGATCACTTTAAAATCATCAATGAGCTAACTAGATAGTGAAATAGATTACTGAGCCAGGATCTGGGAGATAGGGGGATTGAGAGAGGTGAGCCTGGCACTTGGAACTGCTTTGGCCCTGGGTTGTTTGGGGTTGGCTGACCTAGAAGCAGCAGCTGAGGGCTTAGGACAAAGACTCACAGTCCAGACTCCACCGAGAGCATATATGGACACTTGATCTATGACAAATGTGTCACTGTGCTAGGACAAATGTGTAACAGTGCTAAGACAATGATAGATCCATATGAAAAGATGAAATTAAAGCCCTGCCTGGCACCACACACAAAAACAAGCTCTGGGTGGATTGTAGACCTAAGGCTGAAAGGTAAAACAATAACATGTTTAGAAGATAATACAGGAGAACGTCTTCCTAAAGTAGGTAGGGAAATACGTTGTGATCAAGACACACGAAACAACCACTAACCATAGAAGACTGATACATTGCAATAGAATCAAGAACTTCTGCTCATCAAAAGACATCATCATCAAAAAGACAGGAATAGGCGAACCATCGAGTGGGACAAGATACTTGCAACACATATAAGCGCAAAGGGCTTGTATCCACAATATATAAAGAACACCTACAAATTAATAAGAAAAAGTCAGACAAATGGGCAAAAGGTTCGAACAATTACTTCACCAAAGAGGATATCTTAATGGCCAATAAACACGAAAAGGTGCTCAATCTCACTAGTAATAATGAAAATGAAAGTTTCTTTTAAAAGATTTTATTTATTTATTTGAGAGATAGAGAGCACGAGAGGGAAGAGGGTCAGAGGGAGAAGCAGACTGCCTGCTGAGCAGGGAGCCCGATGTGGGACTTGATCCCGGGACTCCAGGATCATGACCTGAGCCGAAGGCAGTCGCTTAACCAACTGAGCCACCCAGGCGCCCGAAAACGAAACTTTTAATCGCAATAAGATACTATCAGACACTCGTCAGATTGGCAGGCACGTGAGGGCCAGGAGACATATTCAAAGCAGCGCTGTTTGTAATGAGCACAAAGTGGGAACAACCCAAATTCACCCACAATTCGCAAAGTGGAAGCAACCCAAAAGTCCATCTACAGCAGAATGGATAATTAATTTGTGAAATCTTCATACAGTGGTAATGAATGAACTTCAGATATCCATGGCAACACGGATGACTCTCAGAGGCATTGTCTGAGTGAAAGAAGCTGCGTGATGCAATTTATACAAAATTCATAAACAGGAAAAACTAAACTCTGTTTAGAGATGCACACAGAGATGGCTCAACTTTAAAGAAAAGTAAGCAGTCCATACTCTAAAGTCAAAAATAGCATTTACCTCCAGTGGGTGGATGAAGAAGGTTGTTACCATGAGGGGTGTTATGAGCTGAGTTGATATGTTGAAGCCCTTAGCCCTAATACCGCAGAATGTGACCGTATTTGAGCTAGCGTCTTTAAGAGGCGATTATATTAAAATGAGGTCATTGGGATGGGCCCTAATCCAACCTGACTGGTGTCCTTATAGTGAGAAGAGGCTAGGACACAGACACGCACGGAGGGGAGACCACGTGAGGCCACAGGGAGAAGACTGTCTGCAAGCCAAGGACAGAGGCCACAGAAGAAACTGAACCTACTGACACCTTGATCTTGGACTTCCAACCTCTAGAAACTGTGAGGAAATAAATTTCTGTTGTTTAAGCCACCCAGCCCGGAGTACTTTGTTATGGCATTTGGGAGGGCTTCTGGGGGCTTCCAATTTTTTATTTCTTGACTAGGATGATAACTGCATAGGAATTTTCTTTACCATAAATTGTTAGGTTGTATATTTAAGCTTTATTCTTCTGTACATGTGTTATATTTCACCATAAAACAGCAAATCAAAAAAAGAATGGCCTGGCCTGGGCAGGGAAAAAAGATTTTGTTCTCGTGAGATTATCACACCGATCCTGTGAGAAAGACTTGGAAAGGACTCTTTCCTTTTTGTAAACAGTTTTACTGAGATATAGTTCGCACACCGTGCAATTCAGCCATTTGAACTGTACGATTCAATGGATTACAGAGTTGTGCTCACTCGTTAATTTTAGAACATTTTCATCACCTCTGAAAGAAACCATGTACCCTCTAGCTATTATCCCCTATCCACACCAGCGTCTAGAAACCACTAATTGACTTTCTGTCTCTATAGGCCTATTCTGGACATTTCATACAAATTGAATCATGTAGTATGTGGTCTTTTATGTCTGGCTTCTTTCACTTAGCATGTTTTCGGGGTACACTGCGTTGCAGGATCCGCGCTTCAATCCTTCTTGTGAACGAATGCGCGGCCCACCTCATGTTTGTCCACTCACCAGCTGATGGACATTTGGGCTGTTTGCGCTGTTTGGCTATTATCAGTGATGCTACTACAAAGATTTGTGTACAAGTTTTTGTGCAGATATGCTTTCCATTGCCTTTGGGTCTCTACCCAGGGGTGGAATTGTTGGGTCATATGGGAATTCTGCGTTTCACTTACTGAGGGGCCACCAAACTGTTTCCCTCAGGGGCGGCACCATTTTACATGCCTGTCAGCAGTGCCTGAGGGGTCTCATTTCTCCACACCCTCGCCAGCACTTATTTTTCTCTGTCTTTTGATTATAGTCATCCTGGTAGATGGGAAGTGGTCTCTCTTTGTGGTTTTGATTTGCATTTCTCTAATGACTAATGATGTTGAACATCTTTTCATGGGCTTGTTGGCAAGAATTGTTAGCTCCGCTTTCCCGAAGAGGAAATGGAAGCCCAGGCTCCTCTTTCCTTCCCGTACATCTCCACCGCCTCCATGGAAGGCAGGGTTCTCCCAGCAGATGAGCATGAAAGTCAGCCCTAATTCTTAGGAGCTTGTCCTGGCCCTATTCTGGGGCTTTTGGTTTGTCTGGCGCTGTTTCTATTGCTGCCACCAAAGCCCTGAAATCTTCTTGGGTGCTCTCGTGTCACCTTACACCACCTGTCCTCTCTGCCTGTTCCACTTAAGGCCTTCTTGATGCCCAGGACTTCCTACAGAGCGGGCTCTTGGCTTTACCCAAAATGGGTACTCAAGCCTCCTGGCGTAGCAAGCAGATGGATCCCAGGATGGCAGGCCTGGCAGGGCCCTGTGAGAGCATCACGTCCAAATCCTTATCACTCAGAGAGGGACGCTGAGGTCCGGAGGGGGTGGGGAGCTGTCTGTAGTCTCACAGATGTAAGTGGTGGAGCCGTGGGCAGGGCAGAACCCTGACTGTTGTGCACAGATGGGGAAAGCAGGAGAACATTCTCCCCTTTACACTCGTCTCAAGCAAAGGAGCATGCAGCCAGGACTGTCTTGAGGGGGAAGGGCAAGCTCCCGCCGGCTGCCACTTAGCAAAGAGCGCAACTAGAGCTTCATGTTGATGGATAAACAGGGTGCGGCCGCCAAAAGCTGGATTTGACCCGCACCAGCAGGTGCCCTGATCTGGTAGAGCAAGGTCTTCTGCCCTGGTGACAGGTTAACCACAGTCACTTGAGAAAAGTAAAGATAAATGGATTTCTCCTCCTAACCCTTTGACCTTTGCAAACCAGGTGCAAAGTATGCTTAGCCCTAGTGGGGTTGCCAGGGGGAGGGAGGAAACAGTAGGTCTTTTCTTTTTTCAGTTTTACAAGCTTTGACCTTCAGCCAGTCCATTTGTTTCCTTAAACCCACAGTCTCACTGTGGCCAGTGGGAGTGGAAAGCCCAGTGTGTGCTGGGACCGGCTCCCTCCCCCAGTAATGTTGTTCGTGTTCTCCTTAGAGGATTGGGCTGTTGCGGCTAAGCTCCAGGCTTCAGTTCATAGTCTCATGAAGGTCATCTCTGCTTCTAGAATGTCAGTGCTGTAGAAAGGCCTGTGATGCTGAGAAAGTGCCCTGGGCTGGGAGACAGAGACCCGTATTCCACCCTCAGCTTCTGCACTAATTCACCCTGTCCCTATGTCACTATGTCAGTCTTTTCTGAGCCTCAGTTCCCTTCACTGATAAAATGGAGTTAAGAACAACTCTATCATACCTTCCTCACTGGAGTCTTAATGAAGATCAAATCAGATCATGCATCTTGACATGCTTATTTTTTTTTAATTTTTAAAATTTACTTATTTGTCAAAGAGAGAGCACAAGCAGGGGGAGTGGCAGGCAGAGGGAGAAGCAGGCTCCCCACTGAGGGACTCGATCCCAGGACCCTGGGATCATGACCTGAGCTGAAGGCAGACTCTTAACTGACTGAGCCGCCCAGGCGTCCCATCTTGACATGCTTCTTGAATCTGAAATGGACGGATAGCCAGTTAATATCCTCAACTGTAAAAGAGCTACGGATACTGATAGGCAAAAGACAAACCCCACAATTACAAAATGATAAAGAGAAAATCCACAAAAATAAAGAATGCAAATAATCATTAAATATATAAAAACATCAACCTAATAAAAAATACGAAACGAAACAAAAAGTTATTTTCACTTACTGGGGTGGCAATTCAGCAACACACCCAAAATTTTTGAAAAGTGCCTATGCTTTAGTCTTGGGGTGTACGCTAAGAAAGCAACTGACATACATGCAAAAAAGTAAGCGCGTCCCATCATCTTCTTTTTGAAATGTGTTTAGAATAATTCGGATTGTGATTTTTTTTATTAAAAACAAATTTCCATAGTGCTTTAAAAAATATAGCCAATTCAAAAACATATCTGTATTAAGGTAAAAACATTTTCTTTCTCATTTTCTTCTCACTACGTATCCGAGTCAAAAATTTCACAAAATTGACAGATTTTCCATTTGTATTCCTTTACTGCAGAATCTAGAAATACCCAAATGACATATTAAATGTAGTTAAGTGCCAGAAATTGACACCCTATTAGGAAGTAGATGCATTTGCACTGTGCCCTACAGGTGTAAAACCTACAATTTGAAAGGAAAAGTCTACACAAGTTTAAGACTATACATCTTTAAACTTAGTACATCTACCTGCTTTTTATATTATTTTTATACTTTTTATATGTATGGAATATCGAATATTTCACGATAAATTTTTTTAAAGATTTTATTTATTTATTTGACAGAGAGAGACACAGCGAGAGAGGGAACACAAGCAGGGGGAGTGGGGGAGGGAGAAGCAGGCTTCCCGCCGAGCAGGGAGCCCGATGTGGGACTTGATCCCAGGACCCTGGGCCGAAGGCGGCTAGCCGCTTAACGACTGAGCCACCCAGGCACCCTCACAATAAATTTTTTAAAAGAAAATGCACTATAAATGGAAAATTATTGGATAAGGATGATTATCACGGCCTTGCTTATAATGGTAAAAAAAATTAGAAGAATTGTTGCCTGGTATGTTGTTATAATAATGGCCCAAATGAACTATACCTCCCTGTGTCCATCCTCCTTTGCAATGTAACATTGTTGCTCCTTCCTTCCATCAAGAGGCAGGTGAATTTTCCCACCCGTTTGACTCTGGGCTGGACTTAGCCAGTGCAGTGCATCACAAGTGATACTGTGTGACTTCCAGGGCTGGGCCTTAAGAAACCTTGCAGTTTCTGTTTTCTTCTCCTTGGAATCCTCAGACCTATGCCACCCTCCGGTCCTGGAGGGTGAGATGTGTGCAGCAAAGGGTTAACCCAGCAGGCTGGCGGTGCTCAAAAGCTGCACACTCCAAAGAAAAGACTAGCCCTCCCCTGGCTCCTGAGAGACAACCCGTGAGCCCTTGGACTATCCTGCCTGAGTGTGTTTCTGTATGCCTGAGGCTTTGGGCCATGCTATATCAGTTTGACCCCTGGGGAGCTGGAGTCTGAGTAGCCAAGGTCAGTTACATGCATGCTACATGTCTCCATGCCTGACGGGCAATAAAGACCCTGGACACTAAGACTCAGCGAGCTTCCCTGGTTGGTAATATTTTGCATGAGTTGTCACACGCATTGCTGGGAGAGTAAAGCGTGTCCCCGGGAGACTGGACTAGGAGGAGATACCTGGAAGCTCGTGACTGGTTTCTGTTGGACTTTGTCCCACATGCCTTTTCCCTTTGCTGAATCTGATTAGCATCCTTTCCCCATCATAAGCCATCACCATTAATATAGCAGCTTTTCTGAGGCCTGTGAATCTTTCTAGTGAGTCATCAAACCTAAGGGTAGTCTTGGGAGAGCCCTGACGCAGAGGTTTCTTGGAGAAGTGAGGAGCCAATAGCCAACACTAATTGGCAAACACCTGAGCGAGAACATCTGGGGCCTTCGAGCCCCAGTCAAGCTGTTGGATGTCTGTAGCTGCATGAGTGAGCCCAGGAGAGCCCGGCAGACGGACTGCCAGCCTACCTGCAAAATCACGAGAAATAACACACCATTGTTATTTTAAGGCGCTAAGGTTTGGGGTGATTCATTAGGACTCATAGGTAGCTGACATAGTAAACAATCAAAAATAGGCAACTGGTTAAAGGAACGATCCTGTATCTATACACTGAAATACTGAGATGTTTGTTAAAATGCTGCTATGGATTCCATGTACATTAAATGGAACTGTATTCACTATGTATTTCAAGTAATGAAATGTTATAAATAAATATGTATAATATAATCCTATTTCGAAAAAATATATATGTATTTATACATAAACGTAAAATTGGAGGCTTCCAGTTATGGAATGAATAAGTCACGAGAGTAAAAG
The DNA here is from genome assembly GCF_009762305.2 of Zalophus californianus. NCBI lineage: Eukaryota > Metazoa > Chordata > Mammalia > Carnivora > Otariidae > Zalophus > Zalophus californianus. The sequence goes on along the minus strand of NC_045612.1, from coordinate 4,232,954 downwards.
GCAGCAGAACGTATAAACTTGTTGAATCACTATGTTGTACACGTAAAGCCAGTGTAACATTGTGTGTCAACTATACTCAAATTAAAAATATATTTTTTAAAGGTATAATTGGAATAAGCCATATGCAATAGCTGATAGGGAACCATTTTGGACCTACCAAAACAACAGCATCTTATGACTCCACTAATATATACTGGTAGAATCAAGGCTGGAAGATCCCACAGCAAAATATTAACCGTGACTCTGTCTCGGTGCTGAGTAATGCGCACTCGTTCCTTCCTGGTCATCTATATTTTCCAAATCTTGTACACTGAACACGTAGTTCTTATTGTAGTATGAAGGAAAAAAACAAAAGGAAATTCTTTTTCTCCCTTTTATCAACGTGTGAGCAATGCTGACTAGATGAGGAAACTGAGCTGGGAGGGGAGAAGGGCCTCCTTGGGACCTGGAGCCAGGCCCCCGATAGCCTGGGATTCGGCCCTGTGGCCTGCAGCTCAGGTCAAGTTCACACCAGCTCTGGGCAAGGCAAAAGGAGACTGAGGTCAAGAGCTGAGGCTTCTCTGTTGGGTGGCTGGCTGCTTAGCTGGGCTCATGCTTTGGGTCCGCTTGCCCAGAGCTTTGTTAATCATTGCCTTTTGTTCCCCACAGGCACTGTTGTTCTCAGCCCTTCTCAGGCAAGGATCAAGGGCAAGTGTGGGAGACGCAGCCCAGTTCGAAGGGAGACACGGCCATCTTATATACATGCACTGAAGCATCTCTGGGGACAAGGGGGTGGGGTCTTAGCTCTGGCAGGAGCCTTGGCGATTATCTGGTGCCGTCTCTGCAGGATACCATCCTCTGCCTGTCCGGCCACAGCCCTGCAATGGTGGGGGCTCACTACTTTCAGAAGCACCCACTTCATATGGTGGTGACCAATAGGAAATCCGTCCTCCCCGAGAATCCCAAATCAGCTCAACCTTCCCCCTAGGAAGTGGGAGAACTGGGGTTTGACTCCGGTCTGTCTGTTCAAACCACTATGTTCTATAGCGGCCTCCATTTCATTGATCAACACCTGGCTTCATTTGATAAGAAATTTGAGACAGCTTAAAAGAGCCACAATCTAATAAAATGGAAATAGAGAAGCAGGCCTAGAGAAAACACGAACAACAGTAGAAAATCAAACCAAGGCAAAAAAATGTGTGAATATGCAGAACATCAGGGCTACCCTTGACAGTAAGGGTTATCATAGGCTCTGAATTGCCAGGCTGCCAAAGTGTAAAGGGAAAGCCGATTATCCTTACAATTTTCATTACCAGTGAGAGGAAACACAGCTGTCAAACAATTCTAAAAGCCCCTTATAAAGCCTGTTTCACGATACTGTCAACTGTTAGCACTTGGCACCTCCCAATTGCCATTAAACGCACCTTCGAGTTCCGATGTCGATGATGGGGAAGAAGTATATTTGTACCTGTGTCTGTGTCTCTATCTGTATTCACATCTGTGTCACTCTTTATCTGTATCTTTATCTGTACCTGTGTATGTGTGTACTTCTGTGTCTCTGTAAGTATGTGTTTCTACATGTACCTCTATCTGAGCTCTGTAAGTATCAGTATCCGCGTCTCTATAAGTACCTGTAAATGTGTCTCTGCTTGTACTTCTTTTTTTTTTTTTTTTAGGTTTTTATTTATTTATTCGACAGAGAGAGACACAGCGAGAGAGGGAACACAAGCAGGGGGAGCGGGAGAGGGAGAAGCAGGCTTCCCGCCGAGCAGGGAGCCCGATGCGGGGCTCGATCCCAGGACCCTGGGATCATGACCTGCGCCGAAGGCAGACGCCCAACGACTGAGCCACCCAGGCGCCCCTCTACTTGTACTTGTCTGTGTCTTTATAAATACCAGTATCTGTACCTCTATCAGTCCCTATATCTGTGTTTCTAAGACACTTGTATCTACATCTAATAAGTACCTGTATCTGTGTCTCAATCTGTACCCGCATTTGTGTCTCTATCTGTACCTATATCTGAATCTCTATATGTACCTGCTTATGTGACTATTTGTATCTGAATCTGTGTTTCGATCTGTACCTGCATGTGTCTGCCCCTGTATCTTTGTCTATGTCTGAACCTGTCTATGTATTTCCCTCTACACCTGTACTTGGGTCTCGTACGTATTGGGGTTTGGGTCTCTATCTTTACCTGTATCCGTGTCTGTAGCTGTAACTGTCTGGGTCTCTATCTGCATAGGAATCGGCGTTTCTTACCGTACATATAACCATTTCTCAGTGTGAACCTGTACCGTGTCTCTATCTGCACCTGTATCTGTGTGTCCATCCCTACCTGTAACTGGGTCTCTATCTCTAATTGTATTGTGCCTCCGTCCCTGTGTCTGGGTCTCTGTCTGTACTTGTATCTTTGTTTCCATCAATACCTGTATCTGGGTTTATCTTTACTTCTGTCTGGACTACAGATGGACTTGTATCTCTGTCTCTAATATATCTGAATCTGTGTTTCTCTCTATACAGATAGAGGTACATATATTCCTGTTTCAATCTGCACCTCTATCTGGGTCTTTATAGATACCTGTAAATGTATACTTTTATTTGGCTCTCCATTGTACCAGTATCGGTTTTTCTTTCTGTACTTGAATCTGTGTCTCTGTATGCAACAGTATCTGTGTCCCTGTCTGTATCTGTATTTGTCTCCATTTGTACCTGTATCTGATGTAACTTTTTCTCCATCTGTATCTGTATCAATTTTTATAAAAATAACTGTGTCTTTATTTGTTCCGGTGTCTTTCTCCTCTAAGTAAGTGCATCTTGGTCTCTATCTGTAACAGTAAATATATCACTACCTATACCACTGTCTTTCTTTCGACCTGTACCTGTATCTGCGTCTCTACACCTTCCTGCATCTGTGTCTCTATCTGTACCCATGTCTGGATCTCTCTGTGTATGTGAAACTGTGTCTTTCTTTATCTGTACCTGCATTTGTGTTTGCACATGGATCTATGTCCCTATGTGAAATTGAATCTATTTGTACCTTATCCATGTTTCTATCTGTACTTCAAACTGTACCTTTATCTTTAACGGGTACTTGGTCTCTCTACATGAATCTATGTCTCTACCTGTACCTGTATCTGGGTTTCTATCTGTACCTGAATTGGAGTCTATATATGGACCTGTATCTACATCTCTGTCTCTATGTGTATCTGTTCTTCTATATCATACTTGTATCTGGTTCTCTGGTCGTACCTATAGCGGGATTTCTACTTGTACCTGCATCTGTATATGGGCCTCTAATTGTATCTGTGTCTCTGTCTCTGTAACTACCTATATCTGTGCCTGGAAGTACCTGTATGTGCCTTTTTATATCAGTGACCATTTCTCTATTTGTACTTGTATTTGTGTCTCTATCTGTACTTCCATCTGTGTCTGTAATTGTATCTGTAACTATGTGTCTATCTGTGCCTGTATCTGTTTCTCTCCACACTTCAATATGTCTCTACCTGTACATCTATCTGTACCTGTTTCTCTGTCTGTATAAGTACCAGTCACTGCGTCTATCTGTACCAGCATTAGTATCTCTACAAGGACCAGTATCTGGTTTTCAGAAGGTACCTGTAGGTGGGTCTCTATGAATACTAGTATCTCTGTCTCTAATTGTATCTGTAAATGGGTCTCTGTTTGTACCTGTATCTGATTGTCTATCTGTTCATTATCTGCGTTTTTTAAAAAAGATTTATTTATTTAATTTTGTTTTTTATTTAATTCAATTTAATTAACATATAGTGTTTTATTAGTTTCAGGGGTAGAATTCAGTGATTCATCAGTTGCATATAACACCCAGTGCTCATTACATCAAGTGCCCTCCTTAATGTATCACCCAGTTACCCCATCCCCCCACCCACTTCCCCTCCAGCAACCCTGTTTGTTCCTTATAGTTGAGAGTCTCTTATGGTTTGCCTCCATCTCTGTTTTTATCTTATTTTATTTTTCCTTCCCTTCCCCTGTATTCATCTGTTTCGTTTCTTAAATTCCACATATGAGTGAAATCATATGGTATTTGTCTTTCTCTGACTAACTTATTTTGCTTAGCATCATACACTCTAGTTCCATCCACACTGTTGCAAATGGCAAGATTTCATTCTTTTGATGGCTGAGTAATATTCATTATATATATATATATATATATATATATAATATTTATTTATTTATTTATTTTAGAGAGAGAAAGAGAGCATGAGTGGGAGGGGCAGAGGGAGAGGGAGAGAGAATCTCTAGCAGACTCCACACTGAGTGTGGATCTCGATGCAGGGCTCGATCTCATGGCCCTGAGATCACAACCTGAGCCAAAACCAAGAGTCGGATGCTTAACCGACAGTATCACCCAGGCGCCCTCATCTGCATTTCTATAAGAACCAGTATCTTTGTCTCTCTAGGTACCTGGGTCAATGTCTATCTATCTCTCCCTAAATCTGGGTTTCTATCTGTTCCTGTACCTGGATCTCTACTGATACCTAATCAGTGTCTCTACTGGGTCTGTATATGGATCTGTATCTTTACCTGTATCTGGGTCTCTATCAGCCTCTATCAGTATCTTCATCTGTCCTTGTATTTGTGTCTCTATCTGCAAATTTGTATCTTTGTACTGTACCCTAATCTGTGTCTCTATCTGTAATGCTGTCTGAGTCTGTATGTCTATCTATACCTGGGTTTATGTACCTATACTTTTGTCTCTACGTGTACCGTACAGTTGTCTCTATTTGTTCCTGTATTTTTGACTCTGTATCTTGCCTCTCTATTTACCTCTATCTATGTCTCAATCTGAACCTATATCTATGCATTTATCTGTACTGGTATCTGGATCTCATTCTGTACATTTTTTTTTTTTTGGTCTCTCCCTATCTCTGTATCTGGATCGCTATCTCTGCCTTTATCTGTATCTACATCGGTGACTATATCTGAGTCCATATCTGTATCTGGAAATGTATCTGGATCTTGATCTGTCCCTGTGTCTATCTGTACCTGTATCTGTGTTTACGCCTTTATATCTGTATTTCTATCTGTATTTGTCAGTGTCTCTATTACTGTATTTGTACCTGTCTCTAGTTCTCTATGTGCATTTGTATCAGTGTCTCTTTTCATACATGTATCTGGTCTTCATTTGAACCTTTATCTCTGTCTCTATCTGTACCTATGTACAGATCTCTACCTGTTCCTGAATCTGTGTCTCTCTATATCCAAGACTCTCTTTCTTTGTACCTGTATCTCGTTATGTATCTCTACCTGTTTCTGGGTCTCTATCTTTATGTGCATGTATCTTAATTGGTCTCTATTGTCATCTGTATCTGTGTGTTTCTATCTTTCTATCTGTGTCTCTCTGCATCCGATCTCTATCTGCATTTGTATCTTTGTCTCCATCTGCACTCTTACCTGTGTCTCCATCTGTACCTGTATCTGCGTCTATACAAGTACCTTTGTCTGTGTCTCTATGTGTGCCTGTATCTGTATCTCCATCTCTACCTGTATCTGCTTCTCTATCTTTACTTTATATCTGTATCTTTACAAGTATCTGTATCTTTGTCTCCATCTGAACCTTTATCTGGTTTTCTATAAGTATCTCTGTTTGTCTTTCCATGTACCTATATCTTTGTCTCTATCTGTACCTGTATCTATTTCTCTATCTTTAAGTCTACTAAGTCTCTGTTAGTATCTGTATCTGTGTTACTATCTGTACTTATTTTCTGTGTCTCTACCTCTACCTAGGTGTGCATTTATATCTATACTTATGTCTGTCTCTCTCTGTGTTCTCTGTATCTCTCCCCCGCCCCCGCCGTATCTGTGTCCCTATATGTACCTGTATCTGTTTGTCTATCTATACCCATATCTGTGTCTCTATTTGTCCCCGGGTCTGGGTCTATATCTGTGTCAAGGGATATTGGAGATGCTCTCAGACTTGCAAGAAGGATTATAAAATCTGCCTGTTAGCTCTGCTGCTAGAGCCACCATTTTTTGTATTATATTAGTTTCCTGAGACTGCTGTAAGAAATTACCACAAACTGGGTGGCTTAAACAAGTGAAATTTATTGTCCTGATGTTCTGATGGTTAAAATCTGAGGTCAATGTTTTGGCAGGGATGATTCCTTCTGAGAGCTGTGATGGAGAATCTCTTTCATGCCTCTCCCCTAGCTTCTGGTGGTTTGCTGGAAATCTTTGGCATTCCTTTGCTTGTAGAATCATCACTCTGATGTCTGCCTTCATCATCACATGGTGTTCTCCCTGTGTGGGTGCCACTGTGTCCAAATTTCCCCTGACACCAGTCAACATTAAATTAGGGCCCACCCTAATGACCTCATCTTAACTAATGACATCTGCATTGACCCTATTTCCAAATAAGGTCACATTCTGGAGTCTGGTGGTTGGGAATTCATATGAATTTTTTTGGAACACAATTCAATACGTAACAATCATCTTTTTCCTTCATTTCACTGATGAGCCCACACCTTTGCAAGCTCTTGACTCCATCCTTCAGTCTGGCTCTTCCCTGGGCTCTCATTTGGACCTGAGACAGCTAGTTGAGAAGGCAACTGCCATTATTTGGGGAAGGTAACTCCAGAGCAACTCAGAAGACATGCCAGTGAGCCAAGGTTCCAGTGGAAGGGTGGATCTCGGCACAGAGTGCTCAATCATGGGGACCTAGAACCGAAACTCAGGAGTAGAATAAGTCAGGTTGGGTTACATGATGCTACGGTAACAAATGACCCTAACAATCTCAGTGCTTGACTCAAAAAAGATTTATTTCTCACTTAGTCAAAATGCCAATTGCAGGTCAGTTGGCGTTCAGCTCCATATCACTCTCACTTAGAGCCCAGTTATGATTCCACTATCCCCAAAGCAGAAAAAAGGAAACATGGCTATTGTATACTGGCTTTTGATGTTTTTGCTCGGAAGTGAAATACCACACTTGTGTTCACACACTATCAGCCAGAGCAGGTCACTTGGTTGCACCTAATCTCAAGGGACCAGGGAAATTCAATTCTACCATGTGCGTAGAAAAAAAAAAAAAAAAGGGAAATATTTGGAGAAGAGCAGGCCTTTGGTAGCCTGGGAAGGGCTTCTGCCTCTCTCTCCCCAACATCTCTCTTTGTGAGGGTAACCATATGTCTTGGTTAGCCAAGGCAATTTACACATACTGCTCCAGCTTAAATGTTAGTAGTGCTCTTTCAGTCTTAAAAGAGTTTCCCTGTTTGGACACAGATTCTGTGATTCCCCTCCTCTTTGGTGGCGAGAGATAAAGACAGTCTGCGTGCAGGGAAGTAGATGCTATTAGAAAGGGAGACACCCTGGTGGACCATATGCTAAAGTGATACTGCCACTTCTGGTTACATGTTACTTTCTGTGTTTCTTTACATTTTGTTACCCTTAAGCCCTCAGGAAAGTCTTCTTTAGATACCTATCATGGTCTCAGTTGTGTCTTGGGGTGAGGAAAAGGGCATGTGATCAGAGAACTAAAGATAAGTAGCATCCTTTAGAAGTCAGCATAGTCGTGGCAATGGTGACAAGCAAGAGGCCTTTGTGGTAGGCAAATTATCAGGCTGAGCGTCAGGGGCCGGTGTTGCCCTCTCCTACCCCCAGAAGTATTCTAGTGATGACCATGGAGGTTCTGGGGTTTCTGAGATGGCACTTTCTCAAACATACCTCCACTGGTAACACCCATTCCTCCTCCATTTGCTTTTTCCAGCCTAGTGAGGAAGCCTCTTCCATCCCAGAGCTGGTGTCTCGGTACAGAGAGGCAAGGGCTGGCAAGGAGCCCCTTACCATCTTGTGCCAGGATAGAGAATGGGGAATCCCTCTCCCTGTGGAAGGGCAAGAGTGCCAGCACAACCTCCTGGTCACAAGGAGGTTGTCCTTTTTCCCCTCCACATCTTCCTGCCTCAGGGCTTTGTACTTACTCTTCCATCTTCTCAGAATGTCCTTCTCCTACTTTATTGTCCGTATGGCACCCCATTCATGAAAATTATCACAGTATTGAATAACTATTTCTTTGCTCAGTTTTTGTTTTCCCTTTAGACTGTAAGTTCCATAAAGGTAGAAATTATGCTTGTATCCCACAGCCTAGCACAGTGCTTGGCACATAGTAAGCCCTCAGCATATATTTGCTAAGTGAACAAATGAATGATTAAGTGAGTGACTGTATGCATTTGAGCTCAGTTTCTAAGGATTTGCACATGTCCTGGCATGGAATGACAGTGTAAGAAGATGAGAAGCACCCTGAAAAATCGAAATTGTAGTTCAAGAGGGCCATTGCTAGGAGATCAGTTACACAAAACTGAAAATGATCTGGAGGTCAGAGTAGAACTCAACAAATATACAGAAACATCACTGGACCATATCAAAGGGCAGTCTTAATCTGAGAAGGGCAGCAGACCCTTTAGAGTATTTACTGATCTTTTCAGTAATACACATTTCTCATTGGTGGCAAGTTCTATGGCCATGAAGATGGTGCCATCACAGGGGTGACATGCATGAGAGATGACACTATATAGAAGGAAGTGTATCTATCCATGGGACTGTGATAGCTCAGTGGAGAGACACAAAGTGCTGAAAAATCTCTCTTGGTCAGACAGAAAGGCAGTATGTGTGACTCCATTTGGTGTGTGCTGTGCATACTCACACAATCGCATGCAGAGATGAGAAATTGTTAGAAATGAAGGAGCACTTCCTTCCTAAGGGCCCAATCACTGTCCAGGCACTGTGTTGACACTTTCAAGTGCCTGATGGGAATGTTGGAGGATCAAAGGAAAGACAGCCTTTGTCATCATGACCCCATGCACTTAATCAGAGCATCTTGTTACACAAAGGGAACCTCGCCTGTAATGTATGGTACCACCTGCCTAATCCATTTCCAGAAAAGAGAGAAAAGCACACATGAGTGGCACATCAGGGGCCTGGATTACCACCCTGGGCAACTGGCCACACTCCGCAGTTGCTGGGGGCAAGTATGCCCGATAGGCACCCAGGGGTCTGAGGGTAAATGGGCCTTGTGATAGGCAGTGGTGTCTGGAATAGCCCGACTCATCTCCCAGCTGCCTTCATGAGATTGGTGCACCTCCACCCCCAGCAGTGAGGAGAGAGAGAGAGAGAGAGAGAGAGAGAGAAGAAGGAGGAGGAGGAGGAGAGGAAGAAGAAGGAGGAGGAAGAGGAGGAGGAAGGAGGAGAGGAGGAGGGGGAGTGAAGAGGGAGATGAAAAGAAAGAGGAGAGATGGAGGAGAAGTGTGAGCAAGCTGTCTATGCCTCTGCGCCTCTGGAGGTAAGGGACATAGCCGTGTAGCATCACTCCTAGGGTTCAAGAGCAGTGTAGATCATTAACCGCCCTGAGCCATACGGAATGGGCAGGGATGTCATATAATAATTATGATAGCAATAATAACATTATTAGTTATTACCGGGGACGTAGTACATCACCAAAATCCATGATTTTTTTTTTCTCTTAGATTTGCAGAGCCCAAATATTTGTATTGTCAGTTCATCCTGAAGTTTGAGGTTCAGAGTGGGAGTGAGGTGGGGCAGGAACTCACTGTACCTAAACCTTCAAGTGATTGGTGGTTAGACTGGAAGCCAGCAGATTCATCCTTCTCTGGAAGACATCTGTAGAGTGATGGGAGCTTCCTGGTCAGGGTATTCTCATCTCACTCTCAGAGCACTTGAAAAATCCAGTTAGTCAGTACAGGTGTCTCAAAAACCAGTAGAGTTGGCTGATATTGAAAAATATTTTGTCTCTGACTGGGGGCAAATCTTGATAAATTCTCCTAGTTGCATAATAGAACTCTGAGAATTTACGTTTTGCTGAGAGTCAGAACCCAGAACCTTCATAGCTATAGCTGAATTAGCATTAACACAATTTTACCCACTGTAGTGCTTTTTTGGTTGACACCCTGCTTTGAACTAAATAATAGAGTGTCAAAATTCATGTAGAAAAAAAGTACAGAAAATGCAAGGAGAAACAGAAACACATTTGTAGTTAAGACATTTATCTTTCTCAGCACATAGAACAAATGGACAAAAGATAAACAAACATATAGAAGATCTAAACAATATGATAAAATCAATCTGCAGTTATCATCTTTTGCTAGGTTATGCCATGGTAAGAAACAACCTCCAAGGTCCAGTGGTTTGGAAGAGCAAACGTTAATTTCTTCATCACATTACATGTTGGTTGGGGTAGGCTTTGGTTCTGCTTCATCTGTTTTCTTTATTCTGAAATCCAAACTGAAGGAGGAGTCCCTCTCTAGGATGTGTCAGCATTGCGGCAGAGGGAAAAGAGCAATGGCACAACCAGTGATGTCTCTCAAAGCTTCTGCTCCTTGTGGCCTCGGATCACTTCCATTCATATTCCCCTGAGCAAAGTAAGTCATGGCCAAGCTTAATGTCACTGAGGTGGGGAAGTATATTACATCCAGGATGGCACCACAAGTCACCTGGTAATGGACAGGGATTGTGGTCTTTTTATGTGGACAGCAGCAAATAGTTGGGAACAATATTATCTTATTGTTCCCATCACAATATCTTATTGATATATATCATATTCTATACTGTAATCATAAAATTCAGCTTGTAAGTACCCCTACACATGCACAAGAGTCAAACATATATTGGACCATAAAGAAAATATCAGTGTATTCTAAAATGTAGTATTCAATGTTGCTTTTAGCAACAGCAGACTTAGGTTGTTTCAGTTCAATTCTCCAGCTGAGAACAATTAGAACAGCCAGAAAACTGAGGGTTGTGGAAAGGGAGGTGGGTGGGGGAATGGGGTAACTGGGTGACGGGCATTAAGGAGGGCACGTGATGTGACGAGCACTGGGTGTTACATGCAACTAATGAATCATTGAACACTACACCCAAAACTAAAAAAAAAAAGAAAGAAAAAAGAAAGAAAGAAAGAAAGAAAGAAAGAAAGAAAGAAAGAAAGAAAGAAAGAAAGAAAGAAAAAGAAAGAAGAAAGAAAAAGAAAAGAAAAAAGAAAGTTGCATCCTGAGCGCCTGGGTGGCTCAGTTGGTTAAGCAACTGGTTTCAGCTCAGGTCATGATCCTGGAGTCCCGGGATCGAGTCCCGCATCGGGCTCCCTGCTCAGCAGGGAGTCGGCTTCTCCCTCTGACCCTCTTCCCTCTCATGCTCTCTGTCTCTCCTTCTCTCTCTCTCAAATAAATAAATAAAATCTTAAAAAAAAGAAAAGCTAGAAAAGTAGTAAAATACCCTGCCTGAGAGCATCAGAAAGCTACCATGGCAGAAAGAATTTACGGGGCCAAAATCTGGAAGAGAAAGGAAGACCAGAGAGCGGATCCTGGCATTTGGCTTTTTTTCTTTCAAGGGGAAAATGCCAATTCTAAAAGCCACAGCTGAGAGGATGGGAAGTTGTGCAGATTTAGAGTGCTGGGGAGAGGAAATTTGAGTCTAGGACCCACTAAAGAAGAGCCTTGGTAACTCCTTCCCATCCCCCAGGTTTTGAGCTGGGATCCTGAAGGAATCTTAGATTTTAAGAGTAAGTATTAGCCAGAACTAGATTAGCCCTAAAAAGGACTGAACATCAGTTTAAAGTCATCTCAGTCACTAATTGGATTAATCTAATTTGCTCTGGCCTAGTTGTCTGCCAGAAACAAAACTATAGTGGAATATATCATTAACCTCAGCTTCACAATATCATGGTATCTTTTAAATTTTTTCTAAACAATATTTGGCACTTAGTGAAAGAACAATTGGTGAGACAAGAAGATAAGATTTGACCCAAAACCTAAAGGAAAAAATGGAGAATCTAAACCAACCTTTCATTCCTAGTTTTCTTAGAGGTTTTTTTGTTTTAAATCATGGGATACTGGATTTTGTTAAAGGCTTTTTCTGCATTAATTTATATGATCATATGATTTTTCTTCTTTAGTTTGTTAATGTGATGGATTACATTAACTGATGTTGAATGCTGAGCCAGCCTTGCATACCTGGAATAAATCCTGCTTTGTCATGGTATATAATTATTTTTACACATTGTTTGATTTGATTTGCTATTTTTTGTGTGGATTTTTGCATCTATGTTCATGAGAGGTATGGATCTGTATTTTTTTTCCCTTTCTTGTAATGTCTTTGTCTGGCTTTGGTATTAGTGTGATTCTGGCCTCATGGAATGTGTTAGGAGGTATTCCCTCTGCTTCTAGTTTCTGGAAGAGACTGTGGACTATTGGAATCATTTCTTCCCTAAATGTTTGGTACAGTTGACCAGTTAAAGCATCTGGGCCTCATGCTTTCTGTTTTGTAATATTTGTAATTATTGGTTCAGTTTATTTGATATAGGCCGGCTCATATCTATTTCTTCTTATGTGAGTTTGGTAGTTTGTATTTTTCTTTTCTAAAGATTTTTTTTTATTATGTTATGTTAAACACCATACATTACATCATTAGATTTGAGGTAGTGTTCCATGATTCATTGTTTGCGTATAACACCCAGTGCTCCATGCAGAACGTGCCCTCCTTAATACGTGTCACCAGGCTAACCCATTCCCCTACCCCCCTCCCGTCTAGAACCCTCAGTTTGTTTCTCAGAGTCCATAGTCTCTCACGGGTCATCTCCCCCTCCGATTTCCCCCCCTTCATTCTTCCCCTCCTGCTATCTTCTTCTTCTTCTTTTTTTTTTTTTTAACATATAATGTATTATTTGTTTCAGAGGTACAGATCTGTGATTCAACAGTCTTGCACAATTCACAGCACTCACCAGAGCACATACCCTCCCCAATGTCTATCACCCAGCCACCCCATCCCTCCCACCCCCCACCACTCCAGCAACCCTCAGTTTGTTTCCTGAGATTAAGAATTCCTCATATCAGTGAGGTCATAGGATACATGTCTTTCTCTGATTGACTTATTTCACTCAGCATAACACCCTCCAGTTCCATCCACATCATTGCAAATGACAAGATTTCATTCCTTTTGATGGCTGCATAATATTCCATTGAATATATATACCACTTCTTCTTTATCCATTCATCTGTCGATGGACATCTTGGCTCTTTCCACAGTTTGGCTAGTGTGGACATTGCTGCTATAAACATCGGGGTGCACGTACCCCTTCGGAACCCTACATTTGTATCTTTGGGGCAAATACCCAGTAGTGCAATTGCTGGGTCATAGGGTAGCTCTATTTTCAACTTTTTGAGGAACCTCCATACTGTTTTCCAGAGTGGCTGCACCAGCTTGCATTCCCACAACAGTGTAGGAGGGTTCCCTTTTCTCTGCATCCCCGCCAACATCTGTCGTTTCCTGACTTGTTAATTTTAGCCATTCTGATTGGTGTGAGGTGGTATCTCATTGAGGTTTTGATTTGGATTTCCCTGATGCCGAGCGATATTGAGCACTTTTTCATGTGTCTGTTGGCCATTTGGATGTCTTCTTTGGAAAAATGTCTGTTCATGTCTTCTGCCCATTTCTTAATTATATCCTTTGTTCTTTGGGTGTTGAGTTTAAGAAGTTCTTTATAGATTTTGGATACTAGCCCTTTATCTGATATGTCATTTGCAAATATTTTCTCCCACTCTGTCGGTTGTCTCTTGGTTTTGTTGACTGTTTCTTTTGCTGTGCAAAAGCTTTTTATCTTGATGAAATCCCAATAGTTCATTTTTGCCCTGGCTTCCCTTGCCTTTCGCAATGTTTCTAGGAAGAAGTTGCTGCGGATGAGGTTGAAGAGGTTGCTGCCTGTGTTCTCCTTTAGGATTTTGATGGACTCCTGTCTCACATTGAGGTCTTTCAACCATTTGGAGTCTATTTTTGTGTGTGGTGTAAGGAAATGGTCCAGTTTCATTCTTCTGCATGGGGCTGTCCAATTTTCCCAACACCATTTGTTGAAGAGACTGTCTTTTTTCCATTGGACATTCTTTCCTGCTTTGTCGAAGATGAGTTGACCATAGAGTTGAGGGTCCATTTCTGGGCTCTCTATTCCGTTCCACCAATCTATGCGTCTGTTTTTGTGCCACTACCATACTGTCTTGATGATGACAGCTTTGTAATGGAGCTTGAAGTCCAGAATTGTGATGCCCCCGGCTTTGCTTTTCTTTTTCAACATTCCTCTGGCTATTTGGGGTCTTTTCTGGTTCCATACAAATTTTGGGATTATTTGTTCCATTTCTTTGAAAAAAGTGGGTGGTATTTTGATAGGGATTGCATTGAATGTGTAGATTGCTCTAGGTAGCATTAACATCTCCACAATATTTGTTCTTCCAAACCATGAGCATGGAACGTTTTGCCATTTCTTTGTGTCTTCCTCAATTTCTTTCATGAGTATTTTATAGTTTTCTGAGTACAGATCCTTTGCCTCTTTGGTTAGATTTATTCCTAGGTATCTTATGCTTTGGGGCACAATTGTAAATGGGATCGACTCCTTAATTTCTCTCTCTTCTGTCTTGGTGTTGGTGTATAGGAATGCCACTGATTTCTGTGCATTGATTTTATATCCTGCCACTTTATTGAATTCCTGTATGAGTTCTAGCAGTTTTGGGGTGGAGTCTTTTGGGTTTTCCACATAAAGTATCATATCATCTGCAAAGAGTGAGAGTTTGACTTCTTCTTTGCCGACTTGGATGCCTTTGATTAATTTTTGTTGTCTGATTGCTGTGGCTAGGACTTCTAATACTATGTTGAATAGCAGTGGTGATAGTGGACATCCCTGCCGTGTTCCTGACCTTAGGGGGAAAGATCTCAGTTTTTTCCCATTGAGAATGATATTCGCTGTAGGTTTTTCATAGATGGCCTTTATGATATTGAGGTATGTACCCTCTATCCCTATACTCTGAAGAGTTTTGATCAAGAAAGGATGCTGTACTTTGTCAAATGCTTTTTCTGCATCTATTGAGAGGATCATATGGTTCTTGTTCTTTATTAATGTATTGTATCACATTGATTGATTTGCAGATGTTGAACCAACCTTGCAGCCCAGGGATAAATCCTACTTGGTCGTGGTGAATAATCCTTTTAATGTACTGTTGCATCCTATTAGCTAGGATATTCTGGTGAGAATTTTTGCATCCATGTTCATCAAGGATATTGGTCTGTGATTCTTTTTGATGGGGTCTTTGTCTGGTTTGGGGATCAAGGTAATGGTGGCCTCATAAAATGAGTTTGGAAGTTTTCCTTCCATTTCTATTTTTTGGAACACTTTCAGGAGAATAGGTATTAATTCTTCTTTAAATGTTTGGTAGAATGCCCCTGGGAAGCCATCTGGCCCTGGGCTCATGTTTGTTGGGAGATTTTTGATGACTGCTTCAATTTCCTTAGTGGTTATAGGTCTGTTCAGGTTTTCTATTTCTTCCTGGTTCAATTTTGGTGGTTGATACACCTCTAGGAATGCATCCATGTCTTCCAGGTTATCTAATTGGCTGGCATAGAGTTGCTCATAATATGTTCTTATAATTGTTTGTATTTCTTTGGTGTTGGTTGTGATCTCTCCTCTTTCATTCATGATTTTGTTGATTTGGGTCCTTTCTCTTTTCTTTTTGATAAGTCTGGCCAGGGGTTTATCAATCTTGTTAATTCTTTCAAAGAAACAGCTCCTAGTTTCGTTGATCTGTTCTACTGTTCTTTTGGTTCATTGATCTCTGCTCTGATCTTTATTATTTCTCTTCTCCTGCTGGGTTTAGGCTTTATTTGCTGTTCTTTCTCTGGCTCCTTTAGGTGTCGGGTTAGGTTGTGTATTTGAGACTTTTCTTGTTTCTTGAGAAAGGCTTGTATCGCTATATACTTTCCTCTCAGGACTGCCTTTGCTGCATCCCAAAGATTTTGAACAGTTGTGTTTTCATTTTCATTTGTTTCCATGAAATTTTTTAATTCTTCTTTAATTTCCCGGTTGACCCATTCATTCTTTAGTAGGATGCTCTTTAGCCTCCATGTATTTCAGTTCTTTCTGACTTTCCTCTTGTGATTGAGTTCTAGTTTCAAAGCATTGTGGTCTGAAAATATGCACGGAATGATCCCAATCTTTTGCTACTGGTTGAGACCTGATTTTTGACCTAGGAGGTGATCTATTCTGGAGAATGTTCCATGGGCACTACAGAAGAATGTGTATTCTGTTGCTTTGGGATGCAATGTTCTGAATATATGTGTGAAGTCCATTTGGTCCAGTGTGTCATTTAAAGTCTTTATTTCCTGGTTGATCTTTTGCTTAGATGATCTGTCTATTTTGTCAGAGGGGTGTTAAAGTCCCCCACTACCATTGTGTTGTTGTCGATGTGTTTCTTTGCTTTTGTTATTAATTGGCTTATATAAGTGGCTGCTCCCATGTTAGGGGCATAGATATTTACAGTTGTTAGATCTTCTTGTTGGATAGATCCTTTAAGTAGGATATAGTGTCCTTCCTCATCTCTTATTACAGTCTTTGGTTTAAAATCTAATTTGTCTGATATAAGGATTGCCACCCCAGCTTTCTTTTGGTGTCCGTTAGCATGGTAAATGGTTTTCCACCCCCTCACTTTCAATGTGGGGGTGTCTTTGGGTCTAAAATGAGTCTCTTGCAGACAGCATAGCGATGGGTCTTGTTTTTTTTTTTTAAATCCAATCTGATAGCCTGTGTCTTTTGATTGGGGCATTTAGCCCATTTACATTCAGGGTAACTATTGAAAGATAGGAATTTAGTGCCATTGTATTGCCTGTAAGGTGACCGTTACTGTATACTGTCTGTGTTCCTTTCTGGTCTATGTTACTTTTAGGCTCTCTCTTTGCTTAGAGGACCCCTTTCAATATTTCCTGTAGGGCTGGTTTCGTGTTTGCAAATTCCTTTAGTTTTTGTTTGTCCTGGAAGCTTTTGATCTCTCCTTCTATTTTCAATGACAGCCTAGCTGGATATAGTATTCTTGGCTGGGTATTTTTCTCATCTAGTGCTCTGAATATATCATGCCAGTTCTTTCTGGCCTGCCAGGTCTCTGTGGATAGGTCTGTTGCCAATCTAATGTTTCTACCGTTGTAGGTTATAGATCTCTTCTCCCGAGCTGCTTTCAGGATTTTCTCTTTGTGTCTGAGACTCGTAAGTTTTACTATTAGATGTCGGGGTGTTGACCTATTTTATTGATTTTGAGAGGGGTTCTCTGTGCCTCCTGGATTTTGATGCCTGTTTCCTTCCCCTAATTAGGGACGTTCTCTGCTATAATTTGCTCCTATATACGTTCTGTCCCTCTCTTTCTTTCTTCTTCTTCTGGGATCCCAATTATTCTAATGTTGTTTTGTCTTATGGTACAACTTATCTCTCGAATTCTGCCCTCGTGATCCAGTAGTTGTTTATCTCTCTTTTTCTCAGCTTCTTTATTTTCCATCATTTGGTCTTCTATATCACTGATTCTCTCTTCTGCCTCATTTATCCTAGCAGTTAGTGCCCCCATTTTTGATTGCACCTCATTGATAGCCTTTTTGATTTCGACTTGGTTAGATTTTAGTTCTTTTATTTCTCCAGACCGGGTTTCTCTAATAACTTCCATGCTTTTTTCAAGCCCAGCTAGTATCTTTAAAATCATGATTCTGAACTCTAGGTCTGACATCGTACTAATGTCCATATTGATTAGGTCCCTGGCAGTTGGTACTGCCTCTTGTTCTTTTTGTTGAGGTGATTTTTTTGTCTTGTCATTTTGTCCAGAGGAGAACAGATGAATGAGAGAACAAAATGCTAAAAGGGTAACAATGTTCCCAGAAAATATACTCTAAACAAATCTGAAAAGACCTGCAACTGGGGGAAAAGAAAGGGAAAGAAAGAAAAAAGAAAAAGAAAAAAGAAAAAGATAAAAACAAAACAAAACAAAACAAAAAACCAGAATATGATGAAATATGATCAGGCTGGTGCATAGATCAGTGCCACACCCTAGATTTGGGGCATATTTTGGTCTGTTAGAAGAAAGTGCCTCCCAAAATTTTAAAGAAAAAAAACCCTATATATGTACAAAAATATGGGTTAATATGATGAAGGGATGGAATATGACTGTAAAGATGAAAATTATAAAAGGAATTGACAAATTAAGTTGGTTGAAAAAAGAAAGAAGAGGATTTAAAAAAAAAAAGGGAGAGAATGTGATCAGGCAGGAGACTAGAACAAAGCCATACACTAGAGATTTAGGGTATATTTTGATCTGTCAGAAGAAACTGTATCCCAAAATTTTAAAGAGAGAGCAACTTATATATATATATATCAAAAATAAGGGTAAGTACTATGAAGGGATAGAATATGACTCTAAAAATGAAAAATAAAAAAAACTTTTTAAAAAAGGGATTCATAAGATGTTGGTTGAAAAAGGGAAAAAGAAAAATTCAAAAAAAAAAGACAGTTAAAAAAATTATCTTTGAAAGACGAAGGAATCATGGGGAAAAAGCCATGAATTCTCTGAGCAGTATTCCCCTAGAGCTGGAGTTCTGCCGTTCTCATTGATAGGTAAACTTGGCCTTGGCTGGCTGTTCTTGCTGATCTTCTGGGGGAGGGGCCTGTTGCCATGGTTCCCAAAAGTCTTTGCCGGAGGCGGAATTGCCCCGCCCTTGCCTGTCCGGGCTAAGCAATCTGCTAGGGTTTGCTCTCAGGAGCTTTTGTTCCCTGCAAGCTCTCGGTACAGCTTTGGAGGACGAGAGTGCAAATGGCGGCCTCCCAATCTCCGCCCCAGAGGAGCTGAGAACTTGGGGCCCTCAGAGAAAAGCTGTCACTCCCATCTTCCCGGTCTCCGGCCGCACTCCGTGCTCACCCGGCCTGTGACCGAGCGTTTCTATCTCTGGCACCCGACCCCGTGTGGAGTCTCCAAACCCAGCAGATCCCTGCGGTGTGCTCCCGTGCCGCTCCTCCCGGGGGAGGGAGGGGAGTCTCCCCGGATCTGCCGCTTGTTGGGTCCCTGCTGGAGGAGCAGTGGCCCGACTGGGCCGCGGATCACAGTTTATGGCCACCCCGAGCTGAGAGCCCGCGCCTCGGCTCTGTCTCTGCAGCCGGCTTCCCCGCTCCGATACCTGGGAGCTCTGCCGCCCTCAGGCACCCCGGTCTTTCTGTGACCCCCAGGGTCCTGAGACCACACTGTCCCACGAGGGTTCCACCTTCCGCTTAGCCACTGGAGCGACGTCCCTCCGCGGAGCCGACTTCTAAAAGTTCCGATTTTGTGCTCCGCGGCTCTAGCACTTGCCAGAAGCGGCCGACGGAGGCCCCTCCCCCGCCGTCTATCCTCCCGAATATCACCTCGGATTCACTTCTCCGCATGTCCTACCTTCCAGTAAGCGGTTGCTTCTCTGTTCAGAGAGTTGTTGCTACTCTCTTCTGTGGTCTCCTGTTGAGTTCGTAGGTGTTCAGAATGGTTTGATCCCTATCCAGCTGAATTCCTGAGACCAGACGAAACCCAGGTCTCCTACTCCTCCGCCATCTTGCTCCTCCTTTCTAAAGATTTTATGTATGTATGTATGTATTTGTTTATTTAAGAGAAAGAGTGAAAGAGCAGAAGCACGGGGGGTGGCAGGGGGAGAAGGAAAAGCAGGCTCCCTGCTCACCCAGTGGTAGTTTGTTATCTTTCAAGGAATTGATCCTTTTCATCTAAGTTATCAAATTTGTCGGCATAAAGTGTTCATAGTGTTCCTTTATTATTTTAGATTCCAGGGGATTAATAATGATGGCTACTCTTTCATTTCTGATCTTAGTAATTTGTATCTTCTCTCTTTTTTCTTAGTCACCCTTGGCTAGAGTTTTATCAATATTATTGATCTTTTCTAAGAATTAGCTTTTGGTTTGATTGATTTTTCTCACTTGTTTTTCTGTTTTCAATTTCATTGATTTCTGCTTCAATTTTTTATTATTTCTTTTCTTCTGATTCTTTTAGGCCTAAATTGCTCTTTTCTAGTTTTCTAACATAGAAGCTTACATTATTGATTTTAGATCTTTCTTCTTTTCTAATATATGCATTTAATGCTATAAATTTCCCTCTAAGCATTGCTTTTGCTGCATCCTATAGATTTTGATAAATGTATCTTCATTTTCTTTTTTTAAGATTTTATTTTATTATTTATTTGTCAGAGAGAGAGAGGCAGAGGGAGAAGCAGGCTCCCTGCTGAGCAAGGAGCCTGATGCAGGACTGGATCTCAGGACTTTGGCATCATGACACGAGCCAAAGGCAGATGTTCAACCAACTGAGCCACCCAGGTGTCCCTTCATTTTCATTTAGTTAAAAATATTTTTAGATTTCTTTTAGCCTCCTTCTTTGACCCATGTGTTATTTATAAGTATGCTGTTTAATCTTCAAATATTCTGCAGTTTTCTGGCTACCTTTCTGTTTCTGATTTCTAATTTAATTCTATTGTGGTTTGTGAACATACTTTGTAGGATTTCTCCTGTTTTAAAATTATAAGGTGTATTTTATGGTCCACAATGTGGTCTGTATTGGTGAGTATTCCATGTGAGCTTGAGAAGTTTGTGTAATTCTGTGGTTGTTGGATGGAGTATTTTATCTTCATGCCATATTATCTTGAATTAAGTAAAAAAAAAAAACAAAAACAAAAAACATTTCCAATCACTTTACCTACAGATTATTTTACCTACTGCTCCGTTTGGCAGCCAGTCTCTTGTCTCTCTGTTCAGCAATAGTGAGACAGATTTCTTTTCCTCGGGGGAGGGAAATCCATGTTTTCTTGCCTTTGCCAATAACAAAAATGTTGGAGATCTGGGTGACAAAGCTGTTGCCTTTGGCATCTTCCACATAAACCACATCAAAAGAGCCAGAATGTCTCACTCCGTTGGTGATCATGCCCACTTTTCCCAAGTTAGCACCTCTGGTCACCACCATAAACAGTCTCCAAATCGATCTGAATGTTGTCATTCACCTTGATGAAAGAATCAGAGTAGTGGATGGTGTGAACATCATGAGTTGCCAGATGAGAGATTCCTTTTGTGCCCACAAAGATCTCTCTCACTTTGCACAGCTTGTATGTGGCCTCCTCAGGTATAATGTAATGGACGGCAAAACAACCTTTGGTGTCACAGATCACATAGAAATTCTCTCTGGTCTTGTCAATGCTGATGACGACCACAAAAACAGCAGGGGAGGTTATATCAGCCCACACCTTACTATTACTCTCAATGGACCACTACATGTAGACTGACTTTATTTCATCTCCCTTAGGGCATACTCGAGTCTGTTCCTTAGGAAAAGGATGAGGGAGAGACATTCTCTCAGCCTGTGGGTATTGGTGTATGGACGAGGAGCAAACACTGTCTAGTTTATCCAGTACCCAATGCTTTGGAGCAGCTACACACTTCAGATGCTTCTTGGGATCATAAGCCAAGGCTGCACTAGGTACTGTATGGAGTATTTTATACATGTCAATTAGATCAAATTGATTGATAGTGCTGTTCAGGTCATCTGTATCCCTACTGATTTTCTGCCTGCATGATCTAACAATTACTGGTGGGGGGGGAGGGGTGATGTCTCCAACTATAATTATGGATTTGTATATTTATTTTTTCAGTTCTATTAATTTTGGCCTTATGAAATAGAACTGTCCTTATTTGCAGATGGCAGGATTTTCTATGTAGAAAACCTCAGGAAATACATTTTTAAAAACCCTTAGAACTAATAAGTGAGTTCAGCAATGTTGCAGGGTACAAGATCAACATACAAACATCAGTTATATTTCTATATACTAGCAATGAACGCATGGAAACTGAAAATAAAAATTATACTACTATTTAAAATTTCACAAAATATGAAGTACTTAGGTGCCTTCAAGGAGATTTCAGTGTATCCATGTGGTGCTGTATGCTGTGGCCCAGCACACACACACAGATTAGCTTGACCTCTCAGATTCTCTAAGGAACTTGTAGCTGGGAACTTCTGAAGGATGAGGCAGTGAGCAGTGGGAGCAGAAGTTGAAAGGTTATTAGGTCAAGAGAGATCAGAGGAGCCATGGAATGAGATATGGAGGCTTGTTATACGGGAGAATGAACCACAGGAGTGTAGAAGCCATGAATAGAGAAGTGGACAATAGAGGATGAAGAAGTCAGTTTGTGACAGTAACTATAGGCAACCAACTCAGAGTCGCTGTGCCACATTGGTGTCCCAAGTGAAGATCCACAGACTTCTGGGTTCGCATGTATGTGCATTGCTGCAGTCAGTACAATTTAGTATGGCCTCACCAAACCATACATATTCACTGCATGACCTCCCTTCTCCCTGACTGGAGGAAGCTCTTTCTGGAAATCAGGAGCCTCCCCCCCCCCCCCACCTCCCAGAATAAGCGCTGCTTGTCATTTCTCTCCTTTGATTTTGGTTCTCCTGGTGGTTAGGAAAGTTCTAATGTGGCACACTAAGGGGAAATGGCAAAGAGATTTGAGTTTCTATTAGCTTGAACTTGAAAAAGTGGGCACATCCCTGGGGCCCAGGGAAGTCCTGAAGTTTGTCTCTTTCAATTGATTCTGAGCACAGGCAGGGAAGGAGTGGTATTCGTTTTTAACTGCTCAGACTCCAATAGGCTCCCTCAGCTACCAGCTCAGCCCCATTCTCCTGCTAGTTTTGCCTGTGTCCACTACTGAGTTTGACACTTAATGCCATCTCTGAGCCAGAACTTGGAAAGAGTTCTGGTTTTCCAGTTCTCTAACCTGTTTGACTGTCCCAGGACTTCCTCCTAGTCCTGAGCCTACTAGATCTGGGGCTGAGGGCATTGAGCCCCTGAAACCTCTCACCCATGGATTTAGTTTGGATTCTATGGGCAGAAGGGGACATGATGGGCTTCCTGGCAGAGCCAGACATTTCAGCATTGTGCTTAAGGAGGCAGAATCATGTGCTGGGGCATGGAATGGGTTCCAGCAAGTGTAGCTTATTAGTGATGCGTTGAGAGGAGGCCACTGGGAGACAAAGGGATGGAGAGCTGCCAGATGCCATATGGCAGGAGAGGGCCATGGGGAGATTCTTATGTATCCTCAGGGAGAGGGGGTCTCAGATCCACTTGGGGGTCTCTGTGCCGCCCTCTGGATCCCTGCTGGCCACTGTAGCCACATCCTTTGCCCCACCTGGTCACTGAGCGTCTTGCTAGCATCTGCTGCTGAAGGGTGCCCTAATGAAACTCGGGATGTGGACCACCAAGGGCTCATCATGCTACCCCCACCCCACTCAGCCCCATCTTGGGTCTTACTGATGCTGAAGATCTTCCCCAAGCACTAATGTGTGCGAAGTCCCACAGCACCATGATTTCAGGAGAATGAATACTATGACAGTTTAGTACTCCATATCATTGAATTTAAGAAGCACTGTTATTTTGCATACCCTTAAGAAAGTGAAAACTTTGCCAGCTAAACCGTGAAATTCCACTGATTGTAAGATGCATCTCAATTTCAGAGATGAAAAAAGGGCATTTCAGGATGTTAAAATATGGTATTTTACAATTAGTGTGGTGGTTAAGAGCCCGATATGAGAGCCAGCCTGCATGAGTTTGAATCCCAGCTCAGCCATGTACAAGCTATGGGGTCTTGGGCCAGTCACTTGTACCATCACTGGGCTTTAGTTTCCATGACTGTGTAATGGAGACAGACCTACTTCCTAGAGTTGTGAGGACTGAATATGTGTGTAAAGCATTTCAACAGTGCCTGGCACCTAGTAAGCACTGTCTTTGTTATTTTTATTTTTAACAAATATTCTATCCATTACATACATAAGCAGAGGATAAATAATGGCCTTTGCCATCACCCCCACTGCCTTGCTGCCATTCCTGTCACCAGGTAAGCAGGACTCCTGCCAGCCCTCCACAGATTTCTTGGCAGTCCTCTCCAAGAACAGGTTTCTTGCTGTTCAGCTGCCAATTTGGGGCTGTCAGGCATAAGTGGGACCATAAGCCAATCTGGGCATGTCTGAGGCCAGTCATTTCCAACCAGACCTCTCATCACTGTAATCCTCAGACACTTCAGGGCAGACAAGCCCCTTCCCCACCCAATATCCCCGTTCCATTATTGTTATGAGCATTCTGACCCTGGTTCCTCCCAGCCATTGCCCCTTTCCACCAAACTCTTCCCAAAGGCCCTCTAGAACTCTCATTTCACTGCAAACAAATGCCACCACCTTCTCAATCTCTTCCGAGAAGGCGTCTTCATTGCTTTGCAGCCTTAACTGGAAAATGCCTCCCCCCATTAGGGAGCCACCTCCTCCACCTCCTTCTGTGTTGGGGAAAGAGGGCAGATTCTTCTGGCTCTTTGCTGCTGGGTCTAGACTAGAGCATGATTCTTCTGCTGTCAAAGCTGACCCTCCTATGAGCTTCAAACAAGCTGAACATTTTGTTTTAAAAACAAAGGGGTTTTAAATAATGCAATTAATACTTGATAAATCTTCTTTTTAAAAATGTCATCCTTTACAAATAAGGCCAGCCTCCTGGACTCAGCCCCATCCCCAGCTGTTCTCTGGTGAATCCCAGTTATCTGGTTGGTGCATCTTTCTCCTGACCTTTTTCTCTGCAATAACCCGTATACAGAAATGTATAGTTTTGTTGTGTGTGTTTGGAAAAGAACTACAAATGGCATCTTACTACAAGCATCATTCTGTAACTTGCTGTTTTCTCCTGTCTGTCCTGGCAATCTTTCCATGTATAATTCTACTTCATTCTTACAAGTTGCTGCATTGTAGCTCTTTTTGGAAATACCACAGCATTTTTTAACCGTTCCTCCAGCATGAACATTTATGTTGTTTTCATTTTTCTCTATTATAAAAAATACAGCAATAAACAGCTTTCTATGTATTGGTTTACACACAAGGGAGGATGTTTCTTCATTCCTAATATTTTGAAAAGAGTAATGGCTGTATTGTTTTATAAGGTAGGTAATGCATATTATCAAATTGAAGCAATCTAAGAATTGCAGTGAAGAAACAAATACATCACCAACAGTTTCATCACCCAGAAAAGAAAAAAAAAAATACAATTAACATCTGGTGAACAGCATCCCAACTGTCTCATTATGGGTATGTCCAGGTAGAAGACAGCAAGCTATCTAGAAATAACTTTATAATACTGTGATCATACCAGTCATGTTATTTTCAGTGAAAAGCATGAAATTTGGTTTTATTTGAACATAAGTGATAAAAAAGGAACCAGTGTGAAAATAAAGGAACTGTAGAACTTGATGTAACTGCTTCTCTCCATGAGGTCTACTAGTCATAGAGTGAAATGATTGGAAACTTTTTTTTCTTTCCTCCCCTTCCCTCTCTCCTCCCTTTTCCCCTGCCTCCTCTCCTCTTCCCGTCCCTTCCCTTCCTTTTTTTTTTTAAGATTTGATTTATTTGACACAGAGCGACAGCGAGAGAGGGAACACAAGCAGGAGTCCCTTCCCTTCCTTTTAAAAATCTCCATAGCCACTGTCGGTTGACTCCCAGGACAGAGGATGGGACCTTTGCATTTTCTTGTTCCCCCACATCCCATTTTATGTTGGTTATATCAGCTTTACTTTGTCAATTGTTATAATGCATTCTATTCGGCAAGACTGTGACTCCCCATTTAGTGGAGATCCTTGGATCCTTAGTTTTATGTTTTAATGGGTTCATTGCTCATAGCTACCTATTTCTGAATTCTGATCTATCCCTTGGTTGGCAGGATCTTTCAAGAAGGGCTAATGAATACTCAATTACCCAAGTCTTCCCTGACTGTGGATAGCATTCATCTTTGAATAATAAATTGGCTGGGTGTAATATTCTTGAGCCATACTTTCTTTCCTTCAGAACTTTGAGGAATATTGCTCCACTGTTTTTTTGGCACTGATAGTTTGTATGGAGAAGTACAGGGAAGTCTGGTTTTTATTTCCTTTGCTGATTTACTCTTTCTACTTGACTATCTGAAGAACTTTTTCTATACTTCAAGTTAAATAATTTAATCAGGACATGCCTCCAAGTTAATGATTCTATATCTATTTTTTCTTCATATGTGGTATGCTTTTATGATCTGCTGATTCAGTTCTTGCTTTATTTTGAGAAAATTTACTCACAATAAACCTCTGAATATTTTTTTCTATTTTACTTGTTGTGTTTCCTCTGAGCTCTTGTTTATTAAACCCATTCATCCGCTCAGTCAACAGATATTTATTAAGGACCTACCAAGTGCCAGGCATTGTGCCAGACAAAATTTCATGACTTCCTGCAGTTGACATTTAAGTGGGATGAAGGAAACAGGAAGTAAACAAAATAAATATGTACAGTAGATAGTGTACTAGATGGTGATAAGTGCTGTATAAATCAGGGAATATGTTGGGTTAGAATTGTAAATAGGGTGGTCAGGGAAGGCCTCATGCAGAAGGTGACACTTGAGAATGGCTCCAGCTTCTCTTGATTTGCATTTCCCTGATCAATAATGAGGTAGACCATCTTTCTCTCTCTGTATATATTTATTAGCGTATATTATATATATACAGAAAGAGATTATATATATATATACACAGAGATTATATGGAGAAATATACATACATATAGGAAGAGAAAGACGGAGACAAGGAGACAGAGACCAAGAGAGACACAGAGAGAGACTATACGTATTTCCTTTTCCTTTGAAATGCCTGCTCAAGTCCTTTGCTTGTTTTCATTGCAGTGCTTATCTGTTTCTTAATGATTTGTAGATCTTTGCCTTGGATATGTTGTTTATATGCATAACAAAAATCTTCTCTCAGTCTGGGACTTGTCTTCTCATTTTGATTATGTCTTTTAATGAATAGATTCCTAATTTATCAATTTTCTCTCAGGGCATATTGGGTTTTGTTTAAGAAATTCTTCCCTAGGGGAGGGAGCAAGATGGCGGAGGAGTGGGAGACCTGGATTTCGTCTGGTCTCAGGAATTCAGCTGGATAGGGATCAGACCATTCTGAACACCTACGAACTCAACAGGAGATCGAAGAAAATATAGCAACAACTCTCTGAACAGAAAAGTGACCACTTTCTGGAAGGTAGGACGTGCGGAGAAGTGAATCCGAGGCGATATTCGGGAGGATAGACGGCGGGGGAGGGGGCCTCCGTCGGCCACTTCTGGCAAGTTCTAGAGCCGCGGAGCACAAAATCGGAACTTTCAGAAGCCGGCTCCGCTGAGGGACGTCGCTCCAGTGGCTAAGCGGGGGGTGGAACCCTCGCGGGACAGTGTGGTCTCAGGACCCTCGGGGTCACAGAAAGACCGGGGGTGCCTGAGTGCGGCAGAGCTCCCAGGGATCGGAGCGGGGAAGCCGGCTGCAGAGACGGAGCCGAGGCGCGGGCTCTCAGCTCGGGGTGGCCATAAACTGTGATCGGCGACCCAGTCGGGCCACTGCTCCTCCAGCAGGGACCCAACAGGCGGCAGAGCCGGGGAGACTCCCCTTCCTCCCCGGGGAGGAGCGGCGCGGGAGCGCACCGCGGGGATCTGCTGGGTTTGGAGACTCCACACGGGGTCGGGTGCCAGAGATAGAAACGCTCGGTCACAGGCCGGGTGAGCACGGAGTGCGGCCGGAGACCGGGGACACGGGAGTGACTGCTTTTCTCTGGGGGCGCACTGAGGAGCGGGGCCCTGAGTTTTCGGCTCCTCCAGGGCGGAGATTGGGAGGCCGTCATTTTCACTTTCATCCTCCAAAGCCTTACCGAGAGCTTGCAGGGAACAAAAACTCCCAAGAGCAAACCCGAGCAGATTACTTAGCCCGGACCGACAAGGGCGGGGCAATTCCGCCTCCGGCAAAGACATTTGGGAACCACGGCAACAGGCCCCTCCCCCAGAAGATCAGCAAGAACAGCCAGCAAGCCAAGACCAAGTTTACCGATCAAGGAGAACGGCAGAACTCCAGCGCTAGGGGACTACTGCACATAGAATTCAAGGCTTTTTTACCATGATTCATTAGTCTTTCAAAGTTAAATTTTTTAACTGTCTTTTTTTTTGAATTTTTCTTTTTCCCTTTTTCAACCAACATATTATCAATCCTTTTTTTAAAAAAAAATTATTTTTCATTTTTAGAGTCATATTCTATCCCTTCATAGTAGTTACCCTTATTTTTGGCATATATATATAAGGTGTTCTCTCTTTTAAAATTTTGAGATGCAGTTTCTTCTAACAGATCAAAATATACCCTAAATCTCTAGTGTATGGCTTTGTTCTAGTCTCCTGCCTGATCACATTCTCTCCCCTTTTTTTCCTTTCTTTTTTTAATCCTCTTCTTTCTTTTTTCAAACACCTTCTTATCAATTCCTTTTTTAAAAGTTTTTTTAAAAGATTTTATTTATTTATTTGAGAGAGAGAGAATGAGAGATGGAGAGCATGAGAGGGAAGAGGGTGAGAGGGAGAAGCAGACTCCCTGCCGCGCAGGGAGCCCGATGTGGGACTCGATCCCGGGACTCCAGGATCATGACCTGAGCCGAAGGCAGTCGCTTAACCAACTGAGCCACCCAGGAGCCCCATCCTTTTTTAAAATTTTTTATAATTTTCATCTTTACAGTCATATTCCATCCCTTCATCATATCAACCCTTATTTTGTACATATTTAAGTCTTTCTTTAAAATTTTAGGAGGCACTTTCTTCTAACAGACCAAAATACACCCAAAATCTAGTGTGTGGCACTGATCTATGCACCAGCCTGATCATATTTGATCATATTCTGGTTTTTTTGTTTTGTTCTGTTTTTGTTTGTTTTTATCTTTTTCTTATTTTTCTCTTTTTTCTTTCTTTCCCTTTCTTTTCCCCTGGTTTCAGGTCTTTTCTGACTTGTTTAGAGTATATTTTCTGGGGACATTGTTAACCTGTTAGCATTTTGTTCTCTCATTCATCTATTCTCCTCTGGACAAAATGACAAGATGAAAAAATCATCTCAACAAAAAGAACAAGAGGTAGTACCATCTGCCAGGGACCTACTCAAAACGGACATTAGTACGATGTCAGACCTAGAGTTTAGAATCATGATTTTAAAGATACTAGCTGGGCTTGAAAAAAGCATGGAAGTTATTAGAGAAACCCTGTCTGGAGAAATAAAAGAACTAAAATCTAACCAAGTCGAAATCAAAAAGGCTATCAATGAGGTGTAATCAAAAATGGGGGCACTAAGTGCTAGGATAAATGAGGCAGAAGAGAGAATCAGCGATATAGAAGACCAAATGATGGAAAATAAAGAAGCTGAGAAAAAGAGAGATAAACAACTACTGGATCACGAGGGCAGAATTCGAGAGATAAGCAATATGATAAGACGAAACAACATTAGAATAATTGGGATCCCAGAAGAAGAAGAAAGAGAGAGAGGGGCAGAAGGTATATTGGAGCAAATGATAGCAGAGAACTTCCCTAATGTGGAAAGGAAACAGGCTTCAAAATCCAGGAGGCACAGAGAACCCCTCTCAAAATCAATAAAAATAAGTCAACACCCCGACATCTAATAGTAAAACTTATGAGTCTCAGAGACAAAGAGAAAATATTGAAAGCAGCTCGGGAAAAGAGATCTGTAACCTATAATGGTAGAAACATTAGACTGGCAACAGACCTATCCACAGAGACCTGGCAGGCCAGAAAGAACTGGCATGATATATTCAGAGCACTAGATGAGAAAAATATGCAGCCAAGAATACTATATCCAGCTAGGCTGTCATTGAAAATAGAAGGAGAGATCAAAAGCTTCCAGGACAAACAAAAACTAAAGGAATTTGCAAACACGAAACCAGCCCTACAGGAAATATTGAAAGGGGTCCTCTAAGCAAAGAGAGAGCCTAAAAGTAACATAGACCAGAAAGGAACACAGACAGTATACAGTAACGGTCACCTTACAGGCAATACAATGGCACTAAATTCCTATCTTTCAATAGTTACCCTGAATGTAAATGGGCTAAATGCCCCAATCAAAAGACACAGGCTATCAGATTGGATTTAAAAAAAAAAACAAGACCCATCGCTATGCTGTCTGCAAGAGACTCATTTTAGACCCAAAGACACCCCCACATTGAAAGTGAGGGGGTGGAAAACCATTTACCATGCTAACGGACACCAAAAGAAAGCTGGGGTGGCAATCCTTATATCAGACAAATTAGATTTTAAACCAAAGACTGTAATAAGAGATGAGGAAGGACACTATATCCTACTTAAAGGATCTATCCAACAAGAAGATCTAACAACTGTAAATATCTATGCCCCTAACATGGGAGCAGCCACTTATATAAGCCAATTAATAACAAAAGCAAAGAAACACATCGACAACAACACAATGGTAGTGGGGGACTTTAACACCCCTCTGACAAAATAGACAGATCATCTAAGCAAAAGATCAACCAGGAAATAAAGACTTTAAATGACACACTGGACCAAATGGACTTCACACATATATTCAGAACATTGCATCCCAAAGCAACAGAATACACATTCTTCTGTAGTGCCCATGGAACATTCTCCAGAATAGATCACCTCCTAGGTCAAAAATCAGGTCTCAACCAGTAGCAAAAGATTGGGATCATTCCGTGCATATTTTCAGACCACAATGCTTTGAAACTAGAACTCAATCACAAGAGGAAAGTCAGAAAGAACTGAAATACATGGAGGCTAAAGAGCATCCTACTAAAGAATGAATGGGTCAACCGGGAAATTAAAGAAGAATTAAAAAATTTCATGGAAACAAATGAAAATGAAAACACAACTGTTCAAAATCTTTGGGATGCAGCAAAGGCAGTCCTGAGAGGAAAGTATATAGCGATACAAGCCTTTCTCAAGAAACAAGAAAAGTCTCAAATACACAACCTAACCCGACACCTAAAGGAGCCAGAGAAAGAACAGCAAATAAAGCCTAAACCCAGCAGGAGAAGAGAAATAATAAAGATCAGAGCAGAGATCAATGAACCAAAAGAACAGTAGAACAGATCAACGAAACTAGGAGCTGTTTCTTTGAAAGAATTAACAAGATTGATAAACCCCTGGCCAGACTTATCAAAAAGAAAAGAGAAAGGACCCAAATCAACAAAATCATGAATGAAAGAGGAGAGATCACAACCAACACCAAAGAAATACAAACAATTATAAGAACATATTATGAGCAACTCTATGCCAGCCAATTAGATAACCTGGAAGACATGGATGCATTCCTAGAGGTGTATCAACCACCAAAATTGAACCAGGAAGAAATAGAAAACCTGAACAGACCTATAACCACTAAGGAAATTGAAGCAGTCATCAAAAATCTCCCAACAAACATGAGCCCAGGGCCAGATGGCTTCCCAGGGGCATTCTACCAAACATTTAAAGAAGAATTAATACCTATTCTTCTGGAAATGTTCCAAAAAATAGAAATGGAAGGAAAACTTCCAAACTCATTTTATGAGGCCACCATTACCTTGATCCCCAAACCAGACAAAGACCCCATCAAAAAGAATCACAGACTAATATCCTTGATGAACATGGATACAAAAATTCTCACCAAAATACTAGCCAATAGGATGCAACAGTACATTAAAAGGATTATCCACCACGACCAAGTGGGATTTATCCCTGGGCTGCAAGGTTGGTTCAACATCTGCAAATCAATCAACGTGACACAATACATTAACTAAAGAAAGAACAAGAACCATATGATCCTCTCAATAGATGCAGAAAAAGCATTTGACAAAGTACAGCATCCTTTCTTGAGCAGAACTCTTCAGAGTATAGGGATAGAGGGTACATACCTCAATATCATAAAAGCCATCTATGAAAACCCCACAGCGAATATCATTCTCAATGGGGAAAAACTGAGAGCTTTTCCCCTAAGGTCAGGAACACGGCAGGGATGTCCACTATCACCACTGCTATTCAACATAGTATTAGAAGTCCTAGCCACAGCAATCAGACAATGAAAAGAAATCAAAGTCATCCAAATCGGCAAAGAGGAAGTCAAACTCTTACTCTTTGCAGATGATATGATACTTTATGTGGAAAACCCAAAAGACTCCACCCCAAAACTTCTAGAACTCATACAGGAATTCAGTAAAGTGGCAGGAAAAAAAATCAATGCACAGAAATCAGTGCCATTCGTATACACCAACAAGACAGAAGAGAGAGAAATTAAGGAGTCGATCCCATTTACAATTGCACCCAAAAGCATAAGATACCTAGGAATAAATCTAACCAAAGAGGCAAGGATCTGTACTCAGAAAACTATAAAATACTCATGAAAGAAATTGAGGAAGACACAAAGAAATGGCAAAAATTTCCATGCTCATGGATTGGAAGAACAAACATTGTGAAGATGTCAATGCTACGTAGAGCAATCTACACATTCAATGCAATGCAAAATACCATCCACTTTTTTCAAAGAAAGGGAACAAATAATCCTAACATTTGTATGGAACCAGAAAAGACCCCAAATAGCCAGAGGAATGTTGAAAAAGAAAAGCAAAGCTGGCGGCATCCCAATTCCGGACTTCCGCTCTATTACAAAGCTGTCATCATCAAATCAGTATCGTAGTGGCACAAAAACAGACACATAGACCAGTGGAATGGAATAGAGAGCCCAGAAATGGACCCTCAACTCTATGGTCAACTCTTCTTTGAAAAAGCAGGAAAGAATATCCAATGGAAAAAAGACAGTCTCTTCAACAAATGGTGTTGGGAAAATTGGACAGCCCCATGCAGAAGAATGAAACTGGACCATTTCCTTACACCACACACAAAAATAGACTCCAAGTGGTTGAAAGACCTAAACGTGAGACAGGAGTCCATCAAAATCCTAAAGGAGAACACAGGCAGCAACCTCTTCGACCTCAGGCACAGCAACTTCTTCCTAGAAACATTGCGAAAGGCAAGGGAAGGAAGGGCAAAAATGAACTACTGGGATTTCATCAAGATAAAAAGCTTTTGCACAGCAAAAGAAAGTCAACAAAACCAAAAGACAACCAACAGAATGGGGGAAGATATTTGCAAATGACATATCAGATAAAGGGCTAGTATCCAAAATCTATAAAGAACTTCTTAAACTCAACACCCAAAGAACAAAGGATATAATTAAGAAATGGGCAGAAGACATGAACAAACATTTTTCCAAAGAAGACATCCAAATGGCCAACAGACACATGAAAAAGTGCTCAATATCGCTCGGCATCAGGGAAATCCAAATCAAAACCTCAATGAGATACCACCTCACACCAATCAGAATGGCTAAAATTAACAAGTCAGGAAACGACAGATGTTGGCGGGGATGCAGAGAAAAGGGAACCCTCCTACACTGTTGTGGGAATGCAAGCTGGTGCAGCCACTCTGGAAAACAGTATGGAGGTTCCTCAAAAAGTTGAAAATAGAGCTACCCTATGACCCAGCAATTGCACTACTGGGTATTTGCCCCAAAGATACAAATGTAGGGTTCCGAAGGGGTACGTGCACCCCGATGTTTATAGCAGCAATGTCCACACTAGCCAAACTGTGGAAAGAGCCAAGATGTCCATTGACAGATGAATGGATAAAGAAGATGTGGTATATACACAATGGAATATTATGCAGCCATCAAAAGGAATGAGATCTTGCCATTGGCAACGACGTGGATGGAACTGGAGGGTGTTATGCTGAGTGAAATAAGTCAATCAGAGGAAGACATGTATCATATGACCTCACTGATATGAGGAATTCTTAATCTCTGGAAACAAACTGAGGGTTGCTGGAGTGGTGGGGGGTGGCAGGGATGGGGTGGCTGGGTGATAGACATTGGGGAGGGCATGTGCTCTGGTGAGTGCTGTGAATTGTGCAAGACTGTTGAATCACAGATCTGTACTTCTGAAACAAAGAATGCAATATATGTTAAGAAAAAAATAAGAGGGAGATAGCAGGAGGGGAAGAATGAAGGGGAGTAAGTCAAAGGGGGAGACGAACCATGAGAGACGATGGACTCTGAAAAACAAACAGGGTTCTAGAGGGGAGGGGAGTGGGGTAATGGGTTAGCCTGATGATGGATATTAAAGGGTGCACGTTCTGCGTAGAGCACTGGGTGTTATGCACAAAGAATGAATCATGGAACACTACATCAAAAATTAATGATGTAATGTATGGTGATTAACATAACAATAAAAAATTTAAAAAAAAGTAAATGGCAATCACCCCATAGGAGTATTGCCAAAATTGGTGTGAAAATATTGAGAAATGGGGGCTCCTGTGTGCTCAGTCAGTTAAGCATCTGCGTTCAGCTCAGGTCATGATCCCAGGGTCCTGGGACTGAGCCCCTCATTGGGCTCCCTGTCGGCAGGGAAGTCTGCTTCTTCCTCTCCCACTCCCCCTGTTTGTGTTCCCTCTCTCGCTGTGTCTCTCTCTCTGAAATAAATAAATATAATCTTTTAAAAAATATTGAGGAAAAGAAAAAGAAATTCCTTCCTACCCCAAGGTCAGAAAACTAATGTCCACTCAGTTTTTAAGGTTTGCTTTTGACATTTAAGTGTTTGATCCATCTGGGGTTCATTGTTGTGTATGGTGTGAGATGGGGCAAAACATCTAGCAGTATACATACTCAACAGTTGACATCGGTGACCTGGGGTGGAAGTATGGAAGGTGCACTAGTGCTGTGTCCCCTATATTCCCTCTTCCCCCTGCTTCAATATAGTTCCACCATAATATCTGGTGAAATAAATGTTCAGTGTTTACATTATTATGACTATGTAGACATTGCTCACAGCTGAGCCACAGAGTGAAATATGATTACCTTTTCCTCCCTATTACAAGCCTTTTGATTTTTTTCCTGAAGTCAATACTTGCTTCATTTAGTCCATTTGCTTTTGCTTTCTCTACACCTATGATTATGTTTTCTTCCAGATTTTCTAACCAGAGATGTAAAATTACTCTTAATACAGCCAAGCACATCAGATTTGGTTCCTTAGTTTTTTTGCCCTTGGGGATCCCCTTCCTATAAATGACTTCTTCATCCTCCTGCTGTGATTTGGACTTATTTTTCTTTAGACAAGTTGCCCAGGTCTCATCCTGCAAGTTTCTTCCTCTTTCTCTCCCATTTTCCTAGATCCCATGTTACCTCTTTTTATGTCTTAATTCTTCACTTTGGGGGAGCACATCCTCTAGTATCTTACTGAGAAAGGGTGCATGAGAGTGCCATATTTGGGGGGATCATATATGTTTGAAAACAACTTTATTCTCCCACCACATGTGATTGATACTTTGCTAAATTCAGAATCCTGAGTCAGAAATTATTTTCTCTAAAAAATTTTAAGGCATGTCTCTATTATCTTCCAGCTCCCATTATTGCAGTTGGTAAGTCTTCTACCACTGTGATAATCAGTCTTTTGATCCACTATTCCTTTCTTGAAGCTTTTAGGATCTCCTACTTACCCACAGTATTCTGAACTTTCATGATACTGTATATTCCATGTGGGTATTGTTTTCATTTATTTTGATGGGTACGTGGTGGGGCCCTTTCAATCTCATATCCTTCATGAAGGATTCATGTCTTTTAGTTTTGTGAAATTTTACTGTATCGTTTATTTAAATTTTTCTATTTGGTCTGTTCTCTTTTACTGGAATTCTTATTAGTTGAATGTTAGACCTCTTAGATTGACACTCTAATGTTAAAAAATATTTTCTTCTCTCTCTTTCATTCTGTGTGTGTGTGTGTGTGCGTGTGTGTGTGTGTGTGTGTGTACTTGATGGTCTTGGCTTCCAGAGTTCTGGGGACTGGTGGATGGGGAAACTTACCACTTAGTGTGTAGATTTGCTAATCTGTTTTCCCTCCTATTCTTCACAGTGCCTGGTGTTCCCCATTTCCCAGAGATTAAATCTCCTGTCCCCTGACTGGAGGCGTAAAACCTGCCTGGGCTTGCCTCTTTTAAGATTTTTAATTAACCCCTTTATTTATTTATTTATCTATTTATTTATTTATTACTATTATTTTTTATTCAAGTATAATTAACAGAGAGTGTTATATTAGTTTCAAGTGTACAATATAGTGTATCAACAATTCTGGACATTACTCAGTGCTCATCAGGATAAGTGGACTCTTAATTAATCCCCTTCACCTATTTCATTCATCCCTCCTGCCCCAAACTCTGTGGTAACCATCAGTATGTTCTCTATAGTGAACGGTCTGTTTTTTTGTTAAAGACTTTATTGATATATCTGAGAGAGAGAGAGAACAAGCTGGGGGTGGTGCAGAGGGAGAGGGAGAAGCAGACCCCCCATTGAGTGGGGAGCCTGACACTGGGCTCCATCCCAGGGCCCTGGGATCATGACCTGAGCTGAAGGCAGATGATTAACTGACTGAGCCACCCAGGTGCCCCATTAACAGTCTGTTTTTTGTTTGGCCCTCTTTCTCTTTGTTCATTTTTGTTTCTTAAGTTCCACATATGAATGAGATCATATGGTATTTTTCTCTCTCTGACTGACTTATTTCGCCTAGCATTATACTGTCTAGCTCCATCCATTTTGTTGTAAATGACAAGATTTTATTCTTTTTGTGATTGAATATTCCTATATATGTGTGTATATATATATATATATATATATATATATATATATATATATATCACATCTTCTTTATCCATTCATCTATTGATGGACACTTAGGAAAGTTCCATAATTTGGCTATTGTAAATAATGCTGCTGTAAACATAGAGGTGCATTTATCTTTTGGAATTAGTTCTTATTCTCTTTGGGTAAATGCCCAGTAGTGGAATTACTGGATCTTATAGCAATTCTATTTTTAATTTTTTGAAGAAACTCCATACTGTTTTCCACAGTTGCTGCACCAACTTGCATTCCCACCAATAGTGCATGAAAGCAAGAGAAACAAAAGCAAAATTAAACTATACAGACTACACCAAAATAAAAGCTTTTGCACAGTGAAGTAAACCATTAAGAAAACAAAAAGACAACCTACTGAATGGGACAAAATATTTGCAAGTGATACATCCAATAAGGGGTTAATATCCAAAATATATAAAGCACTTATATAACTCAACATACAAAGAAACAAAAGAATCCAATTAAAAAATGGACAGAAGACAGGAATCGACAGTTTTCTAAAGAAGGCATACAGATGACCATTGGACACATGAAAAGATGCTCAACATCACTCATCATCAGGGAAATGCAAATCAAAACTACAATGAGATAACACTTCACCCTTCTATTTTCAGCCCCATGCATTACTCTGCCTTCCTTGGTACCTGACAGCTCCAATTCTTCTTTTTTTTTTTTTTTAAGATGTTATTTCCTTATTTGACAGAGAGAGACAGCAAGAGAGGGAACACAAGCAGGGGCAGTGGGAGAGGGAGAAGCAGGCTCCCCGCTGAGCAGGGAGCTGATCCCAGGACCCTGGGATCATGACCTGAGCTGAAGGCAGATGCTTAACAACTGAGCCACCCAGGTGCCCCTGACACCTCCAATTCTGAAGGCTTTCTGGGTTCTGTGAAAATCAGCTTGTTTCTCCCCTCTGATGGCTTCCCCTGGCTGGCTAAGTCAGCAACCACTCCTCTGTCCACTTTCCAGCTTCCAAAATTTGACATTTTCCTTGCAGATCTTTTCTTTTGCCCTTTTTTGCCATTGTGAGTTTATAATATTTAAAAAGTTACTTTAGAGGGGCACCTGGGTGGCTCAGTCAGTTAAGTGTCCAACTCATGATTTCGGTTCAGTTATGATCTCACGGTGGTAAGATTGAGCCCTGAGTCAGGCTCCACACTGAGCATGGAGCCTGCTTGAGATATTTATTTATAAATAAATAAATAATAATAAATATAAATAAATAATAAATAATAAAGTGGCTGCACCAAAAAATAAAAATTTAGAGTCAAATTTTTCTCTTTATTTTCATTTCTTTGTTTGTTTTTCCTTTTTTAAATTTAAATTTTAGTTAGTTCACATACAGTGCAATATTGGTTTCTGGAGTAGAATTCAGTGATTCATCACTTACATACAACACCCAGTGCTCACCACAAGTGCCCTCCTCAATCCCCATCACCCATCTAGCCCATCCCTCCCCACCTCCCTCCATCAACCCCCAGCTTGTTCCCTCTCATTAAGAGTCTCTTACGGTTTGTTTCCCTCTCTCCTTTTATTTTTCTTTTCCCCCTTCCCATATGTTAATCTGTTTTGTTCCTTAAATTCCACATATGAGTGAAATCATATAATTGTTTTTCTCTGACTGACTTATTTCACTTAGCATAATACACTCTAACTCTATCCACATCATTTCAAATGGCAATATTTCATGCTTTTTTGATGGTTGAGTAATATTCCATTGTATATCTATACCACATCTTCTTTATCCATTCATGAGTTGATGGACATTTGGGCTCTGTCCATAGTTTGGCTATTGTTGATAATGCTGCCATAAACATTGGGGTGCATGTATCCCTTCGAATCTGTATTTTTGTACCTTTTTTGTAAATACCTAGTAGTGCAATTGCTAGGTCTCAGGGTAGTTCAATGTATAACTTTTTGAGGAAACTCCATGCTGTTTTCCAGAGTGGCTGCACCAGTTTGCATTCCCACCAACAATGTAGGAGGGTTCCCCTTTCTCTGCATCCTCATCAACACCTGTTGTTTCTTGTGTTGTTAATTTTAGCCATACTTTAGAGTCAATTTGAATGAGGTTCTGGAGGGAGCAGAAATAACGTCACCTATCAATCTGCTATGCTTAACCAGAATTGTTAACCAATTCTTTTTATTTTCTTTAGGACCTCTGTTACAAATAATTGGATTAATCATAAACCTTGGTTTACAATGCACTATCACCATTGATTTTTGCATGGTCTAGTTTATTCATTTTAATTACTTAATTAATATAAAGACCACCTTTGATCCTTATATCCAACTTGAGAACTAAAACATTACCCATATCTGATACCTGGCTTTGTGCTCATCTTCTAGCCCATTCCCTGCCTCTCCCATAACTCCAATGTCATCACTACCCTGAATTTTTGTATTTATATTTGAAATGCTATATTTATATATACACCTATGCAATAAATTTTTATTTTTACTTCTTTTTGAACTTTATAAAAAGAGGATCATACTATGTATGTAATCTCCTTGGGGTTGGTTGCCTTTTTTTGCTCAATTACTGAAAATTTTCCATATTATCATTTAAGATTTTAGTTCATTCATTTTCACTGCTGAATAATATATCATAATTTGTTCATTCTCCTGTTGATTGTCATTTAGGGTGTTCTTATTTTGTGTTATTGTGAACAGTGCTTGTGTGGACATTCTTATACATGTCTCTTATTGTACCCCAACGTGGAATTGCCGCATTGAGGGTATACAAACATCCAACTTTACGATATTATGCCAAATTGTTTTAACTAAGTGGTAATACTAATTTTCACTCCCATCAGCGAGGTATAGGATATTCTGTCATCCCTCATCCTCTCCAACACTTGTCAGACTTCTTGATTTTTGCCAATTGAATGAGTGTAAAATGGCATCTCACTGTAGTTTTGGTTTCCATTTCCCTGATTGCTAATGAGGTTGAGCATCTGCTCATATGGATATTGGCCATATGTGTTTCCTCTTCTATGAAATGTCTGTTCATGTCTTCTGCCTATTTGCCTGTTGAATTATTTGTTTTTATCTTATTATTGTTTTGCAGTCTTTCATATACCAATCCTTTGTCAATCATATGAATCAGCAATTTGTAGCTTTTAATGTAATGCAAATTTGCTTTGGGTGGCATCTCCAGAGAGTGGCCACGTCTCTTCTATAGTTACAGATCCTGCTAGGCAACCCTGTTTCTGCTCCAACTGAATAGTCTCTACTATTACAGCTCCTAAATGGATGACCCCAGTTACTGAGCTCTGGAGATACTATCTCTTCTCTTTTTCCATCCATTCCTGGGGGTAAAGGGGTCTTTCCATAATTGTTAATCTCTGGGTTGCTTCATTGTCCTCTATTTGCCTGTTCACCTTTCCAACACCTTTGCAACTAGTTGCCTCTCTTAATTTCTCTCTCGTGATCTACCTAGCATGGATGTTGCTTTTATAACTGGATCTTGATGGATACAAATACTTCCCCACTCCAAGGTGAAAAATATATTCATCTCTAGTTTGAACTAAAAGTTTAAAGTTTTTCTTTTGATATTCAAATTCTAATCCATCTGGAATTAATTGTTGTGTAAAGCATTTCATTTCACTGTGATATAAAGTAGTGATTAAATTTCATCTTTTCATATAGACAATCATTTTTTTTCCCCAGCTCCACTTAGTGGATAATGCCTTTTTCTCTACTGATCTGTCAAACCCCCTCTCTCATACAGCATATCAGTTACTGGTCTCTCTAGTTCCATTGGTCTATTCCAATTGTCCCTGTAGAGAACTTTAGTACCCAACTCTCAACAATCGATATATCATGCAGGCAGAAAATCAATAAGGAAACAGCTGATTTAAACAACACTATAGACCAAATGGACCTTACAGACACATACAGGTATCCCTGCCTTCTGAAAGTTTGCCTTATGCCACTTCACTTTAACAAAAGACCTACATTAGTACAGTAATGCCTTTTTTCATAAAAGCAAAGATCCTCTTTGGATTTCTTTTGGTTAGTGAAAACAGGTCTGCATATCTATTCTTCGAAATTTTGATGAGGCTATCATTATGGCTAATTTTTATAAATGTTTAATGTGTATTTGAAAGAACACAATACTCTAATTACTGAATTTATAACTCTCTATATGTCCATTAGGTCAAGTTCGTTAATTGTGTTCAAATCTTTTATACATGTACTATTTTTTTGATGGCTGGGCTACCAACAATTGAGAGAGGTATATCTGCTCCTTATGAGGGTTGATTTACTATTTTCATCATGCAGTTCTCTCAGTTTTGCTTTTTATATTTGAGGTTATTTTATTATGCACATACTGTTT
This sequence comes from Zalophus californianus, assembly GCF_009762305.2. NCBI lineage: Eukaryota > Metazoa > Chordata > Mammalia > Carnivora > Otariidae > Zalophus > Zalophus californianus. The sequence goes on along the minus strand of NC_045612.1, from coordinate 4,192,192 downwards.
TAAATTGCATTACTTCTTAGCACATCAAGAATTTTATTACTGTGTAGTGATCCTCTCTATCCTTAACTTTGTCTTAATACCTGTTTTTCTTGAAGTTAATATAGGTGCACTATCTTTCTTTTGGTTAGTATTTTTCTGACATATCTTTTACCATCCTTTTATTTTCAATCTATGTCTTTCATAAAGAGCACATATCTGGGTTTTCTGTTATCCAACATGGAAATCTCTATATTTTCACTCTCAAGTTTAATATCTTTACATTTATTGTGTTATTGATATATTTAAACTTCTTTCTATTACCTAACTTTTAGACTTCTATTTGTCCTGGTTCCCCCCCCCATGTTTTATTTTCTTCTTTCTCCCTCATTTTAAATATTTTTATTCCTCTTCATACCTCTTTTCTCACCTTTTCCTCCCTACCAATTTGTAATGTATACCCTCCATTTCTATGATTTATGATTATTCTTGAACTTTTACCATCTATGTTTAACTCAAAGGCTAATATTAAATGGTATTTTTGACTCTTCTCATGAATGACACAAAAACTTTAAAACATTTTAGTGCTGATCATCATTTTGTAGTGTTATATATTATTGTTCAGTATTTCAGTTTTGTATTTTTAACTCCATGAATGTGACACTATTATAATTATTTTATATGAATGGTATTCGTTTAGATTTACCTGTATATTTACCATTTTAATTACTCATGATTCCTTTTTACATCTCAGATTGTCCTCCTGAGGATCATTTTTCTTCTTGTTGTATTACATTTTTTACAAGTTCCTGTAAGGAAAATGTTTTGTGTTAAACTTTCCAAATTTTATTTATCTGTAAATGTACTTACTTTATACTCATTCTGGAAAGATGACTGCTGCATACCAATTTTAGGTTTACATATATTTAATCTTAACTCAATAGATATTATTCCTTTGTCTTTTGAGTTACCTAGTTGCTGTTGAAAGTCCGCTATAACTTCAACTGCCATTATTTTGTGATTTGTCCTTTTCCCCTAGTTGTTTTCAAGATCTTATTTTTGTTTTTGGTATTCGGCAGTTGTACTATCCTATGTCGATGCATCTAATCTGTTGGTTGGTACCTCATTTGTATTTTTATTTTGTCAATTGTGTTAAATATTTCTAAATATTCTTTTTTGTTCTTTTTAAAAAGAATTTATTTATTTATTTGAGAGAGAGTGAGAGCAAGAGAGATCACAGAGGGAGAGGAAGAGGGAGAATCAGATGCCCCGCTGAGCAGGGAGCCTGATGCGGGGCCCGATCCCAGGACCCTGAGATCATGACCTGAGCCGAAGGCAGACACTTAACTGATTGAGCCACCCAGGCGCCCCTAAAGATTATTTTTTGCTCTGTAGTATTTTCCTTTTTTTTTTTTTTTTTTTACAGTGGCCTGTTCCTGCTTTATTTTTGCATATTCTCTGGAATATCACAGAGCATACCAATTAGATCTTAGAAAGTTCTTTCTTGTTTGCTAGATTGATTCTGTCTCACTGGTTTGAACTCATTTCTCAGATGGATTGCACCAAGGGATTTTGCTGCTGATATTCCTGATATATCCAGTGCCTGTCTGTTTTCTGTTCTTGGAGCTTGAGTTGTGTTTGATTCCGCTCCCACCCACCGCTGTCTTAGGTAGCAAAACCCTACCTTCCTTAATTTTTTTCACCATCACAAGCTGGTTTTAGCAGAAAAATATCATAATTACCTAGTATGATTTCTACTCCACTTCCCAGTAATCTTCAGTGGAGAAAAGGACTTAAGTAAAGGAATGTTTCTTGTCCTTTCTGAAGCACTTTTTAGATCTCGTCCCTTGAAACCAGAGAGAATTAGTGATACCAATCGGAATTATCTTCACTGCCCAATGACCCAGAGCTGGAGGGTTGTGTTTTGTCTCCCAAAACCTCTTTCATTTCAGGACAAGTTATATTGTAGCTGGTATATGTATTCACTAGAGAAAAAATTTTCTTCTCTCTGGGCCTGTTTGTTCATTTCCGTGGGAGATTTCTGTCAAGGCACACTTTCACTAACATCTTTCCCAGAAGTTAACCCCTTTCTTAAACAAGTAAGAAAGAATAAAAGGAAAAGATTGATTATTGCATTCAAAAAGTTAGAAACAATAAGAACATCAACAATAATGAAAAACTAAAGAAAATAAAGGGAAGCAATTAGTAAAAGACAAAATAAACAGTGAAGTTAATAACAATTAAAAATAAGTTGAAGAGCTAGTTCTTTGAAGAGAAAATAAATCGGATAAATGCTGACAAATAATATCAGTACAAAAAGGTATCAGACAAGTTTATATGACTCGGAATGGCAAATGATAGCTCCAGCCAAGATACAGAGATTTCTTTTTAATTATGAAGTATTATTATGCAAATTCTATGCTAAATTTTGAAAATGTGGGATGTCATGGATGGTTTCATAGGAAAATATAAGTGACTAAAATGGACTGAAGGCTAAATAGAGTTGAATGGTTGAGTAATATTGAAAGAAATTGAAAACATTGAAGCATGCTGTTTCCTGAATAATGGTCCCGGGACCACCCGTAACAGAATCCTGTGGAGTGCTTTTAAAGTGCAGATTCTTGGGCTCCAACCCAGACCAATTAGATCAGAGTCTTCAGCATAATTTGGGTTTGAAAGGTTGAAAATGGCAACCCATAAAGAAAAGAAAGAGGTGCAGACCAACATAATAAAAATTCCTAGACAAAATGCTGGCAAATCGACTTCAGCACAGTATGAAATAAAAGATGAAACACATCCAGCGAGGGTTATTCCAGGTGCATGTATCCAAATGACCACTTGACATCTCCTTCTGCATGTCTAACAGCATCTCAAACTTACCATGTATGAAACCACTCTGATCTTCCCTCCAAAACCTGCTCTTCCTGCGGTCTTCCTCATTTTCAATATATGGCAACTCATCCCAGTGTGCGTTTGGGACATATTTGGATATATTTTGAAGATAGAAGTCCAGAAGATTCAGTGACACATGGGCTATAAGACATGAGAGACGTCTCCATTCTACTACCAAACGCACCTCCACTGCTAGTTCCACCGTCAAACCAAAGTCCTCTATCAGTTCACACTGGGATGAGGGCCAGAGCCTCCTTGATGTTCCTCCTGCTTCCACTCTTACTCGTCTCCAAACCATTTCCCAACACAGCAGCTGGAGCAGTATTTTTCACACATAAGTCAGATTGTCAATCTCCCACTTAATACTCTTCAAAGGCTTTCTAGCCACCCGAGTCATTTTGCCATTCTTCAACACGCCGGGAGCATTCCTGTCTTTTGCATGGACATTCTACGTGTATTTGTTTCTTTATTGACTCTCTCTGCTACTAGAATGTGAGCTCCAGGAAAGCAGAGGCTTGGTTTGTCTCGTTCACTGTTGTATCCCTAGCATCAGATGCTTAATGAATATTTCCTGACTGAATGAGTATGTGAATGTAAGGTGATTCAACATTAAGAAATTCACTGTTATAATTAATCACATCAGCCAATAGTTCAAAGGTGACTAAACACGTGATAATTTCAATAGATGCCATAGACATTTGATAAAATTGAATAGATATTTCTAGTAAAAATTTGATAAACTTCCTGATTTTAAAAACTAAATTTCAAATGAATAGCCTAAATTATAGCTAATTGTGAACCCATAGAGATATTCCCAGTTAACTCAAGACAGTCCTTTCTCCTGAGAGTATGTAACACTAATTTAGTTTTTCTTCTTGTACTTTTTACTGGGACCTACTAAAAGCACTAGATACTGTGATAAATTCCTTACACATACCTTATAATTAATCCTCACGCCAGTCCTATGAGGGCTGCAGTATCCTCTATTTACAGTCAATGAAATGGTGGCTCCACAAAGGTAACCCCTGTCCCAAAGTCACTCAGTGAGTCCAGGAGGCAGCTAGGATGCAAAGCCAGGGCCGGTGGAAGGGGGAGGATCTGGCTCGATTCTGCCTGAGAATGATAACGAACATCAGAATAATGAACTCCAAATGGTCCAGAGACGTGAAAAATAGTTCCTCCTCACTAATAAATAGAGAAGTGCAAACGGAAGCAATCATGCTTATCAAATGGTCAAGTATTTGCAAAAAGGTAGAACAACCAGTGTTGGTGAGGGTACGAGATGGTAGGGGAGAGAAATTGGTTCAGTGTTTCTGGAAGGCAATTGTCAGCGCATAGCTTAAGCCGTGTGACTGTTCATTTGCTTTGACCCAACAATTCTGCTTCTAGTAATTTATCCTCAGGGAATAATTCAGGATGTGGGCAAAGATTGAATTACAAGGATATTCGGTGCAGAGTAATCTTACAAAATAGCTTGTGTAGCCTGAGTTCCATTTTTTATCTATTTATCATCTATGTACGGAAAGAGAGAGGAGAGGGAGAGAGGGAAGGAGAGAGAGAGAGAGAGAGAGAGAGAGAGAGAGAGAGAAAAGAAATAGATCAAAATAGTAACAGTGGTTTTCTCAGAACAATCGGATTACAAGTAATGTTTATAATGATCATGTATTATTAATTACCCTTATAATCAGAGAACACAATAAAATTATTTGCATTCTGGAAATAAGTTGGGTGTTTTCTTCTCTATTACCTAGCATTAGAGGTGGGATTACCTGTGTTTATTCAGTCAACAGTTAGGTCCTGTGCTATGGATGGGAATATAGCAATGAATGACAGACTCTGAGCCCCTGCTGTTAAGGAGTGGACATTCTAGTGTGGTGAGACATTAAATAAACACACAGATACATAGGAACCCTGTCTGCAGGGGAGGTGTGCTATTAAGAATAATCAAGGTGGAGCAAGGGATAAAGGGTGCTGTTTTAGATTCAGTGGTCAAGGAAAGCCTCTAAGGAGGTGCCATTTGTGGAAGAGGTGGGGAAGCTAGCCCTTTGGATATCTGTGGGTAGAGTGTTTTAGGCAGAGGGGACAGCAAATGCAAAGGCCCTGAGGTGGGAGTGTGCTGAAAATGCTCAAGGTACAGCAAGGAGGCTGGTGTTAGTAGAACAGAGGGGTGAGGGGGAGTGGAAGGTGACTTTAGAGAGGGTATGGACACCAGATCAGGTGAGGCCTTGTCGGCTAAGGGAGGGATGTGCCTCTGGCAGCCTCTGTAGGAAGGGAGCCGCTCCTGCCCGTCCTGAGTGGGAGTAACCCACAGTCCCAGCCTGGCCACCGCTTGCTGCCAAAACCCTCTTTTACCCTAGGCCCTTTTGGGGGCAGCAGACAAGATGTTGGTGCCGCCTTACAAGAGCTGAAGCTTCCACCAGAGGTGAATGTCACATGACAACAGAGATACTTATGTTTTTGTTTTTGATGTGCTTCTTCATTTTTCTATAATGTATCTGTGTTGCCTTTGTTACATAAAAAAGTTATCTTTTAAAAACAATGAGAGACACTGTAGCAACATGGAAATATTAATGATGCAACTTTATCCCGAAAGGGAGAAACATAATGCTCCGCTAGAATAGGGCGTTACGGGTATTTTTTCTTTAATTTCAGAATTGTCTTAATATTGTTGTATGGCTTTTCTAGTGACAAGGGAAGAACTGACAACATGCTCATGACTCTTCGGACTGCTCACAGGATGTGTCTCAAGTGCCACTTGGGCTTGGTAAGGCAGGAGTCCCCAAATTCCATCTTCCTTCCACATTCCGTAAATGTTGGGTGGTTTAGGAGTGAAGATCGAGAAACTGCTCCTCTCTCTAGCTTCTGTGTCCAGAGTAGTTTCTAGTGAGAGATCGCTGCTCCAGCAAAACACACAGGCAATTCAGATGCATTCTTCCAGCCTACTCCAGCAGAGGTTGGGGGACCATTTAGTGATCGCTGGGTAAGAACTAGTCTGGCTGCCGCCAGGATGCTGTGTGTGGAACAAGACGGCTCTTCATCTGTGCCGATGACACCTAGATCCAAGTACTTCGTTTGTGCTATGATGTCACCCTTGTTAGCTAAGTACTCAGCAAAGTTTGCAGGGTTTCTGATGGCTCCAAATCTGACAAATTTGGATTATAATTGTACAAATAAAGTAAGATAAGTAGGGCAGAGTTTGTCATTATTCCCATTTTACTTGGGAGGAAACAAGCCAGGAGGAGCACTAATCTAACCAAGGCCCACGGGGGCTATTAGTAGGGGAGCCAGGACTCAGAGGCAGGTTTTTAGTCTAGTCCTGTAACCCTGGACTTCCAGGTCCTTACCAGAAGGGAGTGTCAGGGCCTTAATCGACACATCCCAGCTAGGGTCTGTGATGGTGTTCCTTGGGTTTTATACACTTGAAGATGGTGAAGCTCCTAGTTTGACTCCAGTTAAAAGTTACTTCATTAAAAATTAGGTAAACATTTTCCCCTTTAAAACCAGAGTAATTTGAAAGTGTTTCACTGAGTATTAAGTGAGCGGGTATGGGGTTTAGTGCAGATATAATTAATATCAGTTTATAATTCAGCTACATACTGCTATCCCTCATAGCCATTTTGACTCATCATACAGTTGTAAATTGATTTTATTCTTGTGTAAATAAAACATGGTTTATTTTATATTTGTAGAGGACGATTGCTTAAAGGCATAAGCATAAGGCATACCTGATATTCAAATACAAGTTGGTGAGGAAGATAAAAATGAAAATAATTTTGCAAATTTACCTCAGGATGGTTTTCACCAGATACGTAAATTATATTCGTCACACCAAAACTCCTATAAAACACACCAAGAAGTTTCTGTTACTTCAAAAAATAATGTTAAGAAGAGATAATGTAGTGGCATTTATAGCCAACTTGGCTTTTCATTTATTTGGAATAAAGACTAGCAAATTATTTTTGGAGAAAAGTCCTTACAACTAACAGCCTTAAATGTCATTTCTTAGCTAATCATTTGGACACAGATCTGTAAATTAAAAATAATAATTACATGAATTTTATTCTATTTTTTTAATCCCAACTTTAGGTCATAAAAGTAGTGTTTGCAAGTCTTTGACCCTATAACATGTGATTGAATGTAATCTACATCTTAATATACATTTGATCTTCAAGCTAATCAAGCTCAATGTTATTTAGAAGCTATCTGTTGACAAACCACTCTTTGTGTTTCATAACTCATATAAATTACAATGAAGAGTAGATGTCACTTTTTAAGATGGGAAAATCTAAATTTGTCTATTTGTTATGAATGTTATTATATTATCAGTATTATTATTATTAAAGGAGATTTTAAGCCAGAAGAGTTTGAGACGTGCCAGCCTGGAAGTTTCTCCAACGCTTTCCCCATCCCACAGAACAGCGCAGAGGCGACACCATCATGGGGAGTGTACGTGTGTCAATGCCAGTGTATGAGCATCAGAGTGTCAGTGCATCTGTGGGGACGTGTGTGAATGTGTTTGTGAGTGATTTCATGTATGCGTGTTTATGAATGCATCAGCATAGGTATGTATGTGTGTAGGTGACCATTTGTGAGTGTAGGTGTAAATGTATGTATGTGTGATTGTGCAAATGAGCATGTATGTGTGTGCAAAATAGCCTAAGCCCTGAGGAAGAGAATCTGGGTTTTCATGACTGCGGAATGAGAAAATTCTAAAATATACAAACCTATTAAACCAAATGAAATAGATTCCCGGTATCTTTCATGGAGCTGAGAAGAGCAGTGTCATCTCTTTCTCTGCTCATTTGATGATTAGTCATGTAGCAGAATAAGACTCTGTGACTTTGGTAGTGGCAGATGCTGTGTGTGTGTCGAAGGGGGGCTGGTGAGGAGCACTCCACAAGGTGGACCAACCCATCAGGCCAGGTTCAGCCAACCGGGTGCCATGGGGAACCCAGCCACCAGTGCGGAGTGGAAATCTCCCAAGCTCTCTCCCTCCCTCCCTTCCTTCATCCCCCGTTCCCCCAGGACACACACACCAAAGTGGGCTCAAGCCTTCATCTTTAATAAGCTCAGAAGACAGTAAATCATGGTAATGAGAAACACAACGAGCACATCTGCTCCCGAAGAAGCATCGCACACGGGCTGATCAATTGGTCTAGAAACTGTCCTTCGGACATTACTCAGGATGAAGTTGTTCTGCCAGAGTGCAGCTTCCCATACGTAATTGGATGATGTGTCAGACCAGTCGCAAGTCCCTCTAGTGGGACCATCATCGTGTTTTCAGTTCAGGCCATCCTGACTAAGGAATTTGGGGCTGTGTTTCCAAAATGCTTTTCATTTTTTGTACACCTCAGAGCCCATTTTCACACAAAAAAACAATTTGAGCAAGGGTGGTGAATTTCCAGGAGCATCTGGCTAAAAGACATGCTTTTGATCCCTGAACTGTTTTTGGAGTCTCCTGTCAACATAAGCCGCCCGCCCCCGAATCCGCATTTATTTGTGACAAGATTGAGAGGTAGCTTGTGATTAAGAGCATTTGTGGGGCTGGTTGTGAGCCCCTTGGGGGCATGCTGCTCTCATCCAGCTCTGCTATTCTCATGTCACATGCAGAGCCACAAGGTAAGGGTGTTATAGTTATATAAGCCCTTAGGGCTTCCAAGGACTGCTCACATCAGTACATGCCCATTCATTTGTTCATTCATTCATTCATTCAACACGGGTTTAGACACTTGGGATACATCATTGAAGCAAATGCACAAAGATCCTTGGCCTCCTGGTTTACAGGATAGCAGGTAGAGACAGACACACTGTAGACATCATAAAAAGGAAGCCAATATAGCATGTTAGCAGGTGTCAGGGGAAAAGAACAGGATGGGCGGGGGTCGCAAGCATTAAGTAGAGTGGTCAGGGAAGTCTTTGATGAGAAAGTGACACTTGAGCAGACTTGAAGGATGAAGATCATCTCAGGGAAAGAGCCTTCCAGCAGAGGGGACAGCTAGAGCAAAGGCCCCAAAGTGGGAGAGTGCTTGGCCTGTTTGTGGAACAGCAAAGAGGCCTGTGTGGCTGATTCAGAGAGCAAGGGGAAGGGTAGGAGGTGAGGAGGTGAGAGCGGTGGGCACGGCGGGAAGACAGATCTGGCCTTGCAGACCATGGTGAGGACTTGGGCTCTTTGTGCAAGTTGGGAGCTTGTGTGGGGTTTTGAGCAAAGGAGGGTTGGGACCTGGCTTGCACTTTAATAGGATTGTCTGGCCACTGTGCTGGAAATAGACTGTAAGGCAGCAAGAGCGGAGACAGGCTAATGTAATCATTCAGGTGAGACATGATGGCAGCTTGTCCCATCCGCTGGGTTGAAATGCTGCTTCGAGAAACCTGTCAGTAGGATCATGGCAGGAATTGAACAAGGTAGGTTTTGGGTTTTTTAAAAGATTTTATTTATTTATTTGTCAGAGTGAGCGAGAGCGCAAGCAGGGGGAGGAGCAGAAGGAGAAGGAGGAGCAGGCCCCCCGCTGAGCAGGGAGCCGCATGTGGGGCTCGATCCCAGGACCCTGGAACCATGACCTGAGCTGAAGGCAGCCTCTTAACAAACTGAGCCACCCGGGTGCCCCGAACAGGGTAGGTTTTAAAAGCTGGAAGTGGACAATTTTTTTAAAAGATTTTGCTTATTTATTTATTTGACAGAGACACAGCGAGAGAGGGAACAGAAGCAGGGGGAGTAGGAGAGGGAGAAGCAGGCTTCCTGCGGAGCGGGGAGCCCGATGCGGGGCTCGATCCCGGGATCATGACCTGAGCCGAAGGCAGATGCTTAACAACTGAGCCACCCAGGCGCCCCAGAAGTGGACAATTTTTTGGCTGGTTGTGGTTCAATTTTGCTTCCCACTCCCTTGGAGCTGGCTACGTATGTTCAATTCTGATGGGGGTGGGGCTGAATGCACTAGTCCTTCAGGTTTTTCTCAGAAGAGCAGACCCCCAAGACCCCCAAGGGGAGACTGCTGCTCCAGGACTGGGAGCATAAACATGAGAATCCCTGAATCCCTTCAGGGGTCTGGGGGAGTCTGGGTTTGAGGACCTCAGTACTTGGTGGGGGGGATCAGATTCCAGACCTGGCCTGTAAGTGGGAAGGAAGGCTGACTGCTCTTTAACTGATGAGCTGCTTCAGCTTCCCTGTCAGCACGCTTGCTGCTTGTGGCAGTCTCCGGAAGACTTCAGGACACAGAGGGAGAATGGAGCAGTCACTTCCATCTCCCTCATCAAGTAGCTCCTCTGGTCTTTCCTGGTGTGCCCTGAGCAGAAATCTGGAAAGACCTTGCCCCTCTCCTCCTCTGCTCCTGGGGTGTTGGCTGTGCCATGAAGGTGTTTGGGGAAGGGATCTGTAGGTACACCTGAGCAGGAGCCTTTTGGGAGAGGGGAAGAAGCAGTACACTTTGGGAGCTTGGGATGGGAGTGACAGCAAGACACCAGGGAAGGAGCTAGAGGGGGATTTTTGCAATGGGGACCTCGAGTCCACTGTAGGCATCCCGAATTTTACAGAAGGTCCCGAACCGGTCGGTGTTCAGGAGGCCGGGTCCTGGGTGTACCACCATGGAGCTTGAGCAAGGCCCTGTTTCCCTCCAGATGCCATCCCTGAAGTAGACGGTGGGCCCTGGTGACCTCCAAGGTCTTCCAGCTCAAACCTGAGGGACTGCGGCTTAGGCAGAGGCCGGCCTCTGCCGCCGCGCCGAGCCAGCTCCGCAGAGGGCGACGAGCGCCGACGCAGGAGAGCGCGCTCTGAGTCAGGGCTTTAATAATTCAGGCTGCGACTCGCTGGGAATACAAATGCGGCGGCGGCGGCGGCGGGCGGCGGGGCGGGAGCCTGGGAGCGCGGGGACTGCTGCCACCCGGGACTACCCTGGACGCGCGCGCCACTCTGCGGTCGGCCGGCGCACTGCAGGCTGCGCTTTGGCTCACTCGATTCTTTGGGTGGGGGCGGGGGTTGGGGGGGGGGTGGCCGAGAGAACAGCTGCTTCCGCAGCGCATCTCTCCCGATGCCAACTTCTTGCTTGTGCCCACAGTTCCTTCCTGACCAGTTCTCGAGAATCCTTCTACACACAGTCACAGAACGACTTTCCCTTTCCGAGTCTCAGCTTTGGGGACTGCACATGGAGGCAGAAGCGTCCACCTCACAAGGTTGTTGTGGATGTCGCCCTTAGAAGGAGCAGTCCAGGCCCCTGCCCTGGGCCCAGTATCTCAGGGGTCCCCTGCTTTGCAGTGCCTTTCTCGAGGGAAGTCTCCTCGGAGTTTCTGGGAACCCCAAGCCCAGACTGCGACCTGGGGACCTGCGGGGGTTCCAGTTTCGCTCCTTTACAGTCCCTTGGATCCTCTACCCCCACCCATGGGATGGAACAGATGTCCTGAGAAGTTCCGGGACTTCCGCCCACGGGAGTCATTGCAGGGCCCCAAGGCCAGGCCTTCGTTACAGACAGGGAAGGGGGTTCGGTCTGGAAAACAGATTGCTCCCCCTGGCCAGCGAGGTAGTTCTTTCTCAGAAGGAAGTAAGTCTGGGCTGCCAGACTGGTGCTGACATGCTGATTTTACTGACTCAAACTGTTTTTATAGACAGGAACCCAGTCCACCTTTGGGGTGCCCTATGGCAAACAAGTATGTGAAGGACTACTGCCTGTGCTGTTTATTAACAAGGAGACATTAAACGCATGAATTCCCTCCTTCCACAAACCTTGAACGCCTCTTATGTGCCAGGCACGTTGCTGGGTGCTGAGGCGTGATCTACACTCAAAGGAGCTCTCATCTTCTGGGACCTCTTCACAACTCTGACCTGTTGCTCCTTTTTGATTTCTGAAAGGCTGGCTTCCACAGGGTTCCCGGACTACCACCCTCTCCCCACTTTCCTGTGACCTCTCTGTCCACTCCAAGTCTGTGCAAAATTCTTAATCTGTCCCTCAAGGATCCGTTCTGGGCTCCTGGCCTTTTCTCTGCCCACACAGCCTTCTCCCCCCACCGCCCCCCCCCCCGCAAGCTCATCCATACTGAGAACTTGAATTACCAATGGCTCTACCTCTAGCCATGACCATTCCCCTGAACTCCAGAATCATATACTCCACTGCAAGGTGAACATTTCCACTTGGGCATCGCACAACCAAAACCCACTCACCATGTCCAAGTCTGACTTTATGATCTCCCCCACCCTCGATGAGGTCCATGGCCCTCAGGACATAGTGCAAACTCTTTTCCATGACCTACAAGGTCACTCATGATCCAAGTCCTGCCCCTTGCCTCTCTCCTGAGGCTTCCATCCTCACTCCAGCCGCTCAAGTCTTCTCATGGGCCACACACACTCTCTCTACACCTCTCACTAGTTCATCAGCCTCTTCTGGCCCACGGTCTTCCCAATTTATCTTGGCCCCACGGTGCATCATTGCAATTGCTGTCTTCTAATACCTTCAGTACAACCCCTTCACCCTCCCCGCCCACCCCACCCCCCAGGTCCTGCTGCTGCATCTACCTTGAGGACGCTAACTAGCCATTCACCCTCTCCTGGAATATAACTCCTCTAAGAAGTGCTACTGACATTTTGAGTGGAATACTTCTCCACTGGAAGAAGGGGACGGCATGAGTTTGATTTTGAGCATGTTGAATGCAAAAGGCCTTGAAGATGTCCTTAAGAGGATATACCCTTTATCTAACAGTGTGTTTACGTACTTGGAGCTCATGGGAGAGGTCTGGGCTGGGGACATAGGCTTAGAACCCATCTGTGCACATGGATCATGGAAGCCATGGGGGTGGCTGTGATTGGGAAGGCTTGGGGTGTGGGGTGGGAAGAAGAGAGGGTCTAGGGCTGAAACATGAGGAAATCCTTGTTTATAGATTGAGAAAAAGAAAAAGAACCTGCAAAAGAGCAGTTGGAGCGATAGAAGGAAAACCATGAGAGTACTGTGTACTGGAAGTCAGGGAGATGGGGGTTTCATGAAGGAGGGTGTATAAGTTAAGTAAGATAAGGATCAAAAATGGCCAAGGGGTTTCGTGACAAGGAGGGCCCTGGTAACATTAACAAGAATTATTTTGTTGACACAATAGAGAAGGAAATCAGATTGGAGTGAGTTGAGGAGGAAGTGGGATCCCAGTGAATCCTGTTTCCTCTTGCTACAGGGTCTTTGCAGAGATTGTTCCCTTTCTTGGAAATCCTTTCTCTCTCATCTTTGTCTAGTTAACTTCTAGCACAGCATCTCCGCTCAATCATCACTTTCTAAGGGAAGCCTTCCCTGACCTCCCTGCTTCAGATAAATTCTGCCATCCTATTCTTTCGTTATACCACATATTTATCTCTCATTCAGATTCCCTACTGCAATTCTTCACTTATTTGTGGGATTATAGAATCAATTCTTATCTCCTCCATCAGACTAGAAGCTCATGAGGGCAAGTTTTAATCTGTTTTTGTTCACCACTGCATCTCAGCATCTAACACAGTGCTCGACATAGAGTGGAAGCTCAATAAATGTTTTTCAAAATTTTAAGTCCAGTATAGTTAACATAGAGCGTTATATTAGTTTCAGGTGTACAATAGAGTAATTCAACAATTCTATGCATTACTCAGTGCTCATCGTGGTAAGTGTACTCTTAATCCCCTTCACCCATTTTCCCCCTCACCCCACCCATGTCCCCACCCCCCGCCCCTCTGGCCACCATCAGTTTCTTCTCTGTAGTTAGTGGTCTGTTTTTGGCTTGTCTCCCTTTTTTCTTTGTTCATTTCTTTTGTTTCTTAAATTCCATGTATGAGTGAAATAATATGGTATTTGTCTTTCTCTGACTGGTTTATTTTGCTCAGCATGATACCCTCTAGTTCCATCAAGATCATTGCAAATGGCAAGATTTCTTTCTTTTTGATGCCTGAATAATATTCCATGGTATGTATATATGTGTGTGTGTGTGCATATACCACATCTTCTTTATCCATTCATCTATCAGTGGACACTTGGGCAGCTTCCATAATTTGGCTCTTGTGAATAATGCTCAATAAACATAAGAGTGCATATATCTTTTTAAATTAGTGTTTTCATATTCTTTGGGTAAATACCCAGTAGTGCGAATGCTGGATCATACGGTAGATCTATATTTAACTTTTTGAGGACACTCCGTACTGTTTTCCACAGTGGCTGCACCAGTTTGCATTCCCACCAACAGTGTAGGAGGGCTCCTTTTCTTCCACACGATCACCAATACTTGTTTCTTATGGTTTTGATTTTAGCCATTCTGACAGGTGTGAGGTGATATTTCATCATGGTTTTCATTTCCCTGATGATGAGTGATGTTGAGCATCTTTTCATGTGTCTCTTGACCATCTGTATGTCTTCTTTGGGGAAATGTCTGTTCATGTCTTCTGCCTATTTTTTAATTGGATTTTTTTTTTGGTGTTGAGTTGTATAAGTTCTTTATATAATTTGGATCCTAACTTTTTATTGGATATGTCATTTGCAAATATCTTCTCCCATTCAGTAGGTTGTCTTTTAGTTTTGTTAATTGTTTCCTTTATTGTGCAGAAGCTTTTTATTTTGATGAAGCCTCAATCGTTTATTTTTGCTTTTATTTCTCTTGCCTCAGGAGACGTATCTAGAAAAATGTTGCTATGGCCAATGTTAGAAATTACTGCCTGTGCTCTCTTCTAGGATTTTTATGGTTTCAGGTCTCACATTTAGTTCCTTAATCCATTTTGAGTTTATCTTTGTGTATGGTATAAGAAAGTGGTCCTGTTTCATTCTTTTGCATGTAGCTGTCCAGTTTTCCAAACATCATTTGTTGAAAAGACTGTCTTTCCCACTGGATATTCTTTCCTGCTTTGTCGAAGATTAACTGACCATATAATTGTGGGTTCATTTCTGGGCTCTATTCTGTTCTTTTGATCTGTGTGTCTGTTTTTGTGCCAGTACCACAGTGTTTTGATTACTACAGCTTTGTAGTATATTTTGAAATCTGGGCTTGCGATACCTCTAGTTTTATTTTTCTTTTTCAGGATTGCTTTGGCTATTTGGGGTCTTTTGTGGTTACATACACATTTTAAGATTGTTCTAGTTCTGTGAAAAATATTGTTCGTATTTTGATAAGGATTGCATTAAATCTGTAGATTTCTTGGATAGTATGGATATTTTAATAATATTTGTTCTTTCAATCCATGAGCATGGGATATTTCTCCATTTGTTTGTGTTGTCTTCAATTTCTTTCATCAGTGTTTTATACTTTTCAGAGTATAAGTCTTTCACCTTTTGGTTAACTTTATTTCTAGGTATTTATTATTTTCGGTGCAATTGTAAATGGCATTGTTTTCTTAATTTCTCTAATTCTGCTACTCCATTATTACTGTATAGAAATGCAATGGATTCCTGTATATTGATTTTGTATCCTGCGACCTTATTGAATTCACTTATCAGTTCTAGTAGTTTTTTGGTGGAGTCTTTAGGGTTTTCTATATGTAGTATCATGTCATCTGCAAATAGTGCAAGTTTGACTTCTTCATTATCAATTTGAATGTCTTTTAGTCCTTTTTGTTGTCTGATTGCTGTGGACAGGACTTCCAGTACTATGTTGAATAATAATGGTAAGAGTAGACATCCTTGTCTTGTTCCTGACCTTAGAGGAAAAAGCTCTCAGCTTTTTCCCATTGAGTATGATGCTAGCTGTGGGTTTTTCATATATGGCCTTTATTATGTTGAGGTATGTTCCCTCTAGACCTTTTTGTTGAGGGTTTTTTTTTTTTATCATGAATGGATGTTGTACTTTATCAAATACTTCTTCTGCATCTATTGAAATGATCATGTGGTTTTTATTTTTTCTCTTGATGTGATGTATCATATTGATTGACTTGTGAATATTGAATCACCCTTGCACCCTGGGAATAAATCCCACTTGATTGTGGTGAGTGATTTTTTAAATGTATTGTTGGATTTTGTTTGCTAATATTTTGTTGAGGATTTTTGCATCTATGTTCATCAGAGATACTGGCCTGTAGTTTTTTTTTTTTTTTTTTTGTGGTATCTTTATCTGGTCTTGGTATCAGGGTAATGCTGGCCTCATTGAATGAATTTAGAAGCTTTCTTTCCTCTTCTTTTTTTTTGGAATAGCTTGAGAAGAATAGGTATTAACTCTTCTTTAAATGCTTGGTAGATTTCATTTGTGAAAACATCTGATCCTGGACTTTTGTTTTTTGGGAGGTTTTTTGATTACTGATGCCATTTCATTGCTGGTAATCAGTGTGCTCAAATTTTCTATATCTTCCTGATTCAGTTTTGGGAGGTTATATGTTTCTAGGAATTTATCAATTTCTTCTAGGTTGTCCAATTTGTTGGCACATAATTTTTCATAATATTCTCTCATAATCCTTTCTATTGCTGTGGTGTGGATTGTTATTTCTCCTCTTTCATTTCTGATTTTGTTTGAGTCTTAGCTCTCTTTCTTTCTCTTTCTCTCTCTCTCTCTTTTTTTGATAGTCTGGCTAAGGTTTATTGATTTTGTTTATCTTTTCAAAGAACCAGTTCCTGGTTTTATACATCTGTTCTATTGTTTTTTTTTTTATTTGTTTGTTTCTATTTCATTTATTTCTGCTCACACCATTATTATTTCCTTCCTTCTACTGGAGTTGGGTTTCCTTTGTTCTTCTTTTTCTAGTTCCTTTAAGTGTAAGGTTAGGTTGTTCATTCAAGATTTTTCTTGCTTCTTGAGGTAGGCCTGTATTGCTATAAACTTCCCTCTTAGAACAGCTTTTGCCACATCCCAAAGATTTTGGACAATTGGGTTTTTTTTTAATTTTCATTTTTTCCCATGTATTTTTTAAAAATTTAATTTAATTTTGTTATGTTATGTTAGTTACCATACAGGTACATCATTAGTTTTTGATGCAGTGATCCATGATTCATTGTTTGCGTATAACACCCAGTGCTCCATGCAGTATGTGCCCTCCTTAATACCCATCACCAGGCTAACCAATCTGCCCTTCTCCCTCCCCTCTAAAACCCTGTTTATTTCTCAGAGTCCATAGTCTCTCATGGTTCATCTCTCCCTCTGATTCCACCCCCCCCTTCATTTTTCCCTTCCTTCTCCTAATGTCCTCCCTGCTATTCCTTATGTTCCACAAATAAGTGAAACCATGTGATAATTGACTTTCTCTGCTTGACTTATTTCACTTAGCATAGTCTCCTCCAGTCCCATCCATGTGGATGTAAAAGTTGGGTATTCATCCTTTCTGATGGCTGAGTAATATTCCCTTGTATATATGGACCACATTGTCTTTATCCATTTGTCTGTTGAAGGGCATCTCGGCTCTTTCCACAGTTTGGCTATTGCGGACATTGCTGCTATGAACATTGGGGTGCATATGGCCCTTCTTTTCACTACATCTGTGTCTTTGGGGTCAATACCCAGGAGTGCAATTGCTGGGTCATAAGATAGCTCTATTTTTAATTTTTTGAGGCACCTCCACACAGTTTTCCAAAGTGGCTGTACCAACTTGCATTTCCACCAATGATGTAAGAGGGTTCCTCTTTCTCCACAACCTCTCCAGCATTTGTTGTTTCTTGCCTTGTCATTTTTGCCATTCTAACTGGTGTAAGGTGGTATCTCATTGTGGTTTTGATTTGAATTTCCCTAACGGCAAATGACGATGAACATTTTTTTCATGTGTCTGTTAGCCATTTGTATGTCTTCTTTTGAGAAGTGTCTGTTCATGTCTTCTGCCCATTTTTTGACTTACTTGTTTTTTGGGTGTTGAGTTTGAGAAGTTCTTTATAGATCTTGGAAATCAGCCCTTTGTCTGTAGTGTCATTTGCACTTATTTTCTCCCATTCTGTGGGTTGCCTCTTGGTTTTGTTGACTGTTTCCTTTGTTGTGCAGAAGTTTTTATCTTGATGAAGTCCCAAAAGTTCATTTTTGCTTTTGTTTCACTTGCCTTTGGAGATGTATCTTGAAAGAAGTTGCTGTGGCCGATGTTGAAGAGGTTACTGCCTATGTTCTCCTCTAGGATTTTGATGGGTTCCTGTCTCACATTGAGGTCATTCATCCATTTTGAGTTTATTTTTGTGTATGGTGTTAGAGGATGGTCGGGTTTCATTCTTCTGCATGTGGCTATCCAATTTTCCCAGCACCATTTATTGAAGATACTGTCTTTTTTTCCATTGCATATTTTTTCCTGCTTTGTCAAAGAATTTGACCATAGAGTTGAGGGTCCATATCTGGGCTCTCTATTCTGTTCCATTGGTCTATATGTCTGTTTTTGTGCCAGTATCACGTTGTCTTGGTGATCACTTCTTTGTAATATAGCTTGAAATCGGGCAATGTGATGCCCCCAAGCTTTGTTTTTCTTTTTCAACATTTCTTTGGCGATTTGGGGTCTTTTCTGATTCCATACAAATTTTAGGATTGTTTGTTCCAGCACTTTGAAAAATGTCATTGGAATTTTGATTGGGATGGTGTTGAAGGTATAGATTGCTCTGTCTGGGCAGCATAGACATTTTAACAATGTTTATTCTTCCAATCCATGAGCACGGAATGTTTTTCCATCTTTTTGTGTCTTCTTCAATTTCTTTCATGAGGGTTCTGTAGTTCCTAGAGTATAGATCCTTTACCTCTTTGGTTAGGTTTATTCCGAGGTATCTTATGATTTTTGGTGCTATTGTAAATGGAATCGTTTCTCTAATTTCTCTTTCTACAGTTGCATTGTTAGTGTATAAGAAAGCCACTGATTTCTGTGCGTTGATTTTGTATCCTGCTACATTACTGAATTGCTGTAAGAGTTCTCGTAATTTGGGGGTGGAGTCTGGCTCTTTGAAAGAATTAATAAGATCAATAAACCACGGGCCAGACTTACCCAAAAGAAAAGAGAAAGGACCCAAATTAATAAAATTATGAATGAAAGGGGAGAGATCACAGCTAACACCAGGGAAATAGAAACAATTATTAGAAATTATTATCAACAACTATATGCCAATAAATTAAGCAACCTGGAAGAAATGGATGCATTCCTGGAAACCTATAAACTGCCAAGACTGAAACAGGAAGACATTGACAACCTGAATAGGCCAATAACCAGTAACGAGATTGAAGCAGTGATCAAAAAACTTAAAAAACAAGAGTCCAGGGCCAGATGTATTCCCTGGGGAATTCTACCAAACATTCAAAGAAGAAATGATACCTATTCTCCTGAAGCTGTTTCAAAAAATGGAAACAGAAGGAAAGCTTCCAGACTCATTCTATGAGGCCAGCATTACCTTAATCCCCAAACCAGGCAAAGACCCCATCAAAAAGGAGAATTTCAGACTGATATCCCTGATGAATATGGATTCAAAAATTCTCAACAAAATCCTAGCTAATAGGGTCCTACAATACATTAAAAGGATCATCCACCACGACCAAGTTGGATTTATCCCCAGGATGCAAGGGTGGTTCAGCAGTCGCCAATCAATCAATATGATAGAACACATTAATAAGAGGAGAGAGAAGAACCATATGGTCTCAACTGATGCAGAAAAAGCATTTGACAAAATGCAGCATCCTTTCCTGATTAAAACGCTTCAGAGGATAGGGATAGAGGGAATATTCCTCAAGTTCATAAAATCCATCTATGAAAAACCCACAGTGAATATCATCCTCAATGGGGAAAAGCTGAGAGCCTTTCCCTTAAGATCAGGAACACGTCAAGGATGCTCCCTCTTGTCACTATTGTTCAACACAGTACTAGAAGTCTTAGCAAGAGCAATCAGACAACAAAAAGGAATAAAAAGTATAAAAATTGGCAAAGAAGAAATCAAACTCCCTCTCTTCACAGATGACATGATACTTTATGTGGAAAATCCAAAAGACTCCACCCCCCAAATTACTTGTTTCCACGTATTTTTTAATTTCCTGTTTGATTTCTTTGTTGACCCATTCATTTTTTAGTAGTATGCTATTTAACCTCCAATTATTTTTGCTCTTTCCAGATTTTTTCTTGTTTTTGATTTCTAGCTTCATAGCATTGTGGTCAGAAAAGATGCATGGTATGACTTTGGTTTTTTAAATTTGTCAATTTGTTTTATGGCCTAATATGTGATCTATTCTGGGGAATGTTCCATGTGCACTTGAAAAGATTGTGTATTTTGCTGTTTTAGTGTGGAATGTTCTGAATATATCTGTCGGATCCATCTGGTCCAATGTGTCATTCAAACCCACTATTTCCTTGTTGATTTTCTGTTTGGGTGATCTGTCCATTGATGTAAGTGGGGTGTCAAAGTTCCCTATTATTATTGTATTACTATTGATTACTTCCTTTATGCCTGTTAATAGCTGCTTTATTTATTTGGGTGCTCCCATGTTGGGTTCATAAATGTTTACAATTGACATGTCTTCTTCCTGGATTGTTCCCTTTATGATTATATAGTGTCCTTCTTTGTATCTTGTTACAGTCTTTTTTTTTTTTTAAAGATTTTATTTATTTATTTGAGAGAGAGAATGAGAGAGAGAGAGAGAGCATGAGAGAGGGGAAGGTCAGAGGGAGAAGCAGACTCTCCGCTGAGCAGGGAGCCCGATGCGGGACTCGATCCTGGAACTCCAGGATCATGACCTGAGCCGAAGGCAGTTGCTTAACCAACTGGGCCACCCAGGCGCCCCCAGTCTTTGTTTTAAAGTCTATTTTGGCTGATATAAGTACTGCTACCCTGGCTTTCTTTTCATATCCATTTGCATGATAAATGCTTCTCCTCTTCACTTGCAATCTGCATGTGTTTTTAGGTCTGAAATGAATCTCTTGTAGCCAGCATATAGATGGGTCTTGCTTTTTTTGTCCATTCCATCATCTAATGTATGTTTTTTGATTGGAGCGTTTAGTCCATTTACATTCAAAGTAATTATTGATAGATATGTATTTATTGCCATTTTGTTATTAGTTTTATGGTGGTTTTTGTAGTTCTTCTCTGTTCCTTTCTTCTCTTGGTCTTTTCTTTCATGGTTAGTTGGCTTTCTTTAGTTATATACTTAGATTCCTTTCTCTTTACTTTTTGCATATCTTATTACTAGTTTTTGATTTGTGGTTATCCTTTGTTCAATAAATGTTGAATGAATGAGTGACAAAGAGGTGGTTGGTGGCTTCAATGAGAACAACTTAAAAGGGCGAGACAGTTGAACTAAGGGTCTGTGGTCAGATCATGTGATGACTACATGAGGAATTTCAGAAGATGGGTACATTTGGGTTTTGACTATGGAAGGGGTAGCTGAAGAGGGCTGGAGTGGGGGGGTCACTGGTGATGAGAAGACTGATGTGTGAAAAGCCCATTACTCCTTCAAAGTCTTTGTGGTCATATATGGTGACAGATGCATGCAGGTGTTCCAGTTTGTCCTTGTTTTCATCTGTTCTACACCCAGCTTTTCTTCCCAGCAGTGGCATGGGGCCTCAGACCCACCATCCGACACTTGGTTATGGACCTAAAAGAGGCATTAGCCACACAAAGGGAGCAAGTTTCCATAGACTTCATCACAAACTCTTCTGCTTTGCTGATACAGGCAGCTAAATGTACATAGCTTCTTGGATTTTCCTGTAAGCTCTGACTTGTCCACCACATCAGTGCTTCAGGGGAACTCATCGGTAACCCTTGCTCTGATCCTCTAATTCTCCCTTCTGGACCTTCATTCTTAGCTCCTCCCACCATTTTGTGAGGTCTCATTTCCCGTAATGCCCATGCTGACTGTTACCCTAACTGAACTGTGACTGGTGCAGTTATGGTTGGCTTCTCCTCTTGAACATTGAAGCCACCCAAGATGATGGTGTGGCTTTGGGGAAGGATGAAGACAATGGTCCTGTAGGTTAAGTCTCCGATGACTGAAGCACCCTGAGTAGAAGGTCATTAGATGACAGCAACCAAGAGGGATGAAGGATGGTAGAGTCTACGGGTGGAGAAAGTAACTAAAGTGTAGGAGATTTCCCAATGGCAGAATAAAGGCCTGAGAACAGCACTGTGGAATAAGAAGAATGCTCACCCATGTTTCACCCTTAGGTGAGAACCACCCCTCAGGATGAGGAGGTTGAGAGAACCACCCCTCAGGATGAGGAGGTTGAGAGAACTTCCAGTTGAGACAGCCAGGCTAAACAGTGTGATTTTATAGGCTAGGAATGTCTGAATAGTGCAATGGTGAATGCTTAGCAACTAACAAGTTGTGTGAACTTGGGGAAATTTTTTGCCCTTTCTGCCTCAGTTTCTCCATCTGTTCAAAGAAATTATGATAGTACTACCACATAAGGCTGTTGAGTTGAAATTAAAGGCTGAAATTAAAAGGAATTAATACAGTTAATACTGCTAAGAACAGTACTCTCTTAAAGCAGTGCTTGACAATACATGCTTACTAAAGCGTTTTTTAAAAATTTCATTTGTCTCTTCTCAAAATTCTGAAGGGAGAGTAGGGTAGAGATTATTAACCCCAAATGAAGAATGTGATATCCAGAGAGATTAAGGAAGTTGCCGAACATTCAGTTAGGATCAGAGTTGAGACAAGTCCCCAGTTTCCTGACTTGCTGGTCAGTGCATTTTCTACCATAGCCCACTGCATTAAGGGCTTCTGAGAAGTGGTGAGAGACCAGACTAGATGATAAGCAGTGTTTCATTGGCCAGGAAGTTCTCCTTCTTATCAAATCCCACCTTGGCAGAGCCCTCAGTTACAGCAACCCTGCCTAACAGTCACTCAGACTGTTCACCACCAGCCCCTTTTCATTGTCACTGATTCCAGGTCCCTCTCCTGCTTGATCCTGAGAGTTAGCTGGTGAAGATTTAATCTGCCCTCAGTCTGACCCAGTACAGCCCACCGAGTTCCTGCTGAGCATAATGTTCAGACAAACTATTGATCTGATTAGCTCGGGCGTCTCCTGCTCTGGTCGGCCCCCTGCGGCGCTAATAGAAGGGGAGGGAGATTAAATTAGCAATGATGCTGAGATGGGGGAGCTGCTGAAATGCGTTTACAAATGGATTTTTAATATAAAAAATAAGGGCAATTGGCACTGGCAATTAGGATGTAATGAAGGCCCTTGTAGCTAGAGCTGCTGATAAGAGGGTAGTAAATTGAAGAATGAGAAACTCCCAAACCAACAGATTCTGAGAGCAAATATCTAGAGATATTCCTATAACTAGTAACTGTGGGCTTTTCTTTGCCATTGGTTGCAGTGACCAAAGTGGGGAGTAGACAAGCCTTAAGCAGAACTTTCCCAAATAATATGAGGGGGTTAGGGCAGAATGGGACCCTTTTAGCAAGTGAGAGCAGGGTTATGGGCACTTAGCAAACGATGGTGGCAAAAGCACCTGACTCACAGGCCTAGTTAGTGAAAGCTAGGAGAAAGAGCATGGCTCAATGAGGTTGATGATAATATGGTGATAATATTCCATAGAAACCAATCTGAAAAAGTTATTACAACTGGATTCAGGAATCTGAAATGTCACCCAGCTGCAAAGCTCCGGCTGCATTTTTTTAACAACAGCATTATTGAGATATAAGTCACATACCACAAAATTCATTTTAAAGTGTACAATCCGGGGCCCCTGGGTGGCTCAGTTGGTTAAGCGACTGCCTTCGGCTCAGGTCATGATCCTGGAGTCGCGGGATCGAGTCCGACATCGGGCTCCCTGCTCAGCGGGGAGTCGGCTTCTCCCTCTGACCCTCCCTCCTCTCATGCTCTCTCTCTCTATCCCATTCTCTCTCTCAAATAAATAAATAAAGTCTTAAAAAAAATAAAGTGTACAATCCAATGTTTTTTTAAACTATATTCACAGTTGTGCAACCATCACCACAATCAATTTTAGAACATGTCATCACCCCCCAAATAAACCTTGTGCTCTTTAACAGTCACCCCCCCCATTCTTCCCTCCCCCAAACCATTAGCAACCACTAGTCTGCTTTCAGTCTCTATGGATTTGCTTATTCTGAGCATGTGTCATACAAATGGAATCATACAATATGTATGGATTTGTGTGTCTGGTTTCTTTCACTTAGAATGTTTTCAAGGTTTATCTGTGCTGTAGCATGTTTTAGGACTTCATTCCTTTTTTATGGCTGAATAATATTCCATTGTATAGATACACCACTTTTATTTATCCATTTGTACATTGATGGACATCTGGATTGTTTCCACTTGGGTGATATTATAAATAATTATCCTATGGATATTTATGTACATGTTTTTGTGCAAACATATGTAATTTCTTGTGGATATATATCTCAGAGTCAAATTGCTAGGTCATTTGATAACACTCCATGTTTAACTTTTAAAGGAACTTCCAAACTCTTTTCCATAGTACCCACACCATTTTCCATCCCTATCAGCAATGTACAACAGTTCCAATTTTTCACGTCCTTACCAGCACTTGTTATTTTCCATTTTTTAAAACTATAATCATCATAGTGGGTATGAAGTGGAATCTCATTGTGCCTTTGATTGGCATTTCCCTAATGACTAATGATAGTGAGCGTGTTTTCATGTGTTTATTGGCCATCTGTATATCTTCTTTGGAGAAATGTCTCTGCAGATCCTTTGCCCAATTTTTAATTAGGTTATTTGGTTTTTTATGGTTGATTTGTAAGAGTTCTTTATATATTTTGGATAGTAGACCCTTATCAGATCTCTGATTTGCAAATATTTTCTTCTATTCTGTGGGTCGTCTTCACTTTCTCAATTTTGTGTCCTTTGATGCACAAAAACTTTTAATTTTGATGAAGTCCAAATTACTTCTTTTTTTGGGTTTTTGGCTTATATTTTTAGTGTCATCTGACTGGCTTTCAAGGCAGTAGTTCTGATCTATCCTAGCCCATCCCCAATGATTCTGTTGCAGGTCCTTGGTCCCAAGCAAGAAATTAAAAACTTAATTTTTCGGAGAACACATTGATATGATTATAGATATTGATAATTTTTGGGAAGTTGGAGGCTAGACCCAATTACAGTGGATAGAGGGAGGCTGTAGCAAATTGTATTTCCATGGCTCTGCAACACAAACACACTGAAATATTCCCATTAGTAACTCCAATATTCTTATTAGTAATTGAAGGTTGTAATAATACTGTGGAAGAAATGTGACCTTCACAGTGGCTGAACGATACAAAGATGGGCCATTTTCAAATGACTCTAGTATTGATGTCAATAAATGTGATTGCTCTGATGAAAGCACTAACAGCAAAACTAATATTGGTAATAACAATAACTGATATGAACACTCTGTTTCCCACCAAGACCAGTCCTAAATTGAGGACCCATACTCTGTACTTCTCTGTTTCTGCTGCATGTCTTTGAGACTGTCATCCACTCCATCTTTACATGCTCAAACCTACTTGACTTTTTTCCTGCTTTTTAAATTAGTTTTTATTCAAGTTTCAGTTAGTTAACACACAGTGTAATATTAGTTTTGAATTTAGTGATTCAACACTTCCATACAACACCTGATGCTCATCACAACTTGTGCATTCCTTAATCCCCATCACTTATTTCAAGCTTCCCCCCACTTCCCCTCTGGTGATCATCAGTTTGTTCCCTAGAATCAAGAGTCTGTTTCATGGTTTGCCTCTCTCTCTCTTTTCCCCTATGCTCATTTGTTTTGTTTCTTAAATTCCACATATGAGTGACTTTTAAAGCCCAGCTTACCTCTGCCATGAAGCTTTCCCTGATTTCCCCCATCCTTAACCTTCAGATGTATGAGGTGAGAGGCACTAGTTAACTGCCGATGGGACAATGACTTGGAGGAGCCCAGAGCTCAGGATGAGGAGGTGGGAAGGGCCTCCAGATTGGAGAGCCAGGCTGAAGACTTTAATTCTATAGACTAGGAGTGGTCAAATAGTGCAATGGTGAAATGCTTAGCTACCAAATGCTGTCTAACTTTGGGATAATGTTTGCTTTATTTGTGCCTCAGTTTCCCTATCTGTTCAATGAGATTATGGTAGTACTTACCTCATAGGACTCTTAAGGAAATTAAATGAGTTAATACATGCAAAGGACTAAGAGCAGTAGTTTCTTAGAGCAGTGCTTGACGAGTAATACACACTCACTAAAGGTTTTATTTATTTCTAAATTTCATTTGCTTAAAATCTCAGGCTCCTGACATGAGAAGCCCAGGGGGAGGTCCCATGAGCCTCAGGTTCCACCCCATGGGGACTTCTCATCAGTGCAATCATCTGCACAGAGCAAACTGGAATATAGTAGGTAGCAGAGTCTCTTGGACCAATGCAGTGTCTTTGGTAACATTTGAACTTAAAATATGGAGCATACATTTAAAAAATTTTAAATCTACCAATAAACTATTAGAATTAATGAGCAAAGTCATTTATATATACCAGCAGCAAACACATGGAAAAAAATTTAATGATGTCATTTACAACAGCAACAACAAAAATGAATTACACAGGATTAGTATAACAAAAGATGTGCAAGATCTCTACACTGAATACTACAGAACTTTGCTGATAAATTACAGAAGATCTAGAGAAATGGAGATATATATCATGTTCATGGATTGGAAGGATCAATATTATTAAGATGTTAATTCTCCCCAAATTGATCTACAGACCCAGTGTGATTCCAATAAAAAAAAAATCACAGAGGATGCGTGCATGTGTGTGTGAATTGACAATTTGATTGTGAAATGTATATGGAAATGCAAAGGACTGAGAATAGCTAAGATAATCCTGAAGAAGAACAAAGCCAAGGGCACTTATACCACTCTAAATCAAGATTTGTAAAGCCACAGTAATTATGTCAGTGTATTATTGGCACAAGGATAGGAAAAACAACTGAGCAATGGGACAGATCCAACTTATGTCAATTGATTAAAGTCAAAGATGATGCGCAGTTCAGTGGAGAAAGGATGGCCTTTTTGGTAAATGGTGCTAGCCGTCTGGATATCCACGTGGGGAAAAATGTATTTGGATCCCACCTCATACTATATGCAAAAATCGATTCTAGATGTATTAATATCCAAATGTGAAAGGTAAACCAATACATCTTATAGAAAATAAAATTAAAAAAAAAATCTTCGGGGAGCCTGGGTGGCTCAATCGGTTAGGCCTTTGGCTCAGGTCGTGATCCCAGGGTCCTGGAATTAAGTCCCACATTGGGCTCCCTGCTCAGCGGGGAGTCTGCTTCTCCCTCTGCCTCCTGCTCTGCCTGCTTCTGTTTTCTCTTTCTCTCATTCTCTGTCAAATAAATAAAATCTTAAAAAAAAAATCTTCATGACTTTGGAGTAGGTAAAGAGTTCTTTTTTTTTTTAAAGATTTTATTTATTTATTTGAAAGAGAGAGAATGAGAGAGAGCACATGAGAGGGGGGAGGGTCAGAGGGAGAAGCAGACTCCCTGCCGAGCAGGGAGCCCGACGCGGGACTCGATCCCAGGACTCCAGGATCATGACCTGAGCCGAAGGCAGTCGCTTAACCAACCGAGCCACCCAGGCGCCCTAGGTAAAGATTTCTTAACTAGGGCACAAAAGGCACTAACTACAATGGGAAAAATCGACAAAATGGACTACATTAAAACTAAGAATTTTTCTTGATTAAAAGACATAATAAAGAGAAAGTGCAAGTGAAAATGCATGCCCCAGAATAAGAGATACTTGCAATACACAGATATGACAAAGAAGTCATGTCAAGAGAAATATAATGAAGGTCTACACATATGGGATGCCTGCGTGGCTCAGTCATTAAGTGTCTGCCTTTTGCTCAGGTCATGGTCCCAGGGTCCTGGGATCGAGCCCCACATCAGGCTCCCTGCTTGGCGGGAAGCCTGCTTCTCCCTCTCCCACTCTCCCGGCTTGTGTTCCCTTTCTTGCTGTCTCTCTCCCTCTCTGTCAAATAAATAAAATCTTAAAAAAAAGGAAGGTCTACAAATAAAGAAGATGTGATACACACACACACACACACACACACACACACACACACACACAGGAATATTATGCAGTCATCAAAAGGAATGGGATCTTGCCATTTGCAACGACGTGGATGGAACTGGAGGGTGTTACGCTGAGTGAAATAAGTCAATCAGAGAAAGACATGTATCCTATGACCTCACTGATATGAGGAATTCTTAATCTCAGGAAACAAACTGAGGGTTGCTGGAGTGGTGGGGGGTGGGAGGGATGGGGTGGCTGGGTGATGGACATTGGGGAGGGTATGTGCTATGGTGAGCGCTGTGAATTGTGCAAGACTGTTGAATCACAGACCTGTACCTCTGAAACAAATAATACATTATATGTTAAAAAAAAAAGAAGAAGATAGCAGGAGGGGAAGAATGAAGGGGGGAAATCGGAGGGGGAGACGAACCATAAGAGACTATGGACTCTGAGAAACACACTGAGGGTTCTAGACGGGAGGGGGGTGGGGGGATGGGCTAGCCTGGTGATGGGTATTAAAGAGGGCACGTTCTGCGTGGAGCACTGGGTGTTATGCGCAAACAATGAATCATGGAACACTACATCAAAAACTAGTGATGTCATGTACGGTGATTAACGTAACAGAATAATAAAAAAAAAAACAACAAAAAAAACAACCCAACAGAAAACAGAGTAGAATATTTAGAGACACAGTATCAAAATGGCCAAAGAATATATGAAATGAGCTCATCTTGACTGATTATCAGAAAAATGCAAATTAAAACATCAGTGTGATACCTCCACATACCCACCACAATGACTAAAAAAAGACAATGTCAAGTTTTGGTGAGTATCTAGAGTAACAGGCACACTCATATGTTGGTAGGAGATTGCCTAACTCAGTATAGGTACTATCCTGTCCTTTCCTAGAAACAAAATGCCTCACTCAGAATGATTGCACCCCATTTTCCAACCACTGAATGTGGGCAAACACTCTGCAGTTGTTCACAAACTATCACCCCATTACAGGAAGGCTGCCTTTTGCTGACAGCACTCAGCAACACCTACAACATCACCCTACATCTGGAGAACACCACATCATCCAGGACACCTTCCGGGGTGCCAAGCTTGGCATCATCATCCCAGGGTCCCCAGTTCCAGGACCTGCATACCAGATGAGACATTCAAGTGGGATACTGGGCAAGTTGGTCTCACCACTCTGCACAGCTGCTTCTACTGGCCTTGCTGAAGACTCAACAATGAGTTTCTGGGCTCATTTCAAATGCAAGAAGTTGCCCTCTCCCCCCAGCTTACTTTATTCTTCTGCATTGACTCTGTTTTCTACACCTTACACCATTCTTCCCATGGACTCGGTTTTCTACTTCTGTCTTGCTCATCATAAGCCCAACTTGCTTAGAACTGGCCTTTACACCATGGCCTTATGAGCAGCCCCCATGAGCAGAGGAGGAGAGCAAGGCTTCCTAGGTAGAAGGTCCTGGTGCAAGAGGGAGCGTCCAGCACTGCCCAGGTCATGGAAGCTAGTTGGCCTACTGTGTAGCTAGCACCAAGGGGGTAACAGGCCCTTTAAACTCTCACATTGTTCAGGACCCTTACCCTTAACCTCCAGCATTTCAACCCTCAGATGACTCTATTTCCCAACTTGTTCCCAATCCACCCATCTTCTGAGTGTGCAACCCAATCCTAGGCCCACCTACAGCCTTACATTCTTCTTGGACTTAAAGCTAGGCACTACTTCTTGAATTTTGTCCATGTTTTGAACCCATTTGTTAATGAAATCACCAAAGGATAAAATATCAAATAATAAGAGGGGAGGGCAGGATCCTAAGAAACACTAACATGTTCCCATGGGGAGAGGAAAGCATACAAAGGAGAGTAAGAAGGAGTAACCAGAGAAATAGGAGGCAAATCAGGAACATGTGGCGGCCATGTAAGCTAAGGGAATAGAGTGTTTTGAGAAGAGAGTCATCAGCTTTGCCGGATGCTGCTGAGAGTGAGGAAGATGAGGACTGAGATGCGTCCATTGGATTTGGCAAGGTGGAGGTCATTGATGGCCTTTGACGAGAGTGATTTTGGTGGAGCAATGAGTTTGTCAGCCTGATTGGCAAGATCTGGGGGGAGAAAGGGAGGAGCAGAAGTGGAGACAAGGAGCATAGGCTATTTGGAGAAGTTTTGCTGTAAAGGGGAGCAGAACGAAGGAGTGGTTGCTGGAGGGGCATGTGGAGTCAAGGGGAGGCTCTTTTGGTAAGGATATGAGCAATGAGGTTGTCTTTGCTGAGGAAATGGAGGCTCAGACCATCCTAGATTTCCCAGCTAGTAAGTGGCAGAACTGTGTTCCTAGCTCACCTATGACACTACCTCCCAGAGAAGAGGGAGAGGGTGGGAAGACATGGAAGGAAGTGGGAAAGTGGAGGCCAGGGGATCCAGAGCCCCTGGCCTGGGGAGGGCCAGCCTGGGACAGAGATGGGGAGGACCTCTCTCTAAGTGGGCCCTGAGGGATGAAGAGGAGAGCAAGGTTCATGGCACTGTTCCCATTTGGGGCTCTTGGCACTGTTCCCATTTGGGGCTCTTTCTTTCTTTCTTTTTTTTTTTTGAGAAATTTAGGAAATTTCCATATTTGCTCAGAGTGAGGAAGAAGGAGGTGGAGTGGGAACTTACAAAGACAGTGAAAGTTCAGAAAAAATTGATGTGGAACATTGGAGAAAGATGGCTGTGATCCAGGTGGCCTGGACAACCTAGCTGAGACAAAAAATTGTTGCCTTGCTGTGTTCCTTTCAGGCTGTGTGACTGTTTCCCCAGCAGAGGGCAGCACCTGGGGACAAGGGCGTCAGAGGTTGACTCAATTCAGGGTTGAGGTTTGGTAGGGTGAATGCAGTGGGGGCCAAGGGGTCAAGCACATGAGGATTATTGATGAGAGAGTGGACCATGAGTTCAAGGGTGGCTAGGGAATGAAAAGGAACCAGAAGCTTCGTGTCAATAGTAGTAATAGTAATATTAGCAGTAATTATGATGGTGATGATTGTTATTATTTAATTTAGTGTTTAGGATGGGGCTGTCCAGCATAGGGCTCAGTTCTTTACATGCATGCATTCATTTAATTTTCACAGTAGCCCTAGAGAAGGGTACTGTTGTTTGCTCCATTTTAGAGTTCAGGAAGAACCACAAAATCGAATGAACTTGAGTTCTTAAATAACTGTGTGGAAGGCCCTCGAAAAACCAGGAACACTCATGTTGGATTATTAAAATGAATTGAGCCACTGAAATATTGAGGTTTATTTGTTATGGTAGCTAATATACATTACTATAGGTTAAATGTTTGTGTCCCTCCAAATTCATATGTTGAAACCTAACCCCCAAGGTGATGGTATTAGGAGGTGGGGCCTTTAGGAATTGATTAGGTTATAAGGATGGAGCCCCCATGAATGGGATTAGTGCCCTTATGAAAGAGGCCCCAGAGGGCTCCTTTATCCTTGCCACCATGTGAGGACACAGCCAAACGGCAGCTGTCTATGGATCAGGAAGCAGGCTCTTGCCAGACACCAAATCTACTGGCACCCTGATCTTAGAATTCTCAGCTTCCAGATCTGTAAGAAATACATTTCTGCTATTTATAAGCTGCCCAGTCTATGATATTCTGTTATAGCGACCTATTCAAACTAAACCATACATTAATGAAAACACTCCCTTCAGTTTGTTCAGGGTGTGGGGTGGAGGGCAGAGCTGACAGGACAGCTGTAGCTGGAAGGGTCTGCACCGGTGCTTGGAAGTGGAGAACAGAACTATGGCTGCTTGCTCCTGAGATCCTCAATGCCCCAGGTGCCTGGTGCCTATCGGTGCATGCTCTGCTTTGGTTTGAGATGTGAAGAGGATCCTTGGGGTCTTCCTTGGGGAGGATATCATAGTCTTTCCAAGTATTGGCTGGCCACTAGGGAAGGGGCACTCAGGCTTCAGGGAAGCCATTGTTGGTGTGGAACACTGTGTTATAGGTGAAGGACGTAATGAGCCATTTCAGACCAATTTGGGTGGTGAGATAGATAGGTAGGCCAGTTGTGTCACCTAGGAGATATGGTGGTAGAGATGGTGGTGGTGGCAGTGTTCTGGGATTCCACTGTGTGAACACATGTGCATGCACGTGCGTGCACGCACAGACACACACACACACTCCTTGCAATGACCTTATGAGATATGTACTGTTATCACTCCTGTTTTATTGAAGAGGAAACTGAAGCACAGAAGTATTTTGCTCAGCATCACACAGCTAATCAGGGCTGGACACATGATATATGCATTGACTGATTAGTTTGAGAGAAACTATTCTCTGTAAGGTGTAGACCTATGCTTATGGTGGTACTGGATATTTAATCCAGGTCTATCTAACAGTACTGTCTTTGGTCTGGTTAGGGACTAGGAGTAACAGGTGATAGACGCCTATACATGAAGGTGAAGGCCTGCGAAGAGGACTTTCAAGAATGGGGATATGATTCAAGGGCTGCGATTGGAGGTTGAGTGAGAGGCTTCCCCTGGAAACAGAATACTTCTCTGTTGGAAGGAAGGGTGGTAGTTGGAACGTATAGAGGGCCAGTGCCCAGGATGGAGTATGTAATCATGGCAAGGACATCTGCCCATCCAAGATGGTATTGTGACCTTGGAAAGGGGGTGTGTCTATGGTAAAGTCAGTGGTATTGTTCTGGGGTATGTGGGGTTGGCACTAGGTAGTGAAGTCCTTGGGGTTCTTCAGGTCTCCCTTTGGACTGAATTCTTGTATCTCTAGTGGTGGCATCTTGGGAGACACCAGCACCACTGGAGGACATTGTATCAGATACAAGCTCCCCAGAGGCCCCTCAGGGCTCTGTTCTGAGTATCAAATGGCCCTGCGTGGCCTTCTATGGTGGAAAAAATATTGAGGACTTGCTTTTCCAACCAGGACTTACAGTTGGCTCTTTTGGAAGATAGTATGATGCCATCCCTCATACTTTGTCTCTTCAGGGGCTGCCCCAGGGTGGTTGGCATCTTGGCCAGACATGGTGTTCACCCTGCTACATTGTCTCAGACATCTACCATAGTGGCTGAGTGGTCTCAGTGTTCTCAGATTATTCAATTTATGGGCTATGGAGGTTACTCTGTCCCTTGAAATGATGACTTAGGTAACTGCCCAGCTCTCTGGAACAAGCTGAGCTTTGGGTTTTGTCCCACTGCTGTTGCCTCCGCCTATGGAGAACAGAAGAGCCTCTCTCTCCTGGTGCTAGGCAGGGTCGCTAGCCTCAGCCAAGCCCAGTTTCTGTGAGAAGCCAGCTCAGGGTACAGGCCCCTGAGCTCTGATCTCTAGGACTGCCTAGTGTCTGGTGTGACTCTGAAGAGCTGGTTTCCATGACCTCATGGTGAGTTTGGTCAGGGTGGAGGGCAACATTGCTTAGCTCCTGGAACACCATCCAGGGGAAGGGTGCAGACAGTCCCCTTCCACCACTGGAGGCGATGTGTTTTGGGGCTAGTTGGGGTGGGAAGGGGGAACCACTATGGCAACTTTGCCTGCTCCCAGCACCCAGGCCAGGTGTCATGGGCAGGGAGGAGGAGCTCTGGCTAATACATCCCAGCTTCCTCTTAGCCAAGCCTTCCCACTTTCAACTTTACTTCACCTCAGGCTCGCCTTTATTCTGCCAACACCCTACCCTCTCTCCTGTTTGTGACCTGGTGCCAGGCTGTTTGCATCAGGGCTGCCCTAGAACCCTGCCTCCACAAAGAGGGGACCCTTACAGACAGCTCAAGTTCCAAGGACCCCACTGCCAGGCCTCCCTACACAGCCTGTGCTTCACTCCCCTGGTTGTAGGAGGTGATGAGCCAACTCTCTGAGGCCTCCTCAGCTCCACCCTGGGATAGACAGAAGCCTCGCTCAGACTGCTTCTTCCTCAACCTCTGTTGGTGCAGTGGTGCCCCCTGGTGGTCAGCATGCCACACACCTCCACAGAACTGAGTACAGCGCTCCTGAGAGCTGTGCCCAGCTGGGCTTAAGGGCGAAAGCTCGGGTCAGGGGCTGCCCCCTTCTCCGCTTCTGTGGCAATAGGCAGGCCACACCTCCAGACACCTGTGGCAGTCAACTCCAGGTGGGTTGCCTTATGAGCCCAGCTCTAGCTTACTGGGGGACTTGGACCTGGCTCCTCCTGCAGCCAGGCTGCTCCTCTCTTCCTGGTGCCATCTCGAGAGTAGAAGATGTAGTGGTCCTGCCCTTCCAGATGGCTCTAAGAAGTTCCTTCTGGGAACTGAGGGAGAATCTGTTCCCCACCTCTCCTAGTTGCTTGTGATTGGCTGGCAACCATTGACGTTCCGTGATTTATAGGGCCTCACTCCAAGCTCTGCCTCCATCTTCACATGGCCTTTTCCTCTCCTTTCCTCTTATAAAGACAACTTGTTGTTGGATGTAGGGCTCACCCGAAACCAGGATAATTTCACCTTGAGAGCCTTAAACTAATGACATCTATAAAGATCCTTTTTCCAAATAAGATCATGTTCACAGGCTTCTGGTGGACATAATTTTTGGGAGCCACCATTCAACACATTACCGGGCTCATGTCAGGAAGACCTCGGGAGCATACATCTATACTCTGAACCCCTCTAGCCCTTTAGGACCCAAAGGAGTTCAGTGTACAGAGAGGAGCAACTGGTGACTCTGCACACATGCGGGGTAGCTGTGTGGTTCCTGCCGATACCAGAGGGACTGGGGAACTTGATGCCAGCAGAGTGGATGTGTCACCAGGCGAGGCTTGCACTGCCGTGGTGCCAATCATTTCATCCAGCACCACCCAGATCATGGGGCCCTGACTCTGCTTCTGGGACCCACCTGGCCCGTCAGGGGGGTGTGTGTGCCTCTCATTAACCAGAGCAAGTTATTCAGCTGATTTGTGCCTAATCTATACAATGAAGACTTCCGCCAGTGCCTGCTCTTATTATCTCAGCAGAACTATTTGGGGTGGAATCTGGTGCCTAGTGATGGTACCTTAGAAAGCTCCAAATTCTAGACCCAGATGCCCTCTGAACCAAACTCAAGTTGACATAAGGAGACATTGAAGACAAGTACTGTGATTGGCCAAATAATGGTTCCCTGAGATATCTGTGTCCCAAACCCCAAACCCTGTGAGGATGGTACCTTCCGTGGCAAAAGGGACTTTGCAGATGTGATTATGTTAAGGATCTTGAGCTGGGGAGTGTTCTGGATTATCCAGGTGGGCTCCACATGTAGTCACAGGGCTACTCATAAGAGGGAGGCAGGAAGGTCGGAGTTAGAGAAGGAGATATGATGATAGAAGGCAGAGGATCGTCTCCTTGAGGAGGGGCCCTTGATCCAAGATGTGCAGGTGGCTCCTAAAAGCTAGAAAAGGGAAAGAAACGAATTCTCCTCTAGAAACTTCAGAAGAAATGTAGCCCTGCTGACCCAGTTTAGACTTCTGACTCTAAAACTGTAAGAGAATAAATTTGTGTCATTTAAAGCCACGGCATTTATGGTAATTTGTTAGAAAATTAATACAAATATCTATTGTTGTGGGTACCAGGGTCCCACAGAAGCGTGCCTCTCTTTCGCCCATTTCTGACTGAAAGCCCACAATTCAGACACTTCCTGCAATCTTTCTGCCCATGTTTCAGAGAAATACACCACTCACTAACCAGGAGGCATTTGCAATCATGAAGGCAGAAGGATGTCTAGGACACCATGACCCAGTGGATGAGATCACAGACCTGACTAGTGTGCAGGGCCTGTGTAGCTGCCTAGCATGTGCACTCTGCCTCAGAGTCCTAGACCCGGGCCCTTGCAAACTGAGCATTTTCCTACACCAGACCCAGGCTCCTTTTCACATTCTTCAGAAGGAAGCTACATACACCAAAGGCTTTAATGAACAATGTTGGTTTTACCAAAAATTTCACAGGGCAGATGGAAGAGGGCTTCATATCATACATCCTAGAGCATTCCATCAAAGATCAGTGTCTTCTCTCCCAGCCTTTCCACACAATGGCTGTTCCCGGTACTATAGAGGTCAAGAGGTCAAGGAACACTTACAAATATCCAATGGGTAGTTTTATCTTGCTACATATATGACCCTCAAGGGGCTATCAAATCCTCCACCATTATATCAGGGGTCAGTGCCTTATATGAAAAAACATGTGGAACGCCCCTTGGCCAGGACTCCTGGGGCTGTAGCCTGAATATAGACACCAATTCAGAGCCTCTTCACTCCCACCACCTTGAACATCTAGGAAATGCTCTGCAGGCTGGCAGTCTTTGTGATACAGAGTGGCTGGGGGACCCCGTCACCATCTCTGAGAGGACAGCGAGTAGAAAACAGTCTTCCCTATGCGTCTCAGCCACGTGGAATATAATGATAATCATGCACAAAGATGAGCCCAGATTGACATGGATTAACACACACTATCTCATTTAATCTTCACAACCACCCTGTGAGGGAGATTCCGTGATCCGCCTTGCTTGACAGACCGAAGCAACTGACACACAGAAAGGCTGAATCACACAGTAAACGGCAGAATTGGAATTTCAGCTTCACATCCGATGCCTCTCTAGCTGTGCTATAGCTTCTGAGATCCAAAGCCATCCTTCTTTGCCTGGCTGATCCTGGAAGGCTGCCCCCTTGCCAGGTATGGTCGGAAGCCTTTCCAGTGCAGGGCATTGGAGTGCTGCCAGAGGACCGAAGGACTTCTTTTCCTGGGTCTGGTGTACTTTTCTTTTTCCTGCTGCCTGGGCACTGGGCTGGGGTGCAGGACACCTATTGGGGCTCCCCCTCCCTCCCCCCGAAACAAATAATACATTATATGTTAAATAAAAAGAAGAAGATAGTAGGAAGGGTAAAATGAAGGGGGGAAATCGGAGGGGGAGACGAACCATGAGAGACTATGGACTCAGAAACAGACTGAGGGTTCTGGGGGGGTGGGGGGATGGGTTAGCCTGGTGATGGGTATTTTTTTTTTAAAGATTTTATTTATTTATTTGACAGAGAGAGACAGCGAGAGAGGGAACACAAGCAGGGGGAGTGGCAGAAGGAGAAGGAGGCTTCCCGCTGAGCAGGGAGCCTGATGTGGGGCTCGATCCCCCTGAGCCGAAGGCAGACGCTTAACGACCGAGCCGCCCAGGCGCCCCGTGGTGATGGGTATTAAAGAGGGCATGTACTGCATGGAGCACTGTGTGTTATATGCAAACAATGAATCATGGAACACTACATCAAAAACTAATGATGTAATGTATGGTGATTAACATAATAAAATAAAATTTAAAACAATTTCACAGAGATGTAATAATAGTGACAATAATAGCTTCCATTCATTGCTCATCCACTATCTATCAGGCATTTTACTTCCTATACAACAACTTCTCTAATCCTGGCTATAGCATTATAGGTTAGGTTCTATTATTAATCCCACTGTCTTTGTCCACTTGGGCTGCTATAACAGAATTACAGAGACGAGGTGGCTCAAACAACAGAAATTTATTTTTCACAATTCTGCAGGCCGAGAAGTCCCGTGAATTGCCATCTGGAAGCTGGACACCCAGGAAAGCCAGTGTTTATTTCAAAGAGCCAACGGTAAATATTCCAATCTGGATCTTAAGGCCTGAGAACTAGGAGCACTGAGGTCAGAAGATGGATGTCTCAACTCAAGCAGTCAGGCAGAGAGCAAATTCAAACTTCCTCCACCTTTTTGTTCTATTCAGACCCTCACCATACTGAATGATGCCACCCACATTGGGGAGGGCCATCTGCTTTACCGAATCCACCAATTCAAATGCTAATCTCTTCTGGAAACATCCTCACAGACACACTCAGAAATTATGTTTAACCAATTCTCTGGGCATCACATGGCCTAGTCAAGTTGACCCAAGTAACCATCACATCCATTTTGCAGAAGTAATATGAAATTGTTGGCCCAATTCAATACCTGAGTTGTCTCCCGATGCTTAGAATACATGCCATCCTTCTCCATCTCTTGATATATTTTATATCTGGATGGCATTGTGATTTGTTCTTTAACCTGACTTTTGGACCTGTGGTTTCCAAACTTTCAAACTGCCTGCGGCAGCCAGACAAGCCAAAAACATTAATATTTAGAAGCCTGGAAGTGGAATGCCTGGGTGGCTTTCTGTTCAGCCAAGTCATCCTCAAAAGATAGCTGTCCCAGAGGTGGGCGGTCCCAGATCAATCAGCAATGTTCAATTTTGGGGAGCCTCAGCCCTCTTTTTCATGCCTGTTCTAATAACTACCGTGCATTGGAGGAGCTGGGCTACTGTTCTAGACTGGTTGGCATCACTACTTCCTGACCAGGAAAAGAAGCCAGCACTCAGTACAGAGCTAATGTCCTCAACCTGCCTCAGCTACCCATCACTGGAGTTCTTGAAAGTTTCTTAGATGTAGCCACAGTGGGCCCCAAGGGTTTGTGAGCTAGCCCCACATATGACATGACACCCTCAATCCCATGTACCACTTACTAATTCTGACTCTTGTTCAAAGGTGAAAGTGTCAAGAACCAGCCTGTGTGATTTGGGGTGATGATACATGAATTTCCAACTCTACACACCTAAGGGGTTATGTCTCTCAGGACTTCAGTGAACCCTTACCCTCCCCAGTCCCCACCACCATGTTGCGCACAAATGGTCCATTTAATCTCTACACTGATACCCTAGATCTTCAAGTCACAGTTGCCTTGTCCAACCATGAGCTCTCTACCTCCACACAGAGCCATACCCAGATCTCTGATATGACTCCCATTTTGTATCCTGTACTTGCGAGGATACTATTCAAGTCCCTTTTCACTCACCTGATCATCTTCTGTAGGCTAATGTTAGTCACTTTTAGTCTTTGATGCTTTTCAATCACTCCACCAACAGATATTTATTAACTGCCTACTATGTTCCAGGTGGTGGCTGAAGTTATAATTGTGAAGTGAATATTTTTCATCTTGGAGTGTAGCCCAGCCTCTGAACCCCTTGCCATACTTAGGGAATTCCTTGCCTCTCGACTCTTGGTGGAGAAGGCAGAGACCACCTCCCGCTATAGAAGATGAAAATCTCCACACAGTTTCCTCATCGCTGGTACTCCGTCCAGCACATTCCAGCTGTGAATTCGGCCTCTGTGAAATGAAAATACATGTCCCAGCATTATTTGCCACTATGATGTGACACATGACCTAGGCTCAGTGAATCAGAGGCCCCCATTTAGGTCTGGCATTAGTGACCTAAAGAATAAGAGCAGCAGAGAATTCTTGCTGTGATGATGGGGATTGCAGCAAGACCAAGTTTCTTGGCACAACAGTAGCAAGAATGTTAGTGCCAGTGTCCAGTCTCTGCTGCCGACCATCTGGGACCCTAGTGCTTAGTGATGGCAGCAGCAGGTTATCAGAAGCAGCTCTGTGGTATGATCTCATTCATTGTTTCTGGCCTCATAGCTTGAGTCCAGTTCTCCAATGCCCCCAGTGACTTAAAGATTTACTGAATATCCTTTTGCTACGTTACTTTTCTGCTTTATTAAGCAAGAGCCAGTTTCCATTGCTTTCATATAAGAA
Source organism: Zalophus californianus (assembly GCF_009762305.2). Classification (NCBI taxonomy): domain Eukaryota; kingdom Metazoa; phylum Chordata; class Mammalia; order Carnivora; family Otariidae; genus Zalophus; species Zalophus californianus. The sequence continues at coordinate 4,152,926 of NC_045612.1, read as the reverse complement.
CCCTGATTAATGCAGAATATAACAGCAGAAGTGGGGTGCTCAGAGTATAGAGCTAAATGTAGAGTTGGCTGAATAGAGGAGGTGAGATGGAGGGCACTGAGGACCACATGGTTGCAGGCAGGGAAGATGGTGACCATTGCGATGCAATTGTAAAAAATTTGGTAAAACAGTTGCCTGTTGTATCTTTGGACACACACCACCTGCACACAAGGCTGTATAGTTAGAGGAAGTGGTAAGAAAACTTACTTAAGAATTTAAGAGGGAGGTGCCTGGGTGGCTCAGTGGTTAAGCCTCTGCCTTCGGCTCAGGTCATGGTCCCGGGGGCCTGGGATCGAGCCCCACATCGGGCTCCCTGCTCAGTGGGGAGCCTGCTTCTCCCTCTCCTACTCCCCCTGCTTGTGTTCCCTCTCTCGCTGTGTCTCTCTCTGTCAAATAAATAAATAAAATCTTAAAAAAAAAAAGAATTTAAGAGGGGTGCCTGGGTGGCTCAGTTGGTTAAGCGTCCGACTCTTGATTTTGGCTCAGGTCAGGATCTCGCGCCCCACCTTGTGCTGGGCATGGAGCCTGTTTAAGATTCTCTCTCTCCCTCTCCCCGTGCCCCTTCCCCCCTGCCCCCCACTTGCACATGCATGTGCACTCTCTCTCTCTAAAAAATAAAATAAAAATAAAATTTAAGAGAAAGCCTTTACTTCAGGGATATGTCAGATCCATTACAAGGTATGATCTCTCTGGAGTCTCCACCAAATGCTGCAGATGATCACTGAAGAGTCTCCACTCTTCTTGGCCAGAACTTGAACATCTCCCAGTCCTGTGTGAGCTCCGAAAACAGTTCTGCTGAAAACTTCCCAGTTGTTCTTTGCTCAGTGTAGCCCTTCTCCAGTTTCTGGAGCTCTTTCTCCACACAGTTTCCTCAGTGCTGGTACTCCGTCCAACACATTCCAGCTGTGAATTCGGCCTCTGTGAACTCTGACCTCCAGGTCTTCACCCAGGAACCTTCTTTTCTTTGCTTGGGTCCCTCTTCCCTGCTCCATGTTTTGGACATCTCATTTATTTCCTTCTCTCTAATATCGTGGTCATAAGCTGCCTCTTGTCTAATTGCCTAAAATTAGTTGTTTCATATATATTTGTCTAGATTCTAGTTGTTCATGGTAGATGATTAACTCCAGATTCTGTTTCTCCCGCATTTCCACGAGCTTTACTTTCTATGTTTTCCAAACGTTCAGAAATCATTATAAGTGAATTTTTGAACAAAATATATGAAGGAAAAGTTTATCACAAAGAAAAGTGACATGCGTGTGTGTGCATATTTCCAGGGCTTAGGTTTGGCTGATGGGCAACGTCTGCTGTTGGGTCCACTTCTTCAGGCTTCAGACTCAGACCTTTGCCCAGGACTCCTGGAAATCCACCAATTCACCTCATGATCATCTGTATTTCCTTACTTACCAGTATGCATACTTTGGAGGGACAATGTGGCCGGAGTCAAGGAGAAGTAGCAAGCAGAATTTCATGGGGTTCCTGAGTTTGTCTGTTTCCCCCGCGCTTTAAATTCTACAGTGTTGCCATGGTCTCTTCTGGTCACTAGAGGGCGTTCCTGCACCAAGAATGACCCGCTCATCGCCCCCCACTCCCCCCCACCCGCTGCGTCGTTTTTCACCAGTTCTCTGTACATGAGGCCTTGCTAGATCCTAGTTCTTTGGGGGTAGTCAGGGCTCGTGTTGTTATAGGGCCCGAGGTGGCCTGTTTCCCATCCCTGCAGCACCAGATATGTTACTTTCAAAGGCTCTCTCTTTTCTCTTATCCCCACTCTCAGAATAACTCAGCCTGGCCTCTCAGCAGAGTGACCCTATTTTTTTCCCTTTTAGCTAGTGGCTAGTGGGGAAAGTTCTGGGTCCCTGAGTATTCCTCTTTATGCTGAGACTTTCTCAAAGGTCCATTATGCAGATTTAGAAACAGAGAAATGGATTCCCCAATAATGCCGTATGCTGCAAAGTTTCTCGGGGCGGGGGGCACTCCTGAACTCTGACAAGTTTTTCTATGTAAGAGGTTAGCCCTAAATTGGACCTCTCTTGCCTGAAAAGGAGAGGTCTGGAAGAGGGTAATAAGCACGGAGACAGTAAACAGGGTTTGGGCTCCTAATTCCTGGCATATACCAGGGAATTAATAAATATTTATTAAATAAATGGAAAAAATGAGGGAGTGAATGGAGGTCAGAATAAGAAAACTAAGGGGCATCCATCAAGCCTTTTTTTAAAATCTCCTCTCTTTCTTTTAAAAAGCAGCTTTATTGAGCTATAACTGATATACAAAGAACTACCCATATTCAATGTACACAATTAGATGGGTTTGGACATGTGCAAACACCCATGATATCAGCACCACAAAGTAATAGACATATCTAACACCTCCCAAACCGTCCTGGTATTTTTTGTTTCTTTGCTTTTTGTGATAAGAACACTTAACACGAGATCTACCTGCCTAACAAATTTTGAAGGGTATAATACCATATCGTGAGCTCTAGGCTCAATGTTGTACAGCATTATCTCTAGAACTCATTCATGTTGCATAGGTGAAACTTTTCTATTAGAACAAATAAAGACCGTAAGAGCCAGGACTTGAACCTGGTGTTCTGATTGCTGGTCTCTAGTTTTCCCAGCTCCACTATGCAGCACAAAGCCCTTGGATATTCACGTCCCTGGGAAGTTGGTAGCAGCAGGTGTAATTGGTTTTCTTGCGATGAGTCACTGTCAGTGCTGCCTGGAAACCAGTACTTTTCCTCTGTGCAGGCATCTCTAGCTCTGATTGCTTGCGCAAGAATTGCTCTTTGCCACCCATGCTGCACGCTGGGGGTGCTATTGTTTAATGAGTGGGCTTATTTGTTCAGTTATTTTCCACTTGTGTCTTTGGGGTGCGCAGATGTAGGTTGGAGGCCATTCAGATGTTTTCAGGTGTGTCTAAGCTTGGCCTCTAACCCTCTGGCCCCTAGAGCCCACCCCCTTCAGGCTTCTGCCCATAGTAATAGGCCACCGGTCTCTGGGGGACCTTCTCAGATCACTTAAAGCGTTGACTCTTAGCATTTGGGAATTATGGACTCCTGAGGATCAGAAAAGGACACATGTGCACAAAATGTGGCACACCATTCAAGGCTGCTCAGCAGTTTGTGGGCCACTGATTAAAAGCCTATGCTTTTCTTGGACATTTATTCTCTAAGAAAATGTGAACATATAAACCATGTTAGTATCCCTTGACGCATAGGGATGACTGTGTTTTGGAGAAGCAACAAAATTTCCCCCAAGGAGTGGGATAGTATTTGGGGGTGGGAGGTAGAGGATTTTAAATACCCCAAGGGAAGTCTTCTCCCAGAGGTGCCCTCTGTCCTTTGGGGAGCTCGGACAGGCGTGACTGTGTCATTATATTCTCACCAGCACAGATGAGTCAGTCAATGTAGAAGTAACCACATAGCATTTTTTTTAACCGTATCATTATTTTTAGTGTCCGGCGTTTATAATACGAGGGCCAGAGCTTTCTCCCCAACTCAAGTTTATAAATTCTCAGTTGGCTTGTGAGGCCAATAGGGATACTTCTTGTCTAATTTGGTTTCTGAGAAGACTTCATTCAGGTCCTCAGTGGTCATCTGATCAAATGGAATTATGTTCCTCATCTTCTCCAGCTCTTTTTCATATTCCTCAATCCTGGCCTTTGAGAGAGACAAGAACTCGGCACAACTTTTCACATCTTCTTTTTCTTTCTTTCTTTTTTTTTTTTTAAAGATTTTATTTATTTATTTGACAGAGAAAGACACAGCGAGAGAGGGAACACAAGCAGGGGGAGTGGGAGAGGGAGAAGCAGGCTTCCCGCCGAGCAGGGAGCCCGATGCGGGACTCGATCCCAGGACCCTGGGACCATGACCTGAGCCGAAGGCAGACGCTTAACATCTGAGCCACCCAGGCGCCCCTCACATCTTCTTTTTCTTCAGCATCCACCTGAATAGTATATTTATCCTCTGGCACAGGACCCTTCAGGGCATTAAACTTCTTCTCCAAGTCATCTACCAAACCAGCCTTCGCCACATTGGCCTTGTCGTAAGCCCAGTATCGATAGCAGGTGGTTTCTTAGGAAGAGTAGCCAACCTGGAGGTAAGTGTCTCGTTCCAGGATTTCAGGGAGTTAGCAATGGCCTTCTGGTTTCGGGGTATGATCTCCCCAAAAGCTACCCAGTCAATGGTTTTTAGAGCAAGTTTTCGCGCAGCCATCTCGAGATCCTTCACCGACCCCAGCGGCCCCAACCACATAGCATTTGATGTGACTTTCAAAGTTGCTCATTCCCAAGTCAGAAAGATCTTTCAGAAAGTCTGCTCACCACCCCCACAGGGCGGTGACCAGTTTCAGGGGCTTCACCTGTTAAGATGATTTGGCTTGTTTGCAAGCCTCTTTCGGAGAGCACAAGGGACAATCTATCTCCCACTGCTCTACAATTAAAGCGAACACGGAGTTCTCATTCTTATTCAATGAGCATCTGTAATTCAAACAGCCTGAGGGAATGCCTCAGATGTAATATTGTCTCAACAAATGAAGGAAATCTTCTCTTGGAACGCCTCATCACTGCAACTTTGCTGCAGGCTCCATCTGATAAATGTATAGAAAAACAAAGCTCACCTGTTTCTTTTTTAATTCCCCCACTTTTTTGTGCAAGTAATTAAGTAAACCCTGCTTGGTGTTTGTGTGTGCATGTGTGTGTGGTGTTGGTGCCCTTCGCCCAGCTCCAGGGAATCTCCCTAATTCCTTAGACTCTTGAGCCCTTTGCTGTCCTTGTAGTGTCCAGAAATGCAGCATCTTTATCACTTTTAAATTTTTTTTTTTTATTTTACACTTCATCATTCTTTGAATCCTCACAGTGAGATACTGGGCTTTTAGAAAGTGATAATTTCATTCTGCAAAATTTGGGTGGGAACATTCCAGCTTCCAGAGGGTTCCCGCTTTCCCTGGCCCATTAAGTGGAGCCAGCCCACCTGTGTATCTCAGTACAGGGAACCCCAGACTCCACAGCAATACATATGACCCAAGCCTCTATGGTACTCCAGGCCCTATGCAGGGGCAGCTACAAACCCAGGGAGGAAAGAAGCAAGGCCCCTGGCCCAGATGGGCTCCTTTCCAGGTTGGGGACAAGGAGGCCTGGAGAGAACGGTGAGGCACAGGCTGGGAGAGGAGCAGGAACAGAACACCAAAACTGAAGTCTTCTTTTTAGAAAGATGACAAATGGCTAATTTGGTTGTTCTTGCTCTATGCTGCTGGAACTGAGCCCTTGAGTGATAATAATACGGGAAGGCAGGAAGCTACTCTCTACAACATGAACCTTGTTCTTTTCCTGACCCCTGGCAAGCTGCCCTGTGTGCATAGGACCCTCACTGCAAATTCCACAAGGGTTCAGGCAGTCAGGTGCATCTGAAAATAGAAGGGGCTCCATTAGCTTAATACGAAGCATGACAGGCTGCGAATCACTTCTTCTTGTCTGAAGGAAGTGCAGGTAATTTCCACTCCAACATAGATTGAGCCAGGACAGACTGCTAGCAGAGTCCTCTGGTTCACACATCCCTGGTGTCAGCTGTGGCCAGATGCTCTCATGTGGGCCTTTGAACCACCGCTACATGGCTTGTGAAAACCAATCATAAAAGAGAGAACTCTGAGACAGTTGTCACAGTGCCATTGTAAACAACCATGAAATACATCTATGAACCAATGGTGGCGGGTATTTAGCAAAAGAAAGGAAGAACACTGCCTATTAGATCACAATATGCACAACAGTATTTAAAGTACTACTGATTAAAATCTTGAAATCTTTTATAGACTTGGCGTTGGAGTGGGTACGGGGAGACAGTCTCAACCATACACTGTTAGTGGCAAGGAAAACTGGCACTGAAGTGATGCCTGTACTAGTGAAAAGCTGGAAACAGTGTAAATCTCCATCTAGACATAAATGGTGGTGCATCCATATTTGAGAACAGTATGAATCTGTTAATGAAAATGAGGTAGCTAGCACCGTTTCAAGTGTTTTGTGTACATTAACTCATTTAATCCTCACAGTGCTTTACAAGGTCGATCCACTTTATTTACATCATTGGATGAAAAGAAACAACTTACTGAAGAGTGTGTATAGGAGGATTTCAAAGGGGGAGAAAAAGGGACTGTATCCACACTCATGCATGGACAGCATTTACAAGGACCCCAAGAGAATGCTAGCAGTGATTCCTTCTGGGAGGGGGCAGTGTGACTGTGGGATTGGTGAGGAGGCATGTTTTTAATCCACTCTATTAGATTCCTGTGGCTGTCATAACAAATTAACCACAAACTCAGTGGCTTAAACCAATGGGAATTTATTCTCTCACATTTCTGGAGGCCAAAAGTCTGAGATTAAGGTGCAAGCAGGGTCATGCTTCCTTTGAGGGCTTCTGGGGCAAGATTCCTTCGTTGGCATTCCTTGGCTTGCTGCTGTATCACTCCAAGCTTGGTCTTTGTCTTCATGTGGCATTGTCCCTGTGTGTCTCTGTTTTCACTTGGCCTTTCTGTAATGACACTAGGCATTGGATATAGGGCCCAACCTAATCCAGTATGACCTTATCGTAACATAATTAATTATACCTGCAAAGACCTTATTTCCAAATAAGGTCACATTCTGAGGTTTCAAGTGGCATTGAAGTGATGCTTGTACTAGTGAAAAGCTGTGAATTTTGGGGGGCTAGGGCTGCCACACTGGTTAACAAAACACCAGACTGGGTGGCTTAAACAACAGAAATTTATTTTCTCACAGTTCTGGAGGCTGGAAGTCCAAGATTAAGGTGCCAGTTGGGTTGATTTCTGAGAGGTATTTCTTCCCACTTTGTAGATGGCCCCTTCTCACTCTGTGCTCACATTGTCTTTCCTTTGTGCATGCACACGCACACAGACACACACATCTGGTCTCTTCTTATTCTTATAGGGACATCTGTCCTATCAGATCAAGGCCCCGAACTTATGACCTCATTTAACCTTAGTTAGCTCCATAAGGGTCCTCTCTCCAAATATAGTCACATTAGGGGTTAAGGCTTCAACATATGAATTTGGGAGGGTGGGGACACAATTCGGTCCATAACACTATTCAACCCAGTAGTAGTTGTGTGGTCCTGGGTAAATCACTCAACCTACCTACCTAGCTGGGGCTCAAGCACAGACTTTTCAATTAGCATGGGAAGGCCATTTGCAAGACCTTGGCTCCTGCCCTTTCCATGTTCTTGTTTCTCTAATACGTTGTTCTGAGAAATCCCCCTTAGCGCTGCCCTCTGGTCCCCTCTTGGCAGCTTTCTCCTGTCCTCTGTTGCCTAGCACTGCCCAGACTGCATCCATTATAAATTCAGCTGGCAGAGCCTAGGCTGCATCCTCATAGCTTCTCAATAATCCTTGTCTTCATTACCTGCATTCTGGTCTTGGGACCATCTTGCCCACAGCTGCCTTTCCACATCTTCTCCTCCTCTGGCTACTGCCCTCTTTCTTCCTTATTCCATTGCATATCTTCTCAACAGAGTGGTCTTCACACTCTCTTTCCACTTCCTCACTGACTCCTTTATCCATAATCCTAGAAATCTAGCTTCTGTCTTCCCCTCCTTTGAATTGTTATCTGTGACCCCCTAATTGTCAGATCCAATGACATTTCCTCAGTCCCCACTACCCTCAGTATCTCAGCTTTATCTGACTCCATAGATTGCCTCTTCTGCCTAGACATTCTGTGCCCACCATTCCCAAATACACTGTAATCTCTGGTTCTGCTCTGATCTCTCTGCGTGCACCTTTGTGTTTAAGTGAGAGCTCCTTCCACTCCTCCTTTCCATGTCCAACTCAAACAGGACTCCAGAAGAGGGTCCAGATAAACGGACAGGAGAATGAGGGGAATTACTCACCCCTTGGCCAGAAGAACCTAGTAGTATCCAGATCCCACAGGTAGGGCAAGGTTATGGCAGTGCATGTGCTAGCTGGAGATTCAGGAGCACCAAATGGTGGTTCTCCATCCCCTCTAAAGTCCGAACTTCTCAGTCCTCATTCAGTAGAAAACTATTGGCTGGGCTCCTGAGTGTAACACTCTAAAGAGTTATGAAAAACCTCACCATAAATCAGCCCAAACTGTCTCCTTCCCTGTGACAGGCCTTGTACCAAGGCAGGAATGCCTATCTGAATTTGGTCCTTGTCACTGTACTGAGCCTGGCGCTATGCTAAGACTGGTGAGGGACATGGCAGTAGACAAGACACACATGGTCTCTGTCTTTTTGAGCTTATATTCCATTGGAATAAAATGACATTTATTAAGACCTTTTCCAACCTGGCCCCAATCTACTTCCCTGACTTCAACTTCTGCTCTTCCTTCTACTCTTGGCTTCACTCTCTGCCCATATGTCAATCTTCCATAGTGATAAGGCACCATCTGCCTAGAGTATCTTTCTTTCTTTCCCCCTTTTCCTGCCAGGTAAGCTCCTCCATCTCTCCTTCTCCCCCTTTAAGGCCTGGGCTTTCTCAGAGTATGTCAATTACTCCATCTCGAAAATATTTCAGGTGTACTGTCCACAAGTCTAGTTCTTCTACAGCACAGTGTAGGGGCAAATCTCTGATTTAAGGTGATGCTTGTCATAACTCTTCAGTCTTAGATAGAATTGCCTTAGCACAGGCAGAGGTAGCTCTTGACCTGGGACCTGTTCTTTAAGAAGTGACATGGCTGGAGGAGGGCCAGAAAAATATCTGCTAAAATGAATGGCCATGGCCGGGGTAAGGAGCCCAAAGGATCAAGAGGTTGTGCTAGACCAGAGCTGATATTCCCTCTTTTAGGCCATGCTCAAGTTCCCTGGGACCACAGAATTCCTTGCCTGAACTGCTCCTAGCTTGCTTCCAGGTATACTTTCCTTAGGGTGGACTGAACCAATAATATGCACAAAGTTAGCCCCAAAAGGAGGCCAAGAGGCAGCTGTTTGGGGGAATGTAGACAAAGTGTAGACATGCATCCACAAGCATGTAAATGAAGCCCCTTGCAGTGCTGGATGCAGTGGGAGTATGAAGAGAAGGGGAACAATCTCAAGCCAGGAGTTGGGGGGGGTGACTCTCCGAGCACCAAGTTCAAACATAGCATTCTGAGGAGTCTAAAAAGTTTCAATTTGAACCTACCCTTCTGCTCATTTGGAAGGTCCAATTGTCAAGTCAGAAAGAGGGGCAAAGGGGGCACCTGGGTGGCTTAGTCAGTTAGGTGTCTGACTTCAGGTCAGGTCATGATCTCAGGGTCCTGGGACTGAGCCTTAAGTCGGACTCCCTGCTCAGCGCGGAATCTGCTTGTCTCTCTCCCTCTGACTCTCCCCTGCTCATTCTCTCTCTTTCTAATATGTAAATAAAATCTTTAAAAATAAATAAAAATAATAAAAGAAAGAGGGACAGAGTATTTAGAATCAAGAGGGCATCTGATTCACTCTCACATGCACCCTGACCCCAAGATTGTACAGACAGAAAAACTAAAGTCTATTCTTTTGAACTATGCAGTCCACTACTGTAGTCAGCAGCCACACGTGGTGATTTAAATCTTAATCTAAATTAATTAAGAATCAAATATAATTAAATATCACTTCCTCAGTTGTGCCACCCACATTTCAGGTGTTCAAGAGTCATATGGAGCTGGTGGCTACCATATCACAGATAGAGAATATTTCCATCATCACAGTAAATTCTGTTGAGCAGTGCTGAGTTTAAACCATCTGAGGGTGCTACAGACATGTCATCTCTCAATTCTGAACAAGCATTACCAGAGATTAGTCCTTTTCTCCCATTTGAGCATAAACTTAATGTTTACTTTTCCCAAATAATCCCATCACATAAGAAAATTCAGCTAGTGAAAAATGCCAACATATTTGGGAACTTCAAATACTACCCCAGAAATAAAAACTGGAAGAAAAACCTAATTTTTTCCTCACCCTCAAAATTTCTTGGTGATTTGATTTGGAATCCCATGTAAGAGACTAAATTATAAAAGGAAAGATCCCATTAATCCTACAGAGTACTGAAGCCATATCATTCATTTGCTGGGGATTGGTTTTTCAAGATGGTCTTCTAAATATATCTCTGTGTCAAACAGGGTATCCCACTGTGATTCAAAAAGGGGAATGATGCTGTGATTCTTTTGCTAAATCTCTTCTTGACATAGCCCCAGGTAAGGTTACCAAATATCTCGGTCAAAACACATGGTCCCGCACAGGATGGAGTTCTGGGAAAAAACAGTTTGTCACACATCACACACAACTAAATGAAAGCTATTAAGCATCAAAGGGCATTTATTTCTCTAAGTCAGTTTTCTTCTCCAGAATGTAGCAGTAAATATTGTTAGCTGGAACTGGTGTGGTCCTACTAAACTTTCATAGAAATTACTTAATATCATTTCCATTACTAAAATGATCTTCAAAAAATATGGAATTATAAAAACCTAGAACTGTAAGTGCTTCTAGAAATCATTAATAAATTAAAGTCCAGAGAGTAGAAGTCATTTGTTCAAACTGAATAATAGAGTCAGAAATAGAAATCAGGTCCTTTGAGGGGCCCCTGGGTGGCTCAGTCAGTTAAGCATCTGCCTTTGGCTCAGCTCACAATCCCGGGGTCCTGGGATTGAGCCCCACATCAGGCTCTCTGCTCAGCGGGGAGCCTGCTTCTCCCTCTCCTTCTCCCTGCCGCTCTGCCTGCCTGTGCTCTCTCTCTATCAAGTAAATAAATAATAATTTAAAAAAAGGAATCAGGTCCGTTGAGCCTAGGTCTAGTGTTGGTTGGAGGAGAAAAAGCCAGCAAACAAATGTCCAGAGAGGTAAGTAGAGTCAGGAGAGTACGCTGTCATGTAAGGAAAGAGAAGAGAGTGTTTCAAGAAGGACAGAGTGGTCAATTGTATCAAATAGAGTGGAGGTGTCAAGAGAGATGGCATGAAAAATACCCATTGAATTGAGCAGCATGAATGTCGTTGTTGGGTGACCCTGCCAAAGGTAGTTTTAAGAGAGTGGTGGAAGCAAAATTCAGGTTACCATGGGCTGAAGAGTGTTGCTAAAGAGGGAGAACCAAGAGCCCATGAGGATTTGGAGATGCCAAAGGACAAGAGAGAAATGCGAGATTGAAAAAAAAAAAATGGAGGGGGGCCGAACTATCTGAAAGCCTGTACACAGTAGCTGGACTACTGTACTCCAGAATACAGGTATATATTTCTGGGGAGGAAAACTCTCTTCACAGAAAATGAAAGTGTTTGAGAACTTCCATTTCCAGGGACATGGCAGTCTAGGTTAATTGGACCAATTCATCTGCTGAAAACAAGAGAATTTAGATAAAATATATCTTTTTAAAAGTCTTAAAACATAGAATATATGACTACAGAGAAAGAAATTACCAGTCTAACATCTAAAGAAACATGATAACCCAAAAAGATTAATGGAATCCTTTGCTCTGAGGGTATCTGCTGATCTAGCAAATTTGAACTTAGGGTTTGAGAGCCTCATGGGGCAAAGGGGGACAGACTAGGACTGGACCATGGTGAGAAGTCTAATAGTAAATGTTCCTCACAATAAACTGGGGACCCAAAGGACTGTAGGATAAAATAGAAGTAATTCTGCCCCTCTCCTAGGTGACTACAAAAAAAGGAAAACATCAAACACCTGGTACAACTGGAGTGTCCAAAACAATACAGCAGTTAACAACATTGATGTAAGTGAACTAAATGCTTCCCTTAAAGGACCATGAATATCAGTCTGGACAAAAAAAATTCAACTAAATGCTATTTGTTTTGTTTTATTTTATTTTATTCTTACAGGATTCTTTTTTAAAGAGATTTATTTATTTATTTATTTATTTACTTATTTATTTATTTAAGAGAGAGAGAGAGAGAGAGAGAGAGAGAGAGCAGGGGGAGGGGCAGAGGGAGACGAAGAGAGAGAACCTCAAGCAGACTCCATGCTGAGCAAGGAGCCCAATGTGGGGCTTGATCCCATAACCCTGAGATCATGACCTGAGCTGAAACCAAGAATCAGATGCTTAACTGACTGAGCCACCCGGGCATCCCAACTAAATGCTGTCTATAAGAGAAAGATACAGAAAGGTTGAAATTTTCAAAGAATAGACAAATAAATACCATGAAATTACTAACTAAAGAAAAGCCAGTGTGGCTATATTAGTATCAGACAAAAAAGACTTAAAGGCAAAAAGCATTATTAGGTATAGGGTATAATTTCATAATAATAGAAACTTCAATTGACCAAAAAGTTATAACAATGATGAACGTATATGGACTTAATAACATAGGGTCAAAAATATAAAGCAATAATTTCTAGAAGTACAAATAGAAATAGATAAGTTCACAATCATGGCAGGAGATGTTAATATGTCTCTCAGAAATTGATGAAATAAAAAGACAAGAAGTCAAATAAATAATGATACAGAAGATTAAAATAACATGGTTTAGCAACCTGATCTAAAAGGTATATACAGAACACTGCATTTAGAAGCTACAGAATACAAACTATTTTAAAGCACATAGTTACAAACACTGACTACATTTAGGGCCTTGAAGCAAGTCTCAACAAGTTTAAAAGATTGAAATCATATACAATACGTTCTTTGATCACAATGGAATTGAACTAGAAATCAGCAACAAAAGGATTTCTAGTATGTCTCTATAAGTTTGGAAATTAAGAAACAATTTTTAAATAACTATGAGTCACAAAAGATATCTTTGGGATAAAAGATATTGAGATTTTAATAATGAAAACGTTGCATATTAAAATTATGAAATGCAACTAAAGAAGTGCTTAGAGTGAAATTTATAGCCTTAAATGGATATATCAGAGAAAGAAAAAGGACTAAAATGAACAATTTGTGCATACATCTAAAAAATTAGTGAAAGAATAGTAAATTAACCCCATGGAAAGTAGAAGAGAGGAAATAATGAAGATGTGAACAGAAGTTAGTGAACTAGAAATCAAGCATACAATGGAGAGGTCAACCAACCTAAAAGTTGGTTCTTTAAAAGAACAACAACAACAACAACAAAACTCAAGCTTTTGGTGGGTTTGATGAAGAATAAAAGAATAAAAGAAAATGCATTGATAATCATTGAAAATGATTCAGTAAGAATGAATAAAACTATATTGCTACAGTTGTGCAGAAATTAGAAAGATAAGAGGATATTATAAACAACTTTATGTCATTATGTTTGAAAATGTAGATAAAATGGATAAATTCCGAGAAAATAATTACTATCAAAATTAAATCTAGGAATATGGCACACTAGAAAGCTCCAGGTTCTCATACCCCCATGGAAACACTAAATAAACAACTAGAAACTGACTAAAATAACTTTTTGGAGCTCTGGAAATCATTTAAATGTCTACAGCAACCAAACATATTCCAAACCAAGAAAAAAGAAACACATTTAAAATGGTAGGAAATTTCATGGCACTTTTACTGGCCCTTTCCCTACAGCTTAGGGGAGCTGCAGCTCAGCCCCAGTGTCCTTCCGTGAAAGGGAGAGAGCAGAGTGACCAAATTTGTGGCTTTCTAACCTACTGCAAGCTGCTTTAGGCACTGGTCTCTATTTGCCTAACTTGGTGAATTCAACTAAACATTTAAAGAAGAATGAATACCAATACTCCTCAAACTCTTCCAGAAGTTAAGAGGATAGAACACTTAGAAACTCACTCTGTGAGGTCAACATTAACCTGATACCCAAACCAAAGACACTATTAAAAAAACTACAAACCAATGTCCCTTATGAACACTGATGTAAAAATGCTAAACAAAATACTAGCAAACCAAATTCCACAGTACATTAAAATGAGTTTACACCATGACCAAGAAGGACTTATTCATGCGATGCAAGGATGGCTCAACATATACAAATCAATCAATGTGATAACACCATAGTAAAAGGATGAAGGGGAAAAATGACATGGTTCTCTCAACTGATGCAGGAAAAACATTTGATAAAAACTCAAGACCCTTTAATGATAAAAACACTCAATAAAGTAGGAACAGAAGGAAACTACTTCAACATACAAAAGGCCATATGGGAAAGTCCACAGCTAACATTATACTCAATGGTGAAAGACTGAGAGCTTTTTCTTTTTTCTTTTTTTTATTAACATATAATGTATTATTTGTTTCAGGGGTACCTGTCTGTGATTCATCAGTCTCAGACTGAGAGCTTTTTCTTTAAGACCAAGAACAAGGCAAGAATGCTCACCTTCACCACTTCTAGTCAACAAAGTACTGGAAGTTCTAGCTAGAGCAATCAGACAAGAAAAGACACCCAAACTAGAAAGAAAGAAGCAAAGTTATCTTTGTTTGTAGATGACATGATCTTATAAGTAGAAAACCCTCAAGATTCCACAACAAAACTATTAGAACTAATCAGCAAATTCAACAAAGTTGCAAGATACAAAATCAAATGTAATTCCTGTTTAGGAGACAATAGAAGTGCCAGAACTTCTAGCTAATTGTCAGTAAGCATCTTGAAGATGTGGGGGGAGGGGGGAGGGTGTGACAGGGCCTCCTTTTTGACACCCACTCCATCGGGTGCCCCTTAGATCAGAGCCTTGCAGGCCAGGCAGAAGGGGGAACCCCAGAAAATGCTTATGATTTCTGTTCCAAATGGGAGCTCAGTGGGGCCAAGTGTCTCTGGAATACAGTAATCTGCTCAGTCTAATTCTCTGGGGCTTCAAGTCCTGCAAACCGATGCTACTGGCTCAGCAAAGAAAAGCCAGAAGAGAAGCACCTGTGAGGTCCTGTAGTCTTTCTGACTTAGGCTAGTGTGGGGTTGTTTCCTCATTTTCCTCCTTCTACAGGAAGTTCCAATGATTTCCTTTAGTGGCTCTATAGGCAAATGAATGGTCCTGTTAGGATGTTTCATTGCAGTTCATCCTTTTGCTTCCTTAATATTCCAGACAGCCACATCTCCTTCTCTGATCCTCCACACAGTCTTTTCTCCTAGCTTGGGAGGTGGTGCCTGCACATGACCCACAATTCCCTGCCTTTCACTCATGGACCTCCCTCTGCTTGAGATGGATACAGAAGTAACATTAGACAGTCCTGATCTGACAACCTGGTTAAGAGGACAAAGCTATTTAAATAAAAGTAACATCTTTTCTGACTTCTTGCTGATTATATTATCAGGTAAATATAGTTAGATACAGGTCCCTTAGAGATGATCTGACTTAGAATATAGGGTACGTGAGATATACAAAATTCCTTTGGGGCACTGCTGGAAAGGACTCCCAAAAGCTAAGTCTTGCAGGGCAGCTGAAACTGAGGTTCTCAGAGAGACTTGTTATAACCTTTAAGATGCTGTTGATAGAAAACACAATGGTTTCAAATATGAGCCCAAGTCAAAACACATAAATGCAAATATCTCAAATGACAGGGGCCAGTTTGCTGTCAGATTGCTACTCACAAGGGCGATTCTACAGTGCTGTCTATCTCAGGCAAAGGGGAGGCAAGTATTTCCTTAAGGATGGGTTATGAACCTCCTGAGTAAATAGAGGATGCTGGATAAAGCAAGTAGGAAATATGCACAGGCCAATATGTAGCAGGGGTGAGATGGCAAGGTGCCAGCCACAGAGCGACTGGGGTCGTCCAGTCTTGAATCAACAGTCTCTGCTCCCTTGCTGGGGAAGGCAGACCCTTTACCAACCAATGCCAAGTCCTTGTATTTGACTCATTTTAGGAATAGCCAGAGGCTGCAACCCTCAGTCATAGGGTTGCCAGGTAAAATACAAAGGAGCCAGTTAAATTTAAATTTCCAATAAACAGTGGATAATCTGTAATATAAGTATGTCTGAATATTGCATGGAACATACTCAGATTCTACTCATATTTATTTGAAATTCAATTTTAACTGGGCATCCCATATTTTCATTTGCTAAAGCAGGCAACCCTACTCAGGTAGGCCATCAGATGAGGACGGGGGCATGGTCAGGCCTCTGGTCCCTGGGAGAGCAAAGCAGTGCAGTCCTGTTTTCAGGAAGCTGAGCAGGTTGCTATCAGGCATTGGGCCAAGAACCCCATCACTACAACTGATGTAGAGGGTGGGATTGAGTCTGAAGACCAAAGCACGATGTACCAACTAGAAGAACTGTATAAAGTCCTAGCAGGACCACACCCTCAGGAGCAGACTGGGCACTGTCACTGACTGCCACGTCTAGAATTCCTTAAATTGCCAGCGACTAGTTGTAGGATCAGGTTAAAAGTAGGGTTTCCCTAAGAGGGATCCCTGGGCCACTTGCATCAGAATCACCTGGGCTTTTGGAAAACATGCAGATTCCAAGGCCCCACTCTAGATCTACTGACTCGGAATCTCTAGGGTCAGGCGTAGAAAGCTGTGTTTTCTCTAAGCAGTCCTGGTGGCTCTAACATGCAGTAAAATTGATAGCCAGTGCCCTTGAGTCAGTAACAATGTGCGCAAATAATCAGGCATGATGGTTAAGGCACAAACTCTGGAGCCAGACCGCCCAAGGAGACTTCTGGCTTTACCATTCATTATTTGTGCAATCTGGGGCAAGTGATATAGCTTCTCTGGGCCTCAGTTTATCTATCCATCGGTGAAACAGGGATGGTAATTGAGCCTATGTCATAGGGCTATTGTCAGGATTAAATGAGAATATATGGACAAAGCCCTGAGAGCAATGTCTGGCATCTAGGAAGCACACATACATGTTAGCCGTTGTTGGGGGTTGAGGGGACCCACTGGGGACAAAGATATGTCCTATGTCTTGCAATAGAGTGGGCTGGAGCAGAGCACCCAGGGCAAGGAGTTTGTGGCACCAGAAGTCATGACGATGATTAATAAGAGGGACAGTTTTTAAATGCGTGGGTGATCATGCTTGACTGGAACAAGAAGCTAGGAAAATGGATATTGTTCATTAAGCTCTAATTAGCAGGTAAATTGTACAAGAGGAAGGGAGTCCAAGTGTTACTACAAGTAATTAATGTGCTTCTTCTCTCCCTGGTAACCCTTTGATTTGAACCGTCTAACCTGTAGTCTTTATCAGGCACTAAGATCCTGGAAATACAGGCTGCTAATTATTTTGGCGAGCCCCTGATTGCACTAAAGGAAATAGATGTGTCCTATTCTCCCTTATGACTCAAGCACAGGGAAAAGACAAAGTGGTTCTAGCCATGATGAATTATGCCCAGGAGATTTGGAGAGGACAATCATTCTCTGTGTTCATTTAACAAATGTGAACAGTGTCTCCACATCAGGTAAGCAAATGTGACCAGACATAGTCTGTTTAGGAAAACAACCCACTTGGTTGATGCTCCCAGTCTCAGTGTCTTGACTGCTGCCTAAACCCTTGCTCAGTTCTTCTGAGGCTACAGTCTTGCCCTTGGAGTCCTGGCCCCCCACCCTCGACCTGGAACTAGACCTTCCTTAGCCTGGGCTGGCACCACGCTGTGCTGAGAAAGGCAGCTTCCCCAGCCACCTGTGGACTTCTGAGCTGTCTTAGACCAGCCATCCTCCATGCTTCCATTCTGACTGATGTCAAGAAATCTGAGTGTTCCTTCTTGTGGGAACTATACAGACTGTGTCAGAGAAGCATGTTGGGGGCCTGTGAAAAGACAAGTTGCTATGTTCCTTTCCATCTGACACACTGTCACATGTCATGATGCCTGGGATGCTGAGGAGTGTCCTTCGGGTGGCTTCTGACAGGAAGTAGAGCTTGGAGGCAAGAGGCCTTGGAGCATGAGGAGCTGAGGGCAGAGTCTCTGATGTCTCGGAGAGCCTCTGTCCTCTATGGAAGTGTAACAAAGAGAGTTTAGACAGAGCATTAGACACTTTCAGAATAATAATAATAATAATACAAGTGGTTGTTGAGTGTTTACTCTGTTCTGAATAGTGTTCTAAGTGTTTGCATGTATCATCACATTCAACTCTCCCATCAACCCTCTGAAAAGGCACTATGAGTATCTGGGCTCAAGCTTGTTTTTTTAAAATTTAATTTAATTTTATTTAAATTCAATTAATTAATATATAGCATATTATTAGTTTCAGAGGTAGAGTTCAGTGATTCATCAGTTGTGGGCTCAAGCTTGTTTATATTTTCAAGAACTGAACCAAGTGCAGTCTCCAACCAGAGGAGCATTGGCCAAAGAAGTCTGGGGTGCTTGAGAAATTCCTTGGCTGTCCAGCCCTCCCTGGGGGTGGAGAAGATGTGAGCTGGCACTAAGAAGCCCTCTGCTTGGCTTTCTTGGGCCAGGGGCTGCTTGGGGCTAAAAGAGAACCCCAAATTTTCACAGTAGCATTACTCATAATAGCCCTAAAGTGGAAAGGTCTATTGATGGATAGATGGATAAACAAAACGTGGTTTATCCATACGATGGAATACTATATGGCCATAAAAGGAAAACAGGCACTCATACACACTACAACATGGGTAAACCTTGAAGACATGCTAAGGGAAAGAAGCCAGACGCAAAAGGCCACATATTATATGTGTCCCTTTATGTGGAATGTCCAGAATGGACCAATCCATAGAGACACAAATCAGATAAGTGGCTTCCTGAAGCTGGGGGGTTGGAGGGAAACGGGGAGTAGCTGCTAAGGGGTGCAGGGTTTCTTTTGGGTTGAAGGAAATGTTCTGAAATTAGATAGTAGTGATAGTTGCAGGACTTTGTGAATGTACAGAAAACCACTGAATTGTGCACTTTAAAAGGGGAACTATGGTATGTGACTATATCTCAATAAAAACAATCAAATGAAAGAAACAGAACAACAAGAACAATAAAAGAGAACACAGAATCCACCCTATCAAGTGCCAGAGCAAAACACTGTCTTATGAAGCTGGGCTGTGGGAGAAAGCCTCAGGGCTGAGAGGATATTGGGCTCCTCCACCAGCCTTGGCATGACCTTGGGCAAGTCCTTTCACCTCTCTGAGCCTGTTTCCCCATCTCTTAAGTGACATTGTTGTGAGAAAATATATCCCTGATGGGATACTGAAAACCATAAAATGCTTATTTAAAATGACAGTGCATTAATTACAGGCAAAGTATTAGTGTCCTTGCATGTGCAGAAAATTTGCCCATTTCTGAACAGAAACTGCTTACTTGCTCTCTCTCACCTGATTCCAGGCCTGCCCCAATCTTCAAAACATGAGAAATGTGGAGACTGAGATGGAAGAAAGTTTTGTGTATCAGCGAGAAGAGGGAAAAAGCTTTTACTATCTACCTTCTACACAGAATGCCCCTTGGCATCGCTTCTGCCTGGGATGTGGCAAGCTTTCAGTGCTGGAAGTCCTCTGGGAGGCCAGGTAGTCTCCTTCATTTCATAATAAGTGACCCGGGGGAAGGGACCATGCTGGCCCTGGCTGAGCTCCAGGAGGGCAAGCTCTCTGCACAATTCCCTGTCCACTATTCATCACTTTATTCTCCTTCCCAATCTCTGTATGGGTTTCCAAGGTTTTCCTGGGACCACAAGGGAATGTCCTAGGTGTCCTCTGTTTTGATTCTCTATCTTATAGCTTTCAAATCCCAAATAAAGTGTTTTTCTCCACCCCCAGTTATTAGGGCTTCCTAGCAGACCTTTTAGAAAAACACTCAAAAATCCTTTGGAAGCTTAAATAAACTGTAGACACTACAACTCTACCCAGAGTAGAGAGCTTCCCCCTTAACGACTTATTGCACATGAGTCTTGTCCTACCCTTGCAAACTCTGACCGGTTTTCTTCCTCATATGTATCCCCATAACAGATTCAACATCCGTTTTTCCTAGGACTGGGAAATGTTCAGAATCTTTATTAAGATCGTTCATAAAAATAACAAGATTAATTTAACCAGATGCTGAATGCCTTCCATTATTAAAATAGATAACCTCTCCCACTTGTCCAGTAACTGAAAAATCCAAGTCCTAGGAGGTCATGGTCAAGCAGTGTCCAAACTGGGGCTGGGGCCAGGGATCAGCTGGGGCCAGGGATCAGCTCACCCTCTCTCCTGCTTACTCCTCAGTCCCAGGCGAGCCCAGGCCACAGCCTCTGAGAATTCTCACTACCCCTGGCCTCCACCAGCTCTGGGGCCACCTCATTTCACAAGTACAGTGCACTAGAATATAACGATGCCTGAAAACAGTTTGCCGACTCTCTTTACAGGATTGTTGCGGGAATCTGGGGTGCAGGGGAGATGCCAGTGTGTTCAGTCGCTAGATGCATGTTTCCTTTTTCATTCAAATTTTTGTTTACTTGAATTAAAAACGGCTCCCTGCCATAGGTAAAAAGATCCAAACCCTCAGGGAATCAGCGTGAGCAGCCTGATGTGAACGAACTATTCCACGATGTGGACGGGCTTTCGGCCGCTAGCCTCTTTCCAGGGCTCACCTTCGTCTGGGGAGGAGAGCAGAGCTGGCTCTCGGGCTGCATTTATGGAGAAATCCTGGCTACGTCCAGCCGGGAGAGCGCGCTGCCCGGGTTCCAGCCAGCGAGGAGCAGTGAGATAATGAACGTGAAAAGGCTCCAGGCGGGAAATTGTTATTCTTGCGGATTGCCTTCTCAGTAGCGAGCACAGGGAGGGGGGTGGGATTCATCTTCAAACAAGGGGACACGTTCCTACTTTGGGCTTTCCAGCTAGAGAAAGTGCGTGCAATCTTGTTTTCAGCCATGTCTGTCTTTCCGTTAAACGTCCCTGAAATGTTGAGGTCCCTCGCGGAATCCACCCCTAGCCCCCACCCCCGCGTGTCCTATCGTCTCCCCGCGGGGCAGGAGGGCTGCTGTGTCCAGACGGTGGCGCTCCCAGACAGTGCAACCCCCTCTCCCCCACTGCAACAAGAAGGCTAGTCTGGGACAAGTTTCAAAGTGTTTGCTGGTATTTTCTGGGAGGCTTCTCAACAAGAGCCATAACTTTGAGTAGCGGGCAGAATCCATTCTCATGACCAAGATTGTAGAGGGAGCGAGTACAGAATCTCGCCCCTTTAGTTTAGCCCCAGCCATTCGGATTTCCCGCGCTTCGCTAGCCTGGGCGCACCAAAGAGAACCGTGACGCCTCCGAAGGGAGATTTACCGGGCTAGGGGCGGCCCGACCGAATGAAGTGGAAATGAGACCCCTGGCCGCGGGTAGACCGAGATGAGTTGTACGCCTGGGGCGGAGGCGCTGGTCTGCCGCTGTCTTCTTGGCTGCACAGCCCGGCACCTCCGCGCCCGTCCCGCTGCTGCAGCGCAGCTCCCCGAGGCTGCTCGACAACCCCGTTCTACCCTGTAGAGCGTGCGGAGCACCTCCAGAGGGGACAAGAGCCGAAACCGTCGCCCAGGGTTTCTTAGAGGAGCGGCGGCCCAAGAGAAGGGTTTCCTCGCCCCCTTTACTTTTCCCCAAAGCAATCTCTGAGCTCCCGCAGCCACGGTGCTCGGCAGCGAGGAAGGGGATCAGCTCCCGCTCTCGCTTGCCCCAAAGTTTGGAACGAAGAGCCACCAGCTACCTCCTCTCGCACCCAGAGTGCAGACTCACTCCCAGGTCCCAGAGCCGGGTGCAGGGGACATCTCCTTCCGGAGAGCGTTAAGTCCGGGATCGACTGAGCGGTCACTCGCTGCTGCCGCTAAGGGAGACAACCGGCTTCTGGCAGGCAGTGGAGGAGAGATAAGTTCCCTGGAGACTGGTCACCCAGACTGAGGATGGAAGCTCTGGGCAGCTGTCCCCTGTACCCCCCTCGAGGTGCAAAAGGCTCTGAAAGGGCAAGAGCTCCTGGAGTGGAATGAATCTTTCAAGGAGAGCGTAGGGGTGCATATCTAAGGTTCAAGGGCCACTGGCTCCCCTGCACACTCTGCTGGGGGCTACAGACTGGCGTGGGTTGGAACTGGACCCCATGCCCCTGCCCTGCATTTTACATCGCTTTGCTGGGTGTTTGCATTGCGAGGGGAGGGAGGAGAACTTGCTAGAAACAGATGCGCAGTGGCCGGGGGCGGGGAGGTGGACTCCGAGCTTGTCACGACGCAAGGTACCTAGGGGATGGGGAGGAGCGGCTAGAGGGGAAGCACAAACAAGGCAGTCGGAAGCAAGACGACACCTCGATGTGGATTTGCCCAAAAAGAGTTGGAGACCAAAGCGGGGGTGTTCAGGGAGCTCTGATTGGTCGGGGGGAGGGACTTGGGGTGGGGCTAGCCACCTCTTGAGGCTTTAAAAGCTCATCGGAGAGGGGCGGGACGCTGTCATTCGCTCTCTGATTCTCGGAGGGGAAGCAGCTTTCCAGAAGCTCCAGGCTCCTGGTGACAGAGCAGGTGTTCGCTGTCCGGACCGGCCGGGAGATCCTAAGGGTCTCCAAGCAGCAACATGGGGCCCACCCTGGCAGTTCCCACCCCATACGGCTGCATTGGCTGTAAGCTGCCGCAGCCAGACTACCCACCAGCTCTAATCATCTTTATGTTCTGCGCAATGGTTATCACCATCGTCGTCGACCTGATCGGCAACTCCATGGTCATCTTAGCTGTGACAAAGAACAAGAAGCTTCGAAATTCTGGTAAGCCACCTTTCCTTCTTCCTACCCAGCATTCAGCCACTTGCTACCCCTAGGGCATTAGTTCGGGCGCCCGAAATAGGGAGCCCTTGGATAGTGCCCTCACACTGAACGTCCCTACTCCCAAATTTCTTGTGAACCTGGGCGGTGATGTTATGCGGGGGCCCCATTAATTTCGAGCTTCTCAAGGCTGAGGGAGCTCAGGAAATTGGCTTTTGGCGTCCAAGTGCAAAGCCCGGGTTCCCGCGGAGCGCGGCAAACCGCCGAGCCCTGCCCCGTCGGAGACCTGATGCAGAGGGAGTCGGCACCCGAGCAGAGAGTGCGGCCACCGTCTGGGGACAGCACGCCGAGCCGGACGCCGCAGAGGTGGCCGCGCCGAGGCGGTGCGGGTCGAATTGATGCGGAGGGAGCCGCGGGGTTGAGGAAAGTTAAGTTCGCGGCGGCTGCGGCGGCTGCGGCGGCGCTTACAGGAGCGCAACGCAGCGGCCGCGCCCAAAGCCAGCTGAGCCCCCGCTGCCGCGGCCCTGGGGCTCCCGGGCAGCGGAGCACAGACCCTAGCTCCTGAGTGTGGAGCAGGGTGGTCTGAGTCCCCCGGAGCCGAGGTCCGTCCGCCCGTCCCAGGGCGCACGGCGGAGAGAGCAGAGCCGTGGTCTGGGCGCAGCAGGCGGTGGCAGCGACGGCAGCGGCGGCGGAGATCGCAAAGTCCGTAAGCAGGGTGTTGGGGTCTCAGGGCGGGGCGGAGGAGAGGCCCCGGAACTTGGCGTCTGGCGGGGGTGGGGGTAGAAGACCGAAGAACCGGGCGAGGATGGCGGGAGGGTCGCGGGAGAGCGCAGAGGGGGCGGCGGGAGACGCAGAGAGACTGCAAAGCGCAGGGAGCTGGGAAGAGGTGGTGAGGCGAGCGAGAATCCCCTCGCTACCGGTCAGTGCCCAGGGGAGGGGCCAGCTGCGATCCCGGCTGGGGGAGGCGCGGGAGGCGGCCGGGAGCCGGGACCTGTGCCGGGGGTGGGGGTGGCAGACCCTGCAAGGCGGTAAGCCCCTTTTGCAGGTTGGGCGGGAGAGGGTCGAGAAGGGGAGGGGAGGGGCAAAGGGGCCCGAATTCCGCGCTCGGGTCCCAGGAGGGAGGGGGCGGCGCCGGGATCTCTGCTGCTGGGATCTCGGCAGGCTGAGGCCAGGGGGCAGAGGGGGGCGGGGGGCGGGGTGAGAGGATCGGGTACCCGCAGGACCTGGCGGGCGGGGCTCGGGGGAGAGGAGGCAGCCAGTCTCTGGGGGATTACTTTGCGGGGATGAGGAGTCGCAACTACCATACAAGTTTCAAAATGCCCTGACGGGCACACAGTCATTAAAACTTTCCTTTTAAACTCTGGTGGGCGTGTCTGATTTCCTTTTGGTCCCTTGGAGACTTGGGGCCGCACGCTCGGACCTCACCTTCGCTCCAGCAGTGCGGTCCCAAGGAACCACGGAGCCCCGGGGACCACCTGCGAAGCCCATTTTCTTTCTTTTCTTCTTCCCTTTCCTTTTTTTCCTTCTCCTCTCTTTCTTCCTATAATTCAAATAAAGGTTTTTACGGTTGTTGTGGTTTTGTTTTTAAGGTTTTTTCCTCTGTCTTTTCCACTTTTCTTCTCCCAATTCATTTCTTTGAGAGAAAACCCTAGAAAGGACCCCTGGGTAGAAAGCGCTGAGGCCGCGCCTTGGCAGCGCTGGCAGGAAGGCAGAGGGAACCATTCCTTTGCCCTTTTAAAAAGTGCTCATTTTCTCCTAGTTCAAGATGAAGTGCAATATTTTGCCAAACCAATGCTAATTAACAACGAGGTGTTTCCAAAAAAAAAAAAAAAAAAAAAAAGAGAGAGAGAGAGAGACGGCTCTACGCCTGCATTTGGCCTCTTCCTCCTTTTTTTGGAAAGGTTTTGCAAAAAACGTTCCTCCCGCTGCCCTACAAAACGGGAGTAGGGGCGAACGCCCCCTCTTCACTTTCCTGTTTAGCCACAGGCTCCAGTAAGTTTTAGCGCAGCGCCAGGGGCTCCTACACAGGGAGCTGAACGTGCGGGTGCGCGACTCTGCGCTGGACCCGCAGGAAGCAGGCACTTCTGCTAATCCTTGCAGGCATTTTCCTGCTTGTTTTTCTCCCTACGCACTGTTTTTGGTTTCAGACTAAACTTTACAGGGTCTCCCCCCTTCTCCTCAGTTTTCATTCTTAGCCTACCTCGGAAATGGTAAGTACTTACTTGGGCTTGGCCATAGATTATTGTCTGACCCCGTTTTCTTAAGAAGACGACGGCCTCTAGTGCCCTTCCTCAGACTGTTCTCTTAAACGTGTTTTCGCTTTGAAAGCAATGCCGGCCTAGAGAAGGCAGAAGGCTCATTCATTTTTTCGGGGTGTGTGTGTGTGGGGGGGTGGTTGAGGCTTCCTGACATTCCTTCAATCTCTTCCCTTCCCCCCACACCTCCAGCCTACTTCCTACCCACAGCTTTATCAAGCTTGCCTCCACGCCCCTCCCCCTTGTCTCCCTATTCCCCTGTAGGGAAAAAAGTTCGCATTTTGTTTTTGTTTAAAATGGTGACAGCGTGTCCGTGCGTGAGTATGAAGGGCTCCGCAAAGGGCTTATGTGCTTACGGCTTTCTGACAGAAATTCGCTTTTTTCTCAAAGCAGACATGACATTGTTTGAAAGGAAAAAGTTGCACAAAGGACAGGTCCCCCAAACCTGGTTGTGCATCAGAATAGTGCTTGTATATGAAAATAAAAACACAAGAATATTTCTTTAAAAGAATTCTAGAATTCTAAATTGTCACCACTTCAGCTGGTCTTTTCCTCCAGTTTAAATTTATAGATTTCCATACTTAACCATTTATTTTTCTCTGTTTTCCCCCCTCTCCCTTCCTCGATATGTTTTTCAGGCAACATCTTCGTTGTTAGCCTCTCTGTGGCCGACATGTTGGTAGCCGTCTACCCCTACCCTCTGATGCTGCATGCCATGGCCATTGGGGGCTGGGATCTGAGCCAGTTGCAGTGCCAGATGGTTGGATTCATCACAGGGCTGAGTGTGGTCGGTTCTATCTTCAACATCGTGGCAATTGCCATCAACCGTTACTGCTACATCTGTCACAGCCTCCAGTACGAGCGGATCTTCAGTGTGCGCAATACCTGCATTTACCTGGTCATCACCTGGATCATGACCGTCCTGGCTGTCCTGCCCAACATGTACATTGGCACAATCGAGTATGATCCTCGCACCTACACCTGCATCTTCAACTACCTGAACAACCCTGTCTTTGCTGTGACCATCGTCTGCATCCACTTCGTCCTCCCTCTGCTCATCGTGGGTTTCTGCTACGTGAGGATCTGGACCAAAGTGCTGGCAGCCCGTGACCCCGCTGGGCAGAATCCTGACAACCAGCTTGCTGAGGTTCGCAATTTTCTAACCATGTTTGTGATCTTCCTCCTCTTTGCAGTGTGCTGGTGCCCTATCAACGTGCTCACTGTCTTGGTGGCTGTCAGTCCGAAGGAGATGGCAGGCAAGATCCCCAACTGGCTTTATCTTGCAGCCTACTTCATAGCCTACTTCAACAGCTGCCTCAACGCTGTGATCTACGGTCTCCTCAATGAGAATTTCCGAAGAGAATACTGGACCATCTTCCATGCTATGCGGCACCCTATCCTGTTCCTCTCTGGCCTCATCACTGATGTTCGTGAGACTCGGGAGGCCCGTGCCCTGGCCCGTGCCCGTGCCCGCGCCCGAGACCAAGTCCGTGAACCACCCCATGAACAAGATTGTGCCCGTGCCAGTCCTGCTGTGGAGGAAATGCCGATGAATGCCCGGAATGTTCCACTACCTGGTGATGCTGCAGCTGGCCAACCTGAGCATGCCTCTGGCCATCCCAAACCGGCCTCTGGCCACTCTAGGTCTGCCTCTGCCTACCGAAAGTCGGCCTCTGGCCACCATAAGTCTGTCTTTAGCCACTCCAAGCCTGCTTCTGGCCACTCCAAGTCTGCCTCTGGTCACCCCAAGTCTGCCACTGTCTATCCTAAGCCTGCCTCTGTCCACTTCAAGGCCGACTCTGTCCATTTCAAGTCTGCCTCTGTCCATTTCAAGGCTGACTCTGTCCATTTCAAGTCTGCCTCCAGCCACCCTAAACCTGTCACTGGCCACCACGTTCCTGCTGGCATCCACTCCAAGGCTGCCTGCAGCCCTACCACCAGCCACCCTAAACCCACAGCTGGCTACATCAAGCCTGCAACCACCCACCCTGAGCCCACCACTGGTGATAATACTGAGCCTGCTGCCACCAGCCAACCCCAGCCAGTGATTGCCAGCCACCCTGAGCCTGCCGCCGCGGGCCACCCTGAGCTCTCTGCCTCCTGTCACCCTGAGACCACTGCTACCGGCCCCTTTGAGTGTGATGTCACTGACCTCCCTGAGCCTGTCTGCAGCCCTGCCAGTGGGTCCCCCGAGTCTGCTGCCAGCCTACTGGAGCTTGCCGCCGCCGCCAACCTTCCTGACCCCACTGTGACTGCCACTACCACCAATGATTACCATAAGATTGTGGTTATTGATGTTGAAGCTGATTCTGATGAAATGGCTGTGTGAAAAATGCTCTTAGGGGTGGCCAAGTAAGTAGTGGTCCATTTTCAAGTTTGTCTAGCATATGTAATTCAAAGTGAGATAACTTACTGCACCTACACACAGACACACAGAAATGGACTTACACACATGGTGTAAGCTACATCCACCTTGTAGGCATACTCCTTCTTTACAGAACATACTCTGAAAAAGTGTGTGTGTGTGTGTGTGTGTGTGCGTGTGTGTGTGTGTGTGTGAGTATTTTAGAGACCAGATTTCCCCCAAGTTTGACATCTGTTGTTCTGAGCCTCCCTTTCTTCCTATAGTTGACCTTGAGCCAACAGTGATCCTTGAAATTTTAGACTTCGATTTTTCCTCACTCCCGTTGTCCCCCTTTCTCCCCTCTCCTAATTTCCTTCTCCTTTTTCCTGCTTTCTTCTCTCATCCCCCCAGGGGTGGGGGAGGAGTGCTTCTGTAAGTAAATGTGACTGCAAAGCTTTATGTTTTTAAGTGTGTAACTCTATATTGTACTTTTAATGGCAGTCAGAAAGGCAGTTTTGATAAAGTGCAAGTACTTGAAATAGTTTCTTTTCTAAATTTCAGCAACAAGATATGACCCATATCTGAAGAACACAATTTGATGAGCTCTTATTAAAGTAAATTTTTATGCCTATGAGTTTAAATGGCAAAAGGGAAGGTATGGCCAAACCGAATTATTTCTAATTTATGAAAGTTCAAACATTGGTGATTTTTATAGTCAAACATGAATGCAAATGATGAGATGTTTTTACCTTGTTTGTAGTTACTTACCTTTTTAAGCATTTGCCAGATTTTTCTTTCGTTTAGTTCCAGAGAAACAAATCCATTCATAAACTAGTTTCTTCTCCTAAAAATCCAAATTTGTGGTTGCTAAGATCAATTACAGTCATGTGTTTAATATTATAATTCATACCTACTCTTTACCTCAGAGATTTTTTTTAGACAGCCTGATGTTTCTACATAATCAATTTTTACATTTTTCTTTTTCATTCAGAAGGGAATTCAAGGTAATAGCTGAAGCCTTTCTCTTCTGCCTTGTCCCTCAGCCTCCCAGCTGTGGAGGGAAGCAGGAGGAAAAGATGCCACACCAGCCAATCCCACTACCTTTGGCTGAGGTTCTGTGATCCACACCATTAAGTTGTACACGTCTTGTATCAGCACACCCGATAGCCCAGGAAATGACTTGTCTAGAATTCAAGAAAAAATTGTTTAATAAAAATTTCAACTCTTGATTCAAACCAACACATAAAGCAAAGTTTACTGTATAAAAGCTTGTAAGGATAAGTGGAAATGTATTATACTGCCTTAATTTGATTCTGTATTTGTGGTAGCAATTAAATAAAAGTGCTTTTGTGGCTTTTGTGTGTGATTTGTTCATAAATTCACTTCCTCCACCAGATTCCTTGTGGGGAGGGTTAGGAAGTGGGTGGAAAAGCATTGACCTTGGGGGATCAGAAGGCTTGGATACAAGTTTTATCCTTTCTATGAGCTTGCTATACTCCACGGCAAGTCAAATGACTACTCTTACCCCAGTTTCTTGGCTCAGCAAACTGTGGCCAGGTCCGGGTGCGGTGGGGGTGGAGGAGGGGCTCCCTGGGTTTGGCGTGTGTGGTAACAATGGATGACCTGACCTGCCTGCTCTTAGACTTCTGGACCTTGCTTGCTATGGCTTCTGAAAACAGATCCCTTTTTTACTTCCGTGGAAGGCATGAAGCCAGACCCCAATAATGTCACAACCCCAGAGGCTGCTGGGACCAAGAAACAGAGCTCATGAGCCCATGAGGGGAGGCGCAGGAGGACAAGGGGTTTCCTTTCTGGCTGGAAGATGGTGGCAAGGTTCCCTGACCTCAGGAACACAGTCTCAAAAGAATCTCTAATGACAAGGAAATGCCCCAAATAAAGTGCTCCGTAAAAATAAAAGTGGATTCAAGATAATATACAGTAGGATATCAATTTTGTTAAGAAAATATGTATACTTAACCATGTGCATATACATGGACACAGAGTTATAGACACATGTAGTTGTTCTATCCCGGTTTAGCCAGACTATGAATATAAACTGAGGTCATCTTAAATTTTCATGCCCAAATTACTGTGGTTTGAGCCCCACCAGAATGACTGCTGGACCTTAGGCTGACTCCCTGTGCAAAATCTTTGCCAGATATTCCTGGACACACCAAAAGCCTATTTCCTTGTGTGCTCACAAACTGGTCTACAGCCAGTATCCCCTGCCGAGTTTTCCATGTCTCCCTCTCTGCCACCGCCCAAGGAGCTTCGCTGTGGGTGAGATTACAAGTATTCAAACCAAGGGTGCTGTGTGCCAATGCTCTTAACTACTATTCTCCAGGGGGCTCAAGGGGTACAGGCTTCTGAGAGGAGAGGGAAAACTATCCATACTTTCTATAACTTTGTTCCACATTCTGCTTCCAAGTGCCTGAAGAAACACTGCTTATGCCCAGAGTCTCACAAAAGTCTCATGAAGAGGCTACTGGGGCCACTCCACTCCGTTCACCTGCCCGCCCAGCTCCATCCCTAAAATCCCCCTCCATCACAAGAACAAGCTGTAGTTCAAGCACAGAGCCAAGAGAGGTTTCTCTCTGCCCCTCCCTCCTTTGTCCTGTCCCTCTCCACTCCCAAAAGTCAAGAAGCCTCATAAACACATCTCTGATTTATCACAGCCACTGTTGAGTGACCAAGACAGGACTCTGAATCTCTGTGGTTGGGTTTAAGGTGCTTTGTAGTCCTCCCTAAGATAATGCCGGGCTTCTAGTTTTACACCACTGAGAACACAAGGGCCGGTTTTGCGGACTTCCCCAAAGAGAGAGAGAATCTGTCTCCAGGTAAGTGTAAGTCTCCATAGTTAAGGGATTAAAAAAAAAAAATGCAAGCAACTTTTAAATGACAGTTTTCCCCAGTTTCTACTCTTTTTTTCCCCCTCTTCAAATGGAAATGCAATGTACATACTGTACATAGCTATACATACAGCTTGGTAGCTTTTACGTACGTATCCATCTGTGTAACTACCACTCTGAGGAAGATATAGGTAGTCTTCTAGAAGGCTCCGTTTTGCCTTCTTCTAGTCAATACTTCATCCAAAAGCAGCCGTTATCCTGACCTCTATCTCCATACATTAATTCTGTCTGTTCTAGAACTTCATATAAAAGTATACAGTATGTATTCTATTGTATACAGTTTCTTGTTTTCTCAAACTGTGATAAATTGTATATAAACATTCACAGCATTGGGTAGCCATCACCCATCACCTCAAACATAAACTCTGTAGCCATTAAATAATAACTCCCTATTCCCCCCTCCCCAGCTCCTGCTGACCCCTATTCTACTTTCTGTCTCTATGAATTTGCCTATTTTAGGAATCTCATATAAGTGAAATCACACAATATATTTCCTTTTGTGTCTGGCTTCTTTCACTGCGTATAATGTCTTCAAGGTTCATCAATGTCTAGCAGGTATCAGTATTTCATTCTTTTTATGGTAGGTATTGATACATCACATTTTGTTGGTTCATTCATCCCTATTGGTGGACTGTTTCCACCTTTTGGCTATTGTGAATAGTGCTGCTTTGAACATTGATTTTTCAAGTATTTGTTTGATTTCCTGCTTTTAATTCTTTGGGATATATATCTAGGAATAGAATTGACAAATCATATATTAGTCTGGCTTCTTTTGCTCAATATTATGTCTTTGAGATTCATTCATGTTTTTGTATGTATCAGTAGTTTGGGGTTTTTTGTTTCATTTTTATGTAGTACTCTACAGGATGAATATACCACAATTTATTTAGTGATTTTGTAGATGCACTGATGATGGACATTCAAGTTGTTTCCAATTTGGGGCTATTATAAAACATGTTTCTATCAGCATTTTTGTACATCTCAATTTTATTTTATATTGGGATATAATTTTACATACAGTGAACTAAACAAATCTTCAGTGTAGAGCTCAATGAATTTTTAAGTATGTTTACATCTGTGTAACCACCACAGAAATCAAGGTATAAAACATTTCTAGCACTTAGAAGGTGCCATTATGCTAAAGTAATTTTGCTGGTTCTTCAACTCCATTTAAATGGAAGCATTAGAATGTACTCTTTGTGTCTGGCTTTTTTTGCTTATAATTTTGTCCATGATATTTATGCATTGCTTTGGGTAGAAGTAGTACATTCTTTTTTATTGCTGTGTATAATTCCATCATATGGAATATAAAAATTTTTTATCCATTCTACTACAGATGGACATTTGGGCTATTTTTTGTTTTGGGGCTGTTATGAAGAAGGCTGTTATGAACATTCTTGTGCATGCCTTTTTGTACACATATGGATTCATTGCTCTTAGAAATACACCTAGGTTTGGAGTTGCTGAGTCATGAGTATATGTGTATTTAGTTTTAGTAGGCACTGCCAAATATTTTTCCAAAGTGGTTGACCCAATTTATTTTGGCACCAGCAATGTGTATGTTTGAGGTGCTCTGCATTCTTGCCAACATCCAGTAATTTCAGCCTTTTAATTTTAACTATTCTAGTGTCTAGTGCTATTTCATTGTATTTTCAATTTGCATTTCTTTAATGATTAATGTTGACCATCTTTCACATGATCATTGATCATTTGGGTATCTTCTTTAGTGAAGGGTCAAACAAACATTTTGGCTGTTTTAAATTTGAGGTTTCTGTCTTCTTACTGGCAATAGAAGAAGTTCTTTATATATTCTGGACATATATACGTATTTCACGAATATCTTCTCTCAGTTTGTAGTTTGCCTTCTCTCTCTCCCAATTGTATTTTTTGAGGGGCAAAAGTCCTTAATATTATGAAGTCCAATTAAATTAGTTTTTTCTTTTATGACTATGCTTTGTGCTTAAGAAATTTCTGATTAATATAATGAATATTCTCCAAGTTTTTCTTTTAGGAATATTATTGTTTTGCCTTTAACGTTTAAGTCTATACTTCATTTTAAGTTAATTTTTTGTGTTTGGTGTAAGGTATTGGTCAAGGTTCAATATTTTTTTTATATAGTCATGGTTCATATTTCCATTTTATGACCACCATGTATTCAAAAGACCATCCTTTGCCCCAGTGAATTGCAGTGGAGACTTCGTTATAAATTAGCTAATCATATAAAAATAAAAATTATCTATCATCTCTCTATCATTTATCTACTTCTTTCTAGACTGTCTAGTCTGTCTCATTACTTTATTTGTCTAGCCCTTCACTAAAGCCATATTGTGGTTTTTTAATTTTAATTAGACTGTATATTATATATAATGATATGCACACATACTAAGTGTATGGCTAAATGGATTTTTATTCATATGTGCATTTTTGTATCACCATCTTCCAGATGAAGATATAGATATAATCCCAAAAGGTCCTTTCATACCCCAACTCAGTCAATGTATCCCCTAAATTTAACTGCTAGTCTAACCTCTATTATCACAGCTCAGTTTTGCTCATTTTAAAATTTCATATTTTAACTTCTTCTATAGTAAATATATATACATATATTTTTTATTGAGATATAATTCATCATTTTAAAGTATTCAATGAATTTCATCATTTAAAGTATTCAATGCAGTTTTTTTTTGCTTGATTCACACAGATATGCCATCATCGTAATCAAATTCTTGCATACTTTCATCACCTGAAAAGAAAATCTGTACCATTATAGTCATTCCTTATTATCTCTTTGAGGCCCCATGACAACCACCAATCTACTTTTTGTGTCCGTGAATTTATCCATTCCGGACATTTCATATAAATGGAATTATACAATATGTGGCCTTTTGTGTTTGGTTTCTTTCATTTAGCATAGTTTTCAAGGTGCATCCATGTTGTAGCTCGTATCAGAACTTTGCTTCTTTGTAATGCTAAATAATATTCTTTTTAAAAAACGTTTATTTATTTATTTGAGAGAGAGAGCGAGCATGAGTGGGAGGGGCAGAGGAAAAGGAAGAGAACAAAACTGAATCAGACTCCATGCAGAGCACAGAGCCTGACAGCAAGGCTCGACCCTGAGTTCATGACCTGAGCCAAAACCAAGAGTTGGATGCTCAACCTACTGAGCCACCCAGAGGCCCCATATTCTTTTGTATGTATGCACCACATGTTGTTTATCCATTCAACTGTCAATGAAGATTTGGATTGTTTCCACCTTTTGCCTATTGTGAGTACTGCTGCTGTGAACACTGGCATACAAATATATGTTTCTGGATGTGGAAAACTAGAGATAGAAAAACAATATGAGCCTAAAAGAAACAGAAGAAAAGAAACAGTGAAGATCAGAGGAGAAATCAATGACATTGAAAACTGGAAATTGATATATAAAATGAATGAAACTAAAAGATGGTTCTTTGAAAAGATCAATAAAATTGATAAACCTCTAGCCAAGCTAAGAAATAGGACACAAATTGTTAATGTCATCACTACTGATCCTGTGGTCATAAACAGGATAATAAAGTAATAGTATGAACATCTCTATGCCCACATATTTGATAACTAGATGGAATGGACCAATTCCTTGAAAGACACACCTACAATAAAACCCACACAAAGAGTTCAGGTAACTCCAAAGCTCTTGTCCTCTCCTATGGCTGCTAGGCTTCTGTTTTTCACAAGTACTATAGTTGTGAAGTTACTGATTTTAAAGCTACAGTGGAGCTAAGGGAGAGGAATGGAATTAGGGAAACGTTAAAGCATCATCAAACCTCATTGTTCTCACTAAGATTCAGTCATTTTTCTGGAATAAACTCTCCTTGGATTGTTGTAAGATTTAGGTTAACTTCCTGAGTTCTGAAAAAGTTGATTTTGACCGTTTTTGTGGTGTTCTTGCTTATATGGAGAAGCAAATTTTTGGAAGCCCTTATACTGCCATTCTGAAAGTGCCCTCTTGCACTTGGGTAGTATGTCATAGAAATCATTCCACATCAGTTCATAGAGAGCTTCTTCATCTTTTTTTACAGCATCATTTATTCAAGCACTCTCCTATGTGTGGACATTTAGGTTGTTTCCAATACTTTGCAATTACAAACTATGCTGCAGGAACATTCTTGTGCATATGTATTTTTGGATTGTTGGAAGTTCATCTTCAAGAATAGATTCTTAATATCGAAATTTCTGGGTTGAAAAGTTCTATTAGGTATTACCAATTGCCCTCTGGAAATGCTGTACTGGTTTGCATTCTCAGCAGCAATGTATGAGCATGTGTTTCCCCACAGACTTATCAACAGATTCTCTTGTCATAATTCTGACCATTTTGCCTGTCTGCTAGGTAACAAATGGTATCTCAGTATACTTTTATCAACAGCTCTCTAATATGGACTGAGTTTGAATATTTTTCACATGTTTAAGGGGCATTTGGTGAATTATTATCTGTTTATATAGTTTCCTCACTTTTCTATTGGGTTTTTGGCCCTTTGTCCCTTAATTTTATAAAACTTCAAATGGCTCTTTATTTTTATAGAGTTGCTAATCACAAGTCATGCCTGAGCTTTGATATTTTTTCTTGTGCAAATATTTCAGGTCAAATTAAATGCCCTTTTCAGTGGCTATGATTCACTGTGATTAAATTCAAGTTGTTTGAGCATCTCATTAATCAACTGTAGAAGTTCCAGAAAAGTTTCAATAAACTGAGTAATTTTCATTATAGCCAAGCCAGACAAGGACTGAATTTTTGCTATTGAATGAAACTCCCATGTGGGGTTGGGAGTGGGGATGGGGGGAGTTGGTAAGAAGCTTTCTAAGAAAGTGTAGAATTATGAAGCATGAGTCCTTATTTGTGAGTTAAATAAAAGGGGGGTGGAAATTAAGCAAGAAGGAGCTATAACCTTAGGAAGAATACTTTTCAAATGAGGGTTAATTAGCAGGAAAAAACAGTGAAAGGTCAAGCAAAAAATTTATCATAGATTTGATACATATTTATTGAGTATCTATTATGTGTAAGACTCTCTTCTAGGCAGGGAGTCTATGGGAATTACTAAGATAAACAAGGGAGAATCCCCAACCTAATCTAAAGGCCTGAAATGAACAACGTGGCCTTTTGTTTAAGCTACCATTTACTAAGCCCCTACTATGTGATAGGTACCACGCAAGGCACTTACTTCTCTTATCTCTAATTCTCATAAAACCACTGCCAGATTAATATTATTTACTCTTATTTTCAAGAAGAGATTGAGGTCAAGAAAGGTTAGGAAACTGGTCTAGAGTCAGAAAGCTGGAAAGTTGGACAAGTTGAACTCATATCTG
This sequence comes from Zalophus californianus, assembly GCF_009762305.2. Taxonomy (NCBI): domain Eukaryota; kingdom Metazoa; phylum Chordata; class Mammalia; order Carnivora; family Otariidae; genus Zalophus; species Zalophus californianus. The sequence goes on along the minus strand of NC_045612.1, from coordinate 4,117,576 downwards.
CTTCAAAAATACCAAATACCAATTTTGAATAATACCTCATAGTGAATTCTGTTAGGATTAATCAAACCAGGTCAGCCTAAGATAACAATAGCTAAACTTATTTCATAATTTCTATATGCCAAACATGGCACTCAACAATTTACATGACAGAATCCTGAGGCAGAATTTAAGTGTTTGGATTCTCTGTTGCACACCTGAAACTAATGTGACGTTGTGTGTCAACTATACTTAAAACAAAACTAAATAAATGTTTGCATTCTCTACACTCTCTCTGACACTACGATCTAGCTCATTGTTTATATTGAAATCCCAGGATTCATCCAAGACTCCTACCTCACCTATGTCCATTTAGTTGATCAATCCAGTACATTCTCCTCTTCAATAACAATTTAATTCATCTTTCGTTCTTAATCCTTAGTTTGAACCACCATCATCTCTTAGATGAATTACTTTAAGAGCTTCTGTACCCATCTCCCAACCTTCTAATCCACTCTGTAAGTTGCACATCCAAATAATTGTTCCTCCAGTCCTCCTCCTAACCTTAGCTGGACAGTACCCTTGCTTGACCCACTCCATATATTAGCTGTATTGAACTGTCTTGCTCTTCCTTGGTCCTGTCTCTATGTCCCTCAGTTTCTATGAGTTCTTCATTTTTAGTAAGATTTATGATTCCTTTGCCTATGGTATATGTTGCAAATATCTTCTACCCATTTGGCAGCTGTCTTTTGATTTTGTTTATGGGGCATTTGCCGTGTACTTTTTTAAATTTTTCTTTATTTAAATTCAATTTACTTAACATATAGTCTACTATTAGTTTCAGGGGTAGAATTTAGTGATAACATCAGTTGCATATAACACCCAGTGCTCATTACATCACGTGCCCTCCTTAATACTCATCACCCAGTTACCTCATCCCCTCACCCACCTCCCCTCCAGCAACCCTCAGTTTCCTAGAGTTCAGATCTCTTATGGTTTTCCTCCCTCTCTGTTTTAACCTTATTTTATTTTTTTCCCTTCCCCTATGTTCATCTGTTTTGTTTCTTAAATTCCACATATGAGTGAAATCATATGTTAATTGTCTTTCTCTGATTGACTTATTTTGCTTAGCATAATATCCTCTAGTTCCAGCCATGTCACTGCAAATGGCAAGAGTTCATTCATTCTGATGGCTGAGTAATAGTCCATTGTATATACCACCAATATTCCAATATATATATATACTACATATTTATCCATTCATCTGTCGGTGGACATTGCCACGCAAATTTTTAAGAGTTAATCAGAATTATTAGATTTCTTTTATTGCTTTTAGAATTTGAGCCATAGGGCATAAGCGTCTGCCTTCGGCTCTGGTCATGATCCCAGGGTCTTGAGATCGAGTCCCACGTCGGGCTCCCTGCTTGGCGGGAAGACTACTTCTCCCTCTCCCACTCCCCCTGCTCGTGTTCCCTCTCTCGCTGTCTCTCTCTGTCAAATAAATAAAATCTTAAAAAAAAAAAAGAATTTGAGTCATAGCTAGAAAGCCTTTCTCTAGACCAAAGTTAAAGAGGAATTTCCCTAAGTGTTCTTCTGGTGCTTGCATAGTTTCATTGTTTACATTTAGCTCTCTCATCCATTTGCAGTCTATTTTTTTTAAAGATTTTATTTATTTATTTGACAGAAAGAGCACCAGGGAAGGGGGAGGGACAGAGAGAGAGGGAGAAGCGGACTCCCTGCTGAGTATGGAGCCTGAGATCATGACCTGAGCCAAAGGCAGACGCTTAACCAACTGAGCTACCCACAGGCCCCGAGTCTTTTTTTTTTTTTGGTCTATACTGTGAGATGTGGATGTAATTTTATCTTTTTCCCTGTGAAATTGTCTGGATCTGTGCTTTTTTGTGGAGGAGTAGTTCCTTTTATTTATTAATTAATTTATTTTTAATTTATTTGACAGAGAGAGACAGCGAGAGAGGGAACAAAAGCAGGGGGAGTGGAGAGGGAGAAGCAGGCTTCCCGCGGAGCAGGGAGCCCCATGTGGGGCTCAATCCCAGGACCCTGGGATCATGACCTGAGCCGAAGGCAGACACTTAATGACTGAGCCACCCAGGCACCCCGGAGCACCCCGGAGCAGTTCCTTTTATAGAAATTGGTCCATTTAAGCTTTCTAATGCTAGTATGATCAGTTTTGGTAATTTGAATTTCCTTAAGAAAGTATCCATTTCCTCAAGGTTTTCAAATTTGTTTGCATAGAGGCCTCATATGAATTTTAAAATGTCATTTGTTTCAAAGGTAATTTCTCCCTTGTCAGTTCTTATTTTGTGTATTTGTGCTTCCTTTCTCCATTTCTTTTCTTGTTAAAGTTAGCTAGTACTTTGTCTATATTGTTAATCTTTACAAAATTATACTTTTATTTCTTGAGCTACTGTTTTTCTCTTTTCTTCATTAATTTCTGCTTTTATCTTTGTTATTTCCTGCTTTCTTTTTTTAAATTCTTTTTCTAGTTTTATGAGCTTGGAATTTAATTCATTTTTCATTATTTCAGTTTTCTGGATAAAAGTGTATAATGCAAAAATTTCCCCCTGATCACTTCTTTAAATGCATCCCATAGATTCTAATAGGAGGTACTTTTTAAAAAAAATATTTTATTTATTTATTTGACAGAGAGAGACACAGCAAGAGAGGGAACACAAGCAGGGGGAGTGGGAGAGGGAGAAGCAGGCTTCCCGTCAAGCAGGGAGCCCCATGCGGGGCTCCATCCCAGGACCCTGGGATCATGACCTGAGCTGAAGGCAGACGCTTAATGACTGAGCCACCCAGGCGCCCCCCTCTTATGCTTTTAATTGAGAACCATGTAGGTCTCTGGTTCTTCCATCCTAAAAGAATTAAGGATGGTAATGTCAAAGGAGTGAAGTGGTAATATAAACACTCCCACAGATAGTAATGATAGAAATGGGATAATATGATTAAAAACAATTATTTAAAGGCACTGAAGGGGTGCCTGGGTGACTCAGTTGGTTAAGCATCTGCCTTCGGCTCAGGTTATGTTCCCAGGGTCCTGGGATCGAGCCCCACATCAGGCTCCCTGCTCAGCAAAGAGCCTGCTTCTCCCTCTGCCTCTGCTGCTCCTTCTGCTTGTGTACTCTCTCTTTCTCTGTCAAATAAATGAATAAAATCTTTTAAAAAGGCACTGAAATCCTTGTAAGAGCAACCAGAATACAGATGATAAAACTTTAAGCTATAAGATTGTGATTTTGTTGCTTCTGGCCTGAGAATGGTTTCCAAGCCCCACAACTATGACTACTGGTGGAGATTGACTGTCTTACCAGCTGAAGGGGCCAGAGTATAGAGTTTGGTGATGTAAAAACAACTTGAAACTTAAAGGGGAAATTCCAGAAGCATGACTGAAAATTTAAAATGGCAATCCTGTTATCAAGAAAACTGCAGAAGGAATGTGACCAAAATTTTGAATATAAACTCTACCCGAACCCCTAAATAATAGCAAAAAGCTATTTGACACCAAAGAGAAATTTATTCTTAAAATGTAGAAGAAGAAAGAGATTTAAGCTCCAAATGGAACCTGTAGTTCTTTCAAGGGTCCCCAGAAACAAAAGGTTCTTGTGTGATGGTGGAGGGGAGTAGGAAGTGTAGTGTTGGAGAGACTTGAGAATTGAGAATTTAGGTTAAAGCGCAGGAGAATTCTCTCCATTTCTGCCCTCTTTTTCTTCAGACAGACCTAAATTGAGGTAGTCATATCTCAATATCCCCCCCCAAAAATATTCTTGGATTAAAAAAATAAGTAGCATTATAGCCATTGGCCTATTACTGGGTGATGGTTTATGGCAATAATGTTGCCCAAACATGTTAAAAGAAGGTAATTAATATTTAGACAGATATTTTTGAAATGAATGGGCAAGCTTTTATTACTCTACAAAGGAAAAGGGCATTCCAGGGAGAAGGCATAATATGGGCAAAGGCTAAGAGGTGGAAAGATGCATATGGCAGGTTGTAGAGTCCTAACTTGTGCAGTTTGCATGAGGCATAAAGATGGCAGAAGAGTAGAAAGAGAGTCCTGCATTCTGGAGCTCATTCAGTCCACTCTTCCCAACCTGCAGTTTGTCCAGAGCTGCTGACAAAGGGGCTGCCTAGACAGGTATTTTATCACTTATGTAATTCAGCTGTAAAATCCAATCCATTATTTGGCTCATCATATAAAGCAATTGTAAAAGTCATAGTCAATAGTTTTGAAAAGCTTTTATGTTGGGATAGACTGAAATTGATCTACTTCATTTAATTATTATGTCTTTTAGGATTCGCCAACCTTCCCTCAGACTTAATTAGCTTAAAACTAAGGAGACTTTCTCTTACCTCTGAATTCCTATAGCATTTCTTTGACCAGACTTTTTATTTGGCACCTGGTAGACTCATAAAATTTGGAGTTGGAGAGAACTTTATTTAAAAGTCATCTAATTGAAAAAAAAATAAAAGTCATCTAATTGAACTTAACAGTCACTGTGGGGATTTCTTTTATCATGTCTGTTATAGATATTTATCTAACCTTTGATTGAATATTTCTAGTAATTGGGAACTTTTTACTGCTGAAGGCTTCTCCACAGTTACATAGCTAGATATTTTCTTGGAGCATGTGGAGGACAAGTCTGAGCAGGAGACTAAGAAGGAGCTACTAGACAAGTAGAAGGAAAATGAAGAGAGAATGGTATCCTGGAAACAAAAGCAAAAGAGAGTTGTTCCCATTGCCCTTAGCTAACTGACACATTTCCCAGTTTTCCACTTCACCTTGGAGAAAGCACTTTTCACTTACAAATTAACCAGTTTGCCAAATCCAAAGGAGGAATTCTGTCAGAATGTTTTCTGGACAAATTGCTGAAAGAATACCAATGCCAGAAATTTTTTTTTTAAACTCAGTTTAAGTAAAGTCAGAAAAAGTCAGAGATAGAAAGATCCTTTGAGGATCTAGTTCCAAACCATCACCTTCCATGTGTGAAAGCTGAGGCCCAGAGAGAGAGGAAGGGACTTGCTCCGGGTCATATCTGTAGATCATAATGGTTTGAGAACAGGGAGAATGACTGGGTAGAGCATGTCTTACTCCAGAGTCACAGAATTAGCTGTATGTTCTGATTTTGCCCTGATTGAATTTGACAGAGGATTTATTTCACTAAACCTATATTTTCACCTGAAAATTGGGTATAGTCATACACACAATAATTCACACTTCATAGGGAATTTTTTCTTTGTGAAGACCAAATAGGATAACATAGCCCCTATTCTGGAATCTGGGACAGAGTGGGTGTAGTGTAGATTCCTTCTTCTTCTCTTCCCTTTGTTTCCTCTTTTGAGAAGGTGGCTAGTACAAAATAGAGACTTCATAATATTTGGTGATTGGAATTGGCTGTCACATTGGTGCCACACAGTGCTTTAGGATTGGTTGTCCTTTCTAGAAGCATTCCCACATTTTAGGCAGGAATTTGTAGGTACAAGTGACTTTTCACAGCTTTCCCCCACCTAAGTTCCTGTACAAGTTGGATGACTCAATTGTCAAAACACTGGTGTATCTGCTCCTTGGCACACTCATCTGCCACCAGACCATTGCAGAGAAGAGGAAGCCAGAAGGGAGTGGGAGTGAGATCAAAACTGCCAGAAGAACATCTTTCCCTTTCTCCAAGCCCCAGGTCCATACAAAGATAATTTCTTTCATCTTGGCACATTTTTGCCTTATCTTATACTGGCAAAAACCTGTCTTTCTCAAGCCCAGCTCAAATGCCTTGTCCTATGAGCCTTCACAACACTTTATACAGTTCTATTTTATAAATAAAGAAACGAAGGCCCTGAAAGGTTAAGTAACTTGCTCAAAGTCACAGACCTAGTAAGCCACACAGCTGAGGGGTAAGAAAATGGCAAAACCACTTCTTAAGCACTTTCCCTGTAACATAGCTGTTGTTACCATCTCCCTCATTTTACAGATGCCAAACATTGGCTTAGGGATCTGCCCAGAGTACTCTGCTAGTAAGGGACAAGCTGAGATCCACAGTAAGTTACTCACTAAAGATTTGTTGAGTAAACAGTCATCCCTCTGGAACAGGGTTTCTTGACCTCAGCACTAATGACTTTTTGGGTCTGGGTAATTTTGTGTGTGTGTGGTGGAAGGCTGCCTCATGAACTGTAAAATGTTTAGTAACATCCTTGGCCTCTACCCACTAGATGCCAGTAGCATCCCTCCCAAGTTGTAACCATTAAACATGTTTCCTGACATTGCTAGTTGTCCCCTGGGGGAGAAAATCACCCAATTTCAGAACCTTTGCTCTGGACCCCTGGTCATCAGCCCTTATATGGAACTCCTGCTGGGTTACAGACTTTGATGCTTTTGGAAGAAGAAAGATAATCTTTCTTTCAGGGATGATGTTCTCAAACTCAGGTGTGATTTTGAGTTTCCTGTTTATAATTAGTTTTTATGGCTTTGTTTTATGAAACTTGTCACTCTTTCAGTAGTCATGGAATTAGAGAGGATGTCAAAAAAATTTTTTAAATTTGGTTAAATCTATGAACATGGGATGGGCATCTGTTGGGATGAACTAGAAAAAAAGTCAAAGTATTCAGCAAAAAAATGTATGATTAAGAAAAAAGTGAAATGAATTGATGCAATTATAGATATTTTCACCTTGACTCTCCATTTCTGTTTGTTCTAGAATCAAACCCAAGATAAACAGTATTCTGTGGATTTGTTGTTCAAACTCCACTTACCATGGGCTTCATAATTCTAATCTGGCTAGAGAGTTCATTTATTCCTGAATCTGAGACAATGAATGTAGTCATTTCAATAGCTGAAGTTATGTTGGTATGGGATTGGTGGTGAGTGACATCATCTTGGCCCTTGAAAACCTTGGACTCCCACATGTCTGTCAAAAGGTGACTAGATAGATAAATAAATAAATAAATAAATAAATAAATAAATAAATAAACTATGGTATATCCTTACTGTGAGCTACTACTCATTAAAAACAAATGTGCTACTGATATACCCAGAATATGAATCTCCAAAACATTTTGTTGAGTGACAGAAGTCAGACATGAAAGAGTATATACTATATGATTATACTTATATGAAACTCTAGAGCAGGTAAATGTAATTTGTGGTGAAGGCAATCAGAGCAATCTTTTGTTGAGAGGTATGGATAGGCAGATTGACTGTAATGGGACATGAGGCAATATATGAGAGTGATGGAAAGATTGTATATATTAATTGTAGTGGTGATTACATCAGTGTATATTTTGTAAATCTCATTGAACTGAACACTTAAATAGGGGTGGCATATTTTTTATTGTATATAAAAAGAAACAAGAAGGAAACAATCAAAAGTTTAAATGTAAGTGGAAGTTAAGAGGATAACCTGGATAATAAATTTGTTCAGAAAATTAAATGAGATAATGCTAGTACAAGTGCTTGGCCCAGGGCCTGCCCCAGCATAAACACAACCCAGTCAACAGAGGCTGTTGTCTTTCCTTCTTCTCCTGTGCCGAGGATGGACCCTTGTATAAAAATATAATGACCAACATTTACAGAGTTTATCAGTGTTTCATTGAACAAGCTCCTTATATTCTAAACCTCAAGTCAACCAGACTAAATTACTAAATTAATAGAAAAAAATGTGTTAAATTTATCTAACAGTCCACCTGAACTCACCTTGCTCTGAAAAATACTCTTACTAATGTCTAATAATCCTTCTGAAAAGATGATAAATAAAGAGTAGTATTGACAAATGGGGAAACTGAGGTTTACAGAGGTGAATTAACTTGCACAAGATTACAATTACCGTTGCAGGTATGACAAACCTAGATCTGACTGATTCTCAAGCCTGTGCGCTTTCTCTTACATTATATTGCTGATTTTAAGATTTTCATTGGAAATCCATTGTGATTCAGCAGTGTGCTGTGACTGCTAAAGGTGATCTTGATCATAAGCTGCATTAATTGGTATGTTCTCTAGATACAGAAGAATGAAAGCCTGGCCAGGCATTTGTCAGGCATTGTGTTCAGGTCTGGGACATACACTCTTAGAGGGGCTGAGGACAAACTTCACTGTGTTCAGCAGAGGGCCTGTACTGGTGTGGAGGGCTACCAGAGCTCTGCCAAATGTAGAAGAGCTTCAATTTAGCTTGAGAAAAGGGGAAACCAGTGGAGAAATAATAAACAGCCTCACAGATTTGCAAGACTGTCTTGGGAGGCTTCTAGTGGCAGAACTTTGAAGGTATCTGGGGTAGGGCTCAGTGAGCTTAGGGACCCTTCAGCTGTCATGGTCTTTGAATTCATAAACTTTGCAAGTTACAGTTGGTGCCTTAGCAAAATGCTTCCTTACATTTGAGCACTTTGTGCAGGGTCTTAGCATAGTAGTGACTCATTAAATGTTTGTTGAATTGAATCGAATCCTTGCTATATAATGGAATCATTAGAAAGTGGAACCTCATTATACAGAAGTTTAACTCGACAATAGAATTACTACCCAATTTTTCAAACTCTCAAACAAATATCCTTTGTTAAGTGATACAATATTTATGTGAATTAGTACCAACCTTTGGGAGGGCATTAAACATTCCCCATTAATAATTGCTTCTAAGTGATAGTGCATACTTGGCAGGGAATGGGAGCATTTATGGGTTTTCTCTCCCACTATTCACAGCCTTTTAATGAAAGCTGTGGCTCACTTGAGGTGAGGGAATAAAGGACAAGGGAGCACTTGGATTCCCCCCTTTGCTCTTCACATTGTGACTGGTGAACAAGGCTGACTTCATTCCACAGCTGGATTGATATGCAAATTTACCCCGACTAATTGGCTTCCCCAGCTGTCTCCAGAGGGCGGATGTATTCTTTCATAAAGTGCTGTCTAGGGTTGCATTGAGAACATTAGAACTACTTAATTGAATATCAATGAATCTTTATAAACTAATAATGATGGGGAGCCTGGGAAGCATGATGTAGATTTGGCGTATTGAGAAGAGGAGGGCCCTGATTTGAATTTGTGGGAATTGAAATTTTCTCTGGGTTTACAAAACCCAGTTTAGGCTTCTTTGATCTGAATGAAGTCCTTGAAAACCCCACCGGTGCCTTCTTGAACATGTCATGTGGTAAGTGTTGGACATGAGCAAGTGTGTGCATCTATATCTGGGGATTACCACCCCCTCCACCTTTCCCTAAGACAGTAAAACTCAATGACTGTTGTGGCTAATTCTTGTTCATTAAAGAAGAGTCACTACTTTCCACATGTCAACCTTAGGGCCTTGGACAGTGCAACCAAACTAAGTATACCTGTTCTCTCCCTACACAGGGCAGTGAGGAGCCAGCCAGCATGTCTTCTCTGTCCTGGCAGACCTGACATTTGGAGAATGAATAAGCATAGATCTTCCTACCAGGAAGTCCATTGGTTCAAATCAAACCAAAATGACAAGCTAAACCAAAACAATAAATAATAAGCAAAACCCCACACAGTTAAAAGTAGTTGGGCTGATATTGCTGGATCACTGGAATATTCAGAAGTTCACTGAGTTGTGCCTAGAGTAAGGATTTCATTTTCCTCCTCTATTTTCCCCACCACTATTATCTGTGCTACTAGACATTCAAAGGTATAAAGATACAACAAAACAGTGTAGTATCACTGTAAGAGATAGACATAGATTAATGGAACAAACTAAAAAGTCTAGGAACAGGCCCCAATATACAATAATTATTATGCATTAAAAGTGTCATTTCTAATCTGGAAAAAGACTTACTTATTCCATAAATGGCACTGGATAATTGGTTAACTCTTTGTACAAAAATGTCTTATTAAAGATGGACCTCACAGGATACTCCAAAACAAATTCTGATTGTTTAAGCAGTTGGATGTGTGACCGTTAAAAAACTGAGATAGATAGGTGTGTATGTATAAACATGGAAGACTCTCCTTAAGATACTTTGCACACAGGTAATGTATGGAAGTACCGAATCGCTATATTGTACACCTGAAACTAATGTAACACTGTGTTAACTCACTGGAATTTAAATAAAAACTTAATAAAAAGAAGAAGAAAAATAAAAACACTTATATCTTAAATAAACAAGCAAAACAAAGTAACCCCCCCAAATAAATAGAACTTCCAAAGTAAAAAAAAAAAAAAAAGATACTATTGTACAGTAATAAGTCTAGTAAGATCTCTTTTGAGAAAACTTTATAGGTAAAAACTATATAGATAAAAATGTCCGTATTAAAAATAATTGATTAGGGGCACCTGGGTGGCTCAGTCGTTAAGCGTCTGTCTGCCTTCGGTTCAGGTCATGATCCCAGGGTCATGGAATCGAGTCCCGCATCGGGCTTCATGCTCAGCGGGAAGCCTGCTTCTCCCTCTCCCACTCCCCCTGCTTGTGTTCCCTCTCTCGCTGTGTCTCTCTCTGTCAAATAAATAAAATAAATAAAATCTTTAAAAAAATAATTGATTAGTTTATTGGAGGGCTTTTTCCTTGCATGGCGTATCACAATGACATTTTTTCTTTTTTTAATTTAAATTCAATTAGCCAACATATAGTACATCATTAATTTCAGATGTAGTGTTCAATAATTCATCAGTTGCATATAATCCCAGTGCTCATTTTGACATATGCTCATAAAGACAAAAAAATCCCACAGAACCTGTGTATGTTTTGGAATAAGCATGGAATACACATTTATTTTAAGAAATAAAGAAGAGCAAAAAGAGTTACATGTACAGAAAGAAATAAGGAAAGGAGGAGGAAGTGAAGGTGAATAATAATGTGATTTGTGGGTAAATAAAACATTTTCAGCATGAAAGCAAAGGAAGAAACCATTAAGAGAAAATTTGGTAAACATGATTATAAAAAAAGGAAGAACTACAAATCAAGAAAATCACCAAAAATAAAATTGAAAGGCAAATGACAGACCCAGAACAATATTTGCAGCACATATATATCAAGTATTCTGAGAAGTCAATAAGAAAAAGATGAATTCAATAGAAACATAAGCAATAGACAATTCAAAATGAAAAAATATAAAAGGCCAATAAATATGAAAACCTTGTTAGTAGTAAAAACCACAGATTTTAAAATACTATCATTATTGTCTACCAAATGGAAGCTTCCCTTTAAGTGAAAATGCCCAGTTGTGGTAGAGGTGTAAGGAAAAGGGAATTTACCTACACTGCTGGAAGGCAATTGGCAATATGTATCAAGAGGTTTATATATTTCATAGACTTTGGCCCAGGAATTCTACTCTCATTGGCACACATTCTAAGCTGCTTCGGAGATAAGTTCAAAGATTTATGTATAAAGGTGTTACTCATAATAGTCTCAAATTGTCCACCAATTGCCACTTAGTTCAATATAGTAGTTAAATATATTCCTAGTTAAGTAATTATGCTATCGCTATAGAAATGTTACATAAAAATTAAAAAAAATAATATTTTGAAACACTACTGATGTGGGGAAACGCTCATATTATAGAAAGTGAAGAAAAAAAATAGGATACAAAATAGGAGTCAAGGTTACTCTCTCCTCTGGGTAGCCACATCTTAAAAAAAAACTCTTCTGAGCCTTCTGTCTAGGATTCTTTTCCTTTCATTCTTATCCAAAATTTTCACAAGAGTAATCCACAAACTCATCCCTCTTCCACTCCTAATGCATCACAATCTGGATTCTATCTTGGGACCTGTTCTCATCAACACCACTAATGGCATCTCTGTTACTAAGTGTGGAAGATTCATTGCAGGTCTCGACACTCGTCAGGGCTGGTCATTCCTCCTCTGCATGCCCTTTCAAGATTAGGTTCCCAAATAGGGCTCTTCTCACTGTTCACAATCTTATTAGATGATCTTGCCCACTCTCATGAGTTCCATTATTATCTCAGGCAGAGTGCTCTCAGATGCCTATCTTTAGCCCCAATCTATCCCTTCAAACACCAGGATCATCTATCAGTCTGTTGGATATTTCCATCTGGATGTCCTCTGGGCACCTTCCAACTCCACATGTCCAAAACCAAATTCATCATCACCTCCAGCCTCTAAAATCTGCCTCCGTATTTGTTGTTTCAGTTGATTGTGTCACTACTCTTCCAGTAAGGTTATCATTGTGTGCTTATTTCCCTCGTTCATATTTTTCTCTCTCTCTCTCCTTCCTCCCCACTCATGCACATGTGTGCATATGTAAATGTAACCTCCTTAAGGACAGACACCAGAGTTTAGTCACCAATGTAGCCCCAGAACTCAAGCAGGTGCTTAAATGTTGATTAAATGAATAAATGAAATTATTGACTCTTTATTCACATTAATTCTTTTGACTCTTTTAATGATTTTGTTTGCATTTTTAAAAAACACAGAAAAATATAAATATTGCATTCATTCTGCCACCTTTTGAGGAAATAATATAAAATAAACATTGAGAGTACCCACTTTAGCCCCTCTAATAACCCCAAAATGGGTAATGCTAAGCCTGAAAACATTTTGGTGCATAAACCTCTTGACCTGGTCCCATGCTTAAATGTGTTCTTTTTAAAACTTAAATTGCAATCCTATTAGATGTATGAGACTGCTTTCATCTTACAAGGCATCATGGGTATTTTTATAAGACTTGTCAATCTACCCCCTGCTTTTTTATGGCTGCCTAGTTCCATCATATGGATGCCCTATATATACTGAAGTTTTCCCTACTGATAGGCACTTAGGCTGTTCACCTTTCTTTTTTAACTATTAAAAATAAGACTAAAACAAACATCTTCAACCACATCTTTTATACATATTTGTGGTAATATTTTTGTAGAATGAATTATGGATTCCTAGAAATGGAATTTTAGTGTTGTGGAGCATATAGATCTAAAATTTTAGTAGACACTACCTGGTTTGCCTCATATATAAATACAAACACACATATACTTTAATATCCATGAATACCCAGTCCCTTTTACACTCAACAATACTTGATATTAGCAATATTTTTTGTAAGATTTATTTATTTATTTGAGAGAGAGAGCGCAAGTGTGAGTGGTGGGGGCAGAGGGAGAGAATCTTCAAGCTGACTTCCGCCTTAGTGTAGAGCCAGCTGGGGTGGCTCAATCCCATGACCCATAAGAAAACAACCTAAACTGAAACCAAGAGTAGGATGTTTAACCAACTGAGCCACCCAGGCACCCTGATATTAGCAATATTTTTAATGCTTATTAATCTGACTGGGAACATGGTGTATCACTTTAATTTTTATGTTTTAATTTAGTGAAGATGAACACGTCTCTTTATATTTTTATGGGGTATTTGTATTATTTAAAAAAATCTGTGAATGACATCTTGGTATTCTTTATCCATTTTTTATTGAGTTGTTTGTAGAAATTCTTTGCCTTTGTTAGATGTGTTGCAAATATTTTTCCTAGTCTATTGCTTGTCTTTTAACTTTGTTTATATGTATTTTACCGTAGACGTAGTCATTTTCAATCTTTAATGTAGTCATATTTTCAATATTTCACTTCATGGCTTCTGGGTCTGAACATTTTACTTCAGGGTAAGAAAAATATTATTTTGTATTTTCTCCTCAAACTCCATGGTTTTTACATATTAATTGTTAGCTCACCTGAATATTTTTTTAATTTGTGAAATAAGGCTCTATATTTGTTCCCAAAGAGGTAATGATCCCTGCACTTTATTTGTTGAATAATCCTTACTTTCCCCATTGATTTGAAATGTCAACCTTATCATATATTACATTCATAGGCAGATATATATGTTTGTGTCTAGAATGCTTATTCTGTTTCATTGGTCTACTTGACTGTTTCTGTGCTGGAATCATGCTATTTTAATTACTGAGACTTTATAATAGATTTTGATATCTAGTACATATGTCTTCCCTTATTCTTCTTTTTCAAAAATATCTTATTTATAATTACATCAAATCTCTCAAGAGAAATTCAGAATCAGTTTGTAAAGTTCAAAAAAAATCATCATTGATCCTTTCACTGGAATCACATTTTATATTAATTTGCAAAATATCTGCATCTTGGAACCAGCTATGTCATTCCATTCATCAGGTCTTGTTGTGCATCCTTTGAGAAAATGTGGATTCCTCTCTCAATCCTTCTAGGTTTGCCTTTCTTTTTTTTTTTATTTTAAATTCTAGTTAGTTAATATACAGTGTAATATTGGTTTCAGGAGTAGAATTTAGTGATTCATCACTTACATACAACACCCAGTGCTCATCATAACAAGTGCCCTCCTCAATCCCCATCACCCATCTAGCCCATCCCCCACCCACTTCCCCCCATCAACCCTCAGTTTGTTCTCTATCGTTAAGAGCCTCTTATGGTTTGTTTCCCTCTGTCTTTTTATATGTTCATCTATTTTCTTTCTTAAATTCCACATATGAGGGAAATCATATGGTATTTGTCTTTGGCTTATTTCATTGAGCATAATACACTCTAGCTCCATCTACAGCATTGCAAATGGCAAGACTTCATTCTTTTCAATGGCTGAGTAATATTCCATTATATATATATGTGCCACATCTTCTTTATCCATTCACCATTCAATGGACATTTGGGCTCTCTCCATTGTTAAGCTCTAGTTAATAATGTTGCTATAAACACTGGGGTGCATATATCCCTTCCAATCTGTATTTTTGTATCCTTTGGGTAAACATCTAGGTTTGCTTTTCATCAAGCCTCTGGCCGGGTGTTTGAACCTGTCCAGATAAAATAGATGACATTATTTTCTTAATGAGGGATGTGATGTGCAGACCAGGGACAGGGAGATGGAATGATTATCTCAGGGTCATATGGCAAGTTAATAATAGGGCTAAGGCCATGGTAGAGAGACAGAGAGAGGGAAAGAGGGAGAAAACAAGGGTATTTTGAGCAGAAGGTAAACAGTCTTTGCAAAGGGAAGAAATGGTGATAAACCAACAAAGTGGGTGGAAAGAATGGTGAGGGGGACAATCATGCCCGAAGGCCCCTCTTCTGCTCACAGAAATTACCGTGGAAGGACACGGAACATGAATGGGGTGCTTCGTTATCACGCAATTACCTGCAGTATGTCTATTATTAAAAGCTGAAGTCATTTAGAGACTCTTAACTGTAACCAGACCCTCAGTTCTTCAGTGTCAGGCGTGGTCCAGGAAATGAGAGTTATTCACAGATGGTTGGCCCAAGTCAGAAGTTATTTGGATAATGCATCATGGCAGCATCTACTAGACAGAATACCCAGCTATGAGCCAGGAAGCCTGAGTCATAGTTATGCCCCTAATACCAACTCACCAAGGAACTTTGGGCCAATCATGAAATCTCTCTGGGCTTCACCTTTCTCAAATGCAAAATTGAGATGCTACTTGATTCCTGCCCTATTTACCTAAAGGGACACTGGAAGGTTAGAACAAGTGTCAGTTCCAAGTAAAGGGTGAGTGCAGAAGGGTGTGGGGGGAGACAGCGTGGCCATTGAGACAAGGAGTGTGAGCAGTTCAGGCTGCCACCCAGAGCCGGAAGAGGATGACATACAGGGTAGGCATAAATCTTGCTAGGGAGGGAAACTCTGTTGTAACACCCACTTGGGAGCCGGCTGCAAGCAAGGACCCTTAGAAGAGGTAAGACAAAGATAACCCCAAGTACTGGGGCAGATCGCAGGGAGGTAAATGTGAAGAATTTCGAGGATGAAGTGTGAAAGAAAAGGAGGATAATATTGCCTGACTAAAGGCGTTGAGAGGAGGGAAAGGCAAGAGCAAGTGAGAAGCAGCTCTCCAGTTTCCTCTGGGTGGGCGAGACAAGCAGGAGACCCCTGCAGGGGAATATTCAATGGGAGGGCAAGGGCAGCTGCTCAGCCAGAGACAATTTTGTGGGGACCTTGCTGATTAATTTGATTGCAACTGACCCACGAGAGCGATTAACAGTAATTCACATCCTGGGGAGTAAGAGGTTTGATGGAAGCTTCTCTGAGCAGAGAAATTTGATTTGTGGTGGAAACCATATCAGGAGAAAGGGGCCAGAGTGGCGGCAGGATGATTCCACTTGGCAGGCCATAGCCAGGGAATCTGTTCATTCTCTGTAGGAATGAACACTAACCTGATTAGGGAGCTGTTGTAGACACATTCTCAGTTGCAGGACAAGAAGCAGACAGCACTGGGAGCTAGCCTGACTGTGCAAGCATAACCCAGAGATCTGGAGGGGCAGGTGGGAGCCCTCCAGCTTGAGTCAGGCCAGGGTTGAGTCTGGGGAAGGAGCACTGCTGCTTTGAGGTTTATTTCCCAGAACATACACATGGAACACTTCATGAGAACTCAGGGGGATTCAGTCTTTATCGCTTTGGGGACACTTCATAATTGCCAAACCTAAGTGAGAATAAAGCAGTCATCATTCCAATTTTGGTTTGGAAATTCTTTTCAGTGCAGGTGTTGAGGAGACCCAAAGACAAGACATGAGTGTTGTAGAAGAAATCACTGGTGGGACAGGAAGCTTTGGTGACTCATCTGTGCTATTGGCAAAAGGACTTAGGGCATAAGCTTTGTCTTGGAAGAGAGACGGGACCATAAGGGCAGCCTTGAGTGCCAGAGGAAAAGGAGAAAAGGAAGAACAGAGTGGCCCAGGCATCTCTGAGAAGGGGAAGACTAACAAGGAAGAGGTTGCATTTCAATTTCAGTGGGAGAGAAACTGAACTCAACCAGTAAAGGAACTAGGAGGGACAGAGGGATCTCAGGAAATGATAGCTGGACCAAAGGCAGGGGCCTCACCTAATCAAAAAGAGACTGCTTTGCAGGAATCCACTGATCAAAAAAGGTTAGGATGGAGGGGGTGGTAGAGGTAGGGAGGAGGGCTTCTGGGATCCATGGAAAGAAACAGCAGAGAGAATGAGCTCAGCAGACCCAGCCCAGACAGAATCAGTGTAAGGGAGATTGCTCCCAGCCTGAGGTAGGGCAAAGCAAAACAGCTGAGGGGAGGGAGGGGGGTGCAGGGAGTTCAAAGGAAGCCTTGAAGGACTCATTAAAATGACACAAACACAAATCACAACTTAGCATAGGGACTTGTACAAGTGGGCTAAGAATGCAGAAGGCCAGAGAGGTAGCCGCTGGGGCCCTGGGAGGAGAGAAAAGGGATGTCACTACACTATGAGGACAAAGCTGAATACAAAGAGGACAGTGTATTGTTGGGGGAGGCCAGGGGCTGGGGTCTCTTCACAAGGGGCAGCAGGAGGGGAGCCAGAAGGGGAAGCTGGGTTTCTCACACAGTTAGCATTTTTTAGGAACCGTGAGATGAGGGTTTCAAGATGTACAATTGCGAAGGTGAAGGTGAATTAAAGAGGGGAAAGCAGCATTGTGAACTCAAAAAGCAAGATAAATATGAAAGGGAAATGTGATTTAAGCAAACCTCATATTCCCCCTAAATAAGGGGAAATATAGGAGCGAAAGCGATTTCCACTGTAGCTACCCTGCAGGGATGGGCTGAAAGCAAATGGAGAGAGATCCTTCTTACCCGGTAGTCAAAATGAGTCTGGGCAATACTTATAGACTTTCAGTTTGGGAAGATAAAAGACTTCCGAAGGTGGATGCACTTAATGCCACCAAACTGTTTACTTAAAAATAGTTAAGGGACGCCTGGGTGGCTCGGTCGGTTAAGTGTCCGTGTTCGGCTCAGGTCATGATCCCAGGGTCCTGGGATGGAGTCCCGCATCAGGCTCCCTGCTCAGCGGGGGGCCTGCTTCTCCCTCTGCCCCTCCCCCTGCTGGTGTGGGCTCTCTATCTCTAGCTCTATCATCTCTATCTATCTCTGTCTCTATCTCTATCTCTTTATCTCTTTACCTCTATCTCTCTGACAAATAAATAAATAAAATCTTAAAAAATAGTTAAGATGGTGACTTCTATGTCTATTTTACCACAATAATAAAATTTAGTCTGGACAAGTTTAGAGACCTGCATATAGAAGCCACTCTTTGAAGACCTTAGTGGTCTTTGGAGCTAGAATGCCTGCATTTAATCCTGGCTCTACCATTTACTCCCTACGTGACCTCAGATGAGTGGTTTTCTTATTTGTAAAACTGGCATAATGATAATAATAATAGTATCTATTTAAGGGATTGTGGGAGGAATTGAGTTAATGTTTGTTATGTGCTGACACAGAAGAAGCACTCAATAAATGTGGGCTTCTTATACTTCCCACAGCTGCTTCTCAATAGTAAGTTATTAACTTGGGGACCAATTCATTCAAAGCACCATGCACAGTGCCTGGGACAAAATACATGCTCAGTAACATTTAGTTTTCTTTCATCTTTTCAGTTTATGAAGTATGTCAGATTCATTCTCTTATCAGTCATGTCAAGTGAAAGACAACACTTTTTCTAGTCATGGGAAGAATCGAAAATCAATTGTATGATAAACGGGGTGGTGATTGCAAGGAAGGAAGGCTCTCCACTTTTGAGATTTAGAGCAAATTTTCTCAAAGGGTACTAGGACCACCTGACCCAGAATGACCAGGGTCACTGATTCAAAGTGAAGATTCCTGAGTCCCCTCCAAAACCATGGAAGAATACTCCCTGAGGTGCATCCCAAGAATCTGCATTAGGAAGCTTCTCAGGTGATTTTTCTGTACACTCAAATCTGAGAATAGCTGCTCGGAATGTATTGGTTTTTAGTGCTGCTTCTCTTGGGAATGGTCTCTCTTATGTTTGGCTCAATCTTCTCAAAATGGACACTGGGGTCCTACTAAGCACTGAAACCTATCCACCAGCTTTCCTAAGGAACACCTTCCCCAAGATGCCTTAATTCTGAGACCACTTCCCCACTGCTGAGACATCCAAGTACTTCATCTTGCATTTGGGGTCAAATAGTCATCTAAATTTCATCTTCTTTTGCTGTTCTTCTTGGCCACTGTCCACACATCCCCATCCATTTCAACAGCCACCACCTGCATCTGCAGCTGTTAAACCCGCAATCACCTGTCCTGCCCACAATAGGTGGGTCATGTTCTCTTGCCACTCTATGCTACACTGTGACCTAGAAATGATCTTTGCTTTAAACTAAAGGAGAGAGGTGCCTGGGTGGCTCAGTCGGTTAAGCATCTGCCTTCGGCTCAGGTCATGATTTCAGGGTCCTGGGATCAAGCCCCGCATCAGGATCCCTGCTCAGTGGCATGCCTGCTCCTCCCTCTCCCTCCGCCACTCCCCCTGCTTGTGCTATCTCTCAAATGAATAAATAAAAATCTTTAAAAAATAAAATAAAATAAAGGAGAGAGAGGATAGATGAAATAAGTTTGGCAAAATATTGGTGGTTGTGAAAGCTGAGTTGCAGGTACATGGAGGTTCATTATACTATTCTATATCTACTTTTGCATATATTTTAAGTTTTCATTATTAAAAAGAAGTCAGGTCATCCACCTAGAATTCTGACTTCCTAGATATGAAGTTTATATGACCGTAAGAAATTGGTGTGCCAGGGCCAGTTCATACCCACTCATGAGAGTCCATTGTTAAATTTTCAGGCACGTGTGAGCTGGTTGTTAAACACTGTCATTATTAAAAATTCAACTATATAAAATTATAATTAAATAAATTATATTAAAAGCAAAGTGAATGAATATGCATATTTTCTATATTTTGTTACTATGTGTGATCTTGATATTATTTATTTCTATTGTTTCTGTATGATGGAAGTGCTCTTCAGTAGTATGCAACAGTATATCTCTTACTGACTTCACGTTCAGCAAAATCTTGTTGATAGTTTGAAATCAGCTATAACAAGAGCATTCACATCATGGGAATCAGAAAACACTGTATTAGGACTTGATATGTTGTCAAGACTGAAGAAAGTGATGGTGAAAATATTAATAATGCAGATGAAACCTAAAAATGTGTTGGGTCCGTAGCCATTACATGTTGTGAATATCACAAAAAATTAAAGAAATACTTTCCCGATATTTGGAAACTATCTGATTCAGCAAAAAGTCACTCACACCATTGATAAACAAGTGAATTTCTGCCATATATAATGCTGAACCGAAAGATGTTGCAGTTTAATGAATATAATTTGTACAATGGTGAAATATGCTTGTAATCATGTATCAAATTTAATGACAATAAATTTATTGGGAAAAGAGCAGATTGGGATATGGTTACCTTTGTCAAATTGCACTTGAATAGGATTATAGCCATAGGTTGGCTGTGGATACAAGAGCCTGGCAAAAATCAAGTTTTATGGGAGAATCAATTGAATATATAGAATTTACAAAAAAGAAAGCATTGTATATTTTATTTGTAAAATGTGTGCTACACATCATTTCTATCGATAAAACTTTTAATTATATATAATTATATATATACATATTAGCATACCACTACTGTAAGAAAAAAAGTATTTCTGTGGTCATGTCAATCTTAAAACTCAATTTCTAGATTACAACTCTTGTCTTTCTTTATCCTCATTCTGCTTAATGGATGTAGATTTCATGGAAACAAACAGAAAACAAGGCATCAACGCCTCAGAGTTAAGGCAAATTTCCCCCTCAAGACTCTCCAAATGTCTTTAGAGTTGATCAATGAACTTTATAGTCCTCTGGTTGAGAAACAACCAAAATAGAAGCCATTATGAAAATTAGAAACATCCAAAAGAGGCTAAGCATACAGTAGTATGGAAACTAGTGTCTAAGGCCCAAGATGTAGGATGCCAATAGTCCCATTCTGTTACATCCTCAAATTCCCTACGGACTTAGTGCCTCAACAATTTCAGTTTAAGGAGCTGGTGCTTGTACTATACCTCTTCTGAGGACATATTCATTCCTGACTTATTAGAAGAAAATATTTTACTTTTAGTACCCAAAGTGGGAAATATTTTACTTTTAATACCCAAATAGTTTTTGGTCTAAAAGTTCTTCTGCTATATTAGAGAGTATTAACAAAAATTTTGATCACTCTGAAATACATACATATACACATATTCATTTTCATATGAAAATCTTCAAGCATGCATAAAAATAAAGAGAATAATGTAATGAACTCCATATGTTTATCACCCAGCTTCAAAATTAACAAGATTTTCCCACTTTTGTCTTGTTATATTTTTAATATAATAAAGGAGCTACTTATTTAAAGGAATCTCTTACTGAAGGCTTTTATAAATGAAAGGATTCTTCTTCTTTCCCATTCCATCTTTACCTGTCCAGATTTTATTCATCCTCAAAGTGTAGCTCCACCGACTCCTCCTCCAGAAAATTCTCCCTGAGACTTTTCCCCCATCCCTCAACAATTGTAAACACTCCACATCCTCTGAATTTCCATAACTCTTCTTTATACCTCTAATATGGCTCTTAGTGTTTTCTAGTGATATATATTCTGCTCTGGATGATTGATGGGAAGCTATGGAATGCTGAGTGACCCAGGGGAGAGCCACTATCAGAGCTTGGTTCTGGTGGGAGCATCTACCTTGACAAAGAGGGGAGGAGGAACCAGCGTGGGGCCAGGGAACCCAGCAAGGGCACTGGTGCAAGAGTCCCAGGGAGGGAGTGGTGATGAGTAAGTGCCTGGACTGGGACACTCCATCCAAACGCATTCCCGCTGGAGACACATGGAAAGGAGAGGGTTGTTTCCAAAAACCTGGGCCAGGAAGGAAGAAAAGAAGTTGCTCTTTCCCCAGTGGCATGTGGAATTTTGCTGGTGGTTTATTGGAATTCTTCCCAAAGCCTAAATAATACCCAAACAACTCACTGAAGCCATTCAGAAGGGATCTGAGATCATAGAATCCCAAGTTCCAGGGATTAGAGGTAGACATCTTTGGGGGGGGTCCATTTTGTTGCCTACTATAGCTACTAATGGTGGAAAGTGAAAAGGGGTGTTATTTTCCTTCAGAGCTGAAGTGTGACGTCTGAATTAACAGTCACTGAATATTGTGCAACAGCATTATCTCTGCTTCATAGGAGGGAGTTGTCTGCAGAAGCTAGCAGTCTGTAATCTCCATGATATATTTCTCTTTTGTATCCTTCACCAGCCCAGCCACCAACACCCAATGTTTGAGTGCTTATTGCTTAGAAGATACTATGGAGAGTACAGTATGGAGCTTCCTGGTAGAGTGAAATTACCCATCATTTAAAAAGCTTTTTATTGTGGAAAATTTCCAACATGTACATAAGTAGAAAGAACAACGTAATGATAACTTGCTTCATCTCTACTCTATCTCACTTTTTGCCCCCTTTCTCCTGCCTTAGATTGCTCTAAAGCCAGCCCAAGGCGCTGTATCATTTCATCGGTAAGTACTTCAGTTCGCATTTTCAGTAGATGAGATTATCTTAGATTTTGTGAGGCCTGGTTTAGTCATCAAATAGTTGTATAATATTGGACAAAAAGGGCACCTTTGGAGCCTCAGTTTCCCTTTTCTGTAAAATGAGGGCTTTGGGTTAGATGACTCTGATATTCCTACCAGTTCTTGCTTCTGAAGTCCAGAGTTATTATTTTTCCTATTTTCAGGTTTGTAACATAATTTTCATTATTAAATATACCTCCTAGAGAAGAACTACCTTTCTACATAAGAAAAAAGAGATTCTACAAACACATGCCCTGTGGCATATACTTAATGGTACACAATGAAATAAATCTTTTCCATCTGTTCTAAAGCATCTTATAGAGAAAATATTTGAACACTTTTAAGTCATAGAGAATAGTAACAGCTCAATTCTCTCTACTCTGCCTCTCTGCAATCATGTGAGAAGGAATTCCTATGGTGGAGTAAAGGGTAACATATTTTAAGTTAAAACTTTAGAGAAAAATATCTGTTGTTTCTTATTTGAATTCAAATCTTGAGATGGAATGAAGCAAGGTAAAGACTTGCTGAATCAAGTCCTAATTATCTGGATGACACCTCACTTAATCCCTAATCTAATAACTTTAACTTTCCAGAACATAGGGAAAAGCAAAGAAGAAAAAGAAAAATACTTTCCAACTTCCACCTTTCAAAACCAAATATTTCCCAGTAATGAAAATGGATGTTGCACCATTAAATCACCAAGATGTGTGTACTTACCTTCCAGGAGTGCCTTAGAGGCTATGAGCAATAGTGTGGCACTCTCCATTCTGAATACACACCCCACAAGGAGGCCCAGGCTCCCAGGCTGTGGGACCAATCCAAAAGCCAAGGACAGTCTCCCTGGGGACCACTCAGACGCCTGCAATGGAGGCTGCACAGCAAGCTCAGAATGCCAGCTCAGGGTCTGGTAGAAAGGCAAGCTAATTATGTACACACACACACACAAACACACACACACACATACTCTGACCCCTTAACTTTCTGTTATGCACTCCCATAAGAGTGCTGAGTGGCTCCTCCAGTCAGGACCACAGCAAAGGGCTCATCTACCCTTTCACTAGGGAAGGCTTTGGTTAATCAGCCAGAGAAAAATATTCCTCTCCATGGGTATAGATATGAGAGGAAGCTTGGAGAATCTGGTGCTTCTAGAATGGAAGTGAAGGGTAATCTGGAGCCAGAAACATATATTTGAAGAGCAGATCTCAATGCAAGTTCAGAGAAGACTGATGATCCCACCACACCTTAATCTGTTCAAGGTGCAAGCTCAAGTATTTTGGTCTAGCACCTGTCCTCCAGCATGCAACCCAAGGAAAAGGGCACAGGAGGTTGTGCCCTTCCTTCGTAAGCTATTCCAGACAACAGGACTGGGAACAAGTCATAGGGTTAGGATTAGACAGTGCCTTCTGTGAAGTCCACTGTTTCTCTGTTCTTAGATTTGTGTCTGCATTAATTTTCTCTAAGTTTCCTGGTTAGCATCCTACTCTGAAGAAATGCCAAGCTTCCCTCAAATGACTATCATTTATTATTATTTATTATTTCATCTTATTTCATCTGACTATCAGTCAGAATGGAGAGCAAAAGAAATCAGTCCATTGCTGATGTATTAACAATGGATTGGATCATTCCTCAGTCAAAGCCCAGGGTCCTTCTAGTCAGACATCAGGAAATTCAGGCTTGACTCTCTCAGAGTCAGAGACTAGACCAATGAGGTAGGATAGTGGTTTTGTACATGACAGGATGTGGTGTGAGGCAAGGTGGAAAAGTAGATGCAAATCAGTTTGGGGAGAGCCCTATGTGCCAGGTTAAAACTTAGAAGTCATTCTCTAGGCTATGGGGAGCCTTCAAAAGTTACCCTTGGGAAGTAGCTCAGGTAGGGTACACCTGGTGGATGGGGGTGAGGGGGAAGGGCCAAGAAAGGAGAAGAGTAGTCCAGTTAGGAGGCCACTGCAGCAGGCCAGCTGAGTGCTTTCTTAAAGAGTGTCAAGACTCTGCTTATTCAAATAAACCTCCATCGTCCTTGGAGAGTTCTTTGTAAATCCACTTGGGAATTGACACTGGAGTATAACTCTGAAGCTTAGTAAAAGAATTAATCTATTTGGACTGACAACTGCACACTTGAGGGATTTTGTACCTAAACTGAACAGGAAATATTATTTGCTTTTATAAGATATTAATTATTGGAAAACACAGAATAAGAATGAGATTGCCTAGTAAGATGGTAATAGTTCAATGGCCCACCCGCCTCATTCCCCTCCCCACTACACAGCCCTTAAGGAATTCCAGAGTCTATTATCAGCACAGTTTAAAGGCTAATGAAGAAACAATCTTTTTGTAAAGCAACAAAGAACAGAGTTTGAAAGCAGGTCTAGGAGAATGCAAGAGGAAACACTTGGTTCAGTGAAAGGCAAACTTTCCTATGGACATGCAATTTTTTTTTAAATACCATACGTTGCTTCGCAACCTCTAAAGCCTGTGCTTTCAATGCCTGTTCTGTGGGCAGCACTTTGCTAAATGCACCATGTGTAGTTAACTGGAGCGATTTGGTAGGGAAAAAACTAAGAAAAATGAAACCCAAAGAAAGAGAGTTCAGAGCAGTTTTACTATGTGTTTTCTAGACTTCCAAATGGATGCTGAAGTTACTCCTAAACAGACCTTGCTGTACTCATTTGTTTACTGGGTAAAGTGACTGTGGGGAGTGTTCAAGGGAAGTGCTTTATAGAGGAAAAGAGGAGAGGGAGCCCGAATCAAGACAGGCCTCCCAGAAGTGTGATGTTCATGGCATTGAAAAAAAAGGTGTTTTATAGGGTGACAAAATGAGACCAATTAGGTAAACAGCAGAGGGAAAACTTGGAATCCTGCCTCTGATGCTTATGAACTCTTGTGGCCTTGTGCAAGTCACTTCATGCTCCTTGAGCCTATTTTTTTATAGGCAAGATTTAGATAATAATCCCTTCCTTGTCTACAGCTCAGAATGACTGGTAGGCTCCCGAAGACATAGTGTAGGGGAATATGCTCTCCCTATGCTAAGGTTTGCATCTTATTCATTTGTTTTAATTGCCAGCACCAGTAGTGTGCCTGACATTGATTTAGTCATTCAACAAATATTTAATTAGCTCCCTGCACTTAACAAGTACAAAATAGAATGAGAGAGAAATGATAATAATTTGTTTATATATTATATCTTAGGTACTTCATAAGTGCTTGTAAAATGAGTGAATGGAAGATGCTATTTTCTCTTTAGAACCATTTACCTGGAGCTATGGGATTTAGAAGCCCTCTGGTCTCCTCAGTACCTCCTCTCACACCCTAACAGTTCTGGCCCCTTCCTTGCAGTCTTTCTCTCCTTCCCAAATATTGCTATAATCTAGAGTGACCTTGGCATCTGTGAGAATGATCCACCCAGAACCCAGGCCTCATTTTCCTGATCTCCTTATCTCCACTCCCTCATCTACCCCATCACGGCCATGATGACTCTGGAAGTTATCTTACTCCCATTTGCTTCACCTTTGAAATCAAATTCATATGGCTTACTACCTGACCCTCAACTTCCTGCTCACTAATTCACAGTATATCAGTTATTCAACTATCTCAGTACTTATCCAACCAATGACGCTTCAGTTTTCTTATCCATTGGCTCTCTCCTCATGTCTTCACTCACTAATTCACAGTATATCAGTTATTCAACTATCTCAGTACTTATCCAACCAATGACGCTTCAGTTTTCTTATCCATTGGCTCTCTCCTCATGTCTTCATTCCCCCTTCCTTAAGTTAGCCCCTGCATGCTCCATCACTTCACTCAGTATTGTTCTAGTTCATGGCAAGTGGGGTCCTGCTCTGGTTCCATGCTTCAGATAGCCCCATGTTTTGAAGTACCTTCACAGTATTTTCTAAGTCTTCTTCCAGTGCCAGGGACTAGTCAGGGCCAGCAGTGCTATCTAGGCAGAGTGCCCTGTGCCTGAACCAAGACCCCTATGAGCCTCAATCACCATTTATTCTCTTAAGGGCACTCTGACTCACACATGAGATTGACAAGAGCCACAAGGAGTCCCAGGTATCATACCTGCAGGGTTCGGCCTTGGTTCTAGAAAGGAGGCCTGGTGTGAAGATGCTTCAAACTGATTGTGTAGCATTACTTTCATAGCAATGGACAAGATTAGGCAACCGTAACAGTGTTACTAGATTGATTTGGTGTAACACTCAGTCACAATGGACATAGCGTGAGTTCAGGGCTCTGGGCTCCTGATGGCCCACCACTGACTCTTGGGTTTGTGCCATATGTGCTCTTTCAGACCTTGGTGCCACTTTTCTGTCTACAGCACTCAGTGGTGGGGGAAGGTGGTGGCAGGTGTCATTATCTCGCATACCTCCTCCACCCACCCCACCAGCCACTGCTGGCACCCAGAGCATCACTGCACTCTTCCTGCAGGCTTTACGCCTTTTGTCAAGCTGTCTTATGGAGATGGCTCTGCCTATCTCCTCTGAGGACTTTTGAGACCATTGCTCTGTACCACCAACAAAATTTTCCAATTAATAACCTCTCTTGCCCCCAATCAATATGATGATGTGCTCTCCCAGGTTGGGCTTAAGCCCTGGCAGAAGGTAGACTTTTCTTACATGAATGGGACCACTCTTCATTTTCATGCTTTGCCAGTGGGCCCCTCACCCATCCTCCCTTCCAGTGGCACTGTGTGGAATGCAAAGGTGAAGTCAATGTGGAAAGAGATCCCACTTTAGGAATGCAGTGATTACATCCTGGGGAGCTCAAGAGAGGACATGGTGGGAAGATGTGCTGTTCTACATTTATGCCATAAAATGCCAAACAGTACATTGAATATGACCAGAAAACAACTTATCATTCACATGTTCCTGCATACTTTGGGGAAGGCTTACATTTGTGGTCATCATTAACGAAGCACATTAATAATGTCTGACAGCCAGTTGGTAGCCAGTATCCACATGTGGCCCAATGGATAATGGCAGCATCACAAGTAATGGTATCGCCAGTATGAAGTGCCTGGTGTCAAAGACCTGCAGAGCCAAGAAGATCTAGATTGGGGCAACACCAGCATGTTCTGAAGAGCCATGGCATGTGAGTAACAAAAGCAACACTTCCTTTTCTTCTCCATGGGGAGATATGGAAGTATCCACGCACAGTTCATTGGACAATAAGGAACATGAAAAGGTAGTTCCTGGACCTGAACAGGAAAACATGGAGCCTGAATCCTACATGAACTTTCACATGCACTGATGGGGCAATAAGCAGACAGGGAAATCCCTCCTTTCTCCCTATTGTGTTAAACTTCAGGCAACAAATTAATTTGTTTCTAGGGGCCCACAGAGAGTATTTGCCTGGTGCCCTGCACATCCTAGGGACAGTCTTGACTTTACCAGACTTTTCAGCCCCCTCATTCATTATCCATCACAGCAACACACTGATAAATTCTAGACTTAAATGGATCCAACTATAAGCTTCCTCTTAGACTGCCTTTAAGCAGCTAAGTGATACTGGAGAAAAAAAACCCACATCATACACAGGTGGATGCTGCTATATATTCACTGACCTCCACCTGGGCCTGCTGTTCTAATGTGCTTTGCTCTTCCATTCTTCATAATTATTTCTTTAAACATCCATGTTTTACAAGCCTTCAATCACTCCCCTCTACTTCCCTTTCACTTTGGATGACCTGGTCTTCTGCCTCACAGAGAAAATTGATGCTACCAGCTGAGAATTTCTAGCCACTTATACCTACAAGCCTGTGTACACACCTCCCTTCCTCCACTTCCAGTGGAAGGTGTCCCTTCACCTGTCTAATCCAATTCTGAGACCTGTACCCTGGATCCCAGTCCTCAAGGATTTACTCACTGAATTATCTTTGTACTGTTGTATTTTCCATCTTTTCTATCTACCAGGTCCTTCCAAACAGCATTTATCTTTTTTGGAAGATTTTATTTATTTATTTGACAGAGAGAGACACAGCGAGAGAGGGAACACAAGCAGGGGGAGTGGGAGAGGGAGAAGCAGGCTTCCCGTGGAGCAGGGAGCCCGATGCAGGGCTCGATCTCAGGATCCTGGGATCATGACCTGAGCCGAAGGCAGATGCTTAATGACTGAGCCACCTAGGTGCCCCTCCAAACAGCATTTAAATATGCTCAAGACTGTCCTATCTTAAGATTCCCTCCCTTAAACTTCAAACTCTTTTTTTTTAACAACCATCCAAGCTCTCTCCTCCTTGTTCACAAACTTTTCAAAATAGTCATCTACAGTCACATTCTCTATTGCCTCACCTCTAACTCCTCAGCCTTGTGCAATCAAGTTTCAACCCCCATTACCCCATGGCGTTGTTCTAGACAACATCACCAGTGACCCCCATGGCACAGAATTGAAAACACTCTTTCTTGCCTATTTTGTTAACTTCCAAGTGACATTGACTACCACTGTCCTCTTTTTTTTCTTCTTAGACACCTTGTTTTGGTTTCCATGAGAAGAGTGAGAAGGTGCTTGAAGCATGAGGAATAATAGCTGTGGGCAAGGTGGTTCCAAGGCCAGATGCAGGTAATGAAGACAAGGATTATTGAGAAGCTGTGAGGATCCAGCCTAAGCTCTGCCAACTGACTTTATAATGGATGTAATTTGGATGATAAAGTGGCTTTTTCAAACAGTGCCAGACAGTGTTAGGTATCAGAAGGACAGGAGGAATCTGCCAGGAGTAAGGATGGGGACCAAGGGGAATTTCTTGGAACCAGGGATGGAAAGACAAGAACATGGAAAAGACAGGAGTCAGGACCTTGTAGGTGGCCTCCCTGTGCTAATGGAAAAGTCTGTGCTTAGGGCCCCAGCTGGAGAGAGAAGAACTACTGGAGGAGGGGAGCTGGGCTGGGAGAACCCTAAGGCTTTGAGAGTCCAGAGGGACCTTGGAGGTGAGGAGGGAAGGCTCTGGGTGCTGGGAGAGGGGAAAGGTTGTGCTTCTGGCCTAAAGCTCTTGGGAGCAGAGAAAAGTTTGGGGTATGAAAGCTTTGGGGGGTGGGCAGCTACATTTATAGGAGGCCAAGGGAAAGGGGCAAAGGGGCCTGTGGATCTGAGAAGATGATGGGCTGGGAGGTAAGGGGAAGTGAGACCAACATAAAGGCCCAGAACAGGACACAGGGAGGAGGGGAGACTGAGTCATGGCAGAAGGGGTAAGTGTACATACTGGTGGAAGGAAGGGAGGCCAAACCCATGAAGACAATCTTTCTGGAGAGCTTCTGGGAACGGCCTGGCTAACCTTTGTACAGGGGTCTTCATTGCTTCAGAACCAATCTTCTTCTAGATGACAACTTAACTGCTACAACATCAATAAGAACTTTAGGGAGCAGAGTAAAATCTGAGCTTCATTTGAAGGACTAGGGACATGGGTACTGTTTTTATTACTTCTTCAAGCTTATAAGAAGAGAAACAGAGGCACCTGGGTGGCTCAGTCGTTAAGTGTCTGCCTTCAGCTCAGGTCATGATCCCAGGGTCCTGGGATTAAGCCCCTCATTGGGCTCCCTGCTCCACGAGAAGCCTGCTTCTCCCTCTCCCACTCCTCCTGCTTGTGTTCCCTCTCTTGCTGTGTCTCTCTCTGTCAAATAAATAAATAAAATAAAATAAAATAAAATAAAATAAAATAAAATAAAAAAGATGAGAAACAGAAATGGAAATGTATTTGATGGTGCAAAAGTACAATTTTATTTCTGTACTGTGGCTAGATATTTGAATGCTTGGAGACAACCCCATTCTACTTTATGACAATCTATTAAAGTGGTGATAAATTAATGTTATTCAATCACTTGTTGACTATCAGTTTCCCCCACTAGAATGGAGTTCCACGAGGTAGTGACCTGTGGGTCTTCTCATTGCCATATTTGCTGTACTTAGGACAGTGCAGAGACCTGTGAGTCTTCTCATTGCCATATTTGCTGTACTTAGGACAGTGCCTTGCACACAGTGGGCTGGGCCATCTATAAATGTCTAAATAAAAAAGTAACAAGGGGTAATGATGGAATGCTCAAGGGGTGCCTGGGTGGCTCAGTCAGTTAAGTGTCTGCCTTTGGCTCAGGTCATGATCCTGGGGTCCTGGGATCAAGCCCTGTGTCAGGCACCCTGCTCAGTGGGGAGACTCCTTCTCCCTCTCCCCTGACCCTCCTTCCCTCCCTGCTTGTGCTCTCGCTCACTCTCTCTGTCTCTCTCAAATGAATAAATTAAAAAAAATCTTTGAAAAAAAGATGGAATGCTCAAATTGATCCATAAATATGGGTGCCTTGGAGGACTTTGAAAATGATGGAGAAAAAGAAAAACAATTGCAAGATTCCCAGTAATTCTTAGGAGAAAATAACTGTAAAGGGGGAAGAGAACAAAACATGGTCTCAGATGTCAGTATACCAGTGGAGCCTGGGGCATGAAGACAGCAGCACTGATATTTAAACACAAAAATGTAAATACAATGTCATAGGTGTAAACAAGATTTGCAGGGATGTGACTGACAGCTGGAAGTGACTTTGAGAATGCAAACTTTGTCCACAAGGAGCAGCTCTGGTAGACAAGGAGGCAAGCAGATATCAAACTCAACACCCCCAAACCAAATAATCCAGTTAAGAAATGGGCAGAAGACATGAATAGACAGTTTTCCAAAGAAGACATACAGATGACTAAGACACATGAAAAAATGCTCAACATCACACATCATCAGGGAAATACAAATCAAAACCATGATGAGATACCATCTCACACCTGTCAGAAGGGCTAAAATTATTAACACAGGAAACAACAGGTGTTGGTGGGGATGTGGAGAAAGGGGAACCCTCTTACAGTGTTGATGGGAATGCAAACTGCTGCAGCCACTCTGGAAAACAGTATGGAGTTTCCTCAAAAAGTAAAAAATAGAACTACCCTACAATCCAGAAATTGCACTACTAGGTATTTACCCAAAGGATACAAAAATACAGATTCAAAGTGGTACATGCACCCCAATGTTTATAGCAGCATTATCAACAATAACCAAACTATGGAAAGAGCCCAAATGTCCATTGACTGATGAATGGATAAAGAAAAGGTGATTTTATATATATATATATAAAATAGTATATATATTTATTTATATTTATATAATTTATAATTTATATTTATTATATATATTTATATATAATATAATATTATTATATAATATATTTTATATAATATTGTATAAATATATTATATATTTATATTTATTATAAATATATTTTTATATATTATATATTTTTATAATAAATATAAATATAAATATATATTATTTATATATAAATATATTTATTTATATTTATAATATTCCATTATATACTTATAATGGAATATTACTCAGCTATCAAAAAGAATGAAATCTTGCCATTTACAATGATATGGATGGAACTAGAGTATATTATGCTAAGTGAAATAAATCAGTCAGAGAAAGACAAATATCATATGATCTCACTCATATGTGGAATTTAAGAAACAAAACAGATGAACATATGGGAAGGGGAAAAAAGAGAGAGAGGGAAACAAACCATAAGAGACTCTTAATGATAGAGAACAAACTGAAGGTTGATGCGATGTGGATGGAACTGGAGGGTGTTATGCTGGGTGAAATAAGTCAATCAGAGAAAGACATGTATCCTATGACCTCACTGTTATGAGGAATTCTTAATCTCAGGAAACAAACTGAGTGTTGCTGGAGTGGTGGGGGGTGGGAGGGATGGGGTGGCTGGGTGATAGGCATTGGGGAGGGTATGTGCTATGGTGAGCGCTGTGAATTGTGCAAGACTGTTGAATCACAGATCTGTACCTCTAAAACAAATAATGCAACATATGTTAAGAAAAAAGAAGAAGAAGATAGCTGGAGGGGAAGAATGAAGGGGGGAAATTGGAGGGGGAGACGAACCATGAGAAACGATGGACTCTGAGAAACAAACTGAGGGTTCTAGAGGGGAGGGGGTGGGGGGATGGGCTAGCCTGGTGATGGGTATTAAAGAGGGCACGTTCTGCGTGGAGCACTGGGTGTTATGCACAAACAATGAATCATGGAACACTACATCAAGAACTAATGATGTAATGTATGGTGATTAACATAACAATAACAAATTTTAAAAAAATGAAGGTTGATGGAGGGAAGTAGGTGGGGGATGAGCTAAATGGGTGATGGGGATTGAGGAGGGCACTAGTGATGAGCACTGGGTGTTGTATGTAAGTGATGAATCACTAAACTCTACTCCTGAAACCAATATTACATTATATGTTAACTAACTAGAATTTAAATAAAAATTGATGTACTATATGTTTGCTATTTGAATATAAAAATAATAAAAAAATAAACTATACTTCTGCCAAACAATAAAAATTAAAAAAATTTTTAAAAATAAAAATGTGAGGAAAAAACATAAAGCAAGCAGATATTCAGGGCTCCTCTGCTGAAGCTCAAAGAAAGGCCAATGGGTAGGGACAAAAAGCAGACAGTGCCTTGCACATGCTGCCTCAGTGTTTATTTCATGAATGAATGAGTGAATAAGTGATGAAATCCTCTTGTGGGAGCAGAGCACAAAACACCTAACCTGTTGGAAGGTCATTATGCGGATTTCAAAACAGACTTAGAGGGAAGGCCTGCCAGTGTGATAAGTGGTTGGCAGATCCTCAAACTCTATTTCCTACGTGTTTTATATGACTCTGCAGTGCTTAATCCAGCTGGTTGCTTCTTTCTCATCCCACCAAATTCCTTCTCACATCTGCTCCAGCTACTCTCTTAGCTATCTTCCTGAACCAATTCTTGTGCTAGAAAGTTCCAGAAGGTTCAGCTTCTGAAAATTTTAGGGTTTCTTATACTCCAGCTGAGCTGGAAGAAATTAGATTTAGCTAAGTACCTAGAATTGTATCTAGCCCCTAATTGCCATTCAATAAAAGTTCACTGAATTGAATGCAATCCACCCCCCTCACCCGAAGCCCTGCCACACTCACATATTATAGAGGGAGAAATCAAGGCTTAGAAAATGGAGGGAACTTGTTTAAGTTCCATGGTGAAAAAGCTGGGATCAGAGTCCCAGGTCCCCACCTCCTGGGTTAGTACTATTCATCATCTCTACATGCCTTTGGCAATTGCTGATCTTCTCTATTTACTCTGGCTTCCACTCCCCCCCCACCAAGGTAGATTTTAAAAAGCTCTGTCCCTCATCACTCATTTCCTCCTTCTTCCTCCATACTACCCACATCCAATTTTTAATAGATTCTCCTTACCCATATTATTTGTCCCCTGCCCTCTTTCTCTCTCTCCACTACCACCCCAGAATATTTTCCCTTAATAAAAAGGCAGTATCTGGGGCACCTGAGTGGCTCAGTCGGTTAGGCATCTGCCTTTGGCTTGGGTCATGATCTGAGTCCTGGGATTGAGCCTCATATTGGGCTCCCTGCTTCTCCCTTTCCCTCTGCCTCTCCCCCGTTCGTGTTCTCTCTCTCAAATAAATAAAAAAAAATTTGAAACAAGCCTCAGTATCATCAGATGGAATACTCAGCAAAGTCAGAAAACAAAGTCCTCAAGTTGATGAAACTATTTATAAAGGGGAGTGAGCAGGCTTTACAATCACTGGTAGCATTTTGTGTGCCATTCTGGGAAAAGTACTACAGGTCTCTGGAAGGTAGACTAATACGCTAGTCGCTGTCTATATTACACTTTTCCTTCAGACATACAGAAATCCTCATTTGTACTCATTCAAGAAATGAGTATGTTAGAAGTTAAATGCCAAAGTTTTGAAGGACTGGCTTAAATCCCCTGGAAATACACCAGAGCAAATTCCAGGTTAGCCAGAGATTTAAATGTGAAAAATAAAACCATAAATATGTAGAAGTTCATATAGGTTAATATTTTTATGCTCTTGAAGTGCAGAAGGCAACATTTTCTAGCATGATTTTTAAAGACAGAAGCCATAAAGTAAAAGATTGAGAGATTCCATTATATATAAATCTAAAACTTTTTAAAATTTAAATTCAATTAGCCAAGCACAGCATGCAGAAACAACTTGCAAACAAAATTGCAACATACATGACAAAAAAGAGTTAACAGCATTACTATTTTAAAAGCCTGAAAAATCTATAAGAAAATGATAAACAACCCAACAAAAACATGAGCAAAGAGCATGAATGGAAAAGTTACCAAAGTTAATAAGGATTTGAAAAGATGTTCAATCAAACTATTAATCAGAGAAGTGTATTGCTGGTCTGAGTATAGATTCTTGTAAATTTTCTGCAGGGCAATCTGGAGAAGTGTGTGAATCAGACAAGGATGCAAGAGCCTTGTTTACAAAAAAACAACATGTAAGAAAAAATTAAAATGTCCATTAGTAGGATTTAGTTAACTAAATTATTGGTGCACCAATACAAAAGAATGTTATAGATGTATTAAAATGATGATGTAAATCTCAATGTACTAACATTAAACAATGCACTCGGCATATTACTACATGAGAAAATCAAGTTACAAAAACAATACGCATAAAATAATCTTTCATTTTTGTGAAAAATTTTATTTGCCCATGATAAAAGCCTGCACCTACATCAAAATTTTACTGATGTGATTTTCATTGTCCTCTTTATAAATTTTTCATTGCCTAAAAATATTTCAGTGATAATAACATTTACTCTATTTTATTCATTTAACAAACATTCTAATAGTGCTTATATATGCCAGGCACTCTTCTAAGAACTTTACTAATGTTAACTCATTTTCCCAGAACAGAAAAATGTAAGTAATAAAGTATTTTCCATGTGGGGTAGAGTGGAGGGGCGCATCTCAGAAGTGAGAGGATGCTGGATAATATGAGACTCATAGAAGAAATCCACCATGTTTTGACTCAAAGCCATCTCCTTTTAATGACACAACGAGGTCAACAGGTCATGGGAGCCCCATTCCTTTGCCTTTCTCTCATTCTTTTTAATGATGGGACAACTAATTAGCCATTAAGGATTAGCCAAAGAGGGTTTAAGCAGAAGAGCATGCTGGAGCCAGGAGAGGGGGGCTTCCAGTCGCACAGGCCCTGCTTTGATTCTGGGCCACACTGCTTAGGAGCTGTGTGATATGGGGCAAGTTTGCCTCACTTTTTAGAATCTCAGTTTCCTCATCTGTAAGGTGAGGGGGCAGAGCTAGAAGTTTTATACCATGAGACTGTTTGTTTCCTAAATCTGAGCTCCCTCACTTTTCCCTCTTCTTTAAAGAGCCAGGAAGATCATGTCAACATTCTCTCTGGTATGGGCCACCCAAACTTCAGAAAGTCTTACATCCATTTAATGGCTGGGTTACCCCCAGAACAACCTGCGATGGCAACCTTGGCTTATCTGCTGACATATGGAATTATTGATCCTTGGTCTTGGAGTTCTAAATGTTTTGCATTTTCAAATGTGTTTGTTGTCCTTCCTGTTAAACTTGCCCTGGAAGCATTATCAATAAACAAGGTGTTTGATTACCACATGGATAGTGTGCTTGATACATTTATTCTCTTGCTAGAAATGCCTCTAAGGATGGATCCCTTTTGCAAATTACCAGCAAACTTTCTCTTGGTCTTCTCCATCTCAGCCTTAAACTGCCCAAGAATCTCTTCATCTTCCTAAGTCCCCAAATATCTAATCTCTTCCCTTCCCTCCACCTTGTTATCTCATACTTTTGAATATAACATCAAGATATGGAGCATAACAGGCAGGGTTTAGGGCCAGGGACAAGGTCAGGCCATGGGTTTGGCCTGGCCCTCCCTAGAGGCTTGGATTTAGTAATGGGGGAGGTTTCTGGACTGTCACATATGACAGGTCCCTTAAAGAGCACCACCTTCATTCTACAGATGGTAAGACTGAGGTCCAGAAAGGGGCAGGGTCATAACAAAGGTCATAGGAGTTATTGGTGGAAAAAGGACTGGCTCTAAAGACAACCCAGAATGATTTTATCGCTGTCAGCTCAGCCAACCCTATTTATTCATTCATTCAACAAATATTTATTGAATATCTGTTTTGTATCCAGTACTAGGGATACAGCAGTAACCTAGATAGATGTGGTTCTTGTCCCTACAGACCTACAGAGCTCATGGTCTAGTAGGGAAGACAGACTTGAGTCCCAGAATAGTTACAAGAGGTAGTACAGCATGGTAGGTAGAGGCATGGGCTCTAGAGCTGCTCTGTTCTGTGTTCAGATCATCCTTCTGCCACTTAATAGCTGTGCAAACTGGTAATTTCGTTTTTCTTCTTTGTATCTGTATAAGAATTTGGAAAGGGCTTTGGCACTGGCTCCACATCCCAGGTGACCTGGTCAAACACTTTCACCTTTCAGGCTTCAGTTGCCATAGCTGTGATGGAAGGAAGTATGTCTGGATGACCTCTGTTATTACTGCCAGCTGAGTCATAAAGAATTATCACAGCCTAGTGTTAAAATGCTATGGAAGAAGCCACTACCACACAGATTTACTTTCCAAGTTCCCTGGGGGCCATTCTTGTTCTTCCTTATTAATGAGTTCTCTCTGACACAATTTGGTGCTTTTCAAAGGATGCTTGTGAAAGACACTACTTAGACATAGTCTTGTTATTTCTCCACCTTCACATCACTTCTGCATCTAGTCTCATTGGATTAGTAAATAAGCTCTTTCCCTCGCTTGAACCATTCTGGTATTATTTTTCTGCCCATTTTAGAATGCTTGTCACTCTCTCCCTTGAAATCCAGTTTTGTACTTATGCAGTTTGCCTTGGAGACTGGTAATAACTGGAGGATAGGGACTTAGCCTCTCTCCCTGGAAACTCCCCAGAGTGCTTAACACAGAGCCTTGAAAAGACAAAAACCAAGATAGTGGTGTGTGTGAGGAATAAGTTCTATATGGCAAAGATTCTATGGATTTTGACCACCTGCATTAGAGTTGCCTGGGGGAAACTGATTTGGAAATGTACCTCCAAGGCCTCCTCCACACCTATATGAATTAGAATCTTGGAAGAAGAGAAGTAGTAGTCTGCATTTTTAACAGGTACCCTAGATGATTTGAATGCATCCTACAGTCTAAAGACCACTGGGTTAGACGTTCTAAGTATTTAGTTGAAGGCTCAGTGGGACAGCAATTCATTTTCCTAGTTGTCAACTAGAAAACTGATATAAGTGAGTTTTAAGGTCCTGTTCAGCACTAATATGTTCTGCTTCCAAGAATAAGATTTTGGAAAATCTCTTTGTCTTTCCAACTACAACAAATTACCTCCATGTACATCTCTGCAGCGTTGGCTTCTTAAAGCAAACTATAATATCAGATCCCTTCCGAATGGCTTCAGTGAGTTATTTGGGTAATTCCAGCGTTGGGAAGAATTCCAATAAATCATCAGCAAAATTCCACATGCCACTGGGGAAAGAACAACTTCTTTTCTTCCTTCCTGGCCCAGGTTTTTGGAAACAACTCTCTCCTTTCCATGTGTCTTCAGCAGGAATGCATTTTGTTGGAGTGTCCCAGTCCAGGCACTTACTCATCACCACTCCCTCCCTGGGACTCTTGCACCAGTGCCCTTGCTGGGTTCCTTGGCCCCACGCTGGTTCCTTCTCCCCTCTTTGTCAAAGTAGATGCTTTCACCAGAACCAAGTTCTGATAGTGGCTCTCCCCTGGGTCACACAGCCTCCTATGTCTTCCCATTAATCACCTAGAGCAGAAAGTCCAAGGTCCAGATTAATGAGCCTGCCATTGAAGACTCCTAGTTACTTGGCCTTGCCCTCTCTGGCCCTAATGTGCATACCCTTCCTACAAGCACCCTATGTTCTAGTTCAGTGTTTCACAAAGTGTGGTCCCGGAGCTACTGGCTTCAGAGTCACCTGGAAGTATTTCTGAATTTGTGAGCTTGCTCTGTGGCACTTTCACCATCAGAGTTTTTAAAATCTGCAAGCTCCTGCTACTCCAAAGCTCCCTCTGTTTTTAAACACTATGATGTATTTGCCCCCCCAAGCCCCATCATCTTTAAACAAACTCTGGGAAGTCTTATTTCTGTTGTACTGCTTTGACCTTTAATCTATTATTCCTGACACCTTCAGGTGGAGCCAGTGGAGGTCAATGGACTAGAGCTAGACAGAGCCCAGAACTCTAGCATAAACACTATGATTCTGATGTCAAGACAGACAGTCAAGTCTGAGACAAAGCTCTTATGGAAATCTGAGTCTGAAGGCAAGAAGATGAGCTGCAGATGGCAGAATTAGGATTATGTATAGAAGATGGAGCCCTAATGTCAGAAGCCAGGCTGAAACAGGGTTGGAGGAGAGACATGTTATGAAGCAGTGAAGTTGTCAGCACTTGAAGTGTTGCCAACACTTCAGCAGTGTTGGGTTACACTTGAGTCTCTGTTATTGATCATGAGATGTGTGACTCTGAACAAGTCATTCCTCCAACTTAACACCTTTCAATGGGTCCCACTACCTATAGAATAAAGATCAACACACTTATTCTTGCTTATAATGCACTATCCAGAATGCTCCCTTCTACATGTTCATCCTCATTTCCTTCTATTCTCTCTCTGTGTGTGATTTGATCAATTACTTGGCCTTACTGAACTCCACGCAGTTCTAATAGAGAGATGACTTTCCATTTTCCAAATCTTTTCATTGTTCTACCTTTTGCCTGGATGCCATTGCTTCCTCTTGTCTGTCTCCTTTTCTGCTCTAAGACTTATTTTCTATGAATCTTACCCTGACTTTCACCATGGAATGAGTGTTCTTTTCTGTTGCTCCATGGCATCCTACCTCCTCCCTCAATGGGTTTAGTGGTAGTTTTTTTTTTCTCTCTTTCTTCCTTCATAGATGGTGAACAACCTGAAGGCAACCTGATCTCAGAACCCTGTGCTCTTCAGCATCCCTGAAGCATTCACCTAGCAGAGGGCCTTATGCAGAGTAGTCACTCAAGAGATACTGTTAAAAGAATGTATGCATGAAAAAAATGTATAAATAAGATGAGTTGAGATCAGACTCAAGTAGACCAGATTAAACCAGACGAGATAAAATGTGATATTTCTGAAAGGTTAGGAGAGCAGAAAGAGATGAAAAATAAGGCCCTCAGCCTCCTTCCTCAAGTTAGTGTGTGTCACCTCAAAAATGTTTCTGCCTGGGACTTTGTGAGAGTGGCTCAACCCACTCTGTTCACAATCCCCTCCACATCTTCAGGACTGGAATCTCAGGTGGGCCTCGGGATGAGGGTGGGGGCAGTAGGTTCAAGAGAACATTTGCAGAAGAGAAATATGCTCACAAATGCCTCACTGATGTGCCCTCTGCTTTCTGTAGGGTCTCCCACAGGTCAACTGAGGTCCCCACACTAATGACTGGCTCTTCCATCAAGTCTGTTTTGACTTGGTGTTAAAACCATATTATATCAGTCTAACTAGAAAAATGGCTAACCTCTAATACCCTGAGAACTGTGAAAACTCAACTGGTACTTCATAAAAGTCCTTATTAAGTTCCATGTTTGGGAGAAAATGGGAGGCACCACAATGGTATCTATAGGAAAAACAACAACAACAGCAACAAAAGTAATTTTTAAAAAACTTGGCTTTGTGGATACTGGCTTTTTTTTTTCTAACTTTGACCAGCCCAAATTCTAGCTGTTGCTACAGTTTTACAATTGCTTCACAATAGTGAATAGGTCTCAGGGACCAATGGGTTCCCCTTAACATAGATTTATAGCGTATGATACAATCAACTGAAAAATGGCAATGAACAGATTGGTGGCATATTTGAATTCATTTGGCTGCTGCAATTTAATACGGTTTATATTAAATATGATTGTGCCCAGGACCACATAAAACATGAGTTATAAGGACCAAGAGCAAATGTTCTGGTACATAAGTACCTCAAACTTCACTTAATTAATAGACGGGACTGTAAAGGCAAAAGCCAAAACCAAATCTCAATTGCTGCTTATTCCTGGAGCCAGGAATTGACACATCTTCCTGGCAGCAATTTGTAAATTCAACACTTGCTTTTGCTGTGGCAAGACTCACTCCCCTTTCTCCTCAAAGAAATCATAGTAGTTCTTGGCCTGTTTTCTTGGCTCCTTGAAAGACAAAGACTAGATCTCTTCAGCTCTTCATGCCCTTCATAAAGAATGTTGGCCTCATGTGGGCCAGAGACTCTTTTCAAATAGGCAAAGTAACAACATTGGTGTTCCCCAGGGCCAGATGATTTACCCATACTCTCCATGAACATTCTTGTTCTGTCCTATGGTTTAGCTACCTATGAGGTATTAGAATAGACAAGGTTAATGTTGCAGTTACAAATACATCCTCACATCTCAGTAGCTTAAAATGATAGAAAATTTTTTCTAGACACTTGAAGTGCAATGCAAATGTTTCTGATAGGGTGGCTCTCCTGAGTATCTCTTCTTCAAATGAGGACTCAGAAATTCCAAGATCCTTCCATTTCATGATGCTGTCATCTTAAATGCCTCTGAGGGAAGAA
This sequence comes from Zalophus californianus, assembly GCF_009762305.2. Classification (NCBI taxonomy): domain Eukaryota; kingdom Metazoa; phylum Chordata; class Mammalia; order Carnivora; family Otariidae; genus Zalophus; species Zalophus californianus. Next base: position 4,076,838 of record NC_045612.1, on the reverse strand, counting down.
AAACTGGAAGGGGAAGAAAGATGTGAAGGATAACACACCCAATGTTTCACTACCTTGGCCTGGGAGTGACACACATGACTTTTGTTCACATTCCATTGTAAAAAAAAAAAGGCATCCAGGTGCAAGGGGTGATGGTTATGTAGCCAGCCATTGGCTGGGAAACTGTTTCCCATTCTATACTATGGAACAGGAACACAAGCTACCTAACCATTTCTGCCTCAGGCTCCCAAATCTGTATTTTACCTAATATTTATTTATCTATTTGTTCATTAAAAAAATTTATTGAGCTTCTACTCTAAGATAGGCAATGGGAACTTGCAAATGAATCAGGATTTCTATCCTCAGACACACAGCCTAGTGGGGGCCCTTTCACACAAAAGTACACCCTGTTGCTTTCCTCCTGTCAATTTAACAATCACATGATGTCCGATTACCCAAGGACACAGACTTCTCAGTGACTGGTCTTGAGAGTCTTCATACAAATGTGATCTTTTTGTCATTCATGGGCAGGGGGTCAAGTGCTTCCAGAAGAATGTTGAACCTCAAGGAAATCCCTCTGTAACCCCAGTTAAGATTCTCTTAACTCTCTCCTATTATTCCTATTCTTGACGATCTTCTTGGCTGTTTCTTTGCCTGGTATTGCTTTCTGAAAGCAAATATTTAGTATAACTCAGTTAAAAATGAAACCTTTTATAATATCATGATTATGTCATTTTCTGCTTAAAACCTTTCAAATGGGTCCCATAACTGGGATCAAACTCTATGCTAACTCCCTGGCCCATAAAGCCCTTCCTGATCTGGCCTTTGCAACCTCATATCCTGCCACTCTCATCACATGCCAGACTCACTGGTCTCGACAGTCCTTGAATATGCCAAGCTTATTTTTACCTCTGAATATGCTGTATCCTCTGCCTGGAGTGATTTTTCCACTAATATTTGTCTAACATGTGCCTTCTTGTCGTTCAGATATCAAGTCAAATGTCATCTCTGCAGAGAAGCCTTTTCTGACCACGCAGTCAATTCCAGTTTTATTATCTTGTTTTTGCACACTGCATAGCACTTATAACTATGTGAAATTATCTTCTTTGATTATCTTTGTGTGTCTTGGGGCTGCCTACTCCAACTCTAATGGCAGTTCCATAGCAGCAGGGATTTTGTTTGTCTTGTTCATTTCTCAACCTCCATCACTGGAATAGTGGGACATAGCAGCTTTTTAGCGTAGGCTTGTTGCATTGATGTGTGCACGCATGAATAACTGGACATTGTGCCATTACTGAGTTCTTGTCACCACTCTTGTCACTAATGTCACCACTCCTGTCACCAACTCCATTGCTATCACTGACATTGTCAGTGTCTCTACAGCTCTTTCCTTTGCTTGCCTTGCACAAATAGACAAGGAAAACTCAGAGCAACACTTTCTTCCTTCTTAAAGTGAAAGTACTTGGGGGTAACTTTGACAATTAGAATCTGAAAATATGTGTGAGATCCAGGAGCAAATTTTAAAAAGGTTCTATCATAGCTGAGAGAGTTGTCACAATGTTCATATACTCTAGTGCCTACATTTTACTCATAGATTTGGGATTCTCTGGACTCTTACTTTAGACACAGTTCTAAAAGTTAATAGTACTTTCTCCGGACTCATTGTTGGCTCCTCCTCCTCCCATCCCCTATAGACTTTTTTTTCACCTAGTATTCTGTTCTTGGTACTCCTTTTTCCCTCTCTTTACATGCTTTCTTTTGATAATCTCACACAGCTTCAATTATTACCTCTGTGATATTCATTCCTAAATCTTTTTGGTAGCCCCAATATCTCGAAGGAGCTCCAACTGCCTGCTGGGCAGAGAATGCCACCCAAGGGTTCACCTTCAACTCTCAAACTCAGTGTACCTGAAATGAAACTCATTCATTTCCTTTCTCTTATACCTCCTCCCACCAACCTGCCCCCTACTAATGTATCTCTATTTTTGTTATAGCTAAATCAGCCTGAAGCCTCAAGGTCAAATGCTCTCTCTGACTATTCTCTATGCCTCGTTCCCTACATACAGTTGGTGGGCATCTGTCAAGTCTACTTCCTTAATATTTCTCTGAATTCATGGTGCCATGATCATTGTTCAGATCTCATTGCCAATCATCTGAAATAATAATTTTGATTACCAACTCCTTGCTCAAAATCTTCAATTTTTATTTCCTATAAGGAAGAGTCTTAATTCTTCAGCCTGCCATTGAAGGACTTCCATAGTCTAGCTCCACTTTCCTTTCTGATTTTACCTCCTCTTTATACTCTAACTAAAATGAATTCCTTGCATTTCTTTCAATACACCCTGAGGCTTATTGCCTACATTTAATTTTTTAACAAATATTTATTGAGCACCTATTATGTGTTAGGTCTTGACATTTTGTTCATAGTTCTCTTTCTACCTGAAATACCCTTCTTTCCATCTGTGTTTCCAACCATATCATTTTCAAGACCCAGCTCAAATGCATCCTCCTCCAAGTAGTCTTTTCTGATACCCTAGCCATAAGTGATTTATTCCTCCTCAGAATACCCATGACACATTTTCTGTACTTCTCTTACAGAGTGTATTACTCTGCTTGTACATGTGTACACAGCTCTTTTACACCACTGGATCAGAAGTACCTCAAGAATGGAATCAGTGTCTGATTCCCTCTGTGGTCCCCACTTTTCACATATTGGCCATTCAAAAACTGCTTAATAAATAAGTAAATGAATGAGGAGGCTTGAGGCTTGCTCCTCTGTTTTCCCACATTTTAGAAAGAGTGCAGTGCTTGAGGAGGTAAGCATGCTGAGTTGGGATGGTTGATAGACTAGTTAGGAGGAAACCTACATAAAACCTACACAAAGCTGACACAAAACCTCAAAAACTAGTTTGGGGCCATTGAGAACATGGGGCCCTGACCACTGCCCTATGTACTGCCTAATGCAAGAATTTTATTTTAGAATGATGAACCTTGGGCATTGCAGAAAGTGGGACTTTGAATGTTATTCTTTTTAGATTATAGGCAAGTGTGTAAGCCATCTTGCAGGATTTCATCACAAATGATTAAAATGATTTTTAAAGTGTTTCTGGGTTTAAAAGGGGTTATATTAAGTTATGTGCAAATTTCATGTCTGAGGAATACCTCATTTCCAGCAATGCTGGTGGATAAATGAAGCATTACTCTAATAGATTAAACTGCATATTTTGTATATCTAATTTCTCTTTCCATTCCCTTCCCTCCTCAATATGTTCTGCATAGTGAAGGAAAAAGAGAAAGATGCTTTTTAATCCTCTAATTAAATGTCAAACCATTACCCAGGTAGCCACAGCACAGTGTCCTCAGCACATCTGTCAGGGCTGCTATCCATCAACCTTCTCCTTCTAGGCAGAAATGTGATTACTTCTTGGAACGATGTCAACAATTTCTAACTGCAGAAAGTTGATCTAGTTTGATATTACTCATGAAGGGATGTATTACTGGAAATATGAGGGATTAAAAAAACAACTATATTCCGATTGTATTTTGGTTAAGGATCAGAAATCAGTACTGAAATGTTAAACTTTCTTTTTTCTTTCTAGGCCTCAGGTACACAAATTGTATTAATTGTGTTAATCATACAATTCCTTTTATGGCACTTCATCATCCTTAGATCATGTAGCATTTTATTTATTTATTTAAAATATATATATAATAAATACCTGTGAATCCAACACCCAACCTAAGAACTAGCCAAGAATTACCAAGAACTTTGAAAAATTCACTTCCTCCATCTCATCACCCTGCTTTCCCGCTCCCCTTCAAGAGAAAACCACTATCCTGAATTTTCTGTTTATCACCTCCATGCTTTTTAAATTATTTCTTTTGCTTTTTAAATAGTTTAATTCCATATGTATGTACTTCTAAACAATACATTGTTTAGTTTGGCTTATTGCATTTTAATGAGGATACCAGTATCAAATAGTGTTCTGGGACTTGCTTTTTATTACTCAACTTTATGCTGTATTCATCTATATTGTTTTTGGTAACTGAAGTTCATTATTTTTCACTGCTATAGGATATTTCAATCAATGAATAATTATTTATCTTTTTTTTTCTGTTGCTGGGAATTTGGGTTGTTTCCAAATTTTTTTTGTATTTGTTTTTTGCCATTACAAACAAGGCTGCTGTGAATATTCTTATAATATGTCTCTGTGAGCACATGTGCAAGAATTGTTTTTTTGAGTCTTGGGCATGCAAATTTTGCAGTTTACCAGTAAACACCAAATTGTTTCTCGAAGTGATAAACCTATGTACAGCAGCAATTTCTAAGAAATTCTGTTACTTTCTCTGCTTGATTTATTTCACTTAGCATAATCTCCTCCTGTCCCATGCATGTTGATGGAAAAGTTGGGTATTCATCCTTTCTGATAGCTGAGTAATATTCCATTGTATATATGGACCACATCTTCTTTATCCATTCGTCTGTTGAAGGGCATCTCGGCTTGTTTCACTTATTTGTGGAACATGAGGAATAGCATAGAGGACGTTAAGAGAAGGGAGGGAAGAATGAAGGGGGTGGGGAAATCAGAAGGGGAGATGAATCATGAGAGACTATGGACTCCGAGAAACAAACTGAGGGTTTTAGAGGGGAGGGTGGGAGGATGGGTTAGCCCGGTGATGGGTATTAAGGAGGGCATGCACTGCATGGAGCACTGGGTGTTATATGAAAACAATGAATCGTGGATCACTACATCAAAAACTAATGATGTATTGTATGGTGACTAACATAATATAATAATAAAAAAAAGAAATTCTGTTACTGTTCATGTTAGTGTAGTCAAATTTATCAATCTCTTCTTTCATGGTTAGTGCTTGTTTGTGTCTTGTTTAAGAAATTTTTTCCTTATCCTGAGGTCACAAAAGCATTCCCCTCTATTTTCATCTAAAATTCTTGAAGTTTTATTTTGGACGTCAAAGTATTGAATCCATCTGGAGTTAATTTTTCTGTATGATGTGGGGTAGGGACTCATTTTTTTTTCTTTTTTTAATTTAAATTCAATCAGCCAACATATAGTACATCATTAGTTTTAGACGTAGAGTTCGATAATTCATCAGTTGCGTATAACACCCAGTGCTCATCACATCACATTTTTTTGCACTCTAGCTATTGAATAGTCATGAATGCCTTCATATCTATTCTTTTGGATTTATTTTTTCCCCCAAATCTCCTAGTAAAAATTCCTCTCTAAGAATATCTACTTTATTCTAACTAAGCTAAGAAAAGTACGGTTTTCCACACTTACGTTGGTCTAAGGAGAAGAATGAGCAGTAGGGGTGGCCACTTTTCTACATGTGTTGATGAGATTAGGGCTGGAATAGTACCATGCTCTGCTTTAGAGCACTGACTCAGAAGTCAGAGAGTCCTAGGTTCAAATCTCACCTCTTCCATTTGCAAGCTGTGGAACCTAGGGCAGGTTACTTAACCACTTTGAGCCTTAGTTTCTTTGAAAAATAAGAGTAAGGATATGCTCACCTTTTAAGACCACTGTGAGAATTAAATGAGAAGGCGAATGTAAAAGACCCAGCTAAAGGCCCAGCATACATAGTCTACTTGAGAGCTGGGATTATTATTAGGGCCTTTAGCCCAGCTTGACTGTCCCTACCACTTTCATTCTTGTTTGCAAAGTGTGGTCATGGTAGTGAAGAGCATCTCTATATCCTTAATATATACCTATATACCTTTATATAACTATATACCTCTTAATATCTATGCACCTATATATACCTATATAGCTCATTGTCTTCTATATATCTCTGTATCTTCCAGTGCTTGACTGGAGAAAATAAAGTGTTAGTGGCTGAGAGATTGAGGAACAAAGTGTCAGAGGGTGGTTGCAGCTACTGCTGGGGCTGATTGCTATGGATTCCCTTCAGGTTCTGCCAAAGCCCATTGTTTATCTTTTATTCTTTATTAAAGCTTTTAAACCATACACATTTAGTGAGGATGGCCTTGACAACTGAGGTCCACAACCTGATTATTCCTCAGCATTATTTTAGCACTGTTCTACTGTCTGTTTTCATCTTAGCCTTTCTCTTTCTTTCTGGTTCCAAAGTACTTGATCACTCTATTTTCTCATTTTCCTATTGTAAGTTTTTCTGATTTTTTTGGCATCTTGAGAAATAAAAGTTTTATTTTATAACTATTTATTTTATGTCTTTTGCTTTGAGAGCTAAATTTTGAAACTCTCACTTCTCTGAGCATTTATCTTCCTTTCCTTGTATGTGGGATTCTGCAAATTGGTGCAGTTTCATATATATGAACTTTGAATGAAGTGAATTTTTCCATGGTTATTAAAAACAAGGGCATCTGGGTGGCTCAGTTGGTTGAGCGACTGACTCTTAATTTCAGCTCAGGTCATGATCTCAGGGTCATGGGATCAAGCCCTGCGTTGGGCTCTGCACTGGGTTTGGAGCCTGCTTAAGATTCTCTCACTCTGTCTCCCTCTGCTCCCCCCGCAAAGACTTTATGAAGCTGTACAAAAAAGGATGTCCCCCCCTTACTTTCAAGGTGTTGCAATAAAAATTTTAGCTGCTGAAGTCATTCTTAATATTATTTGCTTTATTTTTCTATAAGAAAATAGCAATGGGGCTCTGTGATCTTCATAATGTCTCCCCATATACTTTTCCAGAAGGGTCCTGCTGTTCTACATGTCTTCCAGCTGAGAAAGTCCTTCCTCACCTATATGCCTTCCAGAATTTGTTACTGGTATTTTCCCTTATTGCTGCAAAGGACATTAGTAGATAATCATATCTTTTTACAAATTTAATTTGCATCTCTTGCAGGTACATGGGATTTGTAAATCATATTCATTTTTGTTGCTATAATGATATCGGTGACCAGTTTGATGTCCCCAGGGAAGCATAGGGGTTATTTTCTTGATTTTAAAAGCATTATACTCTGTTAGTGAGCAAGGGAGTTGGACTTTGATAGGAAAGAATATTTGTCTTGTAGATGAGGCACATGCAGGAGCTCCCTCTCCCTGGGATGACAACAAGGTATTTTGAAAAGAGCACTGGATTCATAATCCAAAGCCCATGGCATTAGCTGTGTGGCCTTCGGTGAATCCTTCAACTGTGTTTACCCCAGTTTTCTTCTCTGTAAAACAGGGATATGGAGTCTTGCCCTGGCTACCTCATAGGTTTAGTGTTAGCCATGCAATGAGAGTGGAAGCATCTTGATACTATTATTAGTGTTGCTGTCACCACTGCTATAGCACTACCGGCACTATTATCATTCCTCAAATACTAAACATGGAGAAAGTCTTCCAAGGCCATTAGTAGACATATCCAAAATTCAAAGTATAACAATAACAATAACAACACTTAACATTTGATGAGCTTTTACTGTGTGTGCCAGACACTGTGCTAAGTGCCTTATATGTTTCATCTCATATAATCCTCATAACAATCTTATGAAGTGTTTGCATTACCCATATTTGACAAATAAGGAAACTGAGGCACGTAGAAGTTAAACAATTCACCCTAGCTCAGAACTGGGACTGAATCGGGTGGCCTGCCGCCTAGCCTGTGCACTTAATTCTCTGCTCTATTAGCGCTTGCCTGGGCCACAGTAATGTGTGATGAGAGCCCAGCACATGTGAAGAATACGTCTATAGCTTGCAGAATATTTCCCTAATTATTATCTCATGTAAGCCTCACATCTGACACATTTTTATCGATTGAGTAAAATAGCTTAAATATCTTAGTTAATATTATCCAGCTAGTCAGCGATAGATATTACCTAAACTCCAGCCATATCACTGCCTCTTCAGGTGAGCTGATCATGATTACTGGTAATCCTCCTCCCCTCACCTTACTGCCCTGCCTTTGCTTTCATTTTAAGGACAAAGGAATGGCTAAACCATAAAGTTACAATCAATGAAAATCTTTTAGAAAAATCAAGTGTTTCATTTCATCTTTCAACAGTTGGTTTTTCAGAGAATCCTAAATCAATACTGCTCACTCTTTCCTATATCAGACCATTGGATGCTCATTGAATGATTTCACAGATCCCCATGTATGGAAGCTGTTTTTAATATAGCTTGTGGCTAAAAGGAATCCAACTGAATATCTCAATGATATTAAAGATACAGTTATCTTAATCATTTATTTTAGACATGCCTATAGCCATGTTGTTCTGTTACCCACAGTGTGTTTACTTGTGAAAGACGTGGCATTTGGTAAAAGTCACCTGTGTATTAATAAGATGAAAAGACTTTGCTAATGAAGAGGCTGATACCTTACCCATGTCACATCCCAATGGTGAAAGTTTCTATGTATCAAATAAATGATTTGGTGTTGCTTCTTGCTTCCCAGCTCCCCAAAGACCACCTGTTACATTTGGACTTCCAATGCCTAATCTTATTTTTATTGAATTGAATCTGTATAATTCTAATAGTTTAGAACTGATCAAGATCTGAACTTAAAAGAATATATTGGTAAAGTGAAGTTCTGTAAGAAAGTGTTTGGTAACTGAAATCTTGGATACCTCACTCATCTTTTCTACCTTTTGGCAATTCCACTATCTCTGTGTCTCCTGGGTCTCTCTTCAAGTAAGACTGTGCCTTTAAACTGCAAGGCATACAGAGCTCATAGCTTATTTGCCAAGGCCATGTTCTTCCTGGGCAGGTCCCAGGCAGTGACTGCACACAGTAAAGTCACTAGGGTCTAGCCATTTCTGCCCAATGTGGGACTTCTTTAAGGGTTAATCTTAGCTCTGAAGCACTGTGTTGGGTTGACCAAGAGTTTGTTATCTCTGCATTGCAGTTTGTGGTTCTTCTTGCTCAGTTCTGCTTCCTTTCCTCATTCCCTTCTTAGTGGTCAGCTCTGCATTGCCCTCTGAAGGCTCTGTCTCTCCCCCCCCCCTTATCTTTCACAGGAATTATACTCTTAACTCCACCTCAATATATCTGTTTCCAAGAGGACCTGAACTAATGCAGTCCCCAGATGTGCTCCCAGATACCATACTTCAATGTCACAACCTCCATGCATTATTTTTTTTCTTCACCCACCTTATTCATTAGCTTCTCAGCCAATACTATCTCTTTCTGTGATTCTGGTCATTTCTCTTGGAATCACTGGCTCCCAGAGTGTTCAAACAGAAAAGACCTTCAGAAACTGTCCCATAGACCACTTCACTTTATAGAGGAGATAACTAAGAGCCAGAGGTGGTAATAGACTTGTCAAAGGTCACAGAACAGGTGAGTAGTAACGTTGAAACAATAACCCTGGTCTCTTGACTCCAAGTTTAGTACTTTTCTAGTGTAGCACTTCAAAAAATTCTGTCCAAGGTAGTCCTACATTTGTGACAGGGAATCTACCTTCTTAGTTTGAGTAGACATTTTTCTTGAAGGCTCTGAAACCCATGTCCAGAATCAGCATCTTTAATCTCTGTTCAATTTGGCACATCCAATACTCACTAAAGCTGAACTATGCTTACTATCCAACCACTTAGGAAGAAATATTCCTACTTTTGTTGTGTTCCACTTCTAAATCTAGTGACTTGGCTTCCACGATTAATAACTTTGCATAAAACAAAGTATTAAGGCCCTGACCTCCCTTGTACCTTTCTTGCTGTTCTGGATTTTCCATGGAGGGCCACCAAATGCAGCTCTTTATTCCTGCCCAGAGGTTTTGACCTGTCTCCCAGCCTCCTTTCCTAGCCCAGGGAACCAGACCAGATAGTAACTAAGAAGAAATCCTGAGGGCTTCCTTATCTTGTTCCCTGGACCCTTAGTCAGTGTTGGTAGAGCACAGTAGTTAAAAGGATAGGCTTTGGAGGCAAGAAAACCTCTCTGTGTTCAAGTCTCTCCCCTAAAAGGTCAAGGTGGGGATGATAAGAGATAACGCATGTAAAACACACCATAAACACTCAATAAATGCTAGCCACTATAGGGACCAGCTACCGGCAACCTTTATCAATGAAGTCTCTTCTGCCCCACTTAGCTCTGCAGAGTTAAGGGACTTCCTAAACAGAAAGCAGACACATCCAACTAGAGAGTGCAAAATGAAGCCCTTGGATCTTCAAACAGGTCTCATTTTTCTAACTCCTCCTAAAAGCATCTCATCCTATTCTCCCATGTTTTGGGGTGGGAAGGATTGATGTCTGTCATTCTCTCTGCCCTATGGTAAACAATTCCTTCACCTCTTCCCACTCTTTCCTTGTGTGTTACTATCTGGTGATGACTTTGTTGATATTTTGGGTTTATCTCCTCCCCAGTGTTGGTTCTATCTACCATCTCCCCAACAGCTCCTTGTGCCTTCCTCCATACCTCTCACCATTTTGGGTCCCTCTGAGGAGGAGGCTGGATGGGAGGACTCCCTCTCTGCTCTTCAGAGATCCTATTGGTGAAGTTATTTGGGAACATTTAAGTCTCTCTCAAGAAAAATTCTTGGGCTTCTCAAATTCCTTATTTCCATCTCCAAGGTTAGTCAGAAATAACTACAGAAAATGACATGGGACCATGAAAGAGTCATGTGCTCTCCCCCTTCTTCCGTTGCTCTTGGATTGCTCACCCTGTCAGAGTTCCCTGAATCCACAGCTTCCAAAAGGGTGATGGAAGATGTAGACAGAGGGTCTTCCTTTTCCTCACTGATGTTGTAGCTCAATATGAGGTTAAGGATAAAGAGTGGTTCAAAACTTTTTTTTGGTGTTTTCAAACTATTTTGACCCTGCAACAAACACAAATCCAAGAATAAAGGTAACATCTCATAAGACAGTGTTATAAAGCAACAACATGATGAGGAAAAAAGAGCATCTGAACCCTAGTTCAACGGAAGCTCTTGCTTCTGAGTAGTGGATGACCTTGGATAAACTCCTTCTACTCTCTGGACCAGTTTTCCATGTGTAGAATTAGGAAGTCAAACTAGATAGAGAGGTTCCTGAGGGTAGGCGTATGCCTTATTGGTCTTTTACTTTTCCAGCATTTAACACAAGTCTTGGCACATAGTAGATGCTCATAAGTTGTCTGGCTTTGAAGTCCCTTCCAATGTCAACCTCTATGCTGATTGATTCAAAGATGTCCCCTGTAACATTAAGTTAAGAAAGGCACTTTTCACCAAGGAGAGGACTGAGAAGTAATTAATGAGTCTTCCAAGATCACTGATCCATCCTTTGGGGACACTTATCTATTTTTGTCATAAGGTAATAGGACTGTGAGGTTGTTGATAATTACTTTTGCTGCCCCAAATCTGTCCTACTTTCCATCTATCTTGCCTGATGCAGGCGCTCTTGTTTTAAAGTGTATTTAGGCATTCATTTAATATTGTAAGTGAGTGAAAATTCTAATTTAAGGGATCAATTTGACACCCAAGTTGCATCCATTCTAAAAACACGTTCTGGTTGAAGTTTGGTTTCTAAATCCTTGTTAAAAGCATCTTGTTTAACACTCCAGAAGCCCTGGGAGATTTCCCAGATGAACCAGAAAACATTCTGTATAGCTCACTTGGGGGCCTGTTTGAGGGAGGAAAAATCCATCCCAAATACCCATCAGTGATTCACAGAATGAGGTTATAATATTAAGCACATTTTCCCCATTCTTGTTGTTGAACTTATTGCTAATAAATTTAGCATATCTATTTAATACATAATATTTAAAAATTCTTCTTATATTCTAAAATGTGCTCTTGAGAATAAATTGTTTCTTTCCCATCAGGAATGCTTATTTATTTTTTGTAGTGTTAGACAATGGGAAAATATGATCTAATATAAATGTAAAATAATATGATAAAAATCTATAAATAATTTTCTCTTAACACAACTCTTTTGACAATTATCAGATGTATCAATCAAAGAAGTGTTAATAGGGAAATCAGAGGGAGAGATGAACCATGAGAGACTATGGACTCTGAGAAACAAACAGGGTTTTAGAGGGGAGGGGGGTGGGGGGATGGATTAGCCCAGTGATGGGTATTAAGGAGGGCACGTACTGCATGGAGCACTGGGTATTATACGAAAACAATGGATCGTGGATCACTACATCAAAAACTAATGATGTATTGTATGGTGACTAACATAACATAATAAAATTAAAAAAAATAAAATAAAATTGTTCTTATATGCAAAATGAACATCTAATTTGGGTTTTTTTTACATGACTCATGGATATTTGTTGCCAGTGTTTTAATTCAATCTCTAGTCAAAGGTCTCCAATAGTCACAAAAAGTCATTAGTGATATTATTTCAAGAGAAACATGAAAGTCAAAGCATTAGGATCTATGCTTGAGATGTTATTGGGCAGCACACACTTTGAAGGGGGGAGATGTTCTGGAATTGTCCAGAAGCCTCATTAAATTTAGAGAGTGTTGCCAATTGCCCCATGTAATGTGCTTCGAATAGTAGAAAACTGAAGGGGGCTCTTGGGAGGCAGGGACAGAGCAGAGTCTGAGACTGCTAATGGTTTAATCCACCACGAGTTAGAGAGGAAATGACTGAAGGCAGAGAATGACAGAATATGAGAAGATGTGACTTTGGAAAACTTTAGTGAGTCCCAACAAAACTGTTCAAACAGAACAGAAACTCTATCAAACAGATTGTTGTTTCCTCACACAAGTAAAACAAAAACCCATAGAAATATATGCTTTTCTGCAGCTTTCTCCTACCTGCTCCCACCGCTTAGGATGGACATTAGGAACTGCAGATGGTTGGATGACAAGTTAGTGACGCCTGCCACATGCCATTAGGTCAAGTCTAGTTTTAAGGATAAAGGTACTACTCAGGAAGACAGACACAAACACACTTTATATTTAAATGACCATGAAAAAAGAGGGTCTGCAGATGCCAAGGCATTCCCCCCCCCCCCCACCTCATAGTAACTACTCTCTTCAAGAGTGGGTTGGGGGAGTTGGGACCCAGACATCACTCTTACTGCTCAGCCTTAACTCATTGGCAGCCCCAGAAAGCAGCCCCTGTGTTATTTCAGACATTTCTCAAGGAAAACAAGTCAGAATCTTCACATATTTTGTCTCACAGCATCCTCAGTCCAGCCCTGAGGTAGACAGGGAAGAGATTACTGTCCTGGTTTTTCACATGATATAACTGAGGCTCAGAGAGGTTAAGTGACTTGCCCAAGAGAAAACAGTCAATAGTGAAAATCAAATTAGAAACTGGCTTTGATTTCAATCTCTCCTTGATAATAGCTCATGTAATAAACCCATTTTTGTGATTTAATCTCCTTCATCTTCGGCCTCAGACACAAAATAGAGCAGCAAATAAAAAGAATCAATGGAATTAAGGTAACTCTTACATTGAATACATTTATAAACTGTCCAGATGAACTGCTTTTTACAACTTTTGATTCAAAATTTAAAATTGGGCATTTCCTTTCTAGGCCTTAATATTAGAGGTGGGGTCATTATTCTGACACTTAAGACTTTATCAATATTCAGAAAAATTACTAAAAGTCTATCAATCTATTGATCCACTTATGATCTCAGGCCACACTGGGAGCAGGCTGTGCCTTGGAGAGTTCTGGAATTCCAGGGCTGGTCAGCAGGCCAGACCTGCATAAGTCCCTCTGTGTTTCATGGGGGCAGAGTGGGAAGACTTAGGTGTATGAGGTCTAGAGTTTCCAGGGAAGCAGGACAGATTTCTTGGTAGCAAACTGAGCCTGCCCAGAGTCTCCAGGCCACAAACTACCCCATAACCCTGAAGTGTGGGCTGGGCCAAGTCATGCAAAATTCCAAAGGAAGATAGAAAGGCAAGAAGCATATGCTCCCAGGACACTGTGTGGTGTAAAGGGAAAAAGGCAGTTCTCACACAAAGACCCACGGAATGCAAGAAGTTGGCCACAGTTCTGCACTGTGAGTGGATAGATGTTATCTTACCATTTAGGCGTTTAACAAGCCAGTGCTTTCCCCTTGACAATATCTATACATGGAAACAAGAATCAATCATTTCCAGCTCTTTAGGGCTGTTTGCTAAGTAATCCATCAAATAGCTAAAAGGGTAATCCAATGTGGTAAGTGTGACGACGAAGTACAGTTGTCTGAGTCATTTCTGTCATGCACTGAAGAGTTTATCAGGACCACTCTGACAAAATAATTGAAAAAGACAGATTTGTTGTGGTGTGATTTTGAGGGGCAGAAGGAGGAATAATGTCCTAAAGATGCAAGGAAGGCATATTCTAGCTCAACTCTAGAAAAGACTTTCCTACCGACAAGGCTATACATATGGGTACAGACTGACTTCATGAGAGAAGAGGCACCAGCCATGTCCTGAGCAATGCTCATAGTGAGCTCCTTTGGCAAGAACTCTGAGGAGATTCCTATTTCAAGTGAAAAGCTCAGCTGAGTTCCATTTCATCAAGTATTCTAAGGTTGCTATGATTACTAAGCCACACCAGTTTGTCTTCTGTTCCAGGGACTACCCAGGAAAAGACCATTATAAGAGGGTTCCAAGGTATGGAACTCGTTCCTCAAATGGCAAATATTGTGTTTGGTGTACATTCCTGAACAGGAATGATGTGTTTAAGTTGGTGATTGTAAATTGTTTGAGGGGAAGGGACCATGTCTTACCTACTTTGTGTAGGGCACTCCACTGGGCACCTAAAGAGGTGAGCAAAGTCCAGCCTCCTCCTGAAAATCACTATGGCCTATGAAGGTGGTTATCACACTTGATAAAAAGTTTGTAAATAGCATGAATCAAAGGCAAAGTGTGAAAAGTATCACAAGAGAAGCTTGCAAAACCCTGGGAGTGCAGAAAAGAAGGTTGATTTCAATGAGGGGGATCTGGAAAGTCATCTTGAAGGAGGTGGCATCCCTTGACCTCAAGGGATGGGAGAAATTCTGGAAAATGGGGGGGGGGAAGCATTAGAGGAATAAGGAGCAGTATGAGCAAAGATTTCGAGGCAGAAAACTGAGGTGTAGTAATGCCAAGTTGGAACCAGGCACACTGGGTTTGAATCCCAGCTTGGTCACCTAGTATCTATAATTTTTAGCAAGTTGCTTAGCCTCTATGTGTCACATTAATTTGTCCCTAAAATTGGGATAATAATAGTACCTTTCTTATGAGGGTTTTACAAAGAATAAGTATTCAGAACAGAGTCTGAGACTCAAGAAGCCCTCTTTATGTGTTTGGCATTGTTTTTATGTCATACATAAGGTAGTCAAAGTTCATTTATATATAGTTTTCTCTCTTATCATATTCTGAGGTAATGAATGCCCTGCTTTTTAATTGCTCACAGCTTAAAGAGGTAGACAAAAAAATAGAGGATTTTTCCTAATTAAAAGTGTCTGAATAACATTAAGTCATTACCAGTTTACTAGTAAATAGACTGTGTGCTGAAACCTTATTTGTACATCCCATATTTGGAACTCTGAAGACATTTGTTCATGGAAATATTGCATTAAGTTATTGCTGGACTAGTTCAGCAGAAGCTATGTAAATGGGGCAAATATCTACACCTCAGGGCATCATTGGAAGGTCTAGAATGGAAGGAGGAGGTTCCTTTCAGAGAGTAGGAGGAAAAGGAGACCCTTAACTCTCACCTTGAAAGTGGAACTAACAAGTAGGCAGCTCAACTCAGCCTTCAGTCCACTCCCTGGGTGCTCCTCTTACTTTGCTGTCCTGCCAAACCTACCTGTTCTGAGAGAGCATCGAGTCATTTCCACCACAGCTGAATGGGACTCCAGCTAGGGCACAGGGGCAAAGGCGGAGTAGGAAGGCATTGAGATGATAATTTGTAAGTCAGGGACTAGATTTGGCTGATTCATCTGTCATATCCTCATCTTTTCTCATTTTCTTTGCAACATATATACATATATACAGACAGACAGACACACACACACACATGACTGAAGGAGGGAGATAGTCTGCAGTTCACATAGAGAGAGCCCCCATGGAGACAAGAACCATGACTGAACTTTGACCTTATTGACCCAACATAGGCTGATAGGCCCAGCAGTTGACCCAACATCGTCCAAGATCTGGAAAAGTAGAATTGGTAATGAGCACATAGCCCTAGGTCTGTGATGTGCTGCCCCGACCCCCTCCCTCAATGGGCTCAAGAGAAAGAAAGTCTTCTCCCAGAGGTGATGAAAACTTTGACGTGGCCAAGAAAGTTTCTGTTGAAATGAGTTTATCATAACAAAGGTGCTGAAATTAAAAGCTAGTCTCTGGGGTTTCTAATTTCAAAATAAGCAAGTCTCTGGTTATTGTCATATATCAACACCATGTCACAGAGAGAGGGACAAAGATTGCTCTTCAAAAGCTAATACAGACAGGCAGCAAGTTCTCTTTTAGTTAAACTTATTTAAAACCTTTCGGGAGAACAAATCTAAATTGATCATGGAACAATTGATCAGTGATGACTAAGTGTGGCTCAACATTGATTTGTCTTGCAACAGAGCTAGTTGTCTGAAGGAATGACAAATAAACCCCAAATCCACCCCCTTTGGCAATATGTGAGTGCAACTCCAACATCGATTCTTTTGGTTTGCTTAACCTCTACGTTGAATTCATTTTCTTTTTTCTGAAGAGAAGAGTTTTGTTAGAGTAGGGGGAGGGTGCTACATAGTGAACAGTCAGTGTGCTTCCAAATTTAACTGGTAATTTTTAAAAGGTAAATTTATATTGACTTTCAAGATGTAGAAAATTGATGAAGGCAAATGAATTCTCAAATCCATTAGATGAAATCACATTTTGTTTTCCAGTTTGCTAAGATAGAATCTTGGAATTGTACAGAGACAAAATCAGGGAGAGCCAACAAGACCATCTGAGTCAACAGAAAGAATGAAACTTTTAAATCAAATGTTTAATCAAAGTTTTAATCAAACTTTTACTGGTGGGTCACCAATGGAAACAATATTAGATGAATGTAAAATATGCTTTGGTAACAATATCTACATCATTTGCAGCATATCTGGGAATAGGTATGTGGGACGGTGGCACTTTACTGGCCCTACAGTTCCTTTATGTACTCATCTGTGGTTTACTGTAGCACTCAGTGTTTCTCTACTATTGACCTCAGAATGTACGCCATGCTCCTGCCATAGGATGTGGAGGTAGTGATGGAAGAGTTCTCATAAATGTCTGCTTTGTAGGCTTCTTTTCCTCTGCTCAGCTCTTAAATGACAATGTTTTGCAGGGTTCTTCTACCCCCAAACTCTTCTTTATCCAGACTGTAGATTCTATAGGGCAAGCTCAATCATTTTTGTGGCTTCAGTTACTAACTGCATGTATGGTCTTATTTCCCCAACTGACAACTGGTAATCTTTATCCAAATGTCCTTCAAACTCAGCATGTTTTCCCCTAATTTTTTTTTATTTCTGATCCTGATTAATTATGTCTTCTGCTAATCACCCAAGCCAGAAACCTGGAAGTCATCCGAGGCTCCTTTTCCTCCTACACCCATATATAATTTATCATCAACTCCTATTGATTCTATCTTCTGAGTGCCCTCTCTGTTACTTTCTCTATTTCTCTACTGCCACTACCTTTAGTCCAAAGCACCCTATCTTGCCTTGACCTCCACTTTCCCCTCAACCCCTTACAATCTATTCTCCATATTGCACCCAGAATGGTATTGCTAAACAAAACAAAACAAAACAAAACAAAAACACAATCTGATCATATCACCCCCTCTTTATAAACATGCATTGCTTCCCCACTAACTATAGAATCAAATACAGCCTTGCCCCACGCCCCCACCACCAATGGGAGACTTTTTATTTCTGGAAAAAATCATCCTGGTTCTTTCAGACCTCTGTGCTTTTGGACCTTCTGACCCAATTCCCAAAATAGCCAAGTAGTAGTTAATAGGCATTGGAATCAGATGTATCTAGGTTCACATCTTGGCTCTGCCTTCTCCTTGAACTAGCTGTGTCAACTTACTTAATCTCTATGAATTCCACTTTCCTTGTCCCTTACCTGGAGGTAATGAAGACAGTTAATGTGTAAGAATAAATGAGATAGTATCTGTGACACATTTATTATCAGTCCCTGTTTTCTCTACCGAGTGAGTGTCCATCTAACACCCAGGTCAAATATCACCTCCTCTATGGAGTTTTATTGGCTAATGGTGCTGTAGTCTTGTCCTTTTCTCCTTTGTACTCCCATAGGCACTTTTGTTCATATATAATTTTAGCCTCTTGCCCACTTGGACTCCAAGTATTTATTTGTACCTCCGTCCCCTCCCTAGTACCTGGCATAGCACCCAACACAGTGAGCGTGCAGTAAGCATTTGTTGAATGCTGAATGAATGAGGCAGACTTTTGGAATGCTAGATTTGTCCTCTGGATTTGAAGGTGTAATATATCACAGGATAACTATGAGGAGGAGGGGATACTCTTGGTACTCTAGTGTCCCTTCAGTATTTTTATTTATGCAATAGAGCTCTTTGCCAAGCTTTTGTTTATCTGTAACTCTGACTTTCTCTCCCTCTCTGTCCTGTGAAGGGAGAGTTTCCAGTGATAATTCCACCTAAATGTTCAGAGCTGTCAACGTTTGCCTACACCCTTCTGCTCTGCCAGAGACTGCATCTGGGGAAGGCAAGGCCAGAGCCATATTTACCCCAGACTGTCTTTCCTCTACTCTGTGATCATCATCTGTGTTGAAGGAAGAAAGCAAAAGCACTTCTTGTGATGATTATCCTACACAAGTCCCTTGCCCTTTCTGGGCCTCAGTTTCCTTATCTATTAAATGAGGTCTTACTAGATGATCTGAAAAGTTGTTCTCAAGGATAAAGTTCTGAGAATACCCAATATTTCCCTGTTGGTTTGTAGAGATTATACAGTGTTTTTACACATATTATCTCCCCTACGAAATAATACCTCTGAGGTACATATTATCATCCCTATTTTTCAAATTATACTGAGGTTGAGGTAGCTGGATAGAATGGTTTGATTAGTTCTGCAGCTCCTGTGAAGTCAAATCCCTGGCTCTATTCTGTTGTTATAAGGTCTTCCATGTAGACTGAGCTGAGCAAAGTACCTCTCTGTGGTGTGCCTTTTAAAAAACAATGCATTCATTACCACGCATGTTCTCAGGACTGCTATGGTGGAGAGCAGGGCACACAGCAATGATGAAGAACCCCAGTGAGTTAAGGGGAGAATGCACCCAGTCAGTGAGTGGTCCTTGGAAGGAGGTAGCTCTGGATCTCATTCTCTTAGCAACTCTGGGGGCATTGAAAATAAAGGGGAAAAATGGAATAAAACTGAACACTGTGATCCTCAGTTCAGCTCACAGAGGCAGAAACTTCTTTTTCTTTTCTTTTCTTTTCCTTTCCTTTCTTTTCTTTTCTTTTTTCTTTTTTTTACAGAATTGGGTTTCATCAACACAATATTTCTGAAAACATCTTGGAATTATTGATATTATTATTGCACCTGTTCTCAAAAGTAGGTCACCCCAAACTTAAACAATGCCATCTTTTTAAAAAGGAGCCAGGTTGTATATTCCACTGACTCATACAATTTTTTATCTGGAAGAGCTCTTTTTTTAGTATTTTTTTAAGATTTTATTTATTTATTCATGAGCTCTTAAAGATCATTTAGTCTAACACCCTAATTTTACACACATGGAAACTGAGGTATAGAGAGGTGAAGTGACTTGCCCAAGGTCTCACAGAAAGTTAGCAGAGGAGTGAAATGAGAATGTAGGCCTTCCAACTCCCAGTCCAAGCCTATCTCTCTTTTTTTAATGGTGCCTTGTATCACTTATTTACATCCAGATGCTAAAAGTGTGATAATACCTCAGGGGAAGAGAAAGGTAAAAAGAAAGGTACATCTGTGTTTCTGTTTAAAACGAAACAAAACAAAAAAGTGTTAAAACCAAAGGTGCTCTTACATTGTAGCTATTAAACAGTTGAATTAATACAAAAATACCACTACTACCATCACCAGGACCTCTTCTTCCCCACCCCCACCACACACCCCCACAGACACACCCTGCTTGCCATGAAAAACTCAAATCTGTTAGTGATCAAAACCAGCCCTGGATCTGGAATAGCCTTTTCTGGGAATACATATACATACAAACTTTGGCAGGAGTTCAATCAGTGCAGCTCAAATACTCACACCCACACCAAATCCTGGGCAATATCAGTCTCCTGTAAAATGTGGACATTTTCTGGGAACTTGGGAATGATGGTTATGGCAAACTGTGGCCCTGAAGATTCACAGGCCAGTTTAGGTGAATTCGATTAAGCAAATGGGTAAAGTGAAATAAGATTTAACGTTCTATCATTTTATCATTCTTCATGAAGGTTGATTAACTATCAAAAATGACCTCATTAAGAAAATTGTTCTATTTTTCATATCTTTTCAAAAGCTAAAATTCAGACTCAGGAAGAGTTGGTTTGTTTTGTATATTTTATGACTTTCACATACTTGTGAGCAGTCTTCCCTGGCTTATGATCTTGAACACTCCAAAGGGACTATTTCAAAAGGTAGGTAATAGTGATGATGTAGGACCGCTGTTGTGTAAGATACTGATTTTTACTGTGGAAGCTGGACCTCAAACAGTAGTTGCACTGATGAGAGTAAATGAAGTTCTTAACCCAGGCAGATGGAAGCCCGAGGAGCCCGATGAACAGGGCAATAAGACTAGTTCCAGATCCCACTTGCTGCGGAGAGTAGGGTACGTAGATGGTTAAAGTTCCTATCCCTGATAACAGGCTTGGCCTATGGTTCAGGGACTGAATAGGGTCAAACCTTAGAGTGAAAAGTGTTCAGTTCTATGGCTGAGTGGAGCTTGTCCAGTCAAGGACTGACATCAACTCTCAGTAAAGATGTGGTGGAGGAACTTGACAGAGTGGGGAGGAAGGATGAGGACATAGAAATGGAGGACCATGAAAGATCATACAATGAAATGGGAAAGGGAATTGGAGTCAAAAAAAGGAGTTGGCAACTGATGAACCTGAAAGTATTTCCATGGAATTAGCACCAGGACAAAGCAGAAATACTCTGTGAAATGTCTTGCCGACCCAATTACTGGGTTACAATCTGAAGCTGCCTAACAGAAGAAATAAGATTTCCCCCAAAAGAAGGGCACCAGAAAGATGCTTCAAGTCTTGCTCTCAAAGGCTTTGAGAGTCCTCGGGCTCCTGGATGGCTCAGTCAGTCAAGCGTCTGACTCGTGATTTCAGCTCGGGTCATGACCTCAGGGTCCTGAGATGGAGCCCTGAGTCAGGCTCTACGCTCAGTGGGAAGTCTGCTTGAGAGTCTCTCCCTCTTCCCACTTGCACTCTCTCTCTGTCTCTAAAATAAATAAATAAATAAATCTTTTAAAAAACAAATAAGTTCTGGGGATATAATGTATAGTATGGTGGCTATAGTTAACAATAAATACTGTGTTGCATTTTTGAAAGTTGCTAAGAAAGTATCTTAAAAGTTACCACAAGAAAAAAGTTTTTGTACCTATGTAAGGTGACAGAAGTTAACTAGACATATTGTGGTGATCATTTTCCAATATATAAAAATTGTTTTGTTGTACACCTGAAATGAACATAATGTATGTCAATTTTATCTCAATGTAAAAAATATAAAAGGCGGGAGAATCAAGCTACTGGGGAAATGATCGGAGGGAGAGAGGAACCATGAGAGACTATGGACTCTGAGAAACAAACGGGGTTCTAGAGGGGAGGGGGGTGGGGGATGGGTTAGCCCGGTGATGGGTATTAAGAAGGGTACGTACTGCATGGAGCACTGGGTGTTATACGAAAACAATGGATCGTGGATCACCACATCAAAAACTAGTGATGTATTGTATGGTGACTAACATAACATAATAAAATTTAAAAAAAAAAGAAATGATCACAAATACTGAACTTCAGAAATGTGTGAGTGTATCAACAGCTGAAGTGGACAATAAGGCCAAGCATATTTTAGAGAAGAGGTCAGAAGCAAAGTTGAACTGTAAATCTGCCTGTACTCAAATGGAAAACAATCATTCCTATGTAAGGTTTCTTACAGAAACCACGGGGCAATACAAAGTCAAGGCTGAGGCAGCAGGAGGAATGAGCTTCACTTCTTCACCTCCCCCTCATGTCTTCATCCATGCAATCTGACTTTCATCTCTTCCACTCTCGAATTGTTCTAGCAAAGGTCACCATTATGTATTAACTCATTCACCCATTAAACAAATATTTAGTAAGGACCTACACAGTGCTTGGCACTGAACTGGTTATTTGAAATCCAAACAGAATTAGACAAGATCTAACTCACCAAACCGGAACCCTAAGTCCAACTTTATCTCACTCTCCACATCTAATCTTTCACCAAACGCTTCCAGTGCTACCTTCTCAACACGGCCTGGACTTGCGTCTTCCCTCCATTCTCCCTAGCACTTAGTCCTAGGCTCGTTACTTCTCTCTGGTATTGCTGTAGTGCTCCTCACTGGTCTTCTAGCCCCATACTCTTTGGCATATTGACTACCCACCAACTATCAGACCAATTTCGTAACACCAGGCTATTCTTAGAATATGGATACTTTAAAGCTTTGATGGCTCCCCCATTTTCCTCCAGAATAAATTTCAAAGTTTTTACTCTTCTATTCAAAGCTCTTCTTAATTTGATCTCTCCAACCCAAATGTTCTAGTTTTACCTCCCATCACTCTCCCCTGCAAACAACATGTTCGTGCTGGCCACTCCCCTTCCCTGAATGGCATTGTCCCTAGTAATTTTCATGCTTCTGTGTCTTTGCTCATGCTGGTGCCTGTGATTACAATGCCCTTTACCTCCTTCCAGCTCACCTCCTGTTCAGCTTTCAAGGTCTTGATCAATTATCCCCTTCTCTGTATAATTTTTCTCTCCATTTTTATAACCCTTTCTCTCAACTTTCTAAAAATCTCCATCATATCATATTAGTTTATTTGTTTCCTTAAACAATTTGTTTCCCCCACACCCCATCTATGGAGAAAGCTAATAAATGCATTTAATTTATTTCTGTATCTCCAGTGGTCAATATATAGTTTAGAGTGAATGAACGCATGCAAAATTGAATGATTTGGCTGATGAGTTTAACCACCATAACACTAAGTAACCGCCTCTCAATCCTCTGTTGTTGTTTGTTAGCCATATAACTAAATTATCACCATTGTTTTCCACCTTTTCCCGGTTCACTTGGAGGTGGCTGGAAAGGTGGTCTGGTGAAACTGATTGGGAGAATTTCAGCAGTGCCCCATCATCTAAGGCTAAGGCACTCTGGAGAAAATTGACCCTTAGATCTGCTGCTCAAAGAGCCAGGGGTCCCACTTGTGGGTGTCAGAATCTCCAGTTTATATCACTATCACGCTGCAGAATGATGAGTTCCTATCCCCTTATCTCCTAGCATGTTGCCAAGAGGTTTTTGTTGTTTCTTTTTCTGTCTTACAGATCCCTCTTTCAATTTCTTCTGCAGATCTCAGCCCATCACAATGTTTTTTTCCCAATGTTTTGCCCAAGTTTTTGAACCTTCTATAAGATGGCTACTGCTAACAGAAAATGGAAGGTTTTATGTAAAACTCATCTGTAAGACACTCTTCTTCAATTATAGCAGAACACATTTGATTTCAGTATAGGTACTCAGACAGAAAGGTTAAGTCTCAGTGGGCCTTCTCTTGGTTCATACTGGACATTAGTCTGTCTTGAAGATAAAACATTTTTATTTTATTTTTTAAAAAACTTATAGAAGTAGATACTTTATTTCTTTAAGATTTTATTTATTTATTTTAGAGACAGAGGGGGAATGGGGGAGGAGCAGAGGGAGAGGGACAAGAAGACTCCTTGTTGAGTGCAGAGCTCAATCCCACGATCCTGAGATCACAACCTGAGCCAAAATCAAGAGTTGGATGCTTCACTGACAGAACCGCCCAGGCATCCCATAAAACATTTTTAAAAACATAATTTTGGGAATAATTTCCATCATTTAGTTGCATCATATAATGAGCACTTGTCACGTGCCAGACCTGTTCTAGGTTCTGAGGCTACCGTGGCAGACAAGACAAATCACAGTACTTATCTCTGTGAAGCTTACAGCCAAGGGTGTATATAATGCAGGGGGGTGAGGATGGCAATGAAGAGATGCACAAAAGCAAGTAACCAGTCAAATACATAAAATAATTGCCATTTGTCAATAGATACGATGAAAAAAGTGATTCAAATTTAGATCTTCCAAGGACAGCACATTTTAAGTCATACAAAATTACTTCCTGTTGGTGCCTACCAAACCATCACTGAGTGGACAGAAGAAGGAAGGAATGAAGAAAAGAATAAAAAAAGCCACTTTGAATTTTAATTGTGGTTGAACCAGTTTCAGATATTCCTTGAAGGTCCTTCGCAAGGGAGACAATGTTATTTCTAGACCTCCTTTGTGTCCCCTACCTGTCTGTCACCACCACCAAGAGAACCGCCTGGCTACAGGGCCCCTGTTGCCCTGCCATCACTTCCTGTCACTGTTTAATTTATGACTTGTTATTAGATAAGTCATGCCCTACCTTGGAATACTTTGTTGAAGAGTTATGATGAGGGACATAAGGTGGAGACAGTGTGCTTAGTGAACTGAGGATTGGATAGGGCATTGGGACACCAAGTTACTGGTCCCGGTATAGCCATTAACTCATTCTGTGACCTAGGAGAGACCATAGCATATCCCTAGGCCTTGGCATTTCCATCAGGACAATGGTGGTGGTGGTGTAAAAATAGGAATCAGGAAAACCTGGCAAATAAACAACAAGGTCACTTCAAATAAGCTAATCTGATGCTTGGTCACAAAAGTATTCATAAAACCCTAGCCTGTCACAAAATTGTAGAAGAGTCCTTACAAATCATGCCATGCTGCACTGGCCCCAGAGAGCAGCTGCATTGTCTTCTAGGCTGAGACTCATTTGTACTAGTACAGAAACCTAGTAATTATGAAGTACTGAAATCCAAAGCATCCGAACGAAAAGACAAACTACATCCAACGTCATGTAGGTAACTAGCAAGAAGAAGAACCAGTTACTTTGGCTGATGTTTTCTTTAGGTGTTCTCCCCATGTGGAAGTGATTTCTGGGTGTGTTCAGCCTGGAACCTTACTCAGGAGAGGATGGATAGCTTGCTGTGTTCTTAGGCTGTTTGCAGTCCCTCTTACCTGTGTGCAGCAAAGGAAGCATGTGTTTTTCTTCTTCCTGCTTCTGTATAATAAATTGCCAGACTAAAACTGAGCTGTTCAATAAATATTCCTTTTTATTACTGCAACTACCAGAGACCCAGGGCTTGGTTCCATAATTTATGACAATGTTTTCTCCCTCACTCTCTGCTAAGGTTTTCAAGATATAAAAAGTTTTGGCAGGCTCTCTTAGGTCTGATTTGAAAGCCAAATTCCATTTCTTCTATCTCTGCAGTGTCTCCCAAATTCATCATCCTCTCTTCTCCAATCTCAATTGGCTCTGCTCATGCTCAGGCTTTTATCATCTTATATCTAGATCATTGCAGTAGCCTCTTCTTATGGGACTCTTTCTAATGCAGAACTCTGATCTGAGCACTCCTCTGCTCAGAAACCTTTCATGACTTCCCGTTTCCTACAAAAATAAGTCTAAATTCTTCTGTTTTTCATTTCCAATTATTTCTCTAAATTATCCCCCATTACTCAACTTTCTTAAATTTTTAAAAATTATAAAATATTTTAAGTATGGAGAAAAATATGTAGAAATACACTGAAAATACTCATGTGCCCGCCACTTGGCTTTTTCAGATCCTGAGATTTTAACATACGTGGTTCAGATCCTTTATTAAGACACAAAATATTGAAGATCCAGTTGAAGCAGTGGGAAACCCCTCCTCACTCCAATTCTTCTCTCTCCCAAGAGTTAACCACAATCTTATTTTTTTAATTGAAATTTCTTTGACATAAAACATTGTGTAAATTTAAGGTGTACAACATGTTGCTATGATGTATTTCTATGTTGTAATATGGTTGCCATTGTAGTGATGGTGCCTGTATCATGTCACACAATTATAATTATCATTTCCTTTTTGTGGTGGGAATAATTAAGATCTATTTGTTTTTCACTATTCCCATGTATGTTTTTCTAATTTCACTACCAGATTATATATCTATAAACTATATATAATATTTTGTTGTATGCTCTTAAACTTTATGTAAATGGCAATACACTCCAGCCTTTGCCAGGGTTATGTTCTTCAGTCAGTGTTATTCTTGTGATTTTTCATGTTGACATATGTAGCTTATTGTCTATTCATTTAATTGTTTTATGATTACACCTCAATGTATTGATCTATTCCTCTGTTGCTTCTTCCCAATATTTTGCCATAACAGAAGAGGTTGCAATGAAAATTTATGTACAAGTCTTGAGCACCATGGGCAAATGTTTTTCTAGGATATTTCTTTCTTAGACCTGGAATTGCAATGTGTTTGTTTTCAGCTTCACCAGCTACTGCCACAATGCTTTCCTAGGTGGTACCAGTTTCTTATCTTACCAGCTGTTTATGAGAATTTCTGTTTCTCTACCTCCTTGAGATACTGCATTTCTCTGATTACATATTTTTGTAAGTTCAGTAGCCATTAAGTTTCTACTATTGGTAAATGCCTGTTAATATTCATTGTTCTTTTTTCAGTTATTTGTCATTTTCTTATTGATATTATGAGTTCTTTATTATTTCTGGATATTAATATTTACAAGTTATATGCACTATACATATTTTCTTCCTGTTTGAGGCTTTTCATCCTCTTTATGATGTCTTTAGTTGAGTAGATTTTTTTTTAAAGATTTTATTTGTCAGAGAGAGAGAAAGAGAGCACACAAGTAGGAGGAGCAGCAGAGGGAGAGGGAGAAGCAGGCTCCCTGATGAGCAAGGAGCCCCATGCAGGGCTTGATCCCAGGCCCCTGGGATCATGACCTGAGCCTAAGGCAGATGCTTAACAGACTGAGCCATCCAGGCATCCCAGTTTAGTAGATATTTTATCATATTTTTAAGATGGTAAAAATTATCAATCTTTTCCTTTATGGTTTGTGTTTTTGTGACTTGATTGCAAATCCCTTCCTTAATTTGAGGCCACTAATGATATTCCCCTATATTTTCTCATAAAAGTTTAAAATTTGCTTTTCATATTTATGACTTTAGCTCACCAGGATTTATTTTTGCGCTTGGTTTGAGGTAGAGATATATACATTTTTTTCTCTTTTTAAATTTATTTTATTAACATAATGTGTTATTTGTTTCAGGGGTACAGGTCTATTTCGTCAGTCTTACACAATTCACAGCGCTCACCATAGCACATGCCCTCCCCAATACATTCATACTTGTATTTGTTTTTGTGTGCATAACCAATTTTCCCAGTATCATTTATTAAGTAGTTCTTCATTTCCTCAATGACTTGTAGTTCTATCTCTATTGTATATCAAGTTTTCATAAATGTGTAGATCTGTGTCTGAACTCATTATACTGTTTCATTGATCTGTTTGTCTATCCCTGTGTAATATCACATTGTCATATGACTTTATAATAAGCATTGATATTTGGTGGGGAAAATCTCCTACCTTATTTTTTTCTTCAGCATTTTGTTGTTTATTTTTGGCCCTTTTCTCTTCTATATGAATTTTAAAAATTAGCTCCTCATGTACCATAAAAAATTGAAAATACATTGAATATGTAGAGTAATTTGGGGAATTGTCATCTTTATGATATGATTTTAAAACCATGAGCATAGTGTATCTTTCTTCCCATTACTTAGGTCATCTTTTATGGTTTTCTAAACAATGTTGTAGAATTTTATCTATAAGTACCTTGTATACACTCTCATAGACTTATATCTAAGCACCTGTTGCTATTGTAAATGGCATATTTTTAAATTATATTTTCTAATTGTGTCGCCATAATTTGCTTTCTAACCCATTGTAATAAGGTTCTCCCTTATTATTCTGCTAACATTACTCTCATTTATAGTTCCCAACTAAAAAAATCAAATGGACATATTGCAGGCCTTAATTTTTGTGGCATTTAATATTCTTGACCACTTCCTTATTCTTAAAACAGCTCTTTCCTCCTTTGTCTTCATAAAACCATGTTCCTGCCTTTCCTCCAACTTCTTATCAGTCTCCTTTCTAAATATCTGTCTTCCAGAGTGCTGTTGACTCTTTTTCCCTCAGCATTGCAAGGCATCAGTGACTCTATCCATGCACTGAATCTATATAAAACTCCATTTAAAACCTCCATCTTGAGATCCAGACCCACAGATCCCATCACCTATTGGAATCTCTGCTTGGATATACCATAGACTCCCTAGACTAAACATGTCCAAAACTAAATTCCACATTTCCCCTTCTCAATATGCCTTTCTTCTTGTGTTCCCAATATCCATGAATAATTCCACCAGCCACTCAGGTGCTCAAGCAAGAAACTTGGCAGTCATCTTTTACTCATCCATCCCCTTCACCTCAGCACCTGCTCTGCAGATCCCACTTTAATATAGTTGTCAGAATGAACATTCCAAAATGCAATAGAATATCACTGTCTTGATTAAAACTCTTCAAAGTTCCCTATAAGCTGATCTTCAAGGCCTTTCATGTTCTCATTCTGCTTATGTTAACATGGCCTTCCCCAAGTAGGCCTTTGTTCATCTTTCCAACCTCATCTCAGCCAATGTCTGATTCTTCATATTTTCTATCATGGTTAATGACACCCTACTTCAGTTACCTAGGTCAGAGGCCCAGAATTGATCCTTGATTTCTAGCTCTTTATTCATCCAATTAGTCTCCAGGTCCTATGCATTTTTATTTATCCATCCACCTATCCCCTCATCAGGTATTTGAAGTAACTCCTGGAAGGAAGAACAACACTATTTCCCAGTTCACTGCAGGCTCCCCTCAGAGTGGACTGAAAGTCATGATGATAGGATTCCAAACTACCTAATCTGCTCAGAGATCTTGAGGTCATCCTCCTTGAGGTGGTTGTAGTCCAGGGCCAGCTGACATGGTCATTCATAGACTGGTGTATATACAAATGCTAACCTCTAACCAAACACACTTGTGCTAAAAAGTTGTAGATTCAGGAAAACTTGGCTGAAGTGGAAGGTGGTCAGTGAGATGTTGTAGAAAGTACATTGAATCAGAAGTAAGAGAAACCAGACTAGTTCCCTTTCTGTCAGCCATCAGTGTTGTTATATCTCTCACCTTCAGCTTCTCCAGCTACAATTTAGGGAAAAAAGCAGGGGCCTACACAGCTTATATCAGAGGACATCCTAAAAGAGCAGTGAGATAAGAGGAGCTTGACTTGTGGTTTGTTTATCTGGGAACGGACCTTATCCTCCTACCATAATGCAAGCTCCTTAAGTTCAAGGACAGATATTTTCTCATTTGTTCATTCATTTATTCATTCTGTCAGTCAACAAATCTTTATCAAGTGCCTACTATGTGTCACTAAATATGTGGGATATAGCAGTGACCAAGACAGACAAAAAACTCAACTTTCACAGCCTCAGTATTTGCAAAGGCAGACAATCATGATTGCCTTTCCTGATGAGAGCTGTGAAAAGAGGAACACAGTGAAGGACCTGCCCTGATGTTCTCCCAGCCCACTCAGCAGAGGGTAGGGTGGCCTTTCTGAGACCATCTGTCTCACATGGCACTCTATACAAAGTTAACATGAACATGTACAAGATACCAGGAGCAGTCACCATGAACTACAAACCCAGATGTAAAAAAAATAAGCTTTACTATTCAGTAGACATTTATGGGGTTCCCTTTTTGTACCATGAAGTATTCTAGATGAATAAGACATAATTTCTACACCACCAAGTTTACAGTCTTGTGGATTTGTTATGGATTCTTTTAAGTAGTGACCCACAAGGGAAATACAAAGTATTAATAACCGTGGTTACTTTCGAGAGGTGAAACTGGAGATGTTTTTGGTCCCATGTTTCCGTGTTTTTCAAGTGCTCTATAATGAGCATTTGTTACTTTAACTATTTAAAAAAATAAAACAGGAGAAAAAGCAACCCATACATTTTGAAACTATATGCCAAAACAGGTCATTTTTCAAACTAATCTGAGAAGCTTGACTTGTTGTTGGAGCCTGAGCCAGTGCCATTCATAAATTTCCAGTTTCCACTCTGTGGTTTTTAGTTACCATGGAGAGTACGAGGCAACTAGAAATACACCTTTAAAACTGTACGGAAATATGGAACTCCTGTGTACAACTCATGAAAAATAAAAGTTCAGAAAAATGGTGTGAAAAACACCCAGCTATCAAATGTACAAGAAAAATATTTTGTCTCTTTTCCCCTAACAAGAAAAGAATTAGAAGAAAGGTAATCATTATAACTATTTTAGAAAGGGGGATGGGAAAGAATATAAGAGAAAAGATGAAAGGAAATAATTGCATAGAGGAAGCAAAAATCCCTAAAGAAAAGGAAAACGAATAAAGGGAGAAAGAGCAAGGAGGGGAGGGGAGGGATGCCAGAGGATTGACAATAGTGTCAGAGTATGTGTTTAATGTAAAAGCAAGTGGATAAATGCCAATTAGCTAGCTTTAGAGTGTTGTAAGAAATCAAGAAAGATCAAGAACCTAATGCAAAGAAGATGGGCTCCAAGGCAGTCTCTTGAAGCATTGATGCACAGCAGTGATAGGGCATTGAACCCCATGCTTGGCACCTGAAAATAAGGGTGGCCCTGAGTTGGGAGAATCAGTTACTTGTCATTTGAGTCCAGGGATGAGAAGTTCAAGCCACCAGGCAAGGTGCCAGGGGGAAGAGTGCAAGACATGGCCAAGTATGCATCTTACTCCCTCCAGACACATAGCTTTGACTCCATACCCTTCATCAAGTTGAGGAGCCATCTCCCAGATGACAGTATCCTGCAGCAGACCACGGGCAAAGGCAACTCAGGGGCAAAGTTCTTATTTCCTGATTCTCTGCCCTAAAAGGGAATCATCACCATGTCAGGCAGAGCCCCCTCTGTGAGGCCCCTAATTCTATTTGTCCTCTGGACACTATTGGATTTTGGTCCCAATTATCATAAGTGCATATTTATCAGGTTATTTTAATTTAAGAAATAAAGGAACAAGCTAGCTATGGAGCAATTAAGATAAGTGATTGCTTTTGACATTTCAATCCACACAACATCCTCAATTTGTATCACAGACCTCAACCTCTCTGTGCCCCAGGGTCCTGCTTCTAGAAAGATTCCTACAGTTCTTTCTAAGGCCTTAGTCACCTTCTTATACCCATTCCCAGCTCCCCTAACCTTGCCCTCGGGCTCCCCTGCTTAGGCAGCAGCAGCAGCCACATAAATGCCACAGTGAATTTACAAGGCTCTTGCAGGTTTTAGCCCATATGAGACCTCAACACCTCTGGGTGGGTGGCAGAGAGGGACCCAGTTTACAGAACAGGAAATTGAAACTTAGAAAGGTATGCAATAGCCCTGAAAGAACACTCATAGGGGAGGAGCTAAAAGTCAACACCAGGTCCTTGGCCTCCTAGCTGCCTCCTGCATCCTGCATTCTGCAATGCTGTGACCACCTGGAGATTCCAAAAGACTTGTCTTTTTGTTGTTGTTGCTGCAATTAAGGCTTCCTTGGAATCACAGTATGCAAATGCTGTATGATAAAAGAATACTTTGATATTTTTCACAGCCATGATCATAGCAGTATTATTGACAATAGCTGGAGGGTAGAAACAATTCAACTGTCCATTGACAGATGAATGGACGGATAAATGTGGTCTATCCATACAATGGAATATTATCCAGCCTTTAAAAGGCAGGAAATGCTGACACATGCTACAATATGGGTGAATGTTGAAAACATTAGCTCAGTGAAAGAAGTCAGACACAAAAAGACCAATACTATAGGGTTCTACTTACATGAAATACCAAAAGTAGTCAAATTCACAAAGACAGAAAGTTGTTAGGGTCTGCGGGAAGGGGGAATGGGGAGCTAATGTTTAATGTGGCCAGATTTCAGTTGAGGAAGATGAAAAGCATTCTGGAGATGGCTGGTGGTGATGACGGCACAACAATGTGAATGTGCTTAATGCCACTGAACTTAAAATACACAGCTACACATCTCTTCTCTCTTCCTTTCATGATATTACCCCTGTTCAAGACCTTTAGTGACAATTCACTTCATGAAGAGTCAAGGCCACATCCAATCCTCCCCTTTTATGCATGCCACACTCCAACCAATCTACTTTTTCCAGTCCTCTGCCTGGGAAGGTAAGGGTTTAGGTGGCAGTACTCTGGGAACCAAGAGGAGCAAATGTGGTAGAGGCCTTTGCTTTCAGTACTGGGGTTGCATACATTCACAGAATCCCCTGTTTTGGGTAGCTGCTACTGTCCTCAATTGTTCCTGCTGTCACCTAGTCCAGAGATCCTCTATGTAACCCTCTCCAGAGCATAACTTCTCCACATGCCAGTTCCGGAGGTAACCGGGACTGCCTGTCCTTGAGCTTATTCAGTATTCTGTGATGTAAGTTAAGTTGGTTCTCAGCTGTTCCCACTGCCTACCTATGTTCAGCTTCCTTGGGTCTACTGAATCAGCTACCTGGTCCATCTTTTAGCTTCTCAAATGTTACAGTGCTTATCTCCCTTTCCATTCTTCCTGTCATTGTGAGTTTATGTGTTTAAAGGTAATCCTTTACTGCGCTTTTGAGAGGGAGTAAAATTTGATGTACATGACCATTCTATCATCTTTTCCTGAAGCTCGAGCTGAGATAAAAATGACTAATAGAAGTAGCCAGGAGAAACCAGAAGGAAAGAATTTCAGATAGAAGGAACAGCATTAGTAAGGCCTTGGAGCTATAAAAAAGTATGGTGTGTGTGGGAAACCTAGGTCTTGAAGGGCCCATGCTCTTCTCAGTGCCCTATGGTGACATTCCTTTGAAGGGAAGGGCTTGGGAAGCTTGCACATGGTCTCACTGCTGTCTGAGGGGCCAGGAACCATGAATCACTGGTGTGGCTTGAGCTCTAGCTGGAACAGTATGACCTGGACCACCAGTTTCCCTAACAAGGACTTCTTGTTTGCTTTGATTGGCCTGGTTGAATGAATTAAGCAATGAGGTGACACCCTCACTTACTTGAAATTTGACATTTAAAGGTTTCTTTCTAATAATGTCTCAATTAGAATTGCTCTGATGAACAGATAGCCATGAAGTAGTTTAAATGGTTAAAAATTCACCAAGAGAGACACATATGTTACACTTGTCTTCAGGGCTTCTGCTACTCTTTGTCATAAAGAAAAGTGTAACTGCAACTGCAGTGGTTATTTGAAAAGGCCTTTTCAGTTCCTTTTTAACTCCTGAGCCTTGTGGCTTTAACTACCATAACCTAACCTAACCTAACACAGCATTTCAGAAGTGACCAACATAAAATTTAACCATCTAATGGCAAAAATAAGTAGAAAAAAATTGTCTGCTTGGTTGCAGGGTTGGGACTAAGGTGAAGTGAGTGAGGCACTTGTCTTGGGCTCAACTTTTAAGGGGCAGGGTGTCAGGATAAATAATATTGTAATGCAGTGTTTTTTAAAAGTTCAAATTTGGAAACTATGCCCATGAATATAAATGGAGTTTGATTGGACACAGGGCCAGGATTAGGCTGAGATAAACGAGGCATGACTGTGAAAGTGCAAGATTTGATCACGTCTCTATTTCACAGTTTGATGCATTGTTCATCATGAATTTCCTTGCATTAATTTGGACTTTTAATATACTGTATTAAAATATTATACATCTTGATTACTGAGGTTTTGGACCCCATCTTAAATTTTGCACCCAAGGCGAGGGCCTCTCTCATGTCATCTTAGTCCTGGCTCTATTTGGCCAAACATAACTGGAAACCATTCTCCATCAAAGGCTTCCATCCCTCACCCTGAGGCCATAGGCCCTGATTGTAGAAAGGAGCCATAGGCAGCACAGGTCTTCCTCAGTTAAAACCATGGTCTTTTCCCAACCTGTAACTCAAAGGCACAAATTAATCTCTCCTCAGAAACAGCTAAAGGGAGTAGAATATCAGATTATGAATCTTGCTTGTATATGGTACTCTCAATACCCATCAATTTTTTCTTTTTCCTTTGTTATAGCCAAGTCCCAGCTGAAATTAAAATTTGGATTTTCAAACCATTAAATGCAAAGATCAAAACCCAATTTAATTATGACATACACGTTAAATCCAACCTTGAGAGATAGGCAAATGGGACAGTTTGAGTAGAATGTGCATACGTACAGATGTGTCCCCACCTATGCTTTTTGGCACAAACTACCTTAAACTCAGGTGAAATCCTATCTCTATGCAAAATTTTTCAATTTATATTATTTGATTATTTTCTAAAGAGATTAGACCTCTTGAAAGGTTCTAGCAATAGAAAGGTACTTTCACCTCCATGCAGCTTAATTTTATTAAGCCAGTTGTGCCAAAACAAGACTTTGGGACTACAGTTGAATAGAGGATTTTTGCATCCCCTGCTTTTAGAACACGGGCGTAATTGATTGGGGGCATAAACACATCCTATACATGGAAGAGCTGATAGGTATCCTAAGACATCTAGAGCTGTCTTTAAAATGTGAAGCTGATAGTATTTGTGGTGATGGGCATACAACCTTCACAGAATGCACACAATTGCTTTCTCGGCTCCAGCGACTTCCTTAGTGCCATTGTGGTCTCCTAAGTAAATGAGTATTTTTTATAAAAAGCAATTTGTCTAATGAGCAGGGTTGACTGGGCACTGCGGAAACACAGCATGTGATTAAAATTACACTAGCAGAAGAAAACATACCGATTGAGTTGTTGGCAGCTCCCACCCCCATAACCTCCTTTAAGTCTTTGTCCTTCCTTAGAATGGAATTGTAACTGCACACTGAGTACAGCAGTGTAAGGCACTGTCATGCCTTCTGATGGCACCCCAACCAGGGCCAGTGGCATTTACTGGAGTATCAGGCCCCAGAAAAGAGGAATGAGGACAAGCCTCATCTATCCAGGGGCTGTGCTTGGGGGCCAGCCCCAGAAACAGAAAGGTGGAGCATGGTACCAGGAGAATATCAAGCCATCCACACTGAAAAAGATCCCAGGTAAGCATGGCTCAGTCACAAGAAATTTAGGACCAGGCAAGTTCAGGGTCTCTGGACAAATTGACCAGATTTTCTTTAACAGCTATGTTTGATGTTAACTATACTAGAATTAAAATACAAAAAAAAGAAAACAGTTATGTCTGAGGCCAAGATTTGGGGAAAGGGTTGATGGAGAGAGAAAGAACAGATTAAGATTTGAGATTTGTTATCTCTGAAATATCTACCCTGGTGTTTTAGATGTTGAAAACAAAACTAAATAGCCAGGTAGCTAATACAATATAGAGGGCTCACCAGTCTTCTATTAGGTAAATGGAATTAGAGTTTAGGAAAATCAAAGTATAATTCATTCTGGACTCATCAAACAAAATGCATTTGGTCAATTTGTCAGCAGATAGAAGGGGCTCACTTATCATGTTGGCTTTGAAAGGAGGACTCAGGCCATTGAGGAGGGCTGGGCAAGAACATGGGTTGGCTCTTATTTTAGAGGAACTGACCACATTCTAAGACAGGGCCCCAGCTCTGGACACAAAATTCAGCTGTAACAATTAGGACAGGAAACAGGGCTTGCTCTCCACTGGACCCAGGCTTGAGGTTTGGGAGTGAGGTAGGACAGAGCTGGAGCAGGAGCGAGGGGCCTGGGTGCTGCATCTAGCTGCTGCTGCCCCTCCTGCCTTGGGATGCAGGGATCCCATTAACAGGTGTGTGGCCAGATGGGCTTAGCTCTGGGCAGAGCACAGCTTCTGAGGGTGCCACTCAGGCACCCACCCCTGTGTTTGTTTCCTAGAGTTGCTGTAGCAAAGTACCATAAACTTGGTGGCTTAAAACCACAGAACTTTATTCTCTCACAGTCTGGAGGCTAAAAGTCTGAAATGAAGGTATAAGTAGAGCCAAGCTCCCTCTGAAGACTCTAGGGGAGAATCCTTCCTTGTCCCTTCCTGCTTTTGGTTGCCCCTAACGTCCCTTGGCTTGTGGCTGCATCCCTCCATCCTTACATCACTTTCTCCTTTGTGTGTCTTTTCTCTTCTTCTGTTATAAGGATATCCTAGAGCCAAGATGATCTCATCTTGTGATCTTTAATTACATCTGCAAGCATCCTTTTTTCTGAATAAGTTCACATCCACAGGTTTGGGGTGGATATATATTTTGATGGGCCATCATTCAACCCACTACACCCTGGATTTTGAGTCCCCCGGTTGTCATACATTCTTCTGTGTGCCGGATGCATCTGTGTGGTTGTTGGTGTGGTGCAGTTGCACAGACCCTTTCTAAGTGTTCAAAATCCTATGGGGAACCAAGAATACTGCTCAGTGGACCATGATGTGGCAGGACAATTGGCTTTTGGGTGCACATCAGTGAATTTTCCTTCCTTCCATTGGTTTTTATCTCTGAGATCCAATAAATCAGTTGCTTAGAATTTGCCTGACTTTAGCCACTTCTCCAAGATTCAGCAGACTTTGTCCTAGGGAACTAGTTGAAGGAGACTGACCCCCACAGATTAGTGTTCTTCAGCCATACCCATGGCTCCTGGCACAGAGCAAGCACCAAGAAATGTTTGTGGAAGATGGAAGGAAGAATGGAAGAAAGGGAGAAAGTAAGGAAAAGGCAGATCGGAAAACAGGCAGTTTCCATTTGTCCCTCCAACCTTCAACCCTTCAAGGCCTTCCTAGTACTGGTCTCCAGCATGATAGTCTTATCATGCTGCAACTGGCATGTTGGCCATGTCAGCTCTAATGGATGTGAATCATGCTGCATGCTTTTCAGATGGCTTTACAATCTTCTGGAAAAACAATTGTTCCTTTATTCATAACTAAAGGAGTGCTTTATTGGAGAGCAGGACATTCAGCTCTGCATTTGAATTTTTATTCCTTCTAAGTTAGGGGATACATGTGGTACAAAGGTCCTTGGCTTGGGAGTCTACATATCTAGGTTCTAGTCTCAGCTGGGTCACTACCAAGTGTGTGACCTTGACCACAACTCTTTCTCTCTCTGGGCTCCAGTTTTTTTGAATGTAAAATAAAGGATTAGATGAAGTGGTCTCTGAGGACACGTCCACAACTTAGTCTTTTTACCTCTTCATTGACGATGCTTCTGGAGAAACTGCTTTGCACAGGTCAAAATCAAGCTGAGTTTAGACAAAGATGTGTTTCAATGTCTCCTACATCAGAAATTGTTGACCTTACTCCACTCCCTAACTCTAGCCCCTGGACAAAGCGATGCTTATTTGCAACGAACAGCCAGCCCCTACAAGTCTCAGTCCCAGGACTCCATTAGCCTTGCTTCTTAAGAAACCCAAGACCAAAGAACAGACCTTTCCTCTAGGAGAGAAAGAGGAGAGACTGAAGCCAGAAGATCATGACTCCAATGGCCCTCTCCATACTCTAACCTTCACACACATCCATACACATACCACACACACATGCATCTCTCTGGAGCCAATTCCTGGAGATGGTTTATAATTATTTGTCCAATTATCTGAGCTTGATTTATCTCTTTTCAGATGTTTTCTTGTGGCTCATTTTTTATGAGTGTTCTTTCTGAATTGAAGTTAGTGACACATGTTTACCAAAGAGGGAAATAAGTTTTATCTTTTACAAACTCTTACAAATTACATCAATTAACACAGATGAGAGAGAATCAAGATTCAGTCACTATTTTCCATATAATAAAACCATGAAATGTATCCTTCAAAGCTGTTTTGACAGTCTCCTTCCCATGGGCCTTTGCATGTAGAGGGTGTATTCGCTTCTACAAATCCAGAAAGCTCTAGGGTGAGTAGAAAGTGGTACCTGGGTTCCACATCCACCTCCCACACTTACCACTACTTACTAGCTTCATGACCTCATCCAAGTCATTTCT
This sequence comes from Zalophus californianus, assembly GCF_009762305.2. NCBI lineage: Eukaryota > Metazoa > Chordata > Mammalia > Carnivora > Otariidae > Zalophus > Zalophus californianus. The sequence goes on along the minus strand of NC_045612.1, from coordinate 4,038,974 downwards.
CATCCATGACCTTCTTTGGAGTCAGGTTCTCTTCTTTGAAGTCAGGGTCATGGTATACCTGACCCGGCTACCTGCTCAACTCACAGAGCCACCAGGACCACCAGAGGATAAAGTCACCACTAGGAACACTAAATCAACTGTACATCACTGTCCAGTCTGCCCTGTTATCTCCAAAGGGAGGGCACATGGCAAGGCCTCTGAGGACACCATTAGCACTGAATACACAGTATGTACCATGCCCCCTGGAGCTACTGTAGCTCCTGGTTGTGTGGAGGAAGAAACAATATGACTGGCCTCTGCGGGGGGGCAGGGGGGTGCCTAACTAATTCTTATACTTGGATAGCATTTGGCTATCTATAAAGTGGTTTCAAATAAATTCTTTTATCTATCCAGGCATTCTGCAAGGCAGAGGTTATTATGTCCATTTCCTAGAAGAGGAAAGTAAGGATCAGAGAGGTTGAATGACTTGTCTAAAATCTATAGCTTATAAGAGACAGTTGTGGAGCTTATACCCAAGTATTCATTCAGGCCTGTGGAAGATCTTCCCATGATCCAAATAAGTTTTGAGTTTGAGGTTATCAAGGACAAAAGGTGCAGACAATGCAGTTTTTTTACATGTAAACTCAGAAGAAAATTCATCCATATGTTCATCCATTTATTTATTCATCTAATATTTACTCAGCACATATTAACTAGTAGCTTTTGCTCTGCCAGGTGCAGCACCAGGCTCTTCATGTTCTTCATTTAAAATGGGGATCAATCAAATAAGATGTCAGATTTTTTTTTCTTCCATCCAACATACAAACTTTTAGTTAGAGTTTCAGGACTTTGTCTTAGGAGGATACCAGCATCTGTTTGCAAGGGAAGGATTTTCTTCTAATTTTTCATCCTCTTTTCTTTTTTATCTGGAGAGGCTCTCCTCGCAGTGATTAAGAGCACAGATTCTGGACCCAAATTGTCTGGGTCCAAATTTCAACTCCAGTACTTTCTAGCTGCTTGATCTTAGGCAAGACTTACCCTCTCTCTGTCTCCGTTTTCTAATGTGTAAAATGGGGTTTATATCAGTACCCACATCATATGGTTGTGGGAGAATTTGATAAGTTAGTATTTGCAAAGTGGTCAGTACAATGCCTGGCCCATGGTAAGTGCTATGTGGGTATTTGCCATTATATTACCATTATTACTCCTATGATGAGGAGGTGGGGAAGAAACATGGAAATTCTCAGGAAAAATTCAGGGCAAGTGAGCAGTGGAGTAAACATAATCAGACAGCTCATTAATGTACCTGCAAGTATTTCAACTTCTATGGCAAAGAGTAACAGATTCCCTAGAAATAGATGCCTTCTGTCTGCCTTGCTTTTCATTCTCTGGTCACTGAAAATAAAACACACCCAGTTAGAGAGGAAATGATCAGAAGGAACTGCCTCTGACACACTCAGTGAAGAAGGGAATATAGCAACTCAGCTGGAAGATTGCACCAGTAGCCACCGTGCCCAGGGCAACACCTTGTCTTCCCTGCTTCCAGTGCGTCTGTGAGTATTTCCATGGTTAAGGTCACAACTTAATGGAAGGAGTCACAGCTCTTTTCTTTCATCCAGAGCTGTAAGTCTCAGCAGAGTTCTCAGCGTGGTTTCTTTTCTTGACTCCAGAACCCCTGTGGGAAAGAGGTACGAGTACTAGACCACCTAGGAGGGAGATGATTTGGGATCAAGTCCTGGCTCCACCACTTGCTGGCTATGTGACCTTTGGCAAATCACCTCCAGTCTCTGCACCTCGGCACCACCTCTTTTGTAGAATTTAGGGCTTATGCTTAGCTCTGATGTTGGGGACTTCAGCGACTAGGGTACCTGAGTTACCATCTGGGAGAAAGGTGTCTCCCATCAGGACTAGCTCCAGAGTTTCCTGCCAGGCCAAAGCAATGATTTGCTTCAGTGGATTCCCCACCCCTGTATCTGTTGTTCTAGTCATGTCCTCTGGCAGTCTGGGAGTACCCCGATGGTAAGGGCTGGGTCTGATTCCTGTTCCTGCCTTCACCTTCTCTCCTACAGTACTTGATCAATATTTGTGGAGGGTGAAAAATGAGCAAAGTGGAGGGTGTACTGCACAAACCTAAACTATGGTGTGGGGCAGGGATCCCTGGCTGGGAAACAGAGTTTAGCTAACGCTCATGCATGTTGTCCGTGTGACTTGAAGCTAAGTCCGTCTCCTACTCTGGGCCCCACTTTCCCAATTTGTGGCATCCCATAGCCCTATGGCTGCTTCTGTGTTTTCCTCTAGCAATGTGAATCCATGTTTACTCTCCCAGTGGCCTCAAAATGTCTTTACCCAGGCACTGAGCATCATCTGGAGACTGGGACTCTCTTCTGAGGTGGCCATGTCTCTGCTCTTACTTTTCCAGAGAGAGCAGCTCCCAAACTCCTGAACACATCTACCCTGCAGACTCAAGGTGTCTCCCTCCCGGGATCCATTCTTCCCTGGCCTCCACCTCTGACCCAAGTGGCAGAGTTGGAGGAGGCTGATAGATCAGTCTGTGATTCCCAAAACTGGCTTCATGTCAGAATTCCCAGGAGCACGTGCATAGAAGTACAGATAACTGAGGAAACCCCAGGCTCTACTGAATTCAGCTCTCTGGTGATATGCTCAGAGAGCTATAATTTTAACAAGTCCTCTGGGTGATTCCTATCACCTGGGCTCTGGGTCACCAGTTGCCATTTGGGATTCATTGGACCATATCATGCATAAGGTTTTAGCATTCGGAATGACAGCTTCTTCACCCCAGTTATTCTAAAACAAAGTAGAATGTTCTCTCTTCTTCTCTCTAATACCATACTCTCAAGAGTTCACTGTTGCTAAGACATAGCAATTGTGTTCTGTGCTCAGAGATGAAGCCCAGCCACTCTTCAGGGGAAAGAGTTAAAAGTAACCTGGATTATTCACAAATATCACTTTTTGTATCATATAACAGATTTGGCTTCATGCTGGTGGTCTCGGGTTGCAGAGGGCCAAATTTTCACCATGTCTCCGTGCAAGGTTTAGTTAAAGTTTGTCTATAAAGAATTGTTTCCTGCTATAGACCATGGAGTTATCTGCACTGGAAATTAATGGGAGATTTTTTTTTTAAAGGTGTCTATGACAAATGCACCACTCTCCTCCCATTTCAGGATGTTTAAGATGGGTGTCAGGAAAAAAAGATGGGTGTGGGTTTTCTTTGGTGGGGGGGCATGCAGAATGTGGATGAAGAAGAGTGAGTTTGCATCTGAACAGCACTGATCCCATAATGAAAGGGAAGGTTGGCAGTGCTAGCAAGGAGAGCACTGAACCAGGAGTCTGTAGGGCTGAGGCCCAATTCTAGCTCTGCAACCAATTTGCTGTAAGGCACTGGGCAAGGATCTCCTGCATGAAGTCCAAGGGAAACATCAATTTGAGGGAACAGTCCCTGATCTATCATGTGCCCTCATCCCCTCTACAGCCTCCACTCTAAGACAGTGACCCTGCACGCCACTTTCATAGTGACAGGCATATTCTTGCTTCAGAACTATTGTTTGTCAGCTCCTCTTGGGTCCTCAACTGAGGGCTTCTTGAAAGCTCATGAGGTACTGCAGGCGAACAGCAAAATGGGAACAAATGGGTGCCTCCCCGTTGTCTGGCATCAACAGGAAGGATGCTTTTCATGCACAGCAAAGCACAGACATTACCTGATTCCTGTTCTCCTCTCCCCTGCAGAACAAAACAAAACAAAACAAAACACAAAAACCATCCATACATAAACCATCTAAACAAAAGCTATCCTAAAAGTTAGTTCTTCTACAGGGAAAATGTTTCCATTTTTCTGTTTGGTGGTGGAGGTGGGGATGGGGGGCATTAATGGTATTCAGGGCAGGACAGTGAGACATTCTCAGAATGCTTTTCTGTGATGGGCAGTAATGGCTCCAAATGTGAGCAGCCTGAAGGCCCGGACAATGGGACATGAACATTGGGGCTAGACATCCATTAAAGAGCACCTGGGCCTAAGTCATGTGCAAGAATCACCTCAAACTTCTTGGTTTCCACTGGCAACCTGGCACCCAGCACGGCTATGCTGGTGCAAAAGCAGCCCCCACAGCAAGCACAGCGAGGTGGCCTTCAAAAGTGCAGCCATTATCCCCAGATGGAGTCCTGAAAATGGCCCAAAGATTGCTCCACTCTGAGGGGTGGCCATCCATGTAGAAAGGGGGCACTCTGAGCCACATGGCTTCTGCACTTCTCTGTCTTAGAGGTCACGCTTCCTTCTCCACCTTTTTCTCTCTCTGCTCCCTTTGTGCAAGGAAGGTAGACAGGACAGAAGCATTATCAGAGCATTTGCTTCATCTATTTTATTCTGAAATTGGCACAGAACATGATTGCTTGAGTGCTACCTTTCTCATTAGCCATAAGCAGTCCTCCTAGAAGTGCCCATTTTATTATTAAATAAACATTGGGTGTGTTGAAGTTGGCACAAACTGTAGGAAGACTACTCAGCTTGGAGAAATCTGTTGTTTTGTTTTGTTTTTTTCCCTAATTGATCTATGGGTGACACCAGACTCGTATATTTATACTCCTTTTCCTTCTCTGTGAAGAATAAATAATAGATTTTGATCCCCTGATTAAAGTTGAGACCCAAGCAGGAAAGCAGGGCAAGTAGCCGGAGGAGAACGTGCTCAAGTTAGCCCTGTCGAGACCTGTAAGGAGGGAAAGATTCCAGACACTGCTCATACCTCAAAGAAGTGACCTTTTGCTATGAATTAATCGTTTGGAGATCATATTTCTCATGTGCTTTACTCACAGGAGGAATTGATTAGAAGCTGAAATTAATTGCAAAGTGGGATTAACCGTTTGCTTTTATGCCATGGTTAAAATTTATTTTTTAGCTGTAGTTGCCTTAATGCCTTTATGCCAAGGTTTTTCTTTACTGTACTGCTAATTCCAGGAAATTCCCCACAGTGAACGGACATGTCTGCCCACTCAGTCAGTCAGAAAACCATGAAGTCTAAAAGGCAATAAGCTGAACACTGCCTTGGATTAGCAGAGCCTGGCTGAAGCAGAAAACGTTTAATTCTTAATCAGAAATGGATTGGATTCCTCTGGACGTTTGGGGGTAAAGGCTGGAGCCTCGACAGTGAGGGCTATTCAAGGAAGTTGAAATGCAAACAACAAAACCACTGGAGGGGTTCAGTTCACAGCCACTTTGACCCGAAGCAACGAGGCAAGGCGGTCACCTCAAAGTGGATACACTTTTTGGCTGCCCTTTGGAATATTGTGGGGTGTTCTATGGGCTACCCTCCTAGGGCAGGGAACATCCAGACTGCAGCAGAGTCCAAGAAAGTGTTAACTGAGCGTATGGGAAAGAGTGCAAGGTTCTATGGGAAACCCGGTTGATTGTTAGCCATCTTTCTATCTAAGGAGCTCAGAGTTTATACATCAGTTATAGTAGTAAAACATAGTTAATGCTGAGTAGTACGAGGGAGGCCCAGCGAAAGTGTTAGGGGCATTCAAAAGAGGAGTGCCTTCTCCCACCTGGAGTGTTGGGGCCTCAGGCAGGCCTGGCAGCTCCTCAGAGAAGGGGCTTCGATAATTGCTCTCCCCTGACCTCCCACAGCACATTGTTTACTCCTCTGGTCAAGCGCTCAGCATGCTGGACTGCAATTGTCTGTTTATGTGTCTGTCTCTCCAATTAGACCTCGAGCCCTGAGAGGGCAAGGGGCACGCTTTGTTCAAATCCCTATTCCCAGGGCCAGCCACAGTCCCCACACACAGAAGGGCCTCAGGAAAGCTTTGCTGAACTGAGCGAGAAAAGGAAAGCTTCTTCTAAAAGAGCTGCACTTTGGTTTTCTCTCTAAGGAGGGAGGAGAGCCATTCCAGCCGAGAAGCAGGTGTAGGACATATCTGTGTGTCCTTGTGTTGGCTGTCCAACTGGACTGTGTGCCCCTCTTACCGCCACGTTCCCCACGCGCCCAGCCCTGTGCCCACCCAGGTCAGGATCTAACCAACAGTGAGTACCGAGCTAATTGGATATCTCCTCTTCCCACAAATTCAGAGAAGCCTGGGTCAAACACAACCCAAATCTGCTTTTAATACATAGTCAACACCTCACAGATTACTTTTTTGCCCCAAGGGGAAAGATAGAGTGATCAGGCTATCATCACCTTAACCCCGATCCCTAATAATGGGACAACCAGAGCATATGTGCCTCCTAATGTTTTACAAAAGGAACAGCACAGCATCCCCTATGAAATATATTGCAAAAAAAATCAAATCATTAAACCTGACTTTCGATTTACAGAAAATATGGAGAGAGGATTAAGTTAAACAATCACAAGGAAATAATCAGACAAGGCCAGAATATTGGACAATTTACAACACAACCAGTCTGATGTCTTCCAAAACTCAGTGTCATAGGGATGGTTCCAGATTAAAATAATTAAAAGACATAACAAAAAGTGCAATGTGTGATATTTGATTGGATCCTGATTTTTTTCAAAAGCAGCTATAAAATATAGTTTGGAAACAATTTATGAATATGATTATTATCTGATAATAGATTGATTTTCTTAAGTATGGTAATGATATCATGGTTATGTACGATACTATCTTTATTGTTAGGAGGTACCAAACTAAAGTAATTGGGAGCCAGATGCCATGATGACTGCAAATTATTTTAAAATGGTTCAGACACCTAATAGATAAAGTAAATGTGGCAAAAAAAAACACCTCTCTTTAAAATCTAGGGTATGGTATTTGGGTATTTATTATACTATTCTTTCTGCTTTTTTTAAAAAAAATTCTTTTTTGAAAATTTTATTTGTGTTATGTTAGTCACCATAGAGTCCATCATTAGTTTTTGATGTAGCATTCCACGGTCCATTGTTTGCGTATAACAACACCCAGTGCTCCACGGAATACGTGCCCTCCTTAATACCCATCACCGGGCTAACCCATCCCCCCACCCCCCTCCCCTCTAGAACCCTCAGTTTGTTTTCAGAGTCCATAGTCTGTCATGGTTCGTCTCTCCCTCTGATTTCCATCCCCTTCATTTTTCCCTTCCTTCTCCTGATGTCCTCCATGCTGTTCCTTATGTTCCACAAGTAAGTGAGACCATATGATAACTGACTTCCTCTGCTTGACTTATTTCACTGAGCATCATCTCCTCCAGTCCCATCCATGCGGATGTAAAAGTTGGGTATTCATCCTTTCTGATGGCTGAGTGATATTCCCTTGTATATATGGACCACGTCTTCTTTATCCATTTGTCTGTTGAAGGGCATGTCGGCTCTTTCCACAGTTTGGCTATTGCGGACATTGCTGCTGTGAACATTGGGGTGCATGTGGCCCTTCTTTTCACTACATCTGTGTCTTTGGGGTCAATACCCAGGAGTGCAATTGCTGGGTCATAGGGTAGCTCTATTTTTAATTTTTTGAGGAACCTCCACACTGTTTTCCAAAGCGGCTGTACCAACTTGCATTCCCACCAATGATGTAAGAGGGTTCCCCTTTCTCCACAATCTCTCCAACATTTGTTGTTTCTTGCCTTGTCCATTTTTGCCATTCTAACTGGTGTAAGGTGGTATCTCAATGTGGTTTTGATTTGAATTTTCCTGGTGGCTAAAGATGATGAACATTTTTTCATGTGTCTCTTAGCAAAACATAACGATTAAAAATATACTGCCAAACTCAAAAAAAAACCCCACAGAAATCTTTAGAAACCCCCCAAATAGAGAAATATCAAGGCCAGCCCAGTAAGGATGAGCTAATCCTGGAGTAGTCTTTAGGGAATTTGAACCTGATATAGGACCCAGGGGCTAGATGTTGGGACCCAGGCATAGAGAAGAGACATGTGCAAGAAGACATGCCCATATTGGGCTGGGGAGTTAGGACTGAGTCCCTTGCATAAAGCCCAGGGCCTTGAAGTATCCCTCTTCTTTACAGACTAGAAAAAACTTGATCATTCCAGAGAAGGAGTGAGGAAGCTTAACTTCCATCCAAGCTTTGGATGAGGAAAAATGTCCCTTATGAAAAATCAAAAGCTCCAAATTTCACATTTCTCATGGACCTAAGGTCAGAATATACACATTTTCATGGGACAGGAACGACCAGTCAAGGCATTATTATAAAAGTTGGTCTAGAACCATTGAAACCCCTGGGATAAAGGGCAAACAAAAGCACCTAGCCAGTCTGCAGTGACTCACAAACCAGGACATACTGTCCTCCAACATAATAAATAACCTTCACTAAATATGGCCTCACCCTAAAAGAAAAATTACAAACCACGCAAGAAAATAAACCTTAATGAGGGAAAATGTAAAGGTATAGGGAATATGAATACATCATTAAGAAATTTAGAGAATAGAAGATCTAGAAGGAGGAGATATAGAAAGTGTGTGTGTGTGTGTGTGTGTGTGTGTGTGTGTGTGTGTGTGTGTGTGTGTGTGTGTGTGTTTGGACTTTAGCCTTTAGCCTGAAAAGACTGCCTTGGCTGCCTGCTTTGTGAGTTTGAGATAAGGGTAGTGATTGTTATTTTAACCTCTAGAATTCAAAATAATTATACACATTCATACATTGCTCTACAGTTTACAAAGCACTACATACACAGTCTCTTACTTGATCTTTGCAGCAAAGCTGTGAGGTATTATCTTCATTTTCACCCTGGATAAAAAGAGATTCAGCATAATCAGAGGATTTGGTCAAGGATACATAACTGGTAAGCAGGGAATTTTGCCCTAGGCTCTGGTATTCTAGACCCTCTAGTGCAGTGGACTGTCCCTATATTAAGCTGTCCCCTCAAACCCCAGCACTACACTTACTCCAGGAAAGTGACAGGGTTACACTCTCAAGAACGTGTGAGGGTCTGTTTCTCTTTCGAAGATGTTCATAGCTGAACAATCCATGACCTCTTTAGTGGATCTTTTTAGTGTTCTTGGAGGTCAGAAAATTCTCCCTCATGTCTAACCAAAACGAGGACTGCTTCGTTGAAAGCTCATTTTCTCTTATTTGATTTTTCATTAACAAAGGGACTATCTTGGTCCGGATCCTCCTTCTCATGTCCCACTCTATCTAATTGCAGGGAAAATGGAGCCACATGCTCTCAAGTGAACAATTTCTTTTGCTACCTCACTGACTTTTTTTTTTTTTTTTTTACTGACTTCCTAGGTACTCTCTCCCACCTCTTGTCATCTTTCTCTAGGTTTGGGACTTGACATGTTCTTTCTTGGAGCAAATTCTGCCCATCAATCAGTCATTACATATTTCCAAAATATCAACACTATGCTTAAGACTTCACATTCCTAAAAGCAGCAATTGACTTACTGTTAAGTGGCAATATGTTTTAGATATGTGATAACAGATGTGCGACCACACACCCTAGATCAATTCCAGGTAGTGTGAGTGAGTGAAAATAAGTTGGAGACCTTAAGTTAGACAAAGTTGGAACCTAGGTGTTACATAAATGGAGCAGCAAATCATGCTGGATGATTTTCCTGCTGTTTAATCAAGGATTCAGTCACTTCTACTCATAAACTAGCATTCTTTTATTTTCTTACAAAGGTCAGTATTTTTTCTTGCAGAGAATTGGTCACTTCTTCCTCCTCCCACCCACACTAGTTTATTTTCTTAGCTTCCAAAATACTTACAATCCCAAGACCATATTTTTTCCCTCCTTCCCTCCCTCTCTGCTTCCCTCTTTCTTTCCACCTATCTCTCGCTCCTTCCTTCCTTTGGTTTATTCATTCATCACACACTCATTAGGCATTATGTTCAAGGTACTAGGGACACAGAGGTTGATCGGACAGAGTACCTACCTTTAATTTGTTTTCAGTCTACCGGACAGACAAATAAGTAAATAGGCAGTGATGATATGTTATGGTTATGCTGTGATTGGGGAAAGCAGAAAGAGCTGATGGAGAGCAGAGGAAGGGTCAAGGAGAGATGGAGATAGGGGTCCCCACAAGTCAGGATAGGCATTCCATTGGCTCCTCTGAGGAACAGCAAGCACTTACAGCCATCGACCACATTTTCCCCACTCAGCTAGCATTGACTAGTGCCTCCCTCTGTCCACCACTTAAAGGGCACAGCAATAGCTTCTGGGGGAGCTGCCAAAGTGAATAAGGCAGAGTTCTTCCCTCTTGGGGCTCATAATCTATTGTAGGAGACCACCAGGGACACAAATAACTGGGATTCATGGAAAACAGTGAGAAGGGACATTGAGAGGGACACAAAAGAAGGGTGTGTTGTAGGAACCCAGGGAAGGCAGAGGTTTGTTCCTACTCAGGGACTACAGGAAGTCTGTAGCCCATAATATATTTCAGCTTTCTCTTTGGATATTAAAATACACTTTCCCCCAAAATTCAGCAAAGACTTGAGGAAATGAAAGAGTGTACTTGATCTGAGAAAGCCTCTATTGGTCACTTTAGTGCAACTCTATTCTTCACTTTATCTCCTGCTGTCATCTACATGTAGGATGTAGCCAAACTGTGAGAATTGAGGAAGATCGAGAGTCATCTGTCCACAGTGGTCCATGTGTGGGGACTGGGGAGACTGGAGGTGACTCTCAGGGTGGTTGAAGCCTTGTTGTAGGGAGAATTTTGAGAATGGGACTTCTCTCTGTGTTACTCATCTGTCAAGTAACATTTCTTGTTTTCTTGTCATTGTCTCATCTCTGAGATGGACCCCAGTGACAGATGCCTGTCTAGATCAGATGCAAAATAATGTAATTAGCAATATAATGGCAACTGGCAACTAGCATAATGAGAAGTATGGTGCAAGCTACCAAGAAAGAGATCAGACTTCTGAGTCCCACAGACCAGAGCTTACATCCCAGCTTCATCCCTTGCCAGCAGCGTGACCTTGCTGGGTACGTTGCTTGATCTCTATGTGCCTTAGTTTCCTCATCCATCAAATGAGGCTGTTAATATCTACCCTAGACAATGGTTAGGGTAATTCGCTGAGATACGCATGCAAAATCCTTAGCAGAGTGCCCAATACATAGTATACACAAGTTAGTGTTGTCATGCAAGATCTTGGGATGCAGATGCCTGAGTTTCTACTCACTCAATTTTCATGTCGTTCAAAGCTAATCAACTTTCTGCACTGTGAAAACAACTTTTACATGACACATACTTCTCTTCTTGGTGTCCCTGAGCAATCTTTCTCACCTACTCTCATGATTTCTTTTTTTAATTTATTTTTATTATTATTTTTATTATGTTCAGTTAGCCAATATATAGTATATCATAAGTTTCTGTGTCATGATTTCAACTACCATTCACATGCTGCTGATTCTCACATCTTTAGTTTCAATGCAGACCTCTTTCCTGAGAATCCAGATCCATACACTCAGCTGTCTTCTGGTCACCTTAACTCATATGTCCCTTAAGCACCTCAAGCTCATGTGCTCAAAGCTGAGCCCTACTGAAGGAGTTTTCAGTCACTGGGGGAAACCTTTTACTAAACCTTTTTACTAAGACAATTAAGAGAGACTTCAAAGAGGAAGTGCCTTATGAGTTGAAACTTCAAATAAGGGTGTGATTTAATTTAGACTCAGTGAGAGGAAAGAGAAACCATTCAAGTTAGAGACAAGTACATGGAAGCAGGGAAACTTCACAGTGTACAGTGAGGACCCAGGTTTGGTTATGCATTTTCAAATCTTCCTTCTTATTGTTCTACTTCATTCTTTAGTAAGTACCTAGCTGCTAATAACTTTCTCCATATCTGGACACCCAACAACTGCAGAAAATCATAGAATGGTACTGGGATGCCTGGGGCCAGACTGAAATGAACCAGCTCCTCCTCAGCTATAAATTACTGTCTATGGACATCGTGGGAAGCCTCATGTTCAACCATGGGCTTGAGGTGCTTAAGGGGGATGGGAGCAAGTGGGGGCCAAGCAAGCAGTTCATCCCCCAGGAGCAGGAAATTAGAAGACTGGGTGCTGGCTTTAAGATTAACTGTCCCTTGAAGCCCAGGCTCCTCAACCCCTCATTAATCTCCTGGGCCTGCTGTTAGCCTCCTGCCCACAAGTTCTTCCAGACGGAACATGTAACTGTTAATGAAAACTGGAGAATGTACCACAGGTTTTCCATCTGTAAACTGGGCGTATTTCCCCCAGCTTTGTCACTCTGTGGTTCCCAGCAGCTGTGTGGTTCTACCTGGTTATAGTACCAATCTTAAAACATGCTTGTTCTTATGTCCCAGCTCGTGGATGCTATACTATAGCTAATTGGTTTGCTTGTTTCCTTCCTCCTTCCCTCCTTCCCCTTATTCCTTCTTTCCCTTCTTCCTTCCCTTCCTCCTTCTCCCCCTGCTTTCTTCCTCCCTCCTTACCTTCCCTCCCACCCCACTCCATCTGTCTGTTCCTGTCTCTCTCTTTCTCTCTCATTATAACGATCAGTATTTCCATTGGATGTCAACAAGTGGCTCCCTATTTTAATTCCGTGTATGCAGTCTGCAGTCCTCTTATACCACAGTGTGAGGAAATTATCTTAGGAGTTCACTGATAAAGTTTTCCTTTAAGGTAGTGCAGGGGAAGGACAGTCTTGAATCATTCAAGGAATTCCCCTGAATTGATTGCAGGGTGTATGAATGCAGGCTATCATTGTTTGACATATGCTCATAAAAAGCCAAGGACAAGACAAAAAACAGGAGATGACTGACTTCGCTCCAAATGGTGCAGATGGGGAATTACACATCCAAGCAGGAAAGACACATCTATATGAGAAGTCCAAGTTATTCCATAAGAAAGGATCTAAAACCAACAGAGAGAGATTTAGGTCCAAAGGATTGAGACAGCGGGAAGCACAAAGGAGAATTACAACAGCCTCTGTGAAGGCAAGCACCCTCTCTACCTACCCTCTCTTCCCACTGACTCTTATTGAAATGCCTACAAGTTTTACTCATTGGAGCCAGTGTTCTATTTCGTTCATATTATGAGCATATATCCATACCACACGAAACTATAGGATTTTAGAAGAAGAGGGATAATGTCCTCTACTGCAGTGTTTTTCAAACTTTGCATGATGACCCATTAGCAGATCATAAAATTGATTTAGTGGGCCATGAACAGCAATTTTTAAAAAATAAAATAAAGTTACAATATCAGATTGATCTTATTCAGTCTCACAAAATTTATTATATTTTTACATACATATGTATGTGCATATTGGGTCATGATAATACAATTTATTTCTTACTGTGAGTTACTATATCAGTATATATTGCTGCATAACAATTACTTCAAAACTTACTTGCCTAAGACAATAAGCACTTGTTATCTTAACATTTCTGAGGGCCAGGAGTTCAGGAGCAATGTAGCGAGATGGCTCTGGGTCTGAGTCCTTCATGAGGTTTAGTTATGATGTCAGCCAGGAACTGGAGGGTTTACTTCCAAGATGGCTCACTCACATGGCTAGAAAGTTGGTCCTGGTTATTGGTTGAGGCCTGTTTCTCACTGTGTGGATCTCTCTGTTGGGTTGCTTGAATGCTCTTGAAATGTGGTGCTGGCTTCCCCAGGAGGAAGCAGCCCAAGAGAGCATGGCAGAAATGGCAGCGTCTTTTATGACCTAGCTTCAGAAATCACATACCATCACCTTGGCCATATTTGGTTGGTGATACAGACTAACACTAATATAATGTTGGAAGAGACTGTACAAGGGTATGAGTACCAGTAGACAAGGCTTATCAGAGGCCACCTTGGAGGTGGCTACCACAACTGGGGGCAAAAAAGTTTGAGAACCTGACTTGTCCAATCATTCAATTTATGCATAAATCTCAAACTCTCACCAAACTCTGAAGACTGACCATTCATATGTAGATTTTCCTACTGCAATTACATGATACAAAGTTAATGTTACCTGTAATCAATGATTGATGAGCAGTTACTGAAGCCACTTATAAGCACAGATAGTAAGCAACCTAAATAAATCATTGTAATGAATATGACCTTTAGCCAGGCTTTCATAGTTGATCATACTCTGATATGAACGGAGGACTAGTGGGGAAATAGAGAAACATGGGATAAGGGAAGACAAGAGCTGGGGAGCCAAACATGGCTGCAGGACTGATTCCAAAGGAGTGGGCAGTCAGAAAGCCTATGACATGTTCAGAGGGTATTGTGGGCTCTCTAAATGAATTCAGTTCTCTAGTCTTAAAAGATTCTACCCCAGAACATTGAGAGACTTATAAATGAAGATCTGTGGTGGAGAACAGATTGTACAAACTGTAGTACATTTTACCCCTTCCCAGTCTTCTGATTCTAAACCACAGATCAAGTAGCTTACCATTCAAGCTGAGGGCCAGGTCTGAAGGGCACTATTTATGACTTGTTTGGGAACTGCTAGAAAAGGAAGAAATTGTCTGCAGGACCCAGAATGGATCTGCCAATAGCAAATCATTCCCCACGTGTCCCATTTCCTTCTCTGGCAAGGTTACTAGGCTAGTACATCAGGAAAATGTAGTGGATCTGGATTTCAGTAAGATTTTAACAAGGTGTCTAATAATAGCCATGTGGATAAAAGGGAAATAAATTATTTTATGCCAGAACAATTAAGTAGATTAATAAATGGTACCCAAAGAGAACCTAATAATGGACCAATAAAAATTTAGAAGAAAGGCCTTGTAGTGTGCTGCAGGTGATTTATCTGATCAACATGCTAATCATCTGGATTGAGTTATAAAAAACATCCTGATCTGATTTGTGACTACATGTTCTAATATAAACAAAATCCTAAAAATTATTGATGGACAGAAGTGCTGTTTGAATCAATTAATAGGAAATTTGTCAGGGACAAGGGAAACTGCTTCCAAAGAGTCAATTGCTCAAGGAATTGTGGGTGAGATGGGGCTTAGCAGCAGAACCTCTGATGACATGGTGCAGCAATTGTCTCCAGGGGAGCTTGCCCTGGGACACAAGTGCCCAGTAAGCAAATGGATCTAAAAGATCTCTGGAGAAGAAGAATCACTGAAGCTTTGGACAGTACGATCAAAGGAGACATAGACCAAGGGCCAGAAAGCTGAGAGGCAGAAAAACAGGGGAAGGAACCCATTGGCTTTAAGAAAGGTGTGAGGTGTCCGGAAGTCATCCTTGCCACCTCACAGGCCAAACCTCCTCACTCAACATCCCTTTGGGGATACCAATTTAGAGCCTGTTTACCAGACTCGTCCTCCTTGGTGGGCCCTGACTGCCTGTGTTTGATCCGTCAGCCCCAAGAGACTATGGGAATCTTACTCAGTTTCTCGGTCTCTTAGCCACTGCTTAGAATTAGCAAATGCCTTGAGGGGAAAAGTGGTGCCCAGTGTCAGGCTCACCTCTCTATGTCTCCCTTCTTTTTGACATCTTGGTTTCTCAATTCTCACCCCACTGGTAGTTTCCCATTGCCTCAAAATAGAGTTTCCCCCATATTTTGTTCAACTATTCTAGTTCTCAGCAGAAAGTTTGGTCTGCAACAAGCTATTTTGGCATTATCAGTAGGGAATATCCATCGTCCTATGTTTTTTTGATTTGACTCCCGTAACCTTTGATAAAACCATCAGAGGTTTTCAGCTCATGTTGTATATTTTCTGCCAGAAACTTGCAATCAACAATTTTTCTAAGGAGCCCTGGCAGGTTTCAGTGGGAAATAGTATTTAAAGATTACAAGCTGGACATTAATGTTTTTTACTCCTGGGTTACACTGTTACTCAGCCTTTTCACTGGATAGGGTTAGGAAATATGCACCTCTTAGAAAGCAAAACTGAAGAGTTCATACCGATGGTTTCAATTCATGAGAAAGATTATGGTACATTTTACTTAACTTCTTTGATTTTATAATATCTCTTTTATGCTGAAAATCATGGTTCTTAGTAACATTATTACTTATTTGGCTTTTTCTAAAATGTATATACATATATATATACACACAATTGTTTTATTCTAATATGTGTGTATTAAAATAACAAACCATCATAACTACTAACAAAAGACTGAATGCAGTTTAGTACTTCTTTCTCTTTATTTGTCTTCAGTATATATTCCACCAGGGATTTGCTGTCAAAATACTGTGCTTCAAAATCTTCAAAATATTCTGCTTTGTATGATTATGCCATCAACTTGATATACAGATACCTTTATTTATTTGAATTTGTTTTCAACTTTAAGGGATTGATTTTTTTCTCTTTGATTTAATTTTGCTTTTAAGTTATATGAAATATTAGATGCTTCTAAATCCAAACCTATAAGACAACTTAGAGAGATTTAACTTCCATCACTGTCTCCTCTCCCCATTCTCTCCCTACAGGCAACCACTTTTGTTGCTTTTTCACTTATTCTTTCACTAATATATACTTCTATATCTCCAAATCCCCATTTTCTTTACACAAATAATTGCATACTATGTACATGCTTGTGTACCTTGCTTTCTTTACTTAGCTATATATATTCTATAGCAGTGTATCCTCAGGTTTTTTGGGTTTTTTTTTGCATAGCTTTATTTAGATGGGACTTTAGTTTACTCAACCAATCCCCTACTGATGGACATTAGATTGTGGGCAAACATCTGCTATTACAAATACTGCTGTGATAAATATCCTGTGCATATACAATTTCATATTTTTGTTGGTGTATCTTTGGGATGCACTCATAAATGTAGGATTATTGGCTCAAAGGATAAATGACTATGAAATTCTGCTAAACATTGCCAAATTCTCCTCCCTAGGGGTTATGCCATTCTAGAATGAAACTTCCAGAAGCACAAATCCCCACTGTCTGAAACTTCCATGGGCTTTCTGTGGTCCTGAGGATAAAATCCAAACTCCTTCCCAAGGGCTATAGGATGAGCACAACTTGGCCCTGTGGACATCCCCAGCCTCACACCACTGATGCTTAGTGCACCAGGTCCTCTGAACTTACCTTGTTTTCTCCCTCCCTTGTGCCTTTTCACATGTTGGAATTCCTTTCTTCCATTTTACTTGCTGGCCTCGCACTGATTCCTCAAGGCTCAGCTTGTATGTCACCTATTCCAGAAGGCCTTCCCCAACTCCTCTCCATTCTCACATGTGGCTGGGGCAGGTAACCCTCCTCTCTGTTCCCACAATTTCCTGAGCTTCCCTGATCACAGACCTCATCATGTGCATGTGTGGAAAGTGGCCTCCCCACTGGGTTGTGACCTACAGGAAGGCAGGAGTTGTGTCAGCTGGAGAAGGCCTTGAAGCATTTTCAGAAGAGCAGTGACATGATTGAATCTCTGTTTTAGATATAGATCTTGGGCCTATGTGTGGAAGAAGGACGAATGGGACCCAAGATGAGAGGTAACAGACCAGTCAGCAGGCCGTGGCCATCACGTAGGCAAGAAGAGATGATGATCTGTTGGGTCACATGGTAGTGGGTACAGAGAGGAGGAGAAAAAGAATTCAGGACTCATTTTTGAGTCCATGTGGAACAGGACTGGGTGATAATTAGATGTGGCAGCTGAGAGAGATGGAAGAATAGAGGCTGACTCCATATTTCCAGTTTGATCAACTAAAGGAGGAAGAGGAGACGGAGCCTATTTTTGAGGAGGACAATGTATTCCATTTGGACAAGCTGTGTTTGCGGTACCTGTAGAACGTCTCAGTGATGATGATAGCTATTATCTTTAGGCCTATTATGTATGTTGTCCTTTACATATCATCATCATCATCATCGTAGACACTTACCGAGGCCACTTGTGGCTCCAGGAGGCATATATACCCATTGAAGCCACCATCTCAGGTAAACCTATTATCCATCTGTGTTCTGGAACTCTCCATTTGGATGTCCAACAGGCATCTCAGATTTAACCTGGCCCAAACCTCAGTCCCTATCCCTAAGCACATTAGTCTGGAGAGACAGTATAACATGGTAGTTAAGAATAATGGCTCTGGAGTAGATGACTTGACTTTGTGTCCCATCTCTGCTAGCTTACCATATGGCCTTGCGAAAGCATTCTTTGTGCCTTAATTTCTTATCTGTACAGCAGACGTGATAATAATGGTTCCTACCTCATGAGGTTGTTAGGGGGATCAAACCCGCTACTGTACACAAAACAAACAATGCCTGGCACAGAGGAAGTACCACAAGTTTTCCCATTCCTATCCCCAAATCCACTCCTCCTTAGTCATTCCTTGGCCATATTTAAGACAAAACCTACATACCATCTTGATTGTCCTCTTTTCCTCACCCTACAAGTTCCATCAATAAGCCCTAGGACTACCTCCAAAGTATATTTGGATATATCACTCCTGTGCTTCCCAATGAGAGCTCCCTGCTGCAGCTCAGGAACTTTCCAGAGCACTTTCTAAGTGAACACTAATTTGCTTTCTTGCCTGCTGTGAACCCTTCTCATCTGGCATGACAGTCAGGCGCTAGCCTTCTCCTCCCTAGACTGCTAGCTACACTGAAGAAAAGTGTCCATCAGAGAGGGATAAGAACTTGCTCAAGTTTCCACAGGGGGGTTTTCTACTGGTTCCTTAGATATTCAGAAAGCAGAGATGATTGTGCCTGGAGCTGCCTTCCTTAAAGGACGTCCTGGCTGTGAAAGACCTTGTAAAGTAACACAAAACTGGGTGATTTATAAAGAGCCTTGGCTGTAATGGCCTTGCCCCTGGAGCCTCAGCCATGCCTGCCCTTTTGAAGAAGCAGCATGTGGTTCCATAAGACAGTGGTGAAGCCACGCTGGTGGCCTTGGGGAGCAGCAGCCTTTCCCTGCATCCTGCTGCCCAGGCTTCTGGAGCCCCATAGGGACCAGGGTGCCTCGGAGGCCCGGGAGCGGCTTCCTCCATCCTGTGCCCTCCAGGAGGCACAGAACGGCTCCGCAGTGCCACCCAGAGGCCAACAGCGCCAGCTGGCAGAGAGAGTTTTTGTCTGAGTTTGGGCTTTGGGGGATTGCTGGACAGTGGTTGGTACTTTGGAGGTTTGGAAGTGTGCCGGGCTGAGCTATATTTGGAGAAGGTCATTTCTTAGTGTATGGCTGTACATTCAGTTCCCTCGGAGCCTGTCTCCTGTAGCTGCCACCCCACTCCTGGTGCACAAACTTATGGCTATTGTGACATGGAAAGCTCCGGAGATCAAGTCCTGCAATATACCCATGTGCAAAAGTTGTTCAGTAGATGAGATAAAGACAGCACTCCCAACAAATTGAAGTGCAGAGCCCACCCGCGTGGATGTTGGGACGGATAGCTAGCCATTTCAAAAAAGGACATGTAAATCTCCACCTCACACCCTGCATTCCCATTACACTCAGACAAGTCAAAGAATTTAATGTCACACTAGAAGAAAGTACTGGTAAATATTTTTATATACTTGGAGCAGGAGGGTATTCTAGATATAACACCAAACAGAAATTATAAAGGAAAATGTTGATAAATTTAATTCAAAAATTAACAGCTTCTGTGGGCACGTGATGTAATGAGCACTGGGTATTATATAAGACTGATGAATCACTGACCTCTACCTCTGAAACTAATAATACATTATATGTTAATTAACTGAATTTACATAAAAAAAGTTCTGTGGATTAACAAACACCATAAAGTTAAAAACCAAAATAACATACTTGGAAGAATGACATATATGAAAAACAGTGATTAATATCTTTAATATATAAGGAGCTTTTACATATCAATAGGAAAAAGACAAACACCCCAGTGGGAAAATTGGAACACTACATGAACAAGCAACTCATCAAAAAAGACAGAGGACTGAGAACCATTAAGAAACGCCCAGCCCTTGGGGCACCTGGGTGGCTCAGTTGGTTAAGCCTCCGACTCTTGGTTTTGGCTCAGGTCATAATCTCATGCGTCTTGAGATCAAGCCATGCATAGGGCTCCGCTCTCAGCAGGGCTTCTGCTTGAAGATTCTCTCCCTCTGCCCCTCCCCCCACTGAAGTGTTCTCTCCCACACTCTCTCTCTCTCAAATAGATAAATAAATCTAAAAAAAAAAGAAAAGAAAGAAATGCCCAGCCCTAGTAGTAATCGAGGGAATGATCATTAAAAAGACACAGAAATTACATATTTTTCAGCTATCAAATGAACAAAATTTTCAAAGAGTGGGGCTAACTTGTGGAGGGGATAAATGATGTGGAGACCAGATGGGCAAAGCCTTTCTGGAAGGCAATTTGGTGTCATAGTTTAAAATCCTTAACAAACATTGCACGTCAAAATACTGGATATGTGCAAAGATTTAAATGCCCAGGGATGTTGACATCAGCTTCTTTAAAAAATAGGGGCATAAAAAGGAAAAAATCTAAATATGTGCACAACCATTTAAAGTGGTAAGAGAGATGCATTTTCATCAACCTGGAAAGACGTTCATGCTGCAATATTAGGTGAGAAAAGCAGGTTAAATGGAAATAGTATGCATAATTTATTCCCTTTTATGTAAATAAAAATAATGTATGCATCACATGTTTAAAAAAATAGATTGGGCTATGGAACAAAATATTAACAGTGGTGCCTCAAGGCAAGGAAGGAAGAATAAGGATTATACATGACTACTTTTTCTTTAGGCTTTTTGACATTTTTTTCCATTTAATTTTTTTTATTGAGGTATAATTAACATACAGTTATGTTCGTTTCAGGTGTACAACATATTGACTCCACAATTCTATACATCACTCAATGCTCCCCACAATGGGTGATACTTTCTTTTCATTTCAATGTAGAAATATATGTAGTAGCTCTTTTGTTCCTTTATTTTTCTTTACTTTCTTAGATTTTTTAAAAATTACAAGAGTGGGGGCGCCTGGGCGGCTCAGTCGTTAAGCGTCGGCCTTCAGCTCAGGCCATGGTCCCAGGGTCCGGGGATCGAGCCCCGCATCGGGCTCCCTGCTCAGCGGGAAGCCTGCTTCTCCCTCTCCCACTCCCCCTGCTTGTGTTCCCTCTCTATGTCACTCTCTGTCAAATAAGTAAATAAGATCTTTAAAAAAAATTACAAGAGTAATACAGGCTTTTAAAAAGTTCAAACCAGACAGAAGTATATAGAGGATTTCCCTTTTACCACTCCATTCCCCAGAGAAGACCATAGAGGACTGGTTGGTATAGATTTTCCCACACATTTGCATGCACATATAAACATATACATGTATATTTGAATACAAATGGGATCACACTATATACACTGTGCTGTAACTTGTTTTTTTTTCACTCAATAATATGCCATGGACCCTGTTCCCTGTCAACACATACAGATATACCCTTCTTATACTCAAAACGAAAACGTATCTGCCTTTCAACAGCTGCATATTGTTACCATGGACAGATACACTAAGATCTTTTTTTCCTGATAGCTCTACAATGAATATGTATTACTTGTATGATGGAAATATAATAGAATGTTTTCTTGAAAAAAACAGAAAATATAAGAGGGAGAAAGGAGGGAATGTGGGAAAAGATCTCATTTGTTCACATTCCTATGGATTTGGGGCCTCTTCTCCTTGGGAGCTACCTTTGATTCTGGAGAGCTTTCAGGGCTTGATTAGGTCCAGATGAAAAGAGCCACTTTGTTCCATGATGAAAGAAAAGAGGTCCAGGGACTCTGGGCTTTCTGGTGGCCTTGTTCAGCTCAGGGACCCAGGCTTAGAGAGGAGGCCTGTGTTAGAGCAGAGGTTTGAGCTGGGACTCCAGTTACGCTGATAGAAGAAAGCAACACTAAAACTAGAAACAAAACCCAGTATAACAACAACAGAGCAGTAAAACAAACCACATTTTAAATTTTTTTAAAAAAAGATGTTATTTATTTATTTGAGAGAGAGAGAGAGCACTAGCAGGGGAAGGGGAAGGGCAGAGGGAGAAGCAGGCTCCCCCAAGGGGCTCGATCCCAGGACCCTGGGATCATGACCTGAGCCGAAGGCAGATGCTTAACCGACTAAACCACCCAGGTGCCCCAAAACAAGCCACCTTTTAATCTCTGATCTAGGAGACTCACACCCAAACGGCCTGCCTCTGGGTATGAGCACTGGAAGTTTGACTTGAGATAGCCCAGTTTGCCTGCCTTCTTTTACAGAGAGGAAGAGGAGGCCCAGAGAAGGGAAGGGCCAAGTCCAAGGCCAGCAGGGAGTAGGCGACAGAGGTGAGCTGAAGACTCAGCAAATCTGATCCTGATTCACTAGTATCTTTCCTGTCCTTCTTTTTTTCCTTTTCTTTTTCCATTTACCAAGACTATTTCAAGAATAAAACTTACTTTTCCATCATAAAACGTATACACACTACTCACGTAAAATGTGGACAGCAAACAAAAACAGAAGTAAGAAAAAGACACAATTCCACCACCTTTCTGTGGCAGAATGTTCTTAAGTTTCCTTTCTTACTTCCTATGGATGAGTATATGTATTTTTCTTTCGGTCCTCTTACCTGGCTGGATTTGGTACAGGCAGGAGCGTACTGCTGTGTGGCTCACCATCTTGAAGCCAGTGTTTGTTTGGGGTTCCAGGACAGCAGGCACACTTTGTTACCAAGAGGTTTGTGTTTCCACTTTGGCCCTGAGTGTGACATTGAAGCATTGGACATTTCAGCTTTATCGTTCAAGTCCTGCTTAATGTCTGGACTTGGTTCTACCACCACAAGCCCCAGAGCAGGGAAACACTCATTTGGAGGACTTATAACCACATCTGGAGAGCTTTGCTTCAGGATCTTCAGTGAAGAGAGACCTACCCACCACTGTGAGTGTCCCTCTGGGATCTCATAAAGCTGCACTTTAGGAGTGGAGGCAGATGCCCTTGGGGTAGCTTATCTTTACTGGGGGAGACCAAGGGTGGGCATGACAAGGCCAATTCAAGGGAGCTCTGCATTAGGTGAGGTGGGGGAGGGCATGCCAGCACATGAGTCCAGGCATGGCATCAGGGGAGCCCAAAGTGTACAAGGGGAACAGCATGGGGGCCAGTCTAGCTGAAGATCAGGGAGCAAGTAGGAATAAAGCTGAACCAATCCCCAGGGGCCAGCCTGTAGAAGGTCTTGAGTGAGAGGCCTAGATTAGGAAATTGAGGCCTAGGGGTGGGAGTGGGTGGCATGGCGATAAAGGGACTTGTACAAAGTTGTGCACCTGACTCCCATGGTAGTGAATTTCTACCACCCATCAGATCTCCAGACCCCTTCTCCACCATGCCAAGGCATGTGGAAATGTTTCAGGAGTGAAAAGGATGAGCAAAAGGCGAGGCAGTCCAGGGTGGTGTGGACAGCAAGAGCTTTGGACTCAGGTCAGACCTGGATTCCTGTCCACACTCAGCCCTAACCCACTATGTGACCTCAAGCAAGTGACTTGACCTCTTGGAGCCTCAGTTTCCTCGGTGTGCAGAGCAGACCTGCCTGGCGGGTCTATGGAGAAGATTAAATGAGCTAGTGAAGGCAAAAGCACTCAGCCAATGTTGGAATTTTTTTAAATTAACATATAATGTCTTATTTGTTTCAGGGGTACAGGTCTGTGATTCATCAGTCTTACACAATTCACAGCGCTCACCATAGCACATACCCTCCCCGATGTCCATCACCCAACCACCCCATCCCTCCCACCCCCCACCACTCCAGCAACCCTCAGTTTGTTTCCTGAGATTAAGAGTCTCTTATGGTTTGTCTCCCTCTCTGGTTTCATCTTGTTTCATTTTTCCCTCCCTTCCTCTATGAGCCTCTGTCTTGTTTCTCAAATTCCTCATATGAGTGAGATCATATGATACTTGTCTTTCCCTGATTGACTTATTTTGCTTAGCATAATACCCTCTAGTTCCATCCACGTCATTGCAAATGGCAAGATTTCATTTTTTTGATGGCTGCATAATATTCCATTGTGTATATATACCACATCTTCTTTATCCATTCATCTGTCGATGGACATCTTAGCTCTTTCCATAGTTTGGCTATTGTGGACATTGCTGCTATAAACATTGGGGTGCACGTGCCCCTTCGGATCACTATATTTGTCTCTTTGGGGTAAACACCCAGTTGTGCAATTGCTGGGTCGTAGGGTAGCTCTATTTTCAACTTTTTGAGGAACCTCCATACTGTTTTCCAGAGTGGCTGCACCAGCTTGCATTCCCACCAACAGTGTAGGAGGCTTCCCCTTTCTCCGCATCCTCACCAACATCTGTCGTTTCTTGACTTGTTAGTTTTAGCCATTCGGACTGGTGTGAGGTGGTATATCATTGAGGTTTTGAGCCAATGTTGGAATTCAATGAGCATCTTTGTAGTGCTTGTTGGTCTTTTTACTATCATCTTATTAATTTTAATTAGGGTGAACATCTGTCCTGGTTGCTAGGGACAGGCTCATTTATGCTGTTGTCCCAGTAATTATTAACAGCTCTCCCTTCTGTTCTAAAAAGTATATGAGTTTGGGAGATAAATGGTATGTTCACTGTAATTACAATAAGAGGGCTGGGTCTTGAACTCTTTTTTTGCATTCATCACTGTTGTCCTCTGTCTGTGCCCAGAGGACCAAGACCACATGTACCCACAATGAGTCCTGGATTGAGCATGAGTAAGGACACCCTGGGCTCTGCTGCTAACTTTCAGCACATCCAGGGGCAGGTGTCTTTCTGTGCCAGGCCTCACTATTCCTGTTTGTAAGCAGCAGGAGTGGATTAAATGGTCTCCACAGGCCCTTCCAGCTTGAAATTTCTATCCTTTATCATTCCTCCATACCTAGGAAAATGGCTACTGTCTCCATACCTGCCACAAGCATTTACTGGACACCCCCCGGAGGCAGGCTCTGCGGGACATAGATGTGTCTGTCCACCATCTGCAAATCTCGGTGGATGTCAAGGTAAGACTTCCCTGTGGCAGCTCTTCTGGCTGATCTCCTGGAGTCAGATGTTCTACCACTGATGACTTCCCTACCCTGACCCTCAGGCTTTCTTATAAGGTTGTCGATATTACCCAAGCAAGGATAGCCAGGCTCCCCAGTGGACAGGGCAGGCACTCACCTCTCATCAATTAGGGTTACTCAGATTCAATGGGAGTCTCACGGCTATAAAACACCCAGAACAGCCCCTGCTCAAAGTAAGAGCTCTAAGTGCTTGTTAAATAAAATATCTAAGTTGCTACATCAAACAGGTGCCACCACTCAATATGCCTGAGGTTTGAGATACCAAGTCCCGTAAAAAATGAGCAGCATTCCATTTGTTTGCTTTCTGCCAAGCCAGAATCCCACACAATCATTTAATTTAAAACACTAGGCAGCTTGCTAAAACAGTTGCAGATGCCACGTAGCAGCCGAAGGTGGTGGCTTGGGGACAGGCTCTGTGCTTGTGACAGCCCCACCCAGAGAATGAATAGTCCAGAAGCTGTTCTGTCTCCCATATGCCATTGCCCCTGTTGTGGAGAGGTGCCCACATAGGTCAGGGCTGCGCAGATTGTTGGAAATTCCCACCCAAAGAATCTTTGCCATGTCATATGTCATTCAGGTGATCCCTGGAAGTGGGCCACCTTCCTGTTTTTTAAAGCCACTTTACTTACATGATGCCAGACATAACTCCCCATGGAAGTAAGTGCCCCTTTAGGAAAAGGAAGCCCCACTATTGGACCCAGAATTTCACTAAAGAAAAGTGTCTTCAAAGGAAGCTGCCCATACTAATTTTTTTAAAAGACTTTATTTATTTATGAGAGAGAGAGAGAGAGAGAGAGAGAAAGAGAGAATGGGTGGGAGGGGCAGAAGGAGAGGGAGAGAATCCTTAAGCAGACTGCTGAATGCGGAGCCCTACGCGGGGCTGGATCTCAGAATCCTGAGATCAGGACCCTGAGTTCATGACCTGAGCTGAAATCAAGAGTCTGATGCTTAATCAACTGAGCCACCCAGGCGCCCCATAGTAATTTTTTAAAAGGAGATGACGGTTAAACTGTAGAACATAAAAGACAAAACAAAACTACTGGCCCAAAGGCAACTCAAATTAGAGAAAGTGCATAAAGCACCACACTCTGGTTGAGGAGCTGCAATGCCTAGCTTCTGCCCGCTTCTGTCTTCCTGACTTTCCCCACAGGACCTGAGTTCATCCCTATGGCAGCCTAGGCAGAGACCAGTGTAGCCCTGTGCAAAGATCATCAGCTTTACCCGTGGGCCCCGCCCACAGGGCAGGGATTAGTGTCTCCATTGCAGATGTGGAGTAGACCCTCCACCTCTTTTACCAGATGGGTTCTTGGTAGAAGAGAAGGTAGGGCAGAAATTATAGACCCCTACCTTGAGTAATTTCACGGACAGAGAGATTTAGGGTAGAAATAAAGGCTAAACGCAACAAAGCCGTGGTTCTGAAAAAAAAAAAAAACAAAACCCACCTTTTTCAATTAAAGAAAGAAAGCGAACCAACTGGAGATAATTGCAAATCCATGTGACTAGGTATCACAATGATTCAGACCCAGATAAGCACTCTAGGAGAGATGATACAGAAAAGAACACCCTTTGAGTACAAAATTGAGGCCGTTTTTATGCGAAAATATTCACTGGGCCTTTCATAGACTAATCACCCCTCCTTTACAAAATTATTTCCCTTCCATTATCTCATCTGATCCTCACAGCAGCCCTGTGAGGGATGAAGGGCAGGATGATTATCCTCATTTTGGAGACGAGCAGATTGCAGCTGTTACTACCAAAGCAACATCAAATGTGTGGTGGAGCTGGACCTGGAACTGGGGACTTGGATCTCCAGACCACTGGGTTTTCTATCACACCCAGGAGTCTGCCTATGAGCCACCAGAGTTCAGATGTGTGATGAGAAACCCATGCTTGACTTCCAATAGGAAGCCCTGGGATCAAGGCATTGGGAACTGGCCACCCATGGCTTCCAGTGCTCATACCCAGCGGCAGGCCGTTTGGGTGTGAGTCTCCTAGATCAGAGATTAAAAGGTGGCTTGTTTTGGGGCACCTGGGGGGTTTAGTCGGTTAAGCCGACCCCACCCATTGCCCCCCTATCCAAGACAGACTTTACCATGAGCAAGAGTGCATCATATCATTTTCATATCTACTCTAGGGGTAGGTGGGCTCTATCAGTCTGCTCATGTCACAGATGAGAATGCAAAGGCACAGAGAAGTTAAGTATCTTGCCCAAGATCACACAGCTAGCAAGTCTGAGGCAATTTGAAACCAGGTGGTCTGATTCCGGAATGTCCTCTCTGAAACTCATTGTTCTATTGCCTGCTGGCTAGACCTTTTTTGTTTGAATCCATAAAGAAGCTGTTTCTGTTTTCTTCTTTTTTATTTGAGGATAGTTGACACATGCTACATTAGTTTCAGGTGCACAGTATAGCGATTCAACAAGTTTATACGTTATGCTCTGCTTACCACAAGCGTAGCTACCATCTGTTTTCATACATCGCTATTACAATATCATTGACTATATTCCTTATGCTGTGCCTTTTATTCCCATGACTTACTCATCCCATAACTAGAAGTCTGTATCTCCCATTCTCCTTCTCCCATTTTGCCCGTCCCCCACCCCCTCCCCTCTGGCAACCAGCAGTTTGTGCTCTGTATTTATAGGTCCGAATCTGCTGCTTGTTTATTCATTTGTGGGTTTTTTTTTTTATTCCACTTATGACTGAAATCATATGGTGGTTGTCTTTCTCAGTCTGACTTACTTCACTTAGCATAATACCCTCTCTAGGTCTGCCCATGTTGTTGTAAATGGCATGATCTCCTCCTTAACTGTTTTCAATCCTCTCATTTGAGATAGGCCATTATTCCCACCCACCCACTAATCATTGGGAAATTGCTCCCTGAATTGGCCCAACAAGCTTGGGCAGCTGCCCCAGTCCGATCATCTGTTCTTCCCAAGACATGTCTTCCCTCATGTCCTAGGATGGGTTTTTTGTTGTTGTTGTTCATGGACACTTGAGGATAGATTGTTCCACGAACGGATCTTATCTACTTTTCTTCCCCAGCACGCTTTGCAAAGCAGGCCAAGAGCGAGACACAGATGTCTGATTCCCTAATAAATAAGGCAATTGGGTCACGATTTCGTTTTTCTTCCTTCTTGTGGCCCTGCAGAGAAGCCTGCCCCTGGCCACCTTCTGGGGGGGTTCCCACACCCAGGTGGATGCTGATGCTCCACCCAGTTTTCTCTTCCCTGGTTGTTCGGTAGTCCCAGCCAAGGCCTCCCCGGGGCTTGTTGAAAAAGCACAGTACTTCTCTTGATGTGGGGATGTGCAAAGTGGCCCAGGCAGTTCACAGGCAACTTGCTTAAACTTGGTGAGGTTCAGAAGGGCTCAGAACCTGGTGACAAACCAGCCCCCATCCTGCTCCCAGGCAGCAGCTACAGGACCAGGGCCACAGGACCAGGAAGGCAGGTCAGGGAGGGAAGAGGCTTCGTAAATGATTTTTTTTTCTGCTTGTCAGAGTAATGTATACATTCCAGACAGGTCGTAAAACCACGAGAAAGGGTAAAATATGAAATAAAAATTATCCCTAAGCCTCCCAACCAGTATAAACCATTGCAAAATTTTGGTATGTATTTATGTAATTATACTGGAATTTTTATAAAATTGGGACCACACTATCCAGTTTGGATCTTCATTTTTTTAACTTAATATTTATTGGGAATTTTCCGACATTATTCAACAGTCTTCAAAAACATGGATTAAAACAACTCCATTATATGAAGGTGCCAAATTAATACAATTAGTCCCATATTGGACATTTGAGTTTCAATTTTTCACCACTATAATATCACTCTGTGAGTGTCCTTGAACACAGTAATAGAAGATATGTAATTATCATTTAATGCTAGGCACTTTGGTAAAAACCACATGGATCCAAGGCCACCATATAGGGGTACTGAACATAGGTGCCAGTCAGGGGGCAAAGTAGGTGCTTAAATCAAAGCTCACTCTCCACTCTGAAGGCAAAGTACCTGGAGGAAGGGGCACCTTTTTCTGTTGCACAAAGGTCCTGTTCACTTGCCAAGTCCGGGACATCGGCCTGGAAAAAGGCACAGTTTATCCACAGAGTGGGGACACCTTTTCCCAGTTTCCTCAAAGAATCATACAGGTTAGCATCCCTAAGGGGATTTTCTCATTAATGTTCCTAACAACTCTATGAGGAAAGCACTATTGCCCCCATTTTGCAGGTTAGAAAAGTGAAACACGCTAGTCTGATGACTTCCTTAGAACAAATGTCTAGAAGTAGAAGAGTCGATGTACAGAAATGTGCATTTATTATACTCCCACCAGTGCCACAGGAGGCAGATATTTCCCTTCCCTTGTCACCCCACAAAGAAACAATCTTTGAAATACTGCCCAGACTGATGGGTGGAACATATCTCATTGTTTTAATCTCTTTCTTTGTTAGTGAGGTGAACTTTTAAAAATATTTACTATTCATTTACATAACTTCTTGTGTGATTATTCCATTCAACTCTTTTACCCACTTTCCTCCTGGGAGACCAGTATTTTTCTTGTTGCCTAGCGTTAATGTTTTATGTTAAGGCTATTATTCCATGGTCTATAATGTTTGCTGCAAGTCTTTACTGCCAACTTTATCTCTCAGGTTAGGTTCATTCCTGGATATTTTATATATTTCATATTGCAGCTGTGACTGGGAGCCTTTTTTTCTATTATGTGTTCAACTAAATTTGGCCAGCTTTGGCTTTTTGCATGTTTTGTCTGTGCCCAGTTACTTTACTGAACTCTTTCATTGGTACCAGTAATTTTCCAGTGGGCTGTTCAGAGGTTCCTAGCATCAAAAATGTAAAGTAAGTAGGGATAAATTTAATAGGAGATAAGCAAGGGTATTAAAGAAGGCCTAAATAAATTAAGAAGTATACTGTGTTCATGGTTTGGAAGTCTCAACCATGTAAAGATGTCTATTCAGTTCCAAATTAATGTGCAGACTCAATGCAGTTCTTTTTTTTTCTTTTTTAAGTTGGGCTCAGAGCCCAACATGGGTCTTGAACTCACGACCCTGAGATCAAAACGTGAGCTGAAATCAAGAGTCGGACACTTACCTGACTGAGCCACCCAGGCGCCCCTCAATGAATTTCTAACAAAAATCACAACACGTTTTTTTCGTGGTACTTGACAAATGGATTCAAAACTTTATATGAGAAAACAAATGCTAAGAAAAACTGAAGCATTTCCAAAGAAGGAGAACAAGGTGAGGGACCTGACCCTACCAGGTATTGTAGCTGTCTTTACAGATCATTGAAAGGGAAGGAGTAGACTATTTGCAAAACGGCAAAGAAACAACTGATCATGTGTATTGAAAACATGAAATTGGATCCTACCTCTTACCATACACAAAAATAAATTCCATGTGACTTAAATGTAGGTCTCCAGGTCTACGCTACAGGAAGTAACTGCATTTCATCCTATTCCTCCCACTAATTATAATTGAAAACCCAGGACAAAATACGTAATTATCAGAAGACTGAGAGGAAGAGAAGGACTGACTAGGGACCTCAGGACTGAATGGGTGGCCTAGCAGCACATCCTCTGTATGTTGTTGTTTTTGTTTTGTTTGTTTGCTTTTTGCCTCATAACCTAGATGCTAGAACAGTCCACAACGTAGAAACACTAATGGGCATGACTCCTCCCCCAGGAGGTGTTGCAGACACTGTGGGGGGGGGACCCCTACTGGCCATCCTGACCTATCTGAGTAAAGAGGTGCCCCTTTTCCTCCCCACTACGCCCCACTTTATTCAAAAATTAACTCAAAATGAACCATAAGTTTAAATGTAAAGCTTACAACTCTACAACGTTTAGAAGAAAACAGAGGAGAAAATCGTTTTGCCTTAGGATTTCTAGACATGACATCAAAAGAATAACCATTAAATGTTCTGTGAAAGACACTGATAAGAAAATAAAGACAAGCCACAGACTAGCAGAAAATATTTGCACATCAATACCAATCTGACAAAGGACTTGTATGCAAAATATATAAAGAATTCTCGAAACTCAGCAGTAAGAAAGCAAAGAATTCAGTTGGGTAAAGGACTCAAACTGACACTTGACTGAAGAGGAAATACAGATGGCAAACAAGCACATGAAAAGATGCTTACTATCATTAGTCATTAGGAGAACACAAGGCAAAACCACAGTGAAACATCAGTACACACTCACTAGAATGGCTAAAATAAAAATAACAAATAATAAATCAATAAAATATTGTGAGGATACTCCTACACTGCTGGTGGGAATGTAAAATGGTATGGCCACTTGGCAAAACATTTTGGCAGTTTCTTATAAAGATTAACATATACTTACCTTATGACCCAGTGATCCTACTTTTGTACATTTATTCCAGAGAAATGAAACCTTATGTTCACACATAAACCTGCACATGAATGTTCATAGCAGTATTGTTTGTAACAAGCAAAAGCTGGAAACAACCCAAATGTCACTCAGTGGGTGAAGGGATAAAGAAAATGTGGTATATCCACACCACAGAATGCTACTCAGCAATAAAAATGAACAAACTGTTGATACACAATACCTACTTGGGTGGATCTCAAAGGCATTATGCTGAGTAAAAAAACAAAACAACAACAACAACAAAAAAACAGTTTTAAAAGGTTACATACTGTATGATTGCATTTATCTCACATTCTAAAATGACAGAGCTACCGCAATGCAGTGGTAGAGGTGAGGGGAAGGTGGCTCAAGAGAGTATACTGATTGTGATGGTGGTTACATGAATGTAAACATGGGGTAAAAATTTCATAGAACTTGGGTGCCTGGGTGGCTCAGTCTGTTGAGCGTCTGCCTTTGGCCCGGGTCACGATCCCGGAGGCCCAGGATCGAGTCCCGCATTGGGATCCCTGCTCGTCAGGGAGTCTGGTTCTGCCTTTGCCCCTCACCCCGCTGATGCTCTCTCTTTCTCTCTAAAATAAATAAATAAAATTTTTAAAAAATCTCATAGAACTGTACCCTCAAATTTAAAAAGCTTGCACATAAAAAGTGGTGAAATCTAAATAAGGTCTGTAGTTTAGCTAATAGTATCACTCTGTGATACTATGTATGACACGCACAATGTCAATTTGCGCGTTTTGACAACTGTACTATGGTTAGGTAACTATTATTACTTGCAGAAGCTGAATGAAGAGTACGGGAACTCTCTGCACTATTTGTTTCAATTGTTATGAATCTAAAATTACTCCAAAATAAAAATTTTAAAAATCACTAAATTGAAAGGGAAAGCTATAGATTTTTAGAAGGTAATACAAGACCAGATCTTTAAAACCTTGGAGTAGGGAAAGAATTCTTAAATAAGATACAAAAAAGTGCAAACCATAAGGGAATTGACTGATAATTTAAATTATGTGACAAAAAAACTTCTGTTCGACAAAATAACTCCATATGTTTCTTCTACGATAGCATATGGTATGTTGCCTTCTTAATAAATTTAATAAAACAACAAAACTAAAGAGTATGTTATTTAGACAAACATAAATAGGTAACACAAATTTTAAAAGGCAGTTAAACGAGATATACCAAGTTTTGTATAGGGATTGACAATGAACAATATAGCAAAATGGTTAAGGAACAGATTGCCTAGGATCGAGTTCTGGCTTTGCCATCAAATGCTGGCATGACCTTGCCAAGTAACTTAACATTATGCTTCAGTGGCCTCATGTGTAAAATGTAGCTAATTCACAGGGTAACGGTCAGGTTTGAAAGAGTGAGTACATATAAAGTGCCTAAAATGAACACTGGCACGTAGTGTTAGCTATTATTTTGAGGAAATGAATGGCAGAGGGATGGAATAGGTGATGAGGCCATAGGAGAATGTAAATTATCACTCATTTTCTAGTTTGGGATTGGCAGTGGGTTCATAACTATTCACTATATTATTAAGATAAAAAAATAAAATGCAAGATATTCCAGCATAGACCAGTGAGGATGGTAAAAAAATCAAGAGAGTAAAAAGAGAAGCCACACATTGGAGAAGGCATAGGTTGTAACACATATATGGCCAAATGGTTCAAGTCTGGGATACATAAAGAAAGATGGTTGATAAACTAACAAGGAAAAGACAAATAACCCAACAACAATAACAACAACAAAAGGGCAAATGACATTGCTAGGCACTTCAAGGGGGAGGAAGCCAAATAGTCCATACACATATGAAAATATGCTCAAACTCAATAAACGCAAATTACAATCACAGCAACAGACCCACACTTCACTGGTTCCCTGGGGCTGCCATAACAAAATACCACAGACTTGGTAGCTTCAACAACAGAAATGTGTTCTTTCACCGTCCTGGAGGCTGGAAGTTTAATATCCAGGTTCTGGCAGGGTCAGCTTCTCCTGAGCCCTCTCTCCTTGGCTTG
Organism: Zalophus californianus; assembly: GCF_009762305.2. NCBI lineage: Eukaryota > Metazoa > Chordata > Mammalia > Carnivora > Otariidae > Zalophus > Zalophus californianus. The sequence continues at coordinate 4,005,737 of NC_045612.1, read as the reverse complement.
CAGATGACCACTTTCTCACTGTGTCCTCCCTGGTTACCCCTAAAAGTTGTCTGTGTCCTATTCTCCTTACTTACAAAGTCACCAGTCATATTGGATTATGGTCTACCTTAATGACCTCATTGTACCTTAATTACCTCTTTAAAGACCCGATCTCCAAATAGTCACATTGCGAGTACTGGGGCTTAGGATGTCAACATAGGAATGCGGTGGGGGGGAACACAATTCAGTCCATAACAGACACCCATCAGAATGGCAATGTTTTTCTTCAAGAGAAGCTCATGCACATGTGCACCTGGAGACACGCACACCCAGAAATATTCATAACCACATGTTGGTTATAACAAATATCCACTACTAGTAGGAAGCATTAATAAATTATAGTAGATGTATAACAATGGGATCCTATATAGTAGATAGAATAAACGCAGTTAGATACAACAAAATAGATGACTCTCAGGAGCATCTCTTTTTGCAAAAAAAGCAAAGTCACAATAAAACACACAGTACAGTACAAAGTTTTAAAAATAAATACAACTAAGCAATATGTTATTTTAAAATAAATATAGGTGTTTGTTTAAATAAAATCAAGGGAATAATAAAAACCAAAAAATAGAATACTGGTTAGTCCTGAGAGGGAAAGGAAAGAGATATACGTTTTAAAAATAAACTGAGTGGTACTTATGTGGCTGTTCACTGAATTACTATTCTTTTTATCTACACATACATTATAAATATTTTCTATTTACTCATTATTCTATTTTTAAAATATCTGTAAAAACTAGTCACTTGAAGAACAGGAAATAAAGAGCTGGAATTGAACCTGTAATCACAATTCTTTATAAGAAACAATGAAAAGATTCTACATACTCCTGCAACCAATATTCTTGCTAGGCAGGCTCTAAAATGCCCCCTAAATACCCTCACCTCCTTGTATTGGTGGCCTTGTGTAATCCCCTCTTCTTGAGTGTGGGCCACACTTAGTGACTCATTTCTAATAAATAGAGTATGGCACGAGTGATGGGATACCACTTCCAAGAGTAGGTATAAAAGGCCTGTGGCTTCTGTCTTGCTGGCTGTCTCCTGGTCTCTCAGTCCCTTGTTTCCTTGAAGGGAGTCATCTGCTATGTTGTTAGCTGCCCCACAGGAAGGCTCATGTGGCAAGGAACTGAGGACAGCCTCTGGTCAATGGCCGGCCAGTGAGGCGCTGAGGTCCCCTGTCCAATGGCCTGGAAGGAATGAAATCCTGCCTACAATCATGTAAGTGAGCTGGGAAGCAGATCTTCCCCCCAGTCAAGCCTTGAGATGACTGTAGCTCTAGCCAACACTTGACTGTAGCCCTGTGAGAGACCCTGAGCCAGAGGACCTAGTCAAGCCACACCTAGATTCCAGACCTACACAAGCTATGAGACAATATATGCCTTCAGCTCAGGTCATGATCCCGGGGTCCTGGAATCGAGCCCCTGGTCTGTCAGGCTCTGCGCTTAGTAGGGAGCCTGCTTCTCCCTCTCCCTTTGCCCCTCCCCCTACTTGTGTGTGCTCTCTCTCTCTCTCTCTCTGTCTCAAATCAATCAATCATCAATCAATCAATAAAATCCTTAAAATAAATAAAAAATAAATAAAAGTTTGTTGCTTTAAACCACTGAGTTTGGGGGTAATTTTTATGGAGCAATACACACAAATATAAAGTCTGCTTGCAGGATTTATCTAAAGAAATCAAACATCTCTACAAAGATGTATATACATATATATTGATCATATTTATAATGGTGAAAACACAAATGTAACCTAAAAGTTTAGCAACAACAGAATGGTTAAATTATGTTACTTCATATAATGGGATCTCAGGCAACCATTAACAATGACAATATAACACAGACGTTAACAGGATAATAAGGGACTACAAACCACACATTGTGCCCATAAATTTCACAACTTCAGTGAAACAGAAGTTGAAAAGACACAAATTGGAAGCCCTACATCTACTAAATGAATTGAAGGGAATTGAGTTCAAAGCTTTCCACAAATTAAAGCCACATGAATTCACTTTCATCTTCTACCAAGCATTTAAGGAATATGTAATACCAATTCTACAAAAACTTTTCCAGAAAAGAGAAGACAAGGGGATACTTCTTAAATTATTATACGATGCCAGCATTTCTCTGACACCAAATCCAGACAACACAGTATAAGGAAGAAACTAAAGTAAACTAAAAGCCAATATGCCTCATGAACAGAATGTGAAAATCTTCAACAAACATTAGCAAATGGATCAAATAACATATAAAAAAAGCAAGTGATGTTTACTCCGGCAATGCAAAGTTGGTTCAACATTCAAATAGAAATCAATGCAATCCATCATATTAACAGTCTAAAGAAGCAAAATAAAACTCTCATCAAACTAGGAATAAAAGGGAACTTTCTCTTCTTGAAAAAGGACATCTACAACAACAGCAAAACCCAAACAGTACATTCCTAACATCATAATTGACAGTGAAAGACCACATGCTTCCCCAATAAGACTGGGAGCACCAGGATGTTCCCTCTCATCGCTCCTACTCGACATCATACCCAAGGCCTTGGTTGGTGCAGTAAGGCAACGACAAGATATAGGAGGCTTCAGATTGTAATAGAGAAAATAAGGCTGTTTATATTCACAGGCAACATGATTGTGTATGTAGACAATCCCAAGAAATCTACAGAAAAGCTACTGGAACTGGATATAAGGCCAATATAAAAAAGTCAATTGTATTTCTATATAGTAGCAAAAAATAGTAAAAGTATGATGTTAAAAAAAGGAACAGAGTTGGAGTATTCACACTATTAAATTTCAAGATTTATTATAAAACTATGGTAATCAAGACAATGTGGTATGGTGAAAGGCCCAACACGTAGATCAATTGAATGTAACAGAGTTCAGAAATAAACATAGCCAACTGGTTTTTGACAACGTACAAAGGCAAAAGGAGAAAGGATAGTCTTTTTACCAAATGGTGCTGGAAAATTGACCATTCACATGCAAAGTAATGAATTTGGACCTGTGTCTTGCACCACTTACAAAAACGAACTCAAAATTGTTCAAAGGCTTAAATGTAAAATCTAAAACTATCAAATTTCTGGAAGTACATATAGGAGAAAATCTTTGTGACCTTGGCTTATGCAAAGATTATTTCGAGAGGATAAACAAAGTACAAGCCATAATAGAAAAATATTTGATAACATTTATAAATCGGACTTCATCAAAATAAAAAATATAAAATTGTATTCTTCAAGAGATCTGTTAAGAAAATGTAGAGATGAGCCACAGGCAGGGAAAAATATTTGCAAAGCACATATCTGATAAAGAACAGTAAATCAAAATCTGAAGAACTCTCTAAGCTTGTATGGTAGGCTGAATACTGTCCCCCAAAGTTATTCAGGTCCTAACCCCTGGAGCCTGTGAATGTTACCTTATATGACAAAAAGGGACTTTGCTAATGTGATGAAATTAAGGATCTTGAGATGGAGAGATTATCCAGGACTCTCTGGATGGACCCTAAATGCCATCACAAGTGTCCTGATAAGAAGGAGGCAGGAGGAGATTTGACAGCAGAAAAGAAGGCAATGGGACCACAAAGGCACAGATTGGAGCAACGTGGCCACAAGTCATAGAATATCAACAGCCACCAAAAGCTGAAAGAGGCAAGAACAGATTCTCCCCCTGGAGCCTCCAGAAGGAACCAATTCTGCTGGTACTTTGACTGACACACATAAGACTCGGTTTGCACTTCTGGCTTCCAGAACTGTAAGAGAATTTATTTTGGTTGTTTTGAGCTGCTAAGTGTGTGGTAATTTGTTACAGCAGCCCTACGAAATTAATGTAGCTCTGCAGTAAGCAAACAGTCTAATTACAACATGGACAAAGATTTGAACTGACATTTCACCAAAGAGGAAATAAGAATGGCAAATAAGCACGTGAAAGACGCTCAACATCATTAGTCATTAGAGAAAAAGTGAATTAAAACAACAGACAAACTGGTGGTTGCCAGAGGGGAAGTGGGTGGTGGGAATGGGTAAAATAGGGGAAGGGGATTAAGAGTAGACTTATCATGATGAGCACTGAGTAATGCATAGAAATGTTGAATCATTATATTGTATCATGTGAAACTAACATGACACTGTATGTTAATTATACTTCGATAAAAAACAATAAAATAAAATTTAAAAAACAATTTTTAAAAAACCAACAATGAGATACCACTACACTCCTATTAGAGCAGCTAAAAATTTAAAAAGAAATAACCATGTGGAGCAACTAGACCTCTCGTACTTTGCTGGTGGAAACGCAAAATGGTATACAGACACTTTGGACAAAAGTTTGGCAGTTTCCTATAAAGTTAAACACACTTTTACCATACAACCTAGCAATCCCACTTCTAACTATATACACAAGAGAAATAAAGACATCCCCATTAGGAAAAGAATCTGTACATGAATGTTTATACTAGCTTTATTTGTGACCACTAAAAGCTGGGAGCAACCCAAGTGTCCCTCCACTAGTGAAGGAATAAACAAATTGCAGTACATCCATACGATGGAGTGTTATTCAGCAATAAAAATAATAAATTACTGATATAGAGCCATGTGGATGAACCTCAAAAAGCATTATTCTAAGTGAAGTAGGCTAGACACAAAAGTCTCCATTCTATACGATTCCATTTATATGACATTCTGAAAAAATTAAAACTATTGAGACAGAAATCAGACCACTGCTTGCCAGGGATCTGATCTGCAGGTGGGAGAAGGCAATTTGACTACAAAGGCACAGGGAAGAACTATTTGGGGTAATAGGGAAATTCACTCTCTTGATGGTGAGTATTACACAACTGTGTAAGTTCATAAAAATTCATAGAACTGTCTACCTAAAAAGGATCAGTTTTACTGTAAGTAAATTATACCTCAATAAACAAAAAGATACTTCAAATTGGTACAAACGTTAAGCTGGAAAAAAAATGACAATGTAGATCAATATTTATGGACATTGGAAATTGTCCTTGCATCTGGTTAGTGAAAAAAAAGCTTGCAGAGCAACAATTAAAGAAAAACAGTGTGTATGTACATGTGTACATATGTTAATATATCTGGAAGGAAATACATAAAACATTAATAGTGGTCATCCGTGGGTGTGAGGATCTCTCATTCCTTCCTTCCTTCCTTGATGTATGCTTTGAAAAATACATGTTCTCTCTTTCGACCTAAATTTCTGTATTAGTGAATTGATAGCACTATAGTAGCATATTTTTTTTGTCTCAGGGCCTTCGTAGTTGCTGTTCCCTCCTTGTTCCTTTGCCTGGGACGTGGCTTGGCCCATAGCTTCATTCAGATTGGGCTTAAATGTCACCACCTCAGAAGCCTTCTCTGCCCACCACAACTGGAAAGGCCCCCATCATTCTTGGTCCCCTTACTCTGCTTTATTTCCTCTTAATGGCAGTGTTCACTCTGCTGACATTGTCTTATGTATGTATTATGTTTACTGCTTGCTTATCCCACTAGAATATGAGCTCCGTGAGGAAAGAACTTTGGTCTGTTTTCTTTAGTGCTGTTTCCCAAGCGCCGAGAACAATGCATGGCGCTTGGTAGGTACTCAAGAAGTATCTATTGAATAAATGGTTGAATACATCCTACAGTTGTGATGCTTCTAGAATTTGTCACCTCCTCAAAAACATTCATGGCCTTGAGAAATTTATAATCCAACTACAGGGACACAACCCAAAAGTGAAACCGCTACGCCCTGAGCCTCTGCAAGCAGCACTGGGAAAGAATGAGGGGGAGCTGTGGAGTCAGGAAGTGAAGAGGGGGCTTGGGGTTGGCAAAGTGGCTTTTGAGGATGGCCTTTGTGTGACTAGGCTTGCGGGGGTGCAGATTGAGTGGCTTCTCACAAGAAACCTTGCCCTCAGAAGACACCGCGAGCTCATAGCTCTTTCTGGAGTCATTGCCCCCAAGAAAACAAGAAAGGACTCTCTCTGAATCACCCACAGCAAAACCTTCTGTACTTCATGCATCATTAAAAATTCAGGGCACTCCCAGTCTGTTCCACCAGGCTTCCCAGGTAAGAGGAAGCCGAGCTTAGGAAAAAAGTGATCCGGTCCCAGGGAGCAGCAAGGCTGAGCCAAGCTTCGCACGGCAGGCCCTCATTAGCTAAGCTCACTGAAGGGCTTTGGCTCCCTCGGCCGCCTCTGTGCCAGCTGCGAGGGTCTAGTGTGCTCCACAGAGGCCCAGCGGCTGCCAAACTTGGCCACAAGTGTTTACCTTGCTGTGCTGGCCAAAGCCCCGGTTCCTTGCAGACTTCTGCACCTCCTCGAACTCAACAGCAGCTTCTCACCTTCAAGGCACCTGGTCTCTGAGGATTCTCTCGAAAGATCTTTTCCTGTTGCCAAAAGACATTCCTGAACACAAGCAATCTTGGGTGCCTTAGTGAGAGTTGGAAAGACTGTGAGATGGCCCACCCCAAGCTGTGGGTTCAAGTTGATGCAGTTGACAAACAGGTCTCTCTGTGAGGCCCCCAGTGACCATAGCACCTAAAATCTCAAACTCCCACCTGCCTACTCCTAGCTTCCTTGACCTGCTTTCTGTTTCCACACATCATTTATTACCTCCTAATGTGATTGATTTCCTTTGTTATTGCTGTCCATTGTCCATCTCCCTCCATTAGGATTTAAGCTCAATAGGGGCAAAGATTTCTGTCAGTTTTGTTCACTGATGTACATATTTGTTGCCTAAAACAATTGCCAAGGTTTACACAGAGTTTGCTCTGTGCAGAGCACTGTTTAAAGCACTTGGTGTCAATTGAATCACTTAATTTTCACAAGAACCTATAAGGAAGGTACTATTATGATCCCATTTCACAGGCAAAGAAACTGAGGCAGATTGACACAAAGCCGATTGAGGCAAGCTGCAGAAGGAGGACAACTAGGATCTTGAGGATAAAGAGCTAGGACTTGGGCTTCTCAGAAGAGGTGGCACTTTAGCTGGACTTAATATTAAGGATGGGCAGGATTTCAAAAGATATCAGTGAGAAGCGCATTACAAGTGAAGGGAAACTCAGGGAGCCCTGAAGGCTGTTGGATTTGTAAATTTGGGACACAGCATCCCCAGGAGGGGTGCTTCCCATGCAGAGTGGAGACCAGGCTGAGCTTTGTGGACCCTGCTCCTTTGCCGGCACCTTCTCCACAGGGATGGTCTTTCCTTGGGCTTCCACGTCACCTCTGAGGGAGATGTGGGCTGGTGCTCTTAGTCATCTCATGTCCCTGTCTCATTTCCAGCTCCTGTCTATATTGCTGTGTCACCTCCAGCCGCTCTTGGGTCTAGTTTAAGCCCTGTTGCCTTGCCTGGGTGAAGGAGAAGGCTGATTTCTCTCCCCACTCTGCCATTGCCTTGCTTGGCCCACTGTCAAGCAGGCAGGCAGCAAGGCTCTGGTAGGTTCTTTCCCCGTGCAAGGCCTTAGGCCAGGAAAGGCATTCTCCTCCCCTCACCCCCACAGCCGGTGCCTTGGCTTTGCCATCTGGGAAATGAAAGGGTTGGATTCTGTGATCTTGAAAGTTCCTTCCAGCTGCAACATTCTAGGGGGGTATTTGAATGCCCTCCTTTTGAAGCTCCAGGTTCTGTAGGAAAATGATTATCATAAAAATGTTTCCAGGTTGGTGCACTGGCTTCTCTCAGGGCCTCACTGTTTGACAACCACTGTGCAGACTTAAGTGATATTTACATGCAAAAATGTTTTACTGTGGGACACCATCATTATCCCAGTGTCAGGGGCCAAGGATAACACCCCATCACAGTCCTTCTCTGTTATACAAAGAAAGAAAGATTCATTCACTCATTCAGCTAAGCCCAACTGTGTACACAAATCTGTACTAGGTGCTATAAAAAACAGGCCTGATCTCACCATGGGCTCAGGAACACAAAGTCATCTGATCTGGGGAGGAAGGCACTAGTCATCTAAGAGCAATCCATCCTTCACCCCGGAGTGAAAGCCCATCAAGGGGACAGATGCCTTTGCACAGAGCTCTAATTGGCCAACAGGTAGAAAGCGATTCTTTAGAATGAAAAGAAGCAAACTTCCCGTGGCTTCTGTCCTTGGATCCTGGTTCTCCACCGCCTTCTACTTTGTACTCACTACTAATTTCATCTTCCTTCCCTGTGAAAGCCCTTCAAACACCTGAAGGCAGAGCTCTCCCTGCTCTTCTCTTCCTCGGGCTACATTGCCCTTTCCTGAAGCCATTCCTCAGGTGACACCGGTGTGCGAGGCTTGCTGTCCACCATACTGGCTCTCTGCTCTTACTTCTTTGAAGCGGCTTCCTGTATTTCAGCCTCAAAATCTTTCTCTTGCAGCAGATCAGAAAGCTGCCAGTGGAACAAAGACGACCCAAGGGTTGCGCTGAGATTGTAAAATGAAGAAAGAAATGAATTGGTTCTTCGAAAAGAAGGTATGCTCTCAAAAAACAGACTGTTCTCCAACTGCCACTTTTCTTCACATATCCCAGAAGGGCCAGAGAGGTCCCTTTAGTCCCAGCCACATCTAGTTCTGACACCTACAGTTGGGGAAGTAAGAGGCTCACTCTAGGGCACATGGGAGCCCCAGACAGAGTCGCCCCCAGTCCAGCTCTCTTTCTCCCGTGCCACATCATGACCTTGCAGTTTATCAGGTCATCAGCTTCTCCTGAAAAACCATTTCCAGATAAGGAAAACTAATGCCCCCAAAGAGGCACTGACCTGTGTGTGGTCCCACAGCTAGGAAGTGGTGGAGGAACCCAGATTTGGGTCCAGGCTTTGGGTCCAAGTTGAGGTCTTTCCAGTGGTAACCCAGCTCTTTCCCCACTGGCCCTGGGTGTCTGCTTTGTGGACACATAGGTGAGATGCCACAGTGACCAATGTGGGGACACACATCTGACTCTAAAAATCCACCCAGGGCAATACAGAGAAGATCTGGCAGCACCTGCATAGAGAAGATTCAAGGGGCTTGTTGACACATGGATGTGTTCCAGCAGGAAAATGCGGTCACCAACAAGTGTTGGCAAGGTTAATAGAAGCCAGCATCCACAGAGCAGAGAGGATGGTTAAGCTGACCTCTGCTACTACAGAGGTTGGAAAAGCAAGTCAGCTGTCTTGGGAGGCACTGAGTTTCTTGTTTCTGGAACTGGGGAATAAAGGCTGGATAACCACCTGGCAGTTTGTGATTCTAGGAAGTATTTTTGTGATCCTTTTGTGATGCTGTGAGCCTCCACTGGCCCACACATTCCCAGGGACAACATTTGCTCCACCTTGTCTAGTGGGGCTTAAGGGCCTTTTTGAGAGAAGAGGTAGAGAATGGTGGCCTTCGTGACTGGGCCCTGAGAAATATGGAAAGGCAGATGCCAGTGCCATGTGTCCAGATAAAGCATGAGGCACCGATGTCAAGGTAAAGTAAGTGATGGGCAGCCGTTCTTGGTGCAGAACTTTCTAGGGGAAATCTTTTAACTACTAGTCCCTTGCAGTCAGATCTCAGCCTGACCTGGAATCAGAGGAATGAGTGCACAACTTCCCCAAATCAAGATTTCTGAAAGAGCAGCTATTTTTTGGTGTAAACTTTGGCCTTCTCAGTTGACAAAGGCCCATGGACAGGCCTGCCTGGATGGGCCTCTCCAAGAAGCTGGCTCCTCTTTCACCCACTCTGGCTTCCTCGGGCCTGAAGTACCAGCCTGTCTACCACAGGGGAGTGTTGGACATAGTTCATTGCAAGAAAACCTAGATTTCCTAAGGCTTTACACAATGGGATGCTCAGAACCTAGAGGGCGGGAGACAAGGTGGGAAATCACCAGGCTTGGCCCTTAGGCAGTTAAAGTGAACTCGGTCAACTCTATACTCCCTCTTAGGGGAATCAGTCTGGGAATAGATCTTGTAAACCCTTATTCTTCTGGCAGAGTTTAGGGAGCTGAGAAACAGAAAGAGGGTGGGAGGGGGAAAGCCAGGGAAGTGGCCCTAGCAGGATCCTCAGTGCACCTGACTGAGGGTGCATGTTCAAGGCACCAGCCGTGTCCCTTCTTCCCATCTGTGGTCTAGTGGGTAAGACCGGAAGCCCCAAGTACATTCTTAGGATATAGAAGAGATCACAAACTGTCATGTAGCCCCGAAATGCCATAGGAGACATTGAGAGGACAGATGGTACTTGGCAGGTGGCAAAAATGGGGGCAATGGCACAGGAGCTGCTTCATAATCAGCATGTTTTCCATGTTCTAGAAAGTCATCCAGGGTGTTTGTGTGAGGCTGGGGGGAGGGAGAAGGGGGGAGCTTGGAGGGTATGATGAGGGGGAGTAGGGAGAGGGGAGAGCACTCTGGAGGGGTGGGTATGGTAGAGCCACATGGGGCAGGCCCTGGCCTGGGAACCAAAGGAGCCAGCAAGGAGCTTTGTCTTGGCAGCAGGTTCTCACATGTGCATGTATGGGTGCACATGCATGTACACAGGCAGACACAGACACACACACACACACACACACACACACACACACACACACACACACTTCTTGGCCTGTAGCAATTTGATATAATAAGGGCAAATGCAAATTAAAAATAAGAGGTTAAATTCTCCCTGAGGAAAAATAATGGAAGAGATTCCCTCCTTTTCTTTTCTTTCAGACTCTCTTTCTCTGTCCTTTTCAAATGTATGTAAATTTTTTTAAGGGCTAAGCCTCTTGCCTGTCTCACAACTCAAGAAAGTTCCCTCAGGGGCCTGGGCGCCAAACTCTTGCAATGTAATCATCAAGGAAAATAATGTCCTGTCTCCCAGTTTCCTGGAAGGAGATGAGCCTACCTTTTGCTGTTACCTGACTGCAAATTATTCAACCTATCAGATATAATGGCTTGTATCCACTTAGCTATATGAGATTTCTGTCTTGGCAATCCCTTCAGCGGGTTGCCTGTGACAATCAGCACATTCTGGTTTCACACTTATTTAATGATATAGTTGTTTGCTTTCTCTTAAACCTTTGCAGAGAGGTTTCCTGGGCTGGAAGGAACATTTCTCCAGCATCGCACCGAACACACACGTGTGTGCCCGCACCCCCTCACTGTTCCCCTCCTGGCAGGTGGTTGGTGCCTTCTTCCCAGGACAGGCTTGGGAAAAGCAACCTGGGCCTGCTCAGCCACGAAGGCCTTGGCTATGCATGGCTGGGCTGGCATGCTTTGTCTTTTATTGTGTTTTCTATATTTTTCACATGGTGCCCAAACCACCAGCTCCTCTGAGTCTGGCTTCTTCTGGATTTCATTTACCTGCTGCTACTGCGTTTTTCCTTTCTCCAATGTTTCTTCTTTCAACTCATTCATGGAAAATGAAAAAGTAAAAACGGAGAACACGAATCATTACGTTGTACGCCTGAAACTAACATAATGTAATATACGTCAGTTATACCCTCAGTAAAACAAAATACGGACAACAGGAAAATAAAAACAAAAATAACTCCAAACAAAACTTAACCGCTCTTTCGCACTGTTAACCTCCTAGAACTTTGGGTTTCACTGGCACTTACTCTCTTGCTCACTCACTCATTCATCAATTACGTGTTAATTTTATTCAACGGATATTAGGAGTGCAGCTCGGGGTGGGTGTGTCAGCCTTGGGGGAATGAAAGAGCTCGGAGACCCAGATCTCACTCCAGAGACCCCACTTGGTGGCGGAGCGCTAACACACCCCTTGGGCCTCAGGTTCCCACCTGGCCTTGCCTTGCCCCGCGGCTGGTAGGCGGGACTTCCCTCCCGTCCAGGCCCCGCCCCTGGCTAGCGGGAAGGCGGTGCTGCTCCTGCGCAGTGGTGGAGGAGTCTTTGGACCAATCAGAGCCCAGTAAAATTGAGGCGGGCTGAGCCGCGCCCGCCTTCCCCTCGCCCACTTGGCGTTGGGGAGGACCACGTGGAAACCGGACTACGAGGTCTCAGGCCTCTGGCCGGTAAGCTCTCCATGTGCCGTGTTTCCGGTGTTTCCGCGTCTCGGGGTCTGGGCGAGACCCTGCCTCACTTCCTCTACGCTGGGCACTGACTTCTTCGTTCAACCAGCGGATCACAAGTACCTCCAAACCTGGCCCTTGTGGAGCACAATGTATGTCCGTTTTGGGGTGTTGGCCTGTCCCGTCAGCCCTCAGGGTGCCTTTGCGGTGGCAGACCTGTCTGGAAAGCTCTTGGACCAGGATCCTTCACCTTAGCACTGGCAACAGGTGCCCTGCCGCTCCTCATGGGCCGCGGTTCCCTTCGTAGTAACAAAACCCTGTGATATGCCAGGGGCTTCGAGCCCCTAGGCTGACCTCGTATCACCCTTGGCAAGTGGTGGGGCCTCTTTCACTGTTCCCCAGTGCCTACTTTCCCTTTGCCAGAAGGTACCCCAGGGCTCCATTTAGTGCTCTACAGTTGTCAACTCCGGAGCTTCAGATCCTGTGGGGCCAGCTGGGTGACAATAGTCTTCCTCCATGGACTCCAAGTATTCCGTGGCTTCATTGGCAAGTCCCTTCACTAGCTCTACGACCCCAGCTTAGCTCTCCAGCAGATGATAGAGTTGGGAGAGGTAGCCTGAGAGTTGGGAGACAAGGGGTGCTGTGAGGCCTTCACCCAACTTAAAAAATTTCCCTCAGCCTCACTTTTTCCACCTATGAAATGGAGATGGTATATAAATTGTAGAGATTGTGAATAGACTCTGTAAACTGAAGCACCAGGCACACCGTTTTGGGTGGTGGTGGTGGCCGGAGGCAGATGCAGATGAAATAATGGAAACAGGCTGGATTCAAAGAAAAATTGTCATCCTTCAGTAAAACTTGCATTTCATTAATAAGTGTTTGTTAAATAAATTAGTTAATTTTCTGTTGCAAGAGACAGCAACAAATAAACAACAACAAAACTTGCATTTCATTTCCCAGGGGTTCCTGAAAGAAGAGGTTTTTACTAAAATAACCCCCAGCCAAAACCGCTTATTTATTCTTTCTAGAAGTGGAACTAAGTTTTTTCACCAGGGGGCATATTTTACCAATTTGTATTAGAAAAAAAAAAATCGCATCCCACATTATAAAGAAGCCAGAGTTTCTCTTTCTTTCTCTCCCTCTCTCTCTCTCTTTATCCTCCCCTTTCTCTCAGGATGACTTTTATTGGTTGTATGGTGGAGCTTATTTCTATTTCCCTCATGGCTTAGTTTTTAAAATGCCACACTGTGCAAGGATTGGCTTCAGAAAGTGCCAGTTGGTGTTTCGAGTATGGCAGTTCCCATCCAACCCCACCACCAGCTACCCAAAGGAGGACTGCTGTGGGTGTGGGGGTTTGCTGTGTGAGTCAGTAAAGCAAATTGGGGGATACTGCCAAACTCAACTTTGGGTGTACACTTTCCATGTCACTGGGTTTACAGTACAGAGGTTTAAGACAATAGGTATACAGTGGACAAAACACTGGACCGAGAGTTGAGAACTATAAATTCTCAAATCTTGTCACTAATCCAGTGAGTCTGGGGCAAGTCACTACCCATATTTAGCTCTGTTTTCTCAAATGAACTGAAAGGGCCAGACCGGGGCTTTTGCTGTTTAAGAATCGTTTTCTGATTCTTAGGGAATAAAGGAGGCGCCCCTTAGGGTTGCCTCCATCATGACCACACCCCCAACATGCCATTTCATTCCCATGGCAATGGCTGTTTGGGCCTCACTGACCTCCAGTTCTTTAGCAGCTGCTACAGGTAGGAGGTTGCAGGACTTTGTTTAGGGGCCAGAGTGCTAATTTCTTTTTTTCTCTTACAGATCGAATTTATTCTAAAAGTTCTATCTTCACCTCAGTGAGCTCACAGTAAATGCTGGTGGAGTGTGAAGTCAGCAACAAAAAGAGGTATGACAGCTTTAGTTTACTAAAAAACCCCAAACACTAATATGTAAATGAGATTAACTACGCATTTTGTCCCATATCAAATCTCATTTATGAATGGTTCTTGTCTGAGTTATCACACAACTGCCACACAGGCTGCTAATGTGAGAGCGTGAAAGTGCTGGTCTGGAGGCAGGATTTGAACTAGGCCCCACTAGATGAATGTGTGACTTCTGATAAGTCCCTTCTCTCTCTGGAACACAGTTTCCTCGTTTGTACAAGAAGGAGTTTAGACAACTGGTATGGGCTGAATTGTGTCTCCCCTGCCCCTAGCCCAATTCCTATGTTGAACTCCTCACCCCCAGTATCTCAGAATGGAACCTTATTTAGGAATTGGGCTGTAGATGGGATTAATTGAATCATGCTGGAGTATGCTAGGCCCCTAATCTAATATGACTGGCATCTTAATAAAAAGAAGATATTTGGATACAGATATAGACATAGGGAAAATGCCACGTAAAGAGAAATGCAGAGATCTGGGGGGTGCTTCTACAAATCAAGGGTCACCAAAGATGACCTGCAAACTACCAGAAACTAAGTGAGAGGCACATAACAAATTTTTCACCATCCTCAGAAGAAACCAACTCTGCCGACGCCTCAGTTGCAGACCAGAACTATGTGACAATAAATTTCTGTTGTTTAACCATTCTGACAGAGTAAGTTAGACATGAGCTGGAGGCAAAGGTGGTGACAAATACATGACACATTACAAGCCTGAGGGCACAACATCCTGACTTTATGGCTTTTAACATCCTGGTCTTAAGGCTTTCCAACACCCCCGGGCTGACAGACCAAGAGCTACAGGTGCAGAACTTGCACTCTCCTCTCCAACCTCAACCCCCCAGGGTAAGCTATAGCTTCATTATAGTATATTTACACTGTGGTTTCAACGCCCACCCCCATGGAGGAAAATGGCCATGACAGTTCCAGCAAGAACCTTGTAGGGCCAAAAAACTCCCCCTCCCAACTGGTAGGAGGAGTTCCTTAGCTGTTCAGACACAACCTCAATTGGAGACTCCGCCCTACCTATGACCCATAACCTATGCAAACATAAAAAGAAAAGAGACCCCTAGCCTCAGTGTAGTTGCCACCTCTGGGCCTGCCTGCTTTCCCACCTTGAGAGTATACTGTCCTTAAAAAACTGCTTTGTGCTACCTACTTTCCTTCTGGCTGTCTTTATTGGAGCGCAGATCCTCATGTAAATCTTTTGTGGGGGATCCAAGAGACCTCCATTCACTCAACGCAGACTCTCTCCCACCAGTAACAATTCAATTTGTGGTTCATTGTTAAGGTAGCCCCAGTAAGCTAATGCTACTATATCACTGGTTCCCAATCTTTTCACTACCAGGAACCCTTTTGCTCTTTGTCCTCCTGTGGACCCAATTCATTTATTTAACAAATATTTATTGAGCACCTACTATATACCAGGACCTCAATCTAGGCATTGGAGTTACACAGAGTCACAAAGCAAAGTTCCCTCCTCTTGTGTTCATTCTGTATGTTTTTAAAATATTTAGTTAGCCAAGTATATAATGGCTTAGTTTAGTTTAGTAATAATTTGTATATTTTCTCCTGAGATAACCAGATAACCAGGATTACCTCATCAATGTGATACACTTAGTGCCTAAAATCAAAGAAGGTCATATTCTAAGTAGCTGTTGATCCCTTATGGCAAGTGAATACATTGAATTTGTTAGTGTTTTTTTTAAATATTGAAAATTATTCTCAGAAACCCCATTGCTACAATTACGGATCCCTAGCGGTTCAAGGACTTCATTATAGGGTGATTAGCTAGAGCAGGAGTGGCAAACTTTTCCTGTAAAGGTAAAGGTAAAGATAGTAAACATTCTAGGCTTTGTGGACTATACAGTCTCTGTCACAACTACACAACATTGCCATTGTAGTATGAAAGCAGGTATAGATGATATAAACTAATGAGCATGGCTGAGTTCCAATAAAATTTTATTTATGGACACTGAAATTTTAATTTCATATAATTTTCATGTGTGGCAAAATATTACTCTTCTTTTGATTTTTTTTTTTAGCCATTAAAAATGGAAAACCCTTTCTTAATTCACGAGCTATAGGAAAACAGGTGGCGGGCAGGCTGTATGTATTCACCCGGCTGGCCACAGTTTGCCAACCCCACAGTAAAATTCTAATTTTGCCCTAGTTCTGGAATTAGGTGATTCTTATCCCCCTAAGGGTCTAGATGAGGGCCGGAGAGGAATTAAGTTTGAACTCAAACCCAGGCTTCCTGCAGCCCAGTCCCCAGCGCTTAACACTGTTTTAAGCTGCCTGCCGTGTTTAGTCATGATTTCACATGTGGTCTTTGTATCCATGTGGTGCAGAAAATAGATGTGTGGTCAGCGGCCCTTTCCAGGCGTTGACCATGTAAGGGTTGTCCTCTTATTAGCAGCCAGTGGCAACCTTATTTTGTCAAGGCTGCCCGTAGGCTTACGGCACTGTTTTCGTTTATACCTCTCTCGGGTTGCACGGGCCCGGGAGGCCCATCTGTCCCTTACTATTTGAGTCCCTGTTGTCTCATTGGCAGCTTTCTGAGCAGCTGCAAAATGTTTTTAACTTGAAGTGGAAGTTGGGGTCACTGGCATCGTCAGGCCTGAACAGTCACTCTCAGCAAGGGCTCTCTCAGCTCTGACATTGACTAGCTTACGGACTCGGGTGAGTGTTAAACTAACTCCTCCCACTTTCCCATGGCTGGACTTTCACTGTTGGTAATAATAAGGCATTTCTCAAGGGCTGGGGAATAATGTGCACACTGCTTTTTTTGTGTTGTCTTCGGAAACTGCTTGGTTGCCTAGGACCACAATCCTCTCTCTGCCTGGTCGTCCTTCTTTGCGGTTCATCTGCTCGGGTAGCCTCGAAACCGCAGCTCGGCGACAGGGGTCCCCACGGGGACCAGAGGTGCTCAAGCGCGCTCAGGTGGCGGCGGCACCGCCGCCCACCTCGGAGGACCATGCTGCGAGGCAAGTCTCGGCTCAACGTAGAGTGGCTGGGCTACTCGCCCGGCCTGCTCCTCGAGCGCAGACAGCTCCTGACAGGGCGCACGCCTCGGAACCCTGGCCGGTAAGTCACGTGAGCGCCGGCGCGGGCGCAGCTAAACGTCACCACGGCGCGCCGCACTTGCGCATTGCGTCCCGCCGCCCGGCATTGGCCGGTACTTCCGGCGCGGCACGCCTCTACCGGTCGCCTGCCGAGTGGACGGAGTGCGGTACCAGAGCCCAGCCCGCCTCCCAGCACCTGCTGCGGGCGCGGCAACACCATGGAGCGCCTTGATAAAGCGGCGCTGAATGCGCTGCAGCCGCCCGACTTCAGGTAGTCCCGAGCGGGGCCCAGACCGGCTAGGGGTCCTGATCGCAAGACGATCTGGCCCTGGCCTGGAGTGGGGTGTAAAGGAAGGCCCGAGCCGAGCGGGCTGGCTTGCGGTGGGCGTGAGGTCTGGACCCTCAGGGCCGGGCTGCGGGGTGGGGGAGAAGGGAGGTAGGTTCGGGTCTGCAGCGTCTGCACGCTCGGGAGCAGGGACCTGGGGTCATAGGGGAGACGTCGGCGGGCCTTCAGCACATGCTTCTGTTCTAGCACTTCCTCTCGCTGTCGTCTGTTTTGCGATCTTGCTCTCTGCAATCTCCCCACTGCAGGGTGAGCTCCCTGAGGACAGAAACCCGGCCTTCTCCATCTACGTGTCCCCTACGGGGCCTGCATCGTCGGGGCTTAAATGTTTGCTGTATCAATGAACGAAGGGAAGAGAGTAGGGGCTGCCCCTGGTTTGAGACTACTTCACTTGGAGGAGTTAGTAGGATGGGGGTTCGTGGCTGAGTAGAATGGTGGTTCTGGCCCACTAGCCTAGCCAGCGACACCTCGGTACGCAAGAGGGTGGGGAGGGATTTAGCTGCCATTGGATGATGACTTACTGTGTGCCATACTCAACGTAGGCTCTTTATTACATACTTCAGCAAAATTAAGAAAGTGTTATTCCCCCCTTTATTTTTTTAAAGAAGATGAAGTTAGGATAAGTGACTTGCCCAAGATCACACAGTTAGGTCACACAATTAGAAAGTGTTGAAGCTGGCCTTTGACCAATCCCACTGATTCGAAAGCCCATGATCTTTGGAGCCCCGTCACCCTTTTCTCTCTCTCACAATGTCAGTGTAGATGTTTTTTTAAATTATTGTTTATTAGTGAGAATACCAAGAGATAATTTTGTCAAATACACTTAGAATACAGTGTAGCCCTCCTATACTGATTCTAGTGTTTCCTAATGGAATTTACAGTGAAATCTACTTGCAGTAGAAGTCTTGCTTGCCACAGAAGGGAACCTGGTAAGCTGTATCTGCCTAGTGCTTGCTGTGGAAGTTCATATCAAGTGGGTAAACTCTAGGTGGTTTTAAGAGTCGGGGAACAGTAAGGTTCATCCTGAGTTCTTTGTGTGAGGCCCACTTTAATTCTGGACTTTCCCATTCTTTATTTCTAACAAGTCTCTGTAACACCCAATGAGAGATACCTAGAAAAAATCAGTTGAATGACATCAGTTGCTTTGTTTTAGAATAATTCACCTGTTACACCCAAGCTGGCTTGTGCCAGCAGAACTGCCAGCTGTGGTGGGGTTGTGGCTGGAAGCCAGAAAGAAAATGTCCTGTAAACACTAGAGGAAGTTTGCTAGTTTTCAAAAGTTTATGTGCTTAACTTTATACTTAGTCCCATATTTGTGAGGTCAGAACCCAGAATAAAAGTCAAATTTTGGGGGCTTAAGGTAAAAGAAGTGAAAAAGAGTTGAAACTATGAATTGCTAAGGTGAGCCCATGCCTGACATAGAGTGTGTGGGGCTAGAAATTTACATGTAGAAAAGAAAAGATTATGTTTGAGTGGTGGGATTGTAAATGCTTTTGTTCACCTTAACACATTTTTATATGGTATTATATCATCTTTTCAATAATGTTTTCTGAAAGCCAGGTCAGATATTAGATATTCAAGAGAGATGATCTGAAGAACAAAAGAACCAGTTAACACTCCCTTTCTCTAGATTCTCAAGCTTTGTTTCTTTATCAGGTTAGCTATCTTAATTTTGCATGCCTAAAACGCATACTTGAACTCACCATAGAAATACCCAGAAGGTCATATTTTTTGTTGGGATTCATGAAAGAAGTGGTCAAATACTGACATTGAATTTTTATAGACCTACTGTAGAACTACTCATATTCTTCATGAAAATTACCCAATAAATTTCCCGAAAAGTTTACTAATAGGAAACAGTTTAAGGGAGCATAACTATATTAGATGAGGATTGTGTAGCTCAGTGATCATTGTAGGAGGATGTGTTAAAAGATGATCCGCTGAAGTAGGAAAAGAAAATATTAGAACTTCTACATGAATTTATTTTAACCTTATCCTTTTTAGTATCTAGTTTTGCATATGTTTTATATTTTAAGGAATGAATTGATAATATGTGTGTAGATGATCTGTTCAAAAAAACCAGTATTCCTATATATGGGGTTTGTGCTCAAAACTTATGTTTAAGATGAATTAATAGTCAGAAAAGTTTGTGGACCATTGTTTATAAACCATAAACTTAAGATGTTCCCTTCCTTTCTGAGCTGCCAGAAACCTCCTCGCCAATCATTTACACAGTTATAAGGACCCCTTTGCCTGGATTTTCTAGGGCTCCAGAGAAATGTGCAGGAGTATATAGGAAGCAAGCTGGCACATTAAGTGCTGTAATAACAGGTATGAGCTAAGTGTGATTGCATCCCAGAGCAATGAATCATTTCAGCTGGAGTGATCAGGAAAGGTGCCTAGGAGAGAGGCTCTTTTGAGGGGGACCTTGAAGGCTGGGCTTTCTCCTTCCTGAAGATATGGACAAAAACTGGAGCCTCTGAGGATTACCAGAAAGAGAATTAATTAAGTTCAAGTGTTGACAATAAGCGTAAAGTGTGAGGTGTGTTAGGGTAGTCTGAGGATGGTTAGATTTAAGAGACAAAAAGGACCTTAAGCTAAAGGATTAAAGTTATAGGGTTTACTGCGTTTACAATGTAGGTGGTGGTATGAGGTACAGATGTGTCCAGGATTGCTGGAAACCTGTGGCTTCACTTTCAGTAGTGCTGCTCATTTGTAGCAATGTACAGGACAAATGTTGACATATATCCACTTATGGAAAAGTCAGTGAAACACTGTTAAGGAACATTTTGAAAATGGGGAAATAACTTTATTTTTGTATATTAATCTGGAGTCCTTTTTTATGTGCACACATTTTTAACATAATTGGAATGGTATATGTCAGGAGTTGGTGAAGTTTTTCTCTAAAGGACCACATAGTAAATATTTTAGGTTTTGAGGGCCGTATAGTTTGGCACCACTACTCAGCTTGTCCTTTGTAGCTCCAAAGCCACCTTAGATGATACATAAACAAATGGGTGTGTCTATGTTCCAGTTAAACTTTATTTATAGAACTAGGTATTGGGCCCTTAGGCCTTATTTTGCAGACCCCTGATATACATAATACGATGTAGTTTGCCTTGTTCATTTGTCACACGAGGACTTTCTGAGTAATGGTCAAAATTCTTTTTAATGGGTCCATACATTGATATACATCAATTGTGAAATCATTTTCTTACTATGGATATTTTTATTGTATCCAGTTTTGTTTGTGCTTTTATGTTAATCTTTTTTTATGTCAATCTTTGTATTAATGTTTTTAAGCAGCAGATTATCAGACTTGTTTTTCTTCAAGTATATAATTTGAAAAGCTTGATTGCATTCTTCAGAATGGTTTTATTGTATTCTGGAACAAAACTTTCTCCACTGGAATATTTCCTTGATTTTAAAATAACCTCTGGACAAATAGAGTTCACTAATAGAAGGTGTTTTGACGTTCAATTTTTAATGCATGTTACATGAAGACCATCTAAGTTGTACTATAGCTATTTAATTACAAAGAAATTTAAGTTTCCTTCAGCTGCATCCAAATTGTTCTAGACTGCTTTTTCTCGGAGATTCTCATACCTTGTTTGTGGTGTATCCAGCTAGCCCTTGATAGGATGCTTTGTGAAGGAACATCATTAGTTGTTTACTACCTCCATTATAAATTCTGTAATTAGGGTACACTTGGCGTAGCACTTCAGAGACTACAAACCACTTTCATACTTTGACGCTTCCTCACACTGGATCTGAGTAACAGTCTCTTGGGTGTTCTGTAGGTCTTTAGGATCTTCTAATTTTGAGTCCCTGTCTCTACTCTTCTTCCTCTGGCCACTGCTTCTAAGGCAGGGGCAGGGTTTCCAGCATCTTCTCTGTGGACACAAAACCAGTTTGAAATGGCTGTGCAGGTTCTGATTTTCTCTTTGTTTACTTTCTTCCAGAAATGAAAGTTCATTAGCATCTACCCTGAAGACGCTCCTGTTCTTCACAGCTCTAATGATCACTGTACCTATTGGGTTATATTTCACGACTAAATCTTATGTTTTTGAAGGTAATCCTCGATGATGATAAAACAAGACATTTTCCCCCTTAGTATATTTAAGATTCCATGTGTTTATGATCTCTTTGTATCTGTAAGCTGGGTATTCTTAATTTGCTTCTTCCATCTATTTCTGTTTTGCTTTTCAAAAATCATGTTCAAATGAATCTTCCTTCATGAAATTAACTTGTTCATCATTGAGTTATTTTAGCATGACAGTGTATTTGTTGATGGTTTTCTGTGAAATAGCTGGCAAGTCCTTTCTTTTACGATACCTCTGACAGCAAGAGGTGGCTGACATGGGAGGAGGAATTTGGGGCAACGTACCTTTGGTGGCAGACATTAGTAGAAAAAGAAAATAAAGTCCCCCTTTTTATGTCGGAAGTCCGTAAATGAAGTGATAATTAAGTTTTCACTCAGAATAATGTTCTTTGTGTATAGAAGGTATTCAGATCTTTAAATGAATACTTGATTTATCACCACCCAAAGCATTACTTTTTAATTGCCTGACTAGTTAAATAAATATATAGCTAATAAAAAGCAGTATGCTTTGTTTTTTGCACTTTGATAAATTTTGGAATAAAATGGAAACTTTTTTTCTCTTGATAGGCGCCTTTGGGATGTCCAATAGGGACAGCTATTTTTATGCTGCTATTGTTGCGGTGGTCGCCGTCCACGTGGTGTTGGCCCTCTTTGTTTATGTGGCCTGGAATGAAGGCTCACGACAGTGGCGTGAAGGCAAACAGGATTAAATTGAACATCACCTTTTGATAGCATTGAATTGATTTTTAAAAGTGGTAAATGTGTCTGGGATATTGATGATTTCAATAAAGTTGAGAACATGTTAAAATCAATCTGAAGGAGTCACATTTGACTAGTGTAAATTTTGATCCTTCTAATACAATGATTTGTATCATCAGTTTTAACTGTATGAGCCTCTCATTTGCAAATGAGCATTTGGAAAAGTTACGTTGGTCACAAATAAGTATGTTAACTTAGTTACACATTCTGGGAAGAATTTGATTTTCTCACAACCAAAAATGTTTTACAGCATTTTGTCTTTTGGTTGGTTTTAAGGTTTACTTGTCTGGATACGTTAAGATGTACACAGTGAAGGAAATCTAAACTATTTTTCACTGGAACGCTTTCCTTACTATTATGAAAGTCCTGGGTCATTGGATTTTAGGTTGTAAATTCCCATGCAAAATTGCTTGAATTATGGATTTTGGACTTCATCTGAATGTCACTGAGAAATTTTGCCTAAAGTGTAATCCCTCGTCAATAGGAATCTTTTTCATTACATTATTTCATGGGAAGACTAGGCTGAATCATACCCATTCGTGTAAAAGGACTGGTTTATTGAAGGATCTAGGTAGCAAAGCAAAGAGGTAGCTACCTGGGCACTCAGCCTTTGCAGGCTACCCTGTGCTTTTAGGCTAACTTCTTAATGATCTGCTTTGCTCTGTCATTGAACAATGAAGTAATGCTTTCATTACAGGGCTTGTGTAAACTCCCTTTCAGTTTGTTTTTCCTACTTTTTAATGGTTATAGGAATTTACATTTAAATGTGTCCGTTTTCACATATTTCCTGAAAGTTGATTATCTTTATCATCCGGGAAGTATTCTTGGGATTGCTAGTCAAGTTTTTTTAATAAGAGCTGTTATATCCTTTTTTAATCAGAGCTGTTATATATAGTTACATAATCCTGAGGTCCTATTTGATAGAAAGAGACCCTGTGGTTTTAGTTCAGTATCCTTAAGTCTCTTCTTTCCAGCTACTTGGTACTACTTGTGTGCAGTCTAAAAGCACACCTGGAAAAATGCATATTGAAACAGGAAGAGAATTTAAATTCCCTGTGATGTTGCCACCTAGAGATAAACACTATTTTGGTTTATATCCCATGTGCATTTCCTAATGCTAGTTCAATACACTGAACATTTGGTTTAAGTTCAAATTCTGCCTGTGTCACCTCACAGCTGTTTGCATTTTTTTCCCCAGATGAATCATTATTGGCCATTTTATTGAAAAAGCACATTCTACCTTTACTCTTTTTTATAGGTAGATATCTCGTTCCAATTTCCTGTTACTGGTAATTCCTAATACAGTGGCCCTTGCTGTTTTTGCCATAACTGATTTGTCTGTTCACCCCTATTTTTGTTGTGCAACTGGACTAAAGGAATAGGGAGATGGTTAGGCATAAAAGCTAAGTAGGCATTTGTGTTAATTGTTGAGAAAAAATGAAAGATGACTATGGTAGGACTATTATTTTTGCTTATAGTTAAATAATTATCTACAGTTTAAATGTCTTTAAGCAGTTATTCTAAATGTAAAGTGTTTTCTTAAAGACTACAGTTTTAGTATAAAATTGTACAAATTTAATATAAAATTGTAGAATACCCCAGTTTAAGTCTTGGGTACTATGTGGTAGATTTCTAAATGGTTGTCCCTTTAGATGCCTTGTTATACTTAGAATTTTTGTCCACCTAATTTCTTTTCTATAATGCCAAGGTTTTGTACTTTTGAGGTCTCATGTTGTTTGTAAAATATGAATGTCCAATGTTAGATTATTTTGTTTGATTTCAGACGTTTGCTGAGTAGAAAATGATATGGATGTTTTTCTGCAAGTATTTAAACCAGGGATTCATGCAAAAGCAGTTGTAATTTCCTCTTGGAAAAAGTACCAAGTGTTTGAAAGTTAGAATTGGATGCTAGGGTTGATATTTAGGATTGTTAAAATACAGGCTTGTTTTCAAACCAGTTAATTTTTTCCTGGAGTTTTAACTGTGAACTCACTACTTTGCTGCTGTTGAAATGACACACGGTATTTGACCTACAGATTTATTTTTCAAGATGTCTCACTGATTTCCGGTTGCACGATGTACATACTTCAGGATGTATAGAAAGGAAAGCTACAATTGAGCCCTTATATGTGTTTTAAGATAGGAATATGTTCACTATTGTTTGAAAATGGATTGTTAAGGATAACCTCAATTAGGAAGCGTAAACTTGAAGTGTCAGCACGAGCTACTGATAAACACATTACCTTCCTCACCTCACCTCCCATTTTGCACCTTCCCCTGCCAGAATATAATCTTTTCTTCCCTGTTGTGCTAGAAAATGAAGTGTGTTGTAGAATGCATCTAATGTTATTAGCTCTTCAAGTGGGTAGATACTGTTGTATGTGTAACAGCAGAATTCAGTTTTGAGTTGTTACTGAAGGAACTTAAACATCTTTTAAAAAGACCTCCTGTTTCATGGAAATCTAACATATACATTGTAATAATTAGGCTATTTTCATCATAAAAATCTCATCACCTTTGCCAAAAGAGGCAGCTGATTGACTTGTTTGATATTTATCTGCCATTTTCATGTAAATTTTATATATACAGCTAGAGTACCCAAGGAGACCAGTAAAAACAGTTAAGGTGTACCCAAGGAAAGATGATAACCAAAGCTACATGAAACAAAGAAATATCTAGTGTGTATTTCTCATCTCTAGACAAGTTGATGTTTATTGTTTTATTTATGAACAAGTGAAGTCGTAGACCATTGTTGGTTCAACAATGGCACAGAATTTGTCACTTGTCTGAGGTCAGCAGCAGATTGTCTCTGCTGTCAAGCGATGGGTGTCCTCCGACAGAGTAGTACAACTTTATTAGTTAGACTCTACTCTTATATTTAAGATAAGCTTTGCGAGAGCTGGGCTGAAGCCACACATTGATAACTTGACAAGATTTCTTTTTTCTTTTTGCAGAAGGGAAAGGGTCACCTGAGAAATTATTTTCAGGGACTTTGGGAATCTAACAATAACTATTACATGTAATTTATGAACAGTAACATCCTTTATATATTCATTAAAATAGTCTGGAATTCCCCAATTTGCCATCACTCCTGGCCACACTTTCCTTTCCTGTTTCATTGCTTCACGTTCTTGAGAGTAGTATCTGCATTCCTTTTAAGGTGTTCTATCAGTCATATTTGTCAGTTACACGGACTAGTCTTCCTTTTTCTCAAGTTCAGTGAAATCTCACTGGACAGTAATAATAGCAATAGCTAACAACATCTGCACAGCACCTTACAGTTTGCAAAGAACGTTCACATTCTTGTTTTGAGTTTGGCCTAGTGAACCTGTTACGAGGTATCTCTTGACATCCTTGCTGAAGATGTTAGAATCTTTAACTCAGTAGAGTCATTGAGTATGCTGTAGTCTTTGAATAGCGCCCTGACTAGGGGCAGGGATTAGATGCGCTATTTTGAAAGCTGTGTGTAATTATCGAAATGGGGGGCTTGAGTTCTTTAGCCACTTGAATCAGATTTACTTTTGTAAGTGATACTTTTCTAACTGTTAACCTGGATGGATTTTGTATCCATTATATTCTAGCCTGTAATTTGTATAAATTTACCATCTGTTGTCATTAAAAAAGTGTTCGTAATGTGACTTCGATGTGTCCTGATTCAGTGAATAGTAAGTTTATTAACATCTTTGTTTTTTTTTAACACTTATTTGCCTGTATTTATACCGTATAAAATACATAGACTTGTCAAGGGTAAGTTTTTATGCAATAATTGTAGACCAGAGGTGCTCAAACTGGTGGGGGCTCTGAGGGGTACTGAGACAGGAAGGGCTGGTTATATCCCATCTGTGGTGGACCCATTAGAAGTGGTGTGGCAGTGAGGAAAGAAAGCAGTATCTTGTCCTGTGGCTTTTTAAAGAACATTCATTTGGGAGGGAATGGGCTTCAAATACTGCTAAAGGAATAATACTTGTGGCTAAGTAATTAAGTATGGAGGTAGTCAATTCCTTGCCCTGTCCAGCATGCCACCCCCTTGTGCCAGTTGCCTTTGTCTGTGGCCGTCTAGCCACCTTTTGATTGTACTCCAGCTCCTTTCTGTGCTTCTAAGGGCTCTAGCTAGTTCTTAAAAAATAACAAACTGAGGGTTCTAGAGGGGAGGGGGGTAGGGGGATGGGTTAGCCTGGTGATGGGTATTGAGGAGGGCACGTTCTGCATGGAGCACTGGGTGTTATGAACAAACAATGAATCATGGAACACTGCACCAAAAACTAATGATGTAATATATGGTGATTAACTTAACAATAAAAAAAATTAAAAAAAAATACTATCCACCTATAAAAAAGATTTGAGGCATCTTAGTATCAAGATATACAGATTATGTACAATTGTATTTACATAAAAAGGTACAGATTATAAGATGTCCAGGGAACTCTGGACACAGGTAATGGCATTGCAGAAACCACTGGAATCACCTTAATAGGATTTCCTGCCCAGACCTACTGAGTCTGAGCCTCTGGGGGTGGGGCCTGGAATGGAAGTACTTGTCTGTAACAGGCCACATCTGATGAAGCCAGTTTGAGAACTGCTGTTAGAGATTGGGAATTGGTAATGTATATTTTTAATGCTGGACTTGAAGATGTTTCTATAAAGCAGGCCTGAAATAGGTACTTTATTAAGCAAAGGTAGAGTCCTGCACAATGCTATGTATTGAAGGCTCAGCTTAAAATCGGGAGAGCTTTCTTGGCTACCCAACCATCATGTTGACTTTGCTGCAGTGTTAAGGAATTCTATGAAAACTGGTACAGGGACAGCCCTCTTAGAAACAGCTAAGGCATATTGAGAAATGGCCGCTGCTGTTCCGCTGATGCCTTCCTCTTATTTGGAAATCTTACTGTTGGCCTTGCAGAGAAGGGAAAAGCTAGCACAGGCATTAAGAGAATCTGGTTTCAAAAGCAAAGGAACTAATGGAGAAGACTGGAAATGGTTTCCTAGGCATATCTGCTCTATGAATAGTATGACGCCCCGCCCCCAAATACTTTTCCTGTCACTGCTTCCATCTTCCCGCTTCATTTCCTGTACACCCTGTTGTTTTGCCCATGCTCACTCCCACCTCACAGCTTTATACTGGCTGTTCCCTCTGCCCAGGACCCTCTCCCCCAGATCCTCCCAGGGCTGGCTCTTTCTCACCCTTTAGGTCTCAACTCTCATGTTGCCTCTCAGGCCTCCCCCGTCCCTCTCACAACACCTGATATTGGATGAAATTATCCTGTTTGTTGACCTGCCTCCACTATACCGTGTGCTTCAGTATGCCACTGAATCCCCAGTGCCTCACACTTATTTTAGTATGGATGTTCTTGACCAACTGGAAGTACCAGAAACCACAGTTCAGACTGGCTTAAACAATGGAAGAGGTCAGAGATGGGGCCAATCCATCCGCACAGTTTAGAGTTCCTGCTCCATTTCTCTCTGATTCTCTCAGCATGTCCTTCTCAGTGTGTTGGTGACAACCTCAGGCTTCCCTGTCTCGTGATAACAAAATGGCCGCAGCCATTCGGGGGCTTCATCTGTACACCACAGATAGTCATCAAACCATTCAACAAACCCCCTGAGCTTCACTCTGGACTAAATCAGGTTACATACCCACTTGTGAAACAATCACCTTGGCCAGGCAATGCCAAGCATTGGTGGGTTTATGCCTGGACAAGTGCCCAGTTCCAAATCAATCACTTGGTTAACTCAGGCCACTCAGTGACCACCCCTGAGGAAGGGGTTTGATGCTGGTGAGGCTCCTAGCATGTTCGCTGCAGGGCTCAACAGATGTGTTAAGTGGAAATGGCAATATGCAGTGTATACACACATGTAGATATGGATATGGATGTAGATAGGGATATGGACATGAATACACTTTGGAGCATGGAACCAGTGTCAGTGTCAGGACAGGGCAGGACCTGGTGTGGGGCCATCCCCCAGAGGACCTTACAGCTGCGTGAGGGCTGGGCCCGTAGTAAGTGGCAAGATACCAGCGGAGTCTCTCTGTACCAAATTTGTCAGTTCTGACTTAGGAAGAAAACTGAAATAGTTGGAGAGTCATCAAAATCTTTCTCCCATCTGTATCTGTGCTTTTCTGTTTGCAGGACTCTGCACTCTGTTCTGAAATCCTAACACATCCCTTCTCTCAACCCCTCCCTGGCCCCAGCCCTCCCCACAGCATCTGTGGTTCTTTATAAACACAGGTACCCCGGGGGCGGCATGCTGTATGCCTGCATACAAGCAAAGCAGCAGTGCAGCTGGATGTGCTCTTTGTGGGTATGGCACCTGGGGTTTTCCTGTTTAACCAGGTTTCATAGAACATAGCAGTTGCGGTCATTCAGCTAGGATCCCACTTAACACATGTCCCACAGACAGTAGTGGCAAGAGGCAGCCTGGCACCTGCGTCTGGGAGCACTGGCTAGTGCTCTGCTGTGTGATTCTGCCTTTATCAGCGATGTCATCAAGTTTACCTCTTGCCTGTTAACATGCGCAAAAACAGAACAAAAGTAGAGTAGAAATAATCTGATTTTTCTCAGCTATATGTAACTATAGAAATACTTGTTTTAAAGAAAAGTGTATGTTGCATAGCCTGATGTTTTATTGCTTTAAAAATACTCACAATAGAAAATGAAACTATTTGGGAGCTGTGAAAAATGAAGTCTGCTCGCACTTCTACATTCCATTTCTTTCCTAAAAATGGGATGTAGAACAGACCAAGGGCACCATGCCTTCGCCCCCGCCCAGTATTTCTTTTTTTCTTTTCCTTTCCTTTCCTTTCCTTTTTCCTTTCCTTTCCTTTTTCCTTTCCTTTCCTTTCCTTTCCTTTCCTTTTTCCTTTCCTTTCCTTTCCTTTTTCCTTTCCTTTCCTTTCCTTTCTTTTCCTTTCCTTTCTTTTCCTTTCCTTTCCTTTCTCCTTTCCTTTCCTTTCCTTTCCTTTCCTTTCCTTTCCTTTCCTTTCCTTTCCCTTTCCTTTCCCTTTCCTTTCCCTTTCCTTTCCCTTTCCCGTGGATCTTTTTTCTTTTCTTTTCTTTTTTCTTTTCCTTTCTTTTCTTTTCTTTTCTTTTTTCTTTTTTTTCTTTTCTTTTCTTTTCTTTTCTTTTCTTTTCTTTTCTTTTCTTTCTTTTTCTTTTCTTTTAATAGTGGCGTGGATCTCTTCTCCTCTCCTCTCCTCTCCTCTCCTCTTCTCTTCTCTCTTCTCTCTTCTGTTCTCTTCTCTTCTTTTCATAGTGGCATGGAGCCTAATGTGGGGCTTGAACTCATAGCCCTGGAATCAAGACCTGAGCTGAGATCAAGAGTCAGACATTTAACCAACTCAGCCCCCCCGGGTGCCTCCCCTAGTATTTCTGCTGCTTCTATGTAGAAATGCAGTCCTCTACCTCCACCCTTTGCTTAGTCCTCCTTCCCGACCCATCTTGGACCAACTAGAATTGGGATTGAAAGTTGAAGGGGAAATGAATAGAAAGCTCAGTCAAATGGAATAAGCAAGAGAAGTTAAACCAGTTTTTCCAACTGACGTGGCAGAGGGTCTGGTGGGAATTGTCATGTGTGGTAGGCAGAATTCTAAGGTGCCCCCAAGAGTCCCACTGCCTCGTGTGCCTGCCTTGTATCCTGTCCGCCTCTTGACTACGGATGGAGTCTGTGAATGTGATGGGATGATAGCTCTCTGGATTAGAGTACTGCATGAATTTGCTCAGGCCACCATAACCAAGTACCACAGACTGCATGGCTTAAACAACAGAAATGTATTGTTGCACAGTTCTTCTGGAGGCCAGAAGTCCAGGCTCCAGGTTTTGGCAGAACCGAAGAACCTTGGCTGGTAGACGGCCATCTTTTTCCTGTGTCTTCACATGCTCTTCCCTCTCTGTGCATGTCTGTGTCCTAATCTCTTCTTATAAGGACACCAGTCATAATGGACTAGAGTTCACCCTAATGACCTCATTTTAACTAATTACCTCTTTAAAGAGTGTATCTCCAAATACCTTCACATTCCGAAGTATTGGGGGTTGGGACTTCAACATAGGGATTGAGGGGGAGGGGACACAATTCAGCCCCATAATATTACATTATATAGTCTGCTAGGCAGAATAGTGACTCCCCAAAGATGATCACATCTGAATCCTGGGAACCTGTGAAAAAGGAATTAAAGGTGCAGATAGACTGAAGTTTGCTATTTCGCCAACTTTAAGAGGGGGAGAGTATCCTGGATTATCCGGATGGGCTCAATATTATCACAAGGGTTTTGTGGTAGTCTAAAAAAATAGCACTCCAAAGATGTACTCACCAGTTTCTGGATTCTGTGAATATTACTTTGTATGTCAAGAGTGGATATCACCTTACATGGAGAAAGATGTGATTAAATTAAGGATCTTGAGAGGAGGAGTTTACCTGGATTCTTTTGGTAGGTGATCTTCGATAATCCCTCATAACCTAGATGCAGTCGCATGTATCCTTATAAGACGGAGGCAGAGGGAGTTTGAAACAGAACCACACAAGAAAGAGAAGGCCCTGTGAAGAGAGAGGCAGAGACCGGAGTGATGTGACCATAAGCCAAGGAAGCCTGGGGCCCGCAGAAACTGGAAGAGACTAGGGAGGATCCTCCCCTAGAGCCCCTGGAGGGAGTGTGGCTGTGCCCACGTCTTGATTTTGGACTTCTGACTTCCAGCTGGAACTCCATGATTGCAGTTCCTTAGATAGGTCACCAGCTTCTCAAAACACCAGGAGCCCAATGGTATGCTTAAGAGAGTTCCAGGGGGAGCTTCACGATTTGGTTCTCGACTGGCCTGACCCCCACCGCCGATATCTGCCTGGGTGAGCGCTAGTGGTCCATGCATTTCCATGCAGGTAAGCATCACATCAACCAATTTTGCTGACACTCTCTATGCCCAGTGCCCTGCCTTGTGCCTGCCACAGAATATCCGGTGCATGTGTTGAGTAAATGAATGTCATTCCATATTGTGTCCCTTTTTAGAATTCTTTCTATTGAGTTTGATATTAACATATGCTTTCTGTTTCCTTGAGTCCCTGAGGCAGCTGGGACTGCAGTGGAGTGGGACTCCATTGGGGAGACAGGGCCAGCTCTGCTCGCCCCAGACTACTGGCAGGGAAACCTCTAGACTTCGACCCCATATCTGCCTTTAACATAATGTTTTCTACAGAATGCACATTATTCATAATTTATATCTTTCGAACACATGGTTCTTTATCAGAAATAGATGTAGCTTTCTTTCTAGAAGGTGTGTGTTCTTTCTGTTAATACTGGGTTTTAAAAGTTTAATTTGTGGCAATTCCATAATAACAAGTGATGATTTTTATGTTTTTGTTATGTTTCATTTAGCTTTGATTTTACTACTGATAATCCGTTTCTTACTTATAATAACCTTCAGATAACTTCATGATTATCTCCAGTGCAGGAAGTTTAGCACAGACCACTGGGGTGACTGAGCAGGATCCCTCTAACCAGAAATAGTAAATGATTTAATTGTCACATTGAACTCAAGGAGCAAGCTTCCTGAACTCTGATCACCTGTTAAAATGCACATAATTCTTTTAACAAAATAAGCATCAGTGTGTTGAATATTTAATTATTTTCATTATGAATATGCAATGTGGGTTTTGGTGCTTAAAGAGATCTCTCTGCATTAAGGTTCAACTTCTTTGGTGTAAAGTCATTATCTTTCATGTTCTAAAGAATTTTTACTGGGTTTTCTGAGAATCTATCAGACTGTATGTACCTTGTAAACTAGCTCAATGTGTGTGTTGAACTTCTTATTCCAAAATCTGAGTTGTAAAAGTTCCTAAGTGAGAACTGTAGCACATTAAAAATTTTTTAATAGACTATTTTTTTTTGAGAAATTTTAAGTATACAGCAAAACTGAGTGAAAAGTGTGGAGAGTTCCCATGTATCCCCTAAATCCCCCCTCCCCAGAGCCTCCCCTGCCGTCAACATCTCAAACCGTAGTGGTACATTCATTATAATCAATGAACCGACACTGACACATCATCACCCAAAGTCCATAGTTCACATTAGGCTTCACTCTTAGTGGAATGCATTCTGTGGGTTTGAACAAAAGTATAATGACATGTATCCACTGTTGTAGTATCATACGGAATAGTTTCCCTGTCTTAAAACTACCTCTCTACTCAACATACTCATCCTTCCTCCATCCCAACCCCTGGCAACCACTGATCTTTTTACTGTCTCCATAGTTTTGCCTTTTCCAGGATGACACAGAGTTGGAATCATACAGTATGGTGCCTTTTCATATTGACTTATTTCACTTAATAATTGGCATTGAAGTTTCCTCTGTATCCTTTCATGGCTTGATAGCTCATTTTTAAAATTTTATTTGTATTTTTTCCCTCACTTTTGTTATTTATTTAATTTTTATTGAAGTATAATTAACATACAGTGTTATATTAGTTTCAGGTGTACAATATAATGATTCAACAATTCTGTACATTTCTCAGTACTCATCACAATAAGTGTACTCTTGATGCCCTTCATCTGTTTTACCCATTCCCCACCTGCCTCCCCTCTGGTAACCAACTGCTTGTTCTCTGTATTTAAGTCTATTTTTTTGTTTGTTTCTTTTTTTCTTTGTTCATTTGTTTTGTTTCTTAAATTCCACACATGAGTGAAATCGTATGGTATTTGTATTTCTCTATCTGACTTATTTCATTTAGCATTATACCTTCTAGATCCATCCATATTGTTGCAAGATCTCATTTTTTTTATAACTGAGTAATATTCCATTTTTTGTGTGTGTATGTATATGTATATATACCACAGATACACACAGTGTACACGCACACACACACACCACATCTTCTTTATTCATTCATCTGTGGGTGGACACTTGGGCTGCTTCCATATCATGGCTATTGTAAATAATGCTACAATAAACATAAGGGTGCATATATCTTTTTGAATTCATGTTTTTGTTTTCTTTGGGTCAATACCCAGTGGTGGAATTACTGGATTATATGGTAATTCTATTTTTCATATTTTAAGGAAACTCCATACTGTTTCCACAGTGGCTGCACCAATTTGCATTCCCACCAACAGTGTGTGAGGGTTCCTTTTTCTCCACATCCTTGCCAACACTTGTTATTTCTTGCGTTTATGATTCGATCCATTCTGACAGGTGTGAGTTGATATCTCATTGTGGTTTTGATTTGCATTTCCCTAATGATTAGTGATGTTGAGCATCTTTTCATATGTCCATTGGCCATCTGTATATCTTCTTAGGAAAAAAATGTCTATTCAGGTCCTCTGCCCATTTTTTAATTGGGTTCTTTCTTTCTTTCTTTTTTTTTTTTTTGGTGTTGAGTTGTTTAAGTTCTTTATATATTTTGGATACTAACCCTTAATCCGGATATGTCATTTGCAAATATCTTCTCGCATTCCATAGGTTGCCTTTTTGTTTTGTTGATGGTTTCCTTCAGTGTGCAAAAGCTTTTTATTTGGGTGTAGTCCCAATAGTTTAGTTTTGCTTTTGTTTCCCTTGCCTGAGGAGACCGATCTAGAAAATGTTGCTGCAACCAATGTCTTCTAGGATTTTTATGGTTTCAGGTCTCAAATTTAGGTCTTTAATCCATTTTGAGTTTATTTTTGTGTATGGTGTAAGAAAGTGGTCCAGTTTCATTCTTTCACATGTAGCTAGCTGTCCAGTTTTCCCAGCTCCATTTGTTTTAGAGACTGTCTTTTTCCCATCGTATATTCTTGCCTCCTTTGTCATGGGTTAATTGACCATGGATAGATTTCTGTTCCATGGATCTATTCTGTTTCATTGATCTTTGTGTCTCTTTTTGTGCCAGTACCATATTGCTTTGATTACTACAGCTTTGTGGTATATCTTGAAATCTGGGATTGTGATGCCTCCAGCATTATTCTTCTTTCTGAAGATTGCTTTGGCTATTTGGGATCCTTTGTGGCTATATACAGATTTTAGTATTTGTTTTAGTTGTGTGAAAAACGCTGTTGGTATTTTGATAGGGATTGCATTGAATTTGTAGATTGCTTTGGGTAGTATGGACCTTTTAACAAGTCCATGAGCATGGAATATCTTTCCATTTGTTTGTGTCATCTTCAGTTTCTTTCATCAATGTTTTTATAGTTTTGGAAGTACGTGTCTTTCACCTCCTCGTTTAAGTTTATTCCTAGGTATTTTATTGTTTTTGGTGTCATTACAAATGAGATTGCTTTCTTAATTTCTCTTTATGCTACTTTATTATTAGTGTATAGAAACGCAACAGATTTCTGTATATTAATTTTGTGTCCTGAGACTTTACTGAATTCTTTCTTCAGTTCTAGTAGTTTTTGGTGGAGTCTTTTCTATATACAGTATCATGTCACCTGCAAATAGTGAAAATTTTACTGCTTCTGTACCAATTTGGATGCCTTTTATTTCTTTTTGTTGTCTGATTGCTAGGACTTCCAGTGCTATGTTGAATAAAAGTGGTGATAGTGGACATCCTTTTGTTCTTGATCTTAGGGGAAAAGCTCTCAGTTTTTCACCATTGGTTATGATGTTAGCTGTGGGTTTTTCATATATGGCCTTTATGATGTTGACGAAATACAAGATCCATTCATGATAAAAACTCTATACAAAGTAGGTTTAGAGGGATAGCTCATTTTTAAAAATGCTAAATAACATTCCATTGTCTGGATGTACCACAGTTTGTCCATTCACATATTGCTTCCAAGTTTTAGCAGTTATGAATAAAGCTGCTATAAATATCCGTGTGCAGGTTTTGTGTTGACATAAGTTTTCAGCTTGTTTGGGTAGATGCCAAGGAGTATGATTGCTGTATAGTATGGTAAGAGTATGTTTAGTTTTGTAAGAAACTGCCAGACTGTCTTCCAAAGTGGCTGCACCATTTTGCATTTCCACCAGCATTCCCACCGGTGGTTCCTGTTGCTCCACATCCTTGTCAGCATTTGGTGTTGTTAGTGTTTGGGATTTGGGCCATTCCGCTAGGTGTGTAGGTTGTATCTCATTGTTTTTATTTGCAGTTCCCTAATGACATGTGATTTTGAGCTTTTTATGTATTTATTTTCCATTTGTATATCTTATTTGGTGAAGTGTTAAAGCACATCTTTATCATAAGTATTTTAATAAAGATAAAAATCCTGACAAAGTTTTCAACTGTTATTTAAAAGTCATCTGGTTCACTTGGCTGCTGCTTCCCATTACCAGAAATAAGAAACATTTTGTAGAATCTAAAGTGTATAAACTAAACATATAAATCAAGAATGCCCATTTTGGGGGAAGCACATTGGTCAAGGAGACAGAGGGTCTGGTTTCTGATTTCTTCTTGCCACTAAACATGTCATCTTAGGCGAGTTACTTTCTGAATCTCAGTGTCTTCTATAAAGTAAGGGGAATGGGTAAGATGATTTCTAAAGTTCTTGTAGTTCTGGCTTTCTTTTATTTTTGTATTTTATGTCAGTCACTAGAGTGTCCCATGTCAGTGTACGGACATCTGAGCCCTTTGATTGCCTCATGGTAAATTTAATATTATCATCTTGAAAATTTTCCATATTTCTTTCTGTACTGAAATGAAGAGCTTCAAGTGAGGCTGAAACCTAGCAACCAGCTCTCCTGAAATATCTCGTTGAATGTGTTGTACGTAGAGTGTATCAGAGGAGAGTATATACAGCAAAAATGGTAACCACGCTTCAGCATTAATTTCATTTGGTGACTCACCCACTCTGTCATCTGAAGATAGCATTGATCTAAATCGTGACCTTTTCTTCTAACTCATATCATTAGAATAATGCCAGTAAAAGGGCAGTGACTCACCAGTGGAGCAGATTCTTCTTGAGAAAATTAGCAGAGCTTTGTCATGGAAATCTTGGTCAAAGGGTCTTTTATTAACTTCACCTGGTGAGCAAGCCCATTTTTTTGCCCAGCCAGTTAAGGGCCTCTTCTATAATATGTTCTGTGGATTCAATCTAGCCCGACCATGTTATTTTGTTGATTCTTTCCCCTTCTGGCAGTACTTCAGGCTTTGAACGCACAAAATAATTTTTCCACTGATTCAGTTGTTAATCACCATTGCCTCTATAATTTGAAAGGGCTTAGGAGGCTTGTTTTGCAGTCTGGAATAGTTTTCATACATCACTTGTGGGCCCAAATCCCCCTGTTGATAGCGATTAATTGTATAACTGTACTGTCTTGTAGAAGCGGATACTCGGAGTGACAGGGGTGTTGAAATTACTGTTTCCCAGTTGCCAAATGAGCACATCAGGGAGGAGAAAAATCCAGAAGTTTTGGTATTAAAAATAAAGCCTAGTAATTAGACCCAGCTTGCTTATTAAGTCAACATACCCTGGTCTTATTAAATTATATGTCACTTAGGTTTAATCTGCCCTTCTCTAGCCTACCAAATTCTGGAAGACGCTGGGTGTAACTGCTTGAATTCTTTCTGTAAAATACTAACATAAAATTACATGTACTTGAAAACTTGATTAATACCTCCCAAAGCTGGAAGCAACCATCTCACAGTTGTCTCGTTTAAGTATTCATTGTTTGTTTGAGGCCCAGAAAGGGGAAGTAGCTTGCTGAAGGTCACACAGCAAGTCATGGAAAAGCTGAGACAGCATCTCCGTACTCCAGTTTCCGGGCCAGTCCCCTTGCCATCAGAGTTCCTGGGGATAGCGTTGAGTGTTCAAGAGAGTGTTAAATGGTATTCTGTGCCAATTGCTTAAGAAGTATATAGTATATTAGTATATTTAGAAACACTGCTTTTCCAAATGGTCCCAGTATATAGGCTCTAGGATTTAAAGGGAGATAAATTAAGTTAAATTCCCTTCAATGGGCCCTCTTGGTCTTCAGTGGACAGGATGCTTTTAGATTCATGTTGTGCTTATAAGTCAGCAAGATTGATTTCCACAAGAGACAGGAGAAATTTAGTGTCGTAACTTCATGTACGGACTTCTACTTTGGCATAAAGTACTAAGAGTAGCAGAAATAAAAGCACTACTAATGTGTAATTATTGGAACGGATCCTTCTGGTGAATAAGGGGCCAGTTATCAGCTTCTGGAGGTAATATTAGCTTTTTTTTTTTAATCTCTGGGTTAGTTTACTAGTTAGTGTTTAGTCATCATTTTTATAAATTCATTTCCTAGTAGGTATGGATTTTCTTCTCTCTGCAAGTTTACATACTTTCACAAGAAGCCTGCCTAAACTAAAAGTAAATAACTGAGTTTATGTTTCAGAATAGTTTTAAATGAATTTTAAGAAAGCTTAGGGCAGTTCAATAATTGGCTGAATCA
The DNA here is from genome assembly GCF_009762305.2 of Zalophus californianus. NCBI lineage: Eukaryota > Metazoa > Chordata > Mammalia > Carnivora > Otariidae > Zalophus > Zalophus californianus. The sequence continues at coordinate 3,968,273 of NC_045612.1, read as the reverse complement.
TCAAGCTAAAGTTGAGCTTCAGAGGCTATAAATAGCAGTATTGACTGGTTTCAAATATCCGTGGGGAAGAGCCAGTTGGATTGGGTTCTGGCAGTCACATCCCACTCTGTGTAATTCTTGTGTTCATTTTTCTGGAGGCTAACGCTATAGGGATCATGTAGAGCATCTTTTTATTCATTTATCCAGATATTACCCCATTAAATATTTAGTGAATATTTTCTATGTGCCAAATCCAAGGGGGACAGAGAGGCATGAAGGAGATGGTGCCTGGATACAAATAGATCCCAGGTTGGAGAAGGGAAATGGCAAGTGAGGAGGGACACCCCCCTTTTGGAGGTGCTCCAGCAGATGTCAGCTAGTGTCGTGTTGGAGGCACACAGAAGCCACCCCTGCCCCCGCCAGGGTCAGGGAAGGTCACTAAAAGCATCTTAGAGGAAGTGACACCTAGCTGTGTGGGGAAAGCAAAGGGTTTGACGGGGCAGTGGGGTAGGGCTGGGGCTGGGAGGAGGGCATGTCAGTCACTGGACGGAGCAGCGCATGTGATACCAGGGTGGGAAAGGGTGAGAGGGTCTGGGGGTGGGGAGGCCGCAGGCTCAGGACAGAGAGGGCCTTGTGGGCACCATGCTTGGCAAAAGGAAAAGCAAGTGCCAAGGCCCAGAGGTGGAAGGGAGTTCAGTAAGGCCAGAGCAGAGCTGCAGACCTTCAAGGCAGAGAGTAGAGGCAGAAGCACAGGGCTAAAGGTCAGAAGATTGGGCAACGGAGCACTAGCAGAAGGTTTTCGGCAGGAGAAGGACACGATCAAACCTGTGCCGTTAGAAAGCCCCCTTGCCGACAGTGGGAAGAAGTAAAGGGATACACCCTTGTGCAAGTCTCTTTGGGTACAAGGGACACCATAAAATAAACAACTCCCCCCTCCCAGCTGGGGAGTAGCTGGATGAATTTTGACTTATTCACACAGTGGCAAAAGTGAATGACCCAGCTCTACGTGTATCAACATGGATAATAACAGAAAACAATAGGGCATATTGTTTATGGGTACACAAGTGCATGGAAATACCCAGAGTGCACAGAAGAGCACACGCCTACCTCAGGGTATAGGAGGAGCAGGGGGTCACCTCTAGCTGTTTGGTAAGGCTTTATTTATTTAAAAAACATTAGCTGAAGCAAGTATGGTAAAATGTTAATATCAGTTAAATCTGGGTAGTGGGGACATATGTGCATATTATATTTTTTGTGCACATTTTAGTATGTTTCAAATTTTTCAAAATAAAAATTTTAAGTAAAAAAAAGGATATTGTATCAATTCATGTACTCTTGGCTTCAAGTAAGAGAATAAGAATTAAATAAAAAATATAAACTAATCTTTGCATCACTGTCCAAAAAAAAAAAAAAAAAAGAAAGAGGTCTAAAGTAGGCTTTTTATTATCCCATTAAGGGTTGATAAAGTACAGTCTGTTGTGGGCCCTATCTGGCCTGTTACCTGTTTTTATATGACCTGTGAGCTGAGAATGTGTTTTACATTTTTTTAATTTATTTTATTCTTTTAATGTAATAATAAGCATTTATTATTACTATTATTATTTTTATTGTTATGTTCAGTTAGCCAACATATAGTGCATGTTTTTTACATTTTTAAATGGTTGGAAAAAATCAAAAGAAGAGTATTCCAGAGGCGCCTGGGTGACTCAGTTGGTTAAGCATCTGCCTTCAGCTGAGGTCTGATCTCAGGATCCTGGGATGGAGCTCTGTATTGGGCTCCCTGGCTCAGCAGGGAGTCTGCTTCTCTCCCTCTCCCTCTGCCCTCCCGCCTGCTTGTGCTGTCACTCGCTCTGTCTCAAATGAATAAATAAAAAAAATCTTAAAAAAAGAAGAATATTCTGGGATATTTGAAAATTACATGAATTTCCAACTTCAGTGTCTGTAAATAAAGTTTTATTGGTAGACGGCCATGCCCTTTCATCTAAGTATTGGCTATTGAGACAAAGATGGACCACAAAGCTTAAACCATCTACTGTCTGGCTTTTCAAGAAAGAGTTTGCTGATTCCTGCCATTTAACAAAAGAGCCCAAAGCTAAGTGGTTCTAGGATTGGTTAATTCAGTAGTATGATGTTGGGACTCCGGGTGGTTCTCTATGTGCATGGCTGCCATATCTCTGTCACATCTATGGCTGCCGTTGCTCCAAGCATCATGTATCATATGACAATGTTCAAAGGTTGTGATGGGGTAGGAGGACTTGCCTCATATGTCTCTCCCTTTTTTTTTCTTTCTTTGTGTACATATGTATGTGTGTGCGTGTGTCTCACTTTTTAACAGAAAGGCTATCCTTTCTCAGACAGTATAAACTTGAAAATGAAAACGTTGGATTGGAAGGGGCAAGAGGGGAGACCACTTAGCAGTGCCACCATTTGGGAGAGACATGAAGTGACAGGAGCTTGGACCAGGGGCATTGCATGGAGTGGAGGTGGTTGGATTCTGGGTATATTTTGAAAGACGAGCCAATGGACTGGATGTTGGAGGAAAGAGTTGAATCAAGCAGGACTCCAAGGTTTCCGGCTTGGACAACTAGGTGTCTTGTCATTCCAGTAGATGGGCAGACAGTTTTGGTGTATAGGTGAGGGTCAAGTCTCAATGTCTTTGCTGTTTTGCCATATTTCCAAGTAATAAGAGGTGAGAAAATAAAGCAGAAGCAGTGTTTTTGCTTAAAAGATCTGTAACTCAAAAGTGTTGTTTTTCTACTCTGATTAAAGAGAGTTGCAAGTTTACAAAGTGCTTTTATACCCACTTTTTCATTTGACCCTCAACTCTGGAAATCGGAATGGCAGGAATCCTCCTCATTTTACAGATGAGAAAACTGGGATGCAGAGAGGGGAAGTCCAAAGGCTGGAATGGAAGGTGTGTCCTTTCCTGGGTCAGAAGGAGCTGTTAAAACTGACCCTGTCTTTCCTGGGCGACATGTTTGCTTTTGTTTACCTTTGACGTACAACTGGCTAAGACTCCGCTCTGTTTTCTCCCTCTTTAATATTACACACAAACATCATTTTATATTTTAAAATATCTTCCTATTCTTTTAGTATTTTCATAACAAAAAACCAGACAGTAATTTGAGTTGTTTGCTTATTTTTAGATGATCGCACGTAAGTGTTTTGAATCATCTCTAAAAGCTTATTTCCACGGCACATAACAAAATTAATTAAATTGCCTTTTGAAGCAGGGCTGCTTTGTTTCCCACTGAAACGGTGACTCATGAGGTCTGATTGAGTCTCATTTATATTCCTCCTTCAGCAAGTAATTTAAATGTGAGTTATATAGAAAGGAAAAGGAAGAAAGAACAAGGAAAACAAACACAAACAGAACTATCCCTTGCTTACCTCTTTGATGAGTTATCAGTTATCCTGGATGTGGCGTTACATAGGTGAAAGCTGCCATATTTTGTTGGTACCAGAAATTCCTATTGACAGCAGCATTGATAACTGACAGCTGCGTGTCTTGGGTTGTGTAAGTGGGTCAGGGAAGGTAGAGTTTGGCCCAATACGAGGGAACACTTTCTGATCCGCTGAGATGCCCAGCATTGGTACCTTCTGGATTGGGTGGCAGTGAGCTTCTTGATGCATGGATATGAGAAGAGAAGGCCACTTGGCTGGAGGCGTGGGGGTAGAGGAGTTTTTATTTAACAGCCCATCTGAACCATGGGAGACTGGGACAGGGTAGGTTTGAGTAGTGTGTTGTGGCATTGATGATGGAGCATATCCTGAAGTAAATGCTTATTTTGACAGTCACGTTTATTTTATAATTAGGAACTTTTCAGCAGTTGGAAACATAGCACTTAGCACGTGACAGGCATGTGATGAACGTTTGCTGAATGCTCACCTACAGGGATTGGGAAGAGGAGGAATGGCTGAATGAATGGGCTCGTGCATGACCAAGTATGGAGGAAGGAACTGCAATAGGAAGGATTTGAGATGCCTTTATGTGGACTTCGAAGACTGGCTTTGAACTAAAGGGAACTTGGAGCCTGCATTCTGTGTGAACACTATGGCTTAGCCACAAACCTGTGTTCTTTGAGTTACGGGCCAAGTGAGCATTTCACCTGGTGGTTCTTCTGGTGGCAGTGGGCATTGGGAGATTGTCCAAACAGCCTTTTTGGGTTTTTTTGTTTGATTTTCCAGAAAGCTAGCAAAGTATGTCCATTGAAATATATTGCTCTTCCCCTCCTAGCTACCCCACCACCCTCAAGGGCCCCCCACCAACACACAGATTGGATTTTAATGCCAACAGCTGAGATGCAGCCAGTTCATTTTCTTGCTTTTTGTTGAGACATACTTTGTTCCTTACTCCAGTGAATTTGCTAGCAATTTTGCTGATAGAAAGGGAAGGAGGACCCATAGAGAATGTGGACAGATGGCTTATAGAGGTGGCACAGTTTGCTCAATTTGTTTTATAAAACAATAGGCAATTACAAACTCCTACTTAGAGATGTATTTCTCCGTGATATTCAGAAATACAGGAGTGAATGGTGCCCAGGGACTGAAGCTAGATGAAGGTGATTTGGGTCCATTTTAATGTTTTCCATTCTCAAGAGATGTGTCTCTTGGAAAAGCAATAACATTAGGGAAGGTATATTGTGAGTTTTGAGGGACGCTTTTGGCTAATTCCCATAATCACTCTGTGCCTTTATGTCCTCATAAGTGAGTGGAGACAACACCCGCCCATTGTATGGCTTTGGGCAAAGGCCAGCCAGATGAGACCTGTTGTTTTGTGCACTGCACAGTTGAATTCAAGGTGCCCTTATTTAGATTATTACTCCTATTTGCTAATTAAGGGTGCTTATTTTAAAACTGATTCTGGGGTGCCTGGGTGGCTCAGTCGGTTAAGCAGCTGCCTTCGGCTCAGGTCATAATCCCAGGGTCCTGGGATCGAGCCCCGCATCGGGCTCCCCTGCTTCTCCCTCTCCCTCTGCTTGCCTCTCTGCCAACTTGTTCTCTCTCTGTATCTCTCTGCCAAATAAATAAATACAATCTTTAAAAAAAATATTTTAAAACTGATTCTGGAAGAAGCATCCAAACAAAATAACAGTCCACTCCCATTGTTAGCATGGTCTGCTTTGTGAAATCACAGATTCTACTCAAAGGCTACATTCCACAGAAAATAACTGCAATTTAAACATATGAGCCTCTAATGGAACCACCTTCCAGTCTGCACCTATTTCATCCCTCTTCCATCCACAACGCAATGACCTCCTGAGCTGTTTCCTAACAACATTTATTAACCGTGGGCCTGGAGACAGACAAATCCAAGTCAGAACGCTTTACTAGGCCCAACACTCAGATGATGAGCAGAAACCTTTCTCTTATAATTCCCATTGGTCACTGCTTAAGCAGACTCTAAAAGAAACCCACCATTTTCTATACCTACAGAAAACATTTCTTCCCAAGAGAGTGTTCAGATCTTTCCTCCTCCATCTGTGTCTTCTGGCTAACACCTCGCTGTTTGCCTTGCACATATTTTCTTCTACACAGCTACTGAGTCCAGTGCATTGGTCTTCACCTAGTGAACTCGAGGGGTGCACGTCACTGCCACCGCAGGCCAAGTCAGGGTATATAACTGCTACCAAATATTGGGGATTAGCTACAGAAGTTCCAGAAAGACCGTCTTATCCTTCAAAGTCCAGCATTGTTTCTTACCAACGTACCTACAAACGGTAAATAAAAAAATGATTCATAATATAATAACTATCCCCTCATTATTCCTTAATCTTTTATTAATCTCCCTTATTATGAATTAGGGGAATATGCTAAAAAAGAAGATATCGCTCTTTCTGTCTCTATAACAAACAACAGTAATTATCTGGTGGAATGCATCCCCCTTCTCTACAGGGAATTACTATTTGCTTCAGGACTGAACAAAATGAGAAATTATGACATCACTGAATCCACTTTTAAAATTAATATGAAGCGCTTGTCATGAAAATGTGGATCTTCCCAACGGGGAAAAAAATATGACTAGTATCAACTGAATCAGAAATATGAAAGTGTCAGGCTGTCATTTACCTGAGCAATTTGTCTCGGTCCTGTACAAGGGAGCCTTGGAGGCAATTGGCAATTGCGAAAAACACAAAGACAAACAAGACCAAAAATCAAAACTTTAAAAACCAAAGAGTTGCCACCCAAATTTTTAGTAGCTATCCATATTTTCACTGACTTCTTATCTGAGTATGGAACCAACAAAGCTGCAGAAGAGATCATAGAATCTTAGAACTCAGTGAGTCCAGAAGTTTCTTAACATTCTTTTTCTTTTTAAAAAACAACATCTTTTCCTACTGAAATTTAACATGGAAGGCCATCATGGGAAATTTTTGTGAGCACAGCTGCCCTGGTTGAAGTGCGTGCATGTGTGCGTGTGCACACGTACGTGCATGCACATGGACTGGGGGACTGAGGGATGTTCTCTCACATCCACTGTACCCATGTGCGGCCCCTAAGCACCTTTCCAGGAAGCTCCTGGCCTTGAGGAGTTTGGAAACAAGAACAGTCCATCCTACACTCCTCTGGTGATAAAGGGCTCAGAGTCTCAGAGCTGGACCTGAGGCAGGCCTGAGGTCACCTAGGCAAAACAGAGCCATTGGAGAGCTGAGTCCTCCAAGCCAGGCCTATGCACCCCATGTGGGGAGCCTGAACTGAGCTGTGGAAATCTCACACCTACCTTTTTTCTTGGCCCCTTTGCCTGAGGAAAATTTGCCTGGCTACCAAAGAGTATTGCTATCATTAGCCACCTCCACATTTCAGTTGTTAAGAAATTTCCTTGCTCTGATGTTAATGTGGATCCAGTCAGAACTGAGTTTTAGGCATGAAAAATCTGTGGTCCTTTTGTCCTTGATTAATTTAGTGACATTCTAGAAAGGAAGCTGAGAGGCTTGAAACATCCTTGCTCATTAATAATATACTTTTCTTTTTGGTAATATAAACATAATTCAAGACCCGATTAAAATGTCCCAATTTTTTGTCAGTAAGGAAAGAACATTCATAACTCAACTTTGCCATATGTTCTTGTCCCAAGTGCTTGTCGTCTCGATTAAATTGCTCATAACTGTAGTGCGTTTCTGAGACATTTTTAGTCAAATTCAGTTGATCTCTGCTTCAGCTCATGTGGGTGGCTTGCCATCATTTAATTGATGAAACCTGGGACAGAGCTGAAGGCTATCAAACTGATGCTCAGGTTAAATTTGTGGGTCAGTCTACCGTCTTGAAACTGAACAGCAGGATTAATAACATCCCTCCAGTTCAGTTCTCTTGCTATAAGAGCCACTAAATAGATAATGTGTGATGGCCTCGCCTCAGGTCTGGAGCCATTCCAGAGGAAAGTGCCAGGGTCTGGACCAGAAGCACAGCGGACTCACCCCACACCATCCGTGGTGCCCTCGCTCCTCCCAGGAAAGCCTCGCAGAGTCCGAATGGGGCCCAACCCGTACACACCAGTTTACTTGGCTATAGGTGAGCAGTGTGTTCACTTCCATTTAGCAAATCACACTGAGTGCATGTGATTTGCCAGGCCTTGTATGTGGCAACAGGGATGTGGAGACACGTAAGACACGATGTCCCCTGAACGTAGTGGAGGCGTGAGAGGACAGAGGCGTAGACAGGCCGGCCAATACTATTTAGAGAGTGAATCAAAGGAGGCTTGGACAGGGTGCTTTGAGTGCGTGAAAAGGAAGCAACTAACTCAGGCTGGACGGTGAGAACAGCACCATCAGGGACCAGGGGAAGCTTCTGGGAGGAGGGGATGCTCAAGCTGTCTTTTATAAAAATGAAAACATACCATTTTTTTCCCTGTGATGAGAAGATATGTATTTGCGGTAGGAAACAATTACTACTTCCAAAAAACAACAATAAAAATCACTGTAATACCACTACCAGAGGTAAGCACTGCTTATATTTGAAGTATATCCTTTCAGTCTCTCTGTCATCTATGTCTATACACAAATGCTTTAAAAATGTTCTCAGATAGTGAGCAGCTGATTTGTTACTTCGTTTTTCTAAAAAAAGCCTAACAATACACAATGAATATTTTTTCATGTCACTAAATATTCTTCTCCATAATATTGCATTGCATGGGGTCCCTAATTTACTTAATTCTTTATTATGGGAATTTAGTTGTTGCAAAATTTTCACTATTATTAACTGTAACGAAATCCTTACACTTAAATTTTTTATACATCTATAAATTATTTCCTTAGGACAGATCCCTAGAATGAAAATCGCTGGGTCAGAGGTTATGCACGTTTGAGGCTACATACCAACCAGCGTCCAAGACAGCCCCAGTGATCCTTGCTGCCTGATACTCATTCACACCTTTGTGTGGTCCCCCTCTCATAAGAAATAGGGCTATCCTGTAAGACCAAGGGGATATTGCAGAAGTGACAGGTATCTACTTCTTTTTAAAAAGTTAAATAAAATTTTGAGATATTTTTCTTTTTCCTTTTTTGTAGCTGTATTGAGGCATAATTAACAAATAAAAATTGCATGTATTTAAGGTGTACAATTTGATGCTTTGATATATGTACACATTGTGTATATCATTGTGTGATCACCAAAATCAAGCTGATTAGCACTTCCATCACTTTACATAGTGTGTGCACGTATGTGGGTATGTGCATGTGTGTGCATGCTTGCACGCACATGTGTCTGTGGGGGGAGTCACTTAAGATCTACCCTCTTAGCAAATTCCAAATATACAATGAAGTATTGTTAATTGTAGTCACACTGCTGTGTGTTAGTTCTCCAGAACTGTTCATCTTGCATAACTGAAATTTTATATCCTTTGACTGTCACCTCCTCGTTTCTCCCAACCCAACCCCCATCCCCTGGCAGCCACCATTCTACTGTCTGCGTCTATAAATTTAACTATTTTATTTTATTTTATTTTTAAGATTATATTTATTTATTTGAGCACGCACACGTAGGCAGAGTGGCAGGCAGAGGGAGAGGGAGAAGCAGATTCCCCACTGAGCAGGGAGCCTGATGTGGGACTCGATCCCAGGACCCTGGGATCATGACCTGAGCCGAAGGCAGACGCTTACCCGACTGAGCCACCCAGGCATCCCTAAATTTAACTATTTTAAATTCTACGTATAAGTGAGATCATGCGGTACTTGTCTTTCTGTGTCTGTATTATTTCACTTGGTATAATGTCCTCCAGATTCATCCATGTTGTTAGAAGTGGCAGGATTTCCTTGCTCTTGAAAGCTGCATGATATTCCACTGTATATATAAGGTATGTACTTCTGAGACTAGGTCACAACATTGCCACTCTGCCTTGCTCTCTTGGGTTACTTATTCTGGGGGAAGCCAACACTGTCATGAGGCCACTCAAGCAGTACTATGGGGGTCCATATGGTATAGAACTGAGGCCTCCTGCCAACCGCCAGCACCAACTTGCCAGCCATGTGAGTGAATCAACTTGGAAGCAGGTCCTCCAGTCTCATAAGCCTTAAGATGACTGTAGTCCCTGCAGACATCTTGACAAAGAGACCCTGAGCCAGAAACACCCAGGTGAACCACTCCTAAATTCCCGACCCACGAAAACTGTGAGATGATAATTATTGTTTCTGTAAACTGGTTAGTTTGGGAGCAATTTGTTATGCAGCGATAGATAGCTAATGCAGTATATATCACTTTTGCTCTATTTTTTTTAAATTTCTTTGATTTTTTTAATGAGGTTTATTTTTTCAAAATCCTATTGACCATTTTATTTTCCTTCTCTTACATTTTTCGAATTGTATGTTTAGGTTGTTGGGTTTTTTCTATTTAAGATCTATTATATTAAGAATATTTTTTGCCTGTCATAAACCCAATGTTTCCCCTTAGTGTTTATTTTCCTGAAGTGAGTACAAGGGCACAAGGCAAGATTGGATGGTGGGGAGAGGCCATGAGATGGCAGGCAGAGGAGCATCATGGGACATGTGGGGAAGTTGCAGGAGGTAGATGAGAATAATGAGGGAGACTGGAGTGTTAGGAAGTTAGACCAGTACTTCTCAAACTAAGTGTTCATGACAGTCACGTGGAAATCTGCTTTAAAAGGCCAATTCAGTAGGCCTAGGGTCAGGCCGGAAATTCCTAGGTGATGCTGCTGCTGTTGATACAGGGACCACACTCTGAATAGCGAGGATTTAGAGAGCTAGTTAGGAGATATTTGTGGAGGAAATCTTAGAAAACAGCAACAAATGAAAAGGAAAAGTTAAAATCACCAGTACTCCCATGATTCAGAGACAACTCTATGATACACCGAGCAGCTGACCACTATCCTAAAGGGGACAGAGAGGCATGGATATCACAATATATATATATATATATTTTGAAGGTGATGCTAACAGGGTTTGTTGCCAGCCTGACTGCACTGTGAGAGTGAGGGAAGGGAGGACGTCGGGTTTCTGGTGCAGGTAGCTGAAATGGTGATGACTAGGGGAGAAGCAGGTGTTTTGCGGGGACTGGGGAGAGAAGCCTGCTTGAGACCTTCACTAAACTGGAGGTGCTTGCCAGGATATTGAGGGGGTGGGAAGATGCCCACTTGGTAGTTGGTGGGTCTGGAGCTCAGGAGACAGGGTAAGCCTACAGTGTAGTAGACTTCGGAAAGAAGAGCATGTACCACAGTGGAGAGGTAAAGCTTGGGTATTCATGAGCTGCCCAGGGTGACTTCGTAGCTTATGGGAGAGGAGGATCCAGGACAGCCTCTGAGCCCAGGCTTTACAGGGCAGGTAGAGGAAGAGGAGTCCAGGAAGACGACCAAGAGGGATGAGAACCAGAGTGTGTGGCTTCACATAAGTGTCCAAGGATGTTTCAAGAGCCACTGGGATCAGGGCTAAAAGTGGCCGTTCCTCTGCATCCAGCTGGGGTTAGGGCTAGAAGGAGAGAGACCAACATGGACGGCATGCAGCTGGGCTGGGAGGTGGGGAGAGATGAGTGAGAAACAGCAGTGGCTGGGCAATGGAAGAGGGAGATTCCATGTATCTTAGAATTCAAGGATTTATTTTTCTCTGAGCTTTGGTAATATAAAGACGGCATGATGGATTTCTCAGAGAATAGACTAAATGTTATTTTTTGCAAGATTAATAAGATTAGACACTGTGAGCTTTAACTCTGTGCCAAGTGATATGTGCATAGATGCTAATTTTTACTCTTCCAATACCTTGGGAATTATAGCCTCCTTTTAAAAATGAAACTTAAGGGTCAGAGAAGAAGTCAAGCAGCATGTCCAAGGTCACATAGCCGGTCTGTGGCAGAGCTGAAGTTTGGGCCTAGTTATGGCTGAGATCTAAGATCCCTGCTCAACTTTTCAGCTCTAGCGCTTCCATGAGCACTCAGTGGTGAGAAAGAGCTAGGGGCAACAGTAGCACTGGTTTGGATCATGGCAGGCAGTGTTGTAGTTGGTCAGGACAGTTGTTTTGCTTAGAACATGTGGATCAGTAGTAGCACTACCACATTTTTGTTCATTGTGAAAGATTTTTTTCCTATAATTCAGTCACATGCTCTGTTATGGTGGTGTATATCAGACAGATCTTTGAAATAAGCACGTTGCATTTTCTTCCTCGGCTTCTGGGGCTCCGGAGTCTTTTGGCTTTCCTCTTACTACAGTGGCTGCTGCTGCTTCCTCTCCTTTGACAGTTTCTCCTCATCTACTCTTAAGGTTAGAGGGCCATAAGGCTTCTTCCTCATCCTCACTTCCCTCCTCTCCACTCATTGCCTTTCTGATCTTGCTCAAAATCATGGCCTTAAAAACCATGTGTGTGCTCCTTCCAGATTTACATTTCCAGCCTGTGCCTCTCCCTTGAACCCCAGACTTGTACACCCAACTGTGAACTTTGCATAGCCTTAACTTGATATTGCTTTCTCCTACCCTAAATCTAATTCATCAACAAACTCTGTCCATATTTCCTTCTAAACATGGCCACTTCTCACTATCATCATGGCTTCCACCCCAGTCCTACTCATCCTTGTCATTGTCATTATCATCATCTCTTGCTGGAATCACTACAGTCGACTCCTGCCTGCTTTCTCTGCTTCTGCCCTTGTCCCATTTGATATATTCTTTGTACAGTTGCTAAATTGATGTTCTAAGAGTAAAACTTAGATCATGTTACTCTTCTGCCCAAAACTCTTACATAGAGTAAACCCTAAAGTCCTGCATAATCTTTTTAAAAAATTTTTTATTGTTATGTTAATCACCATACATTCCATCATTAGTTATTGATGTAGTGTTCCATGATTCATTGTTTGTGCATAACACCCAGTGCTCCCTGCAGAATGTGCCCTCTTTAATACCCATCACCAGGCTAACCCATCCCCCCACCCCCCTCCCCTCTAGAACCCTCAGTTTGTTTTTCAGAGTCCATCGTCTCTCATGGTTCATCTCCCCCTCCGACTTGCTCCCCTTCATTCTTCCCCTCCTGCTATCTTCTTTTTTTTTCCTAACATATATTGCATTATTTGTTTCAGAAGTACAGATCTGTGATTCAACAGCCTTGCACAATTCACAGTGCTGACCATAGCTCATACCCTCCCCAATGTCCATCACCCAGCCACCCCATCCCTCCCACCCCCCACCACTCCAGCAACCCTCAGTTTGTTTCCTGAGATTAAGAATTCCTCATATCAGTGAGGTCATAGGATACATGTCTTTCTCTGATTGACTTATTTCACTCAGCATAACACCCATTATGTAGCCATCAAAAGGAATGAGATCTTGCTAACAGCATAACACCCTCCAGTTCCATCCATGTCGTTGCAAATGGCAAGATCTCATTCCTTTTGATGGCTGCATAATATTCCATTGTGTATATATACCACATCTTCTTTATCCATTCATCTGTCGATGGACATCTTGGCTCTTTCCACAGTTTGGCTATTGTGGACATTGCTGCTATAAACATCGGGGGGCACGTACCCCTTCGGATCCCTACATTTGTATCTTTGGGGTAAATACCCAGTAGTGCAATTGCTGGATCGTAGGGTAGCTCTATTTTCAACTGTTTGAGGAACCTCCATACTGTTTTCCAGAGTGGTTGCACCAGCTTGCATTCCCACCAACAGTGTAGGAGGCTTCCCCTTTCTCCGCATCCCCGCCAACATCTGTCGTTTCCTGACTTGTTAATTTTAGCCATTCTGACGGGTGTGAGGTGGTATCTCATTGAGGTTTTGATTTGGATTTCCCTGATGCCGAGCGATGTTGAGCACTTTTTGATGTGTCTGTTGGCCATTTGGATGTCTTCTTTGGAAAAATGTCTGTTCATGTCTTCTGCCCGTTTCTTGATTGGATCATTTGTTCTTTCGGTGTTGACTGGTTTTGGGTACAGAGACAGACATTGTTATACTGAGGTGTGTTGTAATTTTTGCTTGCTTGTTTGGTATTGTTTTGAGTCTTAATCCCTTAGGATGTGCCACAGAAAACTGTAATAATCAAATATAGGCTATGAACACAAAAATCAGAGGGCCACTTGTCTTGATTACAATATTCTTGAACCTAATAAAAAAAAAACAGTGGCAATTTTAGACTGATAGAATCTAGGATCAACTACTCCAGTGACCCCTCATTTTGTGGATTGGGGAGTGACTAAGAGAAATCACCTTGTGCACATCACCCAGACCACACAGCCCCATCCTGCCTTCTTTTGAGCAGTGTTGATTGGCAGTTGTGATGAAGGCTCCAGCAATTGTGTTTTGGGGACTCAGTAAAGTATTCTGTGAAGGATTTTCTGAATTTCAATGATCTTGAAGATGGGTTCACTGTTTTCTAATTTCACATGGAGTTGAAGTATTTATTTTAGAGGGTAAGTACTCTAATCATCTACAATATGCTCTATGAGAGGTTTTGATTTAAGGCTTGTAAGTTGATTTCTGCCAAGTTGGTATTTTGACATCAATACATTATTTCTAGTGCTGGTAGAACATAGGGCTATATCTGTGTGTTCTGCTGTCATGTGAAGTTTAAAAGCTCTAAAACTTTATGCAAAAATGGGTCAGAAAATAAAGTCATAATAGTAACTTGAAAGTGATTGTAGATCCACGAGACTGAATGGGCTAAAATCGTGTGTACATATTTAATTATGGTGTGCTACCTTTCAGCTTTTCAAATAGAACTTTCAGGTGTTAGTTTTTGAAACTCCACTTGCATTTTGGGAGAAAATTACACACCTGACTGAACCAGGTCACATTAATCCACACATGTTAGTGAGAAGCCTGGGCTGCTGTAGAATTTGGATGGTGTCGTGCTGCAAAGCAGTACAGTGCACTTCACACCCGAGGAAAGAGTCAGACATGTGCAAGGACAGGTGACCCTAGAACAACATGGGTCCACGTTTATGTGTGATTTTCCAATAAACACAGGACAGTACTATAAATGTACTTTATCTTCCTTACAACTTTCTTAATAGCATTTTCTTTTCTCTAGCTTACCTTACTGTAAGAATACATTATAGAATACACATAATATATAAAGTATGTGTTAATTGACTGTTTATGTTATTGGCAAGGCTGCCAGTCAACAGCAACCATTAATAGTTACGTTTTGGGGGAGTAAAAAGTAATACTCAGATTTTCAACTGTACGGGGGATCGAAGCCCCTAACCCCCATGTTGTTCAAGGATCAACTATACAGACAAGTTTAAGAACTTTTCTGGAAGTGCCTCCTATGTGCCCTAGCACTTTTTGACAATGTGTGGGTGTCAAAGTGGAAGTCATGCTTGGTGTGGTAGGAGGCCGTGAACCAGAAGGCATGACTAGGTCTGCAGTCAAGTTTGAGACAAAGAGAGTATAGGCTCTGGAGCAAGAGAGCCTTGAGTTCAAATCCTGCCTCTACCATGTCATAGCCATAAACTTGGGTAATTATTCCAACTTTCCTGAGCCTCGGTTTTCTCATCTGTCAGTTGGGGTTAATAATTGTGGCCACTGTGGTGAGGATGATGTGAGTCCCTGCACTTAGTGTGCACTGAGTAAGTGTTGGTTATTTCCCTTCTCTTGTTTAGCTCCTGTGCATGGTATAGTACTGACATTCAGAATAAGGCAGTTAATGGGTATCTTTTCATCTCAACCCTGAAGAAGGGGAAATCAGTGTGCCTTGAGTCCTGGGCTGGAAATGACAAAGGAGACTGCACAGATGAGGTAGGAATAGATAAGGTTGACACACTCAGAGGAAGCAAAGACAACTCATAGTTCAGAGTTTCCCAATTATTTTTCACAGAAAGACCTTCTTAGAAAATGATAATATTTTATGGTACATTGGAGTTGGGCAAAGAAGGCTGTTCACAGCTTCAAATGTCCTGCCCACAGGTTGATCTCCTGCCCCAGGCTCTGCCAGCCGATGGAACAGCTGAGGGGATCACTATGCATGCAAGCCTGTGACTAATTCGTAGCACACCGGGTAGGAAGCTGTGGTATAGAGAACTTAAAGGTTCAGTGACCTGCATCAGCCCCCTTAAATCCTTTTTGGAATGAGGCAGGGGGTGAACAAATGGGACCTCAATCAGTCAGTCTCCTACACTTGGCTTTGCAGCAGCCGAAGATGGTTGGTGGCAGTTTCCTGAGGTGCAGTGCCAGGGAGTGCGGAGAGGAAGTCACATGTACACAAGGAGTAAAGGCCAAATGGGTGGATATCTTTGGTGCCCTCCCCTTGCTTTCCTGCCTTCTGTAGGTTAGCTCATTGCACTGGCGTGCTCTAAGCCACCAAAGTTCTCTCTGCATAGGCTGTGGTGCTTTGTGTATCAGCACTCAATACATATGTGTTGAGTTGGATTGAATACATAAGGCTGCTGGCCAAAGACTCTGCCCTGCAAGTTTGGGCTAGTGCCCTGGACAGATGCAAGTGTGATGGGAGGGAAGCCTCTGAGCTTGCCACTTCTCTGTTCTTCTTTATCCTTGTCTCCAGGCCTTGCTCATTGAGCCCAAAATTCACTTCCCAACACGACTTTCTAGTTAGAGTTACACTTGGTCTGAGTGGCCTCCCCACCTAAAAATAATCCAGTGGCCACGTTTTTAAAGCTAGACCTTATATTAAAAAAAGTAAAACGTGGACATTCTGACATCTGCTACATCGTGGATAAACATTGAGGACATTATGCTCAGTGAAATAAGGCAGTCACAAAAGGACAAAGACTGTGTGATTCCACTTAGATGTGTTGCCTGGAGCAGTCAGATTCACAGAGACAGAAAGTAGGATGGTGATTGCCAGGGGCTGGGGAGGGAGAGGGAGGAATTATTGTCCAGTGGGGCAGAGTTTCAGTTTAGGAAGTTAAAAAAGTTCTGGAGATGGCTGGGGGTGATGGCTGCACAACAATGCGAATGTACGTAAATACTTGAACAAACCCAAATGACTAGAAAATATCCACGGCATATACTGCATTGTGTTATGTCATCAAGGAAGAGATGCATGAAAAATACAATTCGTAGAAAATTCAGCTATATCTTTGAAGGTTAAGCAGTGACTAAAGGGGATATTACTATTTTGAAGAATACTCTTCTTGATATTTGATATGCTTCTCTTCTCATATATTTCAAAACACAGCTATTTACAATCCTTCTAATCTGATGGGGTGCAGTAAAGTGTGACTTTGAAATATTGTCATTTTCAACAAATGCATAAACAGATAAGTTAATGTTTATTGATATTGAGAGCATCAGTAGCTTGCTGTGGGTGTGCATATTTCCACAAAGTATAAAAGGCACCAACTATTATCATCACTAATGTTTCATAAGATAGAGGCTGATTCAAAACAAATATTAAAAAGATAAATATCAGTATTCTGTTGCAGTTCATGAAAATGTTGAATGTCACATTGAAAAATGGTTAAGATGGTAACTTTTATGTCATGTGTATTTCACCACAATTTAAAAAGAGACTAATGTGCAGACCTCAGTAAGAGAAAACTTCATGAAGTTTAAGCAATAAATTTGATCTTTGTTTTATTATTAAAAGAGGAAGCTCAGTGTATGTTCAAGTTACTATAATTTTCAGTCACATTTTGTAATGAGCTGAGTCACTTCTATTTCCTCCTTCTGTCTTCTCTCTTTCAGTTTTGAAATGGATTTAAAAGTACTTGGATGGGTGAGAGAACCTGTGTCAGTTGAACTCACTGTCAGGCCTCGGACACCAGGAATGGCTGAGGGCCAGAAGGAGGACAGACAACAAGGGAAGGAGAAATGTGGCCAGGAGTACCACTCACTCACCGTCAGAGGAAGCCCTCGGGGAGGGGCTCTTGCTCTGCGGGTTAATCCTTGGGAAAGGATACTCCTTATGCTATCTTCCCCATGGCTTCTGCCTTAGGCTCTGGCTCTTCCTGAGAACTGGGTTGTGGCCTCAACTGAGCCACTGACTTGTGAATTTGGACCAGTCCCTTATGGGACTGCGTGGTCTCTTGGGGCCCCTGTAGCCCTCAGTGTACTGGTCCAAGCCTCCAAGTCTCTTACCAGCAGTAGGTCCCACAGTGTAGGAACGGTGCTTTCCCTGGGCCAGATTACATGTTTGACAGGTGCTGCAGGTTGAATTGTGTCTGCCTCTCTCCGCCCCCCCCGCCACCAAAAATGATATGTTGAAATCCAAACCTCAGAATGTGACTTTATTTGGAGATAGTGTTTTTATAGAGGTAATCAAGTTAAAATGAAGTCATTAGTGTGGGCCCTAATCTAATAAAAGGGGAAAATTGGACACAGACACAGACATGCATACAGGGAGAACAGCACCACGTGAAGACACAGAGAGAAGATGGCCGTCTGCAAGCCATGGAGAGAAACCTGGAATATATCCTTCCCCCACGGTCCTCAGAAGGAACCAACCCTGCTGAGACCTGGATCTGGGACTTTTAGCCTCCAGACTGAGACCAAAAAAAAAAAAAAAAATCTGCTATTGAAACCATCCAGTTTGTTGGTACTTTTTAATCTTTACAACAGCTCTAGAAAATTAATACAGCAGATAAAGCAGATTTTCCCCAGGATTTCCTTCACTGGGAGCTGACAGTGTGACATATGGCCGTTCCTAGTTACTTAGGTCCCCCCGAGAATTCCTTTCGCCTCACTTCCCACAGCAGGCGTCAGAGGCTCCAGGGAGAGAGCCACTGTCTCAGTGGTCACTCCTGTCTTCCTAACAGGCAGGTTCTGGAAGCGGAAGGAGAGAGAAGGCTGGTGATGAAGGGTTTCTTTATCAGAAGGCTTTAAGTACCTTTCCTGGAACAGGGACTGCATCAAGTGTCCTCGCCTCAAGGACTCATCACCAGAGCCTACCTGGGAAAGGGAAACTTTTCTGATTTACACAGCCCTTCTTAATGCGTTCTTGTCGCTTAAAAGGAAAGTAAACTTCAGTGCTGAGGTACTAGGCTTAGTCATATGGCCTCTCAACGCCCTCTAATCAGTATCACTTTGCCATCGCTAAGGTTTTTGTAAGTCCATCAACAGCCTCTCACCTCCCCTCAGTTCATTATCTCATATAGTTAGAGGACCTATTATGGGAAATACGTACTGTCATCAGCAGCTTAGACATAAATTTATGCTGTGTATGTAGTTGGTCAAAGTGCCTCTACTCAGCTCATCACGATTTTTCCACTAGGACCAAGGAAATTGCTGTCTGATTATTCTCTCCAGCCCCATCAGTTAAGGAGCCTTGTCTAATCCAGTGTCTAAAGACTTGACCAAAATAGGTTTTTGTCTAAAAAGATTGATCCTGAAAAATGAGATGAAGGGCTGTTCAAAGTGGTTTAGGGAACAAACTTCATTTCATCAAAGTACACTGTCTTCCTCAACAAATCCTTTTTGGTTTAATTTCTCTGCAGTAAGTTCCACCGCCTGAATTTGTGCAAAACGTATAGCAGCTGTGGTAGCAAAGATGTTGTATTGGAAATTAAATCAAATGCATTGATTTTCTACTGAGATCCTGGCATTTTCTTTTTATTTTTAATTTTTTTAAAATGTTTTTAGTGTTATGTTAATCACCATACATCACATCATTAGTTTTGGATGTAGGGTTCCATGATGCATTGTTTGCGTATAACACCCGGTGCTCCACGCAGAACGTGCCCTCCTTAACGCCCATCACCGGGCTAGCCCATCCCCCCAGCCTCCTCCCCTCTAGAACCCTCAGTGTGTTTCTCAGAGTCCATCGTCTCTCATGGTTTCTGGCATTTTTTTCATAAAGGTTTTTGCTTTTTTTTTATTATTATTATTTCAAAGAACTGTTACAGGGAAGCAGCAAGATGAACATTGAACAAGAAATTACCCAATTCTGTGTTTCCTAAGTTGTTACGTCCTCAACGGGTCAGTCCTCTTTTCTCTTTCCTGTGAATGCCAGATCTTAGAGCCACATGCCTCTTGGACACCTCCACTCAGTTGGCCCCCAGACTCCTCAAACTCATCCTGTACAGGCAAGTGAGAAAGTGAAAACCACAATCATCTTATCCCACTGAAATTTGTTTCCTCTTCGCTACCTGGCATCTCAGGGAGTGGCACCCATTGATTGGCCAAAACTGCAACTCCTCCCTCAGTTCCCGTCCTCCATGACTTTCCCTTCAGTCCCATATCAGTAGCCTAATCTTTTAACTCAATCTTCTAAATCTCTACCCTTTCTAGCCTCACCAGCTCTCCAGTGATTTAGTGGTGTTCTCACTATATAACCCGCCTTTGAACAGTATGCTCCAGATCCTCATTCCATGTTTTGTTTTGAGTGCTCCTGGTTTGCAAACTGTCTTTTTCATATGTGCACAATAAAATTTTACTAAGTACCACTTCAGGTATCAAAAGTTCATAAAAACAGAAGCAAAGCCAACAAATTACTGAAGGGAATATCTGGCATTCACAGGAGAGGTCTGGCCTGGAGAAATGTGGTCCCATCTCTAACCCCTTGCAACCCCTAATCTGCTCTTCATCTCTGTAATATTGTCATTTCAAGAATGTTACATAAATGGAATCATACAGTATGCAGGCTGTCCTGTGTATCATTAGTTCGTTCCTGGTTAGTGGTCAGTGGAATCCCACATTATGACTGCTAACCTCAGTTTCTTTATTCACACACTGGAGGACACTTCAGTTGTTTCCAGTTTGGGACTATTACAAATAAAGCTTTTATAAACATTCATGCCTAAGGTGTTGTATGAACACAAGTTTTAAAGTCTCTGGAATAAATGTGCAAGAGTGCAGTTGCTGGGGTGTATGGAAGTTGCGTGTTTAGTTTGATAAGAAACTACCAAACGGTTTTCCGGAGTGGCTGTACTATTGTACATTCCTGCCAGCAAAGTGTGAGTGATCCAGTTTCTCCACATCCTCCCGAGTGTTTGAAGGTGTCACTATTTTTATTCTAGTGATTTGGATAAGTGTGTAGTGATATCTCATTGTGGTTGTAATTTGCATTCCTTGATGGCTAATGATGTTGAGCATCTTTTCATGTGCTTTTTGCAATCTGCATACCCTCTTTGGTGAAATATATCTTCACATCTCTTGCCCATTTTCTAATTGGCTTGTTATTTTCTACTGTTGAAATTTGAGAGCACGTCATATATGCCACATACAAGTCCTTTGTTAGATATGTGCTTTGCAAATATTTTCTTCCAGTCTGCAGCTAATCTTTTCATTCTCCACGTGGACTTTTGAAGAGCAAAAATTTTACATTTTTGCCAGGTCCAGTTTATTGATTTTTCCTTTTACAGATCATCCTTCTGGTGTCAAGTCTAAGAACTCTTTGCCTAGTCCTGAATCACAAAGATTTTGTCCTTTTTTTCCCCCTAAAACCTTTATAGTTTTATGTTTTACATTTAAATCCATGATCCATTTTGAGTTCATTTTTGTATAAGGTGTGAGGCTTTGGTCTATGTTCACTTTTTTTGGCCTCTGAATGTCCAATTGCTCCAACACCATTCATTGAAAAGGCCGTCCTCCCTCCACTGGATTTATTTTGCACAGTTGTCAAAAGTCCGTTGAGCATATTGGTGTGGGCTTCCTTGGGTTTTTAACCTTTTCAGGGCTTTAGCTGGCACCAGGTCCCAATATGCCTTGCCTTAATTTCCTCTGAGATATATAACAAGTGAATCATCATTTTGTAATGATACCAACATTATAATTAACAAGGATTTTGCAACAATATCAAATTAAACACTGATCATGCCGTATAAATTTAACTTGATCATTGTGAGTCTCAAATCTTCAAGGGGCTAATTCTAACAATTAAATTAGCCTGAAGCCGTAGAGAATTGTGAGATGAATCAGAACTAAGAGGGGAAGCTTCAAAGCTACTACATCATAATAGCAGGTGGGAGTGACCTGGCTGTGAGGTTCTGCTGGCAAACGCAACTAAAGGTCTTTTTCTATTCCATCTACTAGCTGGGCCTTTACTTACAGTTTGTTGCCCTATACAATAGTTGTATTCTTAGAAATGTGTGTTCATGCCACCTTCCACTGTATAATGTACTAGAAAGAGCCCTCCCTAGACTGGGAGACAGTGGACCCACTATGTGACCTAGAACAATCCCTACCTGTCTCAGTGTCTTTCAGCTCTAGGAAATGCAGTTCAATTTAGCAATATCTTCTGAGTGCCAACTCCGTAACAAGTCTTGTGAGATATACTGAGATGAGCAAAACGCAAATCTTGCTCTCAAGTTATTTTCTCCCCTGTAGGCTATACTTGCAATTTATTAAACACTTAAAAAAGTCAGCTGCTATGCTAAGCACTTTACGTGTCATACTCCCTTTAATCCTCAAGTAACCTTGTGAGGTAAGAGGTAATATCATCCCCACTTTACAAATGTGGAAACTACAGCTTTGAGAGGTTAAGTGGCTTTTCCAAGGTCATACTGTTGGTGGCTCTTTAACCACCACATCACATCAATTGATGTCAAAGGACAGAGTTCAGGTGGGCTTTGTATGTGAGATAGGATCTTAATCCAGTAGGACTGAAGGAAAGAAAAACAGAAGTTAGATCTATTTAGTAGCACTTTACAGGTGGAGAGGCTGAAGTTTAAAGAAGTGCTATGTCTTGCCCAAAGTCACAAGATAGTCCAGGACTCAAATCTATATTGTTCTTTCTTATGGTAGGGGAATAGGCGAAGGCCAGCCTCTCCACTCCACTCCACTGCCACCTTGTGCAGTGGATCCATTTCTTTTTCCTTCTTGGGGATCTGTCTCTTCATCAATTACTCCCTGTCATCTATGGGAATGACATCTTCTGGGCTCTCTCTTTTGTCCCAGCAATTAAATGTATCCAAAAATCTTCCTGTGTTAGAAATCTTTCCCCATATCCTATATTGGCTGCTTCTCAAGCTAACAAACTGTCTCTCTCGTACTCTCACAGCCATTCTTATGGAAGGAGTTGCCTATAACAATGCCCTAACTTTCTCACCTTTCACTCACTCCCCTCCCACTGTAATCTGGCTTCGGTCTCCAACACCTCTCCTCTACTGCTCTTACCAAAGCCGTCAGTGACATCCTTGTCACTAAGCAATATTTCTTTTCTCATCTTGCTTGGCTTCTCTACAACAGTTAATGAACTTGACTAATACCTCCTCACCCGAGGGTTTTAACCTTGGCTTATAAGACATGGTGTTCTTTGTTTTTCTTCTCTCTTTCTTTCTCTTCTTCCATGTCTCCTTTATAGGTTCACTGTCTTCCCACTTAGCTATACTGTATTATTCTTTATAATATATTTTCTGGATTCAATCTGCTATTATTTTGCTATTATTTTGCTTTTGTGTTTGCTCATGAAGGATATTGGTCTATAGTTTTCTTTCCTTATAATGTTTTTGTTTGATGTTGGTATCATGGTAACACCAACTTCATAAAGCTAATCACAAAGTGTTTATCCTCTTCTATTTACTGGAAGAGATTGTGTAGAATTTATGTTAATTCTCCCTTAAATGTTTGGTAAGACTTTCTAGGAAAGCTATATGGGCCTGGACATTTCTTTCTTGGGAGATTTTGAATTATGGATTTATTTGATAGTTATAGGATTATTCAAATTATATGTTCCATATTGAATGAGTTATAGTTTTTTTAATGTTTTTCAAAGAACTGGTCCATTTGGGTCTAAATTACCAAATGTATGTGTGTAGAGTTGTCTGTATGACCTTATTATCATTTTGATGTCTCCTGGGTCTGTTATGATATCCCCGGTTTCATTTCTGATATTGGTCAGTTGTGTTTTGTGTCTATATATATTTTTTGTCAGTCTTGCTAGAAGTTTGTCAATTTTATTGATCTTTAAAGAACCAGTTCCTTCTTTCATTGGTTAAAATTTTTTTTTCTGTTTTCAATTTTGTCAATTTCTGCTCTTATCTTTATTATTTCCTTCCTTCTGCTTCCTCGGGGCTTATTTTGCTCTTCTATTTCTAGGTTCTTAAGGTGTGAGCTTAGATTATTTATTTGAGACTTTTCCTTTTTTATGCATTTAGTGCCATAAATTTCACTTTTGGCACTGCTTCAGCTGTGTCCCACACATTTTGGTATGTTGTATTTTCATTTTCATTCAGTGCAATGTATTTTTTTTTTTTATTTCCCTGAAACTTCCTCTTTGAGCCATGCATTATTTAGAAGTGTGTTAGTTAGCTTCTATGCGTTCATAGAATTCCTTATTATCTTTCTGTTATTAACATCCAGTTTGATTTCATTTTGGTCACAAAATATATTCTATATGATTATAATGTGTGTGTGTGTGTTCTATGGGCCCTTGAAGTCAAATAATGTCAGTCTTATGACTTTGTTCTTTTTCTCTAAAATTTTTTGGCTCTTCTAGTTCCTTTATCTATCTATATGAACTTTAAAATTTGTTTTTTGACATCTACTATATGTAGTACAATGTTTTCTGGGACACACAAAGGATGGGTACCTCATCCAGGAGGGAGCTGCAGGGGAAATTCAGGAAGGGGGTACCTTGAAGGCCTGCATGAGAAGGAACCATCCAAGGGTTCTGAAGGATAAGTAAGAGTTAGCCAGGTACAGGGGGGAAGCCTTTACAGGCAGAGGAAGTGGGGGTGCCAAGGCTTTCTTCCAACATTCAGCCCCATTATGGGCAATCTGGTTTCTTGGGACACCAGCCTTTGGGATGGGGAGAGCCCCCAAGGACTGGTTTTCCAAGAGAAACTCTGAAGCCATGCAGGTGTGGTTGTGCATGAGCTGTTAGGAGAGCATGGTTTCAGTCAAGTCTGGCTGGTTGATAGGATGTTGGAAGCAGAAGGAAGGGATGTAAGTGTGTATATGTGTGTCCCCATCTGTCTTAGGGAGGGAAACTGGAATTTGACTTTGAAAAAGAAAGTTGGGAAAGGCCTGTGAAGCCTTGAAGCCAAGTTAACAAGTTTGGACCTTATCCTGAAGGTTGCATGGTAGTGACCTAAAAGGTTAGATATGTGTTTTAGAAAGAGCAGGCTGGCTGTAGTGTGAGAATGGATTGAACAACTGGCTTAACCCTTGTCTCTTCTGGAATGTAAGCTCCATGAGAGGAGGGACTTGATATGTTTTGCTTATTACTGAATCCTCGGCACAGTGACTAGCACATGGTAAAACCTCAATAAATATTGGTTGAATAAATGAACGAATGAAGTCACAGCAAGTGTTCAGACAAGAGATGGTGCAAGGCTGAACTTACTAGTGACAAGTTTCATGTGATATCAAGAAGATAAGATCAACAGGATTAGGTAATCAAAATATACATAAACTACATAGCACTGGCCTTAGCACAAGGTGAGCAAGCTTAACATCAGTGGTAAAATCTAGGCTGCTTCCCAGGTTTCTAACTTGAGGTTGTAGGAACACCAGCAGTCACTGAGATAGAAGCAGATGTGGAAGTGGGTAAGTGTGGAAGTGTAGATAATGAATTTAGTTAGAGACATTGAATTTTGAGGAACTGTCATGAGATTATTGGCAGTGATGATCCAGGAGGCACTGTAGACAATCCTTAGGTACTCTGTACTCAGCTTTACCATGAGGCAACCAAGGACCAAACAACAACAACAAAATCCAAAGGCCGCTGTCATCCTGAAGACTTGGATCTGATTTGGGCATGGAGCAGTGTGGTTCTCAGGAGTGGCTCTTTATGGGGCAACTAGACCAGCTTCTTGCTGATATTTTGAGGAGCTTGAGGGTTTTTTTTTGTTTTTGTTTTGTTTTGTTTTGTTTGGCTAGAGCTTGGAAAATGGAAAAATGTGGAGTTTGAGTAGTCAATGTCATTGGGAAGAGGTCTGTTGAGCAGGCTCACCCCTGGTCCAGGCTCAGCAGACTGAACTCCTACTTCTTCTAACTCTCAGGACAAAATAAAGAATAAAAGCTTGACACCTAATACTCCTTTTGCTCTTCCAAAACATCTGAAGATTTTCAACAACTGCAAATATCTAGACTGGATTCCAGTCTGCTTGTGAGCAAATGATTGAGTTCGGTCTTCTTCCCTCCTAGCCAACTAGCTCCTTCTGGTCACTGTTCTTCCCACTCCCAACAGGTCCTTGGGCACCAAGCTAGAGCCTTTGCCTGCCAGCCCACCTGCCCCACTGCCCACCCACCTGTCCAACTGGCTGTCGAGGTTCTCAAAGTCCCTTAGAGTGCTTCATTTCCGGTTGACTCTGGCTGCCTACACCAGAGGAATATCCACAAAAAGGATTCTGTCTGTGGCAATTTACTTGTGAGTCTCCTGGTGAAGAGAATGAGTCATACAACAAAGAGGATCTTGTCAACTAGCCAATTCTATTCTTTGTAGTTCCTTAGGCTTTTAGATTGAGACATTTTAAGGATCACCAAGCTGTTTGAGCCCAGGAGTAACAGCCTGTTCCCCTGGGGCTTCTGCAAAGACCACTCTGGACAAGAAATGAGGGAACCTGTCTCAGAAGGAAGATCACCAGGCTGGATAGTGCTATCCTCCTCTCCATGGGAGATAGGTATTTTCTGCCCACAAAGCATGTCACCACTACTTGCCATTGAGTGGTCAACAACAGAAAGACCTGGCCTTCCAGGAGCCATCCAGATTGGCTGGGCTTATAGGCACCCTCCTCTGGTCCTGGGCACATAAGGTAAGTGCATCATTTGTGATCGTGATCAAACTGAATCCTACTCTTAAATCAAGTGTTGGCCTCAGTTATTAGCTCTATCTTTGCATTCTTTTAGGAAGATTCCATTGTTTGGCTTTTATCAAAACACTTATAGGGGAAATTTGATGTGTGACAGGTACCTCCCTGTCTGGCTGGTCATACTGAATTCCGTGAATCCTTGGGCCTGGTGATATCTTGGTTCTTGTTCTCAAGGAACTCATTAAATTAAATTCACATTGACTGCATTACAGTTTTTAAGGCATTTTGACAGCCACTAAAACACTGCATAACAATCCAGTGAAGGCCACACAAGGCAGGAATTATTATCCCACTTTATTGACGTGGAAGCTGAAGCTCAGGGTTGTGAAACAGCCCAAAAGTGGCTGGGCTGAGACCTGAACTTAGATTGTTTACTTTCCAGGTCAGTACTTCTTTTATTCCCTCACACTAGCAGGTACTTTGCCTATAAAGGATCATGTGAAGCCACTTGGCAATTGACATTCATGAGTCAGGTTGGAGAGGGGTGGCAGCTGAATTGGGCTTGATGTTTTGCTTTGCTGTGTTTCAACTTTGATCAAATGGTGTGGGATTGGGCTGCTTTGGTTTTCAGCTTTTCAAGAGGTTATGTTCTGTCAAATATCTGTGCCTTCTACAGATCAGCTAATCCACAAGTGTGCTCTCTAGTCTTGGAAATTCATATCAGAGTAGTTTGGTTTTTACTAAGACCTGACTTCTTTTGTATCTTAGAATTATAGAATCTCAGAGCTAGAAAGTAACTTAGATCATTAATCCATTTTTTTTTTCAATCAACAGGCAAGGAAACCAAGGCTCAGAAGGCAGTGACAGTCAAGGTAACACAGCTAGTTAATGGCAGAAACAATCTACAGGGGCCATTTCAGAAGAGCTGTCATGGTAGGAGCAGATTTTCCCTGTGAATCTTGAAAGCTTGGGAGTAGGACCCATGGCAAATTTGGGTAGGCTCTGAGGAAGCTATCCACTCCATTAATTTTTTACTCTGGGCTTCTTTGGATTAGGGCCATGCAAGGGAGATGGTTACTAAGGAGTCAGAGAAGGCTATAGGATGGGGTTGGGGAACTGTGTCAAGAAATCTCATGGAAGTCATATAAGACTGAGCAAGAAGCCATGGTCCACCACTTAGGAGCTCTATGACTTTGGACAAGTGGCTTAACCAAAAGTTTTTGCCTCTGAGCCCTCCCTTATCTCTAAGATGGGTATAATAACCCTTCTTGGGAATATCAAATGAGGGAACAACACACATATGAATATATATATATATAGAGAGAGAGAGAGAGAGAGAGAGATACATCTATGTATGTATATCAAAACACACTGATAGATAGATAAAAGTAGATACTTTATAGATAGATGATGGATAGATAGAGAACCCATGGAGAGATATCCCACTCCATAAATGGACAGTCCACAAAGTCCATGAAAGCAGGTCCCTCTTGACGTTATTACAACCGTACTCCATTTTTCAAATGGCACCAGCAACCGAGAAGCATTAACATTAGCACTGAAATGCACGTATGTTCTGGGTCTGTATAAAGATGATATCATTAGCTGTCAGAGCTGTTACAAGGATTTGGTGAAGAAAATGACACTGATGTATTTGACACACATTTGGATAGAGTAGATCTCCCAGGCTCTGGCACACAGGTGACCTTCAAAAAAATGTGGAGAGCCAAAAATTTGTGGAATGAAATCTCTGAGTGCATTAGGCAGTCCTGTCAGTGGCCAATAATGCCCACATGCTCAGATGAGTTAACGGTGGTATTATATTGGTATTTATGAAGAGTACCATAATCTTCTTTTTAAAAGATCTTTTTATTTATTTGTCAGAGAGAGAGAGCTTAAGCAGGGGGAGCGGCAGGCAGAGGGAGAAGCAAGCTGAGCTGAGGAGCCCGATGCAGGACTCAATTTCAGGACCCTGGGATCATGACCTGAGCCGAAGGCAGATGCTTAACCGACTGAGCCACCCAGGTGCCCCAAGAGTACCATAATCTTAATAACAATAGCTCTCTGGGGTCACGTTTAAGATCCCAGAATGAGTGGGTAATATGGCTAAGAGGGAACAGCATTCAAATCAAAGATTCTGTGGTGGTAACTAGTTGAACTCAGCTGGCAATTAAATATGGGCACAGATGTGGTCTGTTTCCATTTTTTTCCCCCATGACCTGGCAACTTATATGACTGAAACTAGGAGCACAGATGCCACTGGAACTAACTGGAATCTTCCAAGGCCCTGGGCCCTGAGGTTGGTAGATGACTGCACTGGTAACATGATGGTGGAACAATTAGGAAATTGCAACATTTCAGGGGTAGGAGGAAAGCAGCTGAGGCTTTCAGTGTTATAGACAAAATAGCTTGAGGCTTCAGTGGGGTCACCTGTCTATGGAGGAATCAACCAGATTCAGCTAGAGTCACAGGGAAGATGGAGCTGGGGTGTGTTGTGTCCCTCTGTGCCATAAAGAACCCAGTCCAGAGCCTGGCACCAAGAAAGTACTTAGCAAATATTTGGCAAATGAGTCCAGTTGGAGACTCATGGATTATTGAAGACCCCAAAGAACTTTTGTTTATGTAGGTTGTAGTTAATGCTCTTTAACAGAAATGGAAATTAAAGCTGAGAAAATTTAAATAATTCTTTGTTCATTTAGAAATAACATTTTTGTGAAAAAGAAAACCTGTTATTTTCCAAAACAAAAGAAACTTTATAAGAGTGCCATTGTTTTATATCTTTGCAAATCTCTTTAACATCTAGATTTTCCTACCTATTTCTTCATTCAATCTGTTGTCATATGATATGTCATGTAACCTCTTAAAAACTCCACTGTATGCTCATGAGATAAAAACAAATAATGTGGGCTGCCTGGGTGGCTCAGTTGGTTAAGTGACTGCCTTCAGCTCAGGTCATGATCCTGGAGTCCCGGGATAGAGTCCATGGGGCTCCCTGCTCAGCAGGGAGTCGGCTTCTGCCTCTGACCCTCCCCCCTCTCATGCTCTCTCTCATTCTCTCCCTCTCAAATAAATAAATAAAAATCTTCAAAACAAAACAACAACAAAAAAAACCCCACAAAAAAACAATGTGTTAGTGTTATTATGAAAATAGTTGATCTAGTAGACCCCCTTAAAGGCTCTCAGGAACCCCCAGCAATCTGGAGAACCAGAATCTAGGGTACATATCTAACAGGGTAGTGTCTGGATCATAGAGTATGCACATTTTTAACCTTACTCAGTATTTCCAAATTGCAATCCAAAGTGGTCATAACAGTTTATACAATCAGCAACAGTGTTTGGGACTTCCAGTTTCTCATATCTGAATCAAAATTTGGTGTTATCAGACTAAAAATTTTCCCAGTCTAAGGGATGTTTTAAATTTGCATTTCCCTGATTACTAGTGAGGCTGAACATATTTTCGTGAGTTTATTCAGGTTCCCTCTTCCATGAATTCCCTGTTTCTATTTTTTGCACATTTTTAAATATATTTTTTTCAGTATTGATAAATAAGAGTTTTTAGTATGTCCTTTACATATTCTACTCCTTTGTTAGGAATAAGTGTTCCAAATAGCTCTTCCATGATATTGCCTTCCGTTTATTTTTTCCCAATGACTTTTGATGCAAAGAAATTTTAAATTTTAATGTAATGAAAATTATCACTCTTTTTTTACAAGTTATACTTTTTTAATCTTACTTATTTAATTCTTCCCTGCCCAGAAGTTATAAAAATGATTTTTAAACTTTTCTTCTAAGGATTTTAAAGATTTTATTTTCATACTTACTTCTTTAATCTACCTGAAAATTGACAAAGATTTTTGGCATGATGTTGGGTAAAAGTGTAGTTTTATCATTTCCCCCAGATTCTCTATTTTGTTCCATTAGTCTGAGTTCCCTCACTTCATTTTTAGTCTTCAAAGTATTTTGCTTATTCTTAACGCTTTACCCTTTTTTTTGTCCTAATGCTTTACCCTTAAAAATTTTATGAAGTACATAATACATACAAAAGAATATATAAATTGTTCATGTACAGTTTAAAAATTACAAAATTAACACCTAACTAGTACCTTGGAAGCCTCTTATAAACCT
This sequence comes from Zalophus californianus, assembly GCF_009762305.2. Lineage (NCBI taxonomy): Eukaryota > Metazoa > Chordata > Mammalia > Carnivora > Otariidae > Zalophus > Zalophus californianus. Next base: position 3,938,148 of record NC_045612.1, on the reverse strand, counting down.
CTCCCGATTCCTCAAAGACTTCAGGCAAACACTATCCTTAATGTTAAATTAAACATTCACCTGCTTTTTATTATAATTTTACTGTTCATGTATCCCTACTGTATATTGTTTGGTGTTGCCTGTTCCTTACATAAATGGAATCATATCACATGTTTTCTCCACATTTTCTCTTGTGACTTGCTTCTTTCACTTATTATGTTCCTGAGATTCAGCTTTGTAAGATGCATGTAACTATAATTTATTCATTTTTACTGCTGCATAGTATCCCATTGTATGAATATACCGCAATGTATCCTACTATTAATAGATACTTGGGTAATTCTTTCAAGTTTTCGCACATTTCAAACAATACTAAAATGACTATATTTTATAGGCCTCTAGATGCACTTATAAAAGAGTTTCTCCAAACCAAGGAATATGATTGCTAGGTTATAGGGTAATTGCAAGGTTATAGGGTAAGGGCATGCCAATTTCAGCAGGTAATACCCAACATTTCCAAAGTAGTTGTTACATTACTACTAGTTGTAGATGCAAGTTCCTGTTGTCAACAAATATTCTCTAACTTTTTTGCCTTTGTCAATTTGGTAGGTATGAAATATATCTCATTTTAGTTTTAATTTACATTTTCTTTATTAAAATGATCTTAAGCATATGTTTATAAGTTTATGGACCCTATACAGTTCATTTCCTTCAAAATGTGTCTTTTGTTCAGTTTTTAAGTTAGGTTATAATTTCTTACTGATTTTTAGAAAAATTTTTATATATTGTACATATTAATTTTTTATTAGCTTTATTTACTTAAATATTTCATTCCAACACGTGGCTTGTCTTTGTAAATTTCCTTAGGGTTTTTTAATGAAAAGAAGTTCTTAATTTTATTGTAGCTGAGTTCACCATTTTTCTTGTTGGTTTTCGCTTGCTTCTGTAATCTGAGGTCATAAAGTTGTACCCTTGTGTGGTCTTCTAAACATCTTATAGTTTCACATTTACATTTAAGTCCAAGTACAATCTTCAGTATAAGTACAAGTCATTTTCATATGGTGCAAAATAGGGATTTCTCTCTTTTCTTTTTTTTTAGATAAACTGTTCTCCCAGAATCATTTGTATTATGTAGTCCATCCTTTTCAATAATCTATAATTATTTCTCTGTCATCAGTCAAGATACTGTGTATGTGTGCATTTATTTCTGGACTCCATTCTATTCCAATAGACTGTTTGTCTACCCTTGCACTAAAACCATATGGTGTTAATTACTATAGTTTTTCCCTTGAATTATTTTTATTAGGAAGATGTGAAAGAAACATAAAATTATTTTAGGCATCGGTGTAACATCAGGTTGCAAATTTCTTATCGTACAATTCCTTAATTATTCCTTAATTATTATCAGAGGTGAATCATAAGCACACAGCATTTTTTGCACATTATTTCTGTTGATTACAATAAATCTCGATATCTGGCAGTTTATCCTCCTCTCTGGATCATTTGTTTGGAATGTCTTGGCTACTTTTGGCCCTTTGTTTTTTAGCATAAATTTTGGAATTAACTTGTTGTATTCTACAAAAGAACCTTGGGAAATTTATTGGACTTGCATTTAACATATAGATACATTTAGGAATGAATATTTTTATTGAAGTATAGTTGACACACAATGTTACATTAATTTCAGGTGTACAACGTAATGATTTGACAAATTTATACATTATGCTGTGCTCACCACAAGTATAACTACCATCTGTCACCGTACAATGCTACTATAATACCATTAACTTTATTCCTTATGCTGTGCCTTTATCCCATGACTTATTCATTCTGTAACTAGAAGCCTATATCTCTCACTCCCCTTCACTCATTTTGCCCATTCCCCACATGAGTATTTTTAAGATAATGAATCTTCCTATCCAAGATTATGATACATTTCTCCATTATTTCCATATTTGAAGGGAGTTTTTCAATAAGATTTTACAATTTTCTCCATAAAGGGCCATTGCATACTTTGTAAGATTTATGACTAAAGAGTTTTGTTTTTTGTAATACTGTAAGTGGTATTTTTTAAAGTTAATAGACTTTATTTTTTAGAGTAGATTTAGGATAGAAAAATTGAGTAGAAAACATAGACAGTTTATTGTCCACAATAGCCAGACTGTGGAAGGAGTCGAGATGTCCTTCAACAGATGAATGGATAAAGGAGATGTGGTTCACATAACATAATAAAGTAAGATTTAAAAAAAGAAGATGTGGTTCATGTAAACAATGGAATATTACTCAGCCATCAGAAAGGATGAATAATTACCATTTACATCAACATGGTTGGAACTGGAGGGTATTATGCTAAGTGAAAGACAATTATCATATGGTTTCACTCATATGTGGAATATAAGAAATAGTGCAGAGGATCATACGGGAAGGAAGGAAAAACTGCATGGGAAGAAACCAGAGGGGGAGCCAAACCATGAGAGACTCTTGACTCCGGGAAACAACTGAGGATTGTGGAAAGGGAGGTGGGTGGGGGGATGAGGTAACTGGGTGGTGGGCATTAAGGAGGGCACGCGATGTGATGAGCACTGGGTGTGATATGCAACTAATGAATCGTTGAACACTAAAAAAAAGAAAGAAAGTATAGAGAGTTTCCCTATGTGCCCCAATCTCTCCCAGCCATACAGTTTCCCCTGTTATTAACATCTTGCATTAATGTGGTACAGTGTTATGACTGATGAGCCAACTTGAAGTATTATTATTAACTAAAGTCCATAGGTTACATTAGGGTTCACTCTTTGTGTTGTACATTCTATGAGTTTTGACAAATGTATAATGATATATATTCACCACTACAGCATCATACAGAATAGTTTCACTGCCCTAAAAACCCCCTGTACTCCACCTATTAATCCTCCCACCCACCCCCCACCCCCGACCACGAACCTCTGGCAACTATTGATCCTTTTACTGTCTCCATTGTTTTGCCCTTTCCAGGATGTATCCTTTTCAGATTGGCTTCTTTCATTTAGCATATGCACTGAAGTTTTCTCCATGTCTTTTAATAGCTTGATGGCTTATTTCTTTTTAGCACTGAATAATATTCCATTGTGCCATTGTTGGGATGTGCCACTGTTTGTCCATTTACCTATTGAAGAGCATCTGGGTTGCTTCCACATTTTGCCTGATTATGAATAAAGCTGCTACAGACATCTACGTGATGGTTTTTGTGTGGACATAGGTTTTCAGCTCCTTTGGGTAATTACCAAGAGTGTGATTGCTGGATGATATGGTAAGGGTGTATTTAGTTTTGTAAGAAAATGCCAAGCTTTCTTCCAAAGTGGCTCTACCATTTTGCCTTCCCACCAGCAACATGAGAGTTCCTATCCTCCACATCCTCCCCAGTATTTGGTGTTGTCCGTGCTCTGGATTTTGGCCATTCTAATAGGTGCGTAGGGGTATCTCGTTGTTGTTTTAATTTGCAATTCTGTAATGACATGTGATGTGGAGCGTCTTGTCATATGCTTATTTGCCATCTGTATATCTTCTTTGGTGAGGTGTCTGTTAAGGCCCTTGACCCATTTTTTAATTGGGTTGTTGGTTTTCTTATTGCTGAGTTTTAAGAGTTTTTGTACATTTTGAGTAACAGTCCTTTATCAGATACATCTTTGCAAATATTTTCTCCCAGTCTATGCCTTTTCTTCTAAGCTATTCGATTTTTGTAGATGCCCTTTATTGGGTTGATGAAGTTCCCTTCGGTTACAAGCTTATTGAGTGTTTTTATCATGAAAGGGTGTTGGATTTTGTCCAGTGTTTTTCTACATCTATTGAGATTATCATGTAATTTTTGTTTTTTTATTTTATCGATATGACATATTACATTAATTGATTTTCAGATGTTGAACCGACTTTGCATTCCTGGGATAAATCCCATTTGATCATTGTGTATATATATGTTGCTGGTTTGCCTATATTTTGTTGATTGTGCTTAATATTTTTGCATTCTTCTTGAACTTTTTTTCCGATATGCAATTAGATTACTTGGAATAGTTTGATCTTTTCTTGTCTTTCTTTAAAACTTTAGGAGGAAACAGAGCAGCATTTGTTCTATAGTTATTTCCTACCACTGAGGCAAGACCCTTTTGAATACTCTACCCTATGCCTTGTGAGTCATGAGGTTTCCAGCATGGCTGGTGGGAACTGGCTCTATTCCCAGCTCTATAAGAACTCCAAGAATTTGGGGGGAAGTTATTTCTCTAGCCTGGCTAGTTTTCTCATATGTATGTGCTGATCAGTACTCTGCTGAGTACTTGAGAGGGATCCTCTGTGAATCTCTGTAATTTTCTCTCTGTGCGGGTGTTTTCTTTTGGTTCTCTCTCTGTCCCAGCTAACTCTAGCTGCCTTGGTCTCCCCAGACTTTCAGCATACTTCCTCATTTTCAGAGAAGTACAGAACAGTTGTGGTATAATAGAAAGAGAACTGGGTTGTGAGTCAAGAGTCCTGGTTTGTAGACCCTGCAATACTATTGCCTCATTGTGTGACCTTAATCATGCATCTGTCCCTCTATGAGCCTCAGGATCTCTCTGTTTAACAAGAGGATTGCTTTAGATGACTCTTCAACTCTAAAATGCATAGTAACATGCATGTGTCCTGTGCCTTGCAATTTACAAATAACTCTCATATCCATTTTGTCATTTATTCCTCTTCCTGATAACTCTACATGGTAGTCAGGGCAAGAATCATTATGCTATTTTGTAGGTGAGGAAAGTGAGTCTCAAAGTTTTGGTATCACAAAGCTCAGAAGTATTAGTATTTGGACTCAAATTCAGGCTCTCTCTCCCCAAATCCAGTGCTGTTTCCACTTCATATACTAAATTCCATGGTCCTACAGTTTCATTTGTTCACTCAATCAATACTAATTGATTATGTGTTCCAGAGTCTGTGCTTTTGGGGCAGCAATTTTAAGAATATCCCAGTATTTATCAGAAAGCGGTACCAACAACATGAGTCAATTTTTCTTGAAAAGAACACTTTTATATTAACCAGCAGATGTTCAGGAGGGTTCATTCAGCGTGGTGGAAAGTTCCTCATATTTTTGCCATCTCAACTAATATATCAGCTAGATTAGCCCAACCCAAGTGGTTATTTGGTTACTTTTGAGTTCTGGGCTCAGTGTGGTATTTCCCTTGTCCCTTCAGAGGCACTGTACATACTGAGCAGTTTTCCTCTTTTGCAGTTACTACTTGGAACACATTTGATGTTGCAGTCCAAAAAAGTTGCTTGTACTAAAGATAGCTGCTATTTGCAGCATGGAGGCTAAACCTTGATGTAGATTGGCCAAATGTCCCAGGGCTTGGCACCATGACACTCAGAGACTTCTCTAATGTTCCCCTAAAGGCTTAGATTCTTGGCAGTGCCTTTCCCCAACTCTCCAAATTGCACACAACACTCAGGCTGCTGCAGCTCATGAGGACCTTTAAAAAGACCAGCTTGGCATTGGGTATTAGGAAACTGCACACAGAGGATTGTTCTTGCATAAGTTCTTTCAGTCCATCACTCAGCAAATATTTGTTGAGTGCCTATTTTGTGCCAGGCAGTGTGTTAGGTGTTTGAAATATCTCCGTGATAAAACAAAAGTCCTTCCCTTATAAAACTTACATTCTAGCAAGGGAAGACAGATACTACACATAATTCATACATGAATTTAACAATAGTATATTGGAAGGCCTTATTGAGAAAATGACATTTAAGCAAAGACCTGAAGGAGGTGAGGGAGTTAACTTTATGAAACTCCAGGGAAAGAGCATTCTAGGAAGAGGGAACCGTTAGTTCAAAGGTCCTGAGGCAGGAGTGAGACACACATATTTGAGGAAGAGCAAGGAGACCAATGTGGCTAGGAGAGAGAGCAAGGTAAGTGGCAGAAGATCAGACAGGTATCAGGAAAAGGGACCCAATAGTACAGGGCCTTACAGGGCATTTTAAGGATTTAGAATTTTCCTCTGAGTGAAATGGGGAGCAAAGGAGTGACACAATCTGACTTAACACGTTAGAAAGATTTTTTTTTTTTTGGCTGCTATATTGAGACTAAACTATAGGGGTCAAGGGCCAAAGCAGGGAGGCCATTTAGAAGGCTAATGCAGTAATCCAGGTAAGAGATGATAGTGGATTGGACCAGGTGGTAGCAGTGGAGGTGGTGAAAAGTAGTAGGATTCTGGATACATTCTTAAGGTAGAGCCATCACTGTTTGCTGACAGATTGTTGTGGCATGAGAGAAGTGACAAGTTTGATGCAGTTGTTTCTGGCATGACCAGCTGGAAGGATAGAATTGCCATCTAATGAGAAAGGGAAAGTCATCAGGGGCAGGTTGGAGAAAAAGATCAATAATTTAGTTTTAGATGTGTTGAGCTTGAGATATCTTATGTTCACACAAAGCCCTGGGTGTGAATGTTTGTAAAAAATTTTATTCATAACCTTCAAAACTGGAAACAACTCAAATGGCCTTCAACAGATGAAAGGATAAATACATTGTGGTACATCTGTACAATGGAGTACTATATAGAAATAAAAAGGAATAAACTACTGATGTACACAACCACATTGACGAATCTTAAATGCATTATGCTAAGTGAAAGAAGCCAGACTCAAATGGCTACGTACTATATGATTCCATTTGTATAACATTCTGCAAGAAGCAAAACTAAAGGAACAGAAAAATAGTTGTCAAGAAATGGAGATGTCAGAAAGGATTGACTATGGAGAGGCACAAGGGAATTTTTAGGGGTATTGGAAATTTTTTATATGTTGATTGTAGTGATAGTTACACAACTCTATGTGTTTGTCAAATCTCGTAGAACTATATGCTAAAAAGGGTGAATTGTATATAAATTGTACTTCAAGAAATTTGAGTTAAAATATTACATAGCCCATTCTTCAGGTTGCTGGGTTAGAACATACATTATTTGAATTAAAATAAGTAAATCAATGAACATGAGGTAGTGCTTGTAGTAGGGAAGAGCAATTACCTTTTGTGAATGAAGTTTCTGCTCCTAAGTCTGTCATAAAGTACCCTTTATTTTGATTGCAAGTGTTCGTACTTGGAAGTGGTGACCAATCTTGGACACTACTGTCAAATGCACAGTGTATGATCATCATAGACTCTGATCTTAGTGAGGAAAGAGCATGCGGCTTAAAGCAGTCACACAAACATTTGGCCGTATAGGTGGGATGAATGTTTCTTTGGTCGGTTCCTTCTTTTTTTTTTTTTTTTTTTTTAGGTTCAAGAAGCCCACTTTATTTTTTAATTTTATTTTATTATGTTATGTTAGTCACCATACAGTCCATCACTAGTTTTTGATGTGGTGATCCATGATCCATTGTTTTTGTAACACCCAGTGCTCCATGCAGTGCGTGCCCTCCTTAACACCCATCACCGGGCTCACCCCTCCCCCCACCCCCTCGCCTCTAGAAACCCTCAGTCTGTTGCTTTGGGGTTTGTAGCTGTCCTCCACATGTATTAAAGGGCAGCTTTGAGCTGTGCCCCACTGGGAAATGGAAAATGGAAATTTCTGGAAGGATTTTTAAAATTTTGCTTGTTGTACAAATTTAGTGAAACAGTTCCTAATTTTTCTAAATAGTTTGCTCCAGTTTGCATCTGTAGGTTTTTGCAGAGAATTACAGCTCCCAGCCTCAGACTTCCAGATTCTATCTTTGCACATTCTGAAATCAGTCAATGTTATTTTAGAGGCTTGCTGCTTGTGGACTCCTTCAGAACTATTATGGGGCCCGTCAAAAAGAAACAGGCTGCCTTGGCCTCTGCTTTCCTGCTCTGTCTTGATTTTGCAAAGTTCCAAGCAAACACAAGAATTATGGTACTTTGTCAGACACAGAGGAAGGCTTTACATCTGTCCTAGGTCTTTGGAGCTCCCAGTTCTCATTATTAGCTTTGATAGAAACTGCCAGTGGGACCTAGCCAGACAATAGTCCACAAGCCATTGCCATTAGATGGATTACAGTCACAAAAATCAGCCTTGGACTGTGAGCTGCCTGTAGCTTCTCTTAATGCCACAAGAGCATTGCAATGAGTGTCTCTAGTTAGCCAGCTATAGGGTTTTGCTGCATACATGAGCCCTACCAAACACAGTCAATCAAAGTTTATGAGCTTGTTTCCATTCCGTCCCCAGTCTCATCTGCCCTTTCCCACCTCTGTGCCATTGTTGTTGCTTTTCTTTCCACCTGGAATACTCTCTTGCTCCTAGCCCCCCAGGTATGCGTGTTGAAATTCTCCCATTCTTCAAGGCCAAGTTCCCATCCCCTCTCCTCTCAGAGGCCCTCCTGAAACTCTGCCCTGGAACACTTCTTCCCTCCACTGACCCTCCTGAGTGATGCATATGTCCCTGTCTTAATACTCTTTCTAGACCGCAAGTGATGGGAAGATAGACAGGGTTCATTTTTCCCTGTACCTGTCCACCACTTCCCTCCTCCAGCCCCTACTCCACATCTCATCTCTGCATCTACCATAGTTCCTTGCTCAGAATGGGCAATCAGAAAATGTTTGCTGATGTGGAAAACCAGAAGTCAGAATGAGCAAATGATTGAAATTCTGCTATCTGCATTAGCCCATGGGAAATCAGACAAGTTTTGAGTATATACCACATGACATTCAAATATCTAATACTGTCTTTGTTTTGAATTTCAGTATATAAAGCTTGGTTATAATTAAGACTTCAAAACTCTATAGATTTCTTCTACCTTCACATAGAAATTAAAAAATAATACTTCAACAAACAAAAGTGAATGTCTGCTTGAATTTAAGAAACTTGTGGATTCTGATTGTTTAAAACAAACTTCAAAGCAGAAGGGAACTGAGCAGTATTTAATTCAGAGTTCATCTGATTATAGGCGAGACACACTATCCCCTGCGTGAATGGCAGCTAAAGGCTGCATTGTCAATTAAGAGAAAGGAACACAAATCTGGAAGTCGAATTCATACCTTATCTGATTTGAAACCTGAATTATTTACTGTTGAGATTTACATGAGATTAGATTTCTCTGCTTAAACACTAAATCAAGCTTAACAGGAAGAGATATTGCAAATAAACAATGTTCTCTCAAATGGTGTTTTTAATACTTTCATTAGAAAGGAAATCTAGCAAAAAAAATAAAATAAAAAAAGGAAATCTAGTTGAACTTTTTATTGCAGACATTGATGGCTCTATAAATTTTGATGAGCCATGCTCCAGAATTCATGCACCCTTAATAAGAGAAGGTGCTTCTCGCCAACTTATAGGTGCAGCAGGGTTTACAAGCACTGGTTTAGTGCCCAGGAAGGTCTGGGTTCCAGTCTTGTCTCTGCTACTGACTTGGGCAAGTCCTTTCTCCTCTCTGAGCCTTGCTTTCCACATCTAGAGAGATTTGAATTATGGGGTTTTTTTTCTTTCAATGAACCCTGGGCAATGAAATAAAGATAGTTAAGTTGCAGTTCTTTCACTGTTTTGTGTTACTGTTCATTATTTAGTTTATTTGCAACCACACCCTATAGTTTTTAAGAATGCTAACAATTTAAGAGACTGACACGGTGTCAATTTTTTTAAAAACGTCTCTGGCATTTCATCTCTCTGGATGCATTAACCTTATCATCATTGTGGTGAGTCAATGTTAAAGTCAAACAAGAAAATGTCAAACTTCTGTCAGTTTCCTCACTTGCATTTGTTACTATGGAGAAACATCATTGAAGGAGTTGTATTAAAGGAACATCTCTTAGCTTAACTTCCTCAATCTATATTTGCACCTAGAATTTGCTGTTCAATGCATGCCTCTGCCACATTGTGGCAGTTTTGTGTCAAGAAGGTGCAGGCATCAAAGTATACTGGGAACTTGGGCTGCCAGCACTCAGAATCTGGCCATTACACCTCTAACATCTGTGTATTACCCCAGCCATGGATGCCTACAGAGGCCTCTTTGTGGACCTTGACCTAACATATGACCCTTTCATGTAAGTCTCTCACCTTTCAGGACCTGCCAAGAATGGCCTGGTCACTGGGATCAGGAACAAGATCCTGGTTTGGGCCCATAAACAAGTCATTCAGCTGTCAAAGGAAATTACCTATTTTGTATCCAGATGTTTTGATTTCATGTACGGGGCCTTATTAAAATGGAGTTTGTTCAACTGGAAGGGCCAATTTTGTTGCTGTGTCTTGATGGGATATCCAGAGAGTTTCCTTTTGAGGGATTGAGGGTGTTGAGCCAGCTAGCTAATGTCCAAGGTCCCATCCAGCTGGGAATCTCAGTATGTATGGCATACGGAAACAGAAACCTCATGGCTGATGAGTTAGCCTTGCTGTTCAAAGACATACTTCTCCATCACTCTTCCTAAGCATTTACATTATTACATTTACAGGATTTTAGTAGCATTCCCACCTGCTTCAAGAAGAGAGGTGGAGGTGAGATGATTTTTTTTAACCTGGTTACTGCTCTGCAAAGTATTCAAGTTTAGACTGACAGTAGCAGAAATTTTGACTGCGAAAATAAGCAATGAAATTTTCTTATTTCCCAGACTTATATTGACTTCGGTGATGATGAATATTTTCTTTGGAGTTACATTTTGCAGTTTGGACTTTTAGCTGAGATTCTACCTACTGTCTTTTTTTTAAAAAATCAATGCTATTCTTTGAAGAAGTATAAGAGCATTATATAATAATGATAGAGAAAATAAAGGAATATTTTCCACTTTCTCCATTTTAAAAGAGATTTTCATGATAAGGAAAGTTACTGTCTGATAGAGACACACTCAGAAAGCTGACAGTTCATTTGCACTAGCCACTTCAGAAATCAGTGATAGCTATTTTTGTCAGTACAATTGAAATTGTGTAGTGAAATATTGGTCTTATTATTCTTTTATGAAATTATTCATAATTATTATGAATCATTATGAATAATTATTCTTTTTATGAAATAAAAACCAAAATGTTATCTACTTATATGTCAGAACTTCACTCAAGCTTTGTTGTGTATTGAACTTTATAACCTACTTTAAAAACTAAATTACTTCCATTGCATGATGACAGATGCTAGCTACGCTTGTGGTGAGCAGAGCATAATGTATTGTCAAATCATTATGCCGGACACCTGAAACTAATGTACAGTGTGTGTTAACTACACTTCAATAAAAAAAAAAAAAAAAACATTAAATTAGTTTTCTTCTCTAAGTCTTGGTATGGTCTGAAGCCCAAATCATCTTAACTTTTTTTTAATAATTTTTTTATTGTTATGTTAATCACCATACATTACATCATTAGTTTTTGATGTAGTGTTCCATGATTCATTGTTTGTGCATAACACCCAGTGCTCCACGCAGAATGTGCCCTCTTTAATACCCATCACCAGGCTAGCCCATCCCCCCACCCCCTCCCCTCTAGAACCCTCAGTTTGGTTTTCAGAGTCCATCGTCTCTCATGGTTCATCTCCCCCTCCGACTTACTCCCCTTCATTCTTCCCCTCCTGCTATCTTCTTCTTCTTCTTTTTTTTCCCCTTAACATATATTGCATTATTTGTTTCAGAAGTACAGATCTGTGATTCATGTCTTGTACAATTCACAGCGCTCACCATAGCACATACCCTCCCCAATGTCCATCACCCAGCCACCCAATCCCTCCCACCCCCTTACCACTCCAGCAACCCTCAGTTTGTTTCCTGAGATTAAGAATTCCTCATATCAGTGAGGTCATAGGATACATGTCTTTCTCTGATTGACTTATTTCACTCAGCATAACACCCTCCAGTTCCATCCATGTTGTTGCAAATGGCAAGATCTCATTCCTTTTGATGGCTGCATAATATTCCATTGTGTATATATACCACTTCTTCTTTATCCATTCATCTGTCGATGGACATCTTGGCTCTTTCCACAGTTTGGCTATTGTGGACATTGCTGCTATAAACATTGGGGGGCACGTACCCCTTCGGATCCCTACATTTGTATCTTTGGGGTAAATACCCAGTAGTGCAATTGCTGGATCGTAGGGTAGCTCTATTTTCAACTGTTTGAGGAACCTCCATACTGTTTTCCAGAGTGGTTGCACCAGCTTGCATTCCCACCAACAGTGTAGGAGGGTTCCCCTTTCTCCGCATCCCTGCCAACATCTGTCGTTTCCTGACTTGTTAATTTTAGCCATTCTGACTGGTGTGAGGCGGTATCTCATTGAGGTTTTGATTTGGATTTCCCTGATGCCGAGCGATGTTGAACACTTTTTCATGTGTCTGTTGGCCATTTGGATGTCTTCTTTGGAAAAATGTCTGTTCATGTCTTCTGCCCATTTCTTAATTATATCCTTTGTTCTTTGGGTGTTGAGTTCAAGAAGTTCTTTATAGATTTTGGATACTAGCCCTTTATCTGATAAGTCATTTGCAAATATTTTCTCCCATTCTGTCGGTTGTCTTGGTTTTGTGGACTGTTTCTTTTGCTGTGCAAAAGCTTTTTATCTTGATGAAATCCCAATAGTTAATTTTTGCCCTTGCTTCCCTTGCCTTTGGCGATGTTTCTAGGAAGAAGTTGCTGTGGCTGAGGTCGAAGAGGTTGCTATCTGTGTTCTCTTTTAGGATTTTGATGGACTCCTGTCTCACGTTTAGGTCTTTCAACCATTTGGAGTCTATTTTTGTGTGTGGTGTAAGGAAATGGTCCAGTTTCATTCTTCTGCATGTGGCTGTCCAGTTTTCCCAACACCATTTGTTGAAGAGACTGTCTTTTTGCCATTGGACATTCTTTCCTGCTTTGTCAAAGTTTAGTTGACCATAGAGTTGAGGGTCCATTTCTGGGCGCTCTATTCTGTTCCATTGATCTATGTGTCTGTTTTTGTGCCTGTACCATACTGTCTTGATGATGACAGCTTTGTAAGAGAGCTGAAAGTCCGGAATTGTGATGCCACCGGCTTTGCTTTTCTTTTTCAATATTCCTCTGGCTATTCGGGGTCTCTTCTGGTTCCATACAAATGTTAGGATTATTTGTTCCATTTCTTTGAAAAAAGTGGATGGTATTTTGATGGGGATTGCATTGAATGTGTGGATTGCTCTAGGTAGCATTGACATCTTCACAATGTTTGTTCTTCCAATCCATGAACATGGAACGTTTTTCCATTTCTTTGTGTCTTCTTCAATTTCTTTCACGAGTATTTTGTAGTTTTCTGAGTACAGATCCTTTGCCTCTTTGGTTAAATTTATTCCTAGGTATCTTATGGTTTTGGGTGCAGTTGTAAATGGGATCGACTCCTTGATTTGTCTCTCTTCTGTCTTGTTGTTGGTGTATAGGAATGACACTGATTTCTGTGCATTGATCTTATATCCTGCTACTTTACTGAATTCCTGTATGAGTTCTAGCAGTTTTGGGGTGGAGTCTTTTGGGTTTTCCACATACAGTATCATATCATCTGCAAAGAGTGAGAGTTTGACTTCCTCTTTGCCGATTTGGATGCCTTTGATTTCTTTTTGTTGTCTGATTGCTGTGGCTAGGACTTCTAATACTATGTTGAATAGCAGTGGTGAGAGTGGACATCCCTGCCGCGTTCCTGACCTTAGGGGAAAAGCTTTCAGCTTTTCCCCATTGAGAATGATATCCGCTGTAGGTTTTTCATAGATGGCTTTTATGATATTGAGGTATGTACCCTCTATCCCTATACTCTGAAGAGTTTTGATCAAGAAAGGAGGCTGTACTTTGTCAAATGCTTTTTCTGCATCTATTGAGAGGATCATATGATTCTTGTTCTTTCTTTTGTTAATGTATTGTATCACGTTGATTGATTTGCGGATGTTGAACCAACCTTGCAGCCCAGGGATAAATCCCACTTGGTCATGGTGAATAATCCTCTTAATGTACTGTTGGATCCTATTGGCTAGTATTTTGGTGAGAATTTTTGCATCCATGTTCATCAAGGATATTGGTCTGTAATTCTCCTTTTTGATGGGGTCTTTGTCTGGTTTGGGGATCAAGGTAATGGTGGCCTCATAAAAAGAGTTTGGAAGTTTTCCTTCCATTTCTATTTTTTGGAACAGTTTCAGGAGAATAGGTATTAATTCTTCTTTAAATGTTTGATAGAATTCCCCTGGGAAGCCATCTGGCCCTGGGCTTTTGTTTGTTGGGAGATTTTTGATGACTGCTTCAATTTCCTTAGTGGTTATAGGTTTGTTCAGGTTTTCTATTTCTTCCTGGTTCAATGTTGGTAGTTGATACATCTCTAGGAATGCACCCATTTCTTCCAGGTTATCTAATTTGCTGGTATAGAGTTGCTCATAATATGTTCTTATAATTGTTTGTATTTCTTTGGTGTTGGTTGTGATCTCTCCTCTTTCATTCATGATTTTGTTGATTTGGGCCATTTCTCTTTTCTTTTTGATCAGTCTGGCCAGGGTTTATCAATCTTGTTAATTCTTTCAAAGAACCAGCTCCTAGTTTCGTTGATCTGTTGTACTGTTCTTTTGGTTTCTAGTTCATTGATTTCTGCTCTGATATTTATTATTTCTCTTCTCCTGCTGGGTTTAGGCTTTATTTGCTGTTCTTTGTCCAGCTCCTTTAGGTGTCGGGTTAGGTTGTGTATTTGAGACCTTTCTTGTTTCTTGAGAAAGGCTTGTATTGCTATATACTTTCCTCTCAGGACTGCCTTTGCTGTATCCCAAAGATTTTGAACAGTTGTGTTTTCATTTTCATTGGTTTCCATGAATTTTTTGAATTCTTCTTTAATTTCCTGGTTGACCCATTCATTCTTTAGTAGGATGCTCTTTAGCCTCCATGTATTGGAGTTCTTTCCGACTTTCCTCTTGTGACTGACTTCTAGTTTCAAAGCACTGTGGTCTGAAAATATGCAGGGAATAATCCCAATCTTTTGGTACCGGTTGAGACCTGATTTGTGACCTAGGATGTGATCAATGCTGGATAATGTTCCATGGGCACTAGAGAAGAATGTGTATTCCATTGCTTTGGAATGGAATGTTCTGAATATGTCTGTAAAGCCATTTGGTCCAGTGTTTCATTTAAAGTCTTTATTTCCTTGTTGACTTTTTGCTTAGATGATCTGTCCATTTCAGTCAGGGGGGTGTTAAAGTCCCCCACTATTATTGTATCGTTGTCCATGTGTTTCTTTGCTTTTGTTATTAATTGCCTTATATAATTGGCTGCTCCCATGTTAGGGGCATAGATATTTACAATTGTTAGATCTTCCTGTTGGATAGACCCTTTAAGTAGGATATAGTGTCCTTCTTCATCTCTTATTACAGTCTTTGTTTTAAAATCTAATTTGTCTGATATAAGGATTGCCACCCCAGCTTTCTTTTGGTGTCCATTAGCATGGTAAATGGTTTTCCACCCCCTCACTTTCAATGTGGGGGTGTCTTTGGGTCTAAAATGAGTCTCTTGCAGACAGCATATTGATGGGTCTTGTTTTTTAATGCAATCTGATTGCCTGTGTCTTTTGATTGGGGCATTGAGCCCATTTACATTCAGGGTAACTATTGAAAGGTATGAATTTAGTGCCATTGTATTGCCTGTAAGGTGACTGTTAACTGTATATTGTCTGTGTTCCTTTCTGATCTATGCTGCTTTTAGGCTCTCTTTTTGCTTAGAGGACCCCTTTCAATATTTCTTGTAGGGCTGGTTTCGTGTTTGCAAATTCCTTTAGCTTTTGTTTGTCCTGGAAGCTTTTTATCTCTCCTTCTATTTTCAATGACAGCCTAGCTGGATATAGTATTCTTGGCTGCATATTTTTCTCGTTTAGTGCTCTGAAGCTATCATGCCAGTCCTTTCTGGCCTGCCAGGTCTCTGTGGATAGCTCTGTTGCCAATCTAATGTTTCCACCATTGTAGGTTACATATCTCTTCTCCCGAGCTGCTTTCAGGATTTTCTCTTTGTCTCTGAGACTCATAAGTTTTACTATTAGATGTCGGGGTGTTGACCTATTTTTATTGATTTTGGGAGGGGTTCTCTGTGCCTCCTGGATTTTGATGCCTGTTTCCTCCCCCACATTAGGGAAGTTCTCTGCTATTATTTGCTCCAATATACCTTCTGCCCCTCTCTCTCTTTCTTCTTCTTCTGGGATCCCAATTATTCTAATGTTGTTTCATCTTATGGTATTGCTTCTCTCTCGAATTCTGCCCTTGTGATCCTGTAGTTGTTTATCTCTCTTTTTCTCAGCCTCTTTATTTTCCATCATTTGGTCTTCTATATCGCTGATTCTCTCTTCTGCCTCATTTATCCTAGCAGTTAGTGCCCCCATTTTTGATTGCACCTCATTAGTAGCCTTTTTGATTTCAACTTGGTTAGATTTTAGTTCTTTTATTTCTCCAGAAAGGGTTTCTCTAATAACTTCCACACTTTTTTCAAGCCCAGTAGTATCTTTAAAGTCATGATTCTGAACTCTAGGTCTGACATTGTATTAATGTCCGTATTGAGTAGGTCCCTGGTAGACGGTACTACCTCTTGTTCTTTTTGCTGAGGTGATTTTTTTCATGTTGTCATTTTGTCCAGAGGAGAATAGATGAATGAGAGAACAGAATGCTAACAGGTTAACAATGTCTCCAGCAAATATACTCTATACAAATCAGAAAAGACCTGAAACCAGGGGACAAGAAAGGGAAAGAAAGAAGAAAGAGGAAAAAAAAAAGGAAAAAGAAAAAGATAAAAACAAACAAAAACAGAACAAAACAAAACAAAACAGAATCTGATCAAATATGATCAGGCTAGTGCATAGATCAGTGCCACACACTAGATTTTGGGTGTATTTTGGTCCATTAGAAGAAAGTGCCTCCTAAAATTTTAAAGGAAGAAAGACTTATATATGTACAAAATAAGGGTTGATACAATGAAGGGATGGAAGATGACTGTAAAGATGAAAAGTATAAAAGATTTTATAAAAGGAATTGATAAGATAAGAAGTTGTTTTAAAAAAGAAAAGATTTAAAAAAAAAGAAAAAAGAAAAAAAAAAGGGGAGAGAATGTGATCAGGCAGGAGACTAGAACAAAGCCATACACTAGTGATTTAGGGTATATTTTGATCTGTTAGAAGAAACTGTATCTCAAAATTTTAAAGAGAGAACAACTTATATATATATGCCAAAAATAAGGTTAACTACTATGAAAGGATAAAAATATGACTCTAAAAATGAAAAATAAAAAATGTTTTTTTTAAAAAGGGATTGATAAGATGTTGGTTGAAAAAGGGAAAAAGAAAAATTCAAAAAAAGTTAAAAAATTAACTTTGAAAAACTAATGAATTATGGTAAAAAAGCCATGAATTCTATGTGCAGTATTCCCCTAGCGCTGGAGTTCTCCCGTTCTACTTGATCGGTAAACTCGGTCTTGGCTTGCTGGCTGTTCGTGCTGATCTTCTGGGGGAGGGGCCTGTTGCCGTGGTTCCCAAATGTCTTTGCCGGAGGCGGGAGTGCCCCGCCCTTGTTGGTCTGGGCTAAGCAAGCTGCTCGGGTTTGCTCTCAGGAGCTTTTGTTCCCTGCAAGCTCTCGGTACAGCTTTGGAGGACCAGGGTGAAAATGGTGGCCTCCCAATCTCCGCCCGGAGGAGCTGAGAACTCGGGGCCCCACTCCTCAGTGCGCCCCCAGAGGAAAGCAGTCAATCACTCCCGTCTCCCCAGTCTCCGGCCGCACTCCGTGCTCACCCGGCCTGTGACCGAGTGTTTCTATCTCTGGCACCCGACCCCGTGTGGAGTCTCCAAACCCAGCAGATCCCTGCGGTGTGCTCCTGCACCGCTCCTCCCCGGGGAGGAAGGGGAGTCTCCCCAGCTCTGCCGCTTGTTGGGTCCCTGCTGGAGGAGCAGTGGCCTGACTGGGCCGCAGATCACAGTTTATGGCCACCCCGAGCTGAGAGCCCGCGCCTCGGCTCCGTCTCTGCAGCCGGCTTCCCCGCTCCGATCCCCGGCACTCAGGCACCCCCGGTCTTTCTGTGACCCCCAGGGTCCTGAGACCACACTGTCCCGCGAGGGTTCCACCCCCCGCTTAGCCACTGGAGCGACGTCCCTCCGCGGAGCCGACTTCTAAAAGTTCTGATTTTGTGCTCCGCGGCTCTAGCACTTGCCAGAAGCAGCCGACGGAGGCTCCCTCCCCCGCCGTCTATCCTCCCTAATATCACCTCGGATTCGCTTCTCTGCACGTCCTACCTTCCAGAAAGTGGTCGCTTTTCTGTTCAGAGTGTTCTTAATATCCTTATCTTCGATCTCCTGTTGAGTTCGTAGGTGTTGAGAATGGTTTGATCCCTATCCAGCTGAATTCCTGAGACCAAACGAAATCCAGTTCTCCTACTCCTCCGCCATCTTGCCTGCACTCCATCTTAACTTTTTTTTGAGTTGAAAAACGTGAATACAAAGTGATATCACTATTCGTGCTATTACTTTTTTCATTGAATTCAACAAATACTTGTACCATTAGCAAGGTATCAGGTACCTTGTGTGTTTTCAGTGGTCTGCCATTATATCAACCTTAGAAAGCAGGCAGGCTCTATGAACCCCAGGTGTAATGAGCAAAGGGTAAGATTCTGGAAAGTGGAACACACTTACCCAATGGCAAGTCTCAAAGAAACACCCCAAGAGCACTTGTACAATACACTTTCAGAGAGCCTACCCACTGAAGAGCTGACCTTATTAATAGATGAACATACATGTGGTTTTACTCTTTAAGGAATGCAAGCTCCGTTTGTGTCTCCCCTGTTCACTGCTGTATTCTTTAGTGCCTAGAGCTGTGCCTGGCACTTAGTAGATGCATAATAAATATTTCTTGACACCGGACTTGGAATGAAGAGGTTACATAGGTCACTGTTCTTTTCAAGAGCTGCTGTAACTCCTTGATGTTCGTCACTTCAATTTCTAGCTCTCTCAATCCTTGGCATTTGAGTCTCTCCATCAGCTGATCTTCCCAGCCTTTTTAAAGACTCAGAAACTCTCTGGTTTGGATTACCCTGGAGGTTATCTACAACAACCTTCTATGTGATGGCTGAATTTTCTCTCCAGCATATGCTGACAAACATTCAGGCAGCCTCTATTGATGAAGTGGCTGGGCTTTGTGGTCAGAGAGACCTTCGGGCGGATCATGGACAGGTTTTTTTCACCTGTCTGAGCATCAGTAAAAGAAGGATAATAGCAGCTCAATAAGCACAATGAACACAATGAAGACAACTCTGGGTGAAGAGGCAGGGCCTCAGTGACAGTGCTGAATTCTTCTGTTCTGCCTGAAGAACAATCTTCCTCTCCTCCCAGTTGAAGACACTGGTTCCCCAGTACTGTGACCCAATCTGCTACTCAGGAAGACTGAAGCAACTTCAGGTCAGGATCTCAGTTTGTTCAGCCAATAATTGGTTTGGCTGCTAGTCTCACCCTCACCTTTCAGGACCTGCCTTTATTGGCATAACTTGCCTGGCATTTCAGCACCTTTCTTTCAGGACCTCCCTTGCTCTGGTCTGACCCTGACCCTGTTCTGAAGCTAAGTAGGTCCCTCCCACCCTAATGCCCTCACACTAATTTCCCACTGGCCTGTGTCTGCCTCTCATGCTGGCCTTCAGATGTCAGGGGCAAAATGCCTCATCAGCTCCCCTAGATATGCGCAGATTCCTTAGCTGGATGTAGCAACTCTCTGCTGCCACCCACCTCTCATTCTAAAGCAGTCATCCCTTGAGTAGGGATGGTCAGAGTGAAGTTCTTCATTTCCTTCCCTTATTCCAATACTCTTGTCTCCCTTTTGCACTGTTGTTTCAACCTTTCTCAGGAGAACTAAGTTTAGGCAGTGTTTTAATGTCTTCAAAGGATAAAAGGGAAGCTTTCTATGGTGAAATTGACCTTTTATAAAGTGATGAGAATTTTTTTCTCCCAAGCCGAGAAAGATCTGATTTCTCTTTTATTTGATCTAAACTTCAGTATGCAATCACACATGTATAAAGACATACTGTGTCAGCCACAGTAAAGGATACTAAGTCAAGCAAGGCACAGGCTCCATCCTGGAAAACCTTGTGCCTGGTTGGGGAGAAGGGTGAGCACATGGAAACATACTCTGTTGTTTGGGGAGTCAGGGAAGGAGATTCAAAGGAGTGAGGGATAACTTCTACAAGTGGGGTTCAGGAAAACCATCACCCTTCCACCAGTGAAATGTGGCCCAAACCATACCTTAGAATCTGCTTGACAGCTTTAGAAAAGCTGCAGTCTTCCTACATCAGACTTTCCATAGGGACACTATTATACAGGTGCAGAGCTGGACACTTCTTTAAAGTGGGGCAGCAAGCTTCCTTCCTCTCCAAAAAACAGTATGCTTTGAGAGTTATCATTTCTGAAGTGCATCCTATACAAGCAAAACTTTGTTTTCTCCCTTTCTTTTCAAGATAGGACTTGGAATGTCAAAATGAATTGGGCTGATTTTTTAGAAAAATCAGAACGTCTAATTATCTAATCCTTCCACATGCCACTGGAATCTGGGAAACAGAAGCAGTTCTTAGGGAAGGGGTGCATATGCTCTGCATACGTGTGAGAGAGGGAAAGGCATTCCAGTGGGCAGGATCAATATATGTGTGGGGGGAAGTGGAAACATGAGGACATATTGCCATGATAATGGCAATGAGCCCAGACTCAGACCTAGACTCAAATCTAGGGTCTTCTTATTACTGTGTAATCTTGGCCCAGTCTCTTAAGTTCTCTGAGCCTCAGTTTCTTTTCTTCGAAGCGAGGGAAGAAAAATAATAGCCCTTTCTTATGGGCGAAGGTATGGAGTCATGTATGTTGAGTGCCTGAAACAGTGCTGAGCATGCAGCTAGTGCTCAGTCAGTGGTGGCTTGAATAAGCAAGGACAAGGTAGGCTAAAGGACCAAGAAGAAACAGCCATGGTGGAAAGGAGGATTTAACCCAAGTTCTCTCTGAACATTTTGAGCTTCAGAATAGCTCACAAAGCTGAAGGCAGGAATCCACACTTCTGAAGTATAAAATTCAGTACTGATAATATATTCATAGTTTTGAGATGATCATCACAATCCATTATAGGATGTTTTCATCAACCCAAAATGAAACCCATGCCCACTGATGGGCATTTTGGTTGTTTCTGTTTTTGGTTATTATGAATAACTCTGCTATGAACATTCGCGTACAACTTTTGTGCAGTCATGTTTTCAATTCTTTTGATTATATACCTACGAGTGGACTTGCTGGATCATGTAGTAACTCAATGTTTAACTTTTTGAAGAACTTCCAAACTTTTTCAAAGAGAAACAACTTTTTATGTTCCCACCCCCAATGTATGAAGGTTGCAATTCTCCACATCCCATCAACATTTGTTATTGCCAGTTTTTTTTTTTATTATAACCATCCTAGTGGGTATGAACAGGGTAAATGGGATTCTAATTCCTGTCCCTTTGTGAGAATTATAAATCAGTCATTATAAGGAAAAGCTTAAGAAACTGTAAAGTGCACATCAAGTATGAAGTATTAGTAAGAAATAATTCTGGCTTCATAGCCTGGGTTTATCATGAATACTGGGTTTTGTGAGTAGTAGGGGACTAAGGCAGGAGTTAGAGGAAGTAAGTATTTTTTTAAGATGTTATTTATTTATTTGAGAGGGAGAAAGAGATCATGAGCAGGGGGGAAGGGTAGAGGGATAAGCAGACTCCCCGCTGAACAGGGGGCCCAGTGCAGGACTCGATCCCAGGACCCCCGAGATCATGACCTGAGCTGAAGGCAGATGCTTAGCCTACTGAGCCACCCAGATGCCCCAAGGAAGGAAATATTTTTAGAAAGATGCATCTAGCACTAGTGAAAAACGACTATAGCTATTTCAAAAGTCAAATTTCTCTGTTTCAGATATTTGTGTATGTCAGGGTAATTGGTGAGATTCTCAAAATTATGACACACTAAAACAAAAGCAGCTCCATTTTCCCGGTGTTATTATGAAGTGAGTGCTAGTTAAAATGATGCCTCAAAACTTGACCCTTCATTGAGCGTTCTGCACTAGGTGCTGCCAAGTGAGTCATTGGCATATGAGAAGTCATTGACTGGTTTTTAAATGCTGTACACCATTGCCAATGACAAGGGTACTAGCTTTGGACCTAGACTGATGCTCTTCACTCCTTTTATCTGTTTGATCTTAGGCAAGTCAGTCACCCTCTTAGCTTTCCTCGTAAGTTTGCTCTGAGGTTTAAATTAGTTAATACCTATGAAAGCACCTAGTGCTGTGCCAGGAACAAAAGGGGAGTTTTTCCTTATTATCACTATTAGCCTGGCCTGTAGGACAAATCCCATGGTAGATCCACAGCCCTAAGGCTAGGGCCCAGCTCAAAAGGAGTGATCTATTTTGATTAAAGATTATCATTATTATTATTATATTCATTATATTATTAATAGTTTTTTGAGGTGTAATTGACATAGAGTAAACTACACATGTTTAAAGTTCCAATTTGATAAGTTTTGACACGTGTATGTCCAGGAAACCATGATCAAAATAAAGATAGTGAATCTACCCATCACTCCCAAACCTTCCTTGCACCCTCATTCCTACCTCTCTTCACTCCCAGGGCCCAGGTAACCACTACCTGCTATCTGTCACTATAGGTTACTTTGTATTTTCTAGAGTATTATGTAAATGCAATCATTCAACATGTACAATTTTTGGTCTGACTTCTTTCACTCAGAATAATCATTTTGAGATTCAGTAGTTTATTCTTCTTATTGCTCAGTAGTAGTGTGTGCTTATTGTGTGACTATGCCATAGTTTGCTTATTCATACATGTGTTGATGGACATCTGCACAGTTTTCAGTTTGGGACTATTACACATAAAGCTGCTATGAACATTTGTGTACAAGTCCTTGTATGACCATGTGCTTTCATTTCTCTTCAATAAATACCTAGGAGTGAAATGGTGAAGTCATATTTTAGATGTATGGTTTTTTTTAAATTTTTTATTGTTATGTTAATCACCATATATTACATCATTAGTTTTTGATGTAGTGTTCCATGATTCATTGTTTGTGCATAACACCCAGTGCTCCATGCAGAATGTGCCTTCTTGAATACCCATCACCAGGCTAACCCATCCCCCTACCCTCCTCCCCTCTAGAACCCTCAGTTTGTTTTTCAGAGTCCATCGTCTCTCATGGTTCGTCTCCCCCTCTGACTTACTCCCCTTCATTCTTCCCCTCCTGCTATCTTCTTCTTTTTCTTTTTTCTTAACATATGTTGCATTATTTGTCGCAGAAGTACAGATCTGTGATTCCACAGTCTTGCACAATTCACAGCGCTCACCATAGCACATACCCTCCCCAGTGTCTATCACCCAGCCACCCCATCCCTCCCACCCCCCACCACTCCAGCAACACTCAGTTTGTTTCCTGAAATTAAGAATTCCTCATATCAGTGAGGTCATATGATACATAGATATATGTTTTTAACTTTCTAAGCAACTGTCAAACTCTTCTCCAATGGGCTAATGCCAATTGTGTGTGAGAGTTCTAGTTCCTCCACATCCTTGCCAGCACATGGTAGGGTCAGTCTTTCTGATTTTAGCCCTTTTAATAACTATGTATATATGTGTTACTTTGGTTTTAATTTGCATTTCCCCAGTGACCAGTGATTCTGAACATCTTTTTATGGGCTTATAACCATTCATGTATCTTCTTTGATGAAGTGTCTGTTCAAATCCTTTGCCCAGTTTAAAAAAATTGTGTTGTTTGCTTTCTTGTTACTGAACTTTGAGGATTCTTCATATATTTGGATACAAATTCTCTATCATATATATGCTTTGCAAATGTTCTTTCCCTGCCTGCTGCTTGTCTTATAATTCCCTTAACAGTGCCTTCCAAAGAGTAGAATTTTTTTATTTAACTTTGACAAAGCCCAATTTATCAATTAGTTCGTGTATGGATTGTACTTTGGTGTCATACTTAAAAAATCTCTGCCTAAGCTAAGGTCATAACTGTTTTCTCCTTATATAGAAGTTTTATAGTTTTAGGTTTTATATTTACATCTATAATCCACTTTGAGTTAATGTTTGCATGTGATGGGAGGTATGGATGATCAGAGTTCTATGTTTTTTTGTATATTGATACTCATTTTTCCAACACCTTTGTTACTAAAACTATACTTGCTCCAATGAATTACACTTTTGTCAAAAATCAGTTGTCTATATAGTGTGGGTTTATTTCTGGATTCTCTATTATGCTCCATTGATCTATTTATCTATCTTCATGCCCAAACCACATTACTTTGATTATTGTAGCTTTATAATAAGTCAAAACCAGCACTGTTTGTCCTGCAACTTTGTTCTTTCCTAAAGTTATTTTGGTCTTTTGTATTTTCATTTGAATTTTTAAATCATATTGCCAATTTGTACAAAAAAACTAATGGCATATTGATTGGGCTGGTACTAAACCTGTAGACCAATTTGGGAAGATTGGCATCGTAACAGTAATTGAATTTTATGGTTTTCAGTGCATAGGTCCTTCATCTATTTAGTTAAATTTTTCTCTCAGTGTATCTTATTTTTAGATGCTATTGTAAATTTTTTATTTCAATGTCCAATTGACCATTGATACTATATGGAAATAAAATTGATTGAATTTGTATATTGACCTTGTGATCTGAAACATTGCTAAACTCATTTATTAGTTTTAGTAGCATGTCATCTGTGAATAAAGGCAATTTTACTTTCTCCTTTCCAATCTGGATGCCTTCTATTTTTTTTCTTGCCTAATTGCCTTATTGAATAGAAGTGGTAAGAATAGGCATTCTTACCTTGTTTTTGATCTTAAGCAAAAACTAGTCAGTCTTTACTCATTAAGTATGACGTTAACTGTGGTGTTTTTGTACATTGCTTTTATTGGGTTGAGGAACTTTCCTTCTATTTCTAGTTTGTTGAGGTATAATTATTGTTATCATTATTATTATTCAGGAAAGGATGTTGGACTTTATCGAATGCTCTTTTTGTTTCTATTGAGATGATCATGTGTTTTTTCCCTTTAACCGATTAATATGCGGTATTACATTGATTGAGTTTTGGATGTTAAACCAATGTTGCATTTTTGGGATAAACTGCACTTGTTCATGTGGTATAATCCTTTTTATAAGTTGCTGGACTTGTTTAGCTAGTATTTTGTTGAAGATTTCTGTGCCTATATTCACAAGGGCTATTGATCTATAGTTTTCTTTTCATGTGATGTCTTTGGCTATGATTTCAGGGTAATATTGGCCTGAGAGAATGAGTTTGGAAATGTTCCCTCTAATATTTTTTAGAAGAGTTTGTGAAGCATTGGTGTAAATTCTTCTTTAAACATCTGGTTAAATTCACCAGTGAAGCCATATGGGTCTCATATTTTCTCTCTGGGATATCTTTTAACTACAAGTTCAATTTTATTAATGTATAGAGGGCTATTTGGGTTATGTATTCTTTTTTTTTCTTCTTCTCCTGTTTCTTTTTTTTTTTTTTTTAAAGATTTTATGTATGTATTTGACAGAGAGAGACACAGTGAGAGAGGGAACACAAGCAGGGGAAATAGGAGAGGGAGAAGCAGGCTTCCCGCTGAGCAGGGGGTCCGATGCGGGGCTTGATCCCAGGACCCTGGGATCATGACCTGAGCTGAAGGCAGACACTTAACGACCGAGCCACCCAGGCACCCTTCTTCTCCTCTTTCTAAATCTCCTTCCATCCTCCTCTTCCTTTTACTTACTATTACTGGCTTATTATAAAGGATACAGCTCAGAAAGAACCAAACAGAGAGATGCAGTAGGGCAAAGTATGGAGGAAGGGACACAGAGCCTCCATGCCCTTTCAAAACGTGTCACCCTCCCAGAACCTTGATGTGTTGGCCAACCTGGGAGCTCTTCAAATAGCTTAGTTTAGGGGTTTTTGTGGGAGCTCCATTACATAGACATGATTGCTTAAATCATTGGTCATTGGTGATTTACTCAATCTTCAGCCAGTCACTCCTTCCCAAAAGTTGGGGGTGGGATTAAAATTTCCAATCCTCTAATCACATAGTTGGTTACTCAGGCAACTAGCCTCCTTCCTGAAGCTATCTTGGAGCCCATCTAGAGTCACCTCATAAGCATAAAGTTAGGTGTAGTTGAAATGTATTTTTTCTTAAGTGAGCTTTGGTAGTTTGTGTCTTTCAGAAAATTTATCCATTTTATGCAAGTTGTCACATTTATTCACATACATTGTTCCTACTATTTTCTTATCACCTTAATATCTGTAGAAGCTATTGTGATGTCACCTTTCTCATTCCTGATATTGGTTATTTGTGTCTTTTCTTTTGTTCTCATTTGTCTGACTAAAGGTGTATCAGTTTTATCATCCTTCTCAAAGAATCTCCTTTTGGTTTCACTGGTTTTCTCTATTGTTTTTCTTTTCTCTACTGCATTGATATTGTTTTAGTCTTTATTATTTTCTTTCATCTACTTTCTTTGGGTTTAAGGTGCTTTTCTTTTTGTAGATTCTTTTTTTTTTTTAAAAGATTTTATGTATTTATTTGAGAGAAAGAATGAGAGAGAGAGAGAGCACATGAGAGGGGGGAGGGTCCGAGGGAGAAGCAGACTCCCTGCCGAGCAGGGAGACCGATGCGGGACTCGATTCCGGGACTCCAGGATCATGACCTGAGCCGAAGGCAGTCGCTTAACCAACTGAGCCACCCAGGCGCCCGCTTTTTGTAGATTCTTAAGAAAGAAGCTGAGGTCATCGATTTGAGGCATTTCTTCTTTTCAAATATAGGCATTTAGTAATATAAATTTCCCTATAAGTACCACTTTGGCAGCATCACATAAATTCTGTTATGTTGTGTTTTCATTTTAATTCTGTCTAAAATACATTCTTTTTTTTTTTTTTTTTTAAAGATTTTATTTATTTATTTGAGAGAGAGAATGAGAGAGAGAGAGAGCATGAGAGGGGGGAGGGTCAGAGGGAGAAGCAGACTCCCTGCCGAGCAGGGAGCCCGATGCGGGACTCGATCCCGGGACTCCAGGATCATGACCTGAGCCGAAGGCAGTCGCTTAACCAACTGAGCCACCCAGGCGCCCTAAAATACATTCTAATTTCCCTTTGATTTCTTCTTTGTCCCATGAGTTACTTATAGGTATATTATTTACTTTCTAGACATATTTCTCTTATTGATTTTAAATTTAATTCCACTGTGGCCAGAGAATAAACTTCACATCAAATGAATTCTTCTAAATTTATTGGGACTTGCTTTCTGACCAGAGTATTATATCTTTGTTGGTAAATGTCCCATGTGCACTTGAATGTGAATTCTGATGTTATTTAAATTATTCTGTAAATGTCATTAGGTTAATTTAATTGACAATGTGGTTCAAATTTTCTATATCTTTACTGATTTTCTATCTACTTGTTTTCTCACTTATTGAGTGAGGGGTATTGAAATCTCTGATTATGACTGTGGACTTGTCTGTTTCTCCTTGCAGTTCTATCAGTTTTTGTTTCATGTAATTTGAAGATCTTCTATTAGTAGCAAAATGTTAAGGATATTTTGTTCTCTTGATTAATTGACAACTTTATTATTATTTAATGACTTCTTAGTTTTGATAATGTTTTTTCCTCTGAAATCTCTTTTGTCTGATTATTAATAGAGCCACTCTGGCCTATAGTTAACTCCATCACCTCTTTCCTACAGGGACAAAACCCAAATGAGAGACTGTCTACCTAAGGAGGTGAATGAACTGAAAATGATCACAAAGTTTCTTCACCTAGAAGCTGGAAGCTTGTTACGGCTTTTCATAAGAAAAGAATTCCACCAGTACTCCTCCAGGAAGGTAAGGTCTATTTCTCCAGAAGCCTGCAGAAGGAAAGGAGTTAGGATGTTAAGAGTGCCAGCAGTAAAATAAAAGTATCTTGTGGGTGAAGATACATGTTGAGACGAGCCCAATTCTGGGTGTACTCATCAGTTTTAGTTTGTAGTTTTTTGCATGCAAACACCCATTACAACTTGCAGCATCTATGTATCTGCCTCATCCCCCCTACACTATTAAAACCTAAGCCTGGGTAGTACACCTACTGAGATAAGCAAGACCCCCAGATTTGAAACAAGACTAGGATACCCATGGGGCGCCTGGGTGGCTCAGTTGGTTAAGTGTCCAAGTCTTGATTTCGGCTCAGGTCATGATCTCAGTGTTATGAGATGGAGGCCCCGTCAGGCTTCGCACTGGGCATGGAGCCTGCATGAGATTTTCTCTCTCCCTCTCCTTCTGCCCCTCCCCCACTCTCTCTTGCTTGTTCTCTCAAAAAAATAAATTTTTAGAAAAGAAAGAAGACTGAGGTACCCAACAGAGCAAGTTTATTCAGTGAAGTCTTGATAGCCTGAAGGAATGATTACAGATTGGAAAACAGAAAACTGAGGAGAGCTATGTGGTCACTGGTAAAAAGGAGGTGGGAATAAAAAAGATCCCTGGTACTGGCAAGAACTGAATGATCTTCAAGGCGTGTAGGAGGGAAATGAGATGATTTGCATCTCTGCATAGACTTAAATATGGCCACGTTATCATGGATGGATTGAAGGTAAGATATAAAAAAAACACAACAACTTGGCATCGGTGAAGGGTGGGAGAGAACAGGACGTATCACTGAATAGGGTGGCTGTGGGGAAGTTTGGAGGAGACACCCTCCTTGCCATGTGACCCACCAAAATTGACATACAGAGATGAGGAGGGTGACAGGTCAGTGTGGAAGACTCAAGGGGTGCTACGAAAATTCCCCCTTTCTCCCACTGCCGCATCTCTCCTCCCCTGAAGTTTTGTCAGCATGGTCTTTTGTGGTGTCTAAGCACCTCAAGGCTCCCACTGGCTGGAGGGAGCTTTGTAGACCAAACAAAGCTGAAGGGTGTGTCCCCTCATTATCCTGGGGAGCATGTATAAGTAGGTCGGGAGGCCTGGTAGGCCACTGGGAATTTTGGCATGGGAAGGGTAACCTGTAAACCACAGGCTTCTAGTAGAGTTATAGAAAAACCGACTTCAAGCACCACAGGGAGGAAAAAGAAGACTGCTTGTCAACCCCGGTTCAGAGGCAGTGGCAAGGTGAGATGACTCCACTCACGCTTTTCCTCATCTCCTTTGATTCCTTGTCCCATAGACTCCTTCCCTGTCCTTGCCTGGCACACATATCCTCCCCAGCCTCTCCCTTCTCCTGAGGCCCCTGCTCCCTTCCACCTTCCATCTTCTTCCCCCTGAATCAGTGCCCATCTGTGCTCGCCCTGTTGTCTTTGCAGGTAGCCAAGACAACTATGAAAGCTAAAAGACACTTTCAAGAGAGTTTGAGAGAAGAAACCTCTCCCAGAGTACCCATTCCTTTAATTAAGTCTAAACAAACGGAAGGACCAATACTATTCGGCCATTATCACAGGCTGAATGAGAACCTGAATCAAAACCAGCCAGAGCAGGACCAAGAGAGTGTAGAGACACCCACCACTTTAAATGATGACATTTAAGGACAGCCAGAACTTAAGAGTGGGGCCAGAGACCTCAAATATCTGTGAATTCTCCAAAGTCTAGTCACTAAGAAATGGCCAACTACTTAGAACCAAACCATGCACAAATAGGATACGTCCATGGTGATGAATAAAACAAAAATTTGTGTGAAAATTTGCATGTGTGTCTCTGTGTGTTCTCTGATGGTAGGGAAGGACAAAGGGAAGAGGCAAGTGTGTGAGAAAGGAGAGAGGTGGGGTTGTACCGAGTTGGGGGTTAGACTAGAAAGTCCACAATTAGACAAACATTGGGAATAAGGACTAGATAAGGTCTGAGCACTAAAGACAAATTTCATAACACTATCTCGTAGGCGAGGAGAAAAAAGGTCTGGTGTTTCTGCATGTGTATGCAGGCAGTTGGGGGCCAGCAACAGAGGGATGTAGATTGCAGGAACCTATATTGGGTGAAGTGTGTGGGATGACACTGCCATAAAATACATTACCTCTAGGCTACCTACCTCATAGTGTTGTTTGTAGCATCCTGCCCTGTGCTGTAAGAAACTAAGACCCCCCCCCCAAAAGGACCAAAAATCTCACCCTACTAAAAGTCAATGACAACACCCTTAAGGACTGATTAGGCTACGTTCTTGTTAAGAAAACTTGGAATGATACCGTTGGCTAACAAAGGTGAGGGAGTGCCGTGGGAGTGATTCACCCATAGTGCGGGCAACAAAGGGGAGCATTGTTTGCAGACAATTTTTCATTAAACTTTTTATTTTGAGATAATTGTAGATCAACATGCAGTTGTAAGAAATAATACAAATAGGGGTGGCTGGGTGGCATAGTCGGTTAAGGTCTGACTCTTGGTTTCGGCTCAGGTTGTGATCTCGCTGTTGTGGGATCAAGCCCTGCATTGGCTCTGAGCTCGGTGTGGAGTCTGCTTCAGATTCTTTCTCCCTCTCTCTCCCCCCTCTACCCCTCCCTGCTCATGCTTGCTCTCTCTCTCTAAAATGAATAAATAAATTTGGTATACTTTTCCCAATTTCCCACAATGGTAACATCATCCTTTCAAAACTATAATACAGTACTGAAACCAGGATATTGACATTGAGACAGTCAAGATGCACAACATTTCCATCACCAAATGAAACCTCATTTCACCCTTTTATAGACATATCCACTTCCTTCTTGTTATAGACTGAATGTGTCCCCTTAAAATTCATATATTGAAGTCTCAATCCCTAATGTGATGGTATTTGGAGGTTGGGGACTTTGGGAGGTGATTAGGTTTGGATGAGGTCATGAGGTAGAGCCCCCATGATGGGATTGGTGCCTTTATAAGGGGATGAAGAAACCTGAACTTGCTTTCTCTGCCATGTAAGCATACAGCAAGAAGGCACCTGTCTGGAAACCAGAAGAGGGCCCTCACTATGAATCAAACTGACTGGCACCTAATCTTGTACCTCCCAGCCTCCAGAACTATGAGAAAGAAATTTCTGTTAAGTCATCCAGTCCATAGTACTTTGTTATAACGCATTGAGCTGACTAACACATCTCCCATACCCACATCTTCCCCTGACAACTACTAATCTGTTCCCATTTTTATAATTTCATCTTTTCAAGAATCTTCTATAAATTGAATAACACAGTATGTAAGATTTTGGGACTTTTTTCACTTAGCATAATTATCTGAACATTCATCTAGGTTGTGTGTATCAACAGTTCATTTTTTTTCATTGGGTAGTGTTCCATGGTATGATGGCCAGTGCCAGGGTAAGAAAACCTGAACTATAATTGATGAATTGCTGAAAATTTGGTGCGGACA
Source organism: Zalophus californianus (assembly GCF_009762305.2). NCBI lineage: Eukaryota > Metazoa > Chordata > Mammalia > Carnivora > Otariidae > Zalophus > Zalophus californianus. Next base: position 3,906,935 of record NC_045612.1, on the reverse strand, counting down.
ACTCTGAATTAAAAACTCTGGAGACGGCAGGGCGCCTGGGTGGCTCAGTCGGTTAAGCATCTACCTTTGGCTCAGGTCATGATCTCAGGGTCCTGGGATCGAGCCCCACATCAGGCTCCCTGCTCAGTGCAAAATCTCCTTGTCCCTCTCCCTCTGCTCCTCCCCCACTCATGCTCACTCTCGCAAATAAAAATAAATAAATAAATAAATAAATAAATAAATAAATAAATAAATAAAATCTTAAAAAAAAAAAAAACCCTCCAGGGAGACCCAGTTGTGGGGCAAGGGCACAATAATGTGAGATCTACCTCCAGGACCTCAACCAGGTTCCACAGTAAATATCGGAGAAAAAAAGCCCTTGGGCTTCTGGTAGCGGGAAGGAAAAAAAAGAACCATTTTGAAATATGCCAGAACACTCTGTTCTTTGTAACCAGGCTTGACCTCAGGAGAACCTAGCTAACCAGAGCCTAACCTGCTGGGGTATCATCAGAGCCTAACTGACCAGAAGGAAGGGAAATACCCAACTCCAGTTAGCTTTAGCTTTCCATGTGGAAGAAGGGAAATACTCAACTCCAGCCTACTCTAGTCATCCTGTTCCACCTAAGGGGGTGTGGGAGAAAAGGATGAAACACTTGTGAAGTTCACAGTCCAGAGATACAGGCTCACTAAAAGAGTGAGACATACTCATAGGACAATAGAACATTTCCCCCCAGACCTTACACCACATTACTAAAGGCTTACTTACAGCAGTTCCTTTTACCCAGTACATCATGTTTGGTTATCAAGAAAAAATTACAAGGCATATTAAAAGGCAAAAAACACAATTGGAAGAGACAGGGTAAGCATTAGGACCAGGCATGGTAAGGATGTTGGAATTATTAGACCAGGAATTTAAAACTACTATGATTAATATGTGAAGGGCTCACATGGATAAAGAAGACAGCATGCTTGTGAAGGTGTAGAGCAAGAGGGATTCTCATTCGTTGCAGGTGGGAATGCAAAATGGTACAGCCACTTTGGAAGATGGCTTGGCAGTTTTTTACAAAAGTAAATATACTCTTACCATATGATCCAGGAATCATTCTTATTGGTATTTACCCAAAGGAGTTGAAAACTTACCTCCACACAGAAACCTGCACACAGATGTTTATACTCGCTTTATTCATAATTGTCAAAACTTGGAAGCAACAAGAGGCTGTTCAGTAGGTGAATGGATAAACTGTGATACATCCAGAAAATGGAATATTATTCAGCACTAAAAAAAAGAGCTATCAGTCCATGAAAAGATGTGGAGAAAACTTCAATACGTATTACCAAGTGAAAGAAGCCTTTTAATCTGAAAAGGCTACACACTGTAAGATTCAAACACCAGTTGACCCTTGAACAGTGGAAGTTCGAACTGCATGGGTCCACTTATGGGTGGATTTTTTTTGATGTACAGTACAGTACTGTAAATATATTTTCTCTTCCTTATTTTCTAAATAATATTTTCTTTTCTCTAGCTTACTTATTGTAAGACTAGACTATGTAATACATATACAAAATATGTATTAATCAACTATTTATCAGTAATGCTTCTGGTCAACAGTAGGCTATTTGTAGTTAAGTTTTGAGGGAGTCAAAAGTTATACATGGATTTTTGACTACATGGGGTGTCCATGCCCCTAACTCCCATGTTGGTCAAATGTCAACTGTATATGACATTTTGGAAAAGGCAAAACTATGGAAACAATAAAAGTCAGTGGTTGCCAGGAATTGGGGAGGGGGAGATGAATAAGTGGGGAGCATAGCGGATTTTTAGGGCAGTGAAAATACTTCGTATGATACTATAATAGTGATTATTCATCTGTCCAAACCTATAGAATATATAACACAAAGGGTGAACTCTAATGTAAACTGTGGACTTTAGATGATTATTATGTGTTAATGTAAGTTTATCATCTATAACAGATGTCTTACTGTGGTGGGGGATGTTGATAATGGGGGAGGCTATGCATGCATAAAGGCAAGGGGTATATGGGAAATCTCTGTACCCTCCTTTTTTTACTGTGAACTTTCAACTGCTCTAAAAAAATGTCTTTAAATATATATAAAATGATACAGCCAAAAATCAAATATGTAAATTAAAATGGAATATTTAAAATATTCAAGTAATCAAAAAAAGTTAAGAAGGGAAGAATAAAGAATAAAAGTAGCAGAAGCAACAAACAAAACTGATACAATAGAAGACCTAAATCCAATCATATCAGCAAGTACATTAAATATAAAAGGTATACACACATCAATTAAATGAGCAAAATTGTCAGGGTGCCTGGATGGCTCAGTCAGTTCAACATCTTTTCTTGATTTCAGCTCAGGTCATGATCTTGGGGTCCTGGGATCAAACCCTCCATCAGACCCCCACTCAGTGGCGAGTCTGCTGGTCTCCCTTTCCCTCTGCCCCTCCCCTCCTAGCTCTCTCCCTCTCTCAAAATCAGTCTTTAAAAAAAGAGCAAAACTGTCAAACTGGATAACAAAAATAAGACCCAACTATATGCATTCTTCAACAAGCCCATTTATTTTTTCCTCTTCTTGTGTGTGTTATGTCATTAAACTTTAACTGAATTTTATTTATTTTTTAAATTGAGCATAGTTGATATACAAAGTTAAATTACTTTTAGGTGTACAACATAGTGATCCTTTAACAAGCCCATTTTAAATATAATTTACAAGTGAAAGAATTGATAAAGATATAACAGGTAAACATCAATGAAATTAAGCAAGCATGTGTATATTATCAAGAAGGAGACTTCAGAACAAGGCAATTGCCTGGGTTAAAAGGGACATTACATAGTGATTAAATAGTGTATTTGCTCAAAATATTTAACAATCCTAAATGTGTGTGTACCTCATAACAGAGTTCCAAAATACATTAAGCAAAAACAGAAATTAAAGTAAACAGAAAAATCCACAAATATTCTTGGAGAATCCAACACTCCTCTCCCAGTAATACGTAGAACAAGTAGTTAGAGAATCAGAAAGTATATGTCAGAGCTGAACAACCTATCAGCCAACTTGACCAAATTGACATTTCTAGAGTAGTTTACCCCAAAGAGTAGACTACAAATTCTTCTCATGTATATATGGACCATTTTCTAGAATACGTAACATCATAGGCCATAGGATAAACTTTAACAGATTTTAAAAAATTGAAATCATAGAAAGTATGCTCTGACTATATCAGAATTAAACTAGAAATCATTAAGAGAAAGATACCAGGCAAGTTCTTAACATCTGGAAATTAATAACATTTCTACATAATCCATGGGTCAAAGAGCATGGAGGACATTAGGAGAAGGAAGGGAAAAATGAAGGGGAGGGGGAATCGGAGGGAGAGATGAACCATGAGAGACTATGGACTCTGAGAAACAAACAGGGTTCTAGAGGGGAGGAGGGTGGAGGAATGAGTTAGCCTGGTGATGGGTATTAAGGAGGGCACGTACTGCATGGAGCACTGGGTGTTATACGAAAACAATGGATCGTGGATCACCAAATCAAAAACTAATGATGTATTGTATGGTGACTAACATAACATAATAAAATTAAATTAAAAAGATTGTAATTCAAGGGAAAGTAGAAAATATCATTAATTGAGTGAAAATGAAAACAGCATAACCAAAATTTGTGGGGTATAGCTAATGCAGTGCTTTGGGGAAAATTTATACTATTTAATGCTTACATTAGAAAAGAAAAAATCTCAAATCAGTGATATAAGCTCCTATGTTATGAAGCTAAAAGCACAAGAGAAAAGTAAATTCAGGGGCATCTGGGTGGCTCAGTCGGTTATTGTTTGCCTTTGGTTCAGGTCATGATCCCAGGGTCCTGGGATTGAGCCCCATGTCAGGCTCTCTGCTCAGTGGGCAGCCTGCTTCTTCCTCTCCCTCTGCCTGCCGCTCCACCTGCTTGTGCTCTCTTGCTCTCGCTCTCTCCCTCTCTCTGTCAAATAAATATATAAAATCCCTAAAAGAAAAGTAAATTCAAAGCAAGAAGAATGCAAAAGTAAAGAAATAAGATAAAATAGAAATAAATGAAATTGAAAACAAAATAGGCTAAATCAATGAAACCAAAAGCTTGTTCTTTTTTTAAGTCTTTATTTAAATTTCAGTTAGTTAACATACAGTGTAATATTAGTTTCGGGTGTACGATACAGTGATTCAGCACCTCCATACAACACTTGGTGCTCATCACAAATGCACTCCTTAATTCCCATCACCTATTAAACCAAGACAGATATACCACATGATTTCACTCATATGTGGAATTTAAGAAAGATTGTTCATTATAAAAATCAATAAAATTGATAATCCTCTAGCCAGATGGACCAAGCAAAGGAGAGAGAAGACACAAATTACCGAAATTTGGAATGAAAGAAAGGATATCAGCCTGGATACTGTAGGCATTAAAAGGATGATTAATTAATAACATGGACAACTCTATGCCCATAAATTTGACATCTTAGATAATATGGACAAATTACCTAACAAAAAGTCACTTAAGAAACAGATAACCTGAAAAGTTGTATTCCTATTAAAGAAATTGAATTCATAGTTAAAAACTTTCCACAAAAGGAAACTTCAGTCCGGATGGTTTCATTGGTGAATTGTCCTAAATACCTAAAAGAGAAATAATACTCATTCCATTACAACAACTCTCCAGAAAATAGAAGAGGTGGAAATACTTCCAAATTCATTTTTTTGAGCAGCATTAACATGATTACCAAAACCAAAGGCATTACAATAAAAGAAAACTACAGAGCAGTGTTCCTCATAAACATAAATGTAAAAGTTCTCACCACAACATTAGCAAATTGAATCTAACAATATATAAACAGTGCATCATGACCAAGCAGGGTTTATCCAGGAAATGCAAGGCTGGTTCAACATGCAAAAATCAATCAATATAACATAGTAAAAAAGAAAAACACATTATCATATCAACTGATGCAGAAAAAGCATTTGACAAAATTCAATATCCATTTGTGATACAAACACTGCAAACCCGAAATAAAAGATAAACCTGATAACCTGATAAATGTCATCTATGAAAATCCTTAAGCTAACATAATACCTAGTGGTGGAAAATTGAATGCTTTCTCTCTAGGTCAAGAACAAGACAAGGATGTCTGCTCTAACCAATCCTATTCAATATCATCCTTGAAATTCTAGCAAGTACAATAGGGGAGGAACAAAGAACTAAAACACACCCATTGGAAAGGAAGAAATAGAACTATATTAGTAGACAGCACCACTGTCTAAGTAGAAAAATCTAATGAAATCTCAACTCTTAAAACTATTTAGTGAGTTTAGCAAAGTCACATTGTAGAAGTCAATATACAAAAATTAATTGTATTTCTATATACTGGCAGTGAATATTTGGAAATGGAAATTTTGAACAGCTTTACTGAGGTATAATGGATGTACAAAAATCCTGCACATGTTTAATGCATACAATTTGATGCATGGGGACATGTGCATTTACCCATGATACCATCACTACAATCAAAGTAATAGATATCTCTAACACCTCCCAAAGTTTCCTTGTGTCCCTTTTTTTGGTTTCTGTTTTTGCTTTATTTTGTGATAAGAGCATTTAACATGGCATTTACCCTCTTAACAAATTTTTTTAAATTTTTTATTGTTATGTTAATCACCATATATTACATCATTAGTTTTTGATGAAGTGTTCCATGAATCATTGTTTGTGCATAACACCCAGTGCTCCATGCAGAACGTGCCCCCTTGAATACCCATCACCAGGCTAACCCATCCTCCTACCCTCCTCCCCTCTAGAACCCTCAGTTTGTTTTTCAGAGTCCATCGTCTCTCATGGTTCGTTTCCCCCTCTGACTTACTCCCCCTCATTCTTCCCCTCCTGCTGTTTTCTTCTTTTTCTTTTTTCTTAACGTATGTTGCATTATTTGTCGCAGAAGTACAGATCTGCGACTCAACAGTCTTGCACAATTCACAGCGCTCACCATAGCACATACCCTCCCCAATGTCTATCACCCAGCCACCCCATCCCTCCCACCCCCCACCACTCCAGCAACACTCAGTTCCTCTTAACAAATTTTTAAGTGTACAGTATTGTTAACTATAGGCACTATATTGTACAGCAAATCTCTAGAACTTCTGCATCTTACATTGAACAACTTCCCAGTTCCCTTTTCCCCAGCTTCTGGCGACCACCATTCTACTCTCTGCTTCTATGAATTTGACTACTTTAGACACTTCATATAAGTGGAATCATGTAGTATCTGTCCTACTATGAGTGGCTTATTTTACCTAGCATAATGTAGAAAGGAAGTATTTACAGTAGCCCCCAAAATGGAATATTTATATGTAAATCTAACAAATTATGTGTAGGACCTGTATACTGAAAACTACAAACTACTGGTGAAAAAAAAATTAAGTAAGATCTAAATAAATGGAAAGATACACTGTGTTCATGAATTAGAAGACCCAGCATCGTTAAGATGTCAATTCTCTACTAATAGGTCTATGGACATAGTCCCCATCCAAAATCGCAGTAGGTTTTTTGTAGATATCAACAAACTTATTCTAAAATTTATATGGAAAACCATGTGAAATAGAATAGAAAAAATTTTTGGAAAAGAACAAATTTGGAAGACTCACCCTACCTGATTTTAAGACTTAATATAAATCTAAAGTAAACAAATCAGTGTAATATTGATAGAGGGATAGACACATAGATCAATGGGAAAAAAGTGAGAACCTAGAAATATACCCACACAAATATGGTCAATTGAATTTTGACAAAATTGCAATGGCAATTCAATGAAGAAAGAAGAGCCTTTTCAACTAATGCTGCATGAGCAATTTCACAAATCCATATGCACAAAAAATTGAACCTTGAATTTACACATACCTCAAATCTTACACGTTAATTAGCTCAGAATGTATTATAGACCTAAATGAAAAATTTTAAAATATAAAACTTTTAGATGAAAACAGGAAAAATCTGTGACTTTAGTTAGAGAAATAGGTTTTAGGTACAATACCAAAAGCATGATCTATAAAAAGAAAAAATAATAAATAGGGCTTCATATAAACTAAAAACATTTCCTTTGTAAAAGACATCATTAAAAGAATAGAAATACAAGCCATAGACTGGGAGAAAATATTTGCTAATCACATATCTGACAAAAGGACTTATGTTTAGAATATACCAAGAAATCTCAAAACCCCAAAATAAGATCAAACAATCCAATTAGAAGAAATCAGAGAGGGAGACAAACCACAAAAGACTCTTGACTCCAGGAAACAAACGGAGGGTTCCAAAAGGGAGGAGGGTGGGGGGATGGGTTAACTGGGTGATGGGCAGTAAGGAGGGCACATGATCTGATGAGCACTGGGTGTTATACGCAATTAATGAATCACTGAACACTACACCAAAAGCAAATGATGTACTATATGTTGGCTAATTGTATTTAAATTAAAAAAAAGAAAAATGGAAAGATTTGAACAGATATTTCACCAAAGAAGATATGTGGATGTATCAAAGAAGATACATGGAAGCTACATATTTATATAGACAAATATACACATGAAAATATGTGCAGCATCATTAGTTGGTTTGGAAATGCAATTTAAAACCACAATGAGAACCACTACACGTCTATTAGAATGACTAACATTCAAAACTGTATAAAAAAGAAAAAACTGACAAGCCAAGTGCTGGTGAGATTATAAAGCTACTAGAAGCCTCATACAATGCTGGTGGGAATGCAAAATGGTACTGCCACTTTGGAAGACAGTTTGGAAGTGTTTTGTTTTTTTTTTTAAGTTAAACATACACTTCTCATATGACCTAGCAATCTTACTCCTAGGTATTTACCCAAGTGAAATGAAAACACATGTTCACACAAAAACTTGTATGTGTATGTTTATGGCAGCTTTATTCATAATGTCAAACAAAAAGTGGAAACAACCCAAACATCCCTCAACTGGGAAATGGATAAATAAAGTGTGACACATCCATCCAATGGAATACTACTCAGTAATAAAAAGAACAAACTACTGACACACACAGGAAGGTTGAATCTCAAATGCATTATGCTAAGTGGAAAAAGCCTATCTGAAAAGGTTACATACTGTATGATTTCATTCCTATGTCATCCTGGAAATGCTATGTGTGTGGGACAGAGTGCTTAACTACAAAGGAGTAGCATGTGAGCACTTTTTGGGGGGTTAGTTAGGGAATTGTTCTGTGTCTTGGTTATGGTAGTGGTTGTATGACTCTGTGGTAGTGGTTGTCAAAACTCATCAAACTGTATACCAAAAGAGTGATTTTTTCTGAATATAAATAAAAATAAACTTAAATTTTAAAAACTATATACATGAGGGAAAAAAAGCCCTCTGGCTGGCTTCTGGATAAAAGTTTGTGAGAGAGTAAGGGCAGATGTGAATAGACCAGTTAAGTGGAGGATTTCGATCAGAGTAGACAGATACGAGAACTATGAGGAGATAGACTGAACAGTGACTGGTGTGGCAGAGGGAGTGGGATGAGTCTAGAATTACTCCTAGGTTTCTAGTTTGTTCATGAGATTCAGCAATGCCATTTATAAAATAGAGAACAAAAGAAGAGGGCCAAGCGATGGAAGAAAGATAGTATGTTTATTTGGGGACACGGGACATTGTGAAAAAGTTCTACCTGTATACGGGATATCAACATAGAAATGGTCAGCAATGACTTGAATATTCAGATTTGGAGCTCAGGGGGAAAGTTCTGGGCTAGAGATCAAGATTTGGGAGCCCATGAACTTGGAATTATTTCATCAACATACAAAACATGTTCCTGATCTTATTTGGCCCCTCTGTTGCATTCAGCATTTGACCTCTCCCTTCTTTTGAAGCTCTTTGGTGCCTTAACTTCCATGACAATGCACCATCGTGATTCTCCTTGCATTTCTGTGTCTTTTTTCCCAGTCTTCTTTGTGGCCTCCTCTTGCTCCATCTGATGAATATTTCTCGAGAACCCTACTATGTGCAGGTTGTCATACCAGGTGTTGAAGTCTCTGCCCTGAAGGAGTGTATAGTCTAGTGAAATCTTCTTTGGCCTGCCCTTTAAATAATAGCATCTCCAGGCTTCTGCCTACTTCTCTTCCTGGGCACTGTATTTTGGCCTCTAGGTGGCCCCAGAGCATCTAAGATGAATGGGAAGGGGCCTGAATAATGAATCTATAAGCACTCACAGGGTCTTCAGTAGTCTATGCCTTAGTCAAGTACATTCAAAGCAGGCTCAAAAGGAAGTTGTTCTTGGACTTTATGATCTGGTCTGTGTTCATTCTCCAGGCTCATCTTTCTCTTATTTCCCCCTTCATTCATTGCCCTCTGGCCACATGAATCTTCTCTCTCTTCCTCTAATGCACAAAGCTCAGTACTGTCTCAGAGTCTTCGCTCATGCTGTTCCATTTGTTTATTACCCCCTCACCTGTGCTACCCAACCATCCTCAACCAACACTTTGGGTGACTCCTACTCCATCCTTTAGGTTTCAATTTGTTAAATATGCTTTCATCAGAGAGGCCTTCTCTGACCTTCCCAAACTGAATGAGGTCCTCTCTTTATTCTGTTTCATAACATCCTATACTCTTCTTTCATAGCACCTATTACAATTTGTGATTTTCCTTTCAATAGATCTCTCCTCCACTAGACCATAAACTCTAGGAAGTCAGTAACTGTGTTTGGTTTTGTTCTCTGCTGTATTCCCAGGACCTGGAACATAGTAGAGGCTCATTATATATTTATTGAATGAATAAATATGTAAATGGCTACCTGAAAGTTCAGGAAAAAACGTCATTCCTCGAGGTAGATAAGCCAAGAGCAACCATTTGGATTCACTCCTACATTACCCATACGCCGTAGGTACTCAGGGCTCTTGCAGTTCCATTTCAGCTGGAAGATATATCACAGAGGTCAAAAATCCTAGATTCTTCTTCCAGCTTTTCTACTCACTAGTTTTGTGTTCCTAAACAAGCCTTTTGCCCCCCTGGACATCAGTTTCCTCCTCTGATAAATGGGAATCGTAATTCTTATCCTGCCTACCTCACAGTACTCATGGTGATAATCAAGTGAGACAGTATATCTTATGGCACTTTATAAAGAATGATGCACTGTGCATACATAAAGGATGGCTGTCACAATGTCCCACCTCAATCGCACTGTTACTGCCACCAAAGATTTCCTCAGGACTCCCCAACATCAATGCTCTAGGACTCTGGAGTGAGTTGGTTGCTTCCCACACAGCTAAAGGAGGTGCTCATTAGAGAAAACACATGTGCCAGCCCAACCCAGTTTTCTGGAGTAGATTACACTGTTTTTCCTTCCTAAAAAGCTAGGTCATAGCATTTTGACAGAGGATGGGACAATATGAAGCCATGGCTCATTCTCTCAATGGCAGTATGCTTAGAATGGACCCAGGGATGGCCCAGATGGACTAACAGCTCACTCTTGATATGCAAAAAGTTTGCAATAGTCAAATTCCAAGGATAAGTCATGTCACAAGGAGAGTGGACATTCATTTGTTACACAGAACACAGACTCCAGGGACCATCCAATCCAGGAAGGGCTACATTCAACCATCCCACACAGTAAAGAGGGATTGGCAACTCACGTTTAAGGAGACAAGGGTAAGAGAACACCTAGAGCTTTTAAAGGAATCAAAGCTACCTCACACAGACCCAGTCCATCCCCCGGGCCTGAGGCATTTTTAGATGGAATAACAAACACACTATTTGTAAAGCAGCACCTGTTTGGCTTGTTGTGGTCATTTAAATATTTGTTGAATGAGAAACAAATTTCCTTGCAGAACAAGACTTGAAAGAGGCAAAAGTTACTCTGATTTTTCCATAAACAGAAAGAGGCAAATTCCAGAAAGTGAAGACTGGGTGATTTTAAAGGCTGGTTGGACATCTGTTCCCAAAGTGAGCAGATTTAAAAAATTACTGTCAGACTGGAGAAACATTTTCAAAGACACGTGCTGTAGGAATATCCCTGACATTGTTCTAGTCACTGTTTCTATCAATACCACAGGAGAAGACATTCGAGCCAGCTGGTCACATCTGAAGGTTTTTTGCCTGCCCTCATGGAAAGAGGCCTGGTCTGCTCTGAGGAGATGTCCACTTCTGCAAAAGGGTCTGGGTAGTCTCAAGAGTTGCCTTGAATAAGGGAGAAGGAGCATTCAAATAAACAGAGCTGTGGGCAAGAGCACTGCCACTGTGAGCAGGTGAGGTGATGCAGGACACTTGAGGATAAGAGAGCAGACTGGCTGGGCTGGAATGGAGAGTCCATGTTGGGAAGAAGAACTGAAGGTGATAAGATTGGTAGAACAGTGTGCAGGGGCCAGATCGGGAAAGCCCTGAAAGCCGGGCTAAGAAGTTTGAATTTTATGATTTCTGCCAACGTGCAACAATTCATTCACTTATTCACTCACTCATTCAGCATACATTTATAGACTACTTTCTGCTAGAACCTGTACCTACTTCTCACTAGGCATGCAGAGATGAAGAAGACAGGATCCCTGCTTTCAAGATGCTCACTGTCTTACAAGGCAGTCTGACTCATCAATAACCGTCTGATTACAAGAATGTGCCAGAGAGCAGGAAGGAGGGGGTGTTAGGAGAGTCACGGTGCAGTCGCTGGGGTAGGGGTAAGAGTGGGGTTGAGAGTGCAGTCAGATGTGTTCTTTAGGTGAGCAGTTCCAAACTGCCCTCCCGTGGACCAGTACTTGCTGTATGAATGTGTACCACTGGACAATGTGAAGAGTTTTTCATAAGTAAAATGTATCCAAAACGTTTTACTTCAAGATTTTAATTTTTCCTGTTTTCTTGATAAGAAACACCTATCCTTTTTTGAAAGAGTGGTGATTAAGTAGATGGTAAGTGGACTTCCTTATTTGGCAAGAAGTTGCACCTCACATCACTTCCTCTCCAGCTGGCTTGTTATGTCCAGGGGGCACCTTCTGGAGTGTGGCAGATGCCACCTTCGAAAGTACATGGGCAGCGGCATCAAGAAGAATAGAAGGGAAGGGCAGACAGCTTAGATAAAGATAGAAGGGAAGGAAACCAAATTTGAATAGGAATCAAGTTGACAGAAAACAAGCTTGGGGCTCTCCAGGCACTTGCCTCCATGATGCATACAGCCAAAGAGAGTACACAGAGCTAGACAAGCCAGAGATGACCCAGCACAAGAAAGGGGGCTCATTTAAAATGGAAGGGATTCATCTGGGTATCAAAAGGAATGTCAGGCTGGAGAAGCAATTTACAGAATGGTGACATAAATACCTCTGTGTTCCCTCTTCCCTGTGAAACAACCATAAATGGTGAATGTTACTGAAGAACACAACTATTTAAAGTCTCTGGAAATTCAGAAAGTATTCAACAAATGGGGAAACATTTATTTTAAAAAATCTACTAAATTGCAGTAGGAACAGTGACCCACTCCCTTATCCACCCCGAAGCTCAGCATGTTGGAAGCTCAACATCTTCCAGCTGTAGCTCAGGACCACTCAGGACTAAAGGATCTCTATACTCCCAGCTACAGGCTAGGGCTGATTTCTCCCCAGGAGAAGCAGGCTGCTAGCATTTCTCATCTGCTCCAGCTCCATGTTGCAGAGATTTGGAGCTCAGAGAAGAGAAAAGAGGGGAGAGGAAAAACTATTCAAAGAAGCTGGCTTTTTGGAAAAGATCAATAAAATTGACAAACTTTTGGATAGGTAGATCAAGAAAAATGTGAGAAGACTCAAATTACTAAAATCAGGAATGCAAGAGGAAGCATCACTACTGCTCTGACAGCATAAAAAGGATTATAAGGGAATACTATGAACAATTATATACCAACAGATTAGATAACCAAGACGAGATGGAAAAATTTCTGCAAGGACACAAAATACTCGATTTAAGAAAAAATTTAATAGACCTTTAAAAAATAAAGAGACTGAGTTTAATAACTCAAATAACCTCCCAATGAATAGACCAGACTCACATGGCTTCATGACTGAATTCTACAAAAATGTCTAAAGAATGAACACCAATCTTTCTCAAACTTTCAAAAATAGAAGAGGAAGGAACATTTTCCAATGCAGTCTATGAAGCCAGTGTCATACCCTGATACCAAAAGTAGACAAAGACATTACAAGAAAACTACAGACCAATATTCCTTATGAATAGTGATGCATAAAACTTCAACAAAGTGATAGCAAACTAAATCCAACAACATATAAAAAGGATTATGTACTATGACCAAGTGGGATTTCACCCAGGAATGCAATGTTGGTGTATGTATGTATGTGTGTGTGTGTGGGGGGGGGTTTATTTTCTATACTATCCTCATTTTCTCTGTAGAGTACTTCACAAACTTTATTATTTTTAATTAAATATCATGAAACACTGATTTAAAGCAAACCACAACCCACATGGGACCAAATTCAGCCTCTAGTTGCCTGTTTTTGTAAATAAGGTTTTAGAGACAAATGGAACATAGTGTAGGGGAGGAAACCTTTCCCCATCTTCCCTTCCAGGTTCTTTGGCTGATCTAATAATTAAATTGACATAAGAAAGATTAACAGGAGAAAAACAGATTTAATATTGTACATACAGGAGCTCATAAAAATATGAAACTCAAAGAAGTGACCAAAGCAGGCAGCTTTTATACCTTTCAGACAGAGAAACAATACATTTGTGAAGAATTGACAAGACAAAGAAGTTTGGGTTTGAGGTGGTAAATTAGTGAGGAAGTAACAGGGTTTATTTATACAGGTTTCTCAGCCTTAAATTCCCTGTCTCTAGTGATAAGGATGCTTCTCTTCCTCCTGGTACAGGGAGCATACCTTTCACATGGGAGATTTATTTCCTATTTTCAGGGAGACAAAGGAAGGTCAGAGTGTCCTTTTTGTACTGGCTGTTTCTTAAGTAACCTTAATTCAAAAGAATCAAAATGCCAAAGGGGCATATTTTGAAGTAGCATATTCTGCCCCCACCCAATGTCTACACTCATTATTTACATGTGGTTGAGAGAAAGACTCTCAGTGGCCCACAAAAGCCTAAAATATTTACCGTCTGGCCCTCTACAAAGAATGTTTGCTATCCAGATATGTTCCAGATCTGAAAATTAAATTTCTGAGTTCAGTAACCTGCCCAACATCATACCACTATGAATGTGATAGAGTTGAAATTTGGGTGCAAGACACCTGATTCTGGGGCCCATGGGCAGAACACATATCACTGCTCCCCACAGTGATCTCCGGATTTAATGTTTCCTTTCCAAAATAGTAGCCACTTTATTTTATTTTCATTTTTTAAAAATATTAAAAGGTATCTATTTACCTCTGAATACTTCTTCAGATATATTTCATAGATTTAATATTAACTGTATTGGTTTTCGTTGTTTTATAGTCTATAATCACTCATTTATTGTCTCTTTGATCTAATTTTCATTGGTGAGATCATCTTACTCCTTCAATTTTCAGGTGGATGCAATTATTTTTTAATTAAAATATAAAACATCACATTTTATTTTCCAGTGAGTACATAGACAGTTTTCCATGTATGCAGAGGAGAGAAAATTTTTTGTATCATACCTGATTTACTGAGTTAGAGATTTCTTGCTTCTATATAATGTATGAGTTTTAAAAACTTTTTAATAGTTGTTAAAATTTGAGTATAGTTGACACACAGTGTTACATTAGTTTCAGGTGTAAAACATAGTGATTCAACTTCTCTATACATTATAATATGTGGTTTTTAAATGTGTTCAAGTATAACACGCTTAGAGAAAAGTGCACAAACTGTAAGGTACAGTTCAAAAAAGGATCAGAAAGTGAACAATCATGTGTATCCATTCCAGATAACTTGCTTTATGAAATCTCTGGTTAATAGTAATAAAAACATCTGACTTTCTGTATTAAAACACAGTGGCGCTAATGGGCCAACTTGGTCAAGGTTTAAAAGAAAATTGTGGGGATTTTTAATATTAAAAAAAACAAAACAAAACACCTGCAATGAGAAGAATGCTAGGCTGTGGCTCAGGAGACTTAAAGCTTAGTCTCAGCTGTGCCAGTTCCCTGTCTCCTGTCTCCTGAAGTCCCCTCCTATACAAGGAATTAAAACAAGATGCTCACCAAGATGCCTCCAAACTCTGACTGTTCAGAATTCTAGAAGTACTTCCGTATGTATTAGGTTATTGGTTAGCTGATATCAGAAAGTTCAGAACTCACAGATAAAAACAAAGCTCAATTATAAATAAAATAGCTCCTTTCCAAGTTATTCAAATTCTATTCTATTGAACTGGCCAGAGAAAAATTTAACTGGACGATGTAGTCATTTTGAAAAATGTTTTTAGCCATCTTTAGTTAAACAATTTGGCAATGTGAATCAAGGGCCATAAGACTTTCCTTGATCTTAAGAATTAATTCTATTTCTTTGTACTCTTAGGAAGTACTTTTATGCACACCATTTCTTTGACATTATTCTAAAGCAATCGTCTTATGCACAAAGACAGTTATCACATTGTAATAGGGAAAAGTAGAGACGACCTAAATGTCCAGTAGTATTTAAAACAATAGGGGTATTTTCTTACTGAAGTATAGTTGACTCACAGTGTTACATTAATTTCAGGTGCACAACATATGATTGCACCAGTCTGTACAATATGAAGGGCACGTTTAAATAAATTATGGTATCTCCATAAAATATGTTATCATGCAGACATTAAAATCAGGTTGTATAATTTTATTTAATAACATGGAGAAACCTATTATAATGTTAATTTCTAAAACCAGAGTGTAAAATTAAGTGCACAATATGGTCTCAATTATGTAAAAGAAAATATAAATGAAAGGAAGTGTACCGAGTCAGTATCATGATTGCTTCTGCCTGATGAGATTATGTGTTTTTAAGCTTGTTCTTCAAGCTTTTTATTTTTTTACAAAGACACACATTGCTTTTATAATAATAAAAAGAGACAAAGATGATGTATGTTCAATTGTTCCAAAATGATTAAAGTAGAGTACTTGACAAATAATAATGAAAAGGGCTATGTTTTCTTCCTGATGCATTATTTATAGGGAAAACAATTCCTATTAGTCCCTGTTTTCAAAAAGCACAATGTATACTCTTCACAGTTGCCAATACAATGCCGGGGTAATGTTGGTAAAAAGCACAAATGATAACCCCAGAAATCTGTCTGTTGATTAAGCGACCCTTTGAAATTACTACATGGAAAGGTCACTTACTCTCCAACAAAAATAACATTTTGTCCATGTCCTCTAATTTCACACAATGAGAGTGTAATTTAAATATATATATTTTTGAAATTTTCAATTTAGTTTGAAGAGGTATTATGTAAATATTTTGAATATTCAATTTGAAGTTCAACATAATAGACTGGCACCTATTGAACAACCATGCTGTTCCACAAGGGGACAAAGGCAACTTTCACAAGTTTTAATTGGCAGGGACCTTTTTGCACAGAAAGGTTACCTTCATTTGAATACTGTTTGTATTTATGTGGTCCTAGCTGCCTTAATAACACACGAATCAGCTGATGGATCATCTGTCCCTATTTGATAGATACATCTCTCAGATGCAGATCAATCTATTTTGAAATGAACAAAGGGGCAAGGGTCTTTTTGGAGATGTTCCACAGGAGATGAGCACGGAAATGAATGCTCAAAGGACCCTTCATGCACCAAGGCGCTGCTGACTCATACAGCTGTATGGATGGATGGGGTGCATTCAGCCTTGCCTGTTCTCCTCTCAACTTGTTTTTGTGATCAAGAAGATACACTTCCAAAACAGTAGGTCAACAGTGTCTGGTAGCAATAATTAGCAGGGAAATAGTACACACATTCTCCATCCTGTACCTCATTCTCTAGAAGGTACCAACTAAGCATCAAGTTTGATCTGGCCCTGTTTTCAGCCCATCCATACACTTAGATGTTGTCTTAGCATCTCTCTGCTCTCAGCTATTGAGGCCTTAACTCCCTGCATCATCACCTCCTTGTGTGTTCTATTCCAAACTTATCACCCACTATGTGCCATCTTTCGTTCTCAATTCCCAGGACCGGACAGACCCTGGCCTGTCTCTGGTTTGATTCTGCTTTCACTCTTTGGAAGCTTATGCTGATTTACCTATGACCCTGACCTCCAGGCCCTTCCCCCTCATCCTACACGGGGTCCTGTGTAGAGGCTCCCTGCAGAGCTGCCTTCAAACATCTGCTGAAATTAGCCCTTCACATTTCACCACTGACCATAGCTAAGACTAGTTCAAATAAACAAATAATTAGAGTTGAAAAGAGATATGAGATGTCCAACAACAAACCAACATGCAACATTATCCAGAAGGGCCATCTAAATTGGAGCTTATTTTACCACATCAGTAAGGAAGTATACAATCTGAAAACATTCAAAGGGAATCATTTTCCACTTTTTGGCCTGACACCAAACACTATCCAGTCCCCCAGTTCCAACATTGCATATTAACCCATTTTCAAGTATTAGGTGTGAGTAAATAGTGAATTCATGTAGGAGCAGGCAAAACTCAGGATCCTGTAAGGAAGAGCTGATTGCATTCCATGGAATGCAAAGCCATGAGATTTTAGGAAATCAGCCCCGATAGAAGACCTGAACACTTTTGTTAAGGCACTGTTTTTAAGGGCCCTATTATTTGTATGCACTGGGCAGCTTATGGCTTTTAAGATGCTTATTAATATTGAATGTTCTCTCTCTGTGTGTGTGTGTGTGTGTGTCTGTGTGTGTGTGTCTTTCTCTCTCCCTCTCATAGACTATTAGTTATTTTTTTACTGGTGGGATCCAGAAGTGCTGAAACAACCTACCCAAGAGCTTCCAAGCCTTCATCAGGTACCTGTGGGGCTGGGGAAACAGCTTTAGCAAGTTCATTAACTATTTTCAACTAGCCGCACAAACCCAAGAAGCTAATTGCTCATTTGCTAGGCAGGGTGGGCCTTGTTCTCCAGTTCTTGGTGATCGAGATAACTGAAACTTGTTTGTATTTTCCAGCCAGAAGCTATTTCACTTAATGCTTTCAATATGGAAGCACTCTGGTTAAGGCACTGAGCAGAATTTAAAGGAATTGTTGAGTCTTAAAATTAAGCTATAAACAGAGGGCAATTTTAAGAATTTGTAAATCCTTCTTCCTGATCCTGAAGTCTTTCCCTGGGGCTGACGTTAGGCAGGGCTTGGTCATTTTCCTTCAAGGGAGAAGCCCTAAATTAAGCTCCCCTGGAGATTTCTTTGACTTGATCAGCCATGAGTTTTCTCCACAGTCAAACATTACAAATTCTTAATTTAAGCATTCTGAATTCACCATAAATCAAGCCAAGAAACACTGAAGTTTCCTATTTGGTAGATTTCAAGATGACGTTTTCTAATGTGTGTGCATGCATGCATTTGAGGGGGTGGGTAGGGAAGGGACATAGGTGAACACAACTAAGGAGGGCTCAGTCTTAAAAGTAAATTTGAAATCATTCATTTCCAAGTGAGTGGCATCCTGTTTGCATGTCATCCCTATCTCTATCTTGGTACAGGGTCCTGGTAACTGTTTTTGCACCTTCATGCATGTTGCTGGTAAATGCAGAAATAAGGAAAGTGACTGTCTTCTAAAATATTCCTTAAGCTCAACTTAAATGTTTCAGGACAACTCTCCCAGTGTCTGCTAGGATTTTTTAGACTTGACTGCATTTTTAAATGACCGATTACACCTTTTCCAAAATTTTAAGGGGTGAATATGTGCATCAGTTGCTTACAATTTATTTGCAGATTATACTGTAGAGTTATCAAGCAATCAATCCACATTTGCTTTTTTTACCCCCTTTTTATTATGTTATGTTAATCACCATACATTACATCATTGTGTTCTTACAGCATGTTGTGCTCTCAACAGTAAAAAAGCATTGAAAGAGTAGGCCTGGTCCCCATTTCTTGCAAAATTACCCTCTGGCTAGAAGAATGTTTATAATCATAAATAGATAATCCAACACAAAAACATATATATGACAGAAGATTGATATTAAAGGTAGTTAATTAAGCAGGAGGAGGGGGTTGTGGTGAAGACTGATGCATTTCATTTGATTAATATGTAAATACCAACATCCCCAATCTAAATGCCATTGTATGTAAAGTAGCAATTCTAATTTTAACAAGTTATGTATTTCTCTGAGGAAATAGCTCTGAAATATTTCTGATGAAATGTCCCTGAAAAAAATATGTTGCTTTGTGTATAGTAGATAGTCAATATGTGCTTATAGAATCAAACTGAGTTGAGAACTAAAGCCAGTAGCTGAATTTGTATGGTTATGAATAAATCAGTGGAGAAGAAAGGAATTCAGCTTCATAAACACTCAGTAAATAATATGAGAGAGTGACTTTATGAAAAGGGTATAATTTTTCTTTTGAGTTGATAATAGATATAGATAATATATAATATATACATATTTATTGTTTTTAAATTTGGACCCTTATTTGGCAGGTAAGCTGTGCCCCGAATATATGGTTTGTCTAAAACATAGCAGGATTTAAAAGAATCATCTGTGTGCTAGTCTTAAAAATCAAACATTGACAGATATATTTGGTTCAGTTTCATTCAAAATATTTGAAACTGCATAGTTGAATTAATGCTGATTAGGAAGTTTATTGACCAGAAACAATAGTTACCATAACAAACAAAATTGCCAAAAATATGTCTTGTCTCAAACCAAGATGTTAACTCTTGTTCCTCTTATGTCAAAGTAGAAGATTCATTATCAGAAATGACATAAACTTTTAAATTGGTTTTACCGGCTTTCTGAAAATACCCTGAGCATAATATTGAATGAGGCAGTCTTTTTACTTTGCTTATTTATTAAAATCTTATAACCATATCTCTTTATTTTGCAATATTCACTTTACTATGCTTCATTCATTCCTGGAATCATTCATTTAGTGTGTAAACCTACAAGGAGTAGCTTTATGCCTAGGTTTGTTTTCCCTTTGGGGATTATAATTAGGATGGAGATGACTGTGTCTAAGTCTGTGTTCACACACGCCTCCATATTGTTGTCCAAGGATTCCCTGACTTGCTAGCAGAATGAGTCATCCAGTGGTTAGCTACAACACACAGAAACGGGATGTTTCATTTCCCCCAACATTGCTTACTTGGGGCTTCAAAATCCTTACCGGAGTTACAGGTTTTCGTTTGTTTGTTTGTTTTAAGCTCTGTTTCCTAACCTAATTTTTGTTTTGGTCTTTCCTCATTTGTGCCGTCAGGATATATAGAACCACTAGGCATGCATTCATGTACTTCACAGTGGGTTTTTTTCTGTTTTTTACTTTTTGTGAATGTTTTCACATCTTCTCCCATTGGATTTTGTCAATCTTACAGAATCTGTTAACTGTGACAATAAACACAGTCCTAAACTCCATCTCATCTACTCTAGATGGAACATTAATTTGTGTTCTAATTAGATTTTATTCCACATAGTATTCTTCTGCATGCTTTACAAAATCATATTATAACCTTTCACTTAGATGTACTCTTCTTTTAAATTTAGAACAATTTTTTAAATTAAAGAAGATGGAAACTATTTTGAATATAACACAAGTCCAAAAGTTGCTAAACCTACAATTAGGTAATTGTGAGCACAATTAGCTACCAGCTGTTCGTTCTAAAGTAACAAGAGTTTGCCTGTGTCACTAATTATTTATACATAAAATTTTGCACTTTTGCATTTTGGCGTTAATTAAATCATGCAGTTAAATTACGCATGATAATTGGGCATGAAAGAACAAAATGCAAATAGAGAAAACTTAGTAAAAGTAGACCTCATGAGGAATATATTTTCTAGCCTCATAGGAAGATTAATCTATTAAGTAGTCATCTGAAGGGCTTTTTATGGAACTAACTTTGCAGTTTAGATGAGAGATTTGCTGAGAAGTCTTTCCCCCTTCAGTATATACCCTGGCTTCCCCCAGGAATTCCTGGAGGTCCCAGGACAGATTTGGGGCTCTCTGAATACTCATCTGTTTCTTTCTGGCTGCCAAAACTCCTCCTTTCTGCTTCAAATTAGAGCTGTCCCTGAGAAGTGACCTGTCATCTCTTCCAATACCTTCTTTCCTGATCTAGCTATAGGTGCCAGGCACTGTTCCAGGCACGGGAACTACACCAGTGAACAAAACAAAGTCCCTGTCTTCATGGAACTGACCTTCTAGAGGGAGGAGACAGAACAAAGACATGAGTAAATGCATGCAGTTTTATTATTTATTTATTTATTTATTATTATGTTATGTTAATCACCATACATTACATCATTAGTTTTTGATGTAGTGTCTCTAAATCATCATCTAAAACTGCGTGCATGCAGTTTTAGATGATGATTAAGTAGAGAGAATGGAATACACTGAGAATTGAGAATTGCAGCCTACTTTAGTGTTTGTTGGGAAAGACCTCTTTGAAGATGTGATATTTGATCAGAGAACCGAAGAAAGGGAGGTAGTGAGTCTTGCAGATTTGGGGGAGGAGTTCTCTAAATGTAAAAAACAAAGGGTGAAGCCCCCACAATGAAAACATATTTGATTCAGTGACCAGCAAGGATACCAGTGAGGT
The DNA here is from genome assembly GCF_009762305.2 of Zalophus californianus. NCBI lineage: Eukaryota > Metazoa > Chordata > Mammalia > Carnivora > Otariidae > Zalophus > Zalophus californianus. Next base: position 3,885,284 of record NC_045612.1, on the reverse strand, counting down.
CAAAGCAGAGTGGGTGAAGGGGAGAGTAGGATGAGTCCAGAAGGGCAGCCTGGAGCACATCATGGAGGGTCTTGTAAGCTACAGTAAGAACTTATTTTGGATTTTACCTTAAAATTACTGGAAGGTCAAGGTAGAGTTTTGAACTATACAAACAAGTCACCAAATTGAGAAGTTTTTATGGGACAAGACACTTGACCCCACCCAACTACAAGGGAGGTTTCGTTCCAAAGTTCTGATGACAGGGAAGGAGCATGTTTAACATGTCTTATCCCCTGGATTAGTTATCAATTACTCTAAAACTTAATGGCTTAACACGCATTTATTATCTCACAGTTTCCATGGGTCAGGTGTTTAAGCATGGCTTAGATTCATTCTCTGCTATAGACTCCTAACAAGGCTGTCTCAGTCAAGGTATTGGTTGGGGCTATGGTCTAGTCAAAAGGCTCAACTGAGGAAGGATCCTCGTCCAAGATCACTCACATGGTAGGTAGCAAAATTCCATTCCTTGCAGACTGTTGGAGTGAAGCCTGAGTTCCACATGACCTGTTGACTGAAGACATCTCTTGGTTCCTTGTCATGTGTACTCTCCATAGCACATCTCACAACATAGCAGCAAGCAAGTGAGAGGGCACGGGATAATACCAGTGAGAACGAGAAAAATAGGGACAGAAAAGAGAGAGAGAGAGCTAGCAAGATGAAATTCACAAGTCACAGTCTCTTCTAATGTAATCATGGAAGTGTCATCCTACCACTTTTGCCATGTTCTGTCGGATAGAAGGAAGTTTCTAGTCCCAGCCCATACTCAAGGAGGAGAAGATTACACAAAATCATGAATACCAGGAGATGAGGATCACTGAAAGTCATGTCAGAAGTTGTCTACCATTTCCTCTATCTGCAGGAGGCTTTGATTGGCCTATAGCATCTGCAGTGTGGCTCAGACCAAGGCCAAACCCAGGCCCAGCATGTGCATGGGAGCTGAGGACCTGAGAGAGATTGGTCTGGAGCAAATCAAAGGAGAAGATAATACGTTAAAAAATCTACAACGTCCAGGAAGTTTGTAGTCAGAGAAAAGGAGGCAGATACCACTGGAGCAGAAGACTGAATTAATTACCTTCCTCTGGGCACATTCTCATCATAACTCCATGCAAAGCCCTGCTTGCATTTTTATTTATCTATTTCATGTATTCATGCATCCATTCATTCTTTCCCTTTTAAATAACAGATTTATTGTAATATAATTCACATACCACAAACCCACCCGTTTAAAGCACATAATTCAATGGTCTTAATATACTCACAGAGTTGCATAGCAGTCACTGAAATCTAAGTTTTGAACATTTTAATCACGCAAAAAGGAAATCCCATACCCATTATCCCAAGTCAAGTACCATCTCCCCCTACCCCTAGTACCTAACAATCATTAATTTACTTTCTTTCTCTGTGGCTTTGCCTATTCTAGATATTCATATAAATGAAGTCATACAATATTTGTCCTTTTGTGTCTGGCTTATTTCAGTTAGCATAATGCTTTCAAGGTTCATCCATATGGTAGCATGAATCAGTACTTCATTTTTATGGCTAAATAATATTACATTGTATGGATATACCATATTTTGTTTATCTAGTCATCAGTTGATGGACATTTAGATTGTTTCCATCTTTATAGCTATTATGAATAATGCTGCTATGAACATGTTAAAATTTTGCACATTTACGTACACAAATACATACATACAAACATACATAATACAAAAGCAAAATTGCCGGGCTATTGTGTATACTTAATTTAACCGAGTAGTGCTGGACTGTTCTCCAAATGCCTGGCCTTGTCTATGCTCCCACAGCAAAGCATGAGGATTCCTATAATACCTCAGTTCTGTCAACACTTGGTAATCCATAGCGTTCTAATATTTTCCAGGCCAACAGATGTAAGATATCACATAGATGTTTTAATCTGCATTAATTAATGAGCTGGAGCATTTTATATACTTGCTTTTTGGGTTTCCTCTTTCATAAATGTTTTGTTCCTTTATTCTTTCCCCATTTTCCTATTAGGCTTCCTATCTTTTTGGTGATGCTTTTGAAATATTAGTTTCTGTTGGCATTAGATATTGCAATTTTTTTCTCCCATCTTACCATCTGTCTTTAATTTTTTCCATGATGTCCTTCACTAAACAGAAATCTTTAATTGGAATGTAATTAAATTTATTAATTTTCACCTCACATCTTTGGGTTTAGAGAAAAACAAAGATTTTCTTATTTAAGGAATTCTTCCTTACTCCAAGATGAAAAAATATTTTTGTAATTTCCTTTTCAATGTTATTTTTTCCTTTCATAATTATTCTTGAAAACATTAGGAATCCACCTTCATACAGATTGTTAGATGGGAACCTAGTTTGATTTTTCCTCCCATTATAAGACAATTCTCCTAACACCATCCACCAAATAATCTATCCTTTCCTGTAATCTGTGGTACCACTTTTATCATATCCTATGATCCCATATATATCTGGGTCTCTCTCTGAACTCTATTTTGTTCCATAGTCTGCTTAAATTTAATACTATCTCTAGCATGACTTGAGCTCGACTCTGTGTGCATTCACCTTGGTTATTTTCCTCAGTGCTCGGAAAGTAATAACTCCTCAAAACAACAAAACAAAGCCAAGCTTGCAAGACAAATCTGAGCAGGGGCTCACCTGCTGGATTTGGTATAGGCAACACTTTTGTGCCAAGGGCTCCTTGCAAGTTGAAGGCTTAGCTCAGTTTCCAATTCTCAATTTTCTTCATTCTAAAGAGTTTGTGGCAATTCCTTGCCCCATGGGACAGCCAGGAACTCGTGCCATAAATTGCTATAAATCAAGAGCTTTGATGCACTTGTAACAAATCCAGTAGGCAGCAGATTTTCTCAGCTTAATTAAATGATGCTTATTGTTAATTTACCCTAGTATCCTGGTAGCTGTCCACGGAGATTTCTATTATCCAACATCAGTAGTGAGAATGAGGTAGGACTTACTCAAAAGACATACAATGGGAATATATAACTACCTTCAGGTTGTACGCAAATAGAGTATCAGCACTTGTTCATATTATAATTATTTCTTTGTATCCTCCAGTTAGCCATGACTAGTTAGGCATTATGACTAGTTATCAACTGAGTTTTATAGTAATTTTGTGTCATGTTTAAAATAATCATAAAGCTGTATACATATTTTGCTCAAATATTTGATCTCCAGCCATGAAGCCCATACTTGCTTTGAGCTAACTGTGGCACATGATTGTCTGCAACCAGGCTACAACAAGCTGTTTGGGGCCAAGCAGGTCGGTGCATTGCCTTTGTATGGTTTCTCATAATTATCAATTTCCTCTCCTTCCTCTCCCTTTTATTTCTGTCATACATACCAGTTCTCACTCCTAGAGTCTCATTTTCTCACTTCTAATTTTTAATTGATATATAATTTACATATCCTAAATTTTACCCTTTAGAGGAATATAATTCAGTGGTTTTACAGTGTATTCACAAGATTGTATGAACATCACCTTTATGTAATTCCAGAACATTTCATCACCCCCAAAAGAAACCCTGTCCCCTTTGGTAGGGACTGCCCCCATTCTTCCTCCCCTCAGCTCCCAGAACCACTAATCTGCTTTCTGTCTCTATGGATTTGCTCATTCTGGACATTTCGTTATAAATGGCATCTTTTTTATTATGGTTAAACACATGTAACATACAACTTTCTAGCTTAACAATTTTATTTTTTATTTTTTTAAGATTTTATGGGGCGCCTGGGTGGCTCAGTCATTAAGCGTCTGCCTTCGGCTCAGGTCCTGGTCCCAGGGTCCTGGGATCGAGTCCCTCGTTGGGCTCCCTGCTCGGCGGGAGTCTTGCTTCTCCCTCTCCCACGCCCCCTGCTCGTGTTCCCTCTCTCACTGTGTCTCTCTCTGTCAAATAAATAAATAAAATCTTAAGGGCGGAGAGAGAGAGAGAGAGAGAAGGAGCGGGGGGAGGGCCAGGAGCAGACTCCCCGTTGAGCAGGGAGCCCGACGTGGGACTCAATCCTGGGACTCCAGGATCGTGATCTGAGCCGAAGGCAGACCCTTAACCAACTGAGCCACCCAGGGACCCTATCTTAAAACCATTTTAAAGAATACAGTTGAATAGTATTAAGTATATTCACATTGTTGTGCAGCCAATCTCCAGAACTCTTTTCATCTTGCAAAACTGAAACTCTGTCCCCGTATATGACAACTTTCCATTTCCTCTTTCCTCGAACTCCTGGCAACCAGCCCACTATTCTATTCTACATTTTGTCTCTATGAATCTGACAACTCTAGGTACTCATATAGGTGAAATCATACAGTATATATGTCTTTTTGTGACCAGCTTATTTCACTTAGCGTAATGTTTTCAAGCTTCACCCATATTGTATCATCAGTCAGTTAAACATAGAATTACCATTTTTATGGCTGAATAATATTCCACTGTATGGATAGACCCTATTTTGTTTATCCAGTCATCAGCTGATTGACATTTGGGTTATAATTGTACTACTTTGCATTCTCACCAGCAGGGTGTGCAGGTTCCCATTTGTTCACATCTTCAACACTCCTTATCATCTGTCATTTTGATAGCCATCCTAGTGGGTTGCAGCCAGAATTCCCAACCCACTGCCCATCCTCATAATTTCGGATCTGAGCCAGGGCAGCTGGAGCCAGCTGAAGGGAACTATTGGGTATACTGGGTATACTGGGTGACAAGAAGGCCAATGATTGGAGGAGTGGATTGATTTTTTTTAAAACAAGAACTATTTGTTTTCTAAAGTTTTTTGACAAAAATTCATCTGAACTCTCGGTTTTGGACTGATTAAAATAATCGGGTGACTAGACTGTTTGAATAAACAATGTATGGTGGGCTGGGTGGAGCCAGCCCACTCTGAGTTTGAATCCCAGTTCTGTCTCCCTGGACTAGTTATTTCGTTTTCCTGGGTCTGTTTCTCTCTTCTGTAAAATGAGGTACAATCACAATCAGATGAAATGTATGTAAAAGAATCTACACACTTCTGGCACAGAATAGGTACACAGTAGATCAGTAGATCTTCATTTATTTTTTCTTTGATTCTTACCAACCTTTTTTTTTTTTAGATCAATTTTTACTAAAATTTCCTTTGATTTCAGCCCTCAAGTATTCCTTGAGGTATGCTGGCTTTTCATGACAGATAACACAGAGAAAGTGGAGAATACTCAGGTGGCTTTTCTGGGGAGAAGAACATTTGGTTGATTTTTTTTTAAAGGAGGGTTATTAAAGCCCTACACACTTCAGTGTGTTTAAAGCTTCACAGTCTGAGTCAAGCTGCGTACCTTAAGCTGTTATGGTTGTCATGGTAAGTAGTGTTTGCTTTCCATAGCAACTGAAGCTACAAATATTTATACAAATGCTGAAAAGAATGGCCAGAGAACAAAAACATGCCTTGCTCACAGTCTTAAGTGAAGATGTTTTCTCCTATAAAAGCATCCTAAAGTCCTGTGCTGCGGGGGCCAAGGGAAGGCTGCCCAAAATGTACCACAGTGGGGTACTGATTATTTTGAATTGAAGCTACATGGGAAGCAACTGGTGCAAAGACACTCAGCCCCTCCTCTGTCCCCCTGAAAGCAGGAAACAAATCTCCCATATGAAAAATACCCTCCCTATACTAAGAAGTAAAAAGACATCCTTGTCACCAGACATAGGGACTTTTTGTGGATGCAAAATACATGAGGGCATGATATAGTGGGAGCAGCCAGTCCTTCTCATCTGGGCTCTCAGATTCTGGACAATCCTTCCCAAAGGATTCAGTGGGCTTCCGTGTCCTTAGTTGGAAAATGAGGGGCTTGGGCCAAACCATCAGTAAGGACTCACTTGGCTACACCAGCATCACTAAGGCAGAACCCCCAGGAAGTCCCATACTTGTAAGAGCTCCTTAGCGGTTCACCCACAGTCTGTAGGTTGGAGAGCATAGGTAATTTGAATGTTCCAAACTTACTCTTGCTAAGTTGAGAGTACAGGAAGAACACATGGGCATTTAGGCCCTCTGGGAACATATGTTAACAATTGGTCTTTCTTTTTAGTTAATGATCTCCCAGAAAAAAAAAATTATCTTTCTTCCTGGTTTCAAAGCCAGAACATGTCTCTTCCGTAGTTTGTCACATTAAAATATTTAGTGAACGCTCTAGCAAAGTTCTAACTGTTGTGCAGTGAGAAGAGAAGAGCACCCATTATGATTGGGAGGGTATTAGAGGCTGTGAGAATGGGATGGGGTTTTCCTCAACAGCCCGAAGTCCTTGTGGCACAGATAGTATTCCCACCGGGGGAATGATGTGACATGAACTTTTTGAAAGGCACCGTGGCTGCTGGGTGGAGACCAGTTTGGAGGGGACAAGAGTGAGAGCAGGAGGGACTCCAGTCAGGGGTGCAGGCCAGAGCTGAAGGGGCTGTGGACTAAAAGGGTGGATCCTTGCAGAAATCACTGATTGCTTTTTTTTTTTTTAATTCAAGACGGAATGAAATAGCACTCCTTAAATTCCTTTCATGTATTTATCATTGAATTTTCCCATAAGTAAAATAGGTCATACTTCACTAAAGTACACCACTATATATTAGTATCATACCAGGAAAAATGGGGGACTTTTAACAGAAACTCAACTCACACATTGATCCATGTATTCCAGATGTACTAGAAATATTACTACATTTTCACAAAATGGCATCTGACTGAACTGGAGATGAACAAAGGTGTGAGTGCTCTTATAAGCCAGGAGTGACTTGAAGTTGATATTGTGCAAGTGTGTTGTCTTTTCCCTCAAGAGATATAAAAATGGGATACTTATTTCCTTTGGGGATGAAGCAAACAACCGGCAGTTTGATGCCCACACGGAGATAAAATGTTACATCACTTGTTTTTTTGTTTTATTTTTTGTCTTCCAGGGAATTCCTTTGGAGATTTCCATGGAATTTTGGGGCTTGCCGTAGAGGCTACTCGTGGCTGTTCTTTGCAGAGGAATGCCTAGTCTCTGATATTGGCAGGTCCCCTGTGAGAAAGACCAGAGGTAAAGTGGTACCTCCAAGCAAGATCAGAAGAATCTCAAGTGGAAGTCCCCCAAATCTTGCATGCTGTGTTCAGAGGGGATGGACATCTGGAAGCCCTGCCTGCCTTTGGTGAGTATTTTATTGTCCTTCCTGATGGTAATTACATCCCCACTGACCAGGGCCTCCTTCTTGCTGGGCTCTGTGCCAGGCATTTTGCATGAATCATCCCATCGAATCCTCCCTACTCTATGAGGCAGGTACTATCTATTATTGGGTCCATTGGTGAGAGGACACTGTGGCTTCAGAGAAGTTAATGACATTCTCCAAGACTGGCCAAGATTTATACTTAAGCCCAAGCTCTTCCTGGTCTGCTGCTGCTAATCTCTCTGCTTTTGGGGGCGACTCATGGTTTGTTTCTGAGGAAGGTTGGTCAGTCATTTTAGGATTAATGCTTTTAGTAATCCCTCTCTTTTGAATGTTGTCTTTGACAACTCAGTAGTAATTGTATAATTAAAGGTAATTAATGCTGATGATATGCTCTACAAATGACAAGCATTACATACCTACACGTTATCCTTCCCTCGTTGCATGTAATCTGGCGCTGAAAGAATTGGTTTGTTTTCGGATGAGAAGAACTTGAGAGTTGGGGGCAATGGCACCTGGCTTTTCTGCCCTTTACGCAACACTCTGCTTCAGGATTTAGGGAAGTGTTATGTAAATGCCTGCCTCACTGAACAGCTTCTTGCTCTATCATTTCCTGGTTATTTCGGATGTCATGCCATGCTGAAGCTTTGAAACTGAGAATTTGTGGTGCCTGAAGGCTGTACTACGGCTACAAATCCGAATGGTGTACTTAAAATGCACTGGGAAGAGTCATACTGTTTTAAAATGAGTCCCTCCTGAAACTGAGTTTAGGAGCTTCTTTCTAAACTCCACAAGAAGTTTAGGATTTTAACTTGTTTTTAAGGGAAGCATAGTTGACATGCAATGTTATGTTAGTTTCAGGGGTACCAGGATTTTAAGTTTAATTTTAGAATGGGGAAAAGAATATATCCAAAGCTCCCCCCCCCGCCACCCCATGGTGATGCACTCCCCGGCTTTATTGAGATATGATTGACAAATTAAAAAATATATATCTGAGGTGTACAACATGGTGTTTTGATATATTTTTACATCCTACATATACATATATTTTGTGCAATGATTGAATGGTCCAGTTTTGAAATCAGAAAGATTGTGTTGTAGATAGAAAGTTCTGGAGCCCTTTCTGTGGCATGTCCTTGTTTGAGGGACAAATGTTGTCACTATTATGAATAAAGTTTAATATTAATGATATTGTTAAAGTAATATTTACTTTGTTCATCCCATACTGTATGCTGGGTCAGAATTAAAGGTGGTTTTCAATCTTTCAACTCATTGGAGGTCTTTCTACCTTGTCTTTTTAACAAAATTGGCCAGCTTGAGAAAACAACATGTCGTGTTAAACCTATTCGTCAGTGAGGATTACTCAGTTCTGGAGTGAGTGGCTGAGGGAAGTGGTGGAATTGTCTTCTCTGAGTCTTTAGAAACAGACCTGAGAAGTCCAATCGTGTAGTGCAGGGCAACCCTGCAAAGCTCTGCTGGATGTCTCCGCAGGAAAAGACTGGTGAGGAGGGCAAACTGAGAAGGTGAAGGAAAGCTGTCTCGTGGTTGGGATCGTCATGCTTAATGAGATGACAAGTCAAGGGGAACAGCCTACAGTTGCCCTCCCTTTGTCCTCTGGGGCTCAGGGCACCACTGAGGCTGCCCCCAAAGAGCGGCACTGGCCCGGCAGGACTTGATACTCAGCTTGATACTCGGCTTGCTACTTGGCTTGCTACTCAACCACGGATGAAATTTTGGTTCCCCTCAGGCTGCAAGGACCTTTCTGATTAGGAGGAGATCAGAGCCTCTTTAGCTCCACTACGGAGCCCCGATTGGACCCAAAATACCCCCATCTTCCGGCTCCACAGCCCTCAGCAGGTGCCGCTGTGCAGTGCTCTGCGCTGGAGCGGAACCTTAGGGGGATCGGAAGTCAGGAGCTGCGCGGAAGGGGCGTCCCGCACCCCAGTTCCGGAGGCGGTCTCTGTGACCCCAACAGCTCAAGTCAAGGCGGAGATAGCCCTTGCCCCCCGCTGGGTACCCTGGGAGCACCGCTGGCTTGGGGGTTTCACTCTCTGAGGAATCGGAGGCGGCGCTTCACTCACGGACTCTCGGGGCTCTCAGCGAGGCCGGAGGCCAAGGAGGAGCTTGCAGACCCTCAGCCCGCCCCGGCCCGCTCCTCGGCTCCCGTGGACCCCGGGCACCCGGCTCGCAGTGGAGGCGTCCCAGAAGGCAGAGGGTAAGCACAGGCAAGTGAGGGCTCCCGGGAGGTAACAGACCTTGGGTGGCACGCTGCCATTTGCCACCGCCGGGGGTTCAGAGAAACGTCTTCCGGAGCACCTCAGGAGGGTGGCTTGGTTGGGAGGACCGTGGGGTGGGCGGGTGGGAAAGCCGGCGTTCTGAGGCCTCCATAGGGACGGCATCGCAGGTGGCACTGCAGGAAGCACCCTTTCACTCTTCTTTGGAAATTTCTAGAAAGTTCCCAGCATCAGCCTAAGCCCGAGAAACAGATCGGCGAGGAAGGTGAGGGAGTAGGAAAGCCAGAGGCTAGCACAGTTGAGGCGGGATGGAAAGCAGGAGATTGACCTGGCTGTAGTAGGCCGAGCAGCTGGTGCACGGTGAAACTGCAGACTTTCCAAGTTCGAAAGCCATGTTGCAAGCGTGAGTTTTCAAAGGAGCCACTTGGTTTCCTTTGGTTCTGTTCTCAGAAGATAAGGCGTTTGCTTTAGGACTGGTATCTGAGCCCATCCAGACTGAGAGCAGAGAACTCTCAGCTACTCCAGAAAATCCCTTCTTTTATTTTTTAAAGATTTTATTTTTAAATAAAGATTTTATTTTTTAAAATAAAATTGATTTTATTTTAAAAAGTAAAGATTTTATTTTTTAAAATAAAATAAAATAAAATTTAAAAAATTTAAATAAATTTTTAAAGACAGAGAGAGAGACAGCGAGAGAACACAAGCAGGGGGAGGGTCAGAGGGAGAAGGAGGCTTCCTGCTGAGCAGGGAGCCAGATGTGGGACTCGATCCCAGGACTCCGGGATCATGACCCGGGCCGAAGGCAGACGCCTAACGACTGAGCCACCGAGGCGCCCGAAAATCCTTTCTTTTAAAATGGAGTAATGCTAACATAAAAGCTGAACCCCCGTTATGAATCTAAAAACCTGTAGTATTCATAACTGAAGCCTAGATAAATATAAACAAATGCCCTTAACAGCATTAAGTAAATAGGACCCTCCCCCAAAGTGAACAAAATAAACAAAAACAAATCAAGTGAACAACTCAGTTTGTGGAGAAGCTTTTATGGTTAATAGAACAACTTATGTAAAAATAGTCTTATTGTGTTTAAATTGATTTTCTGAAACTGTTCTTTTTTTGAAAAATACAGCCAAATTGAGTATGAGAGGGAAGGAACTCTGGCAATTTTGAATATTTTTTTCTATCAGTAAAAGGAAGAATAGCATGTTCTGCACTGCATTGGGCGTGGGGGCAGCTGCAGCTTTTAACTCTCCTATGAACTAAAGAAATGGAGTTTTTATTTAATAATCAACCAGATGAACTTGGTAGAGAAATTTAATGAATTATTTTAGCAAGGGTCCCAAATTTTACTTTGTTACCGACAAGCACATACTACCTTCATTTTATAAAGTCAAACTTTGCATGTAAATAGTTGCATAGTTTATAACTCTGGAAGTAAGACTACCACAAAGCCATGTACTAGGAGTTTGAAATTGGAAATACCCCCCCAAAAAAACAAACAAAAAACAAAAAACCAGACCACATCATGGCCATGAAATGTGATCAGTTCTTAAGTATTTTAAAACACAAATGTCTAGATGCCATTGCCCCACAGGTGGTGATGGCAGTAGCCACAAGGTCAGTGCCTAGCAAACTAGGGAAGCGCAGTTAAAGCACCAAGCTATTCGGATGTTGTGAGCAAAGTAGAAACTAGTATTTTTAAGATTTCAAGGAATTTTGCTCTCTCCCAGGTGGAAGCAAAACCTGAAAGATGAGAGAATAGATAGCTGTAAATCCGGCAAGGCCAGGAGGAAAAAAAAGGGAGAAAAAAGACAGGGCAAGGTCTATATGGTTTCCCTGCTGTTCTTCTGGGGTGTATTCATCAGTAGATTACTAATTTCTGTGACCGCACACATAAAGAAGGAATTTGAAAGCAAACATAATTTTCATTATACTGATTAAGGGAATTTTGCATTATTATTTTTGACCTATTCCTTTAAACAAAAGAAAAAGAGGATCAACTTCTCATATAGTGACTAACCCCTCAAAGAAGTGTGTTTTTTCCTTTTCTAATTTAAAATGGCAGATGAGGAGCCCCAGAGTTCTAATTGCTTGATACTGGGAAAACAGAGTGAGCAAGCAGGCCAGTGAATCATCCAGGGGCTCTGGCTTGGTCAGTTGGGGTTATTACATATGTAATTGGATTAAAATGAAGATAGCCCTTTATTTGTGTAGCTCAGCAGCTTGAGTGTGGTCCCCTGCGACAGGGGACCTTGGGTGGTGGGCGAGGCCACTGGGGGTCATTGTGTGATGACCCAGGGAGGAACGCTTGGATTTCACATGCTGGCGGGTTATTTCACTACAAAATGATTCTCTTAACTAATGATGTAATGTATGGTGATTAACATAACAATAAAAATTAAAACAAACAAACAAACAAAAAACCCCAAAATGATTCTCTTTTGGGTCCTTGCCTTGTGAATGTTGTTATTTCTCTCAGGAAAATACATTTTAAACAATTCTTTTTTTTATAGTTTTCTTTTTCTTTTTTATTTATTATTTTTTTAATTTTATTTATTTATTTGAGAGAGAGAGAGAATGAGAGATAGAGAGCACGAGAGGGAAGAGGGTCCGAGGGAGAAGCTGACTCCCCGCTGAGCAGGGAGCCCGATGTGGGACTCGATCCCGGGACTCCAGGATCATGACCTGAGCCGAAGGCAGTCGCTTAACCAACTGAGCCACCCAGGTGCCCCACATTTTTAAACAATTCTGAGAAAGGTTTGCATGTATGGTATATCTCCATAGATAAATAAAATAGCATAGGAATAATTTTTTTCTTGTTCTTCTTAATGGAATGAATTCCCACTTTAATCCCCTTATTTTGAGGTTAGTCGCTTGACTTTGAATATCAGGGCAGGAGAATATCAGGCTGAAAGTCCATCCCAGCAATGACAGGACCTCTTAGCAGGGTCCTTCTCTTACCCAGAGCTGCAGCTGCACAAGGGGGAAAATGTCACTTTTGGAGGAATCATAAATTCCTCTTGTTTTATAAAACTAAGCAATTCTGCCACCAAATAGGTAGCCAGTCTATTTTAATCACTCCAGAATGCATTCGCCTTGATCACATTCAGAAACAAATACTGCCAACCGAAGTGCTTGCTCTAAGAAATAATACGGTCCAGTTGCGTCTGAAGTATGTAGCTTTGTTTTGCTTATTTCTCTCTGTGTTCTGCAAGAAAAGGGAGCATAGAGGTGTGACTACACCAAGGCATTGAAAGAGGATATTTTCCATTAAACTCCAGGGAATCGCTGGAAAGCATTAACTCATGGCTTTGAAAGTACGTGGGCCAAAATGGCTAGGTTGGAGAGATGTTTGGGCTAAGTGATGAGAAGGCCTGGGTGCCGCCCCACCCATCAGTAAGTCACTGCACAGAGAAATCTCTGCCTCTGAACCTGGCCGAGCATTTGTAGGGAGGGGAGGGAACCGGGCCCTTCTTCTAATTGCCAGGGGCAGGTATAGAGGCTGTGTCCCTCTCCCTTACTAAGCCAGGACCGTTGTGTGCAACTTTGTTTGCAGATCAATTCACAGGTACCCAGATTCTTTAGTGATTAGAATGAATTGGACAAAAAACAAAAAAACCCTCCTACTCCTCTTAAATTAACCGAAAGCTGTTTAGGTTAATGAAGTAATTATGGTTGTGGGGAAAGCAATTGGTTAGTGGTGGTAAAACAAACAAAAAAAAGTGATGAAAGTATAGCTTAATTCTTCTGGTTTTAGCCCCAATTCAAATGTCATTCAACATGTTCACATTGTGACAGGCATTCTTGGAGCTGGGGACCGGCAAAAAGCCAGTGGAGTAAGAGATACTGCTTTCAGCGAAGCCCCACAGGCTAGAGGGCGATTGTGTCACGAAGTGCTTGCATTATGCTTGAATATGTGACAGCATCCTTGGTACAGCAGAGGAAGGAGTGGCTGACTTCCCTTGGAGCGGGGGGAAACAGTTGGGCCTTGGCACATCTTCCTCAAAGAGAGAGATTTAGACTGGGCTTTGAAGGATGAATTCTATATCCTTAGAAGGGGAAGCGGAGGGAAGGGCATAGATGAACAAAATCAAAGAGGACTGAAGAAGGATGGTGTTTTCCAAAGCAGGAGGTGACCTAGCACTGAAGCAGGAAGTTTGGGCAAGTTTAGAACCTGAGTGTGAGGTACTGGTGGGACATCTAGGAAGCATCCAGGGCCAGAGCTCAAGGGAACAGTCTGGGCTGGAAATAAAGACCTAGAGTCGTGGAGGTTTCCCTTTGGCAGAGGCTTCTGTGGACTATTGGCACCTCTTTATGGCTGTGGCGTGGGGAAACTGAGTCATGCCTATCCACTCCAGCCATAAAAAACTGCTCTGCCCCTGGTCATGCCATGTAACCCATGCTGTGTCTGAATGTTGATAGCTGAACTCAAGCTATGTGTGACACAGTGTTCCCACTGGGTTTTCAAGGTGATGATCCCAGAACATCAGTCTCTTGAAACACAAGAGTCAAAAAATTCTCAGGTTTTTAAATAGAGCACATAAACTGCCTTTGAGGTAGGCCTCCCAGTTCACAGTTTGCAAAGAAACTTTACCTTTTCCCTTTGTCCTTTATCAAGAGAGTAAGACCTCTGTAAGGCTTTTCCCAAACACTACATAAATATTAAATTGACCTATGAATGCTGTTTATGAGGAATAGAATATTGTTCTTGTTATTTGATACGTATTTATGGAGTATGTGTCCTGACTTGAGTTTAGCTAATGGCCCGCTAAGGAAGGGTGCTTTGGAGGTTGATGACTTTTTCTTCTGATTCTGTTTCTAACAGTTAAGCACACTGTTTAAGTAACAGGTTGTTCTTTGATTATAGAGTGTTCATGACCACTAATAAATGTACCCCATATTTAAATGTACAAGTTGCACCTCTGGGAGGGCAGGGAGCTAAGGGCAGTCAGCCTTTCATATGCTAATACCTGAGATCTAGGCACACTAGATATTACTCAATCAAGCTAATATTTAGCTTTGGAAATTAAAGCATAAATTCATGACTTTGATTAGTGTTCTTCTCTCCGTATTGATATTTAACCATAATATATGTATGCACACAACGTTCCAAGATTTTTCTTTTTATTTTTTGTCGATGTATGTTGTACTTGCCGCAGTATTTGTTGAATTCATGAATGCTATTGTTTTTCAGAAGAAGGCGTCCAAGAGGTGTTGTACTCCCAGTGTGTCTTCATGCTGTTTGTCTCCTTGTTTAAGTGAACTTTAACATTCAGTGTTAAAATGAACCTTATCATTTGGGGCACTCACCAAATACATGGGTGTGCTGTGCATCTTAGACTTTTCATGGAACTTGCCCTCCTTTATGGTATCTGATCTTCCTGAGAGGACCTTATGGGGTGGTGAGGTCCAGGCTTAACACCATTTTACAGGTGCTCAGAGAGGCCAGATGGCTTGTCCTAAGGTCACATGGCTAGGGCCGAACTGGGACTAGGTCCCAAGCGTTCTGACTGCGAGAATATTGTTGATTTCCACTAGTTTTGCAACCTCCCTAGTGAAGCCACTGGATCAATAATTTTTAAAGTGTGAACTTGTAAGTCAACCGTTTCCTCACAGGAAGAAATAAGTATCTCCCTTAGTATAGGTGAAGAGTTGTAGAAGATTCACTCTCCTCCTTGGGGTGTGTCAAACCCACTTTGAAACATTCGTGAGTACTCTGCAGACAGGACTTCAGAAGAGCTGTTTACTCTTAGCCTTTTCTAGCATAAGCTCCATTTGCTGATCTTCTCAAGAACCTACGTGTGAGCTGTGCTGTATGGTGTGGACCACACAGTGCTTGGAAGTGAGAAATCTTTAAAGTAACAGGCAGGACTTTGGGAAATGGAAAGGTCTGCACTAAAGGATTGTACTTTGAGGTGAAATTCACAAACAAAGTCAATCAACATGAAAAATCTGGAAACTCTCAGTGAGAGCTGTTTCATCTTTCTCTACATTCCACAAGAAACAAGTTGGAACCTTTGTGTGAAGTTCCAACTTACATAATCACAGAAAGCATTTCAAGTGTATCGAGCAGAGGCACTATTGTGGCTGTCAATGAGGGCATTTGCGGAGCCTCACTTTAATGTGGTTGTGTCTTAACCATCAGCATTAAGAAAAAGAATTGGGTAGGAATGGGGGCTGGGAGTGGGGTGGGCAGGAGGGCATGTGGCTTGGGCAAAGCCAAGAGTCAGCAACAATTAGGGAGTTCATTTAAGTGAGGAGGTCCGCAGTCTTTCATTCAGGAAATGGAAGGTTTCTTTGGTCCCTCTTCTAATTTGAGAACCGTGTGGCTAATATATTGAGTAACTTTTTACCAAGGTGGTATATATATTTTTGATCATTCATGCGATATTGGCACATAATTCATGTATTGGTCTTAAGTTATTTTTGTTGCATACAGGTTTTCATTCAGGGACATGCCCCTTTTAAAAAATTATTCAGATTCTGGGAGACAGCTTCCCTGCTTTCTCGGATAAGGCAGCCTAGGATATACAGAAGAGTGGAATAATGTTGAGGGGAACTGGAGATTGGGCTGGGAAATTACCTTAAGGTCAGGGGGCTAAAATAAATTAGGAGAAGCCACCTAACTTCTGAAGGGCTTGTTCCTTAGTTGATAAATAGGTATCAGTTAGACTTGCCTTGGGAACAAACTGTATTTACAGAGTTTTCACAGTTACATAAAAAAGATTGGAAAGCAATCATCTGAAATGGCAATATTTGCCCCTGGGTGGTAGAATTATGTTTGCGTTGTTTCTCTGTTCCATTTTGTAAATTTAACGCTCTTAAAAATAAGAAAACTAAACTAAATTTCTTTTTAAAAAGGAAATGTCAAAAGAAACAAGAAGGCTGGCTCTTTCTCAACATTCTAATGGGAAATGATTATAGTGTTCTACGAAGCTATCGAAGGGGCTACATAGTGATGGAAGGTTTTTTGATTTCTTTCGGAAGGATTGTAGGGAAGGGCTTTGCTGGCGCTTCCAGATCCCACTGCTCCTTTCTGATGTGAAGGTGGCCCCGGGACCTTTGTCTTGAGTGGTGAACGCCCAGCATGCAGCCAGGAGCACTAGCAGTGGGCACTCCGTTACAGAGCACCTTTTGGGTCTGGGGATAACAATTGTCCCGCCTCTTATTCCGTAAGCTGTCAGGCTTGTGGGCTGCCAGCTGCCTTAGCTTTACCAAAAGGAGGCGGTTCTCGTTTATTCTTTTACTGTGTATTGTCAGCTGAATAAAGCAGCCTACCACAGCCTCTGGGACAAAAGCTCTCCATGAGGATTACGCTGCCAGGTTGGAGAAAGGCCCTTTCAATGCTATACAGCCTCAAATAGGGGCTGTGTTCAGCTGACCACCTTTATGCAAATCCCTTTTCTTTGTTGAAAGGCTCCCCCTGAGACAGAGGCCAGCTAAGCTTTTCTGGACAGATAGGCTTTGTGCAGGGCTGGGAGAGAGATCGCCCAGGTTAGGTGCTCCTGGGAAGAAAAGCCAATTGAAATGGTTTTGTAAATGCCATTGCTAATAAATTGAACACTGGCAAAAAAACTTCTCACAATTCAGATATTATTGACAAAGAACAAATTATTCCTCAAATGGAACAGATTAAAGTGGCATAGAGTTTGGGAGTGCTGCAATTGTTGATCTTTGACATTATGCAAAATATATTACATCTGTATCTCTTGTTTCTAGTTCTCTTCATATCCTTCCTGATCTTGGTCTTCCTTGTTATTTTATTTTATTTTATTTTATTTTATTTTATTTTATTTTATTTTATTTTATTTATTTTATTTTATTTTATTTTAATGTTAGGCTAGTCACCATACAGTACATCATTAGTTTTTGATGTAGTGATCCACGCTTCATTGTTTTCGTATAACACCCAGTGCTCCATGCAATACGTGCCGTCCGTAATACCCATCACCGGGCTCACTGATCCCCCCACCCCCCTCCCCTCTAAAACCCTCAGTTTGTTTCTCGGAGTCCATTGGCTCTCATGGTTCGTCTCCCCCTCCGACTTCTCCCCCTTCGTTTCTCCCTTCCTTCTCCCGATGTCCTCCATGCTATTCCTTATGTTCCACAAATAAGTGAGACCATGTGATAATTGACTTTCTCTGCTTGACTTATTTCACTGAGCATCATCTCCTCCAGTCCCATCCATGTGGATGTAAAAGTTGGGTATTCATCCTTTCTGATGGCTGAGTCATATTCCATTGTAGATATGGACCACGTCTTCTTTACCCATTCATCTGTTGAAGGGCATCTTGGCTCTTTCCACAGTTTGGCTATTGCGGACATTGCTGCTATGAACATTGGGGTGCGTATGGCCCTTCTTTCACTACATCTGTGTCTTTGGGGTCAATACCCAGGAGTGCAATTGCTGGGTCATAGGGTAGCTCTATTTTTAATTTTTTGAGGCACCTCCACACTGTTTTCCAAAGTGGCTGTACCACTTGCATTCCCACCAACAGTGTAAGAGGGTTCCGCTTTCTCCACAACCTCTCCAACATCTGTTGTTTCTTGCCTTATCAATTTTTGCCATTCTAATTGGTGTAAGGTGGTATCTCAATGTGGTTTTGATTTGATTTGAATCAAATGATGGCTGATGATGAAATGATGGATGATGATGATGAAAAATAATAATTATTTTTTCATGTGTCCGTTAGCCATTTGTATGTCTTCTTTCGAGAAGTGTCTGTTCATGTCTTCTGCCCATTTTTTGACTTGATTATTTGTTTTTTGGGTGTTGAGTTTGAGAAGTTCTTTATAGATCTTGGATACCAGCCCTTTATCTGTAGTGTCATTTGCAAAAATCTTCTCCCATTCTGTGGGTTGCCTCTTTGTTTTGTTGACTGTTTCCTTTGCTGTGCAGAAACTTTTTATCTTGATGAAGTCCCAAAAATTCATTTTTGCTTTTGTTTCACTAGCCTTTGGAGATGTATCTTGAAAGAAGTTGCTGTGGCCGATGTCAAAGAGGTTACTGCCTATGTTCTCCTCTAGGATTTTGATGGATTCCTGTCTCACATTGAGGTGTTTCATCCATTTTGAGTTTAGCTTTGTGTATGGTGTTAGAGAATGGTCGAGTTTCATTCTTCTGTATATAGATGTCCAGTTTTCCCAGCACCATTTATTGAAGAGACTGTCTTTTTTCCATTGCATATTTTTTCCTGCTTTGTCGAAGATTAGTTGACCACAGAGTTGAGGGTCCATACCTGGGCTCTCTGTTCTGTTCCATTGGTCTATATGTCTGTTTTTGTGCCAGTACCATGCTGATGCTTTGTAATATAGCTTGAAATCGGGTAACGTGATGCCACTAGCTTTGTTTTTCTTTTTCAAAATTTCCTTGACGATTCAGGGTCTTTTCTGTTTCCATACAAATTTTAGGACTGTTTGTTCCAGCACTTTGAAAAATGTCATTGGAATTTTGATCAGGATGGCATTGAAGGTATAGATTGCTCTGGGTAGCATAGATATTTTAACAATGTTTATTATTCCAATCCATGAGCATGGAATGTTTTTCCATCTTTTTGTGTCTTCTTCAATTTCTTTCATAAGTGTTCTGTAGTTCCTAGAGTAAAGATCCTTTACCTCTTTGGTTTATTCCAAGGTATCTTATGGTTTTTGGTGCTATTGTAAATGGAATCGTTTCTCTAATTTCTCTTTCTACAGTTGCATTGTTAGTATATAAGAAAACAACTGATTTCTGTGCATTGATTTTGTATCCTGCCACATTACTGAATTGCTGTATGAGTTCTAGTAATTTGGGGGTGGAGTCTTTTGGATTTTCCACATAAAGTATCATGTTGTCTGCAAAAAAGAGTTTGACTTCTTCTTTGCCAATTTGAATAGTTTTATTTCTTTTTGTTGTCTGATTGCTGTTGCTAGGACTTCTAGTACTATGTTGAACAATAGTGGGGAGAGTGGGCATCCTTGACATGTTCCTGATCTTAAGGGAAAGGCTTTCAGCTTTTCCCCATTGAGGATGATATTCGCTGTGGGTTTTTCATAGATGGATTTTATGAACATGAGGAATATTCCCTCTATCCCTATACTCTGAAGAGTTTTAATCAGGAAAGCATGTTGTTATTTTGTCAAATGCTTTTTCTACATCAATTGAGAAGACCATATGGTTCTTCTCTCTCCTCTTACTAATGTGTTCTATCACACTGATTGATTTGCAAATGTTGAACCGCCCTTGCGTCCTGGGGATAAATCCCATTTGGTCGTGGTGGATGATCCTTTTAATGTATTGTTGGATCCTATTAGCTAGGATTTTGTTGAGAATTTTGGAATCCATTTTCATCAGGGATATTGGTCTGAAATTCTCCTTTTTGATGGGGTCTTTGCCTGGTTTGGGGATTAAGGTAATACTGGCCTCATAGAATGAGTCTGGAAGCTTTCCTTCTGTTTCCATGTTTTGAAACAGCTTCAGGAAAATAGATATTATTTCTTCTTTGAATGTTTGGTAGAATTCCCCAGGGAATCCATCAGGCCCTGGACTCTTGTTTTTTGGGAGGTTTTTAATCACTGCTTCAATCTCGTTATTGGTTATTGGCCTATTCAAGTTGTCAGTTTCTTCCTGTTTCAGTCTTGGTAGTTTATAGGTTTCCAGGAAGGCATCCATTTCTTCCAGGTTGCTCAATTTATTGGCATATAGTTGTTGATAATAATTTCTAATAATTATTTCTATTTCCTTGGTGTTAGTCGTGATCTCTCCCCTTTCATTCATAATTTTATTAATTTGGGTCCTTTCTCTTTTCTTTTGGATAAATCTGGCCAGTGGTTTATCAATCTTATTAATTCTTTCAAAGAACCAGCTTCTAGTTTTGTTGATCTGATCTACTGCGTTTCTGGTTTCTAGTTCATTGATCTCTGCTCTAACCTTAATTATTTCTCTTCTAATGCGTGGCTTAGGCATCATTTGTTGCTTTTTCTCTAGTTCTTTAAGGTGTAAAGTTAGTTGGTGAATTTGGGATTTTTCTATTCTTTTGAGTGTGGCTTGAATGGCTATGTATTTCCCCCTTAGGACTGCCTTTGCAGTATCCCATAGGTTTTGGATCAATGTGTTTTCATTCTCATTGGTTTCTATGAATTGTTTAAGTTCTTCTTTGATTTCCTGGTTGACCCAAACATTCTTGAGCAGAGTGGTCTTTAGCTTCCAAGTGTTTGAATTTCTTCCAAAGTTTTTCTTGTGATTGAGTTCCAGTTTTAAAGCATTATGGTCTGAGAATATACAGGGATTAATCTCAATCTTTTGGTATCGGTTGAGACCTGATTTGTCACCCAGTATGTGCTCTATTCTGGAGAATGTTCCATGTGCGCTCGAGAAGAATGAGTATTCTGTTGTTTTAGGGTGGAATGTTCTGTATATATCTCTGAGGTCCATCTGGACCAGTGTGTCATTCAAAGCTCTTGTTTCTTTGTTGATTTTCTGCTTAGATGATCTGTTTATTGCTGAGAGTGGAGTATTGAGGTCTCCTACAATTAATGTATTGTTATCAAGGCCTTCCTTGTTTTTGTCTGGATTAGAGAAGCTGCTGCTTTCTCCCTCCATCCTTCTAATTGAATATTTCTTAGGTTTCATCTTCCCTTTAAATAACTCCCTTAGGGCACTCCGATGATTAGTTAAATTTCAGATATTCTTTGTGCACATGTCTTGTAGAATTGTGGACTCTCCCAAGCTGGAAGAGATCTCCCAAGTCGTCCGTCCAAATATCTCTCATGTCTATGTGGTCAAATTGATCATTCATGTCAAGTAAAGATGGGTTTTCTTGCATTTTCATTGATGCCTGAGGATGCAAGAGAACCCAAAACTGGTGAATTGTCTCTCTAGACTCTTCCATAACCCAGTTTCTCTTTAGTAAAAAACATCTCTGGCCTTACGGCTTTCATCCACTCCAGCTGGCACTGCCCCGAGGCCCATTTTGATTGATGCTTTCACATCTGCACCTTTGTCCCTTCTTCTATTAGTCCGCCTCCTTTAGAGCATGTCTGAAATCCACCCTCTCTTGCAACTTTCTTCTCTTCCTTCTGTAACAACTACTTTCTAAACTCAAGCCTTTCCTCAGCCCATCTGCTTGAGTTCCCTGCATCATCTCTCTTAGAGTTGGTTTGATCTTGGTAGTCACTTTCTCAGAAATTTGCAGTAGTGCCCAGCTAACTTACAAATTAAATAAAAATGTTAATGTCTTCAGGTAGAGAACTCAGCCTGTCTGACCACATTGATTTTCCCGTTTGATTCTTAGGCTCTTCAACATTCTCACTACTTAATTTTTAGAGAATTCTTTTGACAGTTATGTAGCTCTTCTTTGAAATGATAATTGTTATTTCTCTGTAGTTCTTTTAGTTTTAAGGGCTGATGACAACAACACCAGCAGCAGCAGCAGTAAAACTAGCTGGCTTAGTGCCTTGCCCATAGTAGATAACTATCTGGGACCTGAACAACTGAGCAAATAAATGGAAGCACAGGAAATCACTGTAGACACCCTGATTTGCCCAGAAACCAGAAGTGTAGGACTCAGATTCTTGAAAAGAGAATTCTTGCTTCCTTGGTAGCTTCCTATAGTGGTCAAGAAGAATGAGCCTAACTAAATATGGACTAAGAATGGCCTAAAATATTCCAAAATAATCTGTAATACTTTCAGGTTCTTGACTCAAATTCAGTATTTCTGTGACTTTATGTATGTTAATCTTCCTGTTTAGGAAGTTCTGCTATGAACAGTTCCAGTATCATTTTCTTTGGTTTGTTTTACCAGTTGGCTCTTAATATTTTATTTTATTTATTTTATTTATTTTTATTTTTTGTGATGTTAAAGGATCATTTTTATTTTTATTTACAGTTAATATTTTTTTATTATGTTCAGTTAGCCAACATCATTAGTTTTTGATGTAGTGTTCAACGATTCATTAGTTATGTATAGCACCCAGTGCTCAGCACCACATGTGCCCTCCTTAATGCCCATCACCTGGGTACCCCATCCCCCACCCCCCTCCCTTCTGTAACCCTCAGTTTGTTTCCCGGAGTCCAGAGTCTATCATGGTTTGTCTCCTGCTCTGATTTCTTCCCATTCAGTTTTCCTTCCATTCCCCTGTGGTCCTCCACGCTATTACTTATGTTTCACATATGAGTGAAACCGTATGATAATTGTCTTGGCTCTCAATATTTTAAACTGAACTGAAGGGTGAGAAAACTTACCTATCAGATTCTTAATTAAACGATTCACTAAGACCTCTTTCAATGGTTCCCTTAAAATATACCTTTATGTAAAGAGAGGGCTCCACGTAGGAAGTCATCTCTCCTACATTGTTTCCTACATATTTTTCTATATCCTTGGTCATTCTTTTCCTGAGCCCTAGGGTCTCTGGAGAAAAGAGCAAGCTCTTGTCATAGTCCTCACCCAACTGAATGTGATTTATTTCTCATAGTTTTACAGGCTATGTTCAGACAACCATGGGTTGTTGAGAGGAACCAACCCTGTTCCCCCACAGAGAGGAAAGACTGGCAACACATGGTTTTCATACAGTGCCAGCGAGTGCTGGTGCCATCAGGGGTCCCAGAGAGAGGATCAGAAAAGCACTCATGGAGAAAGTGCTTTGGGGAATGTGCCTTTGAAGGATAAATGTGTCTTCAATCAGTAAAGACATGGGGAAGGGCATTCCAGGCCGGGAGACTGTCACTGAGCAAGGGCAATGGGAGGCAATGAAGAGTGTGTGTTTGGGTAATGGCAAGTACTTCCTGGCATTCAGAAGATGTGAGCAGTGGTGTGGCTCATGATCCCTTCAGTGCATGCTTCTTGTGCTTCTACTCTGTGCCAGGTGCTATGGACAGGGAAGAATGAGACCAGATTCTGGCTTTGTGCTCATACTCCAGTGGAGGCAGGGGACCAGCAAGGGCTGGAATAGTGATCAGGCACCCTAGAAAGTGGCAAGTGCCCTGAGACAGTGGTAGACAGTGAACTCCTTGGAGCTCATGGAGGAGGAATATGAGGAGAGCATGCACAAGAGAGCCTTCTACACAATTCTGGAAAAACTTGAGAAAAATGATATTTTTTTGGATCCAAACTCATATATCCAGATCCTTCAGGCCTCATAAAGGCTGTGGGGTATGTTTGCCAAACATCAGAAATGGATTTTTATTTTGGGACCATGCTTTTAGGTTGTGCAGAATTGGTACCACTCAGATGGTACAAGGATCATGTGTCCCTCAGAAAAGGTGGGAATACTGCTGCCTGACATGAAGCAAGTCCATAGCACCTGTTAGAAGAAATTCATGAACATCAACACTTCTGTATCTAGGATTACACGTAAAAGTTTTTCTTAATTGTACATAAAGGAGAGTTTGTATAGAGGCAAATCTTAATGTCAGCTTTAGGGGTCATATCAAGGTCACTGGACAAGATGGCATTGGAAAGCTCAGTACCTTTGGTGAAGCAGGATTGAAGGGGGCTGGAATTAGGAGGAGACTAAGGAAATTTGTCTTCATGCAGAATTAGAAGCAGTTGAAGAACCTTCTTGAGTGAGAAGCAATCCTAGTTTCTCCACCCCAAAGCGTTGCTATGAGAATCATAGCACTGTATGGAATAGTCAGTTCTAACCTGGAAAATCTGGGTAGTTGAAAAGGGTTCTCATCTTTATTTTAAATGTGCTGCTATATGATAATTGACTTCCCTTGTGTTGCTAGAAGGGCTATTTTTGATCTAGAAACATTTCTTTCTTTGAAGGTCATCTGGATAGACTATCTGCTGTCCCCAGACAAAACATTCTTTAGTTTCTTCATCTCTTGTTCTTGGGTAAGAAAACAGTTTTTATCTTTCAGACTTTTCTCGTATACCTATCTTTTATATTTTACTGAGCACTTATAATCCAATGCAAGTAAGAGTCCTCTGTGCTTCAAAACTGATCAACAAGTCATAAGTGATTGGGGAAAATCTAAGTAATGAGTTGCATTTTAAATAATAGTAACACCTGACTTAATCAATAATTCATACTATCAAGACATGCTCAGTCAGGTTTAAAGCACAGGTCAAGATGTAACGTCAAGTAATCACAGACAATTCTTTTTATGTTTTCATATGGAACGCTTCACAGATTTGCATGTCATCCTGTGCAGAGGCCATGCTAATCTCTGTAATTGTTCCAGTTTTAGCATATGTGTTGCTGAAGCAAGCACCACAATCGATTCTTAACACCAGTGATCTGAATGCATGTGAAATTGTATAGCACACATAAAAATATCTGTTTATATATGTCCTTGATTTTCACCAGCTACAGATTTAAATTCAAGTAATATTTCATCTCAAGAGATTATGGGGCACCTGGGTGGCTCAGTCGGTTAAGCATCTGCCTTCGGCTCGGGTCATGATCCCAGGGTCCTGGGATTGAGCCCCACATCGGGCTCTCTGCTCAGCGGGGAGCCTGCTTTTCTCTCTCCCTCTGCTGTTCCCCCTGCTTGTGCTCTGTCTCTCTCTGTCAAATATTAAATTAAATCTTTTAAATAAGAAAAGAAAAAGAGATTCTACTTGGTTACTCTAAGTGTAGCATTCTGGGGCGCCTGGGTGGCTCAGTCAGTTAAGCGGCTGCCTTCGGCTCAGGTCGTGATCCCAGGGTCCTGGGATCGAGCCCCACATCGGGCTCCCTGCTCGGCTGGAAGCCTGCTTCTCCCTCTCCCACTCCCCCTGCTTGTGTTCCCTCTCTCGCTGTGTCTTTCTGTCAAATAAATAAATAAAATAATAAAAAAATAAATGTAACATTCTACCCATTTCCTGAGAGAATTATAAAGTGAAGAAAAGAAAAGATGTTTTTGGTTTTGATAAATTGTGGATTTTAGATTGAGGTGTGTGTGTGTGTGTGTGTGTGTGTGTGTGTGTGTGTGTGTGTGTATGCAAACTCAGTTGGAGAACAAATGCAAACAGAACTGAACTTGAATGTTGATTTTTTGCATCTAATTTTATATTTATATAGGCATGCATATGATCATATTCTCTTATGAATGAAAACGCAATCTACATATTTCCCTTGAACTGTGATGTATAAAATAAAATGTAACATACATTTATTGCAAGAAATGTAATTTGATGTTTAGGTTCTCTGGGAACTTTGGTATTTCTGTACTGAAAAAATGAACAGATATGGAAAGTCTGTTTATAAATCTTAAGATGTAACCATTATACTCATTCTCACCCATTTCTTGCAAAAGGGACATTTTCCCAGGAATGCAGCTGGTCATTTCCACAAATATATTTTCAAAGATTGCATTGAACTTACATGTCTCTCATGCCAGATTGCTCATTTTATAAAAATATCTCAATAGAAACACAAATTGTCCTTGTTCAGCCTTGAAATTCCATACTGGGAATATTTTCTTAATATAGAAATTCCACTGTGGTGGTTACACCTGGTGAACAAGTTTTACTTTGTTTCTGGGTTCAAAGTTATTTAGATGCTAAGTATTAAGGGCTTATTAATTTGGCTCATGTTAAAGTGGCTCATACTATGCATGAAGGAGACCATTTTCTTACATAGGTAATTCTGAGTGAGACACCTTTGTAATGCATGATCATTGCAATTGTTTTTCATGTTAAAAGAAAGTCTTTTCCGTTTTCCTTTTTTAAAATTTCAGCTTTACTGAAATATATTTAACATATTAAAAATTATGGAATGCCTCATGAAGTTGGGTGTCATCCATGCACAGGGGCCATACCAGTCTTCTCTGCATAGTTCCAATTTTACTGTGTGTGCTGCCCAAGCGAGCTCTGCTTTCAGTTGTTCTTTAAAAGAAAGGTTAGGGGCGCCTGGGTGGCTCAGTCGTTAAGTGTCTGCCTTCAGCTCAGGTCATGGTCCCAGGGTCCTGGGATCCAGCCCCACACCGGGCTCCCTGTTTGGCGGGAAGCCTGCTTCTCCCTCCCCCACTCCTCCTGCTTGTGTTCCCTCTCTCGCTGTATCCCTCTCTGTCAAATAAATAAATAAAGTCTTAAAAAAAAAAAAGAAAGTTTAGATGTGAGCCCTTTATCCCTAGAGTTGTGTCTCAGGTGTTTGAGCAGGCTTTGTTGGGGACTGTTTGGGGGAGCATCGCGGACTGAAACCAATGAACCAGTTCAAAATGCCCTCTGTACTTACCACATTCATTTTCGCCTGGACCCTTCTTAATCTTTCGGGGGATCCTAGACTGGTGTTTACATTCTAAAGCTCATGAAATATTTATTGTTAGGTTTCCAAAACTTCCTTTCTGTCATTTGTAAGCTAAAATGCTTCTTGTCATTGAAGGTGCTTGAGGATGCAAAGTAAAGCAAACCAAAGACTCAGTGAAGTCATCTTGGAGATTCCCAGGGCTCCTAAAACCTATAAAAAGCCCTGAGATGTTCTGTAGTAAAAAAAATCTGCTTCACTCTATTTAACTCAGCATTTTCCAAATGTACCCAACCAAGGAACACTTCATTTTTATATTTGCTTCAGACCTATTAACATTCTTTGGTGCTGTGTTCTGTGGAAGCAATGACCTTTAGGAAGGTCTGGGTTACTTGTATTAGACCATTTAATGCATGTAAGCAATGGCATCTGAGGCTGATATTCTCAAAGTCCCCAGGAGTAAGATTTACCAGCCATCTCTGAGCAAGAAGATTAGCAGCTCTTAATCACAACTTCAAGCTTCCTAGGATAACTGGCCATGAATGTTTGCATTGATTTAGGGTCCAGCTGGTTTGAAGGTAGCAAAAACTTCTGTGGTATCTCCAGTAGGTTCAGAAACTGGCCTTCTAGGCTTAGCACTTGGTCAGCCACAGAGACAACGGAAAACAATGGCCAACCCCCAAAAGGAAGAAAGAGACTCGTTGGCACAGTCCCCTCTGCTCTTTAATGCTATTGCACAGGATTGACATTCGCCAGAGGTCTCTCCCCCCTCTCCCTCTGTACTGAATGTCTTTGAGAGGATGGACTTTGGTAACCGTGACCATGTCCTTGGAGGGGAAGCGTGGGGACCAGCATCACAACGGTGACGACAAAGTCTCCTGCCCTTCCAAGAACGCTCAGAGGAAGTGTTGCTTCAGAAAGGAGTTAAAGAGTTTTCAGAATACGTTATTTGATTCTTTTTCTTTTTGAAGAATCATCTGTTGAGCCATTAGGGTCACAGACCAAATCCAATTCCATGTTTCTGAGAACCCATCTTGTTCCACTGTAGGAAATTGAGTTTGCATATGGTTTGACAAATTAACTTTTCTTTAAAGAAACAGTAAAAAGTAATCTACTCATTCTGCAAAATTTTGAAATCCTTGGCATCAAGTTTTAGTGGGTTTTCTTTTCAATGAATATAATTGGAATTCTATTTAATATATAATTTTAAAAAGTCAGTTTCTGTTTATATAGCATATAAAGTAGATCTAATGCGGACAGTTTAATAGCAAATGTTTGTTTTATGAGCCAGTAAAGACTCATAATTAAAAATCTTAAAAGTTCAACATAAGCCCAAGCTTTCTCCTAGCTAGGGAACCCTGAGCTTCACTGTGGCAGGGTTCAGGGGGTTACATTTAAGAAAAAGTGTGATTACTTTAACCCAGATGCTGCCCTGCCACCTGTAACATCAGGACCCAGCTTCTGTGCCTCTGTTCCTGTGTTCCGTTTTTCATTTATTTTTGTTCCTGTGTTTCCCTCCGTGCCCCTCATCTTTGTTCCTTCTTCTCAGCTTCCAGAACGCTTTATGTGAATTTAAATTTTGCCAGTTTCAACCTTGTATTCTAGTTATCTGTTTACAAGTCTGATCTCTCAAAGGGCAATCCATATCACCTTCATCTCTTTATCCCCCAGAGTCTGCCCTAGAGTCTTCACTTAGAAAATGTCAATCAAATGTCTAGTAAATAAATGGGATTTAACTTATATACAACCCTTCAGGAAAGATGTGTTGTCTGATAAAGGGATGCATTCCTTTGCTTCCACAATTGAATGTCTCTTTTTTACTAAGAGCTCTCTGGGAAAGAGAACCAGGGTATTGGGACAGAGGAGCTTCTCATTGTTGGCTCTTCCCCTTTCGCATCTCCCCTGTACTCCTTTCCTTACAGATGGACTGCCAATTACAGCTTTTGAGTTTCTCATTCTTCATTTTTGGTAAATTCTTGGGTTGATTCTTTTACAGATAAAACAACATTGGAATATGGGGACTAAGTGATGAAAAAGGAGATAGGAAAAGAGTAGGCTAGAGAAAGAAAGTGTCCATTGACTAAGCCTGGAAAGAGAGGCATTGCACAGCCAGCCCTGTTCGCTCAGTTTTGCACAGTATCAGTGAGTGGCTGAAATAGGACAGAGTTATAATATGTGAAGAATAGACAAGGAAAATTGTCTGTGTAAATAGCTGACTAGGAAACTTCAGGGACAATAGGCTCAACAATGCATTCTTGGGTCTTGAGTGAGTCTAAGAGTGTTAGACTTGGTTTGATGCCATCATCCCCTTGAATAATCACAGCAGCAAACACACAAGGGGGCTTTGGTAGAGCTCTTGGGTGGGAGAGAGGTGTGACGGGGCCTTGGAACCCATCATTTCCAGCCACTGGAGGGAACCAAGGTGGGAAGGAGTGGATGGAATGCACTTGAAGATTCTTGCCCTTTACAAAGCCTGAGTGCTCCTGCACTTCAGCCTTGATGCTGTAAAGAGTCTTGAAGTACACCAGACTGTCACTCTTTGCTATAGACCAGAGGTTCTCAAATACTCAAATCTTGTGTCTCACAAATCACTGTCAAGGGACTGGGCACTCACCAGGATAGAAACCAAACTCCCCTATGTTTTTCAGCAGAGGACATTGATGTGTTTAGACAGTTTGTCAGCATATTTATGATTTTTGGTGAGTTTCAAGGACATGATCAATTGCAGAAAGGTTATTGGACATAAATGTGATTGTCGATAGGCTGGGGAACCAAAATTGGGAGAAACATGAGATGTTTGTGCTTACTTCTAGTCGGCTGCAAGGTCATGGGTGGAGAACGGAGGTGGGGGAGGGTGGGAGGAGGGTAGGTGGGAGATGACACGTGATGTTTGCAGATGCAAAGAGGGCCAATGTCAAGTCACAGAGAGGCGGTCCACTAGGGAGTGAGTGCTCAGGCACTGCCACTGACTCTCAGGGTGGCCTTGGGAAAGTTAGCTAACCTCTCTGGACTCCATTTTCCTCACATGTAAAATGAGGATGGTAATGATAGAACCTTGGATTTAGTAAGTGTTTAATAAAGGTCACTTAATGTTATTACCGCGTTAAACTTTTTTAAAAAATCTGCTATCTTCCTACTACTATAAAGATAAATTCAGTAAATGTGGTTGAGTCTGGGCCCTATCCCAAGGGGGCTTTATTGCTTAAATGTAGAAATAACATTGTAATGAGGCTGTTTTCATCTTTACAGAACTCTTAGAGCAAGGGGCCTTAAGACAGATTCTAAGCAAACTCCACCCCAGTTTCTTTGTGATTTCAGAAAGGAAATAGAAACATACCCTTGGTGATTAAATTGAAAAGTTTGCAATATTTTTCAGTTCTGCGTGGGTTTTTTTGGAATTAGCAATCTGTTTTAACTTAATGAAATCCTTTTTATTTATTTATTTATTTTATTTATTTTTAAAAAAGATTTTATTTATTTATGAGAGCGAGAGTAAGAGCAAGAGAGAGAGAGAGTGAGTGTACGCACAAGCAGGGAGGGGCAGAGGGAGAGGGAGAAGCAGGCTCCCCGCTGAGCAGGGAGCCCAACATGGGGCTCGATCCCAGGTCCCTGGGACCATGACCTGAGCTGAAGGCAGACGCTTAACCAACTGAGCCACCTAGGCGCCCCAATGAAATCCTCAATTAAAAATTGAGGGATTATAACTATCAGTTTAAATGCCTCTTCCTTTATTGACTGTCACCTTCACGAGGGCAGAGACTATGTCATCCTTGTCCCTGGATTGCGAAGTGTGGCACAGGGTAGGCACTGCATGAATGCAAATAAGTGCAGTGCTTTAGCTTTTTGAGTTAGGGTGCTTTCATCTGTCCAAGTTCTGAAAGAATTCAGACTAAGTCTAGGGAAAATCAAAAGCAGATCTAAAAAAGATAGGATAAAAACCTACTGGTGCTTCCCTATTAGTTCTCGCTAGATTTTTTTAAATGTCAATTAGGAGAATATTATACATTTCATGGATTAATAGAAAATTGAGGTTGGTGTAGAGTGGCC
Source organism: Zalophus californianus (assembly GCF_009762305.2). NCBI lineage: Eukaryota > Metazoa > Chordata > Mammalia > Carnivora > Otariidae > Zalophus > Zalophus californianus. The sequence continues at coordinate 3,854,648 of NC_045612.1, read as the reverse complement.
TAGCTAGAAATGTAGGGATTTTGAGCAATAGCTTTAAAAGTACAAACTTTCAGTTATAAGTTGACTATGTTTGGAGATCTAACGTACAGTAATGTGACTGCAGTTAAGAGTACTGCGCTTTTTTTTTTAAAGATTTTATTGATTTATTTGACAGAGAGAGACACAGCGAGAGAGGGAACACAAGCAGGGGGAGTGGGAAAGGGAGAAGCAGACTCCCCACTGAGCAGGGAGCCTGATGCGGGGCTCAATCCCAGGACCCTGGGATCATGACCTGAGCCGAAGGCGGATGCTCAATCGACTGAGCCACCCAGGCGCCCCAAGAGTACTGCACTTTATACCTGAAATTTGCTGAGAGTATATGTTAAGTGTTCTCACCACAAAAAAAAAAAAGATAATTATGTGAGGTGATGGATGTGTTAATTAACTTGATCGTGGTCATCATTTCACAGTGTATATGTATCATGGTAATCATTTCACAGTGTATATGTATATCAAATCATCACATTGTACACTTTAAATATATACAGCATTATGTGTCAATTATACCTTAATAAAGCCGGAAAAAATAGAATTCTCCTCCAAACCCCACAGTCACTCTCATTGCTAAGGAAAGACTAGCCCTAGGAATAGAAATTGAAGGAATCAGTCAGGGAAAGATAGCACCAGACAAAACATCTGGAAGAAAACCAGTACTGTCCCTGTGAATCTTCCATAGTTAAAACTCCTTTTCTGCATCTCAGGGGTGACCAGAGGTCTTGTAGCACGAGGATTCTGATTCAGCAGATCTGGAACAGCCTGAGGATTTGCTTTCAGGCAAGACCAACCCTGCTGGGCTGGGAGCCACATTTTCTTTCTTTCTTTTTTTAAAGATTTTATTCACTTATTTGACAGAGAGAGAGAGAGAGAGAGAGAGAGAGAGAGAGAGAGATTGAGAGGAAGAGTACAAGCAGGGGGAGTAGCAGAGGAGGAGGGAGAAGCAGGCTCTCTGCTGAGCAGGGAGTCCGATGCGGGGCTCGATCCCAGGACCCTGCTTAACGACTGAGCCACCCAGGCCCCCCTGGGGGCCACACTTTAAATAGCAGAAGTCTAATTGGCATCCCTTCTTTCAGCCTCAACTTCTTTGTAATCATCTAACCCACCCCCAGGGTGATCTTTATAAAATATCAATATCCATTATATCTTTACAAAATATCAGTTCGAGTCATAGCACCTCCAAGTGCTCCCATGTGACACTAGGGTAGACCAAATTCACACTTTGCCTCCCCCTGATATTCAAAGCTCTTTGCTTCTGGCTCCAACCTACCTTCCTAAGCATTCTTGATTTCAATCGCACTGTGTTGCATGCTGAGCAGACCTGGCACTTTATTTTTGGTTTTGTCTTGCCTTTTTTATTGTGGTAGTAAAATACACATAACATAAAATTTACCATTTTAACCACGTGTTAAGCATGCGACTGAGGGGCATTTAGTGCATCCCACTGCTGTACAGCCATAGCTGCTCTCCATCCCCACAACTTTTTCATCATCCCAAACTGAAACTCCGTACCTGTTAAACAATATTGCTCCGTTTCTCCGCCCCCCAGCCCACTGTCTTACTTTCTGTTTCTTAGCACATTTTGCTATCCGTTATTTCAGTGAATCTTCACAACAGCCCAGTAAGGTGGTGCTATTATTATTCCCATTTCCTAGGTGAGGAAACTGGGCCCCAGAAAGGTCAGGTGACTTGCCCGGGTTCACATGCTAGGCAGCAGTAAAGCCTGTGCGCTGCCAGGATGTAGTGAGCACAGGGATCGAATGAACTGCTGAAATTTCAGAACTGGCAGGACCATGGAAATGCTTTATAGACGATCCAAAGATTTAGTTGGAATATGACTAAGATCAGGAATTTAATGAATTGCTGCTTTCTTTCAGGGACATGTTCAGTTTTTACTGCACCATATAGAAACTGGAAATATCCTGCTAGAATATTGAAGGATGTAAGAAACCTTTTGCTTCTTAGTATTGTCTCAGACTAAGAGAACATGCCATACAGAATTCCCAAAAGTGCAAAACCAGTAAGAGATGTACTTGTAGATCCGACTTTGTTTCTCTATCGATCTGGGTTTGCCTTCCTGCCTGCCTTCCTTCCTTCCTTCCTTCCTTCTTCCTTCCTTCCTTCCTTCCTTCTTCCTTCCTTCTTCCTTCCTTCCTTCCTCCCTCCCTCCCTCCTTTCCTCCCTCCCTCTCCCTCTCTTTTTCTTTTTCTCTTTCTTTCTTTCTTTTTCTTTCTCTTTCTTTCTTTCTTTCTTTCTTTCTTTCTTTCTTTCTTTCTTTCTTTCTTTCTTTCTTTCTTTTTCTTTTTCTTCTTTCTTTCTTTTTTCTTTCCTTTTCTTTCTCCTGTTTGTCTTTTAGGAACAGAACAGAATTAGCAGGATGAGAGATGTTCAGCAACCTTTGGCTGTTCATCAGCACTTTTCCAGGTAGGACTCAGTGTTTTTTTAACTGATTCATCCACCAAACATTTATTCAGCATAGGTTTTCTGCCAGGAACAGTTTGGGGTGTGGGGAGTACAACACTGGACACAAATCACCTGACCCTGTCCTCAGAAGGGACCACAGAAGGTGCACAAAATGAACATCAGCTTTGGTCTAGGAAAGAGTGGACATTTTACTTGTGGAGGTATGTAGATAGGCTCATTTTCTTCAGTGCCCGTCTTCCGCACCACCTCATCCAGACCAAGGCCCATGCCTGTGCAGTGAAAGCTTGCTGAAAAAACTCAGGTTAGAGAAAAGAGAACCATCCTCTGGGGATAATGCAAAAGAATCAGAAAGCCTGATCCTGTTTCTGGATCTCTTTTGGGGCATGACTTTGCCACTCGCCATTTCCTGGTTTATACAGCATTGGACTTGGCACACATGTTACCTAATCCAGTCTAGGTTAATTTTCATTCTTAATTTTATCCATTGGAAAATCATATTCCCTTAAGATGAGTATCTGATGAAATAGAGTCTTACAAGATGTAATTTTTGAAGACAGTTTTGATTGAAAATAAACTGGAAAATTCCATGATTTGGTTGATTTATTTATGCCATACACATTTAACATCATTACTGTCTACATGAGAATTGTAAATATTTCATTCTTTCTCACTGTTTGAATATCTTTAATAAACCTTATATGAGTAAGAGATGATGACTTCATTCAAATTGATGAAGCATGCCATCATGCATTTCCCCCTATAAACTTAAGAAAAAATCCCCCAGAGTCACATTGAGATTTGAAAGACCACTTTCCTTTATGTGAGCAATTGTTTATAAAAAAAAAAGTGTGGGTACGTTTCTCTCTTTCTGTGCATAAAGGAAGAGTTGGTCCTTGATAATGCACAGCAAATTTTATAACTACAAATGTATGGCATGATTATCCTCCACAATGGCATTTTAAATACTTTGAGGTTTTTATTTTAAAATAAACAAATATTGTAACCAGAGTAATAGCCAAAGATGGATTCACCGTTACATTCTGCTTTTCTTCAGACCCAATCTGGTTTTCTTTAGAATTCCATATAAACGTTTTAAATGATGTTTACATGAGCCAAACACTTTCTGGCCATTATTGGTCTGTGAAGGCTGCAAGCGTTTCCTTCTCTCTGTCAGTCGGGCCAGGCTGACTGACAGATTGGTCGGGGGTGGGGCGGTGGGCAAACTGATCAGAGGAGCCCAGTTAGGGCGGCTGCTGAGCTAGGACTAAATCTGCTGACTGGCTCATTGAGCCCCCCAGTGACTGCCTGGGAGAGAGGGCAGTTGTTCCTTGGTTACAGAGCACTAGCTAGTTAACTTCAGCCTCTTCAGATGTGGCACAGTGAAGATGTGCTCTCTTTCTTGCTATATCTTTCTTTTTATGAAAGATATTTTTCATGACTGCATTTGGTTATCACCAGAAACTACTGGTGACATTTTCAACTGAATTCTCCCCAGTTATGCTAGAATCCGTGATTCGCCTGTTGTTCTTTCCATGGCACTTTTAGCAGCCCTGCTTTTCTCTCTCTTCGGATTTATTTCAGCCCCTTGACTGCTGTACTTTTTCTTGGTGAACCTTCCCTATCCCTGCCTCCAGCTTCTTAGTCAGTCTTTACATTAAGGCACAACTTCCAGGTACTTTTTCTGGCCAATATCCTTAGTGCCTCTTGTCTTCCTTGGTGCTCAGGAAAACTCCAGGCAAAGATCAATCTAATCATCTCCCTCGTCCATTCCTATATGTGGGCTCTTTGTTGCTCTGGAGAAGATCTTGCTTCTGTGCTGCTTAGTACCACTCTATAGAGTCATGCTCTTCCACCACACGATCATGACGAGGACATACATTAGGTGGCAGAATAGCCCGACTCTTGTCTCTGGCCCGAGACGCCACTTAACTCATGCCATGTTAGATTTATCCAGCCGGTCCACTGCATGGTGATTGATCTCAGGGTTCTCTCATTCTTGTCACAGTGGCATCAAGAAACCTCTGTATCACCAGTTGTTTGCCCTCGATTCCCTCCCTGAGAAGAGTGCATCTTACTCACAGTCCCTTAGATTGTATACTGCTGCTAATATTAATATCTCTGATTAAAGCTACAGTGTATTGGGTGGCTACTATGTGCTAGACACAGTGCTAGCCACTTTTATGTCCATTAACTTAATTCTCACAGAAACTTTGGCATGTAGGTATTATAACTCAGACTTTACAGTTCAGGTAATTGAGACTCATAAAGATTAAGGAACTCACAAAGACCGTACAACTCTAAAGGAATAGAGTTGGGATTTGAACCCAGGTCCAATTGATTCAAAGCCCAAACTCTTCACTGTTCAACACTGGCTTCCGTATTATTTTTGAGAGGTGTTTCTTAATTTCGAATGTTACACATATAATGAACTTAAGAAATGCAAAAAAACCCTCTGGAAAACAATAAAATAAAATAACTTAAATAAAGATAAAAATATGTTTAATCACATATTGTTCCATCAGCCAGAGACACTTCTGAATGTTTTCTTTCCCTAGTCCTGTTTCCTACACGGGATTTTATTTGTTCGTGTGTGTATCATGTTTAACATGATTGGGCTAATATAACATATACAATTTTATGACCTTCTTTTTCACCTATATGATAACAAATATTTTTTCATAATGCAGATTCTTCACAAACATGCTTTTCAGTGGCCTCTGCACTGATTAAAAAACACATGAAAAATCCACTGGGTAATGTCACAAATATGGAGACTTTCCATGAAATAAGAAATACAATCTCAGGGGGAAGGATAAAGGGAGCTCGACTCCTAGCGGTGGGCCAATATTAGTCTATTTCAAACTGAAGAATGCAACAAGTGTATAGACATTTTATGTGGAGCTTCATTAAAATTCAACTTTATAAATCCTCAAGCAGAACAAGCAAAGGTGGATGAATCTGAAATTGTGGAGAATTTGTTAGAAAGGTCATCCTCAGCCCTGAGATATGTGAGTAAATTCCTTGAATTACAAGGCTGAATGTCGTCTTCATTCCGACGTTTCTACTCCTCTAGGTTTGTGTCCAAAGAAAGTCATGATCTTGCTACTCTCTTGCCCCTCAGCCTTTTTTCTCCCCTCCACAGCTGCACGGTGCAATTAACCATGAGCCTACCGGAGTCCTGAAATAGTTCTCAGGATGTGTTCACTTTGATTCTAATTCGGGATTAAGCCTTTAGTATCATTTAGTCCTGATCTGTTCCTACTGGGAGATGATGGCACATGTTTTCTGTGTGTCACACAGGCCCCAGATGTGGCCCCTGCAAAATGTTTCAAGATAAGGAATTTAATGAATTGACATAACTATAGCTTTATAATAAGCCTCAGTGTCTATTAGGACACATCCTTTTACACTGTTGTTGTTCTTCAGGATTATTGTGGATTTTTCTGACTCATTGCTCTCCATAGGAATTTTGTGATTAACTTCTGAAGTTATATAGAAAAGTAAATCTAAACAAATCTACTGGGTTTTGACCAGAATTACATTAATTAGTAGATTAATTGGGGAGATCTGATAGATTTATGATATCAGGACTTCTTGTCCAGGGATATGGCTTATCTTTCCATTTATTTAGATCTTCTTTTGTCTGCTTTAATAAAGACATTACTTTCTGTGTAATGTCTTAGCACACTTTTGTTAGATTAACTACCGAGCACTGTATAGTTTCTTTTTTTTAAGTAGGCTAATAGTTTTCAAAAATATTTTCATTATTGAAGTATAGTTGATATACAATGTTATATTCATTTCAGGTGCACAACATAGAGATTTGACATTTATATACATTATGAAATGCTCACCATGATAAGTGTAGTCCCCATCTGTCACCATACAAGGCTATTACATTGTATTATTGAGTACATTCCCTATGCTGCACTTTTCATCTCCGTGACTTCTTTATTTTGTAACTGGAAGTTTGTACCTCTTCATCCCCTTCACCTACTTTGCCCATCCCCCCACCCTCTCCCCTCTGGCAACCACCAGTTTCTTTTCTATATGAAGAAACCTATAAATTTATTTAAAAACATGAAAAAGTGATTTGTGTAATTACAGAGAGATAACTTTTTTTGGAAATATATAAGACCAAAAGTATGTATAGTGCAATTTTAATAAATTACAATCTGGTGATTGAAGTTTGTAAAATTAAAACATAATTTTCATAATCATTCAGTTATATTTGTCTAATTTCCTTTGTTTAAACGTTTTTCAGAGGTTTCTTGTTTGACCCACAAATTATTTAGAAGTATGTTATTTAATTTCCAAGTGTTCAGGGGTTTTCCAGATATTAGGATGTTTATTTATTATTGATGTCTAATTTAATTCTATTTTGATAAGACAACATAATCTGTATGATTTTAATGCTTTAAATTTACTGAAACTGGTTTTATGGTCCAGCATATTTTGAATCTTTAAAACAATTACATATAGAATGTAAAACGTCTCTGTTCTATAGTTGCTAGGCATCGTGTTCTGTAAACACACAGGCCAAGTTTGTTGGCAGAGTAGTAAGTCTGCAATACCCTTACTTATTTTCTGTTTACTTGCTCCATTGATTACTGGTAATGCTACGGTGAGCGCTGTGAATTGTGTAAGACTGTTGAATCACAGATCTGTACTTCTGAAACAAATAACGCAACATATATTAAGATAAAAGAAAAAGAAGAAGATAGCAAGAGAGGAAGAATGAAGGGGAGTAAGTCAGAGGGGGAGACGAACCAGGAGAGATGATGGACTCTGAAAAACAAACTGAGGTTTCTGGAGGGGAGGAGGGTAGGGGGATGGGTTAGCCTGGTGATGGGTATTAAAGAGGGCACATTCTGCATGGAGCACTGGGTGTTACGCACAAACAATGAATCATGGAACATTACACCAAAACAAATGATGTAATATATGGTGATTAACATAACAATAAAAAATTAAAAAGATAAAAAAAACCAAAAAAAAAACAAACTGAGGGTTCTAGAGGGGAGGAGGGTAGGGGGATGGGTTAGCTTGGTGATGGGTATTAAAGAGGGCACATTCTGCATGGAGCACTGGGTGTTATGAACAAACAATGAATCATGGAACACTACACCAAGACAAATGATGTAATATATGGTGATTAACATAACAATAAAAAATTAAAAAAATTTTTAAATAAAAAAAAAGAAGAGTTGAACTCACCAAATGAAATTGTGGGTTTATTTCTTCTTTCAGCTCTTACTTCATGTTGAAGCTTTGTAATTAAGTGTATACCTATTTAGGATTGTTATGTTTTCTTGATTCCTTTATCATTGTGAAACATCCCTCTTTTTCCTTAGTACTATGCTTTACCTGAAGTCTTCTTTGTCTGATATTAATTAGCCATTCAACCTTTATATCATTAGGATTACATAGTATATATGTTTCTATTCTTTCACTTGTAACCTAGCTGTGTCTTTATAATTAAGGTATCTTGTAGACACTTGAATAGTTGACCCTTGAACAACACAAGTTTGAACTGCACAGGTCCACTTACATGTGGATTTTTAAATAAATACAGGACAGTACTGTAAATGTATGTTCTCTTCCTTATGATTTTCTCAATAATAACGTTTCCTTTTCTCCAGCTTACTTTATTGTAAGAACGCAGTACATAATACATATAACATCCAAAATCTGTGTTAATCGACTGTTTATGTTATCAGTAAGGCTTCCACTCAACAGTAGGCTATTAGTAGTTAAGTTTTAGGGGAGTCAAAAGTTAAATGTGCATTTTCAACTATGTGGGGGGTGTCAGTGCCCTAACCCCTCACATCGTTCAAGGGTAGTTTGGCCTTCCTTTTCTTTTTCTTTTTTTTTAAGATTTTATTTATTTATTTGAGAGAGAGAGAGAGCGGGAGAGAGCATGAATGGGGAGGAGAAAGAGAAGCAAGCTTCCCACGAACAGGGAGCCTGATGCGGGGCTAGATCCCAGAACCCTGGGATCACGACCTGAGCTGAAGGCAGATGCTTAACTGACTGAGCCACCCAGGCATCCCTATTTTTTATTTTTTTTTGAAAGATTTTATTTATTTGTTAGAGAGAGTGCAAGCACAGGGGGCTAGGGGCAGAGGGAGCGGGAGAAGCAGGCTCCCCGCTGAGGAGGGAGCCCCATGTGGGGCTTGATCCCAGAATCCTGGGATCACGACCTGACCAGAAGACAGACGCTTAACCGACTGAGCCACACAGGTGCCCCTTGGCCTTACTTTTCTGTCCACTTTTAGCAGTTCCAGACTTAACATTTGTGTCCATTGACAGTTAATATAATTATTAATATGGTTAAATTTAAGTCTACCATATTACTACATGTTTTCTGTTTGTCCCATTTGATCTTTGTTATCTTTGTCTTCTTTTTCTTCTTTCTTTTGAATTAAATGAGTATTTAATTAGTATGCCATTTTATCTTTTTTGATTTATAATTTATATCACATGTGTGTTTTATTTGTTGCTCTAGGCAGTTTATAGTATACACCTTTAACTTATTACTGTGTGCTGTGAACTCCTATTGTGCCACTTTATGTATAATGTAAGAACCTGACAACAGTACATTGTTATTGTCCACCCTCCTGTCGTTTGCGTTGTTATTATCATAGGTTTGACTTCTACACATATTATAAGCCCTACAGTCGTTTGTTTTTATTTCAGTTCTCTTGGACATAAAGAGGAAAAAAATTATTTCATATTTATCTACATATATATCATTGCCAGTGCTTTTCATGTCTTTATGTAAATCTGAGTTTCCATCTGATGTCATTTTCCTTTTACCTGAAGTACTTCCTTTAACATTTCTGGTAGTGGTAATGTACTGGCCTTGACTTCTTTCAGGTTTTGTTCATCTAAAGGTGTCCTTACCCTCAACTTCTTTGAAGGGTGTATTTTTGTTGGCTATAGAATTCTAGCTTGATTCCAAACCCTTCCCCCAGCACTTTAAAGATGTTTCAGTTTCTTTTGGCTTGGGTTGTTTGATAAGAAGTCAGACAGAGGTCATTTTTTTTTCTCTTGTATTAAATGTGTTTATTTGTTTGCTTTTAAGATTTTCTTTTTATAATTGGTTTTCAGCAGTTTGTTTATTATATGCCTTAGTGAGTTTTCCATTGTGTTTATTTTCTTGGATTCATTGAGCTTCTTGAATATGAGTTTATATTTTTCATCCAGTATGGAAAAAATGGCCATTATTCAAATTATTTTGCCTCCCCTTTCTGGGAATCCAGTTACATTGCCTGATTTTATCCCACAGTGAGGCTCTGTGCATTTTCTCAGTCTTTTTTCTCCACTCTGCTGGATGAAACTCAGATCTGTCTTCCAGCCATGCATAAGCTATGATTGTTTAAAACGTTTTGAATTTACTGGGTTTGTTCTTTCCCTGGTAGTTGTTCCTTGATTGGTCGTGTAGAGTATCACCTTGCACAGGCACAAGTTAAGTATTCAGCCAAAGGTTCAAGGGACTCTGTATTCAGATTTCTGGAGTTTGTTTGTTTTGCCATAGCTTTTTTCTTTCTGGTATTCTGCTCCACAAATTCCAACCACCTTGGCTTTCCTGAAATCTTATTTCTGTCTCCTAATCTCAGTGAGACCACTGTACTCTGCTTGGGATTCTGCTTCACGAACCATGGTCTGAACGTACCTTTAGGTAGAAAGCTGGGATTATTGTAGTGTTTGTCTCATTTTTGCTCTTATCCCAGGGATCACAGGCATGTGCTGCCTGCTGTCCAATGTTTCCAAATAGGTATTTCCTCTAATTTGTCCAGTCTCTTAGTTGTTCATGGCAGGAGGCTATTCCATGGCCATAAGCAGTAGTCCCTATAAATTTCTGTTTTGATTGCATCTTCAAAAAATATTTTCTAAATGCTGGTATAAAGGAACAAAGTTAACTTTTATATATTAATCTGGTATATAGCAATCTTGCTGAAGTATTTTATTATTTTAGTAAATTGCAGAATCTCTTGGATTTTCTATGTAGATAATCATAGTGTTCATGAATGAGGACTTTTATTTTTCCTTTCCAAGAGCTATTGATTTTATTTCTTTTTCTTATCTTAATGCATTGGTTAGTACTTTTAGCACTATGTATTAAATGTTTTAGCAGCCAGTCTTATTTTTTTTTCCTGAATATAAAGAATTCCTCTAATGCTCTACCTTTGAGTATGATCTTTGTATGCTTTTGGTTGTTTCCCTTTATCAGGTTAAAGAAGCTCCTATCTCTACCTAGTCTGTTAAAAAAAGTATACATGTGTTTTGAATGATATCAAATGCATTTTCTGCATCTACTGAGATGATCACATTCTTTTTTTTTGTCTGATATATTGAATTATATTTTTTCTAATGTGAAATTATCTTAGTATTTCTAGAGTTAGCCTAAGTTTTTAAATACTCTCTTGGTTTGGGTTTGATAATTTTACTTAGGATTTTGCATCTGGATCATAAATAAAATTGGCTTGTAAAATTTTCCCTTTTGATGCTTCCTTTATCTGGTTTGGTATAAAGAATATACTAGGATTATAAAAAGAGTTGAGAGGTGAGAGATTTCTTTATCTGTTTTCTGGAATAATTTGCATGAAATATGATACACCTATTATTTAAATGTGTGGAAGTATCAGTCTCTGAATGCCTTGGGACTGTTTTGTTTAGATTAGGTTAGGTTGCTTTTCTGTGGATAGATTTTTAATTATTGCATTAATTTCTTTACATTTATATGATTGCTTCCAATTTTCTTTGTATTATTAAAGAGGTTTAATAGGTGAAAATACATTTTTCTAGGAAATATTTCATCTCTGTTTTCAAATTTATGGTCATAGAGCTGATCATACTACTTCTTACCATCTCAAATTCATATGTATGCACTTTCCATTCCAGAATATGTCTTCTCCTTTATTTCTTGATCTATCTGGTATAACAATATTTTATTTTATTGTTTTTTTTTAATTAACAGATTTTTTTGACCTGTTCTATTGTATCTTTTTTATCAAAGTGGTTTTCTCATCCTATCATTATTATTTCCTTGCATCTCCTTTATCTGGCTTTACTCTTATTTAATTTTTTAAAGATTTTATTTACTCATTTGACAAAGAGACAGCGAGAGAGGGAACACAAGCAGGGGGAGTGGAAGAGGGAGAAGCAAGCTTCCCACCTAGCAGGGAGCTCGATGCAGGGCTCCATCCCAGGACCCTGAGATTATGACCCGAGCCGAAGGCGGACACCCAACGACTGAGCCACCCAGGCACCCCAGCTTTACTCTTATTTTTACAATTTGTTTTGTTGACTGCTTAGCTCATTTATTTTCATTTTTTTCTCATGAGTATTTAAGGGTCTAAATTCCTTGGTGTTGCTTTAGCTGAATTTTATAGGTTTTAATATATAGTATTTTACAGTCCTTCAGTTCTAAATATTTTCTGATTTTCAGAGCTATTTAGGAAATTTTGTTTTTGTTGTTGCTGTTGTCTTAAATATTCAGATCTACAGGGTTTTATGTTATCTTTTTGTTCTTGATTTCTAATTAAATGGCATTAGGACTGGAGCATATGGTTCTTTGGTAGTTGTTGATCTGTTTTATGGCCTAGAATGGCCTATTTGTGTTTCATGCTCTGAAATTCCACTATGATGTTTCAAATGTGGTTTTATTTTAATTTATCCAGATTGGGTCACATTTTCCATTCTGGGAAAATTTTAGCCATTATTTCTTTACTGCCTTTCTCTAATTCTTGCTATTCTCTTCATCTGGAACTCCTATTAGAACTATATTAGGCTTTCCCATTCTGTTATGCATGTTTCATAATCTCTTGTTTCTTATTTTCCACTTTACTATCTCTCTGTAGAGGCAATATGGTAAATTTCTTCATGTCTGTATTCCATTTATTAATTTTCTCATCTGTTTTTTAAATTTATTTTATTTTATTTTTTAAAAGATTTTATTTATTTATTTGAGAGAGAGAGACAGAGAGTGAGCACACAAGCTGGGGGAGCAGCAGACAGAGGGAGAGGGAGAACCAGACTCCCCGCTGAGCAGGGAGCATGATGCAGGGCTGGATCCCAGGGTCCTGGAATTATGACCCAAGCCAAAGGCAGATGCTTAACTGACTGAGCCACCCAGGCGCCCCTATTTATTTATTTGAGAGAGAGAGAGATAAAGGGTGGGGAGGGTCAGAGGGAGAGAGAGAGAATCAGACTCCCTGCTGAGCATGGAGCCTGACCTCATGACCCCTGAGATCAGGACCTGAGCCAAAAGCAAGAGTCACCCTCAACTGACTGAGCCACCAGGTGCCCCTCATCTGGTTTTTGTTAATACATGCTTAATCCATCCTTTTGAAATTAATTCCATTGAATATGTTTTTATTTATAGAATTTCACTTTTGTTGTTTTTCATGTCTACCTGGTTTTTCTCATGTTTTCAGTTCCATCTATTTTGTTTTTCATATTTCTAAACACAATTATTTTATAATGGCTTTTAGATCTTTTAATTATTTCAAGTTCTTGGAGGTCTCATACTGCTGGGGTGGTGCTGGTGTGTGTGTGTCCTATATGGTGGATTGTTTCCTTACATAACTTTCTAATTCTGGATGGTGAGCCCGTCTTCAGCATTACCTTACCTGTGGAAATTCTGTGGAACTTGTCTTTAGAGAGTATCTCTCCAGAATGGGTTTGTCTTTGCATCCCTTAGAGCCCTATTCAGTCTAATAGCACCCTTTTTTTCCTACCCAGAGAACATGCTGAGATAGCCAAACTTCCTTGTTTTCTTCCTTTGTGTCAGGAGGGCTTTTTAAATGAAACCAAAGCCTCCGGGAGTCTTGCCTATATGTAGGGAGGAGGTGGTGGGTTTTAGTTTCAATGCTTTGCTTGGATTTTCTGTCACCAAAGAGGGCCTTAATATCCGAGGTCCTTTGTTGCATAGCTTTGCTTCCTGGTCCTCACAACAGCACTGGTTGGGGTACTAACCAGCTTTGGTTTTCAGCATCTTCTCAGTGTTGTACCCCTAAGCTCTCCCTTACTTTCTTGAGAGCTTTTGAAGGATGTTTGTTATGTTTTAGCTGCTTCTTATTTAACAGACATGTATTTGAACGTCATTGACTTCTATGACCTTGAGGTAATGTGTGAGTCTAATTATACAATTCAAAGCAGAGGACTTTGGTGATTTTAGGGCCATTTTTTATATGCCCAGGATTTCTGTGATAGCAATAAATGCAGATTTTGTCTATTGTGGCATGGTATTGTGTATAGATATGAAACTTTTAACCCACATCTGTCTTTGTTTCAAGTGTTCTTCAAGTTAGTGGATGTTAAAGGAATTTTAAGGGTATGGAATTAAACGTACGGATACTTTTGGATTAAGTTGTGTAACTTCACAGAATGTTTTTGTAACTTTTTCAAATATATTCATTTGTAATGCTATTGTGACTAAATTTATTGGGGATCAGACAACAAAGCAAGTCTTCAACATCTACATAACGTATGAGAGGGTTTTTGGTACTTAATGAAATTCTGTCTTTAAAAGAAGTAGGCATTCCTTAAGGGAAAGGTGCTATGCAATTGAGAATTCTGATTAGTCTTATTGCTTTATTGTGATTCATCATAGACTGACTTCTTAGTAAAATGTTGTTCCACTTTGATTTTAGAATTGTTACATCACTGAATAATGGATGAGGCTGACAGAGAAGAGAAAAGGTATGAATTCATAACTCACTGATATTGCTGTCAAAGCCCTCTCCCCTGTCTTCTGTCTTCTGTTCCTGTTTCACGTCTTTGCAAACTCCTACTTCCTTGGGGAAGCCTGACTCAGGGAAATTTGGTCTCTCCAGTGGGTTTTCGATAACCCCTGGCCCCAAGTCTATTATAATACTTAGTGCATTACCTATGTACCTGACAACCTCCCTCATCAAACTGTGTCTTCCATGACTTACACAGTGGCTGCCAGGAGCTGACACTAAATAATTGCTTTACACTCCCTGGTAGGTTTAGAAGCTTGTTTTGGGGCCATGGTTTGCCTGGAGCTTAAATTCGTGTATGTTTGAAAAGATAAATTACCTTATTTTTCCAGTTCAAGCATCTAAAGTAAATTACTGAATGGGAAGAAATCAGAGAGGGAGACAAACCACAAGAAATCCTTAACTCTGGGAAACAATCTGAGGTTTGCTGAAGGGGAGGTGCATTGGGGGGATGGGGTAACTGGGTGATGGGCATTAAAGAGGGCACAGGATTGATGAGCACTGGGTGTTATACACAACTGATGAATTATTGAACACTATATCTGAAACTGACAATGTACAAATATTGGCTAATTGACTTTAAATTAAAAAATATGTTAGTTTAAAAAAATAAATTCCAGTGCACTGATCAAAAAGTTTTTGTCCAAATTTTTCAGCATGATCTGTTTTTCAAAGTTAAAAAAAAAGATTTCAATTAGCCTTTTATTGTTCAGCCTTCTCTCTGAGATGGAGCAATGGCTTTGCAAGAGCCTCTTGAGTAATTATATATCATATAGAAAGAATTTTCTTTAATCAGAAGTACTCTTGTAAAAGCAGGTAAGAATATATGGTGGAACAAAGATCCACCAGTAAATTCAAGTTAATTTGGATTTAACTTATTTTATATAATTCTTAGGTTACTGTGCCAGACACTGTGCTGGGCTTTGCGCTGGAAGACACTGAGACAGATGTGGTCCCTACCCTCGAGGACCTCCCAGTCTAAGGGAGATGAGATTGGTTTTCATTTCCTCATTTTAATATTGGCAGTTATTATTGTCCTGTGAATGATCAAGGATCTGGGTTTTTGCTCAAAAGTTGACATTAACAATTCCCTTTCTCTCTTCTTATTTCTTCTCCATCCATTGTTTCATCATCTGGATTCCTAGACCTACCCTTACCATTAACAATGCTGATTGTTTTTTGTCACTTAGGGATGTACCTAATATATCTGAAAATAAAAAGAAGGACCGGTTTAATGCCTTCTTTAAGGAACTGCGTGCCATGCTGCAAACTCACGGTTATCCTGTGAAGGGAGACAGATCTAAAACAGCGCAGGACACTACCACCCCTTCACAGAAGAAGGAAGGTTTGATCTGGGCACCCCAACTCATCCTTATAGCTTTTTGATTAGCCATGTTGAAAATTGGTTGTGGGTGGGACAGCTGGGAGGGATTAATGAAGAGAGGGTCTCCTGAAGCCCCTTCTAATACACAGATACGTAGTTTCTCTCTCTTCATAGTTTGTTTATAGCCAATGCTGAAAATGTTGTTAAGGTTCATGTAAAAGTGGAACAAGGAAATGAGAATTAATAGAAGTATACTGGGCAAGAATAATGCAAATTTCTGTATCTTAGGCACTTGAAGCATATGGTAAATGTTGCTAAGGGAAACGTGGCCCTGAGGGTGTAAAATAGTACCTATAATATTTAAGTAGACTTAATTCAAAACATCTGAACAGGTTATACCCATATGCATATAATCATGCTGTAAAAATCTGTTACTTAAAAAAATATTTTCTTGACCCCATGATGCTTCTATTACTCTATTTCTGTGCCCTCTTCACAGCACAACTTCTTGAAAGGATTGTACGGACCCTGTCCCCACATCCTCATCCCTCATTCTCTCCTCAGTCCACTCCCCTGGGGCTACAGGTTTCACTGCTCCAGTACAGCTACTTTTGTCAGGGGTAACAGTGACCTCCACACTGCTGAATTATTTGGTCCTTAACTCTCCACATCTTTCTTGGCCTTTTTAAAAACACTGGACCGGTGACCACTCCTTTCTTCTTGAAGTACTTTTCTCCTGGCTTCCAGAATAACACACTCACCTGGTTTCTCTCTTAGCTCATTGGCTGCTCCTTCCCTTCTTTTCTTCTTTCTACTTTTCCACTTTCCCTTTCAACCTCCGAACACCAGTGTGCCCCAGAGCTCAGTCCTTGGACCTTTTTTCTTCTCTAGCTACACTCATTTCCTAGGTAATCTCATCCAGTCTCTTAACTTGAAGTGCTACCTGGATGTCAGTGACCCCTGCTTGTTAAGTCTGTCTCTAGCCCTGACCTACCTGAGGCCCATCCTTGAGAACTATACTCATTATTAAATCAGCAAGAGTTTCCTATGTGACTTCTTCACTTGGATATCTAATAGAAAAGTTAACATGGCCATAAAGGAACTCTTGGTCCCTCTCTACTCCATTGCCTCTCAGCGCCCGCCCCCCCCCCCCCAGGTTTCCTTATTCCAGTAACTGATACCACCAGTCATTCTTCCAGCTGCCCAAGCTAAAAATGTATAAATCATTCTTGTGTCCTCCATTTCTTCCACCTCCTCATCTAATTCTTCAGCAAGCCCTTTTGGTTTTGCCTCTAAAATATATCTCAAATCCATTCACTTCTCCCCATTTCTATAGCCTTGGTATACCAACCAAATGCAGGCCACCAGCATCTGTTACTTTTGTAGAAGCCTCCTAGGTATACTCTGCTTCTAGGCTTGCTCCCCAGTTTGATCTATTTTGCACAAAATACCATAGTGGTCTTTTATTTTTTATTTTATTTTTTTAAATATATATATATATATTTATTTATTTATTTATTTATTTAACACACACACACACACACACACACACACACACACAGAGAGAGAGAGAGAGAGAGAGAGAGAGAGAGAGCACAAGCAGGGGGAGCGGCAGGCAGAGGGAGAGGGAGAAGCAGGCTCTCTGCTGAGCAGGGAGCCCGACATGGGGCTCGATCCCAGGACCCTGGGATCGTGACCTGAGCCCAACGCAGACCCTTTAACCAACTGAGCCATCCATAGTGTGCCCCCATAGTGGTCTTTTAAAAACATGTCACTAGGGGCACCTGGGTGGTTCAGTTGGTTAAGCGTCCAACTCTTGATTTCGGCTCAGGTCATGATCTCAGGGTTGTGAGATCGAGCTCTGCACTGGGGGTGGAGCCTACTTAAGGTTCTCTCTCTCCCTTTCCCTATGCCTCTCCCCTCAAAACACCTATCACTCTCCTGCTTAAAAGTAGCTCATATTCCACTTAGAATAATGTCAACTCCTTAACATATACCCTACATGATCTGACCCTGCCTGTCTCTCAAACTTCATTTCCTACTACTCTATCCCTTGGTCATCCTACTGTAGCCACTCTGGCCTCTCGTTTGTAATTTAAATAGGCCAAATTCTTTTCTGCTTCTTTTGTACTTACTCCTTCCTCTGCTCAAGATGCTTTGCCCCCAGGTTTTCCTGTGGCTGTCTTCCTGTCATTCCTGTCCATGTGTGTGTTGTCTGTCTACCCCTCTCACCGTTCTGTAAGATACAGAAGGACAGTCACATCACTTGTCTTGTTTGTACTATATTCTGAGCCTCTAGAACAGAACAGGATACGTAGTTGGAGCTCAGTAAATGTTAGTTAAATAATGGGGCACCTGGGTTGTGCAGTTGGTTAAGCATCTGACTCTTGGTTTTGGCTCACGTTGTAGATCTCAGGGTCGTGAGATCGAGCCCTGTGTTGGGCTCCATGCTCAGCGCAGTGTCTGCTTGAGTTTCTTTCTCCCTCTCCCTCTGCCCTCCACTCGTGCTCTCTCAAATAAATAAATCTTTAAAAAATATTAGTTAAATAAACGAATGAATGAGGTTTAGTTTCATAAGAATTATCAAGTCCCTATTATGAGTTAAGTACTATGCTAGATACTGGGGTTTTAGCAAAGAATTGGATATGGTGCCCATCCTACAAGCAAAACAAGAATAAATTTATGGATAATAGTAATGTAAAAAGCCCTTTATGGTTGATTGATAAAATACATTGGTTTTATTATCTTGGAAATATGTAGACTCTCTTCAGTCTTACTTATTTCTTTGGAGGGAGTGTAGGAGATGAAAATCACTAGGTAGAGCTGAAAGTCAGTGGGGAAATGACTTCAGCAATCAGCTATGAGAGAGTGTCATGGGTTTTTTCTTGATCTTGAGGAGCTGTGACCAGAATTGAGTTTCCCGGCTGGGACAGTAGTCAGAAACACTGATCATGAGGCATTTATGCAATTGGTGTGGTTTATTTTTATATTCCATCATTTCCCAGACAGTTATACACCCTCTTTTCATTCCCTCTTTAGTGAGGGCTCTGATGCTTTTCTGCTCATGCTTGGCCTCCTTATTATCCAAATCTACTGATAGGAAAGGATCTGAGACTCTTACCCACTGAGAAAACAAGCTCTGTTATCAGAATTATCCTTGTCAGGGCATTTAACATTTTTAAAAGGGATCAAAGTTGTATGCCATGGGTCTCTAACTGTTCTGTGAGGAGAAGAAACTAACAGTTATTGACATGCATTAAAATAACTGGAGATTGGAGGGCTGTGTTAGGGAATTCCCTGTATTAGTGAAGTTAGTGGACTATAGGTCGGATTGGGGCAGGTGGTGGGGACAGATGTTGATAGCAAAGGCTCTGAGTGAGCACAGCATCAGAAACGGTGTTCATTGGGAAAACTGGAAAACCTTGAAGAATGAAGAAGGATGGTTGGGAGATGCAACTTTATTAACAGCTTTGAAGAGATATGAGATAGGGCTTAAAGATATTCTAGTTAGGTGTCTGGATCTGCCTAGAGGCCTTGACACAGCCATACCTTCGCTGGCATATTATGATTACTGGGTTTAGGTGGAATGCAGAAGACTTAAAGAAGTCAAGAAAAGGAAAGAACTGGAGGTTGAAAATCATGAAGTTTTTGGCGAGGTGTGTACAGTGCAAATTGAATTGGATGATCTTCAAGGTCTTTTTCAATTTGAAACACTTCTCTGTTTATGATAATTTACAAGCAATTAGTTAGTCTACATCAGCTCCTTCATTAGCACTCAGCATTTTCTCATGAGAGTCTTTTCTATAAAATTAATTATAACTCTGAAAAATCTAATACCCATAGCTAATCATTTTAATGTGACAGTTTTCTATCCTTTCTTTGTTTTTCTAAAAAGGCAAAGTCAATCCAGAAACCTCCAGAGAGCAATCTGATTGGATTCCATCGTTTCATAGCTATGAAGACTTCAAGTGCAAGACACTACAAGTAAGAGGGGGTTTGTTCTTGGCTTACCTCCTATGTTAGAACACGTCCAATAGAAGATAAAGAATAGTGTTTTTCACAGTGTGACTAAGAGACCATGCATCTCAGGATTACCTAGGGAGCTTGGTAAAAGTACAGATTCCTGGGACCCACCTTAAACTGTCTGAATCAGAGTCTCAATTCTGGTAGGGCCAGGAGCCTGCATTTCTAACAGGCTCTCCAGATGCTTCTTATAACTGAGTTTTGGAAACCACTCATCTTGAGTGACAACAAATACGAACAAGTCTTTGTTCGTGGCAAATTAAATAATATCTGGTAGACCCTTCAACATAGATTGTTAGCCTCTAAAAAACAGGCCTTCAAGTCTTACTTTTTCCCCTCAAGGACATGAGGTGTTTATGGTTTCTAGCTCCAAGGAAACTGCTTAGTTTCACTAAGTTCAAAGGCCAAAAGCTAAAGCCTGAATGACCATGGTCTTTTGAGTCAGACAGGGCTATGATTTGTGCCTTTGTCATTTACTTGCTCTGTGTCCTTGAGAGAGTTATTGTCCCTGAGCCTTGATTTCTTTCTCTGTAAAATGGGTATTAAAAAATCTCTTTCACTGAGTTGTGAGAATAAAGTGGATAGGTGTAAAATATCTAACACACTTCCTCGCTCCCTTCTCCATGTCGTTCAGTTTCCCATATTTTCTATTCCTGTGTCTCTCTGTGTTGAGATCTGAGTCATTTCTTCAGCTCTGTTTTCTTTCCAGCTGTGTTCCAGCATGCTATTTAACTGTGTAGTGAGTTTTTATTTTTTGACGATAATATCATTTCTAGAAATTGTGTTTCTTTTTCACATCTGCCTGGTCAGTTCTGAGTCTCTTGTTCCTTCATCGTATTTTCAATACCCGTTGTTATTTATTTAAGCCATTTAAGGAAACTTATTTTATATTTTATCTTCAATAATTCCAGTATGTACTGTTTTTTAATCTGATTCTGCATTTTATTATTTGTACTGCCCCTTGTTCATGATGTTTCATTTCTTCCTGGTGTTATTAATATCTTATTATAAGCTCATGTTATTTGGAGCTTTATCCACATGAATTCCTTGAGCCCTGGTTTTAGAATGATTCTCTAGGGATGATTTCAGTTTCTTTTTACTAGATGCCTGGGGTCAGGAACCCCTTAAACTGAATAATGGGCTTGGGCTGTGGAAGTCTACACAGGTAGTTCGTGAATTCCAGCTCCCAATCTGTGTGAGTGTGGGCCTCTGTTTAGCACTTCTAAGAAGAGACTAGTTTCGGTTTTCCCTCTCTAGCCAGAGCCGAGGCTCAGGCAGGCATGTGCATTCACTGTCTCCCTTTGCTGGATAAGATCTATTTTGCCTGCTAAGAGTGTTACCCTTTGGGAAGCTTGGTTTTATGCAGAAGTCTCTGATTTCACTTCCCACCTTGTGTAAGCCTGGGTTTGCTTTCTCTCCCCCAATCTCTATGCCATCAGTATTGTACAGGTATTTCCAAGGCAAATACAGACTCCAATATCCCCTTTCCTTTTAATTCCCATGTTCTAGTCATTTCCGATACCAGATTGTTTGCTTTACTTTACAATAAGCTTGGTCTTTTTATGAAATAGAAGTTTTTATATACTTTATTCATCATTTTAGGGGTTCTTTACCAGGAGGCATTTGTCTGGATATCAAATCCATTATATAGCAGGAAAGTAATGGAAATATCCATATTTATAAGTAAATGACTAAACTAACCACAAATAAAATGCCCTGCAAAATATTCTTAGCATTTTTGAAATTAATTTTGAATTAAATGTGAAACAACCTACATACGGAAATGAATCTTCCTAGCTTGTGTTGGAGAGTTTTGTATTAATTGGGTATACGTTAAAATTTGTTTGTCTAAGTGACACATCATTTGATAAACAGCTCATGCTTAAGGTTAAGTAGATCCTGTGTAGGAGGCAGAATAATGGAATTTTAATTAAGTCTGTGTCTGCTTTATTGATATTTAAGGACCACAATACATTTTCAGTGTGCTATTATAATTATTTATGCATTTTGAAATAAAGCTATCATTTTATTATTGTTCCACTATTTAATTACATTATTATTCTCTCTTCATTAGTCATTAGATGGCTTTATGATAATACTGAGCACAGACGGAGTGATAATTTTTGTCCCTGGAAACATCACTTGTCTCCTTGGCCATTTACCAGTAAGTTTTTCCAGTTTGGTGGGAAGGATCATTCTGGTTTATTGTTTAGAGGTTCATCATTTGTTTTCAGGAGCATATAACTCATCAGAGAAGATGTTTGCTCAATGTTGTCAAAATGTGCACCTGTTTTATTGTCATCTTCATTGGTTTCAGTTTTAGATCTATAATAACAAAATTCTGATATGAGGTAATGCAGTGCTGTGTGTGTGTGTGTGTGTGTGTGTGTGTGTGTGTGTGTGTGTGTGTGTGTAGTTTCTAAACTGCGCCTGAAGGCAGTCTCCAAAGAAGAATGTGCTTTTTGAAATGGCAGTCTCCTCAGTATCAGTGGATAACCTCCAAGGTGACTGCTTTGCGAGGCAGCCCTCACTGGAATGGATATGTTTGATTTTGTACATTTCTTTAGAGTCCACTATATACTGATTAAACAATGAATGTCATGATTTGTTTGTGCTGGCCCATGGCATCCATTCCCAGATCTGATTTGTTTTTGTTTCTTTATATTGAAGCACAAATTATGATCTCATTTAGAAAAAAATTTTGGAAGTGATGACATAGTTTAGCAGGAGACATCTACCCACGAGTTGCAGTCAGGGTCTGTGGTGTCCAAAAAGGTCACTCAGTCCTGAGCTCTTTGGTGTCACTATGCCTTTCTTCAGAAAAGCTTTCTCTATCTTCATAGGACCATTGGCTTAGAATATGTGATTTCTGAAAAATTTTTTCTGGACCTTCAGGCTGCACATCTAACAAATATGCCACTTAAATATGAAAGTACTACATACCTTCCTATTCCATTAACGCATGTGTGTGAAGAGAAGGTATTTAGAATACACCCTCCTCCACTCCTGAAATCTCTGTCACTTGGCTCGTTTTGTGAATCATATTTGGATTGTTGCTTTCATTGTATATTCCTCATTCCACAGAGTTGACTAAAGAACTTGACAAACCCCGACCCAGAGATCTATAGTACTGAAGTTTGAAACATGTAAATTAATAGAAGTTTTGTTACATTATTCTTCAGTTAACTTAGAAGTGTATTAGAAGCTTATTCAACCAGTTATGCTATTCCAGCTAACATGTTGCATGGCCCGGTTAGAAGCATAGAGAGCTTGTCTACTATTTTCTCTTTATTTACAAATAATACGATACATATCTTTATTTCTCATTCTCTTTCTTTTTTTTAGAAAACAGTTGGCATTTTCAAACTCAGTTTATAATTGTAGGATACCAAAACAGCTGAATAAAATACACATATTAGAGATTTTCATTGAATTGTACTTTAGAGTACTGATATCACAGAAGAAGAATGATCTTATTAAATCTATATTAAAAGAAAGAATGTATGAGTGTGATCCATGGCAGTTTAAGTTTTGTTATAGTGAAGACCAGAAAGCTTCCCAAATTCTTGTATTAGATATTACTTAAACCAAACTGGTCATTGAGTCTGGTGAATTTTTCCTAGTACATGAGGATTTTGCACAGTGATGGTCTTAGTTGTATTATCCTTGTTTCTTTATGTAGTTTGGTTCAAAGTTTTCACTCTCAAGAGAATCTTTTACCTTTCAGCATTTTAGGTAATACACACACATGGACTCATCCGAAGGTAGAGGTGTCTGAGACATGGGGTTGAATGACTAATCTTAAACCATGGACTTGATTACCTGAGATAGGTATATTTAAAAATAAAGCTATGACTGTTAGGTCTGTACATAAACATTAAATGGGAATGAAGTTATATAGCATTGCTGAAAAAGACTATAGCCGAGGCATGATTTCACACTTTTCCTCATTAAATCCTAAGGCTTCTTAATTTGTAACAACACACAATTTTTTCCAGGCTTTGATTAAAAATTTCATTTTATAAATCATTTACTTTATATTAATGTAGAGACAAAAACTATTTCTAGAGTATCTTCCTGGCTCCAGGAATCCACAATTTCATTAAATATCGATACCTCTGTCTCTTGGGCAACTCTAAACTGATAGCATGGTGGATGGAAAGAACTTTGTCGTTGAAGTCAGATAATCTGGAGATTAAAATTTTGTTCAATCACTCACTAGCTACATGAACTTTAGTTTCTCATCTGTAAATGTGGAAAAAAGTACTACTTAGAGAGTGACTGGAGGTGGGCTATTACAAATGTGGGATTAGTGAAGACCTGCCTTATTAGGTGACATTTGAACAGAGGCCAGAGTGGAGTGAGTCCGTGAGTCATGCAGATAACTGGAGCAAGTATGTTCCAGGCAGAAGCAAAAGCAAGTGAGAAGG
Organism: Zalophus californianus; assembly: GCF_009762305.2. Lineage (NCBI taxonomy): Eukaryota > Metazoa > Chordata > Mammalia > Carnivora > Otariidae > Zalophus > Zalophus californianus. Next base: position 3,830,664 of record NC_045612.1, on the reverse strand, counting down.
CACCAAAGCACAAATGTACTTGATGTGGAAAACGTACGGTAGAGGGGCCGTTGTGATTGGAACCCTGTGAGCAAAAGGAAAAATACTAGGAGGTGATGAGGCCAGAGCAGTAACAAAGGTCCACTTTGTTTAGGGCCATTGTAATGACTGTGCCTTTTCCTCTGAGATGGGAGAAAGCCATTGTGGAGGTTGGAGCAGATGAGGGAAATTATCTGAACTTAAGTTTTTTGGGATCACTCTGGCTCTTGTGTTAAGAATAGGCAGTGGGTCATTTGTTTTGTTTCTTAAATCCCACATATGAGCAAAGGAAAAAAAAAGAGACAAACCAGGAAACAGACTCTAACTCTAGAGAACAAACTGATGGTTCCTAGAGGTGAGGTGGGGGTGGGGGGCGAAACAGGTGATGGGGACTAAGGAGTGTACTTGTGATGAGCACCAGGTGTTGTATGGAAGTGGTGAATCACTATATTGTACCTGAAACTAATACAACACTGTATGTTAACTATACTGGAACTAAAAAAAGAAAGGAGTAGGTTACGGGGGCAGGCATGAAAGGTAGAGAGTCCACTTGGAAAGCTATTGCAATAGTCAAGGCAATTAGATGGTGATGGGTTGCATTAAGGTGGACGTGGAAGTCATCAGTGTTCTGTAGGTAAAATAAGTTTTGCGGATGTGGGGGTGTGACAAAAAGATGTGAAGAGTCCAAGGTATGGCATTGTAACACATGCAGTCATGGCTAAAATGATGGCTTATTACCATCATCATGTATTAAATTTATATCTGAAATCTGCCATCGTATTTTCCCAATCATTTATTTTCCTTGACAGTGTTTTCCTTTGGAAAAACTTGCAGTCACTTGTAGTACTAACTTGTAGTTCCGAGAAGCCTGCCCTCCTACTCACTCCACTTCATCACTACCCCCCGACAAAAAAAATTAAAACTGGGAATTTACATGTAGTTGTTCTCTTACAATTCTGAAGCAAATGAAACTTTTCAAACACATATTTCCTTATGGAAAGAGTTTCTCAGCATTGAGTTTGTAAGAAACTTTAGCAGGTTTTGAACCCAAGTATATGGTTAGTTCATGATAACTGTGATGAGTTTTGCTCTGTTCTCCCTGCAAAGCTTACAGTATAGTAGAGAATTACTAGTGATGAGTCTTGTTTGATTCAAAATGCAGTCTGAATTTTGTGCAGAGGCTCTTATCCTTCCCTGTGCCCTATGCAGTTGAACAGTTTTCTAATGCATGTTTAATGTGAATGTCTCTGCCAACAAAAAGATATTTCTTGCCCAGATTATCAGTAAATGTCATAGAGTGGAGTAAATTCCTTTACTTTTTTTTTTTTTTTTTTTGCATGACTGAGGCTTGCCATACTAATATTCGTGGGACAACTAATAGGTATTTGCAAACTTGGCTTTTGAGAAACCTCCTTAACTTTTCACTGGTATTTATCCTTGCTTCATTAAGCTTTGAGTGCCTTGATCCTTTCTGCCTTGTGTAATAAGAAGAGCAAATGCCAAAGATTTACACAAATAACGTGATGTTGATAATGTTTTCAGATCTCTGCCCTTTATCTAACTACAGAGCAGGATCGTTGGAATGATTGTTACATTCACTTTTTTTAGTTGATGGTCAATTATAGGGCATTAATTGTCACTATCACGTTCCTTAAAGAACGTAGTTAATTAATAGGAAACTAATTGCCAGTATTTCCATCCAAGGGAATGTACACTCTCAAAAGACTGCTCACTTTGAATTCTTTTATGTGTCAAGGCTATCCTTTATTCTTCTACTGATGAAAGAACTGGTGAGCCATGGCACTTTGTACCTCTTGTTAGGGTCTTGTTGTATACTTGGCATCATCATTTTGTGTCTTGTCTCATCTGCGTTACTGAACTATGTATTCATTAAAATTAGAATTCATGTCAGGATCATCATTTTTAACCCTTCTAAGTACTTAGTAAAAAAAGAAATTGATAAATTACTTCAAGTAGAATGTCCACAGTGAGGAAACTGGCCCAGTAGCAAGCCAAGTGCTCCTGATACAAATTGGACTTGAGGCAGCCGTGGTGTAGCGGAGGGAGCAATGGACATAGAGTTAGTTGGATGGACTTGGGTATGAATCTTATCTCTGAACTTCTGGCTTCTCATTGATTGGACAAGCCTTAATTTCCTTGTGAATAAAATAGGAGATAATTCTTCCTCTCACAGGGCATTATGTAAACTAGCACAGTGTCTGGCATAGAGCGGTTGTTAATCGTGTGTTAGGCAAATGAATGAATGAGTGGTCTCCACTCACCAAAGGTAACTTGGTTTGGTACCTAAAGTTTATTTTATAACTAAACCAATAAAAGAATTTTTATTGAAAAAGTTAAGTTTAATAAAAAATATATTTCTTTTGGGAAGTAAATTTCTTATTGAGTGACTTTCATTGTCAAAATTTATTGCCTATTAATTTCATAATGTTTTGTTTGCTAAATTAAGGTATTATTTCTGCCCTGAATCAAGTCATGCTTTTTCTTGATTGAGATAGGATCCATCTGCTAATTTAAGCATTGGCTAACTCATAGGCTAGCTTCTACAAATGGGCCATAAAAATATATTTCTGAATTTTGACTGTATATTATTAATATTAATCAGTTAAAAAATGACTTGAATTTTTGGTTCATCACCCAAAACCATTATTCAGCTACAAAGAATACTTTGTTTATTACTTTGTTCCTATCACATTAAAAACTCATTACTTAATGCCTTATATTCAATTTATCCTTGTGTCACCTTATTTCAGCTACATGGTACAGCATTATTCATTCATTTAACCAACATTTATTGAGTGCTCACTTGTGCCAAGCTGTGCTCTAGGTGTTGAGGATGTAACAGTGAATAAGACAGCCAAGGTCTCTGTTCTACTGCAATTTACATTTTACTGAGGGAGACAGATAATCAACAGGTAAACATATACTGTAATGTCAGGTAGTGATGCGTGTGCTATGAAAAAAAGCAGGAAGATGATGTCAGGAAACTGGTGCTGTTTAAAAAACTTTTGAGTAGAGAGTTGAATGAATAAGGGAAAGCGTCATTATAAATATCTGGGAAACAATGTTTCACACTGAATGAAGAGCAAGTTTAAGGGCCCCAAGGTGAGTATTTGCTTGTTGTTTTTGGAGATGAACAAGTACTTTGGCTTTTGCTTTGAATAACTTGGGTAGCTGGTAGAAAATGTTAGGTAGAGGAATAACTTGACCTGACTTATGTTTTAAATGAAACACTGTAACTGCTTTGTGAAGAATGGAGTGGGAGATGGGGTGTGGCAAAAATAGTTGCAGGGAGACCAGTTAAGTCTGTTTGTAGTAATCCAATCTAGAGATAATGGCTTAGCCCATGTGGTGAAAAGTGGACCAATTCTGCCTGTATTTTGACTGTATTACTAACAGAGTTTGCTGATGAACTGGGTTTGGGGTTTAAGAGGAAAAAGACAAGTCAAGGACAAGCACGTGGGTAAATGGTGGTGCCTTTTACTGAAATGCAGAAGACTGAGGGAGGAGCATGTTTTGTGAGGGAAAAGATCCAGGTACAGTGTTTTGAAGATCGTAAAATTGAAATCCTACTAGACATCTAAGTTATCTAGAAGAGTTCAGAGAGAAGTCTGGACCAGAGGTGGGAAGATAGATGGTATTTAATAAGCCAGAGCTGGAAGAGACCACCCAGGGAGGCAGTACAGTAAAAGCAGTCTAATGACTAGGCCCTAGCCACTCCGATGCCAAGTAGTCAGAGAGGGGAGAAAGCTCCAGCAAAGAAAACTGTGAAGGTGTAGCCTTTGAAGCAGAAAGATACCCCATATTTGTATGGCATCCTGGAAGCCAAGTAAGCAAAATGTTTCAAGAAGAAGGAGGGATTCATTCTATCGAATGCTGCGATGTCAGGTAAGATGAGAATTGACCGTTGGGTTTGGCAATGTGGAGGTCACTGGTGACCTTGACAAAAGTGGAGTGGTTAGGGTAAAAATCTAATTAGCGTGGTTTCAAGGGAGAGTGAGAGCTGAAGAAATGAGAGGCAGCAAGTATAGTTCCTTTCAAAGATTTTTTGTTCTGAAGTAGACCAGAGAAGGGCTGGGGGAGAGAGTGTAAGGTCAAAGAAGGTTTTGGATTTGGGGAATTTTGTGTTGTTTTTGTTTTTAAGATGACTGATACTATAGCATCTCTGATCAAGCATTTGCATGCTCTGGGAAAGACCTGGTAGAGAGGGAAAGCTTGACGCTGTGGGGAACAGGGAAATTTCCGGAATGATGTCCTTGACTAGTTGAGAGAGGATGAGAGGCAGTGCACTAGTCTTCGTTGGAAGCTTATTCATTGGAATAGGAGAAAAAGTAGGTTTCTAACCACAGAAACAGATAGGTTGGTACCTTTGATGGCAGGAAGATACTGATGTTTCTTTTACTTTTTCCTTTTAATTGCAATAAGAAATGAGATCCCCAGCTGAATATGAGGAGGATGAAAGGAGGGTTGGAGGTTTGAAGGAGGAAAAGGCAAGTCATGATCACACTGAAGAGCAGACGATTTCCAGACAGATCTGAGTGCCCATTTAAAATAATATATGGTTGTGGGTTTTTCGCCATAGACATGCAGTTGCTTGGGTGAAGGTATAAGGTAGATGAAGAGTTGAAATGAACCAGAGTTGGGATTTTCCCAGGCAGATGTGTCAGAGAGAAAGAGAACATAGCAGTGATTATAATGATCCACCAAGGAATCTGAGCTGGGTAAGGAGGGATGTGACAATTTGCAGGAGATAATGCCCAGTGAAAATGTGATGGGAATGGACTGGAGGTGTCAGTGTGTGGAATAGTTTTTGGGGAGGTGGGGTACTTGTATGAGTGCACTGGAAAGGGACGAGGTAATGGGCATAGAGTGGGGTAATGAACCGGGACTTGTAGAAGTACAGTAAGTAGCCGACGAGAAGCTGACTGCAGGTAAGGAGGTGGAGGAAGTGAGCGGTAGTAGTAGCACGTATAACAAAATGTATTTTCTCTCCTTCTCAAGAATGATATCGTGGGTAAAAAGTTATTAAGTCTTCTGCCTGATCATGAGAGAAACGAAGTCTTTGGAAAGATTGCTCTCAAACTTCCTTTGTCAAACTCAGGTACAGATTGTTTCTTCTCAATGGTAAACTCTTAGATTTTAAGAGACAAGTAACAGTCACTTGGAGGAATAATAAAAATAAAAACATTGGGGCCAGTAAAGCGGCTGATTATATATTAATATAATTTCACAAATTATATTTCCAGTATTAAAAAAATTCTCCTCCATTAAATCTTGTTCTTTCTCATGAACCCTGATAATCTCAGCTTTTGTATAATTGCATTAGTGTTATACAAATAATGTTCTAGCTTGTACTCCACTCTACAGATACAACATAGACAGTATGCAAGTGCTAATGTTTCTGGAGAGAAAATAATATTTTTGTAAAATCTGTTCTAAGTGACAACAGTCCTATGAAATAATCCTGCAGAATATGGTAACATACAATTGTAAACTTGTTTTGTATCTGTTATTTTTTTCCTTAGTGGGAAAACATATTGATTTTTGCTGTCATCTAAAGAGAGGAAATGTTGAATATGATAACAGACCTACTTATGAATATGTGAAATTCATCCTGACAGTCAAAGATATTTCAAGTGGTAAGCAGTTAAGCTTTTAATCTGATCTAGACGAAGTTAATGCATTACCTAGCCCTTCATTGCTAACACAAATGCCCTTCCACTGTTGGTTCTCTCACATTCTCTGATATCCCTATGAGCACAGGTTTTGGTTATAGACATTAATCAGACTTTTAAAAAAGAATGCCATGATAAAAAAAAAAGGTAAAGTAGACAATAAGGGTGCAGACATTAATGGATTACCAACAAAAGGACCAAAGGAAATCTCTGATAAAAAGAAAGAGTAAAGTGATTGTTCCAAAGGATCTCATTGTTTTAAAAATGGACCTGATAATATGAAGCACCTTGCTTGTAATTGTCTCTGATCTTTTTCTCTGAGACAAGAATTCGGGATAGATAGCTTAGACTTACCTGACACTAATCGGAAAATACATGATGTTATATTTAAAATATGTTTAGTTATATTTAATGATCTCAAATCCTCAGTTCCTTGTTCATTAAAGTAGCTTTCATTTCTGCTATTGCAGTTATGAATGGATAGAAGGTTTGTGCCAGTAGACACTGCTACTAAATCGGTACCCCAAAATCCTTGGGCCTCTAGCTTTTTTGTTCAAGCTCTTTGAATTTGAGCAGAGTGCAGTGAGACTGTGAAACAGCAGTGAGACTGTGCAGGGCAAGGAAAGGGGATTTTGGGACATGATGAGCACTTGAAACATAAAGATATAATTGCTGTCCAGCACAATGAAGCAGCTTACTTATGCAAGTTGTAATTACTGTTTATCGCTCTGAGGAAGGTGGAAAAGAGAGGGAAATAGGGGAAACTCCTTTGAAAAATGGAATCCTTTTTACAGGAGTACCTAACATATGTTATAAAATTCTAATCCTTATTGCATTCCTTCTGTTCTTAAAAAGTATATTAGATATTCAGTTTAAAACATAGTGAAATTTGCAAGGTAGGGTCACATGGTAACATGGTGGATTGAGCTAATAAGAATGACTCTTTCCTTCTATAAAAACCAGGAAGCGATTCTTAAAACATAACAAAAGCAGTTTGATGCATAGCCAAGCTTAAAGAAAAGGGACGTCCATGGGTGCCAGAAATTAAAGGATTAAGTACAAGACTCTCATGGTAATAGGAGGCCTAGGTGGTGTCCTAAGTGGGCTACATAAATCATATGTGGGCTCCATTGGCTGGGGTCTGGAGTTCTAATAGTCATTCAAGGACCAACACATAAAACCTAGAGACTTCAAATGATCGGTAAAATTCTGTCCCCTGGCCTAGGGGAAGAAGAAGTTTGCCATCTCCCTCAGAATTTGAATGGAAAAAAAATGTGTCATTTACAAGAAATCAAAACCCAAATCTGTGTTGTGTGGATACAGGGTCCAAATTTACAAATTTTAAGGTTTCAGGAACTATAGGCTGAGAAATGACATGAACACTGATTTGGGGCCATTAAAACATCTAGGGCTTGAACCAGAGGTAAATGGCCCAACAAATATGTAAAAAGATGCTTAAACTCACTAGTAAGCAAAGAATGAAAAATTTAAAAACCAGTGAGATAGCACTGTACACCCATCAGCATGACAGCAATCAGGCAGTGTGAATAATAAGCACATATTGGCGAGGGGGTGAGAACTAATACAGTGTTGAGAGGAATGTAAACTCATGAAACATTCCTGAAACACAGAGTGAACTTAAATTATGTTAATTATCCTGTGACTCAGCAATCCCATCACTGGGTGAAAATATACCAGAGGCGAACTTACAGAGAGATCTGTGTCTAAGGGGACATGTACTATGTACGTCATAGTGTTGTTTGTGGTAGGAGGGAGTTGGAGACAGCCTAGGTATGCATTGTTAGGGAAATGGACAAGTAAAATGTGGGAAATATACGATATGGAAAACTTTGAAAGCAGTGACCTCTAGGTATACACACTACAACATGGTTAAATCTTAAAACCATATTGTTGACTGTAAAACATAAGAAACAGAATGAAATCTATACTGCAATGCCACCTTTGTAAATGGTAAACACATAGACATAAAACCAGACTACATATTTTACAAGTTTATATATTAAAGGTGGTAGATGGCAAAGGGTGTCTGTGGGTGGAGAAGAGGCAGAAAGAAAAACAAGAGTGAGGACTTAATCTATGTTCATTATATGCCATGGACTAAGTGTAATTAACTCAGTTCTTTGCCACTGAGGTCTAAAAATATAGCGAGCGAGTGAGTAAATGAGTGAGTAAATAAACAATGAAAATTAGCTCACACAATGGTTGTCTGATATGTTTGTCATGTGTCTTGGAGATTAAGGGTCAGATACTTTTAAAAAACTTACTTGACTATGTACACACACAAATTACACACGTATTTAATACCCGTGTGGGCTACATAAAAGACAAGAGCTAACTTTATCTTTTAGAGACTACAACATCCATCCACAGAGTAAGAACACAAGGCTGAATATCACCCTGAAGTCACAACAGTTATTTCTCAGTAATGACTTCTTCACATTTTGGTGGAGACCTGGGTGAGGAGGGTAGCTGGTACAGCAGGATGGCAGGAAAAATCTGTGGCTCAGAATTCTGAAAATTGTCAGTGGACTAACAGCCCACTGACGTGGCAGATGTTCATCTTGTATAGCCGGCCTGCTTTTCTATTTGACTGTCACATGTGTGTCTCTGTCTCCCTTAGAGCCTTTGGTGCTCTTCAGCAGCTTCTTCCCAAGCCACTCCTATGCTGAATCGTCTCCTACATACCTTCCTCTGGAGGATCGATTTTATCTGGTGGGGTCCATTTGTCTCCTCAGGGCTCAGACCCTACGGGTGAGTATGTTGTGTGTGCGTCTTCCCTACTGTGGCATTGTGGGCTTCCTATGAAAGGCCATGTGCCCTTTGGTCCCTCGGCTACTGGACAGCATTGCTGAGGAGCCCGATGTGTGCAAGGGGTTGTGCTAAGCAAGATGTGTGAATGAGGAAAGATCAGCCCCTGTGCTTCAGAAGGTGAGCATGTCAGTGGAGAGTTCAACACACCCAAAAGAGATGTACAGTTATTTACAAGTGGTTTTGTTGTGATATGAAAGAGGTGTACGGGGGCTGGGGGTGGGATATATTAAGAGAAGTGACCATTTGGGGAGGTGGATAAAGGAAGGTTTCTGTCACGAGGTGAGTTTTGAGGCAGCTCTCCCCAGTGCCTACCACCACTGTTCACCTAGTATTCTACTAATATAGCACTCCCAGGTTCTATCTCTAAAAAGAAAAATCAGACTTTAGAATTCATTGGGTAGATTCAAGTTCAATGAATTTATTCACCAAGTAACGTACTAAGTAAGAACCTATGATGTGCCAGGTGCTCTGCTAGGTTCTGGAGTAATATTAGGGGAAATAAACAATAGACAATATTGAAAAGTGCCACGGGGATGATAAAACAATCATATACTAATGACTGGTGTGAATAGGAAGTTCAGACAGAGTGGTCATGGAAGGTCTTTCTCTGCTGACCTCTCTTTTGAACCGAGACCCGCAATGATGATGTCAACCCAGCAAAAAAGGAAGGCAATCTCGCTAGAGGGCTCAGCAGCTGTAAAAGTCCTGAGGTAGTAATGAGCTTGGAGAGTTCCAAGGAACAAATACCGTTATGTGACTAGAAGAAGGGGAAAGAGGGAAGGAGTAGTAGAAAATAAGAGGTAGACAGAGGCCAGGTTCTGGAGTACTTTGAGAACCATGATCATGAGTTTGAGTTTTACTCAAGTGGAGTGGAAAGCAGGATGACATGATCTGATTTCATTGTTGTTGTTTTTAAAAGATTAGGCTGGCTGCTGGGTGGGAAATGGAATCTGGGGGAAAAAGAGTGGAGGCAAGAGGGGTGCTAGCAGGGCTGATGGGGCCCTGGCTAGGACTAGAGTGATGGAGATAGAGGTACAACAATTTGGGTTATCACTGGGAAGACGGGGCACAAAGTCCTTGCTGATGTGATGAAAGTGGGTGGGAGAAGAGAGAAAAACGACTCCTAGCTTTTAGGCCTGAGCAGCTGTGAATGGAAGTGCCACTAACTGACTTGAGCCAGACAGGGACACTATGGATCAGGCAATGTGGGAGTGGGGGGGGGCGCGAATCAAGAGCCATGTTAACATTATGATAAATTGTGACATACAACACATCCAACTGCCTTGCGAGAAAGGCCTCTGGATCCAGACCAGTTGCAGGACCTCATCCAAGTCACTTATGTCTTGTAGCTTCAGTTTCTTTTTGTATAAATGCTGAGACTAGAACCTCCTTTTAGGGTTGTTGTGAAGAGTGAATAAGATAGCACCTCATGCATGGTAAGCACTTGGGAAAGAGGCGGCAGAGAGGAAAAGTAAACAATCATCATTCTCATTATTATTGTGATCATTAGGATCCAGAGAGGGCAAAAGACCTGCTTTACTTTTCCTCTCTGGTTTAGAATGCCGACTTTAACTGACTACATTTCGGAAACTGTGAAGGACCCCTTTACATTCAGTTGTAGAGCAGTGATGTACGTCATCATTTTTCCAGATTTAAGACCGTGAGAAAAGTGGCAGAGAGAAAAGCAATTGAAGGAAATTGCTTGGTCTGATTGCCCCGATCATTATGCCTCTCTGGCAGCTCTCTGGGATTTGAGCTCTCATATTTGCCACGAGAAGGCAGACATCCCATTTTGGGGGTCCTCCGAAAGCTACTCCCTCCTCCAAGAAAAAAAAACCTCATTTGGCACACTTCTCTCCCCCTCATCCCCCTCATGGCACAAGGATCCCTATTTGTGATCTATTGCAGTTTTCCTCTGGGTTTCTAGGATATTTGTTCCATATTAGTGGTCATTTTGGAGAACAAATCTTGTGAGAACAGAGGGCTTTTTTTTTTTTTTAAAGATTTTATTTACTTATCTGACAGAGAGAGAAAGAGCACAAGCAGGGGGCGCAGCAGGCAGAGGGAGGGAGAGAAGCAGACTCCCCGCTGAGCAGGGACCCCGATGCGGGGCTCGATCCCAGGACCCCTGGCATCATGACCTGAGCCAAAGACGGACGCTTAACGACTGAGCTACCCAGGCGCCCCTACTGTCCTAACAGAGGGCTTTTTGAAGGAAGATTTTTTTTTTCACAGTGTGACTGGAGCACAGTGGACAGAGCAGGGAACTCAGAGTACAACTGGGAGATGGATCTACTTTGATCTTGAATCTACTAGCTGTGCATCTTGGGCCAGATCATTACATGTCTATAATCCTCACTGTTCACATCTGTAAAATCAAGTGCCTTTCCCACATTGCTCTGCAGATTAGCTGTGATACTGGATATGAGATTGCTTCCAAATTTACTACATGCTATACAAATGTGTTGGGTATTTTTACTATATAAGTACATTTTAAGTATCTAAAATGCCAGTTTTTCTGCAGGAAGTTTTCACTGTAAAGAAACCTGGGGAAGAGGTTCTGCTGATACAAGACTCAGATGATGAGGAGCGTGTATCTCCTGAACGCAGGTGAGAGGCTCATGCTGAAGTAAATGATGGAGACCTAGGGCACACTTTCACTAAAAAAACGGAAACGAGAGAAATAATATCTACACATATTTTCCCTTTAAAATGAAAAAACAGACAATTGAATCCAGAAGAGCAGTCTACTAGGCTGAATTCCTTTGCCCAGCTAATAAAAATCTTACTTCTCCAGGTAAATATAAATACAAATGATTGGCTTTTTATTTTTTTAAAAAAGCACTTTCAATTTAAGACAATGCATTTAAAAGTAGTACGTGATTACTTCTTTTTCTTGAAATACTTTTAAGTGGTAGAACAGCAAGTAGGCATTGTGGCAAACTATTAGGTGTCCCCCTTTTTGTGAATATAATCTGTTTCTTAACATTTGTTAACCAAGTTTCAGAAAATGGACGCAGTGTTCCATGGTTCTTGAGAGAAAAGAAACATAAAAATGCATTCCTAACCCACAGGAAAATGCCAGTTGACCAGATATCACTAAAACCCCTTCTTACACTATTTAACAATCCACCAAGGATTTCTGCAAAACAGAAATTGTTTGTGATACTACCTAGTTATTTAATACTTGATAAACTCATTGGTGGGTATGTCTGTATGTAGAAAACCATAATACTTGACACTGTGCAGTGTAGAGTATCGAGTGTGGATTACATTTTCTTCTGCATCACAGTGTATATGTACATGTAAATAAATAGCAAAATAATATATTAAAGATGTGCACCACATGCCAATAATACTTAGCAAAATAAAATAAACAAGATAACTTCTCAAGAGGTTTCTTATGATTAAAGACATGTTTGTGTGAGGTCTGGTGGTGAGAGGAGGGAGCTGGAGGCTGTGGTCACTGTTGCTATTTGGTGGTGGGGGGTGGTAAGGAAGAAAGAGCTGGTGAAGAAATGAATTAAACAGGAAATGTCTGATGTTCATCTGTGTCTGGATCTATGCAATGGGGGGAGCATCTTCCCTTCCTGGCAGGAGAGTTCAGAGGTGTTTGGCTGTGAACCTTTGTCTGAAGCTACACACAGGGCAATGGGATGGAAAGCAGAGCTCCCTCCCCATGGCAGTCTGTTTGCATTCCATGGGCTTGGTGTCCTACAACTCTCGCTAACATGAGACTGCATTTGTAACTGTGTGAATGTGACAAGTCTGCTCATGCCAGGATCACACTCACTTGCACCAGCGAAACTTTATTTTTTTTTTCGGAATCTCCAATTTCTTGTGAATATTCAGCATTGTATTTGTAGTTTGTAGGTGTTGGGGACAGGACGAGTGCATGGCTAAGCTTAAGGCCAAGCACATTCAACTCTCTCCATGTGCGTTATCACTCCTGGTTTTTCTTGTAGTGCATGTGCTTATTTAGGATTTTTAAACGTGACCATTTCCTTCATTAGTTTCTCTACTTTATTAGAAGACCTTTTACTGAATAATCTGGGGAAAAGGATGTTTATAAAACATAACATGTTTAAACAACATGAGGGGCGCCTGTGTGGCTTAGTTGTTAAGCGTCTGCCTTTGGCTCGGGTCGTGGTCCCAGGGTCCTGGGATCGAGCCCCGCATCGGGCTCCCTGCTCCGCGGGAAGCCTGCTTCTCCGCCTCCCACCCCCCCTGCTTGTGTTCCCTCTCTCGCTGTGTCTCTCTCTGTCAAATAAATAAAATCTTTAAAAACCAAAAACCAAAAACCAAAAACACATGTTTAAACAACATGAACTCAAGACCCTCTCCTATCAGGAGAATATCTGAGATACAATAGCAGCGAACCACATGGGTAATGAATTTGTTATCCATCAAAAGATCATTGTAGCAAATATTGGATAGTGAGAGTTCAGAGAGTGAGGAAACCTGTGTTTTACTTTTAAGTAGAGTTTAATTGGATGAAAAATATTCTGTTGCAGAAGCAAGCCAGCTACTGCATCTATGCCACTGATCTACATAGAATATAAAAGAAGTGTTTTCTTAAGGCTTAAGACCGCTTCTTATATTGTAAGAAATTATCACTCCAGTGTAGATGAATGCACTATAGTTTTGTATGTTCTGTACTTCCATAAAATGTTACTAAAGTTTCTTCAAAAATTATGCGATGGATTATTTATCATGTAGACAGTAAGATGGAAAAATGACAGTGAGGACAGAGCTGATGGATCTGATGAAGAAATTCTGTTTTCATATCCCTCCCCTCCTCCAACACCATGGTCTCTGCTCTGCTCTGCTCTCAGCCACCTCAGCTCTCACATGATGGGTTGTTGGTAGACCTGGCTCGTCCACTGTATTGAGGTCTGTAAGGGAGGACCTGTCAGCCTTGTCCCTGTCTGGCACAGAGCCTCACACTGAGTAAGCAGAAAACAAACATCTACTCAGGGACCGACTGATTGATTGAGCCTATATCAAAATCGTAATCCGTTCCATGCCATGAGACCTCTCAAACATAATGCAGTATTGTTATAAATCGGTGCAAACTAGTATTGCCTTATTTTTGTCATAGACTCGTGCCTTGTCCTCAGGATATTTTTAAATAATAAGAAGGAGAAGAGATTGCGGCATGTCAGGGTCATAGTTTGCAGTCGTTGGTAATCTGGCTCCCATTTTATAGACGGAGGGATGGTTAGAAAAGTAATCAGGCACAGAAGTCATAGGGACCCTAGGGACCAAAGTTCTTCCGGAAGTTTTCTTGGTAATTCTACACGTTCTTTGAAAAGTAAGACGCATTTTGCTAAGAGGCTTGAAAGCTTTGTCTGTGCTTACGAAAGAAACACAAAGAGGGGAATTTGAGATGTTTAGAAGAAAGGATCTGATTCCATAGAGGATATCTTGTCCTTGCATGTTTCAGATTTGAGGCTAAAGAACTTTTCATTTCAGGAGAGGGACTCAAGGGTTGGGTCATTTTCCATTAAAGCTACAGATGCACTGGAGTGGAAGGTCTTGTTTGCTTGGACCACTGAAGATAGAAAGAAGTAAGGGGTACTTGAAAGTCAGTGAATACTGTGTAGCCCTCTCCTATGTGTCTCCTGCTAGAGTCGGAGGATATACCTAGCTACTCGTTCAGTTGGGCCAGTGGTACGTAGAGGTAAGGCCCAAATTCCCACTGTAGCGTCATCTCAGTACAGATGCATTCTGTACTTTATCCTTCACGTTAGGATTTCATGCTCCTTAACTTAGTTATAAACAAATCTATAAAGTAGATTTTAGACCTGTTGGAATATAGTCCACAGAGGATATGTGATTTGCCCAAACTCACACAGTTGGTTCCACAGTAGAGCTGGAATTGGGACCCAGATTTTCCTGGGCTTATTCCTGTCAGGACATGAATTTCAGGAGCTGTGGCTAGTATGGGATTCCAAGGAGAAAACTCAAGGAGTCTTTAGGAAGTCCTTGTTTGGGGATGTTATTGAGAGAAATTTTTTTTTTCCTTTAATTTCACCTTAAATGTAGAGGAGAGAACAATTAATAGAGAGGAGACTGTGATGACTAACCCTAACACTGTTGATGAAGACAGCATCTTCTCATCCTCAGGTAGAGTAAAGAACACAGGAAAATCAAATGGCAAGCGTTTCCAAGGGTTCTAGTAGCTCTTACATTTGCTTGCAGTCTTCAAAAACTGCTACAGTGCTGGAATTGGTCTCTGGGGAGACTCCACCTGTCAGCAGCTGCACCAAAAAGAATGTTCCTGCCTAATTCCCCTTTCACCTTGTGTCGGTGAGGAGTTATGTTGTACAAAGGTGGGAAGAGAATTTTATAAAGATGTATGATGATTCTAATTAGCACACTTTTTTTAAAAGATTTTTATTTATTTATTTGAGAGAGAGAGAATGAGAGAGAGAGAGCACAAGAGGGAAGAGGGTCAGAGGGAGAAGCAGACTCCCCGCTGAGCAGGGAGCCCGATGTGGGACTCGATCCCAGGACTCCAGGATCATGACCTGAGCCGAAGGCAGTCGCTTAACCAACTGAGCCACCCAGGCGCCCTAATTAGCACACTTTTGTTGTTTGGAGCCTTGGTACTATTCTATTCTGACTTCATTCCTCCTGTCTGCCCCATCTTGAGCACGGGAAGGGCCTTGCGTACCACTGTATCACAGGCTGTTCGATTGGGTGTCTCTACCACTAAGGAGGTAGCTTGCCAGTCTCATCATTCTTTTCCCACTGAAACTTATTCATACCACAAATATTTAGCACCTACTCTGTGGGAAGTTCTGTTTTAGGCTCTGAGGACACAGCAGTGAACAAAAATCCTTAACTGCTAGAGCTTACATTCTAGGGGAAGAGAAAGATAATACATCAATCAATAGAACAGAGTAGGTTAGATGGCGAGGAGGGCCAAGGGAAAATGTTAAGCAATGAAGAGGGATAGGGAAGGTTGTCGGGGGAGGTTACATTTGATTTAGGTTTTGCCATATGCAGTCGACATTTTTATCAGTTAAGAGATGGTGCCATGTTGGCAGTTCCCAATAGTGTCATGTAATAAGTAGGGTGGCCAGCTCGGCTCTCCACAAGACACCTTGTCACAACCTCTTGAAGCCTCAGTCAAGGCTCCCTGCTCTCCCTGTGCAAGTTACGTGGCTAATTTTACTCCACACTGCCTGCCGTCATCTTTGGCAAATAGTGTGAAGGTCTTGTGGCGTAGTACTACTTTTCTTTTCTTTTTTTTTTTTTAAAGATTTTATTTATTTATTTGAGAGGGAGAGGATGAGAGAGAGCACGAGAGGGAAGAGGGTCAGAGGGAGAAGCAGACTCCCCGCCGAGCAGGGAGCCCGATGTGGGACTCGATCCCGGGACTCCAGGATCATGACCTGAGCCGAAGGCAGTCGCTCAGCCAACTGAGCCACCCAGGCGCCCAGTACTACTTTAAAAAACCCATAGGATTGGGATTTTTAAACTACAGTATTTGGGTTTTATTTCTCAGCTTGTGTGATCTTGGAGAAGCTTCCTTGAGTCTCAGGTTCTTTATCTATAAAAAGTAAGGATAATTATTGCAGAATGTGCATCATAATCAAATAAGGAAATGAGATCTATCTTCTTTGATAAGTAAATGAGATCTATATGCTTTGTAAAATACTATACAAAACCAAGATGACTCCTGGTGCTAACAGATAAGGTTTCCATTTAATTTGTCCCGTTGGTATGTACAGGACCTAGTTCTTGAGCAGGGCAGCCATTAAAAAAAATGAAGAAGAAGAAGAAGAGAGAAGGGAGAGCAGGCTCAGGGTTCTGGGTTTTATGTTTCATTGTCTTTATATGACCCCTAGCCCACCCGTATCCCATCTTTAGCTACATGACAAATCATTTTGATCATCTCAAAGCATAAAGTCATTAGACTGTCTTATTAGATTTGCAAATGATAAGAGCAATTTCATTGTTAATATTTTTTGAAAAACTCAGAGTAAGGGTTTGTACTCAAAACTCATTGAAACAACTCTGAAATCACTGAGGGCTTAGACAGTAATGAAAAGAAGTCTAATAAATAACAAAGTTTAGAAAAACCGGGAACAAATTATCTGAGCATTAGCCTATTTCAGGAAAAGTAGTTTTGGGTAAATACACTGGCAGCTGCTTGTTCTGCTCAGACAGTTAACAATGTAATATTTTCTCTCCTCATGGTGTTCATTTGTCATCCTGTAATGAAGATGTCAAGCTGAGTATTAGGATCTGAGGAAGGGACCGGATCTGGCTCTCTTTCAACCTAACGCTTTTTGCTCTACCTTTTTGTATCCCAGAATATTCTTTTTGCTTTAGCTCTGTTAAACTTTTTTTGTTAACTTTTGAACTTTTATTTGAAACACTCTTTTACAAGTCTTTTTGTGGACATATATTTTCATTTTTAAATTGTTAAACTATTTATTAAATTAAAAAGTGAAATTGATTTGTTTTTTCTTGGTGTACAGTTCTATGGTTTTAACACAGGCATAGATTTGTGTAACTATGACCACAATCAAGATAAAGAACAGTTCCACCACCCCCCCAAAATTTCCTTGTACTGTCCATTTATAGTCACCCCTACTTGACCTCACCCTGAACCCCTGTCAGCCGCTCATTTATTCTGCATCCCAATAGTTTTGTCTTTTTGAGAATGTTCTATAAACAGTCATACGGTATGCAGTCTTTAGAGATGGGCGTTTTTCCCCTCGGCATAATTCCTTTGCTGTTGCATGCATCAATAACTTTTTATTGCTGAGTTGCATTTCACTGTATGGATGTACCATATTCATTCACCTGTTGAAGGACATCTGGGTTGTTGCCATTTTGGGGCAATTATTAGTAAAGGTGCTGTAAACATTTGTATACAAGTTTTTGGTGGACGTAAGTTTTCATTTAATTTCTCTAGGGTATTGAATTATGGCATTAATTCACATTCCCCTAATGACTAAAGATGTTGAGCATCTTTTTTTTTAATTTTATTTTATTATGTTATGTTAGTCACCATACATTACATCATTAGTTTTTGATGTAGTGTTCCATGATTCATTGTTTGTGCATAACACCCAGTGCTCCACACAGAACGTGCCCTCTTTAATACCCATCACCAGGCTAACCCGTCCCCCCACCCCCTCCCCTCCAAAACCCTCAGTTTGTTTCTCAGAGTCCATAGTCTCTCTCTCATGGTTCGTCTCCCCCTCCGATTCCCCCCCGTTCATTTTTCCCTTCCTACTATCTTCTCTCTCTCTCTCTCTTTTTTTAAACATATAATGTATTACTTGTTTCAGAGGTACAAGTCTGTGATTCAGCAGTCTTACACAATTCACAGTGCTCACCATAGCACATACCCTCCCCAATGTCTGTCACCCAGCCACCCCATCCCTCCCACCACCCACCACTCCAGCAACCCTCAGTTTGTTTCCTGAAATTAAGAATTCCTCATATCAGTGAGATCATATGATACTTGTTTTTCTCTGATTGACTTATTTCGCTTAGCATAATACTCTCTAGTTCCATCCATGTCATTGCAAATGGCAAGATTTCGGGGTTTTTTGATGGCTGTATAATATTCCGTTGTGTATATATACCACATCTTCTTTATCCACTCATCTGTTGATGGACATCTTGGCTCTTTCCATAGTTTGGCTATTGTGGACATTGCTGCTATAAACATTGGGGTGCATGTACCCCTTCGGATCACTACATTTGTATCTTTGGGGTAAATACCCAGTTGTGCAGTTGCTGGGTCGTAGGGTAGCTCTATTTTCAACTTTTTGAGGAACCTCCATACTGTTTTCCAGAGTGGCTGCACCAGCTTGCCTTCCCACCAACAGTGTAGGTGGGTTGCCCTTTCTCCGCATCCCCGCCAGCATCTGTCGTTTCCTGAGCATCTTTTTATCATTTGAATATTCAGATGCTTTGCCAACTTTTAAAACTATGTTGCTTACTTTCTTACTATTGAGTTTTGAAAATATTTGTATATTCTACATACAAGTCCTTTGTCAGATATTTGATGTGTAATTACTTTCTCTAGTTTGTAGCTTCTTTTTTTATTCTCTTAACAGTGTCTTTTGCAGAACAGAAGTTTTTAATTTTAAAGAAAGATAGTTTTGCCATTTTTTTTCTTTGATAGATTGTGCTTTTGGTGCTTTGTCTGAGAATTTATTGCCAAACCAAAGATCACAGATTTTATAGTTTTATAGTTCTGGGTTTAAAGTTTGTATCTATGATCCATTTTGAGTTAATATTTTTATAAGGTGTGAGGTTTAGGTTTAGGTTGAAGTTCATATTTTTTGGCACATGGATGTCCAGTTGTTCCAAACCCATCTGTTAAAATATGATCTTGTCCCTCTCTTGCTCAAAAGCTCTCAGTGGTTTCCCCTTGCTCTTAGAATGAAATCAGAAAGCGCTTTGTACGATTTGTAAGGCACACCACTGTCATGCTTACCTATTCCTCAAACGTCATTTTGTGGCACACTCCCTCCTATCTGTCGTACTGCATCCGCACTCTGAATTCTCACAGCTCTTTTCGAACACAGAGCCTTTGCACATGCTTATGTCCTCAACCTGGAATATTCTTCCATTGTGTTGTCCCATGGTTGGCTCCTACTGGTCCTCTAGATCCACTTTTGGTTCTCTCCCATGGCATCCTGCTCTTTTACCTTTGTCATGCTTTTTGCAGTTCATAAATTTATAGTTATCTTCAACTCTGTTTTTTTCTGTGTAAAAATATTGTCTGCATTTCCTTTTTTTGAAGTGCTATGTCAAGGGAATAATTTTGACTAAACAATGATGAACTTTAATTCATAAAACAGTTTTCAAATCGTTTCAACCTGGAAGAAATATTTGATAATAGATCTAAATATAAAAATAATGAAGTATGCAAGTAAATACAGGAGCAGATGAATTATAAAAACACGTCTCAACTGTCAGTTCCAGTCCTTCAAAGACTGTTCTCTTGGAGTAGGAGATACATCCAATAGAACCCTGTGCTGTACTGCAAAGCTTGGTGTAACAGGCTTATTAGTAAGTGGGAACAGAGCAAACTCTCTTTATGTCTTCCCACACAGTGCTGGTCTTAGTAGAGACTCTTGTCCGATTTATGACTTTCTCCTGGAATGAATTTTCTACAAACATACGACGGAGAACTGTGTAGCTTTGACATTCAGTCTGCCTGTGAATGTTAGCACTGAGGCTGAGGTCTAGGCATGTTCCAGTGACTCACTAACCAACACTCTATGTCACCTTTTCTATGTTTGAAAACAGGGCAGACTGCCGAACACTAATCAGATTCTAAAGGTCCCTTCTTGTTTACTTAATATTTTCATGCTGCTCAGAAGAGGCCAATAACAGCAGTGTTCTTTTCAAGATGATAAAACCTTGAAATTTTTTTCTTTTGGTTATTGATGACTGACCATATTTTTATAGCAATAGGGTTTTTGTTTACTTGGTGTTTGTTTTCTTTCCATTCTTTGACAGCAGGGCATTGCTGATTATAGGTTACTTGCCCTTCGAGGTACAGGGGACATCAGGCTATGGCTTTTACCATGTTGATGATTTGTCTGTACTTTCTAAGTGTTATGAATATTGTGCATTTCTTGTTTTTCTCTTCTGGTGAGGAAATTCCACTGAATGGTTTTCCTCTTTTGATGTGTTTGTGGGAAACTGGTGTAACCAAGAAAGCACATTACAGAAGTTCGGACTGGCCCTTTAGAGAGTCATGTTTTCTATGAAATGGATAGAGTAAGCCTTTGATGGAAACTTTCCCATTTGGACTCCATCCTTTGTAAAACACCAAAATATATGAGGGTCAGAGCATTTGAGTTTTGTTCCTTTTTAGTTATGTATCAGCAGTGAATGGAAACAAGTCTGTTAACATATTACTAAAACAAGGATTGAGTTTTCTTAGCTATGGGATAAAAGTAATTACCTCCCAGATAATTTTAAAAGGGACCCTGTATTTTATTTTATTTTTTTGCGGGGGGGGAAAGGCACCCTGTATTTTAAACATTTGAAACTCAACATTTTGTTTTAAATCTTCATATTCTATTAGTATTATTTTTTATTATGTTATGTTAATCGCCATACATTACATCATTTAGTTTGTGATGTAGTGTTCCATGATTCATTGCTTGCGTATAACACCCAGTGCTCCATGCAGAATGTGCCCTCTTTAATACCCATCACCAGGCTGACCCATCCCCCCACCCCGCACCCCTCTAGAACCCTCAGTTTGTTTCTCAGAGTCCATAGTCTCTCATGGTTCATCTCCCCTTCCGATTTCCCCCCTTTCATTCTTCCCCTCCTGCTATCTTCTTCTAATATGTAAGATCATCTGAACTTCCTGTATGATGTAGGTTTGGTAACATAGCAACTTAGATATATTAGCTTCAGATATATCAGCTGTATATCAAATATATATCAGCCCACACAAACAATATGATTTTAAAAGCCACAAGAATCTATGTCCGTGGCTTCCTGCTTTCTTCAGCAGGAAGAAAGGAAGATGCCATTGGTACATTTGTCTTAGAGACCCTAAGTCATCTTCTCAGGAGCACCAGTCCTCTTGGCACTTTGGCCAAGGAGCAGTGAGGGGTGCAGGGCTCAGAGTAGAGAATCTGAGAGGAGAAGAACCAAGTATTTCCCAAGCCATCTTATTTCACTTTCTGCCTACCTCCCAGCCCTCACACACACTCACATACAAACACACACACCTCAAACATTTCCCTGCTCTATCCTTTTTGGCCCTGGAGTAATGGGTCAGGAAATACATACTCTTTTTCTTTTTTTTTTTTTTTTTTGCCAGAATTTGCACTTAAAAACTGCCTGAGTCTTCAATATAGGATAGTCAATAATATAAATTACTCTCCCGGAGAAGACTGGATATTCAAATAGCACACTACTTTGATTCAGAATATCTGGAATATCATACCTCACCCCTCCCATAAAAAAAGAAAGAAAAAATTTTTGAGACTAAAAATGATCATTTAACCCAAAAAACATTTTTGGAAGCAGAGTATTACTCAGCCATCAGAAAAGATGAATACCCACCATTTGCATCGACATGGGTGGAACTGGAGGGGATTAAGCTAAGTGAAATAAGTCAAGCAGAGAAAAACAATTATCATATGGTTTCATTCATATGTGGAACATAAGGAATAGAACAGAGGACCACAGGGGAAGGGAGGGGAAACTGAATGGGAAGAGATCAAAGAGGGAGACAAACCATGAGAGACTCTGGACTCCAGGAAGCAAACTGAGGGTTACAGAAGGGAGAAGGAGGGAATGGCGTGACCAGGTGATGGGTATTAAGGAGGGCACATGTTGGGATGAGCACTGGGTGTTATATGCAACTAATGAATCATTGAACACTACAACAAAAACTCATGATGTACTATATGTTGGCTAACTGAACATAATAAAAAAATAAAAAATAAAAAAATAAAGTGTTTTCATATTCAAATGCTAAAATGTTTTTTAAAAGTGGGGGTGGGATTTGCTGTCCTTTTGTTAGCAGGAGACTATGATCTTGAACAACTTCTAGTCCATCAAGATCTTTCCCAAGTGAGAATAGATGGGGCTTCGCTGGTGGGACTCAGTTTTTCATTGGTTTCCATAATCATTGGGAGAAAAGAAATCTTTCACCTGCTTATTTTTTCAAATTTTGATATGTCAAAATTCCATAGTCTTTCATTTGAGAGAAGTCATGATAAGCTCCAGGTGAATTCACCAGAAACAAATTCTTGGAAAGCTTTCTGCCAAATGATCAATTTGTTCAGTGGCGAAATTGCCAAAAATCAGTTCATTCAAAGCCTATCTGTCGAATGTCCAGTTTACAAAGATTACCCAAATGTATTGATTCATCAAAAAGCATGGCTTAAGAAATAAGCTTTTTGAATATATTCCAAGGGTTGATGATAAACAGTTTTCTGAAAAGGACCAGATAGTAAATATTTTAGGCTTTACAGGCTATATAAATTCTCTATAGCATATTCTTTGCTTGTTTTACAACTCTTTAAAAGAGCAAAAATCACTCCTACCGCATATGAAAATGGGCAGCTTCCAATTTTGACTCACAGGCTGTAGTTTGGAATATATATTATTTTTAAGTAACCTCCACACGCATTGTGGGGCTCGAATTCACGACCCTGAGATTAAGAGTCACATGTTCCACTGGCTGAGCTAGCCAGACACCCCATGGACCCCTTATATATTAAAATAATTTATATCTCTTCATATGAATATGTTATTCTTGATCATATACAGTGGCTACATTCTTAAATATAGTCAGTGGATATATTCTTGTTATCAGCATTTTAAGGGGTGTTCCACTTGTTAGAAGTTAAAAGTCACAGAAAGTTTACCATTCAGTGAATAAACAACAGTATTTATTCTAGGATTTCATATGAAAGAATTTTAGGTTATTTTAGTGTGGTATTAATCTTGTCAAGAATTCATTTTCTGTTTTTTTTTTCAATGATCTAGCATGTTTTCAGATTTTATCACCACAGATTCATTTACCAAGTTTACCAATTTTCCCAAAACATGTATCTTTTAAGTGTCAAAGTTCAGTGATTTAGAGTAGATTGAGAGGTTTCAACAGTTTTTGAAGGTACCTGGAATATTTTCCTTGGTGAGTTTTTCTATTAGCATTTTAAGGACAGTTCCATGTGTCTGTACCCCAGTTCCCTACTGCTGCACCTGGATGGAGCAGGCAACAAGAGAGGAAAATTTGTGTCCATGAGAGAAGGGGATCAGGAGCCAAGTTGGTGCCTGAAGGTCCCAGAACTCTGAAATCCTTACTTCCTACTCCAGTCTTGAGCTCTGCCCGTCCATTGCACTGTAAATTTTATGAATAATTTGAAGAAACATGTTTTTGGTAAATCCGTATATCCAACGAATTTGGCAAATAGATCCTTTGATTTATTGGTCATTTAGCCAAATGGTCTATTGGCAAGTTGGCTTTTGGCAAATTTGATGTTAATAAATTGACTTGGTGAATCAGTCTGCTTCCATCCTAGAAAGCAGAGGCTTCCCAAAAGTGAAGCTAAGAAGGAGCCAGAAGTGGGGCAAGTTTATATCCTTTCTGGAAAGAATGGAGAGCAGGGTAGTCTGTACAGACTATTTGGCAGAGTTGGTAAAAACACATACTCATTGGTGGTTCATTCTGTGAAAGATGTGTGTAGGTTAGCTTGAGGTGTGACCTGTTAAGGAATGGAACTGGTTTTAACATGTGGTCGATTAATTTACAGGACATACATGCTATAATAATAAAAACAAAGTCATACTGAACATGTGGCATGGCAAAATCAAGACATTTCCAGCTTGAATTGAACAAAACTAAAGATTATCTCATTTCTACTACTCCCTTGTAGAGGAGGAAAAATAAGTTCTCCTCCCTTTCCAGGTTCTTGGCTGAGATGTCCTGTTATAAAAGACAGATTAACTCCCTGAAATGGCCCAAGCCACTACCTTAAAAGTCATCCCCAGCTAAAAAGATGTTGGGCGTGGGGAGAAGGTCAGTTATGGAGGCTATCAGGAAAAGCACAGTAAACAAGGGTATGGTGGTTGTGTGGATTTAGGTCATTGCCTTCGCTATTGATAAGCGTTTCTAGAGAGGGAGATACACTTATAAATGGAGATTTCCCTAATAAATGTAAATTTCTCTTACAAAAAGGTAACTTCTCCTCAGTTTTCAGAGCTTGACCTGTGTTTCTTAAGAAAAACCAACCAGCTCACTGCTGATAGAGTTCGAGAGGTGGATGATAGATTTAAGAAAACTAACCACAGCTTCCCTGATGCCCAGTCTAAGCAGACAGCAGAGTATTAGAGCCACCTGTGCCTTCCAGAACAGTCTTTTTCCAGTGACAACTCCAAGTCTATGGATCCTGCCCTGTAGAGACCCAGCTGAGTCACAAGGTTCCTGTGAGGACAATGTCTTATTCCTCTGTTCTGTCCCATTGGGATTCTCCACTGAAAGGCAGTGGACAGCGAAATAGCCAAGCAGGTCAAAGAAACTCCACCAGCAGTATTGAGCCCAGGCTGCTATGGGAGACAGTGGAGAAGCTGGTGCCCAGGCCTGGTAGTGGCAGTTCCTTGGGGTCCAGCAACTCAGGATCCCAGTCTGTGTTCTACCCTGGGTCTCAGAATGGCCCGGGGGAGTGCTTCAGAGTGAGATTGTCATCCAAATCTGAAGGCTCTCCACCTCAGTGCCTCGGAAATGCAGTGAAAAAAACTTGAAGAGAAGAAAGAACTTTTTAGACCTCTCAAGCCTGCTGATTCGACTGCATTGGCCATAGAGCTTTCAGCAGTGGAAGATGGGTGACCCCCACACAAAGTGACAGATGACTGCTCATCCAGTGAGGAGTCAGGGACAACAGATGAGGAAGATGATGGTGTAGAACAAGAAGGGGCTGAGGAACCCACCTCTGGACCTGAGGACACCAGAGCAGCAACATCTCTGAATTTGAGCAATGGTGAAACAGAATCCGTGAAAACTATGATTGTCCATGATGATGTAGAAAGTGAACCAGCCATGACTTCAGCCAAGGAGGGCACTCTTATCATCCACCAGGCTCAGTCTGCTAGTAACACGCTCCAGAAACACAAATCTTCCTCCCCTTTATACCTTTTATAGACCCCAGATTATTATAGATTTCTCCATCTAGTGGGACAACAGTGACTTCTGTGGTGGGATTTTCCTGTGATGGAATAAGACCAGAAGCCATAAAGCAAGATTCTACCCGGAAGGGTTCAGCGGTCAGTGTGAATCCCATGAACACTAGACCACAGAGTGACACCCCAGAGATTCGTAAATATAAGATGAAATTTAACCCTGAGATTCTGTGTGCTGCTTTAAGGGGAGTGAATTTGTTAATGGGGACAGAGAGTGGCCTGATGCTGCTTAACAGAAGTGGCCAAGGGAAGGTATATCCTCTGATTAACCGAAGATGATTTCAGCAAATGGATGCCCTTGAAGGCTTGAATGTCTTGCTGACAATATCTGGCAAAAAGGATAAGTTATGTGTCTACTCTTGGTCCTGGCTAAGAAATAAAATACTTCACAATGATCCAGAAGTTGAGAAGAAGCAGGGATGGACAACTGTGGGAGACTTGGAAGGATGTGTACTCTATAAAGTTGTAAAATATGAAAGATTCAAATTTCTGGTAACTGCAGAGTTCTGTGAAGGTCTATGCATGGGCACCCAAGCTATATCACAAGTTTATAGGCTTTAAGTCATTTGGAGAATTGGTACATAAGCCATTACTGGTGGATCTCATTGTTGAGGAAGGCCAGAGGTTGAAAGTGATCTATTGATCCTGTGCTGGATTCCATGCTGTTGATGTGGATTCAGGATTGGTCTATGACATTTATCTATCAACACACATAAGAAAGAACCCGCACTCTGTGATCCAGTATAGCATCAAACCCCATGCAGTCATCATCCTCCTCAACACAGATGGCATGGAGCTTCTGGTGTGCTATGAAGATGAAGGGGTTTATGTGAATACCTATGGAAGTATCCCCAAGGATGTGGTTCTGAAGTGGGGAGAGGTGCCAATATCTGTAGTATATATGCAATCCAGTCAGACGTTGGGCTGGGGAGAAAAGGCCATAGAGCTCCATTCTGTGGAAACTGGTCACTTGGATGGTGTGTTTATGCACAAAAGTGCTCAAAGACTAAAATTCTTATGTGAACACAAGGTCAAGGTCTTCTTTGCTTCTCTTGCATCCTGTAGAAGCAGTCAGGTTTATTTCATGATGTTAGGCAGGGCTTCTCTTCTGAGCTGGTAGAAGCAGTGGATTTTTCAAGATCCTGAGAACTTGGAATTCCTTGCATCTTGGAGTCCAGTGCTGCACTGGTGTAGTCCACACAGCTGTGTGTGTGTGTGTGTGTGTGTGTGTGTGTGTGTGTGTGTGTGTGCGCGCGCGCGCGCGCGTGCATGCAGGCACCACATGTGGGGAGTTTTGTTTTGTTTTCATTTCTTTATGCACCTCTTACCAGTTTATCCCCCTTCTTGTCCCTACTCAAAAATAAATCAAGGCTGCAGTGCAGCTGGTGCTATTCACATTCTTAAAAAAAGGGAAAAAAAAGAATAACCAGCTCAAGATAATCCCTGTGACAAAGAGGCATATTTCAGGATGGCAAATTGCTCCTTTCCACCCTCATGGTGATGATGTAACTATTACCCTCACTAGTATAAGGAGTTGGCAGACTGGGTTTATATTCAGACTTTGTTATTTGTTATGACCTTATATATTATTCACCTTGTGGAGCCTTGTCTCCCTCATCTGTAAAGTGGGGATGATAATAGAACACATGCCATTGAGTTATTTTAGGATCCAAAGAGGTAATATGTGTAAGATACCTACTACCTGGTAGGAACTCAGTAAATAATAGTGTTTCCCCTGCCAGTTAGAGGTGAGGTATGGAGTAAGGTTAGTTAACAGTTGCCTTAGAACTGAGGGTGGTGATGGGGAACTCACTTCAAATTACTGATGTCCTGAACTGATCAAAATCATCCCCTTTGCCTATCTGCCTTTCAGTAAGTTTCCCCCAAATAAACTAATTTCATCTTCAAATAATGTAAGTCTATTAAGATGACATTCTCCAATAATTTATTTACTAAAAGGTGTTACAGTGAAAGAGAAGAAATATTTAAAAGGCAGGGTAGATATTTTGTATTAGTAGGGATCAATTTGTACATTGATCCAGGGGCTCTTTACAAGTGTGCATTCTATGCACACCTACATATAGCCATACAACACAACACCTCTCTTCCTCCCCCAACCCTCGCCCAGAGGAGTAACCATCTGGGTGATCTACAGCAATAGCACCTCTTGATCCCCAGTCTGCTTATCTTAACCCTGGAGAGTCTGCTTGCTGGCTCTGAAGGAATAGAGCAATGGTAGCATATGCAGAACTCATCTTTGTGGAACACATTTTCTAGGAGAGAGAATTAAAATCACAAAAGAGCCATTTTAGAGCAAATTATAGTCTTATACATCCCAAATCATATATTTAAGTGGAGAAGAACTTAGAGGAATGGAGCAATCAAAGGGAGAATGACTAATGAGGGCATTTGAGATGATCATGTTGGACTGTACAGATTACAAAGCACTTTGTCCAAACATTATTTCATCTTTACAAGAATGCTGCAAGGTACATATTATGAGTCTCACTTTAAACATTCAGAAGCTGGGGCTCAGGGAAGCTAAAGGACTTGCTCTAAGGCTCATAGCTAAGAAGTGTCAGGGCTGAAGTTTGAGCCCAAGTCTGTGCGACCTCAAATTCTGTCCAACTTCCTTTGGCAGCTCTGGAATGCTGGACACAATGGTGAAAATTGGGGAATGGGAAAAATAGGAGGCTGTTCCAGGCATTATCCCTAGGGGACCACTTAGGAGAATAGTGACTTGGGGAGAGGTAGGCTCTGGAGATGCTAGTACCAATCCGGTTGTCAAGGATGGCTGAGATGCAGTGGGGCCTGGAGGAAATGATGCGGTTGGGTCTTGACCTAAGGTTTCCCATTTCAGACAGGGAGTTGGTAGCGGGTTTCTCCTGTGAGCCTATGGACTAGCTTTGGTTAGAGTAATCTTGAAAATTAGTTTCTTAAACTTTGGTCACAACCTGTGACCAAGAAGGGAAACCTGGCTTTAGATAAGATCATCTCAGCTGTTAAGTTAAACAAGGAGAGACATTTAAGATTATATTTACTGCCACAACAGTTCAAAACAACACCTTAGTTTATACTGCATTGATGTATGAAAGGACAGTATTCATTGGATATCTTTTTCATATTTACAGTTTCATGTACATAGCAAGTATAAGTAGATGGGTTTTTTTGAGCCAAGAACAACCTTCCATTAAAGTAATTCAGCAGCATTGAGTGCTTTACCAATGAATATCAAACCTTGGCAAAGATGTAAAATAGAGAGAGAGCAAGAAACATTAAGGGCTCGATTTAAGAGTAACATTTTGAGGTTTTACATAATGAGACAGGTACTTTTCTTAGTAAAATTAGAAGGTGTTCTTTCCATGTAAATACAGCTAACAAAGTGTTCTTTGATCATTTTCTTTCTTTTTGAAAATTAACTGATGCGATTTAGAAAGGGAAAGTTCTGTTTCTGTCTGTTCCTAACCAAAGGGCAGCAATGTTTGTGGTTGCAAACCCTCCATTACGTCTCCTGTCCTGAGCCTGAATTAATTATTTACATGTACAGACTAGTTGGGTATGAAATACTCTTTAATGCTTTTCTTTTTTAGCATGTATGTGCTTATTTTGTTTTGCATTCTGATTACAAGTCAGAAGTTTGCCATCTATATTGATGTCTAGAGAAGCATGAAGTATAAATTCATGGAAGAATCTGGAAAACTATTACGTTCTTGATATCCAAGCAGTGGATTTAAAGCAGATCCTCATCACCTCATAGTGTTTTGTTGTCAAAGTCAGTGTCTTGTTCAGTAAAACTCATTGCATCCTTTGATACAGCACTGTCCAATAGAACCTTTTGTGATGACAATGATGCTCTTTAATCTGCTCTAACACCATAGCCGCATGTAGCTACCACACGTGAAATGAGGCTGTTGTGACTGAAGAAATAAATGTGAAATTTCCTTTAATTTTGGTTTTAATGTAGCCACATGTGGTGAATGGCTGCCATATTGGACAGTGCAGCAATATACTTGTTCACATGCTGTTTATCTCAGGTATAAAGATATTTACTGTTTAGAAGCCAATATAGTGACATTTAATTGCTCTTAAGGAACAGATAGAAGCCTCAGTTTGTTTTTGAAAATAATTGTGTCAAGCCAAGCAGACCTGGGGTGAGGGAGGAATGTGCAAATATTTCAACTGAGCTGGTTGGTCAGATTGTTTATTCCTTTATTCACTCAGCAAATGTTCATGGAGCACCTAATATGTGCTCTGCATTGTGCTAGGTGCTGGGGGTACAAGAGGTTCAGTGCATGTGCACTGCCTTCAGGAAATTCACCAAGTAGAAAAGGTGGACAGAAAGTAACAAACTTTCATACCGAAGAGAGTGGAGAAAGAGTGAAGAGTCAAAGATGACTTGGAGGTTGTAGTCTGGAGTGACTGGGTGGAGGGTGGCACTCATCACCAATAGAGGAGACACTGAAGAAGGAGGAGAATGAGGAAGAGGAAGGAGGGGTCACATTGGACCATCTGGAGTTAGGCATCCAGACTAACATTAGTCAGTCATCCCAAGAGACTGCATGTCCTGAAGGCAGTTGGATATTTGGGTCTGCAGCCCAGGGAGAAGTCTTGAGATAGAGATGTCAGAGATGCCCCTAGTTGAAGCCAAGGGACAAAATGCAGTCTGCAAGGAGATGATATAAAGAAAGAACAGAAAAGTGAAGAACAACCTTGAAGAAGTACCAACACTTAGTAAGAAAACATTATGTTAGACTAAAACTGGCTTGTAGTCAAACACTGAAAAAAATTAAAAATATAGATGATAATCTTTCAGGAATTTTATTTTTAAATGATGTCAGGGCAAATTTGTAAGTAACGCTGTTTATGTTATTTGATGCTGAAAGTTGAACCATTAAGAAATACGTAGTAGACATTTTATAGCCCCATCATATACACAAATGACTGAATTTACTCATTAAGTAGTTGTTTTATGCAATTTAAATCACTACTTCCTAAATGTTATATATTTTGATAACCAAAATAT
Organism: Zalophus californianus; assembly: GCF_009762305.2. Lineage (NCBI taxonomy): Eukaryota > Metazoa > Chordata > Mammalia > Carnivora > Otariidae > Zalophus > Zalophus californianus. Next base: position 3,800,397 of record NC_045612.1, on the reverse strand, counting down.
ATTTTTTCAAAGCCTTCTTGGTTTTCTACCATTAAAAATAAATGATGTAAGGGGCACCTGAGTGGCTCAGTCTCACGATTTTGGCTTGGGTCATGATCTTGGCATCATGAGATTGAGCCCTACATCAGGTCCCAGGGCCGTGGGGAGTGTGCTTGAAATTCTCTACCTCTCTGCCCCCACCCCCCCTCTCTCCCAAATAAATAAATCTTTAAAAAATGATGTAAGTAAAATTGATGTTTTGGCTGGGTCCTGTGAAATACCGAATGGAAAATTTCTCACGATCATATCAGTATTGACTTTTTGAAACCTTTCAGAGTAATCCAGTTATTCTGTTTTGTGTTTTCTGAATGAATTGGGAGGGTTTCACAGATACCATTTTGTCACTGTGTTGCAGTTCTAAGGACTTGCTTTTTATCATATCTGTTATCAGACTCCAGTTTCTCATTTTGTGGAGTGAGGGGGCTTTTCACTGTTTGGCCTTGGCCTGCAAAAGAAAAACTCCTGAAAACAAAATACATTTCCATAACAGATCTTCAGGAATATTTTAAGGCTTAAAAAGTAATTCCAGTATTAAAACCAAGATTCTCATTCATTCATATTCTCTCCCCCCAAGTTCTCTCTCACCTTCCACTCATTTGGTGAAAAGAAGAAGCTAGTACTTAGACTCCAGAGCCAGGAAGCTGGGTTCTCACCTTGGGCAACAAAATTCTAATTTTGATAGAAATGAATTGTTAATGAGCCAAAGAATAGAGAGTTTTTCTAATAACAGGAAACAAAATTAAATTTGGCCTGAAGGCATTTTTTTTTTTTTTTGTAAATGCAGTTGGTTTAAAAATTAAGAAGATTCACTCATATGCCTTGGTTTTTTTTGTGTGTGTGTTTTTTTTTAAGCTTGCTTTGCTCACCACTTTTAACCAGAGGCATTGAGACCTGTGGCAAACTTCATTCTAATGAGGGTCCAGATGATTTACTTTATAGACATGGTGTAGAACAACTTTCTCTGTCGGAATAGCAGCACCTCCAAGATTGATGTGATGTATTAAGAAAAATAAATATTTGTTTTTTTTAAAGATTTTATTTATCTGAGAGAGAGAGACAGAGATAGTGACAGAGAGCATAAGCAGGGAGGAGAGGGAGAAGCAGCGCCTGACGACGTGGGGCTCGATCCCAGGACCCCGGGATCATGACCTGAGCTGAAGACAGACGCTTAATGACTGAGCCACCCAGGCACCCCTCAAATATTTGTTCTTATTTAAACCTTATTTTTACTGTACAATAGAAAATTTAGATTTAAATGGCAAGTGAGATGAGCTTACCATTTCTCTTTTCATCTCTTTATAGAAGCCAGGACCAGAAAAAATTTTCTAGAATGGAATTGCTGCATCCTGAATCTGCTGATGCTGCCTCAGATGTATGTACATAAGAGAGTCATAGGGTAAACGGATGGATCCTTCTCCCTGTAATGTTGATTCTTCAGTTAACGTGTGTTGCCAACAGAAAAAGGTTTTAATCTGGAGAAGTATCCCATCTGGGCATAGCACTTGAGCTGTGTTCCACAGCTGCCATTTTGTAACCATTTCTTATTGGGAGCGGGCAACAGCCATGCTTGTGTTGGGGAGCAAAAATGTCCTGACCCTTTCAAGGTCCTTCTAGCCTGACTAAGAATCAAATCGACATGAGACAGATTAATGGGAGAAAATCAAATTTAATAGCATACATGGAGGGAACCCACACAGGCATGGAAATTTTAAAGAAGTCAAGCAGAATGAGGTATGTATGTCATTCTGAACGAGGGAAAGGGAGGTAGGGGTCTGGGATTTCAAAGGGAAGGAACGCAATCCTCAGGAAGAATGAGAAAGAGTAAATGTTTGGTAAACAAATGTTTGCGGGGCCACTCAGAAACAATGGGACACAGGACTTTGATCAAACAGGCATTGCTAAGTTCCTCCCTGTCCACCATCCCTAGTTCATGGTATAATGGTATATGGTGATGGCTCTCTTCCTGGAGCAGGGCCTCGATCTAAATTCTTTTAGGCAGTTGTTGGGCAGGCAAAGTGTTTTTCCTGAATCTGCTGGGTTTTGATTGCTTTTTTAACTCAAAATAATCTTCATGCCAAAGTGGCCTATCTTGGGGCAGCCTGCTCTTGGCCCCCAGCACTTGGAATTGTCCTTGTAGCACGTTTTTAAAAATTAAGCTGAGCTCTGTGCCATTGTTCAAGATCTTTTTGACTTGTGAGTACATTTCAAAAAGAAAGTTTATTGATATGCCTGCTACAGTAGGCTAATGTGGGGTAGACTCATGAGCTGGCACCATCCCTTCATGGGCAGAACCCAGCCCCTAATTAGCCTAGATTGTCCCCATCCTTTTCCTAAGCCACTGAATGTATCATCAATTTATCCATTCACCAGACATCACTAGAGAGAATCTTAGAGGGATGCACATTAATAGAAATATGAAATCTGGATCTGCGTTCAGCGATCTGAAACTCCAGTCTGGGAGAGAAGATCAAAGTGCAAAAAAAAAAGGCATAGAACAGAAAAAGCCTCCCAGAAAGCCTTCCCTGTGGATGGTGTTCCACCTTACCTGCCACTCCCTGGGTGCCTGTGACCCAGCTGCCGTGGTGGTGGTCCTGCAGAGAGAAAGATGGCCCTAGACGTCAAAAGATAAGGGTCAATTCCTGATTCGGCCATTTACCAGTTTTGTGACCTAGGAAAAGTTATTTGCTGATGGAGAGCCTCTGTTTCCCGTCAGTAAAAGGGGAGTGGTCATCTGCCAGGCTCTCTCATCTGGATGTAACCTCATTTATCGGTGCATTTTCTGTGTTCCTGCAATAGAACAAAGCTTCTGTGAGGACAGGGGCTGTCTTGTTCATCGGCCTATCCCCAAATATCTTGGACAAGGTTTGCCACACACATTAGGTGCTCATAAATATTAGATGCACAGAGGACTATTGTATGTTACAACACTGTTATTTTTATAGCACTCTTCAAATGTAAGATGAGAGATCCCAAGAACAGTATAGATATAGGCTAGGTGGGTGGACTCGCACTTTGGTTTTCAGGCCTGCATGTGATTTTGTCTGAAAGGATCTCCTATACACCTATGTTTTAAATACAAAGTGCATTTTGTATTGCATTTTCCAACTATTGCTCATTGTAGGGGAGCAGAATTTACCACCCTAAAATATGTCTCTGGAGTAAAGATTATTTTAAGCTGAATATTTTTAAGAAAGTGCAAACACAGGAGAAGCTCAAAAGACTGAGTAGAAGTTAAACTTTTGTGAGAGACATTTAAATTTATAAGGGCAATCTCCCTTTGTTAAGGGTGTCTCCCTCTCTGTGTCAGAAAGAGGAGGAAGACTTACCCTTATTAATCCGCTTCTCCTTGCCACCTCCCATAACTGACTCCCCCAGTCCCAGTATCTTCTTCTGTCTTTAGCTGGAGATGGTATTTAAGGTGATGGCTTCGGCCACCTTGGGGAGTCTCTTAGATTTCCTGGATCTCTCCCATGATACAGGAGGTATCCATGTTTGATTTTCTCCTGTTAATCTGTCTGATGTGAATTTACTTCTTAGACCAGTCAGAAGAAGCTTCAAGGGTAACAAGCTACTTGTTTGTAGATGAAGCTTCCTGAAGACAGTACATCTGCTTAGCCTAACATTCTGTTCAAGAAAGTATGAAATGGATGAAATTAGGTAGAAAAAGGCTAATTTAAACAGAGCAGTGTTCTGTTTACACACAAACTAATTGCAGTTATGCTAGGAAAAGAGGCCAAGACATCCATAGAACTCTGGCCATCAGTCTAGCATCTATGCTGCTGACAGCCTGACTTCATCAGTCAACAAATACTCACTTAGGATCTGTAGTGTGTAATGTGTGAACAATCCAGAGTCCTTCAATTTAGTGTGTCTTGAGGAAAGCGGGACTTAGAAATTCTCACTTCATAAACGTATAAAACCTAAGTAATTATAACATGTAAAGGAACTTTTTTTTAAAGACACCCATAGTCCCACCACTATGGCACAATTGCTATTTAATTTTGCTTATTCCCATTCTGTCTCAGTCTACCAATTTTAATCATTTCAGTAACTGTATAATATTTCATGGAATTGAGAAATTTCTGCTTCTAATCAAGGTGGAGTGACTAGGACCAGATTTAACTTTCCTGCCCCTGACGACAAAATGTATGAAATAATAGTTTTCAAGAAAACGGTTGGTCATAGGGCAACAAGGGACCAGGGACTCTTAAGAGATGGGAAACAATCAGATGAGCCCTACAGTTGCCACAGCTTTTACTACATAATGAGTTTCCAGGTTGTAAATCTGCTCCCCTTCACTGGTATCTTTTTGCTTCTGAAATAGTTTCTTCGCTTTGTTTTTGTTCCAAGCCAGTTACCATTGGCACACATGATTCTGTCATTTTAAGTTTATTTAAGCTTAGTGAATTTATGTTGATAGGCTAAATAAAATATATGAACACACAAAAATGGACATCTTATTCAATACCCGAGTATACACGTTTCTATCGAAACTCATCCAGGAAGCAAGGAGCTATAGATTAAGTTGATATATGACTATGATAAAAAGCAGAAGGAATATCTTTCTCAATAATGAAAAGATTGGCACATCCCCAGCAACATACCGCTTATTTTCAGGAGTACAAAACACAGTGCACTTGAACAGGGAGGTTGTGCAGTTTCCTGAAGTTAAAATGCTGGGATTTGATCTGGGCCAGTGTGTTCCGACAAACAGGTTCCTTGTAGAAAAATTGGCATGGGTCTGTGTCTTAATCCAGTCTGAAAACAAAACAAAACAAAACAAAACACAGCCCAAGCACTAAAATTTTTAGCAGAGATGTAAAAGATTCCAGTGCTAAACCAGGTACTTATATTTCATATGAGCAGGGAGCTGCAGACTTTTCAAAAGGGATCCAGTCGTTAAGGAAGTAGAAGTGGATCACTAAACTCACAATATGATGTGTACAATTTAAAGCAGCAGGTGGCTTCAGTTGAGGCACCGGGGTTAGGGAAGAGAGCGCTGGGTTTGAAGTCCTTGGACTCTCTCTCGCTCTGCTCCTGCACTGCTGTGTGACCTTGTCTTCTTTGACACTATCAAAGGGGGAGATTGCACTAGAAGCTCTCCAGGGCCATTTCCATCTCTGTGCTACTATAGTAAAGATGTTTTTGGTAATAATACTTCCAACTTTAACCTGCATTGAAGACATGAAGTGGCCATTAAGCAGCCTCCAATCTGGCCTTTCCTTGCTCTCGGCGCGGGCTGCATGTGCAGGCCCTCTGGTGGCGGTGCCCTTCTCCCACGGCCGGGTCAGCATCTTACCAACACCTGGGAAAGGCGTGTATTTTTTTTTTTTTTTTTTTTTTTTTTGGTGCCACGGCCTTTGAGTGGCACACAATTTTCTTATGCTTATGCTTTCAGCGCATCTGTATTGTGTTTATTTTCTCAGTTTTGCCAGAGTATAGCATGTGGCACCCATAATCTCTGCTTGTTATTACCTTCCAGTAATATTTTTCAAAGACGTGTTTCATGATGGTTTTGTTTAGGTATTCAGTTGATAGAAGCAGTGTTGGGAATTGTGATGTGACATGCATCCAAGTTTGTGTTCTGCCCGTGTTTCCTGTTGTTTATATATCTGTCTCCAAATTGAAATGTCATCTTCTCCTCTTTTGGAAATTCCCAGGATCAAGCTGATATTCTAACGGTCGAGCCGTATGGCCCCCAAGAATCTGTTCATGTAAATGGGATAGAGTCTGATATATATTATGATTCCAGCACATCGTCCCTGGAAAGCTCACCAGCATCTCCAGGTAGGTACATGTGGACATGTGGTTAGGGATTGTCGGAAGAAAAACGGTGGCCCACAGGGTAGTTCTTGTTTTTTCAGAGGATGAGAATGTTCTGTTCATAATGGTGTGAAATCACGAGAGTGAACTTTCTTCATCCTCTGTAAGTTTTTTGAGATGATTTGAGAGCGAGGAAAGTAAATATCTCATCAATGGTTCAAGTGCTTGGGAATGGTATTATTCTGTCCCATTAAAATTTAATCTTCTAAAGATTGGTGCTAGATCTCAGCCCTTGGAGGAGTAGCCTCTTATCTCTTTGTCCTCATGCAGTCTTCACTGCTGTGCCATAGTGGTTGCAGTCCAAAGAAACCCCTTGTCTTTAAAAGAACCGTACTATAAGAAGAATTTTTGGTAAAGGCCAAAAAGGGTAGTATCTCAGAAACAGTGGTACTTATTACATGATCTTCAATATTAAGGACATGTCATAAATATAATTGTATAAAAAACACAAAACTTGAAGCGGTGCCGGATGCGTAATGCAGACCCTGTCCTCTGATTCGCTGACCTTAGCATAGAGTCTTTGTATTGTGGAATCTTCATATATGGAACTAATACCTCTATTTTTTTTTAATATTCTAGCTAACAACTCTTACATTATTGTTGTCAGTCTCAAACTTTGTTTAAAAAATCTTTTCAAAACAATTGATTTGGGGAGGGGGAATCCGTGAACCCATGATTGTGATTTCTGAAACATAGAAGAACAAACTTAATTTTGAATTTGCACACAGTAAACTTCACTCCTTGGGATGTACATTTCTGTGGGTTTGACAAAGGCAAAGAGTCCTGTATCTGCCACCACAGTACCAGGCAAAACAATTCTGTCATCCCCAGATTCCTTTGTGTTGTGTCTTTGAACTCCAACTCTGTCCCTCATCCTCTGGCAACCATTGGTCTGTATTCCGTCTCTGGTTTCCTTTTTCCAGAATGTCATGTAAGTGGAATCACATAGTCTCTCATTTTTTGGTCTGGCTTGTTGTTAACAAAATGCATTCAAGATTCATCCATGTTGTGTGAATCAGCGGTTCAGTCCTCTTTCCTTGCTTAGTAGTACTGCACCTTATGCATGTACCAGTTATTTGCTTAAAAACCAATTGATCTGCAGAAGGACATCTGGGTTGTTTCGGTGTTTTTTTCAGGGATTATATATAAAGCTGCTATAACCATTTGCATAGAGGTTTTTTTATGTGGGTACAAACGTTTAATTGACTTGGTTTAAATTCCTGGGAGCGGGACAGCTGGGTCATATGGGAAGCGTGTGTGAAAGAAACTGCCAAACTGTTTTCCAAAATGACTCTGCCCTTTTGCGTTCTTCAAATAATGTTCTCCACGTTGCTTTTTTGAAGGAGAGTCATTTCTCAACACCTCCACCAGCACTTTAAGCACTCCAGAGATCCCCACATTCTGGGGAACCTACTTTTTTGGAAGTGATTTATGATTAGGTTTGATTTGGTATTATCAGTTGGAAGGTGCCAAATTTCCAGAAGCACGGCCAGAAGAATTTTATAATAAAAAAACACTCAACACGAATGGTTTGGGTACCTACCCACTTGTGCTTGGGTGGGTGGAGGTAAAGTCAGACACTCCTTCCTTTTTCTTTATTTTGAAACATAAACACAATTTTAAGGAATGTTCTGAATTACTCTTGGTACCTGGCATATCTAATCCTTAACATGGAATAAAACTGGACGCTCCTGTTTTTGTGACTTCAAAAGGAAATAAAGAGAAATCTGCAAATCTCTTTGATAATGTTGGTACTTCTGCTTTCTTGGTCATGCATTCCACTGTGCTTTCTTCAGCTACATCATCTTCGCAGAGCTTTGATTTCAAACCGGACGTGGAGCAGGTGTATGATGTGGATGAAGTGCAACAAATGGATGAGATGGAAGAGGTAGACCAGATGGGCGAGATGGGCAAGGTGGAACAAAGAGATGAAGAGGACGAGGTGGAGCAGGTGGAGCAGGTGGAGGAAGTGGAGGAGGAGGCCCGCTCACCTTCCAATGCGGCTGCTGGCATCAGTGATGAGGTACCTCTGGGAGTCTTGCTCCACATATTTGTCTGGACCACTAACCCTGCAAAGGCCTGAATTTCCACTCTTGTGTTCAGGTTCACTTTGCAGAAAGCATCCTATTTTTATCACTATTTCTGTCATACTGGATTTTCAGATGCAGCTGAGAATCCAGTGGACCCTAGCAAACAGGGAGGTTGGAGGTTCTTTAAGTAAGACGAAATCTCGGTTCTCCTCTTAATGTAAAATATGCAAAGACATTTTGGGTTGGAGAGAAAGTTTGGGCCAAATAGGAAGCTTATCTACTAAGGAAAAGCAGTATTTTTTAAGAGCTGTGTTCCTTATCACCTGGGAGGGGAAGCTAACCCTCTCAGGGGAAGATGACTTTCCTGCCTACCACACCAACACCTCCCCACCACGAGCTAGGTTTCTCCAAATGGAATGTTTATTAGATAGAAGCATGCCTTTCAGAATGTTAATTGTATCCAACCTTCAAATGGCAGCACCGGTGTATGGTCCGAGGCCAAATCAGTGCAGTTGGATTTACTACTCTGTTGCTCTTCTATCCTCAAATTTGTGTACATAATCACAGATTTGGGCAATCATCTTTTATAATAGCAGGATTATTAAAATCAGGATTGGCAGGCAAGATAATGAGTTTATGGTCTGTTACGTGGAATCGTGCTCATTAATTACAAAGCCTAAGATGAGTCACTCCCTCTTCTGAGAAGAACTGAGGGCTAGAAGACAGTTGTTTGAGTTTGGCCCCGGCATTGACCTTGGCACATCCCTGAGTCTCAGTTTCTCCATCTTGAATTGGACTGCCTGCCTTGTGGGGATTTCTAGACTGCTGTGAAAATTTTTTGAACAATTAAAAAAAAATTTCTGTAGAAATCCATGTTGTTCTTAGTTATGTCTTTATTATGCCAAAAAGCTGTGGTTCCCCTTTAACGTTGACAAGCTTCTCTTCTGCTTGGAATGAAGTCATAACTAAACTTTAAATATAACTTTTGTTTAGAATAGTCAGAATAGGGGCGCCTGGGTGGCTCAGTCGTTAAGCGTCTGCCTTTGGCACAGGTCATGATCTCAGGGTCCTGGGATCGAGCCCCACATTGGGCTTCCTGCTCACCGGGAGCCTGCTTCTCCCTCTCCTCCCTGCTCATGCTCTCTCTCGCTCTCTCTCAAATAAATAAATAAAATCTTAAAAAAAATAAAAAATAGAATAGAATAACCAGCAATAAGTGTGGTAGCATATTGGGCTTATTTTTGACTGCCATGGATTGACAGACTGGAGTGTATCCAGAAGCTGGAGACCAGGATGGAGAGAGGCTGGGAAATATCATGTTGTCAGTAGTGGAAGGTAGTCACAGTGGAAGGCACTGGAGAAGGGAGACTGGCAAGGGACAGGACAGCCTTCTCCAAGTAGCTGCACAGCCGCCATGCTCCCGGAGTGGAAGACGAGCCTCCAGTGGATCGAACTAGGGAGGAAACCTAGCAGCTGAGGGCAGGCAGCTTTCCACTGCCCGCAAGAAAGCCTTGCTCTGATGGCTTAGGTCCCTTCCTCACGTGGTGGGCTTCCTCCCCTCCAGCGGAAAGGTCTGAGGCAGGCTTGGTAGCTCATCTGCCAGGGACAGCAGAGAAAAGATCCCTGCTTGGAGAATGGGGATGTGGATGTGATAACCTGTAGGGTTTGTGGCTTTCAGTCCCGAGTTTAGAGCTTTTATTTTTTTCTTTTTTTTTTTGGCTTAATGAGTGCCTACCTTCTAATAGGAACATCTGTATACTTTATAGCAAAAGAAGGACAATTGGACAATTTTCAGTGGCTTAAAAATATATATATAATTTTTTATTCCAAGTGTGAAAAACAGCTTGCATGTTTTTTGCTCTCTCTCTTTTTAATAACTCAGCTCTGCAGTTCCATTAGCCATAAAGGGTTGAAGGCCACAGTATATGATAGAATAGACTCTTGTTTTTGTTCTCTAGCAGTCGCATGTATATGTGCCTTCTCATCGTTAATACTGGGACTGTGGCTCCCTCATCTTGTTGATACACACAGTGCCAACCCAGATCAAGGCGAAGAATAGCTTCCGCAGATAGGTCTTTTCCAAGAACCCTGCCTCTTTCCTCCGCCCTCAGCCGTTCAGTTGAGAAGCCGTGTTTACTTTCTTAATTTCTCTCAAATGTGTCCCTTCCTTTCTGGGTCTCCTGCCTCTGGTCTGTTTCAGGCCACTCTCATCTCTACGAAAACTGTGTATGGGACAGTACTTATTTTTGAGGACATTGTGAAGGTCAGATCTGTGAATCTCTTTGCAGTGCTTAGAAGAGTGCCTGGAACAAAGGAAGTGTCATTTGAGCATTCTTCTTCTTACTGCCTTGCTAATGGGGGCATCTGATAGATGCTTCCCACATGCCTTGTCTGTGATACGACCCGCTGCACTTTGACTCTTCCACTAAGGATTTGGGGCAGGTCGCTTCACACTTTGGGGCCAATTCCACAGCTTTATGTTTTGAGGAAAAAATCAGACTGCATGATTCCCATGATCCATTTCTGATCTTGAATTCCTGGATTTTCTAGCCATTGCTTCAGACTTTCTAGTGATGAGTGAAATTGGGAGTGGAGGAATGATTCTCATTTCTCAGTCTTTCCAAACTTGGCAATAAGACAGTCTGGTAGGATTTGGAGAACCTGGTGTCCCTATCTATGAACCACAAGCCATTCCTCTCCCCAGCCACAACTACCGCCCTTGATTACATCATACATCCGCAAGCGGGAGCTGGAGCTGATGAAAAAGTTTAAGGAGCAACTGGAAGAGAAGACGCAGATAATGCAGGCTAACATCAGAAGCCAGCAGGACGCACTGGAAATGATGAAGGAACAGCTTCAGAGAATGCAGGATTCCAGCTTTCAGGTCAGAGGCCAGTTCCACGTAAGTCAGTGGCAGAAGGGAGAGGAGAAAAGGGACCTTGATAGTTTTCAAGCAGTTAGTCACCAGGGCCTGCTAGGAGGGACATTTGGAGCGGTCTTCAGTGGGGACTTAGGGCTGTGCTCTTTGTCTGCTGGCTGTAGTGGCTGAGGTGGGCCCAGCTAGGCTCTGGCAGTGGCAGATGGGACTCCTGTATAGCGGGCGGCCTGTCCCGCTCCATGCCCAGCATGTCTTGTGCCCTGAGGAAAGGCGCGGCCTCTGAATAAGACCTCTGTGATACTGTGTCTTTCCAGATGCAGCCACGCGTCTCACACCACCTCGACCGTCCTGAGTCCCAGTCATTGGAGCCAGTGCCCAAGAAACAACGCACTGAGCAAATGAAGGAGATCAACCTCTCCAGTGGTTCATGTTCATCGCACTCTTTCAAATTCTCTGAGGAGTTTGAGGAGCCTTGTGATGTCTCCAGCCAGGTATGGAAAGCCTGTTTCAACTGGGGAGCTGAAAGATTTCATTTTCATAAACCTTGGGGCCCACCCGGTTCTCCTGAGGGGGTGGTGGCTATTCAGTTGGCTGCAATTCACTTGCCTGAGAGAAAAATGCTTGGCAAGCTAGACCCAGATGCTCGTGCCCAGGAGTGTGTGTTCGCATGTGTGTTCTGGATTGCAGCCAGGAGCCGGGCTGCAACTCGTGCCCCGATCAACACGTAGACATCACCCAGACCACGCCTGGAGGCGCAGGGCCACTGTCATCTTCTGCTCTGGGAGAATGGAGCAGGGGTGTTCAGTCCGGTTCTGGGGGACTCTTGCGGGCACTGAGGTCCTCTTGTCTCTCCTTCTGAAGCCACTGCTGCAGGGGGAGGACCCGTTCCTGCCGCAGGCGTTGCTGCAGGTGCAGGACCAGCACGTGGGGCAGCCTCTCCTGCGGGAGCTGCAGACACGGAAGTGGCCACAGCCACCTAATGCCGCAGCGGGAAGCCAGGCGCTGCCGATACGCCTGCTGGGCCGGGCCACCGTAGCTGTGCCCCTCTGTGAGGACCCTGGGACGTTCATGCAGACCCAGTCCATCGCTGTTCCTGTCCAGTTAGTAGCTGGACAACATGCCTCTGGCTACTATCAAGATGAAACCCTGGGGGACAACAAAGATGACCGTCCTAGGTAAGAAGCTCATGGAATGGTGATAAGGGCTGAGGTCCCTGCTTTCCCCTTATGGCCAGACAGTGTGCCCGCGACCCTGAGTGACTTGTCCACAGGGCACCAAACCCCTCATCAAAACCAATGTGCTCCCACTCATCTTGCTCTGCCCGCCCCCTCCCCCCGCCTCTGCAGGCACAGTGTGTGGCCAAGCATGTATTGATGGAATGGAGGAGACTCTGTGAAAATAGGAGGCCTAGATAAGGAAGCTCCCGAGCTAGGGAATTGGCATGCGGATCTTGAAATCGCTTGGCTCGGTCCACCCAAGCCCAGTCTCATGGCGCCGGGTGTCTATAGCAAAGTCTCAAGTGCCCATATCGGGATGACTCCTGGGCTCCCAGCTTGCTTCTCCCACTCCACTGCGATCTGGTGATCACAGCGGACCAGAGCAAGGGGTCTCCATAGCATTGACAATCTATGTGAGGGAAGTGGGTGTGAAATGGCCGTTGGATACCAAAGAGTTAAGCTCCCAGAAGGACTATGTTCTGGGAGGCAGTATGGGAACATGAACACATTTTCTGCTCAGTGATAAAGTCTGTGGTCCCAAATGCCAGAAAGAGAAGGCTCTGCTCAGCCCCAAAGGGGCTGTGGAGCACATGCTTGGTGCCCAGGGAATATTTTTGAGTGAAGGCCGGATCTCGGAGCGGGCCTCCCAGAGCTCTCCAGATTTCCTTCTGGGCCCCCTTGTAGGATCAGTGACCCTGATACGTCTGCTGGGTGGGTTAGTGCCGTGTTTCCTGCCGGCCTGATCATCAGAATGCACTTGAGGAGGTTGTGGAAAGTACACATTCAGAAGTCCCTACTTACCCAGGATAAATGGGGCTCTTGTAGAGAGAGCCCTGGATTTGCAGGGAGGAGCTGGCCCAGCCAGCCCCACTCTGCTGTTAGCTCCTTTAGCGACAAAGGGCGCGTCCCTGATTTTGGGTGGGTAAAGTGACTGGCCCGAGACCACGGAGATCACCATCGTAGCAGATTGAGGACTGTCCAAGTAGTACAAATAAAACCACTCGAGACAAAAGACTGATTCACCTCAATCTTTACATTCACTTGACTCCAGCAAATGGAATCTTCTTCGGGCAAAGTGAGGGTACAAACCAGTGACTCCCGATTTAGCCGCCACCACCAGTCATGCCGCAGGCACCTACCGATGAACAAGGCAATGACTCCTGGGTCACGGTTCCCAGATCCGTGTCACTGTAACATGTTTCTTTCAGTTTTGTTTCTGAGGAGGAGCGGGGGGTGTCCATGAATCCACTGCCACTGGTGTGTAGCCCAGGCTCTGACATAGTCACTTCGATCAGCTTTCCTCAGTCTCCCATAAATTCTGACTCTAGCCTCGTCACCGTGGACACCCCGCAGGATTACATCCAACTTTTGAAACAGCCACGAGATCCACAGTATCACCTTTACCTCCAAGTGAACACTTGGCCTTCCAGTGAGCAGAACACTCTGCAGGGCCAAGCCGCCCAGCCCCAGGTATGACCATTCCTTTCTCCTCTGCCCACCAGCCCCCCCGCCCCAGGCCAGGTCAGGGCGTTCTGCATGGAGGCTGGGCCCCTTCCCGCAAAGGCACACACTACAGGAGTACGCTCTGGGTGTGAAATCCAGACTTCGAAGCTCAGTAAATTTGAGGGTGGTTACTCGTATGTGTGTGGTGGCACACACTCTGCTGAGTAAAAAGATTCCTTTCAAGTTTCCATGAAAAAGTGAGCTGTCCTCATGGATATTAAATGCAATCTGATGTGAAAACTTCTCAAGCGTATGTTACCTGGACAAAGTGAGTCAGGCCATATGCTGAGCTCATTGCCCGAGCCCAGGCCCCTGTCTGAACTTGTGGATCATTCGTTCTGCTACAAAATCCAGAGCCTAGTGTGGGTGTGTTTCCTTGTGCTAAAAAATAAACCAAGGGTCCTTCTATGGAACGTGCTTGGTGTTCATCCACAGGGTGCTCCATGTTTGCCAGGGCGGACCCCACCTCAGGGACCATCTGTAATGGTCATGTTTCCAGGGCAGTGTTGGCAGCCGGTCCAGAGGGCAGGCACATATTGGGTTTTGCTCCCAGATACACTCCCAGCGAGCCCCTTGGGACCACACACTCTCAATCTGACTAACAGTACTTACAAAGGGTGTTTTGATTCTGGCTTTAGAAATCTTCATGGAGCCTAACCTCCGATTTTTTAAAACTAACAACAACAAGGAAAAAAGAACCCAGTAAGCTAAGGCAGAATGAGTGAGTTTGGATATTTTAAATGGCTAAAGGTGTGATTATTTTCACATACACACCTTGACCAGCTGGACTGGACCAATCCTCCAGAAAGCTGATCCATGAGAGGGACTGCCCATGCAAAGAGACCACGTAGATGCTCAGTGGATCCCGTGGTTCAGTTCCCAAGGCATACTCCTCTGGTGAAACTCTTCATCATGTCTGCTCGCAAGGCACTACCATCTGGTTGGGCCCTTAGAAGCAGAGCCAAGACCAAGCCGAGGATGCCTGGAAGGTTGTTGGGAGAGTGCAGTGGGGCAGCCAGGTGCAGGATCATGTGGGGCTTCCTTGTCCACAAGACTTCAGGGGCTCCCCACACCCTGCCCTGACTCATTTCCACTGCTCCCTGGGTTCCCAGACACATCCGGCTTTCTTCCCAGAACCCAGCCCTGCTTCTTCCGTTCCTCTGTCTTCTCTCCCATCCCTTGGGTTCCACTTACTGAATTCTTGCATCACCTTCGGAACGCAGCCCACAGAGTCCTTTCGTCTCAAAGAGAAAAGACTCCCCCAGCCTAGTCTTCGTAATACCACCTTTGTGTCTGCCCCTCCTCCCCACTCCACAGCTCAGAGTGGGTTGTTGTGACCTTTCCCATCACATTGTTCACGTAGGCCAGGTAGCTGCCCATCAAGGCTCAGCGTGGAAGTTACTTAGTTTGAGCAGAGTAATAGCAAGGTGCAAGGGTAGGGGCAGGGAGAGAGCTTCCAAGCCTTTGGCTACCTATGGCTGGCAGAGAAGCTGGGCCAGGGAGGGCCAGACACAGAACCCAGTAGCCTTAGGCATGAAGAAAACCTTGGGAGAGCCCAGGGCTACTCTTGCTGGTCTTTAAGGCAAGATGCTATTGGAAGACAAAAGTGGAGAGGAACCTCATTGTCCCTAGCTACACCTCCTACCAGCGCCTTGTAAGTCTGTGCTCCAAAGAGGTGTTTCAAAGCAGTTTGCTGACTCGAACCAGAGGGAATGTCTCACCTTGTCCCCGTTTTTCTTGGCAGGCGCCAGCTTCTGAGGCAAGTCTGGAGGCTTCCCAGGACCCTGACGAATACTCACCAGGCCATGTCAGCTATTTCATGTCTGCAGAGCCGTCTAGCTTGGATGAGCACCAGCGCTGGCGGCACTTTCATACCAGACCTTGAGAGAAGAGGGGCAGACAGGCCGATGAGGCCTCCGTGACCAGGGAACTCCAAGGCTCACAGAGTTTCCTGGAATAGGGGTTGGGGAGCGGGGGGTGGACATTTCCTTTCTTTCCTGATAAGTTCTGTTTGAGATTGCTGAGCACAACCTGTTTCTTGGAAGCCATGTTGCAGAGGCAGCCCGTGACCCCCTGTGTGCTAATGTGTGACAGCAGCCGGGCCACAGCAGGAGACTGTTGTCCCCCACCTACCTTGTCTGGCCTTGCACACACCTGTTCTACCATGGGCTGGCAGGCTGCAGAGTCTACTCAAGTTAGAATACGTTTGTTTGTTTTTTTTTTTTCCTGCCAAGAAACATTTTCCAGCATGGTTTGCAATCTAGTAAGAAGCTGTTCTGTCTTAAGCCACAAGAGTTCTAAAACCTTGGCCCTGCATCTCCTCCACAGTCATGTTGGGGAAACCACAGGGGAACAGCATTCCAGTGGTGGGAAGCTGAAATCAGAACAACATAGGTGCTTTGTATTGAAATAATCACAGCTCCAGTGCTTAATAAAAATTGTCTTTCATTGCAACTCTTTGTGAACTTATGATGGACGTTTGGAACCTAGAAATGGTACTGACCCAGTTGACTGGTACCGGGATCCTGAGCAAAGAAAGGGCTCATTTCCTGGACTTGGGCCCCTCATGGGCACCTCTGCTGCCTGCCACAGTTGCAGAGACCAATGGCTCCTGCCTTCCTGAGTGAGTAGCTTGTGTGCCCAGGCCCTCTGTGTAGCTGAAGCCTGCTGGCTCCTTCATTGATGCCAAGGGCAGCCACAGGTCTACCGGGCCAAAAACAGTGGGCCTAGAGGCTACCCACTCCGTGTAGACCATGCTCTGCCTCATATATCACCTCCAAGGTGAGCCTGGATGCTCTGCATGCATGTTCCTTCTCTCCTGCCCTATAGCTTTCCTCCAGGGTGTACTCGGCGGGAAGCCTGCCTCTCCCTCTCCCACTCCCCCTGCTTGTGTTCCCTCTCTCGCTGTGTCTCTCTCTGTCAAATAAATAAATAAAATCTTTAAAAAATAACAAAACAAAGGTGGGGCCCTTGGGGAGTGCTTGGGTTTAGATGAGGTCATAAGGGTGGGACTCCCCCAGTGGAATTAATACCCCTATAAGAAGAGATACCAAGAGCTTGCCCCCTCTCTCACCTTGTGTGCACAAAGAAGTCATGTCAGCCCAAAGCAAGATGGTGGCTACTTACAAGCCAAGGGAACAGGTATCAGAATAAAACCTACCTTGCTGGAACCTTCATTTTGGACTTCCATCCTCCAAAACTGTGAAAAATAAAGGCCTATTGTTGAAGCCCCCATCTATGGTATTTTGTTATGGCAGCCTGAGCTGAACAAGACACAGGGGCAGTTTGCTTCTTGGAATGTCACTTTGTAGCCATTGGGAAAGAGCAGCTGAAGGCTCACTTGCCGGAGTCACTCCTTGGCCCATTGTGTTCAGCAGAGACAGAGCATGTCCAAGAACCAGTTCTCTTGGGCTGCCCAGTAGAGACAGCAACAGGGAGGTCAGGGACATTCTTGATGCCCGCCTTGACTGTGGATGAGCAGAGTTGGAAGTGATGGGCATTCTGGAGTGTTGGCAGGGACTCTGTGGCCTCCTACACTTGCAGCTGCCTCTCTTGGGTCAGGGGGCCACCTTCCCGCTCCTGCCAGACAGCACGGAAGGACGACACGTGTACAAGCCATGCTGCGCTTGCTAGAGTGGGGGAACGAGAAGCACTGCTCAGAGCTCCAGAGCTGCCTTGTGGACCCTGTGTGGGCTGGGGGTGGCATTTGGCCCTGTAGGCGCCTTCAGGCCACTTAGTCAGCTGGTAGCCTTCTGACCACTCTGACCACGGGGGAGGCTCAGAGGTTTACTGTGTAGTAGCAATAGTTCCCACAGCTGGGCCTGCTGTTTCCAATAGGAAAATGATTTGGTCCTGCCTCCTTTCTCCCTTTACATGGTCAGGCAGGCCCTAAGAATGGCGCACTCCCATCAGATGCAGCGGAGGCTCTGTTCTGCCTTGGACTAGTCACTTAAGCTCTTTGAGACTCAGTTTCTCCATCCGAAAAAAGGAGTGAGGAGGAGACGATGCTTTTCCTACCTAGCTCTCAGAGCAGGTAAGGATAAATAGAGACTTTGGGAGAGGCACCATAAAAGCTGACGAGGCTGGAGGCATTTGGTTGGGATTATTGTTTGAATTCAGTGTCTAGAGTGTGCCCGGCTGGGCCAGAACTTGTTTGAACGAGCCCAGTTAGTTCAGGCTTCACCACCCCCTGGATTTCAGACAAGGACCCTGACCTGGGAAGGTCTGTGGTCACCTCAAGCTGTGCCTCAGTCAACTGCTTAGCTCCTGGCTCAGCCCCGGGATGAGGTTGCCAGAGGGTCAAAGGGGCAGGCTGCTTGGGCTTGCTCTTTCCCGGAGATCCCCACAGGAATAGCTGTAAGGACATCCCATTTTAGGGTGGTACAAGGGTCCCAAATCCTAGAACCAGTGCTCACATGCAGGATGGGCCAGTTGTGAGTTTGTTCTGTGTATTACTAAAAGCAAACCCTGCTGAGTGATTTCTCTGCAGCCTCTCTGGCAGTTCTGGGCCCAGTCCCTGCTCCAAGGCATTCCTGCTTCTCCTGGCCCAGAACTTGGACTTGGCTTTAACTGGGGCCGGCTGGCATTTACCTTTTGGCTCATTTTCCCAGGCATGAGAGCTAATTCCCCTAGCTCCAGAGGGTCTCCTGATGATTGCAGCCAGGGAGAAAGCTGTGTGCTTGCAGGCTTTGGAGGGGGCAGGGCTGACCAGAGTGGAGGAGGGCCGGACAGCACAAGGGCAAGGGGTGACTGGTGTTCCTTTAGCAACAGTAGAATCGGAGACAGGCATGAACTGAGGGGTGGGGCCTGTACCAGCCTTGCCCAGTGCAGGACAGAAGTTTGGGCAAGACTTGAGTCAAGAAGAGTGGTCACAGAAGAAGTTTCTAAGGCCGCAACTCAAACTGGAGTCATGGCTGTCTTTGTGGTCTGTGCTAAGCTCAACTGCTCCAGGAGGCTCTGGGGACTTCGCAGCCCACAGCACAAAGTTTCATCAGAGAAATCTTCAGATGCCACACCGGGAACTGCTCCATCACCCTCCCTCCCGGCCCCACATGCTGTACACACAGTGCATGATGCACCTGAGCCACCTAATCTTCTCTCTCAGGCTCTTCCTGGGTGTGGGAGAGAGAGCAGGGGGAGACGAGCAGTTTCTCTAGCAGCCCAAGGGCAGGCAGATCCCAGTGAATGGGTTAGAAGGGGGACTCCAAAGGCAAAGCAGGTCTTGTTCCCAGGATACCCACCCCCAGCTCCCCAAGCTCAGCTGCCTGGCTCTCCCACCTGGGTGGCTCCCAAGAGGCAGTGGCATTCTGCCTTGGCCTCCGAACCCCATGGCCCACACTCTACTCACTGGCTGGGATACAAGGTCTGCCTGTTCCCTGAATTTCCTGGCTTTGCCGTGCACTTCCGCTGGGACAGCTGTGGCCTCCTCCCTCACCCCAGCTGCTTGCCCAGGAGATCCAGGAGCCCTGGGCCCTGGCCATCCTTCCTACAACACAGCCATCAGCAGCCCCGACATTCAAAGCGGGCAGCCCCCAGCAATGCTGTCAGGAAGGTGGCCCCTGGCTGAGACCATCGTCACCTTACCATGACCCCACAAGCCTTGATGGTGGCTCAGTGTGGATTTGTTTACCTCTCCAGCATGCAGCCACGTTCGCTTCCCCTGTGTGGGAAAGCACAGGAGTTGCATTTCTCTGCAGGTTAGTGGGCAGGGGAGGCTGGAAGAACATGACCGAAGTGTCCCAGCTGCCACACATGGCAGAACTTCCAGACACAGCTGCCACGACCCCCACATCAACTTATCCCCAGGTGGGCCACACAGCCTCCTCACTGAGCAAGACTCAGCATGGACATAATAGAGTACTCCACACCCAGCCTTAACAGCTCAATATTCATGTGTTTTCTGTGGCATCAAAAATGTATAAATGTCCCTACTCTTGAATGCCTTTGATGAAGAAAGAAGATCATTTTCATGGACAGCGCAGCACCGTCTGATGCCCTTGGCAACATCGCCAGCGTTCCAAGCATTTTGAAGATGAGAGCAAAAGTAGTGAATGAGAGTGAAGGGACATTCTGGGGTGTGAATATTGTTCAGCCAAAATCACTGGGAAGGAAAGGGGGCAGTGAGGGAGAAACACTGCAGAGGGGGAGAGGGCAAGGTGGGCATGGGAGCTTAGAACTGCAGCTTCTCTCACCAGGGTGAGACTTGTCTCCAGCCTCAGGAGAGCACGCCAAACCCCATCCCCAGCTCTCAAAATGGGCTACCACAATTGCCATGAAAACCCTCTGCTTTTTAGCTGGGACCCAATTGCATGTTTCATAGGGGATATTAAGTAACTGCGCATCCCTCCTCCCTTCATAGACTCTGTCCCCAGCCTCCCTGAACCACTGGGTTTAGCACAAACCCTGGTCTTTCCGCCCTCGTGGATTTGTCCCTATTCCATACACCTGGCATGTCCTTCCCTCCCATCTCTGCATTTCCAACCCTTGCGCGTGGTGCAGAGCTCAGCTGGGAAGTCCTGGTCTATTCCATGCCCCCCTCCACCCCCGCCTGTGCCTCACTCAGAGCATTTGTGTCTCCGTTCAGCTCCTGCTGCACATGTGGCATTGCTCCTTCTAGACTGAGCTACAGTGGCAGAGATCAGGGCAGGTCTTGGAGGCCCCCAGAATACCATGCCTTGCAGACTGAGCCTTTTCATCTACAAATGTTCCAGTGAACATCTTTGTAACTGAAGTCCTTAGCAGTCACCTGGAAAGCGGAGAGAAGGCTGCTTAGTGGAGGAGAGAACTGGGTGGAAGTTGAGTTGGCAAGTGTCCAACAGTGGCAGTGGCTCCAGTGAACCTCTGCAAGTGGCTTTGTGGCACACAGAAGGCAGGAACCCTGCAGGGAGATGGCGGCGGGGGGAGCAGAGCAAGGGGGAATTGACAGTGACAACTAAATGCCAAGAGGCCTGAAACTTCCAGAGCCATGGATGTTTCCTGCCCAGATGGAGGCCCTGGCCCTAAGGGTCAAAGGGTAATTAACCACATGGTCACCTTGTTGATGAAACAAAACCCACAGCCCTGCAGAATCAAAACACGTCAAAGGCACGGAGGCAAAGGTCAACAGACAGGACAGACAAATTGCAGTATTTAGAATCGTGCATTCAAGTGTTTGTGTAATCTATTTAGAGTTCTAACCCCCCAGTTTGTGGGGAAGGTAGGTGGGAGAGAGGCTGAAAGTTCAGCTGAGGTGGGGTGTGACTTAAGCTGAGAACCGGGCGAAGTGGGGGGGGGGATTTACACTCACAACCTTGGAGCACATGATCTGCTAGGAAAGGCGGACTGCACGCATGGAGGGGTGTCTGTTTACAGCAAGGGACCCAGGAAGGAGGTAGGGTCACCCGCTTTAGGGCTGCTCCTCTATTCTTTCCCCTCAGCTGCCTCCGAGCAAAGCCCAGCAGTTTCCATCTGGGATGTGGTGCTGAGGAAAGCAAGACGTTGAACTTTTATTTGAGATTTCTACCTGCTATCTACCCTCTTGCTCTGCTCAACTTACAAGCATTCTCAGGACAATGTTCCCTCCAGAGCCACTTCTTCCTTTAATGGCTGTACTTTCCCCCTCCTCAGCCCTCTGGCCTCCATCTGGGAAATGATCCACGACTCCCAAACCTCAGTAGCTCACCCCTGATCTCCCTGCTGGCCTCTAGCCCTGTAGATCCAACGGCACGCTGGGTGATGGGTCTTAAGGAGGGCATGTGTTGGGGTGAGCAGTGGGTGTTACATGCAACTAATGAATCACTGAACACTACAACAGAAATTAATGATGTACTATATGCTGGCTAACTGAACATAATAATAATAAAAAAAATCCCACTGCACACTGGACATCTCCCCGTGGGTGTCCCCCAGGCACCTCAAGTCAACACAGCCAAAGGCTCTTCACCAGCTCCCCTCTCAGGGACTGGCACCAGCATCCTCTCAGTTACCCAAGCTAGCAGTCAGACATTGTCTTTAACTCCAGCCTTTCCCCAGTCTATCCTCTTGGGCATAATTGTCTGTTTCCTCCACTGACACACAGAAGGAGCAGGGAAACTGTGAATGAACGAGGGAGTGAATGAATAAACAGAGGGCTAGATGGTTTATAAGGTCTCACGGACCCAGCACGGGCTGGGCATGTAGGTATCAGGGAAAAGCTGTTGGGCAATGGGCTCTCTCCTCTCCACCAGAGCCTTCCCAGGCCACTGCGTGGGCACAAACACACCTCCAGGCTCTGGACATTTAACTCTAGGGGCCCTTGAGGTTGGGGCCAGCCTGTGGGGCTATATACCATGGTACCAGCCTCAAGAAGGAGGTTTGATGGCTCTTCAGGGCCAGGACATAGGCTGAGCTTCTTGGTACCAGCTTCCCATACCTCAGGGTACCCAAGAGAACACTCAGGGTCTCTTCCTGTGGTTTCTCAAGGCCGGGGCATTGGACAGAGCCCAGACATGGGCCAGGAGCACAGGACTGGCACCAATGAAGGATGTTTCCCTTATCTGTGTCTTGGGACTCATGGTTTCTTCTGTTCCTGCCTTACACATCCCACCACCAGCCATCTGGTGGCACCAACAGCAGGCTCCAGCTGGTAGGCAGCACCACTCAGGCCCATGCCTTAGGGAAGCTTAGAGCAGTCAGAAGGGTCACTGGAGCTCTGGCCACAGGCCCCCAAACTTTAGGCGGGGCTTGGTCAGACTCATTCCTTGTCGTCTCTTGCCCCCTGGCGTACGGTTGCAGTATTGCAGCCCTCTAGTGGCCTCCCTTGTGACCAAATCAACTAACATTTCCTGAGCACCGACTCTGGGCCAGACCCTATGCCGGCAAAATTCTTTTCTCAAGACTTTGGCCCAGCCCTTGGTCAGCCCCTGGTATCTCCAACTTCTCTACTCTCCAAGTACCTTCAGAGTCACCGTCCATCATGTAGTCGCTCCTGCCCCTTCTTTCCTTTGTCACAATTGCTGGCAAATCCCCAACTTTGCATGAATCCAACTATTTGTCCTCTGTGTGCCTGCACTTAAGTGTCTCTGTGCTACTAGGGAGAATTCCACAAGCTGGCAGATTGTGTACCACTATAGATTTATGATCTCCGGCCTCATCCGGGCTCAGAAGCATTAATGCTCAGAAGGCCTTCCAAATTTTGTGTTTGCCAGTCCCATTCTAGAATGGTGACTTGCTCTCTCAAAGGTCTTCATGTCTTCTCACTTCCCTCCTGTTTGCCTCATCTGTGTTTGATTTAGAAATTGGAAGATGTGGAATGGAAATTCCCTCATCATTCTCTCACCAAGCCTCTCAGCTGGTCTACCTCTGTACTCAACATTTCCTCCTTTCCTCAAGGTAAAATGGCAAAAGTATCCCTTCTCCTTTCTAGGCCAATGCCTTCTCTGCATTCTAAATGCCATCCCCTCCCACAGGCCCCTCTCTCTCCCATCATCCGATTCCCCATCTCTACTTGACCAGTTTCATCACCATGCAGACTTGCTGTAATATTTCCTGTCTTGAACAAAACTCCTCCCTCGACTCCCACATCCCTCCCCAGCAAGCACCACATTTCTCCGCTCCCTTTCCAAGTGCCAGTCTGCAGGTACTGTCTCCACTTCCTCTCTCTCTTCAGTGTAGTCGTCAACACCCTCAGATCCAGTCTCAACTCCTACCACTGAAATAGCTCTTACCAGGGGTTGCCAATGAACTCTGTGTTGTCAAGTTCACTCTGCACTTCTCTGCCCGAGTGATGTTACTCCAGCTCTCGGCAGTATTGATACAATGGACAGTCCCTTATGTCTGCGAACACTCCCTTCTCTAGGATGCTATGCCATCTCCTACCTCACTGGCTGCTCCGTCTCACTCTCTTTTGCTGGTTCTTCCTCCTGACTTCTAAACCCTGGAAGGCACAGAACTTGCATCTTGGGCTTTTCTCTACCTCCAGTCCCATAGCTATAAATCTCTCTCTCTCTCTCTCTCTCTGTCTCTCTCTCACACACACACACACAAACTACCTTCCTTTACTGAACCAGACTCATAAGCCACTGCCCAATTTGTACTTCAAAATTTAGATACCTTATTGACATTTCAAGTTTAATATGCTCCAAACAAAGCCTTTGAGACCCCACAAGCCTGCCGCATATTCTTTCCTCTTTCAGTAGATGGGACCCTCATTCATCTAACCCTTTAAGCTAGAAATCGGGGTTATGGATTGATTGTGTCCCCCAAACATTCATATGGTGAAATCCTAACTCCCCAGTACTTCAGAATGTGACCTTATTTGGAAATAGTGTCATTGCACATGTTATTAGTCAAGATGAGGTCATACAGGAGTAGGGGAGGCCCCTGACCCAGTAAAACTGGTATCCTTACAAAAAGGGGAAATTTGAACATGGATGTGCACACAAGGATAGTCCTATGTGAACATAAAGACAGAGGTTGGGGGGATGCTTCTATACTTCAAGGCATGCCAAATTTTTTTCAGCAAACCACTAGAACCTGGGGGAGAACATTCTCTCTCACAGCCTCAGAAGAAAACAATCATGCCAACATCTTGATCTCATACTTCTAGCTTCCAGAACTGTGAGACAATACATTTCTCTTGTATAAGCCACTGTTCTGGACTGAACTCCATCCCCCCAAAATTCATGTGTTTCTGAAAGCCTAAACCCCAATGTGACTATTTCCAGAGAGGGTTTTTAGGGAAGTAATTAAGGTTAAATGAAGTCAGAAGGTGGGTACCTAGTCCAATAGGTCTTATAAGAAGAAGAACATCAAAAATTCCTCTCTCACTGGGCACACACAGAGGAATGTCCATGTGAGGATACAGTGAAAAGACAGGAAGGTGGCCCTCAGCAAGAACCACATTTGAAGCACCTTGATCTGGGACTGGTAGCCTCTAGGATAGTGAGAAAATAGATGTCTTTTGTTGAAGCCCTATTCTGTGCCATTTTGTTATGGCAGCCCCAGCTGACTGATACAGCCACCCAGTCTGTGGCACTCTAGCCAACCGATACACTTGGGGTCACTCTGAACTACTTCTTTCTCCTAAGCCCTTGGCATCCACCCAACATGCATATCTTGTTGGCTCTACCTCCAAAATTGATCTGGAATCCATCTACTGCTCTCCTCCTCTGAAGTTCCCACCATCATTTCCCACACTACATAACACTTTAGCTTTCTAAGCAGGCCTTTATAGAACTTGCAAATGACACATTTTTTTTTTGCAATGTATCTTTTCCAATATGTATGCCTCTTGTTTCTTGTCCTAATCTTAGTACATTGTTTTAACTAAAATCTCCTCCCTTGTTAGAAACTCTCGTAACAACACAAATCATCTCAACTTCTATTTGTATATGATTTTGTTGAATAAATAAGTAGACTTACCCATATTGAATAAATAACAATTTAGCTTCTGCCCCCGCCTCTGAACTATATTGCAAAGTGGGGCAGAGATTGATTCCCCACTCCCGCCAAGTCCAGGGCATAGGGTGGGCAGTCGTCAGATGTATGCTGAAAACAAGAAGAAAGAAATAGAGATGCTCTAAGAGAAGCCAGCAGTGGTTTGTCAGGGAATGTCAGCGCAGGCTTCTACTGGGTCTCAGCTCCAAATGGATGTCACCAGTTAGAGAAGGTGGGGGGGGGGAGGCGGTGGAGTGAACATTATAGGGTTAGGAAACAGCCACGACAAAGGCCTGGGAGCTACAAAAGTGTTATAACCCCAACTCCCTCCATGAACTTCCACCCCTTTTAGGCTTCTGGATTCATGTTTTGCTCTAACTGAAAAGCCATAAAAAAAAAAAAAAAAGAAAAAAATGTATGAAACAGCTTTCTGCTCCATGCATGGATGGGGCTTTCCATGTTTAAAAAAGGTGGAAAGAATTGCAAAGGAGAAACAAAATAATAGATTTAGCTACATTAAAATAATAAATGCTTGAATGACAAGAAGATGAGCAACAGTAAGAGGCAAGCAAGGGCGTAAATACGTGTACCTAATGTGCATAGAGCATATGTGAATCAATAAGAAAAACACTAAGATTGCAGCAGAGAAGTAAGAGCATAAACAATTCACAGAAAAGGAAAATAGTGAGGGAATGTGTGAAAAAATAAACATGAAAAAAATGTAATCCAAAACAATGAAATATTTGAATAATTTTTACCAAAAAATTGAGTTACAGTTTCTTGCTGGAAAAGATGAGCTAAAAACACCTTTCTGCATTGGGATTTGTTACAATCTTGTATAACAACTCAGCTCTTCGGGGTCAAACCCTTTCAAGGTTCATATCCTTTAACAAGGAATTTTATTGCTAGGGAACCACAGTTCTACTTTTAAGAAGTTCTCACTCACATGAAGACATGGTGAACGCAGAGGCTGGGTAGAATCTGTCTGTGATCCATATCACCCCTGATTTACGAGAAGAATTCAGTGGTTGTTTATTGAGTTGAATTAAGCTGAAAAATGAATAGAACTCTAAAAGGATTAGACTACTCTGTATTAGCCCACCTCCTACTCACTCTAAACTTCACCCAAACGTGGCTGTTAAAGATGCCCCCCGACTAATTCAAGCACAGGTGAACTAGAAAGGCAAGCCCACTTGAAACCCCAGCCCTGATCCCATACACATAAGTGCTGCTTGATAATCTTGGTCAATTGCTTGTCTTCCTGTTTATGTAAAGAAGGAGAGGAGGAGGAGGAGGAGGAAGAGGAGGAGGAGGAGGAGGAGGAGGAGGAAGAGGAGGAAGAGGAGGAGGAGGAGGAGGAGGAGGAGAGCAGCAACAGCAGCATGTTTAAAATTTTTTTTTTTCATTCACAGCATCATTTACAATAGTGAGAAACAGAAACCTAAGCCATTTAGGGGCGCCTGGGTGGCTCGGTAGTTAAGGGACTGCCTTCGGCTTAGGTCATGGTCCCGGGGTCCTGGGATCGAGCCCCGCGTCGGGCTCCCTGCTCGGCGGGAAGCCTGCTTCTCCCTCTCCCACTGCCCCTGCTGGTGTTCCTTCTCTCACTGTGTCTCTCTCTGTCAGATAAATAAATACAATCTTAAAAAAAAAAACAAAAACTTAAGCCTCCAGTTCCCTGAGGAATTGTTAGGTACATTTTGAAACCTCCAAGCAATGAAATTGTATCCGTTAAAAAAATCCTGCAAATAAACAAAAGTTATTTAATCACATTCAACTCTATTCCTGATTAAAATAACAAGTAGTAGTGAACTGGGAATAAAGGAGTTCTTCATCAACATGATACATCAAATGTATCTGAACCAATGGTAGGTGAAACATTGTTATGCATCCTGAGTCAGAGGCATTGCCATGAAACCCAAGGACAGAACATTGTAGTAGGAGCAGAACAAGAAACAAATGGCATGCATATTGGAAAGGAAAAGACGTATTTATCATTATTTGCAAATTCTATGATTGCCTACTTAAAAAACTAAAAAACGTTTTTAGCAAGGCAGATGAATGCGAGATAATTTTTTTAAATTTTATTATGTTATGTTAATCACCATACATTACATCATTAGTTTTTGATGTAGTGTTCCATGATTCATTGTTTCAATGCAAGATAATTTTACAAAACTCAGCACCTTTCTTATAAACCAACAATAACAAGACAGAAAAAAATATCCCACTCGCAACTGCAAGAAATATATGTATGTTATATATGTTAATATATAATATAAACAATGTACAGGAGAATACTTATAATATATATGCGTATTTTAAACATTTTATGTGTAGTTTATATATAAATATATATAAATTATAAATTATATAAATATAAATTACATATAAACATATATAATGTTTATATATATAAACTACACATAAAACATTTAAAAATATGCAGAACAGAAGAAATAAGAAGAAAGCTAGACAACCTTACTGAAGGACATCACACAAGATTTAGGAAAATAAAGAGAAATACTAAGGCCTCCGGTTTTTTTGTTTGTTTGTTTTTCGGTAATTTCTACCCCCAACGTTGAACTCCTGACCCTGAGAGCACGAGTCACATGATTTACTGGCTGAGGCAGCCAGGGGCCCTGAGAAATACCAAGAGCATGACTGAAAAAAATTGCATTGTAAGGATATCAGTATTCCCCCAATTTAATCCATAAATGTAAAGCAATTACAAGCGAGATAGCAATGGTGTTATTTTTCTTTTGTAACTTGATGAAACTATTCCTGAGTTTCGATGGTGGAGTAAGTAAGCAATAATGAGATTTTGGGGGAAAGAAATAGAAATGACTGGGGGCAAGGGCTGAGAGGGTACTTGACCCACCACATATTGCCAGTGCGTTAGAGCTACCCTGGTCTTCACGGTATGTGACTGGAATAAGAAGATGAATGGACTAGACCAGAGACAGAGCCAACAATACAGAAGAAAGACATGGTAGGACTGGTGCTTCCGTGTCAGAGCTGAGGCTCCAGAGTTGTTTTAGAGGTGAATCTTTGGCGGGGTGGGGCGGGGAGCATCTCGGGGGAGGACTCTCAAAGGCTCAGGAAATAGTTATGATGAAAGAAATGCAGGGTGGGGGACAGTTAGTGGATACCCTAGCCCCCGAAGCCCTGCCTTCTCTCTGACGCTGCTGGAGAAATGGTGTTCCACAAATATTAAACAGAAAAATACAGCGAATCCCTAGTTTAAGTCTTAAACCAAATTCAGTTCTGGACAGATTAAAAATTTACATGTTGGGGCACCTGGGTGGCTCCGTTGGTTAAGCATCTGCCTTCAGCTCAGGTCATGACCCTGGAGTCCTGGGATCGAGCCCCGCGGCAGGCCTCGTGCTTGGGGGGGGTTCTGCTTCTCCCTCTGCCTCCGCCCCCTACCCCCCCCCCCCGTGCTCTCAAGCTCAAGCTCTCTCAAATAAATAAATAAAATCTTTAAAAAACTTATGTGAACTAATGAAGACATAAAAATGTACAGTGAAAATAATAAATGTTTTAAATGTTGGGGGCGGAGAAGGCCTTTTCAAGCATGAGACAGCAAAGGGAGAAAATTGTCAAATGCCTCCAATGTGCGTTCCAGCAGAAGGTCGTGACAGCATTTACGATGGGAAAGAGAGAGCACTAGGAAGAGGAAGCAGGAGAGAAGGCCGAGGTGAGGAGGTGTTGGCTCAGTCATACTCTGTGTTGCTGTGACAGGGAGAGCCGCCCACGAGCTCACGAGGCCTTGTTGAGGGGATAAAGCTCACAATTCCTTTGTGTGTATGTGAGAGAAAATATGTAGGTAGAGGAAAATAGCAGAAGGATAGACCCCAAACACTAACATGATTCTCACTAGGTGGTGGGATTAGGGGTGATTCTAACTTTCTATTTTATGTATGTACGTTTTGTCTTAATATTGTAATAATGTACACGCTATGTCTTTCTTTTTTTTCATGCTATGTCTTTCATAATCAGATAAAAACAAAGGAAATAAAAAAGTCTGTACATCGTATGAACTAAATGATGTAAAATCAGATTTGTGGAGTGAAAAACAAGAAGGCAATATACACAAATTTTAATAAGGGCTTTACTGGCTGGTGGGATTTCTAAAATTGCCACAATGGAAGCATATTACTTTTTTATGATCAGAATTGAAAAAAAATACAATTCCTGGGCTGTGTGGTGGGAAACAAGAGGCAGGCAGGCTACAAGGAAACATGAATGAATCAGAAAGATGGCAGGGAGTAGCAGGTGCTCTGAAGGAAAGTACCCCAGGGCTGGGAAGTAACTGGAAGCAGGGAGCAGGGGGGAGTGGTCTCTTCTGCCACTCCTCCACACCGAGCTCCCCGCCTCAGGTTCCACAAGGATCAGGTGACAGGCAACACATGAGGCCGGTGCTCTGGCCCTGAGGAGCCAATTCCATACTCGAGCAAGACACTGGTATAGTTGGCACTGTCCCCGAAAGGTGGGGAGGGCCACGGCGGGAAGTCCCAGCCCTCACCAGAACCAGGCAAGTGGGTGAGAAACTGCCTCGTGGTGGCCTCGCACCAGATAGAAAGGCAGGTGAGGAAGGGGCTTGTGACAGCTCCTCACGAGACCGTCCATCTTTCAATGCTCCTGGGAGGATCACAGGGCATCCCACCGAGACTTGAGGCAGGCTGCAGCGGAGGGCCATGGCAGAGCCCTTCGCTGGCACTCCCTGTTCCTCAGACGTGCCAAACATACTCCTGCCTCAGGGCCTTTGCACTTGCTGTTCCTGGTTTCCAGGATACTCTCTTAATTACCTACTTTAAATACTGCTCAGATCTTCACAGTGAGTTCTTCCTTAACCAGATAATTGAAAATTGCTATCCCTCACCCCCTAGCCTTTCCCATCCCCCCTTTCTGCTTCATTTTTCTCCATAGGCCTTATCACCATCTGACATGCTAAGAGGAATGTCTTTTTTTTTCCATTTCGTTCCCATTGCAGCCTCGGAAATAAAGATGACTCTCATTTACAATGCTGCCAGGCAAGCACCAATCAAAAGTGCCAACATCAAAACTTGCAGGGTGAGTGTCAGTGTTTGAGAAGAAATCCCCGGGACAATAGGGAGTTAATTCTTTAACTTCTAGGAACCAATGGCTATGGGCGCAGGGTGGAGAGTGGTGCTGAGGTGGTAGATCAAACATCATCAGCTGCATGCCCTAAGCAGGAGTCTGAAGTGAGCAAGCCTCTGGGAATTCCAAAGCCTGATTTAGGGTCTGCAGGCTTAAAAAAAATACATTATTTAAAGAAAGGCCTGGGCGCCTGGGTGGCTCAGTTGGTTAAGCGACTGCCTTTGGCCCGGGTCATGATCCTGGAGTCCCGGGATCGAGTCCCACATCGGGCTCCCTGCTCGGCGGGGAGTCTGCTTCTCCCTCTGACCCTCTTCCCTCTCGTGCCTCTCTATCTCTCATTCTCTCTCTCTCAAATAAATAAATAAAAATCTTTAAAAAAAAATACAGAAAGGCCTCCTCCCCAACACTCCTGATGATACTGCCATCTACAAGGCTTGGTCAGAAAATGATTCAGGAGGGTTGGCCTCTGAATGGCAGCAAGTTTACTCTAACCAATTTAGTTTGCTTTATATTTTCCTTGGTTATGCAAGTACCAGAGAGATCTATGATAAAAATCAATGTCTGGTGGAAGTCTACAGAGCTCTTTCAATAAGTACAAAATAAAAATTATATGTGGTAAGAAAGTGTTGTATCATGGCTTAATTGGAAGCACGGCTTACTTGCTAGGTCATGCAATTGATGCCATCTCAGATTTGATGAAACATGGTCTACATTGTGCTTATTTATTAATGTGTCGTCTGTCTTCCCTCACTGCACTGTTCATGCAGACAAGGCCTTCGGTTGACTTGGATGCTGTGCCCTCAGCCTCTAGAACATACCCGGGCATAGTGAGTGCTCAATGAACATTTGTTACACACTTTCAACAAAGAGAACTCCAGGCAGAGTGAAGAACAAGTGCAAACACCCTGAGGTGCTTCTGGAATAGTCAGGAGGCTGCTGTGGCTGGAGGTCTGTGCATTCTGACCACCACAGCTGTCATCGGGCCTCTCATGGCTTTCATCAGCATCCTCTCCCTTAAGTGTCTGCTCCCAAGGACCGGAGGCTGGTGGCTGGTACCTCTGCTGCTTGGTGAGCATTCCAGTCAGACAATGGCTCTGGGAGGCTCAGTCCCCTTCTGAACACTGGCATGATTCTGGCTCCCCACCCCCAAACATAAGAGCCAGGGGCAAGGGATGTATTTGGACTTCAGTTGGGAGCCCTCCAGCATGGTTGATGGAACTCGTGTGATAATGGGACCCAGAGAAGACCGGCACAGGAAAGGAATGCACCTGCGGGGGTCCTGGTGGTGGCTACAGTGTCCACTGTGTCCAGGAGGTGGCAGTAGGGAAAATGAAATGCACCGGGGCTGAGGTTACTTGTCTGCTTAGGCATCTTTTTCCAGAGGAGGATGTGCGTGTGTCTGTGTTGGGACAGAAGGGATGTGTGGTTGTGATGGGCTAGATGATGGCCACCCACACTTGTCTTTGGTTCCCCAGTCCTGTACAGCAAAATCTTTGAGAAATACTGGTCTAGAAGTTCCTCCACCCTCCCATCAGGGCAGGTGGCCAAAGGGAAGATGACTGCCCAGGGAAAGACTAGCCTCCAATCTTGGGCACTTCCTCAGCTGTCCTCAAACTGCCAGGACCCTGAACCCTCAGGCCCTGTCTCCCCAAGGAACACGCTGGGCCACACGAAGGGGGATTCTGAGCACTTGAGCCGATTGCTGAGGGGCAGTCCAACGTCAGCTGGGAAGGCAGAAGCTGCTCTGACAGAGTCAGAGCTGGAACAGGAGTAAGGGAGGAGGTATTGGGGCTCAGGAATAAACCGAGGACCAGATGGGGTCTGGGTCCAAGGTGGGGTGGGGCTGAGGGACGGAGTGGAGAGAGACACTGTGTAGGAGAGATGGTCAGGGCTGGGGGAGGTTTGTGGAGGAAGTAAGCCTCTGGACAACATGAAGCTGAGGGAGCAGATAGATGAAGCTTGATGATGAAACTCAGTTGAGGGCTGAGGAATAGATGAGAATCAGGAATGTCACCGGGAGCTGATCTGGAGGTCAAGCCCACAGAGGGGGTGAGGTGAGGGTCAGTCCTAGGGTCGAAGTGGGGAGACTCTGGGGGCATGGATGAAGCTACACATTGTCACCATGAGCTGGCCTGGGGTTAGCAGCCCACACACTGAGAGGCTCCAGGCATGGGTTAGAATCCGGATGACCTGGTGCCCCCTGTCCTCCTTCCCAGCTTTGGTTTCCTCCATTGTACCTCTACTAACTGCCGTCTTAGGTATCCTCCATGTTTGTTAGTTTATTGTCTCTTTTCACCAACCAGAATGGAAGCAGGGTAGACATTGGTCTGTTTGATTCACCTTTATGTCACCAGCACCAAGCATAGCACTTGGCATATAGTAGGTGCTCAACTAAAGGTTCAGGAGCAAGGCTCAGAGAAGGTATGTGGCACTTGCTAGGGTGTAAGCTCAGCGGTGGGGTGACCTTCAGGACAAATGAAGTTGAGAGAGGAGGGAGGCTCTTGGAACAGGCGAGGCTCAAGAATGGGATGCCCCTCAGGTTCACGACAAAGCCAAGGAGTGGAATGAGGGGTTGAGAAGGAGATAAGGCTTCAAGGGTTCGGGTATAAGAAGTGGTTAAATATGCACATTCTTGGTGATGTCAATATCCACAGAAAGGGTTCAAACCCCTGTTCTCTCAGTCCCTTGACCTGCTCTCCCCTGACACTCTTTCCCTCCTCTTGACTTCTGTGGTCGTATCCTAAGATGTTGCCATTACTGTCACCACCACATCTCCACAATCTCCATTATATCCCAGCCTTTGAAAGCCAGCTCCTTCCTTTTAGAACTACGAGAGCTCCAGCAATCCTTTGACTGCCCCTGGGACCCTTCAACCAATAATCCTAGTGTTTTTCTCACTGCCCTTCACCAAATGTTGACTCAATCCTTACTTCTTTCCTTACCCATTAATCCATGACCAGTCATCCTCATTTCTCCCTAGAACCACACAAAACTCCTGTGTCCCTCTGTCATTTCTTTGTACTCATGTAGGAAAATTCAACCCTGATAAAATCCAACTTTCTACCTACTCGGGGTCTGCACCCCTGAGATTGAACGCGTCTGGTGAAAACCAGGGAGACGTGCTGAGTAATTTCACGTTAAATTAATGGCCATTAAACCTCAAGTGGGCCCTTAATGCAGCCTAGCAATCATGCTACATTTCCATAGAGCATCCAGCCTTCTTGTCTCCCAGAACACTGTTTTAAGCCTTTTCTCCTTAAACCACCAATACTCCTCTCCCACCCTCACTCCCAGCTAGTGGCCTGGCTTCCTGTTCTGCTGAGAAAAGAGAAGCCACCAGAAGATACCTGCTCCAAGCTCCAGCATCACCTCTCCCACCTCCCTGCATCTGTGCATCTCTCTCTTGCATCGTCAACTTTTTCTTTCTTAACTGGCTCATTGGCACACAAACATGTTACCATGCTGTAATTTCTCACACACTAAAACAATACTTTTATCTTGTTCCCTCATATTCCTACAGCCACCACTCTCCTATGTCTCTGCTCTCCTTCACAGCTGAACTCTTCAAAAGAGTCATCAGTCAGCGCTCACTGTTTCCAATTTCTGTTTCCCCACTCTTGATTTGGAAGCACTCTGATCCACCTTAGGCCCCACCTCTCTGTGGAAATTGCTCTGGAAGGCCACCAATGACCTCCACATCGCTAAACCCAGTGGTCAGTTCTTTGTCCTTTTACTACTCCAGTTGGTAGGATTTGAAGAATTGGCCAATCCCTCCTTCCTGATCCGCTTTCTTCAGTGTTTCCCCACACCTTGCTGCTCATTCTTTCCCAGTCTCATTTGCTGGTTCCTTTTCATCTGTCCCACCTCTAAATGTTGGGCTACCCAGGGCTCAGTTCATGGGTTGCTTTGCTTTTTCTATACTCACTCCCTAGTTGACCTCATCCAGTCTCATGACTTTTAATACTGCTACTTATTCTCCAATTGTATCTCCAGCCCTGATATTGCCCCTGAACTCCACACTCCTCTATCCAACTGACTCCACCACTGTCTTCCTCACGTTGGTAAATATACGTCCATCCTTCCTGTTCCTCTGCCTAAAACCATGAGAGCTGTCCTTGACTTCTGTCTTTGTGCCGTAGCCTGATACCAATCTGTGGTCAAAACCTACCCAGAATCTACCTACCTCTCAATGCTTCACTGCATCACCTGGTGTAAACCGCCACCGTCTCTTACCTGGATTATTTCAAGAGTCCCGAAGTAGTCTCCCTGCTTCCACTCTTTTCTCTCTTTAATCTGTTCTCAGGGAGCAGCCCCATTGATCACTTGTATGAGAATAGACATCAGACCACGGTGCCCCTCAATGTCTTTCCACATCGCTTTATCAACCAAAGTCCTTGCAATGGACTGCAAGGCCCTGCACGATCTCTTGCTTCTGTTGTGGCCGCCCTGATCTCATCCCCACTGTCCTCCTCTCTCAGTCCCTCCACTTCAGCACACCAGCCTCCTGGGTGCCCCCAGGATGTGCCAGGCATGCCCCTGATTCCAGGGCTCTGGCATGCGTGGATCCCATAGCCTGGAACAGTATGGCCCCTCAAATCCTTTGGATCTTGGCTCAAACACCATCTCCTCAGTGGGGTCTTTCCTGACCACTGTATCTAAATACTCTCTGCACCCCAAAGACCCTTCTCTGTTTCATTCTTCTCCATAGCACTAGTCATTACCCCACATCCCGTATCTTTGACTTCTTTTGCTTTTTTCTTTTTGTCTAAACTTCACGAGGTTAGGAGCTTTTGTATGTTTTATTGGCTCCTGTAATCCCAAGTCCTAGAATGCTACCTGGCAAAATAATGGCACTGAGTAAATACTTGATATCTTAGTTTGCTCAGCCTGCCCTGACAAAGTACCACAGACTGGCTTAAGCAACAGAAATTTATTTTCTCACAATTCTGGAGGCCAGAAGTCTGGGATCAAAGTGTCATCAGAATTGGTTTATTCAGAGACCTCTCTCCTTGGCTTGTAGATGGTTGCCTCCTACCTGTGTCTTCACGTGCTTCGCGTGCCTTTTCCCGTGTGCCTGTGTCCTAATCTCCTGTTCTCGTATGGGCATTAGACAGATTGGAGTGCAGCCTACCTTAATAACCTCATTTTTAACTTAATGACCTCTGTAAAGACCCTATCTCCAAATATAGTCACATTCTGAAGTAAGGGAGTTAGGACTTCAACATGTAAATTGGGGAGGCACAATTCAGCCCATGTACTTGGCTGATTGGTTAATCCATCTGCAAAGATGCATTGAGGCTCTTCTGGGGTAAGGATCAGTGTTTAGGCTCAGGGAGAGGGTGAGGCTTGGTGAGGATATAAAGGGATGGGGGGCAGTAGAGTCCAATTCTGGGATGGATGAGGGTTGGGTAGGGAATGAGGTGTCAAGAGTGAACGACCCCGGAAGAGGGTACATGTGTCAGCCAAAGGATGAGACACAGGGATGGGGCTGGGGAGAGGCCATGTGGCAGAAGATGGTGGAATCAGTGCAGTTGAAAGGTGAGGAAAGGAAGGACTAGCCAAGGCTTGCAGAGGAATCGTGAGAGCAGCGGCGTGGTTGAAACGCTGGGATAGGATTGAGGATGTTGAGATTGTCACCAGTGGGTGAGATGGCCCACATACTTCGTGGGTCCTGGTGCAAAATGAAAATACAGGTCTCTTGTTCAAAAAGTATTAAGAATTAAGAATTTCAAGATGGAGACAGCAGAGCCTTAAACCAAGTGTAGGGAACACACCCATGAAGCTGGTCCTGCCCTATGGGATATGGATCAGGAATGGAGACAGGTTAGAAGTTAGGACAAGGTTGGGTAAAAAAGGTCTTTTCTTTTGCAATGTATAGGGAATCTTTACGGAAATATGGTCTGCCTTTTGCCGTCTTTTATTATTATTAGCAACTGTAATATACACTCTTTTTGAGGTGGGTCCTCCCACAATCCTTAATGCCCTACATATGTGACTTTGATGTGTGCCAAGGTGTGTTTGTTGAGATCACCAACACCGCTTGGTAGCAAGTAAGAGAAGGGTGCACATTGGGTGTGATGGAGATGGAGGAGAGTGAAGGCTCACAGGGAGACCAGAGCATCTCTCTAGGATTTAGATAATGAGGGTCTGGACTGCACCTGTAGTCTGGGGGAGGTGCAATTTGGCTGGAAAATAAAGTCCTTTAGAGCACCAACCTGCGGGGTGCCTAACCAAGGCGGATAAACCAGTGGCCAGGTCTTTCCCATCCTGGTGCAGACCAGAGGCTGTTCAGATCAAGATCTCAAAGCAGTTGTTGGGGAGAGGGGGGACTTCAGCCCTCTGAAGCTGGTCCCTGGAAGTGCCTGGAACTCTCCTGAGGGGAATTAGAAAGACTTCTGGGGAAGCCAAGGTCTGGAGGAAGCCCAGACCCGGGATCCCCACGGGGAGGAGACAGGCCCAGAGCTTCTGGGGGTGTTGGGGACAACATCTCGGTGGTAAGTTGAAGATGGACCCTCCTCCAGCTCCTCACCTCAACTGGGCCTCTCTTACCTCAGCTCTGCAAACATCTGGTGGGCTTGCTGTGGATGAGACTCTGTTGGATGTGAGGGACACATGAAGAAACAAGGTCCCTGGCCCCAAGATAGAGGAGGTGAATGTGCAGCTCAAGTGAGCAACCAAAGGATCATAATGCAGCTGGATGCCAGCACCCTTGATGTGACTACCCCATTTGCTCTCTTCACCGCCTTTGAGGTAGCTACTATTCTCTTCATTCTCCTTGGACAGATGAGGAAACTGCGATGAGATGAGGACAGGTTAAGTCACTTGCTCAAGATCACAGCTGATGTGTGGTCTTGTCAGGAGCTGAAGCAGGCAGAACGCTGCAGATGGGCCGCTCTTCACCCTTCTCACCCGTGGCATCTGCAGACAGAGAGCTGAGAGTGGAACAGTCAGCATGGGCAGGGGTGGAGAATCCTGCAAGACCTGAGGACAGATGTCATCTGAGCTATGTGGGAAGAATGACTGCGAGTGCACAGAGGCTGGCGGGGGAGGAAAGGCATTCTGGGCAGGGTGGGAACTAGAAGCTTAGGTCTGGGCGCTGGGAGGAGTGTGAAAGCCACAGACCTGGGCCTCACACACTGAAAGTTGTGCGAAGTTGCCTGCGGACGTGGTTAAGATTGGGATGGGAACCTGGTGGTGGACTAGAAGACCCAGGAAGTAAGTTTCTGAGGAGATCCAAACCACTTTTTCCACCAACCAGGACCCACGCTCTCTCCCCCCGAACTGAGAGGGGCTCTAAAGTATCCACAGCGCTTTGGGCCCCAAAGGACCCCCATTCTTATCCCTGGGAAATCTTGATTTCTTTCTGTGAAAGCCTGCCCCACAGGCAAGGGGATGCCGCCCTCCTGCCCTCGTCGAGGAGGGCACAGAGGGGCTGTCCTGGGCAAAGAGGGCTCCTGCAGCCTTGCAAGAACAAGCAAGTCAGGAGAAGACTCTGAGAACAGGCGGCAGGGGTGGAGGGCAAAGCGCCCAGAGTGGGGGAAGGGGGAAGAGAGAGAAGGGCAGGGACAGAGAGGGGCAGAGGGACTGCTTAGCTCTGGGAGCTGGACTGGAAGAGGCCCTAGGTGATGGAGGCCTTCCCCCACCCCTATTTTCCACCACCCTGGCGGCAGGGCAGTTGGTGTTTCTCTGCCGGGAATGGGGGTGGGGGTAGTTCTGGGTATGCCTTCTCAGGATCATCCTGCCCAAAACATCAAAATGGGGAAAAGGGTGGGAAAGGCGCCCACTTCAGCTGCAAGGTGGGCTCCAGAGGTTCAGAGAACAAAAAGAACCCTGAAGACCCAGCAGGGTGCACCGGACGCCTCCTCGGAAGATTTGCCAGATCCAGATCCTGAGCTCCCCCAGAACGGTCCTGCCTTCCCTTAGCAGTCCACCTCGTCGCGTGGTTCTCCTTGGACTAGTGTCATCTACCAGCGTCTGGTCCTGTCATGCTGAACCTCCCACAGCGGGGCCTCCTGAGACCCCTCCCTGCCCCGCTCCCCACCCCTGCGCTCCCCTTCCTCTTCCCTTTCTGCGCCTTAAGAGTTTCCCAAGCCCATTTCTTCTTTTATTTCGCTGCAGCCCCGCGAGGGAGGCAGGATTCTCCCCATTTACCAGATTTGACAGGAGAGAAGCTTGTCGTCCTGGGGCAGGGTTGGAGGGGGGGAGGAGGTAAGTGAAGAAGCCAAGGTCACCCAGTCATTGGCGGAACGCAGCCTCAACCCAGCCCTTCTACGGGCCCGCTGGAGCCCGGCAAGGTGGGCCCAGGCTGCTGGCCCGAGCCCCTTCTTTTCTCAGCTGGCACTCGGGGGCGGGCTGGCCACAATGACAGGTGAGCCTGGATCGGGGACAGTTGGGGGGGGTGCGCTGTGCGGGGCCCCTGGCGCGTGGGCCTTGGGCGCGGCCGCCCCAGCCCGCCTTGGCGCCCGGGCTTCCGAGGGCCAATGCCCGGAGGCACGACGGGGCCCGCGCCTTTGGCTGGGGGTACTTGGCGCGCCCGGGCCCGCCGGCCAGGCCCCGCCCCCTGGCAGCACGGGCGGGGGCAGGGGCGGCGCCGGCGGAGTGGGGCGCGGGCGCGCAGTGCTCGGTGCGCGCCGCCGCCCCTCCGGCCCAGCTTGCCGGCCTGCCCTCCCTCCCCCTCGGCCCGCTCTCCTCGCCCCCAGCCCTCTCCTGTCCTCGGCCCGGCGGCCCGGCGCGCGGTGGGGCGCGACGATCGCGGCCTGGCGATCGGGGCACGGTGGTCGTGGCGCTCGAGGGTGGCGCGCAAGGCGCGGGGCGCGAGGCCAGACCTGGCGCAGCAGGGCGTGGGGGGCGGGCAGCGGCGGAGTCCCCAGAGGAGAGCAGGGGCAGGGGGGTGCCGAGGTAACGGGCAGGGCCCGGGCGCCCGGCTGCGAGGGGCGGGAGCTCCAGGCGCACCTCGGCCCTGGCCTTGGCCGGGCCGGTTACGGGGGCCCCCGTGGCGGCGGGAGGGAGGCGGGCGGGGAGGGAGGGAGGGAGGAGACGGCTGGGCTGGGCCGGGGGCTTGGCCGACGGGGAGCAGGTGGGCGGGGACAGGGGCCCTGCTGGAAGAGGCGCCGCAGCGAGGTGGTGGGCTGCGTGCGCAAACAGGGCGGCCGCCTCCTGGGCCCAGAGAACGGTGAGGCCGTTTGGGTTGGGTGCCCCAGCCCCGAGGGCATGGTTCGGTGTCCAGGGCCCCTGAACTGGGCGCGGGGCACTATTGGGGGAGGGCCCGGCCGGGCCAAGGCGTTGGGGGTCTTGAGCAGACCCAGGAGAAGAGCGTGGCTGGGCCAGAAGCTGGAGTTCCTGGGCAGGGCGCAGCTGGAGGGCGACGGTGGGCAAGGGCGAGCACTTTAAGGGCTGGCATGAGTGGAAGGAGACAAGGAGGGCCCAGAGTTTGAGTTTGAGCATAATTTGGGAGTTCCATGTCACTGGGTAGGTTCATGAGTCATGAGCTTTGGCGATCACAGAAGTCTTTCCTGGCGACCAGTTCTGAGTGAGGGGAATGAAAAGGGCTATAGGATTTGGAGAAGTGGTTTGGAGGCTACGTCTTGGGACACCCGGTGCTCTGATGCCCTCCTGTCCCCGTGCGAGGGATTTGGGGAGCGATGTTTCAGAGTGCTGTGATTTGGAAGCTTCAGCCTAGGCTGGGGTTAAGGAAGGTCTTTGTGGTGGCCCGTCCCGGCCTGCCTTCCTTTCCAGGCCTTCAGGATTCAGCTGTGTTCTTGGGGGGAGTGGGTTAAAAATTCCTTCGGCCTACAGTCAGCCTTACAGTATCAACCAGGGGTAGGAGGGACATGTACATGCGTGACTGCAGCAGCATTCTCTGTCGTGGAGCCCTCATGCTTCCTCGCTGTTGCCATAGCAACGCCCTATTGATGGTGTATTTATAGGGGAAGAAGCAGGCTAAATTTTGGGGAAGGTGGGGGAGGCAGCCTCATAGCTGCAGTAGCAGTGATGGTGGCTACAGAATTATTAATGGAGTAGGTCATGCCCTGTGAGCTGTTTGGGGGGCGTTCCTGGCTTGTTTGCAGCTTAAAAATGAACTAATAACTTTGGCAGGTGTGAGGAAAGCCCGCATTCGTGGCTATGATCTGTGTGGACATGCACGCACCAAAGTCAGGTGTGTTTGGGACAAGAGGTGGCTATATGTAAGCTGTTATGTAATTTTTCCACATAAAAATGAACAAAAATCACACGGCAGTTCTCTTTGATAGGCAATGAAATGTATGTTTTTCTGTCTTCACTTATTAGTTCAGCCTTTACTCATTCTTTTCAAACCCTGACACAACAGCTCCATTTTTAATTCAATGAAAACCCTTGCTGTTAGGCATGCCACACCCACACCATCACCATGTGACTGGCATGCCCCCCGCCCCTGGAAACCCAGAGATCAGTAATGAAGCAGAATTTTGAGATAAATAGTCCGTCTTCACTCTTAAAACATCAAGGGCCAACTTTTCTTAACAATGGTAGATCCATCTGTTGACAGATTCACTCACTGATAGTTTTGGGTGGGATCATTGTGGGGTTCAAAAGAGAAAATCCCCCTTGACATGGTGTTTCCAAAGATGGATATTAGATTTGCTGTTTTTCCTTTAGCTTTAATTTTATTTATGATTTATAGCCTACCTGTTTGCCGAAAGGATTAGAAGGTGTATTTGAAGCATACATGAGGTCTGAACACATAAATAGAAAAGCGTGTGCTTTTGCGCTTTTGCGCTGCAAGGGAGAAGCATATGTGCTCAACAGCTGGGCTTGATGGTCAGTGTTAACACTGAACTTCCTGGCAGCCTAGGCAAAAAGGGTGGCACGACGGGTTACACTGTTCAGGTGTCTTGCATCCAGTTAAGTCATAAAACCAGAGCTTCTGCTTGGGGAGGGGGGCAGCAGGGTGATGCTCCCAGATGTGGACAGCTTGGGCAAAGCTCCGAAATGTGTGTGTGAGTGGGAATGTGTGGTGCGGAGCGCACTGTGCTGTGGCCACGGTTTACATAGTGGCAGGATGATTCCTGAGCAGGAGCAAGGCTTTTGGACAATAGCTCACATTAGAGGCAACGCTTGCATTGAGTTAGCATCTCAGTTTCAGAAGATCCTCAGTGCCTTATCCGGTGCAGACAAACAGCGGGGCGCCTGGGTTTGGTCTGTGACTTCTGAGATGGCTGTTGTTCCCTGCGTTAAGCTTGGTCAGTACCTGCTTCTTCAACGTGTGCTGCCTAATTTCAAGGAACATGCTTGCTGTTGTTCCCTGCGTTAAGCTTGGTCAGTACCTGCTTCTTCAACGTGTGCTGCCTAATTTCAAGGAACATGCTTGTCATCAGAGGTATCTGGGACTTGCCATTGTGAGCAAACTGAGTTCCAAAAATTGGGTCCTGTCTCTGTCACTGTTGATGTGCTTGACCTCACGTAAATCTCTGTCTCTCTGAGGTCCTTTCCGACTTAACAGTGCAAAGATCTGTTGAGGGAAGTGAGGAAGGAGGAACCTTGGCCTGTAGGAGGTTTTTTTTTCCTTTTTTTTTTTTTTTTTTTTAAGAATAAAGTCAACCCTTAGGTCTTCTACACTCTCTGAATCTGTTCATGGGGCAAAGAGCTGGAAGGTTAGCTTTGGGCTCTTCTGGGCCTCAGGGAGCTCTGGGAAGAGAGCCTAGGGAAGGATGGGAAGCTGTGAGTGGCACAGGGGGTGACCTGTGTCATGAGGTGCCCCTTTGGCCTTTGACCAGGCCAGCGGGGGTGGGCGTCACATCCCAGGGCCAAGGGGGTGCCCTGTAGGCTTTGGGCTGTGATTTCATTGTGACTCTGCTTTTCTCCTTTGCCAGGCAAGTGAGACGCTGGGTCTGAGGGAGGAACAATGGCAGGTGAGTTTGCCAGGGCCCAGCCAAGGGGTGAGGGGCCATGCCCAGGGGCTCACAGGAAGGGTGCCTGTTCACTTTTCTTTCTTTTTCTTTTTTAAGATTTTATTTATTTATTTGACAGAGACATAGAGAGAGAGAGACCACAAGTTGGCAGACAGGCAGGCAGAGGCAGAGGGAGAAGCAGGCTCTCTGCCGAGCAGGGAGCCCGATGCGGGGCTCGATCCCAGGACCCTGGGATCATGACCTGAGCCGAAGGCAGAGGCTCAACCGACTGAGCCACCCAGGCGCCCTGCATGCTCGCTTTTCAAGTCCTTTCCAGCTTGCTTGTCCCCAGGGTGACCTTGTAGACGTACACCTGCCCAGGCCGCTATGAGAGAAACTAGTATTACAGGCTGTGGGAAAGGGCACCTGCTTTTTGGTAAAGCCCTGCCTGCCTGGGCACCCTGCAAGGGGCCGGTTGTGACAGGAGAACTAGTGCAGCTTTACAGAGGCATATGGAGCTGACACCATGCTGGGTGGCTGGACCGTAGCTGGGTCCCTCCCTTTGGAATAAGTAGATGTGACCAGCAGTGACATTTTTTGCAGGAAGCATCTGTGTGGTCTACACAGGCTTAGATTCTCCACATAGATCCTGCTACCTCCTTCCCAGAGGCACTCTCAGATTTGTATGCACCCAATGCCCTGATCTAGCCCAGACTGGGTTTGTACTAGATTGTCTGGGGCCAGGCTATTGATGATGGCACAGGTGGCCCTTCAGGTGGAGGGACGCCACCCTGGTAGAGTCATATGGGGTGATTTGTTATTGGTCACCAGCAGCGTGCCCTTCCCTCTCAGTCAGATCCTATCTTCCTCCATAACAGCCGAGGCCTGAGTCTCCTCGGGTCGGTGGTATTCTAAGCTGACACGTCATGGCATCAGAGAAAGTCAGCCTTATCTGGGGTGGTGTCCTGCCCGCCGACTTTGTCTTGCTTCCCTTCCTCATTATGCTTCTGTGTCTGGGCTGAGTCTGGTTTGAAGGAGCCCCTGGGCCCCTGCCCACACTCCAGGCCTCAGTGCAGGTCTCTCCTCAGTGTTTCTGGAGGCCAAGAATGCCCATTCGGTCCTGAAACGCTTCCCTCGTGCCAATGAATTCCTGGAGGAGCTGCGCCAGGGCACCATTGAGCGCGAGTGCATGGAGGAGGTCTGCAGCTACGAGGAGGTCAAGGAGGTGTTCGAGGACAAGGAGAAAACGGCACGTACCGCCCCGGGGCTGGCTTCTGGGAGCAGGGGCAGCCTCGGGAGTAACAAGAGCAGGCCCTGGTATCTCAGGCCAGTCAGAAGCAATGAAGGAAATTCAGCCCAGCCTCAGGCCGTAGGAGGACAGACAACATGTCCTTAGGGTCCCAGCTGCCCAATTCTGGGGCCTCTTCACTTGGGAGCATTGTCCTTTGTCCCGGGTGCATTCCAGAGCCTCTCTGGTAGCTGAGAGGCCAGTCAGATGGGGCAGGGAGGGGAGCGGCCCCAGGCCCTGCTGAACTTGCCGGACTCGCCGAAGGTCTCTGAGGTCCAGCTGGGGCATGAGGTCTTGCATGGAAGTGTAAGCGGCCCTTCTTCTTTTGTAGATGGAGTTCTGGAAGGGGTACCCGAATGCAGTCTACTCAGTCCGAGACCCTGCACAAAGCTCAGATGCCATGTACGTGGTGGTGCCCCTTCTGGGGGTGGCGTTGCTGATTGTCATTGCCCTGTTCATCATCTGGAGGTGCCAGCTGCAGAAAGCCACCCGTCATCACCCGTCGTATGCTCAGAACCGGTACCTAGCCAGTCGCGCCGGGCACAGCCTCCCCCGGGTCATGGTGTACCGGGGCGCTGGGCATAGCCAGGGGGAGTCCTCTGGGCACCGTGAGGCGGGGAGCAATGCGCAGGTGGTGCTGGGGCCCAGTCGAGGGGGCAGAACCACGGTTCGCCTCGAGAGCACCCTCTACCTCCCTGAGCTCTCTCTCTCCAGGCTGTCCAGTGCCACTCCTCCCCCATCCTATGAGGAGGTGACTGCACCCCAGGAGAGCAGCAATGAGGAGGCGAGCATCTCTTACAGCGACCCACCCCCGAAGTATGAGGAGATAGTGGCCACCAACCCTGGCTCGGACAAGTAGTAGGACTTTTGTCCTGTCCGGAGTGAAAGCCTCTTTAAGGGGGTCTCTTATTATTATTATTATTATTATTATTATTTTTTTTTTTTACTTTTTAAAGACTGTGCCACCACAAAACAGCCTTAGCCTCCTGTTGCCAAATAATTTCCTAACCGTGGATTTGTAGGAAGTCAGTTGTCAGAGACAGGTGGAGGGGACGGGGGGGGGGGGTTGAGAACATACATTCGTCAAAGCCCCTGGGGAGAGCCACAGGCTAGAGAGTCCAGCTCTTCCCCAAACCCCCATGCTCCCGCCATCCTGTCCTCCCATCAGGAACTGGCTTCTCTTATGCCAAAGGTATTACCCCATTGAGTTGATTGTGGCCAGAATGTCCATAGACTCAGGCCCCAGGGCCACGCAGCTGGCTGGAGACCTGTCTCTGTCTGGAAGCCTAGGCCGTGGAGTTGAGGGAGAGAAGCTAGCCTTTCAGCAAACCCCCTTTCCTCAACAGTCCTGTGCTTTCTGTCTTTGCTTTATAAGGACTGAACAACAACAACAAAGGGTAATAACAAATGAGTAAGTGACCAACACAATAAAACAAAACAATATAACCTGGGCCATTCATAGGGGACTGAGGGAAATCAGATCTGT
Source organism: Zalophus californianus (assembly GCF_009762305.2). Lineage (NCBI taxonomy): Eukaryota > Metazoa > Chordata > Mammalia > Carnivora > Otariidae > Zalophus > Zalophus californianus. The sequence goes on along the minus strand of NC_045612.1, from coordinate 3,755,751 downwards.
GATACTCCCCTGCCCCAACACCCACGCTGCTGACCACGTTAAAAGGAATATCTAGAGCAAGCTGGAAGGAGGACAGGGTGTGTGAAGGATGAGGGGCAAGGGCATAGCTGCCGGCTTGAGCGAGAGGCCTGTGTGAACTTGGCCATCCTGGAGGCTAGCTCTGGTTCTAGTGGGCTTGGCCTCCTGAAGACCTTGGCTTTCTAGACATGTGTACCAGCTGTGCTAAAACCGCTACGCACTGGCCTGAGCCCAATCAGAGCACTGAGAAAACTAACGCTGGTGACCCTGCCTGGGGAGCCCATGGCCTCTGAGTGGTTGAGGGTACGGGCTGGGGCAGAGAGCTTAAGTTTTCTCCTACAGAGGTTGACTGGCCCATGGAATGACTAAACCCATGAACCTGGCCTCCTCAGCACTGTGCTTTCTGGCTTTGAACTTTTAGGATACTTCCTTTTCCGTGAGCAGGTACAGAGTTGAACTTGAACTTCAGATGACTGACTTCTCCTTAATAATGGTGCCCACCTGGGGAAAAGATCCTGAAGTGTCCCTTTTTAGAAATTTCTTGGCAGGGGAGGTGGGGAAGCCTGTGACGTGGGGTCGAAGGCCCATTCAGGGTTTGCTGTGTTATTGCCAGGTGCTGGTCCATTTTTAGTAACCCCCTTCTCTGGCCTAGGGGCTGTCCACCTCTGCATTTCAGTGAGGCTTTGGACAGCAGTGGGGCAGAAGTGACCTGCCCTTTAACTGACCGTGACCACGTAAAAGACTCTCGGTACCGCTTCCCCTCACCCCTGCATGTCCATCCTTCTGGCCCTAGTGCCAAATCACTTTTCCTCTGTGGTGCTTTAAAAAATGTAGCAAATTTTTGTGGGGTCCCAAAGAGTGCACAGCCAGGGTCTATCGGCAAGCCACTGAGAAGACAAGCTTCTTTCTGTCCAAACACGGCTCTCCACGACAGGCATCGGGTCTCCTTCTTTGACTGCAACCCTGCCTCGAGGCCACAGATGACTTCTGGAGGCCCCTCCCGTCCTGAGGACTGGCCTTGGGACATGCTTCAAGTTTAGGAGACTTGTGTTCTTATCCCAATGAGGCCGCCAGCTTCGACAACTTGACCCGGTGGCTGGGGTTTTCCATCCTTCCCACTCCCTCCCAGGCCTATGGGAGGCTGACTGAGCTAATGTCTGTGCAGTTCTTGAAGCACCAGGGAGCTAGTGCAGTTTGCCCTTAAGAAGAGTCTTCTAGAAATGTGTAGCTTATAGGAGACCAGTCTTAGTGGAGGCCCTCATGTGACTCTGATGTTGAGTCTCAACTTGGGGTGTCAGTCTCCTGCCAGTTGACACTTTCTGCCCCCTCCTCCTTCCCCAAGAGCTCCCTGATGCCCGAGGTGCTGACCAGGTGCATTCCACCTTTCCTTCCTTCCCCTTTTCCTCCCTCCGGGCCTCTAACACTACACTCCTGCCCTTCCTCACAAAGGTATTTTTGGGCCTAGAGAGGCCCCCCCCTTTTTCCACGACGGAGGCTGTGGTCACTCCTGGTTGGCCATGTTGGAGGACCTGGGGCAACCCGAAGCTCTGGGGCCAGCCCTGCCCTCCCAGCATTTCCTCAGGCAGGTGGCTGCGTGTGACCCGGGAGCATGGGAGAGCCAGGCATGGGCCCCAGTGACCAGAGCCGAAGGGACTAGGCCAAGGAATGCCTGCTGCCTTTGGCATCTGCTGAGCCCTTCCCTGCCAAGCTGGGTGGAGATGGGAGGGAGAGGGAAGCAGGAGCCTGGCCCGGTGGAGGACAGCACGTGTTGTGTCCTTCAGGCGCCGAGCCAGGGCCTGCAGGGACAGCGCACAGGCAGCTCCTAGGGCCCTGTATTCTGTTAAGGTGCTTCGCAGGATTCTTCCAGGTGGGCTTGCCACCGTGGTCTCTGGGACGTTTTTTGCAGTATATTGTAGGAAAAAAAAAACTGTACAGTACACCATGGTCATAACTCCTCGCGGTGCACATTTGGCTTTTACGAATGCTCTGTATATATCTTTTCAAACTCTGTCTTTGTATGGACGTTGGTTTGATATGTTGCTGAATCTGTAGTAGCCACATTTTTGTTGTTTTTGGACTTTGTGTGCGTGTGTGTGTGTGCGTGTGCCTGTACACGTGTGCACGTTGCCGTTTCTCATATGCTTATCTGAAACAAGAGCCGGTGTGTGGCTATATTTGTACCGGGAGGGTACCAGTCTGAAGGGAGGAATGTCACCTCCTGGGGCTGGACAGCCTTTTGACAGGGCCCTGAGGGAGGAAAGCTGCCCAAGCCCCCGCAAAGTCACCTTCTGCCCCCACTTCACAAAAAGTTTTGGGAGAGGACTAAGCCTTTTCTTTTTCTTTTTTATTTTTATATTTTGGTGGGAAAAAATGTGCGACTATTGACTTTGGGACTGGTGGGGCTAGTTATTCAGATATTTTTCACTAAGGAAAAAAGAGAAAAGGCTTTAAAAACCTTTTTAAGACTTTTTAAATGAGAATCGCAAACCTGTCCCTCCACGCTGCTCCCCATCGCCTGGGGTTTTCAAGATGAAAGCACAAGAGAAAGAGTGAAGCGCACGGGTGCCCAGCAACGTCTAGCAGGCTGACCTGGAGGCCAGGAGCCTCCTCTTCTGCTTGCGAATCCCACTGCCATTAGTGTGAATTCCTGAGGGTGCTTGGGAAAACAGGAATCTGCCCGGTGGGTTGGATGTGGCCTTTCTGGTGGCCTGAATATGAGGAATTCGGGACAGGAAAGTGTCTTTTTGTTAAGGAGTTGGAGCCAGATGGTTCCTCTCTGGCTGCGGGTTGATCTTTTGACAAACAAATGGCATCCCATGAGAAGAAGGAAAAAACAACACTGCCTCTAGATTGTTTTTTTTTTTTTTTTTGTCTGGGGGTGGAGGTGGGGAAGGGGGGCGTCCTATTCACCTACTCTCTGTGTTTCTAGGAGTGTGCCTGTGTGCTCTGTCTTGCATGTGCTCTCATGTTCAAGGCCAAAATGGAGAGCTGGGCAGCAAAGCTTTTCGGCTTGACAAGTAATGAAGCTCCATTTCAGGATTGTGCCGATTCAGAAACAAGCACATCCTCCCCACTGAACTCTGCTCATACTAATCAGTATAATTAGCTAATTTCAAAGTACTGTAATCAGACGGCCTGCAACCATGGTAAAAGCCTATTAATTTGAAGCCCACTAATTCAGAACTTATAGAAAATCACAACTTAAGATAATTCATGGTATCTGCGATTCTTGCTCTGTAGAAATATTTGAAATATTCTTCACTGTAGTCAATTTTCAGGGTCCTATGTGTAAGAGGGATCTAGTTAAAATGAGCACCTTATTCAAATAAAAGGCTCAAGATATCAGGGATCCCTTCACCGTGCCTTCAGCTTTGGGGTTCAGCAATTCTCGTGCGCAAGGCTCTTTCTGCGTGGGATGGTCTCTCGGTCTCTCTCCATTGTGGGAAGGGTGGGTGCTGCAGGTTTTCATGCTCCTAGCCTACAACTTAAAGTAACATAACTGTGTATCTTGCTAAATATTCTGTAAAGCAGATGTTTTGCTATCAGACTGGCCACTCCCATCATTCGCCCCCAAATATTAAATGTAGGGAGGTTTTCCTTTCACAGGCTGTGGGCGGTGAGTCTCTCTCTAGCAAGAATTTCTCTGACAAGGATATCCAAACACTGTACTGAGACATCGGACCGCTGAACGGTGCCTGCCCTTCCCCCACCCCCGGGCTGAGCATTAACACAGATATTCAAGATTGGAACAAATCCCACAGCTGCTTTTGCCTCCCGATCTGTCTCCCCTTCTGGATGCCACTTTCCCAGGCCTGAACACACCTGCTATTTCACTCTGTGATTGTGAATTTGTGACAGTGGAAACCCTGATACGTGCAACTGAGCTTATAGACATGATTACTGTGAAATGGATTAATTTGGGTACCACTTTAAACTGTGCTTGTATTCATGTGTTGACCCGTGTCAGCTGGGAAGTCTGTACATTCAGTAGTATGTCAGGATTTCACTGGAGCCTGGGAGCAACCAACATACTTGCTTCTGATTCTCTCTCTCTCTCTCTTTTTATAATTGTTGAGTTTAGCTGTTAAATTTCGTCCCTTTCTGTACAAGGAGATAATTAATAATAATAAAGAGCACATGGCATTCGTTTGTGTCCTGTCCTCATCCGTCTTGGTTTCCTGCTGACTCCCAAACTTTCACGGGGGGGGGGGGGGGGGGGGGGGGGAGGGGAATGAATGGTTGTGGGCCAAACTTGTTTTTCCCAAAAGTCAGACTGTAGATAAGGAAACAGCCCAAACCAGTTTAGAAGCAGGAAGCGGAGATGTCCTGGGTGCTAAAGATTATCCTCATATGTGTAAGATGATCTCCTGGCCCATCCCCCTGGGATGCGGTTAGTAAAGTCTCACAAATCAAGTTAGCGACTTCCCTGTCACCTGATCCCTGGTTACTAACAGAGTTGTCTCTTGCTAAAAGGATGCCTTGCTTGGTTTCAGAGCTGGGGGAGGGTTGGGAGGGAGAAATTTTTCTGTGTCCTGTGAAGGTAGGATTTAAAACTCAGGCATTGCCCTGGCTCTGCTTCCTAAATTCAGACGATGGCAAGAGTCAGAGGCTGTTCGGAGGGCAAGGATGCCCTTGCTTCCCCTTGGTGGAAGCATAGTCTTAGCCCCAAACACTCCCAGCTGTTGGTGTGGGGTGAGATATGGCCATGGGACATTGCCAGTACAAGTTGGGCCAATCCCCAGTAATGAAAATAATCCAGGCTTTAATAGGAAAAGCCATGGCAGTGATGAGAAAATGACAATGAAACTTAGGGCCTCCCTCGAGGATTGAATGTGGAGGCTAAATGCCAGAACTGACAACCAGGGGCCTTGGGTTCCATTCTTATCTGGGACTGGCTTGTCGAGTGAAGCCAACCTTCTGGGGATGTGGAGAAGTCAAGTGAATACTCTTCAAGCAGACTCCAGGACACAGGTGGGGTCACATTCTGAATATGGGTTTTGAACTTTAAGCTCTTTTTGTCAGAAACAAGCGTTCTAGGCAGTGACTTAGAGTCTTAGGCTAGCCCATGTGAGGAAGCTAATACCTGAGGGAGGCCCCAGGCTCCCAAAGTCCCTGTTGGGCACCATCCGAGGGACTGGGCCCCGCTTTCTTGTTTGCATGTTGTACCACAAGACCGCAGGTTGTGGGGCCGGGGCAGAGACTTAAAGGAGGGATGGCAGGGAAGGGGGCAGAGACTGCTTCTTGGGTGTGGCTTGGGATCCCTTTTGTCCTTCTTTCCCCAAGCCTCCTCTTGTATTACTGCCAAACTCTTCAAGCAGCTGGTCCGAGACTGCACCTAGTGAAGGGACGGAGGGATAGTGGGAAGGATCCATGAGTTGTGCTTCGAAATAGTCATAGCCAGCTTTTATTGAGCACTTAGGGTATGCCAGGCCTTGTGGATGTATTAATTGAGACAATCCTTCCAACAAACCGGTGATAGCTGAGGGAAGGAAGGCCATCTGACCAAGGGCTCCCAGACAGGAAGTGCTGCCCTGATTCATCAAGGGGAACTCACGTCTGTCCTGAATGCCCCACACCCCAGCCACTCATATGACACTGCTAGTCTCCTTTGGAGGTTACTTTGCTTTTGTTTTCCCGTTGACTGTCCGACCTGCCAGCGCCCTCACACCTCGTCCTGCCCAACTGTTAATTCCACAAGAGCAGGGGCCATGTAAAACATTTTTCTCCCCACTTCCCCCTTAGACCTCAGCACAGTGGCTCACGGTCAGTGTTCAATGAAATAAAATGTGTCGATTGATTATATTCTCCAATTAGGACCCAAGCTTCATGTGTTAGTTTGCTTGGGCAGCCATAACAAAGTACCACAGACTGGATGGCTTAAATGACGGAAATGTATTCTCTTACGGTTCTAGAGGTTGGTTCGCTGAGATCCGGGTGTTGGCAGGGTTGGTTTCTTCTAAAGCCTTTCCCTTTGGCTTGTAGACCACCCTTTTCCGCCTGTGACCTTGCATGTTCTTCCCTATGTGTGTGTTGGTGTCCTAATCTCCTCTTGGTGTAAGGGCGAACGCTTTTGATCTCATTTAACCTCAGTTACTTCTTTAAAGATCCTATCTCCCAAAACAATCGTATTCTTAGGTACTGGAGGTCAGGACTTCAACATCTGAATGGGGGGCGGGATTTGGGCGGGAAACACAATTCAGGCTATAACATTCCATTTGTAGCAGGGGGAGACTTTGTTGCTCCTTATCCCAACCCTGAGCACATCACATACGCTCTGGAAAAGCCTGGGGGTGGACATCAGGACTTAGCTCTGAGATGCTGGCAAAGACAGGGGCACCTCGTCAGTCTCAAATCAGGCCCCCCACAGCAGTTTCTTCCGTGCCACAAATGGACAGGCCTGGGCCAGTTGCCAAAGGTCCTAACAGCCCAGGTGGCATTGGGACAGAAGTGGGCTTCAGAACAGTTTCCCCAGGGTCCCTCTGAGGAGAGTGATGTGAGAACCCAAAGCCTGAAGAATAGACAAAATCTTTGTGTCCCCTCAGATTTTTTTATAGACAAAATATGTATTTTTTTTTTTTTTTAAGAATCACAAGACCAGCAGCTCAAATAACAATGACTTTCAGCAATTTCTCTGAAGAACTCAAACTGCATGATGGATTCAGTTTCACCAGGCTCTATGTGCTACAAAAATAGGGGCTGGCTAACATTTCATATCAGACTGGTTACACTAAATCGCAACAGCACAGTGGGTGGGCCAGTCAGTCCTAGCCCCTCCTGAATCCTGGGGCTGACAAGGGCATACGGGGGTAGGTGCTGACAGAGCATAGTGTTCCAGAAGCTGGCTGTGTCCCTGCTTCAAATTGCCAAGCCATGGGGCCCCAGAAGGGAGTACAGCAACATGCTAGGTCCTCCCTTTCTGGAACTCTGGGCCTAGTTTTGTGGGGAAGGCATTAGACAAGCCACAGCAATGAATCATGTTGAACTTTCTGGTAGGGGAAGTATGGGGGGCTGGGGCTGCGGGCTGCCAGAGAAAGCCTTCCTGAGGAAGCCAGGCCCAACCTAAAGCTTGAAATAGGAATCAGTCAGGCAAAGAGCATGGAAGACAATTAAATCAGGCAGAGGAATGGCATGTGAAGGGGCCTGGAGTCCAGCAAGGCTATCATGTTTTTAAGGAAACAGAAGAAGCCAGGGTAGCGTAAGGGGAAATCCTTGGGCAAGATCAGATTGGAGAAGCCGAGGGAAGGCAGCCCATGCGGGGCCCCGAGGCCACACTCAGGGCTGTAGTCTTTACTCTCTAGTGAGAATGGGAAGGCACTGAGGTATCTTTGAGAAGCAAGAGGACATGGCCAGGCCTGTTACATTTAAAATAATCAGTCTGCCTGTTATGTGGGTAATGGGCTGAAGGGGTCATGACAGGATCCAAGCAAGAGGCAGTGACGGGATTGCCTAGGGGAGTGGCAGAGGAGACAGAGGGAAGTAGACTACCGAGAAGATTTCTGCTCAAACACAGAATTATATATTGAGGCGATTGTATCAGGGTTCTCCAGAGACACAGAACCAGTAGGAGATGTATACAGAGATAGGAAGTTGGAAATACAGGCACCCCCCGCTTTTCAAGTTTGCTTTACATCACTTTTATGAAAGACCTACATTAGTACCTGTTTTTGCTAACTGAAAGAAACCAGCAGAAGATTTTTGCTTTTACAAAAATAGGCCAAAAGCAACAACACTGTCCATCGTTGAACATTTGTTTTGCAGTGACCTGTTCCAGAGGCTGTGTGCACCCACCAAGCTTCTTCCTCACAAGCTGCACTTGACATCTCAGCTTTGAACTATGTCTATGAGCATCTGTGCTTTATCTGTTTTTGAAAGTTTTTATTTAAATTCCAATTAGTTAACATACAGTGTAATATTAGTTTCAGGTGTATGATATAGGGATTCAACACTTCATACATCACCCCGTCCTCATCACAAGTACACTCCTTCATCCCCATTATCATCACTTTATTCTCTAGAGTTAAGAGTCTGGTTCTTGGTTTGCCTCTCTCTCTTTTCCCTTTGCTCGTCTGTTTTGTTTCTTAAATCCCACATGTGAGTGAAATCATATGGCATTTGTCTTTCTCTGACTTATTTCACTTAGCATAATACCCTCTAGCTCCATCCATATCATTGCAAATGGCAAGATTTCATTCTTTTTGATGGCTGAGTAATATCCCATTGTGTATATACACTGCATCTTCTTTATCCATTCATCTGTCGATGGACAGCTGGGCTTTTCCCATAGTTTGGCTATTGTGGACATTGCTGCTATAAAGGGGTAATTCTATTTTTAACTTTTTGAGGAACCTCCATACTGTTTTCCACAGGGGCTGACCTGTGCTTTATCTTGATTTATTTTGCGCATCTGTCAGCAAGAGGTGTCCTAAGGCATCAGAAAGGCCTGATAGGGGTTATTTTTTGGGTCTGAGGACACTCAAAAATTTTTTCCATATAAATTAATAGTAATTGCTTCTTGCCTTAAGTCATTTTGGTTTATGAAAGATTTCATAGGAATGCTCTACTTTTTGTACAGATACAGCGAAATCTATATATTTATATCTGTAATCTCTATCTTTTCCTCTCTCTCCATCTATCTATCCATCTATATTTCTATCTATCTATCTATCATCTATCGAGATTGATTTATTATAAGGAATTGCCTCATGCAATTGTAATGATAGAGGCCAAGTATTCTTACAATCTGCCTCTGCAAGCTGGAGATCCAGGACAGCCAGTGGTAAAGTTCTAGTCTGAGTCCAAAGGCCTGAGATCCAGAGAGCCAATGAGGGAGTTCATTGAGACAGAGAGTTCAGAGAGAGTTCAGAGGCAGGAGAAGACCAGTATCCCAGCTGAAGTAGTCAGGTAGGGAGGGGGGGGAAGAGAGAGAGAGAGAGAGAGAGAGAGAGAGTGAGAACAAGGGGAGTGAGTAGGTGAATTCCCCCTCCTTCTACCTTTTGTTCTATTCAAGCCCTTAAAGGATTATGTGATGTTCACTCACACTGGGGAGGGCCATCTGCTTACTGAGTCCACTGATTCAGATGTTGATCTCATCCAGAAACACCCTCACAGACACATCTAGAAACAAGGTTTAATCTGGGCACCCCATGGCCCAGTCAAGGTGACACATAAAATTAATGATCATAGGTGGAACAGAACTATGCATAGTGACTGATTGGTTGGGAGGGGTGGGGAGAAGTCCCAGATGACTCTGAGGCTTGGGGGCTCAGACTGTGGGGTAGATGGCAGGACCATTCACTGGGAAGGGTCAGAGCAGAGGAAGAGAGAGGACAATGATGTGAAATGCTTCCAAGAAGTCAAGTAAGATGAAGAGTGAAGTGGGTTCATGGGAAGGAGCTACCAGGAGGTTGCTTGTGACTTTGGCCTGAGGCAGTTTCAGTTGAGTTGTGGATGAGAAAGGCAGACTAGAATGAGGAGAGGAATGTCTGGGAGGTAAAGGACAGTGTGCATGGTGGTGACGACATTTTCAAGGAGCTGAGAAAGGCCAGTAGTATGAGTGAGACAAGACACCGAGGCAGGACAGTGTTTTTTCTTTTTTTAATATTCAGGTCATTTTAATTCAACAACTAATTTAACGAGCTCCTACCAGGAGTCAGGCCTTGTGCTAAGTGCGTGGGAGACAGACAGTGGTGAGTGAGGCTGACAAGGTCTCTGCTCTCATGGAACCAATATCCCCATGCTGGGAAAGATGTGATGATATTTCAGTGCTGAAGAGAATCATCCTGGCAAGGAGGAGAAGCTGAAGACCCTAGCAAACGCAGAGATGGGTCACTGATAAAGCTGGAGCACCTTTTATAATGAGCAGGAGGCTTCGTGGCCTCTGTGAGAATCACAGCAGCTGGGCTTCAAGCACTAACTCTGCTAGGAGCTGAGTGCTTCATATTCCATGCCTCCTGACATGCCTTTTCCCCTGATACGACCACTGAGGCACATTGTTACTAAGTGAGGAGCTAGGACTCCAACCCCAAGAGGTTACGGGGAGGGGACTGTTGGACTGCAGAGCCTGGGCTCTGACCCACCCCATCCTCCCTGATGTGTGTTCTTTGTGTTAGGGGCTGCCTGCTAGCTCTGTCTTGGGAGAGTGAAGGGCAGGTCAATGTGGCATGGGGCTGGAGGATGCTTGCTGAGGCTCTCTTGAGCCAGTTCTTCCCTTAGGACCTACCGCCTCCTCTTCTGCCAAGGACCCTGGATCACCAGTCTGAAGGCACTGGTTTGCTTCTAAGCCCTGCCACAGAACTGTGAAGTGGCTGGGCCCAGCTTGTCCACCTAAAATGGGGGATACTGGGAGGAGTATCTGCTTGTTGGAAAAAAACACACAGCTTCTCAGGCCTGTGTTTCTCAGCTTGGGTTTCTCCTCTCCTCCACCTCATTCTCCAGCTCAGAGGAGCAGCTGCTGCACCATTTTTCCCACCTCTTCATTATTGTTGGTCATTTTCCTTTGGCTTCTGATTCTCCTGAATTTTACATATACATCACATTTCAGTCTTTGGACACAGAAACAATTGGAAGCAGATACATTTCAATCTGAGGAGTCACTGTGCAGGCGAGGCCATGGACTCTGCCAGGTCACCTTATCTGATGCCCTCGCCAGGGATCAGGAGAAAGGGCCTTTCCCACCCACTCCAAGGGTTCCCTGTACATGGAGCAAAGGTAACTGACAGGCAGACAACTAAACCCCTCCAGGTTTCCAAATGTGCTGCCAGCTTTGGGGGCAAGGGATTCTCAGGCCAGCAGAGACAGCAGCTGGTTACACCAGGAACCAGAAGGCAAGCTTCCCAGTCTTTGCTCTTTGGGGCTGCTCTGTCCCATAGGCACACAGTGCAGTCCTGAGTTCCCTTCTGGGCACCTAACTAGCAACAATTCCCCTACACTCGGTTGTAGCTGTACGGCAGGTTTTCAGGCAGCCTGCTCCTGTGGGGGCTACTCCAGGGGCTGCAGGGAGCGCCATGACTGCCGAGATGCAAGGTTGGCAGCCAGGGCTGTGGCTCTGTGTCAGTGTCTCTAACCCACTTCTCCTGGGGCTGCTCCCTCCAGACTGGACCAGAGTTTGGGGGGGTGGGGTCATGACCAGCATTTCCACCTAGTCCAAGCCACCTCAGGAAGTAGTGAACTGTCCTGGAGGTGTGCAGTCAGAGGCTGTCGGTGCTGGGGACAAGAGTCAGTCTCTCGCTCTTAGGCTGACAAAGCTCGAGGGACCACCCACCACATTTCCAGGATTTAGGGCAGCACTGCCACAAAAATAAGCCTCCACGACTATCCCCACAGACCCATGGACTTCCTTCCTGTCTGTCTGCTTGTTTCTGTCTGCCCTCTGAGCCTGAGTTCCATGAAGACAGGAAATTTATCCCTAGTCTCAGGACCTGACACTCAGTCAGTCTTGATTCAAGACAGTCATACTGAATGAGAGGTGCCCACATTTGGAAGTCGCGGTACTCCCTATAACCTTCTGCTGGTGGCCCTGTCCCTATGCGGGGGGTGGTGGTGGTGGTGGTGGGAATGAGTCCAAAGGCTGCCCCCATATGCTCCTGCCACTTATTTCACTCTCTCTGCTTACGAGGTGGCCCTCATTCCCTGGGCCTTACAGTCCCTGAAGTTTATGCCTCTGTCCTTCCTGTATCTTTAAGGAATGCAAGGCTCCGCTAGTCCTCCTTCCCTTTCCCTTCTGGTCGGGGAGGCCCTGGGGCTCCAGGGATGACATCAGCGCCAGCTGCTTCCAGGAGCAGGAAGGAGAATTGTTTACAGGTTCATAAGTTTCATTAGCAAGAGGAGAGGAAGCGCCCAGATGCCTGGGATCTAAGTTTGCAGCCCAATTCAGGGTTGTTCGTTTGGGCTTGGGACTGTAGCTGCCTGAAACTGAGCAGGGCTGGGATGCAGTAGACCACTGCACCTGCTGACTTTGAATGGTCTCTTCCATAGAACCCCAATATGAGAAAGTGACAAAAGTGAGCTGCTCTCTGTGAAGAGAGGCTGGAGTCTGAAGCCCAGGTAGCCCCAACATACCTCCCTGAAACCATAAAACATAGTTTAAAACTGGGTTTTAGTCCAATCTTCCACGTGAAGATGAGAAACAGGGGCTCAGAGCATGGGAAACAACTAGCCTAAGATGCCCCGGTGTCACTCCCAGGTGTACGGATCCTGGGCCCGGGTTCCTGGAGGCAGGTGGTTGGGCAGGCAGAGAGACAGACAGACATAAGACAAGAGCAGACAGGCAGGCAGACAGGCAAACAGCCTGCTCCGTGGCGGGGCTGGATGCCCTCTAGATTTCAGCACAAACTTGGATGCAATTAACTGGAATTGTTTGTCCCCCGGTGGAGGCTATGTGCTCATGATCACCTTTAGGGAAAAAGATGATATGTTTTCTTTGGAGATGCTTAGCTTGAAAGGAGGGAGAGCTTTCATCTCCATCCCTTTCTGTTAATAAAACAGCTCTCATTTTAATAAAGATCCAAGCCCTCCAGCAGACAGTTCACAGGAAAGAAATACAGAAGATCAATAAACATATGAAAAATTGCTCAGGTTTATTCATAATTAAAGCAATAAAATTAAAGCAACAATGAGATAGATATCATTTTCTACCCATCATACTGATGCATTTTAGCAAGTTTCATAATATCTTCTGTTGATAAAGCTGTGAAGAAAACAGAACTTTCTTCCCCTTGTTGAGGTCCCACTTGGCACAGTCTCAGACTTAGGAAGGGCACTGACAATATCGGTCAATATTAGTAAAAATTGTCCACACACATACCCTAGAACCACGCAAATTCCACTTCTAGGCACCTGCTCTACAAAAATATTTACATATGTGTGCAAAGAGGCATGTCCAGGAATGCTCACAGTTTCTTGTTTATAAAAGTGAAAAACTCTAGACACCCAAAATGTCCACAAGCGGGTCAATAAACAGGGGCGCAGCTGTGCAGCAAAAGCTGTGTTTAAAAGACGTGAGGGAGATTTGTTCTGACATGCAAGATCTCCAAGGCACACCGTGCACTTAAAAAAGTAAGTTGCTTGTTTCTCAATAAAACTGAGAAAAAAATTCCATGAAATCTAAAAAAAAAAAAAAAAGAAAGAAAGTGATAGACAAGAATTCCCTGGCCTTCCTTTCACTGAAGTGTGTACATGTAAGGTTACACATTTCTATGTGTTTTTCTTTTAAACTTTTATAAGGACTTTCCTACTATGTCTCAGGTACTTGCAAAAAAAGAAAAAAAACCGAAGTAAACTGCAGAATGGGCATGTACCTCAAATGTATGATCTCATTTGTGTAAAGCACTGCAAACATATACACACATCTCAGCCAGATGTTCTCTGGACCCCTCCTTCCCCTTTCCAGAGGCATCTGTCTCATCTCTGGGGTGGAAAGAGCTTTGGGCTCTCTGGCCCTCTTTTCTGGGGAGCCTTCCACTGGGGTCTAGGTCTCTGTAAGCCCACCACCTACACTAACCATGAGCCATCCTCCGGGCCCCCATAAGGCTTGGCAGAGTTCTCTGCTCTAGGGATGCTCTAGGCCTTCAAGCCGCCAAGGTTGGCACACTAGACAGTGGGGGCTTACCAGCCACACTGTGAAGAAGGGATTGTTAGCTCCATTGTCAAATGGGGAGACTGAGACCCAAAGAAAGGAAAGACTTGCTCAAGGTCAAATAATGAGATCATGATGAGGATGGGCAGGGCATAGGGTTGCCAGATATAAAATAAAGGATACACAGTCTAATGTGAATGTCAGATAAACCATGAATAAATTTTTAGTGCAAGTTTGTCTCAAATGTTGCACAGAGTGTACTAACACTAAAAACGTCCTTGTTGTTTATTTGAAATTCAAATTCAATTGACATTCTGTATTTGTATTTGCTCAATCTCGCAACCCTGGCCAGGCAGAAGCCCATGGTTCCTGCTTCCCAGGCTCCTGAGTCCCACAAAAACACACTTCTCTGCTCCTAAGGTGGCTTTCCAGAAAGCTCAGATTTCATTGCAGCTGCTCCACTGGATCTGGGAAGGGCTTCCTCAGGGCCCTCAGGAATGTAGGCAGGGCCTATGTCAGCGGGACAGGTGGGGCCAGGGAGGGGGCCAGGCAACCCAGACCATGCCACCCTCTCTAGGCAAGTTCCAGCTCTTCCCTTTCTCTCTCACACTTTCCTTCCTCCCTTCCTCTTTTCCTCCCTGTTTCCTCCTCTTCCTCCCACCTGGCCCCAGCTGTGCTTGGCTCCCTTTGCAAATAGCCTCCTCTTCCCCCAGGGACGTTGGAGTTATTCCCAAGAGCCGAGGGTTCACCTCTGGTGGTTCTATCAGTCAGCGTTCTCTAGAGAAAAGAAACCAATAGGATATATGTATGTATGTGTATATACATAGAGATTTCTTTTTAAGGAGTTGGCTCCTGCCACTGTGGGGCTAGCAAGGCCAGAATTTGCGGGGCAGGCCTGCACACTGGAATCTTAGGCAGGGAGAGATGCTGCAGTTTTTTAAAAAAATTTTTCTTACATTTGAGTGTAGTTGACACACAATGTTGTATTGGTTTCAGGTGTACAACATAATGATTCAACAAGTCTACACATTATGCTATTCTCAGCACGAATGTAGCTGTCATCTGTCACCATACAATGCTATTTTAATATCACTGACTATATTTTTCATGCTGTACCTTTTATTGTCATGACTTTTTCATTCCATAACTGGAAGTCTGTATCTCCCACTCCCCTTCTCCCATTTCACCCACCCTCCTGCCCCCCTCCTCTCTGGAAACCATCGGTTTGTTCTCTGTATTTATAGGTCTGGTTCTGCTTTTTGCTTGTTGTTTTAGATTCCACATATGAGTGAAATCATATGGTATTTGTCTTTCTCTGTCTGACTTATTTCACTTAGCATAATACCCACTAGGTCCAACCACATTGTCACCAACGGCATGATTTCATCTTTTTTTAACGGCTGCACAATATTCCACTGTATATGTATATGCCACATCTTCCTTATTCAATATCCAATATTCCTACGGGTGGACACTTGGGCTGCTTCCATATCTTGGCTATTGTTAACAATGCTGCAATAAACATAGGGGTGCATATATCTTTTCAAATTAGTGTTTCTATTTTCTTTGTTGTTGCTGTTGTTGTTTTATTTCATTTTCTTTGGGTAAATACCCAGTAGTAGAATTATTGTTTCATATGTTATTTCTATTTATAATTTTTTTAAAATTTTATTTTATTATGTTATGTTAGTCACCGTACAATACATCATTAGTTTTTGATGTAGTGATCGACGATTTTCATTGTTTTCGTGTAACACCCAGTGCCCCGTGCAGTACGTGCCCTCCTTAATAACCCATCGCCGGGCTAACCCATCCCCCACCCCCCCTCCCCTCAAAAACCCTCAGTTTCTCAGAGTCCATAGTCTCTCATGGTTCGTCTCTCCCTCCGATTTCCGCCCCCCCTTCATTTTTCCCTTCCTTCTCCTAATGTCCTCCATGCTCTTCCTCATGTTCCACAAATAAGTGAAACCATATAATTGACTTTCTCTGCTTGACTTATTTCACTGAGCACAATCTCCTCCAGTCCCATCCATGTGGATGTATAATTTTTTGAGGAAACTCAATTCTGTTTTCCACAGTGGCTGCACCAACTTACATTCCCACCAACAGTGCATGAGGGTTCCTTTTTTTCCACATCCTCGCCAACATTTGTTTCTTGTATTGTTGATTTTAGCCATTCTGACAGGTGTGAGGTGATAGCTCATTGTGGTTTTGATTTGCATTTCCCTCATGGTAAGTGAGGCTGAACATCTTTTCATGTGTCTGTTGGCCATCTGGATGTCTTCTTTGGAAAAATGTCTATTCAGGTCCCCTGCCCATTTTTTAATTGGAGTTTTTGTTTTTCTAGTGTTGAGTTGCATCCGTTCTTTATATATTTTGGATTTTAAGGCCTTCTCAGATATAACATTTGCACATATCTTTTCCCATTCACTAGGTTGCCTTTCTATTTTGTGATGGTTTCCTTTACTGTGCCAAAGCTTTTTATTTTGATATAATCACAGTAGTTTATGTTTGCTCTTGTTTCCTGATGCTGCAGTCTTGAGCAGAATTTCTTCTCCTCTGGGAAACCTCAGTCTTTGCTCTTCAGGCCTTTCAACTGATTAAATGAGGCCCATCCACATTACCAAGGATTAGTAATGTCCTTTATTTAAAGTCCACAGAGTGCAGATGTTAACAAAGCTACAAAATACCTTCATAGCAACACCTAGACTAGTGTTTGGTGGAATAACTGGGAACTACAGGCTACCCATATGGACAGGTAAACTTGACCCTCAGAGTGGTCTAATCACTAGGGAAGCTGAGGGAGAATTTGGACTTAGACCAGGGGCCGTAGGGCCTGGCTGGGGATGGTGGGGCCTCCCCAGTGGCTGCAGGCAGATCCCTTCTTTCCTGCTCTTCCCTCCTTTGGTTCTCATGATTCCTGCCCAGGCTGACCCAGGGCATCAAAAGGCCCTCTCCCTTCCCTGGGAACTCCAGATTAGGAGAGACAGGATGTGTTCTGCAGAGGATGCCTTCCAAGGGGTGCCGTGGCCTGGATTACTAGCCAGAGCTGGGCTTGCAGAAGCCATGACAGTCTTGGGATCTAACCCTGTTTTGACTACTGACTGGCTTTGGGGTCCTGTGCCAGTACTTGCTTCTCTTTATTTTATTTATTCTTTTTTAGTACTTGCTTCTCTTTAGAAATGATGGAGGGTGGATCCCACCTGCCCCTCAATGGGGCCAAATCAAGTGACCTGAGAGCCAGGGTAGTTCTCACAGGCAAAGTTTCTGACACTTATCTTTCCTCCTAAGTTGCTTACAGAGTAGCAGGGGAGAAGGCTGTGAACCAAGCCAACAAGATACAGCAGGAACACAAGGTGCTGGGTCCAAGGCCTGAGCCCGGTGCGGGAGTCTGGCTCCACCCCCATATCCAGCTATATCTTGCTTGAGCTCCTACCCCTTGAAGAGCTGATTTTCCAAGTGCCTGCTCTGTGCCCTGCTTCCTGTGTATCCTTGGCTATAGCTTAAAAGTATAAAACTGGCTGTGATGGCAGGAGGGCCCCCTAGCATCAAGGAGGAGATGGAAACATCCCTGGCTGAAGAGCCGGTTCCTGGAAGCTGTGTGCAAAACCAAGAGCACCTGGTGATAGCAGGTGAGGAGCCCTTGTAATGTCCCTTTCCTTGGGTGTCTGCACCTGTGCAAGGTGTGTGTATGGCTAGGCAGACTCATATATATGCATGTATGTGTGGCTACAGGTGTGTCAGTGCCTTGGTATGCATATACATGTACTTGTGTCTTGAGGGACAGGGAAGCTGGGGGGAAGGGAATTGATGATGTGAGCATTTTGCAGCCTGTGAGAGAGTAGGATAAGGACCACATGGGTGGTCCTTATCTCCCCCTTGTTCAAGCTACCACTGTGTCTATGGCAAAGCATCCAGAGGGCTCAATTTATAAGATCAATCAGATCAATTCTCTCCTTTAGTCCTTCAATGCTTTCTCTTCCTTTAGAGTAAAATCCAAACTCCTTTCTATGATCTACAAGAGCCAATCAAGGTGACCTCCTCAAGATATTTCATGCTGTGGCACGGTGAACCACTGCACACTGCATTTATGCTTGTCCTTATAACAGCCCAAGGCTGGTTCTTCCTCACAGCCTTTGTGTTGACTGTTACCTCTGCCTGGGATGCTCTTTCCCTAGATTTTACATGGCAGGGATCTTTTTCTCTTTCAGGTCTCTGCCTCAATGTTGTTTCTGACTTTTCTAGAAGTAGTCCCTTCCTTCTGCCATGTTGCCCTGTTCTTATCACTTTGGGAGCATGTATCTCTTGATCTGAATTAACACTGATGGATTATTTCTGTTTTGCCCCCTCACTCACGCTATGCACACACAGACAGTTGGTTACTTGATTGCTGAGATCTTGTCTCTTGGTCATTGCTGTCCTTCCAGTAACCTAGCCCAGAGCGAGGCCCTCAGTAAATACTTGCTAAACTTTTGAACAGATGAACAGACTGAGGCCTGGGATCTGCCAATGGACAGCAGTTAATGAGTGTTGAATGATTCCTAAGAAGTTTGGGTACCTTATCCTCTTTCTGGTGCATCCCGTGCCCAGGAAGCCTTGGCACAGCCTCTATGGGTGTTCCTGGGGCTTTTCTTCTTCTCCCTAGAAATGACGGAGCATGGATCCCAGTCCCTGGGTGTCTCTCAGCGGCGACAAAAGTTGGATGCAAAGCCTGCTGGCTTTGCTGCAGGTCAACCAGTTTGGAATATGACTGCCACCCGGCCCAAGAAAACGGTACTGTGTGAAGCCCTTGGCATGCAACAGCTGGGTTGGGGTTGGGCGTACAGGCTGCCTGATGATGGTAGGTCAAGCAGAGCCAGATGTTGACTTGGGGGCAAGGGAGGAAACTCCTGTGTACTGGTGAGGCAGTGAAGGCAGGGATGTCCAATGAGAGGTCACGACCATCCTTTGGTAGGCTGGGAGTTCAACCTTGAGAGTCCAGAACACCTGAATCACATATTACTTGGGGACTACATATACACTTTACTCCTCAAAACTCTAGTGTGTGTGAAATGAAACTTTCCTTCGTAAATAAATGAATGAATAAATCTCTATATTTCTCTATATATCTATATTTTATGTATAAATATTTATCTATATAAATTATAATTACAATTATATAAATTATTTAATTATTAATTAAATAATCAGCCTGGGCAGGAACCATGAGAACCAAAGGAGGGAAGGGCAGGAAAGAAGGGATCTGCCTGCAGCCAATGGGGAAGTCTCACCATCCCCAGGCATGCCCTACAGTCCCTGGTCTAAGTCCAAATTCTCCCTCAGCTTCCCTAGGGATTAGACCACTGTGAGGGTCAAGTTTACCTGTCCATATGGGTAGCCTCTAGTTCCCAGTTATTCCACCAAACACTAGTCTAGGTGTTGCTATGAAGGTATTTTGTAGCTTTGTTAACATCTACACTGTGTGCACTTTAAGTAAAGGATTACTAATCTTTGATAATGTGGATGGGCCGCATCTAATAGATTAAATATAAATATATATAAATAATATATTTCTCAGGGCTGGGACAAAGGTAAGGCAAATTAGGTTCCTATGCTCCCTTGCTGTTAGGAATTCCAATCAATTGAATCTGACTATTTTGTAGCCAATCCTTTAAATTAATTTAATGTGAGTTAAGGAATGTTCTAGAAAAAAATGGCAGGTACAGTGTTACAAAGGATACTGGGAAAAGGCAGCCATTTTGGAGAAGAGGGAGACCTGAGTGTTCTGGGGAATCACGTGAGTTCTCTCACTGTGTAGCCAATCTTTTAGGTTTTATTCACTGGTGGGCGAGGGGAAGTTTTAGAAACATGGTTGCTATGCTGTTGCAAAAGTTACTGGGAAAAGATAACCAAGTTGGAGAGGAGGGGGAACTGACTGTTGGAAGAAATCATGTGAGTTTCAAGTTCTGTATCCAGTCCTTTAAAGCTACTTTCACTGCGCCTGAGGGAAAGTTTTAGAAAAATGGTTGTTATACTGTTGCAAAGGTTACTGGGAAAAGGCGACTAGGTTGGAGAG
The DNA here is from genome assembly GCF_009762305.2 of Zalophus californianus. Taxonomy (NCBI): domain Eukaryota; kingdom Metazoa; phylum Chordata; class Mammalia; order Carnivora; family Otariidae; genus Zalophus; species Zalophus californianus. The sequence goes on along the minus strand of NC_045612.1, from coordinate 3,736,105 downwards.
GGAGGGAGACCAAATGTTCTGGGAAATCATCTGAGTCCCATTGTTCTGTAGCTAATCCTTTAAGCTACATTCACCTTGGGTGAGGGAATGTTCCGGAAAGAAAAAATGGCAGCCATATTGTTGCAAAGGGTACTGGGAAAAGGCAGCCATTTTGGAGAGGAGGATGACCTGAATATTCTGGGGGATTTCTTGAGTCGCGTAGTTCTGTAGTGGATTCTGTTAGCCAGGGTCACCATGGTGTTACAGTGTTGCAGAGGTTAGTGGGGGAAAGGCAACAAGGTTGGAGAGTGGGGAGGCCTGGCTGTTCCTAGGGAATGAGTTATGATAAAGGCCCAAATGATTCCACTGCTAATGAATAAAGAGAAATAGAGCTCCCAGATGAGAGACCTCCTGGGAAAGAAAATAAACCAAAATATTGAATTGGCTTCTTGTGTCCAAAAGTGGAATTCAAATCAAATTGCTCCAGCAGTTTAGGCTCCAGCAAGCCACCCATGCTCATGAGACTGAGGGAGAATAGGGTGTTTGGGGGGCAGTAGGGAGACATAATCTCTGGATTAATTATAGTTACCTATTAGGACCACAGGAGTATTTTAAAAATAAACAGTCATTATATTGAATTTAGAAATTAGACATTTAGGGGGAGCCTGGGTGGCTCAGTCGTTGGGCGTCTGCCTTTGGCTCAGGTCATGATCCCAGGGTCCTGGGATCGAGCCCCTCCCTGCTCAGCGGGAAGCGTAGTACTCCCTCTCCCACTCCCCCTGCTTGTGTTCCTGCTCTTGCTGTATCTCTCTCTGTCAAATATATAAATAAAATCTTTTTTTAAAAAAGAAATCAGACATTTAGAATTAAGAAATTTATCAATTCTATTTATCATTTACTTTTAAGCCAAAAAAAAAAAAAAAAAAAAAAGGATGGAACCGTAACCACCTCTGAGAGAACCACAACATGAAAGGACAAAAAAATTTCATAATACTGTTCTGCTGATTTGTGTGTGGGGGAAGTAGTGTGCCTTGAAAAGTACATGAACATAAAAATAACACTTTTTGAAATAGTAGAGGGAAGCTAGGACTTGTTGAAATTCATAGATTTTCTTAATCTCCATCAAATTGCTATAAAAGTCTTATGTTTTACAATGCATATATTCTAAATAAAGGGTTTCTAAAATTAAAAACAAGACAACTGGTTTTGAACAGTTACACCTGTCTTATGATGGAAACCACAATAAGCTATCATCGACTTGCGGTTGTTGTCACATTAATTCTTGTTATATTTATGTGTTAAAAACAAACTATGTTATTTCAAACAAACAAACCCCAGCCACCAGTTACTCATCCTTATTTGCCTTCAGATCTCTCAAAAAACCTTTTGTCTTTCTGATCCCAATCTGTAGGAAAATCAAGGGGATGGTGTGGAAATTGTTCTAAGAGAAACTCTCAATCAAATTCTCCTTTATTGTCCTGGGGTTTTCTTGACACACACTGTCATTTTCATCCTATTTTTGAGGTATTGTAAGAAGAAGATGAGGAGGAAAATAAAATAGTAGCATGACTGTCAAGTACTGTTCACACAGAAAAAGTGACACCAATATCTGTGTGCACTTTTGAGAAAGAGAAATTTTGCATTATTACAACAAATGGAGCATGATGGCAAAGTTCCCATGAAAATCCTTTATACAGAAATCACTCAACCTTGCAGCTTACTATTGCTCTTAAGAACATAGGAAGGCTGCAGATATTTTTCAGGTGACGGGTGAGCCTAGGTTGTCTGTTTCTTGTTAAGAATGAGGCAAATAGAGCCAACCAAGAATTCTGTGTCTTGGAGAGGCCTGTGAGACAGCAGGTTTCTACTTCAGCAAGGTGGGCTGTGCAGGAGGTACCTGTAAATGCCAAAGTGGAGAGGACTCTGCTCTGTGGCAAAACCACCCCTGCTTCTCCATTCATTTAGCTCAGGTTTGAACTCAGGGGGAAGTGCCTGGCTGCCAGCCAGGTGGGGTAAGAGGGCTAGATGACTGTTCCATGTACAGACCTTAAGCCAAGGCAGCTGTCCCCCACCCCCACCCAGCAGGTCCTCAAGACCACCCCAGTGTCCCTGCAGCCTCCAGCTCTGGGTCCTCTCTGGCCACTGACAGGAGGGGGACTCCCTCCTCTGCTGCTCCCCATCTGCTTCTGAGCCACATGGCCTGCTTTGCTTGGCTTTGTTCTCAACACTCTCTGAATGCCACAGTCTTGCTGACCTCTCTCATCATTTGTGGCCTCTCCTCTCCTGTTATCTTCTTTCTTATAGGTTTTATACCATTTTACTCGCTTCACTTTCATTTTAATGGAGTCTGAAGGGGAAGTGGTGTCCAATATGAGAGGGTTCCTGGTATAATGATTAAAAGCACAACCTCTGGAGCAAAATATCCTGGCTTTAAATGACTGCTCTGCTACTTACTATCTGTGTGACTCGGACAAGTAATGTGACCTCTCTGTATCTCAGTTTTCCCATCTTTCAAAGTGGGATGATAGTAATGCCTATTTTGAAGGGTCATGAAGAGGATTTAATGACTTGATGTTGGTAAGGGCTTACAGGGTGACATATGGCATGTGTTAAACCAAATAGCTTGTGAAATTTTTCATCTTGCACTGGAAACCTAGAGCTGAGATTTGAATCCAGGTGGGTCTGGCACGTTCTGTTCCTCTAGTGCACATTGGCTCTTCAGGGCATGAGATACCCTAGCCCCAGAGCTGTGGGCCAGAGACATCCACTCCATGTAGTCATTAGCAGATGGATAAAAATGAAAGCCGCTGGGATGGCTGTGCTCACCCAGAGAAGGAGGTTATGGTCTCCCAGTTGTCAGAGTTCTATCCTGAACTCCAACACTTACTGTGTGTCCTTGGGAAGTGCAGTCATTTGTCAGGCCTCAGTTTCCTTGGCTTTAAAATTGAGGTTTTCCATTCTCCTCTCTGACTCAGCTAATGTCTGCATGTGACAGTGTCGGCAGAGGACAGGGATCCCTGTCACTGCTCTTCTTTCCCCATAGCTTGGATGGCTAAAAGCTACTAAGGAGCATGGTATGGGCGGAGTTGTGGCAATTGGCCAACTTGTGGGATTCCCAAGCTCTTCTAGTGGTCTGAAGCTGCCAACCCCTGATTCCAGAGGATCAGGTACCACGTGACTCCTGATAGGGTACACCATTGGTCTTAGGCAATGGGGGGTAGCTGCTCAGTTGAGACTGAGTAGGCTACTTTTACTGACCATTCCTTTCTTTAGGGGTCCCAGCTGCCAATGCCCAGAATGTTGAGAGAACCAGGCCATGGTGGTGCGCACCCCCAGGAGTATCCTGGTGGCTTCCAAAACATGAGATTCCATTATGAGCGGTAAGAGAGATCCCAGGGATCCTGCAGGAGGAAAGCTGGAGCTCTTTGGGCAGGGACCAGGGTGGACCAGATGGGCTAGCAAACAGACTGACTGGGAAGGTGTTGTGAGCAGCTGGCCATGCTTGGAATGTTGGGGCTCTGTTGTCCCCTCATCATAGCCCCTGAACCTCCTGGTCTTTTGCCCATTTGGGGCCTCTGAGCACACTGAGGCTGGGCTAGGGTGGCTCCCAGCCCTCAGGTCCCAGGATCTGCTTACCCGGGAAGGAAAGGACTCAGGATGACAGAGTCATTGTTTAGAAAAACACCTGACTTCACCTGCTTGCCCTCATGGCCTTCCTATGCTCCCTGCCATGCCTGGCCTGGGACCACCAGCAGCCCTCGACCCTCTGTCTTTTCTTATTTCCCAGCAACATAGACGCAGATATGGTGGCAGAGATTGGCCTGGAAGAGCTAAATGGACTGGAGATGGAAGTCATGAGAAGACAGGTAAGCATCTCTTGTGCCATGGACCCACTGGGAGGGTGGAAGCAGAATCATGGCGTCTTGGGGCAGGTGGGCCTCAGCAGCAATGAGACCACCCCCCTTGAAGTCATCTTAGCCTCTAGCTGTGGAGGTGAGGTTAGGCTCCCCTTCCTTTCCTCCCAGTCCTCAGGGCTCTAGTGTCCCATCTTGATGGCAGCCTTAGCCCTGCCTCTCTCCCTGAGATGTGTGGGAAGGGAATAGGGGAAGTCAAAAGGAGGATGAAGAGGCAATAGAAGAGGTTGTCTTCTCAAGGAGAGGCCACAGCAGGCCCGAAGGGACATCTGCCCTGGTGGCCCTCTCCAGCCCCTGAGTGTCACCCATCCTGGAGCCTTTACTCTGGTGCTGCAGCTGCCCCCATGCCGGCCTTCCCCAGGACTGAAATGCCCTTCCCCGCCTCCCCCCTCACAGCTGGGACAGGCTGGCCTCTTCCAGACAAGTGGGTGAACACCAGTGAGGGGGGCAAGGCCACTGGGCCTGCGAACACAGGCAGCCCGGCCGTCGGTGCCATGGGCCCACCCCAGCCCCTGGTTTCAGTTGCTCTGCCTCTTTCTCACCCAGAGGCACTTTGGCCTCCCAAAGGGCAGCAAGGCCCCTTCCTGTACTAAGTTCATACTTTCCCCGGTGGTGAGCCATTGGCTTCCCCAGGAGAATCTCACTCACCAGCCCCTTTGGTCTCTGCAGATGCACGTGATCACCAGCCGGCTGAGAGACCTGGAGGACCAGGGTGCCACCTGGCGCCACAGGGATGCTCTGTTCTTCACCATGCTGGTGTCGGTCTGCATTGCTAACCTGTGGCTGTGGATGCGCCAGTGATGCCTCATGCCGCCTGAGCCCACTTCTTCCTTTTCTTCCCTTTTCTCCCTGAGCTGCCCTTGTCCATCTTTCTTCCATCTTCCAGCAATCCTTAGCAGCATCAGAGCCATTTTCTAACTCTGGTTACACAGCTTGCCTGGGGGAGGCCCTAGCAGCTGGGAGGTAAAAGAAGTGTGGCGTTCCAAAAGTCTGAATGGGCTGAAATGTAGCCACTTTGGAGAGTGAGGAGGGTGACATCTTGTCCCCACAGTAACACCAGTGGCAGGTGCTTCCTGCTTGCCCATCAGGGCTCCATAGTGACCATCTCAGAGCTGAAACTTGCTTCTGTGCCCTCAGTGTCCCTTCTGTTCCATCCTCTGTGGCAGGGGCTTGGCTGTGCATTCCGTTTTCTTCCACTTTGTGTACAGGGCTCTACACAGAAAATGCACTCAATAAAAGTTCACTGATAGCAGCAAACCCTGGTGGTTGATCTTCTTACATCTGGACAAAGTCACTGTTGCAGGGACCAGGCTGATGCCCCAACCCAGGGGTCCTGGTTCCTTCCCTTCTCTCCTCCCCAAAGTCCCCTGCCCAGGCAGGGAGCCTTTTTAGGGGCAGGGGTTGGCAAAGTCCTTCCTGTTGGGCTCATGACAATGAGTGCTTGTGGGTAAGCTGTTCTCAACAGCTTGTCTGGGCCAGGCATTGCAGGGACTCAATCAGAGGAAACCTGGAATGCACCAGAAACCTTTCCATTTGCCCAGGAGGAAATTGAGCCCTGGAGAGGGAGAACATCGTCCAGGGTCATCCAGCAAGACTGGGACAGGGTTAGGTCTAGAATGGGTTTTCCTGTGTTCCAGCCTCGAGCTCTGCCTGTCTCATATAGACTGACTGAGGGCAAGACCCCTACTCAGCTGTGGAGGCTGGATGGGAGGTCACATGTAGGGGCTTCGAACCCCTCTCCCCCATGTCCACAGCCCCATGAAGCTAACCTCAGACAGGGCAGATTGCTGGTAGGACAGTGGGACTTGGATTGAGCAAATGGGAGCATTGCTGCTTGGGGCCCGACCACGGGACAGATGTGCTGGGCTGCAGGAGGCTTTGGGAAGAGCTGTTGCCCCTTTCCCTGGGGCCAAAAGATAAATACATATCTCTTGGGGGGCAGGGACCCAGAAAGTTCTTATTGGCTTTAGTGGCTGACTGGACCTTCCTAATCTGTCAGGGCATCTCCATCTATAAAGGTAGGAAAGTATGTTAGTCATTAGATATAAAATAAACATGACTGTATGTGTGTGTATGTCCATGTCTGTATGTGTGTATGAGAGAGAGAGAGAAAGAGACAGAGACAAAGAGACAGAGATAGAAAGAGATAGAGATAGTGGGAGGACAGGGAGGATGAGGAAAGCCCTCTGTGGAATGGGGAGAGAGTGGCATCCAGACACAAGTGTTTCTAGTTGGGAAAGCCAAGAGGCCTGGAGCCTCCCTGCTGCCTCCAAATGGGCCCTGGTGCCCAGGAATAATCTGAGGACTAAGAGGAAGGCTGGGGAACCTCCTTGCAGGCCACCCCTCCCCTCCCCACAGCCTCAGGGCAGATCAGGGCCCAAAGGTGCAGGGACTTCTTAATGGCTACAACCACAAGCCCAAAGTCCCCACTGCCTTTGAGGACATGGAAGGACGCCAACCAAGCAGAATGGAGAGGCCTGGATTTAAGGATGCCAGAAGGCCTGCCCTTGAGTGGCTCTCTGAAAGCTGCCCCTTTCTTCTGTTCCAGCTGGCTGTGCCAGAAGGCTCAGAGGAAGAGAAGGCTGCTGCAGGTCGGGGCAAGGCCTACCCTATGGGACACGGGTGTGCGTGTGGGTGTGTGAGCAGACATGGACATGTTTTCAGAAGAAGTCTGGCTGAAAATATGTTGTGAAACAAAGGTTCACCCTTGGGAGCAATTTAGCTGAGATGCAAACAAACAGTGTGGCAGCCCCCTGGAGAAATGCCTCCTCAGCTAGGTGAGCTAAGGTGGAGCACTTGCCTAGACCCTGGCTACCCTCCATACCTTACCTTGTGGTGTGACTGCTTGGCTGTTGCTAGCCCTGCTCCATCTACAGAGGCAAAAGCTGCCCCATGCTGGCCTCCATGATGACCTGGGAGACAGGCAGTGGGCTCCTCTGCAGAGTTCTGTGAGGGGCCCTATTGTAGGGGCTGGCACCCCCTTCCAAGCTCCCCTTGGCCTTGCCCAAGCACTCCAGCATTAGCCCAACCCATCTCCCAAGAAGACTTCAATTTCCCCATAGGCTGGTGGGAGAGGGGAAGGACTCATTCATACTTGACTGTGGGGGAAGGGGTTCTTCTGCAGTGTGTTGTTTATCGTTCCTCTTTGAAACTTCCTATGGGCTGCCCAGGCTTGGCATTAGAGGGGTACGTAGTTGGTCCCTGCACTGGATCAGGAGCTGCTAAAGGGAAGGGACTAACTTCCATTGCCTTCTGCATCTCTGGCACCTAGCAGAAATAAAGGGCTGGTAGGATGGCATCTTGACCAGAGTCCCTGGAGAGCAATTCTGGCCTCCTGAATTGAGGGCTGGACTTGCCTTGGTCTTACAAGCCTGGTCTTTAGGGCATGCCCACTGTGGAAAAGCCTCTGGCATAAAAGTAAGTCAATTCTGACCACTACTTTCTCTGGCGTGCCTACTATGTGCTAGCACATTGCATGTAAAAAATAATTACACGAGTCCTGCTTGATGATATCCTCCTGAAAAAGGCAAACATTACAGGTGTAGCTAAAAAAAGCCCCTTGTCCCACAATGTTAAGCCCTGCTATAGAACTAACTCCCATGGTCAGCTTGGTGTGCATCCTTGCAAACTCTCACTGTCACATATGTGACACAGCCATCGGTGACCTCCTAGTGTTGCATAGATATGTGTACCTGTATGTGTCCTGGGCTTTGTGCATGGGATCTCATGTAAGCCACCCCACACAACCCACTGAGAGATGGGCCGGTTCCCCAGATGTGTGTGCAGGTGGGGAAAGCAGTAAACCTCTGGTCATGCCTGCCCCACTGGGCTGGCCCTTAAAACCCTGCCGGCCTTGGCAGATGCAGATGCTGAAACTCAATATTCTGGTTCTTCTGTCTCAGGTTGGCTTCCCAGCAGCTGGGGGAAAACAGGCAGAAGAAAGTGGGCATGTGGAAAGATGTGAGGTGCACAGAGGGGGCTTTGTTGTACCTGGCCTCTTGAAAAGGAGCTAATGATTTGCCACCCAAGGGTTTTTGCCCTCTTTCACTTCCCCAGCCATGGCCCCTCTTAGAGGCCAAGTCCAGGGAGCCCTGGAAAAGAAGGAATGGCTTCCTTTCCAACCTTGCTCCACCCCAGGAACCTCTTTTCTTTCCCAGTCTTCTTCCTGACTTGTCATCTGGCAGGTAGGCTGGCCAGGACTGTGACCAAGGTGGGAGGCAGGTGCATTGGGGCAGTGAGCTGGTAGCTTTGAGTCCCCAGACACAAAGCCCTGAGCGATGCATGCTCCATGTAAGGGAGGGCTCCTCAGGGAGCTTGGGAGGGGCTGGCTCCTGGGTCTGAGCAGACAAGCAGCCTCCACAGTCAGGCAGCCCGGCATCCAGCCCTCACCTGCTTACAGCCTGAGGTGTACAGGGCCCATAGTGAGAGTGTCACGCATCCAGACAACAGGTCCGACAGCTTCTCCATTGGGTGGGTGCCACCCTGGGCCAGGGTCTTGAGCTTGCTGCAGCCATGGGCATGAGCTCCTCTGAGCCACTGTCAGTCTCCCCTGCTGGTGTCAGGCAGGGTGAGGCAGCTCTCTGAGAGGCTCCCAGCTGTGTGGGGGTTCAGGGACCCCAGTGGCCTGGGAACAGGAACACCAGGAGGTCACTGCTGGCTTCAGGTGCTGATGAGCCCCCAAGGGTTTGTCTCTGATTGGAGGCTTCACAGAAGGGCCAACGGATGCTGACTTGGTCAGGGGACACCCTGCCTCTGAAGTCATCTGATTGGTAAGGAAAGGGGCTGGCATTGGGTTGAGGCAGCCACTGATCAAGGACTGGCACCTTCTTGTAGCCAAGGCTGATGGCACCCCATGAAAGTGTGCAGGTCTTAGAGCCTGTCTTGACATGGGCTTTCATGTGACTGGTCTTTCCCAGCTGAGGGAAAGTGGCTGTGTGGGGAAACATTGTCTCCTGTCAAAGCAGCTGAATGAAATCCTGGGGGCTCTAGGAGTATGAAGACACAGAGTGCCATGTTAGGCTTGGCCCAAGGCAGCTAAGTCTTTGTTCTCTTCTAGGAGAGTGACTGAAGAAGACTTGGAGTACAGGACCTGAGGGGCTAAGGGGCTGCTTGGCCAGGCAGGCTTTGGTAGGAGAGAAGGAAAAGCCTATGGACCTTACCACCCACCCTTGCCTCTGCTGCTTGCTTGGCCCAGGGCATTTCTGGGCATCCCAGACTCAAAGCATGGTGGGTATGCCACCTGGAGCTCCATGGCTCTCTGCATATGAGAAGTAATGGAGGTAGGGGCAGGGGTTATGTAATGCTTCTCCCAGAAACCCTACTGGATTACAGTCTTTGCTTTCAGTCCTTCAAATGCACCCTGGCTTCTTCAGAAGAGCCTTGAGGAAGAGTGTCTACTGCAGGTCTCTCAGGCTTTGGGAGCCAGCCCCTCTGCCATTTGGGCAAAAGCATCTGCAGTGAAGTTTTTAGAGCTTCTAGCTGAGGGAAGATCCCAGAGCCAGGACTGGGACAGGGACAGGCTCTCCATTTTGGTCCTTTAGCTGAGCTTGACCCCAGACCAGGAAGTGTCAGCTCCATCCAGGAAGTGTCATGTCAGCTCCATCCATGTTGGCCTGTGGCCATAAGAGACAGCTAATGTTGGGGTGGCCTGGTCTCTAAATTTCCTGCCACTGTCCTGGCCCTGCTGTTGACAAAGCATGAGCAGAGTCCTTAGCACTACTTGTTAGGTGAGGCCTCCTGGGTGGTGGCTGCCTTACCTAGAGGAAGTTGACACTGAGTGCTTAGACTGGGCACATGTGCTTTGAGTTGAACCCCAACTGGCTGACAAGGTGTATACCTGGTTGGCCTTTGGATGCCATGGTTGCCTCAGAACTGCCAGGACCAGACCTAGCCACACCCCACCAGGCTCCAACATGAGATGGCCCCACAAAAGATGAGGCTGCAAACATGGGTCTGGTGAGATCCAGAAGGGATTTGAATGCCCAAATGCAGAGTTTGGAATTTGTCATGTAGATGATTCCCTCATCCATTCAATAAGTGCCTGACACTGTTCTTAGTTCTGGGACTTAGCAGGGTCACTGCAACTTCAGCTTCACAAGAGCCTGCAGTGCTTGGTGCAGTTCTGACCTAACTCTCCTCTTGGTACTCATACCCAAGTCCCTGGCTCTGTTCACCTGCCAGTTTGGCCCTGTGGCTGAGTGTGCCTTTGGAGCGAGATTGCTTAGGTGTGAATCTGTGCAGTAGGGATAATAATAGCATCAAACTTGTCAGGTTGTTGTGAGGATTAAATGAGTTAACTTAGGTCAAGTATTCAGCACACGATAGTTGCTCAACGAATGAGAAACTGTTCCTGCATCCCCAGGTTCTAGCTTCTTCTTGGCCCTCCTTGTCACTGCCTGCTTGCCTGCCTACCTCTCTGCTTTCTTGATTGCTTGTCCTTACTGCCCTGCCACCCATGATGTGCATAATTCACCCCTTGATACCATTCTCTGCCTACAGCCTAGGACTTTCTCTGCTGTAATGGCTGAAATTTAATATCCAGGGCACTAGCTTCTGGCTGAGACTTGGAGCTTGCCTCTCCAGGCTATCAGTCATGGAAGAGTTCCCTTCCCAATCAGAAAAAATCTGGCTGGTATTAACTTGAATCTGAGGCCAGAATGGCCTGGACTATAAAAGAAGTTGGGATACCTAGTCACCTGGAAGGATTCACTGGAGCGTCTCCCTGCTAACAGTTCCCTCTTCTAAGCTCTGCCTTCTGAGATTCCTCCGAACTGCACCAAGGTCTAACCTTTATGTGTTCTCCCCCCCATCCCTTCCTTCCTTCCATCAATATGTGTGGAGCAATTTCCAGGAACCAGCTGCAGTGCTGTACGAGGAGGCACTGTATAACAATGCAGATCCTAATGCCTGCCCTCAGGCAGTGCACAATCTAGTGCAGAGGGGTGTTGGCAAAAGGGTGGCATAATCTGGACTCAGGCTTCACTGTAGGACTTTGGGAACTTGGCAGGAAGCTGTGCACAGGGAGAATGAGCCTGGACATGCTCTTTAGGGAGAAGCTTGAGTGCCAAGCCACCCTGAAGGCCAGAAGCTGAAGGCTTGAAGTCTCAGTCAGTCACAAATGTCTGTCTAAGGGCTGATGGTGGTGAATTCAGTGTGATTTGGGACAAGATGAACTGCATCTGTCCAAGGGCAGCCAGAGAGTAATGTCCAGTTGGAAGTTGGAAGGAAACCCTGAAGCTCAGCAGAAGGATTTTCCTTATTACCATCAAGTCCTTACCTTTATTATTGGACATTTGATTTCATCCTTACTTTTGTGACTGTACATAATTTGTCTTATTTCTCTGGCTAGTTTTAAGGCTTTCCCATTATCAATGGATTTGGGGAATTTGATTATAATGTGCCTGGGTGAAGTTTTCTTCATGTTTCTTATGCTTAGAAAGAAGCATTGAGCTTCTTGTATCTGTGGGCTTAATAGTTTTTGTCAAACTTGGAAAACTTTTGGTCATTTTTTCTTCAAATATTTTTTTCTCTCTCCCCCTCCTTTAGGAACTTCACCAACACTTATATTCAGCCACTTGCAGTTGTCCCACAGCTCAATGATGCTTTGCTCTTTCTTTTTATCATTCTCTTTTATCTTTGTTATATTAACTTTTAACAACCTTGTCTGGTAATTCTACATTTGTATCAGTTCTGGGTTTGTTTTAATTAATAGATCATTTCCTCTTCATTATGGAGACATTATTTATATGCTTGGTAATTCTTGAGTGGATGCCACACATTGTGAATTTTACCTTGTTGGATGCTGGATACTTTTTTATTATTTTAAAAGATATTTTTGAGTCTTGCTCTGGGATGAAGTTAACTTATTTGGAAAGTTTGATCCTTTTGAGTCTTGCTTTTCAGCCTTTTTCAGTGGGATCAGAACAGTGTTCAGTCTAGGAACAAATTATTCCCCACTACAGTAGCAGGACCCTTCTGGATATACCACCAGATACCCCATGAATTATTAAGTTTTCCAGTCTAGTTGGTGGCATCAGACGCTATTCCAAGCCCTGTGTTAGGGTTGGAAACCGTAACCTACAATTTTTTGGAATGGTTCTTTCCCCAGCCATGGATAACTTCCTTCCTCATAGGTGTGTGTTGATAAATGCTCAGCTGAAAACTTGAAAGGGACTCTGCAGATCTCCAGAATTCTCTCTCTGTGCAGCTTTCTCTTCCCCAGTGCTCTGTTCTGCAAACTCCAGCTGCCTTTGGTCTCCTTGGATTCTCTTGTCTGTCTTCTCAACCCAGGGAATCTATCAGGTTCCCCCTGGAGTTGGTCAAATGCACAGATACTTTCATTATCTGTTGAATCCCTCCTCAGAACTTTTATACCTGCTTTATTATCTCACTAAAAGAATAACAGGAGCAAAACAGAGAACCTCTTGCAACCCCACATTCTCCAGTTTCTACTCTATCTTTCTCCTTTCTCTCTCAGTCAAGCTTCTGGAAAGAGTTAGACATATTCATATCTTTCTTTCCTCACCTACTACTCATTATGAAACCCTGCAAAACATGTTGTCTTTTACCACCACTCCTTGAGGCTGCTTTTTTTTTTAATAGAAAATTGAAGTATAGTTGATACACAATGTTACATTAGTTTCAGGTGTACAGCATAGTGATCCAACTTTTCTATGTTATGCTGTGCTCACAAGTGTAACTACCATCTGTCACCATGCAACACCATTACAATACCATGGATTATATTCCCCACACTGTACCTTTTTCATCCTTGTTACTTATTAATTCCGTAAGTGAAAACCTGTATCTCCCACCCCCTTTCACCCATTTTGCCCATCTCCCTACCAACAAACAAACAGCCAGCAGAATCAAATCTGTAAATACAGAAAACAAACTAATGGCTGCTGGAGGGGAAAAGGGTGGGAAGCTGCTTTGGATAAGGTCACCAATTTCCCCCACTCTTTCAGCTCCTTGGGCCATATGTCACCTTTGCTGGTCTTGAGAATGTTATCCTCAGCCTCCTTCTCTGCTCTCATCCCCTGTGAGAGCTTTAACTCCCAGCAAACCCTGATGGTGTCCACATCTCCCCTCCATTCCAGAGCCTGGTGAGGATTGAGGCAGTCAGACTGCTGTAGCATGTCTGGAGAGAAGCAGTCAAGGCTCGAGACCAGGCCAGGGCCTTGGGAATGGAGGGCAGTAGATGGACAGATCTTTGACACTTTGGGGGGACAATTGACTGAGGACAGAGGCTATCTGGGTATGATGACTGAAGGAAATAAGGAATTATGGTTGACATTCAAGTTTCTGGTTTGGATGACTGGGTAGAGGGCAGCCCCCCTTTATGAGATGGGTAACTTGGAGAAGCCAATTTATAGGTAAAAGTATCAAGTTTAGTTTTAGTTGCGTTGCATTTGAGGTGCCTCAAAGGAGATGTCTACCAGGCAGCTGGATATATGGGTGGGCAGCTTGGGAGAGATGCCTGAATTGGGACCTTAATTTGGGACATGATGGTAATGGAAGCCTTAGGACTAGAGGAAGTTTCTTGGAGAGTGTGCAGCTGAGAACCACTGGCCTAGCTGCCTACAGTGCCAGGAGATAGCTGCCTGCCTTTGTTCTCTGGCAAGCAGCCTGACGGGGTGGTTCTGATGAACAGCAATATGTGTGGCAGGGCAGCTGCTGGGCAATCAGACTGAAGGAAGGGACTGTTTGTAGCAGAGAAGGAGCAGGAATAATGGGAGAGGAATCTGTCTTGGTGCTAGAACTTTAGAGAGGCTATAAATGTTGCCATGTGCCCCCACAGTTATTTCTATTGTGGGCTGAGGGCCACAGCTACTAGGGATGATTAGTAAGGAAGAGGTCCAAGTGGTGGTTGGCAGGGCCTGCACTGGATCTTTATCAGTGAGAGGCTGCCTCAAGTCCTCTTTCTGGTATTTGCAGCCTCCCTGGGTTGGTTTGGCTTCCTCTGCTCACATTTCATTCTAGGTCCAGCCTCCTCACACCAGTGTCTCTTCCATCCCTGCAAAGGACTTGCCCTTTACTGCCCCACCTGTACCCCTGCTATTCATTCACTGAACAGTGCTCCACTGAGGCCAACTCTGATCAGTGTGAGTGGTACTACCTTTGTTTGCATTGCCTGGAACTTTCTGTCTCCATGGTCTGCTGCCTCCATGGTCTAAGCAGGGACTCAGAGATGCTGGTTCTTATTCCTCAGGTGCCCTCATTAGCATCCCAGTGCCGTAGTCCCACAGAGAACACCAAGCGAGCAGCTCTGAGGCTGCTTGTTATTACCACACACCATAGAGCTTGGTGTGTCTGCCATCACCATAGTGACAGCTTTGGAAGCTGGAACGGGTAGATGGGGGGGATGAGGTGATGGGGAGTGTGGCAGGGTTTCAGCAGTAGGGGCCATAGGCAACCTGGGGGGGATGTGCTGACCATTTCTAATCAAATCTGGTGGGACATGCTGACCAGCCTGAGCAGGGAAGAGCTGCTCTGAATCTTGTTCCCCAGCCTCCCTGACCCCATGGCAAGAAACATTGCAGAGTGAATGCAATCACCTGTCTCTCTTCAGGATTTTTCTCTCTCAGGCTGCTCCTTCTTAGTCTATTTTGTGGATACCTCCTCCTCTACTCATACCTTAAACTTTGGGGCTCTTCAGAGCTCTGACCTGGTCCCTCAGTCTGTATTTTCTTTCTGTGTAATCCCACCCACTTGCTCTCCAGTGCTCCCCGTACCCCATCCATCTCTGAGTCCTGTCCTTTCTCCCTCCTGAATAGTTCTCCACACTGCCCACTTGTCTCGGGCTCCTTTGGCACCATCTTCTTCAGCCTTCTCCCTACCACCTTGCCTCCAATCTTTCTCCCCATATAATCCAGTCTCCACATAGCAGCCAGAGGCTCTTTCTAGAATATAATGCTGTTCTAGCCATGGTCCTGCTCACCTCTTCCAAGGCTCCCTGTAGCCCAAAGGAGAAAGTCCTGACTGGTACTACTGTTTATGGAGCCCATGGGAGCTCTCCCTTCTCTCCTCCTAACTCCCTGCCCCAACCATGGGCTCCTCTTTGTTTCTCAGCTTATGCAACATTACTTGGAGGGTACTGGGGAGAATGTGACTAAAGCTGAGAGGAAGGAATGCCAGAGACAGTACCACTGGTTGAAGGAGTCAATGAGAGATGAACTCCCACCTGAGGAACATGAGCTCTGAGGTGGTCTAGGTCAGGAGAACCAGAGAGCAGCGGGGAGTGGTGGAGTGGCAGTTGCTTTGGGCCAAGGAGATACATTTTCTCCCATGGGGCAGGAGTTTGGGGACAGTGGCTGGTTTGGAGGTGCTCAGCATCCTAAGCATGTGCCAGACATCTGGAAAGCCAGGGCACCAGAAGATGTCTTAGACAGTCTTTTTTAATGAATTAATTAATTTATTTGAGAGAGAGAGAGAGAGAGAAAGCACACAAGTGGGAGGGGCAGGGAGAGGGAGAGAGAATCTTAAGTAGACTCCATGCTGAGTGTGGAGCCCAACTTGGGGCTCAATCTCAGGACCTTAAGGTCACAACCTGAGCCAAAACTAAGAGTTGGATGCTCAACTGACTATGCTGCCCAGGCATACCATCTTTTATTTTTTTAATCCATTTTGTTTTGTTTTAGCTTTGATAGTTCATATGTCAAAAAATTCACTGGGGTGAAAGAAAAATAAGCACATTTTGTAAATTATTTAATGTTGTTTGCCTTTTAAATTACCTGTCAGAGTGGTGACAGCATCTTCATTTTCTTGGGATTTAGAGCCTGGTACTTAGGCAATGCTGAATCCTCCTGTCCTGCATTGCCATAGCAGTACCTAAGAATGCTGGTGTTTGCCAGATGAGCCCTGGTTCTGTTCTCACTGCTCACTTGCACCTCCTCTGCCTTATATGGTATCCAAGATCCTCTGTGACCTTCCTCTTGGCCATCTCCCTGGCAGGGAGGATACTCGTTGTACATGGAGGATGACAGAAAAATCCAATGGTGTGAAGAGTTCCCCAGCCAATAACCACAACCACCACGCACCTCCTGCCATCAAGGCCAATGGCAAAGATGACCACAGGACCAACAGCAGGTGAGTCTGCTGAGGCTGGATCATTTCAGAGATGGCCTGGAGGCTTCTACTTTCTCCCAGCTCTGCCTCATTATCACAGAGCAAACCATCTTTTGGCTTAAGGATACCCTCTAAAAAGGGACTATGGGATTTCTAGGCACCTCCCAGGAGAGAAAAATGGTGATAGGAGACAAGGCATGCCCACAGAAACCCTGGTCAGCTCTGCTTCTTCCTCTACAGGCCACAGTCTGCAGCCGACGATGACACCTCCTCAGAACTGCAGAGGCTGGAGGAGATGGATGCCCCCCAGCAGGGGAGGGGTGGCTTCCGCAGGTGGGTTCCACCACTCACCTCCTGCTACCTGCTTCCGTCCATGAGGCCTGTCAGAGTGGCTACCATAACTCACCTTCTCTCAGTCCCGCTGAACCTTTCTTCTAAGACCCCTGGGAAGCACTTTTCTCCTGAGGAGGTTCCTGTGAGCAAGCTGGGAGTGGTCAGTGGAGTATTGCCTTCAGAGTTGTCTGTCTCAGCATTGGGAAAGGGGGAGGAATTTTTACCAGCAAAGGGGTCTATGTAGAGGGTCCTGAGATCTGCAGCCTAGGTCTCAGGAAACCTGGACCAATATTCCCCCTGGCCTGCCCTCCATTAGCCCAACTTTTATCTTGCCCTGGAAACCACTATTTGTTCTCCACAATTAACTGAGATGACACCTCTGACAGGAAGTCTTCCCAGAGCAACCCCTTGCCCCTCAGGCTGCATTCAGAGTCATACCTGAACCCCAGTCCCTGCCCTCAGTGCTGGCCCCCATCCCAACTGTTAGCATGGCAGACATCATAGACTGGCCTGTTTCCAGGGTCCGTTCTCCATCTCCCTCACCAGATAGTGAGCTCTTGGGCCTACATCCTTTCTGAACAGCATGATTCTCCTCTCTGGCTCATGTTTCCTCTCATCTCTAGGATTGTCCGCCTGGTGGGGATCATTAGAGAGTGGGCCAACAAGAATTTTTGTGAGGAGGAACCGCGACCTGACTCATTCCTGGAGCGTTTCCGTGGGCCCGAACTCCAGACTGTGACGACACAGCAAGGGGATGGCAAAGGCGACAAGGACGGCGAGGGCAAGGGCACCAAGTATAGCTGTCCAGCTTGTAGGACTAGAAGGGCTCTCAAGCATTCAACTGTAGGGCTTGGTGGGGTTTCTTATGCCACTGCCAGAGGGAGACTGGGGTCTATATCAAGCCCTGCCATGGCAGGCAAAAGGGTTGGCAGGGGAGACCTGCTATGGTTTTAACTCAGTTCACAGCTTTTCCAACATCCAGGGGCCAATTACCATGGGAGTTCCTGGTTGCTTTTCTTCCCCTAGCTGCGCCTTGCCAGATATCCTCTTGCTGCTCATGAAGCAAAAAGCAAGGACACATGAATGTGTGCCAACCCCAGTCTCAGTTCCAGCAGTCAGTAAATGCAGAGAAGGATGCAATTAGGGAGTGCTGCTGAGAGTATGCCTACACCAGCGCCAATGTCGGTACAGAGGTGGGCCTTTGAGGAGGCCATACTGGGGGCTGGCTGGCTGGGGAAGGCCTGGGAACAACTGAGCAGGAGGGGGTGGGGAGGGCGGAGAAGGTAGAGCTGGAGGGTCTATTCTTTGAAGAATGAGCTGGCGACTGGGGATGTCTGGCCAAGCCAACATTCCCCACTTCTGGCCAGTGGAGGAAAAGAGCTTTTGCCAAGATAGGATGTAGCATATGGGAAAGCGATTTGGGAGCTGGAGACCAGGGACCAAACAGGGAGGGTGGGGTGGGCAGGAAGCACGTGGCACTCACTTTCTTGGAGTGCCTCTCTCTTCCCAGGAGAGATGTGGGAACAGGCCCTGAGCCTTTATTACCATCCTGCGGAAGTCCCTCCCCAGGCCCTGAGACCCACTCCAATGAAAAGACTGCCCCTGGCCATGCCCTGCCCTCTGGTCAAGGGACCTCCAGAAGGCATGAGAACCAATGGGTTTGTGTGGGGTTAAAATAGGAAGAAGGGTGACCTTTGCCCATCTGAGCTCTACTCAGATGCCCACTACCAAGTTGTGGCTCCCTGAAAATGGGGACCTGAGCCAACCCAGTCTTTACCCTGCACATCATCTTAAGAATTACTTTTTAAAAGACCCCTGGCCTCTGGGACCTGGGGGTGCTGCCACACTGAAGACCTAGTCCCCAAGCCTGGCCTCTGTCTGTCTCCTCAGGAAGAAATTTGAACTATTTGTCTTGGATCCAGCTGGGGACTGGTACTACCGCTGGCTATTTGTCATTGCTATGCCTGTCCTCTACAACTGGTGCCTGCTGGTGGCCAGGTGAGCAGGGAGGGATCTGGGAGGGGGTGGCCAAAGCATCCCAGTGCACAGGCCTTGGGGTTGAGAGTACACCAGTCCCAGCTGTGGATACAGAGCTCACCCAACCCAGCCTTCTTTCTGGATTCCCTGCTTGCCAATGGCACCTCCCTCTGCCTTATTAACCCCCAATGCCCCCTACTTCCCAACTTAATATGCTACCAAAGCTTCATGTCTATCCTTTTCTGGTATCTGTTCCTACTTCTCCATCTACACCAATACTGTCCTGGCCACCCTCTTCTCTCCCTGGGATAACTACAATAGTTTTGCACCCATTTCTTGTAGGCACTCTCGCCCTCTCCAATGCATCCTTCACACTTGCAACTAGTGTGGTTGCTAGAAACTGATATTTGATTATGTTAGTTCCTCCTCACAAACCCTTCAATGGCCCCCCATTGCTCACCGGATGGAATTGAAGCCTTCAGAGTGACCTTCAAGGCCCTCTGGACCTAGTCTTCTCTCTAGTTCCACCTTCTGGGCATACCCCAGCCCCAGTACTCACTACTTTTGGATCATAACATGCTGTTTCCTCAAGAGAAAATTCCCTTTCCCCATTTTTAGCCTATGGAGATTCTTCTTGCTGTTTCATTTCCAAAGCCACTCTCTACAGGTAGCTTTCCTTGACATCGTTTCCCACCCCATCCCATCCCCCACTTCAGTTATTCATTCAGCAAGGGTTTGACTGAGCACCCATTGGATGCTAGACTCTGTGCTAAGTGCCGGGGATAATGTGGTGAACAAGACACACATGGTCTCTGCTTTCTTGGAGCTCTCAGGCTAGTGGGAGACACTGGCAGTAAACATGAACAAAACAAATGCCTAAGGGACTTGAGGCAGGAAGCTACTAGAGAAAGGTCAGTGTAGACCTCTCTGAGGAGGTGACACCTTAGCTGAGACCTGAATGCTGGGAGGGAATCAGTTATTTAGGTGCCTGAGGCTGGTGAAAGGAACATTCTAGGAAGGAGGAACAAATGCTAAAACCCCCTCTCAGGATGGCCTAGTGTGGCTGGAGGACTTCAAGTGAACATCAGGCAGGCACAAGACTGTTCTCTAGGCTTTGTGCAGCAGTGGAGGGGGCTGGGATTTTATTTGAAATGTGACCAAGTAGTCAGAATTAACAGCTCTTCCCTTTGACTAGTACACTCATTGGGTCATCATCCTGGGTTCTCTTATTTGGCTCCCTCCTTAGGTTCTTACCCATTCAGTCACCAACTCTTGTCAATTCCTCCTAAAACTCCTGCAGCCTCCAACCTCTTTTCATTCCCACTGCCTCTAGGCTAAGCCCAGCTATTCTCTCCTCTCTCACCTGGATTGGCTAGTGGTCTGTGTTGGGTTCTCAATAGGTGTATGTTGCAGAGATGGGTATCGAGGCTATTCAGCTGTGTATTATAATTCATACTTCCAATGACTCATTTTTCATTCAACTCACACCTGTCAAATCCTGGTGCTCTGGACTAGGGCATAAGGTATGGAATAATGACTAAGAGGTGGTCTCTGCCTTCTTAGTACTCATAGTCCAGTGGATGAGAGAAAAGTAATGGTCAGTGTGGATGTCTATTTAAGGATGTCTATGTAATAATAAGGATTGGAGTATAAGTTGCTTGTCAGTAAGTTTCTTCATGACATTAGACTGACTGTGATTGGTCAGTGTCCCTGGTAGCCATCCCAAGCCCTGTGCTCAGTGGGCACTCAGTTTGAGGCCTCCAGAGGGCCTTGGCTGACTTTGAGGGTGAAGTCCAGTCCTGTCTTCCTGCAGAGCCTGTTTCAGTGACCTACAGAGAGGCTACTACCTAGTATGGCTGGTACTGGACTACTTCTCAGATGTAGTGTACATCACGGACCTCTTCATCCGATTGCGCACAGGTAGGTGAGCAACTGGGATGCATATGCAGGAGCATGACCCATAGGTCCAAAGTCCTGAGTCCATATTTTTATGAAGCCCTCTTGACACTGTGTTAGACTCAACTGCCTAGTTGGGACTTGAGTTGGTGTCTCCTCCTCTTTGAACCTCACAGTCCCCACGTGCTTAGTGAGGTTCAGACCTGGTGGTCATCTTTTAGGGTCTTTCAGGCCAGCTCTGCTAATGAGTTTTCTATACCTCTCCTTGGGAAGGAGGGCTGAATGCGCAGTTTGTCCCTTGCTGAGCATTAGCCTATTGGGAGGGACAGGCCTGAGGGCAGAGCTGATATACTGGTTTGCATCTCTCCTAGGTTTTCTGGAGCAAGGGCTGCTGGTCAAAGATCCTAAGAAGTTGCGGGACAACTATATCCACACCCTGCAGTTCAAGCTAGATGTGGCTTCTATCATTCCCACGGACCTGATCTATTTTGCTGTGGGCATCCACAGCCCTGAGCTGCGCTTTAACCGCTTGCTACACTTTGCCCGCATGTTTGAATTCTTTGACCGCACTGAGACACGCACCAGCTACCCCAACATCTTCCGAATCAGCAACCTGGTCCTATATATCTTGGTCATCATCCACTGGAATGCCTGCATTTACTATGCCATCTCCAAGTCCATTGGCTTTGGGGTTGACACCTGGGTTTATCCCAACATCACTGACCCTGAGTATGGCTACCTGGCTAGGGAATACATCTACTGCCTTTACTGGTCCACCCTGACACTTACCACCATTGGGGAGATGCCACCCCCTGTAAAGGATGAGGAGTACTTATTTGTCATCTTTGACTTCCTGATTGGTGTCCTCATCTTTGCCACCATTGTGGGAAACGTGGGCTCCATGATCTCCAACATGAATGCTACCCGGGCTGAATTCCAGGCCAAGATTGATGCTGTCAAACATTACATGCAGTTCCGAAAGGTCAGCAAGGAGATGGAAGCCAAGGTCATTAAGTGGTTTGACTACCTGTGGACCAATAAGAAGAGTGTGGATGAGCGGGAAGTTCTCAAGAACTTGCCAGCCAAGCTGAGGGCTGAGATAGCCATCAATGTCCATCTGTCTACCCTCAAAAAAGTGCGCATCTTCCAGGATTGTGAGGCTGGCCTGCTGGTGGAGCTGGTACTGAAGCTCCGTCCTCAGGTCTTCAGCCCTGGAGATTACATTTGCCGCAAGGGGGATATTGGCAAGGAGATGTACATAATCAAGGAAGGCAAATTGGCAGTAGTGGCTGATGATGGTGTTACTCAATATGCCCTTCTCTCGGCTGGGAGTTGCTTTGGAGAGATCAGTATCCTTAACATTAAGGGCAGCAAAATGGGCAATCGACGCACAGCCAATATCCGTAGCCTTGGTTACTCAGATCTCTTTTGCTTGTCCAAGGATGATCTTATGGAAGCTGTGACTGAGTACCCTGATGCCAAGAAGGTCTTGGAGGAGAGAGGCCGGGAGATCCTGATGAAGGAGGGGCTGCTGGATGAGAATGAGGTGGCTGCCAGCATGGAAGTAGATGTGCAGGAGAAGCTAGAGCAGCTGGAGACCAACATGGAGACCTTGTACACTCGCTTTGGCCGTCTGCTGGCTGAGTACACAGGAGCCCAGCAGAAACTCAAGCAGCGCATTACAGTTCTGGAAACCAAGATGAAGCAGAACAATATGGATGATTACCTGTCAGATGGGGTGAATAGCCCCGAGCCAACTGCTGCTGATGAGCCATAAGGGCTTGGGCTCAACTGCCTTCCCAGCCTTGGCCTTGACCCCAGGAACTAGAAGAGCCATGCCGGTGTCCATATTGTATGCATTACCCTCTTGAATTCTCCTTGAAGCCTCTAGGAGCCCTCCTCCAAGTCCGGCTAATAGCCAAGCTTATGCACAGTGCAGACCATGTTGGCTCAGCTTCCAGGAGCTTTAGCCTGTCCAAGTCTGAGGAGAGAAGAGAGGAGCAGCTGAACTATCTTCAAGGGGTCTCTCTTGGGCATGGGGGGCTGGGCAATGATCTGCTCTGAAGAAGCCCACCTGCAGGACACTGTGCACCCTACTGCAGAGCTGCCCTCTCTCCAGGCTCTTTTGCACATAGCTGCTTTCCACTTGGTTCTGGTCCTTGCTTTTCTAATATGTGTTCTGAATATCCCCATTTCCCTGCACATGTATGTAGTTTGAGAAATGACTGCAGACAGTCACCATAGGTACTGTGTCTATCTCTCAAGGCAGGGAAAGGAAGGTGGCATGTAGGAGTGTGCTCACTCAGGGCTGCCTCTCCATCAAGCACTCCAAGTCCTGCTCTGTTCATCCATCTGAATGTTGCCAGCCAGGAGTGAGGTCTCTGTAGTCTTCTCTCAACCAGAGAGATCATTATTCTCTTGGCTCCCGGTCCATTCCAGGGCAGGGAGTGAGGAGCAAGGAAATGCCACCTGGAGAAGGGAGCTCTGGCCATCATTCCTCTATACAGAGCATTACTGAAGAAGCCCTGAGGCTGGCAGTGGGTGGGAGACTCTTCAAGTTCACATCTTCAGTAGAGACACCTACAAGTCAATAAATTCATTTGAATGAGTTGTGGTTATTGCTCAGCTCTGATATTCACATTCTTTCCTTTTCTCCCCTCTTTTTTCCTCTTATCCAGGACTCACTCTGCCTGGAACACTCTCTGCTGTCTTCTGCTGCCTGCCTAAGCCCCACTGAGTTCTTTAGGACTCAGCTCAGGCACCACCTTCTTAGAGAAGGCTCCCAATTAGGCAGTCAATCACCCCCTCTCTAGACTCCCACAGCACTTGTGAGTCTATATTCTGGCTCTTATCATGCTGTGTGTTTGGTTTTGACAGAACTGTTTTCCCCTCCAGACTGTAGGCTCTTTGAGGGCAGGCTCAGGACACTCTCTCCCTCACTGCTTTGTCTGTAGCCTCAGGGACATGCCTGGCCCAGAGGAGCCTTTCAGAAAATACTGATTCACTGGGGCAATGAGCAAACACACCAAACTCTTATGTTTCCATTTGCCAGTAGCCGGGTCTTGACAGAAACACTGGCTACATCTGGGGATTTGCAGAGGATCTTCTGGAGGAGCAGATACTTGAGTGGGATACCACCAGATAATTAGGAACCCAAAGGGTAAGTGTAAATTAGTGGGCAAGAAGCTCTAGGTGCAGACTCAGATGCTTTTATGCATACCACTTATCTCTACCTACCTATCTACCTGCCTATTTATCATCTCTCTATGTCTCTATTTATCTATCTACTAATCATGGTACAATACACATCAAATTTACCATATTAACTATTTTAAGTGTACGGTTTTGTAGTGTTAGGTACATTCACATTGTTGTGAAACAAATTTCCAGAAATTTTCATCTTCCCAGACTGAAACTCTGTCCCCATCAAACAACAACTCCCCATTTTCCCTCCCTGCTAGCACCTGGCAACCACCATTCTAATTTCTGTTTATATGACTTGACTACTTTAGATACTCATGTAAGTGGAATTATACACTATTTATCCGTTTGTGATAGGTTTATTTCACTTAACATAATGCCCTTAAAGTTCATTTATGTCATAGCATGTGTCAGGATTTCCTTCCTTTTTAAGACTGAATAATATACTCCATTGTATGGATAGACCACATTTTGTTTATCCATTCATCCATTGATAGACACTTGGGTTGTTTCCATCTTCTGGCTACTGTAAATCATGCTGCTATGCACATGAATACACAAATATCTGCTCAAGTTCTTGCTTTCACTTCTTTTGAGAAGATACCCAGAAATGGAATTGCTGAATCATACGGTAATTCTATTTTAATTTTTTGAGGGCCCGTCATACTCTCTCCCTAGCAACTGCACCATTTTACATTCCCACTAACAGTACACTAGGATTCTAACTTCTTTACACCCTCACCAACGTTTGTTTTCTGTTTTTGTTTTTATTTTTTTACAGTAGTCATCTTAATGGGTGTGGGTAGTATCTCATTGTATTCTTAATATTCATTTCCCTGGTAAATAGTGATGTAGAGCATCTCTTCATTGTTTGTTGGCCATTTTTATATCTTTTTTGGAAAAATGTCTATTTAGTCCATTGCAATTTTTTTAATCATGTTTGATTTTCATATTGAGTTGTAGGAGTTCTTTATATATTCTGGGTATTAGCCCATATCAGATATGATTTGCAATTCCTCCCCCCTTTCCATAGGTTGCTTTTTCACTGTTCATTGTGTCCTTTGACACACATAAGTTTTTAATTCTTATATAGTCCAATTTGCCTGGATGTAGGTGTCACCACTGATCTTCATTGGAATTCATTCTTCTAGCCAGACTTCTTTTACATTAGATGTAATTTCTTGGCCTCTTGCCTACCTTACAGTAACAAATCCTGACCAGGGACAGACTCACTTGGAGGGCTCTCCATGGAGGGATTACCCATGCTTAGACCTGATCCCTGAGAGTGGCAGCAGTAGGGAGGCAGCATTCATGATGGAACATGAATACACAAATGTGTATGCTCTCCTTTTGAGTGCTGGGCTGGAAGAAAGGACTCTAAGTCCCTTCATTTCATTAGAGGTTGAGCCATCAGGAGGTGGGGTCCTTGGGGATCCAACAGTTGATCATAGCTAAGGCTACACTAAAGAGCTCAGTTTCACTACGTGCTGGAACCCAGAGTAGATATTAGTTTTGTTGCCCTAGAATGGCACTGGGCCCAGAAGAAGGGGGATGGGTGCACTGAAAAATATTTCCTTGGTTTTAGCAAGAAATCTGCAGCCTTTTCCACTGGAGTCTGGTTCACCCTTGGCCCAGCCCCCATGGGTGCCTGATTTCCAGCCCACATCAATCTAGCAGACACTGAATCTTGGACCTAAATTTCCCCAGTGCAAAGTAGGTGACTCATCTGGGTCATCTGGAGAGCTCACTGGATTGAGATGCTGGATTCAGGGCTCTGCTCCCATCCTCTCCCCAGATATCTTCGAGTCTAATCACCTTTTGCGGTGCTTTGAATGTCTATGTTCTCTTAGGTTTCTAGGACTTTTCTCATGCTGTTCCCTTTGCCTGGATCACTCTTTTCTGCCTTTTCTTCCTCTGAGACTCAGTTAAGTGGCCCCTTCTCTGAGGCCTACCACAGCCTTCTATGTGAGACTGTCCTGAACACTGGCTGTGTCTGTTTAGCAGTTGGTCTCTTCTCATCTAAACACAGTTTGTTCTTTGAGAAAAGGATGAAAGAGTTACAGAAAGAATATCCATGAAGCTTGGGGTGTGTGAGTATGTGAATGTGTGTGTGTGTGTGTGTGTGTGTGTGTGTGTGTGTGTGTGCGCACTTGTGTAGATGTGGTGTGGATGCCTGTGTGAGCATCTGGACGTCAGCCTAGGCAGACAGTGTTTCTCTCTGTGTCCACTCCTAGTCCCCTCCTTGGTTATTTTCTGCAAGAGCGTGACTCTCTCTTGCCTGTTGCTGGCCACCACCCCCGCTTCTCTCCCATAACTGGCTGTAATTTAAGAACTGAAGTACATTTTCCATTATGTGTTGTATTTATTCAGCATAGTCTGATGTTCCCTGCTCTTGATTTTAAAATATTTGAATTGGAATGTTCTTTATTTTCCTCTGAAAATACCCACCTAAGGTAAATTGCCCTATTTGTATATGGCTATCAATGTGCTTTTCTTTGCATTGGTGACCTTCTATAGAAAACAAAAACCCCTGCTGCTACCCACCACTCTCCCTCCCCTTTTGGTCTGACGCTTGGTTGCTTCAGCTTAGCTGGCAGACTGCTGCCCCCACTTCAGCCCAGTTTGAGTTCCAGCCTCAGCAGCACCTATTTGTCCCTTAGCCTTTAGCCTAAAGCTAATTTGACCCCTTTCCCTTCCCTTGAAAGGAGGCCAAGGTAGAGCGTCCCTCACTTTTGCGAAGCTTGGAAATGAGCTCAGAAGCCCCCAGTGCACAGACTCAGAGAACCCAGCCACCAGAGGGCGCATGGACCTAAGAAAAGGGTGGTGGGCACCGCTCTGTGAAACCCCCCTACCAAGCAGAGGGCTGAGCAGGGCTCACTGAGGCAGTTAGGTGGCTGCCCTCAGGGCCTTGCTGAACTGTAGGACCAGGTCTTCCTCTCTGAATGCCCCACTGCAATCCCTTCGAATGCCCTTGGAGGCTTCTGGGTGTCAAAGCCAATGGCTGAATTCAAGTCTGTGTTTGCTAGGTGCCCAGACTTTGCTGAGGGTTGGGCATGGAGAAAATGTCAGGGTTGAACTTCAAGGGGACCTGGAAACTATGTTTGTCATTATTAATTTTAATGTGTATTGAGAAAAAAATACTAGCATTCTATGAAACCCTTGATGTTATGAATATAACTGCTTAGCATGGAGTTAAAGAAAAAAGTGAACTGATCTAAGGTTGATTTAAAGAAAATGTTTATATGAATAATTGTTCCAATGGCTCATGAAGGTAGTGACCAGATAATGGTGAATATCCAAATGCCTACCTGACACCAGTAAGGCATTTCAAAATCAACACCATCATAACTCGCCTTTTATTGCTTTTCTTCTAAACCAGCTCTCTCCCATCCTCCCCATGTCAGTGATGGTTTGTCCACCATTCCAGTTCCTGAGACCAAAACCATTGAAGTCATCCTGGACTTACCTCTTTCCTTCATCCAGTATATCCAACCAGCCAGGAATTACTCTCTGCTTAACTTTCAAAGTAAAGTCAGAATCCACGTACATCTCCCACTTCCACTGGTTCCACCCTGGTCCAAGCCACCATAAGCTTTCTTCTAGATGCCTGCAGTTGTCTTCAGACTAATGTCGTTGTTTCTACCTTGTCTTCCTGAAATCCTTGCCATTTCCCTGCTTAAAACCTCCCATTGTTTTCTCATTATTCCTATAATAGAATCCAAACTCATGACTGTGGTCTCCAGGTCCTGTTGTTACCGGCCCGGGCCATGTCTCTGATCTTGCCTGCTCTTTTTCTCCTCCTGCTTCTCTCTGGCCCAAGCCCTCCAGTCTTCTTTTAATTCCTTCCACACTCCCACCAAGCTTCTTCTTGTCTTGGTGGCCTTGCACTCACTGTCCCTCCGCCTTGATCCCTCTTCCTCTAGACCTTGCCATGACCGGTTCTTTGTCTTCAGGGCTCTGAAGTGGCCCTCACAGAGATCCACATAAAAACCAGTCCCCACCTCCTCTCTGTGGGATTCACAGTGCCTTCTCCATGGCTGAAGCTTCTTGCTGTTGGAAGTGTGGGTAGGGACTTGGTCCCTAGAGGGCCCTACTGAAGGTAGAGCTCTGCAAGCCGAACAGAGAACTGGGGTAGGCTGGCATGGGATGCCATCTGGTTCCAGCAGGAGGAATGGCTTGCCATACTAACTATGTGTTCTGTTGCAGGTCACCTTCCCCCTGGCATGGACTGAGCTGCCAACTACTAAGTGATTCTGCTTGGAGAAAAGGCAGACATTTCCCTGGAAGAACCATCCAGTCCTTATTTAAGACCCCATACAAAGCCAGCTACAGCTGGCACCATTTGGGAGGGTGATGAAGATGTATTTCTTGCTAAAAGGCTTGTTAAGCACAGCTGCAAAGGGGCTTAGTGCTGTGGCTGGGACCAGGGCCATGCGTGTGTAGGATCTGATAGGGGTACTGGCCTGGGAGCCCAGGAATGTAAGGTAGGTTCTATTCCACCCTATTTGCTAGAGATGTGGAAATTTCTACCCTTGGAAACCTGGGGCAAATCACAGTAGTAGAGTTGGGGAAGAAGGCATTAAATCATTATTTCTAATCAAACCATTCTTTCTTGGCTCTTCCAGGCTTGGTGACGCCCTGCTTTTTTCCAGAACTTTTCACCTACTTGTACTTACAGGAATCAAACCGGGCAGTGCTCTAAGGGGGTCTGGGCAAGCTCCTGTTTTGTTCTCCATATACAGATTTGTCCCTGAGTACTTGATATTTGCCAAGGGTCTTGAGGGATGCAGTGGAGCTGTTTTGGCAAGCAGATCGTGTGCCAGTCCAAGGATCCAATTGGGCAAGGATGCTGAAGACCAAGGCCAAGGGCCCCAGTCTGTGGCTGGAGTGGAGCATGAACCTGATGTTCTCTTGGGCTCCACAGAACCTGGGATTAGCTTGGCCTCACTGGCTGAACTTGGATGAGTTTCTTTCCCTCTTGGCCTCAATTTCCCACTTACTAAAAAAAAAAAAAAGACTTTTTCAGGACCCTTTGAAGCCCTTCTGAGGAAGGGAGGCGATGAGTTTGTCTTACCTCAACTCATACCCTTGTGTCACCCAAGTTTGTGTAACTGCTAACTTCCAGGCAGACCTTCAGAGTTGCCAGTTTCTATGGATCAATGTATTTAATTAGATACGTTTTCTTGTTTCTCCTTTATTGGATTGAGTAAAAAAATTAAATTGGGCAATTTGTTAGGTTATTTAAATGCCGACTCAGTTACATAATCTGGGCCAGTGCCACATCCAAGTCCTTCCAACTTCTTCCCGGAGTGGTGGAATCAGAGGCCAGCTGGAAGAATGGGTATCCCTGGAATTTGTAGGTTGATCCTCTGGCTCTTGAGGGTCTGAGTCCCTGGGGCATAGCCTGACTCTTTGCCAGTCTAAGGGGGCAAGGTAGGGGGTTAGAGAGGCTTCAGGGCTAGTGTTGGATGGGAGCAGTGGTAAGATGTTAGTAATCAGAAGTTCCTAGCATAGCCCATGAACAAACATCTGCCTTGAATTTGCTGCCTGTTTTCCTATCCTTATAATTGGTTAAGGTCTCTGGAGACCCTTCTGTTCTGGCTTTTTGGAGAACTCTGGCTCTAGGGAGGTGAGGACTGTCCAGTGCTGGGGCGGGGAGAAGCGTTTGGGACCCAGGTCTTGGAGGCCAAGCGAGGTGGGGTGAACAGGCCGCTGGTGGAGATGAGCAGCAGCCTGGGCCAGGGTCTGGAAGGCACTGGTTGGCCGGGCTAGCTCAGGTTCAAGATCGCTCACCCAGCTGCTGTTCCACCTCTGGCCGCAGAGCATGGTGGGGGCGCTCTCGCGCCGCGAGTGGAGCTTAGTACCGCGCTTTCCAAGCCCTTGCCCACCCTACACGTCGCAGGACCTGGACCCCAGGAAACTGGGGCACTCCAAGACCCCCGGGCAAGAATGGGTTTGGGCGAGGTGAGAAGTGCAGCTGCGGGCACAGGGCATGGCAGGAAGAAGTTCTCCAGGGGCCTCCTCAGGTCTCCCCATTTCCTCTGCATAGAATCCCCTCCCACCCCTTCATTCCCCGCTTCCCACTGAGACTCTGTGTCTGCCAGCAGCACAGTGCCACGTGCAGGGTCATTGTTGGTAACCCCTTCTCTTTCTTGCCCAAGGAAAGGCAGGGGAGATGTAGCTGTGGAATATTTCCTTCTGGGACCTGCTCTGAGAGGTGATGGGGTTGTAGCCACTAGGCCACTTTCTTGGATCCTGGGGCCGCCGGGAGTGAGCAGCAAGTCTGTAGACAGGCTGCCCAGAACTGTTGAATTCAAGAAGGCATTGACAAGATGTGACAGGCGTACAGGGACAATGGCTGGAGGGCTCTAGCAGGGGCTGGGGACAGGCATTGGGGGCATTGGGCTTGGTAAATAACATTAACAAGGCGACAACCTGAGCAGGCAAATTGGGAATGCAGACAGGGCTCCGTGACTGCACTGGCTGTCTGCCTGTGAGTCACCTTTGCAGATCGATTTCATCGCTGAGCACTTGGATATGCAATGTGCTTGGAAAGACAGGCTGGGTTGGAGTCCTCCCTCTAAACACTGAAACAATTTGGGGGAGTGCCACCTTAGGAGGGAATGGCCCAGGAATGCCTCCTTAGGAGGGGCCCAGATGTCATGGCCCTCATCTCTTCCCTTTCTTGGCCCCTCTTTTACAAGGGCTGGGACCAGTTCCCTAGGCTTCAAGTTGAAATTGGCCATTCCCAAAGCCACCCTGATTTTGGGGTCTCCAGAGATCCCCTTGGATCTGCTTGATCAAATTACCTCTTGTGGCTCAATTTCCTTGTCCCCATTCAATGTCTGGCACAGAGAAGATGCCAAAAAATGTTTCTTCAAAGAATGAGGAAACCAGTCAGTGTATTTCTTTATTTTTTAACAAGTTTGAATTTGTCTGTGTTTCCTACTATATCTATGGAATAAAAGTACAACCCTTTGGAAACAAGTGTGTATCCAGTGTGTCCATAGCACAGCAGTGGTTTCTGGAAATAAACCAGTTCTGTGTGGATGTGAGCCAGGGGGTAGGTGGGGAAACAGAGTCTAGGAAAGAGGAAATCTGCCTGAAAAGAGTCCCAGGAATGCCGCTCATTTTGCAGGCATGGTCATGTTCTTCCCTTTCTGTTCTGATCTTGTGGAACAGAAAATAGTTTTCCTTGGCCCAAAGACAATGTAGGGTGAGCCAGTGACTGTGTCCAAATGTGTTGAGAGCTAATTGTTCCTGCTATGGGACAGCTTCAGAAAGATCCCACGGTGTGAGCGGTGCAAAGCACTGGTTGCTGTGGGCAAGTGACCTGGAAGTTGTTCCTGAGCCCCGCCCGAAGTGACAGCAGCCCCCAAATGAGTCACTGTGGGCCCAAAACTCAAGTTTCTGGTGGGTTGTTTATCCAAGTGCAGAGATAACATCACAGCCAGATGGAGTAAGCACTGAAGCACTGACTGGTGACATTTGAGGATTTTGAGTTGGAGCTGGCTGGAACTTGATTTTTGTCTATTTTCAAATCTTGCTATGTATTGGATCATTTGTGAATGGCATGAAAATCCTATCCATTACTTCATATTTGCCTGTTATTTTAAGAGCGTATTTTTCATAGCTGGTGACTATGGCTAGATCTGTGTCATGCCACATTACATTTGGGAAGACCTAGTACTTTGGACTAGTGGCCCTGCAAATCCACAACTACACAAAGGAGTGGAGGTGTTGGCTAGCAGACAGCTGTGAAGCATTGCCACATGAGCACCTGGGTTCTGCCTGGCTTCCACTGTGGGCTCTGACCTGGACCTGGGTCTGGGTCCAGACCTCCACCTGCCTCACTGGGGCAGTGAAGAACTTGGAGGAGAGGTAAGGCTGTGGCCATCTCTGAGTGGAGAAAGAAGGATAGAAAGAAGGAAGGAAAGAAGGAAGGAAGGAAGGAAGGAGGGAAGGAAGGAAGGAGGGAAGGAAGGAAGGAAGGAGGGAAGGAAGGAAGGAAGGAAAGGAGGGAGGGAGGAAGGGAGAGAGGCAGGGAAACTTCTGGGCCCCTATCCTGGTGAGTCATGGCCAGAGAGTGATGACAGCTGGAAAAGCTTAGCTACCTCTCAAACTAGGCTAGCACCCAACATTCTGAGCTTAGTGCTCAGCTCTGCAGGGTTAGCAGGGCTCACCTAGGGGGAGGCTGGCACAAGTGTCTCTCATGGAGTGGAAAGAATCAGTAGGCCTTGCAGGTGTGTGGCTTGACCCTGTTGGAGAAATGTTGCAGTGTCTCCTGGGAGCCTGGCTAGGAGGCCATTGTCATGTCCCCTTTGAAATGATCTTCATATGCTTGGCTGGTCTTTCCTCTCATCCAGGTCACAAGTGCCATCTGAAATGGTCCTCCCCTGCCTTTAAACCTTTTTTGGTTGCCTTTCTCTGGCTCTTTGCTCTTTCCTCTTCTGTCACCCTCCTTCTTTCCTCTATTGTTTCTTCTGTGCTTCTCAGCTGCCCCCCTTGTTCTCTTTCTCCTTCCTCCCCTCCTCTTTCTCCCTCAATAGCTCCCTTTCTTTCCCTCCTGTTTCCTTCTCTTTCCCCACCTCTTGTCTCTTCCCCTTTCTCAGAATAATTTCCCTCATCTGCCATCCTTTCAATCCATCTCTGTTTTCCTTTCCTACTCTCTCCCCTCCCCTCTCTCTGTCTTCTCTAGGTTGTCCTTTTCCTAATGCCATCCAGCCCTCA
The DNA here is from genome assembly GCF_009762305.2 of Zalophus californianus. Taxonomy (NCBI): domain Eukaryota; kingdom Metazoa; phylum Chordata; class Mammalia; order Carnivora; family Otariidae; genus Zalophus; species Zalophus californianus. The sequence goes on along the minus strand of NC_045612.1, from coordinate 3,704,009 downwards.
CTTCTCACAGCTCTTCCCCACCACCAAGCTCTCTTTATCTCCCTCTCTTCCTCAACCTGCCTCCCCAGACCCTTCTATTGCCCCTTTCCTTTTCAGCTTCCCCCCTGCCCATTTCTCTGAGCCCTAGACTGCCCTGCCCCTCCACCTCTCCCTGCATCCCAGCCTCTGGAGCTGGTGAGGATTGGGCCTCAATGGACTTTGTGCTTAGCCCAAGGACCTGGACCCCAACCCCCAATCCCAGCCCCACTCCTCCAGCCATCCTAAGCCCTCCCGCAGGCAGCAAGAACTCAGAAAAAGAGCAAGCCAGGGGAGGCAGGCATGCTAGGGCAGAGTCTCAGCTGTGAGTTAACATGCCAAATGGGGCTGCTGATGGCTGTCTGGACAATAATGAAGGGTGGGGTCTCTGAAGGCTCCTGGGCTTTAGTGAGCTCCTGGTCAGTGTGTAATTGGTGGGAGATGCTTCTGATGGGTACCCCCCAGCAATGAGCTATCTGTGAGGGAGCAAAGTCATGGGCAGATCTCCTGTAAAATGATCCTTTTGTCTTCTTCTTGGAATTCCCTTGGCTGGATGGCTCTCCATCCCAGTCTCTGCCTATAGGGTTTGACCATCCTTGCCCATCATCTGCACATTGCTACTCATTGCCCCTGTGTCTCTCAGTCCCAAGGCCCATGTCATGGCCGTTCATTTCCAGCTTGTCTTACTCTCTGCTTCTGCCCATTGCTGCCCTGTCCCTCTGCTCCCAGCCAAGGCCTGGAGAGGCAAGCTCCAAGTCTCAGCCAGAAGCTAGTGCAGCAATGGCATCCTGGGGACTCAGAGAGTACCCAAGGGAGCAGGGGTGGGAGTGGCTGCACAAACACTGTCTCAGGAAACACTGAGGGCCAACTAGAGCACTACATTCATGCAGTCCAAAAACTACGGCCAGAAGCAAAGCTAGGGTGACATCAGGCCTCAGAGCCCCTATATTAAACAGAGGAGTAGGCTAAATGGCTGTTCAGCTGTGGTGATATTGACCTATTAAGGCCCATTTTGCTCTAGGCACATGTGGTTCCATTTTTTAAAAGATTTTATTTATTTATTTGAGAGAGAGAGAGCACAAGCCAAGGGGAGAAGCAGAGGCAGAGGGAAAGGGAGAAGCAGACTCCCCGTTGACACGGGGCTCGATCCCAGGACCCCAGGATCATGACCTGAGCCGAAGGCAGACGTTTAACTGACTGAGCCACCCAGGTGTCCCGATGTGGTTCCATTTAAGCCTCTCATTAACTTGACAAGCTGGGTTTGCCCATTTTGCACATACAATAACCACAGCACAAGAAGTTTAAGTGATTGGCTACAGATGTGCAGTGAGTACGTGGAAGTTAGGTCTGTTGGCTCCACAATCCTTGGCTCCTTCTTGATATTCAGTCCTCAGCCTAAATGTCACCATGTTTGGCCACCCAGTCTAAAGTGGCCATTCAGCCACTCTTTGTCACACCACCTCATCTTTTTTATTTTCTGGCCAGCACTGCTCACTCATATTTCCCTTCGTTATCTCTTTCTTTCTTCAATCTCTCTCTGCCCACACCCATCTCTTTCCACTTACGAGGCTGCCAGCTCTGTGAGTATAAGACTATATATGTCTTGATCCCTTCTGTACCCCCTATGTCCTGGCATTGTGCTTGGCACCCAGAAGAAGCTTAATGAATATTTGCTGTAAAACCCAGGGGAAGCAGTGACTAACCCTGTTTGGGAGAATTGGGGAAGGTATTGAAGGATGAGCAGGAGTTTTCAAGGCAGAAGAAAGGCTGCTAGGGGCCTTATCATGGAGACCCTTGAAAGCCAGGAGGAAGCATTTGTATTTGTTATCTATTTGCAGTGTTTGAAAGCAGGGGAGACACACATTCAGATCTTTGTTTTAATGCTGTTTCTCTGCTGGCCAGCAGCAACATTGATGGAGAGGAGGGGAGCAGTGAGCAATCTCCCTTCTGAAAGAGGAATGTAAGTTAAGGGCTTCCTTAGACAGGAAGGTGCATGTGGGTTGTTCATGGTGACCTGGCTTGTAATAACAAAAGACACATGTATTGGAATTTTAGCATTACCAGCTCCAGCCTTGACCTTTCCTAACCAAAAGTGCTGAACTTGAATACCAAGACCCTGGGGAGGGCTGCCTTCCTAAGCATCCTGAGACCCAGTGGTAGCAATGACGTAACTACATGGGCCTCCAAGCAAAGAAAGAGCGGCCAGAAGCCCCTCTAAAGAGGAAATGTCCTGATGTCTCCCATCAGCTTGTCTTGCAACATGGAAATGTCCCATCCCTGCCAGAGCGCCGCTCTGAGGACATTTCCATGTAAGGTGAAGATGAACACTCCTGGGCATGCAGTGTGATGCATGGACCAGAACAGGCACACATTCATGCTGTAGGCCTGGGGCTCTGGGACAAAGCAACCTTTGCTTGAGAAGCCATCCTGTGTCTGAGTGATGGGCTCTGAACCTTGGCCCCAACCCATCTTCCTGCACTGCACACCTCTCAGTTGTTTTAATTTGACATCAGGAGGGATGACGAAATTTTTGGCAAACTCTGGGAAAGAGGGGAAGGATTATGATATTGCTTCCTCAAAGTCCCAGGTCTCTAAAATGGAAGTTGGCTGCCATGTCAGGAAGGAATAAAGGAGAGAAAATTGCCTTGTGAGCAATTTGGCTTGGTCATAAATATCCCCAACAATCCTTCACACCAGCATAGCGCTTTGTCAGGCACTGAGCTCTTTCCCATACATCAACACCCTAGATCTTCACCATGCAGCTGTTAGGTAGCTAGGACCAGGATTAGCTACCCAAAGAGGCATAGGCCAGGGCACTGCTATCTATGCCATTTTTGCACAGGGCCAGACCCAGGCGCAAGACATCCTTGAGCTGCAGTGGGGAACCTGGCCTCAAGGGCCCGTGGGCAGGAGACAGGGTTGTGATGAGAAAAGGCCTCAGGGCAGGCTGCATTCCAAGAAGCCCTGAATGGCCAGTACCTCTTTCCTTCTCCTGTTCTTTTTCTTCTCGGTTGTATTGAGATAAAAGTTACATAACATAAAATTCATTCATTTTAACCATTTTAAAGGATACAATTCAATAGCATTTAGTACATTGACAATGTTGTGCAACCATTACCCCTTTCTAATTCCAGAACTTTTTTATCATCCCAAAAGGAAACTGCATACCCAGTAAGCAGTTATTCCATTCTCCCTCCCCCTTTTTTTCCCCTTTAAAAGACTAAATAAAACTTATTTGTGGACCTTAGGTGCACAGTTGAATTAAATCCCACCCCCCATTTCAGGGCTGGCTATGAGAATCACTGACAGGGTTTACAAGGCCCCTTTCTTATGTTGTTTTCCCCCTTTATTCCAGATCCCCACATCCTTTCCCCCTTCCATGGGCACCCACTCTAATGCATTTGAGATGAGTCTCTGTGTTCTTGTAAAATATAGTGTTTTGTGTATGTGTTCTTAATTTGCATAAATGTTATTGTGCTATAAATCTTGTTCTGTTTCTTATTTTAAAATAAAATTTTAATTTTGAGATCAGTCCATGTTGCACATACATCTAGTTACCACAAACTGCTGCTTAGTTTTCTATTTAAACTATCCATTCTCCTGGGAATGGAAAATGGCTCATCCCCAGTTCCATGCAGTGCCACAGTGGCTATCCTTGGACATGTCCTAATGGGACCTGCTTTGGGATAGGCACCCAGATGTGGGCTCAATGGATCATAAAGTACAGGTGTTCATAATGTTACTAAGCCCTGCTGGTTTGCTCTCTAAAACAGTAGAGCAGTTTACACTCTACCAGGAGGGCATGGAATCTCCAGTTTCACTTAGTCCTTGCTGACAGTTGGTGTTTTTCAACTTTCTATTATTTGCCAAACTGATAGGGGCCAAGTGAAATCTTACTGCTTCAATTTGCATATCCTTGATTATTAGTGAACTTGAACATCTTTTCACATGTTTATTGGCCGTTATATAAATTGCCTACTCAAATTCTTTATCTATTTGTTGTTATTGTTGTTGTTTTCCCTGTCTTCTTGCTGAAGGATCCCTTCTTGGTTTGGCTTTAGACATCACAAATGTATTCACCACTCAGTCATTTATCTCTTTTTCCAATGTTACCATTTCGTGAACAGAAATCCTTGATTTTGATTAGTCGAGTTTATCAATTCATATGGCTTGAAGGTTTTATTTTATTTTAGGTCTGATCTCAAAGGTTAAAGGGATTTCTCCTACATTTTCTAATAGCTTTATGCTTTCACCTTTCATATCTAGGTTTTTAATCCATCAGAAATAAATTTTTATATGTGGTGTGAGGTGGAGATCTAGGCAGTTTTATGGTTTCCTACACCATTGCATATTGTTATTTTTAAAATTGCTGTAACTTTGTATTATATCTTAATATCTGTAGGGCAAGTCTTCCTCCTTGCTCTTCTCCTATGCAGATTGACTTGCCTATTTCAAAGCCTCTATTCTGTCAGTGTTGAAGCCTGCGAGGAAGGCAGCTCCATTTTGTGGATGAGGATGCTGAGGCTCAAAGAAAGGTAGGGTTTCCCAGAGAGGCACAGTGAGTTATTCAGAGTGGTGGGACTTAAATTCATGCTTCCTGAGCCCCTGTTCTTGGCTCTTGTCACCGTACTAGGCTAACACTCAGTATTTAAAGAAAATAGACAACTCATGCTCCAAAGCACAAATATTTGCCAGCACGATTCTCCACTCAGATGAACAAGTTAAAGGGACAGCATGGCCAGAACTGCTTTGAAGAGGCAAAAGGTGAAGACCAATAGGCATTTCAAGGGAGGTCATCAAGCATAGTTGGGAGGCTTCAGGCAATGCAAAGGAGGGCTTGGGAGACAGTGGAAGTAGTTCTGGAGTCAGATGATGGAGACATTGTGGGGGTGGATATTGAAGCAGTTGAATGTGTCTTAACAAATCAAGTCCTTGCACACCCTAGCAGGCAAGCAGGGAGCATTGGTCAGGAGAAGGGAAAAAAGAACATGGTGGCACAAGTTACTGCAGTACAGAAGCCAGCAGTAGGCCCTGCAGACAGAGATGGTGTACATAGCAGAGTTTCCTGAGACATCCTGAAGAGGGGCTAGGAGTCTAAATAGGGACCCAGCCTGAGCAGCAGATCAGCAGAAAGACTTGATCCAGGCACCTTATGACCATAAACACTGCTTCAATTGAGTCTCACAGGGGCCCAGCTGCCAGTCAGCACTCTAGCCCCATCTGAGTAAACACTTTTTAAAGGTCAGAGCCAATGCCTCAGAATGGGGGCCTTCCTTAGCCCTGGAAGTGTGCAAGGAGTGATTGCATGGCCGTAGAAATGTGGAGATTGTGTATGTGCTTAGAGTATAGATCATGCTACACTGTTGGTCCACTGGTTCCCAAACTGACTTAGGGGTCACCTTGGGAATGGCTTAAAAACACAGATGACAGTCCTTACCCTGTTGACTTACCCCCAGATAGGGAACCAGAAGTATAGAGAAGTGCTTTTCACGCTACCTGGGAGGGAAGGACTAGTTTTCCAATCTCCATTTTGTCACAATCAATACTTTTGTAAAATACAAAATCACACACTTCTGTGTTGCAGCCATGTCAAATTGCTAAAATAGTACCTAAATACCTACTCTTATTGTTATACTGATCTTATCAGCAAGCACTCATCTGTGGACCACACTTTGCATAACACACATTCAGAGGACCATTCCTTTAGAGATCATTTCCAGTCTGGAGATCCTAGGGCACTGCGCTTCTGCTCCTGGTCAGCAAAGATTGTCCTGCCTCTACTCCAGCTTGTGAGTTTCCCTGGGGCCAAGCATTTTGGTCTTGATTCACCAACTGAGAACCAAGTTTGCCATATGCTTGTCTTAGCTCCTAAATGGTCTCCCTGCCTTTGTTCTTGTCTGCTTTCTCAAAGTCTACTCTCCATACAGCAGCCAAGAGAATGTTTACAAAGCTTGTAACTACTATTCAGAACTTTCCAGTGGCTTTCCATTTCATGAAGAATAAAATCCAAACTCATTCCCCTGTCCTGCAAGCCCTGCCTAATCTGGCCTCTGCTTATCTCTCTGACCTCATCTCCTGCTATTCTGGATACACTGATTCCCTGGCTCTTCCTGAAACATGGATGAACATCCTACCTCAAGGTCCTTGAACATATTTATCTCTTTAGCTGAAATTTAGTTAATTCATCCTATTTATGCCTCAGTTCATACACTACCTCTACAAACAAGACCTCCCCAACTTCCTATACTAGATCAAATTCTCTGTTACATGTTCTTATTGCATCCTGGAACCCTCGGTCATAGCTATTAGGCCAGCTATCATTATACCTTCATGAGTGTGTTTATCTGATTAATATCTGTTTTCTTCACTAAAGCTAAAAGTTTCATAAAGGCAGAGACTTTATCTGACTTGTTCAAAATTGTCCTTCCAGTAGCTAGAAGAATATCTAGCACATAGTAGATCCTTAATAAATAGTTGTTAAATGGCTGAATCATTGAGCAACTTTTGATTTGGGCTGGGAAGATGAGCAGGCTTTTTTTTTTTTTAATTTACAGGAGATTGTCAGTTGGGAGGTGTAGAAGGAGGAAAAGGAATTCTAGGTAAGAAAACAACATGAGCAAAGGCATAAAGCCATGGAAAGGGAAGGTGGGTTGAGAGAAAGGTAGAAACCTTGGAATGGCTGAATAAGAAGGTATATGTAGGACATGTTGAGAGGTGAAAATGGAGATGATGGCAGGGACATGATACACCAGACCTTGTGCTCCAGGCTAAAGGGCTTCATTTTTGTCTGGAGGGCAATAGGGAACATTGGAAGAGGTGTAATGTGGGGGAAGATAGCACCAAATGAAGGCCCTGCCTCAATCTGGTTCCAGGCATCTCTCACTATAAGCCACCTTTAAAGGCCCAGGGTGCATTTACACAAGCCAGGTTAAGCCCCAGGGAGTCCCAGCAGTTACCCTTCTTTCTTTCTTTCTTTCTTTCTTTCTTTCTTTCTTTCTTTCTTTCTTTCTTTCTTTCTTTCTTTCTTTCTTTCTTTCTTTCTTTCTTTCTTTTTTAAGATTTTATTTATTTATTTGACACAGAGAGAAAGATAGTGAGAGAGAGAGAGATCACAAGCAGGGGGAGCAGCAGGCAGAGGGAGAGGGAGAAGCAGACTCCCTGCAGAGCAAGGAGCCCAACGTGGGGTTCAAACCCAGGACTCCGGAATCATGACCCAAGCCGAAGGCAGACGCTCAACCAACTGAGCCACCCAGGCGCCCCACCCTTCTTTCTTATCTTACATTTTCCTAAGTCTAGGAGCACTTTTTTTTTTTGCACTGAGAATAATGTGTGCTAAATCCTCAATATGTTCCATTAACAGTCATTGTTTAAAGTTAGACAACTGGGGGCAAGGTCCACAGCTACAAGTTTAAAGGGAAAGTGCTGGTGTTTCTAGGAGGGATTACTATAACCTCCAGATTTTAGGGCCTGGGAGATGTACCTAAGGCCAGAGAGAAGAGAGAGAGAATGAGAAAGAGACAGAGAGAAACAAAGAGACAAAATCTGAGAGTAGGCCACACACACACACACACACACACACACACACACACACACAGAGAGAGAGAGAAAGAGAGAGAGAGAATGAGAGAAGACAGAGACAGAGCTAGAGAGACACAATCAATAACCATGATGGGCTAGGCCTAGGAGTCAGGGAGGGATGATACCAATGATAAAGGGCCAGAGGCCCAGCAGGAAGCACAAATGTGTATAACTAGTGAGCTGGCTTGCTCAGCTTCTGAAAAATGACTTCTTCCTTCCAACGAATGAGATGTGTATAAGCTCTAGAGGTAGAAGTTAAGTTAAAAAAAAGGAACAACCCCCAAATATCAAGGGAAACAGGTGAAAAACTTATTGGTTGGTTAAGAAGTGTACTGGCAAAATTTTTATATCCATTACTTTTCTTCCTTTCAATCCCAATCTGTGAAAAGTATGCATGAAAATAGGTACAGAGGCTTCTCACCCTCAAACAAGAGCTCAAAATAACTAATGGATATCTAGGCACCCTGCTGAAGGTTTTGTCCCCAACCTGCCTCATGGTCTAGCCCCAGGCTTGGCATCTGAGGGCTCCTTATAGATTTCACTCAACCCAGGTCATTGTGTAAGCTATCCCAGACTATGTCTTTAGGGCAGGGGAGAAGAGCCACTGATGCAGCATCCAGGGATTTGCCTTGACATTGGGTATGTGAAAACTGGGTGGCATTAAGTGCCAATTGGAAAAAAAGAATGATGCTTTCTGAATTTCCACTGCTGTACCAGAGAAGGGACTATGGGGTGTCATGTCTCTGCTTTAATTTTCAATGTCAATTAGAAGGAAACTTCAGCTATTCTGGTGATGGAGACAATGCTACTGTCCATTGTCCCCTTGTAAAGAGAAACTGAAGCAAGTTATGGAGGACAAGGTCTGGACTGCAGAGCTTCATTATGTTCTGCTACACTGGTAACTTTGGGCACACTCTTCCCCTCTCTGGGTTTCTCTCTTACCTGTCCAATGAAAAAAGGGACAAGTGATCACTAAGAGTGCTTCCACTTGTGACATTTTAGGAGTCTCAGTATGTTAAGCCACCCAATCAGAATTCTCATGATCTTTTCAGAAATGTGAATTGAATTCATTCCACTGGGTTGACTTACAACCACCTCACCAACTACTCAACTGTTCATTGAGAGCTGGGGTTCAACATTGAATAGAGGTCAAATGTGACATGTCCCAGAACTCTGTTCTTAATCTTGGTCAGTCCCAATTTTAAAGACATAGAAGGCACATTTTCCAAATTTACCAAATTTTTATAAGGCTTGAAGAGAAGAAGGTAGTCGTTGTTAGTTGTAGCATCCTGGCCCAACTCAACAAAATGACTTTTTGAAAGATCACATAGAACGCCATCATGTTTTTTTTTTTTTAAGATTTATTTATTTATTTATTTGAGAGAGAGAGCATGAGCAGGAAAGGCAGAGGGAGAGGGAGAAAGAATCTCAAGCAGACTCTGTGCCAAGAGCAGAGCCCAATGTGGAGTTCAATCTCACAACCCTGAGATCATGACCTGAGCCAAAACCAAGAGTCAGACACTTAACCGAATGGGCCACCCAGGTGCCCCCAAATCCATCATGTTTTAAAATAATAAATTTTGTGCCCCTGATTAAGGATCTCTGGCTCTGAAGGAACTCAGAAGAAAAATACCTAATTTGGTTGACCATAAAGCTCAACAGGGGTCCAGAGTGTGATGTGGCTAGAGAACAAGCTGCCACAATAATTGGTTGCACTGTCCAGGAAAGGGGAAGTAGTGACTCCTTGTTGAGCAGGCCAGACTCCTTGTTGTCCAGACTCTTGAGCTTAGTTCTGGGCCCCATACTTGAATAGAGTTGGGGACAACCTGGTGTGTGAAAAAGAAAATTACCAGGATGGGTAAAGGGGAGAAATAAGTGGAAGGACTATTCAGCATGGGGAGGAGCAGATTCCTGGGAGAATGTAGTCACCCTTTTGAAGTCTCTAAGTGTTTGTCCTGGGGAGGAGAGAGCAGGCTTACCTCCTTTAAGCCCTAGAAGGAAATCCTAACATGAGCCATTACGCTGCAAATTAGAAGAAGTCTACCAAAAGACTCACAACCTGAGAACTCTTTTTCTTACACTCCTGGTCATTCATTTGTTCATCATTCATTCATTCAACAACCCTTTCCTGAGATGAGAAGCAAAGAAGATTCAGACCCTGTCAACAAAGAGCTTCTAGACCAGCAAAAAGACCCCTGAGTTACGTATCAGTAAGAACTGTGCTGGAGGCCACATGTTGTCAGGAGAGCAGTCCCAGCCATAGGCACAGATGTTTGCAGCATTTCCCTCTTGCTTGTTGCCAGAACCTCAGTGGCACTTGGTGGCACCACAGGCAGCAGAGACACCAGGGAACCCTCTCTTAAGGAGGTATGACTCACCAAAGGTGAGAATGGCCAGATAGCAATGACGCAAAAGCCTTGGAGATGAACTTGCCAATTAGTGTGGAAAAGAATGAGTCCCCAGAGATTCCAGAACTCTGAATCCATCCCTTCTCTTTCAGAGCAGCAAGAATTTTGGAGACAGCCTGGAGCCCCTTATGAAGCAGGAGAGTCATGGTGGAGCTGTCGAGCCACAGCATGAGCCTCTGCACTCCTCAGAATTTCACTGGCAAATTCATCTACTGTGGCGAGGAGGTGGATTTGGTTACCAGGGATGCTGTAGGAATGTACAAATGTGGACCCTGCTTGTCAGTCTCCCTCCCCACAGGGCTCCCAGCTGCTTCTTTCCACTGGTCTGGGGTAGAGGCAGCCAAAGCTCCTTATCTCATACTTTGCATCCATAACACACAGCCTTGCAAGCCTAGGCTGCAAGACCAGTCTTGTGTCTCTTTGGGCCAGGGATTCCAATTTTGCCTAGGAATAACAAAAGAGGAATTGTGGGTGTTTGCTCTCCTAGAGCCACTAGCTAGCCAGGGCATCAACAAGCTTCCCTGGCATCCTTCCATCTGAGCTGACCTGTGGAACTGATGAGCCACAGGTGAGCTTAGGCACAATGCCACAGATGTAAAACTGATTGCTCCAGATTCTGGTCTTCCTGTACAGGGTTGCCCTGGTTGGATTGCCTGCCACTGGCTGCTCTAAGGTGACTTGGCATTTCTGCCCCTGCTGCAAAAGCCATTTATCAGCATGATAGATATTTAATCTGCAGCCAGAGCTGCAAGCACGGTGACAGTTGTAGACAGAGGCAAGGGGAGATTCTCAGTCCACATTGACAGAGCTGGCTTTATCATGGCCAGAGAGATAACAAAGGGAGGTGATAAAGAAGGTGCCTTTATAATCACCATGAAAAGCTCATGCTACTCCACAGTTCTGCAGCATGCTGTGAGCATTTAAAAAGAAGGCAGGTAGCAAACAGACAAAGGGTCTGGGCAGGGTGTCAAGCTAGGGACAGGGCTGAGTACCTTCTAGAACTAGCAGAGGTCCCCCCTACTGAACATAGTAAGCAGGGCCACACACAGCCCTCCACTTTTACTACTGCTATCACCACCACCACCACCACCACCACCACCACCACCACCACCACCAGGACATTCTCTGGGCTCCTTATGTCTGCCAGTTCATGCTGGAGTTTGCAGAGTCTTCCTAAAAGACCCCAAATCTCCTATTGGAGAAGGAAGAGAAAATGGCCAGTGAAGGTTCAGAGGATGTAACTGATACTTCCTGGGGTTAGTTGAGGCAAAACAAACTGGGCAGTGGTGGGGTCATGGGGCCAATCAGGTTCTGCCTTTCATAGTAGGCATGGGAAATAGACACAGTTGCTTCTGGAAGACCAGAGCTCTCCTTACATAGGACACATGTTTAAAGTTTCAGAAGCTAGCTGAGAGGGGAGACAGCCTTTAGATGATGAGCCTCAATGCTTCTTCTTCTTAGACAAGAGGAAAGGCAAGGGAGCAAGGAACCATGGCAAATGCCTACAAGCTGAAAGGGGCTTTTGGGTTTGCCAAAGTTAACCACCATGTTATCCAACCAGCCACCAAATGTCTGTCCAGCTGACTGAGACCATGTATTGGCTGATTGCTTGGGAATATAAGTTGATGAAAAACTTCTGGAAGCCCTCTACCCTACCAGAGACAACCCTGTGAGATATTCTCTTCAAGCCTGGCTATATCATTTGCTTGGAGGATAATAGTGGGTGGTTGGTGAGTGGGGACCTAGCTTTCTTCACCCACTTGCATTTAGAAACCTGTGTCTCTTTTTAGAAACATCAAGTCTAATAAATATTTATATTTGCCTGCTTAAATCAGTAATAACGCTTCTGGATTAAGTGACTTTCAAATTCCAGTCCAGCCCTGAAGTTCTCTTATTATATTTTGTGATAATAAAGTATTATGGGTAGATGGAAACACAGGCTCCATTTATTTGTTTTTTTTGTTTTTTTTGTTTTTTTTTTTTTAGTTAATGATGTCTGTGCAGAGCCAAGGTGTTTGGACCATGAGGCAGTAACCTAAGCACAGTTATTCCCTCAAAGTATATTTAGGTTGGAACAAAGTTCTGGGCAATGCTCAGCTGTTTCTGATATGCTTATCTTATACCTATAAGTCTTTTTTAAAATTTAGTTTAAATTCAATTAGCCAACATATAGTATATTTAAGTCTTGACAGTGAGGGTCAAGAGCTTGGCTGGCACCCTCTTTCAAGGGCTGACCACTCAGCAGGTTCTTGGAGATGCTTGTTAAATAGGTGAATGAATGTCTAAACCCTTATCCCCAAACATCTTTCCTAGGAAGTTTGACTGTTTTCTCTCAACATCTGCACTCCCATCTGCTAGCTTATCTGACATTAGTTCACAACTTGGGAAGATAAGCCTGGTGAAGATGGCAGGATAATCTGAACTCTGTCTAGATCATCATTTCACTCTTTTTATGGTTTTTCCTTTTGTTTTTAAGTTGTTTTCTTGGGGTTCCTGTTTCTTTCTTTCTTCCTTTCTTTTTCTTCTTTTCTTTCTTTCTTTCTTTCTTTCTTTCTTTCTTTCTTTTCTTTCTTTCTTTCTTTCTTTCTTTCTTTCTTTTCTTTCTTTCTCTCTCTCTCTCTTTTCTCTTTCTTTCTTTCTCTTTCTTTCTTTCTTTCTTTCTCTTTCTTTTCTCTTTTTCTTTCTCTTTTCTTTCTTTCTTTCTTTCTCTTCTCTTTCTTTTCTTTCTTTCTTTCTTTCTCTTTCTTTTTCTTCTTTCTTTCTTTTCTTCTTTCTTTCTTTCTTTTCTTTCTTTCTTCTTTCTTTCTCTTCTTCTTTCTTTCTTTTTTCTTTTTCTTTCTTTCTTTCTTTCTTATTCTGGCTTCTTTGAGTCCTTCACCCTCAAATATGTGCCATGTTTACATTTGATGGAGTCCTTAGGGTCCTAACTCTAGCCCTCCTTTATTCCATTGGCCTCCATCCCAGCTTGGCTAGCAAGGCCAGACCTTCCCTGAGATCTTACACCTGGATGGGCAACAGCTGGATTTGTCCCCTACTCATCTCTCAATATCCATTGTCTATTCTACAGGCCTATAGACACCCTGTGCTTGGAACCCATCTTGGACCAAGCCTTCTACTGAAGGAATTCCAAGTATCTAGTGTCTGGCCCCAGTTGCATCTCCCACTATACTTCTCACATACTCAACCCTCTGGGGACTGTCTCCCAAGGGCAGCTTGTGTCTTCCAACCTTTCTCTCTTTGTGATTGCCTTTTCTTCCACCTACACTGCCAGCTTCCAAATCTACTACCAGAGTGTCCATTTTTAAATCTCAGTTCACATAACAATCTCTCTTTGAAGACTTCCTTACTCTTTAATGGGTTCAAAGAATCTTTAAGTTGGAAGAAATTTCTGAACTCACCTAATCCAATACCCCATTATACAAATGGGAAAACTAAAGCCCAGGGAAGGTCGAGCCATGCTCAATACTACAGAGCATGTCAGTACTTAGCAGGGGCTCAAATGCCACTCTCCTAACATTTACATTGCCTCATTCTGCTCCCTCCTCCTCACCTGGTTGTCAGTTGTCACTAAGCGGTAGAAATAAAGCAAACACACAGAAACCTTCACTGCTCAGAAAGATTAGAGGAAATATTGGAAGAAAACACTTCAAAATCTTAACCACGGCTATCTTTGGTGGGTGGAATATGAATGGCATTTTCTACTTTTTTCTCTTATTCAGAATGTTTCACATATTCTTTTATGAGCATGAATTGCAGGTAAAATTGGGAAAGTCAAAACATGCAAAGATGGAGGAGGGGGTGAGGAGGAGGGGGAAAAGAAAGGCCTTGTAAAGCTAGTATAGGTGTGGAGAGCATTTTAGAGAGTCCAGTGCTTCCTTAGCAAGCACTGCACATCCCTCATGGGTGGAGAAGCAAACCAGCTCTCCTTTAGATTAAGAAGCATACAGCTTTCACATTAGTCTGAGCCCCAGCAACAGCCCTAGCTGTGTCCCAGGAGGGAGGCTGCCTGTCCCAGAATTATTGATCTCCTGACCCATATTTGAGGCTGTGACTCACCTTCATAGATTTCCTTCTAGATTTCTTGGGTTACTGGGCTCCCTTGCAAACACTGAGCCATCATCTATTCAATGTCAGGTTCTAGAGTGTGGGCTGTGGGGTAAGTGTGATAGACAGGAATCAGAGGCCATTGGTGGCCTAGAGGGGCTCTCAGTTAAGTGAAAGAGACAGATGTGCATACAAATAAGGCAAAGGCAGGATGGAGGGAGCTTTGCAATCCCACCCCAGATGCCTGGGGGATGACATCAAGCCTGCTTATGAAACAGGGCTGTCTGCATGGGACAGCATCATAGCAGCTGCTTTCATGGCTACTAGAAATGGCTCAGCTCCAGCCTGCTGAGCCAGGTGTGTTCAGGGTGGGTCCTACAGGCATATTTAGCCCCTTTTCAGAAGAGACCTACACTCTGAGACTGAGACATCGTCTTCCCAGCCTTCTACCTACATTAACAGGGGTGAAGATGACCCATGTCTGGATCATGCCGGAGTACTGTGAATAGCCTCCATGTAAAAAGCCCAAGTAAACAAGCTGAGTGGACTTCAGCAGTGTGGTGGGTCCTGGCACAGTGGGCCTTTGCCCTGTTTTAACTCTTGTGATCATCTCCTTCTCTCCCAGTGTGCCCACTCCTCCTCTAGCTCTTTGCTTATATGAGTGTGGCTGTCACAAAGCTGTATTCACATGTTTTTCCTCCCTTCTTCTCTCTTCTTGCTGCCAGAGAGGCCCTTATAGCCCTGTCACCTCCCTCCTCACACCCCAAGGATGAGGCCCTTTAGCAGCCTGGTGGCTGAGTGTGGGGAGGTACACACATATGCTTTCCAATACAGGAGATTTGGGAAGTAGGACTACCAGGACAGCAGCTCTGGGCAACCAGGAAGTAGAACTGGAGGGAGAGTGGCTGCAGTCTGATTTCCTGGGTTGTTAGAATGCCCCAGCCCAGGGGGCCATTTCTCAGAACAAATGGAATTTCCCAGTGTGATTAAACTCTGCACTGAGTGATCAAAGGGAGCGGGGAAAACCAGGAATCTCTACACCAGGGGTTTGGGAGTTCGGAAGAAATGGCATTGGATTTTGCCCAAAGCTTTTTAGGGGAGCAAGGATTGGATGTGGCCCTTGGAAAATGTCCAGGCTTTCCAGAGAGTATGAAAGGGCTGTGTGAGCAAATGTCTCTGGGGACAAGATCTCCAGTGCATCTAATGCCAAATGTGCTATAGGAGGAGCACCATAAGGGCCCAGATTATCTCGGGTCCCATTGGGTTGAGATTTACACCCTCTGTGCTGGGTCTTATGGGTAAATCTGGGGTGCTCCACATGGCACCACCCCTCCAGTAACTGTGGTTCAAGGATGTGCAGTGTGAAAGAAGAGGGGTTGTACTTATGCACACCCCTAGACATTGTCTTCATTCTCTGCTATCTTTGGCTAGCATGCTTGATTTTGTGAGTGAAGATGAGTTCTTATTGTTTCATGTGAGTTACATGAGCTTGTCAGCTGCAGGGCATGAAAGACAATATTTACTGTGTTGGTGCTGAGCCAGAGTGATGGGTGTGTGTTTTCTGTTCTGGAAGTATGCCTTCTACTTTGTTTTGGACTAATTACAGCCCTCAGAAACATGCAGACTGAGACAACTTGCACACCTGAGAATAGAAGCCTTTCTTCACAAGGTACTATGCCACATTCCACACATCTCCCACGTGCATACCCACCATCAAAGAGGGGTGGAAGGACCCTAGCTTCCTGAGGATTCTCAAAGGCCTCAGTTGAGCTGGGAGATATGGGAACATGAAGCAGGAACTCCTGAAGCCAGTGTTGTTTTTAGAGGTGTGGAAAGTGGGAGGAAGGGGGAGAGAAAGAGAAATGACTTGTCTTTCAGTAGGGATGAAACATAGGAATCATATTTTTGATCAATGATTCTGTTATAGGCTAAATTATGTACCTCTAAGATTTGTATGTTGAGGTCCTTACACCTAGTACCTCACAATGTGACTATATTTAGAGATATAGTCTTAAAAGAGGTGATTAAATTAAAATGGGGTTGTTAGGGTAGGCCTTAATCCAACCTGATTTGTGTCCTTATAGGAAGAAGAGATTATGACACACACACACACACACGCACAGAATGAAGACCATGTGAGGACACAGGGCCATCTACAAGCCAAGGAGATAGGCCTGGAATAGATCCTTCCCTTATGGCCCTCAGAAGGGACCATCCCTACTGACACCTTGATCTTGGACTTCTAGCCACCAGAACTGAAAGACAATACATTTCTATTTTTAAACCATCCAGCCTATGGTACTTTGTTACAGCTAAATGATATATCTTCTCTAGTGTTAGGAAGCATAAAAATCACACTGTGCTGATAAAACTGCAGATTTCATGGGCTCACCCCCAGATGCTGTGACTTAGTGAATCTGGGATGAGGCCCACCAGTTATGCTTGCTCAAGAAGGTCTGCAGGGACTCTGAAACATGTGGTCCCTGGGTCACACTTTGAGAAACTGGGACCAAGATATTGGACTTAGACTCAAAAGTACTGGACTTGAATCACAGCTCCAAAACTTAGTCACTCTGTGACCTTGGCCAAGTCAGGTTGCTTTCTGGGCCTCAGCTTCCCCCTCTGTGGAATGCAGTTTCCTTTCATGCTTAACCCACAGAGATGCTTATAAGTATGTATGTGAAAGGCAAAGCTCTGGTTTCTTATCAGAGGTGGTGTTTTAGCCCAGGCTGCCGTAACAAAATACCATAGACTGGGTGGCTTAAACAATAGACATTTATTTTCTTACTTCTGGAGGCAGGAAATCTGAGATCAAGGTGCCAGTATGGTTGGGTTCTAGTGAGGGCTCTCTTCAACATGTAGATGGCCACCTTATTTTTGTGTCTTCACATAGCATAGAGAGAGAGAGAGAGAGAGAGAGAGAGAGAGAGAAAGGAATCTTTGGTGTCTCTTCTTAAAAAGGTACTAAGGGGAGGGGGGTAGGGGGATGGGTTAGCCTGGTGATGGGTATTGAGGAGGGCACGTTCTGCATGGAGCACTGGGTGTTATGAACAAACAATGAATCATGGAACACTGCACCAAAAACTAATGATGTAATATATGGTGATTAACATAACAAAAAAATTTAAAAAAAGGTACTAATCCCATTACAGGAGCTCTACCCTCATGACCTCATTTAATCTTAAGTATCTCCCAAAGGCCCCACCTCCAAATGCCATCACATTGAGGGGTTAGGGCTTAACACAGGAATTTTTTGGAGGATACAATTCAGTCCATAGTAGGTGGCAATGGTATTGATAAGCTTGCAGTCCAATTTAGACCCTATATATGACTCCCCAGATCTCTGAGACTCAGGGCCTGCATTACAAATGACTGCACTGTGAAATAAACTTTGAGGCTTTGCTTCCTCTTTGACTCTTCACTGAGGTTGCTCAACCTTTTTGAGCAGAGGGGTTTCTGTGACCTGGTGGCCCCAGGATAGGGGATATGGAGATGGGGATAGGTGAGTAGCTGGGAAACCGTTAGATCTTCCTCCTGTGAACAGGCCAAGCTACTAAAACTCTTCTATATGTAACTCAAATGTGTGGGGCCTCCTTGGGCCACCACTGCTCTGGCACTATGTACCTGTAGAGGATAATCTCAGCATGTTGGTCAGATCTCAAAAAGGAAAAATCCAACTGCAAATGCATATTGACAGTTAATGTGGCATTTCACTGGAAGCCTTCAGGGAGAGGCAGAGAAGAGACCATATATCACAAAACAACATTAATAGTCTCTTTAAACATCCTGGCTTTTTTTCTGAAAATCCATTTTCTGTAGTGGCTGCCTTATTCCTCCTCTCTTTTCCCCAATCCTATCCTCCTCAACCCTTCTAGCCTCTCAAGCCAGAGTCCATCTCAAGACTAGGCACAGAGTAAGTTCTCAGTCAGAGACTACTGCATGCCTGGGAAAACCTAGGGTCTCTATCTGCCAGTCTTGTTTCATGGGTTATATTCCCATCTCTTACAGGCTCAACTGGTCGTGGGTGTGGTGTGTAACTACAGAGCCCTTCATTGTGGTCTTTTTCATAGTGGTTTCCATGCCTCAAGATCCAGTATACCAGCTCTCTGTCTCAAGCCAGCTTTTTCCCATCTCCTACTTTTGCTATACTTTGACCATTTACCCAGTCCAGCACCCCCCTATCTCAGAGCTCATGGGGTAGCATTGTTAGAACACTCTGAGTTGGGGTAATTTAGGCCAACTTTTCATTTTACAGATAGGAGAATTTTGGGCCCAGAATAGGAGGAACTTACCGAAGGCTCCACAACAAGGTAAGCCAATGGTCACTGTGAAGATGGTGACAATCCAGGCTTTCACAGTCACTTTAGAGGTCCAAAGGTGTTAGGCAGGAGCCGTTAATCTCCCTGCAGATCCACCCTCTAATGTATCCAGACCTGTGCCTTACACACATAAGTCATGCCTGTGTGGGGATTGGCTGCCAATCTGCCAGGCCAGGCTCTTCCAGACTGTGATGAGGAGACAAGATGAGGGGAGTCTCAGGCCTTTCTGCCTGGAAGGAATCTTGGGAAGAAGTTGCCCAGTTGGTGCATTTATAGTACAATGACTTTGAAGTGGCATTTTTATGGTAAAAATAGGCAGAAATCCTGGGCTCTTCAGGGAGACCAGGTACCCAGGTTAGAGTGACTGTGGGAGGAGGGACCTCTGCCTCTTGGCCCCCCATTCCATGTACCTTCTTGCTTGCAGATGGACCTTTTTAGCTTGTGGGGGAGGGTAGGGGTTGTCACAGCAAGTAACTCACTCTCTACATCTATAGAAATGTAGCAGCAGGTCTGCCAGGAGGCCTCGGAGAAGGTTCACAGCCCTTGACTGAGCTATCATGGAACATCTTGTTAAAGCCACTGTTACCTTTCCCTCTATAACTGGTCTCTGTGTGTTATGGACTGCATGTTTTTATCCTTCCAAAATTCCTATGTTAAAACCCTAACCCTCAGTGTGATGGTATTAAGAGGTGAGGCTTTTGGGAAGTGGTTAGATGATGAGGGTGGAGCTCTCATGATAGGATTAGTGCCCTTATAAGAAGAGGCAAGAGAGGACTTAGTTCCTCTCTCTCTGCTCTCAACCATATGTGGATACAGCAAGAAGTGGCTAAATGCAAGCCAGAAAGAGGGCCTTCACCAAGAACTTAACTGTGATGGCACCTTGATTTAGGACTTTCCAGCCTCTAGAATTGTGAGAAATAAATGTTTTACTGTTTAAGCACTCAGTCTATTGAATTTTGTTACAGCAGATGAGCAGACTAAGACACTCTTACCGTGCCTCCCAATCTATTCTTTGCTCAGCAGCTAGAGTATCTTTTTAAACCACTTTATTGAGGTATTATTGACATATAAAAAACTGTCCATATTTAATGTATATAACTTTAGTGACTTTGGAGTTGACACTGTGAAACTATCACCACAATCTATACCATAAACACATTGAACACTGCCAAAAGTTTCCTCCTGCCCTATTTATTTACTTATGATGAAAAGAACACTTAATATAAAATTTACCCTCTTTAGAAAATTAAGTATATAATACAGTATTGCTAGCTCTAGGCACTATGCTGAATAGTAGATCTCTAGGTCTTATTCATCTTGTATAACTGAAACTACCTTTTGATTAATAACACTCCGCCCCCTGCTGCCACCAGCCCCTGGTAACCACTATTCTACTCTGTGATTCTATGAGTTTGACTATTTCATTCCTTATATAAGTGGCATCATGTAGTATTTGCCCTTCTGTGTCTAGCTTATTTCATTTAACATAATGTCCTCCAGGTTCATCCATGTTGTAGATAGCAGAATTTTCTTCTTTTTAAAGGCTGAATAATGTCCCATTATATATATGTATACACCACATTTTTTAATCCATTCATCTGTTGGTGGACATTGAGGTTGCTTTTATGGTTTGCTATTGTGAACAATGCTGCAGTGAATATGAGAGTGCAGCTATCTCTTTTGAGATCCTGATTTCAATTCCTTTGGATATATATATCCAGAAGTGGGATTGTTTTATCACATGGTAGTTCTATTTTTATTTTTTTGAGGGGCCCCCATGCAGTTTTCTATGGTGGCTGCATCAATTTATATTTCCATCAAAAGTGTACATCCTCACCAAAAATTGTCTCTCTATATCCTCACCAATACTTGTCTTCTATTATTTTTTTTTGATAATAGACAACCAGATAGATGTGAGGTGATATCTCACTGTAGTTTTAATTTGCATTTCTCTGATGATTAGTGATACTGAGTACCTTTTCATGTGTCAGTTGGCCATTTTTACATCTTTTTTTGGAGAATAAACAAATTCAGTAAAGTTGCAGGATACAAAATCAAAGTACAAAAATCAGTTATGTTTCTATACACTATACACTAACAATGAACCATCTGAAAAGGAAATCAAGAAAACAATCCCATCTACATCAAAAACAGTAAAATACTTAGGAATAAACTTAACCAAGGAAGTGAAAAACTTGTATACCCCAAACTACAAAACACTGATGAAAGAATTTAAAAAACTCACAAATAGGGGCGCCTGGGTGGCTCAGTCCTTAAGTGTCTGCCTTCGGCTCAGGTCATGATCCCAGGGTCCTGGGATTCAGCCCTGCATCGGGCTCCCTGCTCCGTGGGAAGCCTTCTTCTCCCTCTCCCACTCCCCCTGCTTGTGTTCCCTCTTTCGCTGTGTTTCTCTCTGTCAAATAAATAAATAAAATCTTTTTAAAAAAATAAAAAATAAAAAACTCACAAATAAATGGAAAGATATCCCATGTTTATGGATTAAAAGAATTAGTATTGATAAAATATTCATACTACCCAGAATGATATCCAGATTCAATGCAATCTCTATAAAAATCCCAATGGTATTTTTTATAGAAATAGAAAAAAATCCTAAAATTCATATAGAACCACAAAAGACCATGAATAGTTAAAGCAATTTTATTTTTTATATATTTTTTATTTTTTTGAAGATTTTATTTATTTATTTGACAGAGAGGGAGAGAGGTCTTCTGTATGTCTTTTTTTTCCCTTGTTTGTTCATTTGTTTTGTTTCTAAATACCACATATGAGTGAAATCATATGGTATTTGTCTTTCTCTGACTGACTTATTTCACTCAGCAATAATACCCTCTAGCTCCATCCATGTCATTGCAAATGGCAAGATTTCATTCTTTTTTATGGCTGAGTAATATTCTGGTGTATGTGTGTTTTCAGATGATTTTTGACAAGGGTGTCAAGAATACACAATGGGGAAAGGATAGTGTCTTTAATAAATGCTATTGGGGAAACTGGACAACCACATGCAAAAGAATGAAATTGAACTCTTATCTTACACCATACACAAAAATCAACTCACAATGGATTAAAGACTTGAAACTGTAAAACTCCTAGAAGAAAGCATAGGGAAAAAACTTTTTGACATTGGCCTTGACAATGGTTTATTGGATATAACACCAAAAGCATAGGCAACAAAAGCAAAAATAGACAAGTGAGATTACATCAAACCAAAAGGCTTTTGCACCACAAAGGAAACAATCAAAATGAAAAGGCAAGCTACAGAATGGGAGAAAATATTTGCAAATCATATATCTGATATAGAGTGATTTAAAAATGTAAATCACTTTACTATCCTGCTTTTCAAACCTTCCATGGCTTCTTACTGCAGACAAAATAAAATTCACCCTTCTTATCCTGACCTCCAAGGCTCTGAGTTACCTAGCTTCACCTACTACTCCAACCTCATCTGGTGTCACTCTCTTGTCATTCCCCATATGCCAGCCCCATGGGCCTTTCCCCCTATTTTTTCTTAGCAGATCAAGCTCAGTCTATATTTAGGACTTTGGAGCTTACTTTTCTACTTGCTTGAAAAGCTCTACCTCTCAGATCACTATGTGACTGACTCCTTCTTGTTAATTACCCTCAACTTAAATGTTATTTCCTCAGAGAGACCTTCTCTGAACTAGCCAACCTAAAGTAACTACAGGGTTATGAGCACATTGGTTCCTTGCCACATAAGGAACTTTCTTCCTTATGACTCATCACTCTGAGTTATGTCTGTATGTGTATTTGTTTACTTGCTTACTGTGCATCTTCTTTACTTAAATGTAAGCTCCACAGGGCCAAGACATTGTCTACCTTGACCTTCACTGTATTTCCAGTGCCTGACACTCAGCAGGCACTCAGGAAATGTTTGGGGAGTGAATGAAGGAATGAATGATGCATAGAAATTATCCAGGGAAAGGTAATGGTAAGGAAGGCAAACTTACCCAATCCCCCAGGCAGAGTTAGACAACCTGGTCTCTTAGCCCTCCTGCTATGATTACAATGTGTTATGATGTACCTGCTACATGGCTACTTCTCTCAACAGATGCTAAACCCCATGAGGACCAGGATCATTCCTGTCTTATTCATCACTGTATGCTTTGTATGTCAGTATGCCTGGTACATAAGATGTCTTCAATAATTTTTTGTTGGTTGATTGAATAACTAAATCTATCTTCCTCAATTGATAGAACATAGATGGAATAAATCCAACATATCTATCTTTTACAAATGGAAAAGCTGAGACCCAGGGAGATTTATCCACCATCACACCCTAGTCAGGCCATAATGCAGGTGTTAGCAGCAGAACTATTTTCCTGTAAATGATTCAAAAGTTGGCTCAACTGAGATGGCTTTTCAAAGGTAAGCAGCTAAGCAAACAGAAGTCCAATCCATCATTTTTGCTTGGAGAAGGGAATCTTGTTACAGAGGCAAAGGTCATATTCAATGAAATGCCACATCTTCTAGGACAGGATTAGCCTGGACACAATGGAGGAATAGAGCAGCTATGTTGAGGTGTGGTATGCACCTGCCAACACTAATAGTACTCAGGTTATGTTTCTACTCTTCCAGTGCATCCCCTTCCCAGAAACCCCAGCCACATGCCCCCATCCTGTAGCAGGTGTTGCTATCAGCTTTTGATAGTGGGGATTACTGGCAAGGTCAGTGTTTTCTGAGACAGCCTTGCAGAGTCTTAAGAAGATGTTAAGAAGACACAATTTAGAGTCAAACAGATCTGGATTTGAATCTTGTATTTTCTACTTACAAAACTTGACTGTAGCAAAGAGATTCACCTCTCTGAACCTCAGTTGCCTCCTCTATAATTTGGGTATAGTAAGAATAAGATTTATTATGCAGGGCTTTGTGAGAACTAGGTGAGGTCATGTGAGTACTTGGTAAACTGTGAAGCTCTGTGTTCATGCTCTTCTTGTGTCTTTAGGTATCTGCCCTGTTTGTATTTAGATGATTGCTTATGTTCTTTGAGGATAAAACTTTTTATTTCATCTCTGGGCATCTCATTTGTGCCCAGTACAGAGCAGGGCAGAGAGTGTGTACCAGTGCAGGCTGCAAACCTGTCTGGGATCTAACACTCAGTGAAGATAGGAAGAGCTGTTGCCAACAGGCTGGAACACTTGGGTCTTTATGTGTGTGTAGCTGAAGTGGTGGGTACCATGCCTAACTCTAAGGGGACAGGCAGACTAAGTTTCTGTGCAGGCAGGATGGTTTTTGATAATGTAGTTTGCCTTATGGTAGTTACAGTACATGAAGGCAACCCCAATGCTGGACCTAGAATACATCCAGAGGTGGCTACATGTAGTTACTTACCATTACCCAAGTCCCAGCCTAAGTCAATTCTAAGAACCTAGCTTACTAACCACAAACCTAATAGGAATGGAACTGCGCCAGAAAGTCAGGGCTCCCGTGTTTTAGCTGCTGGAAGGAAGTCCATGGGTTGGTGATCTGAAGTGTGGGCAAGGGAATAGACAAGACTGAAGCAGAGCAGGTTGTGGAGAAAGGGTTGGTTAAATCACTGTTGAATTAAAGATCTTGCCTAGGAGGGGGCCAGAAGCAAAGCCTGCTCCTTGGCTGCTGCCTGAGCTACAAATTACCATCCAACCAACTCAGAGTCACTCAAAAAACAAGACTGCAATGGATTCAAAAGTTGCTTCTTTTATGCCTGAAGTAGAGGAAGGACTGACTTTGGAGAAAATACTTATTTCATTGGAAACATCATTCTGAGCAGCTGTATTGATTATATCCATAGTAAATATTGATATAGGGTAAATCTCAAACCAGCACCTAGATTTTTATGGCCTCCCCATCTTTTTTTTTTTTTAAAGATTTTATTTATTCATTCATGAGAGACAGAGAGAGAGAGAGAGAGAGAGAGAGAGAGAGAAGCAGAGGGAGAAGCAGGCTCCCAAGGAGCAGGGAGCCTGATGCGGGACTCGATCCCAGGACCCTGGGATCATGACCTGAGCCGAAGGCAGACGCTTAACCATCTGAGCCACCCAGGCGCCCATGGCCTCCCCATCTATCACAAGCCCCAACCACTCTACAACCATGCCTGTGATGAAGTATAGAGTAAGCTATTCACTGGCACCATTAAGTTGGGGAGAAGATAGTCATCAAATATTGTAATGCCTAATGATTGAATTTAAATTTGGTGCTTGGCAAGACTTTATTCTATTGCTTATCCCTTCTCTTCTGTCTCTATCTCCCTTGAATTTTCCTTCCTGCACAATGACTGTCCCAGCCTTCTCCTTTTTACCACCAAATTTTTGAAAGAAGTAGTCTGTTCTCATTCTTTCTTGAAGCCATAACAATAAAGTTACCACCACCACCACCACCACCACCACCACCACCACTCTACTTGGATGTCCCACAGGCACCTTAAATCCCACATGGTTAAAATTGATCTCCTGCACACTTCCAGTGTTCCAGTCTCAGTAAATTCTGCATCAGGCATTCAGTTGGTCAAACTAAAATGTGGGTGTCATCCTTTACCTCTCCCTTTGCCTCATGTCACCTCTCATCCCCTGCTACTTAACATCACTGCTCTCAAGATAAAGACAACAATATTTAATATGGTCTACAAAGCTTTGCACATTCTGGCCCTTATCTATCAGTTCCATTGTAGTTTGCACCATATTCACCTTTGATCATGCAACTTAAATCACAATGATTTTATTTCTGTTCCTTGAACACACAATTGCTTCTGTCTCTGGCCTCAAGTCCCCCTTAGACCATGCACTTCTCTTTTAGAGAACTTTTAGAAAAATTAATAAACTGTATTTCTTAGAACAGTTTTAGATTTACAGAAAAATTAAGCAGATAGTACAGAGAGTTCCCATATACCTACAATAGTTTTCCCTATTATTAACATCTTACATTAGTGTAGAATTTTAGTTATAATAATGAACCAATATTTATACATTATTAACTAAAATCTGTAATTTATTCAAATTTCCTTACTTTTTACCTAATGTCCTTTTTGTGTTCCAAAATACAATACTATATTTAGTTGTCTAAATATATATCTTCATAGGCTTTTCCTGGTTGGACAATTTCTCAGACTTTCCTTATTTTTGGTGACTTTGACAGTTTTGAGGAGGACTCATCCAGTATTTTGTAGAATGCCCCACTATTGGGATTTGTCTGATGTTTTTCTCATGATTAGACAGGAGTTATGATATTTGGGAGCAAAACCTCAGAAGTAAAATGACATTTTCATCACATCATATCAAGGCAACACATTATCTACATGATTTATGATAGTTGGTGTTGACCTCGATCACCTGGCTAAAGTAGTGCTGGTTAGGTTTCTACACTGTAAAATGATTCTTCTTCCCCTGCTTTCCATACTGTCTTCTTTATAAAGAAATCAGTATGTGCAGCCCTCACACAAGGAGTAGGTGTTATGCTTACCTTCTTTTAGTATCTATACAATTTATTTGTAATTCCTGTGTGTGAGAGGCTCTTATCCCCCATCGATTATCTTATTCAATTAGTTATTTCTATCACTATGGACTCATGAATATTTACTTTATACTTTGAGTTACATTCTAATATTACTTTATTTTGGTGCTTAAATTATTCCAGGTTTGGCCACTGAGAAGTCTTTCAGTTGGCTCCTGTGTCATTTTGACATGCTCTATTATAGTGGGATTTTGTTGTTTCATTTTTAGCACTTCTTTTTTAGAGGGTAAAATTATATTTTTTTGTCACATAATTAGATGGCAGTTGAGTATATAGTCTTAATATCTGATCTTTCTTTTTGTAAATAAACAAAATTATAAATTTTAAATAGCCAATGAATGGTTATATTTTCAGAGAACATAATTAGATTAATTCATTAATGGTGGCTTAAAGTTTTCCCTTATTAGCACCAGAAAATTCACCCAATTTTGTCCCTTTTAAAAAACTGGAAGGATGGGGTGCCTGGGTGGCTCAGTGGGTTAAGCATCTGACTCTTGATTTTGGTTCAGGTCATGATCTCAGGGTTGTGAAATGGAGCCCTTTGATGTGCTCTGTGCTGGGCATAGAGCCTGCTTAAGATACTCTCTTTCCCTCTGCTCCTACCCCACACCCCCTCCCTCTTTAAAAACAAAACAAAACAAAAACCAAAAAACAAAAAACTGGAAGGTTGGCATGCATTTGACTTCACATTCTGAAGGAACATCCTGACAGTCATCCACATTTACTTCAAGGGATACCACGTTGGAATACTTCTCAAAGAGGGAAAGGCTTGATCATTTTGCAAGGCCCACACCATATGGCTGAGAAGTCAACTACAACTAGTTTATCTCCTGCACTGTTCGCGGCTTCCTGAAAAGCATACTTGCTCTTTATCTGTTTCACCATTTTGGCAGTTGGGGTCTGACGAACAATGGTGAAGACTGATGAGAATGGATCCAAAAATGCTAGACAGAGCTTGCAAAGCATGCAGTCTGCCTTCCCTTCATAGCAACTAGCACTTATTTTTTTTTAAATTGTGTATTTAATTTTTTTATTTGAATATAGTTGACACACAAACTGATGGTTGCCAGAGGAAAGGGGGCCTAGGGGATGGACAAAATGGGTGAAGAAACATGGGAAATACCCACTTCTAGTTATGAAATGAATAAGCCACAGGAAAAAAAGGCATAGCATAGAGAATATAGTCAATGACACTGTAATGGTGGTGTGTGGTAACAAATGGTAGCTACACTTGTGCTGAGCACAGTATAACACATAGACTTGTTAAATCACTTATGTTGTACACCTGAAGCTAATGCTTTTGGCACTTTATTTTCTGGTCTTACAAGATACTTGGCTTATGTTGTATATTTTCTACCCCAGTCCTAGAAGCAGCTGTTTCTCCAAGGAGCTCTTGGTTCTTTTTATTGGAGAAAGGTATTAGGAACCAAGATCTAGGTGTTAGGTGTGCTTGCTGTAGTACACTTTTATTAGTTGCAATTTTACATCTGTTTGTCTGATTATTTAATGAATGTCTTCCTCATCCACAAGGTGTTCCAGTACGGTAGGGACCGAGTATGCTTTTGCTTTGTTATGTTCCCAGTGCCAAGCACAGCCTCTGTTACATAATATGCATTTAATAAATACTTTCTAGATGAAAGAGGGTTTATATATCATGGAACTTTCATCCTTATGTTCATCCAGGACAGAAATATCAGAGTAATCTAATTCTCCATCATCTTTTTCAGTCTTCACATCCAATCAATCATTAAGTCCTGATAGTTTCTAGAATGCATTTCCTAATTTCCACTTTACCACTGCATTGACTCAAGTGCATATTTCTTATCTATGGACAACCACAATAGCATCTCAAGTGGTATCCATACTTTCAATCTACACTTCATATTGGTAGAAATTGACAAGCTACTTATAGAATTTATATGGGAATGCAAAGGACCTGGAAAACCTGAAGCAATATTGAAAAATATAAGCAAAGTTGGAGGATTAAACTTTACCTGATGTCAAGCCTTTCTCTAAAGCTATATTAATCAAGATAGTGTGTTACTGGCATAAATATTGACTAATATATCACTGTGACAGAATAAATATCTCAGAATAGATCCACACTTATAGTCATTTTATTTTTGACAAATGTGCCAAAGCAACACAATGAAAAAGGAAAAATATTTTCAGCAAATGGCATTTATATAACTGTCCATCTATTATGAATAAATGAACTTTGAACCTAACCTCACACCATACACAAAAATTAATTTGTCATGGATCAGGGACCTACGCATACAGTGAAATGCCATAAACCTTTTAAGGAAAATTATAGAAGAATATTTTTGCCACTTGGAAGTAGTCAGTTTCTTAGCCAGGATACAGAAAACAGAAGCAATGAGAGAAATTGATAAATTAGACTTCACAGAAATTTTAAAACTTCTGCTTATCAAATGACACTGCTAACAAAATTAATGGGCAAAATATATATTGGAGGAAATTATTTTTAAAAACTTACATTTGATAAGGGACTGGCATTCAGGATATGTAAAGAACTACAACTCAATAATAAAAAGACAGACAACTGAAAATGGGCAAAAATATTTGAACAAACACTTTACAAAAGATATACAAATGGCCAATAAACACATAAAAATTGCTTACATCATTAGTCATCTTGGAAATGAAAATGAAAAGCACAATGAGACACCACTACACACTCACCAGAGTAGTTAAAAATGAAAAGACTGACAATAGTAGATATTGATGAGGATGTGGAGAAAGGAACTGTCACACACTGTTGGTAAGAATATAAAATTATATAATCACTTTGGGAAAGGGTCTGGTAGTTTCTTATAAAACTCAGCATCCACTTAGCCTGTGACCTAAACATTCAACTCCTAGGTATTTACCCAAGAGCCATGAAAATACATGCCTATAAAAAGAATCATACAAGAATGTTCATAACAGCTTTATAAATAATAGCTTAAAACATGGAAACAACCCAGATGTCCATCAACAAGACAATAATAAACTGGATAGACTTATATGCACAAACTGGATACACAAAAGGGATAAACAAACTGTGGCATATTCATCCAATAAAGCACTGCTTAGCAATAAAAAAGAATTGCTGATGCATGCAATAGCCTGGATGAATCCCAAAAGCATCATGCTGAGTGAAATAATCCAGACACAAAAGAGTAAATTGTTGTTCAGATTCAAATTTCTGCTTTCTCCAGATGACACTGTAGAAGAGACTACTATTAGATTATGTCTTGCTCTTTTCTCTTTCCTTTCCTTTCCTTTCCTTTCCTTTCCTTTCCTTTCCTTTCCTTTCCTTTCCTTTCCTTCCCTTCCCTTCCCTTCCCTTCCCTTCCCTTCCCTTCCCTTTCCTTTTTTGTCTTCTACATGACAAGATCTAAGTTAGTTTTCCTCCCCCCTCCGAATACTTATCCATTTATCTCAACATATTTCTTTTTTTAAAAAAGATTTTATTTATTTATTTGAGAGAGCAAGAGAGAGCATAAGCAGGGGGAGAGGCAGAGGGAGAAGCAGACTCCCTGCTGAGCAGGGAGCCAAATGGTGGGGTTTGATCCCAGGACCCCAGGATCATAGCCTGAGCCGAAGGCAGACACTTAATGACTGAGCCACCCAGGCGCCCCTATCTCAACATATTTCTGTACTGATTTGAGATGTCTCCTTTATTATATACTAAATATTCATATATGTGAGTCTGTTTTTAGATCTATTCTGTACACTATTCTTTTATGTAACATCTCATAATTATTGTGACTTCAAAATATATTTTAATATCTGTTATAGCAAGAGTCCCCTTATTTGCTTTTAAAATATATTTTTAGTTATATCAATTGTTTATATCCCACATCAGCTTTAGAATCATCCTGTCTAGGTTCCCAAAAATCCAGTTAGGATTATTTTAAATCTGTAGATTGATTTGTGGAGAGTTGACATTTCTTTGATAACAAGGATAATGAGGTTTCACATATAGGAATAAGCTCTCTTTCTTCATTTGTTTAAATGTCCTTAAATGACAATAGAATTTTATAGTGTTTGTCATATAAGTAAAAATTGAAATGGCCAATGAGGCAGAGATATAAGAAGGCAAGGTAGGACCACCAGTCCCAAGCTCCTCACTGAGCAAAGAGCTGGCCTGGGAATAACAAAACACCAGAATCCTTCTCTCTCTCCCCATGTGGCACCAATCCCTCCCTTCTTGTCTAGCCCCTTTGGCTGGTGAGCTGTTGACTAATCATTTGTACATTCTTTCTTTGTCCTTATTCCAGAAATTCATTTGGAGAAAAAGGCAATGTTCTATATCTGCATTATCCAGTATTATAGCCACTATTGGACAGTGCTGATCTGGAACATTGATTTCTAGGTAAGCTTGGGATTTGAGGTGGTATGAAGATTTTGATTAATCATATGAGCACTTGGGCCATCAAACATACAGCACCAGGATATTCTTAATTGTCTTTAGTTTCAATCCCCATATATACTAATTCCATTTATGGACCGGTTTCTTTTGGTCTCTCTTGCTGGTTATAACCTCTGGCTCTCTGAGTGCTCCTGGGACAATCCCAGCTCAGTCAGAGAATTCTGATGACTCTTTAGACAGAGTTCGTTAGCCTCCTTAATTTCACTTATTATCTCTTGTCAGACCTTGGTGCTGTGAGCCAAGGACTTGGATAATTTGCTTTGCTGTAACCCTCTAAACCCCATGTGGAAGATTAAGCATAGGCTTATCTAGGCCTCTCCACTGTCACTGCCACATAGGCTGACTAGAGAAATGGGAAGAACATCCAAAGCTGAGGTAAAGGTCTGCACACTGACATCTGGGTCAAGGCCTGGATTGGGAAAGGTATACTGCTGCAAGTAATCAATGAAGGAGTTCAGCCAGCAGTCAGTACCATGAGTCTCAGAGCAGAGCCAGAGCTAAGCCACAGGCCAGGAATGACACACTCAGGTTCAGGGATCAGGCAGCCATTGCATAGACTTAACCAGGAGGGTAGCAGGGGAGGCTAGAAACACAAAGTGGTAAGGAAAGGAAGGGATGCTGGCAAATGCCAATCTTCTGGTCATCCAGAGTCACTCCAAACAGGGTTGGTCATTTGTTCTAGAGAAGGGCTTCTTCTAGAGAAGAGCCAAAAGCCAGATGAGTGGCTGAAGCAGGAGAAGAACCATAAACAGTAAAGTTAAGAGGAGATAGACCACTAATGTGGGCTAGAGGCTTCTCTGGGTTTGGGCTGGAGACCTAGGTTTCTTGGTATGGACCTCTGGCCAGACAGAGACAGATGTGGGGGAAGAGTGGTGCAGAGATAGGTTTTGTTGGAGAATCCATGCCAATCCAAAATGGGCAGAGGCCCTCTTTGAAGCCAAGAGTCCCAGACTGGTCACAGTAGAAATGCCAGGTGAGATTGCAAGGACTCAGCGTGTTTCAGATTAGTCTACTGACAGTTTGGGAGTGACAAAGGGCTAATAGGAGTCTCTGAGTTCTGTGAAACCCTCAAGGTATTTCCTAGAACCTGGGGTCATTCCTAGCACTCTTTACTTCCATCCTACTGTTCTAAGGCCACTGTTTGCTTCCATTCCCCTCCTCTTGCTCCTTTGGGTTTCTCTCCTTCATTTGGGCAATGATCTGAGAGAATCTTCCTGGTTCCCACTTTCTTTCTTTTTTTTTTTTTTAAAGATTTCATTTATTTATTTGAGAGAGAGAGAATGAGATCGAGAGAGAGAGCATGAGAGGGTCAGAGGGAGAAGCAGACTCCCTGCTGAGCAGGGAGCCCAATGCGGGACTCGATCCTGGGACTCCAGGATCATGACCCGAGCTGAAGGCAGTCGCCCAACCAACTGAGCCACCCAGGCGCCCCCTGGCTCCCACTTTCATTTCTCCTGCCCTAAAGAAGTCACAGACCTTTTGTACTAGGGACTTCTGGGAAATGTTCTGGAATCTTCCAAAGGTCTCCTGTAACACCTTTTGTCTCTGGTCTTCATTTCTTCCCTTTCCCCCAACTTCTGTATTTTAGTGTCCAGAATCCCATGCCTTAGAATTCCTTTTTTTGTCCCTGGGGTGGGGAAAGCTCATCACACTTTTTCTATTTTTCAGTGCTTCTCCATTCCTTGGATCTGCAGGTTCTTTCCAGTGTTTGATCTAAACAAAAAATAGATGCCTATCTCCCAATCAGACTTGAATCTTTCCCACTTCAGCAGCTGCAGACCAAGCAATGCCTTAGTCCCAGAGTCCCTATTCTCACTCCATAGGAAAAAACTCACAATTAGGCATTTCCTACAAGGAGCCTAGAGCAGAGTTACAGTGGAGGACTCTGATGTTGGGTCTGATTTCACAGCACATATGGAAAAAAAAAAACATTTACATACACTTGTTTAGAAATCTGCTTATGGTCTTGGAATATTAAACATTCCATTCTGGCATAATTAAGTTTCCCAAGTCCAAATTGTAACAGAAAACAGTTTGAGGAGTAGTGATTTCTAAGGGACCATCATATATTATGGTGGTCCCATATATATAAGGGACCAACATATATTATGAATACCATACACTCTGGCTTGAGGGCAAGGAACTCAGGTTTGGAGAAGGAACATTTAATCCCTCCTGTTTGGGGAAAAGGCAATCATAGGGTTTTATATTGGGAAGCAGCTCATACATGGCCATCTTTCTTTTCCTTTTGGATTCTCTCAGATTCCTTGGAAACAAACGCAGAAATACTGTGATGAGAAGAAAATGACATCTGTGATTAATGACTTCAGTAGAGGGTTATTAGGGAAGAGCCACAGAATCATTTCTTCAATATCACAGCTCATGATTGGGGAGGGTGGTGTTAAAGGAGAGATGACCAAGTCGTTCTTCTCCCATAGATTCTTTGCTTGAGATAGCAGGCAGTCAATAATTTGAAGTAATCTTGGTATAATCCTGACATTGAAACCAGCAGATTAAAGCAAGGGAAAGAGAAAGAAAGTACTAGGTTGATCATTTTAGGCTTAGCAAGGAAGTTTCTTTAAAGTTCTTAGGGACTTGTATTTCTCTAAACCTTGCTCTAATTGTGTATCCATTTAGTCATTCTAGTTTATCTTGATACCAGGCTGTATTAATGAAGCGGTCTCCTTGTTAGGTTAAAATTGAGTAGTAAATCTTATTAAATCTATTCACTTAGCCATTCCCCCAAAATAATCTAGCTGTTTTTACCAGAAGGATATAACCAAGGCTCTGATACTTACTACCTGGCGACTGTTCTAATAGTAGGATAATTTTAGAGAGGGAATAGTTACCTTAAAGTCTGACTATACAACTTCACATTTGTAAAATACTGGCAATTTCCAGTGTGTTTGATGAACCTGGAGCCTACTTTAACTTCCTTGTGATGGGGATCTGTGGGGAACAAATCCCAGTGAGACTTCTAACCTGGAGCATGTCAGATAGTTCATTTGTCCCATTTCTGCCTTTTGGGGGATTATTGGTGTGCCTGGTTTTGCCTTGGAGACTGGCCCCTTACTGATAAACCACATATGGTCTTGGAGGTCACAGAAAGAAGAAAGACAATAAATTATTCTCTAATTGACTAAAACCAACAAGTTTGACCTTTTCTGAACAAAGCTATGAACGTTTAGACAATGATAAACATTTGGCAGATTAGTCATTGTCAGGTTTGTAAAGGGCTGATCTACCCAGACAGAATGGCTCCCCAGTACTAACAAGATGGAGGAATTTGTGCTCAAAGACCCTGCTAAGCCTACCTATGCACATTAGCAGGGATTTTCCTGCTTGTGTGTATTTTCCGGAGAAGGGGCAAGTAGCAGACAGGGGAGCCGTGGCTGGAAAATTGTCAAAAGTCAAAGGCTAGCTAGGTCTATAGGCATTAAAATTAACGTAAGAGTATTAGAATTCAGAAGTGACCAGGAGGCAGGTTGGGGGGAACAATGGGAAGAGAAGCCACAAATGAGGAGAAAAACATTTGAGGGAGGGTGAGGAGGATAAGAATCAGTAGGGTCTTGCCAGAGTGCTCATGGCCTCCCACTGTCTAGCAGAGGGCTGTCTGGCTGAGGCAGAGCTTGGTCTTCCTGGGACCCTGGGGAGACTTATATAGAGAGCTGCTTTTCTGAGCTGCAGAGGACATGGTCAACCACTTCTTTTGGCTACAGTTAATTCTGCTTAGGATGGGAACAAGCCAAACTGAAGTTCCATGGAGTATGTCTCATCAAAGAATTTTTTTCTGACTTACATTGCTCAGAACACAGTGGGAGGCCAGGTAAGGCCAGGGAAGTTGGAAGGCACTGGTCACCAGTTCCTCCCCATTTCCTGCAGAACAAAGTCAAAACTCCTTAGGTACCTTGAGTCACTCCATGAGCTGCTTCCACACTACCTCTTTAGATTGATCTGTCACCTCTCCTCTCAGTCACAAACCCTTCTCTTCAGTCACATGGACTGACTTGCTGTTCCCCAAACTCATGCCTCTCCCTGCTATTGTGCTTTTGTTCAAGTTTTTTTTTTTAACCCTCTGACAACTACACCTGCCCCTCACACATCACTCACCTACTCACCATTCAAAGCCCAGTCCAAATTCCACTTTTTCCAAGAAGCCCATCTTGACACCTACACTCTCCAGTCTACTTTTCCTCTGTTTGGTGGCAGAGTTAGGTTTGTACAAGTGACCTGGGGTTGCTGTTGGCAAAGCTGACTCAGCCCTGTCACCCCAACAGGGCTTGTGCAAATCCTGGTCTGGAGCAGGTTCCAAATACAAGTAAAAGGTCTTTTTTTTTCCTTCTTCCAAACTCTCAGTTTTGATTTATGGAGTTCATTAACTTAGTTATTTTCATCTCTTCTTATCCTTTGTGCCTTGTTCTCTAGGAGGCTGATCTTTTGGTTCCAAGGTAGAATTAAATAACTAACCTTTGTGAGGCACTTTGTAGTTTTCAAAGCACTTTCCCATCTACTACCTAATTGATCCTCATGGTCACCTGTGAATTATCCACAGTTTAGAGCTGAGGAAACCGGCTCCTATGTGTAGCAACTTGTCCAGGTCAGAGCAATTAAGTGGTCAACCACGGACTAGAGCCCAGACTGTCTGCCTCTAAATCATGTTCTCCCCACTAACAGCAATGGCCACAACAGAAAAAACAGCCATGAATATTTATTGACCACTTACTCAGTGCCAGGCACAATGCTATGCACCTCACATGAGGTGTCATGTTTTATACATGACAACAATCTTGTGAAGTAGATGCTATTATTATTACCAGTTTATAGAGGATTTGGAGGTTTAGAGAGCTTGGGCAACTGACTGAAGTGCACATGGCCAGTAAGTGGTGGCATTGACACAAGTCTGGATCTGGCAGAATTCACAGAGCCTGGTTGCTTGGAATGGCAGTTTCCAAGTTGTGCTGTCCCTGTGTGCTGGGAAGGGCTGGTGCCTTACCATTCCAAGCCACGTGTGTGCATCCACCCATTAAACTTGAAGAGCCAGCACTGCCATGTAAGTTAGAAACTTTGTGCACCAGTCCTGGCCCAGCTATCTCTTCTGGGAGAATTACTGACTCTTCTGGACCTCAAGTTTTCATTGGTGAAAGGGGAATAATATCTCTATGGATCTGGGCATTGAAGAAGGGCTGGAGACTCTAGGGCAATTGGATTCTCCCTGACTCTTCACAAGTCTGCTGGTTACACCTTGTTTGTTGGTCAAATTCTATTTAACCTGAACTTCATCTGTTTCCAAATTGGTTCTCCTGAGGCCTTTCCATAGGATTGTCTGACTCCCAATCACACCCTTATATCCCTTGCCTGCAGGAAGCTTACCTCCTATTTTGAGTTGTGTGAGGCCATTCAACACGAATGAGCAAGAACTTGGACCTTATCCACAGAGCTGGGCTGGGGCCCTGCCTTTCTCACTAACCAGCCTTGGGATATTTGATCTGTATGAGCTTTGTTTCCTTCTATAGAATATGGACAATAATTGTGTCTATGTCATGGGTTATTGTTAGAATGACACCAGATAATGCCTGAGGAGCACTCAACCTGATGCCTGGCACTGTGTATATGCTTAAGAAGTGGTGGTTGCTGATGGTATCATTTCTTTTCTCAAGTCTAAAATTTTGGCACTTTCTCTACCTCAATATTTCTCCTTTTCTTTAGTCCCAAGGCCCACCTCTCTCTATTGACACTCTCACTCCCCTTCTTATCCAGCTTCCTGAGGTCCCATCTTTATGAATCATCACCATTCATGTTTCCTTCTCAGACTCTTTTGCCCTACTGGTTCTTGTCTTACAGCCTAGAAAATGCCCATCCTAGGTTAGGCATATACTAGTCTCCTGGTGTTACTTTGATTTTTCCTTTGCCTTCACTCCAAACATCTGGAGAGTAGAGATTGCCTTCAAGGCCATCCCATCCTTACCCTGGCTTCTTCCTCATCTCCTAGTCATCTGTCTCTGTCTCCCAGTACTCTCCAGAACTTTATTCCACAATGGACATTCAAAACCTGTCAAATGCAATGGCCCCTTCTTGCTTGCTGCTTCTTCAAGCCCTCCATAGAGACCTGCTGGCCCCATTCTGCTGAGATGAAACTCTGCTTCCCAGCTGCTTTCTCTCACATTGTAGGCTTAGTTTTCTTCTCTCTCACCAAACACACCTTGCACTTGAGTTTTCCAGAATGTTTCTGGAAACTACCATGAACAAAACACTGAGACAGGAATGTTTGCCTCTTCCCAACCCTTTTGACTTTCCTAGTTCCTCTCCCTCCTTCCATCTTCTAACATAAACACCCCCTACGTTCCTGTTCCTGTCCTTGGCCTAGTTCTATATCTCAACATTTTCTCCCCTGGAGATCTCTCATAGTCCCACAGTTTCTGTGTTCATTTCTGTGTGGATAGCTCCCAGGTCCCTATCTTCAGTCCTGTTCCCATCTGAGCCAGATTCCCACCTCCAACTGTCTGTTGGATACTCCATCAGCTACAAAATCCTTGCACATCTGAAGCAATGCTAATCGTCTCCCTCATCAAACCTGCTCTACCTGCTTAGCCTATTTCTGATCATGGCACCAACAACTCCTCATTATCAAGGCTTGGGACCTATGAGTCATCTAGGGGAGATATTTTTGTGTTTTCCCCTACCAGAAACCAAGTCCTAGGAAATCTACTCCTCCACTGGAACTTATCTTCACCCCTCTTCTCAAAGTCCACTAACCTTGCCTCATTCAAGTTCTTATTATTCTCACCTCACCTGTATGACAATGTGGCTCTTACCTGGTCTCATCAGAACTTCCTTCCTCCAAATCCTTCCCTTATCACAGCAGCCAGAGTGTTCTTCTTACAACCTAGACCCAATTACTTTTTTCCCTTGAGGTGTCACCTCTTCTTTAAGAGAAGACACCTTCTCTTAAATTGAAGGGAAATTAAATTTTATATTTTTGTTTAAGATAGCTTTTATACAAGGATACCACTGAAAATTGTTCACCTCTCTCTATCTCTCTGTCTCTATACTCATCCTCACTTCTAAGCATGAACATAAAGGCAAGGTTAGAATGAGGTTTGCCCTAACAATAATTATTGTGTGGGACCCAAAGTTATTTTTAATTTCCTTCTTTAACCTTTTCTGCATTGATTTAACTTCTAATTAGGAGAACACATAAAGTTTACAAAAACAATAAAGTCATTCTTCATGGAAGAGGAAAGAAACCCTCTGGTGGCTCCTCATTGGCACTAGGACAAAGTCCAAACTACTTAACCTGCGTTAAGAGGTCCTCTGTGATTGAACTCTGCCCACCTCTCTGTCCTCACTGAAGGCCACTCTCTCCTCCCTCCACTGTCCTGAGCTCCAGCCTCTGACACTCTTGAAGACTCACCATTCCTAAGACATACCTTGCCCTTCCTCTTCCCTCTTCTTTGCTATCTTTTGGAAGAATGCCTATCCTGCCAGGTGAAGCAGACAATGGGAAAAGTGCGATTTCTCTGTGGACTGACAGGTCTTTTTGTTCCTCAAGCATAACCCTGGCTCCAGAGTCGGTGATTGGCAGCCATAGGGAAGTCAACCCTCCCCTTAAGTGCAGCCAGCCTTCTGAGGGAGGGGCAGGACTGGGAACACAGACCTGGCACAGGTGGACTGAGCCCTCACTGTGGGTAGGTGACAGAAAGAGTGGCTAAGGAAAGAAAGATTTGGGAGACCAGGTGGCCAATGTGGGCTTTGCCACCCCTTGCTCCTCTGGTGTGTATGTGAGCTTGATGACTCACCTTCTTCTCTAGACAAGTTACAAGAGACAGAAAGAGGATATGCCTTCAGACACCAAAGGGGTCTCAACCATTCAGATCCCCGGTAGCCAAACATCCTTACCTCAAATATGGGTCTGCTGTGGGACCACAGAGTCCTGCAACCAAAGGGAATTGCCTCAGATAGCCTCCACCTTCCCTTTCTCAGTCCTGTTAACCCCCACTGGTCTTATGCTACTGAGAAGGTGGAGGGCAAAGTGTCCTACACAGGTCACCATCACCATCCTTCTAAGCCCAACTGTATCTCTACGGGGAGCTCTTTGAAGAGATTATTTACTCCTCAGGGACCTCAAACAGAGTATGTCCAAGACAGAACCCAACCTGCCTTCCCTCTTCTGCCACCACTACCACAAGGTATTCTGCCTACTGTGTCCCAGGTAGCATTAATGGTGCTACCATCCACCTCGTCCCTGGCTCCACACATGCATCATGCTGTTTCACACTTCACTGTCTTTACATATGCTGTGCACTTGCTTGCAGTATCTGTACCCTCATCCCTTCAACTGGTCCCTGTTAGGACTCAGCTCAGTGGTTAACTCCTGTGAGAATTTTCCCTTTAGCCTTCCCATCTTCTTGAGGCTAGATATGGAGCCCCTCTTCTGTGCCCCGTAACAACTAGGCATACCCTATTGTCATTGTCACGTTCCTGTCTGGTTTTACCACCAGACCTGGAGCTACTTGAATGTAGACACCATGTATTATATAACTATGGGTCCCTACTACCAAGCACAGAGCTCTGTATACATTTGATGCTCAGTAAAAGCTAGTTAATATATTTTATGGATTCATAAATCCTAATGAATTATATGGATTCATAAATCCTCAACTTTTTCCTGGCTTTTATGTCTCAAATTCAGTCAGTCACTATGTCCTGTCCCTTTATCTTCTTAATGATCTCTTGTCTACTTTTCAACCTAGGACATTATTCATAGACTAGGCCACCACCATCTCAATACCCAACTGCCCCAGCCTCCTGAGTGGTCATCCAAACACAACACAGCCGCCAGATGGAGCCTTTCAAAGCATAAGTTTTCTTGTGTCACTATTCTGCTTAAAATACTCCAGAGGCTTGGCACCACCTACAGCACAAAGTCCAAGCCCTTGATGGCAGCTCATGTCAGAGACCCTGGGGAATTCAACTCCTACAGCCCTCCTCAGCCTTGTCTCCCGTGTTCCTTTTTCAGAGTCCTGGAGTCCAAGTAAACAAAATAACTTGCTAGTACTTTCAGTCACTAATTTGTCTATCTCCATTCCTTTGCTCATGCTCTTAGCTCAACCTGGAACCCTCTCCTCAACATGGAATCCCCTCCCTTGTTTGTCTTCTTTCCAAAGATTCACCTTGTTTCAAGACACCCCTTCAGTGTTCTTCAGGAGGTTCTGAGAAACCTGGTCACCACCAGAAAAATGGTTTAGGCCAAGGATATAAATCCCTTGGGCTATCTGAGAAAGGACAGGCACCATCCGCGTGGGACGTTGGCTGGGACATAAGACTGCTGAGCTTCCCCGTCTCAGCAGAGACCTCTTTAGCCCAAAGAAGCTCATTCTCAGTTTGGGGGTTAAGAGGATGCCCCTGATTCCTTCAGATGCCTTAAGGCTACCACTCTGCTCTTCAGCTGAGACTTTTTTATAGCTGCTGGCAAGGCTGTGGGTTGCTGTCTCCACATGTACAAAGCCTTGGGGACACTTTTTTGGGTGACTAATACTCAGCACTGGGACTTTCCCAAAACATGGCCTTCCCATCAGCTAAGCCAAACTTGAGACCTGACAGGAGATGAGGCTGAGGAGGCCAAATGGAAATGAACTTGATCTTATGATATGCTTGTGTGGGAGCTATGTTTTTTCTGAGATCAGGAAAAACTTGGGCCCAGAGTTTTTCTTTCAGGCAGATGGATAACTTGGCTGAAGTGGCCATAAGACTTTTAACAAAATGATTCTGTGCTAGGTCAGAAAGAATGACAAGGCAGAGACCAAATAATGGGGGAGTCGAAGGGGCTTCTTTGCCCAGAACTATGCCATGAAAGGTAGAATTTAGTCTAGGGCACATCTGTGGGCATAATTCAGGGACTGCTAAGTTAGGGTTGAGATATTCCTAAGAAAGCAGCCTTTTCCCCCCCTGAATTCAGGTAAGTAGTCAACAAAAGCAACACTAACAGAGTGCCTACTTAGTGTCAGGTATTGGGGATACAGAAATGACACAGAAGTAACTCTCGCCCTGTCTCTTCCTTCAAAGAACTTCTGGTCTAGGCTGGGATGGTATTGCATCTTCAGTGGACCTGTGTACCTGGAGCTGGCAGCAAGGGAGGAGTAGAAATTGGCAAGAGTCGATGAGGTTTCCAAGCTTGCCCCAAGCAGACATGGAGACCCCACCTCCCTTTCTTTGCCAACATGTAGTGCTCCTTTGAATCTGTTTAGCTTGGAATGAGTTAGTGTCAGTAATGCTTTGCACTGTGGAGGGGTGAGGAGAGGTGGAGGATAGGGGCTCTCTGTTAGGTTGCTTCCAGTTTCCTCATACTTCAATGATGTGGAGTTTTTGAAAAATAGCTCATGTGGAATTTCTTGGTCTATGCTCTTCTTTTTCTCATCTCCACTGGAATGACTTAAACATCAACCCTCAGCCCTGCCTTCTTGACTTGCTAGATGTATTTAGAGGGTCATTCTGAGTAGGAGGTAAAAAATGAAACACAGCTGATCCTAATTGCTTGCTTTGTCAGGACGAAAGTGCTTTATTGACCAGTATAGCTATGGTCTTACTCCTCAGCTTATCTCTGCGTCACTGTGGCTGTGTCAGTAAAAAAGCCACTGATGTATTTTCTTAATGTCTGAGATCCATTGACTGTTTGCTGACCTGATTGATTACTTGACTCCCAGCTTGAATCTGTCTCAAGATTGTACCTTCAGTGAAACACGTGGGTTCACTCTGTGTGGTTTTAATGCAATCACTTCAACTTTCTGTGCTTTGGCTTCCCTGTCAAGTCAATAAGTTTGTTGTAAGTGGGTGTGCTGATTTTTTGAGAATATCTGAAGTGTTTAGTGGAGGCTGAGGACAAATGTGCCAGAGTGAGCAAGTCTTGCTTGCCCCAAGATATTCCTGGAGGCCTGCTTTCTCTCTTAAATAAGTCTCCTAGGACCTCCAAAGATAGAAGAGTGGGTGCAAGCCATGTGCATATACATGTTCCATGTGTGAACATGAAGTTATCTCCCTTGAGTGCTCTTTCTGTCTCACCACCCAACCACCACATGTACATACTTAACTCAAATCTCAGCTTCCCCTTCAGTTCCATGGGGAAGCCTCTCCTGACCTCCTGGGCTAGGTCAGGCCTTCCTGATGCTAACTCTCAGAGCAGCTTGCAATTTTTTTTCTTAACACATACCCAGTTGGCAAAGATATATATTTTTTAAATTTTATTTTATTATGTTATGTTAATCACCATACATCATTAGTTTTTGATGTAGTGTTCTATGATTCATTGTTTCCATATAACACCCAGTGCTCCATTCAATACATGCCCTCTTTAATACCCATCACCGGGCTAACCCATCCCCCCACCCCCCCTCCCCTTTAGAACCCTCAGTTTGTTTCTTAGAGTCCATAGTCTCTCATGGTTCGTCTCCCCCTCCAATTTCCCCTCCTTCATTTCTCCCTTCCTATTATCTTTTTTCTTTTTTAACATATAATGTATTATTTGTTTCCGAGGTACAGGTCTGTGATTCATCAGTCTTACACAATTCACAGCGCTCACCATAGCACATACCCTCCTCAATGTCTATCACCCAGCCACCCCATCCCTCCCACCTCCTACCACTCCAGCAACCCTCAGTTTGTTCCTGAGATTAAGAATTCCTCATTTCAGTGAGATCATATGATACATGTCTTTCTCTGATTGATTTATTTTTTTAAAGATTTTATTTATTTATTTGACAGAGAGATAGTGAGAGCAGGAACACAAGCAGGGGGAGTAGGAGAGGGAGAAGCAGGCTTCCTGCTGAGCAGGGAGTGCGATGTGGGACTCGATCCCAGGACCCTGGGATCATGACCTGAGCCAAAGGCAGATGCTTAACGACTGAGCCACCCAGGCACCCTCTCTGATTGACTTATTTTGCTTAGCATAATACCCTCTAGTTCCATCCATGTCATTGCAAATGGCAAGATTTCGGGTTTTTTGATGGCTGCATAATATTCCATTGTGTGTGTGTGTGTGTGTGTGTGTGTGTGCGTATATATATATATATATATATATATATGTATATATATATATATACCACATCTTTATCCATTCATCTGTTGTTGGACATCTTGGCTCTTTCCATAGTATAGCTATTGTGGACATTGCTGCTATAAACAATGGGGTGCATGTACCCTTTCAGTCACTACATTTGTATCTTTGGGGTAAATACCCAGTAGTTGGCAATGATATTTATTTCTGTGACTATTTGGTTAATGTTTGTTTCTCCCACTAATAAGTTCCACAAGGAGGAGGCCATAACTCTTTTACCCCCTGAACCCAGCACAGAGTCCAGTGTATAGCATGATCCCCTTTCTTCTACCTCTGTAGGTACTACTGAAGTATATACACCTCTTTCCTCTTCCCTCTTCCCTTCACTGACCAATGGTTTGAGTTCAGCCACTAGTCACCAGACTTTTCCTTTGCCCATTCTGCTCTCTCTCCATGGGAAACTGCAGCCCATTCAGATGCATAGATGCCAGAGTCATCTCCCCAAAACATCTGGCTTTAATAATCCTCAGGGGGTCCTAGATCAGCTAGACAGATATATCCCTTCTGCTGTTGCTTCCCCCCTCACCTCTTTATCCTTAACTCCCCTATTCTCCACTCCAATTTTTCTGTTTTAGTCAAGCAAATATTTTTAGGTACTGTAATTCTTGTAATAATTCTACATTTTATTGACAGTCTAGGTCCACTATCCCTTTCTTAGCTGGTATAAAATTAATTTCCTTCCAGGAGTTTTCTCTGATTAAACCCACTTACCTCAGACATTTCCTGGTTCAGTTCATTAAACACAGTGCTCCCTACCAGGTTCAGTGTAGTCATAATCAGGTGTCTACCATCATTTAGATTTTATTTAACAGTATTACTGAGCACTTACAGAGTGTCAGACACTGTGGCAAGCCCTGGGGATATGACTGTGATCATGACTGATGTAGTTCTTTCTCCATAAACTGGACAGTCCAGTAGGAGATTCAGACATGGAACAAGGAACTACAGATGATGAATATTTCAAAAGGGCAAGTACAGGGAGCTTGGGTAGCTGACTCAGTTTGGGGCCCAGCAAGGCCTCCCTGAGAAAGAGCCATCTTAGCTGGGACCTAAAGATAAGTAGGGGCTAAGCTGATTCAGGGGTAGGAGAGGATCAGAAAGGGGTAGGATAGTGAAGGGGTTCTAGGACTAGCTGGTGAGAAAACCCTGCATGAAACAGAAGCAAAGAATAGTGGAAAAGAGAAACAAGGGCCAGAATATCAGGATCTTTAGGCCATGGGAAGAAGTTTGAATTTTATTCCAAGGAAAAGTAAAGTGACGAGATAAAGTTTTCAGTTAAAAAAAAACAAAAACTCTGATTGCTATAAAGCAAAT
The DNA here is from genome assembly GCF_009762305.2 of Zalophus californianus. Taxonomy (NCBI): domain Eukaryota; kingdom Metazoa; phylum Chordata; class Mammalia; order Carnivora; family Otariidae; genus Zalophus; species Zalophus californianus. The sequence goes on along the minus strand of NC_045612.1, from coordinate 3,660,263 downwards.
GGATTTCAGATGAGCAAGAATGGAAGCAGATATACTAGTGAGGAGGGTGTGTTGGTTACTGATTTATTGCCCCTCAGGTCCAAATTTACCCTTTTTGCCTGTTGTATGAAATTGGATCTGGTCCCTCCAAATATTTTTTCCTTGCCAGTTGTTACAGAAACTTTGTCAGTAGAAGACACTAGGGAGATATTACAGGAGGAAAAGAGATTTTCTTCCTGGTTCTGGTGTGTTTCATCAGCAGGCTCTTAGAGCTTATATGGATGGCTTCTTCAGGTCTCACCTCTGTAGCACAGATGACTTCCCCAGTGTCTGGCCCTTGCAGTACTTAGAGCTTTTCCAGAACTCAGATCCTGAAGTGAACAGTGGTCAGCAGCACCCAATGGCCAGCAGTTTCTTCTGGCACCCCCCTTGGCAGTTTTGGTGGGACACCTACCAGTGAATAGCATTCCTAGAGGACACATTTCTGACAAGTTCCTAAGGGTGAATTTTCAGTACATCTGTCAGTGCAGCACCACAATGACTTCTCTGCCACTCAGTGAGCCACGATGGTGCCCTCTCCAACAGGGTATGCATCCCCAAGGTCAACAGTGGCTGGGGTATTTGAAGGAGCTTTCCATTGGGTGCTCCATATCACTCATAAGGGTAGTGCCTGCTCCTTATATTTGCTATTCTTATGTTCTTTAGAGTTCTCTACCTGTTACTTGCTAATCCCTAATTAATTCAACCCCCAGTCATAGTTAATAATTATTTCTTTAAATAGTTTTACTGAAGTATAGTTTATAAACCACAGAATCTACTGGTTTTAAGTGTACAGTTCAGTGGTTTTTAATAAGTTTACAAAGTTATAAAACCACCATCATGATATAAAAAATATTGTGCCCATTCACAATCACTCTCTGTCTGCATTCCCAGCCCTACTTTCTGTCTCTGTAGATTAGCATTCTCTGGAATTTCCAGAATGTGTGTTCTTTTGTCTGACTTCTTTTACTGAGCTTTTCCCCTCCTTAAATTGTGGTTAAGAATACACAGCATAAAATTTACCATCTTAACCACTTTGAGTGTACTGTTTAATGCTTTTAAGTATTATCACATTTTTCCAAAACAAATCTGTAGAACTTTTTTCATTTTGCAAAACTACTAACAATTCTTTATATTAAACTTTCCCTGTTGAAATCATTGTGTAGTTTCCTTGTCATGATTGGACCCAGACTGATACAGAAGTGAATACAGTGTCCCAGGAAAGAAATACTGGGGCTTAGATTAGGAGTAGCAGTAGAGTTAGAAAGAAGAAGGCATGATATTTTTTTTATGCAGGAGTCAATAAGTCTGGCTGATGGATTGAGGGGTAAAATAAAAAAAAAGAATCAAGGATGACTTCTGGTATTCTTGCTTGGGCTCTGGGTGACAGTAATACCCTTCATTGAGGGGAAAGCACTTACTTGGAAATAGAGTACTTGAATGAAAGGATGCATCCTCTCAAATTTGTCTTTGCTTTTGGTATGTACTTGGCATAGTTTGCAACAATGGCTTTCAACACTGGCTGTGCATTAGAATCACTTGGGAGCTTTTAACATCTATAGATGTCCTGGCTCCATCCCAGAGTAATTGCATTAAAATATCTGGAGATGGAGTCTAGACACTGATAATTTTGAGGAGCTCTCCATGTGATTATAATATGTATCCATGTTTAAGATCCATCAAAAAATATTCAATTAGGACTTGTCATCAAAATAAAGGGATATAGGGGAAGACCCCATGGCTGGCCTGGATACTAGAAAAGGTAGGTTAGTTAGGACAACATCAAATGCTATCAAATGAAAGGATAAATATGGTGAGAAGTGTGGATGGGTGTTAGTTGGTAGAGTCATTACCCATACGACCTGTGTGCCTGCCCATGTCAGGTACTATATATCTGTTATCTATTGTATTTGTCAGGGTTTTCCAGAGAAACAGATCCAACAGTTTGTTTATTTGTTTGTTTATATATACTATTAGCTCTGTATCTCTGACAAACTCTGACTGCCTATGTATATATTTGAAGAAATTGACTCATGTGATTGTGAGGGCTGGCAAGTCCAATTTCCTCTGGGCAGGCCAGTCAGCCTGGAAACTCAGGCAAGTTTTCTATGTTGCATTCATGAAAGCACAATTCTTTTTCTTTGCTCAGTCTTTGTTCTTAGGGCCTCCCACTGATTGGGTGAGGCCCACCCACACCACCAAGGGTCATCTGCTTTACTCAAAGTATACTGATTGTAAATATTTATCATATCTAAAAAGTACCTCCTCAGCAACATTTTGACTGGTGTTTGACCAACAGCTGGGCACCATAGCCTAGCCAAGTTGACACATAAAGTTAACTATTACATCTACTTTAATTTTCACTACTCCGAGGGAGGTTGTACCTACAGTGCAGATGAGAAAATTGAGGTGGAGCAAAACTAATTAATTTGCCCCAGTTCATTCAGGTAGAGGATGGCTGTGCAAGGATTAAAACCCAGGTCTTTGGGACTCCACAGTCTCTCTTGAAACCAGAGAGACCAAAAGTCTATTTCTCTGGTAGTCTCTGAGCTTTAGGTTGTATTGAGCTGAGGAAAGGGAAGCCCTAGTGGTAGTCTCCTTTCCTCAATCAGAGGGACAGTAGTCTCTCTTTTCTCTCTTCTTGTCATATCTGCTCCTTTCCATGGTTCTCTGGAGTCAGCCACATTTTGCTCTTTGTGAGAGCACAGGGTTTTCCTATGAACTTGCTAAGGAGATGACCTTCCTTCTTGACCTAGGGACTAACCTCACCTGTCTCTCCTACTCCCTTTCCTGGTTAGAAGTCAGGCTTTTGCTAACACCTTGAGGAGAGAACTTTAGTTTGTAGCTCTGGGTTTTGGTCTGAGGAGCAGAAAATCAGGAATCATCCCATATCTAATCTTTCTCCTCTGCCACACTGGTCTCTGGTTGGCATGACTTGATGTTTCTCTTCTCCTTTGAAAAAGGTTTTTACCCCTCCTTCTTCAGGGAAGCCTGGGATCTAAAGTTCTGTCTTTAGAATGACCCTAGATTGGTGTTCCAAGCACCAACTTGCTAGTGCAAATGATAAATGTTATAAGGGATTATTGCAAAAAGAAAACAAATTTCCATTTGCAATCTGATGGGACACATTTCTATAACTCTTGCCTCAGCTGTTTGCTCAGGTATGTATGTGAGTGATAATTTCTTTAGCAGGAGAACTAATTCCCCTACAGCAGCCTCTGAGAGAAGCTGGGTAAAGGTTAAGGAAGCTGTTAGCCTGATATCCTTAGCAAGGAAGAGAATGGAGGAACATGTTGTTAGAACTGAGTTGTTAATTTGGTTACTTTTCAGAGAGACTAGGGACTTCTTAATTCTTGTTCTACCTGTCCCCAGAGTTTAATTCTTCTGACTAGGCTCACCAGGGCCCACAGGAGCTGTAGGCATCAAGGTATCCCAGCTCTATCAGAAATTTCATTCAGTTTAACAAATAGTTCTTGGGTATCCCCCTAAGAAGTTCATACAGAAATGATAGATGTATGCACAGGAGCACAGAGGAGAGGCATAGATACAGAAAGGGGCAAAAGGAGATGAGGAAAGCTGCCTGGATGGTATGTTGCTTGAATTAAATCTTAAAATCATTGAAGGGTTTTAAGCAGAAGAGTGATTCAATCAAAATAATATTTTCGAAATATCTAGATGGTGGCTGGTGTTCATAATTAACATTTTTGATTACCTGCTCTATACCAGTGAAATGTTTTCAAAAACATCTGCCCAAAATATATAAACATATACAGCTAAACTGAATACACTGTGTACATGAACACACTTAAATATAAAGGGAAATGATGAGATAATACCTAAACAAAGCTGAATAAAGTTTCAAATCTTTTCATCCTGAATCCAAATGGGTCATCCTGCAGTGGGGTCCTGGAGTCCCTGACAGATTCAGGCCCTGCAGGAACTGCCAGCAACATGGGCATCATTTTAATGGAACCTGACAAAGTGTGGACTCTTCCCACAATGCCCTGCTTCTTCTGGGGACTTTAGGCCATAGGTTCACAGTCCTAAGTGTTCCCAACTCCCTGGCCATGCATTTCCCCTGACCACCACTGTTAGGCCAGGAAAGTTTCAGCACAACTTGTGTAGAGGATTAAGTTGAGGCTAGAGAATCAGCAACTCAGTTTGTAGTGCAGGTGTGAAATGACAGAGGTCTGGACTGTGGGGTAGCAGTGGGAATGGAGAGAAGTAAGAGAGATTTGAGAATTTTTTTTTTAAATAGGCTCCACACCCAGCATGGAGCCCAATGTGGGGATTGAACCCACCCCCCTGAGATCAAGACCTTAGCAGAGATCAAGAGTTAGATGCTTAACTGACTGAGCCACCCAGGTGCCCCTAGTCATTTAAGAAATTTTAATGAGACAGGATCCACAGGACTCAGTGATGGATTGAATGTGGGGATGTGGAAGACGGAGACAAGGGTGAGTGCCTTTGGCCAGCCCCATAGGTGAGGTGCCACTGAGATGGAGAATACCAAAGGACAACCAGAATCTTATTTTGGTGGGAGAGAATAGGGAGAAAGAAAAATCATGATAACAATTGTAAGTTAGATATTTAGTAAGTAACTCCTGTGTGCACAACACTGAACAAGGTACTGTGGAGGATGCAAGGAGTCATCAGGTACTTGCCCTGTGCAGGAATAACAGCAGTGTTTGAAATTTGTTCCTTTGCCTCTGGTCCAGAGGCCTGGCCTGCTCTGTCCTTTCCTTGCAGCCCACAGAACACACAGTCTGCCCCTGGATGGGGAACTGAGAGGGCAGAGCTAGAATAGATTGTGTTCCACGGTGTCTGTCCTCATAGTCGTCTTCATGGACAGTGAGGAAGGTCTTTCTCTGACAGTTCTAGTCCAGGCAGCAGTAGTCGACTGAAGACTTCAGGCTGGACTTTGTTCTCTTCGACTATTATTTACTATAACAGCAATATTATAACACTATTAAGGAACATTATAGGAAATTTGCAAATAAAAACATAGCCCATAATTCCCACATGGTAGTTCATAAGAGCTTATTTTCTATCCCACGTTGCCTCTCAGGCCTCGACCACATGTGTGTATTTTTTTTACATTGCTGTAATTACAGTCATATATGCAGCCTTTTCCATTTACCATTAAAGTGTAAGCCCTTTCCATGTTGCAACATTGTCTTCATAATGATATTCTTTAATGGCTGCATAATACTCTTTGGAGATGATCTACGATAATTTTCTTAACCATGCCAATATTGTTTAACATCTAGATTGTGTCTAATTCCTTGCATGAGGCATGAATTACCTGACTTGCTTGTAAAGGGCTGCCTTGGTTCTCTCCTCTTAAAGGAAAACATTTTGCAAACATAGTTTCCAGCTGAGAAGTGACAGAACACTCTACTAGATCCAAATGCTGCTTGGACTTCCATTTTCTGGTGGTGGAGAAAATATCTTGTTTTTTACATTTAGCGGTTAATGGAAAGATACCCAAGGCAGGAGTCAGAATCAAGTGAGGTAAGGCAAGGACTGAGACCAAGAATAGAAGGTGAAACAGCAATATGTGTGTGTGTGTGTGTGTGTGTGTGTGTGTGTGTGTTTGTGTGTTTGTGTGCATACACATGTGTATGTTATGGGGTTGGAGATCAGGAATCAGGCTAGAATGAGGTTGTATCTCAGGAGGGCACATGACATTAGGTAAAGCTATGGGCTGGGAGTGGGTTTATTTGATGTTTGGACAGTGTGACATTCTTTAAAAAACACCCTTAACATGTCAGCTGTTTTAATACCATATAAGTATGCATGGCAACGTCGTATCTTTCCAGAAGCACTTTCATCTCACTCTCCATGTAATCCCACACCTTTCCTCAGTCAAAGACTTCTGTGAACCCCTCTCATTGCAGACCCTGCCTTAGAAGCTGCAAAAACTACACCAGTCAAAGGCTTTGTATGTCCTAGATAGGTTCCCAACTCTGGTTCCTATACACAGTCTAGGGTAGGCCATGACTACCCAAGTGGAAGACGCAGGGGACTGGGCAGCCTCTGCTTTTCTCCCACCCTTCTGGGAAGATCTGAGCTGCCCTGATTGGTCAAACCTCCTGGTCCTAAAGACTCTACCAATGGGAAGGGGTATTATAGTTAGTTATTGAGGGACTGCTTTGGCCACAGGGAGATGGCCCACACTTGATATGTCTCAGCCACTTCAGGTGGCACAATTTCATTTTTTACATTAGGGTCAGTTTAAGTTTTAAATAAATTACAGGCATCAGGATAAATCTGTTGCTTCTGTTCCCTTTGATATGAATGAATCCCAGCTTATTAGGCAGATAGGATCTTTTCTCTTTCGGCCTGAGACATCATCTGGACAAATTACTTTCCATAAAGAAAGGAGAGCAGGTGACACTGAAGTCAGTTCTGGTTCAGAGAATGAAGGGTCTAGGACAGAAGCAGCCTCTGTCTACATTGTTGGGGGCCACTTTGTCTCCAAGGAACAGGAGATAAGATGGTTGATCCTTGACAGAGTCTCTGTCCCTATAGAGAGCCAGAATGGCCATGGTGACCATATAAGAGAATTGGGTTTGACTTTATATATACCTAAATTACATCCCAGCTCTGTAATAATAAAAATAAAAATAAATAATGAATTTATTGAGTAGCTACTATATGTCAGGCAATATACTGAGTGCTGGTGATAAAACAATCAACAAAACAGACAAAAATCCCTATTGTTATGGAGATAGCAATAAATAAATAAATAAAATGTATAGGATATTGTGTGGTGATAACTTGCAATAGGGAAAAAAATAAAGCAGGAGGTACGGTTAAGGGGGCAATGAAATTTTAGATAGAGTGGTCTGAGAAGGCCCCCCTGAACAAAGACCTGAAGAAAGTGAGGGAGAGAGCTGAATTAGTCAATGTTCTCCAGAGAAACAGAATCAATAGGAGATATTTATTTGTTTGTTTATTAATTATGAGGACTTGGCTCACATGCTAATGGAAGATAAGTCCCATAATCTGTCATCGGCTAGATGGAGATGCAGGAAAGCCAGTAGTGTAGTTCCAAAGGCCTGAGAACCACAGGGCCAATGGTGTAAGTCCCAATCTGAGAGCAGAAGTCCAATATATTCCAGCTCAGTAGTCAGGCAGAGAGCAAACTTCTCCGTCCTCTACCTTTTTGCTCTATTTAGATCCTCAGTGGATTGCTTGATGCCCACACATTGGGAAGAGTGAGCTTCTTTACTCAGTCCAGCCATTCAAATGCTAATCACTTCTGAAAACACCCTCACAGACACACCCAGAAATAATGTTTAAGCAGATATCTGGGCACCCTGTGGCCCAGTCAATTTGACACATAAAATTAACAATAACAGGAACCATGTGGCAAAAAGCTTTACAAAACAAGGGAACATCATGGGGCAGATTATGACTCTGCAAATAATTAATAAATATATCACAATTCATTAGGTTCCCTAGTGTCTCTACTCCTTTAGTTAAGATGTACTTGAGGAGAAGCAGCCTTGATGATCATGTTTCAGCGAGGCCTTGCAACCCACAGATGAAAAATCCACAAATAGTTACCAAAAGTAAATTGTATTAAATAGCAGGGACTTTTCCCATGCTAGCTCTCTGACTTTGAGCCACCTATTTTCTCTCTTTGGGCCTCATTGCTTCATTTGGGAAATGGGGACATGATTGTTTCTACTCTTGGGGGTTGCTGTGAGGCTCCAGTGAAAAATTACTATGGAAGTGCTTTGTACCTAGCTTCCTGAAAATAGCAGGGATTGTTCCTACCAGCCTGGGCCTGATAAATGTCCTGCTTGCCAGTGGATCAAGTTAGTCATTAGCCTGTCCCCAGCACCACAGAAACTAGAAGGCTACACTGAGACCTCAGCTAGTGAGAGAAGTTGTATGAGAGAAGTTCAGCTCAGGGCTGGAGAGGGGAAGAGAGGCTTTTTGGTTTCATGCATGCAGAGAGCTGAGATACAGGCTTGGCACTTTTGGGGGACTGGTTAGATGTCCTGTATTCGTTTCCTATGGCTATGTAACAAATTACCACAAACTTAGCAGCTGAAAATAATACCCATTTATTCTCTGATAGTTTCCCTGGGTCAGGAAAACTTAACTGAGTGGTCTTCTTGGGGCCTCACAAATCAAGATGTGGGCGACACCAGGCTCTAACCCGGGACTTCAGGGAAGGATCTGCTACCAAGCTCACTCAGGTTGCTAGCACACTGCAATTTCACGATGGATGTCCTAGTTTCTTTGCAGGGTGTTGGTCAAGGGCTGTTCTCATCTCTTAGAGTTCATTCTTTGATCCTTGCATATGGGCCTCTCAATCTTCAAAGCTAGCAAGAGTGCACTGAATCTTCCTTGTGCTTTGAATCTCTTTCACTTCTTCTGCCACCAGCCAGAGAAAACTCTGCTTTCCAAGGGCTCCTGTGATTAAATCAGATCAGCCTGGGTGATCTCCATATCTTAAAGTCGACTGATTTGGAACTCTGTATCTGCAAAATCCCTTTACAACAGTATATAGATTAGTGTTTAATTTAATAACCTGGGAACAGATGTCTTAGGGAAACATATTTAGAATTCTATCTGCCACATGTCCTCCCTGAGTTATTAGAATCATGTCAACAATTTTCCTTCGGGGTCTATTTCAAGTCCCATAAGATGAAACAAAGATTGTAAGCACAGAAATCAAACAATACTTTCATTCTTCTATTGTCTGTGTTTTTCTCTAGTGGTCTGGCTAAGCTTGTGCCTTGAGCACAGGTGCCACGTATATCCAGAAGGAATTGCTGTTCTAGCTGTCAATCATCATCAAAAGGGAAGAGTCTATTTCTCAGGCATAAAACTGAAAGTCCAAGGCAGCCCCTTGAAACGTAGTAAGAGATGATTCTTAGGGCCGTTGGGAAGGATCAACAGCCATTTGGGTCACAGTCTTTCTGGCAGAATGACAGTAAGAGACTAGTATGGGAGAAGAGATTTCTCAAGGCTCAAGAGTTGGACAATGTTGGTCTATCTGCCATTCCCCACATAGATATTCTCCCTTCATGTCCCTCTAGAAGGTGATGTTTAATCCTCCTAAGCTGAAGTGATTCCAAACAATGATGCAAGCCACAAGCCAACAACCCAACGTAGACAGGACTTGGTATTAGAGGAAACCATAAGCTTTCCATCTGGGCATCTATAGACACCTGGGTCAATTGGGGATGGACCATTGTCTTTTTGGGTCTTTCCACTGGACTTCAGATCAGTGACTCAACGCACTATTTCTTCTGATGAGAAGACTGCATTTCCATCCAGGCAGTGAATGATGTAAGAAACTTGGATCCCGAGCAAAGAAAGATAGCTAAGCCAAGGGTCTGGGGCAGCCTGGAGGGCAGGGTGGGACCTATCAGACAATAGCACTAGAGGGCCCCAGCCATCTGCCACTAACAATCCCCAAATGATCAGAGGAAGGAGGGAGCAAAGAAACTTCAGGATTGAACACAAATGACTTTTCCTAAATGCAATTACAGCAGAAGCCATGTAATTCGGAGAGAAGGATTTCAAAACTTTCACCTCAGGTCTAGGGTGGGAGGGCAGGAGAGCTGACTCTGTCCTCATTAAATAAGCAAACCTGGCTCAGTTCTAATTGTAGCTCTCTTTTCACAGCTATGATTACGCCAAGAGACAAGTCACATACTTTTTCTTCCAGTACATCAGACAAGCAAAAACCAGTGAATCCCACACAGAAGGTGGTGCAGAGTTAATGTGAATGAATGAATGAAAAAACAGGAGATAGTTAAGTAAGAGAACCTTAAGAGAGAGAAAATGATGTTGGTACTGACTCATAATGTGACAAGGTGACATTTCACCTCATTGGGAAACTTCTGCCTAAATGTTGTTGAGGGGTCAGGAAGAATTTTTTCAAAGGACTTCTCACTAAGTTCGATCACCCAGGGTATAAAAGGCAGGCAGGAATTTGAGCCGCTGCTATTCTCTCCTCTCCTGTAAAACTAGTTCTTGGGTTCTTCAGGAGTGATGTTAGGAGAAAGATGGCGGTGAGACAAAAGACTGGAAGCCAGAGAAGGTAGGTAAATGTGTTGATTCTTAAAATGCAAAAATAAGCTCAGGAACATGGAATAGACCAATGATCATATAAGACTGTAGTTTTTTTAAAAGATTTTATTTATTCATTTGAGACAGATACAGTGAGAGCATGAGCAGGGGGAGAGGGAAAAACAGACTCCTCACTGAGCTGGGAGCCAGACGTGGGGTTCAATCCCAGGACCCAGAGATCATGACCTGAGCCAAAGGCAGATGGGTGGCCCAAATGTTATACTTAAAAGAGGAGAAACCTGGGGCACCTGGGTGGCTCAGTCCTTAAGCATCTGCCTTCAGCTCAGGTCATGATCCCAGCATCCTGGGATCAAGCCCCGCATCAGGCTCCCTGTTCAGTGGGAAGCCTGCTTCTCCCTCTCCCACTCCCCCTGCTTGTGTTCCCTCTCTTGCTGTGTTACTCTCTGTCAAATAAATAAATAAAATCTTTTTTTTTAAAAAAAAAAAGGAGAAACTTTAGAAGCAAGTTAGTATGGGAAGTCCTAGAAAGAAGAAATAAGAAGTATAAGGATTACCAAAACAGAAAGAAAATGAGTGTATTTGCAAATAATGTGATCATTTACATAGATAGTCCAAGAGAATTAGACATATGTTAGAACTAATGAGAGTCCAGAATGTTTACTAGATGGAAGAGCAGGTCCCTCATATCAATAATATCTTCTACATCAGCAGTAACCGGTTAGAAAATATAAAGGCACCAATATGGGACCAGATAAAGGAAGTATGAAAGATGCAAATGATGGAGATATATAGCACTTAAAGGGGAAGAACTATGAACATGGAAAATCTCAAAATAGTAATGTGGAGTGACAAAAATGAGAGGTGTCATTGGTCCACACTACTAGCTAGAACTTATTGTGGTATGTTCTGCATGTTGTTCTAAGAGCTTCCCAGTTATTCCTCACTACAAACCGTATCAGGTTGAAATTAAAAAGCTCCCTTCTTTATTAGTAAGAAAACAGAGATGCTGAGAGGTTAGTAAGTCGTGAAGTTAGGGTCCAAATTCAGCATCCTGACTTCGGAGGCTGTGCTTTTACCATTGATATTACCCAGTACTGTTTGCATGGCAGGGGCATTGAGTGGCCACAGAATGGAAGCATCCTCATGATTTATCCCTCATTTAACAGTGCACCTTACAGTTTGTAAAGCAACTTCTTGCCCAAGATCTCATGTGGTCATCATGACACATTTATAGATGAAAAAAGTAGAGCTCTGAGATTAAACAACTTGTAAGGAAATGAAGGAACCAGGACAAAAACTCTGATCTTTTGCCTCCTCCCTCAGTGCTTTTTCTACTATGCTAGAGCCAGGGGTACCATGGCAATGCTAGCAGTCATCTGCTGTAAAACACCTATTTTTTTGGTTCATTTTAGTTAGTTTTGTTTTGTTTTTTGTCTTTTTACATTTCCAAACTGCATGCACCAATACTTTGGTAAAATGCAATAAAACTGAATTACTAGAAGGGTGAAAATTAAGGCACAAATTATTTTCAAAATTATTTTATTGTTAAATTTACTGGGCATTATCAAATTGCTATAAAAGTTTTGAAACACTTTCAATTTCTGTACTTACCTCATTACAATCTGGTCCTGATCCATGGACCACACTTTGAGTAGCACTGTTCTAGGGTTGTTCATCCTTTCAGCCTTCCATCTCTGTCCTCCTCAGCTTCTTTCCTCCCAGTATTACCTGAGAGATCACCAAAGAGCCAACCGCTAAGAAGCAAGGCTCCTGTTGGGATGCAGAGTGGGACTAGAAAAGAGGGCCCGTGCCCCAAGGCCCAGCAGGCCACTTAGTCCCTGTCCTGGATTTGCCTGTGCTGGGGTTAGGCATGCATCGTGGATGGTTTGGGAGAGTGGAAATCACCTGATGTGATTAAAAAAAGTAACACCAGGAAGGAAGGCAGTTGCTGGTTGATTACAGTTACAGGAGACATAGTTATCTATCAGGGTACAGTGCCAGAACTCTGACTCTGAGGGTTTTGACTATCCATAACCACCAGCCAGCCTGCCTGGGAGGATTTTTGGAGAAACAACTTGGAGAGAGCTCTTTGCCCAGAGTTTCCTCTTCCAGTGCAAATTTCTTTCATATGAACATCTGACTTCACTCTGGACTGTCAAGATCAGAACACTGGTGATGGATTTGGGGCAGGGCTTATTTCATGGGTGTGCAATCAATGTAGTCACATTGGGCCCCATGCTGGGTTAAATGCCCTACTGTCATTATCTTGAAATTCTTAATAATTTTGAAAAAATGGGCCCCATGTTTTCATCTTACACTGGACCACACAAATTATGTAGCCAGTCCTGATAGGGACATATCCAACAGGGGAATCAACAGTGTGCCACAGTGGGAGGCACTGGGAGAGGGACAGTCAGGCTGGATTTCCTCCCACGAAACAGAACAAAAATGCCAATTCCCCCATGGAGCAGTAGAGAAATTGGCAGTCACTGTGAATCACATATTGTAAGTAAGACGTCATTTGTGTGTGTGTGTGGGGGGGAGGTGATAAAACTCTATTATCAATACTTAATGAGATGTTAAGATCTACTGTGTTTCCAAACTGAATCAAACATTGTCTTAGTTTCCTCTCATGAGATTTCAGTAACTTCAGGAGGATTAATTAATATAGATAATTGCTTTGCATGCATTAACTCTTTTAATCCCCATGCCTCTTCAATTTAAATGTCGTTAGCCTCCTTTTGCAGACAAAGAAACTGAGGCACAGAACAGTTAAGTGATTTGCTTCAAAGCCTATTCTCTCACATGTGATACCATTCACTTCTTTGATTCTCTGGGCTCTGTGTGGGAGTAGTGGTGGGCCAAAAGGGAAGGATTGCCTCCAAATATTGGCACCAGCTTCTGAGCAGTGAAATTGCCAGAGAGCCACCGTGGGGGCTGTAGTCTGTGAGGAATCCACACCTCTGGGATTGAGAAAATTTGTGGAGTGCTGGGGACCTGTGAGGGTGGGGTGACCTCTATGGGTCTGACACATACACATGTTCTTTCAGCATGGTCACCTGCCTCTTGCTGAGTAGACCTGCCAGAGTGCCTTCTTCTCTGTTTCTTCTTCTCTGAATCTACCCTGGCCATCCACTCTCTCTTCCTTGCCTTCCAGAGCCAATGAAGACCCTATTCTCCTTCTTGACAAGAGCTATGCTTTTGACCTGTGCTTCTGAGTCCTTCAGAGTCCCTCCAAATGAACAGTTCCCAGGCAGCCCTAAGACAAAGGTGATTGGAAAATGGGTGGAAAGCAGCATAAGATAGAATATAGACCAAGAAGGAAACCAAGTGGTCCAGAGATGTACCCCGCTCCTCTCCAGAAATGGAAACTGCACAAGTGCACTGCTTCCATTTGGCCTGGGACTCTGTTACCTCCTCTCTAACCACCTAGAGAAACATTTAGAACTAATGCTAACGACTAAGTCTAGGACCTAAGAATGACTGTGCTCAAGTGTTCGTGGGTCTAGAGTAAATCAAGTAAATCTTCAAACTGATCTATCATGCCTTTGGTAATTTATCCAAAATTCTCTTCTTTGCAATTGTACATTTAGCAAAGCATTTGCTTTTTATTGGCCTCTAATGTTGATACCCCTGTTTCCCCCACCTGGACTCTCCCCATCAGTTATCCTTTATTTCCAGCATTTTCAATCTCTTCCTTTATCCTGCTCTTTCTCCTAAGCTTATAACCATTTTATCTCTTTTAGTCTTAAAAAAGAAAATTCTTCCCACTCCCTGTGAAGTTTCCTCTCTCCTCTTGACCAAAATTTTATAGAGTTGGTCTATATGTGCTACCTCCTCTTCTCTCTTACAACTTCTTAAGGCCATGGATCTGGTCCCATTCCCTTTTCTCCAAGGTCACCCATGAGTGCCTCATTGTCAACGCACCATGTTTCATCCTCCTGTACCTACCAGATGTCATTCAGCTTCATGTTCCATTTCCTCTTAAAACCCCTCTCCTTCTTTAGTTCCCATCATGCAGCAAGCTGTTCTCATGTCCTTCTGCGACTGCTCTTTGCTGATCTTCTGCTCACTTATAAAGTTCTTTCTCAGGCCTCTTCTCTTTTCTTTTACACTCTTTCTCTTAGAGACGACATTCATACCCCAGATTCAGCCATTATCTATGTGGTAAACTCAAGAATCTGTATGTAGCACAATCCTGCCTCCTAAGCTCCAGACTCACATATGGAGACACTTGAGAAGCTCCACTTGCATATTCCACAAGCACCTCTAATCTTATCTGGGTCAGATTTAACTTAGCATATTCTTATCCCCTTTCTCAAAATCTCCCAAGCGTTTTCTATTTCAGGAATAAGCATCATTATCCATCTCTGCACTCAAGCCAGAAATTTGGAATTTATTCTTGACTCTTCTCTCTTTATCACTTCTTAATCCTTCTCCTCTTCTCACTTTCCACACTTTCTGGATGAGTTCATCTATTCCTCTGGCTTGCCAAATCAATCTTCAGCTCAGATCTTTTTCCTAATCTCCAGACCCATGAGGTCAATGCCTAGTAGACAACTCCAATTAGACAGCTTAACATGTCTAATGTTAATACTTAATTCATGTTCTTTTGCTACCCCAATCCCCAGCCCTGTCTTACTCTTATTATTTCCTATCTTGATATATGACATCACTTATCCAATCAGATTTCCTGGCAGAAATTTGGAAGACTCCTGCCCCACCAATATCTAATCTATTACCAATATTTGTCAATTCTACCTGCAAAATATACCTTATAGGCTCCTAGAAATCCACTTATCACCCAAGGTTAAGGATTTCTGATCAAGACTAATCAGTATGACACAAATATCTATTTCTAATTCAGGCTTCCCTCCTGTTTTCTGGACCAATTGTCTAACTGCATAATGAACACTTCTTTCTGGCTATTGCTCAGTTTCCTGAATATATCCACCACCAAAATCCATCACGTGCCTCCTTCGTTCTCTATTTATTCTTGGTTTTTGCAGGGGCACCACCATCTTCCTCTTGGTGTCCCATTCTAAAAACCTCTAAAACATCTGTTCCACCCTCATCCTTTATATTCGGGTTTGTTGATTCATCCTCCTCCACAACACTCACATTCTTTTTTTTTTTTTTTTTTTTGTATGTGTGGTTTGTGTGCGATGGAGATGTGCTTTGTATGGTGTATGTTTGGTGTTTGTGTAGTGCCTAGACCTGGCACCTTTTCTCATGGACCCACCCATGGGGCTTCGGGAGCCCCACCAAGGGCCAAGAAGGGAGGAGGCTGGGGAATGTGAAGCAGATGTCCCCTACAGTGGTCAGGCTTCTCCTGGCCTCCCATCTCTCAACTTCTTAGAGTTTTATTCCTTTCTTTTCTTGAGATTTTTTCCCGTGTGTTTATTTTTTATTATTTTTCAAGATGAGGAGAAGGAAATTACCCAGCAAATGGGCATTTTACAAGAAGTCCGAATCTTATTTTTCCTGTCCTGCCCACCGGGGTTGGGGAGACCAGGCCCCTCTCTAGGGACCCATTGTCCCAGCCTTGTTCCCGTGTTTTGTGTCCCGTGTCGCCTCTGTCGCCCCGTGTTTGCGTTTGACCACGTTGCACTGTTTGCATGCGCCGGAGGCAGTCTGTCAGAGGCTTGGAGTCCATTCGTGTGTTGCTGCCACCCGCCCACCTGCCTCGTGAGATGGAATCATAATAAACCACATGAGGACACCGCTAAAAAACAAAACAAAACAAACAAACAAACAAAAACTGGGTGGGTGTGTTGTGGTATGTATGTATGATATACGTACAGTATGTTTGTAGTGTATGTGTTGTGCGTGGGTTACTTGTGTGCTATGTGCATGCTGTATGTGCAGCATCATTTGGGGTGGTATATGTGTGCTGAGAGTGGTGTGTCTATGATGTGTGCATGGGGTGTGTGTGTGGTGTCGTTTTAGTTATTGATTTTTTTAAAAATTTTATTATGTTATGTTAGTCACCATACAATACATCATTAGTTTTTGATGTGCTGATCCATGATCCATTGTTTTCGTATAACACCCAGTGCTCCATGCAGTACGTGCCCTCCTTAATACCCATCACCGGGCCAACCAATCCCCCCTCTCCCCTCCCCTCTAAAACCTGGTCTGTTTCTCAGAGTCCATAGTCTCTCATGGTTCATCTCTCCTTCTGATTCCCCCCCTTCATTTTTCCCTTCCTTCTCCCAATGTCCTCCATGCTATTTCTTATGTTCCACAAATAAATGAAACCATATAATAATCGACTTTCTCTGCTTGACTTATTTCACTTAGCATAATCTCCTCCAATCCCATCCACGTGGATGTAAAAGTTTGGTATTCATCCTTTCTGATGGCTAAGTAATATTCCATTGTATATATGGACCACATCTTCTTGACCCATTCATCTGTTGGAAGGGCATCTCGGCTCTTTCTGCAGTTTGGCTATTGCAAACATTGCTGCTATGAACATTGGGGTGCACATGGCCCTTCTTTTCACTATCCTTGTCTTTGGGGTAAATACCCAGGAGTGCAATTGCTGGGTCATAGGGTAGCTCTATTTTTAAATTTTTGAGGAACCTCCACACTGTTTTCCAAAGTGGCTGTACCAACTTGCATTCCCACCACCGGTGTAAGAGGGTTCCCCTTTCTCCACAACCTCTCCAACATTTATTGTTACTTTCCTTGTCCATTTTTGCCATTTTAACGGGTGTAAGGTGGTATCTCATTGTGGTTTTGATTTGAATTTCCCTGATGGCTAATGATGATGAACTTTTTTTTCATGTGTCTGCTAGCCATTTGCATGTCTTCTTCAGAGAAGTGTCTTTTCATATCTTCTGCCCATTTTTTGACTTGATTATTTATTTTTTGGGAGTTGAGTTTGAGAAGTTCCTTATACATCTTGGATACCAGCCCTTTATCTGTAGTGTCATTTGCAAATATCTTCTCCCAGTCTGTGGGTTGCCTCTTTGTTTTGTTGACTGTTTCCTTTGCTGTGCAGAAGCTTTTTATCTTGATGAAGTCCCAAAAGTTCATTTTTGCTTTTGTTTCTCTAGCTTTTGGAGATGTATCTTGAAAGAAGTTGCTGTGGCTGATGTCAAAGAGGTTACTGCTTATGTTCTCCTCTAGGATTTTGATGGATTCCTGTCTCACATTGAGATCTTTTATCCATTTTGAGTTTATCTTTGTGTATGGTGTTAGAGAATGGTCGAGTTTCATTCTTCTGCATGTGGCTGTCCAATTTTCCCAGCTCCATTTATTGAAGAGACTGTCTTTTTTCCATTGCATGTTTTTTCCTGCTTTGTCAAAGATTATTTGACCATAGAGTTGAGGGTCCATATCTGGGTTCTCTGTTCTGTTCCATTGGTCTATATGTCTGTTTCTGTGCCAGTACCATGCTGTCTTGGTGATCACAGCTTTGTAATATAGCTTGAAGTCGGGCAACGTGATACCCCCAGCTTTGTTTTTCTTTTTCAACATTTCCTTAGCGATTCGAGGTCTTTTCTGATTCCATACAAATTTTAGGATTGTTTGTTCCAGCACTTTGAAAAATGTCATTGGAATTTTGATCAGGATGGCATTGAAGGTATAGATTGCTCTGGGTAGCATAGACATTTTAACAATGTTTATTTTTCTGATCCATGAACACGGAATATTTTTCCATCCTTTTGTGTCTTCTTCAATTTCTTTTCATGACTGTTCTGTAGTTCTTAGAGTATAGATCCTCTACCTCTTTGGTTAGGTTTATTCCGAGGTCTTATGGTTTTTGGTGCTATTGTAAATGGAATCATTTCTCTAATTTCTCTTTCTACAGTTGCATTGTTAGTGTATAAGAAAGCAACTGATTTCTGTGCATTGATTTTGTATCCTGCCACATTAATGAATTGCTGTGTGAGTTCTAGTAATTTGGGGGTGGAGTCTTTTGGGTTTTCCACATAAAGTATCATGTCATCTGCGAAAAGAGTTTGACTTCTTTGCCAATTTGAATACCTTTTATTTCTTTTTGTTGTCTTATTGCTGTTGCTAGGACTTCTAGTACTATGTTGAACAATAGTGGCGAGAGTGGGCATCCTTGACGTGTTCCTGATCTTAAGGGAAAGACTCTCAGCTTTTCCCCATTGAAGATGATATTTGCCATGGGTTTTTCATAGATGGATTTTATGAACTTGAGGAATGTTCCCTCTATCCCTATACTCTGAAGAGTTTTAATCAGGAAAGGATGTTGTGTTTTGTCAAATGCTTTTCCTGCATCAATTGAGAGGATGATATGGTTCTTCTCTCTCCTCTTATTAATCTGTTCTATCACACTGATTGATTTGCGAATGTTGAACCACGCTTGCATCCCAGGGATAAATCCCACTTGGTCGTGTGAATGATCCTTTTAATGTATTGTGGATCCTATTAGCTAGGATTTTGTTGCGGATTTTGGAATACATATTCATCAGGGATATTGGTCTGAAATTCTCCTTTTTGATGGGGTCTTTGCCTGGTTTGGGGATTAAGGTAATGCTGGCCTCATAGAATGAGTTTGGAAGTTTTCCTTCTGTTTCTATTTTTTGAAACAGCTTCAGGAAAATAGGTATTATATCTCCTTTGAATGTTTTGTAGAATTCCCCAGGGAATCCATCAGGACCTGGACTCTTGTTTTTTGGGAGGTTTTTGATCATTGCTTCAATCTCTTTATTGGTTATTGGCTTATTCAGGTTGTCAGTTTCTTCCTGTTTCAGTCTTGGCAGCTTATAGGTTTCCAGGAAGGCATCCATTTCATCCAGATTGCTCAGTTTATTGGCATATAGTTGTTGATAATAATTTCTAACAATTGTTTCTATTTCCTTGGTGTTAGTTGTGGTCTCTCACTCATAATTTTATTCATTTGGGTCCTTTCTCTTTTCTTTTGCATAAGTCTGGCTAGGGGTTTATCGATCTTATTAATTCTTTCAAAGAACCAACTTCTAGTTTCGTTGATCTGATCTACTGTGTTTCTGGTTTCTAATTCATTGATCTCTGCTCTAATCTTAATTATTTCTCTTCTAATGTGTGGCTTAAGCATCGTTTGTTGCTTTTTCTCTAGTTCTTTAAGGTGTAGAGTTAGTTGGTGAATTCAGGATTTTCCTATTTTTTCTGAGTGAGGCTTGGATGGCTATGTATTTCCCCCTTAGGACCGCCTTTGCAGTATCCCATAGGTTTTGGACCGATGTGTTTTCATTCTCATTGATTTCCATGAATTGTTTAAGTTCTTCTTTGATTTCCTGGTTGACCCAAACATTCTTTTTTTTTTTAAAGATTTTATTTATTTATTTGAGAGAGAGAGAATGAGAGATAGAGAACACGAGAGGGAAGAGGGTCAGAGGGAGAAGCAGACTCCCCACCCAAACACTCTTGAGCAGAGTGGTCTTTAGCTTCCATGTGTTTGAATTTCTGCCAAATTTTTTCTTGTGATTGAGTTCCAGTTTTAAAGCACTGTGGTCTGAGAATATGCAGGGAATAATCTCTATCTTTTGGTATCAGTTGAGACCTGATTTGTGACCCAGTATGTGGTCTATTCTGGAGAAAGTTCCATGTGCACTCGAGAAGAATGAGTATTCTGTTGTTTAAGGTAGAATGTTCTGTATATATCTATGAGGTCCATCTGGTCCAGTGTATCATTCAAAGCTCTTCTTTCCTTGTTGATTTTCTGCTTAGATGATCTGTCCATTGCTGGGGGTGGAGTATTGAAGTCTCCTCCAATTAACGTATTGTTATCAATATGACTCTTTATTTTGGTTACCAGTTGGCTTATGTAGATGGCTGCTCCCATGTTGGGGGCATAGATATTTACAATTGTTAGATCTTCTTGTTGGATAGACCCTTTAAGAATGATATAGTGTCCTTCTGTGTCTCTAACTACAGACTTTAGTTTAAAATCCAATTTGTCTGATATAAGAATTGCTATCCCAGCTTTCTTTTGAGGTCCGCTGGCATGGAAGATGGATCTCCATCCCTTCACTTTCAGTCTGGATGTATCTTTAGGTTCAAAATGAGTCTCTTGTAGGCAGCATATGGATGGGTCCTGTCTTTTTATCCAATCTGCAACCCTGTGCCATTTTATGGGAGCATTTAGGCCATTCACATTGAGAGTGATTATTGAAAGATATGAATTAATTGTCATTATGTTGCCTGTAAAGTCATTGTTTTTATAGATTGTCCCTGTCAATTTCTGTTGTATATGACTCTTGGGGTCTTTCTCCTTTTATAGAGCCCCCCTTAATATTTCTTGCAGGGCCAGCTTAGTGGTCACATATTCTTTCAGTTTATGCTGGTCATGGAAGCTCTGCATCTCTCCATCCATTCTAAATGACAGCCTTGCCGGATAAAATATTCTTGGCTGCATGTTCTTCTCGCTTAGCACCCTGAATATGTCTTGCCAGCACTTTCTGGCTTGCCAGGTTTCTGTGGATAGCTCTGACGTTAACCTGATATTCCTCCCTCTGTACGTAAGGAATCTCTTCCCCCTAACTGCCCTTAAGATTATTTCCTTGGTTCTAAGATTTGCGAGTTTTACTATTACATGCTGGGGTTTGGCCTGTTTTCCCTGATCTTGGGAGGGGTCCTCTCTGCCTCTAGGACGTGAATGTTTGTTTCATTCCCCAGATTAGGGAAGTTCTCAGCTACAATTTGCTCAAATACGTCTTCTAGTCCTCTCTCTCCACTCCCTCTGGGATTCCAATTATTCTGACATTGGAACGCTTCATGGTGTCACTTATTTCTATGATTCTATTTTCATGGATTCAGAGTTGTTTTTCCCTGGCCTCCTCTTTTCCCTTTTTATCTATTATATTGTCTTCCAGGTTGCTTATTCGTTCTTCTGCCTCACTTACCCTAGCTGTTAGATTATCTAGATTGGATTGGATCTCATTGATAGCATTTTTAAGTTCTGCCAATTCAGCTTTTGTTTCTGCCCTTAGAGACTCTATGCTGCCATTAATTGATTTCTCCATTCTAGCCATTGTCTTCACAATTGCTAGCCTGAATTCCAACTCTGACATCTTGGTTATACCTGCATCCATTTGTAAATCTGTGGCAAATGTCATAATCTCTGAGTCTTTTCTATTTTGGGGGTTCCTCCTCCAAGTCATTCTGTTGATGAGTGGTTGAGGGAATGTATAGATTCCAAATTATTGACCAGAACCCAAGCAAGATGCACCTGTTTTCTAGGGACCTTAGGGTTGCTGGCCTCTTGTTTTCCCAGCCTGTCTTCTGGGGGAGGGGCCTGCCATGTTGTTATTGAGGCAAACCTGTTTGGGCAGAGTTGCCCTGCCCCCCCTGTGGTGGGGGATGGGCTCAGTGGGTATCAGTTTTGGGGGGCTTTTTTTTCTCTGGCGGCTTTCCCTGGTGGCTTTCCATGTCTCTTCCGAGAGTCACAGCAGAAGAGACTGTTTCCAACCCTCTGCCTCAGAGCAGAGAGATCGCAGTCTGTTTTTCAGTGAGCTCTCCAGGCCACACTGTTTCCATTTCTGTCTGTGCTGCTGTAAACTGGAGCTTCCTGGGTTGTGTGCCCCTCCACAGTGCTCCCAGTCCTGCCTCCAGGTCGGGGCATGTCTCTGCCCTTTGTGCTTCTAAAACCGCCAGCTGCTCCAGTTTGCTCGACCCTGCCGCTCAGGGTTTCTGCCCCAGGGGCTGCCCTAAAGTCCTTTCCCAGCCACTACCGGTCTGCGAGTCTGTGCCCTGCCCCCAGCACGCGAGGCTGTCACTCACCGGCGGTGTAGGATCCCCACGGTCAGGCTCCCTCCCACTGCCATTTATCCTCCGATATCTGCCTACAGAATCACGGCTCCCCGCTTCATACTTCGAAACCAACTGCCCGTGATATTCTGTTTGTAGAGATCCAGATCTTCTTACATCTCAGGCTGATTTCGTGGGTTCTCAGAGTGGTCTGGTAGATATCCAGCTCAATTCCAGGGGCCAGTTGAAATAGGGTCCCCTACTCCTCTGCCATCTTTTCTCCCTCATCCCTCACATTCATTTTTTGCCTCTGGATTTCTCTTCCTACTTTCCTACTTCAGTCCATTGGGATTCTGACTTTTCCAAGGATTTCTTTGCCTAAAGTCTCTGATCTCACTTCCAAATCATCCCTTGAGCCTAGCCCTCATCATGGCATAGCGCTGCTCAAGAACCATCCATGGCTCCTTCTCTTATTCTAAGATCAAACCCCAACTGTCTCTCAATCCCTTTCTTGAGGGCTAAGCCTTATTTCTACCAACTTCCTTCCACATACCCTCTGCTCTAGAAAAATAGGATGATTTACTATTCTGCAAACATACCTTGAGTTTTCTACCCATGAATCATGCATATGCCTTAAGCATTTTCCTTCCATCTATGTTTGTCCAATAAAATCCTACCTCTCATTTAAGGCCTAGGGCTAATGTTGACTCTTTCTTAAGCTTTCACTAAACAGAGTTCATCAGTACGTGATTTTTGTATTTGTGTGTCTCCCAGCAACTCAGCTTACTCGTATTTTATACCACTTGTCTAGTCCTATGTCTTTCTCCACCATTGGATATTGAACTCTATGAAGGTAGAACCATGTCTTAGTCTTCTCTGTATCCCCAGGGCCTGGCTCACAATAGATGCCCAGGGTTCACTGAGTAGAAGGCTGCATACAGTTTTTCAATCAAGTAATTCCTTTTTGGATTTCTGTATCAAGCATAGGTATTTGTGAAAACACTTATCTCTTCAAATAGACTGCAAACCAGGTGAGGGCATGGCCAATGTCATCTCTATCTCTCTGCCCCCTGCACAGAGTAAACTCTCAAGCAGTATGATTGAATGAAAACAGTATGGGACAAATCAGCTAATACTATGAAAGCTCATAATTTTCTTTGCATATTAAGGTATGTTTGGAGAAAATCTATAATGTCAGCTAAAGCCCTAAGTCAACATGGAGCTATGGGTATTATAAAGCAGGAGAGATGGGTGAAAGAGTATATGAGTGAGGAAGTGAGTGAGACAGAGAGAGAAGGAATAATCTTCTTAATGTATGAGCTAGTGAGTGAGTGGATAAGAAAAAGGGGAAAGAATAACTGAGCCACTGAATGAATGAATGATGGGGTGAATGAATAAGTGACTAAGGTAACTAATTTCTTGAGCAAGTGAATGTATAATTCAGTGACTAAGAAAAGAACAAATGGATACATTTTTTTCCTCATCTTCTTTGGGGAACTTATTTAATTTTCTAGGCTTCCTGATCCCTAGGCAGTGGTCTCAGGCACAGTTTGGAAGGGTCTCTGCTTCCTCAGGTTTTAAATTACAGCCCACTTAGGCTGTCTCCATGGATGATGTACTCCCAAACTTCACATACGCATATAGATAGATAGATAGATAGATAGATAGATAGATAGATAGATAATTTTTTTAATTGTCATGAAAGCAGCACCACTTGAAAACTCGATTAATTACTAATGTTCTTCATCATTTATCAAGTACTGGTTGTTGCTTATAATCTTTAAAGGGAATGAAATTAAAAGATTTAAGAAACAATTATGTCTGGAAAAAAAAAAAACCCTCCCCAAATCTAATCACCTTCTGGTAGAGAGCTTCATGCTGAGGTGGCTGGGGAGGGAGAGGGGGGAGAAGCGCCCACACACCACTGAAACTCTTGCAGTTGGTCTGCGGAGAAAATGAGTGGTGACCTGCCAGCATGATGTGGAAGACAGCAATTCCTCATGTGGGCTCAGGAAGCAGGGCTGTGTCATGTTTTTCTGCCTGGTGAAGCAGAGCTATTGCTTGTGGGGATGGGGGCTGCCTGTGCCTCCCCACACCAGGGAGCCAAGAGTGCCAAGGAGTCCCTGGGCTGCTAAGCTGGGGACCCCCTCCCACACCTTCCTGACCTTTATTACTATTACTATTACTATTACTATGGAGAGGAAGAGGTTTGGCTTGGGGCAGTCAGGGAAGGTCAGAAATTATAGGACAAGAGCCTACCAGGAAGACAGCCACTTTCAAGAGTTACCGGGTAAATGTGAGATTCCACACTTGAGCCATTTCTCATTCTTCGGTATGCTGTAGGCATTAGCTAACTAACACACAGGCTGGCCACTGCTGCCCACCTTAACTGTCTCCTACTCCAGGACTGGGAAAAGAAGCTTGAGCCTTATTGTGGCTGATCTCCACCCTGGGAGAACTGCAAGGGCCTAAGACCCTATCTCCTAGGTAGCTATCCCAAAATGCCCATGCTGACATGGGGCCCTGATGCTTGCTCCCTAAAGATGTGAAAATAGAGCATTTCTGGGTGTTAATCTCATAGCTGAAAGAGATGTTATGCCTTAGAGAAGTGTCCAGTAATTTACACGTGAGAACAAGTTCTCTTGCCTCCCAGGCTGTATTCTTGCTTGGACACCATCTGTGCAGTGCCCACAGGAAAAGGGATCTTAGATGCTGCTCAGACTGGTGTCCTAGCAAGAGAACTACCTGAGAGGCAAGAGACCTTGCTCTCATGAGTATGCTTCAGGGCCACTGATTCACAAGACCTGTGCTTTGTTAGTATGTAACACTTAGGCTTTCTTTGACCCTTCATTTCCTTGTCTCTGTGAGGTTGGATTATAACCATGGCTCTTAAGCTCTCTTATGCATCAGAATTCCCTGTAAGTCTTGTTAAAACAGATTACTGGGCCCACCACCTGTAGTTTCTGATTCATTAGGTACAGTGTTTATATTATGTCCCTTTGTGGTGCTGATGTTGCTGGTCTAGGGACCACATTGAGACCCATTGGAGTACATGGTACCAAAATGTGTGTGGCCAGGTACAAAGCAGTATCCCATCTGTTTCCTTATCAGCTTCTGGAACAATCCCATGATCCAAGGAGTCTCTATTCCTTTTAGAGATGGGAAGCAGGCTCATCATGGTGCCTAGACTTGTCTAAAGTCCTACTGCCAGTGAATAGTAAAACCAAGATGTGAAGACAGGCCTTCAGTTCCCAGACCCTGCTCTGCTTTTTCCATACCTCAAAATCTTGGAGAATCCCTAGCTTATTTTCCAGCTGCCACATTTACCACTCCTATTTGTAGTGCTGTGAAAATGGTAAGAACCTTAATACCATATATACTTTGTTACATGACAGGCACTGTTCTCAGAGCTATGTAAACATTATAGCATTTAATTTTCACCCTTCTGCTAGGAAGTTGTTGGGCTATTATTATCTTCATTTTAAAGATGTGGAAACTGAGGCACAGGGTGGGCATTTAACTTTTCCAGGGTCAAAGAGTAAAGAAGTACTGAAGCTGGGACTTACTCCTATGCAGTCTAACAGCTAGGTCTCTGATTTGAGCACTGCACCCCAGGATAACGGTACTCCTGAAAGGCTGCCTTGGGCCCTTGACCTGCAGAAAAAGGGAGCTCAGGGAACAGGCTTAGGGATCTAAGAAACAGGAGTGACCCTGGGGTAAGTAGGGCCTCCCTACTATGAAATTTTCTGCAGCTTTTCACAGAGTGCCTGTCACAAGGTCTGTCTCATGGTTGGGGCTCCCAATCTCTTCCCTGTATCATTGTCTCCAGCCCCCACATGACGAGGGCTGTCTGTCAAGGGGCCCAGCACACTCAGTGAGATGTGAGATATAGTAGTCAGGGCACGCACGTGGGCATGTGGGCCTGCCGGGCTGGCTGCAAAAGGCTTGATTACATAATGGCATTTAGAAAATGGCACTTGTCTTTTCTTCAAAGACCTTCAAGATGATGAATTGGGGCTTATTGAAATGGCCTTAAATCAAGGTTTCTGTGAACAACAGCTTGCTCAGACTCATGCAAAGTAGATTTCTCTTCAGAATGGCTGATACCAGTAGCTCCTTACTACGGCCTCCTTCTGGGTTTAGGGGCTGGGTCAAGGACCAGAGTCATGGAAGATGAGAGCTTGAACAAAAATAACCCCATATGACAGAAAGTATGAAGTTTCTGTGTACCTATGGGGACTCTGAGGCCCCAAGAGAAGAGACCAACATAAAGTCACCTAGTAAGGCAGTCAGGCAACTATTTTCTGAGTCTTTAGGAACATTCTAATGGCCATCTCTCCCCAGAGTTACTCTGGGGTCTGCCTATGAGGGCAGCATACTGCCTGGGGCTGCCATTTACTCCAATGGGCCACCTTTCTGGGTTCCTTTTCTTCTAAGATGGGTCTGGGTGATATGCAGGTTGCTATATTTATTCCCAAAACCTGTGGACTCTGGGGCTACTGGTTTTTGTGATTTCAACTTATGCACCCCTCTCTACCCATCACACTCAACCTATTCCCACCACCATCCTTGGATGATGGCACCTGCATGAAAATGTCCCATCTCATCTCCTGCACTGATGTCCCAACATTTTCTCAGTTGCATTGTCCACCTACAGGGTCTCACTGTTAGGTGCCAACTTGGAACTTTCATGAGCAGTCAGAGCTTGTCCTGGCAATCACTCCTGACCTTCTGTCCAGGAAGCAGCACTCTTTTGAAAGGCATTGGTGACCCTTCCACCTTCTTACTGCCTTAGTTTCCATATTTGCTAAGTTAGGATAACAGGATTCTCTGGCTTCTCTACATCACTGAGTGGTGAGAGGACTCTGTGGCAGGAAGATGGGGGAAACATTCTGTACACTGAAAAGTGTTATGCGAGTACAACAGCCATGACTATGGCTCTGCTTCTGGGCCCATCTCCATCTGGCTTTCTCCCTGGGCCAACTTTCTGGACATCCACAAGTAGAGGCTGCTGTGTGGCTGTCTGGTGACAGACCCCCATGGGATTTGAATTCAGCCTCCAAAGAGTGGCAGCCATGGCACTATAAATATAAAGCAAAACAAAAGACAACATAAAACAATATCAGAAAGAAAAAATATGACTTTGGAATTGACTGCTGAGGTCTGACAACAAAATTTTAATATTTGTAAGGGGAGGAAAACTGTAAGCAGGGCTGTGCATAGACTGGGGCTGTGAGGACAGCTGGGAAGAAATAGGAAACTGATCTTGTGTGTGCCTCTTGTACACAGAGGGTGGGGAGAGCAATGATAGAAAAACTCAGATAAGGTTCTTGGTTTTGAGGATCCCATGGTTTTGGGAACAGATGGCTCTAAATATGATTGCATACTCTCTAGTAAGGATGAATGGTAAAGAAACACAGGAAGCTGTGGGAACCCAGAGGAAAAGCCCATAATCCAGACCCAGTAGCAACATTGGGTAGGGAATGTGGAGACAGGGAAATCTTACAGAAACTGATGCTTAAACTGGGGAAAGAAAAATGAGTAGTAGTATGCCATATAGAGAGAAAAAGTAAGTCTATTCCAAGCAGAAGGGACAGTGTAAGCAAAGGCAAAGAGATGGGAAGGAAAACACAGGATCTGGGAAGCAGCAAGTGCTCTGGTGAGGTTGAAACCTCAGATGGGAAGGAGACAGGTTGAGGTTGTCTGGGGCCCGGACCTTGAATACCAAGCTCAGGGGCTTGAAATTGATTCCAGAAACAATGGAGAAGAAGGCATGATGGGGGCCTTAAGGACAGAAAGGTCATGGTCTGACTTAATGCTTGTGGAAGATCCATCTTCCCTCAGTGAGGAGACCAGGGAGGAGGCAGTTGCTGAAGTCCAGGTGGAAAAGCCTTGAGAAGAAGTTCAAGGGTTCAGTTTTAGACAGGAGACATTTGAATTGCTGCTGGTACATCTATGTGGAAATGGGTACTAGACAGTTTGATATACAGGTTTGAAGTATGAACTACAGATAAAGGCTTCAATAGAGTAGAGAAGGAAGGGCCAAGAAAGGAGACAATGAATATCCAGAGAGATGTGAGGGAAATCAGACAAGGTTTATGATTTCCTTTTCCCAATGTTCCTGAAAGGTCAAGCAAAATTGGGTGCCTGGGTGGCTCGGTTGGTTAAGCAACTGCCTTCAGCTCAGGTCATGATCCTGGAGTCCTGGGATCGAGTCCCACATTGGGCTCCCTGCCCAGTGGGGAGTCTGCTTCTCCCTCTGATCCTCCCCCGTCTCATGCTCTCTCTATCTCATTCTCTCTCTCAAATAAATAAATAAAATCTTAAAAATAAGGTCAAGCAAGATGAGTATAGATCAGTGTCCAGTGGATTTAATAATGTGGAAATCATTGGTAATGCTCAAGCTCAGTGGAGTGAGAAGTGGAGCCCGTGGCCTGATTGGACAGGATGAAGGAATGAATGTGTGGGGTGAAGAAATGGTCTAAACCACATAACCAGTTTATTTTAAAACTGTGCTGAGAAGGGAGTAGAGACCTGCACCTCTTTTTTTTCTGATGTGTGACTTTGGAGTATGGTGGCACCATATGTATGTGTAAAGCCTGAAAATGTCAGTTGTGGACGAGCAGAGCTTTCTGTCTCCTCCAGCCAATCAAGGGGGAAATGACTCTTCTTATCTTGGTGCTCCAAGAGCAGTGACTGTACTATTGCCTTGGGTGGATGGTGGCCTGAAGGATGGAGGAAGAGCACTGGAGACAGAGATATCAGCAAAGCAAAGATCCAGAGATAGGAAAGTTCACAATGAATTTAGAGGGTTGATGGAAAGCTAGTATGACTGAAACACAGTGGGCTAGGGGTAGAATGGAAGGAGGTATGGTTTGAGATGTGAGCAGGGGTTAGCCAGGTCATGGTGAGTACTGTAGGCTGTGGTAAAAGCTTAGGGTTTTATTTGTTTATTTGAAATGTAATGGGAAGCTATTAAAGGATTTTAAGCAGGGAAGTGACATGATGTAATTTATATTTTTAATTGAAGAATAGTAAACACACAATGTAATATTAGTTTTAGGTGTACAACATAGTGATTCCACAAGTCTCTATATTATGCTATGCTCACCACAAGTGTAGCTACCATCTGTCACCATACAACACTATTATAATACCATTTACTGTATTCCCTATGCTGTACCTTTTATCCCCATGACTTATTCATTTCACAAGTGGAAGCCAGATCACTCTGGCTTTGCTGAAGAGAAAGGATTATACAAGGCAACCTAGAAGCAGGGAAATCATTCATTTATTCATTAAATAAATATTTATTGAATGATCACTCTATGACAGAATTGCTCTGTTGGGATAAAGTCATGAACAGTAAAGACCAGGTCCTTCCTTCTATGGAGGCATAATTCTACTGGGACAAACAGATAATGGTAAATAAATAAATAGCCGACATCATTTTAGGTGCTGATAAATATTATGGAGAAGTTAAAATAGGTTAATGAGGTAAAGAGTGACCAGGACTGAAGATCTATATCAAAGTGACTGGAGATGGCCTTTGTGAGCAGCTAGTATTTACCCTGAAAGTTGAATAATAAGGATTCAGGCACTCAAAGATTTTTAATAAAAATATTCCAGATCTCTAGGCAGAGGAAAGAGCAAATGAAAAGGCCCTGTGGTGAGAACAAGCTTGGTGTGTTTGAGGAGCAACAAGTAGACTAGAGTGGCTGGAAGGTATGAATCAGGGTGGGGGAGAGTGTTAAGAGATTGATGTCAGAGAGTGAGGTAGACAGAAGCCAAATCAACAGGCCCTTTAAGCCATGTTTAGAGTTTGAATTTTATTTTTGCAACTACAAAAGCACAGGAGAGTTTTGCATAGAGAAATGAATGATCTGATTTTTATTTTAATAGGATCCTTTTGACTGTTG
Source organism: Zalophus californianus (assembly GCF_009762305.2). Taxonomy (NCBI): domain Eukaryota; kingdom Metazoa; phylum Chordata; class Mammalia; order Carnivora; family Otariidae; genus Zalophus; species Zalophus californianus. The sequence continues at coordinate 3,630,555 of NC_045612.1, read as the reverse complement.
TATTATGGACAGATTGGAGAGAGGGCAGAGTAAAAATATGGAGATCAGAAAGAAGCTATACTGCAATAATCCAGGGCAAGATGATGGTGGCTTGAGCCACACTGATGGCAGTAGAGGTAGTGGGAAGTTGTTGAATGTGGAATGTTGAAGATATTGCTGGTAGCACTGGTCAATGGATAGGATGTGTGTAGTGATGGAAAGAGAGGAGTCAAGTTTGAGAGAGGCCTGAGGAAATGGGTAGATAATGGTGCCCTTTATTGAGATGGGAAGAAATTTTAGGAGAAGTAGACTTGGTAATGTCAGGAACTGGCTTATCAAGAATTGTGTTTTATATGTGTTGCATCTAAGATGACTACTATACATCCATATGGAGATGACAGGTAGCTTGATACATGAGTCCAGTACTTAGAGGAGAAGTCACGAATGAATTTGTGAGTTGTTATTATCCAAATGGTATTGCAAACCAAGTGAACACCTAGTGAGGGAGTGTAGATGAACTAGAAAAGGTCAAGGATGGAGCACTAGGGCACTTCAACATTCAGAGGTCAAGAAGAGGAAGAAGCTCTAGGAAAGGAGATTTGGAAGAAGGAGCTACAAGTGGGGTGAAAACTAGGTGAGTATAATTCTAGCTCTAATTCATGGAAAAGAATTAAGAATAAAGGAGTGATTAATATGTCAAATGCTCTTGAAATGTCTAGAACAATGAGGACAGCAATGATTATGTGCTTTAGCAAGATGTAGATCTTTGGTGATTTGATAAGAACCATTTCAGTGAAGTGGTTGATCAGATGCTAATGGGACTGAGAGAATGTGAAACAAAGAAGAGGAGCCAGAAAACAGAAAAAATTTCTCAGATGTTTGGCTCTGTATGGGTTAAAAGAAAAGTGGTAGTTGGAAGAGAATGAGGCTCAAGGTGTGTGTATTTTATTTTTATTTTTTTTAATTAGAAAAGATTTTTATTTATTTGAGAGAGAGAGAGAACACAAGCATGGAGGAGGGGCAAAGGGAGACGGAGAAGCAGAACCCCTCCCACTGAGCAGGGAGCCCCATGTGGGGCTTGATCCAAGGACTCTGGGATCATGACCTGAGCCGAAGGTAGATGCTTAACCAACTGAGCCACCCAGGCACACAAGGTTTGGGTATTTTAAAGATGGAAGAGAGGGAGGAGCAAAATGGCAGAGGAGTAGAAGACCTAAATTTTGTCTGGTCCCAGGAATTCAGCTAGATAGTTATCAAACCATTCAAAACACCTACAAACTCAACAGGAGATCGAAGAAAAGAATAGCAGCAATTCTATGAACAGAAAAGCGACCACTTTCTGGAAGGTAGGACGTGTGGAAAAGTGAATCTGAGGTGATATTTGGGAAGATAGACCACAGGGGGAGGGAGCCTCTGTCAGCTGGCTACCAGCAAGGAAATAGAGCACCAGAGCACAAAACTGGAAATTTTAGAAGTCTGCTCTGCTGAGGGACATCACTCCAGTGGCTAAGCAGGGGGTGGAACCCTCACTGGGACAGTGTGGTCTCAGGACCCTTGGGGTCACAGAAAGACTGGAAGTGCCTGAGTGTGGCAGAGCTCCCAGGTATCGGAGCGGGAAGTCGGCTGCAAAGACAGAGCCAAGGAGTGGGCTCTCAGCTCGGGGTTGCCATGAACCATGATCTGTGGCACAGTCAGGCCACTACTCTTCCAGCAGGGACCTGGCAAGGGGCAGATCCAGGGAGACTCCCCTTCCTCCTCCGGGAGGAGTGGTGTGGGAGCACACTGCAGGAATCTGCTGGGTTTGGAGACTCCAGATGGGGTCATGTGCCAGAGATAGAAATGCTTGGTCACAGGTCAGATGAACACAGAGTGCGGCCAGAGACCAGGGAGACAGGAGTGAGTGACTGCTTTTCTCTGGGGGCTCACTGAGGAGTGGGCCCTCGAGTTCGCTCCTCTGGGGCCAGAGATTGGGAGGACGCCATTTTCACTCTTGTCCTCCAAAGCTGTATGGAAAGCTTTCAGGGAACAAAACTACCAAGCAAACCCGAGCAGATTACTTAGCCTGGCCGCTGGCAAGGGTAGTGTAATTTTGCCTAGGCAAAGACATTTGAGAATCACTACAACAGGCCCCTCCCCCAGAAGATCAACAAGAACATCCAGCCAAGACCAAGTTTACTGATCAATGAGAACTGCAAAACTCCAGTGCTAGGGGAATACAGCACATAGAATTTATGGCTTTTTTCCCATGATTCTTTAGTCTTTCTAAGATAATTTATTTATTTATTTATTTTTAGTTTTATTTTATTATGTTATGTTAGTCACCATACAATACATCACCAGTTTTCGATGCAGTGATCCACTATTCATTGTTTTCATACAACCCCCAGTGCTCCATGCAGTACGTGCCCTCCTTAATACCCATCACCGGGCTAACCCCTCCCCCAGCCCCCTCCCCTCTAAAACCCGCAGTTTGTTTCTCAGAGTCCATAGTCTCTCATGGTTCATCTCTCTTTCCGATTCCCCCCCCCGTCATTTTCTCCTTCCTTCTCCTAATGTCCTCCTTGCTATTCCTTTGTTCCACAAATGAGTGAAAATAGTACTAGAAGTCCTAGCAACAGCAATCAGACAACAAAAAGAAATAAAAGGTATTCAAATTGGCAAAGAAGTCAAACTCTCTCTTTTTGCAGATGACATGATACTTCATGTGGAAAACCCAAAAAACTCCACCCCCAAATTACTAGAACTCATACAGCAATTCAGTAATGTGGCAGGATACAAAATCAATGCACAGAAATCAGTTGCTTTCTTATACACTAACAATGCAACTGTAGAAAAAGAAATTTACATTTACAATAGCACCAAAAACCATAAGATACCTCGGAATAAACCTAACCAAAGAGGTAAAGGATCTATACTCTAGGAACTACAGAACACTCATGAAAGAAATTGAAGAAGACACAAAAGGATGGAAAAATATTCCATGTTCATGGATCGGAAGAATAAACATTGTTAAAATGTCTATGCTACCCAGAGCAATCTATACCTTCAATGCCATCCTGATCAAAATTCCAATGACATTTTTCAAAGTGCTAGAACAAGCAATCCTAAAATTTGTATGGAATCAGAAAAGACCTCGAATCACCAAAGAAATGTTGAAAAAGAAAAACAAAGCTGGGGGCATCCTGTTGCCCGATTTCAAGCTATATTACAAAGCTGTGATCACCAAGACAGCATGGTACTGGCACAAAAACAGACATATAGACCAATGGAACAGAATAGAGAGCCCAGATATGGACCCTCAAAGTTAATTTTTAAAATTTTCTTTATTTTTACTTTTTCTATTTTTAGTTGAATTTTTCTTCTTTCCTTTTTTCAACCAATATCTTATCAATACATTTTTAAAAATCTTTTTTAATTTACATTTTTACACTGATATTCTATCTCTTCATTGTATTTAACCTTATTTTGTGTATATATATATAAGATTTCTTTAAAATTTTGGGATACAGTTTCTTCTAACAGACCAAAATATACCCTAAATCTAGTGTATGACTTTGTCTTAGTCTCCCACCTGATCACATTCTCTCTCTATTTTTTTCATTCGTTTTTCAACCAAATTCTTATTTTATCAATTCCTTTTCTTTAAATCTTTTTAAATTTCCATCTTTACAGTCATATTCCCTCCCTTCATTGTATTTACCCTTATTTTTTTATATATATAAGTTTTTCTTTCTTTAAAATTTTGGGGGGAAATTTCTTCTAACAGACCAAAATACACCCAAAATCTAGTGTGTGGCTCTGTTCTATTCACCAGTCTGATCATATTCTTTTTTTCCCCCTTTCTTTTCCCCCAGTTTCTGGTCTCTTTTGATTTGTTTAGTGTATATTTTCCAGAAAAAGGGTGTTGTTACCCTTTTAACATTTTGTTGTCTCATTCATCAATTTTCCTCTGGACAAATGACAAGATGGAAAAACTCATCTCCAAAAAAAGAACAAGAGGCAGTACCAACTGCCAGGGGCCTAATCAATACAGACATTAGTAAGATGTCAGAACTAGAGTTCATAATGATGATTATAAAGATACTAGCTGGGCTTGAAAAAAGCATAGAAGATAACAGAGAATCCCTTTCTGAAGAAATAAAAGAACTAAAATCTAACCAATTCAAAATAAAAAAGGCTATTAAGGAGATGCAATAAAAAATGGAGGCTCTAACCACTAGGATAAATGAGGCAGAAGAGAGAATTAGTGATATAGAAGGCCAAATGATGAAGAAAAAAGAAGCTGAGAAAAAGAGAGATAAACAACTACTGGATCACAAGGGGAGAATTCAAGAGATAAGTGATACCATAAAGTGAAACAACATTAGAATAATTGGGATCCCAGAAGGAGAAGAAAGAGAGGGGGGGCAGAAGGTATATTGGAGCAAATAATAGCAGAGAACTTCCCTAATTTGGGGAAGGAAACAGGAATCAAAATCCAGGAGGCACAAAGAACCCCAGTCAAAATCAATAAAAATAGGTCAACACCCCGACATCTAATAGTAAAACTCACAAATCTCAGAGACAAAGAGAAAATCCTGAAAGCAGTTCAGGACAAGAGGTCTGTAACCTACAAGGGTAAAAACATTAGATTGGCAGCAGACCTATCCACAGAGATCTGGCAGGCCAGAAAGGACTGGCATGATATATTCAGAGCACTAAGTGAAAAAATATGCAGCCAAGAATACTATATCCAGCTAGGCTGTCATTGAAAATAGAAGGAGAGATAAAAAGCTTCCAAGACAAAAATTAAAGAATTTGTGAACACCAAACCAGCCCTACAAAAACATTGGAAGGGGTCCTCTAAGCAAAGAAAGAGCCTAAAAGTAACATAGACCAGAAAGGAACAGAGACAATATACAGTAACAGTCACCTTACAGATAATACAATGGCACTGAATTCATATCTTTCAATAGTTACTCTGAATGTAAATGGGCTAAATGCCTCAATCAAAAGACACAGGGTATCAGATTGGATAAAAAAACAAGACCCATCGATATGTTGTCTGCAAGAGACTCATTTTATACCCAAAGACACCTCCAGATTGAAAGTGAAGGGGTGGAAAACCATTTACCATGCTAATGGACACCAAAAGAAAGCTGGGGTGGCAATCCTTATATCACACAAATTAGATTTTAAACCAAAGACTATAATAAGAGATGAGGAAGGACACTACATCATACTTAAAGGGTCTATCCAACAAGAAGATCTAACAATTGTAAATATCTATGCCCCTAACAAGGGAGCAGCCAATTATATAAGGCAATTAATAACAAAAGCAAAGGAACACATTGACAATAATACAATAATAGTAGGGGACCTTAACACCCCCCTGACTGAAATGGACAGATCATCTAAGCAAAAGATCAACAAGGAAATAAAGATTTTAAATGACACACTGGACGAGAAGGACTTCACAGATATATTCAGAACATTCCATCCCAAAGCAACAGAATGCACATTCTTCTCTAGTGCCCATGGAACTTTCTCCAGAATAGATCACATCCTGGGTCACAAATCAGGTCTCAACTGGTACTAAAAGACTGGGATCCTTCCGTGCATATTTTCAGACTACAATGCTTTGAAACTAGAACTCAATCACATGAAGAAAGTTGGAAAGAACTCAAATACATGGAGGCTAAAGAGCATCCTACTAAAGAATGAATATTTACCCCAAAGATACTAATGTAGTGATCCGAAAGGGTATGTGCACCCCAATGTTTATAAAGCAATGTCCACAATAACCAAACTATGGAAATAGCCAAGATGTCCTTCAACAGATGAATGGATAAAGATGTGGTACACACACACACACACACACACACACACACACACACACACACACACACACACACACACACACAATGGAATATTATGCAGCCATCAAAAAGGAAATCTTGCCATTTGCAATGACGTGGATGGAACTAGAGGGTATTATGCTAAGCGAGATAAGTCAATCAGAGAAAGACAAGTATCATATGATCTCACTGATATGAGGACTTTGAGAAACAACACAGAGGATCATAGGGGAAGGGAGGGAAAAATGAAACAAGACATAACCAGAGAGGGAGACAAACCATAAGAGACTCTAAATCTCAGGATAGAAACTGAGGTTTGCTGGAGTGGAGGGGGGTGGGAGGGATCGGGTGGCTGGGTGATGGTCATTGGGGAGGGTATGTACTATGGTGAGCACTGTGAATTGTTAAGACTGATGAATCACAGACTGGTACCCCTGAAACAAATAATACATTATATGTTAATAAAAAAATAAAGATGGAAGATGTATGGCATATTTGCATGTTGACAGAGATGATCTAATAGAGAGGAAAAATTTTATCATGCAGAGAGAGGAGGAAATTACTGGGGTGATGTCCTTGAGTAGGTGAAAAAGCACAGGATCAGGGGAACAGTTTATGGATACACATGAAGGCAGGTTGATGGATGTGTGTGCAAAGGAGGAGAAACAGGACTTTGTTTTGAAAAAGGTTTATGTTTGGGAGGTTGTCCACATAACAGTCTCTAGTAAGTATCTGGAGGATAGGAAATAGAATAAAGGTCAAGGCTACAGATGGAATTGAAGGTCACTGGAGAAAACTCTGCCCAGAGAAGGGAAGGACCTTATGCAAAGTTCCACAGATCTTAAGTGGCAGGGCTAGGACAGGAACTCAGGCCTGCCTGATTCTAGAGCTTGTGCTCTTTTTCTGCAATATTCCACCTCTGGGAGGAGGTTGGTTTGTAGATTCCAGTGCCAAACAAAAATTTTTCCTATACCAGTGCTTATAGCTGATGGCCATTTGGCCTTGGCATAGAGCTGAACTGTATATTGTCAGAGGTGGGAGGCTGTCTAAGTAACTTCTGAACTTTCCCCTGTCTCAGCTCCCTGGCCTGAAAGTTCAGAGCTTGATGCATGTTTTGGCTTCATAAATGGTTCATGAGCTCTGATAGTGGGCTGCAGATTTGTCACTCCCTGATGTTGCGGTGACTATAGCCAGCTGGCATCAAGCTCTGGAGAGCAATGCACAGTCTTTTGTGCAAGAAGAAAAAATAAAAAATTACTTTCTTCTCAGATTTCCCTTTTGAATGTGCTGGTGCCTCTGTCAAGAGTTCCCTCCTGTAAGCAAAAAAGTGGCATGACCCCCAGGAAGCCTGCTTTCTAATAGGCACTGTCTCAGTAATCCCCACACAGAGAGGGAGAGCCCTGTGCAGTGATCAGAGTGCTTCATCATGTAAGCTTGTGGTGTGCTCCTTTTAAGAGCAATATGAGGTACAGGTCGGGTTCCCCATTTTGCAGGTTGGAAGCTTCGATTCAGGAAGGTTGGGAATTCACTCAAGTCATCTAATCCAGCTGGTAGGAGGCAGAGCTAAGCCTCAAATCTAAGCTGGTGCTCAGAGTCCTGTACTTTTTCCAGTGCCCCATTTGGCCCTGGGTGTGGTGAGTCAGGACTCGGTACCTGCCAACCAAAGTGGGGATAAAAGTAATGAAAGAACAAAATAATAATAGTGATAATGATGATGATGTAATAATAATAATAATAATAATGATAATAATAAAACTTCATTGAGTCCTCTGGAAATCAGAGAAGGAAATTATACATGCAGGTTAGCCCCAGCTGTACTCATACTTCATGCCCTGTGATCAAGGCCAGATTGAGTGGTCTGGAGCCCACTGAGGACCACATCCTCCAGGTAAGCCTCCCTCCTCCTCACCTTTTCCTGGCCCTTAAGCAGCATCAGGAAATCCGCCTTCCACCTTTCTTCTCACTTTCCTTCTTACCTTCAAGTCCCTGCTTAATCTATTTCATAGCTGGCCACACCCTGCCTGCAGAATCACATTGGAACTCTGATCATTGGGGCCAGCCATCAGTTTGAACATAGCATGTCCAAAGTATGGCTACAACAAGTATCTGGTTCTCTTCCTTAAGGTTGTGATATTTATTCTTGTGCTTGCCGTAAGAGATACAGCAGCACAGAGGCAAGGGGAGCTCTTAGCCATTTTCCACAGTGCTTCCAAAAGCATCTTCCAAGCCAATTGGCTCACACTCATCTCTGGTCAAATAGGCAAGAGTTGCAGAGGAAAAAAAGAAGCAGCCAAGTAGCCAGTGACTCAGCCCTAAACTGCTCTGTGGCCCCACTAGGGCACATACCTTCTCTGGGCCTTGTATCCAACTATGATAAAGAAGTTGGATCAAAGGGCCTCAGAAAGCCTCTTCCAATTTTTATTCTCTAAGATTAATTCATTCTCTGTTTGTGTGTCTCTCTGTCTGTCTCTCTCTTTTGTTCTCTTTTGCTCTCCTATTTTCTATCCCCTTCTTACTCTGTGTCATTTACTTTGTCTGCCCAACTCCCTGGGGCTTACTGTAAAAGTGTAACTGGTTTTGTAATAGACATTACACACTGTATCCAGCCAGATGTGTGTGCTTGCTTTTCAGGACTCCCCTGGGGTAGTACTGGCATATTCCAACAAGACAGAATCGTTAACTTTATCTGGATTCCTTTTTCAGTTATGGCCCCTAGAACCAGTTGACAAAACAGAGGAGGAACCCCATTCCATATCCAATAAGAATAGGCCTGCGAACATGAGGATCTGTATGGGAGATGGTGGGTCAATGGACTTGGTTTAGATTTGGGATTGGACTTCACTGTGCCTGATCTCCAGAATCAAGGCAGAGAACTCAGCAGCCATATCTTCTTGTAAACATTTGTGGGAGAGAATAGAGTTATCTCCTGAGCGGGCCATCAAGAGTCAGAGCCCACTTTCAAGGGCACACAATGAGTAGGAAATCTGGGACTAGGTCTCTAGTAGTCTGTTCCAAAGTCTAATAAATTCCCATTGCCCTATGCATGTTTCTCTAGTGAGGGCCCCTGTGATATTGGGAGGAAAAATGAATTTTTATTTTTGTTAACTTTTAATTGAAATGTCATTTGATTCTATTTTGTAGGCAATGGACCACAATAGTATTAGTAATACGTGAGATTTTTGTCTCCAAGAGAAATCACAGATATTTTCATATTCACATTATTATAATTGTAGTCATCTCTAGATAGACTTTACAATTGACATTACTTTGAAATTACAGTAGTTGTTAGACACCACTAAATTTTTATTTCATGCATTAATAAAGAAGCACTTATGTTAGTATATCATACAAGTTTTATTTATTATTTTGATGTAATTTGTTTCCTTTGTAATCTTATGCATTTTAATGCATTTAAAGTATTATTCTGAGAAGGGGTTCACGGGTTTCACCAGTCAGCCAAGGGCCCATGGCACAACAAAAAGTTGACACAGTAGTCTAGAGCAAACCCAAGTCTATAGACCATAGAGTCTTGAGCCTGGTGCATCAGGTTTTACTTCTCACTAGACCCTCCTCCAGGGACATACTCTGTCTTTGTGAAGAACACCAGCCTGGAAGTTATCCATTTATTGTCCAACACCAAGACAGCTTGCTGTTCTCACAAGGGCTGCCTTGAAGTTTTATTTTGACCTCACTATAGTTTGTTTGCTCCCAATATCCACTCTTCAGTCTAGACTTTGCTGAAATGCCTGTACCTCATGACCTCCCCCATCCCCTGCCTGTGGGGTCTCATCCTCCTTCACTCTTGGTCATGTGTTCCTGGGTTCATTGTTACCCTCCTCTTCCACCTCCTTCCTCTGGCTGCTGCCAGCAGTATTGTGCCTCCTCCTACTTCTTTCCAGGCCCACAGCATAGCCCAAGAAGGGCCATGGTGCCACACATGCTCTGCCTCTGCTGGCAGGACTTGTGGGGTTCTCAAGTAAAGCGAGTTGTCTTAGAGTTTCAAGAATTTTCTTGGGTTGTTTTTGTTGTTGCTGCTGTTGATAGGGGTGGGGCAGCAGTGACAATGCAAGTGGGAAAATAGAAGCAGACTGGCTCTGAGGCAGGTTTTTTAACTCTATGGCATTCTTACCCACTCTAATGTCCCTGGTCAGACCACATCTGTTTGGAATTTTAGGTCCCTGAGTAGTCCCTCTCATCCAGGGTTGTCATGGACACTGAATGAGACATTGCCTATTTGAAAGAGTCCATTTTGGATGTGCCCAGAAGGCGCCTCTGGAGTGAGACAGGTGAAAGGGTGAGCTGGGGTGGCAGGCTACCTGGTTTGGAATCACTCCCCAGCCATGTGACCTTGGACAAATTGCTTAACCTTTCTGTGCCTGAGTTTCCTCATCTGTAAAACAGAGATAATAACAGTGCTCACCTCTCAAGATTGATGTGAGGAAGAAATTAATTCATTCCTTTAAAGTACTTAGCATGGTCTCTCTTTCCATGCGAAGGGTCCCCTTTGATATTTCTTACAGGGCTGGTTTAATGTTCATGAATTCCTTTAGTTTTTGTTTGTATGGGAAACTCTTTATCTCTTCTTCTATTCTGAATGACAACTTTGCTGGATAAAGTATTATTGGCTGCATATTTTTCCCATTTAGCACATTGAATATATCATGCCAGTCCTTTCTGGCCTGCCAGATCTCTGTGGACAGGTCTGCTTCAAGCCTTATGTGTCTGCCCTTGTAGGTTAAGGACCTATTGTCCTGAGCTGCTTTCAGGATTTTCTCTTCATCTTTGTAATTTGCAAGTGTCACTATAATATGTCATGGTGATGACCTATTTTTGTTAATTTTGAGGGGAGTTCTCTGTACCTCATGGACTTGAATACATGTCTCCTCCCCAGATTAAGGAAGTTCTCAGCTATAATTTGTTCAAATAAACCTTCTGCCCCCTTTCCTGCTCTTCTTCTTCTGGGACTCCTATAATCCAGATATTATTTTGCTTTATGGAATTGCTGGGTTCCCTAAGTCTTCCTTCATGATCTAATAATTTTCTTTCCCTATGAACACTAAACCAGCCTTGCAAGAAATACTAAAGGGGACACTTTGAACAAAAGGAGAGACCAAAAGTAATGAAGACTAGAAGGGAACAGAGACAAGCTACGGGAACAGTGACTTTACAAGTAATACAATGGCACTAAATATCTGTCATAATTACTCTGAATGTAAATGGGCTAAATGCTCCAATCAAAAGACATAGGTGATAAGAATGGATAAAAAACAAGATCAATTGATATGCTGCTTACAAGAGACTCATTTTAGACACAAGGACACCTTCAATTGAAAGGGAGGGGTTGGAGAACTATCTGTCATGGTAATACACATCAAAAGAAAGCTGTGGTAGCCATACTTATATCAGACAAACTAGATTTTAAAACAAAGACTGTAACAAGAGATGAAGAAGGGAATTATATCATAATTAAGGGGTCTTTCCAAGAAGAAGATCTAACAATTATAAATATTTATACCCCTACCTTGGGAACAGCCAAATATATAAACCAATCAATAACAAACTTAAAGAAACTCATTGATAATAACACACTAATAGTAGGGGACATTAATACCCCACTCACTGCAATGGACAGATAATCTAAGCAGAACATCAACAAGGAAATAAGGGGTTTGAATGACACACTGGACCATATGAATTTAACAGATATATTCAGAGCATTTCATCCTAAAGCAAGAGAATACACATTCTTCTCAAGTGCACATGGAACATATTCCAGAATAGATCACATACTCGGTCACAAGTCTAACAGTACTAAAAGATTGGGATCACTCCCTGCATACTTTCAGACCACAGTGCTTTGAAACTTGAACTCAATCACAAGAGGAAATTTGGAAAGAACTGTAAAACAAGGAAGTTAAAGAGCATCCTACTAAAGAATGAATGGGTCAAGCAGGAAATTAAACAGGAACTTAAAAAATGCATGGAAACAAAAGAAAATGAAAACACAACTGTTCAAAACCTTTGGGATGCAGCAAAGGCAGTCTGAAGAGGGAAGTATATAGCAATACAAGCCCTTCTCAAGAAACAAGAAAGTTCTCAAATACACAAACTAACCTTACACTTAAAGGACCTTGAGAAAGAACAGCAAATAAAGCTAAACCCAGCAGGAGAAGAGAATTTATAAAGATTAGAGTAGATATCAATGAAATAGAAACCAAAAGAACACTAAAACAGATCAATAAAGCAGAGCTGGTTCCTTGAAAGAAGTAACAAGATTGATAAACCCCTAGTCAGACTTATCAAAAAGAAAAAAGAAAGGACCCAAATAAATAAAATCATGAATGGAAGAGGAGAGATCACAACTAACACTGAAGAAATACAATTATAAGTGAATATTATGAGCAAATATATGCCAACAAATTAGGCAATCTGGAAGAAATGAATACATTCCTAGAAGTCTATAAACTACCAAAACTGAAACAGGAAGAAATAGAAAATCTGAACAAACCCATAGCCAGCAAAGAAATTTCAATCAGTAATCAAAAATCTCCCAACAAACAAGAGTCCAGGGCTGGATAGCCTCCCAGCAGAATTCTACCAAACATTTAAAGAAGAATTAATGCCTATTCTTCTGAAACTGTTAAAAAAAACAGAAATGGAAGGAAAACTTCCAAACTCATTCTATGAGGTCAAGGTTACCTTGATCCCAAAACCAAAGACCCCACTAAAAAGGAGAATTACAGACCAATATCCCTGATAAACATAGATGTAAAAATTCTCAACAGGATACTAGCTAATCAGATCCAATAGTACATTAAAAGGATGATTTCCCATGACCAAGTGGGATTTATTCCTGGGCTGCAGGGGTGTTTCAACATCCATAAATCAATCAGTGTGATACACCAATTAATAAAAGAAAGGATAAAAACCATATGATCCTCTCAATAGATGCAGAAAAAATAATTTGACAAAATATAGCATCCTTTTTGATTAAAACCCTCCACAATGTTGGGATAGAGGGAACATACCTCAACATCATAAAGGCCATATATGAAAGACCCACAGTTAATATCATCCTCAACAGGGAAAAACTGAGAACTTTCCCCCTAAGGTCAGGAACATGACAATAATGTCCACTCTCACCACTGTTATTCAACATAATACTGAAGTCCTAGTCTCAACAATCAGACAACAAAAAGAAATAAAAGTCATCTGAATTGGTAAAGAAGAAGTGAAACTCTCACTTTTTGCAGATGATATGATACTTTATGTGGAAAACTCAAAAGACTCCACCCCATAACTGCTAGAACTCATACAGGAATTCAGCATAGTCTCCCAGTACAAAATCAATGCACAGAATGTTGCATTTCTATACACTCACAATGAAGCAGCAGAAAGAGAAATAAAAGAATCGATCCCATTTACAATTACACCAAAACCCATAAGATACCTAGGAATAAACCTAACCAAAGGTAAAAGATCTGTACTCTAAAAACTGTAAAAACTTATAAAAGAAATTGAGGAAGACACAAAAAATGGAAAAATATTCCATGCTCATAGATTGGAGGAACAAATATTGTTAAAATGTCTATGCTACCCAAAGCAATCTACATGGTCAATGCAATCTCTATTGAAATACTATCAACTTTTTTTTCACAGAGCTGGAACAAATAGTCCTAAAGTTTGTATTAAACTAAAAAAAGACCCCAAATATCCAAAGTAATGTTGAAAAAGAAAACCAAAGCTGGAGGTATCACAATTCCAGACTTCAAGCTCTGTTACAAAGATGTAATCATCAAGACAGTATGGTACTGGCACAAAAGCAGACACAGAGATCAATGGAACCGGATAGAGAGCCCAGAAATGGACCTTCAACTCTATGGTCAACTAATCTTCTACAAAGCAAGAAAGAATATTCAATTGACAAAGACAGTCTCTTCAACAAGTGGTGTTGGGAAAATTGGACAGCCACATGCAGAAGAATGAAACCGGACCACTTTCTTACACCACACACAAAATAAATTAAAAATGGATGAAAGACATAAATGTGAGGCAGGAATCCATCGAAATCCTAGAGAAGAACACAGGCAGCAACCTCTTTGATCTCAGTTGCAGCAATTTCTTGCTAGACACATCTCCAGAGGCAAGGGAAACAAAAGCAAAAATGAACTATTGGGACTTTATGAGGATAATAAGCTTTTGCACAGCAAAGGAAACAATCAACAAAACTAAAAGGCATCTTATGGAATTGGAGAAGATATTTGTAAATGACCTATCAGATAAAGGGCTACAATCCAAAATGTATAAAAAAACTTATGAAACTCAACACCTAAAAAATAAAAAAATTCAGTCAAGAAATGGGCAGAAAATATGAACAGACATTTCTCCAAAGAAGACATAAAAATAGCTAACAGACAATGAAAAATGCTCAACATCATTGGGCATCAGGGAAATCCAAATCAAAACCACAATGAGATACCACCTCACACCAGTCAGAATGGCTAACATTAACAACTCAAGAAACAACAGATGTTGGCGAGGATGTGGAGAAAGGAGAACCCTCCTACACTATTGGTGAGAATGCAAACTGGTGCAGCCACTCTGGAAAACAGTATGGAGGTTCCTCAAAAAGTTAAAAATAGAACTACCCTATGACCCAGTAATTGCACTACTAGGTACTTATCCAAAGGATACAAACATAATGATTCGAAGAGGCACCTGCACCTCAATGTTTATAGCAGCAATGTCCACAATAGCCAAACTATGGAAAGGGCCCAGATGTCCATTGACAAATGAATGGATAAAGAAGAAGTGGTATACACACACACACACACACACACACACACACACAGGAATATTACTCAGCCATCAAAAAGAATGAAATCTTGCCATTTGCATTTGCAACAATGTGGATGGAACTAGAGGGTATTATGCTAAGCAAAATAAGTCAGTCAGAGAAAAACAAATACCGTATGTTTTCATTCATATGTGGAATTTAAGAAACAAGACACAGGATCATAGGGGAAGGGAAGGAAAAATAAAATAAGATGAAAGCAGAGAGGGAGGCAAACCATAAGAGACTCTTAGCTCTAGGAAACAAATTGAGGGTTGCTGGAGGGGAGGTGTGGGGGTGGGGTGGGGTAATTGGGTGATGGGCATTAAGGAGAGCATTTGATGTTACAAGCACTGGGTGTTATATGTAACTGATGTATCACTAAATTCTACCCCTGAGACTAATAATACACTATATGTTAACTAAATTGAATTTAAATTAAAAAAATAAAGTACTTAGCATGGTGTAGACACACAATTACCAATAGTAGTATTGTCTTTGTCAAGTGGGTGTGTGTTTGTAAGGAATGAGCAAAAAGAAAATTTCTGGATGCAAGATGCTTCTAGATTCCAGGAAGCAAATTTTGACATCTGCTACCTCTGCCCCATCCCAGAGTGTTCAATTGGAGTCTAGGAAGGAAGTGACCTTCCAACCTACTCTGCTATCCTCATCAGCCCATGTCTGATTGGAGTCCATGGTTCCTTAACACTCCCTCCCCTCCAGGGTTTTTGGGAGCATTAAATGAGACTTTGCCTATACAGAGATGGGAGCGCCTTGAATGGTGGAACCATGCAGCAGATTCCTCAGGAAATTTACCTTTGAAAGGTATTTTTTTTTTTTTTTTGGAGTTTAGATTCACCTGTCCACAGTTGCTGGCTAGTTTTCCAAAAGCCTAATAGCCCAAAATCATTGAGTCTGGACTCCATGTTATGAGCACTGGGTGTTATATGCAGCTGATGAATCACTAAATTCTACCCCTGAAACTAGTAACCAGCCATATGACCACTCCGATTCCCCTCACACACCACCCCACTTCTGTTGGAGCCATACCTCTGCCTATTGGGCCTCATGTCCATTTGCTTCCTTGCCTTTGCTCCACCATTCCTTCTATTTTGAGCCAAAGCCCCCTTCCCCAAGCCCAATTTTCCCCATCTTTTAAGGTCCAGTGCCAGGCCCACCTCCTCCAGGAAATCTGTGCTGACGAGAGTCATGGATTCTCAGACGTCAGAGCTCCAACTGCCCACACATTACTCAGCCTTCATTGATTGCCCCTCCTTTGGATTCCTGCAGCACTTAAGGCCTGTGCCAGACAATTTAGCACTTAATTACAGACTGTTGTCAATTGTGCCTTAATTTTTCCTGTGCATTAGAGTGTTATCCCCAACTCTATCAAAAGCTTTTAGAGGACAGAGATGAGAAAAGACACCAACATTTCTTCCTGACATTGATGTAGAAATATATATGACTTTAATGCATCTATAGAGTTGAAAATGAAACTTTTTATTGTGCTGTCATCCAACCATCCAACTCCCAGACCTAATTATTATCCTACAGATTCTTTCCTTTCCCAAATCTTGTTGGGAACCTCCTCTTATGGCACAGAGAAGTGGAAAGGAGCAATGTGCCCAGCTTGTCAAGAAAAAGTTGTATGTTCCAAGATATTCAGCAACTTCACCTCCAGGACTGTCCTTATCCCATCTGACCCTAGACCCTGGACAGATTATTCAAACATCTGCATTCTCCTCTGAAAGGCCTACCCACCCAGGCTAGGGCTTCGTAATACTAGGGCCAGTGGTGGAGAAAACTGTCCTGGATAAATGGCTCCCACACATGGGAATGTGGCTTTTCAGGCTACCTGTAGAAAGAATTGCTGTAATAGGGTAGTGCTTGCTTCAGTATGCCTGGGACAGGTTATTGTGATCTGACAGAAAGTCTGCCCAGTGGACTTTTTATAAACACAAGTTTGGGCATAGACTGTTTCCATGTTACACATTCATGATGCTTGATCTTCAGTGGCACTTCAGTCTGCTTTCCCAAACTACTTCGGCTGAGCAGTGATCTAAAGCAACAAAGAAAGGCAAAGGTAGCAGCCAGCCAGCTGGCCATGTACTTGTTCAAACACATTTATTGAACATTTATTATATGTCATGTCTATGCTGCATGCTGGGGTCACAAAAAAGAGAAAGACAGGGTCCTTGTGTTCCAAAAAGCTTATGGTCTGCTGGGAAAGGAAATCCATATAGTCAACTACGTTTCATGATTGGGGAGCCACTGGGACTGTGGTGAGCTGTGCAAACAGCCTAGCTTCCCAAATCAAAGTAAACTCTCAGTTTTGCCAAATTGTTCTCTCCTAACTACCCATCCTCTGCCCCTGCTCCATTGTACTCTTTTCTCCACTGCAGCTGTCAGGGGAGCTCCAGATAGAGAGAAATTAATTTGACAGAGAAACAGAGAGACAGTTTCTAGGAAGAAAATAGAGGATGGGGGTATTGGGGGTCATGATATTTCTAAGAGATTTGCTATCTCCTTGGTGGCACCACTTAGGGCTCCAAAGCATTAGCTGAGAGACTCTTGAGATTTGAGTACTTACACAATGGGAGCTATAATTATTGCCCTACTGTGTTGTTTGACTTAGAATAGTCCTCACAGACACTACATAGGGCAAATTGTTGATAGCCATGGTCTGGTGGAAAGAAGCCTGGACTTGGGGTCAGGAATTTGCATCGTAATTTTGGCTGAGCTACTTAATTAGCTCTGTGACCTTAAGTAGTTTATTTATTTTCCTTACGTCTGTTTCCTCATCTGCCCAATGAGGTTAAGGATAGTATTTTGGTCAGGATCAAATGAGATCATATGTTTTAAAATTCCTCCATGGAGCCTGACATACTATGTGTAATCCACAAATGGTTACTGGCTGGTGTTATTAAAAACCATCCTCAGCAGCAGCAGCAGCATCTTTGTACCAATTCCTTTCCCCCCTGTGTCTGACCTATTTCCCTTCCAGCTAGCTGAGTCCCTGAGCAAGTGGGCAGCAAATAACCTGACAGTATGGACAGAGATGTCATCAGGTGGGCCCAGGCAGCTTCCTAGCAAAGGATTGACAGTTGCTGCCAAAGAGATGGTTTCTGGAGTGGGGGTGGGGGAAAGAGCTGAGCTCATGTGCTCAGATTACTGCCTCCCTCCAAGGAGGTTAACTTGTACATTTCATCTGATGAGTGTGTTAAAGCAGTAATGAGTTCAGTGCAGTACATTTTCTAGGAATTAATGACTGGGGAGACAGTATGGTCCTTTCTGTGGCTATTAGTGCTGGGCTATTACTGATTCCGAGAAGGACTACATTAGTGCTCTGATGAGGGTATGGGCCCAATGTTTTCCTAGATTGGCTGATTGCCTGTGAGGATGCACTTGGTTTTTTAAGCCTCAATATCTTCTCCATTAGCCATTCAGCTGCCTATATCATTTTCTCTCTGTTCCATCTTGCACTGATAATGTTTGCGTTTGGGCGGATTTTAAGCAATGGGATGGCCAATGTCACTATCAGCCCTCAAATTAGAGAGTATTTTTTTAAGTGGGAGGCACTTAGCTTGAACATAAAATATCATGTGGAGGAAAATGGATAATGACTTTTGGTTGGCTTTTGTTACCTCTCTCCAACCTAAGAGGTTGGGAGTAACCAGGTCAAAGTTCTGGTATTCAGAAAGCTAGCAACAAGACTCTTCCATCTCTCTGTCTCTCTCTCTCTCTCTCTGTGTGGTTAACATTGAGCAGGAAAGCTATCCTGTCAACAAAATTTTAAGTGCACAACACTGTATTGTTAACTATAGGTACTTTGTTGTGCAGGAGATCTCTAGAAATTATTCATTTTGTATTCATTTCATAATAATTTTATAGTCATTGAGCAACAATTCCCAGTTCCCCCTTCCCTCAGTTCTTGCAACCACCATCCTATTCTCTGCTTCTATGAGTTGGACTATTTTAGATTCCTCATATAAGTGGAATCATGTAGTATTTGTCCTCCTCATACAAGTGGAATCATGTAGTATTTGACTAGCTTATTTCATTTAGGATAATGTCCTCCAGACTCATCCGTGTTGTTGCAAATGACAGAATTTCTTTATTTTTTAAGGCTGAAAAGTATTCCACTATATGTATGTACTATATTTTCTTTCTTCATTCATCTGTCAACGGACATTTGGGTTGCTTCCATATCTTGGCTATTTTAAATAATGCTACTATGAAAATAGAAGTGAAGATATTTCTTCAAGATACTGATTTCAATTCTTTTAGGTAATATCCAGAAGTAGGACTACTGGATTATATGGTAGTACTATCACAGATGTATGCTGTATGCTTATTTCCAAACTTGTTAATATATGTACATTAAATGTGTGCAATATTTTGTGTATCAGTTGTATCTCAGTAAAGCTTTTATTATTATTATTATCATCATTATTATTTATTATGTTCAGTTAGCTCTGGACCCTGGGAAGCATTTTTTTAAAAAAAAGATTCTTCCTTCTCTATTCTGCTACAGAGCTGTCTGCAGCCCTGGAGAGCTAGCTGCCTACTTTGTACATGTCCCCAGAGGCTACTTTGGCTTACTCTCCCTCACAGGGGCATCAAAGTACCACCTGGCAGTTCCTCAAGAAATTAAAAATAGAACCACCGTATGATCCAGCGATTCCTCTACTGAATCTTGATCTGAAGAAAATAAAAACACAAATTTGAAAAGATATACAAACCCTTATGTTTATTGCAACATTATTTACAATAGCCAACATATAGAAGCAACCTAAGCATCCATCCACAGATGAATGGATAAAGATGTGACATATATATATATATACACACACACACATATATATCTACTCAGCCAAAAAAAAAGGAATTAAATTTTGCCATTTGTGACAACATGGATGGACTTAAAGGGTATTATGCTAAGTAAAATAAGTCAGTTAGAGAAAGACGAATACCATATGATTTCACTTATATGTGGAATCTAAAACCAAAACAAATGAACAAATAAAACAAAACAGAAACAGATTCACAGATTCAGAGAACAATCTGGTGGTTGCCAGTGAGGAGGGTGGTGGGGGATGGGTGAAAAAGGGAAGAGAATTAAAAGGTACAAGCTTCCAGTCATAAAATAAGACATCGGGATGCAGTGTACTGCACAGGTAATATTGTAACAACTTCATGTGATGACAAATGGAAGCTAGATTTATTGTGGTCATCACTTTGTAATGTATATAAATGTTAAAAATCACTATGTTGTACACCTGAAACTAAAATTATATTGTATGTCAACTCTGCTTTAATAAAAAACAAAAAACACAAAACACAGACTTCACTCCCCCCCATAAAAACCCCACAAAGTACTTCCTGGCATTGTTGTAGCCCTCCAGAGTACATGAAACTCATGGAGGAATGGAAAGAGGCAGAGGTAATTATTTCCACTTCACAGATGAAGAAATAGAGGATCAGAGTTTAATTGACCCATCCATGGTCACATTGCATGTCAGTGGCGGAGTTAGAAGTTATATCAGGTTTTCTGCCTTTAAGCTCAGAGCCACTTCTTTTTCCTAACTACACTGGGGAGGTCTATGAGTCCTTGAAGAAGTGCTACTCAAACTACTCATTGTTTATAAAATGAGGAGTTGCTGCAGAATGTAAATCAATGTACTGCTTCATTTATTGAGAAAGTCTTGCTAGGAAATAAATGTCAGCAGCATTAAACAGTGTGCTTAGTTTACATTCCGGCACAAGCTCCCAAATCCCATCAAGGATGGGTTTGGGGACCACACTTTGAGTAGTAATGGCTTAGATTATCAGAACTGTAAGTTTTGTAGAGGAGAGACATTTCTGTCTTAATTATCATAATAAGTAGCTACCATTTATCTATCTGAGCTTTCTTGGTGTCAGATATTGTTCTAAGCTATGTGCATAAGCCTTTACAACTTTATGGAGTTGGCACTACTATTATTCCCATTTTACATATGAAGAAACTGCAGCATGGAAAATGTAAGTAGCTTTTCTGTGGTCTTAAATCTCATCAGTGGTGGAGCCTAGTTTTGAATTCAGACTGCCTGACTCAAGAGAACAATGATTTACTATATTGGTGCATACCTCTTGTGTCACTGTGATATCCCCAGGATGAAGCTCAGAAGTAATACAGATTTTTTTGAAAGAATGAAAGAAGGCATTTCTTAGGGTGAGTAGGCAGTGCTGGGGAGCCAAAGGATACATCATAGGTGGAGTTAGATGGCAAAACAGAAGCTGTAAGAAAGAATGACCTAGTCTGTTTCCTATGCCAGAATTCATGAGTTCAGAGGGGACTTTGAAGCTTGAAGAAGGGAATTTTAGAAGAGCTAAGAAAGCTACCCATAACCCAGATGGTATAAGGCCACAAGATTGATACCACATGATACCAACAGAATCAAAGGAAGAAATAGACATCTCCACAATCACTGCTGAATATTTTAACAGTCTTTTCTCAACAACTGATAGAATAACTAGACTAAAAAATCCATAAAAGATATAGATGATATGAACAACATATCAACCAATTTAAATCACAAGAATAATTCAAATTTATTTTGAATTCTAAATGGAAATGAAATACAAGATATCAAAACTTGAGTAATGCAACTAAAGCAGTGCTTAGAGGACATTTATAACAAATCTACAATGCATCTATTTTAAATAATAAACATAAAATATTAAGAGTAATTTTAACAAAATATGTAAAAGACCTCTATTCTGAAAATGAAAAAAATTGATGATGACTCAATAATTGGAGATATAGACCATTTTATGAAATGAAAGACTCACTATTTTAAAATGCCAATTTTCCCCAAATTGATTTATAGATTCAATACAATTCTAATCAAAGTCCCATGATGACATTTGTATAGAAACAACAAACTGACCCTAAAACATATATAAAACTGAAAAGGATGTTGCATATCTATAGAAATTTTGATAAAAATAAATTGTGTAGTTATATGACCTGATTTATAGACTTACTGCAAAGGCTACAGTAACCATAAAAGCTTGGTACTAGCATAAATAAATAACAAATAAACCAATGGAGCAGAATCAACAGTCCAGAAATAGGCCTGCACTATATTGCCATTTGAGTTTATCTTACACACCCAAGGCAATACAATGAGAGAAAGGAAAAATAAACTTCAACCACCTACCTGACACCATACATAAAACTTAACTTGAAATAGCTTATAAACTTAAATGAAAAAGATAAAACCCTAAAGTTTTTAGAAGAAGACAAAGAAAAACATCTTTGTGACTTGGAGATAAACCTGTGTTTCTTACAGACATCACAGAAAGGAATGCCATAAAAAGGGGAGAAATAATGAATTAGACTTCATTCAAATTAAAAATTTCTGATCATCAAAAGAGATCAGGAAGAAAAAAAGTGTGCAAGTCACATAAGGAAAATGTATTCACAAAACAACTATGTGAAAAGTATCTGATAACCAGTATGTATTTAAAATCCAGTCAAGAAATGGGCAGAAAATATGAACAGACATTTCTCCAAAGAAGACATACAAATGGCTAACAATGAAAAATGCTCAACATCACTGGGCATCAGGGAAATACAAATCAAAACCACAATGAGATACCACCTCACACCAGTCAGAATGGCTAACATTAACAACTCAAGAAACAACAGGGCAAAAATGAACTATTGGGACTTCATCAAGATAAAAAGCTTTTGCACAGCAAAAGAAACAGTCAATGAAACCAAAAGATAACCGACAGAATGGGAGAAGGTATTTGCAAATGACTTATCAAATAAAGGGCTAGTATCCAAAATCTATAAAGAACTTATCAAACTCAACACCCAAAGAACAAATAATCCAATCAAAAAATGGGCAGAAGACATGAACAGACATTTTTTCCAAAGAAGACATCCAAATGGCCAACAGACACATGAAAAAGTGCTCAGCATCGCTCAGCATCAGGGAAATCCAAAGCAAAACCTCAATGAGATACCACCTCACACAAGTCAGAATGGCTAAAATTAAGAAGTCAGGAAACGACAGATGTTGTTGGGGATGTGGAGAAAGGAGAACCCTCCTACACTATTGGTGGGAATGCAAACTGGTGCAGCCACTCTGGAAAACAGTATGGAGGTTCCTCAAAAAGTTAAAAATAGAACTACCCTATGACCCAGTAATTGCACCACTAGGTACTTATCCAAAGGATACAAACATAATGATTTGAAGAGGCACCTGCACCCCAATGTTTATAGCAGCAATGTCCACAATAGCCAAACTATGGAAAGGGCCCAGATGTCCATTGACAAATGAATGGATAAAGAAGAAGTGGTGTGTGTGTGTGTGTGTGTGTGTGTGTGTGTGTCCTGGAATATTACTCAACCATCAAAAAAATGAAATCTTGCCATTTGTGTTTGCAACAATGTGGATGGAACTAGAGGGTATTATGCTAAGCAAAATAAGTTAGTCAGAGAAAGACAAATACCATATGTTTTCACTCATATGTGGAATTTAAGAAACAAGACAGAGGATCATAGGGGAAGGGAAGGAAAAGTAAGATAAGATGAAAGCAGAGAGGGAGGTAAATCATAAGAGACTCTTAGCTCTAGGAAACAAATTGAGGTTTGATGGAGGGGAGGTGGGTAGAGGGTGGGGTAATAGGTGATGGCATTAAAGAGGGCACTTGATGTTACAAGCACTGGGTGTTATATGCAGCTGATGAATCACTAAATTCTAACCCCTGAAACTAATAATAGACTATATGTTAATTAAATTGAATTTAAATAAAAATTAAAATTATCCTACAATTCACTTATAAGACAAGCAACCCAATTGCATGAAGAACAAAATATTTGAATTCTTGCTTCACAAAAGAAGATATTTGAGTGGCCAAAAGGCACATGCAAAAGTATTCAACATCTGTAATTAGGCAAATACAAGTTAAAACTACAATGAGAAGAAACACACCCATCAGAATGTCTAAACTAGAAAGACTGATATACCACCAAATGCTGGAGATGATGTGGAACAACAAGAAATGTCATACATTGTTGTTTGGAATGCAAAATTGTACAACTATTTTGGAAAAAAAGATAGAATGACTTCTTACAAGACTAAACATAACACCTGCCTAGTGACTCAGCAATTCAGCTTCTAGGAATCTACCTAAGAAAATTGAAAGTATTTGTTTACTCAAAGACTTGTATAAAATTGTTAATAGCATTTCTATTCATAATAGCTAAAAACTGAAAACAGCCCAGGTGACCTTCAACAGAATAATGGATTAAAAATCTATGGTATAGGGGCACCTGGGTGGCTCAGTTGGTTAAACGACTGCCTTCAGCCCAGGTCATGATCCCAGGATCCTGGGATCGAGCCCCACATTGGGCTCCCTGCTCTGCGGGAAGCCTGCTTCTCCCTCTCCTACTCCCCCTGCTTGTGTTCTCTCTCTCTCTCTCTCTCTCTCTCTCTCTCTCTCTCTCTGTGTGTGTGTGTGTGTGTGTGTGTGTGTGTGTGTGTTAAATAAATAAATAAATAAAATCTTAAAAAAATTTATGGTATAGTCAAGTAATTGTTATTACTCAGAGATAAAAAGGGATGAATTGCTGATACATGCAATGACTTGGATTAATCTCAAAAATAGAATGCTGAGTGAAAGAAGCCTTACATGAAAGAGTACATATTGTAGACTTCTTATTATACAAAACTCTCAAACAAGTAAAACTAATTTATAGTAGAAAAATAAAATTTGGGTAGATAGTATAGAGATTAATTTGGAAGAGACTTGAGGGAACTTTCTGGAAAGATGACGATATTCTGTATTTTGATACTCATTTATGTTGTTTAGGTGTATTCATTTGTTAAAACTCAGAGAATAAATACTTAAGATTTGAGCATTCCATTTCATATAAATTTATATAAAAAATAAAAAGTTATGAACTACTATCAAATTTTAGTTGATATGGCTTCTAAAGTATTTAGTGAAAAGTGTCTTGATGTCTGTAATTGATTTTTTAATATACCAAAAAGAACATGGATTTATTAATGGACTGAAGGATGGATAGGTATGATAAGATAAAGCAATAGTAAAGTCATAATGATGGAAATTAGGTGGTTGTAATATGTGTGTTCATTGTAAAATTATTTTTGTTTTCCTGTGAACTTTTAAAAATTCACACTAAAATGTTGGAAAAGAGACCAATAATGGAGATGTCATGAAATGTTAAGAAATAACCCACAAAAAGGCAAGAAAGTAGGTTTAGGGGAAGAAAAAACATATGGGACAAATAGAAAAGAGATGACAATACGGTATACTTAAACATAATCATATTGGAGTGCCTGGGTGGCTCAGTCAGTTAAGCGTCTGTCTTAGGCTCAGGTCATGATCTCGGGGGTCCTGGGATCAAGCCCAGTGTCTGAGTCCCTGCTCCATGGGGAGCCTGCTTCTCCCTCTGCCCCTTCCCTGCTCATGCTCTCTCTCTCTCAAATACATAAATAAAATCTTTAAAAAAACCCATAATCATATCAATAATGCTTTGAACGTAAATAGTTGAAAAACTGCATGTAAAAGGAAGAAATTGTAAGAGTAGATAAAAATGAAAGACCCAACTTTTTGGTATTTACAAGGAACACAGTTTAAATGTAAAGACACACACACACAAAAAAAAAAATAAAAAAAAATGTAAAGACACAGATTGGTTGAATGTAAGAGGGCAGAAAAAGATAAACCATGCAACTGCTAAACATAAAAAAGCTGGTGTGGCTATACTGCTATCAGGCAAAGTAAGTTTAAGTATAAGAAGAATTTCCATTAAAAAGGAGATACACAAAACAACGTTGTCAGTTAATCAAGAAGACATAATAATCCAAAATGTGTGTGCTTCTAGGATAAACCCACCAACAACTGGAGAATATACTTTTCTCAAGTACACATTGTATGTTTGCTAGGAAAGATCATATACCAGGGCATATACAAATCAAGCCTAAATAAATTTCACAGTATGTTCTCTGACCACGGTGGAATTAAACAAAAAAATCAAGAACTAAAAAAGTTCTAAGTAATCCATGGGACAATGAAAAAAATACATAAATTATAAAATATTTTCGATTAAATGGTTAACAGAAATACAGCATATCAAAAATATGGGATGAGGTTAAGGCAGTGATGGTAGAGAAATGCATAACTTTAAATATTTATATTAGCAAAGAAGAATGGTCCAAAATCTCTATTTCAACTTTTACTTTAAGAAGAGAAGAGGACAGGTTGACTGGGTGACTCAGTTAAGCGTCTGCCTTCGGCTCAGTTCATGATCTCGGGGTCCTGGGATGGAGCCCTGCATCAGGCTTCCTGCTCAGTGGCAAATCTGCTTCTCCCTCTTCCTCTCCCTCTGATCTCTCTTGCTCTTGTTCTCTCTCAACTGAATAAATGAAATCTTAAAAAAAAAGAAGAGAAGAGGAAGGAGCAGGAGTAGGGGAGAGTATATGAAACACAGTATATATATATAAGGAAGGAAATACTAAAGATAACACTGAAAATCAATGAATTAGAAAATGGACACAAAACAGAAAAATAATCAATGAAACTAAAAGATGGCTATTTAAAAGGTGGATAAAATTGACGAACCTCTACCTAGACTGATAAAAGAAATGCGATAAGACCTAAATTAGCAATATCAGAATGAAAAAGGTGACTACTACAGATCCTCCAAATGTAAAAGGATAATAAGAGAAAATTATGAACAATTTTATGCCTATAAATTCAACAACTTAGACAAAATCTTTGACAGATACATATTACAAAAAAATGGAACAAAAGGCATTAGAAAATATGCATAACCTTGTGTTAATTAAATGAATTAACTTCAGAATTAAAAGCCTTCCCACTAAGAAAACCCCTAGCTCAGAGGTTTCACTAGTGAATTCTAGCAAATATTTGAAGAAGAAATAATGTAAAAATCCTTGACAAAATATTAATGCAAATATGGCAATATATTTAAAAATATGATATATAATGTCCAAGTGGGGTTCATCTAGGAATACAAGGTTGGCCTAATATTTTATTATCAATCCATGTGATTCACCATATAACTGGAGTAAAAAAGAAAAACATATGATCATCTAAATGCAGAAAATTAATCTGACACAAGTTAAAATTCATTCATGATAAAAAGAAAAAACTCTCAGGTAACTAGGAATAGAAGGGAACTTCCTTGCTATGATAATAAGAATCTATAAAAAACACACAGCTGATGTCACACTTGATGATGGAAGACCAAATCCTTTCTCCCTAATGTAAAAAACAACACAAGAGTGTCCCTTGCTCCTTCTATTTAACATTGAATTGGAAATTCTAGCTAAAGCAGCAAGACTCAAAAAAGAGATATAAGACACACAGATTTGAAAGGAAAATGTAAACCACTTGCTTATTCATAGATGACATGATCATGTATGTAGAAAATCCTAGGAAATCCTCAAAAAGCTACCAGAATAAGGGAATTCAGTAAGGCTCAGAGAGGACAAGACCATTTATGAAAATCAATTGTGTTTTTATATACAAGCAAGAAACAACTGGAGACTGACCTTAGAAAAACAGGCATATACAATAGCATCTGAAACCACAAATACACAGGGGAAAGATTTAACAAAATATATATAAGTTTTACACTGAAAACCAAACAAGCAAACAAAACAAAAAACTAAAAAGAAAAAAAGCCACCACTAAGAGAAATAAAGGAAGATCTAAATAAGTGGAAAGGTGTGCTGTGTTTGTGAATTGGAAAGCTCAGTATTGTTAAGATGGCAAGTGTCCATCACCTCACACAGTTACCTTTTTTTTTTTATTTGGTGGTGAGAACAGTTAGGATCTAGCTTCTTAACAGATTTTAGGTATTTAGTACAGTATTGTTATCTATAGTCACTATGCTATATTAGATCTCCAGAACTATTGATCCTATATAACTAAAAGTTTGTACCCTTTGACAAACATCTCCCCATTTCCCCATCCTCCCAATCCCTGGTAACCACCATTCTATTCTCTGGTTCTATGAGTTTGACTATTTTAGATTCCACATATAAGTGAGATCATAGAGTATTTGGTTTCTGTGTCTGGCTTACTTCACTTAGCATAATGTCCTCTAGGTTCATTCATGTTGTCACAAATGGCAGAATTTCATCCTTCTTTTAAGGCTGAATAATATCTCATTGTATTTATATACCACATTTTTTTATCCATTCATTCATCAGGGGACATTTAGGTTGTTTCTGTATCTTGGTTATTGTGAATATTGTGGCAATAAACATAGGAATATAGGTATCTCTTTGAGATCTTGATATCAATTCTTTGTATAACTATCTAGAAGTGGGATTGCTAGGTCATATGGCAGTTTTATTTTTAATTTTTTGAGGCATTTCCATACTGTTTTACATAATACCTGCATGGATTTACATCCCCATCAACAATGTCACAGGGTTCCCTTTTCTCCACATCCTCATTAACACTTATCTTTTGTGTTTTTTTAAAGATTTATTTATTTACTGCAGAGAGAGAGGGAGAGCGAGAGAGCGAGAGAGCACGAGTGGGAGGGGCAGAAGGAGAGGCAGAGGGAGAGAATCCTCAGGCAGACTCCATGCTGAATGTGAAGCCTGATGCGGAGCTGGATCTCAAGACCCTTAGACCATGACCTGAGCTGAAACTAAGAGTCTGATGCTCAACCATCTCTGCCACCCAGGCGCCCCTATCTTTTGTTTTTTTTTAAAGAAGGCATCCTAACAAATGTGAGATGATATCATATTGTGGTTTTGATTTGCATTTCCCTGATGATTAGTTATGTTGAGCCTTCTTTCATATATCTGTTGGCCATTTGTATGTTGTTATTTGAGAAATGTCTATTCAGGTCCTTTGCCCAGTTTTAAATAACTTAATAATTTTTTGCTATTGAGTTGTAGGAGTTCCTTATATAATTTGGATATTAACCGCTTATCAGATATATGGTTTGTAAATATTTTCTCCCATTTTGCAGGTCACCTTTTTATTTTGTTGTTTCATTTGCTGTGCACTTTTTAGTTTGGTGTAGTTCCACTTGTTTATTTTGTGATCATTGCCTGTGGTTTTGATGCCATACCAAAAAAAATCATTGCCAAAACTAAAGCCAAGGAGACTTTTCCCTATGTTTTCTTCTAGAAGTTTTACAGTTTCAGGTCTTACATTTAAGACTCTATCTTGAGTTGAGTTTATGAATATGTTAATTAGCTTTATTGTAGTGATTATTTTATAATGTATACATATTTCAAATCATCAAGTTGTATGTCTAAAACATACAATTTTAAAAAAAGAATGCAATTGTTGCCAAATTGGTCTATAATTTCAATGAAATCCCAATCAAATTTTTGGCAAGGCATTTTTGTAGAAATTGACAAATATAATCTAAAATGTGTACAGAAAAGCAAAATATTTTTAATATCTATAACAATCTTGTAAAAGAAGAGCAAAGTTGGAAGGCTTAAACTATCTAATATTAATACTTACTAGAAAGCTACAATAATCAGTTTAGTGTGGACTGGTGAAAGGATAGATGCCCTTTCCAGGTGTGCCTCCTTCCCAGCATTTTCATGTATTCAACAATCAGGATATTCTCCCATCCTCATTTTTGTTTGTTTGTTTATTTTTGTTTTTATGGAAGATCCATTATGTAAGCATGATTGATTAAATCATTGACATGTTGGTGATTAATTCAACCTCTAGCCCCTCTCCCCTCCCAAAAGGTCAAGGGGTAAGGCCAAAAGTTCTAAACTTCTTTATTTTTTAAAAGATTTTATTTATTTATTTGAGAGAAAGTGTGTGTGAGAGAGAGCACAAGTGGGGAAGAGGGGAAGAGGGAGAAGGAGAAGCAGACTTCTGCTGAGCAGGGAGCCCAACCTGGGGCTGGATTTCAGGACCCCGAGATCATGACCTGAGCTGAAGGCAGATGCTTAACCCACTGAGCCACCCAGGCACCCCTCCAACCTTCTAATCATATGGTTGATTCCCCTGGCAAACAGACCCCATCCTTAGGGGCTCTCAAAAAGCACATCATTAACATAAACTCAGATATGTTGAAGGGGGCTTGTTATGAGTGACAAAAGAGTTTTATCCATTTTATCACTTAGAAAATTCCAAAAGTTTTAGGAATTCTGTGCCAGGAATAGAAATGAAGACCAAATATATAATTATTTTTTTAAAGATTTATTTATTTATGTTAGACAGAGAGAGAGCAGGGAGGGGGAGGGCAGAGGGAGAGAATCTTCAAGCAAACTCCCCACTGAGCACAGAGCCAGGTGCCTGGCTCCATCTCAAGACCCATGAGATCATGACCTGAGCCAAAACCAAGATTTGGACGCTTAACCAACTGAGCCACCCCGGTGCCCCTATAATTCTTATTATAAATCACAGTATCACAATAGAGAACTCCAAAATAGAAATATTGATTTTTGACAAAAATGTCAAGGCAACTCAACTGGGAAAGAATAATTTTTTTCAACAGTTGTACCAGAACAAATGGATATCCAAAATTGAAAAAATTAACCTTGACCCTTACCTCATGTCAGTCGCAAATATTAACTTGACATGGATCATAGACTTTAACATATAAGCTGAATTTATGAAACTTAGAAGAAAATAATTTTGACTCTGGGTTAGGCAAAATTTTCTGAATTAGAACAAAAACCCACAAATCATAAAAACTGATAATTTGGGCTTTATCAAAATTGAAACTGTAGGCTCTCTATTTTTTATTTTTTTAATATTTATTTATTTATTTATTTATTTATTTGACAGAGAGAGACAGTGAGAGGGGGAACACAAGCAGGGGGAGTGTGAGAGGGAGAAGCAGGTTTTCCACTGAGCAGGGAGCCCAATGTGGGGCTTGATGCAGGGCTCAATGTGGGGCTCGATGTGGGGCTCAATCCCAGAACCATGGGATCATAACCTGAGCCGAAGGCAGACACTTAACGACTGAACCACCCAGGCGCCCCTGAAACTGTAGGCTCTTTAAAAGACATTGTTTAGAAAATGAAAAGACAAACTATAGAGTGAGAGGATATATTCACAGCACATATATTTGATGCAGAACTTGTATCCAGAGACTATAAAGAACTCTTATAATTCAGTAATATTAAGAAAAACAATCTAATTATAAATGGACAAAAGATTTGAAAAGCTCTCTTTACAAAAGAAGATATATGAATAATCTATAAGTACTTGAAAAGATGCTCAATATCATTAGTCATTAAGAAAATGCAAATTACACTAATAAGATACCACTACACACCTAAAAGACTTAAAAAAAAATAGGACTGAGAATACCAAGTATTTTCAGAACACACCAAGTACTATTGAGAATGTGGACCAACTAGTACTTTCATGCATTGCAAGTGGAAATGTAAAGGCACTTTGGAAAATAGTTTGGCACTTTCTCATACTATTTAGCAAGCATTTATCATATGAGTTGACAATTTTACTTGTAGGTGTTTACAAAAGAGAAGTCAAAACATATGTCCACATACATGGTCATAGCAATTTTATTCACAAGAACTGAAAAAAAAAACTCACATGTCTGATAACAAGTCAAGAGATCTGTTAAAAATTAGTACATTCATATACATGCTAGGTGAGCCAGCAATTTCAGTTCTTTTACTCAAGAAAAATGAAAACATACTGTTTTCATGGTGGCTGCAGCAATTTGCATTCCCACCAACAGTGCACAAATGTTCCTTTTCCCCTGCATCCTTATCAACACTTGTTATTTATTTTTTAAAAATTTTAGCCATCTGACAGGTGTAAGATGATATCTCGTTGTGGTTTTGATTTGTATTTCCCTGATAATTAGTGATGTAGAGCATCTTTTCATGTGTCTGTTGGTCATCTGTATGTCTTCTTTGGAGAAATGTCTATTCAGGTCCTCTGCCTATTTTTTTAAATCAAATTATTTATTATTATTATTATTTGTATTTTTTGTATTTACCCAAAGAAAATGAAAACACTATTTCAAAAAGATATATGCACCCCTATGTTTATTGTAGTATTATTTACAATAGCTAAGATATGGAAGCAACCCAAGTATCCATCCATAGATGAAAAGATAAAGAAGCTGTGATACACACACACACACACACACACACACACACACACACACACACACACAGGAATATTACTCAGCCACAAAAAGTAATGAAATCTTGGCAAGATGGCGGAGGAGTAGGAGACCTGGATTTCGTCTGGTCTCAGGAATTCAGCTAGATAGGGATCAAACCATTCTGAACACCTACAAACTCAACAGGAGATCGAAGAAAAGAATAGTAACAACTCTCTGAACAGAAAAGCGACCACTCTCTGGAAGGTAGGACGTGCGGAGAAGTGAATCCGAGGCAATATTCCAGAGGATAGACAGCGGGGGAGAGGGGCTCTGTCGGCTGCTTCTGGCAAGTGATAGAGCAGCGGAGCACAAAATCGAACTTTTAGAAGTCGGCTCCGCTGAGGGACGT
The DNA here is from genome assembly GCF_009762305.2 of Zalophus californianus. Lineage (NCBI taxonomy): Eukaryota > Metazoa > Chordata > Mammalia > Carnivora > Otariidae > Zalophus > Zalophus californianus. The sequence goes on along the minus strand of NC_045612.1, from coordinate 3,598,369 downwards.
CGCTCCAGTGGCTAAGTGGGGGGTGGAACCCTCGCGGGACAGGGTGGTTTCAGGACCCTTGGGGGTCACAGAAAGACCGGGGGTGCCTGAGTGCGGGAGAGCTCCCAGGTATCAGAGCAGGGAAGCCGGCTGCAGAGACGAAGCCGAGGCGCGGGCTCTCAGCTCGGGGTTGCCATAAACTGTGATGGGCTCCACAGTCGGGCTACTGCTCCTCCAGCAGAGACCCAACAAGCGGCAGATCTGGGGACACTCCCCTTCTCCCCCCAGGAGGAGCGGCGCGGGAGCACACCGCAGGGATCTGCTGGGTTTGGAGACTCCACACTGATTCTGGTGCCAGAGATAGAAACGCTCGGTCACAGTCCGGGTGAGCACGGAGTGCGGCCAGAGACCAGGGAGACGGGAGTGAGTGACTGCTTTTCTCTGGGGGTGCACTGAGGAGTGGGGCCTCAAGTTCTCAGCTCCTCTGGGGCAGAGATTGGGAGGCCACCATTTTCACTCTCGTCCTCCAAAGCTGTACGGAAAGCATTCAGGGAACAAAAGCTCCTGAGAACAAACCTGAGCAGATTACTTAGGCAAGGGCCCAGGCAAGGGCGGGGCAATTCCACCTCCCACAAAGACATTTGGGAACCACGGCAACAGTCCCCTCCCCCAGAAGATCAGCAAGAACAGCCAGCCAAGGCCAAGTTTACCGATGAATGAGAACAGCAGAACTCCAGCGCTAGGGCAATACTGCACATAGAATCCATGGCTTTTTTACCATGATTCATTAGTCTTTCAAAGTTAATTTTTTAACCGTTTTTTTTTAATTTTTCTTTTTCCCTTTTTCAACCAACATCTTATCAATACCTTTTTTAAAAAACGTTTTTTATTTTTCATTTTTAGAGTCATATTATATCCCTTCATAGTAGTTACCCTTATTTTTGGCATATGTATATAAATTGTTCTCTCTTTAAAATTTTGAGATACAGTTTCTTCTAACAGATCAAAATATACCCTAAATCTCTAGTGTATGGCTGTGTTCTAGTGTCCTGCCTGATCACATTCTCTGCCCCCCCTTTTTTAAAATCCTCTTCTTTCTTTTTTCAAACAACTTCTTATCAATTCCTTTTAAAAATTTTTTATACTTTTCATCTTTATAGTCATATTCCATCCCTTCATCGTATCAACCCTTATTTTGTACATATATAAGTTTTTCTTTCTTTAAAATTTTGGGAGGCACTTTCTTCTAACAGACCAAAATACACCCAAAATCTAGTGTGTGGCACTGTTCTAGGCACCAGCCTGATCATATTTGATCATATTCTGTTTTTGTTTGTTTTGTTCTGTTTTTGTTTGTTTTTATCTTTTTCTTTTTTTGTTTTTTCTCTCTTTCTCTTTCTTTTCCCCTGGCATCAGGTCTTTTCTGATTTGTTTAGAGTATATTTTCTGGGGACGTTGTTACCGTTAGCATTTTGTTCTCTCATTCATCTATTCTCCTCTGGACAAAATGACAAGACGGAAAAAATCACCTCAACAAAAAGAACAAGAGGTAGTACCGACTGCCAGGGACCTACTCAATATGGACATTAGTATGATGTCAGACCTAGAGTTCAGAAACATGATTTTAAAGATACTAGCTGGGCTTGAAAAAAGCATGGAAGTTATAGAGAAACCCTTTCTGGAGAAATAAAAGAACTAAAATCCAACCAAGTCAAAATCAAAACGGCTATTAATGAAGTGCAATAAAAAATGGGGGGACTAACTGCTAGGATAACTAAGGCAGAAGAGAGAATCAGTGATATAGAAGACCAAATGATGGAAATAAAGAAGCTGAGAAAAAGAGAGATAAACAGTTGTACAGGCAATACAATGGCACTAAATTCATATCTTTCAATAGTTACCCTGAATGTAAATGGGCTAAATGCCCCAATCAAAAGACACAGGCTATCAGATTGGATAAAAAAACAAGACCCATCAATATGCTGTCTGCAAGAGACTCATTTTAGACCCAAAGACACCCCCACATTGAAAGTGAGGGGATGGAAAACCATTTACCATGCTAATGGACACCAAAAGAAAGCTGGGGTGGCAATCCTTATATCAGACAACTTAGATTTTAAACCAAAGACTGTAAAAAGAGATGAGGAAGGACACTATATCCGACTTAAAGGGTCTATCCAACAAGAAGATCTAACAATTGTAATTATCTATGCCCCTAACATGGGAGAGTCAATTATATAAGGCAATTAATAACAAAAGCAAAGAAACACATTGACAACAATACAATAATAGTGGGGGACTTTAACAACCCCTCACTGAAATGGACAGATCATCTAAGCAAAAGATCAACAAGGAAATAAAGACTTTAAAATGACACACTGGACCAAATGGACTTCACAGACATACTCAGAACATTCCATCCCAAAGCCACAGAATACACATTCTGCTCTAGTGCCCATGGAACATTCTCTAGAATAGATCACATCCTAGGTCACAAATCAGGTCTCAACCAGTACCAAAAGATTGGGATTATTCTCTGCATATTTTCCGACCACAATGCTTTGAAACTAGAACTCAATCACAAGAGGAATGTCACAAAGAACTCAAATACATGGAGGCTAAAGAGCATCCTACTAAAGAATGAATGGGTCAACCAGGAAATTAAAGAAGAATTAAAAAAAATTCATGGAAACCAATGAAAATGAAAACACAACTGTTCAAAATCTTTGGGATGCAGCAAAGGCAGTCCTAAGAGGAAAGTATATAGCAATACAAACCTTTCTCAGGAAACAAGAAAGGTCTCAAATACCCAACTTAACCCTACACCTAAAGGAGCTAGAGTAAAAACAGCAAATAAAGCCTAAACCCAGCAGGAGAAGAGAAATAATAACGCTCAGAGCAGAAATCAATGAAATAGAAACCAAAAAAACAGTAGAACAGATCAATGAAACTAGGAGCTGGTTCTTTGAAAGAATTAACAAGATTGATAAACCCCTGGTCAGACTTATCAAAAAAGAGAGAGAGAGAGAGAGAGAGAGAGAGAGAGAGAAATGACCCAAATCAACAAAATCATGAATGAAAGAGGAGAGATCACAACCAACACCAAAGAAATACAAACAATTATAAGAACATATTATGAGAACTATATGCAAGCAAATTAGATAATCTGGAAGAAATGGATGCATTCCTAGAGATGTATCAACTACCAAAACTGAACCAGGAAGAAATAGAAAACCTGAACAGACCTATAACCACTAAGGAAATTGAAGCAGTCATCAAAAATCTCCCAACAAACAAAAGCCCAGGGCCAGATGGCTTCCCAGGGAATTCTACCAAACATTTACAGAAGAATTAATACCTATTCTTCTGAAATTGTTCCAAAAAATAGAAATGGAAGGAAAAGTTCCAAACTCATTTTATGAGGTCAGCATTACCTTGATTTCCAAACCAGACAAAGAGCCCATCAAAAAGGAGAATTACAGACCAATATCCTTGATGAACATGGGTGCAAAAATTCTCACCAAAATACTAGCAATAGGATCCAACAGTACATTAAAAGATTATTCACCATGACAAAGTGGGATTTATCCCTGTGCTGCAAGGTTGGTTCAACATCCACAAATCAATCAACATGATACAATACATTAACAAAAGAAAGAACAAGAGTCATATGATCCTCTCAATAGATGCAGAAAAAGCATTTGACAAAGTACAGCATCCTTTCTTGATCAAAACTCTTCAGAGTATAGGGATAGAGGGTACATACCTCAATATCATAAAAGCCATCTATGAAAAACCTACAGCGAATATCATTCTCAATGGGGAAAAACTGAGAGCTTTCCCCCTAAGGTCAGGAGCATGGCAGGGATGTCCACTTTCACCACGGTTATTCAACATAGTACTAGAAGTCCTAGCCACAGAAATCGGACAACAAAAAGAAATAAAAGGCATCCAAATAGGCAAAGAAGAAGTCAAACTCTCACTGTTTGCAGATGATATGATACTTTATGTGGAAAACCCAGAAGACTCCACCCCAAAACTGCTAGAATTCATACAGGAATTCAGTAAAGTGGCAGGATATAAAATCAATGCACAGAAATCAGTGGCATTCGTATACACCAACAGCAACACAGAAGAAAGAGAAATTAAGGAGTCGATCCCATTTACAATTACTCCCAAAACCATAAGATACCTAGGAACAAATCTAACCAAAGAGGCAAAGGATCTGTATTCAGAAAACTATAAAATACTCATGGAAGAAATTGAGGAAGGCACAAAGAAATGGAAAAACGTTCCATGCTCATGGTTTGGAAGAACAAACATTGTGAAGATGTCAATGCTACCTAGAGCAATCTACACATTCAATGCAATCCCCATCTAAATGCCATCCACTTTTTTCAAAGAAATGGAACAAATAATCCTACAATTTGTATGGAACCAGAAAAGACCCCGAATAGCCAGAGGAATGTTGAAAAAGAAAAACAAAGCTGGCGGCATCACAATTCCGGACTTCCAGCTCTATTACAGAGCTGTCATCAGAAAGACAGTATGGTACTGGCACAAAAACAGACACATAGATCGGTGGGACAGAATCGAGAGCCCAGAAATGGACCCTCAACTCTATGGTCAACTCATCTTTGACAAAGCAGGAAAGAATGTCCCATGGAAAAAAGACAGTCTCTTCAACAAATGGGGTTGGGAAAATTGGACAGCCACAGGCAGAAGAATGAAACTGGGCCATTTCCTTACACCACACACAAAAAATAGACTCCAAATGGTTGAAAGACCTAAATGTGAGACAAGAGTCCGTCAAAATCCTAAAGGAGAACACAGGCAGCAACCTCTTCGACCTCAGCCGCACTAACTTCTTCCTAGAAACATTGCCAAAGGCAAGGGAAGCCAGGGCAAAAATGAACTATTGGGACCTCATCAAGATAAAAAGCTTTTGCGCAGCAAAAGAAACAGTCAAGAAAACCAAAAGACAACTGACAGAATGGGAGAAGGTATTTGCAAATGACATATCAGATAAGGGGCTAGTATCCAAAATTTATAAAGAACTTATCAAACTCAACACCCAAAGAACAAATAATCCAATCAAGAAATGGGCAGAAGACACGAACAGACATTTTTCCAAAGAAGACTTCCAAATGGCCAACAGACACATGAAAAAGTGCTCAACATCGCTCGGCATCAGGGAAATCCAAATCAAAACCTCAATGAGATACTACCTCACACCAGTCAGAATGGCTAAAATCAACAAGTCAGGAAACAATAGATGTTGGCAGGGATGGGAAGAAAGGAGAACCCTTCTATACTGTTGGTGGGAATGCAAGCTGGTGCAACCACTCTGGAAAACAGTAGGGAATTTCCTCAAAAAGTTGAAAATATAGCTACCATACGATCCAGCCATTGCACTACTGGGTATTTACCCCAAAGATACAAATGTAGGGATCTGAAGGGGTATGTGCACCCTGATGTTTATAGCAGCAATGTCCACAATAGCCAAACTATGGAAAGAGCCAAGATGTCCATCGAAAGATGAATGGATAAAGAAGATGTGGTATATATATACAATGGAATATTTTGCAGCCATCAAAGGAATGAGATCTTGCCATTTGCAATGACATGGATGGAACTGGAGGGTGTTATGCTGAACGAAATAAGTCAGTCAGAGAAAGACATGTATCATATGACCTCACTGATATGAGGAATTCTTAATCTCAGGAAACAAACTGAGGGTTGCTGGAGTGGGGGGGTGGGAGGGATGGGGTGGCTGGATGATAGACATTGGGGAGGGTATGTGCTATGTGCTATGGTGAGTGCTGTGAATTGTGTAAGACTGTTGAGTCACAGATCTGTACCTCTGAAACAAATAATGCAATATATGTTATGAAAAAAAAAGAAGAAGATAGCAGGAGGGGAAGAATGAAGGGGGGAAATCGGAGGGGGAGACGAACCATGAGACATGATGGACTCTTAAAAACAAACTGAGGGTTCTAGAGGGGAGGGGGGTGGGAGGATGCATTAGCCTGGTGATGGGTATTAAAGAGGACACTTCTGCATGGAGCACTGGGTGTTATGCACAAACAATGAATCATGGAACACTACATCAAAAACTAATGATGTAATGTATGGTGATTAACATAAAAATAAAAAATTTTTAAAAATGCAAAAAAAAAGTAATGAAATCTTGCCATTTGCAACAACATGGGTGAATCTACAGGGTATAGTGCTAAGTGAAATAAGTCAGTCAGAGAAAAACATTGATTTCACTCATATGTGGAATTTAAGAAACAAAGCAAATTAACAAAGAAAGGAAAAAAGGGATCAAAAAAGAGACTCTCAAATACAGAGAACAAATTGGTGGTTGCCAGAGGGGAGTTGGTGCAGGATGGGTGAAATAGATAAAGAGGATCAAGGGTATACTTATCTTGATGAGCACTGAATAATGTGTAGAATTATTTAATCATTATATTGTGCACCTCAAACTAATATAACAGTATATGTTAATTACACTTCAATTAAAAAAAGAAAAATGAAAACATAAGGCTACACAAAAACTTGTTTGTATTTGTTCACAGAAGTAATATTTATAATAGCAAACACTGGAGGTAATTAGCTGCCCATCAACTGTTGCATGGACAAACAACATTTGGAATATCTATAATGTGCAATAATACTCAGCAATATAAAGGAATTGACTACTGATACCAGCAACAACTGGATCAATCAACATGCTGGGTGAAAGAAGCCAAACACGACTACTTACTCTATGATTCCATTTGTGTGAAATTCTGGGAAAATCATAACTATTTTATAGTTACAGAAAGGAGATAAATTGTTGCCAAGGGTCAGTGTAGGTAAGAGATTTATTCTAAAGAGACAGGAAGGAACTTTCTGGAGTAATGGAAATGTTCTGTATCTTAATTTTTGTGGCGGTTATAGCCTTGTATGCATTTGTTAGACCTTATCACACTGTGCACCTAAAGTGAATTTATTTTATGTAAATTATTACTTAATACAATTGATCTAAAAATCTGGGTGATATAGCTAAAACAGTGTTTAGAATGAAATTTACAACTTTAAGTTCTTATATTACAGAATGGGTGGAAAAATTCAAACACTTTGTAAACTGGTATTATTATGTCATTGACAACCTAATAAGGTGGGTAATACTGTTCCCATTTTACAGAGTGAAAAACTGAAGCCAGATGTCAGCTTAGCATTTGGCTTATAGCAATTGCTCAATGAATGTGTTGAAATGCCTTGCCCAATCACAAAGCCAGTCACTTGCTCAGTGTGTAAATTTAGGGCTCTAGCTTTAGTTTCTGGACTCCTGGCCCAGTGCTTCTTCCACTGTGTGGTGATGAAGGGGCTGAAAGGAAGACGGGCATTAGAGATGGCAGTATGGAGGAATGCCTGAGTGAGTCAAAATGTGCAGTGTGCCTGTTTCCTGCCAGAGACTAGAGTTCTGGTGGTCATCAGCTTGGGAAGTCTTTATTGATTCCATGAGCCCTCAGGAGTCAGACTTAGATCTCTGCAACAATGGGAGAGTTTTCAAGTACAATAAATGCATCATGGTGGGTCCAATATCATTTCTGAGCAGTGTCGGTTCTGTCTGTAGATATAGTGTGCCTCACTGACAGGGAAATCCAGAGGCAAACAGAGACTCTTCTCCAATATGTGGATGTCCTTTCCACCTTTTATCACCTTATACTTTTGAGTCTTTTCATTAGTAGGCCCCGTCTTGCTCTGCAAGGCCAAAGTATGCAGCCCCATCTAAGAAGAGAGGCAAGAGAGGAATGGGCGTGCTCTAAGAGGACTGAGAGAGGAGACCAGAATCCCTCTGCCCTACAGTGACAGAGGAAAGGGAGAGAGTCCAGGAGTGAAGGCAGGCCTGGGGTACTGAAATTCCCAGCAGTTGCAGGATCCCAAGGCTGTCACAGCCTATGCTTCCCCCTCAGTCAGAGTCCCAGAACTGGTGAAACACACACTTTATGCGCTTATTCTTGCCTTGAATAAGCGAAATGCTTTTCCCTTCACAGCCTTAGCACATATTCCCTTTGCCTGGAATGGTCTTCTTCCAACTCCTTACATGGCTAATTCCCATCCTTTGTGTCTCAACTAAAATGTCACTTCACTGGGGGGACTTCTTGACTATGAGACCACACTATTTTACCACTCCTTTCTCCCTTTATTCTCTGTCAGAGCATAGTTCCCCTCACAGCACTTAGTATGCTATGGAAGTACACCCCACTGTACTGCTGGCTCCATGAGGGCAGGGGCATCATCTTTCTTATGGACCACTATGGCTTCAGAGCCTAGCAGAGTGCTGGCACAGAATAGGTACTCAGTCATTACTTGTGGAATGAATGTATTGAACTACTGAAGGAACACAGAGGTTATGGGGGCTACAGACTCCTGGGATATGATAAGGCTACTAAGGCAAAGTGGTTAGCAGAAACCAGTTCTTCTAATTCCACGATCTCCCCTCTCCCCAGCCCAAGAAGAAAAGGCACTGAGCAAACCTGCCTATCTGTTTTGGGAGCTCCACTATGGCTGCCTCTTCCCTAGGAATCATTACTCTCCATACAGCTGTTTCTACCCTTCACCCAGAACCTATTACCCAACCACTCTCAGAATTGGCCATGGGTGGGGGTTATAATATGGGAAATACAGGCTTCAGTGTTCCACTCTAGGCGCTGCACCTTTATTATATTGACTGCTCCCCAGGTTTGCAGGGATAGAGCTGAAGGGTACATTCAACTCTCTCTAGGGTCTGTGAAGGCTGGAGCTGTGTGGTCCACTCTGCTCAAATGGGCTGCAGATCAATATGCAGGCAGCAGTTCAGTGATGGTGGTAGAGGGGAGGTGGCAACAGCATGGAGCCCAGGCACTGTTAGCCCCTTGGGAAGCCAGTGACTGAAAGGACAGGTGAGGGAAGCAGTGGGGAAGGCCAGAGCCCAGGAGTTGCTGACCAGCTGTTCAGGAAGCTAGAGATCATTGTGGTGCCTATTGCTGACTGTTCTCAGAATGAGATTCATTGTAGACACCAGAGGCGGTGCAGTCCTGCCCTTCCCATTAAACTTATAGGGTTACAAAGCCTGGGCAAGTGAGGTCTCCTTAACCACAGTCAGATGGAAAAGCTTTTCAGAGAGCTAGGAGGCATCAGTAGCTTGAACTGGTTGCCCAAGTATCTAGTATATGACTTTCAAAGCCAAACCCAAACTGTTCCCAAATCCTGGCAAGCCTGCTGAGCTTCCAACTTGGATGTGGCTCTCAGTCATTAAGAAATGCCTTGGGACATCCTCACTGTAATGTCCAATTGATCTTTTTTTTTCTTTTTTAAATTTTATTTTATTATGTTAGTCACCATATAATACATCATTAGTTTTTGATGTAGTGATCCATGATTCATTGTTTTCCTATAACACCCAGTGCTCCATGCAGTATGTGCCCTCCTTAATACCCATCACCGGACTAATTCATCCCCCCACCCCCTTAAAACCCTGTTTGTTTCTCAGAGTCCATAGTCTCTCAATGTTCCTCTCCCCCTCTGATATCCCCCCCTTCATTTCTCCCTTCCTTCTCCTAATGTCCTCCATGCTATTCCTTATGTTCCACAAATAAGTGAAACCATGTGATAATTGACTTCCTCTGCTTGACTTATTTCACTTAGCATCATCTCCTCCAGTTCCATTGAACTGGACTCCTCTGGGGCAAAGGCTGAGGCTGGGGCAGTTATTCTGTATGGGGAAGTCCTGCATAAAGCCACTTTAGTAAGGCCACTGCAGGACCTCCCATGATTCAGCCTGTTCCACCTGTGAACCTGTTGCATCCTTGTGACTCTCCCAAGCCTGAAATGCAGCCAGGGCATGTCTGTGACAATTTCCCCTGGTGAGGAGAGCAAATAGCTGTGAAAAATTGACCCTGGCCAATGAAACAAAGTGCATCAGACCAAGTCAGAGCTTAAGCCCAAGTCTCCAAGAACCTGGGAGACAGGTTGTCTGTCCTTTGTTGCCTCTGCCTTGTGGAGACAACTGGCTGTCTGCCTTGTGCAGACACTTCTCTGAACCTCATTTTATCACCTTTATCACCCAGGGGTCAGGAAGTCTCAAACAGGAGCCCTAGGGACTTCCAGAGGTGGAGATTGTGTGTGGGAGCGATAGAAAAGGTAAAAGTGGCTAAAGTGGGCAGGGAGCTGAAAGTCTCATCCCACTTGTATCTGTTCTACATTTTGGGTCCTCAATTTACAGAGTAAGAATTCTGCTGGGCTGCCTGGGTGGCTCAGTTGGTTAAGCATCTGGCTCTTGATTTCAGCTCAGGCCATGATCTCAGGGTCATGAGATCGAGCCTTGCTTCTGGTTCCACACTCAGTGAGGAGTTCTGACGGAACTCTCTCTGCTTGCTCTCCCTCTCTCTCTCAAATAAATAAATATTTTTTAAAATAGAATTCTGCCACTAAATAAAGTTGAAACGTCTTAGGGCTGGATACTTTGCCTCATATTTCTATGATTTTTACAGCCCTCAGATCACAAAGAATTATCCTGTCTCTTGTTTCTCCTCTCCATGACCCCTACCATGATTTTCCCTTCCTCTCACTTACCCAATCCCGCACTCCTTGGAGACCATTCCTTTTACTGGGACCCTGGCCCAAATCCTTATGAAGGGGTACCCTTGCCTGGTTTAGGGAACCAATGCTGAGCATGTGGAGCCTGAGGCCCACCAACCAAGAAAGCAGTCTTGAGAACTGAGTGGGCAGGTGGGCTCCTTGCCTCCATGCTGGGGACTGCAGTCAGTGAAATGGCAGCAACTGGTAGCCAACTTGGAGAGAGTAAATGCTTTCTTTTCCTCTGAGCCAAAACTCAGTGGGCCTGTGGGGAGCAGAGAATGTTCACTAGCCCCCAATTCTATTGAAAGCATTCAAACCAGTGAGTACTTATTGGACTCTTACTTTATACCAGGCCCCGTGCTGAGCATTCCAATGCTACAAGGAGTTATCTGTGAGTTGTTTGGCTCTCCCAGCCTTTCAAGGGAGCTGCACATGTGCACTAATGATACTTATACAAAAGGGAGATCTAATACCTGCCCAATCTCTGACTTTACATCTATTGAACATGAATCATGTTGTATACCCTCTCCAAACCAAAGCCCAGAGAGAAGTAAGGAGCCTTGGGCACTCGAAGGAGCAGGGATTGCAGAATATCTGAGGCTTCATCATGCCCCTGTGGGTTGGAGGTGGGAGCTTCCAGTCCACCAGAGCTCCTCAGCATCTTGTGTCAGGTCAAAATCTATCTTACTAATGGTTTCCTCAGAGCTAGCCAGAGCACTGCCCAGTTACTAGAACCTCACTGCTTCCAGCTTAGCAACATCCAGAATTGACTGACATTCTAAAGAGACTACCCTTTGAAAAACAGGGTTTTTATTCTGTTTTGTAATCCTCAGAATTCCAGAGAAGCCGAGAAGGAATGCTTACATAGTCTCAGCCATTACCAGTGCCCAGATCAAGGTGTCACAAAATAATTCAAGGATGGTCCCAAGGCCATTCATTGAGCACTATCTGGAAGCTTATCCTGGCATTTGGGCTGGAGGTTTGGACAACAGGAGGCTCAGTGAGAAGATGAAGGTCATCCCCAGTTTCTTTTCTTCTGTTCTTATAGTACTGACAGGCTGGGAGAAGAAAAAGTGGCATGGGTTGCTGAAGATCCAGCAGATAGGAAGAAGGGGCAGGGGGCCAGTGAGGAATAGTGGAAGGGGCCTATACTTTGGAATCACATTACCTAAGGCCCAGTTAAACCAGTAATTAGTTGTGGATCTTGGGAAAAATCACTTTCCTTACTATCCTCATTTATAAAAAGGAACTAATGATATTATCTCCTGCATAGGATTATTGTGACAGTTTAAGATATAATTCTCAGGATGCCTGAAGCAAGGTAGATCTCTAAAAATAAGAGCTGTTGACAGAAGTAGTACTGTCATCCCACTATCATCACCACTTTATCTTGATCAACCATCTGGATCCTTTGAGGGACCTAGAGCAGATGACAAAAAGTATGCTTGCTGCTTGAAACATGTGATTTAATTACCTTTCTTGATATGGGTGACCTGAGAGGTTGAAGACATTTGGGACATGCCTAAGTATAAGCACCTTTAGAGAAATCCAAGCTGCCTTGGAGTAATTTTTATATAAAAAGAAACTCCTGGCCTTCTTCTGGAATAGGAATGGTATTCAGGTATTGTAATGGTCAGAGTGACCTTGCCAGTATCTCTATGGCTCGCTGGACCTGATACTCTTCCAGGCTGGCCTTGGGTGCATTCCACTTCCTGACACTTCTAGCTGCAGAGTCCACTTCCTGATGGTTCAGTGGGAGAAGGAGCAGCAAAGTAGCCTTATTCTCAGGCTTTCACACTGGGTCCTTGGCTGTGGCTCATTGAGAATGCTGACTGTGGATGATGCTGTGTTCCACTTATGCTGGAACACACTGCCCTTTGCAATGCTCAAGTGCCCACTCTATGTGTTTGAACTGATATAGCCCTGTGTTTTTCAAATGACAGATTTTAGGGTGTGTAGGAGGGTGGCATTTCAAGGACAGATCAGCAGATGAGAACCCCACGACCCATTTGCTCCTTTTATGGTCTTGCTGAGCCATGCTCTCCCAAGACTGTAGCAATACCAGGAACTCTCTGGGCTGACATTCTGTTCCCATCTCAAGGGGCTGGTAAAGCTAGGTTTTTGTCTGAAAGCTAACCGTTTTTCTTGGAATGAAGGTGGAACAGTTATTTTTTCCCATTTTACAGATGAGCTAGCAGAGTCAGAGAAGTAAAGTGAACTCATGTAAGGTTACAAGCTAGTAAGGGAAGTGTAAAAGTGTGATATCAAGGGGCCCAGTAGGCTCTGAATGTTGATAAACTTGGAGCAATCAGACAAATGACACCAAAGGTTATCTGCTACACTTGATTCTTTCTATATATATTTTGTGTGGTAAAATGCACATAACATCAAATTCATCATTCTAACCATTGTAAAGATTGCACTTCAGTGGTATTTAGTACATTTACAATATTGTGTAACCATCAACACTACATTCACAACATTTTTATAACTCCCAAAGGAAACCTTGTACTCATTAAGCAGTCACTCCCTATTGTCCTTATTCCCTAGTCCTAGACAACCACTAATCTGCTTTTTATCTCAATGGATTTGCCTATTCTTGATATTTCCTACAAATTAGATTATAAAATATATGGTCTTTTATGTCTGGTTTCTTTCTCTTAGTATAACGTTTTCATGATTCACCCATCTAGTAGCATGTATAGATACTTTATTCATTTTTATGGTTGAATAATATCCCATTGGGCATATAGATCTCTTTTGTTTATCCATTCATCAGTTAATGGATATTTGTTTTTTCCCCATCATTTGGCTACTGTGAATAGTGTATTTTTAACAGCAAAGTTAATCAAACTTTTAATGCATACTCTTTATTGTGCAATATATTGATGGGCCATAAATAGGAGGTCAGAAAAAATAACTCAGAGGCAAGTCAAGTCTACAGTATGTAACCACACTGAACTTTGTCAGAGTCCTGAACTAAATACCTTATGCTCTGTGTGTACCAGGGAATCTTGGGCAGAGCAGCAATGGCATGCATTTATGAAGCCATTCATCCAAGAAACATTTATTGAAAATCTTCTGTGTGCCAGGCACTGAAGAAAAGCAGCTGAACAAAACATAAAAATCTCTGTTTTCATAGAGATCACAATCTCATGAAGGATAGAGACAGGTAAACAGGCATTGGCAATAGAGTGTGGTAAGTGATATGGTAAAGCTGAGGAGCACAAAGGATATTTGACCTAATCTTGTGGAGTCAGGAACAACCTGGTGGATCTAAAAGCTGACAGGTGAAAAAAATGGTGAAAGAATGTTTTACACAGGGGCACCTGGGTAGCTCAGTCGTTAAGCGTCTGCCTTTGGCTCAGGTCATGATCCCAGGGTCCTGGGATTGAGTCCCGCATTGGGCTCCTTGCTCAGTGGGGAGCCTGCTTCTCCCTCTGCCTCTGTCTGCTGCTCCCCCTGCTTGTGTGCTCTCTCTGACAAATAAATAAATAAAATCTTAAAAAAGAGAATGTTTTACACAGAGGGACGAGCAAATACTAAGAGTGATATAAGAAAAAACTGGAATAACCAATGGGGAAACCATTGAAGAATATAAATGAAATAAATGCCATGATAAAATTTGTATCTTGGAAATATTCTGGATGCAGAGTGGTTAATACATTTGAGTGGAGTTAAAGGTGAATACAAAGAAACTAGTTAGGGTCAATTATGGAAATATAGGCAAGCAATAATGTTTATTGGGACTATAATGGTAAGGTTTGAGATGGACATAGTGGACAGATTTAAGATTTATATAAGAAGGGTACTTAACAAGATATGATAACATTTTCCTTATTTGAATTCTGTGATACCTCATTTTCCTGATCTTTCTCCCACATCATTTTCTATTCTTACTCAGTTTCCATTGCTAGATCCTCCTTCTGTACCCAAACTCATCTTTGGAATTACCCAGGCACCTCAGTACATAGTCTCCTCTCCTCTCCTCTCCTCTCCTCTCCTCTCCTCTCCCTTCTCATCTCCTCCCCTTCCTTTCCCTTCCTTTCCTTTTCCTCTCTATACTTTACCTCTTGGTGATCTTACCAAGTCTTATAGCTTTTAATATTGTATGTATGCCTATGGCTTCCAAAATCAGAACTCCAGCCTCTACCCTAAACTCCAGACTCATATATCCCACTGCCAACTTGACATCTCTACTTGATTATCAAATAGTACTTCTTTCTTTTTTAAAGTTCTAGCCAGAGCAACTAGATAGATAGAGAGACAGGCAGACAGGCAGACAGACATACAGACAAATAAATAAATGGCATCCACATTGGAAAGGAAGCAGTAAAACTATTTCTATTCACAGTTAACATGATCCTATAGATAAAAAATCCCAAAGAATCCATAAGAACACTATTATAGCTAATAAAGAAATTCAGCAAAGTTGTAGGGTACAAGATCAACACACAGAAACCAATTGTTTTCTATACACTAGTAATGAACAATTTGAAAAGGAAATTAAGAAAGCAGTTTCATTTACAATAGCATCTACATGAATAAAATGCTAGGAATAAATTTAACCAAGGAGGTGAACTACTTGTATACCAAAAGTTGCAAAACATTGCTGAAAGAAATTAAAGAAAACCTAAATAAATAGAAAGACATCCTGTGTTAATGGGTAGAAAGACTATCGTTGAGATGTCAATATTACCTAAAGCAACCTACAGATTCAACAATATTTTTATCAGAATTCCAACATTCTTTTTTGAAGAAATAGGAAAGTTGGATTCTCAACTTCATATTTGGAATTGTAAGGGGCCACAAATAGTCAAAACAATATCAAAAAAGGAGAACAAAGTTGGGGAACTCACACTTCCCTAACTTCAAAGTTTACTGCAAAAGCAGCAATATTCAAAATAGTGTAATATTGGCATAAGGATAAATAATAGACCAATGAAATAGAATTGAGGTTCATAATTAAGCCCACACATCTATGACCAGTTGTTTTTTGGCAAGGGTGCTGAGTCCATTTAATGGGGAAAGAATAGTGTCTTCAACAGAGACCGTAGAAAGAGGTGCAGACAATTGGATTTTCATGGGTGAAAGAATGAAGTTGGATCTCTATCTCACACCTTACACAAAAATTAACTCAAAATGGGTCAATGATTTGAATATGAGAGAGAAATCATAAAAATCTAAGAAGAAAATATAGAGGTGAATCCTCATGATCTCAGATTTAACAATGGATACTTAGATGCAACACAAAAAGTACAAGCAACAACAGTAACAAGAATAGATAACTTGAACATCAAAATTAAAATTTGTGCATCAATTTACATTACTATGAAAATGAAAAGACAACCAACAGAATGATAGAAAATATTTGCAAATCATACATCTGAGGGTTTTATATCTATATAAAGGGTTTTTGTAGGGTTTCATATCTATAACATATAAAGCACCCTTACAACTCAACAAGGACAAAAACCCATTAAAAATGTACAAAAGACTCAAATGCCTGATGTCTTTAGTCACTAAGGAAATGCAAATCAAGTGAGATATCACTTCACACCTATTAGAATGGCTATAATTTTTTAAAAAAGGAAAATAAGTGTTGGTGAGGATATGGAGAGATTGGAACACTGGTGCATTGCTGGTGGGAATGTAATTTGGTTGCAGCTGCTATATAAAACATTTTGGTAGTTCTTCAAAAAGCAAAAATAAGGTTATCATATGATCTAGAAATTCCACTCCTAGATATATACCCAAGAACTGAAAACAGGAACTCAGATAGAGTACTTCAATGTTCACCCACAGAATTATTCACAGTAGCCATAACTTGGAAATAATCCAAATATCTATCAACAGATGAATGTATTATGTAAAATGTGGTATAGACATACAATGGAATATTATTCAGTTATAAAAATGAATGAGATTCTGATAATGTTATAATGTGGATAAATCTTGAAAACGTGCTAAGTGAAGTAAGTCAGACACAAATGGACACATATATGATTCCATTTTTATGAAATATCTAGAATAGAACAGGCAAATTCACACAGATGGGTATTAGATTAAAGGTTAGTTAGCAGGGACTGGAAGGAGGGGAGAATGGGAAGTTATTGCTTAATGGTTACAGAGGTTCTGTTTGAGGTGATGAAAAAATTTTGGAAATAGTGGTAATGAATTTCACAACATTGTAAATATAATTAATGCCAGTGAATTGTATACTTAAAGGTGGTTAAAATGGTAAATTTTATGTTACACATATTTTACCACCAAAAAATAGTAAAAAAAGAAACCCAACTCATTAAAAAATCTGTCCACTTGTCTCCACCTCCACTATCCTCACATAGATGACTGTTCTGTAGTTTTCAGAATTTGTTTTATGCTTCTTTTGTTAAAGTTATTTCTAGCTATTTAATTCTTTTGATGACATTGTAAATGGAATTGTTTTCTTAATTTTGTTTTTGGGTTTTGGAGCATAATAGTGAAATAAACACTGGTCAATCAACCACCTAGACCAAGAACATGAGCTAGGGAAGGAGTAATGCTCCAAAATGTTCATTTACTTTCTGTATGTATCAAGTATTTTCAAAAGATATAATAACTGGGAAAAATAAAGTATCTAGAAAAAAAGAAGGAGCCTCAAAGAGAGGAGCAGTGGTGCCTAGGTACAGGCCAAGTCAGGCCGGGGATGAGAGGTTCCAGGGATCATAGGAGATGAAGAAAAGCATCTTTGGCATTAAAGCTATCTTACCAGTTGGGAGTTCCTGGAGTGTAGGTTGAAACTTCCAAGTGCTCAGCATCCAGAATGTGTCCAGTAATAAGGGATCCATACAGATAGAAGAGGTCAGGTCCACTTGGAACACTAGCTCTGGAAGTAAAGTGGGAGAAGGGCTCATTCAGATCCCTAAGATAAGAGCCAAGATTTTACTCCATAAATTGTAAAGCCCTGTGTCCACAGAAGTGCTTAGGGGTCTGTGCTGTGTTTCTCTCAACTTCACCCCAGCCTGAGGCTGCTTGGGGACAGTCCTACTCCCCTGCATTTGCCTCAGAATGTATTGGCTACTCCCGAGAAATCTGCTCTGCAAAGCCTTCAGGTTTGTATAGGAAACTTGTTGCCCTGAACAGAACAGACAGTTTGGCAGCCATATAGAATCAATCGGTTATGATTTAAGCCTCAGTGGGTAGTGCAGGGCCCTGCAGACAGAGGCTTGTCACTTCTGATTGTGTTCCTACTCCATCATCTCTGGCTGACTCCTTGGCATGCTGGTGCAAAGAAGAAGCATGGAACTGTGCTTTGATTCTTCAGTGACTATTGGGATGTCCTGGGCCTTCATGCATGTCAATGAGGGGAGCACCTCTCCCTTTTCAGATACAGCCACAGTTCTGACTGTCTGTGCTTCCTCTCCATTCTCTGTAAGTTAATCCCTATTAATATTTGCCCAGACAACCACAACAGCCTCCAAACCAGTCTCCCTGCCTCCACTCTTTCCCTTCCAGTTTACTTTATGCAGGACAGCTAGGGTGAACTTGTACAAATGAAAATGTGACTCTGTCATTGGCCTGCTGAAGGTATGCCTTGAAGATAAAGTCAAAGTTGCTTAGATTCCAGAAAGCCTTCCAGGACCTTTTGTTTTAAAGTGATCAGCCTTTGCTTTGTTGCAGGGTTACTGAGTTTAAGACTTAGATGCTATTCCAACATCATCTAGTCCAGACAGCAATAAGCACAAGGCATTTTTCTTTAGTGCTAAGCACTCTACATGTATTATCTCCTTTCATTCTCATACCAGGAAGACACTGTTGATATTTCTACTTTATAGATGGAAAACTGGTCTCAGAAAAACTGTGTTATTTGCCAAAGTTTATCCAGGTAGAAGGACCAAAGCCTGAATTTGAACACTCGCCTATTTCTTAATCACCGGCATCATGCTGTGGGAAGTCTCCACGTGTGGGACTCCCCTAAGTCTCTATCAAATGGTTGACCTTCAGTGACGGGTTGCTCACCAGCTCAGGCATCCTGTTCCAGTGGGATGCATTCAGCCATTAGCTCTTGCTTTAACTCAGCTAAAATCTGTCTCCCTGGCCTCAGCTCTGCCTGTTAACTGCCCCAGTACTGACCTGCCAGGACTGGCAGCCGGTGATGGAGTCTCCTTCTCACCTTATTCCCCAAAGCCTTCTGGGGCCTTCAGCCCTCTGGTCAATCTTCTCTGAAGTTCTCAACCTATTAGAACTCATCCCTACAGCCCAGAGAGAGCTTTTGGAAATCAAATTTATTTTATGCTTAACAGCTTTGATGCCATACAAATCTAGGTTCAAATCTCCACTAGACCACTTATTGGCTCTGTGACACTGGCCAGGTTACTTAACCTCCACAAGCTTCAGTTTCTGCATGTGTGAAATGGGGATGATAATAGTACCTTCCTCATAAAGTTGTTGTGAGAATTAAATTAATTTATGTAAAGCACTTAAAATACTGCCTGGCACCTAGTAAACACCTAAATAAAATTTGTTACACTGCGCATTTCTCTGGATTCACTTGGAAACAGGTGTTTCCTTTTATTTAGAAAACAATATTGAGGTATAGCTTACATGCACTAAAGTCTACAAATATTAAATGACTGTGTACATACGTAAGTGTTTATATATTTATAAATGTGTATAATCAGAACCGAGCTCAAGAAATGGAACGTTTCTTTTTTTAAATTTTATTATGTTATTTTAATCACCATACATTACATCATTAGTTTTTGATGTAGTGTTCCCTGATTCATCGTTTGCATATAACACCCAGTGCTCCATGCAGAACGTGCCCTCCTCAATACCCATCACCAGGCTAACCCATCCTCCCACACCCCTCCCTTCTAGAACCCTCAGTGTGTTTCTCAGAGTCCATAGTCTCCCATGGTTCGTCTCCCCCTCTGATTTCACTCCCTTCATTTCTCCCTTCCTACTCTCTTCTTCTTTTTTTTTTTTTTTAACATATACTGTATTATTTGTTTCAGAGGTACAGGTCTGTGATTCAACAGTCTTACACAATTCACAGTGCTCACCATAGCACATATCCTCTCCAGTGTCTATCACCCAGCCACCCCATCCCTCCCACCCCCCACCACTCCCGCAACCCTCAGTTTGTTTCTTGAGATTAAGAATTCCTCATATCAGTGAGGTCATATGATACATGTCTTTCTCTGATTGACTTATTTCACTCAGCATAATACCCTCCAGTTCCATCCACGTCTTTGCAAATGGCAAGATCTCATTCCTTTTGATGGCTGCATACTATTCCATTGTATATATACACCACATCTTCTTTATCCATTCATCTGTCAATGGACATCTTGGCTCTTTCCATAGTTTGGCTATTGTGGACATTGCTGCTATAAACATCGGGGTGCACGTACCCCTTCGGATCCCTACATTTTTACTTTTGGGGTAAATACCCAGTAGTGCAATTGCTGAGTCATATGGTAGCTCTATTTTAAACTTTTTGAGGAACCTCTATAATGTTTTCCAGAGTGGCTGCACCAGTTTGCATTCCCACCAACGTGTAGGAGTGTGCCCCTTTCTCCGCATCCCCGCCAACATCTGTCATTTCCTGACTTGTTGATTTTAGCTATTCTGACTGGTGTGAGGTGGTATCTCGGTGAGGTTTTGATTTAGATTTCCCTAATGCCAAGCAATGTTCAGCACTTTTTCATGGTCTGTTGGCCATTTGGATGTTTCAAGGCTCCTCAACCTTCTTTCAAGACTCCCCACTATGGAGAAATAGCAGCTGACATTGAAAATTTCCATGGCCAAATGGCCAACAGATATCCAAATGGTCATGGAAATTTTCAATGTCAGCTGCTATTTCTCCATAGTGGGGAGCCTTGAAAGAAGGTTTCTTTCAGTATGAGAGGGTTGTGATGGCAGTGGGAGGGGGCAGTGCCACAGACAAGTCTATTTTTCTATCTGCAGCCAGGCCTGGGTGCTCCTCACTTGTCCCTCAACCTCCTATGCATATTTAAAAAAAAAATCTTCATTTAAATTCAATTTAGTTAACATATAGTGTATTATCAGTTTCAGGGGTAGAATTTAGTGATTCATCAGTTGCATGTAACACCCAGTGCTCATTACAAGTACCCTCCTATGCATATTGATGGATGCTGTCTTGTCACCTTTTGCCCGGTTCCCTCAAATTAATTTGGACTTGAGGACTTGCACCACTTCTCAGGAATCGTCCCAGAAGCATTAACCAAGTCTTAAGTTCTTGGAAGAAACTGAAGCATGACCCCTTTCTACTAAAAATGGAGAGTTGGGGTAGCAGTAGTGGGCAAGGGCAGGACACCTGTGAGTTTGGCAGTACCTTGCCAGGTACTTTTAGCACCATCTACTTTTAGGGAGCAGATAAGTTTGGGGAGGTAGCTAGTGGGTCGAGATCTTTGGGATAGACTAAGTGTGGGTCAGGTCAAGGGTACAAGCCCAGACAAGCAGTGACTGACAATAAGTACCATGAAAGGAACAACATGGAAACTTGCCTCTAACATGCTTGGGCAGCACTTCTAAAAGTTTCCATTGAAGTCTGGAGCACAGGGATGACATCCAAAATGTCTAGCTTAGAGTTTGCACCAAGCAAATGAACAAAGAATGGATGATTCCAGATGGATGGAACAGGGTTCATGGACAATTGTTTTAATTTAATTTTCTCTCATTCTGGGGTGCCTGGGTGGCTCAGTCAGTTAAGCATCTGCCTTCAGCTCAGGTCGTGATTCCAGGGTCCTGGGATCGTGCCCCATTTTGGGCTCCCTGGTCAGTGGGGAGCCGCTTCTTCTTCTCCCTCTGCTCCTCTCCTTGCTTGTTCTCTCTCTCTCTCTCAAATAAATAAACAAAATCTTTAAAAAATTAATTTTCTCTAATTCATTCTTTCAGGTATTTGCACTGTATTTCATTTCATGTATTAATTTTGGTATTGGAGCTCTGGTTTATGAGCACTTAACACAGTGTCTGGGATATAGTAAGTAGTCAATAAACATTACCTGCTATTATTATAAATCAGTATTTTTTTTTTATAAATCAGTATTTTAAGTCTTGTTAATAGCCTGCAGGTGTCTCTGGTCTCCAACTTGGTGTTCTCTGGGAGGAAAAGTTCCCAGAAGACCTGGTGCTACAGGCTGCTTAGTTTCTGGGGTTGTCTCAGTCCAATCAGTACCCAATCCTAGGAACACTTAGCTTGCCTAAGCTTTGACAGCCCAATCCCAAACACACAGAAGCCCAATACCCAGTGGCAGTATGGACATGGCACAGGACACCATGACACAGTATGGACATGGCATAGGACACAGCACAAAGCTTATTAAACCCAATAGCCAGGGCAGCATGAAAAAAAGGATCTTCAGAGGGGCAGGAAATTGTACAGAATCCCACAGCAAAGCATGAGAGAGTAGGCGTAGAAGAAAGGGCTTCCTCCTAGACCACATTAGGTGGCCTCTCTGCTGCTTAGCTCCATAATCTTGGACGTCATATTTAGGGCTTTTCTGGGAAGAGAAGGTGTCATCTTCACTGTCTTCTTTCACTTCTGAATAAATAAAAGAGCTTGGAGAAAAAGAAGAGCATTAGAAAAATAAAAGCATCTCTCTATATTGTAAGAGCCTTCTCCCAGCTGCTTAGCCACTCACAATATGGCTAAAGCAGGGCTAATGTCTGACTGTGTCTTACTCACCTCTCTCTGGGAAGCATAGTACATAGAGGGCTTTCCTCTAAACCTGGGCTGCCTGCTTCCACTCCTGCCCCTTACAATCTAGTTTGCACACAGCAACCAAAGCGATCTTTAAAAACAGATGTCTGATCACATCCCTTCCTTGCCTAAAGTCCTGCAATGGTCCCCATCTTATTCAGAGTAAGCACCCAAGTCTTTACGGTGGCTCAAAAGGCCCTGTATGCTCTGAATCCTGCTGTTTTGCTGCCCCTTCTCTCCTCCCTCTTCCCTCCTGATACATTGCACTCCCGCAGTAATATGAGTAAAAAATAAAACTTGGGTGTTCTAAGCCATTGAGATTTTCGTTTCCTCAAAAGATTAAAAATAAAACTACCCAATGATCCAGTAAGCCATTCAGCTTTTTTTAAAAAAATATTTTATTTATTTATTTATTTATTTATTTATTTATTTATTTGAGAGAGGGCAGAGGGAGATGGACAAGCAGACTTCAGGCAGAGTGCAGAGCCCAATGTGGGGCTCAATCTCCAGGCCCTGAGATCATGACCTGAGCCAAAACCAAGAGTTGGACACTTAACTGACTGAGCCACCCAGGCGCCCCAGCCATTCAGATTTTGAATTTGTTTCTTCAGCAAAACCTAGCTTATCCTGACTAATGCAATCTTCAAGCCAAGTCATTAAAAGCTGCATGGATGCTTTGAAAATTGCAAGCAGAATCCTTTCCTCAAGTAATTTTAAGGCATTTTTAGTAGCATAGCTGGAGGTCAGCCCCTATACTCACTGGCACATTGATGTCAAATGCAGTATACAATTTTCCCAAACAAGGCACTACTGGCATTTTGGGTGGAAGGATTCTTTGTTGTGTGGGCCTACCCTTTATACATCAGGGTGTTTAGCCCCCCCGAATTCAAGCTGTGTGACATTGTGACAACCAAAACCACCCTACCATTTTCAAATGTGTCTTAGGGGGCTGTATCATCTTCAGTTGAGAACCCCTTGGGTAGGTGCTTTCAGGCATTCCCATTAGGGCAGTTACCCAACCCCTAAGGTGAACCTCTCTACCACAAAGGCTCTGAAGATACCCATGATCAGACAATGTGATGACAGTGGAGTGGCTGGTAAGGACTATTTATTATCCCAATTTAATGAGTGAAAATATTGAGGCTTCAGAGGTGAAGTGACTTATCCAAGGTCGTAGAGCTAGCACATGTACTCGAGTCTTCTGGTTTGCAGTCCACACTGTACCCCCTGTCATGATATGCATGCCTAGTACCCCAGGACAGGTTACTATTAGAGTGCAAGCAGACCTGCTGGATGTGAAGTCAGAGCTGTAAAAACACCTCGAGTGAGGAGTGAAAACTCAAATTTCAGCTTGTTTCTCCAGCCCAGGGCCAAAGCCTGGCACACAGGAGCAGGTTGAGAATATACCCACAACCCAATGAAGCCAGTTCCTCTTTCTATGCTTACTGAAAGTATCAATTACTCAGGGTTGGTTGTGGGGGAGCTCCCTTTTCCTCTTCAACCATATTAATTCCCCCATTCCACTGTTATACATCCCATAGCAAACTGTACTTCCCTTCCATAACTCACATTTGCAGTTATTTTTCACTGTCAATTACACCCCCCAGTACACACATATACACATTCACATGAAGAGGTGAGGTCTGTGAGAGTAGAGACCTGATCCATCCTATTCACTTACATATTCCCACTTCTGACAGTGTTTGGCACATAGTAAGCACTTGTGGTAGTCATTAATATAGTTAAACAGCTATTTCTGCCTCTCTGTCTTCAGGGCACATGGTAGGATTGCATTTCTTGGCCCTTTAGCAGTGTGGCCATGTGAGCAGTTCTAACCAATAATGTTTTTTTTTTAATTGAAGTATAGTTAACATGCAATATTATATTATTTTCAGGTGTGTAACATATTGATTCAACAATTCTATACATTGCCCAGTACTCACTACAATAAATGTAGTTACCATCTGTCACCATACAAGGTTAATACAATATTATTGACTATATTTCCTATGCTGTACTTTTCATCTCTGTGACTTATTTATTTTATAACTGGAAATTTGTACCTCTTCATCCCCTTTATCTATTTTACCCATTTCCCCACCCTCCTGCCCTCTGGCAACCACCAGTTTGTTTTGTGTATTTTAGAGTCCATTTTTTGTTTGTTCATTTGTTTTGTTTTTTAGATTCCACATATAAATGAGATCATAATGGTATTTGTCTTTCTCTGTCTGACTTATCTCACTTAGCATGGTGCCCTCTAGATCCATCCATGTTGTCACAAATGGCAAGATCTCATTCTTCTTAATGGCTGGGTAATATTCCATTATGTATATATATAGAGAGAGATATATATCTATATCTATATCTATATATCTATATATCTATATAGATATCTACCTACCACATCTTCTTTATCCATTCATCTTTTGATAGCCACTTGGGTTGCTTCTATATCTTGGCTGACCAGTGAGTTATGAGTGGAAGTTGCATGTGTCACTTCCAGTGCAAAGCATCTAATGTCCACTGTGAAATGCTCTGAAGTTCTTTTTCCCTCCGCTACAGTGACCAGCAGCATTCAAGTTGATGTCTAATATATTAGCCTGTGTTCTAAATGGAGACATGGAGCAGGCTTCGGGCCTTCAATGAATATGTAGTGTGAATAAGAAATAAATCTTTGTTTAAAATAAGCCACTAAGATTGTGGGGACATTATTTGTTTGTGACTGTTATATTATCTGGAATAACCTGACTGATACAGTACTCAATAGATATTTGTTGAGAGAATGAATATCTCTATATTGATGTTGACTGTGAAGGCCAAAACTGATAAGACCACAGAACATTTGAAAATGCTAAAAGGTACAGATAACCTTCTGAAAGAAATAGAAAAGTAAAATAGCAAATTACACATGAAAGGATATAAGTTATTTCTAGAAGGAAAATTTAATGAAGATTGCTAATGCTAGTACTACTGGGATCAAACTTGGGAGTAACAGAAATGGGGAATGATCCAGAAAGTTTAGTGCATTTCTATGCCCTGGTTAGAGGGCAATATAGAAAGTATATTGGTGGCAATGGCTAGGACCCAGGGAATTACTTCATAGCCTTAGTGATGTAACAGACATCTGTATATAAAAGAAACTTTTTGGCAGAAATCTGTTTCTTCTCCTATTAAAAACTGGTATCTCAGGGGCACCTGGGTGGCTCAGTCATTAAGCATCTGCCTTCGGCTCAGGTTATGATCCCAGGGTCCTGGGATTGAGCCCCGCATCGGGCTCCCTGCTCAGTGGGAAGCCTGCTTTTCTCTCTCCCACTCCCAATGCTTGTGTTCCTGCTTTTGCTATCTCTCTGTCAAATAAATACAATCTTTAACTAGTATCTCTGAAATCCTTTAATATACAGTTCCTTATTTTATACCTGGCACAAAAGTGTCCTTAAAGAAAGGTGGGGCTGGATTATGGAGCTAGGATTAGAAGTAGCCTGGATGTCTAAGGGTCTTGGCTAGAAAGGAGGCCCACGGAGAGGGACAAAGAAAAAGGTTTTAGAGTGGGTAGAGGCTGAGTAGTCAGACATACTTGGGCAGGTGTACCTGCAGGTCAGGGCTTCCTTTTCAACATCTCTTTGAATAATAAAAATAATAGCAGTAGGCCACATTTTTGGCACACTAAGAATCAGGCTGTATTCTAAGTGCTTTACATGCATTATATCATTTATTCCTTATAATGCCATTAGGTAGGGTGCTATTATGATTCCCATTTTATGCATGAAGAAACTGAGTCCCAGAGAGGTTAAGCAACTTGTCCCAAGTCACAGAACTGAGATGGTAAGGCTGGCATATTGTCCCCTGGAGAGCTAGTCCAGAAACCATACATCTAAACCACACATTGGTGCTTTGGACTATGATGAAAAAGTGTTAGAGGAAGTGGTGTGAATGTGCAAGCAAAATGTGGGACAGTTATAGCAAGAGGTCAAAGGATGATACATTTTTTAATGTGTGTGCTAACCCACCAACCAAAATCCCAGCTCTGCCTCCTGATCCCTGCGCTCTGCCCACTCCTGACTTTAGGCTTTCTTTTCATGATTTTAGCACATTGCTTTTAGGTTTAGTTCCTACAAGACTCCAGGTCTCTAGCTCCATTAAACTTTGAGCAAGAGCCATTGCTCAGATGAGAGCTATTAAGGATGAGGCAAAAATGGTGGGGGGTGGGGCTCATGCATTTTGATCATGAAGGAATAAGGAAAGGATATATTTATCCACCACATGTGGTGTTTCAGTGTCAAAGTCAGGTTGTGGGCTACACATGTTGGTCCTGGGGATAGGTTTAGAGCGGGCAGGTGGAAGCTTTTGGTAGCAAGTTCACAAGTCAGTGAGTAATACTTGTAAGAAGAGAAGGGCTTCCTGCACATACCTCAGGCTCTTAGTTTTCTTTTAGATGGGACCGATAAGGGAAAAACTCATGGACTCTACACCTTTAATTTGTTTGTCTCCTGGTGTGCTGCGAAGAGCAGCCTGGGGTCAAAAGTTAATAGCCAATTAGAGAGTAGCAAAATTCAAGACCAGAAAAAGTCTTTGCGTCAGTTAAGGATGGACACAGGGCTGCTGCTAGCTCTTGGTGTAAGAATAGAATTGCCAGGCAGTGGGATAAAGATAAAAAGGGACCAGAATCTTCAAAACTCTGATGAGTGAAGCTTTTCATTTAATAGGGATAAGCAGCAACCATTAGCTATATGTGTCATTCCTCACATCATTGTGTTTCCAAGGCAACTAGATTACCAGGGAGACTTGGGGAGTGTGTATTGCTCTAAATTGTGTCATTAGAAGTGGCTCCTGCCCTAACATAGCCTTTGAAACCATATAGAATATGAATTGTGCTTGTGTTTTCCTGGATAACTTTGGTCCAGGTCTGTGTTCTCTAGTGCTCTGACTCAAATGGTTGGTCAGGAATAAATCAGCCTGGGCAATGGTGTCCCCTTACTTACAGCTGCAACTTGTCTTGACATGAGAGGTTACTATTTTGGCTAAGATTGACCTCCATACTGGTGCAGAACCAGGAATAAAAGTAAAATGAGGTGAGAAGAGAGTAAATGATTCTACACATCCAACGATCCTTTCCCTCCCCTCTCTCCTCACCCAAGTACAGGCCTAGAAGAATAATTGCTGCTGTTGGATGCCTCACTGCTGGTAGGGATAGAGAGAGAGAATTTTTGCCTGTCTCATTCCTTTGGACTATCTCTTGTAATGCTAGTAACCCTCCTGAGCAGTAGAGGAAGTAGGCAGAGGCAATAGCACATTAGACAAAATTCACCAAGCATGTGAAGGCCCATATTCTAGAAAAAGAATGTGAAGGAAATCTAGTATGGAAGGAGCATAGAATGCAAGCAAGGAGACAGGTGTGAGAAGGAGCTGGAGAGGCAGGTATTGGAAGAAGTCATTGAGGCTTAAAGTATGGGAGAAAAATGATCTGATTTGTTCTTTAAAAATATCATCTTTGTTAGGTAACAAATTGATTGTAGAGGTAGAAAAGTGAAAGCAGAGAGATCAATTAGAAAGCATTCACAGAAGTCTAGTCAAGAGATAATGGCAGCCTGGAATGAGGTGATATCAGTGGGCATGGTGAGAAGTGGGTAGATCAGACAGATGATTAAGAGGACAATTGATGAACTTGGAGATCTATTACTTGCCGTAAGTGAGGGAAAGAATGGAGTCTAAAATAACTGCCAGGTTTCTGGCTTGGGAAACTGGGTAAAATGTGATGCAGCTTACTGAGATGGAGAAAACTTGGGGAGGGAGTTGCTGGATTGTTTGGGATATTTGGAATTTATTTACAACAAATCCAAATCCTTCATGTTTGCTATATAATCAACAATGAGCTTGTGTTCAGTGTCCATGTAAAATAACTTTCTAAAGTCACTTTGAATCATTTCCTCTGGGTCTATTCTTACTAGAAATATCAACTTTTTTTTTTTTTTTCAAATGGAGCCCACCTTATCTAAAGGTTGTTCCTAAGTTCTCGTTGTGCATTCCTTTATGAGAAATGCAGATGTTCTTTCTAACCCATAGTTTATAATATCTTTATCACTAAATCTACAGGAACCACAATTGCTCATTCTGGAGGTAAACTGGTTTTGATTTATCATCCCATTCCTTTAACTATTCAGTCAACATTTATTGAGCACCTGCTTTGTATCAAAGATCTCTGCTAGGCATTGGGGATGTAGAAGGATAATATTAACCATTACAACTACCCATTCATCCATCCATCTCCTCTTTCTTCAGTCACCCCTATTCCTCCATTCCATTATATTCTATTGCCTAGACCTTCCAAGAAAGAGAAGTTCTACCTCTCTTGCAGAACTTGGTAAGGAAGATGGCAAGGAGAAATTGGATGGTGAAGCAGGGGATGGAAGAGAAGCTAAATAAAATCAACTGTTTAATAGAGCCATGAGCCAAGGGGTTCATTCAACTCCAGTGACCACATAACATCTCATGTTTGGACCACTGTGACAGCCACTCCACATCCACTCCTGGCCCTTCCAACCCATTCTCTCCAGGGCAGCCAGAGGAATCTTTTAAATAGCTAAACCAGCTCATTTCCCCCCTCCCAACTCCCATGCTTGAAAGTCTCTTCTCATCACACCTCAGATAAAATCCACATCAAATCTACATACCTTTCTATTGGTCTTGCAGAGTCCTGCCTGCCTCTACAGTCTCACTGGGTAACTTTACTGAAGCCTTCAGGCCTTCTTTCTGGTGTTGTAAGAAGCCCAACTTGCCCTCAGTGTTTGTCTGTGCTGGCCTCTCTGTTTGGAATCTGTTCTTCTTGATCTTTGCTGGGCCAGCTCTTTCTCATCATGTAGGTCTCAACTCAGATGCTACTTCCCTAGGGAGGCCTCCTATGATCACATAATTTATTTATTTGTTTATTATATGAATCCTCTAAAAGAAAGCCCAGGAAGGTATGATGATGTCTATTCTTATCACTAATGTATCCTGTGTTCCTTCACAGGACCTGAGCCAAAGTAGGTACTCAGTACAGATTTGTTAAATGAATCAAGAGGTGAACGAATGGACCCTCATGTTTCCCCCTGGGAGGTAACTGTTAGGCACCTCCACTTCAGTGATGCAGTGATATGTGGACAAAGGAAGTGAAACTACTTGCCCAAGATTGGGACCCAGATACATGGCTGTTCTGGCCCATAGTTCTAATGGTAAGCAGGAGATCTGACTCTACAGTCTCTCAGGCTTGACAGAAAATTTTTAGTCAGGCTCCACCAAATTTCCTTCTTTTTCCCTTCTCCTGCCGGCTCTGCCATTCCTCAAGAGGCACAGGAGTTAGTAACTAAATTCCATAGGCCCCCATGCATGAATCACCCAAGCCCAGTAATGAATCCGGAGGATGCTACTCAGCATCCTGAGTTGTTTAGGGCGAGAGATTGGAAGTAGCATCTCACTACATACCTGCTCACTTTTTCTGTGCATGTGGGAAAGCTTCATTATGCCCAAAGAAATTATTCAACAATGGAAGACTTAATCAAGTCAGTCATTTAGCTCCACACAGCCAGGGGGTAAAAAAAGGGTGTGTGACCAAATAAATGCAACTAAATCCAATAAATTAGTTTCTAAGTAAAGGCAGAGTCTTTCATCCTGGTGGGTAATTTTATTGTGGGGGCTAAACTGAATGCCAATGGATAAATACTCAGAGCTGATGGCTGTGGCCATTTGGGTCAGCTCACTACCACACCTGTATCTCATATGTCACACTCCAGGTGGTAGAATTCACTGGAACAGGGCCTAATTATGAGCTCAAAGGGCCTTAAGTTAGGAAGAAGGGATTATGTCACCCTCCCATATACAATTACAAATAATGGTTAGCTATTGTATAAACCATAAAATGAGTGTAAGAATGTTCTACATAGTTCTGGTTTTGCTTATGGTGATAGCTACCTAGTGCCCCCCACCCCACCCCCACTGTCAAATGAGCCTCTTATGCTGGTTAGGGAGCAGAGGGCCCAGTCAATGCTGGGTGGAGAGCCTGAGATTGTGCCACCTGAATCCAGGAGTGAAATTCAAACTGCCTGTCAGACTGCACTGTGCAGGCACCTACTTTTTGTTTTAAATGTCTTTTGTTTCCTTTTCTTTTTTGTTTGCTTTTTCTCCCTTCCTTCCTCCCTCCTATCCTTCCTTCCCCCCTTCCTTTTTTCCTTGCCCCTGCTGTTCTTCCCCTGCTAAACCAGAGAAGCCTAGCAGGTCTGGGCCCCTTCACTGTACAGATGGAACCTGGCTGTGCCGTGGAGGGACATGGTAGAAAATGGAGACTGGCCACAGAAGTTGGTTAAAGGCCTGATTTTATACAGCCTTCAAAAAAAAAAAAAAAGGAATCAATTTATTTCAATTACATTAAGCTCATTTATTCTCACAGCAAATTAGACCCAAAGTAGTAGCCTGGAGCCTTGGGACTGGTGTTGATGCACAAATAAGACTCGTTTGTAATTAGCACATGAGTTTGGTACAAATGGTAGCTCTTGCAATGCTTTGCTCCTTTATAGTTTCCTCCTCTCTGACTTTTACCCCTTTCCTCCCAGGGTGGGCCCAGTCCAGTACAGGAGGAATGAGCATTTGTAGAGGATGGAATCAATGGGAAATTACTGTTATTCTGAGATACCTGCTTATCTAACCTGCCTGTCTGAGCTTTGTCTAGCTGGTAAGTGTAAACACGCAAAAAGCTTTGCCAACCAATTCCTTGGCAGGGTAGAAAAAGCCTTTGTGACATTGTATTTCACTCACAACCCATCTGTTCCCCCAGGACTCTCACCATTGCCCAAATATGCTATGCATTTCTAGGCTTTTGCACAAACTTTCCCCTTTGCTGGGAATGTCTCTTCATTTCTTCACCTAATGCCCTCCAACTCAGGTTTCAGTATCCATCTTAATGTCACTTCATCTGTTGGAACCCTTCATGAAAACCCTGGCAGATTTAGTCCCTTCTCTGTGTTACCCCAATCCTCTGTCCATCTCTCTATAGTATCATTGCCTGTTCTCTTACAGGGAGGAACCATGTCTTGTTTCTTTATGTATCACCATTTTTTTCTTCTTGCTTCCTATCCCCAAACACAGTGATTGGTTCTTGAGAGATTTGGAGTTAATGCTCACTGAAAAGGGGGAAAGTGGTGAGTGAGGGAACACCTTTTTGGGGGAAAGCTCAGCTGAGAGCCTCACTACTCAAAGTGTGGCTCCCAGACCAGCAGAATCAGGACACCTGGGCGCATCTCAAGCCTCATCCCAGCCCTACTGAATCAGAATCTTCATTGAACAAGATACCCAAGTGTTTCTTATGATGGCTATAGTTTGAGAAGTATTGTAAGAGTTGATAGAAGAAGACTGAAAACCCCAGTACACTAATGATCTTCTGTCACAGGAACAAGCTAAAGGTCAGAACAGGTTCAAATGTTCACAAACAAATGGGATGCTGAGATTATTCAGAGCAGCCTAGGAGAGCAGCTGGCTGACTGTGATGCTCCATGTCCCCAGACTCCTCCAGATCATGTTGATCATAGCAGAGACCAAGCAGAAGGTGTCATAGCTGTGAGGTTCCACAGCCAGTGTGCAGCCAGACAGCCTCAGAGCTGGCTCCTTTACTGAATCTGGCCAGCTCATGCCCCAGGCTAGTTTGCTCCAACACCATGCTAGCATGTCTCAGCTCCTTGCATTTGAACCTCCAGCAACATCTTTGGTCCAGTCTTGTTCCAGTCACTAAGAGTACAGATCATTTCCACTGAAGCCTCTGGTTTTTGTTAATTTGGCCAATTTCCTTTATTATTTTATTATTGTTGTTGTTGTTGCTTAGATAACAGAGCCAATTTTAGCCCAATTAATGCCACTGCACATTTAAAAAAAAGTGCTCCATAGTGGTCCTCTTTCTAGGGAAATGAAAAAGTCACTATGCTCCAAATCACACACATCTCTCAGCTGGTCCAGAGGATGAAAAGTCTCCTTTCTAATGAGTCATTTGTGACACCTTTTTCATTTGCCAGTATTTTTCCATATAATTCTCTTGGTTTCTAAGTTTATATCCTTTCCCCATCTCAAAAAGTTGGAACTTTCTAAGTCCACTCACATACTCTCTGCTGACAAATTTTACCTAAGGCAGGACTTCAGGGAACTCTGAGCCAAGGCCAATGGCAAAGAGATTTGGAACATCATCTGAAAGCTCAGATACCAAAACCCCAGAAAAATTGTCACCAACAACCCTCAGATCACATCCCTAGTCCTTTGAACTCTTTTGCACCTTCATTCCCAATATACTTTCTCCTTGACCTCAGACAGGTGTCCAGCCCCTGTGTGCATCTCTTTGCTCTCAGTCCAGCAGCCTCCTCCAAGGCTCTCTTTCTGCCCTCCCAAACCAAGCCCCCATACATGGTGGATCACTGGAACAATTCTGTGCCCAGTACTCTTGATCCCTTGCACCCACCCAGCAAAACCCCAATCCTAGACAGACTAATAATCCACAATCCAACTTCTTTGCTTTTAGACCTAGCTCTGAGTCCAGCTAGAAAAAAAATCACACAACCATGATTAGCCTCATTATAAATCAGGGTGTGTCTCAGTTGAGCAATCATTGCTGTCAGGCAATCCATTACCATGATTATACTGAGGTTTGCCCCCATTTTTTTTTTTTTTTATCCAGCAGATGATGCTGGACCATTAGACTGTGAGTGAGAGGCAAGCTCAAAAAGGCCTTGGATGCCTGCTAAGAATCTGGCCAGAAAAACTCTTTGAATGTTTACCTTTACCAGCCACTACCCTAAAACTTTTCTGCTATCTTCAAGCTTCCTAATCAATTGTCATTCTTCTTGCTTATAGGAAGCAACCTTGCTTTTACTTCCCTGACAAAATTGAGGCCATCAAAAATTACATCTTTCAACTTCCTGACCCTTTCCCTTATTTATTTATGATAGTTTTATCTTCTCTGACCACTTTATCTCCAGCCCCAGAGATGACCCTTTTCTTCTGTTCAAAGGTAAATACTTCTCCCTACTCACATTCCTAAATCCTTTATCCTTCCTGTTACCTCATCACTCTTTCCCTTTCTTTTCTGATCCTTCATGTACCCTTTCTCTAATATCTTCCTCTCCTGGGACACCTGGCTGGCTCCTTTGGTGCAACATGCAACTCTTGATCTTGGGGTCATGAGTTCAAACCCCATGTTGGGTGTAGAGCTTACTTAAAAAAAATAATATCTTCCTCTCCAAACTTGAAAACACATTCAAGGTGCCACAATCTAAGGAAAGAAAATCTTTTGATTCTTTATCCTCCAGCCACCACTGTGTCTTTCTCCCTTTGCCTTGACTGCCAAACTCCTGGAAAGAGATATGTACTCATTATTTCCACCACTTCTTTCTCACTTCTACTCTGGCTTCTGCCCACCACTCCACAGAAACTGCTCTTGTCAAGGTCATCGATGCCTTCCAGGTTCCTAAATCCATTGTCAGGTCTCAATTCTCTTCTTACTTGAACACTTGATAGCATTAAATACTGTTGATCACTCATTCCCTACTTGAAACACTGTACTCCTTAGACACACTATTAATATTTTTAGTTTCTTTGGGGTTGCCACTTATTTAATAATCCATCAAATGTTAGGCACTCCAGGGTTCCTATCTTAAGTCCATGGCTTCTTCTTAAGTCCATGGCTTCTTTCTCTGGACATTATCTTCTTCTACTATGGTTCTAACTAGCACCACTAAGCTCAAGACAAGCCCCAACACACACACACACACACACACACACACACACACACAACCTGCAACTCATAGCTCTCCTGAGCTCCTACTTCATATAACAAACTATCTGCCTAACATCTCTGACTAGACACCACACAAGCATTTCAAATATGACAAGTCTAAAATGAGCTTATCATCTCCCCCTTACTCTGTCTATGCAGATTTAACTCCTTCCTTGTGTTCCTGTTTCAGGGAATGATTACATCATCTTCAGAGTCACCAATGCCACAAATCTGGGAGGTTTCCAACTACTTACCACATTCTGCCAATTTCCCTTTGATTAACATTCCTTGTCAAGTCTGTCCCTCTCTTCTCATCTCCACTGCCACTATTTTAGTCCAGGTCCTCCTTATTTCTCTCCTTGACTATTACAAAAACCTATACAAGAAGTATGGGTTACTAATCATAGGATACTCATTTTAGCAGTAATGACACTTTGGAGTCTGAGGGTAACTTAAAAGTAGACAAACACAGGTATGACTCACATATTTGTCGACCATGTTATTGATTTCACATTGTCTGGCTAGATGTCATGAGAGCTTGAGCAATGGATGTTGCCAGCCTATCTCCAAAAGAGATATTCTTCAAATATGTCATCTAAGAAAGGGAAAGTTTCTGCCCTTGATCAAAACATTTTATAGTTCCATTCCAGGTTTAGCCTCATCCCAACGCAGTAAGAACTGGCATTATGTTTCTGGGAGAGATGGAGAAATCAGCTACTAGAGTGACCTTTATATTTACATTGGATATGTGATTCATGGGAAGTCTCCTCTATCTTCTTGACAATTCTTGACAACTTGTGGTACTCTTTCCAGAAGCACTGAAGGGCCAGGACTTTAGTGACACCTTTTCACCCAAGATGTCTCTTGGTTCCTCCTCTCTTCTCCAGAACCACTAACAAGTCATTCCAAAAATATTAATTGAGCAGCTACTCCATACCAGGCACAGTTCTAAGTACTGGAGATTCAGCAGTGGGAAAAAAAAAAAAAAAAAACCTCTGTCCTCATAGAGCTTAACTTCTAGGAGTGTCAGGAACTCCAGGTTATACTCCTCCTCACAGCAAAGTCTACTTGAAAGAATTATTTCCTTGAACTCTATCTACTTTATCACTTCCTATTCTCTCCTCAATTCTCTCTAATCAAATTTCTATCTCCACAACTCCTCTAAAATGGTTCTTGTGAAGATCACAAATGACAAATATGTTGCCTAATCCAAGTCACATTTTTCCCTTATCTTTCTTGACCCCTCTGCAGTGTCCAACACCCATATGTTGTTCCTCCCTCCTGAAACACTTTCTTCTATTAGTTTCTATGATACCACACTCTGTTGGTTGTTCGCTTGACCTCTGAATGTTGGAGTATCCCAAGCTTCAGTCCGTGAATCTCCTTACTTCTCTCTCTGTTCTTGCAACTACCTAAGTGTCCATCCATTCCAATGTCCAATCCATTCTAA
The DNA here is from genome assembly GCF_009762305.2 of Zalophus californianus. Classification (NCBI taxonomy): domain Eukaryota; kingdom Metazoa; phylum Chordata; class Mammalia; order Carnivora; family Otariidae; genus Zalophus; species Zalophus californianus. The sequence continues at coordinate 3,562,837 of NC_045612.1, read as the reverse complement.
TCCATTTAATGGATTCCAATGTCCATCCATTTCAATGGCGTTAAATGTCATCTATAAACCTACAACCTCCAAATGTCTATTTCCAGGTGAGAAATCTCCAGAATCAAATAGCATGGAGATTCTTCAAGATATTAAAAATAGAGCTACCCTACAGCCCAACAATTGCACTACTAGGTATTTACCCCTACACAGATATAGATGTAGTGAAAGGAAGGGGCACATGTACCCCAATGTTCATAGCAGCAATGTCCACAATAGCCAAACTGTGGAAGGAGACAATATGCCCTTCAACAGATGAATGGATAAAGAAGATGTGGTTCATATATACAATGGAATATTACCCAGCCATCAGAAAGGATGAATAACTACCATTTGCATTGACATGGATAGAACTGGAGGGGATTATGCTAAGTGAAATAAGTCAAGCAGAGAAAGACAATTATCATATGGTTTCACTCATATGTGGAACATAAGAAATAGAGCAGAGGACCATAGGGGAAGGGAGGGAAAACTGAATGGAAAAGAATCAGAGAGGGAGACAAACCATGAGAGACTCTGGACTCCAGGAAACAAACTGAGGGTTACAGAAGGGAGGGTGGTAGGGGATGGGGTAACTGGGTGATGGGTATTAAGCAGGGCATGTGTTGTGATGAGCACCGGGTGTTATATGCAACTAATGAATTGTTGAGCACTACATCAAAAAACTAATGATGTACTATATGTTCGCAAACTGAACGTAAAAAAAAGAACTAATGATGTACTATATGTTGGCTAACTGAACATAAAACAAAACAAAACAGACTCAAACTTCCAACTGACTTCCCAATATTTCCTCTTAGATGTCCTGCTCAAATTTCAAATTCAACACATAGGTATTAGATACCAGTTAATTGACTTTCTAGTGTCCGGTCCCTTCCTCCTACTTCTCAATAGCTTCCTTACCTCCTATGATTTTATAAGGATATCCATATGCTTCTGGGAAACCTAATTCCAACTCTCCAAATCTAGATGAAAAGTGCATGACCTAACTTAAGTCAGTCAACACATTGCATTCTCTAGGGCACAGTGATTGCTTCCAGGGCAGCTGTGTGACCCAGGCTAATCCACTTGTAGTGTATTTCAGAACTTTTTCCTGCCTGGGAATTTTGTATATGTTCCTCCTTGCTCTGCAGATGTAATATGTGAAAATGAGGCTTACAAGTACTGTAGCAATTTTGCTACCATGAGATAAATCACACTGGTGCCCAGAGAAAGAAAGTGCCAAAAGAGTAAGAACAACTGAGCCAGAGCTCTAATCAAATCATGCTTGGAACCTTGCTGCTGTTGACTTTTTTTTGACTTCCGTGAGCCATTATAGTTCCTTTACTAATAAGGCAATTTTGATTTGGGTTTTATGTCACTTGTAGTCAAAAGCATTTGTTATATTGCCCAAAGCAGAACACTCAATTCTCCTCTTCCCAGACCTACTATTCCTGAAATCTTCCGATCTCAGTGAGCTAACTGTTCAAGCCAAATGTCTGAGTGTCATCCTTGATCCTTCTCTTTTCTTCATCACATATATCTTTTATCATCATGCCTCTTGATTTCCCAGACACTACATTTGCTCTCCCATACCACTGCAACACCACCCTGTTTCACTGTCTTCCTGTTTCCACTACTTCCCCCTTTCAACCCATTCTCCACATAGCAGAGTGAACTTTTTTTTGTTCAAGAATTTATTTTTTTAATAATTTTTTATTGTTATCTTAATCACCATACATTACATCATTAGTTTTTTTTTTTTGATGTAGTGTTCCATGATTCATTGTTTGTGCATAACACCCAGTGCTCCAAGCAGAATGTGCCCTCTTTAATACCCATCACCAGGCTAACCCATCCCCCCACCCCCTCCCCTCTAGAACCCTCAGTTTGTTTTTCAGAGTCCATCATCTCTAATGGTTCGTCTCCCCCTCCGACTTACTCCCCTTCATTGTTCCCCTCCTGCTATCTTCTTCTTCTTTCTTTTTTCTTAACATATATTGCATTATTTGTTTCAGAAGTACAGATCCGTGATTCATCAGTCTTGTACAATTCACAGTGCTCACCATAGCACATACCCTCCCCAATGTCTATCACCCAGCCAACCAATCCCTCCCACCGCCCACCACTCCAGCAACCCTCAGTTTGTTTCCTGAAATTAAGAATTCCTCATATCAGTGAGGTCATATGATACATGTCTTTCTCTGATTGACTTATTTCACTCAGCATAACACCCTCCAGTTCCATCCACGTCGTTGCAAATGGCAAGATCTCATTCCTTTTGATGGCTGCATAATATTCCATAGTGTATATATACCACATCTTCTTTACCCATTCATCTGTCGATGGACATCTTGGCTGTTTCCACACTTTGGCTATTGTGGACATTGCTGCTATAAACATTGGGGTGCACGTACCCCTTCGGATCCCTACATTTGTATCTTTGGGGTAAATACCCAGTAGTGCAATTGCTGGATCGTATGGTAGCTCTATTTTCAACTCTTTGAGGAACCTCCATACTGTTTTCCAGAGTGGTTGCACCAGCTTGCATTCCCACCAACAGTGGAGGAAGGTTCCCCTTTCTCCACATCCCCGCCAACATCTGTCATTTCCCGACTTATTAATTTTAGCCCTTCTGATGGGTGTGAGGTGGTATCTCATTGAGGTTTTGATTTGGATTTCCCTGATGCCGAGCGATGTTGAGCACTTTTTCATGTGTCTGTTGGCCATATGGATGTCTTCTTTGGAAAAATGTCTGTTCATGTCTTCTGCCCATTTCTTGATTGGATTATTTGTTCTTTGGGTGTTGAGTTTGATAATTTCTTTATAGATCTTGGATACTAGCCCTTTATCTGATATGTCATATGCAAATATTTTCTCCTATTCTGTCGGTTGTCTTTTAGTTTTGTGGACTGTTTCTTTGGCTGTGCAAAAGCTTTTTATCTTGATGAAATCCCAATAGTTCATTTTTGCCCTGGCTTCCCTTGCCTTTGGCGATGTTTCTAGGAAGAAGTTGCTGTGGCTGAGGTCGAAGAGGTTGCTGCCTGTGTTCTCCTTTAGGATTTTGATGGACTCCTGTCTCACGTTTAGGTCTTTCAACCATTTGGAGTCTATTTTTGTGTGTGGTGTAAGGAAATGGTCCAGTTTCATTCTTCTGCATGTGGCTGTCCAATTTTCCCAACACCATTTGTTGAAAAGACTGTCTTTTTTCCATTGGACATTCTTTCCTGCTTTGTCAAAGATGAGTTGACCATAGAGTGGAGGGTCCATTTCTGGGCTCTCAATTCTGTTCCATTGATCTATGTGTCTGTTTTTGTGCCAGTACCATACTGTCTTGATGATTACAGCTTTGTAATAGAACTGGAAGTCCGGAATTGAGATGCCGCCAGCTTTGCTTTTCTTTTTCAATATTCCTCTGGCTATTCTGGGTCTCTTCTGGTTCCATACAAATTTTAGGATTATTTGTTCCATTTCTTTGAAAAAGGTGGATGGTATTTTGATGGGGATTGCATTGAATGTGTAGATTGCTCTAGGTAGCACTGACATCTTCACAATGTTTGTTCTTCCAATCCATGAGCATGGAACGTTTTTCCATTTCTTTGTGTCTTCTTCAATTTCTTTCATGAGTATTTTATAGTTTTCTGAGTACAGATCCTTTGCCTCTTTGGTTAAATTTATTCCTAGGTATCTTATGGTTTTCGGTGCAATTGTAAATGGGATCGACTCCTTGATTTGTCTCTCTTCTGTCTTGTTGTTGGTGTATAGGAATGCCACTGATTTCTGTGCATTGATTTTATAGCCTGCTACATTACTGAATTCCTGTATGAATTCTAGCAGTTTTGGGGTGGAGTCTTTTGGGTTTTCCACATACAGTATCATATCATCTGCAAAGAGTGAGAGTTTGACTTCCTCTTTGCCGATTTGGATGCCTTTGATTTCTTTTTGTTGTCTGATTGCTGTGGCTAGGACTTCTAATACTATGTTGAATAGCAGTGGTGATAGTGGACATCCCTGCCGCGTTCCTGACCTTAGGGGAAAAGCTCTCAGCTTTTCCCCATTGAGAATGATATTCGCTGTAGGTTTTTCATAGATGGCTTTTAATGATATTGAGGTATGTACCCTCTATCCCTATACTCTGAAGCGTTTTGATCAAAAAAGGATGCTGTACTTTGTCAAATGCTTTTTCTGCATCTATTGAGAAGATCATATGATTCTTGTTCTTTCTTTTGTTAGTGTATTGTATCACGTTGATTGATTTGCGGATGTTGAACCAGCCTTGCACTCCAGGGATAAATCCCACTTGGTCATGGTGAATAATCCTTTTAATGTACTGTTGGATCCTATTGGCTAGTATTTTGGTGAGAATTTTTGCATCCATGTTTATCAAGGATATTGGTCTGTAATTCTCCTTTTTGATGGGGTCTTTGGTTTTGGGATCAAGGTAATGGTGGCCTCATAAAATGAGTTTGGAAGTTTTCCTTCCATTTCTAGTTTTTGGAACAGTTTCAGGAGAATAGGTATTAATTCGTCTTTAAATGTCTGATAGAATTCCCCTGGGAAGCCATCTGGCCCTGGGCTTTTGTTTGTTGGGAGATTTTTGATGACTGCTTCAATTTCCTTAGTGCTTATAGGTCTGTTCTGGTTTTCTATTTCTTCCTGGTTCAATTTTGATAGTTGATACATCTCTAGGAATGCACCCATTTCTTCCAGGTTATCTAATTTGCTGGCATAGAGTTCCTCATAATATGTTCTTACAATTGTTTGTATTTCTTTGGTGTTGGTTGTGATCTCTCCTCTTTCATTCATGATTTTGTTGATTTGGGTCATTTCTCTTTTCTTTTTGATCAGTCTGGCCAGGGGTTTATCAATCTTGTTAATTCTTTCAAAGAACCAGCTCCTAGTTTCATTGATCTGTTCTACTGTTCTTTTGGTTTCTAGTTCATTGATTTCTGCTCTGAGCTTTATTATTTCTCTTCTCCTGCTGGGTTGAGGCTTTATTTGCTGTTCTTTCTCCAGGTCCTTTAGGTGTAGGGTTAGGTTGTGTATTTGAGACCTTTCCTGTTTCTTGAGAAAGGCTTGTATTGCTATATACTTTCCTCTCAGGACTGCCTTTGCTGTATCCCAAAGATTTTGAACAGTTGTGTTTTCATTTTCATTGGTTTCCATGAATTTCTTTAATTCTTCTTTAATTTCCTGGTTGACCCATTCATTCTTTAGTAGGATGCTCTTTAGCCTCCATGTATTGGAGTTCTTTCTGACTTTCCTCTTGTGATTGAGTTCTAGTTTCAAAGCATTGTGGTCTGAAAACATGCAGGGAATGATCCCAATCTTTTGGTACTGGTGGAGACCTGATTTGTGACCTAGGATGTGATCAATTCTGGAGAATGTTCCATGGGCACTAGAGAAGAATGTATATTCCGTTGCTTTGGGATGGAATGTTCTGAATATGTCTGTAAAGTCCATTTGGTCCAGTGTTTCATTTAAAGTCTTTATTTCCTTGTTGATCTTTTGCTTAGATGATCTGTCCATTTCAGTCAGGGGGGTGTTAAAGTCCCCCACTATTATTGTATTGTTGTCAATGTATTTCTTTGCTTTTGTTATTAATTGGCTTATATAATTGGCTGCTCCCATGTTAGGGGCATAGGTATTTACAACTCTTAGATCTTCTTGTTGGATAGACCCTTTAAGTCGGATATAGTGTCCTTCTTCATCTCTTATTTGTTTTAAAATCTAGTTTGTCTGATATAAGGATTGCCACCCCAGCTTTCTTTTGGTGTCCATTAGCATGGTAAATGGTTTTCCACCCCCTCACTTTCAATCTGGGGGTGTCTTTGGGTCTAAAATGAGTCTCTTGCAGACAGCATATCGATGGGTCTTGTTTTTTAATCCAATCTGATAACCTGTGTCTTTTGATTGGGGCATTTAGCCCTTTTACATTCAGGGTAGCTATTGAAAGGTATGAATTTAGTGCCATTGTATTGCCTGTAAGGTGACTGTTACTGTATGTTGTCTGTGTTCCTTTCTGATCTATGCTGCTTTTAGGCTCTCTTTTTGCTTAGAGGACCCCTTTCAATATTTCTTGTAGGGCTGGTTTCGTGTTTGCAAATTCCTTTAGTTTTTGTTTGTCCTGGAAGCTTTTGATCTCTCCTTCTATTTTCAATGACAGCCTAGCTGGATATAGTATTCTTGGCTGCGTATTTTTCTCGTTTAGTGCTCTGAAGATATCATGCCAGTCCTTTCTGGCCTGCCAGGTCTCTGTGGATAGCTCTGTTGCCAATCTAGTGTTTCCACCATTGTAGGTTACATATCTCTTCTCCCAAGCTGCTTTCAGGATTTTCTCTTTGTCTGAGACTCGTAAGTTTTACTATTAGATGTCGGGGTGTTGACCTATTTTTATTGATTTTGAGAGGGGTTCTCTGTGCCTCCTGGATTTTGATGCCTGTTTCCTTCCCCACCTTAGGGAACTTCTCTGCTATTATTTGCTCCAATATACCTTCTGCCCCTCTCTCTCTTTCTTCTTCTTCTGGGATCCCAATTATTCTAATGTTGTTTCGTCTTATCGTATTGCTTATCTCTCGAATTCTGCCCTCGTGATCCTGTAGTTGTTTCTCTCTCTTTTTCTCAGCCTCTTTATTTTCCATCATTTGGTCTTCTATATCGCTGATTCTTTCTTCTGCCTCATTTATCCTAGCAGTTAGTGCCCCCATTTTTGATTGCACCTCATTAATAGCCTTTTTGATTTTGACTTGGTTAGATTTTAGTTCTTTTATTTCTCCAGAAAGGGTTTCTGTAATAACTTCCACACTTTTTTCAAGCCCAGCTAGTATCTTTAAAGTCATGATTCTGAACTCTAGGTCCGACATCGTAGTAATGTCCGTATTGAGTAGGTCCCTGGCAGATGGTACTACCTCTTGTTCTTTTTGCTGAGGTGATTTTTTTCGTCTTGTCATTTTTTCCAGAGGAGAACAGATGAATGAGAGAACCGAATGCTAACTAGTTAACAATGTCTCCAGCAAATACACTCTATACAAATCAGAAAAGACCTGAAACCAGGGGACAAGAAAGGGAAAGAAAGAAGAGGGAAAAAAAAAAAAAGGAAAAACAAAAAGATAAAAACAAACAAAAACAGAACAAAACAAAAAAAACCAGAATATGATCAAATATGATCAGGCTAGTGCATAGATCAGTGTCACACACTAGCTTTTGGGCATATTTTGGTCTGTTAGAAGAAAGTACCTGCTAAAATTTTAAAGGAAGAAAGAAGGGTACAAAATAAGGGTTGATACAATGAAGGGACGGCAGATGACTGTAAAGATGAAAATTATAAAAGATTTTATAAAAGGAATTGATAAGATAAGAAGTTGTTTTTAAAAAGAAAGAAGAAGTTTTAAAAAGAAAAAGAAAAAAGAAAAAAAAAGGGAGAGAATGTGATCAGGCAGGAGACTAGAACAAAGCCATACACTCGTGATTTAGGGTATATTTTGATCTGTTAGAAGAAATTATATCTCAAAATTTTAAAGAGAGAACAATTTATATATATATGCCAAAAATAAGGGTAACTACTATGAAGGGATAAAAATATGACTCTAGAAATGAAAAATAAAAAATGTTTTTTTTAAAAAAGGGATTGATAAGATGTTGTTTGAAAAAGGGAAAAAGAAAAATTAAAAAAAAACAGTTAAAAAAATTAACTTTGAAAAACTAATGAATCATGGTAAAAAAGCCATGAATTCTATGTGCAGTATTCCCCTAGCGCTGGAGTTCTGCTGTTCTTGATCGGTAAATTTGGTCTTGGCTTGCTGGCTGTTCGTGCTGATCTTCTTGGGGAGGGGCCTGTTGCTGTGGTTCCTAAATATCTTTGCTGGAGGCAGAATTGCCCTGCCCTTGTCGGTCTGGGCTAAGCAAGCTGTTCGGGTTTACTCTCAGGAGCTTTTGTTCCCTGCAAGCTCTCAGTACAGCTTTGGAGGACCAGGGTGTAAATAGTGGCCTCCCAATCTCCTCCTGGAGGAGCTGAGAACTCGGGGCCCCACTCCTCAGTGCGCCCCCAGAGAAAAGCAGTCACTCCCGTCTCCCGGGTCTCTGGCCGCACTCCGTGCTCACCCGGCCTGTGACCGAGCGTTTGTATCTCTGGCACCCGACTTGGTGTGGAGTCTCCAAACCCAGCAGATCCCTGCAGTGCGCTTCCACACCGCTCCTCCCAGGGGTGGAAGGGGAGTCTCCCTGGCTCTGCCGCTTGTTGGGTCCCTGCTGAAGGAGCAGTAGCCCAACTGGGCCGCGGATCCCAGTTTATGGCAACCCCGAGCTGAGAGCCCGCGCCTCGGCTCCGTCTCTGCAGCCGGCTTCCCTGCTCCGATCCCTGGGAGCTCTGCCGCACTCACGCACCCCCGGTCTTTCTGTGACCCCGAGGGTCCTGAGACCACACTGTCCCGCGATGGTTCCACCCCCCGCTTAGCCACTGGAGCAACATCCCTGAGCGGAGCCGACTTCTAAAAGTTCTGATTTTGTGCTCCGTGGCTCTAGCACTTGCCAGAAGCGGCCGACGGAGGCGCCCTCCCCCGCCGCCTATCCTCCTGAATACCGCCTCGGATTCACTTCTCCGCACGTCCTACCTTCCAGAAAGTGGTCGCTTTTCTGTTCAGAGTGTTGTTACTATTCTTATCTTCGATCTCCTGTTGAGTTCGTAGGTGTTCAGAATGGTTTGATCCCTAGCAGAGTGAATTTTTAAAACATATTCAGGTCGAGGTACCTGGATGGCTCAGTCTGTTAAGCATCTGCCTTTGGGTCATGATCTCAGGGTCCTGGGATCGAGCCCTGTGTAGGGCTCCCTGCTCAGCGGGAGTCTGCTTCTCCCTCTCCCTCCCCCCACCCACCGCTCATGCTCATTCTCTCTCTTTCTCTCTCAAATAAATAAATAAAATCTTAAAAAAAACATATTCAGGTCATACCACTCTCCTGTTGAAATCTTTCAGTGGCTTCCCATCACACTCAGAATAAAACCCATACTCTTCACTGTGATGTAAAAGTCCTACATGATCTGGCCCTTGCTTATCTCTCCATTTGCATTCCTTATCACTCTCCTCCTGGCTTACTCCATTCCAAATACATTGACCTTCTTCCTGTTCCCTTCTTTCAACCTCAAGGCCCTTGCACTTACTGTCCCCTTTCTTTTTCTTTCTTTTCTTTTTCTTCCTTTCTCTTTTCTTTTCTTTTCTTTTTTTTCTGTCCACTTTCTTTAATCACTTTTCCCCCAAGAACTTCTATAGCTGCTTGCTTTTCATCATTTAAGTCTGAGCTCAAATACTTAACTCCTGTAAGGCCTTCCCTGACCATCTTACACAAATTAACCAGCATTCTTTCTGCCACCCAAACACTATCCCATTCCTCTGTTTTATTTTTGACAAGATATCATAGTGATCTAAAATTATTTTACTTATTGACTTATTTATCTTATATCTCTCCACACTAATTTTTTTATATTTCATGGTGGCAGAAGCTAAGCCTATCTTCACAACTGAATTATCAGAACCCAGTAGGTTATCCATAAGTGGCTGCTAGATGAATGAATAAATGTCCAAATGACATAGACCTGGCATATCAACCAAGGGAAAGCCAAAAGCAAAAGGGTTTCAGATAATTACAAGTTTAGTAAGTATTATAATGTGGGAGTCTCAGAGAATAGCAAAAAACAAAAACAAAAAACCACAAAACAAAACCAAACAAAGAAACTTTTAACTCCAGGACACCTTCCACCCAACATATACATTTAAGCCATGATTCCAGGGAAACCTTTTCTGATTCTGACAGAAGGCTCAGTTAAACCATTTACTGCTAGGATGTTGTTGAGGATATTGCTCATTATGGTCCATATTGTCCCTTCCATGAGGACCACCCCCAGAAGCAATTCCTTTCTCATATCATTGGAAATAGTTTGGCTTCTATGAGCAACTGGTTGTTTTTTTCTTTTGAATCCTGAGGATCACAAAATGGAGACTTTTCCTCCTAGCACTGGCTGCCAAAAGATCTCAAGCTTAACTGAAAGCTCAGGATCCCACAGTATGCATTGTATGTACAAACTTACTCCTGGTTCCATCTTTTTATTTTTTACTAATTTGTATTTTCCTTTAGCCTTCACACCCCAATTTCTTAAAAATCCAATTATATTCTGTTTTTGAAAATTTTCTTAATTCCATTTTTGAGAAAGGGGAAGTATAAAAATAAACAAGCTTATAGGTACATTATGGTCATCTGTTTTGGGGACAGGAATCTTTTGAGAATGTAGTAAGTACATGAATCAGGAACTTCTAATCCCTCAGTCCATATTTATCAGAGGATTTTGAAGGCTTTATTACTCACCAAGGTTGTTTTTGAGAGCTCGCTTTTCTTCCTATGTGGAGCAAATTTGAAACTGAACCAGCAGGTAAAGGACATTTCTAGCTTGCTGCCCTGGTCCCCATCTTGTTTGGTCCACCAACCACTGACAACAGTCCTCTCTCTCATCCATCTTACCATTAGACTAAAAACCGAGATAAGGGCTCCATCCTGTCGGCAACAAGGAGCTATTAAAGTTTTTAGGCAAAGTTAGTCTAAGACATATTACTTTGGTTTCAATATTTGGCACAAGTTAGAGAGAAATAAGACTAGAATCAAGATGATTTACTAAAAAGCTGTTACAGTAAGCTAGGTTAGAAGTAACAAGTGCTGTATCAGTCAAGGTCCAATATAAAAAAAACAGAAGCCACTCTAATTTTTGCAAGAGGAAAAATGTAACAGGGAGCTGGTTATATCAAGATGGAATTATGGAGGAGTCAGACTGTATAAGATGAAGCAACCCAGAGATAAGCAACAGCAGGAAACTGCTACCACACCTAGCCTAGAAGGACAAAGAATAGAGCCAGGGTATCCAGAGTCCTGAGGCATCTGATAGAAAATGGAATCACAGAGAGTCTATTAGTGGGAGATGGAGTAACAGAGGAGATAGATGTGGTTCAAGGCAGAGAGAGAGGAAGTCACACTCTCATCTTCCTTCTTTCATCCTCTCACTCTCAGTCTCCCTCCATGAGGTACAAGAGCCAAGGAAATTTGTCCTTAAAACCAGAGTGGCACAGAAGTGTCATGAATGGATCTGAAAGATAATTATTGTAAATATTTATGCCCCTAATATGGGAGCAGCAAATTATATAAACCATTAATAACAAAATTAAAGAAACACATTGATAAAAATACACTAATAGTAGGGGACATTAACACCCCACTCACTGCAATGGACAGAACATCTAAGCAGAAGATCAAGAAGGAAATAAGGGCTTTGAATGACATACTGGACCAGATGGACCTAAGAGATATTCAGAGCATTTCATCCTAAAGCAAGAGAATACACATTCTTCTCAAGTGCACATGGAACATATTCCAGAATAGATCACATACTGGGTCACAAATCAGGTCTCTAACAGTACCAAAAGATTGGGATCATTCCCTACATACTTTCAGACCACAATGCTTTGAAATTTGAACTCAATCACAAGAGGAAATTTGGAAAGAACTAAAAAACATGGAGGTTAAAGAGCATCCTACTAAAGAATGAATGGGTCAACCAGGAAATTAAAGAAGAATTAATAAAAAAGTCATGGAAACAAAAGAAAATGAAAACACAACTGTTCAAAACCTTTGGGATGCAGCAAAGGCAGTCCAAAGAGGGAAATATATAACAATACAAACCTTTCTCAATAAACAAGAAAGTTCTCAAATACACAAACTAACCTTACACCTAAAGGACCTGGGGAAAGAACAGCAAATAAAGCCTAAACTCAGCTGGAGAAGAGAATTTTTAAAGATTAGAGCAGATATCAATGGAATAAAAACCAAAAGAACAGTAAAACAGATCAACAAAACTAGGAGTTGGTTCTTTGAAAGAATTAATAAGACTGATGAACCCCTGGCCAAACTGATCAAAAAGAAAAGAGAAAGGACCCAAATAAATAAAATCATGAATGAAAGAGAAGAGTTCACAACCAACACTAAAGAAATACAAATAATTATAAGAACATGTTATGAGAACTATATGCCAACAAATGAGGCAATCTGGAAGAAGTGGATGCATTCCTAGAGATGTATAATCTACCAAAACTGAAACAGGAAGAAATAAAAAACCTGAACAGACACATAACCAGCGAGGAAATTGAATCAGTTATCAAAAATCTCCCAACAAACAAAGTCCAGGGCCAGATGGCTTACCAGGGGAATTCTACCAAACATTTAAAGAAAAATTAATACCTAAACTTCTGAAGCTGTTTCAAAAAATAGAAATGGAAGGAAAACTTCCAAACTCATTCTATGAGGCCAGCATTACCTTGATCCCCAAACCAGACAAAGATCCCACCAAAAAGGAGAATTACAGACCAATATCCCTGATGAACATGGATATAAAAATCCTCACCAAGTTCGTAGCCAATAAGATCCAATAGTACATTAAAAAGATTATTCACCATGACCAAGTGGGATTTATTCCTGGGCTGCAAGGGTGGTTCAACATCCTCAAATCAATAAATGTAATACAGTACATTAATAAAAGAAAGAACGAAAACTGTATGATACTCTCAATAGATACAGAAGAAGCATTTGACAACATTCAGCATCCTTTCTTGATTAAAACTCTTCAGAGTGTAGGGATAGAGGGTACATACCTCAATATCATAAAAGCCATCTATAAAAAACCCACAGCGAATATCATACTCAAAGCAGAAAAACTGAGAGCTTTCCCCCTAAGGTCAGGAACATGGAAGGGATGTTCACTATCACCACTGCTGTTCAACATAGTACTAGAAGTTCTAGCCTCAGCAATCAGACAAGAAGAAGAAATAAAAGGCATCTGAATCGGCAAAGAAGAAGTGAAACTCTCACATTTTGCAGACGATATGATACTTTATGTGGAAAACCCAAAAGACTCCACCCCAAAATTGCTATAATTCATTAAGAATTCAGCAAATTGTCAGGATATAAAATCAATGCACAAAAATCAGTTGCTTTTCTATACACTAACAATGAGACAGAAGAAAGAGAAATTAAGGAGTCAATCCCATTTACAATTGCACCCCAAACCATAAGATACCTAGAAATAAACCTAATCAAAAGGCAAAGGATATGTACTGAGAAAACTATAGAACACTCATGAAAGAAATTGAGGAAGACACAAAGAAATGGAAAAATGTTCCATGCTCATGGATTGGAAGAACAAATATTGTTAAAATGTCTATGCTACCTAAAGCAATCTATATATTCAATGCAATCCTTATCAAAATACTATCAACTTTTTTTCACAGAGCTGCGACAAATAATCCTAAAATTTGTATGGATCCAGAAAAGACCCTGAATAGCCAGAGGAATGTTGAAAAAGAAAGGCAAAGCTGGTGGCATCACAATTCCAGACTTCAAGCTCTATTACAAAGCTGTCATCATCAAGACAGTATGGTACTGGCACAAAAACAGACACATAGATCAATGGAACAGAATAGAGAGCCCAGAAATGGACCCTCAAATCTATGGTCAACTAATCTTTGACAAAACAGGAAAGAATATCCAGTAGAAAAAAGACAGTCTTTTCAACAAATGGTGTTGGGAAAATTGGACAGCCACATGCAGAAGAATGAAACTGGACCATTTTCTAACACCATAAACGAAAATAGATTAAAAATGGATGAAAGACCTAAATGTGAGAAGGAATCCATCAAAATCCTACAGGAAAACACAGGCAGCAACCTCTTTAACCTCAACCATAGCAACCTCTTGCTAGACACATCTCCAACGGCAAGTGAAACAAAAGCAAAAATGAACTATTGGCACTTTATGAAGATAAAAAGCTTTTATACAGCAAAGGAAATAATCAACAAAATAAAAGGCAACCTAAGGAATGGGAGAAGATACTTGCAAATGACATATCAGATAAAGGGCTAGTATCCAAGATCTATAAAGAACTTATCAAACTCAATACCCAAAAAACAAAAAACAAAAATCCAGTCAAGAAATGGGCAGAAAATATGAACAGACATTTCTCCAAAGAAGACATACAAATGGCCAACAGACACATGAAAAATGCTCAACATCCACTGGGTATCAGGGAAATACAAATCAAAACCACAATGAGATACCACCTCATACCTGTCAGAATGGCTAAAATTAACAACTCAGGAAACAACAGATGTTGACAAAGATGCAGAGAAAGGCGAGCCCTCTTACACTGTTGGTGGGAATGCAAATAGTGCGGCCACTCTGGAAAACAGTATGGAGGTTCCTCAAGAAGTTAAAAATAGAGCTACCTTATGACCCAGCAATTGTAGTACTAGGTATTTATCCAAAGAATACAAACATAGCGATTGAAGGGGCACATGCACCGCAATGTTTATAGCAGCAATGCCCACAATAGCCAAACTATGGAAAGAGCCCAGATATCCATCAATAGATAAATGGATAAAGAAGAAGTAATATATATATATATATATATATATATATACACACACACACACACACATATACATATATATATACACACATATACACACACACACACAATGGAATACTATTCAGCTGTCAAATATTGAAATCTTGCCATTTGCAATTACGTGGATGGAACTAGAGAAATACAATTACCATATGATCTCACTCATATGTGGAATTTAAGAAACAAAACAGAGGAGCATAGGGGAAGGAAGGGAAAAATAAGACAAGATGAAATCAGAGAGGGGGACAAACCACAAGAGACTCTTAACCATAGGAAACAAACAGGGTTGATGGAGGGGAGGGGGTGGGGGTATGGGGTAATTGGATGATGGACATTAAGGAGGGCACCTGATGTAATGAGCACAGGGTATTATATAAGACTGATGAATCACTGAACTCTACCCCTAAAACTAATGATATGCTATATGTTAATTAATTGAATTTAAATAAAAATAGAAAAAACTAAATATGCAATTACCATATGACCCATAGATGCCTGAGCATTTGTCCTGAGAAGTGAAAACTTGTTTTCACCCAGAGCCTGTACGTAGATATCCAGAACAGTTTTATTGATAATAGCCAAACAACAGAAACAATCTGATAATTTTCAACGGGGTAGTGGTAAAACAAACTGTGGTACATACACATACCATGGAATACTACTCAGCAATAAAAAGACATGAACTATTGATGTATACAACAATGAGCTTGATAAATCTGCAGAGAATAATGCTGATTGAAAAAAGCCAATCCCCACAGCTTATGTACAATTCAATTTATATAATATTCTTGAAATGACAATAATATAGAAATGGAGAACAGATGACTGGTTACCAGAAGTTAAAGAGGGTGGTGAGAAGGAGGGTAGTGGATGTGATGTGTCCATAAATGGGCAATATGAGGGATTCTTGAAATGATGGAAATGTTCTGTATCTTGACTGTATTCATGTCATTATTCCCAGTTGTGATATTATACTACCACAATTTATAATAAGTTACCATTAGTGGAACTGGCTAAAGGGTACAAAGAATGTCTTTTTATTATTTATGACTGCATGTGAGTCTACAGTTATCTCAAAATTAAAGTTTAATTTAAAAAATTGTCTGCAGTTTATTGCCTGCACTGGGTGTGAACCACTCCCATTGCCCTGCCTTTGGGAGGCTACTACTCTACCTCAAGTTTCTTAACAAAAAATGACCCAACTGGTATTGGATTTGGGTGTCCAAAGACTACGATTTTAGTGCTGGGGAGTACTATCATTGATTTTCAGTAGTATAAGGTTTTTGGTTATTTTGAGGACCTTCAGTGGCTTACAACATAAGGTGGAATGCAAACAAAACAAAACAAAACAAAATGACTATGATGTAAGTGACCTAGATATGATGTATTTGTCTGCCTTTCTGGGGGTTCACTGCCACCCACCATATCATTCCATATATAAGTTCTTGCAATCTATGCCTTGACATTATGCCCTGCTCCCCCAAAGCACACAGACAGAAACAACAAGCCCTTTTCCTCCTTGCCCATAGGATAAAATATGATCTTTTATGTTGTTATTTTTTTCAGTGGTCAGATGTCACCCAGTCCTTATCCTCCACATACGGCTTACTGTGGACTTTCTGGTCTGATCCCCAATCCTGTAGTACCCCCACCTTTCTCCTTTCTTATACATCTGCTTATTTTCTTCTTCCCTTCCTTCCTCCCCACATACAGAGGATTCATGAATACAGACACGCGTGCACACACACACACATACAAACACACACATCTTTTCACAATTTGTTGATTTTAATCACTATTGGCATACCCTGTAGATGTAAGCTTTGGTTTCTAAACCACTGGGCATTTCTCAGGGGCCAGACCTCGGAGACTTCACAGATAGCTCTGAGGTTTCTGTCCTTGCTCTGAAGTTACTGCCAGGCAAGAACAGGGTAGGAGTCTTGGGGAGGTGTAAAGGAAGAAGAAGAAGAGCTTGGGTGTGGTTATATCACCTTGATACTCTCTGGCCCTGAGTTGGAGGGCATCTTCCTCTTCTTCCTTTTGATGCTTGGGATTGGTTGTTCTATAACTTTGACAGGGATTTGTGCTTTCCTAGTCACCTTTGCCTTGTCAAAATTTCCCAGTGGTCTACCCAGGGCGCCTGACCTACCTATATATATGTCCTTCTAGGACAATGAGGAGCCATACTCAGGCTTTGATTGGTCAGCAAGGTTCTCCTCTAGCCAATGGTAGCCCTGGGGGAGGGCTTTAGACATTGCCAAGAACCATCCTGACCTGTCCTTGGGTAGGGGGTGGTGCTGGGGAGGCCAAGACGCAGCTTAGACATAACAAAGCACCATCGTGACACTTCCGTGGTGGGGGTGGAGGGGTGAGTTCGAGGAGGCTGAGATGCTTTGGTTGGAGAAAAGGGACATTTCTTCAGTACCTATAAAGAACCATCTCAAACCGACTGACATCTGCTCCTCACTACCCCATGTTCAGTTCTGGTGGATCACATGGCAGGGAGAGTGTTTCCAACAAACCTTTCCCCAAGGCCACCCATTTTAGT
The DNA here is from genome assembly GCF_009762305.2 of Zalophus californianus. Taxonomy (NCBI): domain Eukaryota; kingdom Metazoa; phylum Chordata; class Mammalia; order Carnivora; family Otariidae; genus Zalophus; species Zalophus californianus. Next base: position 3,545,780 of record NC_045612.1, on the reverse strand, counting down.
GGTTCATTGTGTTCTCTCCCACCCTTCATTCACCATTAAGTAGTTTTTGTATGTCTTACCTAAAATCCCTCCAAGGTAAAGTGGATGTATTTAAGTTTCTGTGGAGATGTGAATCATCCCACTTCCCTCCGAAAATTTCTCTTATGAACCTCTCTATGAAAACCACTCACTTATTGGGTACTGCCAAGGAAATTTTCTATTTCACGTCCTTTTCCCAGTGTCCATGTAGCTTTCCTTAGTTTTCTGTTTTCCAGGTTGAAATAATTGCCTTCAGGCTGTCTTCAGTGAACAGATTTGCTCAACTGGGTATCTTAGTCTTGTTTCAAATCTGAGGGAGTTGTGTTCATCTCAGTAGGAATGGTACCCAGACTTGGGTTTTAAGTGTAGAATGAATGAGGCGGGTATTTACACGCTGAAAGTCTGGTTTGATGTTTGCATGTAGGAAACTACACTCCCCCCCACCAATCTCCCCAGGGAACTCAGGGAGTGAGAGCCTCGGTGTGAGGGACACAGACTCATCGGTGTGCAGGGGGCGGGGACCCAACCCTGCCTGCCAGAGCCTGGGTGAGGAGCCCAGGAAGGACCGACAGAACCCCCCCATCCTGCCCATTCCCCTTTCTTGCCCCCACCTAGCCCACCCTGGAACTCATCTCTGTCCTATGTGCTGTCAGCCCTAGGGGACCCCTTCCTATGGGGTCTGGATGTGATGAGCGCCTACTTCTGCCTCAGAGGCCTGAGAGACACCAGGACCTCCGTGGTTTCATCCGCTTCAGTGGCTGAGTGTGTGAGTGACATTTACCCCGCAGCCTCTGTCCTTACCCAGTTCAAGAGTTAAGAGTTTTATCATGTTCTGGGGGCACGTGGGTCCTCTCTTGGTTAAGCATCTGCCATCAGCTCAGGTCATGATCTCAGGATCCTGGGATCGAACCCCACACTGGGCTCCCTGCTCAGTGGGGACTCTGCTTCTCTCTCTCCCTCTGTGTGTGCTCTCTCTTTCTCAAATAAATAAATAAATACCTTTAAGAAAAAAGTTTTGTCATGTCCTGGACACCAGTCTGGACACCTTGCCTAGTTGTCTGGGCTCTGGACCAAAATCACAGGGCATTGGCCTAGGGATGGGTTGGAAAGGCATAAGAACGGAAGAAGCAAGGGACGGGGGTGGGAAGCTGGAGAGATAGAAGTTTGTTGGTTCTTGCTTCTGATGCCTTCCCGACCATCATTGTGCAAATGCCAAAGGCAAGCCCGCGCACACACCCGCTCCTGCGTTGGCCTGGTTCTTCCAGAGTGGAGGGGACACGTCCTCCCAGCAGAGAGGGAGCCCTGCTCACTGGCTCCTTGATTCCCACAGGTGGGCTGAGCTCTGCTCTCTGGAAGGCCCTGTGCGTGAGCAGTGAGGACACTAGCAGAAGCAGGACACGTCCCAGCCACAGGGGACTGAGTCTAGGGGCCGCAGTCCTGGCAGGAAGGTGGGGAGGGGTGCCCTGAGACCTGCAGAAGAAGTGGAGGCCGGGTGAGCGGGGGCGGCTCCCGGGGCGAGCTCTGCAGTGGAAATGGCCCCAGCCCGGCCCGGGGGGGAGGGGCAGGGGGGTCTGGGGTGACCAGAGAGTCCCTGTGATTGCTTCTGTGCAGCTGGTCACCGGGAAGCTGGGTGGTGACACTGCCAGACTCCAGTCTCTGCCTCCGTGTCAGGAAAGGTGTGGGGGTGGGCAGAGTGCGAGCCTATGTGTGAGGTGCACAGGCACCGGCTCAGCGGGGTGCCGGGGGCAGGGCCCCAACCCTGCCGGGCGGGGTCCAAGTGAGGAGCCAAGGGAGGACCGAGGGCCCCCCGGGGTGCCCGCGCCCCTCTCCTGCCCACCCGGAACCCATGTCCTCCCGTCATGCTGTCAGCCCTAGGGGACCCCTTCCTATGGGGTCTGGATGTGACCAGTGCCAGCTTCCGTCTCGGAGGCCTGAGAGATACCAGGACCTCCGTGTGTGGGAGGCCGGATCTCAGTCGGGCGAGGCAAGGCGTGCAGGTAGACCCACCCGTGAAGGAGCACAGAGTGGGGGTTTGGGGGACCCCTAGGAGCCAGGTCGCCCATGCCGGCACCCTGAAAGACCCTCGAGCAGGGGCAGAGTCGTCCGACTGAGCTCCTCCCGTCGGGGCCCAGGGCAATGGACACGGGTCCCGGGCCCGGGCCCTCCCTGGAGAGGGTTCCGGGGGCAGAGGGAGGACTGTGGGGGCCACTCTTCCCCGCTCAGGTCCAGCCACTCGGGCTCTGCCGCGGCCCGGCCCTGCCCCCCCCCCCCCCCCCCGGGAGGGTGGCCACAGGTGGCGTGCGTCCGGTGAAATGCGCGGCGGGGGTCTGAGGGAGCTGAGGACCTGGGTCAGAGGGGAAGGATGCCAGGTCGGGACGGGGCAGGGGCACAGGCAGCCCCAGGGAGTCCGAGTGGTGCCGGGGTGGGGATCGATCGGGGGCAGGACCGAGGGACTCAGGAGCCCAGGACAGAGGGGACCTCACCGAGGTCGGGCCCCAGGGTGAGTCCGGGAAGGCCGCAGGGCGGGAAGGGGCCACGCGGCCAGTGCGGCGGACTGCTGCATCCGGGTCTCCCGAGAGTCTAGGGGCCTTGGCAGAAGGGGCAGGGCCTCCCTTGGGTGGACAGAGGGGCGGGCCCTGGTCCTGCTGGGCTTCACGCTGAGGATGCAGAGGGAGGACTGAGGGACCCTGGACCCCAGCACAGCGTCAGTCAGGGAAGGTCCGTGGAGGGGGGATGGGAACACGTGGTGAATCCGGACTTCCGCATCCGGGGCTCAAAGACGCAGGGTGCTTTGGCAGAAGGAGCAGGGCCTCCCTCCGTTGGGCAGAGGGGAGGCCTCAGGTGCTGCTGGGCTTTACGGTGAGGATGCAGAGGGAGGTTTGAGGGACCCTGGGCCCCAGCAGACCGTCAGTCAGGGAAGGTCCGTGGCGGGGGAGATGGGAACACGTGGTGAGTCCGGACTTCAGCATCTGGGTCTCAAAGACGCTGGGTGCCTTGGCAGAAGGAGCAGGGCCTCCCTCAGGTGGGCAGAGGAGAGGGCCCAGGCAGTAATCTGAGTCAAGGTATGAACTCTGAGGGAGGACAGAGGAGACCTCACAGAGGTTGGGCCATTGTGTCTGTCCAGGAAGATCTCTGGGGTCCATGGGGATGTGTAGCCAGTCTGGACTTCAGGTTCTGGGTCTCAGAGAGTCAGGAGGTCTGGTGTAAGGAGCAGGGCCTCTAGTTGACAGGCCGGGGGGGCGGTGTGGGGGCAGGAGGGCCCAGGTTCTGTCAGGAGTCAAGGTGAGGACCAGAGGGAGGAATGAAGGACCCTGGACCCAGTAGGGAATCAGTCCTGGGAGGCCTCTAGGGGAGACAATGGTGACATGAGGCGTGTCCTGACTTCTGCTCTGGGTCCCAGAGACACTGAGCGCTTGTTGTGAGGAGTGGCCCTCAGGAGCAGGGATGAGGGCACCGGCCATCCAGGGAGTCCAGATGGGGAACGGAGGGTAGGGCTAAGGGACCCGAAGGACCCATCTCGGGGAAGCCCTGGACTTTGTAGCCGGACGCGACGTCCCACAGTCTTTGCCCGTGGCTCTCAGGGCAGTGAGGGCTTTGGTCGGAGGGGACGGGCCTGGAGACAGCAGAGACAGCATCACCAGCGGAGCTGCGGCTCATGCTGAGATCCCTGAGGGAGGACTCAGGGAGGGACCTGGACTCCAGAACAGGGACAACGCACGGAAGCCTGCCCCTGCTGGCCGCCCTGGGAGGCCTGTTTGTGCCAAGTGCACAGGCCGTGTGTCAGCACGTCCGCATCCAGGTCTGTCCGAGGCTGGCGGCCTGCTTTAAAAAACGGGGGGGGGGGGGTCAGGAGCTAATGGGACTGGATGGGAGGACCCGGCGGGAGGACATGAGTGACCCTGGGCCCCAGAACAGAGTCAGTCCTGAGAGGCCCCTGAGCGGGAGGAGGACGAGTGGCGTGTCCAGATTTCCACATCCGGGTCTCAGAGAGGCTGGGGGCTGGGGTAGGAGGCAGGTCTTCAGGTCAGCAACAGGGAGGGCTCCGTTCCTGCTGGAATCCAGGTGAGAGCCCTCAGGGAGAACTGAGGGGACCCTGGACCCCAGAACAGAGTCATAGATGGGAGGCCCTTGAGCAGCCGTCCGCCTGAGGCGCACCCCCGAATTTGGCCTTGGATCTCAGGGATGTGCGGGGCGGTCAGAGGGGAAAGGACTCGGGACAGCAGAGGGCAGGGCCCCAGGTCTTGTTGGAGACCAGGAGGGAGGCAGGCTGAGAGTTGAGGACCTTAGAGCCTGAAACAGACAATGATTTTGTTGCCCTTGGGGTCCTTCTTTGAAGTCCCCCAAGGTGGGGGAAGCAGCTGGTGTTTCCTGACTTCTGCACCCAGGGTCTGAAGGAGGTGAGTCTTGGTCTGAGGAGTGCGGCCTCAGGTCAGCAGAGGGTGGAGTCCCAAGACCCTGAGGGAGGACTGAGCTGACCCCCACCCAGACATAGGGGACCCAAATGAGCTCCTGCCCCAGTGGTCAGTCCTACGAGGCCAGGCCAGGTGTCAAAAGTAAGCACCCCACTTTCTCCTCTGGGTCTCAGCAGGATGGTGGCTCCGGCCTGCAGGATGCATCCTGTGGTTAGGAAAAGGGATAGTTCCAGGTCCTGCCAAAAGCAAACATGAGCACCTTGAGAACAAAGAGTGATCTCCCGCCCCAGGACAGAGGGGCCAACCCGATCTCAGCTCTTTGTGAATTGGGTGGGATGCAGGGGGAGGGTTTGGCCTGCTGCCTCCTCACCGTCCTCTCAGAGCTCTCAGGGAGGTGAGGACCATGCTGGGAGAGGTCAGGGTCAGGTCATCTGAGGAAGCCCACCTGGGAGACACACAGGAGTCCCTACTCCTGCCAAGAGTCAATGCGGGGACCCCCGAGGGAGGAGTGAGTGGCTCCCAACCCACCCCTCGGGACAAGGAGGGAATGGCCCAGAAATCTGGCCAGCCCCTACCAGGCAGCCCTGGGAACGCTGGGCGGGGCCTGTCAGGCTGAGCCCCTCTTCCTTTCCAGGTCCCTGGTCTCAGGGAAGGGAGGGCCTGGGCCTGAGGGTCTGGACTCAGGTCAGCTGAGGAGGCAGGTGCCTTAGCTCTGGCTCTGGCTCTGGCCCTGGCAGGGGGGAAGGTGAGAAATGAGGCTATGTCTCCCACAGCAGTATCCTTAGGGCCCAGGCCTACCCTGCCACTTCTGTCAGCCATGGGGAGACGGGCGATCGGTGGGCCGACTGATTTCTCCTGACTGTTCCTTATGGCGTCTCCCAGAGATGAGGTCTTGGCACCAGGAGGGTAGCCTCAGGTCAACACAGGGAGTTTTCCCAGGTCTTCTGTGGGGTCAAGGTATAGACAGAGAGGCACACCCATCCCAGCACAGATGGAACCCCAAGCTTGGCCGTCCCTAGAGATCCGTGATGAGCCTTTAGACCATTGGCAGGCATGGGCAGAGGTGGGCCCCCTCACTTACCTTCTGTGGAGTCTCAGGGCTGCGCGGTCTTGCTGGGACCCTTTGGCCTCAGGCTGCGGGGGTGGGGCCCAGGCCCTGCCAGGGGAAATAGCAGTCCCCTGAGGGGCCAAGGAGGGGACCGCCCAGCTTGGACGGATGGGGACCTCACAGATTCTGCCCCAGCCCTCCTGTGTGCACTGGGCTTCCGTGGCCATGCTCTGTGTCTGCACCCCGAGGTGCTCCCTCCTTCCCTCCTCCAGGGGCTCCAAGAACTCAGAGTCCAGGCCTCTGTCTGAGGCAGGAGTCTCTAAGGTCAGAGAGCAGGGGAGGTGCAGGTGAGTGCCAGTGGTCAAGGTGAGGTACATGCTCTGAGCATGGAGCCAGGGGCTCGCCCGTCCCACCCCAGAGGGGACCCCTCAGAACCCAAGTCCGACACAGTCCACTGTCAGCTCCGGGACCTTGGGCCTCTGTTGGCTGGGCTGCACCCTGAGGAGCCGTCCCACCTCTTTCTTAGGTTCAGCCCGACACAAAAGCCATGCCCCTGGGTCAGAGGAGTGAGCTCTGGAAGGTGGAGGAAGACCCAGGAGAGGCCCAGGGCCTGGTGGAGGCACAGCTGTCCGGGGCTGGGGAGGAGGAGCCCCCATCTCCTCCCTCCTCCTCTTCTTCCTCCTCCTCCTCCTCCTCCCCTTCCTCCTCCTGCTCTGTCCTGTTCCTGATTCCCCTGGGGGAGGGGTCTGCTGCTGGGTCCCTGAGTCGTCCCCAGAGCCCTCACAGTGCCTCCCCCTTCCCCACTGCCCAGGCAGCCAGGGCCTGCAGCCAGCCTGACCAGGGCTCCAGCAGCTCCGATGAGGAGGGGTCGAGCACCTGGGAGGAGCCGGAAGTCACCCAACCCTGTCTCCAGGACAAACTTCACGTGAAAGTGGCTGCCCTGGTGGTGTTCCTGCTCCTCAAATACTGCAACAAGCAGCCGACCCGCCAGGCAGAGATGCTGGGGATTGTCAGCAGAGATTACCAGGGCGACTTCCCAGTGATCTTGGGCCAAGCAAGCCTCCAAGTGCATGAGGCTGGTCTTTGGCGTGGATGTGAAGGAAGTGGACCCCAGTGACCACTCCTACGTCCTGGTGACTGTCCTGGGCCTCACCTGTGGTGGAATGCTGAGCGGTGAGCAGGGCATGCCCAAGACCAGCCTCCTGGTGCTGCTACTGGGGGTGATCCTCCTGGAAGACGACTGTGCCCCTGAGGGGGAGGTGTGGGAAGTGCTGGGGGCCACGGGCGTGTATGCTGGCAAGGAGCACATCATCTGTGGGGAGCCCAGGGAGCTCCTCACCAAAGTCTGGGTACAGGAAGGGTACCTGGAGTACCGGTGGGTGCCTGGCAGTGACCCTGCCCGCTACGAGTTCCCGTGGGGTCCCAGGGCCCACGCCGAAACCAGCAAGTTGCAAGTGTTGGAGTATTTGCTCCGGGTCAATCTCAGGCAGCCTGGTTCCTCCCTGATCCTGTCTGAAGGAGCTGTGAGTGATGAGGGTGAGGGGGCCCGAGTCCCAGTGGTGGCCAGGGCCTTTCCAGGCTTTGGTGGGGTCGGCAGCGTCTCCTGCGGGGTGCTGGGCATGAAGTGAGGCCACATTTTGGTTCTTCCCTGTGTGTGTGAAGAGAGAGCCCCGGGAGTTCTAAGTAGGGCAGGGCCAGGGAGGGTTGGGGGAAGAAAGCAGGCTGAAGAGCCAGCCTCTCTGGGGGCCTGTTCTCTGCGATGACTCTGACATCCAGAGCTTGGTTTTCTTGAGGAAGCTCTCAAATGTTGTTCCTTGGAATAGAAGGTTTAACCAGCTTCGGCAGCTAAGTGTGGGCGTGACATCCACCCCACAGCATTTGTACTTACTCAGTTCAAGAGTTTTAAGAGTTTTGTCATGTTCTGGAAATAAGGTGGGAGATCTTCCCTCCTTGTTTGGGTTCTGGAATGAAATCACAGGGCATTGGCATAGGAATTTGTTGGAAAGGTGAAAGAATGGAGCAGTCAAGTGACGGGGTCAGGAAAGAGGGAAATAAAAGATTGTTCATTTTTGCTTCTTACTCCTTGTCGTCTGTCATTCTGCAAAAGTAACATAGATGTGTGCTCCTTCATTCGCTTGGTTCTTCAAGAAAGGAGGAGAAATGACATCTCAGCACAGAGGGAGCCCTACTCACTGGCTCCTTGATTCCCAGACATGGGCTGAGCTCTGCTCTCTGGAAGGCCCTGTGCGTGAGCAGTGAGGACACTAGCAGAAGCAGGACACGTCCCAGCCACAGGGGCCTGAGTCTAGCAGCCGCAGTCCTGGCAGGAAGGTGGGGAGAGGTGCCCTGAGACCTGCAGAAGAAACGGAAGAGGGGTGAGGGAGTGCAGCTCCCGGGGCAAGCACTGCAGTGGAAGTGCCCCTGGCCTGGGTGGCTCAGGGTGTTGGGTCACCGTGCTTCCCTCTGTGCAGCTGATCACCGTGAACCTGGGGGGCGACAGTGGCCCTGCTTGGCGACAGGGTGCCTTAGAGGTGGCAGCAAAGTCTGAAATGGATAATTGCTCTGAGACGTTCCTTCTGGATCATGGACAAACCAGGGAGAAATCTCCTCCTGGGGCAGGAAAAGAAGGTATCCTGCGCTCTCTTCCCAAGGCCGTTGAACACAGTGCACAGACTAGGTGTTTTATATCCGTCATCTGCAAGTATTTCTGGAGAAATACAGTGATATTCCTTCGAAGTGGAGCCCAGAAGACTCTAGACTGGCACTCTTGTCCTGACCATGCAAAGCCAGAACCCACTGCATTAAAAAGTCATTTTAGTTTGGTTATCTGGAGTGCAATTTGGACAGGTATAAGTAAGCAAGGTCTAGGTTTTGGTGGGGGGAGAAATGAGTGAAAGGAGTGGTTTGGTGGAAGAGCAGCTGGGAGGGAGGGAAGGAGCTGGTCTTTGACTCACATTCTAGGAGCTTTGTATTGTGTCCAGCTGGGACAGTTCCCTCACACCTGAATGCCACACATATTCCCATATATCTCACAGATATCCTCTGATTTAGAAAATGGATTGAGTTTTACTTATGAAGCACCCTCTTTGGCTGATTAGCTATTCCATGTCCTATTGAGCTGCACATTCTCTAACATGACCTGGGTAACAAAAAAAAATACCCCAGAGGAGAGAGTGGAAGGCCCTGGGATCAAAACAACACTTGAAATCACTGCCATTCATCAAAGTTCCAATATATGCCAGGCACTGTGCAAGGTGCTTTCCATATATCACATGCATTCCTGCAGTCCTGCAAGACGGGGCTTATCAAACTCACTCACTTAACTCACTCACTTCAGAAAGAACCTGAGGCTCCTAGGACTTGGTCATTTTCCCAGGATCACGTGGCTAGTGAGTGACAGGGCAGAGACTAGAACCTGGGTCTGAATTCGTGTAGAGTCCACGCTGTTCCCACCCACTGCAGTCTGTGTCCAACCTTGTGAGTCCTACATCATTCCTGAGGACAGCATGGTGTCTTCCAGGTGACAAAAAGAAGGATGCTGTGGCTCAGGTACTAAAAAACCTGTTGCTAAGGAAGGAAGGTGACAATGAGAATCAAACAAGTTTTGGGTACTGTCTGTGGGCTTTATTAACCTAGAGTTCTTCTGCCTGAGCCTCAGAGTTCTTTGAGAACTGACTGCCCAGGTGCTGGCATTTTTTGCAGACCTAGCACTTTCCCGAATTACAGCAGCCTTTCCCTGGTATTCCCCCGTGTGCTCTTCTGTCTCACTCTTGAACCTGGCCTGCTAAGGAGCTCATCACTGGTCCCCATGGAACAGCTAGGAATCACCTTCTCTCCCCCAACATAGAACCTTACTCTCTGTAGTAATCCTCTGGTCACTAAATGAAGAAAGTGAATCCTCCCTGCTGGGATCACAGAATCGTTTGAAAATTAGATGTCATCCTGTACTTGAAAGTATCTGTCACACAGGAGGTGCTTGAAAAGTTCAAAGAATTCCAAGGCAAACTGACCTCAAAAACTCCTCCCCTGGCATGCCTGGGTGGCTCAGTCGGTTAATCATCTGTCTTTGGCTCAGGTCATGATCCCAGGGTCCTGGGCTCGAGTCCCACATCAGGGTCCCTGCTCAATGGGGAGCCTGCTTCTCCCTCTGCCCGCTGCTCCCCCTGCTTGTGCAATCTCTTTCTCTCTCTCTCACTGACAATTAAATAAATAAAATCTTAAAAAAAGAAACTCCTCCCAGCAATAAAGTCAGTCGTCATAACAAATTATAATAGTTGCATTTGGTTAAGCCCCTACTGTGTAACAATACATGGGAGAAACTTTAATGTTCATCCATAGTGTGTCTTGCTTTCCTTCCAGGATACAGGGGACACCACCTTGCCAGTCCCCTTGTAGTTAGGGAGGGTTGCGCGATAACCCTTTGCCATGGAGATGTGAACAGAAGCATTGTTTCTCACATCCAGGCATTTGCGAGCCAGTGTGTCCGTTCCATGCTGTCTCCCTTGATTCACCAGCAAACATGGTGACCCCGTGTTGAGATAGGGGAGCCACAAGATGAAAGCAACCTGGACCCAGGGTCTAGGAAAAGCAGAGGGCCCCTGCCAAACTGTATCAGAATTTGTGTGCACAAAGATGCACTTCTGTTGTGTTAGCCCTTCAAATGTCACAGTTTGTTGCATCAGTTAGCAGTTACTTTCACGCAGCCGCTTTTTTTGTTGTTGGGCTTATCTAGAAATTTTACTTAAGAAGGTAGTAGTACATATCTTCCTATTGCAGAAAACTTCTAAACATACAGATGAGTCACAATATCCCCCTTTCAAAGTTCCTCCACAATTTAGCCTCCTCCTCGGAAGTCACCATGACTAACAATCTAGTGTGTGTTATTTTTATTTTTTTAAATTAAAACATTTTTTTCCATTGAGAGAGAGAAAGAGTGTGTGAGCGGAGGGAGGGGCAAAGGGAGAGAGAGAGAGAGAGAGAGAGAGAGAGAGAGTCTCTCAAGCAGGCTCCATGCTCAGCACAGAGCTCGACTCGGAGCTCCGTCTCAGGACCCTGAGATCATGACTTGAACCGAAATCAAGAGTCGGACGCTTAACCAGCCGAGCCACCCAGGCACCCCTAGTGTGTGTTATTCTAAAGGTGACTATGGCTTCTTCATAGATATGCTCTACGAATATAGTGTTTTTATTCAACCTATCCCGTAATACTGTGCATATTGCTCTGCCACTAGCTTTTGTCACTTAATAAAATGGATGCAGGATCTTCCCATGACAGCACATATAGATCCACCTCACTTTTGAAACTATTCCCTGGAATGTTAAAGTTTGTATATACCATAATTAATCACATAAACAATTTTTTTCCGGGTGGAAACAAGTTGTTTTCCCTTTATCGTATGATTAATAAAATGAAAACAACATCTTTGACTATGAATCCTTGGGTAGACATGAATGTTTTCTAAGAAGATATACATACTAACATAGACATTGGGTTAGCGTGGAGAGGGTGTGAATTGTTTAACATTTCATAAATGTGTCTGAAATTTTATTCCACAAGTGCTATACCAGTTTGCAGTCTCATAAAAATTGGAACTGATTTAAGATTCTGCAATATCAACAAGACACATCCCCCTCTACTTTGAGAAAGAGGGATTTGGCCAGAATGACCAGCAGCCAGGGGAGGAGACCAGCCAGGACACCCTCAGCTAGTGAGGGGCACTGAGAGCATCCTGGGGAAAGTGATGGCCAGAGTCTATGAGAGAAAATGAGTACGAAACCAAGTCCAGAGAGCCCCAGGCAGGCTGGCAGTCAGGGCTCTGAATCTAGAGTTCAGCTTAGGGGGAAAGGGGCCAAAAGGAGAGAAGGTGGAGAGGCAGAGGGATTCAGGAGAAAGAACGTGGATGGGCTGGATGGGCTGGGGAAGCCTCTGAATCCTTATCACCAGCTGGAAGTTGCGGGGTGGTGTGACAGGGCAGGTCTGTTGGATGAATGGATCAGCAGCGTGCCAGACACCCCACTACTGTAGAGTCCCCCTACCTCTGTCAGGAAGAGTACACCTGGCTCCCTGCCCCTGCAGATAAAGGGCTGGGCATGGACACACTTGAAAGCTGTCCAAATGGTGTCCACGGCTCAGACTGCCTTCCAGGGCCCCTGAGGTCGTGGCATAGCAGGGGCGGGTGTCCTGTCCTGTGGCTAGGACGGCTGGCCTGTGTTGCCACCAGTCTGCAGGGTGGGTGGAAAACCTGTGGAGATGGCCTTTTCTTATTCAACTGATGAGAAAGTGTGGGCTCCAGTGCAGGACAAGGAGCATAAATGGGCTGGGGAAATCTGATAGACCATGTTTCCTAGGAAGGAAGCTCCATGGACCATCCTGTTGAGAGCATCCCCACCTCCAAGATGGTGTTTGGACCTGGGGAGGAGACGTCCATGGTGACACCCTCAATAATAGTTTCCCATAGGAATTCTGAAGTTCCGTGAGCATTTGGAGAACTGTGGGTTTCATCCATGGAGGTGGAAGGCCCAGGCAGGGGGCAGGCTTCACATTTTGAATCAGTGAATGGCACCCTCCAGCAACTTGATTTATATATACATATGTATATGTATATGTAATTTTTCTTAAAGGTTTTATTTATTTATTTGACAGAGAGAGGGACAGCGAGAGAGGGAACACAAGCAGGGGGAGTGGGAGAGGGAGAAGCAGGCTTCCCGCGGAGCAGGGAGCCCGATGTGGGACTCGATCCCGGGACCCTGGGGCCATGACCTGAGTCGAAGGCAGACGCTTAACAGACTGAGCCACCCAGGAGCCCTGTGTATATAATTTTTAAAGGAAACATGGAAAAATTCCTCTGATAGGTGGATTTCTCGTTGAATACAGGCATATATATATGCCATTTTGGGTTACTTTTTAATACTCTGCTCCTGGCCCCCTTGTTAAGGCTGAACATATATCCACCAGTACTCAACACTTACTTCCTCTAACCTTGTTTCAGGAAGCTGGCAGCTCTGTAGTAACTAAAGTTACTCTTGACAAACAGAGCAAGCGGCTGGGGACAACTTTGGGCCCAGGAGGCTAGGATTCCATGAATCCATCCTCTATGTCCTATATCTAACTGGAAAATCTCCATGATGCATTCTCCATCTAACTGGTAGACTGTTAGCATTTTAGAGGTGAAACCTGTTACTCCAACTGAAGCCTTCACACAGATCCACTCTGTGAACGTGAGCAAGCCAGAGTAGTCTGGTGGAAATGAGGACTGTGAACCCAATCCCATCCACTCAGCACCCTTTCTTCCCCCTTGGGGCAGTGAGTCCCAACACCAGCCACAGAACCCTAGGCTTCCCCCTACTTGCCCGAGCACAGCTGGGAATGTTCTGTGCTAGAAGACTATTTCTCAGACATGGAATTCCTTATGTTCCTGCACAGGTGTATAAATGTGGGCTCCATTCTGTCCAACACTCCGAATGCTAGTTTTGCTGCCCGGCTTTTCCTGCCATCAACTTGTGGCCCCCCAACCTCTGTATACCCAGCACACTTTGCCATCCCCTGTCTTGTTTCCCTAAGTCCTCATTGCCCACCACTCCTGAACTAGGGGCACACCGTCCTCCTACCTTTGTTTCTCTATTCTCAGCACAGGACTGGGTATTCTCCCTCCAACGCCCCTCCCTAGGATTTTGCACAGTCTCCTCTCTCCTGCTAACACCAATCCCCGTCTCTATCTTCCCAGACCTGGGTCGGCTTCAAAATCTCCTCTGAGAAAGAGGTCCCTCCCTTGACCTGGTAGCTCTCAGCACTGAGTAGGTCCTCTCTATCTTTCCAGCGGTGCTTCCTTCTTTTGAAATTATTCTTAAATCATGTTCAAATATTCTCAAAAGAATGGGGGGTTTGGTTCATTTTGCTTTCACCTGTTGCCTCTGCTCACCACAGGGCATACAGCCCCCTTGACTGATTTTCAGATTCCTTAATCTCAAACAAAATCTATGTGGTAGGGTGAATAATAACCCTCCTAAAGATACCCATGTGTTAAATCCATGAATCCCTGGATATTACATTTGTGACAAAAGGTACTTTGCAAATGTGATTAAATTAAGGATAGTGAGATCTGGAGATTATTCTGGATTATATACATGGGCCCCGCATGTAATCACAAGAATCCTTCTTAGAGGGAAACAGAGGGACACTTGCAAAAGACAGAAGAGAAGAAGACATTGACCACAAAAATGAAGTTTGCATCATTGTAGTGATGTGGCTGCAACCCAAGGAATCCTGTCAGTCTTAGGAGATGCAAAGAACCAGTTTTGCAGATTTTAGTAAAAACTCATTTTGGATTTTTGACTTATAGATCTTTCAGAGAATAAACTTGTGTAATTGTAAAGCATGATAACTTTGCTAATTTTTTTACAGTGGCAACTGGAAATAAATACAATCTATTAAAGCTTGTGCAGCTTAATGTCCTTTAAGAACATAGTTGAAGTGTTTCCTCTACGAGTTAGCTGGGACACAGTTAAATTACTTGAAAACAGTGTGATCCTTTTGAGGTATTTTAGGTGAGATGAGAGAGCAGTGTTTAATCTATGGTCAAGAATTCTTCACTACTAAGGAAAAGCCTTTTGAGTACTTTAACCAATACACTATGAATGATAAAATTTTCCACTCTTTTGGGAACAAGAAATATACCTAGCTCTATGTGAGTTCAAGAGGTCTCCTTCTGCACCTTTTCTCTCTCCAGTATTCTGTAGTGCAAGTTCTAGCCACCTTGGCCTCCATCTCAACAGGAAACAATCTGGCTCCCCCACTGTTCATTGTGGTCTGCAATCTCTCTCTAGGATGTAAGCTGGTGGCAATTGTAGGGCTTGCCTTACTTGTTTTATCATTTATCAGAAATCACTGTCCCTTGTTACCTAATTCCAATAAATTAAAAAGTTTTGTTTTATATACATAAATACATGTATACATATATATACATAAAATGTATTTATATAAATATATACACATATATATTTAAGATTTTATTTATTTATTTGAGAGACACAAGGGGAGAGAGAGAGAGCACGAGCAGAGGGGAGGGGCAGATGGAGAGGGAGAAGGAGACACCCTGCTGATCAGGAAGCCTGACTCAGGGCTTGATCTCAGGACCCTGGGATTGTGACCTGAGCTGAAGGCAGATGCTTAACTGACTGAGCCACCCAGGTGCACATATATATATATATATTTTTAGTTGTTTTGGTAGCTGTGTATATTTGGTCCCTGTTACTTCATATTGGCCAGAAGCAGAAGTCCTATGCTCCAAACTTAAAACCTAAATTATCTATGCATAACAAATGTCCAAACATTTCAAATTTATTCAAAGTAAATAGGTGACGGGGATTAAGGAGTGCACTTGTTGTGATGAGCACCAGATGTTGAAAGAAAGTGTTGAATCACTATATTGTACACAGGATCTAATATTACACTATATGTTAACTAACTGGAATGAAAATAAAAACTTAAAAAAAAGTATTAGTATTTCTGAAAACGGGTGTGAAGACAGAGATAAAAAGAGAAGGAGCAATCGAATACCCACTTAAAGAGTATTTAGAGTGCCACATCCCCTCTTCACCTCAGGTTGGTGATGTTTGTCATGTTTACTTTGACCCCAACAAAAGTCTGAGGTTTTATTCTCTGGAGAGGTCTCTGAACAGCAGGATGCCAAGTACAAACCCTAACCCTAACCCTGACCTTAACTCTGACCCTAAACCTAAACCTCCCCCTAACCAGTAACCCCTAAACTCTACCCCTAGCCCTAGGTCTAGCCCTGAACCTAACCTCTGGTAGAGGTCTCTGAATGGTACATTCCCTCACCCCAACCCTAACGCTAGGTCTAAATCTAATCCTAACCCAAACCGAAACCCTAACCCTTAACCACTAACCCTTTAACCAAACCATAACCATAACCATAACCCTAGCCCTAAATTTATTCCTCTGCAGTGGTCTCTGAACTGCAGTATAATAAGCACATATACTCACCCTGAGCCTACCCCTAACCCTAACTCTTATTCTAGCCCTAAACTGAATCCAAATCCTAGATTGGAGAAAAAATGATTTGGTATATATATATATATATATATATATATATATACACAATGGATCATTACTCAGCCTTAAAAAAAGAATGAAATCTTGACGTTTGTAATGACATGGATGGACTAGACAGTATTATTCTAAGCGAAAACCTAATACTAACCCAAACACTAACTGCTAACCACTAACCCCTAACACTAACCCTAAACTTAACCCTCTGCAGAGGTCTCTGAATTGCAGGATAATAGGCACATATACTCCCTGGCCCTAACCCTAAGCCTAACCTCTCTCTACATATGTGTGTGTGTGTGTGTGTGTGTGTGTATGTGTGTGTGTGTGTGTATTACATATATATATGTAATATTCCATTATATATAATTCCAAACCATATGTATATATTCCATTATGGAATATTAGTCATAAAAGGACCATTTTATATATATAATGGAATATTAGTCATAAAAAAGAATGAAATCTTGTCATTTGCAATGCCATGGATGGAACTAGAGAGTATAATGCTGAGTGAAATGAGTCAGTCAGAGAAAGACAAGTACCATGATTTCACTGATAAGTAGATTTAAGAAACAAAACAACTGAGCATGGGGTTAGGGAAAGAGAGACCAACCAAGAAACAGACTCTTACCTATAGAGAACAAACTGATGGTTACCAGAGAGGAGGTGGGCGGGGGGAAATGGGTTGAATAGGTGATGGGCATTAAGGAGGGCACTTGTCAGTGATGAGCACCGGGGGTTGTATGGAAGCATTGAATCACTAAACTCCACACCTGCAACTAATATTACACTGTATGTTAACTAACTGGAATTTAAACAAAAACTTGAGAAAAAAAAAAAAAACAGAATTGAAAGACTGTGGGACACACACACAGAGAGATTCATGTAGACAAACACAACCAGAAGAGTACACAGCAAAATAGGAACAATCGTTTTTCTCTTGCTAGTGGAAATATAATTTATTTAGTTATTCTTTCAATATTTTCTAATCCCTTCTGAAACACATATAAATTCCCTTCATTATTATAAAATACTATAAATATTTTAAATGTGACTTAGACTACCAAAAATAAACATGCATTCTCTAGATAGTTAGTTTCCAATGTTGATCAACCTCTTGCTAGACTCTACTCAGCCTCCAGTGTGCTTGTCATTTGTGTAACCAGAAAGAAACAAAAAACTTTGAAATCCAACTAGTCGGCTACATGGAGTCACACAACTTTCAGACTTTCAAATACAGGGCCACAGATAAGAATCTACCTTATTTATGAAGGCCTCCCTCCTTACAAAGTATTAACTAATATTTTAAAGGGAAAATCATATTTATATTTGGGCCAAATTCCATATGACACAATTAGATCCAATATTTACATAAAGGCCAGTGCATAGGCAAGAGTAATTATAATGACTACATTCATTATTACACATGTTATTTATATGTCTCTTTTCCAAGTTCATAATAAACCAATACAATTATTTTTTAAAACATGTGCTTCAGTCAATACTGCCATTAATTCCCAGTATGGTCTGAAAATATTTTGATTTAAACATTCCTTGATTTTCATAAGAACAATGTAAGATTTTCATGAGTATGATCAGCAATTTCCTTCATAGGCAATTATACAACACATAGTTTTGTAAGTTAAGTGATTATCTTTCACAAAGTAAATACCATGTGAAAAGAACTGTAATTCATAATTCTCTTAAAATTTCTTCTGTACTGTTATGTACTTTTCCTTTTTCAGAAGAACTACACATCTTTTTTTCTCCTGTGAGTACTTTAATTTTTGCTCCATAGCCTTTTTTGGGCAAAACTAATAAGCCCCTGAGTTTTACCAAATTATTTTGATTCAAAAAGGTTTCCATAGATTTTCAGTTATAAAATATATACACATAATTTATTTCTTTGCAATGGAACAATCTTACAATATTTTTATTTTTCTAATTTTAAAATGTGGATTTACATTCTCAAAAAAATGGATAAAATGAAATAAGTAAGTACTAGTATTTTTGCTAATATCCTTTTCTTGCCAACACCGTTTTATATTCAATCAGAATTTTCCCCTTGCAAAATAAAAAAAAAATTTTTATTTTTCCACATTCTCACTTTGTTTCCTTATATGCATTTGCTGTATATCTAAAGGATTTGCGGGCTACTCCACACTTCTAAACAATTACACATTACTATTAGGCCATAATATATTTACGGATTTTATGTGTTCCGTCATTTTCATCGTTTCCCAAAACCCCTGTATCATATATACCTTGCTCTTTATGTATAGTTTTCTATACTTTTAAAAATTTTAAATTCCAGTAGAGTTAACATACAGTGTTGTATTAGTTTCAGGTGTACATTCAACACATACATTAGTTTCGTATACTTTTAACTGTATCCAAAGCCATTGCTTGTAAAAAGACTTGAAAATTCCTCAGGCTGACATCAAATATTTAACTTCCCTGATCTTTTCAAAGAATTAGGTTTTTTTACATTATTCATTGTTTTCTAACTTTAATTTCATTAATTTCTGTTCTTATCTATATTATCACCATCCTTTTCTTGCTTTGGATTTAATTTGCTTTTCTTTTTATATAGCCTTATGGTGGATGCTTAGATTTTTTAACCTGAGTGCCTTCTTCCTTATATAAGTATTTATTGGCATAAACTTCTCTGTAAGGCATGACTGGCTGAATCCCACAAATTCTGACATATTTTTATTTTTATTAAATTGAAAGTATCTTCTAATTTCACTGAATAATTTCTCTTGGTACATGACTTAGTAAATATGTGTTGTGTAGTTTCCAAATAATTGGAGACTTTGCAGATACCTCTTTTGTTATATTCTTTAGTTTAACTCCATTATGGTTAAGGGAAGATTAAGTCGGTTAATAGTGTTGTTAGGTTTCTTCTATACTTTCAGATATTTTGTTTATCTTCTATCATTTACTCAGAAAGGAGTGTTTAGTCTCCAAATATAATTGTAGGTAGATGTGACTATTTCTCCTTTCAAGGTTATCAGTTTTTATTTCATGTATTTTGAAGCTCTACTCTAGGTGTATATACATTAGGATTGTTATGTCTTAATGAATCAACTCTTCCATCATTATGTAATGTTCTTATTTATCCACATTAATTTTCCTCCTTATGAAGTCCAATATTTCTGGTATCAACATAGTTACTCCAGCTCTCTAGTTTTTCAAATTATTAAATGGAATTCTTTTTCTTTTTCCTTTTGGTATACAGTCCTAAGGGCTTTAACTTACATATAGATTTGTGTAACCACAGCCACAATCAGGATAGAGACCTGTCTCATTACCCCATTCAAAAATAAATTCCATGTGTTACTCATTTATAGTCGTAACCTCCCCTCACGCTTAGCCTTGGTAACAACTCATCTGTTCTCCATCACTATACTTTTGTCTTTTCAAGAAAGTCATATAAATGAAATAGTAGAAAATGTAATTTGTTGAGACTGGTTTCTTTCATTCAGCAAGTTGCATTTGTGGTTCATCCAAGCCATTGTGTGTATCACTAGTTCATTCCATTTAATTGCTGAGTAGTAACCAGTTGTATGAGTGCACCACAGTTTATTTACCCATTCATCCATAAAAAGACATTTGGGTAAATATAAATAGATTTTGGAAAATATGAATAGAGCCGCTATAAACATTCATGTGTAGGTTTTTGTGTGAACTTAAGTTTTTATTTCTCCCAGGAGTGGCATTGCTGACTCATATGGTGTCTGTATGCTTAAAAGAAATTACAGAATCATTTTCCTTCTTGGTTATACCATTTTACATTCCCACCAGTAATGTATGAAAGTTCCAGTTGTTCTTCATTCTTGCTTGCATTTAGTAATGCTCTTTTAAAATTAAAAACATTTTTTGTTTTAGTTTTAACCTTTCTCAAATGTGTGCTGTGGTATCACATGATGGTTTAATTTGCATTTCTCTATGGCTAATGATGTAGAACACTTCTTATGTGCTTATTAGCCATCCCCACATTCACTTTGGTGGAGTGTTTATTGACATCTTTTGCTGTTCTTAAAATTGTGCTCTTTCTTTTCTAATACTGGAGTTTTGAGAGCTCTTTATATGTTCTGCACATAAGACCTTTATTGGATATATGATTTGCAAAAATTTTCTTCCTGTTGTAGCTTGACTTTTTATTCTTTTTCTCCAAGCAAATATTTTTAATTTTGAATTATCTAAGGTATGATTTTTTTCCCTTTATGGATCATGCTTTTGGTGTCATGTTTAAGACCTCTTTGCCTAACTCCAGGTCATGAAGATTTGACTCTAGGTTTTCTTTTAAACATTTTGTAATTTTTCATTTAATATTTAGATCTTAATTTTGGTATGAAGTGTGATGTTTAGATAAGAGATTCACTTTTAACATATGGATATTTAATTGTTCCAATACTATTTATTGAAAAGGTCAACATTTCTCAATGGAATCGTCTTAGTTCTTTGTAAAAACTCCACAGGCCATTTTTGTGTGCATCAATTTCTGGACATTCCATTTGGTTTCATTAATCTATGTGTCTATCAATACCACATGGTCTTGATTACTATATTTTTATAGTAAGTCTTAAAATCAGCTAGTGTGGTTCTTCAAACTTTGTTTTATTTTTAAAAAATGTATCCATTCTAAAAGGAGGGAAAGGAAACTTAATAATTTTCTCTTGATTTTAAAAGATTCATGGAAAATTCATTGGTATTCTTTTAAACTATGTAGTGTTAGGTTTACCCAGAGGAATGTAGAATTCTGATGAATTTAATCATCATTTTACATCTTATTTGTAACTTTTTGACCTTATATTCTACTGCATATTAAGGTCCATAACTGTTGGTTGTTACAAATATAGGATTTCTTGGTAGAAGTATTTTTCTGACACAGTGGATTCTCATCGAATACATCAACTAACTTTCTATTCAGATTAATGTTAATATTCCATGAAAATGAAATATAATTGGAAGAGTTAACTGCTTTAAAAGAAAATAAGTTTTTCTGTTTTTTTAAGATTTTATGTATTTATTTGGGGGGTGAGAGAAAGAGAGAGAGCATGAACAGGGTGAGGGGACAGAGGAAGAGGGAGAAGCAGACTAAGACATTGCTGCTATAAACATCGGGGTGCACGTACACCTTCGGATCCCTACATTTGTATCTTTGTGGTAAATACCCAGTAGTGCAGTTGCTGGATTGTATGGTAGCTCTATTTTCAACTGTTTGAGGAACGTCCATACTGTTTTCCAGAGGGGTTGCACCAGCTTGCATTCCCACCAACAGTGTAGGAGGGCCCCTTTCTCCGCATCCTCGCCAACATCTGTCATTCCCTGACTTGTTCATTTTAGCCATTCTGACGGGTGTGAGGTGGTATCTCACTGAGGTTTTGATTTGGATTTCCCTGATGCCGAGCGATGTTGAGCACTTTTTCATGTGTCTGTGGACATTTGGATGTCTTCTTTGGAAAAATGTCTGTTCATGTCTTCTGCCCATTTCTTGATTGGATTATTTGTTCTTTGGGTGTTGAGTTTGATAAGTTCTTTAGAGATTTTGGATACTAGCCCTTTATCTGATATGTCATTTGTAAATATCTTCTCCCATTCTGTCGGTTGTCTTTTGGTTTTGTGGACTGTTTCTTTTGCTGTGCAAAAGCTTTTTATCTTGATGAAGTCCCAATAGTTCATTTTTGCCCTTGCTTCCCTTGCCTTTGGCGATGTTTCTAGGAAGAAGTTGCTGTGGCTGAGGTCGAAGAGGTTGCTGCCTGTGTTCTCCTTTAGGATTTTGATGGACTCCTGTATCACGTTTAGGTCTTTCAACCATTTGGAGTCTATTTTTGAGTGTGGTGTAAGGAAATGGTCCAGTTTTATTCTTCTGCATGTGGCTGTCCAATTTTCCCAACACCATTTGTTGAAGAGATTGTCTTTTTTCCATGGGACATTCTTTCCTGCTTTGTCAAAGATGAGTTGACCATAGAGTGGAGGGTCCATTTCTGGGCTCTCTATTCTGTTCCATTGATCTATGTGTCAGTTTTTGTGCCAGTACCATACTGTCTTGATGATGACAGCTCTGTAATAGAGCTGGAAGTCCGGAATTGGGATGCCGCCAGCTTTGCTTTTCTTTTTCAATATTCCTCTGGCTATTCGGGGTCTCTTCTGGTTCCATACAAATTTTAGGATTATTTGTTCCATTTCTTTGAAAAAAGTGGATGGTATTTTGATGGGGATTGCATTGAATGTGTAGATTGCTCTAGGTAGCACTGACATCCTCACAATGTTTGTTCTTCCAATCCATGAGCATGGAACGTTGTTCCATTTCTTTGTGTCTTCTTCAATTTCTTTCATGAGTATTTTATAGTTTTCGCAGTACAGATTCTTTGCCTCTTTGGTTGAATTTATTCCTAGGTATCTTATGGTTTTCGGTGCAGTTGTAAATGGGATCGACTCCTTGATTTGTCTCTCTTCTGTCTTGTTGTTGGTGTATAGGAATGCCACTGATTTCTGTGCATTGATTTTATAGCCTGCTACTTTACTGAAGTCCTGTATGAGTTCTAGCAGTTTTGGGGTGGAGTCTTTTGGGTTTTCCACATACAGTATCATATCATCTGCAAAGAGTGAGAGTTTGACTTCCTCTTTGCCAATTTGGATGCCTTTGATTTCTTTTTGTTGTCTGATTGCTGTGGCTAGGACTTCTAATACTATGTTGAATAGCAGTGGTGATAGTGGACATCCCTGCTGCGTTCCTGATCTTAGGGGAAAAGCTCTCAGCTTTTCCCCATTGAGAATGATATTCGCTGTAGGTTTTTCATAGATGGCTTTTATGATATTGAGGTATGTACCCTCTATCCCTATACTCTGAAGAGTTTTGATCAAGAAAGGATGCTGTACTTTGTCAAATGCTTTTTCTGCATCTATTGAGAGGATCATATGACTCTTGTTCTTTCTTTTGTTAATGTATTGTATCACGTTGATTGATTTGCAGATGTTGAACCAAACTTGCAGTCCAGGGATAAATCCCACTTGGTCATGGTGAATAATCCTTTTAATGTACTGTTGGATCCTGTTGGCTAGTATTTTGGTGAGAATTTTTGCACCAATGTTCATCAAGGATATTGGTCTGTAATTCTCCTTTTTGATGGGGTCTTTGTCTGGTTTTGGGATCAAGGTAATGGTGGCCTCATAAAAAGAGTTTGGAAGTTTTCCCTCCATTTCTAGTTTTTGGAACAGTTTCAGGAGAATAGGTATTAATTCGTCTTTAAATGTCTGATAGAATTCCCCTGGGAAGCCATCTGGCCCTGGGCTTTTGTTTGTTGGGAGATTTTTGATGACTGCTTTAATTTCCTTAGTGGTTATAGGTCTGTTCAGGTTTTCTATTTCTTCCTGGTTCAGTTTTGGTAGTTGATACATCTCTAGGAATGCACCCATTTCTTCCAGGTTATCTAATTTGCTGGCATAGAGTTCCTCATAATATGTTCTTACAATTGTTTGTATTTCTTTGGTGTTGGTTGTGATCTCTCCTCTTTCATTCATGATTTTGTTGATTTGGGTCATTTCTCTTTTCTTTTTGATCAGTCTGGCCAGGGGTTTATCAATCTTGTTAATTCTTTCAAAGAACCAGCTCCTAGTTTCGTTGATCTGTTCTACTGTTCTTTTGGTTTCTAGTTCATTGATTTCTGCTCTGAGCTTTATTATTTCTCTTCTCCTGCTGGGTTGAGGCTTTATTTGCTGTTCTTTCTCCAGGTCCTTTAGGTGTAGGGTTAGGTTGTATATTTGAGACCTTTCCTGTTTCTTGAGAAAGGCTTGTATTGCTATATACTTTCCTCTCAGGACTGCCTTTGCTGTATCCCAAAGATTTTGAACAGTTGTGTTTCATTTTCATTGGTTTCCATGAATTTTTTTAATTCTTTAATTTCCTGGTTGACCCATTCATTCTTTAGTAGGATGCTCTTTAGCCTCCATGTATTGGAGTTCTTTCTGACTTTCCTCTTGTGATTGAGTTCTAGATTCAAAGCACTGTGGTCTGAAAATGTGCAGGGAATAATCCCAATCTTTTGGTACTGGTTGAGACCTGATTTGTGACCTAGGATGTGATCAATTCTGGAGAATGTTCCATGGGCACTAGAGAAGAATGTATATTCTGTTGCTTTGGGATGGAATGTTCTGAATATGTCTGTAAAGTCCATTTGGTCCAGTGTTTCATTTAAAGTCTTTATTTCCTTGTTGATCTTTTGCTTAGATGATCTGTCCATTTCAGTCAGGGGGGTGTTAAAGTCCCCCACTATTATTGTATCGTTGTCAATGTATTTCTTTGCTTTTGTTATTAATTGGCTTATATAATTGGCTGCTCCCATGTTAGGGGCATAGGTATTTACAACTCTTAGATCTTCTTGTTGGATAGACCCTTTAAGTCGGATATAGTGTCCTTCTTCATCTCTTATTTGTTTTAAAATCTAGTTTGTCTGATATAAGGATTGCCACCCCAGCTTTCTTTTGGTGTCCATTAGCATGGTAAATGGTTTTCCACCCCCTCACTTTCAATCTGGGGGTGTCTTTGGGTCTAAAATGAGTCTCTTGCAGACAGCATATCGATGGGTCTTGTTTTTCAATCCAATCTGATAACTGTGTCTTTTTGATTGGGGCATTTACCCCATTTACATTCAGGGTAACTATTGACAGATATGAATTTAGTGCCATTGTATTGTCTGTAAGGTGACTGTTACTGTATATTGTCTGTGTTCCTTTCTGATCTATGCTGCTTTTAGGCTCTCTCTTTGCTTAGAGGACCCCTTTCAATATTTCTTGGAGGGCTGGTTTCGTGTTTGCAAATTCCTTTAGTTTTTGTTTGTCCTGGAAGCTTTTGATCTCTCCTTCTATTTTCAATGAGAGCCTAGCTGGATATAGTATTCTTGGCTGCATATTTTTCTCGTTTAGTGCTCTGAAGATATCATGCCAGTCCTTTCTGGCCTGCCAGATCTCTGTGGATAGGTCTGCTGCCAATCTAATGTTTTTACCCTTGTAGTTTACAGACCTCTTGTCCTGAACTGCTTTCAGGATTTTCTCTTTGTCTCTGAGATTTGTGAGTTTTACTATTAGATGTCGGGGTGTTGACCTATTTTTATTGATTTTGAGAGGGGTTCTCTGTGCCTCCTGGATTTTGATGCCTGTTTCCTTCCCCACCTTAGGGAACTTCTCTGCTATTATTTGCTCCAATATACCTTCTGCCCCTCTCTCTCTTTCTTCTTCTTCTGGGATCCCAATTTTTCTAATATTGTTTCATCTTATCGTATCACTTATCTCTCAAATTCTGCCCTCGTGATCCTGTAGTTGTTTCTCTCTCTTTTTCTCAGCCTCTTTATTTTCCATCATTTGGTCTTCTATATCGCTGATTCTCTCTTCTGCCTCATTTATCCTAGCAGTTAGTGCCCCAATTTTTGATTGCACCTCATTAATAGCCTTTTTGATTTCGACTTGGTTAGATTTTAGTTCTTTTATTTCTCCAGAAAGGGTTTCTCTAATAACTTCCATGCTTTTTTCAAGCCCAGCTAGTATCTTTAAAGTCATGATTCTGAACTCTAGGTCCGACATTGTACTAATGTCTGTATTGAGTAGGTCCCTGGCAGACAGTACTACCTCTTGTTCTTTTTGCTGAGGTGATATTTTTCGTCTTGTCATTTTGTCCGTAGGAGAATAGATGAATGAAAGAACAAATTGCTAACAGGTTAACAACGTCCCCAGGAAATATACTCTATAGAAATCAGAAAGACCTGAAACCAGGGGAAAAGAAAGGGAAAGAAAGAAAAAAGAAAGAGGAAAAAAAAAACAAAAAGAGAAAGATAAAAACAAAAACAGAACAATACAAAAAAAACAGAATATGATCAAATATGATCAGGCTAGTGCATAGATCAGTGCCACACACTAGATTTTGGGCGTATTTTGGTCTGTTAGAAAAAAGTGCCTCCTAAAATTTTAAAGGAAGAAAGACTTATATATGTACAAAATAAGGGTTGATACAATGAAGGGATGGAAGATGATTGTAAAGATGAAAAATATAAAAGATTTTATAAAAGGAATTGATAAGATAAGAAGTTGTTTGAAAAAAGAAAGATTTAAAAAAAAAGATGAAAAAAGAAAGGGGAGAGAATGTGATCAGGCAGGAGACTAGAACAAAGCCATACACTAATGATTTAGGGTATATTTTGATCTGTTAGAAGAAACTGTATCTCAAAATTTTAAAGAGAGAACAACTTATATATATATATGCCAAAAATAAGGGTAACTACTATGAAGGGATAAAATATGACTCTAAAAATGAAAAATAAAAAATGTTTTTTTAAAAAGAGATTGATAAGATGTTGGTTGAAAAAGGGAAAAGGAAAAATTTAAAAAAAACGGTTAAAAAATTAACTTTGAAAAACTAATGAATCATGGTAAAAAAAAGCCATGAATTCTATGTGCAGTATTCCCCTAGCGCTGGAGTTCTCTCGTTCTCCTTGATCGGTAAACTTGGTCTTGGCTGGCTGGCTGTTCATGCTGATCTTCTGGGGGAGGGGCCTGTTGCCGTGGTTCCCAAATGTCTTTGCCGGAGGCGGAATTGCCCCGCCCTTGTTGGTCCGGGCTAAGCAAGCTGCTCGGGTTTGCTCTCAGGAGCTTTTGTTCCCTGCAAGCTCTTGGTACAGTTTTGGAGGACCAGGGTGAAAATGGTGGCCTCCCAATCTCCACCCGGAGGAATTGAGAACTCGGGGCCCCGCTCCTTAGTGCGCCCCCAGAGAAAAGCAATCACTCCCGTCTCCCTGGTCTCCGGCCACAGTCCGTGCTCACCCGGCCTGTGACCCAGCGTTTCTCTTTGGCTCCCGACCCCGTGTGGAGTCCCCAAACCCAGCAGATCCCTGCGGTGCCCTCCCACACCACTCCTCCCCGGAGAGGAAGGGGAGTCTCCCCAGCTCTGCTGCTTGTTGGGTCCCTGCTGGAGGAGCAGTGGCCCAACTGGGCCGCGGATCCCAGTTTATGGCAACCCCGAGCTGAGAGCCCGCGCCTCGGCTCCGTCTCTGCAGCCGGCTTCCCCGCTCCGATCCCTGGGAGCTCTGCCGCACTCAGGCACCCCCGGTCTTTCTGTGACCCTGAGGGTCCTGAGACCACATTGTCCTGAGAGGGTTCCACCCCCCACTTAGCCACTGGAGCAACGTCCCTCAGCGGAGCCGGCTTCTAAAAGTTCCGATTTTGTGCTCCGTGGCTCTAGCACTTGCCAGAAGCGGCCGACGGAGGCCCCCTCCCCCGCCGTCTATCCTCCCGAATATAGCCTCGGATTCACTTCTGCGCACGTCCTACCTTCCAGAAAGTGGTCACTTTTCTGTTCAGAGAGTTGTTGCTATTCTTCTCTTCAATCTCCTGTTGAGTTCGTAGGTGTTCAGAATGGTTTGATCCCTATTCAGCTGAATTCCTGAGACCAGACAAAACCCAGGTCTCCTACTCCTCCGCCATCTTGCTCCGCCCTGATATGAGGAATTCTTAATCTCAGGAAACAAACTGAGGGTTGCTGGAGTGGGGGTGGGGTGGGAGGGATGGGTTAGCCTGGTGATGGGTATTAAAGAGGGCACGTTCTGCGTGGAGCACTGGGTGTTATGCACAAACAATGAATCATGGAACACCACATCAAAAACTAATGATGTAATGTATGGTGATTAACATAACAATAAAAAATTTAAAGAAAAAAGATCTTTATATTGGAATAAACTGATATGTCTTGATTTTGGAAAAAATAAAATTAAAATAATGAAAATTAAAATAAAAACATTAACTCTTCTAGTTCCTTTGCCCTTCGATAAACTTTTTTTTATTATGTTACATTAGTCACCATACAGTACATTATTAGTTTTTGATGTAGTGATCCATGATTCATTGTTTGCATATAACACGCAGTGCTCCATGGAGTATGTGCACACCTTAATACCCATCACTGGACTAACCCATCCCCCCAGTCCCCTCCCCTCTAAAACCCTCAGGTTGTTTCTCAGAGTCCATAGTCTCTCCTGGTTCCTCTCCCCCTCTGATATCCCCCCCTTCGTTTTTCCCTTCCTTCTCCTGAGGTCCTCCCTGCTATTCCTGATGTTCCACAAATAAGTGAAACCATATGATAATTGACTTTCTCTGCTTGACTTATTTCACTGAGCATAATCTCCTCCAGTCCCATCCATGTGGATGCAAAAGTTGGGTATTCATCCTTTCTGATGGCTGAGTAATATTCCATCTTCTTTATCCATTCATCTGCTGAAGGGCATCTTGGCTCTTTCCACAGTTTGGCTATTGCGGACACTGCTGCTATGAACATTGGGGTGCATATGAACCTTCTTTTCACTACATCTGTGTCTTTGGGGTAAATACCCAGAACTGCAACTGCTGGGTCATAGGGTAGCTCTATTTTTAATTTTTTGAGGAACCTCCACACTGTTTTGATAAACTTTTTTGAATCAGCTTGCCTATATCTATAAAAACTTCTGGGATTTTGATTGGCATTGCTTTGACTCTATAAATCATTTTGGTGAGAATTGACCACTTCGCTATGTTGAATCTTTCAGTTTATGTTTTCTCCATTTATTCAGTTCTTTGATTTCTGCCATCAGCATTTTGTAGTTTTCAGCATACAGATACTATCTTCGGTTAGATTCATACATAAGTATTTCATTTATTTAAGCTATTGAAAATGGTATTTAAAAATTTGTGTTCCAATGTTTATTGTTATATGGAAATATGATTTATGTTTGTATGTTGACCTTCTACCTTAATATTTTGCCAAGCTCACTTGTTAGTTCTAGGAGTTTTTAATAGTTTCCTTGAAATTTTTTACAGAGACAAGTGTGTCTTCTGAGAATGAGGACATTGTTGTTCCATTCCACTCTGTACACCTCTTATTTATGTTTCTTTCTTTAATCCGAAGGTAAGAATTCCACAAAATCTTGAGTAGGAACAGTGAAAGTAGACATCCTTGCCTTGTTCCTGATCCTAGGAGGAAGACATGCAGTTTTTTACTATAAAGTTTGCTATTAGCTGTAGGTTTTTTGTAGATGTTCTTTGTCAAGTTGAGTAAGCTCCTTTTTATTTTTTTGTTTTCTAAGCATTTTTATTATATATGGATATTGTGTGTTATTTTGAAATATTTTTTCTGCTTCAATTGAGATGATTATAAAATTATTTAGTCTGTTAATATGGTTTATTACACTGATTAATTATGATACTGAACC
The DNA here is from genome assembly GCF_009762305.2 of Zalophus californianus. Classification (NCBI taxonomy): domain Eukaryota; kingdom Metazoa; phylum Chordata; class Mammalia; order Carnivora; family Otariidae; genus Zalophus; species Zalophus californianus. The sequence goes on along the minus strand of NC_045612.1, from coordinate 3,516,999 downwards.
AGCCTTGCATTTCTTACATAAATCCCATTTAGTTGTGGTGCATTATTATTTTTATATATTGCTAGACTTTATTTGCTATTATTTTGTTGAGGATCATTGCATCTGGTTCATGAGGGGCTATTGATCTGTACTTTTCCTCTTCTTATGTTATTTTATCTTGGTCTAAATATTAAGGTAATGCTAACCTTATAAAATGAGTTGCAAATATCTTCCTCCTGTTCTATTTTCTGGAAGAGATTTTATAGAATTGGTGATAACTCTTCAAAACTTTGGGAGAAATTGCCAGAGAAACCATCTGGATCTAAGCATTTCTTTTTCAGAATGTTTTAAAGTATTCCATCAATTTATGTAATAATGTATAGTACTATTCAGGGTATCCATTTTATCTAGGATGAACTTTGGTGCTTCCTGATTTTTAAGGAATTGTTCAGTTTAATCTAAGTTTTTGAATTAGTTTACCTAAATTTTTCTTAGTATTTTTCTATCCTTCTAATGTCTGCAGGGTTTGTAGTGGTATCTCTTGTTTCATTCCTGATAATAGCCACTTATGTCTTCTTTCTCTTTTGTTTTGTCTATCTAGAGTTTTATGAATTTTCTTGATCTTTCCAAAGAAACAGCTTTTGGTTTCCTTGGTTTCCTCTATTTTTTTTTAATTTCATGAATTTCTTATCCTTTATTTCCTTTCTTCTGCTTGCTTTTTTTCCCCTTTTTTCCCAGTTATGGTGGAAGCTTAGATTATTGAATTGAGATCCTTCTTCTTTCTTAATCTAAGCATTAAATGTTATCATTTCTCCTCTAAATACTCCTTTAGCTGCATTCCACAAGTTAAGATATGTTGCACTTATTTTAGTTCACTTCAGTGCATTTTTATTTTAAGACTTTCTCTTTGACCCATTGATTAAGAATGTGTTGTTTAATTTCCAAGTGTTGTGATATTTTTCCCATTGTATTTGTTATTGTTTGATTTCTAATTTGATTCCATTATGTTCCGATAATATACTCTTCATGGGTTCAAGTTTTAAAAAGTTACTGATGCTTGTCTTATGACCAAGAATATTGTCTGTTTTAGTGAATATTCCATATGTGCTTGAAAAATATGTGTTTTGTTGTTAATGGGTAAAGTGACATTTGTTCCATATGTACTTGATTCTTTCATGAGTAGCTGGAGTTGAACTGAGGACTTGATACACCACTTGATGGAATTCCTTTCTCACATTCCCTCTTCTCAGCAATCTCCACCACACTCTGGCCCTTAAGGGACTCCCTTTTGGTCCTCTAGCTAGAAAGTGGGTCTGTAGTCTAGCCACTCTGCTGTGCACATCCCTTGAATGGTTTTTCTTCAGTGGCTACATTGTAGGAAAATAAAAAATAGAAAAAGGGATTCTCTCACATCACACTTTTTAGATCAATGTTCTTGTTAGAGAGATGAATTCCCTGAGAGTTTTAGGTGCCTACACAGCTTTTGCTGATGTTCCCACCACAAGATGATAGCTGACTAATACTCCAGTTTTATTTATTTTTGAGTTTTATATAAATGGAATCATATTGTATATAGTCTTTTATGTCTGGCTTCCTTAATGCAGTGTTATGTTTGTGAGATTCATCCATGTTGTTGATATAGCCTGAGTTTATTAATTTCCATTGCTGTTTAGTTTTCTATTGTATAAATAACCACCATTTTAAAAATTCATTTTACTAGTTATGGATATTTTGAGGTTTTTCTAGTTTGGGGCATTAAGAATGATACTACCATTGAAATTTTTAAAAATGTCCCAGAGCAATTTCCGAGATATAATATGAACATGTCTTCAAATCTAATAAATAATTCCCTAATATTTTCCCAAGAGATCATAGCAATCTACACTCCTACTAGCAATGTTTAGGCCTTATTGGTGCTCTACATCTTTATTGACACTTGTTTTTGACAATTATTTTATCAATCCTGGTTGGCATTTTGTATCTAATATCTTATAGTGGTTTAAATCTGTATTCCTGCATTTGATAAATAGGTTGACCACCATTTTATTTGCTTATTGTCAATTTGTACGTCTTCTCTTATGAAGAGTCTGTTCTAGTCTCTTGCACATTTTAATATTATGCTACCTTTCAGTATATGAGGTTCTAAAATTTCACAAATATTGTAGAATCTAGGTTGTGGGTGTATGTGCATTCATTATAAAATTCCTTCAATTTTTTTGTGTATTTGAAAATTTTTATAATGAAATGTTGAAAAAATCTCCATTGTCAACCACCATTCTATGTTGGGTACATAATACTGTAATGGAGAAAGTCAGAGGCAAAAATAAATTTTTTCCTTCAGAGGTAAAATAAAATTAACCACCCTACCTCACAAACACAGTCATTATTACTCCTACACAGATCAAGAAGTGAGATATGTGATTTTCCAAAACCTTACAAGAGGCACTTCATTCCAAGTAATATAGAAGATAATTACAGTATAGATCTCTAGTATTCCATTTTTCCACCTGCAAGGAGGGCCTCACTGAATTTCAGCTCAAAAGCCACTTCCAAAAACTCATTGTGAGGGCCTATCCCTTAGGGGCACTCTTAATACAAGAGTTGTATTGGGCAGTGCCCAGCCTGGAAAACAAAGAAGGGGATTAAGTACAGAAAATTGTTACATAGCTAATGAACAAATGGAGTGAGGCAACTCAGTGAAGAAGAGTAGAAAATCTCTACCACCTCTAGGTCTGGAGAGACAATGGAGAAAGTTGTAAAACCTGAGAAAACTAGAAGCTGGTGTCATCCATTAAGAACCACAGTAGGGGAATGCCTGGGTGGTGCAGTCAGTTAAGCATCCAACTCTTGGTTTTGGCTCAAATCCTGATCTCAGGGTCATGGGATCAATCCCCGTGTTGGAGCCCCACAGGCATGGAGCTGTGGAATTGAGCCCCACTGAGGATGGAGCCTCCTTAAAGTTTCTTTCTCTTTCTCTCTGCCCCTACCCACCCCCTCTCTAAAATAAGTAAATAAATCTAAAAAAAAAAAGAACCACTGCCCACTAGGCTAGCGGCAGTCTAGTTGGACCTTGGACCTGGGACCCAGGAGGGAATTGAGCAACTGTCTGATAGGCTGTTCAAAGCTAAGTGAGAAAGGAAGGAGTGTCCTGGTTTCTCCCCTTCTCTTACACACCAGTCTTACATATCACAACCTCTTGTTGACTGAACCTATATGAAAGTCATCAAGGTAAGGTGAGAAATATGGTTCCCTGAAATGCAGAGCAGTATCTGCAAAGGCCAGGGAAAACATATGACAGCAAACAGACTAATGATTGGCATAGGGAGAGTTCTCTCTTTTTTCTTCCTTTTTTTTTTTCCTGGAAGGTTTTGTTTAAGATTGATTTTTTTTTTATTCTTTAAATATTTAGAAAAATTTGCTGATGAAGATATCTGAGTCTGGCATTCTTTCTGAGAAAATTTTTAATTACTGATTCAGTTTCTTTAATACTTATATAACTATCGGGATTTACAAATTCCTTGTAATGTAAATTTTGTTGAGCTGTATTCATCGGGATTTTGACAATTTTATCTAAAATTACAAGTTTATTAGCAAAAGTTGTTTTTTATTTCAAGTTTTAATTTAAATTCTAGTTAGTTAACATATATGGTAAAATTGGTTTCAGGTGTAGAATTAGTGATTCATCACTTACATATAATGTGCAGTGCTCATCACAAGTGCTCTCCTTAATACCCATCACCCATCTAGCCCATTCCCTGCCCACCTCCCTCCATCAACCCTTGGTTTCTTCTCTATAGTTAAGAGTCTCTTATGGTTTCCTTCCCTCTCTCCCTCTCTTTTTTTTCCCCCTTCATCTGTTTTGTTTCTTAAATTCTACATGTAAGTGAAATAATATGGTATTTGTCTTTCTCTGGCTGACCTATTTTGCTTAGCATAATACACTCTAGTTCTATTCATGTTGCAAATGGCAAGATTTCATTCTTCTTGGTGGCTGAGTAATATTCCATTGCATATATGTACCACATCTTCTTTATCCTTTCATCAGTCAAAGGATATTTGGGCTCTTTCCATAATTTGGCTGTTGTAGATAATGCTGCTATAAACAATGGGGTGCATGTATCCCTTCAAATCAGTATTTTTGCATCCTTTGAGTAAATACCTAGCAGTGCAATTGCTGAGTTGTAGGATAGTTCAATTTTTAACTTTTTGAGGAACCTCCATACTGTTTTCTAGAGTGGCTGCACCAGTTGCATTCCCACTAACAGTGTAAGAGGATTCCCATTTCTCTGCATCCTCACCAACATCTGTTGTTCCTGTGTTGTTAACTTTAGCCATTCTGACAGGTGTGAGGTGGTATCTCATCGTGGTTTTGATTTGTATTTCCCTGATTGTGAGTGATGCTGAGCATCTTTTCATGTGTCTGTTAGTCATCTGGACGTCTTTGGAAAAATGTCTATTCATGCCTTCTGCCCATTTCTTAACTGGATTATTTATTTTTTGGGTGTTGAGTTTGATAAGTTCTTTATATATTTTGGATACCAGCCCTTTATCTGTAATGTCATTTAGGGTGTTGAGTTTGATAAGTTCTTTATATATTTTGGATACCAGCCTTTTATCTGTAATGTCATTTACAAATATCTTCTCCCATTCCGTAGGTTGTCTTTTAGTTGTGTTTATTGTTTCCTTCATTGTGCAGAAGATTTTATCTTCATGAAGTCCCAATAGTTCAGTTTTGCTTTTGTTTCCCTTGCCTCCAGTGACATGTCTAGTAAGAAGTTGTTATGGCTAAGGTCAAAGAGGTTGCTGCCTATGTTCTCCTCTAGGATGTTGATGGTTTCCTGTCTCACATTTAGCAAAAGTTGTTTTTAATATCTTTCATGATTTTTTTATTTTCTCCTTTTATCATTCTTGATATTAATTATTAGTACATTTTTTATTAAGTCATGTTAGTCACCATACAGTACATCATTAGTTTTTCATGAAGTGTTCCATGATTCATTGTTTGCATATAACACCCAATGCTCCATAAAATACGTGCACTCCTTAATACCCATATTAGTACTTTTTTTATTTTTTAATATGCCTTACTAAGATTTTATCAATTAAAAATATATTTTGTCCAATTATTTATTTATTTAATTTTTTTTAAGTAATCAGCACATCCAACGTGGGGCTTGAACTCACAACCCTAGATCAAGAGTCACATGCTCTACTGACTGAGCCAGCCAGGCACCTCTAGAATTTTATCTTTTTTTTTTTTTTAAAGAACCAAATCAGCTTTTGTCTCTTTATGCTATGCCTATTTTTTATTTCATTAATTTATGCTCTTATTATTATTTGTTCAATTCTTTTTGTTTTTATTGGATTTAATTTTCTATTGCTTCTTTAATTCCTTAGGATGAATGCTTAGTTAATTGATTTTCAGCCTTCCTTCTTTTCTAATACAGATCTTCCTTGCCTTACAATGGGGTTATGTCCTGATAAACCCATCATAAGTTGAAAATATTATAAGATTAAAATGCATTTAATACATCTAACCTACTAAACATCATAACTTAGCCTAGTTTTCCTTAAACATGCTTACAGCACTTACATGAGCCTACAGCTGGGCAAATCAACTCACACAAAACATATTTGGGATTAAAGTATTCACTATCTCATATAAGGTATTGAATACTGTACTGAAAGTAAAAAGACAAAAAAACAAAACAAAACAAAAAAACAAAAAACAAACAAAAACCAGAATGGTTGCATGGGGACAGAATGGCTGTATGTGTATGGGTTGTTTACCCTTATGATAGTATGGTTGACCAGGAGCTGCAGCTCGCTGCTGCTGCCCAGCATCAGGAAAGAAGATATATTGCTAGCCAGGAAAAAGATAAAAATTCACAATTCCAAGTATAGTTTCTCCTGAATGTGAATCACTTTCACACCATTGTAAAGTTGAAAACTCATAAATAGGACAATGGTAAGCCAGGGAATGGCTGAATATACATTCCACCTATGAATTTTTCCCTTACAAATGAATTTTTTTCTGCATCTCACAGATGTTCATATGTAGTATTTTCATTTTCATTCCACCCAAAATATTATTTAATTTCCATTGTGATATATCCTTTGACTCTATGAGATATTTAGAAGTGCATTTATTAATCTTTAAACCCATGGGTATTTTCCAGTTGTCTGTTATTTTTTCTAGCTTAATTTTATTGTAAATATTACTCTATCTGAGAGACAACACATATAACAGACAACATACTTTATACGATTTCCATCCTTTGAAATATGAGGTTTGCTATATGATCCAGCATATTGACAACTTTGGAAATGATCCATGATCACTTGAAAAGGATGCAAATTCTGCATTTGTTGTATGTAGTGTTCTATAGCCATCTTTTAAATTGAGTTCACTATTTATGTTGGTCAAATATTCTATGTGTTTACTATTTTTTTTGTCTACTTGATCTTTTAGTAATGGAGAGGTGTGAAAAAAATCTCGTACTCTGTCAATTTGTCTATCTCCATTTTTAGTCTTACTGATTCTTATTTTATATGCTATATTTTTATATTAAATTTTTAAATAAATACAAAATTTGAGAAGTTATAGCTTCTTTGTGTCTTGAAAATATAGCGTTAATAACTGTCCTCTTTACTAGTAATTATTTTCACTATGAAGTCAACTTTGAAATTAATATAGCTATGCTGACTTCCTTTTGATTAGTGGTTTTTATATCATACTTTCTCATCCTTTTACTTTCCACTTTCCTGTATCCTTATATGTTATAGGTATCTCTTGTAAATAGCATTTTATTCTTTCACAGTTAATGTAATTACTTAAATATTTGGGTTTAAATCAATCATCTTACTTTTTGTCTTATTTCTGTCTCACCCATTCTATGTTATTTTCCCTTCTTTCCTTGCATTCTTTTTGGATTGGTTAGTTTTTTTCCCCCTGATTTTTCTCTCAAGTAACTTGGAAGCTATGCATCCTTGTTCTATTGTTTTTGTGGTTATCCAAAATATTCCTCTATACTTGTTTGACTTAACAAATGCTTGTATAAATTAGTAATTATACCCTTTTCCCTAATAATGCAAGCGGCTTAGAATATGTTAACTCTGTTTAACTCTTCCTACTTCCAAGTAGTTGTTGTTGTTTATTTTAATTATATATTTTTATTATATACATGTATATAAGTATCCATGAATAATTATATTGTTTTACACAGTCAATATTTATTTAAATTTACCAATAAAATATTTACCATTTCTTTTGTTCTTTGTTACTCCTTGTATCTTTGGGCTTCCAACTGGAATCATTTTCCTTCTGTTGGAAAAACCCATTTTGGTATTGCCTTTAGGAAAGAGCTGATGGTGATAAATTTGCTTGGTTTTTGTTTGTCTGAAAACATCTTTATTTCACCCTTTTTAAAAAAAATTATTTGAAAGAGAGAGAGAGCATGCACGAGAGAGAGCATGAGTGGGGGGAGGAGCAGAGGGAGAGAGAGAGAAGCAGACTCCCTGTTGAGCAGGGAGCCTGACATGGGGCTTGATCCCAGGATCCTGGGATTGTGACCTGAGCCGAAGGCAGACACTTAACCGACTAAGCCACCCAGGCACCCCTTACCTTCATTCTTGAAGTATCTGTTCTCTGGGTATAGAATTCTAAATTGGAAACTATGTTTCTTCTGTGTTTTGCAAACACCATGCCATTATATTGGGCCTTCCACAGTTTCTGTTGAGAATTTAGTTGTCAGTCTAATTATTGTTCTTTTGAAGTGTGGTAGACTGAATAATGTCCCCCCACATGATATCCTTGTCCTAATCCCTATAACTTCATTTTGCTACTTTCTGTGGCAATTTAAAGATCTTGAAATGGGAGGTTATCCTCAATTATACAGGTGGGCCCTACGTGTAATCACAAGTGTCTATATAAGAGAGAAGCAGAGAGAGATTTGACAGAGACAGAAGGGAATAGGGCAATGTGACTACAGAGGCAGAGATTGGACTGATGCAGCTACAAACCAAGGAATGCTGGCTGCCACAAGAAGCTGGAAGAAGCAGGGAACAGATTCTCCTTTGAGCATCTGGAGGGAGCACAACTGTGCTGATGCTTAGATTTTGGCCCAGTATTACTGATTTCAGACTAATGATCTCCAGAACTGTGAAAGAACACATTTCTGTTGCTTTAAGTCACCAATTTTCTGGTAATTTGTCACAGCAGCCATGGAAATTAATATCTGACGGTAATTTGCTTTCTTATTTCAATCTTTGGCTTGGTCTTTTCATTAGTACAAGTTCCCTGAAAAAACTCTCAATCTACTGTTTCATTTCCTTGAACATATTAAACATGGTTATTTTATTAATAATGGTTATTAATCTGTGACTAATAATTCCTGAAGCTAGAACCCTCTGATTCCATTTTAATTATCTTTACTGGTTCAATTTCTTGTTATTGTTACCTCTTATATTGGCAGTCTCTCCTCACTGAACTGGAAGGAGAGAGAGGGAGAGCTGTCTTCATTTAAATACCATAGATTCTTGCCTCTCCTATGGAATATTTGTAGATGTTCTTGAATAGATGTTTCCTCATTTGCTGCTCTTCCTCAGAACCATTTCCAGGGGCTTTAAATTATTGTTGTTTTTTGGTTGTTGTTGTTTTTGTTGTTTGTATAGTTTTCACCATTTCCCCGGGGAGAAGGTCAGCAGAACTCACACTGTCATGCAGGAAGATGATCTCTCTCCTTTATTTTTAAATTAGCAAAACTCTACAGAGTCCTCAGGTCTCAGTACCTTTTTACCAGTCTTCTACAAAGTTCATGTATATGACCATTTTTCTTCCATGGACTTTTGACCAAAAGTTTGACATTAATTTGGCTACCACCTAGAGTGTTTGCCTCTTCTCTTACTGTGTCTTGGGTTGAGATCTAGTCAAGTCTAAAAATGTAGCATAATCACTTTTCTCATGTAGGTCTGACATTTCCTGACATTGAATTGATACCACATTTCTCCTGACAGGTTGGATTTGGAATTTTGACCAGCATGTGCCTGGCTGTTAGTGGTTCCTCTACTATCAGTCAAATTTGATGATAAACATGGTAAACATCTAAGTGGCCTCACTGCAGGCTGCTGTTATTCATAAAATATGAAACAGGTTTGAAATCCATACCAAGGCTAGGCTTCTGTTACAAAGCAATCATTTATTTTTAGAGGAGCTTCTGAAACTTTGTAAAGCCCATTCTTCTGGCAAAGAAACAATTTAACTGTGCCCAAGTCCTTGCAGAACTGATTTCATCTTTTGAGAAGTGCTACATGGGGCTCTCATGCACTTTGGATCACCCATCTTGTCCATTTTATGAGATTTCCCTCAAGTGCTTTACTTAAAATGTGAATACTTGACATTGAAAAAGTCATAATACTGCATCTCTCCTAGAGTTTATACTTACTCCAGTGGGAATTATCTGTCTAAAGGTTTACTAGTCTGCCTTTAATTCAGTTCCCTATCAGCTTCACTGGAGTCCAGACAAAACTGCATTTATCAAAGAAGTAAGCATGCCACATGGTTACTGAGCTCAAACTAAGACTGTGCAAGTCAAGCTAGATTGAATGTGCCCTGCAGGATAAGGCAAGAATCATAGTTGAAATTTCCATTCTCAGATCTTGTATTTTCAAGGAGAGTCTGTCCTGACCATCAATTAAGAGGTACAAGACCTCATGGATTTCTTTTCTGACTTGGAACTCCAGGCGTACTCCTTTGTGAGAAGACTAAGAATTTAAGTTATGCAGAGAAAAGTCTCACCTGCACAATCTTATCCAAACCATCAACAAATGAATACCTACCATTTGCATCAACATGGATGGAACTGGAGGGTATTATGTTAAGTGAAATAAGTCAAGCAGAGAAAGACAATTATCATATGGTTTCACTCATATGTGGAATATAAGGAATAGTCCAGAGGACCATAGGGGAAGGGAGGGAAAACTAAATGGGGAAGAATCACAGAAGGAGACAAACCATGAGAGACTCTGGACTCGGGGAAACAAACTGAGGGTTACAGAAGGGAGGCGGGAGTGGGGGGATGGGGTAACCAGGTGATGGGCATTAAGGAGGGCACATGATGTGATGAGCACTGGATGTTATATGTAACTAATGAACCATTGAGCACTACATCAAAAACTAATGACGTACTATACGTTGGCTAATTGAACATAATTAAAAAAATGTTATTGGTTCAACCTTAACAATTTCCCTTACTGATGTACTTCTCAGTCTCTTCATCCTGGTCCTAAACGTCATGAACTCTCATCTGGACTATTGCAATAGTCTCCTAAGTGATATCATTGTATAAGCCCTTTTCCAATGACGGACTAAATTTAACACTGTAGCTTGGGAGATTCTTTTAAAAATGAAGCCAGATCAGGTCATTTCTGTGTTCAAGAGCCCTTGCACTCAGGGCAGCAGCCAAACTCCTTACAAATGATTAGATGACTTTACGTGATCTTGCTCCCTTCTGCTTCTCTTACCTCTCTAATTACTCATCCTAGAGTTCAGTTGAGTCCAGCCACCCTGGTCTTCATGCTATACTTCATCCACATCAAGCATGCTCCTGCCTCAGGGAATTTGCACTTCCTATCCCCTGTGCATTGAACATTCTTTACCCAGATAGCCACATAGCTCACTTTCTCACTTCCTTCAGGTACCTCATCAATGAATCATTCTCTGAGCTCTCAATATAAAAAAGGCCTACTAAAAACAAGGCCTACTCAGTTTCCAGATACACCTTGATTCCTTTATTCTGCTTTATTTTTTACATGGCATTTATTCATAGGCTCTGGTACACAGTAGTTTACTCCATATCTCTTGAATGCCAAAAGTAATGATCTTGTAAGAAAAACAAACCCATATCAGAGAAATGGTATAAATCTTTGGATAATAATGTTGAGATGTTCGGCTAGCTTCTGCATATCTTTGAGGCATGAGACTTGGACTTGGGACCACCGGTATGGCTCTGGCTCCATTCATGTTCTCCAGCTAACTCGAAGGAGAGTCTGTCCTGAGCTCATGAACCCACAGTGGCATTTCTCCTTTTGAGATATAATATTTTGAATCATATAGAATATTGATTCAAAATATTAGAATATCTAATATCCAAATAAAATTGAACTTTAGTCATACTCAAAACTCTTAATATGCTATTCTAAATCCAAACTCTTCAAGTCAGTATAGCTAAAGATGGCCAGATGTCTCCATTCTGATGTTCCTTAGCTGTCCTTCCCAGCTAGCTGAGTCATGGTGCCTCTGGTAATTTAACTTTTCTCTAGATCCTGGGCACAGTTATTTATCCCATTATATAAAATGGTTATATGTGAAAAGAGGAATAATACATATTCTATCTATTTGATATGAACATTGAGGATTTGGGCAATTGAGCCTAAGGCACCCAGGAGTTTATTCATGGCCCACATCAGAACAACAGAGGAAGGCGAAAGTTGTAAAAGCAGTTCTTATAAGTTTTTCTCCATATCAATTCACCCCAATGGCCAGGCACCTGCTTCTCATGGCATTTGCCTATGTCTGACTATTATTCTGGGAGAGACATAGGACTGTTGAAGGGGAACATGGAAAATTATTTTAATTTTAAATCTCATAAAATACCTGTGAAAGCCTCTTTCTCTGAAAGTCAACTTAGGAAAACGTTTTTGCTGCACTCTAATTGTGATGATACATGTTTTTGCCAATAAAATTGTTTATATTTCTGTCAATCAAGTTGTCTCATCCTTTAATTACATTATTCTTGGGGCCTGGGGTCCTCAGCTACAGGGTCAGATCAGTCTTGGAAGTGATTGCATTCACCCTGTTCTCTGTGACCCCAGCACTTTTTCTATCCATTCCTCTCCTCTGGGACTCTTCTTTCTACAAGATAACATGGTCATTAAAATATATATATTCTTAGCTCAGGCTGTTATAAAAAATATCATAGCCTGGATGGCTTAACAACAGACATTTATTTCTCGCAGCTTTGGAGACTGGGAAGTCTGAGATCAATGCACCAGCAGATTTGGTTCTTAGTGAGAATCCTCTTCCTGGCTTGCAGATAGCTACCTTCTTGCTGAGTGCTCACTCACATGGTCTTTCCTCAGAGTGTGCATGTGGAGAGAGAGAAGTCTTTTGTTATCTCTTCCTTTTTGTATAAAAGCACTATTCCCATCATGAGGACTCCACTCTCATGACCATGTCTCAACCCAATTACTTCCCAAAGGCTTCACCACCAAATACAATTACATTGTGCATTAGAACTTCAGCATATGAATTTTGGCAGGACACAAATTTCAGTTCATGAATATATACCATATATATTTGCATATATTATTTCTTACCCTGGGTCACTTAGCCCTGGGTTTGAGCTGTCACATTGTGTCAGATACTATCTGTCCTTCATATGCCAGACAAAGTTGACTACTGCTCTGGCACTTAACTTTTGCCTTTTGGTGCTGCTCAGGCTCAGTTTAGGATGCATTGCTGCTGAGTTGGTCTTTATGTCTTGGTGGGTCTGACAGCAACCAGCTCCCAGACACACGGTCACTTGGTGTCCCATAGTCAAGCATCTGTCTCTACCAGGGCCCAAGAAGCACACCAGAGCTGTTTGTAAGAAAGGCATATAATTCTCTGAGGTGCATGGCACGGCCCTGTTCTGGAACCCCATGGGCCAGCATGGTGATTCTCCTACACAGGCAGGCCTCAAACTCTATACTGCATCCCTGCCCACCACTGACACTTCTGACACCATGGAGTCTGCCAGATGAGAAGGTCCAAGTGGCTCCTTGCACAGTAGCCTGCACCTGCTGCAGATTAATGTCCTGTACCACACCTCTCTCAAAGCTCTCAACCTTCTATGTCACCTGATATATGGACCAGAGCAATAATCCTGGGGGTGGGATGTTTTGTCCCCAGAACCCAAAGAAGCCTATCAGGTACACTACTTCCTTCTTTGTGGTGGGGGATTCAAGACACTATTTGTCTTTTACTTTGGAGGTGGAATCCTAATATGCCCCTGACTACTAGACTCCTAAAAACTTCACCAAATTGATAACTTCCTGAATCTTCACAAGGTTTATCTCTTACCCTCTGGAACACGTTGTGCCTTACAGATGCCTTTTACTCATCCTCTTCAATGAGTGTGATGGTGTCAGTGTAATGGATATGACTGATGTCTGCATGATATCCTGACAGTCTTGATATTTTCTGACTATATTATGACTGGGGGTATGAGAATTAACAAAGACCTGAGGAAAACTATAAATAAATGTTCTTATTCTGTCTATTGTTTTTAAATCTCTTTTCTAACTGGAATGGAAAAGCACACATTAGCCAAATCAATTACTATATACCATGTACCTGAGACTTTGTTAACCTACTCTAGCAACAATATGGCACAGCAGCTCTAATCCAAGCTATTACTTGCTGAAACTTATGATAATTTATAGTCATTATTCAAGATCCATCCTGTTTCTTCAGGGGCCAGTCTGGCAAATTAAATGGAGACATAAAGAGGACTTGCTTGAGATCTATAAGGGTGGCACTAATTTCTGTTATCTGGTTTGTGATATTGTTTTTGCTTTATTCTCTTGGCTGGGAAAGGGCATTTTTAGACATTTCCACTTGGCTTTTCTCACTATGATAGCTCTTATAACACAGACCTTGGACTCAATGTAGAGGTTACTCCAACTTACAGGTATATCAAATTCCATTATGCACTTACAAGACTGGAAAGATTGCCACTGAATGGGTCTGTGGATCTGGTCATCCCACTGTGAACCTCTAGCTAGGATTCAGTTTATTACTTGGTCTCCATAAGTCCTCAACTCTAACAGAGAAGTCTAATGAAGGTCTTCTGGTATCAAAATTAATTTAGACCTATGTCCAATTGTCCTTGAGATGTCTTGGTATCCCCCTCTCTCCCAAGTCTACAGTCATCTGAGTAAATGGCTGGACAATCCTTTAAGAAAAGAATGAGGATATAATCACAGTTGTAAGGATCTCTCTGTAGGTCATCAATACAATTTAGTAATAACTGGCCAACTCCACTGTCTTTGTATAAACTGTTTCTGCTATAGCCTAAAGGTGCCTGAATCAGCAAACAGTGTTCCCTTCTCTAGCATATTTTCCCAGGTAACTACCAGTGAATTGGGATTGGGCTGTCACATTGTGCCACATGCTATCTGTGCTTCATATACCACTCAGGATGGGTTGTTCCTTGTCAGCCAGATGGTGAAAAAGCTAAAGAAAGAAGGAGCAGGAATAGCCTGGAGAAACCTTTAGATGGGAATGAGGTCTGACACCTGAAAGAAGAGGGAGAATCAAGGAGGAATAGGAAGAAGACCCTCGGACTGCAAAGCAGGTTTGATGAAGTCTCAGCCAGGTTTATGGGAAGCTCTGGTACAGATTGCTTTTTGGAGGAGTCCCTCTACATTTGGCAGAAGTGTCCATACTCTAGTAACCCCTGTGCTCAATCTTTGGCTGGGAGCAGCCTAGGGACAGTATAACTTCAAATGAAGCAACTTATGCTGAAATTTATTTGGTGCTTATCTAAAATTCAAACTTAACTGGATGTCATGGATTTTTATTTACTATATTTTTCAAACCTATCACAGTGGCAGAGTTGAGGTTATATGTGGACACAACAGCATGGTCACCTACTCACTAAGGCTGTTTTAGCTATTGACCTTGCCCACAACAGAGACCAGTAGTGAGTCTCCAATATATCACCATTCTTGAAGAAAACCAAAAGTGACTTGGGGGCAAGTTGACTACATTAAGCCTCTTCAAAACTGTGTGGGGCAATGATTCATCTTGACAGTAATCAACACAATTTCTGAATATGAGTTTGCCTTTCTGTTCCGGAGGGCCTCAGCCAGCACCACTATTTAAGAGCATAGGCTGTTGATCTACTGAGACAGGATTTTATCTAAAACACTGGATTGGACCCAGAGATCCACTTTCTGGCCAAAGGAGTCCAATACTGAGCACATGGCCTGAGATTCTATTATATACTGCACCACTGAAAAGGTGCTGGCCAGAGTGATGAAATGGTATGTTGAAGGCACAGCTGAAGTGCCAGTTTGGAGATGATACCATGAGAGGATGGGCCGTCATCCATGAAAAAGCATTATATATCCTAAATCAGTGACATCTTAAGTCAGTGTTATATAGAAGAATATATTAGTTTGGGAATGGGAGTAGGAGTTGTTTTGTCATTAGTCCCAGTGACCTACTTGGGATATTTGTGTTTCCCATACTCATAATTCTGTGTTCTGCAGGTTTGGAGTTCTTGACTCTAAAATTCCAAGTGCCTTCACTAGGAGACACACAGGAGCCCCATTAAATTTTAATCTGTGGTTGTTGCCTGGTTACTTTTAGCACCAGCCAAAAGAAAACAAGTCAGCATCATAATAGGGGAAATTGACTCTAATCATTAGGAGGAGAGGGGTATTGCTATACAATGGGGTCAGGTAAGAATAGATTTGGTGTCTAGGTGACCCACTTAGATAGCCCCTGGAAATGACAAGTCTTCCAGCCATGGCCTGAGAAAGGCAAAGTGTCCAGAGTCTCAGACTTCAAGGATGAAGATTTTAGTCACTGCACCAGATAAGATACTGAGATCAGCAGAGATACTAGCTGAGAGTAAAGGTAAATCTAGAATGGGTAGTGCAGGACAGTTAGAGGGCCCTAAAACCAGCTTCAGTGGCAGGTGCTATAGTGTATTTCACTGATACTACGTTTTCCTCAGGAAAAGAAGCTCACTATAACCATGGGATAATTGCTGCAGAATTTATCTATATGAAGCAAATGAGCCTGACCAAGGAGAGGAATGAACTATATAGTAGGTGCTGCCAACACTTTCTACATCCCTGCTCCCTTGGCACAGAAGCTCTTGTTTCTCCAGCTGCTGAGATTGTTGGAGGCTGTCAGGCTTCAAGTGAATCCTTCTCCAGACATACTTGAGTTCATGTCCTTCCAAGTTTATGCTCACATCCAACAAGTGAATAAGTATTAAGGGCCAACACCATTGCCCTGATTTGTAACAATTTGGAAGGCCCATCCCAACATCAGAGCTTCCTGTGTGCTCAACAGAGGCCCTTAGTATTGCAGACCAATCTCTTCTCTGCCCAGCCTTGTTGTTCACTTCACTCCCCCACAATGGACATTGACCTTAAAGCCACTCCCTAAGACAAACCATAAGAGAGTCTTAATCTTAGGAAACAAACTGAGGGTTGCTGGAAGGGAGGGGGGTGAGGGGATGGGGTAACTGGGTGATGGACATTGGGGAGGGTATGTGTTGTAATGAGCACTATGTATCATATAAGACTGATAGAGCAGAGGACCACTGGGGAAAGGAGGGAAAACGGAATGGGAAGAAATCAGAAAGGGAGACAAACCATGAGAGACTGGACTCCAGGAAGAAAACTGAGGGTTACAGAAGGAGGGGGGATGGGGTCACTGGGTGATAGGTATTAAGGAGGGCATGTGATGTGAGGAGCACTAGGTGTTATACACAACTAATGAATCGTTGAACACTACAACAAAAACTTATGATGTACTGTATGTTGGCTAACTGAACATAATAAAAAAAAGGGAGAAAAGAAAAAGAAAACCTGATGAATCACAGACCTATACCCCTGAAACAAATAATACATTATATGTTAATTTAAAAAAATAAAAACAAATAAACAAATTAAAAGAAAAAAACAAAAACACTCCCTAACCAACCTCCTGCATGTTAATCTCAGTTTTGGAGTCTGCTTCCCAGAAGAACTAACAAGTAACAGTGTGTTTTTTGCTTTTGTTTTAGTTATTGCTATTTTTTAGTATGAGATGATTTTTCAATATTTTCCTTTATAGTTTCTGGTGTTTTATGTTATGTTTAGAAAAGCCTTTTCCATCCCAAGATTATAAACATACTCACACATATTGTCTTATGGTTTCCCTAAAAAGTTTATAAATTTTTTATTTATCTGTAATTTTGACATAAAGAGTTAGAGACTCAGTTTTATTTATTGTTTTTTAAATGATTCCCCTTACACTATTTATTTTAAAAATTCCTCTTTTCCCAAATCTTTTCTAAGGTGTGTTTTTATCCTTTCTTCAATTTCTAAGTTTCAACACTTAACTCATTTTTCATGCATTGTGTTTAGTACTGGAAATGCTTAAATTATGAATTTTTCTGAGTGCAGTGTTGGCTACATCCCATGTGTTTTACTATGTAAAATTTTTTCATTAATTTTATTTTTTAGATATTATGCACCCAATTTCATATTATTTTTTGAAGAAATATTTGTATGAGCTTTTTAAAATTTATAAATGGCAGGAATTTTATTATTTCTTAGCTCTATTGTAGTGTGATTAAGGAATCTGTTTTGTACTATTTCTATTTCCTGGCTACTTTTTTTTCCTGAATCTTTCCAGTTAAGTGAAAGTGAGGAACTATTTTCCTTGTTCTAAATTATTGTTTGTACTTTGCCATGGATTAGGGCATCAGAAAATTCACAGTAAAAGCATGTGGCTTTCTTACAGGGAAAGTGTTTGAGCATCATTTCAAGAACTTCACAGCAAGAATTTGGCTGTTCACATGTCATTTTTGTCTCCTCCTTGGTTCTTGTTATTGCTTCTGAGTTCCCTTAGAGTTAGATGTATCACAGGTTGCCAGGGCCAATACTCCCTAATATACCTTTATAGAGTTTTCATTTGAAAGGTGGATTGACCAAGCTCTCCAGACTTACTCACAGCCAAAACAAGTTATTAGGATTCCTGGGATCTGGTTCCACTTCACTATCTGCTTGTGTGACAGTAGATATTCCTCTCTGGGCCTCAGCATCTCCATCTTTACATGATGGCAGTGGGGGAGGAGTGTTCCGAGTCTGATAATCTCCAGGAAACTTCTAGCTTTCTGACTAGGTGAGGTTAGAGCAATGGACAAAGCAAAAAGGACATGGAGGGAAGCAGGGGTATAGGAGCAAGTAAGGGAATCAGTAAAAGGGGGCCACCATTTGGTCACTCTCTTCCCTTCGGTTTTCCACTGACAGAGGGTACATTGTACATGCTTGGTAAGTCTGGGAGTCATGGATGGGAGAGGGGAGCAGACATAATTGGGTCATTGATTTAAGATTTAAATCCTGAACTGAGGACAAACTTGAATGCCTAAGAAACCAGCCACACCTTCATGCTTTGCTGATATATTTATTGATACATTTCCCCTTTTCAAGTGATGGTGACAAAAAGCAGATGTATCTCCCTACCTTACCCACCCACCCCACCCCCCAGTAAAATACAGACACAGATTTCATTCAGCATATACAAGCATTGGGGCGTGTCCAAATTCACCTCACTGGGTTACCAGAGCCAGGAGAGTTTCGGTCTTGGGGGCCCAGGAATTGAGCAGGACAATGCTGAAGAGAGGCTGCCACTCTGGGCCTTGCCACTGGGGTGCCAGCAGAGGCTATAGAATCAAATCATGGTGAACAGAGCTGCCTAGCCCTGTCATGTGGTCTAGAAGGTGACAGTGGGCTCCTGAGTAGTTTCCAGTGAGATCCACAGTGCCACAGAAATCTGTGCCTCAGGGTTCTCATCTGCAAAATGGGGATAAGAATCCTGCCCTGAATATATCACAGGGCTATGATGAGGCTCAAAATAGAAATAATTTGTCAAAAGTGCTTTGCAAAAGGTAAAGTGCTATACAAATTTAAGGGAATTCAATTCATTGATTGTGATTGTGAGTGCCCCAGGATAAGAGTGGACTGGCTCATGGGTCCAGGGGCCAAGGAATTGGCAAAACTATTATGTGTGTGCCTTTAGAGGGCACCAATCTGTGCCAGTAATGTCCACTGCAAAGCAAAGTTCTCTTAGTTTCTTGGCCCCAAGAAGTGACCATGGCTTAGCACCTGGGTCGGGGCTGGGAAAACCACTGGGGAAGTTACAGAAAACGTCACAGGGGTCAAGGAGGAGGAAGAAGGTAGCATACAAAGCAGGGAGTCATTACTATTATCACACACAAAAATAGATACCCAATGGATGCAAGGCATTGAATTTGTAGTGCAGATAAGGGATGGAGGTGAGGGTCGGGGGAGGAGATGGCACAGCAGCAGAGGGAGATACTATTCCAAAGAGGCTCAATTGCTGGCTCCTTTCCTCCTAAAAGTATAATACCAGTGTCTATCTGCAGGGGAAGGGAGGGCAGGAAGACAAAACCAAGAATATCATAATCTGATCTAAGGACTAAGGTCCCCTTCCCCTTTACACTGCTGCCCAACATTTTAAGGAAATGTCAGGAACAGGCAAGCAGCTGGTCTATGCACTTTGAGGCTGAGGCCAGAGCTGGGCCTGGAGCACCACAAAGGCAGTATTGTTTCTGGAAAAAGGCAGTGGGTATCGGCACTGGGAGATAGCTAACCTACTCATACATGGGCACGGTCTTAGGGAGCTAGTCACTGACAGCCTGCAATATTTAAGCCTGAACATCATTAATGCCCCTTGAGGAATAGAGAGGTGGGCCATTTTACTTGAAATGGACTGCCATGGAGAGTCAGTGAATGGGCCAGGTAGGGGAGAGGGCCAGCAAAGAGCAATTCTATTCAGGCTTGTATTTGGGGAATGGGGAAGGAAAGACACTCCCTTGTTGCTCCTGTTGCTGCTGCTGCTTTCCTCTGACTCCCTTGACAGGGGCTGTGGGACCTCCTTGGGAACTGGGGAGGCTGCCCACAGGGTACCAGTTGGCACCTACAAGTTAAGGCAAACAAGCCAGTAGAGCACATTGAAGAAGAAGAAGGTCACTGGGAAAACAACTCGTGAGTAGTTATCCAGGCGGTAGATGTGGATGAAGAGGCGGCCCTGTTGCCAGATACTGCCCTCACAACTGGGAACCACGCAGAAGTACTTCTTGCACCACTTGCAGCAACCACCAGGGCTCTGGATGGTATCTCGGCTGAGAAACTGCTGAGCTGGGCAAGATGGACCCTCCTCTCCATCACTCTCTTCAGAGTCTTCGATCTGGCACACAAAAGCTTCTGGATGCTGGTGGGCACGGGCACAGGGAGGGGTAAGGGCATGGGCACGAATAGGTGGCTGAAATGGAGAAGTAAAGAAGTGGGAAAAGTCAAAGATGAATCAAGTTTAGGTGCTGCCCCAAGGTTTCTGGAGGTTCTGTCCTTGGCATACTGTTTTTTGACTACCCCCCTCATTCCCAGCATGACATCAAAAAGTTTATTCAACTCTGCCACCAACTTCAGGTTCCCCACCCCATCACTTGGTGAACTGGCCATCCATGTGCCATTAGTCCTAGTGCCCTCACTTGCATGCCTCCACACTCCAAAAGCTTGCCACCACTCCCATACCCAGGTCATACATGGCGAAGTTTTAGAGAAGCACGGGGTTTCATCCGGTTGTAGGTCAGAAAGTTGAGCACAGCAAACTCCATCAGAGCACAGAAGCAAAAGACGAAGCAGATGGCAATATAGAAATCCAAGGCTGTGATATAGGAGACACGTGGGAAATTCTTACGGGAAAATGTGCCCAGTGTGGTCATGGTGAGTACAGAGGTTATTCCTGTGAAAGCACAGTAGTAGAGGTGGGCTCAGCTACCGATCCATATATTACACTGCTGAAAGGACCCTTGAGAAAGCAATTCTGTGCCCATTTGTATGTATTGCCCACTTACCTAAAGAGGTCCTGGCTGGAGCAGAGTCTTTCTTGATCCAAAAGGAAACCCAGGAGAGCATTGTGGTCACAGAAGAAGGGACATAGTTTTGAAAGGCTACAAAGCCAAACCGCCTGCTCACACTGAAGAAAAGCGTCATGACCATGAAATCACCTGGAAGACATAAAAAATACCACTTCATTACAGCACCGACATGAGGGTCTCCCCCAGATAGGACAAACACATTAAGGGTCTTGTTCAGCTCATGGGCTCCACACCACAGTCCTAAGATAGAGGCACATTATTCCAGTGCCTTATACAGAGAATCAGAAGAAACCCAGAGAGGAGACTCATTGCAAGACCCATGGTCAGTTAAGAGCTAAGCCAAGGCCAGAAACCTCATCGCTTCTTTCTCAGCCCACTGCCCCACACCCAGTGTCTGTTTTCTGAGAGTGGCAGAAGTGTAAGATGAAAGTGAAAAAAATCAGTTAGCCCTCTAGGTATCAGGACCACACAGCTACTGTCCAGATGGATGACAGAGACCTTCACATCCATTAAGGTGCCATATCTAATCTGCAGAATCATAGCCTGACACATGCACTACTGGCCTTTACAATGTATACTCTCAGGGAATAAACCAAGAGTGCTTTGTGCTGTGGTGGGGGAAGCACAGAATCCATTTGGCCTCCTTCCTATTCATTTGTGTGCTGGTAAAATGCTTTAGTTAGCACTGTTGTATCAAAAGCTAAAAGAAATCACTTGCTCATCCCAAACCTCTGATGGTTCCCTATTCCACAACAGCTATAGAATCAAATGCACACTCTAACCTGACACTAAAGGCCCACCATGACCTGGCTCCAACTGACTGACATCTTATACACACACATGCGAACACACACACCTTCCTGTAAGCTAATCCCATACACTCTCAGATTCCCTGAGATGGCTTGCCTATGTTCACCAATATCCAAAACCTAGACTGCCTGTCCTTAGTCTATTACCCTAATCCAAACTGAATATTTCAAGAAAATAGAAGAATTAGCTGAAAGTGAAAATTGGGGCATCATGTCCTTGATGTTGTTTCTTCTCCTATACAGTGATGGCTCTTATAGTACCTAATGAAAACCTACATCTCTAGTTGGCACCTTCTATTAGACCCTTCACGATGCCTTATATTCTGACACACTCATCCCAAACACTCTGTGTTCTCATCATGACCCCAGAGACTCTGGGGGCTTTCCTCAGCCCAGAAACTTCCATTTTATTTTCAACATCACATAGGGTTTGTGATAGCTCAAATTCTGGTTCCTTAGTGAAGCTAAATTCCAAACTTCTACCTAAATGGTGCTGTAAAATTCCTTGGCTTTGAGTTAGGTGGGCTTTTTAAATCTCTCATGTAAGCCCTGTGGCTTGCCTCTTGCCTATCCAAGCCCAGCATGGGCTAGAACTTAGCAGATGCTCAGTGACTCTTGCTACTGCCTGGCAATAGCTTGGTAAAGCAGACCAGAACACTAACATGTCCACATGTCCTCTTATTTTGGAAAGTAGATCACCTGCATAGCAGGTCTAGGTATGTTGGAGCTAAACAAGAAGAGCAGCCTTTCTTACTCACTTTGGCAGCACTGACACTTAAAGGGTAAGAGTTCTCTGGAAAAAGGTAAGGATGTGGCCTGGGGTCAGTGGAATATCTGTATTCAGAGTAGTAACTGTGGGGATAGAACTCCTCCCCCAGGGCTGCTGCAGGAACCACTCACACTTGCCTACTGGCCAGAATGTATTTACCAAGTTCTTAGTTCTCTTGCCCTGAGGTCTTGACTGCAATTTAAAACAGCCCTATTTAGCTACAACCACTCCCTGCAAAATATATATTCTTGTTGCAAGATTTATTATCCTATCAGCTTTTCCTATGTTTATCTCATTTATTCCAGCCAAAGAACAACCTTCTCCACCTGTCAAGATATGGAAATTTGTTTCTGAAAGCTGAGGGAAGGATACTAACACATAATTTCTTACTCCTGAGGAATAAAGGAGCATGGGTAAGGGAAAAAACGTATCTGGGGCTGAGGAGCCAAAGTCAAAGCCAAGCAAAACAACCCCCCCCCCAAAAAAAATTAAAGATGCTTCTGCTCATCTCTCATTTGGCCAGACCAGAGTTGGTCTCTGTGCTGTTAGAGGAACATAATTTAATAGACTGTGTCCAGAGGACTGGGATTAGAAGAATGAGTGGACCCTAATCTGTGAAGAACAAGAAGGAAAAGAAACTAGACTTCAGAGTCTATGAAAGATTGTGACCCTGGACTAGGACCATAATACTGGTCCTTTAATGTTGACCCCATGGAAGAGTGACCGGGCTTACCGTAAGTTCAGTAGTTCTAGGGAAAAATAACTAGGTCTAAAGGGTAGGAGTTCCAGAAATTCCAATTTCAGATGAACAGGGAGTTTTCTGAGGGACAGAGTTGTCCAGAGAAGGAAGAATCTCCCTTGTGAGAAAGTGAAGTCCTAATCATGGGTAAGACTCCATCAGAGTCTCAATAGCCACCAGTGAAAAGTTAACTCACTCACTGGGGGCAAGGCTGCACTCTCTGAAGCCTTCTGAAGCAGAGATTCTCTGGTTCAAGGCCCAAGGTGACCAAAGTAGCAAGCTACCACAGCATTCTGAACCCTTCGGAGCTGGTACATAAATCTGCTTCAGATAGAAAGAACTGCCCAGAGGCTGATGGGAAGAGTTTGGGACCAGCCTCAAAGAGAACTATGATATTGGAGAAAGCATAATTAAAGAACAACTAGGCTGTAGCAGAAGAGAAAGAAGCCCTCCTCCTTCTCCCCCAAGAACCCTCCTCTCTCCCAAGGAGGGCTGGTGCTTACCTATTGTCATTGCTTTGGTGATGATGCTGGCTCTGGGGCTTTGTAGTCACTAGGGCACCATTTTGAAACAATGCACAACCATCTACTAAACGGAACCACTAGTGACTTGAAAGCCCCTGGGCCTTGTCTCTTCTGCCACTTTTGATGATGGGTCCCCACCTGTCTGGGAAAACTGAGGTGCAGCAAGGCAAGAGGCAGGCCCATGGTTAGCTGGCAGAAGAGCAAGGATCCCAAGTCAAAGGTAGCACAACTGCTTACCCAGAGACCCTGAGAAAAAGAAAAGCATTTGTAAAATAGCCCTCTGCCCCTGCCTAGTACTGTGCAAGCAAAGCTCTAGCCAGATGAGCATGAGCTATTCCTCACCCAGTGACCAACTCTGTAAGTGCAGCAAAGCAGATTTTCTGCCTAGCCACACAGAAACAAAACAAGACTCCTTCGATGGCAAATGGCTGGTTGGGTGACTGGCTCCATCTGCATTCTGGAAACGATGAGGGCAGTGCCTCTACTGCCCTGACTTGGTCAGTACATGTGAAGAGGGTTTCCAGGGCTGCTCTGGGAGCAATCCTGGGGAGGTCCCTTAGAGTCTCATTGAGATCACCTAGGAACACAAGCAAAGACACTCATATCTGATTGGAAGCTGACATTGAAAAGATCCAGGATCCTCCCCTTTAGTCCTTGTTAGGTACAAAGTCAGAAAACCAATGGTCACCATGTCCATGTTGAATCCACCATGAAGGCTTTGACAGGAATCTGTGTTTGTTAGAGCTGCTTCTTTAAAATAAACGTTGATGTAGTAGCAATTGTAACTGCTGAAATTTCCCCCATACTATCCCAGCCCTCACCTAGCTGAGCTTAGAACTCTAGCTTCCACTTCCCATTAGGACCAACTTTGTTTTCCACTCAACCAGTTTGAATTGGTTCTGGGTATGGAGAACTCACATGAGCTCCATTCCCCAAAGTCATCCAAACAGGCCGGTTGTAACAAAGACCTAGAAACTGAAGGGTCTACATGACAAAGCTAGTTGCAAATCCTGACAGCAATAAAACTTTTAACTACTTACCTACCATCTCAGGGACTTGGCAAAGCACTTACTTCTTTGCAGATGAGACTGAGATGTAGTTACAAAGTCTCAGTTTCCTCTGCAAACAGTTGTAAGTGCTTAGCATTTACAAGACAGGAATCATGTTCTACATTTCCATGGGATGATTACATACATTTATATGTATGGATGGCCACGTCCAGTCATCCCTACCACCCCCCTGGGCCTCTGCCTAACCCTGGTTTCAAAGGCACACGTACCAGCTGGGGTTGAGATAGTTTCAGTAGTGTTGGTCACTCCTGTAAAATCAAACTGAAAGAGCTTCCAGGAATTCTTCTCATTGATTTCAAGCTTGAAATCTTCCCATTTGTAGATCATCTCACTCTCAGGATAGGAAACTGTAAAGCAACATGGGAAGGAGGGTCCTGTGAGACTGGGAAGCCCAGCTGTCTCCACCAACATGGAGTCTGAGCAATGCCTTGGAGTCCTGACTCTGGCCTCACCAGCTGTGGGACCTTGCCCCTCTTACCTCATTGTTGAAGTCCATTCAGTACGTACATTTACTGAGCATTCCTTAGTACCAGGCTCTGTGCTGGAAATATAAAGATGAGCAAGGCAGGAGCCTTGCCCTCAAATATTCACATTTTATTGAGTAAGATAGTAAGTATACTTCTGTAATTGTTGGAAGTGCTGAGAAACCTCCACCCATGGGACAGTGGAAAAACAGAGGAGGGAAAGACCACTTGGGGACACACCTAACAAAGATTTCATAGAGTAGGTAACGTTTCCAATAAATCTTAAAAGCTAAGTAAAATACTCTCTGTATGGGTGAGGCTGAAAGGGTGAGGAGGGCGTTCTATGCATAGAAAGGTGAAAATGCCTGATGGATTATGGAAATGCCAAAAGTTCAGGATGGCTAACTCACAGAGGCTGGATGAAGCATACAGGAATGGGTAATAGGGGCCAGTTAATGAAGTACCTTGACGGTCATTCTAAGGAATTTGGAATTGATCCATCACAGTTCAGGGAGGATTTGAAGCTAAAACATGACTGGTCTAGATGATGATTCAGCCAGGGCACCCTGGTCATTATATGAAGATGGCTTGTTGACAGGGAGACAAGTTTTGGGAGGCCAATGCAGGAATCTGGGCGCAATAAAATGAATGAAGGCAGGAATCAAAGTTGTGGCAGTGAGAATGCAGAGAAATAGGATCAATAGAGACTCAGGAGGGAAAACCAACAAGATGTGTTGATTGATTAGATGTAGGAGGTGATGGAGAAAGAAGCATCAAAGTTCTTGGCTTGGACAACTGAGTGGCTGATGGCGCCTTTCAATGAGACAAATGTGAACACAGAGGCAACACATTTGTTTTGGGGGTAGAGGTTGGGAGGAGACAATGTATTTAGTTCTGGACATGTTTGGTTTTAAAGTGAAGATGTTGTGAAAGCCCGAGTGGAAGATGGCAAAGACCTAAGCCAAGGTACTGACAGTGGAGATGGAGAGGAGCAGACATACTTGAATTACACTTCAGAGGTGGGTGACTGACTTGAGATGGAGTGGAAGGAAGAGGGAAGAACCCAACACGAGGTCCAGGTGAAGCAACACAGTATTGTCAGCAGGAAAGGAGATGAGGAGGCTCTGGGCAAACCTGGCACCATCTTAGGAGAAAAGCAGAGGCAGAAAAATGGAAAGGGCAAGGATGAGAAAAAAGAAGGGGCTCAGCATGACTCTGGGGCCCCAGAGACCTAAGAAGGTACTCACAGCTAGAGAAAGACAGAGGGCAAGAGTGAGAATCCATTGGAAATTTGAGCATGTGGAGTAAACATCCAGCATCAATGGTCATCCTGGAAGGGAGAAAGGAGCCTCATTAGGCTGGCCCTGAGCACTTAGGTATCCACCCACCTTGGGCCAGGGGACCACCACCAATGAGTGGCAACAGTAGGATTTGAAACAAAGAGCTCAAAGGAGAGACAAAAAGAGAGGAAGAACAGCTTGAAAGTATCTGGCTACTTTGGTTTCCATCATCAGAGGAATGTGTGGACCAATTTAGATGGGCTTTAGTTTCTTACCCATCCCAGCTTCCAGGACTTGCCAACATTCTCCCACTCTCTACCACCTTCCCACCTCATACCACCGATAACACAACCTTCCCCTGCCAGACATTCAAATGTCCAGCCTGCTCTTAGGTATCTTTCCAACCGCTGTGTTGCTGCTCCGCCTGGACAATTCCACCACCGTGGACGTGTCTTTACATCCAGTGCCCACTTGGGATGGAATTGTCCAGGCAATGCAGTCGTACTCTAGTGGGGAGAGGGGGACCTGTGGACTGGGAGCCAAATAACTGGGTACCAGTCCCAGCTCTGCCATGAACTTGGTGTGTGGCCTTAGGTAATCTTTCTATTTTGAGGGCTGGTGTCTGTATCTATACATGAGGGGGTTGAGCTCAAGGTCTAGCAAAGCTGGAAAGGCCCTTAGAAATATCATTCAGGATGAAACCTATATCCATGGTTCTTTGGTAAAAAGAGTCCCAAGAGGTAATTCCAGAGGCTTGACATACCTAATTGTGTACAACACTTTGCCATCCTTGTGGATGCGAACCATCTGGTTGGGCATGGTGATCACATGCTCTTGAGTCCTCTTAGAATTCCTAAAAAAGGTGTCTGGGATCCATAGCTGGCTCACCATGTTGCCATTAAGAACAAAACTCTCAAAGCTGCCATTGTAACGGAGGCGTTCATCATACCAGGTCTGGCAGAAGGTGATGTCAATGGTGTATTCCTGGTGGGATTGATAGAAAAGCACACACCTAGAGCTGTACAGGCAAAGAGTATTCTCATGCCGTCCTGTGAAGGGTCTATTGAGCAGATAGGAACCTACTTAGATTTGCACAGAGGAAGACAACATGAATTGGGCTGTAGGAGTTTTCTAGTTCCAGGTATTCCCAAAAGAAAGGAACATTCCCAGATAAACAACAATCAGGGAAGACACATTTCATCTAGAAACAGACAGGCAATGGTGACTTAATTGTGCAGGCTGGGCTCATCACATCACCACTACCTGGTAGGGTTATGGGATTACTCCAGCCAGGTTAACACCCTCTCAGCCTCCACATTTCCATAGCAAACCAAAGATTTCAACTCAAAATCATCTTAAACATTACAAATACACACACACGTTTGGTTGTATATGATGAAGTTTCCCCTTTTAGGGTTTATTTGGGGAGCACAAATGTTAATTAACCTCAATCCTTCATTCTTCAGACTTATATTTTAAAATGAAGTGCTTTGAGAAGTGTGTATTTAGTCTCATGTTTTTTGAATAATTGTTTTGTTTTATTTTTCATTTTAAACAAGGGCACCTGACCTCTGAATGTGTGTGTGCATATGCATAGCTATACCTGTGATTATTTGGTCTCCAGATGATATTATCTATCCCATAAACTGTCTGTTAAACATTGAGAAGGATGTTTTTATAATTCTTTTATTGTTATGTTAATCACCATACATTACATCATTAGCTTTTGATGTAGTGTTCCATGATTCATTGTTTGTGCATAACACCCAGTGCTCCACGCACAACGTGCCCTCCTTAATACCCATCACCAGGCTAACCCATCCCCCCACCCCCCTCCCCTCTAGAACCCTCAGTTTGTTTTTCAGAGTCCATCATCTCTCATCGTTCGTCTCCCCCTCTGACTTACTCCCCTTCATTCTTCCCCTCCTGCTACCTTCTTCTTCTTTTTTTGTTTCTTAACATATATTGCATTATTTGGTTCAGAGGTACAGATCTGTGATTCAACAGTCTTGCACAATTCACAACGCTCACCATAGCACATACCCACCCCAATGTCTATCACCCAGCCACCCCCTCCCTCCCACACCCCACCACTCCAGCAACCCTCAGTTTGTTTCCTGAGATGAAGAATTCCTCATATCAGTGAGGTCATATGATACAAGAAGGATGTTTAATAGGAAGAAGCATGAGAAGCTAGAGGTTTGCACTACTGGTATTGAAGGGCAAAAAACAGACTGTAATAGAATTGCAAGTAGTGTGAAGAACAAGTGCCAGAACTAGGCCAAGGGGGAAACTTGAGGGCTAGCCCAACTTCCTTTACTTTAAAGGTAGGGAAACTGAGGCTCAGAGAGAAAAGGACCTGTCCAAAGTCACACAAATAGCTAATGGCAGCATATTGACTCTGATGCTCGGAAAACCATTACCATGACCTTGCCCTGGGATGGTCTTCACTGATTTCCCTCTCTAGTGCTTATTTCACTTGCACCAATAATCCATTTGGGTACCAAGGTCCAATTTTCCCCTGTAGAATCCCTAGGTCTTTCTCCTGAGTTATCTTGCATCAAACAATGAACACCAAGCAGAAACCTACAGCTTAGAGGCCAGTAGAGCCCTCAAGGGAAAGCTTGGCTTTGCTGCCTAGGCCAAGAGGTGTTGAGAGCCATTGCCAAATTGCTGGGAGCTAGCCTACCAGACTGAGAAGGTTCCCTGGAGTAGTCCAGAGAAGCAGACAGAAAAAAGCCTAACTACCATTCAAATGGAAGCCCCCAGCCCTGCTCCAGCCAGCCCCACCAGCCTTCATAGGTGGCCTTCAGAGTGTTTCTACAGTCCCAAGTAGCTGGCAGTTCCAACTTGGCCTATGGAGCCTCCTTCATTCCTAGGCCATGTGAACTATAGCTAGGGGAAGTCTTCCCTCCACAATCCATGCATGCTGTGCTCTTGCTCTATGTCAGTGTTTCAAATGAGCATTTAATTTCTATTTAACCAGATACCAATTGTAAATTCATTACACAGCAACTGATAACTAACAGCTCAATTTTTCCCCAGTTTGACAAGGGAGCTTGGGTTGTACATCTTTTTTAGCTCAGCTGAAACTCTAGAAATTCAGTGTCAAGGAATTGGCTTAATTAGGATTGCTTGCAACAATTATCACAGCAAAAAAGCCTTAGCAACTGTTGATGCTATGACGGGCAATTATTCCCAGACTGGTCACTGCCTTCTAAGCTTAGGCTAGATGTTTCAAAAATTTAACCAGGAAACTGGTAGAAACATTTGATTTAAATCTCCATGCTATGGGCTCGGGTTTCTCTCCCTAAGAACTAATCCTATGCTCTATGCAGCATCTGATTAGCTGAGGGGTGTAGGAACTCTCTTTGAACCAACCACACTCCTTCTGTAACAGAATGCTTGCTGAGAGGCTCAGTTGCTTCAAACGTAAAATGAAGATCCCAGTGGCAGCCTTACCTGCCATAAGCTGTCACGAGGGTTCAAGGAGACAAGTATGCTCTGTTCATTGGTTGTGTGAGAGAGATACACACTCCCTCCTTACCAAATACAAAACTCCACAGTGTTACCAAGGAAAAGTAGACTGTACAAGAACTGAGAACTCCCACAATTTTAAAGAACTATTTGGAAATATGTAAAAGACCAGACTTCTTGGGGGAAATTTAATACCACATGAGTATTTGGCATCTTCTAAAGGCACTTGGCCTAGGTTAAAGCCACACTTTATTGGCCAAAGAAAATCGAGTTGTTGGCTCCTCTTTGCACGAGTTCTGTGCTGCATGACAGGTTCAGTGGCTGCTAAGTTATTAGACTGTATTCCTTGGGCTTGTTAGGTATCAGGGAAAAAAAGTGACTTCTATAGTACATCTTTCATAATTCATTTGCTCAGTTAACATATACTGAGTCCTTGACACCAAGGAAACCATAATCAGGAGAACAAGGCAGATAAAGAGCACATAATTACAATACAATGAGGTAGGGAAGATCAGGTAAACAACTATGATACAAGCTAGAAAAATCTGAATCCCAAAGAGAGGAGTGTGGTGTGAGTACGAAGGGAACAATTAATAGCTGTGGAGGTCAGAGAAGATGCCATTAGAGATAGACCCTGAAGGATAAGATTATGACAAGTAGAAAATTGGAGCAATGGCATTCCAAACAGGAAATAGCTTGAACAAAGACTCAAAGGTACAAGGTGATTTGGTAATACCCATACTCTAGTGTGACTAGAGCATGTGGTCTCTAAAGGGGTGGAAAAAAAATAAAATCAGAGCTCTGGGTTGGCTCCAGTCATGGAGGGCCTTGACCACTAAAGTGTGGTGTTGAACTTCATGCTTTAAGCCAGGTCAGACCTACAGGAGGCACATCACACGGGAGGCTACTGGGTCAGTAGGTAGACTGGGGTAGGCAGAAACCTTGAATTTTGCATATTCCAAGGAGAGATAAGAGAGGCTAACTGAGGATGGTCCTGACACTAGAATGATAGTAATGGAAAAGGAAAGAGAAATGAGAGAAGCAGTCTTACAACAAGAGTTAGTAACTATAGACTTAAATCTATAAAAATCACTATCAGAAAAAAAGAGCAGTTCCATTGTGGTGTTTAAAGTTGCTTTATTATTTTTATTTTGAATGGAAGACTAGAAGATATGGTCAGGACTCTGAAAGTCCTCTTCAGGCAGCAAGGGACTTACCTTTTCCCACCTTCTAGAGTAGAGTCAGTGTTGGTTACAATATCCCCTCTCCAAAACAAAAACAAAACCAAAACCACAAAACTCTTAGACACAGAGCAGAAAAAACAAGTATGTGAAAGGGCCCATGGGTCAGCTCTCTGGGCTACGAGACACTGCAATCAAAAATCAGTACTCACCATGTCCAGAATAGAGATAGGACCAAGAGTGTTGACAGAGAGCTCAACAGTGACCACAGTGGGCTTTTCTGCAAAGGAAACAGACGTGGCCGAAGTAAGTGTCAAATAGGGGCAGGGACAGGGGAGGGTATGGTCAGAGGGGAGAACAGGGAGATGGGTGAGGACTAGAGACATGGTTTCAACATCCAGACCTATTTCTTTCTTTGTTCTTTCATGGCAAGATCCAATGCACAGACTGTTAAGAGCTGGACATACCTTGAAGGTCAGTCATCTAGTCTACTCATCTTATTTTATCTTACCATATCTTCTAGTCTTTCATTCAAAATAAAAATAATAAAGCAACTTTAAACACCACAATGGAACTGAGGGGGAAAAAAGAAAAAAAAGAAAAACTGAGGGGGAGAAAAGAAAAAAAAAAGTCTAGACCAAGGTCAAGAGCACTGCTGAGATGAGAGTTGATACCTCTTACCTGACAGGTCAGCAGCAGATGTTCCTGGCCATGTGCACGACACCGTCACCAATACCCTACACCCATTATCCACACCTCTGCCCTCAACCTCCTGCTCCAGGAGGGGAAGAACTATGTTCTGCTACTCACCACCTATGCCAGGGCGCAGTTTGTGGTCATAGTTGTTCAGGATGCTGTTCAGAATGTGAGTGGCTGCTGGCAGTTTCCCAAGTCTGCGATGGGGACCAGTAAGGGTGGGCGTTGTTTCCTCAAAGAGGAGCTTCTTTTCAGGAGCCTGGAGCTGGGGCCCATAGACGTCCTCATGGGCAGAGGGTCCATTTTCTGATTCAACATGAGGTTCTTCGCTCCTAGAACAAAAAACCAAACAAACAAACAAAAAAATGAAGCTCTGTTCTCCACTCTGTAGGGACCCCAGCTGAGGCCTTTTGGGACAGAAGCAAACCAAAGTAAGTCTGCATCCCAAGGCATAAAGAATG
Source organism: Zalophus californianus (assembly GCF_009762305.2). Taxonomy (NCBI): domain Eukaryota; kingdom Metazoa; phylum Chordata; class Mammalia; order Carnivora; family Otariidae; genus Zalophus; species Zalophus californianus. The sequence continues at coordinate 3,484,821 of NC_045612.1, read as the reverse complement.
ACTGGTAACAGCAAATTTTGAGCTAGTAACAGATTATATTTGTTAATTTCGTCTAAATCTTGCTGCTTTTTGGGGACTTCCCATACTATCCTTCCTTTATGGTAATTCTTTATTTTAAAAATATCCCAATAACAAAACCAAGCTCAAGATTTTAAAAGAACTTCTCAGTGTAAGATGAAGAGGGTATTGGTATATGAGCTTTGGCCAATCAGCTGCCGTTACTAGCCCTGGTCTCCAGTCTGCCTGACCAGCACCGCCGGGGAGCAAATGGGCAGGCAGAGGGCCAGGATTGCTGAGAAACGCTCCAGAAAGCCAGAATAGCCTCTCCCATAGAGAGCTAGGACACCGTGGGAATATTCTGCATTTCTTTGCTTTTCTGGTATTCACTGCTTTGGAGTTGGGGGCCAGGGATGAGGGGAAGCTCTGAGCACTGAGAAAAGGCAGGAGTCCTTTACTCAGAGACTGTCATCCAGGAGAGATGGCCGACTGAAGTCCAGCCTGAATGCCACAGCCATGCACCACAGCCAAAAAATAAGAATTAAATTAAATAAAACAAAAAATTAAAAAGCCATCTGGCAATGTATGAAACTCACGGATGGTGTTAGAAGTTAGGGTCCCGGTACTTTTGCTGGGAAGCAGTGAGGAAGTGGGCTTCAGGGGGCTTCTGAGGTTCTGGTCACGTTCTAGTCCCTGATGTGGGTGTATTGATAACAGTGTGGTCATTTTCTGACAACTCACCAGCTACACACTAAAGATTTGAGTACTTTTCTGCATATATGTTCCAATTCAATACAAAATTGTTTTGAAAAATAAAAATGCTAATAAAAATCTGCTAATATATGGATCTTATTTGGATCCTGATTTCAAAAGGCAAACTAAAACACAAACAAAAAACATTTATGACACAGCAAGGGAGATTTGAACACTGACTGGATAGTTTCTTCACCATGACAAAATTATTCTAAAATTTTTGGTGTAATAGTGTTATTTTATTATGTGTTTGGAGTCCTTATGACTAGAAATGCATACTAAAATAATTGCATAGGAAATGATATGATGTCTGAGATTTGCTTTAAAATAATTTAGGCTGAAATAGAGAGTGGGTGGGGGACAGAGAAATTAACTGTGGTCACGAATTTGTAATTAATGAGGCTGGTTATGGGTACATAGGGTTTCACTTTATTGTTCCCCCTACTTTTCTGTATCTTTGAAAAAAATTATAATTAAAAGCTTTTTAAAAACCTTCAGCAAAATTAATCTATGATGTTGTAAAGCAGGAGAGTGGTTTCCTTTGGGTAGGAGGGTGTACCGGGTGGGGGCACATGGTGAAGCTTGTGGGGGTTAAGTGGAGAGGACTAGCAACATAGGCAAGGTTTCTGTGGTGCAGACCACAGACAACTTGTGCAGCAAAACGCATTTTTCTGCGGCATTACAAGCTCTTAGAACTGCCTAACTGGCATACAGATGTGCCAGATTTATGCCATTTCTCATGTCTGAAGTGGCTAATTCCCACTCTGGGCAAGGGGAGAACTGAGCCTGAGAAAAAGCAGTTTCCATTTCCAAATAACACATGCAGAAACGTCCTCTTTCCCGGAGGCATCCCCCCCCCCCCAGTCCTCTGACTGTTGGAGGGCAGAGGGAGAACAGAGGCCTGACACCCTGCAAAATGAATGACGTGGCTAGGAGCATGGCACAATCCGGACTGGGACTGCCAGCCAAGACCACCCAAATGTCTGAAGCCAACAACAAGAGCCCCAACGTTCAAGGGGTAAACAAACAAGCAAAAGCCCAGGGACCACTGAAGCCCCCCTGCTCCCAAACTATGTCTGCGATGAAAATGATATCAGAAGGTCTTGAGGTCGCTGTAGTTCTACAGCATTTGCCAGTAAAATACAAACAAAACAAACACACTCATCCAGGAATCCTTGAGGTTAAGGAGCTGCTGACACTGCATACCTTTCCTCAGCCAGCCATTAAGCCCCCTTTCAAGGCTAGAAATAATAAAATCTTGAAAAACACTCATGTACTGGACTAGTGGAATCTTTCCATGGGACCTTTTCATGCACTTACATCCCTCTATATGCAATGGTCCAAGATGGAGCTGAAACTCCACATCCCCCCCCACTACTGAGGATGCTCTTTCAACTAACCATGGAGGAGGGAAGGAGAGGAGGACGGGACTGGCAATGCTCTAGAAGGAGGCCCACTGGGTTGTTTTTTCCCCCAAATCAGCCCTCTTTTTCACCTTACAGATGAAGAAACTGAATCCCACCTGGGGGAAGGGCTGTGCCCAAAGTCACCACCATTTGAGGCTGAGCTTGGACCAGAGCAAGATTCCCTGGTTTGAGGTGGCCCTTGCCAACACACCCCAAGGCCACCTCCAGCTCCTTGCTGACATCATGGGTTGCCATGCTGACAATGTCTGAACACCAGTTACTTGGCCTTTGCCTCCCCACCCACTCCAGCGGACTGGAAGGGTAGTTTCCATGTCAACAGCCCCTCCTCCCAGCTCTTTTTTTTTTCCTGCTCCTCCTGCTTCCTTCTGCCCCCACTCCCAGACCCCATGCCAGCTCTCCCAAACAGTTCAATTCATATCTGGAGGGATGTGGATGGCTGGAAATTCCTAGCACGCATTCAGAAATATTTGCCAAGCCCCTGCTGAGGCCAACCCCCACACCCCAGGACACCGGTGAGCCAGCAGGGAGCCCCACAGCCCCTCCCCTGAAGAGCTTAAGCATTCTGGGGTGAGGAGAGAAGCCATCTCCCCTCTCCCCAAAACAGATAAGCAAGACAGGAGCCCAGTGCCATGGAGACTTCTGGAATGGAAACCGTCTCAAAAATATGAAGCAGTCATCTCCTACTCTATAAAGTCAGAAGTTCAGGGAACAACCTTCCTAGCAAAGTCTCAGGGCCAGAAGAAAGTGTGAAGGAACCTGGCTGCTCAAGGGAAACCTGTTGTTAGCCTTTGTTACAGGGGATGGGGATTGAAATCCAGGACCCAAACCTCAGACCTCAGAGAGTAACAGTCTCTGACCTCAGGCTCTGGTCAGCCCAACACCCAGCAGGGTGTCTGGTGGGAGGGGGGGAGATGAAGGAGGAAAGGGGAGGTTGGCGGCAGAGAGGAGTGGGGTGGATAACTGGGGCGGGAATCCTTGGACTAAATTGGGGCCAGCGCCTGGGACTGGCACCAAGAGACGCGGCGGCAAGGGAAGCAAGTAAAGTCAGAGTTATCTGGCACAGTGCCTGGTAGTTAGTAGGCGCTCAGAAAAAGAAATTTGAATTAGAGGACACACAAGCCAACACTCCAGCATTTAGGCGCAGTTTCGTTCCCCAAGCCCGAGCGTCTTTCTGGGCGCCACCTTCCCAAAGTCTGCCCCAGTCCTCAGAAGCACAAGCCTACGCTGGTCGGTCATCCCGCGGGCCACTCGCTTCTTCCCACTGAAGACCCGGAGAGAAGCGTGCTCGTGTCCCCCGGCCGTCGCCGTGGTTTTGGAGAGCGGGAGTCTGAGGACCGGAGCGGCCAGGGAACAGGCGTCCCGGCTTGCTTCCTGGGCGCTCCTTCAGGGGTCTGGGGTGCCCATCCTAGAGGGAGCGGGTTGGAGGCTGGCAGCGCGTCCCGGGGACCCGGGATCCAGCTAGCTTGCGCAGGGGCTGGGAAAAGGTGGGCGCAGCGCTTGAGGAACGCAGGGGCGCGGGGGTCCGGGGAGCTGGCCTAGCTCCAGGGGAGAGGGAGCTGGGCACAGAGGGCTCCTGGGTCCCGGGATAGAGACTCACCTAGACGGAAGGATTATGGACATGCCCAGGAGGATCAGGAGAACTTTGGTTAACATCGTGGTGGGGACCGGCGCGACCACCTGTGCGGAGGTCGCTGCGCACGGTCTGGCCGCACTGAGCGCGTTGTGCAGGGTTTTGTTGGGCTCCAACTTCCACTCCTCCCACTCGCCCCGCCCCGCCCCGCGCCCCCCACCTTGGCCCCGCCCCCTGAGCCCCGATGGAAATCTCCGACGACTTGTTTGCCGCTGCTGCGGAGAGTAGGGTGGATAGGCTTGGGCGGGCGGAAGGAAGGCGGAGGGAGTAGAGGAGGAGGCCCTGTCACCGAGGCCCCCCGCCCCCCGCCGCCACGACTGCAGCGCTGCCAGACAGCCAGGGGCGGGGGACGGGAAAAGGGAGGAAGAGGCGAGCTGGCGGCGCGGGCCCCAGGCAGGGGAAACCGGAGGCCCGCGGCTGCGGCTGGGAGGGCGGCCACAGACTGGGCCCGGCTAGGCAAGATGGGGGACTGGGTGGGCTCCTGCCTCCTTATAGAATCTCTCCAGTCCGCTAGCGTACCGCGGGATCAAACTGTGGCTTCCAGCCCTCGGCTCCCTCCCCTATCACCTGTTGCGTCCCCAGGTCTTCTGGCCTCTGAGATTTCCCCTACCCTCACTCCAGACCTTCCAGTCCCTCAGAGTACATCTCTGGGCATCCGAAGGAAGCTGGTTGAGTACCTTCCTTGGCACAGGGGAAGAAGAGAGACTTGGTGGGGGGAGGTGTGTCTCTCCCAGCAAGCTCTGATCTGAGCTACTACACAAGCCAGTTTCTCAGGTATTTGGGGGCAGGGAAGGACCCACCAACAGAGGACCAGGCCTAGGCATTCACTGGAGCACTTTCCCTTAACTGCAGAGAGGCAATGACTGACTCAGTGTGGATCCAGGTTTAGCCCTAGGGCCTGGGTCTGAGAGGGACCATCTGGGACCTCAGAAAACTCTCCAAGACTGGCTGGCCAAATCTTTCTGGAGACTCGACTCTCAGTCATGCCAGAAAAAGAAGTGAGAAAGCACTGGGGGTGGGGATGAGGGTGGGGGTCAGTGCTCCCATTCAGTGGGGATAGTGAAGAGTCTCAAGCATCCTTGGACTTCCTCTTTGTCACCCAGACCCTCATGATTCACTTGAGAGGGGAAAGGATTGCAGAGATTTGCCTGTCAAGCTGATGCCAAATATTAGCAACATCCTCACCTGTTGCTCTAGAAGGGGCTGCGTGCATCTTAGCAGGAGGCTCCTTGGACAGCCTTTGCTGTACCAAACTAACCTGATACACCCTCTCTACCACCCTATCCCTATCCCGTCGCTCTGCTTTGTCATCTCCACAACACTATCCTCTAACTGATGATATTCTTGGACATTTCTTTGTGAGCTTGTTTCTAGTGGGTTTCCTCCACTGGAATAAGCTCAGTGACAGAAACCAAATCAAACCAAAAAACATGTCTGTTTGGTTTTCCACCATATCTCTGAAATCTAGATGAGTTCTGGGCACAGAGTAGGCACTCAACAAATATTTGTTTTTGGCCTGTGTGCAGCTGTGTATGTCCCAGTGCCACCCAGTTTACTGGGACCTAACCTCCCTTCAGCCTCTGTGCAAGGGAGAAGAAAAGACTGCAGGACATATTCAGGCCTCTTGTGTGCATGCTTCCTAGCCCTGGGGCAGGGCAAACTTCAGGGCTTGTGACCTGTGCAGAAGGGCCCCACTTTGTTTAACGCTTTGCTGTCCTCCTCTTGAAATTCTTAATAATTTTTGAACACATGGGGTGCCTGGGTGGCTCAGTTGTTAAGTGTCTGCCTTTGGCTCAGGTCATGATCCCAGGGCCCTGGGATCAAGCCCTGCATCGGGCTCCCTGCTCGGTGGGAAGCCTGCTTCTCCCTCTCCCACTCCCCCTGCTTGTGTTCCTGCTCTTGCTAGCTCTCTCTGTGTCAAATAAATAAATAAATAAAATCTTTAAAAAATAATTTTTTAACAAGTGCCCCTGCATTTTTATTTTTCCCTCGGCCCTGCAAATTATGTAGCCACTCTTGCCCCAGGGAGATATGCTGCAAAGCAGGGACCAGGCAAATGCAGAGCATTCCCAAGCTTACTACAGGGAGAAAGCTGCCCACCATCTGCCCGCCTTCCTGTCTAGCACCAGAGTGCTGCGCAGAGCGGCCTTGGGTTTGAAGTGTCTTATATGGATGTCCCTTCCTCCACTGACATTGGAGTTCCAAGAGATGGAGGTTTGACTGATTTCCCTGTACTCTCCTGGGTTGAGTGCAGTGTTTAATGACCAGCATTAGTTATATTTGAATAAATGATTGAGTCCCAGGCAGCCAAAAGAGGCAAGCAGTCACAGCTTTCTAGTCAGAGGACCGACCTGGGGCACCATTCTCTTAAGGGTAGAGATGAATCACATTTTGCCATATTCCTTACCCATCTCGTCCAATGGGATAGCTACAAGGACCTGTGGAAATTCATGAGCCTTCTAAAAGACAGGGCCTTTGTTGCAGCTCTCCTAGTACTTCCTGTGTGCTTGTCTAAGCCAGGCCATGGACTTGGCAATGGAGAGATATAAAGCAAGGCCTTGGACATAGTCTTGGTTCTCACATGTGTGGCTCAAGAGAGGAGAAGGGACTTCTCTCAGAAATTACTAGCACAAGGTAGAAAGTCACAAGTGCCTTGGAATTCCCAGGAAGACCAGGTATCCCTCTGGCTGGACAGTTCTGGAAACTGCAGGCAGGAGGAGTCTACGTTTTACAGGGACTTGAGACTTGTAGCAATAGATGGGCGTTACTGGCAGAGGTGCGGATATGGGCATTGCAAACATAAGAGTCAGTCAAGGTATTGAAATCAGAAATGTGTGGTGCTTGATAGAAAACAAGGAAGAGTTTGCTGGGAGCATTTGCATGAAGAAGCATAGTGGGAGAGAAAGCAGGCTTGACAGGCTATTTCTGGGCCTTGAATGCTGAGCCAAGAACCTGTACTTTGTATTGTAGGCAAAGGGGACGTTACAGAAGATTTTCAAACAGGGACATTGCATGTCAGAACTGTTCTTCAAGGAGACCCCTCTGATAGGTCAGCCAAGAGTTGGTACAACCACTTTGGAAAACAGTGTGGAGGTTCCTCAAAAAATTAAAAATAGAGCTACCCCCTGACCCCGCAATTGCACTCCTGGGTATTTACCCCAAAGACACAGATGTAGTGAAAAGAAGGGCCATATGCACCCCAATGTTCATAGCAGCAATGTCCGCAATAGCCAAACTGTGGAAAGAGCGGAGATGCCCTTCAGCAGATGAATGGATCAAGAAGATGTGATCCATATATATGATGGAATATTACTCAGCCATCAGAAAGGATGAACACCCAACTTCTACATCCAAATGGACGGGACTGGAGGAGATGATGCTAAGTGAAACAAGTCAAGCAGAGAAAGTGAATTACCATATGGTCTCACTTATTTGTGGAACGTAAGGAATAGCATGGAGGACATCAGGAGAAGGAAGGGAAAAATGAAGGGGGGAAAATCGGAGGGAGAGAGGAACCATGAGAGACTATGGACTCTGAGAAACAAACCAAGGGTTCTAGAGGGGAGGGGGTAGGGGGATGGGTTAGCCCAGTGATGGGTATTAAGGAGGGGCACATATTGCATGGAGCACTGGGTGTTATACAAAAATGAATCTTGGATCACTACATCAAAAACTAATGATGTACGGTGACTAACATAACATAATAAAATAAAATTAAAAACAAACAAAAAAAGAGAGTTTACAGGAAGGACAGACTGGAGCCCATTTTCTCCAAGAAAAGGAGTTGTATGGATCTGAATGAGAGCAGAGCCACCAGGATGATTAGAAGGGAGAGAGCAACATGGAGGAGGTTTAACTGACACAACTAATATCTACTGGGAGCGGGGGAGGAAGCAAAGGAAATTGGATTGCTAGAGAAGATGCAGGGTCTTCCCCAGGTGACCAGGGTGGCAGAACAGTAATAGGGAAGGCAGAGGAAGGGAGAGAGCTTTTAGTCACAATAATGAGAACTGTCCCTTGCATTTTGTGTTTCACTTTCCAATGTCCCAAGAACCTTCATATTTATTATCTAGGTGTGTGTGTGTGTGTGTGTGTGTGTGTGTGTGTGTGTGTGTGTGTGTGTCTCCCCACTTCTCTATCCTGTGCTGATCACTTCAAATATATCTCTCTACAACTTGATATTCAAGCTGGATATAAACAGAAAAGTTAATATATCAGCTGTATTTTCATAACTAAACCAAGCTACGCATTGATCAGAATAGCCGTGAGCAACCCCTTTGTCAGTTGTGAATGATCACATTTAATAACCAATACCAAACCACCATGTGTCATGCTATACATGTGGTTTAAGGCTAAAACCAGAGCTGCTGGTCATAAAATCTGTGTGTTCCTGTCTCGCTTGGCCCAAACTGTAACACATGCACAACATGTTTTTCCTATTAGACCAAGGGGAAAATACCGGTCCCAACAAGTTGTGCAAGATTCTTAGCTAGTTAAGTATCTGGGCTTATAGCAAGAACAAGATGCCTGGGACACTGGGGAAGCAAGCTGGAGGAAGAATTCTCTATAGGGCTGAGCTGGGAGCTAATATGGATGGAGGAGCAAACAGGGGACAACCAGCATTCAGAGCAGATAGACAGTAGAGATAGAGGCAGCACAGGGCAGTGATTAGGTCCTGTGCCCTACAGGTGGGACTGAGTTTGAATTTCAGATCCTCCACTAGATACTAGCTGAATGAACAAAACTTATGTGCCATTCTCACCATTACTGATAAATTACTGAAAAATAGTTCAGGCACACCTGGTATCCCTAAGGTCTTGAACAGTACCTAGGAAGTGTCTGACCATGGAGCAAGAGCCCAGCCCCAGATTTGCATGGCAGAGCTAGGCTCCTATTTCAAGAAGGTGATAATGGACTGGAAAAAAACATGTTCTAGACATTGGGGAATTGGGCCACTGAGGGAGCACCCTAGGCTGGTGGTACTCGGGTCCAGTCTACGAGGGAGGATAGGCATGGCTGGGGATGGAGATTGAGAGTCCCAGCACATGGGTGCTATTTAAAGCCATGGGACTAGATGCCATCACCCAGGGAGAAAGAAGATGGAATAAGCCTGAGTCATGAGAGAGCTGTCACAGTAGCCAACAGAAGAAAGGAGAATTTCTATTAGGATGGCAGGTTCAACAACATTCTAATAAGACAAGAATTGAATGATGCCCATTGGGTTTATCAACAGGGAAGTCACTGGCAAGCTTGACACAAGTTGTTGCAGTGGAGAATCTGGGGTGGGGGCCAGTTCACAGAGGGTTGAGGAGTACAGGAAAGGGTCAGTGAGAGAAGGGAGAATATGAACACAGCTTATCTGAGAAGTCTGGCTGGAAAGCAGGGAGAACTGTCACTGCTTCCCAGACCAAAAGTGGAGATGGGGTTTAATGAAGAGGCCATGTCTGATTCTTCTCTGGGTCCCTAGGACCTGGACCAAAGCCTTGGAGAACAAGAGAAAGAGGTTCAAGGAAGGATCTAAAGTGTCTTCTGTGAGGAATGAATGTGTGCAGTGAGGATGTGAAGTCAGAAAACACAGAGAACTTCTCAAGAAGTTTATAGTGAAGGAGGTCAGAGTGCAGCAGCTAGAGGGAAGCAAATACTTGGAAAATTCTGATTTTTGTGTTTTAAAGATGAATGAGATATGTTTATAGGCTACAAGGAAGAAGTCAATTGAGGGGAAGATGGAGGGGAGGAAGTCCTTAAGGAGGTAGTTGGGTAAAATCAGAGTCTAGTGCAGAGAACTGATCTACTAGTGGAGGATGAACACCTCTTCCTCAGGGGAGGGAGGGAGGAAAGGAAAAGAGAAGAAAGAGAGGCTCATTCATTTATTCAACCAACAATTGTTACCAGGCACCAGGCACTGTCTTAGATGCTAAAGAAATGAGAAAGATAAAAATTCCTGCTCTTGTGGAGCACACATTCCAGGGGAGGAGCCTGACCATAATATATATATATATATATATATATATATATATATATACATATATATAATGGGAAAATTTGTAGCATTTTCGAGGGTAATAAATGGTTTGGAGAAAAATAAGCAGAGTAAGGTAAGTAGGATTAAGAGTGCTGGGGAGAGTGGGTTACAATTTTACATAGGATGGTCAGGGAAAGCATCCCTAAGAAGGTAGCACTGGGCTATGTAAATGTCTGAAAGAAGAGTGTTTTAGTACAAAGGAACAAACAATAAAAATTACCTAAGGGCAGAGCATGTTTGGCATGTTCCAGGAACAGCAAGAAAGCCAGTGCATCTGGAGTAGAGTAAACAAGGAGTTAGTGAGAGATGAGATCAGAGAGATAATGGTGTGGGGCTGGCAAAACATGTAGTGTCACTGAAAAAACATTAACTTTTACTCTGCTTAAAAATGGAACCATTGGGAGAGTTATGAGGAAAGGAGTGACATAACATAGCATAGAGATGACATTTAAAGCTATGGGACTAGATGAGATGAACATGGGAGTGAGTGTAGCTAGAGAAGAGAACCAAGGACAGTAAGAGACTGGGGAGAAGAGAAGGAGCCAGCCAAAAGACTGAGAAATGTGACCAGTGAGGTGAGAGAATAATCAAGAGTGAGGCATCAGTGAAGTCAAGAAGGAGGGAGGAATTCAATTGTTAACTGCTGCTGGAAGGTCAAGTGGGATAAGACTAAGACTTGATCATTGTGGTTAGCAATATATAAGTCATTAGTGACCTTGACAAAAGAAGTTTGTATGGTGTGTGTTTTTGGATGGATGGGACGTTGGAAATAAGGAGCATAGACAATTCCTTGGGGGAGTTTCATTGCAGAGGACAGCAGCCAAATGGGACAGTTGTTGGAGAAAGAAGGAGGCTCAAGAAGTTATATGGGAGAAGAGACAGCATGTGTATAAGTTGATAGGAATGCCCAAGGACAGAGTGAAATGCTACATTGGAGTGAGGGTGAGGATGATGTCCTTAAGTGAGCAAGAGAGGATAAGATGTAATGGTTTGGAAGCAGCATTGTAGGTGACAGCCCCACCTGAGACCCTAAGGGACATGGAGTACACAAGAATAAACCCCTTTAGATGGCCCCTGAGCTGGTGCCCTATCACAGTGTATTGACTGGATTAATAACTGGGTGTGTGAATGAGAGCCCTGCAGGGAAAGCCATGTCCTCCAGGTGGAGAGGAGCTAGAGCTGGATTTGGATAAAGAGGTGGGAAGGTGGAGGCCTCTGTCTCATAGAGCAAGGTGCTGGTGGGCTAGTGGGAGGCTTTGAAGATATAGGGGATGCCAGAGTGGTCAGGGTCTGATTAAAGTTGCAGAAGCACAGAGCAGTGCAGGGATGGGTGTGCTATATAGAGAGCAATGAGCACAGAGACTTACAGAAACTGGGGTGTGGAATGTGGTGGGTCTTCTTGGAGTTTGAGGGAGATGATTCCCTGCACCCCTATCCCATCCCCTCCAAATTCATAGTAATTTAAAAATAAGATACAGGGGTCAGACAGATTCAGAAGAACAAATAATTCCCCACATCCCTTAATAAAGGGAGCAGAAGCTCCAAATTGGCTTCCATAAATGCCATCCTATCCCTCACCCCTGCCTCAAATTAAACTTAACTACCTTTCCTGAGGACAGGCAGCTGCAAAAGGCAGATGGCCTTCCTGTCTATCTCAGAAATCTGGCACAGAAGAACCAAGGATTGCTGTGTTTTCCTTTGCTCTGTCTTACCTATGAGGTAGGCCACTGTTTCTCCTTAAGGAGGAGTAAGAGAAGTAGCAGAAATGTTTCTGGCACAGCACAGGCAACTGAAGTTTCCTGTTATATGGGCAAAGTGAAGACACTAAATAGAGGAGGAGTCATTTCACTTACAATCTCCAGGTTTTTATTCCTTTTAACCACTTAAGCTTAATGATTAAGTCTAAGATTAACCATAGGTTGAGCTGTGACCCTCATGTTTGTAGCAGGGGTTAGGGAAAATGGGATGTTATATCAAAAAGCCCCTTGTTACAGCGAGTCCTGTTCTCCCTTTCATGAAACATTTCCCCCATTACCAACTTCTGCCCTCTTTGTGTATCTTCCTTCTTTGTGTAGGGAGGAGCTAACATTTTTAACTCCCCTCTCCTTTCTCACAGATGCTGTTCTGAGTGCTGGGGATACAGTGACAAACCAGACTAAGTCCCTGCCTTCATGAAGCTTACATTCTTATGCAAGAACAGGCATTACCCAGATAAGGAAGTAAATCTGTTAATTTCTAGTACAAAATACCAGGGGACCATTAAAAGTGGTAATGTAGCCAAGAATAACTGCAGGAGAAGGACAATGGCCTGTCAATCCGGTCAGGGTGCAAAAAATGTCCTGGGTCCTTCTGGACCTTCTGGGTAGCTTGGACACTCAGGGCAATCAGCTCTGACACCAGTTTTGCCATCTCTAATTCCATTGTGGAGTAAAGGGAGCATGAGGAAGGTAAAATGACAAGGCTATTAATATATGAGAGGCTGCCAAGCCATTATCGTTTATTTCAAGTGGTGGTAAAAGCAGATGACTCATCCTTCGGAACTGCAGGACTTTGCACCAAACAGTCTGGATGGTCTACTGGCTTGCCTGTTTTCCCAAGCCCGAACTTCAGGGGATAGAGCTTCTGAGTGCTAATAGCCCTGAGGAGCTGCATTTCTTCACCCCAACTCTAGATATATTTTCCCAATTGTCAAAGGTCCCAAGGGAACAGATTCTTCAACAATGACTGGGACCAGGGTGGTTTCCTGTTGGGGATGGAGCTAGGCAGCTAGATGGAAGAGTCTGTATTTTACTTGCCTTAAGGAGGGAAAGAAGGAGTCTTTTGTTGGAATTCCCAAGAGAGGCTTCTTTTCTCTGGAACTCTGGACAAATGCAACCTATTTCATGAAAGACATTTCTCCTCCCAAGGCTTTGGAAAACTGATTGGCAAGTTCATAATGCTTTCTGGGACCAGTTGCCCATCATTTGTAACAGTTGGTAGTGTTGAGTTTGGTTAAGTGCTCTGAGAGGCTCCCTGTAAGGAAGCTCTGCCACTGAATATACAATGTGAAGCAGCCTGTTCTACAAAAGCAATTGGTTCCAACAGACTGGGAGGTGAATTCACCAGGGAAGTATGTAGTTTTAATGTAAAAAGGTCTTTGTAAAGAGCAGGTGTTCTTTCTTTTCTGATGCCTCATCAATAATATCACTGGTTGGACCTCTGTTCCAAAATTATTAGGGCTGGTGCTCTTGTATGAAATAGAAAGGGCTCCATGGTGGGCCAAATAAATTTGAGACTTCCTATTTCTATGGGAAATTTTGACAGGAGAAAAAAATAGAGAATATGTTTTCATCTCTAAGGGCCTAGTATGATAGGCTGTAAAAGGAATCAGGATTTGGAAGGGACTATAAAAGATTTGATGAAGCTGGTACTAACTTCCTCCTGAAATAGGAATCTCTTTTATAGTCTTCCCTCACAAGTGGGGCATTCAACCTTAGATTAAACCAAGGATGGGTTGCCCACTACTCACAGGGCATTTTTGTCACTTTTAGACTAGCTGTACAGCAAAATGTCCTTGACATAAGTAAAGAATTACCTGAGGGAAGTTAGAAAGGCCAATCAGACTCCTTGCTTTTTCAACTCTAAGTTGGCCAGAACAAAACATTTAAACTAGAAATTAGAGAGCCCATCCCTACTACTCTTTTGCCCTTCCCACATAGGCAGGCATGGTTTGAGCTCCCCCTCTATAGGTATGCACTCTTTGACATTCAGTAATCATTTTCACACACACAAAAATAAGAAGGTGACACATTATCTTAATGCTTCTGATACTATATGGACCAAGATTAGCCAAGAATATAGAGACATCATACTCATCTGGATGTCCCAAAGTTGACACTAAAGCTTCTACCATTTCTTCATGGGCAAGCCCTTAGGACTTTACTCAGAGCCTATTTACTTAGTCTACACTCAGTTCTAAATATCCTGTGGAAATCTGGTTACCCAATCTGCTGCAACTTAATAGCACAATTAGAAGGGGCCAAAGCTTATTCACCTGATAATTCAGACTGCAGATAATTTTTAGAATTGTCATAATCAATGGAATTAACCATAGAATTTCAGTGTGTTCTTGGGGAAATTACTTTCCTTCTCTGAGCCTGTTTTTATTTTTGTTTGGTTGCTTGATTGATGTGAGAGAGATGATAGCTCCCATGCATACTTTACAGGCCTGTGTTATTGTATGAGTCAGTTATTGTGTTGGAACATTTATAGTGCTTTTAGCTGCAACTAATAAAAACCCTTACTTAGATTGACTTAGAAAACAAAAACGTTTATAAGGAGGTCCAGAGGTAATGTGGGCTGTTAGGTTGCTTAATTCAGCTGCTCAACAATGTCTTTGAGGACCATCTCACGAATAGCACAGTATAGTTGGCTCTTTTCTTTAGTGGCAGAACTTGAACTAGAACAAGAACTGAACTGAAAGGCATCTAACAATTAACACAGAGCCCTGTCCAGTGCTCATGCTGTCTTAGGATTTTGGATATTCCATAGTTAGCAGTTGCCTTCTGTGTGAGGCTGTGTTGGGGGAAAAAGTCATTGGAAGTTGAAGAAAGCTATGGCAGGGGAGCTTTTGATGTCAATTGGTTGTAAAGATCCATAACTCCAAGAAGGACCTAATTCTATGATAAGATTCAAGGTATATCAGAATAGAAAAGGGTCATGGAGGTTAGAGAGACATGGTCTGTTTAGGATGCTTCTGATTAGGAGTGGTGAGAACATTGGGTACATAAGGGGATAGGGTGGGAAATGAAGTTGGCATGTATCTCTAGTGACAAGATGCTAAGACTGGGTTATCTATTTTGAGGAACATTGCATGATTTAAGTAGAGGAGTTTGTCATAGTCAGATTTATATTTTTCAAAGACTGGTATGGCTGCGATGGCAAGCATGAATTTGGAAATGTGGAGTATGAGAAAGAGGTAGCTGAATCTCTTAAGATATTATTGCAATATTCCAGGAGAGAAATACTGAGAATCTGACCTAGGTCAAGGCAGAGGGGATAGAGAGAAAGGACTGAAAGTCCTTCAGGTTTTGGTCTCAGCCTGGTTGTTGGTAACAGATTGGATGTAGGTGGTGAAGGAGGGTTCAGCCTATGGGAACTTTTGAGTTTTGGGTGTAGCCTCCTAGTGCCTCAAGTGTCCTTCATTGAGATGGGCTCATCATAAAGGCAGAATGCCCTTCGATGGAAGATAAAAGTTTTGGTAGTTTGGAATATGTTGACTCTGAGGTATTTGTGGGATGACCAAGTGGAAAGTTCCAGGAGGCAGTTGAATATATCAAGCTGGAGCTTAAGACAGAGGTCTACGTTAGAGATTGACTTATTAATGCTATGAATGATATTGTATATAGCACCTTATGTTTTAAAAAGCATCCTCATCTTCATGATTTGATTTAATCCTTACCTCAATTCTATAAGGTAGACATTATTTTTCCCTCTTCCCAGCTGAGGCAACTGAGTCCCAGAGAAATTAGATGACTTGCCTGAGATCACACAGCCAGGAAGTAACAGAGCTGGGGCTAGAATGAGAGTCCCCTAATACAGAATGCCACACATTTCCTACTGTTGCTCAAATAGCAAAGTCAGCTGCACAGAGATAGTGAGAGAAGCCATGGGAATTGAAGTCTCTCAGAAAGCTTATGAAAAATAAGAACAAAGTTGGGCAGAAGATGGAACCCTGGAGTTTTCATGGAAGTAAACATGAGCTGCCTGCAGCTGGGCCTACAGAATTCTGATCAATGTGATGTTATGATTCCCCTTGCCTTTGGACTTAACTGAGTTCCTGGACCTGGGGATGCTGCAACTTTGCTTTTCCCAGCTTTCCTCACAAATCTACTCTAACCTCCTCCTTCCTGTGCTTCTACTGAAGTTACTCAGTTTGTATTTTGGATCTTGGCTCTGTTAACTGTATCTTGAGGTTCTGAACCCTGGCTGCATCCCTAGATTGTTGACTCACTGGACCCACCCTGGGCCTCCCTGTTTGGGTCTTGGACTCTGTCCAGGGCTTAGGCTGGCTGGGCTTCAGGTTCTGGGTGTCAACACCCAGGGAGTGTCATAGAGAAGGAATGAATTCAGACATGTTTCTTCATCCCATCTCAGGCCTGCTTTCTTGCCGAGTAGGTCATGGAGAATGACTATGATTTGCTTGATCAGCAAACAAACCCCAGTGAAGTGTCACATGGCATGTTAGACAGACATGAGGGCTTTATAAACTGGAGGGCAATTTTCCAGATGGTCCTCATGGGGAAGCAGTGAGGAAAGTCCAAAAGGCAAGCATCAAATTGGGGGTGAGTTGGAGGAAGGAGGGTGCCAAGGGAGACAATGGAAGCTCTGGTTCATGTCTTCAGGAAAACTGAAGGCAATTTATTCCCATCCTCAGATCAGGAGAAAGAGAGCAGCAGAGCTGTGCTGAGAACAGCCATACTTCTTATATCACATTTTCCAGCCTGGGGAGTGAGGAATGTGCATGAAGGAGTCTAAAGAAAGTTCACCACTTTCAGCATCCAGGTTTTTGAAAATAGCTATTTAAACCACATATGTTTCTTCTTAGGAAGAAAAAACCCACATATTCCAGGTATGGCACATTTTTCTACCTTAGCAAAATGAAGCACACCAGACATATGCAACATCTTCCTAATTACTCTTAGTTCTTATTGTGAACTTCCTGTTCTTGGCTATGACAATTGTTTTCTTCATCACTACTTAGATGTAGTCACTACTCTTATGGAAAATGGCCCCAAATGGATGTAATTTTGAGTCAGTGTATCTCTTCTTACAGGGTTTCTTCTCTGACTTCACTAACAATCTGTCAATTGCCGCTTCTCATGATTGTCAACAAGCCTTCTTCTTTAAGGAAATCACTTTTTCTTGCCATTTCTCATTTGCATTGCCATTGGAACTTAGATATATATGTCTCATAGAACTTTATGTAAACTAAAGTCTCTGGGCACTGCCCCCCACCTCCACAAAAAAAGTGTGGAGCATGGGCTTCATAATTGTGATTTCAGTTGCTCTGAGGCTTTCCTTCCCCCCAACTCAGTTGTATTCTCATTAAGCAGGGCTTATTCGTTCTTTTAGCAAATATTTTCAGAGTACCTACCATATATCAGAGATTCTTTTACAGGCTGGGGATATAGAAGTACAAAACAGAAAATGTCCCTGGCCTCACAAAGCTTGCATTTTATGGGAGGAAACACTTTAAAAATGTGATATATTAGAAGATGGAAAATGCTAGGAAGGGAAATAAAGCAGTGGAGGGAATAATGTAGTGCTGAAGGTGCAGTTCATTATTTAAATAGGATACTGTGATTTATAAGGGAATCAAATGGAGGGAGTGAGCCATGTGGATGTCTGAGAGGAAAGCATTCCAGGCAGAAGGAACAGGAATACAAAGGCCCTGAGGTGGGTGGGTGCATGCCTGATATGTTGGAGAAATGGCACTGGGCCTGGTGTGACTTAAAGGAGTGCAGGCAAAGGGGAGAGTGGTAGAAGGATAAAATCAGGGAATTGCCAGGGGCTGGATCCTAAACCATTGAAAGGACACCACTTTTCACTCTGAAATGGGGATCATTAAAGAGATTTTGAACAGAGGAGTGGTGTTATGAACTGAATTGTGTCCCTCCCAATTAATACTTGAAGTTCTCACCCCTAGTACTACAGAATGTGACTGTTTTTGGAGTAAGGTCTTTAAAGAGGTAATTAAAGTAAATGAGGTCATTAGGGTAGTGCCCTAATGCAATATGACTGATGTCCTTATAAGAAGAGGAGATTAGGACACAGACATGTACAGAGGGAAGAGCATGTGAAGACACAGGAAAAAAATGGCGATCTGCCAGCCAAGGATAGTTTTCAGAAGACCCTGCTGACACTTTGATCTGACACTTATAGCTTTCAAAACTGTGAGAAAATAAGTCTGTTGTTGGAACCCCCCAGTCTGTGGTACTTCATTATGGCAACTCTAGTGAACTCATATAAGTGACATGATCAGACTTAAAGTTTAAAAATAACACCCTGGTCCCTGTGTAAAGAAGGAACTATTGAAGCACAAGGGTGGCCACATAAGTGGCCTGTGGATATGAATATTGATAAGCATAATGAATGTTGTTCAGAAGTGTGTATTGGGCCCAGAGTTGAAGGGGTAGATGAACAAAGGCTCTAACAGAGCGGAATGGAGAGTATATCAAAGGGTGCAAGTGACGTGCAAAATGATTGAGAACCTGTTTTAAGCAATAGTATAAAGGACAGAAAACTTCTTGGTTTGGCTATGCCCAGGAGTCCCCATTGGGAACACAAACCATCAAACTGCCAAGGTAAAGAAGGTTCTATTCTTGTGTGGCTTTAACCATTTCCTAGGAGGAGGGGGCAGTTGGAAAGGCAGCAATGGAGGTAAATAGCTAAGAACCATATAGCAGATGATTATTAGAAAGGAAGAAAGATGGAATATAAGATAGTAAAAAATGACATGTGCTTGGAATTGGAAGATCGGGGTTTTGACCACACATATGTCATTGTGGAGCAGATAACTTCCTTGAGCCTTGTTTTATTTCTCTTTCCACTGGAGACCCAAATTCATACGTTGCCTGCCTCACAGTGCTATTGGGAAGGTCAAGTGTGCTAAAGGCTGAGAAAGTGCTTGCTAAGTTAAACAATACAGAGATCTGTAGGCATAAATGCAAGTAAAGGTTTCAGTGTAGCTTCTGGGTGTGGAAGAAGCAAGGAGAAATGGGTGTGGTCAAGACTGCTAGCTGTGCATTTAAATCTAGTTTCTTTTTCTTCCATAATAATAAAATTGTGGCTGGGAACATTGCTTCCCAGCTAGACCACATTTCCAAGAATCTCCTGTAGTCAGATGCTGTCATATGACTATATTATCCCTAATAGAATGTATGTACCTTAAGACCACAGTGGCTTTCCTCCTTGTCCTCTTCCTACTTTCCACCAGCTGGACCCATTTATGGTGGTTACCCACATTTAATTATGTCAATTATATCAGTGCCCTAATGGATAGCCAAGTAACAACTTGGAAGGAACCCGGGGTCATAAATGACTTTCAAAAGGGCAGAACCACTTGCCAGCCAGCATCCTTCACATCAAGACAGTTAAGTGAGAAACTGCTTTTTTATCTCAGCCATCCTATTGGTGTGTTTCTGTTAAAAAAACTTAACTTTGCCTTAACTAAAGTGGAATTGTATCTTGAAATACAAAATATTATTGTATTGTTATTATAACAAAAACCTAGCAGATAGGTGTGTGGAAGGGGACAAATATATTGATATTATAGAGTTGAAAGCTGGTAACTTCTTGGCATAGCAAAGCATGGTTTTGGCAGAGCATAGTAAAACTGTCACCTAAACTAACTTGGGATTCAGTCTAATGCTTACTGAGAGTCTAGCACTAAAAAAAAGTCATTGAGAAGAGTCAGAATATTTGTGTTGGCTGCTCCTTGATGCTTTTAGAAAAGTATTAAAAAGAAGTGGTCTTGCCATTTGTGACAACATGGATGGACCTAGATGGTATTATGCTAAGTCAAATAAGTCATAGAAATACAAATGCCATATTATTTCACTCATATGTGTAATTTAAAACAAAACAAAAACTGAAAGACTCATAGATACAGAGAACAAACTGATGGTTACAAGAGGGGAAGGGGATAGGAGGATGGATCAAAAGGGTACAGGGGATTAAGAGGTACAAACTTCCAGTTATAGAATAAATAAGACATGGAAATGTAATGTACAACATAGGAAATATAGTTGATAATATTTCTTTGTCTCTGACAAGCCCCAGCAGGAACCTAGCAAAGTATGAAGGCTGAAAACTCACTGACTGGGATTCTTTAGTGGGATAGATGACAAAGATCATGCAGGTGGCTCAGGAATATATGGTGAGCAGTTCTGAATAGTTTCACCTATGGTTGAAGCCAGGTAAACAGACTGTTTAGCAATCAATCAGATTATTTCTTTGTGATTAATAGAGCAGCTTGCTTATTCCCAGCTATAAGCAAGATGATCCACCCAACTCCTGCAGGAGCAGGCGTACTCTTTAGTAAGACTATCAACAGAGCTAAGTATTAGAGAGAAATAGACCCAAAGGCCAATGATATTACATGTGTAGCTGACAGATGAAGCAGGTCTTGAACTTCTATGGCCATCAGAATCACTTGGTGGACTTGTTAAAATTGAGATTCCTAGGCCCTTCCCTGGACATATTCATACACTTGATTCTGTTGCTAGTGGCTCAAGGGAAGACTACATGTTGGTAACTGCTCTCAATTACCCAGAAACTCACTTGAGCCAGGATAGAGTGAGCTGGAAAATTCTTCTTTCCATCTTTAAATGTATCCAGTTACTCCAGTTAGCCAGCTAGTTTTTCATCAGTATGCTACCTGAACCTGTGAACAATAGCATCTGATACTCTACAGACTTTCTCAATTTCTAAGATATCTCCTGGCCATACATTCATTTAATCCTTGTATTAGCCCTGAGGTAGAGCTGGCATGCTAGCATGAGAATCCCATTTTACAGATGATGGAATTGATAATCAGTGAAGGAAAGTGACTTACCCAAGGTTTCATTGCCAGAGTTGCCAAGCTGTGATTCAAACCATAATCTTTAGATTCTAACTCAGGGGGTGTCCTTCTCTCCAGCATGAAGGTGTTCAACCAAGAGGCATTGAGCTTCTGATTTTATTTAATTGTAACAGGTCTTTCAGAGGCTTTGGCACTTATTCTAATCCCTTAAATACATAAAAAGTACCTTTGAAGTTAAACCCAGAAGTGTTTTTGGCAGTGAACTGTGGAGCAGAGGCCAAATCTCAGGAAAGTGGTCCTTTGTCCGTAGGCTGCCAGTTTCCCTTTTATTACCTAAGGCCCAATTCAGGGCTCTGTCATCCTCCATCAGGTGTCTGGAGCCCCAGTAAGTCTGACCTCCCTAAACAGGATGCCATGTTCCACACCTCTCTTTCCTTCTCTCCATCAGAGCATACTCTCCTGGGCTGCACCCCTTACCCCAAAATTGCCAGGTCTAATGGTGCAATCTAGTTTACTGAGGTCAGGGAAAATGAGGAGGTTTGGCTTAAAGCCCACAGTAGTCCTTGAAGAGGGACTTTTTTCTACCCTGTAGAGCCAGGAACTCTGCCTGCCAGTCATCTTCCTCAAATTTACAATCCAACTCTATATGTTAAGATATTGGCCCCAAAGACTTCAGAGTAGGATCCACCTCCCCAAATCCCCTCTCCCATCTCTGGGGGATTAAAGGCATTTTTTTGTCTATTCCCATGAAGAATATCCAATTCACTTATGGATAAATACTTTGAAGCTTGTTTGGAGCCACTAGGAAGCTACACAGAAGTCCAATTAATGTCACACCATTCAGGTCTGAGGAGATAGTTTGCCATTTGACCTCTCTCACATTTTCCTCTCCAAGAAGGTTCCCATATCAGCCTAAAGATTATTTCTTTATTCAAAAAATTTTTATTGGGACTCTGCTATTTCTCAAGCACTGTAACAAGCTCTGGCAACACAACGAACAAAACAAAAATTGAACCTTACATTTTAACAAGGGGGTATTGAGAATGGTTGACACATATAATATGTAAAGCATGTATGTTTTACCTTATGTAAAGGTCAAAAGGTAAAAAGAAAAAGATAAGACAAGAGGAAGGGAAAAGTATACGGTGAGTGTTAGGTCTGTGCACGTGTGCTCAATTTTAAATAGTGCATCGGTGAAGGTCTCATTTAGAAGATAACATTTGGTAAAAACCCAGAAGATATGAGGGATGAGCTATGTTGTGGATATTTGGAAAAACAGCATTTTAGACAGAGGAAAGAGTGAGTGCAAAGTCCCTGAAGTGAGAGCATGCTTGGCGTGTTTCAAGGAAAAGCAAGGGGGCCAAGTGCAGCAAAAGTGGACTGAGCAAGGCCAAGAATATTAAGAGTTGAAGTCAGAGATGTTGGAGAAGGGAAAGGGCAGCAGATCATTAGGGAATTTTAAGCTTTGGGGAGTACTTTAGCTTTTACCATGAGATGAAATGGGGAGCCATTGTATGACAGGAGAAAATCAGGATCTGGCTTAGGTATTTTTAAAATCTGCTTCATTGCAGCATATTTTTTTTTTTTTACCTATAATAAAATGCACCCAGTTCAATTGTACCAGAGTTGCATGAGATTTAAAAAAATGTACATAGTGTGTAATCATCATCACAATCAAGATGCAGAGTATTTGCTTTACTCTAAGAAGCTCTTGAAAGTCCCCACAAGTACCACTCTTGCCTCTCATCCCAGGTAATGCTACTTACCTAATTTCAATCACAGTGCTGAAGCTTTGCCTATTCTGGAATTCACATAAGTGGAATCATACTGCATGGATTCTTTTATAAATGCCTTCCTTTACTAAATATTATGTCTGTAAAATTCATCCATGTTATGTGTAGCAGTTCATTTAGTTTTAATACCAGTTTGTTTATACACTCATTTATTGATAGATATTCATATAATTTTCAGTTTGGGGCAAACATGAATAAATATGCTACACAAATTTGGGCACAAATTTTTGTGTGGTTGTATATTTTCAATTCTCTTAGGTAAAAAAACACACAGCCAAGTAAATACTTTTATACAACCATCTAGACTCTACCATTGTTTTATTATATTTGTATTATCACAGCTTTCCATCCCTCAAATGGAACTATTTATCTTATTTTTTTGCATTTCAATAAATTAGAGACAACAGTTATTTCCCTCACAAATATTTCATTAGGCATTTCATTAACTAGAGTTTAATATTTGTTTACAGTTTTTTCTTTCCATTTAAAATTTACATACAATGAAAGGCAGAAATCTAAAGATATCACCTAAGTTTTGACAAATGCCTACCTACACCTGAGTAAACCAAATCCTTAGAAAGATGTAGACCATTATCATTACCATTATAACCTTGTGTTCCTTCCCAGTCACTCCTTATTGATACCATCCTCTGGAAGCAACTGTTGTTCTAACATCTTTTCAGGATGACTACTTTGACTGTTATAGAACTTCATATAAATGGAGTCATACAATATGTACTCTGTTGTGAAAGTCTTCTTTTGCTCAGGTTGAGACTCATGATGTGTTTATGTGTATCAACAGCACCTTCATTTTATTGCTGAGTAGTCTTCCACATAGTGTATTTTGTTTATTCATTCTCCTATTGATAAACATTTGTTTCTTAGTTCAGGTTTTGACTATTATGAATAAAGCTGCTATGAGCATTCTTGAACAAGTCTTTTTGTGGGCAAATGTTTCATTTCTTTTGGATACTTAGGAGTAGAAGAGCTGGGTCATATAGTAGGAATATGTTCAGTTGTAAGAAACTTCTAGAACTTTTTCCAAAGTGCTTGTAGCATTTTACATTCCAACCAACAATGTACAATTGCATTAATTTTTCCCCCTAGCCTTTTAAAATTTTAGCCATTCTAATGTGTGTGTGTGTGTGTGTGTGTGTGTGTGTGTGTGTGTGTGTGTGTGGTGGCATTTTCTCTTGGCTTAATTTTGCATTTCCCTGGTAACTTCTGATGTTGAATACCTTTTAATGCATTTTTTTGGAAATTTATATATTTTTGCTTAAGAAGTGTGTGTTCAAATATTTTGCCCTCTTTTAAAGTGGGTTTTCTGGGTCTTTTACTTATTGAGCTTTAGGGTTTTTTTTTTTTCAGTATATACCCTAAATAACAGTCTTTTGTCAGATATATATTTGGGAATACTTTCTTCCAGTCTGTGACTTGCCATTAATTTTTATTAATAGTGTCTTAATTATGAGCAGAAATTTTAAAGTCTGTTTTATTATTTTTTTCATTTATGGTTATTGCTTTCTGTAGCTTAAGGAATCTTTGCCTGCCCCCAGTTCTCAAAGACATTCTCCTTCATTTTTCTTTAAAAGATTTAGAGTTTTAGCTTTTACATTTAGGTCTGCAATCCATCTTGAATTAATTTTTGTTTATGGTATGTGAGAGGGGTTGAGGTTAATTTTTCCATATAGATATCCAGTTTTCCCAGTATCATCTGTTCAAAAGTTTTTTATACCCACTAGGGTTGCTTTGAACCTCTCTGGAAAATCAAATAACTTTATAAGTGTGCACCTATTTTTGGACTCTGAATTCTGTTTTATTGATCAGTGTGTCAGTCCTTATGACATTTCTACACTGTCTTGATTACTGTAGGTTTATAGTAGGTCATGAAATCTGGTATATGATCTCCAACTTTGTTCTTATTTGTGAGGCTTTTAATTTTGATGAAGCTCAAGTTATCATTTTTCTCTTTTTATGGTTAGTGTTTCTTTGAGTCCTGGTTAAGATAATCGATAATCTTTGCCTACTCTAAGTCTATGAGAATTTTCTCCAAAGTTTTCATCTAGAAATTTTGTAGTTTATTTATTTTTTAAGTTTTTATTTAAATTCCAGTTAAAACACAGTGTAATATTAGTTTCAGGTGTACAATATAGTGATTCAACAGTTCCATACAGTAGTAATGGAGTGCATATACACTCATGGAGCTTCTCCAGTATTCTATAAACACAAGGCAAAACACAAGCCTGGTAGGCTCCACTGGTCCCAAAGCTCAGGAAAAAACAACTACCAAAATCAAACCTCGAACATGAAGACACTGGATTTGGGCTCATTACTGAGGAGGGGAGTGGAGTAGGGCTGAAGCCCATTTTGCCACCATTTTGGCAGCAAAACTGAGCCTTTAAATTTAATTTTTAAATGTCTTATTATTTTCCTGGTTAAAAAATTTGGTTTATTGTACAAAATTTATAACATATCAAAAAGTATGGAAAAAAGGAATACAATTATCACAATACCACTACTCAGAGAAAAACAGTTTCATTTTAAGCTCTTTTCTTTCTGGAATTTTCTTACATATGCATACACGTTTTTATGCAAAAGTGAAATCAAACTGTATATATGAACATGCATCTTGAGTTTTTCACTTCACCTTTTATGGTGACTAATTAGAAAATCAGCACATGACAGTTATTTAAGTTTTGAAAAGTATACAAATATTAAAGGTGAAAATAACAACTACTCTAATGTCCCCATCCAAAGATAATGACTGTGGGTGGCCAATTTTAAGTGGCTGAACCTTCTTGTGTCTGGTTTATTCTTAGATAATCAAATTCCGTAGTGTTCAGCCTTTTTCCTGTCCCACAGCAGCAAGGGAATATAAAGCACTCCCCTACATGGTTTATAATGTCTTCTCTCTAATCTGGTTCTATCTTCATGTTTAACAGACCAAAGTGGCTAAATAACTTGTTCAAAGTTCCATCTAAGGGGTTTAGTTCGGACATAAGTCCAGGTCTGGGCTCTAGAACAGTAATAGTCACACTTTTGTGATTGCCCATCCTATCAGTTAAACATCTATCCCCAATATATGAATATTTCTTTATAGCTTATATACACAAACCACTGGACAATCTCTGTATTATAAATATATTATACATCTATATTATAAAACATTTAAATCTAGAATTTTAAGGAGGATAATATAAATATAGCCAAATAATACTTGTAAATATCTTATAAATCCTGATGGCTTTACCCTGAAATTTGCTAATGTCTCATGGCATAGTATACACTTAATGCAAGGTTCATCATTAACAATAGTAATGAAATATCACATTTCATACTGTCTTGATAATTTCAACTTTTTGCCATTTTTTTGTCACATATGATTAGCTTGTCATGTAGCTTATAAAGGATTTATTCCCACGTCGTTGCAAATAGCAAGATCGCATTCCTTTTGATGGCTGCATAATGGGTGTTACGCTGAGTGAAATAAGTCAATCAGAGAAAGACATGTATCATATGACCTCACTGATATGAGGAATTCTTAATCTCAGGAAACAAACTGAGGGTTGCTGGAGTGGTGGGGGGTGGGAGGGATGGGGCGGCTGGGTGATAGACACTGGGGAGGGTATGTGCTATGGTGAGCGCTGTGAATTGTGCAAGACTGTTGAATCACAGATCTGTACCTCTGAACCAAATAATGCAATATATGTTAAGAAAAAAAAAAGAAGAAGTTAGCAGGAGGGGAAGAATGAAGGGGAGTAAATCGGAGGGGGGGACGAACCATGAGAGACGATGAACTCTGAAAAACAAAGTGAGGGTTCTAGAGGGAAGGGGGTGGGGGGATGGGTTAGCCTGGTGATGGGTATTCAAGAAGGCACATTCTGCATGGAGCACTGGGTGTTATGCACAAACAATGAATCATGGAACACTACATCAAAAACTAATGATGTAATGTATGGTGATTAACATAACAATAAAAATCTTAAAGAAAAAACAAAAAAAATTAAAAAATTAAAAAAAGTATTTATTCCCAGATTAGTTGAAGTGTCAGTGGTGCCATTTTCCTATCATTCATTTATGTTTATACATACTGTTAGTGTTATCTTCAATCTGCTGTTTCTTTGCAGAAAACTTTTAAAAGCACTTATCTTTTTTGTGAGGGTGTGTTGAGTTAAAATTAGATGATGTCATTTTGATTTTAGTCATCCTGGTGTGTATGATTTTGTATCTCATTGTGGTTTTGATTTGCATTTCTCTAATACCTAATGATGCTGAGCATTTTTTCATGTGCTTTTTGGTCACTTGCATATCATCTTTGGTAAAATCTTTACTTAGACACTTTGCTTATTTTTTAGTTGGGTCATTTGTCTTTTTTGAGTTGTAAGAGTTCTTTTTATACTCTAGATACAAGTCCCATATCAGATATATACTTTGCAAATATTTTTTCTCATTTTCTGTGTTGGAGAGGATGTGAGGACATTAGAATACTTATACATTGCTGATGGGATTATAAAATGGTGCAGCCACTTTGGAAAATAGTTTGACAGCTAATTAAAAAGCTAAACATAGTTTGCATATGACCCAGCAATTCCACTACTAAGTATTTACCCAAAGAAATGAAAACATACATCTACACAAAAACTTGTGTATGAATGTTCATAATAGTGTTGCTCATAATGGCTTAACAGTGGAAACAACCCAAATGTCTATCAACAGATGAATGGATAAACAAAATGTGCTCTACCCATACAATCTATTCTTTTTTGGACATAAAAAGAAATGAAGTACTGATACATACTACAATGTGGATGAACCTTGAAAACATTATACTAAGTGAAGGAAGCTAGGCACAAAAGGATATATATTGTATGATTCTGTCTATATGAAATACCCTGAAGAGGCAAATCCATAGAAACAGAAAGTAGTTTAGTGGTTGCCTACAGTTGAGGGGGCAGTTGAGGGGAAATGAGCAGTGACTGCTAATGGGCATGGAGTTTCTATCTGGGGTCATGAAAATGTTCTAATTCAACATCTAATTCAGATGGTGGTGATGGTAGCACAACTTGGTGAATATACTAAAACCCACAAAATTTTATATTAAGTGAATTATACTGCAATAAAACTACCATGAAATAAATTGGTTGATATCTATAAATCCATGTTACTTAGCACACATGACTTGTTCAAAGTGCTGACACAGTCATGAGTGTCCTACTATAAATGCTACAACACTGTACATCTTTCCTCTTACCTCAGGGTACCTCTTCCATAGCACAGGAGTCAAGACTATCTGTCACATGAATGGACAAAATGAGATGAGGACAATAGGTCAACATGCATACTCCATAATGGAAAGATAAATTTCTGTCTCATTTTTTACATTCAAAGACATAGAAACAAGTTGTAGTGTCTTCTTTCTCATATCACAATGAATCACTCCCACACACCTCATATTGGAGACTGCTGTTCTAAACCACCATGCTCTGGATGTGCACTGAGTTTGCTTCCAATAAAAGTCAGTTACACATGGGGCACCTGGGTGGCTCAGAGGGGTAAGCATCTGACTTTGGCTCAGGTCATGATCTCAGGGTCCTGGGATTGAGCCCGGCGTGGGGCTCCACACTCAGTGGGGAGTCTGCTTCTCCCTCTGCCCCTCTCCCGACTCATGCATGCTCTCTCTCTCTCTTTCCCAAATAAATAAATAAAATCTTTTAAAAAGTCAGTTACACACATATCCTGAGCAAGTCAACAGAGTCCCAGCTCTGCCATTACTCAAATTCCAGACAAGAGGGAGCAGTTGAACATACAAGATAGAGGAAGAATAATTTATAGGGTAAGACTATGAGAAATTGGGACCAACTGTGAATCAAACAAGGGTAGGGGATTTGACCAAAACAGAAGGGTGGTCACCTTCCCTAACATAAATGAATGATACAGGTAAAGGTTGGTGCT
The DNA here is from genome assembly GCF_009762305.2 of Zalophus californianus. Taxonomy (NCBI): domain Eukaryota; kingdom Metazoa; phylum Chordata; class Mammalia; order Carnivora; family Otariidae; genus Zalophus; species Zalophus californianus. The sequence continues at coordinate 3,456,683 of NC_045612.1, read as the reverse complement.
AGTAGAGGTAGTTTTGTAGATTTAATATACATGGCATAGGGAAATTTCCTTCTGTGGATTTTTATTTTGTGTATGTGTGTGAACTGGGAAGTTCTATGCTGACAGTGGGAGGGAGTTAGGGAAGAAAGAGTTTTAATGTTAGCATGTGGATAAGTGGTGGTGGTGAGGGTGGTGGGAAGTTGACCAGAGGCCTGTGGTAGAATTGCCAAACATGTTGGAGAACTGTTTGAAGTTGATAATTATGCATTTAGAATGAGATCAACCTCCCTTAAGTGCAACTTTCTCCAGCATTATTCAAATACTGAGAGTCAGGCACAGAGAAAGCAGATTGTTCAGTTTATGCAGAGTTGGAGTTACACAAAATGAGAGGCAAGAGAGTTTAGGCAAGGCATTGGCAAGGATATAACTGAGAGACAGGAATCCATCAAAGTCCTCGAGGAGAACATAGGCAGTAATCTCTTCGACATCACCCACAGTAACTTCTTTCAAGACATGTCTCCAAAGGCAAGGGAAACAAAAGCAAAAATGAACTTTTGGGACTCCATCAAGATAAAAAGCTTCTGCACTGCAAAGGAAACAGTCAACAAAACAAAGAGGCAACCCAGCCACAGAGTGGGAGAAGATATCTGCAAATGACACTACAGATAAAGGGCTGATATCCAAGATCTATAAAGAACTTCTCAAACTCAACACCCAAAAAACAAATAATCAAGTAAAAAAAAATGGGCAGAAGACATGAACTCACACTTCTCCAAAGAAGACATACAAATGGCTAACAGACACATGAAAAAATATTCATCATCATTAGCCATCAGGGAAACTCAAACCAAAACCACATTGAGATACTACCTTATACCAGTTAGAATGGCAAAAATTGACAAGGCAAGAAACAACAGATGTTGGAGAGGTTGTGGAGAAAGCAGAACCCTCTTACACTGTTGGTGGGAATGCAAGTTGGTACAGCCACTTTGGAAAACAATGTGGAGGTTCCTCAAAAAGTTAAAAATAGAGCTACCCCATGACCAACAATTGCACTACTGGATATTTACCCCAAAGACACAAATGTAGTGAAAAGAAAGAGCCACATGCACCCTAATGTTCATAGTCTCAATGTCCACACTAGCCAAACCGGAAAGAGCCGCGATGCCCTTCAACAGACAAATGGATAAGGAAGATGTGGTCCATATATACAATGGAATATGACTCAGCCATCAGAAAGGATGAATACCCAACTTTTGCATCAACATGGATGGGACTGGAGGAGATTATGCTCAGTGAAATAAGTCAAGCAGAGAAAGTCAATTATCATATGGCTTCACTTATTTGTGGATCAGAAGGAATAGCATGGAGGACATTAGGAGAAGGAAGGGAAAAATGAAGGGGGGGAATGAGAGGGGGAGATGAACCATGAGAGACTATGGACTCTAGGAAACAAACTGAGAGTCTTAGAGGGGAGGGGCATGGGAGATAGGTTAGCCTGGTGATGGGTATTAAGGAGGGCACGTATTGCATGGAGCACTGGGTGTTATAGGCAAACAATGACTTGTGGAACACTACGTCAAAAACTAATGATGTACTGTATGGTGACTAACATAACATAATAAAAAAATAAAACAAAGAAACAAACAAAAAACCACAAAAGGATGCAACTTGGTGAGCCATTTCACCCAAATAGGATAAGGGGTCAGGCAAAAAAAGAAAAAATGGCCAGGGGGGGGGAAGGATAGAAGGTTGGGAGAGACAAAAAAAAAGTCAATACTTGGTGAGCCCCTAGATGTTGAAGAATAGCCATGCTGGAGAGTAAAGCAAGCCATCCAGAAAGAGAGGAGTTTGTGGTCAGAGAGAGGATACTTGAAATACTGGTTTTGGGGGTGGAACAATAACAGGAAATGCTAAGGTCTATGGTCTGACAATGGGAGTGAGTGGCTAAGATCAAATGAAGAAAGGGTCTTTGGAAACAAGGATGTTAAGGAATTCGGAACCTGGAGAGATGGAGGAATTAACCACATACAATGATGCTGAAGCCATCCTCGATGGCAGAACTTAGTACAAAGGAACACTGTGAGCCAGGTGTCAAGTTCTCAGTGAATGGCTAGCAGATCTGTAGATTAAAAAAGCATGGAAAGAGGGAATGCTGGATATCTAAATAACATAAGACTTAAATAAATGGAAGTTTCTTTTTTGTTTTTGTTTTGTTTTATTTTGTTTTACAAGAAGGTAGAAGAGTCATCATCTGAAACAAAAAGGACACCAATGCCATTTCTAGACTCTGAAAAATATAAGATATGAGAAACTAAACAATCTCAGCTTGTCTTTAAGTATTCTTAGAGAAAGCTTGAAAAGCCGTACTGACAATGGAGGGAAGAACAACAAAGAATAGGCAGGAAAACTAACAATTAGTCATAAGAATGCAAAAAGGATAATAAATTATGAACGTTCTGTGCAGGAGCAAGTATCATACCTCTAGAACTTCTGTATTGCATTCAATGGATATCATACACTGTAGGCCATACATTATAGGTTTTGTTCACTGCCCTAAGTGTAGTGTAGAAATCATCATCACTACAAAGATAAGTAAGTAAAGCCTAAAGAGGAAAATAGACTTGTCCAACATTCCTCAGAGTGTCAGTGTCAGATTCACAAGATGTTTTTTTCTATACTGGGCCACCTCCCTTGTGTCCTTTCCAATGGTGCTTGAAGGATGTTATAAGAGTTAGTCCCCATTATCATTTATTTTCTGGCCACCAAGAAATGAGATGTGGACAAGTGTGGGGTTATGCTCTGTGGCTCCTTTATTTTATTCTCCAACAGCAGGCTTCTTGGAATGAACCACCTTCTAGTTCAGCTCATTTGACTTTTGATCTACAAAGTAGAGAGAGCCAAGATTCAGGAAAGCCTTGGGACCTTCCATGCCTGGCTTATTCTTGTAAGACATCTATGAAAGTTTTAAAACATGGCTGCAAATTCTTTACACTCCTCTCCTTGAGGGGTGAGGCCTATATATCTCTGTTCTCTTTGAATCTGGATGGGCTTAGGACTTCTAAAATCAGTGGAGTACTGGAGAAATGATGCTGTATCATTCTTGAGGCTGGGTCATAAAAGGCCATGCATATTCCACCCGGATCACTGAAACACTAGCTCTTGGAAACTTGAGCTGCCATGTAAGAACTCCAATCACCCTGAAACTACCATGCTGGTATGGACATGTGTAGGTGCTCTGGTTAACAGTCCTAACTGAGCCTAGCATTCCTGACATCTCTGCCAAGGTGTCAGATATGTGAGTGAAGCTGTGGTGGGCTCACCAGAGTAGTTCATCCTCCAGCTGCATATAGCTGAGTAATCTTTGTTGAGGTCATGTGGACAGAAGAACCACCCAGATCAACCCTGCCTGGATTCCTAACCCATGCAATTGTGAGACATAATAATAAAATGCCTATTGTTTTAAGCCACTAAGTTTTGAGATAGTTTGTTATACAGCAACACAGGACCAGAAAAGACAGTGAACATATTGCCCAAGTAGGTTTCCAGAATGCATTCTGGATAGGTAGGAGGGCTTGATGGAGAAAAGCCCCATTCCCTAGAGGGAGCTTAGGTAGGGGGAAGTGGAAGTAATGGCATGGTGAGATGAGGTTCACCTGATAGTTTATTTACAGGAGTAACAGGGCATCTGTGTACATGGTTAATCCTCATGGGTAATGAGTATGAAGAGACTTTAAGGACTGGGTACAGAATAGGGACCATGGAGGCTCTTGAAGAAGTAGATTCCTCAGAGAAAAGCTCCTTGCTTCTTCAGAGAATCTTTCATGCAGTTTACAGAGTTCAACTTGGCCAGAGAATTGGCTGCTCAGAGCTGATAGGTAAGAGCAAGTGGGCAGTTGTGGGAATGTGCCACCATGTAACACCAGCTGGTTAGATGTTTGAAATGGCCCTTCACATATGCCTCCACTTGGTGAGTCTGGAATTAGTCCTGAAGCTTGAACATATGGGCCTGGAAATCCCAGCTTGAAGGTTATGAGCTCAGAGAACAGTGAAATTCAGAGAGACAGAGATAGAGACAGACAGAAAGAGAGAGAGGGAGATAATGGGAGAGACACTCCTATTACACAGTAACAATTGCTCAAATAGGCTCAGTCCCTCAAGTCAGTCTCTCAGGCCTGGGGACCTGGTTCATAATTTGGCATGGATTCTACCTGACTCCTCCCAGTAATCCCCACTTCTACCCCAGGATAAAGTGAGGAACTGTGGAACCTTCTGCCTAACTCCAAAAATGTGGCAGCCTGTACATTCTGAACAAGTCAGGATCTTGGTTTTCCATCTGTAAAATGTGGGGTTTTGGCTGACTGGTATCTCAGGGTTTCTGCTGCCCTAATTCTACAAGCAGTAGCTGGAACTGAAACAGAGCCTGTGACCTCTCCTTCTGAGGAGGCTCTGGCTTCTGGGTACCCCATGGAACTGGGCAATGGCAGGTTTCCAAGGACAGATCAGGACTTCTGTACTTGGCCGGACCAGGGGGCCAATTAACAGTAGGTTAATCACAGTCCAAAATGCCCAATCTACTTATTTACTGAGTCATTATTTGATGAGGCTAATTAATAGCTTTTGGATGGATTTTTAATCCCCATTTGGCACCCATGATGGGAGGGTGACAATGTGCAATTAACAAGGCAACAGATGATAAATGGCAGTGACCTTACAAGGAGAAGAAAGTCCTATCCCAGCCCCCTCTGTTCTATATATGGAGAAAGTGTTTTGAGAAAATCAGAATTGGAGATAGAGGGGATGCCAGGAGAAAGACATCTTGTAAATCTCATTGTGACTGATGCAGCTTTACAAAATCCAAACTTTTGTCATCTTTGTGGCATTACTAGAAATAGAGTATCCAGATCAAGGAACTATCAGGTCTAGCCCTTTGTGTGAGAAGTAGACTCCTCCAGTTACTGTCTCTCAGAAAGGCCCAGAGGCCAATCTAGTATGTGTGTGTGTAGGGGGGGGGGAGTCATAAAAGCAGGGATCAGCACTGTTGGAAAGAAGTATCTGTCAATCTGAGCTCTTCAGTGGAGGAAAGCATTCATACAGTCCATTGAGCAGACATCCTGCATGCCAAAGAGGTGTGCATCCTAAACTCTCAAGGCCCTTTCAACTATGAGAGTGCTGAAGTCCATGTTTTTGAAATTTCCCCTATTTGTAAATGAAGGCTAGGACACAAAATGGCCTGTACTGTGGCCTAGTGGAAGGAGAACGAGATCTTGTCTCTTCAAACTCATCTCATCTTGTTGGTAAAATGGCTGTTATATCAACCCGTAGCTCACAGGGATGGGTGCCAAGGCAGCCCAAGTTCTGGGAGCACCAAGAACTCACTTAGGAAGTGAAGAAAGGAAACATCTGAGTCATCCCCAGTTCTGAAGCTCAGGACGCTCATGACTTAGATTTTCCGCTCTTCCTCTGGCCTTCACTAGAAGCAATATGCTGGTTGTTCTGTTGATTACAATAAGTCAATCCTGTAGTCTGAAAGCATTGCATGTATGAGATAGCAGTTGCCAAATCAGTTCTAGGAGCAGAGTTGCTTAGAAGCCTTCTGTAGAAAGGCTACTAACTAGGCAAAACACAATGAGGCCACTCAACTGGGGGAGAGCCAGCTTGCATTTAGCCAACAACCACACATCTGTGCCTTACTCCATCATGGCCCAATAACTCCTAAACTGAGCCTGAGGCCAGATAATTACATATCTGCCTCAGGCTGAATCCCAAGTAGGGACCTATGTTGCTTAAGGATTTGTCCTTTCCAGCAATTTGCTCCCAGATATTAATGAAAAAGTAATTTCTGGATTTCCAAAATGAAATATCTTTGTTTGAAAAACTCAACAAATTCTTGCTGGAAGAATGCTAGATTTGCAGGGCAGGTCACATTATAAAGTGTTTGTGGATCCCCTAGGGATCTTGTCAAAATGCAGATTCTGATTCAGAGGATCTGGGGGCAGGCCTGAGATGCTGCATTTCCAACAAGCTCCCAGGGGTTGCTTCTGCTGCTGGTTCCTGGCTGCAGCTGGAGTAGCTGAGACCGAACAAGACGCTCATACCCAACCCTGAATGGGCCAGGCCAGTGCAGCTGCCTGGTGCCTGGTGGGAAATGCCCAGATGGGAGTACCATCCTTGGGCATCAGGTAACTAAAAATGGTCACAATAATGATCACAGTACTAGGCTCACAGCTGGGATTCCAAGGGCCTGATCTAAAGCACCTCTCTTTCCTTATGAAGTTCTGGACTAGAAAGGCAAATACACGAGTCAGGTGGGTGAAGATGGAAATAACAGCTCTGTGACTGGTAAATCTTGGATATGAGGTCTTGGTTTAGATGGGTGGTGACTGTGGGCTTGCCAGTCTCTCCTCTAATTCTGCAGATAGGCCCCACCCAGCCATTAACACAGCTGGCCAATCCCCTGCTTTCTCCTGAGGGCTAGGCCTCTTTCTGACTAGCAGAGATCAGATTATATAAGCTTAACTGCATCCTGAAATGGAGAAGGAAGAGGGGAAAAGGAATGTACTCAGCTTTTTCTCTTAAACCCTCCATCCTTGGGGAGGAGAGATGGAAAAAGGGGAGGAAAATGGCCATGAGTGTCACTTCTGAAGCCTGTTGATAGGTTGCCATGAAGCCAAGGATATGGAGGTTCCTGATCACCCCAATCTAGCTTGAATGTATTCTCTGAGCCAGGCACCATGCAGAAGGCTTGAGAAATAGCAGCCTTTTCGTTGCCCCCGCCCCCACCTCCTGTTGTTCCTCTGCAATCTATTCACTTTACAGTGGCCAGAGTGGCCTTCTTAATAATAGTCATATCATATCATGTCTTTGTTCAAAACCTTCCTGTGGTTTCTAATCATACAGGGAATGAAGTTTGAATCCTTCAGTTAGGCCCATAAGACTGGACATGGTCTGGCCCTTACTCATTACACCCCAGCTACCTGGGCTTGTAAATCTTGCCTCAGATTGCTGCTCAAATGTTACTCCCTCAAACTGACATGTGCACACTCTTTAAAATACCTCCTTTACTTCCCTACACTTTATTGCCATTCTCCTTTGTTTATGGCACCTACCATTGTCTATTCACACAAGTATGCTCTTCTGTTGGGGTTATCCCTTCCTTCCACCCATTGAAATTTAACTATAAGAGTTGTTCACAGACACACCTTCCCTTGAGAAGTTTTTGCTCTGTGCCTCCTGTCCACCCTCCCCAGTGAAATTCAACTTTTTCTTCTGTGAGAAAATAGAATTAGGGCAGGCATGGGTGAGCTCAAAGTGCCCTCCGAGAGACAATCTCATTTGAGCTATAAACAGGTCTGGGAGCTCCTCCTGTAAGGTGAGGCCCAGAAGGCTGAGTGTCTGATCTCCTGGGTGCTAAGCTCTTCACCTCAGTCCTGCTGCCTGTAGGTGGCTATAGCTAAATTCACCACCATTTGCTGTTCCACTGTGCAGTCTTTTCCAAGAATACTGGATTTATTTCAAATCTGGTCAGCTGCTCTGAGACTTTGGCCCTCCTGCAAATTCTTTTACCATAGGTCTGTGGGGACTTGTCCTGAATCATGGGCTTTGCTTGGGAAATGGGGGTTGCATGAAATTGGCAGTGCATGGAATATTCTCTGAGATAAAACTTCAAGACCAAATGACTTCACTTGTGATTCTTTCCACATGTTAAATAATGAAAAGAGAATGACAGAGTAGGGAGTTCCAAGGATCCATCCCCTCCACTGAAGCAACAATTAGTCTAACAAAAACATTCAAAATCAACTTTTTTTGGAACTCTGGAATCTAATCAAAGACAAAACAACAACCAGGAGAGTGCTAAATAAAGGGTGTGCTAAATTTTGGTAAAAAAGCATTATAGGATTTTTGTTTACCCTGTCCTGCTCAGAAGGAGCTGTGGGGATGGTGGTACACATTCATGATGCCAGAGGGGGCAATATAGACCTTATTCTCAAATAATTGTGGTTGTGTTTTTTTTTTTCCCCAGTCTGGTGACTCCCTAGGGATTGATTCAGAAGCTTGCCTTTGTTTTCCCCTCCTCAGAACTCTCTCATGGATGGAGCAGCCTCCTGGGCAGCATTTTTGGAAAACATGTAAAGGCATATACTATCCATAGCTGCTTGTGACAAGAGACAACAGATGGGGCAAGTAGCAGAGAAGGTGAAAGCCTAGGAACAAAGAGGCTGAATAGGAGCTATGTAGGGAAATAAGGACTTTAAAAAGTGTCATATACGTCCCATAATCCAAAAAACACGCTTGTGCCCAGGGATATATATTTCATGCTCAGAAAAGACTGGAGACAGTCCAAATTTTTACTTGTGACTGATCTATAGGTTCCATACAAGCAGGAAATGAAGGCTAAGGTAGTAGCACCTGGCTAAGCATTAAAGAAGTGTCCCAGCTCAAAGACAATCTGCAAAGACAAACAACTATATCCCATAAGAAACAAAAAGAACAAACTCTGGGGAGTGCAAGAGAATGTGATTTCCAGAGTTACCATGTTATAATATTTAAAATGTCCAGTTTTTTTCTTTTTTCTTTTTATTTTTTACTTTCAGAGGTAGAGTTTAGTGATTCATCAGCTGCATATAACACCCATGCTTATTACATCACATGCCCTCCTTAATGCCCATCACTCAGTCACTCCATCCCCTCATCCACTTCTCGTCCAGCAACTTCCATTTCCTATAGTTAAGAGCTTCCTATGGTTTGTCTCCCTTTCTGATTTCATCTTATTTTATAAAAAATGTCCCGTTTTGGGGTGCCTGGGTGGCTCAGTCAGTTAAGCGTCTGCCTTCAGTTCGGGTCGTGATGCCAGGGTCCTGGGATCCAGCCCCACACTGGGCTTTCTGCTCAGTGGGGAGCCTGCTTCTCCCTCTCCCTCTGCCTGCTGCTCTGCCTGCTTATGTGTGCATGTGCTCTCTCTCTGTGTGTCAAATAAGTAAATAAAATCTTTAAAAAAAGTCTAGTTTTAAATAAAAATTGTGAAGCATGCAAAGAAACAAGAAAGTATGGGGCATTCTTTTATGTGAAAAAATTAATTAATAGTAACATCCCTGAGGAAATCCAGACATTAGACTTACTGGATGGAAATTTTATTTTATTATTTTATTATTATTTTTGTTTCTTTTTTATCATTTAATTAACATACAGTGTATTATTAGTATCAAAGGTAAGATTTAGTGATTCATCAGTTGCATATAAAATCTAGTGCTCATTATATCAAGTGCTCTCCTTAATGCCCATCACTCAGTCACCCCATCCCCCCACCTACCTCCCCTCCAGCAACCCTCAGTTTGTTTCCTATAGTTAAGAGTCTCTTATAGTTTGTCTCCCTCTCTGATTTCATCTTATTTTACTTTTCCTTCCCTTCCCCTATGTTCATCTGTTTTGTTTCTTAAATTTCACATATGAGTGAAATCATATATTTGTCTTTCTCTGACTGACTTATTTTGCTTAACATAATACCCTCTATCTCCATCCACATTGTTGAAAATGGCAAGATTTCATTCTTCTTGATTGCTGAGTAATATTACATTGCATATATATACCACATCTCCTTTATCCATTCATCTATCAATAGACATCTGAACTCTTTCCATGGTTTGGCTATTGTGGACATTGCTGCTATAAACATCGAGGTGCAGGTGCCCCTTTGAATCACTATATTTTGTATCCTTTTGATAAGCACCTAGTAGTGCAATTGCTGGGTCATAAGGTAGTTCTATATTTAACCGTTTGAGGAACCTCCATACTGCTTTCCCAGAGTGGCTGTACCAGTTTGCATTCCCACCAACAGTGTAAGAGGGTTTCCCTTTCTCTGCATCCTTGCCAACATCTGTTGTTTCTTGAGTTGTTAATTTTAGCCATTCTGACTGGTGTGAGGTGGTATCTCATTGTGGTTTTGACTTGTATTTCGCTGATGCTGAGTGATGTTGAACATTTTTTCATGTGTCTTTTGGCCATTTGTATGTCTTCTTTGGAGAAAAGTCTGTTCATGACCAGATAGAAATTTTAAATCAACTATCTTAATTATGCTCAAAGAGTTAAAGGAAACCATGGGCAAAGAACTAAAGGAAACCAGAAGAACAATGTGTTACAAAATGGAGAATATGAATGAAGAGAGACATTATAAGTTATAAAAGAAACCAAATAGAGATCCTGAAACTGAAAATATAATAACCAAAACGAACAATTCACTAGAGGTTTCAGTAGCAAATTTGAACAGACAGAAGACTCAGTAAACTTGAACATAGGTCAGTTGAAATTATCCTGAAGAACAGGGGGAGGGGGGAAAGAATGAAGAAGAATAAACAGCCTAAAGGATCCATGGGACACCATCAGGTGTAATAACACATGTATATGGAAGTTCCAGAAGGAGAAGAAAGAGAGAAAAGGACTGAAAGAAAATTTGAAGATATAATGGTCAAAATTTTCCAAATTTGATGAAATACATGAATCTACACATCTAAGAGGCTCAATGAACTCCAAGATAAAGTCAAAGATCTACACTGAGAAACATTATAATCAAACTGTCCAAAACCAATGACAAAGAGAGAATTTTGATGACAACAAAAGAGAAGGGAATTGTCACATACAAGAAATCCTTAAGATTAACAGCAGATTTCTTACCATAAACCATGGAGGTCAGAAAACAATAAGGTGACATATTTAAAGTGCTGAAAGGAAAAAAAAGGTTAGCCCGGTGATGGGTATTAAGGAGGGCACGTACTGCATGGAGCACTGGGTGTTATATGAAAACAACGGATCATGGATCACCACATCAAAAACTAATGATGTATTGTATGGTGACTAATATAACATAATAAAATTTTTTAAAAAAGAAGCATCAACTAAGAAGCCCATTCCTGACAAAATTATCTTTCAAAAATGAAGGAAAAATTATTACATTCCCAGATTTAAAAAAAAGAAAAAATGACAGTTTATCTCTAGTAGACCTGCCCTACAAGAAGTGTTAAAGGGAGTCCTTTAGGTTGAAATAAAAGGAAACTATATGGTTACTCAAAGCCATATGAAGAAATAAAGAACTCTAGTAAAGGTAACTACATAGGTGTATATATATGTAAACACAGATTTCTGTATATTTGATTTGCGAGTCCTCTTTTTTCTCCCATATAATTAAAAAGACAAATGCATAAAAGAGGCTTAATAAATCTATGTTACTGGGCACACAATGTATAAAGACATAATTTGTGATTATAACAGTATAAAAGGGGACATTGAGCTATATAGGAGCAGAGTTTTTGTGTGCTATTGAAGTTAAGTTGCTATCAATTCAAACTAGATTGTTATAAATTTAGAATATTAATTGTAACCACTAAGAATAATTTTTAAATATACACACAAAAGGAAATAAAATCAATTCAACACATTGCAGTGTTTTGGAGGAATTAGAGGAATAGTAATGAAACAGTTGATAAACAAAAAAGATATTAGACATAGAAAACAAATAGCAAAATGGCAGAAGTAAGTCCTTCTTAATATGGATGGATTAAATGATTCAGGTAAAAGGCAGAGATATGAAGAATTCTTCAAGACATTTGAAAAAGAATTAAAACCAATCTTTCTCAAGCTCTCTCCAAAAGTAGAAGAGGATGAAATACTTTTAAACTTATCCTGTGAAGGCAGCATCAGCCTAATACCAAAACCAAATAATGACACTACAAGAAAATTACAGGTCAATATCCCTTATGAATATAGATGCAAAATTCCTCAATAGAATGCTAGCAAACTGAATCCAGAAGCATATGAAAGGGATTATACACAATGACCAAGTGAGGTTCAATATAAAAGTCTCAATGCAACATACTACATGCATAAAAAAAGGGGGGAATGATTATCTCAATTGATGCTGAGGTAGCATTTGACAAAATCCAATAACTCTTCATGATAAAGATATTTAGTAAATTAGGAATAGAAAGAAACATCCTCAGTGTTATAAAGGGCATTTATGAAAACCTAAAAGGTAACATCATACTCAATAATAACAGATTGAAGACTTTTCCTCTAAGATCAAGAAAAGGAAAGAGATGCCCACAATCACCACTGCAATTCAACATTATAGTAAAAATCCTAGTCAGAACAATTTGGGTAGAAAAAGAAATGAGAGACATCCAAATGATAAAGAAAGAATTAAAACTCTCTATTCACAGATGATATGATCCCATATATACAATATCCTTAAAAACTCACAAGAAAAGCTATTAGAGCTAATATGTTAAATCTTCAAAGTTGCAGGGTACCAGATAAACCTGCAAAAATAAGCTGTACTTCTACACATTAACAACGAACAATCTAAAAAAGTAACTTAAGAATATAATTCAAAAATAATAAAATTCCATTTTTAATAGCATAAAGATAAAATCAGAGTAAATTTAAGCATGGAGGTGCAAAATTTGTATACTAAAAACTACAAAACACAGTTGAAAGAAATTAAAGATAACCCAAATAAATGGAAATAAATTTCAGGTTCATGGATTGGAAAACAATACTGCTAAGATGAAAATATTCCCCAAGGTGATCTATAGATTCAGTGCAAAATTCTAATGGCCTTTTTTTGCAGAAATGGAAAAGGTGATCCTAAAATTCATATGAAATTGCAAGAGACCCTGAATAGCCAAGCAATATTGAAAAAAAGAACAAAGTTAGAGGATTTACTCTTCCTATTTTGGAAAAGTTACTATAAAACAATAGCAGTCAAAACAATCTGGTATGGGCATAAGGATAGATCTATAAATCAATGGACTAGAATTGAGAGTCCAGAAATAAATCTGTATGCATATGCTCAATTGATTTTCAACAAAGGTTCTAAGATCAATTCAATGGAGGGAATAATAATCTTGTCAACAAATAACACTGGGACAATTGGATAACCATATGCAAAAAAATAAAGTGTGACTCTATCTCACACCATATACAAAGATTAATTCAAAATGGATCAAAGACTTAAATGCAATGGATAAAACTATAAAACTCTTAGAAGAAAACGGGTATATATTTATGATTTTGGATTTGGCAATGGTTTTTTAGATGACATCAAAAGCAAAAGCAACAAAAGAAAAAATAGATAAATTATACTTCATAAAAACTTAAATTTTGAGCATGAAAAGACACTATCATGGGACTGAAAATATAATCTACATAATGGTAAAAAATACTTACAAAGAATATATAAAGAACTATTAAAACTCAACAACAAAAATAATTCTATGAGAAATGGCTAAAGGTTTTGAAAATACCTTTTCCCAAAGAAGATATACAGGTGACCAAAAACACATGAAAATATGTTCAATATCAGTCATTAGGGAAATGAAAACCAAAGCCACTTTACATCTGCTAGGATGGCTATAATCTAAAACACTCAAAATAACAAGCACCCGTGAGGATATGGAGAAATTGGAGCCCTCATACATTGTTTGTGGGAATACAATATGTTTTGGACATTTTGGTAAACAGTTTGGCAGCTCCTCAAGAAGTAAATCATAGAATTATCACATGACCCCAAGAATTCCAGTCCTGTGTATATGCCCCAAATAATTAAGAACAGATGTCCATATAAAAAGTTGTACATGAATGTTTATAGCAGCATTATTCATAATGGCCAACAGGTGGAAAAAAACTCAAATGTTCATCAACAGATGAATAGATAAAAAAAATGATATGTCCATACAATGGAATATTATTAAGCCATAAAAAGGAATTAAGTACTAGTATATGCTACAACATGAATGAAACTTGAAAACATTATACTAAAAGAAGATAACCACAAAAGGCCAAATAATTGTATGATTCTCTTTATATTAAATGCCCCAAATAGACACACCTATAGAGGCAGAAAGATTTTGTTTGCCAGGAGCTGGGGGGATAATTTAATGGGGAGAGACTGATATGGATATGAAGTTTCCTTTTGTGGTGATGAAAATGTTCTGGAACTAGATTGATGGTTACACAAAATTGTGAAAGCACTAAATGTCACTGACTTGTATACTCTAAGTGGTTAAAATGGTAAATTTAATATGTGTATTTTACAATTTTAAAAAATGAAGCAACACCAATCTTATACAAATTCTTCTTTTTTTTAATTTTTTTTAATTTTATTATGTTATGTTAGTCACCATACAATACATCATTAGTTTTTGATGTGGTGATCCACGATCCATTGTTTTCATATAACACCCAGTGCTCCATGCAGTATGTGCCCTCCTTAATACCCATCACCAGGCTAACCAATCTGCCCTCCTCCCTCCCCTCTAAAACCCTGTTTATTTCTCAGAGTCCATAGTCTCTCATGGTCCATCTCTCCCTCCGATTCCACCCCCCCTTCATTTTTCCCTTCCTTCTCCCGATGTCCTCCATGCTATTCCTTATGTTCCACAAATAAGTGAAACCATATGATAATTGACACATGAAAAAATGTTCATCATCATTAGCCATCAGGGAAATTCAAATCAAAACCACATTGAGATATCACCTTACACCAGTTAGAATGGCAAAAATGGACAGGGAAAGAAACAACAAATGTTGGAGAGGTTGTAGAGAAAGGGGAACCCTCTTACACTGTTGGTGGGAACACAAGTTGGTACAGCCACTTTGGAAAACAGTGTGGAGGTTCCTCAAAAAATTAAAAATAGAGCTACCATATGACCCAGGAATTGCACTCCTGGGTATTTACCCCAAAGACACAGACGTAGTGAAAAGAAGGGCCATATGCACTCCAATGTTCCTAGCAGCAATGTCCACAATAGCCAGACTGTGGAAAGAGCCGAGATGCCCTTCAACAGATGAATGGATAAAGATGTGGTCCATATATACAATGGAATATTATTCAGCCATCAGAAAGGATCAGTACCCAACTTTTACATCAACATGGTTGGGACTGGAGGAGATTATACAAATTCTTCTAAAGAATAGAAACAGAGGTACCATTTTCTAACTTATTTTATGGAACTAGAAAAGCATTAATATAAAAATCTGACAAGAACACTATAAGAAAGAAAAATTATAGGCTTATCTCCCTCATGGATATGGATGAAAAAAATCCCAAACAAAGCATTTTCAAATTGAGTATAGAAAAATACAAAAAAGAGAGTACATAGTGAAGTGTATTCTAAGAATGCAATGTTTGTTTAGTATTTGGGAAAAAAAATGAAAAGATACATGAAACCAAATTATAGTTGATTTTCTTATTATTTAGTTTTTGAAGTTTATATATTCTGGATACAAGTCCCTTATCAAATATGTAATGTGTAAATGGTTTTTCCAAATCAGTGACTTGTTTTTTCATTCTCTTAACAATGTCCTTCAAAGAGCAGAAATTCTAAATTTTGACTCACTCATTAGTTTATCACATTTTCTCTTATGTTTCTTGCTTTTTGTATTCTATCTAAGAAATATTTGTCTAGTCCAAGGTTTCAAAGATTTTCACCTATGTTTTTGGTCTAACTTTTACAACTCTTATTTTAATATTTAAATCTATGATACAAAGCAAGTTAATTTTGTATATGGTATGAGACAATGATCAAAGGTTTTCTTTAATGTCTAATTCTATCAGCTTCACTAGCTGAAAACACTACCCTTTCTTCATTGAATTTCCTTTAATTTTTTGTCAATAATCAGTTTACCATAAACTTGTGGGTTTTCCATAACCTCTATTTGTCTCATTTTCTGTTTGTCTATGCTTTTGCCAATACCACAGAATCTTGTGGGTCATTTTGGATTTTGGAGGCAATATATTCCTCATTTGGGTGTGGTACTCTGGCCCATGTACTGAGTGACTTTATAAGCTGCTAGTTTTAAGTGGGGCTCAGAACAAGAGAAGGCTCTGCAACAGATCCAAGCTGCTATACAACTGCTTGCTCTTCCACCTGGGTCATATAATCTACTTGGAGTTTCAGTGGCAGATAGAGATGTTGTTTGAAGCTTTTGCAGTCCCCTCCTTATAGGTGAGTCACAGTACAGGCCTTTAGAATTTTGGAGCAAGACCCTGCCATCATTCACAAATAAGTACCCTCCTTTTGAGAAATAGCTCTTGGTTTCTGGGCCTCAAGTAGGTTGAATGATCAACTATGGACCATCAAGTTACCATGTGACATGAACTGCCCATCATGAACTGAGTGTTATCTAATACACTAAGCCATAAAGTTGGGCATGCACAGCAATAATCTATCACCAAATGGAAGTGGTATATATGTGATCAGCCCCAGGCAGTCCCTGGAGACACAAGCAAGTTACATGAAGAATTGGTTTAAATGCCTCTGGTCCCCACTCCTGCTACACTGCCTTCTCTCTCCCAGCTTGCATTTATGACCTCATGAGGAGTTCCCTATGATCAGTTGACGGAGGAAGAAAAGACTTGAGCTTGGTTTAATGGTTCTACATGACAAGCAGGTACCACTTGCAAGTGTACAGTTCTAGCACTACAACCTGAAGGAAGGTGGTGAAGAGAAATCCCTCCAGTGGGCAGAACTTTGAGTAATGCACTAGGTTTTCCACTTTGGTTGGAAGGAGAAATAGCTAGATGTGTGATTATATACCAATCTATGGGCTGTGGCCAATGAGTTGACTGGATGGTGAGGGACTTGGAAGGAATATAAATAGAAAATTGGTGACAAAAATATCTGAGAAAGCGGTATGTGGATGGACCTCTCTGAATAGTGAAGATGTGAAGGCATTTATGTCCCATGTGAATGCTCACCAAAAAGTGACCTCAGCAGAGGAGGATTTAATAATCAAGTTACAGAATGACCCATTCTATGGATACCAGTCACTTTCCTCAGTCATCTCAGCCATCACCTAGTGGTCTCATGAATAAAATGGCCATGGTGGCAGTGATGGAATTGATACATGGGCTCAGCAACACGGATTTCCACTCACCACACCTAATCTGGCTACAGCCACTGCTGAGTGCCCAATCTGCCAGCAAGAGAGACCAATACTCAGCCCTCCATGAGGACTCCTCATGAGGTCATAAATGCAAGCTGGGAGAGAGAAGGCAGTATAGCAGGAGTGAGGACCAGAGGCATTTAAACCAATTCTTCATGCACCATTCCCCAGGGTGAACGACCAAATGTATATGCTCTGAATCAGCATCCAACAAATGGTGCTGTTTCTCCCACAGCCAAGATTCCTGTGTCCAGGAATTAAGAGGAAGAAATGAGAGTTGCACTACTCCTTATTAATCCTAGTGACCCACTAGCAACATTTGTACTTCTTGTTCCTGTGACCTTATGCTCTGCTGTCCTAGAGGCCTTTAGTTCCAAAGGGAGGAAAGTCATATCTCCAACAGGAAGTACAACACTAGTTCCATTGAACTGGAAGTTAAGACTGCTACCCAGCCACTCTGGACTCCTCATGCCTATAAATCAATAGTCAAAGAAGGGATTTCCTGTGCTGGCTGGGATGATTGATCCTGAGTACCAAGGGGAAATTGGATTACTACTCCACAACATAGGTGAAAAAGAGCATGTCTGGAATACAGCGGATTCCTTAGGATGTCTGTTAGTATTACCATACCCTATGATTAAGGTCAATGGAAAACTGTAACAACCCAATGCAGGCAGGATTACTAATGAGGCAGACTCTTCAGGAATGAAGGTTTGGCCCATTCTACCAGATAAAGAATTCTGACTAGCTGAGGTACTTGCTGAAGGTAAAGGGAATACAGAATACGTAGTTGAAGAAAGTAGTTGTAAATATCAACTATGACCATGCAACCATTTATAAAAATGAAGACTAATTTTCATGAGTATTTTCTATTTATTTCCCTATGAATTCATTTGTGTGTGTTCTTTTTTTTCTAGAGAATTCTGACTAACACGTTAACAAAAATGAATAAATTAGTATTTAAAGCAAGAATATAGAAATATATTTATATAGAAAATACATGCTGGGTGTGTCCATTATTATAAAGTTAAAAACATGTAAAACTATAATGTTAACAATCAGAACAGTGTTTATCTTTAGGTTGGTTGGATGGGGGAGTTATTAGAAAAGTCTTTGAAGGGATTTCTGGGATGCTAATTATGTTCTATTTCTTGACCTGATTTTTTGTGACCTTGGTGTGATACAATTATGATACTTTATGGATATTTATGCATATAATTTGTCTATTTTTATGTATGTATGTAATACTTCTATAAAAATATTTTAAATGAGAGCATGAAATGATACTGAAGAAAATAAGTCATAAATATCACCGATAGCCTCATGTCCTATTTCAGAAAAAAAGATTAACTGTTCATATCTGAACTTGCTATGTCATATGTACTTTCTTTTGAAGATTTTTTTTCCTTTTGTGAGAGAGAATGAGCACAAGAGAGAGCTAGCAAGAGCAGGGGGTAAGGGCAGAGGGAGAGGGAGAAGCAGGCTCCCTCTGAGCAGGGAGCCCAATGCTGGGGCTCTGTCCCAGGACCCCAGAGTCACAACCTGAGCTGAAGGCAGACATTTAACCAACTGAGCCACCCAGGTGCCCCTATACTTTTTACATATCAATTAATTTTATCATTTTCTCTCATTCTTTTTTATGGATTACTTGCTTTTTAATGTTTTCTTTTTTTAATTTCAATTCAATTCTTCTTCTATACCCTGCTTTGTGATGCTGGGTCTGGGACTTTGTAAACCAGATTTCTACATTGCCTGCTGAATGCCTGTTAAGCTCTACCAATGGAAGATACCAGAGAGATACTAAGTTTGGAGGAAAAAGGAGAGACTGGCTTTTTCCTCTTTGCTTCTATGGTCTTCTTGCAGTTCCACTGGGCATCATTCCAGCAATGCTTATTTACCTAGGCATATGAAGTTCTTTCTGATAGAAGCAAATGAATCCATTTGCAGTTTTTCTAACACTTGCAAAGCTAGTTTCATTGGAATCTTTTTGGAGAAATCAGGTAAATATTGTCCAGTACAGAAGTCTAGTTGTCAGGCTTCTCTAAGCTCAGGAAAACCAACACCAGCTAAGTTTCTTTTATCAGAAGTCGGTGCTTCAATTACACAAGACCCCTCCCATCAGTTTCAATGTCTTTACTAAGTTTTTACAATTCCAACCTCTCCCCTTTGTTCCACCAGCCCTGCTACTTCCTGTAGTTATTACCTCCATGGTCCCTTTGAGCTTTCTCATTTTACCCTTAAAGTCATGTAGTTAACAATTTTATACCTAATAAATAATTCTTTATATTAAATCCTCTCTGTTCAAATTATTTGTGCTATTTCTGTCTCCTGGTTTATAAAGAAAGTAGTAACAGAAGTGGTTCCAGGAAACACCCTAAATTTGTATTTGGAGATTATTTTGGTTGTATCTTTGGGGTAGAGCATAATGCTGAACTCTGAGTCAATAGAAACCAGGATGTTAATAGTTCGTGTATATCTTCTGTGGACTGTCATGAGATTCTTGTTAACATACATGCTTTGGGAGTCCAGACTACTGCCATACTGACTGCTATGAGAGTAATTATGATTACAAAGGCTGGAGAGTTGGGTGCACTCTTTTGAGTAAAATGGAGCTTGTGCAGAATGAAAATGACAAGGTTGAGTCTATATACTTTAAACTCAAATCATAGAGAACCAGAGAGAGCTGCTGTGGTGACGCAAAAGAATTTATTTCTCGTAGCTCTGGGGTCAGTATTACTGAAAATAAGGCACTAAACAAAATTATGCTGGCTATAAAATTACAAGATAACTTAAATTTAACAGCTCATCAAAATTCAAGGATGGTGATACTTTTAAAACATCCACTTAACTCATCTTTTTGGCTTGTAGAGAAGAAAGATCTTAGAGAATAACTGTTGATTATTTTTATCTCAATCAGGTAATGATTTCAATTTTAAGTTGCTCTTGCAGCTATGGTGTTTCTACTGAAGAAAAATCAACATAGCTCCTGACATTTGCTATTCATCTACTGAACTTTACAATGCTTTTTCTCCAGACTAATTTTTAAAGACCACCAGAAAAGTTTGCTTTACCCAGAAGAGCACATAGTACATCTTCACAGTCTTTCTTCAAGGAGCCATCAATTATTCTGCTTTTTTCCAAAATGTAGAGCCTAGACATTTTGATTGTTTGCACACTTCATACTACACACTGGTCTACTCTATTGACAACATTATGCTGATTACATATGATGAGCGAGAAGTACAGGGAATGGCATGTACTTTTATTGCCTTGGTAAGATATATATGAACCAGAGAGTAGAAGAGAAAAAAAAAAAACATGAAAATTCAGGGATCCACTACCTCAGTGGAGTTTCTGAGGGTTCAGTGATTTGGAGAATCACTATAGTATCTCCAAAAGGAAAGACAAATCCCCGCACTTTTTACCACCTACCAAAGAAAGAGGCACGATTTGATTTCCTTATTCTTTTTTTTAACTTTTGAGACAATATTTATTACATTTGAATATACTAATTGTACTATTTGCTCAGTAATCCATAAGCCTTCCAGTATTGTTGAGGGCCAGAGCAAGAAACGACTCAGCAGCAAGTGCAAGCTGCAGCGAACAGTGCAAGCTGCTTTTTCATTTTAGCCTTATAATCCAGCAGATTCATTATCTGTGGTAAATAGAAATGCTATATGGAACCTCTGGGAAGCACCGCTATGAGAATCATATACTGTATCTCTAGGATTTTGGAGAAATTCTATACTTAGTTTTTGCAAAACAACCCTGGATTGCTTCTGAGCTTCAATATGGAATGAATACCCAATTATGTGATATCAAATGATCATGCAGCCCACTTTCTTATCATGAACTAGTTATTATTTAACCCAGAAAGCCTTAAAGTTGAGCATACACAGCAGAAATTTATCATCAGGTGGAAATGATAGCTAACAGGTGAGACAGGCGTTAAAGACCCAAGTAATTTGCACGAACAGGTGACTCAGACTGACACCTGCTACATTGATTCCTCTCATTGTATTCACATCTATGGGTTCATAGGTAAAAGTTTATATGAGTTGGCTGAGAAGAGAGATCAGGCCTATTTTATAGATTTTCTATATGAAATTCTGGAAGTGGACATCTGCTGCATTAAAGCCCCACTCAGAGGTAAACCTGAAGGACAATGGTGAAGGAAAAGTCTCCCAGTGGGCAAAGTTTCAAGCTGTACAATTTGTTGTCAAGTTGATCTGGAATGAAAGATGGCCAGATCTACAAATTTATGCTGATGCATAGGCATTTCTCAATGGTTTAGTTTTATGGTCAGGGACTTGGAAGATGTGGAATTGGTAGACTGGTGACAATAAAAGACCTCTCAGAGTGGTCAGAGCATGAAGGTATTGGTACCATGTGAATGCTAACTAATGGCATACATTGCAGAGGTGGCTCAGTGATTACATAGACAAAAAGGTACATTCACAGCATGGTGACTATAGTTAATAATACTCTATTACATATTTGAAAGTTACTAAGAGAGGGGATCTTAGAAGTTCTCATTGTAAGAAAAAATTCTGTAACTATGTATGGCAATGGATGTTAACTAGAATTATTGCAATGACCATTCTGCAATATATATAAATATTGACTCATCATATACCTGTAACTAATATAATGTTGTATACCAATTATATCTCAAAAAATTTTTAAAATAAATAAAAAAGGTAATGTATGGTGATTAACATTCAAAAAAAGATACTTTCTGTCAATTTCTTCCAGCCTCTTTCCCAGCCATCCAAATCTTCGTTCAGTGATTTCATGAACAGAGTGGCCATGGTGGCAGGGTTGGAAGTTATGCATGAGATCAACAACTTACCTGGTTATCATTACTGTTGAGCATCTTATCTGCCAACATCAGAGAACAACACTAAGTCCCTGATATGGCAACATTTCCTTGAGAGAGACCAGCTAACCATCTGGTGGCAGCCTGATTATTATGGCCATATTCTAACATGGAGGAGGAAGAGGTTCATCTCTATGGAAATAGATGTGTTACAAATCTGGGTTTGCCCTCCCTATCTGAAATACTTCTGCCTTTATCACAGTTCATGAGCTCATTGTTTGCCTAATCTATCATAATGGTGTTCAACATGGCAATGCTTTTCATCAAAGAAATAATTTGACTGCAAAAAAAGTGTAACAATAGGCTCATGCCCATGTAACTCACTGTTTTACCACATACCTCATTACTCTGAAGTATCTGGCATAATAGAAGTAAAAGACCATACTGCTGGGACAAAACAACCTGAAATGATGGGGTTCTGTTTTACAAGATGTGGTATATGCTTTGAATTAGAGACCAGTTGTGTCAGTCTGCTCATGCTGGCATAGCAAAATACCATACATTGGATAGTTTAAACAATAGAAGTTTCTTACAGTTCTGGAGGCTGGAATGTCCAAGATCAAGGTTCCAACAGGGTTTGGTTTCTGGTGAGAGCTCTCTTCCTGACTTGTAGATGGCTGCCTTCTCACTGTGTACTCACATGTTGGAGAGAGAGAAAGAGAACACTAGTGTCTTTTCTTCTATAAGGATTCCATTTTTATCAGATAGGGTTTCACTCTTATGATCTCATTTAACCTAAGTTACCTCCTTAAAGGCCCTATACCCAACACAGTCACATGGAGGGTTAGGGATTTAACATATGGATTTTTAAGGGACATAATTCAGTATATAACACCAGTATATGGTATTGTCTTTCCCATAGCCAAAATGCAAGGGTCTGTTCAACAAAGAATAGAAGTAAGAATGTCTTCTCTCATAATTATACCTAATAACGTATTTGTGAACTTTATGCTTACTAATGTGCACAACTCAGATCATTTCTGGTTTGATAGTCTTAGTTTCCAAAGGAGCAATGCTTTCATGAGGGAATACAATAGTTGCTTTGAATACAAGGTAAGACAACTACCTGACCATTTGAGGTTCTTCATTCTACTGAACTAAAAGGTAAAGAAAGGGATTATTATACCGACTGTGGTGACTGATCTTAATTATCAAAAGGGAATTGGATTGCTGGTATAAAATGAGGACATTGAGCATCATGTCTGGAACCCAGGGGACTCTTCAGTGCTTTAAGAAAAGTACTTTTATATCCAAAAACAAAAGTTAATGGAAAATCATAGCAACTAAGAAAAAAAGGCAGGACCATTAAAGCTTCAGATCCTTCAGGGATGAAGGTTGGGTCTGTGCTACCAGATAAAAACCCTAACCAGTTGAGGCAAGGGAATTATGGAATAAGAAGTGGAAGAAAGAAGACATCATGACCAGATATAGAAACACAGATTATTCATTCAATTTCCTTCCCTTCTCTTCTCCTTCCCCTATTATTTAGTACAAGTTTAGTTGGTGGTTAACTTTAAAGTTTTATTTCTATATAAAATAATATTCAAATATATTGTGACTGAATTTGAGGAGAAATTAATATATCTCAGAGATTGATCATGTAAAGTGAATACAATAATTTTTGGAGATTTATTTTGAAGAGAATGTGAGAATGTCTTCTTTTATATAAAGGATGGCTGGATCTGGTCAGACACAGAGTTGTTGGTTATTGTATTAAAGTTTAGAAGTATGGTATAAGAGTGTAAAAGGTATATACTGATGTTGAATGGCCAAAGGGGTACTCAGACTATGCCAGATATTAAGTACTTTTCTCTCAACTCCACACGCATCCTTCTGTGCTCTGCTCTGTGACACTGAAGCTGAGACTCTGCAAATCTGCTTTGCCAATAAGGGATGCTCATAGAAGATTGCAAGTCTAGAAAAGGGAGATATGACTGACTCCTCCTGCCTGCTTCTGGGTTTCAGCTCCTGTAAGTTTCTAAGAGTTTCAATAATTTTGATCTCTTTTCTGTTGCACCAACTCTACTTCCTGAAGTCACTACCTCTATGATTGCTTAGAATTTTCTTTTTATCCTTTCAGTTACCTAACAAAAGTTATGTTAGTTAGCAATTCTTTATATAACATTCTCTCTGTTAAGAAAAATTGTTCCTGGCTACTACCTGGACACTGACTTATACATATGAGGAGTGTTAGGGGATATTTATTTTTAAAATTAGTCCATAGGTTACACTATTTGTACAGGATCTTAATGTAAGTAAGGGAGAGATGGATATCATGTAGAGGTCCCCGACTTGGAGTTGGATGCATGAACAAATGAGCCTTTGGATTTATGCTTTGTGGGATGGGGTTGGGTGTTTTTTTTTCAATTGTGAAGGTGTTAAATAGCATTATTTTCAGTAAGGGAAAGAAAGAGATGTGTGTGTGCGTGAGTGTGTGTGTGTGTGTGTGTGTGTGTGTGTGTGTGTGTTGAAGGTAGATATTAAAAATCAAAGTGATGAATGGCCATTTGTCATTCATTTTGGCTGCCTAGACTCTAAGACTAGAGATGGAAAGAAACAGTGACTGTACAGAATCCACTTGGTTGGAAGTAGTGGCAGTGAAGCTAGCTAGCACCAACTGTTTCTTGAGCCAACAGTTGGCCTCCATGGTTCTAGTACCAGCATCTCATGTCCTGCATCAGTAGTGCAACTTCAGTGTTTGTGACCCTACAAACTGTATCACCAGATCCTATTAAATCCCTTTTCACAGCAGTCTTAAGTTCTAGCCCACCTAGGCTTAGCGACCGCTGTGAGACTGTGTTTTCCTTCTTTATTCAGATGGAGATGTCCTTCGTTTTGTTAGCTACTTGCATAGGGTGTATATATATATATATATATATATATATATCCCCATGAACTACTCCTATTAATAGGCTGCAAGTAAGGGTTTTTCACAGTAGGTACTTATACTAAGTAATAATTCTACTCTTGCTCCCTTAAAATACACTGTAAAATCCCCACAATCAAGTCATGTTACAATAAATGTTACAATAGTGACAGCAAAAATATACTAATGGACAGACAGTAGAAAACATTATCAAGTCCAACTAGATCAAGAAACCAGTTTCATGCATGGTAGGGAAAGGCACATTAGCTTGACCTAATGAACATATATAAAGTTTTAGCCAACCATTACAGACCACAGATTTTTCTCATCCATAAAATATTTACACCCCCCCAAAAAGGATCATGGTCTAGTCTATAATGAAAATCTTAATAGATTTTAAAGCATTAGATATCATACAGACTGATCTTTTACCACTGCAAAATTAGATAAGAAAGTAATAACAAAAAAGATAAATGACCATGCATTTAGAAATTATTTAAAAATGCACTTCTAAATAACATAATTTTAATCAGAAATCACAAAGGAAATATAACAATACCTAGAACTTAATGATAGTGAAAGCAACATATATGAAGCCTTCAAGATACAACCAAGACAATATTTTTATTTTTAGCAAAACTGTGAGGTATAATTTACATACAATAAACTGCACATTTTTAAAGCATACAATTTCATGCTTTCGGGCATTTATATATGCCTGTGAAAGCATCACCACAATCAAGATAATGAGCATATCTATCACAATCAAAAGTTTCCTTACCGGGCGCCTGGGTGGCTCAGATGGTTAAGTGTCTGCCTTCAGCTCAGGTCATGGTCCCTGGGTCCTGGGATCGAGTCCCGCGTTGGGCTCCCTGCTCCTTGGGAGCCTGCTTCTCCCTCTGCTTCTCTCTCTTTCTCTCCCTCTGTCTCTCATGAATAAATGAATAAAATCTTTAAGAAAAATATTTCCTTACCACTTCATAGCTCCTCCCTCACTCATTCCCTCCCCTTCTCTAATCCCAGGCAACCCCTGATATAATTTCTACCACTATATATTAGTTTGCATTTTATAAAATTTTATACAAATGTAATTAGGGTGACCAACCATTTAGACTTCCCTGGGACTATGAAGTTTCCCTGCATGTCGGATTCTCAGTCATACTAACAGGTGTGTAATGGTATATCATAGTAGTGCATTTTGTTTGATTGCTTTAGGAGTATAATAAATCTTGAAATTAGGAAGTGTAAGTCTTCTGACTTTGTTTGTTTTTTTTTTATCAAGGTTATTTTGGCTATTCCAGGTAATTTGTGTTTTCATATCAATTTAAAATTAGCTTGTCAAGTCTGCAAAAAAATGCCTACGGTTATTTTGACTGGGAGTGCAGTAAACCTATAGAACGATTTGGGAAAATTAATGTCTTAACAATATTTTGTCTTGAGACCCACCAGCAGAATGTATCTCTCCATTATTTAGGTCTTTAATTTCTCTCAACAATGTTTTAGAGTTTTTAGTATATATGTCTTGCCCATATCTTATGATATTTTCACCCAAATGTTTCATAATTTGATTTATTATAACTAATGTTATCTTTGTACATTTCAATTTCTGTTAATTGGTAGTACGTAGAAATAAAATGTATTTTTATATTGATCTTGTATCTTGCAAACTTGTCAAACTTATGTGTTACTTATAGTAACAGTTTTAAAGATTTCATCAGCTTATATGAGTAAATGATTATGTTTTCTATGAATAAATACAGTTGTGTTATTTCCTTTCAAAAATGGAAGTCTTTCATTTCTTTTTATTGTTTATTTGGCTGTGCTAGAACCTTCAGTACAATGTTAAATAGAAGTGGTGAGAGTGGATTTCCTTGCTTTGTTCCTGATCTTAGGAAGAAAACATTAAGTGTTTCACCAGTATGATGTCAGTTATGGGCTTTTCATAGAAGGTCTTTATTAGGTTAGGGAAATTTCGTCTTCTATTCCTAGTTTGTAGAATGTTTTTATCATAAAAGAGTGTTAGATTTCTCAAATATTTTTTTTCTTTTCTATTGAGAGGACCATACCATCTTTCATTTTGCCTGTTAATATGGGGACTCCACTGATTTTTCAAATGTTGAATCAACTTTGCATCTCTGACATAAATCAAGGTTGTTCCAGGTATATTATTATTTTGTATGCTCTTGGATTCAGTTTGTTAAGACATTGTTTGAAATCGGTACATCCATGTTAACAAAGGATATATGTCTATAGTTTCCTTTTCTTATAATGTCTTTTTCTGTTTGGGACAAGGAGAGTTTCATAGAATGAGATGGAAAGTATTCTCTCCTCTTAAATTTTCTGTAAGAATTTATGAAATTGTTATTATTTCTTTAACAGCTGTTTGATAAAAGTCACCAGTAAAACCATCTGTGCCTGGAAGAGTTAAACTGGGGTTATGTATTTTGGGCAGAAGACCACAGAGGTAAAGTGCCAAGTCATCACATCCTATCAAGGGTACATACTATCAACATGACTTGTTGATATTAACTTTCATCATCTGGCTGAGGTAATGGTTGTCAGATTTCTCTACTATGAAATTATTCTTGCTTTCCCCTTCCCATACTTTGAAAGGAAGCCACTATTCACAGCCCATACTTAAGTAATGAGGATTTATACTCCCTCTCCTTGAGGTTGAATTATTTACAAATATTATTTGGAATTCTTCTGCAAGGGTTATTTATTTCTTCTCCCCCACTTATTTATTTATTTAATAATTTATTTATATCAATATGGACTCATTAAAATTTATTTTGTACTTTAGGTTATAAGCTAATACTAGTTTATTTTGTTGTTCAGTTGTTCTAGCTCTGGCCATTGGGAGCTCTTTCAGTTGGCTACTTTGTCCCTTTGACATACTCACAACAATGTAGATTGATTTTTAATCACTTCATTATTTTTGAGCACTACAAGGTGCTCTGAATCATTGCATATATTTCCTGTCTCAGTCCTAGAATCATTTTTCCAAGGAGCCTTGGTTAATTAATTAGAGAGTGATTTTAGAAACCTAAATTCAACTGCTTGACATGCTTTTTGCTACTGGGGATTCATTGCTTCTAGTTCCTCTCAACTAACAGAAAAAGGACACACATGTGTCTACTAAGCTATGTATATACACATGTCTACAAATATTTAATATATGAAACCATCTGTATTTATTTTGAGTTGAACATGAGTTCAGATTAATGTCTCTAATTCTAAATCATTACAAGAATCATTCTAGCCTCTTCCCTTACTTATCTATAACCTCCCACTCAATCAGTGAGAGATTTGGCTCTTTGATCTGCCATTCATTTACTTAATTCTTTAATTACAATATACATGTATAACAGTGTAGAATTTCTAGCCTGTAACCCCAGGGGAAACAACTTTATCAACTAGAGTACAATACTTATATGCAGTTGCTTTTGCCTTTAATCTGACAGATACCACTCATTTCCAAAGTTATTTAACTTAACACCTTTCCTCCCAACCTCTTTACTATGATTGTCTCATACAGCTATAATACAGTTAGATTACCTTGTCACAGTATGCATCCCTTCCTGGGATTACCTGACCACTTAAATGATTTTTTAAAATTTGCATACATTGGGGCACCTGGGTGGCTCCGTTGGTTAAGCATCCAACTCTGGATTTTGGCTCAGGTCATGATCTCCTGGTTATGAGGTTGAGCCCTGAAATGAGCCCTGCATTGAGTCCTTCTCCATGTTCAGTGCAGAGTCTGCTTGTCCCTCTCTCTCCCCCCTCTGCTCCCCCCTCTGCTCATGCATGTTCTCTCTCTCTCTTTCTCAAATAAATTTAAAAAAATGCATACATTGCAATTCACTCTTTGTGCTATAAAATTCTATATACAGATACTCATCATGTCACATATCTAGCATTGAAGCATCATACATATTAGTTTTACCATCCTAAAAATTACTGTGTTTCAGCTAATCACTCTCCTAAATTCTTGGCAACTACTGATCTTTTTACTGCCTCTTTAGTTTTGCCTTTCTCAGAAGGTTATATAATTGAGATCATTCATTATGTTGCCTTTTCATACTGCCTTTTTTTACTTAACAATATGTATTAAATGTTCATACAGATCTTTTCATAGCTCAGTAGCTAATTTATTTTTATAGCTAAATAATATACCAGTGAATGTACTATAATTTGTTAATCCATTCACCTACTTAAGGGCATCTTGGTTGTTTTCAGTTTCTGGCTATCATGAATAAAATTGCTATACATTCATGTGCATGTTTTGTGTGAACTACATTTTCAAATCAGTTGTGGAAACACCTAGAATCATAAGTGCAAAGTCATATATATTTAGCTTTAGAAGATTATGTTAGCTTTTTAAGAAACTGCCAAACTGTCTTCCAAAGTGGCTTTACCATTTTACATTTTTATAAGCAATGAATGAAAGTGGCAGTTGCCCTGCAACTTCAAAAGTATTTATTATTATCAGTTTTGGGGTTTAGCCATTTTAGTAGGCTTGTAGAGGTAGCATATAGTTGTAATTTGCAGTTCCCTAATGACAAATGGTGTTGAGCATCTTTTCCTATGTTTATTTGACATATGTATATCTTCTTTGGTGTGTCTGTTCAGATCTTTTGTCTGTTTTTAAACTGGTTGTATGTTTTGGTTTGCTTTTTTTTACTGTTTCTAAGTTTTAAGTGCTCTTTTTAATATTTTGGACACAAGTCTTTTATCATATATGTTTTTTTAAATTTTATTTTATTATGTTATGTTAATCACCATACATTACATCATTAGTTTTTGTTGTAGTGTTCCATGATTCATTGTTTGTGTATAACACCCAGGCCTCCATTCAATACATGGCCTCCTTAATACCCATCACCAGGCTAACACATCCTCCCAACTCCCTCACCTCTAGAAACCTCAGTTTGTTTCTCAGAGTCCATAATCTCTCATGGTTCTTCTCCCCCTCTGATTTCCCCCCTTAATTTTTCCCTTCCTACTATCTTCTTTTTTTTTTTTTAACAAATAATGTATTATTTGTTTCAGAGGTACAGGTTTGTGATTCATAAGTTTTACACAATTCACAGTGTGCACCATAGCACATACCCTCCCCAATGTCTATCATCCAGTCACCCCATCCCTCCCACCCCACACCACTCCAACAACCCTCAGTTTATTTCCTGAGATTAAGAATTCCTCATATCAGTGAGATCATATGATACATGTATTTCTCTGATTGACTTATTTCACTCAGCATAATACCCTCTAGTTCCACCTATGTCATTGCAAATGGCAAGATTCCATTTTTCTTGATGGCTATATAGTATTCCATTGTATATATATACCACATCTTCTTGATCCATTCATCTGTTGATGGACATCAAGGCTATTTCTATAGTTTGGCTATTGTGGACATTGCTGCTATAAACATTGGGGTGCATGTACCCCTTCAGATCACTACATTTTTATCTTTGGGGTAAATACCTAGTAGTGCAATTGCTGGGTCATAGGGTAGCTCTATTTTCAACTTCTTGAGCAACCTCCATACTCTTTTCCAGAATGGCTGCACTAGCTTGCATTCCCAACAACAGTGTAGGAGAGTTCCTCTTTCTCCAAATCCTCGCCAATATCTGTCATTTCCTGACTTGTTAATTTTAGCCATTCTGACTGGTGTGAGGTGATATCTCATTGAGGTTTTGATTTCGATTACCCTGATGCCGAGTGATGTTGAGCACTTTTTCATGTGTCTGTGGACATTTGGATGTCTTCTTTGGAAAAATGTCTGTTCATGTCTTCTGCCCATTTCTTGATTGGATTCTTTGTTCTTTGGGTGTTGAGTTTGATAAGTTCTTTATAGATTTTGGATACTAGCCCTTTATCTGATATGTCATTTGCAAATATCTTCTCCCATTCTGTCGGTTGTCTTTTGGTTTTATCGACTGTTTCTTTTGCTATGCAAAAGCTTTTTATCTTGATGAAATCCCAATAGTTCATTTTTGCCCTTGCTTCCCTTGCCTTTGGCGATGTGTCTAGGAAGAAGTTGCTGCAGCTGAGGTCGAAGAGGTTGCTGCCTGTGTTCTCCTTTAGGATTTGGATGGACTCCTGTTTCACGTTTAGGTCTTTCAACCATTTGGAGTCTATTTTTGTGTATGGTATAAGGAAATGGTCCAGTTTCATTCTTCTGCATGGGGCTGTCCAATTTTCCCAACACCATTTGTTGAAGAGACTGTCTTTTTTCCATTGGACATTCTTTCCTGCTTTGTCAAAGATGAGTTGACCATAGAGTTGAGGGTCCATTTCTGGGCTCTCTATTCTGTTCCATTGATCTATGTGTCTGTTTTTGTGCCAGTACCATACTGTCTTGATGATGACAGCTTTGTAATAGAGCTGGAAGTCCGGAATTGTGATGCTGCCAGCTTCGCTTTTCTTTTTCAACATTCCTCTGGCTATTTGGGGTCTCTTTTGGTTCCATACAAATTTTAGGATTATTTGTTCCATTTCTTTCAAAAAAAGTGGATGGTATTTTGATGGGGATTGCATTGAATGTGTAGATTGCTCTAGGTAGCATTGACATCTTCACAATATTTGTTCTTCCAATCCATGAGCATGGGATGTTTTTCCATTTCTTTGTGTCTTCCTCAATTTCTTTCATGAGTATTTTATAGTTTTCTGAGTACAGATCCTTGCCTCTTTGGTTAGATTTGTTCCTAGGTATCTTATGGTTTTGGGTGCAATTGTAAATGGGATCGAATCCTTAATTCCACTCTCTTCTGTCTTTTGTTGGTGTATAAGAATGCCACTGATTTCTGTGCATTGATTTTATATCCTGCCACTTTACTGAATTCCTGTATGAGTTCTAGCAGTTTTGGGGTGGAGTCTTTTGGGTTTTCCACATAAAGTGTCATATCATCCGCAAAGAGTGAGAGTTTGACTTCTTCTTTGCCGATTTGGATGCCTTTGATTTATTTTTGTTGTCTGATTGCTGTGGCTAGGACTTCTAATACTATGTTGAATAGCAGTGGTGATAGTGGACATCCCTGCCGTGTTCCTGACCTTAGGGGGAAAGCTCTGAGTCTTTCTCCATTGAGAATGATATTCGCTGTAGGTTTTTCATAGATGGCTTTTATGATATTGAGGTGTGTACCCTCTATCCCTATACTCTGAAGAGTTTTGATCAAGAAAGGATGCTGTACTTTGTCAAATGCTTTTTCTGCATCTATTGAGAGGGTCATATGATTCTTGTTCTTTCTTTTGTTAATATATTGTATGACGTTGATTGATTTGCAGATGTTGAACCAACCTTGCAGCCCAGGGATAAATCCCACTTGGTCATGGTGAATAATCCTTTTAATGTACTGTTGGATCCTATTGGCTAGTATTTTGGTGAGAATTTTTGCATCCATGTTTATCAAGGATATTGGTCTGTAATTCTCCTTTTTGATGGGGTCTTTTTCTGGTTTGGGGATCGAGGTAATGGTGGCCTCCTAAAATGAGTTTGGAAGTTTTCCTTCCATTTCCTTTTTTTGGAACAGTTTCAGGAGAATAGGTATTAATTCTTCTTTAAATGTTTGGTAGAATTCCCCTGGGAAATCATCTGGCTCTGAGCTTTTGTTTGTTGGGAGGTTTTTGATGACTGCTTTAATTTCCTTAGTGGTTATAGGTCTGCTCAGGTGTTCTATTTCTTCCTGGTTCAATTTTGGTAGTTGATACATCTCTAGGAATGCATTCATTTCTTCCAGATTATCTAATTTGGTGGCATAGAGTTGCTCATATTATATTCTTATAATTGTTTGTATTTCTTTGGTGTTGGTTGTGATCTCTCCTCCTTCATTCATGATTTTGTTGATTTGGGTCATTTTTCTTTTTGATAAGTCTGGCCAGGGGTTTATCAATCTTGTTAATTCTTTCAAAGAACCAGCTCCTAGTTTCATTGATCTGTTCTACTGTTCTTTTGGTTTCTATTTCATTGATTTCTGCTCTGAGCTTTATTATTTCTCTCTCCTACTGAGTTTACGCTTTATTTGCTGTTTTTTCTCTAGCTCCATAGGTGTAGGGTTAGGTTGTACATTTGAGACGTTTCCTGTTTCTTGAGAAAGGCTTGTATTGCTATATACTTTCTTCTCAGGACTGCCTTTGCTGTATCGCAAAGATTTTGAACAGTTGTGTTTTCATTTTCATTGGTTTCCATGAATTTTTTTAATTCTTCTTTAATTTCCTGGTTGACCCATTCATTCTTTAGTAGGATGCTCTTTAGCCTCCATGTATTTGAGTTCTTTCTGGCTTTCCTCTTGTGATTGAGTTCTAGTTTCAAAGCACTGTGGTCTGAAAATATGCAGGGAATAATCCCAATCTTTTGGTACTGGTTGAGAGCTGATTTGTGACCTAGGATGTGATCTATTCTGGAGAATGTTCCATGGGCACTAGAGAAGAATGTATATTCCGTTGCTTTGGGATGGAATGTTCTGAATATGTCTGTGAAGTCCATTTGGTCCAGTGTGTCATTTAAAGTCTTTATTTCCTTGTTGATCTTTTGCTTAGATGATCTGTCCATTTCAGTCAAGGGGGTGTTAAAGTCCCCCACTATTATTGTATTGTTGTCAATGTGTTTCTTTGCTTTTGTTATTAATTGTCTTATATAATTGGCTGCTCCTGTGTTAGGGGCATAGATATTTACGATTGTCAGATCTTCTTGTTGGATAGACCCTTTAAGTAGGATATAATGTCCTTCCTCATCTCTTCTTACAGTCTTTGTTTTAAAATCTAATTTGTCGTATATAAAGATTGCCATCCCAGCTTTCTTTTGGTGTTCATTAGCATGGTAAATTGTTTTCCACCCCCTCACTTTCAATCTGAGGGTGTCTTTGGGTCTAAAATGAGTCTCTTATAGACAGCATATTGATGGGTCTTGTTTTTTAATCCAATCTGAAAGCCTGTGTCTTTTGATTGGGGCATTTAGCCCATTCACATTCAGGGTAACTATTGAAAGATATGAATTTAGTGCCATTGTATTGCCTGTAAGGTGACTGTTACTGTATATTGTCTGTATTCCTTTCTGGTCTATGCTGCTTTTAGGCTCTCTCTTCGCTTAGAGGACCTGTTTCAATATTTCTTGTAGGGCTCGTTTTATGTTTGCAAATTCCTTTAATTTTTGTTTGTTCTGGAAGATTTTTATCTCTCCTTCAATTTTCAATGACAGCCTAGCTGGATATAGTATTCTTCGCTGCATATTTTTCTCGTTTAGTGCTCTGAAGATATCATGCCAGTCCTTTCTGGCCTGCCAGGTCTCTGTGGATAGGTCTGTTGCCAATCTAATGGTTCTACCATTGTAGGTTACATATCTCTTCTCCTGAGCTGCTTTCAAGATTTTCTCTTTGTCTCTGAGACTCGTAAGTTTTACTATTAGATGTCGGGGTGTTGACCTATTTTTATTGATTTTGAGAGGGGTTCTCTGTGCCTCCTGGATTTTGATGTCTGTTTCCTTCCCCACATTAGGGAAGTTCTCTGCTATAATTTGCTCCAATATACCTTCTGCCCCTCTCTCTCTTTCTTCTTCTTCTGGGATCCCAATTATTCTAATGTTGTTTCATCTTATCGTATTGCTTATCTCTCAAATTCTGCCCTCGTGATCCAGTAGTTGTTTATCTCTCTTTTTCTCAGCCTCTTTATTTTCCATCATTTGGTCTTCTATATCGCTGATTCTCTCTTCTGCCTCCTTTACCCTAGCAGTTAGTGCCCTCATTTTTGATTGCACCTCATTGATAGCCTTTTTGATTTCGACTTGGTTAGATTTAGTTCTTTTATTTCTCCAGGAAGGGTGTCTCTGATAACTTCCATGCTTTTTTCAAGCCCAGGTAGTATCTTTAAAATCATGATTCTGAACTCTAGGTCCGA
The DNA here is from genome assembly GCF_009762305.2 of Zalophus californianus. Classification (NCBI taxonomy): domain Eukaryota; kingdom Metazoa; phylum Chordata; class Mammalia; order Carnivora; family Otariidae; genus Zalophus; species Zalophus californianus. The sequence continues at coordinate 3,422,124 of NC_045612.1, read as the reverse complement.
CATCCTACTAATGTCCGTATTGAATAGGTCCCTGGCAGACGGTACTACCTCTTGTTCTTTTTGCTGAGGTGATTTTTTTCGTCTTGTCATTTTGTCCAGAAGAGAAGAGATGAATGAGAGAAGAAAATGGTAACAGGTTAACAACGACCCCAGCAAATATACGCTAAACAAATCAGAAAAGACCTGAAACCAGGGGAAAAGAAAGGGAAAGAAATAAAAAAGAAAGAGAAAAAAAAGAAAAAGTAAAAGATAAAAACAAAAACAGAACAAAAATAAACAGAATATGATCAAATATGATCAGGCTAGTGCATAGATCAGTGCCACGCACTAGATTTTGGGTGTATTTTGGTCTGTTAGAAGAAAGTGCCTCCTAAAATTTTAAGGAAAGAAAGACTTATATATGTACAAAATAAGGGTTGATACAATGAAGGGATGGACGATGACTGTAAAGAGGAAGATTATAAAAGATTTTATAAAAGGAATTGATAAGATAAGAAGTTGTTTGAAAAAAGAAAGAAAATTTAAAAAAAAAGGGGGAGAGAATGTGATCAGGCAGGAGACTAGAACAAAACCATACACTAGTGATTTAGGGTATATTTTGATCTGTTAGAAGAAACTGTATCTCAAAATTTTAAAGAGAGAACAACTTATATATATATGCCAAAAATAAGGGTATCTACTATGAAGGGATAGAATATGACTCTAAAAATGAAAAATAAAAATTTTTTTTCAAAAAGGGATTGATAAGATATTGGTTGAAAAAGGGAAAAAGAAAAATTAAAAAAAAAAAACAGTTAAAAAATTAACTTTGAAATACTAATGAATCATGGTAAAAAAGCCATGAATTCTATGTGCAGTATTCTCCTAGCGCTGGAGTTCTCCCATTCTCCTTGATCGGTAAACTTGGTCTCGGCTGGCTGTTTGTGCTGATCTTCTGGGGGAGGGGCCTGTTCCCGTGGTTCCCAAATGTCTTTGCTGGAGGCGGAATTGCCCCGCCCTTGTCGGTCCGGCCTAAGTAATCTACTCGGGTTTGCTCTCAGGAGCTTTTGTTCCCTGCAAGCTCTCGGTACAGCTTTGGAGGACGAGAGTGAATATGGTGGCCTCCCAATCTCCGCCCGGAGGAGCCGAGAACTCGGAGCCCCGCTCCTCAGTGCGCCCCCAGAGAAAAGCAGTCACTCCCATGTCCCCGGTCTCCGGCCGCACTCTGTGCTCACCTGGCCTGTGACCGAGCGTTTCTATCTCTGGCACCAGACTTGGTGTGGAGTCTCCAAACCCAGCAGATCCCTGCGGTGCGCTCCCGCGCTGCTCCTCCCAGGGGAGGAAGGGGAGTCTCTCCGGATCTGCCGCTTGTTGGGTCCCTGCTGGAGGAGCAGTGGCCCGACTGTGTTGCCGATCACAGTTTATGGCCACCCCGAGCTGAGAGCCCGCGCCTCGGCTCTGTCTCTGCAGCCGGCTTCCCCGCTCCGATCCCTGGGAGCTCTGCCGCACTCAGGCACCCCCGGTCTTTCTGTGACCCCGAGGGTCCTGAGACCACACTGTCCCAGCGAGGGTTCCACCCCCTCCACTTAGCCACTGGAGCGACGTCCCTCAGCGGAGCCGACTTCTAAAAGTTCCGATTTTGTGCTCCGCGCCTCTAGCACTTGCCAGAAGCGGCCGACGGAGGCACCCTCCCCCACCATCTATCCTCCCGAATATCGCCTCGGATTCACTTCTCCACACGTCCTACCTTCCAGAAAATGGTCGCTTTTCTGTTCAGAGAGTTGTTGCTATTCTTCTCTTCAATCTCCTGTTGAGTTCGTAGGTGTTCAGAATGGTTTGATCCCTATTCAGCTGAATTCCTGAGACCAGACGAAATCCAGGTCTCCTACTCCTCTGCCATCTTGCTCCGCCCCCTGTTATTACATTTTAATAAGTCAGTGAATTCACTAAGTCTACTGTTGTGATCCATTACCTTTTTTTCTCTTCTTTTTCAGCTTCATTATTTTCCATAATATTATCTTCTATATCACTGATTCATCCTGTGCTTTGTCCAACCTCCTTGTTATGGCATCCATTTGGGTTCGGCCTGACTAGATTTTAGTTGTTTTTGTTTTTAAGATTTTATTTATTTATTTTTTTGACAGAGAGTGAGACAGTGAGAGAGGGAACACAAGCAGGGGGAGTGGGAGATGGAGAAATAGGCTTCCTGATGAGAAGGGAGCCCAATGTGGGCTCAATCCCAGGACCCTGGGATCATGACCTGAGCCAAAGGCAGATGCTTAATGACTGAGCCACCCAGGTGCCTCTTGATTTTAGTTCTTTTATCTCTGCCTTAAGGGATTCTCTAGTGTCTTCTATTCTTTTTTCAAGCGCAGCTATTGTTCCTATAATTGCTCTTTTAAATTCTAGTTCAGACATCTACTTATATCTGTGTTGATTAAATCCCTGGCCGTTAGGTCTACTTCCAGTTCTTTCTTTTGCGGTGAATTCCTCCGTCTTGTCATTTTGCCCAGAAAAACAAAACAAAAGAAAACACCTAGATCCTGGGTGTGTTTTGGTGTGCTTGTTAAAAGAAGCTAGATACAAAACTTTTAAAAATAAATAAAAATAAAAATAAAATAAATAAAAAGGAAGTTAGTTCCTTTTTCCCTTATAGTTGAAGCTTTTCTGCACTCTATGAATCAGTAGACTTCATGCATAGGAGGTGTTTATGCTGGTCTTCTGGGGGAGGGGCTTGCTGCACTGAATGTCAGGCCGACTTGTTTCAGTGAAAATGCGCCTCCAGGGCACAGGGGGGTGCAACTTGGTGTAAGCAGCTCCAACCTTCTCCAGGTGGTGCTGTTTTGCTCCCTGAAGGCTTTCAGTGCTGATGGGTGGGACGATTATAGCCCCAAAACACTGTAGCCCTGGAGCTGGAAGTTCACACCCACCACTCTTTAGGGAGCCCTCACAGAAGAGTAATCAACTGCCCCTCTTATGTCCTCAGCTTCCATCAGATTCCAGCCTTCACCTTGCCTGTGTCTGAGCTTTTATCTCAGGCATGTGGCCGGGTTTCAAAATACCAAATTTTAGGGACTCCGAAAGTGCAGACTGGCACTGATCCTCTGGGGGACGGTCTTGAGGCACTTTTGCCATTTGCCACCCATGCCAGGAAAGCGGTTGCACAACCATGCAGTGGCTCAGAGTTTATGGAAAAGCAGAGCAGACAACTGGCACCTAGGCTCACTGCCCTCTGCCAGAGTCCCTGCTCCTATGCCTGGGAGCAGTGCAGCATGTTGGTACCACCTTTTCTTCTTGCAGTCCAGGGGATCCTTAGACCACACTATCCACTCCTGGGTTTCTACCCTCCTTCCCCTCCTGAGCACATTTAATCCAGGCATGATCCCAGTGGTGGCAGACTTCTAAAACTTTCGATTTTGCACTCCGCCATTTATAATACTTTGTAGTAGACTCCATAAGCAGGGCTCCCTCCCCTCCACAGCACCCACTATTCTTATCTCCCCAAATCAACTCTCTGTACCTCCTACCTTCCAGAAGGTGGTCGCTTTTCTACTTGTAGACTTGCAGTTTTTTTTCTCTCAGACCTCAGTTGATTTCTTGGGTGTTCAGAATGATTTGATAATTATCTACCTGTGTTTGAGGGACAAAGCAAGCTTAGGGTCCCCCTACTCCTCCACCATCTTAATTCCTCCCCCTAGAAAACATTTTATTTTTTTAAAGATTTTAATAGAAAACATTTTAAATAACAATTAGTTTACTATGGGCTGTTGCAAGAGACATATAAACAACCTTTGACAAAGCACATATAAACAGCACTCAATAATGCAAGTAATTGTGATAATTCCTCCTGCCAACATTGCCTATATACAATCCTGTCCATAATTATTAGATCTGATATCATGTCATTGAGAATATCACTTAAATATAATTTCCCTTTTAAAATCTGTTATTAGATTTTCTGGAGAAATGGTATTTAAAAACTATATAGATCCTTAATTGTGAAGCATTGTATTTGAAAGTCTGAGAGAAATTAAATGACTACACATAGCCTACTAACTGGATTTTAAACATTTTTGTTTGTTTGTTTCTTTATAGTTACATAGCCAGCAAGTGTGCCAGGGGCTGTAAAGAATCCAGCAAGAGGTTGATCAATATTACAACAAAACATCTAGATAATGAGTGTTTATTTTTGGTAGTCTAAATCACGTTTTTAAATATTTACAGTATTTTTTTTATTACAATGGTAATTTTTAGAAGTGTTTGAAATATTGAAAGCATAGATAAGAAAATAAAAATTGCTTATATTTCCATAAGCAGGAGAAAAACAATGTTGCTATTTTGCTGGACATACTTCCAGTTTGTATGTATGTCTATATTAACATATATATGTGCCCCACAGTCTTTCAATCTGGATTTAATTTGAGTAAGCTGAAATACTGGAACATTTGTCATATGTAGAAAATTCAGGTTTTAAATCTCTATTATAGGACTTCTGACTGTGGCCACGATGGAGTAACAGGGACCAAATTTACACACCTACTTAAAACAACTAAAAAACAGCAAAATACATGAAATGATCACTTTCCATTTATTGGAAAAGTGAAAAATTATAAGGCAAAGAAGAACAGTGTTCTCTGAGAGATTAAAAACAAGTGAGATGAGCCCTATGATTGCCTAGAGAGAGATTGCAGACCACAGTAGGAGCCTGGCTATCTCCCTGAGTTGAGGAGATGGAGCTGGCAGTCTGGGAATGCCAGGTGGCTGGGTTGAAGGATAAAATTCCAGAGAGGAGAGAGCTCCACAGAGAGAAATCTCTAGAGATCATGTAGGTCTGGGAATTATTCCTGCTGCCATTAGTCAGAGTAGAAAACCTCATAATTCATGGGACTCAGAATGCACAGAATGGTTTTAGCCTTAGAAGTGAGGAAATATTAGCCATAGTCTAAAAACTGCTAACAAAGTTTAAAAGCAAGACCCAAAAGGAGAATACTGTTTCCAAGTAATTTAATTGTGTCCCAGAACAAAGCACAGGAATATTTATACATAGAAACACAAAAATATCCAGCACTTAACAAAGTAAAATTCAAAATTTCTGACATATAATTGAAATTACTGACCATTCAAAGAAGCAAGAAGGTAAGATCAACAATGAGGAGAAAAATAAATTAAAACTGACCTAGAAATGAGACAGATAGAGTTAGTAGACAAGGACATTAAAACAGTATTATATATAACTATGTTCTGAATGTTCAAAAGATAAGAGGAAAGGTTAAATATGTTGAATTAGGGACATGGAAGGTACAAAAAAGGATCCCAAATAAACTTTGAGATATGAAAGCTACAATGTTGAGTTAAAAAAATATACTGGTTTGGATTAATGCAGATTTGACATGTAAGAAGAAAAAATTAGTGAACTTGAGGATATAGCAATAAAACTTTCCAGAATGAAACACACAGAGAGGAAACAATGCTGAAAACAATGAATAGAGCATTGGTGAGTTGTGAGGCAACTTCAAGTGGCCTATGCACAAATATTTGGAGACCCCAAAGAAGAGGGAAAGGGGAGGATAGAAAAAAATATTTGAATGAAAAAACTCCAAATATGATGAAAACTATAAACCCACAGATTCAAAAAGCTAAGAGTGCCAAGAACAGGAAAGGTGAAGAAAACCATACCAAGGCCCATAATAATCAAACTACTTAAAATTAGTACTAAAGAGACTATGGACTCTAAGAAACAAAGTTAGGGTTCTAGAGGGGAGGGGGTGGGGGGACCTGGTGATGGGTATTAAAGAGGGCACATATTGAATAGAGCACTGGGTGTTATACGCAAACAATGAATCATGGAACACTACATCAAAAACTAATGATGTAATGTATGGTGATTAACATAACATAATAAAATTTAAAAAAATAATAAAATAAAATTAGTACTAAAGAGAAAAATCTTAAAAATACCCAGAGATAAAAGACACTTTACTACAGAAGAACAAAGATAAGCATAAGTGTATATTTCTTATTTTTTAAGATTTTATTTATTTATTTGAGAGAGACAGAGAGAGAGAGAAACAGCATGAGAGGGGAGAGGGTCAGAGGGAGAAGCAGGCTCCCCGCTGAGCAGGGAGCCCGATGCGGGACTCGATCCCGGGACTCCAGGATCATGACCTGAGCCGAAGGCAGTTACCCAACCAACTGAGCCACCCAGGCGCCCATAAGTGTATATTTCTTGTCAAAAACAATGAAAACAAGAAGACAGTGGAACAGTGTATTTAAAGTACTAAAAAATTGAACTGTCAACCTAGAATTCTATTCGCAGTGAAAATATATTGCAAAAAGAAAGGTGAAATAAAGTTTTTTCTGAAATACAAAACCTTAAAGAATTAATCTCCAAGAGACATGCACTACAAGAAATGTTAAAGAATGTTTAAAGAGAAATGTTAAAGTCCTCCAGGCAGACAGAGAAATATACCAGATAGGAATCTAGATCTACAAAAAGGAATGAAGAACACCAGGAATTTCAACTTCATGGGTAAACATAAAGATGATTTTCTTATTTATGTAAATGTCATTAAGAGATAATTGACTATTTTAACAACCATGTATGGTGGAGTTTTAACATATGTAGCAGTAAAATGTATGCCAACAGTAGAGGAAAGGCTATGGTGAAGAAATGGAAGTATAATGATTATTTTGGGTTTTTTAAAGACTTTTTGTTTATTTATTTATTGATTTGTTTGTTTGTTTGTTTATTCATTTATGAGAGAGGGAGACAGAGACAGAGTGAGCACACAAGCAGGAGGAGTAGCAGGCAGAGAGAGAAGCAGCCTCCCCACTGAGCAAGGAGCCCAATGCAGGACTTGATCCCAGTACGCTGGGATCAAGACCTGAGCTGAAGGCAGACACAACCAACTGAGCCACCCAGGCGTCCCTATACTGTTGTTTTTATGCTTTTATTCTGAGTTCCAGTGGGTATGGCAAACTATACCCCTTTTGTACCCAAGGCCTTAGCACAGTGACCAGATAAGCACACATATAACAGGGATTTAAACAGAACTCATCATTTAAATGTGAATACAATGTGACTAGAAGAGCTGCTAAGAACTCCACATCCAAATTTTCTTTCTCTGCTCTCTGTTGAATAAAGAACCCCTATAGGAAACATTTTCCCTGTGTTCTTAAAAGAGGATTAAGTTACACAGCTTTAATAGATTTTGGTTGAGATTAGGTAATCTGAAAATCAGTCAAGGGGACTGTGTGCCCTGTTGTGAGCAGAAAAAACAGGTGAAAGCAAAATGAACCAAACCCCCCATTCTTTTGAGAATATTTGAACATGATTTAAGAATAATTTCAAAAGAAGGAAGCACCGCTGGAAAGATAAAGAGGACCTACTCAGTGCTGAGAGCTACCAGGTCAAGGGAGGGACCTCTTTCTCAGAGGAGATTTTGAAGCCGACCCAGGTCTGGGAAGATAGAGACGGGGATTGGTGTTAGCAGGAGAGAGGAGACTGTGCAAAATCCTAGGGAGGGGCGTTGGAGGGAGAATACCTAGTCCTGTGCTGAGAATAGAGAAACAAAGGTAGGAGGACGGTGTGCCCCTAGTTCAGGAGTGGTGGGCAATGAGGACTTAGGGAAACAAGACAGGGGATGGCAAAGTGTGCTGGGTATACAGAGGTTGGGGGGCCACAAGTTGATGGCAGGAAAAGCCGGGCAGCAAAACTAGCATTCGGAGTATTGGACAGAATGGAGCCCACATTTATACACCTGTGCAGGAACATAAGGAATTCCATGTCTGAGAAATAGTCTTCTAGCACAGAACATTCCCAGCTGTGCTCGGGCAAGTAGGGGGAAGCCTAGGGTTCTGTGGCTGGTGTTGGGACTCACTGCCCCAAGGGGGAAGAAAGGGTGCTGAGTGGATGGGACTGGGTTCACAGTCCTCATTTCCACCAGACTACTCTGGCTTGCTCACGTTCACAGAGTGGATCTGTGTGGAAGGCTTCAGTTGGAGTAACAGGTTTCACCTCTAAAATGCTAACAGTCTACCAGTTAGATGGAGAATGCATCATGGAGATTTTCCAGTTAGATATAGGACATAGAGGATGGATTCATGGAATCCTAGCCTCCTGGGCCCAAAGTTGTCCCCAGCCGCTTGCTCTGTTTGTCAAGAGTAACTTTAGTTACTACAGAGCTGCCAGCTTCCTGAAACAAGGTTAGAGGAAGTAAGTGTTGAGTACTGGTGGATATATGTTCAGCCTTAACAAGGGGGCCAGGAGCAGAGTATTAAAAAGTAACCCAAAATGGCATATATATATGCCTGTATTCAACGAGAAATCCACCTATCAGAGGAATTTTTCCATGTTTCCTTTAAAAATTATATACACAGGGCTCCTGGGTGGCTCAGTCTGTTAAGCGTCTGCCTTCGACTCAGGTCATGGCCCCAGGGTCCCGGGATCGAGTCCCACATCGGGCTCCCTGCTCCGCGGGAAGCCTGCTTCTCCCTCTCCCACTCCCCCTGCTTGTGTTCCCTCTCTCGCTGTCCCTCTCTCTGTCAAATAAATAAATAAAACCTTTAAGAAAAATTACATATACATATACATATGTATATATAAATCAAGTTGCTGGAGGGTGCCATTCACTGATTCAAAATGTGAAGCCTGCCCCCTGCCTGGGCCTTCCACCTCCATGGATGAAACCCACAGTTCTCCAAATGCTCACGGAACTTCAGAATTCCTATGGGAAACTATTATTGAGGGTGTCACCATGGACGTCTCCTCCCCAGGTCCAAACACCATCTTGGAGGTGGGGATGCTCTCAACAGGATGGTCCATGGAGCTTCCTTCCTAGGAAACATGGTCTATCAGATTTCCCCAGCCCATTTATGCTCCTTGTCCTGCACTGGAGCCCACACTTTCTCATCAGTTGAATAAGAAAAGGCCATCTCCACAGGTTTTCCACCCACCCTGCAGACTGGTGGCAACACAGGCCAGCCGTCCTAGCCACAGGACAGGACACCCGCCCCTGCTATGCCACGACCTCAGGGGCCCTGGAAGGCAGTCTGAGCCGTGGACACCATTTGGACAGCTTTCAAGTGTGTCCATGCCCAGCCCTTTATCTGCAGGGGCAGGGAGCCAGGTGTACTCTTCCTGACAGAGGTAGGGGGACTCTACAGTAGTGGGGTGTCTGGCACGCTGCTGATCCATTCATCCAACAGACCTGCCCTGTCACACCACCCCGCAACTTCCAGCTGGTGATAAGGATTCAGAGGCTTCCCCAGCCCATCCAGCCCATCCACGTTCTTTCTCCTGAATCCCTCTGCCTCTCCACCTTCTCTCCTTTTGGCCCCTTTCCCCCTAAGCTGAACTCTAGATTCAGAGCCCTGACTGCCAGCCTGCCTGGGGCTCTCTGGACTTGGTTTCGTACTCATTTTCTCTCATAGACTCTGGCCATCACTTTCCCCAGGATGCTCTCAGTGCCCCTCACTAGCTGAGGGTGTCCTGGCTGGTCTCCTCCCCTGGCTGCTGGTCATTCTGGCCAAATCCCTCTTTCTCAAAGTAGAGGGGGATGTGTCTTGTTGATATTGCAGAATCTTAAATCAGTTCCAATTTTTATGAGACTGCAAACTGGTATAGCACTTGTGGAATAAAATTTCAGACACATTTATGAAATGTTAAACAATTCACACCCTCTCCACGCTAACCCAATGTCTATGTTAGTATGTATATCTTCTTAGAAAACATTCATGTCTACCCAAGGATTCATAGTCAAAGATGTTGTTTTCATTTTATTAATCATACGATAAAGGGAAAACAACTTGTTTCCACCCGGAAAAAAAATTGTTTATGTGATTAATTATGGTATATACAAACTTTAACATTCCAGGGAATAGTTTCAAAAGTGAGGTGGATCTATATGTGCTGTCATGGGAAGATCCTGCATCCATTTTATTAAGTGACAAAAGCTAGTGGCAGAGCAATATGCACAGTATTACGGGATAGGTTGAATAAAAACACTATATTCGTAGAGCATATCTATGAAGAAGCCATAGTCACCTTTAGAATAACACACACTAGGGGTGCCTGGGTGGCTCGGCTGGTTAAGCGTCCGACTCTTGATTTCGGTTCAAGTCATGATCTCAGGGTCCTGAGACGGAGCTCCGAGTCGAGGAGCTCCGTCTCTCTCTCTCTCTCTCTCTCTCTCTCTCCCTTTGCCCCTCCCTCCGCTCACACACTCTTTCTCTCTCTCAATGGAAAAAAATGTTTTAATTTAAAAAAATAAAAATAACACACACTAGATTGTTAGTCATGGTGACTTCCGAGGAGGAGGCTAAATTGTGGAGGAACTTTGAAAGGGGGATATTGTGACTCATCTGTATGTTTAGAAGTTTTCTGCAATAGGAAGATATGTACTACTACCTTCTTAAGTAAAATTTCTAGATAAGCCCAACAACAAAAAAAGCGGCTGCGTGAAAGTAACTGCTAACTGATGCAACAAACTGTGACATTTGAAGGGCTAACACAACAGAAGTGCATCTTTGTGCACACAAATTCTGATACAGTTTGGCAGGGGCCCTCTGCTTTTCCTAGACCCTGGGTCCAGGTTGCTTTCATCTTGTGGCTCCCCTATCTCAACACGGGGTCACCATGTTTGCTGGTGAATCAAGGGAGACAGCATGGAACGGACACACTGGCTCGCAAATGCCTGGATGTGAGAAACAATGCTTCTGTTCACATCTCCATGGCAAAGGGTTATCGCGCAACCCTCCCTAACTACAAGGGGACTGGCAAGGTGGTGTCCCCTGTATCCTGGAAGGAAAGCAAGACACACTATGGATGAACATTAAAGTTTCTCCCATGTATTGTTACACAGTAGGGGCTTAACCAAATGCAACTATTATAATTTGTTATGACGACTGACTTTATTGCTGGGAGGAGTTTCTTTTTTTAAGATTTTATTTATTTAATTGTCAGTGAGAGAGAGAGAAAGAGATTGCACAAGCAGGGGGAGCAGCGGGCAGAGGGAGAAGCAGGCTCCCCATTGAGCAGGGAGCCTGATGTGGGACTCGAGCCCAGGACCCTGGGATCATGACCTGAGCCAAAGACAGATGATTAACCGACTGAGCCACCCAGGCATGCCAGGGGAGGAGTTTTTGAGGTCAGTTTGCCTTGGAATTCTTTGAACTTTTCAAGCACCTCCTGTGTGACAGATACTTTCAAGTACAGGATGACATCTAATTTTCAAACGATTCTGTGATCCCAGCAGGGAGGATTCACTTTCTTCATTTAGTGACCAGAGGATTACTACAGAGAGTAAGGTTCTATGTTGGGGGAGAGAAGGTGATTCCTAGCTGTTCCATGGGGACCAGTGATGAGCTCCTTAGCAGGCCAGGTTCAAGAGTGAGACAGAAGAGCACACGGGGGAATACCAGGGAAAGGCTGCTGTAATTCGGGAAAGTGCTAGGTCTGCAAAAAATGCCAGCACCTGGGCAGTCAGTTCTCAAAGAACTCTGAGGCTCAGGCAGAAGAACTCTAGGTTAATAAAGCCCACAGACAGTACCCAAAACCTGTTTGATTCTCATTGTCACCTTCCTTCCTTAGCAACAGGTTTTTTAGTACCTGAGCCACAGCATCCTTCTTTTTGTCACCTGGAAGACACCATGCTGTCCTCAGGAATGATGTAGGACTCACAAGGTTGGACACAGACTGCAGTGGGTGGGAACAGCGTGGACTCTACACGAATTCAGACCCAGGTTCTAGTCTCTGCCCTGTCACTCACTAGCCACGTGATCCTGGGAAAATGACCAAGTCCTAGGAGCCTCAGGTTCTTTCTGAAGTGAGTGAGTTAAGTGAGTGAGTTTGATAAGCCCCGTCTTGCAGGACTGCAGGAATGCATGTGATATATGGAAAGCACCTTGCACAGTGCCTGGCATATATTGGAACTTTGATGAATGGCAGTGATTTCAAGTGTTGTTTTGATCCCAGGGCCTTCCACTCTCTCCTCTGGGGTATTTTTTTTTGTTACCCAGGTCATGTTAGAGAATGTGCAGCTCAATAGGACATGGAATAGCTAATCAGCCAAAGAGGGTGCTTCATAAGTAAAACTCAATCCATTTTCTAAATCAGAGGATATATGTGACATATATGAGAATATGTATGGCATTCAGGTGTGAGGGAACTGTCCCAGCTGGACACAATACAGAGCTCCTGGAATGTGAGTCAAAGACCAGCTCCTTCCCTCCCTCCCAGCTGCTCTTCCACCAAACCACTCCTTTCACTCATTTCTCCCCCCACCAAAACCTAGACCTTGCTTACTTATACCTGTCCAAATTGCACTCCAGATAACCAAACTAAAATGACTTTTTAATGCAGTGGGTTCTGGCTTTGCATGGTCAGGACAAGAGTGCCAGTCTAGAGTCTTCTGGGCTCCACTTCGAAGGAATATCACTGTATTTCTCCAGAAATACTTGCAGATGACGGATATAAAACACCTAGTCTGTGCACTGTGTTCAACGGCCTTGGGAAGAGAGCGCAGGATACCTTCTTTTCCTGCCCCAGGAGGAGATTTCTCCCTGGTTTGTCCATGATCCAGAAGGAACGTCTCAGAGCAATTATCCATTTCAGACTTTGCTGCCACCTCTAAGGCACCCTGTCGCCAAGCAGGGCCACTGTCGCCCCCCAGGTTCACGGTGATCAGCTGCACAGAGGGAAGCACGGTGACCCAACACCCTGAGCCACCCAGGCCAGGGGCACTTCCACTGCAGTGCTCGCCCCGGGAGCCGCCCCCGCTCACCCTGCCTCCGTTTCTTCTGCAGGACTCAGGGCTCCCCTCCCCACCTTCCTGCCAGGACTGCGGCCCCTAGACTCAGGCCCCTGTGGCTGGGACGTGTCCTGCTTCTGCTAGTGTCCTCACTGCTCATGCCCAGGGCCTTCCAGAGAGCAGAGCTCAGCCCATGTCTGGGAATCAAGGAGCCAGTGAGCAGGGCTCCCTCTGTGCTGAGATGTCGTTTCTCCTCCTTTCTTGAAGAACCAAGCGAATGAAGGAGCACACATCTATGTTACTTTTGCAGAATGACAGACGACAAGGAGTAAGAAGCAAAAATGAACAATCTTTTATTTCCCTCTTTCCTGACCCCGTCACTTGACTGCTCCATTCTTTCACCTTTCCAACAAATTCCTATGCCAATGCCCTGTGATTTCATTCCAGAACCCAAACAAGGAGGGAAGATATCCCACCTTATTTCCAGAACATGACAAAACTCTTAAAACTCTTGAACTGAGTAAGTACAAATGCTGTGGGGTGGATGTCACGCCCACACTTAGCTGCCGAAGCTGGTTAAACCTTCTATTCCAAGGAACAACATTTGAGAGCTTCCTCAAGAAAACCAAGCTCTGGATGTCAGAGTCATCGCAGAGAACAGGCCCCCAGAGAGGCTGGCTCTTCAGCCTGCTTTCTTCCCCCAACCCTCCCTGCCCTACCCTACTTAGAACTCCCGGGGCTCTCTCTTCACACACACAGGGAAGAACCAAAATGTGGCCTCACTTCATGCCCAGCACCCCGCAGGAGACGCTGCCAACCCCACCAAAGCCTGGAAAGGCCCTGGCCACCACTGGGACTCGGGCCCCCTCACCCTCATCACTCACAGCTCCTTCAGACAGGATCAGGGAGGAACCAGGCTGCCTGAGATTGACCCGGAGCAAATACTCCAACACTTGCAACTTGCTGGTTTCGGTGTGGGCCCTGGGACCCCACGGGAACTCGTAGCGGGCAGGGTCGCTGCCGGGTACCTGCCGGTACTCCACGTACCCTTCCTGTACCCAGACTTTGGTGAGGAGCTCCCTGGGCTCCCCACAGATGATGTGCTCCTTGCCAGCATACACGCCCGTGGCCCCCAGCACTTCCCACACCTCCCCCTCAGGGGCACAGTCGTCTTCCAGGAGGATCACCCCCAGTAGCAGCACCAGGAGGCTGGTCTTGGGCATGCCCGGCTCACCGCTCAGCATTCCACCACAGGTGAGGCCCAGGACAGTCACCAGGACGTAGGAGTGGTCACTGGGGTCCACTTCCTTCACATCCACGCCAAAGACCAGCCTCATGCACTTGGAGGCTTGCTTGGCCCAAGATCACTGGGAAGTCGCCCTGGTAATCTCTGCTGACAATCCCCAGCATCTCTGCCTGGCAGGTCGGCTGCTTGTTGCAGTATTTGAGGAGCAGGAACACCACCAGGGCAGCCACTTTCACGTGAAGTTTGTCCTGGAGACAGGGTTGGGTGACTTCCGGCTCCTCCCAGGGGCTCGTCCCCTCCTCATCGGAGCTGCTGGAGCCCTGGTCAGGCTGGCTGCAGGCCCTGGCTGCCTGGGCAGTGGGGAAGGGGGAGGCACTGTGAGGGCTCTGGGGACGACTCAGGGACCCAGTAGCAGACCCCTCCCCCAGGGGAATCAGGAACAGGACAGAGCAGGAGGAGGAAGGGGAGGAGGAGGAGGAGGAGGAAGAAGAGGAGGAGGGAGGAGATGGGGGCTCCTCCTCCCCAGCCCCGGACAGCTGTGCCTCCACCAGGCCCTGGGCCTCTCCTGGGTCTTCCTCCACCTTCCAGAGCTCACTCCTCTGACCCAGGGGCATGGCGTTTGTGTCGGGTTGAACCTAAGAAAGAGGTGGGACGGCTCCTCAGGGTGCAGCCCAGCCAACAGAGGCCCAAGGTCCCGGAGCTGACAGTGGACTGTGTCGGACTTGGGTTCTGAGGGGTCCCCTCTGTGTTGGGACGGGCGAGCCCCTGGCTCCATGCTCAGAGCATGTACCTCACCTTGACCACTGGCACTCACCTGCACCTCCCCTGCTCTCTGACCTTAGAGACTCCTGCCTCAGACAGAGGCCTGGACTCTGAGTTCTTGGAGCCCCTGGAGGAGGGAAGGAGGGAGCACCTCGGGGTGCAGACACAGAGCATGGCCACGGAAGCCCAGTGCACACAGGAGGGCTGGGGCAGAATCTGTGAGGTCCCCATCCGTCCAAGCTGGGCGGTCCCCTCCTTGGCCCCTCAGGGGACTGCTATTTCCCCTGGCAGGGCCTGGGCCCCACCCCCGCAGCCTGAGGCCAAAGGGTCCCAGCAAGACCGCGCAGCCCTGAGACTCCACAGAAGGTAAGTGAGGGGGCCCACCTCTGCCCATGCCTGCCAATGGTCTAAAGGCTCATCACGGATCTCTAGGGACGGCCAAGCTTGGGGTTCCATCTGTGCTGGGATGGGTGTGCCTCTCTGTCTATACCTTGACCCCACAGAAGACCTGGGAAAACTCCCTGTGTTGACCTGAGGCTACCCTCCTGGTGCCAAGACCTCATCTCTGGGAGACGCCATAAGGAACAGTCAGGAGAAATCAGTCGGCCCACCGATCGCCCGTCTCCCCATGGCTGACAGAAGTGGCAGGGTAGGCCTGGGCCCTAAGGATACTGCTGTGGGAGACATAGCCTCATTTCTCACCTTCCCCCCTGCCAGGGCCAGAGCCAGAGCCAGAGCTAAGGCACCTGCCTCCTCAGCTGACCTGAGTCCAGACCCTCAGGCCCAGGCCCTCCCTTCCCTGAGACCAGGGACCTGGAAAGGAAGAGGGGCTCAGCCTGACAGGCCCCGCCCAGCGTTCCCAGGGCTGCCTGGTAGGGGCTGGCCAGATTTCTGGGCCATTCCCTCCTTGTCCCGAGGGGTGGGTTGGGAGCCACTCACTCCTCCCTCGGGGGTCCCCGCATTGACTCTTGGCAGGAGTAGGGACTCCTGTGTGTCTCCCAGGTGGGCTTCCTCAGATGACCTGACCCTGACCTCTCCCAGCATGGTCCTCACCTCCCTGAGAGCTCTGAGAGGACGGTGAGGAGGCAGCAGGCCAAACCCTCCCCCTGCATCCCACCCAATTCACAAAGAGCTGAGATCGGGTTGGCCCCTCTGTCCTGGGGCGGGAGATCACTCTTTGTTCTCAAGGTGCTCATGTTTGCTTTTGGCAGGACCTGGAACTATCCCTTTTCCTAACCACAGGATGCATCCTGCAGGCCGGAGCCACCATCCTGCTGAGACCCAGAGGAGAAAGTGGGGTGCTTACTTTTGACACCTGGCCTGGCCTCGTAGGACTGACCACTGGGGCAGGAGCTCATTTGGGTCCCCTATGTCTGGGTGGGGGTCAGCTCAGTCCTCCCTCAGGGTCTTGGGACTCCACCCTCTGCTGACCTGAGGCCGCACTCCTCAGACCAAGACTCACCTCCTTCAGACCCTGGGTGCAGAAGTCAGGAAACACCAGCTGCTTCCCCCACCTTGGGGGACTTCAAAGAAGGACCCCAAGGGCAACAAAATCATTGTCTGTTTCAGGCTCTAAGGTCCTCAACTCTCAGCCTGCCTCCCTCCTGGTCTCCAACAAGACCTGGGGCCCTGCCCTCTGCTGTCCCGAGTCCTTTCCCCTCTGACCGCCCCGCACATCCCTGAGATCCAAGGCCAAATTCGGGGGTGCGACTCAGGTGGACGGCTGCTCAAGGGCCTCCCATCTATGACTCTGTTCTGGGGTCCAGGGTCCCCTCAGTTCTCCCTGAGGGCTCTCACCTGGATTCCAGCAGGAACGGAGCCCTCCCTGTTGCTGACCTGAGGCTCTGCCTCTTACACCAACCCCCAGCCTCTCTGAGACCCCAAGGTGGAAGTCTGGATACGCCACTCATCCTCTTCCCGCTCAGGGGCCTCCCAGGACTGACTTTGTTCTGGGGTCCAGGGTCACTCATGTCCTCCCGCCGGGTCCTCCCATCCAGTCCCATTAGCTCCTGACCCCCCCATCCCCCGTTTTTTAAAGCAGGCCGCCAGCCTCGGTCAGACCTGGATGCGGACGTCCTGACACACGGCCTGTGGACTTGACAAAAACAGGCCTCCCAGGGCGGCCAGCAGGGGCAGGCTTCCGTGCGTTGTCCCTGTTCTGGAGTCCAGGTCCCTCCCTGAGTCCTCCCTCAGGGATCTCAGCATGAGCCGCAGCTCCGCTGGTGATGCTGTCTCTGCTGTCTCCAGGCCCGTCCCCTCCGACCAAAGCCCTCACTGCCCTGAGAGCCACGGGCAAAGACTGTGGGACATCGCGTCCGGCTACAAAGTCCAGGGCTTCCCCAAGATGGGTCCTTCGGGTCCCTTAGCCCTACCCTCTGTTCCCCATCTGGACTCCCTGGATGGCCGGTGCCTTCATCCCTGCTCCTGAGGGCCACTCCTCACAACAAGCGCTCAGTGTCTCTGGGACCCAGAGCAGAAGTCAGGACACGCCTCATGTCACCGTTGTCTCCCCCAGAGGCCTCCCAGGACTGATTCCCTACTGGGTCCATGGTCCTTCATTCCTCCCTCACCTTGACTCCTGACAGAACCTGGGCCCTCCTTCCCCCGCCCCCGCCCTGTCTGCCAACTAGAGGCCCTGCTTCTTACACCAGACCTCCTCACTCTCTGAGACCCAGAACCTGAAGTCCAGACATGCTTCGTATCCCCTTGCCCTCCAGCGATCTTCCTGGACAGACACTATGGCCCAACCTCTGTGAGATCTCCTCTGTCCTCCCTCAGAGTTCATAATTTGACTCGGGTTACTGCCTGGGCCCTCTCTTCTGCCCACCTAAGGGCGGCCCTGCTCCTTCCACCAAGGCCCCGAGTGTCTCTGAGACCCGGATGCGGAAGTCCAGATTCACCACCTGCTCCTATTTCCCCACACGGACCTTCCCAGATTAACGCTGTGCTGGGGTCCAGGGTCCCCTTTCCTTCCTTTGCATCCTCAGCGTGAAGCCCAACAGGATCTGAGCCCACTCCTCTGCCCCCCTCAGGGAGGCCCTGCTCCTTCCCTCTGCTAAGGCCACCAGTCTCTTGGGAGACCCGGATGCGGAAGTCTGGCCCCACTGGCCAGGTGTCCCCATTCCGCCCGGGTGGCCTCCCTAGACTGGCATCACAGGTGGGCTTCTGCTGTGGTCCCTCTGTCCTCCCTCATGGTTCATCATTGGCCTCCCCTCCCGTTCATCCCAGGGCCCTCCCCTCCTCCCACCTGAGCATTTGCTCCTTCCACCAGGCCCTTAGTCTCTCAGTGCCTTGAATGCAGATGTCCAGACTCACCATGTGTTTCCATCTCCCCCCAGCCCCCGGCTCCCACCATGGACCTTCCCTGACTGACTCAGTGCTGGGGTCAAGGGTCACTCAGTCCTCCCTCTGCATCTTCACCATGAATCCCAGCAGGACCTGGGTCCTCCCCTCTACTGACCTGAGGCCCCGCTCCTTACACCAGGCTTCCTGACTCTCTGAGACCCAGATTCGGAAGTCAGGACACACAGTGTGTTTTATCCTGCCCAGCCCTCCAGTGGCTGACACAGTTTGGAGGTCCAGAGGCCCTTACTCTCCCTTCTGGTCCTCACCCAAATCCTAGCATGATCCGGGCCCTCTGCTATCCTGATCTGAGACCCTGCTTCTTACACTAGGCCCCCAGTGTCTCTGAGACCCGGATGTGCAAGTCAGGTCTCACTGCGTGTCTCCATCCTGCCCAGGGGTCTTCCTGAACTGACACTAGGGCTTTACCTCTGTGAGGGCCCCTCTTTCCTGGGGTCCTGAGTCCCTCAGTCCTCCCTTAGTGTCTTTACTTATCTTCACATCTGGCAGGGCCTGCAACTCCTCCCTATGCTGACCTGAGAATGCACATCTGAGACCAAGTCAAACCTCCTTAGGAATTCCAAGGCAGAAGTGAAAATATACTGTATCAGGCAGACTGTCATGGGACTTCCCACAGCTGACAGCTAGAGTAGGGTTTTGTTGCTGGTGAGAGGTCCCTCTCTTGTGGAGTTGAGGGCCCTCTCAATCTCCCTTCAGGGTCCTCACCTTGATTATTGAGAGAACATGGACCCTTCCCTCTGCTGATCTGAGTCCAGCTCTTTCAGATCAAGGCCTTTCCCTCCTTGAGATCTCCCCTTTCTCCAGAAGAACTCAAAGGCCACCATATTGGGTTGTGTTTTCCTGGGGCCTCCCAAGGCCAATAGTAGGTTCAGGGTGGGGCTGAGGACCCTTGTTTTCTGAGCTCGAGGGTCCTTTTAGTCCTTTCTCAGGATTCTTTCTTTGATTCCTGGCAGGTACTGGCACTCCTTTCTCCGCTGATCTGAAGACATAGCCCTCTATCCAAGTCTCACTTTGTAAGACCTGCATCCCTCTTCCTCAGAAGGAAGTCAGGGGCTTCTACATCTCTCTGACTTGGAGCCTCTGAGGAATGACCACAGGGACAAGGTGAAGTTAGGACCCATCTGTTATGGTTTAGGAGGTTCCTTCAATGCTCCTTGAAGATCCTCACTCTGACTCCTGGAAGGGCCTTAGACTGACCTTAGTCCTTCCCCTCCTGGCCAAGGTTTTCATTTCTCTGAGACCCCTAAAGTAGAAAGGGGGGAACCTTTCAGCCTGACAGTTCTGCTGGGGCCTCCCAAGCCTGTCATCAGGGGTGGAACTGGATTCTCTGGGCCTCTGGGTAGGGTGGACCTCCTCAGTTCATACTAGCAAGGGTCCTCATCTTAGCTTCTGGTTCCTTGATTAAATGCTGGTTGGGAAATGCCCCTTTCCTGTCATCTCCAAGTATTTGCTCAGCAACAACCCTTGCAAAGAATGACTCAGTGTCCCAGAATAGATGCTAATGGGCAGCTACAGCACCCATGACTCGTGGTAGTGGGTCAGAGAAGAAGCACTTTCCTATGATGCTTCTTCACCAGCCAGCCAGGCTTCAAAAACATCTTACTCTAAAAGACTTATTTTCCACATGGAAGAAGCAGAGCTGCAGGATTTGGGGAGATCCTGCTGTTTTGAAGTTATCTAACATTGTATCATTGAGTACAGTTGTTCTCACTTTCTTAATCTTCATCCCTTGTTTAAAAATATGTATTTTATATTTCTACCAAGCTTCTATTTAGAATACACATAACATTTCATGAAAGAATACCTATCCTTACTGTGTGTGGATTGCTCTGAAACTTCCTATTCTATTTCCAGTCCATTCTTTCTTTTTCTCATCTCATGACTTTTATAACTGGAAGTTTGTATTTTTTAATCCCCTTCACCTACTTCACCCATTCCACCCCCCCCTCCTCTCTTGCCACCACCAGTTTGTTCTTTGTATTTATGAGTCTTTCCAGCCCATTCTTATATTAAAATAATTTTTTGAAAGGCCAGTCCTCACTCACTTGTCAAAAGTTCAAAAATAAAAGAAGTAAAATCAATGAACCAATGAATTACCAAGGTAGTAATTAGTAAAAGTTTATTATGCACAAACCAAAAAGACAGTTTGTGAACTGGGAGCACTCAAACCAAACATGTAATGTGGCTCAGGGGCGTATTGTTACAAAGCAACGTATATAGTGAGAAGACAGTGGCTGTTTATTCCTCACAGTAATAGGTTATAATATCAGAATTTCCTTAAATAATAGGGAATTGGTTAGTGGTTACCTCATATCAATTTTGGGAAACAGTTTAAGTTTTGCTTATGATTTCCAGAGGTATAAGCAAGAAATGACCCTGGTTGTTAGTCTTGCAAAATAAGGTAAATTAAGCTTTGTTTGTATGGCTTAACTGTTTTTGTCTGTTCAGGGAGTTTTCAAGGCTGGTCTCCATTTGTTTTTGATTGTTAACACACTAAAATGGTTTCAGGTGGTAATTAGCACAGTTTTTTTTGTTTTTTTTTTTGTTTATTTGTTTTTTTGAGGGGGCCTCACTACCTTAATCATCCCATCTTTCCTTCTGTCCTGATATTACCCCAGGTTACTGGCATCTGTGCTCTGAGGCCCTGCCTCATATTTCCACAAGTAGAGGTGGAAGCTGAAAATCATTCCCTCACCTCTCCTATCATCTCCATCTATGCAGCCTACAGCACCTCCCAACTTCCCTCCTGCTCCCCCCGCCCCTGCCCCAGACACTAGCAATCTTCAGTGTCCCTTCCTGGCTTTCTCAGTTTTGTTTAGATTTTTTTTTTATCTCCCCCCACCGCTATAGTTATTGAGTGTTGATTTTGGGAGTGGAAGTCAGCAGCTGGAACTTGATGGTCATCTTGACATCTACAGATAAGGCATTAAATTTGTAAATAATTTAAGGAGAAGTCCCACCTTTATAATGTTACCCGTTAATGAATATGTTTTAGTGCTCTATTTGGAATTTCTCTTTGTTGAATTTATCAAAAGATAGATTTATTTTTGTCTCCATTAATATCTAGTACATTTTTCTTAGAATTCTTTTTAGGCAATTTTTGGATTTTGCTGCCATTTTGAATGGGATATTTTCTCTTACATGTTCTAATTAGGTATTGCCTTTATGTAGCATGGTTTTTTATTTTGCTATAATGATCTTCCATATAACATTTTCCTGAAATCTCTTACACATTTGAATATTCCATGTACCGATTCCTTTGAATATATATATATTATAGATAAAAATATTTTATTTTTTTTAGAATTTTAAGGTTTTACTTTTGTATTGATGGTAGTAACGTGCTCAGTAATACAAAAATAAAATGTAAAAGTATGATTGGCCCTTTTTTCCAATGGCACTCTGCTACATCTGCCAAATCATTTATTGGATATATTTCTATCACCTGTACTCAACACTTCCAAAAACATATCTTTTCCTCAAAGCAACTATATTCCTAATATTCTTATTTTTGCTAAATCTCCTTCACATTCCTAGTCCTTCAGACTTAAAATCATGGAGCTATAATTGCCTCAACCCCTATACTTTCTCCATGTCTAATAACCAGATCTTATTTCTTTTGTTCTCTCTTCTGCTGAGCCATCCTATTAATCTTTTCCTGCATCACTTTATTCTATTTGCCAGCTATCTATCTATCTACGATTTTTTAAATCTGAAATTAAGAAGATCCAGTCTTAGCCCCTCAGCTGCCTAACATGCCTTCTGCTCTAGTCACTCCATGCCTTCTTCAGAATTCCTGACACCAAGTAGGCATAATTCCCTGCTTATCTCTGGTCCCTCTCTGAACATTTACTCCTGCCTCTAAGCCTGTTTCATCTGGAATGCCCTTAATGCTTTTGTCTTTAATCATCCCCAAATTTAGTTATCCCTTAAAACTATTCTAAATTCCCACTTCCTCCATGGAGCTTTCCTCAATTCTTCAAACTCACACTAGCAGAAAGCTCTCACAAGTGTCTTTCACAATTTAGTCAATTGGCATCTCCATATGTTCTAGAATGGTACTTAATCATGATTCTTAAGTCATAATAAGAATTGATACTTGTGTAGTATTTCTGTACTAAGCACTAATCTAAATACTTCTTTTTCTTTTTTAAGATTTTATTTATTTGACAGAGAGAGACACAGCGAGAGAGGGAACACAAGCAGAGGGAGTGGGGGAGGGAGAAGCGGCGCCCCGCCGAGCAGGGAGCCTGATGTAGGGCTTGATCCCAGGACGCTGGGACCATGACCTGAGCCGAAGGCAGACGCTTAACGACTGAGCCACCCAGGTGCCCTTAAATACTTCTTTTTCTTAAATTCAGTTATTCACAACAACTTCATAAAGTAGATAAAATTATAATCCCCATTTTTCTTTTTTTGTCTTGAAATTTTAAGATTTTGTTTGTTTCAAGTTTTTATTTAAATTCCAGTTAATTAAAAAAGAGTGTAATATTAGTTTCAGGAGTAGTATTTAGAGGTTCATCACTTACATATAACACCCAGTGCTCATTACAGCATATGCCCTCCTTAATTCCCATCACCCACTTAACCCTACCCTATCACTCAACTCCCCTCCAGCAACCCACAGTTTGTTCTCTATTGTTAAGAGTCTGTTTTATGGATTGCCTCTTTTTCTTTTCCCCTATGTTCATCTGGTTTTTTTTTCCTTAAATTCCAATACGAGTGAAATCATATCGTATTTGTCTTTTACTGACTTATTTCACTTAACATAATACATTCTAGCTCCATCCATGTCCTTGTAAATGGCAAGATTTCATTCTTTTTTATGGCCTAGTAATATTCCATTGTATATATATATACACCACAACTTCTTTATCCGTTCATAAGTTGATGGGCATTTGGGCTCTTTCTATAATTTAGCTATTGTTGATAATGCTGCCATAAACATCAGGGTGCATGTGTCATTTCGAATCAGTATTTTTCTATCCTTTGTGTAAATACCTAGTAGCACAATTGCTGGATTGTAGGGTAGTTCTACTTTCAATTTTTACAGGAACCTCCATACTGTTTTCCACAGTGGCTGCACCAGTTTGCATTCCCACCAACAGTGTGAGAGGGTTCCCCTTTCCCTGCATCCTCACTAACATCTGTTGTTTCCTGTGTTGTTAATTTTAGCCATTCTGACTGGTGTAAGGTGATATCTCATGGTAGTTTTTATTTGTATTTTCCTGCTGGTCAGTGATGTGAAGCATTTTTTCATGTGTCTGCTGGGCATGTATGTTTTCTTTGAAAAATGTCTATTCATGTCCTCTGCTCATCTCTTAACTGAATTACTTGTTTTTTGGGTGTTGGGTTTGATAAGTTCTTTATAGATTTTGGATACTAACCCTTTATCAGATATGTCACTTGCAAATATCTTCTCCCATTCCATAGGCTACCTTTTAGTTGTGTTGATTGTTTCCTTCACTGTGCAGAAGCTGTTTATCTTAATGAAGTCCCAATAGTTTATTTTTGCTTTTGTCTCCCTTGCCTTTGTAGATATATCTAGTAAGAAGTTGCTACAGCCATTGTCAAAGAGGTTGCTGCCTGTGTTCTCCTCTAGGATTTTATGGTTTCCTGTCTTACATTTAGGTATTTCATCCATTTTGAGTTTATTTTTGTGTCGAGTGTAAGAAAGTGGTCCAGTTTCATTCTTCTGCATGTGGCTGTCCAGTTTTCCCAGCATCATTTGTTGAAGAGACTTTTTTCCATTGAGTATTCTTTCCTGCTTTGACCATAGAGTTGAGGGTCCATTTTTGGGTTCTCTATTCTGTTCCATTGATCTATTTGTCTGTTTTTATGGCAGTACCATACTGTCTTGATGATTATAACATTGTGATACAGCTTGAAGTCTGGAAGTGTGACGCCTCCATCTTTGGTTTTCTTTTTCAACATTCCTTTGGCTATTTGGGGTCTTTTGTGGTTCCATACATATTTTAGGATTGTTTGTTCTCACTATGCAAAGAATGCTGGTGGTATTTTGATAGAGATTGCGTTACATGTGTAGATTGCTTTGGGTAGTATAGACATTTTCACAATATTTGTTCTTCCAATCCATGAACATGGGATTTTTCCATTTCTTTGTGTCATCGTCAAATTCTTTCATAAGTATTCTATAGTTTTCAGAGTACAGATCTTTTACCTCTTTGGTTAGGTTTATTCCTAGGTATTTTATGGTTTTTTTGTGCAATTATAAATAGGATCAACTCCTTGCTTTCTCTTTCTGCTATTTCATTATTGGTGTATAGAAATGCAACAGATTTCTGTACATTGATTTTGTATCCTGTGACTTTGCTGAATTAGTCTCTCAGTTCTAGCAATTTTTTGGTGGAGTCTTTTGGGTTTTCTACATAGAGTATCATGTTGCCTGCAAAGAGTGAGTTTGACTTCTTCCTTGCTGATTTGGATGCATTTTATTTCTTTTTGTTGTCTGATTGCTGAGGCTAGGACTTCCAAAACTATGTTAAGTAACAATGGTGAGAGTGGACATCCCTGTCTTGTTCCTGATCCTAGAGGAAAAGCTCTCAGTTTTTCCCCATTAAGGATGACATTAGCTGTGGGTCTTTTGTATATGGCCTTTATGATGTTGAGGTATGTTTCCTCTATCCCTACTTTGTTGAGGGCTTTTATCAAGAATGGATACTGTACTTTATCAAATGATTTTTTCTGCATCTATTTGAGAGGATCATATGGTCCTTATCCTTCCTTTTATTAATGTGGTATATGATGTTGATTGATTTGTGAATATTGAACCACCCTTGCAGCCCAGGAATAAATCCCACTTGATCTTAGTGAATAATTCTTTTAATGTACTGTTGGATTTTATTTGCTCATAATTTGTTGAAAATTTTGCATCCATGTTCATCAGGGATATTGGACTGTAATTCTCTTTTATTGGGGTCTGTCTGGTTTTAGAATCAAGGTAATGCTGGCCTCATTGAAGGAGTTTGGAAGGTTTCCTTCCATTTTTATTTTTTGGAATAGTTTGAAAATAGGTATTGGCTCTTCTTTCCATGTCTGATAGAATTCCTGGGGAAACCATCGAGCCCTGGATTTTATTTATTGGGAGATTTTTGGTTACTGATTCCATTTCTTTGCTGGTTATCTGTTCAAGTTTTCTATTTCTGTTTCAGTTTTGGTAGTTTCTATGTTTGTAGGAATTTTCTATTTCTTCCAGATTGTCCAATTTATTGGCACAAAATTCCTCTTAATATTCTCTTTGTATTTCTGTGATGGTGTTATTTTTCCTTTCATTTCTGATTTTATTTGGGTCCTTTCTTTTTTCTTTTTGTAAGTCTGGCTAGGAGTTTATCAATTTTATTTATTATTTCAAAAAACCAGCTCTTGGTTTCACCGATCTGTTCTACTGTTTTTTTTTAATTTTATTTCTACATAATTTATTTCTGCTCTGATCTTTATTATTTCCCTTCTTCTGCTGGCTTAGACTTTATTTGTTGTTCTTTTTCTAGTTCTTTTTGATGTAAGGTTAGGTTGTATATTTGAGATTTTTCTTGCTTCTTGAGGTAGACCTGTATTGCTCTACACTTCCCTCTTAGGACTGCTTTTGCTGTATCCCAAAAGTTTTGTACCTCATGTTTTCATTTCATTTATTTCCATGTATTTTTTTTAATTTCTTAATTTCCTGGTTGACCCATTCATTCGTCAGGAGAATATTCTTTAACCTCCATGTATTTGTGGTCTGTCCATATTTTTTCTTGTGGTTGACTTCAAGTTTCATAGAGTTGTGGTCAGAAAATAGGCACGGTATGCTTTCAATCTTTTTGTATTTGTTGAGGCCTGATTTGTGACCCAGTATGTGATCTATTCTGGAGAATGTCCCATGTACACTCGAAAGAATGTGTATTCTGCTACTTTAGGATGAAATGTTCTGAATATCTGTTAAGTCCATTAGGTCCAGTGTGTCATTCAAAGCCATTGTTTCCTTGTTGATCTGCTTAGATGATCTGCCCATTGCTGTAAGTGGGGGTGTTGAAGTCCCCTACTATTATTGTATTATTATCAGCGAGTTCCTTTATGTTTGTTATTGTTTTATATATTTGGGTGCTCCCACATTGGGAACATTAATATTTACAATTGTTACATCTTCTTGTTGGACAGACCCTTTTATTATGATATCGTGCCCTTCTTCATCTCTTGTTACAGTCCTTGGAATAAAATCTCTTTTGGGACTCCTATGCTATGAATGTTATTATGCTTTATGGAGTTGCTGAGTTCCTTAAACCTACATTCATGATCCAGTATTTTTCCCCTCTTCTTTTCAGCTTCATTATTTTCAATAATTTTATCTTCTATATCACCAATTCATTCCTCTGCTTCTTTCATCCTTGTGGTCATCACATCCAGTCAGTTTCAAAACTTGGTTATAGCATTTTTATTTCAGCGTGACTAGTTTTTATGTCTTTTATGTCTGTGAAAAGGACGCCCAGCGAATATCGTTATGATTGTTTTTTTTTTTTTTTTTTAGTTCTGGTTTAGGCATATTACTTGTATCTGTTTTGATTAGATCCCTGGCCATGACCTTTTCTTGTTCTTTCTTTTGGGATGAATTCCTCCATCTTGGTATTCTGTCTAGGTCTCTGTCTTCTATGTTTTAAGAAAGCGTGTTATGTTTCCTGCTCCTGAGAGTTTTGGCTTTGTTAAGAAGAGGTCATATACTGTTCAGGGCCTGGCACTTCAAGAAGTGGTTCTGGTGTTTGCTGTGTGCACTCTGCTACTGTGTTTTGACTGCTCCTTCCCTCAGGTCTGCCCTCTGCAGAGATTTTGGACTTTGTCCAGAGTGTGGCAAGTTTTCCCAGGTGTGCTCTGGTCTGCTTGTTAAGAGACCTGATTCTATTTCCACTAGAGCTAAAGCTTTACAGCACTCTATGGTCAGTTACCATGGTGTGTTTAGGGGGTTTGTTATGGTCTTCGGGGGAGGGTCCCACTGCTTCTGTTCTCAGACATGCTTGCCCTAGAAAAGCAGCACCTGTAGAGGGGGTGGGGCGTGGTGTAAGTGGTTTAGGCCTCCACTTGTTGGTGCTGTGCTGCTTAATGAAGTTAGTTCATGCTGAAGGGTAGGGGAGAGAAATAGCACCAGCCCCCTCTGTCCTCTCTGGAGAGGGGTTCGTACACACTGCTGTCCAGGAAGCTTTTACAGAAGAGTGAACAATCACCCCTTATGTGTCCCAAGTGTTCCTCATATCCCTGCCTTCACCCTGTCTGTATCTGGGCCATCTGCCCACCTGGCAGCACAGTGCACCTGTATTTTATCCCAGTCGGGCTGGCTGAGTTTTAAAACTCCAAACTTTAGGGACCTGGTGTGGTGTAGGCCCATGCTGGTCCTTTGGGGAGGGTCTCACTTCACTGGGGCTGGGGCAGGTTTTTCCCAGAAGGGCAGTCACACCAAAGCACAAGAGCTTGGAGTCTGGAGTAAAGTGCAGCAAAAAACTGCCCCTCTCATTTTCCCAGTCAGTGGCTTTGGGAAAGTGTTTTCTTTGTGCAATCCCCTGTGTACTTCTCTCCTCTCTCCCTCCCTCCCTCCTCTCTCTCTCCTCTCTTTCTCCTCTCTCTCATCTCTCTCTGTCTCTCTCTCTCTCCTCTCTCTCTCTTCTCTCTCTCTCCTCTCTCCTTCCTCTCTCCTCTCTCCTTCCTCTCTCCTCTTTCTCTCCTCTCTCCTTTCTCCATGATCAGGGCTCCCTCCCCTCTGTAGCACCTGCAGTCCTTTTCTCCCCCAAATCATGTTTCTGTACCTCCTACATTCCATGATGTGGCCCCTTCTCTCCCTCTAGTTGTGCAGTTTATTCTGTCAGTTCTCAGATTGATTTCTTGGGTGTTCAGAATGATTTGATATTTATCTAGCTGAATTTGAGGGATGAGGCATGCCTAGGGTCCTCTTATCACTCCCCCGTCTTAGATAAAAATATTTTATAGATAATATTGTCACCAAATATTATCTTTCTTTTCAATATTCATATCTCTTATTTATTTTGATATTCATAGCTCTATGTGTTCCAGTGCAATTTTGAACCGTAGAGGAGAGAAGCATACATTTTTTCGTTGCTTGATTTAATGGGAAATGTTCTAACACTTCACATTTAAGTGTTTGCTATAGAATTTAGGAATTTGAAGTTCCAGTCTAAAGTTAGTTTACTTTTTTTAAACCATGAACTTGTTTTGAATTTCTTTCAGACACATTTTATGTACCCATTGACATGATCAAGTGTTTTTTTTCCTCCAATTTGTACAGGGAATTATAATTGAAAATAATTTCTGATGTTAAATCATATTTTTGTTCCTCAGATACAACCTATTTGCTCATTTGATTCACTGTTATGTTGAATATGCTATTAAGTTATTTAGAATATTTGCTGCTATGTGAGTGGGCTTAGCTCAGGTGTTCTTTTCATGGGGTGTTCTCATTTGGGTTTTGAATGAAGGAGTACTAGCCTGGCAAAATGAGTTGAATAATTGCCCATTTTTGTATGCTTTGGAAGAGTTTACATAAGATGGTAATTTGGTTTTCCCTATTTGGTAGAACTGGACTCCCAAATTACCAGATCCTGGAGCATTTGATGGTGGTTTAGTTTTTTTCTCCATTTATTATGTTATGTTAATCACCATACATTAAATCATTAGTTTTTGATGTAGTGTTCCATGATTCATTGTTTGCATATAACAACCAGTGCTCCATTCAGTACATGCCCTCATTAATACCCATCACCAGGCTAACCAATCCCCCACCCACCTCCCCTGTAGAACCCTCAGTTTGTTTCTCAGAGTCCATAGTCTCTCATGGTTCGTCTCCCCGTCCCGATTTCCCCCCCTTCATTTTTCCCTTCCTGCTATCTTCTTTTTTTTTTTTTAACATATACTGTATTATTTGTTTCACAGGTACAGGTCTGTGATTCAACAGTCTTACACAATTCACAGCACTCACCATAGCACGTACCCACCCCAATGTCCATCACCCAGCCACCCCACCCCTCCCACCCCCCACCACTCCAGCAACCCTTGTTTCCTGAGATAAAGAACTCCTCATATCAGTGAGATTATATGATACATGTCTTTCTCTGATTGACATATTTTGCTCAGCATAATACCCTCCAGTTCCATCCACATCATTGCAAGTGGCAAGATTTCATTCCTGTTGATGGCTGCATAATATTCCATTGTATATATATGCCACATCTTCTTTATCCATTAATCTGTCGATGGACATCTTGGCTCTTCCATAGTTTGGCTATTGCGGACATTGCTGCTATAAACATCGGGATGAACATACCCCTTCGGATCCCTGCATTTGTATCTTTGTGGTAAATACCCAGTAGTGCAATTGCTGGGTTGCATGGTAGCTCTATTTTCAACTTTTTGAGGAACCTCCATAATGTTTTCCAGAGTGGCTGCACCAGATTGCATTCCCACCAACAGTGTAGGAGGGTTCCCCTTTCTCCACATCCCCAACAACATCTGTCGTTTCCTGACTTCTTAATTTTAGCCATTCTGACGGTGTGAGGTGGTATCTCATTGAGGTTTTGATTTGGATTTCCCGATGCCGAGCGATGCTGAGCACTTTTTCATGTGTCTATGGACATTTGGATGTCTTCTTTGGAAAAAATGTCTGTTCATGTTTTCTGCCCATTTCTTGATTGGATTATTTGTTCTTTGGGTGTTGAGTTTGATAAGTTCTTTATAGGTTTTGGATACTAGCCCTTTATCTGATATGTCATTTGCAAATACCTTCTCCCATTCTGTTGCTTATTTTTTGGTTTCATTGACTGTTTCTTTTGCTGTGCAAAAGCTTTTTATCTTGATGAAATCCCAATAGTTCATTTTTGCCCTTGCTTCCCTTGCCTTTGGCAATGTTTCTAGGAAGAAGTGGCTGTGGCTGAGGTCGAAGAGGTTGCTGCCTGTGTTCTCTTTAGGATGTTGATGGACTCCTGTCTCACACTGAGGCCTTTCAAACATTTTGAGTCTGTTTTTGTGTGTGGTGTAAGAAAAGGGTCCAGTTTCATTCTTCTGCATGTGGCTGTCCAATTTTCCCAATACCATTTGTTGAAGAGACTGTCTTTTTTCCATTGGACATTCTTTCTTGCTTTGTTGAAGATGAGTTGACCATAAAGTTGAGGGTCCATTTCTGGGCTCTCTAGTCTGTTCCATTGATCTATGTGTCTGTTTTTGTGCCAGTACCATACTGTCTTGATGATGACAGCTTTGTAATAGAGCTTGAAGTCCGGAATTGTGATGCCACCAGCTTTGCTTTTCTTTTTCAACATTCCTCTGGCTATTCGGGGTCTTTTCTGGTTCCATACAAATTGTAGGATTATTTGTTCCATTTCTTCGAAAAAAGTGGGTGGTATTTTGATAGGGATTGCATTAAATGTGTAGATTGCTCTAGGTAGCATTGATATCTTCACAATATTTGTTCTTCCAATCCACGAGCCTGGAACGTTTTTCCATTTCTTTGTGTCTTCCTCAATTTCTTTCATGAGTATTTTCTACTTATCTGAGTACAGATTCTTTGCCTCTTTGGTTAGATTTATTCCTAGGTATCTTATGGTTTTGGGTGAATTGTAAATGTGATCGACTCCTTAATTCCACTCTCTTCTGTCTTTTGTTGGTGTATAGAAATGCAACTGATTTCTGTGCATTGATTTTATATCCTGCCACTTTACTGAATTCCTGTATGAGTTCCAGCAGTTTTGGGGTGGAGTCTTTTGGGTTTTCCACATAAAGTGTCATATCATCTACAAAGAGTGAGAGTTTGATTTCTTCTTTGCCAATTTGGATGCCTTTTATTTGTTTTTGTTGTCTGATTGCTGTGGCTAGGACTTCTAATACTATGTTGAATAGCAGTGGTGATAGTGGACATCCCTGCCGTGTTCCTGACCTTAGGGGGAAAGCTCTGAGTCTTTCCCCATTGAGAATGATATTCGCTGTGGGTTTTTCATAGATGGCTTTTATGATACTGAGGTATGTACCCTCTATCCCTATACTCTGAAGAGTTTTCATCAAGAAAGGATGCTCTACTTTGTCAAATACTTTTCCTGCATCTATTGAGAGGATCATATGATTCTTGTTCTTTCTTTTATTAATGTATTGTATCACATTGATTGATTGGCAGATGTTGAACCAACCTTGCAGCTCAGGGATAAATCCCACTTGGTCGTGGTGAATAATCCTTTTAATGTACTGTTGGATCCTATTGGCTAGTATTTTGTGAGAATTTTTGCATCCATGTTCCTCAAGGATTTTGGTCTGTAATTCTCCTTTTTGATGGGGACTTTGTTTGGTTTGGGATCAAGGTAATGGTGGCCTCATAAAACAAGTTTGGAAGTTTTTCTTCCATTTCTATTTTTTGGAAGAGTTTCAGAAGAATAGGTATTAATTCTTCTTTAAATGTTTGGTAGAATTCCCTTGGGAAGCCATCTGGCCCTGGGCTTTTTTTTGTTGGGAGGTTTTTGATGACTGCTTCAATTTCCTTAGTGGTTATAGGTCTGTTCAGGTTTTCTATTTCTTCCTGGTTCGGTTTTGGTAGTTGATACATCTCTAGGAATGCATCCATTTCTTCCAGATTATCTAATTTGCTGGCATATAGTTGCTCATAATATGTTCTTATAATTGTTTGTATTTCTTTGGTGTTGGTTATGATCTCTCCTCTTTCATTCATGATTTTATTTATTTGGGTCATTTTTCTTTTTGATAAGTCTGGCGAGGGCTTTATCAATCTTATTAATTCTTTCAAAGCACCAGCTTCTAGTTTCATTGATCTGTTCTACTGTTCTTTTTGTTTCTATTTCATTAACTTCTCCTCTGATCTTCATTATTTCTCTTCTCCTGCTGGTTTTAGGCTCTATTTGCTCTTCTTTCTCCAGCTTCTTTAGGTGTAGGGTTAGGTTTTGTATTTGAGACCTTTCTTGTTTTTTGAGAAAGGCTTGTATTGCTATATACTTTCCTCTTAGGACTGCCTTTGCTGCATCCCAAAGGTTTTGAACATTTGTGTTTTCATTTTCATTTGTTTCCATGAATTTTTAAAATTTTTCTTTAATTTCCTGGTTGACCCATTCATTCTTTAGTAGGATGCTCTTTAGCCTCCATGTATTTGAGTTCTTTGCAATTTTCCTCTGGTGATTGAGTTGTAGTTTCAAAGCACTGTGGTCTGAAAATATGCAGGGAATGATCCCAATCTTTTGGTACCAGTTGAGACTTGATTTTGGATGTGATCTATTCTGGAGAATGTTCCATGGGCACTAGAGAAGAATGTGTATTCTGTTGCTTTGCAATGGAATGTTCTGAATATATCTGTGAAGTCCATTTGGAGCAGTGTGTCATTTAAAATCTTTATTTCCTTGTTGATCTTTTGCTTAGATGATCTGTCCATTTCAGTGTGGGGTGTGTTACAGTCCCCCACTATTATTTTATTGTTGTTGATGTGTTGTTTGCTTTTGTTATTAATTGGCTTATGTAATTGCCTGCTCCCATGTTAGGGGCATAGATATTTACAACTGTTAGATCTTCTTGTTGGATAGACCCTTTAAGTAGGATATAGTGTCCTTCCTCATCTCTTATTACAGTCTTTGGTTTAAAATCTAATTTGTCTGATATAAGTATTGCCATTCCAGCTTTCTTTTGGTGTCCATTAGCATGGTAAATGGTTTTCCACCCCTTCAGTTTCAGTCTGGGGGTGTCTTTGGGTCTAAAATGAGTCTCTTGCAGACAGCATATTGATAGGTCTTGTTTTTTTATCCAATCTGATACCCTGTGTCTTTTGATTGGGGCATTTAGCCCATTTACATTCAGGGTAACTATTGAAAGATATGAATTCAGTGCCATTGTATTGCCTGTAAGGTGACTGTTACTATATATTGTCTGTATTCCTTTCTCATCTATTTTACTTTTAGGCTCTCTCTTTGCTTAGAGGACCCCTTTCAATATTTCTTGTAGGGCTGGTTTCGTGTCTGCAAATTCCTTTAGTTTTTGTTTGTGCTGGAAGCTTTTTATCTCTCCTTCTATTTTCAGTGAGAGCCTAGCTGGATATAGTATTCTTGGCTGCATATTTTTCTCATTTAGTGCTCTGAAGATATCATGCCAGTCCTTTCTGGCCTGCCAGGTCTCTGTGGAGAGGTCTGTTGCCAATCTAATATTTCTACCATTGTAGGTTACAGATCTCTTGTCCCGAGCTGCTTTCAGGATTTTCTTTTTGTCTCTGAGATTTGTACATTTTATTATTAGATGTCAGGATGTTGACCTATTTTTTATTGATTTTGAGGATGGTTCTCTGTGCCTCCAAGATTTTGATGCATGTTTCCTTCCCCAAATTAGGGAAGTTCTCTGCTATAATTTGCTCCTCTATACCTTCTGCCCCTCTCTCTCTTTCTTCTTCCTCTGGGATCCCAGTTATTCTAATATTGTTTCATCTTATGGTATCACTTATCTCTTGAATTCTGCCCTCGTGATCCAGTAGTTGTTCATCTCTTTTTCTCAGCTTCTTTATTTTCCATCATTTGGTCTTCTATGTCATCAATCCTCTCTTCTGCCTCATTTATCCTAGCAGTTAGAGCCTCCATTTTTTATTGCACCTCATTAATAGCCTTTTTGATTTCGACTTGGTTAGATTTTAGTTGTTTTATTTCTCCAAAAAGGGTTTTCTAATATCTTCCATGCTTTTTTCAAGCCCAGCTAGTATCTTTAAAATCATCATTCTGAACTCTAGTTCTGACATCTTACTAATGTCCGTATTGAATAGGTCCCTGGCAGTCGGTACTGCCTCTTGTTCTTTTTTTTTTTTTTTTGAGGTGATTTTTTCCTTCTTGTCATTTTGTCCAGAGGAGAATAGATGAATGAGTGAACAAAATGTTAACAGGGTAACAACCACCCCAGAAAAATATAAGAAATAAACTAAACAAATCAGAAGAGACCTGAAACCTGGGGAAAAGAAAGGGAAAGTAAAAAGAAAAGAAAAAGATTTAAAAAAAAAACCCAAACAATCAAATAAACAAAGAAAAAAAACAGAATATGATCAAATATGATCAGGCTGGTGTATAGATCAGTGCCACACACTAGATTTTCGGCGTATTTTTGTCTGTTAGAAGAAAGTGTCTCTCAAAATTTTAAAGAAAGAAAAACTTATTTGTGTACAAAAATAAGGGTAAATACGATGAAGGAATGGAATATGACTGTAAAGATGAAAAGCATAGAAGATTTTATAAAAGGAATTGATAGGATAAGTTGGTTGAAAAAGAAAGAAGAGGATTTAAAAAAAAATTAGGGAGAGAATGTGATCAGGCAAGAGACTAGAACAAAGCCATACACTAGAAATTTAGGGTCTATTTTGGTCTGTTAGAAGAAACTGCATCCCAAAATTTTAAAGAGAGAACTATATATATATATATATATATATATATATATATATATATATATATATACCAAAAATAAGGTTAACTACTCTGAAGGGATAGAATATGACTCTAAAAATGAAAAATAAAAAAGATTTTTTAAAAAAGCGATTGATAAGATGTTGAAAAAGGGAAAAAGAAAAATTCAAAAAAAAGAAAAAAAGAAAATTAAAACAATTAACTTTTAAAGATAAGGAATCATGGGAAAAATCCATGAATTGTATGTTCTGCATTCCCCTAGTGCTGGCGTTCTGCCGTTCTCATTGATCAGTAAAGTTGGTCTTGGCTGGCTGTTCTTGCTGATCTTCTGGGGGAGGGGCCTGTTGCCGTGGTTCTCAAATGTCTTTGCCCGAGGCCGAATTGCCCCGCCTTTGCCTGGGCCCAGCTAAGTAATCTGCTCGGGTTTGCTCTCAGGAGATTTTGTTCCCTGCAAGCTTTCCATACAGCTTTGGAGGACGAGAGTGAAAATGGCGGCCTCCCAGTCTCCGCCTGGAGGAGCCAAGAACTCATGGCTCCACTCCTCAGTGCGCCCCCAGAGAAAAGCAGTCAATCACTCCCGTCTCCCTGGTCTCCGGCCACACTCTGTGTTCACCCAGCCTGTCACTGAGCATTTCTATCTCTGGCACCCGACCCCATGTGGCATCTCCAAACCCAGCAGATCCCTGTGGTGTGCTCCCGTGCCACTCCTCCCGGGGGAGGAAGGTAAGTCTCCCTGTATCTGCCACTTGTTGTGTCCCTGCTGGAATAGTAATGGCCTGACTGTGCCTCAGATCATGGTTTATGGCAACCCCGAGCTGAGAGCCCACTCCTTGGTTCCATCTCTGCAGCCAGCTTGCCCACTCCGATACCTGGGAGCTGTGCCGCACTCAGGCACCCCCGGTCTTTCTGTGACCCCGAGGGTCCTGAGACCACACTGTCCCAGCAAGAGTTCCAACCCCAGCTTAGTCACTGGAGTGATGTCCCTCAGCAGAGCGGACTTCTAAAATTTCCAATTTTGTGCTCTGCTGCTCTATGACTTGCCAGTAGCAGCTGATGGAGGCTCCCTCTCCCCACGGTCTATCCTCCCGAATATCGCCTCGGATTCACTTCTCCGCACGTCCTACCTTCCAAAAAGTGGTTGCTTTTCTGTTCAGAGAGTTGCTGCTATTCTTTTCTTCGATCTCCTGTTCAGTTCATATTTGTTCAGAATGGTTTGATCTCTATCTAGCTGAATTCCTGGGACCAGACGAAATTTAAGTCTCCTACTCCTCCATCATCTTGCTCCTCTGCCTATTTGGGGTTAATTTTTATTAAAGAGGTAAAGTTTTGTCTATGTTTATACCTAGGTTTTGTTAGCTTTATACCTAAGTATTTCATTTTGGAGGGAATATTGTAAATGGTATTTTTCATTTAAAATTCCATTTATTCATTACTGATATATATAAAAAAAGCAATTGACTTTTTAATATTAGTTTTGTTTTCTGTAACCTTGCTATAATTACCTCATATATATATATATATATATATATATATATATATATATATATATATATATATTTTAAAAGATTCATTTATTCACTTGGTTGGGGGAGGGGGTAGGGGAGGAGAGGGAAAGAGAACCCCAAGTAGACTCCACACTGAGCACAGAGCCCATCCTGGGCCTGATCTCACAACCCCAAGGTCATGACCTGTGCTGAAATCAAGACCTGGATGTTCAACAAACTGCGCCGCCCGGGCATCTCTATAATGTTTTAGTTTTTTGTTGTTGTTATTGATTCACTGGGGCTTTCTCCATATACAAACTTTTCTTTCTTGAACAAAGGGAGGCGTATTTTTCTTTCCCCAAATGTGTATATTTTATTTC
Source organism: Zalophus californianus (assembly GCF_009762305.2). Taxonomy (NCBI): domain Eukaryota; kingdom Metazoa; phylum Chordata; class Mammalia; order Carnivora; family Otariidae; genus Zalophus; species Zalophus californianus. The sequence goes on along the minus strand of NC_045612.1, from coordinate 3,385,752 downwards.
CTTTTCTTACTGTACTAGGTAGGACTTCCAGTACAGTGTTAAATAGGAGTTGTTAGAGGAGACATCCTTGTTTTTTTCCTGAACTTAGGTGGAAAGCATTGTGGAACTTCTATTCCCAGTTTACTAAAACTATTTTTTTTTAAATCATGAGTGTGTGTTGAATTTTATCAAATGCTTTTTTTCCATCTATTAATATGATAATTTTTTTCTTTAGTTTGTTGATGACATCAGTTTCATTAATTAATTTTGAATATTAAACCAGCCTTAGATACCTGGAGTAAATCTCACTTGGTCATGGTGTATAATTATTTTTATACATGTTGGATTCAATTTGCTTATTTTTTTGAAGATCATTGGATCTATGTTCATGAACAATATCGGTCTGTAGTTTTCCTTTCTTGTAATATCTTTAACTGGTTTTGGTGTTAGGGTAATGGTCTCATAGAATGCGGTTTGAGTGTTCTCTCTTTCTCTTTTGGGAGGGCTTGTGGAGAAGAGCTATTAATTCTCCTTAGTTTCACTGGAGAACTCTACTAAACAATCTAGGCCTAGTGATTTCCCTCTTGAAAGATATTAATTATTGATTTAATTTATTTAGTAGATGTAGGTTTATTGAGGTTATCTTTTCATCCTTGTGTGAGTTTTTGTAGTTTGTGTTATTAAAGATAATTTTATCTAATTTACTACATTTGTGGACATAGAGTTGTCATAGTACTCCTTTAATCCCTTCATTATCCTTTTAATGTCCATGGGATCAGTAGAGATGACTCCTTTCTCATTTCTGATGTTGGTTATTTGTGTCTTTTACTTATTTTTTCTTGATTAGCCTTGACAAAAGATTATCAATTTTGTTGATCTTTCCAAATAACTACTTTTGATTTTTTGATTTTTCTGTATTCCTCTTTTTAATTTTATTGACTTTTGCAGAAATTTTTATTTTCTTCTGCTTGCCTTGGGCTTAATTTACTCTCCTTTCTCTAGACTCTTAAGGTGTAATCTTAGGTTTTGATTATAGATCTTTTTGTCTTTAATACATTTAGTGCTATCAATTTATCCTTAAGCACTGTTTTTGCTACATTTCACAAATTTTGATAATTTGAATTTTTATTTTAATTTAATTCAAGATATTTTAAAATTTATACTGGGGCTTTTCCCTGACCCAGGGGTATATGGAAGTGTGTTGTTTAATTTACAAATTAAATTATCTTTCTTCTCCTTCTGATATTCCAATTACCTAAATGTTACACCTTTTGAAATTGTCCCACAGTTCTTGGATATTCTATTCTGGTTTTTCCCCCCCCATTTTGTTTCTTTTCCCTTTTCCCTTTTTTCCTTTTCCTTTCCTTTCCTTTCCCTTCCTTTTCCTTTCCTATTTATATTGGCATATTTTCAAGCTCACTGATTCTTTCCTCAGCCAGGTCAAGTCTGTTGATGAGCTCACCAAAAACATTCTTAATTTTACAGTGTATTTTTTAACTTCTGGCATTTCCTCTTGAATCTTTCTTAGAGTTCCCATATCTAAACTTATATCTACTTACCTTCCTTGCATATTTTCTCCTTTTCTCATTACAAAACCTTTAACATGTCATAGTTATTTTAGATTCCCCATCCAATAATTTCAACCTGTTTTTCATATCTGAGTCAGGTTCTGATGCTTACTTTGTCTCTTCAGACTGTATTTACTTTTGCTTTTTTTGTATTTTTTTTGCCACTTGTCAAAAAGCCAGACATATTGGACTGTAGAAACTGAAGTAAATAGGTCTTGGTAGTGTGAGGTTTTATGTCAGTCTGACTAACATTGCAGCTGCAGCAGCTAGAGACTTATGTTTTGTATAATGTCCTTGTTTTTTGTTTTCCTCCTCTGTTGTTTGTGGGTTTTCCTAGGAACTATATCTTAAATAGATTGTATATCTTGCTGTTCTTTCAGCTATAATCTACTGTTATTATAATGGAAATATATTGATATGATGGTAAGGTACAGGAGAAGGGGAGTCTTCTAATTATAATTAAATCTCAGTCTTCTATGTCTATTTTATTGGGCTTTGTCCTTCAGAAATTTTTACCTTCTCTCTCCACTTAGGTAAAGCAAACATGCTAAACCTGGCTGGAGTAGGGTAATTGCCCTTCTGCCTGCATGAGATAAGACCATCTGGTTAAGTCTTTTTTCACTGGAGAGTAATTCTTTGATATGGAAAATGTACTACATGTACTTAAAAATGATTATTTTACCTTTCCCATGGCCAAATACCTAAGATGATTTTTCCTGGCTCCTCACTGTGAGAATTTGATGGGGTTCTTGGAGGTAAAAACCCATGAAAGTATGGGGCTCCCTTAAAACTATAGATCCAGAAGTTTCTCAGTCTAATGCTAGGTCATATTTAGCCTCCAGCAATTTGTCAATGTTTCCATTGTTAAAAGATAAACTGAGGCATATTAAAAATTTTAAGAGTTTATTTGAATGAAGATTTATTTCAATTGGGCAGCCCCAAACCAGAAGTGATTGGGAGCACTCTACTCACAGGAGCTCAGGAAGAGATTTTATAGAGCAAAGGTGGAAGAAAAGTAAGGAAATTACTGATTGACCATATCTTAAAGCCTGCTTGGCTGTTTGTGATTGGTTGTCTTTAAGTTTCAATTTCATCGACTTGATGCATTTATAGGCTTAGATTTCGGTTTGCTTATGTAGGCCACCATGGCATTAGAGCCTCCTCAGTCTAAAGGACTCCTTGTTTAATTAACATAACACCATTTAAGTATTTCTACCAGTTTATAACTCCAATGACTTATACTACTGCTAAACTGATCTCAGCCATGTTTGTCTTTATTCATCTGTCTTTCCCAATTTTGGATGGCAGTTTTAAATGCAACCCCAATTCTCTGATGAGTCCAACAAAATGTATTGATTTTTCAGTTAATTCAGCATTTTTTTGTTCTAATGATGGGAATGAAAACTTCTAAGAACTTTACATGTGACAGCAGAAATAGAAAGTCTGCCACATTTTTAATAAAAATTTAAAACTTTATTTTTGACAAATTAAAAATATAGGCACAAAATGATGCAGACACCTGATTACCCACTACCAGATTTTATATTAAAGAGATTGTTATGGGGCACCTGTGTGGCTCAGTCGGTTAAGCATTTGCCTTCAGCTCAGGTCATGATCCCAGGGTCCTGGGATCGAGCCCCGCATCAGGCTCCCTGCTCAGCAGGGAGTCTGCTTCTCCCTCTCCCTCTGCTCCTGCACTCTCTCAAATAAATAAATAAAATCTTAAAAAAAAAACCAGATTGTTATAACCACACCTTATGGCTTAATTTGAGGATCTGAGACTGGAGTTTAAGGCCAGTCAGTCTATTAGAATATTTTTGGGTCTGCACTAAGAGAGGTCCAGTGTTATCAGAGCAGAATTTGTAGCTTCAATAGGTCATTATGTTATTTCTGTTCTTTTACTGTTATATACCCTGACACTACCAGTAACGTTGCGTGCATATTGTTTTGCATATATGTGAGTACATCTTTAGAATGAATTCATAGTAGTGGAATGTTTCAAGGTCAAAGGATATGTACATTTTCTATTCTTCAGTCAACATTGGTAACAGTGATAGATTTCCTAAAATATATTCCATTTAATATAAATTTTCAAGTCTTCTGGCTACAGGTTGTTCATTTTATTATCTTAAGATTTGAATTCTCTAATATGTTTCTATGTTACTTTTTCTTCTTTTTCCTTCTTTTTTGTGATTTTAAGTTTCTATTTTAATTCCAGTTAACATAGAGTGTTATATTAGTTTTAGGTGTACAGTATAGTGATTCAACAACTTCATACATCACCCAGTGCTCATCACAACAAGAGCACGCCTTAATCCCCATCACCTATTTAACCCAAACCCCTACCCACCTCTCCTCTGGTAACCATCAGTGTGTTTCCTACAATTAAGAGTCTATTTCTTGTTTTGCCTCTCTTTCTATTTTATTGGGGTCCCCTTTGCTCATTTGTTTTGTTTCTTAAATTCCACATATGACTGAAATCACATAGTATTTGTCTTACTCTGAATGACTTATTTCACTTAGCATTATACTCTTTAGCTCCACCCATGTCATTGCAAATGGCAAGATTTCATTCTTCTTATGGTGGAATAATATTCCATATATATGTGTATATTCCATTATACACATTCTATACATTATGCAGTATGTATACATATGTGTACTATACAGTATGTATACATATGTGTATATACATATATACATTATATATACATACATATATACACTATATACACATATATACATTATATTATACATTATAATAATTATATACATTACAATAAATTATACGTTATATATGATTATTTACAATGTGTATATACTATACAATGTATATATACATTAATAGATTATATACATTATACATTATATATTCATACATTATAATATGTACATCATTACATATTATATACACATATACAATGTGTATATATATATCATATACATCATTTTCTATCCTATATACATATACAATGTATATATACATTATATACAACGTAAATATATACATTATAATAGATTATATACATCATATATATAATATATATCATATATCATGTATATATACACACGTTTATGTTTATAACATAATATATGTGTATATAATGTATATATAATGTACATATATATATACACATGCATATTCCATTATAATGGAATATACATATAATGGAATATTATATATAATAATGGATTATATGTGTTCCATTCCAAGCCACAAATTCTGCTCTGATAACACTGGACCATATATATATAAATATATCACATCTTTATCCATTCATCAATTGATGCACACTTGGGCTGTTTCCATATCTTGGCTATTGTAAATAATGCTGCTTTAAACATAAGGGTGCATGTATCCCTTTAAATTAGTGTGTTTGTATTCTTTTTTTAAATTTAGATTCAACTATCCAACGTATAGTACCTCATTAGTTTTTGACATAATGTTCAGTGATTCATTAGTTGCATATAACACTCACTGCTCATCACATCACGTGCCCTCCTTAATGCCCATTCACCAGTTACTCCATCCCCCTCCTACCTCCCTTTCCACGACCCTCAGTTTGTTTCCTGGAGTCAAGAGTCTCATGATTTGTCTTTCTCTCCGATTTCTTCCCAATTTTCCCTCCCTTCCCCTATTGTCCTCTGCACTATGCCCTATGTTTCACATATGATTGAAACTAAACAATAATTCTCTTTCTCTGATTGACTTATTTCACTTAGCCTAATTACCTTCAATTCCATCCATGTTGAAGGAAATGGTAGATATTCATCCTTTCTGATGGCTGAGTAATATTCCATTGTATATATGAACCACATCCTCTTTATCCAGTCATCTGTTGAAGGACATCTCAGCTTTTTCCACAGTTTGGCTATTGTGGACATTGCTGCTATAAACATTGGGGTGCAGGTGCCCCTTCTTTTCACTATGTCTGTATCTTTGGGGTAAATACCCAGTAGTGCAGTTGCTGGGTCATAGGTAGCTCTATTTTTAACATCTTGAGGAACCTCCAATCTATTTTCCAGGCTGGCTGTACCAGCGTGCACTCCCACCAACAACATAAGAGGGTTCCATTTTCTCCACATCCTCGCCAACATTTGTTGTTCCCTGTCTTCTTAATTTTAGCCATTCTAACTGGTATAAGGTGGTATCTCATTATGGTTTTGATTTGTATTTCCCTGATGACAAGTGATGTGGAGCATTTTTTTATGTGTCTGTTAGCCATTTGTATGTCTTCTTTGGAGAAGTATCTGTTCATTCTCCTGCCCGTTTCTTGACTGGACTATTTGTTTTTTGGGTATTGAGTTTGAGAAGTTCTTTATAGATCTTGGATACCAACCCTTTATCTGTAATGTCATTTGCAAATATCTTCTCCCATTCCGTAGGTTGCCTTTTAGTTGTGTTGCTTGTTTCCTTTGATGTGCAAAAGCTTTTTATCCTCACAGTCTCAATAGTTCATTTTTGCTTTTGTTTCTCTTCCCTTTAGAGATGTATCTAGTAGGAGGTTGCTGCAGCTGAAGTCAAAAAAGTTGCTGTTTGCCTCTCCTCTGGGATTTTGATGGATTCCTGTCTCACATTTAGGTCTTTCATCCATTTTGAGTCTGTTTTTGTGTATGGTGTACAAAAGTGGTCCAGTTTCATTCTTCTGCATGTGGCTGTCCAATTTTCCCAACACCATTTATTGAAGAGACTGTCCTTTTTCCATTGGATATTCTTCCCTGCTTTGTCAAAGATTAGTTGGCTGTTGAGTTCAGGGCCCATCTCTGGGTTCTCTATTCTGTTCCATTGATCTATGTGTCTGTTTTTGTGCCAGTACCATACTGTCTTGATGACTACAGCATTGTAATAGAGCTTGAAGTCCGGAATTGTGATGCCTCCAGCTTTATCTTTTTCAACATTCCTTTGGCTATTCAGGGAATTTTCTGGTTCCATACAAATTTTAGGATTGTTTGTTCCAGCTCTGTGAAAAATGTCGATGGTATTTTGATAGCGATGGCACTGAACATGTAGATTGCTCTGGGCAGCATAGACATTTTCACAATGATTATTCTTCCAATCCATGAACATGGAATGTTTTTCCATCTCTTCGTGTCTTTCTCAATTTCTTTCATATGTGTTCTATAGTTTCTAGTGTATACACCCTTTACCTCTTTGGTTAGGTTTATTCCTAGGTACCTAATGGTTATTGGTGCAATTGTAAATGGGATCGATTCCTTAATTTCTCTTTCTTCAGTCACATTGTTAGTGTGTAGAAATGCAACTGATTTCTGTGCATTGATTTTTGTATCCTGCCACGTTGCTGAATTGCTGTATGAGTTCTAGCAATTTTGGGGTGGAGTCTTTGGGGTTTTCCACATAAAGTATCATGTCATCTGCAAAGAGTGAGAGTTTGACTTCTTCTTTGCCAATTTGAATGCCTTTATTTCTTTTTGTTGTCTGATTGCTGAGGCTAGGACTTCTAGTACTATCTTGAACAAAAGTGGTGAGAGTGGGCATCCCTGTCATGTTCCAGACCGTAGGGGAAAAGCTCTCATTTTTTCCCCAGTGAGAATGATATTCACTGTAGGCTTTTCATTGATGGCTTTTATGATATTGAGGCATGTTCCCTCTATCCATATACTTTGAAGAGTTTTAATCAAGAAAGGATGCTGTATTTTTGTCAAATGCTTTTTCTGCATCAATTGAGAGGATCATATGTTTCTTCTTTTATTTATGTGCTCTAACATGTTGATTGATTTGTGAATGTTGAACCACCCTTGTATCCCAGAAATAAATCTGACATGGTTGTGGTGAATAATCCTTTTAATGTACTGTTGGATCCTCTTGACTAGGATCTTGGTGAGTATTTTGGTACCCATGTTCATCAGAGATATTGGTCTGTAATTCTCCTTTTTGATGGGGTCTTTGGTTTTGGGATCAAGGTAATGCTGGCCTCATAGAACGAGTTTGGAAGTTTTCCTTCCATTTCTATTTTTTGAAACAGCTTCTGTAGAATAGGTGTGATTTCTTCTTTAAATGTTTGGTAGAATACCCCTGGGAAGCCATCTGGCCCCGAACTCTTGTTTTTTGGGAGGTTTTTGATTACTGCTTTTATTTCCTTGCTGGTTATTGGTCTGTTCATATTGTCTATTTCTTCCTGTTTCAGTCTTCATAGTTTATAAATTTCCAGGAATGCATCCATTTCTTCCAGATTGCCCAATTTGTTGGCGTATGTTACTGATAATATGTTCTAACAATTGTCTCTATGTCCTTGGTATTAGTCATGATCTCTCCCCTTCCATTCATGATTTTATTAATTTGGGTCCTTTCTCTGTTCTTTTGGATAAGTCTTGCCAGAGGTTTACCAATCTTATTAATTTTTTAGAGAACCAGCTTCTAGTTTTGTTGATCTGTTCTACTGTTCTAGTTTCTATTTCATTGATTTCTGCTCTAATCTTTATTTTTCTTCTGCTTGGTTTAGGCCTTATTTGCTGTTCTTTCCCCAGGTACTTTAGGTGTAAGGTTAGCTTGTGCATTTGGGATTTTTCTAATTTTTTGAGAGAGGCTTGGATGGCCATGTACTTCCCTCTTAGGACCACCTTTGCAGTATCCCATAGGTTTTGAACCAATGTGTTTTCATTTTCATTAGTTTCAATGAATTGTTTAAGTTCTTAATTTCCTCGTTGACCCATTCATTCTTTAGCAGGATGCTCTTTGACCTTAAAGTGTTTGAGTTCCTTCCAAATTTCTTATTGTGATTGAGTTCCAGTTTAAAAGCATTCTGGTTTGAAAATATACAGGGAATAATCTCAATTTTTTGGTATTGTTTGAGACCTGATTTGTGACCCAGTATGTGATCTATTCTGGAGAAAGTTCCATGTGCACTCGAGAAGGATGAGTATTCTGTTGTTTTAGGATGGAATGTTCTGAATATATCTGTTTAAATCCATCTGTTCCAATGTGTCATTCAAAGCCATTGCTTTTTTGTTGATTTTTCTGTTTAGATGATCTGTCCATTGATGTAAGAGGGATGTTAAAGTCCCCTACTGGTATTATTATGAGTTAGTTCCTTCATGTTTGTTATTTTTTTAAATTTAATTTTATTCATTTTATTTTTATTAATCATTTTATTCATGATTCATTGTTTGTGTATAACACCCAGTGCTCCATGCAGTGCGTGCCCTCCTTAATACCCATCACTGTGCTAACATATCTCCCCACCCCCCCTCCCCTCTAAAACCCTCAGTTTGTTTCCCAGAGTCCATAGTCTCTCATGGTTTGTCTCCCCCTCTGATTCCCCGCCTTCATTTTTCCCTTTCTTCTCCTGGGATGCTCATATGTTGGGTGTATAAATATTTACAATTGTTACATCTTCTTGTTGAATTGTCCCCTTTATTCTTATATAGTGCCCTTCTTTGTCTCTTGTTACAGTCTTTGTTTCAAATTCTATTTTGTTTGTTATAAGTATTGCTACTTTGGCTTTCTTTTGACATCCATTTTCATGATAGATATTTCTCCATCCTCTCACTTTTAATCTGCAGGTGTCTTTAGATCTAAAACGGGTCTCTTGTAGGCAGGATATAGATGGGTCTTGGTGTTTTTTTATCCATTCTGATACTCTATATCTTTTGATTTGAGCATTTAGTCCTTTTGCATTCATAGTAATTACTGATGGTAATGTATTTATTGTCATTTTATTATTTGTTTTGTGGTTGTTTCTGAAGATTTTCTATGATCCTTTCTGATCTTTCTCTTTCATAGTTAGCTGATTTTCCTTGGTGATATGTATGGATTGCTTTCTCTTTACTCTTTACATGTTTATTAGTAGTTTTTGATATATGTTACCATTAAATTCTTCTACATATAGCAGTCTATATTCAGTTGATAGTCATTTAGGTTTGAACCAATTTTTTACTCCTCTCCATGTTTTAGGCATATGTTTTTATATTTTACACATTTTATTTTGTGAATTCCTTGACTGATTTCTTACAGATATTCATTTTTACTGCTCTTATTTGTCCTACCCTTATACTGTCATTTTGTTCCCTCCTTTCCACCCAAAGAGTCCCCTTTAATATTTCTTGCAGGGCTGGTGTAGTGGTTAAGAAGTCCTTTAGTTTTTGTTTGAGAAACTCTATTTCTCCTTTTATTCTAAGTTCTAGTCTTGCTGGATAGAATATTCTTAGCTGCAGATTTTTCCCTTTCAACACTTGGAATATATCATGCCACTCTCTTCTGGCTTGTAAAGTTTCTGCTGAAAAATCTCCTGCTAGTTTTATGGCTTTTCCCTTGTAAGTTACTGTCTTTTTTTGCTTTGCTGCTTTTAAAATTGTTTCTTTATACTATTTTTTGTCTATTTAATTACAATATGTGTTAGTATGGATCTGCTTTTGTTGATTTTGATGGGAGTTCTCTGTGCCTCTTGGATCTGGATATGTTTCTTTCCCCAGATTAGGAAAATTATAAGTAGTATTTCTTCATATAAATTTTGTGCCCCCTTTTGTCTCTTCTTTTTCTGGGACTTGTATAATCCAAATGTTACTACCTTTTATGGAGTCACTTAGTTCCCTAAATCTATTTTCGTTTTGCATAATTCTTTTTTCTCTTTTGTTCAGCTTGATTACTTTCCATTGCTTTGTATTCTAGGTCACTAATTTGTTCCTCTGATTCTTCCATCCTGTTGTTCATTCCATCAAGTGTGTTTCTCATTTCTTTTGCTGATCGGTTTATGTCTGCTATATTATTCCTTATCTCAGTGTTAAGGGTCTCACTCTTGTCTTCTACTCTTCTCAAGTCCAGTGAGTATCCTTATGATCATTACTTCAAATTCTTTCTCAAGCATGTTACTTATATCTGTTTTGCTTAGATCTCTGGCCATGACTCTGTCCTCTTCTTTCATTTAGGATAAATTTCTCTATATTCTCATTTGTTTAAGTCTCTGTGCCTCTTTTTGTGTATTTGGAATGTCAGCTACATCTCCTGTTCTTGAGTGTAATGGCCTTATGAAAAAGAGTTCCTTTAGTGCCCTGCTATGTGGTGTCCCCTGCTTCCAGAGTGCCTCCAGTGTGTGCTGCATGCACTCTGCTGTTGTGTCCTGGCCGCTTTAGGCCAGGTGTCTGCAGAGGCTCTCTTTGCCTCTTGTGGACAGTGTTTGTTCCCTGGCCTGAATGTGATGAGTTTTAGCTAGGTGTGCTCTTGTCTGCTTGTGAAATGAGACTTGTTGCCACTGCTGCAGGAACTGAGGAGCCAATAGACTCCTGTGTCAGAAGATATAGTGTGAGCAGGGGTTTGGGCCTGTCTTTGGGGGAGGGGGCCTGCTGGGCTTGGACTGAAGCAAGTGTGACTGGGAGGAGTGGTTCCACCAGAGCAGGGGTAGGTTGGGGTGGGGGTGGGGCAGGGTTTGGTGTAAGCAATTTAGGTAGCAAGTGTCAGTGCTATGCTGCTTCCTGTAGGTGGCCCTGTGCTTATGCTGGGTGATAGAGGAGGGAAATAGCACCGGGCAGTTCCTTTATTCCTGGAAGGGTCTCTCTGTGAATGCTGTCTTTCTGGGATGTGCTCTGGAATGAAAGAATAACTTCCCCACTGTGTGACTCAAATGCTCTTCAGATTGCTGTTTCCATGCTGTATGTCCACAGGTTGTTTGCCAGCCTTCTCTCCAAGAGCAGTGTAATGCCATCCAGGCTCTATCCCAGCTAAGAATGCTGACCTTTATAACTCCAGGCTTTAAGCCCTGCTGGATGCCAGAACTCACAAAATTTGGCCCCTCTTGCTTTCTGAGCCAATTGCTATGGGGACTCATTTTCCTCATATGCTCCCCTGTGTGCTGGTCTATATTTTGCTCTTCTCTGTAACTGTGGCTCCCTCCCCACTGCAGAGGCAGTCACGATCTCTTTCCCAAACCACATCTCCATACTTCCTTTCTTTGATGTGGCCGCTTCTCTACCTTTAGTTGTAGAGTTTGTTCTGCTAGTCTTTAGGTCAGTTTCTTGGGTATTTAGGATGATTTATAGTTATCTAGTTGTATTTGTGGGATGAGGTGAGCCTAGGGTCCTCCTACTCTGCTGCCATCTTCCAACTGTGTCTGAGGACCCTTTTTTCTTCTTTTTCCTGTTCATTTTAGTTTAATTTCTCAAGACTTGCTAGACGTTTATTATTTTATTTTTTATTTTTTAAAGATTTTAATTATTAGAGAGAGAGAGAGAGAGAGAGAACAGAGGGAGAGGGAGAAACTGACTCCTCGTGGAGCAGAGAGCCTGATGTAGGGCTCGATCCCAGGACCCTGAGATCATGACCTGAGCCAAAGGCATATGCTCGAATGACTGAGCCACCCAGGTGCCCCTGTTTTATTATTTTAAAGAAGTACCTTGATATTTACATTTATTTATCAAGTTTATTTTTTATTTGCTTTTGTTTGTGTATTTTCTATTTTATTAGTGTCTGATATTATTTTGATTGTTTTCTTTGTCCTGTATGCCTTTGGTTAATATCGTTTTTCTTTATTCCAGCTTTTTGAATTGAGTGTTTAATTTCAGTGTTTTTTGTTTTCTGAATAATTTTTAATGAATGCATTTAAGATTATATTTTTTCTGTATATTGTCACTTGCATGAATTCCATAGGTATATGAAGTAATCTCATTATCTTTCATTCACATCCAAAAATTTTAGTTTTATTTCCTCTTTACCCAAGAGTTATTTAAAAGTATAGTGATATTTTCTAGGTACTTTTTTCATCTATCTATCATATACCTATGTACGTACCTATCTATCTATCTAATTTATCCATCCATCCATCCATCTATCCATCCATCCATCATCAATCACTTCTCTATCATCCATCCATCTATCTCACTATCAGTCTATCATGTTTGCTTATTTTTTGCTGTCCATTATGGTACAAGAATATGGCTTGTATGTTTCTATTTGGGAAAATGGAGGACGTTTTAGTGTGCTAGTGCATGATCAACTTTTACAAATGTCCCCTGAATATTTAAAAAAACATTTTTTTGTAGTTTGAGTACAAAGCTCTATATATTTATGTATATTTAAATATCTATCATCTATTATCTATCTATGTTAAGCCCAAGTTCCTGTAACAAAGATAACCTGAAATAATATGACTTAAGGTAAATTGTCATTAATTTCTCTTTCATACAATTTCTAATTGATATAACCTAGGTTTGCAGACAGCTTTTCTTCACCTGCTCATTCTGGGACCAACAAACTTTCCATTTTACTGCTTTACTATCCCTTGAATGTTGTCCTTATTTAAAAGATTTGAGCTGGGGCTCAAGCACATATTTATTCCAAGCATTAGGAATGAGAAAGAAGATATCCAATGGAAGTTTTTTTTTTAATTTCATTAACTTAGGCAGAATTTGTACACATCATGGCTGCATATGTGACATATGAAAGAACTTAGTCACATGGCCTCATTTGGTGAAAGCAAGGCTAGAACTAGGAGACTAACTGGATAGACAAGTGTAACAGTCTTCACAATATGCATTTGAATTTTTATGCTTTTGTACATATGTGAATTCAGTTATTAAATGATATTTATCAAAACATATATTTTATTATTAATTTTATCTCTTTAACCTGTTCATTTCTGGGAAAAAAATGTTAAAATTTCCCACTGTAGTTGTGCATGTGTCCATTTTTTCTTGTATTACTGATATATTTTTGCTTTGTACATTTGAAAGTGATATTTTTAAGTTAATAAATATTAAGGATTACTAAAAAACCTATACATTTTAATATGTTAAATGCACTTTACCTTGACATTTACTCTGTATGATGATATCGTCCCTACTTTTTCCTTTGTTTTGGCATTTTCCTTGAGTATCCTTTCCATCTATTTCTTTTCCTACTTTCTTATTTTGTCTTAGCAATGACCTAGAAATGATGTGTAACTAGATTTCTTCTTAAAATAAGTATGCATGTCTTTTTCTTTTAATAGGATAAGTTTAATCAACTTACCTATATTTAAATTACACATATATTTAATGCAAATTTTTATAACAGCTTTATTGAGATCTAATACTTTAAAATTCACACACCATACAATTCACCTATGTATAAACCCATGATTTTTAGTATATTCAGAGTTGTATAACCATCACCAAAGTCAGTCAACTTTAGCACATTTTTATCACCCTAAAAGAAACTCTATACACTTTATTACTCCCCAATGTGCCCCATATTTGCTAAATATAGAAAACCAATCATCTCCATTCTGTCTCTCTAGATTTGCCTACTTTGGACATTTTATGGGAGTTGAATCATATAATATGCAATATTTTATGACTAGCTCCTTTTGTGTAGCATAATGTTTACAAGGTTCACCCACTTTTTATTTTTTAAAAGATTTTATGTATTTATTTGAGAGAGAGATAGTGAGAGGGAGACTGAGCAGGGAGGAGAGAGAGAAGCAGGCTCCCTGTGAGCAGAGAGCCCAACACGGGGCTCGATCCCAGGACCCTGGGATCATGACCTGAGCTAAAGGCAGATGCTTAACTGACTGAGCCACCCAGGCAGCCTGGTTCACCCATGTTTTAAAATGCATCCACACTTCATTCCTTTTTTAAGGCTGAATAATACTCCATTGTGTGGATATACCACATATTCTAAATCTACTCATCCATTGATGGGCATTTGGGCTGTTTTTACCTTTTGGCTATTATAAATAATGTACTATAAATATCCATGTACAAGTTGCTTATTCATATGTTTTTACTTCTCTTGGGTGTATACCTAGGAGTAGCATTTTTGAGTCAAATGACAACACTGTTTAACTTTTTGAGGAAGTGCCAAACTGTTTTCCAAAGTAGTTGTACCATTTTACATTCCCACTAGCAGTGTATAAAGGTTCCAATTACTGCACATGCTCACCGATGTTTGCTATTATCTGTCATTTTGATTATAGCCATCCTACTGAGTGTTAAGTGGTATCTGGGGTTTAAATTTGCATTTCCCTTATGACTATATTAGAATCTTTTCAGGTGCTTGTTGGCCATTTGTTTATCTTCTTTGGAAAAATGCCTGTTTAAATCCTTTCCTTATTTTTAAATTGAGTTGCTTATCTTGTGGTTAAGTTGTGAGTGTTCTTCGTGTATTCTAGATAATTGATATCACACACATGATATGCAAATATTTTTTTCCCATTCCATGGATTGTCTTTTCACTTGCTTGATACTGTCATTTTGAAGTGCAAAAAATTTCAATTTTGAGAAAATCTAATTTATCTACTTTTTCTTTTGTTGCTTGTGCTTTTGGTGCCCTATCAAAGAAAACATTGTCAAATCCAAGAACATGAAGATTTACCCTTATGTTTTCTTTTAAGAATTTTATAGTTTTAGCTCTTACATGTAGGTTTTTGTTCCATTTTAAGTTAATTTTTGTATATGGAATGAGGCAGTGGTCCAACTTCATTTTTTTTTTTTTTTTTTTTTTTTTTTTGCATGTGGCTATCCAGTTCTCCCAGGGCCACTTGTTGAAAAGACTATTCTTTCCTCATTGATTTGTCTTGGTACTCTTGTCAAAAATAAAATGAACATAGATGTATAAGTGTGTTTCTGGACTCTTCTATTCCACTGATATATATCTATCCTTGTGCCAATACCACACTCTTTCTGTGACTGTAGATTTGTAGTACAACTTAAAAATTGGGAAATGTGAGTCTTCCAACTTCATTCTTCTTTTTCAAGATTGTTTTGGTTATTTGGGGTCCCTTATGATTCCATACAAATTTTAGGAAGGGAAATTTTACATGTTACATTTCTGCAAATAAAGCAATTGGAATGTCAATAAGGAAGATACTGAATCTATAGCTCAATTCATGTTGCACTGCCATCTTTACACAATTAAGTCTCCCAATCCATGAACACAGTATGTCTTTCCATTTATTTAAGTCTTTTTTATTTTCTTTCAGCAATGTTGTGTAGTTTTCAGTGTACAACTATTACATCTCCTGTTTAGCTTATATTTGTAGTGGATCTACAGTATCCCCTTACTTGCTTTTCATTGCAACTTCCATTGCTTTTGAGAGTGCTTTTAGGCTTGGACTTCTCCCTTATCTGTATCAAATGAGGTCAAATGAAGTCAGTTCTTTTAGAAAGCACTTCAGAGACTTCTGTTTTATGGATTCTCTCTTCATTGTCAAAATCTCTGAGCCATGGCTCTGGGGCTGTAGGCAGGGACAGTGGATTACTTATTTCTTAGTAACACCCCTGCTTTACTAGGTTGGGGCATAGCATGGAGGGGAACTGGTCAGTAGCTTCAGATATTTTTGGCTTGTCTCTCCTGGAATGGTAACTCTGCCAGGGAGAGGTAAATTGGAGTCCCAGTATTCACAGTACACTATTCTTGTGGTAAAGTCTCTGTTACACAAATGGGGGCTGGGTGGAAGAAGGGAGCCTCCACTTCTCAGCCTCACTCTCCTAGAACTTAGCCTCTGCAACAGGTAGCTTGGGATGGAATGAGAAATGCTGATTCCCATCCTTCCCAGAAAAATACCAAAGCCCTTAACTGGGAGCTGGATGGAGAGTAAGCCCTATATTCTTGGCTGCACCCATCTGGAGTGCAGTTTCCTTCACACTGTTCTGGGAAGGATGTGGGAGGGAATGGGTCATGGTTCATATGATCAGTGCCACAAACCCTCAGTTTATGTGTTGGTAAATTTGTGTGAATAAGTGTTTCTTCATTTGTATATGTCCATGGGACCATTTCCAAATATTTTAAATGATTGTTTTAAAAATAATTTCCACAAATTTCACTGGGGAGTAAATCCATGGAGTTCTTCATGTTGTCAGTGCAAGAAATGGAACTCTCTTGATATAATTTTTGTTACTTGGTTTTGGTTTCCATGTGATTTCTGCATTTTCTTCTTCCCTCATTTTTGTTAGATGAATAACATTATATTATTTCCCTCTCCCATAATCGGCTGTTTGGTAAGTTCTACTTTTTATTTCCATCATGCAAGTTGTTGCCTTTAACTTTCTAGCAAATACATTTAAATTTACAATCTCCATCAACCAAGAATATAATCAAAATTTAGTTTCTCTCCCAGATAAGACTTTTGTGAGCTTCTGTTTATTTTCTGCTCCTCCCATATAATCCAGGTTTCATTGATATCAACTGGATTTTTATTTTGAATCATTTTTAGTAGTATGTCTCTTCTATTTTATAAACCATTACATTAAAATTATTAATTTTATAGCTTTATTATTATTAACTATTGTGAACAGCAAGTTTTATTTTGTGCTTACCACTGTTTCCTATAATTTTCTTTCCTTTTGCTTGAATTCTGTTTTTCCTTTTGCCAGAGTATGTTTCAGACTAATTATTTCTGTGATACTGAATGGTTTGTGAGTTTCTTGAGTCTTTGTATGGCTGAGACAGCCCTTATTTTGCCATCATACTTGATTGGTAATTTTCCTAGCTAGGGAATTCTAGTTTAAAAATCCTCTTCTCTTGACATTGTATAGGCTTTACTCCACTTTTTTTAACATCTTGCATTGTGGATGAGAAGTCTGAAATGATTTGGATTCACATTATTTTTGTAGGTAACCTCTTCTTTGTAGAAAATTAGTGTTTCCCCTTTATCAATGGAATTTGAAAAATGATCTAGGATGTGTCTAGCTTCCTTGTGATAAGTCATTAATGCCATCATCCATATGTTTCTGGTTCTCCTCCTGGGTACATGGTAAATTATATTTCCCACACCTCGTGAAGTTATCTGTGCTCATGTGACATATATTGGCTAAGATTTGAGAAGAAATGACCTATTCCTTCCATGAGAAGATTTAAGAGTAGTACACAGTTTCCATATTCTCTTCTCTCTGCAATAGTAATTGTGAAAACCCATATTGATCTAAAGCCTCTGTAAGCCTGTTCTCAGTAACTACAATTAGCAAAGCCCTCTGGCTGCCCAACATTGAACAAGCAGTATAAGAAAGAAATAAATCTCTTATTGTTTCAAGCCACTGATATTTTTGGATTGTTTATTTTTACTGCATAATCTAGCCTATTCAGACTGAAACAAGACAGTATTACCATAACAAAAAAATAATAATAAGTAGCATTGGCTGAGGTGCCAGATAGTGGATACAAAATAAACTGTTATCAGGGGCTGGAAGACTGGTGATCCATGTTTTATAGTGATGAAATATTTGCTGAAACTGTTGTCTGCATTAATTTCTAAGGCACATAATTTACCTAATGAATGTTTAGCTCTAAGGGAAGAGATTGTAATACAGAATGTTGGCACTGTGTGTTAGTCATTGTTCACCACATTTGACAAGTTATTACAAGAAAGTGCTGAGGTCAGAAGAGAATTGGCTGTTGTGCAAGCAGTGTGATGAAAGGGAACCTAGAATCCAGAAATGTGAGGACTTGTGTGATGGGAAGAGGCAATTGCTTCTAGCTTCAATGAGTAAAAGGTAAAACAAAGAAAGTTTTCTTGTAACAAAATCTTAAAACGGCCCTATAGCAAGATTAAATCAAGGGCATGGCCATTTGACCATTGTAAAAATGTCTGAATGGACTGTGTTATCTCAAAGGAAAGATCAAATTAGGGCTGTTGCCACAAGTAAATCTTTTCTGTTGGGCGGGTGTTTGAGGGAAAATAAACTTAAGGTCTAGCTCCAATAAAAGCCTGCTGGCTCCAAGTACTCACAATTAAGTTGTGAGAAACATGACTATGAGAAAGCAAATAAATATAGCAAATATGCAAAGTGTGTGTAGTAATGAATTATGGGTATGATTATTGACATTTGGATCTGAATCAAACTAAATAGATAAGAAGCCTGGAATAAATTACTGTGACTGTTTAAGACTTAAAATTACCCTTGGGCTCCAAATCTACTATAAACAGGATGTAGATTATGAGTTTTTCAGCCTCCAGGAATATATATTTTCCAGTGCTCGTTCCAGATGTGGTCAAGGAGGGTGACACAAAAGAAAGAAACCCTCTGAAGACAGAGACAAGGTTCATAGAGAAAAATTGACCAGGGATCTCTTCCCCGGGAGCAGAATCAGGGCTTTAATTAAGGAACATTCTCACTTCCTACACAGGGAACTCTTTCTGCATCTGTCTAGTGGGGATTTAAGAGTTGCTATTAACCAGTGATTGTGTTGTGATTCCTATTCTTCTCTCCAAAAGGGAGTGTTTATTGTGGTTATCTTTTCCTATCTCACTACTGGATGTTGAGTATGAGGGGGTAGACAACTTTTCTTTTTAGTTCATATTTCTCTGGACTAAAAGTGGACACCTATAACATAGTTAAACAAAACAACCTCTAAACACTATTCAAAGAGCCTAGATTTTGAGAATGAAAGAGTGATTGGATGGGATTTTTCAATTCCTCTCTTGGGGAGGGGTAAATGTGTTCTGCATGAAGAAAGGAGAGTAGACAAAGTATTCAGTGACGAGAAAGGAAGATTGAAGTAGTTTTAGTGTTATCTACTAAATATTCCAGTTCTCTTCTCAAGCACATGGTAGGTAGAATTTCTCTTCCCCACCCCTTGAAGTTAGATGTGGTCATGTGATTTTCTTTGCCCAAGAAATGTGAACCAAAATCATATGTGTTACCCAAAGACAAGTTTTAAGAACCACCGTTTTCCACATTGTTTTACCCTATGTGATCATGGAACAGTGTTATGATGAAGTCTCCATCAGTGTAGATCCCTGAGTGGTTACAATGAAGAGTACTTGTGTTAACCTCCAGTGGACACATAGTTTGAGAAGGAAATTAACCTTTGTTGGGTTAAGCTCTGTGGTTGAGGTAGTTTACCACCACAGCATAACAGAGCCTAGCCTGACTAATGCAGTTTGATCTTTTGTCTTCTCTTCAATGCTTGTCCCCATTTCAGCTGTCCTATGCCCTTTGGGTGGTGACTCTATCCATTCTGAGTCTATGGATAAGCATGGTTTTCCTTAGTGGCAGTCAGGAAAATGTTAAACAATCAAGGAAGTATGGTGCCACAATTATTTGTCCAAGGCAATCCACAAAAACCATGAGGAGAATATCTCCCATCTTCCATCTCTGGGATTTCCTCCTGTGTAGCAAAGCAGCTGGTAGAAAGCATGACATAATATGTCTGCACACAAAGGAGGCTGGGAATATGGCAGAGTAAGTGGACCCTAAGCTCACTTTGTCTCATGGATACAACTAGATAACACTCACATCAGCATAAATAATCTAGAAAACAACCCAAAGACCAGCAGAAAAAACTTCACAATTAAAGGTAGAGAAGAGGCCATATCGAAGAGGGTAGGAAGTGTGGAGATGCAGTGGGGAATGAAACAAACTGCAGTGGGAGAGAGGGAGGGAGAGCTGTGGGTGTGAAGAGGGGAGAGAAACAGATTATCACACTGGGGAGCCCACATGCGGAAGACAAATCCCCATGATATTTGGCTTTGAAAGTGAGAAGGAATGAATTTCATGATTTCTTACAACCAGCAGGACTTAAAGCCTAGAATTTTAAAAATCAGCAAGCTCCTTCTGGGAGAACCTAGAGGGTGATAGGAAGCTGAGTTCCCACCCTTTAAGAGGCGGCATGACAAACAGCCCATAGAGTTATAGCATAGAAGCAGCAGTTTGAAAAATGCCTGGGACATACAGGAGGGAGAGTAGTTTACTCATCTTGGAAGGTCAGGGATCACTGAGGGACTTCTCCAGGAGCAAAGGAGCTGGAAGACACCATCTCCCTCCCTTGCCCCCCAGCATAAACAGCCACCTGCAAAATCACCGTGGTGCTGACACTCACTACTTAACATGCTTACACCAACACCCACCCATCTCCTGTGCCTTGGGGGATCCCTTCTTCACAGTGATGCTTTTGCATCAGTCCTGGCTCTGTGGGTCCCCTCCCCCAGAATACCAACGCAAACCTTCCCAACACTTTCTCCCAACCTGTGCATTTTGTGAGGCCTTGATCCCAGTGGTGGCAGCTGTGGTGTCAGTGGGTCCTGTGGAAGCTCAAGGTACACCTTGTTAAAATTACATGCCCTGGACACTTTGCTCACTTTGTGGATCTCCCATGCTGGCCCTGGAAACAATAATGACAGCAGCAGGTCTCATTTGCAAGTAGACCAGCATACACCTTCATAAAACTGTACCCCACTCCAGCTGGGGACCAAACACTACCCACAACAGTAAAGAGAGCTTCTGCAGATGACTGGAGTGAAGGAAAAAGCAGCCAGAACACAACATCAGGGTGCACACAACACACATAGAAGACATCCCCTGAAGTCCTAGGTCCTGGTGAAAAGGGGACACTGCCACTGCACAGCACTACAAGACCTCTTCTTCATAAGGCCATTACTTTCAAGAGCAGGAGACATAGCTGACTTGCCTAATACAGGGAAACAGACACAGAGAGTTAGACAAAATGGAGAGACAGAGGAATATTTCCCAAATGAAAGAACAGAAGAAAACCACATCAAGAGACCTAAGTGAAACAGATATAAGTAATATGCCTGATAGGGAATTTAAAGTAATGATCATAAAGATATTCACTGGACTTGAGAAAAGCATGGAGACATCAGTGAGATCTTTAACAAACATAAAAAAAGAACAAACAGAGATGAAGAGCACAATACATGAAATTTAAAATACACTAGATGGAATAATAGGTTCAAGGAAGCAGAGGAGAGAATTAGTGATCTGGAAGACAAGGTAATCAAGCTGAGCAGGTGAGAAAAAAAAAGAAATGTTGCAAAATAAGAATAGACTTAGGGAAGTCAGGGATTCTATCAAGCATAATAATATACATATTATAGGTATTACAGAAGAAGAAGAGAGAGAAAAGGGGGCAGAAAATTTATTTGAATAAATAATAGCTGAAAAATTCCCTAATCCAGGGAGGGAAACGGATATACAGATCTAGGAGGCACAGAGAGCTCCCAGTAATAACAACTCAAGAAGGTCCACCCCAAAACACATAGTACTTTAAATGGCAAAAAAGTGTAGTGATAGAAAATTTTAAAAGGAGAAAGAGCAATTGTATATAGCTTTGATTCCTTAATTTCTCTTTCTGTTATTTCATTATTAGTGTATAGAAATGCAACAATTTCTGTACGTTGATTTTTTATCCTGTGATTTTACTGAATTTGTCTATCAGTTCTAGCAGTTTTTCGGTGGAGTCTTGGATTTACTATATAGAATATCACATTATTTGCAAATAGTGAAAGTTTCACTTCTTCCTTGCTAATTTGGATGCCCTTTATTTCTTTTTGTTAACATAGGACTTCCAGTACTATGTGAAATAACTGTGGTGAGAGTGGACGTAACTGTCTTGTTCCTGACCCTAGAGCAAAACTTCTCAGTTAGGATATTAGATTTCATTGAATAAATTTGGAAGTTTTCCTACCTTTTATATTTTTTGGAATAGTTTCAGAAGAAGAGATAGTAACTCTTCTTTAAATGTTGGGCAGAATTCGACTGTGAAGCCATCTGGTCCTGGACATTTGTTTACTGGGAGTTCTTTGATTACTGATTCACTTTCTCTGCTGGTTACAGTCTGTTCAAGTATATTATTTTTCCTGTTTCAGTTTTGGTAATTTATATTTTTCTAGGAACTTATCCATTACTTCCAGGTTGTCCAATTTTTTGACATATAGTTTTTCATAATGTTCTCTTAGAATTGTTTGTATTTCTGTGGTATTGTTATTTTTCCTCTCTCATTTGTGATTTTATTTATTTGGATCCTTTCTCTTTTCTTTTTGATAAGTCTGGCTAGAGGTTTATCAATTTTTTAAATTTTTTTCAAGGAACCGGCTCCTAGTTTCACCTGTTCTATTGTTTTTTTCTTAGTTTCTATATCATTTATTTCTACTTTAATCTTCATAATTTCCTCCCTTCTGCTGGCTTTAAGCTTCATGTGTTGTTCTTTCTCTAGCACCTTTAGATGTAAGGTTAGGTTGTTTATTTGAAACATTTCTTGGCCTGTAGTGCTATAAACTTCCCTCTTACAACTCCTTTTGCTGCATCCCAAAGATTTTGGATCATTGTGTTTTCATTTTCATTTCTCTCCATGTATTTTTTTAATTTCTTCATTGACCCATTCATTGTTTAGTAGCATGTAATTTAGCCTTCGTGTATTTGTACTCTTTCCAGATTTTTTTCTCTGGTTGGTTCCTAGTTTCATAACATTATAGTCAGAAAAGATGAATAGTATGACTTCAATCTTTTTGAATTTGTTGAGACTTGTTTGTGGCCTAATATGTAATTTATTCTGGAGAGTGTTCCATGTGCACTTGAAAAGAATATACATTCTGCTATTTTATCAAATCAATCAGTGTGATATATCACATCAGTAATAGAATGGATAAAAACCATATGATCATTTCAATAGAGACAGAAAAACATTTGATAATGTACAATACCCATTCATGGCCAAAGCCCTGAACAAAGTAAGTTTAGAGCGAACACACCCCACCATAATAAAGGCCTTAATATGAAAAACCCACAGTGAACATCATACTAAATGGGGAAAAACTAAAAGCCTTTCCCCTAAGGTAAGGAACAAGACAAGGCTATCCACTACCACCACTTTTATTCAACATTATACCAGACGTCCTAGCCACAGCTATCAGACAACAAAAAGAAATAATGGCATCCAAATTGGTAAGGAAGGAGTCAAGTTTTCACTATTTGCAGATGACATGATACTACATGTAAAATACCCTAAAGGCTCCACTAAAAACTATTAGAACTGATAAATGAATTCAATAAATTTGCAGGATACAAAATCGATGTACAAAAATCTATTGCATTTCTATGCACTAATAATGAATCAGCAGAAAGAGAAATTAAGAAAACAATCCCATTTATAATTGCATCAAAAATAATAAAACACCTAGTAATAAACCTAACTAAAGGGGTGAAAGACCTGTACTCTAAAAACTATAAAACACTGATGAAGGAAATTGAAGATGACACAAAGAAATAGACATATTATACTTTTGGATTGGAATAACAAATATTGTTAAAATATCTCTACTGCACAGGGTGATGGGTACTAAGGAGGGCATGTGTTGTGATGAGCACTGGGTGTTATATGCAACTAATGAATCATTGAATACCACATCAAAAACTAATGATGTACTATGCAAATAGAAAATGATATTTAAAAAATAAAAATAAAAAATAAAATATCTCTACTACCTAAAGCAATCTACACAGTTCATGTAATCCCTATCAAAATACCACCAATATTTTTCACAGAGCTAGAACAAACAATCCTAAAATTTGTATGGAACCACAAAAGACATGAAATAGCCAAAGAAACCTTGAAAAAGAAAAAAAAACCTGGAAGTATCACAATTCTGGTCTTTATATTACAAAGCTGTAGTAGTTAAAACAGTATAGTACTGGCACAAAAATGGATAAATACATCAATAGAACAGAATAGAGGGCCTAGAAATAAACCCACAATTATATAGTCAATTAATTTTTGACAAAGGAGGCAAGAATATGCAATGGGAAAAAGATAATCTCTTCAACAAATGGTGTTGGGAAAACTGGACAACAATATGCAAAAGAAGGAAACTGAACCACCTTTTTCACCATACACAAAAATAAATTCAAAATGGATTAAGGACCCAAATGTGAGACCTGAAACCATAAAAATACTAGAAGAGAGCACAGTCAGTAATTTCCCCAACATTGGTCATAGCAACATCCTTCTAGATATGTAACCTGAGGCAAGGAAAACAAAAGCAAAAATAAACTATTGAGACTACATCAAAATAAAAAGATTCTACCCAGTATAGGAAACAACCACCACACTAAAAGGCAACATATGGAATGGGAGAAGATATTTGCAAATGGCATATCTGATAAAGGGTTCATATCCAAAATATATGAAGAATTTATGCAAGTCAACACCAAAAAATCCAATTAAAAATGGGCAGAAGACATGAATAGAAATTTCTTCAAGGAAGACATACAGATGGGGGGATGGGTGAAATAGGTGATGGGTATTAAAGATTACAGTTACCATGATGAGCACTGAGTAATGTATAGAATTGTTGAATCATTGTGTTGTACACCTGAAACTAATATTACACTGTATGCTAACTATACTGTAATTAAAAAACTTAATAAAAAAAGTTAAAGTATAGGAAAATAGACTCTACCTCTTGGATAGAGAAGCTACAAAGTCAAATTGCAAAAACTTGGATACAGGGAGGATTGGAGTATTGTGGTGATTTTTTTTAATCTATCTACCACCATTGCTTAGTTTGATATTTTGTAGTTCTAGTTAAAGTATATTACCCTGGGAAAATTAAAAGTCATTTTAGTTTACTATGAGTAATTTTTTAGTCCTTTAGAAAAACTGTGAGGACTCTAGTTAAGAGGGAATGTTTATTTCCTCCTTTGGATTACACTGAAAATGTGGAGCTATATAATGGGGAAACTACTGTTAAACACAATATAATTTATAGTCTTCTGATTTTTACTCTAAATCACCTCTGCCAAGAAATATGCAGTATAGGTTATCAGAAAAGCCTATCTCTACTAGTATTATTGATGATGTACATATATACCTTTAAGCTATCATAAAAACATTGATTCATTCTGGTTAAAGCTTGAGATGTGAAATGGAAGAACCTGGATGTCAATATTCACTCTGCTCCTTGTGGGAAACTACACAGTTAAAAGATTTATGATACTGGATAAATGTCTAACCTCTAAGCCCCAGTTTCTTTATAAAATGGGGGTAATAATTGTACTAATCTCTTTGGGTTGTTTTGGGACTTAAATAAGATAATGAATGCAAAGGTCTCAAGATAGTACCTGGCAAATAGTAGTGTTCAGCAATAATAGCTCTTTCTGTTATTATCACTAACATCGTGTAACTGAAGTGAAATGGTTTGACTTCTTTGTGAATCCAGATATATGTGAAATTCAAAACAAACATTAGGGCTTTAGCAGGGTAGGGCAGATTGAATACACATATTTACTGCCACCTCTTTAACAATAAAGGAGTACTGACAGGAATAAAAGAGGCATTATTTTGGAAAGTAAGAAGCAGCTGGAAAACTGAAAGAAATAGTTTCATGAAATTGGTGTTGGCAGTGATTTCTTGGATTTGACACACACACACACACACACACACACACACACACACACACACACACACACACACAAAACCCAAACCAAAACAGACAATTAAAGCAAAACTAAACAAGCAGGACTACATCAAACTAAAAAGCTTCACACAGAAAACAATTAACATAGTGAAAAGGCAACCTATGGAATGGAAAAAAATAGTTGCAAATCATAGAGCTGTTAAGGGGTTACTATCTGAAACATATAAGGAACTCCTACAGCTCAATAAGAAAAATAAAATAACAAATAACTTGATTAAAAAATGGGCAAAGGACTTGAATAGACATTTTCCAAAGAAGATATACAAATGACCAACAGATATATAAAAATATTCTCAACATAAGTAATCATGAGGGAAATGCCAATCAAAACAACAATGAGATACTAATTCACACCTGTTAGGATAGCCATTATTAAAAATAATAACAAGTGTTGGAGAGGATGTGGAGAAATTGAAACCCTTGCATATTGCTGGTAGGAATGGAAAATATTCAGTCACTATGGAAAACAGTATGGAGATTCCTCAAAAAATTAAAACTAGAACTACCATATATGATCCAACAATCCTATTTCTGAGTATTTATCCAAGAAAGTTGTAAGCAGGATCTTGAAGAGATATTTGCACTCCCATGTTCATTGAAGCATTATTTATAGTAGCAAAGATAATAGAACAATCTAAATGTTGATTCATGGATGAATGGATAAAGAAAATGTTTATATGCATTCTGCAATATGCAACAGCATGGAATAACCTGGGAGATACCATGCTCAATGAAATAGGCCAGTCACAGAAAGACAAATACTACATGATTCCACTTATATATGATGTTATGGTTAATTTTATGCATCAATTTGACAGGGCTAAGGGATGCCTAGATGACTGATAAAACATTTCTGGATGTATTTGTGAGGATGTTTTTGGAATATATTAACATTTGATTCGGTAAACTGAGTAAAGAGATACACTCTCACCAATGTGGGTGGGCATCATTCAATCCTTTAAGGGCCTGAATGGAATAAAAAGGCAAAGGAAAGATGAATTCACTCACTTCTTGAGCTGGCATGTCTATCTTTTCCTGCTCTTGGGCATCAGAGCTCCAGGTTCTTGGGCCTTCAGACTCTAGACTTAGAATAGCAGCTCCCTGATTCTCAGACCTTTGGAATTGGACTGATTTATACCGCTGACTTTCCTGGCTCTACAGTTTACATATGGCAAATTATGGTACTTTTCAACCTCCATAACTGTGTGTGCCAATTTCTATAATAAATCTATCATCTATCTATCTATCATCTATCTATCATCTATCTATCTATCTGTCATCTATCTATCTATATCATCTACCTATCTATCATCTATATCATCTTTTCCTTTATATATCTCTTATTGTTTCTGTTTCTCTGGAGCACCCTAGTTAATACATATGAGGTATCTAAAATGGAGTATAATGTGGTTGCCAGGAGCTGGGAAAAGGGAGAAATGGGTTTTATATTCAATGTATAAAGTTTCAGTCATGCAAGATGAATAAGTTCTAGAGATCTGCTGTACAACATTGTGCATATAGTGAACAATACTCTATTGTACACCTAAAATTTTGTTAAAAGAATAGCTATCATGTTAGAAGTTCTTACTACAACAACAATAAAAAGTAAATAACTGCCTTCAAGCCCAGAGAAGGCCTAGGAGCAGGCTAATTAGAAATTAGACACATAGGCTCTTTCTGAAAGTACTAGTATACACAAGACAAATTAAAAAAAAAATACAGCTGGCCAATAGACACATGAAAAGATGCTCGACATCATTCATCATCAGGGAAATGTAAATCAAAACCACAATGAGATATCATCTCATGCCTGTCAGAATGCCTAACATAAAAAAACTCAAGAAACAAGTGTTGACAAGGATGTGAAGAAAAAGGAACATTCTTGCACTGTTGATGGGAATGCAAACTGGTACAGCCACTATGGAAAACAGTATGGAGGTTCCTCAAAAAATTAAAAATAGAACTACCCTACAATCTAGTAATCCTGCTAAACACAAAAATACAAAAACACTAATTCAAAGGGATACTGGCACCCCATGTTTATTGCAGCATTATTTACAATAACCAAGATATGGAAGCAGCCCAAGTGTCTATCAATAAATGAATGAATAAAGAAGATGTGGTGTGTACACACACACACATACACACACACACACACAGTGGAATATTATTCCACCATTAAAAATAATGAAATCTTACCATTTGCAACATGGATTGATCTAGAGAGTATAATACCAAATGAAATAAGCCAGTCAGAGAAAGACAAATGTCATATGATTTTACTCATATGTGGAATTTAAGAAACAGAACAAAGGAACAAAGGGGGGAAAAGACAAACCAATAAACAGACCCTTAACTACAGAGAAGAAAGTGATAGTTACCAGAGGGGAGGTGAGTGGGGGGATGGGTGAAATAGGTGAATGGGATTAGAGTACACTTATCTTGATGAGCACTGAGTAATGTATAGAATTGTTGAATCACTATATCACCTGAAACTAATATAACACTCTTTGTTAACTAATGAATTAAAATTTTAAAATAAAAAAATAAAAGATATTTCAACAACAACAAAAAAATGGATGCACAAACATCTGATCTACTTATACTCACTGAAACCATGCAACCATGTTAATGAGAGGTGAAGAAGGTCCAGAGTTTGTAGACTGTTAAGTTTTTAATATCCCTATTTATTAATATTATTCTGAATGCACATATGAGATTTCTGGAGCAGAGTAGATTAATCATTATTTACTTTTCAAGCACAGAATTTTGTAGTTCTCCTGTGCCCTGATTTCTTCTACTAGGGATGACAGGATGAGAGCTGGATATCACTCTGCACAAACAATTTATATTGCTGGCAAGGGATGCATAAGTGAACCTGGGCATTTATATAGAAGAGAGAGGGATTGTCCCTTTGGAAAGGAGGGAGAAAAACCTTTGCTCCTTGGAAAGGATCTGGTCTTCTTATTCTAACCTTTTAGAATCTAAATAAGTCTCTCTAGGGGAAAGATAAGACCATTGTCTCCAGCTTTACAATCTAGGAATTAAATAACACATCTGATGATAAATCTCTCCGGAGTTCTCTCACTATCTATACCATTGTAAATTACCTTCCAAACCTTCCCTTTTTATCCCACGTTCCAAGTTCCAGTAAGATTTGCTCAGCAAGCCCTAGCTGTGCAGAAACATGAACTATTTTTTCTGTGGGTCCGCACAGGCTCAGTAAATCCTTTTTACTTAGCCTAAGAATAAACTTATGTGATCTTATCCTATCTCTGCTACACAATTCCCTCCAAACCTCTTGCCCTGATCTTCCTCTAAGGGGAAGCTAGATATATCATGTGATTTTCTTTTCCTAATTGCTAGTTATTTTACTTCCACATAGCTCTTCTCACTGCATTACAATTCATATAAGGAAGTAGCCTAAAATCAGAACACCTGGCAGTGATATTAAGTCTCACTGGGACATTCAAGTTGAATTCCGGTTGTGTTTTTGGTCACTGGAGTAAGGTAATAAGCAGGCTTCAATATATCCATATCTGTTTTCTCTAGATCTCTCTTGATTTACTAACTTAGTACATTCTAGTTTTGTTAACCAAACCTTTCCCATTTCTCTCCTCAAATAGATATATTTTCCTCAGATGAACACTATCTAATTAGGTGGACACTTTCTATCTTAAAACAAGTCTTTCTCTAATTCAGGGAAATTTTACTTCACTAATTTAGTTCACTATTTCGTTCTCTCCATTTTTTCTGTTCCCTTCTTCTGGAACTCCTGTTAAATAGACACTTGCTTTTTTTAGATCTGTCCTTCTAGTCTCCTAACTTTTCTGCCATATTCTTCCTATCCCTTTCTTTAGCACCACATCTGGGGAAAACGACACGAATTAATTTTCCAATTCACTAATTTGTGATACATGTATTATGTTTCTGCTATTTAATCATTCTACTGGCATTTTGACAATAATGATTATTGTTCAAAATAATTGGTTTCTCTGATTATTTTTTTTCCAAAGCTGACTGTTCTTGTTTAGTGAATGTGCTACCCTCTTATATTTTTAGAGAATGATAATGACATCTATTTTTAAGTCCTCCTTGTTTTCTTTACTATTTCTTCAGGGGTTGGTTCTTCTTTTTGTGCACTTGGTGTCTTGCATTCATCTGGTTGGTTTTCCTCAAATATTTGGTGATCCTTGTTTGTTAAAATAAATGAGGATCTAACTCTGTGGTTTTCAACCATGTTTGCTCATTAGAATTGCCTTGGGAGCTTTTAGAAACACTGATATGCAGACCATACCATAGACCAATTCAATAAGACTTATCTGGAGATGGTATCCAAGCACTTGAATTTTTTTCTTTTTATTTACTACTTTTGGGGGGTATAGTTTACACATGGTATAATGCAAAAGTTGTTAGTGTAATTCAGTAGATCTTTATCTGAATCATATATACATACATACATAATACATCATGACTGAGACAAAGATATAGACCAAAGGTCGGCAAATATTTTTGGAAGGGGCCAAATGTCCAGCCACTCTTTGTCACAACTATTCAACTCTTGTAGTTGAAAAGCAGCCATGGGCTATATGTAAATAAGCATTCTGACCCCTTATATATACACCATTTCTAGAACTCCAGAACACTCTTTTTTGTCCCTTTCAGTTAATATCTTCCCCAAGGTAACCACTATTCAGTGTTAGTATTTAAATCTATCCAAGTGATTACAATAAGCACAGGTAGAGAATCACTAATCTAGACTGATCAATATTAATAGCTTTGTGTATTACCACAGAATAAGTAAAAGTCCCTGTTACCTATGCACTGACTCAGGATTCTGATTATAAAATATCGACTATGTTGGAATTGGGGACAAGCATTGCAGGGGCTCTATATCCCTTATGCACATTGAAGATACCTGCAGAACTACCACAGCAGACTCACAGTTTAACTGAAGAAAATAACACAGTCAGCTGCTTTGAGAGCAGATTATCAATGTATTGGTTTTGTAGCCTCCTTGGGAGCTTCCCAGGTATAATCTGAAACTGGCCCTCAAACGTGGAGGTCAGGGAAAGACCAAAGAAAGAGGCAGGCTACTCCAGGTTGGTAGATGGCAATTTTATTAATAAGCAAAAGGAGTTTACATACTAGGCTCATGTTGGGCAGGAGCAAAATTAGTAGATCTCCATACCCATCTGTCAAATTTTAAAGTTTATATAGAGTCCTTAATTAGATTCAGTCACATATATGGTGCATGTGTTCTCAACATCACATCACTATCTCAAGGCTATGTCCTTAGAGCAACCTCTGGGAGTGGGAAAGAAAGTGGAACCCACATTCCAAGGACACGGGAGGGGGTGAGGAGCCTCTGATCACCTGAGTTCAGCTAATGGGTCAACTGGATGTCACATCATTTTGATGTTTTCCCTAACATTCCACCCTTCATGACAGGCTCTTACAGACTCACAGCCACCTCCCCATCTGTTGACTCTGCCACAGTATGTGACCCATACCTTCTAGAGTCACAGACACATCTAACTCAAATGGTAGCCCTACTTGAGAGATGCCCAGAGCTTTAATCTGCTTTACTAGTATTTTTACCTTCTTAAAGACAGGTTGCTGCTCTGATTCCTTTCACATGTGCCCAGCTCAGCTCTTCTTCCAACTTCCTGATCTCAGCTTTAGCCTGTAGTAAGGTACTGGTGGCCAGCTGAACTGCCCACACAGAGGGAGCCCACTATGGCAACTTATGCACTGCCCTTTTCTGCTGCAGTGTACTCTGCACAGTTCCTCTAACAAGTGAATTGGACTGGCTGGCATTTTCAGGGCATCTCCATACTCATGCAGTGTTCCAAAGCTAACATATGGGCCACCCCTCCCCACACTGAGGTGGCTGGCCAATTCAGGATTTCCCCAGCAGGTGCCTCATTTTCAAGGCCCATTGCTTTAGTCTCCTGGCTGTCTTGTCAATTGTTGGTTTGCAACCTCCTTGCTTCCCAAGTATAATCTGAAACTGTACTCAGAGGGCAGGGAGAGACCAAAGGAAAAGGCAGGCCATTCCAGGTTGGTAGGTGGCAGTTTTAATAAGCAAAGGGAACTTATATACAAGGCTTATGGTAGGCAGTAGCAAGATGAGTGGATCTCCACACCTGTGCACCAGATCTGAAAAGTTTATATAGAGGCCTTAACTAGGTTTAGTCTCATATGCTGTTTAGGTGTTCTCAACACCACATTACTATGTCAAGGCTATGTCCATGGAGCAGCCTCTGGGAGTGGGAAAAGCAAGTGGAACCCACATTCCAAGGACAAGGGAGGGGTGAGGAAACTCTGATCAACCAGGTTCAGCTCACAGGTCAACTGGAGGTGTCTTTTCAATGACCTCCCCAAACACAATGAAGCTAATCTTTAGGTCTTCCTGAGTTCAGAGGTCTCTTTCTCACCTATATGGAACTTTAGTTTACTCAGTTCTGTTAAGATTCATCATTAATTTTATCCCATTTGAATTCTAGCTTCCAAAATTTGCTCCATGTTCTAGACTACTTATGGCACTCTTCAAGGCTTTCTAATGCTACTATGGGATTATTCTTAAGTTTCTCTCACAACTTCAGTGGGGTTTGAGGAGGGAGAAGAGGTAAACATGAGTTATTAGTAAGATATCTTGAAAGTGAAGTCCCCTAAAATGTTTTAGCAAGTGCTTGATAGACATACAAAGCTGGAAAGATTTTAACCATCCTTTCCCCTATACAGATCCACTTTTGGTGACTATAGTTTCTTAAAGAAGTCTAAGAATAGTTTTTGTCACCCTATAATTCTGGATGACAGAAAGACAGTAGAGGAAGCTAAGGGGTGGAGGACATGAATACATCAGAGTTTGATGAATGGTATTTCAGATTCTGTCCCTTGCTCACCCTCTTCCTGTAGGAAGAAACAGAGATAAGATTGGTATATATCATTTACTATGCATTTGGCATCAAATAAAAGGAAAAAAATTAAGCTAGTTAAAACCAAAAGGAAGTTAATCAATCACATGATATAAAGGTAGAGTGGGCTTTAGGCTTATTGATCCCGTGATTTCCTGATGTCATCTGGGACTCAAGTTCTTTCACTGTTGTCCATAGGCTTCATCTTATTGCTGGTTTCTCTTGGATTATAGGACAGTTTATGCTGTTAAATGGTATTACTTGCTTTTTCAATTGAATTCAGAAGGAAGGAGAGCATCACTGGTAGAAATTCTGTCAAAAGAATGAACAAGAGCTCTCCTGGAATCCCTTAGCCAATTTTTCATTTCTCATTCCCATTTCTGAACTAATTAAGGGTAAGGGGGGATTGGATTACCTCAGACCAATCAAGCCTGCATTAGGTGCTAAAAAGCATCAGATTCACTTAAGGCACATATGCTCAATATGGAAGGAGTGGGCTCATAAACAAAATCTGGGGTACTGTTAGAAAGGAGGAAGGGAGAAATGTATGCTGGGTATTATCGGTTGAAAGAGTTTTCCAGGTGGTGGCAGTTGGAAAGCTATGAGAAAAGGGCAATGAGATCAAGTGATTCAGAGGCTGGGAAAAGTCAGGTTGTTTGTGCATGTTGCTTTACCACTCTTTGCCTCTGTTTCCTCATCAGAAAAATGGGGACATATATATCTACCTCATAGAGTTATGTGAGGGTTCATTCTTTCATCAAATATTTTTTGAGCATTTACTAGGAATTGGGCAATATTCTAGCAGGAGCTACTGTGGTGAACAAAGCAGATTAAGTCCTTATTCTCAGAAAAGCTGCTGTTTAATGCATGCGTAGGTGTATGAGTATGTATAATTCAGGAGGAAGATAAGCATGGAAAAATCTTTATAATTTCCTCCCTCCTAAGCAGCCCCCACCTCCATCTCCATTTCAGGATGCAGGTAAGCTATCATGATCTGCTCTCTGCCAGTCAGAAAGAGGCCTAGCCCTCAGAAGAAACAGGGGATTGGCCAGCTGTGCTAATGCCTGGGTAGGCCTACCTGCAGAATTAGGGGAGAGAATGACAAGCCCACAGTCATCACCCATCTAAACCAAGACCTCTCATCCAAGCTTTACCAGTCACAGAGCTGTTACTTCCATCTTCACCCACCTGACTCATGTATCTGCCTCTCTAGTCCAGAACTCCATAAGGAAAGAGAGGTGCTTTAGATCAGGCCCTTGGAATCCCAGCTGTGAGCCTAGTACTGTGATCATTACTGTGACCATTTTTATTTACCTGATGCCCAAAGATGGCACTCCCACCTGCGCATTTCCCATCAGGCACCAGGCAGCTGCCCTGGCCTGGCCCATTTAAGGTTGGGTTTGAGCATCTTGGTCAGTCTCTGCTACTCCAGCTGCAGCCAGGAACCAACAGCAGAAGCAGCCCTTGGGAGTTTGTTGGAAATGCAGCATCTCAGGCCTGCCCCAGATCCTCTGAATCAAAATCTGCATTATAACAAGATCTCCAGGGAATCCACAGATATATTACAGCGTGAGGTACACTGACTTTAACACTTGTTTTCAGTCTGTGTGGAGGCAAGGACAGTTTGAATGGGAAGTAAAGTTTTCACAATGATGACTAAGCTTTTGCTCTCCCCAGTCCTCATGTTGTTGACCTTTAATGTTGTATTTATTATCTTTGCATCCCGCAGTTACTATACCAGAAAAAAATACATAGCCTAATATTATCATTTGTACTCATTAATGGAATTGTTTTGTTTTTTTCAATCCATATCAATAATATTTATTCTTGAAAATTCTGTTACAATTATTTGTGTTTTATAACCCTTACCAAAAGTGACATCAGAATAATAGGAAGTCAGAAACAGAAATCTGTCTTCCTGTGAAATTTAATCTTTATGTTTCAGGTTTGGAGTGACTAGGGCATCTGCTACAGAGATTTCGGGTATGTCAAAGGCCTCCTCAGATCAGGAGGCCCTACCTTCCTATAGAATGAAACCTATGGAGGGACAGCTCCATCCTCAGAAGCTTTTCTAATGGGACCCAAAAGAACAAACATTCCCAAACCCTGAGTTCTAGCCAGGCCAAGTGGCATGTGGGGGCAGGAAAAGGAGTTTACTGGATGGTACAGTGAGTGTCTCTTTTTCCAGAGTTCAGCCTCCATAGACAGGCTCATCAATACTCCCATGGATGTTTTGAGCAAGGTCTTGGAATAGGGTTTAGGGCATTAGTGACCAGTTCCAAGGTTAATGGGGGATGAACCCTTGGGGACTCTACATACTTCTTTTAGGGTGACTTTGAGAATTTCTGAAAGCCCTTCTCTTCCCCTTATTGAGCCTAAACATCTTTCTGAAACAGGAATCATTTTGACTGGGCCCCACATTTTTCTAGGAGGACTCCTAGAATATCTTAAATTATTAGTTCTTTCATTCATTCATTCATTCATTCACTCATGACCTTACTCTGTGTCAAGCCTAGAACTGAGAACTAAAGATATAATAGTGACTTGAATTCTATGGTTATATTTTCCTCACTTCAACATGAATTCCTTTAATATCTTAACTAAAGATTGTATTTCCAGGCTCAAAATCTTCCTCTCTACTCCAAGCTCTGATATCCTGGGTAACTAAAATATACCTGTGGAAGATCCATCCAACACCCTTGACCTCCTCATCAACAATGGCTTCTTCCTTCAGTAGACTTCAGCTATTTACTCCATTAATTATACTTTAAATTAATCCACTGTAACATTGTAAATTCAAAAATTCAGTTTTCTAACCATAACTACTGTTACACCTGACTCATCTATTCCTAAAATACGTGTTTTTCAAACTGTTTAAGTACATCAATCCTTTCTACTTCCTACTGTCTTGTCAATACCCCCAACTCTTTTTCCTTAATATCCTTATGTCCCATTTACACAACAAGCCATTTTTCCATTGTCCTCATTCACCTAGCTTGATGAACACTGGCTGCTAGAGAAAATCTTACCAGTAGGCAAGTTGGCTTCAATGAAAATTTGTAATCTTCAAAAATTCATCAGACCGGATCATCTGCACTTCCCTTCACCCCATCTAAAATTTACCTACAACTTCATTAAAAGTGACCTTCCTAAGATTACCAAGGATCTATTTGTCGTTAAATTTAATTATAACCTTTATATGATGACTTCCAGGTACATGTCTCTGGTTTAGGTCTTTCTCCTAAACTTAGATCTCTAATACCCAGCTTCTTCTTAAACACATCTAATTGGATTTCCCCCCAAACTAAACTCATCAGATCCCTCACTCTCAAAATTAAACCATAATTAACAAATGACACAGCCAGCTATTTAGATATCCAAGCTAGAGGCCCAATTTATCAAGCTATACCCCTTCCTTGTCTACACCCCTATATTTAATCACAAACAAAATTCTATCCATTCTGTTTCTTAAAATTGTCTATTTGTCTTTGGCTGGGGCATTAGAAAAGCTGGACTTCCCATTTTTATTACCTTTGTCCAGAGCCTGATATGTTGCTTAAATTAAACTACTTTAATGACCTCCCTGTTACCAGTCTTATTCTTTGCCATTTTGTTCTATCAGCAGCAAAAAGAGCTTTTTAAATCTCACCTGTCCATGCTGTTCCTAACATCCTTCAAAGGGTTTTCTTTGATCTTCAGATAAAGTTCAAGTTCCTTATTCTGGACTATATAACTCTGCATAACTCACTTCTACTTACCTTTGCATCCTCAGCTCTATCATGTGCCCCCATGTTCTGTTCTCTGCACTCCTCCCAGTACTCTCCTTTTGAGCTAACACTTGACTACTAACAATTCCTCAACAGCTCCTTGCTCTTTCAAGCCTCTGTGCCATGGCACATGTTTTGTATACACAGAATATTTTCCCCCTGTTAAACCCACAGAGTGGGGGAAGAAGAGCACAAGAGACAATGAACCATAAGTTGAGAAATTCAGCTGAAGATTTATCTTGAGCTTCCAGTATTACAAATAGAAGAAAAGTTATATATCTAGACAGCCATGAAAGGGGAGAGGGAAAACAGGATAATCCTTTTTGATCTTTGTCTTCACTGTTGCCAACTCCCCAAGCCTCCTCCTCCATTTTCATTTTTCCCATTCTCTTAGATGATTAACAGCTAAATAAAATCCACTTGAAAGACACCTTCAGTGGACAGCCTGGGAGGGAATACCAAATTCCTGACATACCAATGACTGGGACATTTTCCCAAGATGACATGTTTCCACATTGTTCCTAGGTGAGGCTACACCATCCTTTCTTGGTTTCAAATTGCATCCTTTACCCTGGGTCCTGAGTACACTCTTCCTAACTTGAACCCCTCTGGAAAAAAGTGAAACTTCTGCTAGTTATGAAATGTGAGATCTACAGACACAAAAGGATCATTAATGCAGTAGGTTAGTCTGGTTTGCTGATTTACACACCCTATAAAGGCCAATTTAAAAATTCATTCTGTACAAAAATTGTGTTTGTGTGTGTGTGTGTGTGTGTGTGTATTATGTTATGTTAATCACCATACATTGCATCATTAGTATTTGATGTAGTGTTCCATGATTCATTGTTTGCATATAACACCCAGTGCCCCATGCAGAACATCCCCTCTTTAATACCCATCACCAGGCTGACCCATCCTCCCACCCCCCTCCCCTCTAGAACCCTCAGTTTGTTTCTCAGAGTCCATAGTCTTTCATGGTTTGTCTCCCCCTCCGATTACCCCCTTCATTATTCCCCTCCTGCTATCTTCTTCTTCTTCTTCTTCTTCTTCTTCTTCTTCTTCTTCTTCTTCTTCTTCTTCTTCTTCTTCTTCTTCTTCTTCTTCTAGCATATAATGTGTTATTTGCTTCAGAGGTACAGATCTGTGATTCAACAGTCTTGCACAATTCACAGCGCTCACCAGGGCACATACCCTCCCCAATGGCTATCACCCAGCCAACCCATCCCTCCCACCCCCCACCACTCCAGCAAACCTCAGTTTGTTTCCTGAGATTAAGAATTCCTCATATCAGTGAGGTCATATGATACATGTCTTTCTCTGATTGACTTATTTCGCTCAGCATAATACCCTCCAGTTCTATCCACGTCGTTGCAAATGGCAAGATTTCATTCTTTTTGATGGCTGCATAATATTCCATTGTATATATATTCCACAGCTTCTTTATCCATTCATCTGTCGATGGACATCTTGGCTCTTACCATAGTTTGGCTATTGTGGCCATTGCTGCTATAAACATCGGGGTGCATGTACCCCTTTGGCTCACTACATTTCTATTCTGGGGGTAAATACCCAGTAGTGCAATTGCTGGGTCATAGGGTAGCTCTATTTTCAACTTTTTGAGGAACCTCCATACTGTTTTCAAGAGTGGCTGCACCAGCTTGCATTCCCACCAACAGTGTAGGAGGGTTCCCCTTTCTCTGCATCCCCACCAACATCTGTCGTTTCCTGACTTGTTAATTTTAGCCATTCTGACTGGTGTGAGGTGGTATCTCACTGAGGTTTTGATTTGGATTTCCCTGATGCCAAGCAATGTTGAGCACTTTTTCATGTATCTGTTGGCCATTTGGATGTCTTCTTGGAAAAATGTCTATTCATGTCTTCTGCCCATTTCTTGATTGGATCATTTGTTCTTTGGGTGTTGAGTTTGATAACTTCTTCATAGATTTTGGATACTGGCCTTTTATCTGACATGTCATTTGCAAATATCTTCTCCCATTCTGTTGGTTATCTTTGGTTTTGTTGACTGTTTCTTTTGCTGTGCAAAAGCTTTTTATCTTGATGAAGTCCCCATTTTTGCCCTTGCTTCCCTTGCCTTTGGCGATGTTTCTAGGAAGAAGTTGCTGCGGCTGAGGTCGAAGAGGTTGCTGCCTGTGTTCTCCTTTAGGATATTGATGGACTCCTGTCTCACACTTAGGTCTTTCAAACATTTTGAGTCTGTTTTTGTGTGTGGTGTAAGGAAATGATCCAGTTTCCTTCTGCATGTGGCTGTCCAATTTTCCCAACACCATTTGTTGAAGAAATTGTCTTTTTTCCATTGGACATTCTTTCCTGCTTTGTCAAAGATGAGTTGACCATAGAGTTGAGGGTCCATTTATGGGCTCTCAATTCTGTTCCATTGATCTATGTGTCTGTTTTTGTGCCAGTACCATACTGTCTTGATGATGACGGCTTTGTAATAGAGCTGGAAGTCCGGAATTGTGATGCCACCAAGCTTTGCTTTTCTTTTTCAACATTCTTCTGGCTATTCAGGGTCTTTTCTGGTTCCATACAATTTTTAGGATTATTTGTTCTATTTCTTTGAAAAACGTGAATGGTATTTTGCACTGGATGTGTGGATTGCTCTAGGTAGCATTGACATCTTCACGATATTTGTTCTTCCAATCCATGAGCATGGAAAGTTTTTCCATTTCTTTGTGTCTTCCTCAATTTCTTTCATGAGTATTTTATAGTTTTCTGAGTACAGATCCTTTGCCTCTTTGGTTACATTTATTCCTAGGTATCTTATGGTTTTGAGTGCAATTGTAAATGGGATCCACTCCTTAATTTCTCTTTCTTCTGTCTCGTTGTTTGTGTATAGGAATGCCACTGATTTCTGTGCACTGATTTTATATCTTGCCACTTTACTGAATTCCTGTATGAGTTCTAGCAGTTTTGGGGTGGGGTCTTTTAGGTTTTCCACATAAAGTATCATATCATCTGCAAAGAGTGAGAGTTTGACTTCCTCTTTGCCGATTCGGATACTTTTTATTTCTTTTCGTTGTCTGATTGCTGTGACTAAGACTTCTAGTATTATGTTGAATAGCAGTGGTGATAGTGGACATCCCTGCCGTGTTCCTGACCTTAGCGGGAAAGCTCTCAGTTTTTCCCCATTGAGACTGATGTTCACTGTGAGTTTTTCAAAGATGGTTTTTATAATATTGAGGTATGTACCCTGTATCCCTATACTCTGAAGAGTTTTGATCAAGAAAGGAGGCTGTACTTTGTCAAATGCTTTGTCAGCATCTATTGAGAGGATCATATGGTTCTTGTTCTTTCTTTTATTAATATATTGTATCACATTGATTTGCGGATGTTGAACCAACCTTGCAGCCCAGGGATAAATCCCACTTGGTTGTGGTGAATAATCCTTTTAATGTACTGTTGGATCCTATTGGCTAGTATTTTGGTGAGAATTTTTGCATCCATGTTCATCAGGATATTGTTCTGTAATTCTCCTTTTTGATGGGGTCTTTGTCTGGTTTGGGGATCAAGGTAATGGTGGCCTCATAAAACGAGTTTGGAAGTTTTCCTTCCATTTCTATTTTTTGGAACAGTTTCAGAAGAATAGGTATTAATTATTTAAATGTTTGGTAGAATTCCCCTGGGAAGCCATCTGGCCCTGGGCTTTTGTTTGTTGGGAGATATTTGATGACTGCTTCAATTTCCTTAGTGGTTATAAGTCTGTTCAGGTTTTCTATTTCTTCCTGGTTCAGTTTTGGTAGTTGATACCTCTCTAGGAATACAACCATTTCTTCCAGATTATCTAATTTGTTGGCATATAGTTGCTCATAATATGTTCTTATAATTGTTTGTATTTCTTTGGTGTTGGTTGTGATCTCTCCTCTTTCATTCATGAGTTTATTTATTTGGGTCCTTTCTCTTTTCTTTTTGATAAGTCTGGCAAGGGGTTTATCAATCTTATTAATTCTTTCAAAGAACCACCTCCTAGTTTCATTGATCTAGTCTACTGTTCTTTTACTTTCTATTTCATTGATTTCTGCTCTGATCTTTATTATTTCTCTTGTCCTGCTGCGTTTAGGCTTTATTTGCTGTTCTTTCTCCAGCTCTTTTAGGTGTAGGGTTAGGATGTGTATTTGAGACCTTTCTTGTTTCTTGAGAAAGCCTTGTAATGCTATATACTTTCCACTTAGGACCGCCTTTATTGCATCCCAAAGATTTTGAACAGCTGCATTTTCATTTTCATTTGTTTCCATGAATTTTTTAAATTCTTCTTTAATTTCCTGGTTGACCCATTCATTCTTTAGTAGGATGCTCTTTAGCCTCCATGTATTTGAGTTCTTTCTGACTTTCCTCTTGTGATTGAGTTCTAGTTTCAAAGCCTTGTGGTCTGAAATTATGTAGGGAATGACCCCATCTTTTGGTACCAATTGAGACCTGATTTGTGGCCTAGGATGTGATCTGTTCTGGAGAATGTTCCATGGGCACTAGAGAAGAATGTGTATTCTGTTGCTTTGGGATGGAATGTTCTGAATATATCTGTGAAGTCCATTTGGTCCAGTGTGTCATTTAAAGTCTTTATTTCCTTGTTGATCTTTTGTTTAGATGATTTGTCCATTTCATTGTGGGGGCTTTTAAAGTCCCCCACTATTATTGTAGTATTGTCGATGTGTTTCTTTGATTTTGTTATTAATTGGCTTATATAATTGGCTGCTCCCATGTTAGGGGAATAGATATTCACAATTGTTAGATCTTCTTGTTGTATAGACCCTTTAAGTGTGATATAGTGTCCTTCCTCATCTCTTATTATAGTCTTTGGTTTAAAATCTAAGTTGTCTGATATAAGGATTGCCACCCCAGCTTTCTTTTGGTGTCCATTAGGATGGTACATGGTTTTCCACCTCCTCACTTTCAATCTGGGGGTGTCTTTGGGTCTAAAATGAGTCTCTTGCAGACAGCATATCGATGGGTCTTGTTTTTTAATCCAATCTGATAGCCTGTGTTTTGATTGAGGCATTTACCCCATTTACATTCAGGGTAACTATTGAAAGATATGAATTTAGTGACATTGTATTTCATGTAAGGTGACTGTTACTGTATATTGTCCTTGTTCTTTTCTGGTCTATGTTGCTTTTAGGCTCTCTCTTTGCTTAGAGGACCCCTTTCAATATTTCTTGTAGGGCTGGTTTCATGTTTGCAAATATCTTTAGTTTTTGTTTGTCCTGGAAACTTTTGATCTCTCCTTCTATTTTCAATGACAGCCTAGCTGGATATAGTATTCTTGGCTGCATATTTTTCTCATTTAGTGCTCTGAAGATATCATGCCAGTCCTTTCTGGCCTGCCAGGTCTCTGTGGATAAGTCTGTTGTCAATCTAATGTTTCTACCATTGTAGGTTACAGATCTCCTGTCCCAAGCTGCTTTCAGGATTTTCTCTTTGTCTCTGAGACTCATAAGTTTTACTCTTAGATGTCGTGGTGTTGACCTATTTTTATTGATTTTGAGAGGGGTTCTCTGTGCCTCATGGATTTTGATGCCTGTTTCCTTCCCCAAATTAGGGAAGTTCTCTGCTATAATTTGATGCAATATACCTTCTGCCCCTCTCTCTCTTTCTTCTTCTTCTGGGATCCCTATTATTCTAACGTTGTTTCGTCTTATGGTATCACTTATCTCTCGAATTCTGCCCTTGTGATCCAGTAGTTGTTTATCTCTCTTTTTCTCAGCTTCTTTGTTTTCCATCATTTGATCTTCTATATCACTAATTTTCTCTTCCACCTCATTTATCCTAGCAGTTAGTGCCCCCATTTTTTATTGCACCTCTTTAATAGCCTTTTTGATTTTGACTTGGTTAGATTTTAGTTCTTTTATTTCTCCAGAAAGGGGTTCTCTCATAACTTCCATGCTTTTTTCAAGGCCAGCTAGTATGTTTAAATCATGATTCTGAACTCTAGGTCTGACATTGTACTAATGTCCATATCGAGTAGGTCTTGGCAGTTGGTATTACCTCCTGTTCTTTTTGTTGAGGTGATTTTTTTCTGTCTTGTCATTTTGTCCAGAGTAGAATAGATGAATATGAGAACAAAATGCTAACAGGGTAACAACGTCCCCAGAAAATATACTCTAAACAAATCAGAAAAGACCTGATGCCAGGGGAACAGAAAGGGAAAGAGAGAAAAAAGGAAAAGAAAAAAAAGAAAAAGATAAAGATAAAAACAAACAGAAACAGACAAAACAAAG
This sequence comes from Zalophus californianus, assembly GCF_009762305.2. Classification (NCBI taxonomy): domain Eukaryota; kingdom Metazoa; phylum Chordata; class Mammalia; order Carnivora; family Otariidae; genus Zalophus; species Zalophus californianus. Next base: position 3,343,148 of record NC_045612.1, on the reverse strand, counting down.
AATAAAACAGAATATGATTAAATATGATCAGGCTGGTGCCTAGATCAGTGCCACACACTAGATTTGGGGTGTATTTTGGTCTGTTAGTAGAGAGTGCCTCCCAAAATTTTAAAGAAAGAAAAACTTATATATGTACAAAATAAGGGTTGATACAATGAAGGGATGGACTATGACTGTAAAGATGAAAATTATAAAAAAATTTATAAAAGGAATTGAGAAGATAAGAAGTTGTTTGAAAAAAGAAAGAAGAGGATTTAAAAAAGAGAAGAAAAAAGGGAGAGAATGTAATCAGGCAGGAGACTAGAACAAAGCCATACATTAGAGATTTAGAGTATATTTTGATCTGTTAGTAAAAAGTGTATATCAAAATTTTAAAGAGAGAACAACTTATATATATATGCCAAAAATAAGGGTATCTACTATGAAGGGATAGAATATGACTCTAAAAATGAACAATAAAAATGTTTTTTAAAAAAGGGATTGATAAGATGTTGGTTGAAAAAGGGAAAAATAAATATTAAAAAAACAGTTAAAAAATTAACTTTGAAAGACTAAAGAGTCATTGTAAAAAAGCCATGGATTCTATGTGCAGTATTTCCGTAGCACTGGAGTTCTGCCGTTCCCATTGATCAGTAAACTTGGTCTTGGCTGGTGGTACTTGCTGATCTTCTGGGGGAGGGGCCTGTTGCCATGGTTCCCAAATGTCTTTGCCAGAGGTGGAATTGCCCCACCTTTGCCTGGGCCCTTGCCTAAGTAATCTGCTCGGGTTTGCTCTCAGGAGCTTTTGTTCCCTGCAAACTTTCCGTACAGGTTTGGAGGACGAGAGTGAAAATGGTGGCCTCCCAGTCTCTGCCCCGGAGGAGCCGAGAACTTGGAGCCCCACTCCTCAGTGCGCTCCCAGAGAAAAGCAGTCAATCACTCCCGTCTCCCCGGTCTCTGGCCGCACTCTCTGCTCCCCCAGCCTGTGACCGAACGTTTCTATCTCTGGCACTGGACTCGATGATGAGTCTCCAAACCCAGCAGATTCCTGTGGTATGCTCCCACGCCACTCCTCCCAGGGGAGGAAGGGGAGTCTCCCCAGATCTGCTGCTTGTTGGGTCCCTGCTGGAGGAGCTGTGGCCCGACTGTGTCACTGATCACAGTTTATGGCAACCCCGAGCTGAGAGCCCGGGCCTCGGCTCCATCGCTGCAGCCAGCTTCCCCGCTCTGATACCCAGGAGCTCTGCGGCACTCAGGTACCCCCAGTCTTTCTGTGACCCCGAGGGTCCTGAGACCACGCTGTCCCGCGGGGATTTCAACCCCCGCTTAGCCACTGGAGCGACATCCCTCAGCGGAGCCGACTTCTAAAAGTTCTGATTTTGTGCTCCGTGGCTCTAGCACTTGCCAGAAGCGGCCAACGGAGGCCCCCCTCCCCTGCCCTCTATCCTCCTGAATATCGACTCGGATTCACTTCTCCACACACCCTACCTTCCAGAAAGTGGTTGCTTTTCTGTTCAGAGAGTTGCTGCTATTCTTTTCTTCGATCTCCTGTTGAGTTCGTAGGTGTTCAGAATGGTTTGATCCCTATCCAGCTGAATTCCTGAGACCAGACGAAATCCAGGTCTCCTACTCCTCCGTCATCTTGCTCCGCCATCAAAGAATGAATTTGAAAGCTTTCCTTCCTCTTCTCTTTTTTGGAATGGTTTGAGAAGAATAGGTAATACATCTTTATATATATATATATTTGGTAGAATTCACCTGTGAATCCATCTGGTCCTAGACTTTGTTGGGAATTTCTTGATTACTGATTCAATGTTATTTCTTGTAATTGGTCTGTTTAAATTTTCTTTACTTCCTGATTCAGTTTTGGGTGGTTATATGTTTCTAGGAATTTGTCCATTTCTTCTTGGTTGTCCAATTTTTTTGGCATACAATTTTTCATAATATTCTCTTATAATTCTTTGTATTTTTGTGATGTTTATTAGTTCTTTTCTTTCATTTTTATTTTATTGATTTGAGTCCTTTCCCCTTTATTTTCTTGATGAGTCTGGCTAAACGTTTATCAATTTTGTTGATCTTTTCAAAGAACCATCTCCTGGTTTCATTGATCTTTTCTGTTTTTTTGTTTTGTTTTGTTTTAGTCTACATTTCATTTATTTCTGCTCTAATCTCTATTTCCTTCTAGTGGCTATAGGCTTTATTTGCTCTTTCTTTTTTAGCTTGTTTAGGTGTAAAGTTAGGTTGTTTATTTGAGATTTTTCTTATTTCTTGAGGGAGTCAGGCATTGCTATAAAAGTCTCTCTTAGAACAGCTTTTGCTGTGTCCCAAAGATTTTGGAGCATTGTGTTTTCATTTTTATTTGTCTCCATGTATTTTTTAAAAATTTTCTCTTTAATTCCTTTGTTGACCCATTCATCGTTTAGTAGCATATTATTTAACCTCCATGTATTTGTGTTCTTTCCAGATTTTTTCTTGTGATTGATTTTGTTTCATATCATTGTGGTCAGAAGAGATGCATGATATCATTTTAATTTTTTTAATTTATTGAGACTTATTTTGTGGCCTAACATGATCTATGCTTGAGAATGTTCCACGTGTACTTGAAAAGAATGTGTATTCTGCTCTTTTTGGATGGAATATTCTATATATCTGTTAGGTCCATCTGGTCTAATATATCATCCAAAGCTACTGTTTCCTTTTGGTTTTCTGTCTGGATGATTTATCCATGTAAGTGGGTGTTAAAGTTCCCTATTATTATATTACTGAAAATTTCTTCCTTTGTGGCTGTTAATAGTTGCTTTAGGTGCTCCCATGTTTGGCACATAGATATTTATAATTGTTGTATTCTTGTGTTAGATTGTTCCCTTTATCATTAAGTAGTGTCATTCTTTGTCTCTTGTTACAGTCTTTGTTTAAAAGTCTGTTTTGTCCAGTATAAGTATTGCTACCCCAGCTTTCTTTTCACTCCCATTTGCATGGCAAATGTCTTTCCCTTTACTTTCAATCTCCATGTGTCTTTAGGTCTGAAGTGAGTCTCTTATAGTCAGCATATAAATGGGTCTTGGTTTTATCCATTTAGTTACACTATGTCTTTTGATTGGAACATTTCTTCTACATACATTTAAAGTAATTATTGATAGGTATGTACTTATGGCCATTTTGTTATTTGTTTTATGGTTTTTTAGTTCTCTATTCCTTTCCTTTCTTGCTCACTTCCCTTGTGGTTTGATGTCTTCCTTTAATGTTATGCTTGAATTCCTTGTTCATTTTTGTGTGTATCTATGATAGGTTTTTAAATTTTTGATTACCATTAGGTTTATATATAACATCTTATGTATACAGCAGTCTGTATTAGTTGATGGTCACTTAAGTTTGAAGCCATTCTAAAAGCATTAAATGTTTACATCCCACACACATATTTTGTGCATATGATGTCATAATATTTTATATCCTTTATTTTGCGAATCCCTTGACTGATTTCTATAGATATAATTGATTTTACTGCTTTTGAGCTTTAACCTTCATACTGGTTTATAGGTAATTAATCTATTTTATTATTACCTTTATTATATGTTTGCATTTACCTGTGAAATTTTTTCCTTTCCTAATTTTCTTACTCCTGATTATGGCCTTTTATTTCCACTCATTGATGTCCCTTTAACATTTCTTAAATGGGTGTTTTAGTGGAACTTTTTGTTTCTCCAGTAAAATATCTCTTCTTCTGATCTGAATGATAGACATGCTGGGTAGAGTATTCTTGGCTGTGATTTTTTTTTTCTTTCAGCACTTTGAATATATCATGCCATTTTCTTCTAGCCTGCAACATTTATGCTGAGAAATCAGATTGCCTTATGGGGTTTACCTTCTATAAAAATGTTTTCTTTTCTCTTACTGCCTTTAAAATTCTCTCTTTATCACTACTTTTTGTCATTTTAATTATTTTTTAAAATTTTATTTGTTTTTGTTTCAAGTTTTTATTTAAAGTCTAGTTAGTTAACATATAGTATACTTTTGGTTTCAGGAGTAGAATTTAGTAATTCAATACTTACATATAACACCCAGTGCTCATCACCACATGTGCTCTCCTTAATACCTATCACCCATTTAGCCCATCCCCATCTACCTCCCTCCATCAATCCTTAGTTTGTTCTTTATAATTAAGAGTCTCTTATGGTTTGCCTCCCTCTATTTTTTCCCCTTTCCTTATGTTCATCTGTTTTGTTTCTTAAATTCCACATATGAGTGAAATCATATATTTGTCTTTTTCTGACTTGTTTTGCATAGCATAATACACTCTAGCTTCATCCATGTCATTGTAAATGACAAGATTTCATTCTTTTTGATGACTGAGTAATATTCCAGTGTATATATGTAGCACCTCTTCTTTATCCATTCATCAATGAACATTTGGGCTCTTTTCATAATTTGGCTATTGTTGATAACAGTGCTATAAACATCAGGGTGCATGGGTCCCTTTGAATTAGTATTTTTGTATCCTTTGAGTAAATACCTAGGAGTACAATTGATGGATCATAGGGTAGGTCCACTTTTAACTTTTTGAGGAACCTCCATACTGTTTTCCAGAGTGGCTGCCATTTTAATTATTATGTGTCTTGGTGTGGGCCTTCTTGGATTAATTTGTTGGGGGCTCTCTATGCTTCCTGAATCTGAATGTCTGTTTTCACCAGATTACAGAAACTTTCAACTATTATTTCTTCAAGTAAGTTTTCTGCCCCCTTCTCTCTCTATTCTTTTGGGATCCCCATAGTGTGAGTGTTATTATGCTTAATGATGTTCCCTTAACCTATTCTCATTTTTTTATTCTTTTTTTTTCTTTTTTGCTGGTCAGCTTGGTTGCTTTTCATTGCTCTGTTTTTCAGATCACTGATCTGTTCTGAGTTCTTTAATCTGCTATTGATATCCTCTAGTGTATTTTTATTTCAGTTATTGAGTTCTTCTCTGACTGGTCCCTTTGTATATTTTCTCTCTCTTTTTTGGAGGTCTCACTGAGATCCTCTAATCTTTTCTCGGGTCCAGTGAGTATCTTTATGGACATTACTTTGTATTCTTTATGAGGCATATTGCTCATCTCCATTTAATTGAGTTCTTTTGTTGTAGTTTTAGCCTGTTTTTTCATTTAGGATATATTTCCTTGTCTCCTCATTTTTCCTAACTCTTTGTGTATTTGTTTCTATGTAGTAAGGAGTTCAGCTATGTCTCCTGATCTTGAAAGTAGTAAAACTGAAGGAAAGAAAAGAATAAAAGAAAAAAAAAGGAAGGAAGGAAGGAAGGAAAGAAGGAAAGGGAAGGAAAGGAAGGAAATGAAGAAAAGGAAGAAAGGGAAGAAGAAAAAAGAAAGAAAAGAAAGAAAAGAGATGGCTTTATGAAGAAGTTCTGTGGTGCCCTGTAGTGTAATACCCACTGTTCACTAGAACCAGGCTCTCCGGAGTCATCTCCTTATGTAGGCTGCATGCATTCTACTGCTGTGACTAAGCTGCATTTTCCTTCAGTCCAGCTGGCTGCAGTGGTCCACTTTGACTGTTGTGGGCACTCAGGGCAGGGTTTGGTCCATGTGCTGTTAAGAGGCTTGTCTGGGGCAACCACAGGCTTGTAGTTGTGTGGTGTCAGTAGTCAGACCAGATGCTTACCCTCAACCCACTGCAGTTGTGCCAAACTGGAGGGTTCTATCCCTGTGCTACTCTAGAGAGGATTTCGTTGGTTGGCATGACCAACAGTCAGACCAGATTCCTGCCCCCAGTTCATATACTGGGGCTGTAGTCATATTGAATTGCAGGGTACTTTCCCTGTGCTGCCTTCTGAGAGGTTTTCATTGGAGGGCAGGGCTGTCAGTCAGACCAGGTGCCTATCCCTAGTCCATCTGTAAGGTTGTAATTACATTGATCATCAGGATGCTGTCTTTGTGCTGCCAACTATAAAGTTTTGCTGCTGGGACTGTGGGTGCACTGGTATGTGTTATTTCCCCCCTCTCCCTAGGGCAGGAGTCTCTGGAGTGGTGCAGTTCCCTGGTCCCTGCCAGGGTTGCTTGTAGGGTATATCAAGGCAGGGGCCACTTTGTAGGGATGCCTGGTAAGTGGGGCCAGTTGGATGGGGCAGATCCACAGGGGAATTGGGGGCTAGGGTGTGCAGTGCTAACAAGATAGGCAGAAAGTGTTCTTGCTGATTTCTGCGTGTGTGGCTCTCCAGGCTGGGGTGGGGAGAAAAATAGTACCTGCCACCACCCTTGTTCTTCAAGAAGTCACCTAAAGATTTCTGCCCCTCCAGAACATATTCTAAAATTAGTAAATAGGGGCGCCTGGGTGGCTCAGTTGGTTAAGCGACTGCCTTTGGCTCAGGTCATGATCCTGAAGTCCTGGGATCAAGTCCCACATCGGGCTCCCTGCTTGGCGGGGAGTCTGCTTCTCCCCCTGACCCTCTTCCCTCTCGTGCTCTCTCTCATTCTCTCTCTCTCAAATAAATAAATAAAATCTTTTAAAAAAATAAAATAAAATAAAATAAAATTAGTAAATAAATCTCCTTGATATATATCCCAGATGTATTTCAAACTGCTGCTTCTATGCTGTGGGTCTCAGCCAGGTTATTTGTTATGCTGGCTCTTTGAGGGTGGGGACTCAAATTCATATCACCCTCCAGCTCTTGTGGACCTAAAGTCACTGTTTTTAAAGTACCCAGAGTTAATCCCCACTGATTTTAAAAACTCACAAAGTTAAGCCCTATTGGTTTTCAAAGCCAAATGTTATGGGAATTTGTCTCCCCAGTGTGGGTTCCCTGAGCCTGGGGTGCCTGGTGTGGGGTTTAATCCTCTTGTTTCTCAGTGCTTGTGGTGACCCTCTCATTTGTGATTAGTCTCATGGGGGTTTTGGCTCCCAAATATTTCTTTGTTTCTCCTACCCTTTTTGATATGGCTTCTACTCTAAGATTAACTGTGGAGTCTGTTTTGCCAGTCTTCAGGTCATTTAAAGAATTTGTTGTACAGATGTAGCTGTTATCTCAGTGTGTCTGTGGGATAAGGTGAGATCAGGATCCCCTTACTTTGCCGTTTTCCTGTCTCTTGTATTTTTGATGATAGGTATTCTAACAGATATGAAGTGATATCTTATTGTGGTTTTGATTTGCATTCCCTAATAACGAGTGATGTAGAGAATTTCTTCATGTACTTGTTAACCATTCATATATCTTCTTTGAAAAAATGTCTACTCAGGACTTTTGCCCATCTTTTAGAAAATTTATTTATTTATTTTAGAGAGAGAGATGGAGGTGAAGGGGGACGGACAGAGGGAGAGGGGGAGAGAGAATCTTGAGGAGATTTCCCCATGAAGTGTGGAGCCTGAGGTGGGACTTGATCTCATGACCCTGAGATCATGACCTGAGCCAAAATCAAGAGTCAGACACTTAACTGACTGAGCCACCCAGGTGCCACTTTTGACCATTTTTAAATTGTATTATTGTTATTTTGCTCTTGACTTGTATGAATTTCTTATTTTTTGGACATTAACCCTTTATCAGATATATGGTTTGCAAATTTTTTTTACAGTTCCATAGATTGTCTTTTCACCTTGTTGATGGTTTCTTTTGCTGTGCAGAAGATTTTCAGTTTGATGTAGTCTCCCTTCTTTATTTTTGTTTATGTGGTTTTTTGCTTTCATTGGTGTCATATCCAAAGAATTACCAAGACCCATGTCAAGGAGCTTTTTCCTATATTTTCTTCTAGGAGTTTCATGGTTTCAGGTCTTACATTTAAATCTTTAATCCATTTTGAGTTAATTTTTGTGAGTGGTGTAAGATAGCAGTCTTGTTTCATTCTTTTACATGTAAATATCCAATTTTTCCACTCTTTATTGAAGAGACTGTCTTTCCTCCAGAGAGTATTCTTGGCTCCCTTCTCAAATATTAATTGATTGTAGATGCTTGGTTTTATTTCTGGGCTCTTAATTCTTTTCCATTGGTCTATTTGTTTGTTTATGCCAGTACCATACTGTTTTGATTACTATAACTTTATAGTATACCTTGAAATCAAACACTGTGTTGCCTCCCACTTTGTTCTTTCTCAGGCTTTCTTTGGTTATTCAGTGTCTTTTGTGGTTCCATATAAATTTTAAGATTCTTTTTTCTACTTCTGTTAAAAATCCCATTATAATATTAATAATGATTGCATTGAATCTATCAATCATTTTTGGTAGTAGAAGATCTTAACAATATTAATTCTTCCGAACCATGAACATGGGATACATTTGCATTTATTTATGTCTTTGGTTTCTTTCATAAAGTCTTATAGTTTTCAGAATAGTGATCTTTCACCACCTTAAGTTTATATCTCAGTATTTTATTCTTTTTGGTGCTATTGTAAATGGGGTCATCTTTATATTTCTTTCTCAGATAATTCAGTTAGTGTATAGAAACATTACTCATTTTGCATGTTAACTTTGTATCCTGCTACTTTACTGAATTAATTAATTAGATCTAACTTTTTTTTTCTAGAGTAGGATTTTCTATATATAAAATCATGCCATCTGCAAATAGAGTCAGTTTACTTCTTCCTTTTCAATTCTGATGCCTTTTATTTTTCTCTTGCCTGATTGCTCTGGCAAAGACTACCGTACTATGTTCAATAGGAGTGGTGAGAGTGCACCCCCTGGCTCGTTCCTGATCTTAGAGGGAAAAACTTTCAACCTCTCACTATTGAGTATGATGTTAGCTGTGGGCTTGTCATTTATGGCCTTTATTATATTGAGATGTGTTCTTTCTATACCTAATTGGTTAAGAGTTTTTATCATGAATAGCTGCTAAATTTTGTCAAGTGCTTTTTCTACATCTGAGATGATGTGATTTTTTTCTTTCATTCTATTAATGTTCTGTATTACATTGATTGTGTATGTTGAAACATCCTTGCATCCTAGGTGTAAATTCCATTTGATCATGGTAAATGATTCTTTTAATATGTTGGTAAATTTATTTTTCTAGTATTTTATTGAGAATTTTTGCATCCATATTCATCAGGGATATTGATCTATAGTTTTCTAGTAGTGTCAATTCATGCCTTTGGTATCAGGTAATGCTGGCCTCATAAAATAAGTTTGGGAGTGTTTTCTCCTCTTTGAATTTTTGGAAGTTTGAGAAGGATTGGCATTAATTTTTAAATGTCTGGGAAATTCACCGATCAAACCATTTGTTCCTGGGCTTATATTCATTGAGGAATTTTTGATTACTGAGTCAATCTCTTTACTAGTAATTAGTATATTAATACTTTCTGTTTCTTCCTGATTCAGTCTTTGTGCATTCCAGTATGTTTTCAGTAGGTTGTATGTTTCTAAGAATTTTCTACTTCCTTTAGGTGGTCCAGTTTTTTTGGTGCATAGTCGTTTATACTATTCTCTTAGGATCCGATGCATTGATGCGGTATCAGTTGTAATCTCTCATTGTTCATATATAATTCTGGTGATTTGGGTCTTCTCTCTTTTTATCTTGGTTAGTCTAGCTAAAGGTTTGTCAATCTGATATTTTAAAGAACCAACTCAAAGTTTGGTTAATATTATCTATTGTTTTCCTGTTCTAAATTTTATTTATTCTTTAAGTTTTTATTTAAATTCCAGTCAGTTAACATACAGTGTAATATTAGTTCAGGAGTACAATATAATGATTCAACACTTCCAGACAGCACCTGGTGCTCATTACAAGTGCACTCCTTAATTCCCATCACCTATTTAACCCATCTCCCCACCAACCTCACTTCTGGTAACTATCAGTTTGTTCTCTATAGTTAAGAGTCTGTTTCTTGGTTTGCCTCTCTCTCTCTCTTTTCTTCCCTTTTGTTCATTTTTTTTTCATTCTCAAATTCCACATATGAGTGAAATCATATGGTATTTGTCTTTCTCTGACTGACTTAGTTTGCTTAGCATTATACTATTTAGCTCCATGCATGTCATTGCAAATGGCAAGATTTCATTCTTATTTTTTTTAGAAAGGGAGAGAGAGTGAGAGTGAGTGGGGGGGGGCAGAGGGAAAGGGAGAGACCCCAAGCAAGCTCCATGCCCAGTGTGGAGCCCAATGAGGGCTCCATCTCACAAACCTGAGATCATGACCTGAGCTGAAACCAAGAGTCAAATGCTCAACCGAATGTGCCACCCAATTGGCCCATACTAAACTTCCTTAAGAGATTATTTTAAATTTTTCTCTGACATTTTACAGATCTCTGTATTTTTAAGGTTAGTTACTAGAGATTCACTAGTTTCTTTTGGTGGTGTCATATTTACCTGATTTTTCATGACCCTTGATTCCTTATATTGATATTTACACATTTGAATAAGTAGTCTCTTCTTAGGACTTTGTAGGTTTGCTTTGGCAGACATAGTTTTTTGCCAGACAGCTCAGATTCAGTTTCTGGACTTATCTGCTGGTAATGTCCTTGGGCAGGTGAAGCCTGCTGTTAGATCTATCTTTGGGTGAGGCAACCATTTGAGCTCTGAGGTCAGGGGTGTGTGGTGTGCCTCTGGCTGAGACCAGCTGAATAAAACTGAGGACTTGGTTCCTTACCCAAGTGTCTGTAGGATGGGCTCTGTGGTTCCCTGGAATCTCTGGGCAGGGTTCCTGGATGTTCAGGACTGGGTACTGCTTTCAGTAGCAGGTGGGGCTATGAATTAGTTTTCCTGACCTGGTGGGGCAACAGGACGGGACCCAGGGCCTGCGTGGCTCATTGTTTGGGGACCCAAATCAGACCAGGGTGTGCACTGAATATCCTGGTCATGTAAGGCCACTGGTTTTGCTCTGTATATAGGGAAAGCCATGGGCTGTGCTTTCTGTTCAAGTGCCACTGTCTGTAGGGCTGTTGAATAGGCTATGCAGCTTCTGTGCTCTGGTAAGATTCCCTGATCAGGCAGGCTAAAGGCTGTTTCAGCAATAAGTAGGGCTATGAATTAGTTTCCCTTCCTAAGTGCATTGAGAGAAGCAGCTCTAAAACCAGTAGAGCTCTTTATTTGTTGTCTGAACTCAAGCCTACTCACACCCCAAATTCCCTGGCTGAATAGGGCCTCTGGCTTTGCTCTGAAAACTATGATCTCTGTCTGCCCTTCTCCCAGCTTGAGAACTGCTGGGTTGCACAGCTTTCAGGTGTTTTTAACAGCCCTTCTGGTCAAATAAGGCTCTCTACAACAAGTAAGGCTATGTCTCAGCCCCCTTACCTGGGTTGGAGAGGGGAAGGACTGCTCTAGGCTATTCTCAATTTTCCAAAAAGGCTCTCTGGTTGGAAGAGGCTGGGAGCTACCCTCAGCCATTTCTATAACTCAATCCACTGCCCATGCATAGCAGAGGAATCCTCCATGCCTGGTATTAGCTTTGCTCTGGGGATGATCTACTTTGCCTGCTCACCTCTCAGCTCAAGCACCACTGGGCTGCACAACTTCCAGGAGTTCTCACCAGTCCTTCTGGTCAGATGGGACTGGAAAGCACTTTCCACAGTGGGTGGGGTTATAACTCAGCACCTTGCCAGGGTGTGGGCAATCTGAACTCTAGGGCCAGCAAAACTCCTCATTTAAGGATCCAAATCAGGTGGATCTACACCCCACTGAGTTCCCAGGTCAGACTGTCCCCAAGTTGGTGCTGTAGATGAGGAAAGTCACTGGTTGGGATTACTGCTTGGGCCCCACAGGTACAAACTCAGTCTGCTGGTTGTTACAAGCCCCTCCTTTTACTCCCTCACAGTCAGATTCCTAGTGGTTGGTTCATGCAAATTCCCCTGCAATCCTCATGGTGTGAGACCAGAGTAGGGACTTCCACAAAGCTGGGAAGGGCTGGTTGTCTTCCCTGGGTTCTCTTTTCCCACTAAAGGAACCAGAGGCTCTGGTGAGACCTCTTTGTGTGGTGATGAACTGTACTGGGGGAGGGACAATGTGCAGTCAACATGTAGCTGCTTCTCTTACCCTTCTAATGTAGTCTGTCTTGACCTCTGTGGTACGGGGGGTGAGGGTGGAGCTTCAGCCTTAGACCCATGTCCTAGGGTTCTCTCAGTGGTGTCTTGTCTGTAAATAGTTATTATTTGTTCTTCTTATGAGGGGGAGCAAAATCAGGAATGACTTCTCTGTCACCATTTTGGTGACATCACTCTCAATAACAGTGTTTGGATTAGATTTATTCCCTACATATGAGCAGCAATTAACAATTACAGTGATCTTCCATGTACAGTAGCTCATTCAAGCCTAGTGTTCCCTGGAAGTTTTCTTATTATATTCATGTTGCATAGAGGTTAAGTGACTCCCCAAGGTCCTACAAGTGAGGTCGTTGTATAATCCAGATTAGAACTCATTATTCTTGCTTCCCAGTTCCTGTGTTCTTTTACCATTCATACTTATTCTAACAACCACTAGTTTTCTCCATGACCATGTTGATATCTCATTCTTCACATGGGTTTGGACAGGGACTAATCTGTATCAAAACCTCACATATGACCACATATTAATACTTACAAGAGGCTGTGGCCATCTTACCAAGGTTCAGACTATGCTGCATCTGTCATCATGGCTCTTTCAAGGGGATTTTAGTATGGTTGTGACCTAAAGCCAAAGTATATAGAACAAATTCCCAGTTGAGACACCATTAACTTGAGCACGAGCCTTGGGTACCATCTCCCACTGACCTTAACTTGGGAGAGGCCTTCTAGTGCCATAGAAGCCTGGAAAATTTGGTTGTAGCTCATCATAGGAGACCGGCACAGCATTAATGTGGCTTGAGGGAATTAGACAGTTTCAGAGTCAGTATTAGCTATTCCTCACATCAGCACAGAGGGAATTTAGTGATGAATAAGACCTTGGACTTCACTGTCTGATTCTATTTCTACTAGGGTTTCACTAGCTTTCTACTTTGCCAATAAACATTTGTTAAACTTTCCTAGTTCTCCCATGAAGAGGCAGGGAGAAGACTGGTAGGAGGAGGAGGAAACAGAGAGGAGGCTAGATCTGTATTTCAGAAAGGGTTCCCAGCTTGAGGTGTATAAAGATCCTAGAGCCCTTGCCCAACATGACACTAGTAGGCACAAAACTCCATCTGCTGGAATGCAGAGTCCTAAGCCCCCAGCCTGGTACAGCTTACAGGGTTGTCCTGGGACCATGATAAAATTTAGTGGTCTGCAATGTGACCTAGCAGTGTTGTTATTATCCTTCATGGACTTCTGTTCATTTCATTTGAAACTTTAATGATCTGAAAAAAGGTCTGTAGGCTTTGGAATAGTGTGAGTAAATGTGCTGTTGTGTAGCAAGGCTGAAGAGTGGCTGTAAGCATGAGAAACTCTAAGATCCTGGGTCTGTAGGAAGTTGGCCTGGAATGGAGTCATCAACTCCAGGGGCCAGCAAGTGGCTTTCCCCAAAGCAGCTCACATGTACTGCTATCAACTTTCTGGATTTATAGAAGCCAACCTTCTGACATCATAGGTTACCAAGATGATGGCATGTAGCCAGGTTCTCAGGTAGATGATAAGTTATGCCCTCCACATCACCTCTTAGATCCAGAGCCACTATACTCACCATCCATCCTAATGGGTAGAATGCTTAGACAGGACAAATAAATTTGTTGTATATCTCATTATGGTCTTTTGCATTTCTGGGCCTTTGTGCATCTGTCTTGAATGTCCTTCTTTCCTTTGCCTGGCAAATTCTGAATCATCCTTTAAATCCCAGCTCAAAAGTTGTTTTATTTAATAAGCATTTGCTGAGTTTGGACTGTGGTTTTACTTCTACATAATGGTGAACAGGGGCAGCTCCTCCTTATAGGGCTTAGTCTAGTGGGAGATTGCAATAGTAAATGTTAGGATAGTGAGAGCAATACAGAATGGAGTGGGAACAAGCATGTAGCTGCTTTGCAATGGAGGACAAAGCATGAGAGACATGACCTTTCAGGTGCGAACTGAGGGATAAGTAGGAGTCAGCCAGGTCAAGGCAGGAAGGGAAGGAACATTCTAGACTGAGAAAACACCCTGCATAAAAGCCCTAAGACATAGTAGTACTTGATGCGCTGTTGATATGGCTGATGCATTGTAAGTGAGGCAGGCATTGTGGTAAGGAGATGGAGCAAGACTTTTAAGGACAGGGTTATATTTTGGATTTTATTTTATGTGTAGCAGATGCCATTGAAAGGTATTAAACAGGCAAGTGACATGATCTGATTTACAGTTTAAAAGGCTAGCTCTGTAGTGATCTAGGTGAGATCACAATGAAGGCTTGGACTGGGGTGCTGGTAATGGAAGTGAGGAAGAGGTGGTACAATATGAAATTTAATTTAGAGGCTGAGTGCACAAGATTGTCAGATGTGCTGAATGTGGGGATGAGAGAGAGATGTCAGGAATTACCTCTGTGTTTTTGCTTGAGCATCCGGGCAAATGTTGCTTCTGTTAATTGATAAAGGAATGACCAAGGGAAGAATTGTGTGGGTTGAGGAGTCAAGAGTTTTGCTTTGAACATGTTAAATTTGATATGAAAGAACTAGACTAGAGATGTTGATTTGCCAATCAACAGCATAAAGGAGGTGTGGCAGTTTTTATACATGTCTGCAAAATCTTTGGCACTCCTCCTATTAATAGGTGAGGTCTGTGCCTCTCCTCTTGAATCTGGGCTGGCCTTAATACCTCTGTTGTAACCAACAAAATGCAGCTACTTCCAAGGTTAAGACAATAAAAGCCATGCAGCCTTCAACTGTTTCTGTCAGAACACTGTTCTCCATGATGCTGTTTCTAGAGATGTTCCCTCTCAGGACCCAGCTTCCATGTTGTGAGAAGTAATAAGGAAAGGCCATGTATGGATGCTCCAGTCAACAATCCAAGTTGAAGCTATCCTTCAACCATCACAACCCAGCTGCCAGACATGTGAATTAAGGACCCTACCTCCTGGTTTGGCAACCAGAACCTCCCTCATCTTCTCAGTTTAGGACCCAATCTTTTCCCTGATGGACAGAACTGGAGCTGAGCAACTAATATGCCTATATCTCACCACAAAATCCCCTGTCACATGGAGCTTTGAAGTAGATTCTCCATCTCCAGATGTTCCAGTCAATTAAGTCACATCTGCTTATTTGAGTCTTCCTTTCTGAGGTCTTGGGCATTGTGGAACAGAGACAAGCCAGCTCTGATGCACCCTGTCCACATTCCTGACCCATGGAAATAATAAAAATTGCTGTTTTATGCATTAAATTTAGGGGTAGTTTGTTACATAACAAAAGATAATTGAAATAGGCAGTCACTGAAGCTATCAAGACAGATGAGATCATTCAGTGAGAGTGTGTAAAAGTGATTAGGAGAAGAGCAAAAACACTTTAGGGAACCCTAGCCTTTAAGAGATGAGAGAAGAATAGGAAAATCATGACAAACAAAAAGGTAGCAGGGGGAAAAGTAGGGGTATCAGGAGATTGTGGTGTCATAGAAACCAAAAATAAAGTCATTGTCAACAGTGTCAGATGCTGCTGATAGGTCAAGTAAGATAACTGAAAAAAATGCCTTTAGGTTTTAGTTAACCAGGGAAGTGGTGACTCAGAAGGAGTAGCTTCACTGAGAGCAGGTAATAGAGATAGAATTCTTTTAGAGGAGAGGAGCAGGGATGACAAAGGAAAGACTGGTCTCAGAAGAGAGGCCACCTTTGGTCTGTGACAGAAGGGAACGGCGTGGTAATATGTGAAGATCCCAAGATGGCTGTTGAGTTGTTCACAAGAAGTTTAGGGAGTTCCTTCTGATGGTTTCTGTTCTCCCCAAAGCTGAACCTTTGGAGGGAAAAACAAAGGGAAGGTGTTTTTTTGTTTCCAGTATGTGCTCTTGGCTTACCTGGGGGACCCCTGACTGATGCCAACACTCCCATAACCTTCTCAATGTGGGACCCAACTTTTCTCATGATGGAACTGGAGCTGGGCTACTAATAATCCTACACCTCATTACACAAAACCCTGCCACGTCAAGCTCAGGCCAAGGATATAGTGTGGGGCTTGAGGAGGTCCCTACTAGACCTGTTTGGCCCCTGCATTCCCCCCATTTAGGCACTTCATTGTCTTGGTGTTTAGCTAAATTCTTTTGAAGCTGCCAATCCATATGAGTTGTGTGACAGGCAACAAAAGGATTGGGTTTGTGTTCCTGAGATGGGCTGGTGTAGAAGCCCCAGGATGTGGTGACATGCAGAGATAAAGTGGACCACTAGGGCAGCTGCTGGAAAGCATACTCTGTAGATTTGGCTCTGATCAGAACTCTATTTTACTAATTGGGAAACTAGGTATGACCTTAGGGGAGGGACTTGCCCAACATCATCACACAACATCTGTGACGGCATTGAGCCCTGGCTAAAATCCAGGTGTTCATTCTTCTCAGTGTTTTCTCCATGATATCAAATTGTTGGAGCTCCAGAAACAAGACAGAAGCAAGGCAAAACAGATCCAGGTTGCTCTCTGATGGAAAAGGGTAGGAGGCCCCATAGGGCAGCTTGCCCAGTCAACAAGGGCAGGTACCTTTGGCTTTATTCTAGTGGATGGTCACATGATTAACATTTCTGGGCAGAAGACAGCCTGTGTAATTCAAAGCTGTTGAGACTGAAGAAAGATCCCTGCCTCCAATTCTAGGGCCTCTTTGACGGAGTTTCCCCTAACCGCATTCTTCCTTTTCCATTTCCCTTCTTATTTGTTCCATGTTCTGCTGGAAAGATTCAGAGTTCCAGAGGGCCAGCTCAGACTGGGAAGCCCTCTGAAGGGTGTCATAACACAGATGCATCCTAGATGGGCCAGTCGGTTATGTCTGAGACTTTCAGAGGTTCCTGGTGCTCAGTCATGCCTTCCTCTCCTGCCCTCAGTACTTTAACACAAGAAACTAATAGGTCATTAAATGAACCTCCCAAAAAGAAAGAAAGAAAGAAGAAAGAAAAGAAGAAAGAAAAAGAAAGAAAGAAAGAAAGAAAGAAAGAAAGAAAGAAAGAAAGAAAGAAAGAAAGAAAGAAAGAAAGAAAGAAAGAAGAAAGAAAGAAGAAAGAAAGAAAGAAGAAAGAAAAAAGAACGAAAAAGAAAGAGAAGAAAGAAAAAAGAAAAAAGAAAGAAAGAAGAAAGAAAAAAGCAAATAGGAGCAATTATTTAAGTAGAAAAAATATATTTAAAATGACTTAAAACAGAGCATATTTATTAGTACCTAGATGCCCTTAGAGTTGCTTTAGAAGGTTGCACATTGCTTTTGTTTCCATTAATCACTGATTACGGTTTAGCTAGTTTCCTCTCCACCATGACCCTAAAGAAACCCTCCCCTATGTATCGCTGATCTAAATTAGCATTCATTTATTTATACTTATTGAGTGCCTATTATGTGTTAGGCATTCTTCCAGCAGCTCCTAAAGCTGTTGCTATGGATAGGTCTCTAATGTTCTATCATAAAATACTTGAGTCCAGAGATACCAGTCCCAGTTTGGGATATGGCTTCAAACTCTAGGGAAGTTCAGCAACAGAAGTGCTGATGGGAATAGCTTGAGCTTTTCCCTAAGACTAGGGGAATAATTTTCAGAGGCAAAGTGGTTTCAGAGGGTTCTCAAGGAAACAACCCTTAAATATTGGTATGCAGTTTTGCCAGAGAGGCTGCCATCTGTACCTTGCCTGGCTGTTCTGGGGGTATGGTTGAACTGGTCAAGGGACTGTGAGGTTGTTGCAGCAGCAAGGCATCCATCAATTACCACAGGGCTGGAACATGCAATGAGGGTCAGATTGGCCAAGTCTCAAGAAAACTTTTATATGATTTGAAATGCTCTCCCAAAGAGATTTCCCTTATCATCTAGGAGCCAGGTGATTTCCTCAAGCAGATCTCATGAGATTATTTCCCAGATTTTTCCTAACTCTAAGAAATAAGGGTCATCATCCATTTCCCAACACATGGATCAACCAATCAGACATCCACTCTGCCTAATAACTAAACTATTACCTAAGGGAACTATTGCCTAAGAAAAATGGTAATCAATGGGAAAGAGAAAGCCTTTAGAATTGCAATGAGAATAACTTTCCGTATTTCCTGGGAGTGGGCGAATCTAGCAGAGGAAACAATGCAGGTGTTTCCTTCTCTGTCTTATTAGGTAATGAGACCCTTGAGTCAATCAAAGCTATGTTTTCACGTGGGTTCCATTTTGGATCAACTGTAATAGGTATCTTGCTCAGGGGCTACTCTTTTTCCAGCTTATTTCAATAGTGTTAAGTAGAAAGCAAGGGTGACTTGAGAGTGGGGGTGAAAGACGAGTAATCAAAAAAGTCTCTTGGAGTGCCTTGGTGGCTGTCAGTTGAGTGTCCAACTCTTGATTTTGGCTCAGGTCATGATCTCAGGGTCATGGGATCAAGCCCTATATCCCACATCAGTTTCTTCACTCTGCAGAGAGTCTGCTTGAGATTCTTTCCCTCTCCCTCGGTCCCTCCCACTGCTCATGCACACTCTTTCTCAAATAATCTAAAAAAAAGTTCTCCAGTCTGAGTACAATTCAGAATTTTAATAAACAGCCGCTAAACATTGCACCAAAGCATTTGGAAACACAATTTCTACAGAAAGGCAAAGGTCAGGCTTTCATTCTAAACTCCTTTAGACGATCATTAACAACAGCCCCACCCACCCCACCACCCCCCAACCCCACATACCCACAACACTACACTCTTCTAGTCATGAAATTGCCTACAGACATACTCTTAGAAATAATGGGACTGGCATGCATTATCCCAGCAATGGCAGAGAAGCAGGGGATGGAGGGGATGGATGGGTGCAAAGGCAACCAGTGGCTAATGATAAACCCCTTAGGAGCTTTGTTTAGGGAGTGGGCAGGGAGAGTCTGATTTTGGTGCCATCTGTGGCTTTACTTGGGCTTCTGGGATAATCTGGACTAGTGGCTGGGACTGCCATCTTAATATCATTCCATTGAGCCATGACTATTAGAAGTGGTCTCCTTAGGTGACACATTGTAACTTCTACAAATCTTTTTGGTATCCAAACTGCATGCAGGAGTCAGCAGGACTGTTGAGATTGTGCTGATTCAGAGGTCAAGTGGACCTGGCTTCTCAGTCCTGTCTTCATTTTGGTCTTTGGAAAGGGACCCATGATAGTTCTCTATTACAGACACTTATAAGGTGTCTAGGCAAGTCATTTAAACATCTGAGAGTCAGTTTTTCTATCTTATAAAAATTTTACAATCATAATACATTAAGAACAAATGAGATCAAATGGCCCCTAAGTAATATATTAACAAACTGGTAATAATGATTCACTTGACTGAAAAATCAACTAGACTCCAATTCACCCCTCTAAGAATTGGCATCAATAGAGGACCATAGTTCCCTGACATAGTGAGAGCACAGTTCTTAGATCTGGGCTAGCATTTAGGGTGTGGAGGGCATGGAAGGAATAACTGGACTTTCACCTGCCAGTGGCCCTCTCTTTAGAGCCAGACTTTAAGCTTTTACCACCCAGCCCAAATCTCTTGCCTCATCCAGTATTTGACTAGTTGCCTTGGCAGGGAGGTGACTTTCCTACCCAATTAAAAAAAAATATTGTGTAGGCATTTGATCTAGATCTTTTTGTTTCTGTTTGTCCCTTTTTAATATAAATTACAAAAATACTTGATCCTTTTCCTGAAGAATTTGCAGACAGTAATGAGTCCAAACTAAGCAGTGTCCAGCTGACAAGGGAGGGTCAAAGGGCTTTTCTGAAGGGAGAGATATACCAAAGAAGATACTATTTTCCTGAGCAGCTGAACATGGCAGAGCATCAGCCATCTTGAGGCCAGGCTGGCCTAATTGGTTCTGTTTTGGCTATATATCATTGACATTAGTGAGTTTCAACAGTCCCCACTAACCTCCAAGCCAATAAAGAGGCTGGGGCCAGGTTTAGAGGTTAGCACTGGCTCCTGCCTTTGCTAGCAGTACTTTTGCATAGTGGGCCCAGCTGTAGGTAAAGGAAATAGCAAGCCAGGACCATATGGGATAGCCTGGTTCGTGAACGAGTCAGAATCACCTGATCTGGACCAGTCAAGAATCCTCCTTGGTCTGGACCACTCAAATAGCCAAGTTTCCCACTACAAGCAGTTGAGTCTCCTGTTCTTTTTGCAGTGGGCAGAGTGCAATAAAATACATGCAGTGCCCTCAGCTGGGGGAGACTGACAGACTAAGATGAGCAACTAAACAAATGGCAGTGTTTGGCTCTGATGAGGGTACACTCAGCAATGTCAGGGGGACAAGTAATTTTTCTGTTATTATTTTTTTCATTGAGATTCATAAATATGAATTGAGAGTCACAGCTTGGTAGAGAGTTAAAAAGAAGAATCCTGAAATACAGAAAGGGGAGCCCTGGGGTTTGGGGGCCTGGATGCTTCCTAGGGTATACAGTGCTCTGGTTGCTGCATCACCACTATCTAGTGTTTGCGGATCATGCCCTTGATAGCTGACTCCCGGTTGACATAGGTGGCCCAGTAGACCAGATTAAAAATGGCAAAAAGCACAGGAAAGATGATGCGGGAAATTTTGTCAACCTTGCTGACACTGTTGTAGGTCTTGGTCTCAGTCGGGATGTCCTGCACGTAGTTGGTCTTGGGTGAAGCAATAATTGTTGGGGTTGAGGAGGCACTGGGAGCAGCGCCCTTGGAGATAGTGGAGAACTCAGTTTCCTTGGCCAGATTGATGGGATAGGTGGTCCCCACGATGTTGAAGGTGGTGCTGGTTTTCTTTGTTGGGGCTGCTGGTGTTTTCTTCTAGGAGCCAGAAAAAGTAGGGGAAAAGGGGGGACAAAACAAAAGCTAATTAATTCATTATACAGAGCACCTTCAGAGGCTGTAGGGAGGAGGAGCCATGAGGGAAGTTAAGAAACAGGGGCCAGGAAGCCAATAGCACTGAGTAGCCAGGTTTGTGTCTAAGGATAATTGAAGATGAGCTTGAAACAGAAAACTTGCATCATCCTGGTTTACTAGCTATGTGGCTTTGGCCAAGTCACTTCTCTTTGTGTTTTAGTCTCTTCATCTGTAAAATGAAAATCAAAATATTTGGCAGGGTTGTTGGGAGGATCAGATGAAAGAATGGTGGTAAGAATCACTGGAAAACTGTGAAATGTTGGTCACATGTAGGGTCTTATATAGTCATGTGATTTGATCCTCACAGTAACCCTATCAAGTAGGTAGGTGAGATTACTCCCATTTGACAGATGATAAAACTCAGCCTCAGACTGAGTAGCAGAGCCCACACTAGCCACCTGGGCTCCTGACTTTTATCCAGGGCTGTACTGTGTTGCTTTCTATAGGTGCGAGGCACTTTTTGGTTACCCGAGAAATAACTCCAAAAGGCTTCAACCATCAAGTGGCACATCCCCTGTGAGGAAGAGAGCTATGTGAGTCTGAAAGTCATTTCATCTTAAAGACACAATAAATACTATGGCATGTTTACATGCATCATTACAACAGTATTTCACCCTTCATGCACTGTAAATGTGTTCAGCAAACTAGGGGGCACACCAGGGTTTTCCACTCATACATGGATGCAGGCAGGAGCCAAGGCCTCCCCAGGGAGCTATGCAAATATTTCCCTCTGACACAGCAAGCCCCTGGCTGTTTCTGCCTTTGTTATGACACTGCCCTTTGTAAATTTTTTTTCAGAATAAAAACTCAATGAGAAACAAACATGCACACATGTGCCCATTTGTTCCCACATATATGATTTGTGTACACATGGACCCTCTATGAAGAAAAGGAAACAAAGCTCAGGTCTAAATCAGAAGAAAGTGGCTGAGCTCATAGTCTATAGTGATTGCTGCCTCCCTCTGCACTCTGGCCTTTTCTTCTTTCCATCCCTTTTTGTTTCTAGGGAAAAGTTGGGGATAGATGAGCTTCAGAAATGCCCACGAGTATTTGATGAAGAGTGATAACTACTTGCATTGCCCTAATTTCACACACCTCATTTGTTCCCTTTCTCAGTGTTATTTTGCTTCCCAGCATCTGTAATTTTACTTTACTCCTCTGCTTCTTGTTTCCTTCCAGGGTTTCTCTACTCCCACCTTCTCTTACTGACCCCTTTCTCCTAATCTCTTTATTTTCTTCTTTACATCAGAGTCCCTACCATTTTGATTTTCCTCATTTTAGAACATACTGCCATTTACCTTCCTGATTCAAGTATAACTTTGCCAAATATTTACTGAATATCTACTGGGTCAAAGCTATGCTAGGTATTTAGGGATAGGTGGGAAGGTTAAAAGATGAATCCATTTCAATCCCTGTTTTCTAGGAGTTTACAGTCCAGTGGGGCAGAGAGCTGTAGGAACACATTAGTGCTATATAATATGATCAGAGTTCTAACAGATATGGGCAAATTATAACATATATGATGAGAATTCAGTAAAACAAGGGACAAAGTACCTATAGATGTTGGAAAAGGTAGCTCAGAGAAGGCAATGAAGTTTGTGACCTGGGTCACAGAAGATAAGCAGGAGCTCATCAGATGAAGATGCAGCACAGGCTAAGGGCACTGCTTGTTTGAGGGGATGATAAGAAGTCTGTTGTAGCTGGATCACAGTGTACATGGCAAAGGCTTTGTATGCCATGCCCTCCTGCTCTGCCTGCCCATGCTGACTTTAGAGTTTTCAATCAATCAGAGAGGGGGTGTGGGATAAATGAGTGTTGGTTTAAGTACATGAACCATCTCACTAATAGGTCTTTTTATAAAGCAATACTGTTCTTTCTCTTTAAGAATTGCAGCCACATTGCTACACATGGAAGGGGGACAGAGCTCTAAGGCTTCTAAGAGCCTTGTAAGTGCCTTAAATACTACATGGGATTCATTTATAATTAGCAACTTCATTGTGTGAATAGAGGCCTGGTGCTAAATGCCTCTGCTATTAAATAGCACTTTACTTGTTTGCCTGCTTATTAATTTGCTTAGTAATCTCTTTTTTTCTTTTTGTGGATAGACAAAGAAAAAAGGAGAAAGGAAAGAAAAGAACCCCACTACCTTGACTTTGCTAGAATCTTTCATGTTATTTCATTTAGTCAACATTTAAGCTGGTTATGACCAAGTATCTGAAACAATCATTCCAAACAGCAAACACTTTCTTTAGCTTCATAAGTCTTTTTTGTTCTATAGGTGAGGAGAAGCAGCAGTTGATTTAATCTCAGATTTTTAAAGCAATAAAGGAAAATTACCTTTTAATTTCCCTTGCCCTTTCCAACATGGCACATTTTAATCAACCATTTTAATTTTTACCTAAATTGTCAAAGAAGGAAATCAAAGCAAAAGCTGTACTGTCAAGAAGACAGAAACAGGAGGTAGAGATTAATGGTTAATCCATTTCTGTTTCTAGTTTTCAATATTTCCCTATGCTCTGGAATTTGATAGATACAAATTAGATTTAGTTTTGACCAAGTTGTGATTCTCTTCATTCCTTCCTAGTCAAGTGCCTGACTTAGGCATGTCATAGAGGTTTAGTGAAAAAAAGATGACCCTCCTCCCATTGAAGATTCTCAATCTGATTTCCAGTTTGTTCCTCCTTAGTCTTGACCTCTCCTATACAGAGAATATATCTTTATAGTTCAGCTGGGAGTAATACCCACACCCCCAAACTGAAATTGACTCATGCATGTGGGTGCGTGTGTGTGTGTATGCGCACAAATTCCCCCAAGCAGTATGACTCCCAGGACACCTTTCCATCTAGAAAGCCATCTTATATGGATTTTGGGATGAAGCAATGAAAAATTGTATGGACCAATGCATGTCCAATTCAAGGGTTTTCCTCAGATGGCATTCCTGTCTATTGTTCTAGAAATGCTAATTACAGGGTTAGTTGGAGCCCTGAATGTACTTGATACTCAGCCAGGACCTCAGAGTATATGCAGATATGGCCCAGTGTTTCTGAATCCACCCCATAACAGACATTCAACTTTCCTGAACCCCAGTTTTCATAAGTGGAGCAAAGTAATGACATATAAGCTACGAGAGACTCAAAGACAAATCAGAGAAGTGACAAAAAAAGTCCAGGACCAGATGGCTTCATGGGTAAATTCTACAATACATTTAAAGAAGAGTTAAACCTATCCTTCTCAAATTATTTTTAAAAGTTGGAGAAGAGAGAACACTTCCAAACTCATTTTATGAGGCCAGCATTACCTTGATATCACAACCAGACACCACACACACACACATATTACAGCCCAAGATCCCTGATGAACTTACATTCCAAAACCCTCAACAAAATATTAGCAAATCAAAT
Organism: Zalophus californianus; assembly: GCF_009762305.2. Lineage (NCBI taxonomy): Eukaryota > Metazoa > Chordata > Mammalia > Carnivora > Otariidae > Zalophus > Zalophus californianus. The sequence goes on along the minus strand of NC_045612.1, from coordinate 3,318,952 downwards.
CTAACAGTACATTAATTAAAAGGATTATATAGCATGATCAAGTGGGATTTATTCCAGTGATGCAAAGATGGTTCAAAATCCACAAATTAATGAATGTGATACACCACAATAACAAAAAAAAGGATAAAAATCATATGGTCATCTCAATAGATGCAGAAAAAAGCATTTGACAAAATTCGACATCCATTTATGATAAAAACTCTAAACAAAGTGAGGATAGAAGAAGTGTACCTCAACATAATAAAAATCATATATGACAAGTCCACAGCTAACATACTCAAAGGTGAAAAGCTGAAAACTTTTTCTCTAAGATCAAGAACAAGACAAGGATGTCCACTCTCATCATATTTTATTCAATATAGTATTGCAGGTCCTAGCCACAGCATAAAAGAAATAAAAGTCATCCCAATTAGAAAAGAAGTAAAACTGTCATTATTTGCAGATGACATGATACTATATATAGAAAACCCTAAAGACTCCACTGAAAAACAACTAGAACTAATACATTCAGTAAGGTTGTAGGATACAAAATTGACATACAGAAATCACTTGCATTTCTATACACTAATAATGAGCTAACAAAAAGACAAATTAAGAAAATCCCATATGATTTCACTCTTATGTGGAATTTAAGAAACAAAACAGATGAACATAGGGGAGAGGAAGGAAAAATAAAATAAGATGAAAACAGAGAGAGAGAGACAAACCACAAGAGACCTTTAACTATAGGAAACAAACTGAGGGTTGCTGGAGGGGAGGGGAGTGGGGGGAAGTGGTAACTGGGTGATGGGCACTTGATGTAATGAGCACTGGGTGTTGTATGCAAACAATCACTAAATTGTACCTCTGAAACTAATAGTATATGCTGATTAAATTGAATGTAAATAAAAATTTTTAAAAATGCAAAAAAAAAAATTTCATTTACAGTTGCATAAAAAATAATAAAATACCCAGGAATAAATTTAACCAAGGGGGATTTATGACATTGATGAAAGAAATTGAAGACAACACAAATGGAAAATTATACTGTCTCATGGATTTGGAGAATTAACATTTTTAAAAATGTCCATACTACCCAAAGCAATCTATGGAATTCAATGCAATCCCAGTCAAAATACCAATGGTGTTTTTCACAGAACTAGAACAAAAAATTATAAAATTTGTATGAAACCACCAAAATACCCCAAATAGCTAAGCAATCTTGAGAAAGTGGAACAAAGCTGGAGGTATCATGCTCACTGATTTCAAACCATACTACAAAGCTATAGTAATCAAAATGGTATGGTACTGGCATAAAAATAGACATATGGATGAATAGAAAAGGGGATCCAGAAATAAACCTATGATTATATAGCCAATTAATCTCTGACCAAAGGAGGTAAAAAGATCAAATGGGGGAAAGGCAGTTTCTTCAATAAATGGTGCTAGGAAAACTGAACAGCTACATTCAAAAGAACAAAACTGGACTACTGTCTTATACCATATACAAAAATAAACTCAAAATGCATTAAAGGTGTGAGTGGAAGATCTGAAAACATAAAACTTCTAGAAGAAAACATAGGCAGTAAGCTATTTGTCATCAGTCTTAGGAATATTTTTTAAGACAAAAATCTCCTTAGGAAATGGCAACAAAAGCTAAAATAAACAAATGGGATTATATCAAACTAAAAAGCTTCTGTACAGGAAAGGAGACCATCAACAAAATGAAAAGACTACATACTAAATTGGAGTAGATATTTGTAAGTCATACATCCAACATATATAAGGAAGTTATGCAACTTAATATAAAAATAATCAACCTGATTAAAAAATTGGCAGAGGACTTGAAAATATACAGATGGTCGATAGACATGAAAAGATGCTCAACATCACTAATCATCAAGGAAATGCATATCAAAACTACAATGAAATATTCACCTCACATTGGTCAGAGTGGCTATTATCAACAAGACAAAAAAAAAAGTGTTGGTGAGGTTGTGGAGAAAAGGGAACCTGCATATACTGTTGGTAGGAATGTAAATGGATTCTGGTACTATGGAAAACAATATGAAGGTTCCTCAAAAATTTAGAAATATCATATGATCCAGTAATTCCACTACTGGGTATTTACCTAAAGAAAATGAAAACACTAACTAGAAGGGATACATAGACCCTATGTTTATTGCAACATTATTTACAATGGCTAAGATATGGAAGCAACCTAAGTGTCCATCAATAGATGAATGGATAAAGGAGATATAGCATATATATACAATGGAACATTACTCACCCATAATAATTAAATCTTGTCATTTGCCACAACATGGATGGACCTAGAGGGTATTATGCTAAAATAACTCAGAGAAAAACAAATACCATATGATTTCACTTATATGTGGAATCTAAGAAAACAAAACAGAAATGGACTCTAGATATAAGAAACTTGGTTACTGGAGAGGGGAAGGATTGGGGGAACAGGTAAAATAGGTGAAAAGGATTAAGAGGTACCAACTTCCAGTTATAAAATAAATCGTGGAGATGTAATGTATGGCATAGGGAATACAGTCAATAATATTATAATAACTTTGGTGACAGTAACTATACTTATGGGGATCCTTTCATAATGTATAAAATAAATCATGGTATACACTTGAAACCAATAAGATATTGTACTATTAAGATAATATGTAAGATATTGAAACTAATAAGAAATTGTCAATTATACTTCAGTAAAAAAGGCAAAAAAAAAAATCCAAAAAACAAAATGGAAAAAACCTAATCAACCCAGTTTTTAAACCGGCAAAGGACTTGAATAAACATTTCTCTAAAGATATACAAATGGCCAACAAGCATTTGAAGAGATGCTTAACAAGCACTAGTCATTAGGGAAATGGAAATGAAAACCACAATGAGAGGGGCTCCTGAGTGGCTCAATCGGTAAAGCATTTGACTTCAGCTTAGGTCATGATCTCAGGGTCCTGGGATCCAACCCCACATCACATCGGGCTCACTGCTCAGCAGGGTGTCTATTTCTCCCTCTCTTTCTGTGCCCCCCACTCGTGCTCTTTCCCCCTCTCTCAAATAAATAAAATCTTAAAAAAAAAAGAAAACCACAATGAGGTACCTACCACCTCAGAGCCATTAGGATGTCTTCTATCAACAACAACCACAATAAAACAGAAAATAACAAGTGTTGACAATGATGTGGAAAAAATGGAGTCCTTGTGCACTGTTGGGAATGTAAAATGGTGCAGCCACTATGGAAAATGGTATGTTGGTTCCTCAAAAAATTAAAAATAGAATTAAAGTGTGACCCAGCAATTCTAGTTCTGGGTATATATTCCCCAAAATTGAAAGCAAGGCTTCAAAAAGATTTGTACACCCATGTTCATAGCACCATAACTCCCAAGAGCAAAAAGCAAATGCAACTGAAGTGTCTATAGAGAAAAGAATGGATAAGCAAAATGTGGTCTAACCACACAATAGAATATTATTCAGCCTTAAAAATGAAGGATATTCTGATACATGCTAGGTCATGAATGAATGTTGAGGACATTATGCTAAGTGACATAAGCCAGTCACAAATGACAATTTTTATATGATTCCACTTAAGGTACTTAGAGTATTCAGATTGATAGAGACAGAAAGTAGAATGGTTGCTAGGGGGAGGGTAGAGGGGAGAATGGGGATTACTTGTTTAATGGGTAGTTTCAATTTGACCTCCTTGAGAGAAGGGGCCATGTTTTACTGTTCACTGCTGTACACCCAGCACCTAACACAGAACCTACCATGTAGTAGACACACAGTAAATACTTAACAAATGAATGAATAACTGCAATTTCTCAAAATCCATCATTCTGTTTGCTTTCTTAACCAGACCTGGCCAGGTGGTGTATTACTGCACTCATTCCCTAGCATCATCAACTTCCTCAGTCACTCCAATCCAACCCTTCTACTTGTTTCTGAAAAAAATTTCCATAGCCATTGATGGATTGGTGGCATTTATAAGCTTATATTCTTGAATTATTCTAGTCCTTCAATCTGTGCCTGCAATCTTCCTATGTGTTCATAATCAATTGTTTTCTATTTCTTATAAAGTCTATTTTAAATCTTAACAATTCCTTTTACCTTTTCCATGAGGGATGAAAAAACCATTATATGAAATTTACTTTAACTCACTGTGTACCTTTCTACCCACCAAAACATAGATAGTATTTGAAAGCAGGTCAGGGGTAGAGAAGTATGATATATGCTAGTCAGAGAAAATCCAAGCAGGTAAGCAGAGATCTGAATAAAATGAGGAAGCAAGTCATGAAAAGATCTGAAAACAAAACTTTCAGAGAGAAAGGATAGTAGTGACAAAGCACTTGCCCTTAGAAGGTGAGTGACATGTACAAAGATCATAAAGGAGGCCAATGTGACCTAAGTGGAGTGAATGATAAAAAATTAAAAAAAAAAAAAGATTGGGATGGGGTAATTGGGTGATGGGCATTAAAGAGGCCATGTGATATGATGAACACTGGGTGATATACTCAATTAATGAATCATTGAACATTATATCAAAAACTAATGATGTACTATACCTTGGCTAATTGAATTTAAATAAAAAAAATTTTTTTAAGAAGAATGGTAAAAGGTAGCATCATAGATCTTGGGACCAGATCCTATAAAGCTTTGAAGGTCATGGTAAGGATTATGGATTTTGATCTAAGTATGTTGGGAAGCCATTAAAGTATTTTGAGCAAAATTTTTCTAATTTACAATTTTAAATGAACATTCTGACTATTGGGTATAGAACAGATGGTTAGTGGAGGAATAAAATTAAGAGGCCAATCCATTGAAGCTAGGAACACATATGGAGACTTGTGTGCAAAGGGAAATATCAAGGAAAAAAGGGAACAACAGGAAATCCTGATATATGATAATCCGAGTGAACATCTGAAGCTTCAGAGGAGACATCTTTAGTATAAAAGAGTGGAAGGTTAATGGTCTGAGAGCAATATTGGGGTTAGGAAGATGTGAAATACATTTCTAGAAAATGGGGTAAGAATAACAGCTTCTGCCAAGCAAAAAGGTAGCAGAAGGGAAGTCTCAATTGAGAAATGGGTGTCAGTTAAGACAGGAGTTATTGGAGTAAAAAATAAATATTTTCAGTAAAAAAAAAGCTGGTAATACCAAATGGTTTATTTTCCAGTGAACAGGAGTTCCTGAGAGAAATGAGTGAAAGCTTAAAAAGGATGGGAGGATAAAGTCTGGGAAAAAGCACAGTACAGTACAAAGATAAAAAGTGAAGTGAGGATTAGGGGTGCCTGGGTGGTGCAGTTAGTTAAGCATCTGGCTCCTCGTTTTAGCTCAGATCCTGATCTCATGGCTCTTGAGATAGAGCCCCACATCGGGCCCCGCACTCAGTGTGAGTCTGCTTGGATATTCTCTCCTTCTGCCCCTTCCTCCACTCATGCTCACTCACTCTCACGCTCTCTCTCAAATAAATAAATCCTAAAAAAAAAAAAAAGAAGTGAAGGGAGGATAAATAATCACACAAGAAACTACAATTAGGACACTGACCAGGGGTGACACAGAGGTAAGCCCTGTAGAGCATATGACCTCACATATTTACAATGAAGTTTATCATGAGGCTTTGATATCTGGTGGCCATTCCAAACATACTAATATCATTGGCTGACTTAACTTTTATGGTCTTCCTGGAAAAACAAAACATTAGAACAAGCATACAGGCAATCAGACTGATTCATTTCCAAAGCCCTCACCTAGTGGTGGAAACAGTAACAGTGCTTGGCAAGTGGGATAATGCAGAGCTTATCTGATAGAACTGGCCACAGGCTCTATTCTAGTTTATGATGTCAGATGTGTCATCCAAGTGAAAAACAATGACTGAGCTTGGAATGGTTGCAAATAATGTAAACTAGTTATGAAAATCCTATATATAAAATGAGCACAGAGGAGACAATAATATTGGAAAGATAAGAAAAATAGAGTGAGAGAGCCACATGAAGTGAGCATTAAAGCACAAAGCAGTTTGCATGAGGTAAAGGAGTAGGTAATGATCTGGAAGCAGCAAGGAAGGAATGGCAGGGTGGCTTACACTTGAACTGTCAGCTGAGGAAGTAGTTTCCTCAAGAAACAGCCAATTTAAGGTAAACAGAAAAAAAATGGAGAGAGAGTATTTTGTTTTTTTTCTCTCCTATGACCGTCAGCACTTGGTCCTGTATCAGGGCTCTGTATGTATATGCATATATACCTTACTTTCTTTTTTAGACAATCAGCTTCTGAGTACTAGGGCCATGCTATGTTTAGCTCTGCATCCCACGTATATTTCAAAAATGATTGCTGTTTTTGTTTCAATCGATTCATCAATGATAGAATACTATTGTTGTCAGGGCATTTATGTCTACCATAGAACAGGGTAGGAAGACTACCAGTTTATGAGTACAACTTAACCCACAGTGAATTTTATTCACCGCAAGGGGTGACTCAATTTGTGGCTGTATTTACAGGAATGCCCCACAGATTTAAAAGCCATTAATAATGATAAACTAAATTTTTCCAAGATGTGGATGGAAGTTGAATATATTCTCTAATGTAAAATATTATTCTAGAGCATTCAAATATTTTTTAAGAAGGAAAATCTTTTTTTAAAAGATTTTATTTATTTATTTGCAAGAGAAAGAGAGCATACAAGCAGGAGGAATAGCAGGCAGAGGGAGAAGCATGCTCCCTACTGAGCACAGAGCCTGATGCGGGACTCAATCTGAGCCAAAGGCAGATGTTTAACTGCTGAACCACCCAGGCATCCCTCAAATATTCTTATAATAAGAAAAAGAAGCTAAGAATTACTGCATTTCCAAGATTTAGGTAAGAATTTATGACTATTTTAAAAGTAATTCTTTTTTAAAAAAAAATTTAGAGGGGGAGGGTCAGAGGGAGAGAAAGAATCTTAAGCAGGCTCCATGCCCAGCACAAGCCCACAAGGCTCAATCTCATGACCCCTGAGATCATGACTGGAGCCAAAATCAAGAGTTGGATGCTTAACTGACTGAGCCACCCGGGTGCCCCTAAAAGCAGTTCTAAGAATAATCTTTTTTTTTTAAATGTAGAGGCTTATTTCTTCATTTTATTTGCTTTTATTAATTTTAAAAAAGTTTAATCAAAGTAACACAGTTTTTAAAAAAAGAACTTAAAGGCTTATAATGAAAACCAGAAAACCCTTACCTCAATGTACTCACCACTCAACTTGTCCAGCAAGTCTTATTTTTAATTCTCTTAAGTGATATTTCTAAATGTCTAAATAATATGCTTATAATGCTATTAGTTTCACACATAACCAATCTTTTTTGATAATGATTTACTTCATTAATGTAACCCTTCCCGCATCCTCCAATACAATTATAACAATATTTTTAGTTCAATCAATAATCAGTGGTAACATCATTATAAATGACTATATAAATACATCTAGCCTCCTGCCCCAAACTAGACTAGTTCCTCTCCAGGCTTGCTTGGTGCATACCTTTCATTTTAGGACTTCTGATCACTTATTTCCTCTGTTGCATACTTTCTTTTCTGGATCCATTGTCTTTGTCTTTTACATTCTATTCTTTGTTTTAATAGAACATATCCTCCAGTATCTTCCTAAGGTGGAGTGCATAGGAAAGTTCTGAGATCTTAGAGGTCTGAAAATGGCTACTGTACCTCTTCATTTAATTGATACTTTGGCTAGGCACAGGATTCTAGGTTGAAAAGCATGTGTCCCTCAGATTCATGAGATTTACTACTCCGCTGTCTTCCATCATCCAGTATACTTGAGAAGTCTGATGCCATTCTGTAACCATTTCTTTGCAAAAAAACCCCACATTTCTTTCTTTTTTAGATTATCACTTCATCTCTGGTTTTCTGAAATTTCATGATGATATACCTTTATGTGGGCCTATGAAGTCACTTTCAATCTGGAGTCTTATGTATTTCCATTTGTAAAAATGTCTTGTATTAGTTCTTTGTTAGTTTCCTTCATTCCCTTTTCTCTGTTCACTCACTCTGCAGCTTCTGAGTTGGATTACTTGCTGGATTCATCCCTAAGTCTCTTGCCTTTTCTCTTACATTCTCTCTTTTTTTTTCATTTTGCCCTACTTGTAAGGAGATTTTCCTCAGTTATTTTCCCATTTCTCTATTAAAATTTTTATTTTGGCACTTCTTTTTAATTTCAAGAGCTCTTCCTTATTCTCTGATTTCCTTTTATATTAGCATCTTATTGCTTTATGGATATATTTACAAATATAAAAGTTAGAATTTTCTTTAATCCCTAAACTATCCCTGTTTCCTCCAAGATGAGTTTTTACAAAAAAATCTTTGCTTTTCTCTTTCACATTGCAAACTTCACTTTGATAATCCTTGATATGCCAATATTATTTGACAGCATAAAAGATGTATGTATGCTAAGTGTACCTGAGCTGAGCTTGTTGACTTAAATCCATGATTTAAGATCAGTTGGAAGCAGGTAATTCTTTATGGGGTACTTCAAAATGTCAGTATGTAATGGTCTTTATTCTGGAGAAATTCAGCTTCTTTAAAAACTTCTGCAATTCTTCTAGAAAGTATACATTTGGCTGCAGACATTTTATATGTTGGGCAGGCTCTGTACACAGACTTTTAAACATTCTTCCTAGTTGCTTTATTCTCTGCTATACCAAGCACCTCAAGCCCTGAGTTTCTCTAGGGTTCTATCTTACTCTAGCTTAATAGATTATTCTTATTCTCTCTTTCCACATTCATTCTTCTAAAAAAATGTATTAAAATCTCTTGTCTGACTGAAATCCCATCTCCAGTTCTCCTGGTGTTTATTTATACCTATTTTATTTCTTTACTCTCATTTTAGTGGGTTTGTCAGAGGAAGCAGTGATAAACACATGTAGTTGATCCTCAGAAGCCCACAATTCATCTACTTTTCAGAATGCAATTATAAGGTAGTCATTTGTCTTCATTTGTAAATGAGGTTTTGTTTCTACCTATTCCTTCTTTTCCTTTCCTTTATAATCTCTCCTGTCACATTTTATCTAATCTCTAACCATAGTACAAATCAAATAAATTTTTAAATCATTTATATTATTTTTAAATCCATTCTAGCTTTATAAATCAAATAAGGTTTAATATGTTTCTCTAAAGGAGGAAAAAACTAAACTGAGTTATAATTAGATACCAATATTTTTATTTTCAATGCACTTCATTTTTTCTGTGGGTCAGTGGTTCTCACTGTTAGTTCCTTCACATCGTAGCAGGATAGACAAAGTATAGCACCCTCACATTAAAGATCCATTTTTTGGTGATATATATTTTCTTGATTATTTTTTTAAATTTTATTTTGTTATGTTAGTCACCATACATTACATCATTAGTAAAGATCCATTTTTATGTGTTCTGTAGGGTTTTTTTTTTCCAAATCTCAAAATTGCTTTCTTTTAGATAACTTAAATGGATTGACCATAGAGAGGGACTAAAGAAAAAGACTGATATCATCATCTTTGCAGAAGAGTTTTAGATGATTCTTTTTGTCCTTTTTTTTAATTTTCAGCACTCCTTGGAATTGGAGAAATGGTCATCATTTTTGACATCCAAAGTCTCTTACTAATCTATTCTAGTTCTCTGTCTGCCTTCAAACCATTCCTGCACCTCTTCCTAGCCATAAAAACAGTCCACCACATTTTCCAAAAGACATACATAACAGCCTTTCAGATATCTGAAATTAGCAATCATCATTCCCTTGAGATATGTCCATTATGGTAACCAAACTGGAACAATATTCTTTAAACATGGCTCAACCAGTATAGAATAAAAAGGGCTTATTATCTCACTTGTTCTAGGTAATTCTTATCTCAAACTCAAATCAAATTTGGCTTTTTGAAAGTTACACCAGATGGAAGGCTTACATTAAATTTGCTTTTTCCCTATATCCCAGCATCTTTTTTATAATGGGCAATTATTATTAAGCTTTCCTAAAAGAACTAATGTGGGGGTTTTTTTTTGTATCTATGTATAAGAATTTGATTCAGCTAAGGTTAATCTCTTGTTTCAGCCTGTTCTCTCAAACTTCAGAAATTCTTTTTGATTCATAATTCAGGAGATAATCTTCTCTAACCAACATTCATTAATGCCAACTTACAAATTTGAATTATTGATGACAACATTTAAGAGGAAAGGATCAAAGATGAACCCCTATGGACTATCACAGGGATGTCCATTCAGGTTGACATCCATTCATCAGTCAATTCTATTTGATTTCAATTAGTCAACCAGTGACATCAGCCTAAATGTACTATTTTTTCAACTGCTGTTTCTTCTTCATGAAGGCATAATTAAAAAAAGTAGTTAGAGGTCTTGATAAAGTATATGATATTCCCTGGTTTACCAGTCTAGTAAACTTTTAATACAATTTTTAAGGTTAGTTTGACATAATTTCTTCTTAGTGAATTCAGGCGGGATATCAGTGATTAGTGCTAACTGCTCTTAAAGCATCTGTTTAATAATATATTCTATGTAGCTTTCAGTTTAATATGTCAGAGTAAGGACATCTTTGCTTCCTTCTCTTCTCTGGAACCAAGTAAAAACTATAAGGAAAATGGGAGAAACTCAAACTCCAGTTTTGATGAAATGTGAAAGCATTTTTAACCTTGATCCCAAAAAATAAGGACTCCCAAAGGCAGTAAAAATTGGATCAGGGTGAAGAATACACTGAGGATGCCTCTTATTCTGGAATTCAGACCAAGAATAGAGTCCTAAAAGATGGGTGGCATGACCTGAGTGAGGAAACAAATAGCTCCCATTTTGAAAAAAAAAATCAGTCTTTAGACTGGTACTGAGAACATGCTGAAACATTGTTTGACCACCATGTAGTGGCAGAGGAGGTGGAGACTAGAAAAATTAAAGGATATAATACTATACATACATACATACACATACAAATGCCCACAGACACCTCTGCACCATACATAGAGGACTTTCCTATGAGCAAGGAAAACTTCCTGGTAGTTAGAAGCAGAATCAAAGATATAAGGAGGAGTACTCCTAAGAATTTTATAGATAACAGACAATGATCAAATTAATTAGTCTCAACTACTCACTACTATCCTACTCATTCTCTCAGTCCCTCCCCAAAATGAGACTGTCACACATAGCAGTGCTAGTAAAGAATTCCCCTAATGCAACTTCAAGTATTAATTGAAAACAAACAAATATGGTACTGATGCAAAATGTGTTGCAAAAAGGGGGGAAATGACCAATAAATAATTGTGGAACAACATGAAAAAGCAAACATAAAACACATAAAAAATAAGTCAACGAAGATTATAAAATTAATATAAGGAAAAATAATACTACCACAAAAATGAAGGTGAATAGACACTGGTAAAAACGGTCAGACACATGGAAGACAGGCTTGAGAAAAATGAGCAAAGTGAAATGGAAAATAACAGTTAAAAATTATTAGAGAAAAATAATAGATATGGAAGACAAAGAAAGCTCTATGATATGTATAATTTGTGCTTCTAGGAAGAGAACAGAACACAGATATGTTTTAGGAAAGCTTTCCTAAAACAAAGACAATTGTGAATCTGTAGGTTTCTTCTCAAAATATTCCAAAAAATAGAAATGGAAGGAAAACTTCCAAATTCATTCCATGAAGCCAACATTACCCTGATTCCAAAACCAAAGACTCCACTAAAAATGAGAACTACAGGTAAATATCCCAGATTAACATGAATGCAAACATTCTCAACTAGATACTAGCAACAGTACATTAAAAGGATCATTCACCACGATCAAGTGGGATTAATTCTGGTGCTATAAGGCTGGTTTAATATTGCAAACCAATCAATGTGATACAACACATTAATAAAAGAAAGGATAAGAACCATATATTTCTTTCAATAGATGCAGAAAAAGCATTTGACAAGGTACAACATCAATTCATGATAAAAACCCTGAACAAAGTAGAGATAGAGGGAACATACCTCAACATTAATAAAGGCCACATATGAAAAATTCACAGTGACAATCATCCTCAATGGGGAAAAACTGAGAGCTTTTCCTCTATGGTCAGGAACAAGACAAGGATGTCCACTCTCACCACTGTTATTTAACATAGTACTGGACGTCTAGCCTCAGCATTCAGACAACAAAAAGAAACAAAAGTCATCCAAATCAGCAAGGAAGAAATCAAATTTTCACTACTTGTAGATGGCATGATACTCTATAGAAAACCCAAAGCCTCCACCAAAAATATCACTAGAACTGATACACAAATTCAGTAAAGATTTAGGATACAAAATCAATATATAAAATCTGTTGCACTTCTATACACCAATAATGAAGCAGCAATGAAGATGAAGAGAAATCAAGGAATTGATCTCATTTACAATTGTATCCAAAACCATAAGATACCTAGGAATAAACCTAACCAAAGAGGTAAAAGATCTATATTCTGAGAACTATAAAACACTGATGAAAAAAATTGAAGATGACACAAAGAAATGGAAAAACATTACATGCTCATGGATTGGAAGAACAAAATTGTTAAAAGTTCTATACCATCCAAAGCCATCTACACATTTCATGCCATCCCTATCAAAATACCAACAGTATTTATCACAGCACTAGAACAAACCATCCTAAATTTTGTATTTAACAAATATTGTTAAAATACCCAAAGCAATCTACTCATTTAAAGCAATCCCTATCAAAATACCATCAGTGTTTTTCACAGAGCTAGAACAAACAATCCTAAAATTTGTATGGAACCATAAAAGACCCTCAAATAGCCAAAGCAATCTTAAAAAAGAAAAGCAAAGCTGAAGGCATCACAATTTCAGACTTCAAACTATAATACAAAGCTTTAGTCATCAAGATAGTATGGTACTGGCACAAAAAGACACTTAGATCAATGGAACAGAATAGAAAACCCAGAAATGAACCTGCAAACTATATGGCCAACTAATCTTTGACAAAGCAGGAAAGAATACCCAATGGAAAAAGGACAGTCTCTTTAACAAATGGTGTTGGGAAAACTGGACAACAACATGCAGAAGGAAAATGAAACTGGACCACTTTCTTATACCATACATAAAAATAAATTCAAAATGGATGAAAGATCTAAATGTGAGACAGGAAACCATCAAACTCCTAGAGGAGAACACAGGCAGCAACCTTTTTGACCTAGGCCACAGCAACTTCTTATTAAATATGTCTCCTGAGGCAAGGGAAACAAAAGCAAAGATGAACTATTGGGACTTCAAAATAGCTTCTGCACAGTGAAGGAAACAATCAACACAACTAAAAGGCAGCTTATGGAATGGGAGAAGATATTTGCAAATGACATATCAGATAAAGGGTTAGTATCCAAAATCTATAAAGAACTTATCAAACCCAACACTCCCAAAACAAACAATCCAGTTAAGAAATGGGCAGAAGACATGAATAGACACTTTTCCAAAGAAGACATCCAGATGGCTAACAGACACATGAAAAGATGCTCAGCATCACTCATCATCAGGGAAATATAATCAAAACCACAATGTCCTGTCAGAATAGCTAAAATTAACAAAGCAGGAAACAACAGATGTTGGAGAGGATGGGGAGAAAAGGGAACTCTCTCACACTATTCGTGGGAATGCAAACTGGTGCAGCCACTGTGGAAAACAGCATGGAGGTACCCCAAAAAGTTAAAAGAGAACTACCCTATGATCCAGCAACTGCACTACTAGGTATTTATGCAAAGGATACAAAAATACTGATTGTAAGGCATATATGCACCCCCAATGTTTATAGCAGCAATGTCCATAATAGCCAAATTATGGAAAGAACCCAAATGCCCATCAACTTATGAGTGGATAAAGAAGTTGTGGTATAGATATAAAATGGAATATTACTGAGCCATAAAAATAACAAAATCTTGACATTTGCAATGATGTGGATGCAGCTGGACAGTATTATGCTAAGAGAAATAAGTCAATAGAGAAAGACAATTATCATATGGTTTCACTCATATGTGGAATTTAAGAAACAAACCAGAGGATCATAGGGGAAGGGAGGGAAAAATAAAATGAGGCAAAATCAGAGAGGGGGACAAACCATAAGAGACTCTGAACTAAGGAAACAAAGTGAGGGTTGCAAGAGGGGATGAGGGTGGGGGGATCCGGTAACTGGGTGATGGGCATTAAGGAAGGCATGTGATATAATGAGCACCGGGTATTATATGCAACAGATGAATAACTGAACTCTACATTAGAAACTAATGATACGCTATATGTTAACTAATTGAATTTAAATAAAATAAGTTTAAAAAAAGAAGTTTTGATATATATACTGGATTACTGAGCCATAAAAAGAACAAAATCTTGACGTTTGCAATGACATGGATGGAGCTGGAGAGTATTATGCTAAGTGAAATTAGGCAGTCAGAGAAAGACAAATACCATGATTTAACTCATATGTGGAATGTAAGAAACAAAACAAATGAACACAGGGTGGGGAGAGAGGCAAACCATAAAACAGATTCTTAACTATAGAGAACAGACCGATGGTTATTGGAGGGGAGGTGGGAAGGGAGGTGGGTTAGATGGGTGATGGGTATTAAGGAGGACACTTGTGATGAGCACTGGGTATTGTATGTAAGTGATGAATCACTAAATTGTACACCTGAAACTAATATTACACTATAGTTAATTAACTGGAATTTAAATAAAAACTTGGAAAAAACCCCACATGGTGTCCTAGGAAAAAATTCATACAGACAGATCAAGATATATCCTTATAAAGTAACTGGAATTTGTAAATAAAATATACATTTGTATGGGCTTCTAGGCCATAAAATCAAGTCTTCATTAAAAGGGCGCCTGGGTGGCTCAGTTGGTTAAGCATCTTGCTTCGGCTCTGGTCATGATCTCAGGGTTCTGGTATTGATGCTTGCTCCATGCTCAGCAGGGAGCCTGCTTCTCCTTCTCCCTCTGACTCTCCCCCATGCTCTCTCTCTCTCTCTCTCTCTCTCAAATAAATAAATAAAATCTTTAAAAAATTCTTCATAGAAACAATCAGTGATAGAATTGAGTATAGCAATTAATGCCTACATGGACATCAGAGAGAGAATGGGACCTATGAATTATACAACAGCACAACTACAATTCAAGTATAAACAATTGACAGATAATTTTATACATGCAATATAGTAGGAAATATGGTTCCCATGAGCCTTAAAAAATCTTTTAGATGATAGCCTTGAGGTAACTAAGCAATAAATGGAAAAATGGGCTATCTTCTCAAAATAGTCCTTTTATCCATTTAAATGTAGAAATATGACTAATCAACTATAGGAATTATGACTGCATAAAAGCATGTAAATGCTATAAACCTTGACAGTGCGGAAGTAGTTTGACAATGCAGAAATAGCATTATAAAAAACAAAAGTTAGGAAGTGACAAGGACAGAGAAGGTGAGAGGTAAGATAAGTATACAAATTTTCTTGTTTTGTAGTGTGTGATGGGTCAATAGGCCTTGTTCATAGATGACAAATCAAGTATTAGATGGATCAATATATTTTAAGAATAAAAAGGTAACAACTACACTAAGTATAATAATAAAACCACCCCAAAATTTCCTATGATAGAGTATAGTTAGTAGAAACATGCTTATTTCTTCATAATTTATAGCAAGGACTTAATAAATTCTATCTAAACAGTGAAAATCTATTCTAAAATTTTGCCAACTCACCAGGCTGTATTCTATGAAATATATCTTTTCCTCCAGTTTGAAAAATCTTCATTATCTTTTCTCTTCTCCATGATTCTTCATAGTACTGGAATGGTTCTGGGACCACATCTGCCAGTTCTTTTTAGCATCTTTGGATAGGTCTTCATCTAGATCTAGAGATCTGAACTCTTTTAAAGCAGCCAAGGACAATAATCTTGATTTCACAGCATTTATGTTTTATTCCTACCAACTCTGGTTGGTTTATTGGCTTTTTTTCCTCCTTCCCATCTCTCCACCAATCCAACTAACATTTATTCAGCTTTTACCATGAATCAGGTGCTGTGCAAGAATACTGGCTAGTTAGAAAGATGATGCAGACAAGCCCCTGCCCTCAAAATGTTCAGTCTGATGAGGAGGCAGATAAACAACTCTAATACAAATGTAGGATTTTAATAGTAGGAGCACCCTTCTCCTACCAGAAGAAAAGCTAAAACTATCTGGATGATTCTTGGAAAGGTTCTATAGAGAAAATAGCATTTAAACTGTGTCCTTGAAGAATGAGTTGGAAAAAAAAGAATGAGTAGATCTTTACCAGGCAGGAAAAAAAGAAAAGAATAATCTAGGTAGAGCATAAAAAATTAAGCAGAGACACAGAAGGAATATCTCTTTAGTTTGAATGTAGTGGGAATATACTGAAAAGTGAAGGGCAGAGTTGGCCCTAGAGACTGTGCACTTTTCTGGGTGGCTTTATAAGTACAATGTGTTCCCCTTGATTCTAGCAGTATCATACTTAGGGTCGGTCTCTCATCACAAGACATCAACCCTCCGTGATACCTCTTTTCTTTGCCCCCAGCAAACACTCCACTTTGCCAAGAAGCACTCCAGTTGAGAATTGGATTGATGACCCCAGTGAATAGCACACAGCCTTGGCCAGTTCCCACAGGCTGCAGGCTGCCCACTCCTGGTTCCAATACAGTTCTCTCAGGGAGTGCTTCCCAGCCCCCACCATTGCTATATCTCACCTTCATCTCCAGGGCCTCTGGCACCTTCTTGCCTTCCCAAGCCCAACTCCGCTTGGTGAAGTAGTTAACAGTGGCAAATTCAATCAGCGCAGAAAATACAAAGGCATAACAGACGGCTATGAACCAATCCATGGCCGTCGCATATGCCACTTTAGGTAAGGAGTTTCTGGCACTGATACTCAAGGTGGTCATGGTGAGAACAGTGGTGACACCTGGGGAGAGAGAAGATGAGAACAGTTGCCACTGGAAGACATTTAGAGCATATATGATGAGATCACCAAATTTGACTTATGAGGAGGAGCACTCAAAATGGTCCCTTTAAAGTAAACACAGAGAATGTCAACATGGGATGGTTCTACCTAGTAATTACCCCATCCCAGTTTTCACAGGAATAGAAATCTCCAGTATAACACTTCTAAAAGTTCTGCTCTAGGGGTGCCTGTATGGCTCAGTTGTTAAGCATCTGCCGTCGGTTCAGGTCATGATCCCAGAGTCCTGGGATTGAGCCCCCTGTTGGGATCCCTGCTCAGTGGGAAGCTTGCTTCTCCCTCTCCCACTCCCCCTGCTTGTGTTCCCTCTATTGCTATCTTGTAAAATAAATAAATAAAATCTTTAAAAAAAAAAAAGTTCTCCTCTAGCCTCTGCTTAAACATTTCCACTGAAGAACAGGTAATCTACTCCATGGTAAGAACAGTTTTTAATTAGAAAATCTTACCTTCTGAACTGAAACCTGCCTTCCTCTAACTCCTAGCCCACTGACTAATCTCAGTGTTCTTTCTCTGGCAACACAAGAAAGAAAAGTCTGCTCCCTCCTTTCCAGGACAGGCTTTCAGAGAGTTGGAGAGGGTGGACATGATTCCTCATGAATATGTTAATCTCCAGAATTGACATGGCCACTTCTTTCTCTTGTTTCTTTTCCTTCCCCATTCTGGTAGTTCTCTTCTGAACAGCCCAGAACCTGAGCCCAAGACTCAAGATTTTCACTTCCCTTACTGTGGACACTATTCTAATACTGCAACAAACTATTGTAGAAGATGGTACTTTAGCTGCATCACAGTACAGGTCCTATTGAGCTTTGTGGACAACCAAAGCTATTCCAATATCTATTTCTTGTGAGTTTTTGTCAAACCACAGCTTGCTTTTAGATCAATTCTTTTTTCTTGGCGGTGTTATTAACCTAAATTTAAGACTTCCCATTATTCACTTATAATTCTATTAAAATTATTTTTTCTAATCTGTTTGTATTTTAGATATACATATGAGCTATACAGTGTTGTGAGGAACAATATGAGCTTTATAATCAGATTGAAAATAGACTGAAATTCTGGCAATTCTACTTACTAGTAATATACCTAGAACAACGTGATTTACCCCACTAAGCCTGTTTTATTATGTCTAAAATGTGTGATTATACCAGACTCAGAAATTCGTTGGGGGATCCAATGAGATGATGTTTATAAAGCCCATAGCCCAATATATGGCACAGAGTAAACACTCAAGAAATAGTAGCTTCTATAATTAACATTACTCTTATTTCTACTGTTAACAATATTATCATAATTATATAATTAATTATAGTGGTATAATAATAAACACATTTTAAACGACATTATAATAATAATAATAATCTTATGACTGTTAACAATAGTATTCTAGCCTCAAATATCTACACTAGAAATTAGAAGTCCTGAGCTCTTCCACTTACTTGCTTTGTATCTTGGGTAATTTACTTCATTTCTTTGTGCCTCCATTCTCCCCATCTATGAATATTTCCTACAGTCTCTATACCTTAGAATTTTGACAAGGCAATTGCTGTATCCAAAGACATCTAGACTTCAGGAAAAGGGAGTATAGTCAGACCCTCTTTCTAAGTGTTGGCATGCTCAAGAGTATGGGGAATGTGGGTCTGGGTCAAGCAGGGCATGGAAAATAGTCCTAATGTGGTGAGACAGATTATATAGAAAAGCAAGCAGAGTGGTGGAGTTAAGCTGGCGGAGCAGTAGGGGGACCATGAAATTGCCTTGTCCTTCAAATACAACTAGACCAACATTCAACTACTTTAAACAATGAGGGAGATGATCTGAGGATTAAGGAAACAATCTACACAGTTGGAGGGAGAGAATGTGGCACATGTGAGACTTATCTTGACAAGCAAATCAAAGCACACCTTCATAAAGGTGCAAACATTCCCCACTACAAGGAAGAAGGAACTCTGTAGAGGAAGGACCAGTGGGAAAGAGCAGGCAAAACACAACAGCACACTGTACAGAACATACACCAGAAGCACTTCCTGAAGGTTTTGTTGTTGTTGTCACTGTCGCTGTTGTCGTTATTTCTGTTTTTGCTGGTTCTTTTTTTTTTTTCTATCCTCCTTTCTTTTCTGGACACAATGATTAGACAGAGAAATTCACCCCCTCCCCCAAAAAAAGAACAGGAGGTAATACTGCCAAAGATTTAATCAAAAGGGATATAAGTAATATGTCTTTAACTAGAATTTAAAATAATGATTATAAAGATAGTAGCTAGGCTTGGAAAATGCATAGAAGATACTAGAGAATCCCTTGTTATAGAAATAAAAGAACTAAAATCTAATGGGGTCAAAATTAAAAATGCTATTACTGAGATACAGTCATAAATTGAGGCTTTACAGCAAGGATAAATGAGGTAGAAGAGAGTGTCATAAATATAAAAGACAAAATGATGGAAAATAAAGAAGCTGAAAAGAAGAAAGACAACAACTGGATCATGAAGGGAGACTTTGAGAACTCAGCAATTCCATAAAGTGAAATAATATCCAGGTAATAAGAGTCCCAGAAGATGAAGAGCAGAAGAAAGGGACAGAAGTTTTATTTGAATAAATTATAGCTGAGAGCTTCCCTAGTCTGGGAGATGAAACAGACATTCAAGTCCAGAGGGCACAAAGAGCCCCCCTCAAAATCAATAAAAACATCCCACATATAATAAAACTTCCAAATTTCCAAAAAAAAAAAAAAAAGAGAGAGAGAGAAAATCCTGAAAGTAGCTTGGGATAAGAGATCCTTAACCTACAAGGGTAGACACATAAAGCTGACAGCAATCCTGTCCATAGAGACCTGGCAGGCCAGAAAGGACTGGCATGATATATTTGATGTGCTAAATGGGAAAAATATGCAGCCAAAATATTGTATCCAGCAAAACTGGCATTCAGAATATAAGAAGAGATAAAGAGTTTCCAGGACAAACAAAAACTAAAGGAATTAGTGAACACCAAACCAGCCCCAGAAGAAATATTAAAGGGGATCCTATCAGCGAAGAGAGAGCCCAAACATAAAGATCAGAAAGGAACAGAGACAATCTACAGGAACAGCGACCTTAAAGGTAATACAATGGCACTAATTTCATATCTTTCAATAATTATTCTGAATGTAAATGGACTAAATGCTCCAATCAAAAGATATAGGGTATCAAAATGGATTTTAAAAAAAAAGACCCATGGATATGCTGCTTACAAGAAATACATTTTAGACCCAAAGACACCACCAGATTGAAAGTGAAGGGGTGGAGAACAATTTATCATGCAAATGGACATCAGAAGAAAGCTGGAGTAGCCATCCTTATATCAGACAAACTAGATTTTAAACCAAAGATTGTAATAAGAGATGAGAAGAACATTATATCATAATAAAAGTGTCTATCCAACAAGATCAAACAATTGTAAATATTTATGCCCCTAACATGGGAGCAGACAAATATATAAACCAATTAATAACAAAATTAAAGAAACACATTGATAATAATACAATAATAGTAGGATACTTTAACACCCTACTGACATCAATGGACAGATCATCTAAACAGAAGATCAACAAGGAAACAAGGGCTTTGAATGACACACTGGACCAGAAAGACTTAAAAGATATAGTCAGAGCATTTCATCCCAAAGCAGCAGAATACACATTCTTCTCTAGTGCACATGGAACATTCTCCAGAATAGATCACATACTGGGTCACAAATCAGGTCTCAACCAGTACAAAAATGATTGAGATTATTCCATGCATATTTTCAGACCACAGTGCTTTAAAATGTGAAGTCAACTACAAGAAAAAATTTGGAAAGACCAAAAATACATGGAGGTTAGTGAACATCCTACCAAAGAATGAATGGGTCAGCCAGGAAATTAAAGAAGAATTTATTTATTTATTTTTAAATATTTTATTTACTTATTTGACAGAGAGCGAGCGAGCACAAGCAGCGGGAGTGGCAGGCAGAGGGAGAGGGAGAAGCGGGCTCCCTCAGAGCAGAGAGGCCAATGCTGGGCTCAATCCCAGGACCCTGGTATCAATCATGACCTGAGCCAAAGGCAGATGCTTAACTGACTGAGCAAACCAGGCACCGCAAGAAGAATTTTAAAAAACACATGGAAGCAAATGAAAATGAAAACATGACAGTTCAGAACCTTTGGGATGCAGCAAAGGCAGTCCTAAGAGGGACATATATAGCAATACAGGCCTTTCTCAAGAAACAATAAAAGTCTCAAATACACAACCTAGCCTTATAGCTAAAGGAGCTGGAAAAAGAACAGCAAATAAAGCCTAAATCCAGAAGGAAAAGGGAAATAATGAAGAACAGAGCAGAAATCAATGATATAGAAATAAAAAAAACAACAACAGTAGAACAGATCAACAAAACTAGGAGCTGGTTCTTTGAAAGAATTAATAGGATTGATAAACCCCTAGAAAGACTTATCAAAAAGAAAAGAGGAAGGACCCAAATTAATAAAATCATGAATGAAACAGGAGATCAAAATCAACATCAAAGAAATACAATTATAAGAGAATATTATGAAGAATTATATGTCAACAAATTAGACAATCGGGAAGAAATGGATGCATTCCTAGAAACATATAAACTACCAAAACTGAAACAGGAAGAAATAGAAAATCTGAACAGACCCATAACC
Organism: Zalophus californianus; assembly: GCF_009762305.2. Classification (NCBI taxonomy): domain Eukaryota; kingdom Metazoa; phylum Chordata; class Mammalia; order Carnivora; family Otariidae; genus Zalophus; species Zalophus californianus. The sequence goes on along the minus strand of NC_045612.1, from coordinate 3,297,264 downwards.
AGCAAAGAAATTGAAACAGTAATCAAAGATCTCCCAAGAAACAAGAGTCCAGGGCTGGATGGCCTCCCAGCAGAATTCTACCAAACATTTAAAGAAGAACTAATACCTATTCTCTGAAACTGTTTCAAAAAATAGAAATGGAACAAAAACTTCCAAACTCATTCTATGAGGCCAGCATTACCTTGATCACAAAACCAGATAAGAACCCATCAAAAAGGAAAATTACAGACCAATATCCTTGATGAAGATGGATGCAAAAATTCTCACCAAGACACTAGCTAATAGGATCCAACAGTACATTAAGAGGATTATTCACCATGACTGAGTAGGATTTATTCCTGGACAGCAAGCATGATCCAACATCCACAAATCAATCAATGTGATACACCACATTAAAAAAAGAAAGGACAAGAATGATATGATCCTCTCAATAGATGCAGAAAAAACATTTGACAAAATACAGCATCCTTTCTTGATTAAAACTCTCCACAGTGTAGGGATAGAGGGAATATAACTCAATATCATCAAAGCCATATACAAAAAACCCACAGCAAATATCATCCTCAATGTGGAAAAACAGAGCTTTTCCCCTAAGGTCAGGAACATATAGGAATGTCCAATCTCACCACTGTTGTTCAACATGGTACTGGAAGTCCTAGCATGGGCAATCAGACCACAAAAAGAAATTAAAGACTTCCAAATCGGCAAAGTGAAGCTTTTGTTCTTCACAGGCAACATGATACTTTATGTAGAAAACCCAAGACTCCACCAAAAAACTTGCTAATACTGATATAGGACTTCGGCAAAGTTGCAGGATATAAAATCAATACACAGAAGTCAGTTGTATTTCTATACACTAACAATGAGGCAGAAGAAAGATAAATCAAGGAATCAATGCGATTTACAATTGCACCAAAAACTACAAGATACCTAGGAATAAACCTAACCAAGGAGGTAAAGGATCTGTACTCTGAAAACTATAGAACACTTATGAAAGAAATGGAGGAAGACAAAATGAAATGGGAAAATATTCCAAGCTAATGGATTGGAGCAAAAAATATTGTTAAAATGTCTATGCTACACAAAGCAATCTACACATTCAAAACAATCCCTATCAAATTACCATCAGCATTTTTCACAGAGCTGGATAATCCTAAAATTTGTGTGGACAGAAAAGACCCTAACTACCCAAAGCAATCTTGAAAAAGAAAAGCAAAGCTGGAGGCATCACAATTCCTGACTTCAAGCTGTATTACAAAGATGTAGTCATCAAGACAGTATGGTATTGGCACGAAAGCAGACATATAGATCAATGGAAGAGAATAGAGAACCCAGAAATGGGCCCTCAACTCTATGGTCAACTAATCTTTGACAAAGCAGGAAAGAATACCAAATGGAAAAGACAGTCTCTTCAACAAATTGTGTTGGGAAAGTTGGACAGCAACATATCTAAGAATGAAACTGGACCACCTTCTTACACAATATGCAAAAATAAACTCAAATGGATGAAAGACCTAAACATGAGACAGGAGTCCATCAAGATGCTAGAGGAGAGGCAGGCAGCAACCTCTTTGACCTCAGCCACAGCAACCTCTTACTAATACATCTATAAAACAAAGGGAAACAAAAGCAAAAATGAACTATTGGGACTTTGTGAGGATAAAAAAGCTTTTGCACATCAAAGGAAACAGTCAACAAGACTAAAAGTCAACCTATGGAATGGGAGAAGATATTTGCAAATGTCTTATCAGATAAAGGATTAGTATCCAAAATCTACAAAGAACTTATCAAACTCAACACCCCAAAAAACCCAAATAATCCAGTCAAGAAATGGGCAGAAGAAATGAACAGATATTTTCCAAAGAAGACATACAAATGGCCAACAGACAAATGAAAAAATGCTCAGCATCACTTGGCATCAGGGAAATACAAATCAAAACCACAAGATACTACCTCACACTGGTCAGAATGGCTAAAATTAACAACTCAAAACAACAAACGTTGGCAAGGATGTAGAGAAAGGGGAGCTCTCTTACACTGTTGGTGGGAATGCAACCTGGTGCAGCCACTCTGCAAAACAGTATGGAGGTTCCTCAAAAAGCTAAAAATAGAGCTACCCTACAACCCAGCAATTGCACTGCCAAGTATTTATCCAAAGGAAACAAACATAGTGATTCAAAGGGGCACATGCCCACTAAGGTTTATAGCAGCAATGTCCATAATAGCCAAAGCATGAAAAAACCCAGATGTCCATCGACAGATGAATGGATAAGGAAGAAGTGGTGCACACACACACACACACACACACACACACACACACACACACACACACAATGGAATATTACTCAGCTATCCAAACGAATGAAATCTTGTCATTTGTAATGACATGGAAGGAACTAGAGGGTATATGGCTAAGCAAGGTAAGTCAGCCAGAAAAAGAAAAATACCATATGATTTCACTCATATGTAGAATTTAAGAAACAAAACAGATGAACATAGAGGAAGGGAAGGGAAAATAAAAGAAGAGGAAAACAGAAAGGGAGGCAAACCACAAGAGACTCTTAAATATAGGAAACAAATTAATGGTTGCTGGAGGGGAGGTGGGTGGGAAGATGGGGTAACTGGGTGATGGGCATTAAGGAGGGTACTTGAGGGGGAGGAGCAAGATGGCAGAGGAGTAGGAGACCTAAATTTCATCTGGTCCCAGGAATTCATCTAGATAGGGATCAAACCATTCTGAACACCTACGAACTCAACAGGAGATGGAAGAAAAGAATAGCAGCAACTCTCTGAACAGAAAAGCGACCATGTTCTGGAAGGTAGGACATGCGGAGAAGTGAATCTGAGGTGATACTCGGGAAGATAGACGGCAGGGGGAGGGAGCCTCCGTCAGCTACTACTGGCAAGTGATAGAGCAGCAGAGCACAAAATCGGAACTTATAGAAGTCTGCTCCACTGAGGGATGTCGCTCCAGTGGCTAAGCAGGGGGTGGAACCCTCACTGGCACAGTATGGTCTCAGGACCCTCGGGGTCACAGAAAGACTGGGGGTGCCTGAGTGCAGCAGAGCTCCCAGGTATCAGAGCAGGGAAGCTGGCTGTAGAGACGGAGCTGAGGAGTGGGCTTTCAGCTCGGGGTTGCCATAAACTGACCTTTGGCATAGTCAGGCCACTGCTCTTTCAGCAGGGACCCAACAAGCAGCAGATCCGGGGAGACTCCCCTTCCTCCCCCAGGAGGAGTGGCACGGGAGTGCACCACGATAATCTGCTGGGTTTGGAGACTCCAAACAGGGTCGGGTACCAGAGAGAGAAATGCTTGGTAACAGGCTGTGTGAGTGCGGAGTGCAGCTGGAGACCTGGGAGACGGGAGGGACTGACTGCTTTTATCTGGGGGTGCACTGAGGAGTGGGGCCATGAGTTCTTGGTTCCTCTGGGGCAGAGACTGGGAGACCGCCATTTTCACTCTCATCCTCCAAAGCCGAACAGAAAGTTTGCAGGGAACAAAAGCTATGGAGAGCATACCCGAGCAGATTACTTAGGCAGCCCCAGCAAGGGTGGGGCAATTCTGCCTTGAGCAAAGACATTTGAGAACTACGGCAACAGGCGCCTCCCCCAGAAGATCAGCAAGAATAGCAAGCCAAGACCAAGTTTACTAATCAATGAGAATGGCAGAATGCCGGCACTAGGGAAATACAGCACATACAATTCATGGATTTATCGCATAATTCCTTAGTCTTTCAAAATTAATTGTTTTAATTTTCTTTTCTTTTTTTGAATTTTTCTTTTTCCCCTTTTCAACCAACATCTTATCAATCCCTTTTTAAAAATCTTTTTTTTTTTCATTTTTAGAGTCATATTCTATCCCTTCATAGTAGTTAAACTTATTTTTGGTATATATATAAGTTGTTCTCTCTTTAAATTTTTGGGATACAGTTTCTTCTAACAGACCAAAATATACCCTAAATCTCTAGTGTATGGCTTTGTTCTAGTCTCCTGCCTGATTACATTCTCTCCCTTCTTTAAAAAAAATTCTCTTCTTTCTTTTTTCAGCCAACTTCTTATCAATTCCTTTTATAAAATAATTTATAATTTTCATCTTTACAGTCATATTCCATCCTTTCATCGTATTTATCCTTATCTTTATACATATATAAGTTTTTCTTTCTTTAATATTTTGGGAGGCACTTTCTTCTAACAGACAAAAATATGCCCAAAATTTAGTGTGTGGCACTGATCTATGCACCAACCTAATCAAATTTGATCATATTCTGTTTTATATCTTTTTCTTTTTCCTTTCTTTCCTTTCTTTCCTCCTGGTTTCAGGTCTCTTCTGATCTGTTTAGTGTATACTTCTCTGGGGTCATTGTTACCCTATTAGCATTCTGTTCTCTCATTTATCTATTCTCCTCTGGACAAAATGACAAGATGGAAAAAATCAACTCAAAAAAAAAAAACAAAAACAAAAAAGAACAAGAGGCAGTACCGACTGCCAGGGACCTACTCAATACGGACATTAATAGGATGTCAGAACTAGAACTGAGAAAGATGATTTTAAAGATAATAGTTGTGCTTGAAAAAAGCATGGAAGATATTAGAGAAACACTTTCTGGAGAAATAAAGGACTAAAATCTAACCAAGTCAAAATCTAAAAGGCTATTAATGAGGTGCATTAAAAAGTGGAGGCTCTAACTGCTAGGATAAATGAGGCAGAAGAGGGAATTAGTGATACAGAAGACCAAATGATGGAAAATAAAGAAGCTGAGAAAAAGAGATAAACAACTACTGGATCATAAGGGCAGAATTCGAGAGAGAAGTGATACCATAAAACGAAACAATATTGGAATAATTGGGAACCCTGAAGAAGAGGAAAGAGAGAGAGGGGCAGAAGGTATATTGCATCAAATTATAGCAGAGAATTTCCCTAATTTGGGGAAGGAAACAGGCATCAAAATCCAGGAGGCACAGAGAACCCCTCTCAAAATCAATAAAAATAGGTCAAAACCTCAACATCTAAGAGTAAAATGTACAAGTCTCAGAGACAAAGAGAAAATCCTGAAAGCAGCTCTGGACAAGAGATCTGTAACCTACAACGGTAGAAACATTAGATTGGCAACAGACCTATCCACAGAGACCTGGCAGGCCAGAAAGGACTGGCATGATATATTCACAGCACTAAATGAGAAAAATATGCAGCCAAGAATACTATATCCAGCTAGGCTGTCATTGAAAATAGAAGGAGAGATCAAAAGCTTCCAGTACAAACAAAAACTAAAGGAATTTACAACACAAAGGCAGCCCTCCAAGAAATATTGTAAGGGGTCCTCTAAGCAAAGAGAGAACCGAAAAGTAACATAGACCAGAAAGGAACACAGACAACATTCAGTAACAGTCACCTTACAGGAAATACAATGGCACTGAATTCATATCTTTCAATAGTTACTCTGAATGTAAATGGGCTAAATGCCCCAATCAAAAGACACAGGGTATCAGATTGGATAAAAAACCAAGACCCATTGATATACTGTCTGCAAGAGACTCATTTTAGACACAAAGAACACTGTCAGGTTGAAAGTGACGGGGTAGAAAACAATTTACCATGCTAATGGACACCAAAAGAAAGCTGGGGTGGCAATCCTTCTATCAGACAAATTAGATTTTAAACCAAAGACTATAATAAGAGAGGAAAAAGGACACTATATCACACTTAAAGGGTCTATCCAACAAAAAGATCTAACAGTTGTAAATACCTATGCCTCTAACATGGGAGCAGGCAATTATATACGCCAATTAATTAAAAAAAGCAAGGAAAAACATCGAAAACACTACAGTAATTGTGGGGGACTTTAACACCCCCCTCACTGAAATGGACAGATCATCTAAGTAAAAGATCAATAAGGAAATAAAGACTTTAAATGACACACTGGACCAAATGGACTTTGCAGATATATTCAGAACATTCCATCCCAAAGCCACAGAATACAGATTCTTCTCTAGTGCCCATGGAACATTCTCCAGAATAGATCACATCCTAGGTCACAAATCAGGTCTCAACTGGTACCAAAAGACTGGGATCATTCCCTGCATATTTTTGGACCACAATGCTTTGAAACTAGAACTCAATCACAAGAGGAAAGTCAGAAAGAACTCAAATACATGGAGGCCAAAGAGGATCCTACTAAAGAATGAATGGGTCAACCAGGAAATTAAAGAAGAATTAAAAAAATTCATGGAAACCAATGAAAATGAAAACACAACTGTTCAAAACCTTTGGGATGCAGCAAAGGCAGTCCTAAGAGGAAAGTATACAGCAATACAAGCTTTCCTCAAGAAAAAAGGAAGGTCTCAAATACAAAACCTAACCCTACACCTAAAGAAGCTGGAGAAAGAAGAGCAAATAGAGCCTAAACCCAGCAGAAGAAGAGAAATAATGAAGATCAGAACAGAAATCAATGAAATAGAAACCAAAAGAACAGTAGAACAGATCAACAGAACTAGGAGCTGGTGCTTTGAAAGAATTAATAAGATTCATAAACCCCTGACCAGGCTTATCAAAAAGAAAAGAGAAAGGACCCAAATAAATGAAATCATGAATGAAAGAGGAGAGATCACAACCAACACCAAAGAAATACAATCAATTATAAGAACATATTATGAGCAATTATATGCCAGCAAATTAGATAATTTGGAAGAAATGGATGCATTCCTAGAGATGTATCAACTACCAAAACTGAACCAGGAAGAAATAGAAAACCTGAGGAGACCTATAACCACTAAGGAAATTAAAGCAGTCATCAAAAATCTCCCAACAAACAAAAGCCCAGGGCCAGATGGCTTCCCAGGGAAATTCTACCAAACATTTAAAGAAGAAATCATACCTAATTTCTGAAACTGTTCCAAGAAATAGAAATGGAAGGAAAACTTCCAGAGTCGTTTTATGAGGCCACCATTACCTTGATCCCCAAACCAGACAAAGACCCCATCAAAAAGGAGAATTACAGAACAATATCCTGATGAACATGGATGCAAAAATTCTCACCAAAATACTAGCCAATGGGATCCAACAGTACATTAAAAGGATTATTCACAACCAAGTGGGATTTATCCCTGAGCTGCAAGGTTGGTTCAACATCCACAAATCAATCAATGTGATACAATGCATTAATAAAAGAACAAGAACCATATGATCCTCTCAATAGATGCAGACAAAGCATTAGACAAAGTATAGCATCCTTTCTTGATCAAAACTCTTCAAAGTATAGGGATACAGGGTACATACCTCAATATCATAAAAACCATCTATGAAAAACCCACAGCGAATATCAGTCTCAATGGGGAAAAACTGAGAGCTTTCCCCCTAAGGTCATGAACACGGCAGGGATGTCCACTATCACCATGACTAGTCAACATACTATTACAAGGCCTAGCCATAGCAATCAGACAACAAAAATAAATAAAAGTCATCTGAATCATCAAAGAAGTCAAACTCTCACTCTTTGCAGATGATATGATACTTTATGTGGAAAACCCAAAAGACTCCACCCCAAAACTCCCAGAACTCATACAGAAATTCAGTAAAGTGGCAGGATATAAAACCAATGCACAGAAATCAGTGGCATTCCTATACACCAACAACAAGACAGAAGAAAGGGAAATTAAGGAGTCGATCCCATTTACAATTGCACCCAAAACCATAAGATATGTAGGAATAAATCTAACCAAAGAGGTAAAGGATCTGTACTCAGAAAAGTATAAAATACTCATGAAAGAAATTGAGGAAGACACAAATAAGTGGAAAAAAATTCCATGCTCATGGATTGGAAGAACAAATATTGTGAAGATGTCAATGCTACCTAGAGCAATTTACACATTTAATGCAATCCCTATCAAAATACCATCCACTTTTTTCAAACAAATGGAACAAATAATCCTAAAATTTGTATGGAACCAGAAAAGATCCCGAATAGCCAGAGGAATGTTGAAAAGGAAAAGCAAAGCTGGTGGCATCAGAATTCCGGACTTCAAGCTCTATTACAAAGCTATCATCATCAAGACAATATGGTACTGGCACAAAAACAGACACCTAGATCAATGGAACAGAATCGAGAGCCCACAAATGGGCTGTCAACTCTATGGTCAACTAATCTTTGACAAAGCAGGAAAGAATGTCCAACGGAAAAAAGACAGTCTCTTCAACAAATGGTATTGGGAAAATTGGACAGCCCCATGAAGAAGAATGAAACTGGACCATTTCCTTACAGCACACACAAAAATAGACTCAAAATGGATGAAAGACATAAATGTGAGACAGGAGTCCATCAAAATCCTAGAGGAGAACACAGGCAGCAACCTCTTCGACCTCAGCTGCAGCAACTTCTTCCTGGAAACATTGCCAAAGGCAAGGGAAGCAAGGGCAAAAATTAACTATTGGGACTTCATCAAGATAAAAAGTTTTTGCACCGCAGAGGAAATACTTAACAAAACCAAAAGACCAGTGACAGAATGAGAGAAGATATTTTCAAATGACATATCAGATAAAGGGCTAGTATCCAAAATCTATGAAGAACTTATCAAACTCAACACCCAAAGAACAAATAATCCAATCAAGAAATGGGCAGAAGACATGAACAGATATTTTTTCCAAAGAAGACATCCAAAAGGCCAACAGACACATGAGAAAGTGCTCAACATTGCTCGGCATCAGGGAAATCTAAATCAAAACCTCAATGAGATACCACCTCACACCAATCAGAATGGCTAAAATTAAGAAGTCAGGAAACGACAGATGTTGGCAGGGATGCGGAGAAAGGGGAACCTTCCTACACTGTTGGTGGGAATGCAAGCTGGTGCAGCCACTCGGAAAACATTACGGTGTTTCCTCAAAAAGTTGAAAACAGAACTACCATACAACCCAGCAATTGCACTACTGGGTATTTACCCCAAAGATAAAAATGTAGGGATCTGAAGGGGTACGTGCACCCCAATGTTTATCACAGCCATATCCACAATAGCCAAACTATGGGAAGAGCCAAGATGTCCATTGACAGATGAATGGATAAAGAAGATGTGGTATGTATACACACACACACACACACACACACACACACACACACACACACACAATGGAATATTATGCAGCCATCAAAAGGAATGAAATCTTGCCATTTGCAATGGCATGGATGGAACCGGAGGGTATTATGCTGAGCAAAATAAGTCAATCAGAGAAAGACATGTATCATATGACCTTACTGATATGAGGAATTCTTAATCTCAGGAAACAAACTGAGGGTTGCTGGAGTGGTGGGGGGTGTAAGGCATGGGGTGGCTGGGTGATAGGCATTGTGGAAGGTATGTGCTATGGTGAGTGCTGTGAATTGTGTAAGTCTGTTGAATCACAGACCTGCACCTCTGAAACAAATAATACATTATATGTTAAAAAAAGAAAAAGGAGATAGTACAGAGTAAAAAATGAAGGGGGGAAATCGGAGGAGGAGATGAACCATGGGAGACTATGGACTCTGAGAAACAAACTGAGGGTTCTAGAGGGGAGGGGGGTGGGAGGATGGGTTAGCCTGGTGATGGGTATTAAAGAGGGCACGTACTGAATGGAGCACTGGGTGTTATACGCGAACAATGAATCATGGAACCCTACATCAAAAACTAATGATGTAATGTATGGTGGTTAACATAACATAATAAAATTTTAAAAATGTAAAAAAAAAAAAGGGTACTTGAATTAATGAGCACTGGGTGTTGTATGCAACCGAAGAATCAGTGAAATCTACCTCTGAAACTAATAATACAGTATATGTTAATTAAATTCAATTTAAATACAAATATTGAAAAAAGAAAAGGAGAAAGGGCCTCTTAACTCTACCCAGAGAGTTAGCTGTGTGTGCTGTAGCCTCTTGGGTTTCTTTAATATCTTGGTCCCTCATATACCTTACTTATACATTTGCTATGTAAATGAAAATTCAGACTTGAAAAGTCAGTAGAATTTCAACAGAAAGATCCTAAGGAAGCACCTTTGTAGAAACTATAGAGTTATCAAAGCTGATTAGCAAATCAAATTTTAAGCCCTGTAAGGAATCAGCCACTTAGCAAGTACCTATTAACAAACTATCTGAATTTGTAGCCTGGGAAGTTTTGGGACTGAACCCAAGGCTCAGTAATCCTCTCAGGAGTGATTCATGGGAGAAACAAGCTACCTCATTTATGGTTATTAACAAATGCAACTGTCTATCCTGTCACAGTCATAACAGTGTGCCAGTGGATGAATGGAGAGAACTCTATAGCAACATAAGTGTTTTTATATCATAACTCAGTAGAATTTTTTTAGAATTCTACCTTCTAGAGCTTAATTAGAACATTCATCTTGGGGAGAAGGAAAGATGGTGGAGGAGTAGGGGAACCTATTTCAACTGGTCCCCGGAATTGAGCTGGATATCTACCAGACCACTCTGAGCACCCATGAAACCAGCCTGAGATGTAAGAAGATCTGGATCTCTACAAACAATATCGCAGGTGGTTGGTTTTGAGGTCCGAAGTGGGGAGACCTGATTCCACCGGCAGATATCGGAGGACAAACGGCAGCGGGAGGGAGCCTGTCCATGGGAATCCTACACTGCCGGTGAGTGACAGCCTTGCGCGCTGGGGACAGGGTACAGACTCGCAGACCAGTAGTGGCTGGAAAAGGACTTTAGGGCAGCCCCCAGGGCAGAAACCCAGAGCAGCGGGGTTGCGAGTGCGAACTGGGAGCAGCTGGCGGTTTTAGAAGCACAAGGGGCAGAGACGTGCCCCGACCTGGAGACAGGACTGGGGGCGCTGCAGAGGGGCACACAACACAGGCCGCTGCAGTTTATAGCAGCACAGACAGAAATGGAGACAGTGTGGCCTGGAGAGCTTAATGAAGACTAGACTCCGGTCTCTCTGCTCTGAGGCAGAGGGTTGGAAATGGTCTGTTCTGCTCTGACTCGCAGAAGAGATGTGGAAAGCCACCAGGGAAAGCCACCAGAGAACAAAAGCCCCCAAAACTGATTCCCGCTGAGCCCATCCCCCATCACAGGGGGGCAGGGCAACTCTGGCCAAACAGGGTTGCCTGAGTAACAGCACAGCAGGCCCCTCCCCCAGAAGACAGTCTGGGAAAACAAGAGGCCAGCAACCCAAAGGTCGCAAGAAAACAGGTGCATCTTGCTTGGGTTCTGGTCAATAATTTGGACTCTATACAGTCCCTCAACCACTCATCAACAGAATGACTAGGAGGAGGAACCCACAAAATAGAAAAGACTCAGAGATTATGACTTATGCTGCAGATTTACAAATGGATGCAGATATAACCAAGATGTTGGAGATGGAATTCAGGCTAGCAATTGTGAAGACAATGGCTAGAAGGGAGAAATCAATTAATGGCAACATAGAGTCTCTAAGGGCAGAAATGAAAGCTGAATTGGCAGAACTTAAAAATGCTTTCAATGAGATCCAATCCAATCTAGATAATCTAACAGCTAGGGTAAGTGAGGCAGAAGAACGAATAAGCAACCTGGAAGACAATACAATAGATAAAAAGGGAAAAGAGGAGGCCAGGGAAAAACAACTCAGAATCCATGAAAATAGAATCAGAGAAATAAGTGACACCATGAAGCATTCCAACGCCAGAATAATTGGAATCCTGGAGGGAGTGGAGAGAAAGAGAGGACTGGAAGATGTATTTGAGCAAATCATAGCTAAGAAATTCCCTAATCTGGGGAAAGAAACAAACATTCGCTTCCTAGAGGCAGAGAGGACCCCTCCCAAGATCAAGGAAAATAGGCCAACACCCCGGCATGTAATAGTAAAACTTGCAAATCTTAGAAGCAAGGAAACCATCTTAAGGGCAGTTAGGGGGAAGAGATTCCTTACGTACAGAAGGAGGAACATCAGAATAATGTCAGACCTATCCCCAGAGACCTGGCAAGCCAGAAAGGCCTGGCAAGACATATTCAGGGTACTAAATGAGAAGAACTTGCAGCCAAGAATACTTTATCTGGCAAGGCTGTCATTTAGAATGGATGGAGAGATGCAGAGCTTCCATGACTGGCAGAAACTGAAAGAATATGTGACCACTAAGCTGGCCCTGCCAGAAATATTAAGGGGTTCTATAAAAGGAGAAAGGAGAAAAACCCCAAGAGTGATATACAACAGAAATTTATAGGGACAATCTATAAAAACAATGTTTTCACAGGCAACATGATGACAATTAATTCATATCTTTCAATAATCACTCTCAATGTGAATGGCCTAAATGCTCCCATAAAATGGCACAGGGTTGCAGATTGGAAAAAAAGACAGGACCCATCCATATGCTGCCTACAAGAGACTCATTTTGAACCTAAAGATACATCCAGACTGAAAGTGAAGGGATAGAGATCCATCTTCCATGCCAGCGGACCTCAAAAGAAAGCTGGGGTAGCAATTCTTATATCAGACAAATTAGATTTTAATCTACAGTCTGTAATTAGAGACACAGAAGGACATTATATCATTCTTAAAGGGTCTATCCAATAAGAAGATCTAACAATTGTAAATATCTATGCCCCCAACATGGGAGCAGCCATCTACATAAGCCAACTGTTAACCAAAATAAAGAGTCATATTGATAATAATACGCTAATTGGAGGAGACCTCAATACTGCATTCTCAGCAATGGAGAGATCATCTAAGCAGAAAATCAACAAGGAAAGAAGAGCTTTGAATGATACATTGGACCAGATGGACCTCATAGATATTTGCAGAACATTCCACCCTAAAACAACAGAATACTCATTCTTCTTGAGCGCACATGGAACTTTCTCCAGAATAGACCACTTCCTGGGTCACAAATCAGGTCTCAACTGATACCAAAAGATTGGGATTATTCCCTGCATATTCTCAGACCACAGTGCTTTAAAACTGGAACTCAATCACAAGAAAAAATTGGCAGAAATTCAAACACTTGGAAGCTAAAGACCACTCTGCTCAAGAATGTTTGGGTCAACCAGGAAATCAAAGAAGAATTTAAACAATTCATAGAAATTAATGAGAATGAAAACACAGTGGTCCAAAACCTATGGGATACTGCAAAGGCGGTCCTAAGGGGGAAACACATAGCCATCCAAACCTCATTCAAAAAAATAGAAAAATCCTGAATTCATCAACTAACTCTACACCCAAAAGAACTAGAGAAAAAGCAACAAACGATGCCTAAGCCATGCATTAGAAGAGAAATAATTAAAATTAGAGCAGAAATTAATGAATTAGAAACCAGAAACACAGTAGATCAGATCAATGAAACTAGAAGTTGGTTCTCTGAAACAATTATTAAGATCGATAAACCACTGACCAGACTCATCCAAAAGAAAAGAGAAAGGACCCAAATTGATAAAATTATGAATGAAAGGGGAGAGATCACAACTAAGATCAAGGAAATAGGAATAATTATTAGAAATTATTATCAACAACTATACGCCAATAAACTGAGCAATCTGGATGAAATGGAGGCCTTCCTGGAAACCCATAAGCTGCCAAGACAAACAGGAAGAAATTGACAACCTGAATAGGCCAATAACCAGTAATGAGATTGAAGCAGTGATCAAAAACCTCACAAAAAACAAGAGTCCAGGGCCTGATGGATTCCCTGGGGAATTCTACCAAACATTCAAAGAAGAAATAATACATATTCTCCTGAAGCTGTTTCAAAAAATAGAAACAGAAGGAAAACTTATAGATTCATTCTATGAGACCAGCATTACCTTAATCTCCAAACCAGGCAAAGACGCCATCAAAAAGGAGAATTTCAGACCAATATCCCTGATGAATATGGATTTCAAAATCCTCAACAAAATCCTAGCTAACAGGATCCAACAATACATTAAAAAGATCATCCACCACGACCAAGTGGGATTTATCCCTGGAATGCAAGGGTGGTTCAACATTCGCAAATCAATCAATGTGACAGGACACATTAATAAGAGGAGGGAGAAGAACCATATGGTCCTCCCAATTGATGCAGAAAAAGCATATGACAAAATACAACATCCTTTCCTGATTAAAACTCTTCAGAGTATAGGGATAGAGGGAACATTCCTCAAGTTCATATAATCCATCTATGAAAATCCCACAGCAAATATCATTCTCAATGGGGAAAGTTGAGAGCCTTTCCCTTAAGATCAGGAACACGTCAAGGATGCCCACTCTTGCCACTATTGTTCAACATAGTACTAGAAGTCCTAGCAACAGCAATCAGAACATAAAGAAATAAAAGGTATTCAAATTGACAAAGAAGAAGTCAAACTCTTGCTTTTCGCAGATGACATGATACTTTATATGGAAACCCAAAAAACTCCACCCCCAAATTACTAGAACTCATACAGCAATTCAATAATGTGGCAGTTTACAAAATCAATTCACAAAAATCAGTTGCTTTCTTATATACTAACAACGCAACTGTAGAAAGAGAAATTAGACAAATGATTCCATTTACAATAGCACCAAAAACAATAAGATACCTCGGAATAAACCTAACCAAAGAGGTAAAGGATCCATATACTCTAGGAGCTACAGAACACTCATGAAAGAAATTGAAGACACAAAAAGATGGAAAAATATTCCATGCTCATGGATCAGAAGAATAAAGACTGTTAAAATGTCTATGCTACCCAGAGCAATCTATACCTTCAATGCCATCCCGATCAAAATTCCAATGACATTTTTCAAAGTGCTGGAACAAACAATCCTAATATTTGTATGGAATCAGAAAAGACCCTGAATTGCCAAGGAAATGTTGAAAAAGAAAAACAAAGCTGGGGGCATCATGTTGCCTGATTTCAGGCTATATTACAAAGCTGTGATCACCAAGACAGCATGGTACTGACACAACAACAGACATATAGAGCAATGGAACAGAATAGAGAACCCAGATATGGACCCTCAACTCTATGGTCAAATAATCTCTGATAAAGCAGGAAAAAACATGCAATGGAAAAAAGACAGTCTCTTCAATAAATGGTGCTGGGAAAATTGGACAGCCACATGCAGAAGAATGAAACTCGACCATTCTCTAACACCATTCACAAAGATAAACTCAAAGTGGATGAAAGACCTCAATGTGAGACAGGAATCCATCAAAATCCTAGAGGAGAACATAGGCAGTAACCTCTTTGACATCGCTCACAGCAACTTCTTTCAAGATACAGCTCCAAAAGCTAGTGAAACAAAAGCAAAAATGAACTTTTGGGACTTCACCAAGATAAAAAGCTTCTGCACAGCAAAGGAAAGAGTCAACGAAACAAAGAGGCAACCCACAGAATGGGAGAAGATATTTGCAAATGACACTACAGGTAAAGGGCTGGTATCCAAGATCTATAAAGAACTTCTCAATCTCAACACCCAAAAAACAATAATCAAGCAAAAAATGGGCAGAAGATATGAAAAGACACTTCTCTGAAGAAGACAAACAAATGACTAACAGACATATGAAAAAATGATCATCATTCGCCATTAGGGAAATTCAAATCAAAACCACATTGAGATACCACTTTACACCAGTTAGAGTGGCAAAAATGGACAGGGAAAGAAACAACAAATGTTGGAGAGGTTGTGGAGAAAGGGGAACCCTCTTACACTGTTGGTGGGAATGCAAGTGGGTACAGCCACTTTGGAAAACAGTGTGGAGGTTCCTCAAAAAATTAAAAATAGAGCTACCCTATGACCCAGCAATTGCACTCCTGGGTATTTACCCCAAAGACGGGCCATATACACCCCAATGTTCATAACAACAATGTCCGCAGTAGCCAAACTGCAGAAAGAGCCGAGATGCCCTTCAACAGATGAATGGATAAAGATGTGGTCCATATATACAAAGGAATATTACTCAGCCATCAGAAAGGATGAATACCCAACTTTTACATCAACATGGATGGGACTGGAGGAGATTATGCTAAGTGAAATAAATCAAGCAGAGAATGTCAATTATCATATGGTTTCACTTATTTGTGGAACATAAGGTTAGCATGGAGGACATCAGGAGAAGGAAGGGAAAAATGGGGGTGGGAATTGGAGGGAGAGAAGAACCTTGAGAGAATATGGACTCCGAGAAACAAACAGGGTTTTGGTGGGGGGATTGGTTAGCCCGGTGATGGGTATTAAGGAGGGCTCATATTGCATGGAGCACTGGGTGTAATTCGAAAACAATGGATCGTGGATCACATCAAAAACTAATGATGTATGGTGACTAACACAACATAATAAAATTCAAAAAAAATAAAGATACTCTTAATAAAAAAAAAAAAAG
The DNA here is from genome assembly GCF_009762305.2 of Zalophus californianus. Classification (NCBI taxonomy): domain Eukaryota; kingdom Metazoa; phylum Chordata; class Mammalia; order Carnivora; family Otariidae; genus Zalophus; species Zalophus californianus. The sequence continues at coordinate 3,280,964 of NC_045612.1, read as the reverse complement.
AAAAGAAAGAACAGTCATCTTGTGAATAGCTCTTAGCCAGTCATCTGGTAGGACCCTCAATCAAGAATATACACTTTATGAATTGACAATGAGGTTTGGCATTTTAAGAGATGCAGTCCTACCACCCAGTACTTTGTACTTTTTTTCAAGACTTTTTTAAGAAAGTATTTTGTGACTGCCCCAAACTCACTTCCTTTGAGCACTTCTAAAATTCTAAGGACACTTCTTTGATAACACATGTCTGTCTGTACTGCCAAAGCAGGAGCTGCTTGAGAATAGGGATCATGAGTAATCTGTCTCTATCCTCTCAACCCAGAATATAATACCTGGCATAGAGTAAGTCTCCAGTACATGTGTGATGAGTGAAACTTCTCTGCCCAGCCTGCAACCCATGTAACACTGCAATACATGTGTTCCCATCAAAGTGAAGAATGCACTTTTCTTAGAGTACCTATATTGTTATCATTATATTAGTTCTTATTCTTTTCTCCAACACAACTGTCTATTCTGTGCCATACAGAGTTAGGTCCTAGGGATACAAAAATCAAAACATTTCAGACCACAGCCTTCAAAATGAGCACTCATTTTCCCTAGGAGACAATTAGAATTAATCATACTTCATGTACCTGGTGAACTAAGGTGCCACCACAAAGGGAAAGCTTTTTGTTAATTCACTGTCAGTCAGGCTTAATCCTGTTCCAAAAAGTACATTACTGAATATGACCCAGTCACCCATTTCTTCTTACAACCCCTTTCTCCCAAACTCTCCAACTCTGCTGCTCTATGACCAGCAGATTCACATATATTCTCAACCTCTTCTTCAAATGAACATCTTTCGATCTTAACTAAAACCTGACACTCATACTGAGTGTACTAGTTTCTGTTCTCAAAACATGGTTGATCATTTAGAATCAAGAACTCAAGAGATAGAGGTACATATTTTCCTTGATCTCTAGTATTCCTCCGACAATTACACTACCATAGTCTTATGGTAATTTGTGCTTCTGTGAGATTTCTACCATCTGGTAATACCCCTCTTCACCCTTTCTAATAGGTATTGTCTATAGAATACTTCCATCAACCCAAAGATTCCTTTGTGACCATTCCATCCCCTCCTTGGTCCCAGGTAACCACTCCTCTGGTTTCTTTCAGTATGGTTAGATCTTTCTCCCCCTAGAGTTTCATACATATTATATAGTATGTACTCATTAGTGTTTGGCTTTCCTCACTCAGCATAGTATTCTTTAGGCTCATTCATGTTGTTGCATCTATCTCTAGTTTAATTGTGTTAATTTCAGAGTAGCATTGCACTGCATTGATAAAATTTTTTTTATCCATTCACCTATGAATGGACATCTGGACTGTTTCCAACGTTCAACTATCATGAATAAAGCTGCTGGGAAGATTTACATGTAAGTCTTTGTATGAGCATATATTTTCATTTTTCTTAGTAAACCTAGGGATGGAACTACATGATTATATTATAAGCATATGTTTAACTATAGGAGACTGCCAGTTTTCTATACCATTTAACATTCCCATTAGATGTATGAGTTTCAGTCAGCATGAACCTTTGACTTATGAAAATTAAATATTATTTGGTACCTTTACACATTTCCCTGACAATGAAAGTCCTTAGAACATTTTATCTCCATCTCAACTTATATACACTACATTATGGTCTAGTCTTTTACTCTAAATATATTGTATGCCCAATAAGCTACTGTTATTATTTTATACATTCAATAGTCATTTAACATGCCCCATATATTTATTATTTTCACTTTTAAAATGCATCTTAATCCTTCCTTCTGGGATAATTTTCCTTTTGCTTGAAGAACTCCCTTTAGTGAGGGTTTGATGAAAATGAATTTTAGTGGTTTTTTTTTTTTTTGTCTGAAAGGGTCTTTACTGTTTCTGTTGACATCAGGGTAGTCTATTTATTATTACTTTAAAGACAATGCATTTTTTTCTAGGATAATTTAAAGATTTTTCTCTTTGTTTTTTATTTGTTTGTTTCCAAAAATTTCACTGTAATGTATCTCTATCTTGTCTTTTAATTTATCCAAATTGGGTTCATAGAGCTTTTTGTAATTGTGCCTTTTTGTCCTTTATCAGGCTTGGACAGGAATCAGCCACTGTCTCTTCAAAAATTGCTTCTATAGCATTCTCTCAGTTTTCTTCTAGGATTCGAATTACTTCTGTGTTAGACCTTTTCAATAAATCATATATTGTTTCTCTTCTGCATTTTATACATTTTTGTCTTTCTGGGCCTCATTCTAACTATTTTCTTTCAGTTCATGGGTTTTCCCTTCAATTGTATCTAAACCACTGAGTCTTTATCTATATATTCAAGTTTTAGAATTTCCAGTGTGCTTGCTCTCTCATGTGCTCTTTTTCTCTACACAAATGCACTGTCTATATGATAGAATTATCATGTTAGTTTCACCTACTTAAACATGTTCATCATAGCAATATCTGGAGTTTTAGTAGGTCAGTATTTTTTAATTAGGTTATAAATTATATACAATAAAAATAGTTTGGTTGTACATTTCAAATTGCTTGGGCAAATGTACACAGTTGTATAACTACTACCTCAATGAAGATATAGAATATTCTACCAAACCAACAAGTGCCCAAGTGCCCTTGTACCCATTTTCAGTCAATCCATCACCCCAGAGGAAAGCACTGCTTTGGTTTCTAACACTGTAGCTTAGTTTTGCCTGTCTTAGAATTCCATATAAATGAAATCATATATTATGTACTATTTTGGGTCTGGCTTCTTAGTTTGACATTATTTTTGAGATTCACTTATACTGTTATGTGACTCAGAGTTGTCAATGCACTGTATGAATATCTGATTGAACATGCCACAATATAAATACCCATTCACTTGTTGATATACATCTGGATATTTTCCAATTTGGGATTTTATGAATAAAGTTATTATGACCATTCTTGTATAAGTCTTTTATATATGTATAAGCCTTTTATATATATTTTCATTTCACTTGGGTATGAAGTGAAATACCTAGATTTTTTGGATAAATGTATTAATTTTCTAAGAAATAGCCGAACTGTTTTTCCTAAGTGGTTGTACCATTTTAAATCCTCACCAGCAGTGTATGGGAATTCCAATTTCTCCTCAACCTCACAAATATTTGGAATTGTCAGTCTTTTTCATTTTAGCCATTCTAGTGTTTATAAAGTGATATCTCCATGTAGTTTTAATTTGTATTTTCCTGATATAAAATGATGCTAAATATCTTTTCATGTTCTTATGGGGCATTTACATATATTCTCAGTAAATGTCTATTCATGTATTTTTCCAATTTTTAAAGTTAGATTCTTTGTATTTTTATCATTGAATTTAAGGATCTCTTTATATTTTTCAAACAGATGCCTTGTTGATCTGTATATATATAAAATATATTCTTCCAGTCCATGGCTTGCTTTTTAATTCTCTTAATGTTATTCTTCGATGAGTGGTAATTTTTAATTTTGATTAGTCAAGTTTATTTTTTTATTCTTCACTTAATTTTTTGTATACTAAGAAATTTCCACCTTCCAAAGGTTACAAAGACATTGTCCTATATTTAGTTCTAAGAGTATGACATTTTTAGCTTCTATATTTAAGCCTATGATCAATCTCAAATTAATTCTCTGCGATGCCATCTCTGTCATAAATCAAGTTTTCATATATGTGGGTCTATTTTTATTTCTCTGTAGTGTTTTTCTTTCCCTTATGCCTATAACACACACTCTTAATTTCTATAGCTTTTTAATTATTTTTGACATCTTGTGGGGCAAGTCTCTTCACTTCGTTTTTTTTAAAAAGACTTATTTATTTATTTTAGAGCAAGAGAGCACACACAAGGTGGGGAGAGGGAGAGAATCTCCAGCAGACTCCCTCTTGAGTGTGGAGCCCAACACAGGGCTCGATCTCACGACCCTGAGCCAAAATCAAGAGTCAGACCCTTACCCGACTGAGCCACCCAGGCACCCCCACTTTGTTCTTATTTAGGAGGATATTGGCTATTCTTGGCTCTTTGTTCTTTTATAAAAATTCTGCAATCACTTTTTAAATTAACGTTTTATGTTGAAGGTTCTTATATCAATGCAGTAAGTATAACTATGAACTCTAAACTCAAGTGAGACCAAGTTTAAATTAAAAAATAAATTCTTAACAAATCCTATATTTTACACAGAACCCAGGCCAAAACAGACATTATTCCTTATTGTCTCCCTGCACTGATTACTGTAGTTTTTTAGTGCTCTTTCTAGGGCATAACCCTTCAATGGTATTGGATTTATGGGATGAATCCTTGTATTCATTTCCTATGGTTTATGTAAAAAATTACCACAAATTTAGTGACTTAAAACAACAGAAATATCTTTTCTTACACTTTTTGAAGGCCAGAAGTCTGGCAGTTTTATGGGCCCCTTCCTCTTCTTTCAAAGCCAACAGTATAACATCTTCAAATCTCTCCAGCTTCCTTCATCAGACTGCCTTTTGCTCTGTAGTCAAATATCTTTCTGCCTCCCTCTTATAAAGACACTCGTGATTATATTTAGGGCCCAACCAGATAATCCAGGATAATCTCTCCATCTCAAGATCCTTAATTTAGTGCACATCTGCAATGTCCGTTTTGCCATATAGGGTAACATTCACGGGTTCCAGAGATTAGGACATGGATATATTTGGGGGCCATTATTTAGTCTACCACAGCCCTAGTTCTTTCTTTTTTTTTTTTTTAAAGATTTTATTTATTTCTTTGACACACAGAGAGATAGAGAACACAAGCAGGGGGAGCAGCAGGCAGAGGGAGAGGGAGAAGCAGGCTTCCTGCAGAGCAGGGAGCCCGACGTGGGACTCGATCCCAGGACCCTGGGATCATGACCTGAGCTGAAGGCAGACGCTTAACGACTGAGCCACCCAGGCACCCCAGCCCTAGTTCTTTCTAATCCTAAACTTCACTCAGGCTCAAAGCCTTTCTTATGTAACCTTAAAACTCAAAATCTTATTTACCAAAACTAGTAGTCCATTTTCCACCTATAACAGTATCAGTTCATGTGATTAACACTCTAATTTTTAGTTCCCTCTTCCATTTGGGCCCCTGAGTATTTCCTTTAATTTATCAGCTCAGATATTTAAAAAGAATGTTTTCTATGTTTTATCTAGCTTTTCTAGGAGTTTGTAGAAGACTTTTCAGAGTATGTAGTTTGTTATATTTCTAAAAATTGTTGACTCATAGATTCTGTTCCCTCTACTTCACTAGAACTGTTCAAGATCACTAACAACCAAGCATATCACCATACTCAACAGTTTCTATCTGCATCTTACCTAAAAACACAGAATTTACACCAAATGATTATTCCCTACTTCTTGAAACATTCTCTTCTTGACTTCCATGATATCACACCCTTCTAGTTTTTGTGGGGTTTTTTTTCTTCTTTTCTTTTTTCCCTCTTTACAGGTTACTCTTGTTCTCTATGCTGTGGTCTCTTCTATCTGACCTAAAATGCTGCTGCTTCTTAAAAAAAATCATTTACTATTTAACTACACAGTATAGCTTCAGGATATTGGTAGGAAATATTGGCCTTCTGTGTGGGTACTCAGCATATCCATGTGTATGCCTCACAGACACCACTGCCATGGAGGCAGTTTAGTAGACTAAAAAGAGTATTTTTCTCCTAAAAATTTTTACAGTGGGGGAAACAGGCAGAAAATGTTCTATATGTTTTAAGTCTCCCAGGAAAAAATGTTAATGATGTACAAATCTCTTTTTAGACACCAGTGACTTTCTATTAAAGAAAATTTCCCCAATTGTAGGCACTATTGAAAAATCCTTCAAACTTTGTGTAGCCTTTACTGATAATTTGTACTTTCAAAAAAGCTAGAGGAGAAATAGCAATGCCAGATGCTTATACAAAAAAAAATGGATCATAAAAAGCCCCCAATCCACTTCTCTGTTGTCAACTTAGTTTCCCACTTGTCACCTTCTCCAGCTCTGCCCACTAATTTCCTCTTTTTCACTGAAGGCTCAGTCCCTCCCCAGTTCCTGAAGCAAACCTGACTGAGAGAGGAAGCATTTTAGTAACCTTACTATTCCACCACTCTTCTATTCCCACTTTTTTTTTTTTTTAAGAATTCAGTTACTTGAAACACCAGGATCTGATGACTGGGCCCAGGCATTGCTTCCATCCACTTTCCTTAACCCTACTCTGACAGTCCATCATAAAACTTTGCCAGTGCCTTCATCTGCCCATTCTCCATAAAACAACACTCACCAAAGACCGTACGGGCAGGGACAGACTCTCTGTTGAGCCAGAAAGACACTTGTGACAGAATGACAGTCATAATACATGGCAAGTAGGTCTGGATCACAAAATAGCCAATTTTTCGCTTGAGATGGAAGTGGGTTGTCATGACGACATATTCTCCTGGAGAGAGAGTAAAATTAGGCAATATATAGCTGAGTAAACATTGTTAAATCAAGGTGGACCCCAATTCAGTTCACCAAGTTCTTTAACCTTATACTCAAAACAACACATTCCAGCACCTTCCAAGTTCACATAACCAGATCTCTTTAATAATCATGAAGTAGTGCATTTTTATGCAAAAATATATGCCAACACTGTACCAACACAGCTTGCTCAGAGCAATTCTGACACAGATTCATTCAAATAAATCAGTGTCTTAAATAATAATAAATAACAGTCCTTCTACAGCATTTGCTATGTGACTGGTACTCTTCTAGCACTTTAACATTTAACATCTTAAAATACTTAATGTTTATAACAATGTTATAAAGTAGACACTATTGTTATCCTCATTTTATGGTGCAGTAAACTGAGGCAAAGAGAAATTGATAGGGTATCCAGCTACTAAGCAGTGGAGTCTGAATTCAAGACCATATGGGTTAGTTCCACAGTTTATGCTTTTTAACCACAATGCTCTGCTGTTTGAATGGACTTAGAGTTAGAACCAAAAGTTCATATAGCAGAATGTGGGCTGGCCTATATCACCCCACTCCAAAACAAGAGTGAACACTTATTGAGCTCTTACTATATGCCAAACAACTTTGAGAGTTTTGTCTCTGCCCTTCCTCTCTCCCTCTCTCTAATTTTTTAATAAAAAAATTAAAAAAAAATCTTCTGCCTAGGCTTCCTACTTGTTATAGGTTGAATTGTGTCTCCCAGAAAGATATGGTGAAGTCCTAAACCTGAGTACTTCAGAATGTAACCTTCTTTAGAAAAAAGGTTGTTGCAAGTATAATTAGTTAAGATGAGGTCATACTGGAGTAGGATGGTCCTTAATCCCCTATGACTGATGTTTGTATAAAAAGAAGACAGATACACACAGGGAGATATATGATCATGTGGGATATTTAATATATAAAATATATAATAAATATTCATAAGTTAGTTATATTTTATAGATCTGAAAGACAAAGCAAGTGGACTTTTCAAAAACTTATCAAATCAAGCATTTGTTTTAAATAACTGAATATATTTTTTTCAGTCTTCTTTTCTAGCCTTCTCTCTTTCAATTTCTTTCTTCCTATCTCATTTCTAAAGAAGCAAAGAGCATGCCTAAGATGAGCAGATGGTGAAATAGGACATCCCTGGCTCTGGTATCCCATCACAAATATATGGATTAGCAACCATCTACAGACAATAATACTTTTGTGAAAATCCCAGAACAAGGGATTAAAACTAAAACACCTTCTTTGAGCACAAAATCCAAGAAAAGCCACATTAGAAAGGTAAGAGAAGTGGCTTCACTGCACCACCTACTTCCCTCCCTCAGGCCAGCCCAATGTGGCACCTAGAGGGTTCCTCTGGGTCTATGGTTTCTCTAGTGGGAAAAGGAAAGCCTAAGGCAGATACACAGTTTCCCCCCAGCATTCCAGAGCATTCCTCCAGAGGCCTACTTCTGCCTTGCCTCATGGGGAATACTGGGAGAATCAATAGGGCTAGACCATTTGGGGTCAACTAGGAACAAAGAAGGGGGAGTGGTGAAACTTCCAGCCACCTGTGCTTGGATCTTGGCAGTGATACCAGGTCCCTGCTAGCAAACTCGCCTGATCAGAGTTTAGCCAGCAGTCTGTCCCTACCTGTACAGGAAACCCAACCTCTCAAAGCAGCCTGTAGCTCTGGCTAACAGATAAGTACAGGCAGAGGTACTGCCCAACAGCAGAGTTTGGACCAACAGCACAACTCCAGCAGAGACCTTACCCAGTGATGGTAGTCTAGACAAAAGGATCATACCCCTTGGTGTCCTGGTGCCCTCACCCACCAAAATGGTGACTTCCACAGATCTAAAACACCCTGGCTGTCTTGCCTGGGGGTCATGGTGACCTCCAACTACCAAAATGGAGAACTCCATGGGTCAAAACCTCTGGTTGCACTGCTGAGAGGGAGATGGGGGGTCATGGCACTCCAACCACCAAAATGGTGACTTCCATGAGTTGAAACAGGCCCATTGTAATACCTGAGGAACCTTGCACCCAAGCTGTAGAGCATGCTGGGGTTAACCTGTGTTTCAAAACAATGTGGCACCCAACTGCTGCAAGTAGCTCGTCCCCCATACAACAGAGGCTCCCTGTGGCCCTGCTGAACAGTGGAGCATAGACCACTGAATCATGAATAGAAAATCTAAATGGATCAATACAGCGCAAGGAGATATAATCAGTAATTAACACCTCCCAATAAAGAAAAGCCTAGGATAAAATGGCTTCATGGGTAACCAAACATTTAAAGAAGAATAAATGCCAGTCCTCCTTAAACTCTTCCAAAAAACTGAAAAGGAGAAAATGCTTCCAAACTCATTTTAGAAGGCTAGCATTGCCCTGACACAAAATCAAATAAAGACTTAGAATTAAAGAAAATTACAATTGACTCTTAAACAATGCTGGGGTTAGTGACACCAAAGCCCCACACAATGGAAAATCTGCCTATAACTTCTGACTCCCCCAAAATTTAACTACTAATAACCTACTGTTGACCAGAAGCCTTACCAATAACAGTAGATTAACACATATTTTGTACGTTATAAGTATCATATACTGTATTCTTACAATAAAGTTAGGAAAATAAAATGTTGTTAAGAAAATCATAAGGAGGAGAAAATACATTTATAGTACTGTATTTATTGATAGTGTAAGTTTACCTCATCTATTTATAAGACAAACCATCTGTTAGAGCCTACATCAATATTGTCTTGCATAATACAAAACACTATAAATGCTATACATGTTACTGACACTATACATCAAAAATGAAAATATGTGAAAAAGGAATTAATATTTATTTACAAGTATAACAATTCATACATTGATATCAAAGAAGCAGCAATATGATTGCTTTATGGTAGCCTAGTATAATCAATATAATTGCTTCATGGTGGCTTAACCCATATACTCATGAATGAATTGTCATAAAATTTTTATGGCATACAGTATTACAGTCATATTCATAATATGGTATTGGAAACATTGTTACTTAAAAAAAAAACACTTGCCTGTGATGATAGGCTGATATGCATTGTCTCCAATTAGGAGAATTACTATATGGTAATGTAATTCTTTGAAAGCAAAGTTATAAAACAGAAAACTAACACATTATTAATTTTATATTAAATACCACTCACTTTATGCCTATGTAAGGATCAGCTATCCACTTCCATACAAGTCTTACACATGATGTTCTTCATAATGAATATTTATGTGATGATGATGACACAAAAATGTCTCATACAATTCTTGCTGTACAGTTATTAGAAAAAAAACAAAAGATATTCACATGAGGACAAAAAAACACAACAGATAATAAGTTTATTAACTGTATGCCATGATGATTATTTACTATTCATTAAGTGGAATTGTTGGAACATTGTAAAGGTCTTCATCCTCCTTGTCTTCTGGTTTAGTAGGTGGAGGAGGAGAAGGAGGAATTAGTCTTGCTGTCTCAGGGGTGGCAGAGATGGAAGTAGTGGAGGAGATGGAAGGGGAGGTAGGAGAGGCAGGCACACTCAACGTAACTTTACAGAAATACATTGTAATGTCTGTCTGATTTGTTTTTCTCATTTTTCCAAAAATGTTTCTATATGGTACCAATCCTTCTTCCACCACTTGTTTTAATTTCAGTGCCCATATCATAGAAGGGTCCATGTCATAAAAAATGTCAAAAGCAGTCTTGAATAATTGGAATCCTTTTTATATGTTGTCTAATGTCAATTTGTTTTCTGGCACTACTTCTACATCTTCTTCCTCATTTTCTGGCACTGCTTCAGAAGCACTCATCTCCATCAAGTTGTCTTCTGTTAATTCCTCAGATGTGATGTCTATTAGCTCTTGAATTTCTCCAAGATCGATATCTTGAAATCTTTCAATTCCCACTTTTTTTTTGCCATATCACAATCTCTTTCATTATTTCTTTAGTTCTATCATAAATCATGTGATGTCATGCACAACATCTGGACATAGTTTTCTCCAGCAGGAATTCATTGTTTCAGACTTGATGGCTTTCATGGCTTGTTCTGTAACAACGATGGCATCTTCAGTGTTATAATCTTTCCAGATTTTCATGTTGTTCTCTATATTGGGGTTCTCCTGCATAGGGTTGATGATCTTTTACATAGAGTGCCATGTATAATGAGACTTAAAGGTCCTTGTGACCTCCTAATGCAGAAGCTGAATTAGAGGTGTTGTGTTTGGGGACAAGTAGACCACTTCAATACTTTTGGTGTTGAACTTATGGGTTTCTAGGTGGCCAGGTGCATTGCCCAATATCAAAAGAACTTTAAAAGGCAGTCCCTTTCTGACAAGGTACTTCCTGACTTCAGGGACAAAGCACTGATGGAACCAATCCAGAAAAAGTGTTTGCATTGTCCAGGTCTTCTTGTTGTACAACAAAAATACTGGCAGCTGGTGTTTATCTTTTCCCTTCAAGGTTGGAGGGTTAGTAGCTTTATAGATAAGAGCAGTCCTGATCATTAACCTGACTACATTTACACAAAACAGTAGAGTTAGTGTGTCCTTCCCTTCCTTAAGTCCCGGTGTTTGCTTCTCTTCCTTACTAATAAATGTCTTTTGTGGCATTTTTTTCCCAGCATAGGGCACTTTCATCTGCATTAGAAACCTGCTCGGACAAATATCTTTTTTCCTTAGTGATTTTTTAATGGTGTCTGGGAACTCAGCTGCCTCTTGGTTGGCAAAAGCTGTTTCTCCTGTTATTTTGACATTTTTAAAGCCAAAACTCTTTTTTAAAATTATCAAATCATCCTTTTCTGGCATTAAGTTCCCCAACTTTAGACCTTCCTTTTACTTTAAATTGTTATAGAATGACTTCACTTTTTCTTGAATCATATTAGAGTCTATAGATATGCCTTTCTTATAGCAATCCTGCACCTGCATAAAAGCTGCATTTTCAATGAGAAAAAGGTAATTTCACAAAAAGTACAAGGTTTTCGTACCTACAGATGTGGTTGCAGTGATAACTTCATGAATTTCCTTTTTTTTTTTATAATCGTCCTTATGCTGGATTTATTTACCTTGAAATGGTGGGAAACTTCGGCTGTAGACCTCAATCTATAGTACATATCAAGCAATTAAACTTTTTATTGTAATATCATGACTTTTCTCTGCTTCTTGGGAGCACTCCAGAATCACTATGGTACTTTGTATTGTTTCCATGGTGTTATTCAAGTTTCATGGTATTGCACTTAACATGATGAAAAATATGCAAGAACCATGAGAGATCACTTTTTACTGTGATACACAATTTACTGGAGGGATGAACTGCTCACAGGGAGATGATTAGCATCACATAGTGTTTTAAGTGGATACTCACAACACTTGATCTCACTGCAATAGCAACAGGAGATGGCTATAAAATTCTTAATGTAGTACAATATATACTGTGGTTCATTTTATGCAGTTATGATTTAACACTGCATCTTGACATTTGTTTACATTTTTCTCAGCCGTGAATGGTGCCATGGACCATCTGTGCATATGTGCATAACTTTTGATAAATTTTAACTTTTTATAATAGATTTGTGTATATTTTATGGTAGTGAATAATAAGATAGACTAATATCTACATATATTTTTTGCGTTCATGACATATCAAACTTATCCTATTTTTTTATATTTCTAGGCTATGTGGTTTATCTGTGAGTTTCCTTAAATTGTTACAAATTTCCAAACATTTTTCCAATATATTGGAATCCACATTTAAGTAGAATCATGTAGTTCAAACTTGTGTTGTTCAAAGGTCAACTGTACAGGCCAATATCCCTGAAGAATACAGACACAGAAATTCTCAACAAATACTGACAAGCCAAATTCAACAGCACTTTAAAAGAATCAAACACCATGATCAAGTGGGATTTATCCTGGGATGCAAGAATGGTTAAACATTCGCAATTCAAAAAATGTGATATATCACATTAATAGAATGAAAGAAAAAAAACAAATGATCATTTCAATAGATGCAGAAAAAGCATTTAACAAAATTAAACATTCATTCATGACAAAAACTCTTAACAAATTGGGAATAGAAGAAATATACCTCAACGTAAAAAAGTCCATATATGACAAGCTCACAACTAACATTGTACTCAGTGGTGGGTTGAAAGCTTTTTCTCTAAGATCAGGAAGAAGACATAAGTGTCCACACTCACCACTCCTTTTCAACATAATACTGAAAGTCCTTGCTGGAGCAATCAGGTAAGAAAAAGAAATAAAAGGCATCAGAATTGGAAGGGAAGAAGTAAAATTATCTCTATTTGCAGATGATATAATTTTATATATATAAAATCCTAAAGACTACACCAAAAAACAAAACAAAACCCTGTTAGAACCAATCAACAAATTCAGGAAAATTGCAGGATACAAAATTAACATATAAATTTAGTAGTGTTTCCTTTTTTAATTTATTTTTTATTTTTAATATTTTATTTATTTATTTGAGAGACAGTGAGCAAATGAGAGAGAGAGAGAGAGCGCAAGCAGGGGGAAGGGCTGAGGGAAAGAGAGAAGCAGACTCCCTGCTGAGCATGGAGCCCAACGAGGGGCTCCATCCCAGGACTCCAGGATCATGACCTGAGCCAAAGGCAGACACTTAACTGACTAAGCCACCCAGACTGCCCCAGTAGTGTTTCTATATACTAACAACAAAGTACCTGAGAAAGAAATTAAGAAAACAATTCCATTTATAATAGTATCAAAAATAATAAAATACTTAGGAATAAATTTAACCAAGGAGATGAAAGATCTGTATACTGAAAACCATAAGTCATTGATGAAAGAAATTGAAGAAGACACAAATAAAAGATATTCTGTGTTCATAAGTTAGAAGAATTGATATTGCAAAAAATACCCACATTACCCAAAGTGATACACAGTCAATGCAATAACCATCAAAATTCCAATAGCATTTTTCACAGAAATAGGAAAAACAACCTAGAATGCATATTGAACTACAAAAGACTCTGAATAGCCAAAGCAATTTTAATAAACATAAAGATGGAGACATCACACTTCCTAATTCAAATTATATCACAAAGCTATAGTAATCAAAACTATGGTATTGGCATAAAAACAGACACATAGATCAATGGAACATAATAAAGTACTCAGAAATAAACATGTATATATGTCAACTAATATTTGACAAGGATGCTAAGAATACAGAATGGGAAAAGAATAGTTTTTTCAAAAAATGGTGGTGGGAAAACTGGATATCCACATGCAAAAAAATGAAATTTGACCCCTATCTTGCAAATTAACTCAAAATGAATTAAATATTTAATGTAAGACCTGATACCAAAAGCACAGGCAACAAAAGCTAAAATAAACAAATGGGACTGCATCAAACTAAAAAGCATGTTTATAGCAAAGGAGACAATTAATAAAATGAAAAGACAACCTGCAGAATGGTAAAAATTGTTTGCAAACCATATGTCTGATACAGATTATACTCCAAAATATATAAAGAACTCCTACAACTCAATAGCAAAAAACCAAACCAAAACAAAACAAAAATCCAATTAAAAATGGGCCAAGGACCTGAATGGAATTTTTCTGAAGACATACAAATGGCCAACAGGTACATGAAAATATGTTCAATATTACTAATCATCAGGAAAATGCAAATCAAAACCACAATGAGATATCACCTCACACCTAATAGAATGGTTACCATAAAAAGACAAGAGATAACAAGTGTTGGAAAGGATGTCGAGTAAAGGGAAACTTTGTACACTATTGGTGGGATATAAATTGGCACAGCTACTATGGAAACTAGTATGAAGGTTTCTCAAAAAATTAAAAATAGAAATACCATATGATCCAGCATCCCACTTCTGGGTATATGTCCAAAAGAAACAAAATCAGTACCTAGAAGAGATATCTGCACCCCTATATTCATTGCAGCATTATTCACAGTAGTCAATACATGGAAACAACCTAACTGTCCATCAATGAATGAATGAATAAATTAAATGTGATATATAGTTACACCCATGCACAATGGAGTATTATCTTAGCTGTAAAAAATGAAAAAATCCTGTCATTTTTGACAACATAGATGAACCTAGAAGACATTATGCTAAGTGAAATAAGCCAAAGACAAAAACTGTGTGGTATCATTTACATGTAGAATCTAAAAAAGTTGTATTTATAGAAACAAAGGAGAATGGTGGTTTCCAGGGGCTGAGGGGTAGGGGAAATGGGGAGATGTTGATCAAAGGGTACAAACTTCCAGCTATAAGATGAATAAATTCTGGGGATCTAATGTACAGCATGATGACTATAGTTAATAATACTGTATTGTATACTTGAAATTTGCAAAGAGAATAAATTCTTAAGTGATCCCATCACCATAATAATAATATGATAGATTATGGTAATAATTTCACAACATATACATATATTATCACACTGTACACCTTAAATGTATACAATTTTTTCAATTATATCTCAATAAAGCTGGGATGCCAGGGGAAGCAAAGAGGCAAAAAGAATTCTCCTTAGTGAGAACTGAAGCCTTTTGTTTGGTTGTGAAGTTTCCCCATTTCTGCCCTTGTATTGCAGACGATCTGGGTCTAATGTGAAATAGTCAAAGAGATAATGGAAAGTCACCTTTGCACATTCACAGGTATTCATAGCCTAGGTACTTTCTGTGGGTGAAAATCACAAGTGAATGTTTAGAAAGCTTAGCAAATGAATTCATTGTGTTAATTAACTGACTAGTTCTCTTAAATATAACTCTGGTATTTTGTATCTCTTTACATCCCCTTCTCTGCCAAAGTAAGAGCCAAAGCTTTGATCAGATTGGAAGATTTTTTTCCCAACTTCCCCATTATATTTCCACCCTGTGTCTCAGCTTATTATTAAGCTTATTAAGTACCATCTGTGTTGTGTGTGAAATATTCAAGGGTACAATATAAAACATATAATGCATATGTATTCACATATTTCTATGGATTAGAAATACAGAACAGTTCAGCAAATGCTTTATATAACTGAATATAATTTTATTAAGTGGATCATCATATTCCCCCTCTCCTTGTGGCCTCTCTTTGTGCTTTATTATGAAAGATGACCCTTTAAGAGGTTTGGGGAATTTTCCCCTGCCTTTGCACTCCAGCCTATTAAGTTCCATTTGTGTTAAATGTGAAATATTTGAGAATACAATGAAAAACGCATTCACAATTTAGCTAGTATCAAAAGTTGTGAAAGACACAAGGATTTTTTAAATAGCTTGGCAAATTAACTCATTATACTGAGTGGATATATTTTCTTGAATTAATGTTTATTTGTTTTTCAATTCTCTTTCTCTGTTCCTTAAACTTTTATCTTGCCTTCTTTACTCTTTTCATCTCCATCTCTCTGACTTGTGTTGTGTGTCACTCTTTCTTTATTTTCTGCTTATTTATCTAGGCTACATGTCTAAAAAGATAATATATACAATAATAGTAATAAAATGTTATTCTAACAAATGGTCAAATTTCTAGGAATGGAAAAATAAGATCATACACCCAAATCCTCCATTTAGAAAATTAATGCAATAATTTGCCAAATGAGAGAAAATGGAATTGGTGCTGAAATAGGGAATGGTGTGAATAGCTAAACAGAGATTTTGAGGACTTTTATTCATTTATTTAACACATATTTGAATCTGGAGCAAAGAGGAAGAGCCTTCTGCTTAGAATTACAGGCATACCTCATTTTATTTACTTGATTATTTATTTATTTTATTGATGTATAGTTAACGTATAATGTTATATTAGTTTCAGGTATTCCACAGAGTGATTTGACAATACTATATACTACACAGTGCTCACCACGATAAGTGTAGTTATCACCTGTCATTTTACAAAGTTATTACAATATTATGAACTATATTCCCTATGCTTTACCTTTCATCCTCATGATGTATTCATTTTATAACTGGAATTTTGTACCTCCTAATCCCCTTCATCTATTTTGCCCATCCCCTCCCCGAAACCACCAGTTCTCTGTATTTGAGTCTTTTTCTATTTTTTGTTTGTTCATTTCTTTTGTTTTGTTTTTAGATTCCACATATAAGTGAAATCATGTAGTATTTGTCTTTCTCTGTCTGACTTATTTCACTTAGCATAATACCCTCTAGCACTATCCATGTTGCCTCAAATGGCAAGATTTCATTGTTTTTTTTTCTTTTTATGGCTAATATCCCATGTATGTGTGTGTGCATGTGTGTGTGTGTATGGCACATATTCTTTATCCATTTGTCTATCTGTGGACACTTAGTTTGCTTCCATATCTTAACTATTGTAAATAATGCTGCATTGAACATAGAGGTGCATATGTCTTTTCTAATTAATGTTGTTTTCTTTGTTTCTTTGGGTAAATACCTCAGTACTGGGTCTTTTACAAATTGAGAGTTTATGGCAATCCTATGTCAAACAAGTCTATAGTGCCAGTTTTCCCAAAAGCATTTGCTCATTTCATGTCTCTGTGTTACATTTTAGTAAATCTTGCAATATTTCAAACTTTTTCCTTATTATTATATTTATTATAGTAATCTGTGATCACTGATTTTGACTTGCTGAAAGCTTAGGTGATGGTTGGGACTTTTGGGGAATAAGATATTTTTAAATTAAGGTATATAAATTTTTGAACATAATGCTATCATACAGTTAATAAACTACAGTATAGTGTAAACATAACTTTTATATGCACTGGGAAACCAAAAATTCACTTGACTTGACTCATTTTATTGCAGTATTTCCTTTATTTTGGTGGTCTGAAACTGAACTGTCAGCATCTCCAAGGTATGCCTGTACTTCTTACTAAGGACTGAGAGAGAGCATTCAGAGAGAAAGCCACTCATATAAAACGGAGCATCCATGGATTGTGGGTCTTTCTCTGGTCCAGCATTCCATTAATATGCTGGACCCCACATGGAGGAGCATATTTAGAATTCAGAAAAGAATGTCCATAATTTATAAACACATGAAAACAATACACATATTTGTGAGGTAATAATATTAATATGGTTCCTAAATCAAAGGATATCAAAGGGTGTACAGCAAAACGTCTCCCTCCCATAGATGCCCTCAAACCACTCATCTCGTTTCTCCTCCTCCAATTAACAGCCTCTTGGGGTGCCTCCGTGGCTCAGTCAGTTAAGCATCTGACTCCTGGTTTCAGCTCAGGTCATGATCTCAGGGTCGTGGAATAGAGCCCCGTGTGGGCCTTGTGCTCAGAGCAGAACCTGCTTGAGATTCTCTCCATTGGCCCTTCCCCCTGATCATGTTCTCTCTCTCTCTCTCAAAATAAATGAAAACTTTTTTTAAAAGTTGTAATTTCTACACTACTCTTTTTAAAAAAAAGCAACAAAAACAATTAGCAGCCTCTTGTGTATCCTTCTAGAAATATTATCTCTATACCAGTATATATCCCTAAGTGTTCAGTGTTCTGTGCTTTGCTTTTTTTCACTCAACAATATATCCTGCAGATATCCCCTTTGAATGATACATCAAGAACTTCCTCATTCCTTCTTACAGCTGCATAGTACCAAATGGTGTGAATGAATTTAATACATTAAATAACCTCTTTGCTGATGTACGTTGTATCATGTTTTCTAGACTAATTTGAGATATAATCTAATTATATCTACAATAACCCTATTTTCAAATAAGGTCACTTACTGATGTACTGTGAGTCAGGATTTCAACATATCTTTTGAGGGGACATAATTCAACCCGTAACATCTGCATTGTCAATAGTGAAGGGAAATTGGCATGCTAATACACTGATAATGGGACCATGAATTGTTCAACCGTGTAAAATGGCAATTTGTCAATATGTAATAAAATTTTTAAAAATATGTCTACTTTCTGAAATAGCATTCTCAGCATTCTGTCTATCCTAGGCAGATGATTACACAGGGACAAAATGTAATATAGAAAAAGGTCTTCATAGTTTTGTTTATAACATTAAAACAAGAAAATAATACCAAATAATTGCTTAAATGGACTATGATCTACATATATGAGGTCATTAAAATGAAGATATTATTTTATTGAGCTTCACAGTGAAATGCTACACTTCCCAGTGATAACAAAACTTATCATATCTTTGTCAAGAATTCTGTGGCCTTGAAGGAGTGCTTAATTTTCTTTTTAAATTTAAACTACCTAAAACAAGTAATAATTAATGTTTATTATATCTATGATAATTGTTTAAATATTACTATTTATAACTAACTAACAAGAAGCAACAAGTATTGGAGGATGTGGAGCAAAGGGAACCTTTGTGCACTTTGGTTGGTGGGATACAAATTGGTGCAACCACTACGGAAAATAGTATGGAGGTTCCTCAAAAAATTAAAAATAGAAATACCATATGATCCAACAATGCCTCTTCTGGGTATTTACCCAAAGAAAATGAAAACACTAACTCAAAGATATATGCACTTCCATGTTAACTGTGGCATTTTTACAATACTCAAGATGATGTAGAAACAACCTAAGTGTTGACTGATGGATGAATGGATAAAGAAAACGTGCTGTGAATGTATGTATGTATGTATGTGTGTGTGTATTTTATACACATATATACATGTATATGCATATACATACACATAGAGGCAGTGGCAGTAGAATATTATTCAGCCATCAAAAGAAGGAAATCTTGCCATCTGCAACAACATGGATGGACCTTGAGGGAATTATGCTAAATGAAATAAGTCAGAGGAACACCAATATTGTATGATCTCACTTGTATATGGAATTTTAAAAAAAGAACAAAAAACAAACAAGCAAACAAACCAAGTTCATAGGTACACAGAACAGATTGGTGGTTGCCAGGAGGATGGGAGGGGCAGTGGGTGAAATGGGTGAAGGTGGTCAAAAAGATACAAACTTCTATCATAAAATAAATAAGTCATGGGTATGCACTGTACAGCATGGTGACTATAGTTAATAATACTGTATTGTATATTTGAAAGTTGCTGAGAATAGATCTTAAAAGTTCTCAAGAAAAAAATTATAACTATATATGTTGACAGATGGTAACCCCAGTTACTGGGATAATCATTTTGTTATATATAAAAATATTGAATCATTATGTTGTATACCTGAAAGTAATATAATACCAAGTATATCTCAATAAAAATATTACTAACTTGTGTGTACATTTTATTTGGATTTTATATATTTGGTAATAAGAAAATATGCTTAAATAATTAAATTAAAAACAGTATCAATGGTATTTATGTAAAAAATGCAAAGGAACCTTCTTAAAGATTATACACCAAAATGTACAATAATCAGTTAATGGTGGGATTAAAGAATATTTTAATTTCCATATTTTGCTCTTCTGTGTATTCTATTTTTCCTATAATGGATGTGCATTGCCTGTGTGATAAAGACTAAACAAACAGTGGTTTAACCAAATGAAATCGGAGCTGGGGCTGCTTGGATATCTAATGATGGATCTCAAAAATTGATGCCAGGTGAACAGTGCTAAGGAAGGACTGGGAAGTGAGGAGAGCCAACGGATGCAGCGGGGAATTCTCTCCCTCCCCCAGGGTAGACATCCTGGGTGTGGGGCAGTGTACCTTGGGCCTCTAGGGACCCTCTGTGCTGCTCTGAGCGAGCCTTGCCACCTGCAGGCACACACACGACCTCCTCTAGGATCCTGCATCCTCTTTGCCCACAGCTCACATGGGAGGGAGAACGGGCATGTATTTCAGGTATGTGATCACAGAAGGGAGGTCCTGGCCCCAGCTGCAAAGGCAGCACAATGCAGATGCACCCAGTAGCAGAACAGAGGCTTTTGCTCAAAAACATTAAGGGGTACCATAAGACAGAAAGAATGCAGTATGCATATGTGGGTGCTGAAGGCCCTGCTCCCTCCCCGTTTGGGGAGAGCAGAACCACTATCCGGGTGGGGAAGACTAACCCCATATACACACACCAAGTCCAGCTGAGGTACCCTGGGCCCTACCCTTTCATGGGGCCCCAGGAAGTGGGTTTATGCACCCTAACAAGGCCGGTGCCCAGTCCAGGGATCAGGGCATGCAAACCTAGCAGTAGGTCTGCAACCAGTGGGCAATACTTACACCATGATATAGATTCACTGTGAGCAAACCAAGGTGGGGAGGTTGGGCAACTGGCCCCAGACCACACTTTCAGAGCTTCCAGATGATAGGAGGCATAGCCAGAATCTGAGCTTCAGGAGCACAATAACCCACCATGAAGACATGGAATGCTCCTTGGAGCAAAGTAATGAGGTCCAGGTGGCCTGGGCACACCCACCTCCGGCACCCACCTGTACCCTCTCTCTAAAACTGGGCACTTGGCTCCAACAGCTAGCTCACACCACTGGAGCGGGAGAACTCTTGGACTTGGGCCAGCTATGTACATTAGTGCCTGCCCAGCTGCTCAGCCTGGTCCACCCACTACCAACTCCATGGGCCAAACCCCAGAATTCTCTCAGAGGAGAGCAGCCCACACCCCTGTGGCCCCATACTCTCTCTACCTTTCACTTCTTACTCTGAACCAGTTGCAGCTTCTCTGATAGATCATGTTTTCACAATGACACCTCAGTATTGCCTTTCCTTTTAATAGTCTTTCCCCATACCAAATTCCAAATCTCGAAATCCTGTTGCCCCTGAAATCTATTTTAAATGCTTCTTTATTTAGGAACACTCCCCTGATCCCGGGATGGAGGGAAAACAGGGCACAGACAAGATGATATATTATAACATCACAAGAAGTGGGAACAGTGTCCAGATAATCAAATAAAAGAACAAGAGTACCCTAATTCATTTATAATTGTGGATTCAGATCTTTCACCAAGACAAGGGTTGAAAGTTCCTGCCCTTAACAGCAAAAAATATCGTAAGCTATGTGGGCCCCCAAGATATACTCCATTTTGCCAAATACCCTAGGGTTAGTTCAGAGCCAGGGTGCCTCCTTCCTTAGGACCCTGTAACTGGTCAGTCTCTAAATAGGACCCAAGACTACAAAACTCTAGGTTCCAATTATCAATCCAAGGATTAAGCTGTTGAGAGGACCTGGCAAGGTTTGCCAGACAGACTTGGTTTTGAGATGGGTGACTCACTTAAAAAAACAATGTCATGGCTCATCCTTGGACCTCCTGGCTCTGTACCTGGACTCTCCTGGGTTATTAATTTGTCACTTCAGCATTGGCAGAGTTGAGCAAATGTCTTCATGAAACCTTTAGGATCAGCGTTCAGTTCTCCCACCATCATGGCTTCCCTCTGCCTTCTCTTCTACCACAGTCCAGCCATAATGTCCTTGACCTTCTAACCCATTTAGACAGCAGGGCATCATAGTTAAAAGCATTGGCTTGGGAGTCAATCTGTCTGAGTTCAGATCTTGGCTCTGATATTATATAATGTAACATGGGGCAAATAACTGAACATTTCTATGTCTCAGTTTCCTTATAATTGTACCTATATCACAAGACTATTTTGAGGATAACACGTTTTTATAAGCACAGGTATAAGACGGGTATATGGTTCAGGTTACAAAATGCTTATTAAATAAAATAAATAAATACCTGTACTAGACCGGATTATCTCTGTCCCAACAACATGGCCCAGCAGGTCATACTGATTCAGGCGGGAGCCATCCTGTGCTACTTCCACAGATTTGTTCTTCCCAAGAGTCCAAGAATAAACCACTTCAGCTGTTGTATAGGCATCTAAGGCAGAAAAGGACCAAGAAGTTGAAGAGAAAAGAAAATAATTATCCTTAATACTGAACTTACATGAGATTGAAATACAGCTTCCCTCCCAAAAGAGTTCTGGATATGTGTTCTGTCTTCAACTGTAGTATATTTATCCATCCATCTAGTAAACACTCACTGAATAACTTCTATAGTTTATGCTGGCTACACAGGAGTGAACACAAAGTGGTCTCTTCTTTCAATGACTCACAATCTTCTGGACTGACAATAAATTGTTAGACTTTTCCTTCTCTTAGAGGGTAGACAACAGAGACAAAGGGAGGAATAGCAAAAATATTATCTAATGCAGATGTCACAAATTCAAATGCCTATAGGAGTGGTATCTTAAATAAATAAATCAGGCTAGTTGTAAAAAAAACTGTCAAAAATAAAACACAATTATTATGGGGTGAGCATATGAGATAAGGTAAAAATCATTGTAGAGATATTCTAAGTTAAAAACATAAAAACCTCAAATTAAAAATAGCAATAATTAATTATTACAACTTCCTTTTAAAAAATATTTCCATTTTGATTTGCAAAACAGAAACCTGCCTCCTTTACTTCTGCACCAAGTTATTAATGTCAGGTTTTGTATTTGGAATTCCCATGTTGAGTACAGAATTTAAGTATGGATTAGTTTTTTTTTTAAAGATTTTATTTATTTATTTGAGAGAGAGAGAATGAGATAGAGAGAGAGCACGAGAGGGAAGAGGGTCAGAGGGAGAAGCAGACTCCCTGCTGAGCAGGGAGCCCGATGCGGGACTCGATCCCAGGACTCCAGGATCATGACCTGAGCCGAAGGCAGTCGCTTAACCAACTGAGCCACCCAGGCGCCCCTGGATTAGTTTTAATAGGGGTGTGGGTAAGAGAAATGGTGAGAGAATAAGGAATGATGTTATTTAGGTTGTATCTTAAAGGAAGAGAGTTGCTTTCTTTCCAGACACGGATTTACTCTTTGTACAGTGGGTTTTATGTTGGGGTGAGCGCCTTGCCCTAACTCAGGCACCTAGGTTCATAAAGAGAAGCTGAACAGAATACTGTTCACCCATTTCACCCAACTTTTGAGCTGTTGTTCAACTCAGTAGGAGGTCTCCAGCTCATGGTGGCAGCTGCTGTCTCTATAATATGCTCTATTTAAGCCTTTTACCACAAAGCAAATAATTCCTAGTGAATCAACCAGTGAACAAACATAAATTTTGTGTCTTTACAAAACTTTGCAACATGGGATGTACATTTCATTAAGTCTGACATTAACATTCACATGTACTAATTGTGGTCTGCTTATATTATACTTCTTAGGACTTTTCTCAATATACCCAAATAAACTATTTTTGGATTTTCTTATAATGGACAACAGCCAAAGATTTCTTCATTTACATCAAAATTCTCATTGAAATCATGAAAAAATATATATAACTACAGTATTTTTTATATCTGTGCTCTCATAAGCTATAAGAAAATGCCACAAGAAATCCAGCTTTCCATATAATATGCCCTATATATGGCCTCAGTCATTTATTCAACACAGATAAAAATACTTGAAGTTTGGAGCACCTGGGTGGCTCAGTTGGTGAAGCATTTGCCTTTGGTTCAGGTCATGATCCCAGGGTCCTGGGATTGAGCCCTGCACCGGGCTCCCTGCTCCACAAGGAGCCTGGTTCTCCCTCTCCTGCTCCCCCTGCTTGTGCTCTCTTTCTTTCTGTCAAATAAGTAAATAAAATCTTAAAAAATACTTGTAGTTCAGCATATAATTTATTCCACAATAGACAATTTTTATAAATTTGGCATCTATAAAATCTTTTGGTGCCTGGAAAGGTTTGTTGCTTAATATATAATTTCATTTCCCAGCAGCAACACTTAGTGTATTCATTTAAACACAAAACCTGTTGAACTTTCAGTCTGTGTTTTAATGCTAATTAAGACTTTTATTGTACATCTTTTTTATATATCAATTATAGTTCTTTATAACAAATTGCATAATGTTAATACCTGAAGTTTTATTTCTTCAACAAAGGTATACTTTGTATGCATAATAAAGATGTAGAAATAGTCTTAATTTCTATAAGGAAATGTAAACTCCCCTGGTTTTGAAACCAGTCCTTTCAGTCTTTTTTATTTTTGTTAAGTTTTGATAACAAGAACTATGTCACTTTCCTCTTAATTCTACTAGGAGCTCTTAATTCTATATGTAAAACAAAGGTGCAAGTGAGTTGATTAATGGCAACTGACATTGGACCCTTTTTCAGGGAGAGGGCAGAAAGTAATGGAAATTTGGGGGAATGGTCAAGCATTTACAAGGACAATCACTGCTCAACTGATTGTGGCCATGTGAGAATTTGAGACGAATGTTCTCATATCTTCTGATTTCATAAAATAATAAACAAATCTGGAGTTTTATGTGACATCTCCCAAATTTCAAATCTTTGCAAATAATTTTAAAAGTTATAAACACTGTATGGATCAAACAAATCACATTTGCAAACCACCAATTTGCAACTTCTGGTCTAGAGATCTTCTCCGATAGATGGCTATGCTTTTTGTGATTCAACCTTGGAAATAAAGGATCCTCTGCTTCCTATGGGGTATCTAGGCTTCCCAACCAGAATTGTAGATTTTTTTTTAATTTTAGATTCAATTAGCCAACATATAGTACATCAGTAGTTTAAGATGTAGTGTTCAATAATTCATCAGTTGCATATAACACCCAGTGCTCAGCACCACACATGCCCTCCTTAATGCCCATCACCTGGTTACCCCATCCCTCCATCCCCCTCCCTTCTGTAACCCTCAGTTTATTTCCTGGAGTCCAGAGTCTCTCATGGTTTGTCTCCCTCTCTGATTTCTTCCTCTTCAGTTTCCCCTCCCTTCCCCTGTGGTCCTCTGCACTATTTCTTATGTTCCACATATGAGTGAAACCATATGATAATTGTCTTTCTCTGATTGATTTATTTCACTCAGCAGTGTCCCACATGTTTCTTACTCTTTTCTGTATTTTTGTCTCTCTGTGCTTTAGTTTTGTTATTTTGTTTCCCCATTTTTAAGTTCTCTAATCCCATATTCTACTTGTTAAATCTATCCATTGGAGGGAGTCCAAGATGGCAGAGGAGTAGGAGACCTTAGTTTCATCTGGTCCCAGGAATTCAGCTAGATAGCTGTCAAATCATTCTGAACACCTGTGAACTCAACCAGAGATCTGAGAAAAAAATAGCTGCAACTCTACAAATAGAAAAGCGACCACTTTCTGCAAGGTAGGAGGTGCAGAGAAGTGAATCCAAGGTGATATATGGGAAGATAAACCACTGGGGGAGGGAGCCTCCATCAGCCAGCTACCAGGAAGTGCTTTAGCAGTGCAGCAAAAAATCAGAACTTTTAGAAGTCTGCTCCAGTGAGGGACATCACTCAGGTGACTAAGTGGGGGTGGAACCCTAGGTGGGACAGTGTGGTCTCAGGATCCTCGGGGTCACAGGAAGACTGGGGGTGCCTGAATGCACCAGAGTTCCCAGGCATTGGAGGTGGGAAGCCAGCTCCAGGGCTGGAAATTGGGAGGCCACCATTTTCATTCTCATCTTCTAAAGCAGCAAGGAAAGCCTTCAGGGAACAAAAGCCACATAGAGCAAACCAGAGGAGAATACTTAGCCTGGCCCCCTGGCAAGGGTGGTGCAATTCCACTCGGGGCAAATACACTTGAAAATCAAAGCAACAGGCCCCTCCCACAGAAGATCAGCAAGAACATCCAGCCAAGACCCAAGTTTACCAATCAATGAGAACTGCAAAACTCCAGAGCTAGGAGAACACAGCACATAGAATTCATGGCTTTTTCCCCATGATTCTTTAGCCTTTCATCTTTAATTTCTTCTTAATTATTTTCTCTTTTCTTTTGCAACCAATTTCTCATTTTATCAACTCTTTTTTTAATCTTTTTTAATTTTCATTTTTACAGTTATATTCTATTCCTTCATTGTATTTAATTTTAGATAGATAGATAGATATAGATAGATATATTCTTTCTTTACAATTTTGGGATGCAGTTTCTTCTAACAGACCAAAATACGGCCAAAATCTAGTGTATGGCTCTGTTCTATTCACTTGTCTGATCATATTCTCTTTTTCCTTTTTTTTTGTTCTTTTTTTTTTTGTTGTTTTGTTAAAGTCTTTTTTAATACTCATCTTTACAGTTATATTCTATCCTTTCATTGTATTTAATTTTATTTTTATACATATATAGGTTTTTCTTCCTTTATAATTTTGAGATCTAGTTTTCTTTTTTTTGGCGGGGGAGGATCTAGTTTTCTAACAAACAGACCAAAATACACACAGGATCCAGTGTATTGCTCTGTTCTGTTCACCTGTCTGCTTATATTGTTTTTTTTCTTCAAAAAAAATTTTTTTTGGTTACCCATATCTTCTGATTTGTTTAGTGTATATTTCCCTGAGGTCATTGTTGCCATTTTAGTATTTTATTCTCTCTCGTTCATCTATTCTTCTCTGGACAGAATGACAAGAAGGAAAAACTCACCACAAAAAAAGAGAACAAGAGGCAGTACTGACTGCCAGGGACCTAATCAGTATGGAAATAAGTAAGATGTTGGAAACAGAGTTCAGAATAATGATTATAAAGATACTAGATAGACCTGAAAAAAGCATAGAAGACACTAGAGAATCCCTTTCTGGAGAAATAAAAGAACTAAAATCTAACCAAATCAAAATCAAACAGGCTATTAATGAGATGCAATTAAAAATGGAGTCTCTAACTCCTAGGATAAATGAGGCAGAAGAGAGAATTGGTGATAGAGAAGACAAATGATGGAGAATAAGAAGCTGAGAAAAAGAGAGATAAACAACTACTGGATCATGAGGGGAGAATTCGAGAGATAAGTGACACCATAAAGTGAAACAATATTAGAATACTTGGTATCCCAGAAGAAGAGGAAAGGGGGTGTGGCAGAAGGTATATTGGAGCAAATTATAGTGGAGAACTTCCCTAATATAGGGAAGAAAACAGGCATCCAAGTCCAGCAGGCAGAGAGAACACCCCTCAAAAATTAATAAAAATAGATCAACACCCCAACAAATAATAGTGAAACTTGTAAATCTCAGAGACAAAGAGAAAATCCTGAAAGTAGCTTGGGACAAGATGTCTGTAACCTACAAGAGTAGAAACATTAGATTGGCAGCAGACCAATCCACAGAGATCTGGCAGGCCAGAAAAACTGGCATGATATATTCATGGAGCTAAATGAGAAAAATATTCAACCAAGAATACTTTATACAGCTAGGATGTCATTCAAAATAGAGGAGTGATAAAAAGCTTCCAGGACAAACAGAAACTAAAAGAATTTGTGATCACCAAACCAGCCCTACAAGAAATATTAAAAGGGATATTTTAAGCAAAGAGAGCCCAAAATAATATAGATCAGAAAGGAAGAGACAATATACAGAAGCAGTGACTTTGCAGGTAATACAATGGCACTAAATTCATATATTTCAATAGTTATTCTGAGTGTAAATGGACTACATGCTCCAATCAAAAGACACGGGGTATCAGATTGGATAAAAAAGCAAAACCCATCAATGTACTGTCTGCAAGAGACTCATTTTAGACCCAGACACCTCCAGATTTAAGATGAATGGGTGGAAAACCATTTATCATGCTAATGGACATCAAAAGAAAGCTGGGATGGCAATCCTTATAGAAGACAAATTAGATTTGAAACCAAAGACTGTAATAAGAGAAGAGGAAGGACACTATATCATAATTAAAGGGTCTATCCAACAAGAAGATCTAACAATTGTAAATATTTATGCACCTAACATGGGAGCAGCAAATTATATAAGCCAATTAATAACAAAATTAAAGAAACATATTGATCCTAATACAATAATAGTAGGGGACTTTAATACCCCACTCACTGCACAGATATTCTAAGCAGAAGATCAACAAGGAAACAAGGTTTTTGAATGACACACTGAACCAGATAGACTTCACAGATATATTCAGAACACTCCATCCTAAAAGCAAAAGAATGAACATTCTTCTCAAGTGCACATGGAACATTCTCCAGATTAGACCACATAGTGGGTCACAAATCAGGTCTCTACCAGTAACAAAGAATTGGGATCATTCCCTGCATATATTTAGACCAGAATGCTTTGAAACAGGAACTCAATCACAAGAGGAAATTTGGAAAGAACTCAAATACATGGAGGCTAAAGAGCATCCTACTAAAGAATGAATGGGTCAACCAGGAAATTGAAGAATTAAAAAAATAATGGAAACAAAACAAAAGAAAACACAATTGTTCAAAACCTTTGGGATGCAGCAAAGGCAGTCCTAAGAGGGAAGTATATAGCAATACAAGTCTTTCTCAAGAAACAAGAAGAGTCTCAAATACACAACCTAACTTTAAACCTAAAGGACCTGAAGAAAGAACAGCAAATAGTCTAAATCCAGCAGGAGAAGAGAAATAATAAAGATTAGAGCAGAAATCAATGAAATTGAAACCAAAAGAACAGAACAGATCAATGAAACTAGGAGCTTGTTCTTAGAAAGAATTAGTAAGATTGATAAACCCCTAGCCGCAGGTACCAAAAAGAAAAAGGACCCAAAAATATAAAATCATGAATGTAAGAGGAGAGATCACAACCAACACCAAAGAAATACAAACAATTATGAAAACATATTATGAGCAACTATATGCCAACAAATTAGGCAATTGGAAGAAATGGATGCATTCCTAGAGATGTATCAACTACCAAAACTGAACCAGGAAGAAATAGAAAACCTGAACAGACCCATAAACAGAAAAGAAATTGAAGCAGTCATCAAAAATCTCCCAATAAACAAGAGTCCAGGGCCAGATGGCTTCCCAGAGGAATTCTACCAAACATTTAAAGAAGAATTAATATCTATTCTTCTGAAGCTGTTTCAAAAAACAGAAATGGAAGGAAAACTTCCAAACTCTTTCTATGAGGCCAGCATTACCTTGATCCCAAAAACAGGCAAAGACCCCACCCAAAAGGAAAATTACAGACCAATGTCCCTGATGAATATGGATGCCAAAATCCTTACCAAAATACTAGCCAATAGGGTCCAACAGTACATTAAAATGATTATTCACCATGACCAAGTGGGATTTATTCCTGGGATGTAAGCATGGTCCAACATCGATGTGATACAATACATAAATAAAAGAAAGGACAAGAACCATATGATCCTCTCAGCAGATGCAGAAAAAGCATTTGACAGAGTACAGCATCCTTTCTTGATTAAAACTCTTCACAGTGAAGGGATAGAGGGAATATACCTCTATATCATAAAAGCCATATAGGAAAAGCCCACAACGAATATTATTCTCAATGGGGAGAAACTGAGAGCTTTTCCCCTAAGGTCAGGAACACAGCAGGGATGTCCACTATCACCACTGCTGTTCAACATAGTACTAGATGCCCTAGCCTCAGCAATCAGACAACAGAAAGAAACAAAAGGCATTCAAATTGGCAAAGAAGACATCAAACTCTCACTCTTCACAGAGGACATGATACTTTATGTGGAACACCCTACATACTCTACCCCAAAATTCGGAGAACTCATACAAGAATTCAGCAACATGGCAGGATACAAAATCAATGTACAGAAATCAATTGCATTTCTATACACTAATAATGTGACTGATGAAAGAGAAATTAAGGAATCAATCCCATTTACAATTGCACCAAAACCCATAAGATACCTAGGAATAAACCTAACCAAAGAGGCAAAGGATCTGTACTCAGAAAACAATAGAACACTTATGAAAGAAATTGAGGAAGACACAAAGAAATGGAAAAATGTTCCATGCTCAAGGGTTGGAAGAACAAATATTGTTAAAATTTCTATGATACCTAGAGCTATCTACACATTCAATGCAATCCCTATCAAAATACCATCGTCATTTTCCACAGAGCTGGAACAAATAATCCTAAAATTTGTATGTAATCAGAAAAGACCCTGAATAGCCAAAGAAATGTTGAAAAAGAAAACCAAAGCTGGTGGCATCACAATTCCAGACTTGATGCTCTATTACAAATCTGTAATCATCAAGACAGTATGTTACTGGCACAAAAAGAGACAGACAGATCAATGGAACAGAAGAGAGAACCCAGAAATGGATACTTAACTCTATGGTCAACTAATCTTCGACAAAGCAGGGAAGAATATCCAATGGAAAAAAGACAGTCTCTTCAATAAATGGTGTTGGGAAAATTGGACAGTCACATGCAGAAGAATGAAACTGGACCATTTCCTTACACCATACAGAAAAATAGACTCAAAATGGATGAAAGACCTAAATGTGAGGCAGGAATCCATTAAAATCCTAGAGGAGAACACAGGCAGCAACCTCTATGATCTCAGCTACAGCAACTTCCTGCTAGACATGTCTCCAAAGACAAGGGAAACAAAGGCAAAAATGAACTATTGGAACTTCATGAAGATAAAAAGCTTTTGCACAGCAAAGGAAACAGTCAACAAAACCAAAATACAACCGACAGAATGGAGGAAGATATTTGCAAATGACATATCAGATAAAGGGCTAGCATCCAAAATCTATAAAGAATTTATCAAATTCAAAACCCAAAGAATAATCCAATCAAGAAATGGGCAGAAGACACAAACAGATATTTCTCCAAAGAAGACATACAAATGGCCAACAAACACATGAAAAAATGCTCCACATCACTTGCCATCTGGGAAATACAAATCAAAACCACAATTAGATACCACCTCACACCAGTCAGAATGGCTAAAATTAACAACTCAAGAAACAACAGTTGTTGGCAAGGATGCAGAGAAAGGGAAACCTTCTTACACTGTTGGTAGGAGTGCAAACTGGTGCAGCCACTCTGGAAAACAGTATGGAGATTGCTCAAGGAGTTAACAATAGAGCTACCCTATGACCTAGCAATTGCACTACTAGGTATTTATCCAAAGGATACAAACATAGTGATTTGAAGGGACACATGCCCCCCAATGTTTATAGCAGCAATGTCCACAATAGCCAAAATGTGGAAAGAGCCAAGATGTCCATTGACAGATGAATGGATAAAGAAGATGTGGTATATATATACAATGGAATATTATGCAGCCACCAAAAAAAAAATGAAATCTTGCCATTTGCAAAAATGTGGATGGAACTAGAGGATATTATGCTGAGTGAAATAAGTCAATCAGAGAAAGACATGTATCATATGATCTCACTGATATGAGGAATTCTTAATCTCAGGAAATAAACTGAGGGTTGCTGGAGTGGTGGAGGGTGGGAGGGATGGGGTGGCTGGGTGATAGGCATTGGGGAGGGTATGTGTTATGGTGAGCACTGTGAATTGTGTAAGACTGGTGAATCACAGACCTGTACCTCTGAAACAAGTAATATATTATATGTTAAAAAAAAGAAGAAGATAGTAGGAAGGGAAAAATGAAGGGGGGATAATCGGAGAAGGAGACGAACCATGAGAGACTATGGACTCTGAGAAACAAATTGAGGGTTCTAGGGGGGAGGGGAGTGGGGGGATGGGTTAGCCTGGTGATGGGTATTAAAGAGGGCATGTATTGAATAGAGCACTGGGTATTATACACAAACAATGCATCTTGGAACACTACATCAAAAACTAATGATGTAATGTATGGTGATTAACATAACATAATAAAATTTAAGAAGAAGAAGTGGTATAGATATATACAATGGAATATTACTCAGCCATCAAAAGAATGAAATCTTGTCATTTGCAATGACGTGGATGGAACTAGAGGTTATTATGCTAAGTGAAATAAGTCAATCAGAGAAAGACAATTATCATATGATCACACTCATATGTGGAATTTAAGAAACAAAACAGAGGATCACAAGGAAGAGAGGAAAAAATAAAACAAGATGAAACCAGAGAGGGAGACAAACCATAAGAGACTAAATTATAGGAAACAAACACGGTTGCTGGAGGGGAGGGTGGTGGGAGGGATGGGGTTGATAGATATTAAGGAGGGCATGTGACGTAATGAGCACTGGGTATTTTATAAGACTGGTGAATCACTGACCTCTACCTGTGTAACCAATAATACATTATATGTTAATTAATTGAACTTGAATTAAAAAATGCAAAAAAAATCTATCCATTGAATTCTGAATTTTGGACGTGTATTTTTCCATATGTAATTTCTAATTTGTTCTTCTTTATAGTTCCAATTTTCTGTTGAAATTCTTTTTTATCTCTTTTATCTATTTTATTCATCTTTTCTTTTTTTTCTTGACCATATTAACCATAGTTTTTAAAAGCCCTTATCTACAAACTCTGATATCTGGGTCACCTGTTAATCTATTTCTGTATTCCATTTCTTTTTGTTTTAAAATCTTGGTTTTAGGTCATATGGTCTTGTGTATTGTTATGCTTCACGATTTTTTAATTGAATTGCCTACTTTGTAAATAATCTGTAGAACTTTTTAGATGATGTTGACTTCCACCATAAAGGCCTCATTCTTTCCTTTGCTAAACAGATAGTGTGGGAGAATTATTACTTTAATCCCATAAGGGACTGAGTTGAATTCTAGTTTTGGTTAAACTTGGTATGTCTCTGCTGCTCCCTTCTAACTAGGATATAACTTCTCTAGAGATTTAAACTGAGTGCCTGGCATACCTTCTTTTTTATAGCATTGGTAGATTGTAGGAAAGTCAGTTTTACTTTTCAGAGGTTTTTATTTTCTTTTTTAGCCTTATGATTTGTGCATATTCAAGATTTAGCAATTGTATTGAGAAGGATATTAGCCAAGAGTTTGAGACCTTCTAGAGCTCTACTTTTATCACTTTAGCTCTGTGTAACCATGAAAACTATTGCTTTTTTTTCCCCCTATCATCTAGCAGCAGCCCTATGCTTAGGGCAAAACTTGAATTTTAAGCTGCAATCAATGGCCAAAATTGTCAAATACCACAACGAATGAAGAAGATGCAGGTCACAAATTCATCTATGAGAAGTTCTACCCTTTCTCCAGAATTTTTGTTTTTCAATCTCCATTGCTTCTACAGTTCTAGGTTTTCTAATTGTTCATGAGGGGAGCACTGTTCACCCACAGATAGTCTTTCTCACTATTGTTGCCCCTATCCCTGTAATTTGAGCCATTATCATTTCTCATCTGAACTATTGCAATACACTTTTAACTGAACTTCCTTCTTCTGTTCTTCCCATATTTATATTTTTAACCGAGTACCCATAATGATTCTTTTAAAAAACATAAGTCAGATAATGTAATCATTTTGTTCCAAATTTTCCAAGCACTCCTCATTTTCTCTCAGTAAAATTCAAAGCCCTTTAATATCCTACAAGACTCTAGATGACCTGGCCTCTTCTTTGATCTCATCCTTTCCTAGTGCTTTCTCCTTTACTGTATCCAGCCATATTGGACACTTTAATGTTCCTTGGAGAAGCCAGGCACTTTTCTGACTTAGCTTCTTATCCCTTGTTGTTCCCTCTACTTGGAGCACAGTTTCCTCTAATATCTGTATTGTTAATGCTTTTACCTTCTTAAAATTTCTGCTCAATTGTCACTTTTTCAAAGAGGCCTGTGCTGATTACCCTATTTTAAATTTTAATGGCAACACCTATCTTCCACCTAGACAAGACTGATTCCCCTTATTCTGTAGTACTTTTATGTTTTCCCATGGTGATTTTCACTTTACAACATACTTTATATTTTACTTTTTAATCTGTTGTTTATTTTATTTTCCACCATCAATCTCTCCTCTATAATATAAGCTCCACAAAGACAGGGTCTTTGTTTTATTCATGGATGTATTTCAAACTCCTTCAGTAGAGCCTGGCGCATAAGAGACAATTTATAAGTATTTGACAATGATTGAAAAAATATGTCACATGTAATTATTTGGATCTTTTCAAATGCACTTTCTACTTCAAAATATAGGGCTAAATTTAATTTAGACACAATCAACACAGACCTTGATATATTGCTCAGATGACTCCCTATATGAAACTTACTCTAAAATTCTTAGAGTTAAAAACTCAAATTCTATTCAATTTTGATTTTTTGAATTTATTTGAAAATGGGCTATGTATCTACTCATTTCTCTTTCAGATTTACAGTTACCGGTAAAGGCAATACTCTGTAAAAATGAGAAAATCTCCAGAGTCTCTTTCTATCTACCCTCTACTGTAGAGAATTAGATAGAACTATATGAGATGCAAATAGAATAGGCATTTCAAAAATAAAAACACATTCTCTTTTGGGGATCTTATCCTTTGGAAGCTGCTACTCTACTGTATATTAGCTCTGTCTTTTTATTCATTCATTCATTCTCAAGTTTTTATTTAAATTCCAGTTAGTTAACATACAGTGTAACATTAGTTTCAGGTGTTATAATACAGTGATTCATCACTTACATACAACACCCAGTGTTCATCACAGTAGATTAGCTCTTACTTGCTATATCTTCTAGACAATTTAGAAAACAGATGTTATTCTTTCAATCTAATGACAGAAATGAGTCTGAAATGGTGAGATAATGTTTTCTTTCTAGAAAGAAATCTATTAAAAGCTAAGTCTCCTCCTTTTGATCACTTAGTATTATTCAACCCCACTCCCCTTCCCCACTCCCATACCACCCTGAATTCAAGGCTTCAGCTTTAGAAACTACTAGGGGGCAGAACAGGAAATACTGTTTCTTTTGGAAGAAGATCAGGTAAACAGAAAGTGAGAAAATACGTACAGCTTCCAAACTTCAGTGGGCAGGCATGCACATCCATAGGAAAATCTTCCAAATGCATGGGGCACTCAGCATGAATTGTTAACCTAAAAGAAAGGAGAACAGAAAATGAGATTAAGCTAAAATGAATGGTGGTAAACACAGCCGAATGTCCATTCACCAGCGATAGGGTGCCCCTAAGAATAATGGGATTTTGTTTATACTGAGATTGAAGTCTTTATGAACACAAGGGATGGATTAAATGAACTAGAGAGCCTCTCAAAACAGCACTCAGATTTTTAGATCAGATTTGAATTCCACCTCACCACCTTTCGAAAAACAAATATAATTATTTGCCTTAGCTGAGCTCCCTCACCCAGCCCTCCTCCTCAAAGAAGCCTGAAAACACCAGGTCCTGACTCATTCACTCCTGATAGCAGTTTAATTATTTATTAAATAATTCTCAGCAGGCTATCAAGTGAGTTAACCAATTTAAAGACTGCACTGGAAAGGAGAGATGAGTATCTTTACCTTGATAATGAACAGGTACAAAAGATGGCTCTGCTGTTCCCAGCAACTGTTATAGCTTTGTTGAAGGAGATGACTCTTGGAGAACACATATACACACTTGTGCATACACACACACACACACACACACACACACACACACACACACAACTGGCCAGAAAAAAAAAATACAAGGGTAATGGAGGTCATCAAAAACCTCAGAGGTTAAGTCTAAAGAGCTCATGCTTTCTTTATAGGAACAACATGTAGGAGAGACTGCATGGATTCCTCCTCAATGAAAATCTGAATGGGGTATGATTTGCCATGCCCACATATTCATTTTCCTGTATTAGTCTGCTTAAATAATCTATTCTAAGATTTCCCCTATGATTTCTTTAAAGAATTTTGAGCCTCAACCTCCCTTGGCCTAGATAGTAACTTCCTATGTAGAAATGGGACCTACACAGCAGAAATTCAGAGTTCTTTGGAGCCTAGCTCTGATGAGTTATTTCTAGCTAATCAGTATATCTCCTGGTTATATTAGATTCAATCTATGCCACCTTCTTGTAGTTCTAGGGGGCCAACTGGCCAGCATCTCCAATCCTAGTTAATTGTTAAACCTGGTGAATGTGTAACACTTCACAAATGATCAGAGGAGCAACACTAGATATCGCGCAAAGCAGGCTGATTAAAACAAACATGCTCAGGTGTGTATTAGCAAGAACTCTAAACTAAATGGCAGAAACCAAGTGTACGCTCTTCAACAAACACGTATCCATCTCTTATTTTTAGTTCTCCCATCTAAACAGTAAGAGGAACTAGATGGCAAGTGTCCTTGTAGATCTAACTAATCCCTTCAATATTTATAAAATTTTCCATGTTGTCTTGGACAAAAGCTTAATTCTCAAGTTAGCCTGCAACATCCCAAGAATCCACCTTTTATTTTTAAGGCATAAAGGGGGTTTCATAATTCAAAGAATTTGACACACAAAAAATGTATTTCATTGATAAACCTATTCCTCATGTTGGATACTTAAAAGATTCCATGAAGGTTTAATAAAGAAAATTGTGTTCCTTCTTTCCACTTATATTAGTATTTCCAAGATACTGCTTTTTATGAGTAATGCCAAGGGGAAATTACTTTATGTCTACCCAGCAGTCCTGGGGACATGGCAAATAAGACCACAATAAATAGATTATCAAAGCAAGATGCAAAGGGCACTGATTTCTGATTAAGAGTGGAACTGATTTATATAACTTTTCCCTCTTCCGTCCCATATACTTCTTGCCCATCCTACCTAGGCACAGAGCAGAGGAGAAAGGAGATGTTGGTGAGGGCAGGGTACTTCATAAACCAGATTATGCTGTGCTTTCACTGGTTCTTAAACACATCCTATTGCTCTCTGACATCCCATGTCATACTGTCTTCCCTTCTTCCTTTCTTCTTTCTCTTTACCTTGCCTCAAATTTCAAGATCCCTTCAAGCTTTTCTATAGCAGAAAGCAGCCTGACTATACCCAGGCTAATATCCTCATCACTACGATCTATGTCATAAACATATCCGTCCCCTCCAAAACTTTCCTTCCACCCCCTTATTATTATTGTCATTGTTATTGTTTTGTGTGACAAGAACACTTTACATAAGATCTGCCCACTGAGCAAATTTTTAAGTATACCATTGAATACTGTTAATTGAGAAAAGGACGAATAGACATTACTCCAAAGAAGGCATACAAATGGACACAGGTATATTAAAAGGTGCTCAACATCACTAATCATCAGGGAAATACAAATGAAAATCACAATGAGATATTACCTCATACCTGTTAGATAGGCTATTATCAAAAAGACAAGCGATAACAAGTGTTGATGAGGATGTGGAGAAAAGACAACCTTGTGCACTGTTGGTAGGAATATAAATTGGTGCAGTAACTCTGGAAAACAGTATGGAGGTTCTTCAAAAAATTAAAAAGAGAATTACCATAGGAGCCAGCAATCCTACTTTTGGAAATATATGTCCAAAGTTACTGAAATCAGGATTTCAAAAAGATATCTGCCCTCCAAAATTCATTGTAGCATTATCCACAATAGCCAAGACATGGAAGCAATCTAAGTATCCATCAATAGGTGGATAAGAAAATGTATATACATACAATGGAATATTATTCAGTCTTAACAAAAGAAAGAAATCCTGAAATTTTCAACCACATTGATGAACCTAGAGGACATTGTGCTAAGTGAAATAAACCAGACAGAGAAAGACAAATACTATATAGGATCTCCCTTATATGTGGGATTTAAAATAGTCAAACTCATAGAAGCACAGAGTAGAATGGTGGTTGCCAGGGGCTGGTGGGGAGGGAATGGGGAGATATTAGTGAAAGGTACTGTTTCAGTTTTGCAAGATGAATAAGTCCTAGAGATCTACTGTACAGCAAATCATCTTTAGTGGGCTTTTCAAGAAAGGTCAGAGATCCCTCAAAATGTGACATTTGGATCATAGGGACTTAGTTCTACTCCATGGTTTGGCCTGCTTTGATCTTTATGCAAAAATGAAACAGGAAGTTAAGAGGCAATCCAGGAAATTCTTTTCTTTGGGGGTAAAAGATACAGATAGAAAGGAAACCATTTTTAGCCCTGCATGTGCACACATGTGTGCACAAGCACACACACATGCCCCTCCATTACTGCTCTCATTTCACTGTGTTTTGCAGCATCCTGGCTCCCTTGTCACCCTACCATTTGCTGCTCAAAAGCTGGTTTCTATTGCACCAAAGTAAAAGGTTAGTTTTATTACTACTATGGCCCCCTAACTAGCCTCTGCTGTCACCCTTTCCCCTTACAGTATATAATCTACACAAGAGCCTTCTAATGCTTCCTCATCTTTTTGTAAAATATTTTATTTATTTGACAGAGAGAGAGAGAGCACACAAGCAGGTGGAGGAGCAGGCAGAGGGAGAAGGAGAAGCAGGCTCTCCACTGAGCAGAGAGCCCAATGTAGGGCTCAATCCCAGGACCCTGGGATCATGACCTGAGCCAAAGGCAGATGTTTAACCAACTGAGCCACCCAGGTGCCCCTAATGCTTCTTCATCTTATACAGACTAAGGCCAAAGTCCTTTCCATGGCTAATAGGGTCTTGTATGACCTTGTCTTCTGTTCCTCTCTGGCTTATCTCCTACAATGCCCTCTCTTCTTCACTTTGTTCCAGCCACAGTGGCTTCCTTGCTGCTCTTTCAACATGCCAGGCTCTCTTACAGCATGGCCTTTGCACTTGTTATGCCCTCATACCTCTTTCAAGTCTTTGCTTAATTACTGTCTTCTAAATGAGGCCCACCCTGACCTCCACTCAGCTTACTATCTACCTTAGGTTAGTAAACCTTACCATCCTCTTTCTTTTCCCATAGCACATAGCATATAACAGGCCATACATTTATTTTTTCTATTTATCATTTTTTTCCTCCTTACTATAAGGTTATGGGTCTTTGCCTTGTTTTCTCTTTGATGTGTGCCAGGAGCTTAGCACATTACCTAGCACGTTATAGGTGTTTAATACATATCCACTGAATGAATGAATTAATGAATGAGTTTTCTTTTCTAAAAGCATGTATTTCTATGGGGATCTTGCAGAGAGGAGGTATAGGCTGGGCAGACAGGTTTAGGTATTTTTAGGGTTCCAGGCAAAAGCATCTTAATATGATTCCTTAATAATATCTCAACTTATTCTCTTCAGTGGGCATATAGCATCTTTCGTGGAATTTCAAAGCAGAAAGAGCCTTAACAAAAACATCCAGTTTTATCCCCTCAGATGTTTTATATATGATGAAACAGAAGGGAAGGAAATTGTTCATATCACCCAACAAATCTGGTCCAGAACTGACTAAAAGTTTCCTGATTCTTTGGTGTAGTCCTCAAATATTTTTTGATCACCGACTATGTGCCAGCTAATATTCTAAGCAATGTTAAGTATATTAGTAAACATACCAAGAATGCTGCCCTCTTAGAGCTTACATTTGAGTAAAGGGAAGACAAAAAAATTTAAAAGATAAATCAATCAATCTATCTATCAATCACATAGTATAGTAAAAGGTAATATGCCTCAGGAAGAAAAATAATATGTGAATAGAAAGTATTGGGGAAGGATTGCAATTTTTAATAGGGTATTCAGGGAATACCTGAGTAGGTGACATTTAAGCAGTAACCTGAAGGAAATGAGAGTGAGCGTTATAGACACTTGGAGGAAGAACAAACTAGAGGGAGTAACAAAGTAGAGGGAGTAACCTTGAGGTAGAAATTAGTCCAGTGTATTCAAGGAAAAGCAGCTAGGCCACTGTGGCTACAGTGGAAAGATGAAGAGAAAAGATTAATAGAAGATGAATTTAAAAAGGAAACTATGGGAAATGGACTAGATAGTACAAGGCCCTCCTAGGATATTTTGGTTTTCACCTTAAATGAAATGTGGAGGTATTGTACAATTTTGAGTAGAATGGTGATTTGATCTAACATTTTAGGATTATTCTGACAGCTGTGTGAAGGATAACTTGAAGGGCAACAGCAGGAAGATGAAATTCAGCACCCATTTATGATCCAAAATACTCAAAAAAACTAGAAATAGAAGGGAATTTTCTCAACTAATAAGGAACATTTATGAAAAATCTACATCTAGACCATACTTTATGATAAAAGACTATTTTCTCCTAAGATCATGAACAAGATAAGGATGTCCACTCTCTCTTATTAAGCATTTTCCTGGAGATTTTAATCAGTCTAAGAAGGAAAGTAATGGGAAGTGACTGCTAATGGGTATGCAGTTTCTTTTTTAGAGCAACGGAAGTATTCTGAAATTACATATTGGTGATGGCTGCACAACCCTATAAATATACCAGAAAACATTTACTATTACACTTTAAATGGGTGAATTATAGGACATGTGGATCATATTTCAGTAAACCTGTTTAAAAATTTAGGCAAGCTATGGGGTACCTAGGTGGCTCAATTGGTTAAGCATCTGTCTTTGGCTTAGGTCATGATCTCAGGGTTCTGGGATTGAGCCCCACACCAAGCCCTGCACCTATCCCCATCTCTGCTCCTTCCCACTGCTCATGCATGTGTTCTAATAAATAAATAAATAAAATCTTTTAAAAAATTTAGGCAAGATAAAGAAGTTAAAGACATAAAAAATGGAAAGTAAAAAGCAAAATTTTAATTGCAAATAACAGGTTTTAGCTAGTCCATGTTTATAGAAGTCCTAACATCAAGATTCTCTCCAAATTGATCAATAGATTCAACACATTTCTTATCAAAATCTCAGAAGCTTTTCTTATTATAAAAATAGCAAGCTGATCCTAAAAGTTATATAGGAATACAAAGGATCTAGAATAGGCAGTACGTATTTAAAAAGAAAAAAAAATGTACTTTCATTTCCCAATTTCAAAACATACCAATAAGCTACAGTAATCAATATGGCATGGGTTTGTTCTAAAGCTAGGCAATATAGATCAAAGGAAAAGAATAGAATGTCCAGAGATAACTTCCACATATATGGTCAATTGACTTTGACTAAGGTTCAAGGCAATTCAGTACAGAAAAAAATAGCATTTTCAATAAATGGTGCTGGGAAAATATCTACATGCAAAAAAAAAAAGAACATAGACTCTTACCTCATATCATAAACAAAAATCAACTCCAATGGAACATAGGTCCAAATTTAAGAGCTAAAAGTTCTAAAAAAATTATAGGAGAAAATCTTCATAACCTGGAGTCAAGCAAAGATTTCTTAGACTGCCAAAAGTATGAGCTATAAAAAAATAAAAAGTATGATAAAATGGACTTCATCAAAATTTAAACATTTTGCTCTTCAAAAGATACCATAAGAAAATAAAAAGACAGCCATAAAGTGGGTAAATATATTTGTGTGGCTCAGTTGTTTAAGCGACTGCCTTTGGCTCAGGTCATGATCCTGGAGTCCCGGGATCGAGTCCCACATCGGGCTCCCTGCTCAGCAGGGAGTCTGCTTCTCCCTCTGACCCTCTTCCCTCTCATGTTATCTCTCATTCTCTCTCTCAAATAAATAAATAAAATCTTTAAAAAAAAGAATCTATATTAAAAACATATAATTCTTACAACTCAAAAATGAGAAAAACAGCCCAGTTTGAAAATGAGCAAGATATTTAAATATACATTTAATAAAAATATATATATACATTAAAAAATTATGCAATACTTCCACATTTAATAAAAAATATTCTGTCAACTAATAAGGACATAAAAAGATACTCAACATCATCGGCCATTAGGGAAGTGCAAATTAAAATCACAGTGAGATACTGCTACATGTGTATTAGCATGGCTAAAATAAAAAAGACTGACAATATCGAGTGTTTAAAAGAATTTGGAGAAAATGGAACCTCATAAATCACCGGTGGAAATGTATAATGCTAAAGCACACTTTGGAAAACATTATGTCAGTTTCTTAAAAAGTTAAACATATACTTCCTATAAAATCCTGTGCTTCTACTCTACTTCTCTGTTATCTAAGAGAAATGAAAACAGATGTCCACAGAAAGACCTGTTCATAACAGAATTATTTATGATAGCCAAAAGGTGGAAACAACCTAAATGTCCATCAAATAATGAATGAACAAAATATGGTATAGTCACACAATAGAATATTAGTCATCAATCAAAAGGAATAAGGACAACAACATGGGGGCACTTGGGTGGCTCAGTTGGTTGAACGACTGACTCTTGATTTCCATTCAGATCATGATCTCAGGCTCAAGATAGAGCCCAGTGTCAGACTGCACGGGGTGGAAGCCTACTTAAAATCCTCTCTGTCCCTCTCTCTCTGCCCCCTCCCTCTGCTCACACACTCCCACTCACTCTCTCTAAAAAATTTTTAATAAATAAGGACAACATGGATGAATCTCAAGTGCATTATGCTAAGTGAAAGTAGCCAGACACAAATGGTCACATACTGTATGTTTCCATTCACGGTAAGTGTCTAGGAAAGGCAAATCTATAGAGACAGGAAGTAGATTAGCAGCTGCCTGAGGCTGGGGTTGAGAATGGATGGTGACTACAAATTTTTCGAGAATTTCTTTTAGAGGTGATAGAAATATTCTAAATCTAGATTGTGGTTATAGTTGCACAACACTAAATTTACTAAAAATCATTGAATTGTACACTTAACACATAAATTTTATCATATGTAAATATTATTTCAAAAAGAGCTCTTATAAAATTAAAAAAGCAAGAGAGGCATTATAGCATAGCCTTTAAGAGCATGGATTCCAAAGACAGACTATAAGATTTACAACCCAACTCTACCTCTTAGTAGATATATGCAAGTTATTTCAGTTCTCTGTGCTTGTTAGCTTATATTTTACAAATGCTGATTAAAGCTCTAAAACTGGATAGTATTATGAAGGAAGACAAGAAGTCTAAGAGCTAAGATTTGGGGTACAATAATTGGATTAATGTCTTTTGCAATGAATCCTAACACCAGTGATTCTCAGTATCTCATCTATTTCCTATAGTATGCACTACCCATGAATAATATAAATTTTACCACCAGCAGAAGGTATGTATCAGAATCTCAAAGTGGAAAGGAGGCATGAAATAAGGAGGTAAACAACAGGCTGAATATGGTAGTTTGAAAATGTTTACTCCAATGATAAGCTATGTCATCTCATTAAGAATCCCTGCTATTGACTTAAAGCCACCGAGTAAATAGTTGGAATTGAGATAAATTTGTGACTTGGTTATTTGGTGCCTTATCTCATCCCCACTGGAAATATCTAACTACATATCCAAAATGAACACACATATCATAGACTATTCTTATTATACTATTTGATTATTTTTCTATTATATCATTGACACAAAGGCCAGTGTTTAATATATTTATTATATAGTGCTTTGCATTTTTACGATTTTTTGGTACATATTTGTCTCCTAAACTAGATTGAATACCACATGTAAGTCACTTGTTTTTATTTTATTTTTTAAAAGATTTATTTATTTATTTATTTGACAGAGAGAGATACAGCGAGAGAGGGAACACAAGCAGGGGGAGTGGGAGAGGGAGAAACAGGCCTCCTGCAGAGCAGGGAGCCCAATGCGGAGCTTGATCCCAGGACCCTGGGATCATGACCTGAGCCGAATGCAGACGCTTAATGACTGAGCCACTCAGGCACCCCATAAGTCACTCGCTTTTAGATGGGAATGTACCCAATGCAGTAACCCAACAAGAAAAAAATTCCAACTCAGATGCTATTGCATCCATGTTCTCAGTGCCCATTTGCCTTTGGCGCAAGAAAGTGATCCTCCTGGAAAATAAGTCTTTGGTCCTCATATCTTAATAATACTTCTTACTTTACTAAGCCACATGCCCATTTCTTTATCCTTCTACTACTGCAATGTCTAGAACACATTCCTTATCTAGAACACTGTGGAGCTATACACATAACATTTCTACACCTCAAAATATGTACTCAAAGAGTTTTAAAAATTATAAAATGAATATGAATCAAAATGAATCACCTACTTCTTAATTGCTCCACAGAAAAACATCACATTATTTCTAGAGTTTTGCATATAGAATACCAATTTTTTTAAAGTAGAGGCATAACATAGTAAAAAATTCTAAAGAAGTTTCTGAGGGGGGCGGAGCAAGATGGTGGAGGAGTAAGAGACCTGGATTTCCTCTGGTCTCAGGAATTCAGCTGAATAGGGATCAAACCATTCTGAACACCTATGAACTCAACAGGAGATCGAAGAAAAGAATAGCAACAACTCTCTGAACAGAAAAGTGACCACTTACTGGAAGGTAGGACATGTGGAGAAGTGAATCAGAGGCAATATTCGGGAGGATAGACAGCGGGGGAGAGGCCCCGGTCGGCCGCTTCTGGCAAGTGATAGAGCAGAGGAGCACAAAATCGGAATTTCTAGAAATTGGCTCCGCTGAGGGACGTCGCTCCAGTGGCTAAGTGGGGGTGGAACCCTCGGTGGGACAGTGTGGTCTCAGGACCCTTGGGGTCACAGAAAGACCAGGGGTGCCTGAGTGCGGCAGAGCTCCCAGGTATTGGAGCAGGGAAGCCGGCTGCAGAGACGGAGCCGAGGCGCAGCCACTCAGCTTGGGGTGGCCATAAACGGTGATCTGTGGCCCAGTTGGGCCACTGCTCCACCAGGAGGGACCCAACAAGTGGTAGATCCGAGGAGACTCCCCTTTCTCCCCTGGGAGGAGCAGCGTGGGAGTGCACCGCAGGGATCTGCTGGGTTTGGAGACTCCACACCAAGTCGGGTGCCAGAGATACAAATGCTCGGTCACAGGCCAGGTGAGCACGGAGTGTGG
This sequence comes from Zalophus californianus, assembly GCF_009762305.2. Lineage (NCBI taxonomy): Eukaryota > Metazoa > Chordata > Mammalia > Carnivora > Otariidae > Zalophus > Zalophus californianus. Next base: position 3,236,119 of record NC_045612.1, on the reverse strand, counting down.
CCAGAGACCGGGGACACGGGAGTGACAGACTGCTTCTCTCTGGGGGCGCACAGAGGAGTGGGGCCCCAAGTTCTCAGCTCCTCCGGGAGGAGATTGGGAGACCACCATTTTCACTCTCATCCTCCAAAGCTGTACGGAAGGCTTCCAGGGAACAAAAGCTACCGAGAGCAAACCCGAGCAGATTGCTTAGCCCGGACCGGCAAGGGGGGGCAATTCTGCCTCTGGCAAAGACATTTGGGAACCACAGCAACAGGCCCCTCCCCCAGAAGATCAGCACGAACAGCCAGCCAAGACCAAGTTTACTGATCAATGAGAATGGGAGAACTCCAGTGCTAGGGGAATACTGCACATAGAATTCATGGCTTTTTTACCATTAGTTTTTCAAAGTTAATTTTTTTAACTGATTCTTTTTTGAATTTTTCTTTTTCCCTTTATCAACCAACATCTAATCAATCCCATTTTGAAAAAAAATTTTATTTTTCATTTTTAGAGTCATATTCTATCCCTTCATAGTAGATACCCTTATTTTTGGCATATATATATATATATAAGTTGTTCTCTCTTTAAAATTTTCAGATATAGTTTCTTCTAACAGATCAAAATATACCCTAAATCACTAGTGTATGGCTTTGTTCTAGTCTCCTGCCTGATCACATTCTCTCCCTTTTTCTTTTTTTTTTTTAAATCTTCTTTCTTTTTTCAAACAACTTCTTATCTTATCAATTCCTTTTATAAAATCTTTTATAATCTTCATCTTTACAGTCATCTTCCATCCCTTCATTGTATCAATCCTTATTTTGTACATATATGTCTTTCTTTCCTTAAAATTTTACGAGGCACTTTCTTCTAACAGACCAAAATACGCCCAAAATCTAGTGCGTGGCACTGATCTATACACTAGCCTGATCATATTTGATCATATTCTGTTTTGTTTTGTTTTGTTTTGTTCTGTTTTTTCTTTGTTTTCTTTTTCTTTTTCTTTTTCTCTTTCTCTTTTATTTCTTTCCCTTTCTTTTCCCCTGGTTTCAGGTCTTCTCTGATTTGTTTAGAGTATATTTGCTGGGGACATTGTTAACCTGTTACCATTTTCTTCTCTCATTCATCTATTCTCCTCTGGACAAAATGACAAGACGAAAAAAATCACCTCAGCAAAAAGAACAAGAGGTAGTACCTTCTGCCAGGGACCTACTCAATACGGACATTAGTAGGATGTCGGACCTAGAGTTCAGAATCATGATTTTAAAGATACTACCTGGGCTTGAAAAAAGCATGGAAGTTATTAGAGAAACCCTTCCTGGAGAAATAAAAGAACTAAAATCTAACCAGATCGAAATCAAAAAGGCTATTAATGAAGTGAAATAAAAAATGGGGGCACTAACTGCTAGGATAAATGAGGCAGAAGAGAGAATCAGCGATATAGAAGACCAAATGATGGCAAATAAAGAAGCTGAGAAAAAGAGAGATAAACAACTACTGGATCACGAGGGCAGAATTCGAGAGATAAGCGATACCATAAGACAAAACAACATTAAAATAATTGGGATCCCAGAAGAAGAAAGAGAGAGAGGGGCAGAAGGTATATTGGAGCAAATTATAGCAGAGAACTTCCCTAATGTGGGGAAGGAAACAGACATCAAAATACAGGAGGCACAGAGAACCCCTCTCAAAATCAATAAAAATTGATATCTAACAGTAAACTTTAGATAGTAATAGTAAATAGTAAACACCCCAACATCTAATAGTAAAACTTACGAGTCTCAGAGACAAAGAGAAAATCTTGAAAGCAGCTCGGGAGAAGAGATATGTAAACTACAATGGTAGAAACATTAGATTGGCAACAGACCTATCCACAGAGACCTGGCAGGCCAGAAAGGACTGGCATGATATCTTCAGAGCATTAAACGAGAAAAATATGCAGCCAAGAATACTATATCCAGCTAGGCTGTCATTGAAAATTGAAGGAGAGATAAAAATCTTCCAGAACAAACAAAAACTAAAGGAATTTGCAAACACGAAACCAGCCCTCCAAGAAATATTGAAAGGGGTCCTCTAAGCAAAGAGAGAGCCTAAAAGCAGCATAGACCAGAAAGGAATACAGACAATATACAGTAACAGTCACCTTACAGGCAATACAATGACACTAAATTCATATCTTTCAATAGTTACCCTGAATGTAAATGGACTAAATGCCCCAAACAAAAGACACAGGCTAACAGAATGGATTAAAAAACAAGACCCATCAATATGCTGTCTGCAAGAGACTCATTTTAGACCCAAAGACACCCCCAGACTGAAAGTGAGGGGGTGGAAAACCATTGACCATGCTAGTGGACACCAAAAGAAAGCTAGGCTGGCAATCCTTATATCAGACAAATTAGATTTTAAAACAAAGACTGTAATAAGAGATGAGGAAGGACACTATATACTACTTAAAGGGTCTATCCAACAAGAAGATCTAACAATTGTAAATATCTATGCCCCTAACACAGGAGCAGCCAATTATATAAGGCAATTAATAACAAAAGCAAAGAAACACATTGACAACAATACAATAATGGGGGGGACTTTAACACCCCACTGACTGAAATGGACAGATCATCTAAGCAAAAGATCAACAAGGAAATAAAAACTTTAAATGACACACTGGACCAAATGGACTTCACAGACATATTCAGAACATTCCATCCCAAAGCAACAGAATACACATTCTTCTCTAGTGCCCATGGAACATTCTCCAGAATAGATCACATCCTAGGTCAAAAATCAGCTCTCAACCAGTACCAAAAGATTGGGATTATTCCCTGCATAATTCCAGACCACAGTGCTTTGAAACTAGAACTCAATCACAAGAGGAAAGTCGGAAAGAACTCAAATACATGGAGGCTAAAGAGCATCCTACTAAAGAATGAATGGGTCAACCAGGAAATTAAAGAAGAATTAAAAAAATTCATGGAAACCAATGAAAATGAAAACACAACTGTTCAAAATCTTTGGGATGCAGCAAAGGCAGTCCTGAGAGGAAAGTATATAGCAATACAAGCCTTTCTCAAGAAACAAGAAAGGTCCCAAATATACAACCTAACCCCTACACCTAAAGGAGCTAGAGTAAAAACAGCAAATAAAGCCTAAACCCAGCAGGAAAAGAGAAATAATAAAGATCAGAGCAGAAATCAATGAAATAGAAACCAAAGGAACAGTAAAACAGATCAACGAAACTAGGAGCTGGTTCTTTGAAAGAATTAACAAGATTGATAAACCCCTGGCCAGACTTATCAAAAAGAAAAGAGAAATGACCCAAATCAACAAAATCATGAATGAAAGGGGAGAGATCACAACCAACACCAAAGACATACAAACAATTATAAGAACATATTATGAGCAACTCTATGCCAGCAAATTAGATAACCTGGAAGAAATGGATGCATTCCTAGAGATGTATCAACTACCAAAATTGAACCAGGAAGAAATAAAAAAACTAAACAGACCTATAACCACTAAGGAAATTGAAGCAGTCATCAAAAATTTCCCAACAAACAAAAGCCCAGGGCCAGATGGCTTCCCAGGGGAATTCTACCAAACATTTAAAGAAGAATTAACACCTATTCTCCTGAAACTGTTCCAAAAGATAGAAATGGAAGGAAAACTTCCAAACTCATTTTATGAGGCCACCATTACCTTGATCCCAAAACCAGACAAAGACTCCATCAAAAAGAATTACAGACCAGTATCCTTGAGGAACATGGATGCAAAAATTCTCACCAAAATACTAGCCAATAGGATCCAACAGCATTAAAAGGATTATTCACCATGACCAAGTGGGATATATCCCTGGGCTGCAAGGTTGGTTCAACATCCACAAATCAATCAACGTGATATGATACATTAATAAAAGAAAGAACAAGAATCATATGATCCTCTCAATAGATGCAGACAAAGCATTTGACTAAGTACAGCATCCTTTCTTGATCAAAACTCTTCAGAGTATAGGGATAGAGGGTACATACCTCAATATCATAAAAGCCATCTATGAAAAACCTATAGCAAATATCATTCTCAATGGGGAAAAGCTGAGAGCTTTCCCCCTAAGGTCAGAAACACGGCAGGGATGTCCACTCTCACCACTGCTATTCAACATAGTATTAGAAGTCCTAGCCACAGCAATCAGACAACAAAAAGAAATCAAAGGCATCCAAATCGGGAAAGAGGAAGTCAAACTCTCACTCTTTGCAGATGACTTGATACTGTATGTGGAAAACCCAAAAGACTCCACCCCAAAAATGTAGAACTCATACAGGAAATCAGTAAAGTGGCAGGATATAAAATCAATGCACAGAAATCAGTGGCATTCCTATACACCAACAACAAGACAGAAGAAAGACAAATTAAGGAGTTGATCCCATTTACAATCGCACCCAAAACCATAAGATACCTAGGAATAAATCTAACCAAGGAGGCAAAGAATCTGTACTCAGAAAACTATAAAATACTCATGAAAAAAATTGAGGAAAACACAAAGAAATGGAAAAACGTTCCATGCTCATGGATTGGAAGAACAAACATTGTGAAGATGTCAATGCTACCTAGAGCAATCTACACATTCAATGCAATCTCCATCAAAAGACCATCCACTTTTTTCAACGAAATGGAACAAATAATCCTAAAATTTGTATGGAACCAGAAGAGACCCCAAATAACCAGAGGAATATTGAAAAAGAAAACCAAAGCTGGCGGCATCACAATTCCAGACGTCCAGCTCTATTACAAAGCTGTCATCCTCAAGACAGTATGGTACTGGCACAAAAACAGACACATAGATCAATGAAACAGAATCGAGAGCCCAGAAATGGACCCTCAACTCTGTGGTCAACTCATCTTTGACAAAGCAGGAAAGAATGTCCAATGGAAAAAAGATAGTCTTTTCAACAAATGGTGTTGGGAAAATTGGACAGCCACATGCAGAAGAATGAAACTGGACCATTTCCTTACACCACACACAAAAATAGACTCCAAATGGTTGAAAGACCTAAATGTGAGACAGGAGTCCATCAAAATCCTAAAGGAGAACACAGGCAGCAACCTGTTCGACCTCAGCCGCAGCAACTTCTTCCTAGAAACATCGCCAAAGGCAAGGGAAGCCAGGGCAAAAATGAACTATTGGGACTTCATCAAGATAAAAAGCTTTTGCACAGCAAAAGAAACAGTCCACAAAACCAAAAGACAACTGACAGAATGGGAGAAAATATTTGCAAATGACATATCAGATAAAGGGCTAGTATCCAAAATCTATAAAGAACTTAACAAACTCAACACCCAAAGAACAAATAATCCAATCAAGAAATGGGCAGAACACATGAACAGACATTTTTCCAAAGAAGACATCCAAATGGCCAACAGACACATGAAAAAGTGCTCAACATCGCTCGGCATCAGGGAAATCCAAATCAAAACCTCAATGAGATACCACCTCACACCAGTCAGAATGGCTAAAATTAACAAATCAGGAAACAACAGATGTTGGCGGGGATGCGGAGAAAGGGGAACCCTCCTACACTGTTGGTGGGAAAGCACGCTGGTGCAACCACTCTGGAAAACAGTATGGAGGTTCCTCAAAAAGTTGAAAATAGAGCTACCATACGATCCAGCAATTGCACTACTGGGTATTTACCACAAAGATACAAATGTAGGGATCCGAAGGGGTACGTGCACCCCAATGTTTATAGCAGCAATGTCCACAATAGCCAAACTGTGGAAAGAGCCAAGATGTCCATCAACAGATGAATGGATCAAGAAGAGGTGGTATATATACAGAATGGAATATTATACAGCCATCAAAAGGAATGAGATCTTGACATTTGCAACGACGTGGTTGGAACTGGAGGGTGTTATGCTGAGTGAAATAAGTCAATCAGAGGAAGACATGTATCATATGACCTCACTGATATGAGGAATTCTTAATCTCAGGAAACAAACTGAGGGTTGGTGGAGTGGTGGGGGGGTGGGAGGGATGGGGTGGTTGGGTGATAGACATTGGGGAGGGTATGTGCTATGGCGAGTGCTGTGAATTGTGCAAAACTGTTGAATCACAGTTCTGTACCTCTGAAACAAATAATGCAATATATGTTAAGAAAAAAAAAGAAGAAGAAGATAGCAGGAGGGGAAGAATAAAGGGGGGAAATCGGAGGGGGAGATGAACCATGAGAGACTATGGACCCTGAAAAACACACTGAGGGTTCTAGAGAGGAGGGGGTGGGGGGATGGGTTAGCCTGGGGATGGGTATTAAAGAGGGCACGTTCTGCGTGGAGCACTGGGTGTTATGCACAAACAATGAATCATGGAACACTACATCCAAAACTAATGATGTAATATATGGTGATTAACATAACAATAAAAATTTTAAAAGAAGTTTCTGAACTTACTGAAGTTCTAAAACTTAAAGATCTAAATTTTATTAATTATATGCACTAATTGTTGAGTGAGATGGTCAACACATTAAGAGTAATAAAGGAAGAAGCATAAATTTGGTAGGGCACAGGGTCTCTGGAGTTCAGTATGAGCCTTACTGTCGGCAATATGTCACCTAGGCATTTTAGAAATTGAAAAATCTGCTCTGAATTCTGAGAAATGTTCTTTATAAAAATCAAAAGGTAGAAAACACTACTTCAGAAGTGGTTGAAGTGCTGGGCAGGCTCTTTCTGTGACCATATAGTAAAGGGCAGGATGTGAGATTTATGATGAAAAAGAAAAGAGAGTAAATCATTACTAGCCATTATCAGTAGAGGATGAGCCATTTCAAATATATAACCACCAAACACCCAAACCAAGCAGCACATTAGTCACAAGAATCCCAGTTGTCTGCAGGCTTACCATTAAATCCTCTAGCTATAGGCAAAAGGCTTTAGTACACTGGAAGGCCCTTGGGCTTCCTAATTGGAAGACCATCAGGTTACCACTGCATTTAGCCTTTTAGCAAGCACATAAAAGTTTTAACAATTCCCTCAGATGTGTAGCTCCAGCATCATTTTTGACATTCACACTTTTCCCTTTTCCAGCCATCAGCGGCTATGAGTGATTTCACACACAAAGCTCTCAGGTTTCTGTCTTTGCACAGTTTTTTTTTTTTCTGCCTGAAATGTCATTTCCCTTGATATGTGTGACAAATTTCTTTCAAGCCTTTGCTCAAATATGACCTCTTCCATGATGCTTTGTACATGTGCTGTGGGCATAGTAAGTTCTCCAGCTCACAGAAATCCCAGAGCACTTTGGACAAATACCTTAGTTCATAGCACTGTTGAACTAACTTTCTAGGCCCAAGATGGAGCAATAAACTGAAACTTAGATAACTTCTGTGTTCCTGTAAATATTCTACTTGACCAGAAACACAGAATATCCAGTCAGCCAATCCCCAAATGCCAAGCCAACTCTGGACCTTCTCATCCCAAACAAAGTTGACTCTGTGGCCCTGGCCAATCAGATATTTTCTATTTTTCTCTTCCAAGTTCTTTATTTTTTGTCCTACAAAAGCTTTCTGTCTTCTGCCCCATTTTTAAGTTTTGCAAAAGGAGGCTGTGCACTTCATGAAGTGAAATAAAGTTTGTTAGTATTAACTATATTGTTTTCTTTAATCATTTTTAACAGCACATAAGATTGTCAGTATCTGTTTATGTGTCTGTCTTCTGAACAGGACTGTAACTTGAGAGAAGGGTCTCTATTTATCATTGTAATTCTATCTTTACAATGGTAGTTGGCCCATAGGAGATAGGCAATAAATGTTTCTTGACTTAATAAATATTTCTGCAATATAGAGCAGTTATTTTCAGTCCTGTTTCCCCAGAAGAAGAGACTGGGGCCCAGAGAGGGGAAATGCCTTGTCCATGGTTACATGCTCATATTGGCCAGAGTTGGGACTCTTACCCAGAGCTCCTAATTCCTAAAGTTCATTTCACTACAACATACAGTCTCTACTCTATCTGGGAGTAGCATCTAAAATAGCTTCATTCTTTGGAATTAGAGGGACTCTTCTGGTGATCTGCAAATCCCCTTCCCCCTTGTGTTAGAATGAGCTTTTTAAACAGACTCAATCTGTCTGGAGATCAGCTTCTTTCTTTCCTCCTTCCAATTCAGTGCCAGTTCCCCTGTAAAGCCCTCCCATATCTGGACCCATGCCTCTAAGTCATAATGAAACCTGTACTCTAGTTTACAGCACTTCGTTGTTGGCTTTTTGTGAAAATTCCATTATGCCTCATAGTACAGAGAATGATGTGTCCTATCTTTCCTGCCAGGATATGAGCTCATGGAAGGTAGGAATTGATATCACCACACAGAGTACACAGTATAATTTGTGATTGATTAAGGACTTGTACTATTACTTGCATCTCACCTCACTGTAAGCTTTCTCAGAGCCCAAAATGAGCCACTCTACATCTTCTATGTCCTTACCTCTGTTCATTAGAGTGAGGCTCACTAAAGTATGGTTCTGTGAGTCAGAGTCAGTTTCTAGCTTAATGAAAGAGGAACTACAGTTGGAATCCCCTAGAGCAAAAGCCATTTTGAAAAAGGACTGTGTGAAGCAAAGCTATCAATGCTTGGTTGATCTGATTACATTAAATCCCATAGAACTAACTTAACGATTTTGCCCAAATGCCTTCCCTGGTTTCTGGCCATTTCAGAGGCAATCTCTATTATAAAGATTCATGTGCAAGTTATTTGCATCTAAAGTAGGAAGAGACTAGCTTTACTGTTAACATTTTCACAATTTGTCTTTGAAATAATTTGTCTTTGGAAATCCCAAGTACATAAACAAAACTGACCCATTCACATAATCAAAGAATAAAGGAAGGCATTAAGGTCTGAATATGACAAGAAGCTTCTTTTATCTGCTTCAAAAAATGCCACTTTCTTCTCAGTGATGCTAAATGAAAAGTTAGTTCTTGTTTTCTTCAATTTTCAGCTAAATGTAGGATACTATCAATGTGTAGCTTAACACAAAAAGACACTGTGCAATGTATTCAATTTTATAAAATCCCATTGTATCAAAGTTCTGACTTTCAGACCCGAATTTCCAATTACAGCTTGTCATATCCACCTCAGACTCATTATGTTTAAACTTTATATCCCTTACATAACTTTCTTTGTTTTTTAAATTTTTATTTTATTATGTTAGTCACCATACATTACACCATTAGTTTTTGATGTAGTATTCCATGATTCATTGTTTGTGTATAATACCCATTGCTCCATGCAATATGTACCCTCCTTAATACCCATCACCAGGCTAACCCATCCCCCCAACCCCACCCAAAACCCTCAGTTTGTTTCTCAGAGTCCATAATCTATCACAGTTCGTCCTCCCCTCTGATTTCCCCCCTTCATTTTTCCCTTCCTACTATCTTATATTTTTTAACATACAATGTATTGTTTCAGAGGTACAGGACTGTGATTCATCAGTCTTACACAATTCACTGCACTCATCATAGTACATACCCTCCCCAATGTCCATCACCCAGCCACCCTATCCCTCCCACCCCCCAGCACTCCAGCAACCCTCAGTTTGTTTCCTGAGATTAAGAGTCTCTTGTGGTTTGTCTCCCTCTCTGATTTCATCTTGTTTCATTTTTTCCTCCCTTCCCCTATGCTCCTCTAACTTATTTCTTAAATTCCTCACATCAGTGAGATCATATGATACTTGTCTTTCTCTGATTGACTTATTTCACTTAGCAGAATACCCTCTAGTTCCATCCACATCATTGCAAATGGCAAGATTTTGGTTTTTTTGATGGCTGCATAATATTCCATTGTGTATATATATATATATATATGTATATATATATGTGTATATATATATATATATATATATATACATACACCACATCTTCTTTATCCACTCATCTGTTGATGGACATCTTGGCTCTTTCCATAGTTTGGCTATTGTGGACATTGCTGCTATAAACATTGGGGTGCACATACCCCTTCAGATCACTACATTTGTATCTTTCGGGTAAATACCCAGTAGCGCAATTGCTGGGCCAATTTACCATAGAGTTGGGTCAATTGACCATAGTTGACCATAGAGTTGAGGGTCCATTTCTGGACTCTCTATTCTGTTCCACTGATCTGTGTCTGTTTTTGTGCCAGTACCATTCTGTCTTGATGATTACAGCTTTGTAATAGAGCTTGAAGTCCGGAATTGTGATGCCACTGGCTTTGCTTTTCTTTTTCAACATTCCTCTGGCTATTCGGGGTCTTTTCTAGTTCCATACAAATTTCAGGATTATTTGTTCCATTTCCTTGAAAAAAGTGGATGGTATTTTGATAGGGATTGCTTTATTTTTTTTATTTTATTGTTATGTTAATCACCACACATTACATCATTAGTTTTTTGATGTAGTGTTCTATGAGTCATTGTTTGTGTATAACACCCAGTGCTCCATTCACTACGTGCCCTCTTTAATACCCATCACCAGGCTAACCCATTCCCCCACCCCCGTCCCCTCTAGAATGATAGGGATTGCTTTAAATGTGTAGATTGCTCTAGGTAGCATAGACATTTTCACAATATTTGTTCTTCCAATCCATGAGCATGGAATGTTTTTCCATTTCTTTGTGTCTACCTCAATTTCTTTCATGAGTACTCTATAGTTTTCTGAGTACAGATTCTTTGCCTCTTTGGTTAATTTATTCCTAGGTATCTTATGGTTTTGGGTGCAGTTGTAAATGGGATCAACTCCTTAATTTCTCTCTCTTATGTCTTGTTGTTGGTGTATAGAAATGCCACTGATTATTGTGGATTGATTTTATATCGTGCCACTTTACTGAATTCCTGTATGAGTTCTAGCAGTTTTGGGGTGGGGTCTTTTGGGTTTTCCACATAAAGCATCATATCATCTGCAAAGAGTGAGAGTTTGACTTCTTCTTTGCTGATTCAGATGCCTTTTATTTCTTTTTGTTGTCTGCTGAGGCCAGGACTTCTAATATTATATTGAATAACAGTGGTGATAGTAGACATCCCTGCCATGTTCCTGACCTTAGGGGGAAAGCTCCCAGTTTTTCCCCATTGAGAATGATATTTGCTGTGGGTTTTTCATAGATGGCTTTTATGATATTGAGTTATATATTACATTCCTTTCTTAGAGAAGGTGGTGGGATGGAGTACAGAAAAAAACCGTTTGCTTTAACCTAAGAGTGACTTCAGTTTCTGTACCAGCTTTACCACTAATTAGTGGTGTGACTTTGGCTCTACTTAAACTTCAGTTTACTAAATATAAAAATGGGTGTTAACACAAAAAACTCCAAAGTGGATGTGTGCCAGGATATGTATCAAGCAATTGATAAGGCTTATCACGTTTACTCCCCACAACAGCCTTATGAGACAGGCATTGTTATGATTCACCACATTTTACAGATGAAGGACCAGAAGTAGTCTTACTGCAGAACCTACCTTCTTAATCACAATGCTGCATGCATTGTGTAATGCATAATCACTGCCATGAGAAATGAGATAAATACATGTGAGGCACCTAGCACATCACCTGGTATATAGAAAGTCTCAAATAAGTGTAAGCTCTCTAAACACACTTTCTTCTCTACAAAATATCGGTTGCTTCTTCTATGTTGCTTTTTAAAAAATAGTAACACCACAATCTTCTTAGTATCCAGGGAGAATATGTAAGGGACCATCTCAATATACCCTCTTCCTCATCACCTCATATATGTTGGACACCAAGTTCTTTTGAAAGCCTCTCCTTTCTTCTCCACTCTTACTTTTTGCTGCCTTTGCTTTATCCCTGAACAGTCTTCTCTGGGCTACAAAATGGTCAACTAACTGGTATCCCTGCTTCTAAATGATTCTCCAGAGTGCAACCTGACATTTTAATTAAAAAAAAAAAAACTTTGGAATTGGCAGAGAACTGTCAGCTGTTCACCAAATCCATTTCTTTTCCCAACCTCCCTTGCAATTAAGCATGTCCATGTGACCTCATTCTAGTCAAAGAAATATCAGTAGAAATAAGTACGCCACTCAAGACTCAGACTTTAAACACCAAATATAATCCTCCATGCTCTTTCCTCTTCCACTCACTTGATACAGAGAAGCAAAGTGGTCTTGGAAACCACATATTGAATATGGCAGAGACACCAGATGAAAGGAGCTTGGGTCCCTGAAATACCACTAAGGAATGAACCACCTGCTTTGAAATTTAAGGAGCAAGAAATACACTTCCATCAAGTTTGAAATGTTAGACATTTTGGGGTTCAGCAAACTGTAACACAAATGATCTCAGCATGCTACTTCCTTTTTTAAAAAAACCAATAATGCTTCCCAATAAGTACAGAATGAATACATTCTCTATCACTTCCAGATTATTATCCCTCATCTGTTATGTAGAAACCCTTCCAAATAGGCATGCTATTTGGCTATATTTACCATTACCCCCACCTTATCACTGCCATTTTCAAAAAGCTTATTTACTCTTCCACATTCAATAGGAATGTTAATACTTGGATTATTATCATTTTTCTAATCCTTAGTACTTAAGTACTTCCATTATCCCAGGGGACTTCTTTACTTATTGGGAGAACTAACAACATTCTGACCATCACCAACTTTCAGTCAGGCACCAAATACCACCAATGCTACATGTTTTATATCCACCTCTTTCTTCAAACTTATTTAGGGGAAAAAGCAGTAGTTTGAGACAGACCTGCATTTGCCTAATAAATACATCATTGGGCAGTCATTTTAATTTTAATTTTAATTTAATTATTTAAATTTTTATTTAAATTCAATTTAATTAACATATACTGTATTAACAGTTTCAGGGGTAGAATTCAGTGATTCATCAGTTGCATACAAAACCCAGTGTTTATAACATCAAGGGCCCTCCTTAATGCCCATCACCCAGTTACCCCATCCCCCCACCCACCTCCCCTCCAGCAACCCTCAGTTTGTTTCCTATAGTTAAGAGTCTCTTATAGTTTGCCTCCCTGTTTTCCTTTTACATTATTTTCCCTTCCCTTATGTTCATCTATTTTGTTTCTTAAATTCCATATATGGGTGAGATCATATGATAATTGTCTTTCTCTGATTGACTTATTTCACTTAGCATAATACCCTCTAGTTCCATCAACGTCACTGCAAATGGCAAGATTTCATTCTTTTTGATGGCTGAGTAATATTCCATTGTGTGTGCGTGTGTGCACTTTTTCTTTATCCATTCATCTGTCGACAGACATCTGAGCTCTTTCCATATTTTGGCTATTGTGGACATTGCTGCTATAAACATTGGGGTGCATGTGCCCCTTCAAATCACTATGTTTGTATCCTTTGGATAAATACCTAATAGTGCAATTGCTGGGTCACAGGGTAGCTCTATTTTTCACTTCTTGAGTGACCTCCACACTGTTTTCCAGAGTGGCTGCACCAGTTTGCATTCCCACCAACAGTGTAAAAGGGTTTCTCCTTCTCTGCATGCTTGCCAACACCTATTGTTTCCTGAGTTGTTAATTTTAGCCATTCTGACCAGTGTAAAGTAGTATCTCATTGTGGTTTGGATTTGTATTTCCCTGATGCCAAGTGATACTGAGCATTTTTTCATTTGTCTGTTGGCCATTTGTATGTCTTCTTTGGAAAATATCTGTTCATTTCTTCTGCCCATTTCTTGACTGGATTATTTGGGTTTTTTGGGGTGTTGAGTTTGATAAGTTCTTTGTAGATTTTGGATACTAGTCCTTTATCTGATGAGGCATTTGCAAATATCTTCTCCCATTCCATAGGTTGACTTCTGGTTTTGTTGACTGTTTCCTTTGATGTGCAAAAGCTTTCTATCCTCATGAAGTCCCAATTTTGCTTTGGTTTCTCTTCCCTTTGGGGATGTTTCTAGGAAGAAGTTGCTATGGCCACAGTCAAAGAAGTTGCTGCCTGCCTTCTCCTCTAGGATTTTGATGGATTCCTGTCTCATGTTTAGGTTTTTCATCCACTTATTTTTGTGTCAGGTATAAGAAAGTGGTCCAGTTTCATTCTTAGACATGTGGCTGTCCAATTTTCTCAACACCATTTGTTGAAGAGACTGTCCTTTTCCATGGGATATTCATTCCTGCTTTGTCAAAGATTAGTTGGCCATAGAATTGAGGGTCCATTTCTGGGTTCTCCATTCTGTTCCATTGATCTATGTGTCCTTTTTTGTGACAGCACCATAGTGTCTTGATGATTACAGCATTGTAATACAGCTTGAAGTCCAGAATTGTGATGCCTCCAGCTTTGATTTTCTTTTTCAACATTCCTTGGGCTATTCAAGGTCTTTTCTGGTTCTATACAATTTTAGGATTGTTTCAGCTCTGTGAAAAATGTTGATGGTATTTTGATAGGGAATGCATTGAATATGTAGATTGCTTTGTGTAGCATAGACATTTTAACAATATTTGTTGTTGCAATCCATGAGTTTGGAATGTTTTTCCATTTCTTTGTGTCTTCCTCAATTTCTTTCGTAAGCATTCTATAGTTTTCAGAGTACAAAACCTCTTTGGTTAGGTTTATTCCTAGGTATATTACAATTTTTGGTGCAATGGTAAATGGGATCAATTCCTTGATTTTTCTTTCTTCTGCTTCATTGTTAGTGTATAGAAATGCAAGTTACTTCTGTGCACTGATTTTATATCTTGTAACTTTGCTGATTTCCTGTATCAATTCTAGGAATTTTTTGGTGGAGTTTTTTGGGTTTCTACATAAAGTGTCCTCTCATCTGCAAAGAGTGAGAGATTGACTTCTTCTTGGTCAATTTGGATGCTTTTTATTTCTGATTGCCGAGGCTAGGACTTCCAGTACTATGTTGAACAACAGTGGTGAAAGTGGACATCCCTGTCATGTTCCTAACCTTAGGATAAAAGCTCTTAGTTTTTCCCCATTGAGGATGGTAATTGCTGTGGGTCTTTCATATATGGCTTTTATGATGTTGAAGTATGTTCCCTCTATCCCTATACGGTGGAGGATTTTTATCAAGAAGGGATGTATTTTTCAGAAAAAGAAAATGCTTTTTCTGCATCTATTGAGAGGCTCATATGGTTCTTGTCCTTTCTTTTATTAATGTGGTGTATCACACTGATTGATTTGCAGATGGTGAACCACGCTTGCAGCCCAGGAATAAATCCCACTTGGTCCTGGTGAATAATCCTTTTAACATACTCTTGGATCCTGTTAGCTAGTATTATGGTGGGATTTTTGCATCCATGTTCATCAGGATATTGGTCTGTAATTCTCCTTTTGGGTGGGTTCTTTGGTTTTGGGATCAAGGTAATGCTGGCCTCATAGAATGAGTTGGAAGTTTTCCTTCTATTTCTATTTTCTGGAACAGATTCAGAAGAATAGGTATTAATTCTTCTTTAAATCTTTGGTAGAATTCCCTTGGGAAGCCAATTGTCCCTGAACTTTTGTTTGTTGGGAGATTTTTGATTACTGCTTCAATTTATTTGCTGGTTATGGGTCTGTTCAGCTTTTCTATTTCTTTCTGTTTCAGTTTTGGTAGTTTATATATTTCTAGGAATGCATCCATTTCTTCCAGATTGCCTAATTTGTTGGCATATAATTCCTCATTCTCTTATAATTGTATTTCTTTGGTGTTGGTTGGAATCTCTCCTCTTTCATTCATGACTTTATTAATTTGGGTCCTTTTTCTTTTCTTTTAGTCTGGTTAGGTGTTTATCAATCTTATTAATTCTTTCAAAGAACCAGCTCCTAGCTATGTTGATCTATTCCACTGGTTTTTTTTTTTATTTCTATATCATTGATTTCTATTTAACTCTTTCTCTTCTCCAGCTGGGTTTAGGCTTTATTTGCTGGTGTTTTTTTTTTTTTTTTTTCCAGATCCTTTAGGTGTAAGTTTAAGTTGTGTATTTGAGATTTTTCTTGTTTCTCGAGGAAGGCCTGTATTGCTATATACATCCCTCTTAGGACTGCCTTTGCTGCATCCCAAAGGTTCTGAACTGTCATATTTTCATTTTCATTGGCTTCCATGTATTTTTTAATTCTTCTTTAATTTCCTAGTTGACCCACTCATTCTTTAGTAGGATATTCTTTAATCTCCATGTATTTGTGGTTTTTCCAATTTTTTTTGTGGTTGACTTCAAGTGTTATAGCATTGTGGTCTGAAAATATGCATAGTATGAACTCAATCTTCTTGTACCAGTTGAGACCTGATTTGTGACACATTATGTAATATATTCTGGAAAATGTTCCATGTGCACTCGAGAAGAATGTGTATTCTGCTGCTTTAGGATGAAATGTTCTATCTTTTAAGTACATCAGGTCCAGTGTCTCAAAGCCCTTGTTTACTTGTTGATCTTCTGCTTAGGTGATTAATCCATTGCTGTGAGCGGGGTGTTAAAGTCCTCTACTATTATCGTATTATAATCAATGAGTTTCTTTAATTTTGTTATTAATTGATTCATATATTTGCCTGCTCCCAAGCTAGGGGCATAAATATTTGCAATTGTTAGATCTTCTTGTTGGGTAGACCCTTTTATTATGATATCATGTCCTTCTTCATCTCTTATTACGGTCTTTGGTTTAAAGTCCAGTTTGTCTTACATAAAGATGGCTGATCCAGCTTTCTTTTTTTTTTTTTAAAGATTTTATTTATTTATTCGCAAGAGAGAGTGTGTGTGAGAGAGAGCACAAGTAATTTAGGGTGGGGCAGAGAGAGAGAGAGGAGAAACAGATTCCCCACTGATCAGGGACCCTGATGTGGAGCTCGATCCCAGGACTCTGAGATCATGACTTGAGCCGAAGGCAGACACTTAACTGACTGAGCCACACCGGCACTCCTCCAGCTGTCTTTTGATTTCCATTAGCATGATAAATGATTCTTCACTCCCTCAGTTTCAATCTGGAGGTGTCTTTGGGTCTAAAATTAGTCTCTTGGCCACAGCATACTGATCAGTCTTTGTTGTTGTTGTTGTTGCTTTTTAATCCAATCTGAAACCCCATCTCTTTTGTTTGGAGCATTTAGTCCACTTACAATCAGAGTAATTATTGAAAGATATAAAGTTAGTGCCATCGTATTACCTGTAAATTCGTTGTTGTTGTAGATTGTCTCTGTTCCTTTCTGGTCTTTGTTACTTTTGGTCTGTCTCTCTGCTCAAAGGATCCCCTTTAATATTTCTTGCAGGACTGGTTTATTGATCACAAATTTCTTTAATTTTTTTTTGTCCTGGAAACTCTTTATCTCTCCATATGCCTTGCTAGATAAAGTATTATTAGCTGCATATTTTTTCCCATTTAGCACTTTGAATATATCATGCTAGTCCTTTCTGGCCTGCCAGGTCCATATGGACACGTCTGCTGCCAGCCTCATATGTCTACCCTTTTAGATTAAGAACCTCTTATTCCAAGCTACTTTCAGGATTTTCTCTTTATCTTTGAAATTTACAAGCTTCAATATTTTATGTCAAGGTGTTGACCTATTTTTGTTGATTTTGCTGGGAGTTCTCTGTGCATCCTGGACTTGAATGCCTGTTTCCTTCCCCAGATTAGAGAAGTTCTCAGCTATAATTTGTTTAATAAACATTGAGTCCCTTTCTCCTGTTCCTCATCTTCTGGGACTCCTATAATATGGATATTATTTCACTTTATGGAATAACTGAGTTCTCTGTCTCCCTTCATGATCTAATAGTTTTCTTTTCCTCTTCTTTTCAGCTTTCTTATTTTCCATCATTTTATCTTCTAGATTACTGATTCACTCTTCTGCTTTGTTCACCCACATTTTTATGGCCTTCACTTGGGACTGCATCTTGGTAATACCATTTTTAATTTCAGCCTGACTAGATTTTAGTTCTTTTATTTCTATAGTAAAGGATTCTCTAGTGTCTTCCATGCTTTTTTCAAGCCCAGCTAGTATCTTTATAATTGTTGTTTTAAATTCTAGCTCAGACATCTTACTTATATACATAATGATTAAATCCCTGGCAGTGAGTACTACCTTCTGTTCTTTTTTTGTGGTGAATTTCTCCATCTTATCATTTTGTCCAGAAAGAAAAGAAGGAATAGAAAAAAACGACAACAGAAAAAACAAAAACAAAAAGAAGAACAAAGCAAAACAAAACATTAGATCCTGGGTGTGTTTTGGTCTGCTTGTTAAAAGAAACTAGATCCCAAAATAAGAAAGAAAGAAAAACTTATATATAAATAAAATAAAATACAATGAAAGGAAACAAATTATATATATATGTATATATATATATAAAATATGTAAAAATTAAAATTAAAAAGGAATTGAAAAAACAGGAAAATAAGTGAATAAATACTAAAAGACTAAGGAATAAAAATGCAAAGAATGTTATGCACTGTTTTCCTCAAGAGCTGAAGTTTTGTAGCCCTCTATGATCAGTAAACTTGGTGCCAGCCAGTTGTTTGTCCTGGTCTTCTGGGGGAGGGGCCTGTTGTACTGATTCTCAGGTGGATTTGCCCTATTGCAAATGTGCCTCCCTTGCACAGCAGCAGGGCTCAATGTAAGTGGCTCCAGATTCCACTATGTGGCACTGTTTTGCTCCCTGAAGGCTTTCAGCACTGATGGGTGGGATGAATATGGTGGCGCCCCACTCTCTAGTACCTGGAGATGAAAGTTCATGCCCTCCACTCTTCAGTGAGCCCTCACAGAAAAGCCATCAATCACTCTTGTCTCCCCAGTTTCCACTAGAACTCTGTGTTTACTGGGCCTGTTACTAAGTGTTTTTATATCAGGCACATGCCTGAGTTTTAAAGCTCCAAATTTTATGGACTTGTAGCATGGACCCACTCTGTTCCTTCCCGGGGGGTGGGTATTGCCATGCTTCTGCCTTTTGCTGGAACCCACCCAGTAAATCAGTCACACAACTGTGAAGCATTTCAGTTTATGGCAACACAGAACAGAAAGCTGGCACCTATACTTGCTGTTTTCAGCCAGCTTCCATGCTTCTATTCCTGGGAACATTGTAACACTTAGATGCCACCCATTCTTCTTGTGACTCTAGGGATCATGAGACCATGCTGTCACATCTGGGATTCTGCCCCGCTTTACCACCTGAGCACCTTTAAGCCAGGGACATTCCCCTCATCCCAGCAGACTTCTAAATGTTCTGATTTTGTGCTCCACTGCTTATGATACTTTGTGATGGCCTTCTTAAGCAGCCCCCCCCCCCCCCCGCTCTGCAGCACCTCAGCTATATCACTCGATTCAACCCTCCATACCTCCTAACTTCCAAAAGGTGGTCACTTTTCTAATTGTAGACTTGCAGCATTTCTTTTTTCAGATTTCCAATGATTTCTCAGGTGTTCAGAATGATTTCATAACTATTTAGCTGTATTTGAGGGATGAGACAAACTTAGGGTCCCCCTACTCCACCATCTTAATTCCTCTCCCATTTTTTTAGGCTTATTTATTTACTTATTTATTTTAGAGAGAGAGAGCACAAATATCAGGGGCAGAGAGAGGGAGAGACAATTTCAAGCGGACTCCACAGTAAGCACAGAGCCTGACATGGGGCTCGATCTCAGGACCCTGAGATCACAAGAGTTGGATGCTTAACCAATTGTACCATCCAGACACCCCTCCCATTTTTAATTTTTAAGCTTCACTTTCTGGATCAGTCCAATAGGGATAATAATGCCTATATTGAATAGTTTTTGTGAAGATTAGAGATATTTTACATAAAGTGGCACATAGTAGATGTCTAACACAAAGTAATTATTATTACTGTTAGAGTATTATAGCTCATATATATAGCTCATCTTCATCCTTGCCTTTTTCCAATCTACCTTCCACATTGTTACCAGAGCAATCTGTCTAAAATGCAAATCTGTGCCATTCCTCTGCAATGAACTCTTTAATGGATCCCTATCATTTTTATGCCAATATAGCTCATAAGAATCCCTCTCCACCCTAGGTCACTTCTCTGCACTTTATGGTCCAGTCATACTGAATTTCCTTTCATTTCTTTGGTGTATCATTACTACCTCCCTCACCTCATTCCCCTGGACTTCATACCTGCTGTACTCTCTCTCTCTCTCTGGTACATTTTCTCCATATCTTTTAGTCTAATTTATCTCTACACATCTTTTAAGTCTCAGTTTAAAAGTTATTTCCTCTAGAGCATCTGGGTGGCTCAATCAGTTAAGCCTCCAACTCTTGATTTTGCTTCAGGTCATGGTCTCAGGCTCATGAGATTGAGCCCCACATCCGGCTCAATGCTGAGTGTGGAGACTGCTTAAGATTGTCTCTCTCTCCCTCTCCCTCTGCACCACCCCCCAACTCACACACTCTCTCTCTAAAAAAAGTGATTTCCTCTGAAATTCATTGTGGATATTCCCCACAGACTCACTTCATTATCCTTGTTATATGATTCCATAGCATTCTGTACTTCCCTGATCTTAGCACTTATTCTGTGTTACCATTATTGTTTGTTTTCCCCACTAGAATGTAAGTTATGTGAGAGCAGAGACCACATTTATTTTTACCCACCATTTTATTCCTAGTGCCTAGAATATTGTTTGGATCTCATTAAGCCCTCTAGAAATATTTTTGGAAGAATAAATAAATGAAAGCTCTACCAAGAGACATGAATTTTCTGATTCATGATGTCAATTCATGAATACCTATCTTTGTGCATGCTATTTCCTCTGCCTGGAATACCCTCCTATACCTCATCTCATCCCTCATCTGTTTAATAGTTACCTATACCTCCTTCAAGATTCAAGATATAGGAATAATTGGCTCCTTTTTACAACCTTCCTTGATGCCTCCACATAATTTTGGATATTCCTTACCCTGTGATTCCATCACATTATTTATCCCCCTCAGTTTAAGGGCTTTTATATTATTGTGCATCTATCTGTGCACAATGTCTGCTTTAACTTATAGACTGTAAGGTCACTAAAAGCATGAGCTGTGTCTTGTTTATCTCTGTAGCTCAGCGTACATCCCAAAACCTTAAACATAATAAGCCCTCATAAACTGTTGAATGAATGATTCATGTCAATGGGATAAAATCTAGTTAAATTCAATGAGTATCCCTCCTACTCAAATAATCAGTGAACTTACTTTTACTGCATTATATATTATGCACACTTATATACAATAGGTATAAAGAACAATACAATGAATATATTTACCCATATCTTCATCAATAAATGTCATTAATAGAAATGAAGTTTCCTATATATCTATGTCTGGAGAAAATGGAAAATACTTTCTAAACATATATATCATCCTGATCTGGGCTCTGTTCGTCTCTGTACTGTTTAAATTTTAGTATGTGTGGTGCTGAAGCAAGCAGTAGGTAATGAGCTTTGGCCTGCATTTTTATGGTTGTCCTGAGGTCCCAAGATGAGATTTCATTCTAAACTACCCTAGTTACATAGCTATGCAATCCTTGGTCAGATTTTTCTAAGAAGCTGACCTTCTGTAGTTTTCCATGGAATCCAGATAAGATTTCCAAGGGTCAAAACAATAATGTTGTAGAATAACACTTCCTGAAAAATTCTAAGTGTTCTTTTAGACCTTACCTAATTCATACTTTTCATGTGTCTGCAAGACAGGCAGCAGCTACATTATTATCAGAATGAGAAAGTAGATAATTTGTGTCTTGCAAAACGTCACTAGATGAATAAATTGTGGGGCCATAAATAGAGTCAAGCTTTAATATTTTCGATTTTGAACCTAGGTCTCCCTCCAGACCCACCCTCCTGGGTCCAAAGTGAATCTTCTACTATGTAAGGGAACCAATGGCTTTATCATGCTTCTGAACTTCTATGTCTCCTTTATTCTGTACTTCAAAATAAACACAAGGGCATTCCACATAGTTTCCTATTTTATCAAACTCCACTTTCTTGTCCAATTAAGACTAGAATGAAGGACTCAACGGTCATCATCTTCCCATTCATCTAACTTTATTTTTAGGTGACTAATCTTTGGTCCGCTTCATCTTCTGTACTCCTCAATCTTCATATTTCATCATTTTTTCCTTTTCATATTTTAACACTCCCATCTTCCCCTCTCCTTTCTTCTCTCTTTTCTACCCCTCCTCCAAAACTCAAAACTATCATCGATCCTTTTTATTATTCACTCTCTCCACTATCCTGTTCTCCTCATTCATTCTCTATTTTTTCTCCTCAGTCTCTATGTGTTGATTTCCTTTCCTGCCCATCACTTTCTCTTCATTTTCTTATAGCTTTTTACCCATCCACATCTCATCATCCTCATCCATCCCACCAACTACCTCATTCCACAATCCCCTGTTTATGTATACTCTGCTTCATTCTTTCAACAATTGTGTACACTCCCATCTCCTCTTCAAACTCTTTTATGCCCTTTGTTACAAGTATGTCTCCATTATATTTCTCCACTACGTTTTATTCTCTTCAAATTCTCCTTCATACATTATCTATTCTATCTATCTACCTCTACTTTGTCCTATCCTCCCCATCTTCTTTTCTGTTTTTATCTAACCTCATATCCTTTCATTCAGTGTGAGAAGAGGCATCCTTCTTCCTTTATAAGTAAAACTTTCAAGGTAGTTTTGATACCATCCTGCTTACAGTTTTCTCTGGCAACTTGATGTCAGCAAAACCTCATTTCTACTATATCTTCAATCTTTGTCTCTCTGCTATCTCATAAATAAGTGCCAGTATCTACATTCAAAAAAGCAACTATTTATTTTACCCCTGAATGTACCTATAATATACTCATTGCTTTCATTTTCAAACAAGCTCCCAGAAAGTATTTTCTGTGTTTACTATTTTCACTACTTCTATGCCAACTCCTAAAAACTCACCACTGCACTAAATACTACATTGAAACAGTGTATGTGAAGAACACCAATGTCTTCCATGTTGCCAAACCTAATACATTTAATTCTCTATATTACTGATCTCTTTGTAATAACCAACAATGTTGTAAAAATGTATAAATAATGATAAAGAGCATGAACTTGCAGCCAAACAGCCAGAGTATGAATGCTAACTCAACCATTTACTACCTAGGTGATCTTAAAATCTTTTCTTACCCACCCTTGTCTCAGTTTCCTCATCTGAAAAGTGGGAATAATAGTACCTATCTCACAGAGTTGTTAGTTTACAAAAGTTAAGTGATTAAGAATAGTGCATGGCACATTGTAAATACTATATTGATGTTAACAATTATATTTATGCTATTACTGATATTATTATTATTATTATTATTACTGATCACTGTGAGCTTTTTTGAAACCCTTTACTCCTTTGATATATCAGTCAAAATGGGTCAGATTAGCATGCAGTAACAAAAAATCCTAAAATCTCAGTGTCCTCAACAAAGATTTACTTCTCACTCATACCACTTGTCTAGCTCAGGTTGTAGGGAGGGGCACTGTCTTCTATGTCATCTTCAACAAGGGATACAGAATGATAGAGCCAAAGACACCAGGCATAATGCTACTCACTGTAGTCAGGGGAGAGGAACAAGGAAAATTATATATTATCCTCCCTCAGAAATGATACATGTTATTTCCAGTCACATTTGGTTAGCCAAAGTCATCTATCCAGGCCTAACTTCAAGGTTCTATGGATGTACAATACTACCACATACCCAGAAGGACATAAATTAGAAATACTGAAAGTAAAAGTATTGACTATCACACTTAGCTTTCAAGATACTGCACACTAGGGGTTCTACCAACACCTTCCTTACTTTTTCTTCTTGGTCTCCTTCATAGGTTCCTCTTTCTCCCCTTCTGCCTTAATGATAATGATGCTACATGATTGGATCCTTGGCATAATTTTCTTCTCACGCTACATACTTTCCTGAAGTGACCACATATATTCACATGGTTGTCCCAATTTACTAACAATACCAAACTTTATATCTCTAGCTTATATCTGTCTCCTGATCTTTAGATTTGTATATCCAACAGTTATTACAAACCTATCCCTAGAAAATCTATAATCTTTTAAGGCTTATCTTGCCCAAAATTAACCTTGCAAATTTATCCTATCTAAATTTCTTCCAACTTTTATATGATCTGCCCTGGTTTGTAGCACCATCACTCACCCATGTGATTTGAGTACTTACTACCTTGACTCCTGTCCCTCCTGTTATTCTAACATTGGCTGTTTTTACTATTTCTTCAGTGTCTCTCCCCTTCTCCATCTTAATCCACTGTTCTGAATTATAACTTTACCACTCCTTGCCCAGACTAAGCTGTCTACTAACCAGTTTCCATAATTCCAGTTTTGTTCTTTTCAAATACATTCTTTACACAGTAACTAGAGTGCCATATATAAAATTAAAAACTGACCACCTCATTCTCTTGCTTCTGTTGAAGGAAACCATTCCATTTCTTGTAACTGCTTACTTGGTTTTCTCTGCCTAGAATATCCTTCCTGTCTTTCCTCCACTTTCCACCTACAATTATCTTGACTACATTCTACTTACTGAATAGTACAAAAATGAATGCTAATACTTATAATCAGGTGCTCCAACACAAACACACACACACACACACACACACACACACACACACACATATGTATATATATATGTAAATATATAAGATCTGGGAAGAGATCAATGAAACATATATGTTAATTTTATTGACCTTATCTCCAGATTTTTCTTCCCTTCTCTCCACCTTCTTTTCCCCACTTCTATCTGCTTTGCTTCTTTTCTCCATCATTCTCTCCTCTATTCTCATTTCTCCTCTAGTTTCTTAGCTCCTCCTCTCTAATTCAAATTTTCTCTTAAGTATCCATTTGCTATCCATTCTTCTTTGCCTATCTTCTCATCTACCAAATTCTTTTAGGAAAAACATCAATAAATAGCAAATTTAAGGTAATGAAGGACTAGGATATAGGCAAGGACACTTTATGTATTCACCACATATTTCAGTTTCTTTGTACAAAATAACAAAAACTCAAATTTAAAACAGCCACAGAATCTGCACTGAAAGATCACATTTTTTCCATTCAATAATGTTAATTCAGTTACTTAAAACTGATACTCATTAATGTGTGAGGGAGCTTCAGGACAACTGACAGCACAGGAGCTAGCAAAAACATAAAACAAGAACCCAGAAAGTTTTAGTGTTGGGGCAAAGAATACTATGGAACTGGAAATGTTTTTAAAGTCATTCTTTTTGAAGGCAAAATTATACATAATATATATACATATATACATAATTATATATGTGTGTGTATATATGTATGTATACATGTATAGGAATGATATTTATTTATTTTAAAATTTATTTATTTACTTTAGAGTGAGAATATGAGAGGGGGAGGGGCAGAAGGAGAAGAAGAGACAGAATCTCAAGGAGACTCTGCCCTGAGTGTGGAACCCAATGCAGGGTTCAATCTCACAACCCTGAGAGCCTGACCTGAGCCAAAAACAAGAGTTGGATGCTTAACCAACTGAGCCATCCAGGAACCCCTGTATATAAATGATATTTAAAAGAAACATTCTGGGGCACTTGGGTGGCTCAGTCAGTTAAGCAGCTGCCTTTGTCTCAGGTCATATTCTCAGGGTCCTGGGATTGAGCCCTGTGTCGATCTCCCCGCTCAGTGGGGAGTCTGCTTCTCTCTTTCTCTCTCCCTCTGCCCCTCCCCCTGCTTGTGCATTCTCTCTCTCTCAAAGTCTTTAAAAAATGAAAGAAACATTCTTAGGTTATTTAGAAACCTCACTTACATCAAAATCCTCAGCATTCCCAGGCAATGTGGCATAAAATATGTGTTGCTGTAATTTTGTATATATTATATATAACATTTTATGCTTCAGAAAATATCCATCATTATCTCATTTGATTCTCACAATTCTGCATCATAGGGGAAGTTTGTTGCTGCAGTTAAACAGCTTATTCTGACTGTCACAGTGCTCTGCTTGTGTATATAGCTGTGAGCCTTTGAATTTAAGAGCCTTTGAATATGTATATGCTTATGTGTTAGTCCACATGTGTCTCTGAGTATGCATACATTTATACATCATGAACATATATCTGTGTGTCTGAGAATGTTCACATGTTTGACTATTTATTTGTACATCTATAATATATATGTCTGTGGATGTGTGTACTTGCAAATATGTTAAGAAGTATATACCTCTATGTGCATTTCTAATCTGTAAACTTAACAGAACTTTCAATAGATAGCCTAAAAACATGCTGTTTTCAAGCCCTACCCTGAGTATACTTTAGATGGGAGGTACCACACTCTGACCTCATTGTGTAGAGGAGGGTTCCATTGTCCACCAGTCTGAGCAGCTTGTTAGGTGTGGTCATGTTATGGGCTACTGATTTCTTGCCATTGTGAAAGAAGGTGTCAGGGGTCCAGATCTTACTAGCCAGGAGATTGTTCAGTGGAAGGATCTTCATGGGTCCATCAAATTTCAGTCTTTCATCATGCCATGTCTGTCGAAAAAATACATCAATGGTGTACTCCTAGGGACAAAAAAAAGGGAACAATGTTTGAACATAGTTCTGGTATGAACCCATAGTGCCCTTAGCAAATATTAATCATTTTGCAATATTTCCTCCAATGCACAGAAGCAGCAGTATATTAATAGTACTGGTGAGTATGGCAAATGATTATGATTGAAAAATAAAGCCATGGTGATCAATAAGTATGAAGATAATATATCTGACAAGATTTTGTTTGGGATTGCCAACACTGCCAACACTGCCCAGCACATCATACAAGCTGACCACAAGACTGCCTTATGAAAAGGCAAGAGCTCCCTTCTCTGTGTAGTGGCATCTCTAACAAGAACAAACTCCTTACCTTGTCTCCTCTACTAAATGATCCCACATGAACATCAAAGGCCAATATAACAGTCACCATAAAATCAAAACCTTAAATTTTAAAACACATTTCATTTGAGTCTCACAAAAATAATACATCTGATGAGTTTATATTTTATTATTGTCAATAAATAAGAAACTCTTACCTATAAATAAAAACAGACAAATAGAAAAATGGGTAAATAGCATAACAGAAAATTCATAAAATAGATAAAAATTGCTAATAAGCATGCAAATTTTTTCAAAATTGCTGTTAATCTAAACATAAATTAAAATAACAATAAATGTTTCAGGTTTTGTAACAGCTGACTAAATTGTTCAGTTATACCTTCTTGTAGCTATTAATTATAAAATTAAAACATATATAGAGAGAGGGAGAAGAACCTATTTGAAAGCAATGTGGTACAACTGTAAGCAGACAAAAACTTCAAGAAAGTCTACCCTTGAGAGATGGCAGGAGCAATGGGTGCTGCCCCAAACCTAGAATTCCTGTAGCAGATACCACAGCTTTACTGGCTCAAGGTGGAAAATAGTCTGGAAATTTAGGGGTGGTACTCCTGGAAACAAGACAGTCACAGAAGGGATGATCCCCCAAATCTGCAGATATACTCTGCCCCAAATTTTAGCTGACCATTACACTATACACACATGAGCAAGACTTTTGGACTCTTAAAAAAAAAATGCGGGCAGAAACCATAGGGAAGTCTTCCACCAAACGACAGATGATAAAACTGTGCTGAGTGATGTTTGTAAGCTTGGCAGAAATCAGAAAATGCATTAGCTTAATATCTCAGAGGATAGACCGCAAGGCTGTTCAAAGAGCTGAAAATTCAGGAGAAAGCCCTAGAAGCAAGAGAATCATTGAGGGGGTGAGTCCCCAAATCTGAATGCAAACTTTACCCAAATCTCTTACCACTAAACTATACAAGGCATGGGGGACACTTTTAAGTATCCAGGTAAAATAAAGAAGCAGACTAAAACCCTTTGGCTTAAAAATCCCTTAATGACTTTTAATCATATGTAAACTAAGTTTCAATATCCTTCTCTTACCTAGAAAGTACTTCATAAATTGACCCTTATCTTCTTCTCTGAGCTCTTCTTCAACCACTCTTCCCTCTACAAATTAGCCAGTCTGGCTTTTCTCTTTCTCTAGCATACCAAGTACAGTTCTGATTAAAGATTAGAATATTATATAAATATCATCTAAACTGGGACATATTTGAGAGTCAGAAGAGTTTTTTTTTTTAATTTTATTTATTTATTTGAGAGAGAGAATGAGAGATAGAGAGCACAAGAGGGAAGAGGGTCAGAGGGAGAAGCAGACTCCCTGCTGAGCAGGGAGTCCGATGTGGGACTCCATCCCGGGACTCCAGGATCATGACCTGAGCCGAAGGCAGTCGCTTAACCAACTGAGCCATCCAGGCACCCGAGAGTCAGAAGAGTTTTTAAACAAAAATTACAAGAGGACAACTGGTATAAACCAGAACTGTGCTGAGTAAAAAGATGGAACTAGACTCCCACATAAAGCCAAGATCCTGAATGGCTCCAACTTCAGCAAAAAGAGAATTGGATGAAATGAACTAGACAAAACCAGTCTACAACATGAAAATTCAAAAAAGGAAACCTGTCTAGCCAAGCATGGATTCTGAATGGAGAGGGGTTTAAGGGAAGCATTTCTACTGAGATTTAGCAACCTTAAATCTAATCTTATATGGGATTGATGTTTAAATACAGAGTATCTTCCTGGTTTTGAGTTTGTAAGCTGAGAAATTAACATAAGAATTTGCCTCAATGTGGGGATACCTCTATATTGACTTGCAAAAGCAAACACAAAAACACTCTGGAAGGACATGACCACAAGTAAATGCTTGCTGAAAATAACCTCACAATCCACAACAGAACACCTAAGGAAATGGTCACAAGTGAGAGTCAGCTGATACAACATATAACTGAATTAGACCACTCCAAGAAATTCCCATGACAGAAGAATCAAATAGATACTGTAAAGGAACTATAATTAAAATGATAAAGGCATCAAAGGAGGTATTAAGAACATTGAAAATAAAAATTCAATGGATATATTACAGACAAGATTACACGTCAATGAAGAGAAATTAGTAAACTGGAAATGCATATGAAGAAAAACTGTTCAGTGCACATTTCAGACAGATAAATGATGAAAAAGAACACATATGAAAGAGAGGTATAGTACCAGGAGAATAAAAGGAAAAGGTTCAGCATAATCTAATAAAATTCTAAAGTTAGAGAATACAGAAAATTGGGGAGAAACAATATTTAATGTACTAATAGATGACAGTTTCTTACAATTGTTGAAATACATGCATCCCTAGCTTTGAGAACCATAATGAGTTGCAATCTCAATATAATAAAATAGATCCAAGCCAACATAGTGGATTGGAAGAATACCAAAGAGGAGATCTTCAAAACAGCAAAACAGAAAAGGCATATTATCTACAAAGAAATAACAATTTCACTGATAGAGGACTTTGTGAAAACAGTAACAGAAGCTAAAAGAATTCTATAGCCAACTAGATTATCATTTAAGAGCAAAGTCAAGTATAGATAATTTTAGATTAACAAAATAAGACAGTTTCATGGCTGCGTCCGTCACAGCATTCAGATCTTATTCAGAAGTATTCATATCAAAGAAACATTCCTTGAACATTCTATCATAAACAGTTAATTCCCCTTTCCCTTGTATTATTTTTCTTCATGTATTATTTTGTTAGATTGCACTGACAAAATGTATTTTTATTTGGTTACTATTTCTTTCATTCTACTAGCCTGGGGGCTTCCTGAGAGCAGAGACTTTTTTTATTTGCTGCTATATCTCTAGCACCTGGCATACAGTAGCTGCTCCATAAATATTCTCTAAATTTTATTTTAATGCCACTATAGTTAATACACTGTATTATATTAGTTTCAGGTATACAATATAGTGATTCAACAATTCCATACATCATCCAGTGCTTATCATGATAAGTGCACTCAATCCCCACAATCCCCATCACCTATTTCACCCATTCCTCTCCTACCACCCCTCAGGTAACCATCAGTTTCTTCTCTATAGTTAGGAGCCTGTTTCTTGGTTTGACTCTTTTTTTTCCCCTTTGCTCCTTTGTTTTGTTTCTTAAATTCCACATATGCGTGAGATTGTATGGTATTTGTGTTTCTCTGACTGACTTATTTTGCTTAGCATTATACTCTCTAGCTCCATCCATGTCATTGTAAAAGGCAAGAGCTCATTCTTTTCTTTGGGTGAATAATATTCCATTGTGTATATATAACACATCTTCCTTATCCATTCGTCTATCAATGGACACTTAAGTTGCTTCCATAATTTGGCTACTGTAAATAATGCTGGCCATAAACATAGGGGTGCATGTATCATTTCAAATTAATATTTTTGCATTTGGGGGGTAAAAACCCGGTAGTGTGATTACTGGATTATAGACTGTTCATTTTTAAATTTTTGAGGAACTTCCATACTGTTTTTCATAGTGGCTTCACCAATTTGCATTCTGACCAACAGTGCAAGAGGGTTCCTTTTTCTCCACATCCTCGCCAACACTGGTTGTTTCTGATGTTTTTGATTATAGCCATTCTGAGAGGTGTGAAGTGATATATCATTGTAGTTTTGATTTGCATTTACCTGATGTTAAGTGATTAGGAAAATCTTTTCATACGTCTGTTGGCCATCTGGATGTCTTCTTTGGAGAAATGTCTGTTGTCTGGTCCATGTGTTAACTGGATTATTTGTTTTTGGGGGTGTTGAGTTGTATCAGTTCTTTTTTTGTGCCCCCCTTTTTTTATTTTTTATCATGTTCAGTTAGCCAGCATATAGTACATTAGTTTTTGATGTAGTATTCACAGATTCATTAGTTGTGTATAATACCCAGTGCTCATCACAACACATGCCCTCCTTAATACCCATCACTCAGTTGTATCAGTTCTTTATATATTTTGAATACTAATTTATTGGATATGTCATTTGTAAATACCTTCTCCCATTCAGTAGGTTGCCTTTTCCTTTTGTTTGTTGTTTCCTTTGCTGTGCAGAAACTTTGTATTCTGATGCAGTCCTAATAGTTTGTTTTTGCTTTTGTTTCCCTTGCCTCAGGAGATATATCTAGAAAAATGTTGCTATGGCTGATATCAGAGACATTACTGCCTGAGCCCTCTTCTAGGATTTTTATGGTTTCATGTCTCACATTCAGGTCTTTAATCCATTTTGAGTTTATTTTTGTGTGTGGTATAAGAAAGTGGTCCAGTTTCATTCTTTTGCATGTTGCTGTCCAGTTTTCCCAACACTGTTTGTTGAAGAGACTGTCTTTCTCCCATTGGATATTCTTACCTCCTTTGTTAATTAGTTGACCATAAAATTGTGGGTTTATTTCTGGGTTTTCTACTCTCTTCTATTGATCTATGTGTCTATTTATGTGCCATTACCATACTGCTTTGATTACTACAGCTTTGTAATGTAACTTGAAATCTGTAATTGTGATACCTCCTATTTTGCTTCTCTTTTTCAAAATTGTTTTGGAAATTTGTGTCTCTGTGGTTCCATATAAATGTTAGGATTGTTTTTTCTGGTTCTGTGAAAAATGTTGTTGCTATTTTGAGTAGTTTGATAGGGATTGCATTAAACGTGTAGATTGTTTTGGGTAGTATAGCTATTTTAACAATATTTGTTCTTCCAATCTGTGAGCATGGAATGTCTTTCCATTTCTTTGTATTGTCTTCAATTTCTTGTATCAGTGTTTTATAGTTTTCAGAGCATATGCTTTTCACCCTTTGGTTAGGTTTATTCCTAGGTGTCTTATTATTTTTGGTGCAATTGTAAATGGGATTGTTTTCTTAATGTTGCTTTCTGCTGTTTAATTATTAATGTATAAAAATATAACAGATTTTTGCACAATGGATTTTG
Source organism: Zalophus californianus (assembly GCF_009762305.2). Taxonomy (NCBI): domain Eukaryota; kingdom Metazoa; phylum Chordata; class Mammalia; order Carnivora; family Otariidae; genus Zalophus; species Zalophus californianus. The sequence continues at coordinate 3,204,383 of NC_045612.1, read as the reverse complement.
TATCCTGTGGCTTTACTGAAATCATTAGTCAGTTCTAGTAGGTTTTTGGTGGAATCTTTAGAGTTTTCTACATATAGTATCATGTCATCTGCAAATAGTGAAAGTTTTACTTCTTTATTGATTTGGATGCCTTCTATTTCTTTTTGTTGTCTAACTGCTGTGGCTAGGACTCCCTTTTATTCACTATGTTGAATAAAAGTGGTGAGAGTGGACATCCTTGTCTTATTCCTGACCTTAGTGGAAATGCTCTAAGTATTTCCCCATTGAGGATGATGTTGGCTGTGGGTTTTTCCATATGTGGCTTTTATCATGCTGAGGTATGTTCCCTCCAAACCTACTTTGTTGAGAGCTTTTATCCTGAATGAATGTTGTACTTTGTGAAATGCTTTTTCTATGTCTGTTGAAATCATCATGTGGTTTTTATCTTTTCTTTTACTGATGTGATGTATCACATTAATTGATTTGTGAATACTGAACCACCATGCATGCTGGGAATAAATCCCACTTGATTGTGATGATTTTTTAAAAATATATTTTTGGAATCTTGCTAATATTTTACTTAGGAATTTTGCATCCATGTTCATGAGAGATATTGGCCTATAGTTCTTTTTTTTTTTTTTGGTGTCTGTCTTTATCTGGTTTTGGTATCAGGGTGATAAACTGGCCTCACAGAATGAATTTGGAGGCTTTCCTTCTATTTTTTGGAAGTGTTTGAGAAGAATAGGTATTAACTCTTATTTAAATGTTTGGTAGAATTCCCCTGTGAGGCCATCTAGTCCTGGACTTTTGTTTGCTGGGTTTTGTGACTACTGGTTCAATTTCCTTGTTGATAATCAGTCTGTCCAAATTTTCTATTTCTTCCTGGTTTAGTTTTGGTAGATTATATATTTCTAGGAATTTATCCATTTCTTCTAGGTAGTCTAATTTGTTGGCATATAGTTTTTCACAATATTATCTTAAAATTGTTTGTATTTCTGGGGTGTTGATTATTTCTCCTCCTTCATTTCTGATTTTGAGTTCTCTCTCTCTTTGATGAATCTGGCTAGAGGTTTATCAATTTTATTGATCTTTTCAAAGAACCAGTTCCTGGTTTCACTGATCTGTTCAATTCCTTTTCTAGCTTCTATATCATTTATTCCTGCTCTAATATTTATTATTTCACTCCTCCTGCTGGCTTTTGGTTGTGTTTGTTGTTCTGTACTTAGCTCCTTGGTGTGTAATGTTAGGTTGCTTATTTGAGATATTTCTTGCTTCTTGAGGTAGGCCTATATTGCTATAAACTTCTTTCTTAGGACCACTTTTGCTATATCTCAAAGGTTTTGGACCATTGTGTTTTCATTTTCATTTGTTTCCATGTACTTTTTAATTTCTTTTTCCTAAAGATTTATTTATTTGACAGAGAGAGAGAGAGAGACAGTGAGAGAGGGAACACAGCAGTGGGAGTGGGAGAGGGAGAAGCAGGCTTCCCACGGAGCAGGGAGCCTGATGTGGGGCTCGATCCCAGGACTCTGGGATCATGACCTGAGCCGAAGGCAGATGCTTAACGACTGAGCCACCCAGGCGTCCCTTTAATTTCTTTTTTGATTTCTTGTTTGGCGCATTCATTGTTTAGTAGCATGTTATTTAACCTCCATGAATTTGTGTTTTCCAGATTTTTTCTTGTGGTTGGTTTCCAGTTTCATAGCATTGTGGTCAGAAACCATACATGTTATTACTTTGATCTTTTTGAAATTGTTGTGACTTGTTGTATGGCCTAATATGTGATCTATTCTGGAGAATGTTCCACATGCACTTAAAAAGAATATGTATTCTGCTGTTTTAGGATAGAATGTTCTTAACATATCTGTTAAATCCATCTAGTCTGGTGTGTCATTCAAGGCCACTGTTTCCTTGTGGATTTTCTGTTTAGATGATCTATTGATGTAAGTGTGTCAAAAGTCCCTTGACTGATTTTTACAGATATAGTTATTTTTACTGCTTTTCTGTTTCCTACTTTTCTTACTCCTACTTATGGTCTTTCTTTTCCTATCAAAGGGTCCCCTTTAGTATTTCTTGTAGGTGTGGCTTACTTGTCATGAACTCCTTTAGTTTTTTGTTTGTCTGAGAAACTCTTTATCTCTCCTTCTATTCTGAATGATAGCTTTGCTGGATAGAGTATTCTTGGCTGCAGATTTTTCCCTTTCAGCCCTTTGAATATATCATGCCACTCCCTTTTAGCATGCAAAGTTTCTGCTGAAAACTCAGCTTATTTCCTTATTGGGTTTCCTTTGTATGTAACTGTCTTCTTTTCTCTTGTAACCCTTAAAATTCTTTATCTTTTTTTTTTTTTTTGCCAGTTTATTACTATGTGTCTTTGTGTGGACCTCCTTGGGTTGAATTTGTTGGGGGATCACTGTGCCTCCTGAACTGGACATCTGTTTCCCTCTCCAGATTCAGGAAGTTTTCAGCTATTATTTCTTCAAATACATTTTTTGCCCCCTTCCTCTCTCTTTTTCTTCTGGGATCCCTATAATATGAATGTGATTATGGTTGATGGAGTCTCTGAGTTACCTAAATCTATTCTCATTATGCAGTATCTGTCTCTCATCTGTTCAGCTTGATTGCTTTCCATTGTTCCATCTTCCAGGTCACTTATATGATCCTATGCTTTCTGTAGCCTACTCTGTGTTCCATCTATTATATTTTTAATTGCATTTATAAAGTTATTCATCTCTGATATGTTATATTTTTATCTCTTCATTAAGGGTGTCACTGATGTCCTCTCCTCTTTTCTCAAGTCAAATGAGTAACTTTATGATCATTGCTTTAAATTCTCTATAAAGCATATTACTTATTTCAGTTTCACTTAGATATCCTACTGTGATTTTGCTGTGTTCTTTCATTTGAGACAAATTCCTCTGTCTCTTCATTTTGTCTACCTCTCTGTGTCTCTTTCTGTGTGTTAGGAAAGTCAGCTACATCCTTTGCTCTTGAAAGTAGTGGCTTTATGAAGAAGAGTTTCTGTAGTGCCCTGCAGTGTACTGTCCCCTGTTCATCAGAACCTGGCACTTCAGGGCAGCCTCCTATGTGTGTCGCTTGCATCCTGTTATTGTATCTGTATAGCTTCCCCTTTCCCCACTCAGACTTCTTCACTGACTCTGCCTGTTGTGGGCTGTGCTTGCACTCTGTGGTGTGAGACCCAGACAGACTAGCTCTGAGGCAGAGCATGACCATAGGAGGGCTCAGGGGTGGAGTGTTGGTGTTAGTAAAATTTGCACTGAGCTGCTAGTCCTAGACTGATCCCTCAAATCACAGCAGTAACCAGGGGTGTGATGTGCAGCAGTGGAGGTAGTTGGGGTACAAAGTGTCTGTGTATGCAGCTGCTGGTCAAGGCACACACATGACATTAACAAAATTTGCACTGAGCCATTAGTTGTAGGCAGGATCCCTAAGCATGGTGGTTACACAGGTGCAGCACAGGGAGACAGAAGCAGGATAGGGCATGTGCAGTGTTAACAAAATTTATACTAAGTCCAGGGCAGAGGCCAGCAGGCTTGGAGTGGACCATTCCTCAGGAAAACTCGTGGGTGGGACACACTGCTAACAGGTTAGGTAGCAAGTGTCTGTGTAGTGCCACATCTCATAGGTGGCTCTGAGTTTATCTGGGAGGATAGGGGAGGAAAATGGCAACTGACAGCTCCTTTGTTCCCAGAGAAGTCCCCCAATACTTTCCACAATAGTATAAACAGATCTCCCTCCAGTTGTGTAAGCTGTCACTTCTATGTTTCTTTTCCTCAGTCTGTTGTCCCTTTAAGGGCAGGGACCTGGCTATCACTCACCCTCCCAGTTTACCTAGGGCTGAGTCAGCTGACTTTTAAAGCTCTAGGCTCCAAGTCCTGCCAGTTATACAAACTCATGGAATTCAGTCCCTTTGGTTTTCAAGGCCAGACATTACAGGGATTAATTTTCCCTGTGTGGGCTCCCTTGTGCTTTCTCCTCTCCATGACCACAGTTCCATCTCTTCTGTGGACAGCTCCTCACTACTGGTTCTGCCCTTCCTAACCTCTCTGATGCCCTTCTTCTCTACATTTAGTTGTGGAGTTTGTTCTGCCAGTCTTTGGATCACTCTCTGGTTTATTGACTTAGATGTGTTATCTAGTTGTAAACATGGGAAAGGGTGAGTTTAGGGTCCTCCTACTCCACCGTCTTGCACCCCTCCACCAAAGAGCTTCAGAAAATATAAAATATAAATATTTTTGATAAAGAAATGATTGAATAAATCTTCATGAAAAGAACTATTAAAATAAGTTATTTGTGTAGTTGAAAATTAAAACAGCAGGAAGATTGAAGAAGGAATAGTGAGCACAACTATTAACCAACATATGGTTAAACTAAACAAATAATGGCTCTCTACAAATAATAATGACTATAAAAACTAGGTGGAATAAATAACTAGAGTAAACCTAATGGAAGGAGGGAGTAGGGATATGTTGGTTAATGCATTATTGTATTACTTGTGAGGAGAGGGGAGATATTAAACTTTAGGTCAAGTATGTATGTTAATGTTTAAAGTAACCAATAAAGAATGTACTAGATATAAATATAAAACTTACAAAATAAAGAAAAACAATTGGGAATATAGAAAATGCTTCAATCTATAGAAGACAAGTAAGAATAAAGCATGGAAAAACATGGGAAAAAGAATATGTGAGATAGTAGAAACAAAATATATTCTAAAGATAAACAGTGTGGCCACATGCTATGTATATACAAGAGTCACACCTAAAGAAACATAAAAACACAGGTTGAAAGTAAAATAATAGAAATGTATATATAGTAATAATGTGGTAAAACTATAAAGTACAGACAGAGTGGACTTTAAGGTAAACATTTTTCTTTGGGATAAAACATCATTACATTAAAAAATAAAGCATATTCAGTGGAAAATATCAATTCTAAATTTTTATGTATAAGATAACATGAACTCAAGATACATAAGAGAAATTTGAATTAACAGGAGAATGTGACAAGCCCTTTGATTCTCAATAAATGAAAAAACAATTAGAACAATTTGCATGATTAAAATATGTGAACAACCCAATTGACAAGAGGAGCTAAGGGATATATATAGATAGATAAATCTATATATAGATAGGTACATATGTATCTGTATATATATAGACTTATCCATCTAACACTTAGTAAAACACATTTTTTGCCAAAAATAAATGATCATTGTTAAGTCATAAAGCAAATCTCAAGACACAAAAATATTTCATATCCTTCAAGCCATCTTTTTCAATATGAGGCATTAAATTAGAAATTAATAACAAAGTTTTACATGTAAAAATTGAAAACCCCACTATAAAAATTTCAAGAAGCAAAGAAAAACCATAAAGGATATTAGAAAATACTTAGGACTGAACAACAGTGAAAATGTTTATAGAATATGAAATCTTGTAGTAGGACACTCACGTGGTACTTGGAAGGAAATTGATAGCTGTAAAGAAGCCTTAAAGATAGCCTTAAAAAGTAAAAGCTTAAACTAATCTAATCAAGAAACCAGAAGAACCACACAGTACCCCAAATAAAGAAAAAGATAATTCATGCTTGTGGGGAAGAAATAGCAGGAGCATTTCTGGTCTCTGCCTCTGATTCCCACTCTCCTTCCACCTCTAACCATCCATGGGCATCTTGGAGCCACCCTGCTGCTTCCACCCCCTCCTACTGCTCACGATGTGTGTGTCAGTCCCCACATTTTGTGCTCCTCCATCTGGGCCACAGATGGTGGGGATCTGATGAGCATCTAATAAAACAAAAGTAATTAAGTATGGATGGATGGGAGGGAGAGTGGGAAGGAGGGATGAAAGAAAAAAAAAATGATCCAGACAAATGCAAAAATCAGTGAAACAGAAAACAAAAAATAAATAACACATATGATGAACAGAACCCAAAACAAGTTACTTTGACAACACTAACAATATAGAAAACTTCTGATAAGTTTAATAAAGAAAAAGAGACAAAATGGGGAGAATAATTGGGGATAGGGGTAGGAATACAGATTAAATAAGATTTGCCAAAAAATGTTAATTTTTGAACTGGGTGATTGGTACATGAGGTTCTATTAAACTATTGTGTGTGTGTGTGTGTGTGTGTGTGTGTGTGTGTGTGTGTGTGTATTTTATGTATAATCACTACCATCCTGTAGAGAATAGATTATAGGGTGACAAGAGTAGAAACAGGGAAATCAGTTAGGGGCTTTTTACAATTGGATATGCTAGAGGCAATGGTGACCTGAACCAGAGCACTAGCAGTTGAGGTAATGAGAAGTGGCTTAAACTGGGAACTCCTATGAACATAGATACAAAGAATCATGAATAAAATAATAAACAAACCAATACATGTATTTAAAAATCATTATCAAGTCTGGGGCGCCTGGGTGGCTCGGATAGTTAAGCGTCTGCCTTCGGCTCAGGTCATGATCCCGGGGTCCTGGGATCGAGTCCCGCATCGGGCTCCCTGCTCCTTGGGAGGCTGCTTCTCCCTCTGCTTCTCTCTCTCTCTCCCTCCGTCTCTCATGAATAAATAAATAAAATCTTAAAAAAATATATTAAAAAAATCATTATCAAGTCTGATTCTTTCAAGAAATGTAAAAGATGACCTAACACTAGAGAAACCTATTAATGTAATTAACTGCATTAATAGATTAAAAGGAGAAAAATCATGCAACTGTCTTAATAGGGGACAAAAGAGAAGTTGCAAAATTTCAAATACATTTATAACACATACATATACACCTTAGAAAACTAGTAATAAAATATAGAGTAGATCTATCTATATTACTGTTCACTGTCATTTGTTTGGCCTTTCTAGAAAATCTCATAGAAATTCCCATGTTATGAGTTCTGCCTTTGTAAATTAAGAGTCAAAACTTAAATTACCAGTTTTTTGGAGCTAGAATCAGACTAGAGACCTAAGAAACACCAATCACACAAACATGCACACACACACACACACACGCACACACACATCCCATAGGAAACCAGTTCTGAAGTGTCAACATGAGGAAATAGGATCTGCATGGAGTTTCTACTTTTACTGTGGTGGCAGTAGTGCATGTTGTGGCAAAGCCACCTTGTTTTATCGTGGCCATATTGGCCACTAAACACATAAAATTTAACCTCAAAGGTAATCAAGAAAATGCTACTGACATCAATTAGACACCATTTCATAGTCATCAGAATGGCAAAAAATAGTGTAATAATAGAAAGTTAGCAAAAGTGCAGAGAAATGGACCTTTCATACACTGTCAGTGGGATTATAAATTGTTACAACCCATCAAGAGAGTAATTTGGTCTTATCTGAAAAAAGTTAAAAATGTACAACCATTACAAATAAAAATTTTTATCTGTAGGTACACATCCTACAGAACCTCAAACACATTCTCAAGATGTGTACAAGAGTGTTTATTGTTATCAGTGTTTTTAATAGCAAAAAAATTAGAGCCTAAAGGCACATTGGCAAGAGAATTGAACAAATGTATAAATAAAAAATATGCATAAACTGAAATAGTCTATAGTGTTAAAATAAATGAATTAGAGTTAAATGCATCAAAAAGAATAGCTTCTAATACATGGTTGAAAAAAATAAATTGTAATATAATACACAAGCTATGATCCATAGGTATTGTCATTGCCTCATAGGCAGACCACTCCCCCCTTATTTTGACCACACAGTCCTCCCTTTGCTCTTTGCCTTCTTACCATCACTCTGAATTTTGAAGAATTATAATCCACCTGCCCCTTTCAGTTGCATTTAGTCTTTGAAATAGTCTTATTAGCATGGTTTGTGTGTCCTGCCTGTCTATTTCACATAAAAGTAACCCAGGAGATTCCTGGTCATGGACTCCTAAGCAAAACCCCATAGACACGGACTCCTTCCTTTATTGCATCTGGGAATATGGTATCCTACAGAATAAGAGGAAACTGACAGCCCAGGAGGCTTTCAAAACAGACAAAGGCTCTCCTTCATTCTGTGCCTCAGACTACCAGTAAGTGAGGACTTGAAATGAACATAGCCACTTTTTCTAGTGTAGGCAGGAAACAGGTACAACAATTTCAAGCTCACTGCCGCCAGGAAAGAGGTCCCTGTGCTACTTTCTTTTTAATCAATACCATTTTTTTTTTCCTTTATGGTCTTTGGATACTCTGGTAACTTTGCATTATTTTCACAAGCAGTAGTCAGACCAAAATGTATGCCATATGTTATAAAGAATCATGATTATAATATCTTTTATGAATTCATATTTCCCAAGTTTCTATTTTCTTTTTTTTTCATTAGGCTATATGATTATTTCTCTTATGTATTACTACTTGCCTCATAACCTGGCTGTCCACTGTATACCCTAGGAAGTTTCTCTGTTGACAAGCGGCAGCTGGCACTTGTTACCTAGCAGGCATCTAAACAGTTAAAGTATCCCTGGGAAGAGAGTGAAGTTGACAATACCTAGAATTGGCATTTTAAGTTTCCCAGTTGCTCTCATTCTGACTCTACTAACATTACTGCTCTTTGTCCTCCTTATTTTCCCATTAGCTTTATCAGTACATTCAGATAGATATTCATTAAATACATAATCCAGGACCCTGGGTCCCTGAACCTGTGGTATGTCAAAACCTGGGGCCTTAGGATAAGAATTAGAATAGAAGTTTTTATAGAAGGTGCTTTGGACCAGGAGAGCATCCAAAGTTTTTCTCAGCTGTTAGCTTTCTTTTTTTCCTAACAGAGGTATGATTGTCAACTAAAAATTGTTTATATTTGGGTTGTACAATGTGATTTGTAAAGGTGTATAATGTGATCATTTAATATATGTATACATTGTGAAATGATTACCACAATCAAATTAACACCTCTATCACCTCATATGGTCACGTGTGTGTGTGTGTGTGTGTGTGTGTGTGGTAAGAACACTTAAGATTTACTCTCTTAGAAAATATCAACTGTCTCCTTTCTACCTTCCTTTCCAATCACTGATCATATGCATAGCTTTCCATTTTTAAGCCAGTATCCTACTTTCTCTGCATTCTGATTCAAAGGATCTTGGGAGAAAAGGGAAAATTTCTGCTTGCCAAGAGCCATTGCTCACTGGTGAGGAATGGACATAACCAATTTGAGAGAGAAATGGCAATGAAACTGCATTTTCACTAAATCTTTTGCAGCCTTCCCCTCACTGCCACCTACACCATCTTTCCATACATGGAATGAGAAAATGGTGTAAAATCTTCTAAAAATAGAAAGTCATAGATGGTCATATGGCCTTAGATAATTCAAATTGGGATCATATCCCTTGTTCTGTTTCTCTCCTGGGAGAGCATAGGTACAGGATTGATATTACTGAGGAGCAGCATGTTTTTTTTTTTTTTTTTTGACCATCAAGCTTTATTTGTTACAAATGGTTAACACAAGACTTTCATTTGTGATGACTATAAAATTCCCATTGTAATCGGTTTCTAATTTATATCTATACTCTTTAATAAATTTTCTTTCTCTGACTTTTCCCTTAGAAACATCTACTACTGTTTGCTTTCATCTCTCTGCCCAATTACCTATTGTCACAGCTCTTTACATTCATAAATGGCGAAGTCACTCAAACTAGTAGCCCAAAGCTTGGAGTCATCAATCATTGACTCACTAGTCTTGCTATTCCACAGTGTCTCCTAAAGAAAGCTACTTTTACTCTTTGTCTGCACGGCTTGCTATTAATGTTTCATATCATTTCAATAAACATTTAACAAAGGGCATGTATCATGTCCTATGCTAGGTGCTAGAGATACAGATATGTTCCAGACATGTTCTCTACCTTTGAAGGACTTTCAGTCAAGCAGAGAAACACAGTCATATTTTTCCCCTCAAAATTTAATTTGTGACATCTCATTTATTCTTGCATTTAACAAATAGTTGAAAGTCTACCAAGTGTCAAACATTGGTAAGATACTGGCGATATGAAGATTAACAAAACAAATATGGTCCTTTACGGAGCTTTTTCTCAAACTCAGCATCTATGTCTGTAGAGGTCAGTGTTTAGTAAGGAGTACAATGGCTGCAAAGGGTTATGGGTGACACTGGTTCAATGCTCAAACTGGCACCACAGTTTTTCCTCTTTGTGAACAAGAAACTTGTCCCTATTTCCTTAGGAAAGTATTCTGGACCAAAATTCCGTTTGGCTGGAAGTGAGTCAAGAACCCAGCCAGCTCTAATTTTCATCTACTCGCCCAAGCAGTCTGTAGTCTCAGGAGAGCCTGGGTTATTGTTTCAGCTAGTTGCTAAAGTCAGACAACTTTCTGATGTTTCACCCAAAAAGTCATCCCTGACCTAGGGTCAATTGCCACAGTATACTAAGGAGTACAGGAAGAAGAAATTTTTAAAAACACCATTAATGTGTTTCCCAGCCAGAGTGATCATAGCTATTCTACCTTGTAACAAGATGGAAGTGCAGCTAAAAATAACCTGAAATTTATCTGATCAAAGTCTGCCCTCCCTATCAGGAAAGCCATTCTGTTGCTTCCACTTAATCATGAGGGAGAAAAACAAGCAAGTAGAATATGAAACTTCAAGAGATACAAAATTTGGATTGTTTGAAATGTCTCCAGGGCCTCTGTATACCCACATGTGCCTACTTGGGTGGGGAAGGAACTGGTTTGGGTAGAGGCTACATGTGTGTTTCCATAGTATTCCTGGATTTAGGTGTCTCCACATGTGTGTTCATGAGGTGCCTGGGATAGCATGTGGATTATTTTTATTATGTATTTTCTTGTACACATGTATATTTGTCTGAATGTATTTGTGGATGTTGGCGTATGAGTGAGAGTAAATGAGAGGGTGTGAGTGTAAATGTGTGTGTTCAAAGAGCAGCTTCAGTCACTTTCTTGTAAAACTCCTAATCCATCATTCGTTCCCAGAAATACAAAGAGAGAGCTGCATATCTCTGGTGAATCTGGTTATATCCAGTGGCCTATAAGCTCTCTGAACATAGGGATTTCTAGAGCCTCTTAAAATGCAGAGTTGGGCTTCTAAGGAATACTTGTTGAATGACCAACTGACAATAGTTTTAACACATGCCTGGATCTAAAGCTGTGGGCGTTAGTAGTCAACAGGTTGAGAGCGACTAATCTAGACATACAGGTCTTCCTGATGTCCCTGTGAGAGACCCATCTCCTCCACCCCTCCTACATCAAACATGCCCCTTCCTGAGCTTTCCCTATGTATCAAGTATTCTATTAAGTGCCAGGGAAGCCATAAAGACTTGGTACTTTTCCTTAAGGAGTATACAGGGAGTCTGTTATATCTCTGTATCCTCTTTGTTCCACACTTGAAAAACAAAGTTCAGGCCTGGCTTCACAACCACTCATGACTCCCTCTGCTGAAAACTAGCCTACTTTTCCAACTGACTTATAGACATTGCCTGATTGAAGAGCCATGTAAAGTCAACATACCTAAACCAACTCTTAGCCTTGTCTTTTCCGCCTTGTAGTCCACCCTGTACAGACTGCTAGGTCATTCTAAAACATTCTAAAACAACACTTGTATATTTTTACTGCCCTATTCAAATCCACTCAATCATTCTATATTACCTACAGACAAACTCTATCACATCCCTATATAATTGTTTATATTTACCCAACAGGTCTAAAGAAAACTTGTCTCCTGCTAAGTAGTAGTGCCACTGAAGATACACAGAAAAAAATCTAAGTAGTGATCATGGACATTTCATATTTTTTGGATATTTAATACTGTTTAAATATTTTTTTCTGATTTTAAGATTTTTATTTTCCATACAAAGTCACTCATTCAACAAAAATTCTTTGAGCATCTATTAACTGCTAGGCATATTGAGCATATAATAGCTTCTTTGTTTCCTTACATGATAATTATTCAATCAAATATCTGATACTTAGTAGGTATTGATCAGATGGTCCATTAGGATGGGTTCTCCTGCCTCAACTCTCTACTACATTCTTTGCTTTGGCAGCAAGGGATAATGGAAGGAGAAGGAGAAGTCCTTGAAGATGGCTCATGAGTCTCCCCTTACTTGTTCTGCTATGCCCTGCTCTATTCCTTGATTCTGCTCTGAAGCTTTCCCCTGCACACATCTGTAGAAGGATCAGTTTCCAAAAGTGGTTTTGACTCTTTCTCCAAATATTTTGCATCACCATGGTCAGTCCATTACCCCAACAAATAGAGCCTGTTTGCAAGGAACAGACTTCTTGGATGATACCATAGGCTGCTTGACTCTCCGAGAGTCCCCACCACAATGTTCTCCTCACATAAACCTAATTCTGTTAATATGTGTGTAGTGTTGACAAAATGTGAAGAGAGAAGTCAGGGAAAGTTTAATTGAGGATAGGGATATAGGTTTAATTTTGAAAAGTGTGTTGTGGAAAGAAGGGAAGGATATTACCGATGAGCATATATGCTTTATGTGTGAATAGGTTGGGAGAGCAGGGAAAAAGATGAATTTGCCAAATGTAGGATGGTGAGGGTAGGAAATTCATATGAGACAAGGCTTCTCCCTAAAACCTAGCTACAAACTCCAATTTATTTTCGTTGATCTGTTGCATCATCTTTCACTTTTACCTTGGCGGGAACTATAACTTACCATGTCAGTGTCTGACACGGGGCCAAAACTGGTCACATAGATGTCCGTCTTCACTTCAGTCACTGCATCTAGGCCAAAGAAAGTAGAAAAGCAGAGTGTCATGAACGTCAATTCCCTTACCTCAGAGAGAGTCCAGTGCAGTACTCCAAATGACAGCTAACTTGCTACATCTGAAAAAGGATACTTGACATAGTGATAGGAAAACCTCTCAAAAACTTATCACCTATAATATTTGTTCAGAGAACATGCTAGGTACAGGTACAAAGTTTATCCCTTTAGATATCATTGAGAATGACAACAGACTCCCCAAACTCTAAAATTTAAGAAGAGCCCTGAGAGATCACTGATATTCATATGTGCTAGACACTCATACCAGGATTACCCTTACCTGTGGTAGGTTACAAATCTTCTAATATCCAACTTTAATATTTCCAGAAAGATGGAATGATTGCCCTGCCACTCCCCTGCCCACTTAACATAGGGAGAGGCCATGTGACTAGTTTTGGTTGTGGGAGGAAGTTATACGTGTCCCTCTCTGGCTGGAACAATTAATATCCAATTTAAGACCCTTCCTGCCATGGTCATCATAGAAACATGTTATTATAGAGCTACCATAAGACTGAAACAGGCTGGAATGATGAGCCAACACATGAAGGACAACTGTCCTGAAATGTTTCCTGGATCAACAACAGACTTTGCATGAATGATAAATACACTTTCATTGGGTTAAGTGACTGAGAGTTGAAGATGACTGAGATCACTCGATACATTCTCTTTGCATTTATTTTTCTTTATTGTACTGTCTATTTACTTGTCTGTCTCCCCTACCTTACCCAAAAACTCCCGTATGGCAGTGTCCCTGTTTTGTTATCCCTGTATTCTCAGTACATTGAAAAGGAGTCTGTTACTCAGATGGTACTCACTGAACATTTTTGGTATGGATAGATGAATCTCATCACATATTTGCCAAGTTGGAAACTGATACCCAGAGAAGTGAAATTTCATTGCTAAGTCTCTCTTTTCCTGCTTCAGTCAGCCCTGTTTACCCCAGTGTAGCTCAGACTAGCCCACACACTCCAGTATACCTCAAATAGAACACAGGGCAGCCTATTCCAGCCTAGCAAATACTTCCTCATTATATTAAATTCAAATACATCCCACTTCAGTCCAGCATACCAAACCCCAGTCAAGTACACCAGTAGCACAGCCAATACCAATAAGGTCCACAAAAGATTTGATGTATATTCATATATATCTATATATCTACAAGCATTACATTTTAAGAATAATAATAATAATCAGCACTATAGCCAGTTAATCAAAACACACACCTTACTCCCAGGCTTAATCAGCAAATAACGTCCTTCAAATTAGGCCTGTGTTTTATTTTTTTTTTTAAAGATTTATTTATTTTTGAGTGAGAGAGAGAATGTACATGAGCAGGGGGGTAGGGGCAAAGGGAGAGGGAGAGAGAATCCCAAGGAGACTCTGCACTGAGCGTGGAGTTCCCTGCAGAGCCTGCCCTTGCAGGGCTTGCTCTTGCCAGGCTTGATCTTCTGGGGCTCAATCTTGCAGGGTTCAATCTCACAACTCTGAAATCACATCCTGAGCCAAAACCAAGAATCAGTTGCTTAAGAGACTATGTCGCCCTGGCACCCTTAGAGCTGTGTTTTAAGTAGTTTGGTTTTGATCTAGAGTATAGGCTTCCCTCAGAGCTATTTCTATACTTGAAGGAGAAGAGATAACACTTCAGGACCCAGAACACGCCTCCTGAAGACTTGTCCCCTCAGATACACTCCCAGGTTCATTGACTAGAGAAGTATTGTCCTACCCGCAAGTACATAAAACAAATTTAACTAAGTAATGGAAGAGACCACAATTACGTTTGAATTGAGTATTCTAGGCAGGACATAGTTAGATACAGAACTTTTCTAAACCAATATAATTGTAAAATTGTAAGATAGTTAAACAGACTAAAAATAGATTACCCAGACCACAGGAAAAAAAAAAAGGAGAAAAAATACTGGTGGTAAAGTAAAATTGCAGGAGACCACCTAGGGGAAAGTGGTCACTGTAGGGAGAAAGGGAAATGGCTATAACAAAGAGTCTTGGGCTAAGATAGCAAGGCTTGGGTTCTGGATCTCTGCCCTTGACTTTCTGAATAACTTGAACAAGACTGTTACTTTTAGTTGCTCTCTTGTACGATGAGGGTATGGGACCATACAAATTCTGAATTTTTTCTTTGTACTAACTAAGAACTCTGACTGTAAAGCCAAGCAAAAAGCATCTGACTAAAGGTGCCCAATAGTAGCAAGAAGCAAGCTGCCTGAGGAATGTAGGAGGTTTTATGGAAATTTGGTGTTCCTCCTCTCTCTCAACTAGTCACTTTCACTTAAAAGGTACCCCTTGATTGCTAAGAAGGAAACAGTGGGGAGAAGCTGCTTTCCCAATGAATTAGGGCTCACCCAAGCTTCAGAAATTTCCCTGGCTTTCCAGCAGGGAAAGAGAATTGGGAAGTTTGGTCTAGTACACTGGTGTAAAATAAAAGGGAGGGAGAGTAAAGAAGGAGGGAAGAAAGAAAGAGGAGAGGAGGTAATTAGAAAAGTATTGAAGGAAAAGGCAAGAAAGGATAAATGGGTAAAATACAAATAGATAAAAGTCACCCAGAAATATAAGGTCTTGGGTCCAAGACATAGAAGAGAGTGTCCACTCACTACTCCAGCTTCTCTGTGTGAAAGAATGATTAGGAATTTGCTCTTTCATTTAACTCAGTGAAAAGGCCAGTGAATTAGACTAGAATTGGTGAGGGCTACAATTCACAGTCTAGTCCCAGTTCAGTCTTTTCAGGAGAGACCAATGTAAGACATGAATTAATGGAGAGATAAAAGGGCCTTACCCCCACTGTGTTTAACAACTATTTTCAGATTCTTGGTGCTTTATTTGATTTGGGGATCCAATTTCCTTCCAATGTTACTCTTTGAAACCAAAGGTGAAGAGAATTATGTTTTCCTTTTGCAAATTTACCATGATATTGGAAGTGCTTGAAAGCTCCTGTCTTACATGAACATACATGACCTTAGCCCTCAGTTGTACTCCCACTGGTGGGGAACTTATCAACCAGTCCCCATGTCATTTCTGCTTACTTTCATCTGAAAGAGTAAAGCTAAGCCAATCAGCAAGTGATCACTGTGTTTATATTGAATATGTTGCTCATAACAAACTGTATTTTCTAGTTTGACTTCATATAGATCCCAAGAAATCATGAATTTTCTCCTTTGAGCAAAAACCAGAGTAGGTTCCCCAACTCTCTAGCTGTTCCACCTTAGCACACAAATAAACATTGGTCTTGGGACATGTGGGTGGCTCAGCTGCTTAAGCATCCAACTCTTGATTTCATCTCAAGTCATGATCTCAGGGTCATGGAATCAAACCCCACATCAGGCTCCATGTTCAACACAGAGTCTGCTTGAGATTGTCACTCTCCCTCTTCTCCTGCCTCTGCTCATGCTATCTTTCTCTCAAATAAATAAATAAAATCTTAAAAAAAAAAAAAACATTGGTCTTAGCACTGCCCTTTGGACTCACACAACAAAGTTTGCTTCTTAATCTTTTGAGATTTAAAGATCTTCAAAGATTGAAAGAAAGTGATAGTGGTACCCCTAAATTTGCTCTTCTTGTTTCTTTCCATACTAAATATCCTCACTTCCTTTGACTATGTCTCCTCTCCCTTTGACATGGTTTTACACATCCTCACTATCCCTCATTCACTTTCCTCTGGCTCAAGCCTGATTTTTTTTTTCTTTTTTTACTGATACTGAAATGTTTTATGGTGAAAGTTTGTCACAATTCCATTAGAGACAAGCTCATAAGATGAATGCTATGAACAAAAGCCAACTATACCCCCTTTTCTCATTAGAGGCCACAATGGACTCTTCAATTTTTTCTAATGACAATCTTACTAAGAACAGTGTGGCTTTGAGAACTGGAACCTTGGCTAGAAGGACAAAACCTTAACTTTATTTTCTTACCTCCAGATCACTGGGAATTTTGGAGAACAAGTATTTATTGTTGTGCACACTTTTCATCTTGAAGATGGACTGAACTGGTGGAAATGAGCTCCCATGTGACTGTCTTGATTGGTTAGCCACAAGAACTTAGGGAGTGGGCTACAGTGACTTGTGGACAGGCTTTCACAGATCTGAGAGGTGGTGTGCTCTCTTCTTATGTTAATAGCCTTTCCATTTGTCTTTGACAACCTTTGGGGACGAAGATACTGTAAGTTCTCAGTGACTCCACCCCCCAATAGTATTAATTACAGATAAGCTCTCTAGAGGAGTAACAAACAGGTGATTTAGGGGAGCAGAAATTACAGGAGTCTGTGTTAGCTCTAATCTAATCTCTGCAATTGACTCACACCCTCTTTTGCAGACTGGGCAAGGCTCACAGCTTTTGACATTTGGTAGGTTAGATGTCTAGCACTGTGTTTATGCTACTCCATCTAGCGTCAGGTACCTGGAATGTATAGCAAATATATTTTTTTCTTTTTTTTTTAATTTAAATTCCACTAGCCAAGGTATAGTACATCATTAGTTTTTGATATAATGTTCAATGATTCATTAGTTGAGCAAATATATTTTTAATTGAGGTAAAATTGGTATGTAACATATTAGTTTCAGGTGTACAATATAATAATTTGATATCTGTATACCCTACAAAGTGATCACCACAATAAGCCTAGTTACCATCACAATACAATTGACCCCCTTCACCCTTTTCTCCCACCCCACAGTTCCTTTCCCTTCCAATAACCACCAATCTATTCTCTGTGTCTATGATTATTTTTTGTATTGTTTGTTCATTTCTTTTCCCTAGGCTATTTTCTTCCTTTTATTTATTTTTTTTATTATGTTCAATTAGCCAACATATAGTACATCATTTGTTTTTGATGTAGTGTTCAACGATTCATTAGTTGTGTATAACACCTGGTGCTCATCACAACACACACCCTCCTTAATACCCATCAGCTGGTTACCCCACCCCCCCTCCCTTCTATAACCTTCAGTTTATTTCCCAGAGTCCAGAGTCTCCCATGATTTGTCTCCCTCACTGATTTCTTCCCATTCAGTTTTCCCTCCCGTCCCCTATGGTCCTCCATGCTATTCCTTATGTTCCACATATGAGTGAAACCATATGATAATTGTTCATGTGTTTTTTTTTAGATTCCACATATAGGTGAAATCATATGGTATGGTGAAATCATATGGTATTTGTCTCTGTCTGCCTTATTTCACTTAGCATAATATCCCAAAGGCCCATGCGTGTTGTCACAAATGGCCAAATTTCCTTCTTTTTAATGGCTGGGTAGTATTTCATTGTGTGCATGTATATTTGTATGTATATATATACATATATATGTCACATCTTTTTTATTCATTCATCTATCAATGAACACTTCAGTTGTTCCTATATCTTGGCTATTCTAAATAATACTGCAATGAACACAGGGGTGCATATATATTTTTGAATAAGTATTTTCATTTTCATCAGATAAATATCCAGAAGTGGAATAGTTGGATCATATGGTAGATTTTTTTTAATTTTTTGAGGAACTCTCAAAATGTTTTCCATTGTGGTTGTGCCAATTTACATTTCCACCAACAGCATACAAGGGTTCCCTTTTCTCCATGTCCTAACATCTGTTAATATTTTTTCTTTTTAATTATAGCCATTCTAACAGGTGTGAGGTGATATCTCATTGTAGTTTTGATTTTTATTTCCCTGATACTTAGTATCGTTGAACATTTTTTCATGTGCCTGTTAGCCATCTGTATGTCTTCTTTGTAAAGTGTCTATTAAGATCCTCTGCCCATTCTTTAACTGGTTTGTTTATATGTTTGTTTCTTTTGCTATTGAGTTGAATTCTTTATATATTTTGGATATTAACCCTTTATCAGATATATGATTTATAAATATTTTCTCCCATTCAGTAGGCTGCCTTTTCATTTTGTTGATGGTTTCGTTTGCTTTGCAGAAACTTTTTAGTTTGATGTAGTCTCACTACTCTATTTTTGCTTTTGTTGCCTTTGCTTTGGCCTCAGATCCAAGAATCCAATCCAAGACTAATGTCAAGGAGCTTACCATCTATGTTTTCTTCTAGGAGTTTTATGGTTTCAAGTCTTACATTCAAGTCTTTAATCCATTTTGAGTTGATTTTTGTGTATGGTGGTAGATAGTGATCAAATTTTATTCTTTTGCACGTGGCTGTCCAGTTTTCCCAACATCACTGATTGAAGAGATTGTCTTTTCCCCAGTATATATATATATATATTTGCACCTTTGCTGTAAACTAATTGACAATATAGGTATGGGTTCATTTCTGGGCTCTCTATTCTGTTCCATTAATCTAGGTGTCAGTTTTTATGCCAATATGATACTATTTTGATTACTATAGCTTTGTCGTATAGTTGGAAATCTGGGAGCATGGTACCTTCAGCTTTGTTCTTTCTCAAAATTGCTTTGGCTATCTGGAGTCTTCTGTGATTCCATATAAATTTTAGGATTTTTTTGTTCTAGTTCTGTGAAAAAGGTTTTGGTGTTTTGATACAGACTGTATTGAATCTGTAGGTTGCTTTGGATAATATGGACATTTTAACAATATTAATTTTTCTAATCCATGAGCACAGAATACCTTTCCACTTATTTATGTCATCTTCAATATATTTCATCAACATCTTATAGTTTTTAGTGTACAAGTCATTTATCTCCTTGGTTAAATTTATTACTAGGTATCTTATTCTTTTTGATGCAATTGTAAATGAGATGGTTTTCTTAATTTTCTCTTTCTGGTGGTTTGTTATTAGTATATAGAAACACAACAGGAGGCAAGATAGTGGAAGAGTAGGGGACCTCGTTTCATCTGGTCCATGATGATTTAGCTAGATAACTATCAAATCATTCTGAACACCTATGCTTTCAATCTGAGATGTAAGAAAAGAACTGCTGGAATCCTACAAATGGAAAAGTGACCACTCTTTGCAAGGTAAGAGGTGCAGAGAAGTGAATCTGAGGGGATATTCCAAAGATAAACAGTGGAGGGAGGGAGCCTCCGTATGCGAGCTACCAGAAACTTATATAGCCCTGGAATGCAAAATCAGAACCCTTAGAAGTCTGCTCCAGTGAGATACACCCCTGCCTGAAAGGTGCTCAGGTGGCAAAATGGGGCAGAATCCTAGGTGGGACAGTGTTGTCTCAGGAACCCCGGGGTCACGGAAAGAATGGGGGTTCCTGAGCTGGAAGAATTCCCAAGCATTGCAGTGGGGAAACCAGTTACAGTCAATGAGCCCAGGAGGGGGCTCTCAGCTCAGATTGCCATAAAGAGAACCACAACATGATTGGCCGACTGCTGTCCATGTCAGGGCCCTGCAAAGGGCAGAAACACAGTGACCCCCTGCCTTCCCCTGGGACGATTGGTGTGGGTGCACAACACAGGAATCTGCAGAGTTCAGCACACACAAAAGTGAAGACTGCTTATCCCCGAGGGTTTACTGAAGAGAGGGGGCCATGATCTTTCAGGTCTGGGGCTGGAGATCAGGGCATGGCCATTTTTATTTTCATCCTCTAAAGAAACACAGAAAGCCTTTAGGGAACAGAAGCCACATAGAGCAACCAGAAGCAGCTTACACTGAGCCCAGCCCCCCAGCAAGGGGCGGTGCAACTCCACCCAGGCAAAGACACCTGAGAATCAACACAGCAGGCCCTTCCCCCAGAAGACCTGCTGGAACAACAGGCAAACACCAAGTTTATGGAGCACACAGGACTGCAAAACGCCAGTGCTAGGGGAAAATAGTATATAGAATTCAAGGTTTTTTCTCATGATACCTTTATCTTTCAGTTTAAAAACTTCCTTTTGGTTTTTTCTTCTTTTCTTTTTCAACCAGTTTCTCATTGTATCAACTCTTTAAGTCTTTTTTTAACATTCATTTTTACATTTACATTTTATACATATATTCTTCATTTTTGGCTTCCTTTCACTATATTAAATTATATATATATGTTTTTATATTATATATAATATATATTTTATATAATATATATATAAGTTTTTCTTTCTTTACAATTCTGGAATTTAGTGTCTTTTAACTAACAGACCAAAATACACCCAGGACCAAGTGGATCACCCTGTTTTGTCCATCTGGGAGATTATAGTCTCTCCCCCTCTTTTTTTCCTTTATCTCCTCTTTTAGGGTTTCTGACTTCTTTGGATTTGTCTAGTGTGTATTTCACTTGGGTCATGGTTGAGATTGTTTATTTTGTTCTCCTGTTCATCCATTCGTCTCTGGGCAAAATGACTAGAAGGAGGAATTCACAACAAAATAAAGAACCAGAAGTAATAATCTCTGATACAGCTCTAATTCATATGGATATAAATAAAATGTCAGAGATGGAATTCATGATAACAATTATAAAGTTACTAGCTGTGCATGAAGAAAAAAGCATAAACGACACTAGAGAATCTCTTAGTGCAGAAATAAAATCTAATCAGGTTGAAATTAAAAATGTTTTAAAGAACTTCTCAAACTCAACACCCAAAAAACAAATAATCAAGTCAAAAAATGGGCAGAAGACATGAACAGACACTTCTCCAAAGAAGACTTACAAACGGCTAACAGACACATGAAAAAATGTTCATCATCATTAGCTATCAGGGAAATTCAAATGAAAACCACATTGAGATACCACCTTACACCAGTTAGAATGGCAAAAATTGACAAGGCAAGAAACAACAAATGTTGCAGAGGTTGTGGAGAAAGGGGAACCCTCGTACACTGTTGGTGGGAATGCAAGTGGGTACAGCCACTTTGCAAAACAGTGTGGAGGTGCCTCAAAAAATTAAAAATAGAGCTACCCTATGACCCAGGAATTGCACTCCTGGGTATTTACCCAAAGACACAGATGTAGTGAAAAGAAGGGCCATATGCACCCTGATGTCCATAGCAGCAATGTCCGCAATAGCCAAACTGTGGAAAGAGCTGAGATGCCCTTCAAAAGATGAATGGGTAAAGAAGATGTGGTCCATATATACAATGGAATATTACTCAGCCATCAGAAAGGATGAATACCCAACTTTTACATCAACATGGATGGGACTGGAGGAGATTATAGTAAGTGAAATAAGTCAAGCAGAGAAAGTCAATTATCATATGGTTTCACTTATTTGCGGAACATAAGGAATAGCCTGGAGGACATTAGGAGAAGGAAGGGAAAAATGAAGGGGGGGAATTGGAAGGGGAGACGAAACATGAGGGACTATGGACTCCGAGAAACAGACGAAGGTTTTGGAGGGGAGGGGGTGGGGGGATGGGTTGGCCCAGTGGTGGGTATTAAGGAAGGCACATACTGCATGGAGAACTCGGTGTCATATGAAAACAATGAATCGTGGATCACTGTATCAAAAACTAATGATGTATTGTATGGTGACTAATATAATAAAATTAAATTAAATTTTAAAAAATGTTTTAACTGAGATGCAGTCTAAATTGGATACTCTTAACATCTAGGGTAAATGAGACAGAAGAGAGAGTGAGTGACATAGAAGACAAGTTGATGGAAAGGAAGGAAGCTAAGGAAAAGAGAGAAAAAACTACTAATGGACAATGAGGGGAGGCTTGAAGAAATCAGTGATACCATAAAGCAAAACAATATTAGAATTACTGTGCTGCCAGAGGAAGAAGAAAAAGAGAGAAAGAGAAGGGGACAGAAAGTAAATCTGAGCAAATCATAGCTTAGAACTTCCTCAATCTGGGAAAGGAAACAGGCATTCAAGTTCAGGAGGCAGAGAGAACCCTCCTCAAAATCAATAAAAATAGGTCAATACCCCACCATATAATAGTGAAGTTTTCAAACTTCAGAGACAAAGAGAAAATCCTAAAAGCAGCTCAAGACAAGAACTCCTTAGCTGACAAGGGTAGGAATATTAGACTGGCAGCAGACCTATTCACAGAAACCTGGCAGGCTAGAAAGGGCTGGCATGATATATTCAAGGTACTAAATGAGAAAAACATGCCGCCAAAAATACTTTATCCAGCAAGACTGTCATTCAGAATGGAAGGAGAGATAAAGAGCTTCCAGGACAGACAGAAACTAAAAGAATTTGTGATCACCAAACCAGCCCTACAAGAAATATTAAAACAGATCCTCCAAGCAAAGAGAGAGCCCAAAAGTAACATGGACCAGAAAGGAACAGAGACAATCTACAGAAACAGGGACTTTACAGGGAATATGAATGACAATAAATTCATATCTTTCAATAGTTACTCTGAATATAAATGGGCTAACTGCTCCAATCAAAAGACACAGGGTATCAGATTGAATAAAAAAGCAAGACCCATCGATATGCTGTCTGCAAGAGACTCATTTTAGACCCAAAGTCACCCCCAGATTGAAAGTGAGGGGGTGGAAAACCATTTAACATGCTAATGGACCTCAAAAGAAAGCTGGTGTAGCAATCATCATATCAGAAAAATTAGATTTTAAATGAAAGACTATAGTAAGGAAAGAAGAGGGACACTATATCATACTTAAACAGTCTATCCAACAAGATCTAAAAATTATAAATATTTATTCTCCTAACAAGGGGGCAGCCAATTATATAAAACAATTAATAAACAAATTAAAGAAATACATTGATAATAATACTAGAGGACTTTAATACCCCACTCACTGAAATGGATAGATCATCTAAGCAAAAGATCAACAAGGAAACAAGGGCTTTGAATGACACACTGGACCAGATGGACTTCACAGATATATACAGAACATTCCATCCTAAAACAACAGAATACACATTCTTCTGGAGTGCACATGGAACATTTTCCAGAATAGGTCACATACTAGATCACTAATCAAGTCTTAACTGGTACCAAAAGATTGGGATTATTCCCTGCATATTTTCAGACTACACTGATTTGAGACTTGAACTCAAGCACAAGGAGAAATTTGGAAGGCACTCAAACACTTGGAGGATAAAGAGCATCCTACTAACGAATGAATGGGTCAAGCAGGAAATTAGAGAATTTAAAAATTCATGGAAACTAATGAAAATTAAAACACAACTGTTCAAAACCATTAGGATACAGCAAAGTTGGGCTAAGAAGAAAGTACATAGCAAACTGAGACTTTCTCAAAAAATTAGAAGTCTCAAATACACAAGCTAACTTTAAACCTAAAGGAGCTGGAGAAAGAACAGCAAATAAAGCCTAAACCAAGCAGGAGAAGAAAAATGATAAAGATTAGAGCAGAAATCAATGAAATAGAAACCAGAAGAACAGTAGAACAGATCAATGAACCTAGAAGCTGGTTCCTTGACAGAATTAATAAGATAGATAAACCCCTAGCCAGACTTATCAAAAAGGGAAAGGACCCAAATTAATAAAATCATGAATGAAAGAGGAGAGATCACAATCAACACCAAGGAAATGGAAACAATTTTAAGAACATATTATGAGCAACTATATGCCAACAAATTAGGCAATCTGGAAGAAATGGATGCATTCCTGGAAACTTATAAATTACCAAAACTGAAACAGGAAGAAATAGAAGAGCTGAGCAGACACATAACCAGCAAGGAAACTGAAGCAGTAATCAAAAATTTCCCAAGAAACAAGAATCAGGGTCAGATGGCTTCCCAGGGGAATTCTACCAAACATTTTTAAAGAATTAATACCTATTCTTCTGAAGCTGTTACAAAAAAAAAAAAAAAGTGAAGGAAAACTTCCAAACTTGTTCTATGAGGCCAGCATTACCTTGATCCCAAAACCAGACAGAGACCTCATCAAAAAGAATTACAGACCAATATCCCTGATTAACATGGATGCCAAAATTCTCACCAAGATACCAGCCAATAGGATCCAACAGTACATTAAAAGGATTATTCACCATGACCAAGTCAGATTTATTCCTGGGTTGGAAGGGTGGTTCAACATTCACAAATCAATCAATGTGATACACCACATTAATAAAAGAAACAACAAGAAACACATGATCCTATCAATTGATGCAGAAAAAGCACTTGACAAAATACAGAATCCCTTCTTGATTGAAACTCCACAGTGTAGGGATAGAGGGAACATACCTCAGTATCATAAAAGTCATCAATGAATAGCCCACAGCAAGTATCATTCTCAATGGGGAAAAACTGAAAGCTTTTTCCCTAAGATCAGGAACATGACAGGGATGTCCACTCTCACCACTATTGTTCAACATAGTACTGGAAATCCTAGCCTCAGCAAGAGACAACAAAAAGAAATAAAAGACATTCAAATTGACCAAAAAGAAGTCAAACTCACTCTTCACAGATGACATGATACTTTATGTGGAAAACCCAAAAGACTCCATCCTAAAATTGCTAGAACTCATACAATCATTCAACAATGTGGCAGGATATAATATCAATGCCCAGAAATCAGTTGCATTTCTATACACTAACAATGAGGTAGAAGAAAAAGAAATTAAGGAAATGATCTCATCTACAGTTGTACCAAAAACCATAAGATAACTAGGAATAAACCTAATCAAAGAGGTAAAGTATTTGCACTCTAAAAACTATAGAACACTTATGAAAGAAATTGAGGAAGATACAAAGAAAATGGAATAACATTTCATGCTCATGGATGGAAGAATAAATATTGTTAAAATGTCTATGCTACCAGGAGCAATCTACACATTCAATGCAATCCCTATCAAAATACCATCAGTATTTCTCATAGAGCTGGAACAGATAATCCTAAAATTTGTATGGAACAAGAAAAGGCCCCAAATTGCCAGGGGAATGTTGAAAAAGAAAACCAAAGCTGAAGGAATCACAATGCCAGACTTCAAGCTATATTACAAAGCTGTAATCATCAAGACAGTAGGGTACAGGCACAAAAACAGACACATAGATCAATGAAACAGAAGAGAGATCCCAGAAATGGACCCTCAGCTCTATGATCAACTAATCTTAACAAAGCAGGAAAGAATATCCAATGAAAAAAGAGAGTCTCTTCAACAAATGGTGCTGGAAAAATTGGGCAGCCACTTGTAGAAGAATGAAACTGGACCATTTTTCTACACCACACACAAAAACGAACTCAAAATGTATGAAAGACCTAAATGTGAGACAGGAATCTATCAAAATCCTAAAGGGGAACACAGGGAGCAACCTCTTCGACCTCAGCCGCAGCAACTTCTTCCTAGAAACATCACCATAGGCAAGGGAAGCAAGGGCAAAAATGAACTATTGGGACTTCATCAAGATAAAAAGCTTTTGGGAATAGGAAAAGATAGCGGAGGACTAGGGGACCCTATTTCAAATGGTCCCCGGAATTGAGCTGGATATCTACCAGACCACTCTGAGCACCCACAAACTCAGCCTGAGATGTAAGAAGATCTAGATCTCTACAAACAGAAGATCGTGGGCATTTGGTTTCGAGGTACGAAGCAGGGAGCCGTGATTCTGCGGGCAGATATTGGAGAATAAACCGCAGCAGGAGGGAGCCTGGCCATGGGGATCCTACACTGCCGATGAGTGACAGCCTCCTGCACTAGGGACAGGCTACAGACTTGCAGACAGGTAGCAGAGGGGAAAGGACATTAGGGCAGCCCCCGGGACAGAAACCCAGAGCGGCGGGTTCACACGTGCGAACTGGGAGCAGCTGGCAGTTTTAGAAGCACACAGGGCAGAGATGAGCTCCGACCTAGAGGCAGGACTGGGAGTGTTGCAGAGGGGCACACAACCCAGGACGCTGCAGTTTATAGCAGCAAGGATAGAAACGGAGACAGTGTGGCCTGGAGAGCTCAATGAAGAACAGACTGCAATCTCTCTGCTCTGAGGCAGAGGGTGGGAAATGGTCTCTTCTGCTCTGACTCTTGGAAGAGACGCAGAAAGCCACCAGGGAAAGCAACCAGAAAACAAAAGCCCCAAAAAACTGATTCCCACTGAGTCCATCCCCCACCACAGGGGGGCAGGGCAACTCTGCCCAAACAGGGTTGCCTGAGTAACTGCGGGGCAGGACCCTCCCCCAGAAGACACGCTGGGAAAACAAGAGGCCAGCACCCCAAGGTCTCTAGAAAACAGGTGCATCTTGCTTGGGTTCTGGTCAATAATTTGGACTCTATACATTCCCTCAACCACCCATCAACAGAATGACTAGGAGGAGGAACCCCCAAAATAGAAAAGACTCAGAGATTATGATTTATGCTGCAG
Organism: Zalophus californianus; assembly: GCF_009762305.2. Lineage (NCBI taxonomy): Eukaryota > Metazoa > Chordata > Mammalia > Carnivora > Otariidae > Zalophus > Zalophus californianus. The sequence goes on along the minus strand of NC_045612.1, from coordinate 3,177,510 downwards.
ATTTACAAATGGATGCAGATATAACCAAGATGTCAGAGATGGAATTCAGGCTAGCAATTGTGAAGACAATAATTAGAATGGAGAAATCAATTAATGGCAACATAGAGTCTCTAAGGACAGAAATGAACACTGAATTGGCAGAACTTAAAAATGCTATCAATGAGATCCAATCCAATCTAGATATTTTAACAACTAGGGTAAGTTAGGCAGAAGAACAAATAAGCGACCCGGAAGACAATATAATAGATAAAAAAGGAAAAGAGGAGGCTAGGGAAAAATAACTCAGAATCCAAGAAAATAGAATCAGAGAAATAAGTAACACCATGCAGCATTCCAATGTCAGAATAATTGGAATCCCAGAGGGAGTGGAGAGAGGGAGAGGATTAGAGGATGTATTTGAGCAAATCATAGTTGAGAACTTCCATAATCTGGGGAATGAAACAAACATTCATGCACTAGAGGCAGAGAGGACCCCTCCCAAAATCAAGGAAAACAGGCCAACATCCTGGCATGTAATAGTAAAACTTGCAAATCTTAGAACCAAGGAAATAATCTTAAGGGCAGTTAGGGGAAAGAGATTCCTTACGTACAGAGGGAGTAACATCAGAATAATGTCAGACCCATCCACAGAGACCGGGCAAGCCAGAAAGGCCTGGCAAGACATATTCAGGGTACTAAACGAGAAGAACATGCAGCCAAGAATACTTTATCCGGCAAGGCTGTCATTTAGAATGGATGGAGAGATGCAGAGCTTCCACGACTGGCAGAACCTGAAAGAATATATGACCACTAAGCTAGCCCCACAAGAAATATTAAGGGAGGTTCTATAAAAGGAGAAAGACTCCAAGAGTGATATACAACAGAAATTTACAGGGACAATCTATAAAAACAACGTCTTCACAGACACCATTATGACAATTAATTCATATCTTTCAATAATCACTCTCAACGTGAATGGCCTAAATGCACCCATAAAACGGCACGGGGTTGCAGAATGGAAAAAAAGACAGGACCCATCCATATGCTGCCTACAAGAGACTCATTTTGAACCGAAAGATACATCCAGACTGAAAGTGAAGGGATGGAGATCCATCTTCCATGCCAGCGGACCTCAAAAGAAAGCTGGGGTAGCAATTCTTATATCAGACAAATTAGATTTTAAAATAAAGTCTGTAGTTAGGGACACAGAAGGACACTATATCATTCTGAAAGGGTCTATCCAACAAGAAGATCTAACAATTGTAAATATCTATGCCCCCAACATGGGAGCAGCCATCTACACAAGCCAACTGGTAACTAAAATAAAGAGTCATATTGAAAACAATACATTAATTGGAGGAGACCTCAAGACTCCACTCTCAGCAATGGACAGATCATCTAAGCCGAAAATCAACAAAGAAACAAGAGCTTTGAATGATACACTGGACCAGATGGACCTCATAGATATTTACAGAACATCCCACCCTAAAATAACAGAATACTCATTCTTCTCGAGCGCACATGGAACTTTCTCCAGAACAGCCACATACTGGGTCACAAATCAGGTCTCAACCGATACCAAAAGATTGAGATTATTCCCTGAATATTCTCAGACCACAATGCTTTAAAACCAGAACTCAATCACAAGAAGAAATTTGGAAGAAATTCAAACACTTGGAAGCAAAGGACCACCCTTCTCAAGAAGGTTTGGGTCAATCAGGAAATCAAAAAGGAACTTAAACAATTCATGGAAATCAAGGAGAATGAAAACACATCGGTCCAAAACCTATGGGATACTGCAAAGGTGGTCCTAAGGGGGAAATACATAGCCATCCAAGCCTCACTCAAAAAAATAGAAAAATCCCGAATAAAACAACCTACACCTTAAAGAACTAAAGAAAAAGCGACAAACAACGCCTAAGCCACGCATTAGAAGAGAAAAAAATTAAGATTAGAGCAGAAATCAATGAATTAGAAACCAGAAATACAGTAGATCCGATCAACGAAACTAGAAGTTGGTTCTTTGAAAGAATTAATAAGATCGATAAACCACTAGCCAGACTTACCCAAAAGAAAAGAGAAAGGGCCCAAATTAATAAAATTATGAATGAAAGGGGAGAGATCATGACTAACACCAAGGAAATAGAAACAATTATTAGAAATTATTATCAACAACTATATGCCAATAAACTGAACAATCTGGATGAAATGGATGCCTTCCTGGAAACCTATAAGCTGCCAAGACTGAAACAGGAAGAAAACTGACAACCTGAGGAGGCCAATAACCAACAAGGAGATTGAAGCAGTGATCAAAAACCTCCCAAAAAATGAGTCCAGGGCCTGATGGATTCCCTGGGGAATTCTACCAGACATTCAAAGAAGAGATAATAACTATTCTCATGAAGCTGTGTCAAAAAATAGAAACAGAAGGAAAGCTTCCAAACTCATTCTATGAGGCCAGCATTACCTTAACCCCCAAACCAGGGAAAGACCCCATCAAAAAGGAGAATTTCAGAACGCTATCCCTGATGGATATGGATTCCAAAATCCTCAACAAAATCCTAGCTAATAGGATCCAACAATACATTAAAAGGATCATCCACCACGACCAAGTGGGATTTATCCCTGGGCTCCAAGTGTGTTTCAACATTCGCAAATCAATCAATGTGACAGAACACATTAATAAGAGGAGGGAGGAGAATCATATGGTCCTCTCAATTGATGCAGAAAAAGCATTTGACAAAATACAATATCCTTTCCTGATTAAAACTCTTCAGAGTATAGGGATAGAGGGAACATTCCTCAAGTTCATAAAATCCATCTATAAAAACCCCACAGTGAATATCATCCTCAATGGAGAAAAGATGAGAGCCTTTCCCTTAAGATCAGGAACATGTCAAGGATGCCCACTCTCACCAGTATTGTTCAACATAGTACTAGAAGTCCTAGCAACAGCAATCACACAACAAAAAGAAATAATATGTATTCAAATTGGCAAAGAAGTCAAACTCTCGCTTTTCACAGATGACATGATACTTTATGTGGAAAACCCAAAAGACTCCACCCCCAAATTACTAGAACTCATAGAGCAATTCAATAATGTGGCAGGACACAAAATCAATGCACAGAAATCAGTTGCTTTCTTATACACTAACAATGCAACTGTAGAAAGAGATTAGAGAAACGATGCCATTTACAATAGCACCAAAAACCATAGGATACCTCAGAATAAACCTAACCAAAGAAATAAATGATCTACAATCTAGGAACTACAGAACACTCATGAAAGAAATTGAAGAAGACACAAAAAGATGGAAAAATATTCCATGCTCATGGATCGGAAGAATAAATATTGTTAAAATGTTTATGCTACACAGAGCATTCTATACCTTCAATGCCATCCCGATCAAAATTCCAATGACATTTTTCAAAGTGCTGGAACAAACAATCCTAAAATTTGTATGGAATCAGAAAAGACCCTGAATCGCCAAGGAAATGCTGAAACAGAAAAACGAAACTGGGGGCATCACGTTGCCCGATTTCAAGCTATATTACAAAGCAGTGATCACCAAGACAGCATGATACTGGCACAACAACAGACATATAGACCAATGGAACAGAATAGAGAACCCAGATATGGACCCTCAACTCTATGGTCAAATAATCTTTGACAAAGCAGGAAAAAACATGCAATGGAAAAAAGACAGTCCCTTCAATAAATGGTGCTGGGAAAATTGGACAGCCACATGCAGAAGAATGAAACTCCACCATTCTCTAACACCATACACAAAGATAAACTCAAAATGGATGAAAGACCTCAATGTGAGACAGGAATCCATCAAAATCCTAGAGGAGAACATAGGCAGTAACCTCTTTGACATCGCCCACAGCAACTTCTTTCAAGATAAAGCTCCAAAAGCTAGTGAAACAAAAGCCAAAGTGAACTTTTGGGACTTCCTCAAGATAGAAAGCTTCTGCACAGCAAGGGAAACAGTCAACAAAACAAAGAGGCAACCCATAGAATGGGAGAAGATATTTGCAAATGACACTACAGATAAAGGGCTGGTATCCAAGATCTATAAAGAACTTCTCAAACGCAACACCGAAAAAACAAATAATCAAGTCAAAAAATGGGCAGAAGATATGAAAAGATACTTCTCTGAAGAAGACATACAAATGGCTAACAGACATATGAAAAAACATTCATCATCATTAGCCATCAGGGAAACTCAAATCAAAACCACATTGAGATACTACCTTACACTAGTTAGAATGGCAAAAATGGACAGGGAAAGAAACAACAAATGTTGGAGAGGTTGTGGAGAAAGGGGAACCCTCTTACACTGTTGGTGGGAATGCAAGTGGGTACAGCCACTTTGGAAAACAGTGTGGAGGTGCCTCAAAAATTTAAAAATAGAGGTACCCTATGACCCAGCAATTGCACTACTGGGTATTTACCCCAAAGATATAGATGTAGTGAATAGAAGGGCCATATGCACCCCAATGTTCATAGCAGCAATGTCCAGAATATCCAAACTGTGGAAAGAGCTGAGATGCCCTTCAACAGATGAATGAATAAAGAAGATATGGTTCATTTATACAATGGAATATTACTCAGCCATCAGAAAGGATGAATACCCAACTTTTACATCCACATGGATGGGACTGGAGGAGATTATGCTCAGTGAAATAAGTCAAGCAGAGAAAGTCAATTATCATATGGAATATGTGAAACATAAGGAATAGCATGGAGGACATCAGGAGAAGGAAGGGAAAAATGAAGGGGGGGGAATCGGAGGGAGAGATGAACCATGAGAGACTATGGACTCTGAGAAACAAACAGGGTTTTAGAGGGGAGGGGGAAGGGGGGATTGGTTAGCCCGGTGATGGGTATCAAGGAGGGCACGTACTGCATGGAGCACTGAGTGTTATACGAAAACAATGGATCATGGATCACTACATCAAAAACTAATGATGTATTGTATTGTGAGTAACATAATAAAAATTTTTAAAAAAGCTTTTGCACAGCAAAAGTAACAGTCAACAAAACCAAAAGAAAACTGAGAGAATGGGAGAAGATATTTGCAAATGACATATCAGATAAAGGGCTAGTATCCAAAATCTATAAAGAACTTAACAAACTCAACACCCAAAGAACAAATGATCCAATCAAGAAATGGGCAGAACACATGAACAGACATTTTTCCAAGGAAGACATCCAAATGGCCAACAGACACATGAAAAAGTGCTCAACATGGCTCGGCATCAGGGAAATCCAAATCAAAACCTCAATGAGATATCACCTCACACCAGTCAGAATGGCTAAAATTAACAAGTCAGGAAATGACAGACGTTGGCGGGGATGTGGAGAAAGGGAACCCTCCTACACTGCTGGTGGGAATGGAAGCTGAGTGCAGCCACTTTGAAAAACATTATGGAGGTTCCTCAAAAAGTTGAAAATAGAGCTATCATACGACCCAGCAATTGCATACTGGGTATTTACCCAAAAGATACAAATGTAGGGATCTGAAGGGGTACGTGCACCCCAATGTTTATAGCACCAATGTCCACAATAGCCAAACTATGGAAAGAGCCAAGATATCCATCGACAGATGAATGGATAAAGAAGAAGTGGTATACACACACACACACACACACACACACACACACACACACACACACACACACACTGGAATATTATAGAGCCATCAAAAAGAGTGAAAGCTTGCCATTTGCAACGACGTGGATGGAACTGGAGGGTATCGTGCTGAGCAAAATAAGTCAATCAGAGAACGACATGTATCACTGGTATGAGGAATTCTTAATCTCAGGAAACAAACTGAGGGTTGCTGGGGGTGGTGGGGGGTCGGAGGGATGGGGTGGCTGGATGATAGACATTGGGGAGGGTATGTGCTATGGTTAGCACTGTTAATTGTGTAAGACTGTTGAATCACAGACCTGTACCTCTGAAACAAATAATACATTATATGTTAAAAAAAAAAAAGAAGATAGGAGGAAGGGAAAAATGAAGGGTGGGAAACTGGAGGGGGAGATGAACCATGAAAGACTATGGACTCTGGGAAACAAACTGAGGGTTCTAGAGGGGAGGGTTGTGGGGGGATGGGTTAGCCTGGTGAAGGGTATTAAATAGGGCACATACTGCATGGAGCATTGGGTGTTGTACACAAACAATGAATCATGGAACACTACATCAAAAACTAATGATGTAATGTATGGTATTAACATAACATAATAAAAAAAAGAATATCCAATGGGAAAAGAAGACAGCCTCTTCAACAAATGGTATTGGGAAAACTGGACAGCAACCTGCTAAAGAATGAAATTGGACCACTTTCTTACACCATTCACAAAAATGAACTCAAAATGGATTAGGGGCCTAAATGTGAGACCTGAAACCATAAAAATCCTAGAAAAGAACACAGGCAGTAATTTCTCTGATGTCAGCTGTAACAACATCTTTCTAGATATGTCTCCTGAGGTAAGGAAAACAAAATAAAAAATACAAACTGTCTGTCTGTATGTTTGTGTGTGTGTGTGTGTGTGTGTGTGTGTGTGTGTGTGTGTGTGTGTGTGTGTATTCACACATCAACCAAATACAGAAAATCTTCTATGTAAACCTTGTCTATGAATCTATAATATATTACAGAGCTTTACTTTATCACATTTTGAAAAATAAATTACTCAGAAATTGTAAAAAGACAAAAAAAATAAACTACTGGGACTGCATCAAGACAAAAAGCTTCTGCACAGTGACGGAAACAATCAACAAAACTTTAAGACAACTGACTGGAAAAAGATATTTGCAAGTGACATATCCAATAAAGGGTTAGTATCCAAAATATATAAAGTTCTTATAAAACTCAACACCCATAAAACAAATAATCCAATTAAAAAATGGGCTGAAGACATGAACAGACATTTCTCAAAAGAAGACATCTAGATGGCCAATAGACACATGAAAAGATGCTCAACATCACTCATCATCAGGGAAATGCAAATCAAAACTACAATGAGATATCATTTCACACCTCTCAGAATGGTTAAAATAAAAAAAGAAACAACAAGTAGAGAAAAAGGAACCCTCTGTACATTGTTAGTGTAAATGCAAACTGGTACAGCCACTGTGGAAAGCAGTATGGATTTTCCTCAAAACATTAAAAATAGAAGTACCCTATGATCCAGTAATCCCGCTAGTGGGTATTTACCCAAAGAATACAAAATAGCTAATTCAAAGGGATACATGAGCTCCTATGTATATAGCAGAATTATTTATAGCAGCTAAACTATGGATGCAGCCCAAGTGTCCATTGATAGATGAATGGATAAAGAAGATGTGGTGTATACACACACACACACACACACACACACACACACAAATGGAATATTATTCAGCTACAAAAATGAATGAAATCTTGCCATTTGCAACAACATAGATAGGGCTAGAGAGCATAATGGTAAGCGAAATAAGTCAGTCAGAGAAAATCCAATACCATATGATTTTACTCATATGTTAAGAAACAAATGAACAAAGAAAAAAGAGAAAGAGAGACAAATCAAGAAACACACTCTCAACTACAGAGAGTAAAATGATGGTTCCCAGAGAGGAAGAGGGTGGGGAAATGGGTGAAATAGGTGATGGGGATTAAAGAGTATACCTATCATTATGAAAAATAAATAAATAAAAGAAATACCATAGAAAAATCAGAAATTATCTAGGGACACTTATTTAATGCTTTAAAAAATTCAATCACTAGAAGAAATATTTTTATAACCCATTTCTAACAAAGGACCTATATACAGAATATATAAAGAATTTTTACAATTTGGTAATAAGAAATCAAAAACACCCAACAATTTTTTGCAAATGGTTTAAACAGATATTTCACCAAAGAAAAAAATGCAGATGGCAAACACATGAAAAATTGCAATCAGAAAATGCAATTTAGGGACACCTGGGTGGCTCGGTCAGTTAAACATCTGTCTTTGGCTCAGGTCATGATCCTAGGGTCCTGGGATTGAGTCCCACATCAGGCTCTTTGTTCAGCACAGAGCCTTCTTCTTCTGCCCCTCCCCCTGCTTGTGCTCTCTCTCTCTCTCTCTCTCTCTCTCTCTCTAACATATAAATAAATAACATCTTAAAAAAAGAAAATGCAATTTATAATCACAATATGGTACCATTAGCAGCCTATTCAAAGAGCTACAGGTTTTTTAAAAACTGGCAATATGAAGTGCTTGCAAGGATGTAGAACTAGAATTATGAGGCACTGCTGGTAGGAATTTACAATGGTATGTCCATTTTGAAAAAGAGGTTAACAATTCCTAATAAAGTTAAGCATACTTTATTATACAACTCAGCAATCCTACTCCTAGGTATTAACCCAAGATAAATATAAACTATGTCACACTAAAACATTTTTGTGAATGTTTATAGAATCTTTAATCATAATCACTAAAAACTGCAAATATACTCCAAATGTTTTTCCACTGGTGAATCTATAAACTATAATAGGATACTACTCAGCAAAAACAGGAACTAATAGATGCAACAAACATGGATAAATTCCAAATGGATTGTCTAAGTGAAAGAAGCCAGACACAGAAACTACTACTGTATGATTTCATTAATATGACATTCTGGAAAGGGCAAGACTGTAGAGGCAAAAACCAGATCAGTGGGTACCAGGGGCTGGTGGGGAAGGGAATGAGTAATGACAAAGAGGCATAAGTGAATTTTTCCAGTTGATAGAACTGTTCTACCTATGTGTGGGGTGTATTGGTAGTTATATGATTGTTTACCACAAAGAGTAAATTATACTGTATGTAAATTACACATTAATTTTTAAAAATATAAAATTTAACTAAAATAAACCAGAAAAGTAAAAAGAAGCACAAAGACTCCCATTCAAAATAAGCCTACATATTAAAACCAATGAAACAGAACAGTACACAAAGAAACTGTTCTATGAATATATGAAAACTTGTTTTATGGCAGGAAAGGCATTATATATGAGAAAAGCATGTGCTGTTGAAAGATGTACCAAGACTACAGGTTATTCATGTGTAAAAACTACATTCCTACCTCACACCACACATAAACATTAATTGCCAGTATATTGAGTAACTTAAATAGGAAACACAGTTCATGAAAAGGAATCTGAATAGTCAATGAATATTAGACATCCAATATCATTAGATATTCAAGGAAATGCAAATTAAAAGGAAATAACATTTTACAGCTATCAGCCTGGCAAAAATTTAGAAGCATGACTGTACCAAGTGCTGGTAAGGAAGTGAAACAGAGAAATCTCACATGCTGCTAGAGGGAAGTGAAAATTAGCACCATTTTGGAGAGCAATTTGGCAATACGTGTTAAAGCTGAGATGTGTATACACTATAACTCAGTATTCCATTGATTATACAGAAACAACAGAACAACATAAACCCTCACACATGTGTACAAAGAGACAGGTACAACAATCATATCCGTTCAGTGTTTGAAATGTGATTCTGTTTAGACTTAATGGTAGTAATAGGTATCTTTCAGCAAATAGGGTTGTCTATTTCCATCAGAAATAGGTATTCCTTTGCAATCACTGTAGATTAATGTGTTACAAGTAAGATGGGGTCTCATTCGTTTTGTCATGGAATAAATTAATGTGATAGGCCCAGCTGAACTGAGCATAACCCAGGCTTTTTACCTAGAATCAGACATCTTTACTTCACAATTCAAAATTAGTAGTTTTTCCTCCCATGTCTTTATTACAGTTTTCCTATTCCTTTGACGACATTCTGAAGAATTTCATCTTCCAAATACACTGTCTGCCAAGTTATCTTTTCTTAACCTTAGCGTTAAGCCAGAAAACTCTCATATTTTTTTTATTAGCCAGAACGTGCTCTCTTCAAATTTTCTTATGAGGAGCCATCATCTATGTTGACATACATCTACACTGCCCTTACTTTTGCCTATTCTAACATTGAAATAGCTAGGCCTTGTTTCAGTACCCTTTGTTAGAAAACATACCATGTCTCACCAAACCTTGGTATTCACAGATTATAAGACTGGGACTCTGAGGGTATGCTGTTCACTCTTACCCTGCTTTAATCTTTTCCTAAAACACAGAACCAATAGCCCTGAGATTGGATCCTGGCTTTCCTATTTATTAAGTAACCTTAATAAATTTTAGTCTTAGTTTCCACCATTGTGAAATGAGGATATCAATACTTGCCCTCACAATAAACAAGGAGTTGTATATATCTTTCTGAATTAGTGTTTTCATTTTCTTCAGGGAAATACCCGGTAGTGAAATTACTGGTTTATATGGTATTTCTATTTTTTTAATATTTTGAGGAAACTCCATACTCTTTTTCACAGGGGCTATATAGATTTACATTCCCATGAACAGTGCACAAAGGTTCAACAGGGTTCAATAGTAATAAAAGATTTTTTTAACTTACCCTCACAGTTCCATTGTGAGAAGTTAGATAAAAAATAAATTAGATAAATAAAGTTAGATAAAAAATGTTGGATGTAGAAAAAGTACTTTGAATTTATAGAGTGGCACTCATAGTGTAGGATCTTTACTACAGAGTCTTGAGTCAGATAAAATCAATGATAGACTAAACCTTGGCTCTGCTCCCCACCTGATCTAATGCTACCTCCCTAGTAAACATTGCTGATAGCTATCCTCATTAGGAGATAAGGGGATGACTAAAGAAAACAATAATAATGTTGAAAGGCTGTTATTATTTGTCAGTTGGTGGCTACATTTATTCTTGGTCTTGGATTTTCTGGCTGCAGGTTTGGAAGACCTATACCTCTGTACTTCAATTTGGGCTTCTGCTGCCAACATTACTTTTTTTTTAAATTTTATTATGTTATGTTAGTCACCATAAAATACATCATTATTTTTGATGTGGTGATCCACGATCCACTGTTTTCGTATAACACCAGTGTCCCATGCAGTACGTGCCCTCCTTAATACCCGTCACCAGGCTAACCAATCCCCACCCCAAAACCCTGTTTGTTTCTCAGAGTCCATAGTCTCTCAAGATTCATCTCTCCCTCCAATTTCCCTCCCTTCATTTTTCCCTTCCTTCTCCTAATGTCCTTCATGCTATTCCTTATGTTCCACAAATAAGTGAAACCATATGATAATTGACTTTCTCTGCTTGACTTATTTCACTGAGCATCATCTCCTCCAGTCCCATCCATGTTGATGTAAAAGTTGGGTATTCATCCTTTCTGATGGCTGAGTCATATTCCATTGTATATATGGACCACATCTTCTACATCCATTCATCTGTTAAAGGGCATCTCGGCTCTTTCCACAGTTTGGCTATTGCGGACATTGCTGCTATGAACATTGGGGTGCACATGGCCCTTCTTTTCACTACATCTGTGTCTTTGCAGTAAATACCCAGGAGTGCAACTGCTGGGTCATAGGGCAGCTCTATTTTTAATATTTTGAGGAACCTCCACACTGTTTTCCAAAGTGGCTGTACCCACTTGCATTCCCATCAACAGTGTAAGAGAGTTCCCCTTTCTCCAGAACCTCTCCAACATTTGTTGTTTCTTTCCCTGTCCATTTTTGCCATTCTAACTGGTGTAAGGTGGTATCTCAATGTGGTTTTGATTTGAGTTTCCCTAATGGCTAATGATGATGAACATTTTTTCATGTGTCTGTTGGCCATTTGTATGTCTTCTTTGGAGAAGTGTCAGTTCATATCTTCTGCCCATTTTTTGACTTGATTATTTGTTTTTTGGGTGTTGTGTTTGAGAAGTTCTTTATAGATCTTGGATACCAGCCCTTTATCTGTAGTGTCATTTGCAAATATCTTCTCCTATTCTGTGGGTTGCCTCTTTGTTTTGTTGACTGTTTCCTTTGCTGTGCAGAAGCTTTTTATCTTGATGAAGTCCCAAAAGTTCATTTTTGCTTTTGTTTCACTATATTTTGGAGCTGTATCTTGAAAGAAGTTGCTGTGGGCGATGTCAAAGAGGTTACTGCCTATGTTCTCCTCTAGGATTTTGATGGATTCCTGTCTCACATTGAGGTCTTTCATCCATTTTGAGTTTATCTTTGTGTATGGTGTTAGAGAATGGTTGAGTTTCATTCTTCTGCATGTGGCTGATTAAAACTCTTCAGAGTATAGGGATAGAGGGAACATTCCTCAAGTTCATAAAATCCATCTATGAAAAACCCACAGCAAATATCCTCAATGGGGTAAAGCTGAGAGCCTTTCCCTTAAGATCAGGAACACATCAAGGATGCCCACTCTCGCCACTATTGTTCAACATTGGACTAGAAGTCCTAGCAACAGCAATCAGACAACAAAAAGAAATAAAAGGTATTCAAAATGGCAAAGAAGAAGTCAAACTCTCTCTTTTTGCAGACAACATGATACTTTATGTGGAAAACCCAAAAGACTCCACCCCCAAATTACTAGAACTCATAGAGCAATTCAGTAATGTGGCAGGATACAAAATCAATGCACAGAAATCAGTTGCTTTCTTATATACTAACAATGCAACTGTAGAAAGGGAAATTAGAGACACAATGCCATTTACAATAGCACCAAAAAAACCACAAGATACCTCAGAATAAACCTAACCAAAGAGGTAAATGATCTATACTCTAGGAACTACAGAACACTCATGAAAGAAATTGAAGAAGACACAAAAAGATAGAAAAATATTCCATGCTCATGGATCATAAGAATAAACATTGTTAAAATGTTTATGCTACACATTCTATACCTCCAATGCCATCCCGATCAAAATTCCAATGACATTTTTCAAAGTGCTGGAGCAAACAATCCTAAAACTTGTATGGAATCAGAAAAGACCCCGAATGGCCAAGGAAATGCTGAAACAGAAAAACGAAGCTGGGGGCATCACGTTGCCCAATTTCAAGCTATATTACAAAGCTGTGATCACCAAGACAGCATGATACTGGCACAAAAACGGACATATAGACCAATGGAACAGAATAGAGAACCCAGATATGGACCCTCAACTCTATGGTCAAATAATCTTTGACAAAGCAGGAAAAAACATGCAATGGAAAAAAGACAGTCCCTTCAATAAATGGTGCTAGGAAAATTGGACTGCCAACATTACTTTGTTCCCATGCTAGGCCAGCTCTGCCTAGTATCCTATTGCTAAGGATTCTAGACCAGTATACCATTAAAAGATTGTTAAGAGATTTGAAAGCAGAGAACTTGCTTCCTAATTTTCCTTACCTCTCACTTCCCCATTCTCATTATGAATGTGACCGAGCAGTAGTTTTGGCATATTAGGCTCAAATTCCTGCAAGAAAATATACATTTTCACTTCAGAAGCATAGGACCTCTCCATTAATCTACATCTCAATTTATGGCCAAGGGTTAAGTATCCTTCCACATCCCTGATAGTTGACTCCATGCTTAATAGGCAGATAACTCCACTTCTTCTAACACTCCTTTTTCTTTCCTTCTGCAAAGAGTGAGAGCTTGACTTCTTCTTTGCTGATTTGAATGCCTTTTATTTCTTTTTGTTGTCTGATTGCCGAGGCTAGGACTTCCAGTAATATGTTGAACAACAGTGAGAATGGACATCCCTGTCATGTTCTGACCTTAGGGGAAAAGCTCTCAGTTTTTCCCCATTGAGAATGATATTCATTGTGAGCATTTCCTATATGGCTTTTATGGTATTGGGGTATGTTCCCTCTATCCCTACACTGTGAAGAGTTTTTTTTTTTTTATGTTCAATTAGCCAACATATAGTACATCACTAGTTTTTGATGTAGTGTTCAACGATTCATTAGTTGCGTATAACACCCAGTGCTCATCACATCACATGCCCTCCTTAATACCCATTATCCGGTTACCCCATCCCCCCACATCCCTCTCTTCTGTAACCCTCACTTTGGTTCCCAGAGTCAAGAGTCTCTCATGGTTTGATTCCTTCTCTGATTTCTTCCCATTCACTTTTCCCTCCCTTCCCCTGTGGTCCTCCATGGTATTCCTTATGTTCTACATATGAGTGAAACCATATGATAATTGTCTTTCTCTACTTGACTTATTTCACGTACCATCCATGTTGATACAAACAGTGGGTATTCATCCTTTCTGATGGCTGAGTAATATTCCATTGTATATATGAACCACACCTTCTTTAACCATTCATCTGTTGAAGGGCATCTCGGCTCCTTCCACAGTTTGGCTGTTGTGGACATTGCTGCTATGAACACTGGGGTGCATGTGCCCCTTCTTTTCACTACATCTGTATCTTTGGGGTAAATACCTAGGAGTGCAATTGCTAGGTCATAGGATGGCTTTATTTTTAACGTCTTGGGGAAAGTCCATACTGTTTTCCAGAGTGGCTGTACCAGCTTGCATTCCCACCAAAAGTATAAGAGTGTTCCTTTCTCCACATCATCACCAGCACTTGTTGTTTCCTGTCCTGTTAATTTTTGCTATTCTATCTGGTGTAAGGTGGTATCTCATTATGGCTCTGATTTGTATTTCCCTGATGCCAAATGATGCGGAGTATTTTTTCATGTGTCTGTTAGTGATTTGTATGTCTTCCTTGAAGAAGTGTCTGTTCATGTCCTCTGTCCATTTCTTGACTGGATTATTTGTTTTCTGCATGTTGAGTTTGATAAGTTCTTTATAGATCTTGGATACCAGCCCTTTATCCGTAATGTCATTTGCAAATATCTTCTCCCATTCCATGGGTTGCCTTAGTTTTGTTGACTGTTTCCTTTGCCGTGCAAAAACTTTTTATCTTGATGAAGTCCCAATAGTTCATTTTTGCTTTTGTTTCCCTTGCCTTTAGAGACATGTCTTGAAAGAAGTCACTGTGGCCAATGTCAAAGAGGTTACTGCCTGTGTTCTCCTCTGGGATTTTGATGGATTCCTCTCTCAGATTTACATCTTTCATCCATTTTGAGTTTATCTTTGTGTATGGTGCAAGAGAACAGTCCAGTTTCATTCTTCTGCATGTGGCTGTCCAGTTTTCCCAGCACCATTTATTGAAGAGACTGTCTTTTTTCCGTTGGATATTCTTTCCTGATTTGTCAAATATTAGTTGACCAGAGAGCTGAGGGTCCATTTCTGGGCTCTCTATTCTGTTCCACTAATTATGTGTCTGTTTTTGTGCCAATACCATGCTGTCTTGATGATCACAGCTTTGTAACAGAGCTTTAAATCAGGTATTGTGATGCCCCCAGCTTGGGTTTTCTTTTTAACATTTACCTGACGATTCAGGGCCTTTTATGGTTCCATACAAATTTTAGGATTGTTTATTTCAGCTCTGTGAAAAATGCTGATGGTATTTTGATAGGGATTGCATTGAATGTGTAGATTGCTCTGGGCAGCAGAGACATTTTCACAATGTTTATTCTTCCAATCCATGAGCATGGAATGTTTTCCCATCTCTTTGTGTCTTCCTCAATTTCTTTCATAAGTGTTCTGTAGTTTTTAGAGTATAGATCCATTACCTCTTTGGTTAGGTTTGTTCCTAGGTATCTTATGGTTTTTGATGCTATTGTAAATGGAATCGATTCCTTAATTTCTCTTCTTCAGTCACATTCTTAGTTTATAGAAATGCAACTGATTTCTGTGCATTGATTTTGTATCCTGCCACATTGCTGAATTACTGTATGAGTTCTAGCAATTTGGGGGTGGAGTCTTTTGGGTTTTCCACATAAAGTATCATGTCATCTGTGAAGAAAGAGAGTTTGACTTCATTTTTGCCAATTTGAATGCCTTTTATCTCTTTTTGTTTTCTGATTGCTGAGGCTAGGACTTCTAGTACTATGTTGAACAAAAGTGGTGAGAGTGGGCATCCCTGTCGTGTTCTTGACCTTAGGGGGAAAGCTCTCAGTTTTTCCCCATTGAGAATGATATTTACTGTGGGCTTTTCAAAGATGGCTTTTATGATATTGAGGTATGTTCCCTCTATCCCTATATTTTGAAGAGTTTTAACCAAGAAAGGATGCTGTATTTTGTCAAATACTTTTCTACATCTATTGAGAGGCTCATATGATTCTTCCCCTTTCTTTTATTAATGTAGTGTATCACATTGATTTGCACATGCTGAACCATGCTTGCAGCCCAGGAATAAATCTCACTTGGTCATGGTGAATAATCCTTTTAATGTACTGTTGGATCTTATTGGCTAGTATCTTGTTGAGTATTTTGGCATCCATGTTCATCAGAGATATTGTTCTGTAATTCTCCATTCTGGTGGGATATTTGTCTGGTTTTGGGATCAGGGTAATGGTGGGCTCATAGAATGAGTTTGGAAGTTTTCCTTCCATTTCTATTTTCTGGAACAGTTTCAGAAGGATAGGTATTAATTCTTCTTTAAATCTTTGGTAGAATTCCTCTGGGAAGCCATCTGGCCCTGAACTCTTGTTTGTTGGGAGATTTTTGATTACTGATTCAATTTCCTTGCTAGTTATGGGTCTGTTCAGGTTTTCTATTTCTTCCTGTTTCAGTTTCGGTAGTTTATACATCTCTAAGAATGCATCCATTTCTTCCAGATTGCCTAATTTGTTGGCATATAATTCTTCATTATTCTCTTATAATTATATTTCTTTGATGTTGGTTTTTATCTCTCCTCTTTCATTTGTGACTTTATTAATTTGGGTCCTTTTTCTTTTCTTTTTGAATAGTCTGTTTAGATGTTTATCAATCTTAATTCTTTCAAAGAACCAGCTCCTACCTTTGTCGATCTGTTCTACTGTTTTTTTTTTTTTAATTTCTATATCATTGATTTCTATTTACTCTTTATTTCTCTTCTCCAGCTGGTTTTAGGCTTTATTTGCTGTTCTTTTTCCAGCTCCTTTAGGTGTAAGTTCAGGTTGTGTATTTGAGACTTTTCTTGTTTCTTGAGGAAGGCTTATATTGCTATATAGTTCCCTCTTAGGACCACCTTTTCCTGCATCCCAAAGTTTGAACTGTCATTGTTTCATTTTCATTTGCTTCCATGCATCTTTTAAATTCTTCTTTAATTTCCTGGTTAACCCATTTATTCTTTAGTAGGATATTCTTTAACCTCCATATACTTGTCATCCTTACAATTTTTTTCTTGTGGTTAACTTCAAGTTTTTTAGCATTGTGGTCTGAAAATATGCATGATATGATCTCAATCTTTTTGTACCAGCTGAGACCTGATTTGTGACCCAGTATGTGCTCTATTCTGGAGAATGTTCCATGTGCACTCAAGAAGAATGTGTATTCTGCTGCTTTAGGATGAAGCACTTTGAATATATGTTAAGTCGATCTGGTGGAGTGTGTCATTCAAAGCCCCTGTTTCCTTGTTTATCTTCTGCTTAGATGATCTGTCCATTGCTGTGAGTGGGGTCTTAAATTCCCCCACTATTATTGTATTATTATCAATGCGTTTCTTTAATTTTGTCATTAATTGGTTTATATATTTGGCTGCTCCCAAGTTAAGGAAATAAATATTTGCATTTGTTAGATCTTCTTGTTGGATAGACTCCTTTATTATGATACAGGGTCCTTCTTCATCTCTTATTTCAGTCGTTGGTTTAAAATCTAGTTGTTTGATATAAGGATTGCTACTCCAGCTTTCTTTTGGTATCCATCGGCATGATAAATGGTTCACATCCTCGCTTTCAATCTGGAGGTGTCTTTGGGTCTAAAATGAGTCTCTTGCAGACAGTATATCAATGGGTCTTTCTTTTTTATCCAATCTGATACCCTGTGTCTTTGATTGGGGCATTTAGCCTATTTACATTCAGAGTAATTATTGAAAGATACAAATTTAGTGTCATTGTATTACTTGTAAAGTCACTGTTTCTGTATATTGTCTCTGTTCCTTTCTGGTCTATGTTACTTTTGGGCTCTCTCCTCATTTAAAGAATCCTCTTTAATATTTCTTACAGGGCTGGTTTAGTGATATCAAATTCCTTTAATTTCTGCTTGTCCTGGAAGATTTTTATCTCTCCTTTTTTGAATGCCAGGCTTGCTGGGTATAGTATTCTTGGCTGCATATTTTTCTCATTTAGTACCCTGAATATATCATGCCAGTCCTTCCTGGCCTGCCAGGTCTCTGTGGATAGGTCTGCTGCCAGTCTGATGTTTGTATGCTTGTAGGTTACAGACCTCTTTTCCTGAGCTGCTGTCAGGATTTCCTCTTTGTCTCTGAGATTTGCAAGCTTCACTCATATGTCATGGTGTTGACCTATTTTTATTGATTTTGAGGGGAATTCTCTGTCCCTCCTGGACTTGAATGCCTGTTTCCTCCCCCAAATTAGGGAAGTTCTCAGCTATAATTTGTTCAAATAAAACTTGTGCACATTTCTCCTGCTCTTCATCTTCCAGGATTCCTATTATATGGATATTATTTTGCTTTATGAATTTGCTGAGTTCCCTAAATCTACCTGAGTGATCTAATAATTTTTTCCTTTTTCTTTTCAGCCTCCTTTTTTCCCCATCATTTTATCTTCTAGATCACTGATTCACTCTTCTGTTTCACTCATCCTTGTTTTGATGATCTCCACTTGGAACTTCATCTTGGTAATAGCTTTTATAATTTCAGCCTTACTAGATTTTATTTCTTTTATTTCTACAGTAAGGGATTCTCTAGTATTTTGAGTTTTTCAAGCCCAGCTAATATCTTTATATCTTACTTATAACCATATTGATTAAAATCTTCACAGTGATTACTACCTCCTATTCTGTCTTGCAGTGAATTTCTCCATCTCGTCATTTTGTCCAGAAAAGAACAGAAGAAAGAAAGAGAAAAAAACAACAAAAAGAAAAAGAATAATAACAACAGAAAAAAAAAAAGAACTGGATCCTGGATGTGTTTTGGTCTGCTTGTTAATAGAAACTAGATACTCCAAAAAGAAAGAAAAACGTTTACATATATGTGTGTGTGTGTGTGTGTATGTGTGTGTTTTACACACATATATAGTATATTGTGTGTATATGTATATAACAATGAAAGGAAACAAAAAATAAAAGTATATGTTTAAAGTATATAAAGTATACATAAAAATAAAAATTGAAAAATTGAGAAAATCACTAAAAAATAATAGTAAAAGACTAAATAATAAAAATACAAAGAATCCTATATACTGTTTTCCTTAAGGGCTGATGCTTTCCAGCACTCTCTGATCAGTAAACTTGGTATGACCCCCCAGTCGTTTATGCTGGTCTAATGAGGGAGGGATCTGTCGTGCTGATTCTCAGGTGGACTTGCCCTAGTGGAAATGTGCCTCTAGTGTGAAGAGGCAGGGCTGGGTCAAGTGGACTCCACTAGGTGGTGCTGTTTTGCTCCCTGATGGCTTTCAGCACTGATGGGTGGGATGAATATGGTGGCGCCTTGCTCTCTAGCCCCAGAGCTGAAAATTTGCATCCCCCACTCTTCAGGGAGCCTTTACAGAAAAGCAGTTAATCACTCTTGTCTCCCTGGTTTCCAACAGAACTCTTTGTTTATCCCACCTGTGACTGAACGTTATTATCTTAGGCACATGACTGAGTTTCAAAACTCCAAGTTTTATGGACTCCTGTGGTACAGATCATGCTGTTCCTCCTGGGGGAGGTAGGAGGGTCTCACCATGTTTCTGCCTTTTACTAGACCCCTCCCAGGAAAATGTTCACATGACTGTGCAGTTTATAGCAACACAGAGCAGAAAGCTGGCACCTAGACTCCCTTCTCAGCCAGCTTCCCCACTCCTATACCTGGGAACTCCACCACAGTCAGGCACCACCCATTCTTCTTGGGACCCCAGGGGATCCTGAGACCACACTGTTATTCCTAGAATTCTGCCTCACTTCACCACCTGAACACCTTTAAACCAGGTATGTTCCCCATGTAGCACACTTCTAAAAGTTCCAATTTTGCACTCTGCTGCTTATAATACTTTGTGGTAGTTTCCTTAAGCAGTCTCCTTCCCCTCCGCCACATCCTCAGCTATATCACACTGGATTCAAGTCTCTGCACCTCCTATCTTCCAAAGAGCGGTCACTTTTCTACCTGTAGACTTGCAGCATTTGTTTTCTCAGATCTAGGACTGATTTCTCGGGTATTCAGAATGATTTGATAAACTATCTAGTTGTATTCAAGGGATGAGACAAACTTAGGGTCCCCCTACTCCTCTGCTGTCTTAATTCTTCCCCTTCTGCCCATTTTTTGATCAAATTATTTGGGAGTTTTTTGGTGTTGTTATAAGTTCTTTATATATTTTGGATTTTAACCACTTATTGGATTTATCATTTGTGAATATTTTCTTGCACTAGGTACATTGTCTATTTTTATTGCTGATGGTTTTCTTCACTGTGCAAAAGCTTTTTATTTTGGTGTAGTCCCAATAGTTTAATTTTGCTTTTGTTTCCCTTGCCTCAGGAGACATATCTAGCAAAATGTTTCTATGGCCAACATAAGAGAAATTACTATATTTTTTTCTAGGATTTTTATGATTTCAGGTCTCACATTTAGGTATTTTATTTTATTTTATTATGTTAGTCACCATACATCATTAGTTTTTGATGTAGTGATCCATGATTCATTGTTTTCACATAACACCCAGTGCTCCATGCAGTACGTGCCCTCCATAATACCCATCACTGGGCTAACCCATCCCCCTACTCCCCTCCCCTCTAAAACCCTGTTTCTTTCTCGGAATCCATAGTCTCTCATGGTTCGTCTCCCCATCTCATTTTCCCTTCATTTTCCCCTTCCTTCTCCTAATGTTCCCCATGCTATTCCTTATGTTCCACAAATAAGTGAAACCATATGATAATTGACTTTCTCTGCTTGACTTATTTCACTGAGCATCATCTCCTCCAGTCCCATCCATGTGGATGTAAAAGTTGGGTATTCATCCTTTCTGATGGCTGAGTAATATTCCATCGTATATATGGACCACATCTTCTTTACCCATTCGTCTGTTGAAGGGCATCTTGGCTCTTTCCACAGTTTGGCTATTGCAGACATTGCTGCTATGAATATTGGGGTGCATGTGGCCCTTCTTTTCACTACATCTGTGTCTTTGGGGTAAATACCTAGTAGTGCAATTGCTGGGTCATAGGGTAGCTCTATTTTTAATTCTTTGAGGAACCTCCACACTGTTTTCCAAAGTGGCTGTACCCACTTGCATTCCCACCAACAGTGTAAGAGGGTTCCCCTTTCTCCAGAACCTCTGCAACATTTATTGTTTCTTTCCCTGTCCATTTTTGCCATTCTAACTGGTGTAAGGTGGTATCTCAATGTGGTTTTGATTTGAATTTCCCTGATGGCTAATGATGATGAACATTTTTTCATGTGTCTGTTAGCCATTTGTATGTCTTCTTTGGAGAAGTGTCAGTTCATGTCTTCTGCCCTTTTTTTGACTTATTTGTTTTTTGGGTGTTGAGTTTGAGAAGTTCTTTAGAGATCTTAAATATCAGCACTTTGTAGTGTTATTTGCAAATATCTTCTCCCATTCTGCGGGTTGCCTCTTTGTTTTGTTGACTGTTTCCTTGGCTTGCAGAAGCTTTTTATCTTGATGAAGTCCCAAAAGTTCATTTTCGCTTTTGTTTCACCAGCCTTTGGAGATGTATCTTGAAAAAGCTGCTGTGGCCGATGTCAAAGAGGTTACTGCCTATGTTCTCCTCTAGGATTTTGATGGATTCTTGTCTCACATTGAGGTCTTTCATCCATTTTGAGTTTATCTTTGTGTATGGTGTTAGAGAAGGGTCGAGTTTCATTCTTCTGTATATAGCTGTCCAATTTTCCCAGCACCATTTATTAAAGAGACTGTCTTTTTTCCATTGCATATTTTTTCCTGCTTTGTCAAAGATTATTTAACCATAGAGTTGAGGGTCCATATCTGGGGTCTCTATTCTGTTCCATTGGTCTATAACACATTTAGGTCTTTAATCAATTCTGAGTTTATTTTTGTGTATGGTCTAAGAAAGTGGTCCAGTTTCATTCTTTTGCATATTGCTATTCAGCTTTCCCAACATCATTTATCGAAGATACTATCTCTTCCCCATTTTATATTTTTGCTTCATTTGTCATAGATTAAGTGACCATATAACAGTGGTTTTATTTCTGGGCTCCCTATTCTATGCCATTGATCTATGTGTCCATTTTTGTGCCAGTACCATACTGTTTTGATTATTACACCTTTGTAGTATACCTTGAAATCTGGGAGTATCATATATCCGGTTTTGTTCTTCTTTCTCAAGATTGCTTTGGCTACCCAGCGTCTTTTGTGCTTCCATATAAATTTTAGGATTGTTTGTTCTAGTTCTGTGAAAAATGCTGCTGGTATTTTTTAGCAGGGATTGCACTGAATCTGTAGATTGCTTTGGGTCATACAGACATTTTAAATATATTAATTCTTCCAATTCATGAGCATGGAATATCTTTCCATTTTTTGTGTCATCTTCAATTTCTTTCATCAACATTTTATAGTTTTCAGATTACAGGTATTTCACCTCCTTGGTGAAGGTGATTCCTAGGTATTTTATTCTTTTTGGCACAATTGTAAATGGAGCTGTTTTCTTAGTTGTGTTTTTTTTTTCTACTTCATTATTAGTGTATAGAAACACACAACTGATCCCTGGACATCAATTTTGTATCCTGCAACTTTCCTGAATTAATTTATTATTTCTAATAGGTTGGTTTTTTGTTTGTTTGTTTGTTGTTGTTGTTTTTTGCTGACACATTTGTGATCTCATCTCTTTGAGCAAATCCGTACTGAATTGTCCTTGACCACAGTGACCTCTGTATGCTTACCATCTTTTTAAAAAGTATTATTATGTGATTGGAAACAGGAATTTTTTAAAATTTGTGTATAGTTGACACACAATCTTATGTTAATTTCAGGTACACAACATAGAGATTCAATAAATCTATTCCATCTTATGTATAGGGAAAAAAGTGATGATTGGAAGACAGTCTTCCAGATAGGTCTTCACCAAGAGGAGTATGCTTATAACAATTTGTGTAACATCCAAGCTACCTTCCAGCCTTGATGACCTCCATATTTTTTAAAGATTTTATTTATTTATTTGACAGAGAGAGAGAGAGATCACAAGTAGGCAGAGAAGCAGGCAGAAAGAGAAGGGGAAGCAGCCTCCCCGCTGAGCAGAGAGCCCGATGCAGAGGTCGATCTCAGGACCCTGAAATCATGACCTGAGCTGAAGGCAGATGCTTAACTGACTGAGCTACCCAGGCGCTCCCAATGACCTCTATATTTTTAAAAATGCCTCTGAATACAATAGTTTATTTGATCAGCTTCCTGTTTGTCATTACAAACTCAAAATTCCTTGAATACCTGACTCGGGTTTTTTTGTACTACTTATGTCAGCAACTTCTCTGGACCAACCAAAAGGAATACATATCTACTACTCTTAAGATGGAATTTCTGAGCCGCATCTTATCTGTCACAGGGTCTGTGTGATGTTTAACAAGGTGTCAGTAGTTCTGAAGTGAGGACTTTTCATCCCCTGTCAATTAAATACTCAGCAATTCTTGGGATTGACCAATACCACTGATGGATGGTTTATTCTTCAGTTTTCTCTACTTATGATCTCTCTGATGTCTTTTCCTGGAAGCTTGAAGATGATGAGATAGAGAATTTGATGTAATCATATGTATGTATGTATGTCTGCTTAAAGTATTCTAGCATGCATAGGAGATACATCAATGCTCAGTTGAATCATCTAAATACTTAGATTTGTATAAATGACAGTACTTAGAGACACAGAATGCTGATAACTGTCAATCAATGTATATTTTGAAAGAGGAAGCCTATATCTAGGCATTCCATGAAGGCACTCTAGTGAATCAATCTCACTTATAATAAGGAGTATGGCTCTCAGGTATCTTTGGTGGCTTCAAATCAGAAATACCACCCTACATTATATCATTATCTGTGACACCTATGCGGTCCAAGAATTTACTGCAACCTTCCCCAAACTTCAGTATACCCTGGGCATTATTATCTTGGACTTTGATCCCTGATCTCCTACTCCAATAGAGAATAAGAGTTGCTTACTCTTATCCTGTTTTTCAAAATGTTCTTATACTCAATGGGCAGCCAAGCTACCGCATTTCTGTCCACATTCTCCTCTGGATTTTGAACTTACCAGTTGGGTAAGTGGTAAGTTGAAAAATTGCTACACTACTATACTCCCAATGATACTGCCACTGATCAATTTACCTTGCTACACTCCACATAAAAGACCACCTTCCATAAACACAGAAGTCTCTACCCCCATGATTTCCTCAAAATGACTATCATAAGTGTCACCCTGGAAGCTGGTCCCTGAGCAAATGAGGTTTCCCAAAGTGACCTTCATTATATCTGGCAGACCAAGGTTGGGATAAGGAATATGCTGACTAGTACTGGACCTTGAGAGAGAAAAAAAAAAAAAGATGACACTTGGCACTCCTCTCAATAGATATAAATTCCCAGCCCAAATTTGAGCTCAGTGCTCAAAGCCGGATGACCATTAATTCCCTGTGCCCTTGAAGATAACAGTAATCATCAGTCTAGTTACCTTTTGACTCTGGAGCTGACTTGCAGGCATTTCTACTCTTTATTGCTTTCATCTAGATCCTATCTCTTTCTCAGGGATCAGTTGGGGCAATCCAGAAAAGTAGAGTATAATTCAAAGGTGATGTTGAACATACAATTCCTTGGCTAGCTCTGGTATCTGGCTCAGTGGGATATGCCCAGAAAAGCCATAATAGTGCTGTCTCCCACCTTCAGAATGTTCTAGAGATTGTCCAAGCTTTCCACTTAGTGTCTCCAGGGGAACAATGGTCTTATTCTATGTCAAGGGTTACAGAGAGGTGGTATCTGAAACAGCTCAGAATTATCAATAGCTCCCATAGGTAAGGCCAAAGGTGATTTATAGTATATTTCTATACAAAGGTGATGTATAGTATAGTATATAGTAAAAGTGGTTTTGCAACAACTTCTCAGAAAACTCTCCAGGTTCTATCTTTTACCTTTTCTTCTATTTTTCTCACTCAGAAAACCTACTTTTCTTGCCTTGCTCTTGTGATTTTCCACACTGTTGCCTGGTAACTGGTTTCTTTTTCTCCGCATTGTTTGCACTAGTTGGGTTGTCTGCTTGAGCTCTCTCTTTCGATTTCACTCCTGAGTATATCCTTTCAGATCTTTTTATCTCCACATTTTGTAGCCCATGAGTTGGTCACTACCTACTCAGCTCTGACATTAAGAATTCCAACATAAATTTAAGATAATGGACCTTCACTTTTTCCAGAGAGAAAAAAGTTATGATACAGACACCTAAATAACCCCCCCACCACCCCAAGCAAAGAAGGGCTGCTGGGATTTTACCAACAGACGAGTTTGGGATAGGAAATGGCTAACTTCAGGTGAGGGAAATAATAAAAATGATAACTCATATTTATAGTGTTTAATCTTATGAAGCCCTTCCATAATATATTATTTCATTTGATTTTCACAATAAACCTGTAAGGTAAGTATTCACTCATTAAACAAATATTGAAGACCTACTACGGACTGGGCAATGTTTGGTGATTTAGTATTGAACCGAGGAGTCAAAAACCACACCCTCTAAAGCATACATTTAAGTGGGAGGAAAGCAGAATATATATAAGTAAATTATTATAACGCAACAGGTACTATAGAGAAAATAAAGCTGGGAATGGGATGTGAAATTTTAAATAGGATCACTAGAAAAAGCCTCACTGAGAAGGTGCTATCTGATCAAGAGGAGACTAGTATAATAATTCAGGTGATAAATGATGGTGGCTCAGACCAAGTTGGTAGTGGTAGAGGTAGTGGAAACTGGTCAGAGTTTTGGACGTTTTGATGCAGAATTTATTACTGAATTGAATTTGGAAGAGAAGTCAAGTTTCCTTGACAGCTAGAAGGTATACTGGTTATCCTCAGTTTGTAGCCAAAGGAAGGACAAGGAGGCTCAGAGAGGTCAATTAGGTGACTTTCTTGAGGCCACTCAGCTAGAATGAACTGAAATAAAGTTGCAAATTTAGATTTTCTAGCCCACCTGGAAGCCCTTGTATTAAGTCTTGAAGAAACGATAGGATCTTGAATGGTAGAGAGTTATGAGAGCATACTGGGCTAAGGGCATAGCCTAAGTGAATCCATTTCTAGGCTTCTAATCTATTGATGGCATTTCTATTAGTGAGGTTCCTATGATGAATGCTGAATCACTCAAAGCAGAGGAAGAGAAAGATTAATGATAAAAAAGAGAGAGAGAGAGAAAGAAATAAAGCAAAGGAATCAAGCCTGAAACCAAAAGATGATAGTCAGATGAAAGATACTAATACAAACAGATCAGGCAAAAGCAGTGAGAGATCACACTGAACAGAAACTAGTCAAAAAGCTGGTGTCTACTGATTTGGAAACTTGCTGTTCACAGTTCAGACAGTGAACTGACAAAGACAGAAAGTAGTGAGGGGATAGGCACAAGAAATCGATTTGCAACTCTCTTTAAGTGAGGCAGAATAAGAAGGTGATATCACAGAGGCCAAAAATTAGAAAGAAAGAAAGAAAGAAAGAAAGAAAGAAAGAAAGAAAGAAAGAAAGAAAGAAAGAAAGAAAGAAAGAAAGAAAGAAAGAAAGAAAGAAAGAAAGAAAGGAAGGAAGAAAGAAAGAAAGAAAGAAAGAAAGAAGAAAGAAAGAAAGAAAGAAAGAAAGAAAGAAAGAAAGAAAGAAAGATCTTCATAAGAGCTTTGACTCAACCAAAAAAAAATAAATAAAAAGAAGAGAATGAGACAAAAATCAAGGCCTGTAGGATTACAAGAAGAACCCATCAGTTATTTCTTGTTTATGGCTTTCCTATACCTCTTCTATGGGCAAAGCTCTATGCTCAGCACTTCAAGGGTATAGAGCAATTGATAGGACATGGTTTCCACCTTAAAGTAACTTGTTGAGGAAGAGGAAGATCAAAGGAGACAGAACACAGAACGATGTTATTGTCTACTCTGTAGCTAGGACTACTTCTCTTAGAAATCATTTCAAAAATCCATTACGTTGGACTGCAAAAGTGGTACTTTGGATTGGATGACAGAAGAGACTTTCTGCTCCCTGATTTTCCTCATGCCTTTCCTTCCAGTGTGAAGGCTTCTGGATTGTTGACTAAAACCAAAGAATTCCACTGACAGAAAGGGAGACTGAGCTGGTAAAAATCCCATTGGGAAATCCCACCAGAGCTTGACTAAAACATTAATGCTAATTATGTCCTTATAACCTCATTAGAAAGGCATAAAAGGTAATGTTCTGATATTCCAGAAGTTCTTTCCAGTGTCTATCCTAAATACCTTCTGTTATTATTCCCTTCTGTCATGTTTTCAGAGATAGTGGTGACCATCTGGTGATCCTAAACAACCACCATTACATGGAAACACTGTTTTGGTTATTTGAAAATGAATTTTTAAGTTACTTGTGTATTATTGATATCAGAAAAGTTTGTTCTTTTTCCCCCCACCCTCATGTGATAAGTGGGGAAACTTTTGTGCTATAAGACAAAGTACTTATTTGATGTTATGTGATAAATTGGTGCTAAAGCCAAAGACATAATTTAATCTCTGCAATCCTGACCTTAGTTATATTCTAGCTGTCTAGATCTATGCTTTCTCTAACAGTGGTTGGTAGCTCTCTACTTCTCCACATTAATAGGATCCCTGGAAAGAAAGATCTAAAGAAGAGTTATAGCAGGAAGGAGCTATATTAATAGAAAATTTGTGGTAACAGGTAGGTCTCAGATCCCATTAAAAGGAAGACTATAAAAGAGAACTGCAGATAACTTATTTATAGAAATGGCAAGCAATTGCAAGAACTATTATTATAAGGGTGAGTTAAAAATGGATCTTCTGTTCATGTATCAAATTAGAGAGAGTGACTAAAATGTGGAAATATTGGTGATGGATGAGAGGGTGAAAATCCATGAATGTGTGACAATGTGGAAGATGGAGTATGACATGTAATGTACTCAGAAGATGAATCAGCTCAAAGGCAGCTTATTGGCAGGATGATTGCTAGCAAGGTTAGTTTGTGAGAAGAGTCCATGGTAGCTAGCTCTGCTATGACTAGATACATATGCAATACTTTATACATCCTGTCTTCTGTACTTATTTTCCTGGGATGCCCTCTGCCATCCTTTCTGTTTATCAAATACTTACTTTTCCTCTGACATACACATATTTTCCTTTTCAAAGCATTTTCTGGTTCTCTATTCCACTGGCTACACCCCTCATTGCTCTCTCAGTACCACACATATACTTCTATTGTCTTTATCACACACTATTGTAATTTTATGTTTACAAGTATCAGTTTTGTTCACCACATTTAGCTTATTTTTAATTAAAGTATAGTTGACACACAATGTTACATTGGGTGTACAACATAATGATTCATGTCTGTATGCTATGCTATGTTCACAAGTATAGCTACCATCTGTCACCATACAAAACTATTACAATACCATTGACTATATTCCCTATGCTGTACCTTTTATCATTCCATAACTGGCTTATTCATGACTTATTCATTCCATAACTGGAAGCCTGTATGTTCCACCCTCCTTCACCCATTCTGCCCAGCCTTCCACCCCCTTCCCTTCTGACAACCATCAGTTTATTCTCTGTATTTAGGGTTCTATTTCTGCTTTTTGTTTTTGTTTATTTATTTTTAGACTCCACAATAAGTGAAATCATATGGTACTTTTCTTTCTCTATTTGACTAATTTATCATAATACCTATATTTAGCTTCTTGAGGGCAGGAATCATATATTGCTCATTTGTGTCTATCCAGGGCCCCCAAACCAGGAGATCTATAAATATTGGTTGAATTAAGTAAATGAATGAAGCTGTCAAACTGGCCATTCTTCAGAGTAATGATTTATTTTAAAAGTAAAATCTTATCATTTCCCTGCTTCAAAACCTTCTGATAACTTCAAAACACACTTTGAATAAAACTCAAGTCCTTATCATGACTTAAAAGGTCTGCATGATCTGGTTTCTGCCCACCTCTACAGTTTCATGATCTCCTTGGTCTCTTTTTTATTATGTTCCAGCCCCAGTAGCTGTTTTATTGTTTGTCTCTGTAATCGAGGCCTTTATCAACCCCAGATTCTTTACATATGCTGCTCCCTCCATCTGAGCAATGCTGGTGAATATTCACTTATTCTTTAGGTCTTGGCTTAAATGGCACTGTATCAGAGAGGTATTCTCTGATTCCTTCTCCTGAATCTGAATTTGGTTGTACTGTTATTTTATTTCACATCACGGTTTGTAATTAGAAATTGTGATTCCTTTAATGTTGTTCCCTCCCATGCACCAGATTATAAATATAAAGTAGAATTTTTTGCCATTTTATTTACTAATCTAACCTCAGCACCAAGCACAATGGTTGACACATAGCTGGTGATCAAAAGAAGTATTCAATGAAAAGATGGATAGGCAGGTATATAAATGGAAAAATGTCAGGCATATCTGCTTTTAAGTCACCTGGGTGACCTCAGAGTCAGTCATTCTTAACACTGATCAAGTAGAGCAGGAATCAATCTTCTCAAGGCTCTATAATCTTCAATAGCTTGTTATTCTTCCACCTCCCACCCCCACCCTGACCAACCTGATAAAGGCTTTGACTAAAACAAAATAAAACAAATTTCTTCTCTGCTGCTTGATTATTTGTGGCTAAGTCTGTTCATTTACTAAGCACCTGGTAATCATCTACTTGATCATAAATTGTTTCATTTTTGCCTGTTCCAGAGTCCTCTCTAGTATGGAGGTTAAGACGTGATTGAAAGGAATTGGAGATTTCAAGGTGGAGAATAAAAAAAGGATAAAACACAGGGAGATTACTTTCCTGCAACCTTTCTAGGCAGGGACTCATAAAGTTAAAGCAGTAGTTCCCAAACTTAGCCGCATATTAGGTTCACCTACAAAGCTTTTAAATCTTTTGGTGTCCTGGTTCTACCCTAGGCCAGTTAAATCAGAACACCTGGGGATAGGAGCCAGGGATCAATATTTCTGTTATGGTAAAATACAAGGAATCAGTGTTTTTTAAGGATACCCAAGGGATTACAGTGTTCATCAAAATTTGGGCACTTCTGGCTTGAAGATGTCCTGGCCTCACTGTTGATATGATACATGACTCTCTGTATTAGCCTTTAGGTATCTCCTCGGTCTAACTCCAGATCCAAACCAACTCTGTGGAGATTTATATTAAACCCTAATTTTATTCAACCTCTTGGGAAGAAAATCAAACCAATTAGGATTTGTAGTCTTCCTGTTGCCATATAGACTGTCTCTCCTCATCTGTCATTGATCCAGAAAATGTCCATAAGCAACTTCCCATTTTCTTAGGTGTTTATGCAAGAGAAACCACCTCACAATTTCCAATGACAAATAGTGCGATTTACACAAACTACACACCTCCATTTCAAACACACTGACTTCTCTCTCTCTTTCCCCACCATAAATTAATTAAGTTAAACAGTGTGACAATTCCCCAAAAACTTAAGCATAGAATTATTTTTTGAAAACACAATTTCACAAACCTAAGAGAATTGAAAATTAGTGGTCAAACAAAAGCTTGTACAAGAAAGTTCATAGAGCACTATATAAAATAACAAAAAGGCAGAAGCAGCCCAAATATTCATCAACAAATAAACAAATTGTATATATACATAATGGAACATTTTTCAGTCAGAAAAAGGAATAATATGCTGATATATGCTACAATATGGATGTACCTCCAAAACATTATACTAAGTGAAAGCATCCAGCCATAAAAGGTCACATATCATGTGATTCTATCTATATGAAATATCCAGAATAAGCAAATACATAGAGACAAAACACAGACTGATGGTTGCAAAAGACTGGGGAAAGGGAGGAATAGAAAGAAACTGTTCAATGGGTATGGGGTTTTACTTTGAGTGATGAAAGATTTTGGAAGTAGGTAGAGGTGGTGGTTGCACAACACGGTGAATGTACTAAATGTCATTGAATTGTTCACTTTAAAATGGTTAATATTATGCTATGTGGATTTTACCTCAATAAATTATTTAAAATAAATAAGACTTAGGTTTAAGTATTAATTAGTCATCCCAATGGCTTTGCCTCCATCAACCACTACCAAATGGTTTGGAGTGGGATATGATTTATTATTATTCCCAAACCTACCTCCAGCATGGTTACTGTTTATTCTTTTTTACTTTTAGTTTTCACTTTATCTTGAGTTTCAGCTCTAGTATAGGTAGCAGTGGTAGAATAGGAAATACACTGAACCAGAATTCAAGAGGCCAATGTTCTATTCCTGGAACTAGGTCAACTTGGGCATGTTTCTTTTCTTCCATGAGCCTTGGTTTCACCATCTATGACTTAGCACCCTCTCAGTGATGTTGTGAGAACAAAGTAAGACATGAAAGTAAATACTAAATAGACATGAAAATGTCCCACTACATGTCTAGGAAGGCTAACAAGGACACTGGGAATCTCCATTTTCTTTTCTAAATAGAGAATGAATTACTTCTTTACTAGTCGCAATTTGTAAATGAGTAATATATTCTTGGGTATATTTTTATCTTCACATCCTTTGAAGCAAATTTCCTAATGAGAAAATTGATTGTAATTGTTTTTTATTTAAAAAAATCAACACCAATCTTCTCTCTAAACAGACATATACACATAATACTATTTACATTTACACCGTTATCTTTTAAGAAAGCTCAAACACATAGCTTACCTGGACATTAAATTACTACTTAGGAAAAAAAAAGCAGAACAAAGGAACTCCCAAGAGATCAAGGAGTCCCTCTCCTTGTTTTCACTAAGTTTATTTCCCCTAACACAATCCCGACATCTTAGCTTTGGAAACTACCCTTTGTCTCATCTAGCTAATTGCCATATTTAATCTATAATATTTTATGAAAATACTACATCTTATTCATTCTTTTATACCTCAGAGCACCTAGAAGTACATCTGGCCTATAATAGGAACTTAGTAAATGAATAAAACAAATAATTCAATCTATCAATACCCCCAGAGCAGTGGTGGAAGGTATGATGCTCATTTTCTCATTGGTAGAAACTGCAACTACAGAGAGGCTAGGAAATTGTCCCAAAACCATGGAAAATATTCTCACTTCAACTGTGCTCTGTTATAATCAATGCTTTGGGAAAATAGATCAAACGGTTACATAGGATAATTTCCTTATTAAAGTTAAGTCAATCCATAGTAAAATTCCATATCAGATTAGTACACAAAACACCATGAATATTGGAAAAAGATAATTACTAGCAGGAGCTACCATGAGTTCACTAAAAATAAATTATGCCAAGGCTATCGCTTATGGAAAATGAAATTGGCACATTGGAGAGAGGATCTGTTGAAAAGGTGTATCTGAATTTCATCAAGGCACTAACAAACTCTATTGTACATTTATAAGGCCACAAGAAAAAAAAAGAACTGATTGGAATATATTTATGCATATCTTTAGCTGGTAAACATATCCAAAGATTCCATTTATCAGGTCAATGTCAAACATTTTAGTCTCTGACTGATGATTAAAACAAGATTTTTTCCTTAAATAATTCAAGAATTGTGTTTTTAAAAAACTAAATATTGACACAAAAATGAACACACAGATCAATGGAACAGAACAGAGAGCCTAGAAACAAACTCATGC
Source organism: Zalophus californianus (assembly GCF_009762305.2). Lineage (NCBI taxonomy): Eukaryota > Metazoa > Chordata > Mammalia > Carnivora > Otariidae > Zalophus > Zalophus californianus. Next base: position 3,144,845 of record NC_045612.1, on the reverse strand, counting down.
ATACACGGTCAATTAATTATAACAAAGGAGCCAACAATATACATTGGGAAATGGATAGTCTCCTCAATAAATGGTTTTAGAAACACTGGAAAACCACATGCAAAAGAATAAATCTGGATCCCATCTTACACCATACACAAAAATGGACTCAAAGTGAATTAAAGATGTAAATATAAGCCCTAAAACAATAAAAGCTCTATGAGAAAACATAGGGGGTAAGCTACTTAACACTGATCTTGGCAAAGAATTTTTTTGGAATTTGACATCAAAAACAAAGGCAATAAAAGCAAAAATATACCCAGAGAAAATGGTGGAGTAGGAGAACCCCAAGCTCACCTCATCCCATGGATACAACTAAACGTCAGTATCAGTGTAAATAACTCAGAAAATCAGGAAGACTGTCAGAACAGACTCTCCACAGCTAAATGTAGAGAAGAGCCCACACTGAAGAGGGTAGGAAGGGCAGAGATGTGGTGGGGAGCTAAACAGACCTGCAGGACTATCCACAGGAGGGAGGAATGCTGTGGATATGGAGAGGGGAAGAGAAACCAGCTCTCACACCAGGAGGCCCAGATGGGGAAGACAAATCCCCAATAACATTTGGCTTTGAAAAACAGAGGGGCCTAATATTGCAAGTTCTTAAAATCATCTTAAAACTTGGAAATTTAAAAATCAGTGGGCTCATTGCAAGACACGCAATGAGCATCAGGTGTTATACACAAGCAATGAATCATGGAACACTACATCAAAAACTAATGAAGTACTGTATGGTGACTAACATAACATAATAAAAAAATAGGAAAATAAAAAATAAAATAAAATAATAAAATAAAAATCAGTGGGCTGCTAGAAGAGCCAAAAGGGTGAGAGGAAACTGAGTCCCTGCCTTTAAAGAGACAACACAAAAAAAGCCCACGTAGATACAGTATAGAAGCAGCAATTTGAAAAATGAATGGGGTATACAGGAGGGAGATTTGTTTACTAATCTCAGAGCATGTGCTGGAGGGGCAGGGATTGTTAGGATACTTCTCCAGGAACAAAGGAGCTGGCAGTGCCATTTCCCTCCTCTGTCACCCAGCGCAAACACATGGACACCCATACGAACCAGTTCATCACCAACACTTGCTACCTAGTTCATTAACAGTTCACCATTTCCCCACATTCTTCTGCAGACATACCTCTTGTCCCAGGACATGACTCTCTGTCTCCTCCCACAGTGGACCCCCACAGACCTTGATAACACCATCTGCCCACCCCCTTCAACTTGGTCTGCCCAAGTCCCTTGTGGCTGAAGGTCCCTTCCGGATGGCTTGGACCTTGCTGGCACAGTGTGCCTTGCCCTGCATTTTCCTGCAGCTCACAGCTACTGCGTATCTGGCAAATAATGCCTGTTCATACTCAACCTAAGCCCAAGGCAGCCTCAGACTGGCCCACTAACAACACAGGGACCAAACATTGCCAAAAACAGGCAAAAAGAACCATGCAGACAACTGGACTGAAGGCAAAAGTGGCTCAGCCACAACAGGGCATATGCAACACACATAGGAGACATCTCTTAAGTGCCAAGTTCTGGTGACACGAAAAATTGCACTGCAGGGCACTTCAAGACTTCTTTTTCATAAGACCACTACTTTCAAGAGCAGGAGATGTACCTGATATTCCTAATACACAGAAACAGACACAGAGAATTAGACAAAATGAGAAAACAGTGGAATATGTCCCAGATGAAAGAACAGGACAAAATCACAACAAGAGATCTAAGCAAAAGAAAGATAAGTAACATGCCTGATAGAGAATTTAAAATAATGGTCATAAAGACACTCACTGGACATGAGAAAAGAGTGGAAGACCTCAGTGAGACCCTTAACAAAGAGATAGGAAACATAAAAAGGAACCAATCAGAGATGTAGAGCTCTATAAATGCAACTAAAAATACACTAGATAGAACAAAGAGTAGACAAGAGGAAGAACAAATCAGCAACCTGGAGGACAGAGTAAAGGAAAGCAATCAAGCTAAATGAGAGAGAGAAAAATAATAAAAAAATGAAAACAGACTTAGGGAACTCAGCAAAACCATCAAGCACATCCATCCGAATTAGAGGGATCCCAGAAGGAGAAGAGAGAAAAAAGGAGGCAGAAATTTAATTGAAGAAATAATAGCTGAAAATTCCCCAAATCTGGGAAAGAAAACAGAAATCCAAATACAGGAAGCACCAGCAATCCCCAAGAAAACCAACCCAAGGAGGTCTACCCCAAGACACATAGCAATTAAAATGGCAAAAAGTAGTGATAAAGAGAGAATTTTAAAAGCAGCAAGACAAAGAAAACATTTACATACAAAGGAAACCCCATAAGGCTTTCAGGTGATTTTTCAGCAGAAACATTGCCAGCCTGAAGAGAGTGGCATGATTTATTCAAATTGCTGGAAGAAAGAAACCTGCAGCAAGAATATCTAACAAGGCCATCGTGTAGAATAGGAGAGGTAAAGAGTTTCCTGGACAAACAAAAGTTAAAGGAATTCATAAACACTAAACCAGCCCAACAAGAAATGTTAAAGGGAACTCTTTGAGTGGAACAGAAAGGCCATAAGTAGGAGTAAGAAAAGTAGGAAACACAAAACCAATAAAATTATATCTAAAAAAATCAGGCAAGGGACTCACAAAATAAAAGGTTGTAAACTCTGACACCATATACCTTAAACATGGAGGAGAATGAGTAGCAAAGAATGGATTCAAACTTAAGGAACCATCAACTTAATATGGAATGCTATATGCATAAAATGATATACAAACCTAATAATAGGCACAAATCAAAAACCAGTAATAGATATGAAAAACATAAACAGGAGGGAACCCAAGTATATCACTAAAGGAAGCCAACAAAACATGAGAGAAGACAGCAAGAGAAGAAATGAAGAGAGAACTACGAAAACTACCATAAAACAAATAACAAAATGGCAATAAATACTTACCTATCAATAATAACTTTGAACGTAAATGGACTATATGGTCCAATTAAAAGACATAAGGTGACAGAATGGATTAAAAAAGCAAGACCCATCTATATGCTGCCTATAAGAGGCATATTTCAGACCTAAAGACACAGGCAGATTGAAAGTGAAGGGATGGAAAAACAATTGTCAGGCAAATGGAAGTGAAAATAAAGCCAGGTAGCAATATTTACATTGGACAAAATAGATGTTATTTTTTATTGAAGTTTTTATTTTAATGCCAGTTAGTTAATATACAGTGTTATATTAGTTTCAAGTATACAGTGTAGTAATTCAACAGTTCCATACATCACGCTGTGCTCATTAAGACAAGTGTAATCCATAATCCCCATCACCTATTTAACCAATCCACCCACCCCCTTCCCCCTCTCATAACCACGAAATTGTTCTCCATAATTAAGAGTCTGTTTCTTGCTTTACCTCTCTCTCCCCCTCTGCCTCTCCCACTCCCTCTCTTTCTCTCCACCCCTCATTTTTTTCCTTTGCTTGTTTGTTTTATCTTTGAAAGACAGTGATTTTTTAATTCTATTTAATATCTTTTTTCTTTCAAATTTTTATTTTAATTCTAGCTAGTTAACAAATAATATTGTTTCAGGTGTAGAATTTAGATATTAATCACTTACATACAACACCCAGTGCTCATTACAAGTACCCCGCTTAATCCCCATCACCTATTTAACATGTAGCCTCCACCCCACCCCAACTACCACCCCTCCAGTAACCTTCAGTTTGTTCTCTATATATTTTGATGTAGTATTCCATGATTCATTGTTTGTGTATAACACCCAGTGCTCCATGCAGTACATGCCCTCCATAATACCCATCACTGGGTTAAGCCAAAGCCCCACCGACCTCCCCTCTAAAACCCTTAGTTTGTTTCTCAGAGTCCATAGAATCTCATGCTTAGTCTCCCCCTCAGATTCCCCCTCCTTCGTTTTTCCCTTCCTACTATCTTCTTTTTTTTTTTTTTTTTAACATATAATGTATTATTTGTTTCAGAGGTACAGGTCTGTGATTCAACAGTCTTACACAATTCACAACACTCATCATAGCACATACCCTCCCCAATGTCTACCACCCAGCCACCCCATGCCTCCCAACCCCCACTACTTCAGCAACGCTCAGGTTGTTTCCTGAGATTAAGAATTCCTCATATCAGTGAGATCATATGATACATATCTTTCTCGGATTGACTTATTTCACTAAGCATAATAGCCTCCAGTCCATCCACGTCATTGCAAATGGCAAGCTTTCACTTTTTTGATGGCTACATAATATTCCATTGTATATATACCCCACATCTTCGTTATCCATTCATCTGTCGATGGACATCTTGGCTCTTCTGATACTTACGCTATTGTGGACATTGCTGCTATAAACATCAGGGTGCACATACCCCTTTGGATCCCTACATTTGTATCTTTGGGGTAAATACCCAGTAGTGCAATTGCTGAGTAATATGGTAGCTCTATTTTCAACTTATTGAGGAACCTCCATACTGTTTTCCAGAGTGGCTGTACAACCTTGCACTCCAACAACAGTGTAGGAAGAGCCCCTTGTTCCATATCGCTGCCAACATCTGTCATTTCCTGACTTCTTAATTTTAGCCATTCTGACTGGTATGAGGTGGTATCTCATTGAGGTTTTGATTTGGATTTCCCTGACGCCGAGCGATGTTGAGCACTTTTTCATGTGTCTGTTGGCCATTTGGATGTCTTCCTTGGAAAATGTTCATGTATTCTGTGCATTTCTTGATTGTATTATTTGTTTCTGGGTGTTGAGTTTGATAAGCTCTTCATAGATTTTGGATACTAGCCCTTTATCTGATATGTCATTTGCAAATACCTTCTCCCATTCTGTTGGTTATCTTTTGGTTTTGTTGACTGTCTCTTTTGCTATGCAAAAGCATTTTATCTTGATGAAGTCCCAATAGTACATTTTTGCCCTTGCTTCCCTTGACTTTGGCAATGTTTCTAGGAAGAAGTTGCTGTGGCTGAGGTCGAAGACGTTGCTGCCTGTGTTCTCCTTTAGGATGTTGATGGACTCCTGTCTCACGTTTAGGTCTTTCAACAATTTTCAGTCTATTTTTGTGTGTGGTGTAAGGAAATACTCCAGTTTCATTTTTCTGCATGGCACTGTTCAATTTTCCCAACACCATTTGTTGAAGAGACTGTCTCTTTTCCATTGGACATTCTTTCCTGCTTTGTCGAAGATGAGTTGACCATAGAGTGGAGGGTCCATTTCTGGGCTCTCTGTTCTGTTCCACTGATCTATGTGTCTGTTTTTGTGCCAGTACCATACTGTCTTGATGATGACAGCTTTGTAATAGAGCTTAAAGTCTGGAATTGTGATGCCACCAGCTTTGCTTTTCTTTTTCAACATTCCTCTGGGTATTCGGGGTCTTTTCTGGTTCCATACAAATTTTAGGATTATTTCTTCCATTTCCTTGAAAAAAGTAGATGGTATTTTGATAGGGATTGCATTAAATGTGTAGATTGCAATAGATAGCATTGACATCTTCACAATATTTGTTCTTCCAATCCATGAGCATGGAACTTTTTCCATTTCTTTGTGTCTTCCTCAATTTCTTTCATGATTATTTTATACTTTTCTGAGTACAGATTCTTTGCCTCTTTGGTTAGGTTTATTCCTAGATATCTTACGGTTTTGGATGCAATTGTAAATGGAATCGACTCCTTAATTTCTCTCTTCTGTCTTGTTGGTGTATAGGAATGCCACTGATTTCTGTACATTGATTTTATATCCTGCCACTTTACTGAATTCCTGTATGAGTTCTAGCAGTTTTGGGGTGGAATCTTTTGGGTTTTCCACATAAAGTATCATATCATCTGTAATGAGTGAGAGTTTGGCTTCTTCCATGCTGATTCAGATGACTTTTAGTTCTCTTTGTTGTCTGATTGCTGTGGTTAGGACTTCTAGTACCATGTTGAATAGCAGTGGTAATAGTGGACATCCCTGCCATGTTCCTGACCTTAGGGGGAAAGCTCTCAGTTTTTCCCCACTGAGAATGATATTCACTGTGGGTTTTTCATAGATGGCTTTTATGATATTGAGGTATGTACCCTCTATCCCTATACTCTTAACAATTTTGTTCAAGAATGGATGCCGTACTTTGTCAAATGCATTTTCTGCATCTATTGAGAGGATCATATGGTTTTTGTTCTTTCTTTTATTAATGTATTGTATCACATCGATTGATTTGCAGATGTTGAACCAACCTTGCAGCCCAGGGATAAATCCCACGTGGTCATGGTGAAAAATCCTTTTATTGTACTGTTGGATCCTATTGGCTAGTATTTTGGTGAGAATTTTTGCATCCATGTTCATCAGGGATAATGGTCTGTAATTCTCCTTTTTGATGGGGTCTTTGTCTGGTTTTCAGATCAATGTAATGGTGGCCTCATAAAACGAGTTTGGAAATTTTCCTTCCATTTCTATTTTTTGGAACAGTTTCAGAAGAATAGGTATTAATTCCTCTTTAAATATTTGGTAGAATTTCCCTGGGAAGCCATCTGGCCCTGAGCTTTGGTTTGTTGGGAGATTGTTGATGACTGCTTCAATTTCTTTAGTGGTTATAGGTCTATTCAGGTTTTCTATTTCTTCCTGGTTCAGTTTTGGTAGTTGATACGTCTCTAGGAATGCATCCATTTCTTCCAGATTATCTAATTTGCTGGCATATAGTTGCTCATAATATGTTCCTATAACTGTTTGTATTTCTTTGTTGTTGGTTGTGATCTCTCCTCTTTCACTCATGGTTTTATTTATTTGGGTAATTTCTCTTTTCTTTTTGATAAGTCTGGCCAGGGGTTTATCAATCTTATTAATTCTTTCAAAGCGCCAGCTCCTAATTCCATTGATCTGTTCTACTATTCTTTTGGTTTCCATTTCATTGTTTTCTGCTCTGATCCTTATTATTTCTCTTCTCCTGCTTGGTTTAGGCTTTATTTGCTGTTCTTTCTCCAGCTCCTTTAGGTGTAGGGTTAGGTTATGTATTTGAGACCATTCTTGTTTCTTGAGAAAGGCTTGTATTGCTATATACATTCCTCTTAGGACGGCCTTTGCTGCATCCCAACGATTTTGAACAGTTGTGCTTTCATTTTCATTTGTTTTCATGAATTCTTTTAAGTCTTCTTTAATTTCCTGGTTGACCCATTCATTCTTTAGTAGGATGCTCTTTAGCCTCCATGTATTGGAGTTCTTTACGACTTTCCTCTTGTGATTGAATTCTAGTTTCAAAGCATTGTGGTCCGAAAATATGCAGGGAATGATCCCAATCTTTTGGTACCATTTGAGACCTGATTTGTGACCTAAGATGTGATCTGTTCTGCAGAATGTTCCATGGGCACTAGAGAAGAATGTGTATTCTGTTGCTTTGGGATGGAATGTTCTGAATATATCTGTGAAGTCCATTTGGTCCAGTGTGTCATTTAAAGTCTTTATTTCCTTGTTGATCTTTTGCTTAGATGATCTGTCCATTTCAGTGAGGGGGCTGTTAAAGTCCCCCACTATTATTGTATTGTTGTCAATGTGTTTCTTTGCTTTTTTATTAATTGCCTTATATAATTGGCTGCTCCCATGTTAGGGCATAGATTTACAATTGTTAGATTTTCTTGTTGGATAGACCCTTTAAGTGTGATAGAATGTCCTTCCTCATCTCTTATTACAGTCTTTGTTTTAAAATCTAGTTTGTCTGATATAAGGATTGCCACCCCAGCTTTCTTTTGGTGTCCATTAGCATGGTAAATGGTTTTCCACCCCCTCACTTTTTCAATCTGGGGGTGTCCTTGGGTCTAAAATGAGTCTCTTGCAGACAGCCTATCAATGAGTCTTGTTTTTTTTATCCAATCTGATACCCTGTGTCTTTTGATTGGGGCATTTAGCCCATTTACATTCAGGGTAACTATTGAAAGCTATGAATTTAGTGCCATTGTATTGCCTGTAAGGTGACTGTTACTGTATGTTGTCTGTGTTCATTTCTGGTCTATGTTCCTTTTAGGTTCTCTCTTTGCTTCGAGGACACCTTTCAATATTTCTTGTAAGGCTGGTTTCGTGTTTGCAAATTCCTTTAGTGTTTGTTTGTCCTGGAAGCTTTTTATCTCTCCTTCTATTTTCAGTGACAGCCTAGCTGGATATAGTATTCTTGGCTGCATATTTTTCTCGTTTAGTGCTCTGAAGATATCATGCCAGTCCTTTCTGGCCTGCCAGGTGTCTGTGGATACATCTGTTGCCAATCTAATGTTTCTACCATTGTAGATTACAGATCTCTTCTCCTGATCTGCTTTCAGGATTTTCTCTTTGTCTCTGAGACTTGTAAGTTTTACTATTAGATGTTGGGGTGTTGACCTATTTTTATTGATTTTGAGGGTGGTTCTCTGTGCCTCCTGGATTTTGATGCGTGTTTCCTTCCCCAAATCAGGGAAGTTCTCTGCTATAATTTGCTCCAATATATCTTCTGCCCCTCTCTCTCTTTCTTCTTCTGGTATCCTAGTTATTCTAATATTGTTTCATCTTATGGTATCACTTATCTCTCGAATTCTGCCCTCATGATCCAGTAGTTGTTTATCTCTCTTTTTCTCAGCTCTTTATTTTCCATCATTTGGTCTTCTATATCATCAATTCTCTGTTCTGTCTCATTTATCCTAGCAGTTAGAGCCTCCATTTTTGACTGCACCTCATTAATAGCCTTTTGGATTTTGACTTGGTTAGACTTTAGTTCTTTTGTTTCTCTAATATCTTCCATGCTTTTTCAAGCCCAGCTAGTATCTTTATAATTGTTATTCTGAACTTTAGTTCTGACATTGTACTAATGTCCGTATTGATTAGGTCCCTGCCAGTCGGTACTACCTCTTGTTCTTTTTTTGTGGGGGGTGATTTTTTTCTATCTTATCATTTTGTCCAAAGAATAGATGAATGAGAGAACAAAATGCTATGAGGGTAACAACAACCCCAAGAAAATATACACTAAGCAAATCAGAAGATACCTGAAATCAGGGGAAAAGAAAAGGAAAGAAAGAAAAAAGAAAAAAAAGAATATGATCAAATATGATCAGGCTGGTGAATAGATCCGTGCCACATACTAGATTTTTGGCATATTTTGGTCTGTTAGAAGAAACTGCCTCCCAAAATTTTAAAGAAAGAAAAGCTTATATGTATCAAAATAAGGTTAAATATGATGAAGGGATGGAATTTGACTGTAAAGATGAAAAGTATAAATGATTTTATAAAAGGAAGTGATAAGATAAGAAGATGGTTGAAAAAAGAAAGAAGAAAAACTAAAAAAAAAAAAAAGGAGAGAATGTGATCAGGCAGGAGATTAGAACAAAGCCATACACTAGAGATTTAGGGTATATTTTGGTCTGTTAGAAGAAACTGTGTCCCAAAATTTTAAAGAGAGAGCAACTTATATATATAACAAAAATAAGGTTAACTATAATGAAGGGATAGAATATGACTCTAAAAATGAAAAATAAAAAAGATTTTTAAAAAAGGGATTGATAAGATGTTGGTTGAAAAAGGGAAAAAGAAAATTTCAAAAAAAAAAGAAAAGTTAAAAAATTAACTTTGAAAGACTAAAGAATCAGGGAGGGGAAAGCCATGAATTCTATGTGCTGGATTCCCCTAGTGCTGGCATTCTGCCATTCTCATTAATAGGTAAACTGGGTCTTGGCTGGCTGTTCATGCTGATCTTCTGGGGGAGGGGACTGTTGCAGTGGTTCTCAAATGTCTTTCCTGGAGGTGGAATTGCCCCGCCCTTGCCGGGGACTGGGCTAAGTAATCTGCTCAGGTTTGCTCTCCATAGCTTTTGTTCCTTGCAAGCTTTCAGCACAGCTTTGGAGGACGAGAGTGGAAATGGTGGCCTCCCAATCTCCACCCCAGAGGAGCTAAAAACTCAGGGCCCCACTCCTCAGTGAGCCCCCAGAGAAAAGCAGTCAATCACTCCCGTCTCCCTGGTCTCCAGCCGCACTCTGTGCTCAACCAGCCTGTGACCATGCATTTCTATCTCTGGCACCTGACCCCGTTTGGAGTCTCCAAACCCAGCAGATTCCTGTGGTGCACTCCCATGCCACTCCTCCTGGGGGAGGAAGGGGAGTCTCCCCGGATATGCCACTTGTTGGGTCCCTGCTGGAAGAGCAGTGGCCCAACTGGGCTGCAGATCACAGTTTATGGCAACCCCGAGCTGAAAGCCCACTCCTCGGCTCTGTCTTTGCAGCCGGCTTCCCTGCTCCAATACCTGGTAGCTGTGTCACACTCAGGCACCTCCAGTCTTTCTGTGATCCCAAGAGTCCCGAGACCACACAGTCCCAGTGAGGGTTCCACCCCCTGCTTAGCCACTGGAGTGACATCCCTCAGTGGAGCAGACTTCTAAAAGTTCTGATTTTGTGCTCTGCTGCTCTATCACTTGCCGGTAGCCGTCTATCTTTCCAAATATCACCTCGGATTCACTTCGCATGTCCTACCTTCCAAAACATGGTCGCTTTTCTGTTCAGAGAGTTGTTGCTATTCTTTTCTTCGATCTCCTGTTGATTTCATAGGTGTTCAGAATGGTTTGATCCATATCTAGCTGAATACCTGGGACCAGACGAAATTTAGTTCTCCTACTCCTCCACCATCTTCCAGTTCTCCATATTTTAGAGTCTGTTTTCTGGTCTACCTCTTTTTCCCCCTATGTTCATCTGTTTTGTTTCTTAAATTCCACATATGAGTGAAATCATATGGTATTTGTTTTTCTCTGACTTATTTCACTTAGCATAATACTCTCTAGTGCTATCCATATTGTCGCAAATGGTAAGATTTCATTCATTTTATGGCTGAGTAATACTCCATTGTGTGTGTGTGTGTGTGTGTGTGTGTGTGTACATCTTCTTTATCCATTCATCTATTGATGGACACTTTCAGATCCTGGCTATTCTAAATAATGTTGCTATAAACACAGGGGTGCATATATCTCTTTGAATTAAGGTTTTGGGGTCAATGTCAAAGAAATTACTGCCTGTGTTTTCTTCTAGGATTTTGATGGATTCCTGTCTCACATTTTGGTTGTTAATCCATTTTGAATTTATTTTTGTGTATGATGTAAGAAAATAGTACACTTTCATTCTTTTGCATGTTGCTGTCCAGTTTTCCCAATACCATTTGAAGAGACTGCCTTTTTCCCACTGGATATTCCTTCCTGCTTTGTTGAAGAGGTTGCTGTCCAGTTTCCCCAACACTATTTGAAGAGACTGTCTCTTTCCCACTGGATATTCCTTCCTGCTTTGTTGATGATTAATTGACCATATAATAATGGGTTTATTTCTGGATTTTCTATTCTGTTCCATTGATCTATATATCTGTTTTTGTGCCAGCACTGTACTTCTTTGATTGCTACAGCTTTGTAACATAACTTAAAGCCCAGAATTGTTATGCCTCAAGCTTTGCTTTTCTTTTCAAGATTGCTTTGTCTATTTGGGGGTGTTTTGTGGTTCCATACAAAATGTCTGTTCTAGTTCTGTGAAAAATATTGGTATTTTCATAGGGATTGCATTCAATCTGTAGATTACTTTGGGTAGTATAGACATTCTAAAAATATTTGTTCTTCTGATCCGTGAGCATGGAATGTCTTTCCATCTCTTTGTGTCATCTTCAATTTCTTTCATCAATGTTTTATAATTTTCAGAGTACAGGTATTTCACCTCTTTGGTTAGGTTAATTCTCAGGTATCTTATTATTTTGGTTGCAATTGTAAATGGGATTGTTTTCTTAATTTGGATAAAATAGACTTTAAAAAAGACTGTAATAACATACAAAGAAGGACACTACTTAAGGGAACAATCCAACAAAAAAATTAACAATTGTAAATATTTATGCACCCAACATGGGAGCAATCAAATACATATAGCAGTTAATAACAACATAAAGGAAGTAATTGATAGTAATACAATAATAGTAGGGGACATTAACACCCCATTTACATCAAAGGATAGATCATCCAGACAGAAAATCAACAAGGAAACAGTGGCTTTTAATGACACAATGGACCAGATGGATCTAACAGATATTTTCAGAACATTGCATTCTAAAACAGCAGATAACACATTCCTTTCAAGTGCACATGGAACATTCTCCAGAATATATGACAAAACAAGTCTCAACAAATCAAAAAACATGGAAGTCATACCATACATCTTTTCTTATCACAATGCTAAGAAACTAACAATCAACCACAAGAAAAATCTTGAAGGTTAAATAGCATGCTACTAAACAATGAATGGATCAACCAAGAAATCAAAGGGGAAATAAAAAAAAATACCTGTAAACAAATGAAAATCAAAACACAATGGTTCAAAACTTCTGGGAGGCAACAAAAGCAGTTCTAAGAGGGAAGTTTATAGCAATACAGACCTACCTCAAGAAGCAAGAAAAATCTCAAATAAACAACCTATCCTTACACCTCAAGGGAAAAAAAAAACCCAAATCCAGTCAAAGGAAGGAAATAATAAAGATCAGAGCAAAAATAAATGAAATAGAAACTAAAAAATGATAGAAGATATAAATGAAACCAGGAGCTCGTTCGTTGAAAAGATCAAAAAATTGATAAAACCTTTAGCCAGATTCATTAAAAAAAATGACTGAGGGCTCAAATAAACAATATCAGAAATGAAAGAGGCAAAATAACAACCAACATCAGAGAAATACAAAGGATTATAAGAGAATGTGATGAAAAATTATATGCCAACAAATTGGATAACCTAGAAGAAATGGATAAATTCCTAGGAATATATAACCTCCCAAAACCAAATTGGGAAGAAATAGAAAATTTGAAAAAACTAATTACCAGACTGAAATAGACTGAAATCGAATCAGTAATTTAAAAAACTCCCAACAAACAGGAGGGCGGAGCAAGATGGCGGAGGAGTAGGAGACCTAGATTTCGTCTGGTCTCAGGAATTCAGCTGAATAGGGATCAAACCATTCTGAACACCTACGAACTCAACAGGAGATCAAAGAGGAGAGTAGCAACACCTCTCTGAACAGAGAAGCGACCACTTTCTGGAAGGTAGGACGTGCGGAGAAGTGAATCCAAGGCGATATTCGGGAGGATAGATGGCGGGGGAGGGGCCTCCACCGGCCGCTTCTGGCAAGTGATTGAGCACCAGAGCACAAAATCGGAACTTTTAGAAGTCGGCTCTGCTGAGGGACGTCGCTGCAGTGGCTAAGCAGGGGGTGGAATCCTCCCGGGACAGTGTGGTCTCAGGACCCTCGGGGTCACAGAAAGACCGGGGGTGCCTGAGTGCGCCAGAGCTCCCAGGTATCAGAGCGGGGAAGCCGGCTGCAGAGACGGAGCCGAGGCGCGGGCTCTCAGCTCGGGGTTGCCATAAACTGTGATCCGTGGCCCAGTCGGGCCACTGCTCCTCCAGCAGGGACCCAACAAGCGGCAGAGCCGGGGAGACTCCCCTTCCTTCCCGGGGAGGAGTGGCGCAGAAACACACCGCAGGGATCTGCTGCGTTTGGAGACTCCACACAGGGTCGGATGCCAGAGATAGCAACGCTCGGTCACAGGCCGGGTGAGCACGGAGTACGGCCGGAGACCAGGGAGACGGGAGTGACTGCTTTTCTCTGGGGGCGCACTGAGGAGCGGGGCCCCGAGTTCTCAGCTCCTCCGGGTGGAGATTGGGAGGCCACCATTTTTGCCCTGGTCCTCCAAAGCTGTACCGAGAGCTTGCAGGGAACAAAAGCTCCTGAGAGCAAACCCGAGGAGCTTCCTTAGCCCGGACCGACAAGGGCGGAGCAATTCCGCCTCCGACAAAGACATTTGGAAACCACAGCAACAGGCCCCCCCCCCCCAGAAGATCAGCACGAACAGCCAGCAAGCCAAGACCAAATTTACCGATCAAGGAGAACGGGAGAACTCCAGCGCTAGGGGAATAATGCACATAGAATTCATGGCTTTTTTTTACCATGATTCATTAGTTCATCAAAGTTAATTTTTGTTAACTGTTTTTTTTTATTTTTCTTTTTCCCTTTCTCAACCAACATCTTATCAATCCCTTTTTTTAAAAAAAAAACATTTTTTATTTTTCATTTTTAGAGTCATATTTTATCCCTTCATAGTAGTTACCCTTATTTTTGGCATATATATATAAGTTGTTCTCTCTTTAAAATTTTGAGATACAGTTTCTTCTAACAGATCAAAATATACCCCAAATCACTAGTGTATGGCTTTGTTCTAGTCTCCTGCCTGATCACATTCTCTTCCTTTTCCTTTTTTTTTTTCTTAAATCTTCTTCTTTCTTTTTTCAAACAACTTCTTATCTTATCAAGTCCTTTTATAAAATCTTTTATAATTTTCATCTTTACAGTCATCTTCCATCCCTTCATTGTATCAACCCTTATTTTGTACATATATGTCTTTCTTCCTTTAAAATTTTAGGAGGCACTTTTTTCTACCAGACCAAAATACGCCCAAAATCTAGTGTGTGGCACTGATCTATATACTAGCCTGATCATATTTGATCATATTCTGCTTTTTTTGTATTGTTCTGTTTTTGTTTTTATCTTTTTTTTCATTTTTTTCTCTTTCTTTTTTCTTTCTTTCCCTTTCTTTTCCCCTGGTTTCAGGTCTTTTCTGATTTGTATACAGTATATTTGCTGGGGACGTTGTAAACCTGTTAGCATTTTGTTCTCTCATTCATCTATTCTCCTCTGGACAAAATGACAAGACAAAAAAAATCACCTCAGCAAAAAGAACAAGAGGTAGTACCGTCAGCCAGGGACCTACTCAATACGGACATTAGTACGATGTCGGACCTAGAGTTCAGAATCAGGACTTTAAAGATACTAGCTGGGCTTGAAAAAAGCGTGGAAGTTATTAGAGAAACCCTTTCTGGAGAAATAAAAGAACTAAAATCTAACCAAGTCGAAATCAAAAAGGCTATTGATGAGGTGCAATAAAAAATGGGGGCACTAACTGCTATGATAAATGAGGCAGAAGAGAGAATCAGCAATATAGAAGACCAAATGATGGAAAATATAGAGGCTGAGAAAAAGAGAGAGAAACAACTACAGGATCACGAGGGCAGAATTTGAGAGATAAGTGATACGATAAGACGAAACAACATTAGAAAAATTGGGATCCCAGAAGAAGAAGAGAGAGAGGGGGGGGCAGAAGGTATATTGGAGCAAATAATAGCAGAGAACTTCCCTAATGTGAGGAAGGAAACAGGCATCAAAATCCAGGAGGCACAGAGAACCCCTCTCAAAATCAATAATAATAGGTCAACACCCCGACATCTAATAGTAAAACTTACGAGTCTCAGAGACAAAGAGAAAATCTTGAAAGCAGCTCGGGAGAAGAGATATGTAAACTACAATGGTAGAAACATTAGATTGGCAACAGACCTATCCACAGAGACCCGGCAGGCCAGAAAGGACTGGCAAGATATCTTCAGAGCACTAAACGAGAAAAATATGCAGCCAAGAATACTATATCCAGCTAGGCTGACATTGAAAATAGAAGGAAAGATAAAAAGCTTCCAGAACAAACAAAAACTAAAGGAATTTGCAAACACGAAACCAGCCCTCCAAGAAATATTGAAAGGGGTCCTCTAAGTAAAGAGAGAGCCTAAAAGCAGCAAAGATCAGAAATGAACACAGACAACATACAGTAACAGTCACCTTACAGGCAATACAATGGCACTAAATTCATACCTTTCAATAGTTACCCTGAATGTAAATGGGCTAAATGCCCCAATCAAAAGACACAGGCTATCAGATTGGATTAAAAAACAAGACCCATCCATCTCCTGTCTGCAAGAGACTCATTTTAGACCCAAAGACACCCCCAGATTGAAAGTGAGGGGGTGGAAAACCATTTACCATGCTAATGGACACCAAAAGAAAGCTGGGGTGGCAATCCTTATATCAGACAAACTAGATTTTAAAACAAAGACTGTAATAAGAGATGAGGAAGGACATTCTATCACACTTAAAGGGTCTATCCAACAAGAAAATCTAACAATTGTAAATCTATGCCCTAACATGGGAGCAGCCAATTATATAAGGCAATTAATAAAAAAGCAAAGAAACACATTGACAACAATACAATAATAGTGGGGGACTTTAACAGCCCCCTCACTGAAATGGACAGATCATCTAAGCAAAAGATCAACAAGGAAATAAAGACTTTAAATGACACACTGGACCAAATGGACTTCACAGACATATTCAGAACATTCCATCCCAAAGCAACAGAATACACATTCTTCTCTAGTGCCCATGGAACATTCTCCAGAATTGATCACATCCTAGGTCACAAATCAGGTCTCAACCGGTACCAAAACACTGGGATCATTCCCTGCATATTTTCAGACCACAATGCTTTGAAACTAGAACTCAATCACAAGAGGAAAGTCGGAAAGAACTCCAATACATGGAGGCTAAAGAGCATCCTACTACAGAATGAATGGGTCAACCAGGAAATTAAAGAAGAATTAAAAAAATTCATGGAAACCAATGAAAATGAAAACACAACTGTTCAAAATCTTTGGGATACAGCAAAGGCAGTCCTGAGAGGAAAGTATATAGCAATACAAGCCTTTCTCAAGAAACAAGAAAGGTCTCAAATACACAACCTGACTCTACACCTAAAGGAGCTGGAGGAAGAACAGCAAATAAAGCCTAAACCCAGCAGGAGAAGAGAAATAATAAAGATCAGAGCAGAAATCAATGAACTAGAAACCAAAAGAACAGTAGAACAGATCAACGAAACTAGGAGCTGGTTCTTTGAAAGAATTCACAAGATTGATAAACCCCTGGCCAGACTGATCAAAAAGAAAAGAGAAATGACCCAAATCAACAAAATCATGAATGAAAGAGGAGAGATCACAACCAACACCAAAGAAATACAAACAATTATAAGAACATATTATGAGCAACTCTATGCCAGCAAATTAGATAACCTGGAAGAAATGGGAGCATTCCTAGAGATGTATCAACTACCAAAATTGAACCAGGAAGAAATAGAAAACCTGAACAGACCTATAACCACTAAGGAAATTGAAGCAGTCATCAAAAATCTCCCAAGAAACAAAAGCCCAGGGCCAGATGGCTTCCCAGGGGAATTCTATCAGACATTTAAAGAAGAATTAATACCTATTCTCCTGAAAGTGTCCCAAAAAATAGAAATGGAAGGAAAAGTTCCAAA
Source organism: Zalophus californianus (assembly GCF_009762305.2). NCBI lineage: Eukaryota > Metazoa > Chordata > Mammalia > Carnivora > Otariidae > Zalophus > Zalophus californianus. The sequence goes on along the minus strand of NC_045612.1, from coordinate 3,127,632 downwards.
CTCATTTTATGAGGCCAGCATTACCTTGATCCCAAAACCGGACAAAGACCCCATCAAAAAGGAGAATAACAGACCAATATCCTTGATGAACATTGGTGCAAAAATTCTCACCAAAATACTAGCCAATAGGATCCAACAGTACATTAAAAGGATTATTCACCACGACCAAGTGGGATTTATCCCTGGGCTGCAAGGCTGGTTCAACATCCGCAAATCAATCAACGTGATACAATACATTAACAAAAGAAAGAACAAGAATCATATGATCCTCTCAATAGATGCAGAAAAAGCATTTGACAAAGTACAGCATCCTTTCTTGATCAAAACTCTTCAGAGTATAGGGATAGAGGGTACATACCTCAATATCATAAAAGCCATCTATGAAAAACCCACAGCGAATATCATTCTCAATGGGGAAAGGCTGAGAGCTTTTCCCCTAAGGTCAGGAACGCAGCAGGGATGTCCACTATCACCACTGCTATTCGACATAGTATTAGAAGTCCTAGCCACAGCAATCAGACAACAAAAAGAAATCAAAGGCACCCAAATCGGCAAAGAGGAAGTCAAACTCTCACTCTTTGCAGATGATATGATACTCTATGTGGAAAAGCCAAAAGACTCCACCCCAAAACTGCTAGAACTCATACAGGAATTCAGTCATGTAGCAGGATATAAAATCAATGCACAGAAATCAGTGGCATTCCTATACACCAACAACAAGAGAGAAGAGAGACAAATCAAGGAGTCGATCCCATTTACAATTGCACCCAAAACCATAAGATACCTAGGAATAAATTTAACCAAAGAGGCAAAGAATCTGTACTCAGAAAACTATAAAATACTCATGAAAGAAATTGAAGAAGACACAAAGAAATGGAAAAATGTTCCATGCTCATGGATTGGAAGAACAAACATTGTGAAGATGTCAAGCTACCTAGAGCAATCTACACATTCAATGCAATCCCCATCAAAATACCATCCACTTTTTTCAAAGAAATGGAACAAATAATCCTAAAATTTGTATGGAACCAGAAGAGACCCCAAATAGCCAGAGGAATATTAAAAAAGAAAAGCAAAGCTGGCGGCATCACTATTCCGGACTTCCAGCTCTATTACAAAGGTGTCATCATCAAGACAGTATGGTACTGGCACAAAAACAGACACATAGATCAATGGAACAGAATCGAGAGCCCAGAAATGGACCCTCAACTCTATGGTGAACTTATCTTTGATAAAGCAGGAAAGAATGTCCAACGGAAAAAAGACAGTCTCTTCAACAAATGGTGTTGGGAAAATTGGAGAGCCACATGCAGAAGAATGAAACTGGACCATTTCCTTACACCACACACAAAAATAGACTCCAAATGGTTGAAAGACCTAAATGTGAGACAGGAGTCCATCAAAATCCTAAAGGAGAACACAGGTAGCAACCTCTTCGACCTCAGCCGCAGCAACTTCTTCCTAGAAACATCGCCAAAGGCAAGGGAAGCAAGGGCAAAAATGAACTATTGGGATTTCATCAAGATAAAAAGCTTTTGCACAGCAAAAGAAACAGTCCACAAAACCAAAAGACAACAGACAGAATGGGAGAAAATATTTGCAAATTACATATCAGATAAAGGGCTAGTATCCAAAATCTATAAAGAACTTAACAAACTCAACACCCAAAGAACAAATAATCCAATCAAGAAATGGGCGGAAGACATGAACAGACATTTTTCCAAAGACATCCAAATGGCCAACAGGCACATTAAAAAGTGCTCAACATCGCTCGGCATCATGGAAATCCAAATCAAAACCTCAATGAGATACCACCTCACACCCGTCAGAATGGCTAAAATTAACAAGTCAGGGAATGACAGATGTTGGCGGGGATGTGGAGAAAGGGGAACCCTCCTACACTGTTGGTGGGAATGCAAGCTGGTGCAACCACTCTGGAAAACAGTATGGAGGTTCCTCAAACAGTTGAAATTAGAGCTACCATTCGATCCAGCAATTGCACTACTGGGTATTTACCACAAAGATACAAATGTAGGGACCCGAAGGGGTACGTGCACCCCAGTAGTTTATAGCAGCAATGTCCACAATAGCCAAACTGTGGAAAGAGCCAAGATGTCCATCGACAGATGAATAGATAAAGAAGATGTGGTATATATACACAATGGAATATTCTGCAGCCATCAAAAGGAATGAGATCTTGCCATTTGCAACGACGTGGATGGAACTGGAGGGTGTTATGCTTAGTGAAATAAGTCAATCAGAGAAAGACATGTATCATATGACCTCACTGATATGAGGAATTCTTAATCTCAGGAACAAACTGAGGGTTGCTGGAGTGGTGGGGGGTGGGAGGGATGGGGTGGCTGGGTGATAGACATTGGGGAGGGTATGTGCTACGGTGAGCGCTGTGAATTGTGTAAGACTGTTGAATCACAGATCTGTACTTCTGAAACAACGCAACATATTTTAAGAAAAAAGAAAAAGAAGAAGATAGCAGGAGAGGAAGAATGAAGGGGAGTAAGTCAGAGGGGGAGACGAACCATGAGAGATGATGGACTCTGAAAAACAAACTGAGGGTTCTGGAGGGGAGGAGGGTAGGGGGATGGGTTAGCCTGGTGATGGGTATTAAAGAGGGCACATTCTGCATGGAGCACTGGGTGTTATGAACAAACAATGAATCGTGGAACACTACATCAAAAACTAATGATGTAATATATGGTGATTAACATAACAATAAAAAATTTTAAAAAAAGAAAAAAGAAAAAAGAACACACACACACACACACACAAAAACTCCCAACAAACAAAAAACCAGGACCAGATGGCTTCACAGGGCAATTCTATCAAACATTTAAAGAAGAGTTAATTCTTATTTTCTCAAACTCTTATAAAAAAAAAGAGGAAAAAAAACCTTCCAAATTTATTGTATGAGGCCAGCATGACCCAGCATACCAAAGCCATATAAGAAACCACAAAAAAAGAGAACTACAGGCCAGTAACTTTGATGAACACAGATGCAAAAGTCCTCAACAAAATACTAGCAAACAAAATGCAACAATACATTAAAAAAAATCATTCACCATGATCAAGTGGGATTTATTCCTTGGACACAAATGTGGTTCAATATTCACAAATTAATCAACAAGATACTTCATTTCAAGAGAAAGACTACAAACCATATGATTGTTTCAATAGATGCAATAAAAGCATTTGACAAAGTACAATATCCATTCAAGATTAAAACCCTCTACAAAGTAGGTTTAGAGGGAATATACCTCAACATAATAAGGGCCATAGATGAAAAACCCATAGTTAACATTATACCCAATAGTGAAAAACTGAGACTTTCCCCTCTAAGTCAGGAAGAAGACAAGGATGTCCACTCTCACCACTTTTATTCAACATAGCACTGGAAGTCCTAGCCACAGCAATCAGACAACAAAAAAGAATAAAAGACATCTAAATTGGTAAGGAAGAAGTATCACTTTCATTAATTACAGATGACATCATACTATAGAGAACCCTAAAGGCTCCCACCCCCCCCAAAAAAAAACCAACTAGTAGAAGAAATAAATGAATTCAGTAAGGTTGCAGGATACAAAATTAATATACAGAAATCCACTGCGTTTCTATACAGTAATAATGAAGTAACAGAAAGGGAAATTAAGAAAACAACCCCATTTACAACTGCACCACAAAGACTTAACACCCACAAATCAACTTAACCAAGGAAATGAAATATCTGTACCCTGAAAACTATAAAATATTTTTTACAAAATTGAAGACAACACAAACAAATGGAAAGATATCCCAAGCTCATAGATTAGAAGAACATATATAGTTAAAATGTCCATACTACCAAAAACAACCTACAGATTGAATGCAATCCCTATCAAAATACCAGCAGTATTTTTCATGGAACTAGAAGAAAAAAATCCTAAAATTAGTAGGGAACAACGAAAGGCCCTGAATAGCCAAAGCAATCTTGGAAAAGAACAGACCTGGAGGTATCATAATCCCATTTTTGAGGATATACTACAGACCTATAGTAATGAAAACAGTATGGTACTGGCACAAAAACAGACACACATATCAGTGGAACAGAATAGAGTGCTCAGAAATAAAACCACAAATTAATCTTTGACAAAGGAGGCAAGAATATCCAATGAGAGAAAAGTCCCTTCAACAAATGATGTTGAGAAAACTGAACAGCTATATGTGAAAGAATGAAACTGTACCACTTTTTTACACTATCCACAAAAATAGACTCAAAGTGGATTAAGGACCTAAATGTGAGACCTGAAACCATAAAAATCCCAGAAGAAAGGACTGGCAGTAATTTCTCTGAACTTGGCCATAGCAACATTTTTGTCACTATGCCTTCTGAGGCAAGGGACACAAAAGCAAAAATAAACTATTGAAACTACATCAAAATAAATGCTTCGGGGTGCCTGAGGCTCAGCTGGTTAAGCATTTGCCTTCAGTTCAGGTCACGATCCTGAGGTCCTGGGCTCAAGGCCCGAGTAGGACTCCCTGCTTAGTAGGGAGTCTACTTCTTCCTCTCCCTCTCCCTCTGCCCCTCCCTGCTGCTTGTGCTTGCTCTCTCTCTCTCTCAAATAAATATTTTAAAAATTAAATTTAAAAAATGCCTCTCCATAGTGAAGGAATCAATCAACAAAACAAAAGGACAACCTACTGAATGGGAGAAGATATTTGCAAATGATATATCTGATAAAGGGTTAGTATCCAAATATATATTAATATCTTATATAACTCAACACCAAATAATCCAATTAAAAAATGGGCAGAAGACATGAATACACATTTTCCCAAAAACATACAGATGACCAACAAGTAAATGAAAATATGATCAACATCACTCATCATTAGGGAAATGCAAATCAAAATACAGTGAGATATCACCTCACACTTGTCAAAATGGTTGAAATCAAAATGTCAAGAAACAAGTGTCAGCAAGGATGTGAAGAAAAAGTAATCCTCATGCATTGTTGGTGGGAATGCAGAGGGCTACCCCTCTTTCCACTGTGGAAAACAGTATAGAGTTTCCTCAAAAAATTAAAATTAGAACAACCCTATGATCCATTAATTCCATTACTGAGTATTTATACAAAGAATGCAAAAACACTAATTTAAAAAGATATATGCACCCCTATATTTATTGCAGCATTGTTTACAATGGCCAAAGTATGGAAGCAGTCCAAGTGCCCATAAATAGATGAATGGATAAAGAAGCTGTAGTATATATACACAACGGGATATTATCCAGCCATAAAAAGAATATTTTACCATTTGCAATAACAAGGATGGATCGAGAGAGTATAATGCTAAGCAAAATAAGTCAGAGAAAGACAAATACCGTATGATGTCAATCATATGTGGAACTAAAGAAACAAAATGAGCAGAGAAGGGAGAGACACAGAGGGAGAGAGAGGGGGGGAGAGAGAGAGAGAGAGAAACCAAGAGACGGACTCTTAACTATGGAGAACAAACTAATGGTGACCAAAGGGTACATGGGTAGGGGGATGGGTGACATAGGTGAAGGGGATTAAGAGTTCATGTATCATGATGAGCACCGAGTAAATGTACAGAATTGCTGAATCACTATATTGTACATACAAAACCAATATAACACCATGTTAACTATACTGGAATGAAAGAACAAACAAAGCTGGAGGTATCACAATACCTGAATTCAAGTTATAGTACAAAGCTATAGTAATAAAAACAATATGCCACTGGCATAGAAAAAGGCTTATAGATCAGCGGAACAGAATAAAGAATACAGAAAGAAATCTACATATTTATAGTCAACTGATCTTTGACAATGTTGCCAGGAATTTGCAATAGGGAAATAATTCTCTTCAATAAATGGTGCTGAGAAAACTGAATGTCCACTTGCAAAAGTATAAAAATGGGCCCCTACCTTATACTTATCACAAAAATTAAATTGAAATGGATTGAAGATTTAAATGCAAGACTTAAAACCATAAAATTTCTAGGAGAAAACATGGGGGAAAAGATCCTTGACATTGATCTATGCAATGATTTCTTGGATAAGTCACCAAAATAGAAGAAACAAGAACAAAATAAAGAAGTGGGACTGCATTAAACTAAAAGGCTTCTGCTCAGCAAAGGAAACAAATAAATTAAAAATATAACCCACAGAATGGGAGAAAATATTCACAAACCATATACTGAATAGGGGACTAGCATCCAAAATATATAACAAATCCCTACAACTCAATAACAAAAGAGAAAACAATCCAATTAAAAATGGGAAAAGGACCTGAATAGATATTTTTCTGAAGAAGACATACAAATGGCCAAAAGGCATGTGAAAAATCAACATCCCTGATCATCGGGGAAATGAAAATGAAAAGGACAATGAGATATCAACTCACACCTGTCAGAATGGCTAAAATCAAAAACTCAAGAAACAACAAGTATTGGCAAGGATCCAGTAATTGCACTACTTGGTATTTAGCCCCAAAATACACAAACACTAATTCAAAGGGATAATGCCTTTGTTTATTGCAGCATCACTTACAATAGCCAAATTGTGGAAACAGCTCAAGTTTCCATCAATAGATGAATGCATAAAGATGTGGGGTGTGTATACACACACACACACACACACACAGTGGAAAACTAGTTAGCCATAAAAAAGAATGAAATATTGTCATTTGCAAAAACATGGGTGGATCTGGGGAGTATAAGGCTAAGTGAATTAAGTCAGTCACAGAAAGACAAATACCATATGATTTCACTTATATGTGGAATTTAAGAAACAAAACAAATGAACAAAGAAAAAAGAAACAAACCAAAAAAATAGTCTTTTAACTATAGAGAGCAAACAGATAGTTACCAGTGGGGAGGTTGGTAGGGGGATGGGTGATGGGGATTAAGAGTACACTTCTCATGATGAGGGGTGAGTAATGTATAGAATTGTTGAATCACTGGGTGCCCAGGTGGCTCCGTCAGTTAAGTGTCTGACTCATGGTTTTAGCTCAGGTCATGATCTCAGGGTTGTGGGATTGAGCCCTGCCTCAGGCTCCATTCCCTCTCCCTCTGCCCCTCTCCTGCTCTCTCTCTCTCTCTCTCTCTTAAATAAATAAATAATAAAAACTTTAAAAACAAAAGAACTGTTGAATCACTATATTGTACACTTGAAGCTGATATAACACTGTATATTAAGTATACTGGAATAAAATTTAAAAAAATAAAAAAAGCAAAATAAGCAAGTGGAACTACATCCAACTAGCCTCTGCACAGCAAAGGAAACAGTCAGTAAAATGAAAGGCAACCTATGGAATAGGAGATAATATATGTAAATCATATATATGATAAAGGGTTAATATCTGAAGTAATTCACACAACTCAATAGCAAAAAAAAAAAAAAAAAACAATTTAAAAATGGGCAAAGAAACTGACTCAACATTCTCCCAAAGAAGACATACAAATGGTCAATAGATAATGTAAAAGGTGCTCAACAGCACAACTTACTGGGGAAATGCAAATCAAAAACCACAATGAGATATCACACTTGTTAATATGGCTATCATCAAAAAGATAAGAGAGAACAAATTTTGGCAAGGATATGGAGAATAGGGAACCCTTGCGCACTGTTGGTACAAATGCAAGTTGGTGTAGCCAGTATAGAATACAGTATGGAGGGCTCTCAAAAAATTAAATATAGAACCACCATATGATCTATCAACCCCATTTCTGGATGTGTTTGAAGGAAATGAAATTAATATCTGGAAGAAATAACTGTACCTCCATGTTCACTGTAACATTATTCATAATAGCCAAGACATGGAAACAACCTGTGTCCATTAGGAGATGAATGGATAAAGAAGATGTAATACACACACACACGGGACTACTATTCAGCCATTAAAAGATAGGAAATCCTGCCCTTTCAACAATATGGATGGATCTTGAGGGCATTATGGTAAATGAAATAAGTCAGAGAAAGACAAATACTGCCTGGTATCACTTATACATGGAATCTAAAAAAAAAGAAAGAAAATGTCAAACTCATGGAAAAAGAGAGTAGAAAAGTAGTTGCCCGAGGCTGGGGGTGGAGGAAATAGAGAGAGGTTGGAAAAAGGGTACAAATTTTTACTTATAAGACAAATTAGTTCTGAAGATCTAATGTAAAACATGGTGACTATAGTTGATAACACTGTATTGTAGAATTGAAATTTGCTAAGAGAGTAGAATTTAAGTATTTTCACAATGCCCCTCAGAAAAAGATAACATAAATAAGCTAATGGATGTGTTAATTAACTAGATGGGAAAAATCCTTTCACAATATATATGTATATCAAATAATCACAATGTATACTTTAAATATTTTATAATTTTGTCACTTATATTTCAATAAAGCTGGCAAATGACTTAAAAGATGTAGAAGACATGCTGATTCAAATACAGAGATAACATTAAGCTAGAAGAGATAGTCAATAAATTAAATAGCATAACTAAAACTTCAAAAGTTTTATGTGAGTTGAAATAAGAGAGAAATATATAGGATGAAATTTAATAAGGATAAATAGAAATTCCTGCATCTATATTCAAAAATATATAAGATTGAGGCAACTGGCTGGCCAACAGCCATGACAGTAAGATCCGGTGGATTTTATTTGATTAAAAAGCTCAAAGTAAACCAAGAGGGTAATGTCATCACCAAATAGACTAATTATATTTTAGGCTACATTAATAAAAGTATGATACATAAAATGGGAGAAATAATAGTCCTCATTGTATTGTGAAGTCTCTAGAAAACATCTAGAATATTGTGCTCAGTTCCAGAAAGTACAGCCTACATTGTACATTGTACACTGAAAGTTTCCAAAGCAGTATTTCCCAAGCTGATCTATGGATTACTTGCATGTAAGTGAGATGTTAATAGGTGTTTGGAGGTGAAGGTAAAGTCCCATGGTTACAAAAGACTACATACTAAAATTTCTTCCTACATATTCATAATTATTATTAAAACATTAAGGAATCTATATAGTCCTACATTAAAAACCTATTTGACTTTGTTAAGGTACCCAAATATTTGATAAAATAAAATCGTTTTTAAAAAGACTGGATCACTTACTGATTTCTCATAGGATATTAATATTTAGTGGAACACAGTTTGAAAAATTCTGACAGGAACAGTGATCAGGATTGTGAAAGGCCTTGAAACCAGATAGTATAAAGGATCTTGAAGACACTGAAGATAGAATTCCCCTCAAATATCTAGAGGCCCTTCATGTGAAAAGGGGAATAGATTTTAGAGGGCAAAAAGAATCAACTCCCTCAAAATAAGGGATAACTCTCGGATTAAAACTGCCCAATAATGGAAAGAACTTCCTACAGAGGTTTAAAGTGGGAATAACTACCTCACCTACTAGAAATACTCAAGTATAATCTAGATAGTTACCATTAGAGTTGCTACAAAAGGGATTATTATCCTGGAAGAGAGGTTGGTCCAGAAAAAGTTGGAAGTTCATAACATTCTGTGCCTCACTATCCAGCCTACAGATATTTCATGATTTAACAGACATTCAACTGTGTTTCTGAAATAGTGATTCAGGGCGCCTGGGTGGCTCAGATGGTTAAGCATCTGCCTTCGGCTCAGGTCATGATCACGGGGTCCTGGGATCGAGTCCCACATCAGGCTCCCTGCTCCTTGGGAGCCTGCTTCTCCCTCTGCTTCTCTCTCTCTCTCTCTCTCTCTCTGTCTCTCTCTCTCTCTCTCTCTCTCTCTCTCCCTCTCTCTCTCATGAATAAATAAATAAAATCTTTAAAAAATGAAATAGTGATTCAGTGATGAATTGAAACTCGTGATGGTGTTTACCCAGGGATACACAGGGTGTGCTCCTTGGTAAAGTAGGGATCAGGTGCCACACTTAATTTCATACTATCCAGTCATTGTACCCTAGGGGGCCAGGAAAGGATACACAGTGGGCAAGAACTTGTATGGCAGTAAGACAATAGATGTAGCACTTTAGAATCATCAAACAGAAGAATAAAAGAGCTGGAATCTAAACTCATTTACAGGTCATCAAGTAAAGGACAGGAATGGGTTTGCTCAAAATTAATAAGATATTGGTAGAAGAACTATCAATATAACTGAAGTCTTCTCTAAGTCCAAGACTATTTGCACCATGCCAAACCCCTGAGATCCTATGACAGGGGTTTATAATAATGTGGAGTCCTCTCAAGAAGGAACTTACCCTTTGGTTTTAATATAAATCTAATTAATGTTCAATAAAGCTATGTTTAGTCATTAAAATCTTTCCTGAGGAGTTAAGTGTCCCTTTGACCAAGTTTAGACTTGGTGTATTACACTGCCTCAAATCTTCTATAATTCCATCATTATGCCCAATAACTTGCTTATACATTTTCTATTTAACTCCTTTTTGCTAAAATAAAAATGCTTTAGTTATCTCCTGAACTGAAAAGCTGTCTTGGTTATTTTTAAGATTATATCTATCTTTCAATTGAACATTACTCTGTCAGATATGTTTATATGGCTTCTCTCTTCATAATTCATGGAGGAGAAAATGCTTACAACCATTCATTCATTCCTCTTGTCCCTTTTCCTGTGGAGAATGGAAGCTATTTCCCAAAAAGAATGTTATATTAAAATTGCCACTTGGGAGAGGTTTTACCCTTTCTGTCCATCTTGTGTTCATTATTTCAGTAAGCACCTGACAAGCACCTTCCTTCATAGTACTTAGATGGAAGAAAAGGAACAAAACTAACTCACACTCATTGAGTTTGCCTAGTGATTTATGTAATTTATTTTCTTAATCTCCAGAACAACCTGAAAAAATACATATCTCAACCCTGTTTTTACAGATGAGAAAAGACTTGGGGAAGGTAAGAAAGTGCTCCACATTCACATAGCTCGAACAATTGACAGAGATAGGACTGACATCTTGTTCTGTCTGACTAAAAGTCAGTGTTCTCTGGTGCAATTCCTGTTTGAAGGGGAAGAGATCCATGTCAAGGCAGAGTACAGAGTACACAGAAGCTATCCTACTGTGAGCATGACATAGGCCCTAGAATGCTTTTGCTTTCACCCACAAATGTTATCTTGCTTTGATGAAAGGGATGAAAGGTACAGTACAAGGAATATAGTCAACAGTATTGTAATAGTGTTGTATAGTAACAGATGGTAGCTACACTTGTAGTGAGCATAGCATAACATACAGAGAAGTTGAATCTCTATGTTGTATACCTGAAACTAATACAACATTGTGTATCAACTATACTCCAATTTAAAAAAAAAAAAAGATGTGTGGGAATTCAGTGTCTGGATAGACAATATCTGACTTGTATATGCCTCCCTGGATGAGACTAACTGAAAAGCAAAAGAGGAGTGCCTGGAACACTGGGCCTCCTTTGAAGTTTCTTGGCTGAAAGTGGCCAGATTCTTACTGTGGCTCAAGGTTCTCATCTAGGGAGTAAATGTTTAAATTTTGAAGAAAAACAGGCACCTGTGGCAGTCACATCCTTCACAAACTTCTTGCCTCCTTGTTTTGTGCTTGCACTTGGTGTATTGATACAACCCCAATAAAAGTGGAGACAGAGCTTGGCTTGAGGCCTTTTGCCACTAGAGTATCTTGTTCACAGGCCTCTCCTTTCTTCTGCTAAGGTGTCTGGAGTAATCTTTTCATTCACCATCTCAGGGTTTGGTGGCCAAACCCAACAAAGGTGGGCAAGTAGAAAAAATATTAAGGTAGTATAAATGATCTTTTAGCAAATTACTTTAAATATAAATTAACTACTCCAGGTAAAAGACTAAGATTTTCAAACTGGATAAAACAATAAAACCCAACTATCAGTGGCTAACAAGCAAAACATTTAAATATAGGTATACATAAACTTTGAAAAGAATGGACAAGGATATACAATGCAAATACTAACTCCCCCACTGCCCCCCCAAAAGCACTGTAGCTATACTGGTTGTAGTCAAGGTGCATAGACTTTGGAGCAAGAAGCATTATTGGAAAAAAAAAAAAAGAGGGACTCTTCATGATGATAAAGGAGTTAATCAATCATGAAAATATCACAACTGTAATCTGCATGTAGTCTATATCTTACATTAATATCTGTAAAATAAAAACTGAAAGAAGTAAAAGGTGAAATATACATATCAATCAGATAGCGTTTTTTCCAGCTTAAGATATTATTGACATAAAACATATATGTTTAAGCTGTAAAATGGAATGATCTGATACATGCATATATTGTAAAATGATTATCACTATAAGGTTAGTTAACACTTCCATCCCTTCACATAATTACCTTTTTTGTGTGGGGGGGTGATAACATCTAAGTTCTACTTTCTTACCAACTTTCAAGTATATAATACAGTACTGTTAATTGATTACAGTCAACCATGCTGTACATTGGACTTCCAGAACTTATTCATCTTAACAGCTGGAAGTTTGTACCTTTTGACAAACATCTCTCCATTTTTCCACTCCCCCACCCAGGCCCTGGAAATTACCATTCTACTCTCTATTTCTATGAGTTTGGATTTTTTAGTTTTCACTTATAAGTGAGAACATACAATATTTGTCTTTCTCTGACTTATTTGACTTAGCATAATGTCTTCTAAGTTATATTTGTCTGTGTATTTACCTTATGTTTTACAATATCAAAATCATTTAGACTTTATTCTCTAACCATAAAGAAATTAAGGTAAAAATAAGTTTCAAAATAATAAGAAAATCATAAACTCCATGTAAATTAAACAATAAACTTCTAAATAATTCATGGATCAAAAAGATTAAAAACAGATATTGAAAAATATTTTACATTGAATATATAATAATGAAGATACATTTTAAAATTCATGGGGTGCAGTTAAGTCAGTGTTTAGATGAAATATACAGTCTTGATATTGTATATAAGAAAAAAACTGAAAATAATGAGGGGAATCAATAAAATACAAAAGAAACAAATGAAAAAAACAATAAAGATGAAAATAGTTCTTTGAAAAAAAAATAAAATTGATGAATCCCTTGTAAGGCAGATCAAAAAAATAGAAAACAAAAATGACCAATATTAAGAATGGAAAGTTGATTATCACTACAGGTGCTACAGTCTAAAGGAGGAGGAGGAGGAGGAGGGATATTAACAGTTTCTTGGCAATAAATTTCACAACATGTATAAAATGGATAAATTCCTTGAAAAACACTTCCTATAGACACGAGAGAAGAAACAGAAAATGTAATCGTCTAATGTCTAGTACTGATGTTTAATACTTGATAAAAAACCTTTTCACAAACAAAACGACTGGCTCAAATAGTTTCACCTGTGAATTCTTCTAATTTTTTAGGGAAAATATAACATTAATCTCACATGGACGTTTTCAGAAAATAGATATGGAGGGGAAACTTTCTAGCTCTTTTTATGAGATCAGCATAAACTTATTGCTAAAACTGAATGAGGACATTACAAATAAAGGAAATTGATAGACCAATATTTACTTAAAAAATGCAAAACTCCAAAACAAAGTATGAGCAAATTAAATACAGTGATATATAAAATGATAATGTACTATGATCAAGCAGAGTTTATTCTAGGAATGCAAGGGTGGTTTATCATTCATAGTTTATTTTTTAAATTTTTTATTTGAGTAGAGTTGACACACAGTGTTACATTAGTATTAGGTGTACAATATAATAAATCAGCTTCTCTATATGTGATGCTATGGTCACTACAAGTATAGCTACTATCTGTCACCATATCTTTGACTATCTGTTCCACTGGTCTATCTGTCTGTTTTTGTGCCAGTACCATGCTACCTTGGTGATCACTGCTTTCTAATATAGCTTGAAATCAGGCAATGTGATGCCCCACCTTTGTTTTTCTTTTTCAATATTTCCTTGGTGATTCAGGGTCTTTTCTGATTCCATGCAAATTTAAGGAATATTTGTTCCAGCACTTTGAAAAATGTCATTGGAATTTTGATTGGGATGGCGTTGAAGGTATAGATTGCTCTGGGTAGCATAGACATTTTAACAATGTTTATTTTCCAATCCATGAGCATGGAATATTTTTCCATCTTTTTGTGTCTTTTTCAATTTCTTTCATGAGTGTTCTTTGGAATTCAATCACAAGAAAAAATTTGGAAGAAATTCAAACACTTGGAGGCTAAAGACCAAGAATATTTGGGTCAACCAGGAAATCAAAGAAGAACTTAAACAATTCATGGAAACCAATGAGAACAAAAACACATTGGTCCAAAACCTATAGGCTACTGCAAAGGCGGTCCTAAGGGAGAAATACATAGCCATCCAAGCCTCTCTCAAAAAAAGAGAAAAATCCCGAATTCACCAACTAACTTTACACCTTAAAGAACTAAAGAAAAAGCAACAAACGATGCCTAAGCCATGCATTAGAAGAGAAATAATTAAGATTAGAACAGAGATCAATGATGTAGAAACCAGAAAAACAGTAGATCAGATCAACAAAACTAGAAGCTTGTTCTTTGAAAGAATTAATAAGATCAATAAACCACTGGCCAGACTTTTACAAAAGAAAAGAGAAAGGACCCAAATTAATAAAATTATGAATGAAAGGAGAGATATCACGACTAACATCAAGGAAATAGAAACAATTATTACAAATTACTGTCAACAACTATATGCCAATAAGCTGAGCAATCTGGATGAAATGGATGCCTTCCTGGAAACCTATAAACTGCCAAGACTGAGACAGGAAGAAATTGACAAGCTGAATAGGCCAATAACCATAATGAGATTGAAGCAGTGATCAAAACCCTCCCAAAAGGGGCGCCTGGGTGGCTCAGTCATTAAGATTCTGCCTTCGGCTCAGGTCATGATCCTGGGGTCCTGGGATTGAGCCCTGCATCAGGCTCCCTGCTCCGTAGGAAACTTGCTTCCCCCTCTCCCACTGCCCCTGCTTGTATTCCCTCTCTCGCTGTGTCTTTCTCTGTCAAATAAATAAATAAATTCTTTAAAAAAAAAAAACTCCCAAAAAACAAGAGTCCAGGGCCTGATGGATTCCCTGGGGAATTCTACCAAACATTCAAAGAAGAAATAATACCTAGTCTCCTGAAGCTGTTTCAAAATTAGAAACAGAAGGAAGGCTTCCAGACTCATTCTATGAGGCCAGCATTACCTTAATCCCCAAACCAGGCAAAGACCCCATCAAAAAGGAGAATTTCAGACTGATGTCCCTGATGAATATAGATTCCAAAATTCTCAACAAAATCCTAGCTAATAGGATCCAACAATACATTAAAAGGATCATCCACCATGACCAAGTGGGATTTATCCCTGGGATGCAAGGGTGGTTCAACATTCACAAATCAATCAATGTGACAAAAACACATAAGAGGAGAGAGAAGAACCATATGGTCCTCTCAATTGATGCAGAAAACGCATTTGACAAAATACAGCATCCTTTCCTGATTAAAACTCTTCAGAGTATAGAAATAGAGGGAACATTCTTCAATTTCATAAAATCCATCTATGTAATACCCACAGCAAATATCATCTTCAATGAGGAAAAGCTGAGAGCTTTTCCCTTAAGATCAGGAACACGTCAAGGATGCCCACTCTTGCCACTATTGTTCAACATAGTACTAGAAGTCCCAGCAACAGCAATCAGACAACAAAAAGAAATAAAATGTATTCAAATTGGCAAAGAAGAAGTCAAACTCTCTCTCTTTGCAGATGACATGATACTTTACGTGGAAAACCAAAATATTCCACCTCCAAATTACTAGAACTCATACAGCAATTCAGTAATGTGGCAGGATACAAAATCAATGCACAGAAATCAGTTGCTTTTCTTATACACTAACAATGCAACTGTAGAATGAGAAATTAGAGAAACGATTCCATGTACAATAGCACCAAAAACCATAAGATACCTCGGAATAAACCTAACCAAAGAAGTAAATGATCTATACTTTAGGATATTTTAATAACATTAACTCTTTCAATCCATGAGCATGAAATATCTCTCCATTTGTTTGTGTTGTCTTTAATTTCTTTCATCAGTGTTTTACAGTTTTAGAGTACAGGTCTTTCACTTCCTTGGTTAAATTTATTCCTATGTATTTTGTTCTTTTTGAACAATTGTAAATGGAATTGCTTTCTTAATTTCTCTTTCTTCTACTTCATTATTACTGTATAGAAACACTATTAATTTATGGGTATTAATTTTGTATCCTGCAACTTTACTGAATTCATTTATTACTTCCAGTAGTGCCAGGATAAGGGTGGCCTCATAGAATGAATTTGAAATTTTTCCTTTCACTTCTATTTTTTTGAGTAGTTTAAAGAGAATATGTATTAACTTTTCTTTAAATGCTTGATAAAATTCACCTGTGAATCCATCTGATCCTGGGCTTTTATTTTTTGGTAGTTTTGGTTTATCAATTAAATTTTATTACTTGTAATTGATCTGTTCAGATTTTCTATTTCTTCCTGATTCAGTGCTGAAAGATTGTATGTTTCTACGAATTTATCCATTTCTTCTAGGTTGTCCAACTCACTGGTACGTAATTTTCCATAGTGTTCTCTTATAATCCTTTGTATTTCTGTTTGGTCAGTTGTTACTTCTTTTTTGGTTTTGATTTTATTTATTTGGGTCCTTTCTCTTTTCCTGATGAGTCTGGCTATGGGTTTATCAATTTTGCTTATCTTTTCAAAGAAAAATCTCTTGGTTTTATTGATTTTTCTATTGATTTTTTTAGTCTTGATTTCATTTATTTCTGCTTTCATCTTTATTATTTCCTTTCTTCTAATCACCTTGGGCTTTGTTCTTTTTCTAGTTCCTTTAGGTATAAGTTGAGCTTTCTCTTGTTTCTTAATGTAGGCCTATATTGCCATATATTTCCTTCTTAGAACTGATTTCACTGTGCTCCAAAGATTTTGGAACATTGTGTTTTCATTTTCATTTGTCTCTGTATATTTTTTAAATTTTTTAATTTGATTACTTCATTGACTCATTGGTTGTTTAGTATTATGTTGTTTAGCCTTTACATATTTGTGTTTTTTTCCAGTTTTTTCTTGTGATTGATTGTAGTTTCATACCATTGTGGTTGGAAAAGATGCATGGTATGAGTTCAATATTCTTAAATTTATTGAGACTTTGTAGCCTAACATGCGATCTATTCTTGAGCATGTTCTATATACCCTTGAAAAGAATGTGTATTCTGTTGTTTTAGATTGATATTTTATATATATCCGTTATGTCCATCCATCTAATGTGTCAAAGACATTGCTTCCTTATTGATTTTCTGCATACATGACCTATCCACTGATATAAGTGGGATGTTGAAGTCCTCCACTATCATTGTGTTACCATCAATTTCTTTTTTTATGTTTATTAATATTTGCTTTAAGTATTTAGGTACTCCATTTTTGGGTGCATAGATATCTACAGTTTTTATATCCTCTTGCTGGATTGTTTTATCATTATGTAATGTCTTTCTTTGTCCCTTGTTAGTCTTTGTTTTCAAGTCTGTTTTGTCTGGGGGTGCCTGGGTGGCTCAGTTGATTGAGCACCTGACTCTTGATTTTGGTTTAGGTCATGATCTCAGGGTTGTGAAATCAAGCCCCACATCAAGCTCTGTGCTGAGCGTGGAGGCTGTTTAAGACCCTCTCTCTGCCCCTCCCCCCTCTCTCTATTTCCCCCTATAAAAAAAATAAAATATAAAAAAAGATAAAAAATAGTCTGCTTTGTCTGATGTACTGCTGCCCAGGCTTCTTTTCTTTTCACTTCTATTTGCATGGTAAATATTTTTTCATCCCTTCACTTTCATGTGTCGTTAGGTCTGAGGCGAGTCTCTCTCTTATAGGCAGCATATAAATGGGTCTTGCTTTTTTTTTTAAATCCATTCCACCACTTTATGTCTTTTCATTGGAGCATTTAGGTCATTTATATTTAAAGTAATTATTGATAGGTATGTACTTATTGCAATTTTGTTATTTATTTTCTGGTTGTTTTTGTAGTTCTTCTCTGTTCTTTTCTTTTTCTGTTGCTCTCTTTTGCAGTGATTGATGAGTTTCTGTAGTGTTATGTTTGGCTTTTTTTCTCTTTATTTTCTGTGTATCTATTATATGTTTGGGGTTGTGGTTACCATAAGGTTCATATATAAAATCCCAAGTATATAGCAGTCTGTATTAAGTTGATGGTCATTTAAGTTCAAATACATTCTTTAAAAAATATATTTTTCTTTTTTTTTTTGAGTCCTTCCTCCCTCCCTCCTCCATGTTTTATGTACATGCTGTTATATTTTACATGTTTTTATTTATAATTTTCTTATGTCTAATTATGGCCATTTCTTTTTTTTTATTATGTTCTGTTAGCCACTGTATAGTCATTTCTTTTCCACTTAAAGAAATCCCTTTAACATTTCTAGTAAGGCTGGTTTAGTGGTGATAAACTCCTTTAAATTTTGTTTGTCTGTAAAACTATGTTTCCTTCAAATCTGAGTAGTAATCTTGCCAGGTAGAATATTCTTGGTTGGGGCGCCTGGGTGGCTCAGTCGTTAGGCGTCTGCCTTCACCTCAGGTCATGATCCCAGGGTCCTGAGATCGAGCCCTGCATCGGGCTCCCTGCTCAGCAGGAAGCCTGCTTCTCCCTCTCCCGCTCCCCCTGCTTGTGTTCCCTCTCTCACTGTGTCTCTCTCTGTCAAATAAATAAATAAAATCTTTAAAAAAGAAGAATATTCTTGGTTATAGGGTTTTTTTTTTCTTTCAGCACTTTGAATACATCATGCCAGTGACTCTAATTTGGGTAAGGCAGTGCTGAGAGTACTATGGCCTCAAGTGGCCTTGATCTGGCTTGTGGAGCAGTGATCCATGCTGGAAAGTGTGAGCTGAGGAAATTTGGGGCTGCTACCAATACCCCTCCACAAAGCACCTGGTAATTAAAGTGGGATTGTCCCTCAGAGAAAAGTATGCCACTGTTCTCACCCTTAGAATCAGAACCATGACTCAGAAATTTTGCCCTATTGAGTCTTGCTCATATATTTATTATTTATATCACTATTGTTAGCTCTTCTTTTTTTCTAGTTTCTTAAGTGAAGGCTTAGGGCATTAATTTAAGGTTAATCTTTTCTGATATAGCCATCTAATGTTATAAGTTTTTCTCTTAGCACTGCTTTATATCACATTTTTTGTTTTGTTCAATTGAAAAAGTTTTACATTGGGATGGGGTGGCTGGGTGATAGACATTGGGGAGGGCATGTGCTATGGTGAGTGCTGTGAATTGTGTAAGACTGTTGAATCACAGACCTGTACCTCTGAAACAAATAATACACTATATGCTAAAAAAAAAAAACGAAGAAGATAGCAGGAAGGGAAGAATGAAGGGGGGGAAATTGGAGGGGGAGACGAACTATGAGAGACTATGGACTCTGAAAAACAAACTGGGGGTTCTAGAGGGGAGGTGCGTGGGGGGATGGGTTAGCCTGGTGATGGGTATTAAAGAGGGCATGTACTGCATGGAGCGTTGTGTGTTATATGCAAACAATGAATCATGGAACACTACATCCAAAACTAATGATGTAATGTATGGTGATTAACATAACATAATTAAAAAAAAAGTTTTACTTTTTTTTTTAAGTTCTTCTTTGTCGTGATTTATTTAGGAGTATATTTCTTAGTTCTCAAATACATTGAGATTTTTAAGATATATTTCTATTTTTAATTTCTAATTTTATTCCATTTTGGCCAGAGAATATATTTTATATGTTATAAGTTCTTTTAATCTTTTTTATGACAAAGAATATGGTATATTTTGGTAAAGGTAAGTATACTTGAAAAGTATATGTATTCTGCTTTTGTTGGTTGGAGTGTTCTATAAATGCCAATCAAGACAAGTTGGTTGATAGTGTGCCTCCTGTTTCTGCTACTTTTACCTATTTTCTATCTACGGTTCTATTGCTTATTGAGGACGATTGAAATCACTATAATTAGAGATAACCTTTTTCTGATTTCAGTTCTCAATCTTTGCTTCATGTGTTTAGATGCTCTGTGACTAGGTGCAGAAATATTTAGGTTTGTTATGTACTCTTAATGAATTGACCCCTTCATTACGAAAAGGCCCTCTTTATTGCTAGCAATATTTTTTGCTCTAATATGTCCTATTAGATATTAAAATAGCCATTCCAACCTTCTTTTGATTAGTGATGGCATGATGCACCATTTTCCATCCTTTTATTTTTAACTTATTTACGGCTTTATATTTAAGGTGGGTTTCTCTCAGTAATTTTGCATCTTGCTTTAAAAAATAATCCAATTTCACCATCTCTGACTTTTAAAATGGATGTTTGAATTATCTATATTTAATGTGATGATTGATATGGTTGCTATCGCTTTTCTATTTATCTATTTTTGTTACATTTTCTTCTTTTTCTGCCTTCCTATCAATTATTTTTATTATTCTATTTTTATAACATTTCTTGCTTTATTAGCTATAATTTTTCTTTAAGTTCTACAGCACACATCTTTATCAGAATCTGCCTACAAGTAATATTAAATCATGTCATGTGCAGTGTAAAAAACTTTCAACAGTATATTTCCATTTCATCTTCTCCTGGCCTCTGTGCTATTGTTGTCATACATCTTCCTCATACATTTCAAGCCACAAAATATGCTGTTATTATTTTTTGCTTTAAGTAGTTTAAGTTTAAGTAGTCATTTATCATTTACAGAGATTTGGAAAAAAATATTTTATATTTGCCCACATAGTTTTATTTGTGTTGCTCTTCCTTCCTTTGTATAAATCCCTATTTCTATCTAGCATTATTT
Organism: Zalophus californianus; assembly: GCF_009762305.2. Lineage (NCBI taxonomy): Eukaryota > Metazoa > Chordata > Mammalia > Carnivora > Otariidae > Zalophus > Zalophus californianus. The sequence continues at coordinate 3,106,801 of NC_045612.1, read as the reverse complement.
TCCTTCTGCCTGACACCCTTCCATTTACATGTTTTGCAGTACACATCAGTTGGTGAATTTTTCAGCTTCTATGAGTCTGAAAAAGTATTTATTGTGCCTATATTTTTAAAATATATTATCTCTGGTTACATAATTCTAGATTGAGAGGTTTTCTCCAGTACTTCAAAGCTGTTGCTAACTACATTCTTGCTTGCTTATTTATGACAAGAAGCCTGCTGACCTTCTAAAATTTTCCCTCTGAACATAATGTTTTGTTTTAGTTTGCTTTTAAGATTTTCTCTTTATCTGAAGGGGAGCAAAAATGTATTTGAAGAAAAAAATGATAAAAAAACATTCTAAATTTGATGACAATTATAGTTTCCACAAAGAAGCTCAACAAATAAGAAATATTAATAAAATTACACAAAGGGATATAATCAGATTACTTAGAACTAGTGATAAAGGTAAATATTGTCTCTGTTACTCTATATTACCCAATAGCAAAAAACTCCACCCATATTTTTCATGGGTAGTCAAACTCTACATGTCTACAACCAGTTAATTTCCACCTCTTCCCCTACCTTATATGTTCCAACCACAACTCCAAAAGAAATAGAATAAAAACAAATATCCTGTTCCTCTTCCAATGTTCCCTGTTTTAGAAAATAGCACCAGGAAGGGAGTTAAGATGGGAGACCCTGGGCTTACTCATTCCTTCAAACACAGCCAGATCAACAACAAATCATTTTGAATACCTAGGAAATCAAGCTGAGGATTAAGAGAACAATTTGCACAATTAGAGGGAGAGAACATGGCAGGTAAGAGGTGCAGAGATGTGAACTGGGGGAGAGAAAAATCCATGGTACTGTGGAGGAGAGGACACAGAGAAAGAGAGGGGGAGAGAGAGCAGTGCCTCAAACACACCCCCCAAAACCACTGACTGGGGAATGGAGAAGAACTATCACAAGTTTTTACAAACAATGAAGCTCAACTTCTGAGGTTTTAGAAGTCCATGCCATTGGCCAGAGTCAAGCTGGGTGGCCAGCAGTGCTCCTGGGGTAAAGGAGGCCAGAGGCCCAGGAGCGGAGAGTGGACAGCATGGTATTGAGATCCCCTGGGTCACACTGGGAGAGAATGTTTCCCTTCCTAGACTATATTTGGAAGGACTATATTGCCTCTCCAAGGACAAAAGACTCGCCAGGCACCATTGAACAGCTGTTCATCAGCAAGGGACAGAAGCACATGCAAAGGGCAGATAACCTGGTCATAGCTTTTTATTGTGCTTCACCATAAACTACAAGCCCCCATATGACCACGCAATTGCTCTTTTGGGACCAACAGCACCAGACACAGTGCTGTGAGGCTTTCCTCTAGAGGAGAGGAGCAGGTCTGCATCTTTCCAGGTCTTTTAAGATTTGAAGTTTTGAGTCCCAGCCACATGCCAGAGATAAAACACAGGAGAATTATGGAGCCAGGGATCCTGATGGCATGGGCATAGACAGGTTGAGGGTAGGGATCTGATAGAAGCCTGGGACACAATAGGGGAGATGGTTCACTTTTCTGTGAGGGTTTCCTGAATGGTGGTGGGCACGAGCTTCCCTCCCGGGGGACAAGAGAGTGGGGTGATGTCACCTTCCCCACACACACTAGAACAGTGGGACTTCATGGAAAAACACAGCACTCCCAGTTGGGGGTGGAGCCATTTACACCAAACCCCACCCCCTGCACCCTACAGGGACATCTTTAGTTGGGCAGGTCTGACTGTAAGCCAGTACAGCAGTCCCCTACCCAGAGGACCAGCACAGGCTGCCCCCACATGCACCAAGTCTACTGATCATAGAATGCTTCAAAGCATCAGCTTCAGTTCTGGCGGAAATAGGACCAAGCTTTTTTCCCCCGCTTTGGAATCAGGTTTATAGTTTTTAGCTTGTTTGTTTGTTTCCTTTTTCTCTTCTTCTAGATCAGGCTTCTTTTTTCTTTTTCTTTAGAATCGGGCTTATAGTTTTTTTGTCTGTTTCTTTGTTTTTCTTACTCTTTTTCCTTTTCTCATTTTTGGATCAGGATTTTTTTTTAACCAGGCTTATTTTAACAAACAAATCAAAGCACATCTAGTTAAAGGTCCAAACACTCTCCACTGCAAGCAAGAAAGAACTCTTTAGAGGATTGACTTGTGGGAAAAAGCAGCCAAAACCCAATAGCTGAATGCACACAGCATACACCAGAAACACTTCCTGAATTGCCAGGCCCTGGACAGTTTATTATCCCTTATTAATATAGCATTACTCTCAGGAACAGGAAACATATCAAGCTTTCATAACATGCAAAAGACAAAACCTAGACAAAATGACAAAAGAAAGATCAAGAAGGAACCACAGCCAGGGATTTATTCAAAACAGATAGAAGCAATATATCTGAACAAGAATTTAGAAAAACTGTCATAAGAACACTAGCTGGGCTTGGGAAAAAAAAAAAAAAACATAGAAGACACCAGAGAAACCCTCACTACAGACATAGAAGACCTAAAAAACTAATCAGGGTGAACTAAAAAATGCTATAACTGAGATACAGAATCAACTGGATGTAATCACAAAGAGGATGGAAGAAGCAAAGGAATGAACTGGTGGTATAGAAGATAAAATTATGGAAAATACTGAAGCTAAAAAGAAGAGGGAAAGAAAACTATTAGATCACAAACATAGACTTAAGGAACAAGCAATTCCATAGAATGCAATAATATCCATATCATAGGAGTTCCAGAAGAAGAAAAGCAGGTAAAGGGCAAAGAAGGTTTATTTGAACAAATTATGGCTGAAGCTTCCTAATCTGGGGAAAGAAACAGGAATTCAAGTCCAGGAGGTACAGAGAACTCCCCTCAAAATCAACAAAAACAGGTCAACACCAAGACATATCATAGTGAAACTTGCAAAATACAAAGATAAAAAGAAAATTCTGAAAGCAGCTAGTGACAAAAGTTCCTTAACCTACAAGGGTAAAGACATAAGGTTAGCAGCAGACCTGTCCACAGAAACATGACAGGCCAGAAGAAAGTGGCAATGGTATATTCAACATGCTAAATGGGAAAAATATGCAGCCAAGAATACTTTATCTAGCAACACTATCATTCAGAATAGGACAGATAAAGAGATTACCTGACAAGCAAAAACTAAAGGAATTCGTGAACACTAACTAGCATGGTTAGAAATATTAAAGAGAACACTGAGCAAAAAAAGAGAGAACAAAAGCAACAACAACTAGAAAGGAATAGAGACAATCTACAGGAACAATGACTTTACAGGTAATACAATGGCACTAAATTCATATCTATCAATAAATACTCTGAATGTAAATAGACTAAATGATCCAATCAAAAGACAAAGGGTATTAGAATGGATTAAAAAAGAAAACAAGACTTATCTATATGCTGCCTACAAGAGATTTATTTTAGACCTAAAGACACCTGCAGATTGAAAGGGAGGGGATAGGGAAGGATTTATCATGCTAATGGACATCAAAAGAAAGCTGGGGTAGTAAACCTTATATCAGACAAACTAGATTTTAAACCAAAGACTGTAATAAGAGATGAAGAAGCATACTACATCATAATAAAGGGGTCTATCCAACAAGAAGACCCAATAGTTGTAAATATTTATGCTCCCAAGTTGGGAGCACCCAAATATATAAATCAATTAATAACAAACTTAAAAAAACTCATTGATAATAATACAATAATAGTAGGGGACTTTAAAACCCCATTTATAGCAATAGATCATTTATGCCGAAGATCAACAAGAAAACAATGGCTTTGAATGACACACTGGATCAGATAGACTTAACAGATATATTCAGAACATTTCATCCTAAAGCAGCAGAATATGCATTCTTCTCGAGTGCACATGGAACATTCTCCAGAATAGATCACATACTGGGTCACAAATCAGCCTTCAACAAGTACAAAAAGATCATACCATGCATATTTTCAGATCACAACACTAAGAAACTTGAAGTCAAACACACAAAAAATTCTGGGAAGACCAAAAATACAGGGAGGTTGAAGAACATTCTACTAAAGAATGAATGGGTCAACCAGGAAATTAAAGAGGAAATTTTTAAAAAATATATGGAAGCAAAAGAAAATGAAAACATGACAATCCAAAACCTTTGGGATGCAACAAAGGTGGTCATAAGAGGGAATTATATAGTGTTGCAGGCCTTCCTCAAGAAACAAGAAAAGTCCCAAATACACAACCTAATTTTACACTTAAAGGAGCCAAAAAAGAACTACAAATAAAGCCTAAAACCAGCAGAAGAAAGGAAATAATAAAGATTAGAGCAGAAATAAATGATATATAAATAAAAAAATAGTAGCACAGATCAATGAAAGTAGGACCTGGTTCTTCGAAAGATTTAAAAATTGCTCATTTTCATTGATAAACCACTAGCCAGACTCATCAAAAAGAGAAAGGACTTAAATAAATAAAATCACGAATGAAAGAGAGATCATAACCAACACCACAAAAATACAATTATAAGATAATATTAAGAAAAAATTATATGCCAACAAATTGGGCATTCTGAAGAAAAGGATAAATTCCTAGAAACACATAAACTACCAAAACTGACTAAAATTAAGAAGACAGGGAACAACAAATGTTGGTGAGGATGTAGAGAAAGGGGAACCCTCTTGAACTGTTGGTGGGAATGCAAGTTGGTACAGCCAGTCTGGAAAACAGTATGGAGGTTCCTCAAGAAGTTCAAAATAGAGCTACCCTATGACCCAGCAATTGCACTCCTGGGTATTTACCCCAAAGATACATATGTAGTGAAATGAAGGGGCACCTGCACCCCAATGTCCATAGCAGCAATGTCTACAATAACCAAACTGTGGAAGGAGCCGAGATGTCCTTCAACAGATGAATGGATAAAGATGATGTGGTTCATATATACAATGGAATATTACTCAACCATCAGAAAGGATGAATACCTACTATTTACATTGACATGGATGGAACTGGAGGGGATTATGCTAAGTGAAATAAGTCAATCAGAGAAAGACAATTATCATATGGTTTTACTCATATGTGGAACATAAGGAATAATGCAGAGAACCATAGAGGAAGGGAGGGAAACCTGAATGGGAAGAAATCAGAGAGGGAGACAAACCATGAAAGACTCTGGACTCTGGGAAAAAAACTGAGGGTTGCTGAAGGGGAGGTGGGTGGGGGATGGGGCAACTGGGGGATGGGCATTAAAGATGGCATGTGATGTCATCAAAATACCATCCACTTTTTTCAAAGAAATGGAACAAATAATCCTACAATTTGTATGGAACCAGAAGAGACCCCAAAGAACCAGAGGAATGTTGAAAAAGAAAAGCAAAGCTGGCGGCATCACAATTCCGGACTTCCGGCTTTATTACAAAGCTGTCATCATCAAGACAGTATGGTACTGGCACAAAAACAGACACATAGATCAATGGAACAGAATAGAGAGCCCAGATATGGACCCTCAACTCTATGGTCAACTCATCTTTGACAAAGCAGGAAAGAATGTCCAATGGAAAAAAGACAGTCTTTTCAACAAATGGTGTTGGGAAAATTGGACAGCCCCATGCAGAAGAATGAAACTGGACCACTGCCTTACACCATACACAAAAATAGACTCCCAATGGTTGAAAGACCTAAATGTGAGAGAGGAGTCCATCAACATCCTAAAGGAGAACACAGGCAGCAACCTCTTCGACCTCAGCCGCAGCAACTTCTTCCTAGAAACATCACCAAAGGCAAGGGAAGCAAGGGCAAAAATGAACTATTGGGACTTCATCAAGATAAAAAGCTTTTACACAGCAAAGAAACAGTCCACAAAACCAAAAGACAACCGACAGAATGGGAGAAAATATTTGCAAATGACATATCAGATAAAGGGCTAGTATCCAAAATCTATAAAGAACTTAACAAACTCAACACCCAAAGAACAAATAATCCAATCAAGAAATGGGCAGAACACATGAACAGACATTTTTCCAAAGAAGACATCCAAATGGCCAACAGACACATGAAAAAGTGTTCAACATCGCTTGGCATCAGGGAAATCCAAATCAAAACCTCAATGAGATACCACCTCACAGCAGTCAGAATGGCTAAAATCAACAAGTCAGGAAATGACAGATATTGGTGGGGATGTGGAGAAAGGGGAACCCTCCTACACTGTTGGTGGGAATGCAAGCTGGTGCAACCACTCTGGAAAACAGTATGGAGGTTCCTCAAACAGTTGAAAATAGAGCTACCATACGATCCAGCAATTGCACTACTGGGTATTTACCCCAAAGATACAAATGTAGGGATCCGAAGGGGTACGTGCACCCCAATATTTATAGCAGCAATGTCCACAATAGCCAAACTGTGGAAAGAGCCAAGATGTCCATTGACAGATGAATGGATAAAGAAGATGTGGTATATATATACAATGGAATATTATGCAGCCATCAAAAGGAATGAGATCTTGCCATTTGCAATGACGTGGATAGAACTGGAGGGTGTTATGCTGAGTGAAATAAGTCAATCAGAGAAAGACATGTATCATATGACCTCACTGATATGAGGAATTCTTAATCTCAGGAAACAAACTGAGGGTTGCTAGAGTGGTGGGGGGTGGGAGGGAGGGGGTGGCTGGGTGATAGACAGTGGGGAGGGTATGTGCTATGGTGAGTGCTGTGAATTGTGCAATACTGTTGAATCACAGATCTGTACCTCTGAAACAAATAATGCAATATATGTTAAGAAAAAAAAAGAAGATAGCAGGAGGGGGAGAATGAAGGGGGGGAAATCGGAGGAGGAGATGAACCATGAGAAACGATGGACTCTGAAAAACAAACTGAGGGTTCTAGAGGGGAGGGGGGTGGGGGGATGGGTTAGCCTGGTGATGGGTATTAAAGAGGGCACGTTCTGCGTGGAGCACTGGGTGTTATGCACAAACAATGAATCATGGAACACTACATTAAAAACTAATGATGTAATGTATGGTGATTAACATAACAATAAAAAATGAAAAAAAGAAAAGAAAAAAAAACCCTCAACAAATAGGGATAGAAGGAACATACCTCAACATCATAAAGGCCATATATGAAAGACCCACAGCAAATATCATCCTCAATGGGAAAAAAAACTGAGAGCTTTTCACCTACAAGTAGGAAAAAGACAAGGATGCCCACTCTTACCATTACTATTTAACATAGTACTGGAAGTCTTAGCCTCAGCGATCAGACAACAAAAAGAAATAAAAGGCATCCAAATAGGCAAGGAAGAAGTCAAATTTTCACTCTTTGTAGACGACACAATACTCTGTAGAAAACCCAAAAGACTCCACCAAAAAATTGCTAGAATACATGAATTCAGCAAAGTTGCAGGATACAAAATCAATGTGCAGAAATCTGTTTCATTTCTATACACCAATAATGAAGCAGCAGAAAAAGAAATCAAGGAATCAATCCCATTTGCAATGGCACCAAAAACAATAAGATACATAGGAATAAACCCAACCAAAGAGTTAAGAGATCTGTACACTGAAAACTAATGAACACTTATGACAGAAATTGAAGAGGACACAAAGAAATAGAAAAACATTTCATGCTCATAGGGTAGAAGAACAAACATTGTTAAAATGTCTATACTACCCAAAGCAATCTACACATTTAATGCAATCCCTATGAAAATACCACCAGCATTTTTCACAGAGCTAGAACAAAACATCCTAAAATTTGTATGGAACCATGAAAGTCCTGGAATAGCCAAAACAATTCTGAAAAAGAAAAACAAAACTGGCGGCATCACAATTCCGGACTTCAAGCTCTATTACAAAGCTGTAATCATCAAGACAGTATGGTACTAGCACAAAAACAGACACATAGATCAATGCAACAGAACAGAACAGACGACCCAGAAATGGACCCACAACTATATGGTCAACTAATCTTTGACAAAGCAGGAAAGATTATCCAGTGGAAAAAAGACAGTGTCTTCTGGTGTTGGGAAAACTGGACAGCAACATGCAGAACAAAACTGAACCATTTTCTTACACTGTACACTAAAATAAACTCAAAATGGTTGAAAGACCTAAATGTGAGACAGGAAACCATTAAAATCCTAGAGGAGAACAAAGGCATCATCCTCTTTGACTTTGGCTGTAGCAACTTCTTACTAGACACATCACCGGAAGCAAGGGAAACAAAAGCAAAAATGAACTATTGGGACTTCATCAAGATAAAAGGCTTTGCACAGTGAAGGATTAGTTTTGTAAATTAATTTCTTTGTTCTAAGAAAAAGCACATTGAAGTATTTAGGGACAAAGGGGTATGATATCGGCAACTAGTTCTCAAATGGTTCAGGAAAAAATTAAATTCATACATCTGCATACTTGCCATTTCAGTACAGCCCATCATATATTATAATGCATTTATCTCATTGTGATCATATTGCTGATCATACTAAACTAATGGCCAACTAAGATCTCACCTAGCCAGCAGGTTGCTCCTAACTGGAATTTCAGGCTGATATGTGCTCAGGGTTTTGAAAACAAAAGCATGCTTCCCAGATATGCCTGGGCCACACCTCCTGTTCAGGCAGGGATTGGTATTTTGTTACCAGAAATGGGTTTGGCCAAATATTGTGGTATAATACCCTATATGCATTTAGCTAAGTAAAATTCAGAATTTTCCAAAACCATACCAGAGAGATTGACCATAAAATGAAGGGTTAGAACTAATTTCTAGTGCTCAGAAGGATGAAACCCAACTTTGCACTAAACTCACTGGTCAGTAGAGTGCTGAAGTTACCTTAAGAATCTTTTTAGATGACAATAATCAAGAAAAGGATCTTAAAATAGTAACTGACCTCCAAGCCCAGGTCGTAGTCGGTTATCATAGCCATCCAGAAGACGGTCTAAAATTCTGGTGAATATGGTGATGTTGTCAGTGCTGTCATCAGGAATATCTGGGGCATGCTTAGGAGAGAGTCTGAGACAGTGGAAGAAAAAGAGATAAAAAATAATATTCTTCATAGGAAACAATTACATGTGTAATTACTTTAAGAAGATTTCAATCAATAGGGTGGGCCAAATAAATAGCCCTGTATCTTAACCAAATCAGCACTTCCTATTCATCACAATGATTATCTGTGTAAAAGGCAGGTGGTGGTCACTATACTTGAGGCCTTACTCCAGCTTTGTCAAGAGGTTAACCAAATGTGCTCCAGCTCCAGCCCAGTAGTGAAGAAACACAAGCAGAAATTAACAGAATGTGCCTGTGAACAGTACCCGTCATAAAGTTATTCACCAAGGGGCACCTGGGTGGCACAGTCGGTTAAGTGTCCAACTCTTGGTTTCAGCTCAGGTCGCAATCTCAGGGTCATGAGATTGAGTCCCGGGTTGGACTCCATGCTCAGCATGGAGTCTCCTTAGGACTCTCTCTCCTTTGCCCCCCCCCCACAAAATAAATAAATACATCTTTATAAAGAAGCTATTCACCAAATTTTGCTGCATGAATGAACAGTCCACAAAATTTAAAAAAGAAAATTGTGTTACAAAGAACTTATCCCTCTTCTAGCCTAGAGAAGCATAGGCTCACAGAACAACAGAGCCAGATTGTTGAAGTGCATTTAGTCTACCTACCTCCCACCTATGGAGATAGGGCAACAAAACAATAGTACTCCATTAAATGTAAAGCTACCAGGACTCTTAGGAGATTCTCTAATTTTTCTCATTTTATACATGGGGAAATAAGCTCGAAGAGGACACCATCAAATTTGCCCCCCATCATATTGCTAGTGAGAGGCTAAAATAGGACTGGAATCCAAGTTTTCTAATTTTCTATTGACCCTCAGCTACCTCCTGATTATCCAGTTTGGATGCCTTCTGTAAGTCTTTCCAAGCACTAGGCACTTTAATAACCACCTACTCAGGTCCAGGCTGACTGATATTTTCACTTTGTGAGGAGGGGCTTGTTGTGGTTTCACAGGACTAAAAATGAAACTCTCTGCGTAATTTAGGAGAAAAGAGGGTATAGTGAAACAGATGGCTGTTGCCAAGGATCAAGAAACATAGTGTAGAATCAATTAATAAACTAGGAGTCAGGAATCCTGGGTTCTACTGCCAGCTCTATTCATGATTTGAAGTAGACCATTAAGCAAGTTACACTATTGCATCTCTATTCTTACCTTGGACCCAGAAGGTTTCCATTAATAGATATAACTGTTCCTAGCAACCAGTTAGTCAAGTCTATAAAAAACATAAAATAACAGTTGAGAAGGAGTCCTAAGAGTCAATATGTCTTCCCACAAATATTTATTCTTAGTGGCTACAAAGGTTCCTTTTATGAGAAAAGTCTACATAATAAAAACATCAAAAGTGAACAGTTCTCACTCTAAACTGCCACTCCAGCAGATAACCTTGGAAAAGTCATTTTAGCTCTCAATTTCCTTAATTCGTAAGCCTAATTCAATTCACTTAATCATTCAATACATCTTTATTGAACATCAACTATGTGCCTCTGTTTAGGTATTGTGATAGAGCATAAAAAAGGTAAAACAAGGTGAGTAATCTTTCCTTGCTTACAGGGTTGCTGAGACAATCAAATGATAACATAGATATACATGGAAGGAAAAAGGGAACTTGGCTTAAAGAGTCTAGACACATACATTTGAATTTATTAGTGTGACCTTAGGCAAGTCATATAACACCTCTAGTAATAGCTTTCTCATCTTTAAAATTAAAATAATTATTTTAATTTTAAAATAAAATTTGGCTATCACAGATGGGTTGTATTAATATTAATAATATATTAAAATTGCCAGGCTTAATGTTTAATATCTGGAAGTATTCACAGTTTGTTTTTTTTTTTCCTTTTCTGAAATAGTACTGTATGCATTTGACTGCATTATTCAAATGCAAATAGTAACAAAAAAATATTGGCACCCCCATCAGCCAAAAGACAAAGAAAACTTTGGCCAGAGAGGCGCTAGAACCCAGTGAAGAATAGAGTTGATTGGCTGGGTTAGTGGACAGAGCACTAGAAGTGATACAGATACCTCACTGGGGAAGGGGAAGAAAGGAGGGAACTACACTGCAGAGCTAACAAACTGACATTAACATGTTGAAGAGATAAATACAGACACCCTTCAGGTGAAGCTCACACTTAGCTCAATCCGCCAATATTCTGAATCCACCTTACATAGGCTGTGGAGAGAGAGGCTCAACTGATTTTGTTCACACCACTTACTCATTATCCCTTAACTTTCACTGTGGGGACCCTTAGCCCTGGTTAGCCTGATTCAATTTCTGGGATATAGATCTATAAATTCCTTGATTATTGAAAGCAGATAGAAAGGAGAATCCTCACAGAGTTATAGATTAGCTATAAAGGGCTTCAGAGATTGTATTCACTCCAGGTGGATTGATAGATGGGAATTCTAAACCCCCTGAACATAATTTTTTAACTGCCCTGAATGTTAATGGGAAGCTAAAATTTGGAACTAGAATTATTGAATATGAGATATACTATATACTATGCCACCTCTTTTACTGAAATACTAACTTCCATGACTGCATTTCCATTCCTTGCTGATGTGATTATGCTAGCAGCATTCTACACTAATAACTTATAAACTTTTAAGTAAAAAAAGTCAATGCTATTAAATATCACTCCAAAACAACTTTCAATAGGTTTCTCTGTGATTTTGCACTTGGCTACTAATCATTTTTTCTCCTGATGTGCACTAAATTATTGTATGGAGAGCTAGAAGGTTTACTCTAGAACCCAAGTCAGAATTCTCTCTTCTTCAGTAATTCAACTGCAACAAGATGAAAATTCTGTAGTTTGTTCCAATCCAAAGTAGTTTAGGGGAACAACAAAGACTCATGGTATGTCAGGATTGTGGAGAGCCTTAGAGATCATACAATTATTTTTTCCCACTTTACAGATGAAGCACCTAAGACACTGGTAAAAGAAAGAAATTGTTCAAAGTCACATGCTTATTAAGTTGATAAAACTGATGCAGCCATGCCTATTTTGCCTCATATCTGTTATTACCAATTAGGTTTAATATTAATAATCTACCATTTAAACATGAAAATAATGTTACTAATATGCTATGTATAGGTAAGGCAGGCTTAGTCATTTTTTAGATCTAAAGATGGAATAGTACTAAGTCCATAGAAAATGAACAGAGTTTTAGTCCTGGCTCTGCCATTAACTGATTGTGTGACCTATTTCCTTACATGTAAAATGGGGATAATAATATCCTATCTTAGAACGTTTTTGGAAGAAATAAGTAAATAAGATAACAAATAAAAATTTGCTTCATAAATGGTAAAGCTCCATATACACTGAGGTTGCTTCTCTGCTATCCCCACCAACTTCTAAAATGTAATGAGACACCTTTGCAAGACAGGCACTTTTTATTTAGTTATTTTTCTGAAGTTTTGTCTTGTTCTTTCAGTTGGAGCATATTCCTCTGTCTCCTCATTTTGCTTGACTTTCTGTGTTTGTGTCTATAAATTAGGTGGAATAGCTACTTCTCCTAAATTTGAAGGAATGTCCTTGGGTAGGGATGTCCCCTTTATAGACTGCATGGGCCTGATGGCTTTGGCTGGCTGGCTGGTGCTCTAGGAAGTGTAGGCTGTGGATCCCAGGGCACTCTGAGCTAGGGCCACCCTGGTAGGGTATCCGGAACTGAAGTGGGCATGAACCAGAGGGGAGTCCTGTGGCTCTCCATACAGATGGCACCCTGGCAAGACAGCTGAAGTAGGAGTAAGCTGGGGGGAGGGTTTCTCAGGGCATTGCATACAAAGGGCACCCTGGCAAGATGGTTGGAGCTGAAGTGGGCATGGGCCTAAGTGAAATAAGTCAGAAAGACAAATATCATATGATTTCATTTATATATGAAATCTAATGAAAAACAAGTGAACAAACAAAAAAACAGAAACAGAACCATAAATACAGAGAACAAACTTGTGGTTGCGGGGGGGAAAGGGGTGTGGGGATGGAAAAAATAGGTGAAGGGGGTTAAGAGGTACATACTTGCAGTTGTAAAATGAATAAGTCATGGGGATAAAAAGTACAGCATAGGGAATATAATCAGTAACATTGTAATAATATTACATGGTGACAAATGGTAACTATACTTATCCTGGTGAGCACAGTTTAATGTATAGAACTGTCAAATCACTATGTTGTACACCTGAAACTAATATAACATTGTATGCCAACTATATTTCAAATTAAAAATGTATAATTAAATCTTAGTCTTTTAAAAAAATAATTTCTGTTCAAGGAAATATACCTCAAATGTATTAATATAAAAAAAGAAATACAGGCACTTCTATGCTATGGGGCAATATTAAAATCATTAAACATCCTGGAATTAAACCCAGCATAGTGGTAGTAACAACATTATTTCAACTACACTGAGGTCCTAGGTATATTTATGTTGGGGGGGGAACAGGAGAGGCACAGATGGAGCTGCTGATACAGTTCATACAACAACCCAAAGAGAAGAGAAATTTACTTCATTAAAAGGATGTCATTGTCCCTAATACTGTATATCTTCTGGGAAAGAACAGATTTTTAAAAATAAAACAAATTTAAGGAGATAAGATGGTGGAGGAGTAGGGAATCCTAAGTTCATCTGGTCCCTTGAATTCAGCTAGTTATCAAATCATTCTGAACACCTGAAAATCAATTGGAGATCTGAGAAAACAAAAGCTGCAATTCTACAAATAGAAAAGCGACCACTTTTTGGAAGGTAGGAGGTGCAGAGACTTGAATCCGGAGTGCTATGTCAGAGGATATGGCGGAGGGGAAGGAGCCAGTTTAAGGAGGCTACTGCAAAGTATTATAAACAACATAGTACAAAATTGGAACTTTTAGAAGTCAGCTACAGTGGAGGACATCCATAGCTTAAAGGTGCTCAGGTGGTGAAGTGGAGTGGAATCCCACATATAACAGTGTGGTCTCAGGATGCCCGGGGTCACAAGAAGAATTGAGGTGTCTGAGTGCAGCAGAGCTCCCAGAAGTGGGGAAGCCAGCTGAAAAGAGTGAGTCTAGGTTTTCTAGACTGTGTCTCCAGACAGGGGCCCAGCAAAAGGCAGAAACATAGTGGGGCTCCCCCCCTCCCCTGGAAGGAACAGCTTGGGTCCATGCCAGAGGAGTCTGGAATATTTTGAGACATGAAACTCAGTTGCGTGGCTGAATAAAAATGCTCAGTCACAGGATGGGTGAACACAGTTCAGACAGAAACCAAGGAGACAAGAGTGATTGACTGCTTTTCTGTGAGGACTCACTGAAGAGTGTGGGGGCACATAGTTTCAACTCCTGGGCTAGACATCAGGGCACTGCCATTTTCATTCTGCCCATCCAGGCTGAAAACCTTTAAGGAGCAAAACAGCGCCACATAGTGGTATCCAGAGCTGCTTACACTGAGTCCGGCCTCCTGGCTAGAGAGGCACATTTCCAGAAGAGGAAGGGCACCTGAGAATCAGCACAACAGGCCCCTCCCCCAGAAGACCAGCAGGAACAACTGGCTAGCCGCATGTTTACTGATCACAGAGAACTGCAAAGCTTCAGCTCTTCAAAACATATAGCATTGTGGCACTTTTTTTTTATTCTTTAGTCTTTCATTTGTATTTTTTTCCAGCTATTTTTTATTTTTTTAATTTTTTATTTTTTATATATAGTATTTATAAATATATATATAGTATATGTAAAACTATATATGTATAAATATATATGTATATATATACATACATTTATACTATACATGTATAGTATTTATACATATATATAGTATTTTTGGTTTACTTTCTTGTATTTTATTTTATTTTTTATGTATATAAGTATTTCTTTCATATTTTGGGATCTAGTTTAACAAGCAGACCGAAATACACTCAGAATCTAGTTTTATCTTCTGTTCTGTTTTGTTTCTTGTTTAATTTTTTCTTATTTTCTATTGTTTTTGTTTTCTTCTTTTTTTTCTGTTGTTGTTGTTATTGCTGTTTTTTCTCTCTCTTTTCTATTCTTTTCTGGACAAAATGATGAGATGGAGAAATTTGCCCCAAAAGAAAGAACAGGAGGTAGTACTAACTGCCAGGGATTTAATCAATACAGATATAAGTAAGATGTCTGAACTAGAATTTAAAACAATGATTATAAAGACACTAGCTGGGCTTGAAAAGAACATAGAGGACACTAGAGAATCCCTTACTATAGAAATAAAAGAACTAAAATATAATCAGGCCAAAATTAAAAATGCTATTACGAGGATGCAGCCCCAAATGGAGGCTCAGAAAGCAAGGATAAATGAAGCAAATGAGAGTCAGTGATATAGAAGATAAAATGATGGAAAATAAGGAAGCTGAAAAGAAGAGAGTAAGGCAAATACTGGATCACAAAGGGAGACTTCAAGAATTCAAATCTGAAAAGTGAAATAATATCTGGAAAATATAGATTCCAAAAGATGAAGAGAGGGAGAAGGGGGCAGAAGTTTTATTTGAACAAATTATAGCTGAGAACTTGCCTAATCTGGGGAAGGAAACAGGCATTCAAGTCCAGGAGGCACAGAGAACCCCCCTCAAAATCAACAAAAAAGGTCAACACCTCAACATACTGAAGCTTGCAAATTACAGATAGAGAGAAAATACTGAAAGCAGTTTAGGACAAGAGGTCCTTAACCTACAGGGGTAGAAACAAGGCTGGCAGCAGACCAGTCCACAGGGACCTGACTGCCAGAAAGGACAAGCATGATATATTCAATATGCTAAATGGGGAAAATGTGTGGCCAAGAATACTTTATCCAGAAAGGCTGTCATTCAGAACAGGACAGATGAAGAGTTTCCAGAACAAAGAAAAACTAAAGGAATTTGTGCACACTACACCACCCTGCAAGAAATGTTAAAGGGGACTCTTTGAGGAAAGAGAGAGCTCAAAAGTAACAAAGACCAGAAAGGAACAGAGATAATGTACAAGAAAATAATTTTACAGGCAATACAATGGCACTACCTTCATATCTTTCAATAATTACTCTGAGTGTAAATGGACTAAATGCTCCAATCAAAAGACATAGGGTTTCAGAATAGACTTTTTAAAAAAAACAAGATTGATCAATGTGCTGCTTACAAGAGACTCATTTTAGACCCAAAGACACCTACAAATTGAAAGTGAGGGGGTAGAGAACTATTTATTATGCTAATGGACATTAAAAGAAAGCTGGAATAGCAATCCTTATATCAGACAAACTAGATTTTAAATTAAAGACTATAATAAGAGATGAAGAAGGACACTATATCATAACAAAAAGAGTCTATCAAACAAGAAGATCTAAAAATGCAAATATTTATTCCCCTAATGTGGGAGGAGCCAAATATATAAATCAATTAATAACAAAATTAAAGAAACACATTGATAATAATACAGTAATAGTAGGGGATGTTACAACCCCATTCACAGCAATAGACAGATCATCTAAGCAGAAGATCAACAATGAAACAAGGGCTTTGAATGACACATTGGATCAGATTAACGTAACAGATATATTTAGAACATTTCATTCTAAAGCAACAGAATACACATTCTTTTCAAGTGCACATGGAACATTCTCCAGATTAGATCACATACTAGGTCACAAATCAGGTCTCAACTGGTACAAAATGATTGAGATAGTCCATACATGTTTTCAGACAACAATACTTTAAAACTTGAAGTCAACTACAAGAAAAAATTTGGAAGGACCACAAATACATGGAGGATAAAGAGCATCCTATTAAAGAATGAATGGGTCAATCAGGAAATTAAAGATGAATTAAAGAACTACATGGAAGCAAAAGAAAATGAAAACATGACAGTTCAGAACCCTTGGAATGCATCAAAGGCAGTACTAAGAGGCAAGTATATAGTGATACAGGCCTCCCTCAAGAAATAAAAAAGGTCTCAAATACACAACCTAAACTTACACCTAAAGAGTCTGGAAAAAGAACTGCAAATAAAGCCTAAATCCAGCAGGAGGAGAGAAATAATAAAGTATAGAGCAGAAAACAAGGATATAGAAATCAAAAAATCAGTAGAACAGATCAAAAAACCTAGGAGCTGCTTCTTTGAAAGAATTAATAGGATTGATAAATCCCTAGACAGATGATTCAAAAAGAAAAGAAAAAAAATAAAATCATGAATGAAAAAGGAGAGATCACAACCAACACCAAAGAAATACAATTATAAGAGAATGAGGAATTATATGTCAACAAATTAGGCAATCTGGAAGAAATAGATGCATTCCAAAAAAACATATAAACTACCAAAACTGAAACAGGATGAAATAGAAAAGCTGAACAGACCCATAACAAGCAAAGAAATTGAATTAGTAATCAAAAATCTCCCAACAGACTCCAGAGTCAGATGGCTTCCCAGAAGAATTCTACCAAACATTTAAAGAAGAATTAACACCTATCCTTCTCAAATTGTTCCAAAAAATAAAAATGGAAGGAAAACTTCCAAACTCACTCTATGAGGCCAGCATTACCTTGATCCCAAAACCAGACATATACTTCAATAAAATGGAGAATTACAGTCCAGTATCCCTGATGACCATGAATGCAAAAGTTCTCACCAAGACACTAGCTAACCAGTTCCAACAGTACATTAAAAGGATTATTCACCACAACCAAATGGGATTTATTCCTGAGCTGAAGGGGTGGTTCAATATCCACAAATCAATGTGATACACTACATTAATAAAAGGAAGAAGAACCATATGATCCTCTCAATAGAGGAGAAAAAGCATTTGACAAAATACAACATCCTTTCTTGATAAAACCCCTCCAGCATGTATAGATAGAGGGACCATATCTCAACATCATAAAGGTCATATAAGAAAGACCCACAGCAAATATGATCCTCAATGGGGAGAAACTGAAAGCTTTTCCCCTAAGATCAGGAACATGATAGGGATGTCCATTCTTACCACTGTTGTTCAATATATCACTGGAAGTCCTAGCCTCAGCAATCAGACCACAAAAAGAAATAGAAGTCATCTAAATTGGCAAAGAAGAAGTGAAACTTTCACTCTTTGCAGACGACATGATACTCTATGTAGAAAACCCAAAAGATTCCACCAAAAAATTGCTAATACTGATATAGGAATTCAGCAAAATCACAGGATATAAAATTAATGTACAGAAGTAACTTGGTTTTCTATACACTAACAATGAAACAGAAGAATGAGAAATCAAGGAATCAATCCGATTTACAATGGTACCAAAAACCATAAGATGCCTAGGAATAAACGTAACCGAAGAGGTAAAGAATCTGTACTCTGAATACTATAGAACACTTATGAAAGAAATTGAGGAAGACACAAAGAAATGGAAAAACATTCCAAACTCATGGATTGCAACAACAAATATTGTTAAAATGTATATGCTACACAAAGCAACCTACACATTCAATGCAATCCTTATCAAAATACCATCATCATTTTTCACAGAGATGGAACAATCCTAAAATTGGTATGGAACCAGAAAAGACCCTGAATAGCTAAAGGAGTGTTGAAAAGGAAAATCAAAGCTGGAGGCATCACAATTCTGGACTTCAAGCTGTATTACAAAGATGTAATCATCAAGACAGTATGGTAGTGGCACATGCAGACAAATAGATCAATGGAAGCGAATAGAGAACCCAGAAATGTGCCCTCAATTCTATGGCCAACTAATCTTTGACAAAGTAGGAAAGAATATCCAATGGAAAAGACAGTCTCTTCAACAAATGGTGTTGGGAAAATTGCACAGCCATATGCAGTAGAATGAAACTGGACCACATTTCTCAAAATGGATCAAAGACCTAAATGTGAGATAGAAATGCATCAAAATCCTAGAGGAGAACACAGAAAGCAACCTCTTTGACTTTGGCTGTAGCAATTTCTTACTAGACAAATCACAGGAGGCAAGGGAACAAAAGCATAAATGAACTATTGGGACTTCATGAGGATAAAAAGCTTTTACACATCAAAGGAAATAGTCAACAAAACTAAAAGGCAACCTACAGAATGGGAGAAGATATTCACAAATGACATATCAAACTCAACACCAAGAAAACAAAAAATCCAGTCAAGAAAGGAGAAGACATGAATAGACACTTTTCCAAAGAAGACATCCAAATGGCCAACAGACACGTGAAAAAATGCTCAACATTACTCAGCATCAGGGAAATACAAATCAAAAGCATGAGATACCATCTCACACCAGTCAGAATGGCTAAAATAAACAACTTAGGAAACACGAGATATTGGTGAGGATACAGAGAAAGGGGAACCCTCTTACACTGTTGGTGGGAATTCAAACTGGAGCAACCACTCTGGAAAACAGTATGGAAGTTCCTCAAGAAGTTAAAAATAGAATTACCATATGACCCAGCAATTGCCCTACTAGGTATTTATCCAAAGGATACAAACATAGTGATTTGAAAGGGCACATGCACCCCAACGTTTATAGCAGCAATGTCCACAATAACAAAACTATGGAAAGAGCCAGATGTCCATCAAAAGATGAATGGATAAAAAAGAAGTGGTGTAGGGATTCGGAAGGAAAGATGGCAGAGGAGTAGGGGACCCTATTTCAACTGGTCCCCGGAATTGAGCTGGATATCTACCAGACCACTCTGAGCACCCATGAAACCAGCCTGAGATGTAAGATCTGGATCTCTACAAAAAGAATATCGCAGATGGTTGGTTTCGAGGTAGGAAGCGGGGAGCTGTGATTCTGCAGGCAGATATCAGAGGATAAATGGCAGCGGGAGGGTGCCTGGCCGTGAGGATCCTACACCGCTGGTTAGAGACAGCCTTGTGCGCTGGGGATGGGGCACAGACTTGCAGACCGGGAGGGGTGGGGAAAGGACTTTAGGGCAGCCCCCGGGGCGGAAACCCGGAACGGCAGGGTCACATGTGCGAACTGGGAGCGGCTGGTGGTTTCAGAAGCACAAAGGGCAGAGACACGTCCCAACCTAGAGGCAGGACTGGGGGCGCTGCAGAGGAGCACACAACCCAGGCCGCTGCAGTTTATAGCAGCACGGACAGAAACAGAGGAAGAACAGACTGGGGTCTCTCTGTTCTGAGGCAGAGGGTTGGAAACGGTCTCTTCTGCTCTGACTGAAGGAAGAGACATGGAAAGCCACCAGAGAAAGCTGCCAGAGAACAAAAGCCCCCAAAACTGATTCCCACTGAACCCATTCCCCGCCAGAGGGGGGCAGGGCAACTCCGCCCAAACAGGGTTGCCTGAGTAACAGCACGGCAGGCCCCTCCCCCAGAAGACAGGATGGGAAAACAAGAAGCCAGCAACCCCAAGGTCCCAAGAAAACAGGTGAATCTTGCTTGGGTTCTGGTCAATAATTTGGACTCTACACAATCCCTCAACCACCCATCAACAGAATGACTAGGAGGAGGAACCCACAAAATAGAAAAGACTCAGAGATTATGATTTATGCAGCAGATTTACAAATGGATGCAGATATAACCAAGATGTCGGAGATGGAATTCAGGCTAGCAATTGTGAAGACAATGGCTAGAAGGGAGAAATCAATTAATGGCAACATAGAATCTCTAAGGGCAGAACTGAAAACTGAATTGGCAGAACTTAAAAATGCTATCAGTGAGATCCAGTTCAATCTAGATAATTTAACAGCTACTGTAAGTGAGGCAGAAGAACGAATAAGCGACCTGGAAGACAATATAATAGATAAAAAGGGAAAAGAGGAGGCCAGGGAAAAACAACTCAGAATCCATGAAAATAAAATCAGAGAAATAAGTGACACCATGAAGCATTCCAATGTCAGAATAATTGGAATCCTGGAGGGAGTGCAGAGAAAAAGAGGACTAGAAGATGTATTTGAGCAAATTGTAGTTGAGAACTTCCCTAAACTGGGGAATGAAACAAACATTCACATCCTAGAGGCAGAAAGGACCCCTACCAAGATCAAGGAAAACACGCCAACACGCTGGCATGGAATAGTAAAACTTGCAAACCTTAGAACCAAGGAAACCATCTTAAGGGCAGTTAGGGGGAAGAGATTCCTTACATACAGAGGGAGGAACATCAGATTAACGTCAGACCTATCCCCAGAGACCTGGCAAGCCAGAAAGGCCTGGCAAGACGTATTCAGGGTGCTAAATGAGAAGAACATGCAGCCAAGAATACTTTATCCGGCAAGGCTGTCATTTAGAATGGATGGAGAGATACAGAGCTTCCATGATCAGCAGAAACTGAAAGAATATGTGACCACTAAGCCTACCCTGCAAGAAATATTAAGGGGGTTTCTACAAAAGGAGAAAGACCCCAAGAGTGATATACAACAGAAATTTACAGGGACAATCTATAAAAACAACGTCTTCATGGGCAACATGATGACAATTAATTCATATCTTTCAATAATCACTCTCAATGTGAATGGCCTAAATGCTCCCATAAAACGGCACAGGGTTGCAGATTGGATAAAAAGACAGGACCCATCCATATGCTGCCTACAAGAGACTCATTTTGAACCGAAAGATACATCCAGACTGAAAGTGAAGGGATGGAGATCCATCTTCCATGCCAGCGGACCTCAAAAGAAAGCTGGGGTAGCAATTCTTATATCAGACAAATTAGATTTTAAAACAAAGTCTGTAGTTAGAGACACAGAAGGACACTTTATCATTCTTAAAAGGGTCTATCCAACAAGAAGATCTAGTAATTGTAAATATCTATGTCCCCAACATGGGAGCAGCCATTTACAAAAGCCAACTGCTAAACAAAATAAAGAGTCATATTGAAAACAATACATTAATTGGAGGAGACCTCAAGACTCCACTCTCAGCAATGGACAGATCATCTAAGCCGAAAATCAACAAAGAAACAAGAGCTTTGAATGATACACTGGACCAGATGGACCTCATAGATATGTACAGAACATTCCACCCTAAAACAACAGAATACTCATTCTTCTCAAGTGCACATGGAACTTTTTCCAGAATAGACCACATACTGGGTCACAAATCAGGTCTCAACCGATACCAAAAGATTGAGATTATTCCCTGCATATGCTCAGACCACAGTGCTTTAAAACTGGAACTCAATCACAAGAAAAAATTTGGAAGAAATTCAAACACTTGGAATCTAAAGACCACTCTGCTCAAGAATGTTTGGGTCAACAAGGAAATCAAAGAAGAACTTAAACAATTCATGGAAATCAATGAGAACAAAAACACATCGGTCCAAAACCTATGGGATACTGCAAAGGCGGTCCTAAGGGGGAAATACATAGCCATCCAAGCCTCACTCAAAAAAATAGAAAAATCCCGAATAAAACAACTAATTTTACACCTTAAAGAACTAGAGAAAAAGCAACAAACGATGCCTAAGCCATGCATTAGAGGAGAAATAATTAAAATTAGAGCAGAAATGAATGAATTAGAAACCAGAAACGGTAGATCAGATCAACAAAACTAGAAGTTGGTTCTTTGAAGGAATTAATAAGATCGATAAACCACTGGCCAGACTTATCCAAAAGAAAAGACAAAGGACCTAAATTAATAAAAATATGAATGAAAGGGGAGAGATCATGACTAACACCAAGGAAATAGAAAAAATTATTAGAAATTATTATCAACAACTATATGCCAATAAACTGAGCAATCTGGATGAAATGGAGGCCTTCCTGGAAACCTATAAGCTGCCAAGACTGAAACAGGAAGAAACTGACAACCTGAATAGGCCAATAACCAGTAATGAGATTGAAGCAGTGAAGTCAAGAGTCCAGGGCCTGATGGATTCCCTGGGGAATTCTACCAAACATTCAAAGAAGAAATAATACCTATTCTCTTGCGCTCTTTCAAAAAATAGAAACAGAAAGAAAACTTCCAAACTCATTCTATTAGGCCAGCATTACCTTAATGCCCAAACCAGGCAAAGACCCCATCAAAAAGGAGAATTTCAGACTGATATCCCTGATGAATATGGATTCCAAAATCCTCAACAAAATCCTAGCTAATAGGATCCAACAATACATTAAAAGGATCATCCACCACGACCAAGTGGGATTTATCCCCGGATGCAAGGGTGGTTCAACATTCGCAAGTCAATCAATAAGATAGAAGACATTAATAAGAGGAAGGAGAAGAACCATATGGTCCTCTCAATTGATGCAGAAAAAGCATTTGACAAATACAACATCCTTTCCTGATTAAAACTCTTCAGAGTATAGGGATAGAGGGAACATTCCTCAAGTTCATAAAATCCACCTAT
Organism: Zalophus californianus; assembly: GCF_009762305.2. NCBI lineage: Eukaryota > Metazoa > Chordata > Mammalia > Carnivora > Otariidae > Zalophus > Zalophus californianus. The sequence goes on along the minus strand of NC_045612.1, from coordinate 3,083,518 downwards.
GAAAAACCCACAGTGAATATCATCCTCAATGGGGAAAAGCTGAGAGCCTTTCCCTTATGATCAGGAACACATCACGGATGCCCACTTTTGCCACTATTGTTCAACATAGTACTAGAAGTCCTAGCAACAGCAATCAGACAACAAAAAAAAAATAAAAGTATTCAAATTGGCAAAGAAGAAGTCAAACTCTCTCTTTTCACAGATGACATGATACTTTATGTGGAAAACACGAAAGACTCCACCCCCAAATTACTAGAACTCATACAGCAATTCAGTAATGTGGCAGGATACAAAATCAATGCACAGAAATCAGTTGCTTTCTTATACACTAACAATGCAACTGTAGAAAGAGAAATTAGAGAATCGATTCCATTTACAATAGCACCAAAAACCATAAGATACCTTGGAATAAACCTAACCAAAGAAGTTAAGGATCCATACTCTAGGAACTACAGAACACTCATGAAAGAAATTGAAGAAGACACAAAAAGATGGAAAAATATTCCATGCTCATGGATCGGAAAAATAAACATTGTTAAAATGCCTATGGTACCCAGAGCATTCTATACCTTCAATGCCATCCCGATCAAAATTCCAATGACATTTTTCAAAGTGCTGGAACAAACAATCCTAAAATTTGTATGGAATCAGAAAAGAGCCCAAATCGCCAAGGAAATGTTGAAAAAGAAAAACAAAGCTGGGGCATCACGTTGCCCAATTTCAAGCTATATTACAAAGCTGTGATCACCAAGACAACATGGTACTGGCACAACAACAGACGTATAGACCAATGGAACAGAATAGAGAACCCAGATATGGACCCTCAACTCTATGGTCAAATAATCTTTGACAAAGCAGGAAAAAACATGCAATAGAAAAAAGTCTCTTCAATAAATGGTGCTGGGAAAATTGGACAGCTACATGCAGAACAATGAAACTCGACCATTTTCTAACACCATACACAAAGATAAACTCAAAATGGATGAAAGAACTCAATGTGAGAAAGGAATCCTTCAAAATCCTAGAGGAGAACATAGGCAGTAACCTCTTTGACATCGCCCACAGCAACTTCTTTCAAGATACATCTACAAAGGCTAGTGAAACAAAAGCAAAAATGAGCTTTTGGGACCTCATCAAGATAAGAAGCTTCTGCACAGCAAGGAAACAGTCAACAAAACAAAGAGGCAACCCACAGAATGGGAGAAGGTATTTGCAAATGTCACTACAGATAAAGGGCTGGTATCCAAGATCTATAAAGAACTTCTCAATCTCAACACACAAAAAACAAATATTCAAGTCAAAAAATGGGCAGAAGATATGAAAAGACACTTCTCTGAAGAAGACATACAAATGGCTAACAGACACATGAGAAAATGTTCATCATCATTAGCCATCAGGGAAACTCAAATCAAAAGCACATTGAGATACCACCTTACACCAGTTAGAGTGACAAAAATGGACAGGGAAAGAAACAACAAATGTTGGAGAAGTTGTGGAGAAAGGGGAACCCTCTTACACTGTTGGTGGGAATGCAAGTTGGTACAGCCACTTTAGAAAACAGTGTGGAGTTTCCTCAAAAATTTAAAAATAGAGGTACCCTATGACCCAGCAATTGCACTACCGGGTATTTACCCCAAAGACACAGATGTAGTGAATAGAAGGGCCATATGCACCCCAATGTTCATAGCAGCAATGTCCAGAATAGTCAAACTGTGGAAAGAGCTGAGATGCCCTTCAACAGATGAATGGGTAAAGAAGATGTGGTCCATATGTACAATGGAATATTACTCAGCCATCAGAAAGGATGAATACCCACCCTTTACATCAACAGGGATGGGACTGGAGGAGATTATGCTAAGTGAAATAAGACAAGCAGAGAAAGTCAATTATCATATGGTTTCACTTATTTGTGGAACATAAGGAATAGCATGGAGGACATTAGAAGGAAGGGAAAAATGAGGGGGGCGGGAATTGGAGGGAGAGATGAACCATGAGAGACTATGAACTCTGAGAAACAAACAGGGTTTTAGAGGGGAGGCGTGAGAGGGGGATTTGTTAGCCCAGTGATGGGTATTAAGGAGGGCATGTACTACATGGAGCACTGGGTGTTATATGAAAACAATGGATCATGGATCACCACATCAGAAACTAATGATGTACTGTATGGTGACTAACATAACCAATAAAATTAAAAAAAAAAAGTGGTGTATACAGACACACACAGTGGAATATTACTCAGCCATCAAAAAGAATGAAATCTTGCCATTTGCAAGGATGTGGATAGAACTAGAGGGTATTATGCTAAGCAAAATAAATCAGTCAGAGAAAGCAAATACCATGTTTTCACTCATATGTGGAATTTAAGCAACAAAACAGATGAACATAGGGGAAAGGAAAGAAAAGTAAAATAAGATGAAAACAGAGAGGTTGGCAAATCATAAGAGCCTCTTAACTATAGGAAACAAACTGAGCGTTGCTGGAGGGGAGGTGGGTAGAGTGATGGGGTAATTGGGTGATGGACATTAAGGAGGGTACTTGAAGTAAAGAGCACTGGGTGTTGCATGCAACTGATGAATCACTAAATTCTACCTCTGAAACTAATAATACAGTATATGTTAACTAAACTAAATTTAAATATAAACAAATAAAACAAATTCAAAATTACTGCACAGAAGGTGACATCAGCAAGACAGAGGGCTAGGATGTCCCAAAACTCATCTCCCCCCAACAAAACCGGAAGAAAACTAACAAGAACTATAAACTCTAAATTAGAGAAAACAACTCAGGGAAAACTCTAGACAACAAAGAGCCAGCAAATATCCAAGGAGCTCAAAAATCGAGAATGGCTACATAGAAAACTAAAGGAAGCATATTACCTGTGTCATCCAGTCCCCTAGCCAGGAGCTGTCCCACATCTAGAAGAATGCCCTCAGAGGAAGTTCACCACACAGGGAGGAGAGCAGGAGAACCATAGGAAGCCTCACCATTGTGGATATTTGCAGCTTTTGCTATGGATGTCTCCCACAGTCTTCACTGATATTGATTCCAGCTGATGGAGTAGTATCGAGTGCACCACTCTGCGTCTACTCCCTAGGCTAGAGTTGTTGTCAAAGTGAGACTTACCCTCAGGGGCCCCAATCACTGCTATGCCCTACTCTCAGAGAACTGGTATCACAATACTTCATCATCTATGAAAGTGGAGCTGCCACTGCTCTTAGCCCACCCCCAGCCCCAGGTCAGGGCTTTGTCCCACCATTACCAGGGCAGCCTCCACTGCCCTGAGTCTGCCCCCTGGGTCACAAGTTTTGCTTTGACAGTCATTATTAGGGCCCTGCTGTTGTCTTCCTGATCCCCTCTCACCAGGTTCCACATCTTGGCTCTGGGTTGTCATTACAAAGTATGCTACCGCTGCCCTGGCCAACCCCCATCTCAGGTCAAGACTCTAAACTGTCATTGCTGAAACAGGCTCTCACTTCTCTGAACCTTACTCCCTGGGCTCTTGGTCATACCTCTGACCCATTATTGCCATGGGTGCTACTACTGACATGAGTCCCATTCTCCCCACCCCATGGCAGGTTGTGGCTCTGATCAGTTGCTGGGGCCATGCTGCTTCTATACTGAGCTCCACCTGCAAGTCCTAAATCAAGACTCTGAACTCTCAGTACAAGGGTGCTACTGCTGACCTGAGCCCTACCCCTAAGTTTTCAGGTTGGGGGTCTGACCCATTATAGCTAGAACCAGGCTACCATTGTCTTGAGCTTCATTCCTCAGATCCTAGGTCACAGGGCTCCCAACTGGCATTGCCAAGGCTGTGCTGCCACTGTTGTACCCATCTCCCTGAATCCTTACATATGGCTTTAACAGACCACCACAAGTTGTGCGGCTGCTATCCTGTGGCTGCCTATGGAGGCCACAATTGAAACTTTGACCTGCCATCTCCCTGTTGTGCTAGTACAGCACCCTGACCCCTGGACCCATGAGACATAGGTACTGGTTCCATGAGATATCTACACAGGCCCACACCCTAGACACTAGTGCCATAGCTGCAGCAATTGTGCATATGCCCCAGGACCCAAGTGCTATGGTAGTTTCACATGACATGATTTGACAAACATTGGTTCCAATAGTGTTCTGAGGGCTCTGAGTGTCAGGACACCCAACCAGGCACTGGGAAGGATCATCTTGGCTAGAACCTCCTCCCAGAGGCATAAAAGGAGAGGGGGGAGAATAGGAAGACACCAGCAGCCTCACCCTCTGAAGATATAAATAGCCCTACCTGCTACTACTACCTGCAGGGCCCCTGTAGGCTTAGCCACAGAAGACCCCTATAATCTGGCCAATGGCAACCTCAGCCAATGGAATAGCATAGAGAATGTACCACTGTGCCTTCTCAGGAACCAAAGATGCTGGATCCCACCCAGCTGGCACCCTTACAGCCACCTCTAGGTGAAAGTCTTTTATTAATGAAGCCATTTTGAAAAGACTGGAAGAGGTAACAGCAACCTCAAATCCACAGACATCAATGCAAACCCATCAAAAACGTGAAAAAGCAAGGAAATATGACACCACCAAAGGAACAAAATAATACTTCAGCAATGAGCCCAAAGAAATGGAGATCTGTGAGTTACCTGAAAAAGAATTCAAAATAATGATTTTAAGGAAGCTCGGTGGATTTGGAACACAGACAAATCAATGAACTCAGGAAAATAATACATGAACAAAACAAGAAATTCAACAAAGATCTAGAAATCATCAAAAGAACCAAACAGAAATTCTGGAGATGAAGAATATAATGAAGTAAAAAATGCAATAGATACCTTCAACAGTAAGATTAATCAGGCAGAAGAAAGAATCTTTGAGCTCGAGAACAGGTCTCATCATATTATCCAGTCAGAAGAGAATAAAGAAATTAGAATGAAAAAGAATGAAAAAAACTACACAAACTGTGGGACATAATCAAAAGTAATAATATTTGCATTATGGGAGGAGAGGAGGGAAAGGGACAGAAATTTATTTAAGGAAAAATGGCTGAAAACTTCTCAAATCTGGGGAGAGTTATGGCCATCCAAGTACAGGAAGCTCAAAGATCCTCAAAGAGAATTCAGCTTAAAGAGATCTTCACTGAAACACATTATAATCAAGCTCTCAAAAATCAGTGCAAAGTGAGAATCTCGAAAGCAGCAAAAGAAAAAAGAATCATCACATACAAGTGAACCAAAAATACTTTCCCCAGCAAAGCTGTCATTTGGAAATGAAGGAGAGATGAAAAATGTCCCATATAAAAGTTGAAGGAATTCATAACCACTATACCTAAATTACAAAAAATGCTAAAGGAAGTTCTTCAAGATGAAAAAAAAGTGCTAATAAGTAATATGAAAACATACAAAGGTATAAAATTCACTGGTAAAGTTACATATATAAATTCAAAATACTCATAATACATTGGTGGGGGTATAAATCACTTTGAAATCTAGCATATAGGTTAAGAGATCAAAGTTTTCAAAATAGCTAGAGCTACAATAGTATGTTAATGGATACAAAATATAAAAAGATTAAAATTGGAACATCAACATAAACTGTGGGGGGCAAGTAAATACATAAAAGTTGATTATGTCACTGAAGTTAAGCTGTTATCTGTTTAAAGTAGATAATTATAATATGTATTTTGGAAAGCCTCCTGGTAACCAGAGAGCAAAAACCTATAATAGATACAAAAATGATAAAGAGAAAAGAATCAAAGCAAACCACTGCAAAAAATTATCAACTCACAAAGAAAGATAGCAGGATGGGAAGAACGAAACTAAGGAACAACAAAAGAATCGGAAAGTAATTCACAAAATGATTATAGTAAGTCCTTATTTATCAATAATTACTTTAAATATAAATGGTTTAAATTGGACACAAAGAGACTGAATGGATAAAAAATGGATTATCTATATGCTGTATTGAAGAGACTCACCTAAGCATTAAGAAAACTCACAGGCTGAAAGTGAAGGGATGCAAAAAGATATTTCAAGGAAATGGAAACCAAAAGAGAGCAGGAGTAGCTATACTTAGATAAGGCAAAATACATCTTAAATCGAAAATTGTAATAATAGAAAAAGTCCTTATATAACGACAAAAATGTCAATTAGCCAGGAGTATATACCAATTATAAGCACCTATTCACTCAATACTGTAGCACCTAAATATATTAAACAATTATTAACAGATTTGAAGGGAGAAAAAGAAAAGCAATAATAGTAGGGGACTACAATACTCCACTTTCAGCAATGGATACATCATTCAGAAAGAAAATCAATAAAGGAATAATGGATTTGGATGACACTTTAGAACAAATGTACCTAAAATACATACAGAATATTCCATCTAGCAGCAGCAGAATATACATTCTTGTCAAGCTCACATGGAATATTCTCCAAGATAGATCACATGATAGGTCAGAAAATGTCTCCAAATTTAAGAATATTGAAATTATACCAACTATCTTTTCCAACCACAACAGCATGAAACTAGAAATCAATAACAGGAAGAAAGCTGAAAAATTCAGGTGGAGATTAAACAACATGTTTCTGAACAACCAATGAGTCAAAGAAGAAATCAAAAGGGAAATAAAAAATAAATATTGAACCAAACAAAAATGGAAGCATTACATATCAAAATATATGAGATGCTTCAAAAGCAGTTCTAAGAGGAAAATTTATAGTGATAAATGCCTAGATTAGGAAACAAGAAATATCTCAAATACACAACCTCACTTTATACTTCAAGGAATTAGAAATAGAAGAACAAACTGTCCAACGTTAGCAGAAGAAAGGAAATAGCAAAGATCAGAGCAAAACAAACTAGAGACCAGAAAAACAATAGAAAAGATCAATGAAACTAAGAGCTCATTCTTTGAAAAGATAGATAAAATTGACAAACTTTTAACCAGATTAACTAAGAAAACAAGAGAGAGGATTCAAATAAATAAAATCAGAAATGAAAGATGAGAGGCAAGGAGTTAAAAATGGTGGAGGAATAGGGGAACCAGAACCCTAAGCTTGTCTTGTACCTCAAACACAGCTAGATAGTTATTAAATCATTCTGAACACCTGAGAAATCAATCTGAGGTCTGAGAGAACAAAACTACAAATCTACAAATAGAAAAGTGACCACATTTTGGAAGGTAGGATGTACGGACAGCTGACTTGGGGGAGATATAGCTGTGAGTATGGCAACAGGGAGGGAGCCTGCATACAGAGGCTACTGCAAAGTATTATAAGCAGTGGAGCACAAAATCCAAACTTTTAGAAGTCCAATACTGGGGGATGTGCCTAGCTTAAAGGTGCTCAGATAGCAAAGTGAGGCAGAATCCCAGTAGTGACAGCATGGTTTGAGGATCCCCTGGGTCACAAGAAAAATGGGTGGTGCCAACCTGCTGCAATGTTACCAGGCAGAGGAGCGGGGAAGCCAGCTGAGAGCAGAGGGTCTTGGTGCTGGCTTTCTCCACTGTTTTGCTATAAACCATGAACCACTGCACAGTCATGCTACTGCTTTCCTGGGACTGGCTGTAAACAGCAAAAGCATGGCAGACCCTTGCCCAGAGGGACATCATGGATCCACACCATGGGAGTCCCTAAAATTTGTAGTTTTGAAACTCAGTCCTGTACCTGAGATTAAAAAAAAAAAAAAAAAAAAAGCTCAGACACAGGGAGGGTGAATGCAGGGTTCAGACAGAAACCAAGGACACAAAGAGAGGTGATTGATTGCACTTCTATGAGGGCTCACTGAAGAATGGGGGTTTTGAACTTTCAGCTCTGGGACTAGAGAGCTGGGCGCCACCATACTCATCCTACCCAATAGCACTGAATGACTTCAGCGAACAAAAGAGTGCTACATAGTGGAGGCCCAACCCACTTACAGCAAGCCCTGCCCCACTGTGCCCTGGAGAAACATTTCCACTGAAAGAAGCCAGATTGAGAATCAGCCCAGCAGGCCCTTCCACCAGAAGACAAGCACAAACAATTTGCTCCCACCAAGTCTACTGATCACAGAGTGCTGCAAAGATTGAGCTCTAGGGGAAATAGGATCTAGCTTCCTTTTATTTTTAATTATTTATTATTATTATTTGTTCATTTATTTTCTGATTTTTTCAATTCCCTTTAAAATTGATTAATTTAATTTTTATTTATGTATATATTATGTATTTTTTTAATTTTTGTTTTATTTTTTTATTTTTTTATTTGGGGATCTAGATTCTTTTAACAAGCAGACCAAAACACACCCAGGATCTGGGGGGGAGTGGCTTCTTGGGCTTTTTCTTTGTTTTTTGTTTCTTTGTTTGTTTTTTCTTTCTTCCTTTCTTTTCTGGACAAAATGACAAGACAGAAAAATTCACCCCAAAAGAAAAAACAGGAAGTAGAACTCACCACCAGGGATTTAATCAATATAGATATAAGTAGTATGCCAGAACTATAATTTAAAATAACAATTATAAAGATACTATCTGGACTTGAAAAAAGCATAGAAGACACTAGGGAATCCCTTACTGCAGAGATAAAAGAACTAAAATCTAATAAGGCCAAAATTAAAAATGCAAACCCAAAGGAATGCCATGACAACAAGAATGGACAAACTAGAGTAATGAATCAGTGATATAGAAGGTAAAATTGTGGAAAATAATGAAGCTGAAGAGGGAAAGAAAGGTATTGGATCAAGAAAAAAAAGAGGATTCAAATAAACAAAATGACAAATGAGAGAGAAGAAATAACAACCAAGCAACAACACTGAAGAAATACAAACAACTGTGTCCAGAAAAGAAAGGAAGAATATTATGAAAACATATGCCAAAAAATTGGACAAACTAGAAGAAATGAATAAACTCCTAGAAAAATATATCCTAGCAAAACTTAAGCAGGAAGAAATTGAAAATTTGAACAGAATGATTACTAGCTAAGAAATTGAATCAGTCATCAAAAAAAATTCCAACAAAAATCCAGAACCAGATAGCTTCACATGGGATTTTTATCAAACATTTAAAGGAGAGTTAATACCTATTCTTCTCAAACTATTCCAAAAAATAAGAGAGAAAGGAAAACTTCTAAATTCATTCTAAGGGGCCAGCATGACCCTGATTCCAAAACCAAATAAAGACACCACAGAGAAAGAGAACTAAAGGCCAAATAAGTCTGATGGATATAGATGTAAAAATCCTCAAAAAAAATTAGCAAACCGAATCCAACAATACATTTAAAAAATCATTCACCATGATCAAGGGAACAAGGGATGCAAGGATAGTTCAATATTTGCAAATCTATCAACATAGTACATCACATCAATAAGAGAAAGGATTAAAAAAATATATGATTATTTTGATAGAAACGTCATACTCAATGGGGAAAAACTGAGAGATTTTTCCCTAAGATCATGAGCAAGACAATATCTATTTTCACCACTTTTATTCAACATAGTCCCAGCCACAGCAATCAGAAAAAAAAAAAAGAAATAAAGGGCAGTTGAGTGGGTAAGGAAGAAATAAAACTTTCACTATTTGCAGATGAGATGAAACTATATATAGAAAACCCGAAAGATTCCACCAAAAACTGCTAGAACTGATAAATGATTCAGTAAATTCTCAGGATATAAATCAACATACTGAAATCTGTTGTATTTGTATATATTAATAACAAAGAAGCAAAAAGAGAAGTTAAGAAAAGAATCCCATTTGTAACTACAACAAAAATAATAAAATACCAGAGGAGTCCAAGATGGCAGAGGACTAGGAGACCTTAATTTTGTCTGCTCCTAGGAATTCAGCTAGACAACTATCAAATCATTCCAAACACCTGCGAACTCAACCAGAGATCGAAGAAAAAGATAGCTGCAAATCTATGAATAAAAAAGTGACCATTTTCTACAAGGTAGGAAGTGTGGAGAAGTGAATCCAAGGTGATATATGGGAAGATAGACTGTGGGGGGAGGGAGCCTCAGTCAACCAGCTACCAGCACGTGATAGAGCAGCGGAGCACAAAATTGGAATTTATAGAAGTCAGCTAAGCAATGGAGAGGGATATCACGCAGGTGGCTAAGCAGGGGGTGGGGGTGGAACACTTGCAAGAACAGTGTGGTCTCAATCCTTGGGGTCACAGGAAGACTGGGGGTGCCTGAGTGTGACAGAACTCCCAGAGTGGGGAAACAGGCTGCAAAGAGTGAGCCCAAAAGTGGGCTCTCAGCTCAGGGTTGCCATAAACTGTGATCCACAGCACAGTAGGGCCTCTGTTCTTCTAGCAGGGGCCCAACAAGCAGCAGAACTGGAGAGAGTCCCCTTCCTCCTGGGAGGAAGGGTGCAGGAGCGAGTCTCAGGAGTCTACTGGGATTGGAGACTTCAAACAAGGTCATGTGCCTGAGATAGAAATGCTTAGTCACAGGCCAGGTGAGCACGGAGTGCAGCCAGAGACAAATGAGACAGTACTGATTGACTGCTTTTCTCTGAGGGCTCACAGAGGAGAGGGGCCCTGAGCTTTCAGATCTGGGGCCAGAGATTGGGAGGCCACCCTTATTCTCATCTTCTGAACCTGCATGGAAAGCCTTCAGGGAACAAAAGATACAGAGAACAAACCAGAGCAGATTACTTAGCCTGGCCCCCTGGCAAGGGAGGAGCAATTCTGCCTGGGGCAAAGACATTTGAGAATCAATGCAACAGGCCCCTCCCCCAGAAGATGCATGAGTCTGTGGAGTTTGGTCAGTCTGGACAGAAGTGGAGACAGACTGACCTGGAGGATCTTTTGAGGGTGGTGGACCACCCACGACATTGCGGCTCTGGGCTAGAGATTCCCTCATGGCCACGTTTGCTCTGACCCTCTAAAGAGAAGCAAAAAGAGGCCAGGGAACAAAAGCACACAGCCAACCAGCTCACATTAAGCCCAGCCCCCTGACAAGGGGGAGGAGCTCCACCCATGCAAAGACGCCTGAGAAGCCAAGTAGCAGGGCCCTCCTCCAGAACAGACTGGAAGAACAGGTGAATGATAAGCTTAAGCTTATTTCCCACAGGACTATAAAACTCCAGGGCCAGGAGAAAATAATATAGGGAGATCCAGGTGTTCCCTCACGACTCATTTATACTTCAGGCTAACATTTTACATTTCATTTTTAGTTTAGTTTCTTTTCTTATTCTTTCATTTTTTTAACCTGCTCCAATTTCAAATAGATTTTTATTTCCCAACCTATGTTTTTAGGTCACTTACTAACTTTCATTTTTTCACATATATGTTTCATAGATTTATGCAACATAATAGCTCGTTTGTTACTCCATTCAATTTTATCTTGATATTCTGATTTTTTGTGCAATTTTCGGATATATTGTCTTCTAACAGACTGAAAATCAAGCAGGAACAGGCAGATCACCCTGCTTTGTCCACCCTGAGAGATTATACTCTCTCTCTCCGATCTCCTTTTTTTTTTTCTTTTTTTTCTTTTTTCTTTCCTTTTTACTGTTTTGGATCATCATGGCTTTGGTGGTGTATCTGTGGTAGCTTTCAACCACTTTGGATTTTCTCTAAAGTGTACTTTGCTTGGGTCATGGTTGATATTTTGGACCCTGTTCATTCCGTCAACCATCCCTAAACAGAATGACTATGAGGAGGAACTCCCAACAAAGAAAAGAACCAGAGACAATGAACTTTGCCACAGATCTAATGGATATGGATATAAGCAAGATGTCAAAGATAGACTTCAGGGTAGCAATTATGAAGTCAATAGCTAGGCTTGAAAAAAGCATTAGTGACAATATAGAATCTCTAAGGGCAGAAATGTGATATAATCCAGCTGAATTGAAAAATGCTATGAATGAAACAGTCAACAAAACAAAAAGGCAACCCACAGAATGGGAGAAGATATTTGCAAATGACACTACAGATAAAAGGCTGGTATCCAAGATCTATAAAGAACTTCTCAATCTCAACACCCAAACTACAAATAATCAAGTCAAAGAATGGGCAGAAGACATGAACAGATACTTCTCCAAAGAAGACATATAAATGGCTAACAGACACATGAGAAAATGTTCATCATCATTAGCCATCAGGGAAATTCAAATCAAAACCACATTGAGATACCACCTTACACCAGTTAGAATCACAAAAATGGACAAGGCAAGAAAAAACAAATGTTGGAGAGCTTGTGGAGAAAGGGGAACCCTCTTACACTGTTGGTGGGAATGCAAGTTTGTACAGCCACTTTAGAAATCAGTGTGGAGGTTCCTCAAAAATTTAAATATAGAGCTACCCTATGACCCAGCAATTGCACTCCTGGGTATTTACCCCAAAGACACAGATGTAGTGAAAAGAAGGGCCATATGCACCCCAATGTTCATAGCAGCAATGTCTGCAATAGCCAAACTATGGAAAGAGCCAAGATGCCCTTCAACAGATGAATGGATAAAAAAGATGTGGTCCATATATATAATGGAATATTACTCAGCCATCAGAAAAGATGAATACCCAACTTTTACATCAACAGGGATGGGACTGGAGGAGATTATGCTAAGTGAAATAAGTCAAGCAGGGAAAGTCAATTATCATATGGTTTCACTTATTTGTGGAACATAAGGAATAGCACGGAGGACATTAGAAGAAAGAAGGGAAAAATGAAGGGGGGAAAATCGGAGGGAGAGATGAACCATGAGAAACTATGGACTCTGAGAAACAATCTGAGGGTTTTAGAGGGGAAGGGGGTGGGGGGATGTGTTAACCTGGTGATGGGTATTAAGGAGGGTAGGTACTGCATGGAGCAATGGGTGTTATATGAAAACAATGAATCGTGGATCACTACATCAAAAACTAATGATGTATATTATGGTGACTAACATAACATAATAAAATAAAATAAAATAAAATAAATTACTCTGCATTAAAAAATGCTATGAATGAGATGCAGTCCAAACTGGATACTCTGGCAGCCAGGGTAAATGAGGTAGAACAAATTAGTGATCTACAAGATAAGCTGATAGAATGGAAGGAAGCTGAGGAAGATAGGGATAGGCAGCTAGTAGCCGATGAGAATAGACTTAGATCAATACTGCCATGAAACATTCCAATGTCAGAATTATGGGGATCCCCAAGGGGTGGAGAGAGAGAGGACTAGAAGGTATATTTGAGCAAATCATAGCTGAGAACTTCCTTAATCTGGGGAATGAAAGAAGCATTTGTGTCTAAGAGGCAGAGAGGACCACGGCCAAGACCAATAAAAATAAATCAACATCCGGACATATAATAGTGAAGCTTGCAAATCTTTGATCCAAGGAAGTTATCCTGACAGCAGCTAGGGGGAAGAGATTTCTTATGTACAGAGGGAGAAATATCAGAATAACATCAGACCTATCCACAGAGAACTGGTCAGCCTGAAAGGGGTGACAAGACATATTCAGGGTACTAAATGAGAACATGCGGCCAAGAATACTTTATCCAACAAGGCTGTCATTCAGAACAGAGAAGGAGCTTCCAGGACCAAAAGAAACTGAAAGAATATGTGACCACCAAACCAACCCTGCAAGAAATATTAAGAGGGATTTATAAAGGAAGAAAGACCCCCAAAATAATATAGACCAGAAATTAACAGACACAATCTGTAGAAACATGAACTTTATACAGGCAATATGATGCCACTAAATACATACTTATCAATAGTTACCCTCAACATGAACAGCCTAAATGCTCCCATGAAATGGCACAGGGTTCCATATTGGATAAAAAGACAGGACCCATCCACATGCTGTCCACAAGAGACTCATTTTGAACCTAAAGACACCTCCAGATTGAAAGTTAGGGGGTTGAGAATGATTTATCATGGACTGCAAAAGAAAGCTGGGGCAGCAATTCTCATATCAGAAAAATTAGATTTTAAACCGAAGACTATAGTAAGAGATACAGAGGGACACTATATCATACTTAAAGGGTCTATCCAACAAGAAAATCTAACAATTGTAAATATCTATGCCCCCAACATGGTAGCAGCTAAATACATAAACCAACTAATAACCAAAATAAAGAATATCAATAATAATACATTAATAGTAGAATCCAACATTCGACTCACAGCAATAGACAGATCATCTAAGAAGAAGATCAACAAGGAAACAAGAGCATTGAAGGACACATTGGAATAGATGGACATCATAGATATATACAAAACATCCCATCCTAAAACAACAGAATACTCATTCTTCTCGAGGACACATGGAACTTACTACAGAATAGATCACATCCTGGGTCACAAATCAGGACACACCTGATCCCAAAAGATTGAGATTATTCCCTGCACATTTTCAGACCACATACTTTTTAAACTGGAACCCAACCACAAGGCAAAATTTGAAAGAATGCAAACACTTGGAGATTAAAAACCATCATGCTAAAGAATGAATCGGTCAACCAGGAAAATAAAGAGGAACTTCAACAATTCATGAAAACACATCAGTTCAGAACCTATGGGATACTGCAAAGACGGTCTTAGAGGGAAGTACATAATCATCCAAGCCTCACTCAAAAAATTAGAAAAATCCCAAATGCACAAGCTAACCTGACACCTAAAGGATCAGGAGAAAGAACAGCAAATAAAGCCTAAACCAAACAGGAGAAGAGAAATACTAAACATTAGAGCAGAAATCAATGAAATAGAAACCAGAAGAACAGTAGAACAGATCAACGAAACTAGAAGCTGGTTCTTTGAAAGAATTAATAAGATTGATAAACCTCTGGCCAGATTATCCAAAAGAAAAGAGAAAGGACACAAATTAATAAAATTATGAATGAAAGGAGAGAAATTATGACCAATACCAAAGAAATACAGACAATTATTAGAACTTATTAAAAGCAGCCATAGGCCAACAAACTAGGCAATCTGGAAGAAATGGATGCATTCCTGGATATGTATAAAATACCAAGACAAGAGGAGCAAGATGGTGGAGGAGTAGGAGACCTGGATTTAGTCTGGTCCCAGGAATTCAGGTGGATAGGGATCAAACCATTCTGAACACCTACGAACTCAACAGAAGATCGAAGAAAAGAATAACAGCAACTCTCTGAACAGAAAAGCAACCACTTTCTGGAAGGTAGGACGTGCGGAGAAGTGAATCTGAGGCAATATTCGGGAAGATAGACAGTGGAGGAGGGGGCCTCCGTCAGCCGCTACTGGCAAGTGATAGAGCAGCAGAGCACAAAATCGGAATTTTAGAAGTTGACTCCACTGAGGGATGTCGCTCCAGGGTCTAAGCAAGGGGTGGAATCCTTGCTGGCACAGTATGGTCACAGGACCCTCGGGATCACGGGAAGACTGGGGTGCCTGAGTGCAGCAGAGCTCCCAGGTGTCAGAGTAGGGAAGCCGGCTGCAGAGACAGAGCCGAGGAGTGGGCTCTAAGCTTGGGGTTCCATAAACTGTGATCCATGGCACACTCGGGCCACTGCTCCTCTAGCAGGGACCCAACAAGCGGCAGGTCTGGGGAGACTCCTCTTCCTCCCCTGGGAGGAGCAGCGTGGGAGCATACCACAGGGATCTGCTGGGTTTGGAGACTCCACATGGGGTCGGGTGCCAGAGATAGAAATGCTCAGTCATAGGCTGGGTGAGCATGGAGTGCAGCCGGAGACTGGGGAGATGGGAGTGACTGACTGCTTTTATCTGGGGGCTCACTGAGGAGTGAGGCCCCGAGTTCTCGGCTCCTCCAGGGCGGAGATTAGGAGGCCGCATTTTCACTCTCGTCCTCCAAACCTGTACGGAAAGCTTGCAGTGAACAAAAGCACCTGAAAGCAAACCCAAGCAGATTACTTAGCCTAGACCCATCAAGGGCGGGGCAATTCCACCTCTGGCAAAGACATTTGGGAACCATGGCAACAGGCCCCTGCCCCAGAAGATCAGCAAGAACAGCCAGCCAAGACCAAGTTTCCCAATCAATGAGAACGGCAGAACGCCAGGGCTAGGGGAATACAGCACATAGAATTCATGGATTTTTAACATGATTCTTTAGTCTTTCAAACTTATTTTTTTAACTGTCTTTTTTTGAATTTTCTTTTTCCCCTTTTTCAACCAACATCTTATCAATCCCTTTTTTAAAAAATTTTTATTTTTCATTTTTAGAGTCATATTCTATCCCTTCATAGTAGTTACCCTTATTTTGGGCATATATATATAAGTTGTACTCTCTTTAAAATTTTGAGATACAGTTTCTTCTAAAAGATCATAATATACCCTATATCTCTAGTGTATGGCTTTGTTCTAGTCTCCTGCCTGATCACATTCTTTCCCCCTTTTTTTTAATCCTCCTCTTTCTTTTTTCAACCAATTTCTTATCTTATCAATTCCTATCATAAAATCTTTTATAATTTTCATCCTTACAGTCATATTCCATCCCTTCATCATATTAATCCTTATATTTATACATATATAAGTTTTTCTTTCATTAAAATTTTGGGAAACACTTTCTTCTCACCGACCAAAATACACCCAAAATCTAGTGTGTGGCACTGATCTATGCACCAGCCTGATCATATTTCATCATATTCTGTTTTGTTTTGCTTTTGTTTTTACCTTTTTCTTTTTCTTTCTTTTTTCTTTCTTTCCCTTTCTTTTCCCCAGGTTTCAGGTCTTTTCTAATTTGTTTAGTGTATATTTTCTGGGGACGTTATTACCCTGTTAGCATTTTGTTTTATCATTCATCAATTCTCCTTTGGACAAAATAACAAGACGGAAAAAATCATCTCAAAAAAAAAAAAGGAACAAAAGGTAGAACCAACTGCCAGGGACCTAATCAATATGGACATTAGTAAGATGTCGGATCTAGAAATCAGAATGATGATTTTAAAGATACTACCTGGACTTGAAAAAAGCATGGAAGTTATTAGAGAAACCCTTTCTGGAGAAATAAAAAGAACTAAAATCTAACCAAGTAGAAATCAAAAAGACTATTAATGAGGTGCAATAAAAAATGGAGGCCCCAACTGCTAGGATAAATGAGGCAGAAGAGAGAATTAGTGATATAGAAAACCAAATGAGGGAAAATAAAGAAGCTGAGAAAAAGACAGATAAACAACTACTGGATCATGAGGGCAGAATTCAAGAGATAAATGATACCATAAGATGAAACAACATTAGAATAATTGGAATCCAGAAGAAGAAGAAAGAGAGGGGCAGAAGGTATATTGGAGCAAATAATAGCAGAAAACTTCCCTAATTTGGGGAAGGAAACAGGCATCAAAACCCAGGAGACACAGAGAACCCCTCTCAAAATCAATAAAAATAGGTCAACACCCTGACATCTAATAGTAAAACTTACGAGTCTCAGAGACAAAAAGAAAATCCTGAGAGCACCTCGGGAGAAGAGATCTGTAACCTACAATGGTAGAAACATTAGATTGGCCACAGACCTATCCACAGAGACCTGGCAGGCCAGAAAGGACTGACATGATATCTTCAGAGCACTAAATGAGAAAAATATGCAGCCAAGAATACTATATCCAGCTAGGCTGTCACTGAAAATAGAAGGAGATAAAAAGCTTCCAGGACAAACAAAAACTAAAGGAATTTGCAAACACGAAACCAGTCCTACAAGAAATATTGAAAGGGGTCCTCTAAGCAAAGAGAGAGCCTAAAAGCAACATAGACCAGAAAAGAACAAGGACAATATACAGTAACAGTCACCTTACAGGCAATTCAATTGGCAGTAAATTCAAATCTTTCAATAGTTACCCTGAATGTAAATGGGCTAAATGCCCCAATCAAAGACACAGGATATGAGATGGGATAAAAAAAACAAGACCCATCGATATGCTGTCTGCAAGAGACTGATTTTAGACCCAAAGACACCCCAGATTGAAAGTGAGGGGTTGGAAGACCATTTACCATCCTAATGGACACCAAAAGAAAGCTGGGGTGGCAATCCTTATATCAGACAAATGAGATTTTAAACCAAAGACTGTAATAGGAGATGAGGAAGGACACTATATCTTACTTAAAGGGTCTATCCAACAAGAAGATCTAACAATTGTAAATGTCTATGCCCCTAACATGGGAGCAGCCAATTATATAAACTAATTAATAACAAAAGCAAAGAAACACATCGACAATTATAAGAACATATTATGAGCAACTATATGTCAGCAAATTAGATAATTTGGAAGAAGTGGATGCATTTATAGAGATGTATAAACTACCAAAACTGAACCAGGAAGAAATAGAAAACCTGAACAGACCTATAACCACTAAGGAAATGGAAGCAGTTATCAAATATCCCCCAACAATAAAAAGCCCAGGGCCAGATGGCTTCCCAGGGGAATTCTACCAAACATTTAAAGAAGAACTAATACCTATTCTCCTGAAACTGTTCCAAAAAAATAGAAATGGAAGGAAAACGTTCAAACTCGTTTTATGAGGGCATCATTATCTTGATCCCCAAACCAGACAAAGACCCAATCAAAAAGGAGAATTACAGACCATTATCCTTGAGAAACATGGATGCAAAAATTCTCAACAAAATACTACCCAATAGGATCCAACAATACATTAAAAGGATTATTCACCATGACCAAGTGGGATTTATCCCTGGGCTGAAGGTTGGTTCAACATCCACAAATCAATCAATGTGATACAATACATTAATAAAAGAAAGAACAAGAACCATATGATCCTCTCCATAGTTGCAGAAAAAGCATTTGACAAAGTAGCGCCTCCTTTCTTGATCAAAACTCTTCAGAATATAGGGATAAAGGGTACATACCTCAATATCATAAAAGCCATCTATGAAAAGCCCACAGAGAATATCATTCTCAATGGGGAAAGACTCAGAGCTTTCCCCCTAAGGTCAGGAACACGGCAGGGATGTCCACTATCACCACTGCTATTCATCATAGTATTAGAAGTCCTAGCCACAGCAATCAGACAACAAAAAGAAATCAAAGGCATCCAAATCGGCAAAGAAGAAGTCAAACCGTCATTCTTTGCAGATGATATGATACTTTATGTGGAAAACCTAAAAGACTCCACCCCAATACTGCTACAGCTCATACAGGAATTCAGTAAAGTGGCAGGATATAAAATCAGTACACAGAAATCAGTGGCATTTTATACACCAACAACAAGACAGAAGAAAGAGAAATTAAGGAGTCGATCCCATTTACAATTGCACCCAAAACCATAAGATACCTAGGAATAAATCTAACCAAAGAGGCAAAGAATTTGTACTCAGAAAACCATAAAATACTCATGAAAGAACTTGAGGAAGACACAAAGAAATGGAAAAACGTTCCATGCTCATGGATTGGAAGAACAAATATGGTGAAGATGTCAATGCTACCTAGAGCAATCTACACATTCGAAGCAATCCCCATCAAATTACCATCCACTTTTTTCAAAAAAATGGAACAAATAATCCTACAATTTGTATGGAACCATAAAAGACCCCAAATACCCAGAGGAATGATGAAAAAGAAAAGCAAAGCTGGCGGCATCATAATTCCAGACTTCAAGCTCTATTACAAAGCTGTCATCATCAAGACAGTATGGTACTGGCACAAAAATAGACACATAGATCAATGGAACAGAATCGAGAGCCCAGAAATGGACCCTCGACTCTATGGTCAGCTAATCTTCAACAAAGCAGGAAAGAATGTCCAATGGAAAAAAGTCTCTTCAACAAATGGTGTGGGAAAATTGGACAGCCACATGCAGAAGAATGAAACTGGACCATTTCCTTACACCACGCACAAAAATAGACTCCAAATGGTTGAAAGACCTAAATGTGAGACAGGAGTCCATCAAAATCCTAAAGGAGAACAGGCATCAACTTCTTCAACCTCAGCCACAGCAACTTCTTCCTAGAAACATTGCCAAAGGCAAGGGAAGCAAGGGCAAAAATGAACTATTGGGACCTCATCAAGATAAAAAGCTTTTGCACAGCAAAAGAAACAATCAACAAAACCAAAAGACAACCGACAGAATGGGAGAAGATATTTGCAAATGACATATCAGATAAAGGGCAAGTATCTAAAATCTATAAAGAACTTATCAAACTCAACACCCAAAGAACAAATGATCCAATCAAGAAACGGGCAGAAGACATGAACAGACATTTTTCCAAAGAAGACATCCAAATGGCCAACAGACACATGAAAAAGTGCTCAACATCGCTTGGCATCAGGGAAATCCAAATCAAAACCTCAATGAGATACCACCTCACACCAGTCAGAATGGCTAAAATTAACAAGTGAGGAAACGACAGATATTGGCGGGGATGTGGAGAAAGGGGAACCCTCCTATACTGTTGGTGGGAATGCAAGCAGGTGCAGCCACTCTGGAAAACAGTATGGAGGTTCCTCAAAAAGTTGAAAATAGAACTACCCTATGACCCAACAATTGAACTACTGGGTATTTACCCCAAGGATACAAATATAGGGATCCGAAGGGGTACGTGCACCCCAGTAGTTTATAGCAGCAATGTCCACAATAGCCAAACTGTGGAAAGAGCCAAGATGTCCATCGACAGATGAATGGATAAAGAAGAAGTGGTATATATATACAATGGAATATTATGCAGCCATCAAAAGGAATGAAATCTTGCCATTTGCAACGACGTGGATGGAACTGGAGCATGTTATGCTGAGTGAAATAAGTCAAAGAAAGAAAGACATGTATCACATGACCTCACTGATATGAGGAATTCTTAATCTCAGGAAACAAACTGAGGGTTGCTGGAGTAGTGGGGGTGGGACGCATGGGGTGACTGGATGATAGACATTGGGAAGGGTACATGCTATGGTGAGTGCTGTGAATTGTGCAAGACTGTTGAATCACAGATCTGTACCTCTGAAACAAATAATACATTATATGTTAAAAAAAATAAAGAAGATAGCAGGAGGGGAAATATGAATGGGAGAAATCGGAGGGGGAAACGAAGCATGAGAGATGATGGACTCTGGAAAACAAACTGAGGGTTCTAGAGGGGAGGGGGGTGGGAGGATGGGTTAGCCTGGTGATGGGTATTAAAGAGGGCATGTTCTGCATGGAGCACAGGGTGTTATACGCAAACAATGAATCATGGAACACTACATCAAAAACTAATGATGTAATGTATGGTGATTAATATAACATTATAATAAAAAAGAATATTTTTTTCTTTGAGCTAAGAAAAAAATAATAAAATAAAATACCAAGACTAAAACAGGAAGAAATAGACAATCTGAACAGACCAATAAAAAGCAAGGAAATTGAAACAGAAATCAAAAACCTCCTAAAAAACAAGAGTCCAGGGCCAGATGACTTCCCAGGGGAATTCTACCAAATATTTAGAGAAGAAATCTTACATATTCTACTGAAGCTGTTCCAAATAATAGAAGTGGAAGGAAATCTTCCAAACTCATTCTATGAGGCCAGCATTACCTTAATCCCAAAACAAAAGGCCCCATCAAAAAGGAGAATTACAGACCAATATCCCTGATGAACATGGATGCCAAAATACTCAACAAGATATTAGCCAATATGATCCAACAGTACATTAAAAGGATTATTCATCTTGACCAGGTGGGGTTTATTCCTGGGACGCAAGGGTCATTCAACATTTGCAAATCAATCGACATGATAGATCACATTAACAAAAGAAGTGACAAGAAACATATGATCCTCTCAATTGATGAAGAAAAAGCATTTGCCAAAATGCAGCATCTTTTCCTTATTAAAACTTCAAAATATAGGGATAGAGGGAATATACCTCAATATCATAAAAGCCATCTATGAAAATCCCACAGCAAGTATCATTCTTAGTGGGGAAAAACTGAGATCCTTTGCCCTAAGGTCAGGAACACAACAGGATGCCCACTCCCACCACTGTTGTTCAACATAGTACTAGAACTCCAGCCTCAACAATCAGACAACAAAAAGAAGTAAAAGGCATTCAAGTTGGCAAAGGAGAAGTCAAACTCTTTCTCTTTGCAGATGACATGACACTTTATGTGGAAAACCCAAAAGATTCCACCCTGAAATTACTAGAACTCATACAGCAATCCAGCAACATGACAGGATACAAAATCAATGCACAGAAATCAGTTGCGTTTCTATACACTAAGAATGTGACTGAGGAAAGAGAAATTAAGGAATCAGTTCCATTTAAATAACACCAAAAACTGTAAGATACCTAGGAATAAACCTAAGCAAAGAGGTAAAAGATCTGTACAGTAGAAACTACAGAACACTTATGAAAGAAATTGAGGAAGACAGAAAGAGATGGAAAAACATTCCAAACTCATGGATTGGAAGAATAAACATTTTGAAAATGTCTATGCTGCCCACAGCAATCTACACTTTCAGTGCAATCACTATCAAAATACCATTGACATTTTTCACAGAGCTGGAACAAACAATCCTAAAATTTGGAACAAAAAATCCTAAAATTTCAGAAAAGACCCTGAATCGCCAGGGAATTGTTGAAAAAGAAAACCAAAGCTGGGGTCATCACAGTGCCTGACTTCAACCTCTATTACAAAGCTGTGATTAGCAAGACAGCATGGTATTGGCACAAAAACAGACACATAGATCAGTGGAACAGAAGAGAGAGCCCAGAAATGGACCCTCATCTCTATGATCAACTAATCTTCAAAAAATCAGGAGAGAATATCCAATGGAAAAAAGACAGTCTTTTCAATAAATGGTGCTGGGAAAATTGGACAAACACATGTGGAAGAATGAAACTGGACCGTTCTCTTACACCATACACAAAGATAAACTCAAAATGGATGAAAGACCTCAATGTGAGACAGGAATCCATCAAAATCCTGGAGGAGAACATAGGCAGTAACCTCTTTGACATTGGCCACAGCGACTTCTTTCAAGACATGTCTCTAAAGGCAAAGGAAACAAAAGCAAAAGTGAACTTTTGGGACTTCATCAAGATAAAAAGCTTTTGCACAGCAAAGGAAACAGTCAACAAAACTAAGAGCCAACCCACAGAATAGGAAAAGATATTTGCAAATGACATTATGGATAAAGGGCTGGCATCCAAGATCTATAAAGAACTTCTCAAGCTCAACACCCAAAAAACAAATAATCCAGTCAAGAAATCGGAAGAAGACATGAACAGACACTTCTCGAAAGAAGACATAAAAATAGCTAACAGACACATGAAACAATGTTCAACATTACTACCCATCAGGGAAATACAAATCAAAACCACAATGAGATACCATCTTACACCAGTTAGAATGGAAAAATTAACAAGACAGGAAACAACAAGTGTTGGTGAGGATGTGGAGAAAGGGAACCCTCTTATACTGTTGGTGGTAATGCACACTGGTACAGCCAGTCTGGAAAACAGTATGGAGGTTCCTCATGTCATTAAAAATAGAGCTACCCTATGACCTAGCAATTGCACTAATGGGTATTGACCCCAAAGATATAGATGTAGTGAAAAGAAGAGGCACATGCACCGCAATGTTCATAGCAGCAATGTCCACAATAGCCAAACTGTGAAAGGGGCCAAGATGATGTACTTTATGGTGACTAACATAACATAAAAAAAAAGACCCCAAATAGCCAAAGCAATCTTGAAAAACAAAACTGGAGTTATCACAATTTCAGACTTCAAGTTATACTACAAGCTATAGTAATCAAAACAGTATGGTACTGGCATATAAACAGACACACACTCAGTGGAACAGAATAGAACACCCAGAAATAAATCCATAATTATTCAATTAATCTTTAACAAAGGAGGTAAGAATATTCCATGGGGAAAAGACAGTCTCTTCAACCAATGGTGCTGGAGAAACTAGACAGCTACGGGCAAAAAATGAAACTGGACCACTTTCTTACACCATACACAAGAATAAACTCAAAATGGACTAAGGACCTAAATGTGAGACCTGAAACCATAAAAATCCTAAAGAAGAATACAGGCAGTAATTTCTCTGATGTTGGCTGTAACATCTTTCTAGATATCCTGAGGCAAGGGAATCAAAAGCAAAAATAAACTGCTGAGTCTGCATCAAAAGTTTCTGCACAGTGAAGGAAAGAATCAACAAAACTAAAAGGCAATGTACTGAACGGGAAAAGATATTTGCAAGTGACTTATCTGATAAAGTATTAGTATCAAAAATATATAAAGAACTGATACAACTCAACACCCAAAAATAAATAATCCAATTAAAAATGGGCTGAAGACACACAGACATTTCCTCAAAGAAGACATCCAGATGGCCAACAGACACATGAAAAGATGTTCAACATTACTCATTATGAGAGAGATGGAAATCGAAAGTACAATGAGATATTACTTCACACTTCGCAGAATGGCTAAAATCAAAAACTCAAGAAACAACAAGTGTTGGCTGAGATGTAGGGAAAAAGGAATCCTCATGCATTGTTGGTGTAAATGAAAACTGGTGCAGCCACTGTGGAAAACAGTATGGAGTTTCCTCAAAAAGTTAAAAATAGAACTATCCTATGATCCAGCAATTGCACTACTGGGTATTTACGCAAAGAATACAAAATCACTAAGGTACACATGCACTCCTACGTTTTTAGCAGCATTATTTACAATAGCCAAACTATAGAAGCAGCCCAAGTGTCCATTGATAGATGAAAGGATAAAGAAGATGTGGTGTGTGTGTGTGTGTGTGTGTGTGTGTGTGTGTGTATCGAATATTATTCAGCCATAAAAAGAATAAGATCTTGACATTTGCAACAAAATGGATATAATGCTAAGTAAAATAAGTCATTCAGAAAAAGACAAATACCATTTGCATTGACACGGATAGAAATGGAGGGGATTATGCTAAGTGAAATAAGTCAAGCAGAGAAAGACAGTTATCATATGGTTTCACTCATATGTGAAACATAAGGAATAGCATGGAGGACATTAGGGGAAGGAAGGGAAAACTGAAGCGGGGGGAATCAGAGGGGGAGATGAACCATGAGATACTATGGACTCGGGCAAACAATCTGAGGGTTCAGAGAAGAGGGAGATGGGGGGATGGGGTAACCAGGTGATGGGTATTAAGGAGGGCACGTGTTGCAATGAGCACTGGGTGTTATATGCAAATAATGAATCATGGAACACTACATCAAAAACTAATGAAGTACTGTATGGTGACTAACACAACATAATAAAAAAAGAAAGAAAAAGACAAATACCAGATGATTTCACTCATTTGTAGAATTTAAGAAACTCACCAAATGAGCAAAGGGAAAAAAAAAGAGAGAGAGAGAGATAAACCAAGAAACAGACTTGAACTATATAGAACAAACTGATGATTACCAAGGGGAGTTGGTTGGGGGATGGGTGAAATAGGTGATGGGGATTAAGAAATGCACCTGTTTTGATGAGTACTAGGTGATGTGTGGAATTGTTGAATCACTATATGGTATATCTGAAAGTAATATAAAATTATATGTTAAGTACATTGGAATTAAAGTAAAAATTTAAAAAACATCTCAAGTTTCAACAAATTGCAGTCATACTTAGGAAAAAAAGATCCATTTGACACTTGCTACTTAGTTTGACCAGTTATGAAATTACTTATAGTCAACCATTTTGGCCCAGAAAATTATAGTTTCATAATGGTCTAACCTAACACTGTTCACACATATGGTTCTCATTTGCTGATGGTCAAACTACTGAACCAGAAAATAGGAATATAAGACATATCCTTATCACATAAAGCTGAAATTTTTCCCTGCAGCTTTTTCTTAAGAATATGGGACTGGCAAAGTAGGAAGATGGAGAGTAGGTGATTGGAGCTCACCTTGTCCTATAGATACACTAAAATAACAACTACATTTATACATCTAACTGTGAAAATGACCTGAATACTGGCAGAACAGATCTTCCATGACTAGTTGTAGAAAGAAAGCCATATTCAAAAGGAGAGTAGGGATGGAGATGTGGTTGGAAATCAAACCGTCAGCACAACTTACCACAAATGAGACAGAGATCACAAGCACAGAGAAGAAAGAGGATCAGACTTCAAACAGGGCACCCCTGACAGTGGGGACCTGAACTAGGAAGACGAGTCCCCATAATATCTGGCTTTGAAAACTAGAAGGGCTTAACTCTGGGAACTTTAAAAAATCAGTAGGGCTTAACTTTGGTACTTAAAAAATTAGCAGGTTTACCTCTGGGAGCACCAGATGGCAAGAGAAAACTCACTCCCTGCCCTTAAAGAGCCAGTGCACTAAGTAACTCAGCCCAAGACACACCACAAAATCAGCAGTTTGAAAAGTGCCTGGTGAATACATGAAGGAGATATGTTGACTAACTTTAGAACATTTGCCAGAGAGGCATAGATTTTTCTGGGAATTAAAGGGCTGGAGGGCACCATTTCTTTCTCTCCCCTAGCTGAGAGAGCCAGATGCTTGCTGGAGCCTGTTCTAATACCCTCTGTCTACCTTGCTAGCACCATGTGCCCTGCCCTGGAATTCTTTTGCAGACCCGCCCACCTGCCTCAGCAGGGGTCCCTCCAAAGCAGCGCTTACCAGACCATACCTGGCAGACCCAACTGGGACTGGCACCACTCCAACATGACTCCTGACCTGGGGAAGACACCAGTTTGCCTGCAGTTCCTGTAGCTGGGACTCTTCACTGGCCACACAGGGAGTAAGGCTTGCCCTGCAGTGTACCTGTAGTATAGCAGAGAGGCTAATTGCAAACAGCCAGGCTGAATACTGGCCCCACCTACCAACAATCCCAAAGCAGCTACAACCAGGTATCTCAACAGCATAGAGAACAAATGCTAAGTAGTGTGTCCACAGCAGCAAAGTGGGTCACTGAAGCTGGCTGGGCTGAAAGCAACTGCAGCTCAGCCACAATAGTAGGGTGCATGCAGCCCACACAGGGAACACCCCTGGAGCACCTGGTTCTGGTGACAAGGAGAGATTGTGTTATAGGGTACTATAGGACCTCCACTACACAAGGCTACTACTTTCAAGACCAGGAAATGTATCTGACCTACATAATACATAGAAACAAACACAGAAAGTTAGACAAAATGAGAAGGAATGTGTACCAAATGGAAAAAGAAAATAAAATCACAGTAAAAGAGCTAAATGAAATGGAAATAAGCAATATACCTAATAAAGAGTTCGAAGTAATGATCACAGATACTCACTGGACTTGAGAAAAGAATGGGTGAACACAATGAGAACTTAAGCAAAGAGACAAAATATGTAAAAAAAAAAAAAAAGAACCAGTCAGAGCTGAATAATTCAATAACTGAAATGAAAAATACACTAGAGGGAATCAACACCAGATTCGAAGATTCAGAACAGATCAGAGAGCTGGAAGACACAGTAATGGAAAGCAACCTTGCTGAACAGCAAAAATAAAGAATAATAATAATCAATGAGAATTGGATACAGGAACTCTGAGACATCATCCAGCATAACAACATTATAGGGATCAAAGAAGGAAGAGAGAGAAAAGGGCAGAAAATCTATTTGAAGAAATAATATCTTAAAGTTTTTTAATCTGAGGAAAGAAACAGACACCCAGATGCAGGAAACACAGAAAGTCCCTAATAAGACGAACCCAAGGAGGCTCATACCAAGACACACAATAATTAAAATAGCAAAATATAATGATAAAGGGAGAATTTAAAAAGCAGCCAAAGAAAAGTAAAGTTACATACAAAGGAAACCCCATAAAGACATCAGCCGATTTTTCAGCAGAAATTTTGCAGGCCAATGTGCTAAAAGGGAAAAAACCTAGACCAAGAATGCTCTACCTGGCAGGATTATCATTCAGAGTAGACAAAGAGATAGAGTTTGCCAGACAAATGTTAAAGAGCTCATCTCTGCTATATCAGCCTTATAATAAATGTTGAGAATTCTTTAAATGAAAATAAAAGGTCATAATTAGAAGAATACTATGAACAGAAAAAACTTCACAGTAAAAGCAAACATATAGTAAATGTAGTAGTAGTAGATTAATCACTTATAAGCCAGTATGGAAGTTAAAACACAAAAGTAATAAAATCAATTATATCTACAAAAATTAGTCAAGGGATATACACAATAAAAAGATGTAAAATATATCACATACATAAAATGTGGGGGGCGTGAGTAAATATGTAGTGCTTTTAGAATGTGTTTGAACTTAAGTAATCATAAACTTAATATAGACTGCTATGCAAATAAGATGTTATATATGAACCCAAGCGTAATCACAAATCAAAAATCTATAATATATACACAAAAAAAGGAAAAAGAAAAAAATCCAAGCATAGCAATAAAGAAAGCCATCAAACCACAAGGGAGAAGAGCAAGAAAAGAAGAAAGGAACAAATAAGAACCAGAAAATAACAAAATGGCAATAAATATGTACCTATAACTACTTTACATGTAAATTAACAGAATACTCCAATCAAAAAACACAGGGTGACTGAATTGGTTAAAACAACAACAACAACAAAGACCTATATATATATTCGGCCTACAAGAGAATCACTTCAGACCTAAAGGCACATACAGACTGAAAGTGAAGGGAAGCAAAAAGATACTCCATGCACGTGGAAGTGAAAAAAAAAACACTGTGTGGCAATACTTATAACAGACAAAATAGAGTTTAAGGTAAAGAGACAAACTGGGGCATTACACATTTTTAAAGAGATCAATCCAACAAAAAATTATAACAGTTGTAAATATCTCTGTACTGAAAATTGGAGCACCTAAATACATAAAGCAAAATTAACAGACATAAAGAATTTGACAGTAATATGATAGTAAGGGACTTTAACACCTGACTTTTATCAATGGATAGATCACCCATACAGAAAATCTATAAGGAAACAGTAGCTTTGAATGACACATTATACCAGATGGACCTAACATATATATACAGAACATTCCATCTAAAAACAACAGAAATCACATCAAGCATCTTTTTTTTTCCTTTTTTTATTATTAAGATATAATGTATTATTTGTTTCAGGGGTACAGGTCTGTGATTCATCAGTCTTACACAATACACAGTGCTCACCACAACAATACCCTCCCCAATGTCCATCACTCAGCCACCCCGTCCCTCCCACACCCCTCCACTCTAGCAACCCTGTTTCCTGAGATTGAGTCTCTTATGGCTTGTCTCCCTCTATGGTTTCTTCTTGCAAACATCTTTTTTGACCACAATTAAATGAAAGTAAAAATCAAGTACAAGAGGACCTGGAAAAGACACAAACACATGGAGGTTAAACAACATGCTACTAAACAACCAATAGGTCAATGAAGAAATCAAAGAGGAAACCAAAACATACATGGAGATAAATGAAAATGAAAATACACAGTCCAAAATCTTTGGGAAACAGCGAAAGCAGATCTAAGATGGAAGTTTATAGGCCTACCTTAAGAAACAAGAAAAGTCTCACATAAACATCTAACTTTACACCAGAAGAAACTAGAAAAGGAAGAACAAAGCCCAAAGCCAGTAGAAGAAAGGAAATAATAAAGATTAAAACAGAAATAAATGAAATAGAGACAAAAAATAGAAAAGATCAATAAAACCAGACACTGGTTCTTTGAAAAGATCAACAAAAAGCCAGACTCATCAAGAAGAAGAGAGAGATGAGTCAAATAAATAAAATCAGAAATGATGGAGAAATAACAACCAATACCACAGAAATAACAAGAATTATAAGATAATATTATTAAAAAATTATATGCTAACAAATTGAAAAATCTAGGAGAAATAGATAAATTCCCAGAAATATACAGTCTTCTAAAACTGAATCAGGAAGAAATAGGAAATTTGAAAATATTACTAGTAATAAAAATGAACCAACAATAATAATAATAATAATAAAACTCCCAACAGACAAAAGTCCAGGAAAAGATGGCTTCACAGGGGAATTCTACCAAATACTTAAAGAAAAGTGAATATCTATTCTTTTCAAACTATTCCAAAAATAGTAGAGAAAGGGAAAATTCCAAATTCATTTTATGAGGCCAACATTATCCTGATACCAAAACCAGAGAAAGACACTATTAAAAAAAAAACTACAGACCAATATCTCTAATGAACATACATGCAAAAATCCTCAACAAAATATTAGCAAACCAAATTCAACAATAAATTAAAAGAATCATTCACTATGATTGGGATTGAGATTTATCTCAGGGATGAAGGATGGTTCAATGATAGCAAGTCAGTATAAGACATCACATTTTCAAGAGGAAGGATAAGAATCATATGATCTTCTCAATAGAAGCAGAAAAAAGCATTTGACAAAATACAGCATCTGTTCATGATTTTCTAAACAAAGTGGGATTAGAAGGAACACACCTCAACATAATAAAGGTCATATATAAAAAACCCACAACTAACATCATACTCAATGGGGAAAAACTGAACGCTTTTCCTCTAAGATCAGAAACAAGACAAGGACGTCCACTCTCACCACTTTT
The DNA here is from genome assembly GCF_009762305.2 of Zalophus californianus. Classification (NCBI taxonomy): domain Eukaryota; kingdom Metazoa; phylum Chordata; class Mammalia; order Carnivora; family Otariidae; genus Zalophus; species Zalophus californianus. Next base: position 3,053,113 of record NC_045612.1, on the reverse strand, counting down.
ATTTAACATAGTACTGGAAGTCCTATCCATAGCAATCAGGTAAGAAAAAAAATAATGAAAGGCATCCAAATTGGTTAGGAAAAAATAAAACTGTCATTATTTGCAAATGACATGATACTATATATAGAAAGCTCTAAAGATTCCACCCAATAACTATTAGAACAGATAAATGAATTCAGTAAAGTTGCAGAATACAAAATTAATATACAGAATTCTGTTGCATTTCTATACGCTAATAATGAAGTAGCAGAAAGAGAAATTAAGAAAACACTTCCACTTACAATTGCATCAAAATGAACAAAATACCTAGGAATAAACTTAACCAAGAAGTTGAAAGACCTATACTCTGAACACTGTAAGACATGAAAGAAATTGAAAATAACACAAACAAATGGAAAAATATACCATACTCATGGATTGGAAGAATATTGTTAAAATGTCCATACTACCCAAAGAAATCTACAGATTCAATGTGATCCCTATCAAAATGTCAACAGCATTTTTCATAGAACTAGAATAATACTAAAATTTGTATGGAAACACAAAAGATATAAAATAACCAAAGCAATCTTGAGAAAGAACAACTGGAAGAATCACACTCCCTGATTTCAAGATATACACAAAACTATAGTAATCAGTGCATGAATTAGATACATAGATCAATAGAACAGAATACAGAGCCCAAAAATAAGCCCATGCCTATATGGTCAATCAACCAATGACAAAGGCAAAACTATACAATGGGAAGACAGTCTTTTTAATAAATGGTGTTGGAAAAACTGGACAACTACATGCAAAAGAATGAAACTGAAAAAAAAATGAAAAAAAAAAAAAGAAACTGGACCACTTTCTTATACCACACACTAAAACAAACTCAAAATGGATTAAAAACCTAAATGTGAGACCCAAAACTCCTAAAAGAAAACATAGGCAATAATATCTTGGGCATGGGTCTTTGCAACATATTTATGGATATGTCTCCCCAGGCAAGGGAATTAAAAGCAAAAGTAACTATTGGGACTACACCAAAATACAAAGCTTTTGCACAGTGAAGAAAACAGTCAGCAAAACAAGAAGGCAACCTAATGAATGGGAGAAGATATTTGCAAATGATATATCTGATAAGGGGTTAACTATCCAAAATATACTAAGAACTTATACAACTCAACACCAAAATGCAAACCATCCAATTTCAAAAGAAAAAAAAAAAGGTGGAGGACCTGAATAGAAATTTTTTTTTCAAAGAAGACATACAGATGGCCAATAGACACATTAAAAGATGTTTGATACCACTAATCATCAGGGAAATGCAAATCAAAATCACAATGTGATACTACTTCACATCAGTCAGAATGGTTAGTATCAAAATGACAAAAAATAAGAAATGTTGGCAGGGATGTGGAGAAAAGGGAACCCTTGTGTACTGCTAATGGAAATGTAAATTGGTACAGCCACTGTGGAAAATAGTATGGAGGTTTCCCAAAAATTAAAAATAGAGATACAATGATTCAATAATTTCACAATTGGGTATCTACCCAAATAAAACAAAAACCCTAATTTAAAAAGATATGTAGACTCCTATGTTTATAGCAGCATTATTTACAATAGCCAATATATGGAAGCAACTCAAGTACCATTAGTAGATGAATGGATAAAGATGATGTGGTATACAATGGAATATTATTGAGAAAGAATGAGATCTTACCATTTGCAACAACATGCATAGACCTAGAGGGCATTATGCTAAGTGAAATAGGTCAGACAGAGAAAGACAAAGAGCAGATGATTTCACTTATATGGGGAATCTTAAAAACAAAACAAGAGAAATGAACAGAGAACAAAATGGTGGTTGCCAGAAGGGAGGTATGTGGGGGGGGGGGATGGGCAAAATAGATGAAAGGAATTAAGAGGTACAAACTTCTAGTTACAAAATAAATAAATCATAGACGTGGAAAGTACAGCATAGGGAATATAGTTAATAAAATTGTAATAATATTGTTTGGTGACAGATGCTGACTGCACTTAGCATGGTGAGCACTGAGTAATGTATAGAATTGTCAAATCAATATGTTGTACACCCAAAACTAATCTAACAATGTATGTCAGATATACTCCAATAATGAATTTTTTTTAAAAAAAATATATGGGACTGGGAATCAGAGACTGGTGTTCTCTGTTCTAGACCTACCTCTATGATTAATTTGTTGTAAGTTCTTTAAAAATTCTATTTTCCTTTCTGGACTTCAGTTTCTTCATGCACAAAATGAGGGATCAGACTAGATGCTCTCTATGTGTTTTCCCATGTCTGTTATTCTAAAATTCCTATATCTCATATCCCTAACTATGCTGTTAGTTCCTTGAAAAGAAGGACTGTGTTCCCAAAGTATTGTCCAAAGACTACTTACATCTGAATCATCTGGGGAATTTAATAAGATGTAGATTTTTCAGCACTACCCCAGAGCTACTAAATTATAATCTTCAGGTGTGGAGCCTTCTTCCTTGCTTGCACTCACTGAATGCTGACAACCATTGCATTTAACAAATTATTTATTCAAAATATTGGTCAATAACCCACTGTTGATTGTTTAAGCTACTTAGAGAGCCAACCCAGGTGATTTAACTGAATAAAACACTACAAGTGGATAAATGGAGAAATCTGTGGAAGATGGCAGAGTCATAGGAGGACCCTTGGCTTGCCTAGAACACAGCAAGAAAGACATGAAATCATTCTGAACACTGAAGAAATTGATCTGAGGACTGACAGAACAAACTGCACAACTAGAGGGAAAGAAGCCACATCATGGAAGGTAGGAGGTGCAGAGATGTGATTTGGGGAAGAGGGGGATTGCAGGTGCTGCAGAGGGGAGGGAACCCTGAACATGGAAAGAGGAGAGAGAATGAGAGAGCGAGAGAGAGGAACAACAAGGGGATCACACAAGGAAAACACTTACCCAAAGCCATTGACTGGGAAAACAAGAGGGGCTGATTATCATGAGTTTTTACAAATAGCAGAGCTCAAGGACTGGAATTTTAGAGGTCCATGCCATGGCCCATGTGGAGCCCAGCAGGCACTGCAGTTCTCCTATGGAGAAGGAGGGCAGATAGCCCAGTAGTGGATGTATGATCTGAGGATTCCCTGAGATATACTGGGAGAGATGGTTTCCCCTTCTTGGAGCACATCTGGGAGAGGTGGCATTGCCTATCTGGAGACAAAAGAGCCAGCAGGCATCATTATGCTACCCTGCCCCCCAGCATAGGGACAGAGACACCTGCTGAGGGTGGCTAACGGGGATACCAGCTCTTTGCTGCACTTTACACCAAACTCCAAGCTCCTGAACTTTGGTGTGACTACCCTTCTGGGAAAAACCTGCCCCAGCCCCAGTGAGGTGAGACCCTCCCCCAAAGGACCAACATAGGCCTACACCACACCAGGTTCCAAAAGTTTGGAGTTTTAAAACTCAGCCAGCCTGACTGGAATAAAATACAGGTGCATTGTGCTGCCAGGTGGGCAGATGGACTGGATACAGACAGGGCAAAGGCAGGGATCTGAGGGACACCTGGGACACATAAGGGGTGATTTTTTGTTCTTCTATAAGAGCTTCCTGGACAGCAGTGGGCATGAACCCCTCTCCAGTGAGGACAGAGAGGGCTGCTGCTATTTCTCTCCCCTACCCTTCAGCATGAACTAACTTCTTTAAGCAGCACAGCACCAACAAGTGGAGGCCTAAACCACTTACACCAGGTCCCACCCCCTCTACAGGTGCTGCTTTTCTAGGGCAAGATTGCCTGAGAACCCTTCCCCCTGAAGACTATAACAAACTCCCTGAACACATCATGTCAACTGACCATAGAGTGCTGTAAAGCTTCAGTTCTAGTGGAAATAGCATCAGGTCTCTTAACAAGCAGACCAGAGCACACCTAGGTAAAACTTGCCACACTCTGGACAAGGTCCAAAAACTCCACACAGTAGGCAAGGAGAATTTCTGCAGGAGACTGACCTGAGGGAAAGAGCAGCCAAAATACAGCAGCAGAGTGCACACAGCATACATCAGAAACACTTCTTGAAGTGCCAGGCCCTGAACAGTATATGACCTCTTCTTAATAAAGCCAAAACTCTCAGAAGCAGGAACCATAACAGGCTTTCCTAACACAAAGAAGAAGACAGAGACCTAGACAGAATGCCAAGACAGAGGAATTCATCCCAAAAGAAAGAACAAGTAAAGGTCATGGCAAGGGATCTAACCAAAACAGATACAAGTAATATGCCTAATCCAGAATTTAAAACAACAATCATAAGGATAAGCTGGGTTTGATAAAACCATAGAAGACACCAGGGAGTCTCTTACCACAGAAATAAGACCTAAAACTAGTCAGGCTGAAATAAAAAATACTGTAACCAACATGTGAAACCAACTGGATGTAATGAGCACAAGGATGGAAAAAGCAGAGGAACAAATAAATGATATAGAAGACTAAATTATGGAAAATAATGAAGCTGAAAAGAAGAGGGAAAGAAAAATATTGGACCACAAATGTAGACTTAGGGAACTCAACGAATCCATAAGCATAATAGCATTTGTATTCATAGGAGTCCCAGAAGACAAGAAGGAAAAGGGAGTAGAAGGTTTATTTGAGCAAATTATAGCTGAAAATTTCCCTAATCCGGGGAAGGAAACAGACATCCTATTCCAGGAGGGACAGAGAACTCCCATTAAAAATTAACAAAAGCAGGCCAACACCAAGACATATCGTAGTTAAATTTGCAAAATATAGAGATAAGGAAAAAATCCTAAAAGCAGCAAGAGAAAAGAAGTCCCTAACCTAAGGGAAGGCAAATAAGGTTAGCAGCAGACCTCTCAACAGAAATTTAGCAGGCTAGAAGAGAATGGCATGATATATTCAATGTGCTCAAAGGGAAAAATCTACAGTCAAGAATATTCTATCCAGCAAGGCTGTCATCAGAATAGAAGGAGAGATAGAGTTTCTCAGACAAACAAAATCTAAAGGAGTTTGTGACCATTAAACCAGCCCTACAAAAAATATTAAAGGGGACTCCTTGAGTGAGAAAGACCAAAAGTGACAAAGAAAAGAAAGGAACAGAGAAAATTTCCAGAAATAATGACTTAACAAGTAATACAATGGAACTTAATTCATATTTATCAATAATCATGCTGAATGTAAATGGACTAAATGCCCCAATCAAAAGACATAGTGTGTCAGAATAGATAAAAAAAGACCCACCTTTATGCTGCCTACAAGAGACTCATTTTACATTCTTGCAGGTTGAAAGTGAGGGGATGGAGGGGCGCCTGGGTAGCTCAGCCGGATGGGCAGCCAACTCTTGATTTCAGATCAGTTCATGATCTCAGGGTCGTATGATCGAGCCCCGTGTCAGGATCCCTGTTCAGCAGGGAATCTCCTGGACATTCTCTCCCTCTCTCTCTACCCCTCCCCCTGCTCACACACACACTCTCTCTAGAATAAACAATTTTAAAAAAAGAAGAAGAAAGTGAGGGGATGGAGATGTATTTATCATGCTAACGGGTGTCAAAAGCCAGAGTAGCCATACTTATATCAGACAAACTAGATTTTAAATGAAAGATTAGAACGAGATGAACAAGATAAAAAGCTTTTGCACAGCAAAAGAAACAGTCAACAAAACCAAAAGACAACCGACAGAATGGGAGAAAATATTTGCAAATGACATATCAGATAAAGGGTTAGTATCCAAAATCTATAAAGAACTTATCAGACTCAACACCCAAAGAACAAATAATCCAATCAAGAAATGGGCAGAAGACATGAACAGACATTTTTCCAAAGACATCCAAATGGCCAACAGACATATGAAAAAGTGCTCAACATCGCTCGGCATCAGGGAAATCCAAATCAAAACCTCAATGAGATACCACCTCACACCAGTCAGAATGGCTAAAATTAACAAGTCAGGAAACGAGAGATGTTGGCGGGGATGCGGAGAAAGGGCAACCCTCCTACACTGTTGGTGGGAAAGCACGCTGGTGCAACCACTCTGGAAAACAGTATGGAGGTTCCTCAAACAGTTGAAAATAGAGCTACCATATGATCCAGCAATTGCACTACTGGGTATTTACCCCAAAGATACAAATGTAGGGATCCGAAGGGGTACGTGCACCCCAATGTTTATAGCAGCAATGTCCACAATAGCCAAACTGTGGAAAGAGCCAAGATGTCCATCGACAGATGAATGGATAAAGAAGATGTGGTATATATACACAATGGAATATTATGCAGCCACCAAAAGGAATGAGATCTTGCCATTTGCAACGACGTGGATGGAAATGGAGGGTGTTATGCTTAGTGAAATAAGTCAATCAGAGAAAGACATGTATCGTATGACCTCACTGATATGAGGAATTCTTAATCTCAGGAAACAAACTGAGGGTTGCTGGCATGGGGGTGGGGTGGGAGGGATGGGGTGGCTGGGTGATAGACAGTGGGGAGGGTATGTGCTCCGGTGAGCGCTGTGAATTGTGCAAGACTGTTGAATCACAGATCTGTACCTCTGAAACAAATAATGCAATATATGTTAAGAAAAAAAAAGAAGAAGATAGCAGGAGGGGAAGAATGAAGGGGAGTAAATCAGAGGGGGAGACGAACTACAGAGACGATGGACTCTGAAAAACAAACTGATGGTTCTAGAGGGGAGGGAGGTGGGGGGATGGGTTAGCCTGGTGATGGGTATTAAAGAGGGCACGTTCTGCGTGGAGCACTGGGTGTTATGCACAAACAATGAATCATGGAACACTACATCAAAACTAATGATGTAATGTATGGTGATTAACATAACAATAAAAATTTAAAGAAAAATTTTAAAAAAGGGGGGACCTCGGTGGCTCGTTCGTTAAGCATCTGAACCCAATTTTGCAACTCTTACTATTTTTGTTTTAAAAATTGGGAGCAGTAGACCACTCACAATTTTTCTAAAAGCTGAATTTGTTCTTATCACTTCCACTGACGTGGACACAATAAATGCTTTCAAGTAAATGCTTTCAAGTAAATGCTTTCAAGTAAATGCAAGAAAGACATCCATTCAGAAAAAAAAAAAGAACAAGAGATGAAGAAGGGCATAACATCAAAATTAAGGGCTCTATCCAACAAGAAGATCTAATAATTATAATTATTTATGCCCCCAATTTGGGAGCACCCAAATATGTAAAAATAATTAATAACAAACATAAAGGAAGTCATTGGTAATACAATAACAACAGGGGATTCTAATACCCCACTTACAGCAATGAGCAGATCATCTAAGCAGAAGATGAACAAGGAAACAATGGCTTTGAATGACACACTGGACCAGATATAACAGATATATTTAGAACATTTCATCCTAAAGCAGAATACACTTTTTTTAGTGCACATGGAACATTCTTAAGAACAGATCACATATTGGGTCACAAATCAGCCCTCAACAAGTACAAAAAGATTGAGATCATACCATGCATATTTTCAGACCACAATACTATGAAACTTGAAGTCATCTACAAGAAAAAATCTGGAAAGACCACAAATACATGGAGAATAAAGAACATCATGCTAAAGAATGAATAGATCAACCAGGAAATTAAAGAAGAAATTTTAAAAATGCATGGAAACAAATGAAAATGACAACATGAGGGTTCAAAACCTTTGAAAGGCAGCAAAAGCAACAATAAGAGGGAAGTATATCCAATGCAGGCCTACCTCAAGAAGCAAATATTCAACCTAAACTAACACCTAAAAGAGCTAGAAAAGAATAACAAATGAAGCCTAAAACTATCAGAAGAAGGGAAATAATAAAGATTAGAGCAGAAATAAATGATATAGAAACAAACAAACAAAAAACCAGGAGAAGAGACCAACAAAATTAAAAGTTGGTTCTCTGAAAAAATTAATAAAATTGATAAACTCCTAGGCAGATTTATGAGAAAGAAAAGAGAAAGCGCCCAAATAAATAAAATCACAAATGTGAGAGATCATAACCAACACCACAGAAATACAATTATAAGAGAATATTGTGAAAAATTATATGCCAACAAATTGGGTATTCTGGAAGAAATGGATAAATTCCTAGAAAAATACAAACCACCAAAACTGAAACAGGAATAAATAGAACACTTTCACCAACTGATAACCAGCAAAGAAATTGAATCAGTAATCAAAAATCTCCCAACAAACAACAGTCCATGGCCAGATGGCTTCCTAGGGGAATTCTACCAGACATTTAAAGAAGAGTTAATACCTATTCTCCTCAAATGTTCTAAAAAATAGAAATGGAAAAAACTTCCAAAACCATTCTATGAGGCCAGCATTACCTTGATTCTAAAACCAAAGTCCCCACTAAAAAAGAGAATTATGGGTCAATATCCCTGATGAACATGGATGTAAAAATTCTCAGTAGGAAATTGAATCTAACAATACATTAAAAGAATCATTCACCACAATCAAGTGAGATTTATTCCTGGGAGGCAAGGGTGGTTCAATATTTACAACTCAATCAACATCATAAGCAACATTAACAAAAGTAAGGATAAGAACCATATCATCCTTTCAACAGATGTAGAAAAAGCATTTGACAAAGTAGAGTGTCCATTCTTGATTAAAAACCCTCAACAAAGTAGGGATAGAGGGAACATACCTCAACATCATAAAGGCCATATATGAAAGATCCATAGCTAATATCATCTTCAATGGAGAAAAACTGAAAGCCTTTCACCTACAGTCAGGAACAAGACAAGAATGTACACTCTTACCATTACTATTTAACATAGTACTGGAAATCTTAGCCTCAGCAATCAGACAACAAAAAAGAAATAAAAGGCATCCAAATCAGCAAGGGAGAAGTCAAACTTTCACTATTTGCAGATGACATGATAGTCTATGTAGAAAACCCAAAGATTCCACCAAAAAAAATGCTAGAACTGATACACGAATTCAGTAAAGCTGCAGGATAAAAATCAATGTTCAGAAATCGGTTGATTTTTATACACTGATAATGAAGCAGCAGAAAAAGAAATCAAGTAATCGATCCCATTTATAATTATGGCACCAAAAACCATAAGATACCTAGGAATAAACCTAACCAAAGAGGTGTAAGATCTGTACTCTGAAAACTATAGAACATTTATGAAAGAAACTGAAGATGACACAAAGAAATGGAAAAATATTCCATGCTCATGGACTGGAAGAACACATATTATTAAAATGTCTATACTACCCAAAGCAATCTACACATTTAATGCAATCCCTATCAAAATACCACCAGCCTTTTTCACAGAGCTAGAACAAACCCTCCTTAAAAAAAAAAATCCTAAAATTTGTATGGAACCACAAAAGTTCCCAAATAGCCAAAGCAATCTTGAAAAAGAAAAGCAAAACTGAAGGCATCATGATTCCAGATTTCAAGCTCTAATACAAAGCTGTAGTCATCAGACAGTATGCTACTGGCGCAAAAACAGACACATGGATCATTGGAACAGAACAGACAACCCAGAAACAGACCCACAATTGTATGGTCTACTAATCTTTGACAAAAGAGGAAATATCCAATGGAAAAATGTCTTCAACAAATGGTGTTGTGAAAACTGGACAGCCAAATGCAGAAAGAAATTGGACCACTTTTTTACACCCTACAAAAAAAATAAATTCAATGGATAAAAGACCTAAGTGTAAAACAGGAAATCATCAAAATCCTAGAGAATACAGGCAACAACCTCTTTGAACTTGGATGCAGCAACTTCTTACTAGATACACCTCCAGAGGCAAGGGAAACAAATGCAAAAATAAACTATTGGGACTTCACCAAGATAAAAACTTCTGCACAGCAAAGGAAACAATCAACAAAACTGAAAGGCAAACTTTGGGATGGGAGAAGATAGTTGCAAATGATATATGATAAAGGGTTAGTATCCAAAATCTATGAAGAACTTATCAAACTTAACACCCCAAAAGAACCAAATAATCCAGTTAAGAAATGCACAGAAGACATGAATAGACATTTTTTCCAAAGAAGACATCCAGATGGGTAGTAGAGACACGAAAAGATGCTCAATATCACTCATCTTCAGTGAAATACAAATCAAAACTACCATGGAATATCACCTCACACCTGTCAGAATGGCTAAAGTTAACAACAAAGGAATCAATAGATGTTGGTAAGCATGTGGAGAAAGGGAAACCCTCTTACACTGTTGGTAGGAATGCAAACTGGTGCAGCCACTCTGGAAAACAGTATGGAGGCTCCTCAAAAAGTTAAAAATAGAACTACCCTACAACCCAGCAATTGCACTACTAGGTATCTATCCAAAGGATACAAAAATACTGATTCAAAGGGACACATGCATCCCAACGTTTTAGTGGCATTATAAACAGTAGCCCAATTATGGAAAGAGCTTACATTTTTTTATTAACATATAGTGTATTGTTAGTTTCAGAGATAGAGTTAAGTGATTCATCAGTTGTATATAACATCCAGTGCTCATTACATCAAGAGCCCAAATTTCAATTAACTGATAAATGGGTAAAGAAGCAGTACACACACACACACACACAATACAATATTACTCAGACATAAAAAAGAATGAAATCTTGTCATTTGTGAAGACATGGATGGAGCTAGAGTGCATTATGTAAAGTGAAATAAGTCAGTGAAAGACAAATACCATATCATTTCACTCATATGTGGAATTTAAGAAACAAAACAGATGAACATAGGGGAAAAAAAGAGAGAGGCAAACCATAAAACAGACTCTTAACTATAGAGAACACACTGATGGTTACTGGAAGGAAGGTGTGAGGGATGGGTTAAATAGGTGATGGGGATTAAGGAGGACACTTGTGATGAGCAGTGGGTGTTCTTTGTAAGTGATGAATCGCTAAATTCTATACCTGAAACTATTGTTACTCTGTATGGTAGAACCAACTAACTGGAATTTAAATAAAAACTTGAAAAAAAGTGGATAAAATAATGCAGCAAATGGATTTTTTCAACACAAAAAGTACATCATTACAAAGGTATGAAAACAAGCAGACAAAAAGAAGCAGCTCTGCTAAGTATCAGAACTACCAGCATATACCACATAGTTGTAAGTTGTATTTGTTTTTTATTTCTAGCAAATATAAATACAGTGCCAACCCTAATATTTAGAGCCAGAGTTTTAGTAGTCTCATCCTTCCAAAGCAAGAATTGCACTGGACTTGGAAGAAGGTAACCCCCCCCCCAAAAAGTTTCTAATTCCCTTATATTAAATCTAGCACTACTTGGCTTTTTCAAGGAGGATCTCTTGAAGTCCTCTTTAATATAATTACTAAAAGGTTTGACTATCTGATTTTCTAAGCACCAATAGGATGTAAACAAACCAGTGTAAACAGGAGAAGCTGCAACTAACACTGAGCATGGAGACACACACACACAAAAAAATACAAATATAGAATTAACATAATGAATGTTCTTTACGATGATCATAAAGTTACAAAGAGAAGAGACTATTGTGTTCAAAATTTTTATTTAAGATTATAAGAAAAGATGCAATACATTCTTAGAGAACTTTATTCACAGAGTTAAAATTTAAAAGGCTTTAAGACTTGAAGAAATAAAGTTCATTTATTTAGAATTTCTATCTTATTTAGACCATCTATCATAACCCAGTAAAATCAGATACATAAGAAGTTAATAAAACAGAATTAGCCTGTTTTTCCAGACTGGAGTAAAGAACAAAGAGGGCCTCTTTGCCCAAGTTTCTAAGGACATATTAGTCCAGTTCTGTAGCCCTCAGCCTCAGAAATTATTTTGAAATTTCTGATAGATGGAAAGACTCAGCATGTATTAAGATAACCCTGCAAAAATAATTCGGAACAAGTCCTAATACTTTCAAGAATATGGGGTAGTAGCCAAGTGTAAAACAATAACACAAAAGTCACCACCAAAGAATAAAATATCCTGTGTGATACTTAAATATTTCAAGGTTTAAGAGGATCATTGCTATTAATAATATTCTCTGAATGAGATGGGGTTTTAAAATCAAAAGAAGTTTAATACAGCTGAGGAACACAGAGTTTGGGGACAGGAGGACTAAGAAATAAGGCTGCCAAGATGGGTAGAGGCTGGGTTACAATGGACCTAATAAAATCATGTTAAGGAACTTGGACTCTAGTCTAGGGACAATAGGAACCCATTAAATGACTTAGAATAGCTATAACTCAACATGCATTGTAGAATATTGGCTACAGAGTAGAGGTTAGTTTGGGTGGGAGCAAGACTGTAGGAAGTAAGACCAACTAGAGACTTTTGTAGTAGTCCAAGTGGAAGACAATATTCGATTAAACTAAGGTGGTAGCTGGAAAGTTGGGGAAAAGTAGATAAATCCAAAAGATGTGGGGGGGGTAGTAATTACATACCTTGGAAAATAATTCAATCTAGAAAGCAAAGGGTAGAAAATTAGCAAAGATGATTCCCAGTTTCTGGCTTGAACAATGGGGTGCATAGAGGTGTTATTGACTAAAACAAGGAAAATGGGAGATAAGCATATCATGTTTGTTGTTTTTGTTGTTGTTAAGAGTAGGGGAGGGAGATGGATATGATGAAACTAATTTGGACATACTTAGTTTAAGGAGTTTATGGGTAGCCAAATAGACATGTCCAATAGATGTTGAATATAGAGTTATGACACCCAAAAGAAGTTAGGAATGATAATTGAGATGAGAGTCATTGGTATATATAGAAGGTTATGATTTCATGGGAATAGGTTAAATAACTCAGAGTCTGTATGGTAAGAACACCTAGAACAAAACAAAGAAAAACACCAACACATGAGCGAACAAATGAAAAGATTACCAAAAAGACTACAAAAGATATTTTTATCACAAAGGCCTTTAATACAGCTGTGTAATATTGTGGAAAATTCTAAAGAGAGCACGGCCATAAAAGTATGAAGAAAATCAGGTGTAGTATTTACTGCTGGTACTGTGTCCAGATCTCTTTTACTGGGCCAGGGAAACTGTCCCTCTACTACTTCAGAGTATTAACGTTGGCTGAAGAAAACCACCTTTCCTTAAAATGCCTGAGAGGTTCTGCCTTCCTCCAGTTAGCCCACAGACAATGGCTGATTAGGAAGAGGCTACAGAAGTCCAGCCCCTTGCCTGAGGTGGGCCAAATCTGTAGTGCCCTTCATCCCCTTGGGGTCAAATGGATGCTACACTTCAAGTGAAATCACATCTTTGCTTTACTTTCCTCCCTTCCCCATCATGCTTTCCTTGTACCTTACAAGTTTCTCTGAGAGCATTCTCTGTAAATTATTTGCTTTTGAATCCTTGTCTCAGGCCCTGCTTCTAGAGAACTTAATCTAAGAAACAGAGAATTGTGATGTCTCTGAAGTAAAAGAATTGTTCTTAAACCACATGTTTATATTTTATGCATGTTTATATATGTGTGTATTTTATTTCATAATAAAAAAGGAGTTAAGGAGGGAGGGGAGAATCAACAATGTTGAATGTTGCTACATGCTACTAAAAAAGTAAAAAAAAAAGTTGAGTAATAAAAGAACAGACAAGTGGGGCGGAGCAAGATGGCGGAGGAGTAGGAGACCTGGATTTCGTCTGGTCTCAGGGATTCAGCTGAATAGGGATCAAACCATTCTGAACACCGATGAACTCAACAGGAGATCGAAGATAAGAATAGTAACAACACTCTGAACAGAAAAGCAACCACTTTCTGGAAGGTAGGACGTGCGGAGAAGTGAATCCGAGGCGATATTCGGAAGAATAGACGGCGGGGGAGGGGGCCTCCGTCGGCCACTTCTGGCGAGTGGTGGAACCGCGGAGCACAAAATCGGAACTTTTAGAAGTCGGCTCCGCTGAGGGACGTCACTCCAGTGGCTAAGCAGGGGATGGAACCCTCGTGGGACAGTGTGGTCTCAGAACCCTCAGGGTCACAGAAAGACCGGGGGTGCCTGAGTGTGGCAGAGCTCCCAGGTATCAGAGCAGGGAAGCTGGCTGCAGAGACAGAGCTGAGGTGTGGGCTCTCAGCTCAGGGTTGCCATAAACCGTGATCTGCGGCACAGTCGGGCCACTGCTCCTCCAGCAGGGACCCAACAAGCGGCAGATCCAGGGAGACTCCCCTTCCTCCCCTGGGAGGAGCGGCGCGGGAGCGCACCGCAGGGATCTGCTGGATTTGGAGACTCCACACGGGGTCGGGTGCCAGACATAGAAACACTCGGTCACAGGCCGGGTGAGCACGGAGTGCGGCCGGAGACTGGGGAGACAGGAGTGACTGCTTTTCTCTGGGGGCACACTGAGGAGCAGGGCCCCGAGTTCTCAGCTCCTCCAGGTGAAAATTGGGAGGCCACCATTTTCACCCTGGTCCTCCAAAGCTATACCGAGAGCTTGCAGGGAACAAAACTTCCTGAGAGCAAACCGGAGCAGCTTGCTTAGCCCGACTCACAAGGGCGGGGCAAGTCTGCCTCCGGCAAAGACATTTGGGAACCTTGGCAACAGGCCCCTCCCCCAGAAGATCAGCAGGAACAGCCAGCAAGCCAAGACCAAGTTTACCGATCAAGGAGAACAGGAGAACTCCAGCGCTAGTGGAGTACTGCACATAGAATTCATGGCTTTTTTACCATAATTCATTAGTTTTTCAAAGTTTTTTTTTAACTTTTTTTGAATTTTTCTTTTTCCATTTTTCAAACATCTTATCAATCCCTTTTTTAAAAAAACATTTTTTATTTTTCATTTTTAGAGTCATATTTTTATCCCTTCATAGTAGTTACCCTTATTTTTGGCATACATATATAAGTTGTTCTCTCTTTAAAATTTTGAGATACAATTTCTTCTAACAGATCAAAATATACCCTAAATCACTAGTGTATGGCTTTGTTCTAGTCTCCTGCCTGATCACATTCTCTCCCTTTTTTTTCTTTTTTCTTTTTCTTTTTAAATCTTCTTCTTTCTTTTTAAAAAGCAACTTCTTATCAATTCCTTTTATAAAATCTTTTATAATTTTCATCTTTACAGTCATCTGCCATCCCTTCATTGTATCAAACCTTATTTTACACATATATGTCTTTCTTCCTTTAAAATCTTAGCAGGCACTTTCCTCTAACAGACCAAAATATGCCCAAAACCTAGTGTGTGGCACTGATCTATGCACTAGCCTGATCATATTTGATCATATTCTGGTTTTTTTTGTTTTGTTCTGTTTTTGTTTGTTTTTATCTTTTTCTTTTTCCTTTTTTTTTCTCTCTTCTTTCTTTCCCTTTCTTGTCCCCTGGTTTCAAGTCTTTTCTGATTTCTGTAGAGTATATTTCCTGGAGACATTGTTAACCTGTTAGCATTCTGTTCTCTCATTCATCTGTTCTCCTCTGGACAAAATGACAAGACGAAAAAAATCACCTCAGCAAAAAGAACAAGAGGTAGTACCGTCTGCCAGGGACCTACTCAATACTGACATTAGTACGATGTCAGACCTAGAGTTCAGAATCATGACTTTAAAGATACTAGCTGGGCTTGAAAAAAGCGTGGAAGTTATTAGAGAAACCCTTTCTGGAGAAAGAAAAGAACTAAAATCTAACCAAGTCGAAATCAAAAAGGCTATTAATGAGGTGCAATCAAAAATGGGGGCACTAACTGCTAGGATAAATGAGGCAGAAGAAAGAATAAGTGATATAGAAGACCAAATGATGGAAAATAAAGAGGCTGAGAAAAAGAGAGATAAACAACTACAGGATCATGAGGGCAGAATTCGAGAGAGAAGCAATACGATAAGATGAAACATTAGAATAATTGGGATCCCAGAAGAAGAAAGAGAGAGAGGGGCAGAAGGTATATTGGAGCAAATAATAGCAGAGAACTTCCCTAATGTGGGGAAGGAAACAGGCATCAAAATCCAGGAGGCACAGAGAACCCCTCTCAAAATCAATAAAAATAGGTCAACACCCCGACATCTAATAATAAAAGTTATGAGTCTCAGAGACAAAGAGAAAATCCTGAAAGCAGCTCGGGAGAAGACATATGTAACCTACAATGGTAGAAACATTACATTGGCAACAGACCTATCCACAGAGACCTGGCAGGCCAGAAAGGACTGGCATGATATCTTCAGAGCACTAAACGAGAAAAATATGCAGCCAAGAATACTATATCCAGCTAGGCTACCATTGAAAATAGAAGAAGAGATAAAAAGCTTCCAGGACAAACAAAAACTAAAGGAATTTGCAAACACGAAACCAGCCCTATAAGAAATACTGAAAGAGGTCCTCTAAGCAAAAAGAGAGCCTAAAAGCAGCATAGATCAGAAAGGAACACAGACAATATACAGTAACAGTCACCTTACAGGCAATACAATGGCACTAAATTCATACCTTTCAATAGTTACCCTGAATGTGAATGGGCTAAATGCCCCAATCAAAAGACACAGGCTATCAGATTGGATTAAAAAACAAGACCCATCAATATGCTGTCTGCAAGAGACTCATTTTAGACCCAAAGACACCCCCAGATTGAAAGTGAGGGAGTGGAAAACCATTTACCATGCTAATGGACACCAAAAGAAAGCTGGGGTGGCAATCCTTATATCAGACAAATTAGATTTTAAAACAAAGACTGTAATGAGATGAAGAAGGACACTATATCCGACTTAAAGGGTCTATCCAACAAGAAGATCTAACAGTTGTAAATATCTATGCACCTAACGTGGGAGCAGCCAATTATATAAGGCAATTAATAACAAAAGCAAAGAAACACATTGACAACAATACAATAATAGTGGGGGACGTTAACACCTCCCTGACTGAAATGGACAGATCATCTAAGCAAAAGATCAACAAGGAAATAAAGACTTTAAATGAAACACTGGACCAAATGGACTTCACAGAAATATTCAGAACATTCCATCCCAAAGCAACGGAATACACATTCTTCTCTAGTGCCCATGGAACATTCTCCAGAACTGATCACATCTTAGGTCACAAATCAGCTCTCAACCGCTACCAAAAGATTGGGACTATTCCCTACATATTTTCAGACCACAATGCTTTGAAACTAGAACTCAATCACAAGAGGAAAGTCGGAAAGAACTCCAATACATGGAGGCTAAAGAGCATCCTACTAAAGAATGAATGGGTCAACCAGGAAATTGAAGAAGAATTAAAAAAATTCATGGAAACCAATGAAAATGAAAACACAACTGTTCAAAATCTTTGGGATACAGCAAAGGCAGTCCTAAGAGGAAAGTATATAGCAATACAAGCCTTCCTCAAGAAACAAGAAAGGTCTCAAATATGCAACCTAACACTACACCTAAAGGAGCTGGAGAAAGAACAGCAAATAAAGCCTAAACCCAGCAGCAGAAGAGAAATAATAAAGATCAGAGCAGAAATCAATGAAATAGAAACCAAAAGAACAGTAGAACAGATCAACAAAACTAGGAGCTGGTTCTTTGAAAGAATTAACAAGATTGATAAACCCCTGGTCAGACTTATCAAAAAGAAAAATGACCCAAATCAACAAAATCATGAATGAAAGAGGAGAGATCACAACCAACACCAAAGAAATATAAATAATTATAAGAACATATTATGAGCAACTCTATGCCAGCAGATTAGATAACCTGGAAGAAATGGGTGCATTCCTAGAGATGTATCAACTATCAAAATTGAACCAGGAAGAAATAGAAAACCTGAACAGACCTATAACCACTAAGGAAATTGAAGCAGTCATCAAAAATCTCCCAACAAACAAAAGCCCAGGGCCAGATGGCTTCCCAGGGGAATTCTATCAGACATTTAAAGAAGAATTAATACCTATTCTCCTGAAACTGTTCCAAAAAATAGAAATGGAAGGAAAACTTCCAAACTCATTTTATGAGGCCACCATTACCTTGATCCCAAAACCAGACAAAGACCCCAACAAAAAGGAGAATTACAGACCAATATCCTTGATGAACATGGATGCAAAAATTCTCACCAAAATACTAGCCAATAGGATCCAACAGCATTAAAAGGATTATTCACCATGACCAAGTGGGATTTATCCCTGGGCTGCAAGGCTGGTTCAACATCCGCAAATCAATCAACGTGATACAATACTTTAACAAAAGAAAGAACAAGAATCATATGATCCTCTCAATAGATGCAGAAAAAGCATTTGACAAAGTACAGCATCCTTTCTTGATCAAAACTCTTCAGAGTATAGGGATAGAGGGTACATACCTCAATATCATAAAAGCCATCTATGAAAAACCTACAGTGAATATCATTCTCAATGGGGAAAAGCTGAGAGCTTTCCCCCTAAGGTCAGGAACGCAGCAGGGATGTCCACTCTCACCACTGCTATTCAACATAATACTAGAAGTCCTAGCCACAGCAATCAGACAACAAAAAGAAATCAAAGGCATCCAAATCGGCAAAGAAGAAGTCAAACTCTCACTCTTTGCAGATGATATGATACTCTATGTGGAAAACCCAAAAGACTACACCCCAAAACTGCTAGAACTCATACAGGAATTCAGTCAAGTAGCAGGCTATAAAATCAATGCACAGAAATCAGTGGCCTTCCTATACACCAACAACAAGACAGAAGAGAGACAAATCAAGGAGTCGATCCCATTTACAATTGCACCCAAAACCATGAGATACCTAGGAATAAATTTAACCAAAGAGGCAAAGGATCTGTACTCAGAAAACTATAAAATACTCATGAAAGAAATTGAGGAAGGCACAAAGAAATGGAAAAACGTTCCATGCTCATGGATTGGAAGAACAAACATTGTGAAGATGTCAGTGCTACCTAGAGCAATCTACACATTCAATGCAATCCCCATCAAAATACCATCCACGTTTTTCAACGAAATAGAACAAATAATCCTAAAATTTGTATGGAACCAGAAGAGACCCCGAATAGCCAGAGGAATATTGAAAAAGAAAAGCAAAGCTGGCGGCATCCCAATTCTGGACTTCCAGCTCTATTACAAAGCTGTCATCATCAAGACAGTATGGTACTGGCACAAAAACAGACACATAGATCAATGGAACAGAATCGAGAGCCCAGAAATGGACCCTCAACTCTGTGGTCAACTCATCTTTGACAAAGCAGGAAAGAATGTCCAATGGAAAAAAGACAGTCTCTTCAACAAATGGTGTTGGGAAAATTGGACAGCCACATGCAGAAGAATAAAACTGGACCATTTCCTTACACCACACACAAAAATAGACTCCAAATGGTTGAAAGACCTAAACATGAGACAGGAGTCCATCAAAATCCTAGAGGAGGACACAGGCAGCAACCTCTTCGACCTCAGCCACAGCAACTTCTTCCTAGAAACATCGCCAAAGGCAAGGGAAGCAAGGGCAAAAATGAACTATTGGGATTTCATCAAGATGAAAAGATATTGCACAGCAAAAGAAACAGTCCACAAAACCAAAAGACAACCGACAGAATGGGAGAAAATATTTGCAAATGACATATCAGATAAAGGGCTAGTATCCAAAATCTATAAAGAACTTATCAAACTCAACACCCAAAAAACAAATAATCCAATCAAGAAATGGGCAGAAGACATGAACAGACATTTTTCCGAAGAAGACATCCAAATGGCCAAAAGACACATGAAAAAGTGCTCAACATCACTCGGCGTCAGGGAAATCCAAATCAAAACCTCAATGAGATACCACCTCACACCCGTCAGAATGGCTAAAATTAACAAGTCAGGAAACAACAGACGTTGGCGGGGATGCGGAGAAAGGGCAACCCTCCTACACTATTGGTGGGAAAGCACACTGGTGCAACCACTCTGGAAAACAGTATGGAGGTTCCTCAAAAAGTTGAAAATAGAGCTACCATACGATCCAGCAATTGCACTACTGGGTATTTACCCCAAAGTTACAAATGTAGGGATCCGAAGGGGTACGTGCACCCCAATGTTTATAGCAGCAATGTCCACAATAGCCAAACTGTGGAAAGAGCCAAGATGTCCACCGACACATGAATCGATAAAGAAGAGGTGGTATATATACACAATGGAATATTATGCAGCCATCAAAAGGAATGAGATCTTGCCATTTGCAACGACGTGGATGGAACTGGAGGGTGTTATGCTGAGTGAAATAAGTCAATCAGAGAAAGACATGTATCATATGACCTCACTGATATGAGGAATTCTTAATCTCAGGAAACAAACTGAGGGTTGCTGGAGTGGTGGGGGGTGGGAGGGATTGGGTGGCTGGGTGATAGACATTGGGGAGGGTATGTGCTATGGTGAGCACTGTGAATTGTACAAGACTGATGAATCACGGATCTGTACTTCTGAAACAAATAATGCAATATATGTTAAGGAAAAAAAAAGAAGAAAATAGCAGGAGGGGAAGAATGAAGGTGAGTAAGTCGGAGGGGGAGATGAACCATTAGGGTTCTAGAGGGGAGGGGGGTGGGAGGATGGGTTAGCTTGGTGATGGGTATTAAAGAGGGCACATTCTGCGTGGAGCACTGGGTGTTATGCACAAACAATGAATCATGGAACACTACATCAAAAACTAATGATGTAATTAGTGTATGGTGATTAACTTAAAAATAAAAAGTTATTAAAAAAACAAACAAAAAAGAACAGACAAGTGTTCATTTTAGTAACAGAGCCAACATTGGCTATCTCGGTTGCAGAAATTGCTTTAGAGTCACGAGGTTGGAAGTCAGACAGCAGCACTGGAAGAATGGATGAGAGGTGAGTAAGTAGAGACAGTAAAGAAAACTGCTGTTTCAGGAAGTAGGACTGTGAAGAGGAGGAAAGATTTAAGGCAGTATTTGGAAGGCAGATTTTCAAATTTAACATGGGAGGTTCTTGATCACATTTAAATGCTAATGGAACAGAGACAATAAAAAGGGACAAGTTGGAGATCTAAGAGAGAAAAAAAACAATTGAGTGCAAATGGATGGAGAGAACGGCCTTTAAGATGTTACAGAGGGAATTTAAACATGAACTAAGGACTTGCTCAAGAAGACCTTTGAGATCTCTTTCTACCTCGAGAATCTGAGCTTGGATGATGTTTTTTTAAAATACAATGTAAATTCAATTAGCCCACATATACTACATCGTTAGTTTTGGGTGTAGTGTTCAATGATTCATTAGTTTCATATAACACCCAGTGCTCATCACATCATGTGCCCTCCTTAGTTGAATTTAAATAAAAAAAGAAACAAATAAATTGAAATATAGCTCAAAAAATAAAATAAAATAAATAAAATAAAATAAAATGTAATATTAAAGGATCAGGAACCAGAGTACCTGAGTTCATCTAGGAAAAAAACCAAAAGTTTTGGTCTAAGGAAAGAATCTATCACAGTTTTCTTTTGTTCTAGGAGGTAAGGGTTCTTACCCGCCAATATCCTGCTTCACAAAGTCCCCAGGTTCTTGTCGTCTTGATTCCGCTTGGCCGGTTATTACAGGAAAAATATTAATCAGGAAAAGAAGCCCAAGGCTGGTCGTGTAGAAGTGACTCATTTGTGTGATTATCATCTTCTTAGGCACCAACTTGGAGAGACCTGTGAGATCCATGTTCAGGGAAAAGAGGAAGGAGGAGTGGAGGCAAAAAAGAAAAAGGTAAAAAAAAATTTTATTCAATTCTATTAGAGCCATTTAACTTCCCTAGTGTCCAGTTACTAAATGATTAAGGTGACAATCCTCTTTCCCCAGTTCATCAATGCCACCAAAATTCATTCCCAACATACTCCTTTCTTGAATATACCAAAGCCCATCCAAGAAAGTGTAAAGAGCTCTAAATCAGTAATTCAGAATCTTAGGTTACAGTTTCATCTCTTTCCCTGTCTTCTTTCAGCTTTAGTCACTCTTTCATAATCCAAGAGTTTAAAATAATCTCTCATGTCTTCAATTTATTTTCCCCCAATCCCATTTGATCTTTACTCTCACAAATGCCTTTGCCATAGTTAACTGTGTAATATTGTAGGAAATATTAGAATATTAAGACCTGAACTCTCTTTATAACATTTTGGGGATTGATTCTCATTTCTACAGTTAAGCAATTTTCCAAAAGATCAAAGGTCTTGGAGTAGATGAACTGTTTCCTCTGAATCAGGTTGAGAAAATGCTAAATGATGAGACTCCATGGCTCTAGAATAGGATGTAATATTTCCCCATAAAGAGATATTTGAGGGCAAAGTCAGCCCCATGTAGGGGCCACAACATAAGAAATCCAAGTCTATCTTCCTAGTACAGAAGACCCTAAAATGTCAGCAAATTATACTGATAGAATTGTGTGATTTAGAGTTGCCTATGTGCAAGGCTATTTTATGAACTCTGGACTGGTGGATGTTTAGCTAAGACATGGGGTTAAGAAAACAGTATAAAGTGGCACTTTCTTGCTATCTCTGAACTTTATGGCTTCTTTGAACGTGAGACATTGACCACTTGAAGGAGACCTAATTCTGACCCAACACCACACTTTTTTAAAGTCATATCAGTGGCTTAATGTCCAGAGAGAATAAAAGGCTTTAAAAGTTTTTTCCAAGGAAAGTTTATGCAAGGGACTAATATGTAACACAGATACATGCTGGAGAGCTATTATGGTTGATAAAAAGATCAAGAACAAGTCTTTTTAAATTTATCCCACCCCCAAAAAGTAGCCACTATGTTCTATACTCAATTGTCTTCTTGAATCTTTGTGATGAGAAAACATCTATTTTGAGTTGCTGCCTAGACATTTTACAATATGGCAACCTTGCTCATACCCAGAGTCTGGACATTTAGATAAGGACCCAAACTTAGGATTCCCACTACAAGTTCCTGCTCTGCTTTTCCCAGGGCATCTTTTAAAATAACCACTTAGAGTTGAGCCCACAAAAAGTTAGTGATCTCCACCCCAACCACCTGATAAATAATAGGTGCCTGTAACCTACTCTCTATCTCCTGCCAGCTTGTGACCTGGGAGGGAGTGATGCCCTTCCCCCAGCTCATTACACTTCCCTGTGGTGGGATTTGTAAGTAAATAAATCTTGTGACTTTACTTCTTTTGTATGAATATATTAAAACTGCATCTGCGATCAAAACAACCCCAGGGTTTTCGCTTCCCCAAAGTGGAAGCTCAGATGATGGGGGAGCTGCCTTTTGACCTCGTGTGGGTTGTTTGTGCTTCTTCATTTATCAAGTCATAACCTGCATATTCTTAATATATCAGTTATTGGTCTCTCTCAACAGAATATTGTACAGGCAAAGAAAACTATGATACTGGAGAAGATGAACTTCTGACATGAGGAAATGTCCACATTACAGATAGAAATAGTCATAATATTAGGTTGTATCATATAAAATTGCCAATATTTGACAATTTTTGTTTTACAAAAACAGCAATTTTTTTACAAAACCATAACTGTTTTTACTATTTCGTGCCTAGTTGTATAAATTTTTTTATTCTATTTTATTATGTTAGTCACCATACATCATTAGTTTTTGATGTAGTGATCCACGATTCATTCTTTTCGTATAACAACCAGTGCTCCATGCAGTGCATGCCCTCCTTAATACCCATCACCGGGCTAACCCATCCCCCCATGCCCCTCCCCTCTAAAACCATCAGCTTGTTTCTCAGAGTCCATAGTCTCTCATGATTCATCTTTCCCTCCAATTTTCCCCTGTTCATTTTTCCCTTCTTTCTCCTAATGTCCTCCATGCTATTCTTTATGTTCGACAAATAAGTGAAACCATATGATAATTGACTTTCTCTGCTTGACTTATTTCACTGAGCATAATCTCCTCCAGTCCCATCCATGTGGATGTAAAAGTTGGGTATTCATCCTTTCTGATGGCTGAGTAATATTCCATTGTATATATGGACCACATCTTCTTTATCCATTCATCTGTTAAAGGGCATCTTGGATTTTTCCACAGTTTGGCTATTGCGGACATTGCTGCTATGAACACTGGGATGCATATGGCCCTTCTTTTCACTATCCTTGTCTTTGGGGTAAATACCCAGGAATGCAATTGCTGGGTCATAGGGGAACTCTATTTTTAATTTTTTGAGGCACCTCCACACTGTTTTCCAAAGTGGCTGTACCAACTTGCATTCCCACCACCAGTGTAAGAGGGTTCCTCTTTCTCCACAACCTCTCCAACATTTGTTGTTTCTTTCCCTGTCCATTTTTGCCATTCTAACTGGTGTAAGGTGGTATCTCAATGTGGTTTTGATTTGAATTTCCCTGATGGCTAATGATGATGAACATTTTTTCATGTGTCTGTTAACCATTTTTATGTCTCTTTCAGAGAAGTGTCTGTTCATGTCTTCTGCCCATTCTTTGACTTGATAAATTTTTGGGGGGTGTTGAATTTGAGAAGTTCTTTATAGATCTTAGATACCAGCCCCTTATCTGTAGTGTCATTTGTAAATATCTTCTCCCATTCTTTGTTTTGTTGACTGTTTCCTTTGCTGTGCAGAAGCTTTTTGTCTTGATGAAGTCCCAAAAGTTCATTTTTGCTTTTGTTTCACTAGCCTTTGTAGATGTATCTAGAAAGAAGTCGCTGTGGCTGATGTCAAAGAGGTTATTGCCTATGTTCTCCGCTAGGATTTTGATGGATTCCTATCTCACATTGAAGTCTTTCATCCATTTTGAGTTTATCTTTCTGTATGGTGTTAGAGAATGGTCGAGTTTCATTCTTCTGCATGTGGCTGTCCAATTTTCCCAGCACCATTTATTGAAGAGACTGTCCTTTTTCCATTGCATATTTTTTTCCTGCTTTGTCGAAGATCATTTGACCATAGAGTTAAGGGTCCATATCTGGGCTCTCTATTCTGTTCCATTGGTCTATCTGTCTGTTTTTGTGCCAGTACCATGCTGACTTGGTGATCACTGCTTTGTAATGTAGCTTGAAATCAGGCAATGTGATATCCCCAGCTTTGTTTTTCTTTTTCAACATTTCCTTGGCAATTTGAGGTCTTTTCTGATTCCATACAAATTTTAGGATTGTTTGTTCCAGCACTTTGAAAAATGTCATTGGAATTTTGATTGGGATGGCGTTGAAGGTATAGATTGCTCTGGGTAGCATAGACATTTTAACAATGTTTATTCTTCTGATCCATGATCATGGAATATTTTTCCTTTTTTTTATGTCTTCTTCAATTTCTTTCATGAGTGTTCTGTAGTTCCTAGAGTATAGATCCTTTACCTCTTTGGTTAGGTTTATTCCGAGGTATCCTATGGTTTTTGGTGCTATTGTACATGGAATCGATTCTCTAATTTCTCTATCTACAGTTGTATTGTTAGTGTATAAGAAAGCAACTGATTTCTGTGCATTGATTTTGTATCCTGCCACATCACTGAATTGCTGTATGAGATCTAGTAATTTGGGGGTGGAGTCTTTTGGGTTTTCCACATAAAATATCATGTCATCTGCGAAGAGAGAGAGTTTGACATCTTCTTTGCTAATTTGAATACCTTTTATTTCTTTTTGTTGTCTGATTGGTCTTGGTAGGACTTCTAGTACCATGTTGGACAATAGTGGCAAGAGTGGGCATCCTTGACGTGTTCCTGATCTTAAGGGAAAGGCTCTCAGCTTTACCCCATTGAGGATGATATTTGCTGTGGGTTTTTCATAGATGGATTTTATGAACTTGAGGAATGTTCCCTCTATCCCTATACTCTGAAGAGTTTTAATCAGGAATGGATGCTATATTTTGTCAAATGTTTTTTCTGCATCAATTGAGAGGACCATATGGTTCTTCTCTCTTCTCTTATTAATGTGTTCTATCACATTGATTGATTTGCAACATTTGAACCACCCTTGCATCCCAGGAATAAATCCCACTTGGTCATGGTGGATGATCCTTTTAATGTATTGTTGGATACTATTAGCTAGGATTTTCTTGAGAATTTTGGAATCCATATTCAACAGGGATATTGGTCTGAAATTCTCCCTTTTGATGGGGTCTTTGCCTGGATTGGGGATTAAGGTAATTCTGGCCTCATAGAATAAGTCTGGAAGCTTTCCTTCTGTTTCTATTTTTTGAAAGAGCTTCAGGAGAATAGGTATTATTTCTTCTTTGAATGTTTGGTAGAATTCCCCAAGGAATCCATCAGGCCCTGGACTCTTGTCTTTTGGGAGGTTTTTGATCACTGCTTCAATCTCATTACTGGTTATTGGCCTATTCAGGTTGTCAATTTCTTCCTGTTTCAGTCTTGGCAGCTTATAGGTTTCCAGGAACGCATCCATTTCATCCAGATTGCTCAGTTTATTGGCATATAGTTGTTGATAATACTTTGTAATAATTGTTTCTATTTCCTTGGTGTTAGTCATGATCTCTCCCCTTTCATTCATAACTTTATTAATTTGGGTCCTTTCTTTTTTCTTTTGGATAAGTCTGGCCAGTGGTTTATTGATCTTATTAATTCTTTCAAAGAACCAGCTTCTAGTTTCATTGATCTGATCTACTATGTTCCTGGTTTCTAATTCATTGATCTCTGCTCTAATCTTAATTATTTCTCTTCTAATGTGTGGCTTAGGCATTGAAAAAAAAGCAATTTTTATGGTCAATATATGGGCTGTGGCATTCATGATTCACTAACTGTACAAGAGTTGATGGTCATTTTACAGAAATTAACAGAGACAGTACAGTTCAGAAAAGCATAGCATATAAGTAAGAAAATATGGTGCATGAGGAGATGATTCCGGGGCATGAGAATCATCTGTGGTATGAGTAGTAACCATGATATATGCTTGAACAACCAAAGTGTTTTAGTATACCCTAAATGTTGTATGATTATATGACAAATGTTAATGGTCAAATAATCATGGTACAAAACTGACAATTACTCTACAGGAACAAAGATACTTGGTATAGGATATGAAGTCCAAATTGCAAAAAATAGTCCATGGAATATGAGACAGAACTACGATGGATGCTCAGAAAACATAAGTATATGAGCAACAATCCTGGGTATAGGACTTCTTCTATTCTCATAGCTATGCTGCATGAGCAAAGAGACCCATAGTGTGTGTTCAACTACACTATCCTACTATATATTATGGGTTATGATTATGGTAAAAAAAGCATCAATTGTTCTCACAGTAAGAATAGATACCAATGCTATAGAAGCAAATGTTCATGATTTGGAAGGAGAAAACTATGATACATGATGCATAAAAAGACAAGAATGTTATATATACTCAGACTAAGGTACATGTTCACCTAACTATGAGAAGACAGCCATCACATATAGAGGAGGTTGGACATAATATGTGTCCTCCAAATACTGTAACATTTTGGTTTTGGGCTTTTTTTAAAAAAGACTTTATTTACCTATTTGATAGAGAGAGAGAGAGAGAGCACAAGCAGGCAGAGCGACAGGCAGAGGGAGACGGAGAGGGAGAAGCAGACTCCCCGCTGAGCAAAAAGCATGATGTGGGGATCCATCCCAGAACCCTGGGATCATGACGTGAGCTGAAGGCAGACACTTAACTGACTAAGCCACCCAGGCACCCCTATAACATTTTAACAAACATCATTATTATAATGCATGTGAAGACATTTATGTATAAAACGATTTGACCACACTATATGTCAGAAAACCATAACACATGAGCCTAATAATCACTGAACAAGACAACAGGGCCTTGGTAAACACTTCCTTAAAACATTATATATGATCAAGGGGCACCTGGTAGCTCAGTCAGTTAAGTGCCTGCCTTTGGCTCAGGTCGTGATCTCAGGGTCCTGGGATCGAACCCCACATTGGGCCCTCTGCTCAGCAGCCTGCTTCTCCCTCTCCCTCTGCCTGCCACTCCCCCTGCTTGTACTCCCTCTCTCTGTATCAAATAAATAAATAAAGTCTTAAAGGACATTTTAAATGATCAAAAGCATGCCACTGGACTATGGCACAACAATGTGAATACTTAACACTACTAAACTGCAATTGTAAAAGTGATTAAGATTTTTTATGTGCTTTTAACCACAGTTAAATTTTTTAATTAAAAAAAATGCTACTGGAACAGGTAGCCTTAACAAGTTAGAAAATATCTACAAACAGTCCCCAATCCTGATATATATACACAGAAATGTGGCACATTAGCAGGTATTAGCATTAAATGAACATACATCCATGACACATGCTCAGATGACCATCAAAACAACTGCAAACAAGTACTGTAGGACAGCAGACCCTTAAAATTCTTCTTCTGACAAACTTGGTGAATTTTCAAGTGACCATAGTGCATAAACTGAAAGCCTTATCACTTAAGGAGCCTTCAAACATGATAAAGTATTCATGTAGCTATAGATAATTATAGTATGCTTAGACAGCCATGATGTGTATGAAGAGATATTTGTTATATCAGTCCTTAACCATGATGTGTGCACACACACTGTGTGTATCACAGCACCCATGATCAGGAATTAAGTGACATGGTTTAGGAGCAGACAGCCATACTAGTGGAGTAGACTGCCATGGCGCAGGAACAGAAGGCCATGGTCCAAGAGTAGGCAAACATGCTCAAAATTTTTCTGACTGGAGCAGAAGGATAAGATATAGATGCAAGTGGCCACAATGAAGAACTGATACCTCTTCAGTAATGATCAATAGTGAATAAATAGCTATCTACAGCATATGAACAAAGAAGTATAGCACACATATCCATAATGAATAAACTGAAAATTACAGCAAAAGATCATATAATGACATGGATATTTAAACAACTATGCTGCATGAACAGAATGCAACACTAATTCTAGTTTTAAAGTTGATATAGAGAAGCCAAGCCACATTGCAAAAGTTAACCACCATGGTATATGGTCCTATAAGTACAGCATATGGATAAACATCAATGACATATGAACTTACAACCAATAAGCATATTCAGGTAACCATGGGCACAATAGCAGATATATGATAGGAGCTGACTGACTATGAAATAGGAGGGGATAACCCTTGTGCAGGCTCAGATAATCTTGGTATTAGAATGGATTATCCATGGTACATGAACACACAATTATGACACATGCTCAAGCCACCATAATACCTGATCGCACAGCCAAAAAAAACCAAATGGTTACTCAACCAATTCACTCTGCTCAAGAGTTAAAGGAGAGTACAAGTAACAAACCAGAGGGAAATACCATCTATAAGCTGATGACTTGCAAATTCATATCTCTATCCCAGATATCTCCTGCAACCCACATCTGCACTTAGATGTCTGAGAAGCATCTTAGACCTAACATGTTAAAATCTGAGGTTCAGATATTCACCTCCCTACACATATAAACCTGGTCCCCCTGTAGTCTTTCCAATATCAGGTAATGGTAATTACCCTTCCATTTGCTCAGAGTAAAATCTCTGATGTCATTCTTGACTTCTCTTTTAGTCTCATACCCTACATCCATTCCGTCAGCAAGTCTCATTGGCATTCCATTTAAAAAGAAACATCCAGAATAAAATCACTGATCATCACCTCTGCTGCTATTACTTGGGCTCAGCATCTTTTGCTGAGATCGCTGTAAAAGCCTCTTAACTGGGCATGTTGACTCTGCCCTTGCTTCCCTACAGTCTTGTCTCTATACAACAGAGTGAACTTTAAAAGCATTAAGTCAGATCATGTCTATCTTCTGCTCAAAATCTTCCAATTGGTCCCCAGTTCAAAAGCCATGTTATGATCTACAAGGACCTACATGATCTAATCTCCAAATAGCTGGCTAACCTTATCCTCTACTACCCTCCTCTCTTACTCACTGCACTTCAGCCACTATGACCTCCTTGCTGCCAATTGGATAAACCAGGCATGTTACAACTCTAGGGACTTTGCACCTGCTATTGCCTCTACTGGGACTATTCTTCCATCTAATTTCCAGATAGTTTGTTCTTTCTCTCACTTCATGTTTTTGCTCAAATATCAGCTTTCTCAATGAGGCCTTCATTGACCACCCTACCTAAAATTTCAATCCTTCTTCACATCCCGGATACTTCTTATGAAGTTGCCTGCTCTATTTTTCCTCATTTGCACTTTTTTCTTTCTTTTTTTAATTAAACTAATTTTATTTTTATTTTTTAATTTAAATTCAATTAGCCAACATATAGTACATCATTGGTTTTTGATGTAGTGTTCAATGATTCATTAGTTGTGTATAACACCCAGTGCTCATCACATTATGTGCCTTCCTTAATACCCATCACCCCATTACCTCATCCTCCAACCCACTTCCCTTTCCACAACCTTCAGTTTGATTCCTGGAGTCAAGAGTCTCTCATGGTTTGTCTCCCTCTATGATTTCTTCCCAGTTTTCCCTCCCTTCCCCTATGATCCTCTGTGCTATTTCTTACATATTCCACATATGAGTGAAACCATATGATAATTGTCTTTCTCTGATTGACTTATTTCATTTAGCATAATACCCTCCAGTTCCGTCCATGTCATTGTGAATGGTAAGTATTCATCCTTTCTGATGGCTGAGTAATATTTCATTTGCACTTCTAATATATATTTCATGCAATTTTTTTTTGTTATTGTCTGTTACTCCAGTACAATATAAGCTCCATGGGGACAAGGAATTTTCCTTGTCTTATTCATGGATATATGCCCAATGCACAGGGAATGCCTGATAAATAATGCATACTTAATAAATAGTTAATGAATGAATATTACTTTGAAAAAGTCACATCCATAAATGAGGTAAGATAGTATAAAGATCACCTTCATACTACCAGATCAAGAGACTACTCTGCACTACCGAAAACTAGTCATGTTAGGCCTTAAAGACTTCCGTCTTCAATGTAAAATGGGAATACTAATATTCATAAAAATTCTAGATTAAATAATATACATAAAATGCCTGTCTAAAGACCTGCCACCAGGATGTCTGCTGTTAGATCCTGTCCAAATACAAATTCATTTTATCACAAACTTTTGAGCATCTACTATGTACAAGGCACTGATACAGCACATTCTTCAATTAGGATTCCTAAAACTTCTTTACCTCAGTACCTAGAAACTACCAGATACTGACACTCTGCCCACCAACTCCCCACTTGGATGCTATGAGGCACTATCTGCCAGAATGTTACCTTAACTGAGGCATCCCAAATGCTGCTACTGAGATACTATAAAGCCAACTCTGACATTTCTTTGCCTCAGTTTGTCACAAGAATTTCGTTTGAGGCCATCTAATTCCACTTAGCCTCAAAGCACTGCCATTATTAAAATCTTTGAAGCCAGAAACATCTTAGTGCCAATTCTTGATATACCACACAGAAATATGAGATTGGGTGAATGATTTGACTCAACATTCCCATCTATAAAATGTTGATAATGATAATACTGCCATAGAGGAGTGTTATGAGAATTAAATGGCATAATTCATGGGCAGAATTAAGCATCATGTTTCACATATAGTAATCTTTGGTCACTGTAAACTACAGGTCAATTCCTTGACCTCTTGCCCCCCAGTGAGCCTCAGCTTCACCCTAATCCAGCCACTCATTCTCATGGTCATATCCTAAATCTTGTCATTACAAATCCATGATCTCAAGTAACTATCTGACCACATCTTTTCAACCCTTTTCATCTAGTACCTTTATACTGTCAATTCTTCTACCCTTCTAATCTGTAATCCCTTGATCCTACCACCTTTAAATTGCCCATTATCACCTACATGTTCTTACTTCCTTTCTTGCCCTACTTGGATTACATACATAGTCCATAATTAATATCATTAAAATCATTCTCTGATATGTGTCTTCAACATGCTTGTCTCTCTCTTACTCTGCTGTAACTGCCTGGAAAGACATAAAACAGCCTGACCACAACCTCCTCCTCTGAAAGTCCTTGAACTCCACGTTACCACCCTAGTTATACTACACTTCTGACCATTTATATTCAATCTCCTTTGTGGGCTTCCCCTTTAGAGGGATACCTCTAAAATTTTCCCTGGCTTGGGATTAATACAATTCAAAATATATTTCCTATCAGATACAAATGATGAAATATCTATAATCTCTATGAAAAAAAAAAGCTTAAAACATCTATGGAGAACAGAACATTATGAATAGTAAAGTAGGAGACTTGAAAAAGAACCAAATATGACTTCTGGAAATAAAAAGATTTTGAAAAGTAAAGTGTACATCTTAATAGGACACACACTACATATAAATAGAAACAGATTGCATATCTTCTACATTAGAAGAGGACAAAAAATAAAATGACTTAAGAAATGTCAATCCAAATAAGAAATAAAAGAAAAAAACATAAAATAAGCATGCTAAATAGAAAACATTAAAAGATGATAGTTTCTAATTCAGATATATTAGCAATTTTAGTCTCTAAAGGCCCCATTTGAAATAATAAGATCATCAGACTAGATTAAAATACTAAAACTAAATTAGCTGCATGTTGTTTATAAGAGTCATATCTAAAACACAAAGGAATAGAGAAGTTGAAAGTAAAAGCAAAAAGTAATGCTATGCAAATATTAACCAAAACATTATTTTTAACATTCAGGAAATAAAGACTTTAATTCAAAGGTTTTACTAAAGATAAAGAGGAAAACTCCATATGGTAAAAGGTTCAATTTAACAAGAAGTGTAATAAAATTCTATACATCTAATAACACACCTTTAAAATATGTAAAGCAAAAATGGACAGAACTACAAAGAAACATAGACATATCTATGATCATAATGGGGTACTTTAACACACCTCTTTTAGAAATTGACAGATTAGACAGATTTTAAAAATCAGGACAGATAGAAAAGATTTTAACAAGATGAGTAACAAATCTGACCTGTTGGAAATATATAGAATACTGTATCCATTTATGGCAAAAATACACATTTTTAATCTCAATAGATATATATACAAAAATGTACGAGACTAGAAAGTGAATTACAACAAATTTCAAATGATTAAAATAATACACACAGGATATGGATATATATGAAACTTATGGACACATAAAATCAAAATACAAATTAGAACATCATAAGTGTACAATAACAAAATCACTATTAAAACTTATGGCATGCAGCTAACAGTATTTAAAGAAAAACATGTGGCCTTGTATACATATATCAAAAAGAAAAAAAAACTTAATGGGTAAAGAAGATCAAAATAAGCTCATAGAGTAAAGATACTAATAAAGATAGGAGCATCAATTTTTGAAATAGAAAATAATTTATAAAAGAGATAATTAAGAAATCCAAAAGTTGTGGGCGCCTGGGTGGCTCAGTTGGTTAAGCAACCGCCTTCAGCTCAGGTCATGATCCTGGAGTCCCGGGATTGAGTCCCACATCAGGCTCCCTGCTCAGCAGGGAGTCTGCTTCTTCCTCTGACCCTCTTTCCTCTCGTGCTCTCTATCTCTCATTCTCTCTCTCAAATAAATAAAAACTTAAAAAAAAAAGAAATCCAAAAGTTGATTCATTGAAATAACTAACAGATCAAGAGTGTAGTTCAACAACTTTGTAACAACTTGTTTGAAGATTTAGATGAAACGAACAAATTCCTAGAAAAATATAACACACTAAAACAGAATCAAGAAGAAATTAGAGAAAATGAATAATCCTATAAGCATTAAATAAATGGAAATAGTAGTAAAAAATGTGTCCACAAAGAAAACCCAGGGCCAGATGATTTAACCAGTGAGTTTTGCTGAACATTCAAGGAAGAAATAATGTAAATTGTATGTTAATTTACCCATAAATAATAAAAGATGCAATATCCCTAAATCTGTGTTACTAAATTAGCATAATCTTAATACCAAACCCTGACAATGACAGCATAAGAAAATTACTGGCAAAAATTCAGAAGAAATTTAGTAAATTATATCAATACCTAAAATGAATAGTACATCATGTCCAAATTGCATTTATCCTAGGTATTCAAAATTAGTTGAATATTAGAATATCAATTAATATAATTCATCTACATCAATAGATTTTTTTAAAGTTATGACTATCAATATAAGACTAGTAGGGAATTTCTTTGATTTATTGAAGAGTATCTACAAAACAACCTATAGAAAACAACATACCAAAAAGAGAAATTATAAAAACCATCCCTTTGAGATCAGGAAGATGATGCAACTCCTGTTCTACCTTCTATTAAAAGTCTTAGGCAGTGGAACAAAATAAGAACAATAAAAGAGATAAAGTTTGGAAAGGAAGAAACAAAATTAATTACCTGAATATGATATGACTGTATATACAGAAAATCTTAGATAATCAACAAATAAATTATTGGAATTTGTAAGAGACTTTTTTAAAATAGCTGGATACAAAATTAATATCCAGAAGTCAATTAAATTCTAAATATAAATAATTATATACTTAATTTTTTTAATTACATATATATAATAACATAAAGTTAAGAGGTACCATATTATCCAGTAATTCCATTACTGGGTATTTGACCAAAGAAAACAAAAACACTATTTTGAAAAGATATATGAACCCCTATGTTTATTGAAGCATTATTTACAATAGCCAAGATATGGAAGCAACCCAAGTGTCCATCCATAGATGAATGTGTAAAGAAGATGTAGTGTATATTTCAATGGAATATTAGTCAGCCATAAGAAAAGAATGTGATCTTCCTATTTGCAACAACATGGATTGATCTACAGGGTATAATGCTAAGTGAAATAAGTCAGACAAAGAAAGACAAATACCATGTGATTTCACTCAAATGTGGAATTTAAGAAATAAAACAAAGAAAAAAAGAGACAAACAACAAAAACTAGACTCTTAACTACAGAGAATAAACTGGTGGTTGCCAGAGGGGAGGTGGTTGGGGGTGATGGATGAAATAGATAAAGAAGATTAAAAGCACATTTATCATGATGAGTATTGAGTAATATATATAGATTATATATATATTAATATATATCTAATAATATATATTAGATTGTATACCTGAAACTAATATAACACTGGATGCCAATTATATTTCAATTAAAAAAAAAAAAGAATTGCCCAGGCCTAGAAACAAATCTAACAAATGATGTACACTGCCTCTATAAGATAAAATTATGGAATGGTAAAGAGATGATGAAGACCTCAATAAGTGCAGAAATATAACTTTAAACACGATATTGTCAAGTTGTCAATACTGCTCAATTTATTTTTTGATTGACTGATTGGTCAGGCTTGACAAGCTGATTCTAAAATTTTGCGTGGAAATGCAAAGGGCCAAGAATATCTTTTTGAAATCTTGAAGAAGAATAAGGTAACAGGACTTGCTCTATTAATATCAAGACTGATTTTTAAAATTCTATAATGGGGCAGAAGGTTATTGATGTCAGGAGAGACAAAGAGTAAATTCAGAAAAAAATCTAGGCATTTATGGACATTTGATTTATGACTGAGGTAGCAATGAAGAATTGTCTGGTAAATACAGGATTTTCAATACATGGTGCTAGGGCAATTGGTTATTTTCATACATCATACAACAATTATATTGGAACCTTACCAAGGGCATAAAAATTTATTACAGGTGGGTTGAAGATTTAAACATGAAAGTCAAAACTATAAGACTACATAATAGAAGTGAACTTCACAAATTTGGAGTAAGAAAGTATTTCTTAAACATACACAAAGTGCTAATTATGAAGGAGGCAACTAATAAAACAGTATAATAAAATTCAGAACGCTGTTCATCAAAAGATGCAAGAAAAAGAGTAAAGAACAACCAAAGAATGGTATATCTTGTCACACAACATACATATATTTGTTAAAGGAACATTATCTAAGGTACGTGAAGAATTCCTATAACACCAAAAGAAAAAGAGAGAAAATCCAACAACAAAAATGTACAAAAGACTTGAAGAGGTACTTCACAAAAGAGGAACTACAAATTATTGTTAACCTTAAGAAAAAATGTTTTTATTAGTAATCATGGAAATAATAACTAGAGCCATAATAAATTCTCATTACACCTTCATTGAGTGACAAAAATTTTAGTCTCATAAATATCAAATTTGATATGAAGCAAAAGGAATTCTCTACACTCTTGGTGGGGGTCTAAAATGGCACAAACTCCTTACAGAAAAGTTTGGCATTAGATTGTAAAGTTGATAACACACATACCCATGATCCACATTTCTACTGCTAGACATATAGGATGGAGAGTTATTTACTCAACTCAGAGCATATTCCAGAGAGACAGGGAATGCAGGAAGACCCCTCCAGGAACAAAGGAGCTGGAAGGTACCATTTCCCTCCCCACCCCAGCATAAACACATGGCCACGTACAGGAACCAGCCCAACACCTACACTCCCTACCTACCTGCTTACACCAAGCCCTGCCCCTCTATGATTCAGCAGATCCATCCTTCCCAGTCACACTTGTCTCAGTCCCCTTGCTGCAGGTCCTCTCCCCCAGAAGACTGGTGCAAACCCTGCCAACACCACATCTCCTGACCTGCACATTTTACAGGGCCTCAATTCCAGCAATGATGGCAGGTTTCATTTCACAAGCAGGCCAGCACACTCCTTGTTGAAATGTGCCCCCCTGTGGCTGGGACCAAACACTGCCCACAACAGGCAAAGAGAACTGTGGATGACTAAAGAAGATGCACCAGGACCCAAGAGCAGGGTAAGGGCAGCACATATAGGAGACACTCCCTGAAGTGCCAAGTAATGGGGAACAGAGGATACTGCACTGCAGGGCATGAGAGGACCTCTTTTTCATAAGGCAATTACCTTCAAGAATAAGAAGACAAAGCTGACTTTCCTAACACAGAGGAACAGACAGAGAGAGTTAGATAAAATTAGGAGACAGAGGAATACATCCTAAACGAAAGCAGAGGACAAAACCACAGAAAGAGACCTAAGCAAAATGGACATAAGTAATATGCTGGACAGAGAATTTAAGTAATGATCATAAAGATAGCACTGGACTTGAGATAAGTGTAGAGGACATCAGTGAGACCAATAAGAAAGAGATAAAAAAGAACCAATCGGAGGTGAAGAATACAATAAATTTAAATTTTAAAATATACTTGATGGAATAAATAGCAGGGTAAATGAAGGAGAAGAACAAGTCAGTGAACTGGAAGTCAGAATACAGGAAAGCAATCAACTTGAGTAAGTGAGAGAAAAAAAATTACTCAAGTTGAGAATAGAGTAAGGGAATTGAGTAACTCCATCAAGTGTAATAACATTCACGTTATAGGGATCCCAGAAGAGAGAGAAAAGGAGACAGAAATTTTATTTGAAGAAATAATTGCTGAAAATTTCCCAAATCTGGGGAAGGAAATGGATATCCAGATCCAGGAGGCACAGAGATCCCCCAACAAATTTAACCCAAGGAGATCCACATCAAGACACACAGCAGTTAAAACGGAAAAAAAAGTAGTCATAAAGAAAAAATTCTAAAAGGATCAAGAGGGGCACCTGGGTGGCTCAGTCAGATAAGCGTCTGCCTTCAGCTCAGGTCATGATCCCAGGGTCCTGGGATTGAACCCCACATTGGGTTCCCTGTTCAAGGGGAAGCGTGTTTCTCCCCCTCTCTCTGCAGCTCCCCCTGCTTGTTCTCTCTCTCTCTCAAATAAGTAACATCTTAAAAAAAAAGCATCAGGAGAAAAGAAGACAGTTATATACAAGAGAAACCCCATAAGTCTATGAGCAGACTTTTCAGCAGAAACGTTGCAGGCCAGAAGGCAGTGCATGATCTATTCAAAGTACTATAAGGGAAAAATGTGCAGCCAAGAATACTCTATCCAGCAAGGCTATCAGAATAGGAGAGAGAAAGAGTTTCTCAAACAAAAACTAAAGGAATTCAGGACCACTAAACCAGCCCTACAAAAAATATGAAAGGGTACACTTTGAGTAGAAAGAAAAGACCATAAGTGAGAGTGTGAAAAGTAGGAAACACAAAAGTGGTACAAATAAGGGGAAAAAAGATGGCGGAGGAGTAGGGGACCCTATTAAAACTGGTCCCCTGAACTGAGCTGGATATCTACCAGAACACTCTGAACAACCACGAAATCACCCTGAGATGTAAGAAGATATATCTGGATCTCTACAAAAGGAATATCACAGGCGATTGGTTTCGAGGTATGAAGCAGGGAGCCGTGATTCTGCAGGCAGATATCGGAAGATAAATGGAAGGGGGAGGGAGCTGTGTGGATCCTGCACCACCAGAGCGCAAAAGCCTCCCATGCTGGGGACAGGGCACAGACTCACAGACCTGTAGCGATGGGGAAAGAAATTTAGGGCAGCCCCCCAGACTGAAACCCGGAGCAATGGGGCCACGCATGTGAACTGGGGGCAGCTGGCGGTTTTAAAAGCACAAAGGGCAGAGACTTGCCCCTGTGCCCTGACCTGGAGGCAAGGACTGGGAGCGCTGCTGAGCTATGCACAACCCAGGATCCTGAGGTTTAAAGCAGCACAGACAGAAACAGAGATAGTGTGCCCTGGAGAACTCACTGAAGAACTGTGATCTCTCTGTTCTGAGGCAGAGGGTTGCAAATGGTCTGTTCTGCTCTGACTCTCAGAAGAGAAGTGGAAAGCCACCAGGGAAAGCCAACAGAGAACAAAAGCCCCCCAAAACCGGTTTTCACTGAGTCCATTTCCCCCCACACACACAGTGGGCAGGGCAACTCTGCCCAAACAGGGTTGCCTGAGTAACAGTGCGGCAGGCCCGTCCCCCAGAAGACAGGCTGGGAGAACAAGAGGCTGACAACCCTAAGGTCCCTACAAAACAGATGCATCTTTCTTGGGTTGTGGTCAATAATTTGGACTCTGTACATTCCCTCAACCACCCCTCAACAGAATGACTAGAAGGAGGAACTTCCAAAATAGGAAAGACTCAGAGATTGTGACTTCTGCCACAGATTTACAAATGGATACAGATATAAACAATATGTCGGAAATGGACTTCAGGGTAACAGTTAAGAAGATGATAACTAGAGTGGAGAAATCGATTAATGGCAACATAGAGTCTCAAAGGGCAGAGATGAAAGTTGAACTGGCAGAACTTAAAAATGCTATCAATGAGATCCAATCTAATCTAGATACTCTAACAGCTAGGCTAAACGAGGCAGAAGAACGAATTAGTTACCTAGAAAACAAATTGATAAAAAAGAAAGATAAGAGGAGGCCAGGGAGAAACAACTCAAAATCCATGAAAACAGAATAAGAGAAATAAGTGACACCATGAAACATTCTAATGTCAGAATTATTGGGATCCCTGAGGGAGTGAGAGAGAGAGAGAGGACTAGAAGATATATTTGAGCAAATCGTAGCTGAGAACTTCCCTAATCTGGAGAATGAAAGAAACATTTGTGTCCTAGATGCAGAGAGGACACCTCCCAAGATCAATAAAAACAGACCAATGCCCCAGCATGTAATAGTAAAACTCGCAAATCTTAAAACCAAGGAAACCATCCTAAGGGCAGTTAGATGTAAGAGATTCCTTACATACAGAGGGAGGAACATCAGAATAACGTCAAACCTATCCCCAGAGCCCTGACAAGCCAGAAAGGCCTGGCAAGACATATTCAGGGTACTAAATGAGAAGAACATGCAGCCAAGAATACTTATCCAGCAAGGCTGTCATTTAGAATGGATAGAGAGATGCAGAGCTTCCAAGACCAGCAAAAAGTGAAAGAATATGTGACCACTAAGCTGGCCCTGCAAGAAATATTAAGGGGGGATCTATAAAAGAAGAAATACCCCAAGAGTGATATACAACAGAAATTTACAGAGACAATCTATAGAAACAAGGACTTCACAGGCAACATGACAATAAATTCATATCTTTCAATAATCACTCTCAATGTGAACAGCCTAGATTTTCCCATAAAACAGCACAGGGTTGCAGATTGGATTAAAAGACAGGACCCATACATATGCTGTCTACAAGAGACTCATTTTGAACCTAAAGATACATCTAGACTGAAAGTGAAGGGATGGAGATCCATCTTCCATGCCAATGGACCTCAAAAGAAAGCTGGGGTAGCAATTCTTATATCAAACAAATTAGATTTTAAACTAAAGACTGTAGAGACACAGAAGGACACTATATCACTCTTAAAGGGTCTATCCAACAAGAATATCTAACAATTGTAAATATCTATAACCCCAACATGGGAGCAGCCAAATACATAAGCCACCTGTTAACCAAAATAGTCATACCGATAATAATACATTAATTGTATGAGACCTCAATACTCCACTCTCAGCAATAAACAGATCATCTAAGCAGAAAATTAACAAAGAAACAAGAACTTTGAATGACACACTGGACCATATGGACCTCATAGATATATACAGAATATTCCACCCTAAAACAACAGAATACTCATTCTTCTCAAGGGCACATGTAACCTTCTCCAGAATAGACCACATTCTGGGTCACAAATCAGGTTTCAACTGACACCAAAAGATTGAAATTACTCCCTGCATATTCTAAAACCATAATGCTTTAAAACTGGAACTCAAACACAATAAATTTTGAAGAAATTCAAACACTTGGAAGCTAAAGACCACTCTACTCAAGAATACTTGGGTCAACCAGGAAATCAAAGAAGAACTTAAACAATTCATGGAAACCAATGAGAACGAAAACACATCGGTCCAAAATCTATGGGATACTGCAAAGGGGGAAATACATAGCCATCCAAGCCTCACTCAAAAAAAAAAAAAAAATAGAAAAATCCCGAATTCACCAACTAACTTTACACATTAAAGAACTGGAGAAAAAGCAACAAATGATGCCTAAGCCATGCATTAGAAAAGAAATAATTAAGACTAGAGCAGAGATCAATGAATTAGAAACCAGGAACACAGTAGATCATATCAACGAAACTAGAAGCTGGTTCTTCGAAAGAATTAATAAGATCAATAAACCACTGGCCAGACTTATCCAAAAGAAAAGTGAAAGGACCCAAATTAATAAAATTATGAATGAAAGGGGAGAGATCATGACTAACACCAAGGAAATAGAAACAATTATTAGAAAGTATTATCAACAACTATATGCCAATAAACTGAGCAATCTGGATGAAATGGATGCGTTCCTGGAAACCTATAAGCTGCCAAGACTGAAACAGGAAGAAATTGACAACCTGAATAGGCCAATAACCAGTAACGAGATTGAAGCAGTGATCAAAAACCTCCCCCCCAAAAAAAACAAGAGTCCAGGGCCTGATGGATTCCCTGGGGAATTCTACCAAACATTCAAAGAAGAAATAATACCTATCCTTCTGAAGCTGTTTAAAAAAAAAAAAAAAGAAACAGAAGGAAAGCTTCCAGCCTCATTCTATGAGGCCAGAATTACCTTAATCCCCAAACCCGGCAAAGACCCCATCAAAAGGGAGAATTTCAGACTGATATCCCTGATGAATATGGATTCCAAAATTCTTAAGAATATCCTAGCTAATAGGATCCAACAATACAAAAAGGATCATCCACCACGACCAAGTGGGTTTTATCCCTGGGATTCAAGGGTGGTTCAACATTCACAAATCAATCAATGTGATAGAACACGTTAATAAGAAAAGAGAGAAGAGCCATATGGTCCTCTCAATTGATGCAGAAAAAGCATTTGATAAAATACAGCATCCTTTCCTGATTAAAACTCTTCAGAGTATAGGGATAGAGGAAACATACGCCATGTTCATAAAATCCATCTATAAAAACCCACAGTGAATATCATCGTCAATGGGGAAAAGCTGAGAGCTTTTCCCTTACGATCAGGAACACGTCAAAGATGCCCACTCTCGCCACTATTGTTCAACATAGTACTAGAAGTCCTAGCAACAGCAATCAGACAACAAAAAGAAATAAAATGTATTCAAATTGGCAAAGAAGAAGTCAAACTCTCTCTCTTCACAGATGGCATGATACTTTACGTGGAAAACCCAAAAGACACAAAAAGATGGAAAAATATTCCATGCTCATGGATTGGAAGAATAAACATTGTTAAAATGTCTATGCTACCCAGAGCAATCTATACCTTCAACGCCATCCTGATCAAAATTCCAATAACATTTTTCAAAGTGCTGAAACAAACAATCCTAAAATTTGTATGGAATCAGAAAAGAGTCCAAATCGTAAAGGAAATGTTGAAAAAGAAAAACAAAGCTGGGGACATCACGTTGCTTGATTTCAAGTTATATTACAAAGCAGTGATCACCAAGACAGCATGATACTGGAACAAAAACAGACATATAGACCAATGGAACAGAATAGAGAGCCCAGATATGCACCCTCAACTCTATGGTCAAATAATCTTCGACAAAGCATGAAAAAATATGCAATGGAAAAAAGACAGTCTCTTCAATAAATGGTGCTGGGAAAATTGGACAGCCACATGCAGAACAATGAAACTCGACCATTCTCTAACACCATTCACAAAGATAAACTCAAAATGGATGAAAGACCTCAATGTGAGACAGGACGCCATCAAAATCCTAGAGGAGAACATAGGCAGTAACCTCTTCGGCATTGGCCACAGCAACTTCTTTCAAGATACATCTCCAAAGGCTAGTGAAACAAAAGCAAAAATGAGCTTTTGGGACTTCAACAAGATAAAAAGCTTCTGCACAGCAAGGAAACAGTCAACAAAACAAAGAGGCAACCCACAGAATGGGAGAAGATATTTGCAAATGACACTACAGATAAAGGGCTGGTATCCAACATCTGTAAAGAACTTCTCAAACTCAACACCCAAAAAAATGGGCAGAAGACATGAACAGACAATTCTCCAAAGAAGACATATAAATGGCTAACAGACACATGAAAAAATGTTCATCATCACTAGCCATCAGGGAAATTCAAATCAAAACCACACTGAGATACCACCTTACACCAGTTAGAATGGCAAAAATTGACAAGGCAAGAAACAACAAATGTTGGAGAGGTTGTGGAGAAAGGGGAACCCTTACACTGTTGGTGGGAATGCAAGTGGGTACAGCCACTTTGGAAAACAGTGTGGAGGTGCCTCAGAACATTACAAATAGAGCTACCCTATGACCCACCAATTGCCCTACTGGGTATTTACCCCAAAGACACAGATGTAGTGAAAAGAAGGGCCATATGCACCCCAATGTTCATAGCAGCAATATCCGCAATAGCCACACTGTAGAAAAGAGCCGAGATGCCCTTCAACAGACAAATGGATAAGGAAGATGTGGTCCATATATACAATGGAATATTACTCAGCCATCAGAAAGGATGAATACCCAACTTTTGCATCCACATGGATGGGACTGGAGGAGAT
Organism: Zalophus californianus; assembly: GCF_009762305.2. Lineage (NCBI taxonomy): Eukaryota > Metazoa > Chordata > Mammalia > Carnivora > Otariidae > Zalophus > Zalophus californianus. The sequence goes on along the minus strand of NC_045612.1, from coordinate 3,009,900 downwards.
TATGCTCAGTGAAATAAGTCAAGCAGAGAAAGTCAATTATATGGTTTCACTTATTTGTGGAACATAAGGAATAGCATGGAGGACATTAGGAGAAGGAAGGGAAAAATGAAGGGGGGGATCAGAGGGGAAGACAAACCATGAGAGACTATGGACTCTGAGAAACAAACTGAGGGTTTTAGAGCGGAGGGGGGTGGGGGGATTTGTTAGCCCAGTGATGGTTATTAAGGAGGGCATGTATTGCATGGAGCACTGGGTGTTATACGAAAACAATGAATCATAGCACACCACATCAAAAACTAATGATGTACTATATGGTGACTAACATAATAAAATTAAATTAAATTTAAAAAAAGCACAAATAAGTATTTCTATACAAATCAGTCAAGGGATTCACAAAATAAAGGATATAAAATATAATATCACATACCTAAAATTAGGGCAGGGGGAGAGGAGTAAAGAATGGGGTCAAATGTAAGTGGCCATCAATTTCATATAGAATGCTATAAGCAGATGTTATATACAAATGTAATAGTAACTGCAAATCCAAAATCAAAAACCAGTAATAGGCAAAGAATAAAGGCTTCCAAGTATATCACAAAAAAAGCCAGTAAACAATAAAAGTGAGTGAGAGAAGAAAGGATTAGAGAAAAACTACAAAAAACAACCATAAAACAAGCAGCAAATAGCAGTGCGTACATACCTATCAATAATTACTTTGAATGTAAATGGACTAAATGCTCCAATCAAAAGATGTAGGGTATCAGAGTGGATAAAAAAACAAGACCCATCTATCTGCTGCCTACAAGAGACTCATTTCAGACCTAAAGACACCTGCAGATTGAAAGTGAAGGAATGGAGAAATATTTATCAAGCAAATAGATGTGAAAAGGAAGCTGGGGTATCAATAAGTATACTGGACAAAATAGCCTATAAAACAAAGAGATGAGAAAGGATGCTATATAAGAAAAAAAAAAGTAGGGACAAGGGTACCTGGGTGGTGCCATCAGTTAAGTGTCCAACTCTTGGTTTGAACACAGATTGTGATCTCAGGGTTGTAAGACCGAGCCCTGCATTGGGCTTTCCACTCAGTGTGGAGTCTGCTTAGGATTCTCTCTCCCTCCCCCTGCCCCTCCCACTTGTGCTTGCTCTCCCTCTCTAAAATAAATAAATAAATATTTAAAATAATTAATAATAATAATGGGGACAATCCAACAAGGAGATATCACAATTGTAAATATTTATGCACCCAACATAGGAGCACCCAAATACATAAAATAGTTAATAACAAACATAAAGGAGCTAATCAGTAGTAATACAATAATAGTAGGGAACTTTAACACCCCACTCACATCTATGGACAGATCATCCAAACAGAAAATCAATAAGGAAAGAATGGCTTTGAATGACACACTGAACCAGATGGATTTAACAGATATACTCAGAACATTTCATCCTAATACAATAGAATACACTTTTTTTTCCCCAAGTGCACATGGAACATGCTCTAGAACAGATCACATATTAGGCCACAAAACAAGTCTCAACAAATTCAAAAGGATTGAAGTCCTATCTTTCATCTTTTCTGACCAGAACACTATGGAACTAGAAATCAACCACAAGAAAAAATCTGGAAATGGCAAAAATTCATGGAGGTTAAGTAACATGCTACTAAACAATGAATGGGTCTACCAAGAAAGCAAAGAAGAAATCAGAAAGTCATGGAAACAAATGAAAATGAAAATAAAATAGTCTAATACCTTTGGGATACAGCAAAAGTGGTACCAAGAGGAAAGTTTATAACAATACAGGCCTACCTCAGGAAGCAAGAATATCTCAAATAAACAACCTAAACTTATACCTAAAGGAGCTAGGAAATGAACAACAAACAAAACCCCAAACCAGCAGAAGGAAGAAAATAATAAAGATTAGAGCAGAAATAAATGATATAGAAACTAAACACACACACACACACACACACAATAGAACAGAACAATGAAACCAGGAGTTGGTTCTTTGAAATTTTTAAAAAATGATAAACCTCTATCCAGACTCATCAAAAAAAGAGAGGCGGGGGGACTCAAACAAATCAGAAATGAAAGGAGAGATAACCAACACCACAGAAATACAAACAATTTTAAGAGAATATTATGAAAAATTATGTGCCAATAAATTGTACAACCTAGAAGAAATGGATAAACTCCTAGAAACATAACCTACTAAAACTGAAGTGAAAAATAATAGAAAATTTGAACGAAATGATTACCAGCAATGACATGGAATCCCTAATCAAAGAAAAACTTCAAACAAACATAAGTCCAGGACCAGATCGCTTCACAGGTAAATTCTACCAAATATTTAAAGAAGAGATAATACCTATTCTTCTGAAACTATTCCAAAAAAGATAGAAAAGGAAAGAAAATTTCCAAGTTCATTCTAAGTAGTCATCATTTCTCAGATAACAAAACCATATAAAGCCACCACTAAAAAGAGAACTTCAGGCATATATCCCTGATGAACATAGATGAAAAAGTCCTCAACAAAATATCAGCACACCAAATTCAACAATACATTTAAGAAATCATTCACCACCATCAAGTGGGATTTATTCTTATGATGCAAGTGTGTTTCAATATTTGCAAATCAATCAACATGATACATCACATCAATAAGAGAAAGGATCAAGACCATATGACCATTTCAATAGATGCAGAAAAAGCATTTGATGAAATACAACACCCAATCATGATAAAAACTCTCAGCAAAGTAGGTTTAGAGGGAGCATACCTCAATATAATAAAAGCTTTATATGCAAAACACATAGTGAACAGCATCCTAATGGGGAAAATCTAAAATCTTTTCCACAAATATCAGGAACAAAACAAGGATGTCCATTCTTACCACTTTCATTCAACATAGTACTGGAAGTTCTAAACACAGCAATCAGGCACCATAAAGAAATAAAATGCATACAAATCAGTAAGGAAGAAGTAAAACTCTATTTGCAGATTACATGATACTCTGTATAGAAAGCCCTAAAGACTACACCAAAAACTGACATGAACTGATAAACAAATTCAGTAATCATAGGATACAAAATCAATCTAGAAACCTGTTGCATTTCTTTTTATTTAAAGTCAATTAGCCAACATATAGTACATCATTAGTTTCAGATGTAGAGTTCAATAATTCATCAGTTGCATACAAAACCCAGTGCTCATCACATCTGTTACATTTCTATACACTAATAATGAAGCAGCAGAAATAGAAATTAAGGAAACAATCTCATCTAAAATTGCACTAAAAATAGTAAAATACCTAGGAATAAACTTAACCAAAGAGGTTGAAGACCTGTAATCTGAAAACTACAAAACACTGATGAAAGAAATTGAAGATGACACAAGAAAATGGAAAGACATTCCATGCTCATGGACTGCGACAATAAGTATCGTTAAAATGTCTATACTACCCAAAGCAATCTACACATTTAATACAATCCCTATCAAAATACCAACATCATTTTTCACAGAACTAGAACAAACAATCCTAACATTTATATGGAACCACAAAAGACCCCTAATAGCAAAAGCAATCTTCAAAAAGAAAAACAAAGATGGAGGCATCACAATTGCAGACTTCAAGTTATATTGCAAAGCTGTAGTAATCAAAACAGTATGGTACTGGCACAAAAATAGACACATAGATCAATAGAACAGAACAGAAAACCCAGAAAAGGACCCTCAACTCTATGGTCAACTAATCTTTGGCAAAGCAGGAAAGAATATCTAATAGGAAAAAGATGCTCTTTTCAACAAATGGTGCTGGGAAAACTGGACAGCAACATGCAAAAGAATGAACCTGGACCACTTTCTTACACCATACACAAAAATAAATTCAAAGTGGATTAAAGACCTAAATGTGAGATCAGAAACCATAAAAATCCTAGAAGATGGGAATGCAATTTGGTGCAGCCACTCTGGAAAACAGTATGGAGGTTCCTCAAAAAGTTTAAAATAGACCTACCCTACGGCCCAGCAATTGCACTACTCAGTATTTACCCCAAACATACAAATGTAGTGATCCAAAGGGGGCACCTGCACCCCAATGTTTATAACAGCAATGTCCACAATAGCCAAACAATGGAAAGAGCCCAGATAGCCATTGACAAATGAGTGGATAAAGAAGATGTGGTATATATACACAATGGAATATTATGCAGCCATCAAAAATTGAAATCTTGCTATTTGCAATGAGATGGATGGAACTAGAGGGTATTATGCTAAGCAAAATAAGTCATTCAGAGAAAGGCAATTATCATATGATCTCACTGATATGTGAAATTTAAGAAACAAGGCAAAGGATCATAGGGGAAGAGATGAAAAAATGAAACAAGATGAAACCAGAGAGGGAGACAAACCATAAGAGACTCTTAATCTTAGGAAACAAACTGAGAGTCACTGGAGGGGAGAGGGGTGGGTGGATGGGGTAACTGGGTGTTGGACATTGGGGACGGTATGTGTTGTAATGAGCACTAGGTATTATATAAGACCGATGAATCACAAACCTGTACCCCTGAAAAAATAATACGTTATATGTCAATAAAAAATAAATAAATAAATAAATGAACAAATAAATAAAACTTGCATTACATTGCAAAAAAAATCCTAGAATAGAGCAAAAGCAGTAATTTTTTCACATCAGCTATAGCAACAGTTTTCTTGGTATGTCTCCTGAGGCAAGGGAAACAAAAGCAAAAATCAACCATTGGGACTACATCAAAATACAAAACTCCTGCACAGCAAAGGCAACAGCCAACAAAACTAAAAGGCAACCTACAGAGTGGGAGAATATATTTGCAAATGGCATATCTGATAAAGGGTTAGTATCCAAAATATATAAAGAACTTATGAAACTCAACACCCCAAAAATGAACAATCCAGTTTAAAAATGGGCAGAAGACATGAACAGACATTTCTCCAAGGAAGACATCCAGATGACTAACAAACACATGGAAAGATGCTCAACATCATTCATCATCAGGGAAATGCAAATCAAAACTACAATGAGATATCACCTCACACTTGTCAGAATGGCTTAAATCGACAACAAAAGAAACAGGTATTGGTGAGGTGTGCAGAAAGGGGAACACTCTTGCACTGTTGGTGGGAATGCAAACTGGTGCAGCCACTCTGGAAAACAGTATGGAGGTTCCTCAAAAATTTAAAAATAGAACTACCCTATGGTTCAGCAATCATGCCACTGGGTATTTACGCAAAGAATACAAAAATATTAATTCAAATGGATACATGCACCCCAATGTTTATAGCAGCATTATATAAGATTGCTACAGTGGATAAATAGACATTACTAAGAGTTTAGCATAGAACCACATGAATTAGTGATGTTACAATAATCATGACCCAACTATGGATTATCAACTTACATGTGCTCAGATGACCTTGGCCATAAAGAAGATGTTCTTATGCATAAGTTGACAACCATTGTGTATGAGAAATCATTAATATTTTAAGAGACTCAGGATGCATGCTAAAGTGGCAATGGTAAATGAGTAGATGGCCACAGTGAATGAAAGAATCCATGATGTTACCAGGAAGTCATTCAACCATGGGACATGTCATAGTAGTGCTGGAGCACATAATGATAGAATAGTAATTATTCAGATAGATATTGCATATGATTAAAAAATACTAAAACAAATGCATTTGCTTCAGGAGCAGATGTAACAATGCAAGAGTATACTGGTACATGCTCAAGCACCCATGGTGCATGAACAGTTACTACTTAAGTTTGAGCAGTTGATCATGATGTACACTCAAACAACCCACAACACATGCTGAAAGGCATGAAACAGTAGACATTTGGACATGAAAAAGGAGAATAGTGATAGAGAAGTAGGCAATCATGATACATGAGCCAATTATCTAATGCTTATAATCCCTCATTCTCAGGACTGGTATAGACAATCATAGTTAAAGCACATAGTAAATAAGTACACTTCTACAACTTAAGACAGAAAGAAATAATACTATGATCTGCTTACTGAAGTATATGTGTTGCATGAATTAAATATGCATAAAAAATGAAAGAAATGAGTTTGACTCAGAAATAGAGGGTAATAATATAAAAGGGACCACCTGGCATGAATATCCACCAATGGCTTTTTAAGAATTTGACCATGATGCATACCAACCTCAGAACATAACTGAAACTTATGAAACAGGAGGAAACAGCCATGGTGTAGGAATAAATGGACACAGTAAAGATGCAATCACAAATGCTGCTATGTGGAGCATGAGTTTTTTAAAAATGGCTTTGTTCCAGGAGCTAAAGGAATTAATGCAAATGGAGATTCCATGGTGTATACCCAAATGACCACAGTGCATGATGAAGATGCACTACTGGAGTGTGAGGATTTGACAATGATGCACAATCAGAAAGCCTTGTGAACAAGCTAATAGTTATTATATAGAAGGAGATAGCAATGATTCAAGAGCAGACCTATATCACCCAAGTGCAGGCAGTAATTGATATATGAAGAAACATAGCAGATAACAATGAGGCAAAAGGAGACCATGAACACTATATAATCACAATGCTTCTCAGAAAACTGCAAAATAAGCTCTTAGCCATGATATAGTTAGATAGTATAAGAGCAGACAGCAGTGATGGAGAGGAAGAATACCTTAGTGCAGGACCTGAAAAACAACATGCATAACCTAATGTATGGTCCAAAGTACAGAAGATGGCATTCTCAGTACAGGATCAAATGAGATAATGATTCATGCTAATAAAGTTGTGATATATCATATGAAGGATGAGTATGGTGAATGATCAGAAGGCACAAATGAAAGCATGGTAAATGATTGAAAACTTAAAGGAGCAGAGAATCATGGTTTAGAGTTTGTTCACATGGATATGGCATGAGATCAAAAAATTACAATACAGGAACAGCAATTTGGGGGCAAAAGTAGGTGAAAATAGTGAAAAGGGAAACAACACAGTATATATTCAAATATCAATGGGGTATGAACAAACATCACTGGCACTTGAGCTTCTAATGTACAATCAAATAACTTCAAAATATATGCTGAGAGCCAGGATACAGAGGCAAAAGGATGATATAGAAACTGAGAGCAATAATGGGAAGCCATAAAAAAGGAGTTCAAAATAAATTTGCTACATAAACTTATTTCCATAACACAGAAAATGGCAATCTCATTACAACAGTAGACATGATTAGGTTATATACAAAAACCATGGTACATTAGCATATCAGATAAACGTGATGCACATACAAGTATGTTATAGGAGAAGTTAGAAATAGTAGGTAGAGAAAGCCATAGAATAATACTTACTGAAGTAGACTTGATACAATATTTAAGAAATTATAAAATGACATGGAATGGTCCAGGAACAGATGGCAATGACCCAATACATGACATCATGGCAAATGCTCAGACATTTGTGTGTTGTTAAGACACCATGAGTGCTTAAATACTTGACGATAATGTAAACCACACAATCTCAGAACATAGGCTGTCACTCCTAATATAGAGAACAGAGAAAACAATACTAGTATAATAATAATGCCAATGATGATGATAATAGTTTATACTTATTTAGTACTTATTATATACCGGGAATTAAGAACTTTACATATAATAACTATTTTACTTTCACAACAAGCATATTAGGTAGGTATTACTATTATTTTAGGATTGAGGAAAGTAAGGTAGAAAGGTAGGAAGTGACTTGTACATCAGTCTAACCTCATTATATATCAGTGATGCTGTGCTATCTCTGATGTACATGGTGGGAAATCAAAAATGCACAGTAAAGAAACTAATGGATATATTGCTGATACAGACAGCAAACACTGTTGCCTACGTAGATTCATAGCCCATTATCAAACATCCATGGTGCTTGAGCAGCCACCACAGTAGGCAGAACATTTGACTACAAGGCACAATTCAATCATCCTGCAACATGGGCTGATATCAGGATGATAGAAGTGTAGGCAAACCATATGCTGTCACAATTAATAAACTGTTATTCATGATACAGAAGATTCCATTCTTAATTCAGAAATAGACAATAACTACATTTTTACAGAATCATAGTATAATGAGTAGAAATCTATAAACCCCAAATATATTATATGAACAGAAATTCCTCATGCATATTCAGACTACCATGAAAAATGAGCCAACACCTATATACAAGGAAAGACAGAATGGTACAAAGAAACGAATGACTTAGTGAAAATTGCACAGATAATCACAATATATGATCAAAAAGATACAATACAGGAAGGAATTACTTGGTCCAGGAGTAGATGGTAATGGTGGGAAACCATGATATATGTTCAGATGATAACAATGCAAAATCAATCAATCATTTACTGTTGTTTGATTGTTTGAACATGACACACATCAATATGCCTTGAAACATGAGCTATCAATTATACAGATACAGGTGGAAATGGTAGAGTAGTCAACTACTGTGCTGTTCTTGCTCAGGTAGATGTGATGAGTAATAAAGAATATAATACAGCAATAAATGGTTTTATTGAGGGAGACATTATTGCAAAAGGAGAAATAAAGGCATAACATCAGATGACCACGTTGGAAGTATAGCCACCACCAGTAATGTAGCATATGACTGAGACATACCACCAGACAATCTCAGAATGCAAGCTGACAATCATAATACAGAACAAAAAGACATACTAACTTAATATTATCAGCATTTACCATGTACCAGACACTAATCTAAGCATTTTACATTTAACGCTTTGAATCCTCACAACAACCCTATGAGGTAGGTATTATCCTTACTATTATTTTGCAGTTGAGAAAACAGGGGCACAAAGGGGTGAAATAACTTGTGCAAGGACACCAAGCTATTAAATGGCAGAATTGGAATTAAATACAAGCATTCTAACTTCAGAGTCAGCACTGTGCATATACACTGATGGTGCCATGCTTCCTCAAATGGATGTGGTGCAAGATTAAAAAATACAGAGTACAGGAACGAATGGCTTTGGTCCAGGAGTAGGCAGCAATGTAGCAAAAGTAGACACCGTAGCACATGCTCAAACATCCGTGGTGCATGAGCAGCCACCACAGGAGTCTGAGCATTTGACTACGATGCACACTCAGAAGATCCTGCAACATGAGCTGACATCCAGTGTATAGGAGTAGATACTGAAGACGAAGGAGGAAGCAAACACATTGAAGTAAATAACTATGGTGCACAAAATGATACTTATGGTACAGAAATTTTCATTCTTAGTAAAAAGCAGACAGTGATGGTGCATTTTCACACAAATGAATAAAAAGAACATTGTAGTAAAGCTTCAAACACAATAAAAGAGAATGCATTTTGTACTTTCATACAACTATAGAGAAAGCCAATAGCTATTTAGAGCCAAGAGACAAAGTACAATAGAAAATAACCATGAGTGGAGACAACACAGATGAATATAGTACATGATGAAAACATCTCAATACACAAATGATTATTTCAGAAACAGATGTTAATGGCATATAGAGAGACACCATGGAATATGTTCACACAACAGTTGATGAAAGCCATAAGCAGTATTTGATCATTTGATTATAATGTACACAGGTAAACAAAACCACTCTAAACTATGTTATAGCAGTCATGATACAGGAGCCACAAGACATAAGATATGATACACAAACTTGTTTTTTGGAGAAGAAAACCATGTTGTGGTGCTCATGATGTCTGGTACTCAGATAGATATTGTGCTTTACAAAAAAGCCATAGTAGAGAAGTGAATAGTTTTGTCCATGAGTAGAAGTCAGATATGTAAAAAGAGACCTGACACCAAATACTCAGATGACCATGTTGCATTAACGGCCACAACTAGTACTTGAGCATTTGCTTATGATGCTTACCTACACAACCCCATGGCATGAATCAATAGCAATGACACAAAAGCAAATAGACATGCCAGTATGCTTCCTGAAATGGATATGGTTGGTGATTTAAAAAAAAAAAAACACAATATATTTCTTTAGGAGCAGATGGCAATGATGTGAAATTATAGTACAAGTTTAAATAACCAGGTGCATGAACAGCTACCACAGGCATTTGCCTGTGATGTACACTCAGACAAGCCAGTGACATGTGAAAACATTTATCATCTTTGAATATATACAGTGCAGGAAAAGGCAGGAGTGATCAAGGAGTAGAGAGCCATGGAATGGGAGCAAATTACCATAAAGCATAAACAGATATATATGATGCACAAAACACCATTTCCCTGTAAAGCAACAGGCAATGAAGTTTTCTGCTCAGGAACCATGGGATATGAGTACACAAGCATGCTGTATGTTCAGACAACCATGATGCACGAGCAAAAACCTAGAATACAAAAGCATGTGGATGTGACACAGAAGCAAACAAGATGTAATGGAATATGCTTAGATAGACTGGGCATATGAATAAAGGAAACATAATACATGAATACATTTTCTTTAGGCCAGCAGCTTATGGCAGTAATGCAAGGGGGGATATCATGGCAAATGCTCAGACAATCATGGTGCATAAACAACTACCACTAATGTTTGAGCATTTTACTGTGATGTACACCCAGACACCCCCAAGAAAAGGAGCTGATGACCACAATAGAGGGGCAAATGAAAAAGGATATTAGGGGAGATAGTGATGATAAAAGAACTGAAAACAATAGTGTAGGAGCTAATAGGATAGGGCAGATAGCAATTATTCAAAGGGAGACTTGATGGCATATGCTCCTATCATGATGCATTAAACACTAGTACCTGTGTCTGAACATTATGCCATAATGCACACCTATAGAACTCCAGAATTTGAGCTGACAATCATGATAGAGAATCAAGGGACATGGTATCACTTATCCTCATCATCACCACATATATCTTACTACATGCCAGGCAGTGTTAAAAATATGTATGTATAATAATTCATATAATCCTCATAACAACCTTATGAGGTATTATTTTTGTCATTTTGCAAGAAAATAAAGCATAGAAATGTGTATTGATATGCCCAAGATCCCACAGCTAGTAAGTGGATAATTCAGGATTCAAATCCAGTTATTTTGGCTCCACTACCCATTCTCTTAAATACTACAATAAATGACAATATGCTGTGATTCTTTTCACAGACACAATAGAATACTTAAAAACAGAATAATGGTTTTGTTCCACAGAAGCAGATGGTGATGTTGCACAAGTAGACACCATAGCACATGGTCAAACATTCATGGTGCATAAGCAGCCACCAAGGAGTCTGAGCATTTGGCCAAGATGCACACGCAGAAGAACCTGCAACATGAGCAACACCCAGGTTATAGGAGAAGACAGCGATGAAAAAGGAGAGAAAACTCATTGCAATAGCAAAACCATGGTGCACAAACTAATATACATGGTACAAAATAGTAATTCCCAGTATAAGAGTAGACAATGATCGTGTATTTTCAAACAAGCATAGTGTTTAAGTGGAAATGTATATAAAAGTTGGTTAATTGAATTTAAATTTTTTAAAAAGTCGAAATGCATAGTATAACTTCAAACACAGTATACAAGCAGAAATTCATTATACATGTTTAGAATATCACGGAGAATGAGTCAATTCATATATGAAAGAGGCGACCAATATGGTACACCAACAAAGAACCATAGAGTGAAAAACTGCTCAGATAATTTTTTTAGTTACTGGAATGTATGGCATTGGTCCAGGAGCAGATCACACCCACACACCCATAGGACATGTTGCACAACCACACACCTATAGGACGTAAGATGTCAATTACAATGCAGGCATAGATGTACACGGTATAGAAATAAACTGTGGTATGATTCTTACTCAGATATGATGCATGATAAAAAATCACCAAAGAAACAATGAAGGACTTTGGTCCAGGAGAAGATGACAATGGTACAAAAGGAGATTCAGATGGACATATATCTAATTAAAAATAATCATTGTGAATATCCAGAATTTGTGTTTGAGCCTGTTATATACTCAAATGATGCCATTACGTGAGCTAACAGCTATAATACAGTTAGTAGACATGGTACAGGAGTAGAGAGCAAATATGGAGGAAACAACCATTGTGTAGGAACTAATGAACACAATATAAAAGCTAATATCCATGTTATAGAAGCTGTCATTCTATACACAGAAAATCATGATGTTTTTTACATACTTATGATAGACTAGCAACATTGATCATATATATATATCGTCAATGAGTAAACACATACTAAACACAAACAGTTGGATATCCAACTTCAGGATATCCATAATATATAATCCAGTTCTTTCAGTCAAGGATAAGATGACAATGGTACAAAATGAGACCGCATGCCATATCAGATGGCTATTGTACATAAACATCTACCTCTTGTGTTTGAGTATTTTATCATAATGTATATCCTGACAACCCCAAAATGTGAAGTATGAATGATGATACAAGAGGACATGTCACAAGAAAATACCCAATAAAAATAAATGCGTGACCTTGAACAAAAAAAAAAAAATCCAAAATACGGGGGCAGTGGACATGGTATAGGAGCAAAGAGCAATGCTGAAGCAGAAAACAGATGTGACCGATGTATGAGTTAGTAACAACGCTGCCCAATATGATTACAACATAGAACATAGACAATCACAGGTCAAGCTCAAACATTAGCAGTATATGAACAAACTGTGGTGCTTACTCAGATGGACATAATACCTAGTTAAAAAGCCATAATATAAAAGCAAATTTTGAGTAGGAGATACAGGCTTCCAGTTTTGGAATGAATAAATCATGGGAATAAAAAACACAGCATAAAAATATAATCAATGATATTGTAATAGCGATGTATCAGGACAGATGGTAGCTACACTTGTGGTTAACATAGCATGATGTATAAAGTTGTCAAATCACTATGTTGTACACCTGAAACTAATGTAACATTTTGTGTCAACTATACTCAAATAAAATAAATAATAATAATTTAAAAATTAGTACACATAGGATGGAATTGGAGAGTGTTATGCTGAGCGAAATAAGTCAATCAGAGAAAGACTTGTATCATATGACCTCACTGATATGAGGAATTCTTCATCTCAGGAAACAAACTGAGGGTTGCTGGAGTGGTTGGGGGTGGGAGGGATGGGGTGGCTGGGTGATAGAAATTGGGGAGGGTGTGTGCTATGGTGAGCGCTGTGAATTGTGCAAGACTGTTGAATCACAGATCTGTACCTCGGAAACAAATAATACATTATATGTTAAAAAAAGGAGATAGCAGGAGGGGAAGAATGAAGGGGGGGAAATCGGAGGGGGAGATGAACCATGAGAGACGATGGACTCTGAAAAACAAACTGAGGGTTCTAGAGGGGAGGGGGTGAGAGGATGGGTTAGCCTGGTGATGGGTATTAAAGAGGGCACGTTCTGCATGGAGCACTGGGTGTTATATGCAAATAATGAATCATGGAACACTACATCAAAAACTAATGACGTATGGTGATTAACATAATTTAAAAAAACACACGCTTTAAAAAATTATTACACATATTCACAGAGACATAATATACAAAATGCTTACTTCCATATTATAACAAAATTAAGATAAATAAACCATAACATGAAGAAAAAGAAGAGCAAATGTCGAAACTATTAAATATCAGTTGATAGTGATGGAGATTTGTCTTAATCACCATATTTTCCAAAATGTTGTTTTCTCATTTCAGTAAGTACATCACATCTTTCAGCAAGATAGACTCTAAATCTAGATTGCAATGGTCTACCAATTTTGGTACTTTAAAAATTCTATTCAATGCTTCATCATGCACAAAAATTTTAGATTCTTTTTAAGTAAATAATAAATATTATTGAAAAGCTTTAAAAAAGTAAATATCTTCAAGTGTAGATGCTGTTAAGGGTGAAATTATGTCTCCTCCAAAAAAAGACTTTGAAGTTCCATCTCCTGGTACCTATAAATGTGACCTTATTTGGTTATAGGGTCTTTGAAGATATAATCAAGTTTTAAGATGATGACATACTAGATTAGGGTGGGCCCTAAATCCAATGGCTGGTATCCTTATAAGAAGAGGGAAATTTAGAGAAAATTTTATGACAGAGGCAGATATTGCATTGATGATGCCATAAACCAAGGATACCTGCAACTACCAGAAACTTGAAGAGGCAAGGATAGATCCTCTTCTAGAGCCTTTGGAGGGAGTACAGCCCTACCAACATCTTGATTTTGGACTTTTAGCCTCCCGAACTGTGAGAAAACAAATTTCTGTTGTTTTAAGCTACCCAGTTTGTTGTACTTTGTTACAGCAGCCCTTTAAAAAACCAATATAAATGGCATTTTGCAAAAGGAGTTATGGCACACGATTAAATGACTATATAGTATATAAAATATCTCTCTGTGGTTTCACTACCCGAACAAAATGCATTCAGAAAACCCCCAGATATTACCAGTCAGCCATAATATATGAGAGAATATATATCAGTCAAGTAAAGTGTGCTGACATTTATCTATTAGAAGTAGAGTGTAGTAAAAAAAAAAAAAAGAAGTAGAGTGTAGTCATTTACAAGTATCTATCTTGTAACTGTAGTCAACATTGTATATAAGAAGACTGCATTGATATATACAATTAAATAATGTAACATGTCAAGAAAACAATGATTCATGAGCTAATAATCATATTACAGTGGCTTAAAGCTCCAGTAGAAGTATATAATATCATAGTCTGTGTTAAGGTAAACTACCAAAACTGTAAGTTATATATAACATGGAAGTTATAGGCCCTGGCTCTACACAAAGAATATCAAGAAAATATGACCACGGTAAGTGCTGAAATAACCATGGTACATGGGCAGACATCACTGATATATGTTTAAAAACCATAATAATGACATCATGACCATGGTTCAGGTTCCTATGCATAAGCTTTTGCTATACTTATGATTAAGGAAGAGAAGACCATGGTGCTTGCTTGGATGTCTAAAGTATAGAGACTCACATTAGAGTGGCAAAGGTATGCTTCAGGGGGAGAAAACCTCAGATACCACTTAAATATAAGATCAGTTGCCTCTGATTTATGCCAAGGTGACTGTGGCATGTGCTAAGGTCATGATATGACCTTGGGGCAGGAACTTATACTATGATTAAGTTCAGACTGCCTTGACACATAACCCTCAGCATGTGCTCAGATCACCATGCTGCTGAAGGTGCCTATGGCACAGTAGTAGGTGGCTATAGTGGTGAATGTTCAAATGACTATAATGCATTAACAGCTGACCATGTGACATAACAGAAGATGACATTTGTTTGCTTTGATGTCTATGATGCAAGAACATTAAAGTTACTGATAATGACAACCATGGTAAAAGAAAAAAAGGAAAAAAGCAGAAGATATGAAACAGGAACCAAAGGCCATAGTGAAGGTGCAGAATCAAATAATTATTTCCTATATTCTTTTTTAATTGAAATATAGTTGACATACAATGTTTTTTTAATTTCATGTGCATAACAAAGTGATTCAACAATTCTATGCATTATGCACTGCTCACCAGTCAGTGTAGTCATCATCTGTTACCATACAATGTTATTACAATGTTATTGACTATATGGAATCAGATAATTATAATGAAACAATCGTGATACATGAGCCTAAGTCCACAATTCCACAGAGAGAGCCATAATGCAGAAGCAAACAACCATGGTATTGGAGCAGATGGTCCTTAAGTGGAAGTAGACAACCATAATTTAAACAAAAAAGGTGCATGAACAGGCAGCCAAAGTACATGAAAATACATGTTCAGACAGCCATGGTGCATAAGCAAATGGTTATGGTGCAGGAGTAGGTGGCTCTAAGTATAAAAGCATACAGTCACATTGTATGTTCATAATACCACAGTGCATAGGCAAATAAACATGGAAGGGAATCAAATGGCCATAGGAAGGAACATAGAAAAGCAGCCAAGAACCATGGTGTGGCTCAAGAGTCTGCAGAGTTCAGCACACACAGAGGTAAAGACTGTCCCAGAGGGTTTATTGAAGAGGGGGGACCATGATCTTTTAGCTCTGGGCTGGAGATTGGGGCATGGCCATTTTTATTCTAATCCTCTAAAGAGGCATGGAAAGCCTCCATGGAAAAAAAGCCACACAGAGGACCAGCTTACACTGAGCCCAGCCCAATGGCAAGGGATGGGGCAACTCTGTCCAGGCAAAGACACCTGAGAAGCAGCACAGCAGGCCCCTTCCCCAGAAGACAATCTGGAAGAATAGGTGCAAACTAGATTACAGATCCCACAAAACTGTAAAATTCCAGCACCAGAGGAAAATAGTATATTGAGCTTGAGGTTTTTTTTCTCACAATTCGGTTATCTTTCAGTCTACAATTTTTCATTTTTTTTTTTACTTTTCCCATTTCAACTAGTTTCTTATTTTACTAACTTATGTTTTTAAGTTGCTTTTTAACTTTTATCTTTTACATCTACATTAAATACATTTTCGTCCTTTTTTCACTCTATTCAATTTTATTTTTGTATATAGATAAGTTTTGCTTTCTTTGCAATTTGGGGAGGTAGTGTCTTCTAACAAAGAGACCAAAATTCACTCAGGAACAAGTGGATCAACCCTGCTTTGTCCATCCTGAGAAATTATAGTCTCTCTCCCCACCCCACTTTTCTTCTCTCTTTTTCTTGTTTGTTCTGTTTTGCTTTTTGTTTGCTTTTCTGTTTTGGTTTCTGACCACTTCGGATTTGCCTAGGGTGTACTTTGCATGGGCCGGGGTTGATATTTTGGACTCCGATCACTCACTTACCCATTCTTCTCTGGGCAAAATGACTAGAAGGAGGAACTCACCACAAAAGAAAGAACCAGAGGTAATGTTCTCTGCCACAGTGCTAATTGATATGGATATAAGTAAGATGTCAGAGATGGAATTTGGGATAGCAATTATAAAGTTAAGAGCTGAGCTTGAAAAAAGCATAAAAGAAAGTAGAGAATCTCTAAGTGAAGAAATGAGATCTAATCAGGCCAAACTTAAAAATGCTATAACTGAGATGTAGTCTAAATTGGATGCTGTAACAGCTAGGGTGAATGAGACAGAAGACAGAGTAAGTGATCTAGAAGGCAGGCTAATGGAAAGGAAGGAAGTAGAGAAAAAGAGAGAAAGACAACTAAGAGCCCATGAAGAAAGGCTTCGAGAATTTAATGATGCTCTGAAATGAACAAATGTCAGAATTATCGGTGTGCCTGAGGGGAAGGAGAAAGAGAGGTCCAGAAGGTATATTTGAGCAAATCATAGCTGAGAACTTCCCTAATCTAGGGAACAAAACAAGAATTCATGCCCAAGAGGCAGAGAGGACCCCTCCCAAAATAAAAAAAAAAAATAGATCAACACCCTGACATATAATGGTGAAGCTTTCAAATTCTAGAGAAAAAGAAGCTATCCTGAGAGCAGCTCAAGACAAGAGATTCCTTATGAACAAAGAGAGGAACATCAGACTAACATCAGACCTATCCACAGAAGTCTGGCAGACCAGGAAGGACTGGCATCATATATTCAGGGTACTAAATGAGAAGAACATGCAGCCAAAAATTTTTTATCCAGCCAGGCTGTCATTCAGAATAGAAGGAGAGAGAAAGAGCTTCCAGGACAGACGGAAACTGAAAGAATATGTGACCACCAAGCCAGCCCTGAAAGAAATATTAAGGAGGATCCTACAAGTGAAGAGAGACCCCCAAGAGTAACAGAGACCATAAAAAAAACAGAGACAATCTACAGAAACAGGGACTTTACAGGCAGTGTGATGGCACTAAATCCATACTTTCAATAGTTACTCTGAATGTAAATGGGCTAAATGCTCCAATCAAAAGACACAGGGTATCAGATTGGATAAAAAAGCAAGACCCATCCATATGCTGTATATAAGAGACTCATTTTAGACCTAAAGACATCTCCAGACTGAACGTGAGGGGGTGGAGAAAAATTTACCACACTAATGGACGTGAAAGAAAGCTGGAGTGGCAATCTTCATATCAGACCAACTAGATTTTAAACCAAAGACTGTAGTAAGTGATAAAAAGAGACACTATATCATATTTAAAGGGTCTATCCAGGGGCTCCTAGGCGGCTCAGTCATTAAGCGTCTACTTTTGGCTCAGGTCATGATCCCAGGGTCCTGGAATCGAGGCCCACAAAGGGCTCCCTGCTCAGAGGGATGCCTGCTTCTCCCTCCCCCACTCCCCCTGCTTGTGTTCCCTCTTTTGTTATATCTCTCTCTGTCAAATAAATAAAGTCTTTTTAAAAAAATTCTAAAGGGTCTATCCAACAAGATCTAAAAATTATAAATATTTATGCCCCCAACGTGGGAGCAGCCAACAGTATAAACCAATTAAATAACCAAAGTAAAGAAACACATTGATAATAGTACATTAATAGTAGGGGACTTCAACACCCCACTCACAGAATGGACAGATCATCTAAGCAAAAGATCAACAAAGAAACAAGGGCTTTGAATGATACATTGGACCAGATGGACTTCACAGATATATATAGAACATTACATCCTAAAACAAAAGAATACTCATTCTTCTTGACTGCACATGGAACTTTCTCCAGAATAGATCACATACTGGGGCCACAAATCAGGATTCAACTGATACCAAAAGACTGAGATTATTCCATGCATATTTTCAGACCACAATCACAAGGCTTTGAAACTGGAACTCAAACACAAGGAAAAATTTGGAAGGAATGCAAACACTTGGAGGTTAAAGAGCATCCTGCTAAAGAATGAATGGGTCAACCAGGAAACTAAGAAGAATTTTAAAAATTCATGGAAACTAATGAAAATGAAAACACATTGGATCAAAACCTCTTGGATACAGCAAAGACGGTCCTAAGAGGGAAGTACATTGCAACACAAGCCTCTTTCAAAAAATTAGAAAAATCCCAAATACACAAGCTAATCTTATACCTAAAGGACCTGGAGAAAGAACAGCAAATAAAGCCTAAACCAAGCAGGAGAAGAGAAATAATAAACATTAGAGAAGAAATCAATGAAATAGAAACCAGAAGAACAGTAGTACAGATCAAAGAAACTAGAAGCTGGTTCTTTGAAAGAATTAATAATACCGATAAACCTCTGACAAGATTATCCAAAAAAGAGAATGGACCCAAATTAATAAAATCGTGAATGAAAGGGGAGAGATCATGACCAACACAAAGGAAATGGAAACAATTTTAAGAACATATTATGAGCAACTATATGCCAACAAATTAGGCAATCTGGAAGAAATGGACGAATTCCAGGAAATTTATCAACTACCAAAACTGAAACAGAAAGAAACAGAAAATCTGAACAGACCAATAACCAGCAAGGAAATTCAAGCAGTAATCAAAAACCTTCTAAAACACAAGAGTCCAGGACCAGATGGCCTCCCAGGGGAATTCTACCAAATATCAAAGAAATAATACCTATTCTACGGAAGCTGTTTCAAAAAATAGAAATGGAAGGTAAACACCCAAATTCATTCTATGAGGCCAGGATTACCTTGATCCCAAAACCAGACAAAGACCCCACCAAAAAGGAGAATTACATCCCTGATGAATATGGATGCCAAAATACTCACCAAGATCCTAGCCAATAGGATCCAATGGTACATTAAAAGGATTATTCACCATGACCAGGTGGAATTTATTCCTGGGATTCAAGGGTGGTTCAAAATCCACAAATCAATCAACATGATAGAGCATACAATGGGATATTTTTCAGCCATCAGAAAGATGAATACCTACCATTTACATCGACATGGATGGTTCTGGAGGGAATTATGCTAAGTGAAATAAGTCGTTCAGAGAAAGACAATTATCATATGGTTTCACTCATATGTGGAACATAAGAAATAACGCAGAGAACCATAGGGGAAGGGAAGGAAACCTGAATGGGAAGAAATCAGAGAGGGAGACAAACCATGAGAGACTCAACTCTGGGAAACTGAGGGTTGCAGAAGGCGGGGTGGGTGGCAGAATGTGGTAACTGGGTGAAAGGTATTAAGGAAGACATGTGATATGATGAGGATAGGGTGTTTATGCAACTAATGAATCATTGAACACTACATCAAAAACTAATGATGTACTATATGTTGGATAACTGAATTTAAATAAATAAAATACTGTCATTCACAAATTAAAAAACAAAACAAAACAAACAAACAAACAAAACCATGATGTGGGAAAGTATTTCCAAGATGTTTTTGAAAATAGTGATGATATACCAATCTTGGTCATCCTGCAAGGGGAAAATCTTTAAAGTCTCAGAAGACACAATAAAACTTTGATTGTTAGATTGGGGAGAAATAACATCTGGTCAGGTTAGAGCACAGTTCCCAAGAGACGAATTTCTTAGACTAGTAAAGAACACCCATATCAGGGCTGGGGCAAAGAGGGGTTATCAAGGGTTAATCCTAGTCCCAATTTTTGTATCTTAAGAAAACAGAGATGCATCATCACACCCACTCAGACTAGGAGAGTAAATGTTTGAGCAGACACAGGTTTTATTCATTTATTCATGTTCTGCTCAAACCATTTCACAATCACGCTAAGTTCTAACAACACAACATTTAATAAAATAGACATGATGCTCACCTTCAGGGAGTTGACAGTTTACTTGGAGAACCAGAAATTATAATAAAGTATAATAAAAGTGCAATGACAGGGAAAATATGGAGTGCAATGAAAATATAGAAAAAAATATTTAAACTGAGTTTTGGGGAATAAAGGAAGATATCATGGAGGAAGTAATATTTAAAGAGAGAACTGAATGATGAACTCTCAAAGTTCAGAATGAAAAAATAAGAACTTTCTATCACGTATCAAAAGGGGCAAGAGATCACACTATGCTGAAAAAATATGAAAGTTGTTCAGTACTTCTAGAACAAAAACAGAGAGGAAGAGATGGTTAAAATAAGGCCAGAGAGGTGAGCAGCAATCCATTTATGCATGGTCTTACAAGCCACTATGAAGAGCTTAGATTTAATTTTTAGAGCAGAAAAAAACATTGGAGGATGTTGTGACACAAACATATCTGTATATTGGAGAGAGAATTCTCGTTGCTGGGTGCATACTGGGCTCAAAGGTGTAAAATAGAGTAAAAATAGAGAACAAAGTTGATGCTGGTGAATGGAGAAAGAAGTTAGTTAAATGTGGTTTGGCAATTCTGGAATAGCTGAAAGGAAGACTCTATAGGAATAGCTTCAAGCGCTTCTGGGAGCCCTTGCATTTAAAATATAAGTGCACCTTGGTAGTTTCCTTGTTTGACAAATACATCATTTGATAGCCCAACACCACCTTCTGTAGTAGAAATCGAAGTCTTTATGTTGAAGAGCTAAAATGAATAACATACAGTGGGAACCTCAACATTGTAAGAATCTGGGACAGAGAAATTTGGTAAGGGATATCTTTTCCCTTAAACAGAGAGGATGCACATATATACAAACACATATATACACATACTTTGAAATGTATGAAATATTTGTTTTATTTAAGAATAAGCCATAAGTGACTTTTTAAATTTTATTTTATTATGTTATATTAGTCACCATACAGTACATCATTAGTTTTTGATGTGGTGATCCACGATTCACTGTTTTTGTATAACACGCAGTGCTCCATGGAGTATGTGCACACCTTAATACCCATCACCGGGCTACCAATCCCCCCACGGCCCTACCCTCTAAAACCCTCAGTTTGTTTCTCAAAGTCCATAGTCTCTCATGGTGTGTCTCCCCTTCTGATTCCTCCCCCTCCATTTTTCCCTTCCTTCTCCTAATGTCCTCCACGCTATTCCTTATGTTCCACAAATAAGTGAAACCATATGATAATTGACTTCCTCTGCTTGACTTATTTCACTGAGCATAATCTCCTCCAGTCCCATCCATGTGGATGCAAAAGTTGGGTATTCATCCTTTCTGACGGCTGAGTAGTATTCCATTGTATATATGGACCACATCTTCTTTATCCATTCATCTGTTGAAGGGCATCTCGGCTCTTTCCACAGTTTGGTTATTGCAGAAATTGCTGCTATGAACACTGGGATGCATATGGCCCTTCTTCACTACATCTGTGTCTTTGGGGTAAATACCCAGGAGTGCAATTGCTGGGTCATAGGGGAGCTCTATTTTTTATTTTTTGAGGCACCTCCACACTGTTTTCCAAAGTGGCTGTACCAACTTGCATTCCCACCACCAGTGTAAGGGGGTTCCTCTTTCTCCACAACCTCTCCAACATTTGTTGTTTCTTTCCCTGTCCATTTTTGCCATTCTAACTGGTGTAAGGTGGTATCTCAATGTGGTTTTGATTTGAATTTCCCTGATGGCTAATGATGACAAGCATTTTTTCATGTGTCTGTTAGCCATTTGTATGTCTCCTTCAAAGAAGTGTCTGTTCATGTCTTCTGCCCATTTTTTGACTTGATTATTTGTTTTTCGGGGGTTGAGTTTGAGAAGTTCTTTACAGATCTTGGATACCAGCCCTTTATCTGTAGTGTCATTTGCAAATATCTTCTCCCATTCTGTGGGTTGCCTCTTTGTTTTGTTGACTGTTTCCTTGCTGTGCAGAAGCTTCTTATCTTGATGAGGTCCCAAAAGTTCATTTTTGCTTTTGTTTCACTAGCCTTTGGAGATGTATCTTGAAAGAAGTTGCTGTGGCCAATGCCGAAGAGGTTACTGCCTATGTTCTCCTCTAGGATTTTGATGGAGTCCTGTCCCATATTGAGGTCTTTCATTCATTTTGAGTTTATCTCTGTGTATGGTGTTAGAGAATGGTCGAATTTCATTCTTCTGTATGTGGCTGTCCAATTTTCCCAGCACCATTTATTGAAGGGACTGTCTTTTTTCCCATTGCATGTTTTTTCCTGCTCTGTCAAAGATTATTTGACCATAGAGTTGAGGGTCCATATCTGGACTCTCTATTCTGTTCCGCTGGTCTATGTGTCTGTTTTTGTGCCAGTACCATGCTGTCTTGGTGATCACTGCTTTGTAATATAGCTTGAAATCAGGCAATGTGATGTCCCCAGCTTTTTCTTTTTCAACATTTCCTTGGTGATTCGGGGTCTTTTGTGATTCCATAGAAATTTTAGGACTGTTTGTTCCAGCACTTTGAAAAATGTCATTGGAATTTTGATCAGGATGGCATTGAAGGTATAGATTGCTCTGGGGAGCATAGACATTTTAACAATATTTATTCTTCTGATCCATGAGCGTGGAATGTTTTTCCAACTTTTTGTGTCTTCTTCAATTTCTTTCATGAGTGTTCTGTAGTTCCTAGAGTATAGATCCTTTACCTCTTTGGTTAGTTTTATTCTGAGGTATCTTACAGTTTTTGGTGCTATTGTACATGGAATCGATTTTCTAATTTCTCTTTCTACAGTTGCATTGTTAGTGTATAAGAAAGCAACTGATTTCTGTGCATTGATGTTTTATCCTACCACATTACTGAATTGCTGTATGAGTTCTAGTAATTTGGGGGTGGAGTCTTTTGGGTTTTCCACATAAAGTATCATGTCATCTGCGAAAAGAGAGAGTTTGACTTCTTTGCCAATTTGAATACCGTTTATTTCTTGTTGTCTGATTGCTGTTCCTAGGACTTCTAGTAATATGTTGAACAATAGTGGTGAGAGTGGGCATCTTTGACATGTTCCTGACATTAGGGGAAAAGCTCTGTTTTTCCCCATTGAGAATGATATTTGCTATGGGTTTTTCATAGATGGCTTTTATGATATTGAGGTATGTACCTTCTATCCCTACACTCTGAAGAGTTTTAATAAAGAAAGGATTCTGTATTTTGTCAAATGCTTTTTCTGCATCAACTGAGAGGTCCATATGGTTCTTCTCTCTCCTCTTATGAATGTGTTCCATCACAGTGATTGATCTGGGAGTGTTGAAACCTTGCATCCCAGGAATAAATCCCACGTGTTCCTGGTGGATGATCCTTTTAATGTATTGTTGGATCCTATTAGCTAGGATTTTACTGAGGATTTTTGGAATGCATATTCATCAGGGATATCATTCTGAAATTCTCCTTTTTGATGGGGTCTTTGCCTGGTTTGGGGATTACGGTAATTCTGGCCTCATAGAATGAGTCTGGAAGGTTTCCTTCTGTTTCTATTTTTTGAAACAGCTTCAGGAGGATAGGTATTATTTCTTCTTTGAATGTTTGGAAGAATTCCCCAGAGAATCCATCAGACCCTGGACTCTTGTTTTTTGGGAGGTTTTTGATCACTGCTTCAATCTCGTTACTGGTTATTGGCCTATTCAGGTTGTCAATTTCTTCCTGTTTCAATCTTGGCAATTTATAGGTTTCCGGGAAGGCATCCATTTCTTCCAGGTTGCTCAGCTTATTGGCATATAGTTGTTGATAATACTTTCTAATAATTGTTTCTATTTCCTTGGTGTTAGTCATGATCTCTCCCCTTTCATTCATAATTTTATTAATTGGGGTCCTTTCTCTTTTCTTTTGGATAAGTCGGGCCAGCGGTTTATCAATCTTATTCTTTCAAAGAACAAGCTTCTAGTTTCATTGATCTAAACTACTGTGTTTCTGTTTTCTAATTCATTGATCTCTGCTCTAGTCTTAATTATTTCTCTTCTAATCCGTGGCTTAGGCATTGTTTATTGCTTTTTCTCTAGTTCTTTAAGGTGTGGAGTTAGTTGACTTTGGGATTTTTCTATTTTTTTTGAGAGAGACTTGGATGGCTATGTATTTCCCCCTTAGGAATGCCTTTGCAGTATCCCATAGGTTTTGGACCAATGTGTTTTTGTTCTCATTGATTTCCATGAATTGTTTAAGTTCTTCTTTGATTTCCTGGTTGACCCAAACATTCTTGAGCAGACTGGTCTTTAGCTTTCAAGTGTTTGAATTTCTTCCAAAGTTTTTCTTGTGATTGAGTTCCGGTTTTAAAGCATTATGGTCTGAGAATATGGGGGGAATAATCTCAATCTTTTGGTATCAGTTGACCCCTGATTTGTGACCCAGTATGTGGTCTATTCTGGAGAAAGTTCCATGTGTGCTCGAGAAGAATGAATATTCTGTTGTTTTAGGGTGGAATATTCTGTATATAACTATGAGGTCCATCTGGTCCAGTGTGTCATTCAAAGCTCTCGTTTCTTTGTTGATTTTCTGCTTAGATGATCTGTCTATTGCTGAGAGTGGAGTATTGAGGTCTCCTACAATTGACGTATTGTTATCAATATGACTCTTTATTTTGGTTAACAGTTGGCTTATGTAGATGGCTGCTCCCATGTTGAGGGCATAGATATTTACAGTTGTTAGATCTTCTTGTTGGATAGACCCTTTAAGAATGATATAGTGTCCTTCTGTGTCTCTAACTACAGACTTTATTTTAAAATCTAATTTGTCTGTTATAAGAATTGCTACCCCACCTTTCTTTTGAGGTCTGTTGGCATGGAAGATGGATCTCCATCCCTTCCCTTTCAGTCTGGATGTATTTTTAGGTTCAAAATGAGTCTCTTGTAGACAACATATGGATGGGTCCTGTCTTTTTATCCAATCTGCAACCCTGTGCCATTTTATGGGAGCATTTAGGCCGCTCACGTTGGGAGCAATTATTGAAAGATATGGATTAACTGTCATTATGTTGCCTGTGAAGTCCTTGTTTTTATAGATTGTCCCTGTAAATTTCTGTTGTATATCACTCTTGGGGTCTTTCTCCTTTTATAGAACCCCCCTTAATAATTCTTTCAGGTCCAGCTTAATGGTCACATATTCTTTCAGTTTCTGCCGGTCTTGGAAGCTCTGCATCTTTCCATCCATTCTTAATGAAAGCCTTGTCAGATAAAGTATTCTTGGCTGCATGTTCCTCTCATTTAGTACCCTGAGTATGTCTTGCCAGGCCTTTCTGGCTTGCCAGGTCTCTCTGGATAGGTCTGACATTATTTTGATGTTCCTCCCTCTGTATGTAAGGAATCTCTTCCCCCTAATTGCCCTTAAGATGGTTTCCTTGGTTCTAAGATTTGCGAGTTTTACTATTACATGCTGGGGTGTTTGGCCTCTTCCTTGATCTTGAGAGAGGTCCTCTCTGCCTCTAAGACACGAATGTTTGTTTCATTCCCCAAATTAGGGAAGTTCTCAGCTACGATTTGCTCAAATACATCTTCTAGTCCTCTCTCTCTCAATCCACTCTCCAGGATGCCAATAATTCTGACATTGGAATGCTTCAGGGTGTCATTTATTTCTCTGATTCTATTTTTATGGATTCTGAGTTGTTTTTCCCTGGCCTCCTCTTTTCCCTTTTTGCTATTAAATAATCTTCTAGGTCACTAATTTGTTCTTTTGCCTCACTTACCCTAGCTGTTAGATTATCTAGATGAGATTGGATCTCACTGATAGCATTTTTAAGTTCTGCCAATTCAGCTTTCACTTCTGCCCTTAGTGACTCTATGTTGCCATTAATTGATTTCTCCATTCTAGCTATTGTCTTCACAACTGCTAGCCTGAATTCCATCTCCGACATCTTGGTTATATATGAATCTATTTGTAAATCTGTGGCATAAATCATAGTCTCCAA
Source organism: Zalophus californianus (assembly GCF_009762305.2). Classification (NCBI taxonomy): domain Eukaryota; kingdom Metazoa; phylum Chordata; class Mammalia; order Carnivora; family Otariidae; genus Zalophus; species Zalophus californianus. The sequence goes on along the minus strand of NC_045612.1, from coordinate 2,983,268 downwards.
GTATTTCCTATTTTGGGGGTTCCTTCTCCTAGTCATTCTGTTGGGGGGTGGTTGAAGGAATGTATAGAGTCTAAATTATTGACCACAACCCATGCAAGATACACTTGTTTTATAGGAACCTTAGGGTTGCTGGCCTCTTGTTTTCCCAGCCTGCCTTCTGGGGGACAGACCTGCTGCACTGTAACTCAGGCATCCCTGTTTTAGCAGAGTTGCCCTGCCCCCCTGTGGAGGGGGATGGGCTCCGTGAAAACCTGTTTTTTGGGCTTTTGTTCTCTGGTGCCTTTCCCTGATGGCTTTCCACTTCTCTTCCAAGAGTCAGAGCAGTAGAGACCATTTCCTACCCTCTACCTCAGAGGAGAGTGATCACATTCTGTTCTTCAGTGAGCTCTCCAGGCCACACTATCTCCGTTTCTATCTATGTTGCTATAAACTGCACCATCCTGGGTTGTGCACCCCTCAGCAGCACTCCCAGTCCTCGCCTCCATGTTAGAGTGCATCTCTGCCCTTTGTGCTTCTAAAACTGCCAGCTGCCCCCAGTTCGCATGTGTGGCCCCTGCCATTCTGGGTTTCCAACTGGGGGACTGCCCTAAAGTCCTTTCCCCATGGCTACCGGTCTGAGAGTCTGTACTGGTCCCTAGCGTGGGAGGCTATCACTCACCAGCTGTGTAGGAATCCGACAGCCAGGCCCCCTCCCCCTTCTGTTTATCCTCCGATATCTGCCTGCAAAATCACGGCTCCCTGCTTCATACCTTAAAACCAACTGCCTGCAATATTTTGTTTGTAGAGATCCAGATCTATCTTCTTACATCTCAGGCTGATTTCATGGGTGTTCAAAGTGGTCTGGTGGATATCCAGCTGGATTCCGGGGACTGGTTGGAATAGGGTCCCCTACTCCTCCGCCATGATTTTTAAGGCCCCTGTTAGATTTTATTCTTATCACAATCCTGATAGGTAAGCAAGGTAAGAATTTTTTAACCTATATAAGGAGTAAGAATCTAAAACACAAAGAGGTTCTTACTTGGTCACAACACAATAACTAATAAGTGTCACAGAGGGACAGAGATTTCTGATTTCTGGTTAAGTGTTATTTCCACAGCTCACTTAAAAAGTATTTCCTGAAGGAGTTATTATGATGGTGAGAATTGTTATTTACTATTGTCATAAGAAGTACTTTTTGGCCAAGTTATTGCTTGATACCCTCCATGTAGCGCAGGGCTGGCCTAGACTCTAGGAATAAATACTGAGTATCAGCAAGAAATAAAATTTCACAATGAGTCAGCTTGGTGACCATTCTAGGAGAGCAGTGGAGACTACAGGATAGAGAGATTTGGATAAGGTCACGTAAAAACCAGCACTAAGGGATTTAGGCATCTGATATAGCTGTCTGAAATACAAAAACCATGTAGTTCTTAAAACCAGAGTGTTCTGGTTTCAGCCAAAGCCATTAATCCTGTTTCCTGCTTCTTCAGCTCACTCACACACCCCTCCCAAAAGTTCTACAATTCAGCTTTATTTCAAAATTCAGAATCTCAGGTATAAATCCAGCATGATACTTAAAGCTAGAAAGCAACTGCAGGTAACAAAACCAAAGTCTATCTAAGGTGCTTTCATACATCCAAATACAGAAACACAATAGTACATGGTGACCCTAAGCTGAAATCAAAAGTTGGATGCTCAACTGACTGTACCACCCAGGCACCCCTATAATTATATTTATATAGTATTATCAAACTGGCAAAACTATAGAGAACGGAATTAATTGTTTTCAGGAAAAGAGACAGGGGTGGGAAGTAGTAGGTGCTACTATAAAGGGGTAACACAAGGAACTTCTCTGTGGTGATTCAACAGTTCTGTATTTTGATTGTGGTGGTGTTTATACAAACCTACACATGGGTCTAAAATTGCATAGAACTACAAACACACACATACACAAAAGGAACTACAAACACACAAACAAAAATAAGTGCATGTAAAAAACATTCTCTCATGACTACAGTACAATAAAGTTAATGAGGTTTGTGGCCCAGTTAATACAAGTATTGTCAAGGATGTGAAGAAAAGAAAACCCCTCGTGTACTGTTGGTGGGAATTTAATTGGTGCAGCTGTGATAGAGAATATAGAGTTTCCTCAAAACATAAAAAAATAGAACTAACATATGATTCAGCAATCCACTTATGGATATTTATCTGAAGAAATGAAAATACTAACTTGAAAAGACATATGCCATGTTCATTGCAGCATTAGTCACAAAAGCCAAGATATAGAACTACCTAAGTGTCCAATGTCAGATAAATGGACAAAGAAAATGTGATACACACACACACACAGGAATATTATTCAGTCATAAAAAGAAAGGAAATATTGCCATTTGTGGCAACATGGATGGACCTTGAGGGCATTATGTAAATGAAATAAGTCAGAGAAAGACAAATACTATATGATCTCACTTACATGTGAAATCTAAAACAAAAAATCTGCCAAGTTCCTAGATACAGAGAACAGGTTGTCAGAGGTAGGGGGTTGGCAGAAGGTAAAATGGATGAAGGGGGTCAAAGGTACAAACTTCCACTTAAAAAATAAATAAGTCATGCATACGTAATATATAGCATGGTGATAATAGTTAACAGTACTGCATTGCATATTTAGAAGTTGCTGAGAGTAGATTTTTTTAAAGATTTTATTTATTTATTTGAGAGAATGAGATAGAGCATGAGAGGGGGGAGGGTCAGAGGGAGAAGCAGACTCCCTGCTGAGCAGGGAGCCCAATGCAGGACTCGATCCTGGGACTCCAGGATCATGACCTGAGCCGAAGGCAGTTGCTTAACCAACTGAGCCACCCAGGTGCCCCAGCTGAGTGTAGATTTTAAAAGTTCTCAGGAAAAATGTGTAACTACATATAGTGATGGATGTTAACCACACTTATTGTGGTAATCATTTTGCAATATATACAAATAATTATGTTGTACATCTGAACAAATATAATGTATATCAATTATACCTCAATTAAAAAAGATCCAATGAATGTGAAAAATCACCAGTAAGACTGATGAATAACAAAGAAAACACAATAATAACCAATGTTCAGAATGGAAAGGTATATATCATTAAAAATCCAATTGAGATTAAAAAGATGAAAGGATGTTATTTTTAAGAGATTTTATGCCAATAAATATAAAATTTAGAAGGACAGACATTTCCTAAAAATATTAAAAAAAATGAAAGAAAATTAAAAATCTGAATATTCTTATATGCCTAAAAAACTGAATCTATAACTAAAGAACTTCCCAAAAAGAAAACTTGTGGTCCAGATGGCATTACCAATGAATTCTTCTAAACGTTTTAAAGAATAAATAGCATCAGTCTTACATAATCTCTTCCAGAGTATAAAAAAAGGTTTGTATTTCAATTCATTTTAAAAGCTAATATAACTTTAATACCAAAACCTAACAAAACCTGACAAATAAGCAATATTGAAGGGTAGTGTCCCTTATGAACAGGGATGCAAAAATTCTAAAATACACACACACACACACACACACACACACACACACACACGAATACTCACACATATCCCATTCTGTTATGCAAGATAACTGGAAAAAGCGTGGTTTATACTGAGAATAAAATGTTGGTTTAACACTTGAAAATCAATTAATGCAGTTCACCACATTTACAGAACAAGAGAGAAAATCTGATTAACTCAAATGCAGAAAAAATCTGTTACAAATTCAACACCCATTCTTGGGTTAACTTACCTTATTGTAGTAGTTATTTTTTAATATATATTTATATCAAATCATCATGTTCTGCACCTTAAACTTACACAATGTTATATGTCAATTATATCTCAATAAAGCTGGGGAAAAATTTTAACATCCATCCATGATTTAAAAAAAGAAAAAGTTTTCATTTTTGATGGCTTCATAGTATTCCATCGTATATATATATATGCCACATCTTCTTTATCCATTCATTGTCGATGGACATCTGGGCTCTTTCTGTAGTTTGGCTGTTGTGGACACTGCCGCTATAAACACTGGGGTACAGGTGCCCCTTCAGATCACTACATTTTTAACATTGGAGTAAATACCCAGTAGTGCAATTGCTGGGTGCTAGGGTTGCTCTATTTTCAACTTTTTGAGGAACCTCCATACTGTTTTCCAGAATGGCTGCACCTGCTTGCATTCCCACCAACAGTGTAGGTGTCCACATCCTCACCAACATCTGTTGTTTCCTTACTTGTTAATTTTAGCCATTCTGACTGCTGTGAGGTGGTATCTCATTGAGGTTTGGTTTGTATTTCCCTGATGCCAGGGGATGTTGAGCACTATTTCATGTGTCTGTTGGCCATTTGGATGTCTTCTTTGCAGAAATACCTGTTCATGTCTTCTGCCCATTTCTTGATTGGATCATTTGTTCTTTGGGTGTTGAGTTTGATAAGTTCTTTATAGATTTTGGATACTAGCCCTTTACCTGATATGTCATTTGCAAATATCTTCTCCCATTCTGTCAGGTGTCTTTTGGTTTTGTGACTGTTTCCTTTGCTGTGCAAAAGCTTTTTATCTTGATGAAGTCCCAATAGTTCATTTTTGTCCTTGTTTCTCTTGCCTTTGGTGATGTGACTAGGAAGAAGTTGCTGCGGCCGAGGTCAAAGAGGTTGCTGCCTGTGTTCTCCTCAAGGATTTTGAAGGATTCCTGTCTCACATTTAGGTCTTTCATCCATTTTGAGTCTATTTTTGTGTATGGTATAAGAGAATGGTCCAGTTTCATTCTTCTGCATGTGGCTGTCCAATTTTCCCAACATCATTTGTTGAAGAGACTTTTTTTCCCTTCGATATTCTTTACTACTTTGTCAAAGATTAGTTGACCATAGAGTTGAGGATACCATTTCTGAGTTCTCTCTTCTGTTCCACTGATCAATGGAATATTATGCAACCATCAAAAAAAATGAAATCTTGCCATTTGCAACGATGTGGATGGAACTAGAGGGTATTATACTATGTGAAATAAGTCAATCAGAGGAAGACAATTATCATATGATCTCACTGATATGTGGAATTTGAGAAACAAGGCAGAGGATCATAGGGGAAGAGAGGAAAAATGAAACAAGATGAAACCAGAGAAGGACACAAACTATAAGAGACTCTTAATCTCAGGAAACAAACTGAGGGTTGCTGGGGCAGAGGGGAGTAGGTGGGATGGGGTGGCTGGGTTATGGACTTTGGGGAGGGTATGTGTTGTGGTGAGTGCTGTGTATTGTGTAAGACTGATAAATCACAGACCTGTACCCCTGAAACAAATAATACATTACATGTTAATAATAAAAAAATTAATGAATTTTTAAAAATACAATTATTCACAGCTTAGAAAGCTACCCCTGTAAAAAAAAAAAAGAAAGAAAGAATGAAATCTTGCCATTTGCAATGATGTGGATAAAACTAGAGTGTATTATGCTAAGTGAAAATAAGTCAGTCACAGAAAGACAAATATCATATGAGTTCATTCATATGTGGAATTTAAGAAACCAAACAAATGAACATAGGGGAAGGGGGAAAAAAGAGAGGAGGAGAGAGAGAAGCAAACCATAAAAGACTCTTAACTACAGAAAAAAAAACAGGGTTGATGGAGGGAGGGGGGCAGCGGAGGGGCTAAATGTGTGATGGGATATTAAGGAGGGCACTTCTTGTGATGAGCACTGTGTGTTATATGTAAGTGATGAATCACTAAATTCTATACCTGAAACCAATTTTACCATATATGTTAACTAGAATTTAAATAAAAACTTGAAATTAAAAAAATAATTAAGATGTTAAATGTTATGTATATTTTGCCACAATAAAAATAACATCATAATGTTAAAAAAATAAAAAGTCTTTGTAAACCAAAAATAAAAAAGAATCTTCCTTAATGTGATGAAGGGCATCTGCAAAACTATAGCAAAAACCATGTTTAGTGGTGAAACAATGAAAATCTTTTCTGAGGTCACAAATAAATGATAGCTGTGATCTCCACTCATATTCAGCATTGTAATGCAGGAACTAGGCAATAAAATAAGTCATAAAAAATTAAATATATAAAGATTTGAAATAAGTGAAAATGGAATTATCTGAAGATTTCATAAAACTAAAAATAAATTGGTACTATTAATAAATGGACTCATCAGTATCTGACTATAAGATCATATTCAAAACTCAATTATATTTCCTCTATAATACAAAAAAAGTTTAGAAAATGAAATTTTTAAAAATTAAAAAAATTTAAAAGCCCTTTATAATAGTATCAAATAACACTAAATAACTAAGAATAAATTTTAAAATTTTGCAGATCAGAGCACCTGGGTGACTCAGTCAGTTAAGCGTCTCTTGATTTTGGCTCAGGTCAATAATCTCAGAGTTCTGAGATCAAGCCCTGCATCAGACTCTACACTCAGCCACAGAGTCTGCTTGTCCCTCTCCCTCTGCTCCCCACCCCGCACTCTCGCACTCTCTCGAATAAGTAAAAAATCTTCTAAAAAATTGTGCAAGATCTATATGCAACAAACTATGTAAAATACTGAGGAAAAATAAAAATATAAATAAATGGACAGATATACCTGTCTACAGATTGGAAGATCCCATTTGGTAAAAATAACAGTTATTCACAACACTGAACTATAGATTCAGCACAACTGCAATACAAATTCCAGGAAGGTCCTTTATTGTATGGAATGTGGCAACCTGATTCTAAACTTTAGAAGGACAAAGTCAAGAATTATACTACCAGATTATCAGGACTTATTAAAATATTTTGTACTTAATTGAATATCTATTGGCTATTCACATAAAAGTGAAAGGTTCTTTCATACCCTCTTACATCATACATATATATTGATATTATATGTTATATATATTGATATGTGTATATCTATATATGTGTATATCAACATACAAATTGTGTGTTTTGTGTGTGTGTGGCTTCTAGAAAATAAGATATTCATGACATTGGGTTTGGCAAGGATTTCTTAAATGGAACAAAAATGTACTAACCATGAAATAAAGATTGATGTATTAGATTACGTTAAAATTATAATTACTGTTCATCAAAAAACAAAGGTGTAAAAAGACAAATTCAACAGTGTAGGGAAAGATGTATGTAATACATATATTTTATAATGGACTAGTACTCAGAATGTTAAGAGCTACAGATCAGTAAGAAAGTTATAGACAACTGAATAGACAAATACACAAATGATTTCAACAGACTTTCAAAAAATTGTTTAAGACATTCAAATGGCAAACAGCATATGAAACCATAATCAAACTCATAAGGCATAGGGAAATGCAAATGTAAACTACTATGAGATACAAAAACATACATATTATAATGGCTAAAATTTAAAAGTATAACAGTACTAAGTGCTGAAAAGGATGGAGAGCCATAGGAACTCTTTTATATTACTGATGGACATGTAACTTGCTGTGAAAATTTTGGAAACTCCCTGGCAGTTTCGAATAAGTTGTATATATGTATATCCTATGACCCAGCAATCCCACTCCTAGTTATACAAACAAGAGAATTGAAAACATGTATACAGCAAAAAAAAAAAAAAATCCAAATTCCTATATATAAAATAGATATATAAAATGTGGTTTATTTATAGAATGGAATACTACACAGCATTGAAAATGAACTATAGCTAATGTATGACATGAATGAATCTCAAAAACAGTGTTAGGTCAAACAAGCCATACACAAAGTAGTACCTATTGTATTATTGCTTAAATAAAGTTCAGTATCAGGTGAAGTTAATCTGTAATATAAGAAATCAAGCTTGCAGTTTTCTTGAGAAGGAGAATGTGGACAGTGACTGAGAAAAGGCATGAAGGGATGGTTTGAGCTGTTATTTTTCTATTTCCCAATCCAGGTAGTGGTTACATGGAGTTTTACATTTGAAAAATATTCATTGAGTTGTACAGTTATGATTTTGAATTTTTATGTATGTTATACTTCAATTAAAAAGTTTACTTTAAACAAACAAACAACAAACTACTGAAAAGAAGACCAGACAACAACAACAACAAACTACTGAAAAGAAGACCAGAATAAATGACAACATAGCATGTTTCTGCCTGGGAAGAGCTAATTAATTATAAGACACCAATGTTGGAGGGTGCCTGGGTGGCTCAGTCAGTTAAGTGTCTGTCTTCAGCTCAGGTCATGATCTCAGGGTCCTGGGGTCGAGTCATGAATTGGGCTCCCTGTTTGGCTGGGAGTCTGTTTCTCCCTTTCCCTCTGCCCCTCCCCCCTGCTTGTGCATGCTCGCTCTCTCTTTCTCTCTCTCCCTCAAATAAAATCTTTTTTAAAAAGACACCAATGTTCCAAGCTTATTTATAATTCAACGTAATCCTAATAAAAGTCCCAACACAATTTTCTTAAAATAAAGCTTGTCAAGTTTAAAGTTCATAGGAAAATGCTTGCAACTAATTTTAAAAAAGGGAATTTGACCTAATAAAGAAAACATACTATAAATCTAACAAAATAAAATATTGTAGTACTAGAATAGTTGCAGGTGATATCTGTATGCACCAAAACACTAGTAACAGATGTTGCCTTCTAGGAGAGGAACTGAGTGGTTGTTTGAATAAGAATGAGAAGATTTACTTTTCAGTCTATACCACTTTGTACCCTTTGGATTATGACCCTTGTACATGAGTTGCTTATTAAAAAGGCAAATTTTAAAAATTTAAAGCTTAGCCCAAAAGAAAGAACAGGAAGAAATGATGGCCAGGGATTTAATCAATACAGATCTAAAATGTCTGAACTAGATTTTAAAACAACAATATAAGAATACTACCTGGACTTAAAAAAAAAAAAAACATAGAAGACCCTAGAGAATCCCTTACTTCTGAGATAAAAGTACTAAAATCTAGTGAGGCAAAATTAAAAATACTATAATCAAGATGAAAACCTGAATGGATGCCATTGGGTGACAATGAGGATGGATTGAAGCAGAAGAATAAATCAGTGATATAAAAAAATAAGATTATGGAAAATAATAAAACTGAAAAGAAAGTGAAAGAAAAGTATTGAATCATGAAGGTAGACTTAGGGAACTCAGCAACTCCTTAAAGTGAAATAACATTCATATCATAGGAGTCCCAGAAGATGAAGAGAGAGAAAAGGGGGCAGAAGGCTTACTTGAGCAAATTATAACTGAAAACTTCCCTAACCTGGGGATGGAAACAGACATTGAAATCCAAGAAGGACAGAGAACTCTCAATAAATTCAAGAAAAGCTCTCCATTCCTAAGAAATAGCATAGTCAAATTCACAAAACACACAGATAAGGAAAGAATCCTGAAAACAGCAAGGGAAAAAAAAGTCCTTAACCTATAAGGAAACACAGATCAGGTTCACATACAAACTTGGCAGGGCAGGAGACAGTGACATAATATATTCAACATGCTAAATGAGAAAAATATGCAACCAAGAATACTTTATGCAGCAAGGCTGTCATTCAGAATAGAAGGAAAGATAGTTTCCCAGACAAGCAAAAACTAAAGGCGTTTGTGACCACTAAACGAGCTCTGCAAGAGATATTAAGCAGGACTCTTTGAGTGGGGGCGGGGGGAACAAAAAACAAAAGCAACAAAGACTAGAAAGTAATGGAGAACTTCACCAGAAACACCAACTTTACAGGTAACACAATGGCATTATATTCATAACATTCAATAATCACTCTGAATGTAAATGGACTAAATGCTCCAATCAAAAGACATAGGGTGTCAGAATGGGAAAAAAACAAAGACCCATCTATATGCTGCCTACAAGAGACCCATTTTAGACCTAAAGATACCTGCAGATTAAAATGGAGGGGATGGAGAATCATCTATTGTGCTAATGGGCATCAAAAGACAGCAGGACTAGCCATAAACGTATATCAAACAAACTAGATTTTATTTTTTTAATTTAATTTTTGTTTAAAGATTTTTTATTTATTTATTTGACTCAGAGAGAGAGACAGCGAGAGAAAGAACACAAGCAGGGGGAGTGGGAGAGGGAGAAGCAGGCTCCTGCGGAGCAGGGAGTCCGATGCGGGGCTCGATCCCAGGACCCTGGGATCATGACCTGAGCTGAAGGCAGATGCTTAACAACTGAGCCACCCAGGCGCCCCTAATTTTATGTTATGTTATGTTAGTCACCATACAATATATCATTAGTTTTTGATGTGGTGATCCATGATTCATTGTTTTCATATAATACCCAGTGCTCCATGCAGTACCTGCCCTCCTTAATACCCATCACCGGGCTAACCCATCCCCCATGCCCCTCCCCTCTAAAACCATCAGTTTGTTTCTCAGAGGCCATAGTCTCTCATGGTTTGTCTTCCCCTCCAATTCCCCCCCCCTTCATTTTTCCCTTCCTTCTCCTAATGTCCTCCATGCTATTCTTTATGTTCCACAAATAAGTGAAACCATATGATAATTGACTTTCTCTGCTTGACTTATTTCACTGACCATAATCTCCTCCAGTCCCATCCATGCGGATGTAAAAGTTGGGTATTCATCCTTTCTGATGGCTGAGTAATATTCCATTGTATATATGGACCACATCTTTATCCATTCATCTGTTGAAGGACATCTTGGCTCTTTCCACAGTTTGGCTACTGCAGATATTGTGGCTATGAACATTGGGGTGCATATGGACCTTCTTTTCACTACATCTGTGTCTTTGGGGTAAATACCCAGGAGTGCAATTGCTGGGTCATATGGTAGCCCTATTTTTAATTTTTTGAGGCACCACCACACTGTTTTCCAAAGTGGCTATACCCACTTGCATTCCCATCAACAGTGTAAGAGGGTTCCTCTTTCTCTACAACCTCTCCAACATTAAACAAAATAGATTTTAAACCAAAGACTGTAACAAAAGATGAAGAAGGGCATAACATCATAATTAATGGGTCTATCCATCAAGATCTGACAATTGTAAGTATTTATGGCCCCAACTTGGGAGCACGCAAATATATAAAATCAATAGCAAACATAAAGAAACTCATTGATAATAATACAATAACACTAGTTGATTTTAACACACTACCTACAGCAATGGACAAGTCATCTATGCATAACATCAACAAGAAAACAATGGTTTTGAATGACACATTAGACCAGATGGACTTAACACATATATTCAGAACCTTTCATCCTAAAGCAGCAGAATATGCATTCTTCTTGAGTGCACATGGAACATTCTCCAGAATAGATCACATACCGGATCACAAATCAGCCTTCAACAAGTGCAAAAAATTGAGATCATACCATGCATATTTTCTACAATGCTATGACATTTGGAGTCAACCACAAGAAAAAATTTGGAAAGACCACAAATACATGGATGTTAAAGAACATCCAATTAAACAATGAATGGGTTAACCAGGAAATTAAAGTGGAAATAAAAAAGTACATGGAAGTAAATGAAAATACAACACTCCAAAATCTTTGGGATGCAGCAAAGGCAGTCCTAAGAGGGAAGTATGTTGAAATATGTCTACCTCAAGAAGCAAGAAAAGTCTCAAATACACAACCTAACCTTACACCAAAAGGAATTGGAAAAGGAATAGCAAATAAAGCCTAAAGCCAGAAGAAGAAAAATAATAAAGATTAGACCAGAAATAAACAATATAGGTACAAACAAACAAACAAAAAATAGTAGAATGGATCAACAAAACTAAGAGACGGTTCTTAGAAAGAATTAAGAAAATTGCTAAACCCCTAGCCAGGATTTTCAAAAAGAAAAGAGAAAGGACCCAAATAAATAAAATCACAAATGAAAGAGGAAAGATCACACCACAGAAATATAAAAAAATAGAATTTTATGAAAAAATTATAGCCAAAACACTGGGCAATCTGCAAGAAATGGACAAATTCCTAGAAATATACAAGCTACCAAAACTGAAACAGGAAGAAATACAAAATGTGAACAGACCCATAACCAGCAAAGAAACTGATTCAGTAATCAAAAAATCTCCCAACAAACAAGAGTCCAGTGCCAGATGGCTTCCCAGGGGAATTCTACCAGACATTTAAAGAAGAATTAATATCTACCCTTCTCAAACTGTTCCAAAATATAGAAATGGAAAAAAAAAAAAACTTCTAAACTCCTTCAATGAGGCCAGCATTACCTTCATTCCAAAACCAGACAAAGACCCCACTAAAAAGGCAAATTATAGGCCAAGATCCCTGATGAACATGGATGTAAAAATTCTCCACAAGATACCAGCAAATCGAACCCAACAGTATATTAAAAGAATTATTCACCACGATCAAGTGGGATTTATTCCTGGGCTCAAGGGGGTGGTTCAATATTCACAAATCAATCAACCTCATACACCACATTAATAAAAGAAAGGATAAGAACCATATGATCCTCTCAATACATGTAGAAAAAGCATTTGACAAAGTAGTGCATCCATTCAGCCTTCAAAAAATAGGGATAGAAGGAACATACCTCAACATCATAAAGGCCATATATGAAAGACCCACAGCTAATATCATCCTCAATGGGGAAAAACTGGGAGCTTTTCCTCTATGGTCAGGAACAAGACAGGGATGTCCACTCTCACCATTGTTATTTAACATAGTACTGGAAGTCTTAGCCTCAGCAATCAGACAACAAAAAGAAATAAAAGCCATCCAAATAGGCAAGGAAGAAGTCAAATTTTCACTACTGGCAGACAACATCATATTGTATGTACAAAACCCGAAAGACTCCACCAAAAAATTTATAGGACTAATACATGAATTCAGCAAAGTTGCAGGATATAAAATCAATGTACAGAAATCTTGCATTTCTATACACCAATAATGAAGCAGCAGAAAAAGAAATCAAGGAGTCAATCCCATTTATAATTGCACCAAAAACCTTAAGATGCCTAGGAATAAATCTAACCTAAGAGGTAAAATATCCTTACTCTGAAAACTATAGAACACTTATGAAAGAAATTGAAAAGGACACAAAGAAATGGAAAAACATCCATGCTTATGGACTGGAAGAACAAAAATTGTTAAAATGTCTATACTACCAAAAGAAATCTACACAGAGCTAGAATAAACCATCCTAAAATTTGTATTGAACCACCAAAGATCCTGAATAGCCAAAGTAATCCTGAAAAAGAAAAGCAAAGCTGAAGGCATCACGATTCCAGATTTCAAGTTATATTAGAAAGCTGTAGTGGTCAAGACAGTATGGTACTGACCCAAAAGAGACACATACATCAATGGAACAGAATAGAACACCCAGAAATGAACCCATAACTATATGGTGAACTAATCTTTGACAAAGCAGGAAAGACTATCCAATGGAAAAGTTTCTTAGGGGCACCTGGATGGCTCAGTCAGTTAAGCATCTGCTTTCAGTTCAGGTCATGATCCCAGGGTCCTGGGATCGAGCCCTGCTTTGGGCTCCCTGCTCAGTGGGGAGCCTGTTTCCCCCTGTCCCCTGCTGCTTGTGCTTTCTCTCTCTCTCTTCCTGCTCTCTGTCAAATAAATAAATAAAATCTTTAAAAAAAGAAAAGTCCCTTCAACAAATGGTGTGGGAAAACTGTACAGCAACATGTAGAAAAATGAACTGGACTTCTTACACCATACACAAAAATAAATTCAAAATGGATGAAAGACCTAAATGTGAGACAGGAAAACATCAGACTCCTAGAGGAGAACACAGGCAGCAACCTCTTTGGTCTCGGCTGCAGCAACTTCTTACTAGACACATCATCAGAAGCAAGGGAAACAAAAGCAAAAAATCAACTATTGAGACTTCATCAAGATAAAGTCTTCAGCACAGCAAAAGAAATAATCAACAAAACTAAAAGGCAGCATATAGAATGGGAGAAATATTTGCAAATGTCATATCTGATAAAAGGTCAAATCCAAAATCTATAAAGAACTTATCAAAGGCAGGAGAAACAAAAGCAAAAATGTACTGGGACTTCATCAAGATAAAAAATTTTTTGCACAGCAAAGGAAACAGTCAACAAAACTCAAAGGCAACCTATGGAATGGAAGATATTTGCAAATGTCTTATCAGATAAAGGGCTAGTATCCAAAATCTATAAAGAACTTATCAAACTCAACACCCAAAAACTAAAATATCAGTCAAGAAATGGGCAGAAGACATGAACAGACATTTCTCCAAAGAAGATATCCAAATGGCCAACAGACACATGAAAAGATGCTCAACATCACTCATCATCAGGGAAAACAAATCAAAACCATGATGAGATACCACTTTACACCTGTCAGAATGGCTAAAATTAAAAACACAAAAACAACAGGTGTTGGTGAGGATACAGAGGAAGGTGACCCCTCTTGCAACTGTTGGTAGGAATGCAAACTGGTGTGGCCTCTCTGGAAAACAGTATGCAGGTTCCTCAAGACATTAAAAATAGAGCTACCTTACAACTCAGCAATTGCACTACTAGGTATTTATCCAAATGATATAAAAATACAGATTTGAAGGGGTACATGCACCCCAATGTTTATAGCATCACTATCAACAATAGCAAACTATGAAAAGAGCCTAAGTGTCCACAAACTGGTGAATGGATAAAGTGGTATATATATACAATGGAATATTACTCAGCCACAGGAAAGAATGAAATCTTGTCATTTGCAATGACTTGGATGGAGCTAGAGTATTTATGCTAAAAAAAAAAATCAGTCAGAGAAAGACAATACCATATGATTTCATTCATATGTGGAATTTAAGAAACAAAACAGAGGAACATATGGGAAGGGGGAAAAAAGAGAGAGGGAAACAAACCATAAGAGACTCTTAATGACAGAGAAAAACTGAGGGTTGATGGAGGGAAGTGGGTAGTGGTTGGGCTAGATGGGTGATGGGTATTAAGGAGGGCACTTGTTATAATAAGCACTGGGTGTTATATGTAAGTGATGAATCACTGAATTCTACTCCTGAAACCAATATTGCATGGTATTTCAACTAACTAGAATTTAAATAAAAGTTTAACAAAATTTATCTATGAACATTGGGGTGCATGTGGTCCTTCTTTTCACTACATCTGTGGTCCATATATACAATGGAATATTATTCAATCAGAAAGGATGAATACCCAACATTTGCAACAACATGGACGGAACTGGAGGAGATTATGCTAAATGAAGTAAGTCAAGCGGAGAAAGACAATTATCATATGGTTTCACTTATTTATGGAACAGAAGAATAGCATAGAGGACATTAGTAGAAGGAAGGGAAAAATGAAGAGGGGGGAAATAAACCATGAGAGACTATGGACTCTGGGAAACAATCTGAGGGTTTTAGAGGGGAGGGGGTAGGGGGATGTGTTAGCCCAGTGATGTGTATTAAGGAGGCACATATTGCACAGAGCACTGGGTGTTATATGCAAACAATGAATCATGGAACACTACATCAAAAACTAATAATGTACTGTATGGTGACTAACATAACAAAATAAAAAATAATAATAATGACAACAAATGCAAAAAATTGCAAGTATAAAATATTAAAATATTAGAAATTAAAAAATAGAAAAAGAATAAGTGAAATAAACATAGGGTCCCAGAAACAGATCCACATGTATATAGGAATTTAGTGCAGCATTAAAGAGCAATTTATGATCAATAAGGAAATTATGGACTATTTGATAAATTGCACTGGACAAATGGCTACTCATTTAAAAAAATCTGAGACTCACATAAACAATGGAATATAGTGCTACTAGGTATAAACAAATACTAAATGTAGTCTTGAGATAGGAAATTCTTCCAAAGTAAAACCTAAAACTCATAAGGCATGAAAGGTAAAACCAAGAGATTTAAGTACATATTAATTTTAAACTTCTCTGCAACAAAAAGCCCATTGACAAAGTTAGAGATAAGCAAGAGACTGGGCTATAGAAACAAAATATTAATGTTCCTGTCATATAAGGGATTAATATGAATCAGTAACTAAAAAATGAGATGAAACAAAATACAAAATTGAACAAAGGATATAAAAAAACAATTCACAAGAGAATACTACAATGAATAATAAACATAAAAATATATTGAACCTCAATAGCAATTAGAGATATACACACTAAAATAACCAGACATTTGCATTTAAAGACTATGGAAAGATAACTAATATATTAATTTAAAAAGTTGGCTGTTGTAGAGTTGGGGGAAGAAAACAAGATTGATGAGGATTTCAATAAGAACAAAATTTCTGTTGTATATCATTATTTATTTTATTTTTGAGCTATTCGTTTTCTCAGAGTCCCAGCATTCTTTCAAAACCAAATATTCTTCCGTTATTCCCTATCTCAGCGAATGATGCCATCATCCATCCAACTACAGAATCCAAAACCTAGAAATCATCTTTCACATCTCCCTCTCCAACATCTCCATACCATTCTATTTAAAGTTCTACCAATTATACCTCCAAGCCCTTTTCAAAACATCATGTCTCTTCATGTGTTCCACTACAACCTTAGTGCAAGCTGTCATGTATTCATTCTTAACCACTGCTAAAACTTTATTCACACAAGAAATATTTACTTGGCATCTACCTTGTATCTGATACAGTGTTAACATGTTTCCTGGAATCTACTTTCCTTCTAAACTATCCTATACACTGCAGTCAAGTTTAGCATTTCAAAATCTGATTTTGTCAGCAGCTCCCCCACCACTTTAAATACCTTAGTGGCTTCTTCAAAGTACAGACATACCTTGGCAATATCACAGGTATGGTTCCAGACCACTGCAATAAAGCAAATATATCAATAAAGTGAATCAAAATTTTTGGTTTCCCAATGCATATGGAAGTTATCTTTACACTATACTGTAGTCTATTAAGTGCACAACATTATGTCTAAAAGAAGAATGTACATACCTTAATTTTAAAAAATACTTTATTGCTCTAAAATGCTAACCAATATCTGAGCTTTCAGTGAGTCATAATCAATGATCACAGATCACCATAACAAAGATAATAATAATGAAAAATTTGAAATGATGTGAGAATTACCAAAACATGATATAGAGATATGAAGTGAGCAAGTGTCTTTGGAAAAATGGTGCCAATAGACTTGCTGGATGCAGGGTTGCTGCAAACCTTCAATTAGTTAAAAATATCTGCAAAGCAAAATCAAATGAAGCACAATAAAATGAGGTATGTCTGTAATCTTTAGGAAATTAAAAATTATTAACCTAGGAAAAAATTAACTGCATGATCAGGCACAAACTACTTTTTCTGCCCTATATTTACATCAGGATCAGGTCTACCATAATCTCAAGCCACATGGTCCTCCTTTCAGATCCTACAATGCAGCATATTGTTTATTTTGCATAGACATCATATCCCCATAAACTCAATAGCCCTTTGCCTAGTAAACTCTTAAAAAAAAAACAAATAGAAAGCATTCTATAATAATTAGTATTTATAATCAAATACACCAATAATTGCATTATATAGCAACTGATTGAATGCTCTAATTAAAGGCAAATATCAGACTGAATGCACAAAAACTATGTTACAAGACATAGCATCTAAAATATAAGGATGCAGAAAGTTGAAAATAAAAGGTTGGAAAGAGATACACTAAACATTAATTTTAAAAAGGCTAATTTGATTCCACATGTAAGTAAAATAATATGGTATGTGTTTTTCTCTGTCTGACTTGTTTTACTTAGTATATATAATACCTTTTAGGTCCATCTGTATTGTCACAAATGGCAAGATCTCGTTCTTTTTTATGGCTGAGTAATATTCCACTGAGTATATATACCACATCTTCTTTATCTATTTATCTATCACTGGACATTTGGGTTGCTTCCATATCTTGGCTATTGTAAATAATGCCACAATAAACATAGGTGTATGTATCTTTTCAAATTAGTGTTTTTTTTTTCCTTTGGGTAAATACCCAGCAGTGGAATTACTAGATCATATGGTAATTCTATTAATATTTTGGGGAACCTCCATCCTGTTTTCCACAGGATGCACTGATTTACATTCACAAACAAACAAACACAAACAAAAAACAGCTTCTTAAATACTGAGAACAAGCTGGTGATTGCCAAGGGAGAGGTAGTTGTAGGGACAGGTGAAGTAGATAAAGGTGGATTAAGAGGTACAAATTTCCAATTATGGAATAAATAAGTTGCAGGGATGAAATGTACAGCATAGGTAATATAGTCAATAATATTGTAATAATGTTATATAGTGACAGATGGGGACTACACTTATCATGAGCACTAAGTAATGTATATAATTGTTGAATTAATATGTTGTACACCTGAAACTAATATAACATAGTATATTAATTATACTTCAATTTAAAAAAGAAAGCTGGTTTGTCTAAATCAATATCAGACAAAGTAGACATTAAGAGAAAAATCATTACTAGCAATAAAAAGAGACACTTCAGAATGATAAAAGATCCCATTTACAAGAAAGATATAACAATTCTAAATTTGTATGTACCCAATATTGCCTCAAAAGATATGAGTAAGATATGAGATGAAGAAAAACTAGACAAAACCACAATAAGAAATACAATATCATAGTGGAAGATTTTAATACCTCTTTCTCAGTAACTGATGAAACAAGGAGAAAAAAACATCAGTAAGGATATACAACAACTGAATAACATTAACAAATTGGACCTAACTGACATATATGGAATACTATACTCAACAACTGAAGAATACACATTCTTTTCATAAACACATGGAACATTTATATACACTGAACATATTTTAAGACAAAGGTCAGCAAGCTCCTTCTATAAAGGGCCAGAGAGTAAATACTTTAGGCTTTGTGCGCCTCATGATACTGTTGTCACATATTTTTCTTTTTTTAATCACCTTTTTAAATGTAAAAAAAAAAAAAAAAAACATTTTTAGATCAAGGGCCATACAAAAGCAGTCCATAAACCAGATTTGGCCTATGGACCACAAATTGCTGACCTCTGTTGTAGGCAAGTCTCAACAAATTTCAAATTGAAATTCTACAGAGTATACTCTGACCACAGTGCAATTAAGCAAGAAATAATCAAATGACAATTAGAAAATCCACATCATTTCCGAATTAAGAAATACACTTCTAAATAACCCTGGGTCTAGGAAAAAATCACATTGAAAATTAGACAACATTTTAAACTGAATAATATTGAAAATAATACATATGAAAACTTAGGGGCTACAGCTAAAGCCATGCACAGAGGGACATTTGTAACCTTAAAAGCATATATTAACAAAGAAGAAATGTTGAAAATCAATAAGCTAGCATCATCTCATTAAGCTAAAACAAGAAAAGCAAATTAAACACAAAGAAAGTGAAAGGGATTAATTAAGACCAGAAATAAATGAAACCGAAAACATATAATCAAGAAGATCAACAAAAACAAAGTTGTTTGAAAATAACAAAACTGATAAAACTTTAGAGGACTGATGGAATAAAAAAAAGAGAAAAAGCCCAAATAAAATGTGGAACATAAAGGAGATATAAGTACAGGTCCTACATGTAGATATTACAAATATCATAAGATAGGGGTGCCTGGCTGGCTCAGTTGGTGGAGCATGTGACTCTTGATCTCAGAGTCATGAGTTTGAACCCCACTTTGGGTGTACTGAAAAAAATAATAAAACCTTTTTTAAATTTATAAGATACTATGAAATACTGTATGCCTTTGATTTGAAAATATAATTAAAATATACAAATTTCTAACAATGTGCAACTTACCAAAACTGACTCAAGTCAAAACAGGAAATCAGAACAGTACCACAATATTGAAG
Source organism: Zalophus californianus (assembly GCF_009762305.2). Taxonomy (NCBI): domain Eukaryota; kingdom Metazoa; phylum Chordata; class Mammalia; order Carnivora; family Otariidae; genus Zalophus; species Zalophus californianus. The sequence goes on along the minus strand of NC_045612.1, from coordinate 2,963,472 downwards.
AAACTGAACCTGTAACTTAAAACCCTTTTAAGGACATCACCAAGATGGCAAAGTAGGAGGCTGTAGGTTCCATCTCCTCCAAAAGATCATAGATAGCTATTCATGAACAAAAATAGCTCTGGAGAGCTTAAGAGGCTACTTAAGAAGCCAGCAATACAGTAGAACAAAAAACCTGAGAATAACTGCACACAAAGGGAAAGATGAACAGTTTCTTTTGACTGGCATTATCTTGTCCTCCAGGCTGGCACTGCTCAGTGCTGGCACCCCTAGAAAGAGTTTCCCCACTCTGGGACACGGAGACAGGGGTGAGTGACCATCTTCCCCAGCTTTTCAAAGTACCACACAAAGGACCTGCTTTGATTTCACCCCACCCAGACTGGCAAAGCTGAGACATATAGAGATGACTAGGAACAAGGAAGAAAACAGGGCTACCAGTATCAGCCACAGCCTGCTGTGCAGAGGACCCAATAAATTTCCCCACTGAAGAAACCAATGGCCAGCATAGCTATCATAAACTCCCTGTAGATTTCACTAGTTATTTTCCTACAGGTAAAAACGTTCACAGATGGCAAGCACCTGAGTCCTTCCCTGTTCACTACCCCACAATCTCTGCCAGAACTCAGGATCCACACCAGCAGCTAGCCCAAGCCTCGATGTCACTGACCATCAGGGAAATGCAAATCAAAACTACAATGAAATATCACCTCACACCAGTCAAAATGGCTAAAATACAACACAAGAAACAATAGGTGTTGGTGAGAATGTGGAGAAAGTTACTATCATGAGCTCTCATCTCCCTCCATCTCTCTCCATCATCTAATTCTTCTTCCATATCTAGGTTTGATCTTCTTGAAAGCTAACCCATTCTTTGCTGCCAAAATTAGTTTTGAAAAATACAATTTTGATCCTGTCATTTAATGTTTAAAGCCCTTTAGTGGCTTATATATGACATCAGTATAAGGTCTAAACTTAATATGGCCCACAAGACACCACATATGACCTGAATAATACTGTCTCTATTTTCTCATCCCTCTCTCTGTCTACACTCCAGCCATACTAGCCTTCTCTTGCCTCCTAAAATGGAATGTGAGTTTTCTAACAATCAAGACCTCACACAACCTATTTCCTCTCCTGAAATATTTTCTTCTCCATCTCCTATACCTCCTATCCCCATTACTACTGAAGTGGCTAGTGTTGTAGATCTTTATGTTCCAAGCTTGAGCGTCACTTCATTAATGAAACTTTGCCTCTCCTATCCCCCACTAAGCTAGGTCTGTATTTTAATTGCTTTATAACGCTCTTTACTCCAGCATTCAGCTTACCTTCAAATTACTTATTCAAAGTATTCCTTCCTTTTTAGATTGTGAGTTCCAACAGAGCAGGGACTGGGTCTATCTGATTCACTATCACATCCTCAACACCTAGCACAGTGAACTGAAATATTTAACATACTCAATAAATAGATATTAAAGTGAAAATAAAAAGATCTTTTGTCTCTCACCAAAAAAACCAAACACTCAAGAAAGGGGTTCATAAAGTAGAATTTGAAGACATCTGAGAAGTTTTTCAGAGACTGATGACACAGAAATTCTAATAAGTGAACACTGACCTTGTCAATTTGGGCCACAATGTTCACAGGTAAATTCTGCTTGGGGTTACAGCACACCAAAACATCTGGAAAACTGTCACCCATCTATATGTATTGCTTACATGACCCTAAACATCTTTATATGAGAATACAGGTTATAGCTCAAATTATTTTTTTACTTGCCTCCAGGAGGTACTTGACAAAGCAACAAAACCATTTATAGACAGAGACTCACAGACCCCCAATTAGAGACAGTAATTCAAGAACTAAATCACCAAAGAAGGAAAGACACCATGTGTAATTTACACAATCACCTCGGGCTGCTGGCCTGATTTATAACTATCTCTATTCTAAGAGTGCATTGACTCATAGTCCCTTCCAACTCAGCATCCAGATTCCAAAACATTCACCCTGCAGACAGTGATTCAGAGCCCTGGCTCTATGCTATGCTGCTGTATCCTGCCTCTCATCCAAAGAGCTACTCTCAATTATAGTCCCTGGGGCTGCAGGCAGACAGATGAAGCTGTATACTAAAGAGTAACTGCAGATTTGTAGTTTGTCTCCAGGGTACAGAAGCTATAAACAGGAATGTGCAATGTACATTGTTCAGGCAACCTACCTTTATCTAAAAATGGGAAATCTACAGACCAGACACAAAAATGAGAAAGCTTATGTTCATATATACCACTTTCAACTTCCAGACCACACTGAGCATATAACTGAGAGCATTGTTGTAACATGGATACTGCCCTGGGTCCCCAAATGCTTCTGGAAACTGTGTCATTTATAGATTGCTAAACAGGCCCTCAGAAAGCAGGAGGAAATCGCTCCTGGAGTAAAGATGAGAATGAGGTCTAAGACTGATTATCTACTTATTTCTGACTGGGTGTTAATGCTGCTGGAATGCCACTTGTAACAATTAGATATTTCTTACAAACATTTGGCAAGTATACACCCACTCCCCAAGAGCAAGAGTTTCTTTCTCAAACTAATCCCAGCTAAAACCTGAGAAAGATGGATGAAAGAAAGCAAGGAATGGGGGAAAGCAATACAGACCACTGAAAATGAAGAATGCTCTTAATTAGTCGCCAATGTAGAAGTAGAATAAAGAAAATGAGAGGTTGATTAAGGGATTCAGGCACAGAAATATAGCCAAGCCCTTGTATCAGTGAGAGAAAGCAGAAGCTTGAAGGTTAAAGGAGAAGAAAGAATGGAATTAAAAGAGAGGGAAGAAGAATAACAGTATATATGGGCAAATGAGACAGGTTAGAAAAACTAGTAGGAAATAAATTTAACCAAAGAAACACAATCAGAAGAACAAGTTCAGCCATGTCGGACTTCCTAGTGTTTGCTAAATGTTCAATTTACTATTAGTATCAATCTACTTCCAATATATTTCTCAAAACTATCTTCCTTCTCCTTCCCTCCCTCCCTCCCTTTCCCTCTCCCTCTCTCCATATAACACACTATTAAAGTGGTATTGGTCTCCTTACATTCACTGTGACTACTTTTAAACTGCATGAAATCATTCTTCAACAGCAACCTGAGGGGCCTATTAAAAGGCAGATCAAATTATTTTACTCCTTTGCTTAAAACTATTCAAAGCCTTGTATGGTGACTAACATAACAAAATAAAATTAAAAACAAAAAACAACAACAACAAAAACAAACAACAACAATAAAAAAAAAACTATTCAAAGCCTCCCTACTACAGTTGGGAAAAGACTATAAACTCTTGAATTTGGCCTTAAAGGTCCTTTAATAATTAGCAAAATTCTATCTCTCCAGCCTGAATTCCTACTACTTGGTTGCTCACTGTCAGTGCCATATTAGCCTCCTCTCACTATCTCTAAGGCATTGGCACTATGCCTTCCAACCTTACAGATGACCTAAGCCCATAGAAAAACCTCCATTGGGCCATTCACCCTTCTAGAACCAATGAAGACCCAAAGGTTAGTTGCTACCTCATCAATTTCCTCCATTTCTGTTTCAAGTTCCAACACCAACCTAGTGATCATAACTTTTTTTATATACTACTGTCTCTTCCTCCTGTCACAACAAGACCCTCCTGCTTAGGTAACCATTGCTGCCCACTTGACCTAAAAAAATTCCTCTGCTATTTTGACCCAGCCTATGTAGACCCATGCCTCCATTGCTTCACAATCTAGAGTGATACTCAGGTATATAAATGTTAGAATCCATGATTACAGATTAAGCATGGAAAACTAATCAAGGAGAACTCTTTAAAACTAAGGCCTCAAATGGCAAGTAGTCATTATTCGAAAGGAAAATTATTATCCATCTAGAAATCCCAAGGTATCATTATGTCAAGCTAGCAATGTAGGTTCATATAGGAAAAATCTCCTCCTCAGCTCCAAACATAAAATACTTTATAGTAATGATAACTAAATCATAAAACATAGTTTAAAAATAAAAACACAACCACAATTGCTTTAAAAAGAATAGAAAAAAGAGAGAAATATGTCCATGGAGCTGAAAAAACAAACAAACAAAATAAACCTAACAATAGAGACACCTAAAGTCACTCACCTATTAGGGAACACCAAGAGGCAGCCAGGAGTTCAAATCTGTGGGAATTGTCTCATGGTAGCAAAGTTAGATTACTGAAGAAAACCAGAAAGGGAAATAAGAATTTCCCGCCTGTGCATTATGACTTAAAAATTTCTATGATATGTACACATAGCTGAGATTGGAAACTGAGGTGTGACCAGTGTGATAGGAAGTATCAGAAATAGCTATGCAACTGAGACTGGTATCATATCATCCACTGGCTGAAAAATTGGACTTTTTGTATCCTCATGGAACAAAAATCCCAAACTGACAATATAAGAACTTGTTCTGAACTGGGGAGCTGATCAAATAAATCATAATCCAGCCAGACCCAAAAGGAATGAGTATAACAGATAGAATAACTAAATTTTCTCATTTAAGGTAAGCTTGCAACAAATTAAAATTCCAAGCCTACAAAAAAAAATCTTAAAAAAGTAATAAATTCAAGAAATGTGAGGTTAAAGTCCTAGGGAAATATAGTAATTTAAGAAAGACTTTAAAACAAATGTTTGATATTCTCAAAACACTCTAGGAATAAAGTTATGAAAAGCAAGAACAAGGGATTATAAAATAAAAAAGACATGCAAATCAGAAAATGTGTATATTTAAAAAATCCTATAAATCAAGACTATAGACTCTGAAATAAAAGCTCAAAAGATACCATAAATCCTGAACTAGATATGGCTAAAGAAATAGTCAATTTTAGGATGTTTCTAAGAACCAGACTCAGAATGAAACACTGAGACATAAAGACAAAGAAATTGATAAAATAAAAAAGAGTTAAGAGACCTGGAGAACAGACTTAGAAGGTCCAAACAAAGCCTAATAGTGGTCCCAGAGGTAGAAAAAATGAGCACAAGAAAGTGATAATGGCAGGTGTATGTGTGTGTGTATATATATAATTTAAAATATATATATGAAATTTTATACTAATTTAAACTATAATAGTGGTGGGAAAAGAAAGGTACTTGTATACATTCTGAGAGTTTACCACCTACAGACTTTCAAGAGAAAATAATTATAAGAAATATGTAAGAAATTATAAACTACAAGATTTTTAAAAACTTGAATCCTTCCCAGTTAAAGATAGTCAATTGAACATAAGAATTTGTTTCTGCTTTGTACTGAAACCTCACTAAAGTGGCAGTAAAAGAATTTAATTAAAAAACCAACAAAGAGAAAGGGAGATGTGACCAAAAAAAAGTTTACAAGACTTCTTCAACCCTATTTATCCCTCAGAATATAAGGAATTAGATCTGTATCCTTCAAGGGAGATACTTAGAATATTAATTTCTGTTGAATCTTTTAGTCCAAAAAAAGGACCTACAAACATTGACATCATAGTTCTCAACAAAACAACCTCAGCATATAATATACCTACCTATTCACTCACCATTTCCAATCAGTTTTTAATGTTCCACTCTTCAGCAGGAACAACCAACCAAGAACCAGAAGACCCACGAAGGTGGGTAGCCTGTAGATGCTAGAAAAGGCAAGGAAATGAATATTCCTCCAGCGTCTCAAGAAACGAACACCAACTTTGCCTTGATTTTAGCCCTGGAAAACCTCCAGAACTATAAGAAGATAAACTTGCATTGTTATAAAGCCACTAGATTTGTGGTAATTTGTTACAGTGACAACAGAAAATGAATACAATATATTACCCGGCTCAGCTATGAATGGCATTAACATAGTCACAACACAAAATTATAAATCAATATCATGCTGCAATTAAACAGAGTATGAAGACTGTCCAAGTAAGGGGTTTTTAAAGTACCAAAATCTTTATCTTCCAGAGTGGGAACTTAAAAAATATTGCCTAAACATTTAAAATTAAGAAGGATCAATATAAACATGTCATTTAGGGATAGGTTATACATACCTAAAAATTATCAGAAAGGGTTGAAATTGGTTGTTTCTGGGAAGAGGGCAGGGAACTACTGTTCTTTTCTTTTTTGATAAAATGTTGGGAATGAGCATGTTGCTTTATTGTTTGTGGTGGGGTTTTTTGAGTATAGTTGACACACAATGTTACATTAGTTTCAGGTGTACAACTTAGTGATTTGACAAATTTAGACATTATGCTATGTTCACCACAAGTGTAGCTACCATCTGTCACATTACATCGCTATACATTATCATTGACTATATTCCCTATGCTGTGCCTTTTATTCCCACGACTTACTCATCCCATAACTGGAAACCTGTATCTCTCTCTCCCCTTCTCTCATGTTACACAACCCCCAAACCCCCTTACCCTCTGGCAACCATCAGTTTGTTCTGTGTATTTATACTTTTGATTCTGCTTTTTTTTTTTCTAAATGAGTGGACACACATTGTATTTGTCTTTCTCAGTCTGGCTTATTTCACTTAGCATAATACACTCTAGCTCTGCCCATGTTGTGTCACATGCACGCACAATCCCATCCTTTTTTATGGCTTCCTAATACTTCAATGTGTGTGTGTGTGTGTGTGTTGTTGTGTGTTTATACATACACACATTTTCCCTATCAATTCATCTATTGATGGACACATGGGTTGCATCCATATCTTGGTTATTATAAATAATATTGCAATAAACCTAGAGGTGCATTTATCTTTTCAAATTAGTGTTTTTGTTTTTTTGAGGATAAATACACAGTAGTGAAAGTATTGGATCATATGGTATTTCTATTTTTAATTTTTTGAGGAACCTCCATACTGTTTTCCACAGTGGCTATGCCAATTTACATTCCCACCAACAGTGAACAAGGGTTCTTCTCTCTCTACATCTTCTCCAGCACTTGTTATTTCTTGTTTTTTTTATTTTAGCCATTCTGAGAGGTATAAGGGGATATTTCATCATGGTTTTGATTTGCATTGCCCTGATGATGAGCGATGTTGAGCACCTTTTCATGTGTCTTTTGGCCATCTGTATGTTTTCTTTGGAAAAATATCTATTCATTCTCTGCCATTTTTAAAATCAGGTTGTTTGTTTTTGTTTTTGTTTTCTTTTGGTGTTGAGTTGCATAAGTTCTTTATATTTTGGCTAGTAACTCCTTATCAGATATATTATTTACAAATATCTTCTTCCATTCAGTAGGTTGTCTTTTTGTTTTGCTGATGGTTTTCTTCACTGTGAAAAAGCCTTTTATTTTGTTGTAGTCTCAATAGCTTATTTTTGCTTTTGTTTCCCTTGGCTGAGGAGACCAATCTAGAAAAATGTTGCTAAGACTGATGTCAAAGAAATTACTGCCTGCGTTGTCTTCTAGGATTTTTATGATTTCAGGTCTCACTTTTAGGTCTTTAATCCATTGTGAGCTTATTTTTGTATATGCTGTTAGAAAGTGGTCCAGTTTTATTCTTTTGCATGTAGCTGTCCAGTTTTGCCAACACCATTTATTGAAAAGACTTTCTTTTCCCCATTGCATATTCCTGTCTCCTTTGTCAGAGATTAATTGACCATATAATTGTGGGTTTATTTCTGGGCTCTCTATTCTGTTCTATTGATCTACATGTCTATTTTTGTGCCCTAGTGTTGTTCTTTTTAACAAACCTTGGAGAAATATTTGACTTTAAACTCAATCCCCATATAATTTTGATAAAAGTCAAAACAAATTTTAAAAATCATAACAGAATATTATGAATAGCTTTAGGCCATTACATTCAAAAACAAAATAAATGGATAAATTCCTATGGAAATAATAGAAGAAATAGCAAATTGGAAGAAATAGAAAATTGAACCAGGAGGTTAAACATTAAATCCCCCTCCATGTACCCTGTAGTAAAGAGGGAATGGGATCACACAAGAATCAAGTCAGTGCTATTAAACTATCATGAAAGTTAATCTTGCCTTCTGCAAACTGTTCCAGAAACTGACAAGATGAAAAGCTATATAACCCATTTTGTGAGCTTAGTATAATGTTGATTTCAAAATTGAAAATAAATAAAATCAACTTATGAACACAGATAAATTTTTAAAGGGAAAATAAATAAATACAACCACATATAGTATACAATCAAGTAGATTTGTCCAAGAAATACAAGGATGGATCAATATTAAATAATCTATCAAAGTAATTCACAATTCTGAATAAAAGAAGGGCCAGAAGGGGTTGAATTACCTACAGTAATTTAAAAATATGTATATTAACATTATATTAAAAGAAGTATATGAAAAGCTCAATAAATGAATAAAAGCATGCAATGAAAATCTCCTCTTATTCATGATAAAAATCTTAGCATACTAGAGATACAAGGAAACTTTCTTTATTTGATGAACAGTATCTACCAAAATCTACACCAAATGCTGTACTTAATGAAGACATTTTTAAAACAATCTCACTCAAATCAGGAACAAAACTAGAACTGCTGAATCCCTATCACTAAGCAATATTCTTTTCTATGTCCTAGCCAAAATAATTAGAAAGGAAATAATACATCAATATAAGAATTTCAAAAGGAAGAAACATTGTTAATATATGCAGGAGATATGAAAAGCCATAAAAAATTAAAAAATAATGTAAGAATGAATAAGAATCTTCAAAATTGCTACATAGACCAACTTACAGACATCAATTAAAAAATGTAATAGAAAAAGGATAATTGAAATGGACATGAAAATAAAAGGCATTTACCAAAATTTATCAAACACAGCTAAATAAGTACATATCAAAGTATTTACAGCATTAAATGCTTCTATTAGACAAGAAAGAAAACTCAAATCAATGACCTAAGATACTACCTAAGAAATTTAAGATTTAAAAAACATCTAAGAACTAATCAAGATCTAATAAACCTGAAAATGTAGAAATGAACCCATGCTTACATGATCAATTAATCTATGACAATGGAGGCAAGAATGTACAATGGGAAAAAGACAGTCTCTTTAGTAAATGGTGCTGGGAAAACTGGACAGCTACATACAAAAGAATAAAACTGGACCACTTTATTATACCATACACAAAAATAAACTCAAATTAGATTAAAGACCTAAACGTGAAACCTGAAACCATAAAATTCCTAGAAGAATACATAGGCAGTAATTTCTTTGACATCAGTCTTAGCAACATTTTTCTAGATTGGTCTCCTCAGCCAAGGGAAACAAAAGCAAAAATAAGCTATTGAGACTACAACAAAATAAAAGGCTTTTTCACAGTGAAGAAAACCATCAACAAAACAAAAAGACAACCTACTGAATGGAAGAAGATATTTGTAAATAATATATCTGATAAGGAGTTACTAGCCAAAATATATAAAGAACTTATGCAACTCAACACCAAAAGAAAACAAAAACAAAAACAAACAACCTGATTTTAAAAATGGCAGAGAATGAATAGATATTTTTCCAAAGAAAACATACAGATGGCCAAAAGACACATGAAAAGGTGCTCAACATCGCTCATCATCAGGGCAATGCAAATCAAAACCACGATGAAATATCCCCTTATACCTCTCAGAATGGCTAAAATAAAAAAAACAAGAAATAACAAGTGCTGGAGAAGATGTAGAGAGAGAAGAACCCTTGTTCACTGTTGGTGGGAATGTAAATTGGCATAGCCACTGTGGAAAACAGTATGGAGGTTCCTCAAAAAATTAAAAATAGAAATACCATATGATCCAATACTTTCACTACTGTGTATTTATCCTCAAAAAAACAAAAACACTAATTTGAAAAGATAAATGCACCTCTAGGTTTATTGCAATATTATTTATAATAACCAAGATATGGATGCAACCCAAGTGTCCATCCATAGATAAATGAATAAAAACGATGTGATATATATATACACAATGGTATATTACTCAACCATAGAAGAGAATGAGACTGTGGCATTTGCGACAACATAGATAGATCTAAAGAGTAATATGCTAAGTGAAATAAGTCAGACTGGGAAAGACAAATACCATATGATTTCACTTATATGTAGAATCTAAAAAACAACAAATGAACAAAGAAACAAACAGACAACAACAACAAATAGACTCTTAAATACAGAGAAAAAATTGATGGTTGCCATAGGGAAGGTAGATTGGAGCAGGGTGGGGGAGATAGGTGAAATAGATAAAGGGGATTAAAAAAAGAAACTTGAAAATGAAGAGCAAATTAAATCCAAAGGAAGCAGAAGAAAGGAAACAATAAAGATAGAAGAATTCAATGAAAGAGAAAACAGGAAAACAATTTTAAAAATCACTGAAGATCAATAAAATTAGTAAACTTCTACACAAACTGACATAGAGAAAAAGAAGGAAAATAAAAATTATCATTATCAGTTATGAAGACAAGTATGTCACTACAGATATTACAAACATTACAAGGATAACAAGGAAACATTAATGAACAAATTTATGGAGATAATGTAGATGAGATGAACAAATTTCTGGAAAGACATAAATCGCCAACTCTCAAGAAGAAATAGATAATCTGAATAGAACTTTATGTATTAAATCAACTAAATTCATAGTTTAAAACCTTGATCATAAAGAAAGTTCCAAACAAAAACCTCCAAAAAACCCAGATGGCTTCAGTAGTAATTTCTACCAAGTGCTTAAGGAAGAAACAGCACCAGGGCGCCTGAGTGGCTCAGTCGTTAAGCATCTGCCTTCAGCTCAGGTCATGATCCCAGGGTCCTGGGATCGAGCCCCGTGCTTCTCCCTCTCCCACTCCCCCTGCTTGTGCTCCCTCTCTCGCTCTCTCTCTGTCAAATAAATAAATAAAATAAAAATAATTGTTTAAAAAATAAAATAAAAAATAAAAAAAGGAAGAAACAGCACCAATTCTACACACTCTTTCAGAAAATAGAAGAAAAGAAACACTACCCAACTCACTTTATGAGACCAGAATAAATACCATAACCAAATAAATTTAAGAAAAGAAAATTAAAGGTCAATATTTCTAATGAACATACAAAAAAAAAAAACTTTAACAAAATATTAGCAACTGGAATCCAGAAATACATAACAAGGACAATACATCATAACCAAGTAGAGTTTTATCTTGAGACTGCAAAGGTGGTTCAACACTGGAAAAATAACCACTGTGATTCAGCACATCAACAGACTTTTTTAAAAGATCATTTCAATAGATACAGAAAAAACATTTGAAAAAATCCAATATACATTCATGATAAAATCCCTCAGCAAACTTTGGATAGAAGGCAACTCCCTCAAACTTATAAAATGACATGTAAGAAAAATTTAATGCTGATTTCATATTAGTGGTGAAAGATGGAATACTTTCCCCAATAAGATCAGGAGCAAGACAAGGAGATCTATTCTAACCACTTCTATTCAACATTGTATTACATGCCCTATTCAGTTCAAATACAGCAAAAACAAAACAAAACAAGGAGAAGTATATGAATTAGAAAAGAGGAAATAAAAATGTATTTTTAGACAACATTATCATCTACATAGAAAAGCCAAACAATAAAAAAAAAGCTACTAGAATTAGTGAGTTTCGTAAGGTCATAGGATACAAAGTCAATATAAAAATTAATTATATTTCTGTATATAACAGTAAACATTCAAAAGAAATTTTTAAATGCTATTTATAATAGCATCAAAAGTGTACTACTTAGAATATAACAAAATATATGCAAGACTTACACACCGAAAACTATAAAAACATTTAAAGAATAACTAAATAATGCAAAACTATACCATGTTCATATATCAGGAGACTCAAGATTGTTAAGATGCAATTTATCCCCAAATTAATGTATACATTTATTTCAGTCCCATTAAAACTTTCAGCTGGAAAAACTGATTAGTTGGTTATAAAATTTATATGGAAATGCAAAGGACCTAGAACAGCCAAAATATTTTTTAATGAAAAACAAAGCTGGAAGATCCATAATACCTTATTTCAAGATTTACTGTAATTCTATAGCAGAGGGACACATGGGTGGCTCAGTTGGTTAAATGTCTGCCTTTGGCTTAGGTAGTGATCCCAGGGTCCTGGGATCAAGTCCTGCATCAGGCTCCTTCTCAGTGGGGAGCCTGCTTCTCCCTCTGCCTGCTGTCCCCCCTGCTTGTGCACAATCTCTCTCTCTCTGACAAATAAATAAATAAAAATCTTTAAAAAAAATAATAATAATTCTATAGCAGAGTTTCACAACCTCAATGCTATTAACATTTTCATCTGGATAATACTTTGTTGGTGGCGGCTGTCTGGCCTCCACCCACTAGATGCCAGTAGCACTCACCTCTAGTAGTGACAATCAAAAATGTCTCCAGACATTGCCAAGTGTTCCCTCCCCCCAGGGAGGCAGATTGCCCCAGTTGAGAATCACTGAACTACAGTAATTGATACAGCATGGTAATGTTGCAAGGTTATACACATAAATTACACAGACAGAAGACAGTCCAGAAATAGATCCACATATATATGGTCAATTGATTTTGGACAAAGGTGCCAAGGTAATTCAATGAGGAAAGGGTAGTCTTGTCAACAAATAATGCTGGAAAAATTGGGCATCCATATGAAAAAATATATATAGGCCTGGAACTACCTCGCCCAAGAGACAAAAGTCACCTAGACATGCATCAAAGATGTAAATCAAAGAACTGAAACCATAAAATTCTAGAAGAAAACAAATGAGAAGACCATTTTGAACTTAGTTAAGGCAAAGTCTTCTCAGAATACAAAAGGTAAAAGTCATAATACAAACTCCACAGAGAAAATGAAAAGACAAATCACAGAATGGGAGAAAATATTTTTCAAAATACCTATCTTTTAAAGGATTGTAATATACATTTATAACTTAATAACAGAAATACAAATATCTCAACTTTAAAATGGGTAAGCAATTTGAACAAACATTTCTCTAAAGAAGATGTACAGATGGCCAGTAAGCACATGAAAAGATGTTCAGTATCATTAATCACAGAGATATGCAAATTAAACTACAATGAGCTACCACTACACACTCACTAGAATGGCTAAAATAAAGACAGACAAGGCAAAATACAAAGTTAATATACAAAAGTCAATAACTTTCCTATATACCAGAAATAAACAATTGAAATTTGAAATGAAAAATACAACACTATTGGGAGCTTGTGAAGATGGCAGAGTAGAAGGACCCTGAGCTCACCCTGTCCCACATTTACAAGTAGATATCATCCACATCCAAGTCAATAAACTGGAGAGTGATCCTAGGCCTGGCAGAACAAACTCCACAACTAAGTATAGAGAAGAAGCTACATCTGAAAGATTGGGACAGTCAGGAAGGTAGAGGAGGCTGCCCACAGGAGGGAGGGAGCTGGGCATGAAGAGGGCAGAGAAATGGGCCCTCGCACCAGGGAGGTTACACAGGGAAGACTAATCCACATAGCGTTTGGCTTTAAAAATCAGAGGGGCTGAATTCCATTAGTTTGTATAACCAGTGGGACTTGAAGCCTGGAGCTTTAAAAGCCAGTTGACAGCACTGGGCAAGGCCAGAGGGCAAGTGATAGCTGAGGTGTGGCCCTTAAAGAGAGCAGACTGCAGAGATGAGCCAAAATAGAAATGGCATTTTATTTCTATTTTATATGAAAAAAGTCTCTGTGCTTATGCTGGTACTTGGGGGAGGAAATGGTACCTTCCAGGTCCCTTGTTTTTGAAGAAGCCCACTAACATGCTCCAAAATCAGTATGAACAGATCTGTCTCCTGTTTGGAAGGTACCATTTCCTCCCCCAAGTACCAGCATAAGCACAGAGACACTTCCCCAAAAGTGGGGCTGCATAGACACTTGCTACCTAATCTGCTAGCAGTGCACTACACAAATGAATGAGTTCTCCTGAGGACTCGCCCACTCCAAGCCTGCTAGACTCAGCCCTGGGTTCAGGGCAAATTTTGTTAAAGACATGCAGGCACCCTGCCCAACCACTGAGTGCACAGCTGCCATCAGGCAGGGCACACATCCACTGTGCTGTGCCTAGCCATGCATCCCCAGTCACTGAGGGCGCTGCACCCAGCTCCAAGCCCCCAGCTGCCATCTCACACCCCCAGAGCCATGGAGCACATGCCCAACACTCCTTAGCACACAGTGCTCAGTTGCTCACCCACACCTAACTCCATGGGCCACACTGCATGCCCTCAGCCACTGTAGTGTGCTACACCCAACCTCACACACCTGGCCAACCCAGCACACAGCCTCCAGATGCCACATTGCTTCAGGGGATCCAGCATAGGACTAGTGGCCCAGCACAAATTTTGCTAACACTGCCCCCCTGCTCCCAAGTTCCCTAGTGGCCACACCGCTTCAGAACTGGCCTACCTGGATCTCACTAACAACACAGAGAACAAATACAGCCCACAACAGGCAGAGAGAATGCAGACAACTGCATTAAAAGGTAGGGTGACAGACACAAGAACAGGGTATAAACAATACACATAGGAGACTCTCTTGAAGTGCCAGGTTCTGGTGAACAGGGGACACTGCATTACAAGGCACTCCAGGATTTCTTCTTAAAATCACTACTTTCAAGAGCAGAAGACACAGCTGACTTTCTTAACACAGAGAAACAGACACAGAGAGGCAGATAAAATGAGGAGACAGAGAAAATTATCCCAAATGAAAGAACAGGATAAGGCCACAGCCAGACATCTAAGCAAAAAATAGAAGTAACATGCCTGATAGAGAATTTAAAGCAATGATCATAAGGATAATCACTGGACTTGAGAAAAGAGTAGAAGACATGAGGGAGACACTTAACACAGAGATGAGGAATAACATAGCAGAGATAAAGGGCACAAAAAATGAAATGAGAAATATGCTTGATAAAATGAACAGTAGGATGCAAGAAGCAGAGGAATGAATTAGCAACCTAGAAGACAGAGTAATGGAAAGTAATCAAGCTGAACAAAAGAGAAAAAAATTATGCAAAACAAGAATAGACTTAGGGAACTCAGTGTCTCCATCAAACATAATAATATTCATATTATAGGAGTCCCAGAAAAAGAGGAAAGGGGGCAGAAATTTTTTTTTATTTTATTATGTTATGTCAGTTATCATACAGTATATCATTAGTTTTTGATGTAGTGTTCCATGACTGTTTGCATGTAACACCCAGTGCTCCATGCAATACGTGCCCTCCTTAATACCCATCACGGGGCTAACCCATCCCCCCACTCCCCTCCCCTCTAAAACCCTCAGTTTGTTTCTCAGAGTCCATATGCACACCAGTGTTCATAGCAGCAAAGTCCACAACAGCCAAACTGTGGAAAGAGCCGAGATGCTCTTCAACAGACAGATGGATAAAGAAGATGTGGTCCATATCTACAAATGGAATATGACTCAGCCATCAGAAAGGATGAACACCCAACTTTTACATCCACGTGGATGGGACTGGAGAAGATGATGCTCAATGAGACAAGTCAAGCAGAGAAAGACAATTATCACATGGTTTCACTTATTTGTGGAACATAAGGAATAGCATGGAGGACATTGGGAGAAGGAAGGGAAAAATGAAGGGGAGGGAATCGGAGGGGGAGGGGGAGAAAATTCATTTGAAGAAATAATAGTTGAAAACTTCCCTAATCTGGAGAAGGAAACAGATATCCTATTCCAGGATGCACAGAGGGCCCTCAACAGAATCAACAAAAGCAGACCCACACCAAGATATATTGTAATTAAATTTGCAAATATCGTGATAAAGAAAAAAGTTTAAAAGCAGCAAGACAAAATAAGTCATTAACTTATAAGGGAAAACCCATAAGAGTAGCAGGAGATTTTTCAAAATAAACTTTGCAAGACAGAAGGGAGTGACATGGTATACTCAAAGTGCTAAATGGGAAAAAGCTGCAGCCAAGAATACCCCATCCAGCAAGGCTATCATTCAGAATAGAAGGAAACATAAAGAGTTTCCTAGACAAACAAAAACCAAAGGACTTCATGACCACTAAACCAGCTCTGCAAGAAATGATAAAGATTGGAGCAGAAAAAAATGATTAGAAACTGAAAAAAAAAAAGAAAAGAAAAAAACATAGAACAGATCAATGGAACAAGGAGCTGGTTCTTTGAAAAACAACAAAACTGACAAACCTCTAGGCAGACTTATTAATAAAAGAAGAGAAAGGACTCAAACAAAATCACAAATGACAGAGGAGAAATAATAAGCACCACCACAGAAATAAACAATCTTAAGAAAATATTATGAAAAGCTATAGGCCAACAAATTGGACAACCTAGAAGAAATGGTTAAATTCCTAGAAATATAAACTACCAAAACTTAAAAAAGGAAGTAGAAAATTTGAACAGACTGATAACCAGCAAAGAAATTAAATCAGTAATCAAAAAACTCCAACAAACAAAAGTCCAGGACCAGATGGCTTCACAGGCAGATTCTACCAAACATTTAAAGAAGATTTAATACTTATTCTTCTTTTTTAAAGATTTTATTTATTTATTTGACAGAGAGAGAGAAAGCACAAGCAAGGAGAGTGGCAGGTAGAGAAGGAGAAAGAGGCTCCCCACTCAGCAGGGATCCTGATACAGGACTTGATCCCAGGACCCTGGGATCATGACCTGAGCCGAAGGCAGATGCTTAACCGACTGAGCCACCCAGCCGCCCCCCAATTCTTCTTAAACTATTGCAAAATACAGAAAAGGAAAGAAATCTTCCAAAATCATTTCATGAGGCCAGCATTACCCTGACACCAAACCCAGATAAAGACACCACTAAAAGAGAGAACTACAAGTCATTATCCCTGATCAACATACAGGCAAAAATCCTCAACAAAATACTAGCAAACTGAATTCAAAAATACATTTAAAAAAATTATTCACCATGATCAAGGGAGATTTATTCCTGGGTTTCAAGGGTGACTCGGTAGTCACAAAACAATCAATGTGATACATCACATTAATATGAGAAAGGATAAGAACCATATGATCATTTCAATAGATGCATAAAGAGCATTTGACAAAGTACAACATCCATTCATGATAAAAACCCTCAACACAATAGGTTTAGAGGGAACATACCCCAACATCATAAAGGCCATCTATGAAAAACCCATTGCTAACATCATCCTTAATGGGGAAAACTGAAAGCTTTTCCCAGAAGGTCAGGAATAAGACAAAGATGTCCACTCTCACCACTTTTATTCACCATAGTACTGGAATTCCTAGCCACAGCAGACAACAAAAAGAAATAAAAGGACTCCAAATTGGTAAGGAAGAGATAGAACACTCACTATTTGCAGATGACATGATACTTTATATAGAAAACCCTAAAGACTCCACTAAAAAACTGCTAGAACTGATAAATGATTGAGTAAAGTTGCAGGATACAAAATCAATCTAGAGAAGTCTGTTGTATTTCTATACACCAATAATGAAACAGCAGAAAGAGAAATTAAGAAAACAACCCCAATTTATAATTGCACTCAAAATAGTAAGATACCTAGGAATAAACCTAACCAAAGAGGTGAAAGACATGTACTCTGAAAACTATAAAACACTGATGAAAGAAACTGAAGATGACACAAAAGTATGGAAAGACATTCCATGCTTATGGATTGGAAGAACAAATATTGTTAAAATGTCTATATTACCCAAAACAATTTACAGATTGAATGCAATCCCTATCAAAATACCAAAAGCATTTTTCATAGAACTAGAATAAACAATCCTAAAATCTGTATGGGAGCACAAAAGACCCTGAATAGTCACAGCAATGTTAAAAAAGAAAAGCAAAGATGTGATGAGTACTGGGAGTTACACACAACTAATGAATTGTTGAATACTACATCAAAAACTAATGATGTACTATATGTTGGCTAATTGAACATAATTAAAAAAAAGAAAAGATGGCGGCATCACAAGTGCAGACTTCAATTTATATTACAAAGCTATAATGATCAAAACAATATGGTACTGGCACAAAAATAGACACATAGATCAATAGAACAGAAAAGAAAACCCAGAAATTAATCCACAAATATATGGTCAATTAATCTTCAACAAAGCAGGAAAGAATGTCCAATAGAAAAAAAGCCAGTCTCTTCAACAAATGGTGTTGGGAAAACTGGACAGCAACGTGCAAAAGAATGAAACTGGACCACTTTCTTATATCATACACAAAAATAAATTCAAAATGGATTAAAGACCTAAATTTGAGACCTGAAGTCACAAAAATCCTAGAAGAGAGGACAGGCGGTAACCTCTCTGATATCACACTTAGTAAGTTTTTTTCTAGATATGTGTCCTGAGGCAAGGGAAATAAAAGCAAAAATAAACTATTGGCACTACATCAAAATACAAAACTACACAGCAAAGGAAACAATCAACAAAACTAAAAGGCAATCTACAGAATGGGAGAAGATATTTGTAAATGACATATCTGATAAAGGGTATCCAAAATATATAAAGAACTTATAAAACTCAACACCAAAAAAAAAAATCCAATTAAGAAATGGGCAGAAGACATGAACAGACTTTTCTCCAAAGACATCCAGAAGGCCAACAAGACACATGAAAAGTTCATCATTATCACTTACCATCAGGGAAATGCAAATCAAAACTACAATGAGATAACACCTCACACCTTTCAGAATGGCTAAAGTCAACAACACAAGAAACAACAGGCATTGGTGAGGATGTGGAAAAAGGGGAACCCTCTTGCACTGTTCGTGGGAATGCAAACTGAGGCAGCCACTCTGAAAAACAGTATGGAGTTTCCTCAAAAAGTTAAAAAAATAACTACCCTATGATCCAGCATTCGCACTACTGGATATTTACTCAAAGAATACAAAAACACTAATTCAAAGGGATACATGTACCCCTATGTTTACAGTGGCATTATTCACAATAGCCAAGATATGGAAGCAGCCCAAGTGTCTGTGGACTGATGAACAAATAAAGATGTGGTATATATACAGTGGAATATTATTCAACCATAAAAAATGAAATCTTGGGACGCCTGGGTGGCTCAGTCGGTTAAGCGTCTGCCTTCGGCTCAGGTCATGATCCCAGGGTCCTGGGATTGAGTACCGCATCAGGCTCCCTGCTGAGCAGGGAGCCTGCTTCTCCTCTGCCTGCTCTGCCTGCCCCTTCCCCTGTTTGTGTGTGCGGTCCTCTCTCTCTGACAAATAAATAAAATCTTTTTTAAAAAATGAAATCTTGCCATTTACAATGACATGGATAGAATTAGAGGGTATAATGCTAAGCGAAATAAGTCATTCAGAGAAAGACAAATGCCATATGATTTCATTCATATGTGGAATTTTAAAAACAAGCAAAGGGAAAAGAGAGACAAATCAAGAAATGGACTCAATTATAGGGAAGAAACTGATGGTTACTGGAGGGGAGGTGGGCAGGGGGATGGGTGGAATAGGTGATGGGGATTAAGGAGCGTTCTTGTGATGAGTACCAGGTGTTATATAGAAGTGGTAATCACTATATTGTACACCTGAAATCAATATAATAGTGTACGCTAACTATCCTGCATTAAATAAAAAACTTAATTAAAAGAAAAAGAAGTAAGTGTGAGTGGCTCTAGGTTTTGTGTTCTGGAAGGATGTGAAGAGAAATAAAGTTGAGCTAAACACAGGAAAGTAAAGTTTATCTGTAATGTTTTATTTACTTCATTAAATATATCTGAAGCAGAAATGACAAAATGTTAACACTTGTTCATTCTGAACAGTATATATGTATTTACTTGCTCATTGTTTTAGACACTTCTCTGAGTTTCTAAATATTTTAAAGTCTTCAAAATTAAAAAATAAGAAACAAGAAATGATAAATTCATAATAAATTTGAGCAAAATAAAGAAATAGAAATTAAAATTATAAATAGCAAGTTCCCTGTATACCAGCCATAATAAATTAGCAGAAATGATAGAAAGACCCCCTTCACAAAATTAAAAGCAAAACATAAATTTTACTATTATACACTCTATACAAGTAGACATATAGAGGGTCAGATTCCATACAGCTGGTAATTAGAAGAGCTGAGGTAATAAAAAAATTTTTTAAGCTACAAAAATATTAAACTTTGTAACTAGGACAGAGTCAGGCTACAAAATATGGAAATTAGATAAATCCCAAAGAGAATCTACTATATATATAACAATTTACACATATTAAATGTGACATCACAGAACAGTGGGAAAGGATTATTCAATATTTATTATTGTGAAAAATTGAAAGGGAAAACAACTTAGAAAATTACCTCATACCGCACACCAAAATAATTCTGGAAGGATTAAATAAATATAAGCAATAAAATGAAAAAAATCCATTTAAGCACTTATCTAATTTGGGTAGGGAAAACTTACACATAAATTCATCAGAAAAAAATAAATGGAAAGATATAATTACATAAATGTTAATTTGTGCATAAAAGTTCATTTAAAACACAAACCTGGGAAATATTTTCCACATATACCACAGAAGAAAGGTCTAATGTCTATTAAATGTATACATTGTCCATACAAATGAATAAGAAACATATAAGTTCTCAATAGAAAAATTATACAGGTCATGAGTATATGTTGATAGGAAGGGAACAAAAGTGACCAAGAAACCCAAGACAATATTCATGCTCAGTATAATAAAAGAAACATATTAAAACAGTAAAATATCATTTAGCCTCTATTATACAGGCAGATTTTAAAAGAATGACAATAACCAGTTTTGGTATAGGTGTATGAGCAGAAATTGTCCATCTTACACAGTGAGACAACTTCACACATATATCAAGAGCCTTTAAAAAATTGAATCCTCAGGTCCAATAATGCCTCTTATAAAAACCCATCTTAAAAAAATCATTTATTCAACAAATATCTAGTAAGGATCTACAATGTATCATACATTGCTCTAGGTACTGGGAGATACAATAGTGAATACAAAGTAAAGAAAAATCTCTGTGCTCAAGGGGCTTACATTTTAATACAAAGATCCGGACAATAAATTGGAACATATCCTAACTATTAGGTATGATACAGATCAGGAGAAAAAATAAAGCAAGAAAAGAGAGAGTGAGTGTTGGAGAAGGGTTTGCATTTTTATGGATAATTGTTATAGAAGACCTTATGGAGGTAATATTTGAATAAGACCTAAAAGAGGTGAGGTTCAAAGAAGCAAAGATTTATGCATAAAGGTATACATTGCAGGGCTATTCGTGGTAACTTAAAATTAAAATAATTTAAATGACTCATACAGGATCTGTTAGATAAAGTAGGTACAAATTGTACACCTGAAAATTGTGAAGCCATTAAAAATTGTCTGAAAGCTGGTGAATGACATAGTGAAATGCTCACAGTACAATACCAATGGAGAAGCCAGATATGAAATAGTACATATAAGGTATGATCCCAATTATGTAAACATGGAAACATCCTGGAGGAAGCAGAGCAAGTTGTCTTTGGATAAGGTAATGAGGGTGATTTGTGTTTTCTCTCCATTTTTAAAAATTTTCTTTTTTCTTTTTTTAGATTTTTTTTTATTTATTCATGAGAGACAGAGGAGGAGAGAGAGAGAGGGAGAGAGAGAGAGGGAGAAGCAGAGGGAGAAGCAGGCTCCCAAGGAGCAGGGAGCCCGATGTGGGACTCGATCCCAGGACCCCGGGATCATGACCTGAGCCGAAGGCAGACGCCCAACCATCTGAGCCACCCAGTGAAAATTTTCTGTTATGAGGCTGTCTCATTTTATGAATAGAAAAAAATAGAAGTAGATATTACAGTCTTAAGGAAGATGAATAAATGTACAAAATTTGTTAAATGGTGGTGCTAATCAGCCATGACCAGAATACTGGGTCCAGCTTTGGATATTATGTATTAAGGGTGATACTGAAAACTTCAGCATCTCCTATAGAAGATACTCAAAATATATGTCATATGAGCTCAAGAATTGGGAATATATGGACTGGAGAAAAGATAAAAAGAACAATCTTTAAACTTTTGAATGGCTAATTACAGGGCAAGGAAATAGACATTAGCACTCCTGTTGCTCCAAGGAGCAACGCATGGGTTGGATTAAGAAGACAGATTTCAGGTCAGTCAGTATGAAGGAGAACTTGCTAACAATCACAGTTATCAGGTGGTATTAAGCAACCTTTCCTGGAACTATTCACACTGAAAATAAATGACCATATGTACTGGTTGATAAGACTGCGATTATATGATTGGTAAGGACCCTGCTATTTCTGAGCTCCTCTTGTACTATTTTAAAAAGTTACTTTATGCTATGATCACTTACATAATTCCACCCCCATCCACCTCCCCTTCCCTTCAAAAAAATCTATGTAATACTTGATTCCTTTTAAGAAATCATTTTTAAACAGAAAAGTACCCTTCAAAATATACATCCTGGAGATTTTTTATTCTTCCTTCTGTATATACTGAGGAGACATTGTGTATAAACATCAATACCTTTAAAATCATGTTTTAAGTATTAAAAAATGTTTTTCTATTACCAACCAATATTTCCCTTTACCATATATCTTCCCCCTAGGAACAGACTGTCTGGACCACTACATTTCAGAATATGAGATAATCATCTTGCCTCTGTTCCACAGTATCCCGCACCATTTTCTTTGCAGTGTCCTTAGTTCATTTTAAAACCAGCTGTGGTGAAAATATCACCCAGTACACAGTTACTACAGATTTTAGAACATAGTCAGTTCTTTTCTTAACTTTCAGAAGAGTGATGATTTCAGCAATCTCAGGAATAGAATGAGGAAAGGGCATTCCTGTGATCTCTTCTAAGCCCTATGAATACTTCCACCAAAATTAGCAACCTTCAGAATTCCATATAAAATCCTTAGTGTTGCTTAAATAAGTGACTGAGCCTGAACTACCAGCACAAGACCATGAGGATGTAGTAAAGAATAGAGCATAAACTATAGAATCTTTCAGCTGGGCCTAGTCCAGTCTGTAATTTACAGAAGCTCAAACAAGTGATTTGTTACAAGAAACTAAGTCAGTATCCAAACCAAGACTAGAATCTAGACTAGGCTATCCGAAATCTCATTTTCAGAGAGATTTTTAATATCCAATCTTCATTTTTTTTTTCTTATCAAGTGTGTGTTTCTCTAACTTGTAGAATGGGGAGAATGAAGATCTGGGAAGAGTGCTGACTCATTGAGAATTTCAGTTAAGCAACATGACATATAACCTGGTTTCAAATAAGCCTGTGCTTTTGTGGACATGAGACTAGAGGGACTCTTACATTTCCTTAAAGCACTATCATCTGCCAAAAAACAGCAAAATGGATATGATCATCCAGTCTTTTATTAAGCACTGTGAGCGTCATAATGGGAGGACTATTAGAAACTGGGTGTTGTTTGTCAAGTACACAGTCCTGCTGAAAAGTCTAATAATGGTAACCACACCTTCCTTCTTAAAGCAGTATATTTTCCTCTATACAGGAATCACAATGTACAACTACATAATTCAACAGTTTTAGAATAATGTCTATCTCACTACCTAAACCATGAACCCAAAGGTGGCAACAACCATGTTTTTTGGTCACCATTATATTCTCCATGTTTAGAAATGGTATGTACTCAATAAATATTTGTCCAACTGATGAATAAGACCTCTCCACTCTTGGCTCTTTCATAATAATGTATTCTCCAATGTTCCTTCCACACACCTCCCCTCTCCTCTGTAGCCTTCACACAAGCTCATCTTTGTTTTCCCATATCCTAAAGCATAAGCATTCCCCAAAGAAGAGATCTTTGGATCCCTTCCTTACACTTCAAGTACTGCCTCTATATCAAAGACTCTCAAATCACTCTCTCCAGCTGACTTATTTTGAGAGCTCTAATTCCACATTTCTTTCAACTGTACCCAGTACCTTTTGCTGGGCTGTGTGACCTCAGTCAAATAAAGTGACTCCCCATATCAGGATCAGTTAACTTATCCATAAAATAAGGGTGTTGCCTCTCTACTGCATATAGAAGAAAGTTCTAATTCTCCAAGCCAGCATTTAATATTATTTACAGCCAAACTCTCTACCTATTTTGCCAAATATTTCTTACATACTTTTACCATACATTTTACTCCAACATAACTAAGCTCCTCACTGTTCCTAATACATGTCCTCTGTTTTTCTGGCCTCTTCCTAGAACACCAAACTGCACCTCCAAAGTTTGCTTAATCTTTGAAGCCCAGTTCAAACACCACTTCTGGGAAGCTGCCTTTGATCTCCTTGCATACCCTTATTTTATGCGTGCGGATTACATCCTCCTAAAATTATAGTTGTTTGTACATTTCTTCTCTTACTTGACTGTGTCATCTTGGACAGCAGAGGCTATTCCTAAATCAGCCTGTATCTCCCACGTCGCCTTTGGTTCATAGCACTTAGTAACCTTATACTGAATGGATTCAGTTTAGGCTATATCAGTCATCCTACTTAAAAAGACTTTGATCAATCCCTGTGTTTCTGAAATAAACATCAAAATCCTTACAATGGCCACTTCGGCCACATCAGCTTTTGTTCAATTTTTCAAATTCACTATACATCTCAAGGCCCTCATGTGTGCTCTTCTCTTCATCTACAAAACTGCTCTACCCTCACGATAACCCTACCCCACCTCCATGTCTCTACTCACCCTTAATATCACTTCCTCGAGGAAGCTCTTCTTAAACCCCACACGAGATCAGTTTTTTTCTGTTATATACCTTCATAGCCCCACCCTCATACTTTTCCTTCATAGCATTCACTACTGACTGAAATAACAGTTGTGTGAGTATCTGATTTACGGCCTCTTCCCCAACAGACTATAAGTTCCAAGTAAGCAAAGGCCATGTCTGGTTTGCTCACCCTTGTATTATTGGCATGGTGCTTATTATCTACATAGTGCTTAACCACATCACTGAATAAACGTTGAACCACTGAATTGATGAACAATTGATTTAAAGGTAAAGACTTGGGACTTAGGGCATATAAAATCTTTGCCTGGCTTGCTATAATTCCTTTAAAATAAAATTGGGATTCCAGGTAAATTGGCCTTATATTCACTATCAGAAATTTATAAAATAGGATAAATACTGCCTCCCAAACGCTGGAAGGAAACCAAAATTACCTTTCTTTAATGAATGTATGGCTCCACAAGGCATAACTAACACCAAGTGACTTGCTCATTCACTTAGTGAACATTTATTAAACAACTACTCAATGCCACACACTAGGATAGTGGCTGATAGTACAATAAATTGGAGTGACAATTTACTTGCTTGGAATATATAATCTAAGAGGTGCATTTATAAAAGCTTAAAAAAAACTTTATGACAGTCACAACAAGTGATGCTACTTTGAAAGGATATTAAGTTCTTTGTCAAAGGAGACATTTAACCTGATGGTGAAAAATCCTTTGGCAAAAATGACTTTGAAATTACAACTGGGCCAAATCTGGGCCTCTTAAATTACTGGTAGCCTAGACTAGTGCTGTTCAAAGTGTGGTCTACAGATCAATGACTGTCTGCAAACTATTATTGCCAGGCAGTAATGACCTAGGAGCAGAAATTCAAAATAATCACTTATAAAATATTATAGCAATTTAAAAAATATTTTTATGTCTGTTGAATCTAGTAATAAAAATATGAGCTTATATTTTCTTTTCTTTCATTTTCTAATAATTCATAATGTATTTTACTAAAGTAACAGTCTGTGATGGATAGGAAAATTTTTCAAAACTGGTCTTTGAACAAGGTAGTTTGAAAAGCACTGGAACAGCAGACTCAGGATTACCTGGTAGTTTGTTAAAATGGAAAATCTCACGTTGTACCCCCAGACCCTCTGAGTCAGAATTAGCATTTTAACAAGATCCCCAGGAGACTCTTTTGCACATTAAACTTTGAGAAACACTGGCCTAGATGATTTCTGAAGCCCTTACAACCCTGAGAGCTTATAATTTACTTCAGAGAGAGGAGCTGAAAGACCCTTGGTGATACAATCCACCTCATCATTTTTAGATGGAAAAACTGAGGTCCATGGAGAGGTACTCAGGTGTACAAGGTAACCGACAAATTACAGAGCTAGGAATAAAACTCAAGTTCCCTAACACCCAGGTCAGTTCTCCACTCTAACACGCTGGTGCTCACTCCTATCCCATCCACTCTCTGCACCATCCCCTCAGTGATGTCATTGTTTTTGAGATACTTTCTGATACAAGAATTTATTCTTCTACCTTCCATATACTGTGTGAACCTTGAATCACCACTATTTCAAGTGTCTCCTTTATGATAACTGCCCTAAATCCCTGTTGCTCAAATCTTCCCACATGCCCATTGTCTGGCTGCTATATGGACATTCTGGGGCTTCAGAAGGACTAGGACTAACTGATTTCTGGTCTTTATGGGGGAAAAACAGAGCTTCTTTGTTCGCATGAGTCCACTTGATACCAAATAGCAAGCTTTTCCAAGGAAGAGAACATACACTATCAAGGCTGCTTTAGAAAGCTAAGTATGCTCAGTTTGTGACTGACAAACAAGAGAATGGGATACTGGGTCATATTAATAAAAGTCTAGCTTCCAAAATGAGGCAAACGATGATCCTTTACTTGTGATCTTGTCAGTTCTGAGGCTTTGAGGGGAGAGGTAGGACTGCTGTCTTCACTGTCTGAAGAGCTATTATTAAGAAGAAGCAAATTTGTTGCAGCTAGTCCCAAAGAAGCAATGAATACAAGTTACAGGGAGAGAGACCTTGGTTTATAATGGCGATTACTTTCTGGCAATCAGAATTGCTCGAAGATAAAAAGAGCCATCTAATGAGCTCTCTGTCACTGCAGGGAGATCAAATAGAAATTAGTCAATGAATTGAATGCTTAGGACAAATTGAAGAACTGGGTGGAGAAGTATAGCTTAATGACCTTCCAGTTCCAAGGTTTTTAATATTCTAAAATTTTCAGGACAAGGTGACTCTAAGCTCTCAGAAAATAAGAGCAAGATTCGGTCCTGAAAAAAGCAGTCTTTTGCTGGATGTGAGATGGATGAGGTTATGACAGTGAAAAAGTGAAGTCTTTCCAGGTAGCCTTTTCAAAGGAAAGCAGGCTGGCCAAGGAAAGCCTTTTGGGCAGCTTCTCCAGGAAACCCAGGTGAGGCTTGGTTCCACAATGGCCAGCCACTATGCCCCAATTTAAGTTCCTGTTACTTTACACAAAGGCTAGGCTACTACTTTCCAATTTTTTTTCTTTTTTTTGTCAAGCAGTACCCTCCCTATCACACCTACACACCTAACCAGCAAAGGCACAAAATTTTCCCCAAGAAGGCAGTAGTGCTTAATGGTCAAGACCATGCATTCTAGAACCAGGTTGCCTGTGTTTTAATTCCCAACTGGGACATGTAATTACTCTGTAACCTTGGACAATTACTTAACCTCTCTGTGCTTCAGTTTCCTCATCAATAAACCAAGAATAATAATAGTATCTGCTTTGTAGTGTCGGTGTAAGAACACACATTAAACCCTCAGCCTAAGATCCAAAACATACGAGGCACTCAACAATGTTAGCAATTTGTATTGTTGATGTGATAATTACTACCATGGGCATGACAGTGTTGCTAACTCAAAATGCTCCCATCAAGCAACCAGATCCCTTCTCCTACCAGTTCAGAGAGGCTATACTACAACAGCTTCAGCCAGTCTTTGCCTAGCTCCAGACATCCAGAACCTACTGATCCTCAATAAACCATACAATTCGCAGCAGGAATCCTGGCTTCTCACCCTGCTCTAAATCCAAAAGCCACCCCTCCCCCAGTCCTCCTGCCTATGCCACCCTCAGCCACAATTAGAGGACCAGCAAACTGGGAAGCCAATTCCAGACAAACCATCAGGTGTTTCTTTCTTCTCAAGGACACAGCTGGACTTATACCATGCCTGCCAGTGGGATGGGTAGGGTATCTGAATCCCTGGTCTAGCCTGTCTATTCAACTACCTAGGATGGGGAGTGGGCAGGCAATGGGGCTTCCCACAGGGAAGCAAGAGAAGCCTCCCAAGTTTGTAAAGGAACTCAGGCCCAACCCCACAATGAACCCCTTAAAGGAAGGGGGGAGGTCTCAAGCTGCTTTCAAAAGAAGCAGTTATTTACAACTTTCCACTCAGTTGCATCTGGGAAAGGTAAAAGGGAGATGGGGAAAAAGGCTGCATGGTATTCTCCCTCTTTCTCAATTTCAGCAGTGAGAAACAGCTGCAGAGAAAGAGTTAAATGAGGAAGGAAGCTCCAGCCATTACCCCATCCCCGTGCCTAGGGCTGTCTGGGGGGTCATGACTGTGCTGTCTGCTCTGGCTAGGGGACACTGGGTGGCCTTCTGCAGCAGCTGCCGGGGCCCCCCAGGCAATTTGCAAGGTCAAGGCTGACCTGTTTCCAAAAAGGAACAAAACAATTCACTGACAATGAAGCAAATCGCGCATACACCACATCACAACCCCCCTCCCCAAATCAGGTTTTACCCCAGTGCCTCCCTGCCCAGATGCCAACTCTGGGCTTCCACCAGCCCCACTGGGGAACCCAGGATAGCATCACAGCTGCAGAGCTTGTCTCGCCTCCCCGGCCAACCCAAGGAGATTCTCAGTACGGGGGAGAGATGCTATCGCTAAAGGAGACCTGAGCTTGGGGGAGGGGGAAGGAGGGACATCTATGTTCCTTACCAAGCGCCACAGTCACTTCCCCGAGGCAGAGAGAAGAGAAGGATGAATGAATTGAAACAAGTTGGAGATTGAGTCCTCACAGAGCTCGGCTTCCTCTTCTCTTTCTCTGGGTCTCTCTCCTGGTCCCTCTCTCGTCTCTCTGGTTTGCTCGCTAGCTTGCGCGCGCTCACGCTCTCCTCTCCCTCTCTCTCCTCCCCCTCTCCCTCTCTCTTTCTCCCGCCTCTCCCTATCTCTTCTCTCTTCCCTCCTCCCCTCCCCCTTTGCTGGCTTTAGATTCACCATTGCCTGGTGCTGAGCACGCGGCTATGCTGGGGCTCCGGAATACAGTGCTGCAAGGCTTTGGATCTGTGGTTGTTTTAGGAAAGACTAAAGTAGTATTTTATTATTTAAGATTTCCAGCAGAGAAATAGAGGGAAGCTCAGAGGGAAGGGGAGGAGCAGAGGAAGCAAGGGGAACAGAAAGAGAGCAAAAGGGTAAGAGCAGTGAATAAGAGGATAAAGGAAGTATGGATTACCATGCTGTGTGTGATGCTTGCTAGCTGCTCCAAGACAGAAAATAAGTGGTCTGTTCCCCTTCTATCCCTATGGGTGTGTCTTCTTAGCTCAGGCTCCAAATAAAGGTTTCACAATCCTGTCTGTTCACATTCCATCTCTGAGGACAGTAATGAGCTAAAAAAATTACATCAAAGAGGTTGTCATTCTCCCTCCACTAAAAAGAAAGGGTTTAGCCACGTTGATTCCTTAACGACCTAACTGCCACCTCCACCCCCCACCAAGTAGAAGTGTGAACCCAATTCAGAACTGTCAATTGGAGCTTCCCTCCAGGCAAAACAGACAAGCAGCCGAACCACAATACTTCCCTTTCAAAAACCTCAGAAGGCAATATTGGTATAGGTGTGTGAGCCTACATGTGAGTTTGCACATGGGGGAATAGGACAGAGAAGAGATTAGTTAAAATATAAAAGAATTGTATTCCCATTTGGGGTAAAAAAAAAAAAAGTAAACTGAGCAAAGTACAGTAACAGTGCAATAGAGGGTAAAGAGACCTAGGCTAAGAACAAAATAAAGGAACTTAGGTTTGAGTCGTGCCTCTCAAAATTGCTCCACTGTGCCTTTGACAAGTTTAATCTGGCTCTCATTGTATCTCCAATGGCAAAATGAATGGTGATAGATGTAGATGATCTTGAAAGACTCTTTGAGACCTAACAATTTAGGCTCTAAGACAGGAAAAATCCCAGGTGAAAGAAATTGATCTGTTGATAGTGAAAAATACACTATCAAATTTCAAAATTTCTCCAAAGATGGGTCCCCAAATGGGACCCCAAATCACATTGGCATGACATTCCATTTTGAATGTTTTAAGGGCAATATGAATATGAGCATATATGTAAAGAGCTGCTCCTAGCCTACATACAATGTTTAGCATAAAAATACTGGCCTCAGTGCATATACAGTGACTCAGACATGGTAGGCATTTAAAATTTTTTCCACAGTGGGCTATTTTTATCCCCCTACCCCAAATTCCCAATACTCTACTCTTGTCCAGTGAGGAATATGTGCTCCACTTCAAATACATACTTCGTCTAAAGCATATACCCATATATTGAGTATAGAGATAGGGATCCATAGGCTCAGAGTCACTGAGCTAAAAGGACCCAGAGAAATAACCATCTCATTATGCAGAAAGAGAAACAGGCCTGCAGAAAAAAATATAGCTCACATAATCTCATAGTGAATCAGGGATAAAATCAAGACCAGCACCCAGTCTGCTGATCCCAGACATAGTATTTTTGTCCACCAAAGCAACAGGTAAGCTTTACATAAAGCAAGTGTATTTGTTTGCATAAATGTCTGTTGGATTTAATGGATTAACAAAATGGCAAAAAGAAGTGTATGTACTGGCATAAGGTTGCTGTGTTATTTTCTAGGTCTGCCATAACAAATTACAATAAATTTGGTGGCTTAAAAACAACAAAAAGATTGTCTCATACCTCTGGAGGCCAACTGAAGTCTGATATCAAAGTGCTGGCAAGGCCAAACTTCCCACCAAAGGCTCTAGAAGAGAATTTTCCCTTGTTTATTCCAGCTTCTGGTAGCTTCTGTCATTCCTTGGCTTGTAGAAGAATCACTCTAATCTCTGCCTCAATCTTCAAATTGTCTTTTCTTCTGTATCTCTGTATGGGCAAATTTCCTCATCTTTTTTTTGTTATAAAGACACCAATCATTAGATTTGGGCCCACCCTAAATCCAGAATGATTTCATCTTGAGATCTTCTGCAAAGATCACACAACCAAATAAGATTACATCCTTAGGTTTTTGGTGGACAGAAATTTGTGGGAGATGCTATTCAACCCACTACAGGGGCCAACTTTTATTTTTGTAAAATAAAGATACTAGCAAATAAAGCATCTATGATATCATCATTTTTAAAGAAAAGATATTTTAATACAAATAAGCTAGATGAAGATATTCTCATAATAAAATTTGTTCTTTAAATTATACAATTTTAGCTCCTTGAAAAATTAATAGCATTTTCATAAATGTTCTCAGTTCACTGCAAACCACAGAAAAACTTTACTAGGACCACTTCTGGTAGTAATAAAGCAGTTTTTATCAAGCCAATCTTGCTGCAGATAACAATAAATTCTGGACAAAAATAAAACAACAATCTGAATGCTTTGGAAAGTGATCATAAGCAAGCATAAATTGGAAGAGAGTTAACAATGGAAGGTTGACAATTGGAAGAAAGGTACAATACTAAGTGAATTTCCATTTTTAAGGAATTTTTGCCTAAGGGCAGGCCCCATGAGGCAGGCCTCAGGCCAAAACAATAACTAAAACTTAGAGAAACTATAAGTGTTGCAGCTGTTAAATGTTTAACAATTGGCTCTTCAGGGAAAAAAAATAAATAAAAGCCTGATTCATAACATTTCCTAATTTCTGTAGTGTAAATATTCCCACCATGGGCAATTCCATCAACATGAAGTTGGGAAGAGGTACAGTTGGCTCTCACAAGCCAGTGCCATTCAGCTACCTAACACAACTGCTCACAGTCCTAGTGGCTTGAAGAACAAGAAGACAAAATTCAGGATAACCACTGAAGTTGGAATGTGATGAGAGAAATTCAAGAATGGTGAGAACAACTCAGTGGGAGATCCCAATTCTGTGTATAAACTGCCCAACCAAATCTCTGTTGGAACCATAAATTATGCGTGTCAGGACAGGTTCAGCCTAAATAAAGCTGAAAGAATTAAACAGTTTTCACTGCTGCTCACCACAAGGGAGAGTTTAGAGTTTCAGTTCAGTTAACTGCCTACAAAAAAAAAAAAAAAGAATTACTTTACAGAGAAATAAAAGAATGTAGAGATCCTACAATATATCATTCACAAAGTTCAGGGTATACTCAAAATTCTAGGAAAAAAAAACACAAAGAAACTGGAAAATATTACCTATACTCAAGAGAAAAGGCAATCAGTGGACAATAGCCCTAAGATGGACCAGATGTTGGAATTAACAGAAAAAAAGTATAAGTCACCCATCATAACTACACTAATGGACATAAAGGAAAATACATTTTAACAAATGAACAAATAGGAACTTATATCAGAGATATAGAAACAATTAAAAAGAATCAGATGCTAGTCACCATACATTACATCTTTAGTTTTTGATGTAGTGTTCCATGATTCATTGTTTGTGAGTGCTCAACTAATGGTGTACTGTATGGTGATTAACATAATAAAATAAAATAATAAAATAAAAAATAAAAAAATAAACAAAAAGATCAATAAAAAAATCAGATGCAAATTCTAGAACTGAAAATTAAAATTTCTGAAACAAAATTAGTTGGGTGGCCTTACCAGCAGACTGGAAATAAAGAGAGAGAGTAAGTTAACTTGAAGACATATTAGTAAATATTATTCAAGCTGAAGTACAGAGAAAGAAAAGATTGAAAAAAGATTAAAAGAGCCTATGTAATCTGTTGGATAATATCAAAATTCTAACCTACATGTAATTGGAGTACCAGAAGGCAAAGAATAAAAGAAGAAGGAAAAATTTTTGAAAAATAATGCCTAAAATATTTCCAAATATAATGAAACATAAATTTGTAGATTCAAGGAACTCAGTAAGCCCCTCACTAAGCAGGATACTACAGCCAGGTAAATCAATCAAACTCTCAAAATCAAATATAAAGAGGAAATCTTGAAAGAATCTAGAAAAAAATAACATACTGAGGAACAACAATACAATTGACTGTTCTCTCATCAGAAAAAAAGTTATCTTTAAAGCGCTGAAATTAAGGAAAAAAACTATCAAAACAGAATTTTACATCCATCAAAATATCCTTCATGGGGGCGCCTGGGTGGCTCAGTCGTTAAGTGTCTGCCTTCGGCTCAGGTCTCAGATATCACAGTGTCCCTGCGTATCGAGCTGCCAGGTCGATCCGGCCTGCGATCGAGCCCCGCATCGGGCTCCCTGCTCAGCAGGGAGCCTGCTTCTCCCTCTCCCACTCCCCCTGCTTGTGTTCCCTCTCTCACTGCTCTCTCTCTAAAATAAATAAATAAAATCTTTAAAAAATATATCCTTCATGAATAAAGGCAAAATAATGACATTTTCAGATAAATGAACATTAGGATGATTTGTTACCAACATATTTATAGTATCAGAAATATTAAAGGAGGGCGCCTGGGTGGCTCAGTTGGTTAAATGACTGCCTTCGGCTCAGGTCATGATCCTGGAGTCCCGGGATCGAGTCCCACATCAGGCTCCCTGCTCAGCAGGGAGTCTGCTTCTCCCTCTGACCCTCTTCCCTCTTGTGCTCTCTCTCTCTCATTCTCTCTCTCAAATAAATAAATAAAATCTTTAAAAAAAAGAAATATTAAAGGAAATTCTTAAGTCTGAAGGTAAATAAAACCAGATGAAAATTTGGACCTTCCTGAAGAAATGAAAAACATTAGAAATGGTAATATGAGGATAAATATAAAATATTTTCTCTTAATTTATTTGCTACATATATATGACAGCTTAAAGAAAAAATTATAACATTGTAATGTACAGTATATAATGTGGATAGACATAATACACATGACAACTATAACATGAATGAGGGACAGGGAGAAGAACTGTATGTTGGCAAGGTCCTTACATTTTACATGAGACAGTACAATATTGACTGTAAGCAAACTTTGATTCATTCTAACAAGTAAATCCTGAACAGACTGAAAAAAAAACATGTTTTGAATCCATAAGAGAGGTGAGGACATAGGGAAAACTGCTGCCTCCAGGACTGGAGAGACATAAAAGTTAATTCAGGGAGTCACAGCTTACCACAGAGGAGACTTCCTCACTGAAACTGCCAAAGAATCTGATGCCATCGTAGGAAAACCTGAATTACAATTGATGAATTGCTTAGAGACTCACTGTGGGCAAGTATGAGAGTTAAAAATCCCAGGGGGACATTAATAGGGAGGCCCTCACAATATTGTGACATTTACCTCCCAGAGCTTGACCAGGTTCTCACAATAAATATTGGAGAAAAATGGGGCGCCTGGGTGGCTTAGGTTAAGTTGGTTAAGTGTCTGCCTTCAGCTCATGTCATGATCCCAGGGTCCTGGGATCGAGGCCCACTTCAGGCTCCCTGCTCGGCGGGTAGACTTCTTCTCCCTCTCCTACTCCCCCTGCTTCTGTTCCTTCTCTCGCTGTGTTTCTCTTTGTCAAATAAATAAATAAAATCTTAAAAAAATATATTGGAGAAAAAATCCCTTGGGCTTCTGGCAGGGGGAGGGAAAAAGGAACCATTTTGAAATATGCCAGAGCACTCTGTTCTTTCTTAACAAGCCCTGCCCTCAGGAGAACCTAGTTAATCGGAGCCTAATCTGCTAGGGTATTATCAGAGTGTAACTGACTAGGGGGGGAAGGAAATACCCAATTCCAATCAGCTCTAGTCTATTGCATGGAAAAAGAAAAATACCCAACTCCAGCCCACTCTAGTCATCCTCTTGTAGGAAGGAAGAAAAGAATTTGTGAAGTTAACAGCCCAGAGACATAGGCTTACTAAAGACTGAGACCTAATCATAGGACAATAGGACACTTCCCCCCACACCTCACCATCACGTTACTAAAGGCCTATATATAGCAGTTCCTTATAGCTAGTCTATCATGTCCAACTGCCAAGAAAAAATTACAAGGCACGCCAAAAGGTGAAAAAACACAATTTGAAGAAACAGAACAAGCATCAGAAACAGGCATGACAAGGATGTTGACATTATTGGACCAGGAATTTAAAAGAACTGTGATTAATACACTAAGGGCACTCATGGATAAAGTAGACAGCATGCAAGAACAAATGGGCAATGTAAGCAGAGATGGAAATCCTAAGAAAGAACCAAAAAGAAATGCTAGAAATCAAAAGTACTGTGCCAGAAATGAAGAATGCTTTTATGGGCTTAGTAGACTGGACACAGCTGAAGTACGAATCTCTGCAATAGGGGATATAGCAATAAAAACTCCAAAACTGAAAAGCAAAGAGAACAAAGACTGCAAAAAAAAAAAAAAAAGAATACAATATCCAAAGATTTGGGACAACTACAAAAATCGTGACATATGCATAATGGGAATAACGTACAGAAGAAAAAGAAAAAGGAATGAAAGAAATATCTGAAACAATAATGACTGAGAATTTCTCCCAAAATAATGTTAGACCCCAAACTACTGATCCAGGAGCTCATAGAACACTATACAAGAAAAATGCTCTCCACAAAAAAAAAACTACACCTAGGCATATCACTTTCAAACTACAGAAAATCAAAGATAAAGAAAAAAATCATGTTTTAATTACTATAGCTTTATAGTATAGTTTGAAATCAGAAAGTGTGATGTCTCTGGATTTGTTCTTCCTCAAGATTGTTTTGGCTATTTGGGATCATTTGTAGTTCCAAAGAAATTTTACGATGGTTTTCTATTTTGTGAAAAATGTCATTGGAATTTTAATAGGGATTGCATTATATATATGGATGGCTTCGGGTAGCATGGACATTTTAACAATATTAATTCTTTCAGTCCATGAACACAGAATATCTTTCCACTTATTTGTGTTTTCTTCAACTTCTTTCATCAAAATTTGCAGTTTTAATTGTACAGATATTTCACTTCCTTGGTGAAACTTATTCCTGGTATTTTACTGTTTTTGATACTTTTGTGAATGGGATAGTTTTCTTTACTACTTCTTCAGATATTTTGTTGTTACTATATAGTAGAAATGCAGCTAATTTCATACAGATCTCAAACCCTGCAACTTTATTGAATTCATTATATAGTTCCAACAGATTTTGCTTTGTGACTTTCTACATATAAGATTATATCATCTGTAAATAACAATTTGCTTCTACCTTTCTTTTTGGATGCATTTTATTTCTTTGTCTTGCCTGATTGCTTTAGCTAGAACTTCTAGTACTATGTTGAATAAGAATGGTGAGAGTGGGCACCCTTGTCTTGTTTCTAATCTTAGAGAAAAAGCCTTCAATCTTTCACTGTTCAGTATGATTTTAGTTGTGGTTTTGTCATATATCACCTTTATTATGTTGAGGTACAGTCTTCCTATACCCAATTTGTTGAGAGGTTTTTATCATTACAGGATGCTGTATTTTCTCAAATGTGTTTTCTGCATCTACTGAGATGATTATATAATTTTTGTTTTTTATTCTATTAATGTGGTATATCACAATTATTGATTTTTGTATGTTGAACTATCCTTGCATCCCAGGGATAAATACCACTTGGTCATAGTGTGCAATTCTTTAAATGCATTGTTGAATTTAATTTGGTAATATTTGTTGAGAATTTTTGCATCTATATTCACCAGGGATATTGGTCTATAGTTTTCTTGTGGTATCCTTCTCCAGCTTTTGTATCAAGGTAATGCTGGCCTCCTAAAATTAGTTTGGGAGTGTTCCTCCCTTTTGAAATTTTGCCCAACCCCTTGCAACCAACAATCTACTCTTAGTTTCTATGAGTTCAGCTATTTTAGATTCCACATATAAGTGAAATCATACAGTATTTGTCTTTTTTTTAAGATTTTATTTTTTATTTATTTGACAGAGAGAGACACAGTGGAAGAGGGAACACAAGCAGGGGGAGTGGGAGAGGGAGAAGCAGGCTTCCCGCCGAGCAGGGAGCCCGACGGGGGGCTTGATCCCAGGATCCTGGGATCACGACCTGAGCCGAAGGCAGACGCTTAAGGACTGAGCCACTCAGGCGCCCCGATACAGTATTTGTCTTTATCTGCTTGATTATCTCACTGAGTATAAATGACCTCAAGTTCCATCCATGTTGTCACAAATGTCAGGATTTCCTTCTTTTTTATGGCTAATATTCAATTGCATATATATACCATGTTTTTTAATCCATTCATCCATCAATAGATACTTAGATTTTTTCCATGTTTTGGCTATTATAAATAATGCTACACTGAACTTGAGGATGCAGATATCTCTTGGAGATACCAATGTCACTTCCTTCAGATATATACCCAGAAGTGAGATTTGTAGACTATATGGTAGTTTTAATTTGTTGAAGGACCTCCATACTGCTTACCATGATGACTGTACTATCTACATTCCCACCAACAGTGCACAGCAGTTTCCTTTTCTACACATCCTCCAACACTTGTTAGCTCTTGTCTTTTTTGATAATAGTCATTCTAACAAGTGTGATGTGATATATCATCGTGGTTTTGATTTGCATTACCCTGAGAATTTTTTTTTTATGTTAAGAGCCTTTTAATGTACCTGTCAGTCATTTGTATATCTTGTTTGAGAAAATGCCTATTCAGGTCCTTTGCTCATTTTTTAATTGCGTTATTTGTTTTGTTTTGATTTTGTTATTGAATATAATGAAGGTTATTAAAATATGTTTTTGATATTAACCCTTTATCAGATACATGGCTTGTAAATATGTTCTCCCATTCTGTAGGTTGCCTTTTCATTGTGTTTATTGTTTCTTTTTTATGCAGAAACATTTTAGTTTGATGTATTCCCATTTGTCAAATTTTGATTTGTTGCTTACACTTTTGGTATAGTATCTAAAGAAGCTATTGTCAATTCCAATGTCATGGAGATTTTCCCTTTTGTTTTCTTCTAGAAGTTTTATGGTTCCAGGTTTTACATTTAAGATTTAATCCATCTCAAGTTAATTTTTATGAGTGGTGCAAGATGGGGTCCAATTTTATTCTTTTGCATGTGAATATCCACTTTTCCAGCATTATTTGTTAAAGAGACTATCCTTTCCCCATTGAGTATTCTTGGCTGCTTTGTCAAGTAGTAGTTGACCATATATATGTAGGTTTATATCTGGGCTCTCAAGTCTTGTTTCATTGGTCTATGTGTCTATTCTTCATACCATACTGATTTGATTACCATAGCTTTTTAATACAGTTTCACATTAGGAAGCATGATGCCTCCAGCTTTGGTATTCTTTCTCAGGATTGCTTCGGCTATTTAGGGATTTTGGTGGTTCCATACAAATTTTAGGATTATTTTCTATTGCTGTTGAAAATGCCATTGGAATTTTGATAGGGATTGCATTAAATCTATAGATCTCTTTGGGTAGTATGGACATTTTAACAATATTAATTCTTCCGATCTGTATACTTGGGATATTGTTTTCAATGTCTAGACCTCTTACTGCTTTAGTTAAATTTATTCCTAAGAATATTATTTTTCTGATATTGTGAAGGGAATTGTTTTCTGAATTATTTTTCCAGATCATTCACTTTTAGGATATACAAACAATTCATTTTTGTGTTTTAATTTTGTATCCTACAACTTTGCTGAGTTCATTTATTAATTCTAACAATTTTTTGTGGAAACTTTAGGGTTTTCTAAATATAAGATCATGTC
Organism: Zalophus californianus; assembly: GCF_009762305.2. NCBI lineage: Eukaryota > Metazoa > Chordata > Mammalia > Carnivora > Otariidae > Zalophus > Zalophus californianus. The sequence goes on along the minus strand of NC_045612.1, from coordinate 2,924,858 downwards.
ATCTACAAACAGAAAATTTAACTTCTTCCTTATAATTTGGATGCCTTTTATTTTTCTTGCCTAGTTGTTCAGGTTAGGACTTCCAATACTATGATGAATAGGAGTGGTGAGAGTGGCACTTTTGTCTTATTCCTGATATTAGAGGAAAAGCTTTCAGCCTTTTACCATTGAGTATTATGTTGGCTGTGGGTTTCTCATATATGACTTTTATTATGTTGAAGTACATTCCTTCTATACCCAAATTGTTGAGAGTTTTTATCATAAAAGATGTTGAATTATTTCAAATGCTTTCTCTGAATTTGTTTAAATTATCATATGCTTATTATCCTTCATTCTATTAATATGGTTATCACATTTATTGATTTGTGTATGTTGAACCATCCTTGCACCCTAGAGATAAATCCAGTTTGATCATGGTGTATGGTTTTTTTTAATGTCCTGTTGAATTTGGTTTGTTAGTATTTTGTCATAATATTTGCATCTGTATTCATCAGGGTATTAGCCTGTAGTTTCCTTTCCTTGTAGTGTCCTCATCTGGCACTGATATCATGGTATTGCTGGCCTCATAAATAAGTTTGGTAGTGTTCCTTCATCTTCAAATTTTGAAAGATTTGAGAAGCATCAGCCTTAATTATTCTTTAAATATTTGGTAAAATTCACCAGTGAAACTATTTCTCCTGGGTGTGTCTTTGTTGGGAGGTCTTGATTACTACTTCAATCTCCTCACTCTGATTGTTCTGTTCAGATTGTCTATTTCTTCATGATTCAGTCTTTGTAGGTTATATATTTCTAGGAATTTATCTGTTTTTTTTTCTGTTATCCAATTTCTTGGTATATAATTGTTCATAGTAGTGTTATGATCCTTTGTATTTTGTGGTATCAGTCATAATGTTTCCTCTTTCATTTATAATTGTGTTTGACTCTTCTCTTTTTTTCTTGGTTAATCTAGGTAGATCAATTTTATCTTTTTAAAAAACTAACTCTTGGGGCATCTGGGTGGCACAGTCAGTTAAACATTTGCTTTTGGCTCAAGTCATGATCTCAGGGCTCAGGGCCCTGGGACTGAGCCCCATGATGGACTCCCTGATCAGCAGGGAGTCTGCTTCTCTCTCTCTCCCCCGACCCCCGCTCCCTGCTCATGCACATGTGCATGCACTCTCTCTCTCTCAAATAAATAAATAAAATATTTAAAAAAACTAACTCTTGGTTTTTATTTTTTTGCTATTTTCTTTCTGGTCTCCGTTCCATTTATTTCTGCTCTAATTTTTATTATATCCTTCCATATGCTAACTTTGGGCTTAATTTGTTATTCTTTTTCTAGTTCCTTGAGGTATAAAAGTAGGTTGTTTATTTAAGATCTCTTTTTCATATTATAGGTGTTTATCAGTATAAACTTCCCTCTTAGAACTGCTTTTGCTGCATCCCATATGTTTCCATATGTTGTGTTTCCATTTTAATTTGTTTGTAGATACTTTCTGATTTCCATTTTGATTTCTTCTTTGACCCACTGATTTGTTATTAGTGTGTTATTTAGCATGCATTTGTAAATTTTCCACTTTTCTTGTTATTATTGACTTCTAGTTTCATGCATTGTGGTCAAAAACAATATTCGATATGATTTCACTTATCTTAAATTTGTTAAGATTTGCTTTGTGGCGCAACATATGATCTATGCTAGAAAAAGTACCATGTACACTTGAGAAGAATGTGTATTCCATTGCCATTGGACGGAATGTTCTGTATAGCTCTGTTAGGTTCATTTGGCCTAGTATAGTTCAAATCTGCTGTTTCTTTACTGATTTTTTTGTCAGGATTATCTATTCAATGTTGAAAGTGGGATGTTGAAGACTATTTTATCTGATGTAAGTATAGCTACTCCCGATATCCATTCCTTCACTTTGAGCCTATGAGTGTCTTTAAAGCTGAAGTAAATCTCTGGTAGGCAACATAGAGGAGTTCAGTCTTGTTTTTTCAGGTTTTGTTTGTTTGTTCGTTTGTTTACTCTATTCAGCAACTCTGTGTCTTTTGGTTGGAGTATTTAATCCATTTATGTTTAAAGTAACTACTGATACATAAGAACTTAATATTATCATCCTGTTAATTGTTTTCTGGCTATTTTATAGCTTTTTGTGCCCTTCTTACTCTCTTCCTTTATGATGTGATGACTTATGTAGTGGTATACTTTCATTCCTTTCTCTTTATCTTTTGTATAATTTCTATGGGCTTCTACTTTGTGGTTACCACCAGACTTACATAAAACATATTGTGGTTACAATAGCTTATTTTGAGCTAATAACAACTTAACTTCAATTGCATACAAAAACTACCCTTTTATTCCCCCAAACACATTTTATATTTTATGTCATAATTTATATCTTTTTATGTTGTATATCCATTAAAAATTATTGTGGTCATGTTTATTTTTAATATTTTTTGACATTTATACTAGAGTTAAAAAATGACTTATAAATAACAAAAAGTTGGAAAAATCCTTTTACAGACACTGCAGAAATAAGATATATAAAGATACACAATGGCTGATAAGTACAGATGCATCATTAGTTATTATAGAAAGCCAAATTAACACTATAATGAGATATCACTATACATTCCCTGGGATAGATAAAGATAAACTTATTTTCACTGTTGTATGTAAAACAAATGGAACTCTCATACATGAAGGATGGAAGTATAAAATGGTACAACCATTTTGAAAATCTCTTTGGCAGTTTCTCATAAAATTTAACATAAGCCTCTACCTATAGTCTGGCAATACTATTCATAGGTATATAACCAATAGAAAGAAAATTATATGTTCACAAAAAGACTTGTACAAGAAAGCTCATAGCAGCTTTATTTGTAATAGCTAAAAAATGGAGGAAAAACAAAGTCCACAGCAATAGGATATATAAACAAACTATGGCATAACCACACAGTTGTTTTAGTCAATACTAAAATGAACAAACTACTGATAAATACGGCATGCAGAGATCTCAAAAACATGATGCTAAGCAAAAGAAGTGAGATAAAAGAATATATACCCTATGATTCCATTTATATAAAGAACAGAAACAGGCGGGCGCCTGGGTGGCTCAGTTGGTTAAGCGACTGCCTTCGGCTCAGGTCATGATCCTGGAGTCCCGGGATCGAGTCCCGCATCGGGCTCCCTGCTCGGCGGGGAGTCTGCTTCTCCCTCTGGCCCTATTCCTTCTCGTGCTCTCTATCTCTCATTCTCTCTCTCTCAAATAAATAAATAAAATCTTAAAAAAAATTAAAAAAAAAGAACAGAAACAGGCAAAAGTAATTTATAATGGAGAAGTCAGAACAATGGCAACTTAAGGGAGTGGAGAGTGACTAGAAGGGGCACAGAGAACTTTCTAGGATCATGGAATGTTCTTCATCTCATTCTAGGTAATGCTTTCATGAATGTATCTTTTTTTTCAAAATTCATCTTTTTGTTTATTTAAGATTTGTGATTTTCCTTGTATGCATATTACATAATAATAAAATACTGTTAGAAAATAAAAACAAAAGAATCATCTGAATATTACTATAACTATTAAAGAAATGAAAAACTAAAATTTTCTTACAGAGAAACTCTAGGCCAAATTGGCTTCACTGCAATTTCCACCGATCATTTAAGAAAGAAATAATTACAATCACCTAAAATTCTTCTATAGAGTAAACAAAGGAACAACAGTCCCAAAATAATTTTATGAGGCTAGCATAACTTTGACACTAAAACCTGACAAGGACTATATGAGTAAATAACATGATAAATATTTTCTGATTCATAGTCATGAATGAACAAATCCTAAAAACTATTCATAAATCATATTTAACAATATATAAACAGCCTAATATATCATGACTTAGTTGGGTTTATCTCAGAAATGCAATTCTGGTTAAAAATTTTAAAATGCAATTCACCACATTTACATTTTAGAGAAGAATATTTTGATTATGCAAAGAGGCATAGAAAAAAAGCTTTTGATAAAATTTGGTGTTCATTCTTTCCAAAAAAATTGCAAACAAAGAACACAAGAGAGCTTCCTTAATATGGTACAATGTATCTATAAAAATACTTATTAAAAACGTCACACTTATCTGTAATATATTAAAACACTTCTCTTCAACATTGAGAATATGACAAGATGGGTACCATCATCACTACTATTCAACATTATAGTGGAACCCCTATTTAGTTCAGTTCATTAAGAATAAAAAAAGAAATTAAAACATAAATATGGGAAAAGAAATATAAAATTATCCTTATTCGTAGATTATATTATCGGTTACATAGAAAAATCTGAAAGAATCTATGGATAAACTTACATTAAGGAGGAACTTTAGGAAAATTGCTAAATGATATACAAAAATCAGTTTTCTTTTTTTAAGATTTTATTTATTTGAGAGAAGGAGACAGAGATAGTGACAGAGAGAGCGAGAGAGAGAGCGTGAGCGGGGAGGAGAGGGAGAAGCATGCTCCTCACTGAGCAGGGAGCCCAATGTGGGGCTCGATCCCAGAACCCTGGGATCGTGATCTGAACCAAAGGCAGATGCTTAACCAACTGAGCCACCTAGGGGCCCCTCAAAAATCAATTTTCAATAAATGAGCAAGAAACATTTAAGTTGTTAAAAGATTCCAGTTATAATAGCATCAAAATTATCTATTCAGATACGCTTCTGAAAAAAAAAAAGCCACGAGAGCCAACAATCCTCTATAACCAGGAAAAACTAAATAATTGACAAAGATAATTTTAATGTACCAGATAGTGAGGGAAACAACAAGGATTAAATAAATTAACATTCCAAGGAAGGCAAAACTTCCAAAGTGAAATGACAATCCCCAACTGTTTTTCTCCCCTGGAAAGTGTACCAACACTGAGAACAGGTTGAGGATCAGGCTTACCCAGGCAAAAAGCCTCAACTGGAAGAAAAACCAACAAAGCTTTTAGCAGTTTGACAGGGCTAGTTGACAAATTGAAAAGTTGATGAGACTTAAATGCTCAGCAGATTTCCCCTACCAGACATTTGCTGACTTCTGGTACTGCACAAGAATACAAGGAGCTAGGTCAAATACTTCTAAAAGGTAAAGTGAAATCAGCAACCACCCAGTTCTTAGGAAACAAACATGCTAGAATTTGAAGCCATCAGAGGCTGCAAACTGTGAATGGCAGATGTGGATCCTCTACATTCTTTCAACAACTTAAAAAACAAAGACCCACCAAGGTTTTACATTCTAGAGAAGAAGAACAAATCAGATGTAAACCGAGACTTACTAAAACTGCCATCTAGCCCTCACTCAGCTCAGTAGCTAATTGGATTGAGGTAAGCATTCCCTTAACCCTATCTGTCTAAAAGGGGAAAGGTGGAACTCTCTTTAGAATATCTCATCAAAAGCCTTTGTGGTTCTTTTATACATGGTACAAGACTTGCAATAAAAATTTCTATAACAGCCAAAATCCAGAATATTGATCACACCAAATGCTGGTGAGGATGTGGAGCACAGGAATTCCTATTCATTGGTGTTGGGAATAAAAAATGGTAAGACAGTTTGGAGGTTTCTTACAAAACTAAAAGTAATTTTACTCTACAATGCAGCAATCATGCTCCTTGGTATTTACCCAAAGTAGTTGAAAACTTATGACCACATGAAAAGCTACACATAAGTGTTTATAGCAACTTTATTCATAATTTCCAAAACCTGGAAGCAACCAAGATGTCCCTTAGTAGGTGAATAGATAAATAAACTGTGATACATCCACATAGAATCTTATTCAGTGTTAAAAAGAAATGAGCAAGGAGTGCACTTATGATGAGCACAGAGTGCTGTATGGAAGTGTTGAATCACTATATTGTACAGCTTAGACTAATATAATACTGAATGTTTACTAAATGGAATTAAAATAAAAACTTAAAAAAAGAAATAAGCTATCAAGTCATGAAAAGGCATGGAGGAATCTTTAATGTGTATTACTAAGTGAAAGAAGCCAATCTGAAAAGGTTTCATACTGTATGATTCTAACTATATGACACTTTGAAAAAGGCAAAACTATGAGACAGTAAAATTTTTGTTCTGTTTTATTTTGTGGAACTATATAGATTGATTCTAAAATCTACTTAGAAGTGAAAAAGGTAAAAAATAGTTTTCATTGTACTCGTTAGCTATTTGTATATCTTTGGAAAAATGTCTATTCATGTCCTTTGCCTATTTTTAAATTAGATTGTTTATTTGATATTAAGTTGTACAAGTTCTTTATATATTTTGAACACTAGCCCAAATTACTGTTTTTGATTTGCAGGGGGGTAAATACCCAGTAGTGTGATTACTGGATATAAACTAGTTTTATTTGTTAACTTTTTGAGGAACCTCCATACTGTTTTCCAAAGTGGCTGCACCAGTTTGCATTTCCACCAACAATGCAAAAAGGTACGTTTTTTCCACATCCTTGCCAACACTTGTTGTTTCCCGTGTTGTTGATTTTAGCCATTCTGACAGGTGTGAGGTGATAACTCATTGTAGTTTTGATTTGCATTTCTCTGATGTTCAGTGATGTTGATCATCTTTTCATGTGTCTATTGGACATCTGTGTCTTCTTTAGAAAAATGTCTATTCATGTCTTCTGCCCATTTTTAATTGGATTATTTATTTTGGGGTGTAGAATTTTATAAGTTGTTCATATATTTTGGAGTCTAACCCTTTATCAAATATGTCATTTGCAAATATCTTCTCCCATTCCGTGGGTTGCCTTTTAGTTTTGTTGATTACTTCTTTTGCAGTACAGAAGGTTTTTAATTTGATATATTCCCACTTGTTTATTTTTGCTTTTGCTGTCTTTATTTCTGGTGTCAAATCAAAAAAATAAAAAAATTCACCTGAACATGATTTTCTTAGTCACAATAGTAATGAAAACAGTAATAATGTTGAAACTATTATTGAGGGTTTTTTATGTTCCAGATGTTATTTAATTACTTTATGTGTATCATCTCACAATCCTTATGTAAACATATTCTGTAATTGCTATCATTTATTCCCATTTTACAAATAAGTAAACTGAAGCTTAGAGAGGTTAAATAATATGCTCCAGGTTAAAAAGCTATTTCTGGGTATGTGGTTTATGCCCAAAGCTGATGTTCTTTTTTTTAAGATTTATTTATTTATTTGTGTGTGAGAGAGGGAGCACACTCACAGGCAGAGAGAGAAGCAGGCTCCCTGCTGAGCAAGGAGCCTGATGCGGGACTCAATCCCAGGACTCTGGGATCATGACCTGAGCCCAAGGCAGATGCTTAACTGACTGGGCCACCCAGGTGTCCCCCAAAGCTGATGTTCTTTTGCTCAACATTTTGTTTGTAAGATTCAGATTGCTGTATATTATATATTTTTACAAATACTGTGATTGTGGCTTGACAAATATATATATTTAATCAAATTGGCCTGTCTAAACTCAAGTAGGTCCTTGGTGCTACTCAACAATCCAACCACATGTCCTTTCCATCCGCTTCACACTCTCCTAGAAGACTATGTCTCACTTCCTCTTTATTGAAACCATCAATACCTCCTTCCCATCCCCCCCTCACTTGGTGACCTTGCTTCCTGTTTCACTGAGAAAAGATAGGGGATCCAAAGAAAATGTCTACCAGCTTACAATATCTACCCACCCACTAGCATCATGCCTATATATTATGCCTTCTTTCCAGTACTATGGATAAAGTATCCTTACTCCTACATTTCCACTTTTGCACTGGTTGCCATCTATGTTTCTTCAAGGACAGAACTGCAAAAATTCTACCCTCTGCCTTGTGTATCATTTCTCCCTCTTGACTGGATCGTCCACATCAGTATTGAGTAATATATCCCATCAGTAAAATCTTTCTTTAAATCCCACATCTCTTCTCAGCTACAGCCTCATTTCTTTGCTATCCTTTACAGTAAAACTCAAAAGTGTTGTCTAAACTCACTAGCCCAAATCTCTCTTCTTCTGTTCTCTCTTGAGAGAGAGAGAACAACACCACGACTCCACTGATAATTTTATATAGGATACCACTTAACTTCACCTTTGCCAAATCCTTTGCCAAATCCAAATCCTCTATGGACAATGCACACAACTTTACAGCAACATTATTTTATTTTATTTTATTTTATTTTATTTTATTTTATTTTATTTTTTATTATGTTATGTTAGTCACCACACAATACATCATTAGTTTTTGATGTGGTGATCGACGATTCATGGAGTGCTCCATGCAATATGTGCCCTCCTTAATACCCATCACCGGGCTAACCCCCCCCACCCCCTCCCCTCTAAAACCCTGTTTGATTCTCAGAGTCCACAGTCTCTCATGGTTCATCTCTCCATCTGATTTCCCCCCCTTCATTTTTCCCTTCCTTCTCCTAATGTCCTCCATGCTATTCCTTATGTTCCACAAATAAGTGAAACCATAAATAAATGGTGCTGGGAAAATTGGACAGCCACATGCAAAAGAATGAAACTCGACCATTCTCTAACACCATACACAAAGATAAACTCAAAATGGATGAAAGACCTCAGTGTGAGAAAGGAATCCATCAAAATCCTAGAGGAGAACATAGGCAGTAACCTCTTCAACATTAGCCACAGCAACTTCTTTCAAGATACATCTCCAAAAGCTAGTGAAACAAAAGCAAAAATGAACTTTTGGGACTTTACAGCAACATTTGACATAAGTGAGCACTCACTCCTTCTTGAAACATTTTCTTTATTTGGCTTCCAGAATACCATTATTCCCTCTATTTTCCTCCTACCCCACTGGCTGCTCATCATTAGTCTCCTTTGCTGGCCATTCTTCATTTCTCTGCCACTATTATTGGAAAACCCTGGGGTTTAATGCTTAAAATTTTTCTTTCTGTGCTCATTCCTTAGGTGATCTCCTCTAGTCTCTTCATTTTAAATAAGTTTATATGCTTATGACTCCAGAATTTATGCTTCTAGACTGGATCTCTTCTCTGAAGGGCACCTCAAACTTAACATATCCAAAATCAAAAATACAGATTTCTACCTTTAAACCTGTTCAACCTACAATCTTCATAATCTCATAAAATATCAACTACAACCTTCCCATTACAGATGCCACAAAGAACTTGAGAATTATCTTAACTTCATTCATTTTCTCATATCCTACATCCAATCCATAAGCAAATCCTTTTGACCCTGCTTCCAAAAGCACATTCGTAATCTAATCATATCTCACTATATCCATTTTTAACTGCTATCACTCTCGTCTTGGCCATCATCATCTTTAGCCTGGCCTATTGTAATAGCCTCATAAATTCCTGCTTCCACCTTTGAACCCCTACTGCCTATTCTCTCTGCAACCAGAGTAAGCCTTTCAAAATATACAAAATATTATGTCACTAATCTGTTTGCAATTCTCCAACCTGTCACATCACTCAGAGTCAAAGCTAGAGTTTTCATAATGGCCTACAAAACTCTAAATAACGTTTTAAACTTTATCTCCTACTACTCTCCTTCTCCATCACTTCACTCTTTGCTATTCTCAAATACATCAAGTGTGAGTTCACCTCTTCCTGGAACCCTCTCTGCCAGTGCATGGCTCCTTCCCTTCTTTCAGGTCTCTACTCAGATATAACTTCAATAGAGAGGACTTTACTATCTTATTAAATTAAAACTTAACAATCACCTATACCCACATACTCTTTCCCCTTTACTGCGTTATATTCTCCATAACACTTACCATCTGACCAACTCTATTAGTTTATTTTCTATCCCCTCACCAGAATATAATCTTCATGGGGGCAAACAATTTGCCTGATTTTTTTTCTACTGGCTTGCCCTCAGAAAATATAATAGTTCCTCATATACAAAAAGTCTCTGATAAATATTTATTGAAAGAATACATGAGCAAATGAAGCATTGTACTTATAATTCCCTTTCCCTTCATATAAAGCATTCTAATAAACAATAGCTAAAAGAATGAAAAAATAAGTGGTTTGTCTACCTAGTTTTTTAAAGGAATTCTGATGAGATATACAATTCAGAAATGATTAGTTTCCTATTGGTGCTATAACAAATTACCACAAACCTACTGGGTTAAAGCAACACAAATTTATCCTCTTACAATTCTAGAGGCCAGAAGTCTAAAATTGGTTGGCAGGTTTACCTTTCTACTGGAGGTTTTAGGGGAGAATCTATTATTTGCCTTTACCAGCTTCCAGTGCATACCCTCAATCATTGTCTCATGGCTCTTTCCTCCATCTTCAAAGCAGCAACATAGTATCCAGTTTCTTCAATTCTTTATATCTTCCTTCTCTCTCTCTCTCTCTCCCCTCCCTGCCTTACCCTTGGCTTTCATTGCAACATGTCCATCTTTGATTCTGACCTTCTTGCCTTTCTCTTATAAGGACCTTTGTGATTACATTGGGCCCACCCAGATAATGCAGCATAATCTCCCCACCTCAAGATCCTTAATTTAATCATATCTGCAAAGTCTCTTTTGCTATGTTGAGTAGCATATTAACAGATTCCTGGGATTAGGACATGGACATCTTTTGAGGGACATCATTCAGCCTACCACAAGGTTGACAAGCAATTCAAAAAATAAAATAAGTAACACTTACGTAGTGCTTACTATGCACCAGGCCATTATTCTAAGGACTTTACATACAGCAACTTATTGGATTTTTTAAAAATTTTATTGAATTTTAATTCCTTAGGATGCTGTATGTAAAGCCACACTAATTAGTAGTTACTATTCTAAGTCATGCTAATTGGTAGTTACTATTATTACCTCAAATTTTAATACATTAGGAAACTAAGACACAGAAAAATCAGGTAACTTGATCACCAAATTTCCAACATGTTTAATTAAAAAAATTACTTCTACAGATCAACACTGAAAGCTAGAAAATAATGAGATATTCCTTCAAAGTTCTGGAAAATGATTATTTCCAACCTAGAATTCTGTACCAAAGTACTAAGCAATTTTGAAGCTAAAATGAATGTTTTTAGAGGTGCCTGGCTGGCTCAGTTGGAAGAGTATGTGACTCTTAATTTCAGGGTCATGAGTTCAAGCCCCACTTTGGGTATAGAGATTACTTCAAAAAAATAAGTAAACTTAAAGTAAAATAAAATAAATGTTTGTACAGACATCTGAGAGCTAAAACGTTTTACCATCAACACACTCTTTCTCAGGGAGCTATTAGAAGAGGTCCCCCAGTAAAATAGTCACAATTTAAGAAAGAGAAAGAAATGAGATACAAAAAACAGGAATTCCAGCCCCAAATAGTACAAAATGAAACTCCCAAATTGTCCTTATAATGGATATTCTTAGGATAATAGCTGTGTAGCAAACCTAGAAGAGCAACTGGTCCAAACTGAAGCAAACTGAGGGCTCCAACCAAAAATATGCAATTGAGAGCTTACTTACTATTTATTAACATATTTAAAAGATATTTATGCTTAATGATCGATAAAGACAAAAGGAAACAAACAAATAAACAAGGCACCATGAACTCCAGGAAAGGCAACAGGTTGTATAAGAGAACTGTGACCATGTTGTACTATGTTACCAAATTCCATTGAAAGGATAGGAAAAAGAGGTATGTAGGTGTGTCTGAGTGTGTATATGCCTGTGTGTTCTGGTCAATCGGAATAAATGTCTGTGAGAAAGTTGTCCTCATCATTCATATAGAAAGCAAATAGATAATATAAAAAATAGAAAAATACAAAGAAATAACAGTTTATAGAAGTTATTTAGAAATACGGAATTGACAGAAAAAATGTGTAAAGTTTCAGGTGATTAGGTCAGGGTACAAAGAATCAGATGTAAAAGGAATTAGGGCAGGAGATAACTTTTTTTTCTTTTGAAGTTTAATATTACTATCTGACTTAAAATCATGTATATGTTGGACATTGGTAGAAAAAAAGGCTTTGTGATAGTCTAAGACAGAGTAGGTCTAGGTCTTAGTCTTATTTCATGGTTTGTTGTATGACTTTTGGACAAGACAAACAGATTCTGCCTGCCAAAAGACAAAAATAATGACAGTCAGTATTGAGGTTTTAGCTGAGAATGGAAGAAAAAATAAATTTTTACTGATACCAAACTACCAAATTACCAAATTTTGTAGTTTTTGCCAGTGCTGCTCAGCTGCTCCAGCATCAGGCATTTATCTAAGTTTGGAAGTTGACTGTACTATTTGATTTAACTATGTGTACATGTTACCTTGAAAAAAATAATTTTTAAAAGAACTGTTCTAAATGGAATGAATTACAAGAGATGGTGAGTGAGTCTGCAATATCTATGGTGACCATACATTCCATTTTGTGCAGAAAACTCTCAGGTTCTACCTGTAGTCCCAGCATAATTTTTCACAGTGCCCACTTTTATTCACAAAAGTATTACAATTTGGATTATACATTATAGTTTCTCTACCAGTACATGTAGGGGATAGAGAGTCTAGACAGCTATTTAACAGGACTATTTTCCCAGGGGTTAGTGCATAAAATAGGAAGTTGGATTAAGTAACCAGTAAGGTATTTTCCAACTCTAAACTTCTAGGATTCTGATTCTTTTACTGGACAAATATAATTCATATGGAAGGCAAAAAGATGCTCTGCTGCTTCTATTGGCATAAAATTCAAAACCATCTGTCTGCCAACTATTCATATCAACCACTACCCACCAGCCTTAAGTCATCCCAGGCTCCTCCCCCAATGCAAGAATTTACCACTCAACATCCCAGATGCTTTTGGCTTATCTCTGACAGAGACATTAAAGTTTACCAAATATTCCTTTTGCTCTCCTGTATTTTCCAGTCCCTTCATGTTGAGCAACATTACATGACTAGTTCTGGCCAACTAAATGTGTGTAGAAGGGCACGTACCACTTCTATGGTGAGGTGATGAAAAGCCCCTGTGTCATTCCCCACTTCCTTACTTTTGCCATGAGAATCATGAAGGCCAATGTGCCAAATGATGCAGCCATAAGATGCCATCAGTCTGGGTCCCTGAGTGACTGGAGTAGAGCTCTCCATGCTGAACAGGATTGGAAAGGTAGTTGAAGGAAGAAACAAATGCTAGTTGTGTTTAGACATTAAGATGGGGACAGGGAGGAATCTGTTATCACAGCATTGCCTAGCCCAACCTGACATGCTCTCACTGACAGCCATCTCCAAATTCTTTGCCAAGTGGCTAAGGTTGCCTTTAGTCTCTCTGCTGCCAAGTAATATATATATCTATAAATACAGTTTCTGTCTAAAGAAGTAGATAAAGAAAGCCACTTGAGGAGTCATTTATTCTAAGAGAAATGAACAGAACATCTAGTTGTGCTGATCTCCATAGAAAAAGTAATGTGAGACCTGACCATATCTCCTCCTGAGACCAGATGCTCAGGTATGTTTAGAGCATAGTCTCATCTCAGTTTGTAACAAATGAAGGTGACCTTTAGGTCTATGACTAGTTTTTTACAGATGAGTTTTATACACAGCTGTTTCTTTGTTTTCCTTATATTTTTTCAACTTAGCATTTCCTGAGAAGAAATTATGGGAAATGTCTCAGGTTGAAAGTCATAGTTTCTTTTCTCAAGGAGATCAAAGTCTAATAGGGAGGTAGAAAACTAGTCACTTAAATACAATATAAGGTGGAATCAAGTCAGTGTTGTTTTGGACATGTGTGCTCTGAAGGAGTGAATGATTCAAGAAGTCTGTGTTAACTTTCAATTAGCAATAATCGCGCCTCAGATAAACCTCATTGGCTACGATACTGCCACTGCGCAAAGCTAAGAAGTCTGTGTTAACTTTCAATAGTTTTACCGAAGTACAGCTTTTATCAAAACAGTATTTAATGCCCTTGACAAAGACTTGAAGGAGTAAATGTATATGCATTCAAGATAAATTTGGTCAAGATCTCAGAATTGTTATAATATGCCATAAAGATCGATGATCTGGCCCTAGAGGTAGGACCCAAAGCTTTCTACGAAAGGCTACTGGAAGAACCTGGCATGCCTCACACATATTACCAGTCTTAAACTATGCTATCCATGTCTGCTCTTGTCCTGGGAATGGATGCTGCTTCAAATATCTTTATAGTAGAATTAAGTTGACTGATGCACCTTCTGTGGTAAAATCAAACACGGAAAAAAGTTTAATACTAGAAATTGAATCCCAAGTTGAGGATACCTAATCATAAGTACTAACTCTACATCACCCTGACTCTCACTTTTTCTTCAAGGGTGTGATTTAACACTTTGGCCCTCCAAAACACTTTCTCTTGGTTTCTCCTTAACATAACTGAGAAAGATCAGATTTTTTTCAAAGAAAAAAATCATTTTTTTAAAATACTAAGGGAATTTTTAAGAGCCGAGATGCCCTTCAACAGACAGATGGATAAAGAAGATGTGGTCCATATATACAATGGAATATTACTCAGCCATCAGAAAGGATGAATACCCAACTTTTACAGCAACATGGATGGGACTGGGGGAGATTATGCTAAGTGAAATAAGTCAAGCAGAGAAAGTCAATTATCATATGGTTTCACTTATTTGTAGAACATAAGGAATAGCATGGAGGACATTAGGAGAAGGAAGGGAAAAATGAAGGGGTGGGAAATTGAGGGGAGAGATGAACCATGAGAGACTCTGGACTCTGAGAAACAAACAGAGGATTTTAGAGGGGAGGGGTGTGGGAGGATGGGTCAGCCCAGTTATGGGTATTAAGGAGAGCATGTACTGCATGGAGCACTGGGTGTTATACGAAAACAATGAATTGTGGATCACCACATCAAAAACTAATGATGTATTGTATGGTGACTAACATAACATAATAAAATTAAATTAAAAAATAAATAAATAATAAATATTTTTTAAAAAGTAAAAAAAAAAAAAACAACATAAATAGTACAACACACAAAAAGGACACAGTTCAGTGTATATAGACCCCACATACTCCATCTGCTGTCTTGCTCTAAAGAGCTGGTTGACACAACCTTGCAGGACCTTGCCTTGATTCCTTCTTTACCTTATGACTACTGTGTTATCTTATTTTCATCAACCTACCACCCAAAGATTCTCCCTGGACACACTAATAACATCCATTGTATGGAGAGAGAGAGAGAGAAGGAGAGACAGAAAGAGAGAGACAAAGAGAGATAGACAGACAAGAAATTGATTCCCCCTATATTGACTAGTTATTAAAATCCCTTCACTCAAATCTGGCTTTCTGGCTTCTAGGCTGAATCATACTCTTCTCTCTCCCTGGTAAATGACCTCACAGATGATATTCTACCCTTACATAAAGGCTGTATTCCCAGCCAAATACAGATATAACACTACCCAAATGAAGTATCCATACACCTATATTTAAATATATTTAGAGAGTAACAAGGCAGGTATGGAGGGAAATGGCATTTCATCATATACAATGTTTCTCAAAGTGTAGTTCCAGAATTATATATAGAAGAACCTCTTGCAAAATGAAAATTCCTGTGTACTACAAAAGATTACAGAGTCAATGTTGGGATGAAACCCATAAATCTGCATCTTTATAACACACCAGATGATTCTTATGTAACTGAAAGTTCGAGAGTCCCTCGAATAAAGAATCAGGCAGGGGCACCTGGGTGGCTCAGTCATTAAGCATTTGCCTTCGGCTCAGGTCATGGTCCTAGGGTCCTGGGATGGAGCCCCACATCAGGCTCCCTGCTCAGCAGGAAGCCTGCTTCTCTCTCTCCCACTCCCCCTGCTTGAGTTCCCTCTCTCGCTGTGTCTCTCTCTCAAATAAATAAATGAAATCTTTAAAAAACATTAAAAAAAGAATCAGGCAAAATTAGATTATTAAATTCAGATTATGTTAACACAAAACACCTATTATGTGCCCTGAAGTATGCAATATGCTTTTACATACATGAACTCCTATCAACTTTACAGCAGCCCTGTCAAAAAGGTCTCATTTTGCTCTCAAGAAAATGGAGACATAGAGAAATAAAGTGATTTCCCAAGGCTATGGAGCTACTAGAGGCAGTTCCTAGAGTTAAAGTTTAAAGGGTAATGTGCTAGACTTAAAAAGAAGTGTGGGAGGAGGATGGGGAAATCAAGGAGTAGTAATTACTTAGACTCTGGAGCCAGCGTTGGCTGTATTAAAATCCCAGTTCTATCACTTCTAGCTCTGTGACCTTGTGAAAGTTCTTGAATGCTTCTGTACCTCAGCTTCTGAACTGTAAAATGGGGATAAGATCAAAACCATCCTCATAACTTTAAATGCATTAATATGAGTGAGGTACTTAGAGTAATACTCAGCATGTAGTAAGCTGTATATAAGTGGTAGCTATTATTATTATATTGCTTCATTTGTAATTGTGTACATTAGCTTCAGATCTCCTTCAGCAACAATTGCTATATCCAGAGACCTGACCTCCTGCTTCTCCACCACCAGCCTCCCTAAGGAACTGCTCACCATCAGTATATAAAATCTCAAGGTTTCTTAAAAAAAAAACACAAACTTATGGCCTGCCAGATTCTCCATAATTAGAACATGTTTGCTTACTAAAAGCAGCAGCAGAGTTTGGTGTTCTAAGCATCACTAAACTCCTTATGGTAGAATCTTGAGAATGTTTCATAGAACTGACATATAAGCAAGCACCTGCACAATGGATAGGTGGGGAAAGGTGAAAGGGCATCACATACAAAATGCAATTATAACTGCTTTTTCCTCCACCCCATCTGGGTAAGGGGGAGTTGGAGAATGGTTCATAATAGAAGCCATGCCTCTACACTTCTTCCTAATGGCAGAGGTTGGTACATCATGCAGAAAGAGCACTGGAAAGGAAGATTGGCCAGGGAAGGCAGTGCCTATTTTTCTCTACAGAACTAAAGCAGGACACATATATGCCCCATCATCCCATGCTGCTAACCCAGCTCCCCAAAGGATATGAAACTTCATAATTCAAATAACTACTTTCACAACAGCAAGGCATAGCTCCACCCAACTCAAATAGACATGCTCCAAGTTGCTGATGCCCAATAAGGGGCTGTTCTTCCTGGAAGAAACTTCAGGTAATGCCTATTTGCTTTTATCCCTTAGAGCCAAAAATTCAGAATCTTCACATTCCAGGGTTGGAAGGAACTTCAAAGATTATGCAGCTGAGAGGTCAAGTAAGATAAGGAGAGATTAACCATTGGCTAAGA
This sequence comes from Zalophus californianus, assembly GCF_009762305.2. Taxonomy (NCBI): domain Eukaryota; kingdom Metazoa; phylum Chordata; class Mammalia; order Carnivora; family Otariidae; genus Zalophus; species Zalophus californianus. Next base: position 2,907,677 of record NC_045612.1, on the reverse strand, counting down.
AGCAATAGATGCTCAATAAATATTCATATATTTAAACTAAAGTGAATTACAGTGGGCTATCAGGCTTAGGAACACTACTTTGATAAAGAATGAGATGGGACTATAACACATTAAGACTATTTTTTGTTGGTTACTAAAGTGGATCCTCTTCCATCTGATTGTAATAATTCTCCAAATGAGATTGACAAAGCCTCAAATATAATATCATAAAGTCCTTTCAGTGTTCTAAGATGAAATTCACCTGTGCTATGAGCTGAATTTATTTATTTGTTGTCCATCTTCTCTTGGAAGGTAAATCTTTCTCTAAAAATTGTACTCTAGTTTTTTTTTGCAATGAGGGCACTGGTGGCATCTGGAGTAGGACAATTCTCTATCATATAACATCTTGCAATTTGAAGGACTTTTAGCATATCTAGGTCCTGCCTACTAAATGCCAGCAGCATGTTCCCCTCCTTCAGTTATTGTGTAACCAAAGAACCCCCATACACAATAACAAACACTCATTAGTGGAAAAGTACCTCTCCTGGTTGAGACTCAATCTATCATTTCCAGTTCGATGACTCTTTTGCTTTCTGTCTGACATCTGTTATCTTTACACCAGATGTTCCAAATTGTGTAGCTGATAAAGGCAACCTCAGGGATAATTTAGGTAGTGAAAATGAAGGGTGTGTATAGAGATGGTTTATTGCTGTTGGATTTTTGTTTTCTGTTTTAGGAGAGAGACAATCGGGAGTTGGATTTGGGACATGAATCTCAGTGGAGATGCTAAGTAGTTGGAAATATACCTGTTAGGAAAGGCGTTAAGGCTGGAGATATGTGTTGTCACCATAAAGATCATATTTAAAGTCATTGAGAAGACCACCTAGGAAGAGAATAGATCAACATAAGGGGTCTTAGGACTGATCCTAGAGGTACCCCAATATTTGAAAGGCAGGAAAGGAAATGAATGACAGAAACTGAGGGTGGCCAATGAGGCAGGAGAATAATTAAGAGAGAATGGGGTAACAGAAGCCAGGGGAAGGTAGAATTTCAAGAAGGAAAGGAAAATGAAGTTTCAGATGCTTCTGAAAAATCGGATATGATGAAGAATGAGACTTGACCATTAGATTTGATAAAGTTCTTTGGCAAACTTGACAAGTTTCAGTGCGGTGATGAAATTGAAAATCTGACTGCAATGGATTTATGAAAGAATGGAAGAGAAAGGGGAAACAGCAAGTATAGAAAACTCTTCTGAGAAAATGTGCTCTAAAGAGAAGTAAAGACATACTTAAGGAATCAGAAGGGAAATGTGTGGTCCAAGGAGTTGTTTTTAGTATTTTTAAGATAGAAGGTATTGCATCATGTTTGTCAACAGATGCAAATAATTCAGTAGAAAAGGAAATATTAGTGATGCAAGAGAGAAGTGAAACTTACTGGAGTGCTGTATAAGTGGAGGGATTAACATTAGAAGTGCACACAGTTCAAAGAAATAGGAGTAAGGCAGGTTATATGAGTACAGATAATGAGAGGTAAATGAAGTAGTGGGAGCATGAAAAAACCATCCAACAAAAAGTTAAACTGTTTAATTAAAATACAAACTTTGCAATAGTTGGCCTATCTGCAGCTTTGAGAAAGGTCATTGATAACTAGAGGTGACTCTGACACTGCTATAAAAAATAAACTTTTCTCCACCATTTAATGGGACTGGGATGAATGGCTGACCTGGTTTTTAACAGAAAGAGTAAAGTGTTTAATAAATCACTAAGATTTTAGGAAAATATTTAGAAAGCAACTTTGCCCCCATCATGGCCATGTCTCCAGCAATATGGCTTACAAAATAAAAATTCTAACATGCCCTCAATCCTGTCAATAACATCTCCCTGAACCAAGTTCTGTGCCAAGCCAGGGGTTTGAAAGTAAAAAAGAAAGGCTAGGAAAGGAAAATTGAGACAAAGGCAATCTACTCCCTAATGTATCAGCTCCATCTGAGCTTGTATTCTAGCAGAGAAAATAACACAAATACAAGAACAACTCATTTAGGATGAATGACTTACATACTAGGAGATTTATCACCCTTTTTTGGCTGAACCTCCACCTAGAGTATTAAACATTCACCCCTGGATATCCAGGCACAGTGGGAAGAGATCTGATTTAAAAGAAAATAGCATCAACAAATAAAGACCAAATTTCTCCCAGTCTCTCCAACTCTCTCTTTGGTCTCTCAAAATTATTTGCATATGCCCAGTTCTTCCAAGTTCCCAGTGAGTAGTACTCAATATAACTCATAGCCTCTGAAAGTAAAGACTTCTTCATGGTATTTCACTGCTGGCATGTTCAACTCCCATGTCATAGGCATAGTCTCATTACTGGACAGAACCAATCACAAATCTCCCTTCAATAATAAATTAGTCATCATTATCAGGCTCAGATAAATTTGTGTCTTCTCTTTGTTGGTCTACTCAGGTCTACTCTGAACAGTTTTACTCAGTTAATGTCTGCTCACAATTAAACAGGGTGTCAAGTCTTTACCAGAGAATTCTTTATATCCACAGGGGAACTTCCCAGGTCTATTTCTGCTATCTCTAGTATCTAGCCTGTTCTAGTGACTTCTCTCTCCCAACTCCCTGTCCTTAATGAAAAACATATTGAGTCCAGTTCTAAAAGTGACATTGTATCTCTCCTTCCATCACATCATGATAAGGTAATATGACTCCTTCACACTTATTGACACAAGACTGCTGGTGAAAGAGACCTATTGTCAACCCAAAGGAACCATTATAAAATAAAAATCTCTAATCTATGTTACAACTCACAAGTTTTGACAAGTACCATGAAATAAACACCATGACAAGCACATGAAGAAGTATTATAGGAACATAAATATGGTAACCATTGCTGATGACTGGGAAAGGTTGAGAAGCCTTCATGGGAAAGGTGTCCCTGCATAATAGACAAAAATTAAGGGGTGCCTGGGTAACTCAATTAGTTGGGCATCCAGCTCTTGGTTTCAGCTCAGGTTGTGATCTGAGTCATGGGATCAAGCCCCACATGGGGAGGGAGTCCATGCTCAGTGGGGAGTCTGCTTGAAGTTCTTCTCCCTCTGCCCCTCCCTCTATTTGCTTTTTCTCTCTCTAAAATAAATAAGTAAATCTTTAAAAAAAAACACAAAAATTAAATAATCCATGATAAAAGGGAAAAAGATATTCACAAAAGAAGGGGGAAGTATACAGAAATATAAATTTGCAAGCAACAGTCCAGTTTGCCATAAATAAATAGATATAGCAGATAAGTTGATAAAAGATAGATGGGGTGGTCACATGACTAGAATATTTGAAAGCCAGGAAATTGAATTTGGACTTTAAACCACACTGATAACATTACAGAACAGAGCTTACTATCATTATTTTATGGTAAGAAGCATTATGTTATAGTGTAAGGCACAAAAGGTCTAAGATTCATTCACTCTTGGTTCTATCTCTAGCTATCTGTGTGAACATGAGCAATTTATTTAACTCAGTTTATCCCACATATATATGAAGGAGTTAGACTGAATGGTCTTTAAAGGCCCATTTCTTGACACAATATGATTGGAAAGGTCTAACCTATTTCCCTCGGTCAAGCCTATATGTGACATCTATCTGCAGCCTATATTAAAGAGTTTTACTAAAGGCTTTAAGCTAATAACTTTGTGTTATCAAGAAAAAAATCTTTGAAAATAATATCTTAGAAGTACTCCCAACCAACATTGGCTGTAAAAGATTATCTGTAAAAAGAAGAAGTAAATTAAATTAGTTCAAAAACAACAATGTACTGTATGGTGACTAATATAACATAATAAAATTAAATTAAATTTAAAAAATTAGTTCTGGTTCCATACAAATTTTAGGATTATTCGTTCCATTTCTCTGAAAAAAGTTGATGGTATTTTGATAGGAATTGCATTAAATGTGTAGATTGCTCTAGGTAGCATTGACATCTTCACAATATTTGTTCTTCCAGTCCATGAGCATGGAACGTTTTTCCATTTCTTTGTGTCTTCCTCAATTTCTTTCATGAGTATTTTATAGTTTTCTGAGTACAGATTCTTTGCCTCTTTGGTTAGATTTATTCCTAGGTATCTTATGGTTTTGGGTGCAATTGTAAATGGGATCGACTCCTTGATTTCTCTTTCTTCTGTCTTGTTATTGGTGTATAGAAATGCAACTGATTTCTGTGCATTGATTTTATATCCTGCCACATTACTGAATTCCTGTATAAATTCTAGCAGTTTTGACTTCATCAAGATAAAAAGCTCTTGTACAGCAAAGGAAACAGTCAACAAAACCAAAAGACAACCGACTGAATGGGAGAAGATATTTGCAAATGATATATCAGATAAAGGGCTAGTATTCAAAATCTATAAAAAACTTATCAAATTCAACACCAAAAGAACAAATGATCCAGTCAAGAAATGGGGAGAAGACATGAACAAACATTTTTCCAAAGAAGACATCCAAATGGCCAACAGACACATGAAAAAGTACTCAACATCGCTCAGCATCAGGGAAATCCAAATCAAAACCTCAATGAGATACCACCTCACACCAGTCAGAATGGCTAAAATTAAAAGTCAGGAAACAACAGATGTTGGTGAGGATGTAGAGAAAGGGGAACCCTCCTACACTGTTGGTGGGAATGCAAGCTGGTACAGCCTATCAGGGAAACAGTGTGGAGGTTTCTCAAAAAGTTAAAAATAGAGCTACCCTATGACCCAGCTATTGCACTACTGGGTATTTACCCCAAAGATACAAAGGTAGTGATCTGAAGGGGTACATGCACCCCAATGTTTATAGCAGCAATGTCCACAATACCAAACTATGGAAAGAGCCAAGATGTCCATCAACAGATGAATGGATTAAGAAGATGTGGTATATATATACAATGGAATATTATGCAGCCATCAAAAAACCCCCGAAATCTTGCCATTTGCAATGACGTGGATGGAACTAGAGGGTATTATGCTAAGCAAAATAAGTCAATCAGAGAAAGACATGTATCATATGATCTCACTGATATGAGGAATTCTTAATCTCAGTAAACAAACAGGGTTGCTGGAGTGGTGGGGGGGATGGGGTGGGTGGGTGCTAGACATTGGGGAGGGTATGTGCTATGGTGAGCACTGTGAATTGTGTAAGACTGATGAATCACAGACCTGTACCTCTGAAACAAATAATACATTATATGTTTTAAAAAGAGAGGGGGCGGAGATAGTAGGAAGGGAAAAATGAAGGGGGGGAGGGTCAGAGGGGGAGACAAACCATGAGAGACTATGGATTCTGAGGAAAAAAACTGAGGGTTCTAGAGGGGAGGGAGTGGGGGAATGGGTTAGCCTGGCGATGGGTATTAAAGAGGGCATGTATTGCATGGAGCATTGTGTTATAGGCAAACAATGAATCATGGAACACTACAGCAAAAACTAATGATGTAATGTATGGTGATTAACATAACATAATAAAATTTAAAAAAATAGTTCAACATTTTGAAACTAGGTGACAATTATTTTATAAAACAAAGAAACACACACACAAACAGGAAATATCTGCTGCCTCCTTGTAACTCAGAAAAAGCGGAAAGAATGGTCCAGTGGGAAAAGGGATGCAAAAGAGGCCAATATTAGAGAGATAATGTGGATTTCTAACTTGATACTATGAAATGAGCTCTATTATTTACCTCCTTGAAGGTCCAAATGCCCATTGAAATAATAGAAAAATATAAAGAAAATAATACATTACAATGAAAAACTACAAATAGAGGGAGAACAAGATGGCGGAGGAGTAGGAGACATGGATTTCGTCTGGTCTCAGGAATTCAGCTGGATAGGGATCAAACCATTCTGAACACCTACGAACTCAACAGGAGATCGAAGAAAAGAATAGCAACAACTCTCTGAACAGAAAAGCGACCACTTTCTGGAAGGTAGGACGTGCGGAGAAGTGAATCCGAGGCGATATTCAGGAGGATAGACGGCGGGGGAGGGGGCCTCCATCCGCCGCTTCTGGCAAGTGCTAGAGCCGCAGAGCACAAAATCGGAACTTTTAGAAGTCGGCAACGATGAGGGACGTCGCTCCAGTGGCTAAGCGAGGGGTGGAACCCTGGGGGGACAGTGTGGTCTCAGGAACCTCGGGATCACAGAAAGACCGGGGGTGCAAAGTGCAGCAGAGCTCCCAGGTATCAGAGCAGGGAAGCCGGCTGCAGAGACGGAGCCGAGGCGCGGGATCTCAGCTCGGGGTTGCCATAAACCATGATCCGCGGCACAGTTGGGCCACTGATACTCCAGCTGGGACCCAACAAGTGGCAGATCCGGGGAGACTCCCCTTCCTCCCCCAGGAGTGGCACAGGAGCGCACCTCAGGGATCTGCTGGGTTTGGAGACTCCACACTGAGTCAGGTGGCAGAGACAGAAATGCTCGGTCACAGGTCGGATGAGCACAGAGTACGGCTGGAGACCAAGGAGACAGGAGACAGAGTGATTCACTGTTTTTCTCTGGAGGCGCACTGAGGAGTGGGGCCCCAAGTTTTCGGCTCCTCTGGGGCAGAGATTGGGAGGCCACCATTTTCACTCTCGTCCTCCAAAGCTGTACAGAAAGCTGGAAGGGAAAAAAAGCTCCTGAGAGCAAACCTGAGCAGATTACTTAGTCCGGACCCAGCAAGGGCGGGGCAATTCCGCCTCCGGCAAAGACGTTTGGGAACCATGGCAACAGGCCCCTCCCCCAGAAGATCAGCAAGAACAGCCAGCCAAGACCAAGTTTACCGATCAATGAGAATGGCAGCCCTCCAGCGCTAGGAGAATACTGCACATAGAATCCATGGCTTTTTTACCATGATTCTTTAGTCTTTCAAAGTTAATTTTTTTTTAACTGTCTTTTTATTTGGATTTTTCTTTTTCCCTTTTTCAACCAACATCTTATCCCTTTTTTAAAAAACATTTTTATTTTTCATTTTTAGAGTCATATTCTACCCCTTCATAGTAGTTACCCTTATTTTTGGCATATATATATGTATATATATATATATATATATACGTTGTTATCTCTTTAAAATTTTGAGATACAGTTTCTTCTAACAGATCAAAATATACCCTAAATCTCTAGTGTATAACTTTGTTCTAGTCTCCTGCCTGTTCATATTGTATCCCTTTTTTTCTTTTTTTTTAAATCCTCTGCTTTCTTTTTTCAAACTTCTCAATTCCTTTTATAAAATTTTTTATAATTTTCATCTTTACATTCATATTCCATCCCTTCATTGTATCAACCCTTATTTTTGTACATATAAAAGTTTTTCTTTCCTTAAAGTTTTGGGAGACATTCCTCTAACAAAGCAAAATACCCCCAAAATCTAGAGTGTGGCACTGATCTATGCACCAGCCTGATCATATTTGATCATATTCTGTTTCTTTGGTTCTGTTTTTTTGTTTTGTTTTGTTTTATTCTGTTTTTGTTTGTTTAATCTTTTTCTTTTTTTTTCTTATATTTTTCGTTTTTCTTTCGTTCCCTTTCATTTCCCCCGGTTTCCGGTCTTTTCTGATTTGTTTAGAGTATATTTTCTGGGGACGTGGTTACCCTGTTAACATTTTGTTCTCTCATTCATCTATTCTCCTCTGAACGAAATGACAAGATGGAAAAAAATCACCTCAACAAAAAGAACAAGAGGTAGTGCCAGCTGCCAGGGACCTACTCGATATGGACATTAGTATGATGTCGGACCTAGAGTTCAGAATCATGATTTGAAAGATACTAGCTGGGCTTGAAAGAAGCATGGAAGTTATTAGAGAAACCCTTCTGGAGAAATAAAAGAACTAAAATCTAACCAAGTCGAAATCAAAAAGGCTATTAATGAGGTGCAATAAAAAATGGGGGCGCTAACTGCTAGGATAAATGAGGCAGAAGACAAAATCAGTGATATAGAAGAACAAATGATGGAAAGTAAAGTAAAAGTAAAGAAGCTGAGAAAAAGAGAGATAAACAACTACTGGATCATGAAGGCAGAATTCGAGACATAAGCAATACCATAAGATGAAACAACATTAGAATAATTGGGATCCAGAAGAAGAAAAAAGAGAGAGAGGGGCAGAAGGTATATTGGAGCAAATTATAACAGAGAACTTCCCTAATGTGGGGAAGGAAACAGGCATCAAAATCCAGGAGGCACAGAGAACCCCTCTCAAAATCAATAAAAATAGGTCAACACCCCGACATCTAACTTGTAAAACTTACAAGTCTCAGCGACAAAGAGAAAATCCTGAAAGCAGCTTGGGAAAAGAGATATGTAACCTACAATGGTAGAAACATTAGATTGTCAATAGTCCTATCCACAGAGACCTGGCAGGCCAGAAAGGACTGGCATGATATATTCAGAGCACTAAATGAGAAAAATATATGCAGCCAAGAATATTATATCCAGCTAGGTTGTCATTGAAAATAGAAGGAGAGATAAAAAGCTTCCAGGACAAACAAAAACTAAAAGAATTTGCAAACACAAAACCAGCCCTACATGAAAAGAAAGGGGTCCTCTAAGGAAAGAGAGAGCTAAAAGCAACACAGACCAGAAAGGAACACGACAATATACAGTAACAGTCACCTTACAAGCAATACAATGGCACTAAATTCATATTTTTCAATGTTACCCTGAATGTAAATGGGCTAAAAGCCCCAATCAAAAGACACAGGCTATGAGATGGGATGAAAAAACAAGACCTATCGATATGCTGTCTGCAAGAGACTCATTTTAGACCCAAAGACACCCCCAGATTGAAAGTGAGGGGGTGGAAAACTATTTACCATGCTAATGGACACCAAAGGAAAGCTGGGGTGGCAATCCTTATATCACAAAAATTAGATTTTAAACCAAAGACTATAATAAGAGATGAGGAAGGACACTACATCATACTTAAAGGGTCTATCCAACAAGAAGATCTAACAATTGTAAATATCAATGCCCCTAACATGGGAGCAGCCAATTATATAAAGCAATTAATAACAAAAGCAAAGAAACACATCGACAACAATACAATAGTAGTGGGGGACTTTAACACCCCCCTCACTGAAATGGACAGATCATCTAAGCAAAAGATCAACAAGGAAATAAAGACTTTAAATGACACATTGGACCAAATGGACTTCACAGACATATTCAGAACAACCATCCCAAAGCAACAGAATACACATTCTTCTCTAGTGTCCATGGAACATTCTCCAGAATAGATCACATCCTAGGTCACAAATCAGGTCTCAACTGGTACCAAAAGACTGGGGTCATTCCCTGCATATTTTCAGACCACAATGCTTTGAAACTAGAACTCAATCACAAGAGGAAAGTCGGAAAGAACTCAAATACATGGAGGTTAAAGAGCATCTTACTAAAGAATGAATGGGTGAACCAGGAAATTAAAGAAGAATTTAAAAAATTCATGAAAACAAATGAAAATGAAAACACAACTGTTCAAAATATTTGGGATGTAGCAAAGGCAGTTGTAAGTGTATAGCAATACAAGCCTTTCTCAAGAAACAAGAAAGGTCTCCAATATACAACCTAACCCTACACCTAAAGGAACTAGAGAAAAAACAGCAAATAAAGCCTAAACACAGCAAGAGAAGAGAAATAATAAAGACCAGAGCAGAAAGCAATGAAATAAAAACCAAAAGAACAGTAGAACAGATCAATGGAACTAGGAGCTGGTTCTTTGAAAGAATTAATAAGATTGATAAACGCCTGGCCAGAAATATCAAAAAGAAAAGAGAAACGACCGAAATCAACAAAATTATGAATGAAAGAGGAGAGATCACAACCAACACCAAGGAAATACAAACAATTATAAGAACATATTATGAGCAACTCTATGCCAGCAAATTAGATAACCTGGAAGAAATGGATGCATTCCTAGAGATATATCAACTACCAAAACTGAACCAGGAAGAAATAGAAAACCTGAACAGACCTATAACCACTAAGGAAATTGAAGCAGTCATCAAAAATCTCCCAACAAACAAAAGCCCAGGGCCAGATGGCTTCCCAGGGGAATTCTACCAAACATTTAAAGAAGAAATAATACCTATTCTTCTGAAACTGTTCCCAAAAATAGAAATGGAAGGAAAACTTCCAAACTCGTTTTATGAGGCCACCATTACCTTGATCCCCAAGCCAGACAAAGACTGCATCAAAAAGGAGAATTGCAGACCAATATCCTTGATGAACATGGATGCAAAAATGCTCACCAAAATACTAGCCAATAGGATCCAACAGTACACTAAAAGGATTATTCACCACGACCAAGTGGGATTTATCCCTGGGCTGCAAGGTTGGTTCAACATCCGCAAATCAATCAATGTGATACAGTACATAAACAAAAGAAAGAACAAGAATCATATGATCCTCTCAATAGATGCAGAAAAAGCATTTGACAAAGTACAGCCTCCTTTCATGATCAAAACTCTTCAGAGTATAGGGATAGAGGGTACATACCTCAATATCATAAAAGCCATCTATGAAAAACCTCAGCAAATATCATTCTCAATGGGGAAAAACTGAGAGCTTTCCTGCTAAGGTAAGGAACGTGGCAGGGATGTCCACTATCACTACTGCTATTCAACATAGTAGTAGAAGTCCTAGCCACAGCAATCAGAAAACAAAAAGAAATAAAAGGCATCCGAATCGGCAAAGAAGAAGTCAAATTCTCACTCTTTGCAGATGATATGATACTTTATGTGGAAAACCCAAAAGACTCCACCCCAAAACTGCTAGAACTCATACAGGAATTCAGTAAAGTGGCAGGATATAAAATCAATGCACAGAAATCAGTGGCATTCATATACATCAACAACAAGATAGAAGAAAGAGAAATTAAGGATTCGATCCCATTTATAATTGCACCCAAAACCATAGGATACCTAGGAATTAAATCTAACCAAGGAGGCAAAGCATCTGTACTCAGAAAGCTATAAAATACTCATGAAAGAAATTGAGGACTACACAAAGAAATGGAAAAACCTTCCATGCTCATGGATTGGAAGAACAAATATTGTGAAGATGTCAATGCTACCTAGAGCAATCTACACATTCAATGCAATCCCCATCAAAATAACATCCGGTTTTTTTTTTTCAGAGAAATGGAACAAATAATCTTAAAATTTGTATGGAATCAGAAAAGACCCCAAATACCCAGAGGAATGTTGAAAAAGAAAAGCGAAGCTGGCGGCATCACAATTCTGGACTCCAGCTCTATTACAAAGCTGTCATCATCAAGACAGTATGGTACTGGCACAAAAACAGACACATAGATCACTGGAACAGAACAGAGAGCCCAGAAATGGACCCTGAACTCTATGGTCAACTCATCTTTGACAAAGCAGGAAAGAATGTCCAATGGAAAAAAGACAGTCTCTTCAACAAATGGTGTTGGGAAAATTGGACAGCCACATGCAGATGAATGAAACTGGACCATTTCCTTACACCACACACAAAAATAGACTCAAAATGGTTGAAAGACCTCAATGTGAGAGAGGAGTCCATCAAAACCCTAAAGGAGAACACAGGCAGCAACTTCTCCGACCTCAGCTGCAGCAACTTCTTCCTGGAAACAGTGCCAAAGTCAAGGGAAGCGAGGGGAAAAATGAACTATTGGGACTTCATCAAGATAAAAAGCTTTTGCACAGCAAAGGAAACCGTCAACAAAACCAAAAGACAACCGACAGAATGGGAGAAAATATTTGCAAATGACATATCAGATAAAGGGCTAGTGTCCAAAATCTATAAAGAACCTATCAAATTCAACACCCAGGGAACAAATGATCCAATCAAGAAATGGACAGAAGACATGAACAGACATTTTTCCGAAGAAGACATCCAAATGGCCAACAGACACATGAAAAAGTGCTCAACATGGCTTGGCATCAGGGAAATCCAAATCAAAACCTCAATGAGATACCACCTCACACCTGTCAGAATGGCTAAAATTAACAAGTCAGAAAAGGACAGATGTTGGCGGGGATTCGGAGAAAAGGGAACCCTCCTACACTGCTGGTGGGAATGCAAGCTGGTGCAACCACTCTGGAAAACAGTATGGAGGTTCCTCAAAAAGTTGAAAATAGAGCTACCATATGATCCAGCAATTGCACTACTGGGTATTTACCCCAAAGATACAAATGTAGGGATCCGAAGGGGTATGTGCACCCTGATGTTTATAGCAGCAATGTCCACAATAGCCAAACCATGGAAAGAGGCAAGATGTCCATCGACAGATGCATGGAGAAAGAAGAAGTGGTATATATATACAATATAATATTATGCAGTCATCAAAAGGAATGAGATCTTGCCATTTGCAGTGACGTGGATGGAACTGGATGGTGTTATGCTGAGCGAAACACGTCAATCAGAGAAAGACATGTATCATATGACCTCACTGATATGAGGAATTATTAATCTCAGGAAACAAACTGAGGGTTGCTGGAGTGGGTGGAGGGTGAGGGATGGGGTGGCTGGGTGATAGACATTGGCGAATGTATGTGCTATGGTGAGCACTGTGAATTGTGCAAGACTGTTGAATCACAGATCTGAACTTCTGAAGCAAATAATGCAATATATGTTAAGAAAAGAAAGGAAGATAGCAGGAAGGGAAGAATGAAGGTGGGGAAATCGGAGGGGGAGATGAACCATGAGTGACGATGAACTCTTACAAACAAACTGAGGGTTCTGGGGGGGGTGGGAGGATGGGTTAGTCTGTTGGTGGGTATTGGGGAGGGCACGTTCTGCATGGAGCACTGGGTGTTATGCACAAACAATGAATCATGGAACACTACATCAAAAACTAAGGATGTAATGTATGGTGTTTAACATAACAATAAAAAATTTAAAAAGAACTACAAATAAAGGAACCATCATTAGAAAAAAAAGCCTGAAGAATTTTTACAAGATAGAAAGCAAGTATAATATTGATGGTAAAACCAGAGCGTAGACTATATGATGTAAAAATAAGAAGAGTAGGGAGACGACTATTGAAGAGGTAAGAAGAAGTTACAAGCAGTGGGGAAGCAAAAGCAGTAAGCATAAGCAGGCATAGAAAAATCATCGTGGTGACAAAATCTTGGAAAAAAACTGAAACAATTTTCTACACCTCCCAACACCAATACAAATACCAAGATATGTATAAGGACTACCTGGATACAGTATTTTGACCCTAGCCTCAGTTATAAGTTTTGAAAATATGGAGTATATTCCATGATGAATTTCTATTATGTGTACTGGGACTACAGTGACATCTCCCAGTATCAACAAAAAATGGGGGGATATGTGGAAATACAGTTCTGAATAGGAGTTCAATACACTAAAGCATTCTATTCCAGGATGGAGACTTCCTTACTTTGGCAATAATAACAATAATGATGATCTCTGGCTTGCCAGGCAGGTTTATAACAAAGTACACTGGAGGGAGGACTATCAGGCCATCCACTCACTTATACACAGGGAAAATTACTCAATCTTCCATTCAGTGGAGAAGCTTATTGAGACAATGTACCCTCCATAACTGCAAAAGAAATCCGTATCAGCTAGTACTGATGAACCAAGACCTTCTTTGGCGAATATAAATAGGCAATCAAGAATCACCAGATACTTGAAGAAAATGGTGATGAAAAACAAGAGAGAAGATGAACAAATTGAACAATTTTTCCCAAGAGAAAGAGATAATTTTTTAGAAAAACTTTAAAATGAGTTTATTTAATAACCTCATAGAAAGTCAACAGGAATTCGAAATAATAAAACAAGAACATGGTGCTATGAACCTGTATCGATCTGATTTCTAATAAATTAAAATACTTGTTAAAGTTTTAAAAATTCAACATAAAAGCAAAGTGGGGGGGGAAGAAGATAGCAAAAGATTAAATTAATGACTTGGAAGACCTAACTAGGATATTCTCCCTGAAATCTTTAAGAAAGGAAAATAATATAACAATCAAGACAAAGACGATAGATGAAGTTGATTATTTGATTAATCCTATAATAATTTAAAATACTCTGCAATTAAAACTTCCCCACAGATAGAGCTTCCACTCAAGATACCTTTGGTGAATTCAATCAAACAATTATAGAAGAAATAAGGCCAATATTACCTAACCTTTTTCTGCAAAGAGAAAATAAGGGAATACTTCAACTCATAAGGGCAACATAACCTTGATACAAAAAACCTGATAAAAATGGTAAGGAAAAGAGAAGTAGAGGTGATACTTACTCATAAATATAGAAGCAAATGTCCTGAACAAAAGGTTAGCAAACTGAATAAAGGAATATACAAAAAAGATTTCAAAACATCATGACCAAGTTAAATCTATTTCAGAAATGCACAGGTGGCTAAAAATTTTCAAATCAGTGTAATTCATCACATTAACAAAATAAAGGAGAAGAATATATAGGTAAATGAAAAGTGTTCAATGATTTTAAAAAGTCTTAAAAACTAGGAATGGATAGGAACTTCTTTAATCTAATGAAGAGTAGCTACAAACAAATCTACAGCAAACATCATAGTTAATATAATCTTAGTAATTTTCCCTCTAAGATCAGGAGGGAGACAAGGATGACAACTATCTCAATTTTTAATCAGCATTGTACTAGGGGTCCTAGCCAATAAAAAAAGAAAGGAAAAAGGAGTACAATCGGAAAGGAAGAAATAAAATCATCATTCTCAGCATAAACGTGTACATATAAAATTCAAAAGAATCTATAAATTATTAGAATAAATATATTTAGCATAGTTTCTGTATTTCTACATATCAGCCATGAAAAATTATAAAATAAAATAAAAATTCTATTTACAATAGCATAAAAACTAAACTAGTTTGGAATAAATCTATCAATAGTTGACCTCAATAGGATATTGCCTTAATTGTGGGGATGAATTAGCTCTAGATTAAAGTCTGTTCTGGACTTGCCTAATAAAGCTGAAAAGCAAGGCTTGAACAGATCAAAAATTTTATAAGTAACTTTATCCCAGAACAAAATGTAAAAATGTTTAAAGGAATACAAAAACAATCCAGCACACAATTTAGAACACAATGTCTGGCATCCAATAAAAATTAGTCAGCATGCAAAAAATAAAAACTATAATCCATTTTAGTTTTGATTTGCATTTCCCCGATGATAGGTGATGATAAGCACCTTTTCATGTGTCTGTTGGCCATCTGTACGTCTTCTTTGGAGAAATATCTGTTCATGACTTTGCCCATTTTTTAATTGAATTATTTGTTTTTTGGGTGTTGTTTTATAAGTTCTTTATATATTTTGGATACCAGCCCTTTATCAGACAATGAGGTATCACCTCACACCTGTCAAAATAGCTAAAGTCAACAACACATGAAACAATAGGTGTTGGTGAGGATGTGAAGAAAAAGAAACTCTCATGTGCTATTGATGGGAATGCAAACTGGTGCAACCACTGGAGAAAACAGTATGGAGGTTCCTCTAAGAGTTACAAACAGATCCAGTAATTGCACTACTGGGTATTTACCCAAAGAATACAAAATCACTAATTCAAAGGGATACGTGCACCCCTATGTTTATAGCAGCATTATTTACAATAGCCAAACCATGGAAGCAGCCCAAGTATCCATCAGCTGAAGAATGGATAAAGAAGAGGTGGTATATATATAAAATGGAATATTATTCAGCAATAAAAAATAAAATCTTGCCATTTACAATGACACAGATGGAGCTAGAGAGTATTATGTAAAGTAAAAATAAGTCGGTCTGAGAAAGACAATACCATATGATTTCACTCATATGTGGAATTTAAGAAACAAAACAAAGAGCAAAGGGAAAAAAAGAGAGGCAAAAGAAGAAACAGACTCTTAACTATAGAGAACAAACCGATGGTTCCCAGAGGGGAGGGTGTGGGGGGATGGGTTAAATGGGTGATGGGGATTAAAGAGTGCACTTGTCCTGATGAGCACAGGGTGATGTATGGAAGTGTTGAATCACTATATTGTATACCTAAAACTAATATAACATTGCATGTTAACTAACTAGAATTAAAGTAAAAACTTTTAAAAAAATCCTTAAAGATGACAAAAATCAATCCACAGAAAAAGAACTATAAATGACACAGATGATAGAATTAGTGGACAACATTTAACTATAGGAAACAAACTGAGGGTTGCTGGAGGGGAGATGTGTGGGGGGATTGAATAATTGGGCAATGGTCATTAAGGAGGGCATTTGATATAATAAGCGCTGGGTGTTATATGCAACTGATGAATCACTAAATTCTACCCCTGAAACTAATGATACACTATATGTTAACTAAATTGAATTTAAATAAAAATATTAAAAAACAAAAACAACAAAAAGAATTAGTAGACAAAGATGATAAAACATCAATTAGAAATATATGCCATACATACAAGAAGGTAGAGGAAAATATGAACATGATGAGGAAAGAAATAGAATATGTAGATCCAAATTAAAATTCTAGAGAAAAATATAATATCTGGGATGAAAAAAATCAAAGGATTAAATTAACAACAGATTTGGCATTGCAGAAAAAAACCTGCTAAACCTTCAAGCATAGCAATAGAAACTATCCAAAATGAAAGAGAGGGAAAGAATATTTTAAAAAATGATTAAGACCACAATGAGATACTACCTCATACCAGTCAGAATGGCTAACAAGTCAGGAAATGACAGATGTTGGCGAGGATGTGGAGAAAGGGGAACCCTCCTACACTGTTGGTGGGAATGCAAGCTGGTGTGACCACTCTGGAAAACAGTATGGAGGTTCCTCAAAAAGTTGAAAACAGAGCTACACTCTGACCCAGCAATTGCACTACTGGGTATTTACCCCAAAGATGCAAATGTAGTGATCCAAAGGGGCACATGCACCCCAATGTTTATAGCAGCAATGTCCACAATAGCCAAACTACTGAAAGACCCTAGATGTCCATTAACAGATGAATGGATAAAGAAGATGTGGTATATTTATACAATGGAATATTATGCAGCCATCAAAAAATGAAATCTTGCCATTTGCAACGACATGGATGGAACTAGAGGGCATTGTGTTAAGTGAAATAAGTCAATCAGAGAAAGACAATTATCATATGATCTCATTGATACGTGGAATTTGAGAAAAAATGCAGAGGATCATAGGGGATGAGAGGAAAAAAACGAAACAAGACAAACCAGAGAGGGAGACAAACCAAAAGAGACTCTTAATCTCAGGAAACAAACAGAGTTGCTGGAGTGGAGGGAGGTGGGAGGAATGGGGTGGCTGGGTGATGGACACTGGGGAGGGTATGTGCTATGGTGAATGCTGTGAATGGTGTAAGACTGATGAATCACAGACCTGTACCTCTGATACAAATAATACATTATATGTTAATAAAAAATAATTAGAGTATTAGTGACCTATTGGACAACATCAAGTGGTTTAACATATATGTAACCGGAGACTGAGAAGTGAGTGAAATTATTTGAAGAAATAATGTCCAAAGTCTACAAATTTGATGAAAACTATAATCTCATAGATCCAAGCCCAATATTAAAAGTGGTTCTGCAAAATGGAAAACTTAGTTTGTGAATTCTGATTTTGATGAGGGATTTTTCTTTTCTTAGACACTTAATTCTATTCTGATACTAATTTATCAGATTGCTTTTCAGTATCATATAACACTACAATTCATAAGTTAAGATTCTTGGTATCTGGATGTCTGTTAGATGCTACTAAGAAAATATAGATGAGCTTGCTTTCTGAAAGCTTTTGGTGTGGTGCCAGAATAGCATGCTGTAGATACAACCAGCTGCTTTGTTACCTTTAAATTAGGCTTTTGTAAATATTAAAACTTAAGAAGATGGCAGGTGATGCCCCTTCAAATCTTCACCTGTTCAGATCAAACTTAACTAACATTGTTCTTCCTTTTACTTAAAAAAAGAGACTTATAGCTCAATGTCTTTTTCTGTTCATAATTTGCTACTGATAATGTATATGAATTTAGCATGCTGTGTAAGCTGTGTCCTAGTTACTGACCAGTTTGTGCAGTGTTATCTTGCTAAATAAAGTTAAAAGGAAGAGGGGTGACTAATATTCCATTGACTATGTGTACCACATCTTCTTGATCCATTCTTCTGTTGAAAGGCATCTTGGCTCCTTCCACAGTTCGGCTATTGTGGACATTGCTGCTATGAACATTGAGGTGCAGGTGCCCCTTCTTTTCACTACATCTGTATCTTTGGGGTAAATACCTAGTAGGGCAATTGCCGGGTCATAGGGTAGCTCTATTTTATGTCTTGAAGAACCTCCATACTGTTTTCCAAAGAGGCTATACCAGCCTGCATTCCCACCAACAGTGTAAGAGGGTACCCCTTTCTCCACATCCTTGCCAACATTTGTTGTTTTCTGCCTTGTTAATTTTTCCATTCTAACTGGTGTAAGGTGGAATCTCATTGTGGTTTTGATTTGAATTTCCCTGATGGCTAGTGATGTTGAACATTTCATGTGTCTGTTAGCCATTTGTATGTCTTCTTTGGAGAAGTGTCTGTTCATGTCTTCTGCCCATTTATTGACTGGATTATTTGTTTTTTGGGTGTTGAGTTTGAGAAGTTCTTTATAGATCTTGGATAGCAGCCCTTTATCTGTAATGACATTTGCAAATATCTTCTCCCATTCCATGGGTTGCCTCTTAGTTTTGTTGACTGTTTCCTTGGCTGCACAGAAGATTTTTATCTTGTTGAAGTCCAAAAAGTTCATTTTTGCTTTTGTTTCCCTTGCCTTTGGAGATGTGTCTTGAAAGAAGTTGCTGTGGCCAATGTCGAAATGGTTACTGCCTATGTTCTCACTAATGATGTACTACCTAACATTTAAAGAAGAATTAATACCTATTCTTCTGAAACTGTTCCAAAAAATAGAAATGGAAGGAAAACTTCCAAACACTTTTTATGAGGCCACCATTACCTTGATCCCCAAACCAGACAAAGACCCCATCAAAAAGAAGAATCACAGACCAATATCTTTGATGAACATGGATGCGAAAATTCTCACCAAAACACTAGCCAATAGGATACAACAGTACAGTAAAAAGATTATTCACCACAACCAAGTGGGATTTATCCCTGGAGCACTGGGTGTTATACGCAAACAATGAATCATGGAACACTACATCAAAAACTAATGATGTAATGTATGGTGATTAACATAACATAATAATAAAAAAAAATTGGCCACAAGCAAGTTGGTCAATCTGATAACTGGGCAGAATGTTGATGGGTTGAAAAAAAAAAAAAACTAATGATGTACTATATGGTAGCTTACTGAACATAATTTTAAAAAATGAAAATCATAAGGAAGAGAGGAAAAAAGTAAAAGAGGGGAAAATATAGTTGTTTAAATAAAAAATAATGACGGCGTACTGAATATGGTGCTTGAAACATATATAGGAGTAAAATGTGCAACAAAAGTAGCACAAAAACTTGAGGAAAGAAATGGAAATACACTGCTGTATTGTTCTGACATGAAAAGTGGTATAATATTTTAAGGTAAAACTTCTGTTTAAAATTGTGCTGGAGGTGTTATCCACTGCAATAAGATTTAGGGAAAACAAGCCTAGAGCTTGAAAAGAAAAAAAAATAAAAATTGTATTTATTAGCAGAAGACATGATCACCAGTGTAGAAAATTTTAGAGAATCCACAAATACTACTAGAACTAGTATGAATTATGAAAATATTTAGAGAGTATATAACATCAGTATACAAAATTAATTGCATTTCTATGTCCTAGCTATGAACACTTGGAAATTAATACACAAATTTAAAATTACCTTTAGAATACCATCCCAAAAATGAAAAATTAAATACTCCTAAATAGCATCCAGAAAATGTTCAAATGGAAAGGAAACACTTGACAATAGATATGCAAGACATGAAAAATGGAATTTACAAAGTCTTGTTGGGAGAAATCAAAGATGACCAAAATAAATGAAGAGATATACTGTGTTCACAGATCAAAAGTTTATTGTTAATATCGATCTATATATTCAATGCAATGCCAATCAAAACCCCAGCAAACTATTTTGTAGAAGCTGACAAACTGATTCTAACATTCATATGGAAATGCAGGGAATGTTAAATAACCAAAACAATTTTGAAAAACAAAATAATTATAGTTATTTAAATAATTACTATAAAACTACAGTAATCAAAACAGTATAGTATTAGTATAAATATAAATATATAGATCAATAAAACAGAGTGAAGTATGTAGAAATAGAATCACATATATATAGCCAACTGACATACAGACAAAATGAAAAGGCAACGAAGTGAAGAAAGAATAATCATTTCAACAAAATGGTACTGGAATACTTAAATATCCTTATGCAGAAAAAGAACCGTGACCATTACTTCTCACCATATAAAAACATTAACTTGAAACCAATCACAGACTTAAATATAAGAGCTAAAACTATAAATGTTCTAGAAGAAAACTTAAGAAAAAATTTGAGTGACTTTGGAATAGGAAAATATTTTATAAATAGGACGCAACAACCACAAATCTAAAAGAAAAAGTGATAAATTGGACTTCATTAAATTTAAAGGTGTTTTTCTCTTCCAAAGATGCTGTTAAGAAGACTAAGAGAAACTTTTTACAAAAAACTTGGAAAAAAGTATATATACCTGACAAGGGAATTGTATAGAAACTGTATCAAACTCCTACACTTCAAGAATAAAAAGGCAAACAGCCTACTTCTTTAAGTGGGCAAAATATTTGAATTCTCACTTTACCAATATGCATGAATCTCATAAATTTCACATTGAGAGAAAGCAGCATGAACCAATATAGTAAAATATATACACTGTGATTACATTTATATAATGTTCAAAAAACAAGCACAACTATACTATATTATGTAGGCATGCACATATGTATGGTAAAACTGTAATGAAAACAAAAACATTCTAATCAGAAAATTCGGGATATCGGTTTCTTCTATGAAAGAATTAGAGGGAAATTATTTCCAAGGGACATGCAGTGAACTTTTAGGGTACTGCTAATATTCTATCTCTGAGCTGAATCATGATTATACAGGTGTTAGCTTTATAAACACAGGCATTTGCTCTTTATAAAATTGATGAAAAGAAAAATTTTAAGTAACCACAATAGAATAAAAATAGAAAGTGAAAATTAACCAGACACTAGAGAATAAAAAAGAATAAGGAAAACTTAATAAATGTATCAAAATGAACAAAATGTTATCACAGGAAATGGCAGAATAGGAAACTTGTTCCACAAAAGTCCTTGTTCCACAAAAGCAACAGATAAACTGGCTAAAACCTCAGAACCAACTTTGCAAGACTCTATAAACTAGACAAAAACTTAACAACAACTAGAGGAAAAATTTAAAAATGTTTTCGATTTGCATTTCCCTTATGATTAGTGATGTTGAACATCTTTCATGTTGCCCATCTGTATGCCTTCCTTGGAAAACTGTCTACTCAGGTCCCCCTAAATAAATATATGAAAGAAAGAAATCAAAAGTGACTATAAGATTTTGGATCTGAACAACTAGAAGGTTGAACTTGCCATATATTAACAAGGGAAGATTATATAAGAAATGTGTTTGGGAGTAAGGACAGAAATTCGGTATGCAGTACATTTATTCCTGCTATAACACAACATTCCAGGGGGGGAAAAAATCAAATTGTTCAAGAGAGCTTAAAGGTGAAAGGACTAGGGTAACATGATAACACATTTGTACAAAAGAATTCCTGTGCGTAGAACTGCTGTATGTAACAGAGCACATACAATTCTAATTTTGTTAAATGCTGCCTGATTACCCTCTGAGGTTGTATTTGTTCACGTTCCCATATGTAATAATACCTGCTTTCCCAATCTTTTACTAACACAGTATGCTATCAAACATTTTCACCCTTCCCAATCCAACAGTTGAAAATAATACAATTGCAATTTTATTTCTTTTATTAAAAGACTTCATTTATTTATTTGAGAGAGAGAGAGAACACAAGTGGGAAAGAAGGGCACAGGGAGAGGGAGAAGCAGACCCCCCCCCCACTAAGCAAGACGCCTGATGTGGGGTTCCATCCCTGGGGTCATGACCTGAGCTTAAGGCAGAAGTTTAACTGACTGAGCCACCCAGGTGCCCCTATAATTGCAATTCTAATTTGCATGTTTCTTTAAATAAGGTTGAGCATCTTTTCTTAATGCTTAATGATCAGGGACAACAGATAGAACTGGATCTTTCCAGGGAGCCCTGATTTAGTAGATTGGACAGGCAATTTCTTTTTGTCTTAAGTCCCCACTCACTCAACCAGTATTTATTTTTTTATTTTATTTATTTTTTTATTAATTTTATTTTATTATAATAATCACCATACATTACATCATTAGTTTTTGATGTAGTGTTCCATGATTCATTGTTTGAGTATAACACCCAGTGCTCCACGCAATACGTGACCTTCTTAATACCCATCACTGGGCTAACCCATTCCACCCCACCCCCGCTAAAACCCTCAGTTTGTTTCTCAGAGTCCATAGTCTCTCATAGTTCATCTCCTTCTCTGATTTCCCCCCTTCATTGTTCCCTTCCTATGATCTTCTATTTATTTAACATATAATGTATTATATGATTCAGAGGTACAGGTCTATGATTCATCAGTCTTACACAATTCACAGCGCTCACCATAGCACATACCCTCCCCAATGTCTAGCACCCAGCCACCCCATCCCTCCCACCCCCGACCACTCCAGCAACCCTCAGTTTGTTTCCTGAGATTAAGAATCTCTTACAGTTTTTTTTCCTTCTCTGGTTTAATCTTGTTTCATTTTTTCCTCCCTTCCCCTATGATCCTCTGTCTTGTTTCTCAAATTCTGCATATCAGTGAGATCATATGATACTTGTCTTTCTCTGATTGACTTATTTCGCTTAGCATAATACCCTCTAGTTCCATCCACGTTGTTGCAAACGGCAAGATTTCATTCCTTTTGATGACTGCATAAAATTCCATTGTATATATACACCACATCTTCTTTAACCACCCATCTGTTGATCGATATCTTGGCTCTTTCCATAGTTTGGCTATTGTAGACATTGCTGCTATAAACATTGGGGTGCAGGTGCCACTTCAGATCACTACATTTGTATCTTTGGAGTAAATACCCAGTAGTGCAATTACTGCATTGCAGGGTAGCTCTATTTTCAACTTTTTGAAGAACCTCCATACTGTTTTCCAGAGTGGCTGCACCAGTTTGCATTCCCACCAACAGTGTAAGAGGATTCCTCTTTTTTGGCATCCTCGCCAATATCTAATTTCCTGACTTGTTAATTTTAGCCATTCTGATTGGTGTGAGGTGGTATCTCATTGAGATTTTGATTTGGATTTCCCTGATGCCAGCTGATATTGAAGATTTTTTCATGTGTCTGTTGGCCATTTGGATGTCTTCTTTGGAAAAATATCTGTTCATGTCTTCTGCCAATTCCGTGATTGGATCATTTGTTCTTTGGGTGTTGAGTTTGATAAGTTCTTTATAGATTTTGGATACTAGCCCTTTATCTGATATGTCATTTGCAAATACCTTCTCCCATTCTGTCGGTTGTCTTTTGGTTTTGTTGACTGTTTCCTTTGCTGTGCAAAAGCTTTTTATTTTGATGAAGTCCCAATAGTTCATTTTTGCCCTAGCTTCCCTTGCCTTTGGTGTTGTTTCTAGGAAGAAGTTGCTGCAGTTGAGGTCAAAGAAGTTGCTGCCTGTGTTCTCCTTTAGGATTTTGATGGACTCCTGTCTCACATTGAGGTCTTTCAACCATTTGGAGTCTATTTTTGTGTGTGGTGTAAAGAAATGGTCGTTTCATTCTTCTGCATGTGGCTGTCCAATTTTCCCAACACCGTTTGTTGAAGAAACTGTTTTTTTTTTCCATTGGACATTCTTTCCTGCTTTGTCAAAGATGAGTTGACCGAAGAGTTCAGGGTCCATTTCTGGGCTCTCTATTCTGTTCCATTGATCAATGTGTCTGTTATTGTGCCAGTACCATACTGTCTTGATGATGACAGCTTTGTAATAGAGCTTGAAGTCCGGAATTGTGATGCCGCCAGCTTTGCTTTTCTTTTTCAACATTCCTCTGGCTATTTGGGGTCTTTTCTAGTTCCATACAAATTTTAGGATTATTTGTTCCATTTCTTTGAAAAAAGTGGATGGTATTTTGATAGGGATTGCACTGAATGTGTGGATTGCTCTAGGTAGCATTGACATCTTCACAATATTTGTTCTTCCAATACATGAGCAAGGAATGTTTTTCCATTTCTTTGTGTCTTCCTCAATTTCCTTCATGAGTATTCTATAGTTTTCTTAGTACAGATTCTTTGCCTCTTTGGTTAGATTTATCCCTAGGTATCTTGTGGTTTTGGGTGCGATTGTAAATGGGATCAACTCCTTAATTTCTCTTTCTTCTATCTTGTTGTGGGTGTATAGAAATGCCACTGATTACTGTGGATTGATTTTATATCCTGCCACTTTACTGAATTCCTGTATGAGTTCTAGCAGTTTTGGGGTGGAGTCTTTTGGGTTTTCCACACAAAGTATCCTATCATCTGCAAAGAGTGAGAGTTTGACTCCTTCTTTCCTGATTCAGATGCATTTTATTTCTTTTTGTTGTCTGATTGCTGTGGCTAGGACTTCTAGTACTATGTTGAATGGCAGTGGTGATAGTGGACATCCCTGCAGTGTTCCTGACCTTAGTGGGAAAGCTCTCAGTTTTTCCCCATTGAGAATGATATTCGCTGTAGGTTTTTCATAGATGGCTTTTATGATATTGAGGTATGTACCTTCTATCCCTATACTCTGAAGAGTTTTGGTCATGAAAGGAGGCTGTACTTTGTCAAATGCTTTTTCTGCATCTATTGAGAGGATCATACGGTTCTTGTTCTTTCTTTTATTAATGTATTGTATCACGTTGATTGAGCTGCAGATGTTGAACCAACCTTGCAGCCCAGGGATAAATCCCACTTGGTCGTGGTGAATAATCCTTTTAGTGTACTGTTGGATCCTATTGGCTAGTATTTTGGTGACAATTTTACATCCATGTTCATCAGGGATATTGGTCTGTAATTCTCCTTTTTGATGGGGTCTTTGTCTGGTTTTGGGATCAAGGTAATGCTGGCCTCCTAAAATGCGTTTGGGAGTTCTTCCATTTTTATTTTTTGGAACAGTTTCAGAAGATTGGGTATTAATTCTTCTTTAAATGTTTGGTAGAATTCCCCTGGGAAGCCATCTGGCCCTGGGCTCTTGTTTGTTGGGAGATTTTTGATTACTGCTTCAATTTCCTTACTGGTTATGGGTCTGTTCGGGTTTTCTATTTCTTCCTGGTTCAGTTTTGGTAGCTCATAGGCCTCTAGGAATGCATCCATTCCTTCCAGATTGTCTAATATGCTGTCATATAGTTGCTCATAATATGTTCTTATAATTGTTTGTATTTCTTTGGTGTTGGTTGTGATCTCCCCTCTTTCATTCATGATTTTATTTATTTGGGTCATTTCTCTTTTCTTTTTAATAAGTCTGGCCAGGGGTTCATCAATCTTGTTAATTCTTTCAACGAAACAGCTCCTAATATTGTTGATCTGTTCTACTGTTCTTTTGGTTTCTATTTCATTGATTTCTGCTCTGATCTTTATTATTTCTCTTCTCCTGCTTAGTTTAGGCTTTATTTGCTGTTCTTTCTCCAGTTCATTTAAGTGTATGGTTAGGTTGTGTTATGGAGACCTTTCTTGTTTCTTGAGAAAGGCTTGTATTGTTATATACTTTCCTCTTAGGACTGCCTTTGCTGCATCCCAAAGGTTTTGAACAGTTGTGTTTTCATTTTCATTTGTTTTCCATGAATTTTTAAAATTCTTCTTTAGTTTCCTGGTTCACCCATTCATTCTTTAGTACGATGCTCTTTAGCCTCCATGTATTTGAGTCCTTTCCGACTTTCCTCTTGTGATTAAGTTCTAATTTCAAAGCATTGTGGTCTGAAACTATGCAGGGAATGATCCCAATCCCTATCACTGTGTTTGGTACGGTTGAGACCTGATTTGTGACCTAGGATGTAATCTATTCTGCAGAATGTTCCATGGGCACTAGAGAAGAATGTGTATTCTGTTGCTTTGGGATAGAATGTTCTGAATATATCTGTGAAGTCCATTTGGTCCAGTGTGTCATTTAAAGTCTTTATTTCCTTGTTGATCTTTTGCTTAGATGATCTGTCCATTGCAGGGATGGGGGTATTGAAGTCCCCTACTATTGTGTTGTTGTCAATGTGTTTTTTTGATTTTGTTATTAATTGTCTTATATAACTGGCTGCTCCCATGTTAGGGGCATAGATATTTAAAATTGTTAGATCTTCTTATTGGATAGACCCTTTAAGTATGATATAGTGCCATTCCTCATCTCTTATTATAGTCTTTGTTTTAAAATCTAATTTGTCTGATATAAAGATTGCAATCCCAGCTTTCTTTTGATATCCATTAGCAAGATAAATTGTTTTCCACCCCCTCACTTTAAATCTGGACGTGTCTTTGGATCTAAAATAGTCTCTTGCAGACAGCGTATTGATGGGTCTTGTTTTTTGTCCAATCTGCTACCCTGTGTCTTTTGATTGGGGCATTTAACCCATTTACATTCAGGGTAACTATTGAAAGATATGAATTCAGTGCCATTGTATTTCCTGTAAGGTGACTGTTACTGTATATTGTCTCTGTTCCTTTCTGGTCTATGTTACTTTTAGGCTCTCTCTTTGCTTAGAGGACCCCTTTCAGTATTTTTTGTAGGGCTGGCTTTGTGTTTGCAAATTCTTTTAGTTTTTGTTTGTCCTGGAAGCTTTTTATCTCTCCTACTTTCAATGACAGCCTAGCTGGATATAGTATTCTTGGCTGCATATTTTTCTCCTTTAGTGCTCTGAATATATCATGCCAGTCCTTTCTGGCCTGCCAGGTCTCTGTGGATAGGTCTGTTGCCAATCTAATGTTTCTACCATTGTAGGTTACAGACCTCTTGTCCTAAGCTGCTTTCAGGATTTTCTCTTTGTCTCCGAGACTCATAAGTTTTACTATTAGATGTCAGGGGGGCGCCTGGGTGGCTCAGTTGGTTAAGCGACTGCCTTCCGCTCAGGTCATGATCCTGGAGTCCCAGGATCGAGTCCCGCATCGGGCTCTCCGCTCAGCGGGGAGTCTGCTTCTCCCTCTGACCCTCTTCCTTCTCGTGCTCTGTATCTCTCATTCTCTCTCTCTCTCAAATAAATAAATAAAATCTTAAAAAAAAAAGATGTCAGGGTGTTGTCCTATTTTTATTGATTTTGAGAGGGGTTCTCCGTGTCTCCTGGATTTTGATGCCTGTTTCCTTCCCCAAATTAGGGAAGTTCTCCACTATAATTTGCTCCAATATACCTTCTGCCCCTCTCTCTCTTTCTTCTTCTTCTGGTATCCCAGTTATTCTAATATTGTTTCATCTTGTGGTATCGCTTATCTCTCAAATTCTGCCCTTGTGACCCAGTAATTTATCTCTCTTTTGCTCAGCTTCTTTATTCTCCATTATTTGGTCTTCTATATCACTAATTCTCTCTTCTACCTCATTTATCCTAGCAGTTAGAGTCTCCATTTTTTACTGCACCTCATTAAGAGCCTTTTTGATTTTGACTTGGTTAGATTTTAGTTCTTTTATTTCTCCAGAAAGGGATTCTCTATTATCTTCCTTGCTTTTTTCAAGCCCAGCTAGTATCTTTATAATTGTCATTCTGAACTCTAGTTCCGACATCTTACTAATGTCCATATTGATTAGGTCCCTGGCAGTCGGTACTGCCTCTTGTTCTTTTTTTTTTTTTTTTGAGGTGAGTTTTTCTGTCTTGTCATTTTGTCCAGAGAAGAATAGATGAATGAGAGATCAAAATGTTAACAGGGTAAAAATGACCACAGAAAAATATACACTAATCAAATCAGAAGAGTCCCGAAACCAGGGGGAAAAGAAAGGGAAAGAAAAAGAAAAAAAAAAAAGAATATGATCAGGCTGGTGAATAGATCAGAGCCACACACTAGATTTTGGGCGTATTTTGGTCTGTTAGAAGAAACTGCCTCCAAAAATTTTAAAGAAAGAAAAACTTATATATGTACAAAAGTAAGGGTAAACACGATGAAGGGATGGAATATGAATATAAAGCTGAAAATTATAAAAGGTTTTATAAAAGGAATTTATAAAATAAGAAGTTGGTTGAAAAAAGAAAGAAGAAAAAATAAGAAAAAAAAAGAAAAGGGAGAGAAGGTGATCAAGCAGGAGACTAGAACAAATCCATACACTAGAGATTTAGGGTTTATTTTAGTCTGTTAGAAGAAACCGTATCTCAAAATTTTAAAGAGAGAAAAACTTATATATATACCAAAAATAAGGTTAACCACAATGAAGGGATAGAGTGTGACTCTAAAAATGAAAATTAAAAAAGATTAAAAAAATTTGATAAGATGTTGGCTGAAAAAGGGAAAAAGAAAAATTCAAAAAAAATAGAAAAAGAAAAATATAAAGAAAAATTTAAAAATTAGCTTTGAAAGAGTAAAGAATCATAGGGAAGATAGCCATGAATTCTATGTGCTGTATTCCCCGAGTGCTGGAGTTCTGGCGTTCTCACTGATGAGTAAACTTGGTCTTGGCTGGCTGCTCTTGCTGATCTTCTGGGGGAGGGGCCTGTTGTAGTGATTCTCAAATGTCTTTGCCCAAGGTGGAACTGCACTGCCTTTGTCAGGGGCCAAGCTAGGTAATCTGTTCAGGTTTGCTCTGGTAGCTTTTGTTCCCTGCAAGCTTTCCGTACAGCTTTGGAGGACGAGTGAAAATGGCGGCCTCTCCATCTCTGCCCTGGAGGAGGTGAGAACTCAGGGCCCCACTCCTCAGTGAGTCCCCAGAGAAAAGCAGTCAATCACTCCATTCTCCCCGGTCTCTGGCCGCACTCTGTACTCACCCAGCCTGTGTCCCAGCGTTTCTCTCTCAGGTACCCGACCCCATTTGGAGTCTCCAAAACCAGCAGATCCCTGTGGTGTGCTCCCGTGCCACTCCTCCCAGAGGAGGAAGGGGAATCTCCCCAGATCTGCCGCTTGTTGGGTCCCTGCTGGAAGAGCAGTGGCCTGACTGTGCCGCATATCATGGTTTATGGCAACCCCGAGATGAGAGCCCAGTCCTCTGCTCCGTCTTTGCAGCCAGCTTCCCTGCTCCAATACCTGGGAGCTCTGCCACCCTCAGGAACCCCCAGTCTTTGTGTGATCCCAAGGGTCCTGAGAACACTGTCCCAGTAAGTGTTTCACCCCCCGCTTAGCCACTGGAGTGATGTCCCTCAGTGGAGCAGACTTCAAAAGTTCTAAATGTTCTGATTTTGTGCTCTGCTCCTCTTTCACTTGTCAGTAACTGGCAGACAGAGGCTCCCTCCCACCATGGTCTATCTTCCCAAATATCCCCTGGGATTCACTTCTGCACACATCCTACCTTCCAGAAAGTGGTCGTTTTTCTATTCATAGAGTTGTAGCTATTCTTTTCTTTGATCTCCTATTGAGTTTGTAGTGTTCAGAATGGTTTGATACCTATCTAGCTGAATTCCTTGGACCAGACAAAATTTAGGTCTCCTACTCCTCCACCATCTTGCCCACTTCTCAACCAGTATTTAATGGGCTACTACTGCAGACCATACACTGTTGTATTGACTAAGGGATATAGTAGTAAACAAACAAACAAGGTCAGAACCTAAACTGGTCCCCATAGCCCAGATTCACAGAAACTCCAAGGGAGAAGTCTCAAATAATCTCTAATCCAAGATCACAAAGCAAAGATCAAGACTAGTGCCCAAGGCAGAGATCAAGCTTTCTGTTAGATGCTACAGAGGAAGATACAAAGATTTTTTTAATAGGCAAGTGGCATAAATTAGAGCTAAGCTTTAGAATGGTGAATCAACCCATGTGTTTGTGATTGAGGATGAAGGCAGGGCAGTGGCTGGTTCATAGCAAGCACTTAGTAAATATGAAAGGAAAAAAAGAAAAAGAAGGACCATCCAAGAGGGAAAAGTGGCTCCAGATACAAAAGCAGCCCTCTTCTTCACAGAACTCTGAATCAAATGGTCTTGTAGCATTTCCAAAGAGAAATGGAATACAGAGGAAACAGCTGCTAGAAGCTATGCTCATCTACTCTTCCAGGTCCCCTGGACTCTGTAATTTTCTAGACATTGCATGCAATTGGAAACTCTAGAACAGAGCTGGAGGTGTAATCCTTGTTTAAATTTTTTTTTTTAGATTTTATTTATTTGAGAGAGAGAGGCAGAGATAGTGAGAGAGAGAGCACAAGTGGGGAGGAGAGGGAGAAGCAGGCTCCCCACAGAGCAGAGAGCCCAATGCAGGACTCGGTCCCAGGACCCTGGGATCATGACCTAAGCCAAACAATCACCTGTTTAAAGACAGATTTGGAGTCTTAAATAAATTCCTGCTGGTAATGTTCTCAGCTCTTACCCCGGGGACTGGTACAGATTTCCATTCAAGTATCAAGTGACCAAATATTCTGACGTATTTAACTCAAATTTGTCTGAACCAAGTTCCTCAATGATAATCTAACATGCAAATCAAAAGAGCAATGCTTCTTGGGAGGTTTTGTTGCTTTCTGCCTCCACTGGCAGTTCCCACATGTTTACAATTCCAGTCAATCAGGGAAATTGGTAAACTGTCCAATCAAAATAGAAAGCATTCAGAGGAGTTGAACAAGTTGGTGAAATAGAAGGCTCCTGGACTTCCCTCCTCCCATGCACATGCCAAATGTACAGATACACATGGAGAAATTCCCCCTGAAAGAAACCCAGAAACTAGCTAAGCAACTTCTGTGTATCAGGTGAATGAGAAAATGCCTGTATCAAAATGGGTAGGAAAGGCTGAGACACACTCTCACCATAAATCCTGCTCAAGTAAAGTGCTATACAATTGGGAGGGAATCCCAGCCCCCAGCTTCTCCCTGAGAAGCAAAGGGTTTTGACTGCATATCTAATGCCCCATCTTTTAAGACTCCCATCCCCAAATGGGCCCCCCAAAACACCTACCTCTGAAAGCCAACAGGGCTTCCATCCATAAGACCGAGACAACTATAGCAAAAAAAAAAGCAGTTCTTATTGGGGGCAAGCAGGGCTCAGCATAGGTCCACCAGGTCTCCGCACAGAGAGAGCAGACAAAAATGCCCACCTCCCAGTCTTTCCTTAAAAGGGGTCTAACTGTATATTTTACAAGCCGTTGCCTGAAGGTATGGATCTTAACTTTAACATGCATTTAGAGGCTGGCTGCAATCCTCCCCAGAGATAGGGAAGCCAGTGGGAATTTCCCCTACCCCCTCCTTCCTGCTGGCTCAAATGATAAATACCAAGCCACCAGTATCTCCCTGGAAGGAGCTTATAAACAAATCTGGCACCCTACCTTTTGTAGCTGCCACCCAGGATGGTACCCAAATCACCTAGCTCTGACAGCCAACAGGGCTTGCATTCATGAGTCCTATAGGATATAACAAAGAAATTTTTAAATGGATGCAGGAGGACCTCCCCCATGGCTATTCCCCCAGGGCTCAGCACAAAGGGAGAAGGCAAAAATGCCCATCTCCCTGTTTCTCCTTGGAAGGGTCTCAACTACATACTTTACCAGCTGCTGCCTGAGAGCCCAGTTTCTAATCAGCCTGCATCTAGGTGCTGATTTCAATCCTCCTCTCTGGGACACTGATTGGTCTTGGCACACCTTCAACTACTGGAAACCACTAAGAACAAAGAAGGTGGCTTGACCAATCACACAGGTTTGAGAGACAACGAGGAACTCAGGTGAAGCTGATTGAAGAAATTCATCTACTACACAAGACCACTCTGTCAAGACTGGAAGAGATGGCTGTTTTATCTGATAGACAAAAACCAGCACAGAGAGTCAATGAAAATGAAGAAACAGAGGAATATATTCTAAACATAAGAACAAGAAAAATCTCCAGAAACCGATCTTAATGAAACAGAGAAGTGATATATCTGATAAAGTTCAAAATAACCATCATAAAGACATTCATGGAAGTCAGGAGAAGAATTCATGAACAATCTGTGGAATGGGAGAAAATATTTACAAACCACAGAGCCAATAAATGGTTGGTTAATATCCAATATACACAAGGAACTCATATGATTCAATAGCAAAAAAACCAAACCAAACCAACCAACCAAACAAAAAAACCCAAATAACCAAATTTGTAAATTGGCAAAGGACCTGAATAAATATTTTTCCAAAGAAAACATACAAATGACCAGCAGTGCCCAAAAAACCTACAAAAGGCCAAGAAAGAAAGAAAGAAAAGGAAGGAAGGAGGGAAGGAAGGGGAGAAGAAGGAAGAAAAAGAAGAGAAGGGAAGGGAATTGAAGAGAAGGGAAGTGAAGAGAAGGGAGATGAAGAGAAGGGAAAGACAGAAGGGAAAGCTGAATTCAGAAACAGAGCAGAAAATGGTTGCCAGGACAGAGACTGGGAGGTGGGGAAAATGAGGAGAGGTAAAAGGGTACAAACTTTCAGTTATGAGTAAGGTCTGAGGATCTCATGTAAAACATCATGACTATAGTTGATAACACTATTGTGTAACTTAAATTTGCTAAGAGAGTAGGATTTAAATGTACACACACACACACACACACACAAAGGTAAATCTGTGAGGTGATGGGTGTGTTAATTAACTCAGTGAAGGGTATCCTTTCACAATGTATACATATATCAAATCATTATGTTGTACATTTTAAATATCTTATGATTTTATTGGGCAATTAGACTTCAATAAAGCTGAAAAATAGCAAGCATCTGATGGATTTAATCATTCAACTCTTGGCCAGTAACCCCTGGTAGGATCTCTGGAGGCTGAAGGTATAATTTGGAAAAACACTTTGCTAGGTTGTGTTGATGCCCGATCTTGCTCCCTGCACCCACCACCCACTTCGAGGTTCCATTGCAACCAGTTACCACCAATTCATAATTTACTAGAGCTCTGTTGAATTTTGAAAATCTTTAGTTTCCACAAACCTCCTTCTAGTCCTCATGAAATCCAAATATATAGCTGTTTTAGTGTCTACCCTGAGATTCCTGCTCATTTCTTCTCAAATCTTGACAGACAACCCCAAACCAATCCCTTCAATGTGTGAAGTTACCTGAACCACTATCTGTTATTGTAACAATAGGAGCCTGAAACAAAGTCCTTGCTCTACCATTTATTGGCTATTTGGGAATGAACCCATTACTTCATCACTAAACCAAGCAACCTGAGCAACACTTCAATGGTTGTGAAGAAAAAGTGAATTACCATTTATTTACTAAGTGTTTGTATGTGCCAGGCACTATATTAGGTGCTTTTAAAAGTTATCTCATCAACAGTGCAAAAGGGTTCCCCTTTCTCCATATCCTTGCCAACATCTGTTGTTTCTTATGTTGTTGATTTTAGCCATTCTGATAGGTGTGAGGTGACATCTCATTGTAGTTTTGATTTGCATTTCCCTGATGATCAGTGGTGTTGAGCATCATTTCATGTGTTTCTTGGCCATCTGTATGTCTATTCATGGCTTCTGCCATTTTTTAATTGGATTATTCACTTTTGGGGTGTTGAGTTTTATAAGTTCTTTATATATTTTGGATATTAACCCTTCGTCAAATATGTCATTTGCAAATATCTTCTCCCATTCTGTAGGTTGCCTTTTTGTTTTGTCGATTGTTTCCTTTGCTGTGCAGAAGCTTTTTATTTTGATGCAGTCCTAATAGTTTATTTTTGGTTTTGTTTCCCTTGCCTCAGGAGACATATCTAGAAAGAAGTTGCTATGGCCAATGTCAAAGAAGTTATTGCCTGTGTTCTCTTCTAGGATTTTTATGGTTTCAGGTCTCACATTTATGTCTTTTGTTCATTTTGAATTTATTTTTGTGTATGGTGTAAGAAAGCGGTCCAGTTATATTCTTTTGCATATTGCTGTCCAGTTTTCCCAAACAATTTAGGTATTTACCCAAAGGCTAGAAAAGTACTAATTCAAAAGGATACATGTATCCCTATGTTTATAGCAGCATTATCTACAATAGCCAAATTATGGAAACAGCCCAAGTGTGCATGGACTGATGAATGGATAAAGAAGAGGTGGTATATATATATATACAATGGAATATTACTCAGCCATAAAAAGAATGAAATCTTGCCGTTTGCAATGACATGGATGGAGCTAGAGTATTATGCTAAGAAAAATAAGTCAGTCAGAGAAAGACAAATACCATATGATTTTACTCGTATGTGGAATTTAAAAAACAAAGCAAATGAGCAAAGAGAAAAAAGAGAGAAACACAAACCAAGAAACACACTCTTAATTATGGAGAACAAATTGATGGTTACCAGAAGGGAGGTGGGTCAGGTGATAAGTGAAATAGGAGATGGGGATTAAGGAGTGCACTTGCGATGAGCAACAAGTGTGTTGTATGGAAGTGTTGAATCACTAAATTGTACACCTGAAACTAGTATTACACTGTATGTTAAATAACTGGAATTTAAGTAAAAAACTTTTTAAAAAGATAAAACCAGAAAGTGAAATTATAATCAATTCTTTTTCTTGATTTGGGTCCTTTCCCTTTTCTTTTGGATAAGTCTGGCCAGAGGTTTATCGATCTTCTTAATTCTTTCAGAGAACCAGTTTCTATTTTTCTTGATCTGTTCTACTGTTTTTCTGATTTCTATTTCATTGATCTCTGCTCTAATCTTTATTATTTCTCTTCTCCTGCTCTGTTTAGGTTTCATTTGCTGTTCTTTCTCCTGCTTCTTTAGGTGTAAGGTTAGCTTGTGCATTTGGGATTTTTCTACTTTTTTAAGAGAGGCTTGGATGGCTATGTATATCCCCCTTAGGACCACCTTTGCAGTATCCCATAGGTTTTGGACCAATGTGTTTTCATTCTCATTAGTTTCCATGAATTGATGAAGTTCTTCTTTAATTTCCCCATTGACCCAATCATTCTTTAGCGGGATGCTCTCTAACTTCCAAGTGTTTGAATTCCTTCCAAATTTTTTCTTGTGATTGAGTTCCATTTTCAAAGCACTGTGGTCTGATAACATGCAGGGAATAATCTCAATCTTTTGGTATCAGTTGAGATCTGATTTGTGACCCAGTATGTGGTCTATTCTGGAGAAAGTTCCATGTGCACTTGAGAAGAATGAGTGTTCTGTTGTTTTAGGGTGGAATGTTCTGTATATATCTACGAAGTCCCTCTGGTCCAATGTGTCCTTCAATGCTCTTGTTTCTTTGTTGATTTTCTTAGATGATCTGTCCATTGCTGAGAGTGGAGTGTTGAGGTCTCCCTATTAATGTATTATTATCAATATGATCCTTTATTTTGGTTGACAGTTGGTTTATGTAGTTGGCTGCTACCATGTTGGGGGTATAGATATTTACAATTGTTAGATTTTCTTGTTGGATAGACCCTTTAAATATGATATAGTGTCCCTCTACAACTCTTACTACAGTCTTCGGTTTAAAATCTAATTTTTCTGATATGAGAATTGCTACCCAGCTTTCTTTTGAGGACAGTTGGCATGATAAATGGTTCTCCATCCCCTCACTTTAAATATGGAAGTGTCTTTAGGTTCAAAATGAGTCTCTGGTAGACAGCATGTGGATGGGTCCTGTCTTTTTATCCAATCTGCAACCCTCTGCAGTTTCACGGGAGCATTTAAGGCCATTCACGTTGAGGGTAACTATTGACAGATATGTATTTAGTTCCATCATATTGCCTGTAAAGTCCCTGTATCTATAGATTGTGTCTGTTAATTTCTAGTCTATATTATTTTGGGGTCTTTCTTCTTTCATAGAATCCCCCTTAATATTTCTTGCAGGGCTGGGTTGGTGGTCACATATTCTTTCAGTTTCTTTCAGTCCCAGAAGCTCTTTATCTCTCCATCCATTCTGAATGACAGCCTTGCTGGATAAAGTATTCTCAGCTGCATGTTCTTCTCATTTAGTATTCTTGAGTATGTCTTGCCAGCCCTTTCTGGCTTACCAGGTCTCCGTGGATAGGTCTGATGTTATTCTGATGTTCCTCCCTCTGTATGTAAGAAATCTATTCCCCCTAGCTGCTGTCAGGATAGCTTCCTTGGCTCAAAGATTTGCAAGTTTCACTATTATATGCCGGGGTGTTTGTCTATTTTTATTGATCTTGGGAGGGGTCCTCTCTGCATCTTGGACATGAATGCTCATTTCCTTCCCCAGATTAGGGAAGTTCTCAGCTATGATTTGCTCAAATATAACTTCTAGTACTCTCTCTCTCCACCCCCTCGGGGATTCCAATAATTCTGACATTGGAATGTTTTATGGTGTCATTGATCTCTCTAAGTCTGTTCTCATGGGTTTCTAGCTGTTTATCCGTATTCTCCTCGGCTTCCTTCCTTTCTATCAGTTGATCTTCTAGATCACTAATTCATTCTTCTGCCTCATTTACCCTGTTAGAGTATCCAGTTTAGACTGCATCTCATTCATAGCATTTTTTAGTTCAGCCTGATTCGATCTCATTTCTGCCCTTAGAGATTCTATATTGTCAGTAATGCTTTTCCCAAGCCTAGTTATTGACTTCATAATTGCTACCCTGAAGTCTATCTCTGACATCTTGCTTATATCCATGTCCATTAGATCTGTGGCAGAGGACACATTGTGTCTGGTTCTTTTCTTTGTTGGGAGTTCCTCCTCCTAGTCATTCTGTTGAGGGATGGTTGAGGGAATATACAGAGTCCAAAATATCAACCCAGCAAAATGCACTTACAAAAAAATCCAAAGTGGTCAAAAGCTACCACAGATACACCATCAAAGCCAAGGTGATCCTCCAAAATAACAAAAAAGAAAGATAAAAGAGGAAAAAAGAAATTAAAAAGGGGGGGTGGGGAGAGAGATTATAATCTCTCGGGGTGGACACAGCAGGGTGATCTGCCTGTTCCTGCTTGATTTTTGGTCTGTGTGTTAGAAGACACTATATCCCAAATTGCAAAGAAATCGGAACTTATATATATATCAAGATAAAATTAAATAGAGTGAAAAACAGGCTAACATGGGGTATAAATCTATAAAACATATATGTGAAAAAGAAAATAAAAGTTAAGAAGCGACTTAAAAACATAGGTTGGGAAATACAAATCTATTTGAAATGGGAGCAGGGTTAAAAAAAATAAGAAAAGAAACTGATAAAGAAATGTAAAATGTTAACCTGAAGTATAAGTGAGTCATGAGGGAACACCTGGAGCTCCCTATATTATTTCCCCCTGGCACTGGAGTTTTACAGTCCTGTGGGAAATAAGCTTAAGCTTACCATTCATCTGTTCTTCCAGTCTGTCTTCTGGGATGCGCCTGCTGTTTGGCTTCTCAGGTGTCTTTGCCTGGGTGGAGTGCCTCCCCCCCTTGTCAGGGGGATGGGCTTAATGTGAGTTGGTTGGCTGCATGGCTTTTGTTCCCTGGCCTCTTTCCACTTCTCTTTAGAGGGTGAGAGCAAATAAGGCCATGTGGGAATCTCCAGCCCAGAGCCGCAATGTTGTGGTCCACCCCCCTCAACAGATCCTCCAGGTCAATCCATCTCCTCCTCTGCCTGTACCAAACTCCATAGACTCGTGCATCTTCTGGGGGAGGGGCCTGTTACATTGATTCTCAAATGTCTTTGCCCCAGGCGGAATTGCTCCTCCCTTGCCAGGGGGCCAGGCTAAGTAATCTGCTCCGGTTTGCTCTATGTGGCTTTTGTTCCCTGAAGGCTTTCCATGCAGGTTCAGAGGATGAGAATGAAAATAGTGGCCTCCCAATCTCTGGCCCCAGATCTGAAAGCTCAGGGCCCCACTCCTCTGTGAGCCCTCAGAGAAAAGCAGTCAATCACTCCTGTCTCCCTACTCTCCAGCCGCACTCTGTGCTCACCCGGCCTGTGACAGAGGGTTTCTATCTCAGGCACATGACCCCATTTGGAGTCTCCAAACCCAGCAGGCTTCTGTGGTGTGCTCTTGCACCACTCCTCCTGGGGGAGGTAGGGGACTCTCCCCGGTTCTGCCACCTGTTGGGCCCCTGTTCAGAGAGCAGTCACCTGACTGTGCCACAGTTCACGGTTTATGGCAGCCCTGAGCTGAGATCCCACTCCTGGGCCCACTCTTTTTGGCTGGCTTCCTGGCTCCAGTATCTGGGGCTATGCTGCACTCAGGCACCCCCAGTCTTCCTGTGACCCCAAGGATCCTTAGGCCACACTGTCCCAGCGAGGGTTCCACCTTCCTCTTAGCAGCCTGAGTGATGTCCCTCAGTGGAGCAGAATTCTAAAAGTTCTGATTTTGTGCTGTGCTGCTCTATCACTTGCTGGTAGCCAGCTGACGGAGGCACCCTCCCCCCACGGTCTATCTTCCTATATATCACCTTGGATTCACTTCTCTGCACCTCCTACCTTACGGAAAATGTTGCTTGTCTATTTGTAGAGTTGCAGTTATTCTTTTCTTTGATCTCCAGTTGAGTTTGCAGGTGTTCAGAATGTTTTGATAGCTATCCAGCTGAATTACTGGGACTGGAAGAAATTAAGGTCTCCTACTCCTCTGCCATCTTGGACTACACCCCCAAATTCTTTTTCTGAGCTACTTAAAAAATTGAAATTTAAAATAATGTGTTTTAATATACCTCCTCTTTACATTTTCAATATTTTTTTCAAAATCTTTCACATAATAGGAAAAATTAACTGTTAAAGATTAATTAAAGTAAAAAAAATCATTAAAGTATGTACATAATTGTAAAATTTTCCCCTTTGGGGATTCTGTATATATCAGCCATGCACATTCATGTCCCCCCAACTTGTTGGACTGGAAGGTCCCAATATCTCGTATATTCCTTTCAAAATTGCCCATGTGTTTTCCTCTCTCTTAATCTGTGCAGGAATTTAAAAAAATAAATAAAAAATAAAAATAAAAATTATCTCATTAAAGATTTTCACCATAATGTAAAATGCAAACAGTAACAGTTTAAAAATGTTAAGAAATTATTTTTGTGGGGTGTTAATGCTGCAATCCCTTCCTTACAACAGGAAAATTAGCAGAAAGCATTCCCATGGTGCCTCATACTTTTCTCAAAGTATGCTAACAAGAGGCAAATGATGATATTGCATGTGTCTGCATCCCTTCACTAGTGTTAAATAATCCAAAGGTAATTTAAGGTAAGGGGATCAGACCCTAATTGACAATGCTGATAAATGTGATGACTGACAGATTAAGGTGATAAAGATGATGGAAGTGCCATGCTTAGAAACAATTCTTATCCTTACCATGAGTCCTACAATATCTTGCTCCTGCTGACTTTTTCAAAACCTCATTATACTCCAAATATGGCAGTCTTATACACATGTACCAAGCAACTCCTACCTCAGTGCTTTCACCTTTGCTGTTTCCTCTAACTGGATCACTCCTTCCCTAAAAATCTTCATGACTTACTCTTACTTCATTGATATCTGTGTCCAAATGATACCTCCTTGGAAAAAAACTTTTCTGACTAGCTTTTCTAAAACAGAATGCCTTAGATCTCTCTAGCCCTTTACCCTGCTCTATTTTTCTTCATCACACTTATCAATATCCAACATTAAAAATCAAAATGCCTATCTCTCCCACTAATCTATAAGCTTAAATTAGGACAGGGATGTTGTCTTATTCACTGTGGCAACCTCCAAGACCTAGAATAAAGCCTGGCATGCAGCAAGTACTCAAAACTTTGTTGAAAGAATAAACAAATTGATGAATGATTTAGGTCTAGAGTCACATGTCAGGTTGAGTCACCTGAAACCTAAATATTCTTGATAATTTTCATATCATAATTAAAATAGAAGTATAGAACCAGATATGTTGTGAATAATACACAGGTTACCCATCCTTTCAATTTCTAGATTCTTCTGGAGATGTTTAATTTGGAAAATGAAATTGTCCCACATTAGTTTACTCAAAATAAACTTTGAATAATTAAAATATCATGAATTCAAAATTCCAATGAACAGCAAAAAATAAAGCAAAGTTAAAAGAATTTGAACTACACAAAATAAACTAACTCAGATAGTCCTAATTTGTATTCAGAACACAGAAGAAAACATCTTAACCAAATGTAGTTATTTTCTTTCTCTAGTTGACCCACTGTACCCAGAGAATCTGCCAGCATGAATTCTAGTTGTGATCAGTAGGGTCAGAATGACATGCCAGAAAATCTGACAAATCAAAAGGAGTAACAGAAGTGGAGCCTTTTCCTAGAGGGCAAGGTAAGTATGTAAGAACAGGTATCTTTTTCAAAATATGAAAATACTTTCTGATTAAATATATATATGCTGCTCAGGAACCCCTAGGTTTCCTGGATTTTTTAAAAATCAAGAGCCTGTAATATTCTTACAATAATTTTAAGTTATCATGGATTTTATAAACAGGCATGAGCTTAAGCCAAAATCTCTCTCTAAACCAGCGAGGGGAAGTTGGCAAAGTCATATTAATTGTGAACTTTGGCCTTAATGAGATCACTACTTAATTTTCAAGAAATATAAATTTCAATCAATCCAATAAGTAGGTGTCTCTGTCACCCAGTTACCCCATTTCCCCCCATCTCCCCTCGAGCAACCCTCAGTTTGTTCTCTATGGTTAAGTCTCTTATGGTTTGCCTCCCTCTTTATTTTCATCTTATTTTATTTTTCCTTCCCTTCCCTATGTTCATCTGTTTTATTTCTTATATTCCACCTATGAGTGAAATCATATGGTATTTGTTTTTACTTTTGACATTGGAACTTTGATGTCCAGAATGCTGTCCCAGTGAATATCTGAGCCATGCTGTTCTTCCTCTTTAACCCCACTGACCTCCTTGCTTTATCTGCATTTCACTCCAGCCATAAATAACCCTAAGCCAACTTTACTATAAAACGACATCTAACAATACTGACTATAACCTCTATCATGAGAAAACAAACATCCTATTATTGAATTTTCATAATTCTTGCAATACAGTTGCCATGGTTATATTCAGCTAAAGAATTACTATATGGCAAACCTATAACTAGAGGGCTTTTTAAAGACACTTTTATTGTATGTCATTTTGGGTGTCCAGTAATCAGGTATTGAAGAGTTTAGAAGTGTAAGAGACTTATTGAGGAGTAATGCTTGTGAAAGAAAAAAGGGAAAGAAACAGGATGAGAAGAAAATCCTTCCCACTGTGCTGCAGATCTGTGATCTTTGAAAGGAAAATAGGGAGGAAGAAATATTTGGTAAGGAGAGCTTTGGATCAAAGTGCGGGTCTGAGAAACTCTTGGGCCTCCCCTCAAGCACTGAGGCAGACCATAAAGGTGTTGCACCTGGAGGGTGCCAGCTTGTTAGTTTATAACCTCCCAGAAACTTTCCTGGTATAATCTGAAACTGGCCCCTGTACTCAGAGGGCAAAGAAAGACTGAAAAAAAGAGACAGGCCAGGTTGGTAGGTAGCAGTATTAATAAGCAATGGGAACTTACATATGAGCCTTGTCTTAGGCAGCAGCAAGATAAATGGATCCCTGCACCTACCTGCCAAATCTTAAAAATTTATAAAGAGGCCTTAACTGGGTTCAGTCACATATATCTGCAGGTGTTCCCAACACCATATCACTATCTCAAGGCTATGTTCCTGGGACAACCTCTGAGAGTAGAGTGGAAAATGCAAGTGGAACCCAAAATCCAAGGACAGGAGAGGAGGTAAGGAGGATCTGAGTGCCAGAGTCCAGCTTACAGATCAACTGGAGGTCAAGTCTTTTTGATGATGTTCCTCAATACAGATCACTGCACTCCTTGCAGATGACCAGCAAGTTATTTCTTAAAGGAAGATCCAAGCAATGCATCTCCATGGCTGCCACACCTGGAGATCAAATCTCACCTAGAAGTTATAGCCATTCATTGTTTCATTCATCTATGAGTGAAGCATGTCCTTTGAATTAGAAAACAGGGCTTAATGGGAGAGTCCTAGGTAGGTGACAGAGTTAGAATATGGACTTTTGTACATGTTCAAAACGAGAATACATTGACCAGTTTCTGAGAAGTGGAAAATAAGATGACTGACCACATGAAGATTAATTAGGGATTTGGGGACCAGGCAGAGGAACTATGAATACACGTATGCTTTTTAAGTCTTAATATTAGTTACTGCAGTTCAAAAAATTTGGGTTTGAGAACTATGTGCCATTGGTATTTTTTAACTGAAATTTTTATTGAGATAATTGTAGATTCTAATGCAGTTGCAAGAAATAATGCAGAGTTCCCAGGCACAGTTTATCTAGTTTCCTCCAACAGCAACATTTTGCAAAACTATGGTATAACATCACAACCAGGATACTGACACTGATACAATCCACCAATCTTATTCAGATTTCCTGTTTTATCTGTACTCATTTGTACGCACAAGTGTGTGTGACCACAATAATAGTCATGATCCTGAATAGTCTTATCACCACAAAGATTCCTCATGTTGCCGTTTTATAACCCTGCTTACTTTGCTCCCACATTCCTATCCCCATCCATAGCCCCTGGAAACCAACAATCTGTTCATCTCTCAAATTTTCTCACTTTGAAAATGTTATATACATAGAATAATCCATTGTCTGACCATTTGAGATTCATTTTTTTTCACTCAACATAATGCCCTTGAGATCCATCAAAGTTTTTGTCATGTATCAGAAGTGTATTACTTTTTATTGCTTAATCTATTTCATGATATGGATGTGCCACAGATTGTTTAACCATTTACCCATTGAAGGACACATGAGTGTTTTTTCCCCAATATTTGGCTATAAATATTCTTGTATAGATTTTTGTGTGAATATAAGTTTTAATTGCTCTAGGATAAATGCCCAGAGATGCAATTGCTGAGTTGGGTTGTAGTTGCATGTTTAGTTTTTTTAATAAACTGCCAAAATGTTTTCTGTAATGGCTCTGCCATTTTGCATTCCACCAGTTTCTCTGCATCCTCACTGGCATTTGGTGTTGTCACTATTTTTTATTTTAGCCATACCATGTGTAGTGATACTTCATTGTGTTTTCAATTTGCATTTCCCTAATGGCTAATGATGTTGAACATCTTTTCATGTGCCCATTTGCATTTTGACAGTTTCTGTACTGGATTCTCTGAGTATTTAGCCAAGTTAGTTTTTAAGAGACCAACATGATTCAACTAAACAAGAGAAGCCAAAGGAAGGAAGAGTAAGATCATATGACGTTGGAGTTTTAAAGGGGAATGTTATCCATTCCACGATCCT
The DNA here is from genome assembly GCF_009762305.2 of Zalophus californianus. Lineage (NCBI taxonomy): Eukaryota > Metazoa > Chordata > Mammalia > Carnivora > Otariidae > Zalophus > Zalophus californianus. The sequence continues at coordinate 2,864,385 of NC_045612.1, read as the reverse complement.
ATTTAAACGTATCTTTCCATATTCATCTCACATTCTTCATCCAATTTAATCCACTTTTCAGAAAACAATTACCCAATGCTCTCTATACATACCCCAAACTTTCTGGCCTCTGTGTTTCTGCCTGGCTTATTTGTTTCTCCATTCCCAAACATGCAGATTGCAAGAATCACAAAGTGCCAGTTCAGATGCTGCCACCTCCATGGAATTTCCCTGGATCCCAGCAGCTGGAATTAATCTCTCCCTCATCTGACTTTCCTAAGAATATTCTAGAAAATTTTCAGTTTTTTTGCTTTGTATCATAGTTAAATGTCATATATATTAAATATCTAAATAGTCTGTGTATTCAGGAGTTAATGGCAACTAGACCAGGTCTTCTATCTCCTAGTCCAGTTGTCTTGCCTATATCAAGCTCCTCACATTAAACTGCAAATTGTTAAAGACCAAATCCAGGGTGTCCTCCTGGTAGGAAACAATCCTCTAATTATCCAGAGAAGTACCTCAGGGCCACACACCATTTAAAACACTTAAAATGTATGAATATTTTTAATGTAAATAAAACCTCAATACAACTGATAAAAAAATTAATGGGATGGAGGTTATGATATTACATAGACTAGTCTGAGAAGGCTTTCATGAAAAGAAAACATTTTATCTGACTGCATTTAACCTCTAATCTCTTTATTTCACAGAAATTTACTCTCTTCTCTTGCCTTGCTCTCTACATTTTCTTCCAGCTGAAAAACACTGTGAGAGAGAAGCCCTTCTACTCCCAAACTGTGGAAAGCAAGCTGAAGATAAACTCCTCCATTGTCAAGCTTTCAGCAGATCCTCTGTAAGAAAAAAAAGTTATTCTTTATTGCCAGAGTCTTGTGTTATTAAAATGGAAACAATATACTGTTGGTGAGAGTGTATAGTAGTGTGACCTTTTAAAAGGTAATTTGAAATTCCTTTGACTCAGAAATTACACTTCTAGTAATTCATCTTCACAAATTTATTTGTCTAACAAATAAACACCTACTATGTGCCAGACACCGAGCTGAACACTGAAGAGACAGCAGTAAGCAACTCAAAGTTATAGTCTTATAGGGTTTTTATAGTCCAGTAGAGAGTGAGACCACAAGAACTGTCAGATGGTAATCAGTGCTTTGAAGGAAAATAAAGTATAGTTGTGTTCATTTTATTACCTTGTTCATAATCATTCATAACTTAAACATACATGGCATGCATTATTTTGCATGCATTTCACATGTATCAAATAATATATAACAAATGAAAGAGAAAGCATGATAAGGGGACTGGAGTGATGGGGGAAAGGAGGGATGTCATTATTTGTTGGGTGGACAGCCAAAGAACACTTCTTTGATAAGGTGACATGTCAGAGAGACCTGAAGCAAGTCAGGAGATGAGCCACACAGAAAATCCAAAGGTTCTGAAGAAGAAAGTAACTTGATGTGTTTAAGGAAAGGACATTGTGGCTGGAGTGGAGTGAGCAATAGGGAAAAGGATGGTCATGGAAGTGACAGGTATCCATATCCTGAAGGCCCGGATAGACCACGGTAAAGAAGTTAGATTCTAGCTAAGTGAGAGGGGAAGACATTGAAAGGTATTCATTAGGTTTATATAGCATAATAATCATAAACTGTTTGTTGTGTGGAGGACAGACTTTAAGAAAATAAACATGTAGAAATGTACAATTATGATCACTGTCTCTGCATTTAAAAGAATAGAAATAGTTCATATATCCATTAATGAGAATAAGTTAAAGAATTTTCTGGATCACTAGGCAGTCATTCAAAAGAATGAGGCAGAACCATATGTAATGATTTGGAAAGAGGCATATGATATACTGTTAAGTGAACAAAAAGCCAACTGCAAAACAAAATATCTGGTAAAAATCTTTGTTTACTTAAAAACAAAAAAGAAGAAAATATATAGGGCATGCACACACATGCACACATGCATGCACAGTTACACCTATTTATAGAGGCAGAGAAAAAACTAGAAGCACATGGAACAAACTGGTAAACTATGGTAGATAGAAAAATGGCTAAAAATATTCACATCGTAATCCTTGGTATCTGTAAATATGTTACCTTACATGGCAAAAATGACTTTGCAGATGTGACTAAGGTTGTGGCCCTTAATTAAAATAGAAAGATCATGCTGGCTTATCTGGGTAAACCCAATCTAAACACATGAGTCCTTAAAAGTGGAAAAAATCCAGATGAATCAAACAGATGGCAGTGTGAGAAGTACTTGACAACTCTTTGCTGGTTCTGAGAGGTAGAAAGCCATGTGAAAGGAACAGAAAGAGACTTCTGGTTGCTAAGGGCAGCCCCTGGAAGACAGTGAGTGATGCAAAGAGGACTTCAGTACTGCAAGACCAGTGAATTCTGTCAACGCCTGAATGAGCTTGCAAGCAGTTTCTCCCCTAGAGCCTCCAGAAGGGAATGCAGCCTGCCAACAACTTAACTTTAGCCTAGTGAGACCTGTAGCTGATTTCTGACATTTAGAACTGTACAGTAATAAATGTATCCTGTTTTAAGCCACTAAATTTGTGGTAATTTGTTACAGCAGCAATGAAAAACTAATACGTAATCTCTGGCAAGTAGGATTGGAAAAGGTTGGAGACTTCTATTTTCTATATTCACACAGTGTTAAAATTTTTACAAGACACAAAGGCAGAGAGAAAGATAGAGATAGATTAGACCAAATTGCTGGTCTCCACCCTAGAGTTGCTGAGTCAGTTGGTCTGGGGGGGAGGCTTCAGAGTTTGCATTTTTTTATTTAAATTCAATTGGCCAACATATAGTACATCATTTGTTTCAGATGTAGTGTTCAATGATTTATCAATTGTGTATAACACCCAGTGTTCATCACATCACATGCCCTCCTTAATGCCCATTACCCAGTTACCCCATCCCACCACCCACCTCCCCTTCCACAACCCTCAGAGTTTGCATTTTATTTTTTTATTATGTTAAGTTAGTCACCATACAGTACATCATTAGTTTTGGATGTACTGTTCCATGATTCATTGTTTGTGTATAACACCCAGTGCTCCATGCAATATGTGCCCTCCTTAATACCCATGACCAGGCTAACCCATCCCCCCACCACCCTCCCCTCTAGAACCCTCAGTTTGTTTCCTGAAGTCCAGAGTCTCTCATGGTTCATCTCCCCCTCTGATTTCTCCCCCTTCATTTTTCCCTTCTTTCTCCTAATGTCCTCCATGCTATTCCTTATGTTCCACATATAAGTGAAACTATATAATAATTGACTTTCCCTGCTTGATTTATTTCACTTAGCATAATCCCCTCCAGTTCCATCCATGTCAATGCAAAAGTTGGGTATTCATCCTTTCTGATGGCTGAGTAATATTCCATTGTATATATGGACCATATCTTCTTTATCCATTGGTCTGTTGGAAGGCATCTCACCTCCTTCCACAGTTTGGTTATTGTGGACATTGCTGCTATAAACATTGGGGTGTATGTGGCCCTTCTTTTCACTACATCTGTATCTTTGGGGTAAATACCTGGTAATACAATTGCTGGGTCATAGGGTAACTCTATTTTTAACTTTTTGAGGAACCTCCACATTGTTTTCCAAAGTGGCTGTACCAACTTGCATTCCCAACAACAGTGTAAAAGTATTCCCCTTTCTCCACATCCTCTCCAACATTTGTTGTTTCTTGCTTTGTCAATTTTTGCCATTCTAACTGGTGTAAGGTGGTATCTCAATATGGTTTTGATTTGAATTTCCCTGATGGCTAATGATGTTGAACATTTTTTCATGTGTCTGTTAACCATTCATATGTCTTCTTTGCAGAAGTGTCTGTTCATGTCTTCTGCCCGTTTTTGGACTTGATTATTTTCTGTACTTTCAATGTCATCCCAATCAAAATACCAATGGCATTTTTCAAAGTGCTGGAACAAACAATCCTAAAATTTGTATGGAACCAAAAAAGACCCCGAATCATCAAGGAAATGTTGAAAAAGAAAAACAAAGCTGGGAGCATCATGTTGCCTGATTTCAGGTTATATTACAAAGTTGTGATCACCAAGACAGCATGGTATTGGCACAAAACCAGACACATAGATCAATGGAACAGAATAGAGAGCCCAGATATGGACCTTCAACTCTATGGTCAACTAATCTTCGACAGAGCAGGAAAAAATATCCAATGGAAAAAAGACAGTCTCTTCAATAAATGGTGCTGGGAAAATTGGACAGCTATGTACAGAAGAATGAAATTCGACCAATCTTTGACACCACACACAAAGATAAACTCAAAATGGATGGAAGACCTCACTGTGAGACAAAAGTGAAAATGAACTTTTGAGACTTCATCAAGATAAAAATCTGCACAGCATAGGAAACAGTCAACAACAACAACAACAACAACAACAAAAAAGAGGCAACCCACAGAATGGGAGAAGATATTTTGCAAATGACACTACAGATAAAGGACTAGTATTCAAGATCTATAAAGAACTTCTCAAGCTCAACACCCAAAAAACAAATAATCAAGAATTTCCATTTTAAATGAGTTCCCAAGTGCTGCTGATGCTGTGGGTACAGGAACCACACTTTGAATACCAGTGGTTGAGAGAATGGGGTCTGGAACCAGACTTCCTAGAATCAAATTTTGGTTCCACCACTTATTAGCATTTTGGCCTTGAACAAATTATTTAATCTCTCTTTGTCTATAGTTTCTTCAACTATAAAATGGGAGTGATAATACTAGTGCCTACCTCACAAGCTTAGTGTAAGAATAAATATGAGTTAATACATGTAAAATATTTGGAACAGTGTCCTGCATGTAGTTAGAAGTAAGTAAATATTAAACCATTATTACTTTATCTATTTACTTAACCTGCAAACTTGTTTTAAATCATCCAGAATCCCTTCTTGAAAGCCATTCATGTTCTTTCCCAACTGCCTTTTTTTCACTTTCCATAATTTATACATCTTTTGATGAAAGTATCCTTAATAAAGCTTTTGTTGTATCCATCCTATTAACCTTTAGACCAAAACCTTTATAGATAGGCTTCTTTCTTCAGCAAACCTGGCCCTCACTGGGGTAATGAATACCTCCAGCTATAGACCAACAATTGCCCTTTCTCTTTTTCCTGCACCTTATCCTTGTAATAGCAAATCCCTCTTGCTCAGCCTTAATTACAGTAGTTTACTGATTGGACTGGTTCGTCCCACTCTGAATGTGCTCCAGAATTATTGTTCTGGTGAGGATTTGATGAAGAGATACTGAAATAACAAATGGTATTTACTTCAGCTTTTGCTAAACTAAATAGTTTATGCATCATGTTATGTCTTTTTTGTAAACTGCCTCCACTCATGTTCAAAAATATGTGGCTTATAAATAAATTCAATCAACAGACAAGGCACTTTCAGCTCCCATTTGTAAACTGAGCCCAACTGGTTTCTGCAAACCCCTTATTCACACCCTTCCCCTACCCAGCAGCCAGAGGCAGGCTCTTAGCCTAATTCTTTTTCTGTGACAACTTTGAACCCACAAAAATTTACATTGGGTGAGCCAAATTTTACTGGTAGTGAGTTAATTTACACAGATGATGGTCATGTATCCTCTGGCTCTCCAGCCTCTCTGCTGGAAAAGGCAGGAAGCTGTTTGCAAAAGGATATGGGGAGGGGTGAGTTCCAGATTTGCCCTGGCTCTGACTCCTGAGCCACACCCTGGCCTGGGACTCCAGTCAGAGCTTGGCTTCCTCATTAGCTCCAGAGCAGGTTCAGCCTTGCCCACTGACACTGCCAACTCTACAGCTGGACTTTTAACCCCTGTGCAGCTCAGATCCTACACATAACTGAAACAAAGCCACCTGACCCACTAGTTGGGGGATGAGAGAGAAGAGATTTATTTGCAGGTACTTTTTTAAATCTCAGGAGATCCACTTTGCAATTGCTTGTGTTGGCTTTTCAACCCAGAAAGCCTCACATGTGTGCTAAAGTGTCTTGTGAAAGTGCTAATGGGGAATGCAGCACCTCTGAGTTAGACTCTTCCAAATATGGCACCCTCCAGCAAGGAAGGAGGCAAACTCCTTACTGTGTGATAACCTCTGGGTTACTTTGTTCTCTGCAGGCAAGGTGGCTGTGACACAGCCTCCTAGCCTATGCACCCACCCACGGGGAAGCTGGTGGAAAATTCTATTGATAATAATAATAATAATAATAATATGTAATATTATCAATAATGTTATATGTAATAACAATATAATGGCATCAAATATAATTCATTCATTAATATTTTGCCTTCAGTGCCTTAACCCAGTAGGTCCCAACGTTGGCTAAATGTTCTTATCACCTGGAGAGCTTTGCCAATCCCCAGTGACCAGGTAGCACCCCATACCAATCAAATCAGGAGAACTCTGGGTCAGGAATGAGTGGGAAATATTTGTTAAAAATGATTACACGGCATAGCAAAAGTTGAGAACAACTACCTGAACCTAAAGAAGACGTTGAGAACCCTGGACAGGCAAGCAAGAGCTAACTTTTTGAGCTGAGCCAATTCTCCACATAAAGTACTATCACCTCCATCCTCTTGCCTCTTACAACGCTGTTGTTCCAGAATTTGTGTATGTAGGGGAGGGGTACAAGGGTCACCCAGGCATATAATGTCTTTAAGACAGAGGCTTACACACCCACCTACTAGTAGCCTGGGTTCCTACTAGACTTTCATTACCCATTCTGGGCCCTAGCTAATCTGAGCAGCACCCTGTCCCTCATCTACCCCTTACCCTCCAGTCTGTGACCATCACGTTTCCACTACTATAGTGCATTCCCTAAATCCTGGCTCCAAATTTTTACCTTCTAACCATCAATGGATGCACAAGCCAAATGCCATTTCCTCCAAATTTACCCTGACCCCCTCTCCAAGTAGTCATTTCAAAAATAAGGGTCAGGCCCATAGATTTCATGAAAAGAGTATCACACATGTGACAGTAGACCTGGATGTGAGGCTTTACCACTATAGCAGAAATGCTAGTTATTAAGTTGATTTTGATTCTCCTCTTCTTTAAAAAAAAAAAAACTAACTTGAGGCAACAATGTGCTCAGCTCAATAAACTAACCTCCCTTGTAAATGGGAGTGGCCAATAAGATGGAAATTCTAGCTGGCATTTCTCAAAAGGCTCTTCAGAGTGAATTGACTTGGTTTGGAGACAGGCACCATTTACCTCTCTGCCCCCCATCACGTCACAGCTGGAATTACAGTAACCCTCTTGGGCCTCTGAGGCACCACTGTTGATGGAAGATGGCTCTCAGAAAGACAAAGCATACAGATGAGAAGCCAGGATCTCTGAGAACCTCCAAAGGCTGAGAAGCTGCCATGCTGACCCTGGACTGTCTAACACTATGTTGGGAAAAAAGAAACTTCTATCTCATTAGGCTCTTTATTAACAGGCAAACCTAACTCAAACTGGAACAAGCAGCTTCTGGCTGTGGGATCCTGAGCAAACCATTGTTTCTTTTGAGCTTTAGTTTCTTCAACTAAACAGAGAGAAAATAGAGTTGTGAGAATTATTTAGAATCACCAAACAGTTGCAGGAACTCAAGAGATTATAGTTGAACCTGTCTGGATCTTAATCAATTAATCTAATAAAATGTTCTCACTTTGTAGACAATGAAACTGAGCACTGAAAGGGGAAGTGATTTGCTCAAGGACACAAAAAATTAGTAGCAGCTGCAAGAGTTGAAACCAGGGCTCTTTTGATTTTGCATCCAGCTTAATATATGTACAGAGCTCATACATAACTACCTTCAAATCATTGTAAGCAGTAATGAGAAAATATCGATTTAAAAAACATGATAGTAGATGATCAAACACAAAAGCTATTTAAACCATTGGGAATTGCTTTTAAGCTTGTAGCATGTGGGAGGTGATCTTACAGATAAATAACCAACAGCCAATTACCCCCACACTATGTATGGAAGTTTATTCTTCCCCCACTTATATGAAATTCCATCTACACACACACACATACATAGGGAGAGAGTCTTACTGATCTATTTTTCTATTCCTGTGCCAATAACTCATTGTGCTAATTATTAGTAAGACAAGCCCTTCCACCATGTTCTTTGTAAAATTTTTCTTGGCTTTTGTTACTTGTTTTCTCTTTCTAAGGAATTTTAGAATCAGCTTCTCAAGTTCTATAAAATATCTCACTGGGATATATATTGGAATTGAATTACATTTATAATTTCCAGAGAATTAACACTTTAATAATAGTGTTTTATGTGCCAGGTAATTTCCTATGCATCTGGGGTACAATTGCAAAAAATATAGACATTTATAAAAAATTGAAAAAAGAGATTTTTGCCCTCAATAAGTATATATTTTAGCAGAAATAGGCAGGCGATAAGCAATAAATAAATAAGTATATGGTCTAGCATGTTAAAGGGTAATAAATGTTACAGGAAAGAAAAAAGTGAGGAGAATAAGATGTGGAGGTCAGGAGAAGAGGGTACAGGTATATATATACATTATATATATTACTTATATACATTACTCATGGAGCAGTATCTCATTTAGTCCTGCCTGTATAAAATAGACTTTCACGATTATCACCACTTTACAGGTAAAGGAAACTAAGGCATAAAGAGGTTAAGTAACTTGGCTAAGGCCCCACTGCTAGGAAGTCACAGATCCAGGATTTGAACTTGAGCAGTCTAAGCTCCAGATTCCTGGAGCCAGAGTCAGTATTCTTTACACTACATCCCATTCAAGCTCCAGGTATGCTTCTCCATTTATTCACATCTTTCTATCCATTATCAGTAATGTATAATGTTTCTTGTTAGGTTTCAATCTAGGTATTGACAATATTTCTTGCTATTGTGATGTGGAATATTTTTGCCATGATATATTCTAATTAGCTTTGCTAGTATATTATAAAGATATTGATTTTTATGTGGTAATCAGTCATTTCTTTGAGTGCTTATTAGTTCTAATAGTTTTCAGGTTGATTTTCTTGGATTTTATTATTAGAAATGCATATAATGTCAGTTTGCTTTTTTCCTTTCCAGTATGTTTTTATATTTCATTTTCTTTATCTTTCAGTTCTAAGTATTTGTTAATTTCCACTATGATTCCATTTTTGACCCATTGGTTATTTAGGAATATGTTGCTTAATTTCCAAATATGTGGGGATTTTCTAGTTATCTTTTTATTATTGATTTCTAGCTTAATTCTACTATGGTTAGACAATTTACTCTGCATGATTTGAATCCTTTGAAATGATTTATGGCCCAATATATGCTCAATTTTGGTAAATAGTCCATATGCACTTGAAAAAAGTACATTCTGCCATTGTTAAATGTCATTTGCCCAAGCATGTTAACTATATTTACATGATGTTCTATGTACTTAACTGATTTTTTTTATCTGCTTATTCTTTTGGTAGTTAGTTTAGGGAATGCAATATGTATGGCTGAATTTTCAGAGTGTAATATGAAGTAGTACAGGGCTATGTAGGGCCTTAAAATACTTTAACCTCATTAACTCTCTCCTGCTACTTGTGCTATTTATGGTCAGGTATACATATAGTATTTATATGACATTGTTGTTTCTGTTTAACATAATCAATATTTATTTAGATTTTTCTATATAGTAATAATTACTTTTCCATTGCTCTGTATTCTTTTTAAAATCTACTGGCTTCCTCTTGGGATAATGTTCCTGCTGCCTGAAGAATGCTCTTTAAGGTTATTCCTTTAGTGCAAGCCTGTTGGTGATGAATTCTCTCAATTATTATTTTTTATTTGAAAATGTCTTTGTTTTGCCTTCATTTACAAAAGATGACCTCGTGAATACAGAGTTTCAAACTGGCAGTTATTTTATTTCATTACTTTCAATATGTCAGTTTGTTTGCTTCTGACTTCTATTATTTTTTGAGAAGTCATTATCAATCTTATAGTTTCGCCTTTGAAGAGAATATATCTTTTCTTCTTCTGGATGCTTCTAAGATTTTTGCTTTGTCTTTGGTGTTCAGAAGTTTAACTATGATGTGTGCAGGAGAAATTCTCCTTGAGTTCTATAGGACTTTGTAAATCTTTGGCTCCACACGTTTCAACAATTTTAGAAAATCTCAACCGTTATCTCCTCAAACATTGCTTCTCTCTTCCCCTCCTTATGAAATTCCAATCCCAGATATGCTAGATTTTTTTTCACACTGTGCCATACTTTCTTACCTTCATTTCTGTATTCTCTATCATTTTGTCCCTTTGTCCTTCAGTCTGAAAAATTTTTCTTTAGAATTATCTTCTTGCTCACTAGTATTCTCTTCAACTATATTTAATCAGTTCTTAAACCTATCTATTAAGCTCTCGATTTACTGATTTCCATTGAGTCTGCCAAAAGCTCAGCCCAACTTCTTAGCCTCTTATACACAGGTTTTCAGAATCAGCTATTTCTTAGAATGGTAAAGCCCCACCAAATGCCAGACTCTCCTTCCTGAGTTTCCATTTTCTCTGGGATCTTGGCCCTGTAAATCTTTCCTGCCTTGTTAGCTCCCTGATGAATTCAGAGAAGTGTTTTGAAATATTTTGTCCAGCTTCTCAAGCTGTTCTCAGTGGAAGCTGTTCTTAATGGGAGGGTTGATATGGAATAATCTATTCTGCCATTAATGGAAGTGGAATTTCTCCATTATTTTGGGAGATAGCATAGTGCCTGAAGGACTTTGAACTGAGTCTGGCATGATAGTATGTACTCAATAAGTTCATGCTATTATTATACATAAAAGTAGCCTACAGTTCCTTTTTTGTTTTATCCTTGATCAATTTTTGTATCATTAGTGTGACAGCTTTGTAAAATGAGTTGGATGGCATTCCATATTTCTCTATCCTCTAGAACTCTTTATATAACATAGAGATTATCTGTTTCTTGAAGATTTGATAGAACTTACCTATAAAATTACTTGGACCTATTATGGTTATTTTTAGGGATAAACTTTTGCTTATGTTTTCAATTCATTATATAGTTATTAGTTATCTTATACAGGAATTATTCAGAAATTCTATCAGTAATTGGGGAATTATTTCTATTTAGGTTTTCTATCCCTTCTTGAAAAAATTTACAAAATTCCTAGCATATGTTGAATATAATATTATTTAATGAAATACCTTCTGGGTGTGTGGTTATACTTCATTTATCATTTCCAATATCATTTGTGTTTTTCTTGCTTTTAAAAATCACACCTGACCAATTTCACTTTATTTGATTTTTAGGAAAACAACTTTAGATTTTATGGCTCAAGTCTACTCTTGTGAAAAGCAGCATGTGTGGCTTTTGGCCTGATGTAGTTGGTTTAAAGCTCTATCTTCCTCTGCTTTGGTGATATAGAAGGCCACATGTTCCAGGTAGAAAAAGACATATGAGCAGTACTTAACCCACATCAGACTATGTGTGAGAAGTAAACCTTAACTTTATCTGGCCACTGAGCTATTTTTCTAGTGTATTAAGGACTTTTAGATTAAAAAAGGACATCTATTTAGCCCCTATTTTGATCTAACCTATACCTTTTGTCTAGTTATATTCTATATTCAGTTATATTCTTATATTCATTTTGCAACTGGACATAGATTTTTTTCAGCATCTTTTTTTTCTTCCAAATTTTCATTTAAATTCCAGTTAGTTAACATACAATGTAATATTAGTTTCAGGGATAGAATTCAGTGATTCAACACTTCTATACAACACCCAGTACTCATTACAACAAGTGCACTCCTTAATACCCATCACCTATTTAATCCATCCCCCTGCCCACCTCCCCTCTGGTAACCAGCAGTTTGTTCTCCATAGTTAAGTCTTTTTCTTGGTTGGCCTCTCTTTTTTTCCCTATGTTCATTTGTTTTGTTTCTTAAATTCCACATATGAGTGAAATCATATGGTATTTGTCTTTCTCCGACTAACTTATTTTGTTTAGCATAATACTCTCTAGCTCCATTCATGTAATTGCAAATGGCAAGATTTCATTCTTTTTATGGCTGAGTAATATTCCGTTGTATGTATATACCACTTTTTTTATCCATTCATCAGTCATTAGACACTTGGGCTCTTTCCATTATTTGGCTACTGTTGATAATGCTGCTATAAACATCGGAGTGCATGTACCCCTTAGAATCTGTATTTTTGTATCCTTTGGGTAAATACCTAGTAGTGCAATTGCTGGATCATAGGGTATTTCTATTTTTAAATTTTTGAGGAACCTTCATACTGTTTCCCAGGGTGGTTGTACCAGTTTGCACTCCCACCAATAGTGTAAAAGGGTTCCCCTTTCTCCACATCCTCGCCAACACCTGTTGTTTCCTATGTTGATAATTTTAGCTATTCTGACTGGTGTGAAGTGATATCTCACTGTAGTTTTGATTTGTTTTTCCCTGATGATGAGTGATGTTTAGCTTCTTTTCCTGTATCTGTTGTCCATCTGTATGTCTTCTTTGAAAAAATGTCTATTCATGTCTTCACACTTTTTAACTGGATTATGTGCTTTTTCAGTATTGAGTCTTATAAGTTCTTTATATATTTGGACACTAACCCTTTATCAGTAACTTCGCAGGATACAAAATCAATGTAGAGAAATCTGTTGCATTTTCATACACCAATAATGAAGCAGTAGAAAGAGAAATCAAGGAATCAATCCCATTTACAATTGCACCAAAAGCCATAAGATACCTAGGGATAAACTTAACCAAAGAGGTAAGAGATCTGTATTCAAAAAACTGTAGAACACTTATGAAAGAAATTGAAGATGACACAAAGAAATGGAAAAACATTCCATGTTCACAGATTGGAAGAACAAATATCATTAAAATGTCTATATTACCCAAAGCAATCTGCACATTTAATGCAATCTCTATCAAAATAGTACCAGCATTTTTCACAGAGCTAGAACAAACTATCCTAAAATTTGTATGGAACCACAAAAGACCCCAGATAGCAAAAGCAACCTTGAAAAAGAAAAGCAAAGTTGGAGGCATCACAATTCTGGACTTCAATTATATTACAAGCTATAGTGATCAAGACAGTATGGTACTGGTACAAAAAAAGACACATCTGTCAATGGAACAGAATAGAAAACGCAGAAATGAACCCACAACTATATGGTCAGCTAATCTTCAACAAAACAGGGAAGAATATCCAATAGAAAAAAGACAGTCTCTTCAACAAATGGTGTTGGGAAAACTGGACAACAACATGCAAAAGAATGAAACTGGACCATTTTCTTATACCATACAGTAAAATAAATTCAAAAAGGGTGAAAGACCTAAACGTGATACAGGAAACCATTAAAATCCTAAAGGACAACACAGGCAGTAATCTCTTTGACATCAACCACAGCAACTTCTTACTAGATATATCTCCTGAGGCAAGGGAAACAAAAGCAAAAATAAACTATTGGAACTTCATCAAAATAAAAATCTTCTGCACAGCAAAGGAAACGATCAACAAAGCTAAAAGGTAGCCTATGGAATGGGAGAAGATATTTGCAAATGACATATCTGATTAAGGGTTAGTATCCAAAATATATAAAGGGCATGGGTTTTTTTTAAGTTTTTATTTAAATTCCAGTTAGTTAACATACAATGTAATATTAGTTTCAGGTGTACAGTATAGCGATTCAGCACTTCCTTACATTACCCAGTGCTTATCACATTTGTACTTCTTAATCCCCACCATCTATTTAAGAAACTGATGGCTACCAGAAGGAAGATGGGTGGGAGATGGATATGGATATTTTTTAAGAAACCAGGTAGTAAAAGTCATGTTGGCTTTATCATTTTAGTGCTCATCAAGGAAATGTGAACTTTGCAATTATATCTTTTTATTGACAAGTGAGAAAGTAGTGAGTTATAAACATGAAGTTCATACTATCACCACCATACCCTCCCAACCTCATCACTGCCTTCAATTATGTCCTTGTTTCCTAATGACATCTCAGGCAGGTCTCGCAGCACTTAGGTCACTTGCAGCACAAAAAATTCCATTTCAGGCTAATTCAGTCAATTGCAAATTTTAATCTCAGAGCCTCCCCTCCTAAGCAAGTGCCCCCTAGGCTTTCCCAATAGAATTTGCAGTGAGAAAGACATTGCCCTTTGACAACTACCCCTCCCTCTTCTGAGTCTCCCTTTCTGCTTAGATATGCAAATTGTTTCTTAGTTCTATGGAATGTGTGCAAAGATAGGGCAATGTGTCCCTATTTATACAGTTATTTAGAAGCTGTTAATGGCAGAGTTGGTCCTTCAGCCACAGATACAACAGAAAATGTCTTATTCAACATACTTTAATTATATATATTCCAAAGAAATGCTTAAAAGGATAAAGAAATTTTACTCTTTTGAAAGGCCACATACTCCTTAAAAAAAGAATCTTATATTCATACTACTGGTGATAGACATTTTATATTCCTTCATTTTGAGTTTGATAAATATTTATTAAGTATGCATGAGTTCTTGGTAGAGCTTAAGATTCTGGAATAGAGACCTGTCAATACAGACAAGGTACTTGTCCTCCAGGAGCTTACATTCTAATAAGGGGTAGACATACCAGAAACAAGTAAATAAAATCTGTGATAAGACAGGTAAATAAGATTTGTGATAAGTGATATGGAAGAAATAAAACTGGAGGATGTGATAGAGTGAAGGGGAGTGTGAGGCTATTTTAGAGCTGTCAAGGAAGACTACTCTAAGAAAGGATATTTGAGCCAAAATCTGAAGCATAGCAAGGAACCAGGCTAAGGAAAGGGTCTGGGAAAGAGTTTCAGGCAAAGAGAATAGCAATTGCAATGTAATCTTGAGACTGGAATGAACTTTGCATAGCAAACAACAAAGATCCAGATAGGCTTCATTTCCATGAAGGAGATGGTTGGCAAATTAGGCAGAAAATAGACCAGGTAGAGCCTTATAGGTTGTGGAAAGAAATTTGAATTTTATTTCAAATGCTATGAGAAACCTTTAAATGGTTTTATAAGAGGATAGAAATGGATGTTTTTTTTTTTTAAAGGGTAATTCTGGCTGCCTATGAAAAATGGAATTTAAGGGAGCAAGGGAGGAGGCAGTGAGTTCCAGCCAGAAGCTTTTACCATGGTCCAAGTAACACATATGGTGGTTGGGACCAGGGTGGCAGCATTGGATATGAAGAGAAGTAGGTGAACTAAAGATATATTTTAGAGATAAAGACACATTTCCTGTGGATTATGAGGAAAAGGCAGGAATCAAGGATGATTCTTAGGTTTAAACAATTGGGTTGATAGTGGTACCACTTACTGGGGAGGATTGAGATGGTGGTAATCAAGAGTTCAGTTTGGGATATAATGTTTGAGATACCTTTGAGATATTTAAGTGGAAAAATCAGGTAAGCAGTTGGAATAGAGTTATAAATTGCATGCATACACAGAGATAATATTTATATCCATAGCACTATATGAAATCGTATAAGATTAAAGTGTAGTAAAAGGCCTGAGCTATAGGACACTCCATAATGACTATGATATTTCTATTCTAATTTTTGCAAAGCAGCTTATAAGGAAGAAGATCTCTGTAAAGAGGAAAACTTGGAGGAATTAACTCAATAGCGGTCTATGATATATTCACAGAATCAAGGAGAATTATCTTAATTTTCCCCTCAATTACAAGGGTCCATCTCTGACCTCAGAAGAATGCTATAACTTTCACTCCAACAGTCAGAATGCTGAATACAAGGTCAGAGCCCTTTCACGTGCTGCAGATAGGTAAAAGAGAGTTAAATTTTTTTCACTGAAATCTGATGCAAAGCAAGTAAAAAAATTAAAATTTGTAACAAAGATGAGTAAGATGTCTAATTGTACCCAGGTGTTTGTAGTTCTCTAAATCTTGCTTTAAATTATATCCTGTTTATATTTAATATTTATGCCAATACTAGTTACTATTTATGCATAGTTGATTTAGTAAAGTGTTCTCACTCTATGGAAAAAATGTAAATTAGTAGAAAAGCATGATAATTCTCTTTAATTCTGTTTATCATACTGAGCTGTTCATGACATGATAACCATAAGCAAAACACACCTTCCACTTGTTGGCAGCTTATTCAAACTGCAGAGAGAACAGGGTGAAATAAACAGTTTCTGGAGTGTTAGCCTTACATAGCAAATGGTATACAGAGATTGCAAATAGCATAGCAGTTAAAGAGTCGCCAACGTGGAGAAATATCATCAGACTAATAAGCCTTACAACAATTAGTCCCTTAGGGTAGAATTACTCTGCAAGTAACATGCATGTTGTTTTTTCATATTTGTCCAAGTAAATCACTGATACAAAAACAACCTTATCTTACCACTTCTATAAATAAATTCCACACCAATGAATGAAAGGATAGATTAATTAAATTAGCCATATCAATGTATTTTTTAAAGGCATTTGGTCCATCAAAATCCCAGTTCCTGGGCGCCTGGGTGGCTCAGATGGTTAAGCGTCTGCCTTCGGCTCAGGTCATGATCCCGGGGTCCTCGGATCGAGTCCCGCATCGGGCTCCCTGCTCCTTGGGAGCCTGCTTCTCCCTCTACTTCTCTCTCTCTCTCTCCCCTTCTCTCTCTCCCTCTGTCTCTCATGAATAAATAAATAAAATCTTAAAAAAAAAAAAAAAAATCCCAGTTCCTTATTTTTTGTATGAGAAAAAGATTTACAAAAAAATGACAGAGGTTAAATCAGAGGTAGATACAATAAACAGCAAAAGAAATGTATTTGATTTTTTTAATGTTTCAAAGAAGTAATATAATAACTGTTTGTGTAACTCCAGCACTAGTCACGTTATCAGGGACAGGAGGGGTGGTTCAGGTCATTTTTCATTTTTGTTATGGCTGTCAGGAAACTCAAAACCAAATCTGAATTTAAATCACAGCAATAATATCAACTCCTTTGGTAGCATATTTCTTCTTCCCTTGGTCCTCGTTTTCTATTTTTTGTTGTTGCGTAGGCAGTGGCATTTCAAAGAGCCAAAATGCCCACCTCTTCCAGTCTGGAAATCCCAACTGCTTTTCATCTGTCTTCTTCCCAGACTTGAGTTTACATTACAAAAGCTATTTGGAGGTATGCCGGCACCAGGTTTCTCTGCATAGTGTGAAGGTATGCTTGCTTTCAGGGGGATGTTCTCTGCCAAACGTGAAGATGGCCACAAATTGTACTGTAAGAGTTTGGGGTTAGGAAATCCATTCTGTAGATTCAGCGTGGTCTACTGAAATCTGAAGTGAAGGAACTTACGGAATCATTTATTTTACCTGGGCTTTTGATCAGGACACTATTAAACAATTGTTAGTGTGATGGTTTGTGTTACTTATTGAGAGCAGATACCTGTATGCTTTGGACACCAGTCAAGAAATTTGTAGGCATAAGATCCAACAATCTCATTTCTGGGTGTATACCTAAAGGAATTATAATTAGGATCTTGAAGAGAAAGCTGTACTTACATGTTCATTGAGGCATTATTAACAATTGCCAAGACGTGAAAGCAACCCAAATGTCTATCAGTGGGTGAATAGATAAAGAAAATGCAATATATACATACAATGGTGAATTATTCAACCTTCAAAAAGGAAATCCTGCCATTTGTGACAATATAGATGGACCTGGAGAGCATTATGCTAAGTGAAACAAGCCAGACACAGAAGACAAATATTATATGATACCACTTATAATGAGGAATCTAAAATAGTAAAACTCATAGAAGCAGAAGATAGAATTGTGATTGCCAGGGGCTAGGAGTAGGGGGAAACAGGAGATGTTGTTCAAAGGGTACAAAGTTTCAGTTATGCAAGATGAATAAGTCCTAGAGATCTACTCTACATCATAGTGTCTATATTAAACAGTACCATATTGTATACTTAAAAACCTGCTACTAGGGTAGATCTTATGTTAAGTGTTCTTATCACACACACACAAAAAAAATAATAATAAAGAGGGTGGAAGGAAACTTTTGGAGATGATAGATATGTTTATAACATCAATTGTGGTGATGGTTTTGAGGGTGCAAAGTTATCTCCAAACTCATCATGCTGTTTATATTAAATACATACTGATTTTTGTATGTCAATCATAACTCCATAAAGTTTTTTTTTAAGAGAGATTAGTAGGGCTGATACTTTATTATGAAACTTCATTTGGGAATTATGGTCAAGATTGAAGTTTTATTCTTGTCCTGGTCTTCTGTCACTGATCTCAACCCTAGCCTAAACCTCACCTCTTGTATTCCCCATTCCTGATACTCATGTTAGTCGTATATCCCCATTCTTCTCCACCCAGGATTAAAGCTTGGAAATATAAATGGTTTTCCCATATCAGCTCTCACATCTATTTTCTGCTTTGGATTTTTCCAAATCAGATGGGAAATAAGATGTAAGGAAGACAAATAGCCAATGGGAGGAGTTGGAGTTTAAGGAAATGAAACAAAAGTAATACAGAGAGAGAAGGCAGAAAAAGCCTCCCAGCATGTGTGATTTTGGGCAAAACTCTACTACTCTTTGCTTCTCAGTTTGCTTTTTTGTAAGATGGAGGTAGGTTTTTTTTTTAATCCCTAATTTTTACCTAATGAGTGTTGTAAATCCCATAAGATGACATATGTAAAAATATTTTGCAAACCATCAGGAGCCAAACCTATCTAAGGGGTTAGTGATGGAAGACTTACATAGGTACCAACAAAGTCACAACAAAAATGACATTTATTTTTTTTTCTTCATGTGCCACTTAGTTTCACATTCTTTATAGCCCAGTATTATCATCTAGAATATTTCTGTATTTATTCATCTAACAGTCTTTGATTTTCTTTATCTTTTTTTTTTTTTAGTTTCTACTTCAAACTGATCTTTGTATGCAAACATGCCCTGGATTCCTCTTCAGGAGGCCAAAAAAAAAAATGAAGGGAATATGATTACTAGATTATTTGTGTTATGTTGCATGAGGACATACTGGTAATGTCTTAAATCCTTAAATGCATACAGTATAGGCCTGGGCCCACATATATGATTAAATATATAAGCATAAATGCATACATGCCTTCTCTCTGTCACACACACACACCCCACAGTGAAGTCCTCACCCTCTTTTTTACACCTAGCACATCACACAGTACATGGTGACATAGTCCTTGGGAAGGAAAGTCTTGCAATGTAGGTCATGTTGTTAATTTTTTCATCCAAAGATTATTTTACCCAATGAGATGCTCTACCAATTTCACATGTTCTGTTTCTATTTTAATGTGAATTGAAACAGAACTAAATCATTTTAAGGCATCTGTTGATAGGCAGTTATCCAGCCACTTAGTTTCATGTTCTTCATAACCCAGTGTTAGCATTTAGAATCTTTTTGTGATCCATTTATGTAAGAGCCTCTCAGTTTTCTGTCTTTCTTCTACTTTCTCTTTCAAATTGATCTTCATAGGTAGACAGGCCCTGGGTGGTCACAGACTTCACCAGGAGACAAAATTGGGGAAAGGAGTCAAATGTTTGATTACTTTGTGTCATGTCCTATAAGGAAAAACCTATGTCAGTAATAATCCCTTGGATTTATACAAAGTGCTTTGAAAACAGCCCAAAGCTAGTTATGTAACCATGAGTGTCACTTTACTTCTCTGAATTTATTTCTTCATCTGTAAATGGCAGTAATATTGGTCATTTAAGCAGCTTATTTGGGGTAAAACCACTCAACCAATTAAAAATTGACCCAATAATTTTCTCATTTAGCCCCGTTCTCTCTACCTTGTCCATGAAAATATCATGAAGGACTTTGTCAGATGCCTTGCTGAAATCCAGATTCACTGTGCCCAACATTTCCTTGATCTACAAGAATAGTAAGAAACCTGATTGAAAACTTAAAAAGAGGATGTGAGGTTGTTTGGAGTGATCTGTGCTCCATATCCCCATGCTATCTTCTGCTGATGGTCACCTCACCCCACAAGTGCTCACAAAACATGCATTTCTACTTGGCCAAATTGTTGGAACTTAAGATCCACTCGTGAGTATTTTCTAAAAATGACTATTGTGGGGCACCTGGGTGGCTCAGTCGTTGGGCGTCTGCCTTCAGCTTGGGTCACGATCCCAGGATCCTGGGATCAAGCCCCACATCGGGCTCCCTGCTCCACGGGAAGCCTGCTTCTCCCTCTCCCACTCCCCCTGCTTGTGTTCCCTCTCTCGCTGTGTCTCTCTCTGTCAAATAAATAAATAAAATCTTTAAAGAAAAAAAAACTTTAAAAATGACTATTGTCTCATTTTTAAAATAAAATTAGTTTTTGCCCAGTTGTCACTTCTCAACAGTTTCTTGAAAATCCTCAAGGGAAGCTTACATCCAACAGGAGAGAAGAATTTGGAGGAAGCATCCCATAGATGTAAATTTCCATCCATTCATCATCTAACATCAGAGGACATTTTGTTCCTCCCAAGGAGTTTCATGGTCCTCCCAGGTCTGTGGCAGCACCACTGAGGATGTCCTGGGGAAACTCTCAAGTCACTGAGAAGGTATGTGCACAGTTATACTTTTCATTTTCATTTCAACTAACATTCATTGAGGGCCTACTTCATGCCAAGATCCTACAGACACAAAATAACTCTTTTCACAGACTTCACTGTCTAGAGTGAAAGATACATGAACAAATAAATATAACCCAATTGTAAGTGCATCTGAATTTACATAGTAGGACTATAGTTTCAGCTCCCCGTGTTTATGGACACTGTTATTTTAGCTAAGAATATGGCTGGGAATGGCCTGGTTTACTGCAAGACAGGACAAGCCAGGTGGGACCAAGACATGAAAATATGCTGGAATTAATGAAACAAAACGAGTACATGACAGGCCCTTCTTTAGATTCTGGAAGACAATTTGATCTAGAAGGTAAAGGTGTCGTATAGCGATAGCTATAGCTTAAAGTAGGATGGCAAGGGTCCAAGCCTAAGTATGTACTGAGTATCCCAACAGGTGGCCCAAGTATAGTGATGAGAAATTTAGAGGAAGATAATGCTTATATTCCAAGGAAACAACCTTTCAGCATTGGGGAGATTCATTAGCAGGTATGAAGCCTCAGCCACCAGGCTAAAGTTCAAGGGAAGTTCTCTAGTTAGCAGCTGCCCTGCTTACAGTACAGGGCATTCTGAGCTAACAAAATTGACAAGCCAGTACAATCAGCCTCACTGCACATCTGAAAGGCTAGTGCTCCCCCATGGAATAGTACATTTCAACTCTATAACTACCTTCATATATGTCTTAAGACACCTCTTGAGTATGTAGTTGACCCTAAAGTTTAACTCCAATGACTGCATCCCCCATTCCTAAAGTCTGCCCCAAGTTCAAGCCCATGTGAATGTGTCCATTGAGAGAACATCAAAACTCTATATGATGGCCACCAAACCTATAGAATTATGGATGGGAAAAGAGGGGTAAGGATTGCATAGATTCGTGGTTTTCATTTGAAGGGTATGGGCAGGGGACTAGAAGAGGGAAAAAATGGGAGGGATGTGTAATTTGAATACATTTCCCCAGGTTCTTCTTTCTTATCTATGCATCCCCAACTGAGAATCAGTAGCATAGTTGAATAATTTTATTTTATTCAATATTGAAATCTCTCTCCTGTGGTATTGAACTGTTTGTGATATTTGGAGAAGGAACTAGAAAGATCATCTCAGCTGGACTGATATTCAGGAAAAGAAAATCCAATATCTTTTGAAACAATTAAAAACTCTGACTTTTACATACATACGCCCATTTAGCAAGAAGTACTTAAAATCAAAGTGCTTATTGAGACTTGAGCACCATGACTCAGAATTTTCTTTCAACTAGAAATTAAGTCCCAATTGGAGGTCCATATAAGCACTGATGCACCACCTCTTACTCTCACCTCCAGTTTTCTGACACAATCACAGGGGCTGAAAATGTAAGGACATTTTCTGAAAGACTTAAGGGGCTTATAAACATCACAAAGCTACACTAAATCCAGATCTATTGGAAAGAGAGCTCCAGTAGCATTTCCTGGGGCTTGTTGGCATGAATGTACAGGCCTGGGAATAACCTCTGTGGTTCTGGCAGGGGGTAGGAAGAGTATTGATTGAAAGGCCTGAAGGGATCTGTGAGAAGGGGCAAGTGTATATTCTGCATTCTCATCTCCACTCAGGACACTTGGTACTAGCTTGTTACTTTCTCCTGAGCTAAGATAAGAGGTTTATTTTATTTTGTACAACATTTCTGTGGGTATTATACATTTTGAGAGTATTCTAAGGGCTTTTGAAGAACATTTATTTGACTGTACTTCCAGAAGCAAAAGTTCAAACTTAAAAGTTAAAAGAAAAAAAATTTGTGTTCTCATAAGATTGATATTAAGCATTAAGAGTGTTTTGGCAGAGGGGGAGGAGCAAGATAGCAGAGGATTAGGAGACCTAAATTTCGTCTGGTCCCAGAAATTCAGCAAGATAGGGATCAAACCATTCTGAACACCTATGATCTCAACAGGAGATCAAAGAAAACAATAGCAGCAACTCTCTGAACAGAAAAGCGATCACTTTCTGGAAGGTAGGACGTGCGGAGAAGTGAATCCGAGGTGATACTCGGGAAGATAGACGGCAGGGGAGGGGGTCTCCATCAGCCGCTACCGGCAAGTGATAGAGCAGCGGAGAACACAATTGGAAATTTTAGAAGTCGGCTCTGCTGAGGGACGTCACTCCAGTGGCTAAGCGGGGGGTAGAACATTCTCTGGGCCAGTGTCGTCTCAGGACCCTCGGGGTCACAGAAAGACCTGTGCCTGAGAGCAGCAGAACTCCCAGGTATCGAGTGGGGAAGCCAGCTGCAGAGACGGAGCTGAGGAGCGGGCTCTCAGCTCGGGGTTGCCATAAACTGTGATCCGTGGCACAGTCGGGCCCCTGCTCTTCCAGCAGGGACCCAACAAGTGGCAGATGAGGGATACTCCTCTTCCTCCCCTGGGAGGAGAAGCACGAGAGTGCACTACAGGGATCTGCTGGGTTTGGAGACTCCACACAGGATCGGGTGCCAGAGATAGAAATGCTCAAAGGCCGGGTGAGCATGGAGTGCAGCTGGAGACTGGGGAGACAGGAGTGCTTGACTGCTTTTTTCTGGGGGCTCACTAAGGAGTGGGGCCCCGAGTTCTCAGCTCCTCTGGGGCAGAGATTGGGAGGCCGCCATTTTCACTTGTCCTCCAAAGCTGTACGGAAAGCTTGCAGGGAACAAAAGCTACCGAGAGCAAACCCAAGCAGATTACTTAGCCCGGACCAGGCAAGGGCGGGGCAATTCTGCCTCCGGCAAAGACATTTGGGAACCACTGCAACAGGCCCCTCCCCCAGAAGATCAGCAAGAACAGCCAGCCAAGACCAAGTTTACTGATCAATGTGAACGGCAGAACTCCAGCACTAGGGGAATACTGCACATAGAATGCATGGCTTTTTTCCCATGATCCTTTAGTCTTTCAAAGTTAATTTTTTTTAATTTTCTTTTTTTTCTTTTTCTTTTTTTTGAGGGGATTTTTCTTTTTCCCTTTTTCAACCAACATCTTATCAATCCCTTTTTTAAAAAATCTTTTTTATTTTTCATTTTCAGAGACATATTCTAACCCTTCATAATAGTTAACCTTATTTTTGGTAAATATAAATATAAGTTGTTCTCTCTTTAAAGTTTTTGGATACATTTTCTTCTAACAGACCAAAATATACCCTACATTTCTAGTGTATGGCTTTGTTCTGGTCTCCTGCCTGATCACATTCTCTCCTTTTCCTTTTGTTTTTTTAAAAAAAATTTCTTCTTTCTTTTTTCAACCAACTTCTTATGTTATCAATCCCTTTTATAAAATCTTTTATAATTTTCATCTTTACAGTCATATTCCATCCCTTCATCGTATTTACCCTTATTTTTGTACATATAAAGCTTTTATCTCTTTAAAATTTTGGGAGGCACTTTCTTCTAACAGACCAAAATATGCCCAAAATGTACTGTGTGGCACTGATCTAAGCACCACCCTGATCATATTTGATCATACTGTGTTTCTTTTGTTTGTTTGTTATCTTTATCTTTTTCCTTTTTTTCTTTATTCCTTTTTCTTTCTTTCACTTTCTTTTCCCCAGGTTCCAGGTCTCTTCTGATTTGTTTAGTGTATATTTTTCTGGGGTCGCTGTTACCCTGTTAGCATTTTTTCTCTCATTCATCTATTCTTCTCTGGACAAAATGACAAGACGGGAAAAATCACCTCAAAAAAAGAACAGTACTGACTGCCAGGGACCTAATCAATATGGACATTAGTAAGATGTCAGAACTAGAGTTCAGAATGATGATTTTAAAGATACTAGCTGGGCTTGTAAAAAGAATGGAAGATATTAAAGAAACCCTTTCTGGAGAAACAAAAAAACTAAAATCTAACCAAGTCAAAATCAAAAAGGCTATTAATAAGGTGCAATCAGAAATGGAGGCTCTAACTGCTAGGATAAATGAGGCAGAAGAGAGAATTAGTGATATAGAAGACCAAATGATGGAAAATAAAGCTGAGAAATAGAGAGAGAAACAACTACTGGATCACAAGGGCAGAATCCGAGAGATAAGTGATACCATAAAATGAAACAATATTAGAATAACTGGGATCCCAGAAGAAGAAGAAAGAAAGAGAGAGGCAGAAGGTATGTTGGAGCAAATTATAGCAGAGAACTTCCCTAATTTGGGGAAGGAAACAGGCATCTAAACCCAGGAGGCACAGAAAACCCCCCTCAAAATCAATAAAAATAGGTCAAACCTTGATCTAATAGTAAAACTTACAACTCTCAGAGACAAAGAGAAAATCCTGAAAGCAGCTCAGAATAAGAGATCTGTAACCTAAATTGGTAGAAACATTAGATTGGCAACAGACCTATCCACAGAGACCTGGCAGGCCAGAAAGGACTGGCATGATATATTGAGAGCACTAAAGGAGAAAAATATGCAGCCAAGAACACTCTAGGCTGTCATTGAAAATAGAAGGAGAGATGAAAAGCTTCCAGAACAAACAAAAACTAAAGGAATTTGCAAACACAAAACCAACCCTACAAGAAATATTGAAAGGGGTCCTCTAAGCAAAGAGAGAGCCTAAAAATAACATAGACCAGAAAAGAACACAGAAAATATACAGTAACAGTCACCTTACAGTCAATACAATAGCACTCAATTCATATCTTTCAATAGTTACCCTGAATGTAAATGGGCTAAATGCCCCAATCAAAAGACACAGGGTATCAGATTGGATAAAAAACAAGACCCATCGATACACTGTCAGCAAGACACTCATTTTAGACACAAAGACACCCCAGATTGAAAGTGATGAGCTGGATAACCATTTACCATGCTAATGGACACCAAGAGAAAGCTGGGTGGCAATCCTTATATCAGACAAATTAGATTTTAAACCAAAGACTATAAGAGACAAGGAAGGGCACTATATCATACTTAAAGGGTCTATCCAATAAGAAGATCTAACAATTTTAAATATCTATGCCCCTAACATGGGAGAAGCCAATTAATAACAAAAGCAAAGAAACACAACAACAATACAATAATAGTAGGGGACTTTAACACCCCCCTCACTGAAATGGACAGATCATCTAAGCAAAAGATCAGCAAGGAAATAAAGACTTTAAATGACACACTGGACCAAATGGACTTCACAGATATATTCAGAACATTCCATCCCAAAGCAACAGAATACACATTCTTCTCTAGTGCCCATGGAATATTCTCCAGAATAGATCACATCCTAGGTCACAAATCAGGTCTCAACGGTTACCAAAAGATTGAGGTAATTTCCAGCATATTTTCAGACCACAATGCTTTGAACCTAGAACTCAATCACAAGAAGAAAGTTGGAAAGAATTCAAATACATGGAGGCTAAAGAGCATCCTACTAAAGAATGAATGGGTGAACCTGGAAATTAAAGAAGAATTAAAAAAAATTCATGGAAACCAATGAAAGTGAAAACACAACTGTTCAAAATCTTTGGGATACAGCAAAGGCAGTCCTAAGAGGAAAGTATATAGCGATACAAGCCTTTCTCAAGAAACAAGAAAGGTCTCAAATATACAACCTAACACTACACCCAAAGAACCCAGAGAAAGAACAACAAATAAAGCCTAAACTCAGCAGGAGAAGAGAAATAATAAAGATCAGAGCAGAAATCAATGAAATAGAAACCAAAAGAACAGTAGAACAGATCAATGAAACAAGGAGCTGGTTCTTTGAAAGAATTAATAAGATTGATAAACTCCTGGCCAGACTTATTAAAAAGAAAAGAGAAACGACCAAAATAAATAAAATCATGAATGAAAGAGGAGAGATCACAACCAACACCAAAGAAATACAATCATTAATAAGAACATATTATGAGCAACTCTATGCCAGCAAATTAGATAATCTGGAAGAAATGGATGCATTCCTAGAGATGTATAAACTACCAAAACTGAGCCAGGAAAAAATAGAAAACCCGAACAGACCCATAACCAGTAAGGAAATTGAAGCAGTAATCAAAAACCTCCCCAAAAACAAAAGCCCAGGGCCAGATGGCTTCCCAGGGGAATTCTATCAAACATTTAAAGAAGAAATAAATACTTATTCCTCTAAAACTGTTCCAAAAAAATAGAAATGAAAGGAAAACTTCTAAACGCATTTTATAAGCCAGCATTACCTTGATCCCAAAACAAAAGACCCCATCAAAAAGAAGAATTACAGACAGAACTACAGAACATGGATCCAAAAATTCTCACCAAAATACTAGCCAATAGGATCCAACAGTACATTAAAAAGATTATTCACCACGACCAAGTGGGATTTAACCCTGGGCTGCAAGGTTGGTTCAACATCCACAAATCAATCAATGTGATACAATACATTAATAAAAGAACAACAAGAACCATATGATCTTCTCAATAGATGCAGAAAAAGCATTTGACAAAGTACAGCCTCCTTTCTTGATCAAAACTCTTCAGAGTATAGGGATAGAGGGTACATACCTCAATATCATAAAAGCCATCTATGAAAAACCCACAGTGAATATCATTCTCAATAGGGAAAAACTGAGAGCTTTCCCCCTAAGGTCAGGAAGACGACAGGGATGTCCACTATCACCACTGCTATTCAACATAGCAGTAGAAGTCCTAGCCACAGCAATCAGACAACAAAAAGAAATCAAAGGCATCCGAATCGGCAACGAAGAAGTCAAACTCTCACTCTTTGCAGATGATATGATACTTTATGTGGAAAACCCAAAAGACTCCACCCCAAAACTGCTAGAACTCATACAGGAATTCAGTAAAGTGGCAGGATATAAAATGAATGCACAGAAATCAGTGGCCTTCCTATACACCAACAACAAGACAGAAGACAGAGAAATTAAGGAGTCGATCCCATTTACAATTGCACCCAAAACCATAAAATACCTAGGAATTAATCTCACCAAAGAGGCAAAGAATCTGTACTCAGAAAACTATAGAATACTCATGAAAGAAATTGAGGAAGACACAAAGGAATGGAAAAACGTTCCCTGCTCATGGATTGGAAGAACAAATATTGTGAAGATGTCTATGCTACCTAGAGCAATCTACACATTTAATGCAATCCCTATCAAAATGTCAACCACTTTTTTCATAGAAATGGAACAAATAATCTTAAAATTTGTATAGAACCAGAAAGACCCCAAATAGCCAGAGGAATGTTGAAAAAGAAAAGCAAAGCTGGCGGCATCACAATTCCAGACTTCCAGCTCTATTACAAAGCTGTAATCATCAAGACAGTATGGTACTGGCACAAAAACAGACACATAGATCAATGGAACAGAATAGAGAGCCCAGAAATGGACCCTCAACTCTATGGTCAACTCATCTTCGACAAAGCAGGAAAGAATGTCCAATGGAAAAAAAGACAGTCTCTTCAACAAATGGTGTTGGGGAAATTGGACAGCCACATGCAGAAGAATGAAACTGGACCATTTCCTTACACCACACACAAAAATAGACTCTAAATGGTTGAAAGACCTAAACGTGAGACAGGAGTCCATCAAAATCCTAAAGGAGAACACAGGCAGCAACCTCTTCGACCTCAGCCACAGCAACTTCTTCCTAGAAACAGCCAAAGGCAAGGGAAGCAAGGGCAAAAATGAACTATTGGGACTTCATCAAGATAAAAAGCTTTTGCACAGCAAAGGAAACAGTCAACAAAACCAAAAGACAACCGACAGAACGGGAGAAGATATTTGCAAATGACATATCAGATAAAGGGCTAGTATCCAAAATCTATAAAGAACTTATCAAACTCAACACCCAAAGAACAAATGATCCAATCAAGAAACGGGCAGAAGACATGAACAGACATTTTTCCAAAGAAGACATCCAAATGGCCAACAGACACATGAAAAAGTGCTCAACATCGCTCGGCATCAGGGAAATCCAAATCAAAACCTCAATGAGATATCACCTCACAGCAATCAGAATGGCTGAAATTAACAAGTCAGGAAATGACAGATTTGGCGGGGATGCAGAGAAAGGGGAACCCTCCTACACTGTTGGTTGGAATGCAAGCTGGTGCAGCCACTCTGGAAAACAGTATAGAGGTTCCTCAAAAAATTGAAAATAGAGCTACCCTATGACCCAGCAATGGCACTACTGGGTATTTACCCCAAAGATACAAATGTAGGGATGTGAAGGGGTACATGCACCCCTATGTTTATGGTAGCAATGTCCACAGTAGCCAAACTATGGAAAGAACGAAGATGTCCATCGACAGATGAATGGATAAAGAAGAGGTGGTGTATATATATACAATGGAATATTATGCAGCCATCAAAAGGAATTAAATCTTGCCATTTGCAATGATGTGGATGGAAATGGAGGGTATTATGCTGAGCGAAATTAGTCAATCAGAGAAAGACATGTATCATGATCTCACTGATATGAGGAATTCTTAATCTCAGGAAACAAACTGAGGGTTGCTGGAATGGTGGGGGGTGGGAGGAATGGGGTGGCTGGGTGATAGACATTGGGGAGGGTATGTGCTATGGTAAGCACTGTGAATTTTGTAAGAATGATTAATCACAGACCTGTATCTCTGGAACAAATAATACATTATACGTTAAAAAAAAAAAAAGAAGACAGCAGGAAGGGAAAAATGAAGGATGGAAATCGGAGTGGGAGACAAACCATGAGAGACTATGGACTCAGAAACAAACTGGGGGTTCTAGAGGAGAGGGGTGGGGTGATGGTTTAGCCTGGTGATGGGTATTAAAGAGGGCACGTACTGAATGGAGCAGTGGGTGTTATACACCAAGAATGAATCATGGAACACTGCATCAAAAACTAATGATATAATGTATGGTGATTAACATAACATAATAAAATTTAAAAAAATTTTTTAAAGAGTTTTTTGGCAGATATGGGGATGTGCCACTTAGAACAGGCTTCAAGAAAGGATTTCCTGCCCAGTTGCGAGTAGGCATCCTTCAATTGTGAACCCCTTCAGAGCCCACCTCATCATTTAGGCCAGTCATGCTCTTAACAAGATGGCCCCAACTAATGACTGAGAAAAATAGTAGTACAAGGACCTAGCTGTTTCCATCCAGTGGGTCCTAGCAAGACATCTTAGTAGTACTCCTGTAAGAGGCCGTCTTTGCTTTTATCTCTCCTTTAGGCAAGCAGAGACCTTGTCATGTCTACACTGGAATCTGACTGCTCCTTCTTCCCAGTTCTATTTCCTCCATTTTCTTTTCACAGGTGTTACTCCCCAACAACTTTTTGTACTCCCAACTCCACCTCAATATCTGTTTCCCAGAGAACCCAAATTGGCACATGTATCATATTAAGACTCTGGGGAGATTTTATGGAGAGACTGATTGCATAAAATCACTCAAAGTAAGGGTATAACACTAATGAAAAGTGGACAAATAACAATATTCTAAAGGGGACTCCACAAGAGAGAACTGAACTGGGAGTGGTACACTAGAACTTTGAAGAGAGGAGTGGACTGGGAATCAACAGATTTGACCTCTAGTATTTGGAGATAGGGTCTTTACAGAAGTCATTAGAGTGGACTCTAATGCAATATGACCTATATCCTTACAAAAAGATTAGGACACAGACACACAAAGGATTAGGTCACAGCCATACAGAGAGAAGACCATGTAAAGATACAGGGAGAAGATGGCCATCTATATGCCAAGGAGACAGGCCTTAGAAGGAACCAGCCTGCTGACACCTTGATCTCAGACTTCACAACTGTGAGAGCTTCAAAACTGTGAAACAATAAATATCTGTTGTTTAAGCCATGTTGCAGTTATTCCTGCTACTTGGGGAAGGCTCTCAACTGGAGCTCTAGTGTCCATAATGATAAAGCATGAATTTGATTACCCAGGTTTGTTTACTCACTATTTTCTTATGAAATCCAGTACCCAGAGTCAGGGCTCATCATTTGAATCTTACAAACCTATTGTAGTCTATGATACCGAATCTATGATACTTTCTTATAGCAGCCTAAGCAAATGAATACAAAGGTCCTTATGGGGAAGAGTTATACTGTAGAACATTAGATTCATTCATTAGGACTCTTGGGGAGTCTGGAGTCAGATCCACCTCAGTGTTGGCTGGGCAGGTGCATGTCGATGACCTCTGTAACAGCTAAGGAAATGCTGCTGTTGCTGCTGCCACCCACTCTGCTCCTCCACCCTTACACTTTCAAAATCAATTTGTTATAGCCTTTCCTATGACTTGCCTTTCACTAGGTTTGTAAGATTCAAATGATGAGCCCTGACTCTGGGTACTGGATTTCATAAGAAAATAGTGAGTAAACAAACCTGGGTAATCAAATTCATGCTTTATCATTATGGACACTAGAGCTCCAGTTGAGAGCCTTCCCCAAGTAGCAGGAATAACTGCAACCTAGGCATGAGTGAAACTAAATTGGCATCCCATAATTAGAGTTCCTTTATTTCAAACCACTAGTTTTTAGCCCTGTCACAGGCATGCTAGCTGGCTCCTGGGTTCCTGAGTCACTGAATGTCAAACGTGGTGAGATGCTGAGGTGGCACTGCTAAAGTTAGAAGGCTCAAAGTTGCCAATTAATTCTGTGCAAAAGAAGTGTTTACATCAGCCTCCACTTTGGGCCCTGACTGATGTTCCCAAGCTTCTTCCAAACTGGGGCCTCCTCAGAAGTGACTGCTTGCCTCAGGCCTGGAAACAAAAGTGATTACTTACAGCAAAGTTACCAGCTCCTTTGTTGGACATCAACTAGCTATATTTATCTCCTATCCTCCTCCTACCCTCTCTCACCCTGTATTAGTTTTGTATTGCTATGTAACAAATTACCACAAACTTAGCAGCTGTAAACAACACACATTAGCTCAGTTTCTGTGAGTCAGGGGTCTATGTACAGCTTAGTTGGGTCCTCTGCTCAGGGTCTTACAAGGCTGCAATAAAGGTTGCAGTAAGGCTGCTTCTCATCTGAAGTTTAGGAGCCTCTTCCTAGGAGCTCCTGTAGTTGCTGGCAGAATTCATTTCATGTGCTATATAACTGAGAGCCCTGATTTTTGCTGGCTCTTAACTGTAGGCTTCCCTCAGGTTCCAGAGGCCAAGGCAATCCCAACATGGCGGTCTACTTCTTCAAGGCCAACATTAGAATCTAGTCTGCTAGGATAGAGTCTTAAATAATATAACATAGTCATGAAAGTGACATCCATTACCTTTTTCATATTGTTGTTTAATAAAAGCAAGTTTCAGGTATTGCTCACACTCTAGGGAAAGGGTCATACAAAGTTATGACTCACTGAAAGTCATCTTAGGGTGTTCTGCCAGCCCTACCCCCTTACGGCTCACCTCCTTGCGGGTAGCAAGCATGGCGGTTGCTGACTACTTCTGCTTATAATACCACCAACTAAGCTTGGGAGGGACTCAAGGTGCCATTTTTTTGTTATTCTCTTCTCCTCACCTAGTTGTCATAGCAGATGCATGCATGCCATTGTGATCATCACCATAAATTTCAGTTAAATCACACATGGGTTATTACAATTTATTACAATCAACAGAGTAAAGAGACAGCCTACAAAGTGGGAGAAAATATTTGCAAATCATATATCTGATAAGTGGTTAATATCCAAAACATATAAAGAACTCAAACCACTCCATAACAAGAAAACAAGTAACTTGATTTAAAAATTGGCAAAGGACCTGAATAGACATTTCTCAAAATAAGACACACAAATGGCCAACAGATACATAAAAAGGTGCTCAATATCACTAATCATCTGGGGAATGCAAAACAAAGCCACAGTGAGATATCACTTCATATCTGTTAGAATGGCTGTTATCAAAAAGACAAAAGATAACAAGTGTTGGCAAGGATATAGAGAAAAGGGAACACTTTTGCTCTGTTGGTGAGAATGTAAATCAGTACAACCATTATGGAAAACAATATGGAGGTTTTCAAAAAATTAAAAATAGAATTACCATAGGATCCAGCAATCCCACTTCTGGGTATTTATCCAAAGAATATGAAAACAAAATCTTGAAGAGATATCTGCACTACCATATTTATTGCAGTATTATTCACAATAGCCAAGATATGGACACAACCTAAGTATCCATCAATTAATGAGTGGATAAAGAAGATGTGGTATGTATATAGACAAGGAAGTATTATTCAGTCATGAGGAAAAAAGGAAATCTTGCATTTGCAACAAAATGGATGGTCCTTGAGAGCATTATGCTTAGTGATATCAGCCAGACAAAGACAAATATTATATGATATCACTTATATGTAGAAGCTAAAAAGCCAAACTTGTAGAAACAGAGTAGAATGGTAGTTGTCAGGAGCTAGGGCATGGGGAAATTGGGGCGGTGTTGTTAAAGGGTACAAACTTGCAACTAGGAGATGATTAAGTTCTGGAGATCTAATGCACAGCATAGTGATTATAGTCAACAATACTATATTGTAAACATTAAAGATGCTAAGAGATTAAATCTTAACTGTTTTCACTGCAAAAAAAGAAATGTTAATTGTGTGATGTGATACAGGTGTTAGTTAAAGATACTGTGGTAATCATATTGCAATATATAAATTCATCAAATCAACATGCTACACACCTTAAACTTCCACAATGTTATATGTCAGTTATATTTCAATTTAAAAATGAGTTAATATTTAAAATAAAACATGCAATAAATATTTTCATAAGCATGATAACCACTTGCTACACTGCGAACAGTTTTATTTAAGGCAATGGATGTGATAGTCATTCTGTAATGAATGCAGATAGAGAAGTATTTATAAAGGTATGTAATATATATGGTCATAAGAGTGCTATATCCAAAAAACAAAAGCAAAGAGAAAGAAGTGAATGAGAGAATGAAGGCAACTTTGAAAACTATTATAGCTATGGTGTGACTTGGCCAGATTTGCCTTCTTAAAAAACAAATATTCAAATTTTAAAAATCAAACAATATACAGATTTAATAATGCAAAGCAGTAGTCTTCTACATGACACCAGTCCTGCTCCTGAGAAGGAAACTTTTGAACATTCCTATCTGATTATCTTCTCACCAGAAGACTTGCACCACATCTCTAAATAATTTGCTTTTACTGCTGTTTGGTGCCTTATCATTTTTTCTCTTTCTGCTATTTCATTAATGGTGTATAGAAATGCTACCAATTTCTGGGTATTAATTTTGATTCTCACAACTTTACTGAATTCATTTATTACTTGCAATGTTTTGGTGGATTCTTAACAGTTTTCTATGTATATTATTATGTCACCTGCAAATAGGGAAAGTTTTACTTCTTCCTTGCCAGTTTGGATGCCTTTTATTTCTTTTTCTTACCTGATTGCTAGGACTTCCAGTACTATGTTGAATAAAACTGGTGAGAATGGACATCCTTGTCTTGTCCCTGATCTTAGAGGAAAAGCTCTCAGTTTTTCACTGTTGAGTATGGTGTCAGCTCTAGGTTTTTCACCTATGGCCTTTATTATGTTGAGGTATGTTTCCTTTAAGCCCACTTTGTTGTGAGTTTTTATCATGAACAGATGTTGAATTTTGTCAAATGTTTTTTCTGCATCTATTGAGATGATTATAAAATTTTCATCCTTTAGTTTGTTGATGCAGTGTATCCTGTTGATGGATTTGTGGATATTAAACCATCCTTGCATCCCCAGAATAAATCTCACTTGATTGTGGTGAATGATCCTTTTAATATGTTGTTGAATGTGGTATGCTAATATTTTGTTGAGGATTTTTGCATTTATGTTCACCAGGCATGTTGGCCTGTAGTTTTCTCTTTTTTGTAGTGTCTTTGGTTTTGGTATCAGGGTAATGCTGGGCTTTGCAAATATATTTAGAAGCTTTCCTTCCCCTTCTATTTTTTGGAATAGTTTGAGGAGAATAAGTATTAACTGTTCTTTAAATGTTTGGTAGAATTCACCTGTGAATCCATCTGTCCTGAATTTTTGTTCTTTGGGAGTTTGTTTGTTTGTTTGTTATTACCAATTCAGTTCCATTACTAGTAATTGGTCTATTCAGATTTTCCATTTCTTCCTGGTTCAGTTTTGGAAGATTGTATGTTTCTAGAAATTTATCCATTTCTTCTAAGGTTGCCCAATTTCTTGGCATATAATTTTTGTAGTATCCTTTGGAATTCTTTGTATTTCTGTGGTGTTTTTTGCCACTTCTCTTTTATTTCTGATTTTTTTAATTTGGGTCCTTCCTCTTTTTTATCCTTGAGTCTGGCTAAAGTTTTGTCCCTTTTGTTTATCTTTTTTTTATTTAAGATTTTATTTATTTATTTGAGAGAGAGAATAAGATAGAGCATGAGAGGGGGGAGGGTCCGAGGGAGAAACAGACTCCCTGCTGAGCAGGGAGCCTGATGCAGGACTCGATCCCTGGACTCCAGGATCATGACCTGAGCCAAAGGCAATTGCTTAACCAACTGAGCCACCCAGGTGTCCCCCTTTTGTTTATCTTTTCAAAAAAAACACAGCTCTTGATTTCATTGATTTTTTTTTTTTAGTCTCTATTTCATTTATTTCTGCTCTGATCTTTATTATTTCCTTCCCTCTATTCATCTTGGGCTTTGTTTGTTCTGCTTTTTTTAGTTCCTTTCAGTATAAGATTAGATTTCTTATTTGAGATTTTTCTTGTTTCTTGAGGTAAGCTGTATCATTACAAATTTCCCTCTTAGCACTGCTTGCACTGCATCCCAGAGGTTTTGGACTGTTCTCATTTTATTGTCTCCATGTGTTTTTAGTTTCCTCTTTGATTTCTTTGTTGACCCATTGGCTGTTTAGTAGCATGTTGTTTAGCCTCCACGTGTTTGTGGTTTTTCCAGTTTTTTCTTGCAGTTGATTTCTATTTGTGGTTGGAAAAATGCATGATATTATTTCAATATTGTTAAATTTATTGAGACTTGTTTTATGGCCTAACATGTGATCTATCCTGGAGAATATTCCATGTGCACTTAAAAAGAATGTGCATTCTGTTGTTTTTGGTTGGAATGTTCTGTATATATCTGTTAAATCCAACTAGTCTAATGTGTTGTTCAAAGACACTGTTTCTTTATTGATTTTCTGCCTGGATGATCTATCCATTGATGTAAGTGGGGTGTTAAAGTCCCCTACTATTAATATATTACTGTCAATTTCTCCTTTTATATCTGTTAACATTTGCTTTATGTATTTAGGTGCTCCAATATTGGGTGTATAAATATTTACAATTGTTATATCCTCTCGTTGGATTGACCCCCTTTATCATTATGCATTGCATTTCTTTGTCTCTTGTTATAGTCTTCATTTTAAAGTCCATTCTGTCTGATGTAAGTATTGCTACCCTGGCTTTTCTTCATTCACATTTGTATGAAATATCTTTTTTCATCTTTTCATTTTTAGTCTATATATGTTTTTAGTTCTGAAGTGAGTTTCTTGTAGGCAGCATATAGATGGTCTTGTTTTTTTTATCCTTTCTGGAACCCTATGACTTTTGATTGGAGCATTTAGAGCATTTACATGTAAAGTAATTATTGATAGGTATATATTTATTGCCATTTTGTTAATTGTTTTCTGACTGCTTTTGTAGTTATTCTTTTCTTTCCTTTCCTTTCTTGCTCTCTTTCCTTATGATTATGACTTTCTGTAGTGATATGCTTGGCTTTCTTTCTCTTTGTTTCTTGTGTACCTATTATAGGTTTCTGATTTGTGGTTACCATGAGATTGACATATAACATCTTAAGTATATAGCAGTCTATATTAAGTTGATGGTTACTTAAGTTAGAACACATTCTATTTTTTAAGTAGTATGAAATTAATTTCTATTTTTACCTCAAAATAAATGCTTAACACTTTTCCAAAACCAAAACTAAAGGTGAACACTTAGAAAGAAGGGTGGAAGACTAGTTTTTCCTTCCCTGGGGAAGCCAGTAAGGCAGATGTTCTGACATGTGTGGTTCTTCCCACAGGACTAGTCTGGACCAAACCCTCTCCCCAAATTTTCCTCTATTGTCAGTTGTCCTCACCAGGGTTCTGGCTGGCAGGAGGACCCCAAACCCTATCTCCACTCCCAGGCCAACACAAACAAGAGATATGAAAAGCTGGGGGAAATCGTTTAACACTTGACCAAACATTCATAGAAAATCCTTTCTAAGGAGATTTAGTGAAAGTATGATCTCTCAGCAGTTGTGCAGTGGTCTGTGCCTGGTCAGTGAGCAATGAGAATGCCAGGCACATTCATACCAGTGACTGGAATTTGCCTTAGCCACACCCCTGAGTTCACTTCAGGGACATCTTAAAGTTGAGCTTCAGCTTAAGCAGGTACTTCAGACTTACCTGAGTTATGTTGTAGACAATGTACTCATTATACAGCAGACAGGTGTTGTTAACACCAGATGAAATCCCAGTCCCAAAAAGAACTTCTACACCATCCATAGGAACTTCTACACCATCCACAATCCATCCATAGACTAGCAGAAGGCTCAGGGGTAGTTTTGCCCAAACCTTTGGCACTGTGCTTACCCTTGGGTAACTTGCTGATGTGCGAAGCATGCATTAGTTCATACATGTTTCCAAGGGCAACTAAATTAGAACACATTCTAAAATAACTTCCTTTTTATTCCGCCCTCTATGTGTTATGTATATGTTGTCATATTTTACATCTTTTTATTCATAATTTTCTTACTTCTAATTATGGCCTTTTTTTTCCATTTAAGAAATCCCTTTAACATTTTTTGTAAGGCTGGTTTAGTGAGGATGAGCTTCTTTAAGCTGTGTCGCTTAGCTTAGCTGTGTAGCTTTGGATAACTTGCTTAGCCTTGCTGAATGATAATCTTGCTGGGTAAAGTATTCTTGGTTGTAGGTTTTTTTTTTTCTTTCAGCGCTTTGAATATATCATGCCACTTTCTTCTGGCCTGCAAAGTTTCTGCTGAAAAATCAGCTGATTGCTGATGGGTGCTCCATACAGGGGATGCCCTTACAGGGCAACTGGATCCAAGACCAGCATGGGCTGGGGTGTTCTGGGTCACTCCACACTGGTGGCACCCTGGCAGGGCAACTGGAGCCAATACAGGATGTAGGCCAGGGGCCCCAGGGTATTTCATACAAGGGGTACCCTAGAGGGTAGCTGGAACTAAGATGGGAAAGGACTGAGGGTTCCTGGGACACCCTGGTGAGGCAGCTTCAGCAAAATAAGAAGTATATCTCTGAGACCTCACCATAGGGGAGTTCTTAAACCTCCAAAAGCACAAACAGCAAGGTAAAAAAAAAAAAAAAGCAATGGATTTGGCTATGTCAAAATTAAAGATTTATTTTCAACAGTGAACACCATAGACAAAGTTAACTGAAGGGTGAGAAATATATTTGTCATGTCTAAAAACAAAGGAATAATATCTAGGATGGACAAGAAACCTCTTCCAATGAGTAAATGAAAGACAGGAATTCCATTAGGAAAATGAGCAAAGGGTCTGATAGGCAAACCTGTACCTGGGATTATACATCAAGATCCAAAAGGAGACATGTAAAAAAAGTGTTTCATGAAATGGTGTTTTGGAGAGTAAGGACAGGAGTATCCTTGATCTCCATCATTAGGTATGTGGAGTAGTAAGCAATAGTTACAAACAAGAAATTATGTTTATGTGCAGCCAGAAGGTAGACTTCAAAATATAATGTTGCATGAAAAAAGGGAAGAAAAAGGAAAGGAATGAATGGATATTTAAAATACAATGTTATTTTTTCAATTAAATACAGCAATGCTATGATTTTTTTCAATGATATACATCTAAACACTCATATGGAAATTGGATTGGAAGGACATACACTAAATACACAAGAGTGGGCTAAGAAAAGAAATTGGAAAGGGGATGGGAAATGAAATGGAAAACAATAGAAGAAAATAAAAAAAGGGCACCCCACATCATTCAATGACATTGGTGTGCTTTGAACTACAGAGTATGATCAATTTGGTTCTGTGAATCCAAAGATCTAAAGGGAGAAAACAAGGCCACACAAAGGCTGAATATCAAGTGTAGTCAACCCCTTGAAAATCCGTAAACCACAATTCATTCATTTATTCAACAAATATTTATTGAGCACTTGATTTGTACTGGGCACTGCTCTGAATGCTTGAGATGCAACAATGAACAAAACAGTTTCCGGCCCTGTGGAGCTTCCCTTCCAGCAGGAAACAGACAATAAATGATAAATATAATAACTGAATTACTTAGCATGTTAGAAGATAGTAAGTGCTATTTAAGAAAAGAACAAAACAGAATTAAAAGTATCAGGAGTGTTGGGGGTAGAGCTGCAACTTTGAGCCAGATGGTCAGGGTAAGCCTCATTGAGCATCTGATATTGGAACAGAAACTTGAAGGAAGCGAGGAAGTTTGTGTTAAAGATCCAGGCAGAGTGACCAGCCAGTGACAAGGCCTTGAGGCAGGGGCATTCCTGGCATGTTAGAGGACCAGGAAGGAGGCCAACATGACTGGAGCTGAGTGAACCAAGGAGAGAATAGCAGGAGGAGAGGGCAGAGAGGTGACGGAAGCCAGATTGTGTAGGGCTTTACACAGCCATTGTAAGAATTTTGGTTTTTACTTTGAGGGACAAAACTACAAAACCATTGCAGTTTTGAGTGAAGAAGTGACACAACAATGATAACAAACTCATATGTAGACTTTACAGATACCAACATATTTAATCCTCACAGCATTCCTCTGGCAAATAGGTACTATTACCATCAACATTTTTCAAACAAGGAAAGCGAGGCAGGCAAGGCTAGGCAAGTTGTCTAAGGCTACACAACTAATATGTGTAAGAGCCAGGCTGCAAAACCAGGTAATCTGGCCCCAAAGTCCACCCACATAGTCACTGCAGAAAGTCCTTCTAATGGGACTTTGGTTTTAAAAGGCTCATTTCAGCTGCTACCATCAAGTATAGTGTGCAGGCATACCATGTGTTAATACGTCCATCACCACCAGCTTCCCCTCAGCACAGGAAGAGATCACTCTGTGCAGCTGAGCACCAGATGATGTCTTTGGCTTGCATCCAGGAGCCATAGCGATAGTGGTTGCAAAATGCCTATCTTTAACTACTGGAATCATGCTCAGACAGAGTTTTGCCCAAGATTAGAAGCTCTCAGGAGAGAAGCCAACTGAGACTACATCTGAATTATGTCTCTGCCTCACATACACCGTGGGCTGTAAATTCATCAACAGGCAGCATCAATCACCCTCCTCCCTCCCGTCCCATGTCTTTTGCCAGCAAGTTTATCTGAATGTAAGTTGAAGTCCCAGAAGACAATGACTCCTATGTCCAACTATTGCTGATTTGCTTGTTCCTCCCTCCATTTTCCCCTTGCCTGAGAGGACACTTGCCTGCTTCTTCCCACCTTTACTTCCTTTCTAGACCTTGCACTCGCCTTGGCTCTCTGGCACCAGCTTGTCACTCCTTTTATTTCCACTAGGCTTTGGCCTGATGCATACCACAAACTGGGAACTTTTCCAGGTATCTCCTGCATCCTTTATTTCCTGAACTTGGTCCTTGTTATTTGTACCCATTCCTTTGTGTATAATTCTCTTGGAATCTCCTTCCTAAAATACAGTTCCTCTTCTGGAAAACTTCTTTTTCCAAAGCAGAAAACTGTGTTTCTTAGCTAATTGCATTGTTTTTTTCACATTTCTTAAATGAAAACAAACTGCTATATGTGGTAGTTTCATTGAAAAATATAGACAGAGAATTATAAGGGAGTAGAAATCAAGAGCTTCAGCTCTAGCACATCTGAGACACTTTGAGCTTCTGTAAATTGGGGATAATAATTTTCAACCTCCCATTTTACACAGTTGTGAAAATCAAATACAATATGAAAATGACCATTGCAAAGGATGTTCATGGTTAATATAAAATTAATTTTCATAGCAAACACTGTGGGAATCTGAGCTTTCTCTTTTGATGATTAATTCCATCCAAGTTAGGATTGAATCAGCAGGTACTCAGTGAATGCTTGGGCATTCAAGTGAATCAACAAAGTGGTGTGAAATGTTATGTGTTCCTTGTGTTTCAAAGCATTTTAGACCACAGTTAGCTAAGTGCAGGTGGGCGGGTGCTTGGTGGTGACAATAATGGAAACGATAATAATCAACTTGTTCTGTTGCCCTAAGCCCAAGTCAGTACTACAAGAAACTACCTTGGTCTACAGATTGGGAATACCCTAGGACAGAGATGGCTTGCTCCTGTCAGCATTTTCTCCAGCAGCAAGCACAGTGTTTGGCACATAATAGTGACTCATGATTGTTTTTAATAAAAGAATGAATGAATAACCAGACAAAATATGGTATTATGCCTGGCAATATGATTGAGAACAAAGTACTGTGGAAATAGCGCTGAACATGGAGTCAGAGGCCCTAGGTTTTCATCCTGATCTGTAAATTCCATGTGTGGCTTTATGCAAGTCCCTTCCCTCCCCTTATCCTTACACATATCTGGAAACAATGGGGTAATGGTGGAGAGAGTGGAGAGGGTGGAGAGGGTGATGGACTAGGTGATTTCTAAGGGCTCTTATTGACTTGATGTCCTATGACAAGAGTGACCACAACTTGCTAAATGGTGAATTGATCAAGTACAGGGAGTTGGGATATGGTTGTGGAGCAAGCTGTCATGGAATCCAAGTTTTACCCTCTATCAGAGAATGTGAGTGATAGGACAGTGCCTCAGACCCTGTAGCCTCAAAGTAAAAGGCAACAGTCCTTGTCATTGTTATAGCCCTGTCTTTGCCATGCAGAACAATGGTACTAACTGAGTCTAGAAGCCAATATAACTCGACAAATATATCGCTCTGATGCAGATCCTTGGCAGAGGAGAAGGAAACACCAAAGACCTGGGGAACTGGAAGTAAAATCAAGGTTAAACCCTTCCTTAGAACATAGGACCCCAAAAAGTTGGAACTGGAAGGGAAGACTCTTAGCAACCATCTAATTCAACCTCTTAATTTGAAAGGATAACAAAACAGGTCAAGATTAGGGGAGGGCACTTGACTAAAATCACACACACGGTACAAGACAGAATCAGAACTAGACCCAGGCCTGTTGATTTCAAATGCCATGCTGTGTCTTCAAATAGGAAGTCCACAGAACTCCTCTCTCCCTCTCTTTTTCTCTCTCTCTCTCAATTTCTCTTTCTCCTTATATTCATAAAAGGCTGAGTTCATGAATAATTTAGATTTGGAATAAAGAGTATGACCTGGGCATAGCTCACAAAGGAAGGCAACAAAATGAAAAATTTGAACATTTCCTCCAGAAATTTTAAAAATTTGCCTGCATTCTCAAGTGGTGATCAGACTCCAGGTTAAGAACCCATGTAGTGTAAGAGGTTATAGAATCCTCAAAAGTTGGGGAAGGAAGGGATTCTATCAGTGAGTCCCTCTGACAGCTCTGCTGTTTGACCATTTTCTTTATTAGAACATTTTCTTGATATTCTGATCATGTCAAGATTGTATTGCTTTTGGCCAAAAGCCATTATAATACTCAGAGTAAAGTAGTTATGATGTCAGCTTTAAAATAAATTGGGAGGATTAAAATAGACCAAATGAGAATGAGCTTCTAAGAGTAAGAAGGCGTCATATTTTAAGACTGTGTTCATAAAAGAAGTCATCCAATTTATGCATCTCTAGTCATTTTATCTGCAACATTTAAACAGTTTTCACTTGGATTTCTCATATCATCATTGCAAAATAAAAAATGCTATAGCTTGTGCCTGCATTCATCAAGTACTTCACTTGATTTTTTTTCCTGATGTTGTTTTATAGTTAAATTAAAAAGCACTGATAAAAATTTGAATGAATCTAAATTCATAGGGACAGAGAAAAGAGTAAATATGGAAAGTTTTCTCTTTCTTTTTTTAAAGATTTATTTATTTATTTTGGTGGGGGAGCAAGAGGCTGAAGGAGAGGGAGAGAATCCTCAAGCAGACTCCCTGCTCAGTGTGGAGTCCAATGCAGGGCTCAATCCCAGGACCCTGAGATTGTGACCTGAGCCAAAATCAAGACTTGGACACTTAACTGACTGAGCCACTCAGGTGCCCTGGAAGGTCTTTTCATAGAGGCAGAATTGCTGGCATGAGAGTATCCACCTGTAAAATTGAGTAGTGGATTCATAGAAGTTTGAGATTGGAAAAGTAAGATAAAGTGAAGATTAACACAAATCTGTAAGTTTGTGTTCCAAGTAGCCAGTCTGTGGGACCCTACTTTTTAAATATGTATATCTTTTTTAATCAATTGTTTTTAATAGCTTTATTTAGATTTAATTGACATGCAATTAAATATGCATATTTAAATATTTGATTTAAGTTTTGACATATGTACATATATATATGTACTATGAAATTATCACCACAATGAAGATAGTGAACACATCCATTACCCTCAAAAGTTTTCCTTATTCTCCTATAACCCTTCCTTTCCATACCTCCCCATAACCCAATCCCCAGACAAACATTGATCCGCTTTCTGTCACTATTGACTAGTTTGCATTTTATATAAATAGAATCATTGCAGCATGTACTCTTTTTGTCTAGCTTTTTTCACTCACCATAATTATATTGAGTTTCATCCATGCTGTAGCATGTATCAATAGTTATTTTTATTGCTGAGTAGTATTCCATTTTATGTATGTACAACAATTTGTTTATTCATTCACTTGTTCATGGACATTTGGATTGCCCATTCCAGTTTTTTATTACAAATAAAGTTACTGTTAGCATTTGTTACAAGTCTTGAGTCAACAGATCTTTTAGTTACTTGGGTAAATACCTAGGAGTAGGATGCCTAGGAGTCATATGCCTAGTAGTATGGTAGATGTATGTTTGTTTAACTTTTAAAGAAAGTGATTAAATATTTTCCAAAGTGGTTGTACCATTTGATATTCCCAAAAGCAATATTTGAGTGTCCCACTTGTTCCACATCCTTGCCAACACTTGTTGTAATTGGTCTTTGAATGTTAGCCATTCTAGTGAGTGAGTATTTACATCTTATTGGGGTTCTAATTTGCATTTAATTAATGACTAATGATATTTAGCATCTTTTCATGTGCTTATTTGCCATCAACATATCTTCTTTGGTGAAGTGTCTTTTCAAATCTTTTACTCATTTTATTCATTGGGTTGTCTTCTTATCATTGAATTGTAAGAGTACTTTATATGTTCTGTATATAAGTCCATTCTCAGATATACGATTTGCAAATATTTTCTCCAATTCTGTGTCTTGTCCTTTCCTTCTCTTAACAGAGTCTTTCAATGAGTAAAAGCTTTTAATTTTGATAAAGGTCAGTTCATCCAAATTTTCTTTTATGGATCATACTTTTTTGTACCCTATCAAATAATTTTTTGCTTAACGAACCCAAGTTCTCAACAATTTTATCTTATATTTTTTTCTAGAAGTTTTATAGTTTTAGGTTCTACATGTAGGCCTATGATTCATTTTGACTTATTTTTTTTTATATGTGCAAGGTATGGGTCAAATTTCTTTCTTCTTTTTTTGCATATGGTTATCCAATTGCCCCAACACTATTTATTGTTGAAAAGACCATACTTTCTCTACTGAGTGGCATTTGCACCTTTGTCAAAAATCAATTGGCCAT
Source organism: Zalophus californianus (assembly GCF_009762305.2). NCBI lineage: Eukaryota > Metazoa > Chordata > Mammalia > Carnivora > Otariidae > Zalophus > Zalophus californianus. Next base: position 2,820,251 of record NC_045612.1, on the reverse strand, counting down.
AATATGTGGGTCTATTTTTGTACTATCTGTTCTGTTCCACTTGTCTATCTATATGCCAATACCACACTGCTTTGATTACTATGGCTTTGTAATACTATCTCTTAAAATCAACTAAAGTAAGTCCTACATCTTTGTTGTTTCCAAAATTGGTTTGGCTATTCTGGGACATTTGCACTTCCATGGAGACTTTAAGATTAGCTTGTCAATTTCCACACAAATGCCTTTTAAGATTATGATTGAGATTGCATTACACTTACAGGTCAATTTGGGGATAAGTGACATTTAATAATATTGAGTCTTTTATCCCATGAACACATCTGTCAATTTTTTAAGGTATTCTTTAATTTATCTCAATGATGTTTATTAGTTTTCATTGCACAGGTCCTGAGTATTTCATATTTTTATGACATTGTAACTGGAATTTTTTTTTCAATTTCCAATTGTTCATTGCTAGTATATAGAAATTCAGTTGGTTTTTGTATACTGACCTGGTATCCTGCAATCTTGCCAAACTCACTTATTTGTTCTAATAGTCTTTGTAGAAGTCACAGAATTTGCTACATAGATGAACATGTCATCTTCAAAGGACAGTTTTGATCATTCTTCCTTTCTAATATGGCCTATTATTTCTTGTTTTTTGTCTTGTTTTGTTTTGTTTATTGCACTGGCTAGACTCTTCAGTACAACATTGAATAAAGATGGTGACAGCTGACATCCTTGTCTTGTTCTTGATCTTAAGGGAAAGCATTCAGTCTTTCACATTTAAGTATGATGTTGGCTGTAAGTTTTGCATGAATGTCTTTTATCAAGTTATAACCGGCTGTTTTTAATTTTAAAAGAAATACAGTGGAATACTCCTGACAGTGTGGTGGATTAGTATTCTGAAATACTTTCTTGCTCCACAAACCAAAATCTGGATAAATTATAGCAAATTTCCATATAAATGTATAACTGACCTTGCAAGAAAATAAAGAAAGCCAATCACCAGGAGCTAAAATCAGAGCAACAAGTGAAGATAGAAAGAGGCCTGGGGTCATTTTCCAAGTCCAGAAGCATTATATTCTTGGATTTTAACAGCTGACGGCCTCTCTGGCTGATCCACCTCAGTCTCCCTCAGAAACTCTCTTCTTCTACCTGCTTTTAAACATTAGTGTTTTTCAGGGCTCTCTCCTAAGATCTCTTCTTTTCTCACTCCCTGGTTGACCTCATATATTACAATTTCAAGCATCACCTCAATGCTAATGACATGAAAATCTTTATCTACCATGTTCTTTCCTGAACTATCTTTCCTATCCAATTTCCTAAAGAATATGATCTTGGCTCTGATATACTACATATCCTTTAAACTCATATCAAAACTTCATCTTTCCTCTGCCTGTGTCTGTTCCTGTTTCCACCTCAGTTATTGACGCATTAATTTTTGAGTCATACGTGATTCTTTTTACCTCTCTCACCCTTCCATATCTGATTATTTTTAGCTCAACCTTCCAAATATCTCTTGAGCCAAATAGTAGTTCAGGTGAAAGTTGGCTAATTTACTTTTTTCTGGTTTTTTTAAATTAAATTTTACGTAGTTAACATACAGTGCAATATTGGTTTCTGGAGTAGAGTTCAGTGTTTCATCACTTACATACAATACCCAGTGCTCATCATAACAGGTGCCCTCCTTAATACACATCACCTATCTAGCCCATGCCCCACCCACCTTCCTCCTCAGACCCTCAGTTTGTTCTCTATCTTTAAGAATCTCTTATGGCTTGTTTCCCTCTCTCCTTTTTTACTTTTCCCCTTCCCATATGTTCATCTGTTTTCCATCCATGTCACTGCAAATGGCAAGATTTCATTCTTTTTGATGGCTGATTAATATTCCGTTGTATGTATACCATATCTTCTGTACCCATTCATCAGTTGATGGATATTTGGGCTCTCTCCATAGTTTGGCTATTGTTTATAATGCTGCTATAAACACTGGGGTGCATGTATCCCTTGAATCTGTATTTTATTTTATCAGTGGGGACACTGGGACCAATGATCACTAGTTGCACAGGTACCAAAAACTTATGCTTCTGAAATCTCTTGATGTCGATTCTGCAAGAAGAGCAATGGAGCTGCCCTACATGTGCCACTCACAACAGAAGTCCTTTTTTACTACTTGACCATTTTAAAGATAGAAATACTGTGTTGCGAATATCTTCTCCCATTCTGTAGGCTGCTTTTTAGTTTGGTTGATTGTTTCCCTCACTGTGCAGAAGGTTTTTTTTTTATTTTGATGAAGTCTCACTTGTTTATTTTTGTTTTTGTTTCCCTTGCCTCAGGAGCTATATCTAGTAAGAAGTTGTTGTGGTTGATGTCAAAGAGCTTACTGCCTGTGTTCTCCTCTAGGATTTCAATGGTTTCTCATCTCCCATTTAGGTCTTTCATCCATTTTGAATTTATTTTAGTGTATGGTGTAAGAAAGTGGTCCAGTTTCATTCTCTTGTATGTTGCTGTCCAGTTTTCCCAACATCATTTGTTGAAGAGACTGTCTTTTTCCCATTGGATAGTCTTTCCTGTTTTGTTGAAGATTAGTTGACCATATAGTTGTGGATTCATTTCTGGGTTTTCTATTCTGTTCCATTGATGTATGTGTCTTTTTTTGTGTGTGCCAGTACCATACTGTTTTGATCACTATAGCTTTGTAATATAAATTAAAGTCTGGAATTTTGATGCCTCCACCTTTCCTTTTCTTTTTCAAGGTTGCTTTGGCTATCTGGGGTCTTTTGTGGTTCCATACAAATTTTAGGATGGTTTGTTCTAGCTCTGTGAAAAATGCTGGTGCTATTTTGATAGGGATTGCATTAAATGTGTAGATTACTTTGGGTAATATAGACATTTTAATGATATTTGTTCTTCCAATCTGTGAACATGGAATGTTTTTCCATTTCTTTGTGTCATCTTCAATTTCTTTCATAAGTGTTCTACAGTTTTTTGGATACAGATCTCTTACCTCTTTGGTTAAGTTTATTCCTAGGTGTCTTATGGCTTTTGGTGCAATTGTAAATGGGATTGATTCCTTGATTTCTCTTTCTACTGCTTCATTATTGGTGTATGAAAATGCAACAGATTTCTCTACATTGATTTTGTATCCTGCGATGTTACTGATACAGGGTTAGTGTCCAAAATACATAAAGAACTTATAAAACTCAACACCCCCCGAAAAATAATCCAGCCAAAAGATGGGCGGAAGACATGAGTAGACATTTTTCCAAAGAAGACATACAGATGACCAATAGGAACATGAAAAGATGTTCAACATCACTCATCAACAGGGAAAAACAAATCAAAACTACAAGGAGATATCAACTCACACCTGTCAAAATGGCTAAAGCATCAAGGAAATACAAATCAAAACTACAAGGAGATATCAACTCACACCTGTCAAAATGGCTAAAATTAACAACAAAAGAAAGGTGTTGGCAAGGAGGTGGTGAAACGGGAACCCTCTTACACTGTTGGTGGGAATGCAAACTGGTAGAGCCACTCTGGGAAACAGTATGGAGGTGTCTCAAAAAGTTAAAAATAGAACCACCCTATGATCCAGTTATTATTTACCCAAAGCATCCAAAAATGCTAATTCCAAGGGATACATGCACACACCCCAATATTTATAGCAACATTATCAGCAATAGCCAAATTATACACACCCAAATGTCCATCAACTGATTAATGGATAAAGAATATATAGAGAGAGGAGCAAGATGGCGGAGAAGTAGGAGACCTGGATTTCATCTGGTCCCAGGAATTTAATTGGATAGGGATCAAACCATTCTGAACACCTACGAACTCAACAAAAGAACAAAGAAAAGAATAGCAACAACTCTCTGAACAGAAAAGCGACCACTTTCTAGAAGGTAGGACGTGCAGAGAAGTGAATCCCAGGTGATATTCAGAGGATAGATGGCGGGGGAGGGGGCCTCCGTTGGCCATTTCTGGCAAGTGATAGAGCAACAGAGCACAAAACTGGAACTTTTAGAAGTCTGCTCCACTGAGGGATGTCACTCCAGTGGCTAAGTGGGGGGTGGAACCCATGCTGGGACAGTGTGGTCTCAGGACCCTCGGGGTCACAGAAAGACCAGGGGTGCCTGAGTGCGGCAGGGCTCCCAGGTATTGGAGTGGGGAAGCCAGCTGCAGAGAGGGAGCCGAGGAGTGGGCTCTCAGCTCAGGGATACCATAAACCGTGATCCAAGGCACAGTTGGACCACTGCTCCTCCAGCAGGGACCCAACAAATGGCAGATCCGGGGAGACTTCCCTTCCTCCCCTGGGAGAAGCAGCACAGGAGTGCACCACAGGGATCTGCTGGGTTTGGAGACTCCACACTGGGTCAGTGCCAGAGGTAGAAATGCTCGGTCACAGGCCAGGTGAGCACAGAGTGCGGCCGGAGACCAGGGAGACGGGAGTGACTGACTGCTTTTCTCTAGGGGCTCACTGAGGAGTGGGGCTCCTGAGTTCTCAGCTCCTCCGGGCAGAGATTGGGAGGCCATCATTTTCACTCTCGCCCTCCAAAGCTGTACAGAAAGCTTGCAGGGAACAAAAGCTACCGAAAGCAAACCCAAGCAGATAACTTAACCCAGACCAGGCAAGGGCGGGGCAATTCTGCCTCCGGCAAAGGCATTTGGGAACCACTGCAACAGGCCCCTCCCCCAGAAGATCAGCAAGAATAGCCAGCCAAGACCAAGTTTACTGATCAATGAGAACAGCAGAACTCCAGCAGTAGGGGAATACAGCACATAGAATTCAGGGCTTTTTCCCCATGATTCTTTAGTCTTTCAAAGTTAATTTTTTTAACTGTCTTTTTTTTAATTTTTCTTTTTCCCTTTTTCAACCAACATCTTATTAATCCTCTTTTTTAAAAATATTTTTTATTTTTCATTTTTAGAGTCATATTCTACCCCTTTATAGTAGTTACCCTTATTTTTGGTGTATATATATATATATAAGTCGTTCTCTCTTTAAAATTTTGGCATACAGTATCTTCTAACAGATCAAAATATACCCTAAATCGCTAGTGTATGGCTTTGTTCTAGTCTCCTGCTTGATCACATTCTCTCCCTTTTTTTTAAATCCTCTTCCTTCTTTTTTCAACCAACTTCTTATCTTATCAATTCCTTTTATAAAATCTTTTATAATTTTCATTTTTACAGTCATATTCCATCCCATCATCGTATTAACCCTTATTTTCATACATATACAAGTTTTTCTTTCTTTAAAATTTTGGGAGGCACTTTCTTCTAACAGTCAAAAATATGCCCAAAATCTAGTGTGTGGCACTGATCTATGCACCAGCCCGATCATATTTGATCATATTCTGTTTTGTTTTGTTTTTGTTTGTTTGATTTTATCTTTTTCTTTTTCTTTTTTTTTCTCTTTTTTCTTTTGTTCCCTTTCTTTTCCCCCGGTTTTAGGTCTTTTCTGATTTGTTTAGTGTATATGTTCTCGGAATGTTGTTACCCTGTTAGCATTTTGTTCTCTCATTCATCTATTCTCCTCTGGACAAAATGACAAGAAGGAAAATATCACCTCAAAAAAAAAGAACAAGAGGCAGTACCGACTGCCAAGGACCTAATCAATATGGACATTAGTAGATGTCGGAACTAGAGTTCAGAATGATGATTTTAAAGATACTAGCTGGGCTTGAAAAAAGTATAGAAGATATTAGAGAAACCCTTTCTGGAGAAATAAAAGAATTAAAATCTAACCAAGTCGAAATCAAAAAGGCTATTAATGAGGTGTAATCACAAATGGAGGCTCTAACTGCTAGGATAAATGAAGCAGAAGAGAGAATTGGTAATATAGAAGACCAAATGATGGAAAATAAAGACCTGAGAAAAAGAGAGATAAACAACTACTGGACCACGAGGGCAGAATTCGAGAGATAAATGATACCATAAGATGAAACAACATTAGAATAATTGGGATCCCAGAAGAAGAAGAAAGAGAGAGAGGGGCAGAAGGTATATTGGAGCAAATTATAGCAGAGAACTTCCCTAATTTGGGGAAGGAAACAGGCATCAAAATCCAGGAGGCACACAGAACCTCTCTCAAAAATCAATAAAAATAGGTCAACTCCTCGACATCTAATACTAAAACTTATGAGTCTCAGAGACAATGAGAAAATCCTGAAAGCAGCTCGGGAGAAGAGATCTGTAACCTACAATGGTAGAAACATTAGATTGGCCACAGACCTATCCACAGAGACCTGGCAGGCCAGAAAGGACTGGCATGATATATTGAGAGCACTAAATGAGAAAAATATGCAGCCAAGAATACTATACTCAGCTAGGCTGTCATTGAAAACAGAAGGAGAGATAAAAAGCTTCCAGGACAAACAAAAACTAAAGGAATTTGCAAACACGAAACCAGCCCTAAAAGAAATATTGAAAGGGGTCCTCTAAGCAAAGAGAGAGCCTAAAAGTAACATAGACCCGAAAGGAACACAGACAATATACAGTAACAGTCACCTTACAGGCAATACAATGGCACTAAATTCATACCTTTCAATAGTTACCCTGAATGTAAATGGGCTAAATGCCCCAATCAAAATACACAGGGTATCAGATTGGATGAAAAAACAAGATCCATTGATATGCTCCCTGCAAGAGACTCATTTTAGACCCAAAGACACCCCCATATTGAAAGTGAGGGGGTGGAAAACCATTTACCATGCTAATGGACAACAAAAGAAAGCTGGGGTGGCAATCCTTATATCAGACAAATTAGATCTTAAACCAAAGACTGTAATAAGAGATGAGGAAGGACACTATATCCTATTAAAAGGGTCTATCCAACAAGAAGATCTAACAATTTTAAATATCTATGCCCCTAACATGGGAGCAGCCAATTATATAAGCCAATTAATAACAAAATCAAAGAAACACATCAACAACAATAAAATAATAGTAGGAGACTTTAACATCACTCTCACTTAAATGGACAGATAATCTAAGCAAAAGATGAACAAGGAAATAAAGACTTTAAATGACACACTGGACCAAATGGACTTCACAGATATATTCAGAACATTCCATCCCAAAGCAACAAAATACATATTCTTCTCTAGTGCCCATGGAACATTCTCCAGAATAGATCACATCCTAGGTCACAAATCAGGTCGCAACTGCTACCAAAAGATTGGGGTCATTCCTTGCATATTTTCAGACCACAATGCTTTGAAACTAGAACTCAATCACAAGAGGAAGGTCGGAAAGAACTAAAATACGTGGAGGCTAAAGAGCATCCTACTAAAGAATGAATGGGTGAACCAGGAAATTAAAGAAGAATTTAAAAAATTCATGGAAACCAATGAAAGTGAAAACACAACTGTTCAAAATCTTTGGGATGCAGCAAAGGCAGTCCTAAGAGGAAAGTATATAACAATACAAGCCTTTCTAAAGAAACAAGAAAGGTCTCAAATACACAACCTAACCCTGCACCTAAAGGAGCTGGAGAAAGAACAGCAAATAAAGCCTAAACCCAGCAGGAGAAGAGAAATAATAAAGATCAGAGCAGAAATCAATGAAATAGAAACCAAAAGAACAGTAGAACAGATCAATGAAACTAGGAGCTGGTTCTTTGAAAGAATTAATAAGATTGATAAACCCCTGGCCAGACTTATCAAAAAGAAAAGAGAAATGACCCAAATAAATAAAATCATGAATGAAAGAGGAGACATCACAACCAACACCAAAGAAATACAAACGATTATAAGAACATATTATGAGCAACTCTATGCCAGCAAATTAGATAATCTGGAAGAAATGGATGCATTCCTAGAGATGTATCAACTACCAAAACTGAACCAGGAAGAAATAGAAAACCTGAATAGACCTACAACCACTAAGGAAATTGAAGCAGTCATCAAAAATTTCCCAAGAAACAAAAGCCCAGGGCCAGATGGCTTCCCAGGGTAATTCTACCAAACATTTAAAGAAGAATTAATACCTATTCTTCTGAAATTGTTCCCAAAAATAGAAATGGAAGGAAAACTGCCAAACTCTTTTTATGAGGCCACCATTACCTTGATCCCCAAACCAGACAAAGACCCCATCAAAAAGAATTACAGACCAATATCCTTGATGAACATGGATGCAAAAATTCTCACCAAAATACTAGCCAATAGGATACAACAGTACATTGAAAGGATTATTCACCACGATCAAGTGGGATTCATCCCTGGGCTACAAGGTTGGTTCAACATCCACAAATCAATCAGTGTGATACAATACATTAATAAAAGAAAGAACAAGAACCATATGATCCTCTCCATAGATGCAGAAAAAGCATTTGACAAAGTACAGCCTCCTTTCTTGATCAAAACTCTTCAGAGTATATAGGGATAGAGGTTACATACCTCAATATCTTAAACGCCATCTCTGAAAAACCCACAGCAAATATCATTCTCAATGGGGAAAAACTGAGAGCTTTCCCCCTAAGGTCAGGAACATGGCAGGGATGTCCACTATCACCACTGTTGTTCTAGTCTTAGCAATCAGAAAAGAGAAAGAAATATAAGGCATCCAAATTGGCAAAGAAGAAGTCAAGCTCTCTCTCTTTGCAGAAGATATGATACTTTATGTGGAAAACTCAAAAGACTCCACCCCAAAACTACTAGAACTCATACAGGAATTCAGTAAAGTGGCAGGATATAAAATCAATGCACAGAAATCAGTGGCATTCCTATACACCAACAACAAGACAGAAGAAAGAGAAATTAAGGAGTTGATCCCATTTACAATCGCACCCAAAACCATAAGATACCTAGGAATAAATCTAACCAAAGAGGCAAAGAATCCGTACTCAGAAAACTATAAAATACTCATGGAAGAAATTGAGGAAGACACAAAGAAATGAAAAAAAAAATGTTTCATGCTCATGGATTGGAAGAACAAATATTGTGAAGATGTCAATGCTACCTAGAGCAATCCACACATTCAGTGCAATCCCTATCAAAATACCATCCACTTTTTTCAAAGAAATGGAACAAATAATCCTCCAATTTGTATGGAACCAGAAAAGACCCAGAATAGAGGAATATTGAAAAAAAAAAACAAAGCTGGCGGCATCACAATTCTGGACTTCAAACTCTATTACAAAGTTGTCATCATCAAGACAGTATGGTATTGGCACAAAAACAGACACATAGATCAATGGAACAGAATAGAGAGCCCAGAAATGGACCCTCAACTCTATGGTCAACTCATCTTCGACAAAGCAGGAAAGAATGTCCAATGGAAAAAAGTCTCTTCAACAAATGGTGTTGGGAAAATTGGACAGCTCCATGCAGAAGAATGAAACTGGACCATTTCCTTACACCACACACAAAAATAGACTCCAAATGGATGAAAGACCTAGATGTGAGACAGGAGTCTATCAAAATCCTAAAGGAGAACACAGGCAGCAACCTCTTCGACCTTTGCCGTAGCAACTTCTTCCTAGAAGTATCACCAAAGGCAAGGGAAGCAAGGGCAAAAATGAACTATTGGGACTTCATCAAGATAAAAAGCTTTTGCACAGCAAAGGAAACAGTCAACAAAACCAAAAGACAACTGACAAAATGGGAGAAGATATTTGCAAATGACATATCAGATAAAGGGCTAGTATCAAAAATCTATAAAGAACTTATCAAACTCAACACCAAAAGAACAAATGATCCAGTCAAGAAACGGGCAGAAGACATGAACAGACATTTTTCCAAAGAAGACATCCAAATGGCCACAGACACATGAAAAAGTGCTCAACATCGCTTGGCATCAGGGAAATCCAAATCAAAACCTCAATGAGATACCACCTCACACTGGTCAGAATGGTTAAAATTAACAAGTCAGGAAACAACAGATGTTGGCGGGGATGCAGAGAAAGGGGAACCCTCCTACACTGTTGGTGGGAATGCAAGCAGGTGCAGCCACTCTGGAAAACAGTATATAGGTTCCTCAAAAAGTTGAAAATAGAGCTACCATACGATCCAGCAATTGCACTACTGGGTATTTACTCCAAAGATACAAATATAGGGATGCGAAGGGGTATGTGCACCCCGATGTTTATAGCAGCAATGTCCACAATAGCCAAACTGTGGAAAGAGCCAAGATGTCCATTGACAGATGAATGTGTAAAGAAGATGTGGTATATATATACAATGGAATATTATGCAGCCATCCAAAGGAATGAAATCTTGCCATTTGCAATGACGTGGATGGAACTGGAGGGTATTATGCTGAGCGAAATAAGTCAGTCAAAGAAAGGCATGTATCATATGATGTCACTGATATGAGGAATTCTTAATCTCAGGAAACGAACTGAGGGCTGCTGGAGTGGTGGGGGTAGGAGGGATGGAGTGGCTGGGTGATAGATATTGTATGTGTTATGGTGAGCACTGTGAATTGTGTAAGATTGATGAATCACAGACCTGTACCTCTGAAACAAATAATACATTATATGTTAAAAAAAAAAAAAAAGAAGATAGCAGGAGGAGAAGAATGAAGGGGGGGGGAATCGGAGGGGAAGATGAACCATGAGAGACTATGGAGTCTGAAAAACAAACTGAGGGTTCTAGAGGGGAAGGGTTGGGTGGATGGGTTAGCCTGGTGATGGGTATTAAGGAGGGCACATTCTGCATGGAGCCCTGGGTTTTAAAAGCAAACAATGAATCATGGAACACTACATCAAAAACTAATGATGTAGTGTATGGTGATTAACATAACATAATAATTTAAAAAAAGAATATATATATATGATCAGAGTTGGGGGCCATTGTAAGAGTTTTGAGAAAGTGCAGGTTAAGCACTGGGTGTTGTATGGAAGTATTGAATCACTAAATTGTATACCTGAAATAAATATTACACTGTATGTTAACTAACTGGAGTTTAAACGAAACTTTAATAAATAAATAAATGATTTTTTTAAAAAGAAATACTGTGGTGAGGCAGGAATAAGATAGTATTCATTCAACAATACTTTGCTAAGCATTAGTGCTTCTTTAGGGCCTGGAAAAGTAGAGATGAATAAGATACAAACTTTGCCCTCAAAAAATTTATAGTCCAGTAGGAAATAAGAGGAAAAGTGGGACTCAGGCAAGGACAAAACTAGGCTCAATAAGAGAAGAGCATAGTGCTTAACAAGTACTAATAATTCTTAAATGGAGCAAAGGAGAATAGAACACTGTTGGACTGGGTTTCTGTCAAACTTCAATCCACTCTTCTTCTAAAAATATTTATTGATGACACATATTTGGAAAGAAGAATGTCGGCTAAACAATCACTATCAGGAAGCCAAAGCCATTTGGAATAGAATGTATTAACTACTCTGGGATTCATTACCAAAGAATCAAGCGTTGAAGTAGGGAAGGCTGGAGACAAAGAGAAGAGGGAGAAAGACAAGAAAGAGAGAATGAAAGAGATATTCATTAAAAAGTCAGCAGATTCTGTTATTTCATATCATTTGGTTCCCAAAACATGAAGTCCAAGTTCTTGGCCTGATGGTTGTGATGGCCAGGTCCAACTTAGAGAACAACTAGGGAGGTTAGATTCACTTTCATTTTCTGGGGACAGCATAGTTTGAAGGATGTTGTTCTCTCACTTGAGTATAAATGCTTGCTCTAAGTTAAGTAGTGCTTAACCTGCTGCAGAGGATCATAGGGGAAGGGAGGGAAACTGAATGGGAAGAAATCAGAGAGGAAGACAAACCATGAGAGACTCTTGACTCTGGGAAACAAACTGAGGGTTGCTGGAGGAGAGGGGGTTGAGGGATGGAGTAACTGGGTGATGGGCATTAAGGAGGGTACGTGATGTGATGAGCACTGGGTGTTATATGCGACTAATGAATCATCAAACTACATCAAAAACTAATGATGTTTATGATTAATGATTAAATATGTTATTTAATTTAATTTAAATTTTAAAAAATAAAAAAATAAGTAGTGCTTAACCTGCCCTTTCTCAAAACTCTTGCAATGGCCCCCAACTCTGATCCTCTGTCTGGTTCTATTTACATCCAAATTATATTTTGAAACAAAATTTATTTCTCACAAAAATTTATATCTCTTTCTAGCTCTATTACTCAACTTCTTAACCTTGTTAATTCAATTTTGGTAAACTCAAAGTTGTATTTTTTTATCTTTCTTGTGAAGAATTAATTCATTGAAAACCAAGACCCATTTTTTAAAGATTTTATTTATTTATTTGACAGAGAGAGAGAGAGAGCACACAAGCAGGGGGAGCAGCAGGCAGAGGGAGAGGGAGAAGCAGGCTCGCCACCAAGGAGGGAGCCCAAGGCAGGGCTCAATCCTAGGACCCTGGGATCATGATGTGAGCTGAAGGCAGACATGTAACTAACTGAACCACCCAGGCACCGCCCCACCCAAGACCCATTTTGACATTGGTATGATGGCTGAATTTTACCTAATGTAAAATATAAGTACTGTATTTGCAAAAAAGAAAAACCCACTGTATTTGCTTCTTTTTTCTATAAAACATGACTAAAATCATAACAGATATATGTAAAAGAAGAATAAACTACAAGTCATATTGAGAATTTCACAATATCTGAAGCATGAAAGTAATTCTCTGTACTCAAGGGTGGGAATCACCAATAGGCTTCTTGTTTTCTAACTACAATTCAGCCTGCTGGCTTCAGGAGGTCTGATTTAAAAGGGAGAATGGAAGTCCAATGTGCTACACCAATGTTCATAGCAGCAATATCCACAATAGCCAAACTGTGGAGGGAGGCAAGATGCCCTTCAACAGATGAATGGATAAAGAAGATGTGGTTCATATATACAATGGAATATTATTCAGCCATCAGAAATGATGAATACCCACCATTTGCATCAACATGAATGGAACTGGAGGGGATTATCCTAAGTGAAATAACTCAAGCAGAGAAAGACAAGTACCATGTGGTTTCACTCAGATGTGGAACATAAGGAATAGCCCAGAGGACATTACGGAAAGGAAGGGAAAACTGAAGGGGGAGAGACCAGAGGGGGAGACAAACCATGAGAGACTATGGACTCCAGGAAAAAATCTGAGGGTTTCAGAGGGGAGGGAGTGGGGGGATGGGGTAGCCGGGTGATGGGTATTAAGGAGAGTATGTGTTGTAATGAGCACTGGGTGTTATTTGCAAATAGTGAATCATTGCACACTACATCAAAAACTAATGATGTAATGTATGGTGATTAACATAACAATAAAAAATTACTTAAAAAAACCAATGATGTACTGTATGGTGACTAATATAACATAATAAAAAAAGAAAATAAATTTAATAAAATTGGTAGCTTAGTTCCCTCCCCCCAAAAAAATAAAAATAAAAAATAAAAGGGAGGATGGAAATAGAAGAGGCCATGCAGCTTCTATCTTGAATCAACATCCAACTTATTTGTTGATATTGGTTGCTTGTAAGCTCTGACTTTCTGGTTTCTGCATCTTACCTACCAACCAGCTTGGACTTGTATCACCTGCTTGCTCCTCCTTATCTTTTTTAATTCCTCAAGACTTGATTTGTGACTTGGCTGGAACTGGGTTTCTACCATAGATTTTGCATAGCTAGGTTCCCAATATTAGGACCTTCCAGGTACCCCTGTTGCATGCTGACCATACTTTGTCATGACACTCTTTCTAGGCCCAGGCAGGAAGTAAAATAACTGACTGCCAGAACGTGCCTTGTAGTGAATGCCCTTGTGGGTTAAGGCAAACCTCCTTCATGAGAAGTTCTCCTCTACCATGCCATTCTCTGACTAGTTTGCCTGTCACTGCCACCTCCATTGTTATGGCTGTCCAAATATATTTCTTCTCCAATAGAATTAAGTTTTAAGTCTTGTGACTCCCATCTAAATTATTTACTCCTTGTCTTTTACTATTTCCTGAATCTTCTGAAAGGGAGATTCATTCCATATGACTGAGATGACCTACAGACTCTGCATCAGTGTAGTGATCACGATCCTGGGTTTGAATCTCAGCTCTACCTTTCATTAGCTGGGGTGAATTAGGACAAGTTACTTAATCTATCAAATCTCTAGTTTCTCATATGTAAAACAAGGATAATTGTATATGCCATATATATACAGCACCTGGAAAATAATGAGTGCTCAATAATTCTTAGGTATCATTAATAATATTAGCCTAGCATTATTCTTATTCTTCATTTACCAACTGGAATGAGTTGACCAAACTCTATGCCAGGCTAGGAGTCAATTAGACTATGAGGAATGAGCCTGCACAAATTACCATACCCTAGAATTAGAGGAGCTTAACTGACACTAGTTATGTTACATTAGGGGTAGGGGATGGGCATAGGGGGAGTTTCCCTGGAAGGGCCTTTGCTAGTAACCATAGAGGTTGGTAACTCTGAAGCCAAATAAGTAGAAACAAAGTTTCTCAGAGGTTGAGAAATGGTCTTCCAAGGAACCAGGTTATTATGAAGATTTTTTTTTCTCAACAGAGAGCCCCAAGGCCTTAATGTGTCACGGAGTAAATAGGATGAAAGCCTCCATAGAAACACATATTCACTATAAGGTCAAATACTTGAGAAATCATCTATATTGGCCATGAGTACTCCTAAGGCTCCAGTCAGTTCTGTAAATGGCAGGTTTATATGACAGACATCATCTTATGGCTCAAGTACTCTTGGTGGCTATGGGTAAGATTGTTTAGAGGCCTTCACCTCCGAATCTGCCACACTGCCATAATTTGAAGTGTTCGTTCCAAAGATATTCTGAATCCTACATTCCCTTGGTTCTTAGGACTCTTGGACACTGTCATTCTTTAGAGCAGAGTCCTACTCTATATGCATTATTTCCACTTCCAAATGACTTACTTTCATAATAAGACTGCATAAAGAACACCCTACTTATCTGAAGGTTCAGGCTTCTATATATGTTATTCATGCCATTCAATGGCCACAGGGTCAAATGTTTGTGAAGTGAGATGAATGACAGAATAAAATCACCAAAACATTTCTACTACCAAATTCAGCGGATCATTGTGGCAGCTACAGAGGTGCACCATTCAAGCCTCCCTTCAAGCAAGAACTTGCAGTTCAGCTGAAAAGAGTGACGTTATCTGACAGCCTCCAGCTATTAGCACATTCATGATCCATCTCACTTTTTGAAAGAAAACCACGGAGTTCCTGGGTAGGCCCTACCTAATAACTAACAAGGCCCTGGCCACTTCTGCCCAACAAAGAATTCCTCTAATGGGAAATCCTTGCTCCAGAGCTCTCTGTTAGATTGGCTGAAACTATGTCAGATACGCATTGAAGTCTAAGGGTCTTCCAGCTCAGTCATGCTTCAAGCCTCTTATTTTTCACAGATGTTCCCCCTCTTGCACTCCTACATCTCCAATCCAGCATTTGCTTCCTAGAAGACTCAAATGACTCAATCATCTACTTGTAATATAAGCAATTTCACAGGGAACTGATGTATTTATTCAATCTACCCCTACCCCTACCCTTCTACATAATCTCAAACGTCATTAACCAGGGTATTACACAAAGAAAAATAATGAAAAACTGAAAAAGTTCTTCCATATTGATTACTACATTCCACCAATTTACTATAAGAAATGGGCAAGTGCTTTCTCTCATCCCTGAATTCAAACATTTATGATAGGCCAGATGGTTCACAAAGTAAAACCTCCAGGGAGTCTATAATCAGGTCTGGGTGCACAAAGGCAATAAATGGAACACAGCATTCTTCCTGAGACCAGATTCTTTGCATACAGCACTATGCTGTTTTTGCTGTATAATTCCCCAGCCTTTCCCAGCAAAATCCCAAGAGATTTAATGAACCAGCTTATCATTGTCAGGACAATATCTTGGTCTTTTCCATTATATTAGGTGAACATGACTGGCCAGCTACAAGCTCTACAGCAATATCTCTAGAACGACCAGCTAGATGTGAAACCAGGAACATAAAAATGTGAAAATGTTCAATTGACTCAGAAAAGTGAGATCTCTGGATCAAATCATCTTGTCTGATAGATTGCTAAGGACTTCCCAAATGGTATCCTCAATTACAAATGAAATCCTCCTACATATATGAAAAGCCCAGAAATTCATTGTCCTCCCTGTTTTTTTCCCTTTATATTGTCCAGCCCCCACAATTTTATTTTTTTAAAAATGCTGCTAGCTCAGAAAAAAGTAGGAACTTCTAAGTCTAAATGACCTTGAAAGTTCAAGACATCTACAGCCAAAATAAAGTGATCATGACTAGATTAGGTATTGAAACATTAACCTGTGCATTTTCCTTTTCTGTGCTTCATTAAATTTTCCCCAAGACCCTCTCCCTCCCAGCCAAGATGCTAGACATGAGTCACCTATGGCTTTAGGGAAAGTTGTCAGAATGTAACCAGAGAAAAAAAGGTGTCTAAATCTTGACTTGAGTTTCTCAAAAGTCAGAAGTTCAGGTGTAAGACAGAGAAGATTTGGAAGCATCTGTGACCTACTTTTTTTTTTCTCCTGCCCCAGATTCCACAGACTGGGGAGAAAAGAAGGGAAGGAGTACAAGGAAAGGGGTAGAGTCAGAGGGAGGGAGTACAGGTAGAGGGGGAGAGTCAGAGGCTTTATGGAAGAAAACTCCATCAGTGGCCAACACCATAAAGCCATGTGCCAAGAGGTATTGTTCCTTCTTGACAATTGATCAGTTGAGCAATGGGCTTCTTGGCACAATACCAGTTCAGCAGTCCTGGACCTTCATAAACTCCTGAACAACTGAGCAAGGTGGCATGAGAAAACCGTCTTGAGATATCCCATGGAATTAAGAGTGTTGAAATATCCATTGCTGGAGCCCTGACTGTCCTTGGGCCTGAAGGGGCAAGAGGACAGAGCAGTTACCAGAGCCCAGAGGAAGATGGGAGCCTATATGGAGAGGGCTTCAAGACAGGATCTGTGATCTTCAGTTGAGGAGTTCAACAAACCTCTGGCAGCTGGCAGGGAGGAGGCCAGGGGAATAAATGCTCTGTCCTAACTCTTCTCCAACCTCTCTTTTTGATCTTCTGTTAGTGTCTCCCATTGGCTGGACCCACCTGGAAGCACAGGACAAGGGGACCCATTGAAGCAGTCCATACAAATCAAAGCAGGATGTAGAAATAGGAAGCTTGGGTATGGGGGTAGGCAATGGAAAACCTTCAGCACAGACAAGTTGATAGGAATTGGAAATACATGTAAGAACTTCCTGGGAAGGCTTTTTCCCTTTGATAATTTGATGAAAGCTCTAAACATTCACAATAACAAAAAAGTCAGTTAAGTATAAATATTTGATTTTGCATGGGGATATTACAGTGCCTGTGGCCTCTCCATAGTGTGCCTAGGAGTTTCATGGATACAAGAACCCCCTGCTCTGGAGAGTTGTTTGCAAGAACACATGGCATCCTATTGCAGTTCTCATTTCCTTAGCTTCCCTCCCCACTTCCTACTATATTTACAGAAACTTAGATCTCCCACAGCAAAGCTGACACCTTTGGCCAACTGTAAGTGAATCAACTGAGCCCTTTCTTTATTCAGATATGCTCAGTGTGAACTATATAGTTATAGAGTCTGAGCAAAAGAGTTCTGAAGAAGCAGACAGAAAATGTGGGGCTGGCCATGTGATATTGTGTTGCCTGGCAACACTGGCTAGGAGGCTCTCCTTGAGCCTCTCAGAAGAGAGAATTGGTTTTACAAGTGTGTGTGTGTGTGTGTGTGTGTGTGTGTGTGTGTGTGTGTGTGTGTGTGTGGTGGGGTAAGAGAGACAGACAGAAAGAGACAGAGACAGACAGGAGGAAAGAGAGAAACCGAAAAAAAGAAAGGGACAGACAGAGACAGAGTAAAATTTAAAGACAAACAAAGACAAGGAAAGGGGAGAGTTTAATAAACAAAGAAAAGAAGTGAGAGAGAATGAGAATGAATTTACAGGAAAGGAGAAATGGAGAGAGGTTCGGGAGGTGGGCTGTGAGATTAATTCAGTTGATAAAAAAAAGGAAGAGGAGCAAAAGCTGAAAAGAGATATCCAAAAGAGGGAATGAAGGAGTAATGGAGTCAGCAGGAAGGACCCCTTCTCCCAGGTCCCTGCACTGATGGCTTCTGTGTTACATTTACTTCACAATGAAAGTTACCCAGTTTCTGTTTTCGAACTGTAATTTTTTTCCTCATAAGTCAAATGCTCAGTCGCGGCAGCACCACCAAGAATTCTTTATTAAGCACTACTGGTTCCACAGCATCACTCATCCCAGTAAGGATCCTCTTTTATAATAACCATGATGATGAACTCAGCTCTTTATAGTTTACTAAGTACTTTCACAGCTGCTATCTCACAGGACCCTTACTACAGCTCTGAGGTAGGTAATGCAGGGATTATTATTACTTCAATTCTACACATGAAGAAACTGAGGCTCTGGGAGGAAGAGTGGTTGTTTGGAACTGGGACTCTGACTCCAAGTTCCAGGGCTGGGGCTGGGGTGCTGATCTGCTTGGACTTTCCAATGACATACTAAGTGTGGTAGACTCACTGGTGAGATGCTTGCTTTCCACTACCTACTAAGGTAAGAAGTGAAGAGTTATTGCAAAGTCTAAAGCCAAAAGGGGGCTTCTCCTTTCATCTTCTTTCTCCCTAATGTGCAAATGTGTCCATCTGTACCTCCCAGAGCAGAGCTTAATTGGTCTGGGTATACAGCCAGCTTCTAACAACCCCTTGAGATATCCCTGGACACTCATCCTTTCAGGAAAACTCTGCCTCTTTCATTTTCAGAATAACCACTGATAGTTGCAAAACCTCTTAATAGGGAGAAGAAAATTTGAGAGATGAGAGCATTTGGTGACTATACAGGCCAGAGTCTGTAGGATCAGATAGAAAAGAAGAGCTGGCAACCGAGTGCCATGGAGAAGTTGAGCAATTCCTATTCCCTCTCTCTAATGCTTGAAGGCTGGATTACAGCAGAAATGAGCTAAAGTCTTCTGTTTGCACCAAGATTTTCTCCTACCAGTGTCTCCCCTTTGATCTATCCTGTACTTGCTGACAGATTAAGCTTTCAAAAATGCCATTCGCCTGTTCAACAACCTTCAATGATTTCTCCATTTATTATGTTTATTATGGTATTAGTTTCATCAGTCTGGTATTCAAGAGCCACTTACTATTTTACCAAACCTCCCTTTTCAGGTTCATATCTGCATATTTCCTACATATAACCCAAGCATCTGACAAACTAGACTACTTGCTGGTTCCCACACATATTCCACACCTCCCATCTATGCCAAAATCTAAGGTTACTTCCTACTTTAACATTCAAAATAGCAATATCCATGGCTTTTGATAGGAAACTTAACCTCTGGAACAACAAAGGCATTGAGCTTAGAGTAAGACTTCTGGCTCTAACCTTAGTACAAACTCTGGGTAACTCAGAAGCTTTCTCTCTGCGCCCTGCTCCCCTTCCAATGTCCACACTCAGAAGTTAAACTTGCCTCTCTCTGCAGTTTGATATAGCTCTAATGTAACAGGCTTCTCTCAGTCTCTGAGTGCTCATCCCTATATCAGGTCAGGACCATTTCCTGCATTTCCTGTTTATCTGCGTATTTGTGGGTTTTTCTATTTTCACATGAGTAAAATATGTGCTCAGCGAATCCGACAGTCCTTCAACCTTGAAAACCTTGTGTCTCTTCTAGGAAAAGGCCAGTTTCCTCTCCCTCACACACTTAGGAAATGTTAAGACCCTGTTCATTTCCCACAGTGGGGCAGATATACTGATGGAGCTGGCCAGGTGCCATATGACACTCACATTTAAGCAGTACAAGGACATTCACCTCATACCCAGAACAGAGAAAAGTATTCTCCTAATAAGAAAGAAGAATTCAGGGCCAAAAGATAACTATATTCATATAAAAAAATGTTCCAGGCTCAGGGCAGTAATTGGACAATTCCAAAGAGGGATGGCAGGTTTGGAATAGCTGCTTTCACAACAGTATGCATCATAATAAAATGAAAACCTGCATACCTATCGCCAAGCTTGAGAACTGGAATATAATCAATGCCTCTGAAACCCACAGGTGTTTTCACTGAGTTAGCTCCTCATTCCCTCCCAGAAGTAACGACTATCTTGAATTTTGTTATCATTCCCTTGCTTTTCTTTATAAGTTCACTTTATTGGTATGTTTCATTAAACAATATGTTATTTTTCTTGTCCATTTGGAGACTTAATATAAATGTAATCATACTTTTTGTATTATATTTTCCTTCTTCCTTTGCTCTCCCAACTTTGAAATTTATCTATGTTGATGTGTATAGCTATAATAATTATTTTTCATCGCTATTTAGTTCTACATTATATGAAAATCCCATAATTTATTCATCCTCCTGTTGATGGACATGTGGGTTGCTTCCAGTTTATACTTTTGCAAATTATGGTGCTATGAACCTTCTCATGCTTATCTCCTGATGTCCATGTACAAGAGTATCTCTAGGGCAGTGGTTCTCAATGGGGGGAGCAATTTAGTCCCCTTGGGGGACATTTGTCAATCTCTGGAGACATTTTTGATTTTGACTGTAGAGGCACTACTGGCATTTAATGGGTAGAGGCCAGGAATGCTGCTAAACATTCTACAGTGCACAGGACAGAATCCAGAACAAAGAATTATCTGGCCCCAAATGTCAATGATGCTAAGGTTGACCAACCCTGATCTAGAGTATATGCCTATGCATGAAATTTCTGGGCCATCGGGTCCTGCCACTTCAGTTTTGCTAGGTGATGCCAATTATCTTGCAAAATAGTCGTACCAATTTGTATTCCTAATGTCAGAGGATAAGAACTCTATATGTTCCATATTCTCATGAACTCTCAGTGTTATTACCTTCACTACTTACTGCCTGAACTTTTGCTCCTACTTTCCATCCTAACTTTTCTCTTATTTTCATCTCTTTCCCCACATGCCCATTCCTCATATTAATGCCAAATTAAACTTTCTAAAACCCAACTCTAACCATGCCAAATTCCTGTAAGGAAACTTTTGTGGACTATACAGCATACAAAATAAGCATATTGTTCAAGAATTACACAGAAAGGCTCCATTAGCTCGGTATACCTAGCAATACCAACCTATTTGGTAGCCCTCAAATAAGCTTTGGCCTTTCTCTGCTCTCTGTGTCGTCTTTATTGTTGAAGTCTTACCCGTTCTTATGGTCATTTGTTTATTCATTCATGTACACATTCATTCAATTAATAATCATTTACTTTATTGAGTACCTATTATGTGCCAGGAACCATTCTAAATGCTGGAGGTATAGCAATAAACAGAGCAGCCAATACAGCTCTCTGCCTGCTCCTTTCATAGCTTTCCCCTCCCCAAAATCCCTAAAGCTTAGAAGCGGCCCCCAAGATTGATTCCAGGAAACACCCAGAGCCTGGAGTCTAATTTTTTCCAGTCTCCAGCCAATCCTTGGTGCCATCCATCAGTATTTGTCCTTCAGTCAATATTTGTCATGTGGGCATCCAAAAGGGTTGGAGGGCTCCAGAGGAGCAGGAAGGGGAGAGCTGAGCTGCCAGGGTTAGCTTTGGTTGGCTAGGTGTACAGTGAGTCTCTCTCTTTGGACTTTCCCTAGGTGCTCTAGGCCCCTCCTGTTTCCATTCTGCCCTGTGCGTCCTTGATGGCCATTTGGAAGAGCTGAAGGAGGCTATGGAAAGGGATCAGGACAAGAGCCATGTACTCCACTCTTTGTGTCATGGATTGGATCCTGAGCCCAATGGAGCTGTGGCAGGGGGAGGGCACATTGGCCCTAATTAGGGAGCCTCCAGCCTCCAAATCTGAAATGAGAGAAGAAGGCAGAAAGAGGCTTCCCATTGCTGTATCTTCTTTCAACCTTTCCTTTGCCCACCCAATGTGGAAAAAAAAAAACTGCTGTCTTTAACTCCCTGGTTTGGGGGAAGGAGTGAAAGAAAATCTGGAAAGTAGACCCTGTGTAAAGGTTGCCAACTTCCACCCTACTCTTTTCCTACTCTATGTTCTGGGTAATGACAAGTCATGACTGCATTTCTTTAAAACCCTTTTTTCCCTGACTCTTTAGCTTAAGAGACTACCTTGTAAGTCTCCTCACAGCTGCACTTGGACTAATAACTTTGTCTTTCAGTGAGACTGGGCTTTTGGTTCCTCAGTGTGTGGCTGAAGAAAGTCAATGACATTGATGCTACTTTGTCTATGCATTACCTGGTGTACCTTAAACCATGGAGGAGTTGGCCTACTAAGGCCCAAAACTGCACAGGTTTCCTTTATATCAATCGTTATCATGTATCCCAACTACTCAGACTTCCAAGAATTTAAATTTGTTTCTTGCTCTCTTAAGACTTATTGATAAATCCAAGGATTTATTTTGAGGTGGTCTTTTGCCAAGCTGTATCTAGATGACAGGTCTCTGGACAGCCTTTACAGCAATCTAACTGACTCACATTTAATTTGAGGTACAAAATAAGAGGTTTTACTCTGACTAAGCTCTATCGTGTGAGAAACAAATTCTCTAAAACCTGGAAAAAAATATTGTGTTACTTTTTCCAAGGCATCATTAGGACCACATTAGATCATTTCTTCATTCAACCAACAAAAATTTATTAAAAGAGCATCTACTGACACCGGGATATCAAGTTTTAGGCCTGTTCAAACATCTCCAGCCAATGGGCTGTTAACTGTAGTCCTCCTGAGGTGGTAACTCTAATTTTTTTAGGGGAAGTAACTTCAATTTGCCTAAAATGATTCTTGTTCCTTTAATGCATGGTTAAGTTGTTTGCAAACCCAGGAAGGTCCATAGTGCTTTAGGACCCTAGCCCTGGAGTAAAACCTTGTGGGTTCAAATCCTAGCTTCTTCCACTAGAGGTATGACCTTGAGCAACTTTTTTTACTTCTCTAGAACTCAGACCCCTCATCTGTAAAATGGAGGTAATAATAATTATTATCCTTCAGGGTTGTAAGGAGTCAGTGAATTGAGCACAGCACATAGTTCAAGAAAGCTCTCAATAACTGAGCTATTGCTATTACAGAGAGAGAAAGGAAAAAAAAAACCTACTGTGTATCTGGCCTTGATCTCACAACTAGGGACAGAAAGAACAACAAGACATGATTTCTGATCTCAAAGCTGCTCAAATTCTAGTGGTAAAAAGTCTCTCAACTGGTAGAGTAAATGACCATAGTTCAGTTGGATAAATGCCACAGTAGTGCAAAGTGAGCACACAGAAGTATGAGGAAAGCTAAGTTTTGAATTATGAGGACATATTTAGAAAAGTGGTAAAGGGATGTGGGATTTCCAAGCAGAGGGAACAGCATGTTCAAAGAAAATCCGAGTCATGAAAGAGTACTATGCATTTGGGGTACTGCCAATGTTTCAGTGTGAGTGTACCAAAGGATTTTGAGAGGTGGAATGGTAGAAGGCAAGACTAAAGAGGCAGGAAGGAGCTTTGGATACCAGAGTCAGTAGTTTGGACTTATCCTTAAGGCTATAAGAAGCCATTAGAGGGACGCCTGGCTGGCTCAGTTGTTAAGCGTCTGTCTTCGGCTCAGGTCATGATCCCAGGGTCCTGGGATCGAGCCCCGCATCATCGGGCTCCCTGCTCCACGGTAAGCCTCCTTCTCCGTCTCCCACTCCCCCTGCTTGTGTTCCCTCTCTCACTGTGTCTCTCTCTGTCAAATAAATAAATAAAATCTTAAAAAAAAAAGAAGCCATTAGAAGGCTTCAATTAGGGAAGTGATTTGTGTTTTGGACGTATCATTTCAGAAACAATGTGAAGAAAAGATCAAAGGGCAACAATGTATTACAAACTACAGCAAAATTTATGTGAGAAATGCTGAAAGTAGTACTAGAAGACACAATGAGAAGTACATAGAATTTAGAATCAACGATTCATTACATATGGGCCATGACTAGATATAGGGATATAAGAGATGTTGCTATTATAGGGAAATAAGTGGTAGTGGATGTATTGACAACTTAGTAAGTCTGCATGTAAACAGGAAAAGGAAGTAGAGAAGAGAATTTCACTGCACCAAATCAATGAGGAGATGAGGGAGAAGAAAGAGAGGACAGATGGGCGGGAAATAGAAATGTCAAGTTACAGAGATCTCAGTAAGATCAGAGAAGAGATGTAGAAGAAGAATGAGAGAGCAGAATGGCTAAGACGTTGTGATCTGTGATATTTTAATGTATGCATTCAGAGGTAGAGTAGTTTCTGGTGGAGAATAAACCCAGAATGTGTCTGTGGGAGAGCATGGCTAGTATGAAGTAGAGAAGTTCACTGGAAATTAATAAATATTTAGAAATTAATAAAAACACCCTATGTCAGTATTCCATGACATTTTAAATATGCTTACCCTGCGACCCAGCAATACCACTATTAGGCAAATTCCATTAGCCTAGAGAATCCCATGCACACATGCCTTCAGAGACATGGTCCAGAAGACCCACAGTGGCAATACTTGTAACAGTCCTAAACAGGACACAATCCAAAGACCAAAAGAAGTCGAGTGACTATACAAATTGCAGTATATCTATAAATGCAATATCATTCAGTAAAGGAAATGAACACACTATGCCATATGTAAAAAACCTAGATGGATTTTATAAGCAAAATACTGAGTCAAAGAAGCCTGACACAAAAGAATATATACTGTATGAGGCCACTTTTATAAAGTTAAAGGCAGGCATGCATAAGTAGATTATAAAACTGATACACAATAACCAGGGAGCTCCTGTTGGAAATGAGCGTGGGGGGATTCTGGAGGACTAGTCATGTTTTCTTTGAATTAGGCAGTGCTTACATGAATGTCCACCTTATAATTATTCCTTATACCATATATTTATATTTTATGCACTTTTCTGTAGATGTGTTATAGTTCACAAAAATAGCTCAAACATTGTATAGTACTGTAATACTCTCACAACTGAGTCATTTTACTGGGTTAAAGTTGGGAAATAGCATGTTCCACATTAGAGTACGTTCTGGATGTGTATGTGTGTTTTGGTGGAGATGGAAATAGTGGAGTGGGATATAGTATGTGACATACCATTTTTAAATTTGTCTGACAAGAAAATGGTCTAAGAGGATTCCCTTGGTTTCTTATTGATCCTACCTTTTAAAGAAACACCTTTTAAAGAACCCTGATTTATGATGAAAAACCCATTCCAGAACTTTTCACTTAACAAATTAGCTATGGCCAATATCAGTGGCTCTCAAAAGAGTGTACACACAAATTCCTTTATGGGAAGATTGTTAAGTTGTCAAATCATTGGAGCCATTCTTAGTAGACTAAGGGGCAGGAAGAAGAAATCTTCATTTTGAATAAATACACCTTGAGATTCTAATGCTGGTGATCCAGGGACATGGGAAATCACAGCAGAACCTGATATTGCCCTCCATTCTGGCTGCATGAATAAAAGATGTCTGATCAATTCAGTCCCGAAGGAGATTTGTTCATATGAACAAAAGCACCAAGACAGTGGAATGTTGCATTGTTAGGGGGACTTGGTCACAGCCAGTCAGTGACCCCAGAAGTACTCTGTGCAAACTCAGCCTGAAAGCCTCTATCATGTCCAAGCTAGAGAGAGGATGAGAAGCTGGAGACTGATGGAAGCAGCTGGAAGTTTGATGGCAGGAAATTGAGGGAATTCCCATTTAGAGTTTGAAGTTCTCTGTTTTCTCCATGAAAATGAAGGGTAAGATTATCTTCTATGTGAGAGAATGCTTACAGAGCACGTATAAGATAAAAATAATTGTAGGGGGAGGATGAGATAGGTGGCTAGAGAAACAGAGTAGGAATACTAAGCAATGTTGAGGATCCAGATGAAACTGTTGATTGTGAATTTATAGTGATATAGTCAATGTGACAGGGGCTGGCAGCAATGAGAAAACAAGCTTTAGCCACCTGAGGTCCTGGACAGAGGTGAGATACAGGACATTGGCTGTGGTCCTGAATAGTTTAATTGATACTTGTTTTCTTAGTTGCCTAGCAGCTCTTGGTAATAGAAGCTGAGAGGTTGGGCATTGAATTCTTCCTTAGTTCCAAAGCACTTCAGGGTCTCCTGTTCACTGATGGCATGGCTTCTGATTCTCTGTTTTCCTAGCCTCTTCCCTCTCCAGAGAACCCACACTATCTGATTCCTACAGGTCAATCTTCTCCTAGTTAGTTCCCTCTCATTGGACAGCATATTGTCTACCCTTCTTTTTTGCAGGTAGAATCTGTGGTTTTTGCCTTTCTTAGATCCATCCCAGAATGCCTAGTGCTAGACTGAATAAACAGCAGAGGATTTCAAAGTGTTTTGTTACCCCTCAAAATGACATGAACCTCAACACCCTGTTTTATTACTCCTCAGATGACCAAACCAGACCAAGTACATGCTTTTATAGAAGAAAATCCTAAACGAGGTGCAGAGCAGGTCATGAACAAGACTTCTAATTGGATATCAATGATGTAATGACTTTTATTACAGACACAGGTCTGGTTGTTCTTCACACTGTTTGCATATATAATTTCTATTTCACAATTGCAAAAATATTCTTCAGAAATCACCACCTTTCTCAGGTGATTTGAGTTTTCAGTCCTTGGTGTTTTGCCTTCTGACACTCCCTAGACATCCCAGCAGTGCTCAGAAATGCCTAGTGTCTTCTATTTCTTTTTCCTCCTCCTGAATACCTTGTGATTTTCTCAATGTGTACGGGTCACAGCTTTTCTGTCAAATTCACTAAAAGAGTCAGACAAGGTCCCTACCCTCGTGTAGTCCAGTGAAGAGAGACAGATGAAGAGAGAGCAGAATGATCTCAGTGAGTGATGCATGTTCTGAAGACTATCAAGAGAGCAATGTCATAGAAAGTGAAGTTGGAATAATATTAGATTACAAGGAGATGACTGGCATGAATTGAAAAGTTTACCCATGCACCCATCTGGAAGAAAGGTATTCCAGGTAGCGGGATCAGCAAATGCCAGGCCCTTGGGCAAGAGTGTACTTGGTGAGTTTGAGGAATAGCAAGAAGGCAAGTAAAGCTTCAGTGAAGTGAGCCTGGAGAGAGTGGGAGGAAGTTAGGAGTATGAATTTTGTTGCAAGTGGCCCAGGAAGCCATTGGAGGGTTTTGAGCAACAAAGTTATAGGATCTGGTTTCTATTTCATAAACATTTCCTTTAGCTTCTGTGTAGAAAGTAGACTGTAGAGTTATGTTACAGATAACAGAACCACTTTCACCCATTTAAACAGAAAGGATTTGGAATTAGATGCTTACAAAGGTGTTGCAAGAATCAGAAGAACATACTCCAGGTTAAATTTCCAAAACCATTTCCCATAATAACATCAAATAATTGGCACCATCAGGAAGCTGGAGATTCAGGAAGCCACCATCCCCATAGCTGCTTCCAGGACCACATCTTCTCTGCTGAGATTATACAAATCTTGGCTCCAAGACCACATTGTCTCATTCTCTATCTACCCCATGACCTGCCTTTTGATGCCCACAAAACTAGGAACCACACCTTGGGACATCTGTTACTGCTCATGCAGAAAAAGCAAAAACTTCCAAGACCATGCTCACTATCAAAAACCAGAAATTGCAGAAGCAAAAGCATGAACTCTTCTCCACTCACTTTTTCAAATTACATGCATATCCATCTGCTTGGCAGAGGTTAGGTTACCTGTGGAATCCAGACAAGAGAAACTTCTGGATATATAAACTTAGCTTTCCAACCTCTATCATTTAGTAAGGTATGCTATGATTGGTGTTGGAATGAGGTCAAGTAAGCTAATACGTGATATTTGTGACAGGAGACAATATCAGAGTTGGGAAGCCAGTTAGAAGCTATTATAATACTCCACCTCAATTTTTGGACCATTGTATTTTCATTTTCATTTCTCTTCATGTATTTATTAATTTCCTCTTTGATTTCTTCATTGACCCATTGATTGTTATTAGTATGTTGTTTAGCTTCCATGTGAGCCTCCTCCTCTGTGCTCCTTGCAGTTTTTTTTAGTTTAATTTAATTTTATTATGTTATGGTAATCACCATACAATACATCATTAGTTTTTGATGCAGTGATCCATGATTCATTGTTTTTGTATAACACCCAGTGCTCCATGCAGTACGTACCCTCCTTAATACCCATCACTGGGCTAACCCATCTCCCTGCCCCCCTCCCCTCTAAAACCCTCAGTTTCTTTCTCGGAGTCCATAGTCTCTCATGGTTCCTCTCCCCCTCTGATATCCCCCCCTTCATTTTTCCCTTCCTTCTCCTGATGTCCTCCCTGCTATTCCTGATGTTCCACAAATAAGTGAAACCATGTGATAATTGACTTTCTCTGCTTGACTTATTTCACTCAGCATAGTCTCCTCCAGTCCCATCCATGTGGATGTGAAAGTTGGGTATTCATCCTTTCTGATGGCTGAGTCATATTCCCTCGTATATATGGACCACATCTTCTTTATCCATTCATCTGTTGAAGGGCATCTTGGCTCTTTACACAGTTTGGCTATGGCGGACATTGCTGCTATGAACATTGGGGTGCATATGGCCCTTCTTTTCACTATCCTTGTCTTTGGGGTAAAAATCCAGAAGGGCAATTGCTGGGTCACAGGGTAGCTCTATTTTTATTTTTTTGAGGCACCTCCACACTGTTTTCCAAAGTGGCTGTACCAACTTGCATTCCCACCAACAGTGTAAGAGGGTTCCCCTTTCTCCACAACCTCTCCAATATTTGTTGTTTCTTGCCTTGTCAATTTTTGCCATTCTAACTGGTGTAAGGTGGTATCTCAATGTGGTTTTGATTTGAATTTCCCTGATGGCTAATGATGAGGAACATTTTTTCATGTGTCTGTTAGCCATTTGTATGTCTTCTTTGGAGAAGTGTCTGTTCATGTCTTCTGCCCTAGCTAATAGGATCCAACAGTACGTTAAAAGGATCAGCCACCACAACCAAGTGGGATTTATCCCAGGGATGCAAGGGTGCTTCAACATTTGCAAATCAATCAATGAGATAGAACACATTAATAAGAGGAAAGAGAAGAACCATATAGTCCTC
Source organism: Zalophus californianus (assembly GCF_009762305.2). Taxonomy (NCBI): domain Eukaryota; kingdom Metazoa; phylum Chordata; class Mammalia; order Carnivora; family Otariidae; genus Zalophus; species Zalophus californianus. Next base: position 2,791,220 of record NC_045612.1, on the reverse strand, counting down.
GCAATTGATGCAGGAAAAGCATTTGACAAAATACAGCATCCTTTCCTGATTACAACTCTTCAGAGTATAGGGATAGAGGGAACATTCCTCAAGTTCATAAAATCCATCTATGAAAAACCCACAGTGACTATCATCCTCAATAGGGAAAAGATGAGAGCCTTTCCTTTAAGATCAGGAACACGTCAAGGATGCCCACTCTTGCCACTGTTGTTCAACATAATACTAGACATCCTAGCGAGAGCAATCAGACAACAAAAAGAAATAAAGGGTATTCAAATTGACAAAGAAGAAGTCAAACTCTCTCTCTTCATGGATGACATGATACTTTATGTGGAAAACCCAGAAGACTCCACCCCCAAATTACTAGAACTCATACAGCAATTCAGTAATGTGGCAGGATACAAAATCAATGCACAGAAATCAGTTGCTTTCTTATACACTAACAATGCAACTGTAGAAAGAGAAGTTAGAGAATCAATTCCATTTACAATAGCACCAAAAACCATAAGATACCTTGGAGCAAATCCCTGCAGTTTTTTCTCACAATTGATTTCTGGTTTTGTACCATTGTGGTTGGAAAAGATGTTTGATATGATTTCAATCTTCTTAAATTTATTGAGACTTTTTCATGGTCTAACATGTGATCCATCCTGAAGAATGTTCCATGTGCACTTGAAAAGAATATGTATTCTGCTAGTTTTGGATGATATGTTCTGTATATTTAATTTGTTAGGACCACCTGGTCTAATGTATTGTTCAAAGCCACCATTTCATTATTGATTTTATGTGGATGATCTACACATTGAAGTAAGTAGGATGTTAAATTCCCTTATTATTATTATTATTATATTACTGTCAATTTTCTCCCTTTGTATCTGTTAACATTTGTTTTAAGTATTTAGGTGCTCCAATGTTGGGTGCATAGATATTTACAATTGATATATCCTCTTGTTGGATTGACCCCTTTATCAATATGTAATGCCCTTCCTAGTATCTTGATACAGTCTTTGTTTTAAAGTCTATTTTGTCTGATATTAGTATTGGTAACCAAGCTATTTTTTCACTTCCACTTGCACAGTATATGTTTTTCCATTCCTTCACTTTCAGTCTGTATGTACCTTTAGTTCTGAAGTGAATCTCTTGTAGGCAGCATATAGATAGGTCTTGGATGTTTATCCATTCAATCACACTTTGTCTTTTTTTTTAATTTCAATTTTAGTTAACATATATGGTAAAATTGGTTTCAGGTGTAGAATTTAGTGATTCATCACTTACATATACAGTGCTCATCATAACAAGTGTCCAGCTTTTTTTAGCCCATCCCCCACCCACTCCCTCCATCAACCCTCAGTTTGGTCTCTACAGTTAAGAGTCTCTTATGGTTTGCTTCCCTCTCTCTTTTTTTCCCCTTCCCTATGTTCATCAGTTTTGTTTCTTAAATTCCACCTATAAGTGAAATCATATGGTATTTGTCTTTCTCTGACAAATGTATTTCGCTTAGCATAAAATACTCTAGCTCTATCCATGTCATTGCGAATAGCAAGATTTCATTCTTTTTTTGATGGTTGAGTAATATTCCATTGTGTGTGTGTGTGTGTGTGTGTGTGTGTGTGTGTGTGTGTGTGTGTATCTACAGAGATAGATGATATAGACATAGATATAGATATATAGATACCACCTCTTCTTTATCCATTCATCAGTTCATGGACGTTTAGGCTCTTTCCATAATATGGCTATTGTTAATAATGCTGCTATAAACATTGGGATGCACGTGCCCCTTTGAATCAGTATTTTTGTGGCCTTTGGGTAAATACCTCATAGTGCAATTGCTGGGTCTTAACACCCTATGTCTTTTGCTTGGAGCATATATCCCATTTACATGTAAAGTAAGTATTGATAGGTATATATTTATTTCCATTTTGTTAATTGTTTTCTGGATATTTCTCTGTTTCATTTTCCTTTTCTTGCTCTCTTCCCTTGTGGGTTGGTTGTTTTCTTTATTATTATGCTTAAATTCCTTTCTCTTTCTTTTTTGTCTATCTATTACAGGTTTCTGATTTGTGGTTAAACCTTGGGTTCATATATAACACTTTATTTGTATAGCAGTCTATATTAAGTTGATGTTAGCTTAAGTTTGAACACACTCTAGAAGCACTATATTTTTCCTCCTCCCACCACATTTTATGTACATGATATCACATTTTATATCTTTTTATTTTGTGTATTCCTTGACTAATTTTTGTAGATATATTGGTTTTACTACTTTTGTGATTTAATCTCTATACTGGTGTTATAAGCAATTAATCTACTAACATTACTATATGTTTGCTTTTACCTGTGAGATTTGTTCCTTTCTTACTTTTCTTACTTCTAATTATAGTCTTTTCTTTCCACTTAAAGAATTCCCCTTCACATCTTGTTAGGCTGGTTTACTGGTGATGAACTCCTTTAATTTTTGTTTGTCTAAGAACTCTTTTCTTTTCTCCTATTCTGAATGATAACCTTCCTGTGTAGTATATTCTTGGTTGTAGGATTTTTCCTTTCAACACTGAATATATCATGCCACTCCCTTCTAGCCATCAACGTTTCTGCTAAAAAATCAGCTGATGGTCTTATAAGGTTTCCCCTGTATGTAACTTTCCTCTTCCCTTGCTGCTTCTAAAATTCTTTCCTTATCATTACATTTTCCCATTTTAATTATGTTTCTTGGTGTGGACCTCCTTGGGTTCATTTTGTTAGGGGCTCTCTATGCTCCCTGCAAGTGGATGTCTGAAGATGTCTTCCCCAGATTAAGAACATTTTCAGCTATTATTTCCTCAAATAAGTTTTCTGCCCTCTTCACTCTCCTCCTTCTGAAATCCTTATAATACAAATGTTATTATGCCTGATGGTGTCACACTTGATGATGCCTCTTAATCTATTTTCACTTTGTATTATTCTTTTTTCTTTTTGCTGTTCAGCTTGGTTGCTTTCCATTATCCTGTCTTACAGATTGTTGATCTGTTTGTCTGCATCCTCTAATCTGTTTTTGGTTCCTTCTAGTGTATTTTTCATTTCAGTTTCATTTCATTTAGTTCAATTCATTTTTCAATTCAATTCATTGAATTATTCAGTTCTGACTGGTTCTTTTTTATATTTTCTATATCTTTGTTGAAGGTCTCACTGAATTCATTCACTCTTTTCTCAAGTCCAGTGAGTATCTTTACGACTATTACTTTGAATTCTTTGTCAGGCATATTGCTTATCTCCATTTCATTTATTCAGCTCCTTTACTGTGATTTTTGTCTTGTTCTTTCATTTGGGCCATATTCCTCTGTCTCCTCATTTTATCTAACTCTTTGTGTTTATTTCTATGTATTAAGTAGGTCAGCTACATCTTCTGGTCTTGAAAGTAGTGGCTTTGTATAGAAGAGGTCATTGGTGCCCTATGGTGCAATCCCCCTTGGTTAGCAGATCCAGGGTGTGCCTAAAAGACAAAGAATCCCCCTGAAAAGTTGATGATAACTTGGACCAGAGTGGAAAAAGGTAAAGGTTTGAAAAATGTTTGGATTTAATATTTTACTCTGAAGATAGGACTTGTTTATAGATTGGGGCAGGGTTGATAAAAAGTATATAAAAGATATAAAATTCCAACCACTCCTGTCCCAGCCATTCCTGAGGATTTTTCCTGAACCATCAAGCCTGGTTTAGGAGACCCTCTTATGCATATCACAGCATCACGCTGTATCAGAATCTCTTCTTTTATCATCTATATTTATACCAAATTTTCCCTTCCCCAGGAGCAGAGCATTGTGCATCGTATAGTGCCTGGCACATTATGTAATCTCAATAAACATCATTCTAAGAATAGATGAAAAAGATTAGCAAACGAATTCCTAGAAATGCACAAACACCCAAAACACTGACTCAAGAAAAAATAGAAAATCTAAATAGACCTGTAACAAGTAAAGATATTGAATCAGTAATCAAAAACACCCCAAAAAAGAAAAGCCCAGGACCAACTGGCTTGACTGGGGAGTTCTACCAAACATTTAAAGAATTAATACCAATCATTTTCAAAGTCCTAGAAAATAGAAAAGTAAGGAACACTTTCTAACACATTCTATGAGGTCAGCACTACCTTGATACCAATGCCAGACAAGAAAAGAAAACCACAGGCCACTATCCTTTATGAACATAGATGCAAACATCTTCAGCAAAATACTAGCAAACTGAATCCAGCAACACATTAAAAAAAAAAAAAAAGTGTATCTCATGACCATGTGGAATTTATCCCAGGAATTCAAGGGTGCTGATTGTTGAATAAGTTAAGTGTAGATTCACCATATGGCCCAGCACTTCCACGTCTCAATATATACCCTAGAGAATTGAAAACAAATGTTTTCACAAGGTGTATACAAGGTGAAGACTTATACATGAATGTTCATAGCAGAACTTTTCACACTAACCAAATGGTGGACACCACCCAAATGTCCGTTAACTGATGAATGGATAAACAAAATAGAGTATATCTATACAAAGGGATATTATTCAGTCTTGAAAAGGAATGTAATACTGTTCTATGCTACAACATGGATAAACCTTGAAAACATTATACTAAGCAAAAGAAGCTGATCACAAAAGGTCACATATTGTATGATTTTGTTTAGATGAAATGTCCAGAATAGACAAATCCATAGATTCAGAAAGCAGTTTAGTGATTGACAAGATTGGGGGGAAGAGGGGTTAATGGGAAATGACTGTTAATGGTTATGGGGTCTTCTTCAGGAATGATGAAAATGTTTTGTAACTAGATAGATGGATGATTACACAACACTGTGAATATACTAAAATCCATTGAATTGTACACTTTAAAATTGTGAGTTGTGTGGTATGTCAGTTATATCTTAATAAAGCTGCTATTTAAAAAAGAAAGAAAGAACAAATGGATGAAGGAATACCATATCACCTTGAATCTATCCATTCAGTGGCCTGGTGAATCTCTCTCTATTAAGGGGCCTTTATGACTTATTCATTGCCTGTGTTGCTGGATGGGGCTACATCTTTCAGCATGCATTGTAAAATCTTTTGGGTAGTCAGAAACTGGAATTCAACTCCAAGTAAGAAACATGTGATCAGACTTCCTTGAGCCAAAAACACTATGTTGGGCTGAATTTTCCCTTTTCTCCCCAGGGGAATGTATGGTCTCTTTAAATACACTATACCTCATTATGCCAAATCAGAAACATGAAGAAATTCTGTATTTTGGCTTTGTGCATCATTACAAAACAGAGCCATGTCCACATATCTGAGATGAAGCTGCTGACATCAAGATATAAATGCCAAAGCCACTGCTATAGAAACCACCCTGAAAGTGCTTCTAGAAAGTAAAGGGGAGGCATCAATTAGTCCAACGTGGACTGAAAGCTTTGAACACAATCATACTTGAAACATCTAAATTATACAATGACAATAAAACACCAAGTGAAATCATTAGAAATTCCAGTGTAAGATGATAATTCTCATGTGACTCAGGTTTTCAACAATCCTACTAGGTACACCAGCAACTGTGTTCCAGGTCCCCCCAGTGAAAGCCTATCATGAGTGGTCAGCTGTTTCATAAATTACCACATCTAAATTAAGAAGATAAATTAGTAGTTAAAAATGAAGTGTGATTTATTCATTCATATGCTTAGCAATTTATTCCTTGAGGTTCTAAATTCTCCTTGGAGTCTGGTCTATGTAGGAAAAGGCCTTTTATTATCTCCTGAACTCCAGGGAGGCAGACAGATTTGGGACACATCACAGGAGTTGGATCCCCCTGACCTGCATTCTGCAACCCTTCTATACATCTGTTTCTGTCCCTTATCAAAGTCACACAGATCATCTCAAGAAACTGTGGATAATGTCAGCCTGCTCCCAATGATCCCATTTTTTCCTTCCTTTCATCCCACTTGTCCTACTGGTTGGCCAAAAATGGTTAGCTAATTCCAGAAGATCTTACGTTGCTTGTACCTTGAGTATGTGCTCCACAATTGTTTTAGATATTTTCCACCTATTAATTCATTTTACCCTATGAGGAAGTCCTGTTATGTTACTTTAGAGATGAGGAAACTGAAGCACAGAGAAGTTAAGTAACTTGCTTAAGGTCACACAGCTAGTGAGTGTCAGAGCTGGGATTTAAACCCAGGCAGTCTGGCCTCAGAGCCCAAGATCTGACCTCCATCATATCCTTTCCACTCCTGGCTAAAAAACAGTACCTGGCTTACAGGGTTGTTGTGAGGACTAAATTATTATCATTAGCCCTCTGGAGTAGGGTGGCCTTTCTCTGTCAAGTGGGCTGGGATTGGGAGTACATTTAACAAAATAAGTTCCAGACATAATTTAGAACAAGAATTTCCATTTATTTTAATAAACCTAAGTGAACATAAAATGAAGTTCTGCATAAACATAGCTCCATAATAATGCATTTCATTGGAAAGAAGCTCTCTTAACATATTTATATTTAATGGAACACAAGAAGGGTCACTTTGACTTCATTTCCAAAACTGACTCCTAAGTAGCATCTACAAATTCACAGAAAAGCTTTCATGGACCTAATAACTTGTGGAATAAGCTTATGCACTTGAATATGTGCACACCCTGTTCTGAAAGCCTTTTGTCCCACTCTAGTGGTGTTGATGTTAGCAAGCATATCCTTGGTAGTTGTTCATCCACTAAGACATGTTGACTCTTCATGCTCCATCTCAACTTAATAGGTTCCATGTGGGAGAAACAAATCTAGAGGAACCAATTCACTATAATGGGCAATGTTCCCATAAACAACACCAGGAACATGAAAGCGATCAGAAGAACTGAAGTGGGTTCCTGACATCTTGTTTTATGGAAATTCATGCCACCAAAATAAATGCTATACTCACCTCTGGTTTCTATGTTCTATAAATTCAAGGGATTAAATGAATGCAATATGTCCACATTCTGAAGAGCAAACTAGAGAATGGCTCAATTCTTAAAAACCCCATAATCCTCAAGAACAAACCAAAAGGCTTAAGCCAGTCAAGCTCAAAAGCTGAGAAATAAATCAAATAGTGTAAGCAAACTTTCCCTTGGGTTTTGGAATTTCTAAAAGAGAGAAAGGGGTGCTGGGGGAGCAAATGTGGCTCCTTGTTGATTAGGTAAGAATGCTTACACAACATTTGGTGGAATCCATCATTTATAGCCTGCGTTGCTATTGTTTTTTCACTCAGATTTCTACATTGTCAATTAGTACCTAAAATGACATATAATTTGTGCTTTTAGGATGTCAGGTGTTTAAATTACTTTTCAGTACACCCACACAAATCATGATTGGGTTCATTTGTTAAATGAGGTAAGAATTCAGGGGAGAAATCATGGTGGGCAAAAAGAATTTGTTTTTAAAATGAGAAGAGATATTGATGGAATGTAGCTAATGATGAGAGAAATGAAGCTTACAGACTTTTAAGGGAAATAAGCCATGCATACACAGAGCTCTAATAAAAAACACTACATGATCAGGGCATGCAGTCAGAGCCCTCACAGATGGCTTTGGGGAAAAGGGTATATAATCTTGGTTTTAAAAAAATAGATTGGATTTAAGCAGATGTAGGTAGCAAACTGAATATCCACCAAAAGGAGGTTGTTCAGGGAAAGGCTAGTAGTAGCCCCTCCAGATGAGAGCTGGGTATGCATAACAGGAAGTTAGTGGGAGGAGAGAGCTAGAGGGGTAGGTTGGAATCAGATGGTAAATGGTTTGAATACAGTATAGATTAAAGAGAAAGCTAACACAAAAAGGGAAAACCAATTAGAAGACTATTGCAAGAGTCCAAGTCAAGCATGAAGGCAAGAACTGGAGGGATGAGAGCAGTGGTGTGAGGAGGACACAGTGGGGAGAAGCATCATGGAGAAAGCTTTGAAGTCAAGTTGAAAAAGATATGGTGAGTCACACAGAAAAGCCAAGATAATCAAGAAACAATTTCCCTGAACCAGCTCCTAAAATCTCATAAAACAGGAGTCAATTATAATAAAACTGCAGAAGAGTAAATGAAAGATTAGTATGGAAAGCCCCAGTTGACTGAGTCAAGGAGTAAAAGGAACATGCAGTCACTCTAGGGGCTTATTTGATTATTGGAAGAAAATGTAATGCTAAGGCAATATGCCAGGTGTGTAGCAGCAAGCAACACAGCTGGCAATGTACTCTCAAATTTGAGACAGTACTAATACCCCCTGAACATTGTTGCATACACACAGGCCCTTGGATGGCGCGTACTCTCACCCTTAGGCCAATTTCTCCAAAAAGACCCCATCTGGGCATGAGCACTCTATTATTAGCAGAGTGGTCTCAGTAACTACCTTTGTGTCTGCATTTTTATTGCTTGGGATTCTTAGAATTAAAAAACTCAAGACTGGAAAGGACCTCAATTCTCAGCTCACCCAACCATTAATATTCTTTCCATAATATTCCCATGAAGTGGTCATGTAGTCTGTCCTTGAACATCTCCAGTGATGTGGAACTCATTCCATCTTTTGCTTGTCCTAAATATTGTTTCTCTTTTATCTACCCTTCCATAACAATTACTGTGTCAGTAACTATTCTAGGTGCTTTACCATCTTGATGTCATTTAATCCTCACTTAATCCTCAAATGTTACAGATGAAGAAATTGAGGATCAGATAAAGAAAATGACTTGTCCAAGGTCATGCAGATGGTGAGTGGTAGAGCTGGGATTTGAGCCCCTAAATCTATCTAACACTTCCTCCATTAGAACTAAATCTAAGCCAAAATCTGTCTGCCTGTAAATCCTACCCATTGACAGAGTTATAATGTCCCTTTTGGGAAGAGGATTTCCTCTTTGAGGTACAGTTAGGAACACAAATCTTCTGGATCCCTTTCATCAAAATTAAAGCCAAATAAGACCACATTTCAAAGCCTGACTCCTCAACATGTGGCCCTTAGGCTTCTACAATCCCAGGTGTCAGTTTTGAGCCTTCTAACCAATAAATATGATGGCCCCTTTCAAGCCCTCATCCTCCATGAGCCCCAACTTTGGGAAATTTTCTCCTTTCTTCATTTCCAGGATGTTTCATTCAACAGATGTCTCTTGAGTGCTCATACTATAAGGTAGAGTCTGGACTGGGTTCTAAGCAGCCACAAGATGAATAAGAAACATTCCCCAGACTGCAGGAGCTCTCAGTCCATCACAGAAAAAAGATGAGAGACAATAAGACAATACAGGAACAAAATGCTATTCTAGAAGACTGTTGAATGTGCTCTTGGAGCATGAAGGAAGGAGTCACTATCTCTGCTTGGCTAGTTGATAAAAGCTTCATAACAGCTGGGCTGAAGGATGAGTAGGAAGGCACAGAACAGAGAAGGAGGATATCATATATTCAAATCAACATCATCACTTAGGCATTTAATAGTCAAAGCAAACTTGTGATGTTCAAAACCAAATCCTTGGCTTCCCATGTACCTTTAACTTCTTCCCAGAGTCTTACACAGCTCTGTCAATGTTAAGTCCATTATCCCAACTGCCCAGGCCAAAACTCTTCAAGTCTTTTTTTATTCCCTCTTTCTTTCACATTTTACATCCAATCTGTGAGGGAATTCTTTTGGTTCTACCTCAAAAAGATATCCAGAATCTCACCACTTCCACTGCTACTACCCTGGTCCAAGCCCATCATCTGCTACCTGGGTTATTGCAGTAGCTTCCCAACTGACCTCCCTGCCTCTGTCCTTTCCTCCCACACCCTACTCTCTACACAGTGGTTAGAGTGATCCCTCTAAAACAAAAGTATAATCATGTCACTTCTGTGTGTAAAATCCACCATTGGCTTTCCAGCTCACTCCATGAAGCCAAAGTTCTTACAATGGGTTACAAGATCTTACATGACCTGTCCTCCCTGTTTCTACTCTGACCTCATCTCCTATTCCTCTCCCTCTCACTCACTCTCTTCCAGCCTCGCTGGCCTCCTTGTTCTTAGAATACACAAAACATGCTTCCACCTTCAGGCCTTTCCCCATGCTGTTCCCTCTCCTAGTATCCTCTTTCCCCACACTCTCCTCTTTCAGTTCTTTTTGTTCAAGTGCTACTTTAAAAATAAGTCCTTCCCTGATCAAATTATTTTAAATGACATCCTCATCCCCCAACCACCACCATCCCATTCGCCCAGCATTCTCTATTTCCCTTCTCTGATTTATTTTGCTCTGTTGCTCTTATCATCATCAGACAGACAAAATATTTTACTCATTTCACTTGTGTGTTGTCTGCCTTCCCCTCCTAGAAGGTACATCATATTACATGATGGCAAGGATTTTTTACTGTTTTTTGTTTTTCCTACTATTATATCCCAGTTCTCAGATAAGTACATGGCATATAATAGGTACTCAATAAATAGCTGATAAATGGATAAATGAATATTGGGATGAAGAGATAGAAGGAAATGGCACAGATGACTTCTAGGTCACCATCAGGTCACAACTGAGTATCAATTCACAGAGATTAAGGATACTCAAAAAGGACCATATTTGCAGGGGACTAGAATGATCTTGGAATGTTTTGGATTCAAAGAAACTATGAACCATACAGAAAGAATTGCCCATGGGCCTTTATAATAATGGTATAGGTATTGAAAGGAGTGCAGGACAAAGAATGTATTCATCAAGATAGGCTAGGCTTTACTGAAATAATAAAGTCCCCAAATTTCAACAATTTAGCACAACAAAGCTTGATTTCCAAATCATACAAGATCAGTTCCAAGTCATCAGCTCTCTCTTCCAACTGAGGACTCAGGGTCTCCGTCCTCCAACTTTGACATCACCATTTCAACATCTGGCTTTTAGCATCACTAGGTCAAGGGAAGAGAGAGCTAATGGATCATATTCTGGCTCTTAAATGTTTGTATTTTATTTTCTAGAACTAGTCACACCACCCAACCAACTGAAAGGGGGCTGGGGAATGCAGGCAGCACCTGGAATATTTGGTAAGCACTACCAACTCTGTCTCGAGATCATGGAGAAAAGGGCTGTTTTGAGCAATTTGGAGAAGTGTAAGAGTTGCTGACAGTTGAAATGTCTTATGAATTAGTGCTGTTACCACAAATGTGATTATATTGAGATTGTAAGACTATCTAAAAGAAAATCTCCTGCTCTGATAGAATGTAACCTGAAAGAGGAGCAGAAAGAACATGGTTAGGACACAAGTATGCAATAATTAGGAGTCAAAGTCGGGGAGGGGGTGGAAACAATGGAACTGTAAAGGAACTGAGGACTGGTGCAGGACTAGTGCAGGCCCTCTATCACCCAGGAGGGCTCTGGGAGTCACATTTAAGAGAGGAGCCCTTCTCAATAGGGGCACCTCATACAGCCATGCAGGCTGCACCCTGCACAACTCCAGGAGCTACCCATTCACCATTTGTATAGGATCCCTGCTTTTCATCCCCTGGGAACAAGAGCAGAGTTGCCTGAGACCAGCCATCAGCAGTCTCTTTGAGGGGCAAAGTAGCTTGTGGCAGCTAGAACTCTAGTGTAGAAGTGGAGGTCCACCCACTTGTGCATTAAAACTCCTTCCTTCAGAAGAATCTCTGCTCCCTGTGCTTATCCCACTGTTTCACTGAGCTTCTGAAGAAATTCTTATGTAAATGTCAGCCTGACTCACTTGGATTCAGGAAAACAATTAGATAAATAGAAAGGTTAGTCCACAATTAGACTAAGAGCTAAGGACCCCTGGTGGCTAGCAGTGGTAATTAGAGCAGTCCTTCCAGATGGGGATTATGAGAAACCCCGTGGGGTTGAGGAAGTGAGGTGAAGCCCCAGGGCTAGGAAGTTGGGATGGACAGGGATTCTCTTCTGCTATGTTGTTCCACTAACAAGTAGACATTATTACTACCCCATATTTCAGATGAGCAAACTGAAATTCAGAGGCAGTGGCACATGCTTAGGTAGCTGATGATGGAGTTTTAATCTAGATCTTCAGATTTATAGTCAAATGCCCTTTTAGCACACTATGCTACAACCAGTTCCCGAGGAAATAAACTTAGAGTTAGTGGAGCATTCTCCTTATTCCTTCCTTCCAAAGCTAAGATGCCATATATTAAAAAGCAGGCTTCTGCATACTTTGGAGGGGGGGGGGAGGGGAAGCTGTTAAGCACACAAATTGTGAATGCCCAGGAAAAGTGAATAAACCCTGAAAACTCAGAATCAAAGTTCCAGAAACTCCTCTCTTAATGACATTTGGTCAAAGTTAGTGTTCACATATTGCATGCCACAAATGAAGGTAGGTTTACATCTTTGTTGTTGGATAACTTTCTGATTGACTTGGGTTAGAAAATAGAGAAAACTTTCCATTCCTCCAAATGTCCTTCAAATAGAAGAAATGCATGAAGGAGTTTGAGCCAAAACACTCGAAATTCCTCTTAGAAGCCATTATAGACAGATATTTTCAACTCAGGTAATTGTCAGGGAATTTCAGAGGTACAAGAGACCACAAAAACTCTGATGTTCTTATTTGGCCATCCCTGACAGGCAACCATTCAGTCAGTCTTTGTATGAAAAGCTCTGGTTACAAGTCAGGAGTTCACTCTCTCAGAATACACTCCATCGCATTTTTAGTTCTGTTTGTTAGAAATATAAAGTCCTGCAGGAATTTAACTGCAGTCCAGTATTAGATAGCCCAGTGAGTGAGTATACATGTTTATGCCTGAAGGGTATATTAAGATACCCTGAAAAGCACAAATTGTTTATTTTATAAACCTTTTCTTAAAGTGAAAATTTAGGAAAGAGTAAGCAAAAGGAAGCCTTTCTACAAAAATTCATTTTATTATGCTTAGTCTTAGAAAGACTTACAGAAGCACATTTTTCCAGCCTCAGAAATCAACTGCAGCTAGCATTTCAGACCCATAGAGAACATTTGCCTCTTTCATGGCCCATGAGATAAGGAAGACATAGGAAGATGGCCTTCCAAGCATGACAACTGGGAAGGGCTCCTATTAAGTCAGGTTGTTCTGAGTAATCCAATTTTAAAAAATACATTTTATTGATTGAGAAAGAAATGGATAGCACCTTTATTAAATTGTCTTTCATGAAATATTTGAGTAAAAAGCATTCTAAAAACCAGGGTCTAACCCCCATTCCCCCTGTCTCAGTGTCGCCTGCTTGTGCCCTTAATTAGAACTTCATTATCTCTGACTTTGATGATTATCATAGTTTACTTTGTCTCTGATTTTCTGCACTTTCATTATGATGTCTCTAGGAGTAGAATTATTCTTTATCCTATGTAGGATCCATTGGGCTTCTTAAACTTGTGGATTCAAAGTTTTAGTCATCATTTTCTTCCCCATTTCTCTCTTTTCTCCTTCTGAAACTTCAGTTAAATATATGTTAGTCTTCTCACTATATTCTTCTCACTATATTCACTATATTCTGTGTCTCTTATCCATCTTTTTCTTTTTTCCATATAATTGTTTCCTCAAACAGAAACATCTTTTGACCTATCTTCCAATTCAATAATTCTCTCTTCAATTGTTTCACCAGGGGTTACTACCTGTCCAAGGCCACTTTAATTTAAGTTCAGGGCTTGAGATTCCTGGGACCACCTAAGTGTTGGGTATCTAGGCTAAAAGTCCTTGCAAGGGCTGGTTACCTTTGGTTCACCATTATCTTGAAGGCTTATCAAATTTCCCACTTGTTTGGGCCTTGAAATTCAACTTTTGTCCCCTTTGCTCATGAGGTCACCAAAACCAGAGCTAAGTTTCATAACTGTCTTCTGATTAATTAAATGCCCTCACAGCAAAAATGGCTTCTAATGTTTGACTTACCTCTCTGGGTTCTTGTCTTCTTCTTCATTTTAGCCTCATAGCTTTATGAGGATTTTTTTCAGCTTTACTGATATATTATTGACATATATGTAGATTTAAAGTGTACAACATGATGATTTGATACACATATATATTGTAAAATTATTACCACAGTTAGATTAATTAACATCTCTATCCCCTCACATAATTACCTTTCTTTCTGTGGTGATATTTTTTAAGATCTTTCAAATATATAATACATTAGTATTAATTATAGTCACCATGCTGTATATTAGATCCCCAGAACTTATTCATCTTATGGCTGGAAGTTTGTATCCTTTGGCCAAACTCTCCCCCATTTCCCCCAACCCCAGCCCCTGGCAACCACCATTCTGTCTCTATCTTTTTGAGTTCAGCTTTTTTAGATTCCACATGTGAGAACATACAATATTTGTTTTTCTCTGACTTATTTCACGTAGCATAATGCTTTCAAGGTCCACCCATGTTGTTGCAAATGACAAGATTTTCTTCTTTTTATGGTTGAATAATATTCAATTGTGTGTGTGTGTGTGTGTGTGTGTGTGTATCACCTCTTCTTTATGCATTCATCTATTGATGAACTCTTATGTTGTTCCTATGTCTTGGCTATTGTAAATGTTGCAATGAACATGAAAATACTGATATCTCTTTGAAATCCTGATTTTAATTTTCTTCAAATATATATCCAAAATCAGGATTACTGGATTATACGGTAGTTCTGCTTTTAATTTTTTGAGGAAACTCCATACTGTTTTCCACAGTGGCTGCCCCAATGTACACTCCCACCAGCAGGGCACAAGGGTTGTTTTTTCTCTACAGCCTCACCAATATTTGTTATCTCTTGTCTTTTTGATACTAGACGTTCTAACAGGTGTGAGGTGATACCTCATTGTAGTTTTGATTTGCATTTCCCTGATAATGAATAATGTTGAGCACCTTTTCATGTACCTCTTGGCCATCTGTATCTCTTGGGAAAATATTTTAGTTCCTCTACCCATTTTCTAGTTGGATTGTTTATGGTTGTTTTTTGTTATTTATTTATTTATTTGGGGGGTTGGGTTTGGGTTTTGTTTTGCTTTGTTTTGCTATTGAGCTGTATGAGTTCCTTATATATTTTGGATATTAACCCCTTATCAGATGTGTGGTTTGCAAATATTTTTCTCCCATTCTGTAGGTTGCCTTTTTATCTTGCTTGTTGTTTCTTTTGCTGTGAAGAAACTTTTTAGTTTGATCTAGTCCCACTTGTTGATTTTTGCTTTTGTTGCTTGTAATTTTGGTGTCATATCCAAAAAAATAGTTGCCAAGACCAATGCCAAAGAGCTTTTTCTCTGTGTTTTCTACTGGTAGTTTTACAGTTTCAGGTATTACATTTAAGTCTTTAATTCATTTCAAGTTTACAGTGGTGTAAAATGGGGTACAATTTCATTTTTCTGCATGTGGTTATCCAGTTTTCCCAACACCATTTATTGAGGAAACTATCCCTTCCTATTAAGTCTTCTTGACTTTCTTGTCAAATATTAGTTGACTGTATACGCAAGAGCTTTTCTTTGGGCTCTCAATTTTGTTCCACTGGTCTATGTATCTATTTTTAATGCCAGTAACATTCTTTCAATTACTATAGCTTTGTACTAAAGTTTTAAAATCAGGAATTATGATGCCTCCAGCTTTGTTCTTTCTCAGGATTGCTTTAGCTATTTGGGGTCTCTTGTGGTTCTGAATGAATGTCGGGATTTTTCTATTTCTGTGAAAAATGCCATTGGAATTTTGATAAGATAAGCCTCATTATTTTTAGCTTTTTCCCCTATATTTCATCCAGTTTATTTACTTGTCTTCCTTGGGACTGTTAGTCCAAATTACCTAGACTGACATTACAAGAAGCAGAGATATACAATACCCGCCTAACTGCTTTCATTGCCCTCAATCTCTCTTCTTTCCAGTTCCTCCTTTACAAAGTAACTGTGATTATTCCAAGATACCACTCTGATTGAGTCGTTCCCTTGCACAAACCCTTCAAGAGCTTAATGTTGATTCTAAAATGAAAATCGAATTTCTTAGTTTGTACAATTAGGTCCAAATATCTCTTTCTTGCTTCATTTATTTACTGTACACTGAGTGGGTGGTCCTCTCTAGGGCAGGTTCTGCTTAATCTTTTGCATTTTACCTCTCTTACCCCTTTCTTACTCCAAATTTACCTACACTCCAGTCGAACTGGAACACTCACTGTCATGTGGCAGACCTGGGTCCAGAACACAGATGGTCTAACTAACTTCTCCCCATCTCTCTTTCCCTCCCGCTCTGACCCTGCCCCCCCACCATGTGTACTGGACGCTGGTGCTCTCTCTCTCTCTCAAATTAATTAATTAATTAATTAATTAATTAATTAAAATCTTAAAAAGAAATTCCAACCAAGCATTACCTCTAGGGAGAGCAGAAGTGGGGGGAAGACCCCCTGGGATGTAAGGTCTGGAAGTGAATTCATCACCATCATCAACTTTTTGTCAATCTTCATAGTCACAGGGGAACCTAGGAATAAAATTTCAAGCTTCAGGCTTGTTTTCCATGAAAAATGAGAGACGGATTGCCTGTGAAATTTGATTCCAGGGTGCTGGGAACATCCTGCATCTAAATAAATCTACTCCCACCTGCTGGCGATTGCCTGAACATCCAGCCAAAGTTGAATCACACCAAAAAACAAAACAACGTTCTGGAAGTAGGCAAACCTAGAAACAGGGATTATAGTTTGGGCCTCCACTGTTATGTGACCTCAGGCCAATCCCCTCTCCTTCTCTGGGCCTCAGTTTCCCTATATTACAATCCAGATGGTTGGACAAAATGACCTAGAATGGCCCTTCCATGTTTATCAAGCAAGGATTTTCTCTAGAAGGATGCCTGGGTGAGCAGGGATGATGGGGGCATAACTAACAGCAGTAGGAGTGGGTTCAATTGACCCACTTCTGTATGTGATAGTGACATATGGATCCCACCATCCTTTTTTATTTCTGCACCTATGTGGAAAGGAGAGCATTTGCTGCAATAGCAAGGGAAAGAGGGCGCAAGGAGATGGCAAAGGAAGGTGTGAGGGTGTTCTGCTCTTAAAAGAAAACAGGGAAGTATGATACACATTTTTTAAAAGTTTGCTTCTAAAATGGTTAAGAAAGCTGCAGGAAACACTCAGCTAACCAGGCAACTGAAGCTTTGCTGGGCACAAGTAGTTCCAACCCACTTCACCAAATACTGAGGGAAAGTGGAAGAGGGCTGTATTTCTGTGTGAATGTTCTAGCTAACCAAGAGTGACTTTGAAATTCATTTTCATTGCAACCCTCCTTAAGAGGTTCAGTGTTAGTAAAAGTGACTCAGGTCTATTTGTTGATTTGCCCGTCTGGCCCATGGGCTCAAGGGCCGTCTTTCTGAACTTGTTTTGTCATGTATCAAAGATGGGAAGGACAGAGGGGATTGAGTGGAGGAATTTCCTTATCCTCTGACATCCTTTTGTTTCATAGGACAGTATTCAGGGTAGGAGGAAGAATAAGAGCCCTCTAGTCAAAATGCCAGACTTTTCCACAAGATGGGGTCAGAATGCAAAAGCATTGCAGTGGACGGCTCTTCAAAGGCTAACTCCCTCGAACATCTGAAACGCTGGCCTTTGCTTTCTTTCCCCCTCCAGGTATGAGCCCTGGACCCTCACTTCAACTCTGCATGCCCTGGCTGTGTGACAGAGTCACATCTCAGAGTGATTCTGATTGGTGAATCCTTCCAGTTCCCTGAGCTTTGTCCTGGGCACCTAAACTTGGGGCCAAGAGCATTCCGAGAAATTAAAGTCTTTAAGAAACTCTTGAGTTATTGGAATCCAATTTCCAGCCTGATGGAGGGGCACTCCTGCATGGCTAGAGCTCTGTCATAAAACCCACTGGTGATCCCCCACCACTCCACCCGGAGGCAAGGCACGCGGGATTACTGGTGCGTCAAGGGTTTAGGAATGAGCAGCAGTCAGTTATGTTCTATCTCCAAATGTGTCCAGCTCTTTCAGAATGCAGATTCGGTCTGGGTATTCAAGTCACCTCACTCCTGTCACCGCAAAAAACAAAAACCAAACAGCAACAACAAAAATCCCGAACAAACTCTTGGGCACACGCTATTCCAAGAGAAAAGCACATTTCGCATTTTTGCAGAGAGGAAGAGGAGGACCCACTGGGTGCCCAAAGGCGCGGATCTGTGCCCCTCCCCCAGCAGCCGGATTCCCACCCCCACCCCCGTCCCCGCCCCCCCTCGGCCCCGCCCCTGCCAGTGTCTGAAGCTGGCCGGGGTAGGACTGCAGAGGCCTGAAGGGGCGGGGGGCCGCGCGGAGCGCAGGCTGCGGGCGGAGGCAGCAGCGCGCGCCTTTTTGTGCGGCTCCTGGCCCCTGCTGGATTGGTTCGGTCAGCGTTGCCGTCGGAGTGGGCGGAGCCAGCCGGGCCCAGGGCTTGGAGTCCAGTCGCAGCCAGAAGCGGTCGCAGACGGAGCGCACTTCGCAGCTGCAGGTGCACCTTGGGGCCGCTGCGGGGGGCAGAGCTGCTGGGGGGCTGCTCCTCCTGGACTCTGGGCTCTGGGCTCCAGCTCGACCCCCGCGTTCCCTGCTTCCCATACCCTCGCTAGTGTCTCATTAGAGACTCCTAGCGACCCCCCAGCTCCCTCTCGCCCCACACTGCTTCCATCCCATCCCTTTCCCCAGCTGCAAACTGCCGTCTCTCGCGCCTTCTAGCCCGGAGCTGTGTGGCCATGGGTATCAGAGGGATGCTGCGAGCCGCCGTGCTCCTGCTACTCATCAGGACCTGGCTCGCAGAGGGCAACGACCCCAGTCCTACCCCAAAATTCCACTTCGAGCTCTCCCCTACCGTGCCCGAAGTCATCTTGAACCTCTTCAACTGGTAAGCGGGTACCGCCAGCCTGGGAATGGCGGCGACAGGGACCCGCGGGCGGCCTCTTGGACGGAGCGGGCTGGGGTAACTTGAACCCGGTTCGCCGAGCCCTGGCACTTGGGTCCTGCCTGCCGGCCCCTGGAGGGGGATGGGGTGGGAGTGGGGGTGGCCGATTGAAAGAGAGCTCTGTGCTTCAGCCCACCTGTTACAGCGGCGCCTCATAGAGCCCCGCGTGTGCCCAAACTGCAGCCCTGAGGGTGGGGGGAGGACGGTGCCCTCACCCCAGGGTCTGCCATCTACCGCCCGGGACCAAGGCCCTGGGCAGGTTTTCCCAGTCATATCCATTGGCACCTGTGGGATTGGGGTGGTGGCAGTACAGGTGATGGACAACTCACAAAACAGAGTATAGAGACACCTGTTTGAGTCCGGATTTTAGTCTGTTCCCTGAAGCGCGTGCGTATGTTTGTGTGTGTGGAGCGGTGAGAGACCTTTTCCAATGCCGCAGATAGAAATTATTGACTCAGCCTCATCGGAGCCCAGACAGTGCAATCAGTGGCTGCATAACCGTACAGCTGTGTGGCCTTAGATGGGTGTGCTTTTGTACTTACTCCTGTGAAAACACTTGAAGATTCAACGGTTTTTTTCTGTGTTTGATTTCAAGTTTGGGTCTGCAAATATCTGAAGAGCTGTTAAACAAACAGACTTTACATGTAGCCCATACAAAAATGTGTTATTTGCAGGAGCCACGGATCCTGAGCGCTGTCGTATGGGTAATGTGTGGTACTAAACAGGCGGGAATGCATTGTTTTAATTCGGGAATAATACCTGTGTACACTTTGGAATGATGCAAAGTGAAATTTTGTCATTAAAGATGATTAGAAAAAATTTTTAAATGACAAGCCAGAAATGAGCGTGTATTCAGAAAAAAAGTGGGGGGGTATAGTCTGGCAAGGTTCCAGCAGACAGCCCTGCAATGTCCTCCACCCAACATACCAGACTGCGCTAGTGAACTCTCTCTCTCTCTCTCTCTCTCTCTCTCTCTCTCTCACACACACACACACACACACACACACACACACACTCACACACGCACGCTGATTTGCAGGGACTGATGTTCGTTCCCTGGTCAATGCATCAAAGATCCTAAGAGTCATAGTGAAGCCCAGGGCCTGTTCTCATTCGCAAACCCCTTTTGGGGAAAAGAGCCCCACTGAATGTCTAGGTGAATTGGATGAGCTTCAGAGACTTCTAGAAAGGCCAGCTCTCTGCAGGGCTGAGCTGGGTCCACTTACATGGGCTCACCCAAAACACGTCTAGGCTGGAAGCATATGCTTAGCCAAAGAGATGTCTGTTCCCAGAATACATGTCTTTTTGAGGACAGCCCTTGGGCCCCCAAAATCTAAAATGGTTTGATTGGGTGAGGGTCTTTAATCTCTGCTACATGAGCAAGGCTCTCTCTGCGTCATGTGCCATATGTCAAATCTTAAAAAGCAGAGTTGTATAAACACAAGATTTACATAGACGTGAGAACAAAATGCCCAGTCCTAGCCGACGTAGGGGAAATGTGACTGAGCTGGAGAATGCGAACTGGCTGGCTCAGCTCAGGGGGACACTGGGGGTGGAAGATGACCTTTCCTGAGGCAATCAGATGCCCCTGGAAGGACTCCCACCAACCTGGAAAGCTGCATCCAGGCTGATGGCAAGATGGAGCTTCTTAAGGGGTTGAAGTAATGCATTTATCTCAGGGCTTGAACCTGCCCACTCCCTCCCCTCTCCACTTCCCCTACAGTCTTCCCTCCTCATGCCCCCCTCCTCCCCAATCCTGCCTGGTAACAAGTATCCAGTCTTTGTGCCCCATTCTCTAGATAAAAGCGGAAGGGGGGAGGGGAAAAAGAGTCTGCGTCACTGCTCCGCTTCTGGCTGACTCACTGTAGGGAGGGAGAGGAGCAGGGAGAGATGGGTACATGTATGACCGTACATGTCTGCATGTGTGCAGGAGCAAAGAAGGCCCTGGCATGTTGATACCTGGGGTGTTCTTTGTTGTTTGTTCCCTGAGAAGCAATGTGGCATTTACTGATGACTTCTCTGTTTCAGCAAAAATTGTGCAAATGAAGCTGTGGTTCACAAGATTTTGGACAGGGTGCTGTCGAGATATGATGTCCGTCTGAGGCCAAATTTTGGAGGTAAGACCCGTCCAGATACTAGAAGCCTTTGTGTTAGGTGGGAAAAGAGCTGAGACTGATGCAACGAGACAGCCCCACTCGGGACGCTGACCAGCGGCACTCCCTACCTTCCTATGGCTGTGAAAAAGCTGCGTCAGAGCACTTCCAGGCCCCCAACCCCCAGGCCTTTTGCTCTGCCCAGGCAATTTCCCACTTCTTCGCCTTCTTATGCAAGGGGTCTTTCTGCTCCCTCCCTTACAACAGCCTGAAGTGCGCTCCCTGGTGTGGCTGGAGAAGCAGTAACCACAGACAAAACTGCTGGGTCTCACAGGCTCTCCAGTTTTCCACTACATCTATGGGAGGGGCACACATCCTTCTACTTGATCACACATTCTTTGCGCCGTGGACACTTGCAAAGTGATTAGCTAGTTCAGCTAGTTCAAAACTAAGGGCATGGTCTTCTCCGTCTAGTTTACTTTTCCCACCGGGGTCCCAGGCACTTCCACCTCTGCCACCCCTTCCCAAAGCCTTCAGCTCCCACCAAGTTCAGTTCATTCAACACACTACAGTCAGTGTGATCTTTATAAATCCAGCCCGATCACCTCAGGAACTTTTGATGGCATTATTTAAGTGCCAAGTATAATCCAAACTCCTTAGCCTCACACTCAGACCTCAAGCACAGAGATGAGAAATGACAAGGAAACTGAAACAGGAAGCCCATAGATCAGTTTCTCCTTTAATTCCTGCCTGTCTCCACCCTCAAAAGGGTGACTGGGCTCAATCACACAGCTTTAAGGGACAAGCAATCTGCCACCCAGGAAACCTAGACCAAGGACAGACAAAAGGAAGGGGGTACGAAATAGAAGTTAGTCACATTTCAGCTCAAAGGAAACAGAGAAAGAGCTAAAAATCAGAGTGGCTAAGTTGGAAAAAGCACTCCACTTCCTGCAGGTGGTAGAATTAGACACCTACTCTAGAGAGTTAATGAATGCTAATGGTTCACATTTGCACATATGAATAGAGGTCTTCCGAATACACAGTGCCTCCACGCTAAAGGGCACACAGCCAGTGAGGTCTACAGTGTAGTAGACCAGTGTGGGGCTCTGTGATTTGTCTGGAGAGCCACCTGGAAAACCAAAGCCCCAAGCTTTGGAAGTGGGACACTTAACTGGTGTCGCCTTTGCTGTATTGCTCCCTCTCAGTGTGGGGACAGAAGGTACAGTCCTGGATCCAAGGTGAGTGTGCACTGGGCCTTAGAAAGCTGGAGTGGAGAGGGCAGAAGGAAGGCTCTTTCAGTGTGGGGATTCAGATGCTAGGGCACAGCCAGCACCTTGATGTGTGACACTGGTTTTGGAACTGCTGCACCAAGCTCTGGTGGCTGTCAAGGAAGTAGCTACTACACTTTCTCCTTTCCTCATTTTCACGTTTCTCAACAAAGGCTGACCAACAGCCATTCAAGTACACCAAGTACACCCTTTCCACTGTTTCAGGTTGCCATCTCCACAGACATCCAGGGCCAGGGGGACGGAGCAGGGGCAAGGACCAGCCTCTGGGGATTATCAGGTGTGACTGGTCCACAGTAGCTCCAAGGCACCTCACCACCTTCTTTTGAGCTAACTTGGATTTATTTACACCCAACGCCTAAACTCCTAAGTTACACTAAGCTTTATGGGCGTGTAGACCTGGGGCATA
Source organism: Zalophus californianus (assembly GCF_009762305.2). Taxonomy (NCBI): domain Eukaryota; kingdom Metazoa; phylum Chordata; class Mammalia; order Carnivora; family Otariidae; genus Zalophus; species Zalophus californianus. The sequence goes on along the minus strand of NC_045612.1, from coordinate 2,768,642 downwards.
TGAGAAAAGATGGGGTCCCTGGTGAAGGTGGCAGAGCAAGGACAGTGCAGGACCTTCTAGCATTTAGAGAGAAGGAGGCACTATTGCTCTGTCCGGGACTGTTATATGGGCTGGGGTGGGGGGGTGCCAATCAATGGGACACGGGGTCAGGGGTTTCAGGGTTGGGGTTAGCCAGGACTCCCTTTAATGCCTCCCACTAGACACAAAATCAAATTCCCCTCTGTCTGAAGTGAAATAGAGATTCAAGGACACACACACACACACACACACACACACACACACACACACACACACACACCACATACAGAGGCCTCACCTGACTGTTGTCAGGTTCGGTGGGTCAGTAATGAGGCTGTGGGAGCCTTATTACTTCCTTGAGAGGAGGAGGAGGAAGGGCCAGCTGCTTCTTTCTGGGCAAGAGAAGTGGGATTCCACAGTGTTGCCAAAGGCAGGTCCTTGAGGACTTCACCTAGTTCAGCCCCTGGCCTGACATAGGTATAGAGTGAAGGAATGAGGGGGACATCGCCATCATTCGTTCATTTATCTGTTCTTCCTCTGGGACTCTGGTGGCTGCTAGGGACGGCAAGGACTTAGGGTAGCAAAATTTCCAAGAGGGAAATTTTCTTTCTGCCTTCCTGAGCCCATCAGGAGGGATAACAACAGGATGTGAGGCTGAGGCCATCATCCCAGAGATAGAATTTAGACACCTTATCTGGAAATTTCTTGTTCCCCTCCATGGGATACCTTGGCTAAACTCTCATAAGGTGTCCCCGCTAGATGGGTAAATTAGAAAACAGTCCCAGGTCTCCTTCCTCCAGGCTACATCCCCAGGCCAGGCCTCGTAGCTTGGTGAGGGAAGTGTGGACTGCATTTCAGCTCCCACATACCCCTTCCACTGAGGGCCCTTGAACAGGACTATGTCCTGGCCCTTTAGGGTTCAGGTCCCCCAGGAGTCCACTGTAAGGGATGGGGTTGCCTGAGTAGCACAAAGTGGTCCAAGATGAGAAGTCTGATCCAAGAGTGAGGTGGGGGCGGGGAGGGCTGCATGGCCCCTCTAGGGCTTGTTGCCTGCTTAACATACTTTTCACCCTCTAAAGGCATGTAAGGAGCCTGAAAGGCTATAATAAAGAACTACATTTCTAGAAACCCCTGTCACTATGTATATTGCTGGAGTCTGGGCCCATTCACTTCTCAGCTGCCATTCGTATGCTGATGCCCAATTCCATGTCACTGCCTGAAACATTGGGGTAGGAATGATGCTTTTCCCTCTTGGCAGCTCAGCTTCTGGGCTATCAGCCTGCAGTGAAGCCAGCAGGCTAAATTGCAAGTGTCATGCATTTATGTCATGCATGTTCCCATAGCAGCAGTTTGGCGTAATACATATAGAATAATGGCTTAGCTGTGGGGCTAGGTAAATACAGCTCTCAGCCAATAGGAGACAACAAAAAGTGTTTTGCCACAGCACTTTAGAGTTTACTACATATTTTCAAATCCATTATCGCATTTGAGTGGGCAGTGCTAACACCTAGGACTGAAAAAGAAAGCCAGGAGACAGAAAGACACTCAGACACACATTCAGTCACACTCACATCTTAACATACACAGACACCCTCACACATGCACTCACAGGAACAAACTCACAAATTCATTCACTCATAAATTCAGTATACACACTTACCTACACTCACATGCACCTGCTCACGTATTTATACATGCTCACACATCTATGTACATATGAACATGTGTACACATGCACATACACACATGAACATGTTCTCACAAACACACTCAAAAATGTATTCATACACAGGGGTGCCTGGGTGGCTCAGATAGCTAAGTGTCTGACTTCCACTCAGGTCATGATCTTTGGGTCCTGGGATCAAACTTCCTGCTCGGCAGGGAACCTGCTTGTCCGTCTCCCTCTCCCTCTGCCCCTACCCACCACTCATGCTCTCTCTCTCTCAAATAAATAAATGAACTCTTTTAAAAAATGTATTCATACACACAGACATATTCACATGCTTATGCTCCCACATTCACTTATACTCGCACTGCCAAATTCCCTTATATACATACAAAGATGCACACACGCATGCTTGGATAGTCACACACATGGACATACATATTAACATGTTCACACATTCATTCATACAGATAAATAACTCATATTAACCCACATGCAAAAAATGCTTACACACGTATACTGATATGCACATGCTTATACATGCACATTAACATGATTGCATGCAAACAGGCTAATGCACTCACTCACATAGGAGCTTGCTCACACACGTGAACATACTCACACAAACATGTCCACCTATTTACCAGCTTACACAAACATGCCCATATATGAACAGGCTCACACATCAACACACATCCACATCCACATGCACACACTCACATTAACATGCTCACACATTCACTCATACCTGCACAGTGACACATTAACACACATGAATATGCTCATGGACTCGCTTGTACATCAGCATGGTCACACATTCAATTACACACAAACACTCGTGTACACTCATATTTAATCACACACAAACATGCTCACACATCCACTCAAGCACATAAAGGTGCTTATATACACTCAGACACCCACATATATAAGTGTGATGAGTGTGAGTATGTAAACATGATCACTAATCACATTTATAACTTGCATACAAATAAGGTCACACACACAAACATAGTCACACAACGAACGTGCTCACTCACACTGACTGTAAGTCACACACTCAAAATTTCACTTACATTCCCAAACATTCAGTCACACAAACACTTTCATTTACACATTCCCTCCCACATGCACTTAACATGCTCACACACAGACTTACACATGAATATGCTCATACACACGGACACACAGACACATCCATCCAGTACACAAACATACATAACGCTCATGTAAAAGCATCTTTAACATACAAACATGAACATGCATTTACTCACACGTGGACCTGCTTACAAATACATTCACAGGTAAACAGGCTCACATAGACAACCCACATATTTACTCCCACACCCAGGCAGTGTGGCTCCTGAGGCCATGCTTCATCATACCCTGCATCTAATAGTGTCTTCCTGTGTTGTAGGTGCCCCTGTGCCCGTGGGAGTATCTATCTATGTCTCCAGTATTGAACAGATCTCAGAAATGACTATGGTAAGTGTGCCAGCTTCAGCCATGGGCCTGGGAACGGGGAACATGGGGCAAGGAGCAGGGTCATAAGCCAACTCCAATTGTTCTGACTTGCAACAGAGCCCACATAAATGAACATGGTAGGTTTTGGAAACTACAGCCACCTGGAACAAAAAATAAATAAATCCAAATGAGTTATAAACCTAAAGGTTAAAGGCTTATGAAGTTTTTAAAGGAGAATATAGATTACTGTGTTTGTGGTAGGACTTCTTTAAAAAGTCATAGAAAACAGAAGCCATAAAAAGAAATACTGGTAATTTCACCTATATTAAAATTCTATCTAGAGGCACCTGGGTGACTCAATCAGTTAAGCATCTGCCTTCAGCTCGGGTCATGATCTCGGGGTTATGGGATCGAGTCCCATCTCAGGCTCCCTGCTCAGTGGGGAGTCTGCTTCTCCCTCTCCCTCTGCCCCTCCCCACACCTGGTGCTCTCTGTCTCAAATAAATAAATGAAATCTTTTAAAAAATTCTATCTAGCCAAAACTTCTAGAACTTCTGTTTTGCCAGACAAATAAAACCAGTATAAAAGGATAAGTCAGAGTGGACTAAGATATATGCAACAGAAAGAACTGCTATTGAAAATATACACAATTCCCGTGAATTGATAAGAATATTTATTTATTTATTTATTTATTTATTTATTTATTGGAGAGAGAAAGAGCATAAGCAGGGGGAGCTGCAGGCAGAGGGAGAAGCAGGCTCCCCACTGAGCAGGGAGCCCGATGTGGGACTCGATCCCAGGACCCCGGGATCATGACCTGAGCCAAAGGCGGCAGCCGCTTAACCGACTGAGCCACCCAGGCATCCCAATAAGAATATTTTTAAAACAATAGAAAAATGTTTAGAAAATTTGAACAGGAACGTCACTTTTGTGAAGAAAATCAAGTAGCAGATGGACATGTGTAAATATGTTTGACTTTATTATTAATCAGTGAAATGCAAAATAAGACCAGAGCAAGAATCCATTCCATACCCACCAGAGTGGCAAAAGTCAAAAGTCAGACCATACCAGTGTTGGCCAGGCAGGAGCGTTGAGAACTCTCATCTGCCCTTGGTGAGGGGGTAAAGTGGAACTTTCATGTCATTATTTTTCTTTCATGTTGATTTTGGTGCATATTGTGTGTTCACATAGTAGTATATACATAGTATATTCACGTGAGAGAATATTCTCTCCAGTGCAAGTGAGCAAATTTTAATTACAGACATCAACATGAAGGAATCTCACAAATAGGATTTTGAGTGAAAGAAACAAACTAGGAATACATACAGTATAATTCCATTTGGAAGAAAAATTTAAAAATAGGTCCAAGTAAGCAATATGTTCCCTAGAAATACAGACATAGAAAATAAAACTCTAACAAAAAGCAACAGAGCTATTATCATTAAAATCTAAGATAATGGATACTGCTGGGAGGTAGATGTGGGGAATATGTTCTGGAAGAAATACATTGATACTTGAAAGTTATTGGTAATATTTCATTTCTTAACCTGGATTTTAATTACATGAAGCTCAGTTTATTCTTAACATTTAACATTCTTACATGTTCCAATATTCATCTATATTTGGGATGTATTTTTTACACCTGCACGCGCGCGCGCACGCACACACACACACACACACACACACACACACACACACACACACTTTGAGTATGGAGAGCTGGACAACCCCACTTATGACTGGGAGTTACCTTTCTCTCCTCAGGACTATACGATCACGATGTTTTTTCATCAAACCTGGAAAGATCCACGTTTAGCATACCATGAGACCAACCTGAACTTGACCCTGGACTATCGGATGCTGGAGAAGTTATGGGTCCCTGACTGCTACTTTCTAAATAGCAAGGATGCTTTTGTGCATGATGTGACTGTGGAAAATCGCGTGTTTCAGCTTCACCCAGATGGAACAGTGCGGTATGGCATCCGGTGAGTTTCCCCAGGGGCTTGAGGACCATCCTGGCAGGCTTCCTTCTTCCCCCTGAGTATCCCACGAATGCACTATAAGGGATGCACGAAGGACCCTGTTGCTGTCTGGCACTGCCCCCTCACCCATCCTATCCGGTAGTCAAAGGGAAACCCTCAGAGGTTTCCACAGCCACCCTCGGCTGTCCTGCCCCCACACCTTGCCCCTCCTTCAATCCCTAACTTAAATGCCCTCTTTGTCAAGACACCCTCCTTGATTTTCTCAATTCGAAGAGCTCTCCCTCCACCTTAGCATTGTATACATTCTGTTATTTATCTTTACTTCTTTTCTCTCCCATGATGTGAGGGAGGGAGACAAATGAATGCTGAGGGAGGGGGCCCAATCTCTGTCGTTGGTCATATCTGCATCATGCAGGGGGCCCAGGGCGTGCAATATATGTCTGTTGTCTATGGCTCCGTACACATGGGATACACACATGCTGGAAATCCTCCCTGGTTTATTTATAGTCACTGAGGCTCTCCTCACAGCATCATCTCTTACAAACTATCTCTTAAGACAAGCATAAGAGATAAGCGTAGCTCAGAAAATTTCTCCAAGAGGTGGTTGCACCAGGGTTCAGCCCCTGTCTCTGAGTCTCTCTTTCTCTGGGGTGTGCTCCTGCTCTATCCCTTTGTTTCTCTCTTCTTTCTCCATGGTCCAAGGTGCTAGAGTGAAAAAAACAACAAAGCTTGCAAGGAACAAGGTCACCGGTCATACTTGTTTCATTTAAAGGGGGCCTCAGCTAGGGTGCCCGGGTGGCTCAGTCAGTAAAGGGGGCCTCAGCTGATAAATGCTGCGTGGAGGATTCATGGAAGGGACACACGCACACACACACACACACACACACACACACACACACACCCTACCCAGTGTACAAAATGGAAATCACTTCAAGGGTTGAAAGGGACAAGGCCTAGTCTCCCTTCTATGTGGTGGGTCACTTCCACTTCTGCAGCTCCTCCGAGATCCTTCCTCAGATTCCTCTCACAGACCCACCATGTGGCAACTTGAAGCCCCTGCCCAACACTCCACACCCCACCTTAGATATGTTAATACCTCCTGCACATTTATACCTACTGCTGTCATTTTGCTCAGCCCCAGTAGCCTATGTGCATAGGCAGATACACAGAGACGAGAGCGCTGTGGGAGCAGGCCCCGCAGCCAAAGGTGGGCCTGGGCTACAGCTCACATCCATACCTGCATACCACATACGGGCACTCCACGTTGGATTGGGCACCTCAGCCGCTTCAGTGTAGCACCACTTCCTATCGACAGCCTCGCTCCTTCTTCAGCAAGAAGGTCCACTTTCTGTCCCTCCATCCAGTTTCCTCAAGGGCCCTTCCCATCCTGCTGCCCTGAGGTTTCCTGTCAGACCTCTTGGTTTCTCTGTCACATACACATTCTCTCTTTCCTCCTACACAACTGTGACCCAGCTTTCCTCTAGGAGGAAGGAAAGGAAGAGGAAAAAGAGGGAAAGAAAAACTGGAGGGAGGAAAGGAAGACCCAGTTCGAGTGTAGGCAGTTCGGGAGAGTGTTAGGTGGGTCAGTATGTGGAGTACCTCTCAGTTTTCTCAGGAACGGTTGCTTGCCTGGACTTGACTCACTTTTCCCTTCCTTTTGCTTTTCCTCTGCAGACTTACCACCACAGCAGCTTGTTCCCTGGATCTGCAAAAATTCCCTCTGGACAAGCAGACCTGCAAGCTGGAAGTGGAGAGCTGTACGTATATCTCCCAAGGCCCCTTCTTTCCTACCTGGGGTCACAGTCATCCAGAAACCAAAGGCAGAGTAGACAGTGACAGGGAGGGCATCATACCCCTACTCCCTCCCTCCCCATTCTCTCTCTGTTCAGTAGATGAACAGACAGACAGAAGTATATACAAAACGTCTGGGAGAAGGTGGCCTTTCATGTGGTGAATAGTCAGTCCTCCGGGGAAATTGTACTTTGCTATTGGGAAATTATGTACAAGCTAGTGGGTAGGAGCACATCTCTTTGCTCTGTTTTCTTTCCTGGCTAAGAAACTCCAAAGTGAGAATTCCCTTTCCAAGTGCCCCTCTCCTCTGTGCTCAGACTCAGAAAACCTCAAAGGTGCCCCAAGAGTGCAGGTTCCGACCATCCTTTGGTTTCCACAGCCTGCTCTGGTGTGAAATCTGCCTATGTCAGCTTTCTCAGACTGACTCTGTTTCTTTCCCTCTCCCAGATGGCTACACGGTTGAAGACATTGTATTATACTGGGAAGGCAATGGGAATGCCATCCAGGGGACTGGGAAGCTGCACATTCCTCAGTTCAGCTTCCTGGGAAAGACAATGACTAGCAAAGAGGTGTTTTTCTACACAGGTGGGTCTGATCTTCTCTCCCATTTCGTCTTTCTTTTGTTTTTTTTTTTTAAAGATTTTATTTATTTATTTGACAGAGAGAGACACAGCGAGAGAGGGAACACAAGCAGGGGGAGTGGGAGAGGGAGAAGCAGGCTTCCCGTTGAGCAGGGAGCCCGACGGGCTCGATCCCAGGACCCTGGGATCATGACCTGAGCCGAAGGCAGACGCTTAACCGACTGAGCCACCCAGGCGCCCCTCGTCTTTCTTTTGTACCCTTGTACGTTCCTGGACACCTGTCTGCCTTTGACCTCTACACTCTCTGTTGCCTCCTCTCCTATTTCCTTCTGGCTCTAGACACTTTCCAAAACCCCCTTCAAATGAGGAAACGGGTGTGGAAGCACTTGGCCAAGTTTGACCCTCTACAGGTGTAAAATGTTCATGCTCTTCCTGATAAAAACAGGCCCCCTCTCGTGAGCCAGCCTCCCCCGCCTGCCCCCCGTTTGTCACTTTGAAGTATTTACTATATCTCCCATTTCAAATCTCCAGTTGACATGAAACAAGGAAGGAAGGAAGGAAGAGAGAACAGACTTGCCATGCCATATGGGCCTACTGATATGCCATTGTCACGGCAGGCAAATAGGGTCAGATTGGCAGACTGCCCAGGCTGGAATATTAGGGGCTTCCCCTCCTCCATCCTGTACTTCACCCTGAAAATCCCCTCAGCCCTGCGACCCTAATAGCAGGATGTCTCCTTGCCAGGTTCCTATGTGCGCCTGATACTGAGGTTCCTGGTCCAGAGGGAAGTCACCAGCTACCTTGTGCAGATCTATTGGCCTACTGTTCTCACCACTGTTGTCTCTTGGATATCGTTTTGGATGAACTATGAATCTTCTGCAGCCAGGGTGACAGTTGGTAGGTCCTGTCCTCATCCCAGGGAGGAACTTGGATCATCTTGCTCAGAAAAAAAAGTCGAGAGTAAGAGAGGAATACTTGGGGTGGTATGTGACTGCACGGGCAAGGAAGCAATATGGTGCCTGCCCAGCAGGCATTTATCCAGGGGCTTAGCCAATGCCCAGCAGAGAGACTGATACTGCAGACAAGTGTGAAAAAAACATCAGGGCTGGGATCTTGGTATGTTGGACCCAAAGTATCAGAATGCATTATTTGCTGGATACATGAACGAACACTGATCAGAAATGCAATACAACAAACGCTGATTAAGCAACATATCAAAATGCCCATCAAAGTGGCAGTAGAGGGCTTCCAGAGAAGCTGCCCTCAGTGAGTATCTGGGGGAATACTGGGACAGATACTGTGAGATGCCAAAGACGGAAATGACCCAGGTCTTGTTGGCTAAAACTGCACCCAAAAAGTCTTGCTCAAGCTGCATTTTCAAGACTTGTAGGAGGCAGAGGCATAAGACTTGTCATTCACCAAAACAGGAAATTGCTATTAAAAGGCACAGGGGCCCTAAAAGGGGACTAAGTCAAAGGGTGCCTAGGGGCAGGAGCTGTGGGGAAATAGAGTCACAGAGAGACAGGAGGAGTGACTTGAAAAGACCTTGAAGTTCCAGTTTAAGCAGTTAGAACTTCATGTCCAAGCAATGGGGAGAACCAGAGGGTTTTGAGCAGTACCAGGGAGGGGCCTAGAGAATCAGCTCCCAAGTTTATCTGGTCCCAGTGTGCCCCACATCCAGGTCTGGTTTTTCCCTCACCGTCTTTGGGGCAGACTCCTCAGCCTCTTTCTTGAGGAGCACATGTCGGACTAAACCTTCAGTATTTGTGTAGTATTTTAAAGGCTCACAAACCTTCCTGAGGGACATGATCTAGAAGAAAGCCTATGTGCTGGAAGGCAAAAGAGGCTGGAGGTATAAGTCCCACTGTGAAACCATAGCTAGAGATTTTGGACTTGATCCTAAGAGCAATGAGAAAGTCATGGAACCATCAATGCATGGGCTGGGTGTAGAGCTGGGGAGGAAGAGCAAAGAGAGCACTTGAGCGAAGTCCCCAGGCCTAGAGAACTGAAGGCCTTTTGCTGAGGGCCCTCCCCACTCCAGAGATGATGGTTGCTCCCTTCCTGTGGGATGTGGGCCTGATGGCTTGCCAAGAACTTCAGCCACCTGAGGAGGCTAACCCTGTGCCATGTTCTTTATAGGTCTGACTTCAATGCTTATCCTGAATGCCATCAACTCACATCTGCGGGATAAACTCCCCCAAGTTGCCTGTATTAAGGCCATCGACATCTATATGGTCGTATGCTTCTTCTTCGTGTTCCTGTCCTTGCTGGAGTATGTCTACATCAACTATCTTTTCTACAGCCGAGGAGGATCCCGGCGCAACCAAAGGCGACGCAGGAGAGCCCAAAGAGTCATGGCCCGCTACCGCTACCGGGAAGTGATGCTGCAGGTTTGGCTTTTTGATTAACAGTCAGCTTTCCCTGATTAGGGATTGGGCACCTTCTTAAGCCTAAGCTTAGCCCTTGACCCTTTCACATTTCTTAGTTCCTTTAATCCTCGCACAACACACGCACATCAGATAGCAAAGAAACAGAACAATTTATCCTCACTCCTTTATAGGCCAAATCATTGCCGCAAGGTCACAAGGCAGTGAGTGGCAGAACTAGATTTTCCCAGACCTTTTGACTTCAAATCCTGTCCACTTGGCATATTTTCAAGGGCAGGTGAAGGAACCAGAGAGAAAAGGAGCACAGGGAGGCTGAAAGGAAGAGAAAGACACCAGAGGGGTTAGCCTACCCCTCCTTCCTTTGCTCTTTCAATTCCCAAAGCCATGCTGAGGCTTCTGTTGCCGGCAGTACATTAATGTCCAGCAGTGCCCCCTTCCTTCCCAGGAAGCCCAGCCACATCTGCCTGAGGAGGCCTGGCCTCCATGCAGCCACCGTGGATTTCCCTTACGTGCTAACAGCCTCTTGTTCCTGTTCCTCAGCCCCTTGCACACCGGAGATCCCAGGAAGAGATGATTCTGTCAGTGGAAGAGATCAACAGTCACACTGCAAGTGCTGATGAGGAAAGCCCTCTCCCTCTTCCTCCCTCCCCACCACCAGTGCTTATTCATGTAGGATATGAACCTCCTGACTTCAGAAATCTATCTACTATCTCCCTGAAGGATGACCAGGTTAGCATAGAAGATGAAAGTGACTCTCTTTCCTCCAGACCAGTGCAGGCCTGCCTGGCAAGCCTAGAAAGCCTCAGCTCTTTGATCTCCATCCCAGAGCAGGCCCCACTGGCTACCTCAGAAAGCCTCAGCTCACTATCTTCTCTCTCAGAGCAGGCCTGGCTGGCCTCTAGAGAAAGCCTGAGTGATCTCCCCTCCACCTCAGAGCAGGCCCTGCCCAGCTATGGCATTCGCTTTAATGGTTCTGAGATTGATGACAGTGTTATTCCTACTGAAATCCGCAACCGTGCTGACGCCCATGGCCATGCTGATACCCGTGACCCGGAAGACCCTGAAGAGAACTCGAGTTCAGATGAGAGCCATGGCCATGGCCCTAGTGGGAGGCATCTGCTTGCCTATAGTCACAGGTGTGTGCAGGAAGCAAGCTGCAGCCTTGATGAGATCCGTAGCAACCTTAATGAGATTCGTAGCAACCTTGATGAGATCCGTAGCTTGCCTGATGACATCAGAGTTGAGAGCGGCTACCTTGACCTTGAGAAGCAACTCAGGTGTGATCTTAACAGTACCTGGAGCCTTAATGTTGACGATTTTGTGGGCTTTGACCAAGGCAAGGACAGTAACTCAGAGTCTGATGACAGTTGCCCCCCGAGTCCTGGGTGCTCCTTCAGTGAAGGATTCTCCTCCAAGCTCTTTGACCCTGACTATGTCCCTAAGGTTGACAGGTGGTCCCGGACCCTCTTTCCCCTTGCCTTTGTGGTGTTCAACATTGTCTACTGGGCATATCATATCAATTAGTCCCAGAGTGCCCCTTTCATGGTTCCTCTTGATTCCGTTTTGCCTCCTTTTCTTGGTTCATTTTATTTTGTGGTTATTTGGGCAGTTGAATTAGTTCTGCCTTTGTCTTTATAAACATGAGGTGGGAAGTAGTTGAAAAGGATGTGTTCTAGCTGGAAGGAAAGGGATTGAGGAGGACTTGGAGGTAAATAGCACATTGATTTTCCTTTTTTGCTAGAAGACTATCACCTTTTCAAAGACTTCTAATATCTATGAAGCACAGAAAAGCCCCTGGAAATGTTTGGAGGACAAAACCAGGTTGACAGACAGAGGAAGGATCCAAGCCCTGCGCATAAACATTTATGAGGGTTTTTCTGCCGCCCACCATGTGTTGAATGTTCTTTTTCATTACTTTTTTTTATTGTTTTTCCCTCCTAAGAATTTAGTCCTTGCTCACCCCCTGATTAAGGTTTTACAGGAGAAAGTCAAGCTGGGCTGGGCAGGGGTACACAGGGGAAGCACTAGCCATGGCTTGAAAGTGCAAGGGGCTGGCTCTAGGGAACTTGGGGAAATCTCTTCCCCACTATTGTTTTCTGTTGTATTTCGAGTGTGGTGTTGTGGTGTGGGGGTTGGGAGTGGAATGTGGGTGGGTAGGGGTACTGAGTGAGACGTCAAAGTGAGAGATCATGTTTCCAGCAGGAGCTTGCAGGGGGTGATGAGGTCAAGTTGGAGATTCCCAGATTGAACTGGCATCTTTGGAGGGATTGGAACTTCTCTTGTCTATAATTCTGCTTCACAATTCTTGACAATACAGACTGGGTACTGGGTACGTCTGTCTAGGTCAGATGCTGACTTGATCACTAGTCACAGAGCAAGCACTTGCTGAATGAAGACTAGGGTCAGGAAATTTCTGACTTGCTATTTCATCTCCTGGTCTAGAACAGCAGACGAACAATTGTTGTGAATCTCTATAGTAATCCTGTGTGTCTAGTGCATAGCAAATGTCAACAAGCTCACTGACCCATCACATTGTTATGCCCTCACAGGAGCCCAGTAAGCCAGGGAAGGCAAAGCACTTGTCCCCAGTGATCCAAGGGGAAAAAATGGAGCTTATGTATCATGCTTAAGGATGATAAGTGGTAGAAGTAATAAGGTAGTAAGGTAGTAAGTGGTAGAGCCACTCCACTTGCTCTTCTTTCTTCTTATCCTCTTAACTCTCTCAACTAAAGTACTCCCCTTTCTCCTCCCCTCTTTACAAATGGGGGTGCTCCATCAGGTTCTGCTTCTTTGCCAGGCCCCAGACCTCATTATATAGCACCTGGAACATCTCTGCAGGAAGTGGCCAGTGACCAGCCAGTGAGTGTGAACCAAGCACATGGAACATGGGTACTGTCCACCCAGTGGGGCCACTAAGGGAAATAGAAAGTAGCCTGCACTCCAACTTTCCTAGCAGCTCCACCTCATTAATGGAGGCCATGGGGGAACAAGACTTGCCAAGCACTCAGCCTATGTTTCTCCTTCCTGCCTAGGCAGCCTCTCCTGCAGCCCCTCAGCCACCTACCCTTTTAACTGTGTCTCTGTTTGTGTTTCTGTGTATAGCTGAGTGCATGTGTGGGTCAAAGTAATTCTGTATGTACATACAACCATTTGAGAAGCTGTGCAGCTCTATGTATATCGATGTAAATTATATTGGTGTGTATAAGAGTGTATATATAACAACGTGTGGATGCATGTTTGTGTGTGCACACCCCTGTGAAAGAGTGTGTGTGCTTGTGTGTACACACATGGGTATATGCTATGTGTGTATGAGAGCATATGTGCATACCCATGTTTATTCATCTGATTTGAATGAGTGTGAAAGGAAATACACCCGAAAGCATATGTATTTCCTGTTGGTGCCTCTTCTAGAACCACCTGAATTCCTTTGGCCTGTTCTCACCTAAGTGGGGGGCCATATTTGGCCGGGCTGGTTAACTGACTGTTTCTTTCCAATTCCCTGTTCCAGGGGGCAGTGTCTCCCGGTCCCCAATCACTCTTCTCCTCCTTCCTCCACCCATCTGTGCTGTCTCCTGGACAGAAGACACAGGAGAAGTGAATGTAGTCCCAGGAAGTGACAATTTAGTGCCTTGAGATAGGAAGTGCTCAAACATGGGATAAGCTGGGAGTGCAGAGCATTTTGCTTTGTCCTGAAACGACATGTTTGAGTAACAAAGGCAGGGTTTGGGGGGGGGGGGGCGGTGCCTTGAAGATGCATTAAGAACAGATATATGATGTAGACAATGGGTGGGGAAAGCTAAAGGACTAGAGAGGGACTTGTATATAGCCTTTATAACTCATCCCCTTGTTGCAATCACATTGTAAGCCTGACGCGTGTGGGGGCTGAAGGCAGCCAAAAGCATGTGGGTGATGTGAGGAAATAGCCCAGGGTATCAACTGCAGCACTGGATGCAGAGAACCAAAGGTGTTTGGGAGAGGGCTGCAGGCATGGACAGTGGGGGTGGGCCCTTTCGGGGGCAGGAGCACTGTAGTAACCCATCCTGCATCTTGGGATGGCCTTGGATTTGGAGTCCAGAACTCCCTCCTCCCACCCACTCCAGGGAAAGGGATCATCAGAGGGGTGAGAGGATTGACCAAGGAGAGAGGGGCAAAGGAGCCCCAGGGTGTGACTACCTATATCAGCCCAGCTTGCCATCTCTCTTCTTTTCTATACACACAGCATACAAATACAGCCTCCTACACATACACACCCACTGAGACCTACACAGTCACGCACACATGTACGCACATGTGGGCACTCACTGTCAGCACCAAGCAGAGGTATACACAAACACGTGCACACTCACAGCCACATATATATTCACACGCACAGTCACACACGATTACCCTCATATTCGTGTGCATGCACACACGCAAACTTTTAAAACAGCTAAAAATTTTAAAAGTTGCCACTGGAATATCTAAGATTGCCTCTCTCTTTCTGGACATCCCTCACAGAAAGATCCAGGTTGGGAGGAGAGAAATGACCCCCATATCTGAGGCTCCCATCATGACTATTGAAAGACTTGCTTCCTGGAGCCTGAACGTTGGTTGATTGATTGGGATTTGGGTTTCCAGAACCCTGGGGGGCCTTCGAGCCCTGTGGGAAATCAGCCGTTTATTTGGGGTGATGTCATACAAAGAGATTGGAGCAGTGGGGACCAGAAAGTGAGTTTGAAGATGTGTCTCGCAGCAATGCACAGGAAGGCTTCGAGCACAGAAGAGGGGCAGAGAGGCCAGTTGTAAATATCTCTGTAGATCCATATAGCTAGATAAAAATATTTATACCTTAAAAAGAACATCTTGCCCTAAAGTGCTGCAATGAGAGCAGTTGAACTCGACTGCAACTCACACTGTGTGAGGTTATGTGTCAAGGTGAGGTGGAGGTTTGGCAATGACAGCTTTGCTAAAATTTGAACCTTCTGAGTTTGTCATGGACTTGGTCGTTTTAGCCTGAAAATTGCCAGATCTCCCCTTGTTGTGTTCTGTGTGTGTTCTGTCGTCAGCGTCATTGTTGAGCCCCATCCTCAGCTAGTTGCCTACATCCCGTCCCACCCCTCACCTGGCACCAAATAACTCTGCAAGTGCAGAGCATCCGGCAGGGCACTATTAGGGTTCAGCCCACAGAGACATTCTCAGCCCCAGCCAATCAGAGAGTGCTTGTGGTTAGATAATTTGGAGCTCGGGCCGAAGGAAGGGTCTTGTTGAGTCTGGGATGGAGCAACCCTCACTTCACTTTTCTACCTACCTTTCCTCTTCCTCACATGGGCCATCCCATTAACTTTCCCCCCAGAATTCCTTCTCCACCACCACCACAGGAAGGCTACCTTCCGTCTCTTCAGAGTGGCATTTTGTTCCAAGGACCTGTGCCTTTACAGAGATAACGGATGATCTGTTGGGTCTTACTGGAGCTTGTAAAATGTATTCTTACAATCTGTGTCATCTTGTTAATAGCAAGGCTGTAATGTCTTTGCATATTTAGAACTGAGCTTTGCTGAGACTGTGGCCATTCCTAATGAGGTTTCTTTATTCTGTACATAAAAGAACTAACCCTTTGAGCTATTAACTAATGAATGCATTTGCTAAGCTATCAACCTGCATGGTACCTTGCCGTGGTAATGAGCATCAAAGGAAATCGTGACTTGTCCTACTGAAAGTGCAGTGTGTTTGTGTTTGTTGTGTAGTGTCCTGTGATCAATATGAAATCTCTATTATCAGTGTTGGGTTTTCGGGGGGGGGGAGGGCGTTACAGTGTCTCTCTGATATATTTCAATTATAAAATAGCCCCAGTTGGTCAGGGTCACCTCTGTTAATTCAACATGTGTGAGACTTTGCACCCACTCTATCTTGCCGGACTGTATCCCTGGGGTCAGGAGTCATCAGCAGAACTGAAGGTACACTGAAGTGTAGTGAAACTGGCTGTGGTGCTTGACTTTGGACAGTGCCAGAGAATTCTTCAGATAGGCAAAGCAGTGCCTTTCTGAGGCAGATGAAATACAGTAAAACCACAAACATGGAGGTCTTCAAGGAGACCAAGAGAGGAGGAGGACCAAGACCCACGTGTCTTACTGGCCTGACCTGCAGAAGGGTGCAGAACAGCAGAGACCCCCCCCCAAGATGACCCAGTTCCCTCTTTGTCCTCATTCAATGTACATTTTTGCATGAAAAAGACCTTGACCGGGCTGGACTTCAAAGAAGGAAAACATGAAGAAACATAAAATTATGCTTCTGAAAAATATGCTGGAATAAAGGTTTATAAATAGTCAAAAGGAGAAAATAAATATATATAATGGCAAATACACTTACCGGTTGTTTGTGTTTCCTCTCTGTCTGATTGGAAAGGAGTTCCACCTGGGCGCCAGGAAGCCTCTGGTTTCCACTGTTCACCTTAGCCTCCCCAAGGCTTTGCACATTGACCTACTCATACCCTAAGATATTTGAATCCGTGGTTTTCAAGCAGAGTGGAAAATAGTAATATACAACTGAAAATTACTTTACACTTTCACACAAGCTATTTTAATCATTTAAAACAAAAGGCACGTGTTGTGATGAGCACTGGGTGTTATGCGCAACTAATGAATCATTGAACACTAAATCAAAACTAATGTACTATATGCTGGCTAACTGAACATAATAGAAAATAAAAATAAATAAATAAAAAATAAATAAATAAAACAAAAATTGTAAAGCAAGTGAAGCCATTGTAGTGCCAAAATATAATGTGAACATTTATTTCCATTGGCAGGGGGATCTTTATTAAGAACATTAAAAAAAATCTCTTTTGCCAATGTGGATGTACAGAATAGAGAGCAAGAAAGCCCTATGGGGTGGAAAGGGCATGCTCGGGTTTTAAAAACTTTGTAGAGTCCTGAAGATTGTTAGAGCTTGGAGTTGAGGCCCCTGGCTGGCCGATAAACTCACAAGTGTAGGCAGTGTGCTACTGGAGGGTACCACAGGGTCTCTGGCCCAGTGAGTGGAGTTTTGATAGTAATTCTTGCTGTAAGTTTAAAAAAATAATTAAAATAATAAAATAACTGTAGAGTCACATTCAAATGTCCTGCTCCTGGTGCATCCACCTTCAAACACCTTTTGATGAAAACCTTGGAGTTGCAACAGGAACCCTAACCTGATATAGCTCCTCCTCTGTGGTCCCTTTTGTGCCCAAACAAGCCAGGAGAGTAGTGCCTTCACACCCTGCTTTGCTGATCTGCCCGTCGTGGGAGGGGCCTGGTGTTGTTACAGGTACACACGGGAGAAAATGCATTTGGAGGTAAGAAGGAGTTTTCACAGTACACCTGGAGCCTGCTGTTAGCTACTGAGTTCTTTTCTGGGCCTAAGTTCTTGCCACAAGTCGGGCTTTGTATCATTTTTTACAAGTCAGGCTTTGAAGGTGGCCAGCGACCACAAGTGGAGCTTGCTGCCCTTGAATGGTTCTACTGTCACTTGCCGCCCCCTGATCATACAACTACCTTAAGGGATAGGGTAGAAGAAGGGGGATATGGCCTCCCTCTCCCTTTACAGCTTCCCTTGGGGTAAAAGAGCCCTTGCCACAATCTCTCTAGGCTTTTGGCAAGGCCTCTCTTCTCAGCTTCCCATGTTGGCTCAGCTTCCTCTAATCCCTAGCAGGGCCTCCCAGGGGCCCCTTGGTACTGCCCTGGTACTGCTTACCCAGTCCAGGTCTCTCCTAAGCTTTCCTCCAGACCAGAATCTCAAGAACCGAGGCAGATGTGTTTTATTTTTTAATAACCTTAAGTGCATTTTATACTGATATTTTCAAAAGTAATAGGGGATAAGGAACTATTTATCATGAGATTTAAATGCATTCCTGTCCAATGGTCTGAAAGCAGCTCAGAGACTACCCCCAATGTGCAAGTGCCAGAATTTGAACATGAACTCTTCCCATGGCCAACCTAAGATTTGCTGCAACAGAATGCAGTTCAGCATCCTTGACTCTAGATTTCTCTATTTCAATTACAAATCAGTTTCTTAGGGACACCTGGGTGGCTCAGTCAGTTAAGCGTCTGCCTTCAGCTCTGGTCATGGATCTCAGGGTCTTGGGATTGAGCCCTGCGTCGGGTGGTGGGGGGGAGGTCCCTGCTCAGCAGGGAATCTGCTTCTCCCCCTCCCTCTGCCTCTCTCTCTCAAATAAATAAATAAAAATTTTTAAGAAAAACCAAATCTGCCTCTTAGAAAGTCTCCCTTTAATATCGCATGGGGAGACAGAGGTTAAAAATTTATTGGAGATAGTGGACTCCAGCCCCCTCTTCTGTCTAGAATACTCTGTGTGCCCTTGGACAAGACCCTGTTCATTTGGGGGCCTCTTCCAGTGCTCTCCTTTCCCATCCCATTCTTACCCTAGGCCTGGTGCTCTGCTCAAAGCTCTGTCCATTAAGATTATCCCTTCCCACTCTTTTATTTTTTTAATTTTATTATGTTATGTTAGTCACCATACAGTACATCATTAATTTTTGATGTGGTGATCCACGATCCATTGTTTTCGTATAACACCCTTCCCACTCTTTCAAGACCACCCCCAAGTGCCATCCATTTTCAGCTTACACCCACATACTAAACCAGCCCATGCTTAAACCAGCCAGGGCCTAGAGGAATCCCATATCGTTATAGGTGCAACTGCAGAAGGGGTGCTGGTGCAACTGTAGTGGGTGGTATGGGGGTCTGAGCTATCTGCTCAGGTAATTGAGTCCTCTGGCACTACTTAGGCTGAAACAGGCCAGCACTATTATCTCTACCATGCTATATCATTGGATGGCAACAGCCCAGGAGAAGTGCAGCCTTCTTGCAAATGCAGCCGAGGATGGCAAGCAACTATGCCCTCCTACAATAGATTCTCTTGCTAAACATCTGAGTGGCACACCTCCATGGCCACAACACAAACACATTTTACTATTACTAATGTTGGTATACTCCTTTCAGCATAGAATTTTGCACCTAACCAAAGACCCTCCGTTTGTGGTTTGGCATAGACCAGGGCTCCAGGAGAGTCTCCATCCTGGCACTCTCTAAATAGAGGAATATGTGGATACTTTGCTAAGGGAAGTGAGACCCTCACCTTCCTGTCCAATGAGTCAATGAGTAGAAGGGACTCCACCCCATCACACCACCAGAGAATGGCTAGCTATGTAATGTCTAGTTTGTTATAGGATAATCCATGTGGAAAGGTTAGGTGAGTGCTGCTTGTGATAACAATCCCCAAATCCCAGTAACTTAAGCCCAAAATATCTGTACTTCCATCTCATATTGTGTGTCCAATGCACATCATCAGGGGAACTTCTGCTCGTGCTAGCCACTCAGGGACAAGCTGACAGAGGCATCAGTGGCATATGCTTCTCCAATCTTTGTAGTGGAGGGAAGGAAAAGTTGGGGGTGGGGTCTCACACTAGTGATTAAATGCTACATTCAAAAAGGATACACATGTACTCACAACTCATTAACTAGAGATTATACCCCGACATAACTATGAACAGCCAGGACATTTAGTTTGCTATGTACCCAGGAGAGGTGAACCACATATCACTGAGAACTACTAATGACAACCATTGGGAGTTTCCCTTGATCTTTGCAGGGATATTACTTGCTCTTCTTCCCGCTCAGAGGTACCTATGCCTTCCTTTGTAGTAGCTTTCTCACCTTTGACTTAGACACATGAACCAGCAAAATACATTAAAATTCCAAAATATTGCCAATCATCAGAAAGAATGTTTGCCATTCTTTTTTTGCATAATTTTGGACATCTTGTTTAAATTTTATTTTATTGTGTTATGTTAATCACCATACAGTACATCATTAGTTTTTGATGTAGTGTTCCATGATTCATTGTTTGCCTATAACACCCAGGGCTCCATTCAATACGTGCCCTCCTTAATACCCATCAGTGGGGTAACACATCCCCCAACCCCCTCCCTTCTAGAACCCTCAGTTTGTTTTTCAGAGTCCATTGTCTCTCATGGTTCGTCTCCCCCTCCGATTCCCCCCCCCTTTATTTTTCCCTTCCTACTATCTTCTTTTTTTTTTTTAACATATACTGTAATATTTGTTTCAGAGGTACAGGTCTGTGATTCATCAGTCTTACACAATTCACAGCACTCACCATAGCACATACCCTCCCCAATGTCTATCACCCAGCCACCCCATCCCTCCCAACCCCCACCACTCCAGCAACCCTCAGTTTGTTTCCTGAGATTAAGAATTCCTCCTATCAGTGAGATCATATGATACATGTCTTTCTCTGACTGACTTATTCGCTCAGCATAATACCCTCTAGTTCCATCCACATCGTTGAAAATGGCAAGATTTCATTTTTGATGGCTTCATAATATTCCATTGTATATATATATACCACATCTTCTTTACACATTCATCTGTTGATGGACATCTTGGCTCTTTCCACAGTTTGGCTATTGTGGACATTGTTGCTATAAACATCGGGGTGCACGTACCCCTTCGGATCCCTACATTTGTATCTTTAGAGTAAATAGCCAGTAGTGCCATTGCTGGGTCATAGGGTAGCTCTATTTTCAACTTTTTGAGGAACTTCCATACTGTTTTCCAGAGTGCCCGCACCAGCTTGCATTCCCACCAACAGTGTAGGAGGGTTCCCCTTTCTCCGCATCCCCGTCAACATCTGTCGTTCCCTGATTTGTTAATTTTAGCCATTCTGACTATGATATCTCATTGAGGTTTTGATTTGGATTTCCCTGATGCCGAGCGATGCTGAGCACTTTTTCATGTGTCTGTTGGCCATTTGGATGTCTTCTTTGCAGAAATGTCTGTTCATGTCTTCTGCTCATTTCTCGATTGGATTATTTGTTCTTTGGGTGTTGAGTTTGATAAGTTCTTTATAGATTTTGGATACTAGCCCTTTATCTGATATGTCATTTGCAAATATCTTCTCCCATTCTGTCGGTTGTCTTTTGGTTTTGTTGACTGTTTCCTTTGCTGTGCAAAAGCTTTTTATCTTGATGAAGTCCCAATAGTTCATTTTTGCCCTTGCTTCCCTTGCCTTTGGCGATGTTTCCAGGAAGAAGTTGCTGCGGCTGAGGTCGAAGAGGTTGCTGCCTGTGTTCTTCTTTAGGATTTTGATGGACTCCTGTCTCACATTGAGGTCTTTCAACCATTTGGAGTCTATTTTTGTGTGTGGTGTAAGGAAATGGTCCGGTTTCATTCTTCTGCATGGGACTGTCCAATTTTCCCAACACCATTTGTTGAAGAGACTGTCTTTTTTCCATTGGACATTCTTTCCTGCTTTGTCGAAGATGAGTTGACCATAGAGTTGAGGGTCCATTTCTGGGCGCTCTCTTCTGTCCCATTGATCTATGTGTCTGTTTTTGTGCCAGTACCATACTGTCTTGATGATGACAGCTTTGTAAGAGAGCTTAAAGTCTGGAATTGTGATGCCACCAGCTTTTCTTTTCTTTTTCTACATTCCTCTGGCTATTCGGGGTCTTTTCTGGTTCCATACAAATTGTAGGATTATTTGTTCCATTTCTTTGAAAAAAGTGGATTGTATTTTGATGGGGATTGCATTAAATGTGTAGATTGCTCTAGGTAGCATAGACATCTTCACAATATTTGTTCTTCCAATCCATGAGCAGGGAACGTTTTTCCATTCCTTTGTGTCTTCCTCAATTTCTTTCATGAGTATTTTATAGTTTTCTGAGTACAGATTCTTTACCTCTTTGGTTAGATTAATTCCTAGGTATCTTATGGTTTCAGGTGCAATTGTAAATGGGATCGACTCCTTACTTTCTCTTTCTTCTGTCTTGTTTTTGGTGTATAGAAATGCCACTGATTTCTGTGCGTTCATTTTATATCCTGCCACTTTACTGAATTTCTGTATGAGTTCTGGCAGTTTTGGGGTGGAGTCTTTTGGGTTTTCCACATAAGGTATCATATCATCTGCAAAGAGTGAGAGTTTGACTTCTTCTTTGCCGATTCGGATGCCTTTTATTTCTTTTTGTTGTCTGATTGCTGTGGCTAGGACTTCTACTACTATGTTGAATAGCAGTGGTGATAGTGGACATCCCTGCCACGTTCCTGACCTTAGGGGGAAAGCTTTCAGTTTTTCCCCATTGAGAATGATATTCACTGTGGGGTTTTCATAGATGGCTTTTATGATATTGAGGTGTGTACCCTCTATCCCTATACTCTGAAGAGTTTTGATCAAAAAGGAGGCTGTACTTTGTCAAATGCTTTTTCTGCATCTATTCAGAGGATCATATGGTTCTTGTTCTTTCTTTTATTAATGTATTGTATCACGTTGATTGATTTGCAGATGTTGAACCAACCTTGCAGCCCAGGAATAAATCCCACTTGGTTGTGGTGAATAATCCTTTTAATGTACTGTTGGATCCTATTGGCTAGTATTTTGGTGAGAATTTTTGCATCCATGTTCATCAGGGATATTGGTCTGTAATTGTCCTTTTTGATGGGGTCTTTGTCTGATTTTGGGATCAAGGTAATGCTGGCCTCATAAAATGAATTTGGAAGTTTTCCTTCCATTTCTATTTTTTGGAATAATTTCAGAAGAATACGTATTAATTCTTCTTTAAATGTTTGGTACAATTCCCCTGGGAAACCATCTGGCCCTGGGCTTTTGTTTGTTGGGAGATTTTTGATGACTGCTTCAATTTCCTTAGTGGTTATAGGTCTCTTCAGGTTTTCTATTTCTTCCTGGTTCAGTTTTGGTAGTTGATACGTCTCTAGGAATGCATCCATTTCTTACAGATTATCTAATTTGCTGGCATAGAGTTGCTCATAATATGTCTTATAATCGTTTGTATTTCTTTGGTGTTGGTTGTGATCTCTCCTCTTTCATTCATGATTTTATTTATTTGGGTCATTTCTCTTTTCTTTTTGATAAGTCTGGCGAGGGGTTTATCAATCTTATTAATTCTTTCAAAGAACCAGCTCCTAGTTTCGTTGATCTGTTCTACTGTTCTTTTGGTTTCTAGTTCATTGATTTCTGCTCTGATCTTTATTATTTCTCTTTTCCTGCTGGGTTTAGGCTTTATTTGCTGTTCTTTCTCCAGCTCCTTTAGGTGTAGGGTTAGGTTGTGTATTTGAGACCTTTCTTGTTTCTTGAGAAAAGCTTGTATTGCTATATACTTTCCTCTTACGACTGCCTTTGCTGCACCCCAAAGATTTGGAACAGTTGTGTTTTCGTTTTCATTTGTTTCCTTGAATTTTTTAAACTCTTCTTTAATTTCCTGGTTGACCCATTCATTCTTTAGTAGGATGCTCTTTAGCCTCCATGTATTTGAGTTCTTTCTGACTTTCTTCTTGTGATTGAGTTCTAGCTTCAATGCACTGTGGTCTGAAAATATGCAGGGAATGATCCCAATCTTTTGGTACCGGTTGAGACCCGATTTGTGACCTAGGATGTGATCTATTCTGGAGAATGTTCCATGAGCACTAGAGAAGAATGTGTATTCTGTCACTCTGGGATGGAATGTTCTGAATATATCTGTGAAGTCCATTTGGTCCAGTGTGTCATTTAAAGTCTTTATTTCCTTGCTGATCTTTTGCTTAGATGATCTGTCCATTTCAGTGAGGGGGGTGTTAAAGTCCCCTACTATTATTGTATTGTTGTTGATGTGTTTCTTTGCTTTTGTTATTAATTGGCTTATATAATTGGCTGCTCCCATGTTAGGGGCATAGATATTTAAAATTGTTAGATCTTCTTATTGGATAGACCCTTTAAGTATGATATAGTGCCCTTCCTTGTCTCTTATAGTCTTTGGTTTAAAATCTAATTTGTCTGATATAAGGATTGCCACCCAGCTTTCTCTTGGTGTCCATTAGCATGGTAAATTATTTTCCACACCCTCACTTTAACTCTGGAGGTGTCTTTGTGTCTAAAATGAGTCTCTTGCTGACAGCAAATCGATGGGTCTTGTTTTGTTTTGTTTTTTTTAAGATTTTATTTATTTATTTGACAGAAAGACACAGACAGAGAGGGAAAACAGGTGGGGGAGTGGAGAGGGAGAATCAGACTTCCTGTGGAGCAGGGAGCCTGATGCGGGGGCTCGATCCCAGGACCCTGGAATCATGACCTGAGCCGAAGGCAGACGCTTAATGCCTGAGCCACCCAGGCGCCCCTGGGTCTTTTTTTTTTTTTTATACCCAATCTGATAGCCTGTGTCTTTTGATTGGGGCATTTAGCCCATTTACATTCAGGGTAACTATTGAAAGATATGAATTTAGTGCCATTGTATTGCCTGTAAGGTGACTGTTACTGTATATTGTTTGTGTTCCTTTCTGGTCTATGTTATTTTTAGGCTCTCTCTTTGCTTAGAGGACCCCTTTCAATATTTCTTGTAGGGCTGGTTTCATGTTTGCAAATATCTTTAGTTTTTGTTTGTCCTGGAAACTTTTGATCTCTCCTTCTATTTTCAATGACAGCCTAGCTGGATATAGTATTCTTGGCTGCATATTTTTCTCATTTAGTGCTCTGAAGATATCATGCCAGTCCTTTCTGGCCTGCCAGGTCTCTGTGGATAGGTCTGTGGCCAATCTAATGTTTCTACCTTTGTAGGTTACAGATCTCTTCTCCGAGCTGCTTTCAGGATTTTCTCTTGTCTCTGAGACGCGTAAGTTTTACTATTAGATTTTGGGATGTTGACCTATTTTTATTGATTTTGAGAGGGGTTTTCTGGCCTCCTGGGTTTTGATGCCTGTTTCCTTCCCCAAATTAGGGAAGTTCTCTGCTATAATTTGCTCCACTATACCTTCTGCCCCCCCTCTCTCTTTCTTCTTCTTCTGGGATCCCAATTATTCTAATATTGTTCATCTTATGGTATCACTTATCTCTCGAATTCTGCCCTCGTGATCCAATAGTTGTTTATCTCTCTTTTTCTCAGCTTCTTTATTTCCCATCATTTGGTCTTCTATATCACTAAATCTCTCTTCTGCCTCATTTATCCTAGCAGTTAGAGCCTCCATTTTTTATTGCACCTCATTAATAGCGTTTTTTTATTTCAACTTGGTTAGATTTTAGTTCTTTTACTTCTCCATAAAGGGTTTCTCTAGTATCTTGCATGCTTTTTCAAGCCCAGCTAGTATCTTTATAATTGTCATTCTGAACTCTAGTTCCAACATCTTACTAATGTCCATATTGATTAGGTCCCTGACAGTCGGTACTGCCTCTTGTTCTTTTTTTTTTTTTTGAGGTGAGTCTTTCCATCTTGTCATTTTGTCCAGAGGCAAATAGATGAATGAGAGAACAAAATGCTAACAGGGTAACAATGACTCCAGAAAAATATACACTAAACAAATCAGAAGAGACCTGAAACCTGGGGAAAAGAAAGGGAAAGAAAGAAAAAGAAAAAGATACAAAAAAAAAAGAATATGATCAAATATGATCAAGCTGGTGAATAAGTCAGTGCCACACACTAGATTTTGGGTGTATTTTGGTCTGTTAGAAGAAACCGCCTCCCAAAATTTTAAAGAAAGAAAAATTTATATATGTACAAAAATAAGGGTTAATATGATGAAGGGATGGAATATGGCTGTAAAGATGAAAATTATAAAAGATTTTATAAAAGGAATTGATAAGATAAGAAGTTGGTTGAAAAAAGAAAGAAGGAAATTTAAAAAAAGGGGGGGGGGGGAGAGAATGTGATCAGGCCGGAGACTAGAACAAAGCCACACACTAGAGATTTAAGGTATATTTTGGTCTGTTAGAAGCAATTGTATCCCAAAATTTTAAAGAGAGGACAACTTATATATATACCAAAAATAAGGTTAACTACAATGAAGGGATAGAATATGACTCTAAAGATGAAAAATAAAAAAGGTTTTTAAAAAAACGATTGCTAAGATGTTGGTTGAAAATGGGAAAAAGAAAAATTAAAAAAAAAGAAAATTAAAAAAATTAACTTTGAGAGACTAAAGAATCAGGGGGAAAAAGGCCATGAATTCTATATGCTGTATTCCCCTAGCACTGGAGTTCGGCGATTCTCATTTTTCAGTAAACTTGGTCTTGGCTGGCTGTTCTTGTTCTTCTGGGGGAGGGGCGTGTTGCAGTGGTTCTCAAATGCCTTTGCCTGAGGCAGAATTGCCCCCCCCCCCCTTGCTGGGGCCAGGCTAAATAATCTGCTCAGTTTGCTCTCGGAAGCTTTTGTTCCCTGCAAGCTTTCAGCACAGCTTTGGAGGACAAGAGTGAAAATGGCGGCCTCCCCATCTCCGCCCCAGAGGAGCCGAGAACTCGGGGCCCCACTCCCCAGTGCACCCCCAGAGAAAAGCAATCACTGCTGTCTCCCCAATCTCCAGCCACACTCCATGCTCACCCGGCCTGTTACCGAGCATTTCTATTGCTGGCACCCGACCCGTGTGGAGTCTCCAAACCCAGCAGATCCCTGCGATGCACTCCCGCGCCCCTCCTCCCCAGGGGGAGGAAGGGGAGTCTCCCCGGATCTGCCGCTTGTTGGGTCCCTGCTGGAAGAGCAGTGGCCCAACTGTGCCTTGGATCACGGTTTTATGGCAACCCTGAGCTGAGAGCCCACTCCTCGGCTCCGTCTCTGCAGCCGGCTTCCCTGCTCCATACCTGGGAGCTCTGCCACACTCAGGCACCCCCGGTCTTTCTGTGACCCCGAGGGTCCTGAGACCACACTGTCCCAGTGAGGGTTCCACCCCCTGCTTAGCCACTGGAGTGATGTCTCTCAGTGGAGCAGACTTCTTAAAGTTCCGATTTTATGCTCCACTGCTCTATCACTTGCCGGTAGCAGGCTGGTGGAGGCTCCCTCCCCCACAGTCTATCTTCCCGAACATCGCCTCAGATTCACTTCTCCTCACATCCTACCTTCCAGAATGTGGTCGCTTTTCTGTTCAGAGGGTTTCTGCTATTCTTTTCTTCGATCTCCTGTTGAGTTCGTAGGTGTTCAGAATGATTTGATCCCTATCTAGCTGAATTCCTGGGACCAGATGAAATTTAGGTCTCCTACTCCTCCGCCATCTTGCTCCTTCCAATTTTGGACATCTGGAGACCAGAAGGTGGTGCTGGTCTCTGTCCCCACTGCTCTCCCCACGTGGACCTGTGCAAGACACACACGTCCTCTTGCTGCCTCTGCTCTTGGAGGGGCAGCCTGCAACCGAGTGTTTGCCATTCTTAAAGGAGAGCTTTCTGGCCTCTGGAGGAAGTTGTACCCTCCTCCTCCCTATGGACAGGACTCCAATTTCTTTTCACCCACTCTGGACTGACTTGGTCCTGAGCAAAGTAGACCTGGAGATAACTCAAGCTTCCACTGAAATCTGAAATCTCTGACAAAACTACAAGTAAACTTCTTTTGGGATCTCAGGATTTCTGAATATTTCTGAATTCTTCTGTGAGTCCTGTCAAGAGTGAGAGCAGCTGAAAAAAAAGTGTGTGGAGCAGCGATGGGATGGACTCATTTCTGAGTAGCAAATCCCCATGGGTGAATCAAATGATCAAAATGGACTCCTTCCTCCTGTGGGGTCCCCTCAGCTAATAACCTTATGGCCCTATTTATGGGTAATGCCATTCTTAGACAATAAGATTGCGAGCCTGAAGCCTTTTCAATTAGGAGCTTCAAATCCTATTTTTAGGGTGGAGGGATTTGTTAGACATTTCCATGACATCCTGCCCAGACTGGTGGTAGTTCATGTGGTAGAAGGGGAGGTGCTCCTACTAACTCCCTGACCACTGTGGAATCATTACATGATTCCTATCTTCTCCCCACTTAGAGTACCCCTGACCTCAGGGAGGAGCGAGACTCCTCCATTACTCCATTAAGTCCCCCAAGCCCCAGTAGTGGGGGTCTACAGAAAGGGTTTTCTACAAGACAACAGGATCTGCAGGTCACCTTCACCAGAGCAAAAATGTAGTGGGGCCAAGACGTCCAAATCCTTCCCCCTAGCAAGAGCTCTAATCCAGGTAGGGAGGGAGGGAGGACTCTGCTCCCATCACGTCAACAACCTGGCACTGACTCTAAGTCAGTAAAGGACCACTGGGATGGTTCAGGGTGTCTGTAGTGTAGTCAGCCCAACATCTCATTACCATGAGTCTCTGGAATTGTATTGTCAAGTCATACATGTATGAGTATGTCAAGACATACTCTCCAGAGCTCCAGAGATCAGGAGAAAGATTGGTCTGGTAGGAGGCTGAATAAACAGATTATTGGCCCAGGTAGCTTTCTCCCAAGCCACTGCTAAGTACCAGGTCCTGCTCTTTGAAAGCAAAGTCCCATGAAGGTGGCAAAGCCATCAATATTGGCCACAAAGGGGCAAAAGAGGCTACCATTTTCGTTCCTCCTCCCTAATTCATATAATCTCCACCCTTTTTGTTACTGATTTGAGCAATATCCCCAGCCTTTTTTAGTCTTTTCCTCTCCAGCACTATCCATGTCCTACTTGACTGGGACTGCCGACTCTCCAGATTATAGAAATATAAAGGATCATTTTACTGTTGTGTATACTTACATGTGCAGTTGAATATTTTTATAATAACAATGTTTATAGCAACAATGTCCACAATAGCTAAAGTATGGGAAGAGTCCAGATGTCCATCTATGGATGAATGAATAAAGAAGAGGTGGTGTGTGTGTGTGTGTGTGTGTGTAGGAATATTATATAATGAAATATTACTCAGCCATCAAAAAGAATGAAATCTTGCCATTTACAACCCTGTGGGTAGAACTAGAAAGTATCATGCTGAGCGAAATAAGTCAATCAGAGAAAGACAAATGCCATATGATCTCACTCATATGTGGAATTTAAGAAACAATCAGATAGATGAACATTGGGGAAAGGAAGGAAAAATAAGATGAAAATTGAGAGGGAGACAAACCATAAAAGATCTGAACTCTAGGAAACAAACTGAGGGTTGCTGGAGGGGAGATGGGGGGGTAATTGGGTGATGGGCTTTAAGGAGGGCACTTGATGGAATGAACACTGAGTGTTGTATGCAACGGATGAATCACTAAATTCTACCTCTGAAACTAATAAAAATAAATTTTAAAAAATAATTTTAAATAGAGGTTTTTAATTCCTCTGTAATTGACTTTTGTGCAGACAGGAGGGTTCCAATTGCATTTTGTTTTCTATATGGATATCCAATTGTTTTGCTGTCATTTATTTGAAAGACTGTCCTTTCCCCATTGCTCTGAAATTATACCACTTTCATAAATCAAGGGCCTATAATAAGCATCTTTGTTTCAGGGCTCTATTCAGTTCCATTGGTCTATTTGTTAACCCCTGCATCCACCACAAACTTAATTACTATAACATTTTAACAGTTCTCACATATCTAGTAGTGTAACTCCTCTTATCTGCTACTATCTCAAAAGTGCCTGGCCTTTTTTGGCCTACTGCATCTCAGTTTAAATTTTAGAATCATTGTGTCATGTTTCATACACACATACACATAAATACACACATTCACCCACAGATTTGGGGTTTTGTATTGGAATTACAGTCAATCTATAGATTAATTTTAGGGAGAACTAACTTGTTGAATCTTCACATCCATGATCATATTATATTTTGTATTTATGTAGCTCTTCATTAATTTATCTAAATAGCATTTTTGTATTTTTTTTCCATGAAGTTCTTAGATATTCTTTGGCTAGAATTATTCTTGTTAGTTGATATTTTGGTATGATAGGTTACAAATTACATTTTTCTCACTTTCATTTTCATACTGTTTGTTGCTGTAGAAAAAAAAGTTTACTTTTTGTACATTGATATTAAACCCAGCAAACTTTATATACACTTTTATTGATTGAATAGTTTAACTTTAGTACTTTTGAATTTTCTTCACATGAAATCTAATCATCTGTTAATCATGGAAGCTTTGTTTCTTGTTTTTCTGATCTCTATGTCTTTTATTTTTTTGCTTTTCATTACTGCATTGGCTAGTATTTCTATCAAAATATTGAATAGAAATGGTAATAGCACGTATCCTTTTCTAGTTCCCAATTTCAAATTAAAACCTTTCAACTTTTCCTCATACATGTATAATGTTTGCTGTAGGTTTTTCATACATATCCTTTATCTAGTTGGCTAAATTTTCTCTTTTATTCGTTTGTTAATAAGCTTTTTATTTTAGAATAGTTTTAGATTTACAAAAAATTTGCAAAGATAGTATAAAGGGTTTCCATATGCTCAATACTTGGTTTCCTCTTTATTAACATCTTATATTCACATGGTACATTTGTCACAACTAATGAGCCAATATTGTTACAATGTTAATAACACAAATTCATACTTTATTCAGATTTCCTTAGTTTTTTTCTTTAAGATTTCCTTAGTTTTTATCTAATGATCTTTTTCTTTTCCAGAATCCTATCCAGAATCCCACAATACCTTTAGTCATCATGCCTCCTTACAATACACTTGACTATAACAGTTTCTTAGGCATTCCTTATTTTTTATGATTTTGACAATTTTGAGGACTACTGGCCAGGTATATTATAGGATGCCACTCTTGGAATTCTTCTGATGATTTTGTCATAAAGATACTGGGGTTATGGTTTTTGGGGAGGAATAACACAAAGAAAGTGCTACTCTCATGACATCACATCAAGGGTACATACTATCAACATGACATCAGAGTTGCTGTTAATCTTGATCACCTGGCTGAGGTCATATTTATCAGGCTTCTCTACTGTAAAATTACTCTCTCCCCCACTCTTTTCACATTGTACTTTCTTTGGAAGGAAGTCACTAGGCACAGCACACACTTAAAGGAGAGAAGAGTTATGCTCCCTTGTCTTGAATGGAGAGTATCGACATAAATGACTTGTAATTGTCCCACATGGGGAGATGTATCTATTCTCTCCCATTTATTTATTTACCAGTCATTTATTTACATCAGTATGGACTCATGTATATACACTTTATACTCTGGGACTAGCATTTCTTTTTATTATGATTGGATGTAGATATTAAGTATTTTTATTTATCAAATTAGGTATGATTTTCCTTATTCAATCTGTTCATATGGTAAGGCAGTCCTGGGCCTATTTGTCCCTAGATCCATCCCTCATTCTTCTCCTGCTCCGCCCTCAATTATACAGGGGCTGACCTCTGAAGGCTACGATGCTTAGGCTCACCAATATTTGGCTACCACTTTAGTGCAGATGACTGGAAGCACCAGCAGGAAATTAGAACCCAGGAGGATAGACAACCTTTTTTCTCCTTCTTCCTCTGCATCAAGTGGCTTCTCCTTCAGTGACTACATATTCCCTATGGGTCCAGCCACCATCACATTGGCCCACCATTGCCTCCAGATCCTATTGAATCCAATACTTAGATTGTAGTAACACTACCACCTCTCTTTGTCCTTCCAGCCTGGAAGTCAGATTAACTTTCTCATGTTGCTAATTATCGGGTTCCCCAACTTTCCCTCATT
Source organism: Zalophus californianus (assembly GCF_009762305.2). Classification (NCBI taxonomy): domain Eukaryota; kingdom Metazoa; phylum Chordata; class Mammalia; order Carnivora; family Otariidae; genus Zalophus; species Zalophus californianus. Next base: position 2,737,326 of record NC_045612.1, on the reverse strand, counting down.
TGGCTCCTCACTTGTGTAACCAGTCCTCTGCATTAAATTTTCACTGTGTTAAATATTTAGAGATGTTTCTATTTTCCTGGACAATCCCTGACTGTTATATGAAGCCAATTACACTGATTGGTTTTCTAGTGTTAAATTTCTTTGTATTCTTGGGATAAACCAACTCTGTCACCAGCAATTAAATATCTTTATCTTTATAACCAGTAAAAACAAAACAAAACACCCTGGGCCCTGAAATCACCTCTAAGTAGGCTCCACACCAACATGGTACTCGAACTCATGACCCCAAGATCAAGAGTTGCATCCTCCACTGACTGAGCCAGCCAGGCGTCCCTCCATGAAATCTTCTCTAAATGACATTTTATTTTTCTCATCCTCTTCACAGCATTCTCAAAATCAATTTTTAGACTTTCAGTTTTCAGTTCTACATGTAAGGAACTTGGAAGTTGCCTCTCCTTCTTAAAATGAGTAAAAAGCTGAACAGACTAAAAATCAACTCTTCTTGGATCCATAGAAGATGTGAGGACACAGGGCAAACATAGTCCCTAAGACTGGAGAGACAGGCAGGTGAATACAAGAGGTTGATAACTTACCAGAGCAGAGGCTCATAACTGGAAACCATTGTGGGAACCAGTTCTGTGGTTACCTGAACTGTAATTGATGAATTACTAGAGGTTCAGTATAGACAACTTTGAGAATTAAAAACTCCAGGGGGCAATCACTTGGGGGGGGGGGGGCCACCATACTGTGAGATTTACTATAAGAGCTCAACCAGGTTCCCACGGTAAATATCAAGAAAAATCCCCCCATGCTTCTGGCAGGAGGAGGTACAAAGGAACCATTTTGAAATATGCCAGAGCACTCTGTTCTTCTTAATAAGGCCTGCCCTCAGGAGAACCTAGTTAACCAGAGCCTAACCTGCTGGGGTATCATCAGAGCATAACTAACCAGGGGGAAGGGAAATACCCAACTCCAGTTAGGTTTAGCTTTCCACGTGGGAGAAGGGAAATAATCAACTCCAGCCTACTCTAGTCATCCTGTTCCACCTGGCGGCGGAGGCGGGGGGGGGGGGGAGGTAGAAAGAATGAAACACTTGTGAAGTTCACAGTCCAGAGATATAGGTTCACCAAAAGAGTGAGACATACTCACAGGACAATAGAACATTTCCCCCCAGACCTTACCACCACATTACTAAAAGACTTACTTACAGCAGTTCCTTTTACCCAGTACATCATGTTTGGTTATCAAGAAAAAATTACAAGGCATACCAAAAGGCAAAAACAGAATTTAAAGAGAAAAAGCAGGCATCAGAATTAAATGTGGCAGGGCTGTTGGAAGTATTGGGCTAGAAATTTAAAACAACTATGATTAATACACTAAGGACTCTCATAGATAAGATAGACAGCATACAAAATCAGATAGGTAATGTAAGCAGAAAGAAAAAAAAATTAAGAGCCAGAAAGAAATGTGAGAGATCAAAAACAATATTGAAAGAGAAAAATAAAGTTGGAAGTCCGACACTACCCAACTTCAAGACTCACTATAAAACTACAGTAACCAAGAGAGTGTGGTATTGGTGAAAGAATAGATGAATAGAACAATAGAACAGAATAGAGATCCCAGAAATAGACAAATATATATATAGTCAACTGATCTTTGAAAAAGGAGCAAAGACAGTACAATGGAAAAAAGATAGTCCTTTCAAACAAATGGTGTTGGACAACTAAACAACCACATGCAAAAAAATTAATTTAGACACAGACCATACACCCTTCACCAAAATTAACTCAAAATGGATCACAAACCTAAATGTGAAATGCAAAACTATAAAACTCCTAGAAGATAACATAGGAGAAAACCTAGATATCCTTGGGTATGGCAATGACTTTTAGATGCAGCACCAAAGGCACAATCTATGAAAAAAATAATTGCTTAAGCTGGACTTCATTAAAATTGACAACTTCTTTTCCATGAAAAACAATGTCAAGAGAATGAGATGAGAAATCATAGGCTGGGAGAAAATATTTGCAAAAGACACATCTGATAAATGACTATTTCCAAAATTAAAAAGCACACCTAAAACTTAAAATTAAGAAAACAACCTGATTTTAAAATGGGCCAAAGACCTTAACAGACACCTTACCAAAAAAGATATACACGTTAAAATTAGTACTTTTAAAACAACTTTTGGGTCCAAGATGGCAATGGAAGCAGACCCTGAACTCAGCTCCTCCGTGGAACACACCAAATTATACCTGTTAAGGAAGAACTCCTCCTGAAGAAGAACAGAGGGCTGACTGAACAGCTTCTGTACAACCAAAAATAGAGAGAACTACAAAAGAGAACAGTAAGAAAGATGGAGAGACAGTAACAAAGGGAATCACTACCCCTGAAACTAAGGACAGCCGTGGGGAAGGATAGTACTGAGGGACCAGGAACAGATTCCTGCGTCCTTGGGTATAGAAAGAAAGCCACAGTTTAAAAGAGCAATTAGCAAAAACAAAAACAAAAACAAAAGCAACTGGCATGTAAAAAAGACAACCACTAGACCTCTGCCAAATGGGGAGGAGCTGTGGGAACACTCTCCAGGTCAGAGAGACTGGAAAAAAAACACATTTACATTCTCGCTCCAGCTTAAAAGCCCAGAAGGGAGCAGGGTCTGACTGCCATAACTGGCAGTTCTGGTCATCACAGCGAGCTTGAGACCATAGTGAGCTCAGAGTCCACAAGCCCACACCAGCCCCGGTAGCACTGGGTAACAGAAAATAAGCCATGGGGTGTGTTGTTATTTGGGGGGTTTTTTTTGTTTGTTTGGTTTGGGTTTTTGGTTTTTGTTTGGTTTGGTTTTTTAGTCTTTTGTTGTTGTTCTTTTTAGTTTTGTTTTGTCTTTTTGCTTCTTTTTCTTTTCTCTTTTATTTATTTAAAAAATTATTTTACATTATTATTTTCTTTCTTTAAAAAGCCACAATTTTAAATATCAACTAGCATGTTAAAGAGTCAGGCCTGGGATGCCTGCGTGGCTCAGTCCATTGAGCAACAGACTCATGATCTCTGCTCAGGTCATGATCTCAGGGTCGTGAGTTCAAGCCCGAGACAGGCTCTGCCCTTGTCTGGCAGTCCACTTGGAATTCTCTCTCTCCTTCTCCCTCTGCCCCTCCCCCCCAAATAAAATAAATAAATCTTTAAAAATTAAAAATTAAAAAAATTAAGAGTCAGCCCTAGAACTCTACCAGTGGCAGGGGCTGCTGGAACAATCCCCAGGTGGGAGGGGCTGACAGACACATTCTACACTCCACCTCCACCTTCACCTTGAAATCATAGACCAGTGCTTAGTCTGGGCACCCTAACTGGCCTGTTGCCTCAGTGAACCCCAGGCCCCTAGCCCACACCAGCCCCAGCTGACCCACCAAGGTGGCCAAAGAGCAGTGAACACTGGGACACCACTAGTTAGTGTTCACTACAGCCCCAGCCTTCATGCCAAAGTGACACAGGGACAAAGCACCCCGGAACACTCCAGGCCCACACACTTTGGCTTCAGATGGCTTGCTAGGGCACCCCTGGTGCAGAGCTCTCTGGAACACCTCAGTTGATGTCTGTTTTAAATCCAGCCACCTTGCCAGGGTGTCCCCTAAGAGGAGCGCCCCAGGAACCCTAGGCTTGTGCCAGCATCAGTGTCAACCAACCCATCAGGGCACCCCCTACATGGAGAACCCTGGAACATGCCCACCCACACTGGCCTTGGCTTCAGTAGCTCCACCAGGACACCCACTGCGCTAAACACCTTGGGACACCATGGCTTGCATCCAATTCAGCTTCAGCTGTCCTGCTAGGGCACATTTTGTGTGAAGATCCCAGGGACCGCATCAGCCTGTGCCCATTTTAACTTCAGCTGTACTGCCAGGATGCCCCCTGCATAGCATGCCACAGGACCTCCTAGCCTGTACCCTGCCTTAGATCCTGCTGCCCCTTCAGGGCACTCTCTGTGCAGAGAGTCCAGAAACACCGATTACATCCACATCTGCTTCAGCTATCCTGCCAAGGTGCCCTCTGTGTATAGAGCCTTGGGTCCCCTGAGCCTGTACCCACCATAGTTTCAGCTATCTTACTAGGGCATCCTCTACACAACAGCTCAAGGACCTCCTGGTCCACACACCACATAGCTCCAGCCACTCCAGCCACTCCCCCAAGACACCCCCTGTACAGAGCACCCTGAGACACTCCAGCTTGCATCCATTTCAGCTTACAATGTCCTGCTGGAGTTTCCTCAGCACATAGAACACTGGGACACCCTGACCTGCATCCACTTCAGTTTTAGCAGTCCTGATAGGGCACCCTCTATGTGGAAAACCCCAGGACCCCCAGCTCATGCCAACCTAGCTCCAGCCAGCCAGCAAATTTACCAAGCACACACAGTCAACATAGGGAATGACCATACACAAGAACATTCCTTCCAGTTGAGGAGAAATAGCTGTTTCACCTAATCCATAAAAACAAACACAGAGAGTCAAGCAAAATAGGGATATAGGAATATGTTCCAAAAGAGAAAACAAGAAAAAACTCAGAAAAAGAACTAAATAAAACAGATAAATAATGTGCCTGATAAAAAAGTAATGGTCATAAAGATACCCATGTGGCTGAAGAGAAGAATGGAAAAAAATGAGTGAGAACTTCAATAAAGAGATAGAAAATATATAAAAGAACCGATCAGAGTTGAATAATACAATAACTGAAATTAAAAAAAAAACACTGAGGGCATTACCACTCTTGTAGGGAGTGTTGATAATGGGGAAGGCTATGCATGTGTGTGGGCAGTGGGTATATGAGAAATCTCTGTACCTTTCCATTGATTTTGCTATGACCCTTAAACTGCTCTAAAATATTGTCTTAATAAAAATAAATAAATAAAAATAATTTTTATACTCTTCAGTTTTTGTATATGCATGCCAAAAAAGTCTAATATCATAAGTAATAGAGTGATACAACTTGTAAAAAATTTAAGTAATACACATAAAGCTATACAGCACTACCTGTGTGATATTGTTTAAATGATACTTAGCTGGCAATATATACCCTTGCATGTGTGAAAAAAATAAGAAATATTTAAAACATCCAAGCAATTCAAGAAGCTAGGCAATGAAGACTATAATAAACCCAAAGAAGTGGAGAGTTCGAAATAATGAATATAAATGCAGAAATAATGAAACAAATAACAGTAGAGCTAAATAACAAAAGCCAGTTCTTTGAAAATATTTACAAAATGCTTTTTGCAAATATGATCAATTACTGAAGAAAAAACACAAACAAGTTAAATAAAATTGTACAAAATATAGATGCAGAAGATATTTAAATATTATAAGAGAACACTACAAATATGTTATACCTTCCCCTCAGTATAATCAAAGGTGGATGCGAACAAGGAAAGCTTTCTCCTGCGAAAACTAAGGAAACTTCGGTTAAAACGGAGTCAGAAGGCCAGTAGGGGGAGCTCTCACACCCTACCAGTCTAGGTCAATTACAGAGCCAACAGTTAAGAGCCCCACCTTGCAAGTAGAATCTACTTTAGCTACTACGTTACTATCCCAGCAGAGGAAGAAAGGTTTCCTTATCCCCTGACAACAGCCCAGCCAATAAGAGAAGACCACAATTTAGCCAATCAAAAGCCACTATAATTCAAACTCCCAGTTTACTCCCATAGGCGTTTTTGCTCATAAGCACCCTCCTAAGTTTCCCCTCTTCTCTATAAAAGTGAAAACCTCTCTGTTCTCCAGCATTGCCTATGGTTTCACCATAGCTTGCATGTCCTGAATTGCAATTCTCTTTTATTCCAAAATAAACCCATTTCTGCTGGTAAAATACTTGGCTGTTTTTTGTTAAGGTTAACATAACGTGTAGAAGTATTCCAGCCAATAAACTAAGAAAGACAGAATGAGAGAAGTACCATCCCTAAAGGATTAATTGGTAAAGGTAGTAACTATTAATGACTGCCAGCCTCCCACAGAGACTATACCAGACAATACGTGATGCCTAATGTCTTGCAAAACAACAAGAACAACGATAAAACAAACACACAAGCAACTTAACCTGATCAAGCTTGCACCCCTTGACCCGCTAATTAAAAGAAATACAAGAGACTAAAAAACATGTTAAAGGACACCAAGGTGTCACATTAAGTAAAATCTACACTAAGAAACCAGACACAACACAAGACTTGTTTTCTTTTTTCCAAAAACAAAAAAAAATTGTAAGGAAAAAGATATGATGTCTGAGGGGAATTTATAGATTTTTAAAGACTTAAGGAACATAATGAATAATCACACCTGTGAACCATATTTGGACACCAATTCAAATTTTTGAAAAAGTATAAGGCCCTCAGGTTAATATGAAAAATAACTGGACATTTAATGATATTAATGACATTTAATTTTTTTGAAATGATATTTGTATTGACTTTATGGTTTATCTTTTAAAGTCTTTATCTTTTAGAAATGTATATTGAAATATTTAGACATAAAATGATTATTCCAGCAGCTGAGATGCAGGGTAGGTGGGGAACTAATTGGAACCAGATTGGCCATGTATTAAGGTTTTTGATGCTGAAGATCAGGTACAATGGGTTCATTATAATATTCTCTCTACTACTGTATATATTTTAAACTTTGTATAAGAAAACATTTCATTATAATTATTGTGTCATTAAATTTGAAATCCTAAATGAAACTGACCACTTTTTAGGGGGGAAAATGAACAAATTGGCCCATAGCATACAGAAATAAGAACCCTTAACAATACAAACTGAAACTGTATTCAAAACTGAAGTCACCCTCAAAAGTTCCAGGACAGGCAGTTTTGGGAGCCAATTCTACAAAATATCAGGGAAAACTAATCACCATCTTATGTCAACTATTCCAAATCTATACAAAGATGGGCAACTGTTTAACTTATTCTCCCAGTCTAGGTATTCTTTTTTTTTTTTTTAAGATTTTTATTTATTTCTTTGACAGAGAGAGAGACAGCGAGAGAGGGAACACAAGCAGGGGGAGTGGGAGAGGGAGAAGCAGGCTCCCCGCGGAGCAGGGAGCCCAATGCGGGGCTCGATCCCAGGACCCTGGGATCATGACCTGAGCCAAAGGCAGACGCTTAACGACTGAGCCACCCAGGCGCCCCCAGTCTAGGTATTCTTGATTCAAAAATCAAATGTGGACATACCACAAAAAGTATACTTATGCCAAGTTCATTCATATAGCAGCAAATATCCTAAATAAATTAATAGCATATTCAACACAGCAGTGAATTAAATGAACAGTCTGTGTCTAAGGGAATGAAGATAATTTCAATTGTAATTCCCTACATTAACAAATTACAGGAAATAAAAATAATTGATCACATCAGTGGGTAAACAAAAAGTCTTTTTTTTTAAAAAGATTTATTTATTCATTTTAGAAAGAGAGAGAGACCAGGGGGAGGGGCAGAGGGACACAGAGAGAGGCAATCCCAAGCAGGCTCCCTGCTGAGCACGGGGAGCTGAGAAGATGGGGCTCAAGCCCAGGACCCTGAGATCATGACCTGAGCTGAAATCATGAGTTGGACGCTCAACTGACTGAGCCACCCAGGTGCCCCAAAGAAAAGTCTTTTAAAGTAATTCAAGATGAGTTCATAGTAAAAAGTAAGAACTTCCATTTCCGAAAATAGATAACATACAGCTTCACATCAGGCATCTGTCCCATGACTGCGTGTGTCACACAAGGGTAGAGGAGGGCCTCCTGGGTGAAGACTGAGGGGTCACACGTCCCAGAACACTGGGGGCCACCGAACTCCGCTGTGTCCCTGCCAGCGGCCCTGAGAGAACCCGGACCCTGTGAGCAGGCGAGGCACAAGCCCCGCAAACCATCCCTCAAGTGCTCAGTGATGTCGGACACTGAGAGCCTTGGTCTAAGGGGCACAGACTCGGGGCTGCAGAGTGCGGGGGCTCCATCCTACCAGAGTCCAGGGGAGGAGCCCAGGGAGGACCGAGGGACCCCGGCCCGCCCGCTCCCCTCTCCTGCCCCACGTAGCCCACCCCGGAACCCATCTGCGCCCCACGTGCTGGCACCCTAAGGGACCCCTTCCTGTGGGGTCCGGATGTGACGAGCGCCGACTTCCGCCTCGGAGGCCGGAGAGACGCCGGGACCTCCGTGAGTGGGAGGACGGATCTCGGTCGGGAGACGCCAGGCGTGCAGGTAGACGCACCCGTGAGGGAGCACAGAGTGCGGGGTCCCCCAGGAGCCAGGTCGCCATGCCGGCAGCCCCGAGCGACCCCGGCAGGGGACAGCGTCGTCCCGCTGAGCCCCTCCCGCCGCGGCCCGGGGCACTGGACAGGGGTCCCCAGATGGACGGGCCCGGGCCCTCCCTGGAGCGGGTTGCGGGGGGAGAGGGAGGACTGTGGGGGCCACTCCTCCCCGCTCAGGTCCAGCCACTCGGGCCCTGCCGCGGCCCGGCCCTGGGGGCCCCCCCGGGGAGGGTGGCCACAGGTGGGTGCGTCCGGTGAAATGCGCGGCGGGGGTCTGAGGGAGCTGAGGACCTGGGTCAGAGGGGAAGGATGCCAGGTCGGGACGGGGCAGGGGCACAGGCAGCCCCAGGGAGTCCGAGTGGTGCCGGGGTGGGGATCGATCGGGGGCAGGACCGAGGGACTCAGGAGCCCAGGACAGAGGGGACCTCACCGAGGTCGGGCCCCAGGGTGAGTCCGGGAAGGCCGCAGGGCGGGAAGGGGCCACGCGGCCAGTGCGGCGGACTGCTGCATCCGGGTCTCCCGAGAGTCTAGGGGCCTTGGCAGAAGGGGCAGGGCCTCCCTCGGGTGGACAGACGGCGGGCCCCGGTCCTGCTGGCTTCGCGCTGAGGATGCAGAGGGAGGAGTGAGGGACCCTGGACCCCAGCACAGCGTCAGTCAGGGAAGGTCCGCGGGGGTAGGGGGGGGAAGGGAACACGTGCAGAGTCCGCACTTCCGCATCCGGGTCTCAAAGACGCTGGGTGCCTTGGCGGGAGGATCAGGGCCTCCATCTGGTCGGCAGAGGGGCGGTCTCAGATCCAGCTGCGCTTTTCGGTGAGGATGCAGAGGGAGGACTGAGGGACCCTGGACCCCAGCACAGCGTCAATCCTCGAAGGTCCGTGAGGGGGGGAGGGGGCGGCGGATATGGGAGCACGTGGTGAGTCTGGACTTGTATATCCAGGTATCAAAGACTCTGGGGGCCTTGGCAGAAGGGGTTGGGTCTCACACGCCTGGACAGAGGGCGGGCCCCGGTCCTGCTGGCTTCACGCTAAGGATGCAGAGGGAGGAGTGAGGGACCCTGCACCCCAGCACAGCGTCAGTCAGGGAAGGCCGGAGACGGGTGGGGGGGGTGGGGTGGGGGGGTGGGGGGGGTGGGGGGATGGGAGCACGTTGTGAGTCCGGACTTGCACATCTGGGTCTCAAAGACTCTGGGGGCCTTGGCAGAAGGGGCTGGGTCTCACACGCCTGGACAGAGGGCGGGCCCCAGTCCTGCTGGCTTCACGCTGAGGATGCAGAGGGAGGAGTGAGGGACCCTGGACCCCAGCACAGCGTCAATCCTCGAAGGTCCGTGAGGGGGGGGAGGGGGCGGCGGATATGGGAGCACGTGGTGAGTCTGGACTTGTATATCCAGGTATCAAAGACTCTGGGGGCCTTGGCAGAAGGGGCTGGGTCTCACACGCCTGGACAGAGGGGCGGACACAGTCCTGCTGGCTTCACGCTGAGGATGCAGAGGGAGGAGTGAGGGACCCTGCACCCCAGCACAGCGTCAGTCAGGGAAGGCCCGAGACGGGGGTGGGGGTGGGGGGATGGGAGCACGTTGTGAGGCCGGACTTGCACATCCAGGTCTCAAAGACTCTGCAGGCCTTGGCAGAAGGAGCAGGGCCTTCCTCGGGTGGGTAGAGGGCCGGGCTCAGGTCCTGCTGGGCTTCGTGTTAAGATTGCGGAGGGAGGAGTGAAGGACCCTGGACCCCGGCACAGCGTCAGTCAGGGAAGGTCCGTGGGGGGGAGGGGGGGTCACTGGAACACGTAGTGAGTCTGGACTTCCGAATCCGGGTCACAGAGAGACTGATCCGATCCGCAGGCAGTAGGGACAGGCGGAGGCATAGGCACCCAGGGAGTCCTGGTGGAGATCAGAAGAAGGCCCGAGAGACCTGGACGCCCCATCTCAGCCTTGGGAAGCCCTGGGCTTCGTGGCCGCACGTGTTGGCCACAGACTTACCCCGGTGGGCTCAGGGCAGGGAGGGCCTTGGGGTTGGCAGACCAGCTTGGGGACAGCAGACAGAGGGGCCTAGGACCTGCCAGGGCTCGAAGCGAGGACCCCCAAGGGACTCCACAGGGAGCCGGCGGGACCGCGGCCCTGCTTCAGCTACAGGAGTCTCCTGGGATGGAAGAGCCCACACAGTGCGTGGCCACTTTGGCCTCAGGGCCTCCGAGACCCCCTGGCCGTTTGGATGGAGCCCTGCCTCGAGTATGCGGGTGGGGGGCGGTGGCCCACGTGTTGCTGGGTGGCAAGGCGAGGACCGGAAGGAGGACTGCGGAATCGGGGACAGCGAACAGATTTGGTCCCGGGAGGCCCCGGGGCCGGATGGGCACCTAGGGCGTGCCCTGACTTCCCAGCCACGTCTCCTAGAGCCTGGGGTCTGGGTGGAAGGAGCAGGCTTCAGGGCCGCCCAGGCTGAGCCCGTTCCTGCCAGGATGGAAGGGGAGGACCAGAGGGAGGACTGACTGGGCCGCAGTACGGACAGGCCAGGGAGGAGGCCCCTGGTGGAGGAGGAGCCCATGCCTCCTGTCCGGGGGTCCACATCTGGCTGTTAGAGCCTGAGGGCCTGTGGTGAGAAGGAGCGGGCCTGGGGTGGGGCGGGCCTGTGTGCGTGTGAGGGTGGAGTGCGGGGTCGGGGGGGGCGGGGCATGGGTCCGGTTGGGAGTCAGGGTGAGGACCCTGGGGGAGGACTGGCCGTACCCCCTCCACCCCATCTCAGCAAAGAAGCCAGGGCACCGGAGTCTGGCCGGGCCCGATCCAGGGAGGATCGGTCAGCAGGGGCCCAACCTGGCACGCATGCTCACTTGTCTCATGGGCCAGAAGGCGGGAGTCCTCGGGGAGCTGAGGTCTTGGTCTGAGGGGCACATGGCTTCTGTCTCACGTTGGGGACCTGGAAGAAGGGCAGGCCCTGGCAGGAAGAAAGAAGATGAGCGTCCTGGGGGCCTGAGGGCATCCCCACCCCAGGACAGAGGGGCCGATCCCTACAACCAGCCCTTTGGGATCTTGCCGGGGGCTGAGGGGGGAGATGGAGACGTGGCCCTGGATGAGGACGTGCTGGCTCCTCCCCCTTTTCTCGGAGCTCTCAGGGAGGTGAGGACCATGCTGGGAGAGGTCGGGGTCAGGTCATCTGGGGAAGCCCATCTGGGAGACACACAGGAGTCCCTGCTCCTGCCAAGAGTCAAGGTGGGGACACCCGGGGGAGCAGTGAGTGACTCCCAACCCACCCCTCGGGACCAGGAAGGATGGCCCAGAAGTCTGTGCCACCCCTACCTGGCGGCCCTGGGAACCCTGGGTGGGGCCTGTCAGGCTGAGTCCCTCCTCCTCTCCAGATCCTTCCTCTCAGGATGGGGAGGGCCGGGGCCTGAGGGTCTGCACTCAGGTAGCAGAGGACGCAGGTGCCCTGGCTCTGGGTCTGGCCCTGATGGTGGGGGGCAGATGAGAAATGAGGGGCTGCCTCCCACAGCAGGATCCTTAGGGCCCGGGCCTACCCTGCCGCTGCTGCCAGCCCTGGGGAGACGGGCGATCGGTGGGCCAAGTTGTTTCTCTTGACTTTTCCTTCTGGCGTCTCCCAGAGATGAGGCCTTGACACCAGGAGGGTGGCCTCGGGTCAACACAGGGAGTTTTCCCAGGCCTTCCGTGGGGGTCCAGGTATAGACGGAGAGGTGCGCCCATCCCAGCACAGACGGCACCCGAGCTTGGCCGTCCCTGGGATCCCGAGACGAGCCCTTAGACCTCTGGCAGGCGTGGGCAGAGGTGGGCCCCCTCACTTACCTTCTGTGGGGTCCCAGGGCTGCGCGGTCTTGCTGTGACCCTGTGGCCTCAGGCTGCGGGGGTGGGGCCCAGGCCCTGCCAGGGGAAATAGCAGTCCCCTGAGGGGCCAAGGAGGGGACCGCCCAGCTTGGACGGATGGGGACCTCACAGAGTCCGCCCCAGCCCTCCTGCCCCACTGGGGCCCGTGTGCCGTGCTCTGTGTCTGCACCCCGAAGTGACTCCTCCTTTTCTCCTCCAGGGGCTTCCAGAGCTCAGAGTCAAGGCCTAGGTCTGAGGCAGGAGCCTCTAAGGTCCCAGAGCAGGGGAGGTGCAGGTGAGTGCCAGTGGTCAAGGTGAGGGACTTGCTCTGTGCCTGGAGCCAGGGGCTCGCCCGTCCCACCCCAGAGGGGACCCCTCAGCACCCAAGTCTGTCGCAGCGCACTGTCAGCTCCGGGACTTCAGGCCTCTGCTGCCTGGGCCGCACCCTGAGGAGCCGTCCCACCTCTTTCTTCAGGGTCAGCCCGACACAAACGCCATGCCCCTGGGTCAGAGGGGTGAGCTCTGGAAGCTGGAGGAAGACCCGGGCCCGGCCCAGGGCCTGGTGGAGGCACAGCTGTCGGGGGCTGGGGAGGAGGAGGTCCCCCGCGCCCCCTCCTCCTTCTCCGCTTGGGCCTCCTCCCAGTCCGCCGCCCCGTCTGGCCCCTGCTCTGCCCTGTTTCTGGTCCCCAGGGAGGAGGGGTCTGCTGCTGGGTTCCAGAGTCGTCCCCAGAGCTCTCTGAGTGCCCGCCCCTCCCCCACTGCCCAGGCAGCCACTGCCTGCAGCCAGCCTGACCAGGGCTCCAGCAGCTCCGATGAGGAGGGGTCGAGCCCCTGCGAGGAGCCCGAAGAACCCCAGCCCGGGCTCCAAAACCTACTCCAGGGGAAGCTGGCTGAGCTGGTGGAGTTCCTGCTCCTCAAGTATCACACCAAGGAGCCGACCAGCCAGGCAGAGATGCTGGAGATCGTCGGCAAGGATGCCCAGGATGCCTTCCCTGTGATCTTGGGCCAGGCCTGTGAGTGCATGCAGCTGATCTTTGGTATAGATGTGAAGGAAGTGGACCCCAGCGACCACTCCTATGTCCTGGTCCCCGTCCTGGGCCTCACCTATGATGGGATGCTGAGCGGTGAGGAGGGAGTGCCCAAGACCGGCCTCCTGGTGGTGCTCCTGGGGGTGATCCTCCTGCATGGTGACCGTGCCCCCGAGGAGGAGGTGTGGGAAACGCTGGGGGTCATGGGGGTGTATGCCGGCCAGGAGCACGTCATCTACGGGGAGCCCAGGGAGCTCCTCACCAAGGTCTGGGTGCAGGAAGGGTACGTGGAGTACTGGCAGGTGCCCGGCAGCGACCCTGCCCGCTACGAGTTCCTGTGGGGTCCCAGGGCCCACGCCGAAACCAGCAAGTTGCAAATGCTGGAGTATTTGCTCCGGGTCAGGTGCGGGCAGCCGGCTTCCTCCCTGGCCCTGTCTGAAGAGGCTGTGAGAGATGAGGAAGAGGGGGCCTGAGCCCCGGGGTCCGCCAGGCCCTTTCCAGGCTTTGCTGGGTTCGGCAGCCTCTCCCGCGGGGTGCTGGGCATGAAGTGAGGCCCCTTGCTGGTTCTTCCCTGTGTGTGTGTTTGTGTTTGCGCGTCAAGTCAGAGCCCTGGGCGTTTTAAGGAGTGCAGGGCCAGGGAGGGTTGGGAGAAGAAAGCAGGGCAAGGAGCCTCCTGGGGGTGGGGGGTGGGGGTGTTTCCTGGGATGACTCCCACATCCAGAGCTTGGTGTCCTTGCGGAAGCTCTCCTGTGGGGTTCCTTGCCATAGAAGATTTCAGCCGCTTCAGGGGCTGACTGTGTGAGTACCATCCACTCCGCAGCATTTGTTCTTACCCAGTTCAAGAGTTAAGAGTTTTATCATATACCCGGGGCGCCTGGGTCCTCTGTTGTTTAAGCATCTGCCATCGGCTCAGGTCATGATCTCAGGATCCTGGGATCGCACCCCACATGGGGCTCCCCGCTCAGTGGAGACCCTGCTTCTCTCTCTCCCTCTGTGTGTGCTTTTTTTCTCAAATAAATAAGTACTTTTAAGAAAAAAAGAGTTTTTTTCATGTCCTGGACACCAGCCTGGACACCTTGCCTACTTGTTTGGGCTCTGGACCGAAATCACAGGGCTTTGGCCTAGGGATGGGTTGGAAAGGTGCAAGAACGGAAGAAGCAAGGGATGGGGGTCAGAAGCTGGAGAGATAGAAGTTTGTTGGTTCTTGCTTCTGATGCCTTCCTGACCATCGTTGTGCAAAGGCCAAAGGCAAGCCCGCGCACACACCCGCTCCTGCGTTGGCCTGGTTCTTCCAGAGTGGAGGGGAGACGTCCTCCCAGCAGAGAGGGAGCCGTGCTCACTGGCTCCTTGATTCCCACACGTGGGCTGAGCTCTGCTCTCTGGAAGGCCCTGGGCGTGAGCAGTGAGGACACTAGCAGAAGCAGGACACGTCCCAGCCACAGGGGACTGAGTCTAGGGGTCGCAGTCCTGGCAGGAAGGTGGGGAGGGGTGCCCTGAGTCCTGCAGAAGAAATGGAGGCAGGGTGAGCGGGGGCGGCTCCCGGGGTGAGCACTGCGGTGGAAATGGCCCCGGCCCGGCCCGTGGAGGCGGGGAGGCTGGGGTGACCAGAGGATCCCAGTGATTGCTTCTGTGCAACTGGTCACCGGGAAGCTGGGTGGCGACACTGCCAGACTCCGGTCTCTGCCTCCGTGTCAGGGAAGGCGGGGGGCAGGTTGGAGCCTATGTGTGGGGTGCACAGGCATGGGCTCATCGGGGTGCCGGGGGCGGGGCCCCTACCCTCCCGGGCGGGGTCCAGGTGAGGAATCCAGGGAGGACCGAGGGACTCCCCGCCTGCCCGCTCCCCTCTCCTGCCCCCACGTAGCCCACCCCGGAACCCATCTCCGCCCGACGTGCTGTCAGCCCTAAGGGACCCCTTCCTGTGGGGTCCGGATGTGACGAGCGCCGACCTCTGCCTCAGAGGCCTGAGAGACGCCAGGACCTCCGTGAGTGGAAGGACGGATCTCGGTCGGGAGACGCCAGGCGTGCAGGTAGACGCACCCGTGAGGGAGCACAGAGTGCGGGGTCCCCCAGGAGCCAGGTCGCCATGCCGGCAGCCCCGAGCGACCCCGGCAGGGGACAGCGTCGTCCCGCTGAGCCCCTCCCGCCGCAGCCCGGGGCACTGGACAGGGGTCCCCAGATGGACGGGCCCGGGCCCTCCCTGGAGCGGGTTGCGGGGGCAGAGGGAGGACTGTGGGGGCCACTCTTCCCCGCTCAGGTCCAGCCACTCGGGCCCTGCCGCGGCCCGGCCCTGGGGGCCCCCCCGGGGAGGGTGGCCACAGGTGGCGTGCGTCCGGTGAAATGCGCGGCGGGGGTCTGAGGGAGCTGAGGACCTGGGTCAGAGGGGAAGGATGCCAGGTCGGGACGGGGCAGGGGCAGAGGCAGCCCCAGGGAGTCCGAGTGGTGCCGGGGTGGGGATCGATCGGGGGCAGGACCGAGGGACTCAGGAGCCCAGGACAGAGGGGACCTCACCGAGGTCGGGCCCCAGGGTGAGTCCGGGAAGGCCGCAGGGCGGGAAGGGGCCACGCGGCCAGTGCGGCGGACTGCTGCATCCGGGTCTCCCGAGAGTCTAGGGGCCTTGGCAGAAGGGGCAGGGCCTCCCTCGGGTGGACAGACGGCGGGCCCCGGTCCTGCTGGGCTTCACGCTGAGGATGCAGAGGGAGGAGTGAGGGACCCTGGACCCCAGCACATCGTCAGTCAGGAATGGTCCGCGGGGGGAGAGGGGGGATGGGAGCACGTGGTGAATCCGGACCCCCGCATCCTGGTCAGAGACGCTGGGGGCATTGGCAGAAGGAGCAGGGCCTCCGTCAGGTGGGCAGAGGAGAGGGCCCAGCAGTAACCGGAGTCAAGGTATGAACTCTGGGGAAGGACAGAGGAGGTCTCACAGACGTTGGGCCATAGTGTCTGTCCCGGAAGCTCTCTGGGGTCCATGGGGATACGTCGCGAGTGCCGACTTCAGGTTCTGGGTCTCAGAGAGTCCGGAGGTCTGGTGTAAGGAGCAGGGCCTCTAGTTGGCAGGCCGGGGGGGGGGGGTGCGGGGGGAGGAGGGCCCAGGTTCTGTCAGGAGTCAAGGTGAGGAGCAGAGGGAGGAATGAAGGACCCTGGACCCAGTAGGGAATCAGTCCTGGGAGGCCTCTGGGGGAGACAACGGTGACATGAGGCATGTCCTGACTTCTGCTCTGGGTCCCAGAGACACTGAGCGCTTGTTGTGAGGAGTGGCCCTGAGGAGCAGGGATGAGGGCACCGGCCATCCAGGGAGTCCAGATGGGGAACGGAGGGTGGGCTAAGGGACCCGAAGGACCCATCTCGGGGAAGCCCTGGACTTTGTAGCCGGATGCGACGTCCCACAGTCTTTGCCCGTGGCTCCCAGGGCAGTGAGGGCTTTGGTCGGAGGGGACAGGCCTGGAGACAGCAGAGACAGCATCACCAGCGGAGCTGCGGCTCATGCTGAGATCCCTGAGGGAGGACTCAGGGAGGGACCTGGACTCCAGAACAGGGACAACGCACGGAAGCCTGCCCCTGCTGGCCGCCCTGGGAGGCCTGTTTGTGCCAAGTGCACAGGCCGTGTGTCAGGACGTCCGCATCCAGGTCTGTCCGAGGCTGGGGGCCTGCTTTAAAAAACGGGGGGAGGGGTCAGGAGCTAATGGGACTGGATGGGAGGACCCGGCGGGAGGACATGAGTGACCCTGGGCCCCAGAACAGAGTCAGTCCTGGGAGGCCCCTGAGCGGGAGGAGGACGAGTGGCGTGTGCAGACTTCCACATCCGGGTCTCAGAGAGGCTGGGGGCTGGGGTAGGAGGCAGGTCTTCAGGTCAGCAGCAGGGAGGGCTCCGTTCCTGCTGGAATCCAGGTGAGAACACTGAGGGAGAACTGAGGGGGCCCTGGACCCCAGAACAGAGTCATAGACGGGAGGCTCTGGAGCAGCCGTCCGCCTGAGGCGCACCCCCGAATTTGGCCTTGGATCTCAGGGATGTGCAGGGCGGTCAGAGGGGAAAGGACTCGGGACAGCAGAGGGCAGGGCCCCACGTCTTGTTGGAGACCAGGAGGGAGGCAGGCTGAGAGCTGAAGACCATAGAGCCTGAAACAGACAATGATTTTGTTGCCCTTGGGCTCCTTCTTGCATGTGCCCCAAGGTGGGGGGGAGCAGCTGAGGTATTGACTGACGTCTGCAGCCCGGGTCTGAAGGAGGTGAGCCTTGGTCTGAGGAGTGGGGCCTCAGGTCAGCAGAGGGTGGAGTCCCAAGACCCTGAGGGAGGCCTGAGCAGACACCCACCCAGACACAGGGTTCCCAATGAAGTCCTGCCCCAGGGGTCAGTCCTGCGAGGCCAGGCCAGGTGTCAAGAAAAGTAAGGGCCCCACTTTCTCCTCTGGGTCTCAGCGGGTTGGTGGCCTTGGCCTGCAGGATGCATCCTGGGGTTAGAAGAAGGGATAGTTCCAGGTCCCGCTGAAAGTAAACAGGAGCACCTTGCGGACAAAGAGTGGACTCCCGCCCCAGGACAGAGGGGCCGACCCCGACCTCAGCTCTTTGTGAATTGGGTGGGGTGCAGGGGGAGGGCGTGGAGTGCTGCCTCCTCACCGTCCTCTCGGAGGGTGAGGACCATGCTGGGAGAGGTCGGGGTCAGGTCATCTGCGGAAGCCCACCTGGGAGACACACAGGAGTCCCTGCTCCTGCCAAGAGTCAGTGTGGGGACCCCCGGAGGGAGGGGTAAGTGGCTCCCACCGCACCCCTCGGGACACGGAGGGGATGGCCCCGAAATCCCTGCAGCCCCTACCTGGCAGCCCTGGGAACCCTGGGTGGGGCCTGTCAGGCTGAACCCCTCCTCCTCTCCAGATCCCTGGTCTAAGGGAGGGGAGGGCCTGGCGCTGAGGACCTGGACTCAGGTAGCAGAGGAGTCAGGGGCCTTGGCTCTGGCTCTGGGCCTGGGGCCGGGGAGCAGGGCGGCGGGGGGGGCGGAGCAGGAGTCCTTGATGGGGAGATGAGAAATGAGGGGCTGCCTCCCACAGCAGGATCCTTAGGGCCCGGGCCTACCCTGCGGCTGCTGCCAGCCCTGGGGAGACGGGCGATGGGTGGGCCAAATTTGCCTCCTGACTTTTCCTTCTGGCGTCTCCCAGAGATGAGGCCTCGGCACCAGGAGGGTGGCCTCGGGTCAACACAGGGAGTTTGCCCAGGCCTTCCGTGGGGTCAAGGACTAGACGGAGAGGTGCGCCCATCCCACACAGACGGCACCCAAGCTTGGCCGTCCCTGGGATCCCGAGACGAGCCCTTAGACCTCTGGCAGGCGTGGGCAGAGGTGGGCCCCCTCGCTTACCTTCTGTGGGGTCCCAGGGCTGCGCGGTCTTGCTGTGAGCCTGTGGCCTCAGGCTGCGGGGGTGGGGCCCAGGCCCTGCCAGGG
The DNA here is from genome assembly GCF_009762305.2 of Zalophus californianus. Classification (NCBI taxonomy): domain Eukaryota; kingdom Metazoa; phylum Chordata; class Mammalia; order Carnivora; family Otariidae; genus Zalophus; species Zalophus californianus. The sequence continues at coordinate 2,718,799 of NC_045612.1, read as the reverse complement.
GAAATAGCAGTCCCCTGAGGGGCCAAGGAGGGGACCGCCCAGCTTGGACGGATGGGGACCTCACAGGGTCCGCCCCAGCCCTCCTGCCCCACTGGGGGCCAGGGGCCGTGCTCTGTGTCTGCACCCCGAAGTGACACCTGCTTTTCTCCTCCAGGGGCTTCCAGAGCTCAGAGTCGAGGCCTAGGTCTGAGGCAGGAGCCTCTAAGGTCCCAGAGCAGGGGAGGTGCAGGTGAGTGCCAGTGGTCAAGGTGAGGTACTTGCTCTGTGCCTGGAGCCAGGGGCTCGCCCGTCCCACCCCAGAGGGGACCCCTCAGCACCCAAGTCCGACGCAGCGCACTGTCAGCTCCGGGGCTTCAGGCCTCTGCTGCCTGGGCCGCACCCTGAGGAGCCGTCCCACCTCTTTCTTCAGGGTCAGCCCGACACAAATGCCATCCCCCTGGGTCAGAGGGGTGAGCTCTGGAAGCTGGAGGAAGACCCGGGCCCGGCCCAGGGCCTGGTGGAGGCACAGCTGTCGGGGGCTGGGGAGGAGGAGGTCCTCCGCGCCCCCTCCTCCTTCTCCGCCTCGGCCTCCTCCCAGTCCGCCGCCCCATCTGGCCCCTGCTCTGCCCTGTTTCTGGTCCCCAGGGAGGAGGGGTCTGCTGCTGGGTTCCAGAGTCATCCCCAGAGCTCTCTGAGTGCCTGCCCCTCCCCCACTGCCCGGGCAGCCACTGCCTGCAGCCAGCCTGACCAGGGCTCCAGCAGCTCCGATGAGGAGGGGATGAGCCCCTGGGAGGAGCCGGAAGTCACCCAACCCTGTCTCCAGGACAAACTCCACCTGAAAGTGGCTGCCCTGGTAGGGTTCCTGCTCCTCAAATACTGCAACAAGCAGCCGACCCGCCAGGCAGAGATGCTGGGGATTGTCAGCAAAGATTACCAGGAGACTTACCAGTGATCTTGGGCCAAGCCTCCGAGTGCATGCGGCTGGTCTTTGGCGTGGATGTGAAGGAAGTGGACCCCAGCGACCACTCCTACGTCCTGGTCAACGTCCTGGGCCTCACCTGTGATGGGATGCTGAGCGGTGAGCAGGGCATGCCCAAGACCAGCCTCCTGGTGCTGCTACTGGGGGTGATCCTTGTGGAGGACAACTGTGACCCTGAGGGGGAGGTGTGGGAAGTGCTGGGGGTCATGGGGTTGTTTGCTGGCAAAGAGCACATCATCTTTGGGGAGCCCAGGGAGCTCCTCACCAAAGTCTGGGTACAGGAAGGGTACCTGGAGTACCGGCGGGTGCCTGGCAGCGGCCCTGCCCGCTACGAGTTCCCATGGGGTCCCAGGGCCCACGCCGAAACCAGCAAGTTGCAAGTGTTGGAGTATTTGCTCCGGGTCAATCGCAGGCATCCCGGTTCCTCCCTGATCCTGTCTGAAGGAGCTGTGAGTGATGAGGGAGAGGGGGTCCGAGTCCCAGTGGTGGCCAGGCCCTTTCCAGGCTTTGGTGGGGTCGGCAGCTTCTCCTGTGGGGTGCTGGGCATGAAGTGAGGTCACATTTTGGTTCTTCCCTGTGTGTGTGAAGAGAGAGCCCCAGGAGTTCTAAGTAGGGCAGGGCCAGGGAGGGTTGGGGGAAGAAAGCAGGGTGAAGAGCCAGCCTCTCTGGGGGCCTATTCTCTGCGATGACTTTGACATCCAGAGCTTGGTTTTCTTGAGGAAGCTCTCAAATGTTGTTCCTTGGAGTAGAAGTTTTAACCAGCTTCGGCAGGTAAATGTGTGCGGGACATCCACCCCACAGCATTTGTACTTACCCAGTTCAAGAGTTTTAAGAGTTTTGTCATGTTCTGGAAATAAGGTGGGAGATCTTCCCTCCTTGTTCTGGTTCTGGAATGAAATCACAGGGCATTGGCATAGGAATTTGTTGGAAAGGTGGAAGAATGGAGCAGTCAAGTGACGGGGTCAGGAAATAGGGAAATAAAAGATTATTCATTTTTGCTTCTTACTCCTTGTCGTCTGTCATTCTGCAAAAGTAACATAGATGCGTGTGCCTTCATTTACTTAGTTCTTCAAGAAAGGAGGAGAAACGACATCTCAGCACAGAGGGAGCCCTGCTCACTGGCTCCTTGATTCCCAGACATGGGCTGAGCTCTGCTCTCTGGAAGGCCCTGCGTGAGCAGTGAGGACATTAGGAGGAGCAGGACACGTCCCACCCTTAGGGGACTGTCTAGCAGCCGCACTCATGGCAGGAAAGTGGGGAGAGGTGCCCTGAGTCCTGCAGAAGAAATGGAAGAAGGGTGAGGGAGTGCGGCTCCCGGGGCAAGCACTGCAGTGGAAGTGCCCCTGGCCTGGGTGGCTCAGGGTGTTGGGTCACCGTGCTTCCCTCTGTGCAGCTGATCACCGTGAACCTGGGGGGCGACAGTGGCCCTGCTTGGAGACAGGGTGCCTTAGAGGTGGCAGCAAAGTCTGAAATGGATAATTGCTCTGAGATGTTCCTTCTGGATCATGGAGAAACCAGGGAGAAATCTCCTCCTGGGGCAGGAAAAGAAGGTATCCTGCGCTCTCATCCCAAGGCCGTTGAACACAGTGCACAGACTAGGTGTTTTATATCCGTCATCTGCAAGTATTTCTGGAGAAATACAGTGATATTCCTTCGAAGTGGAGCCCAGAAGACTCTAGACTGGCACTCTTGTCCTGACCATGCAAAGCCAGAACCCACTGCATTAAAAAGTCATTTTAGTTTGGTTATCTGGAGTGCAATTTGGACAGGTATAAGTAAGCAAGGTCTAGGTTTTGGTGGGGGGAGAAATGAGTGAAAGGAGTGGTTTGGTGGAAGAGCAGCTGGGAGGGAGGGAAGGAGCTGGTCTTTGACTCACATTCTAGGAGCTTTGTATTGTGTCCAGCTGGGACAGTTCCCTCACACCTGAATGCCACACATATTCCCATATATCTCACAGATATCCTCTGATTTAGAAAATGGATTGAGTTTTACTTATGAAGCACCCTCTTTGGCTGATTAGCTATTCCATGTCCTATTGAGCTGCACATTCTCTAACATGACCTGGGTAACAAAAAAAAATACCCCAGAGGAGAGAGTGGAAGGCCCTGGGATCAAAACAACACTTGAAATCACTGCCATTCATCAAAGTTCCAATGTATGCCAGGCACTGTGCAAGGTGCTTTCCATATATCACATGCATTCCTGCAGTCCTGCAAGACGGGGCTTATCAAACTCACTCACTTAACTCACTCACTTCAGAAAGAACCTGAGGCTCCTAGGACTTGGTCATTTTCCCAGGATCACGTGGCTAGTGAGTGACAGGGCAGAGACTAGAACCCGGGTCTGAATTCGTGTAGAGTCCACGCTGTTCCCACCCACTGCAGTCTGTGTCCAACCTTGTGAGTCCTACATCATTCCTGAGGACAGCATGGTGTCTTCCAGGTGACAAAAAGAAGGATGCTGTGGCTCAGGTACTAAAAAACCTGTTGCTAAGGAAGGAAGGTGACAATGAGAATCAAACAGGTTTTGGGTACTGTCTGTGGGCTTTATTAACCTAGAGTTCTTCTGCCTGAGCCTCAGAGTTCTTTGAGAACTGACTGCCCAGGTGCTGGCATTTTTTGCAGACCTAGCACTTTCCCGAATTACAGCAGCCTTTCCCTGGTATTCCCCCGTGTGCTCTTCTGTCTCACTCTTGAACCTGGCCTGCTAAGGAGCTCATCACTGGTCCCCATGGAACAGCTAGGAATCACCTTCTCTCCCCCAACATAGAACCTTACTCTCTGTAGTAATCCTCTGGTCACTAAATGAAGAAAGTGAATCCTCCCTGCTGGGATCACAGAATCGTTTGAAAATTAGATGTCATCCTGTACTTGAAAGTATCTGTCACACAGGAGGTGCTTGAAAAGTTCAAAGAATTCCAAGGCAAACTGACCTCAAAAACTCCTCCCCTGGCATGCCTGGGTGGCTCAATCGGTTAAGCATCTGTCTTTGGCTCAGGTCATGATCCCAGGGTCCTGGGCTCGAGTCCCACATCAGGCTCCCTGCTCAATGGGGAGCCTGCTTCTCCCTCTGCCCGCTGCTCCCCCTGCTTGTGCAATCTCTTTCTCTCTCTCTCACTGACAATTAAATAAATAAAATCTTAAAAAAAGAAACTCCTCCCAGCAATAAAGTCAGTTGTCATAACAAATTATAATAGTTGCATTTGGTTAAGCCCCTACTGTGTAACAATACATGGGAGAAACTTTAATGTTCATCCATAGTGTGTCTTGCTTTCCTTCCAGGATACAGGGGACACCACCTTGCCAGTCCCCTTGTAGTTAGGGAGGGTTGCGCGATAACCCTTTGCCATGGAGATGTGAGCAGAAGCATTGTTTCTCACATCCAGGCATTTGCGAGCCAGTGTGTCCGTTCCATGCTGTCTCCCTTGATTCACCAGCAAACATGGTGACCCCGTGTTGAGATAGGGGAGCCACAAGATGAAAGCAACCTGGACCCAGGGTCTAGGAAAAGCAGAGGGCCCCTGCCAAACTGTATCAGAATTTGTGTGCACAAAGATGCACTTCTGTTGTGTTAGCCCTTCAAATGTCAAAGTTTGTTGCATCGGTTAGCAGTTACTTTCATGCAGCCGCTTTTTTTGTTGTTAGGCTTATCTAGCAATTTTACTTAAGAAGGTAGTAGTACATATCTTCCTATTGCAGAAAACTTCTAAACATACAGATGAGTCACAATATCCCCCTTTCAAAGTTCCTCCACAATTTAGCCTCCTCCTCGGAAGTCACCATGACTAACAATCTAGTGTGTGTTATTTTTATTTTTTTAATTTAAAACATTTTCTTTTCTTTGCGAGAGAGAAAGAGTGTGTGAGCGGAGGGAGGGGCAAAGGGAGAGAGAGAGAGAGAGACTCTCAAGCAGGCTCCATGCAGAGCCCGACTTGGAGCTCCGTCTCAGGACCTTGAGATCATGACTTGAACTGAAATCAAGAATTGGACGCTTAACCAGCCGAGCCACCCAAGGTGCCCCTAGTGTGTGTTATTCTAAAGGTGACTATGGCTTTTTCATAGATATGCTCTACAAATATATTGTTTTTATTCAACCTAACCCGTAATACTGTGCATATTGATCTGCCACTAGCTTTTGTCACTTAATAAAATGGATGCAGGATCTTCCCATAACAGCACGTATAGATCTACTTCACTCTTGAAAGTATTCCCTGGAATGTTAAAGTTTGTATATACCATAATTAATCACATAAACAATTTTTTTCCTGGTGAAACAAGTTGTTTTCCCTTTATCGTATGACTAATAAAATGAAAACAACATCTTTGACTATGAATCCTTGAGTAGATATGAATGTTTTCTAATAAGATATACATACTAACATAGACATTGGGTTAGCGTGGAGAGGGTGTGAATTGTTTAACATTTCATAGATGCGTCTGAAATTTTTTTCCACAAGTGCTATACCAGTTTGCATTCTCATAAAAATTGGAAATGATTTAAGATTCTGCAGTATCAACAAGACACATGCCCCTCTACTTTGAGAAAGAGGGATTTGGCCAGAATGACCAGCAGCCAGGGGAGGAGACCAGCCAGGACACCCTCAGCTAGTGAGGGGCACTGAGAGCATCCTGGGGAAAGTGATGGCCAGAGTCCATGAGAGAAAATGAGTACGAAACCAAGTCCAGAGAGCCCCAGGCAGGCTGGCAGTCAGGGCTCTGAATCTAGAGTTCAGCTTAGGGGGAAAGGGGCCAAAAGGAGAGACGGTGGAGAGGTGGAGGGATTCAGGAGAAAGAACGTGGATGGGCTGGATGGGCTGGGGAAGCCTCTGAATCCTTATCACCAGCTGGAAGTTGCGGGGTGGTGTGACAGGGCAGGTCTGTTGGATGAATGGATCAGCAGCGTGCCAGACACCCCACTACTGTAGAGTCCCCCTACCTCTGTCAGGGAGAGTACACTTGTCTCCCTGCCCCTGAATTCAGGTGAGCGACATCTCTTGACTACTCTAGTGGTCCAGGGCATCCTTGCCGGGGTCCCAGGGCTGGGAGCTGTCATGATGCCTGCTGGAGGCAGGGGGCTTTCCCCCTGGGTGGAGTGCAACCCCACATAGAGGGTGGGGCTATGTGAGTGAGGGGTGGGTGACCGAGGAAGGACAGCTGAGATAGGCCAGGAATACCCAGGAGCAGTGGAAGGGAGCGTGCTGCTAGCTGCAGGGAGGGTGAAATTGGAAGGAGAAAGCCCTGGGGCCAATCACCTCAGACTCTGCAGATAAAGGGCTGGGCATGGACACGCTTGAAAGCTGTCCAAATGGTGTCCACGGCTCAGACTGCCTTGCTGGGCCCCTGAGGTCGTGGCATAGCAGGGGCGGGTGTCCTGTCCTGTGGCTAGGACGGCTGGCCTGTGTTGCCACCAGTCTGCAGGGTGGGCGGAAAACCTGTGGAGATGGCCTTTTCTTATTCAACTGATGAGAAAGTGTGGGCGCCAGTGCAGGGCAAGGAGCATAAATGGGCTGGGGAAATCTGATAGACCATGTTTCCTAGGAAGGAAGCACCACGGACCATCCTGTTGAGAGCAACCCCACCTCCAAGATGGTGTTTGGACCTGGGGAGGAGACGTCCATGGTGACACCCTCAATAATAGTTTCCCATAGGAATTCTGAAGTTCCGTGAGCATTTGGAGAACTGTGGGTTTCATCCATGGAGGTGGAAGGCCCAGGCAGGGGGCAGGCTCCACATTTTGAATCAGGGAATGCCAAACTCCAGCAACTTGATTCATCCAGCAAACATTTATTGAACATATGCTGAGAAAGAATATCAAGTAAACAAACCAAAATAACATGACAAAGCACTTAATTCAGCCTGAATGGGAGGATGGTGAGAGATGTGATGTAAAAGAGTTTTAGGAAGTTAGGAACTTTGAGATGGCGGGTAAAGTCTATAATGACCCTGAATTCCGAGATTTCTCAATTGGCAGAAGCTTTTCCTCTCATCTGAGATTGAGTATCAGGGAGGAAGAAGTGGTAGTAAGTTAATGAGCAAAGGTGTGGAGGATGCAGTCAGTGTGAGCCATGTAAGCAGTGAGCTTCTGCCAGCTGTCCAGGCGGGGCTGTCCAGTGGGTAGGAGGAAACATGGGTCTAACAGGAGAGGAGCTTGGGCTGGGCATTTTTAGGTTGCATCAGTAGGGGTAATTTGAGACCTTAGGCTTAGGTTTAAAAAAGCGTTGCATGGTTAGTGGCCTACATGCTATATAGTAGGCCATCGTCTCTCCAGCAAACACAGTTGGAAACTAAAGGCACATATTAAATTTAGGAAAGACTTTAATGGGAGAAAATATTCAACCAGAAAATCAGTTACAGAAAATTTTTATAAAATATATATTCTGTGTATTTGTGGCTCTTATGTATAGTTTTACAATAATGACCTTTCAATTTCACATCTGCTGTGTCAGATCACTTTTAAGGAATTTACTCTTGACAGCCTTTGGCAAAACTGAGCTTACTCTCTGCCTCCCCCAATATCCAGACACTACCTTTTCAAGTCTGGTGTGTGAATTTTAGGCAGTTGGCAGCTCTTCAGTAACAAAAGTTGCTCATAATAAACAGATCAGGGGTCTGAAAGCACCCTTCGACTCAGATATCTAGAGTGGGATTCCATGATGTGTCATGTATCTAGTGGACAGTGGTCATCAAAATTTTAGGTGTAGGACCTCTTATTTCCTTCCACAGAAGAATCCCTTCCACAGAAATCCACTTCATGAACATGAGCAAGGTAGAGCACTCTTGTTGAATGGTTGAAGTGAGGACGATAATCCTAAAGTCCTTCCTAAACCCTCAGAGAAGTGGACCCTGCCACCCAGACACAGAATGCTGGGGTCCTCCTGATCACAGATGGGAAAGCTGTGTGCCAGAAGACCCTTCTTCAGACATGGACTCCCTCATGCTCCTGCACAGACACCTATCTGTGTGGACTCCAATGGGCCCAATGCACTGATGGTACTTTTGCTGTCTGGGTTTCCAGCGCTGCCAACAGCATATGGTGCCCTAACCACTATGCTCTCAGCATAACTTATCATCCCATTTATTTTCCAAACTCCTCATTGGCCACTGCTCCCCTACTCCCACTCCAATCCAGACACACACTGGCACACATTATCTTTCTACCCACTTGACCATTCTCTATTCTCAGCACGGAATTAGCTGCCCTCCCTCTAACTCACCAAACCTTCTTTCCAAACCTGCCTTAAATTCTCATTTGAAAAGAGGCCCTTACTAGTGCTTTACCTGGTAGCTCTCCACTCCAAGAAACACAGTGGGCCTTCTTTACCTTCTTTTTCATGATTCCTTCTTTTAAATGTATCCTCAGATCACATTCAAGCACCCTCAACAAGAGTATGGAACTTGGCTCATTTTATTTACACCTATTGCTTCTGCTTTCCCAGAACACTGCAAAGATGTTTTGTTTATTTCTGTCATTTACCCAGAGAGGAGTGTTGAGTCTCCAAATGTAATTGTTGATGTGACTATTTCTTCTTTCAGCTCAATCAGATTCTGTTTCTTATATTTTGAAGCTCTGTTTTTAGGTGTACACATTTAAGATTGTTGTATTTTCTTGGTGAATTGACTCTTTTATCATTATGTGATGTTCCTTTCTATCCATGGTAAATTTCCTTCTTATAAAGTCAACTTTTTCTGATATTAATATAGTCACTCTAGTTTTCTATTTTTCTTATTTTTTTAATTTTCAAACTAAAATTATTTTTTCTTTTGGTATACGGCTAAAAGTGTTATATGGATTCATGTACTCACAACCAAGATACAAAACTGTTTCATCATGCTCCCCCCCATAAAAACCTCTCATGTGCTATTCATTTATAGTCATACTTTCCCCTGACACCTAACCTTGACAACCACTCATGTGTTTTCTATCACTGTCGTTTTGTCTTTTTCAAAAATGCTATAGAAATAGAAGAACAGAGCATGTAATTTATCGAGACTGGTTTCTTTCACTCAGGAAATTGCATTTGAGGCTCATCCAAGTTGTATGTATCAATAGTTTATTACTTTTCTGTTGCTGAGTAGTAACCCATTGTACGGGTGTACCACAGTTTGTTTATCCATTCATCCATAGAAGGACATTTGGGTAAAAACAAACAGATTTTAGCAAATAGGAAGAGCTGCTATAAACATTCACAGGTATGTTTCTGTGTGAACATAGGTTCTTATTTCTTCCAGGAGTGGCATTGGTGAGTCATATAGTGTCTATATGTTTAGAAGAAATGACCAAATTATTTTCCACAGAGGCTGTACCATTTTACATTCTGACCAGTAATATATGAGAGTTCAAGTTGCTCTTTATCCTTGTTAACATTTAGTAATGTCAGAAATTTTTAAAATTTCAGTCACTCTCAATGTGTGTTGTGTTACCTCATCTTAATTTTAATTTGCATTTCTCTTCCTTGATGTAGAACAATTTCCATGTGCATATTTGTCATCCATATGCCCACTTTGTTACTGTGTCTATCAAGATCATTTACCCATTTTTAAAAGCCAAGATGTCCATTGACAAATGAATAAATAAAGAAGATGTGGTATATAAATATACACTGGAATATTACTCAGTCATCAGAAAGGATGAATACCTACCATTTACATCAGTGTGGATGGAACTGGAGGGTATTATGCTAAGTGGAATAAGTCAATCAGAGAAAGATAATTATAATATGGTTTCATTCATATGTGGAATATAAGAAACAGTGCAGAGGATCATAGGGGAAGGGAGGGAAAAACAGAATGGAAAGAAATCAGAGAAAGAGACAAACCATGAGAGACTCTTAACTATAGGAAACAAACTAAGGGTGGCTGGAGGGGAGGGGGGGACATGGGGTAATTGGGTGATGGGCATTAAGGAGAGCACATGATGTGATGAGCACTGGGTGTTATATGCAACTGATGAATTATTGAACTCTACATCTGAAACTAATGATGTACTGTATGTTGGTTAATTGAATTTTTTTAAAAAGACAATTCAAAAGCCATGAAAAAAATTTAAAAATGGGTCATTTGTTTGCTAATTTTTGAGTTTTGAAAAACTTTTATGTATTCCGGATACAAGTCTCTTGTTGGATATATGATTTGCAAATACTTTCTAACAGTCTGTAGCTTGACTTTTTATTCTGTTTTTCTCAGAGCAAAAGTTTTTAATTTTGAGGAAGTCTAACTCCAGGTCGTGAGATTTTCTCCTATGTTTTCTTTAAAAATTTTATAGTTTTCACTTAGCATTTAGATCAATGATACATTTTAACTTGATTTTGTACTATAAAGTGTTAGGTTTAAGTAGAGTTTCTTTTTGTTTCTTTTTTTGTTGTTTCTTTTTTTTAAAAATATGGGTGTCTAATTGTTCTATTACCATTTATTGAAAAGACCAACCTTTCTCAATTGAATTGTCTTACTTCTTCGTAAAAAACTCTACTGGTCCTCTTTGTGTGGGCCTATTTCTGGACTCTAATCAGTTCTACTGATCTATGTGTATATCCTTTAGCTAATACCACACCATCTTGATTATTACAGCTTTATCTTAAAATCAAGTAGTGTGATTCTTCTGACTTTATTCTACTTTTTCATAGTTGTTTTAGCTATTCTATTTCCTTTGCCTTTCCATAAACTTGTTGAATCAGCTAGTTTATATCCAAAAACATCCTGCTGGTATTTTGATTGGATTGTTTTGAATGTATAGATCAATTTAGTGAGAATTGACATCTTCACTATGTGAGTCTACCAGTCCATGAACACAGTATATCTCTGTACTTACTATTTAAGTCTTGATTTCTTTTATCAGCATTCTGTGTTTTCAGCATACAGATCCTGTGCATATCTTATTAGATTTATACCTAAGTATTGCATTTTTGGAGCTATTGAAAGTAAGATTTTAATTTTGGGTTTCCAATTTTTTTAATTTTAGTTTTATGTAAATACAATTAATTTTTGTGTATTACCTTGTATCCTGCAACCTTGCTGAACTTATCATTTCCTTGTGATATTCCCTAAGTGCCTCCCAGGCTAACTGATATGAAAAGATCCACTGAGTGCCAATTCAGCAAATGTGCTCCATGCCTTCCTAAGCTGGCTAGAGGTTCTTACTACTCACTACTAGCAGTTCTTCCAGGTGCCACAATGCCAAGTGCCTCACCCTCTGAAAAGACCATGGACTGGGACGTCTGGGTGGCTCAGTTGGTTAAGCATCTGCCTTTGGCTTAGGTCATGATTCCAGGATCCTGGTATCGAGTCCCACATTGGACTCCCTGCTCCATGGGGATCCTGCTTCTCCCTCTGCCTGCTGCTCTGCCTGCTTGTGCGCTCACTCATGCTCTCTCACGCGCTCTCTCTCTGATAAATAAATAAAAATAATAAAAAGACCATGGACTGGCCAGACAGAGACCTGCCCACTCAGCCTAAGCCCTTTGACCCCAGGAGGTAGAGGTTAGAGTCATGATACATTGTTTGCACCAGAGAGGTGACTTAGTGCAGCTGTGTCCAGTACCCACTGTGTGCTAAACTCTGGTGCCCAAGAAGGCTGCTAGAAGTTGGGGGGAGGCAGAGTCAGGCCTGCCCTTTGACTAAGGCAAAGTCCTGGAGTATTCCATTCCCACCCATTCTGGACCCACTGCAGCCACAGCCTCCACTTTAGTCAGCTTCCATGCAAAATAGTGGGAAGAGAAAAGTGGTAAAAGAAAAGAGGAAGGAAGAGTAGACCTGATCTCTAGGCTGCAGAAATAGACCAACCATACAGAAGCATTAGGGAAGGAAATGAAAAGCAATCCCTTCGTATGTAAGATGGGAGCTGATAGTCTCTGCTGTGGTTGTATTTCAAATACAGAAAACTGATTTAATAGCATTCTGAAGGTGCTGCAAAGGTGAAAGTAAGGATCTCTGAAAATCAGAGAGACAGCAGGAAAACCAGAACTGGACAGTTAGCCCAGACCTGGTTCTCTAAAAAGAACACATGCCCCCAAGTTGGGGAAAACATTACTGTTGGGGCAATATCATCCTGCAGGGCGCCCACTTGCCTAAGGCCCCATTTGCCTTCTTAGGACTATCTGCAATGCAGCAAGACTTCAGGCATTAATGGATGAGTTTCTCCACACCCCCTACCCACATCACGTGCTCCTGAAGGTTTCTTCTCTCCCTTCATCCAACAGCTAGACATGAGTCACCCTCTAAATATTCAGAAACAAAGACTGCAAATACAAGATAGACTATTAAGGAGAAAAAAAATAGCGGTCTTTGATCCAAGCACCAGACAGAATGATTTAAATGCATACTTCCCACTTTGAATGTAAAGACACTCAACTCTGAGGAGAGGAGGAAATAAGACTTAGAAACCAAGACACTCAGTTAGAAGGTGCAGAGCCTCAGACCTGTGTGGAATAGTAATTGCCTAACCCTCTCCTACTCCCATTCTTGCCTGACTTTCCCCTATCTCCTGCCAAGTCTGCAATCCTCACCGCCTATGATGCTTGTAAAGCAAACCCCAGAGGATGAACTTGAGACTTTGAGGAATGATGAGGATTAAAGGGAGAGTCAGGCCTTGATTACAGTAGACTATAAAGAACTGGTTGAAATCACTCCCTGAGAAAAACCTTGTTTTTTTTAAACAGGAAGGAAGGGGAGGGAGGAAAGAAGAAAGGGAGGTAAGGAGGAAGGAGAAAAGGGAGGAAAGAAGGGACGGAAGGAAAAGAAATTACTTATAAATTCAAGAAACAAATAATTGACAGGGCTTATTTGGGGGGGGGTTGTTGGTGCGTGAAAAGAACGGGAAGCAGAAGAAAGTAAGAAGGTTAATGTAAAACCATCCAGTGACAGAAGCCTTGGACAAGGGGTTAGGAAATTCACGTTCTAGTCACTGGTCTACCACTGACTTACTAAGTTACAAGTGCAATCCCTTCTCTGGGTCTCAGTCTCTTCACCTTTGCACCGGGGGTATGTGGAGACAGTGCTGCCACCAAGGTTCCTGCATGCTTTGCTGTCATGGGAGAAAGGTAGACCTGCCAACATAGAATGAGGCTATCAGTGGGGATATATAACATTTACTCAAATTAGTAATGGATTCAGTAAATACAAATGTCAGCTGTTTATGAGAGGTTTCTAATACTCCCAACCATCCACTACTTTACATAAATCTCATCATATTGCTCATATTATGCTGCAACTTGCCCTTTTAAAAAACAGCTTTACTGAGATACAATTCACATACCATAAAATTCACGCATTTAAAGTGTACAGTTCAGTGGTTTTTAGTACATTTACAGTTATGCAACCATCACCACAGTCAACTTTAGAACATTCCCATCAACCCAATAAGAAACCCTGTATCCATTAGTATTCACTCCCCATTTCCTCCCAATCCCACCCCCCAGCCATAGATACTTACCTAGTCTACTTTCTGTTTCCTTATATAAGTTTGTCTATTGCAGACCTTCCAGATAAATGGGATCATACAATATGTGGCCTTTCATGTCTGTCTTCTTCCACTTAGCATGTTTTCAAGAGCTTCATCCATGTTATAGGCTGTATCATCACTTCACTTTGTATGGTCAAGTAATATTCCATTGTATGGATATGCCACACATAGTGTTTACCTATTCACCCACTGATGAGCATTTAGGTTGTTTCCAACTTCTGGGTATTGTAAATAATGCTACTGGAAGTATGCACATTCAACTTTTGTGTGAACATATATTTTCATTTCCCTTGATTATATACCCAGGAGTAGAATTGTTGGGTCAAACAATGACTCAATGTTTACCTTTTTGAACAACTGCCAAACCGTTTTCCACCGTGGATGCACCCTTACACATTCCCATCAGCAGGGCATGAGTGTGTCAATTTCTCCACGCCCTTGCCAACAATTGTTCTTACCTGCCTTTTAGATTCTAGCTATCCTAATGGGTGTGAAGTGGTATCTAACTGTAGTTTTGATTTGCATTTTACTAATAATCAACAATCTTGAGCTTCTTTTCATGTAGTTATTGGTCATTCATACGTATTCTTTGGAGAAATATCTATTTAAATATTTTGCCCATGTTTTAAATTGCGATGTTTGTCCTTTTATTTTTGAGTTGTAAGAATTATTTTTTTAATATTTTTCATTTTTTTGTTTTGTTTTGTTTATTTGAGAGAGAGAGAGAGAATGAGCACAAGAGGGGGAGGGACAGAGTGAAAGGGAGAAACAGGCTCCTCCACTGAGTGGGGAGACCAATGTGAGGCTCAATCCCAGGACCCTGGGATCATGACCTGAGCCGAAGGCAGACACTTAACAGACTGAGCCACCCAGGCGCCCCAAATTCTTTATATACTCTGGGTACCAGTGCCTTATAAAATATAGAATTTAAAAATATAATTTTTCAAGATACAGTTTTTTCCTCTACCCATTGCCAAGGCAATAACAGGTAAATTTCCTTACCATCCTATTTTTGTTTTTGTTTTTGATGTAGTGTTCCATGATTCATTGTTTGTGTATAACACCCAGTGCTCTATGCAATACATGCCCCCCTTAATACCCAACACTAGGCTAACCCATCCCCCCACCTCCCCTCCCCTCAAGGAGAAGCTTTGATTTACTTACTTGACACAAAGAGAAGCTTTGATTTACTTACTTGACACTTTAGTTATTTTCATGAGGAAGGTATTCAGAATATTAAGAAAATGTATGTTGTAAAAAATGGAAGTCTGCATTCACTTTTTAATTTTTTTTATTTTGAGGTAATTATAGATTGAAGGAAGCTGCAAAGATAGTACGGAGAGGTCCTGTGTACCCTTTACCCAGTTTCACCCAGGGGTTACTATAGCACCATATCAAAACCAAGAAACTGACACCGATACAATGTATTAGTATAGTTCTATCAATGTAGCACAACTATAGATTTGTGCATCCACCACCACAATCATGATACAGAATTATTCCATCATTACAAAGACTTCCCTTGTGCTACCTCAATCTCTCCATAATCATACTCATCCCTCTCCCCTCACAATTCTTAGCCCATGAAAACCAACCGTCTGTTCTCCATTTCTATAGCTTTATTATTTCAAGAAAGTTTATCATGGAATTATACAGTATGAGACCTTTGGAGATTGGATGTTTTCATTATGAATAATACCCTTTAGGTCATACAAATTGTTGCATATATCAACACTTGGTGTTGTCAGTGTTTTCGATTTTGACTATTCTAATAGGTGTGCAGTAGTATCTCGTTGTTTTAATTTGCATTTCTCTGAGGACTTATGATGTGGAGCATCTTTTCATATGCTTATTGGCCCTCCATATATCTTTGTTGCTGAGTGCTCTGTTTAGATCTTTGAAACATTTTTAATCAGGTTCTTTCTTTTCTTATTGTTGAATTTTAAGAGTTCTTTGTATATTTTGGATAACAGTATTTTATCAGGTAATGTCTTTGCAAAGATTTTCTTCCAATCTATGGCTTGTCTTTCCATTCTCTTGGCAATATCTTTTGTAGAGCAATTTTTTTTTATTTTAGTGAAGTCCAGCTTATCAATTATTTCTTTCATGGATGGTGCCCTTGGTGTTGTATCTAAAGAGTCATCTCCAAACTTAAGGTCATCTAGATTTTCTCCTGTATTATCTTCTAGAAGTTCTATGTTCTTGTGCTTTACATTTTGGTCTATAATCCACTTTGAGTTAATTATGGTGAAATGTGTAAGGTCTGTGTCTAGATTCATTTTTGTATGTGCATGTCCAATTTGCCATCACCATTTATTGAAAAGATTGCTTTTTTTCATTATATTGATTTTGATCCTGTGTCAAAAATCAGTTGACTATATTTATGTAGAGCTCTTCGTTGTGTGCCATTTATCTATTTGTCTATTTTCTCACTAATACTAAACTGCTTTGATTATTGTAGCTCTATAACTTTCCTTAAAAGATTTTATTTATTTGAGAGAGAGAGAGAGAGAGGGCTCAAGGAGGGGGGAGGGGCAGACGGAGAGGGAGAAGCAGACTCCCCTCTGAGCAGGGAGCCTGAGGTGAGGTTCCATCCCAGAATCCTGAGATCATGACCTGAGCAGAAGGCAAATACCTAATTGGCTGAGCCACCTAGGTGCCCCTGTAGCTCTATAACTTTTGAAGTCCGGTAGTGTCAGGTCTCAAACTTTGTGCTTTTCCTTCAATATTGTGTTGACTATTCTGGGTCTTTTTTCTTTCGATTTAAACTTTAAAAACAGTTTTTGTCATATCCACAAAATAACTTTGTGGGATTTTGATTGGGATTGCATCAAATCTATAGATCAATTTGGGAAGAATTGACATCTTGACAATATTGAGTCTTCCTGTCCATGAACATGAAATATTTCTCCATTAATTTAGTTTTTCTTTATTTTTGTTCATCAGAGTTTTGTAGTTTTCCTCATATAAACTTTGTAAGCATTTTTTTGGACTTCTACCTATTTCATTTTGGGTGGTACTAATGTGAATTGTATTGTGTTTTAAATTTCTAACTCCATTTTTTTCACTGCTGGTATATAGGAAAGCAATTAACTTTTGTATACTAACTTGTATCCTGCAACCTTGCTAAAACTGCTTATTCCAGAATTGTTAATATTTTATACATAGAGATCATGTCATCCGTGAACAAAGACAGTTTTATTTCTTCTTTCCCAATCTGTATCTCTTTTACTTCCCCTTTTTTGTCTTATTGCATTAACTGGAATTTCCAGTACAATATTGAAAAGCAATGTTGAAAGGGTACATCCTTGCCTTGTTCCTGATCTTAGTGGGAAAGCTGTGAGTTTCTCACCATTTTGTATGATGTGAGCTCCAGGGTTTTTGTAGATTTTTTTATCAAGGTGAGGAAGGAAGTTCCCCACTTTACTGAGAGTTTTTTTTTTTCAAATCATGAATGGGTATTGGATTTTGTCAAATGGTTTTTCTGTATTTAGGATATGGTCATGTGATTATTCTTGTTTAACCTATTAATGTGGTAGAGTACATTAATTGATTTTGGAATGTTGAACCAGCCATACCTGGGATAAATGCCATTTGGCAGAAGACATGAACAGACATTTCTCAAAAGAAGACATACAAATGGCTAGCAGACACATGAAATAATGTTCATCATCATTAGCCATCGAGGAAATTCAAATCAAAACCACACTGAGATACCACCTTACACCAGTTAGAATGGCAAAAATTGACAAGGCAAGAAACAACAAATGTTGGAGAAGTTGTGGAGACAGGGGAACCCTCTTACACTGTTGGTGGGAATGCAAGTTGGTACAGCCACTTTGGAAAACAGTGTGGAAGTGCCTCAAAAAATTAAAAATAGAGCTACCCTATGACCCAGCAATTGCACTCCTGGGTATTTACCCCAAAGACATTTTATTTATTTACCCTGGGCTGCAAGGTTGGTTCAACATCCGCAAATCAATCAATGTGATACAATACATTAATAAAAGAAAGAACAAGAACCATATGATCCTCTCAATAGATGCAGAAAAAGCATTTGACAAAGTACAGCATCCTTTCTTAATTAAAACTCTTCAGAGTATAGGGATAGAGGGTACACACCTCAATATCATAAAAGCCATCTATGAAAAACCCACAGCAAATATCATTCTCAATGGGGAAAAACTGAGCGCTTTCCCCCTAAGGTCAGGAGCATGGCAGGGATGTCCACTATCACCACTGCTATTCAACATAGTACTAGAAGTCCTAGCCACAGAAATCGGACAACAAAAAGAAATAAAAGGCATCCAAATCGGCAAAGAAGAAGTCAAGCTCTCACTCTTTGCAGATGATATGATACTTTATGTGGAAAACCCAAAAGACTCTACCCCAAAATGGCTAAACTCATAAAGGAATTCAGTAAAGTGGCACGATATAAAATCAATGCACAGAAATCAGTGGCATTTTTATACACCAAAAACAAGACAGAAGAAAGAGAAATTAAGGAGTTGATCCCATTTACAATTGCACCCAAAACCGTAAGATACCTAGGAATAAATCTAACCGAAGAGGCAAAGAATCTGTACTCAGAAAACTATAGAATATTCATGAAAGAACTTGAGGAAGACACAAAAGAATGGAAAAACATTCCCTGCTCATGGATTGGAAGAACAAATATTGTGAAGATGTCTATGCTACCTAGAGCAATCTACACATTTAATGCAATCCCTATCAAAATACCATCCACTTTTTTCAAAGAAATGGAACAAATAATCCTACAATTTGTATGGAACCAGAAAAGACCCCGAATAGCCAGAGGAATGTAGAAAAAGAAAAGAAAAGCTGGTGGCATCACAATTCCAGGCTTCAAGCTCTATTACAAAGCTGTCATCATCAAGACAGTATGGTACTGGCACAAAAACAGACACATAGATCAATGGGACAGAAGAGAGCGCCCAGAAATGGACCCTCAACTCTATGGTCAACTCATCTTCGACAAAGCAGGAAAGAATGTCCAATGGAAAAAAGACAGTCTCTTCAACAAATGGTGTTGGGAAAATTGGACAGCCACATGCAGAAGAATGAAACTGGACCATTTCCTTACACCACACACAAAAATAGACTCCAAATGGTTGAAAGACCTCAATGTGAGACAGGAGTCCATCAAAATCCTAAAGGAGAACACAGGCAGCAACCTCTTCGACCTCAGCCGCAGCAACTTCTTCCTGGAAACATCGCCAAAGGCAAGGGAAGCAAGGGCAAAAATGAACTATTGGGACTTCATCAAGATAAAAAGCTTTTGCACAGCAAAGGAAACAGTCAACAAAACCAAAAGACAACCGACAGAATGGGAGAAGATATTTGCAAATGACATATCAGATAAAGGGCTAGTATCCAAAATCTATAAAGAACTTATCAAACTCAACACCCAAAGAACAAATAATCCAATCGAGAAATGGGCAGAAGACATGAACAGACATTTCTGCAAAGAAGACATCCAAATGGCCAACAGACACATGAAAAAGTGCTCAGCATCGCTCGGCATCAGGGAAATCCAAATCAAAACCTCAATGAGATATCACCTCACACCAGTCAGAATGGCTAAAATTAACAAGTCAGGAAACACAGATGTTGGCAAGGATGCCAAAAAAGAGGAACCCTCCTACACTGTTGGTGGGAATGCAAGCTGGTACAGCCACTCTGGAAAACTGTATGGAGGTTCCTCAAAAAGTTGAAAATAGAGCTATAGTAGGACCCAGCAATGGCACTACTGGGTATTTACCCCAAAGATACAAATGTAGGGATCCAAAGGGGTACGTGCACCCCGATATTTATAGCAGCAATGTCCACAGTAGCCAAACTATGGAAAGAGCCAGGATGTCCATCAACAGATGAGTGGATAAAGAAGATGTGGTATATATCTGCAATGGAATATTATGCAGCCAACAATAAAATGAAATCTTGCCATTTGCAACGATGTGGACGGAACTAGAGGGTGTTATGCTGAGCGAAATAAGTCAATCAGAGAAAGACATGTATCATATGATCTCACTGATATGAGGAATTCTTAATCTCAGGAAACAAACTGAGGGTTGCTGGAGTGGTGGGGGGTGGGAGGGATGGGGTGGCTGGGTGCTAGACTTTGGGGAGGGTATGTGCTATGGTGAGTGCAATGAATTGTGTAAGACTGATGAATCACAGACCTGTACCTCTGAAACAAATAATACAGTATACGTTATTAAAAAAAAAAAAAGATAGTAGGAAAAGAAAGACGAAGGGGGGGAATCAGAGGGGGAAACAAACCATGAGAGACTATGGACTCTGAGAAACAAACTGAGGGTTCTAGAGGGGAAGGGGTGGGGGAATGGGTTAGCCTGGTGATGGGTATTAAAGAGGGCACATATTGAAAGGAGCACTGGGTGTTATAGGCAAACAATGAATCATGGAACACTGCATCTAAGACTAATGATGTAATGTATGGTGATTAACATAACATAATAAAATGAAATTAAAAAAATAAGTTGGGATGTATTTGCTCATCTTCAATTTCCTGGGAAAGTTTTTGTGGAATTATATTATTCTTTCCTTAAAAATGTGGTAGGATTCACCTGTGAGGCCATCTAATCCTAAAGCTTTATTGATGGGGAGATTTTAACCAGTAATTCAATTTCTTTAATAAGTACAGGACTGGGGCGCCTGGGTCGCTCAGTTGGTTAAGCGACTGCCTTCGGCTCAGGTCATGATCCTGGAGTCCCGGGATCGAGTCCCACATTGGGCTCCCTGCTCAACGGGGAGTCTGCTTCTCCCTCTGACCCTCTTCCCTCTCGTGCTTTCTATCTCTCATTCTCTCTCTCTCTCAAATAAATAAATAAAATCTTTAAAAAAAAATAAGTACAGGACTGTTCATATTATTTACTACCTTCTTGGTAGTTTGTCTTATAAGAAATTTGCCCATTTCTTGTAAGTTGCTGAATTTATTGACAGAAGCTTGTTCATAATATTCTTTTTAATAGCTATAGGGTCTGTGATTACATTACTTATCTCATTGCTGATATTGATAATGTGTGTCTTCTCTCATTTTGTTCTAAGAGTTTTGGTTAGAAGTTTATTGATCTTTTTAAAGACCCAGCTTTTAGTGTCATTGCTTTTTTCTACTGTTTTTTTTTTCCTGTTTTCCAGTTTACATTGGTTTTAATTTGCTTTTTTTTTCTCATTTCATAAAGTAGAATCTTAGATGGTTTATTTCAGTTATGCAAGATAAATAAATTCTGGAGATATAATGTACAGCAATGTGACTATATCATTAACAATATTGTATTGTATACTTGGAATTTGCTACAAGGGTACATTTAAATGTTCTTACCATAGGAAACAAAATGGTAATTGTGTGAGGCAAAGGATATATTAATTAGCTTGAATATTTTATAATGTATGTGTCTCAAACCATCAAATTGTGCACCCTAAATAGATGGAGGATTTAATGTAACCAAAGGTTATGTAGTTTCCCCAGGAGAAAACTGCATCCAACGACTCATCAGTGCAGATGTATAAAGAAGGCTTTTTGGCCAGCTCCAGAGTTCCTCAAGGGATTGGATAGTTTGTATTGTGACTGAGTCACAACTCAACTCTCCCTCTGCTACTTCTCCCTCCCTACTTTCTTTACTCCCTCCCAGGTGTATTAACTCCTTCCCTGAATGTATTTCCAATAATCTTCCTGCATACAAATCTATTGAGACTCTGACCAAACAGGCAGTTTTTAAATGGTTATAGACACACCAAGCTATGTTCCAGAAATTCTATTTCTGGATATTTTCTCCAAAATAACTGAAGCTATATGTCTAAAGAAGTATGTGAATAAGAATATTTAGGAATGTTCATAATAGAGTCATAACAGCACCAAATGGGAACAATCCAAATGTCTTTTAGCAGGTAAATGGTTAAACAAATTTTGATATATCCTTACAATGGAATTTAGCAATAAAAATGAATACAGTACTGATACATGCAACACAATGAGTGAGTCTTAAAAACATTACGTTGAGGGACGGGATTCTGACACAGGAGTACATACTATATGATTCCAATTATATAAAGTTTGAGAACATGCAAAACTAAAAATAGTGATGGAAATCAGAATAGCAGTTGCCTTGGATGAGGGAAAATTGAATGGGAAATGGAATGGAGGGACTTTCTGAGGTCATGGAAAAGTTCTATGTCTTAATTTTGGTGGTGGACACATGAGCATATGCAGTTGTCAAAACTCATATAACTGTGAACTTAACATATGCAAATTATTTTTGAAATTAAAAGTGAATAAAATGTTTAAAATTCAGTTGAAACTAAACAATGTTGTTAATAAATGTATTGGAAGTTGGTAAAACTGAAAGAAAAAAGGAAATGATTATCATAACCCTGTCTTTAGTGTGGAGGCGGTTGGTTATGATTCACATTGTGGGGGGACTTCTGCATTGCTGGTGATATTCTATATCTAGACTTGTATGGTGATTATATGGGTATTAGCTTCATAATCACTACTAAACTGTATGTATATGCAGTTTTCTGTATGTATATTTCACACTTATAATATATATATATATATATATATATATATATATATATATATTTGAGAAAGAGAGAGAGAGAGCAGGGGTGGGGAGGGACAGAGGGAGAGAGACAGTCCTAAGCAGGCTCCACGCCCAGTGCACAGTAGAGCCCAACACGGGGCTCGATCTCACAACCCTGAGATCATGACCTGAACAGAAATCAAGAGTCAGACACTCAACCAACTGAGCCACCCAGGTGCCCCGCTTATAAAAATATATTTAAAACAAATATATTTGACAAAGGAATGATATTCAGAATATACAAGGAATTTCTACAAACTAACAAGCAAAAAACAATGCACTATAAAAAAGGGCAAAATAAACGAGTTTCACAGAAAAAGAAGCACAAATGGTCCATATACATTTTAAAACAGCTTTAATTAGCTATAGTTCACATGTCATATAATTCATCCATTTAACTGTGCAATTCAATGTTTTTAGTCATGTATTTATTTACCTGTTAGTTATCCATCACTCCTCTGCCTGTGTGTGTATGTCTTTCTCTCTGTGTACCTCTCTGTCTCTCATGCACACACACACACACACACACACACACACACACAGAAACACACCCTAGAATGTAAGATCCTTGTGGACAGGGATTTTGTCTTATTTACTTGCTGGGTCCTAATATCCAGAATGGTGCCTCAGAAGAGTAAGTCCTCAATAAATATTTGTTCATTGACTAGGGTGAAGGTATTGAAGGTAGAGAGAAGTGAATTGATTTGAGGAAGTTCTAAGACCTAGCAATAGACAGGGTGTGGGGACTGAAGAGAGGGATGTGTCATGGATGAAGTCTCAGATTTCTGATTTGGGCCATTCGGTGGTTGGTGATGTCAATAACAGAGATACAGAACATTGGAGGCAGAGCAGAATTGGAAGCTACAAATGACTGGAGAAGAATGGCATGTTGTAGTGGAAAGAGCATGGAGGTAAAAGGCAGCAAAACTGGGTTAAAGTCCTGAATTTCTGGTGTGATTCTAGTCAGACCACTGCCCATTTCTGGGCCTTTTTTTTTTTTTTTGTGAGGTGATGGACTTGGGTTATACATAACATAAAATTTTTGGTAAATATTTCAAGACATACAGAATCTGACCACAGAGATATGTTACATTGAGTCCATGCCCTTAACTGGCCTCTAACAGGTAATATAAACTTGTCAGTAACATCAAAGCTTCACCCAGGGATCTCTGGAATTTCCAGAGTGTGGTAGCACAGGAGCTCCCAAGCAAGTCCCTCACCTATGCTTCGCCTGGAACACAAAGTATGTTCTTCCTTTACTATATCTGCCACCACTGTGCACTTCCAAGTCCAGGGAAGCCAGGCGGGGGCAGCTTTTCACTACTGCCACCACCTGAAA
Source organism: Zalophus californianus (assembly GCF_009762305.2). NCBI lineage: Eukaryota > Metazoa > Chordata > Mammalia > Carnivora > Otariidae > Zalophus > Zalophus californianus. The sequence goes on along the minus strand of NC_045612.1, from coordinate 2,695,425 downwards.
TTCCTCACACAGCAGTGATGATAGGTTCACCAAAGCTGCTTATATATTTATAAATTTATATTGCTATAAATTACAGTTATAAATTATATTTATAAGCTTACACACCTCATTCTTATTATAAATTAAATAAAATATTAGATTTGTATATAATTTATTCTATATATATAAAACAATAGGGACAGTGAAGATGACAATGATGATGATTAAGAAAATGCTAAATTTGAGAATAGAAACAAGGAAAAATAACTGGACAATAATAACATATAAGATGCAAAAGGGCAGCAAAAATTAAAATGTTCTAAGATCATTGTGCAGTTTGAGAGGACTGTAGATACAGTGGTTACTTTTAGACTCATTTAGTCAATTGTGCATATAGAATACTCAAAGTATTCTAAATAGAATATATAACCTTCCAAACCAGTAGAAGGGAAAAGACTTCAATCTAAAAACAAAACAAAACAAAACTTGATTAATGTATTGCATGGCAGGGAAGGAGAAGAAAGAAGCATAGAAACAGAAAGCACAAAATATGATAGTAGAAATAAGTCCAAATATAACAATAATTACAATAAATGGAAACAGAAGGAAAGCAGGAAGCAGGGGTTTCTCCCTGGGCAAAGCCTATGCCACCCCAGCCCTAGTCTATCATCTTCTAGTGCTATAAATCCCAGGTCAAGATCCCTGGACACTGCGGCATGCTCTGCAGGTATCTGTGATAGAAAGGCCAGGCTATGGGGTCTCATCTCTGAAGTTGCCTCAAATCCTACCCACACTCCTGCCAGCAACAAGAGGTAGGAGAACATCCCTCCACCCAGCTCCTGTCTCAGCCTGCTGGGGCCCATGGTCTCCTAGGGTCCTGCCACCTGGCCAAGCCTACCAGTAAGAAGGTTTGTAGATTGGGTCATATGGGCCTGTTGGTAGAGTTTATGGCCACCAGAGCTTCTGGTGGAATTGAGAAGGCAGAAGGGACACAGGTTTGGGCCTGGGCTTTCTCTTTTCTTTGAAACCTGGATCCTTCCTGGTTTTGTTGTTGTTGTTGTTCTTTATTTTCTGTTTCCCTTAACACAGTACATGTAACATAGTAGATGTCCAATACATTTAATTGAATAAATGAACGAATGTAACTTCAGCCTCCACTGTCTCTGTGTTGCTAAATACAGTGGCTAGTTTGCAGTCTTTTCCTCATTGGATAACTCTGCAGAATGTGACAACGTTGATGGTTGGAAATCAAAATCACCAAATTTGGCAGATTGTGTCCATAGAATGCACAATTTGCCCCATGATTTGAACCTGCAGTGCTGGAAGTAGGAAACAGGGTTTCTGGCAGTGGAGCCTGGGAAGATACATGACACAAAAGTCCTAGAAAGAGGGACCCTTTACCTGAGAGTGAAGCCAATTTAGCAGAGAGAATTACTGCCACTGCCACTGCCACTTCCACACTTTTAGAGTCCTGATTGCCTCCTGCAGTCTAGCCAAGGAGGGAATCCCAAAGAGAAACACTTGCTGACTGCTTTCCCAACCAAACCTCCATCTGCCCCTGCTTCCCCAAGCCCAGTGGGAGCCCCTTGCCCTAACTAACTTTACTAGTTTGCAACTGGTGCCTGGACCCAAAGTCTCAACTTCCAAATTCAGGAGCACTAGCAAAGCCAACCTAAGAAGAGGACAGCAGGCCCAGCCTCTCACCACTGTGCCTCAGTAGTTGCAAGGAAAAATGAAGGGGGGGAAATTGGAGGAGGAGACGAACCATGAGAGACTATGGACTCTGAGAAACAAACTGAGGGTTCTAGATGGGAGGGGAATGGGGGGATGGGTTAGCCTGGTGATGGGTATTAAGGAGGCCACGTTCTGCATGGAGCACTGGGTGTTATATGAAAACAATGAGTTGTGGATCACTACATCAAAAACTAATGATGTATTGTATGGTGACTAACTAATATAATAAAATTAAATTAAAAAAAGAATTCTTTAAAAATAAATAAGTAAATAAATTTGACTCCTCTAAGGACCTCATGTAAGTGGAATCATAGAGTATTTGTCTTCCTATGACTGATTTATTTCACTTATCATAATGTCCTCATGCTGTAGCATGTGTCAGAATTCCCTTCTTTTTTTGAGACTGAATAATATTCCATTGTATATGTATATATCACGTTTTGTTTATCCATTCATCCATCAATGGACATTTGGTTTGTTTTCACCTCTTGGCTATTGTGAATAGTGCTAAGAACATGGGTGGGCAAATATCTCTTCAAGACCCTACTTTCAAATCTTTGGGGTATATACTTGATGTGTAATTGCTGGATCAATATGATAGTTCTCTACATTATCACCAACACGTTTTTTTTTTTTTTTTGAGCGTTTATTTTTTTCCTTTTTTATTGTTATGTTAATCGCCATACATTACATCATTAGTTTTTGATGTAGTGTTCCATGATTCATTGTTGTGCATAAAACCCAGTGCTCCATGCAGAACGTGCCCTCTTTAATACCCATCACCAGGCTAACCCATCCCCCCACGCCCCTCCCCTCTAGAACCCTCAGTTTGTTTTTCAGAGTCCATCGTCTCTCATGGTTCATCTCCCCCTCCAATGTTTATTTTTTTATAGAAGCCATCCTAATGGGTGTGAGGTGGTATTGTGGTTTTGGTTTGCATTTCCCTAATCATTAGTGATTCTAAGCACCTTTTCATGTGTTTATTGGTCATTTCTATATCTGCCTTGGAGAAAAGTCTATTCAAGTCCTATGCCCATTTTTTAACCAGGTTGTTTCTTTTTATTGTTGTTTGGTTATAAAAGTTCTTTATATATTCTGAATATTAACCCCTAATCAGATATATGATTTACAAATATGTTCTCTCCCATTCAATGAGTTGCCTTTTCACTATGTTGGTTGTGTCCTTTGATGCATGGAAGTTTTTAATTTTGATGTGGTCCAACTTATCTACTTGTCCTTTTGTTGCCTGTGCTTTTGGTGTCATATCCAAGAAATCGTTCTCACATACAATATCATGAAGTTTCTCCCCTATGTTATCTTCAAAAGCTTTTATGCTTTAAGCATATATGTTTAGGTCTTTGATACATTTTGAGTTAATTTTTGTATATGGTGTAAGATGAGGGTCCAATTTCATTCTTTTGTATATAGATACCCGCTTGTTACAAGACCACTTGTTGAAATTCCTCAGCTCTTAAAGAAAGAAGCGACAAGGAATAGGGTGACTGAACAAGGCCCTTCCTCTTGATGAGATACTAACTTGCTTAAGGAACCTGGGCTATTTATTCAGCTTCTGTTCTTTCATCATTCATTCATTCATTCATTTCCCATTGATTCATAGAGTGTGCAGTGTCCAAACACAGAGCCCACAACCTATATAGAACTTAGAAGGAGGAAGAATATTCTTTATTTTTATTAACCTCTCACTGAAATTTAGCATTATGGATAATGAATGCAGGCAACCAACCACAGGAAGATTAGCAGTACCTCTGACTGTCACCAAGAGAAATCCCTGATATTTTCATATCATGTTACTGTGGCAGCAGATCTCTTCAAATATCCTTTACACTTGTCACTACTTTCAGATTACAGTAATTATTAGACCTGCCATTCAATCTTATTATTTAATGCATCAGTGAAGATGCATATATATTTTATAATATCATGACTGTGATTTAAAAGGTGTTTTAATAACTGTATTTCAATAAAATTGCTTTACTTTGTAATCCTACCTATTTTGTTTCATGCATTAAAAAACATTCTGAGAGGAGCCCCACAGACTTCCCCAGGTGAGCAAGGAGGTTAGGAAACCCTGCCCTGTGTTGGCCACTGGGGACACAGTAGCCCACGACACAGCCTTGGAAAGATCTCAGATGCTGGGATTAGGAGGGTACACAAATGTGTAGATACAACATAGTATGGTGATTTCTGTGCCAGGGGCACTAGGCATTGTGGAAGCCGAGCAGACTGCACAACTCTACACAAAAGTTGACCAGCCATTTCTCAGAGGTCTCTTTGTATTAGGAGAGACCATCCACTTGTCAGCCTTGAGGAGGTCCTGCCCTTTGTGACCTGTTCGCCTCCTTTTGTGCAGATAATGAAATTCAGAGGAACCAGCCCTGCCTCTCTTGGCAGCAGAACATTAGCTCCCCTTCCCCCTCTTCTGCTGACACCAGATATATTCAGCTGTGGAAGCAGAGATGCTCACTGAGCTCTTGGTAGCTATGGAAATCCCAGGGTTTCCCTAGCAACAGCTCTGGTTCGGCCTTGTTGCTAGGGAACGCTGGGATTTCCTAGGCTGCCCCATAAGCAAGACTTCTCTAGACCAAGGGCAGAAGTGTGAGAACAACTGTGGATCTGAATCTTAAGGAATGGATGGTCTCCCTTGATTCTAATAATTTTAGGTCATCCTGGCCCATTGCCAGGTGAAAGGGGGATGCACACTGGGTGAGAGGTCTTAAGAAGGGGATAAGAAGGGAGTGCTGTGCAGTAAGCAAACTAATTAGAAAAGTCCAAATGAGCCCAACAGATGTCAGGAAGTGGAAGACGCTGGGCTTTGGGAAGATTTTCCGTCTTCAAGTCCAGCACTTGGCTGTTTGTAAAGCACTTTCCCTAGGACTATCATGCTTCATGATAGTCCTAGGGAAAGTGCTTTACAAACAGCACTCTTTAAGAGAAAGCCCAAGGTTAGAACCAATACCAGCCTCCCTCATGGGTGTGTAATCTAGGCAATCCCACAGAGCCCCATGCTTAGAAGGGCTCTGAATGGTTGATATAATGCTCTGTCGTCACCTTGAAATTCAACTGTTGAACAAGAAATCCTGGATTTTTATTTTGTACTGGGCTCCACAAATTATGTAGCCAGTCATAATTATAACCCTCATTTTATAAAGGAGAAAATTGACCAATAGGGAGCAGATATAATGAGCCCAAGTTCATTTGTCAGAAAGCACACCTCAGGGGCCACTGTATCTGTCCTTAGCTGCTTTCGGACACTAGCAGCTGGAGGTACTTAACCCAAAAAGGCCTTCAGTATGGCCTGAGATCTACTTGGCAGGAAGATAGGAATGGCCAGAGTCATGGTCCCCTCAGTTGGGTTCTGGGGGTTGAACAGAGAACTGGAGAAAGCAGAGCTTTGGGGAGGTCCAGTCTAGTAGAGGAGACTGCCAGCATTAAAGAGATACAATTGGAATAAGGGTTGAGGTGGTGGCAAGTCTGTGGGAAGAGGTAGCAGTACTGGTTCTGCTTGTGTCTTAGAAAGCCCTGAAGAGTATATCTGCTTCCTATTGCCCTGGATTCTTTAGAGAGTGGACTTGTCCCATCTCTTTGTCCTCGAGGCACTAATTCTATGGCAACATGAGAATTCCCATGCAAAATTATACACATATTTAGTGAGACTTCCTGCATACCAGACTCTGGGATGATATCTGTGCACAGATGAATTGTATCCCCCCAAAATTTATCTTGAAGTCTCAACAACGTTACCTCAGAATGTGACTATATTTAGATACAGGATCTTTAAAGGGGCAATTAAAATTAAATGAGGTCTTATGGGTGGGCCCTAATCAAATCTGATGGTGTCCTTATAAGAAGAGGAGATTAAGACAAATACATACAGAAAGAAGAGTATGTGAAGACACAGAGAGAAGAGGATCATCTACAAGCCAAGGACAAAGCCCTCAGAAGGAACCAACTCTGCTGACACTTGGATCTCAGATTTACAGCCTCCAAAACTGGGAGACAATATGTTTCTGTGTCTAAGCATCCAGTCTGTGGTACTTGGTTATGACAGCCCAACCAGACTAATACAATATCCTTCAGTGCTTCCAGTCCTGTGAGGTAAGGACTATGACTATCTTACAGAGAAGAGACCCAAAACTCGGAGGTTAGTATCTTGTTCAGAGTTTCACAAGCTACCAGGTATCCATGCCAGGACTCCAATTTAGCTTCATCTTCCCCCAAACCTGTGTTTACAGCTCAGCCAGACTGGATGAACTGCATCCCAGCTCACCCAATTCTGAACATCTGGAGCATTTCAGGGTATGTCTGTCCCTCTGCTCTCTTGTGGGCTCAGGGACTTCTGGCACAGTTCTCCTGCCCTGGTGCCTGTGACCATTATATTTCTGCCTAGAGTTTCAATGTCTCAAAGCTTCTTGGTGGTTGGCACCCATGTCCCAGGCTGAGATGATCACCCTGGTTGGTTTCTTTCACAGAAAAACTCTGAAGCCATATTGACATTGGTCCTGAAGACCAAACAAAAGTGGATATGCAAGACCTTTGATAGGTGTCATGAAGCAAAGTCCCTAAGCCCTTCAGCACCAGGGGTACTCCTTTCTTTAGTGTTAAAGTGGCTGCACCAGGAACTCCCATATTCTGCTGCCTTCATGTGGGGAGCAATTAAGCTGTCTTTGACTTTCTCCTTTCATGCCCAAGGCAGCCAAGTATCTCTCTAAGCAAAGAACTATCTACTCAGAGAAAACTGTGTCACTCCCCTGGAAAGGAAAAGCAAATGCAGGTAGTTAAGGAAATTTTTCTTCTTTTTTCTTTAAAAAAAAAAATTTCTAGGGGTACCTGGGTGGCTCAGTCGGTTAAGCATCTGCCTTCGGCTCAGGTCATGATCCCGGGGTCCTGGGATTGAGTCCCCCATCACATCAGGCTCCTTGCTCAGCAGGGATCCTGCTTCTCCCTCTGCCTCTGCCTGCTACTCCCTCTGCTTGTGCTCATGCGTGCTCTCTCTCTTTCTCTCTCTGTCAAATTAATAAATAAAATCTCTAAAAAATTTTCTAGGTTAACAGTGTTTTATCAAGGTATAATTTATACCCAGTAAACTGCACAGATCATAAGTGTAAAGCTTGATGAGAAATTTGACAAGGGTACACTCCCATGTAAGCATCACCAAGGTCAAAATGGTAGTTGTGATTTTAAATAGAAATCCCTACCTCTCTGCTACAATGTCTCCCCATACATAGTATGCCAGCTCTGACCATGCTAGGTATTGGGCCCGAAGGATGTAGAGTTGAAGCACAAGGTCAGTGGAGTGGGTGATCTTGCTAATCTAGCAGGACCAGAGCTATGACAGAGAGGACAGGGGCTGGGGGAGCACTGAGGGGAGTACAGATCCAGCCCAGGTCAGTCATGAAAAATTCCCCTAAAGCATGTGACAGGTAAGCTGGATCTTGTAGGCTAAGAGTTAGTCTGCTGCGGGGTGAGGAGAAATAAGAGGACATTGTAGACAAAAGGATGGCTGACGTCTTAGCAGTATCAAACAGCTTAGGAGAAAGAGTTCAGAATAAATGGGGTGGCTTATAGGGTGCCACGGGAATCAAGAACAAGATATGATTATAGAAAAATGAAAACGAGCTTCTTGTCTGACTTAGAAGCTTTTCCTGAGGCCAGAACAGTCAGTGCCTGTCTAACGTTCATGTCAGGTTTTATTGCTTGTGGTCAAAGGCTGTTGCACAATACGTGGGGCAAAGAGCAGGGATTGCGTGATTCTCTTAGCAACATCCAGAATAAATTTGAGTCTCTGCCTGAAATGTGACATTGCAGAGCAAGTTACATAAATGGAATTATCTAATGGTTCACAGCATAAATTGATCAAGTCATCTCAAATCAGCTTAGCACTGATATTTAAAGCAGTCAGTATTAAAGAGATGTTCAGTTATAAAACCTAAATGCATGTTTCACGTCATTGTCCCAACATGTCATTTTCTTCCTCCTTAAACATTTGTTTTATTTTGTCACCGGAATGTATCTTTTCAAGCTGCCTTAAGTCCTTTCTTGAAAAAATTAAAGTATACACATAGATGACCACATACATAGGTACATCAGAGATAGTCTGTCATTTCACACCTTTCCTGACATAAATCAAAACATCATATACACTGAAGTCTGATTTGAGACCATTTCTTCTGTTCCAATAGTCATATATTTGTTCCTTTCCCTATACCACACTGTCTTTACTTGCTGAGCTTCCTTCCCTTTAAACATTCAAACATTCTCAAGTCTCTCCCACTAAAAAACAAAACAAAGCAAAACAATTCTTCTGCATGACCACTAGCTACTACCCTTCTCTTCTTACTCTTTTATAGTAGTCTCTACTTTCTCACCCACATTCAACTCCTAAGCCACCACAGTCTGATTTCCACAGACATTTCTCTTTCTAAGATATGTCTCTTGACACACTTTCCCCTCACTTAGTGACATTCTTGCAGTCACTTTCCTTATTTTCAGTCTTTTTGCTTTGCCTCCCCTCCTCTTCCCATTTTTTAAACACTGAAGCCCCTGAGACTCTGGTCCTGGGCAAATTTTCCTTGGCATGCATGATATACAGTTACCCCAGGAGTGCTCTCCACATCTATATTATTTATGACATAAGTGATGCTACATTTTCATAAAACACCATTTATTTTTCCTCCTTTACTTGGAGCTAGACCACATTTCCTAGAATCCCTTGTGTTCAGTGCAGTCATGTGACTGAATTCTGACCAATGGGTATAGGAAAAAGAGATATATGACATTTGCAGGTCTGGCCACTCAAACCTCACACATGGTCCTCCAAGATCTCTGTCTTCAGTCCTCTGCCAGCCAGGTGCAAAGAAGCCAGTGGCAGTCTTGGAGTGCTTAGGGCCTGTGGAGATTCTAGACAGAAGGAAAGTAGATCCCCAATAGTTCGTGTGGAGTAGGGCCCAACCCCCACTCCAACCCACCCCCACTGATTTTGAACTACAACATAAGTGAAAAATAATCCTTTTTTGAGTCAGCTCACTGAGATACAGAGATTGTTTGATACAGCAGTTAGCATTCCCCAACTAATACACTATTTCTATGCTAATGACAACCAAGCATGTGAATTCCAGGCTTGTACTTCTCATCGTGCATCAAATAATTTCCTGTGGTGCCCAAAATGATAGGATAGAAATTGTTTTTTAAAGTAGATTATTAGCAAGTCACAGAAATTCATTCATTTATTCAACACATATTTATTGAGTGTCTATGGTGCACCAAACACTGTGCTAGGCTCTAAGGTTGCAATGATGAGCAAAGATAAATCCAGTCCTCACTCTCATGGAGTTCAGCGTTAAGTGGATGACAGTGAATTCTCACATATCTTTATTATATTCCAACTGGCATAAACTTCCTCAGCACTTGCTGCTTCACCCAAATACATCATCCATAAAACTGAGGCCACCCCTCTGCAGTCCCTAGAAGCCACTCTTATCTCCTTTGTGAAGGGGTACAACTGGATCTAGATGGTGCAACTCCCCTTTCTTTTAAGAATTGTTCAGGTTTGATAAGAGACTCTTAACTCTAGGAAACAAACTGAGGGTTGAGGGAGGGGTGGTGGGTGAGAGGGGACGGATAATTGGGTGACGGGCATTAAGGAGGGCATGTGATGAAATGAGCACTGGGTGTTGTATGCAACTGATGAATCACTGAACTCTACCTCTGAAACTAATAATACACTATATGTTAATTAATTGAAATAAGATAAAATAGGGGCACCTGGGTGGCTCAGTTGCTTAAGCGTCTGCCTTCGACTCAGGTCATGATCTCAGGATCCTGGAATCGAGCCCCACATCAGACTTTCTGCTCAGTGGGAAGCCTGCTTCTCCCTCTCCCACTCCCCCTGCTTGTGCTCCCTCTCTCGCTGTGTCTCTGTCAAGTAAATAAATAAAATCTTTTTAAAAATTAAATTAAATTAAAGGTTTTTAAAAAGAAAAAGTATTGTTCAGGTTTTAATTGTGGTTAAAATATGCATAATATAATACTTATTATTTAACCAATCATAAGTGTACAACTCAGTGACATTAAATATATTCACACTGTTGTATAGCCATTACCACTATCTATACTTAAATTTTTCATCATCCTCAGCAAAGCTCTGTACTCTATAAACAGCTCCTCTTTCCCCCTTCCTCCAACCCCTGGTAATCTTTACTTTCTGTCTCTGTAAAATTGCTTATTCTAAGTATATCATATAAATGGAACTATATAGTATTTGTCCTTCTTTGTCTGGGCTTTTTCACTAAGTATAATGTTTCCAGGATCCACCCATGCTATAGCATATATAAAAATTTTTTTAAAGATTTTATTTATTAATTTGAGAGAGAGTGAGAGCAAGAGAGATCACAGAGGGAGAGGGAGAGGGAGAAGCAGACTCACCGCTGAGCAGAGAGCCTTATATGGGGCTCGATCCCAGGACCCTGAGATTATGACCTGAGCTGAAGGCAGACGCTTAACCAACTGAGCCACCCAGGAGGCCCAGCACATATAAAAATTTAATTCTTCTTTATAACCAAATACTATTCCATTGTGTACATATACCACGTTGTGTTTATCAATTCATCTGTGTATGGACACTTGACCTTTTGACCACTATGAATAATGTTATTATGAACATGGGTGTGCAAATATCTTTTCAAGCCCCTACTTATAATTCTTTTGGTAATGTATCTAAGAGTGAAATTGTTGGGTCATATGATAGTTCAATGTTTAACCTAAGAAACCACCAAACTGTTTCCCAAAGTGACTGCACCATGTTACAATCCCACCAGCAATGTGTCAGGGTTCCCATGTCTCTACATCCTCACCAACACTTGTTATTTTCTGGCTTTTTTTTTTTTTTTTTTTGGTATGGCCACCCTAATATGTGTGAAGTGTTATTTAATAACATCTTAAAAATATAAGTCATACATCAATACAATCTTGAAGAAATTCAAACTCAGGACAGAATAAAAGGAAGAAATCCACTTCACTCTAGCCCCCTCCAAACACCTTCCTCTCTCCAGAGAAAACCACTATTAAAAGTTTGGTGTGCCTCCTTCCAGACCTCGTTTTCTGCATTTATATTCTTACGTAGGGTATGAATGTAAGATTATACATAATGTATACACATAATGTCAGTAATGTCAGTTTCCATCCTTCTTCCCACTCATTCCATTGTTCTTTCTGTTAGAGAAGTTCCGTCTGTGAAATCTTGCCCTATACCTTATCTGACTGATTATAATGTGGTCTTTGATTTCCAGCAGAACTTTGGTGTCTATTTCATGCAGAACGCATTTCAGATCTGTTCTGGGGATGACCTTTTCCTATTACATATACCAACAGCTCTTTATGCTCCTTTCTCTCTCCGAAGTTATCTTCTTTTGTCTGGAGGGGAAAAAAAGAATTAGAAAGATTTTCTCCGCTTTGAAGAGAACAATGGTCTAAGAGTTCCAAATGGGAAACAAGCAATGTTTGATAGGAGATTGCCCTCTGCTGGCTGTATTAGTTGGGGTTCTCCAGAGAAACAGAACCAATAGATTATACGTATATATATGTCTATTTATCTATCCAGAGACAGAGAGAGACAGAGGTGGATGGATGGATGGATTATAAGGAATTGGCTCACACAATTATAGAGATCTGCAGGGTAAATCATCAAGTTGGAGGCCCAAGAAAGCCAATGGTGTAAGTCTCAGTCTGAGTGTGAAGGTCTAAGAACCAGCAGAACCAATGGTGCAGTTCCAGTCTGAAGGCTGGAGCAAAGAAGGGCTGATGTTTCAGTTTGAGTTAGAAGGCAGGAAAAAGCCAATGTTCCAGTTCAAAGGAGGAATTCTTTCTCTGATACTGGGGGAAGGGTCAACCTTTTTGTAAAATGCATACCTTCTACTGATTGGATGAGGCCCACCCACATTAGGAAGAGCAATCTACTTTCCTCACTCTATAGATTTAAATGTTACTCTCATCCAAAACACCATCAGAGAAATGCCTAAAATAATGTTTGACACCGTGTAACCCAGTCAAGTTGATACATAAACTTAATCATTGCACTGGTCACGTGAACCACTTTGGGGGCCTAAACCCATAGCAGGAAGCCGTGGTGCATTTAAGTAATTATCCTGATGGGTGTTGTAGACAATCAAAAGTTTAAGTGAAAAATTAAGATAGAAATCATGTAAGCCAAACCAGAGAGAAAGAGAATAGGATAAACCAACCAGTTTCCACTTAAAAGTATTTGAACTCATTGAAATAAGAAGCAAATTGTCTTACTTAGAAGAGGGCTAGAGTAGAAAGAACATGAGCTTTAGAGTCAGAAACTCTGAGCTTGAGTCTTGGCTTTCATGCTTAACCTTCCTGAGCCTCAGTTGCTTTATATGCAAAATAGGGTAATAATTATCCATGCCCAACACTCATAATGCAAGGATCAAGTCCTTTCTAAATCACAAAGAGTTTGGGAAACGCTAGGTCTGGGAGTTAATAAGCCACTGTTCCTAGAATGAACTATTAAACCTGACCAGCAAGAGACAACTGGCTGTGGGGCCAGAAAATAACTAGAACTTGGGAAAAAATAATAATGACATTTTGAGGACCTGGGAAAAAGGCAGGAAGTAAAATAGCACAAGAGCATAATTTGTGATCCCACTGCTAGAGACTCCAGAAGGGAATGTGGCTGCCGGAAGATGGGGATTCTAAAAAGGAGAAATCTGCCTCTATCGCTTCACATTTCAGAGTTGTCCCAGAAATTTCTCAATCTCAACTAATCCAAATTTAAAAAAAAAAAATTCTAAGTCATGGAACACCTGGGTGGCTCAGTCAGTTAAGCATCTGCCTTCGGCTCGGGTCATGAGCCCAGTGTCCTGGGATCGAGTCCTGCACTGGGCTCCTTGCTCAGCAGGGAGCCTGCTTCTCCCTCTGCCTGCCACTCCCCCTGCTTGTGCTCTCTCTCGCTCTGACAAATAAGTAAGGTCTTTAAAAAAAATTCTAAGTCAGCCATGTAGCAATGCAGGGAGCCCTCTAAATGAGCTAATAGTGTGAAAAGATATATACTCCCCATCACCCACACAACATAACCCCTACTTTTGGAGTTTACAAGTCCTTAACTTAACCAACCCCTGCCTCCTTCTGCAACTTGCTGTTTTGCACTTTGCTTACTTTGCTGCAGCGTCATGAGCCTCCTCATTGTTCCTCACTCACACTAAGCTCTCTGCTGCCTCAGGGACTTTGCACTTGGTATTTTCTCCGCCTGGTACTCTTTCTCCAGATCCCCACTGGCTTCAGGTCTTTGCTAGAATGTCATCTCCACAGAGAGATCTTCCCTCACCACCTGTCTAAAACAGCACCCCCTCACAGGTTCACTAGACTATAAATCCCATGAAGCTAGGAACTGCGTATTTCTTTCACTTCGGGGCCTGGGGTCAAGGCCTGGGTGCTTGTTAAGTATTTGTTGAATGAATGAATAAATAAATAAATGTAAAAGTTAGAAGGAGTGAACACATCTAACAATGCATTTTTTTTTTAAAAAAAAGCAATGATGTGGATTGCAAAGAAAAATCTCAGGGAGGCTAAAGCTGAAAATGGATTGAAGCTTTCAAAAACTGCTGAAGACAGATAAGTAAAAAGCCTTTTAGTCAGTGCAAGGAAGAAAAAGAGCAACTTTCTGAAAGAAAATAAATCCTCTTTTGTTGGCATATTCCTTCAAGAGGATTGATTTTCAAGCTCAAAAAGGCTGGAGGGAAGAGAGGCGAGATGGCAGGAAATCCGGGCGAGTGGCGAGGTTGTTGGATCCCAGGGGCTCCAAGGAGTGAATAGTTGCCAGGAAGTCTAGACAGGGGCAGACACAGCATTGTAGAGATCCCAGGTCCCATGATGGCAAGGAAGGAAGGACATCACACCAATCCAAATTTGGGTTGAGGTGGTAGCTTCAGAAATGAAAAAGGAAGGGGTGGATCAGAGTGACTACTGTAGGGTAATCTTGGTGACATTACTAGATGTTCAGGGCAAAGAGGATAAAAGAAACGAAAATTACAAACCTCTAAATGGTAGCAATCTGAAAGCAAAAGGAGAAAGGCAGTGGTTACCGGGAGGCTTAGAAGGGAAGACTGGGGGGTCAGCAGGGAAAAGCTAGAGAAGACAAGTTCTGGTGGTGATGGAGCCTCTGTGAGAGTTTTAGCGGCCCCTGGTGGACATTTGGGTCACTAAATGCGTCTACTATGTCACCGCATGGCCCACTAGAATAGTGTTACTGCTTCACAGCTGTGATCAATACAGACTGACTACTTTTGCTACAGCTGAAGATGTGCAATGCTCCAGTGACCTCTAGAATATAGGGTGTTGAGCTGAGCAGGTCTTGAGATATGGAGCGGAGGAGGGAGCCACATGCTACACGACACCACCGTGGCCATAGAGGGCTCAACAAAAAGGGTAGTACCTGGACTGTGGAGGAACTTGGCTTCATGAGGGAGCAAGAAGTTCTAGTCAAAGGGACATTTCAGTGTGTAGTGAGATGACTGTGCAGATGTAATTGTTGGTAAAATGCTGCTTTGAGTGTATTACTCCCTTTGAGCGTGCTGCCAAAACTCTCAGTATTTGAAAGTGTGACAAAAACAAGCATTTAAAATCTGATAGAAGGGGTACCTGAGTGGCTCAATGGGTTAAGCATCTGCCTTTGGCTCAGGTCATGATCTCAGGGTTCTGGGATCGAGCCCCGCATCAAGCCCCGACTGGGGGCTCCTTGTTCAGTGGGAAGCCCGCTTCTCCCTCTGTCTGTTACTCCCCCTGCTTGTGCGCTCTCTCACTCTCTCTCTCTCTCTGACAAATAAATCTTAAAAAATAAAATAAAATCTGATAGAAGGTGAACAGAACCCAAGAGACACCCCAGGGCAGTCAATGTACATTTCTGCCCTTTAATGCCCTCTCAACATCCTGGGTCCAGCATCAATTCCATGTCTGAAAGACAGGGATTGAGCTACCTCCTTTCTTTAAACAACTTTCTGAGACAGATTTTACTTATATCAAGGCTAAGTATGGCTATCGATTAAAGCAGCTCTTCCTAGCAGTTGGAACACTTTGGGGCAAAGAAAAAGACTATTCCACTGGAGAGTTCTTTCAAGGAAGTTCACTATATCCCTGAGTTACCAAGGAGGCCCACAAGGCCCAACAGGAACCAACTTCTCCTTTTCCATCCTTCCCCTAAAGCCCCCATTCCCATCATTTCCCTGGATCTCTCTGCTGCAACCTCATAGGAAGTGACCACAGCTCCCTTCCCCATCCCCACCCCTCCACCCCCTACACCTCTCTGTCCCAGCTCCATATGAAGGCACTTCTGCTTCCTCTTTATCCACTTCCCTGCCACCTCCCTATGACTCTATCCGGTCCATGGCACATCAGCCAACTTCAGCTGCCTCTCCTTCCCAATATCCAGCTCGACATGGAATGCTGTCTCTTGCTCTCCAACCTACCACACCCCTACACTTCTCTACTCCACCCGCATGTGAACTAACCTCTGCTCTTATTCCCCTCAACTCCACATGAAGGAATCTCTTCCTCCCTTCCCCCTCAATCTCATGAACCAATCTCTGTGCTCTCTATGTCAAATCCCACCCCACTCCCCTACAGCTCCCTGATCCAGTCCCACGTGAACCCACCTCTGCTCCCCCAACCTCCCCATCACCCCCCTCCAAGCACCTACAGCGCTGGGCCATCTATATAGAAACTAACCCTTGCTCCCTTTCTCTCCCCTTTCTCTCCACCCCCAAAATCACTCTTTCCTGCCCTAGTGGACTGGCCTTGGGCCCGCTACTTCCCAACCCCTTCTCACTCTCCAGGATCTAATTCTTCCCCAGTTGAACTGACCTCTCCTACCTCCCTCACTCCATCCTACCCTACTCTCCATACGTCTCTCTAGGAGACTCCTGTTCCCTCTTTCTCCCTTCCCCTCGTCCTCCATTCCCCTCCAGCTCTGTAGATCCTCCCCGTGAACTGAGTGGGCAGAGTAGTCTGTCTCTCCCTTCCTATCCACCCTTCCCTCCACCCTCCACATCTTACCTAACTACTCCTACACTTCCCTGGCCCAGCCTCACAGAAACTTCTTCTACTTCTCTGTCCCCACGCCCTGCCATCTCCCTTACACCTCTTGGTCCATCCCCACCTGAGCTGACTCTGCCCCCTCCCTCCGCATTACCCTCCACCCGCTCTACAACTCTCTACATCATCTGCACCTGCACTGACCTCTCCTACCATTTCTTCCCCATCCCCTCCGTTCCCTTCAACTGCCTGGTCCAGCCCTTCATAAACTGACCCCAGCCCTCTCTCCATCCACATTCCGCCACCCCTTGCAGCTCTCTTTTCTGCCTCCACATGAAGCAGTCCCAGCTGCTTCTCTGTCCCCCTATCCTTGCCCCCCCATGTGACTCTCTTCCAGTCCCACACCCATTGATCTGTGCTGCTCCCTCCCGTCCCCATCCCTCCCACTGAGCAACGGCAAACCTATTTTAAAATGGCTGGCAGGCACCAATATGAGTACCTTATGCTTGTTTTTATCCTTAACGATAACATGTTACTTATCGCTCTCCCTTCCCCCAATATTCCTGACTCTATTTCATTTATAAGAACATTAAGAAGGAGGAGATAAGAATGTTTCCAGGGTGACGGTTAACAGTAAAATAGGAAGTAGGGCCCAGGCTTCTCTTTCCTTTCCAATATTGTATGTCTTTTATCAGATCATATGCCTCTTATTAGAAAACAGTAGTATGACAAAGGTCAAACCCTCCCGGTAAATGCTATCAACTCAGCTTTGGGGGACAGTAAACATAAAAACTTCACAGACCCACATCTAACAACAAAGCTGTGACAATCACACCAAGGAAATGAGATCGAGAACAAACACTTCTGAAATGCCTTCTTGGCCCGTTGTGTGACTCTGCCTTGGGTCCTCAGGGACTCTGACTTAAGCACAACTCTTCTCCCCACTATGCAGACAAGGAAACCGAGGCACTTGGAGAAGGAGCTTGTCCCCAATTACCCAGCCAGAAAGTGGTGGAGCCCATGAGAGAACCCGGGTCTGAGGCTACTCTGGGCTCTCCCCACCACACCCCAGTGTTTCTCAGGGAATGATCCCTCTGCAGGAGACTTGTCTGGAGGGTTCCCAAGTCCTTTAGGATGCCAGTGTCCAGGGATGAGGCCCAGGGTCATGCCCCTTTACCTGCTTCCCATATAGGGGTACCACTTGAAATACAGGAAATCCAAATAAAGGTAAATTTCAGATCAACGATGGATAAATAACAAAAAGTCCAAATGGGATATACTTATACTAAAAAAAATTGATCTGAAATTCAAATTGCCTTAGGTGTTCTCTTTGCTATCTAAACCAGGCAACCCTATCCTGGGATTAGGATGTCTCCAGAAGTTTGAAATCTATTCTCTCCATCTCCAGGTCTTCCATTTCCCCTTGGCCCTTCTTGTTCCCCACCCTCAGCCTGGGGCAGAGACTTTAATTTTGTCTGCCAGGGCTTCTCTTATAGGTCATCCCACGTAGGGCCAAGAGGGGGCTGGACAAGGTCACTCAGCCCAATCTAACATTGAGTTCTGAGACACCGACCAGAGGTTGGTTAAATTCAACCTACTGTCATAGTAACTTGCCTGCCCCCAATTTGTCCAAGCACAAATTACCAATAGGACTCTCAGCCTTACACTTTGCCCAAACTATTTTTAAAGCAGCATTTAGGTGTAGGTGAAATGGAAATTCTGCTAGTTTTAACCCTGACAGATTCCCAAGGCAAGAAACACTTCAAGTCAATAGTAAAGGATGATTTCATTTTCTGTCCATGGGCTGGGAAGGAGTTGGGGATCTACCAGGCTGCCTTCAACACAGTGGTTTAGAAGATGAACTCATAGTCAAGGCCAAAGAACTCATCCCTAGAGAACAAAAGCTTAAAATAAGAAAGGCTTTATTTTTAAGACAAAACAAATAGCACAAACACACATCCAAATGCACATGAGTAAGTTCACTGGGTTTTATAAAAGAGAAAGCGGCACTCGGGTGTCAGTTATAACTAGAAACATCAAGAAGATGCCCCCTGATTCTGGTGGCATGGATACAACATGTGCTTGTCTAAGAAGT
This sequence comes from Zalophus californianus, assembly GCF_009762305.2. Classification (NCBI taxonomy): domain Eukaryota; kingdom Metazoa; phylum Chordata; class Mammalia; order Carnivora; family Otariidae; genus Zalophus; species Zalophus californianus. Next base: position 2,677,553 of record NC_045612.1, on the reverse strand, counting down.
CATTCTGGGGTGGCATCAGTGTGGAAATGCATGACAAAAGTGAGGTGATACAAGGCAGAAATGCCGGTGGGTGAAAGCTTTAAGCCCCTTTTCACCACCCTAATGTGCTTTTGTTTTGCTCTGGGGAACTGAAGCAATCAGCAGGTCACCTTAAAGAGAACTTAAATGTCAAAGAACACTTTCAAATACCTAAAAGAGATTCAAGATTGTTACTAAAGTTGTACAGGTAGGTCAGTAGGAGAAAACAGTTTATGTTCTCAAAACCCAGGTTTCACACAATATGAAAAGAAGAGACTGATTTTAGTAAAGGCTGGTCTTTTTCATGATGCGCAGGAACTCCTGCTCATTGACTTCTCCATCTCCATCTCGATCAGCCTCATCGATCATTTCCTGCAGGATAATGAAGACTCAGCTTAGATTAATTCATAAATGAAACTAAAATATGACTGAGCAATAGGTCTTTATAATGTTACATAAATAGACAGTTGTGGTCCACCCAATGCAAATATATACTTTTTATAACAGCTTGGTTCCCAAAAAATTATTTAAAAATCAAGCAATACTTTGTCACACATATCATCTAGAAGGGAACTTGAAGATCATCCTGTCCAGGGGAATTCCTAAAACCTAAAATAGTAAGTAAAATTGTACATGTGTGCATTTTTCTGGGAGCAGGGCCCATAGATTTGTCACGCTATCAAAGGAGAAATTAAGTGGTCAACAGAGGGACAAGAGAACACTACTTTTCCTTCACAGTGGGGCTCACATCAGAGAAAATGAAACTCAGAGAAGTCACACAGGGGCTCCAAGCAGGAACTGAGCTCCAGTCTGATGCCTTACAAACCTGTAGCTCCTCATCAGTGAGGTTCTCACCCAACTCCTTGGCCACACGCTTTAGATTTTTGAATGATATCTTCCCAGTTTCATCATCATCAAAGAGCTTGAAAGCTTTCAGAATTTCTTCTTTGGTATCTTTCTCGGACTTAACAAGTAAAACAGAAAACACAGGAGCAATTACTTGTGCAGCAGCCCCACTAGCACCTAACCCCTTTACATGGTGTTGATGATGGCCTTCATGACATAAGTCCTAGCTCACAGGAGATCAAACATCATCCAGGGTAGAAGAGGACAAACTCAGTGACATTATTATAAACACAGAGGCTAAAAAGGAAATATAAAACATTCTTTCTGTACAAACCAAAGAGAAATAGGAGTAGAAGGTACAGTTAAAGCTAGGGGAAATATACTGCTTAAGCTGGTGGAAGAGGGATCTTCTTGGCAGGAGTAGGGAGATGCAGGGAGGACAGAGAGGGCTATTTAACTTGTTATGGGATCATGGAGAGTTATTGGGATCCCAAGGACTCTAAAAGAGGAAGAAAGGAAAACCTCCAAGAACTCAAACTCCAGAAATTCCTGAAAGGTAGCTAAAGATAGAGAGCACCCCTCTAATAAGAGCAATTTGGGAACCAATGCTCAATGTGGGACAGCTTTACTAGGTAGTTACAGAACAGTAAGCTTCCTGATCTCTTAAATTAGTAGACACACAAAAAATATAGGTATGATTAGATGTTTTCAAAGCAACAGAATTATCAGAGTAGGAACAGACCCGTGACCTGAGACATACATGGAGTTACTTTTCCACACGCCAGTCGAGCATAGATGAGCCACACAAAAGAGGAGCCAGAAAGCCAATGAAAGAGCAATGGCCCAAGGGGAACATAAACATACATCCTAGGTGGGATGGCATGCAGGGGAGTGAGGTGGATTGTTCGGGTGACAGAGTCTTGGCCCTCTGGATCCTGTAAAATGGTGACACCTGTGGGACTAGACAATGGGTGACTTCAACCTTGAAAGTGCTGAAAGGCCAAATTCGGTGCAGTGAAAAACAGCTGTTGAAGTAACCTGCCCTCAGGCTAAAGCTGCCCAGAATAAGAAATGAGAGAGAAAAGAATTTTGACCTTTAAAGGATAGGCATTTCATCTTGTCAGTCAGTGCAATATTGCTGGTGTTTACAGGTTTTACTGCTTGTGGCTATCACAGTGACATATCAGTTGGAGAAAAATAATCACAAGAATGACAGCGGTAGTACTTTTATGAGTTTACAGAGGGTAAACTGACTTTTCCTGTGATTCTGTGGCCTTGGAGAAAGCCAAGTAGAACCTAAACATCCTAACTGTCAGTCACAAATACCATCCTTTGTCAGCTGAACCCTCCAGTTTGTATTAACTTTTCTTCAGTGAAGACATTCTTATATCTAGATTCAAATTTCTTCACTATTATGCGTGGAAAATATGCTGGTTATCCCAGCTAACTTACCATTTTCTGAGTCATCACAGTCAAAAAGTCACTAAAGTTCATTTTTCCTGTCCCTTCCTTATCGATTTCGCTTATCATTTTCTTGATCTCTTCTTTCTTGGGTTCAAAGCCCAGTGCCCTCATTGCCACCTACAATGAAAACAGGATCCTCTCAATATGCACATCTAAACCTAGCAGGAACAAAAATGACAGCATTGAGAGCATTAAGCCAGCATCTGACACAATCACGTTGAAATGACTGGGAAACACTATAGCATTATGCAGATTGATATCTGTGCTCAATTTTATTTTATAACAGTTGAGGTAAATAAAGACAGGAAAACAGAGCATAGTACAAACTCTGCTGTTACGTTTTGCAAGGAGAAGAGGGCAAAAGGGGTAGAGCAGTGACAGGGAAAGAAGACAAAGAAGTAGAGGAAAGGCAAGACAGCACAGTGGGAATGTAAAGGGCTTGCCTTAAGTTCCTTAACATCTATGGTCCCAGTTCCATCAGCATCAAAGAGATCAAAAGCTTCCCGGATTTCCTGTTTCTGCTCTTCAGTAAGCTCTGGCTTAGGACTCATCCTTTTTCTCTGGGCAGATGATGCCATGCTTGCCTTCTTAAAGTTAGAGGCCTTTGGATATTTTACAAACACAGAAGCACAATATTATGTAATACAATCCATATTTTACATAAAATAGTTACAAAGTATTTTAAAAAATATTTACACCAAGCAATTCCAAAGCTTTGCTTAACAGGAAAGAATATGCTTTACTGAAAAGAACAACGAATTTTTTCCATGCACCTCTATCCCTCCCTCTTCTTTCCTATTGTTTCTAGAAGCAAGGAGACCCCTTGCTCCTTTGGACATCTCTTACTGAAAATCATCCCCAAAGAGATCTAGCCAAGGAGCTGACTGTGGATAACGGTACAGATAATCAGCTGTCCTTGAATTTGGGGATCCTAATTCTAGAAATGTCCTTACAACACCTGCTCCCAGTACTCCTCTTCCCTCTATGTACTCCGACTTTGTGATTACTTCTACATTTGGCTAAATGTTACTACGTAGCTAAGGTATATATTCTGCCAATACCGAATAATAAAACTCAATCCACTCGACACCTCTGTGCCTCCGTCAAGAAGCTCAAAACGTCTCCCGAATGTCCCTGTACTTATTTAGAATGCACGTTAACAAACATAATAAACCTCCCCCGTTTCTGTGGGTAAACTTGGGTAGCGCAAGGTGGCCAGGGTCTAAAGGGTCAGGGCATGCGGGTAACCCGAGTTTTCTCCGACCAAGGGCGGTCACCGAGGGGTCTAGCAGGGGAAGGCCAGGGGAGCCCGAGGGATGGCGGGGGGGCGCAGACTGGATGACGGGGAGGCAGCGGAGAATCACAGGCCCAGCTGCGCGGCCGGCGTCTCTACCCTACCCTTCCGGGAAAGAGCTCAGAGGAAGTGGGGTTACTCCAAAGCCGAGAACGGGGCAGGAGAGCTGGCAGGGCCAGATGAGGCCTGGGAAGAGCTTGGCCTCTGGGCGCGGGGCACCAAAGGGCAGCCCCCACTCACCATTGCCGATGGACTCCGCTGCCCGTTGTTACGGCAACCGACGTACATACAGATTCGGCGCCGTTCCCACCGCCCCGCGCGCGCAGCGCTGCTCACCATTGGCGGCCCGCTTGCCGCCGCTGCTCCCCATTGGTGTAGAGCTGTGGTGGGTGGGGCTAACCGGACAAAAGCCAAGCCCAGGGCTTGGGGGCTGTGCGCTCACAGCCGAGACCTGGCTTCATTGGGCAGAATCATGTTATGAGCGCCGATTGGCTGAGCTAGCGCCGAGCTGAGCCAATCCTCTTGGCGGAGGCGTCTCGGCAGATCCTCTGCTCATGCGGGCAGGCAGAAAAGGGTGGCCCCCGGGGTTGTGGGTCTTTGGGTGCAAGCTGAAGGCGCGCTGAGGCTGGCCAGGGGATCACCTACGGACGGGTGAGGATCACGACCTCGCCCTTGGAGGCTGCGTTCTATCGGCTACTGGGCGTGAGGGTAGAGGGCTAGGTGGGGCCTTCGGTAGGGGCCTTCCTGAATTAGGGCCAGAGGGGCCAGAGAAGACCGTGACCTTTCGTGTCAGAACGGACACTGTACTCAAGGGGCAGCTGAGACCCAGAGAAGGGAACGGGAATGTCACAGAGGTTTGGACGACTGGTACTTAGAAACCGAACCCAGCTGAGGCTCTTCCTTTGAGGGTGTCCATTGTAGAGCACCGCCCTCTTCCCCGAACAGATTTTAAGAGAGGATCTCTTCTGGCTAAAAGCAGCCCAGGAAGGTGAGGTGGGGGCTTGGGAACGGACTTTCAAGGGAGTGAAAGAGATATGAGCGAGCATGAGGGAGAGGTCATCAAAATACACTCTTTTTGACACCCAAACACTCAGGCCTAGACATTGTCGTGAGCAAAGTCACGCAAGAGTTTTGGAAGTGTGAGGGGTGCTTGGAGACTGTTTTTGTTGTTTTGTTTTTAATTTCTTTCTTAAAAATTATTTTTTTTTTTTCCCATCATGATAAGTGCAGTCTTTACTCCCCATCACCTATGTAACTCATCCCCTCGCCTACTTCCCCTCTGGTGACCATCAGTGTGTTCTCTATAGTTAAGAGTCTGTTTCTTGGTATGCCTCTCTTTTTAACCCCCTCCCATGTTCATTTATTTTGTTTCTTAAATCGCACATATGAGTGAAATCATATGGTATTTGTCTTTCTCTCATTTATTTTGCTTAGCAAAATATTCTCTGGCTCCATCCATGTAATTGCAAATGGCAAGATTTAATTCTTTCTGGTGGTTGAGTAATATTCCATTGTGTATATATACCACATCTTTCTTGTCCATTCATCTGTGGATGGACACTTGGACCGTTTCAGTATCTTGGCTATTGTAAATAATGCTGCTATAAACATCAGTGTGCATGTATCCCTTTGAATTTTTATTTTTGTTCTTTGGGTAAATACCCAGTAGTGCAATTATTGGCTCATAAGAGAGTTCTATTTTTAATTTTTTGAGGAACCTCCATACTGTTTTCCAGAGTGGCTGCACCAGTTTGCATTCCCACCAACAGTGTAAGAGGGTTCCCCTTTCTCCACATCCTCGCCAATACTTGTTGTTACCTGTGTTGTTGATTTTAGCCATTCTGGCAGCTGAGGTGATACCTTATTGTAGTTTTGATTTGCATTTCCCTGATGGTAAGCGATGATGAGCATCTTTTCATGTGTCTGTAGGCCATCTGAATGTCTTCTTTGGAGAAATGTCTGTTCATGTCTTTGGCCCACTTTTTAATTAGATTATTTGTTTTTTGGAGGTTGGGTTGTATCAGTTCTTTATATATTTGGATACGAACCCTTTATCAGATATGTCATTTGCAAATATCTTCTCCCATTCCATAGGTCGCCTTTTAGTTTTGTTGATTGTTTCCTTTGCTGGTCAGAACCTTTTTATTTTGATGTAGTCCCAATAGTTCATTTTTGCTTTTATTTCCCTTGCCTCAGGAGACATATCCAGAAAAGTGTTGCTATAGGCGATGTCAGAAAGATTACTGCCTGTGCTCTCTTCAAGGATTTTTAGGGTTTCAGGTCTCACATTTACGTCTTTAATCCAAAGTTTGAGTTTATTTTTGTGTGTGGTGTAAGGAAATGGTCCAGTTTCATTCTTCTGCATGTGGCTATTCAGGTTTCCCAACACCATTTGTTGAAGAAACTGTCTTTTTCCCATTGGATATGCTTTCCTGCTTTATCGGAGATTAATTGACCACATAGTTGTGAGTTTATTTCTGGGTTTTCTATTCTGTTTTATGGATCTGTGTGGTCTGTTTTAATGCCAGTACCATACTGTTTCAATTACTGCCACTTTGTAATATAACTTGAAATCTGGGATTATGATACCTCCAGTTTTGTTTTTTGTTTTTGTTTTTTTTTTCAAGATTGCTTTGGCTATTCGAGATCTTCCATGGTTCCATACAAATTTTAGAATTGTTTGTTCTACTTCTGTGAAAAATACTGTTGGTACTTTGATAGGGATGGCATTAAATGTGTAGATTGCTTTTGTGTAGTATGGACAAATATTGTTCTTCCCACCCATTCTTTTCATCATCTTGAATTTCTTTCCTCACTTTTTGTAGTTCTCAGAGTACAGGTCTTTCACCTTTTTGGTTAAGTATATTCCTAGATATTTTATTGTTTTGGTGCAATTGTAAATGGGAGTGTTTTTTAATTTCACTTTCTGCTGCTTCATTATTGGTGTATAAGAATGCAAAAGATTTCTGTACATTGATATTATATCCTGCAACTTCACTGAATTCATTTATCAGTTCTCATAGTTTTTGGTGGACTCTTTAGGGTTTTCTATTTATAATATCATGTCAAATGCAAATAACACGAGTTACACTTCTTCCTTCCAGTCTGGATGCCTTTATTTCTTTATGTTGTCTTATTGCTGTGGCTAGGACTTATAGTAGTATGTTGAATAAAGTGGTGAGTGGACATCCTTGTCTTCTTGTTCTTGGCCTTAGGAGAAAAGCTTTTCTCCTATTTTTCCCCATTGAGTATGATGTTAGCTGTGGGTTTTCCGTATAAGGCCCTTATTATATTGAGGCATGTTTCCTCTAGACCTACTTTGTTGAGAGTTTTTATCATGAATGGGGGTTGTACTTTGTCAAATGCTTTTTCTGCATCTATTGAAATAATCATATGGTTTTTATCCTTTCTCTTATTCATGTGATATATCATGTTGATTGATTTGCAAATATGGAACCACCCTTGCATCCCAGAAATAAATCCCACTTGATAGTGGTGTATGATTTTTTTTAATGTATTGTTCAGTTAGGTTTGCTAAGTTTTTGTGTAGGATTTTTTTGCATCTATATTCGTGAGAGATATTGGCCTGTGGTTCTCTTTTTCTGTGGTGTCTTTAACTGGTTTTGGTATCAGGATGACACTGACCTCATAGAATGAATTTGGGAGTATTCCTTCCTCTTGTATTTTTTGGAATAACTTGAGAACAATAGGTAGAATTTACCTGTGACGCTGTCTCGTCCCGAACTTTTGCTTGTTCAGAGTTTTTTGACTGCTGATTCAATTTCGTTGCTGGTAATTCGTCTGTTCCAATTTTCTAATTCTTCCTGCTTAGTTTTGGTAGGTTATATGTTTCTAGGAATTTACCCATTTCTTCTGAGTTGTTCAATTTTTTGGCATATATTTTTTCATAATATTCTGTTACAATTGTTTGTATTTCTCTGGTGTTGGTTGTTATTTCTCCTCTTTCATGAGTTATTTTGCTTATTTGGGTCCGCTCTTTTTTTTAACAAGTCTTGCCAGAAGTTTATCGATTTTGTTGATCTTTTCAAAGAACCAGCTCCTGGTTTCATGCATGCTTGGAGAATTACAAGGGGGGTGTGCAAAGGTATGGGCTGAAGCAGTGGAGCTGGAGATCCAGGATCTGCCCTCTGCAGCTAGCCCAGTGTAAAAGGGTTCTTGGCCCTTACCTGCTTCCCCTCTGAGCATTGGGGCAGTATTTAGGGAGGCAGGGGACAGAGCATAAGTTTCTCAGGCTGAGAAAGGCATGAAATATATTAACATCCATTAAGTGAAAGTGTTTGCTGACCTTATGCCCTTTTTTCGTGTGACTATTGAGTAAAGTCCAGACTCAACCTGGCATCTGAGCCTCCTGTCCAGTTTTGCCTCTGCTAGTCCTTATACATCGTGTCTCTCCACACCCTATTTCCCAGCCAGCGTGCAGGGTGGCAGCCTGGCAGAGTAGGAAGAACAACCTTGGCTGCCTTGGCTGTGTAACATCTGTGTGACTTGCGGCAAGTCAGTTGACCTCTCTGAACCTGGGTTTCTCCTTTGTTGAATGGGACCTAACTGAGCGCTTTGGGGATCTTAATGGTATCATATATTTAGATATAAAAGGACTTGACATTTAGCATCTTTTCAGGCAATATTATTTCTTTTCTTCGATTTGCTCTTTCCCCTCCCCAGCATGCCCAAAGCCTTAGACTTGGGTAAAATCCCTTCTCCACACTGCAGCCAGAGTGTTGCTTCCGATCTTAACACTCACCCTGCTTACAACTTCCTGGGGCTCCCCCATCTCCTCTTAGTGTAACCCCTTAACCTGGCACACAGCCCCTTCCTATTCTGAACTTTGCTCCCAGTCTTGCTTCACACTCGCTGTGACACAGCTTGTCACAGTTGCCAGAACATGCTGGCTCTGTGTCATCACCTTGTCCTTCCCATCCCTGGCCATGGAACGTCTTTCAGGACACACAACCCCTGTGCTTGACTCACTCCTCTGTGGCCTTGAGAACTTGGCTCAGGGATCACCTCAGGCCAGCCTCCCTGCTCCGGGTTTACCTTCCTCAGAGCCCAGAAGCACTTCCACAGTTCCCTGCTAACGTCTGTCTCCCATACTACATGGTGGGCTCCCTGGAGGCTGGTGCTGTGTCCTGCGCAAGTTCTGCTTGGCAGTGGCCAGCATTCGGTGAGTGAGCCGATACCCGGGTGCTCTTTTACAAGTTGCAGGTCCCCTTTACCCTTGGGACTTGTTTGAGGAACTCACCAAGAAGAGGGAAGATACTCCAGGTGGAGGGAACAACATAAGCTAAAGCTTGCAGGCATGCTGATGGGTTTTCTCAGGGACCACAACAAATTCAAAGCCAGGACCTTTCTGTGTCCTAAAGATAGACAAGCAGAGAGACGAATGAATGACAGAAACAATCAGATACCTTAGATCTATGAAAGGACAAGACTGAGCTGATTGAGTCCTTTAGGGAAGTGCATTTTGCCTTGATTCCTGTTTGCAGTTTTCTTGTGCACACAGGCGTTATCTGTCCACAGACTAGAGTGATGAACTTGTGGTTAGCCACACCTTAGTTTCTAGCACTGACTCCATGGAAGACAACAGGCAGGGCCCCGACCACCCCCACATACCCTAACACACCCCTCTGAATTGCTCTGCATTTCATCTTTACAAAGAAGCCAATCTCCCATGTTTTCAAAGGAGAAAACACTTGTCTTTCTATCTGGTTTGAAGTGGACAGACTGTCCTTTCTTTTTGCCTCCAGGACTTAGTTGTTGGGGACTTGCCCCAGCAGGAAGGAGGAGATTGGGCTCACTTGGTCTCTTCCTAGGTTTTGTTGTTGTTGTTGTTGTTGTTGTTGTTGTTTTAGTTTAAGGCTTTGTCCCAGTATGTATGGAGGGCATACATACTGGTTTTTAATGGATTCAAAGACATAACTTTGTAAAGGAGAAAGACGTGAGACTTCTGATATGTGAACCTTAACAATCCCAGCCCCATGAGTGTTGCTCTTTGGGGTCCTATTTTTCCCATTCAGAGCTATTCTGAGCCCATTTTCAGGAGGATAGTGGGTGGCATCAAGTACATTTCACATCGTTGTGCAACCGTCATCACCACCCATCTCCAGAGCTTTTCATCTTGTAGAACTGAAACTGTATCTACCAAATACTAACTCCCCAATTCCCCCCTCCTCCCAGCCCCTGGCACCTACCATTCTACTTTCTATGTGTATGAATTTGACTACTATAAATACCTCATATAAGTGGAATCATACAGCATTTGTCCTTTTGTGACTGGCTGATTTCATTTAGCATACTATCTTCAAGGTTCATCCATGTCATAGCATGTCAGAATTCCCTACCTTTTTTTCATTTTTATTTTACTGTGGTAAGAGCGCTGCACATGAGATCTGCCCTCTTAGCAAATGTTTTAAGCGTACAATACATTATTGTTGACTATAGGTACAGTGTTGTGCAGGGGATCTCTAGAGCTTGCTCATCTTGCTAAACTAAAACTTTATGCCCATGGATGAGTAACTCCCCACTGCCCCCCTTCCCCAACCCCTGGCGACCACCATTCTCCTCTTTGAATCTTTGAATTTGACTATTTTAGGTACCTCATATAAGTAGAATATGCAGTATTTGTCTTTCTCTGACTGGCTTATTTCACTTAGCATAATGTCTTCAAAGTTCATCCACGTTGTTGCATATTATAGGATTTCCTTTCTTTTTAAGGCTGAATAATATTCCATTGTATGGTTAGACTACATTTCCTTTATCCATTCATCTGTCAATTAATATTTAGGTTGTTTCCATCTTGGCCGTTGTGAATAGTACTATAATGAGCATCGGACGGCTAATGTTCATCTCTTCGAGATCCTGGTTTCAATTCTTTTGGATATATACCCAGGAGTAGAATTACTCTATTATATGGTAGTTCTATTTTTAATTTTTTGAGGATCTTTTATACCATTTTCCATAGGAGCTGTACTATTTTGCATTCCATCTAACAGTATGCAAGGCTTCCAATTTCTCCACATCCTCACCCACACTTATCTTTTGGCTTTTTGATGACAGCCATCCTGACAGGAGTGAAGTGATATCTCATTGTGGTTTTGATTTGCATTTCCCTAAGGATTAGTGACATTGAGCATTTTTTCATGTACCTGTTGGCCATTTGTATGTCTTCTTTGGAGAAATGTCTGTTCATGTCCTTAGCCCATTTTTTAAAAACCCTTATTAGATATATGGTTTGCAAATGTTTTCTCCCATTCCATAGTTGCCAGAATTTCCTTCCTTTTTAAGGCAGAAAAATACTGCGTTTTGTTTATCTATTCATCCACTGATGGACACTTGGGTTACTTCTACCTTTTGGCTATTGTGAATAGTGGTGCCAGTGAACAGGGGTGTACAAATATCTGTTCAAATTCCTGCTTTCAGTTTTTTGGGCTATATACTCAGACATGGAATTCCTTTATCCTATGGTGACTCTATGTTTCATTTTTTGAAGAACCACATGCTGTCTCTCACAGTCCAGCAGCAGTGCCCAAGACTTCCAGTTTCTCCACAGCTTCATCAACACTTGTCATTTTCTGTTTTCTGGGTTCTTTCTAGCCATCCTAATGGGTATGAGGTGGTATCTCATTGTAGTCTCGATTTGCATTTCCCTAATCATTAGTGATATAGAGCATCTTTTCATCTGTTCATTGGCCATCTGTAAAGTGTATCTTTTTTGTAGAAGTGTCTATTCAATCAGAGCTATTCTTGGTGTTCATTTTAATCTGAGTGTATATCATATGGGGGATTTAGCTTGGGGAGGGTTACCAGTGGAATCTGACTCATTTCCTGAGCTAGTCTTGGGTACCCTAGTCCCTAGAGACAACTAAGTATCACCAACATTCTGAACGGGCTCATAGTACTTACAGACTTTAAAATAATCTGTATGTAATTTGAGACAAAGTAGATTTGATTTTGTTTTTGTTTCTACAGGAAGCTGGTTTGCTGAGGATTGAGTGAGTGCTGTTTGAACGGTATGGATCAATGGCAGCAAAATGGGTTTCTTCTTTCACCTCCCAGATCTTCCCCTAGAGATCAAGTGGGGAACAGGCTTAAAGGCTTCTTGCTTTTCTAATAGTACAGGGGGCTATGGAATTGGCAGCTGTGCTATTTGGATTTCAGAACTGCAAAGAATACTTGTTTTGATTTCCTGTGGCTGCTCTACCAACCAACCACAGACTTGGCTTAAAACAGCAGAAATTTCTTCTCTCCCGGTTCTGGAGGCCAGAAGTCTGAAATGAAGGTGTCTATAGAGCCATGCTCCCTCTGAAGGCACTAAGGGAGGAAACTTCCTTGCCTCATCCAGCTTCTGATGGCTCCAGGTGCTCATTGGCTCATGGCCCTCTCATTTCCTCATGCTGCTTCAAGTATCTGGGAAATAGAGTAAGAAGCCAGCAGTGGGTATTTGTGAGCGTAGCACTGCCAAAATAAAATAAACCCACTGGCCCTCAGTGAAGCTCCTGCATTCTAGATGGGTGTCTGTGTGGTAGAGAGCAGAAGGTGGTCTGCATGGGCGTGTACTCATGAGTCCAGCGGATATGCGAGTGCCCACTTTGTACCAGGCCCTGCACTTCACGCCAATATGTAGCGGTGAGCAAGACAGACAGAATTCTGAGAGCTGTTTGCTAGGCCTTGGTGCAAGTACCCCAAAGTGCCCAAATCCTCATTCCCCATCTGATACACATTGAACTAAATGAGTTAAAGCTCAGCAGTCACATCTGTTTAGAGTGAGCAGCTGACGGAGCCCCTTGCCAACATAAAGAGGATTATGAGATGGAGGGAGGGATGAGATAGGCATAGAAGTACAGATCAGCTTTGCGTATTCATATACACAAAGGTCATAAGTGAAGTTTTGAAATACATTTTCCTGATAACTTCCATTGTGATTTCAGAGATATGTTTCCCTAAAATGGCTCCCATGGGACATAGAGGTTCCTAATATCAGTTACAAGGCCATTTCATCCACCCACAAAATCATTTCCTACAAGGACGTGTGTGTGTGTGTGCACACGCGCACTCGCATAAGTAGAGGCGTGGAATTGGATTGGAGCAGTCGTGGTCTTTGAGATTCCCAGGTTGGCTGCATGGCAGCCATCTTCTCACCAATGAGTGTTCTCTGAATCTAGCTTTTTGCGAGCAGTTAGACTGTTTTCTTTGTCACAGATTTTACCATCTCCAGATGTTAGGAGATCCATGACTTAAGTACATTGACCACTATGAAGAAAACAGATACGAGACCAAATACATCTAACCCAAAACTGAACACTGCTTTTTGTTTGCGAGTCAGTATTATGGGTGAATGAAGAGAGGAGCATATCCTAAGAGCTGTCACAAAAGCTTCTCTTATAAACTATTCTTCTGTTTGACGTTGTCTCCCAGTTGTGAAGTGCTCTGTCCCCACCATACTGGGACCACTTCCCAAGGGCTTCTGATGGCCCCAGACACTGAGTTCTTCTGCATATAGTTAGGGTGGCTTTAATTTCAGCAAGAAGAAGAGCTCTGTCTCCTATTACACTCTTCGCTGCCAGCAGCCCCTGCCCTAGCATCATCGGGATGAGCACTTAGTCCATTTAAGGGAAACTCAGCTGCAGCAAAGAGACAGGACTTGAGCAGATTTACCTAGTTTGTAGTAGGGCTGGCACCAGAACCCAGGACTCCCAAGGTCTATGCATTTTCCCACTGTGCTACCGCAATGCAGTGATCAACACAGAGAAACAGGACAATTGGAGCATGTGAGTGCCATGGAAAAAGCTACAGTGCCACAGATACTCCTTTTGTTGTAAATGGAGAATGAGGTCATTTAACTCGCTTGCCACTCTGCCTCTAATCCAAGTGTGTGGTGAGTTATGGGCCCAGTTATACCCTTGTGTCAGAGAGAAGCCTGTCACAGGGGCATTCAGCAGAGGGCTTCATTTAACAGCTATAGTTCGGCTCTGTGAAAACTCGACGGGAATGGCATCCACACAAAAACACGAACACCTAAAAGATGTTTTAGTTTATGTAACATAAATGTCTGTCTCTAAATATGTCCTTATAAAGAGAAAACTTCATCACAAGCATAACCGTATTTGGAGCTGAAATGGAACAAGTATTTGATGAGCCAGTGAGAGACCAGGTCACACGGACACGTTTGACAGAAGACATTCCAAATGTAAGTACTGACACAAAAAAAAGTTAACCAAAACCAGATAAGGGGAAAGTCAAGCACACATATACCAGCAAACCATTGATACCAGCTGTGGGTCAAAAATTGTATTGGGTACATTTATTAAATCGATCAAAGTTGACTTTTTATATAGGATACATACATTTATTTAAGGTATCAGTTACTTCTTCCTGTGTAACAATGTCAGAACATAGTGGTTTAAAACAACATCCATTTCTTTGCTCATAATTCTGTGATTCAGGTTGGGCCTGGCTTGGGGGTCCTTGGCTGATTTCGTCTGGCCTCACCTGCAGTCGTGGGGACCCCCTGAGGTGTTTGTTCCACACAGTCTCACAAGGTTGTTTGTGTAGATCTGCATATGTTGGGTTTGATTCTTTGATTCACTTTTAATGAACGCTGACACTTCGGAAATGAAATCACACCACGGTAAAATGTGTTTATATCAAATGTTAGTAAATTATAGATGCCCAGGAGATTCCCTGGACCACCAGATCATCCTGGTTTTCATGTGTAGCTCAGAATAAAGCCTCTGATGTGCCTCTGTAGTTGAAGGTTAATGTGAGAGTCTAGTTGCCAAAAAAAATGTAGATTTCAATGGGTGTATCAGTGGTGTTCTCATTGGTTGACTTTATAAGAAGTATAAGTTATACATTTAAACTACTGAAATAAAAAGAACACTTTCATCTTACCTTATAATATGTTCTGTGTAAGAGTTCTCTGAAAAGAGGCCCACTGCTAGAGACAAAGGAAAACAGAATAGGTTAAAAGAAACCCAGGCCCTAGACTATTCTCTTAGTTCAAGATCATAGTGCAATTGAAATCATGTGGATGGCTTTCTTTTCTATTCTTAAAACTCTCTCCAAGATGTTGATTTTATAACTCCCCACGGTAACCCATTCTTGAGTCTCACTACCTGTTTTCAATTTGCAGTTTTATTCTTGTTAGTACTTTCTAATACTACTGTTAATATTCCTTCTTGTCCGCTGTGCCCACTTCCTCTGCATCATCTTTCATGGCCATAAAAAGCAAGTAGTTATTTCACATGATCTCTAACCATGTAGTATTTGTAGGTGTGATTAAAGACATTGTCCCATCACATACCTGACTTCTCTGGGGTAAATGCCAGTTCTCATAAATCTCTGAGGGATAGCCATTGGCTCGCTTGTTCCAAGCAATATTGGTGCCACATTTCAATATAACAAAAAAATCCATACCATTCTGTCAAAGGGAAGAATTAAGGATTGCCCCAATTTCGGGCACCTGGGTGGCTCAGTCGGTTAAGCGTCCGACTCTTGATTTCAGCTCAGGTCATGATCTCAGGGTCCTGGGATCAAGCCCTGAGTCGGGCTCTGCTCTCAGTGGGGAGTCTACTTGGGGATTTTCTCTCTCTCTCCTTCTGCCCCGCCCCATTTGCACACACGTGCTCTCTCCCTCTCTCTCTCAAATAAATAAGTAAATAAATCTTTTTTAAAAAAGGATTGCTCACATTTAAAATCATGAAATGAAATTATAGTGGACAGAACAGAAAGGTTATTTGATTTAAAAAAAAAATTAGACTATCAGACTTTGAAACAACTGTAACTAGAGATGCCAGATAATATAACCAAGAGAACCTGAAACCCTTCGGGATACTATCAAAACATGTCTAGTCTGAACCTCTTTGGATTCAGGCAAACTTTTAGCAACCCATGAAAAATCAGTTTGGGGAGCAGGGAAGCTTGGAGTTATTCTAAAAAACTGCATTTTCCTGTACAGCTGACTTGAGGAAAGGAGAAGGGCTAGCCCAAATGAGGATCAAATGGAATTTGCGTAATTTAATTTGCCTGTGTCCTGGGAATGTCTTAGAAGTTTCAGTCAAAGTGCAAATTATTTAGCATGGTATGACTACATGTATATGAGAGTAATCAAAACAAAACCTAGACAGAAATGGGTTGAAGAGATCATTTGGCTGGCGGGAGGGCAAGGAATGGCGAGGCTGATTATGTCAGTAGATTATGCATATGCCTGAACAAATGCCAAAGCTCCAGAGCCATCTCCAGGTGGCCCAGCAGACTCCAGGAAAAATGCCAGTCTAGACGAGACACCACGTTGAAGGGGTGAATCTGTAGAAGGGGCCCTGGAACCTGTTGAGTCTCCTGCGTATCTCAATTGTATAGGTATTTAAGGACTAAATAGGGGGGTTAGTGTTTGTTTTCGAATCAGGAGCAGAATTTCTTTTTTTTTTTTTTTTAAGATTTTATTTATTTGACAGAGAGAGACACAGCGAGAGAGGGAGCACAAGCAGGGGGAGTGGGAGAAGGAGAAGCAGGCTTCCTGCCGAGCAGGGAGCCCGATGCGGGGCTCGATCCCAGGACCTTGGGATCATGACCTGAGCCGAAGGCAGACGCTTAACGACTGAGCCACCCAGGTGCCCCAGGAGCAGAATTTCTTTAACATCTTTAGTTTCCATACTCCCAACTTTGATGGACTATACATGAGCTTAGGGAGAATGGGGCTTTGTCATCTTCAGGAAGCCCAGATACAGTTTTAGAAAGACCCCAGAGGGGAGGGATATCACAGGCCCTCCTTTGGAGACACTCGGAGTCAGCTTAATCAGGATGCAGCAGACACAGTTTTGCATTGCCTCCCTGGCGTCAGGATACTGAAGTGCCCGCATCTGGTGCTCTGTCCTTCTATTACCCCCAGTTAGCAGAATTGGAATTTAGCCAAGAACGTGCACATGCTGTAAAAGCTGAAGTGTAAACACTGTGGCTATTCCCTGATACCTCAACTTGCTCAGAGCTCAGAGAAGGAAAAGCAAAGCCCTAGGCCTGTCTGATTAGCAGTTTACGGATCCTCCCTGCAACCCCTCAGGAGATCCCATCAGACAGCAGCAGTCTTGGATACACTAAGGCAGGAAGGGGGTAGGTGACAAGCCTAAAGTCACAGAGCCCAGCCCTGTAATGGTTGGGGAGGAAAAGGGGCTTACTTTCTTCTGCGAGTATAGAGACTTTGCTTTCTTCTCTATGATAGTTTAAGTGGACATTGTCCATTGGGTGGCATATTGTGTTGTGTTTTGTTTTGTTTCTGTTTGTTTTGCCTTAGAAGTGCCCAGGGATCAGTTATTAGAAGCAAAAAGGTTGGGTTTTTTGTATTGTTCAGTTTTGATCATTGGTATAAGATCATCCAATCCAGCCAAAATCTATCAGACTCGTTTGCTGTCTCTCTTTCCTCCTTAACTGATCCAGGAGACAAGGGTGCCACTGGCGATAGAACACCAGAATTATATAAAGCTTCCAACTGGATGCAAGAAGAATTTCAAACAGATGGAGGTGCCATTACGATGGCTCATGAACATGTGAGTCCAGGCTCTTTATAGCTTCCAGTTCTCACGTCCCACCTACCACCCCTTTTTTCTTCAGGCCAATAAGTGCACAGTGATCGGAGGTTCTGGATTCCTGGGACAGCACATGGTGGAGCAGTTGCTGACAAGGGGCTACACTGTCAATGTATTTGATATGCGGCAAGGGTTTGACAATCCCCGGGTGCAGTTCTTTCTGGGAGACCTCTGCAGCCAACAGGTAACGGACCACCCAGCCTTGCCAGTTTTCCACAGGCCCCCCAAAAGGAAACTACCAGGCTTCCCCCGCTCAGAGGTCAGCCACATTGTTTCCAAAAAAAAAATGTTTTTGAAAAATTTTAAAGTTACAGGAAAGAACTTAACCCACATTCGGTCAGTACAGCTCCACTCTGCCATGGTAGTGTGAAAGCAGCTGTGGTCCGCACATAAATGAATGGGTGTGGCCGTGTGCTAATAAAACTTCATTTACAAACAAAGTTGTCCACGGGCTATAGTGTGCCCACTACTGTTCTAGAGTAGTCAGTTGACCTTGGAATGACATGGGTCAGGGGCATGGACCCCCATACAGCTGAAAATCTGTGTACAACTTTTGACTCCCCAAAAAGTCCCCAATAGCCTAATGTTGACCAGAAACCTTACTGATAACATAAACAGTCAATTAACACACGTTTTGTATGTTGTATGTATTATATGCTATATTCTTAGAATAAAGTAAACTACAGAAAAAATGTTATTAAGAAAACCATAAGGAATGGAATTTAAACAAAAACTTGAAAAAGAAAACCATAAGGAAAAGAAAATACATTCATGGTACTGTACGGTATTTATGTAAAAACCACATACAAGTGGACCCATGCAGTTTAAACCCATGTTGTTCAAGGGTCACCTGTATACCCAAGAGTGCAATTGCTGGGTTTCAGGTGTCTGTTTTCTTGAGATATGCTTCACATTCTGTAAATTTAACATTTTTAAAATATACAATTCACTGGTTGTTAGTATATTCCCAAAGTTATGTGACCATCACCTCTGTCTCATTCCAGAACATTTTTGTCATCCCCAGAAGAAAATCCTAGGCCCATTAGCAGTTGTTCCGCTTTTCCTCTACTACCCTCCCAGCCATTGGCAACCCCTCATCTCCTGTCTCTCTGGATGTGCCTCTCTAAGTGGGATCATATGCTGTGACTGGCTTCTTTCACTGAGCGTCATGTTTGCAAGCTTTACCTGTGTCATAAGGGTATTAACATTTTGAATTTCATTAGATGTTGCCAGATTGCTCAACAAAGTTGCTCTGTCAGTTTTCCATTCACACCGACGGCGGGGTTAGGATCGCCGCTGTTGTACGTCTTTGCCAGTACCTGATGTAGTTAGACTTTTCGGGATCGCCATTCTGAAGGTGGTGGAATGGTACCTTGGTGAGGCTTACAGTCATGTGCCCTCTGTCTTCAGGATGCCAGGCTCTGTGCTCTCTGTCGATCCTCTGTGAAGTTGCCTGGCGGTGACCTTTGTCCATTGTGTTTGGCTTACCTTGTTTTTCTTATGGATCTGTGATTCCTTTCTGTCTGGAATGCTGTATCACGGATAGCTTCCCTCAGCCTGTCAGTGGGTTCTTATTCTCAGCTTTGGCATCATTTGCTGTAGTTTTGTTACCTTGAATTTTAAGGACACTGCTTCCCACACTGCCCATGCAGGCTGTTTTCTCTCCGACACCACCCATGCCTCTGAGCCTGGAGATGGGGTAGAAGTCTTCCTTGTTGGTCATTGCCGCTTCGTCACTGCCCGAAGGTCCCTCTGCCTGTGCAGGGGATGCTGGCGGACTGTGTATACCCCGGTGCCCTTCCTTGTGACAGTCCTCCACAGGCACCTGCTCCCTTCCCTACCTTTTCCAGGTGGCTCCCTCTCATTTCTTAGTGATTTTCGTTCCTGGCCGAGGTCAGCCTTGTCATAATTGCTGATGAGTTCAGTATTCACACACATGACCCTGCCAGTACCCTCGCCTCCCCTTTCCTTGGCCTCCGCTCGTTCACTCCTTCCTAGTTCAGGCCCTCTAATACCTGCACTGTACCAATTCTGAAACCACACCCAGACATCTGGCTCTTTGCCACTGCCCTTCACCCCGTTTGTGTCCTCACTGCCTTTGAGTCCACGACTGACTTGCTCTCTTGCATAACACTTATCCGCCTTGCCTCTTTCTTCTGGTCTCTATCAGCCCAGGTTCTCCAGAGAAACAACCGGTAAGGTGTGTGTGTATATGTAGATGGAGAGGAAGAGGGAAAGAGAGAGGGGGATAGAATGAGATTTAATGAAAGAAATTGGCTCATGTGATTGTGGGGCTGGCAAGACTGAAATTTGCAGGGCAGACCAGCAGGCTGGAGACTCAGGCAAGAGGTGATGCTGCAGTCCTGAGGCAGAATTTCTTCTTACAGAAACCTCATGGTTTCCTCTTAAGGCCTTTTGAGTGATTAGATGAAGCCCACCCAGAGTACGGAGGATGATCGCCTGTCCTTAAAGTCAGCTGATTACAGACACTAACCACAGCTATAAGATACCTTTACAGCAGTACCTACACCAGTGTTTGATGGAATAATGGGACTGGAGCCTCACCAAGGGACACATAAACTTGTGCATCAGGTTGTACTTCGTAGGTATAACCCCAGCCCTGTTTAAATCTGATTCTTCCTCTTCCCTGGGAGCCTCTGGGCAGCTGAACGGGGCTGGAGAAGAAAATACAATGTTTTTGCCTCTTTCTTCATGACCACGGCCTTCAAGCTGGCCCCATGGTATCTCCTGGCACCATATCCTCAGACCTGCCTGGGACCACACCTGCGTTCTGCGGGTGCCTCATCCGTGCAAATGCTCCAGGTGCCACCCGGAACCCCCCTCTTCCTACTCAGTGCTTCCACTAGGGATGCTGGCCTTTTGCTCCTGCATCAGCTGTGGATCCTTCTCTACCCAGTCATAGCCAACAGCACACAGACATGTTGCAGGATCACCCATCTTAAGAAAGCAAAATGGCCTGATGGGAGAGGTCCCACTTCTCTGTGCCGTCACAGGAGAGCTCAAAGAGCCATTGGCTCATGCCGCCTCTGATTGCTTCATTCCATTGTCTCTTACAAGCACTCCAGCTAGGTTGTCACCAACAGCCCCTGTCACAACCACCAGGCACCCGGAGGCGACCAGATCCAGTGGCCAAGCTTAGGACACCCCCACTTGCCCATTTCTCCTCCTGCCATTCTGTCTCCTTATCTCTATAATTTCTAAATGTGGCAGGCTCCAGAGCTTATTGCTTGGATCTCTTTTCTTCTCTGAGCACACTCAATGTCCAATCAAATCCCCCCTTCCCCTGGCTCGCAGGCAAAATACAGTCTAGGGGCTGACAAGCTCCCAGCTCGAGATCTCCAGCCTGTAGTTCTGCGAGACTCATATCTGTCCAGCTGCCTGCTGGACATCTCTATTTGGGTACATGATAGACATTTTGGACTTGCCATACTCAAAATTCAGCTCCTAGTTCCCTGCTGCAAGTCCCCTCGCCCACTACAGCAAACCTACTAAAGTCCTGTCCGTCTCAATAAATGGCCCACTCGGTCCTTCCAATTGCTTTGGCCAGAAACATTAGATTCACCCTTGATTCCTTTCTCTTGTACCCTCCATCCCATTCATCAGCAGATTTTGTTGACTGCACTCTCAGAATAGATCCCCAATCCAGCAACTTCTCACTCCTTTATTTGTTACTGTGCTGGTCCAAGCCACCACCCTATTAATGCATGAATCGAATCATGATACCCCTCTGTTCAGAAGCCTCCAGTGGTCCAGTTCTGTTTAGAGCAAACGTATAGGCCCTTATCATCACCTCTGAGGCCCTGCATGACCTGCCCTCACTACCTCTCTGGCCTCACCCTCTCCTGTACTCCCTCATTGCGCTACTCCAGGCATGCTGGCCTCTCTTTACTACTCCTCAAACCCACCAACTGAGTTTCTGCCTCAGGACCTTTGTCCTCACTGCTCTTTCTGCCAGGAATGCTCTTTGTGAACCACAGAGCTTGCTCTCTAAATTTGTTTAAGTCTCTGACCAACTTATGCTAAGCAACAAGCCTCCAGATCGCCTTTATTCTACCTGGGTTTCTGTATAACACTTTACTGACTGATGTACTCTGTATCTACTGGTTTCTCTGCCCACCGCCCCCATAGAAGGTAAGCTCCATGAAGGCAGGGATATTGTCTCTTTTGATCACTGCTATGTCCCCCTCAAAGGAGATGAGGCTCCTTAGAAAACTTCAGCTTCTCTCCAAACTGCGCCCCCAGCTCTCGATTAACTCCCAAGATATTGTTGCTAGTATATATTTAGAGATTTTTAATTTTTTTTTAGATTTTATTTATTTATTTGAGAGAGAGCGAGCGAGAGAAAGTGCGAGCTGGGTGAGGGGGGGAGGGAGAAGCAGACTCTCCTCTGAGCAGGGAACCTGATGCGGGGCTGGATCCCGGGACTCCGGGATCATGACCTGAGCCAAAGGCAGACGCTTAACCAACTGAGCCACCCAGGTGCCCCAATTTACAGATATTTTTTAAACACAAACTTAAAGCAAGACCTGCCACCATGGTGTGTTGTTCTCAGGCACCGGCAGGGAGAAGGAGAGAGTTGCACTTAACCAGGGCCGGAGTTTGCCAGACCAACTTGATAAAGACAGACATGGGCGAGGCCAAGATTGCAATGATGGATCATGAAGTCCAGGCTAAGGAGGACATGAAGAGGGCAAAGGACGTTTAGAAATGGGTTTGTAAGTCACAACTTAGTTTTTGTGCCATATTCCTGAATTCATTCATCAGTACTTCTTGTTCCCCATTTCTTTCTTCCAGGTTCCTTCCTCTTCTTCCTGAAGCATTTCCTTTAGCATCCCTCACTGAATATCTGGGCACTAAACTTTCTGAGTCCTTGTATGCCTGAGGATGTCTTTATTTCACCGTCTCTCATAAATGCTGATTTGTTGGGAGGGGGGCGGAATTTTCGGCCCATAATTATTCTTCCTGACACTCAGTCTGATCATCATTCCTTTGAGGGTCAGCTGGGTTTCCCTCTCATGCCTTTTAGGATTTTCTTTTTTATCCTGTGTGTTTTGTAGAGAGTATGTCTAGGTCTGTGTTTTAGTTTTATATTTAAAACCTACTCAACACCTAGTGGACCTTTAAAATCTGAGCACTCATGCCTTTCCTCATTTCTGGAAAATTCTTCAAATATTGACTCTACCTCCATTCTCTCTTTTCTTTCTTTCTGGAAGCCTTATTGGACATACAATAGAGTCTTTCATTATAATCTACATATCTGTTAGTTTCTCCTTTGTGTGTTCTTTCACTTTCTGCCTTTGTAATATTTTATAGATTTCCTGTTTTATATCCACTCACGGACAGTCTAGTCTCACCTATACCCTCACCCCACCCTCAGATTATTTTGAAGCCAATCCTAGCACCATTTTCATTTTTTCTGTAAATATTTCAGTATTTGTCTCTAAAAGATAAGGAGCCTTTTTAAAGATTTATTTATTAATTTGAGAGAAAGAGAGCATGAGCAGGGGGAGAGGCAGAGGGAGAGGGAGAGAATCTCAAGCAGACTCCACGCTGAGCACGGAGCCCAGCGTGGAGCTTGATCTTATGACCCCGAGATTAGACCTGAGCCAAACCCAAGAGCCTGACGCTTAACCGACTGCGCCACCCAGGTGCCCCCCCCACACCTTTTTTGGTAAGACTTAAAGGAGCCGTTTTAAAAACACAATTCCATGACTACACCTAAAACATACTGACAAGTCCTTAATTTCCAGCCTGTGTTCAAATATCCCTGAATGTCTAATAAGTATTTTTATGTAGATTTCTTTCCAAATAAGGAACCAAAAAGGTTAAGACGTTGAAGTTGATTGAACTAGTTAAGTCTCTTCTATAAGTTCCCCTTCACATTTTGTTTGTTGAATAACTGATGTTTATTTTAAACTATTCATTGTCCCATAGCATCTCCCATGGACTGGATTTTGCAGATTGCGTCCCCATGGTTTTGTTTGCTATGTCCCTCTCTCTAGTGTTTCCTGTAAGCTGGAGGACCTAGGGCTGCACTGTCCAGTAAAGCAGACTTAGAATAGAAAAAGGGAATATAGATAACTCATTAATGATTTTTCTATTGATTACATGTCGAAGCGATAATACTTTGGATAATCTTATATTAAAATACATTACAATTATTTTCATCTGTTTCTTTTTACTTTTTTGATGTGGGTTCTACTAAATTTAAAGTCATATCTGTGCCTTGTATTACTATATTTCTAATGGACTAAAAGCTGGATCTGACTCTGGTTCAGTAGTTTTCTCTGGGGCACCAATAGCAATCAGCATATCTAATGCTCAGATTTTGATTTCTAGACACCATTGCCCATAAAAGGAACCAGGGCTCCCATTCAGGACTCTGAGCAGGAGTAGTCCAAGTGAGCCTGAGACATTTTCTTAGGACAAAATAAAAAAGCGCTCAGGGGCACCTGGGTGACTCAGTCCGTTAAGTGTCTGACTCTTGATCTCAGCTCAGGTATTTCAAGCCCCACATTGGGCTCCATTCTGAGCATGGAGCCTACTTAAAAAAAAAAAAAAAAAGGGTTCAAAAACTAATGGGAACATGTCAAAAGGACACAGGAACCAACCTCAAGAACCCCCATGGCCAAATTTGGGATTTTTTTGAGCCTCACAAAAGAGAATAGTAGTGGATTGTAATGCACTGAATAAAATAAGAATCCATGTAAATTAGTATAAAGGCGATCGTCTACATTACAGAGGAATGCCAGCTAATAAAAGTAAGAAGAATGCTGGAATTAGGATTTTACCATTTTGCAACCAGTATGTTAATAATGGTTCCAGGCAAGAATCATCACTGAGTGTTCCAGATTCAAAGAGCCAGAAGAGATATAAGGACTAAATATAATATGATCTATGATTGGATCCTGGATCCAAATATAAAAATGCCTTTAAAGGACATTATTGGGACAGTGGGGGAAATTTGTATATAGACTGTTGGATAAGAGTGTCCTATCCTGTTACATTTCTTGTGTATGATCATTGTTTAGTAGTATTTAGGAGGATGTCTTTGTTGTTAGAAGATACGTAGTAAAGAGTTTAGAGGCAAAGTGGCGCATTGCCTGCGACTTACTCTCGAATGGTTTCAGAAAAAAAAAAATCATATGTCTGTGTATCTACACCAAGAAAATTATGGCAAAATATTAATAATCAGTGAATCTAGGCACATAATTCATGATTGCCTTTGTTTTGTTTTGCCTAAGTTAATCTATTGATGATCATTCCTAGATCTTATTACTTAATGAACGTTTCGGAAAATGGTGACATGCTGTCATTCTCTCTTTGTTTCTTAATTCAGTTCTTTGCTTGGCCATTTCCCTGTACTCATTAGTTTACAGAACAAATTCTTATTCTTCCTGGTGATCAAATTGTCCCTTCTTTGGACAGTGAGAGCCTCTTCAAGTTGACTCTTGAGTCCTTTTAACAGGACCCCAGGAGTCTTGGCTAGCTTCCTTACTTTCTGATTTGACAAGGTGTTCCTGGCTCTTCTTGTCTATTTCCTGCCCCAGATCTGCAGTCAGCCATTGCTCCCAGGAGTTTTGGTTCCTTTTAGCAGTAAATTAAACAGACGTGTTTTCATTCCCTTTCAGTTTGCTGTTCTATATCTATTTTCACAGAAAGGAATACTCCTGTGTATTGGCTATTTGCACTGTCTTTCATGGGGTGGAACTTTTTCAAATGATTCATAATTTGTATCTGTGAGCTCATTTTCCCAGGAGTTTTACCTGTATTGTCACACACCCCCACCCCCATGGTGTACAGTGGTACAGATATTGCTTTTGTCTGGATCCCACAGGTTTCTCATGCCCTAACCCAGTTTTTCCTGGGGACCCGTCAATGCGGAGGGGCAGTTGAAGGGACAACTTGGTTTCCGTCCTAGGTACATCTGTATTGTTTGAATCTTTTATAGTGAGATGTATTTTCATGTTAATTATAGAATTATAAAAGGCCAAGACACCTACATACCACAGATTAGAGTGTGGGAATGTGAGGAGGCTGTTTACTTGTCTAAAGCGGGAGTGATTTTTTTTTTTTTTATGTCTTTGTTTGCTTTTCCAGGATCTGTACCCAGCTCTGAAAGGTGTAAGCACAGTTTTCCACTGTGCATCACCCCCACCATCCAGTAACAACAAGGAACTCTTTTATAGAGTGAATTACATTGGCACCAAGAATGTCATTGAAACTTGCAAAGAGGCTGGAGTTCAGGTAAGGGGAAAGCTGGAGTGAGTGCTCTCGGGAGCATGTCATGGCCCTTTCTAAGTGTGCGGGAGCCAGGATTTTTCTCGTTCTCTTCCTGGGCCTAGCCAGGCTTGCTTCTTAAAGTGTTGTGAAGATCCTAGAAACTGAGTCCTATTTGCTGCTGGGCCAATTTGAGCTGCATCGCAATAGACCATTTGAGGACCCTAAGGCTTATTAGTCTTTGGTTAAAGAGCCATAAAATGTCGATGTTGCTTATATTTTTTTATTGTGGTTAAATAAATGTCATACAATTTACCATTTTAACCATTTTCTTAAAGATTTTATTTGTTTATGACAGAGAGAGAGCAGGAGAGCACAGGCAGGGGGAGTGGGAGAGGGAGAGGGAGATGAAGGCTCCCCGCCGAGCAGGGAGCCCAATGCGGGGCTCGATCCCAGGACCCTGGGATCATGACCTGAGCTGAAGGCAGTCACTTAACGACTGAGCCACCCAGGCGCCCCTTAACTGTTTTTTAATTTACAGTTCAGTGGCATCGAGTACATTCACGTTGCTGTGCAAACATCCCCACCGGCCACCTCCTGAACTTTCATCTTCCCAGACTGAAACTCTATCCCCATTAAGCACCAGCTCCGCACCCCCTCCTCTCCAAGCCCCTGGCACCCACCATCCTACGTTCTGTTTCCATGAATCTAGAGACATCAAAGAAGTGGACTTATATGGTATCTGTACTTTTATGTCTAACTTCTTTCACTCAGCATAATGTCTTCTAGGTTCATCCATGTTGTAGCATGTGTCTGAATTTCCTTTTTTACCACTGAATAACATTTCATCCTGTGGACAGACCATATTTTGTTTAGCCACTCATCCGTCAATGGACACTTGGGTTGTTTCCACTTTTGAAAAAGTGTTGTGAATCATGCTGTTAGGAACATAGGCACATAAATATCTGCTCCAGTCTCTGCTTTCAGTTCTTTTGGGTAAATACCCGGAAATGGAATTACTGGATCATACAGTAATCCTATGTTTAACCTTTCAAGGAACTGCCATACTATTTTCCAGACCTTGCCTCTATTTTCAGACTATTTACTTTTCACCAATGGAAACCTGTTATAGCTCAGACCTGAGGGGATATAAATTTCCACATATGCTTTGTTGTAAATGCTGGTTCTCAGGATCACCCTTATGGGGCACTCGGCATCATCAGCTGGCCCAGCAAGAACAAGTGGGGAAGGAGCTCTTCAGGGCTCAGTGCCCTGGAAAGGATGGATCATGGTCAAAACCACCCCTTTATGCCTTGCAAATGACAAGACACTCTGCCCTGCAGTTGTCACCCGATTTGCTCCTCAGTAGGTAACCAGGAACTACTCATGTCACTTAACCGGTGAGGAAACAGATTTGGAAGGCTAAGAGATGTCTCTTTGCTAGTAAATGAAAGAGGTGGGACTCAAATCAGACACTCTGATGCCAAATCCCAGACTCCTTAGTCTATACCATGCTTGTATACCTAGAGCTCAGTGAATTTCACTGCTGCTCTTTTTTAAATGGAATAACCTAGTTATCCAGAAAAGATTCAAGAATGACATAGCACCCATGTAATCATCACACTGTTTAAGTAACAGTTCTGTGTGTATCCATATTCTCCATGCCTTTGCTGCCCTTCCCCACCACCCCATGGGGAACCAGTGTTCTGAATTCGGGTTTATCATTGCTATATGCTCCACGTACAGCCAATATAAGTTATCAGTTTGCATGTTAAAAACTTTATAGAAATGATATATTCAATATATCTTCCTGCAACTTGCTTTTTTTCCCCCTAACGTTATGTTTTTGAGATTCATCCATCTCGTGCTCCCTCTATCCATCCCTCCCTCTCTTTCTTGAATAAAAAAAAAAAGAAAATGGCTTTTCATGTTGTATTTAGGAAACATTTCATAACAGTGACCTCAAAAGATTGTTTAATGTGGGGTTTTTCCCCAAAGGTTCAAAGTGTTACTTTGCACATTTAAATCTTTAATCCACCAGGACTTTATGTTTGTATATGGTCTGAGGTAGCAATTGAATTTTTGTTGTTCAGTACCATTTATTCTGTGATCCATCCTTTCCCCTCTGTTCAGTGCCCCATCCAGCACATGTCAGGTGTTGGTGCCTTGCACGGGTCTGTTGCCAGCTCTCTCTTCCGCTCCAGCGGCCTCGGCCTGTGCCCGTGCCACTGTGCTCTGCCTTCACTAAGCAAGCCGTACGATGAATCTCAGTAACTGCTAGGACAAGTCACCCCCCCAACCATGTTCTTCAGAATCTGCTTGGCTATTCTTAGCCCTTTGCTTATCCATCTAAATCTTAGAATCAGCTTGTCGAGTTCCTGTTGGAATTGTTACTGTGATTGCATCAAATTTAAAGGCAATTAGGGAGAGCATGGATACCTTGCCAATATTGAGTCTTTGTATCCATAGACACATAATCTCTTTCTCTCTCTTTCAGTACTTTTACCCTTTACTTTAGAAAGGTTTTTCACATCTTGTTGTTTATCCCTATGTACCTAGTTTTTGGTTATTGAAATAATATCTTTCATATTACATTTTTAATTGCTAATGCATAGAAACAGTTGGTTTTTGTATATTGATTTTGTACTCACCAGTTCCACTGAACTCTAACTGTAAAATTTTCTGTATGTTCATAGTGCTTTCTATGTAGACTTTTCCAACATCTGTGAATGGTGATAGTTTTGTTTCTTCTTCTTTTTTTTTAACTCTTTTTTTTTAAAGATTTTATTTATTTATTCGTGAGACTCAGAGTGGGAGAGAGAGAGAGAGAAGCAGAGGGAGAAGCAGGCTCCCAAGGAGCAGGGAGCCCGATGCAGGACTCGATCCCAGGACCCTGGGATCATGACCTGAGCCGAAGGCAGACGCTTAACCATCTGAGCCACCCAGGCGCCCAGTTTTGTTTCTTCTTTTTAAAGTATTCCTTGTTTGTCTTAACCCACCACACCTGCTAGGACTTCCAGTACAATGTTGAATAAAAGTGGTAAAGCTGTGATTCGAGCTAATGGTGTTCAGTGTTGGATGTGCTGCCCTTAACCAGAGGGCTGGAAGCTGGGACCCTTGTAAGAAAGCATTTCCTTTCAAATAGCATTTCTCAAGTGGGCGTGTGTACATGTGCTGACATGCCAGGGTTGGTCTCAGAATCACGACGCATCTCTTTCAGACAGATACCTCCCTCAGAGTTTGTGGGCTGTCCTTCTCCCTTGGGGAATCATTCCCATACTTAGATACCACAAATAATGGAAGTCTGTTCCATCTCTCAGTAGTGATAGGAGAGAAAAAAGGTGAAATCCACTGTTTTAGAATGTAATAGAATGTGTCTCGAATCCACGTAGCTAAAGAAGATGGTGATCTTTGAATTATTTTAAGAAGGCCTGAAAAGCAAAGCATTGCAATACATCATTTATATGGTGGCTTGCATGAGGGTTGCGAACAGGTGCCATTTGATTTTCTTTCATGTATGACCATCAGCTTGTTTAAGTAATGATCATTTCTTACTTGTATTTTTTTAATCTTCCTTTCTCCTCTGCCAGAAACTCATTTTAACCAGCAGTGCCAGTGTCATCTTTGAGGGTGTCAACATCAAGAATGGAACCGAAGACCTCCCTTATGCTGTGAAACCCATTGACTATTACACGGAGACAAAAATCTTACAGGAGAGAGTATGTACCTGAGAACTGGTTGAGTGACAAGCAAGTTCCATGAACATCTGAATGGCTTAGATTTTTAAGAAAAATATTTATGAAGTTAGTGTTCTCAGGCCTGCATACCTAACTTGGGAAGTAAAATTTGTGGCTGAAATTCAGTTTAAAAATAATGACAATAGCTTAATGTGACCATACACTGCTCAGAGTATTGTACAGGAACTACCTCGTTTAAACTTCACAAGGACCCCATAAGGTGGATACTATTATCATCATCAGGTTATAGATGAGGACAGTTGATGCACAGAGATTCAGTTTCGTCCTGAGGTCATGCAAGTAGTAGGTGGCTGAACCCACACAGTTTAGCTCCAGAGCCTGCACTCAACCTCTAGGCCACGCGAGGTTACTCAGTTGCCATAGAAATCAGAGGCAATTGATGATGATCCCAAGCACACAGGCAGAACTTGGGCTTAACACACAAGTGTTTTCATTTGAACACGCCTTCCTAGTGGCACTCTTGCCCCCCCTCCCTGATTTAAATTAAACGATGAAAGGATCTTGCTTTATTTCAAGGAAAAGTACTTGGTAAGGTACTGGTTTCCACTTGGCAAGCCAACTTTGCCAGGTAGCACCTGGTTTTAACAGCAGTCTGCGTTGAGTAACGAGCACTAAGCCTTTGGACTCCAGGGCTCCAGGGACCCTGACAGCAGCTAGCTCCAGGACTAACGTCCAAGGAGAATATTACCATAAGGACATACTCACTTGAAGGCCATGGATGCTCGTTGACCACAGACAGCTTGCCTTGGCTGGGGAAGCTGTGAGTACCTCTCCCAGGTGTTTGCAGCTTGTCACACCCACTGAGGTTGCATTTCGCAGCCAGCACATATCGAACTAGAGCTTAGGACTGAATTGGCGTGAATTCCACTGAGCTGCCTGAGAGCCAGCTGCCTCCCCTCCATTTGCTATCACTCCAGGTCAGAAAGTTCCAGGAGAACACGTCTGCAAGAAGACACAAGGGCCTACCCAATCCAGGGGTGGAAGCCGGGCCTTTTGTAAGCTGGAGTCCTGTCTCCAAGTTCTGCCACCCTGCTCCTTGGAGCACAGAGAGCTTCACAGAGCTGCCACCTGCTAGGACTTAACCCAAGAAGCACTGAGGCTTTTGCTGGGCCCTGTGTACTCTCATCCAAGGCACTGACATTCCCACCTCCTGTGCTCAGGAGCTGCAGGTGACAGCCATGGCTCAGACACAGAACACATCTGAAGACTTGACCTATTTCTCCCAGACCCTTTACCTTCTCAGTCCCTTCTTCCTGGCCCACTTGGGTTCATCAGAGTCCCTTCCTAGGAGGTGGTACTCAGAACTGAGCAGAACAGCTCAGGACTGGTGGAAACAAGCCTGTGGAACTTAAGGCAGGAGAGGCAGGAGACTCATGACTGACTCATTACCTGGAACCCTCAGATCTTCCCCTGGCTGCATTTGTGCAGTTCAGTCTTGGAACCCAAACCCAGGCCTTTCTCTTTGATCATATTGTTGTTGTTGTTTTAAGTAGGCTCCGTGCCCAGTGTGGGGCTTGAACTCACAACCTTGAGATGGAGAGTCACATGCTCCACCGACTGAGCCAGCCAGGAGCCCCTGATCATACTGGTTTTGACCCAGCTGTGTCTCCTGTGTTTTCAAATTTGGGTGGTATGGGTGGATGGGATAGAGAAGTAGCCCCAAATTATACCAGAGCAGAAGTCAGACACTCTGTGTCCCCCATAAGTGGTGCTGCTGACATGCCCCTTCTGCTCTTTTACAGGCAGTCCTGGGTGCCAATGATCCTGAGGGGAATTTCTTAACCATGGCCATTCGCCCTCATGGCATTTTCGGCCCAAGGGACCCCCAGTTGGTCCCCATCCTCATTGAGGCAGCCAGGAAAGGCAAGATGAAGTTCGTGATTGGGTAAGTTGGCCCACAGTTGGTCTTCTCCGTGACCCCTGACAAGGATCAGTCTTGCTTGGTTAGCTCTTTTCTAATGCCGCCTTCTCTGCTGCCCTCTGTGTTGGTTTCCTGGGGCTGCCCCAACAAATAACCACAAACCGAGGGGCTTAAAACAACAGAGATTAATTCTTTCTCAGTTCTGGAGGCGAGAAGTCTGGAATCAAGGTGTTGCCAGCGGGGGTTCCTTCTGGAAGCTGAGGGAGAATCTGTTCCAGGCCTTTGTCCCAGCTTCTGGTGGTGGCCAGCAGTCTTTGGTGTTCCTTGGCTTGTAGACAAGTCACTCTAATCCCTGCCTCCACCCTCACGTGAGCGTCTTTTCTGTGTATCTACATCCAAATTTCCCTCTTATAAAGATACCAGCCATTGGATTTAGGGCCTACTCTACCCCAGTATGACCTCATCTTAGCTTGGTTACATCTTCAAAGACCCTATTTCCAAATGAGGTTACATCCAAAAGTTCCAGGGAGACATGAATTTAGGTAGGACACTGTTCAACTTAGGATACCATCACGTAGCCTGGGAAAATATTTGTGTCCCTTTTTGAAAATTGAGGAAACAGGCTCGGAGAGAGGGGGAAGACTGGCACAGGGTCAAGGGCCAGGCCACCTTGGATCTAGGAAGGCCGGTAGAGGTGTTCACATTCCTTCTCAAGGAAAGTGCAGGTGGCGAGGCCTTTGTGGGTGGTGACAGCATGTGGCTGTTTCCCCAGTACACCTTTGCTTCCTTCCTTTTTTTTTTTTCCATTGCCACCTTGCCTCCCTGCTGCCCTGTCTTCTTGCTTTGAGGGATTAGAAAGAGATGGTAGAAAGGTGTAGAGGCCAAAGCGAGCTCTTAGCCCTGAGTGTGGGCCATGCCAGGATGGGGCAGGCAGGGCACTGGGCTTTCAGACTCCTTGCTCGGCCCTTACATGTCCCACTGCCTTTGAGGGCCCCAGGTATCCTGGCCCCTTAACATCTTTAACAGTGGAACCATGCCCCGTACGCCCACAGAAATGGGGAGAACTTGGTGGACTTCACCTTTGTGGAGAACGTGGTGCATGGACACATCCTGGCTGCAGAGCACCTCTCCCAAGATGCGGCCGTGAGTGGGAAGGTAAGGCACCTCCTCCTCCTGCCCCATGCACGTTTGCCTGTCTTTGAACTGCATGTCCCTGTGATTGGATTCATTGGCAAATTGCCTTCATGATCCTGGGTCCTGGCTGATCTGTTTTCGGATCCCATTGGTCCGAGGTTGATCCCCTGTGGTAGGGAGTGTGGTGACATTGCAGTGCCACATCCCTCGGGACCGCCCAAATCCAGAGCCAATGAGCTGGGATTGACCGAGCATTCAGGACCTGGTTCTCCATGTAACGGGACCTGGGTACCCATTGTGGACGTGACTGCTCCCAGCAGGGTCCCATGTACATTCAGTGGGGTGCTTGCTACTCATCTTCCCTCCCAGTCATTCTGGAAGTGTCTTCATTTCTCTCCCATTGCCCACCCTTGCTCGTGCCTCTCACCCCTCCGGAGGGGTGGATGTATCTCAGTCTCTTGGCATCTGGCACCTGGTGGGCAGGATGGACATGTCAGGGAGGTGAGCTCTCGTGCAGAGAGGGGAGAGCACATTAGGGCCCCCCTCACCCTCTCCTCCCATTCACAGGGCCCCCCTCTTCCTTGTTTCTCACTACTCCCTTTGGAACCCCCTCTTTGGATCTCGTTTTTCTCCTGGACCTCTGCTGTTTTCCCACTCCTGTAACACTGAGGGTGGTGGAGGTCGGGTGGGTGTATGGCTTTTGTTTTAGACCAAATACAGCACATTTGAGAAATGGCATGTGACCTGTTGTTGCATATGAAGATAAGGAGTTTTACCATGATTAACATAAATTAAATTAACAAACATACCTTCCTGAGTGTAATCTAAGCTTCACCTAAAAATCCTGGCCCATAGGTAAAACTTACCTCCCCTGTCTGTACCTTAAGTCGGCCCAAATCAAAAAAGCATCTCTGCCACTGGCTGACATTTGCAGATTGGAGATGCTGGGTGGGCAGGCCGGCAGAGGCCACTGGCTTCCCAAAATATTGGTCCCCGCTGAGCCAACAGCTTATGCCTGAGCTCCAAGTTCCAAGTGTGGCCTGCCAGCTGGGGAGCATTTTCTAACTTCTTGTTCTCTCTCCAGGCATTTCACATCACCAATGACGAACCCATCCCCTTCTGGACATTCCTGTCCCGCATCCTGACAGGCCTCAACTACGAGGCCCCCAAGTACCACATCCCCTACTGGGTGGCCTACTACCTGGCCCTCCTGCTGTCCCTCCTGGTGCTGGTGGTCAGTCCTGTCATCCAGCTCCAACCCACTTTCACACCGATGCGTGTCGCCCTGGCTGGCACATTCCACTATTACAGCTGTGAGAGAGCCCAAAAGGTCCTGGGCTACCGGCCACTGGTCACCATGGATGACGCTATAGAAAGGACCGTGCGGAGTTTTTATTACCTGCGGAAAGTCAAGTGATGCAGCCCGGAGACTGGGCCCTCACAGTGCCTTCCCCGGCTACTAACTCTCCCCTGTGGACCAACAAACTAACCTCCTTCAAGTGACTTTCTTCTGAGCTTAGGTAGGTCTCCTCCTGCCAGTTAGATGAGAGCACACCGAGCTGTTCCATGACCACAAGGGTGGAGGAAATGGGAGGCATTTCTCCCATTTGTCGGATTGGATTTGAATTTCTTAAAGCAGGCAGCTTCATATTCTACTGTTTTGTGTTCTCCTCTCCCTCTCCCCTACCCCTCCCACCCCCACCCCTCCTCTCTCCCGGGTTACTTATCATTCCAGCATCCTTCTACATAATCAAGGAAGCTGTAGGGAAAAAACAATCCATTTGCTAATGGATGATGGGAAACTAGATTTACTTCCATGCAAACCAGTACTAGAGTAGAAGCCACAGGCTGTTCAAGGAGCCACATATTACACATATCCTAGGAGAAAAGCAGAAGTTTTAAACACATGGTGAAATCTCAAACAGATGCAGAATTTAAAGCAAAAACTTTTTAAAAGCTTAAATAATTGTTACCCCTCTCCCCATCAGTCTCTAGAGGGAAAAGACTGCTGGTTGGTCACCTCCATATATGCTTCCATGTTCTCTCTCCGGTACAGCTGGTGTGCCTGCCTGCATTGTTTTTTCATAAAACATTCTTTCATGGACATGTCTCTCTCTCTCTCTCTCTCTCTCTTTTTTTTTTTAAGAGTTTATCCATGTATTGGCCAGAGAACGCGTGTGTGTGAGAGAGAGAGAGAGAGAGAGAGCACAAGCAGGGAGAGTGGCAGACAGAGGGAGAAGCAGGCTCCCCGCTGAGCAGGGAGCCCGATGCAGGGCTCCATCCCGGGACCCTGGGACCATGACCCGAGCCGAAGGCAGACACTTAACCGACTGAGCCACCCAGGTGTCCTGACATGTCTCTCTTTATCAGCGGAGCCCCATTGTCCTTTTTAGTTACAAGGTGGTAGTGTGCCCCAGTGGCCTGCCATTTCAGCTGTGTAGCTCTTCTAACATGGGACATGGAGCTGGTTGACAGTAAGCCATTGAAAAGGTCAAAGAGAAGAGCATTCTTTATCTGCTTGGAGTTTGGGCAGAAACTCCGTGAGATTATGCAGAAAGGACTATTTCTCTGCAGCTCACGCTCATAGAACCCCACAGGCCAGTTTCCAAAAGGCAAAGCACATAGGATTCAGTGTTCTCTGTTTTCTGGTGATGTTCTGCTTACAGAACCTGATTTCTTCCCAGACTAATGAAAATGTAATGTTAAAGACTTCTGTTTTCTTCTCTGCCTTTGTCCAGGGGTGGAGAGGCAGCCGGGGACACTGGAATAAAGTGAAGATATTGTACATGCCATGAGGTTTGTGTGATAGGAACACCACACCCACCTGAGGGGAGACTGTGCTATGTTGATGGGGCAAGGGAGCACAAGCAGAAGACAAGGTCTTTGCCCTTAAGGTACTTAGAATAGAGGAGCTCAAGATACGTTCACAAGCCCCTGTAATACCAGACAAAAAATGATGCACCGGTGACAAGGTGGTGTAAGTTCAAGGAGGGGAGACATGGCTTCCAGGCAAGACCATCAAAGAGGCTTCCAGCGAGGAGGTAACAGCACTGAATTGGACTTGAAGAATGAATAGTCAGTAGGTACAGGCCCGTAGGTGCCACTTCAGGCTGAAAGGTCGGGTTCAGAGTCAGTGGCTTTTTATAATCTCATTAGCAGCGTGTTGTCTTTCTTGGGTTCAGTGAAGTACAGGAGTGACCAGCATGGCTTGGGGTTGGGGGCGTGGAGTAGTGGGAAGTTGGGTTGGCTGAAGAGGTAAGCAGGGCTGAGGATGCCAAGCCAAGAGAGCTAAACTGTCTCCTATGGGCATGGGAAACCACTGACAGTTTACGCAGTGGAGGGCAAAAATCAAGAAACTTACGTCGCCACGCTGGGCGGAGCCTGGGAGATCAGATAGGAAATGGCAAAGGTCTGGGCAATGATGCAGCCATGGAAATACAAATGAAGCTTTAGCTGAAGCACCTGGAAAGACCTCAGAGCTTGCAGCTTGATTTCCTATGAGAAGTGGGAGGGAGGAGGAGGCCAGGGCGTAGGACTGATAGACTCTGCTTTCAGAACTGCTAGGAGGAGACTCTCATGCCCTAAAGAGTGAGGCTGGCAGACCAAAGTGCCCTCAGCTTTGTCCTTCCAGCTCTCTTGGGAAAATGCTAGCAGCTGCCTCTACAAAAGATGTCCCTCATCGAACTCCAGACTGTCCAACCTATTCGTATCTTCTACTTCCTCAGAGAAGCGCTTGCCTGCTCACTTGTTTTATTCACCCATTCTTTCTACATGTTTGTTGGGCACTGCCTGGGCTTCAGTGGTGAATAAAACAGGCACAGCCTAGAGCTGATATTGCAGTGGAAACACCCTCCCTACCCCAGACAGCTTTTATGGCTGCTCCTTGCTCTGCCCTGCATTCCTGACTCAGACCTATGTCACCCCCATCTGCTTGGAGAAAGTCTGACTGCCCAGGAAGCATAGCCTCTGCAACCCCCTAGGAGCTCGTTAGAAATGATGGGGCCCCGCCTCAGACCTGCTGAGTGGAGACTCAGTGGGCCTGCTGCTGTGTTTACAGGCCCCACCCATGGTTCCGAACCACCGAAGTGGACTCCCACCAGGTCACCAAGTCCAGCTAGAACCTTGCCTCAGCCATTGCAAGACTGAACTTGTCCCACTCACCAGCCTAAATCCCCAGGCCACTCCAACCCATCCCTTTTCTGAAGGCTGATAACTCTGCAGCACACTTCCCTAAAATGACATCCTGGATAACCGACCTAGGCCTGCATCTCCCTCCGCTACCCTCCTCCATGGCACATCCGTCTGTAGAATCAGGCTAGAGGGAAGGCAGTTGTCTGCCAGCTTAAGGACAGCTGGAAGTCCATGTTCAGTTCTGCATGTTCATTGGGGAGGTCTCTCATTTCAGTCCCTCTTCCCTCCCCATTGATACTGACCTAGTTCAGCAGCTGGCCCTGTCTGCACCCGGGTCAGGTGTACTGGAACAGCCAAGCTGATCTGTCTGCCTCCCCTGATCCGGCCTTTATGTATCTCCAGGTTGTCCTTCCTAAAAGAGACCTAGATTTGTCCCTCCTCTGTCAAAAACACTTCAGTGGGTCCCAACTTTCTCTTGAACACCTTCTGTGGCCAGTTTATCACAACCTGTTCTCAGCCCACCTTTCCAGCTTCTTCCACTGGGCTTCACACTTGTGCGCCAGCCATACTGCTGGTCTGACCCGTCAGACATCCCCTTACTCAGGTTGCCCTGGCTGCCTGCCACGCCCTCTCCTCGTTATGTCCCCTAATACAGAACGGCCAGATCCCTTTCCCCACAAAAGTCTACTCTGATCTTCCCAACTGGAGATCATCTATTTGTTCTGGGCTCCCAGGCTGTAGCTCTCAGTCTTTGCTTTATTTAGTGTGTTCCCTCGGTGTACTTTCTCCCACCCCTACCAGGCCAGGAGCTCCTTGCCGGCAGAGCCAACCAGTGTCCCCATAGAGTGGGTGCTCAAGAAATGTGGGTAACCACGTGCCTGGCTTGCAATCCTAGGGTAACAGCAGCAACAAAAGGAAAGAGCCAGTGGGACTGGTTGGAGCAGAGGTTCCAGGCCTGGCACTCGTGTGTGGACTTGGGAGGTCTGTGAACCCCAGGAATTGGACATAGCCTTGGGGGCATCTGAGTGTGTTTTGTCGGGAGAGGGCACAGAGCTGGGATTAGCTTTTCAAAGATGACTGCGGCCCGCTACAAAATTCAAGCTGGGGGGGGGGGGAGCGCGGGGCAGCCGCTGTAGGGAAGCCTGCTTTTGGGGAAGGGTCCAAGAGAGACAAGCTGAGGGTGACGAGGCCAGAGTAGGGATCCAAGGCTTCGTTAGCATCTTCATCTGCATGTGGTCATGGACCACAGGGTGGCTGTGGCCAGCTGTTCTGTACAGGCAGAGCAGGTCTTTGTCTTCCTCCCTCCCTCCACCTAACCCCAGCAGGCTAGTCTATAAGTTCCTCTGGCTCCTCAGCGGCATTCTCTGCACATCTCACCTCAGGGTATCTAGTCCTGCTGGGCCTGCAGCCTCCTTTTCTTTCAAACGTCATCTCCAACATCATTCAGTCCTCACAGCTTCCTCCCCGTGGTCTCTCTCTTCTGGCTTCCTACAGAGCCCACCCTGCATTGCCATCAGTCATTGGCTTAGCTGTCCAGATCTCCAACAAGCCACTACATTCCTCAAGGGCCAGGGGCTTTTGATTTGTTTCTCTGCTCAGTAAGTGTGACCAGACTGAAAGGGCATTAAGCCTATGCGGGCGCCTGGGTGGCTCAGTTGGTTAGGCGACTGCCTTCGGCTCAGGT
This sequence comes from Zalophus californianus, assembly GCF_009762305.2. Taxonomy (NCBI): domain Eukaryota; kingdom Metazoa; phylum Chordata; class Mammalia; order Carnivora; family Otariidae; genus Zalophus; species Zalophus californianus. Next base: position 2,639,527 of record NC_045612.1, on the reverse strand, counting down.
CATGATCCCGGAGTCCCGGGATCGAGTCCCGCATCGGGCTCCCTGCTCAGCAGGGAGTCCGCTTCTCCCTCTGACCCTCCCCCCTCTCATGTGCTCTCTCTCTCTCATTCTCTCTCTCAAATAAATAAAATCTTTAAAAAAAAGGAGGACCAACTGGGGGAACCCCAGAGAGAAGAAGTCATGACCAATTAGCAGAGCCCGGGCTAAACCACAAGCTCCTGATCCCCAAGCCAATGCATCCCACATGACCCATCTAGATTCATGCAGCTAACACAGCAAAGGTGCTCATCTGGGAAGGGACACAGACTCTAATCCGAGATTTTGCAACATGAAGGACTGAAAGGGCACAAAGAAGAGGTAGGAATGGAGACAGAAAAGAGGCATGTGGAGAGACACTAGAACCCTTCCATCAGCAGCATACACCTCTTTCCCCCAGCACTGCCTAGTTGTCAATTATGGAAGACTCCAAATGATAGTGGACCCAAATTAGAGCCTTCCCTTTCTCAGGTCTGTCTTTCACCCACTCGGCCCCCAGGAGGTGTGTTCACATTAGCTCCTTCAGCCCAGAAAACTTTCTTGAGTGAGCTGGGTAGGAGAGAAAAGGGGAGAAGAGGGTGAAGGCCTCTTAGCCTTTCCCTGTACTGCAACTCAAGACACTTTCTCTAGTAATTACGGAGAGACACACACACCATTGGCTTTATTCTCTGGGGGGGACCATCAGTTCAGAAAATATTAACTGAGCACCTGCTAAGTCCAAAGGGATGCAGAAGTCACCAAGGTAGAGCACTTACCCTCAGAGAGTCCCACAGAGAAAGTAATAACCCAAGTGCTCTGCCTTAAGAGCAAAGGTCCACAGACTGAACTTGGGGTCAAATCCTATTTGCCTGTGCTTTGCTCAATAAAATGTTATTGGCATATAGCCACACCCATTGGTTTACGTATTGTCAATGGCTACATCCATGCTACAATGGCAGAGTTGACCAGTTATGAACAGAGATCTTGTAACCCACAAAGCCTAAAATAGTTACTACCTTCCCCCTTATAGAAAAAGTTTGCCGACCTCTGCTTAAGAGTAACCGATAGGGGGCGCCTGGGTGGCTCAGTCGTTAAGCGTCTGCCTTCGGCTCAGGTCCTGATGATCGAGCCCTGCGGCGTCGGGCTCCCTGCTCCGCGGGAAGCCTGCTTCCCCTCTCCCACTCCCCCTGCTTGTGTTCCCTCTCTCGCTGTGTCTCTCTCTGTCAAATAAATAAATGAAATCTTTTAAAAAAAAAAACTTGGAAAAGAAAAAAAGGCCAACAGGCACATGAAAAGATGCTCAACATCGCTCACCATCAGGGAAATAGACATCAAAATCATATACTACCTCACACCCATGAGGATGGCTACTTTCAAAAAACAAATGAATAAATAAAACAGGGTAAGTCCAATTTGGCCAGCTTGAGAAGTTAAGGAATGGCATTCCAGCTTCCAGGCCAAGGGAACCACCATGGCCTGTGACTGGAAATGGTAGGAAATGAGGTTGCAGGGGTCAGGGAGCTTGGACTTGATGGCCCTCTTCCCTCTGAAGAGTGACATGGTGGCATTTGTGTTTGGATGGTGGAAAGAGTTCAAGGAGAAGGACCAGAGGCAGGCACCACTATTAAACCGTGGCTTGTGGCCCCTTTCTCCATCTTCAGGGTGCACCACTCCAGTCTCCACTTCCATCAACACATCTCCTCCTCCAGAAGTGGACATTTTGGGGAAAAATTACTCAGTCTACCACAGTGGCTAATAAGGTACATGAGGTCTAGAAAAGCCCCGCTCTGGGCTTTTCAGCAGGGCAGGAGTTTCCTGGTCTTCTAAGGTTTGCCTAGCAAAACCAGTGAGGTATGAGGTTCTATCCAAACCCAAGTACAGCGTAGTGAGATGACTAGCTAAGGCATTGGCCAGATACAGTTCTGTTCTGAAGTCTGCATGGAAGGTATTAGGGCCTGGGTATAAGGCAGGCCTCCAGCTGGAAGGGGGCCAGAGGACAGGCAAGTCCCAACAGGCTCAACAGTCATGAATCTAGGGAGGGGCATCCCCTCACCAAGCTGGCAGGCAGAGGCAGGCCCCTGGGTAAAGTGCCAGTGCTCCAACCTATCTCTGACAGGCCCAGGGCTTCAAGCCGACTGCTGGATCCCTGCAGCCCTGTCTGCCAAATACTATTCAGATAATTCACTGGGCTAGTTTGGCACCAACTGACGATTGCAAAACCTCTACAGAGGTCACTAATAGGATGGTGCTGGCTTAGAAGGTGCTGAGAAATGTGGGTGGATCTGCAGGGCAGATTTAAAAAGGCCTGAGAATCCAGTGGCCCAGGTGAGCAAGTGTTAAGTCCCAGCACTGCCTCCAGGCCTGGGACTGGGTCTCATTTCCTGGTAGGAGAGGAAGTAGGATTTAGACATGCCTCTTTGTGCTGTATTTGGGGCTGGGATTAGTGTTTAGGGAAGTGAAGCTCAGAAACTAAGCTAAGGCCACACAAAGATCATCTAGCCATAGCCAATCAAAGGGGCTCCCAACATGGGCCCAGGTGGTGCTGAGACCAAGCCTGCAGAGATTAGGCTCTGCAAGAGAGGCAGAGACTAGGTGCAAGGCCCCAAGTCACTGTAGGCTGTACAGGAGTGGGCATACCATGCTACTGCAGAACCAAGGGTCCTGAGGTCCTTGTCCTGTTAACAGTTGATTGTCTGATTGCTCTCCTCTCCGAAGTCAGTTCTGGCCAGACCACTGAATGCTAAGAAGCTGCTTTCAGTGTGGAGGGGCCCAAGATAACCTTTGACACCTATGGCCCCTCTGGGCCAGGGGCCTCACAGGCAGTCGGCTCAGGAGCTTTAAAGGGACTCGCATGGGACTGAGAAGCCCATTGCTAATGGCAGCGCGTGAGGGCCTCTCCTTGGAATGCCTCCTGCCCTCTTTGCCTGGCTGTCTACTACAAGTCTCTACTGGGCGGGCAGCCAGGCCAGGTGAAGCTCCTGCTGGTACCCGCCCGGGGCTTCTTCCACCGATGACAGTAGCACAAGGTTCCTGGTTCTCGTACCTGCCTCCCTCCACACTAAGGAGTCCTCCAAGGCAGTGCCTGCTTGGGACCTCCCTGTGACCCCTGCAGAGCCAGCACAGGCATTGGCACCCTGGAGCCGACCTGTCCCCACCCCAGCAGAAGTGCTCCACAGAACCAGAGAGAACCCTGCAACAGTGAGAAAACAGTAATGACCCGTTTTCAAATCAGGTCACATTCACAGGCACTGGGAATTAGGACATCAACATATCTTTTGGGGGGACATAATGCAACCCATAACAGTGCCCATCTGATCTCTAGTGGCCAATGAGTGCTTCATGCCTGTGAGTTTCCCTCTAAACTTTTTCCTCAGCACAGGAACCTAGGGGTGACTGAGAGAGCCAAAAGCTTCCAGAAGGAGCTGGACAGAAGATTCTAGGTGTGCGACTATTCTCAAATTGAATTTTATCATTTACATTAATATGGGGTCATTCAGGTGGGCCCTAAAGCAATATGATGGTGCCCTTATGGGAAGAGGAAATAGGGACGCAGACACAGGGAATGGACAGCTATGTGGACTACAGAGGCAGAGACTGGAGTGATGTGACCATGAGCCAAGGAATGAATGCCTGAGGCAACACTGGAGGCTGGAAGCTGGAAGAGGTAGGAAGGATCGCCCCCTGGAGGGAGCATGGCCCTGCCGGCCCCTTGATTTCAGACTCCTGGCCTCCAGAGCCATGAGAGGATAAATGTCTGTTGTCTTAGTCCCTCCACCACCACCAGTGTGTGGCACTTGATTGTGACAGCCCCGGACACTCCTACAGACACTGGCACAAATGTCTCCTACCTCCTCACAGCAAGACAGAAGCAGAAGCCTTGCCCATCTTCCCATTCCAATGTCAGTACTCCTTGTGCTGCTTCTGAGCTTGCCGCTCTCACCCCAATCGTGAAGAAACAGTACTCCTCAGCTTCAAAGCGCTTTGGACATACTAATTAACTCTCAGTTAATTGGATGAAATAATGTGGAGCTCTAGTGACATCATTTCCATTCTGTGCCCAGATCTAACCACAGGCAGTCTGGTGACTGCTGGGCTGTGAGCCTCATCTTGTGGTAACATGTTATGCCTTTTACAGCTGTCCCACAGAACACTGATCAGGGAGGGCCCTCTACCCTCCTCAGCTCCATGGGCGTCAGAAAATGACCATGTGACACAAATGGCTTCTGTGATTGTGTGTGTGGGTGTGGGTGTCTGTGTCTGAACTACACACCCCGGCACTGTCCCACGTAACCGAAGTGCTCTTAATGGAAGTTCTAAACAAAAGCCTACAAAAACTCAGATGTATCTGCAGATATTCCACAAAATAACCCTATGGGGCCTGTGTACCCCCTTCCTTCTAGAACCAAGGAGAAGAATCCCCTTACCCTTTATGTTCAGGACCGCAGGAGATGAGCCGTACTTGAGCTGGGCAAGTAGCTGCTTGCAAGGCCTGGAGACAGGAGCCCGTTCCAAGTCAGAGTGGAGAGAGTTTCGGACCAAGGCCTGCAAGGCATGGTGGGGAGGGGCAGGGCTGGGGCTGTCCCCGCCACACCAGGGTCCCCCATGGATAGACAGCGGGTATGCTGTGATATACAGAATCGGGAACGGGTTGGAGCCTGCCTTTAGCTGTGCCACTGATTAACCTGGATGATATTAACAGCCTCGTCCCAGGTCTCCCTGACTCTACTCGGGCTCCCCTTTGTCCTCTACCCAGCATCCAGGGGCTCCATGAGCCAGACAGTCTGCTCTTGCCATCTCTCAAAGGTTGCCCATTGCCCTCACCTTCTGTGTCCCAGCAAGTAGTCTGGAACATTATCGATGGTACTTAACAACAAATAAAGGCAGGCCATTCCTGTTTAATTCTCTTTGAATACTGCAGATTATTGGGGGGTGGGACCCTCCAGGTCTGGTGCTCGTATGTTTTTAAACTTTGGTGAAGCAAAATAGACACGAAAAAGAATATGCATGTCATACAAAAGTGTACAGCTTGAACACAGCTCACAAAGAGAACATGTCTGTGTAAAAGCACCCAGATCAAGAAATGTAGATTTATATTTTACGTAAATGTAACCACACATTATCTGCTCTTACATGTCTGGCTTCTCTTCCTCCAGACTGGCGATACCATGACTTGTTCTTTCTACTATCATGGGCCCTGGGGTTGCTTTTGGCTATTAAAAATAGTGCTGCTATGGATATTCCTTGTGTATGCCTTTTGTTGAACATATAAATGCAATTGTATTGAGTATATACCTGTTTTAGTTTGCTCGGGCTCCCATGACAAAGTGCCATCGACCGGGCGGCTTAAACAACAGAAATTTAGCTTCTCACAGTTCTGGAGACTAGAAGTCCAAGATCAAGATGTCAGCAGGTTCCGTTTCTTCTGTGGACTCACATGGTCTTCCCTCCATGGGTGTCTGTGCCCTAATCTCCTCTCCTTACAAAAAGTCATACTGGCCTAAGGCCCACTCTAATGACTGCATTTTTACTTGATTACCTTTGTAAAGACCCTAGCTCCAAGTACAGTCACATTGTGAGATACAGGGCAGGGGTGGAGACTTCAGTATATGAATTCTGGAGGGACACAATTCAACTCATAATAATACCTGTAAGTGGGATTGCTAGGTCAGAGAACACGTATATTTAGCTTTAATAGATAAGAACAGTCTTCCAAAGCGGTTGTACCAACTTACCCTCTCCCTGGCAATGTGTGAGTGTTCTAGTTGCCCCCTAGCCTTTCCAGCACTTGATATTCTCTGTCTTTTAAATGTTAGATCTTATGCCTGTAATGTGCATTTTCCTGAGAACTACTAATACTGAGCACCTGTTCAGATCTTTTGCCTGCTTTCCTATTGGCTTGCCTATCCTTTGTGTTGATTTATAGTAGTTGTTTATTTTGTTTGTCTGTTTGATGTATTCTGGATGAGCATTCTGTTGGATTTCTGTATTGTGAAGATTTCCTCTCATATTTGGGGTGGCCTTGCATTTCAACAGTGTGTTTTCAAGAACAGAAGTTCTTCGTTTTCATGTAGGTCAGTTTATCAAATTTTTATTTTATATTTATCACTTTTTGGGTCATGGTTAAGAAATCTTTGACCACTCTAAGTTCACAAAGATATTCTCCTGTTTTTCTTTCTTTCTTTCTTTCTTTTTTAGAAAGCATCTTTCTACTAACATCTTTATTTTATCTTAATTTTTAGTTTCAGAGGTAGAATTTAGTGATTCATCAGTTGCATACAACACCCAGTATTCTTCACTTAAAGCGCCCTCCTTAATACCCATCACGCACTTACCCCATCTCCCCACCAACCTACCGTTTATCTTTTAAAAGCTTTGTTGTTTGGAGCACCTGGGTGGCTCAGTCGATTGAAGTTGAACGTCCAACTCTTGATCTCAGCTCAGGTTCAAGCCCCACACTGGGCTCCACACTGGGCATGGAGCCCACTTAAGTAAATAAACAAACAAACAAACAAAATAAAAGCTTTGTGGTTTTGCCTTTCACATTCAGATCTGCAATCTGCCTGCAACTGATTTTTTGTATGATATATGGCAGGATCCATGGACATTTTTTTTCCATATGAGTACCCAGTGAAGTGATGTTGTGTCCTTGTAAAGGTATCATCTAGGGGCGCCTGGGTGGCTCAGTCGTTGGGCGTCTGCCTTCGGCTCAGGTCCTGGTCCCAGGGTCCTGGGATCGAGCCCCGCCTCGGGCTCCCCGCTCGGCGGGAAGCCTGCTCCTCCCTCTCCCACTCCCCCTGCTGGTGTTCCCTCTCTCGCTGTCTCTCTCTCTGTCAAGTAAATAAATAAAATCTTAAAAAAAAAAGGTATCATCTAGATGATGTTAATTTTGATCATCCAGTCAAAGTGATAGTCAAGTTCTCCCCTGCGTAGTTACATTTCCCCTCCATGCAAATAATTTTCACAAAACTTGCCCCCTCCCCTTAGATTCAGCATCCATTGATGATTTTTGCCGTGATGGTTGCAAAATGACAAGAAAAGTGTTTTTAACAACTTGATAAATCTTCTATTTTCACAATAAGAGAGCAGGATACAAGAAGAGGATGGACTTTCCAATAAACATTATCTATAACATGATTGCAAAATGACAAGAAAAGTGGTGCTAGCATTTCATTAGGTTCTCCAACAGCAGAGTCGCGCAGCGGTAGCGTGCTGGGCCCATTAGGTTCTCCAACACTTGATAAATCTTCTACTTTCACAATAAGAGAGCAGGTCTCAGCCCTGAAGCATTCATAGAACTACAATATTTTAGGTAATGTGTCATATTATTCTCTTTTTAATTGTAATGTGTCTTTTTATGGCTACCTTCGATTTATGACAAATGACTAGTTTTCTATTTGCAATAGCAATATAAACTTTGCCTTTTATTTAAATATATATGAGTTTTAAAGAGAGTCAATTTAAATAACACATTTTAAGTAAACAATTATATATGTGGTACTTAGATATGGCAAAAATTGGTGAAGACAGCACGCAAGTAACTAATGGGTGGGCTCTACTGACCCCCTGGTAACATGTCCTAGTTCCACAGGTAACACGTCCACTGGTTTCACCGTTCAGCTGTCAGTCACTTTCCCAGGCTCACCTGTGACACCATTCCTTATCAGACACATACTATAAAAGAACTGCATGTACTATGTTTCAGGAAATGAATGAAAAACTCAAAAGATATCTACAGAGAACAGGATTGAAATCATAGAGAGTGTACCCGCTGACAACAGGGCAAATAACGTACACAATGATAATGAAAACATAGCTGGAAAATCTTAGCATGTTTGGAAATTAAACAACATACTTCTAAATAACTATAGGTCGAAAAATCATAATAGAAAGTTGAAAATATTTTGAATATTTTAATACAGAAAATACTACATATAAATTTTTTTTTGAGGGGAGGTGTATCAGTCAGGGTTTAAACAAAGAAACAAAATCAGTAGTATCTGTGTACGGAGATTTATTACCAGGAATTGGTTTACATCATGGTGGGGGCTGAGTAGGAATCCTAAAATGCATAGGACAGGCTGTGAAGAAGGGCAGACCTCCTGGGAATGGCAACTTCAGCTCCTGCTAGAGAGTTCCAGCTCTACTCTTAAGGCCTTTCAGTGTTATTGAATCAGGCCCACCCAGATTATCCAATGTAATCTCCCTTAAAGTCAATTGATTATGGCTTTAATCACATCAATAAAATGCCTTCACAGCAGCACCTAGAAGAGTAATTGAGTAACCGGGGAAGGTAGCCTGGTCAAGTTGGCATGTAAAATCAACCATTATGGGATAGATGACTTTTAATTGCTGATTCAATTTTTAAAAGGTTGTAAGACTAGTTGGACCTTTCTAAGTTGCATTTTTTTCTATGAATTTGTATTTTGTTTGAAACCTCTAGATCATCCTGCAATTGCAAACCAAGTCTTGCAGGGTCAACTCATATTAATGTAAGTGATGAAATTCAACTTGAGAACACTAACACACCAACGGTCAAACTTTCTAGTGAAATGCACTTCAAATAACATCCTTCAATTACCTTCATATCCTTGGTATCCTTGACCCCTTCATGCCCCAGGACCCAAGGCTGACAAACCGGGTTGAGGAAGGTTCCCAGCCCTATAACTGCTCTAGCCCCGCCCCTGCATTATTCTCCTGAAACTCCCTACCCCACCCTGATGCCTTACTCAGGAGCAGCAGTCCTTAATCTTTGGAGTACGCCTGAGTCTCCGGGGACATCTGTTATAAATGTCAATAGTCAAACTTCATGTCAAAGAAGTTGGAGCCCTAGGAATAGAGCCTGGACATGTGTATGTTTCAAAGGTTGTCCCTGCCCCTCCTGCCCTGCACCTTCAGAAAGGTTCTTCTCAAGATAACCTTTGACCTTCTGTCTGACAGAGGAAGTAGAATTTGTCAAATATAAAGTCTCTCGGCATCCCACCCACACAAGAGGTGTGCATCCATGTGTGTATACTGTCCCTTGTAGGGCTTTCAGAGCCAGGCAGCTGAGTTTCCTGGGGAAAGTTAGTGGGACCCAGCAGAGAGTTTTTTCTGAAGGGCTCTGGCTACCTTGGATTGCTCTCCAGGCTCCCTCACTCCTGAGTGGAGTGGCCTTGGGCAAATGACCTCATCGCTCTAAGCTTCAGTGTCCTCATCTGGACTCTATGTAGTTCTCTTTCTCCTTGCAAGCAGCAAGATGGTCAAGGTTGGGCTGCCCAAATGCAAGTCATCTGATCTTTCTAGAAATACCCAGCTAAAATCCAATTACATGCTTTCTTTCAAATGTGGCTTTCTGCAGATGTTTAAACTCCCGGCATCAGCAGCAAGTTGCATCAGCCTCTCTTCTATTTAAAGCCCACACAATTCCAATAATTTAATTTTGACCAAAGGAAGAAAGTCTCCTTACAAAGTGGCAGAGGAAAGGGAAGCCAAGGCCCTCAAGAGGATTTCCCCAAGACATCTAGTAACGGAAGCACTTAGCATTGTGTCTGGCACATAGTAACCCTTCAATAAATATTAGTATCACCAGTGGTATGACTAGTGCAGCTCCCACAAATGCCCCCAGTCTGGTTCTGCATTTACTGGCTAATTGAGCTAATAGAAGTGGAGGTTAGGAGTCCAGCTCCACCACTTGTTAGCTGCGTGACCTTGGGCCTTCATGTCCTCACATGTAAAATGAGGACAGTCGTAGCGTTTACCTCATAGGGTTGCTCTGAGGATGAACTGAGATGATTTCTGTACAGCTCTGGGCACAGGGTCCAACATAAAAGGCATTAAATAAATGTCAGCTATTTGTGTACCACTAATCACTCTCTTCAAGCAAGCCTTGCCCATCCATTAACAGCATCTTGGGCAGGTTTCAGAAGTTTCTCTTCTCTTTCAGTTATTAAAACTGAAGCAGATTCAAATGCCAATCTCAGACTCGATTTAATTCTCCCTTCCCAGGGCAGCCTCCCTGAGGTCCTCTCGCCACTACATCTTCTTTGAGAAAATTAAGGGACACTGGCTCAGGGGAGAGTTGTGAACTCTTTTGGGGGTTCTTTGGGAGCCTCTCCACTGTCAGTCCCCTGCCATGCACCAACCAGCTCCCGCTCTCCTTCCTTCCCTCGTGGGGTGAAGAGTGGGAGGGGAGGGGCTGCAGCAGGGGCCAGTGACAATGGCAAGGCCTGTATTGCCATCTTTTGTACATCCTGGGCATTTTTAGCTGGTGGCTAGAATAGTGCTTGGCTCTTAGTGGGAACAAATCATTCGGGAATGGCTCCTGGTGCCATTTTGGGAGCAAGCAGGTGAAACCTAGTAGGCATCCTATTCCCTCTCTGCCGTACTCACTCCCTCCCAGATCAAGTTTCTGTTCCTTGCAACAGGATGCGTTTTGGAATATGTGACTCCTGGTTCCTGATCTCTGACCTCTTCTTCTCGGGCTTCTTCCTCATAGGGAATTCCTTTTGGTGGAGCTGGTCAGGGCTCCTCCCTGACCTTCCTTATCATTACAGCCACTCAACCATTATCATACTGCCCAAGTGATGCCATGTCTTCTGTGGCCTCCAGGGTTCATTGAAAATTGCCTCGGCCCCAACAGGCCTCCACCCTGGACAGTCTTTCTGAGCCTCAGCCCCATAATATCCTGCTGTCAGTTCATCCTCTCCACTTGGCTGTCACATGGGCCCTTCAGTCTCGCTATCTCCCAAGCCATGTTTATTATGTGCCCCTCAGAATGGCAGTCCTAAACTCCTACCCCACTCCCTTCCCATTCCCTTCCTCAGTTATTTCACATGAATAAATCTAATTCCCAAGTAAAAGATTAGCCCAAATAACTGAAGCAAGTAGGCATCCCCTCTCTTTCTCATTCGTAGCCCAAACTCCCTCCAGGTGAAGCCCATTCCTTATCCTAATGAACAACAAACATCCTCTTTGTGCACAGGCCTAACAGTTTAACCCCCCTAAACTGAGGGAGGAGAGGGCTACTGGGGGACTCCCTTGTCGTCGTACCTGGGAGTGGCAGCCAGGGAAAGGGGAGATGAAAGTATATCAAAGTGGCCACAGATGAGCTAATAAAAGACAAACGAATGCGAGTCCACATTTACTTAGCTTTATGTGGAGTTCTGACTTCATGTGCCATTTTCCTGATCCCCTCCCCTCCTTCCCAAGCTCATGGAGCAGGAGGGCCCCCTCTCTCACCCACCCCCATTTAGGGTTGGTTTATGGCATTTAAGATTCTTACCTCTTCTATCATTTTTTTTCTTCCTTCTATTATGTTGAAGCACATGCTGACCCTCTCTCCCTCCCCTGCCTTTTTCCCTAGGGAAAGATAATAAATGAATAAAGATGTATTCATCCTGAAGAAAACTGCTATTGAGTCCAACTTTTGCACGTAGGGAATGAGCTGCAAAGAACCTTGATCTGATGGTGGCATTTCACTGATAGGAGATTCGCTCCTTCCTTCCCCTTTCTCTCTTTTTGCAAACATTGACAGAGCAGCCGGTGTCCCCTGTGGACACAACCAGGAGCTAAGACCTGTGACCTGAAGGAGGTCTACGGCCACCCCCAGGAAGATATGACTTCAACTTCTACCTCTGCCTCCTCCTTCCTTGAGGCCTGAGGCTCTAAATGGGTATGGTCTCCGCCACATCCAGGCTCCACTCCAGTCTATTCTTCCTGGCACCATCTCTTTCCGTTTTCCCCAAACATCCTTCTGTCCTCTCCCCACTGGCTCCCACTACATCCTTGCCCTAGTCTTGCCCCAGGACTCAGTGGCTTTTTAAGCCTCTTAGGCACTTTTGTATCCCCTTCCAGACAGAGCCACCTGGGACCAGGGCCTGGCCCAAAGCAGGCACTCAGAACATATGTGTTGCCATGTGAAACCTGCCCCTGGATTCATTACCCTCTGTCCTATATCACGAGGAGAGGGGCTAAGGGATGAAGCTCGGGGAGCACCTTCTGGGATGACTTCATACAATCCTATACAATTTTGCTATTTTACAGCAAATATGTGTGACTTTTAAAAGAACTTTAAAAAGCACAATTGAATCTGTTTTAAAAACACATCAAGTATTTACTGGGCTCCTACTTGTGAACAAGTATTACCCTCATACAAATGTATGTAAGAGTGGCCAAATGTAATCATGGAAGGACAGCTAAAGGCTGGTAGAGGTGGGGGTGCTCACCATGAAGTCCCACCACTGGACTTCAGTTTTTGTTTTGTATGGCTGTTTTATTAAGGAGAAAGTATATATTCAAGAGCGTCACCTCCTAAAAGCCACTCCCTGGAGAGGGACCCACTTGTCCAAGGAGGCTGTCTCGGTCTAGAACCCAGCAGTTTGAGCCAAGCCCCTGTGTTACCCGCTCGGTGGGCATACTGGGCCATAGCAGATTGGGCAGTGATGTTGGGAGGTATCCAGCTACGACTGTCTACCTGGAGTTTTGGAACTGGGGTGTTTGCAAAATGGCATCTTTGTTTTCTTTCTTTCTTCTTCTTTCTTCTTTTAATGTAGGCTCCACACCCAGCATGGAGCCCAACATGGGACTTGAACCCACAACCTCTGAAATCAAGACGTGAGCTAAGATCGAGAGTTGGACGCTTAACCAAGTGAGCCACCCAGGCCCCCCTTTGTTTCCTTTCTATATTGGAGATGATCCTGTTCCACTGTCCCAACAGTTACTGAGCGCTTAGTGTATGCTAGGCCCCATGCCTGTTACAAAGAGGCAGGGGAGGAATGGGAGCTGGTCTTTGCCTTCTGGAGCTTGTGGGCTGTCGGGGAGACAGAGGAAAACCACACGATGACCACATGATACACCCCATGGAGGGACTGAGCTACATGTGTTGACGTGGTAGTCACCCAGAGCTCAGAGGGGCTGCCGTGAGAAGGAAGCATCCCCTTCTGGTGGCTTTCAAGAAACTACAACTGTGGACAGTCCCATCGTAGATCCAGTCCCTTTGCGAAGTCTTTGTTTGTTTTAGGTCAAATTAATTCTTTCTCAGTTCAGGATGATTTCTGATTCTGCCGTCCAAGTGTGCTGTAGATGAGTTCATGTTCACCATCTCTACATCTTTCTGATTTTGTAGTATTTATTTCTTCCTAGCTCTGATCTTTAGAGACTTAAAAGTGCTTTGTTAGAGACACAGGTTTTCATTATTGGAGCTTGCCCACCTCTGACAGTCTGTCATCTCCTTGGCTGTGTTAATGGTTTCTCTCTGGGCCCTCTAGGGGGCTGGCCTCTCCTTCCAGCACAGAGGGTGGGGGAGCCCACAGCCACAGGCTTTATGGGGGTGACACATTGCTTTTGGCTCAAGGCAGCACCCAGAAGCAGGAGGAACTCTTTCTTGGGCAGCCCAATAACTGGCCCTGGCTCCACAGCTTGAAAGCTCCCTGGCCAGAGGAGGTCTGGCACGACTTAAGTAGGTTCCTTGTGAAGTCTTTGGAGCTTCAGCAGAGCCAGGTGGGGTGGGCTGGGCTGGGCTGGGCTGGGCTGGCAGGGCTGGCTTGGGTGTTAAGAATAGCTCTCTTTTCTTTTTTGTTTTTATTAGTGTTTTTTTTTTTATTATTGAAGTAATATACCGTCATAAAAATCAAAGAGTACAGAATGGAATAAAGAGAAAACTCCAAGTACCTTCCCACTCGGCCCACACAAACCCATTGCCTAGAAGCACTGGTTCTGATCAGTTTCATGTGAAACCTCCAGATACTTTGTCATATACAAACAGGAATCTAAGAATGTATTTTTTCAAAATCACTCTTTTAAAGGAAAAGGAGATACATACACTTAAAAAGAATCAACATTACAGAAAATTTTGAAAACAGGGTAAACGTAACCCCAAATTCATTTCCTAAAGATAGCAAGTATTAACATTCTCCAAGGTGTTTCTCAATTCCTTTGAACAATTTTACAGAAATGAAATCACACTATACATGCTGTCATGTACCTTATGTAAACTGCTTTCCCCCTCTTGTTTAACAATATATTATAGGCATTTTCCATGTCCATAACTAGACACCTATAATCATCATCTTGATCAGTCACATATTATCCTGTTGTAAATTTTGAAAGTACCCATTGATGGAAATCTAGATTGTTACTGGTTTTTTTCATATCATAAACAATGTTACAACAAATATACTTCTGGGCGCCTGGGTGGCTCAGTCGTTAAGCATCTGCCTTCGGCTCAGGTCATGATTCCAGGGTCCTGGGATCGAGTCCCACATCGGGCTCCTTGCTCAGCGGGGAGCCTGCTTCTCCCTCTCCCACCCCCCCCCCCGCTTGTGTTCCTGCTCTCGCTATGTCTCTCTCTGTCAAATAAATAAGTAAAATCTTTAAAAAAAAAAAACAAATATACTTCTACTTTGTCCACCCCACCCAATATCCCATGCAATAGCCACCTGAGGATAAATACCAATAACACAATGCAAAACCACAAAAAGCTAACTCTCTGTGTCTACTACTTTGGCAATACTAATACATCTGACAAGACATCAAGTGTTGGCAAGGGTGTGAAACACTAGGCACTCTCACACACTGCTGATAGGAATAAAAATCAGTGTTCTTTTGTCAGGTAGAACATGTGTATATCCTACGACCCAGCATTTCCATTCCTGGGTATAATATACCCTAGAGCTATAGATCTCCAAGTGTAATTTCCCCAACAAGCAGCATCAGCATCACCTGAGATCTTGTTAGAAATGCAGAGGGATTCCAAACCAAATCAGGAACTCTGAGGGTGAGGTCGAGCACTCTGGGTTTTAACAAGGCTTCCAGAGGATTCTGATGTCCACCAAAGTTTGAGAACAGCTCGTATAGAGAATTTCTTGCCTGTGTGATCAGATGTGTACAAGAATGTTCAGAGCAGTATTGTTCTTAAAAGCAAAACAGCTAGAAACTCACCAAATGGTAGAAATGAGGAGAAGTAGCCAGATTTCTGGATATTTTGAGAAGGTGGGAGAAGGTGGGGCTGAAGGATTTCCTAATGGATTGGATGGGAAGAGTGAGAGAAAGTGAGGAGTCAAAGATCACACCAAGGTTTTTGGCCCAAGCCTAGGTCTTGTGATATAGGAACTTGGAATTCAGGGGAAAAGCCTGAGTTGGAGATGTAAATATGGGAGTTGTCAGCCTTCAGATGGTGTTTAAAGACATGAGAGTTCTGGGTCCCTCCAAAGTTAAGTTTGACAAGGTAGGGGTGATGGGAAGAGGTCAAAGGAAACTTAAAAGGAGCCAGTGAAGTAAAAGGGAAACCAGGAGAGTAAGGTGTCCTGGAAGCCAAGAGAAAGTGTTTCCAGGAGGAGTGTTTCTTGTGTCAAATGCTGCTGACATGTCTGGTAAAATGAGAACTGAAAACCGTTGAATTTGGCAACATGGAAAGCACCGGTAGCTTTGGCAAGAGCCATCTCTGTTGAGTGCTGGGAGTGAGTTAGAAGGGAATCAGACACAGGGAGTGTGGGAAGAAGGGGAGAAGGGCAATAAATGGAGAGTAGCTGAAGAGAAAACTGTGATCAAGAAAAAACTTTTTTGTGGTGGGAAAAATTATAGCATATTTGCATGCTGATCAGAGTGATCCAGCCAAGAGGAAATACTTGATGACCCTAGAGAAAGGGTGAAATGTTAGCGGGATGCTCCTGAGTAGGTAGCAGGAGATGGGATGAAGAGCACAAGCAGAGAAGTTGGCCTTTCATCCCAGGCCAGTACAGGTCATCCTGAGTACCAGCACTGAGGGCAGAAGGCATAGATATGATACTGGCTAGTGGACAGATGTTTATCAGCAACACATTTTATATAATTTACATATATACATGTGTACACATATGTACCTATGTTCAGAGCAGTACTGTACATATGCACATATATACGTATATACCATTATATATATCAGATAACAAAAGGAATTTTTGAATGTTAGTATTGCTGGGTCAGAGGGAGAATTCATGATTCCTTTTGTTATATATTTCTAGGTGGCCATTCCAAAAAGGTTGCAAAAATGAATACTCTCACCCCTAGGGCCCCTGGGGCCTGAGAGGGACCATTTTCCCATACCCTGTTTTCACTTTTCCATATGGGAGGGAGGGATTGGAATTTCTGACTGCATTTGCATATCCTTCATGTGTTAATGAATTTCTTTTGTGAATTGTTCGCTCCCTTCTTTGCCCCCTGTTTTTCTATTGCTTGTTTTGAAAGGAGCCCTTTTTTATTTTAGGAAGATTAAGGCTTTCCCTGTCATATGTGGTGCAAATAGCAAATAAGTCTTCCTCATTTGTCATTTGTCTAATGACAGTTCTAGTGGGTTTTGCCCTACAGAAGTTTTCAATTTCTCTCTCCTTCGTGATTTCGGGTTTTCATGAAAACCACACCCCAGGATTCCTTCTAGTACTTTTATGGTTTCAATTTTTTTACATTAAATTTCTGAACCATCTGGAGCTTATTTCAGTGTGGAGTGCGAGGTAGGAAATCCAGCTTGTTTTTCCACACGGCCAGTTATCCCAACAACATCTATTGAATGATATATTTTTAATCCACTGACATGAAATGCCACTCTGATCATACATCGCATTTGAAATTAACCTTTATCCCTTCCTTCCTTCATTTGGCAAATATTTCTTGTGTGCCCACTTGGGCATTATACCAGGTGCTTGGGGGAGTGGGCAAGCATGAGATGTGTTTCCTACCACATCCAGGAGGAAGGAAGGAGAGAGACAGGAGACAGTGACAGTGACTTTACAGAAGGGCAGCCCAGGAAAAGACACTTAACTGGGTCTTGGAGTGACAGAAGGAAAGAGGATTCTCAAATGGCACCCCAGTTTCCAGCCTGGATAGCTGGGTGAATGGAGTTACCTTACCACTCAGACTGACAGCATACAGGGATGTGGCTCTGGATGACTTGTGAGGAGATGCCGCAGGGCAAGGGTGGAAGCTGGGAGACATGGAGGAGGTGAGTGAAGACACTGGCTTGGACTAGCATGGTGGTGGCGGTAGAAATGGGCAGACATGCTCAGGGTTTGGGTATATTTTCATTTATTTATTTATTTATTTATTTATTTGACAGAGAGACACAGCGAGAGAGGGAACACAAGCAGGGGGAGTGGGAGAGGGAGAAGCAGGTTTCCCGCCAAGCAGGGAGCCCGATGCGGGGCTTGATCCCAGGACCCGGGGATCATGACCTGAGCCGAAGGCAGACGCTTAATGACTGAGCCACCCAGGCGCCCCATGGGTATATTTTCAAAGTGGAGCTGCAATCAGGACTTACTAATTGGTTGGATGTGGAGATGAGGGAAGGAAGAAAAATCAAGTTAGCCACCTAGTCCTTTGACCTGCACATCTGGAAGATGCCACTGATGAAGGTGAGGAAGACTTAGAGAAGAGAGATTTGGAGGGCATGAACCTTTGTTTGAACATGTTTAGTTTGGGGGCACCTGGGTGGCTCAGTCGGTGAAGCGTCTGCCTTCAGCTCAGGTCATGATCCCAGGGTCCTGGAATCGAGCCCCACATTGGGCTCCCCACTACGTGGAAAGCCTGCCTCTGCTTGCCACTCCCCCTGCTTGTGCTCTTTTGCTCTCGCTCTCTCTCTCAAATAAATAAATAAATAAATAAACAAACAAATAAATAAGTAAATAAATCTTTGAACATGTTGAGTTTGAGTTGACCTTCAGACATTGAAAGGGAGGAGAAAGGTTTCCTTGACACTTCTGGGTCTTTTTTCGGTCTAGAAATTAGACTGACACAGACAGAATAACAAGAGAGAAACATACACACACTTATTTAAAGTTTTATGTGACATGGGAGCCTTCCTAAGGAAGCGAAGACCTGAAGAAATGGTTAAACCTGAGTGTTTTCATACCAGGTTTGGTGAAGAGTGGAAAGCTGTGAAAAGATACGATAGGGTAAAGGGTTGGAGCTAAGTGCAGTAAACTGTGGGGGAACTTAGCAAGGCCTGTTTGTTCAGATACTTCTTGGGGTCCCCCTTCCCCTTGGATGTTGTTTTCCTCAGGATATATAGGGAGGGCACCTCTCACATGAGGGTCTTACGATTTGCTTCAGGGGGTAAGGGTGGGGAGGGGGAGGGGGGAAGGTCAGAAAGCTTCCTGCTTATGCTGTTTTCTCAAACTCCATCTTAAAATATTTAATATACCAAGGTGCCATGTTTTAGGGTAGCATGTCCTAAACCCCATCCACAGCCATATGGTGATTTCATTGACATGTTTCCATGTATATATACCAAGAATAGAAGCTCTATTTTTAGTACTTTTCATGTAACCTTTACAACCCCAGGAGGCAGATGCTGGTATTCTCACCTCTATTGTACAGGTTAGAAATGGAAACCAGAGAGGGCAAGTAATTTGCCCAAGGTCACGCTGCTATTAACTGGCACAGCTGGGATTTGCACCCAGACAGTCCAGTTCCAGAAGGTGTGCCCCTAACCTTCAATGCCTCCAGATAAGTGGAGTGTCAGGGAGGGCCAAGAGCAGCATGTTTTTCCAGAATGAAGGTGTGATCAACTATGATTAAAAGGTTAATAAGCGAAGGGCAGAGATGTGAGCACTGGGTTTGGCAACATGGAGATCATTTGTAACCTTGACAACATCTTAGGAGAGTGTTAGGGTTGAAATCCTAATGGAAATGGGTTTATGAGACAGTGGGAGAAGTAGAGACTATGAGTCTAGACATCTCTTTCACAGAGATTTCCTCAGTAGAGGAGCAGAGAAAAGGGACATGAACTGAAGATGGAAGTGGGTTAAGCGAGATTCTTCTTTTATTTTTTAATGTTGATGGGCACGCTCCGAATGATGCAAAAAAGGGATAATTACAAAGAGGGGAGTCCTTGTGAATGTGAGAAAGCATAAGATCCAGAAATTTGTGTTGATACTATTCTGCATAGTTGTGTGACCTGTGCCAGCACCATCATTGTCTTGGGGAAGGTATGAAGAAAGCAGATGTCTACATTTGTCCAGATTTGATGCCCTGTCAAGTGGAGGTCAGAGGGACGGTGCAATAAAGGATATTCAGGTGTTGACAAGAGAGTTGTCAAAGTGATGGGCCTTTGTCTCTAAGCTGTATAGGGAGAGAAGTGAACAGAGGAAAGGGCTAATGAATGGGGATAAGGTAGAGGAGCAAATGGGTGGGAGGTCCCTGTGATCTGGAAAGATAGTTGTTGCCATCTCTCCTCGAAAGTCGATGAACAAGCCTGTTGGAAAGAGAGGAGGTAGGGGTCAGAAAGTGGAAGATTCCAGAAGGGACAGGATGCAGGCTGTGCCTGTTGGAAGAGGTGGCTGCAGTGGAATTGACAGGGTCTTCAGAGATGTCAAGGTCAAAGAACTGGGAGGCCTAAAAGGTGGTGACGAATGGTCCACAGGCACGGATGCTGAAGTCACACACTTATTACTCACATCCGAGTGATCTGGTTGGAAAAGCAGGATGAGCCAGGTGGGAAGATTTGCCTGAAGATTGAATGGTGTGTTAGCCAGTTGGCCTGACCTGTGAAGGAGAACTTTTCATCCAAGGGCAGACTAGTCTATCTAGAGGTAGATGGGGTGTGGGAGAAGAAAGAACCTCCACAGGGTGGGGCTGCAGGAAGACTTGTTTCAGTTAAGGAGGTAGGGGAGAGGTTCCTTCTAAGGAGAAGTGGAGCACCTAGAGTGGCACCATCCAATACAGAAAGTTCTATCTGTACAGGAGCTGCTAGCCACATGTGGCTATTGAACACTTGAAATGTGGCTATTGTGACTGAGGAACTGAATTTTCAATTTTCTTTCATTGTGATCAATTAAATTTAAATAACCACATGCAGCCAGTGGCCACTGTAATGGCCAGTGAAGCTCTAGAGAAATGTGCTGCTTAGGGAGCTGCGGTCCTCAAAGTCACGTTTGGGCAGGTTGGGAAGGAAGGGAAGGGAAGGGAGAGGAAGGGGAGGGAAGGGGCGCAGGACACGATGCCAGGGAGCCTAGAGCCATTTGGTCAAGGCACAGGTACAGGTTACTGGGGCCAAGGAGAATGGACAGGGGACAGGTATGCTCCACATCCTGGCTTTTCTGATCCCTTGTAACGAGAGCCAGACCCTTCCCGCTATGCTGAGAAGATGTGAGTTGCCACCAAAGAGGGCTTTGGCCAGCAGCCAAAGCTGATCCTGCTCAGGCAGCCTCTGAACTTTTCCCTCCAGTCTCTCAAAGGCTGTTCCCCTTGAGGAGATCAAAGCAGCTAAGCATCCAGGGAGGTTTCCAGAAAGAGGTGAGTCACAGTAACCTGGCTGTCCTGTGTAAAAGAGTTTCAGGGATCCACTGCATTTCCCCTTCCCAGGTGGGCATTTCCCAAGTGCAAGGGCAATGCTTAACCAAAAGGAACAAATCAGAAACTCTTGGAGCTGGACAGACCCTCAGGTTGCTGTGGCCTCAGCTCTGCTGGCCAGTGGTTTAGCCAGGCCACGCTTAGCAGGGTCCCTGAGTGAGAGCTCCCATCCTTGCCAGACAGATCTAGCTGTTCAGTGGCCAGTTTTCCCTTGCAGCCTGCATCCCCCTCTGCCAGGTCTCCCAGCCCAGGGCACCAGTCAGGTCAGAGGCGCTCCACACACCCCAACACCAACTCTGGCCTTCCCCTTTTTTGAGCAGGTGGTAGCTTCCACACCTTTTTTCTTCTGGGCCAGTGCTCACAGTGCAGTGGAAATCGGTCTTTCAAGTGGGTCCTGGGAGTCTGGACTGCTTCTGGGGCATCAGCATGGCCTCTAGGCGGCAGGGCTTGGGACTGGCTTGGGGGCGGGGCTCCCAGCAGGGCCAGACAGCTGCCAGATTCCCCTGTCACTGGGACCCTCAGCATGGCCCCTTGCCCAGAGTAGCTGAGCTTGGGGATGAGGGGGCACTGGGGCAGGGAGCAGCCCACTGTCTCCTCCTCATGACTTCCCTTCCTCCTCATCCCAGGAGCCTCCTTGCCGGCCAACTGTACTAAAACTCCGGAAAACCATGGCGGGGAGGTTTTCCAATTAGAACATTCTTTTTCCGATCTGTGGATGATTCTTAAAGCAGCAAAAAGCCATTCTTCAGGGCATGCGGGGATTATCTGCCAGCAAGGCCTTGGCTCAGCTTGTGCACTCGTGCTCTGGAGGCCTGGCCTGGGGCTGCTTCAGAGCCAGAAATGAGAAGCAATCTGAGTTCTGGGGCATCAGGTCACATAGGCCAAAACCGATGGCAGAGTGTTTCCTGGACTTATTCAAAATAGTAGATTCAAAAGGCAGTGGAGAGTTCAGCCTGTAGGGGTGGGAGATGTCAACTTGACCTGACCTGCATGACCTGACCTCCCTGCTCCCGGTGGGGCCACTGTCCACAGAGCAAGAAATCCCAAGGCATGGATTCCGCCCCTTGGAACTGAACTGGTCTGCCTTTCCCATCAGACTGGGAGCTGCTCCGAGACAGGACTGGGTCTGACTGGTCTCTGAGTGGGTGGAGGGTGTGGCAGTGTGGTGGGGAACAGGAGGCCCAAAGGGGACACTTGGTGAGTGAGAGTATGCATTTGTGCCAGGGAAGGGGACCAGCCCCTTAGCTGGGAATACAGGCTGAGGGCAGGGCGGCCGCCCCCCCCCCCCCCCCCCCCGCCAAGGGCAAGACTGGGCAGGCAGGGTCTCACAGACAGATTGGATCAGCTCCCAGTAACCTGGAGAGCTGGTTACAGATTCAGAGGTCTGGCCTTGCAGGTTCAGAGCTCCGAAGGGGCTGCTGTGGGTACAGCCATGCCCGGGGACCCTTGCCCCCAGGCAACCCACCCTGCTTGGAGCTGGCAGAGTCACGCAGCAAGTGGAAACTGGTTGAAGAGCTTGGGAAGATGAGGCAGCAGGGTGAGCACTGGAAGGAGGGAGGGAAGAAGAGGGTTAGGGCGCAAACAGGAGCCCAGCCCCCCCCCCCCCACGTGAACCTGAGCACCCTATAGCTGGACAGGGGCTCCATCCAGAGTAACTGAAGATCTGGCTTTAGTCCTAGCTCTGCCTCAGACTGGCAGTATGGCCCCAGCTAGATGCCATCCTTGCCTGGGCCTATTTCCCTATTTATACAATGGCAGAGTTTGGGTCAGTGCTTCATCTCCAGTTCCCTTCAATATGAGGACATCCTGCTTGGGGGTTGACTTTGGGGCCTGACAGCTTTCAGAACCCCACCCATTATCCCCCTCCCAAGCCTGGGAACTCTTTGGCTACAGTGGCTTGCCCGAGTTTTGTTCCCGGCCCTGGAGCCCCCCTAGAGCTTAGGAGCACTGCTGGCCCGTTCTTTCCACAGAGCCACTTACCCCCCTACTCATCTGCTCACTTCAACCTGGTCTCCCAGAGAATCTGTTTTCTTGCCTGCTCATGGGCTGTGACCTCCCTCCGCTTTGGAGGGGATGTCACCTACCCTCTCCTGCCTCTACCTTCCAGGCCTTTTGCCTCCTCAAACAGCCCAGCCTGACCCCACTCTCAAGCCCACCCTAGCTAAAGGCTTGAGCTGAAAATAGAAAGGGACAGGGCCAAACTCAGGCCAGACAGAGGTAGAGCCCAGTCTGGAGGCAGCCAACAGTCACAGGGTCTTGGCCCTCAAGTTGTAGGCTAAGGTGAAATTCATGAAGAAGCCAATGTTGTGGCTGAGAGTGGGTAGAAGGTCACTACCAAGGGGACATCTTGTGCGGGAGCTCAGTGGTATGAAAGCACTTGCTGTGTCTGGGCCCAGGTATCTGAGGACAAGGAGTCAAAGAAGAGGCTGATGAAGTTGGCAGGGGCCTTGAAGCCTGGCTGAGGTGGCTGGAGGTGGCCCTGGCAGGAGTGGGAGTTCTGTTGGGGCAGTGAACAGGTGGGCAAGGCAGGGCAGGGTAGGGCAAGGCAGTTGCCATTCGAGTCAAACCCGTTTGTAGGTGAGATCAGCTGCAGGGCCTGGCAGCCTGGGAGGGAGGGAGGAGTTGAGGAAATGCTGGTCTCTTAGGCTGGCGCTGTTGTGGCATATCTGGCCTGGGCAAGGGCTGAATCACCTGGGACATGGGAAGAGCTCAAGGCGCCAGGGCAGCCCAACCCAGGACAGCCCTCACTGAGTGGCCATTGGTGTCCTTGGACCCCACTATTGCTTGTGCTCTCTAGCTGCCCCACCCACACTTATGGCTCTGGACCAAGATTGCCCTTTCCCACTGGTGGCCTTGGGAGGCAAGGGCCACCTTCTTCCTCACCCTTACATCTAACCCATCACTGTGCCCTCCACCTTCTACATCTTTAAGCTAGGGGTTTTTGAAAGGGAAGGGGACCGAGAAGGGATGTGACACACCCTAGGTCATATAGTGGATATATTTAGGAATTAGGATACCAAGCCAAATCCATGGCCGCCAGCAGCCCAAGGTGGGGGATGAGAAGGCGTTAGATGCTGGTCACCAGACTGGAAGCAGAAAAATGCTGACTGGCAAGAGACAGATGAACCGGAGTGACTTTATATACAATTCCCCCATCCCCACCCTCACACACATAGTCACACAGGCACAGGGTCACCTCCTCTGCACCTGACAAAGCCCAGGAAGAGAACATTCCTGGGCTTGTCTCTATGCCCCCAGTGATGACTCAGATGGGGCACTGCCCTCCTGGAGCTCACCATCTAGAACAATAAAGGGTGATGTCCACTATGCTAGATCAATGTCAGCAGAGGAAATGGGGAAGGAAGCAATCTATTTGCCTGGGTGGCCCATGCAGTCAGAAAAGGATCTACAGCCACTTGAGTGAAGGTTTGGAGAACGACTAAGACAAGGGGACAAAGAACATTCTAGGGAGCCTGAGTGCCAGGAGCAAATGCCACAAGGAGATAGGACTTGTGATATATTAAAAAGGCAGAAGGAAGGGAGTGTGGCTGGATCTGCAGAGAGAGGTTGGCGCCACCTATCCTTGGGCCCTCTTAAAGTTTGGCTTTTATCCTGAGAGCAATGGGAAGCCATCAAAAGAGTTGCAAGCATGCCAACTGCTGAACTGACTTCTGTGCGGAGACTGGATGGAAAGGAAGGCAAGGTCAGAGGCAGGGAAACCAGCAAGGAGGCTGGCCCCATAGCCCAGGCTTGGACTAGGGTGGTGGCAGTCGGCATACACAGAAGTCTACAGATTGGAGGGCCATTTGGGATATAAACTTGAGCCTGTCATCCTGATAGGCCAACTTTTAGCCAACTCTATGCCTCTGTTGGACTGATTTAACTGTCTCTTGTTTCAGAGGCATTCCCTGCACCCACAGGTAGGGTTGGGGCTTCTTTTGATGCTCCCTCCTTCCTAGCCCCGTGCCCTGCACATAGCAAGTACTCAGTAAGCATGATTCAATGACACAAGTACTCAGAAAGCATGAATGAATGACACTTATCAAACTGCACTGGCCCTAGGGGTCTGGATGTGTCACCTGTGAGGTGGCCCGGCTTGCTGAGAAGGTGCTCCCAGCATGGCTTTCCAGGGTGAGAACCTCCCTAGTGCAGCGGGGGAGCCGGGCTCCCTCACTTTCTTCTCCTCCTTCCCAGCCTCTGGGACTTCCTGTATGATCTCAGCCTCTGGCCCCTCGGCCCCCCTCCCCGCCCCTGTCTGGGATTTTCATCTGTAAAATGGATCTAGGAACAGTAGTTCTCAACAGAATTAACCCGCAGCATCTGTGGAAGTCATTGGCCCTGAGTGGGGGCCAGATCGCGTCGGGTGCGGGCTGGGGCGCAATAGGCAGCCGGAGCCCTTCATGTGGCGGAGACCTCCCGGCCTAGGGCCGCGAGCCCGAAGGAATTTGCCAGGAAGTTTTCCACCGTGGCAGAGCCTTCTGGAGCTTGCTCTGGGCTCGGCGTGGGGAGCCCCGGCCTTGATTTCTCCAGCAGCCCCGCCGGGCGGGGCTGGGAAGGGGCGGGCGGGCCGAGGACACTGGCGGGAGAATGTGCGGAATGTGCCAGGCGCATCTACCTACCCCAAGAGAGGGCAGAGGAAGGGGGCCGGCCGAGGGGAGGGGCGAGGGGCGAGGCACTGGGCGCCGGTGAAAACCTGTTTGTTCTCCTGCGGGTGGAGCCCAGTCCGCGCCTTCTCGCTGCCCTGCGCGCTGTCCGCTGCACCCGGCGCGCCCGCCGCCCCGCACCCGCCGCCCCGGCCCGGCTCGGCCCGGCCCGGCCCGGCTGGGCGCTGTCCACCTGAGGGAGCCCGCGCCCCGTGCCCGCCCCGTCCTCTGCCCGCCCCGCGAGTCGGGCACCTGTGCCAGGTAGGGCTGTCGAGTCGCCGTTGGTGTGGCCCGGTGGAGAGGCAGCGGTGGGGGAGGGGGGGCGCGCCTGGCCCATGCCCAGCCAGGTGGCAGGGACAGTTCGGGGCCTCAGTTTCCCCTTCCATAATCCTTACCCGCTCCACGCATTTCTCCTGGGCTTCCATCAGGAGGCAGTGCACTTGGTTTTCTGGTTTTCACTGTAAGCAAAGATACTAAGCTAGAGAGGCAAGGAAGTCTGGCCTCCTCACCCCTCCTGGAAGAGAAGGTTTGATTGTTAGTGAATGGCCTGGAGCCAGGGTGCTCTGAGAGTTGATTGCAGGCAAAAGAATCAGGACATTTCAGATCAGCTAGTTCACTGTGTCCATTTTATAGGTAAGAACACTGAGATCCAGAGGCTGGCTCACCCTGAAGCCCAGAGCAGCGGGCTTGAGGGTTGTTTGTGATGAGGATGTGCTGGGCACAGGGCAACCTCCTGGAGGGCTACCAGAAAGGTAGCTGCCCCAGACAGAAGGCGCCGAATCAAGTGTCACTGGGTGTTATCAACAGGATCTGCCGCAAACTGGCTCTGTGGCTGAATTGTTTGATTGGGGGCAGGGGAGCCAAGAGCCTTGTCCTCTTTGGAAAGGCAGAGTGATACTTGGCCTCAGGAAGACTGAATGCTCAGCATCTCTGACTGCTCTGCCTCTTCTGAGCTGGGGGCATCTGGGCAGCTCATCAGTCCAAGGAGATAACACATCAGGCCTCCTACCACCCAGGGCTGCTGGGGGCTCAGATGTGTTCAGTGTGAGTGGGACCGGGCTCTGGAACATCTGAGGTATGGTAGGAATAGTGTTCTCACTGAGCTGTTTGCACCTGGCTTTGACATTGTGGAAGGCTGTGCATCTCAGGATCACACTCTGTGAACCCTGAGAGAGAGCCCCCTCACACCCCATTCAGCAGTGGTTGAGACCTCCCTCACCTGGACCCACTCTTGCTTTGGTCTCATGGTCCTTTAGATTCCTGGTCATGGTACCCAGCTGGGGACAGGAAGCAGGGTCCCATGGGCTGATTGATTAGCCCGGGCAGTGGGGAAGGGCTCTGGGTTCCTGCTCCCTCCTCACCAGCTCACATCAGGCTGGGAAGGGGAAGAAGGGGACGGTCCTACCTTCCCAAAGCCTCCACTGCCCCATCTGAAAAATCAGGGGCAGCCCAGGGGCCAGCTCAGAGACCCTGCTTGCCACTTGGAAGCATCTGGCCAGGACTAGATGCACAGCCCAGGGGCCAGCTTGCTGGCTGGCTTTGGTGCCTGTGCTGTTTGTCTCATTACCCCTGGGCCGTCCCAGGATGGGAAGGAGCAGATCCACCTCACTTGCCCTACCCCGTCCTTCCACCAAGTATGAGCCCCAGCCCCTGTGCCTTCCTGGCCTGGACTTCAGGTGCTCCGGCCTGCCTGGAGGCTCTGTACCCAGCTGTGGAAAGCTGATGGAGGGTACCCACCCAGAGCAGCACACAGCAGGTGCTCCAGATCTGTTCATTTCCATCCTTTGGACATTCACAAGTCAGCAACAGAGGTGGCCCATGACCATATTGGGTGCTGCAGCTCTGAGTGGCATAAACACAGGGGGCTGTGGGAGCCTGGAACAGGGAAGCAGCTCTGACTCAGAGGATCAGGGAAGGCTTCTTGGAGGAGGAGGGCTTGGACGCAAGGGGAGGAGCTCAGCAGCTGTCAGGTCAAGGTCTCCATATCCTTTGAGGCTGCATGAGTCTGGCCTCCCTCTTGTTCCTGAAAAACCAAAACCAGTTCTTCCTAAACCCCTATATGTTCTACCCAGAGCTGGGCAGTGGGGGCCTGGAGAGAAATCAGATACAGGCCTTGCCCCAAGGAGTGACAGTCTGGCTGGGAAGATGGGAAGCCACTCAGTAGGGAGCTACCACCAGCATCAGAAGTGTCCGCCTCACTTCCTCCTCAATCAGAGTCCAGATTTCAGACAGTCCCCCACCTGAGGGCAGTGACCCCAGGGGTGGCCAGTGTTTCACCTCGGCCTCGCTTAGCCTGCCTGGTGGCCCTGGTGTTTCTGCTTAGTGCCCCTGTAGCCTCCTGAGATCTAGCAGGGCAGAGAGGCATCAGCACCTGGTCCCTGAACTGTCCTCAGTCTCATGCCAAGAAAAGTCCCAAATCTGGCTCAATGTACGCTGGAAGCTGGAAGCCTGCCTTCTTCCTTCCCCACTCAGCTTCCACGGGTGACTGATCCCTTTGGTCCCGATCTTGCTTCAAGCCACAGCCCATAAGGTGCCAGCTCATGCATAACACCAGCTTGCTTTCTGCTTGCTGAGCCCTGAGGCTGCCCCCACTGCCGGGCCTTCCCGGGACGGGATAGAACCATGGCTGGAGAAGAGGAGAGCTGTTTTCCATGGCTTCAGAGCTCTGAACCGCAACCCACATGGTGCCCCAGGCCTTTGGGCTCCTATGGTTGGGAATCATCAGGGACTCTGCATTCATGTCCGCTGTGCCTGCCGAGAGCTGGCTGATGGCAGGACGAGGGCAGTGCACCTGGGGGACCCACGTTTCTGAGAGTGATGTTCGGGGGGAAGTTGGCTGATTCGGGGAGTGTCTTCTGATTACTTGCCTGTGTTGGGCACTGGGGACAGCAGCGACTGAGAACTGCGAAGGGTGGGGGTAGGAAAGCAGGAGGGACAGAACCGTTGCTTCTGAGAGTCAGTGAGCTGGCAGGAGACTCATGAGGTGGAGCAGGGAGATGAATGGTAGTAGAGTGTGTGATGGAACAGGGAGGTGCCTCGACAGCCTAGCGGTAAGAGAGCAGCTCAGAGGTCAGATTGGGTTCAAACCCCAGCTCAGCCACCATCCAGTTGTGCAAACCGGAGCAGATCGCACAACCTCTGGAGGCCTCGGTTTTGTCACCTCTACAGAAGGGAGGCTGAAGCCGGGAGCACAGATTGAGCCAGGACCACAGTGTCCCCCAGGGGCCATGGTGGCCAGGGTGAGGTTGGCGCCAGGCTGGGAGGAATGTGGGCTCCCCACCTAAAGACAAACGGTTTAAAAATCACTGCTAGTCTGTTCCAGTGATGCGGATGGTGTCTACCCACAGTTAAATTATTTGCCACAGAACACTTAATTCTTAGATCATTTCTGGATGCCCACTAAAATCTGATTTGCTTTCTTTTTTAATGTTTGCTGTTTTCATTTTTAACTGTTTATCTTGGATTGATTTAAAGCTCACAGAAAAGTTGTGAGAATGGTACCAAGAACTCCCTCAAAGCCTCATCTGGATTCCCTGTTGTGAACTTTCCTGATGGTTTTCTTTAGGAGCACTTATGTGACAGTAACGTTTGTTGAGGAGTGGCCATGAGGGATCAGGAAGTGGGCAGGGCTGGCGTCAGTTCTTTTTTCCAAAAGGGAAACTGAGGCACAGAGGGGCACTCACTCAAGACTCACTTGAGGCTTAGGAATGGAGCCAGGTTACCTTGTCTCACAGACAAGCACGTATGCATTTGGTGAGTGTCTTCGGATTACTTGCCTGTGTTGGGCACTGGGGACAGCAGTGACTGAGAACTGCGAAGGGTAGGGGTAGGAAAGCAGGAGGGACAGGTCTGGGTGGAGAAGGGCCTGGAAAGTGAAAAGTTAAGAGGCCCATTGTCAAACTCTAATGTGGGGAGGCAGGAACCTTCAGCTTAAGCACATGTCCTAGGAGTTTGGGATTCTAGAGGGACCCTGAGGCCACTTCCAGAAACACCGTCTAGGTTTTTCCCATTGGAAACATGCTCACTTCCCACTCCAAGAGAGAGCCAAGAAGCGGAGCCATTGGTGGTGATGCTGGAGGTGGCTGTGGAGCCCCATGGCCATGCCCTGGGTCAGAGAGGAGACCTGGCCTCTGGGGCCAGTGGTGGGCAGGCCGCATGCTCCCACAGGTTGTCGCTAATGGTCCTGGCCTTGGACCCTTTAGTCTGGTTCCTGTGATCATTGGCTCAGCACACCACTCTTTGATGACTAGGTCAGTTTTCCAGAGAGCTTGATGTGACAAGGGGTTCCAATCACAAGAATGGGTGAAAATGCTTACATCAGGCAGTGCCTGGTTTAGGCTAAAAAAACAAAACAAAGACCCGGGATTTGCCTCACCACTTCTGCCTGGTGAGTTCCTACTCATTCTTCCATTCTTTTGGGAAGGCCTGAGCCAAGGGCACTTCCTTGGGAAATGCAGCAGTCTGGCAGTGCCCTAGAAGGGCTGCTCTAGGTTCCTGTCTGTCGGTCGGTCTGTCTGCCCAGCACCCAGGCTGGCTGCCAACTTTCCATAAATGGTTGTTGAATAAATGAAAATGTGGCCTTGGGCAAATGCTTTCTCCTCTCCGAGTCTCCATATTCTTATCAAAAAATGGGGACAGTGATAATAGGTAAGGGTGGAGTGCAGGAGACTCTGGGTCTGGGGCACCCGGGAAGGGGAGGAAACAGCTGGGAGGAGGCCTGTTGGAGCTCTGCTGGGGTGGGAGGTGTTGTTGGGTGGGAGAGGGGGCTGGGTGCCTCTTTTCCTCTTGAGCTTTACTCCTGATCACCGGTAACGAGGACAAAAGGAATTCTTTGGCCACTGTTAGTCAGGAGCGAGTGGGGGGGGGGGATTTCCCCGCCAGGCTGACTAGGGGGCAGCAGTGAAAGTGCAGGGGTATTCCTGAGGAGGGAGTTGGTTGAGCTGGGGGTGGGCTCCATGACCCCTGAGTCCCTTTGGCTGTCTGGGTGCAGATCGGGATAGCATCTCTGCCCCACTGTGCTAGGCTTAAGACCAGCTTGGTTCCCAGGCTACAGGGGTACAGGGAGCGGGGGACGGAGCCAGCCCAGGCCCTGAAGGAGAACTCCCACTGTCCCGCTGGGCCCCTTCTCACGCTACAGCAGGGGAGCCGGAGGCCCTGGGATCAATGGGAATAATTCATATAGGTGGCTCTGGCAGGGGCTTCTGTTTGCAGTGAGGCCCCATCATTTTAGCCCTGCCCAGGCCCCTGGCCTCTACAGAGCATCTCAGAGGACCCTGCCCGGAAGCCCTTGCTGGCCCTTGAGGCTAAGCCATCTCTGAAATGGCTCAGTCAGCCCCAGCAGTCACTTGTATCCAGCCTATAGAGAACTAGAAAATGGGCACAACTGTCTTCTGTGAGAATGCCAGGAGAGCCAGGAGAAATCCCAGCCCCTCAGGAGGAACAGGCGGCCATGGCTGTCTTTGCCCCCTTGGGGCTTGAATTCTTCACTGCCTCTGGAAAGAGCTGGCCCGCCTCAGACCCTCAGACAGCTGCCTCCCAGGGCCTTCCAGCACTGACGCCGAGAAGTCTAGATTCAGGGATGTTGGGGGTGGGCGGGGGGGGAGGTGAAATTCCAGATTTTCATGTAGAAGTCATTTACCTGTAAAGCACATTTACAAATACTGCCCCCCCCCACACACACAAGCATTCTTTTTCCACATTACATTTTTCCCTCTGTAATCCAAGTCTCCTCCAGCTCTTTCTTCCACGTGGTGCGCCTCCTTCCTCCTGCCCTATTAGCCTCCATGCAGGAGTCCCTGCGACTGCAGCATCACATGCAGGTCAAGGTACTCTGCCCTTCTGCGGCTCCTGAGAGCTGCATGCTGAGCAGCAGCCTGGGGGCAGGGGGGAGCTCTGACATGACCCAGCCACTCAGCCATCAACTCTGGCCGGCCTCTGGAGGGCGCCCTAGTCCTGGAGTTTGCTGCTGGGACCCTCTGGATCCTGGGTACCCTTGGAGCGACAGCTCAGTGCCTGCTCCACCCCCTCCTGGAGGAAAGCAACCTGTCTGCATACTGTCGTCTGGCCAGACGCTGAGACTGGGAATCAGGATGTCCTCAGTCATGAGACCTGGCCACAGGTGGCTGCTTCATAAAACATTTGATCATTCCAGCCCTTGGCTGCCTGAGTGTTGGCCTAGGTCTAAACTTAGACATCAGGCCAAGTACCTTCAGAAAGGATTGGGTGAGGGCACCCAAGCAGGGGGTGGGGGTCACCCTCCCTGACACATAATGAACACAGCTGGCTTGGCTCTACAGCTTTCTGAACAAGCATTGTCTCCTACCCCCTTCTTAGCTTCTGTTTCTGCTGCTTAGAGGGAAAAGGTAGCAGGCAGGGTTCTCTAGCAGGTAGGTTTCAACTACTTCAGTGTTACCCTTCCCCAGGTAACCCAGATCACCCCAATCTTGGTATAGTTCATTACCCTGAAGAAACTTGAATGGGAGGCTCTCTTGGGCATTTATGCATAAGGGAGGAGACTTACCTGGAAGCTCAAAGGCATTTGCTTGGAACACACCCGAAAAGGACACAGATACCCATTCTGGAAGGTGGAGCTAAGGCACAGGGTCTTTTCTTTGAGTCTTTCCGCCCATCCTGGGGCCGCCGATGGCGGTTTGCCCAAAGGGAACATTTACAGTGAGAATGAGCAGGCGCCTCATCCCCATGCTCAGAATCCCCCATCACCAGTTGGGCCAGAAGGGAGGCATGGAGGGACTCTGGTCAGGGGAGCTATGTGGGCCCTAGCAGCCCAGAGCCTTGGGGCTGTAGAGCCCAACTCAGGCTGTTATAGGAAGGCAAGAGAGGACAGGTATGACAGCTGCGCTCCTCCTTGCAGGCTTTGCCTTTCCATAATGTAGTCATTGACACCCTCACCTGATGATCGGGAGCCAAGGTTCCATGGGAGAGAGGAGTCTCCTTCCTGCCGGCTCAACTGTCTTCTGTGAGAATGCCTAACAGTGCCCAGTGGAAGGACCACAACTGGCTGGGTTTACCCGTTTTAGGAACACGTTGCTGGGAGACAAGGGACTTTTCATCATTTTACCTCTTCCCTCGTGACCCAGATGGGAGCACTGACATTTTTGCTGAAGTGATTCTTGGGTTCTGCCTCTGTTAGGGCTCCCTGCTTTGGAGCCCCATGAAAATGCTCACAGACGGAATTTTACTCACACGTGGCCTGAAGTTGGCCCAGCAGCTGGCCCATGCACTGGGTGGCCCAAGGCCTTGATGCCTTCGTCTAGATGGCACTTGCCACATCCATATTTGGTCACTGGACCTGACTGTATGGGGCATGGTTTGGGTTGTGCCCTCTTGTCCTGTCCCCCTGACTTGCACTTAAGGGGTCAACCCAGAGTTGAGCTGTGGGCTCGGGTTCCAAAAGACAGAACTACATGTGGCCCCTGCTGGCCAGGGATGGGGCTCACAAAGAGTTGGTACACATAGGGAAACACAGCCGGGCTCCCTTTCAGCCCTCTGGGTACAGATTGTCAAAACTCACCTCTG
The DNA here is from genome assembly GCF_009762305.2 of Zalophus californianus. NCBI lineage: Eukaryota > Metazoa > Chordata > Mammalia > Carnivora > Otariidae > Zalophus > Zalophus californianus. The sequence continues at coordinate 2,607,035 of NC_045612.1, read as the reverse complement.
GGGAGGGAGTCATGCCCCTTGCTCTTCTGTCTGTGGTGTGCCCACTCATGCTTGCTCACTGTGGCCAGCGCCCAGCACACACACATTCAGACAAGCCCCAACACCTGTATCCTTTGGCTGCGGCTCCTTTGTGTGTGAAGCTAAGGGTGTTTTGTTCCAGCACTCCACCAGAGTCCCCAGCCACCCACTTGCTCAGCTTGCTGTCTTCTTGCACATAAGCCCCTGGCACAAAGCTCCCAGGCCATGGTCCCCGGGGCTGGGGTGGGCCCACGGCACCGAGGGCCGGGCTGCCTGTGTTCGCAGGCCCAGCGGCCTTGCCCCCCTCACTGGTGTTCACCCAGTTGTCTGGAAGAGGCCAGTCTGGCCCAGCTGTGAGGGGGGAGGCGGGGAAGGGCCTTTCAGTCCTGGGGCAGGCCGGCATGGGGGCAGCTGCAGCACCAGAGTAAAGGCTCCAGGATGGGTGACACTCGGGGTTCAGAGACGGCCACCAGGGCAGAGGCTGTGCTCTGTGACTGAGGTGGTCTCTGTACCTCTACACCTTCTTCCTCTCCTATGGTTCCCTTCTCCTTCCAGGCTAGTGGGAAATGCAGACATTTTTAGCGCAGTGTGACTGAGAATGAGACCAGGCTGTGTTCCTCAGCCAAGGAGCCGTGGGACTTGAGGGCTCCTCTGGGAGATGCTGCCTGGGCTGAGGCTCAAGGCCATTTGGCAAGGAGGTAGCTGCAAGGGCAAAGACACCAAAGTCTGCTTGAGGAAAAGGGTGTGCACAACATGGAAAGTCAAGCAGGGTGGCAATTCTAAGAAAATTTTCTCTGAATTAGCCTTCTCATCTTGGAGGCAGAGCACGCCCTGTCCTTGGGTGGTGATGGGACACCCCTCCTCCTGCTGCTTCTCTCTCCATCTCTGTCTCCTTGTGCATCAGCCAAGCCTTTGCGTCACTGTCTTCCAATTCCCTGGCTCCCTCCCTCCTGCTAATCTGCCTGCGTCGGCTCCAGCTCCACTCCCTGACCACACCAGGCTTGCTGTGGCCTGGGGAAAACAGGCTCCTTGCACTCCCTCATTGGCTTTTTGCTTCTCTCTATCTAATCCAGGCCAGAGGCCCCTCCTGGGAAGTTGCTGGAAAGCCTTTGAGAAGCTTCAGCTGTAGGAAGGTGCATTTGGAGGCCATCTCCGTCAGGAAGGGCCTGTCCCCATCTCCCCCACTCATTCTTGCCAAGGATGCTCCCCCTGGTTGCCCCAAGAGACATCTGCGGGCTAATGGGAGGGTAGAAAGAAAGATGTGAAGGGCCAAGACGGTGGGCTGGAGGCACCCATCTAGTGTCTGAGGTGGCCGGGCCTGCTCAGGCGGATTTTGACCTAGTCCTGAGCTGCCCTGGGACAGGCTGGTGTCGTCTGAGTGTCGGGCCTTGCTTGGAGTTGGCACAAGGAGTTGCTCTTTGAGGAATAGCTAGGGTGAAAGGTGGCAGATAAGCCACCTGTTCCTTTGGTGGCCCAGGCTAGGCCCCTAAGCAGGGCAATATGGCAGTTCCTAAGGTACCGGGAGACTTTCTGTATCAAGGTAGAAACAGGAGCTGTAGTACTGAAAAGGTGCAGAGAGGCCGTCCTGGCTAGAAATGCACTCACACGTGCCATTTGGGAGACGAGGGCACCCACCAACATCATGACACCCAAACCGTGGGATGGAAAAGAGCTGGCACCAAATTCTAGGCAATGACACATGCTCTGGCTTAGCAGGTCCATGGGCTTGGTGGCTTGCCACCGCTTTACAGATGAGGAAATGGAGGCCCAGACAGTGAGACAATGTCACAGCCATGTGAAGCCACTTAGGGATGAGGAGCAAAGATGTGAGCTGTCAGGCCAGGTGGCCCTTCTGGATGGCAGGTCTCACATGCCAGGGGGGCCTAGGAAGCCTTCCTTTGAAGGAAGCCCAAGTGCCCGGAAGAAGAGGAAGACTAGAAGTGGGGTGGGAACAGGCCCGTTCTCCCTCCCACGTGAGCTGGGGGCAGAGGGCGCAGGATCCTGGAGGAGGTCGTGTGTGTGCCTGCAGGTGGCAAGGCTCGCTCAGAGCAGCACAGAGGGTCCCTAGAGGCCCAGGGCACCCCCCCCCCACACACCCAGGATGTCTACCCAGGGGGAGGGAGAGAATTCCCCGCTGCATCCGTTGGCTCTCCTCACTTCCCAGTCCTTCCTCAGCACTGCTCACCTGGCATCAACTTTTGAGATCCATCATTAGATATCCAAGCAGCCCCAGCTCCGATTTCATTTGGTTAAACCACTGTTTGTTTAGTCTTTATCACACAGGCAATGCACATCCATTATAGGAACAATAGAATGCACAGAAGAGCAAAGTATTTTGGTATATGTCCATTCAGATGTTTCTTTCCCTGTGCATCATAATGTACATAGATTTTTGAGTAAATGGCACCATCCTTCACATCTTTTTTTAAAGATTTTATTTATTTATCTATTTATTTAGAGTCGGGGGAGGGGCAGAGGGCGAGGGAGAGAGAAAAATCTCAAGCAGACTCTGCTCTGAGCATGGAGCCTGACATGGGGCTCAGTCTCACAACCCTGAGATCATGACCTGGGCTGAAACCGAGAATTGGACGCTTAATCAACTGAGCCACTCAAGTGCCCCTCTACACGTCTTTTTTTTTTTTTTAAGCTTTCTTTCACTTAACGATATAAGGAAACCATATATAGGAAGGCTTGCTCAATACCACTATATATGATTATCATTTGTAATGACTACATAGTATTTGCTTGAATAATGGATAAGAATATGTTTAAATATGACTGTTGGGAATCTAGATTATTGCCTAATTTTCACCACCATACTCAGCACTGGGATGCCACCCCTCTAGTATATACTTTGTTCTGCTTACTCATTTGTCTCCTTAGGAGAGATTGCCGTGATGGGGAGCTGAAAGACCAATGGTCTTACCCTATCTAAGGCTTTCAGTACATGTAGAGATTTGTCCTCTGGAAAGATGTGTCCATTGACCTGTCCACCAACAGTGCGTGAGAGCTGCCTGTCTGTAGTGAGGGTTTTCCCCGTTGTCCATTGATTGGGGATGAAGGGGATGGTGGGTCTGAGAGGAAACCTGGGTCCAAGGAGGGGTGGCAGTGTTTGCTTAGTCAGAAGCATGGCTCCTGCCAGCTTTCAGTGCAGAGTGTGTTTTGGTGGTGTGAGGGGCGGGGTGCCTGAGTTCTGTCCTTGCTGAGGCTGGTAGAGGGAGCAGGTCTTGTCTGGGAAAACTTCGATCAACAGTACCAAGGCACTCAGGTCAAAAGAGGGGAGAGCCCAGTAGGAGCAGGAACAGGCAAGACAAGTGGGCCCCTCAGGAAGGGGCAGGGCTTAGCTCAGCAGGAGGAGTTGGAGGGCATTCGGGGGGGGGGCGGGTACCAGCATAAGCAAAGGCATAGGGATTACCATGGCAGGGCCACCTTCCAGGTATGTTGAGACACATCGTCGTCTTGGAGCACAGTGTCAACATCGAGGGGCACTTGTGAGAAAAGTGGCTGGGTCAGGGGACTGGGGCGTTTGCCCCCAGGCTTAGGGACAGTGGAGAGCCAGCAGAAGCTGAATGAGAAGCGAGGACTGATGTGGGCCAAGCTGCAGGAATGAAGCGTAGATGAAAGCAGGGGTCCAGGGCTGTGTGGGGCAGGGAGAGGAGGGAGTGGTGAAGTGGAGGGAGAAGCCAGCTCTGTAGTTGGGACATGAATTCAAACTGCATGTGTCCATCTGTCTGTCTGGGGTTCATCATTTTAAAGGCTCCTTGTTCCAAAGAGCTGCCTTCTTCAATCCCATGGGAAGACACTATTTCCTCCCTCTTTCAGATTTATTATCCTGTCAAAAAAGGACATTAGACTTCTGAGATGTGGCATCAGCCCTGCTCTTTGCCTGGTGGGGGCAATAAGACTTGAGTCTTGTGATTGGGGTCTTAGCTGTAAAGATGGGACCTGAGACAACTCCACTCCTCCTTACTGTGGGCTCTTACACGTGTCCCTGCGCCTTTGGCCAGGGAGTTCCCAGTGGCCCCTCTGCCTCTGTCATTCTGCATGTGTGTGCATCTGTCCTGATTTTGGAGGTGACTGGTTTGGTTCTGATTTGGCAGAAAACTTCTAGGCGGTGTGGGCAACAGGTTTGTCAAGGGGAAACTGAAGACTTCCTGAAGGAACCTAAAGACTCAGCAGTAGGAGGCCCTGAGCTGGGGCCCAGAGAAGGTGAGGGGCTTGCTCAAGGTCTCACAGTCAATCGGAAGCACCAGCAGACCGAGGGGCCAAGATCCCAGGTGGCAACTCTGTCTGTGTGCCCTGCCCAGTGGGGCTACTCCCTGGGCTGCTGGGATGGGACAGTTGGACCTGTGAGGTCCACAGATCACCTGTGGAATGAGTTCTGCTCAATAGAAGTTTGACGTGGCAGCTTTGGTCAGGGGCTGGGCAGTGGGGCTGCCATTCACTGTGATGAGGTGCCACTCCTGGCAAGCAGCAGGCTTGGGCCTCCTGGGCTGCTCATTCAGTGTGGTTTATGGGAAAGCCAGTTCTTGCTGATGCGGCAAATCTGGTTTGCTCTTGGCCCTTGCCTTACCTATTTTAGTGTGCCCCTGACCTCTAAGGAAACATGTCCAGGCCTTGCCAGCTGGCAGCAGGGCCTGGCCACTCTGGGCCTGGCCCTGGAGAGGCCCCGAGGGTGGCAGGCTCCTAAGAGGGAGACTGCTCTGCCTCAGGACTGTTCTGGCAGGGCCACAACCCCTCCTTCTCATCATGCCCGCTTGCCTGAATCTTCGGTCCTTCCCTTGAGGTCCAAGGGGCCAGCTGTGGCAGGCCAGGGCTGGGATTAAACTCACAATATGGCCCTTCCATCTCCCTGAAGCACTGTGCCAGTCCCAGCTTGGAGAGTTGGCTCCCTCACCCCAGCCCCTTCTGGGGCAAAGACCTTCATGGTGCTGTGAAGGCCTCAGAGACCACTGTGGTCCACCTCTCGCTGGCCACAGGAGGGAAGCACGTGGCTCAAGGGCAGAGAAGAGGCAAGGAGGGGCAGCAGGGCAAGGATACGGAGAGGAAGAGAGAGAAAGCAGAGCACAGCAGCAAGTCCTGACAACTAGCCAACCCCTGAGCCATGCAGGGCTGCACACCCTCAGGTTGTGCTTGTACTGACTGAAGACCACTGACGGTTCCCTCTCCCAGCGAGGACAGCTTGAGAGTCACTGCTGCTTGGCTCCTGCCCAACTGCCCTGAGATCTTTGCTGTGCCAGGTGGTGCCAGGCATTTGTAGGAACATTGGTGCATTCTGCCTTCTTGGCAGTCCTGAAGGGTAGACTTTTTACAATCCCATTTTACAAATGAGGACACTGAAGCAGACTGGAGAGGTTAGCTGACCAACCCAAAGCCTGTCAGACAGCAACTAAAGAGTGCGAGAGATGGTCCGGCCCCCAAAGCAGCTGGTCTCCCAGCCCCCACCCTTCCCCTAGTCCCTCTTTCTGAGTCCACCAGTGCCAGCCCTCCCGAAGCCTGACTACACCGCTGCCACTCTCTCCCCTACACTCCCCTCGTCCTGGAATCTGGCCATCAGAGCTCTCTAGGAGGGTTCGTGGCCTGCCCTTATCAGCTATCTCTTGAACAGACAGCCCCGGCAGCCCATGCCGTGTTCCCCAGCTCCGGCAGCCCATGCCGTGTTCCCCAGGTGAACAGCTCTAGGCAGACAGGTGGAAGTACCACCTGACAGTGGCAGATCCAGTGTGTGCTCACTCCCTGGCCTCTGCCCACTACCCAGAACTTCACCAACTCTTGCTTCCCAATGTCGAAAGGACAGTCTGGATGGTCTTGGTGTGGTCGGGGACCACATGATGACCTGCAAGCCATTATAAATGCACGAAGTGACAAGCCATGTGCTTGCCTTTGCCCCCAGGAGCCCTGTTGAATCAACTGAGAAGGGATCTGCAGAGCAAACACCATGAGTATCTCAGCTCTTGGAAGCAGCACTAAAGGTGAGGCCTGGGCTCCCTCTTGTCCCAGGCTTTGTGAGAGCGGCACATTGGGAGGACTGGAAGGGAGGTCTCAGGGTTCCGGGGCTGGGCTCCCCTTCTGAGGCTGCCTGGCCTTGCTCCTTCCAGGGAAGCCCCTACCACCAGGTGAAGAAGAACGCAATAATGTCCTCAAACAGATGAAGGTTCGAACCACACTGAAGGGGGACAAGAGCTGGATCACCAAGCAGGATGAATCGGAGGGCCACACTCTGTAAGTCCAGGAAGCTGGGAGGCCAGCAAAAATGGGGTGGGGTGGGCCTGTGATCCACAGGGGCCTGTCAGTCCCTGGGGATGCTGAGGGACTTCTACCATTCAGACCTCTGCCGGGCCCTGTGGCCACAGGCCGGCTGGGGAGGGCGGAGCATGGGGAAGCAATCCAGCGGAGGCCAGACTCACCCTGTGACTTTGGGCGCCGAGTGGGCCTGTGGAATGTGAAGGCAGGGCCAGGGAAGGCGAATGTGAGATGAGAATGGTGGGCCAAGTTATTGAGGTGCACGCGCTGCACCCCACCTCACCTGCTCTGAGTCAGCAGGCAGCCTCTAGGATGGAGGCGGCAGGGTGGCTGATGGTAGGGAGACACTTTTTCCCGACTCTTTTTCCCCAGAGAGCTGCCCTCTGGTCGGAGTCGTGCCACATCCTTCTCATCAGCTGGGGAAGTCACGAAGGCCAGGTAAGAGGTGGTGCCCAGATGGCTGGTGGGTGGACCTCGTGCTGCGGTCTTCAGGAGATAAGGAGGATCCCAAGCTTGGCAGAGATGTCAGGGTCTGCAGTGAGTCATTTCAAATCCACAGGAAGGACAGGCTTTTCTGCTCTGGTCCCCCTTGGGAAAGGGGATGCAGGAGTCACTGGGTTCAGGTGCCTGGCCTTGCTGTGTGACCTTGAAGCTGGCTGCCTAATGGGCCTCCATGGTTCCAGCTGTCTACTAGACATTGAGAAACCCCCATAGGGGGTGAGACAACATCTCTGAGCTGGTTTAGGCAGCTTTAAGAGTCACACTTGACTCTCTCCCATGGGGAGTCCTGACTGCTGAGGATCCTTGGTAATCAGCATGTCACGGGACACTCACACATTTGTTCCAACTGTCTCCCAAGTTCAGGATGACCTATTTTGACAGCTAGCCAAAGGGAACAGCCCATCACCTCTCTACTTTGAGGACTTCCACATATCGGTGTCTAGGGAGGCTCTGGAGCTCCCGAGAAGCAAGAAGGTGGGGGAGTGCAAAATTCAGGCGGTTGGCAGTGAGCACAGTTGCCAGGGCCTTTCTCAGGTGGTGGTAGAGGCGGTGGCAGCAGCTGGAAGGGAGGGGTCCAAGGTCACTGCTAGGTCCCAGGGGCTGCCTCTGATAATTGTGGACTTGCCCATCACCACTGTTCACTGACTCAGCACCCACTACCAGCCAAGTCCTGTGTTTGGCACAGAGGACACAGCTCTCCCCTCAGGGAACTGACATCTTAGCAGGGAACACAGGCATGACCCAAGTAGAGAGATGATCATAAAAGAGAGAATTATGGATTGTGATTGTTGCAGTTGGCAAAGTTGCTGAAGACCTGAGGACGGTTCGAAGAGAAGATAGTCTACTCATTGGGGGGCTTGTTTACTTTGGGTGGTGCAGTTCTCACCCTGGGCCTCTGTTTGGAGGTATGTTTGGAAAGCACATCCCGGGGCACTGTAATTCAGGGCCTAGATCAGGGATACCTGAAAGTCTACATAAACTTTGGCTCTCATTCTCTCCTAGGCACAGGTATTTTAGCCAAAAATGGCTGTGTGGCTGGATGGGGGGGAAAGTGACCTCTCTTTCTCAGGTCCCACCCCAAGTGTTCTTGCAACTTTGTCACCTCCAGGAGGCTGTCCCTATTAAGGACAAGGATCTGTCAAGATGGAGAACACTGGGGCTCTGCGCTGTCCTTCCCACCTGCTAGTCTGGGGTTCCCTTAGACCCACTCCCCCCACCCCTGCTCCAGCACTAAACTCCTCTGTTCCTACACAGAAGGGCCATCTGCCGAATCCTTGTCTCCTGCCCCTGTACCCCAAACTCACAGCTCTTGGCTGCCTGCCACTGCCAGTCCTCTGAGCCCCCTCGGTTGCTCCCAAGGAGGAGGTACCCAGCACGTGCAGTTTGTTTTCCAGCCATGCCCTCCAGTCCCAAACTTTCATCAAGACAGTGACGTGGGCGTCTCAGGAGTTGGAGGAGGGAAGCCCCAAGGAGCAGGAAGGGAGGGGCATCTGGCTTTAGTTCTACCCCTTGGGCCCTCATGAGCCTCTCCAAAGGAGGCTGTACAGAGATATCAGGTCAGAGACCATGGACTCTCCCCGCCATAGGCCTCTGACCATGGAGCCTCCAGGTCTGAGAGTAGAGGGTGAGAGGGCTGTCAGCAATCCCAAAAGACCTCTTTCTCACGGGAGTGTTGGGCCCTGGCAGGCCAGGAAAAAGCTGGAGTTTGGAGGAGAACCCTCTTCAGCGAAGGCTCAGCCATGGAATATACAGCTTCCTGGGCACTTGGTGTGAGCCAGGACCATACTGAGCCAGTTGCAAGAATCAGCCGTAGGCACCTTTCCTGCGGAGCATGAGACAGATGGGCAGAGCAGAACAGGCACCCTGGCTTGGGGTGAAGGGGTGGCTGCCCCTCTTGCTGCCCTCATTCTGACCACACTTGGACACCCACCAGCCAATCCACTGACAATCAAGCTGTCATTGGGTGCAGGAGAAAGTAGGGCATCGTTGCTTCACTTCATGCCTCCTTTTCCCTTGGCAGGCCTCCAAGCGTGAGGGCTCCCACGGGCTATATCATCCGGTAGGTGACCACAGGATCCTGCCCACTCCCCTATGTCTGCCCGCACTGTTCCCAGGCTTCTCCCAGGGGAGCTCACTGGACTACTTCTGGGCTCTCTTTTAGGGGAGTGTTCACCAAGCCCATAGACAGCTCGTGTCAGCCCCAGCAGCACTTCCCCAAGGCCAACGGAGCTCCAAAAAGGTGTGTGCCCATGGGGTGAGGGCTTAGGCCACGCAGCAGGTATGAGGGCCTATGCCAAGCTCATGGCAGAGAGATAACTCTTCCTGTCACTAAGGGGGGGCGGGCAGGAGGGGGTGGTAGGTGGCAGCTCTCTGCCTGTGTAGGTCAGGGCCCTGGATAGCAGTGCTGGGACAGAAAGCCCCCAGGCGGATGTATGGTCCAGTTTGGACACTTGGGTTTCCCAGCAGCCATGTCTCTGGGAGACCCTGGGCCACTACCCGCCTGGCCCTGGTCACTGGGGCAGAGACACAGGGAGGAGGCTGGGCGGGCTTCACAGCTGACTTGCTGGCTGACTGCACCGAGCTGTGTGCTTCAGTCCACCTTCTTCCCGGCAGATCTGAGGTGACACATCATTGTCAAAGCACCTTGGTGTCAAGTTGAACCTGGGCTCCATCCTCCTTGGCAGGGCCAAGGGGCCTGGGCCTACCTATGGCAGATGTCCTGGGTGTCTGGCAGGGCTGAGGGAAAAGAGGAAAGGCCACCAGCCACATGCTTCCTGGGCCATGTGGGAAGATTTGGAAGCAAGAGGGGGCCTGGGAGTGGGCACATGGAAACTCCTTTCCTCTCCAGTGCTACCGGTCTACTGAGAGCAGCTCCTACTGGGCCTCCCCGCCCCTCCTCCTCTGGCTATAAGATGACCACTGAGGATTACAAGAAGCTGTAAGTATGCAATTGCAGACCCAGCTCAGTTCCCTCCTCCAAGGACCAGCCCAAACACCAGGCCAGCTGAGGGCAGCTGGTTGCTTGCCTCTGAGCATGGCCCAGGAGTGCCAGTCCTGCCAGCCTGACATTCCTGCCAGGTGCCACTGTGACCTGGAGCTTACCAAGGGGGTGACAAACCCCAGAAAGCCAGGCAGCTGTACACATCGCACTTCTGATCTGAGGCAAAACAAGGGCTGTAAAGAAGCTTATTGAAGGGGCCAGTGGGTCTGGAGAAAGCGTCAAGGATCATGGCTCTGGGGCCGCTGCTGGTTGGCTCTGTTTCCTGGACATGCCTCTGCACCCCTCTGGGGTTCAGGCTAGGCTGGGCTGGGGCCTTATGACCCCAGGCGTGCTGATGGCCCCGGCAGCCTATCCATTATTGGCATTTTGTGCTGAAATCTGAGCTGCTTCTTGGATATAAATCTTTGGGGCTCTCCTTCTGGCCCCCATCAAAGAAGCCCCCCACTATGTGCCCAGGGAGGGGGGGATTCTGGACAGGAGTGTGGGTTGTACCTATAGTTCCCAGGGGCCCCACATTTTTATATTATTTTCTATCCCTTGTCACAATCATCCAGTGACATGGAGCAGCTAGGAAATCTTTCTGGAGAAGGGGAGAGGCTTGAACTGGGTCTTGAGGGACAGTTAGGGTTGGAATGAGGAGAGAGAAGAGGGCTGGCTCTTGAGGAGGAAAAAGTGGCATGAACAAAGGCTCAGAGGCAACAATGCCAACATGTGCTATTGTGGTTGTAAGTCAGGAAGCCTTACTGAGAGTGGCATCCTGTGACAGGGAGCAGGGGCAGAGATGTGGGAGGAGGGGCCACACCCAACAGTATGCTCAACCCGTCCGCCTCCCCCAGGGCACCCTACAATGTCAGGCGCAGCTCAGCATCAGGGGCTGCTGAAGAGGAAGAGGTGCCCTTCTCGTCTGACGAGCAGAAACGGAGGTAACGGTGCCTGCTGGGCATCCCACGGGCAGGGCAGGGGCCCAAGTTTGCGTGGACCAGTGACATGGGAATTGTGCCAGTTGGGGTGACGAAGTGCACAACATGTGTAATATCAGTGCCGGCCTGTTTACTGGAGAAGCGGCTGCCAGCAGCGGGTGTCCTTTACTGAGTCCCAGAACCACCTACTCAGTGCTGGGCCAGCTCAGAGGATCCTCTTATGAACCTTTTAATGGAGCAGAACCTCGGTAATGAGGGTCTGGGGACAGCCTCAACTGTGGGTGGACAGACTGTAAGGAGGGAGGTGCTTTGAGACTTGTATCAATTTGTTAAAAAAGAGTCCTGAGCAAATTGGATCAAAATCATCCATGCCCCTGGGAGGAGCCGTCTGTGTGTATGCTGTGTGCATGGAGTCTGGGCAGAGCCTGCATGCCTGGGTGGCAGGGTCAGGCTCCAGAGGTGCCAGTGCCCCCTCACCCCCAAATGAGGCCCAGGTGCTTCGGCGGCAGCTAGGCCCTGAGGAAATAAAACCCCTGTGGGCTCAGCCTGACCCCAATCCCAATGTCAATTGGGCTTCGTGAAGCTCCTGTACTGAGGGTCTGGCATATGGGCAATCCTAAGGGCAGAGTCTACAGTGGCAGAAGTCCCTGGGCCTGGGAGGTATAGGGGACTAGCCAGAAGCTCCGGAGCCAGGCTGCTGGGCATTGACTGTCCACTCTGCCACCGGTTAGGTGTGTAGTCTCTAAAGTCACTAAAGCTCACTGTGCCTCAGTTTCCTCATCTGTAAATTGTGGGTGAAACTAGCACCTACGTTCCTGGGTTGTAAGGGTTCAATGAGACACCATGGATGGGCAGCATCCAGCAGAAGGCCGGGCCTCATATGTCTCTCTGTTTCCTTTGAATAGTTCTGGGAGCAGGTGCTAATTTGCCTTCATGTGCTTGCCTCTCTGGGCTATGCTAGCAGAGTGAGTCCTGCCTTATGCCATTAGATGCCCCCTCCCTGTGCCACCCCAGGTCAGAGGCTGCAAGCAGTGTGGTGAGGAAGACAGCTCCCCGGGAGCACTCCTATGTTCTGTCAGCAGCCAAGAAGAGCACCAGGTGAGTTACACAGCAGGAGACACAGCAGGGCCTGGCTTCTGGGCCGCCTCAGCTACCAAGTGGCTCCCTTCCCCTCAGGGCTCCAGGGTTCCTTTGGCTAGTGAGGGCTTGGTTGAGAGAACCCTCCTAGCTGGACATTCTGGGATCCTCAGATGTACTTTCTGGAAAACTGAGAGGTCTGGCCCCTGCCATCAAGAATAGTGAGGTACTAGGAATGAGAGAGAAGCCCAGGTCCCTGTAATGCAGAGTGGTCATGATATCACCTGTCCATGGGTTCTGTCCAACACGTTGCCTTTCTGCTTCCTTTTCAGCAGCCCTACCCAGGAAATGCAGGCCCCATTCATTGCGAAGAGGTAAATGTCAGCAAATGAAGCCTTGGAAGCCTCTTGCTGGCTGGCTACAGAGAAGGTCTCCTGACAGCAGGGGTGGAGTATGGGCGCCATGGAAAGCAGGCACGGAGTGGGAAGTTCTGAGGGGCTGGTGGCTTCTGTTTAGAGGCCGGGCGAGCAACTAGGTGGCTGTGGTGGCACTTGTGGCTTCAACGGCCAGTTCTGCGTAGGCAGGATCTGGCCCACAGAACGTAGCTTATGGCTGGAAACTTCCATTTGCTAACAGGGCTAGGCCACTGACCCCCAGTAGAGTCATAGTGTTTCCAAGGGCCTCTGAGGTTTCGAAGCAAATGTAGCTACCAGGCTGGACAGTGCCTTGGCAGGAGGGATTATTGGGCTGGGGTCCACAGGTTTGTCACTGGGAGCCTCTGCCTGGCCAGGCCCTTGGAAGTGACAGTGACATTGGAGATGGGCCCTAAAGGGTGAACAGGGTTCAACAGGGAATGATCAGGATGTCACTCCATTAGTTGAGACAGAACATCTTCTGGGAGAGGAGACTATTTGGGGAGCACAAGGAAGAAACTTCTGGAAGGTTGAATTTTAGGGATATTCCATGAGATAAACAAAGAAGGCATCTGTGATGAGGTAGCATAGCAAACTGAAGACTGGAAGATAGCCAAGAGAGGGCAGTGGCAGCACAAAGGAAGTGACAGATAAATGGTGTGCTCTTACTGGCTCTATTAGGTTCCCGGGGCTGCTGCAACGAAGTACCGCAAACTGGGTGGCATAGACCCCAGGAACGTATTGTCTTCCAGTTCTGGAAGCTAGAAGTCCAAGATCAAGGTGTCAGCAGGATTGGTTCCTTGTGGAGCCTGTGAGAGGGAAACTGTCGCAGGCTCTTCTCCCAGCTTCTGGTGACCACAGGCAACCCTTGACATTCCTTGGCTTGTAGACACATCACTCCAATCTCTGCCTCTATCATCTTATGAACCTTTTCTCTGTGTGTCTGTGTCCAAATATTCCACTTCTTATAAGGACACCGGTCATTGGATTTAGGGCTCACCCTACTCCAGTGTCACCTGATCTCAACTTGATTACACCTTCAGAGACCCTACTTCCAAATAAGGTCACATTCATAAGTTCAAAGCCACACTATTCAACCTGATATGCTGTCCTTATGCCAAACTGGAGTTGCTAAGCGTCCAGGCTGAACCACCTCCTGGCCATAGACACCACTGAAAGAAAGCATGTCCTTCAGGAGCAGCAAGTTCTAGGGCAGCTGAGCACACCACAGGGGACAAGCAGTGCATCTGTTTTTCTTCTTGCCCCAAGGGTTGAGGTGGTGAATGAGGACAGGCCTTCTGAGAAGAGCCAAGACCCACCTGCTCTAGCAAGATCCCCTCCTGGCTCAAACAGGTAAACAATCGCTCATCTCTGCCTGGTGCTGGGGGGCTTCAAGGCTTGCCCTGCCACTGTCACTGTAGGACCTCTGCCAGGTTACCGCCTTGCAGGGCCTCAGGGTCACTGTCCCTATGTGCCCAGTGACAAGATGGGGCACAGAAATCAGTAAGAGCCTGTCTAGCTGGATGTCCTAGGGCTGAATGGAGCAAAACAGTCTGGTGTCCAGGAAGAGTATGTCACTCTTGTCTGTTTGATGCTTATCTGCATTAACTTAAAACCAGTAGCGGCCACAACATCTTAGGGAAAAGTACTAACCATAGGGTTTGAGAGGGCCTACCATCAGGGTCCTAGCCCTGCCATTCTTGGGCTTATTTATAGCTGTACTAGAAGTTGTCCAAGTTCAACCCACCAACCGTGTCCTCTGCCTCCTCTGGAGAAGGAGGCTCCACAGTCCCCAGCCCTGCTCACAGCTGCCTTCCTTGCCAAAGTGCCTCGGGCGATTTGGATTGAGTGCATGCCGAGTCTGCCCAGCCCTGCAGGGAGCTGGGAGCCCAGGTGGGTGCTGTGAGTGCCTCTGGCCTGTGAGCCAGTCAGATGGGATGGTCTGGGACTGGGGTGACAGGGCAAGGGCAGGCGATCACTGGTGATCTCACTACAGACGGGGCCCTGATTTGCTCTGATTTCTGAGCCCTGAGTATCCGAGCAAATGACGGTGCTCACTTGTCTGCAAATAGAGAGCAATCAATACCTCCTTGTACTTTGCAGTGAATTGAGCTAAGTCCTGTTGAGAGCAGCACTTCCCTGTTGTTGCTGCTGTTTGAAGCTCCTGCCTAGACTGGGGGCTTTGTCCAAATCCAAGTCTGTTAAGTGGTATGTCTCCATGGTACCCTTGGAAGATCCTGGGGCTAGAGGGGCAGAGCACTTGTTCCTACAGGTCACTTTCAGGGACCCCATGGACCGTTCCAGCTCTCATAATGCCAGTGCAAGCCCCTACTCCCCTCCCCATTTCAAGTCCCACAACCATTTTTATGTGACCATGGTCCTTTGGGGCCACCTCCTCTGTGCCAGGAGGAAGGTAGGGCCACCTGCCATAGCACAGACTGGTGAAGGAGAGCAAGGTTGCAAACCTTCTCTGCCCAGAGGGAGCTGGGAGTGTGAGGCCATCCTGAGGTCATAGCCCCAGCAGCAGGACTGCCCCCTCTTCTTCACTCCCTCGCTCTCTTGATCCTATTTGTGTAAACTTTTGTCCATAAGAACTTTTAAACAAGTGGAAGCTTTGAGAGCTCTTCACAAGGCAGCGTTGATGGCACTTGGGGGCTGTCTTAGTTTGCTAGGGCAGTTGTAACAAAGTACCACAAATTGGGTGGCTTGAAGAACAGAAATGTATTGTCTCCCTGTTCTGGAGGCTAGAAGTGCAAAATCAAGGCGTAAGCAGGGTTGGTTCTTTCCGAGGGCTGGGAGGGAGGCCTCTCCCCGTGGCTCTTCACGCGCTCCTCCCTGTGTGTGTCCGTGTTCTGATCTCCTCTCCTTATAAGGACATCGGTCATTTTAGATTAGGGGCCCACCCTACTCCACTATAACCTCATC
The DNA here is from genome assembly GCF_009762305.2 of Zalophus californianus. Taxonomy (NCBI): domain Eukaryota; kingdom Metazoa; phylum Chordata; class Mammalia; order Carnivora; family Otariidae; genus Zalophus; species Zalophus californianus. The sequence continues at coordinate 2,591,937 of NC_045612.1, read as the reverse complement.
TTAACTAATTCCATCTGCAATAACCCTGTTTCCAAATAAGGCCCCACTCTGAGGCACTGGGGGTTAGAACTTCAACATATAAATTTTAGAGAGGACATAATTCAGCCCCAAACTGCAGATCTCTGATTTCTCCTTATTTGTGTTTTGTGTTAAAAAAAAATAATAAAGCAATGAATGGTTTCAGGTGTTTTTTAAAAAAGAGAACATAGAAGAATTAGGTTGTGCTGTATTATGTATTTGAGAGGCATTTTAACATTTATTCCAGAAAATTCCTGTGGATGTTTAATACCCATCAGCTGGCTGTCATAGCAAGGTGGCTGTAGTGGTTTGCTAGGACAACAGTAACAAAGTCCCACAAACTGGTGGCTCAAACAACAGAAATATATTGTCTCACAGTTCTGGAGGCCAGAAGTCCAAGATCAAACTTGCCTGTGATGCCCAGGAAACTGGGACCAGATTACGGAATGTTCCAGGCACCAAAGATGTCTCACAATGGGGCAGCCTCCAACGGGAAGGAAGGAGTTGTCATCAGAAGTGTGCAACAGGGGCTGGTCAGGGAGGCTCAGTATGATGCTTCTCATAGTATTTCTTCCCTCAGATTCTGCGGTCACAAGATACCTGCAACCCCCCAGACAGCTTCCACGTGAGCTGCTGGCTGGTCCTGGGTTGCCTTCCTTTCTGACCCCACTGGTCAGGTCAGGCAGCCACCATCAGTTCCCCACACCCAGCTTTGTTCTGCCTGGTTATTTGAGAATTCCAGGCCTGGATGTGTCCTTGAAGGAGCCCAGCCCTGTGGGGAGCACTTACTCAACCAAATTCTGGGTTCTGTAGCACTTCAGAAAAAGCTGGTTTATGGCAGAGTGGGGCAGGAGAACATCACAGCCTTGTCCCCAGCTATGGCCCTGCTGAGGTTGCCCCACACCCCTTGGCTCAAGTCTGAGCTAAGTTCCCCATCTCACACAGCGGGCCAACCAGGAGGGAAGCTCTTGTTTTAGGTGCCAAACGCTTTAGGGCCTTCAGAGAGGGCTGAAAGTTTGGGACAGAAAGAGTGCCACACAAGGACACCCACAGGCTATATCCTTGGGGCTGTCCAGCTGTCACTTTCCTTCCATTAGATACCACACCTGCCTAGCATCCCAAAGGCCTCTCAGCATCAAGTACCCACATCTGAACTACTTGTCTCTACTGTCATCCCCACCGCCTCCCTGCGCAACTGTGGAAGGGGTCTTCCCTCCATGCACCCTGGGGCTTGATTTCTTGGGTTCATCTTGTCTTTAACCCTGTCATTATGGGTAACTCTTACCCACCTTCTGGACTGAGCTTATTGAAATACCCTTTTCCAGTGAAATTGGCTACTGTCCCCATTACGGCATTGGTCAAGCTTCCTTGGCTTTCTGCCTCACCCAATCATGGCAAGGCCTGTAGGCTGTGCCCCAGCATGCTGCCTGGCAGAGTAAGCTGGAGAGCAGTAAAAGCACAGCTTCTGGCACAAGGCCTTGTACTTTAACCCCCTGTGCCTCAGTTTCCTCGTATATACAGTAGTGAGTAGTAATACCTACCTCCTGAGGCTGCCCCAAATTCTAAATGGGATAATGCATATACAGTCCTTGGCACAGTGCCTGGGTGCTCCCAGGTATAAGCTTGCTGATTTGCAGGGCCTTCTTCAAATGCAGAGACCAGTATCGCCACCTTTCTGGCCTCTGAAAGAAAAATGTGGTTGTGGGTACAAGAGAAAGAGGTAACTGCCACAGGCAGCTGGGGCCACACTAGATGAGTGCCCGTGATCTCCAGCAGCTCTCAGGGTAGCTGACAACTGAAGATTGGACTAGAGCTATCTGTGGCTGAAGGTCTGGTAAGGGGATGGGGCTGGTGGGCTGCTGCAGGAGAAGAGAGGCTGGAAGGCTCCTGTATGAATTTGCTTTAATAAGTTATCACAAACTGGGTGGATTAAACAACAGAAACTTAATCCTCTCACAGTTCTGGAGGCCAGGAATCCTAAATCAAGGTGTCAGTATGGCTGTATGTTTCCTCCAAAGGCTCTGGGGGAGAATCTGTTCTAGGCCTTTCTCTTAGCCTCTGGTATTGCTGGCAATCCTTATTGGTTCTTAGCTTTTAGACGCATCACTCCAATCTCTGCCCCTGTTTTCACATGGCTATATTCCTTCCATGTGTCTGCGTACAAAGGTCCTCTTTTTATAAGGGCACCAGTCATACTGGATTAGGACCCACTCTTCTCCAGTATGACCTTAAGTGAATTACATCTGCAGTGGCCCTATTTCAAAATAAGGGCACATCCACAGATATTGGTGGTTAGGAGTTTAGCATATCTTTTAGGGGAACATAATGCAACCCATAACAGCCCCCCTGGAAGAGGTGCCATTTGAGTTGGGTCTTCAAGAAGGCATTGCTCAAGGGGGTGACAAAGAAGGTGGAAGGCACTGAAGGAGAGGCACCAGCTTAGACAGGCTTGGGTGATACTTTGTTCCTATTTCCTTTCTGACATAACAAAAAAGACCAGTGAAGAAGTATGTTTTATTTGCCTGTGATGTTCTCAAGTGGGATGTGTCCCAGTCAGGTGTTCTATGCTGTCATCATTTTGCTATCATTGGAGGACACAGATATCAGAGCTGCCCCTTGTGCACCAGGCACCCTGTCCCTGAAAGCCTTTCCATTTTCCTCTTGTCATCTCCACTGTGCTGGGTCTCAGCCAAGTCCGAGGAGGGACATAGACAAGCAGCCCACTGACCTCGTCTTCTAAAGCCTCCTAGTTTAGGTTGGAGCCAGATGTCAGAATCAACTCTGAGGTGACTTTCCAAAGAGAGCAGCCAAGCCACTGTGGCTCACCCAAAATGAAGACCACCTACCTCCCCGCCTTCACCCTGGCTCCTCCTTTCCTCTTCCTGGGACCTCAGAGGGGCCTTTCTAAAGTACCAGTCTGATCATGTGGAAGCCCTTCACCCCCCCACGTCAAGCCCATTCCTTGGCCAGATCTGATTTCAAGCGTTTAAGTCTCCTGCCAGCTGGCCTCCAGTAGGGCTATAGCTCCGTGAAGCTTCTCAGGTGTCCTTGGGCCTGGATTTGTGCACAGTCTTATTACACTTTAGTAGAGTCAGGACCCAAGCCACTGTGCCTCCATTTTGCCCCCCACTGGGCTGGGGGCTTCACCAGGGCAGGCCTGGGCCTCACCCCCATCTGGACTCCTTGTCTCTACTGTCCTAGTGCCCAGAGACAGCTGAAGAAAGGGATTAGTTGCTATAAGTGGGCTGGGTCTTAAAGGATGGATCTTAAAGGATGGGTCTTAAAGGAGCTGGGGAGGTATAGTTTGGGATGCAGAGGACCCCCACAAAGCCAGGGAGCTCTAGATTCTTGCTGGTTCTGCCCATCACCATGGCCCAAGCCTACTGGGTATCAGACCCTGCAGTGGAACCAAAAAGTACATCAGACCTGGAGGGGTGTGTGTGGTCACTTGTGGGCCAGGTTCTGAGCACAGGAATCCTCAAAGGGGCCCTCTGAGTGCTGAGAATATCTGATCCTCTGTGAGCTCCGGCTCACAGGCACCTGGTCACTTGCTTTCATGCCCCAAGTCTCTGGTATCCTACACCCACTGGCTCTCACTCCAAATTTGGTCTGTAGGTTTCCAGAGTATCTTGTTTGTCATCAGTCCCCATCAGTCATATACCCAGAATTCCCACTGACCTCACAAATAGCACTTTGGACATTCCAGAGGGACCACAGCCAGGGCTCACCTCTGCAAGTGGATAGTAGCCTCATGGCAGCAGCTATAGACAGGGCATTGGAGCTGGGCGGTCCCGTTTCCACCCAGAAGGCCCCTTGCTGTGCCTGAAGGGGTCTGGGCTCATGGGTGGGGGATCAGTAAAGGGGTGTTTCAATCTCCTTCCTCTGGGGCCTGGAGGTCAGTGGCCCACACTCAGCTGTAGCACCAAGAAAGCTTAAGGCCAAAGAGGAGACAAGAGGGGGAAAAAAAGGCAGTGGGTCTGGGTGTCCCACTGCATTAGCCAGGAGGCTCCTGAGGGAGAATGCCCTTGGACCCCTGGCACAGATGGGGAAGAGGGGGAGGTTTTTCTCACCGGCAACTCCCTAGCTCTCTTCCTTGGCTACAGTACAAGAGGTGAGGAGATTGTCCGCCTGCAGATCATGACACCTGGGGCAGGACTTCACCTGATGTCCCCAGACCTGGAAGGAATGAGGTATGGGGGCCCTGCTGGGCTCCTTCCGTGCCATTTTAGAGATGGGGTCAGTAGGGAAGGAATGCAAATGATCAGGCCCAGGGGCTGGTTGGTGAGAGACATGGTCAACCTGAGTCTCCTACCCCCATCTCATTCTTTCCACCCCAGTGGTGACTGTACCCTGGCCAGAGATGTTAAGCATCTGATACACCTGGTGCTGGGGAGGGTGAGGGACAGGGGGACCACAACCAGCAGGGAGCACAGAGGGCCTTGTCCCTGCCCCAAGACAGGAGGCAGAGATTCGTGCAACAGGCAGGCAGGATGGTGAGGTGGAAGGGAGCTTGCAGGGTTTGCTAGGAGCTGGGCTTCAGGGAAGCTGGGGTGGGGGCAAGGGGAGATCTGAGCAGGGAAGGGCCAGTTCTCTTTGGAGGAACAGGTGGAAGGAGGGATCCTGCAGCTCTCTGTCTTCGATTCATTTAGCTATTCACTCGGCTAACATTTACTGAGCTCCTGATGCGTACCTGACCCCTGTGCCAGGGCCTGGAAGGCAGCTGTGAAGCAGCCAGACTGAGACCCTGCCTTATGAAGCCCCAGAGTCTAGGGAAGGAGGCCAGAGTGTATGCCCACTGGGGCAGTGGGAGCCCCAAGCAGGGGCCTGTCACCAGCTAGAGGTGGGGATGGTTAAGGGAAGGCTTCCTGGGGGAAGTGGCATCCAAGGTGAGTCCTGATGGCTCTCCAGTTCTCTTTACTCTCCTCCTTGACTCCTCCTTCTCCACATCCCCACCCCAGTCAGGCACTGAGTCCTACCCATTTTACTTTAGGGATATTTCTTATTCCTATTCTATTGCCCCATCCCTAGACACTCCACATCTCTACCTGGATGAGATTTCTAAAAAGCAGAAGTAATCATGCCAACCCCCTGGAGAAAACCCTGCAATGCCCCCCACCCTGACTGGGCTCTGCAGCCTGAACTCACTACCCCTCATATATCGTCCCTCCGATGCAGCCTCCCAGGCCTCCATATAGTGCCCGTGCACAGTTGTCCACTCATAGATCAGTCTTCCCCAAGAACTCTGAGCACCTGGAGGGCAGGGGCTGCAGTTAAGTGTTCCATACATTCCCTTTGGCCCAGAACAGAAATGCGGGAGTGTTTGTTGCTGGAATGACTGAGGATCATCCGGTGTGATGATTTCTTTAATAAGGCAGTATTGCAAGCTGCTTCATTGGTTTCCCTAAGGTAAACAATCTATGAGAAACAAGGGCAAAGTGACCCCAAGAGATGCAGGAGGAAGCCAGGCTGCCTCCAATGAACATCCCTGCTGTGTCTCCTGTCTTCAGAACCCACAAGGCTTCTGGTACTTTGTCTGGGAGTGGCAAAGCTACGATAACCCATTGAGATCCCATGGGGTGCCCCTACCCCACTTTCCAATGGGAGAATCAAGTTGGGGGAAGAAGAAAGAGGGAAAGCTAGAATTGACCAAGTCCTGCCCTGCCCCAACAGCCTAGCAGGTATCCCCATGCAGGGTGTAAATGCACTCACTATGTCCATTTTACAGATGTGGAAATTGAGACCCTGAATGGTCAAGTAACTTGCTCAAGGTAACATGGCCAAGAACAGGCAGATTCAAGACTCCCACCCAGGCTGCTTGACTCCTACTCTGTGCCTTTTGCTCCATAATTCAGTACACTACTGGGGACCAGGGTGAAGGGGCAAGAAGGGGTGATATAAATACTTGGCATTTTTTAATAAATATATGATGAGTTTACTTGTGGGCATCCAAATGCAAATTGCCAGGAGGCATTTGAGGGTTTGTAGTTGAGGTTTTGAAGAGAGGTTAGGGCTCAAGAAATGTCCATGTTATATGCAGACAGATTAAAGTGAAATAATGGGATTCAGTGTCGGTGTTTACATGGGGTACAATGTAAAGGGAATCAAGGAGAGAAGAGCCAGCAGGCTGAGCACAGATCCCAGTGTGGAGATGGCAACTGCCTGGTCATCCCCCGCTGAGGGCGGCTGGGGATGGCAGTCAATTCTAGCCATGTTGAAGGTGAGCTCTCTGAGGGCCAGTCTGAAAGGCATTGGAGGTGTGGGTCAGGAACACAGGGAGGTGGGAACAAGTAGAAGTCACTGGCTTGAAGGTAGCAGTTGATGCCATAGGAGCAGAGGAGGTGGGCAAGGTGGTGGAGCATGCACATGGAAAGGAATGCTGAGAACACCAAAATTACAGGGCAGAAGAAGAGAGAAATGTAAAGGAGGCTGGGAAGTTATGGCAAGGGAGGTAGGAGATGGTGTCACAGAGTCAGGACAGACAGATGGGGGAGAGAAGGCAGAAGTGGCCCACTAGGTCAGAGAGAACAGAGAGAGGTTGCATTAGGAGGTTAGGAGCAGTCTTAACATCATGGAGGATTATAGTCGAGAACTCTGCAATCAGACTGTTTGGGTTCAAATCCTGGCTCTTCCCCTTGTTACCTGGGGAACTTGGGGCAAATTGGTTGGGCTCTCTGTGCCCACATTCACTCATCTGGAAGGTAGGCATGGATAAATACAGTGCCCACATCCTGGGGTTTATGTGGAGTGTTAATGCATGCAGAATTGTGAGACTGTAGTCTGACCCTCAATCAACAGTTGCTATTAGTAATGAGAATTTGAGAATTGGCCAGTCCAACAATATCAGATTTTAAGTTCCTTGGAGATAGTTGGCATTTAGGGATGAGGTAACTTCCTTCATCTGAGTGTGGGTGGCTACTGGGTGGTTAACTTATGTTTCTTTCCTCCATAGTTCTTCCCCAGGCTCCAAAGACAAAGAGGCCTCCAGCCGTAGAGAGGCCAAGAGAGACTTGTTTGGTGAGGAAGCCTGCAAGAGCCCCAGTCCAGACCCTGAAAGGTAACTCAGTGCAGGGACATAGAGCCCATGTGGTCCTTGGTCTAAGTCAATGGATGGAGCTGGGACCAGGACTGTCCAGTTCCCCAGTGTGTCCCCAGTGCCTGAGGCAGTGCAAGTCCTCAGTGAATATTTGTTGAAAGAATAAATGAAGGAATGTATGAGGCCTGGAGAGGGGCAGGCCCCTGCCAAGATCCCTCAGGGAGCCGGTTGCAGAACTGGACAAAACTCTAGGCCAGACCACCCCACCCCAGCCTTTGGCCCAACTTCACTGAAGGCCAGGGCAAGCGAGGCTGCCAAGTCAGCAGTTTAAGGAAGTCAGTGACCAAAGGATACATGGGCCTCAACAGAACATCGAGCATGGACTTCCAGGATGACCTGTAGATAAAGGGAGACATGGTAGAGGCTGGCAAGGATGTGAGACAGAGCCAGTGGGGGATGATGAGTCCAGAAGGGATGGTTGTGCCCAGCCATCCTATGACCATCTCATTGAGTTGTCCTCCAAGCCAGACCAGGGAAGCCTGGGTGTGGTGAGCAGTGGCTGAGATTTAGACATTTTTTCAATGGGATTCTAATAGCCAGTAATGGATAAGAGCCCACAATCTTGCCTGTCTGCCACCATTTTCTCAGTGTGGAGTTCTGGATCCCCAGTGGGGACTCAGCCATGGAAATGAGGGAAGGGGACCCAGGATGTCTTGGGGGGGGATCTTGTTTGTGCACTGGGCTCTGGTTTATTAGTGGCCCCAAATGCCTTGCCCCTTGTTCTTTTCAGCCATTGATCCCTCCATTGTGCCAGCCTCCTCCTGAGTTGCCACTTTGCTCTATTGTTTTGGCTTCACTCTTGCTCCTGGTCCATTAGGTTTGGAAGAAAAGCAGAAATACTTGCTGGTGTCAGGTTGGCTCTAGCTGGAGCAGTGCAGGGTGGCAGCCGAGAGCCTGGGCTTCTAGTCCTTGAGGCTTGCTCTCAGGACATCTTAGTTATATTAGATCAAAACCTAATCAGAGTCAGCAAATGCTTCTCTTCCCGTAACAGGTCAAGCACACAGTCAAGTGATGGCAATGTGGGATCCAGAGCCATGAGCTTCCTACCTGAAGGCTTGACTGGAGCAGACATTGGCTCTGGGAGAGGAGGGTAAGCTGCCTGGGGAAGGCAGGTGGCCTCAACTTATTGATTCTCTCATATCCCGGTGACAGGCCAGGGTCAAGCTGCCAAAACTGCTTGGGTTGCTGGGGACTGAGCACTGTCATTTCCCATAGTCCTATCTACAGCTTGCTTCTCCAGTTGCTGCCACCACACCCTTTGTCCCTGGGCTTTCCACTTATGGCAATTGCCGGTGCTTGAATCTTGCTCCTTCTACCTTCTGCCACTGGCTCTCAAGATCCTCCAGAGCAAGCACAAGGGCCCACTTGCAGCCAGAGGCCCAGCCCTTGCCTGGGCAGGCATCAGGAGGTAGGATGAATGTGTGGGGGAATGAGTGAAGGGACGGACTAACAAACAAATGACCATCTTCTTGGCTGAGCTCTGAGGACAAGCTGAAGGAGGTCCTTCATCTCTGTTTTCTCCTTTCCCATCCAGAAGCCCCAAAGCTCCTTTTCCTGCCCCACCAGCCTTTCCTGGCCAGTTATGCTCTTTGGTTCAGTGAGAGGAAAAGCAGTGGTCCCTCTGAGAAGACAAGCATGTCTGGCTGGGCTCAAATTCCTGGACCTGGGTGGAGTCAGGGGCCACTTTCTCAGGTGTCCCCAAGTGGTTCCAAGCCAAGAATGAGTCATCCTTGGGGACAAAGAATCGGTATGCTGATGTTGGCACAGATAGTTCAGCTCCAAGTTGTGCTAGCGCCCTTATGGTTCAGAACAAATGGACAAAGAGGAATGACAAAGCCAGTGTCTGCCGAGAGCCACAAGGGCATGCAGGTACAAGGAAAGGCCCCTGGGCTGGAGCCTTGGCTCTTTGAGCTGTCACTAGTGGGGAGGACTCTCTGAGAACCCAGCACTTGCAGCCTGCTTCGCTGTGTGCTGGCCAGCACTTGTGCTATTAACTGAATTTGCTGGTTGCTGTTGTAGACTTCTGCTTCATGTTTGAATATTCATCCAGATCATCCTTCTTGCTTACACACCTTCATAAAGTAAAATCTTTGCTTTCTGCTTTCAGTTTCCTTAAAATAAAGCCAAACATCAAGTCACCTTACAAAGTAATCTGGAAGAATTGTCTAGATTTTTATGACTTTTAACCTTTCAAGGTTCAAGAGTTTTATACATTGTCTTAGCCTATCCTTATTTTGACAATGATTTTTAAGAAACTTGCCTTTATTATATTTCCAAGGAAAACCTTTTTTTTTTTAAGATTTTATTTTTAAGTAATCTCTGCACCCAATGTGGGGCTCGAACTTACAACCCTGAGATCAAGAGTTGTATGTTCTACCAACTAAGCCAGCCAGGCGCCCCAGAAAATGTTCTTTCTTTTTTTTAAGATTTTATTTATTTGTCAGAGAGAGAGCGCGCATGCACACACAAGCAAGGGGAGCGGCAGGCAGAGGGAGAAGCAGGCTCCCTGCTGAGCAAGGAGCCCGAGGTGGGACTCGACCCCAGGGCCCTGGGATCATGACCTGAGCCAAAGGCAGACACTTAACCGACAGAGCCACCCAGGCATCCCAGAAAATGTTATTTCTTATGCAGAAAACAATCACTTCTTTTCCATTCACTTTTTTCCCATTCACTCTTATGAGTTTAATAATTGAATTTAGTAATTATGGTTGGAAGTACAAATGGGATAAACAGATTTGAGAACAAACGTGAGGAACTCTTAGTGAGCATGCTACTCAAGTGCAGGCTTGCACAGGCGATGAGGTGAGCTGTGACTGCTCAACATGCTGTGAGCATCAATCTGCCTGATTTTTTTTTTTAATTTAATTTTATTATGTTATGTTAGTCACCATACAATACATCATTAGTTTTTGATGCGGTGATCCATGATCCATTGTTTTCGTATAACGCCCAGTGCTCCGTGCAGTGCGTGCCCTCCTGAATACCCATCACCGGGCTAACCCCTCCCCCCTCCCCCCTCCCCTCTAGAACCCTCAGTCTGTTTCTCAGAGTCCACAGTCTCTCCTGGTTCCTCTCTCCCTCCGATCTCCCCCCTTCATTTTTCCCTTCCTTCTCCCGATGTCCTCCCCGCTATTCTTCATGTTCCACAAATAAGTGAAACCGTATGATAATTGACTTTCTCTGCTTGACTTGTTTCACTGAGCATAGTCTCCTCCAGCCCCATCCATGTGGATGTAAAAGTTGGGTATTCATCCTTTCTGATGGCTGAGTAATATTCCCTTGTATATATGGACCACGTCTTCTTGACCCATTCATCTGTTGAAGGGCATCTCGGCTCTTTCCACAGTTTGGCTATTGCGGACATTGCTGCTATGAACGTTGGGGTGCATGTGGCCCTTCTTTTCACTACATCTGTGTCTTTGGGGTAAATACCCAGGAGTGCAATTGCTGGGTCATAGGGTAGCTCTATTTTTAATTGTTTTGAGGAATCTCTACACTGTTTTCCAAAGTGGCCGTACCGACTTGCATTCCCACCAACAGTGTAAGAGGGTTCCCCTGTCTCCACAACCTCTCCAACATTTGTTGTTTCTTGCCCTGTCCATTTTTGCCATTCTAACTGGTGTAAGGTGGTATCTCAATGTGGTTTTGATTTGAATTTCCCTGATGGCTAATGATGATGAACATTTTTTCATGTGTCTGTTAGGCATTTGTATGTCTTCTTCGGAGAAGTGTCTGTTCATGTCTTCTGCCCATTTTTTGACTTGATTTTTTTTTGGGGGGGGGTGTTGAGTTTGAGAAGTTCTTTATAGATCTTGGATACCAGCCCTTTATCTGTAGTGTCATTTGCAAATATCTTCTCCCATTCTGTGGGCTGCCTCCTTGTTTTGTTGACTGTTTCCTTTGCTGTGCAGAAGCTTTTTATCTGATGAAGTCCCAAAAGTTCATTCTGCCTGATTTACAGAGAGACAAAGAATGCAGCCTACCTTGGGAAGACTGGTAAGACAGCAACCCACTCACTCAATCTGTATCCAGTTGATGGATACAGATCGACTGCAAAGGGATGCTGCTTCTATAAATGGCCACAGGCCCCAGTAATAATAACAGGAGCAATTTAGCACATGCTAGGGCTTAGGCATTATTCTAAGTACTTGTCATCTATTAACTCATTTACTCTTCTTGGAAAACTTACGAGTCAGACACAATTATCATCCCCATTTCACTGATGACCAAACAGGCCCAGAGAAGTCAGGTGATGTGCCCAAGATCACACAGCTGGGAGGTAGCAAAGTGATGATTTGAACGCAGGCAATGCGCCTGCAGGGAGCGTACACTGCCCCAGTGTCAGGCAGTTGTGGACTCTAAGTGATTATTATGCCCTGGGCATCTGTTTGAGCAGCCCTTCAGCTCTCATCGGAAGCCATCCTTTGGGGGAGGGAATAGACATACAGACACAAAGTCCTTAACCCAGACCAGACTTGGACTCCTTCCACAGACTGTGCTCTGCTGCTGGCTTCCCCCCATCTCCTGGATGACCAGGATGTGTGTGATGCCAACTCTCAGCCTTGCAAGCCCAGCATCTACTCACAAGGACCCAAGCTGAGGTGGTAGAGGGGATGGCATTGGGAGACAGGGCTTGGGAAGAGACCCTTCTGTAGGGACTGCCGCTCAACCCAGCAAGCAGAAGTCAGGAGGAGAAATACCAGGGACAGCCAAGCAGTACTAGAAGGCTCAGTCTCAGGAAGCACATGGAAGTGGTTGAGGAGAGCACATGCCTCCAGGGGTGCTAAGGTGCAATAGGAAGGGGTTGTGCATTCCTACGCAGCAGGCTTCTGCCTTATTTCATCTACCAATCCACCAGTAGGAGTGGCTGGTTTGCTGTGGGTGTGTGGAACACTTAGTAAGGAACAATCTTCCTGTACTCCCACACAGCCCCAGGAGATATAGATCAGGCAAGGATACCGGAACCCAAAACCAAGAGCTGATCGGGGCAGTGCTTGATCTTGAACTCAGGTGCTAAGGCCACAGCTCACAAGATGTTATCACACACAGTGGTGTCTGTGCCATACTAACAGCAGGACTGAGATGCCATCCTTTACTGGCAGATGTTGGTCTCCCTTTCCTGTGAGAAGGCAACTGGGAAGGGCCCCGAGTATCCTTTGGTCTGAGGCCTCATCAGGCATGTGTGCTTTCTCCCTCAGCTCTAGTGCCACTCTGGCCTCTGCTGGACCAGCTGACTGGAAGAGTGACAGTCCAGTAGACCTGGAGGACAAGGAGGCACACCTGAAGGGGTAAGGCATCAGGCAACAGTGCTGAGCTTCTGAGGTGGAGAGAAAAATTCAGGTATGCATTAGCCTTTGGCTTGGAAGGTGAGGCCAGCAAGCCCTGTGAGCTGGTCCGAAGCATGTGGCAAGAGCTGAAGCCCCAGCTAGCACCCTCTGGCCTCTGCCTCTGCGGCCACAAAGCTTTCCACTACATCTTGTTGCCTCCAGCCAGGAAGTCTTCCATAATCAGGAAGTCACCCACTCTTTCAATCAACAATCATTCGAATGGCACCTGCCCAGTGCTGGAGGCTGGAGCACACAGATATGGCTGATGGGAGACAAAGCCTGGCCCAGACTGGAAAAATACATTATGCTGGAGCAGGGAAATGGGGGGGGGGGGGGACCAGGACAGCTTCGTGGGGGAGGTGGCTTTTGAGCCGAATCTTGAAAGGTGAATAGACGTCCTTCAAGCAAAGGAAACAGGATAAGCAAAGGACTCCAAACATCCTGCTATTTCCTGGGCACTGCATGTAGTTGAGTGTGGCTAGTACTGAGGGTCCTTGTCAGGGACTGGTGAAATAGAAGGCTTGTCGGGGTATGAAGGAACTGATTGGCCTTTAATACCAGATATTGTTAATGACCACTACACCCACTTAACTTTGGGTCACATACTGTGTGCACAGCCCTTGACTCACTGTGTCTTATACAGTGCTCCCCACAATCCTCTGAGTTTTGCACCTAATTAGAATGAAGAACAAAGGTCTGGAACATAGGTATCTGTGCCTCCTGGGAAGAACAGTGCTCTGAAAGAAATAGCCAGGGTACATGGGGTAACTCAGGCAAGCTCCTCTAAGGAGGAAAAGGAACCAATTCTAGGAAGAGCAAGGAGAAGAGAGCTGCAGATAGAGAACGGCAGACAAACCCTGCAGTGGGAATACACTAGAGTGGCTGCAGCCTAGCCAATGACAGGGACCATAGATGGACCAGGGCTTTGGTAAGCTATGAGGTCTGAGACTCTATTATGTGGCTTTTTGGGTTCAAATTGCATTGACAGTTAACAGAGTGAAAACAGTAACTGACACCTATAGTGTGCTCTGCTGGATGCTTTACAATCTTTCCAGCAACCCCATAAAATGAATAAGCAGGGAAACTGAGGCACAGAAAGGTTAAGTGACTTGCCCAAGGGCTTACAAGTGGCAAAGCTGAGTTCCAGTGCAAGAGCCTCTTAAAAAAAAAAAAGAGGGGCGCCTGGGTGGCTCAGTCCGTTAAGCGGCTGCCTTCGGCTCAGGTCATGATCCTGGGGTCTTGGGATCGAGCCCCACATCCAGCTCCCTGCTCAGCGGGGAGCCTGCTTCTCCCTCTCCATCTGCCTGCCACTCTGCCTACTTGTGCTCTCTCTCTCTCTGTCAAATAAATAAATAAAATCTTTAAAAAAAAAAACACAAGGAAAAACTTTAAAAAGCTATTTTATGAAATTTGTTGTGTGAAGCCTATTCTCAAGATCCAGAACCAGTAACTCTCCGCTAGTTAACGTGTGAAGCACCTTGTCTGCATGATCTCATCTAATATTCCCCAAACCTGGGGCAGGATCTGCCTTCTTATTATGCAATATGACAATGGAGAAAACTCTGGCTGCGCTTGAGAATCACCAAGAAAGTGTTAAAAAAAAAATTCCTGAGCCCCATGCAGAGGTTTATAGATTTAATTGTTGTGGGGTGGCTTACACCATCCATGTCTTTTTAAAATCTCCCAGTTTATTTTCATGTCCAGTCTAGGTTGAGAATCATTGCCGGCTTCGCGCCTGGGCTTTTGATTGGCGCGCACCTCTGCGCGCGCGCGCCTATTGGAGCGCGACACCGTCTTCTGTGTGCCTGCGTGGCGGGGGCAAGCCCACTGGAGCCTTGTGCGCCTGCGTGCACCGCCATTTCCTGCATCGGGGAGCTCGGGTCGCAGTGCCTATCGGGAAATACGACCATCCACAAAGCGAAATGGCTGCCCAGGGCTAGAAAGGCCTCAGTGTAGCTTCTCCTTCTGCCGTGCTGATTCCGGCCGCTAGATGGCGCGCAAGGATCAGAAATGGGCCGGGTGGTCAGTCTGGGGCCGCTGTGGGCTTTCACTGTCCTTGTATGGATGGCCTGGTGGGCGCTGGTGGTGTCACCGACCTTGGGGTTGCAGCAGGCCCCCCTGACCCCGTGTGGACCATCGCCGCAGTTCTGACAGAGGCGGGAGAGAGGGAGCGGGCTCGGTGCCCGCAAGGAGCCGAAATGGGCTACTGTGGCCCCAGCCTGTTTGGCAGGGTGCCCTGGCCTTGGTCGTCTCTGGCCTCTGGCCACTGATCTTCAGAGCTGCCCGGGGGCAGGGGCTGTGGACTCACGGGGAGGGCTGCCAATCCTCCATCAATGAGGGACCACCTGGGTGGATCTGCCTGGACAGGGCTCTGGGGCCCTGGAGAGGCGGCTTAATTCCCAAGAGTTGTGTGAGGAAGGGTGATGGGGGTGGGCAAGGAGATCCTGCAGAGCAAACTGTCCCAAACTTGAGGAACTCTTCCCTATTCTAACTTGGTCTTGCTTCATTACATATGCGGGAAGAGTCAGTATAGTGTGGTGATCAAGAGCATTTATTCCTGTGCATGGGCTCACAGTGAAGCTCTGTCACTTACTCCCTATGTGGCCTTGGGTATCTTTCCCATCTCCTCTTCTAACAGAATCCAAGCTCGTTCTGCTCACTGCAGGACAGGCCAGTAAGTGGAGAGACAAGATGTTAGGGTAAGGAAAGCGACTTTATCCGGAAAGCCAGCAAACCAAGGAGATGGTAGACTGTTATCCTAAGGAACTATCTCTTCTTGGCCTGAAATTTGAGCTTCATAAAAAAATTAAAAGAAAGTTAGTTAAAGGGAGGAAGCAGGAGGGGGTGGAATTAAAAGGTGACTGATACCTGTAGACATCCCAGGAAGGTTGTGTAACTTCTCTGTCCTTAGTCAGTTTATCTTTGTTTATAGGAATCTGGTCATGTTGTTCCTGTAAATCTTAAACATAACGTAGTCATTTGTGTGCATACTTACTTATCTCCTTGGGTGAGGTAAGTTTTGGGTAAAGAGTGGTCTTTGCAAGTCTTAGCTGTAGCATGCCTACGTGCATGGCTAAACGTGCATGTGTGGGATAGCTGAGAAGTTTCTAAGCTATAGGTCACAGTAGCAAGGAAAATAGAAGCAGTATGGAGTCAAACATGCTAAGTTTGTTCCTATTGCACTCTGTGTTTGAATTTCCTTACCTATAGAATAGTGGTAATAATAGTTTCCACCACACAGGGTTGTTGTGAGGATTAAGTGAGTTTGTTTGTATAAAGCATGTAGGACATTTCCCTGGCACAAAGTACTATGTCAGACTCTCCTTTTATAAAAACTTCAAGCTAAATAAAGCAGCCCCAAAGGAATACCTCCTTTTACCAGAACACTGGGAAAGCTGCTGTTCCCTTCTACAGTTTTATTGGCCTGATTTCTTTTAATAAGACACAGAGTAGTTCATCCCCTCCCCACCAAACTTTGGGTATTTTTACATCTAGAACAGAGTTTTCCTCTTTGTTATGTTGCAAGCCTTGGCTTTCCACATTTATGTTCTTTCTGCATGAGGAACAGGTAAACTTTAGGCACATGTATTCACTGTGGACAACCATTATCAATCAGCAGAGGAGTCTTTTGGAGTCTTTTGTAGGAGTGGAAGGGGATGTTATCTTCCATGTGGAGTCTGATTGTGTCCAGAATAGACAGTAGCTGTATCAGGCTGCTGAATCTTTGGTCTAGTTGCAGCCAGAAGTATTACTTTGCCTATCTCTAAACACTTAACTTCCAGGCAATTCATTAGAGGCGTGGGAGACCTCTGGGGTACTACATTGCTCAGCAAGACTTCCTCTGACTAAGATTTCCTTATTATAGGTCAGATGGATTACACCTCCTATAATTGTAGTGACTTTGTTCTGAGGCCTAGGGCAAAGGAACCTTATTCATCCACTTGTCCTTGTGTTGCAATGGACCCCCAAATTACTCTTTTCAGAGAATCTTGACTTGATGCACAAATTGATGAGGACAATCTCTGTTACCATAATTCTATAAAGGACAGGAGATGGGACAGGATTCTGATTAAGTCCATGGCAAAGCTAGTTCAGGGCTTACAGAGTCTGCAGGAAACAAGCCCTTTAGGCTTTCTAGGTTTGTCTTTGGCTCAAGCATGTATGTCACATGTAGGGTTGGGGTGGGTGTGTCAGGGTATCCTGCTGGCTAAGGGACTGGCATTATCTGAGCAGACCACTCTTGATATCTGGCTGGGCTGCAGCAGACCATCAGGGTAAAAGCAGCACAGAGAGGGACAACACCCACTTGCCTGCCCATTTGCCTGGGCAGCTGGTAGTGGTAATAAGCTTATTATCCCTGCTAGGGTACTTTGGTTCATGTCACTTGAGGCCAAAAAATCGCTTTGCTTTCAGGGCATACCCCAAAAACTATGGTCACTGCTCCACTTGTTATTTCAGCTCAAAGGTAGGGAGCATACATATTATGGGATTAACTTCTGTCAATAAAAAGTCCCAGGGCTAGAGGTAACTGGTAGTGTGATCTTCTTATCCCAGGGTAGCCCCGCCAGTGATTGGAGGCATGCTGCTGATGTTGGGAGGCTTGAGTTCGGGTTAAGCCATCCGGGTGATGATGAACTAGATTTTTATTTTTTAGAATGCTGGCTTAAGCTCTCAATAACCCGACTCAGTATCCTTGGCCTAGTGGGCATATAACATCTTTGAGGCCTCCAGGTAGCAGCACCATCACACATAGAGGTCATGGGGAAGGCACCAGGAGAAAGAACAAGGCCCTTGGAAGCACCTCAGATGGGGATGGTGATGGGAAGGGTGTTCAAGTGTAGGTGTGGCATGAGGCCAGGGAGGAAGATCTCCCAAAGAACTTGATGTGTGGGATAGCTGAGAAGCCACTTCCTCCTTGCCAGATTCAGGGGATGGCAAAAGCATCAGAAGTTCAGGCTTTCTCCATTATGAGTGGGGACTGCTTTTGTCAGTGGGAGGGGGAGCAGTGGTAGTGGGATTCTCCCAAAGACGAGGAAGACTGGTCTCCGTGTGGTGGGGGCCATGCTGGGCTCTCCTCTTCCCCATCTTCTGGAAGAGGAGCCCACTATGGCCACAGGAGGTGACATCAGCAGGCAGTGGGTAAAGAAGGACTGGTCCCAAAGCACTTGCTCCATAAGGATATTTATTCTTCCTCAGCACTTTGGCTGGTTCTGAAGAGAAGAATGTGGCTTCCAAGGTGGGAGAGACCTGGCAGGAGAAGCCCACAGCCCTGAGAGGTGGCCAGGGAGACCCAGCTGTACCCTCCCAGCAGCCTGCAGCCCCCAGGACCCCAGAGCCACAGAGCAGCCCCAGAAGACCTGAGCAGCTTGTAGAACTGGACAGCCAGGCCAGCAGGTAAGGGTTATGCTGTGCTGGGCTCCTGCCTGCCTGAGGTGAAATTTTGTCAGGGGCCATGACCCAGGTAGGACCCACTTTTTAAAAAAGATTTATTTATTTATTTTAGAGAGAGAGAGAGAGAGAGAGAGTGGGGGGGGAGGGGTAGAGGGAAGAATCCTGAAGCAGACTCCCCACCGCATGTGGAGCTCGATCTCATGACCCATGAGATCATGACGTGAGTTGAAGCTAAGAGTCGGGCACTTAACCAACTGAGCCACCCAGGTACCCCAAGTGGGATCCACGTTGACCCCATGTTTATGCCAGTGCCTGGCACTCACACACCCAGGAGCTCAAACTCCTGCCCCATGAGTGGAGTTGGGATGGTGACTCCCTGGGTGTGAAGCAGTGTTGAGGGGCTTCCTGTGGTGCAAGTAGCTGGGATAGAGCCTGTGATAGAAGTAGGTGTATGTACCCGGAGGTAAGAAGGACTGCTAATTTCTGACATGTGAAGCGGGAAGGTCTCCCAGGATGGGGGTCCCAAGTAGGATGAGGGTTATTTGTATGTATAAAATGGCACTGTCAGAGAATGAGAGAGAGAAGATTGAGACTGAATAATAACTGACATTTTCTAGGCAACCTCATCTACTCTGTAGCCCCCAGTATAATCTTCACTCAACTCTAGACCTGTTTACTCCATGGCCTACTGGACATTGTTATCCAGATTCCCTACAGGCACTTTACATTCAGCATTACCCAAATGACCTTATCATATCTCTGCATGGCACCTCCCCCCAACTTCCTTGCTGTCTCTCAGCTTATTCTTTCCACGATCTGGAACCATTACCATCCACCCAGTTGACCAATCCTGAAATCTTGGAAGAGCCTTGGCTACCACTTCCCTTCACCTTTACCTTTCATAAGACAACAAGACTTGTGGCCTTATCATCTCTCCCTTGGCTGAGCATTTTCCTAACTGGTTTCCTGCATCATCTTACTTTTTACCCCCTGGCCTGATTCTCCACACGGCAGCTGAAGGGAATCTTCATACAAGTCATGTCTGGTCTGTTCATGATGAATATAACATATTAATGTTATTAATGTCAGTTTTGTTGTTGTTTAATGGATATGGAGTTTCCTTGGTCTCTTGTTGATACTGTTGGCCTCCCTTCCTCTTCCTCTTCTCTTGGGGAAGAATGGCTTATTGGTTAACAGACTGAGAACAGGAACTTCATGAATCTAGCTTGGCCAGTAATTCTCCTTGTATTTGGAAGCAGATGGCTTCAGATGTATAGCCAAGAAGGTTCCCCCTTGAATTCTTTGCTTCTGTCTACAAGCCCCCAGGGCCAGTTGTCCAGCCAGGCTCTTGGCTGGGTGAGTAAGGACCTGTGGTTCAAGGATGCAATAGGAGCCCTGCTTTTTGGCTCTACATGTAAAGCCATCTCCTTCATCAGCTGACATTTATCTCCGTTTTCTGTTCTTTTTTCGTCTAAAAAAAGAGGTGTTAATTATTGGCCCCCTAAAACTCTAAGTCTATACAATGAAAAAAAGGAAAAATAAGAGAGAAACAACGGCAGATGCATCAGAATTCTGGATAGTAATATTGAAAGGTCTTTTAGCAGAAGAGGACCTGAAGAGGGGTACTGAGAAGGAAAGTTTTGGATAAATGGAAGAACCTGGAAAGAGTACCATCATGGAAACCAAGCCAGGCTGAGCTAACTTTCCAGTATGCTGTGTACCCTTAAATAAGCCCATAGATTTGGTAAAATGGAGTTTATGGCTGCTTTAAGCAAGGGGCAGATCATGGGAGTAGAAAGACTGTGGTTGACTTATGATGGATTGAGGAAGAAGTGGGCGGTGAGGTGGTGCAGTTGGTAGAGGTGTACAACTCTTTCTAAAATGTTGGCCAGGAATTGATGGAGATTGGATGGATGAGCAGATAAACACAGCTACAGGATAAGGGGAAGGGCTTTTTAAAGTGTAGGTTTATGTGCTCAGGTGAGGAAATATACTCTGGGTAAAGAGAGTTTGATATTTGAAGAAAGAGTGAGCAAACCCAAAGGTGAAGGGTCACTGTATTTATGGTAAGGGCTTAGGGTGGTAAGCTCTAGAGCCTTGGGAAGGAAGGAGATGGCTCTGTCTTAGAGACAGGAGGGAGGGATGAGTGCAAATGTAGGTTGGGGGGCAGTGGAAGGAATATGCAGAGTAATGTGGGCTCCTTGATTTTTTTCTGTGAGTTAATGAGCCACACATTCTATAATTAAACCAAATTTTACTTAGTGACTACCAGCCCATGTACTAAGCATTGGGGATACTGACAAATAAAATTTGGCCCCTGACCTCAAGGAGGTATGGATAAGGTATAATGGCAGCATAGTAGGAGTATGTGACTTGATTGGCCTCATTGAATCAGGGAAGGCTTCACAGAGGTGACAGTTAATGTTCCTCTTGAAGAACTTTGTGAGAAGGTGAAGGAGGAGTTCAGGAGTAAGGGGACTCTCCTGTGCTAAAGGGTAGATCAAAGTGTTGCATGCTTGAGGAGCACCCTGTGGTTTGATATGGCTGTAGTTTATGGTGAGAAGACAGTGGAAAAGTTGATGTTGGGCAGATGGTGTACAGACAAAGATTTTATTTATTTGTCAGAGAGAGAGAGAGCACAAGCAGGGGGAGCAGCAGGCAGAAGGAGAGGGAGAAGCAGGCTTCTGCTGAGCAAGGAGCCCGATGTGGGACTCGATCCCATGACCCTGGGACCATGACCTGAGCCCAAGGCAGACGCTCAACCACCTGAGCCACCCAGGTGTCCCTTTTACAGACAATAGTTAACCTAGCAGGCCTGAGACTGCTCTTTTTAGAAAGGGCTGCTTGTGAGGCACCTGAGTGGCTCAGTTAAGTGTCTGCCTTGAGCTCAGGTCATGATCCCAGGGTCCTGGGATCGAGTCCTGCATCCGGCTCCTTGCTCAGCAGGAAGCCTGCTTCTCCCTCTCTCTCTCTCTCTCTCTCTCTCTGTCTCTCATGAATAAATAAATAAAATCTTAAAAAAAAAAGAAAGGTCTGCTTGTAAGATGTGCCTCTGGGAACTTGAAAAGGTAAACAGTTCTCTACACTGATATGAACCTTTCTCTAAATGATAAGAGATAAGGCTTTCCACCTGGATAACTAGTACAAACAATGTACTTTATGCTGACTCTCTGCTTGCTTCCTGGGAGTTGGGAATTTCAGTACATGCCAGGCAGAAAGTGCCTATGTGACCCGTCTCCAAAAATAATCCTGGGCTGTGAATGAAAACGCTGCCTTTTCCTTTCACTGATTTTGCTTGGTATCCTTTTGTGGTCATAAATCTTAGCCTTGAGGATGACTATATACTTAGTCCTGGGAGTCCTCCTAGTGAATCACTGACCCTGGGGGTGGTTTTAGGGACACCAATACACCATATCAATCTAATAAAGGACAAAAGCCACATGTTCACAGATGGGCAGGGTCAGATCCTTATGCCTTAACAAGGACTTGGACTTTCTCCAGAGGATGAAGAGAAGTCAGGAAAGTTTTTTAAAAAAATCATTGTCCACAATAGCCAAACTGTGGAAAGAGCAGAGATGCCCTTCAACAGATGAGTGGATAAAGAAGATGTGGTCCATATATACAATGGAATATGACTCAGCCATCAGAAAGGATGAATATCCAACTTTTACATCCACGTGGACGGGACTGGAGGAGATGATGCTCAGTGAGTCAAGTCAAGCAGAGAAAGTCAATTATCACATGGTCTCACTTATTTGTGGAACATCAGGAACAGCAGGGAGGACATCAGGAGAAGGAAGGGAAAAATGAAGGGAGGGGAATCGGAGGGGGAGACGAACCAGGAGAGACTATGGACTCCGAGAAGCAAACTGAGGGTTTAGAAGGGAGGGGGTGGGGGTATGGGTTAGCCCAGTGATGGGTATTAAGGAGGGCACGTACTGCACAGAGCATTGGGTGTTATACGAAAGCAATGAATCGTGGATCACTGCATCAAAAACTAATGATGTACTGTATGGTGACTAACATAACATAATAAAATAAAATTTTAAAAAAATCACTGTAAAATTCACACAACATAAAAATTACTATCTTAACCATTTTAAAGTGTGCAGTTCAGTAGTATTAAGTACATTTATGTTGTGCGACCAATCTCCAGAATGCTTTCTGTCTTGCGAAACTGTAACACTTTCCCCATGAAATAACTCCCCAGCCCCTGGCACCCACCAATCTACTTCCTATTTCTATAAATTTGAGTACTCTAGGTTCCTCATAGAATTGGAATTATGCAGTATTTGTCCTTTTGTAAGTAGTGTCTTTCAGTTAACTTAATGTCTTCAAGGTTCATCCATGTTGTAGCATATGTCAGTATGTCCTTCCTTTTTAAGGCTGATTAATATTGCATAATATAGACACACTGCATTTTGTTCATCCATTCGTCAATAGACAGTTGGGCTGCTTCCACTTTTTGGTCATTGTGAATAATACTGCAATAAACATGAGTGTACAAATATCTCTTTGAGATCCTGCTTTCAGTCCTTTTGGGTATATACCCAGAAGTGGAATTGCTGGATCATATAGTAATTGTATGTTTAAGTTTTTTGAGAAACCGTCATGCTATTTTCTACAGTGGCTGTTTTGTATCATTTTACATTCCCACATACATAGAGCCAGAAAAGTTTTAAGCAGGGGGAGTGGTATGATCAGAGTTGTGATTTAGGGTTATCTCTATGGGGGCAGTGTGAAGAATGACCTGGAAGTGGGAAGAGTGGAGGCAGGGGGAAGAGCTACGAAGTGGTTCCACTCCACCAAGTAAGAGATGAAGGGGCCCCAACTAGGGTAGTAGCTATGGATGTGGAGACAGAACTGTTAAATAAGTATAATGGACCTAGAATTGGGCAACTGATAAGACTTGGGGGAACAGTGAGGGAAGGGGAAGTGTTAAGTCAGAAAGCCATATTTGTGGCTCATGTAGCATGGTGGAGCATGTGACCTCTTTCAGCCCAGGTTGTGGGCAGGTTATCTCCAAGCTACTGCTTCACTGCCTGGAGCCAATAGAGCAAATGCCCAGTCCATGGAGATACCAAGCCAAGGCAGCACACTCAAACAAATTGGCAGACAAGGGCACCTGAGGCAAGGCTCTGGCTTTCACATGGAAGCTGTGCCTGGCCAGCCTGGACAAGTTGCTCTGGCAACACTATTCTATTTCTAAGATGTGCAGCAATACCTGGAAAATGTCCTTCCTTTCTTCCTCCTAGTAGTCTAAATCATGGAGTATGCTGGGTGTAACTGTAGAAAGTCTTCTTTCTAGAACTGGCTGGGTTTTCTCTTTCCAGTCTTTGGGTCTGGCCACTCATAGCATCTTAGTAGACTACGCTCATCAGGAAGGGTGGCATTTGGCATTTGGAATCCAGTGGGCCTGGATTAAGGACGACTGCTGCTAATAGTCCAAAGTAGCAAGCAGTCCCTCAACCCCAGTCTGGGCGTACACCAGGAGGAAAGCCAGTCAGTGCAAACCTACTAGTGGATAAGGCTTAACTTGCCTGGGATTCCAGGAAGTGTAGAGGGAAGCCAACTGAGAACTGCAGGGATGTAGGCAATGATAACAGCAGAATTGTAAGGGAGAGTGGACAGAAGACTGGAAAAAATCCTTCTATTTTAGAATGTCTGAATTGGCCAGGTTAAACTCTTCCAGAGCCCATACAGAATAGGGACTTCTCCTGGGTGGACCACGTATTATTTCACATGGGAAGAGTTGGTGTGATCCAGCAGAAGAGGATCAGAGGACAGTCAGTGCTTAAGGGTAAAACCTTAGGCCACAGGAGATTGAGTTCTTCCATCAGTTTAGCAAACTTTAAATTTTTTTAAAGATTCTATTTTTAAGTAATCTCTACACCCAAAGTGGGGCTCGAACTTACAACCACAAGATCAAGAGTCTCACGCTTTACCAACTGAGCCAGCCAGGTGCCCTAGAAAACTTTAATTTTTATAGTTCATTAGCTCTATCATTTCAGAAGACCAACAATGATAAGGACAATATAATTGGGGGATAGAGGAAGAACTTGTTGGATTTCTTTCTTTCTTTTTTTTTTTAAGATTTTATGTATTTATTTGTCAGAGAGAGAGAGAGAGAGAGAGAGCACAAGCAGAGGGAGCAGCAGGCAGAGGGAGAAGAAGGCTCCTCACTGAGCAGGGAGCTTGATGCGGGGCCCTATCCCAGGACCCTGGGATCATGACCTGAGCTGAAGGCAGACGCTTCACCGACTGAGCCACCCAGGCGCCCCTGGAAGAATATTTTTTAAACCACTAAGAAATACATGATAGGATACTTCTTTGAATATAGATATTACTAATGTCTTCAATCCCGAGATTTAAATGCTATAGAGGTAACATTTTTATCCATTTTCTAATCAGTTGTAAAACTGGGTAACAAAACTGTTTCTCATCACCTAGTATATTATAAACCCCAAACTTGTTGGATTTCTTAGATGACTTAACTGGTGAAATGGATTCCTGAGTCACTTGAAAGAGCCAGAATTCCCCATGTGGGTGTACTTTTTCTAACAAAAGTTTAGTGGCCCTGTTCTAACAAAAGTAGTGGCATTTTTAAAAGGGAAAGTTTCAAGCTAGTGAGAGAGCAAACATGGTAGTAAGAACATATTTAAGTTATTTAATTTAAAATATATTTTAAAAATAATTGAAATTATGACTAATAACTTTGAGCTGTTGTTGTTTAATATTGGGCCAGGCAGCAGCACGACTCTGAGCAATATCAGGGACAGTGAGGGCACTAACAAATCTCTAGGAATTTTATATAATTTCTGAAATATTTATATAGTTAAAATTATACTCCTCAAAATTTAATTTAGGAAAGGCTCAGCATTATTATTTTTGGATCTGACAATGCTTCCCATAAAATTTATACAATATTAAATAAACCTAATTAGTTTAGTACTTCTCTTGTTAAAAGGTGAAAGAACAAATAAACTGTTTGGGCCTTCTGGGAAATCCCAGTGTCAGTTTTAGGTGTAAAAGATATTTCAGATTTGATCTGGGGAAGGCAAAATGTCAAATGTAATCAGGAGTTTTGAACATTTGATTAAGATTATGGGATAGTGAGAAATTTAATACTTGGTTATCTATTAAATCAAAGTGACAAAAAATTTAAAGTAAACATAGAAGATAACATGATTGTAAACACTCTTAGCTCCTTTAAAATTAAGGCCTTTTAAAAATAATTGAGGACATGATAAAGTCAACATAAAGAATAAGACATTAGTTTGATAAGACATAAAAACTTAGCTTTTTAGATCATGTTACCCTTAAAAATAAAATAGGCAGTTATTTTACCAGCAGAATGGATTTCGTTGGGAATAGCAGAGAATTGCAATTCAGGACACAAAAACAACAGCAAAACCAAGTCTGAGAACAAAGGAGAGGAACACTCTTTTATAGAAGAAAGGGAAACACATTGGGAGGGCTTGTCATTAAAAAAAGTCCATTTGAGTAAACTGCGACTTCTAAGTGTAGTGGCTTCTCATTGGCTGAGTTGTGAGAGCCTCTCATGGGCTTGGCTGTTGCCAGGCAAGGAGAAAATCTTCCTCCTGCTGGAGTAGTAAAATATAGGCTTCTTCCTGTTGGTTTTGCAAAGGGCGTGAAGGAGTGGTAGGGCATGAGAGCTCCCACTTCTGGCCTCCTGACTCCATTTTAGTGAGGTTTCCGTTCATTATTTTTCACAATAGATTACTGAGGAAAACTTTTTCATGTGTCTGTTGGCCATTTGGATGTCTTCTTTGGAAAAATGTCTGTTCATGTCTTCTGCCCATTTCTTGATTGGATTATTTGTTCTTTGGGTGTTGAGTTTGATAAGTTCTTTATAGATTTTGGATACTAGCCCTTTATCTGATATGTCATTTGCATCAGGCATCAGGGAAATCCAAATCAAAACCTCAATGAGATACCACCTCACACCAGTCAGAATGGCTAAAATTAACAAGTCAGGAAACGACAGATATTGGCAAGGATATGGAGAAAGGAGGACCCTCCTACACTGTTGGTAGGAATGCAAGCTGGTGCAGCCACTCTGGAAAATAGTATGGAGGTTCCTCAAAAAGTTGAAAATAGAGCTGCCGTACGACCCAGCAATTGCACTACTGGGTATTTACCGCAAAGATACAAATGTAGTGATCCGAAGGGGTATGTGCACCTCAATGTTTCTAGCAGCAATGTCCACAGTAGCCAAACTATGGAAAGAGCCAAGATGTCCATCAACAGACGAATGGATAAAGAAGATGTGGTCCATATACACAATGGAATATTATGCAGCCATCAAAAAACCCAAAATCTTGCCATTTGCCATGACGTGGATGGAACTAGAGGGTATTATGCTGAGCGAAATAAGTCAATCAGAGAAAGACATGTATCATATGACCTCACTGATATGAGGAATTCTTAATCTCAAGAAACAAACTGAGGGTTGCTGGAGTGGTGGGGGGTGGGAGGGATGGGGTGGCTGGGTGATAGACATTGGGGAGGGTATATGCTATGGTGAGCGCTGTGAATTCTGTAAGACTGCTGAATCACAGACCTGTATCTCTGAAACAAATAATACATTATATGTTTAAAAAAAAAAGAAGATAGTAGGAAGGGAAAAATAAAGGGGGGGAAATCGGAGGGGGAGATGAACCATGAGAGACGATGGACTCTGAGAAATAAACTGAAGGTTCTAGAGGGGAGGAGAGTGGGGGGATGGGTTAGCCTGGTGATGGGTATTAAAGAGGGCACATTCTGCACGGAGCACTGGGTGTTATACGCAAACAATGAATCATGGAACACTACATCAAAAATTAATGATGTAATGTATGGTGATTAGCATAACATAATAAAATAAAATAAAAAGATTACTGAGGAAAAAAGAAAGACCTTTAACCTTTTATTAGGAGCAGGCCAATGAGCCAAGAAAATCTTTTTTTTTTAAGATTCTACTTATTTATTGGGGGGTAGGGGCAGAGGAAGAGAGAGAATCCACACTGAGCGCAGAGCCCAACATGAAGCTCAATCTCACGACCCTGAGATAACGACCTCAGCCAAAATCAAGAGTCGGATGCTCAACCAACTGAGCCACCCACGCACCCCAAGAAAATCTTGTTATTTTAACAGAGAGAAAGCCAAATTTTAGTTTTGTATCAGTACTATACTTGACACTAGAACTCTTTTTGAAAATATTATAATCTCATTAAACTTAGTAGATTTTGACCACAACAAATAAAATTTCTTTTCTGTAAACATTTTATAATTTTAAAAATATCCATTTACATTTCATCTTGCAAGACTTTTGGAACCACTGGTTAATTTAGGACAAAACTTTATTTACAAAAATATATTATTTATATATAATATATTTATATTTATAAAAATATAACAAATATATATTTATATAACAAAAATATATTTGGATACCTTGCATACAAACTTGTTCTCCTTTGCCATTGATTACTTTTAGTAGTCTCATTTATACATACTGATTATAATTTTTAACTATTAGTAACTTCTATTTTACAGAGAAAACTAGGAGGTAGATCATTTTGAACTGTTTGTCATATACCAGCATTTTGCAGTAGACTAGTAAAGCTTATGAATATATATCTCATAAAATTTTATAGTTACATACTTTTTTATAATATAATTTTTCAGTGTGGACAAATGAAGACATTTATTAACAAATCTATCTACAGACTCTGTACTATAAAAAATAAGCAGCAAAAAGTATATAAACTTAAACTTAGGCTTAGTAACTAATGTTTCAGTATTTTATCTTACTTTGAAATGATCTAGGTATTTAGCAAATATCTGTTAATTTAGCATGAATCTAAGGTTTTAAATTTCCAAAAAGATCTTGGAAACTGTCTTTAAGCTGACATATTATAAAACATAATTACTGTTGAAATAGAGTTTGTCAGAATAATGACTCAGTTTGATTAAAAGCAAATGTATATTTTTTTAATCTTAAACACCTAGTAGATGTAATACTAGCTTATTGTGCTAGTAAACCCATTAAGTTTAGGAAGATTATACTCAAGTAGAATAAAAATATGTGCTTATAGTAAGGTTGATAACTCATGAGACATAACTGTTCTTATTAAACTAGGAATATTAAACTAGTCTTATTTGCCAAAGATTTAGCTAAATGTTTTGAACTTGAACTTTTAAAATATTTGGGTTAATTTTTGTAAGAATACTGGTTTTTTACACTCAAAGTTTAGAATTTATTTAATTTATGAAAGTCTTAGGAATATTTAATTTGTGTAAGTGCTTATTTATCTCTAAGTCATTTGGAATAGAGGGTAAGGGACTTTGTAAGTGAATTTGGTATACTTTCTAGAGACAGGAAAATATTACACATATATAACATACATATATACATAAACATACAGATAGGTACAAAAAGAGAGATTTCATGGCTTTAATTCTAACTTTTCAGCCATGAGTCAGTTATAAACACACAACCACAAAACTCACTGGTTTTATAAGTGTTGGCTCTCATCTTTGCCCCACTTAATTTTTTTTTGAGAGTTGTGTTTGTGGCAGATGGGAGAAACTGAGGTTACCTGCTCAACATGAAGGCTAAAGCTTCCTACTAATATTTGTAGAGGGAGCTTTTAAGAAATGTTTTTGTCCTGATAGTAATCTTATGGAGACTGTAGACTAAGTTTGGAGTGACGGACCAAGGAGAAACAGCCCTTGGGGTGTCTCTAAGATTTGTCTACCTGGATAAAATATCCAGAGCATTCAAATTGGGTTTTTTGGCTTCAAATGGTTGCTTTTGGGATCCCCGAGATCCTGGAGATCCAGGGGCCTAAAGGACCACATAGTGGTGCTAGGCACAGATAATTTGGGATATTGGGAAGCAATAGTAGCTTCAGGGGAAAGTTGACAAGGAAAAAGGAATGAAGAAGTCACAAGAATGAGTGTAGACAGCTCTTTCATAATGTTTGGCTGTTGTGGGGGTGGAAACTGAGGTTGAGAAGGGCCTGTTTGTTTGTTTGTTTGCGACGTTTAAGTAATGAACTCTTGCTCTGCTTCCACCCCAGTTCCATCCCCACTTAGTGATGGAAGTGTAGAGCTGGCTGTATGGTCAGACTGAACCCCGGGAGGGAATTGAAGTTCTATCTTGATTGCCATTTTTTTTTAAGATTTTATTTATTTGACAGAGAGAGAGAGAGAGAGGGAACCCAAGCAGGGGGAGTGGGAGAGGGAGAAGTAGACTCCTCGCTGAGCAAGGAGCCTGACACAGGCCTTGATCCCAGGACCCTGGGGTCATGATCTGAGCAGAAGGCAGATGCTTAACCCACTGAGCCACCCAGGCGCCCTTTGATTGCTATTTATGAGGGGCAAAGGGACCCTCACCCCAGATTGTTCATCTGTAAAAAGGGGATGAAAATGCGATTGCCTCGTAATAATAGCTGTGATTACTTAGCAATAAAGGACAAATTACAACTAACTGTGAAAATAAAGCTGCCACAACAATACGTATGTGCCTGCTTCTGCGCGTGCTGAGCTCCTACACATTTCAGCATGTGTGCATCCGCGTGCACCGCCATTTCCTGCAGCCAAGAGCTCCGGCCACGGTGCCAGCTGGGAAATGTGACCATCAATAAGGAAAATGGCTGCCCTGGGCAAGATGGATCTTGGCATGGTTTAAGCTGCAGTCTTGTCCGCACCATCCACCAGATGGCGCGCGAGGATCACAAATGGGCCGAGTCACACATTTCTGGTCTGGCTGGGAGGTTTTGGGGGGTTGGTGACCCATTGTGGGGTCACCAGCCTCTTTGAAAATTAGTGAGCATAATGGCACTGTTTCCCTTTTGTCACCCTCACCCAGCCCGCCAGGGGAGCCTAGGGGAGAAGCTCCTTCTGAGAGAGCTGGGCCCCTGTGGGGCTGCTTAAGTCTTCTGAGCACCAGGGCCTGGGGAGAAAACCAGATGGCTTGAGGCTTTTTAGGCAGGACAGACAGACTGGGACAGGAATGCCACTGTTTGTTTCCAGCTAGAAGACTGTCTTTTAAAACCTCATTGAAGTCATCATGTGTTCTCAGAGTTTTTGTCAAGTGGGAGGGGGAGCAGTGGTAGTGGGATTCTCCCAAAGACGAGAAAGGCTGGTCTCCGTGTGGTGGGGGGCATGCTGGGCTCTCCTCTTCCCCATCTTCTGGAAGAGGAGCCCACTATGGCCACAGGAGGTGACATCAGCAGGCAGTGGGTAAAGAAGGACTGGTCCCAAAGCACTTGCTCCATAAGGATATTTATTCTTCCTCAGCACCTTGGCTGGTTCTGAAGAGAAGAATGTGACTTCCAAGGTGGGAGAGACCTGGCAGGAGAAGCCCACAGCCCTGAGAGGTGGCCAGGGAGACCCAGCTGCACCCTCCCAGCAGCCTGCAGCCCCCAGGACCCCAGAGCCACAGAGCAGCCCCAGAAGACCTGAGCAGCTTGTAGAACTGGACAGCCAGGCCAGCAGGTAAGGGTTATGCTGTGCTGGGCCACTGCTACAGCCCAGGTTTTTTTGATGGGCCACCATGCAGAACAAACCATAACATGTTAGGCAAATCTGTTACTTTCTGCAGGTGTGAGTGGCTGGGAGGTAGTGGGAAGGTGACCAGCAATGAATGCCCCAGGGGTAGGTCTTCATGGGCTTCAGTCTGGAGCTATAGCATCCAGTCTGTTAGACCAAGCCTGGAACAGAGAAAGTGCACAGAGTATCATATTTTCTGGCAGCCCTTTGGAGCATGAAAACCTGGGTCAGGAGAGGATATGGAATGCCTTTGCCATTAACGGAGGTGGAAGGTCTCTTGAGGAAGGTGTGTCCTGGTGTGGATGGGAGCTCCCCAGAGATAAATGATGTTGGATGAACTCTTCCACTGCCACCACTGCCAGCCAGGGTGGCCTTGCATGGCAACATTTGGGTGCTCCCTTTGCTCTCTGGAGATCTTTCCCCAAGGTGGCCACGAGTTTAGAAATAACCAAGAGCTATGGCCCTAGAGACAGTATATAAGTATCTCCTGTGAGCCAGTTGTAGGTAGCAGCCACATACACATTGAACAAGAAGGCAAGCGCCCTGCCCGCTCACCCTCAGGGAGCACATGGTGCACCAACGAATAAACACTATAGCAATAATACCATAATGATAACCACTAGCATTTGCTGTGTACTAAAAATGTACAGGCACTGTTTTTGTGCTTTGTGTGTACTCACTTGATTTTCACACCAACCATATGGGGGGGTACTATTATTATCTCAGATCTACAGAACAGAAACTGAAGCAGAGGAAGGTTGAATAGCTTGCCAGTAGTCATTCAGCCAGGCAGTGGCCTAACGGGGATTAGAAAGCAGAGTCCAGAGCCTGTACTACTTATCACTGTGCTGTATCTGTTGCCTCTCCATTTGTGATAAGCCCAGAAAAGAAGGAAACTGGGTCCTCTAATGGAGAGAGACCAGGACAGGGGGTATTGTAGCTAGGATGGTCAGGGAAAGCTTTTCTGCTAAGAAGGGGACAGTGTAGTTGAAACCTGAAGCACAAGGAGGTGCCAGACTGGAAGAGAACCTGGGAAGACACAAGTGGGCAGCATGTACAAAGACCAAGACGGGAGAGGGAGTTGAGGAGAAGAGATTGAAAGAAGGGCTCTGTGGTTGAAGGGTAGGAAGTGAGGTGAGGAGGGGGAAGGAGACCAGGTGGGCAGGGCCAGGGCTGGGCCTTGTAGACTAGAAGGAGATGGGATGTTACCTGACCAGGGATAGGAGCCCTCCTGGTGGAGGTCTGTGATTGCTCACGTTGCAGTCCTAGAAGGATCCCCATGGGATATTTTCTTCCCTTGCCCCCTCAGTTCTACTGCCCCTTCAACTCTTGTGCTGGGTGTGGACCAGGATGCCAGACACTTGCTAGTTGTTCCTTCCTCTTGCAGTCAGTTTCTTCTCACTCTCTGGCTTTGTATTTTATCCCCTATCTGTCTTTCCAGTTTCCCGTGGGGCCTCCCCTCCCAGGTAGTCCATCTCCTCCAGTTTCCATGGTTCATTCCTATATCATAAGGTGACATAGGAATAGGCACAGGATGACTGGGTACATGGAAACAGGGTACTTCACCCAGCCTCGGGTGAGAGAGCAGGTACTCCAGAAGGGCTTCCCAGAGGAGAAGGTGGCGTTATGGGCAAAGACATGAGAAAGTCCGTCAGTATGCCTAGAGATTCGGGTATATATGACAAAGTTTGAGAAGATGAGACT
This sequence comes from Zalophus californianus, assembly GCF_009762305.2. NCBI lineage: Eukaryota > Metazoa > Chordata > Mammalia > Carnivora > Otariidae > Zalophus > Zalophus californianus. The sequence goes on along the minus strand of NC_045612.1, from coordinate 2,559,843 downwards.
GGGGATCTAGGCAAATGCAAGATCATGATTGTTTTCCTCCTTCCCCACTCTTAAACTAGTTGTGTACTTGGGCACTGGATTCTCTAGCAAGGGAGCGATGCCCCAGAGCCCGGGCCAGGTGGAAGCAGCCACATTCAGAGGTTGGTCTGAGCAGCAACATGTTGGAAAGAAGCCAAATTTAGCCCACGACAGTATGTGCCCATAGAGCTGTCCCAAGGCCACTGGAGAGTGGGTATTTGTGAAGTGAATGGCACACAGTTGGGGGGGGCAGTGGTGGTGCCCAGCAGCATGCCCTGACCTACAGCGGGCAGAATGAGAGCAAGTAAGGGCCTGGTCAGAGAAAAAACTTGTGAGCCAGCTAGGAGGTCAGATTCCAGGCCAACGGCTACGTGTGCAGCCAAGTGGTGGATATTCAGAAAAACCATCATACGTGTCAGTTTCTTGCCTCTGCTCATGTCAGATGCCTTCCAAAAATGAGGTGCATCCAAGTCTCTTCTTTGGTGCTGCCTAAATTTATTTGTTCCTCTCTCCCTTGGTGTTGGAAGGGGCTGTCCCATCCAGCAAGGAGGTGAGCTGGACTGTGTCTGTCAAGGCCCTGGTAGCTCCCATGCTCTCCTCAGACCAAGTGAGTCACAGGCCAAGGCCTTTGGCTGTAATGGGGAAGGATACTCTAAAATTAAAGTCTTACCACTGACTCACAGTGTTCCCTAGTCACTTCACCTGGGTCTTCTTATTTGTAAAGTAAGTGGTTCCACCCACTGATCTCAGGAACCTTGTAAAACACAAGGTCAGTGATTTGCATGGGTTGTTTAAAAACATTGGCATATTTTTAAACTCCTTGAAGTGGCAGTCTCAGGAGTAGGCTCCCCAAACCCTGTTTGATGCTGGAAGATGTCAGCTCTCAATGTTTACACACTCACCCCTCCATTTACTTCCTTCAGAGTGAGAAACCCCTCGAGTTGTATGGTCACTGTTACCGTCGCTGCCTCTACTGAGCAGCCTCATGTTTACATCCCAGCCTCCCCAAGTGAATTGGACTCCAGTTCAACCAGGTAAGAAGAGACACCCTGGGAAGTGTTCTCTGAGCTATATCCTCCCTAGAGCTAAAGGACTTGGTTTTTATCTCATGTCACTTCCCTGATGTTAGCTCTAGTACCACCCCCAACTCCCAGCATCCCATTGGTCAACAGGCCACATAATGTAGCCCAAATCTCCCCAACATAAAGTCCTGTTTGTAGGCCTGGACAGAGTCTTATCATATCCCCAGTGAGAAGCTGAGGTGGCACTTCCTGGTGCTTTGCCATCTGTAATACCCTGCTAATAATATCTTTTGAGGAACATGTGTGGGAAGGCCAGAGAAAGCCCACTGAGGCCAGGGCCCATGTCCGTCTCTCTCCCATTACATTGCAGGGAGGCTGAGGAGGTGGAGGGGGGCCAGGGAAATCAGAGGGCCCTCTGATAACATCAAGCCAGGTTGATAAAGGCCAAATTCAGGGCCATGGTGAGCCCAACATGAGGCAGACTTCCAGTGTTGCCAGGGACCTATCTAGGATGGAGAAGGGAGAGATTAGATTGTTGGTGGAGATTCACACAGAGTGGCAAGGACCAACAGTCTATGTCTGCAGCTTGAAGGCTATCCTGGGCCAGATGAAAGGGAAAGAAAATGCAGTCAGAGAGGATGGAAAGTTCACTGTACTGGAGTCTGGGGAGGTGGGGGACAAGCCTCCCATAGCGTAGAGATCTACGTGAAGAAGGAAAGCATATTGACATTGGCTCCAGGGAACCTTTTTCTAGGGTTCTCAAATCTGCACATAGCAGGCTTCAATTTCAGCCCAGTCCACGGTGTGCTCAGTGGGCAGCAGCTCCTGTTTGCCATTTTCCTTGCCTGGTGGTAGCTAGAACCCATCAGCACTTCTACTCCCGGGCTTTACCATGAGTTCCTTTACTTCCTTCAAACCATGTGGGAACCCTCCTAGCCCTGGACCCCTCCTTTTGGCCAGGCCCAGTCCCCTGGAATCTTTCAGTATACCTCTTTCTGTTCTACTGTGCTCCTTCTACAGCAAAGGGATTCTCTTTGTGAAGGAATACATGAATGCTAGTGAGGTATCCTCCGGGAAGCCAGTGTCTTCATGCTACAGCAGGTAAGAGCAAGTCCCAGATCCTTCCATGATCCTGGATCTCCAGTGCCTCGTCCGGGGCTTGGCCCAGAGTTGTTTCTGTATAATCATTTATTGAATGGGTGAATGATCTAATTGCCCACAGACATGATTTATGAATTTCAAGCTGTTCTACCTAAGTCAGTGCTTTTGTGTTCCCCCTCTATTGTTAGTTCATCCTACCCCCCACTTCCAGTGCCATCCCTTTCTGCCTAGCTTTGTTTGTTGGTAGACAAGCTTTCTTTAGTAAAATTCTGAGAGCTTTGCTCTTTACAGAGCTGACAAGGCCCTTAGGGACTTTTTACCTAGTTAATTCCATCATGTTTCAGAGCACAGGGCTCCTCTCTTAAGCTCCCATGCTCTTTCCAGCATGCCAGGGTGCCTCATGTTTGACTGCACACATTGAACACACGTTTGACTGCAGATCCTGATATATGCGTAACTTTTCAGTCATCATCTCTTCATCTGGTTGCTTTGTGATGCCACATGGAAAGATACCTTCATGCCACCTCAGTTAAAAAGTAATGTGCACCGGGACAGCATTCCTCTGGGAATGTTTTTTTTATGACACATCATCTCACCGCTAGGATGAGGATTTTAGTAACAGAGAGGAACACCCTGGCCTTACTTCGGGATTGGGCCTCTGGGGATTCTGAACCAGCTTTCACTGGTACTGTGGAATAATGACCATAGGTGTCAAGTACAAGCCCCAGTTTGACCCCATTGGTTGGGTCATTTTTGATGTTCAGTCTTCCTGAGCCCAGTTTCTTCATCTGTAATTCCTTAGGGTGGTTTTTGTCAATAACTTTATTGAGATACAACTCACATATCATAAAATTCACTCTTTAAAGTATATAATTCAGTGGTGTTTAGTACATTCACCATGTTTGCAACCATCACCACCATCCAATTCCAGAACTTTTTCACCACCCCAAAAGGAAACCCCATACCCATTAGCAACCCCCCACACCATCAGCCATAGGCTGTGGCCACCACTGATCTATTTTCCATCTCTATGGCTTTTTTTTTTTTTCAGGGAGCTGTCCTTGCCATCTAGCATTTGCGTCTATGAGTGTTACTTGATTGTACTCTATCTCCTGGTTTTTCTCCTCCCATTCCCACCACTCTGTTAAATTTAATTCTTACACAGTCTGACAATTAAATGTATTTTAAAATTGAATTTTACATTCAGTTAAGATGTTATATCTTATGAAAAAAGCAGTAGAGTTTCTATATTGGAGGATTGTACAGTCTAGTGTGATTTCTCCTTTCACTTTACCTTCCAGGAAGCTTAGAGATAAACTTAATGTCAGAAAAAAAAAAAAACAAAAAAACAGAACCTGGGCGGTATCACTAACGTGTGTCCCATGACTTGTAGCTAGTCACATTTTCCTGGCAATGGGATTTTATTTTTTTAACCATTTGTATTTATTATCAAAAGTCATACTACTGAAAAATGAAGATACAAAAATTTAAAAAAAAAACTTCACCTCAATCCCCCCTGTAACTCACGCACAGGTGATATGTTAGAATGTTTCCTTCTTTTATTTGTTCCCATTCCTAATGTCTGATTTCTGCTGCGAGTGGGCTCCTGGTGACTGTCACATTGTAACGCAGACACGTATGTGGGGAGAAAAGCCCTGATCCCATCCTACTGATCAGTGAATCTTGTCATCTTCCTCAGCATGGCAGGTATTCTCTGCCCCCCCCCCCCGATTGGAAAGGCTCTTCTCCAAGAGAATTATGCCTCTCTGGCATGAAGTTCAAAGCTTTCCCTGCCACTCAGCATAACAGATGATGGTGGGTCATGCAGAATCATGTCTCGGCTTGTGGCCACAAGGTTAATATTAGCAAAACATTTCCACTCATGACCGTGGTAGTCATCTTGCTCCCATCATACTCTCTGCAGTATTAGAAGCACTGAGGACTCATGTGACATGGAGAAGAAACCTGCATGTGACAGCTCTCTGTACTCTAAGAGGTAAGTCTACTATCTTACCAGGGAGCTCTCAGGTCTACAGAGAAGAAACAGCTGAGGGACATTTCCACACAGAGTCCATTTGCTTTTGTCTTGTGCTTGGCTGCTTCTGATCCACTTGCAGATCTGTCACACCACTACTTGGATGATGCTTCCCTTATTGGGATGTTACACTTGTGGCAACCTTTGAACCCAGCTAAGACCAGAAGGCAAACTCAGAGGGCTACTAAGAAGGGAAATGGTGGTGTCTGAAAGCCCAGGGAGCTCATGTCAGCAGGAGAGGCCTTGGGATTAGAATGTAAATGATCACTTAATAAACCTGCACATATGACCAGAAAGAAAAAAAAAAAAAAAACCTGAACTACAAAAGAGAGTGGTGGGTGGAAAGTTAAGAAAAGTGGGTTGCGATCATCAAGAAACCAGAGAGAGCCATTCATTTGAATTGAATGAGGCTGCCATTCAGCAGTTTCAAAAGCTGTCACTACATGACAGTGGTCACAGGATGGTCTTAATGATAAAGAAGTCCTGTTTCAAAATTCTTGAAACAGAAGAGAAAGGAGTCTTGGAGATGGAGTTCACTGGGGTCACAGTGGAGGAAACAAGCCTGGAAAGAATAAATAATATGTCTTATGTTACACAATGAGTTAGTGGCAGAGCCAGGACTAAACCCCGGGTCCCTGACTACTCCGAGGTCAGGGATGTTTCTACTGTATTATCTGACTAACTGTGAGCTGAAACTGGTGATGGTAAAATACATGGGGGAGGGGAGAACAGGGCTTTGATAAAGGCAGGAGTCTTTAACAACCCTGTCAAGAGACTGAGCCCTGGGCCAGCAGCATGATGGAGGGACCAAACCTGAGATGCTCATGGTAATTCTGAGCCTTTGAAGGGAGGAGCCTATGTGGCTCCAGGTTGGTAGCACCACCCCTAGCTCCTGTCAAAAGCATACTCAAATCTCTGGAAGAAAGCACTCACAATTTACACCTGAAGGATCAGGGCAGGCCGGCACTTTCAGCAGGTTGTCTCTGAGGAGGAAAAGCAGGGGTGACTCTCAGGAACAAAGGCAGGGATCCTCAAAGTGGGGAGATACTCAGCCCAGAAGTTAGAATCTAGAACTTCAACATGAGGTCCCAGCAGGCTCTACAGCCATACTGTCTTTGTGATGGTCCTTGGAGTATCATGGGGCAGGGTGGGTTCAAGAGTGTAGGGTCTGAGAGGCAAGGTTTACTGGTCCCAGGCATGAAGAGAAGGGTCATCAAGACAGGGGGCCAGGTAGGGCATACAAGAGTATGTCTCCTGTAGAAGAAGACATGGGTCTTCCTGTTCTAGAGGGGGGTAGTACCCCCAATATGCTAGGCAAAGGGTCAGGGAGAGGCAAGCTGCCGGGAACAAGAATCATACCAGGAGGTCTTGTGGTCCCCATATGATTTGCAAGTAGGGTGAAGCTACATGACCAATTTCTGGAAATATCATGAGGGTCTACAGTGGGCTGAGACCCAATCCAGCCCAGGGATATGCAACCAATTGCACACTACAGAAAAAGATGGCAGGCTGAGAATCTGGGCATTTAGGCCTGGCTGTGTCAAACCAGAAGGTCTGACTGCATCACATCAGTAGTCTGCATGTCAGCCTGACTGCCAAGTTCTTGTTTTTCATCTCACAGAACAAGTGGAAGGATCTGTACTTACTGCAACCAGGAGATCAGAGACTGTCCAAAGATTACCCTAGAGCATCTTGGCATCTGCTGCCATGACTATTGCTTTAAGGTAAGGAAGAAGGGTGGTGCTGCTAACATGGTCCAGAGTTAGGGAGCCTCATGGATCAGAGTGTAAAGAAGGCTTGATCTCTGTGTGATTGTGCTGCATGTCAGAGGCTTGGCAGGACTGGGAGCTGAATAAGCAGAAGGCTCAGCCCAGGGCAGGCTTGGAAATCATTGGAGACCCAGACCCCTGGGGACTCATGACTTCTCTTATTCAAGACTGTCTGCAGGAAGGCCTGCTGCAGAGAGCTGGCCACTCTTGTCCTTTAGGTGTCCACGAGAGTGACAGGTATAAGAGTCATGAGGAAAGCAGAGCTACACTCCTGTAAATAGCCTTCCCTTTTATTAGATTTTCATATCACCTTCTTTGGACCTTAAACATCACAACTAAAGTCCCACAGCTCTCCTGTAACAGCAATGACTTACTTTGTGTATGATCCCAGGTTGAATACCCTATGTGGACTACCTCACTATATCCTCATGGTAGCCTGCCACTGTGCCTATTTTGTATATGAAGAAATAGAGGCTCAGAGAGCCTCAGTAACTTGCCCAAGCTCACCTGGCTAATAAGTAGTGGATTTAGGGCTCAAACCCAGGCCCATTTCTGAAACCTGGGCTCCTAACTACTATGTGATCATCCTACCTGGTAGTTTGTGTGAGTTTTTTTGTTCGTTTGAGGTTTGTCTCGGTTTTCTAACTCTTTTTTATTGTCTGCTTCAAAGTCCAGGATGTGCCATCAGCTCAGTGTCTGCTCAGGTGCACCCTCCACACTCCACCCATTTATGTTGCTTCATTTGCATGTTGACCTCTAGCTTGCTTTCTCTTTCAGTGTGGGATTTGCAGTAAACCAATGGGTGAGCTCCTGGATCAGATCTTCATTCACCGTGACACCATCCATTGTGGGAAATGCTATGAGAAGCTCTTCTAGGTGGGTGCCAAGTAGCCAGGAAACTTATTAGGGAGAAGAAATGTGCCCTGGTCTCCCCCTGAGTCTCAATCCAGGATACTGTTATCTCTCTTAACCCTTGTGTTTAGGGAAGCCCTATGAGACTTTGAAGTTTTAGGTATAGCACAGATAAAGACCCTCCCCCACAGACACTTCTAAGTTGCAGGGGTCATGGTCTCTTCCTCTCAAGAAACACCTTCCATGTACCACCTCAGGTGAGCCCTCCAGCTGTCTTGGGATGCTGGCCAGGCCTGTGTTGTTAGCCTCATTTGAGGACAAGCAAATAAAGCCCTAAAAAGGAAAAGGGCCTGGGGAAACACCTAGCTAGTGGATGACAGGATCTAACCCAGGACTTCGAATTCAAATCCAGAGCTCTTTGCTACATTCCCTTGGACCACCTCCACAATTGCTTGTATAGCATCAGATCAGGACTCAAAACCAAAGTGTTCAATAAAACAAGATACAGGTGGGGGGCCAGTAGCAGGTAAAGGCCAGGATGAGGGGGCATGTGTGGGAGGGGATGGTGCCATCCTGGGGCCGGCCTGACCAGGAAGGGCTACTTGGGCACCTTTGGACTGCATTTTCAATACTGCTTGAAGACAGTTTTGCATGCTAAAAGCCAGCAGAATTGACCCCAGTGTGTGAACTGCATGGGGCCTGGTGCCCAGAGGACACTGCCTTTCCAGATCTTGGCAGCCCCTCCTCCTTAGCACCTCCTCAGCTAGAAGCACGGAGCAGAATATCTACCTTGAAGGCAATGGGAATGGGTAGCAATCAGGCTCTCCGCCAGCTACATGCCTGTTCTGCCTCCTCTCTAGAAGACACATTAATCTGGACTATTACTCCTAATGCCTGGAAACATCAACCCCAAGAACCTCTGACTGGTTATTGGATTGGATGTGTATTTCCAGTCTCATAGCTACTACTATTTTCTTTTAGTTCTTCCAGGCTGAGAAGAAGCTGATGACTCCTGGACAAGTTTGGCTGTCCCCAGTTGCCCCAAGTTGCTGGCTTCTCTTCCCTTACTTTATCCCTCCCCATTTGACTTCGTCATGCTTTTGCCCCTCTCAAGTTGAACTGCTTACATCCAGTAGAGTATCTTAATGATGCTCTGATAATTACTTGTGTTTGTAGCTTTTTATAACTTAAGAAAGCACTTTATGTCCATGATCTTATTTCAGGCTCAAGAAAAAAGTATTGAACAAGAATTTAATCTTAGCTTTCCTAAGACAGGTTGGCCTCCTGATGAGTTTAGGTGGTCTGGTACAATAGGCAGGAGCATGGGTTTCAGTGTGTCTTGACTTTTGGGACAGAGAGCAAACCCACATTCTAGGTCACAGCTCTAAGTGTAGCTTTGGGACTTGAAAGCAGGAGATCCCCTAAAGCTTCTGAGTGGCCAGGTTGAAGACTTGATGATGTCTGGTGGGTAAATTGCAGACATTGAATGCTAGGGATTGGTATAGGCTAATATTTGGCTTGTCTATATATATATTTAACTTTCCATACACGTTTCAAAGTAGTTAGTTGCTTTTGATTGAATTATATAGCAGATTTTAATTATCTTCTTCCCACTTTTCACTATATTTGAGGTTGTTGTTTTTTTTCTTTCCTGCAGGCATGTGGGCATGTATTAGAGAGTCACACAGTTAAGTTTAAATTCTATAGGATGTGATTCTTAGGAGGCCACCGACCAAAGAAACATCTGTGTCTGAATTTTGATAGTTGATTAATACCTTTGCCCTCAATTCCCAATAGTTACAGGAAAATCTTCTAAAGTAGGTTTTAGGGTTGTATAGACTCCAGCAGGATTAAAAGGGGAGAAAAGCAGTTAACATTTCTCAAGGCCTTACTACATATCAGGCATTATCACAAAGTGATGGCATTAATTCCTGTACTAATCCTATGCAGAGGGTATTCTTGTCCCCAGTTTACAGATGAAGATCTGGAGGCTCAGAAGGTGGTCATTGCATTATGTGGAATCATTGCTGCTTCTCTCCAGAACCCATGTTCTCTTCAGTAACAGTAACAGTAACAGTAACAGTAACCACAATACCAAGCATTGATTTAGTGGTGACTGTACTGTATCAAGCACTGTGCAGAGGTTACCTCATTTTACCAGGTGACACTGCCCTCCTCAGGCCTCCCCTGAGGCGTACTCTTCTTACAAAGAGATGAAGGTATTAAATCATGCTTCTCCTCTGAGCATCCTAGGTCTCTCCCTATAAAGTACCACAAATGCCAACTGACCGCCTTCCCTCTCCTCCCCTTTCCATGAAAAAAATTCTGAACTAAGATGCTCTTCTGAACTCGGATTTCTCTGCTGGGTAGAGATCTGACTCACAGACCTTCCCAAAGAAGAGCTTGTCAACCCAGGGAAACCCCAGTAAGCTAGCTGATCTGAGTCCAGGGCCTTCAGTAACTTATTTTTCGCTACAGACTGTTCCAAGATAGCAGCAACTACTGGGGTCCCAAGTACCTGGAACACAGAAACCTGTTGGCTGTCTAAACAGATTGCAGGCCCATCCATGCAGTCAGCTGATACTCTGCTCAGGTTCGACTAACCTCCTCTGCCTTTGGGACCAGCATCACTGTGTTAAGGTCCTTGAGAGAAAGAACAACCTGAGAGTTTTTCTGAAGAAAGATGAGGGTCTCTTCTCTTGATTTAGTTAGAAAATGTATCCATCTCTCTCCAGTTTGTGAGTCCTATGCACATTGGGTGGTGGATTTGTCTTCCCACCAAATGATCAGAGAGGAACACTCCATTTATTTGCATAGATGTGCATTAGATTTGCTCTGGAGGGGAAAAGTGGTAAAATATGTCATGCACCCATACTAAATGTGAGCTGGTATTCCTCAAGTATAGCCCACAGCATGGAACTCAGCACATGGGAGACACTGATATGTAGGTATCAGTATCTGCTGAATGAATGAGTAAAAGGGAAAAAAAGGCTGCTCCTTAGTGTGGGAGGTACCAACCCTGAATCAGTATAGGCCTAGTTGATGGCGTACAGGATAAAAAGGTCCAAGATAGGCTGACTTCTCCACCTTTGAGATACACTCTGCCTTTAAAGGGGTTTTAGAATCAATATGCAAGAAATTGATAGAAAGCTTGTAAGATCAATATTGATTTCTATTCAGAACAGCCTCTTTCATGTCTAAAAAGGCACAGAATTCTGCAGACTTAAGAGAGGTGGTTGCATTATACTTTTGCTTCTTTTTAATTGTCTAGTTTTTTAATCACATTTGCTTAACCCAGATTAATGTACACAATTATAATAAATGTTGAAGTATTAGATGTGTCAATGTTGTCAATGTTAAGGTTTCCTTTTTTTAAGTGTAATAACTTGGTGTATTTGCCTGTGTATTTTCTCCTATTACCTGAAGCCACTCTTTTTTTTTTTTAAAGATTTTATTTATTTATTTATTTATTTATTTATTTATTTATTTGAGAAAGAGAGAGTGATCAAGAGAGGCAGCACAAGCTGGTGAGGAGGAGGCAGAGGGAGAAGCAAATTCCCCTCTGAGCAGGGAGCCCGATGTGGGGCTCCATCTCAGGACCCAGGGATCATGACCTGAGCTGAAGGCAGTTGCTTAACTGACTGAGCCACTCAGGTGCCCCTAAAGCCATTATTTACAAAAGCAAATAAATACTTTAAGAAGTAGCAAATATAGAGAGAAGAAAATAGCAGAATCTAGAAATCATGCATGCAAGGAAGTGTGGGATTCTAGACCAGTCAGGTCTTAATAAAGAATATTTCATTCTTTTGTGTCCATCCTGCTCTTCATTACCATTGCAGACAGATGGCCATCTAGTCTTTATCACACACTTGCAATGACCAGCTCAGTCCCGTACAAGCCCATTCTGTCTGTGGACAGGTCCAGTTTCAGAAAATGCATTCTTCAGTTGAGTTAGAATCTGTTTCCCTTTAACTATTGCCTACTGGTAATCTGTCAGCCCTCTCCTAAATGCCAACCCCTAAATTAGATGATGATGCTTATTGGGTTCTCCCTTCATCAACTCTTCTCCCATTTAAAAACCCCTGACCCCATCAACTCTTCTTTGACAGTAATTCTAAATATATGTATCTCTCAAACCCCTCTCAAAGGTGTGCCCACAGACACACATCCAAACCCATTTCTCCAGATGTGTACCAATAGTCAAGACTTACATCTTGCTCACTAAGGCCAGTGCTACAGAATCCTGTTGAATTGTCAGTCTCCCTGTCAGTGATCCATGCTTCTGAGTTTTGTATCCAAAAATACAATTTGCATGCTATGTCTTGATCCAGCCCAGAGACAAAAAAAAAAAAAAAAAAAAAAAAATGATCAAGAAGTCAGTCTGGGGGCACCTGGGTGGCTCAGTCGGTTAAGCATCTGCCTTCGGCTCAGGTCATGATCCCAGGGTCCTGGGATCGAGCCCCACATCGGGCACTCTGCTCAGCAGGGAGCCTGCTTCTCCCTCTCCCTCTTCTGCTCCCCCTGCTTGTGCGCACTCTCTCTCTGTCAAATAAATAAAATCCTTAAAAAAAAAAGTCCAAAAGAAAGTCAGACATGACAGAGGAATCCTTCCACTACTGAGCAGGGACCTTGGAACCCAATGTTCAATAGCTATTGAAGTAGTGTCCCTGGATCTACTTTCTCACCCCAACCTCAGTCACCATCTTGGGTGTATGAGTACAATTGGGAAAGGAAGAAGAGGTTTTACTATTTCAAAAGATGAGGACTACAGCAGTAGCTCCTAGCCAGATATTTCTAGGACTCTGTTGGTGACAGTATAGACATAAATACCTAAAAGAAAAATACAGTAGTGTTATTTTGAAAAATCACTTAGCATACCAGGTTTCCACCCAGCAGGGATCAACCTGCACTTAGTCTTAGTCTGGAAACCTGGAAACTTAGTACTTAAGTCTCCTCCCACATAGATCTACACTTGTGAGGGCCCCCAACCCGTTCATCCTCATGTGGTGTCCTCTAAGGACTCTGCTTATGAATGTCTTCCACTTGTGGGTCTCCACGGAATGCATTCCTCTTGTGATGCTTCTTTGCACAATATTGTCTCCCTGTGAAGGTCCCAGGGAGGAAAGCTTTCACTAGGGGAACCAACACTGGTTCCATTGAATAGAAAGTTAGACTACCACCTGGCATTTTGGGGCCCCTCGTACCACTGAACCAACAAAGAGGGTTACTGGGTGGTTGATTGCTCCTGATTATCAAGTGGAAGTAGAATTGCTGCTACACAGTAGGGGTAGGAAGGACCATGTCTGCAACCTAGGAGACTGATTCTCTGAGATTGTCTCTTAGTTTTCCCTTGTCCAATAATAGAAGTTAATGGAAAACTATAGTGACTCGTGCAGGCAGGACCACTAAAGGCTGAGATTGATCGAGAAGGAAGGTTCATATCTTCCCACCAGGTAAACAACCACAACCACCTGAATGAGGTCATAGGGAACTTGAAATACTGGTGGAAAAAGGAAGATATAAATACTATGACCTCATGACCAGCTGCAGAAATAAGAGCTATAAAAGCTATGCATATTTTGTCTTGCTTTGTTATTATATATTTGAATCTAGTAGCCCAATTTTTCCTTCTCTCATTTATTAATCTTCATTTAAATTGTGTGGATGGTGCTTAATCTTATAATGCAGTCTGTGGATTACAGCATATCAAAGTGTAATTGTGACAGAACTACAAAAGGAACAGACATCCCCCAGATAATGAGAGTGTGTCTAATGGGATTTTTGACACCCCTTCTTGGAGAAGGTGAAGTCACAGTCACCTATATGAAGGATGCTTGCATTTTGCTAATCAGAAGCATAGTGTTGTTATTGATCATTTAGGGGAAAAATATGGATAGAAGAGTATTATGGGTGATGAGTGGTCAAAAAGGTGGGCCATGCTGGACTGACTGTTAGCAACTATGCAGCATGCTTTCCTCTTTGTACGTTCTTTCCTCAATATAAGGGAGAATCCTGAAAAATATGCATCCCAGAATCCATCATTAGAGTGTTTCTGGGCTCAGTCCTCCAGGTACTCAAGTACCCTGAGAGATACTTATGCCAGATTTGGAAGGCAGAAGAGAAGAAGCCCTTATTCTCTGGCAGCACCAATGGACACTATAGGGTGTCAAAAATAGGGTACACATGTTTTTTCTCAGTGGCTTCTGGAAAACTTGCTGAAGATCATCTATGACAGTCCTTTAGGCAGCTGCAATCGTGGGGTTTTTTTCCTTATGTTCCAACGGCAGCCTCCCCGATCTTTGCTGCTTCAGCCTTATATTGATTTCCTGTTCGCAAGCCTTGCTTCTTGAGAAAGACTGGCACTGCTTTCCTGATGGGCTTCCCTGTTAACACTGTCTCCACCCAACCTTCTTCTACATGAATGGCCTCTGCAACATGCTCTCTGCCTGTGAATGTTTTCTACCACACTATCTGTTCTGTGAAAGACCCATGCTCCAGGCCCTCCTTGCTATGCACTGTTTTGAACACTTTCTGCACAGTGCTGTCCCCCAGGGAGCAACTTGTGTGCCAGGCCTGTTATCTAACACCATCTGTAGGATTCCTTTCCCTCTGAATATCTTCTGAACACTGGGCCCTGCCCATGAATCCTGCCTGTGACCCCAGGAATTCCTTTTGTCTGCTGCATTCTTCATAATGTGATCAGCACAATTTCTTCCTCTGGGTGCATTCTGTACCTACTTTCTGCTTGGAAGTATGTGTGTCTCTCTCTAAAGTTTTATCTGGCTGTGAGTGATGACTACGGAGCATTTTCTGTGAATATTGTTTGCACATTCATACTTTTTATTAGTTTCAGGGGTAGAATTTAATGATTCATCAGTTGCATCTTACACCCAGTACTCATTACATCACATGCCCTCCTTAATGCCCATCACCCAGTTACCCCATCCCCTCACCCATCTCCTCTCCAGCAACCCTCAGTTGGTTTCCTAGAGTTAAGAGTCTTTTATGGTTTGCCTCCCTCTCTGTTTTCATCTTATTTTTCCTTCCCTTCCCCTATGTTCATCTGTTTTGTTTCTTAAACTCCACATATGAGTGAGGTCATATGATAGTTGTCTTTCTCTGACTGACTTATTTTTCTTAGCAAAATACCCTCCAGTTCCAACCATGTCATTGCAAATGGCAAGATTTCATTCTTTTTAATGGCTAATATTCATATATATATATATATATATATATATATATATATATATATATATATATAGGAATTGCTGCTACACAGTAGGGGTAGGAAGGACCATGTCTGCAACCTAGGAGACTGATATATATATATATATATATATATATATATATATATATATATTCTCTATCCATTCATTTGTTGATGGAAATCTGGGCTCTTTCCATAGTTTGGCTATTGTGAACATTGCTGCTACAAACGTTGGGGTGCAGGTGCCCCTTCGGATCACTATGTTTGTATCTTTTGGATAAGTACCTAGTAGTGCAATTGCTGGGTCATAGGGTAGATCTATTTTTAACTTTTTGAGGGAACTCCATCCTGTTTTCCAGAGTGGCTGCACCAGTTTGCATTCCAGTGCAACAGTGCAAGAGGGTGCCCTGCATATTCATATTTTTAACAGCTTTATTAATAGACATATAACATATAAGAAGTGGCACATATTTAAAAAGTGTACAGGGACGTGAGCAAGATGGCTGAGGAGTAGGAGACCTAAATTTCGTCTGGTCCCAGGAATTCAACTAGATAGGCATCAAACCATTCTGAACACCTATGAACTCAACAGGAGATCGAAGAAAAGAATAGCAGCAACTCTCTGAACAGAAAAGCGACTACTTTCTGGAAGGTAGGATGTGTGGAGAAGTGAATCTGAGGCGATATTTGGGAAGATAGACCGCGGGGGGAGGGAGCCTCCATCAGCCGGTCACTGGCAAGTGACAGAGCAGTGGAGCACAAAATCGGAACTTGTAGAAGTCTGCTCCGCTGAGGGACATTGCTCCAGTGGCTAAGCGGGGGTGGAACACTCGCTGGGACAGTGTGGTCTTAGGACCCTTGGGGCCTCTGCAGAGACAGAGCCGAGGAGTGGGCTCTCAGCTCAGGGTTGCCATAAACCGTGATCCGTGGTGCAGTCAGGCCACTGCTCTTCCAGCAGGGACCCAACAAGCAGCAGAGCCGGGGAGACTCCCCTTCCTCCCCTGGTAGGAGTGGTGCAGGAGTGCACTGCAGGGATCTGCTGGGTTTGGAGACTCCACATGGGGTCAGGTGCGAGAGAGAGAAATGCTCAGTCACAGGCCGGGTGAGCATGGAGTGTGGCCGGAGACCGGGGAGACAGGAGTGATTGACTTTTTCTCTGGGGGCACACTGAGGAGTGGAGCCCCGAGTTCTCAGCTCCTCTGGGCCAGAGATTGGGAGGTCGCCATTTTCACTCTTGTCCTCCAAAGCTGTACTGAAAGCTTGCAAGGAACAAAAGCTCCTGAGAGCAAACCTGAGCAGATTACTTAGCCCGGACCCAGCAAGGATGGGGCAATTCCACCTCCTGCAAAGACATTTGGGAACCACAGCAACAGGCCCCTCCCCCAGAAGATCAGCAAGAACAGCCAGCCAAGACCAAGTTTACCGATCAATGGGAACAGGAGAACTCCAGCACTAGGGGAATACAGCACATAGAATTCATGGTTTTTTCTCCCATGATTCTTTGGTCTTTCAAAGTTAATTTTTTTAGTTTTCTTTTTCTATTTTTTTTTTGAATTTTTCTTTTTCCCTTTTTCAACCAACATCTTATCAATCCCTTTTTAAAAAATCTTTTTTATTTTTAATCTTTAATGTCATATTCTATCCCTTCAGTGTAGTTAATCTTATTTTTGGTATATATATAAGTTGTTCTCTCTTTAAAATTTGGGGATACAGTTTCTTCTAACAGACCTTAAATCTCTAGTGTATGGCTTTGTTCTAGTCTCCTGCCTGATCACATTCTCTCCCCCCGCTTTATTTCTCTTCTTTCTTTTTTCAACCTTATCTTATCAATTCCTTTTATAAAATCTTTTATAATTTTCATCTTTATAGTCATATTCCATCCCTTCATAGTATTTACCCTTATTTTTGTACATATATGTTTTTCTTTCTTAAAATTTTGGGAGGCAGTTTCTTCTAACAGACCAAAATATGCCCAAAACCTAGTGTGTGGCACTGATTTATTCACCAGCTTGATCATATTTGATCATATTCTTTTTTTTTCTTTTTCATTTTTTTCTTTTTTCTTTCTTTCCCTTTCTTTTCCCCCCAGTTTTGGGTCTCTTCTGATTTGTTTAGTGTATATTTTTCTGGGGTCGTTCTTACCCTGTTAGCATTTTGTTCTCTCATTCTATTCCCCTCTGGACAAAATGACAAGACGGAAAAACTCACCTCAAAAAAAAAAAAAGACTAAGAGGCAGTACCAACTGCCAGGGACCTAATCAATATGGACATTGGTAAGATGTCAGAACTAGAGTGCAGAATAACAGTTGTAAAGATACTAGCTGGGCTTGAAAGAAGCATGGAAGATACTAGAGAAACCCTTTCTGGAGAAATAAAAGAACTAAAATCTAACCAAGTCGAAATTAAAAAGGCTATTAATGAGGTGCAATAAAAAATGGAGGCTCTAACTGCTAGGATAAATGAGGCAGAAGAGAGAATTAGTGATATAGAAGACCAAATGATGGAGAATAAAAAAGAGATAAACAACTACTGGATCATGAGGGCGAAATTCGAAAGATGTGATACCATAAGGTGAAACAATATTAGAATAATTGGGATCCCAGAAGAAGAAGAAAGAGAGAGGGGGCAGAAGGTATATTGGAGCAAATTATAGCAAAGAACTTCCCTAATCTGGGGAAGGAAACAGGCATCAAAATCCAGGAGGCACAGAGAACCCCCATCAAAATCAATAAAAATAGGTGAACACCCCAACATCTAATAGTAAAACTTACAAGTCTCAGAGACAAAGAGAAAATCCTGAAAGCAGCTCAGGACAAGAGGTCTGTAACCTACAATTGTAGAAACATTAGATTGGAAGCATACCTATCCACAGAGACCTGGCAGGCCAGAAAGGACTGGCATGATATATTCAGAGCACTAAATGAGAAAACTATGCAGCCAAGAATACTATATCCAGCTAAGCTGTCACTGAAAATAGAAGCAGAGATAAAAAGCTTCCAGGACAAACAAAAACTAAAAGAATTTGCAAACACAAAATCAGCCCTACAAGAAATACTGAAAGGGGTCTTCTAAGCAAACAGAGAGCCTAAAAGTAACATAGACCAGAAAGGAACACAGACAATATACAGTAATAGTCACCTTACAGGAAATACAATGGCACTAAATTCCTATCTTTCAATAGTTACCCTGAATGTAAATGGGCTAAATGCCCCAATCAGAAGACACGGGTATCAGACTGGATAAAAAAACAAGACCCATCGATATGCTGTCTGCAAGAGACTCATTTTAGACCCAAAGACACCTCCAGATTGAATCTGTGAGGGGGTGGAAAACTATCTACCATGATGGTGGACATCAAAAGAAAGCTAGGGTGGCAATCCTTATATCAGACAACTTAGATTTTAAACCAAAGACTATAATAAGAGATGAGGAACGACACTACAACATATTTAAAGGTTCTATCCACCAAGAAGATCTAACAATTGTAAATATCTATGCCCCTAACATGGGAGCAGCCAATTATGTAAGCCAATTAATAACAAAAGCAAAGAAACACATCGACAACAATACAATAATAGTAGGGGACTTTAACACCCCCCTCACTGAAATGGACAGATCATCTAAGCAAAAGATCAGCAAGGAAATAAAGACTTTAAATGGCACACTGGACCAAATGAACTTCATAGATATGTTCAGAACATTCCATCCAAAAGCAACAGAATACACATTCTTCTCTAGTGCCCATGGAACATTCTCCAGAATAGATCACATCCTAGGTCACAAATCAGTTCTCAACCAGTACCAAAATATTGGGATCATCACTCCATATTTTTGGACCACAGTGCTTTGAAACTAGAACTCAATCACAAGAGGAAAGTTGGAAAGAACTCAAATACATGAACACTAAGGAGCATCCTACTAAAGAATGAATGGGTCAACCAAGAAATTAAAGAATTAAATAAATTCATGGAAACAAATGAAAATGAAAACACAACTGTTCAAAATCCTTGGGATGTGTGCTCGCTTTGGCAGCACATATACAAAATCCTTGGGATGCAGCAAAGGCGGTCCCAAGAGGAAAGTATATAGCAATACAAGCCTTTCTCAAGAAACAAGAAAGGTCTCAAATACACAACCTAACCCTACACCTAAAGGAGCTTGAGAAAGAACAGCAAATAAAGCCTAAACCCAGCAGGAGAAGAGAAACAGTAAAGATCAGAGCAGAAATCAATGAAATAGAAACCAAAGGAACAGTAGAACAGATCAACAAAACTAGGAGCTGATTCTTTGAAAGAATAAGATTGATAACCTCTGGCCAGACTGATCAAAAAGAAAAGAGAAAGGACCCCAATAAATAAAATCATGAATGAAAGAGGAGAGATCACAACCAACACCAAAGAAATACAAACAATTATAAGAACATATTATGAGCAACTCTATGCCAGCAAATTAGATAACCTGGAAGAAATGGATGCATTCCTAGAGACGTATAAACTACTAAAACTGAACCAGGAAGAAATAGAAAACTTGAACAGACCCATAAGGAACTTGAAGCAGTAATCAAAAATCTCCCAACAAACAAGAGCCCAGGGCCAGATGGCTTCCCAGGGGAATTCTACCAAACATTTAAAGAAGAATTAATACCTATTCTTCTGAAACTGTTCCAAAAAATAGAAATGGAAGGAAAACTTCCAAACTCATTTTATGAGGCCAGCATTACCTTGATCCCAAAATCAGACAAAGACCCCATCAAAAAGGAGAACAGACGAATATCCCTGATGAACATGGATGCAAAAATTTTCACCAAAATACTGGCCAGTAGGATCCAACAGTACACTAAAAGGGTTATTCACCACAACTAAGTGGGGTTTATTCCTGGGCTGCAAGGTTGGTTCAACATCTGCAAACCAAGCAGTGTGATACAATACATTAATAAAAGAAAGAACAATAATCATATGATCCTCTCACCAGATGCAGAAAAAGCATTTGACAAAGTACAGCATCCTTTCTTGATCAAAACTCTTCAGAGTGTAGGGATAGAGGGTACATTCCTCAATATCATAAAAGCCATCTATGAAAAACCCACAGTGAATATCATTCTCAATGGGGAAAAACAGAGAGCTTCTCCCCTAAGGTCAGGAACACCACAGGGATGTCCACTATCACCACTGCTATTCAACATACTACTAGAAGCCCTAGCCACAGCAATCAGACAACAAAAAGAAATAAAAAGCATCAGAATCGGCAAAGTCAAACTCTCATTCTTTGCAATGATATGATACTTTATGTGGAAAACCCAAAAAGGCTCCACCCCAAAACTGCTAGAACTCATACAGAATTCAGTGAAGTGGCAGGATATAAAATCAATGCACAGAAATCAGTTGCATTTCTATACACCAACAACAAGACAGAAGAAAGAGAAAGTAAGGAGTCAATCCCATTTACAATTGCACCCAAAACCATAAGATACCTAGGAGTAAATCTAACCAAAGAGACAAAGAATCTGTACCCAGAAAACTATAAAATACTCATGAAAGAAGTTGAGGAAGACACAAAGAAATGGAAAAACATTCCACGCTCATGGATTGGAAGAACAAATATTGTGAAGATGTCAATGCTACCTAGAGCAATCTACACATTTAATGCAATCCCTATCAAAATACGATCTACTTTTTTCAAAGAAATGGAACAAATAATCCTAAAATTTGTATGGAACCAGAAAAGACCCCGAATAGCCAGAAGAATGTTGAAAAAGAAAAGCAAAGCCGGTGGCATCACAATTCCAGACTTCAAGCTCTATTACAAAGCTGTCATCATCAAGACAGTATGGTACTGGCACAAGAACAGATACAAAGATCAATGGAACAGAATAGAGAGCCCAGAAATGGACCCTCAACTCTATGGTCAAATCATCTTTGACAAAGCAGGATAGAATGTCCAATGGCAAAAAGACAGTCTCTTCAACAAATGGTGTTGGGAAAATTGGACAGCCACATGCAGAAGAATGAAACTGGACCATTTCCTTACACCACACACAAAAATAGACTCAAAATGGAGGAAAGACCTAAATGTGAGACAGGAATCCATCAAAATCCTAGAGGAGAACAGGCAGCAACCTCTTTGACCTCAGCTGCAACAACTTCTTCCTAGAAACAGTACTTGATTTCTTGATTAAAACAAGGGAAAGGCAAGGGAAGCAAGGGCAAAAATGAACTATTGGGACTTCATCAAGATAAAAAGCTTTTGCACAGCAAAGGAAATAGTCAACAAAACTAAAAGACAACTGACAGAATGGGAGAAGATATTTGCAAATGACATATCAGATAAAGGGCTAGTATCCAAAATCTATAAAGAAACTTAATGAAACTCAACACCCAAAGAACAAATGATCCAATCAAGAAATGGGCAGAAGACATGAACAGACATTTTTCCAAATTAGACATCCAAAGAGCCAAAAGACACATGAAAAAGGGCTCAACATCACTCGGCATCAGGGAAATCCAAATCAAAATCTCAATGAGATACCACCTCACACCAGTCAGAATGGCTAAAATTAACAAGTCAGGAAACGACAGATGTTGGTCAGGATGCGGAGAAAGGGGAACCTTCCTACACTGTTGGTGGGAATGCAAGCTGGTGCAGCCACTCTGGAAAACAGTAAGGATGTTCCTCAAAAAGTTGAAAATAGAGCTACCCTACGACCCAGCAATTGCACTACTGGGTATTTACCCCAAAGATACAAATGTAGTGATCTGAAGGGGCACATGCACCCCAATGTTTATAGCAACAATGTCCACAACAGCGAAACTATGGAAAGAGCCAAGATGTCCATCGACAGATGAATGGATAAAGAAGATGTGATACACACACACACACACACACACACACACACACACACACACACACACAGTGGAATATTATGCAGCCATCAAAAAAACCCAAAATCTTGCCATTTGCAACTATGTGGATGGAACTAGAGGGTATTATATTAAGCGAAATAAGTCAATCAGAGAAAGACATTTATCATATGATCTCACTGATACGAGGAATTCTTAATCTCAGGAAACAAACTGAGGGTTGCTGGAGTGGTGCGGGGTGGGAGGGATGGGGTGGCTGGGTGATAGACATTGGGGAGTGTATGTGCTATGGTGAGCACTGTGAATTGTGTAAGACTGATAATCATAGACCTGTACCTCTGAAACAAATAATACATTATATGTTAAAAAAAAAGAAGATAGTAAGAAGGGAAAAATGAAGGGGAGGAAATCGGAGGGGGAGAGAAGCCATGAGAGACTATGGACTCTGAGAAACAAACTGAGGGTTTTAGGGGGGAGGGGGGTGCAGGGATGGGTTAGCCTGGTCATGGGTATTAAGGAGGGCATGTTCTGCATGGAGCACTGGGTGTTATACGCAAACAATGAATCATGGAACACTACATCAAAAACTAATTATGTGGGGCACCTGGGAGGCTCAGTCGGTTACGTGGCTGCCTTCGGCTTGGGTCATGATCCCGGGGTCCTGGGATCAAGCCCTGCATCGGGCTCCCCATTCAGCAGGAAGCCTGCTTCTCCCTCTCCCACTGCCCCTGTTTGTGTTCCCTCTCACACTGTCTCTCTCTGTCAAATTAATAAATATAATCTTAAAAAAAACTAATGACATAATGTATGGTGATTAACATAAAATTAAATTAAATTAAAAAAATAAAAAGTGTACATTTAATTTTATTAACAGATATTTAACATATAAGAAACAGTACATGTTTAAAGTGTACATATTCACTTAGTTTTCACACATGTATACATCTGTGAACCCATCACGCCATTAAAGTAGTGAACGCATGCATCCACTTTCCTTGTGCCTTTTTGTAATCTTCCATCCTGAAGCCACCAATCTATTTTCTGTCACTATGGATTAGTTTGCATTTTTAAGAGTTTTACATATGTGGAATCATACAGTATGCACTCTTTGATGGAGTGACGGAAACATTCTGAATCCTGATTGGGGTAGTGATTTTATAGATGCATACATTTATCAAAACTCACTGGACTGTACACTTAAATTGGGTGTGTCTTATTGTATGTTAAGTATTGTCAAATAAAAAACACAGATTTAGTAAGAAGAGACTTTTATTCAGAAGAATTACTACAAGAGGGGAAAGGGACTATTGCAATAGGGAGAATGCTGTTATGTGACCATAAGGTCTGAAAGCATCCGAAGAGTTATGCAAAAAGTGTTTTTCTGTTATAAAGAGTAAGAAAGGCTAGAACGAATCAAATATGGAGAAGTGGGCTGAAAGGGTGGCATGATCACATAGTATATCAGAGAATATTTTCCCCTGAGGCCAGCCTATTCTCAGGAGGGGCTTAGGCTGGGGGTAGGCCAATGTTCAGTGGTCTGGAGAAAGGAGAGAAGCTGAACCAAAATTTTATTAAGAAACATTTGTTCAAGTTCATCAGTGGGTACAAAACAATTTAATTATTTATGAGTCAAAAATTGGGAATTTGAAGGGTCTGTGTCTGGCCTTGTTATGAGAAAAAAAGAGGGTCATTCCTGAGTCCCATAAAGGAGGGGTATTCTTTGCAGAACACAAAGGGCCAGGAGATTTCTTGGCTGATTTTTAGGTTCACAGAACTCATGTAAAATTCAGCATTGTCAGTTCCTCCTTTTCTTCACGATGAATGACATTCATTCATCACTGAACAGCTTAGAGACATCATTGATCTGAGTGGGGCAAAGCAAGGTCTAAGAAATTGTCTCCAAAGGACTCTTGGAAGCATCACTCCTATAAATTCAGCTGAACCATTTGTTGGGAGGTGATGGCCAAGGGCAGTTATTTTAGTGTCAGGCATCTTAAAAGAGGGATGCCTCTCATACAACAGCATGCATGCCTTTCCTCATTGACCTAGTCAGTGACTTGTTCCAGAGAGATTTGACCCTGGCATGGTTGCAGGAGTGATAAGTCTTTTGAAGTATATATTAAGTTATTGGCCTTTTACTGTCAGTGCTTCTTCAGATTCTGGGAGAAAAGGACAGCTTCAATGCAGTCTAGAGTCTTGATAAGGATCCGGGTTTTCAGGTTTTAGGTCTCAGTGATGCCATTTCAGGAGGGAGGGAGAAAAATGAATGTTATTTTCTCATTTCTCAACTCTCAAGAAGGATTAGTAGCCAAATCTTAAAGGAAATTGTAATAACTGAAAATTTGTTAAGGGTTGACAACGTGTGCAAGATTATAGGATTTAGTCCAATTTACAGGTAGGTAACAAAGCCATGAAATTTACAAAGAGGTACAAAATATCTCAAAGAAAATCAATAGGACCAGAATCTCATAACCCACAATAGTGTGCTATAGTTTTCCTTCAAAAGGCAAAATTTCTACTGTCACCCCCTTTTTGATAAAAAATAATCTCAAAGTGAGGTTATTCTTGATTGCTAAATAACTCTGGTCTCATTAGATTTGGCCTGATTATTTGCACAGGTGCAATAAGAATGGCAACTGACTATACAGACCTTTTAATGTTTGCTTTTCTGGAAGTTTTTATAAGGAATTTTAGATTGGACATTTAAGAGCCTCTCGAGGCTAAGAAGCCATGTCAAGAACACCACCAGATTTCACAGTTCCTATATATTTTGATGACTTCTTTAAGGTCCTCCAAACACCCTAAGGATCCTGGACATGCCAGGAAATGAGTTTCTTTATTCATTTGTAAGACTGGGAACTCTAAGCCAGGTACCAGGCTAGTTTTCCCAAGAGAGTTTATTAAGCATTGGCTTCATAAACTCAACCTTAGTTACTCAAAATTGTCAGGTCATACCTAATTTCTATGAGCATCATTCTCAAATACAATATTTCAGTCAATTGCCTTGGTTATATAACCAGTATTTCCAATTACACCCTATTAACAAGGAGGACATGTTCTTGTTGAACCCAGGCAAATAACTGTATTGCCACGAAAATAAGAATGCTCAAAAAGAATTCTCAAATTCTGGAGGGATTGGGCAGGGATAAAAAGATAAATGTTTCATTTCTGTTGCTAAAAGCATAGTTTTGAATTGTTATGAGTTATGGATAGCTTAAGAGAAATGAGAAAGGAGGTCCTTATATCAAGAAAACAGAACATTGAAGCGTCAGCAATATTCCAAACCAAACCCATAATCATTCTTCATGAGTTCATTCAGTTCTATGTAATCAATTCTTACCCTGCTCAGTCTTGGGTTAGCTATTTCATGAATCCATCAGCTTCTTCACTAGAATTCTGGAAATTCTGGCTCAGTTTAGTGGTAGAATCTCAAAGTTATTTAAGCCATGCCGTCAGGAACCCATGACCCAGAATACCTACCATAGTCCTTTCCATGGGGGTTTGAGACAGTCCCTTTTTCTTGCTGATGAGGCATTCTGGCCTATAGCTGACAGCAAGTGCTTTCAGGGAAAACTCAGTGTAAAATAAAAAAACTATCTGTGCATGACAAAAAACTTAAAATGCCAATGTTTAAAGATCCGATGAGCATTTATTAAAAAATAATGCAATTGAGAGGGAAATATGGTTTGTTTCTGTGGCATGCAACATTTTAAAAGATAACTAAATTGATAACTGATAGCACTTCACTATTGTTTAATATTGGACAAAGCAGCACCAGGACATATCACAGATAGCAAGGGCATTGGCAAATCTCTAGGAACTTCATACAATTTCTGAAATATCTATATTAATAACATTTTACCTATACAAATTTAACCTAGGGAAGGTCAGGCATCTCTTCTGATTTGATAAAGCTTCTCATGCAACTCAATATATCAAATAAATCTAATTATTTCTAAGATATCTGTTTTTAAAAGGTATAAGATCCTTTGTGATTTTCCAGGATCACTCTGGGAAAATTAAAAAAAAACTTGAAATCAAGAATATATCAATTACAAATAGGGGTTTTAGAGGGGAGGGGGAAGGGAGGATTGGTTAGCCTGGTGATGGGTATTAAGGAGGGCACGTACCATGGAGCACTGGGTGTTATACGAAAACAATGGATCGTGGATCACCACATCAAAGACTAATGATGTATTGTATGGTGACTAACATAACATAATAAAATTAAAAAAATATATATCACTTAGGATTTGAGTTTAAGATGGCAAAATATCAAAGTTGTCAGGAGGTTTGAACACTTGGTTAAATAACATCATAGGTCAATGAGAAACATTACTTGTCTATTTAACCAAAGTGACAAAATATTTTGAAAGTAAATATAGGAGATGACACATTGTAAAGAACCTTAGTTTTGTTTTATTTCAAAAGTAAGATTTCTTACCTGATGGAATAAGGTGGTTTATATTATTTAAGCTTTACTGGAGTGTAATTGACAGATAAAACTGTATAAATGTAAAGTTTATGATGTGATGATTTGCTATACTTATATTCTGTTAATTGGTTATCACAATAAAGTCAATTAATACCAAAAAAAGTGAGAAGATTTCTTAGGGCACCTGGGTGGCAGAGTCAGTTAAGTGTCTGATTCTTGGTTTCAGCTCAGGTGGTGATCTCAGGGTCATGAAATAGAGCCCCACATCAGGCTCCACTCTCAGCACAGAGTCTGCATTAGACTCTCTCTCCCTCTCCCTCTGACCCTTCTGACACCCCACTTTCCCTCTTTCTCTCTCAAATAAATAAATAAGTCTGTAAAAAAGTGAGAAGTCCCCTCAGGTAATTAAGAACATAATAAGTCAATGTAAAGCAAAGAAAATCATTCTGGTAAGACAATCTTTTCTTTCTAGGTGGATTACTCAAAAAGTAAAGAAAAAACTTTTACTACCTCTTATTAAGAGCAGACCGAAGAACAAATTTCCATTTTAACAGAGAAAATAAAATTTTAGTTTTACATCAGTGTACTATTTACTATTACAACTCATTTTTAAAAAAGATTTTATTTATTTGAGAGAGAGAGAGAGCACACGAGAGGGGGAAAGGTCAGAGGGAGAAGCAGACTCCCTGCTGAGCAGGGAGCCCGATGCGGAACTCGATTCCAGGACCCCAGGATCATGACCTGAGCCGAAGGCAGACGCTTAATGACTGAGCCACCCAGGCGCCCCTACAATTCATTGTTTAAAAAAATCTCATAAATAAACCTATTAAACTTTAGCCAGCTTTGACCACAAATAAAATTCCTTTTCTGTGAACATTCTACAACTTTTCATACCCATTCAGATTTCATCCTACATTTTCATCTTTCTCATTCTGAAACAACCAGTCATTATACTTTAGGATAAAATTACTCTTTTTCCTTAACAAAAACACATTCTGCATACCTTGCATACTGAATTTAACATAAGTTTAAGGTTTTAAGTTACCCAAAGAGCTTGGAAATTATCTTTAGGACTGATATACTACATATGAAACATAGTTACTGTTGTTAAAATAAAGTTTTTCAAAATAAGTTTTTTTATTAAATCCCGAGAATTTTAAGAGTATTCAACTTATAAAAGCACTTAATTATCTCTAAACCAAGAAGAGCTGTGGGTTGCCTCATTTGCAAAATTTGTCACCCCGCAGAGAGCAGTGGCTTACGGATCCAGTAAATGGACTGAGTGTGCTGGATTTTGCCAGTGAGCAAGAGTCTGCTGTGTGGGCGCAATGGCTCGTTGGGTCGCCAGGGCATACACCGAACACCTTGGAAATAAAACAAAGGACAACATGCAGGATGAAGTCGTGGGTTGATGCTCTAGAACAGATATATATCTTTAAGAGCTCCTCAGTTTATTCTCATATCTATTCAGTTACTACACCTACTGTGGTAGAGGCTTAAAGATATCTCCGGCAAAACCGGAGATCCTCGGTTGGGAAAAGGGTGAGATTCCACCAGTCTTCCAGGGGGCCGGGCAGCGGGAACACCAAGTGCGCAGCTTCGCGCTGACACTTGTGATTGGCTCCTAGTGGAGCGCGACACCGTCTTCTGTGCGCCTGCGTAGCGCGGCCGAACGCACTGAAACTTGTGTGCGCCTGCGCGCACCGCCATTTCCTGAATCGGGGAGCTCGGGTCGCAGTGCCTATCGGGAAATGCGACCATCCACAAAGCGAAATGGCTGCCCAGGACTAGAAAGGCCTCAGTGTAGCTTCTCCTTCTGCCGTGCTGGTTCCGGCCGCTAGATGGCGCACGAGGATCAGAAATGGACCGGGTCGTCTGTCTGGGGCTGCCCTGGGCTCTCACTGCCCTTGCATGGGTGGCCTGGTGGGCGCTGGTGGTGTCACCGACCTTGGGGTTGCAGCAGGCCCCCCTGACCCCGTGTGGACCATCGCCGCAGTCCTGGCGGAGGTGGGAGAGAGGGAGCGGCCTGGGTGCCCGCAAGGAGCTGAAAGGGGCTCCTCAATTACTAAGTAAAGAAACTTTTTTGGTGGGGGGTCTCTTGGTGTTTTGTGTCATCAGTCTTGACATCCAAATCAAATCTGGGGGGTCTATCTATGTCTTGGGAAACCATACCACTGTTAAAAGCCATATGAAAATCTATGCTACTGCAACACCCGCCACACACACACACACACACACACACACACACACACACACACACACAGCTAAGAAAG
Organism: Zalophus californianus; assembly: GCF_009762305.2. NCBI lineage: Eukaryota > Metazoa > Chordata > Mammalia > Carnivora > Otariidae > Zalophus > Zalophus californianus. The sequence continues at coordinate 2,532,274 of NC_045612.1, read as the reverse complement.
TGAATTACAGGGTCACAAGAGGCATGGTGGAGATTAGAGCCACTCTTAAAGATCTAAAGGATGTAGGGGATGGTTGGTACCCACCATATCTCCATCTGCTTTGCCACTCTGAATGACTCTATACTTAACTACCCAGAACTTCACCAACTAGTTCCAGTTATAGATGCTGTATGCTGGACATGGTATAATTGCCCAAGCAGATTAATGAGGCCTTAGGTACCAAAACAACCAAGTATAAAAGCAGAGGTTGAAGGGTGCCTGGGTGGCTCAGTCAGTTAAGTGTTGGACTCTTGGTTTCAGCTCAGGTTGGGATCTCCCAGTGGTGGTGGGATTGAGCCCTGTGTGGGGCTCTGTGCTCAGCTCAGAATCTGCTTCTAATTCTCTCTCCCTTCCCGTCTGCTCCTCCCCCACACCCATGTTCGCTTTCTCTCTCTCTCTCTCTAAGATGGATAGATAAAATCTTTTTTAAAAAATAAAATAAGGGGAGCCTGGGTGGATCAGTCGGTTAAACGTCTACCTTCGGCTCAGGTCATGATCCCAGGGTCTTGAGATCGAACCCCATGTTGAGCTCCTGCTCAGCAGGAAGCCTGTTTCTCCCTCTGCCTGCCACTCCCCCTGCTTGTGCGCGCGCTCTCTCTCTGACAAATAAATAAATAAATAAATAAATAAATAAATAAATAAATAAATAAAATCTTTAAAAAATAAAAGCAGATGTTGGAACACTTGGGTGGCTCAATAGGTTAAGCCTTGGACTCTTGATTTCGGCTCAGTTAATGATCTCAGGTTGTGGGATCCAGCCCCACATCTGACTTCCTGTTGGTCTGGAGCCTGCTTGGGATTCCTCCCCTCCCTTTCTTTCTGCCCCTCCCTACCCCACGTGCGGGCACTCTCTCAAAAAAAAAAAAAAAGCAGATGTTGAAGCCACTCTTTCTCTTGTGAAAGTAGGGCATGTCTCCACCTCAGGAATGAATCTGTTTCCGGATCTTTTTGGTGCCGGTGATAGTGGTTAAGATATTTGATCTTGTTTGTCTTAATGTTTCAACTGTTACTACAAAACAGTTGTGGAATGATAGCTTTATTTTAATTCTAGAAAGCAAAAAGACATAACTAAAAACCCAAGGAATATTTTAAGACCTATATGTCAACATTTATTGAATGACTTATACATTTTCAATTAAAAGTTCTTAATTAAAGTAAAATAAATTTATTTACAGTTTTGTTTTAAAAAATAAGGCCTTAGATACATGGTATATGGCATTGACCTGATAAATGCATTCCTTTCTATCCCAAGCAATCAAGAAAAGGATAAGGAGCAGTTCTCAATCATGTGTACAAACCAAAATCTTTATTTACAATTTGTTCCATGGCCATGTTAATTCTACTGCTCTATGTCACACCTATCCTCTCATAATTTAGTCAGAGATGTTAATCAACTGGACAGCCTATAGAACATCAGAACATTGACATCATCACACTGACTGGAGAGGTTGAGTAAAAGGCAACTGTAAGACACAATGTGTTCCAGAGGGTAAGAGACAAACCTTGCGAAGATTCAGGAAGTTATCAATTCGGTGAAGTTTTTAGGAATCTAGTAGTCAGGGGCATATCAGGATTCCACCTCCAAAGTGAAAGACAAATGGTGTCTTGAATCTTCCACCACAAAGAAGGAAGTAGTGTACCTGATAGGCCTCTTTGGGTTCTGGGGACAAAACATCCCACCCCCAGGATTATTGCTCTGGTCCATATATCAGGTGACATAGAAGGTTGAGAGATTTGAGAGAGGTGTGGTACAGGACATTAATCTGCAGCAGGTGCAAGCTACTGTGCAAGGAGCCACTTGGACCTTCTCATCTGGCAGACTCCATGGTGTCAGAAGTGTCAGTGGTGGGCAGGGATGCAGTATAGAGTTTGAGGCCTGCCTGTGTAGGAGAATCACCACCCTGGCCCATGGGGTTCCAGAACAGGGCCGTGCCATGCACCTTAGAGAATTATATGCCTTTCTATAAACAGCTTCTGCTGTGTTTCTGGGCCTTGGTAGAGACAAAATGCTTGACTGTGGGACTCCAAGTGACTGTGTCTGGAACTTCCTATTATGAGCTGGGTCCTATCAGAGTCATGAAGTCAAATTCAGATAGCCCATCAGCAATTCACTGCAGAATGGAAATGGTACATGTGGAGTACAGCCTGGACAGGAACAGAGGTAAAAGTAAGCTCTATGAGCGGTAGCCCAGATACTCATTTTATCCAACACAGTTACACTATAGCCTCTCTCTCAGCTCACACCTATGGCCACATGATCCCATATTGGCCTATTATTTGGATACCAGTTGAAAGGGGAACCCTCTTACACTGTTGGTGGGAATGCAAGTTGGTACAGCCACTTTGGAAAACAGTATGGCAGTGCCTCAAAAAATTAAAAATAGAGCTACTCTATGACCCAGCAATTGCACTCCTGGGTATTTGCCCCAAAGACACAGATGTAGTGAAAAGAAGGGCCATATGCACCCCAATGTTCATAGCAGCAATGTCCGCAATAGCCAAACTGTGGAAAGAGCCGAGATGCCCTTCAACAGACGAATGGATAAAGAAGACGTGGTCCATATATACGATGGAATATTACTCAGCCATCAGAAAGGATGAATACCCAACTTTTACATCCACATGGATGGGACTGGAGGAGATTGTGTTAAGTGAAATAAGTCAAGCAGAGAAAGTCAATTATCATATGGTTTCACTTATTTGTGGAACATCAGGAATAGCAGCGACGACATCAGGAGAAGGAAGGGAAAAATGAAGGGGGGGAATCGGAGGGAGAGATGAACCAGGAGAGACTATGGACTCTGAGAAACAAACTGAGGGTTTTAGAGGGGAAGGGGTGGGGGGATGGGTTAGCCTGGTGATGGGTATTAAGGAGGGCTCGTACTGCATGGAGCACTGGGTGTTATACGAAAACAATAAATTGTGGATCACCACATCAAAAACTAATGATGTATTGTATGGTGACTAACATAGCATAATAAAATAAAATTAAAAAAAAAAAGAAAGTGAATGGCTGCTACATTCCAGATAAACCCAGGGATATCCCTGAAAGACAACGGAGAAGGAAGATCTTCCCAATGAGTGGAGGTAAAAGGGATATACTTCATCATCCTTTTTGTGTAAGTAACCCAGGATGAGATTATATACAGATTCCTGAGCAGTGGCCAATGGCCTAGCTGAGGACCTAGAAGTAAAAGAACTGGAAGATTGGAGACAAGGAGGTCTGGGTAGAGGCCTATGAAATATATATGAAAGTGGGCATGGAGGGAGAATAATTTTATATCACATATTAATGCCCACCAGAAAGCAAAAACAATTAAAGAGGAACTTAGCAGCCAATTACAAAAAACAATGATTTTTGGGGACTCCTGGGTGGCTCAGACAGTTGAGAGTCTGCCTTTGGCTCAGGTCATGATCCTGGGTCCTGGGATCAAGTCCCTCATTGGGCTCCTTGCTCAGCGGGGAACCTGCTTCTCCCTCTGCCTCTGCCACTCCCCTGCTTGTGCTCTCTCTCTCTGACAAATAAATAAATAAAATCTTAAAAAAGAAAAAAATGACTTTTCAAGTTGATGTTAGCCACCCTTCATCATTATCCAGTCTGGAACTGACACAATAGGTACATGAATGGAGTGGCCACAGTAGGACAGATGGACACTACTCATGAGTTTGACATCATTTAATCCTACTTACCAAGGCCTATGTTGCCACTGCTGGTTCTGAATATCCATTCTTCCAGCAACAGAGACCAATGTTGAGACCCCAATATGGCACCATCCCTCCATGTTGACTACATGTGTGTCCCTTCTATCTTGGAAGGAACATTGGTTCTTTCTTATAAGAATAGACACCTATTCTGAGAATGGTTACTTGTCCTGCTGGCAGAGCTTCAGCTAACATCACTATCCAAGGACTTCCAGAGTGCATGATCTGCAGGCCTGGAATCCCACACAAGATAATATACTACCAGGGGATATACTTCAGAATGAAAAATGTGTGCAATTGGGCCCATAAGCATAGGATCCTCTGGTATCACCCATTGTATTACCCAGAAGCTACTAGCTTGATACAGGGTCAGAATGTCCTGCTGAATGTGCAACTGAAGCACAAGCTTAGAAGTAATACTCTGCAAGGATGGAGTACCATCCTCCAGGATGCAGTATATGCACTGAATCTAAGACCTCCATATAGCACTGTGTCCCCCATAGGAAGAATACATGGATCTGGGAACCAAGGGTTGGAAGCTAGATTGGCCCCACTTTCTATCTTTCCCAGTGACCTATTCGGAGGTGGACCTTCCCATCTCCTGAGCTCTGAACTCTGCAGGGGTAGAATTTCTGGTCCCTAAAGAGAGTGCACTCTTACTAGGTGATACAGCCAGAGTCCTGTTCTGCTTTAGATATGGCTGCTGCCTGGGCATTTTTTGTTTCCTGTGTCCAGAAGCCAGCAGGCAGGAAGTCACTATTTTGGCAGGGGTAATCAACATTTATCAAGGAAGAGGTAGAACTGCTGTTACAATGGGGGCAGAGAGGAATATGTGGGGAACCCAGATGATCTTCTTGGTTTACTCTTGGTACTCCCTTGCCCAATTATGACTTTGAATGAGCAAGTGCATCAATTCTGGCCTGAGAAGAGTATGGAGGTACTCAGACCCCTCAGAGATGGAGGAACATCACCAGACTGAAGAGGTGATAGCTGAGAGTTAGGAAAACCTAGAATGGATAGTGGAGGAGGAAAATAATGAGTACCTGCTGTAGCTACAGGATGAACTGCATCAGTGGGGTTGTACTTTATCCCACAAATTTTTCTTCTAAGTTTACCCTCAGGAAGAGAAGCCCATGTGAACCATGTAAAAACTGCTCCCTGAACATATATGGAGTAGTGGGTCTGTGTGACACAAGCGGTGGATTGTGGTAGCTATGGAAGTTCACCACTTAGATGTCACTTTAAGAGAGGAGTGCAGTCAGATGACTGCATCAAGGCGCATGCTTTCAAGATCCACTGAAGCATTTGAGCAGAGGCCCTGCTATTCCCAGGCAGCTCCCTGTCAATGACTCAGCACAGCAGGGCTACTAGAGTCACTGCTTAATGTGAGACTCCTCTATGGGTCATCTTTGCACCAGATCTCCCTGTTGGGCCAGCCAAGATTTTCTCAAAGCAGCACCACAGTCTGAGGTTCTTTCTTCCAATCTTTTTTCCATCTCCCTTTTCTTCCACAGGTGTGAGACTTTCACTGTGGTCTTAAGGCTCTTCCTGCCCTCTCATGTGCCCTCTCCCCTTTATATTTATCAGTAAATCTTTTGCACTTCTAACTCCGTTTTGGCTTTCTGGAGGACCCAAACTGACACATTTGATTGGGAGGGGGTAGAGAAAACCCCTCCTTCTCTGCCTTCATGGAGAAAGTAGGAGAAAAACCAACATACTCTTTTCTCCCACAAATTCCCTTTAAAAATCATCTTTGAAATATGTGATCTTCTCTCAATTAGCCTTGATAGGATGGTGCTTGCTGAAGTGGCTTTGCCATCTTTTTGTAAATTCAGCATTGTAGAGGGTTCATTTGAGGGATTTGGGGGCTGATAAAGAAAAAATATATGACCATGAGAGGCAGTCATACACAAGCTATCTATATTGGGCTGCACTTGGACAAGGTTGCACACCCTTCATAGCATGAGACCATCCAGAGGCTTATGGGTGGGCTAGGGGGACACCACCCAGAAAGGGAGGAAGCCAAGGTAATTTCCAAGGAAGAGGGGATCACAGAGGGGGCATAAGTGTCTTGGTGATGGTAGAAGTCTTTGGAATCAGAAAATTCTGAAAGGCAGCAGTGGTTTGGGGTATTATAACCACAAGCCTCCATTTTATCAATGGGTAGCAGATGTGAAGTAAGGTATCCTGGGATATGCAAAGCAGGCAGGCCCTAATTGGCTAAAAATCTGCTTGTTTTGACTATTTTAAAAACAATTAAATGTGTAAAAATTGGAGTTTGGCATCAGTGGGCTTTTGAGCTGACAGGTCTCAGCCTGCAGTGAAGAAATAAAAAACCTAGAAGCCAATACACAGAGGCCGTCTCAGGCTAATTCACATAACAAGCACTGTGTTGTTTTTCCACTGAGACTGGAGACTGTGCAGGAACTTAGCACCTCCTGTCCTCAGATTTGGGCTAAAATCCTGTGGGAATAGGCAACGTTCCCTATAATATTCTACCGCTTGTGGTCCCTGCTATCACAGAAACTTGATTTGCTTAAGGAATTGTACAAATGCATATGTAATCACTATATTAAGTGCTTAGGAAGGGTAAGTACTACAAGAGTGTGTTAGAGATGGACCTAAGTTAGATGGGGGCAGGGGCACCAGGTGAGGCACCCTTGGTGAAGAAACATAAATGGTGAAACCTGAAGAATGAGTAGGAGTTGGCAAAAGGTGAGGGAGGTCATGCTCTGGCAAAAAGAACAGAATATGCAATGAGCCCAAACATGACCTCGACCTCAGCCACTCTCTCTCACTGTCATACTCCAGGCTTTATCATCTCCTATAACTGCTTCACCTTAAGAATCAGTGATTCAATCTTCCCACTCTCTGACCACAGACACCTGCCCCCCTTCCCCCATTGTGATCATTTTCTAACCTTTTCAGGGCCTTCAGACATTGAAAACTCTGGTTTTTCAATCTGTCACACCTCTCCTATTTTTCACCTAATCTTTTTATTTAAATGACTTTATTCAGGTATATTTGACATGCCCATATTTAACAATTTGACAATTTGACAAATGTTGATATATGTATATACCCATGAAACCATCAGCATGATCAAGATAATTAAGCACCTCCATCCCCCACAAAGCTTCCTCATACCGCTTTGCAGTCCCTCCTTCCTTGTGCTTAAACTCACTTATTACTTCTAATAGCTTTTTTTTGTAAATTCTGAGATTTTCTACATAGAAATGCTGTCTACAGGTAAAGACAGTTTTACTTCTTTTCTGCTAACAAATGCCTTTTATTTCTTTCTCTTACCATGATACACAGTAAAAAACTACTCTATCTTAGAAAGGCTTTCTGCTTAGCTCCTTAGCTTCTTACTACACACAACTTTAGAATTCAGCATAGGTCTTGAGGGGAAATCCTACAGTGTGACAGACTCAGTACCCTGGCTCTACCTTCTCATTGCAATCTTGGTTTTTTTTTTAACCCTATGATCCAACGATTGCACTACTAGGTATTAACAAAAAAATACAAAATTACTAATTCAAAGGGATATACACAGCCCAATGTTTATAGCAGCATTATCTACAATAGCCAAATTATGGAAACAGCCCAAGTGCCCATCAATAGATGAATGAATAAAGAATATATGGTATATATATGATGAAATATTACTCAGCCATCAAAAATAATGAAATCTTGCCATTTGCAATGATGTGGATGGATCTAGAGGGTATTATGTTAAGGGAAATAAGTCAGTCAGAGAAAGACAAATACCATATGACGTCACTCATAGGTGGAATTTAAGAAACAAAACAAATGATCATAGGGAAAAAGAGAGAGAGAGAGAGGCCAACCAAGAAATAGACTCTTAACTAAATATGGAGAACAAACTGATGGTCACCGGATGGGAGGGGGAGATGGGGGATGGGTGAAATAGGTGATGGGGATTAAAGAGTGCACTTGTGATGAACACTGGGGGATGTATGGAAGTATTGAATTACTATTGTACACCTGAAACTAATATTGCACTGTATATTAACTAACTGGAATTTAAATAAAAACAAATCTTGGCCTCTTAAGTCTCCAATTTTGTCTCTGTAGCCCCATGAGACTGCTGAAAGTTCTGTTGGCTTTTTGGTTCTCAGCTGTGGTTGTCTACCTGGGTGAAACCTGTATTCTCAACCTCTTGCTCTGCACCCAGAATTGGCAAATGCCCCCAGGCATTTGGTACTCCACATGGAGTACCAACAGTTCCAGATGGTACTCCAAAGATCTGCAAAATGTCAGTTCACCTTTCCATGGCTCTCCTTTCCTGAATGTTGGTCCCTTAAATTTTGATCACTTCAGTAGCTCTCCAATGGCTTTAAACTGATCTTTTTGTCATGTTTTTTGTTTTTATTATTTAAACAAAGGTTTTGATTTGCATCTCCCTGATGATTAATAAGGTTGAGCATTTTTTCATTTGTCTGTTGGCAATATGTCTTCATTGGAGAAAATGTCTGTTCAAGTCCTCTGCTCATTTTTAAATCAGATTGTTTGGTTTGTTATTGAGTTGTATGAATTCCTTATATAATTTTTGGATGTTAACCCCTTATTGGATATATGATTTGCAAATATCTTCTCCCATTCAGTAGGTTGTTTTTTTAGTTTTGTTCGTGATTTCCTTCACTGTGCAAAAGCCGATTATTTTGATGTAGTCCCAATTGTTTATTTTTGCCTTTGTTTCCCTTGCCTGAAGACAGATCCAGAAAAATATTGCTGATGCCAATGTCCCCGAGTTTATTGCCTATGTTTTCTTTTAGGATTTTTATGGTTTCAGGTATTACATTCAGGTCTTTATTTCATTTTGAGTTTATTTTTGTGCATGGTGTTAGAAAACGGTCCAGTTTTATTCTATTGCATGTAGCCATCCAGTTTTTCCAGCACCATTTATTGAAGAGACTGTCTTTTCCCTATTGTATATTCATCCTCTTTTGTCATAGATTAATTTATCATATAAGCATGGGTTTATTTCTGGACTCTCTATTCTGTTCCAGTGATCTATGTGTCTACCTTTGTACCAGTACCATACTGTTATGATTACTACAGCTTCATAGTATGGTTTGAAATCTGGAATGGTAATACCTCCAGCTTTGCTGTTCTTTCTCAAGATTGTTTTGAAGGGGATTAAGAAGTACAAACTTCCACTTATAAAATAAATAAATCACAGGGATGAAAAGTACAGCATAGCAAATATAGCCCATAATATGGTAATAACCTTGTATGGTGACAGATCATAACTACACTTATCATGGTGAGCACTGTGTGAGGTAGAGAGTTATTGAATCAAAATATCATACACCTAAAATTAATATAATGTTGCATGACAATTATACTTCAATTCAAAATAAACAGTGTTTGGGGCTCCAGGGTGGCTCAGTGGGTTAAGCGTCTGCCTTCGGCTCAGGTCATGATCCCAGAGTCCTGGGATCAAGCCCCACATCTGGCTCCCTGCAGAGCAGGGAGCCTGCTTCTCCCTTTCCTTCTGCCTGCTTCTCTGCCTGCTTGTGTGCTCACACTCTCTCTCTCTAAAAAAAATAAAATAAAAGTAAAATAAATAAAAATGTTTTTTTCCTATAGTTAAGAGTCTCTCATGTTTTTTTCTCCCTCTCTGATAACTTCTTATCAAAAATAAATAAATAAACAATGTTTTTATTGTTAAATATAGGATGTATACATAGAGTTACACAGTCCTTACTCTTTTAGGAAGCACTCCAGGGGAAAGACTTGCTCAGAGGTCAATGATTCCAGGGACCATATTACTGAAGTCTTAGTTAGTGGCACTCCAGCTGACTCTTGGAGCTGGAATGTATCTACCAGCAGAGTGATACACAACAATTTCAGGGGACATGAAATGGTTGTGCATGGTAGGATGCTATATAAATGGACAGAGACTGCCTGGAGGTCAGGGTGACTTAGACAGCCCATGGCTATGTGTAAGGCTCAGGGGAAGTGGGAAAGGCATAGAGAGTAATATTTACTGCTATTTTACTTTGTTTAGTGCTCTTTTTAAATCAACTTTATGAACTGGAAAACAACCAATTAATACTAATAATTTTTAAACATTTTTTGAGTATAATTGACACACATGTTATATGTTTCAGGTGTCCAACTTAGTGATCTGACAAGTTTATACATTATGCTATGTTTACCACAAGTATAGCTACTATCTGTCCTGTTCCATCACTATTACGATATCATTGACTATATTCCTTACACTGTGGCTTTTACTTCCATAACTTATTTTCTTGTTTTGGGGATTTTTATTTTTCCTGTTTTTATTTAAATTCCAGTTAGTTAACTTAGAGTGTTATTATTAGTTTCAGTTGTACAATATAGTGATTGAACAATTCCATACAACACCCACTGCTCATCACAACAAGTACACTCCTTAGTCCTATCACCTATTTCACCCATTCCCCCACCCACCTCCCTTCTGGTAACTTCCAGTGTGTTCTCTATAGTTAAGAGTCTGTCTCTTGGTTTGTCTCTCTTTTTTTCCCCTATGCTCATTTATTTTGTTTCTTAAATTTCACATATGAGTGAAATCATAGAGTATTTGTCTTTCTCTGACTTATTTCACTTAGCATTATACTCTCTAGTTCCATCCATGTTATTGCAAATGACAAGATTTCATTATTTTTTATAGCTGAATAATATTCCATTGTAGAAAATGTTTATTCAGGTCTTTTGCCCATTTTTAAATTGCATTATTTTGGGGAGTATTGAGTTTATAAGTTCTTTATATATTTTATATATTTTGGATATTAACCCTATTCAGTACATTATCTTATTGTTTTGTTGTTGATTTCCTTTGCTGCACAAAAACTTTTTATTTTTATGGAGTCCCAGTAGTTTAATTTTGTTTTTGTTTCCCTTGCCTTAGGAGACATATCTAGAATATTCTAGGAGTTGTATGGTTGCAAGTCTCACATTTAGGTCTTTAATCCATTTTGAGTTTATTTTTGTGTATAGTGTTAAAAATGGTCCAATTTCATTCTTTTATGTGTAGCTGTCCAGTTTTCCCAGCACCATTTATTGAAGAGACTCTTCCCCATTGCATATTCTTGCCTATTTTGTCATAGATTAATTGACCATATAAGTGTGGCTTTATTCCTGGGCTCTCTATCCTGTTTCAGTGATCTATGTGTCTACCTTTGTGCCAGTATTACTACACCTTTGTATTATATCTTGAAATCTGGGATTGTAATACCTCCAGCTTTGTTCTTTCTTAGGATTGTTTTGGCTATTCAGAGTCTTCTGTGGTTCCATACAAATTTTAGTATTATTTGTTCTGGTTTTGTGAAAAATGCTGTTGGTATTTTGATAGGAGTTGCACTGTATCTGTAGATTGCTTTAGGTAACATGGATGTTATAACAATATTAATTCTTCCAATCCATGAGCATAGAATATCTTTCCATTTGTTATGTCATCTCCAATTTCTTTCATCAGTGTTTTATAATTTCCAGAATACAGGTCTTTCACCTCTTTGGTTAGGTTTATTCCTAACCAAAGGTATTTTATTTTATTTTATTCTTTTGGGTGCAGTTGTAAATGGGATTGTTTCCTTAATTTCCCTTTCTGCTACTTTGTTATTAGTGTATAGAAATGCTACCAATTTCTGGGTATGAATTTTGTATCCTACAATTTTACTGAATTCATTTATCAGTTCTCCTGGATTTTTGGTGGACTCTAGGATTTTCTACATATACTATCATGTGGTCTGCAAATAGTGACAGTTTAGCTTTTTCTTTACCAATGTGGATGCCTCTCATTTCTTTTCTTTTCTTTTTTTTTTTTTTGTCTGATTGCTGTGACTAGGACTTCTAGTATTATGTTGAATAAAAGTGGCAAGAGTGGACATCCTTGTCTTATTCCTGATGTTATAGAGAAGCTCACGGTTTTTCACTGCTGAGAAGAATGTTAGCTGTAGGTTTTTCATATTTGTCCTTTATTATGTGAGATATATTCCTTTTAATTTCCCTTTGTTGAGAGTTTTTATCATTAAAAGATACTGTATTTTGCCAAATGTTTTTTCTGCATCTATTGAGATGATTGTGTGATTTTTATCCTTGGTTTTGTTGATGTGGTGTATCATGTTGACCGATTCTCAAATATTGAACTACCCTTGCATCCCTGAGATAAATCCCACCTGACTGTGGTGAATGATATTTTTAATGTATTGTTGTATGTGGTTTGCTAATATTTTATTGAGGGTTTTTGCATCTATGTTCATCAGGGTTATTAGCCTGTAGTTCTCTCTCTCTCTCTCTTTTTTTTTTTTGTGGTGTCTTTGGTTTTACTATCAGGGTAATGCTGGCCTCGTAGAATGTATTTGCAAGCATGCCTTCCTCTTCTATTCTTTGGAATAGTTTGAGGAGAATAGATATTAACACTTCTTTAAATGTTTGGTAGATTTCACCTGTGACTCTGTCTCATCCTGGACTTTTATTTTTATTTTTACTGATTCAATTATATTACTTGTAATCTGTCTGTTCAGATTTTCTATTTCTTCCTGGTTCAGTTTTGGGAGATTATATGTTTCTCGGAATTTATCCATTTCTTCAAAGTTGTTCAATTTGTTGGTATAGAATTTTTCATAGTATTCTCTTAAAATTCTTTGTTTTTCTGTGGTGTCAGTTGTTTCTCCTCTGTTTTTTTTTTTCTGAATTTATTTATTTGCACCCTTTCTCTTTTTTTCTTGATGAGTCTGACAGTTTGTCAATTTTGTTTAGCTTTTCTTATTTTTTAATTTAATTTTATTATGTTATGTTAGTCACCATACAAAGAATCACTGATTTTTTCTTTTTTCTTTTTTTTTTTTTAGTCTCTATGTCATTTTTTTCTACTCTGATCTTTAATATTTCCTTTCTTCTACTCACCTTGGGATTGTTTGTTCTGCTTTTTCTAGTTCTTTAGGTGTATGGTTAGATTGTTTATTTGAGTTTTTCCTTCTTTCAAGGCCTGTATTGCTATATACTTCCCTTTTACAACTGCTTTCACTGTGTCCAAAAGATTTTGGATCATTGGTGTTTTCATTTTCATTTGTGTCCATGTATTTTTTAAATTTCTTTTTGATTGCTTTGTTGACTTGTTTAGTATCATGTTGTTGTTTACTCTCCATGTGTTTGCATTCTTTCCAGTTTTTTCTTGTGATTTATTTCTAGTTTCATACTGCTGTGATTAGAAAAGATGCATGGTATGATTTCAATCTTCCTGAATTTATTGAGGCTTGTTTTGTGGCCTAATATGTGATCTATTCTGAAGCATGTTCCCTGTGCTCTTGAAAGAATGTGTATTCTGTTGTTTGGGGATGGAATGTCCTGTATATATGTGTTAAGTCCATCTGGTTCAATGTGTCATTCAAATACATTGTTTCCTTATTGATTTTCTACTTTGATGACCTATGCATTGATGTAAATGGGGTGTTAAAGTCCCCTACTATTATTGTATTGCCATCAATTTCTCCCTTTATGCCTGGTAATATCTGCTTTATGTACTTAGATGTTCCAGTGTTGGATGCATAGATATTTACAATTGTTCCATTCTCTTGTTAGATTGATCCCTTTATCATTAGGTAGTCTCTTTCTTTTTCTCTTGTTACAGTCTTTGTTTTAAAGTTTATTTTGTTTAAGTATTGTTACCATGGCTTTTTTTTTTCACTTCCATTTGTATGGTGAATGTTTTTCCATCTTTTCACTTTCAGTCTGTATATGTCTGTAGGTTTGAGGTGAGCCTCTTGTAGGCAGCATATAGAAGGGTCTTATTTTTTTATCCACTCAATCATCCTGTGTCTTTTGATTGGTGTATTTAAGCCATTTACATTTAAAGTAATTACTGATAGGTATGTACTTATTGCCATTTTGTTATTTGTTTTCTGGTTGTTTGTGTAGTTCTTTTGTGTTCCTTTCTTCTTCTTTTGCTCTTTTTTTGTGATTGATGAGTTTTTATCGTGTTATGTTTTGCTTTCTTTCTCTTTAATTTTTTGTGTATCTATCATAGGTTTTGGGTTTGTGATTACCATGGGGTTCATATATAATAGCCTATGTAAGTAGCAGTGTATATTAATTTGATGGTCATTTAAGTTCAAACACATTTTAAAAAAAGAAAAAAACTGTTCGTTTTCTTTTTCCCTTCTCTTTTTTCACCTTTTACTCCCTCCACATTTTATGTATATATTGTCACATTTTACATCTTTTTATTCATTATTTTCTTATGCCTAATTATGGCCATTTTTCTCCACTTAAAGAAGTCCCTTTAGCATTTCTCATAAGCCTGCTTTGGTGGTGATAAACTCCTTTATTTTTCATTTGTCTGGGAAACTTTTTATCTCTTCTTCAAATCTGAATGATAACCTTGCTGGGTAGAGTATTCTTGGTTGTAGACTTTTTCCTCTCAGCACTTTGAACTTATCAGGCCACTCTCTTCTAGCCTGCAAAGTTTCTGCTGATAGCCTCATAGGTTTTTCCTTATAGGTAACTTTTTGTTTCTCTCTTACTGATTTTAGATTCTCTATCTTTAACCTTTGACATTTTAATTATTATGTGTGGTGATGTGGACCTCCTTGGGTTTATCTTGTTTGGAACTCTGTGCTTCTTGGAGTTGGATGTCTAGTTCCTTCCCCAGTTTAAGGAAGTTTTCATTTTAATAATAATTTTAAAAAGGCAAATGGCCAAGATACCTCTGAATGAACATTCCCTTGCTATTTATGGATTTAACAAAGTAACTTTCTCCAAACCTTTAAGCACTGGCTAAAAATCTAATCAAAAACCTAAAAATTTAATATAAATTACCTGCCTAGTATATCAGATTCTCTTTAGAAGCAGGCAGAAGTTCTAGTAGGGCCTGTCTCGTAAAAGCAGGCAGAAGTGGAAGAGATGTTTGAACTGTCAGGGTCTCAGTGGCCCTAGGCTAGACTCCAGGGCTGTGCTGGTACTAATACCCCCACCAACAGGGGGTGGCAGTCCAGACAGCGTGGCCTCTGGACTTGAAAAAGAAGGGTCTGAGAAGTGCCTTTTATGTTCTCCCCCTCATCCCTTCCCCCCTACACAGAAGCCAGAAAGTCTGGGGAAGTGCTTTCCCCACAGGATGCTGGGGAACAGAAGAAACTCTTTCCCAGTTCATGCAAGGAGTATGTGTGTACAGGTCATATACCATCCAAACATGGGCAGATTACAACCCATTGGGATTGTCCCAACCAGAGCTAAAGTGGATTTGCCAAGGGAGCTCTAAAGAGTTGCTCTGGGCTGTGGTGGATTCAGTCAGGTTATAATGTTCTGAAACAGCCCTTTTCCACTGGAGAACACACAGAGAGGAAGACAACATCTAATAGAGCAGTGTGGCTGGAGAGGTGTGGAGGAGGGATGGGGACCCCCAGGACCGGGAACTCTCCACACTGGAAGGGAATAAGTTGTCTTCCTTTTTCCTCTATTTTGCTTTTGGGAAATCCTGTCGGTGTTCTTTTCATCATGGTTTCCATTTCTTTGTCTTTCTGAGAGTTACTGTTAACCTTCAGCTCTCTAATTTAGTCATCAACAGTGTCATCAGTACTTCTATTGGAACTTTTTTGTTAATTTGGGCAATACAATTAAAAAATTTCAAGGATCCCCATTACTTCTTTTTCAAATTAGCCTTTAGTATTCTCCAGGTTAACTAGATATATTTCTAATCTGTTGTTAGTGGTAACAAAGACACTGCTCCTGAAAAACTTCTAGATGTGAGCACTGGCCTTGCTGTCAACTTAGAGGAGACTCCCTGATTTGACATTGGATCCTGTGCAGGGATAGGGAACTGAAACTTCTACTGCAGAGGATTGGCAGCTAGTGATGCTAGTGCATTTAAGATTTTAGCTCAACTACTCTGTCTGGGGCCTAGAAGTTGTCTGGGTTGGCTGCCTATTAGCTTTAGAGGTCCAGGTACATATGGCCATACAAGTTCAACACTTAATTTGCAAAATGAACAAATAGATGTTTAAAGTGAAATCTTTTGGAGGCCAACTACACCTGGGATCTCCAAACCCAGCTCAGTAAATACTGTTTTTGGCAAAAGCCATCCACAGCCTGGGAAGTCCCTGAATCACTACTCAGTCACTCAGGAAAATGCCTCCTATGCTTCCAATCATCCCCTAGTCTCTCCTTTCCTTCCCATGTCCTTGAGGCTGAGGTTTTAGATGTAATTGATATACATTCCTTATTAGGGGAAGGACACTTAAGATTCCATTTATGAAATACTGGTTATGAAAGCTCTTGTAATTGTTTGAGATACTGATTTAAGTTTAACCAGTCACTGAAGTATGGAGTTTAGGTGTTGTGACTCATTTCTTTATGGGACTAAAAAGAAATTTTTGTATACTGAAAATTTTGTTGTGCAATTAAGAGCATGAACATATGCTGAGATGACTAAACTCACTGAATGTGTTTTTACCTCCATTCCCCCTTCGTTGCTCAGAACCACAGGTAATGTTAGAATTGAAAGACTAAAAGGTCTAGAATAGAAATGCTAAGCCCTTGAATGGAGCATTTGGATAAACAAATATACTGGTCTGTGAATTTGACATCCTTTGGAAAACTGACCCCTCAAAAATGAAAAACTGAAGCCCTTCCCCCAAGGACTGACAGGAAACCTATCATTTCTGGAGCTTTCAGGGTTATTAGACCTGAGAACTAGAAAAGAAAAGTCTGGAACCAGATACTGATGTGTCACCACTCTCACATAAGATCACTGCCCAAAGCTGGGACTCAGGCAGCACTAGGTAGGCATGGACAAAACTTCATGTCTCCAAGAGCTGATCAAGGTTCCCAGGATAGTGGTTAGCTACAAGAACTACTGACCAAGATAAGGACATTCCAGCTTGTCCAAATCTAGGCCTATGCACTACTGATTTCAAGTGAACAACATCAACATGTTGCCTCCACAAGGCAATCCTCCTTCATCATCTCAAAGGCAGGCTAGAAAATATTCTCTAGCCTACAACATCCTTGTGCCTCCTGTGTGTTCTTCAGAAGTGTCAAATTCAACCTGTCATGGGGACCCTCCAGTCATCATATACTCTAGAGTGGCCATCATGGTGACCTCAACAAGCCAAGTCAATTAAATGTGATAACACAGGCCAGCCAGAAATAATGAATAAAACCCACCTTCCCACCAGAAAAACACCAAGGGGCCCCAAAGTCCAAGCTTACCATATAACAAAGATAATTCTAAAAATTGTATAAGACATAATGGCACATAAGTATTACACAAAATCTGTTTGTGTTTTTCATGAGTGTCCAAATGGCTGAAAAAAACCCGTGTCTTCTTTTTCCATGAAAATATTACCTATATTCCTCCTACCTAGAAACAAGCAGTTCCATTGCTCATTCTTATTTTCCACTGAATTCTTTTTATAGCATCATATTTTGTTCAATAGGATCTCCATTCAAAGCACCATTCCAGTTCTCAACACTATAATATTACAGTTTATGTGTTTCTCTCCATTAATCAAGCAAATGATGCAAAACACAAATAACACAAAAAAATTAGGAAGACTCAATACTGTTAAGATGTCAGTTCTTGCCAAATTGATCTGTAAATTGAATGCAGTTCCAATGAAAATCCCACCAAGTTATTGCGTGGATATTAACAAACTGATTCTAAAGTTTATATGGAGAGGAAAAAGACCCAGAATAGCCAACTCAATATTGAAGGAGAACAAAGTTGGATGTTTGACACTACCCAACTTCAAGACTTATTATAAAGCTACAGTAATCAAGATGGTGTGGTATTGGCAAAATAATAGACAAATAGATTAATAGAACAGAATAGAAAGCTCATAAGTAGACCAACATATAGTCAACTGATCTTCCACAAAGGAGCAAAGATAGTCTTTTAGACAAATGGTGCTGGAACAACTGGACATCTACATGCAAAAAAAATTTAGACATAGACTTTACACCCTTCACAAAAATAAATTCAAAAAAGGGATGCCTCGGTGGTGCAGTCGGTTGAGTGCCTGACTCTTGGTTTTGATTCAGGTCATGATCTCAAGGTTGTGAGATCCAGTCCCACGTCGGGCTCCACACTCAGCACAGAGTCTGCTTGAGATTCTCTCTCCCTGTCCCTCTGCCCCTCCTGCTCATTCTCTCTCTCTTTCTCTCTCAAATAAATAAATAAATCTTAAAAAAATAAAAAAAACCTCAAAATGGACTATAGACCTAAATGTAAAACACAAAACAATAAAATTCCTGAAAGATAACGCAGGATAAAACCTAGATGCCCTTGGGTATGGCAATGACTTTTTAGATAAAGCACCAAAGACACAATCCATGAAAGAAATAATTGTGGAAGGAGCCGAGATGCCCTTCAACAGACGAATGGATAAAGAAGATGTGGTCCATATATACAATGGAATATTACTCAGCCATCAGAAAGGATGAATACCCAACTTTTACTCAACATGGATGGGACTGGAGGAGATGATGCTCAGTGAAATAAGTCAAGCAGAGAAAGTCAATTATCATATGGTTTCACTTATTTGTGGAACATGAGGAATAGCATGGAGGACATCAGGAGAAGGAAGGGAAAAATGAAGGGGGGGGAATCGGAGGGGGAGACAAACCATGAGAGACTATGGACTCCTGGAAACAAACTGAGGGTTTCAGAGGGGAGGGGGGTGAGGGGAGGGGTTAGCCCGGTGATGGGTATTAAGGAGGGCATGTACTGCATGGAGCACTGGGTGTTATACGAAAACAATGAATCATGGAACCCTACATCAAAAACTAATGAAGCACTGTATGGTGACTCACATAACCTAAAAAAAGAAATAATTGATAAGCTGGACTTCAAAAATAAAAAATCCTGTGAAACACAATGTCAAGAGAATGAGAAGACAAGCCACAGACTGGGAGAAAATATTTGCAGAACACACATCTGATAGAGAATCGTTACCCAAAATATATGAAAACACTTAAAATTCAAAAATAAGAAAACAAACAACCTTATTTAAAAATGGGCAAAAGACCTGAAAATACACTTTACCAAATAAGACAAATAGATGTTAAGTAAGCACATGAAACTATGCTTCACATCATATGTCATCAGGGAAATGCAAATTAAAGCAATAAGATACCACTACCCACCTTAGAATGGCCAAAATCTGGAGCACTAACAACACAAAATGCTGGTGAGGATGTGGAGTAACAGGAATTTTCATTCACTGTTGGTGGGAATGAGAAATGGTAAAGCCACTTTGGAAGACAGTTTGCAGGTATCTTACAAAACTAAGCATAGTCTTACCATATGATCTAGCTGTTGTGCTCCTTGGTATTTACCCAAAAGAGCTGAAAATTGATGTCCACACAAAAACCTGCATACAGATGTTTATAGCAGATTTATTCATAATTGCCAAAATTTGGAAACAACCAAGATGTCTTTCAGTAGCTGAATGGATAAACTGTGGTGCATCCAGACAATGGAATGTTATTCAAAATTGATCCAAGAATGGTGATTCAGAGGAGCTATTGTAATCCAAGTGTGTGTAAAAATTAGAATGTTATTGGCTCTGAGTACCCAAAATGTGACTCGATGTCAGCCATGTGAATGAGCCATCTTGGGTTTCCAGCCCCATTAAGCCTTCATATCATTAAATTCCCAGCTCGCATCTTCAATCACATAAGAAATCTCAAGAGAGAACTGCCCAGCCAAACTTTCCCCCAATTCCTAACTTACAAAAGTGTGAGCAGAATAAAATGGTTGTTGTAAGCCAGTATGTTTTGGGTAATTGGTTACACAGCAAAAACAACTTAAATGAAAAAAGTTTCCAGATTAATAAAGAACTCCTATGAAACATAAAAGAGGAGAAACTGCCCAATAAAGAAATAGGAAAAATTAGTAAGAATTTCAAACAAAAGGAATCAGAAATGGACCACTAACTAAGGTATTAAACCTCATTTATAATTAGAGAAATTAAAAATAAAAGCACAATGAAATAACAATTGACATGACTCTGCATTGGCAACACTTGAGCCACGTAATATTAAATGTTGTTGGGGGCACCTGGGTGGCTCAGTCCGTTAAGCAGTCAACTCTTGATTTCAGCTCAGGTCATGATCTCAGGGTCTTGGGATCGAGCCCATGTCTGGCTCCTCGCTCAGCGGGCAGTTTGCTCAAGGATTCTCCCTCTCCCTCTGCCCCTCCCCCTGCTCAAGCTATTTCTCAAATAAATAAATAAATAAATAAATAAATAAATAATAAATAAATCTTTTTTTAAAAAAGGAGGGCATATGATGTGATGAGCACTGGGTGTTATATGCAACGGATGAATCATTGAACACTACATCTGAAACTAATGATGTACTATATGTTGGCTAATTGAATTTAGATTAAAAAAATAACTGTTGACGATGATGTGGAAATTGATAGAGGTTTAAATTGGTATAGCAACCTGGAGAACAATTTGACAATATATCTTAAAACTGAAAATATTCTTTGACCCAGCAATGCCACTGCTAGGTACACACCCTAGTGAAACTCTCCAAGAATATTTAGAGCAGCATTATTGTGATAGCTAAAAATGAGGAACAACTTAAATACCTGTCAAAGGGAAATTTATAAATAAATTTTTGTATACACACACACACACACATACACACTCCTACAATGAAATATTATACCGAATTGAAAATTGATGAACCAAATTTGCATGTATCAAAGTGGTGGTTCTCACAAACATAATGATTAGTTAACTAAATGGATGAATACAGAGAATAAGATACCATTCATATAAAGTTTAAAACATGAGAACACAAGGAAATGCAAAGAAATGTAAATGAAGAACAGTGCCTCCCTCTATGGGGCAGAGAGCTTAAGACTATTGGGAAGGAATATGCAGAGGTTAACTTCATTGGCAGTGTTTTATGTCTTAGGTACTAGGTAACACTAGAAGTATTGGTTGCACTTTTTATACCTTTGTGTATGTTAAATATTACAGAATGTATTTTTTAATAGTATTTACTTACCAGAAGCTCTTGTAAAAAAAATTCCCAGGTCTGTCTCAGATGCAGCAGATCAGACTCCCTAGAGGTGGGGCTCAGGAATTTGCCCCCTAGGTAACCTTGACACTAGGGGTCTAAGCCAGGAGAAGGCCACCCCTGTGGAGGTGGCCTACTTCATGCTCTATTACACTTCCACTTTATAAGTGACATTTATCTATCAGTTCCTCAATTTTAGTGCCTTTGTGCTAGCTATCATGCAAGACAATGGGGACATAAAAACAAATAAGATCCTTTTACTGGCTTCAAGGGATTTCTAATGTCTCCTCCTCAAGGAGGAGACATTATTCTTTGTTGTCCTTTGAGCAGAGAGTCCAGGAGGCCCTAAAACCAGAGCGAAGGTTAACTCCAATTACAAAAGGGTTCAAAAACTTTCAAACTGAACATACTGAAATCTATCACTTCGACCTTGGTGTCCCTAAATCCCTCTTTCCTGACATCCAGGACATCCACAGATCTGCTTCATTGCACCTGATTGGGACCTCTACATGCCTCTTCCCAGAGAAATTCTGGATGCCCCCCTTTGCCTTGGCTGTACTTTGCATCTCCCCATGATGTCTCATAACTTTGCCATTTACTCATTGTGTGACTTTCAGCTGGCTGTGTCCCTTCTCTAAGACTCCCTTTCTGCCTCCGTAAGTTGAGCAGATGGTTAAGTCCTCAGAGTGGCAAAACTTGGACCAGTATGTAGTCTTCCAGGTCATGCTATTTCATTGCCTTTCCAGGATCACAAAAAAGCCGATTTGGAAATTGGCAACCAAGTGTTTTATCAGAGACATGGATTCTGAGTAACGTCTTAGATGTTTTTAAGAAAAAGAAGACACACATGGTAGACTTTCAAAGCACAACTGAGTAGGCCCATTCCATATACCATGGAAAGTGAATCAAGAGTTTTGGAGAAAACAATTTTAGACAATCTTGCCATTTTCCTACATGATTGAGCAGAAGGAAACCTCCGAATCTGAGGCTTAGCCAGTTTTGTCTCTAGTAAATATGAGGAAGATTTTTCCTTCTCACAAGGACTGTGAGTGGATAGAAATAAGGGAAGTAAATTTTAATATGGATGAAACAACCGGAAGAGAAATAGTCCCAAGTCTACTCAAAGGGTTATGGGGACCAATTTAGGCTCTAAACTGGGAATATAGACAGTTCTATGCCCCACCCAGTACAAGGTGGCTTTCCAGACCTGGTTGGGTGAGTGAGCCTCCCCAGGGGCATCAACCACATGCTCCTCCTTGTGTGGTTTGGGAGAGTCCTGTCCACAGGAGGTGAGGATGTAGTTGGCAGGGCAGGCAGGAGCACACAGACCACTGGACCCTTTGCCTGAGTGCACTCACTCCGTCCCTCCTTCTGATGCCCCTGGGACCGTAGGGATGCAGCACAACCTACAGCCTACCGCCATCAGGAAAAGGCAGGCCCAAGGTATTGGGCTCCAAACGGAGAAAGCAGCTTTTCCAGACAGTGGACTTGAAGCACTCAAAATGGAAAAAAACAGAACTCTGGGTCAGCCTCTTTGGGACAGGCCACTGGCACTGGGGTAGCGACGCGCCTTGGCCGGTCGTGCACCCACAGTGGCCGCGGCCCGCAGCGAGAGCGTGGGGACTGCCGGCCCCGCGTTGGGGTGGAGTGTGTGAGTGCTCGTGTGCGCATGTGGCGTCTATTCCACGTAATCGCACCTGGACGAGGTGCTTCTCGCTGAGCGGGGACAGGACCAGTTCTGGGTGGGGTGGAGGAGGGGGGGGGAAGCAGGCGAAGAAGTCCCCAGAACGTCCCCCCACCCCACCCCCCGCCCCGGTCCCGTTCCCCACCCATGCCAGAGCGCAGCGCTGGGGGGCGCATCTCAGGCCTGTCCAGCCACTCTCCGGTGGGCACCCGGGGATGTGGAACCCTCGCCACGCTGACGCCCTGAGGGCACGTGCCGGGAGCGGCGGGCGGTGGACAGCGATGGGTCGAGGATGGGGGCACCGACTCGCGGATCCCCAGGGTGCCCACCTGTGCCAGCACCCCCTCGGGGGCGGGGGAAGGAGCAGGTGACGTCACGCGCGGTCCCGGGGTGCCCGCGGCGGTGGCCGCAGCCCGGCCGCGTGACCCGCGCGCGCCAATGGCCCGGCGATCTCCGGGGCGACGCGGAGGGTCCGCGCTCCGCCGCCACTGCGCCGCCGCCCGGAGTCCGCACTGCAGAGAGTGGAGGCGAGCAGGCGCCGGCGCGCTGGCCCACGTGCCGCGCGGAGAGAGGGACCGGGAGAGGAAGAAGGAGAGCGAGCGCGAGAGAGCCGGGGAAGGAGGGGCGCACGAGCCGGCCGCTGCTCCGCGCAGCCCCTGCGTGCCTCCTGCTGGGACCTCCACCAGGAAGGACCCCGACCCAGAGGAAGGTACCAGGTCCGGGGAGGTCGGCTCTCGGCCCCCGGGAGGCCCCGCCGCCCGCCCCAGTAGGACTGCGGCAGCCCGCGTGCGCGGGGGGACGGGGTGCGGAGGGCGCTGTGGCCCCTGCGGGCCGGTGGAAGGCGGGGCAGGGGTCGAGCCTGGGCTGCCGAGGCGCCGCCCCGGGGGAGTAGGGTCACCTGGGGGTGGGAGGGGGGCGTCGGCATTAACCTCGCTCTCGCCCCGTTCGTATTCACAGGCTGTGGAGACCTGGGCCGTTCTCTCCGAGTCCTAGCCCCACCCCACCCCCCCCCCAATTCTTTTCCCCCCGGCCCAGTAGCACCCTGGTCTGCGTCGGAATCCGTTTCCTGCCCCTAGTATTAGCCCCGCGCCAGCGGAAATTGCGCGCGATGGCGGTGACGATGCTGCAGGACTGGTGCAGGTGGATGGGCGTCAGCGCTCGAAGGGGTCTGCTCATTCTGGGCATCCCGGAGGACTGTGATGAAGCCGAACTCCAAGGGTCCCTGGAGGCCGCCCTGTGGCCCATGGGCCACTTTACCGTGCTGGGCAAAGTGTTTCGAGAGGAGGATGATGCCACTGCGGCCCTGGTCGAGCTTGACCGGGAAGTCAACTATGCTTTGGTCCCCAGGGAAATCCCGGGCACCGGGGGTCCCTGGAACGTGGTCTTTGTGCCTCGTTGCTCAGGCGAGGAGTTTCTCAGTCGCGTGTTCCACTTCCTGGAGCAACAGGGGCAGACGGTGGAGAGTGTGGCTGGGGCCCTGGGGCTGGGACTGCACAGGGTGTGCTGGCTCCGACTGGTCAGTGAGGCAGTCCAGCCCTGGGTGGAGACCAGGCGGTATCAGCGCCTGGGCGTGTTTTCCGGGAGGGATCAGCCCGCCCCGGGGGAGGAGTCCTTTGAGGCCTGGCTGGACCACAGCGCCGATATGCTGCACGTGTGGCAGGGGGTCTCGGAAAGGGAGAAGAGGAGGCGGCTGATGGAAGGCCTTCGAGGGACGGCCCTGCAGCTCGTGCATGGGCTCCTGGCGGAGAACCCCGCCAGGACGGCGCAGGACTGCCTGGCGGCCCTGATCCAGGTGTTTGGAGACAACCAGTCCCAGGCGACCATCCGGGTGAAGTGTTTGACCGCTCAGCAGCAGTCAGGCGAGCGGCTTTCTGCTTTCGTGTTGCGGCTGGAAGTCCTGCTGCAGAAAGCCATTGAGAAGGGGGCCCTGGCCAGAGCCTCAGCGGACCACGTGCGCCTGAGGCAGGTGCTCACCAGGGCCAACCTTACCGAGCCTCTGGATGAAGCGCTGAGGAAGCTGAGAATGGTTGGGAGGACTCCAAGTTTCCTAGAGATGCTGGGGCTTGTTCGGGAGTCTGAGGCATGGGAGGCCAGTCTGGCCAGGAGCGAGAGAGCCCAGGCAGAGGAAGGGGCTGGTGCCCGGGCCAATGCCCAGGCTGATGCCAGAGCCAATGCTAAGGCAGAGGATGATAAGGTGGAGGAGCAGGAGCGGGAGGAGGAGGACAGTGACGACCGTGACACTGTCCCTGCGGGCCTAGGTCAGGCAAGACCCTCCGAGGCCCCTGGGGGCCCCACTCCTGCCCAGATGGGCACTGCTTCCAGGGCGGGCCCAGGAGGTCCTGGCTGTGAGCCAGAGGGTCTCGCCCAGGCAGGAGACCAGGAGGCTGGGGAGCCCCCCGAGAAGGGGCTCAAGCCCATCCCAGAGGGGTCGGGAAACGAGGATGGCGCTGGGGAGACGAGCCCCCCCAAGTCCTCCTCCGGCAAATAGGCTCAGAGGGCCCAGGGGCCCCGTCTCCTCTCAGGCAGCAGAGTTCTGCAGGCAGAGAGAGGCCATGCCAGGGCAGCAGCCTCGCCCCACATGGGGAGCAGGGCCGAGGGAGGGGCCCGCCCGACCCAAGCCAAGCCCCCGGGCACTCCACCACCCCTAAGGGGACCTGAACACCACCATCAGCCCTTCCAAGTGACCAAGATGACCATACTTGACACCAAATGGGGCAGGGAGAGGTGCCCCCCCACCCATGGCAGCTCCACACCCAGCCCCAGCCCCAGCCCCAGCCCCAATCCCTGCCAACTCAGGCAGCCAGTCTGGGAAACGTCCCTGAGTGGCTGGCCCTAGCCTAGGGGACGGGCACCTGAAGCCATCTGCCACCCACACTGTACTGGGAGATGTTAGGGGCCATTTCAAAGGTGCCAGCCTCTTGGGTCTCCCGAGAGGGAGACACTCATTTACTTCCCCTGGGGCACGTTGCTCCATGTTCTGGGAAGCCCGCTTGTGTCTCTGTAGGGCCCTTAGTGACCCACGTCTCAAGTGACCCCCCCACCCCACTAGTGACCATTCTTGTGCAGAGCCTTGAGGTGTGCAGGAACCCGCCGTGGGTGTCCTGGTCTACCGGGGCAGCCACCTCTCAGCCCGCGTGCGCGCCATGAGCTTCAGGGGGAACCAAGGCTCTGTTCCCGCTCTTCCAGTGTTGTGAGCTCAACCTCTGCTTTCTCCGTGTACATTTAGGCCAACCGCTGCTTGTTTTTGTGGAGATGTGTGTGTTTTCTAGTCTGAGCAGCTGCCCTCCCCGCGCCCCCCCGCCCAGAAATCCCGAGCCCAGTTCCGGGACACGGCGGGAAGGATGCCCGAGGGCACGGCTGGTGTTCACCCCGTGACCTCAGGAAGGAAGAACCGGACCAGGGATGGAGGTGGCCAGCGGGAGTCTCCACGGGAACCGTGCTCTGATGTGCCACCCTGTTGTTCCTTGCGACTCCGCTTCCTTGGCTCGGCCGAGGGTCCCATGCTGCATCGTCCAGCGTCCTGGGACTGTCCCGTGCAGGCCATAGGGCAGGACCAGGCCCCGGCATGTCGGCCCGAGGGGAGGGTGCCCCGGAGCGAGGGGACATGACCAGCGTCCAGCGTCTTGGCCAGAGGTTGATCGTGGGGCCCTCAGGAAGGGAGGCTGAGGCAGGAGGGCCGCGGTGTTGGGGGAAGCAGAGGCACCTCGTTTGGGACCCCAAGAGGAGGGGGGCCGTGACCTATGGGCTCTCGTGGCCGTTAGGCGTTCCTGTCTCTGTTGTCATTCCCTCCGTTCGATGGTTTCAGTAAGTGTTTCTCTTCAATAAATTTCATTGAATGTGTCAGCTGAGTCTCGCCTCTGCTGTGGGCAATCGTCGGGAGGGTCTGCTGGGGATGTGGGTGTAGGGAGAAACAGTGGCCTGGTCAACATGGGAGTATATGTTGGGTAAGGTTCATGAGAGCTTTGCAGTGTCTTAATTGCAAAAGATAGTAGACATCTAGGGAACAGTGGCTTATGGACCTTGGCAAGGGAACGAAACTAAGCAGAGCCAGATGGTGTCAGTGAATACGACATTGGTGGGAGTGTTCAATGGCTGTCTGGATTCTCAGGGCACTTACAGAACTTCCAGGAATAAGGGAGGGCAAAGGACAGCAGGCAGTAGCCAGAGGCCCCAGGATCCCTCACTGTTTTATTGGGGCTCAGGGCGTCAAGACCTAGAGCATCAAAATCAGGCCAGCCCATGTTATTGTATCTGTGTGTGTATGAGTAAGTATGTGAAAGTATGTATGAGTTTGTGAAGTGTGCTTATATGTGTGTCAGTAAATGTGTGTGAATATGTGATTGAGTATGTAAGACTGTGCTAGTGAATATATGTAAATGTGTGTGCTGAGTGTAAGCATTTGTGAGTATGTACTACTTTGTATGTGCATGAGTGTGTGTGACTATGTGAGTATATAGGTTTATGGGGATGTATGTTTATATATGTTAGTGTGTTCAGTGAAAATGTGTGTCAATGTGTGAGTGTCTATATATGAGCGTGAGAGTGAAATGAGCAGATGTCAGTTAATGCATGTGTGTGTAAATGTGTACATGGGTTAATGTGCTTTGTGTGTGACTGTATGTATGAGTTTGTGAGCATGTATAAGTTTGTGTGTACATAACTGTGTGTGAGTGAATGTGACTATGTGGGTGTCCAAGTGTATATTTATGAATGTTAATGCGTATAAGTGGATTTGTGTCAGTGAATGTATGTGAGTGTGTATGAAAGTGTTCATGAGTGAAAATGTCTGGTGTATGAGTATGTATGAGTTTGTGTGAGTTAGTGAGTGTATGATTATGAGTGAATATGTACTTATATGAATGAAAGATTAGTGTAGATGGGTCCCAGGGTGATGGATAGAGGAATATGTGCTAATGGGTGAGTGTACATGTGTTAATGTATGAGTGAACGAACGAGAAGATGTGTGAGTTTCTGCGTGAGTGCATGTGTTAAATGGTGGCTTTTTTATTTCTTTGAGGAATCAAACAAGAGAGTTGGTAGAAGGCAGAGCAAGACACATGTCACTGCTTCACAAAACAGGAGCAAGACTTATGTTGGCGCCAAGCTGATGAGCCCTACAGCTGCACCTACTATACGATCATCAATTTGCAGTTCCTGGCATGTTTCTGTTACCAAGATTTCTATAGTTGTGTGTGTTACTAATGTTGTGTGATCAAAGCTTATGTGAACATCCGTTTGTGAGTCTTTTTGTGGACTTTTGTTTTCCTTTCTCTTGGATAAATACCTAGCATTGGAATGGCTGGGCCACAGAACAGGGCTATGTTTAACTTTATAAGAAACTCCTCACAGATTTCCAAAGCTGTTATGACAATCTGTACTCCCATCAGTAGTGCCTGTTTCTTGAGGTTCTCAAAAATTTTGTGTTGTCAACTTTGAACTTTAAGCCATTCTGGTCAGTGACTCATTGTGGTATCTCATTGTGATATCAATTTGCATTTTTGTGATGATTAATGACATGGAGCACTTTTTTGTGTAATTATTAGCTATCCTCCTTAATGAACTGCCTATTTAAGTCTTTTGCCCAGTTTTCAAGTGGGGTCCTTGCCTTTGTTTCATTATTGACTTGTGCTTATTGTCAAAATACTCTGGATACAAACCCTTTATAAGATATACCTGTTGGGACTATTTTCTCCCTGTTGTGTCTTGTCTATGCACATTCTTAGTGGTGTGTGTTCATAAGCAGATGGATTTAACTGTGATGAGGTCCACTGCATTATTTCTTTTCTTCTATAGTGAATAGTTTCTGGGTCCTGCCTAAGAGATCTTTCCCTGACCCACATTTGCAAAGGTATTGTCTTTTTTTTCCTCTAGAAGTCCTGTAGTTTTAGCTTTGCATTTAGGTCTTAGGATGTACCTAAATTAATTTTTGTATTTGGGGGGAGGTGTGGGGTCAGGATGCATTGGAAAAATTTTTCATTTTGACACTGATTTTATTTGGAGTGTTGGTCAAAACTTAGTTGTGCACCTGTGGGTCTATGATGGTGTTCCATATTCCCTCTTCTGTATTTTTCAGTTCCAGACTTTCTATTTGGTTCTTCATTATAGATATCATTTTCCTATTGAGACTTTTCCTCATTACTTCCTTCATTATTTTTATGTTTCCCTTTCAATTCTGGAACATATTTATTTCCAACAACTGTCTTTAATTCCCTGTGTGTTAACCCCATCATCCTTGCCATTTCTGGACCTACTGGCACATTTCCCCCTTGGTTATGGATCATGTTTCCTTCCTTCACATATCTAGAAGTTTTGCATAGAGGCCAGACATTTTGGTTGTTATGTTGTTAAGTGTCGAAGTTTGTTTATCTTATTTCTGCGTCCAGTTTCTTTCCACTATGCAATTTGTTTACTTACAGACCAGAATGAGCCTTTCAAGGTTTGTTTAAGTTTTGTTAATGTAGGTCTTATAGAGCTACCTGAGCCATTCTCCTGATGTATGACCTTACTGGGTTCTGTGATGAGCATCTGGGGACTTCAGTATGATATCTCCACTTTGGCTGGCAGGAACACTGTGTAAGCTCTGGTAGCTCTCCATCTTATAGCTCCTGGTGGATGTTCTGTGCCCAAACTTGTGGTTTCTCAATCTGAGCATGCAGAGTTAGTATGTGGTCATAAACTCAGTGAGAACTTTGTGCAATATTTTGAACTCTTTCTATGCCAAGTTCCCTTCTCTCTAGTATACTGCTTGCAAAATGGAGTAATATCAAAATCCACAAATCAGCAAGACTGTCACATGCTTCTTGGATTCCCTCTCCCTCTGCCATAGACTGCAAAGTACCTCCATGCCAATAGCTGCGTTGATTGTTGGCCCCACCTTGATTGTTTGCCTTCTCTCAGGTTTCACAATCCTGGCAAGCTCCCCACAGTCAAGACACTCATCCTGTAGTGGATGGAGTTAAAAGGTCAGAAGCTATTTGGTGCCTGGAAAAAAAAGGTTAGTGTAGATGGGTCCCAGGGTGATGGATCAGATCCACAGGGAAGTTGTATACGGCTATGAAGTTCCTATGGTGCCCATGCTAACTTTGGACCTCTGCTCCAGATATGCAGCAGGCCATGGGAATCTCCAGGGAAGTATTACTACCCCAGCAGTTTGTAAAGGAGAGGAATAACCTGCTCATGTCTGTGAACTAGAGAAGTCAGTGAGAAAGCAGTGATTGTGATGTACTAGAGGGAGCACTTGTGTCATATCAGAAGTGGCTACAGATGTCCAGGTAATAAATGAACCCAGTGGCTAGTGAGTATTATGTACTGAGGTTAGAGGAACACCAAAGCTGGGAGTCAACAGAGATTCCTGAGCTACCTGAGCCATTCTCCTGATGTATGACCTTACTGGGTTCTGTGATGAGCATCTGGGGACTTCAGTATGATATCTCCACTTTGGCTGGTGGGGACACTGTGTAAGCTCTGGTAGCTCTCCATCTTATAGCTCCTGGTGGGAGCTATAAGATCCTGTTGGACAGGATCTCTTTGCAGTCCTGAGCCAAACTTCTCCATTGAAAAATGGCATTTTGCCTAGCCATCTCCCACTCCCTAGAGGCAGCTTTGTCAGCTCGTACCTGCTTCTCTCTAAACCAAAACGACTACAGGGGGCATTCAGTGTCCCAAGAGGGAGGGCCTAGGTTCTGTCTGGAGGCCATGTGCTACTGGCTGCATTCTTGTGTTAGTTGACCCCAAAAAGGCTCAGTTCTGCCAGGGAGTATGTAGGACCACAAACTCAGGCAGAATCGATTTGGCCTGACTTTATCCTAGTATGTCATCCCAATTGAGGCCAAACAGCTTGT
Source organism: Zalophus californianus (assembly GCF_009762305.2). Lineage (NCBI taxonomy): Eukaryota > Metazoa > Chordata > Mammalia > Carnivora > Otariidae > Zalophus > Zalophus californianus. Next base: position 2,501,965 of record NC_045612.1, on the reverse strand, counting down.
TTACAGTTATCTATCACTGCTAGTGACAAGTGCTTACTGGATTGCTCACAACCTCCTTGCCTAAAGGGAACACTTTTGTGGCATTCCCTCCAGGGATCCTGATCACTACCCTCTGCACACACACACTCATGATTTGGAGAAATCATAGGCTGATTTGTCTGTGGCTGACTACAGCTTTGGAGAAACCACCTCCAGAGCCACCAACAAGGACACAGAGGAGGGGCATAAACTCAGAAGCCCAACCTGGAGGCGGGTGACAGAGCAGCACAGCACGGGAAATATACATGGCCAGGTCCAGAAAAACCCTGGAGTTTCCTCAGCAACCAGAGTCCCAATGCTCCCACAATACGCGGGTGAGCACGGCAAAGGCTTCAGAGCTAGTGCCAAATAAGAAACCCAAGCAGGTCCTTTCGATAGGATATGAATTCTAGAGGAATAAACCTTTCCCAGGTGTATTAGGTTCCTTTGGCTGCAGTAAAACTTACCATCAACTGGGTGGCAATTTCTCAAAAAAGAAAAATTTATTGTCTCACAGTTCTGGAGGATAGACGTTGGAAATTAAGATGTAAGCAGAGTTTGATCCTTCTGGAAACTCTGAGGGAAGACCTGTCCCATTTCTTTATCCTAGCTTCTGGTAGCCTTGGTATATGGTGGCACAAATCCAATGTGCACGTGGCATTCTCCACTTGTGTATGTCTCTGTGTTCAAATTTCCACTTTATACAAGGGCATCAGTCATATTGGGTTAGGGGCCCAACCTATTCCATTTTAACTAATTACATCTGCAGTGACCCTATTTCAAAAGAAGTTCGCATTCTAGCAGAGAGAATATACCTCAGGGGGAGAGCAAAATAAGTTCATATTCTGAGGAACTAGGGGTTAGGGCTTACCAAACAAATTTTGAGGGTACACAATAAATTCATAGCACCAGGTAATAAAAAATACAGCCTCAAATACTATGGTTCATATGGCACTAACTATGGTAACAGATACAATTAATTTTTAGCAATATATATATTCCTCTTGCTTTTTTAAAAAAATGTTTTATTGTGGCACCTGGGTGGCTCAGTCGGTTAAGCCTCTGCCTCCCACTCAGGTCATGATCCCAGGGTCCTGAAATTGGGTCCTGAGTTGGGCTCCCTGCTCAGCAAAGAGTCTGCTTCTCCCACTGCCTCTTCCTTTCCCCACCACTCGTGCTCTTGCGTGCTCTCTCCCCCTGTCAAATAAATAAATAAATAAATAAAATCTTTAAAAATTTTATTTATGTATTTCTTTACTTAGTTATTTACTTATATATATAGAGAGAGCATGAGAAGGGGAGGGGCAGAGGTAGAGGGGGAGAGAGAATCTCAAGCAGACTCCGCACTGAGCTTGGAGACCCACTAGGGCTGGATCTCACATAAGCCAAAATCAAGAGTTGGATGCTTAACTGAGCCAACCAAGTGCACCCATTTCTCTTTCTTAAGGACAGGAGGAGAGGTTGACCATAATGCCTAATAAAATCAGTGAATTTATTTCTGAGGTTTACATGATTGTGATTTATTTATTCCCCAAAGACCAAAACTAGAGTAAAAAACATGCAAGGATGCATGTCATGCTTTCTGTTATAATGCCTTATTTGGTAACGTAAAATTTTAGTTACAGATCACATAGGTTCATAATATACTAGGTGATGGGAAACAGCCTTGTTACCTTACAATTGATTAGAAGATGGATAAAATATGTTACCTCTATAGCATTTAAATCTCGGGATTGAAGACGCTAGTAATATCTATATTCAAAGAAGTATCCTATCATGTATTTCCTAGCGGTTTAAAAAATATTCTTCCACGGCCGCCTGGGTGGCTCAGTCGGTGAAGCGTCTGCCTTCAGCTCAGGTCATGATCCCAGGGTCCTGGGATCGAGCCCTGTGTCAGGCTCCTTGCTCAGCGGGGAGTCTGCTTCTTCCCCTCCCTCTGCTGCTCCCCCTGCTTGTGCGCGCTCTCTCTCCCTCGAATAAAGAAAAAAAAATTTTTTTTAAAAAGTTCTTCCAACTGCATATTAACACAATCACTTAATTTGCCGGGGGCGGGGGGGGGGGGGAAGCCCGACTGTTCTGACAGAGATCAAGGCCGATGTGCCTCATTGACGTGACAATGATGAGGGCTGTCTCCAGTAAAGTTCCAGGGCATGTATTTCCCATACGTTGAGTGAGCTAGATCCGCAACTTCAAAGTTGTAGTACCAATATGTGGAAAACACGCGTAAGGTAAGAGCATTTTTATCGAGAGCTAATTATTGTCAAAAACGTATTGAAGTTAATTCTCAGTGTGTCCGGACTTTTCCAAGCAAATCAGAGGAAACAAAGTAGTAGTCACTTTTCTAGGTGAAAGAGTAAGAGATAGAATTTATAGCCACGTCTTTGCAAAGGCTTTTTGGTTTATTTCTCAGAAATGGTGAAACAAAGGACACTAATGAGTGGAGGACCAATCCTTTTGCAGGCCGGGTGGTTTCCAAAAGGACTTAATGGAGTTGTCAGCTGACTGATAGGTCCTTAAAAACAGTTTTTGATGAGAGATTGTTGTGCGATTGTTGGCTGACCTCAGGGAGGGGAATTCAAAGAATGAGATGACATGCTGCATTAAGTCTGCTTTTGCTCCCATCTACTGCTTCTTTCTTTTTCTTCTGATTTTTTTTTTTAAATTGGAGAGTAATTGACATACAATATTGTATTCGTTTCAGGTGTACAACATAGTGATTCAACAGTTGTATACACTACAAAATGGTCACCACAGTAAGTCTCGCTACCATCTGTCACCATACAAAGTCGTTACAGTATTATTGACTATATATTCCCTATGCTGTACATTACATCCCTGTGTCTTATTTATTTTATAACTGGAAGTTTGTAGCTCTTAATCCTCTTCGCCTATTTCATTCATAACCCCCCTCCACCCTCTTACCCCTCTGGCAACCATCAGTTTGTTCTCTGTATCTATGAGTCTGTTTCTATTTTGTTTTGTTTTAGATTCCGCGTGTAAGTAAAGTCACACGGTATTAGCCTTTCTCTGTCTGACTCATCTCGCTTAGCATGACACCCTCTAGGTCCATCCATGTTGTCACAAATGGCAACACGTCCTTTCTTTGTGTGGCTGAGTAATGTCTCATTGTACACGCAACACGTCTTCTTTACCCATTTATCTATCGATGGACATTTAGGTTGCTTCTATAGCTCAGCTATTGTAAATAATGCAGGATGAACATAGGGGTGCATATTCCCTTTTGAATCTGTGTTTTTATTTTTTACTTTTTGATAAATACCTAGAAGGGAGATTGCTGGATCACATGGTACTTCTATTTTTAGTTTTTTGGGGACCCTCCATACTGTTTTCCATAGTGGCTGCACCAATTTACATTCCCACCAACAGTGCACAAGGGTATTAAAAATAGAACTACCATACGATCCAGTAATTCCACTACTGGTATTTACCCAAGGACAAAGAAAGCACTAATTTGAAAAGACGTGTGCACCCCTATGTTTATTGCAGCATTATTTACAATAGCCAAGCTATGGAAGCAACCTAAGTGTCCATCAACAGACAAATGGATAAGGGAGATGTGGGGTACACACACACACACACACACACGCACGCACGCACGCACATATATACACACAATGGGCTGTTACACAACCATAAAAAGGATGAGATCGTGCCATTTGTGACAACATGGATGGAACTAGAAGGTATTATGTTAAGCGAAGTAAGTCAGACTGAGAAGGAAAACCACCATATGATTTCACTCATGTGTGGAATCTAAAAAACAAAACAAATGAATAAACAAACAAGCAGCAGAATCAGACCTGCAAATACAGAGCACAAACCGATGGTTGCACGAGGGGAGGGGGGTGGGGGATGGGCAAAATGGGTGCAGGGAAGTGGGAGATACAGGCTTCCAGTGATGGAATGACTATGTCATGAGAATAAAAGGCACAGCACAGTGAATACAGCATGATATTGTGATAGCACTGTATGGTGACCCACGGTAGCTACACTTGTGGTGAGCATCGCAGTACAGAGAGAGATGTTGCATCACTATGCTGCGCACCTGAAACTAATGTAACATTGTGCGTCAACTACACTCTAATAAAAAAATGAAAATAAAAGGTTTTCCCAAAAACTCCAAGGGGGGGGGACCCAAACAAAAACAAAACATCAAACCAAACAAAAAACAGTGCACAAGCGTTCCCCTTTCCCCACATCCTCCCTGACACGGGTTATTTTTTTGTCTTTTTGACAGTAGTCTTTCTGACAGGTGTGAGATGTTATCTCATTGTAGTTTCCATGTTCATTTCCCTGATGATGAGTGATGTCCAGCATCCTTTCATGTGCCTGTTGGCCCCCTGCATGTCTTCTTTGGGAAAATGTCTACTCAGGTCCTCTGCCCATTTTTTAAATCAGATTGGGTTTTTTTTTGGGGGGGGGAGGGAGATACTGAGTTTTATGTCTTCTTTATGTATTTTGGATGTTAACCCCTTATCGGATATATCAATTATAAATATCTTCTCCCCTTCAGTAGGTTGTCTTTTTGTTCTGTTAGTGGTTTCCTTTGCTGTGCAAAAGCTTTTTAGTCTGATGCAGTCCCAGTTTGTTCATTTTTGTTGTCCTCGCCCGAGGAGACAGATCCAATGTGTGTGTGTGTGTGTGTATATATACATATATAGTGTGTGTGTGTGTGTGTGTGTGTGTATATATATACATATATACTGTGTGTGTGTGTATATGTGTGTGTGTGTATATATAGTGTGTGTGTATGTGTGTGTGTGTGTATATGTAGTGTGTGTGTATATGTGTGTGTATATATATACATATATATAGAGTGTGTGTGTGTGTATATGTGTGTGTGTGTATGTATGTGTGTGTATATATATATATATATATATATATATTCACTAAGACCAATGTCAAAGACCTTATTGCTTGTTTTCTTCTAGGATTTTTATGGCTTCGGGTATTACATTTAAGTCTTTAATCAATGTTGGGTTTATTTTTGTATATGGTGTAAGAAGATGGTCCAGTTTCATTTTCTGCACGTGGCTGTCCAGTTTTCCCAACAGCATGTATTGAAGAGACTGTCGTTTCCCCATCGTATATTCTTGCCTCCTTTGCTGTAGATTAATTGAGCATACAAGTGTGGGCTTATTTCTGGGCTCTCTATTCTGTTTTAATGAACTCTGTTCCTGTTTTTGTGCCAGTACCATACTGTTTCGGTTACTACAACTTTGTAGTATAACTTGAAATCTGGGAGCGTAATACCTCCAGCTTTCTTCTTCTTTCTCAAGATTGCTTTGGGTATTTGGGATCTTTTGTAATTCCACACGGATTTTAGGATTCTTTGTTCTAGCTCCGTGAAGCATGCCATTGGTATTTTTAATAGGGATTGCATTGAATCCATAGGTTGCTTTGGGTAGTATGGATATTTTAATAATATTAATTCTTCCAGTCCATGAGCATGGAATATCTTTCTATTTATTTGAGTTGTCTTCAATTTCTTTCAGCAGTGTCTTAACAGTTTCCAGAGTACAGGTCTTTCACCTCCTTGGTTCAGTGTATTCCCGGGTATTTTATTCTTTCTGGTACAGTCGTAAATGGGATTGTTTTCTTAATTTCTCCTTCTGGTAGTTTGTTATTAGTGTATAGAAATGCAACGGATTTCTGTATGTCGGTTTTGTATCCTGCAACTTTACTGAATTCACTTATTAGTTCTAATAGTTTTTGGGTGGAGGCTTCAGGGTTTTCTGTATACATATAGTATCGTGTCATCTGCGAATACTGACGGTTTTACTTTTTCCTTTCTGATTCTGATGCCTTTTATTTCTTTTTGTTTTCCAACTGCCGTGGCTAGGCTCATCTGCTTCTTTGGATGAAAAAACAAAACAAAACAAAAAAAAGGTAAATAGTCCTGCCTCGTATTCACACACCTCGTACTTCTCCACGAAAACATCAAGCCATTGAAGAAAGATCCCATCCACCTCTCCTAAAGATTCATTCCCAACCAAAATTTACTTTTCGTGGCAATTATTTTTTGAAAATTTTACTATCTTCGTTATTCTGAACAACTGGGTATCATGGTGTGGTGGTGGAAACTTCAAAAACGTGGAGTCTCGGCACAGCGAGTAAAAATCACAATGAGTAAAATAGCATTTCAATTTGTTTATATGTTTTTGTCGCAGAGAACCACTATAGGGTTCCACAAAAGACGTTGAGGATAAAAGATAGATGCCATTCAGATAACAGTATGTGGAGGAAGGGGGATGGAGATGCAAGTTCATGGAGATGAAACGTGGATGTCGATTTTCCAACTTAAAGGAGAGCTTTTTCTTGTGCTTTTAAGTAGATGATGATGGGTGTCAAATTGCCGGGATATTCAGATTTCACCGCGTGCCATCAAAATAGTGATGTTAAAGTTTTGTTTTAAAAAACGTCAACACTTACAGAAATGACATGTATACTATTTAGACTTAGAGTGAAATATTTTAGATGTCAACTTCCACGTGTGAGAGGATATACAGTTTCTCGGAATGGTTTGAGAGGGTTTGTGAGCAAACACTGACTACTTCCCATCTAAGCCGTTCTCTGCTGGCTGGGATTCTACAGTATCCCACTAACTGGTGGTCTTCCAAAAGACCACCCTGCCCCATCCAAAACTTTTGCCACGCTGCAGCAAGAGTGATCTCTTAAGATGCAAATCTGATCACATTAATCCCTTGCCTAGAAATTCTTCAGTGACTTCCCACTGTGCTTTGAATTCTTAACCCTGGGCTAAAATTCCCAACCCTGATTTACACAGCCTGAAAGTTCTGATAACCTGTCTGCCAATCATGGTGACCTCAAACCAGCCTTTCACCCGTGCTCGGCCTGTCATATTTCAGCCCCTCTTAGGTAATATTGTTCCCACCACCGGACATTTGAACATTGCTGTGCTCTTGGCCTGGAATGCGCTTGCCTTCTTCCTTCCCCTAGGTATCCCCCGCAAGTCCTTCAGGTCTCAGCACCCGTGCCATTTTCTTAGGAAAGAGTTCCTTGACTTTCCAGACTGATTCATATCCCCCTTGAGAGCTCTCATATGGCATTGTGTGCCTTTCCTTCATAGCACTAGTCGTATTTGCCATTTTATATGTATTAGCAGGTATGATACTTAAAGCAGATCCACAAAGACTCAGGAGTGACTTTTTGAAAATCAAAATGACAGTCCTTCCACATGCATTCCCAACGCATCCACAGGTCAAGCTCTCGGTTCCTTTTGAATGAGAGAACAGCTCTTTGGCCTCCCTTCACTCCTCCTCCCTACACTACAGTTTATGGGGCACTGCCTATGCTCCGAGTTCTCCACGCTTGGTGGAGTCTTGACACTCAAAGTTTTGTCTTGACCCTCAAAGTTTTGTCTTGACACTGAAACTTTTCTGTTTCAAGCACCTGACTCCGACAGCCAAGAGTCATAGTTTTCAAGAGGATGGTCTTTGCCAGGCTCCATAGAAATGGGAAAAAAAAAAAAAAAGGCGGGGGGAGAAGAGGAAAAAGAGAGGCCCAAGAGCTACACCCTTTATTCTCTTTGGACTTTTCTCGTTGCATTCGCTGCCCAGATCCCTGAACTCTAGAGCCATACTTGACTTGGAAGAAGCACTCGGTGAACATTGGTTGATCCTTTGTATATCTCTGTACCATCCATTCCTGGAAGGAAATGCACACAAAGAGTGCATTTGCTGCCACCTGAATGGATGCTAGGGCACTGGGGTAGGGGTGGAGTGGATCCCCTTGATGGATATGACAGAGTTTATCCCTCTACGTTTGCTTGGGGGATGATTTCCTTACGGTCTGGTGGTCACCCCTTAGACTATGCACTGAGTTAGGGCAGGGTGTACTTCTGCTCTGATGCACCGGTGTAGGCTCAGCACATACTATAATGAGTGGAACGGAGAGGGTGCAGCTTTAACTCCTTGTTGGCTGAATTAAGGAAGGTCCTCGTTTTGTCTGGGGAAGGCCCCGGGAGCTCCCCAAGTTCTTCACAGGGCTGGAATTCCCTTCCCTGTGGGGCGGAGGGAGGGAGGGAAAAGATAAAACATATCTTTCCTTCCCAAGGGAGAGGGACAGGAAGTCCTTCCCCCTCCCCGCCCCCCCCGCCCCCCTCCCCCCCACCCCCACCCCCACCCCCTCCCCCGCCCCAACGTACACGTGGCCCCCGGAGCTAAAGGAGCACTTGCGTTTGGAGAAGGCAGGAGGTTGGTTAGGAGAGGGGCAGCCCAGGAAGGGGGGCCGTGGACAAGTAGGCAAAGGCTTCAGAGCTCCCTGAGGGCCCATTGGCCTGGGCTGGGCTGGGCCCCCGAGGGAGGAAGTGGACTCAGTTCCCTTGGGTCAAGGCATTACAGGTCAGGACACACCCTTATTCCAGGCCCAGTGGTGGCAGGTCGGGAGAGACGGGCTTGCCCTCCTTTCAGGGGCTTCATTCCTAGGAAACGGCAACGGCCATGGCGAGGCTCTGGGGAGGCTAGGCTGGAAGAGGGGGATCAAGCCCGAGGACACTGGGCCAGCCCTGCCTTGCAGTAGCTCACCTCCACAGCCTGGGAATTGCCATTCCCAGAATCTTCGTGACTAACGGCTCCTGGGTTTCCACTACCCCCTCTCTCACTGGGGCTCTGACCCTGACCACCCGCCCTGCACAATCTACAGGAGGCGGAGCCTGGATAGAGGCGCCGTACCCGTCGTGGCAGGGAACACGACGGTATCACCTCAGGAGAATACGAGGCCTTGGAGTCTTCGAAACACTACCACATGCAGTCTCACAGGGGACTCTCGTGGCCTCCCAGTGGGACAGGCAGATGACTCTGACTGACAGAGGAGGAAATAGGGGTTCTCCAAGGAAGCGCGACTCTCCCAGGCAAACCAAAGGGAACCCAGGTGTCTTAGCTCAGGCCACCATAAGGAAATACCACAGAATGGGCAGCTTAAACGACAGGCCCTGATTTTCTTATGGTTCCGGAGGCTAGACGTCTGAGATCAGGGTTGGTTTCTGCTGAGCGCTCTCTTCCCAACTTGTGGGTGGCTGCCATCTCTTTGTGTGCTCACGGAAACTCTTCTTTGTGTAGTTGGGGTGGGGGAGAGGGGAGAAAGAGAGACAGTGAGAGAGAGAGAGACAGGCAGGCAGGCAGGCAGGCAGACAGAGAGAGAGAGAGAGAGCTCTCTGGCATCTCTTCTTAGGAGAACAGTACTCCTATCGGATCAGGGCCTTATGATCTTATTTAACCTTAATTGCCCCCTTCTAGGCCTTATCTCCGAATACAGTCACCGGGGTTTGGGGCTTCGGCATACAAACGTACATACATACACTCACACAAACACCGGGGAGAAAATTCATAGCACCACGTGCTCCACAACGGAGCCTTAAAGAACACGGCTCGTTTTACCGCTGCCTCTCTTCAAAGTGTACACAGTTCAGTGCGTTTTGAAAATTGCAACCACCCAGTGACTGACCCAGCCCCCTGTCAAGCTACAGAGCATTGATGTCTTCCCAGAAAGTACCTTTGACCTCCCTGCCAGTCACTCCTACCTCCCCGGAGGCAACCGCCCGCGGGATTTCCTGCACCACAGATCCTTTCTGCCTGCTCTTGCATTCTGTATCAGTGGAATCATACGGTGTCACGCTCCGGTGTCTAACTTTTCTCACTCTGCATACTGTCTGTGAGACACACCCACGTGTGGTGGGTGTGAGGGTCAGAGGTCCACAGCGTAGGGATTCACAGCAAGCCCCTCATCCCTTCTCCTGCTGATGGGCATTGGGGTTGGCTCCAGGATGGGGCTATGACGACGAAAGCTGATAGAAACATCCTTGAGTGAGCCTCTTTGTGTTCCATTCTCCTGGGTAAAAACAAGTAGGAGTGCCAGGGCTGGGTCACAAGGTGGGTGGACGGGTTGTTCAAAATGGCCGCATGCAGATGTCTAAGGGTGTTCTGACAATTCACACTCCCATCACCAATTCTCGACAAGAGAACCATCCCAACCCTGACCCAGAGCAGAGACAGGCTGGCCACCAGTCGAGTCTGGCCACGTCCCGAGTCCCACATTCGTACAGAGCCTGCTGCTACCCAGCTCCCCCAGAGGGACTGCCATGAGTTACCGAGTGTGCTGCAGGCAACCAGGTCTGTGAAGGACCGATGGAAGACACGCTGCCACTTACCCAGCCCAGCGGTACCCTGAGTGGGGAAGCATGCGTGAGTGCCATGTTGGGGCGATGCCCCAAAGGGCCGTGTGGGCCCAATAGGAGCCACCTGCACCTGTGAGGTTTCAGTGGGCAGGTGGACACAGAGGGTGCTGGCAGCCAGGAAGAGGCCGAGGAGGTACTGTTCCCCAGGTAGGAGCAGCCAGCAAAGGAATGGCGGGTTCAGAAAGGGAGGAGGGGACGTGCCTGGCTGCCCAAGAGCCTGTGGAAGGTCTGGGGCAGGGCGGGGAGCCGCCAGGCGCTGGGAGCAGGAGCTGGCTGTGTGAGCAGAGTGGGTGGTGGAGGAAGAGAGCTGTTACAGAGCAGCCAGAGCAGTCTTCGGCTGGCAGAGACCTGGTCTGAAGTCACGGTCTAGGAAGTGTGGGTGGGCACCGCCTGGTAAGAGGATGGGAGGGAACTCCAGGCTCTCCCTGGAGGAGACGGGAGGGGTCCATTTGGCTGTGCAGGGCTTGGGCCCTTGACGATTGTGGTGCAAAGCAAAGAAACCCTTCCTGGGTTGTGAGCAGAAAATGCTCCCCCTCGACCTGTGGAGGTTAAGGGACACATCCGAGGTCACCCAGCTGGGGAGCAGCCCGGTGAAGAGAAACACTGAAACCGTGCCTGTGTTCTGTGTGCTCAGCTAGGCCGGCCCTCCCTTGGACTTTATTCGTAACGGCTACTACTAGAGGAGGTGTGTTATGGGAGCATCCAGTCACCTAGCAGCCCAGGCCCTCTGTGAGTCTTGATTGAAGCGTCTCTGTGCCACCCCACGGTGAAGTGTTTCTGTGCTTATTTCTCCACGTGGTTAACATCTGCTGGGCACCAGCTCTGTGCAGGGCCCGGTACTGGCAATCAGGGGGACCAAGCCAAAAGATGGAAGACCCTGGGGGCTGGGCCAAGCAGGAGGCACAATTACAATTCATTCACGTCCAGCAGGGAGCCCAGCCGCCCACAGGGCCTGGGTGGGGGTGGGGGTGGGAGGAAGAGGGCACAGTGTGTATCTACCTGGTGTCACACAGGACTCTCAAATGCGAGCACGGCCACAGGAACTCATCATCCCTGCCCCTGTCACCCCACTCACCAACACTTCCTCTCACAAAAGGTGAGAGGAAAGGCAACTGCCGGCGTGATCCCCATGTCAGAGAAGGACCCTCCCGTCCTCTGGGCCCACACCCAGGTGAGAAATCTGGGACCCTGCTCGAGCCCTCTCCCTGCCTTCTCCCTCCCTGGAGCCTGTACCCTCCTCTTTCTCTTAAACGCTCTGCCCTAGGAGGCCCAGGCCATCACCATCTGGTCTGGCCTCCTGGCCTACTGCAGAGGGCACCCTCTGCTCCAGGATTATCTCCCTGCTGCCCAGCTCACCACACAGCGGGTCTGATCATTGTCATCCCCTCACTTCAAACCCATCGGGGCTCTCCACAGCCCTTGGGGTAAAGGTCCCAGGCCCCTGGCAGATGGGAGCAGGCTGACAGATTCAGGTGCTTGCTTGGAAGAAGGTACTGAGAGCCTCCTGTGGGTCAGACTCTGTTCTAGGCGCTGGGGACCCTGGGGTGAGAAACATGGACAAGGCCATCTGGGGAAGGAGGCCCTCATGCCCCAAGGCAGAGACCAGAATCTCTGCTATCTAGCTGTCACAGGGATGACACACAAATCAATGCTGCTAATGTGAATATGGATGGGGAGTATTCCAGGATCCACTTCTTGATGTGGGTGGCCGGGCAGAGGAGGCCTCTGGGAGGAGAGGACATTTCTGCCGAGATCGGAGTGAGGAAGAGGAGGAGGAGGGGGCCACCACCACGGGAAGTTCTTGGGGTGGGTTGTCCCCACGTGGAGGAGGAAGGCAGGCAAAAGGCCACAGGTGAGAAAGAGCTGGGTGTGGTGCTCCGGGGCCAGCTGAGAAGGCCAATGAAGCCAGAGTCTGGTGAGAGGTGCTAGGGGCGGGTGGTATGGAAAGAAGAGGCCAGCTCCTTGGGGGACGGGGGGGGGTGGAGAGGGATTGTTGGCCAGGGAGGGGACTTTGGAGTTTCCTTAGTCTAAGGAGATGGGGAGCCACAGGGAGGACTTGTCGCTGGGGAGGGAGCGGGGTCTGGTGGTGTTGCAAAGAGTTTGCTCTGGCTGCCCTGTGGGTGGGAGTAAGGTAGCCGGAGAGGCCAGACTGGAGGCTGGGAGAGTGGGAGACGGGGGCCGGGAACCGTGGAGGCGCGGAGAGGGTCAGCAGTCATCAACTAGAGTTGATAAAATCCCACAGTGGGTTAGATTGGGAGTGAAGAACGAAGGAGAGGGAGAGGGGAGAAAAATCCTGGCATCTTTGCTGGAGCAACCGGGCGGGAGGCAGAGCCCTTGGGGGAAGCCCAGGGAAGAAGCTAGTGTGTCGAGGGGGATGAAGCGCTCCTGTTTGGCCACCTTCGTTCTGAAATTCCCTTGGGGCATCCAAGTGGGCAGTTTGATGAGCATGTGTGGAGCTCAGGGAAGGGGTCCCGCCCAGAGACAAAACATTTGGAGCCATCAGCAGGCAGGTGGTCCCTCGGGTGAGAGGACCTCAGGTGAGAGTGGTGTTGGAGGCACCAAGGGTCCTGGGGCCGGGGCTGGGAGCCTGCCACCAGGGAGGAGAAGGAGGAGGGAGTTCCAAGAACGGGCAGGCAGAGAGGGAGGAGACTAGCCCAAAGGTGGGGGCTCACAGAAGCCAAGAAAGGAAAAGGTTTTGAGAAGGAAGGAGGGTCAACTGTGCTGAGAAGTGGAGCAAAATGAGGGCTGAGAGGTGACAAAGGAAAGGTAGTGGAGGCGTCACAGCCCAGCCCTGGCAGAGGGGGAAATGGGTACCCCAAGGTAGAGCCAGAGAGCCCTGGGCTTGGAGTCAGCAGGTATGGAAGGAGGGGGAGTAGCAAGAGGCGAGGCTGAAAACAGGGGGAACGAATTGACAGTCGGCCCACAGGCCAGCTGGCCAGTTGGTGACATGGGACCCACATATGTTCCCACGGGAGCACCCTCTCTGAGGAAGGATCCCAGATAAATCATGGCGGAAACCAAGAAAGAGGACAACGTGGGGTGCACGCCATGGGAGGGCTAACGCCAAGGTTCGGTGGACAGAAATTCTCGCGGTGGGTGTTAAGAGCAGCAGTTCACCTGTATTAGGAGAGGCGGTCTTGGCCCTCCGCGGGGAGAAGGGGAGGGTCCACACACGAGGCCGACTGGGAAAGCTGGTTTGTGACAGAACACCTGTGTTTCTTCATGGGAATGTGTAGAAAAAATGAGAGTGCCTTCAGCCTTGATGCTAGGAACTCTCTCCTAGAAACAGGCCAATGAGTCTTCTCAGCAGTGGGGAGGAAATGAGCAAAGGAGATTCACAGAAGAGGAACTGGGAATGGCTGACACACTTGTGCAAGGATGCCCAACCTCACTGCCGACCAGGGAAACACAAAGGCACACAACAATGAGGTAGCACTTCTCCCCATGGGGGTGGGCAAGTGGTCAAGGCTGGACAAAACCAAAGGCTGCTCAGGCTGTGGGGCACACGGGACCACACCTATGCTGCTGGTGGGAGTGAACACAGGTTCAGCCACTCGTGGGAGGTAACAGAATAGCAACACCTGGCCATGGCGGCAATGGGCACCCAAGTGCCCAAGTCCCAGCAAAGCCACTTCTTGGTGTACGTGCCAACGGCGGCTCAGACAGGCATGCGCAGGGTGCCGGCGGCAGCAGCGTCTGTGGTAGCCGAAGACTGGGAACAGTGTGTGTGCCCATCCACAGGATCATAGACAAATAAACCAGGGCTCTGATTCAACAAGGAGCATGAGTGAGCTGGATGCTCGGAGGAAACCTTGACCAGTATAGCTTGAGCGTGCAAAGCAAGTCACAGAAGAGGATGTCTGGCCAGACGCCAGGCAAGGAAAGAGAAGGGGGGGGGGGGCGGACAGGCAACAACACCGGAGGGTGTGACCCTGAGGGAACCTGTCTGCCCTCTGACCAGCAGAGAGGCTGTGCACATGGCCCCAGACTCCCATGACAGGACAGGTGCAGGGTGCCGAGACCCAGCGGGACTGGAGCTCCATTTTGAGTGGTGGCAGCGCTGCCCTGGTACAGTGACCAGCGCCTAGGTAGCCAAGGAAAGGGGAAGGATCTGTGGAAGAAGGCTGACTCGGGGCCAGACAGACGGAGGTCTCTGGGGAGGCATGACACCCATGCGGCCCTCAGGGGCCAAGAGAGCAAATGTCTCAGAGCCCATTAGGCTGGCGAGGGTACAGGGGGCAGGGGACACATCCAGTGCTCCACTCCCAGCCCACCGGCTCTCCTGTACACACACACCCTCAGGTAGAGACCCCAATTCTGTCGTTCCACTGAGGCCCAGAGAAGGGGCAAGGAATTGCCCAAGGACACATGGCAAGATACAGGCCCAAGGGGTTGACTTCTAAGTACTTGAAGTGAGCCAAACAGGACAGAGTCCGTGGCACGCTCCTTGGGGCTGGCCACTGGCACTGGGGTAGCGACGCGCCTTGGCCGGTCGTGCACCCACAGTGGCCGCGGCCCGCAGCGAGAGCGTGGGGACTGCCGGCCCCGCGTTGGGGTGGAGTGTGTGAGTGCTCGTGTGCGCATGTGGCGTCTATTCCACGTAATCGCACCTGGACGAGGTGCTTCTCGCTGAGCGGGGACAGGACCAGTTCTGGGTGGGGTGGGGGGGGTGGGGAAGCAGGCGAAGAAGTCCCCAGAACGTCCCCCCACCCCACCCCCCGCCCCGGTCCCGTTCCCCACCCATGCCAGAGCGCAGCGCTGGGGGGCGCATCTCAGGCCTGTCCAGCCACTCTCCGGTGGGCACCCGGGGATGTGGAACCCTCGCCACGCTGACGCCCTGAGGGCACGTGCCGGGAGCGGCGGGCGGTGGACAGCGATGGGTCGAGGATGGGGGCACCGACTCGCGGATCCCCAGGGTGCCCACCTGTGCCAGCACCCCCTCGGGGGCGGGGGAAGGAGCAGGTGACGTCACGCGCGGTCCCGGGGTGCCCGCGGCGGTGGCCGCAGCCCGGCCGCGTGACCCGCGCGCGCCAATGGCCCGGCGATCTCCGGGGCGACGCGGAGGGTCCGCGCTCCGCCGCCACTGCGCCGCCGCCCGGAGTCCGCACTGCAGAGAGTGGAGGCGAGCAGGCGCCGGCGCGCTGGCCCACGTGCCGCGCGGAGAGAGGGACCGGGAGAGGAAGAAGGAGAGCGAGCGCGAGAGAGCCGGGGAAGGAGGGGCGCACGAGCCGGCCGCTGCTCCGCGCAGCCCCTGCGTGCCTCCTGCTGGGACCTCCACCAGGAAGGACCCCGACCCAGAGGAAGGTACCAGGTCCGGGGAGGTCGGCTCTCGGCCCCCGGGAGGCCCCGCCGCCCGCCCCAGTAGGACTGCGGCAGCCCGCGTGCGCGGGGGGACGGGGTGCGGAGGGCGCTGTGGCCCCTGCGGGCCGGTGGAAGGCGGGGCAGGGGTCGAGCCTGGGCTGCCGAGGCGCCGCCCCGGGGGAGTAGGGTCACCTGGGGGTGGGAGGGGGGCGTCGGCATTAACCTCGCTCTCGCCCCGTTCGTATTCACAGGCTGTGGAGACCTGGGCCGTTCTCTCCGAGTCCTAGCCCCACCCCACCCCCCCCCCCAATTCTTTTCCCCCCGGCCCAGTAGCACCCTGGTCTGCGTCGGAATCCGTTTCCTGCCCCTAGTATTAGCCCCGCGCCAGCGGAAATTGCGCGCGATGGCGGTGACGATGCTGCAGGACTGGTGCAGGTGGATGGGCGTCAGCGCTCGAAGGGGTCTGCTCATTCTGGGCATCCCGGAGGACTGTGATGAAGCCGAACTCCAAGGGTCCCTGGAGGCCGCCCTGTGGCCCATGGGCCACTTTACCGTGCTGGGCAAAGTGTTTCGAGAGGAGGATGATGCCACTGCGGCCCTGGTCGAGCTTGACCGGGAAGTCAACTATGCTTTGGTCCCCAGGGAAATCCCGGGCACCGGGGGTCCCTGGAACGTGGTCTTTGTGCCTCGTTGCTCAGGCGAGGAGTTTCTCAGTCGCGTGTTCCACTTCCTGGAGCAACAGGGGCAGACGGTGGAGAGTGTGGCTGGGGCCCTGGGGCTGGGACTGCACAGGGTGTGCTGGCTCCGACTGGTCAGTGAGGCAGTCCAGCCCTGGGTGGAGACCAGGCGGTATCAGCGCCTGGGCGTGTTTTCCGGGAGGGATCAGCCCGCCCCGGGGGAGGAGTCCTTTGAGGCCTGGCTGGACCACAGCGCCGATATGCTGCACGTGTGGCAGGGGGTCTCGGAAAGGGAGAAGAGGAGGCGGCTGATGGAAGGCCTTCGAGGGACGGCCCTGCAGCTCGTGCATGGGCTCCTGGCGGAGAACCCCGCCAGGACGGCGCAGGACTGCCTGGCGGCCCTGATCCAGGTGTTTGGAGACAACCAGTCCCAGGCGACCATCCGGGTGAAGTGTTTGACCGCTCAGCAGCAGTCAGGCGAGCGGCTTTCTGCTTTCGTGTTGCGGCTGGAAGTCCTGCTGCAGAAAGCCATTGAGAAGGGGGCCCTGGCCAGAGCCTCAGCGGACCACGTGCGCCTGAGGCAGGTGCTCACCAGGGCCAACCTTACCGAGCCTCTGGATGAAGCGCTGAGGAAGCTGAGAATGGTTGGGAGGACTCCAAGTTTCCTAGAGATGCTGGGGCTTGTTCGGGAGTCTGAGGCATGGGAGGCCAGTCTGGCCAGGAGCGAGAGAGCCCAGGCAGAGGAAGGGGCTGGTGCCCGGGCCAATGCCCAGGCTGATGCCAGAGCCAATGCTAAGGCAGAGGATGATAAGGTGGAGGAGCAGGAGCGGGAGGAGGAGGACAGTGACGACCGTGACACTGTCCCTGCGGGCCTAGGTCAGGCAAGACCCTCCGAGGCCCCTGGGGGCCCCACTCCTGCCCAGATGGGCACTGCTTCCAGGGCGGGCCCAGGAGGTCCTGGCTGTGAGCCAGAGGGTCTCGCCCAGGCAGGAGACCAGGAGGCTGGGGAGCCCCCCGAGAAGGGGCTCAAGCCCATCCCAGAGGGGTCGGGAAACGAGGATGGCGCTGGGGAGACGAGCCCCCCCAAGTCCTCCTCCGGCAAATAGGCTCAGAGGGCCCAGGGGCCCCGTCTCCTCTCAGGCAGCAGAGTTCTGCAGGCAGAGAGAGGCCATGCCAGGGCAGCAGCCTCGCCCCACATGGGGAGCAGGGCCGAGGGAGGGGCCCGCCCGACCCAAGCCAAGCCCCCGGGCACTCCACCACCCCTAAGGGGACCTGAACACCACCATCAGCCCTTCCAAGTGACCAAGATGACCATACTTGACACCAAATGGGGCAGGGAGAGGTGCCCCCCCACCCATGGCAGCTCCACACCCAGCCCCAGCCCCAGCCCCAGCCCCAATCCCTGCCAACTCAGGCAGCCAGTCTGGGAAACGTCCCTGAGTGGCTGGCCCTAGCCTAGGGGACGGGCACCTGAAGCCATCTGCCACCCACACTGTACTGGGAGATGTTAGGGGCCATTTCAAAGGTGCCAGCCTCTTGGGTCTCCCGAGAGGGAGACACTCATTTACTTCCCCTGGGGCACGTTGCTCCATGTTCTGGGAAGCCCGCTTGTGTCTCTGTAGGGCCCTTAGTGACCCACGTCTCAAGTGACCCCCCCACCCCACTAGTGACCATTCTTGTGCAGAGCCTTGAGGTGTGCAGGAACCCGCCGTGGGTGTCCTGGTCTACCGGGGCAGCCACCTCTCAGCCCGCGTGCGCGCCATGAGCTTCAGGGGGAACCAAGGCTCTGTTCCCGCTCTTCCAGTGTTGTGAGCTCAACCTCTGCTTTCTCCGTGTACATTTAGGCCAACCGCTGCTTGTTTTTGTGGAGATGTGTGTGTTTTCTAGTCTGAGCAGCTGCCCTCCCCGCGCCCCCCCGCCCAGAAATCCCGAGCCCAGTTCCGGGACACGGCGGGAAGGATGCCCGAGGGCACGGCTGGTGTTCACCCCGTGACCTCAGGAAGGAAGAACCGGACCAGGGATGGAGGTGGCCAGCGGGAGTCTCCACGGGAACCGTGCTCTGATGTGCCACCCTGTTGTTCCTTGCGACTCCGCTTCCTTGGCTCGGCCGAGGGTCCCATGCTGCATCGTCCAGCGTCCTGGGACTGTCCCGTGCAGGCCATAGGGCAGGACCAGGCCCCGGCATGTCGGCCCGAGGGGAGGGTGCCCCGGAGCGAGGGGACATGACCAGCGTCCAGCGTCTTGGCCAGAGGTTGATCGTGGGGCCCTCAGGAAGGGAGGCTGAGGCAGGAGGGCCGCGGTGTTGGGGGAAGCAGAGGCACCTCGTTTGGGACCCCAAGAGGAGGGGGGCCGTGACCTATGGGCTCTCGTGGCCGTTAGGCGTTCCTGTCTCTGTTGTCATTCCCTCCGTTCGATGGTTTCAGTAAGTGTTTCTCTTCAATAAATTTCATTGCATGTGTCAGCTGAGTCTCGCCTCTGCTGTGGGCAATCGTCGGGAGGGTCTGCTGGGGTTGGAGGAGGGAGCCAGAGAAAAGATTTTTGGCCAGTACCCTCGGGAGACTTCTCCAGTGAGAGGTTACGTGAGGCACTTTGACCGGAAGACTAGGATATGATCAGGACCTTGCCTTTATTTTATAAACTATTTACAAAGTTTAGGGTTCCATTGGGTCATCCTGGAATGGTCCTGTTCACTTTCCCTTTTGAAATTGAGTGGGGCTCATTGTAACTTTCCCCTTTAGTAGGGGGAAGTGGTCACAGGCATCCAGTTCCTGAGACTGAAGATTGCTTCAGGTGTGTGATACATGGGGGCTACTACCTAAGTAGTTTGTCCCCTCCCTCAGAGGGGAGGTGGGCGGGGGGTGTGATGGCCAAGGGTTGGAAGGTAGGGCAGGCTGGGTTCCACAGACCTCATGCCCTGTGTAGTGGGAGGAAATTATTGGGAGTCTAACCCAGTCGTTCCATGTTTGAGACATTCCTGCCCTACATGAGATGCCACACACTTCTAGACCATGAGGCATGCATCAAACCCAAATACCTAAGTAGTTTACAGAAGCTGATATGGAAATGTCTGTGCCCAACCTCCCCCAAACCCTGTAAGAGTGTAGAGTTTTTCAGTTGCTCAGTATGTTTTGTCAATATTATTCCATAATGAGGTTGTCACAGTTAGGTTACCTGAAATTAAAACACATTTAGGCTTTTTGTTTTAAAACCATATCAGTCTAAGAAGATATGATACACACACACACACACACACACAAGAATATTATTCAGCCTTTGAAAGAATGAGATCTTGCCATTTGCAGTGACATGGATGGAGCTAGAGAGTATAATGATAAGTGATATAAATCAGAGAAAGACAAATAGCATATGATTTCATATGTATGTGAAATTTAAGAAACAAAATAAGCAAGCAAAGGGAAAGAAATAAGACAGAGAGAGACAAATCAAGAAACAGACTCTTATAGAGAAATCACTGATGGTCACTGGACGAGAGGTGGGGGGGATGGGTGAAATAGGTGATGGGGATTAGTATTACTATGACAAACCAATATTACACTGTATGTTAACTAATTGCAGTAAAACAAAAACTTAAAATACTCCCTTGGCCATCACACCCCCCGCCCACCTCCCCTCTGAGGGAGGGGACAAACTACTTAGGTAGTAGCCCCCATGTATCACACACCTGAAGCAATCTTCAGTCTCAGGAACTGGATGCCTGTGACCACTTCCCCCTACTAAAGGGGAAAGTTACAATGAGCCCCACTCAATTTCAAAAGGGAAAGTGAACAGGACCATTCCAGGATGACCCAATGGAACCCTAAACTTTGTAAATAGTTTATAAAATAAAGGCAAGGTCCTGATCATATCCTAGTCTTCCGGTCAAAGTGCCTCACGTAACCTCTCACTGGAGAAGTCTCCCGAGGGTACTGGCCAAAAATCTTTTCTCTGGCTCCCTCCTCCAACCCCAGCAGACCCTCCCGACGATTGCCCACAGCAGAGGCGAGACTCAGCTGACACATGCAATGAAATTTATTGAAGAGAAACACTTACTGAAACCATCGAACGGAGGGAATGACAACAGAGACAGGAACGCCTAACGGCCACGAGAGCCCATAGGTCACGGCCCCCCTCCTCTTGGGGTCCCAAACGAGGTGCCTCTGCTTCCCCCAACACCGCGGCCCTCCTGCCTCAGCCTCCCTTCCTGAGGGCCCCACGATCAACCTCTGGCCAAGACGCTGGACGCTGGTCATGTCCCCTCGCTCCGGGGCACCCTCCCCTCGGGCCGACATGCCGGGGCCTGGTCCTGCCCTATGGCCTGCACGGGACAGTCCCAGGACGCTGGACGATGCAGCATGGGACCCTCGGCCGAGCCAAGGAAGCGGAGTCGCAAGGAACAACAGGGTGGCACATCAGAGCACGGTTCCCGTGGAGACTCCCGCTGGCCACCTCCATCCCGGGTCCGGTTCTTCCTTCCTGAGGTCACGGGGTGAACACCAGCCGTGCCCTCGGGCATCCTTCCCGCCGTGTCCCGGAACTGGGCTCGGGATTTCTGGGCGGGGGGGCGCGGGGAGGGCAGCTGCTCAGACTAGAAAACACACACATCTCCACAAAAACAAGCAGCGGTTGGCCTAAATGTACACGGAGAAAGCAGAGGTTGAGCTCACAACACTGGAAGAGCGGGAACAGAGCCTTGGTTCCCCCTGAAGCTCATGGCGCGCACGCGGGCTGAGAGGTGGCTGCCCCGGTAGACCAGGACACCCACGGCGGGTTCCTGCACACCTCAAGGCTCTGCACAAGAATGGTCACTAGTGGGGTGGGGGGGTCACTTGAGACGTGGGTCACTAAGGGCCCTACAGAGACACAAGCGGGCTTCCCAGAACATGGAGCAACGTGCCCCAGGGGAAGTAAATGAGTGTCTCCCTCTCGGGAGACCCAAGAGGCTGGCACCTTTGAAATGGCCCCTAACATCTCCCAGTACAGTGTGGGTGGCAGATGGCTTCAGGTGCCCGTCCCCTAGGCTAGGGCCAGCCACTCAGGGACGTTTCCCAGACTGGCTGCCTGAGTTGGCAGGGATTGGGGCTGGGGCTGGGGCTGGGGCTGGGTGTGGAGCTGCCATGGGTGGGGGGGCACCTCTCCCTGCCCCATTTGGTGTCAAGTATGGTCATCTTGGTCACTTGGAAGGGCTGATGGTGGTGTTCAGGTCCCCTTAGGGGTGGTGGAGTGCCCGGGGGCTTGGCTTGGGTCGGGCGGGCCCCTCCCTCGGCCCTGCTCCCCATGTGGGGCGAGGCTGCTGCCCTGGCATGGCCTCTCTCTGCCTGCAGAACTCTGCTGCCTGAGAGGAGACGGGGCCCCTGGGCCCTCTGAGCCTATTTGCCGGAGGAGGACTTGGGGGGGCTCGTCTCCCCAGCGCCATCCTCGTTTCCCGACCCCTCTGGGATGGGCTTGAGCCCCTTCTCGGGGGGCTCCCCAGCCTCCTGGTCTCCTGCCTGGGCGAGACCCTCTGGCTCACAGCCAGGACCTCCTGGGCCCGCCCTGGAAGCAGTGCCCATCTGGGCAGGAGTGGGGCCCCCAGGGGCCTCGGAGGGTCTTGCCTGACCTAGGCCCGCAGGGACAGTGTCACGGTCGTCACTGTCCTCCTCCTCCCGCTCCTGCTCCTCCACCTTATCATCCTCTGCCTTAGCATTGGCTCTGGCATCAGCCTGGGCATTGGCCCGGGCACCAGCCCCTTCCTCTGCCTGGGCTCTCTCGCTCCTGGCCAGACTGGCCTCCCATGCCTCAGACTCCCGAACAAGCCCCAGCATCTCTAGGAAACTTGGAGTCCTCCCAACCATTCTCAGCTTCCTCAGCGCTTCATCCAGAGGCTCGGTAAGGTTGGCCCTGGTGAGCACCTGCCTCAGGCGCACGTGGTCCGCTGAGGCTCTGGCCAGGGCCCCCTTCTCAATGGCTTTCTGCAGCAGGACTTCCAGCCGCAACACGAAAGCAGAAAGCCGCTCGCCTGACTGCTGCTGAGCGGTCAAACACTTCACCCGGATGGTCGCCTGGGACTGGTTGTCTCCAAACACCTGGATCAGGGCCGCCAGGCAGTCCTGCGCCGTCCTGGCGGGGTTCTCCGCCAGGAGCCCATGCACGAGCTGCAGGGCCGTCCCTCGAAGGCCTTCCATCAGCCGCCTCCTCTTCTCCCTTTCCGAGACCCCCTGCCACACGTGCAGCATATCGGCGCTGTGGTCCAGCCAGGCCTCAAAGGACTCCTCCCCCGGGGCGGGCTGATCCCTCCCGGAAAACACGCCCAGGCGCTGATACCGCCTGGTCTCCACCCAGGGCTGGACTGCCTCACTGACCAGTCGGAGCCAGCACACCCTGTGCAGTCCCAGCCCCAGGGCCCCAGCCACACTCTCCACCGTCTGCCCCTGTTGCTCCAGGAAGTGGAACACGCGACTGAGAAACTCCTCGCCTGAGCAACGAGGCACAAAGACCACGTTCCAGGGACCCCCGGTGCCCGGGATTTCCCTGGGGACCAAAGCATAGTTGACTTCCCGGTCAAGCTCGACCAGGGCCGCAGTGGCATCATCCTCCTCTCGAAACACTTTGCCCAGCACGGTAAAGTGGCCCATGGGCCACAGGGCGGCCTCCAGGGACCCTTGGAGTTCGGCTTCATCACAGTCCTCCGGGATGCCCAGAATGAGCAGACCCCTTCGAGCGCTGACGCCCATCCACCTGCACCAGTCCTGCAGCATCGTCACCGCCATCGCGCGCAATTTCCGCTGGCGCGGGGCTAATACTAGGGGCAGGAAACGGATTCCGACGCAGACCAGGGTGCTACTGGGCCGGGGGGAAAAGAATTGGGGGGGGGGGTGGGGTGGGGCTAGGACTCGGAGAGAACGGCCCAGGTCTCCACAGCCTGTGAATACGAACGGGGCGAGAGCGAGGTTAATGCCGACGCCCCCCTCCCACCCCCAGGTGACCCTACTCCCCCGGGGCGGCGCCTCGGCAGCCCAGGCTCGACCCCTGCCCCGCCTTCCACCGGCCCGCAGGGGCCACAGCGCCCTCCGCACCCCGTCCCCCCGCGCACGCGGGCTGCCGCAGTCCTACTGGGGCGGGCGGCGGGGCCTCCCGGGGGCCGAGAGCCGACCTCCCCGGACCTGGTACCTTCCTCTGGGTCGGGGTCCTTCCTGGTGGAGGTCCCAGCAGGAGGCACGCAGGGGCTGCGCGGAGCAGCGGCCGGCTCGTGCGCCCCTCCTTCCCCGGCTCTCTCGCGCTCGCTCTCCTTCTTCCTCTCCCGGTCCCTCTCTCCGCGCGGCACGTGGGCCAGCGCGCCGGCGCCTGCTCGCCTCCACTCTCTGCAGTGCGGACTCCGGGCGGCGGCGCAGTGGCGGCGGAGCGCGGACCCTCCGCGTCGCCCCGGAGATCGCCGGGCCATTGGCGCGCGCGGGTCACGCGGCCGGGCTGCGGCCACCGCCGCGGGCACCCCGGGACCGCGCGTGACGTCACCTGCTCCTTCCCCCGCCCCCGAGGGGGTGCTGGCACAGGTGGGCACCCTGGGGATCCGCGAGTCGGTGCCCCCATCCTCGACCCATCGCTGTCCACCGCCCGCCGCTCCCGGCACGTGCCCTCAGGGCGTCAGCGTGGCGAGGGTTCCACATCCCCGGGTGCCCACCGGAGAGTGGCTGGACAGGCCTGAGATGCGCCCCCCAGCGCTGCGCTCTGGCATGGGGGGGGAACGGGACCGGGGGGGGGGGGGGGGTGGGGGGACGTTCTGGGGACTTCTTCGCCTGCTTCCCCACCCCCCCCACCCCACCCAGAACTGGTCCTGTCCCCGCTCAGCGAGAAGCACCTCGTCCAGGTGCGATTACGTGGAATAGACGCCACATGCGCACACGAGCACTCACACACTCCACCCCAACGCGGGGCCGGCAGTCCCCACGCTCTCGCTGCGGGCCGCGGCCACTGTGGGTGCACGACCGGCCAAGGCGCGTCGCTACCCCAGTGCCAGTGGCCAGCCCCAAGGAGCGTGCCACGGACTCTGTCCTGTTTGGCTCACTTCAAGTACTTAGAAGTCAACCCCTTGGGCCTGTATCTTGCCATGTGTCCTTGGGCAATTCCTTGCCCCTTCTCTGGGCCTCAGTGGAACGACAGAATTGGGGTCTCTACCTGAGGGTGTGTGTGTACAGGAGAGCCGGTGGGCTGGGAGTGGAGCACTGGATGTGTCCCCTGCCCCCTGTACCCTCGCCAGCCTAATGGGCTCTGAGACATTTGCTCTCTTGGCCCCTGAGGGCCGCATGGGTGTCATGCCTCCCCAGAGACCTCCGTCTGTCTGGCCCCGAGTCAGCCTTCTTCCACAGATCCTTCCCCTTTCCTTGGCTACCTAGGCGCTGGTCACTGTACCAGGGCAGCGCTGCCACCACTCAAAATGGAGCTCCAGTCCCGCTGGGTCTCGGCACCCTGCACCTGTCCTGTCATGGGAGTCTGGGGCCATGTGCACAGCCTCTCTGCTGGTCAGAGGGCAGACAGGTTCCCTCAGGGTCACACCCTCCGGTGTTGTTGCCTGTCCGCCCCCCCCCCCTTCTCTTTCCTTGCCTGGCGTCTGGCCAGACATCCTCTTCTGTGACTTGCTTTGCACGCTCAAGCTATACTGGTCAAGGTTTCCTCCGAGCATCCAGCTCACTCATGCTCCTTGTTGAATCAGAGCCCTGGTTTATTTGTCTATGATCCTGTGGATGGGCACACACACTGTTCCCAGTCTTCGGCTACCACAGACGCTGCTGCCGCCGGCACCCTGCGCATGCCTGTCTGAGCCGCCGTTGGCACGTACACCAAGAAGTGGCTTTGCTGGGACTTGGGCACTTGGGTGCCCATTGCCGCCATGGCCAGGTGTTGCTATTCTGTTACCTCCCACGAGTGGCTGAACCTGTGTTCACTCCCACCAGCAGCATAGGTGTGGTCCCGTGTGCCCCACAGCCTGAGCAGCCTTTGGTTTTGTCCAGCCTTGACCACTTGCCCACCCCCATGGGGAGAAGTGCTACCTCATTGTTGTGTGCCTTTGTGTTTCCCTGGTCGGCAGTGAGGTTGGGCATCCTTGCACAAGTGTGTCAGCCATTCCCAGTTCCTCTTCTGTGAATCTCCTTTGCTCATTTCCTCCCCACTGCTGAGAAGACTCATTGGCCTGTTTCTAGGAGAGAGTTCCTAGCATCAAGGCTGAAGGCACTCTCATTTTTTCTACACATTCCCATGAAGAAACACAGGTGTTCTGTCACAAACCAGCTTTCCCAGTCGGCCTCGTGTGTGGACTCCCTCCCCTTCTCCCCGCGGAGGGCCAAGACCGCCTCTCCTAATACAGGTGAACTGCTGCTCTTAACACCCACCGCGAGAATTTCTGTCCACCGAACCTTGGCGTTAGCCCTCCCATGGCGTGCACCCCACGTTGTCCTCTTTCTTGGTTTCCGCCATGATTTATCTGGGATCCTTCCTCAGAGAGGGTGCTCCCGTGGGAACATATGTGGGTCCCATGTCACCAACTGGCCAGCTGGCCTGTGGGCCGACTGTCAATTCGTTCCCCCTGTTTTCAGCCTCGCCTCTTGCTACTCCCCCTCCTTCCATACCTGCTGACTCCAAGCCCAGGGCTCTCTGGCTCTACCTTGGGGTACCCATTTCCCCCTCTGCCAGGGCTGGGCTGTGACGCCTCCACTACCTTTCCTTTGTCACCTCTCAGCCCTCATTTTGCTCCACTTCTCAGCACAGTTGACCCTCCTTCCTTCTCAAAACCTTTTCCTTTCTTGGCTTCTGTGAGCCCCCACCTTTGGGCTAGTCTCCTCCCTCTCTGCCTGCCCGTTCTTGGAACTCCCTCCTCCTTCTCCTCCCTGGTGGCAGGCTCCCAGCCCCGGCCCCAGGACCCTTGGTGCCTCCAACACCACTCTCACCTGAGGTCCTCTCACCCGAGGGACCACCTGCCTGCTGATGGCTCCAAATGTTTTGTCTCTGGGCGGGACCCCTTCCCTGAGCTCCACACATGCTCATCAAACTGCCCACTTGGATGCCCCAAGGGAATTTCAGAACGAAGGTGGCCAAACAGGAGCGCTTCATCCCCCTCGACACACTAGCTTCTTCCCTGGGCTTCCCCCAAGGGCTCTGCCTCCCGCCCGGTTGCTCCAGCAAAGATGCCAGGATTTTTCTCCCCTCTCCCTCTCCTTCGTTCTTCACTCCCAATCTAACCCACTGTGGGATTTTATCAACTCTAGTTGATGACTGCTGACCCTCTCCGCGCCTCCACGGTTCCCGGCCCCCGTCTCCCACTCTCCCAGCCTCCAGTCTGGCCTCTCCGGCTACCTTACTCCCACCCACAGGGCAGCCAGAGCAAACTCTTTGCAACACCACCAGACCCCGCTCCCTCCCCAGCGACAAGTCCTCCCTGTGGCTCCCCATCTCCTTAGACTAAGGAAACTCCAAAGTCCCCTCCCTGGCCAACAATCCCTCTCCACCCCCCCCCCGTCCCCCAAGGAGCTGGCCTCTTCTTTCCATACCACCCGCCCCTAGCACCTCTCACCAGACTCTGGCTTCATTGGCCTTCTCAGCTGGCCCCGGAGCACCACACCCAGCTCTTTCTCACCTGTGGCCTTTTGCCTGCCTTCCTCCTCCACGTGGGGACAACCCACCCCAAGAACTTCCCGTGGTGGTGGCCCCCTCCTCCTCCTCTTCCTCACTCCGATCTCGGCAGAAATGTCCTCTCCTCCCAGAGGCCTCCTCTGCCCGGCCACCCACATCAAGAAGTGGATCCTGGAATACTCCCCATCCATATTCACATTAGCAGCATTGATTTGTGTGTCATCCCTGTGACAGCTAGATAGCAGAGATTCTGGTCTCTGCCTTGGGGCATGAGGGCCTCCTTCCCCAGATGGCCTTGTCCATGTTTCTCACCCCAGGGTCCCCAGCGCCTAGAACAGAGTCTGACCCACAGGAGGCTCTCAGTACCTTCTTCCAAGCAAGCACCTGAATCTGTCAGCCTGCTCCCATCTGCCAGGGGCCTGGGACCTTTACCCCAAGGGCTGTGGAGAGCCCCGATGGGTTTGAAGTGAGGGGATGACAATGATCAGACCCGCTGTGTGGTGAGCTGGGCAGCAGGGAGATAATCCTGGAGCAGAGGGTGCCCTCTGCAGTAGGCCAGGAGGCCAGACCAGATGGTGATGGCCTGGGCCTCCTAGGGCAGAGCGTTTAAGAGAAAGAGGAGGGTACAGGCTCCAGGGAGGGAGAAGGCAGGGAGAGGGCTCGAGCAGGGTCCCAGATTTCTCACCTGGGTGTGGGCCCAGAGGACGGGAGGGTCCTTCTCTGACATGGGGATCACGCCGGCAGTTGCCTTTCCTCTCACCTTTTGTGAGAGGAAGTGTTGGTGAGTGGGGTGACAGGGGCAGGGATGATGAGTTCCTGTGGCCGTGCTCGCATTTGAGAGTCCTGTGTGACACCAGGTAGATACACACTGTGCCCTCTTCCTCCCACCCCCACCCCCACCCAGGCCCTGTGGGCGGCTGGGCTCCCTGCTGGACGTGAATGAATTGTAATTGTGCCTCCTGCTTGGCCCAGCCCCCAGGGTCTTCCATCTTTTGGCTTGGTCCCCCTGATTGCCAGTACCGGGCCCTGCACAGAGCTGGTGCCCAGCAGATGTTAACCACGTGGAGAAATAAGCACAGAAACACTTCACCGTGGGGTGGCACAGAGACGCTTCAATCAAGACTCACAGAGGGCCTGGGCTGCTAGGTGACTGGATGCTCCCATAACACACCTCCTCTAGTAGTAGCCGTTACGAATAAAGTCCAAGGGAGGGCCGGCCTAGCTGAGCACACAGAACACAGGCACGGTTTCAGTGTTTCTCTTCACCGGGCTGCTCCCCAGCTGGGTGACCTCGGATGTGTCCCTTAACCTCCACAGGTCGAGGGGGAGCATTTTCTGCTCACAACCCAGGAAGGGTTTCTTTGCTTTGCACCACAATCGTCAAGGGCCCAAGCCCTGCACAGCCAAATGGACCCCTCCCGTCTCCTCCAGGGAGAGCCTGGAGTTCCCTCCCATCCTCTTACCAGGCGGTGCCCACCCACACTTCCTAGACCGTGACTTCAGACCAGGTCTCTGCCAGCCGAAGACTGCTCTGGCTGCTCTGTAACAGCTCTCTTCCTCCACCACCCACTCTGCTCACACAGCCAGCTCCTGCTCCCAGCGCCTGGCGGCTCCCCGCCCTGCCCCAGACCTTCCACAGGCTCTTGGGCAGCCAGGCACGTCCCCTCCTCCCTTTCTGAACCCGCCATTCCTTTGCTGGCTGCTCCTACCTGGGGAACAGTACCTCCTCGGCCTCTTCCTGGCTGCCAGCACCCTCTGTGTCCACCTGCCCACTGAAACCTCACAGGTGCAGGTGGCTCCTATTGGGCCCACACGGCCCTTTGGGGCATCGCCCCAACATGGCACTCACGCATGCTTCCCCACTCAGGGTACCGCTGGGCTGGGTAAGTGGCAGCGTGTCTTCCATCGGTCCTTCACAGACCTGGTTGCCTGCAGCACACTCGGTAACTCATGGCAGTCCCTCTGGGGGAGCTGGGTAGCAGCAGGCTCTGTACGAATGTGGGACTCGGGACGTGGCCAGACTCGACTGGTGGCCAGCCTGTCTCTGCTCTGGGTCAGGGTTGGGATGGTTCTCTTGTCGAGAATTGGTGATGGGAGTGTGAATTGTCAGAACACCCTTAGACATCTGCATGCGGCCATTTTGAACAACCCGTCCACCCACCTTGTGACCCAGCCCTGGCACTCCTACTTGTTTTTACCCAGGAGAATGGAACACAAAGAGGCTCACTCAAGGATGTTTCTATCAGCTTTCGTCGTCATAGCCCCATCCTGGAGCCAACCCCAATGCCCATCAGCAGGAGAAGGGATGAGGGGCTTGCTGTGAATCCCTACGCTGTGGACCTCTGACCCTCACACCCACCACACGTGGGTGTGTCTCACAGACAGTATGCAGAGTGAGAAAAGTTAGACACCGGAGCGTGACACCGTATGATTCCACTGATACAGAATGCAAGAGCAGGCAGAAAGGATCTGTGGTGCAGGAAATCCCGCGGGCGGTTGCCTCCGGGGAGGTAGGAGTGACTGGCAGGGAGGTCAAAGGTACTTTCTGGGAAGACATCAATGCTCTGTAGCTTGACAGGGGGCTGGGTCAGTCACTGGGTGGTTGCAATTTTCAAAACGCACTGAACTGTGTACACTTTGAAGAGAGGCAGCGGTAAAACGAGCCGTGTTCTTTAAGGCTCCGTTGTGGAGCACGTGGTGCTATGAATTTTCTCCCCGGTGTTTGTGTGAGTGTATGTATGTACGTTTGTATGCCGAAGCCCCAAACCCCGGTGACTGTATTCGGAGATAAGGCCTAGAAGGGGGCAATTAAGGTTAAATAAGATCATAAGGCCCTGATCCGATAGGAGTACTGTTCTCCTAAGAAGAGATGCCAGAGAGCTCTCTCTCTCTCTCTCTGTCTGCCTGCCTGCCTGCCTGCCTGTCTCTCTCTCTCTCACTGTCTCTCTTTCTCCCCTCTCCCCCACCCCAACTACACAAAGAAGAGTTTCCGTGAGCACACAAAGAGATGGCAGCCACCCACAAGTTGGGAAGAGAGCGCTCAGCAGAAACCAACCCTGATCTCAGACGTCTAGCCTCCGGAACCATAAGAAAATCAGGGCCTGTCGTTTAAGCTGCCCATTCTGTGGTATTTCCTTATGGTGGCCTGAGCTAAGACACCTGGGTTCCCTTTGGTTTGCCTGGGAGAGTCGCGCTTCCTTGGAGAACCCCTATTTCCTCCTCTGTCAGTCAGAGTCATCTGCCTGTCCCACTGGGAGGCCACGAGAGTCCCCTGTGAGACTGCATGTGGTAGTGTTTCGAAGACTCCAAGGCCTCGTATTCTCCTGAGGTGATACCGTCGTGTTCCCTGCCACGACGGGTACGGCGCCTCTATCCAGGCTCCGCCTCCTGTAGATTGTGCAGGGCGGGTGGTCAGGGTCAGAGCCCCAGTGAGAGAGGGGGTAGTGGAAACCCAGGAGCCGTTAGTCACGAAGATTCTGGGAATGGCAATTCCCAGGCTGTGGAGGTGAGCTACTGCAAGGCAGGGCTGGCCCAGTGTCCTCGGGCTTGATCCCCCTCTTCCAGCCTAGCCTCCCCAGAGCCTCGCCATGGCCGTTGCCGTTTCCTAGGAATGAAGCCCCTGAAAGGAGGGCAAGCCCGTCTCTCCCGACCTGCCACCACTGGGCCTGGAATAAGGGTGTGTCCTGACCTGTAATGCCTTGACCCAAGGGAACTGAGTCCACTTCCTCCCTCGGGGGCCCAGCCCAGCCCAGGCCAATGGGCCCTCAGGGAGCTCTGAAGCCTTTGCCTACTTGTCCACGGCCCCCCTTCCTGGGCTGCCCCTCTCCTAACCAACCTCCTGCCTTCTCCAAACGCAAGTGCTCCTTTAGCTCCGGGGGCCACGTGTACGTTGGGGCGGGGGAGGGGGGGGGGGTGGGGGTGGGGGGGAGGGGGGCGGGGGGGGGCGGGGAGGGGGAAGGACTTCCTGTCCCTCTCCCTTGGGAAGGAAAGATATGTTTTATCTTTTCCCTCCCTCCCTCCGCCCCACAGGGAAGGGAATTCCAGCCCTGTGAAGAACTTGGGGAGCTCCCGGGGCCTTCCCCAGACAAAACGAGGACCTTCCTTAATTCAGCCAACAAGGAGTTAAAGCTGCACCCTCTCCGTTCCACTCATTATAGTATGTGCTGAGCCTACACCGGTGCATCAGAGCAGAAGTACACCCTGCCCTAACTCAGTGCATAGTCTAAGGGGTGACCACCAGACCGTAAGGAAATCATCCCCCAAGCAAACGTAGAGGGATAAACTCTGTCATATCCATCAAGGGGATCCACTCCACCCCTACCCCAGTGCCCTAGCATCCATTCAGGTGGCAGCAAATGCACTCTTTGTGTGCATTTCCTTCCAGGAATGGATGGTACAGAGATATACAAAGGATCAACCAATGTTCACCGAGTGCTTCTTCCAAGTCAAGTATGGCTCTAGAGTTCAGGGATCTGGGCAGCGAATGCAACGAGAAAAGTCCAAAGAGAATAAAGGGTGTAGCTCTTGGGCCTCTCTTTTTCCTCTTCTCCCCCCGCCTTTTTTTTTTTTTTTTCCCATTTCTATGGAGCCTGGCAAAGACCATCCTCTTGAAAACTATGACTCTTGGCTGTCGGAGTCAGGTGCTTGAAACAGAAAAGTTTCAGTGTCAAGACAAAACTTTGAGGGTCAAGACAAAACTTTGAGTGTCAAGACTCCACCAAGCGTGGAGAACTCGGAGCATAGGCAGTGCCCCATAAACTGTAGTGTAGGGAGGAGGAGTGAAGGGAGGCCAAAGAGCTGTTCTCTCATTCAAAAGGAACCGAGAGCTTGACCTGTGGATGCGTTGGGAATGCATGTGGAAGGACTGTCATTTTGATTTTCAAAAAGTCACTCCTGAGTCTTTGTGGATCTGCTTTAAGTATCATACCTGCTAATACATATAAAATGGCAAATACGACTAGTGCTATGAAGGAAAGGCACACAATGCCATATGAGAGCTCTCAAGGGGGATATGAATCAGTCTGGAAAGTCAAGGAACTCTTTCCTAAGAAAATGGCACGGGTGCTGAGACCTGAAGGACTTGCGGGGGATACCTAGGGGAAGGAAGAAGGCAAGCGCATTCCAGGCCAAGAGCACAGCAATGTTCAAATGTCCGGTGGTGGGAACAATATTACCTAAGAGGGGCTGAAATATGACAGGCCGAGCACGGGTGAAAGGCTGGTTTGAGGTCACCATGATTGGCAGACAGGTTATCAGAACTTTCAGGCTGTGTAAATCAGGGTTGGGAATTTTAGCCCAGGGTTAAGAATTCAAAGCACAGTGGGAAGTCACTGAAGAATTTCTAGGCAAGGGATTAATGTGATCAGATTTGCATCTTAAGAGATCACTCTTGCTGCAGCGTGGCAAAAGTTTTGGATGGGGCAGGGTGGTCTTTTGGAAGACCACCAGTTAGTGGGATACTGTAGAATCCCAGCCAGCAGAGAACGGCTTAGATGGGAAGTAGTCAGTGTTTGCTCACAAACCCTCTCAAACCATTCCGAGAAACTGTATATCCTCTCACACGTGGAAGTTGACATCTAAAATATTTCACTCTAAGTCTAAATAGTATACATGTCATTTCTGTAAGTGTTGACGTTTTTTAAAACAAAACTTTAACATCACTATTTTGATGGCACGCGGTGAAATCTGAATATCCCGGCAATTTGACACCCATCATCATCTACTTAAAAGCACAAGAAAAAGCTCTCCTTTAAGTTGGAAAATCGACATCCACGTTTCATCTCCATGAACTTGCATCTCCATCCCCCTTCCTCCACATACTGTTATCTGAATGGCATCTATCTTTTATCCTCAACGTCTTTTGTGGAACCCTATAGTGGTTCTCTGCGACAAAAACATATAAACAAATTGAAATGCTATTTTACTCATTGTGATTTTTACTCGCTGTGCCGAGACTCCACGTTTTTGAAGTTTCCACCACCACACCATGATACCCAGTTGTTCAGAATAACGAAGATAGTAAAATTTTCAAAAAATAATTGCCACGAAAAGTAAATTTTGGTTGGGAATGAATCTTTAGGAGAGGTGGATGGGATCTTTCTTCAATGGCTTGATGTTTTCGTGGAGAAGTACGAGGTGTGTGAATACGAGGCAGGACTATTTACCTTTTTTTTGTTTTGTTTTGTTTTTTCATCCAAAGAAGCAGATGAGCCTAGCCACGGCAGTTGGAAAACAAAAAGAAATAAAAGGCATCAGAATCAGAAAGGAAAAAGTAAAACCGTCAGTATTCGCAGATGACACGATACTATATGTATACAGAAAACCCTGAAGCCTCCACCCAAAAACTATTAGAACTAATAAGTGAATTCAGTAAAGTTGCAGGATACAAAACCGACATACAGAAATCCGTTGCATTTCTATACACTAATAACAAACTACCAGAAGGAGAAATTAAGAAAACAATCCCATTTACGACTGTACCAGAAAGAATAAAATACCCGGGAATACACTGAACCAAGGAGGTGAAAGACCTGTACTCTGGAAACTGTTAAGACACTGCTGAAAGAAATTGAAGACAACTCAAATAAATAGAAAGATATTCCATGCTCATGGACTGGAAGAATTAATATTATTAAAATATCCATACTACCCAAAGCAACCTATGGATTCAATGCAATCCCTATTAAAAATACCAATGGCATGCTTCACGGAGCTAGAACAAAGAATCCTAAAATCCGTGTGGAATTACAAAAGATCCCAAATACCCAAAGCAATCTTGAGAAAGAAGAAGAAAGCTGGAGGTATTACGCTCCCAGATTTCAAGTTATACTACAAAGTTGTAGTAACCGAAACAGTATGGTACTGGCACAAAAACAGGAACAGAGTTCATTAAAACAGAATAGAGAGCCCAGAAATAAGCCCACACTTGTATGCTCAATTAATCTACAGCAAAGGAGGCAAGAATATACGATGGGGAAACGACAGTCTCTTCAATACATGCTGTTGGGAAAACTGGACAGCCACGTGCAGAAAATGAAACTGGACCATCTTCTTACACCATATACAAAAATAAACCCAACATTGATTAAAGACTTAAATGTAATACCCGAAGCCATAAAAATCCTAGAAGAAAACAAGCAATAAGGTCTTTGACATTGGTCTTAGTGAATATATATATATATATATATATATACACACACATACATACACACACACACATATACACACACACACACTCTATATATATGTATATATATACACACACATATACACACACACTACATATACACACACACACACATACACACACACTATATATACACACACACACATATACACACACACACAGTATATATGTATATATATACACACACACACACACACACACACTATATATGTATATATACACACACACACACACACATTGGATCTGTCTCCTCGGGCGAGGACAACAAAAATGAACAAACTGGGACTGCATCAGACTAAAAAGCTTTTGCACAGCAAAGGAAACCACTAACAGAACAAAAAGACAACCTACTGAAGGGGAGAAGATATTTATAATTGATATATCCGATAAGGGGTTAACATCCAAAATACATAAAGAAGACATAAAACTCAGTATCTCCCTCCCCCCCCCAAAAAAAAACCCAATCTGATTTAAAAAATGGGCAGAGGACCTGAGTAGACATTTTCCCAAAGAAGACATGCAGGGGGCCAACAGGCACATGAAAGGATGCTGGACATCACTCATCATCAGGGAAATGAACATGGAAACTACAATGAGATAACATCTCACACCTGTCAGAAAGACTACTGTCAAAAAGACAAAAAAATAACCCGTGTCAGGGAGGATGTGGGGAAAGGGGAACGCTTGTGCACTGTTTTTTGTTTGGTTTGATGTTTTGTTTTTGTTTGGGTCCCCCCCCCTTGGAGTTTTTGGGAAAACCTTTTATTTTCATTTTTTTATTAGAGTGTAGTTGACGCACAATGTTACATTAGTTTCAGGTGCGCAGCATAGTGATGCAACATCTCTCTCTGTACTGCGATGCTCACCACAAGTGTAGCTACCGTGGGTCACCATACAGTGCTATCACAATATCATGCTGTATTCACTGTGCTGTGCCTTTTATTCTCATGACATAGTCATTCCATCACTGGAAGCCTGTATCTCCCACTTCCCTGCACCCATTTTGCCCATCCCCCACCCCCCTCCCCTCGTGCAACCATCGGTTTGTGCTCTGTATTTGCAGGTCTGATTCTGCTGCTTGTTTGTTTATTCATTTGTTTTGTTTTTTAGATTCCACACATGAGTGAAATCATATGGTGGTTTTCCTTCTCAGTCTGACTTACTTCGCTTAACATAATACCTTCTAGTTCCATCCATGTTGTCACAAATGGCACGATCTCATCCTTTTTATGGTTGTGTAACAGCCCATTGTGTGTATATATGTGCGTGCGTGCGTGCGTGTGTGTGTGTGTGTGTGTGTACCCCACATCTCCCTTATCCATTTGTCTGTTGATGGACACTTAGGTTGCTTCCATAGCTTGGCTATTGTAAATAATGCTGCAATAAACATAGGGGTGCACACGTCTTTTCAAATTAGTGCTTTCTTTGTCCTTGGGTAAATACCAGTAGTGGAATTACTGGATCGTATGGTAGTTCTATTTTTAATACCCTTGTGCACTGTTGGTGGGAATGTAAATTGGTGCAGCCACTATGGAAAACAGTATGGAGGGTCCCCAAAAAACTAAAAATAGAAGTACCATGTGATCCAGCAATCTCCCTTCTAGGTATTTATCAAAAAGTAAAAAATAAAAACACAGATTCAAAAGGGAATATGCACCCCTATGTTCATCCTGCATTATTTACAATAGCTGAGCTATAGAAGCAAACTAAATGTCCATCGATAGATAAATGGGTAAAGAAGACGTGTTGCGTGTACAATGAGACATTACTCAGCCACACAAAGAAAGGACGTGTTGCCATTTGTGACAACATGGATGGACCTAGAGGGTGTCATGCTAAGCGAGATGAGTCAGACAGAGAAAGGCTAATACCGTGTGACTTTACTTACACGCGGAATCTAAAACAAAACAAAATAGAAACAGACTCATAGATACAGAGAA
This sequence comes from Zalophus californianus, assembly GCF_009762305.2. Classification (NCBI taxonomy): domain Eukaryota; kingdom Metazoa; phylum Chordata; class Mammalia; order Carnivora; family Otariidae; genus Zalophus; species Zalophus californianus. The sequence continues at coordinate 2,466,031 of NC_045612.1, read as the reverse complement.
CAAACTGATGGTTGCCAGAGGGGTAAGAGGGTGGAGGGGGGTTATGAATGAAATAGGCGAAGAGGATTAAGAGCTACAAACTTCCAGTTATAAAATAAATAAGACACAGGGATGTAATGTACAGCATAGGGAATATATAGTCAATAATACTGTAACGACTTTGTATGGTGACAGATGGTAGCGAGACTTACTGTGGTGACCATTTTGTAGTGTATACAACTGTTGAATCACTATGTTGTACACCTGAAACGAATACAATATTGTATGTCAATTACTCTCCAATTTAAAAAAAAAAATCAGAAGAAAAAGAAAGAAGCAGTAGATGGGAGCAAAAGCAGACTTAATGCAGCATGTCATCTCATTCTTTGAATTCCCCTCCCTGAGGTCAGCCAACAATCGCACAACAATCTCTCATCAAAAACTGTTTTTAAGGACCTATCAGTCAGCTGACAACTCCATTAAGTCCTTTTGGAAACCACCCGGCCTGCAAAAGGATTGGTCCTCCACTCATTAGTGTCCTTTGTTTCACCATTTCTGAGAAATAAACCAAAAAGCCTTTGCAAAGACGTGGCTATAAATTCTATCTCTTACTCTTTCACCTAGAAAAGTGACTACTACTTTGTTTCCTCTGATTTGCTTGGAAAAGTCCGGACACACTGAGAATTAACTTCAATACGTTTTTGACAATAATTAGCTCTCGATAAAAATGCTCTTACCTTACGCGTGTTTTCCACATATTGGTACTACAACTTTGAAGTTGCGGATCTAGCTCACTCAACGTATGGGAAATACATGCCCTGGAACTTTACTGGAGACAGCCCTCATCATTGTCACGTCAATGAGGCACATCGGCCTTGATCTCTGTCAGAACAGTCGGGCTTCCCCCCCCCCCCGCCCCCGGCAAATTAAGTGATTGTGTTAATATGCAGTTGGAAGAACTTTTTAAAAAAAATTTTTTTTTCTTTATTCGAGGGAGAGAGAGCGCGCACAAGCAGGGGGAGCAGCAGAGGGAGGGGAAGAAGCAGACTCCCTGCTGAGCAAGGAGCCTGACACAGGGCTCGATCCCAGGACCCTGGGATCATGACCTGAGCTGAAGGCAGACGCTTCACCGACTGAGCCACCCAGGCGGCCGTGGAAGAATATTTTTTAAACCGCTAGGAAATACATGATAGGATACTTCTTTGAATATAGATATTACTAGCGTCTTCAATCCCGAGATTTAAATGCTATAGAGGTAACATATTTTATCCATCTTCTAATCAATTGTAAGGTAACAAGGCTGTTTCCCATCACCTAGTATATTATGAACCTATGTGATCTGTAACTAAAATTTTACGTTACCAAATAAGGCATTATAACAGAAAGCATGACATGCATCCTTGCATGTTTTTTACTCTAGTTTTGGTCTTTGGGGAATAAATAAATCACAATCATGTAAACCTCAGAAATAAATTCACTGATTTTATTAGGCATTATGGTCAACCTCTCCTCCTGTCCTTAAGAAAGAAAAAATGGATACGCTGCTAACAATTAATTGTTTTGTTGGCTGGCCTTTAGTTTATTTAAAAGAGGTGGAAAATGTAAAAGATATTTTGTCAGATCAAATACGGTAATGATAGCTGGAGTGTCTCTTAGTTTGGTAAAAATAGTTTCTACCTATTTTAAGAAGCTAATTTATCTCAAAAATTCTTGTGAACTTTTTATTTGCTGGTATTATTATTAAGCGTATCTTGAATATATGGTAGCATCAGAAAATACTCCAGATATAAATTAAAATAGTCCAAATAATCTGAAAATGATGATTATTCTAACCTGATTCAGTTATTGGTTGGTGCCTTTCCCTTCCAGGCACAAGCATCAAGAATAACTGTTAAAAACAAAACAAAACAAAACAAAACAAAAAAAAACAACAGAAAACAACAAAAAACAAAAGCTCTTATGGGGAGTCTGTTTTTCAGAAAGTATAAATTATGTAATAATATTGTGGCACGTTAGACTTCAAATCATCCACACAGGCTAAAATACTGATGTTTTGGAACCAGGCATCATTCCCAGCAGAAATTCGTGTGTGTAGGGTAGGAAAATTCAAGTCTTAAGAGCATTTCTTGATGATTTGATTAACTCACTGACGGAGGGTTTTTCTAAACTATAATGGGTGGTGTTCCTTTATTTTTCCAGTTCACTGGGGTTTTAAAATATTGGGATAATACACTTCAGTTTTCGGGATGAATAATGAGTTTGCTTTCCTTTGTAAAGTTCAAGAAAGCAATTGTGGCGATGGACAGCATGGATGAACAGAGCATCAGGTCTTAAGCACCTGAATGTGGAAATTCAACATAGGACTTCCCCCCCGCCCCCAAGCCTTGGAAAGTGTGCACATCCCCAGAGGCACACAAACCTCTTTTTTGCAGAACCCTCAGTTGGACTATGGGGGTATAGAAAAGTAAACGAATTTGGTGGTTTGTAAGGGGGTGTAGAAAAGTAAACGAATTTGATATTTCGAAGGTAAAATGAACATAATTTGGGGTTGGATTCGATGGTGTTTGGGGGTGTTGGAGGAGATTATTGGTGTAACTGGTATTTGCCCTTCACCTCTGCCCGGCTAAATTGTGTTGTTCCTTTTAGCCGTGCTTTGATGCAAGCAGGTGGTCCATAGAGACCCAGAACCGAATCAGGCTCCGTGGAGTTGAGGCCTGGGTACGTTCAGGCATTTCTCCGGTTGGGAAAGTCCCCTACGGCGTCCCACCTCTACTGTTGCCGTGGGTAGGGATTGGCTACCCTTTTCAGCAGCTTCCTGCATCCTTGCACCTGGACTCCCTGCTCTGTAACTGCTTAGTTCCCCAAGGGCAGGGCCTGTGCCTGTCTGGGTTCTCTGCTCTCCCGAGCCTGGGCTAGCGTCTGACCCATGGAAGGCGCTCAACCCATAGCTGTGGCAGAAGTTAATCTTCACGACGACCTCACTGTCCCCCGTAGTCCGCTGAGCGCCAAGTGCCTGTCCCATAACTACACTGGTGCCTTCCCTGCCAGGACACCCACGGCTGCAGGTGTGTTAGCAGGCAGCCGGGCCGAGGAAGCCAGGGCCGGCTCGGTGGGCACTAGCTCATCACCGAGGTCCCCGTCCTTGAGGTCCCGTAGCGGCTGACGCAGCTGCCACGGCGGCGGCCTCCTCGCTAGCCGCTGGTGGAGGGGCGGAGCCCGTGTCGACCCCGCCTGCGTCTGGGCTGCGGACTACAACTTCCAGGATCCTTCGGGAGGGCGGGAGTGTGCCTCCGCGTACTCTTGGGGGCCAGGGGTGGTTAACAGCCAGCCCTTTCCGGGGAGTGCGCAACGGGAGAGGGTGCGACTCCAGAAACGCGGCCGCGGGCCCTGGAGCCGCTGGGGGGTGGGGGGTGGGGGTGGGGGTGGGGGGAATGGGGGGGGTGGCGTGTGGTGCGGTGGCCGCCGAGCGCATGCGCCCTGTGTGCCTGTGGCAGGCTTGGCGGCCTTTCGGAGCCGGCGGCTTTTTGCGGTCGTCGAGGGACTTTGGTGGCCTGTGAGACCGAGTTGCCGTGGTGACGGCCGGGCGTTGCGGCGTGTGACACCTGGATGAGGGCTCGCTGGAGGAGATTGGCGAGGCTGAGCGCTGGAGGTAAGCTGGTGCACGGACCGACGGCACTGCCCGCGGGGTCACCCCTCTGCCACGGTGCCTGGAACCCAGAGGGCTCGGTGTTGGAGCCCACTCCTCAGACGGGAAGGAAGAGTGATGGTAGGGGCAGAGAGGCGAGCCCCTCAGGCTGCGGCTGTAGGATGGGTCAGCCCTTCCCCAGAGTGAGGGAGGAGAAGGCTTGGGAGGTGGGGAGGACTGCAAGACTGGATGTGTGGCGCACTGGAGGCATCCGTTGCCTGGGCGATGTCAGGCCGCCACCGTTCCCCAGGGGGCACCGCTGTCCAACAGAAGCATAACGCGAGCTGCACGTGCGCTGAAGTCAAAGAAAGTGGTGAGATTTAACAGCGTGTTTTATTTAACCCACTGTATCCAAAAGTAGTATTTCAGCGTGTGCGATCCATGCAAGAAGTTATCGGTGAGATATGTTACATTCTTTTTTCCTTCACCAGCTCTTCAAAATCCAGTGTGTATTTGAACCGTACAGCACGTCTCAAGTCACGCTCAGCGCGCATAGACGCTTATGACTGCGCAGCTGCCCCACTGGACAGCACAGCCCCAGAGTGTTCTCTCGGCTGCCCCCTCAGCGGGGCTGGGTATAGAGGAGTAACTCAGATGTCATTTACTGCTGGCAGTAAGCCCTGCCTTGCCAAGGTTTCTGCCACTTAGGCATTCGGTCATTCCTTTCCTTTCATTCTGGGTTCCACTTAGCAAAGCACTGCCGTGTCTTTTATCTCCCTTCGAACTGCAGTGCCCGTAAGGCAGGTGGGACAGGTGATAACCTGATTTCACAGGCGAGGAGCACCCAGTTTTTACCTTAGCTTGCTGCAGGACAGGGCCAGAGCGTCTCATGGTTTCTTCCTCCTCCTCCAGCACTACCTTCCCAAGGCTCTGCTCTTCTCCCAAAAGAACAGGGACCCAGAAGAATGGGGAGAGATTGGGCTCCTCACAGTCTCTTTAGAAGTGAGTTGGGATTTCTTTTTCCTTTCTGAAAGCCTCCCTCAATTCTTAGGTACAGAGGGTATCATCCCTCTCCCCCCCCCCCCCCGCCCCGCCCTGTAGTTTCTCTGCTGAGCCACTTGCCTTCAGGGGGTTGGGCCTCAAACCCCTCACAGATTGCCCGTTTTGGAAGCAGATGGAACTTCATAGGACACCCTTCTGTAGTTTTCTCCTCTCCACCCACCACTTGATCATTCATCACACCTTTGAGATCTACTCTGTGCCTCAAACTTCTCTATTATGCCACATGCAAGACCCAGGCCTGGGCACGAAGGGACTTAGGGCCTGTTGAGGGGGGGGGGTAGAGAACAGGACAAGATCTGAATGTGCAATGATGAAATAATACGAACCTGCATGGTTAACCACCCCTACCACAAGTTCAAACAGGTAGTACTAGGGGGAACAAAAGAAGGAGAAACTTCAGCTGCCTTTAGAGACCTAGAAGTGACAGTCGGGCAGTTTCCAGGCTAGAGAAGAGTATATGGCAAAGGCTCAGGGACGGAAATGAACGGTTCTTTTCAAGGACTAGTGAGAAGACAGGCTAGAGGAGAAGGTATGTCGGGGCACAAATCTAGGTTTATACATAAGTATAAACCCAGATGGTGTTTACACTCTTTTAAAAAATTATCGTGGCAAAATACATATAACATAGAAGTTACCGTTCTAGCCATTTTTAAGTGTACAGCTCGGTGGCATCAAGCACATTCACATTGTTGCCCAGCCATCGCCACAACCCATCCCCAGAACTTTTCCGTCTTCCCAAACTGAATCTCTGTCCCCATTAAACACTGACTCCACGTCTCCCTCCCACCCCCAGCCCCTGGTAACCACCATTTGACTCTCAGTCTCTGTGACCTTGCTCTGCTAAGTGGAATCGATAGTATGTGTCCTTTTGTGTCTGGCTTCTTTCACGCAACACGATGTCCTCGCGGTAGGTGTGTACAGGCTTGGCAGTCAGCTTCACGGGACCTTACCGTGTATGCATCAGGAAGCAGGGAGAAGAAGTTTAGAATGAAGATTGCCATGTTGCGGGCAGTATTTTAGGGCAAGCCTAGAGGGTGTTTTGAGGAGGGAAGACCCAAAGTGACCTGATGTGGTTCTGTGTGTATGTGTGTGGTTTGGGGGGGTGGTGGTGGTGGTGGTGGTTGTTGTTGTTGTTGTTGTTGTTGTTTTGGTTTGGTTGGTTTGGGTTTTGTTTGTTTTGTTTTGTTTAGCTCAGAAGCCTGGCAAAATCACAGCCCTTGTATGACCTAAACGGGAAACCACTAGTGGGCCTCAGGAAGCCCTCCGAGACTCTGTTGTTTTACACGTAAGAAGGGTTTCAAAGACCGAAGTTACAGTACTTTGCCAATGTGTAAAAGGAGGGAAAAAAAGCCCCCACTTTTTTTTCTGGGACAGTTGGCTCAAGTAGTCACTCATGGATTCCTGCGGGGTTTCCTGTGGTCCACTAGGGAGGCACAACCTGGTCAGGCCTGTGCAGAGACCTGGGGGAAACGCTTGGTTTCTGGCGCCAGCTAGTTGTTTTCACTGGATGCAAGAAAACAAAGCAGAAGAAGAGTTCATCTTTTATTGTACTAGCCACGATAAAGCAGGTGTTTATTTACTGTGATTTTAGGTGAATTTTAAAATTAAGAAATTTAGGTCAATTTTCAAAGTGGCAAGTTTTTTTTAAAGATTGTTATTTACTTACATGAGTTGGGGGAGGGGCGGAGGGAGACAGAACCTTAAGCAGACTCCCTGCTGAGCACAGAGCCCGATGCGGGGCTCCATCCCATGACCCTGAGATCACGACCTGAGCTGAAACCAAGAGTCGGACAGTCAACCGACTGAGCCCACCCAGGCGCCGGTTTTTCAACACTCCACATTGCGTATAAATTCAGATATACAAATCTGTTATCAGTGCGACTCTTTTCAAGACCAGGGAAGTGGATTTAGAGCAAAAACTAAATGAATTAGATTTCAAGTTTTATCTCCATTTCTTGTGTCGGGCATATGAATTGGCCCAAGACTTTCAGAGGCTTTGAGATCTAAATAAAACTATTGCTTTCCGTAGTTTAGGCTCACTTGTTAAACATGATTTACCCACCTGAGGCACAGTTTGAGAGATGCAGCTCAAAGGACTCAGCTCCTTCGCGGAGATGAGAATAATCGGTTCAGTCGCATTTCATGGACCAGTCAGAGCATAAACCGTTTTAGCCGTCATTGTCCCCATCATATAAAATTGTGTTGTTTGCATTGAGAATGTGATGTAGGACGCAGGGATGCAGCCTCTGACAAAGCCAGCTCCTCTAGAAGCTTCACTTTGAAAACTCTCGCCTCTGGGAACACCAGCATCCAGATTCTCTCCTGCCCTGTTGGCAAGGGGCATCAATCCCTGCAGTGCTTCAGCTATCTGAGCCAAGATTCCTGGCCTCCGGCTGCTTCTCGGGGAACTGTCATATATTTCCATTCTCTTATTTGTAAAAAATTGATTATAGAGTTTCATGATTGCTTCTTTTTTTTCCCCCCTGGCATTTCAAGATCTCCATTGTTTTTAAAAATCTTGCTTTTATTATTTTATCTCTCTAAAAATGACTCGAAAAATTTTAACAGTTGACTTTTGGGACTTGAATCCTAATCCTTAAATTTTTTAAACTGGACTTCAGATCACATTAATGGGTATGGGGGGGCGGCGAGGAGGGCATTTAGGAATCCATCAAACTACTGGCTTCTCGGGGAACTGTCATATATCTTCATTCTCTTATTTGTAAAAAGTTGATTACAGAGTTTAATGACTGCTGCTTTTTTTTTTTTTTGGCATTTCAAGATCTTTTTTCAAACTAATTCCTTTTTAATTTACAGTCAAAAGAAACTGCCTTAACATGATTATGACAACATTAAGAAATACAGAAGTCATCGGGAAAGCACCCGTGATCTCACTGTTCAATACGATCAACTTTCATGTGTCTGTGTTCCCTTTCAGGTTGCTCAGAAATATACACGGGCACTCATTGACTCTGTCACTCACATGCTAGCTGCTAGGCAAGTTCTAGAACCACTCTGAACGTATTTCTGCTATGAAAGCGTTTAAGAGGTGTATATACCTACCTCACAGGGTTGTTGTGAAGGTTTCATGGCCTACCCTCTATGTAACTTCTGACCGTGGTGCCTAGCATGTGTAGAGACACTCCACAAATATTATTTTCCTTCCTGCTTCCTCTCATCCTCAGAAACTCCTGCTGTTCCCAAAGGAATAATATTCCCTTGGGAATTCACTACTTTTTTTTTTTTTGTTTGTTTGTTTGTTTCCCCCCCCCCCCGCCCCCCCATCCCCCAAGGATACAGCCCTCGTAACTGCAGCAAAACCAGTGTGTTCTCAGGTACCAGCCATGTACCATTTCTAGATATTGGTGGCCACTGGGCACCAAGTATGGTGGCATGATCTCTTGTCTAGGAGTTGTCTGACTTCCATCCATTTGCCTGTGCTCCCAGAGCCGGTCCATTCTAGTCCCTGACCCTCCTCTTATAGGCAGCGGTCTTGGTTGTGTCTTTGGAGCACAAGCCTTCTGCTCCTTCTAGTTGTTGTGACGTGGTTCAGACCATTCCCTCCTACTGTTAACTCAAAACTCTTCTCTTCCATGATGGTGTCTGGGGTAAATCCAGCCCACTCTGCCCTTTCACTTGCATAATTGTCCCCAAGGCAGATTCTTTACCTTAAAGCCTCCTATCATTTGGTACACTATTTTTTTTAAAAGATTTTATTTATTTATTCATGAGAGGCAGCGGAGGAGAGAGAGAGAGAGAGAAGCAGAGGGAGAAGCAGGCTCCCAAGGAGCAGGGAGCCCGATGCGGGACTCGATCCCAGGACCCTGGGATCATGACCTGAGCCAAAGGCAGACACTTAACCAACCATCTGAGCCACCCAGGCGCCCTCATTTGGCACACTATTGCTTTGCTGGGGCTTTTTTTCTTTTTCTCTTTTTCCTTTTAATTAGTAAAAAATATGTTATAGCAACACTAACATACTTCTTCTTGTAGAAGAGAAGAAACTGTTTATGATTCTACTACTCAACAACACATGTCTCATATTCGTGCATTCCCTTCTAATCTTTTTGTCCATTTGTGTATCTATTTTTGTCATCGTATCTAACCTCTTCCACTTATGCATGTAATTATGAGGTTCTAGATGTTTTAATTCCTCAAGGAGACAGTGAGGGTGTTTTTAAGGTCAGACGGTAATTACCTTTGAACTTGAATGTGTTTGAAAGCAACCACAAAAGCACTGGAAACTTAAATGAGCCTAACAGACGCATTCAGAGAACAGTGAAAGGGACTGTTTTGCTGGAGTGTGGAGTCTGTGCGGGCAGGCGTCGGAGGAGATGAGACCAGACAGGTACATCAGGTCCAGGTTGGAAAAGGTCTAGAATATCACCTGAAGGAATGTGGTTTCATCTCAGAAGCAGTGCTTGCAGAGGATTTTTTTTAAAAAGACGCGTGCTGTGCCTCGGTTTGCGTTTCAGATGGCCGCTCTGGTTTGGACGATGGAATGGTAGGGGCGCCTGGGTGGCTCCGTTGGTTAAGCGACTGCCTTCGGCTCAGGTCACGATCCCGGAGTCCCGGGATGGAGTCCCACATCGGGCTCCCGGCTCAGCGGGGAGCCTGCTTCTCCCTCTGACCCTCTCCCCTCTCATGCTGTTTCTCTCTCTCTCTCTCTCTCTCAAATAAATAAATAAAATCTTTAGACAATGGAGTGGTAGGACATGAGGTTAGAGGTGGCAGGAAATCCAGTTATAAGACAGTTGCAGGAATCCAACAGAAGGTTTGGCAGTGGGGATCCCTCTCTGCAAAGCAATAGCAGATGAAGGGACCTACCTGCTGTTGTCAGGACTTCCGACGCCATGGGCCAAAGGTGTGAAGTGTCCCAACCAAGTCTCACGCTCCCTTAAAGACCACCTCCTTCATAAATCCACTCTCAGTCATCCATCATCACCACCCCCACGTCTCTTCCTCCTCTGTTGTTCCAGCAGGCCTTATGCTCTCTACAATAAAACTAGTCATTTGACTTTGTACTCAGGGCTTTTGTTCTCAAATTGTTTTAATTATTCGCTTGACAAATATTTATTGAGCAGGCAGAGAGAGCTGGGGCTGGGAGGGATTGGAATTGGGAGTCCTCAGCATACACCAAGGGGCCAATCAAGCCAGTTCCTCGCGGCTGAATTTCCCATCTTACCACGCCCAGCATGTAGGGGCTCATTGGAATCTGCCTGAACCCTTTTCTTTCCTGATTAAACGACTTTCTGCTCGACAGAGATGTGTCTGCTCTTTTTTTTTTTTTTTTTTTTTTTGTAGTTTCCACGGAGTAAAGCACTCAGACACGTACTAGGTGCTCAGTAAGCATTGGGCTTGGAGCAGAGGAGACCTTCCTGTCCATCTTCCCACAATGCTACCAATTCCAGCCTTCCCCAGGGAGGCTCAGGGTAAGTAGGAATGGTTTGGGTCTTTTAGGGGGTCTGTGATATTTACAGATGTGCCCTCAGACTTCTGCCGGGAAGGTAGGAGTTAGCCGGACCTTGCTCAGAGGGATGTAGGTAAGGCAGGGACGCTGGGGAAAATACAGGACACCGATCCCCCTGGGTAAGGACAGCGTACCTTCTGTGGACCCTATGGGCTGAAGATGGGGAGCCAGGGCTCAGATTTGTGTTTTCTTGGGAACCAGAACCTGATAGTGTCCGTTTCTTTTTCCTTTTGCAAGCCCAGTGGCAAATGGGGTTGTTGATAAACCTCCTTATGCTGCTTCAGAGACTTTGGTCTCTCTGTCCTCTGGTCTTCTCGGTCAGACTCCACCGGAGATGTGCCCAGATTCCCAGGCTGTCTGGGAAGGCAAAGCCAGTTGTTCCTCGCAGCGGACAGTCTCCCACTCCCTCTCCCGCACCCATCCCCCTTCCTTCCCTCCGGTCCTCCTTAGAAGTCAGGTTGGGCCCTGTGGACATATTCCTGGTACCACTCTGTGGGGTGTCCTAGAATACCGTCTCCTCCTGAAGGCCAAGTGATTAGAACGGATCTCTGGGACACCACTGTGTACCCAGCACAAATAGCTAAGTCCCCGTTGTTTTTCAAAAACCAGGGATTCCGGTTTCCAAACCAGACATGATTTCCCGGCTACAGCCAGCAGAGGAACCATGGATGCTGAAAAGAGAAGTGCCATGAGGTTTCTGTCCAGGTGAGTGAGTGAAAGCCAGGTGAGTTGACATCCTTCTGGTCAACAAAAGAGTGCATGGCCTTTTTCAATTCCTGGTAGTGAGAGCCGTTTTAGGTTTATTTTGTATCCCCCATGGGAGGTACGCATTCCTGATCCATTCACAGAAAGTGAAAACTGACCCCTTGGAGGCCCTGGATTGACATAGAGTTTGCAACTCTAGTCCTGAGAAGAAACAATGAGTATTTGAAGAATTCTAAACGTTGTGTGGCGTGTTGTTGTCCTCTGCTACCTGGGTAGATTCAGCATTCGTAATTATGGGTGAGATGTTCCCAATTGCATTCTCCCTCACAGGACATTTACATCCCAGTCCGAAGAATACCATACTTAATAATGGCAACTCGACCCCAAAGAAAGCCGTGGAAGGAGGGTGACAAAGGAAACTATTTGTTGCATTTTGGGTTTTTTGGTTTTGTTTTGTTTTTTTTTTTTAAAGACGTTCCTTCATTTGACAAAAGATTTCTTTTTACCCATTCGGATTTGCCTATGACAAAGATAATACATGCTCATTCTAGAAACTAAAAAAAAAAAAAAAAAAAAAAGAGAGAGAGAGAGAGAGAGAGAGACATAAAGAAAAAAACACAAATGTCTTGAAATCCTACCTCCCGGAGACGATCATCATCTGCCTTTGTAAATAAGCGTTCTTCTAATCCCTTTCTTTCTGCACAACTACACGTGGAGAGGTGGCTACTCTGAGGTACACGCTGTGATCCTCTGCCTGCTGTCTTGCCTTCAATAATGTGTTTTGGACAGCTTTCCGTGGGCGGTACATATATGGGTGGATATGGAAACTCATCCCCTTTAATGCCTGCATGGCGTTCCACCTTACCAGCGTGTCATAATCCATCTACCCCAATCCACAATCGATGAGGAGGTTGTTTCCAGGTTTTCATTATTCTGTATAACACCAAATCAAACAACCTTATACTACATCTTTGTAGACTTGTCAGGGCTGGCTCCTGTGGATAAATTCCTTGCAGTGGTACCGGTGGGACAAATGGTGAAGTTCAGGTCATCTAAAGTACATTATTTCCCTGAAACAACTAATACGTTATATGTTAATAAATACATAAATAAAAAGAAAACTGAAAATGTCAGTTCAAATCAAGGGAACAGTTAGATTTTAATGCACTTCAAATTATCTGTTACAGTTTAAAGACAGTAACTCAAATTAAGAAGCTAATTGCTTCTTTGTTATATTTCCGTTTATTATGTTATCATTTTATGAGTTTTTAAAACAATTTTCTATTGAAGTTAAATAATGACCCAACCAATAAAAAACAAATAAAAAACTAAAACACGTTATCTCCTCTAAACCTACAACGGTCCTGGAACATTTTTAGCCAAATGCAAGATACAGCTGATTGGGTCTTAAATAACATTTTCTAAATAGTTCTCCCAGGTCTGTGAGGAAGACTGATGGCGCTGGGATGTGGGGGTTCCCTTTAGGTTCCTCATTTTCACTCAAGTCTCCAGCTTCTTGTTTTTAATTATTCTGGGCCTCCCTGACAGGTTGATGACTTTCTCCATTTTAGAGCCGAGCTCCTTAGTATTCGCTATTTGTATTTCAGGACGTCTCAAATCCGTATGCAGGTAATGGCAACAGATGATAACAAGAGCAAACACTTGTAGAGCATTTTACAGGGTGCCAGGCATGCGGTTATATGTACTCTTCTACAGCTTAGTTCATCGGACAGAAAGCCTTAGGTCGCAGTTGCCATCATCTTCATTTCACCGATGAAGAAATGGAGGCCCCAAAAGACGAAGTGATCTGTCCAAATCCACCCAGCAACTCTGTGGTTGAGCCAGGAGTAAGACCCGTGCAGTTGGCTCCAGAGGCTTACAGGTGCATCTAAGGCAGTGCGCCTTCCCTTACCAGTTCACAGAGGTGGTGGGCACAGGTGCTCCGTGCTCTAGCTAGCCAGCTCCTGCGAGCCGCCAGTGGTATCCCCTCCTCGCCCTCCATCTCAGTTGAATTAAGATGTGGCGGTTACCTGTGTTCACTCGGTAGGACACACGCCTCTTCTTGTTTGTGAATGAACCCTCCAGGGCTGATACGCGCGATCCTGCTTTCTACATCTCTTTCCCCTCCCTGCTGTTCAAAAAGCCGAGTTCAACCCCACTCACTCCAGAACAAAAGTCCCTTCTGGTTCCCTATTCAAGGCAGCGGGCAGTTTTGCATAGGAGCTCAATTCTTTCGTGCAGTTCTAAACTCCAGGGCTGGAGGAAACTGGGAGTTCTTCCCTGCTGGCTTGTAAATAATGTCTCTTGTTGGCAGAGTTCCTTTTAATCATACAAGTATGGTGTGTTGGTTGCAGAAAAAGATTTAACAGGCAGAAAAGTGTAAAGGAGCAAATAAAATCACTTGTTAGAGAAAAGCGCTATTCATGTTTTAGTGTATTTACTTCCATTTTTTAAGCACGCATGTAAGTATATACGTGCTTAGAGTTATACATTAACTACAAACAGATTATGGTCATGTACTTGTATACTGATTTTTTAATTTTTTCTGAAGATTTTATTTATTTATTTGAGAGAGAGAATGAGAGAGAGAGAGAGAGAGCGCGCGAGAGCAAGCATGGGGGGGGAGGGTCACAGGGAGAAGCAGACTCCTTGCCGAGCAGGGAGCCCGATGTGGGACTCGATCCCGGGACGCCAGGATCATGACGTGAGCCGAAGGCAGTTGCTTAACCAACTGAGCCACCCAGGCGCCCCTATACTGATTTTTTAAAAGATTTTACTTATTTGTTTGTTTGAGAGAGAGAACACAAGCGGGGGCCGGGGAAGGGCAGAGGGAGAGGGAGAGGGAGAAGCACATTCCCCGCTGAGCAGGGAGCCTGATGCGGGACTCGATCCCAGGACCCTGGGATCATCATGACCTGAGCCGAAGGCAGACATTGAATTGACTGAGCCACCCAGGCACCCCTAGTATACTGATTTTTGTTTAGTTTTATTTCATAACCATTTTTACAAATCATTAAAAATTCTTCAAAATCATGATCTTCGATGACTGAGCATCTCATCATCTAGATACATAATTTAATCATTTCTCTGTTGTGGGAAATTTAAATTTTTCCCTTTTTATAGTGATTACTCACACTGTTGTGAGCATCCTTGCATCTAAATGTTTCTCCACAGCTGTGTCTCCCCCCCCCCGGCCCCTTCTAGAATAAGTAGAACATGAATTTTCAAGGTACTTGGTTTGTGTTATGAATTACTTATCAAAAGGCTTTCCAGTTTACATTCTTGCAGCGGTATATGAGAATGTGTATGTCACCGCACCCTGCCAGCATGTACTGTAGTTTTTAAAAATCCCTGCCAATTTGAAAAGGGCAAAACCGTTTTCATTTTGAACTTTTTTCAAGTGTTTATTGAGCACATCTTATACCCCTGTTCCTCCAGGTTCCCCTCTCGATGACGGGATCTGGGGAACAACAGACCCTTAACCTGAACGTCTAGACTGTCTTACTCCTTCTAGTTACCTCCCTGAAGCGTGCCCTTCTGCCGGCACTCTGGAGCCCATCCTAATTCCTCCTCCTACTCTTGCCCCCGTAATTATTACATCTTCTCTCTCTTCAGTAACTTCATACTTTCCTCTTGAAGCCATGCCTGCTCTGCCTTCCATCAGAATCAGAACCTCGTGCTCACTCCTATTACCTTTTCTAATATGAAGTGTGTCTCCTGATTTTGTGAAATTCCTCTAGTGCGAACTCTTTTTCTTTCTTTCTTTCTTTCTTTCTCTTTCTCTCTTTCTTTCAAGATTTTATTTATTTATTTATTTGACAGAGAGAGAGAGAGAGAGAGACAGCGAGAGAGGGAACACAAGCAGGGGGAGTGGGAGAGGGAGGAGCAGGTTTCCCGCCGAGCAGGGAGCCCCCTGTGGGGCTCGATCCCAGGACCCCGGGATCATGACCTGAGCCGAAGGCAGATGCTTAACAACTGAGCCAGCCAGGCGCCGCCAGTGCAGATTTTCTTAAAAACATTTGCTTTGTCACCATGTGCTACGCTCTTGATAGCTTTGCCTACTACTGGACCTCTTCCAAATGCTCCTTGGTTCCTTTCCCTTCACCAACTGTGTCTTTCACGTAGCTGCTACTCGCTCGGTTTACTTTAGAAAACACATAGACCTTTTAGGGATTGCCTTGTAATTATCGAATGCTGTCACCAATGGGGGGCGGGGGCAACTCAGACAGTGAGTTCTGAGAGTAGTGGCCCTCAGTGTTGTACGTTGGGAGGAGGGAGTTCCTGCCTTCTTGCTGAGGTTGAGTTTTCTTGCCAAAATGTGGTACAAAAACTGTAGCCCAGGTACGACTCTGTTCATCAAAACAAATTGAAACTTGGGTACTAACACAGTGCCGACTCAGGTTATCTTCACAACAAACTTGATACTTACAAATTGTCTTTCATATAATTTTGCCTATGGTTCACTTGATGTCATAATTTCACAGTCCTACTACTGCTACAAGACGGAACTCTAGATTATAGAGTAGCCAAGTCACGGTGGCATCAAAATCAATAAATGGATCCCCAGAAAAGAGACTACTTGTGGGATGCACGTGCACCTGTAGGTACAATATACACAAAGGAGACAGCAATCATCACTAGGGAAGGATGATCAAGAGACGATACCAGAACATTCAGCTCTTTGGAGGAAAAGTCAGTGCAGAGCCTTAACGCATGCCATACTCTAAAATATGCATCAAAAGGATTGAAGGCTAAGTGTAAAGAAAAATATTAGAGTAAAATACCAGTGAATACTTACATCCTCTCTGGATAGGAAAGAATATTCTGAGCTTGAAAACAACGAAAGGAATTACAGAAGTAAGATCTTAATAAATTCAACAAAATAAAAGATTTTAAAAAGCCTTCACATCAAGCATCATAGGCACAACTAAACTGTAAGTGAAAGGTGGAACAAGATAGCTGCAACAAATATAATGGACAAAACGTTAATATGTGAATCGGTCTTAATGTTGGAAAATAAAAACACTAAGTCTCTAGCAGCTAAGTGGGTAATTGATAGGTACAGGCAGCTTACCAAGGAAGAAATGCAGGTAGCCACTAGGTATTAAATCCTACTATAATTACTCATCAAAGAAAGGCAGATCAAGAAAGGATAACTTTTGCCATTTGTGACTGAAAAACCCAAAAAATTGTTTTTCAAGAAATTGAAAAACAATTAAAAAATGATAATTTGCGGGAAAACAAACGGGCACTTTCATTGGCTGGCATTAAGAAAGCAAATCGCTATTTTCTTGCCAAAAGGCCTGCTAGAGAAGCTGTATCAACAGTCTGAGAGGTGTTTTTATGCTTTGACCCTCCAGTGGTATTTCTAAGAGATCACCTGAAATGCAAATAAATAGTCGTGTAACAAGATGCTTAATTGAAACATTACAAACACATTAAATTGTGTAGGGTATGATAGCATATGATAGAATATACCAATCAATCATGCAAAAATAAAGAACAGGGGTACACGGTTAATGTTTTGCTACAGAAAAAAACCAAAACGTGGAATTGTGTACGTAGATAGCATAACCTTAACTATGAAAAAACAGCTAAAAGTAACATGAATTCATATTACATGCCAGGCGCTGGGCTGAGCATCTGGGCCTGTGCTCGCTCCAGGAGTCCTCAGAGGAGTCCTGGGGCGGGGGGGGGGAGTGGGCACCGTTATGACCCCGTTTTCTCCAGATGAGAACCCCGGGGAGTGGGGGGAGGGGGGGCGGGCAGAAAGATTCAGAGACTTGCTCAGAGTCCCACAGCTCCTCAGTGGATGTGCTGGGACTCTAAACCAGGCTGGCAAACTGTACAGCCCAGGCCCTGCAAATGGCAGAAAGATCCTCAAGGCATGTGAGCAGCAGTGACAGTCCTGGAAGCAGAGCTGAGGGCCATACAGCGTACTGGTAATGGTGACAGCCCCGGGAAATACCTGAGTAAGGACCTAACCATATGTGGGTAGCAGTGATGGATGCTCCCTGGGTAGCGAACATGTGTTGCTTCTGCCATCAGGACAAAAACTCAAGAACACTGATGTCTTTTTTTTTTTTTTTTTAAAGCCTCAGAGAAAAAGACTGGATGTACATGTGCCACACTTTCATGGCAACTGCCTGTGCGCAAGACACAATGGCAGCGAGTTCTCAGTTCCTGTTCTCCAGCCAAGTGCACACTCCCAGACACGGGGGCACAGGAGCCCCAGCGGGTTGGGCCCTGATACTCAGCTCCCACATGCACCTAGGCATGGCCCTGTTGGCAGCCTTCTGCTGCGGCAGGTATTGGGGTGTCTTTCTGGCATCTTTTGGGCTGTCACCGCTTCCCTGTCCCCAGGGCCCTGCTGGGTACCTCCTTGCACGCCATTTCTCTGTGCACACCACCTGCTCACTCTCAGCCGGGTCAAACTTGTTGCACACATGGCACCCAGGTCCAAGCATAATGACGAGCAAGGGTGGCCGGGTCCTGCTGAAAATGGAAAGGAAGAGAGCAATAGAGGGGCTAAAAGGCCGAACTGGTACAGGCCTTTCAGCTCACCCTTACTAAGTCCCTATTCCAGAAAGCACACCCAGCGCCAGACACGGGGCCTGCGGCCGTGGGCTCTAAGCCCGGGTCCTTCCCAGGCCCTCTGTCTTGTCCTGGGGCTGCCCGTAGACCACGAGATGTGGGGGCCAGCCCCAGGGCAAGATGGGACATCCAGAAGGAAGCCAGATCGGTGGTTCAGGAAGGAGGTGCATGTCAGGCAAGACCCACGCCCCCGACGCGCACTCCCACCCCATCCTGGGCGTCCGACTCCCTGGTAGAGACCAAGGAGCCGGACTGAAGGGGCTTGGCACAGCCTTATGGTCTGGAGGGGACGTGGACACCCGCGGGCAGGGGGCCAGATGGGGCTGCGCGGGGAGATGGGGAGCCTCCCGGGGAGCCGGTAGGTTTGAGCTTGGCTGAAGGGACACCTTTGCCCACCTTGTCCCAGAGCCTTTGGGGTCCTTCCTGGGGCAGAAACTGGACCCTGGGCGAGGCCTGAGGAAGGCTCCAGGCAGGCCACGGGGCCTTGGGGTGAGCAGGACCAGCCCACGGCCCACATACGCGCCGTGGACCCTGCGTCCCTTGCCAGGCCTCTCACCTCCCCGCTCAGCCTGCGGCAGCCACACAGTGTGAAACAGGGAGCTGCTGCCCCCTAGATCGCACTTGGTGTTCCCGGGGGCTGGGCTTCTTTGACCCGGAGCCAAGCACATCGCCTGTTGTTGGAGGCCCTCCACCTTGTCGGGGCACAGCCCTCGGGACGACCCGCGCCCCGCCCCCCCCTCCCCGCCACACACACTGCCCCCGCCCCCTCCCCTTCCCCCCCCCGCCACCCCCCCCCCGACACACACTGCCCCCTCACCCACATCCCTGGTGGATCTGGGACGACTCCTCCCTCTCCTGGGGCTCTAGCTGTGCCGCTCTGAGCTGGGGCCTGTTGCCTCAGGCCTCGTCTCTGTCTCTCCAGGATTTCCCGAGGGACCTTGGGCTCTCAGTGGTTGTCTCGGGGCCCGGCTTGGTGCACACCAGCTGCGGACGTACGTGTGCGGGAAAGGGGGTCCTCCTTTTCTCTGTCTTTCGAGGACGGAGGGGTGGGAGTGGCATTCACAGCACCCTAGGTCAGAGGGTACTGTCCCACGGAGCCCGTCCAATCCAACCTTGACCGGAGCCACGGTTCCCCTTTCATGTTGCCGCCAGCCCGGAAGAGGGCCCGAGTGGTCCCTCTTCTGGTTTGGGGGCTCAGGGGTGCTGTGGCCACTGGGCAGTGGGGGTGGGGAGAAGCCAGCTGGGCCTAGGGCCCTCCTCCAGGTAGCCCCTGCCGCTTGAGTGGGAACGGTCCCTTCTCCTTTCCCATGTGGACCTAGTTTTCTCCTCCTTCACTTCTTTCTCTCCAGCCCCTTTGGGCTCCCACTTTCTCCAAGAACCTTGCAGGTTCACCCAGGGCCCAGTCCCCTCCTCCCTTTTCTCCAGTCTCTCTGCCTTTGCTGGCAGTCCTCAGCCCAGGGACCCAGGGGTGTGGCCAGGGGAGAGAAATGCTGCAGAGGGAAGGCCGAAGAGTTTACAGTGGGGCAGAGAAACACTCAGATTTCATTTGCCCATAAGCCCACCCCTGCCACCCCCAGCCACACACATAGAGACATCAAGTACTTACATCAAGCACTTGGTACCCTAACACCGATGCCACCTTCCCCTTTCGCTCAGAGCCATTTCTGGGAAGGCCTTCTCTGGGCCAAGCCTTGCACCAGGTGCTGGGGATTCCACAGTAAGTGTCATAGTGACGCTTGCTCCAGTGGTCCTTAACAGTTAATGAGGGGAACAGACAATAACTAAAGGGGGAAAAGAAATTATATGATTGCAAATCATGTCAAGGTGAAGACCAAGAGATGAAAATTAAGCACTGAGGAAGAATTACTATGGACAGGGTGGCTTAAAAAGCCCCTTTAAGAAGATGAGAGAAGAACGAAAAGGAGCTCCGATTTTAGGAGGTCTGGGGAAAAGCCTAGGCAAGCAAGAGAACGACAAGGGTGCAATCTCTGGGACAGGTGTTCTCCATGATGTAAAATGGCCTACGCCCCTTGCCCGGAGCAGAACCAGCGAAAGGGAGATGAGTGGGAACCGCACCGGGAGGACTGGGCAAGGGCTTCACTGGCCATGGACAGGGGTCTGGTAGCCGCTGGAGAGCCACTTGGCACAACCACTGAGCCAAACAGTGACATGATCAGATGGGTATTTTGGAATGACCCCCTTAACTGTTTTTTGGAAAATGAGTGCAGAAGAAACCCAGACAAAGAGAGATGGCTGGGAGCATAGTGAGTCGTCCAGGGCGCATATGGCAGTGGCCATGGAGCAATGCAGAAGCACCCCACGGAGGCACGACCGGTTAGGCCCCAAGCTGCACGCTATAGCCCTCTTTCGCAAAGGCAGAAGAGCCCCTTTTGATGAATAGTCACGTCTTCCCCACTTCAGAATGAACATTTGGTACATTTTTGTTGTTGTTGTTAAAGGAAGAGAGTGAGGCCCTTAAAAATGGATTGGAACTGATGGGAAGTTCTGTGTGTACGGGGGTCAGGGAGCCCTACTCACTGGCTTTCTTATGGTGGATTTTTCTCGTGGCTAGGGTCTGCGGGTCTTTTCTCTCGACCTAGTTCCCCCCCCCCGCCTCCTTTTTTTTCTCGACGGAGAGATCCCTTTTCATCTTCTGCCTGGGAGATAACTCACCTTATTGCCAGGGGTCTGGGAACTGGGTGGGAAATGGAGCTGGGTGTCTCACTGTTCATCTACCTAGACTTTCACTTCGTGCTCTAGTTTTGGGTAAGTGCTTCTGCCCCAAGGCACTCGTCAGTATTTGCCGGAATACTTCAGTCCCCAGACCTCAGTGGTCTACAACATGGATTTCTCATGCACAGGCCTTTGGTTCAGTTGTGGTATGCATCAATTTGTGAACATGGCTTCCGGTGTGCTCCATGTGTCTTCTCATTCTGGGATCCAGATGGAAAGAGCCGTGGCCACCTGAGTAAGGCAGGGTCTCCCCATGGTCCAGGGCAGGAGTGGGAGAGCGCAAGCCAAACCATTCAATCACATTAAGGCCCCTGGCTGGACACGGTGTACCTCATGTCCATTCACATTTTGTTGGCCAATGTAAGTCACGGATCAAAGCCCAAAGGCAATGGGGCATGGAAGTATATTCTGTCTCCAGTGAACCGTGACAAAGACAGGGAGGGAAGGGAGACTTGTGATCAAATACATCTTCCTACCACATCTGTCGAAACAGTGGTATTGGATGGAGAACAGAGGGGTAAGGAGGTGTCGGGCGTCTGAAGAAGAACACTCGCAAAAGAAGGACTAGCACACATACGAGAGCTGGGGAATCTGAGTGGTGGGAGCAGAGTGAGTAGGGAGATCAGCATGAGGTGAGCTCAGGTGGGCACTTGGGGCGGTGAGGCAGACGGCCATGGGAAGAAGTCAAGACTTATTTCCAAGGGTGATAGGAAGTCCCCGCCCGGCATCTTTTCAGAGAGGGATGTGACGGGTTTGGACTTACTTCTTAAAGGATCTCTCCAGCTATCTTGGGAAGGAGAGATGGAGGGGGAAGCAGAGGGCATAGGAGGACCAAAGAGGAGGGGAATGCTGCCAAGTGTTTGGCTAAAGAGAGTGGCATCTTGGACTTAGGATGTAGCTCCCATGGAGATAAAATTTGGTAGATTGGGAAGACTGCTGGAAGATGAGTGGACAGAACTGGGGGACAGAGTCAGTGTGGGTGAATAAAGGAGAGGAGGAGATATGAGAAATGAGTCCCAGGCGCCTAGCTTGGACTGCCACGGGGATGTGGTTATCATTTAGGAACAGAGAGGGGAAGGGAAGGGAGAGGGAGAGGGAGAGGGAGAGGGAGAGGGAGAGGGAGAGAGCTGTCGAGACCACAGGGCCTGGAGAAAGGGTCATTTCTCAACTGAAGAGTCTTGCTGGGACATAGTGAAGTCCCTCAGGACAAAATAACCCAAAGACCCTTCCATGAGCAATAAAAGGGAGCCAAGTGGTGGGTTTGGCAGAGTGAGCTCTCAGCCTGAGAGGGGCTGGCCCAATGCAAGCTCACCTCCAGGCCAAATGAGTCTGAGAAAGTGCAGCAAACTCTCCAGAGGCAGTTCAGGGGAGTGTGACTCTTTTTGTTGTTGTTATCATTGACAGTGGGTACCACTGAGGAGAGGGAGACGGTACACGTAGGACTGTGAGAGGTCCATGGTGCGCTTTTACATTTTGTCCCACATAAATCTGGACCGTTTCAATTCTTTTACGTATACTATTTTGCGTTATTACTTAGGGGACAAAACCCACGAAAACCACAAAAGAGGTGACTTAATGATTGAAGGCAGCCTGGTGTATCTGAGAACTAGGAAAACGAACCATGTTTCGGCTCTAGCAATGCAGTCCCATCACTGTGGGACCTAGAGCCAGTCCATTTCCTCCCTGGGCCTCAGTTTCCCCATCTGTACAATGAGGAAATGTCACCATATCCTGCTCACTGGGAAGGCCTGGGACTCTCTAAGCCTGAGGCCATCCTCATGTGGCCCGTGTGCTTCCTCTTTCCTGAGTGCATGTTCATCCCCTCCGCCACTCCCAGGAGTTCACGTGGTCCCCGTGGAGTGAGTGAAGGAGGAAGAGAAAAATTGTGCAGATGACTTTATTGAAGAGTTTTGATGAGAAGGAGCACGGAGAACCGGGGCTGTCATTAAAGACAAAAGAGAGCCTTCTGAGGATGTGAGACAAAGAACATGTGTGTGCGCTGATGGGATGGATTTGATGGAAAGATTGGAGGTAATGAGGCAGAGAAAAGGAGGGGAGAAGGGCATGAGCATGTGCTTCTAGGAGGTGGGAAGGGATGGAAGTTTGGCCCTAGAGGCAGAGACAGTTCATTTACAGTCGCCAGGTCGGGGCCGAAAATAGGGACACAGACACGGGCAGTGGGTAGGTTTGAGGGTGGGAGGGTGACATGAATCTTGGCAGATTGCTCCTGTCTTCTCAGTGAAGGGTGGGGCAAGGTCATTAGGTGGGGGATTGGAATTTTGATGCGAGGGGATTGGAATTTTGATGCGAGGAGATACTCTTAAAGAGTAATTCAGAGAGAGGGACTAGGAGTATGATACCCGGAAAGGGGCCATTAACTTTAAGCCATTCAGCCCTGGAGAGAGAATGTGTGCCCCAGCAACATTCAGCTGTTCAAGTACAGCTGGGAAGTAGGCTTCCCCCGGGTTTCCGGAAGCCATGGGGCTTTAGATAAGGAAGGGCACTGGGAGGAGAGGATGCAAAGAGACTAAGACTGTTGGCAAAGGAGCAGTTATGGGGTTGGGCCATAACATCTATAACTGGATAAACAGGGAAATGTGGGCATGGGGTGTGGGGGGGGGGCGGGGGGAAGGGGCGGGTGAATGTGGCACGTGTATGTGTACATATGCATGTGTGCTGGGGGTGATGGATAGCGAAAAGGGGGTTTTAGATTAATGGCTAAAAAGCAGGAGGTGGTGATCAGAGAACAGAGTGCTTGAAACCAAGGATCTGGAGGCCCTGGAGCTATCGGTAACTACAAGGTGATGACAGGGGTGTAAGCTTGGGAGTGAGTGGATAAGATGGGCTTTAGAGAAAGATAGTTGGACTGAGGTGGTCAGGGTACTGAAAGGCCAGCTAGGGGATGGGAATCCGTTTGGATAATGAAATTCCCAAAAGTAACAGCAGACACAGAGGTAGGGAGAAACACAGGAAGTCAGGGCCTATAACCTGTGAATGGGAGTAGGGAGTGACAGGGGCAGGTGTTGGAAGACAAGGTTGCAACTGAGAAGGGTAGTGGGTGGGACAGGTTGATGTACTTGCAAGGAGTGGGGAATTTTTCAGGATACACAAGAATAGTGGTTGAGAGATAGTGGCTTTTCCCCCAGATATGTCACCTAAGGTGATGTTTGGTAAGGGTCTTCCCCCCGACCCCCCGCCGCCCCCAGCTTAGCTGGCTGTATACCCACTGATAGGTGTCGTGGGGAATCTTGTACTTTTCCAAACATGTATTGGCCACCTTCTTTGTGATAGCTCTACCAAGAGTAGCTTTACAATTTATTGCCCAAACCAGGGTAGTTTGGAGAATGCTAGAAGGCTAAACTGCATGGGACTCTAAGACAACCAGAGTAAACCGGGCAAACGGATGTGTAGGCTGACCACCACATAACTGCATGTGTGACTTTCATTCAGCCAGTACTCCTGTGAGATCGATATAACTACCCCCCCCTTTTCACAAGGTGGGGGAATAACTCAAAAGAAAATAATTTGAGGTTTAGTCAACATTGAGAGTGAAAAATTATTAATTAATCCCAGAGACACATCATTTCCCTCATTGCATACATTTATTTATTTTCATTAGCTAAAGTAGCTTCCGAATGTTCTTTAAAAAAAAAAAAAAAGTTTTATTTTACCCTACGACCCAGCAATGGCACTAATGAGTACTTACCCCAAAGACACAGATGTAGTGAAAAGAAGGGGGACATGCACCCCAGTGTTCACAGCAGCAGTGTCTGCAATAGCCAAACTGTGGAAGGGGCCAAGATGCCCTTCAACAGATGAATGGGTAAAAGGAGATGTGGTTCACATATGCAACGGAATATGACTCAGCCACCAGAAAGGATGAATGTCCAACTTTCACATCCACCTGGATGGGCCTGGAGGAGAGGATGCCAAATGAAATAAGTCAAACAGAGAAGGGCCGTTATCATATGGTTTCACCTATTTGTGGAACATAAGGAATGGCATGGAGGACATTCGGAGAAGGAAGGGAAGAACGAAGGGGGAGAAATCGGAGGGAGAGATGAACCGTGAGAGACTCTTAATCACAGGAAACAAACTGAGGGTTACAGAGGGGAGGTGGGTGGCGGGATGGGGCAACTGGGTGATGGGTATCAAGGAGGGCACGTGTTGTTGATGAGCACCGGGTGTTCCACGCAACTACTGAATCATTCAACACTACATCAAAAACTAAGGATAAAAAGACCTGATGACGTACTCTACGCTGGCTAACTGAACATAAGAAAAATCAATGTAGACAAGGCACTCAAAAAAATAAAAATAAAGTGATGCTCTGTGGGATAAAAAATAAAATAATTTTTAGATTCACAGTACCCTGTACGGCAAGGACAGTACAGAGTTCCAATATATTCTTTTTTTAAAAAAAAATTTTTTTTATTTAAATTCAATTAGCCAGCATATAGTACATCATTAGTTTCAGATGTGGAGTTCAGTAATCCATCAGTGGCTTATAACACCCAGTGCTCACATCACATCACGTGCCCTCCTTAATGCCCATCGCTCGGTTACCCCATCCCCCCACCCACCTCCCTTCCAGCAACCCTCAGTTTGTTCCCTAGAGTTAAGAGTCTCTTATCGTTTGTCTCCCTCTGGTTTCGTCTTGTTTTATTTCTCCCTCCCTTCCCCTACGATCGATCCTCTGTGTTGTTTCTTAAATCCCACATATGAACGAGATCATATGATAATTGTCTTTCTCTGATTGACTTATTTTGTTTAGCATAACACCCTCTAGTTCCATCCACATCGTTGCAAATGGCAAGATTTCATTTTTCTGATGGCTGAGTAGTATTCCATTGTGTGTGTGTGTGTGTGTGTGTGTGTATGTATATGTATATATATATATGTATGTATGTATGTATATATATATATATGTATATATACGCACCACCTCTTCCTTATCCATTCATCTGTCGATGGACATCTTGGCTCTTTCCACAGTTTGGCTATTGTGGACATTGCTGCTATAAACATTGGGGTGTAGGTGTCCCTTCACATCACTACATTTGTATCTTTGGGGTAAAAAGCTAGTAGTGCAATTGCTGGTTCATATATATATATATATTTTTTTCACTCTTCAATAGCTTCCCTTAAACTTGTTCATTTTTAAGTTTAAATAAATAATACAATTCTCAGCAGAACAACAGACAGACAAATCTTCAAAACAAAAACAATACACTACATCACCAAATATCCATACCTTCCAGTTTGTTCTGTCCTTTCTACTGGTTTGACACCCTCCATTCCATGTTGGCTGGTAAGCGGTCAAAGTGCTATACTCATGCTACTTTCCTGGCTAAATATGATACCCATACTACTTTTTTTTTGTTTAATTTTATTTTATTATGTTAGGCTAGTCACCATAGAGTACATCATTAGTTTTTGATGTCGTGATCGACGATTCATTGTTTTCGTGTAACACCCAGTGCCCCATGCAGTACGTGCCCTCCTTAATAACCCATCGCCGGGCTAAACCATCCCCCCACCCCCCCTCCCCTCTAGAACCCTCAGTCTGTTTCTCAGAGTCCACAGTCTCTCCTGGTTCGTCTCCCCCTCCGATTCCCCCCCCCGCCATTTTTCCCTTCCTTCTCCCGATGTCCTCCCTGCTCTTCCTCATGTTCCACAAGTAAGTGAAACCATGTGACAATGGACTCTCTGCTTGACTTATCTCACTGAGCATCCTCTCCTCCAGGCCCATCCATGTGGATGTAAAAGTTGGGTGTTCATCCTTTCTGAGGGCTGAGTCATATTCCATTGTGTATGTGGACCACCTCTTCTTGATCCATTCATCTGTTGAAGGGCATGTCGGCTCCTTCCATAGTTTGGCTATTGCGGACAGTGTCTGCAATAGTCATGCTACTTTGCTAGTTACCTAGTCTCTTTTACTTTTCTTCTTTATTATACCTCAGAACAACCAGGCTTTGCTAAGTTCTGCCCCATTGTCTAGAAGAGCCCTACTCAAAGAGAGTTCCACGGACTGGTATCAGGCCATGTGCTCTTTGGTACCAGTCCATGGTGAGATGAATACAGAAACAGAAGAGTAAGAATTTAGAAACTTTTATAGCAATCTGACATGCTGTAACACCTTTACTGTCTTTTAGAAAAAGTTCCCCAGAGATTGGGAATCAAAAACCTTAGTAACTCGATGTCTAGAGGAGAGAGTAGAATCACAGAAACCAGTTGACTAGGCCATTTTCTAGTAGTGAAAAATGGGCAGGGCCTGACCTGTGGCAGTGAGACTGTAGAGGAGAGGCCTGAGGTGAGACTGCTGCTATGTTGGTGATGCCAAGTAAAGAGAAGAAAGAATCAAAGATGACCATTAGTAATTCCCCTCTATTTCTGGCTCTGTTCTCATTCAGGCTCCTGTCTGTTTGAAATGCCTCTTCTGCCCTGCCCAACTCCCCAACACACACACACACACACACACACACACACACACACACACACACACACACACCACACCCACACCACACACCACGCACACACCACACACACACACACACACACACACACACACACACACACACACACACTAGATGGAGCAGGGCTATGTATTTCTCATGTTTGTTCTCCTGGACCAGGTATACAAGAGGCAGCCTGTACAGGTTTGGAACTGAATTGGATAGAGTGTGACACCATAGTGGATGCTTGCTGCATATTTGTTGGATGAAATTTAAATTAAAGCAATCCCAGAAATGAAGATGCACAGTATGCAAAGCATGCAGAGAAGAGATGGAGTTGAGGAGTTTCCTTTTTTAGAGAGGATTTCAAGAATAGTAAGGGAAATAATGTTTGATGTTTGATTTTTGGACACACTAAAAATAAGATGCTCATGGAATTTTCGGTAGTCTTAGAAATTTGTCTCTAAAGCTTGGGAGAGAGGTAGAAGCTAGAGGTAGAGATTTGGAAGACATTGTTAAAGGTCATAGTTGAAGCCAGGATGAGATTATTCAGGGAGAGTGTAGTGTGAAGTGAACACAGGGAAGAGAAGGGAAACCTGGGAACTGTAACACTCCAGCCAGGAAAGGAAAAGGAAAGATAAACAGCAGATAGAGAGAAGGAAGAAGAGCCATCCCCCTTCGTGGCTTGAAGAGAACAAACATTCACCCAGGAGCTATAGTCTGCAAGGAGAGGTAACTGAGCTGGAGTGAGTCAGTGACTGCAGCAGGGAAGGGTAGAAGCTACCAGAATCTGATGACAGGATGGTCAAAGTTTGGTGTTTTTAGGGAAGAGGGGAGGAGAATGATCTGCAGGTGACAGTGGGTATCAGGTTCGGGAGGAGATTTGCCTCACATTCTTGTCCAAGTGTATAAGGTACGTGTTTTAACTCTTAATCCTTATGAACCTAGATTTCATTCCCATTATTCGGGTAAAGTAAGGAGGCCAGAGAGTAAAAACTGTAAATGGAAAAAGCTAGGACAGAAGCCCAAGGCAGTCTGGTGCCAGAGACTCTAGACGCTCAGCCACCATGCCTATTGCCTCCCAAGAGGAAAAACAAGAAGCCATCTTGAATTAAAGCCTAACTTCCATTGTCTGTTAACCATACGGATGATGTCATCCACAGATATTCCTGTAACGTCCATAAAATCCGTAGCCCTATTAAACCAGACGCCCAACAACAGACTACAGGGATTGTTCAAGGTAGGACAGTTTATGCTACAAAACTGACAGCCTCCAGTCCCGGTGGCTTATCATCCCCAAACGTCACTTTTTTAAAGCCTGTGCTTCAGGGGCACCTGGGTGGCTCAGTCGGTGAGGCGTCGGCCTTCGGCTCAGGTCAGGATCTCGGGGTCCTGGGATCGCGTCCCGCATTGGGCTCCCTGCTCCGTGGGGAGCCTGCTTCTCCCTCTCCCACTCCTCCTCTTTGAAAAAAGATTTTATTTATTTATTTGACAGAGAGAGAGAGAGAGAGACAGCGAGAGAGGGAACACAACAGGCGGAGTGGGAGAGGGAGAAGCACGCTTCCCGCCGAGCAAGGAGCCCCACGTGGGGCTCGATCCCAGGACCCCGGGATCATGACCTGAGCCGAAGGCAGACGCTTAGCGGCTGAGCCACCCAGGCGCCCCAAATGAATAAAATCTTAAAACAAAATAAAACCCGTGCTTCGTGTTCATCACAGGTCAGCAGAGGCCCTGACAAATGGAGAGGCTCCCCACCTACTTTATAGCTTCATCCCCTGGAACTCATGACCTCCTCATACTCAAAGAACAAAGCACCCATCACCCACTTGCGGTCCACAGGCCAGCGCTGATCACATGGCTGTTCCTAATTGCATGGGGTCAGGTGGGAGAGAGAGGGACTGGGAAATTTAAAGGAGCAAATAGGATATCTGGTGAGCAGTACTGTGTGAACGACAGAGACCTTTTCCTAGAGGTGCTTTGGACGACTTGTTTCACACGTTGCTTAAAAAGTTCTTCGGAGCTTGATTTTTGGGAAATTTTATGGCTGTGTGCGTGCGTGCGTGCGTGCGTGCGTGCGTGTGCGTGTTTGCAGCCATAGCTCGTTTAAGACTCAAGTATCTCTGCTATTTCTCTAGTTTACTCTTGGCATTTTGTTTACTTATGCATTCGCTCGTTCATTTATTCAACGACTCTTTACTGAACACCTGCTATGGAGCAAAAACTTCTGCCCTCATAGAGGTGCTGTTTGAATGGGAGCAGAAATTGACACAGGTAAGTATGCAATGCCTGGCAACTGGTGAAGAAAAATAAAGCAGGGAGAAGAGATGGAGTGCCAGGCCTGGGAGCTGCAGTTTTTCATAGGCAGTCAGGGAAAGCCTCAGCATGAAAAGTGTTGGTCAACGATGACCTGAAGGGTTTAAGAGAGCAAGCCGTGAACTTTTCCCAGAGAAGGGAGTGTTTTATAAGAATTAAAGATTCTTTTGATGGCGGGACACTCAGATAGGTGAAAGACAGCAATGTTACTTAAGAGCTCCAAACAGGAGGACACTGCCAGGCAGGACCACACGGGGTGGGGCGGGGGGAAGGCGCTAGTCAGAGACAGGGTGACAGCAAGCTGGAGCTTTAGGGGGCGGTTATATATGGCAATCAGGATAAGTTAGCTAATTTTGTGGGATCCTTGTAGATTCGCTAGTGTACGTAATTTCCTGGGCTCCAGGGCGTAAGGGCTATCTATCCTTGATGATTAGGGCAGGTGGCCTGGAGTGGGAGAGCATGATATTGCCAAGTAGTTGGAGTACAGACTTAATCAGCTGCTCAAGAAAGGGAACTGACTGGCCTGTAACCAGGGCCTCAAAACAGGGTCAAGAGATCATTTTGGGGAAAAAGAAACACAACTCTTATTACATAAGGTTCCAGACAAAGGCCCCGCAGAAAGAGGGCATCTGACATGTTATAGCAGAAGCAATGAGGCTAGGGGGACTGAAGAAGAGGGAGTGCAGGTGAGAGGGGGAGGGGGTAAGTTCAAGAGCCTCCCAGGGGCCATGATGTAGTACGGCATTGTAGAGGCCTCCGCTTGGACCCAGAGCCGGAGGGGAAGCTGCTGGAGTGTTTTGAGCAGACAAGTGACATGATCTGCCATAACATTTTAAGGAAAATCTCTTGGGCTCTTGTGAGGAGGCTGTACTGGGGAGTAAAACAGAAGCAGAGTGACCAGCTTGGATGCCCTTACAATAATCTAAAAGAGAGGTGATGGTGACTTGGACCGGGGCGGGGGCGGGGGGGGGGTGGCAAAGGAGGGGGTGAGAGGTGGCCAGATTCCAGAGATACTCTGAAGATAGAGCTGACAAGATTTGCTGGTAAGTCAGATAGGGTGCGAGATAAATAGTCAAGGACGACTTTAAGGCTTTTGGCATGAGCGACTAGAAGTACGGAGTTGACATAACTCAGATGGGGATGACGTGGGAAGTGCAGGTTTGGGGATTTGAGAGTTTAAGAGTTTTTACAAAGGGATTTGAGAATTCATAAGTAGAACTACCCTACAATCCAGCAATTGCGCTACTATGTATTTACCCAAAGAATACAAAAAAATACTAATTCAAAGGGATACGTGCACTCCCACGTTTATAACAGCATTATCTACGATAGCCAGATTACGGAAACAGCCACTGACTGATGAATGGATAAAGAAGATGGGGTGTGTGTGTGTGTGTATATATATGTATATGTATGTATGTATGTATGTATATATATTCATATATATATCTATGTGTGTGTATATATATATATGGACTACTACTTAGCCATCAGAAAGAATTAAATTTTACCATTTGTAATGACACGGATGGAACTAGAGAGTATTATGCTAAGCGAAATAAGTCAGAGAAAGACAAATACTTTAGGCTTTCAGTCATATGTGGAATTTAAGAAAGAAAACAAGTGAGCAAATGGGAAAAAGAAGAAACAGAGAAGCAAACCAAGAAACAGACTCTTAACTATGGAGAAGACCCTGATGGGTACCAGGGGGGCGGTGGAGGGGGATGGGTGAACTAGGGGGCGGGGATGAAGGAGGGCACTTGTGGTGATAAGCACAGTGTTGCGGGTGTTGTATGGAAGTGCTGGATCGCTATATTGTACACCTGAAACTAATATTACACTCTGTGTTAACTACACTGGAATGAAAATAGAAATTTAAAAATATATCTAACACCCTCCCCCCCCCCCAAAAAAAGAGGCAAAGATCACTTTCAATTGGAAGGAGTAGAATAGTAGGATCAGGGAAGGTTTATGGAGCTGATGAATGGGGCAGAGGGAGGTAGGATGGTTTGACTATATAAAGTCACAAACTGGGGCGCCTGGGTGGCTCAGTCGGTGAAGCGTCTGCCTTCGGCTCAGGTCCTGATCCCAGGGTCCTGGGATCGCGCCCCACGTCAGGCTCCCGGCTCGGCGGCAAGCCTGCTTCTCCCTCTCCCACCCACCCCTGCTTGTGTTCCCTCTCTCGCTCTCTCTCTCTCTCTCTCTGTCAAGTAAATAAATAATATCTTTTTTTTTTTAAAAAGTCACAAACTTTGTTCTCTTTTCTCACTGTTACTAATTCAAAGTTAAGTTGGCTACTTTCTTCTGATATTTTCATCACTTTCGTATTCCTCCAGTCTCACTTCTGTTGCGCTATCTATTCATGAGTAAATCTCAGTTGATGTTAAACCCTGTTCACATGAAAAATTTCAGTTTAATTATCTTCGTCCCCTCTATTTTGTGTATTATATAGAGACAGCTGAAGACTCAAGATGGGTCTTGCACTGCTACTCCTATCTTGTCACTTGGAAACAACATTATTTCTCCAGGTCACACATCTTGTCTACTATAGTGTTTGGTTTGACCAGGTTTTTTTTTTTTTTTTTTTCCTTCTTCAATCCTTTCAGAACTCAGTTTCCTTATTTGAGGATATTTCACACACAATGTTACATTAGTTTCAGGTGTACAACATAGTGATTCCACAAGTCTATACATTATGCGGTGCTCACCATGTGCATCGCTACCATCTGTTTTCATACATCGCTTTTACAATATCATCGGTTATATTCCTTATGCTGTGTCTTTTATTCTTGTGACTTACTCCTTCCATAATTGGAAGTCTGTATCTTACACTCCCTTTCATCCATTTGGCCCAACTCCTCACCCGCCCCCCCCTTCCCTCTGTCAGCCATCAATTTGCTCTCTGTATTTAGAATTCTTTTATCAGTTTGATGAACCTCCTATAAATTAACACACTGTAAAAGTCATTTGCAGATAAGCTCTTTGTCCTTTGCCAAGAGGTGTCTATCGTTGTATTGTAAAGCATGTTCCAAAACTTTAATTAGCAAATTCACAGCACCTTTCTGTTTCCTGTACGCTCCCTTTTCAGACAAAAGTAACCATCCACTGGAATAAGAGAGGAAAACACTACCTGCATCCCTGAGTTTTTAGTTTCCTGCCTGACAATATCCAAGACTGACTGTGATAAATCAGGAGAGAATAGAGAAAAGGAAACCACCTAAGAGGCCATTAGATAGATGATCCAGGAAAATAGTTAAGAATGCAGAAAGAGGCTCGGCCCTGCACATATCTCCCAGTCCTCCCAGGCTGAGTCCTGGGATCGTCTTCTGCTGTTACCCATTATCTCCAGTGCTTCTCTGTGGCCTTTCCCATGACTCTCCTTCCCGGCTATCCTATGGCCTAGTGAAGCTCTCCGTTTCAGTCGGTTTGAGCCGCTACAACAAAATACCGCAGACCTGGCAATTTATAGCCTACAGACATTTATGTCCCACAGTTCCAGAGGCTGGAGGCCCAAGATCAAGGCACCAGCAGATTCGAGTTCTGGCGAGAAGCCCTCTTTCTGGTTCATAGACAGCTGTCTTCTCACCACGCCCTCGCGAAGCAGACGGGCTGGGAGAGCTCTCCGGATCTCTTTTCTAAGGCCGCTAATCCCACTCCCGAGGGCTCCGCCATCATGACCTAATTCTTTCCCAAAAGCCCCACTTCCTAGTACCATCACTCTGGGGATTAGGTTTCAACATACGAGTTTTGCGGGGACTCAGACATTCAGGTCGTAGCATTCTCCTTGGCATTCATTCCTCATGTACCACTTGTGTTACCTGTTCACCTTCCTGCTTGTCCACCTCTCTATCCTAATCCCCCTTTTTTAAAAAACTTTTTATATCAATTCAGTTAGCCAATATATAGTAGTACAGCATTAGCTTTTGGTGTAGCGTTCAGTGGTTCATTAGTCGCGTATAACACCCAGTGCTCATCACATCATGTGCCCTCCTTAAGGCCCATCACCCGGTTACCCCATCCCCCCACCCACCTCCCTTCCTACGACCCTCAGTGTGTTTCCTGGAGTCAAGAGTCTCCCATGGTTTGTCTCCCTCTCTGATTTCCGCCCGTTTAGTTTTCCCTCCCTTCCCGTATGATCCTCTGCACCATTTCTTATATTCCACATATGAGTGAAACCATAACGATAATTCTGATTCCCTTTTGAAACTCCAGAGGTGACTCCGAGAATTGTTGACAGCATGTATGCCTTAGAGGTGCTGTCTTTCATCGCATGTGCCTGGCCCAAATGCCACTTTTGTACTGCTCTCAGATTGGGAAACCAGACCTGAGACTAAGATACCAACTTCCCAGCAGGACGTTTTTGAAGAAGATTTATCCCAGGGAGCAACGATAGAAAGACTAACGGGGAATGGTCCCTGGAACTCTGTGTTACACGAGACTTGGGGAACGTGAGGACCACTTAGAGAGACATTCAGGACAAGGAGTCATATTGAACAAGAGCAGCCTCAGGGAGGTCACTACCTATAAAGGCAGTGCTTTCAAGGGATGCTTCAGACTGCAGCCAATTCTGGTTTCACAGTAGGGAATTCCTACAGGAGAAAAATCTCCTTACATGTGATCCACATGTAGGAAGTCTGACATCAAATTCAAACCTGGTTATTCAGCAGGGCTTCTGGGTGGAAAAGAAACCGCGGCAGGGTAGTGAATGTGGGAAGTCCTTCTGTGACTCTTCCACCTTAATTGGGCCTCAGGACATTCACACTGGAGAAAAACCCTCTATATGTAAGGAATATGGGTAAGTCTTCATCCAGAGATCACTTCTCACAAAGCATCAAAGATCTGATAAGAGGAGACAAAACCCTTTACATGTAGTGAATGAGAGAAAGCTTTCAGCCAAGGGCCCATCATTGACCACCAGAGAATCCACACAGGAGAGAAGCTCTGTCAGTGCAGCGAATGTGGGAAGGCTTTCAACAAGAGCCCACACCTGACTCACCGCACACACATCCACAGCGGGGAGAAGCCCTGTGAGTGCCATGAGTGTGGGAAGACCTTTAAAAGATGCCTCCCCCCTCACTCATCACATACTGATTCATACAGGAGAGAAACCGTTTGAGCGTCTTGACTGCCGGAAAACTTTTCAGTGGCCTTTCAGGACTCGTTCGGCACAAGAGAATTCACACTGGAGACAAACGTCGTTCGTGGCACGAGCGTGAGAAAACCTTCAGCCGGAGCTCATCCCTAATACAGCCCCTGAGATTTCATACAGGAGAAAATCCCTTTTAAGTGCAGCGAGTGTGAGAAAACCTTCAGCAAGAACTCATCTCTTATTCACCATCAGGCGGCTCATATTGGAGAGAAACCTTTCTGAGGAAATGAATGTGGAAAAGCCTGCAGCCAGGGCATACGCTTGACCGAACACCTTTGAATTCACACCGCAGAAAAGCCGTATGAGTGTCATGAATGTGGGCAAGCGTTTCCCCCGAGCTCATCTCTCACTGACCACCAGTAGATACTCACTGGAGAGAAGCCCTATGGCTGTCGTCTTGAATGTGAGAAGACCTTCAGCAAGAGCTTATCTCTCGACCAGCACCTGAGGACTCACACTGGCGAAAAGCCATACGAGTACAGTGAGCGTGGGAAGGCCTTCAACAAGAGCACGCTGCTGACCCAGCACACATGCGTTCACACTGAGGAGAAGCCCTACAAGTGCAATGAGTGTGGACAGGCCTTCAGCTGCAGCACACACCTGACCCAGCACCACAGGATACATACTGGAGAGAGACCCTAAAAATGCAATGAATGTGGAAAGGCCTTTGCTGATACCTCATCCTTTTCTAGACACCTCTTTGTTCACACTGGAGAGAAGCCCTATAGATGCGATGAATGTGGAAAAGCCGTTAGTGCCCCCCCCCCCAGGGCTTCTTCAGCATCAAAGAACACACACAGGAGAGAAGCCCTATAAATGCACAAAATGTAGAAAAGCCTTTAGTAGAAGTAAACACCTTACGGAACACCAGGGAATTCACACTGGAGAGAAACCCCACACATGTAAACAATGTGAGAAAGCCTTCAGCCAGAGCTCACACCTCATAAAACATCTGAGAACGCACACCGGAGAGAAACCCTATAGATGTAAGGCATGTGAAAAAGCATTCAGCCAGAGTGCCTCCCTTATGCCTCATCAGAAAGTTCATAATACCAGAAAGCCCTATGAAAACTATAATTCCTTTACTGAATCCTCGGCCTTTTTTTTTTCAGCACCAGAGTATTTTATTATGTTATGTTAGTCACCATGCAGTACATCATTAGTTTTTGATGTAGCGTTCCACGATGCCTTGTTTGTGTATAACCCGCAGCGCTCCATGCAATACGTGCCCTCCTTAATGCCCATCACCGGGCTAACCCCTCCCCCCACCCCCACCCCCTCTTCTCTAAAGCCCTCAGTTTGTTTCTCAGAGTCCACAGTCTCTCCTGGTTCGTCTCCCCGTCCGATTCCCACCCCCTTCATTTTCCCCTTCCTTCTCCCGATGTCGTCCCTGCTATTCCTGATGTTCCACAAATAAGTGAAAACCATATGATCATTGTCTTTCTCTGCTTGACTTGTCTCACTGAGCGTCCTCTTCTCCAGTCCCATCCATGCGGATGTAAAAGTCGGGTGTTCATCCTTTCTGAGGGCTGAGTCATATTCCACTTGTAGGTATGGACCGCATCTTCTTGACCCACTCATCTGCTGAGGGGCATCTCGGCTCTTTCCACAGTTCGGCTACTGCGGACAGCGCTGCTATGAACGTTGGGGCGCGTGTGGCCCTTCTTTTCGCTACTTCTGTGTCTTTGGGGTAAACACCCAGGAGTGCAGTTGCTGGGTCACAGAGTAGCTCTATTTTTAATTTTTTGAGGCACCTCCACGCTGTTTTCCAACGTGGCTGTACCAACTTGCATTCCCACCACCGGTGTAAGAGGGTTTCCCTTTCTCCACAACCTCTCCGACATTTGTTGTTTCTTGCCTTGTCAATTTTTGCCATTCTAACGGGTGTAAGGTGGTATCTCAATGTGGGTTTTTTTGTTGTTGTTGTTTTGTTTTGTTTTTGATTTGAGTTTCCCTGATGGCTAATGACGATGAACATTTTCTCATGTGTCTGTTAGCTATTTGCGTGTCTTCTTTGGAGAAGTGTCTTTTCATATCTTCTGCCCGCTTTTTGACTTGGTTATTTGTTTTTTGGGTGTTGAGTTTGAGAAGTTCTTTATAGATCTTGGAAATCGGCGCCCTGTCTGTAGTGTCCTTTGCAAATATCTTCTCCCATTCCGTGGGTTGCCTCTTTGTTTTGTTGACTGTTTCCTTTGCTGTGCAGAAGATTTTTATCTTGATGAAGTCCCCAGAGTTCATTTTTGCTTTTGTTTCCCTTGCCTTTGGAGACACGTCTTCAAAGAAGTTGCTGTGGCCGATGTCGGAGAGGTTACTGCCTATGTGCTCTCTTCTAGGATTTTGACGGATTCCTGTCTCACGTTGAGGTCTTTCACCCATTTTGAGTTTATCATTTGTGTATGGTGTAAGAGAATGGTCGACTTTCATTCTTCTGCCTGTGGCTGCCCAATTCTCCTAGCACCGTTTATTGAAGAGACTGCCTTTTCTCCGTTGCCTGTTTTTTTCCTGCTTCATATTGAAGATTATTTGACCGTAGAGTGGAGGGTCCGTATCTGGGCTCTCTCTTCTGTGCCACTGATCTATGTGTCTGTTTTTGTGCCAGTCCCATGCGGTCTTGGTGATCACAGCTTTGTCATATAGCTTGAAATCGGGCAACGTGATGCCCCCAGCTTTGTTTTCCCTTTGCAACATCTCCTTGGTGATTCAGGGTCTTTTCTGATTCCATACAAATTTTAGGGTTGCGTGTACCCGCACTTTGAAAAATGCCATTGGTATTTTGATCGGGATGACGTTGAAACTATAGATTGCTCTGGGCAGCATAGACATTTCAACAGTGTTTATTCTTCCCATCCATGAGCATGGAATGTTTTTCCATCTTTTTGTGTCTTCTTCGGTTTCTTTCATGAGTGTTCCACAGTTCCTAGAGTATAGATCCTTTACCTCCTCGGTTAGGTCTATTCCGAGGTATCTTATGGTTTTTGGTGCTATTGTCAATGGAACCGACTCTCTAATTTATTTCTACAGTTACGTTGTAAGTGTATAAGAAAGCAACTGATTTCTGCGCATTGATTTTTTGTATCCTGCCACGTTACCAAACTGAATTGCCGTATGAGCTCTAGTAAATCGGGGGTGGAGTCTTTTGGGTTTTCCACGTAAAGTGTCATGTCATCTGCGAAGAGAGAGAGTTTGACTTCTTCTTTGCCAATTTGAATACCTTTTATTTCTTGTTGTTGTCTGATTGCCGTTGCTAGGACTTCTAGTACTATGTTGAACAAGAGTGGCGAGAGTGGGCATCCTTGACGTGTTCCTGATCTTAAGGGAAAGGCTCTCAGCTTTTCCCCATTGAGGATGATATTCGCTGTGGGTCTTTCATAGGTGGATTTTATGAACCTGATGAATGTTCCCTCTATCCCTATACTCTGAAGAGTTTTAATCAGGAAAGGATGCTGTATTTTGTCAAATGTTTTTTCTGCATCAATTGAGAGGACTGTGTGGTTCTTCTCTCTCCTCTTATTAATGCGTTCTATCACACTGATTGATTAGCGAATGTTGGACCACCCTTGCATCCCGGGGGTACATCCCTCTTGGTCATGGTGGATGATCCTTTGAATGTACTGTGGGATCATATTGGCTATGATTTTGCTGAGAATTTTGGCATCCATATTCATCAGGGCTATTGGTCTGAAATTCTCTTTTTCGATGGGGTCTTTGCCTGGTTGGGAGATCAAGGTAGTGCTGGCCTCATAGAGTGAGTCCGGAAGCTTTCCTTCTGTTTCTGTTTTTTGAAACAGTTTCAGGAGAGTAGGTATTATTTCTTCTTTGAATATTTGGTAGAATTGCCCGGGGAATCCAGCAGGCCCTGGACTCTTGTTTTTGGGGGGAGGTTTTTGATCACTGCTTCAGTCTCGCTACCGGTTATTGGCCTATCCCGGTGGTCAATTTCTTCCTGTTTCAGTCTTGGGAGTTCATAGGTTTCCAGAAGACATCCATTTCTTCCAGGTTGCTTAATTCATTGGCATATAGTTGTTGATAATAATTTCTAATAATTTTTTTTTTCTGTCTCCTTGGTGGTAGTCATGATCTCTCCCCTTTCATGCACGATTTTATTAATTTGGGTCCTTTCTCTTCTTTTGGATAAGTCTGGCCAGTGGTTTACTGATCGTATTAATTCTTTCAAAGAACCAGCTTCTAGTTTTGTTGATCTGATCTACTGTGTTTCTGGCTTCTAATTCATTGATCTCTGCTCCAATCTTAATTATTTCTCTTCTAATGCGTGGCTTAGACATCATTTGTTGTCTTTTCTCTAGTTCTTTAAGGTATAAAGTTAGTTGGTGAATTCAGGATTTTTTCTACTTTTTTGAGCGAGGCTTGGATGGCTATGTATTCCCCCCTTAGGACCGCCTTTGCAGTATCCCATAGGTTTTGGACCGATGTGTCTTCGTTCTCCTTGGTTTCCATGAATTGTTTAAGTTCTTTTTTGATTTCCTGGTTGACCCAAACATTCTTGAGCAGAGAGTGGTCTTTAGCTTCCAAGTGTTTGAATTGCTTCCAAATATGTTCTTGCGATGGAGTTCCAGTTTTAAAGCATTATGGTCTGAGAATATGCAGGGAATAATCTCAGTCTTTTGGTATCGGTTGAGACCTGATTTGTGACCCAGTATGCGGTCTGTTCTGGAGAAAATTCCATGCGTGTTCGAGCAGAATGAGTATTCTGCTGTTTTAGGGTGGAATGTTCTGTATATATCTATGAGGTCCATCTGGTCCAGTGTGTCATTCAAAGCTCTTGTTTCTTTGTTGGTTTTCTGCTCAGATGATCTGTCTGTTGCTGAGAGTGGAGTGTTGAGGTCCCCTACAATTAACGTATTATTATCAATGTGTCTCTTTATTTTGGTTGACAGTTGGTTTATGTAGTTGGCTGCTCCCATGTTGGGGGCATAGATATTTACAATTGTTAGATCTCTTCTTGTTGGATAGATCCTTTAAGAATGATACAGTGTCCTTCTGTGTCTCTAACTACAGTCCTTAGCTTAAAACCTAACTTGTTTGCTGTAAGAATTGCTACCCCAGCTTTCTTTTGAGGTCCGTTGGCATGAAAGATGGTTCTCCATCCCTTCACTTTCAGTCTGGATATATCTTTAGGTTCCAAATGAGTCTCTTGTAGACAGCATATGGATGGGTCCTGTCTTTTTATCCAATCTGCAACCCTGTACCGTTTTATAGGAGCATTTAGGCCATTCGTGTTGAGAGCGATTATTGAAAGATATGATTTTGTTGTCGTCATGTTGCCTGTGAAGTCCTTGTTTCTATAGATTGTCTCTGTAAATTTCTGTTCTATATCACTGCTGGGGTCTTTCTCCTTTTAAAGAACCCCACGTAATATGTCTTGCAGGGCCGGCTTAGTGGTCACATGTTCTTTCAGTTTCTGCGGGTCCTGGAAGCTCTGCATCTCTCCATCCATTCTAGATGACAGCCTTGCCAGATAAAGTATTCTTGGCTGCATCTCTCCATCCATGCTAAATGACAGCCTTGCCAGCTAAAGTATTCTTGGCTGCATCTCTCCATCCATGCTAAATGACAGCCTTGCCAGCTAAAGTATTCTTGGCTGCATGTTCTTCTCATTTAGTACCCTGAATATGTCTTGCCAGCCCTTTCTGGCTTGCCAGGTCTCTGTGGATAGGTCTGACGTTATTCTGATGTTCCTCCCTCTGTACGTAAGGAATCTCTTCCCCCTAACTGCCCTTAAGATGGTTTCCTTGGTTCTGAGATTTGTGGGTTTTACTCTTACATGCCGGGGCATTGGTCCGTTCTTGATTTTGGGAAGGGTCCTCTCTGCCTCTAGGACACAAATGCTTGTTTCATTCCCCAGATTAGGGAAGTTCTCAGATATGATTTGCTCAAATATATCTTCTAGTCCTCTCTCTCTCTCTCTCTCTCTCTCTCTCTCTCTCTCTCTCTCTCCCTCCCTCCCTCCCCCTCTCTCCCTCCCTCCCCCTCCCCCCCCACCCCCTCAGGGATCCCAATAATTCTGACATTGGAACATTTCACGGCATCGCTTATTTCTCTAATTCTGTGTTCATGGGTTTTAAGCTGTTTGCTCCAGGCCTCCTCCTGTTCCTTCTGTTCTATCAGTTTGTCTTCTAGATCACTAATTCATTCTTCTGCCTCATTTACCCTGGCTGTTAAGAGTATCTAGATTAGATTGGATCTCACTGATAGCATTTTGAAGTTCTGCCAGATCAGCTCTCATTTCTGCCCTTAGAGACTCTATGTTCAGCACCAGAAGATTAACACTGGGGACAGAAACTATGAATGAATGGAGATGCTCAGTGGGACCATTGCATATGAGGATTACTGCAGATTAACTTTTAACATCCCTTCCCACCTTGAGATTTTACTGTAGGAAATGTTGGGGTCCTCCTCTTTGCCTAGGATTGTGTTGCATGCTGTGTGGATAAGGCACCATTGCAAATATATCTCTCTGCCCTGTAAATTAGAGTGGATTGAGGAGTAACGTTTGTTGGGGCTTTGAAATTAAGGATGGATTTAAACATAAATGTTGAGTATTAAAAGTATTATTTGAACCTATATATAAAATACAGTTAGGATTTTTCAGGGCATGATGGTCTTACATATTACGTGTGTGTGTACTTTTGGTCCCTATAAAAGTCCCACAGTGACTGCTACTTGACATTTCGGAATGTCTAGGCTGGTGCAGATGAAGTGATATTAACAGTGTGTAGAATTGTGCAATATGGAAAAATTCGGTAAAGAACAATGAGAACTCTGAAATGAGAGAGAGAAAGCCATGGAGTTGGAAGGTTATTTGGGGCCATCCAGTCTATAGCTTTTCACATGTTTTGAAGTTACATACTGTTTATATCTATCTATCTATCTGTATCTATATAGATATATAGAGATATAGAGATATATAGTTATATAGATATTACATGGAAACTTGGTACATGGTAAGGTTTCAAACTAGTCAAAAGGAGGGTAACAAATTAGAGATTGGGGATTATAATACACTTTGTCGTTGTTCCTTATCTACGTCATAGCCGAATAGGTGTAGCAACTTTCCCTTGTGTTCCAGATGTATTCTTGTCAATTTGAATACATAGAACTCAAATTCCACATGTATTTTTTGAAAATTACCTTTTGAATAAATTCTTCTGTGAATCACACACGTAAGGTAAGTTCCTCTTTTACTTGATGTCCAAAGCAGTAAGTGTTGGTATCCCAATGTCAGTCTAACACCTTTGTCAACTATGGTTCTACTTTTCATTCTGAATTCATGCTCCCCCTTGGCCCCCTGCCAGATTTCAGTTGTCAGAATTCTGCACCCTTCCTGACTCCCTAAAAGCCCAACTCCCAAGCCTAGTTTAAAGGGTTACCTTTTGGTCCCAGACAGTTGGGAGCAGAAAGTCAGGGACACATATCTGGAGGCTTGGAGGGGGTAGGGCTTGGCAGTGAAATCCAGGTCCTTACCTCCTTCTCTTCAAGTAGGTTTGGGCAGTTATAAAGCATTTTTTTTCCCCCACAGGGTCTGGGCCTAGACCACTGGCTTGATGCTTTTCGATGGTTATCCCTCTCCAGTATGAAGGTTGACCAACTTTCCTGCAGCTTTCTGGTTGGCCATTAGCAGAGCTAAGACTAGAAGTAGGATGCCTGCTGCCCAAGATGGGATTTCTTCTATCATACCAGACCAAGAAGCAATTCCTGGAAGGCTCCTGGGACCTCCAGAATAGTAGAGATAGCAGAGCCTGGAAGATGGAAACTTCATAGCCCTATGATTCTGCTCATGCACTGGTCAAATTATGTGCACAGGGCAACTAAATGAAGCAGACTCGGACTCTGCTCTGAAAGCTAGCGTCCCCTGGAAACTCACTCCCAGAAATAAGTTGGGTGCTGTTAGAAACAGTGGGGGCAGATTTGATGAGACTTGGAAGTCCTGAAAATGTTGAGAAGGGCAAGTCTGAGAAATGCTATATAATACTGCCAGTGTGCCTCTCTCTCTGTCCCCTGGATAGGGCGAGTTGGGAGCAGATATAGTGAGCCTCAAGTTATGGAGAAAGAAATAGAGTTATACAGTGTCCAAGTGGTCTATTTATAGTCAAACTGTTAGGCCCAGAATAGAAATGAGGCCTCCAGATTCCCAAACTGTGGACACATAACTCTACCACTTTATTTCTCTTATACAATTTTACCTGTCTCCTTTTTTAAAATTTTTAAATTCAATTAGCCAACATATGGTACATCATTAGTTTTTGATATAATGTTCAATGATTCATTAGTTGCATATAATACCCAGTGCTCATCACATCATTACATCATGTGCCCTCCTCTGTCTCCTATCCATAAAGATATCCTCCCACCATATATATATATATATATATATATATATATATATATATATATATATATATATATATATAATGTAGTGCAGCAGTTCCCAAACATTTTGGTCTCATGACCCTGTTTGATTCTTAAGGATTATTGAAGAGGTAACTTTGGGTATTATGTATTATATCCATCAATATTTAGTGTATTCAGACTTGATACTAAGACAATTTTAAAGTATTTATTTATTCAATTAAAATAACCATGGAAGCATAAAAAACTTCTGAAAAAATCAAAAACCAAAAGATTGAGGGGAAAGAGTGGTATTAATTTACATTTTTGAAAATCTGTCTTTTTGATAAAGTTCAATTAGCCTAACGTGCAGTATATAATTAGTTTTTGATGTAGTGTTCAGTGATTCATTAGTTGCATATAATACCCAGTGCTCCAACAGATGGATGGATAAAGAAGATGTGATTCAAATATACAATGGAATATTACTCAGCCATCAGAAAGGATGAATACCTACCATTTGCATCGACATGGATGGAACTAGAGGCTATTACGCTAAGTGAAGTAAGTCAAGGAAATCTCTTTAATGTCTGGCTTCTTAGAGGACAACTGAACTCTACTAACTGCTTCTGCATTTAAATTATTGAGATGTGTTATTCTGGTGGATGTACATGAGGAAAATTGGGCCTTATACAGATATACCACTGGAAAAGGGAGAG
This sequence comes from Zalophus californianus, assembly GCF_009762305.2. Lineage (NCBI taxonomy): Eukaryota > Metazoa > Chordata > Mammalia > Carnivora > Otariidae > Zalophus > Zalophus californianus. The sequence goes on along the minus strand of NC_045612.1, from coordinate 2,422,881 downwards.
GCATTTTAATAACCTTAAATTTTTTTAATTAAATTTAAAGAAAACTTAGAAGATAGTAAAGAGATGGAGGACATTAGGAGAAGGAAGGGGAAAATGAAGGGGGGTGGAAATCGGAGGGAGAGATGAACCATGAGAGCCTACGGACTCTGAGAAACAAACTGAGGGTTTTAGGGGGTTAGCCTGGTGATGGGTATTAAAGAGGGCACGTACTGCGTGGTGCACTGGGTGTTATACGCAAACAATGGATCGTGGATCACTACATCAAAAACTAATGATGTATTGTATAGTGACTAACATAACATAATAAAATAAAATAAAAGATAGTAAAGACTTTCAGGCCAAGATGTTCAAAGAGGAACTATATCTAAATAATAAAACCTGATATTGCGGTCACTTTCTCTAGAGAGGTCCATTAATTCCAGGAGAAGGGGTTGAGCCTTTCGAGATATTGTGGACATTTTCTTTGGAACTATGTAAAATTTAACGAGGGGTAATTTCTTTAACAGTTGCAAGGTGGAATCTGAAACTTTATTGTTGAAATTTTCACGCAGTGTTACACTAAATCCATCAGTCTATCTTGCACTTTGTTTCTTATTGAAGTTTAACTGACATAAAATATATTGGGCACACAACAGAGTGTGTTTCGGGCACACAACAGAGTGATTTGACAATTCTATACATTACACAGTGTTCACCATGATGAGTGTAGTTACCATTCATCACCATACAACGTTATTACAATATTGTGGACTGTATTCCCTATGTCATACTGTTCATCTCCCTGGCTTACTTATTTTATGACTGGAAGTTTGTACCTCGTAGTTCCCTTCGCCTTTTAGGCCCCTCCCCCACCCCTCCCCCCTGGCAACCAGCAGTTTTTTCTCTATATTGCTAATATTGATCAGTCTGTTTCTGTTTTGTTTGTTCATTTGTTTTATTTTGATTCCACACATAAGTGAAATAATATTGTATTTGCCTTTCTCTGACTGACTTCACTTAGCATCATATCCTCTAGGTTCATCCATGTTGTCACAAATGGCAAGATCTCATTTCTTTACTCCATTACATATGTGTGTGTGTATACCATATATATATAACATACATATACATATATGTATACCATATATATATATATATATTTATATTTATATGATACCATATCTTCTTTATCCACTCATCTATCAGTGGACACTTAGGTTGCTCCCATGTCTTGGCTATTGTATATAATGTTGTGATGAACATAGGGATGCGCATCTTTTTGAATTAGTGTTCTCATTTTCTTTGGTTGAATACCCGGTAATGGAATTACTGGATCATATAGTATTTCTACTTCTTTTGTTTTCTTCTTCCAAGTTTTTATTTAAATTCCAGTTAGCTGGGGCACCTGGGTGGCTCGGTCATTAAGCGTCTGCCTTCGGCTCAGGTCATGATCCCGGGGTCCTGGCATCAAGGCCCACATCAGGCTCCCTGCTCCACGGGAAGCCTGCTTCTCCCTCTCCCACTCCCCCTGCTTGTGTTCCCTCTCTCGCTATATTTCTCCGTCAAATAAATAAATAAAATCTTAAAAAAATTTCCAGTTAGCTAACATGCAGTGTCGGATTAGTGTCAAATGTAGGATTTAGTGATTCATCACTTACATACAACACCCAGTGCTCATCTCAACAAGTGCCCTCCTTAATCTCCATCAATCATTTAATCCATCCCCCCAACAATCTCCCCTCTCCAGCAACCCTCAGTATGTTCTCTGTAGTGAGGAGGGTTAAGTTTTGTGGTTTGCCTCTCTTTTTTCCCCCATTTTCATCTGTTATGTTTCTTAAATTCCACATATGAGTGAAATCATATGGCATGTGTCTTTCTCTGACTAACTTATTTTGCTTAGCATAATACTGTCTAGCTCCAACCACGTCATTGCAAATGGCAAGATTTCATTCTTTTTTATGGCTGAATAATATTCCATTATATATGTGTGTTTGTGATATGTATATATATTATATATATAATATTCCATTATGTGTGTGTGTGTGTATATATATATATATATATATATATATATATATATAGTGACAACTTCTTTATCCATTCATCAGTCAATGGACATTTGGACTCTTTCCATAATGTGGCTATTGTTTTTTTTTTGAAGATTTTATTTATTTGTTCATGAGAGACACAGAGAGAGAGAGAGGAGAGAGAGAGGCAGAGGGAGAAGCAGGCTCCCCATTGAGCAGGGAGCCCAATGCGGGACTCGATCCCAGGACCCTGGGATCATGACCTGAGCTGAAGGCAGACGCTTAACCATCTGAGCCACCCAGGTGCCCCGTACTGTGGCTATTGTTGATAATGCTCCTACAAATATAGGATGAAGCCCAAAGCCAGCAGAAGCAGGGAAATAATAAAGATTAGAGCAGAAATAAATGATATAGAAACAAACAAACAAAAACCCCCACAGTAAAATAGATCAATGAAACCGGAAGCTGGTGCTTTGAAAAAATTAATAAAATTGATAAACCCCTAGCCAGACTTATCAAAAAGAAAAGAGAAAGGACCCAAATGAATAAAATCACGAATGAGAGAGGAGAGATCACAACCAGCACCACAGAAATACAAACAATTGTAAGAGAATATTATGGAAAGTTATATGCCAAAAAATTGGGCAATCTGGAAGAAATGGATAAGTTCCTAGAAACCTATAAACTACCAAAACTGAAACAGGAAGAACTAGATCACTTGAACAGGCCAGCAAAGAAATTCAGTCCGTAATAAAAAATGTCCCAACGAATGAAAGTCCAGGACCACATGGCTTCCCAGGGGAATTCTACCAAACATTTAGAGAGGAGTTAATACCTATTCTTCTCAAACACTTCCAAAAAATAGAAATGGGGGGAAAACTTTCAAACTCATTCTACGAGGCCAGCATTACCTTGATTCCAAAACCAGACAAAGACCCCACTGAAAAAGAGAACTACGGGCCAATATCCCCGACGAACATGGATGCAAAAATTCTCAACAAGGTACTAGCTATTAAGATCTAACAGTGCATTAAAAGAATTGTTCACCACAATCAAATGGGGTTTATCCCTGGGTTGCAAGGGTGGTTCAGTATTCACAAATCAATCGACATGATACACCACATTAATAAAAGAAAGGACAGGAACCATATGATCCTCTCAATAGATGCAGAAAAAGCATTTGACAAAGTACAGCATCCATTCTTTTTCTTAGAAAAGATTTTATTTATTTTAGATAGATAGATGATAGATGGATGATAGATAGATAGATAGATAGATAGATAGATAGATAGATAGATAGATGATAGATAGATAGATGATAGATGATAGATAGAGAGAGACAGAGAGACAGGAGGGGTAAAGCAGAGGGAGAGGGGCAAGCAGACTCCGCATTGAGCATGAGCCCAACACGGGGATCAATCTCATGGCCCTGAGATCATGAGCTGAGCTGAAATCAAGAGCTGGATGCTCAACTGATGGAGCCACCCAGGTGCCCCCCAGCCTTCATTCTTGATAAAAACCCTCAACCAAGTAGGGATAGAGGGAACATACGTCAACATCATAAAGGGCGTATGTGAAAGACCAATATCATCCTCAATGGGGAAAACTGAGAGCTTTTCCTCTATGGTCAGGAACAAGACAGGGATGTCCACTCTCACCGCTGCTATTTACCATAGTACTGGTATTTCTACTTCTCTAATTTTTTGAGGAACCTGCATAGTGTTTGCCTGTACAACTGACGCTATTTGTGGATGACATGGTACTATATACAGAAAACACTATAAAGCCTCCCCCAAAAATCTATTAGGAGTAAGAAATGAATTCAGTAAAGTTGCAGGATACAAGATTGATATACAGAAATCTGCTGCATTTCTATACACTAATAAAGATGAAGGAGGAAGAGAAATTAAGAAAGCAAGCCTATTTACAGATGCACCAACAATAATAATACGTAGGAACAAATCTAACCGGGGAGGGGAAAGACCTACACTCTGAAAACTATATAAGACATTGGTGGAAGAAATTGAAGATGACACAAACAAATGGGAACATACATGATGCTCATGGACTGGAAGAATTAATATTGTTTAAATGTCCACACGACCCAAAATGATCTACAGATTCCATGCAATCCCTATCAAAATACCAATGGTATTTCCCACAGAGCTAGGACAAATAATCCTAAAATTCGTATGGGATCATAAAAGACCCCGAACAGCCACAGCGATCTTGAGAAAGGACAAAGCGGGAGGTGTCACAGTCTCGGATTTCCAGCTATGCTACAAAGCTATAGTAATCAAAACAGTATGGTACCGGCACAAAAATAGACACATTGGCCACTGGAACAGAATAGAGAGGCTAGAAATAAGCCCACGCTTATCTGGTAGATTAATCTGTCACAAAGGAGGCAAGGATATACAATAGAGAAAAGACCATCTCTTCAACAAATGGTGCTGAGGAAACTGGTCAGCAACACGCAGAAGAATGAAACTGGACCACCTTCTTACACCATACACACAAATAAACTCAAAGTGGATTATAGACCTAAATGTGAGGCCTGAAACTATAAGACACCTAAAAGAAAACATGGGCAGTAATCCCTTGGACATCAGCCTTAGCAACGTATTTATGTCTCCACAGGCAAGGGAAATAAAACTATTGGGACTAAAAATAATTTCTTAGTATTGTTAACTATCCAGTTAGTGATAAAGTTTCTTCAATTGTATTAAAAACCATTCAAAACCATTAAGCAATAGTAATCAAAATAAAAAAAAAAAAAAAAAAAAAGTTTTTTTTTTTAAACAGTTTGATTATTGGAGTCAGAAACCAAATAATTACCATACATTGTGATTGGTAGAGATGTCTCTTAAGTCCCTTTGAATCTAGAGGATCTTCCCTCCATATTTCTCTTGTTTCTCTTTCTTTTTTTTTTTTTTTATTGCAGTAAAGTTGACATAACATTTAGCACTTTAATCATTCAGGAGTGTTTAGTACTTTCACAAAGTTGTGCAGTAATCACCACTAATTAGCTTCAGAACATTTTCATCACCCCAAAAGGAAACCCTCACCCATTAAGCAGTCACTCTCCATTCCCCCAATTCTCAGGCTCTGGCAAACACTAATCTGTTTTGTGCCTCTTGCGAGTTGCCTATTCTGGGTATTTCATATAAATGGAATCAAACAACATGTGGTCTTTCTTGTCTGGCATCTTTGGCTCAGCCTAACGTCTTGAAGGTTTATCGTGTTGTAGCATATATCAGAACCTCATTCCTTCGAATTGACCAAATAATATTCCATTGTACGGGTATACCAAATTTGTTTATCCATTCTTCATTTGATGGAAATTTGGGATTATTTCCATCTTTTGGCTGTTGTGAATAGTGAATAGTGCTTCTATAAACATTCTTGTACAAGATTTTGTTTAAACCCTTGTGTTCTGTTATTTTGGGTGTATATGTAAGAGTGGAATTGATGAGTCACATGGTAGTTCTATATTTAACCTACTGAGGAATCGCCAAATTGTTTTACATGGTGGCTGCACCATTTTGTATGTCCACCAGCGATATATGAGGGTTCCAATTTCTCCACATAGTAATGTCCCCACTTTCATTTCTGATTTTAGTAATCTGACTCTTCTCTCCTTTCTTAGTATAGAATCAGTACTGCTTTTATTTTCTCATACTCTAAGGAGATAGCAGCTTCATAGGCTTCCATGTGTGCCTTCCCATATACTGTCACTTGTGCTGATATGAAGATTGTGCCACCCACCAAGTACGTGATTGCCAACTATATACTGAGAGCCTGGAGAAAGAAAAGGAAAAAAAAAAAAAAAACCCTGGGTGATCCACAGAACCATTGGATTTCCTGTCAGATTAAAATGAGGCAGAACTCCATTATTATCTAGACTTCAGAAGCCCCTTTATAAGCAGAGAACTCATCTTCAATATAGTTTTTTTTCAAATGCAGGTATCCTCCTTACCACAGTGCACAGGTACCTCGGTAAACAGACACGGGTTTTTGGGAAAGGCTTGGCTGGGTTTTTCTGACCTCCACCTTAATCAAGGCTCTGGGCCCATGGGCTGACTTAGACCCTGACACTTGGTGGGGGACTAATGTTTTCCACTACGGTTGCTAGCATCGGCTTTCTGCTTACCAGCTCTCTCTTTTCTTTCTTTCTTTCTTTTTTCCTTACGAAAATCAAGTAATACCCCCGCCAGCTGTCCATACATCCAGACCCTAGAACACTACTACCTACCATCTATACTATCTATATTGCCAGAGATTCCGGTCAGTCAAATGAGAGTGACTCCACCCTGGCCTTGCTGCCCGGTATGGTAATGATGCCCGCCTTGCCCCTGGTAGTTTTGTGCCACCACTGGGACCCTGCCTTTTGAGAATCCTGTCGTCTCCATTGATTGCTAGTTCCATGCCATCATCGCTTGCTTCCAGCAATGGTTTGCCGAGGAGAGTCAGCACTGGGCTCTTCACAGACGCCAGTGAAGGATGAGTGCCTTATTTGAGTAGTGATTTCTCTGCCCTCCAAAGAAACAGAGGCTGGAGGTAGGACGTCTGATCTCACGTTATAAATCATATCTAAAAGCCTACTCCCCTGGACCTTCTCACCAATTCCTCGATTTTCTCTGCCTAGGAAGTTCCGGTATTTCCATGTCATTTACTGTAGACTCTTGTTGTCCACGCTTTTATAACGTGCACATTATAGGGGCCCTTAAAGGGTCTGGGTTGGCCCCTTTAGGGACATCAAACCCTGAGTCACAGCTCTGTGTTCCCACGTTAATAAGTTCTCTCCATACTGACTTACATTCTGCTCCCTGTCTTGCGGGACCAACATTCTCAAAATCCAATGGCACATATATTATCTCGCTTCATGCAAGTACATATGAGCCAGGTCCTGCAGTGTCTTCTGAATGTAAGGCATTTCCCATCCAAACCAAACTGTATTTTTTTTTCTTGTGCTGTCATCTTGCTTAGTCGTACCTACCCTTGTTATTAGTCCGACAGTAATGGAAGTTAGCCGAGATTAATGTTGAATAAGAGAAGCAACATTTGTTTGGGTGGCTGCCCTGGATGAGGTCTTTGCAGGGTCTCCAGGAACAAGGAAGCTTCTCCAGTAGCAAGAGTTAGGGGGCTGCTAATGCCCAGGTGAGGTTTCAGGGGATTCTGGGTATTCAGTGTTCTCGTGCTCATCACCTTAGTGTGTCTCGGGGTTCCACTTTGTCAGATCCATACATAAATATGGAGAACTGTGAGTTCTGTGCCTGCCATCTCCATGCATCTCTGCCAGCCAACAGTTACGGTCAGGGGCTCATGTTCCACCATCTGCCTTATGACCAGAGGAGAGGAGGTCTCCTTGATCCAGTAGGTTAGGGTGGGTGACAGGTTGGGCTATCCCATCAGACACACACACACACACACACCCATGACAGAGAACCGGTTTAGGGCCATCTTAGAGCCACCTTAACAACTGCTCAGGCGGGGAGGTATCTCAGAGTCTACACAGCCAGCCCCCCAAATCCGGCTGCACACCCCAAATGTGATCCTGGTTCAAGTGGAGAAGAGATGCATGTTCTAGGCATGTTGTCCTCTTCAGTGAATGCCTCGGGCAGAAATGACACCCCAGGAGGGGCCAGGTCCTCTCCCTTCACCCGAAACCAAGAGATACTCACAAACTCACAAGTATGGGAAAATCCAGGGTTCTGGTTTCACATATAGGCAATCAATCCATGATGCCGATAAATATTTCTCACTAAGAATGTGAGGTAGAGCATCACAGTCATCTTAGAAATTAGATTGTCACCTGGGTCCCAAGATTGTCATCTTCTTTCTATGGCACCTGAAATTTATCCTCAGATCAGGGTCTTAAACCACATCTTACTTGCTCTACTGACTCACAATGCTATGGAGGGATGGAGGGATGGAGGGAAGGGTGGATGGATGGATGGATGGATGAGATAGTGAAGAAAATAGTAGAATGTAGAGCCAGATATGGCTATATGAGAAGGCTGACGTTGAGTGATGTATTTGATTCGGAGAGACACGATGTTTATGGAAGACCTAAAGCGTGTTGTTCCAGTGTACAAGGTCCACATAGAGCATGGAGACGGGGTGTTTCCAAGTACTTTTCAGGACCATGAAGAGGTCATGTGGATTAGCCCAGGCAGAATGCCTCAGGAGTCATTGGTGTCTCTCAGGCAGAGCCCAAAGAAGGTTCTGATGGGTCTGAAGCTTACACAGTTTGGAAGGCCCTCTTCTAAAATGATGAAAACAAGCATGGAAGTGAGTATTTGTTTAGGATGAGAAGGAAATTCATGATAAACTTTAAAAGATGATGACTAAATCACCGAAATCCCAAAATAGTATGCGCGCACACACACACACACACACACACACGCACACACGTATGTATGTGTATGTACATACATATACATATTTAGAGGCACCAACTCTGTGGTTGTACAATCTAAAGTGTGATGAAACAGAAATTCAAGGTGAAAGATGCAGTGGTTTTATTGTGAATCAAAACAGCTAACTCTTACAGATTTTACACTCACACATCTCATGGCCACATGAACACAGAACATGGGCCTGTGAGTGACAGTTGACTCCCTCTAAGAATAAAAATGCACTTGGGTTCATGTTACACCTTTAGTGTTTATTTTCACAACAAGTTTTAAAAGTAAACTAGCTTTCCTGACATTTTTTTTTTCCCCCTCAAAAAAATGTTGTTTCAAGTTAGGAGAACGATTCATGGGCTTCAGAATTTATTACTTTTAGTTAGATACGTTTCACTGTATTCTGACAACAGCCATATTTAGCCAGATGGAGGATTTTCTGTTGCCCATTTCTGAGTTCCCAGGTCCTCGTCCATCTATTGCTCAAGCAGCCTGGAATGACCCACTAGCCTGCATTTATAACTGTTGGAGCCTGTCAGGGCTAGTCAATGAATAAGTCAAAAGAGAAAGCTTGCTTGGTAGGGGACAAATGACTGTGTTTTAGGGGACACAGGTCCGGAACACAGCACAGGCTTCCCTACGATTTGTGTCCCTTAGATGGGCTCCTAGCAGTGAGCTTGAATTCGTAGGTCTAAAAGAGCTAAACTGTGTGTATGATTACTCTCGTTGTCTTCCACATGGGGATAAACCACCATGTGTAAAGCATCCAGTCAGTTAGGAAGACAGCCGGGAGCCTGTCTGTTTTAGGAAACCACTTAGCCACCGAACAAGAGCTACTTCCCTAAGTGGAATCTTAGGGAAGCGAAGAGTTAACAGTCTTGCACAGGCTGACAAAATGTTTACTGCACGTTGAGATTTCGCTCATCCACTTGTGGGCTGCATGCAGACGACCCATTAACTTTGGATTCCAGACTGCTTTTCCAAGAGCCATTTGAAGGTAGTGACAGTGTATAGAAAACATCTCTGCTGTTGGCTTCACCCCTCAGGGCTATTTTTCCAAACAAATAAGCATGGCAGATCGAATTCAGGAATTATCTCAAGAAGGAATCCAATCATTTATACTGACGGGTCGCAAAAAGAATGAGAAATCCGTGTGAAGTTTCTGTGTAAACATCTATCTTAGATTTCAAGAAACGATTGTGGCTTAAGGTCTGACACCAGGGGTCTTTCATGTAAGAAAAGAACGCGCATCCTATATTAAAATATGAAGTACTGTCAAAAGCAACATTATGAAAACACCTGGACAGCTACGCATCCAAGCAAGTAGAGGGAAGTACCACTGTTTGCAGTATTTTAACAAAATTAGTTTGTGAAGCATTTGGGAACCAGCAGCGACGATGGCCGTGCTACCCGTAAGTGCTAGAGATCGCTCCAAAATGAATCCAGCGTGTTCCCGGGGTCTCAAATTTACAGAACATATTTACATGCCATAGGGAAGGGAAGGATCACACATTTCATACAGACAGGGCGGTGAGGGGTCTCCCTGCTAAAGTGCGGGCACAGGAGGAGTTATTTGGCTTTGGCCCTTGTTGCTGATCTCTTTCTCATTTCCTTTAGGATATTTTTATCAAATAGCTCTTTTTCCCGGTAACGCACGGGTGGCCCCTGTAGGTACTTTTGTTCTGCCTCCTTGTAACCTAATCCATCGAGTGCAGCAATTGAACAAATGATTGCTTCTGGCAGAAGAACTTCCAGAACAAAACTCACTTTGTCGTCCCTTGTCAGAGCCAGCGTGTTCTTGTCTATCTGTTTGTAGATTTCTTGCAAATGTCTTACCACGACATCCAACTGGTCTTCCTCCTCCAGGTACGTTTCAATGCAGATCACGTACCTGCTTGAATTCAGAAATGATGCCAGCCACCTGGACTCTTTCCTGCCTTTGACAATGTCCAGAAGATGGTGATCAGCTCCCTTTCTTTTCACGATGAAGTCCACGAGCTTCTGGTTGGCTCGGTCCCGAGCAGCCCTCATCCGGTCAGGGAGAATTTTCTTGCAGGGCCTCTTCCCGCCCAGGGAGGCCTCCTCTTCAGAATCTTCCAGGTCGGCATAATTCACCTTTGGGAAATCAATCTCCACATCCGCGTCTTGGATGGCTTTCCTGATTGGGTAACTGATGTCGGCAGCGTAATAGTCCAGGAAAGAGCCTCCAAAAGACCCGTGACTCAGCCCTTCTCTGTAGTGGGAAATCAGGGAGAAACACCAGTTCACACTTTGCTCGTACACTTTCCCGGCTCTCTTCATCAGTTTTTCTTTCTCTTTACAGTCCAGATGCTTTAATCTTCGAAGAGGAACTCGAATGCCACTCATTTCACCGTCCATGTTTGCCTCAATCAAAAGCACCCTTGCAGTCTGCTCTGTTTGGCTGACACTCTTTACCACCGCTGGCCAAAATGGGTGATTCTGAAATTTGAACCAGACCATCATTCCTCCTTCAATGGGACAAGGCTCCTGTGGAAAAGCCATGCTTGTCGGTTGTCCCATTTCCTTGCTGACGTCCTTTCTAATAGCAGTGGTGGGGTTAATAGCCTTTGAGTTGACGGAAGGCTGAAGTTCTCGCAGCCCTTTCTCAGACTCTGGTACCTGCAGCTTCCTTTTTCTGTTTGCCAGACGGAGTGAATAACGCAGCTTCAGGTTAGGGGCACTGGAGGATGCTGCCACACCTTCCAAGCCTGGCTTCCGGGGACCCTCTCCGTGGTCCTCGACATTCCCGGAGAAGGCAGAGCATTCGGAGGAGACGGCCAGGGTCTTTGGGTAGGTGTCCTGTGCCTCTTCTTTCAGCGCCTTGGGTACCGTGCGGTTGAACCCCGGTGGCAGAGATGGAAGGGCGCCTCCATCTTTAGCACCTGTGCCCTCCTCCTTGACTGGGCAACGCAAGGACCTAACTCTTGAGGTGTCCCTCTTTCCCTTGCCCTCTTTCTCGTAAGCGCCTTCTGAAAGTGACGGGAAGTTTGGGTACATGCTGGAGCTTTGTGAGGACTCCACTTGCATTTTCCTTGGAATGGGAGTGACGGTTCTGTGTGCCTGTGGTCGGCCACCGTCTGGGGCGTCCTCACTCTGTGAACATACCAGCAGCGATTTGAGTTTTTTGCTTTTCCTAAGACTCCTCAGTAAGCTCCCTTTGGGCTTCCGGTACTTTCTACGAGATCGCTTTTGTGGTCCCCTTGGGGACGGCTTAACGGTCTCTGGATCATCTGATGCTCTTGCTGGACCCAGATTTGCTCTCTCATTCAGAATCTCCAGTGCCACGGTAAGAGCGTTTCTGTAGGGCACTTCCTGTCCTGGCGGGACACTGGCCTTCGACTTGGCTATTAGCAAGGAGGTAATGTATTCAATTTGAGACTCATTTAGGATCTTTATGTCTGTGCTTTTCACTTTAATTTTCTCATCTACGGAGAGTATTTCAACTTTCAGAGAAAGTGCCCCTTTCCTCTTATTTTTCGGTGAGATCCTAGATCTGGACAAAACCTTTGCTGGCCAAAAATGGCCTTTCCAATTGCATAGGACATACTCAGCATCCATTATGATTTGAGTTTCCTCTCAAGAGGTAATTAACGGAGGTCGAGAGGTCTGGCCATCATGCCGGCAGGCATGGCGGGTCTTCCCTAAAACAATGTTGTGCACCACACCTTTTTGGCCTAGGACCGCAAAGGGCTTACAGCTTGCGTGGCCAGTCCTTCTTCACCCCAATCTCCCAGGGTCGCTGGAACTTGTGTTTTGAATGGACTATACTGGAGCATACTGGAATGTGGGAAAGGAAAAGAGGAAAAGTATTAGAAAAAAATTCCTTTTGTGAAGGTAGAAGAACATTGGTCAATGAGAATTGATAAGAGATAAAACAAAGAACTATAAAGAGTGTGTATCAGACAGGGGGTAAATACATGGGAAGTATCCGGGGGCGGGGGGGGGGGGGGCGGGGAGGGGGGAAGGCAGAAGATACCAGAGGAATTTTATTACTCTCCAAACCCAACTTCTTGCCCTGCTTGTTACTACTGCAGTACTAAAGAGCACCTGTGTGGGGAGGCGGGTGTCATTTTCCAGATCTCATTTGTGTTATTGGACATCCTGTGCCTTTTGGGCTCTCTGGGGCTCATCCTGGGGGAATGCTTCAGCTTTCATTTTCTGGGGGTGCCAGTGCCACCCTGTGCACCCCAGGAAGCCAGAGGTGATCTCCAGCCTACAGACACTGAACGTCAGCACAGTGTTGTGTTCCAAGGGCATGAGCTTAGAATCCAGAGGCTCACGAAGGTCATCATGGTGGTTACTGGAACCATCCTTCATAAGGATTGCCGCAGGCATGGGCCATTGGCTGTGACCTGCCCTTTTTCATTTCTCTATGGTGGCTTAAAAGGCTGTTTCCCCTGCCCCCAGCACATATTTGTGGAAAGAAGTGGCTGTAGAGTGAGGAGCGGAATAAACCACACCCCAAATGTCAACATGAAACGATTGCAAATGAAATGGTTAGTAAAATGGGAACGTCTTACAGAACACCACGGAGGTCAGGGGAGGCGAGGTTCTGTGAGCTGCATCTGTTGATTCACACACTCCAACTGCTTGTCCGGCAGGCCCTTTACTCTGCTCTGTGCTTCTGAAGTGCACGCTCCTTCCAGGGATCAAATGACAGCAAATGTAGATACTCAGGACCTACTACGTACCCCTAATGTTAATCTAGAAAATCAGAAAAGCAGATGGGAAATTAAGCCAAAGAAATGGGGATGGATTCATCATTTGCCCTTCCCCAACTCTGGAATGTAGCCCATTCTGGAACAGAAATGTTCGTTAAATCTCGTTTATAATGTAGACATGTCTATTTGCTTCCTTCTTTTGCTTTTCAAAGTTATTTCCACGTTAAGCTACTTAGTTAAGGCTAGTCCTCCTATTTCAGAACCGTGGGAACTACTGCTTTCATAATAGTCTTTTTTGTCTGTCTTGGATGCAGAGATTTCATAGTAGCAGCTTGTGTGTGTGTGTAACAAAAATGGGGTCTATAATATAAGTGTGTTTTGGTGTTTCTCAAGTAACATTAAATGGGTTTGTGGAGAAGATAAAATGGGTAGAATATATATATATATATATAGGAGGCAATACATTATAGAATGTACGTTATACATTATAGAACGTATAGGTAGAATACATACATACATATATATATATAAACACATATATATATATATGGAGAGAGAGAGAGAGGTAGGAGGCAATACATTATAGATGCTTACTGTCAATGTGATGGTATATGGGCTCGTCACACATTTCCTATGCATCCATATACACATGCCTGCACATATTACCTAGGACTACATTTCTTCACTCAAGAGCATATTTGATCACTGTTTCATGTGAATGCTGATTTTTCACATCGTTTTTGTGAATCTCTTTACAATGTGGTTTCTCTGACATTTAAAAACTTTACTTAAATACATTTCAAACATTTAGATGTGTGTGACGCAGAAAATGCAATTGTTCTCTCAATCCCTCTCCCCACCCCCCAAGAAATACCCTGTTAATGGGTTCTACTTTTCTACATACACTGTTCAAATATGTATAATATAATTCACTTACAGATCTTAGCTCATCCATTATCAGTTTCAAATGATATGTTTCATAATACAAACTGTTATTTCCCTAACAAATGCATGTATGCACAACTTTGTTCACACGTACTCATAGGTATAATATGAACTGTATGATGACTAACTCTACCTACTTTGGGCATAGCCTGCGCAAACTTTTCCTTGCCAGAGTGTATGATCATGCAGGTATTGTGTCCTCCGCTTTAGAGAACTCAGTGTGCTGGCTCTCAGAACACAGGTGTGATGTGAGGACACAGAACAAAAGGGAGAAGGAAAAACAGGTGATTCAGCCAACCGCAGTCTCCCTGCAGCAGGACCTGCCAGCCCCTCATACAGAACAGGGAGTGCCTGAGTCACCTCAACTCCAACCAGATGGCTACCCCTCCCCAAGACACACAAACACACACACTCACAGGAATATACACACACCCAGGGTGATGACGTCAGCGACCCAAGATGCCTGATATTGGTGCATATAATCCATGCTTTCTGCTCTACACACGCATGCAAATGTTTCTGCTTGCAGGGCGGAATGTTATTTGCGGCTCCTTTCGGTTCCTTATTTTGAAAATACACATGGAAAATCTAAAATGCTGTTTGAAATTATAAAGTAGGAAAAATGTGACGCATCAGTAACCTGACCACCTAGGAGGAACGTTGACTGCAAATATATGGGTCCATAGACTCCAGCATTTTTTATTCTGTTTATACGTATTTTCTTGAAGATATTAAAAAGGTTTTAAAGCCATACCCCACCTATTTGGATATTCTCTCCTATTCACATTTGTGTACACCTGTTCAACTATGAAACACTTTAATGGAGGAACTTTCAGCGGACAACCAAAATATCAATGGCAGTTACTTTTCCGATTACCAAGGCAATGCATCCTTGAGAGAGGCAATCAGAAGGGAAGGGCGTTAAATGAAAATGTTAAATCCCAAATGGCCGCCTCACCGTACGCTTTGGCCCGTTGTCCAAATGGCTTCCATTAAGGGTTGGTACATAATGTTGCAGATGATTTCCTCTTTATCTTTCGTACTAACAAGAGCACAGCTCTCTTCTTTCCCTCCAAAGATGCATACAGGTGGATGTATAGACAGACAGAGGACAGAGGGATAGAGCTAATGATGTGTAAATGTTGATCCTCTTTTGCACACCGGGAACAATGTATTAAAATGCCTTAAAAATAGAACCTTGAATGATACTAAAGTCACTTTTAAAGTAACCCCCAATCCTCAGAGGGCTTGGATATGAAAATGTATCTAGAATTTTAGTTTACAGTATCAAACAAGACTGCCCATAAAATAAAATAATAAAATCAAATAAAACAAATAGAATAAATCCCAGGGACGCCTGGGTGGCTCGGTCAGTTAAGTGTCTGCCTTCGGCTCAGGTCATGATCCCAGGATCCTGGGATTGAGTCCTGCATCTGGGCTCCTAGCTCAGCAGGGAGCCTGCTTCTCCCTCTCCCTCTGCCCTCCCCCTGCTTGTGTGTGTGCGCGCGTGCGCACACACACACACACACACACACACACACACACACACACGCTCACTCTCTCTCTCGCTCTCTCCCTCTCACAAATAAATGAATAAAAATCTTTAAAAAAAAAAAAACAAAAAACCCCAGAAGGGTTAGCTTCAACACCAGGACAGTGTGGGCTGATAGTAGTGTGAAAGCATATAGTAAACAAAAACTTTTCCCAATGTATCCAAAGTGCAATGTCAATTTTTGTCTCTCAAGCTTTCTTTAAAATCTCAACACTAGAATGTAACCACGTGAGACCAGGACTTTTTATTTATCATATTCACTGTGATGTGTCCAATACCTAAAGCAGTGCAAGAAACCTCGTCGGCGCTCAACAAGTATTTGCTGAATGAATGGGATAGGGAGATTCTCACCTTATTCTTAGGTGAAAATTCCATCTGACCCCAAGTTGTTCTGGTCTTGGTCACATAATAGCAATTTTAATTTTGTAATAAAATCTCAAGGCTCAATTTCGTCATGAGGATGCCCAGTCTCAGGTAATAATTAAAATCCTAGCTTGGTGGGCGCCTGGGTGGCTCAGTCAGTTGGGCATCTGCCTTCGGCTCGGGTCGTGATCCCAGGAGCCTGGGATCAAGTCCTGCATTGGGCCCCCTGCTCAGCGGCGAGTCTGCTTCTCCTTCTCCTTCTGCCCCTTGCCCCCCTCCCCCACTTGTGCTCTCTCTCTCTCTCTCTCTCTCAAATAAATAAATATTAAAACAAAAACCCAGAAGGGGAATGGTATAAATAGCAACTCTGCAATTTATAACTTCACAGTCAATTCCAGACCATCATGAAATAGAACCCTCAGATGGATCAGCTTCAACTTTTAAGTCCTGGTATAACTTTCGTTCTATTCCATTTGCTCTTTGGTTAAGGCATGAAAGAACTTTTACAGTAAAATCCGCTGGTCCATCTTGCATGGAATGGTCCTTTTGTAGTGCTTCTAAAATAGTCCTATTTTTTTCAGCCCCACATGTGTGTGTGTGAGGCAACATATTCTCCATATACTTCAAACAAACCAACACAATTTAACAGACTGAATAAGGAAGCAGATGGAATACAGCTATCTTCTATGAAGCCAGACATTAACAAGACTTGCAAAAATGTAAAGCAATGCCACTCCTCTTATACCATTTAAAAATTTTTTGAATATAGTTATTTTCTCTTTTTAACGTCACTACCAATCCCATTAGAATATAGTTATTTGCATAAAAATGTTATTGTGTTCACATATAATGATTTTATTTTAAATGAATTAATAAAAATTTGAAAATTAAAACAAAATGAATGAAAGAACTTGATGGCAACGAGTCTTTATTTCTCCAATCAACGGCCATGAGTTTTGGAAGAATTATTTTGGAAGCTTTATTCCTTAACTCTTTTCCCCAGTGAGGGCTGTAATCACTTCCAAAGAAAGAAGAAGACAATACTCTGAAGGTATTGTCTCAAAATAAGGGCACTTTCCCTGATATGACTCCCGTAGCCACCCCCCCCCCCCACGCCCCACTCCCCAGAGGCAGGAGTTCTCTCATCTTTACCCCAACACCCCTTCATCCCTTCCCTGCAATTACTGCTTATTTATTGGAGTTTTTTTGTTTTGTTTTGTTTTGTTTTTTTGAGAGGGAGCAGGGAGGGAGGGGCATAGGGAGAGGGAGAGAGAAAATCTTAAGAGCAGGCTCCACGCCTAGGGTGGAGCCCAAGGCAGGGCTCAGTCTCATGACTCTGAGATCACGACCTGAGCTGAAATCCAGAGTGGGAAGCTCCACCGGCTGAGCCACCCAGGCACCCCTCGGAGCTTCTTTTTTTTTTTTTCTTTTAAAGATTTTATTTATTTATTTGAGAGAGAGAGAGCGTGCACGAGCAGGTGGAGGAGCAGAGGAAAAAGCAGACTCCCCACTGATCAGGGAGCCCAACACAGGGCGCGATCCCAGGACCCTGGGATCATGACCTGAGCCGAAGGCAGACACGCCTAACCGACTGAGGCACCCAGGCGCCCCGTCCCCCTTGGAGTTTCTTTTAAGCTGTAGGTCTTGTGACTTTAAACTGTCCCCAAAACACGTATTTCCATAAATGGACAAGTTGGCAGTTCCCCCTTTTTATTATAAAGGCACATTTTATGTAATTTCAGTTGTAAAAGAAAATACATTCTCGCCTATGTTTGCACCTTTCCAGTGCCAGATGAATTCAGCACGAACTTTCACATGTAAACGTTCTTAAGTTTTCGTTGGGTTTGAGTTCCATTTGTAGAATAACTGAATGGGAACTGATATCTTGAAAGCTTTCCCTTCTGTTGTTCACTAGTTTCATAAACTCAGAAAGGTCATGCCTACTTGGAAATGCGGGCCAGTTTTGTACAAACATTTAAATGGCAAATATTACAAACTGAAAAGTCATCAACTGTCCTCGGTCTTCTCAAAGAAGTGAAAAAATTAGACTTGCCTCTCAGCTACAAATGATCAGCTACGACACTAAATACACATACACCTTCAAATTGCCAAGCTCTGCCTCCTCATTTTTCCTTAACAAAGAAGGAACCACAGCAGCTACTCCTGCAGGCACACACCACCAAGAGCTATCTAGCTACTCAGAGAAGGAGGAACATGAGTGCTTGAGCAAAGAACTATGCAAAGGTCAGGGTTTCCCTCGGGGCCTTATTTTAAGACTAGAGTGACTTCTCTCCCATGCCTTTCGCAAACTCAGGTGGTTTCTCCCATCAAGTAGGCCACCTTTCTTCCAAAGATGCTCTGTTACCCCTGCAGTCCCTATTACCTGCCACAAGGAGACCTCCGCTACCGTCTATAACACTATTGAAATCATGCACGGCATTAGGGTTGAAAAAGTCAAGGACAGCCCCCTCTTTCCTGCAGGCGAGACCTCCATAGCTACAAATAGCCAGGCGAGCGGACAAGGTGTGTATTTCAGAACGTATTGATTTCCCTGTGTCGTGTGCAGGGGGAAAAAAGCTGCCCTCGTTCACAAGATAAGTCGCTGCATTGTAGGTTGTCACAACAACGCTGGATGTATGCCAGATGCTTGCTACCCATGGGGAAAGACTCACAAACCTATGATCTAAGCCAACAAGGGCATGTTATGTCTCCAACACAAAGACTGATGCAGACCTTCATGTACTGACTCAGGGGGGAAAAAAAAAAAATTCAGACACAAAACATCTAACTAGAGACCAATTAAGTACAAATAATACGCTTTACATGAAGCACACATTCACATGGAGAGCAACGGTATATACTTCATCTTGGGATACAAAAAAACATGTCAATGCAAGAGAAAAGTCTAGAA
Organism: Zalophus californianus; assembly: GCF_009762305.2. NCBI lineage: Eukaryota > Metazoa > Chordata > Mammalia > Carnivora > Otariidae > Zalophus > Zalophus californianus. The sequence goes on along the minus strand of NC_045612.1, from coordinate 2,404,012 downwards.
TGGTCAACAGAAATGTCCCATGGCATCGTTCCACTGAAAAGAGAAGAAGAAAAAGGATGGAAGTGTGTGACGAGTGAGGGTAGACATCATCATTTTTCAAATGTTTTAAAATGTTACAGGGAGGACACATTGACGTGTTCATAGGCACCAAAAACCTTACTTTACGAAGATTCTAAGGAGATATGAAATGAAATACTGGACGTAAGTGAACAAAAGAGAAGCCGAGCAAAAACGGTAGCCTACCATTGCATAGAAAGCAACGAGAATAGACTAGAAATGTCCTTGAGGTATATTTTATATTGATCAAAGGAAATAGTCATTATTAAATTGTATATATTTAAACACATAAGAGATATCGTATTGCAGTCCAGGAAGAGAGAAGGGCTGCTGAATGTATGAAGGAACAATAGCCAACAATGTTCCAAAGTAAAGAAAAATATCAGGTGGTATACTGACGTGCCAAACTGCAAGCGTCATACATTTCCTCCCCTCCCACTCCCCCCGCCCCCCCCCACCCCGCACACACGAAAACACACATACAAACGGGTCTAGGCTCATCATGGTAAAACTTCTAGAAACCAAAGGGAAAAGAACTGCCTTAAAAGCAAAGAGGGAAAAACAAACATGACTAATAAGCCATATTCTCTTATTATTTTAATTAGAGCTTGACAGAATTATTTGGAGACCAAAAAAGAAAAAGAAAAAGGAAAAGAAAAAGGAAAAGAAAAAATAAAGACAAAAAGGCACAATGAGACAAGAGTGCCATGACAGGAGGTGTAGGCACTTGTAGTTCTGGAGAAACCAAGGGACGATATGGTGGTTCTGGGAAGCCATGACCTCTGAGGAGGAGACCTCAGAGCTTGGGCTCAGACTTTGTCTTTTAGAGATGTTTCTTAGTTCGTGTGTGTGTCAGCTACTCGGGGTGAGCACAATATTATCCCTTAGGTTACACAAAGTGACATCAGATCTTCCAATCCTACCCACTTGCCTCATTTGCGGACTTCAAATTTTCCCTCGCCTGTCGTCCGCACAGTAACTTCCCTATACGTAGGTGTAAATGAGTAAACTTACATCTTTAAGGGTTCATGGGACAGTCGTTAAGCAGAGGTACACGGTGAGAAATATTTGGGGATCTCTGCTTTCAAGAACTCAGGTAACAATGTCCTCGTGCAGTGGTGTCACGTCAGGACAGCAAAACGGGGCTGGGGTATGACAGGTTATTCAATCACCTTAGCCCCCCACAAGAGGAGCTGCCGTCCTCTCTTATAAAACAAGGAGGGATCAGAGCTCTTTAAACTAAAGACCGCACACCGGGAACACACAAACGCGCGCACACGCACACGCACAACACACACACGCACAACACACACACGACTCACATTGATAGCAGACACCGGCTAGTCTCGATGTTTCTACAGTTACTCCATCTCTCCAGTCTGTAAATATCCTTGTTAAATGTTTCTGCCTCCAGGAAAGAATGGCTTACCCCAGTTGTCATGGAAACCAGAATGTCATCAAAACATTCTCCCTGTTGTTAGCTTTCTGTGGAAACCAGGAAGTACTAATACATCCTCAGATGCAGAGCATTGATCTCACTCTGTCAGTTACACCCTGACCAATCCAGTGAATGAATGAGTGAGTGAATGAATGAATGAAATATTAGAGACAATACCCAGTGTTCTCAGAAAAGGCATGGAGGGCAGGGGAGTTTTCGCAAAATGGATTATGGAGGAAATGAAGTAGAAATAGATAACAGCTTCTGTTTTCCCGTCACACGTGTGCGTGCGCGTACACACACACACACACACACACACACACACACACACACACACACACACACCCCACTGAGGATCCGGGTCCTGTGAAGGACCTCCTTTGAACCTGCCAGGACACATGAGGCCAGGTGTGTTTGTGTAGGTGGGACCCAAGGACTCTCAGTCCATTTAAAATGACCCAAGAGGAGAAAAAGTGTGGGGCTAGAGGACCTGGATGTCAGGGGAAGGCAAACTAGAAACTCAGGTTGCAGTAGGACCAAATGACCCTGAGTCTACACGGGGACAAATATGTATTGACAGGGTTTTCAGGACACCAGTGGTTCCTGAGAAGAGAGACAACTCCCCAAAATGTCCTTGATCTAGGACAATAGGGAGATAGAGATGAACCTCTCACATTTGGGATCTGTGCTCAGCATGGACTGCTGCAACCACACTGACAATGAATACTATGCTCGGAGATAGGGCTCCTATCATCAGGGCACACAGCACACACTTCCTCTCTCATAGTCCTTTACGTTAGGGGACAGAGCTGCCCTGTGATGCAGCTCTTCCTCCTGTTAATGGGCTCCCGGCAGCTCTTCTGTGGCCAGTCCTGGGCAGTGATGTGCTGGAAACGGGCCTTTGGGAGGGGAGAGTGCAGTTCCAATTTCCAGGGTTTTCCTATTTCCATGAGGTAAAGACTCCCATTTTGGCCGACTTCAAGCCACTGACATGATGTCACTGAAGGCTGATTTGGCACGTGATGCCCCAGATCAGCCCTCATGAGGTGATGGTTCCGGACGAACCCGGCACAGCCCTGGACCCCAGATTCTGGAGCAAGACAAAGCCCTCCCATTCTATACGCAAGCCAAGAGAGAAGGGCAAGCTGGACTTTCATAGAACTGTGCCAACTGAATGAAGGCTTTCACCAGGTTCTTAGCGTAGAGGAGAGGGAGAGAGATACCAAGACCCCCCACGTAGCCTATGTAGGTTTTGGGGAGGGAAAATAGTGGGGTGCATCCATGGTCGATCTTTTCAAATCAGAGATGCTTTCTGAAAGACCGATGCGGGTTTGAGTCTCAGCTCTGCCTCTCCTCAGCTGTGTGACTTTCACACTGCGCCCTTAGCATCTCTGTTCCTTAGTCTCCTTTTTTTTTTTTTGGTCAAATCAGCTAATAGTGTCTCTGCTCTCAAAGGGTTGATTGAACCTCAGGAAGGAACAGTAGACTTCGGCAGTGCCCAGTGGTTCGTTCTGGGAGAGCTGGGGGGTGGTCCCTGAGAATCCTCTGGAGGACCAATGAGGTCTTCTTCTCCCTACTCAGTATCAGTGAATCTGGATTGCTTGGTTGCCTTTCCATTGAGACAACAGATTGTAAGAGGTGAAGTGAAGAGGCAGGTAAGAAAACCCAGGTCTTTCCTACTCAGGTAGGTATTAAATAGATTTGCAAAGATAGAAAACAATACCATACTTTTAATACTTGGTTTTCAAAAATGTAGTATTTTTTTTCCCCATGAAGCGTATTTACATGTAAGCCATAATGGGCTTAATATCATTTTTAAATGAATACATTAAAATGGAACGGCCTAGGTTTTGTTTTGTTTTGTAGTTTTTTTCAAAATACTTCAACATTTTGTTACAGTGGTCTAAGAAGCATTATCTTTAATTAAGATATTTTTTTATTGCTGGGTCATAGGGTAGCTCTATTTTTAATGTTTTCAGGCACCTCCACCCTGTTTTCCAAAGTGGCTGTACCAACTTGCATTCCCACCCCAAAGACAGAGATGTAGCGAAAAGAAGGGCCACACGCACCCCAGCGTTCATAGCAGCAATGTCCGCAGTAGCCAAACTGTGGAAAGAGCCGAGATGCCCCTCAGCAGATGAGTGGGTCAAGAAGATGCGGTCCATACCTACAAGTGGAATATGACTCAGCCCTCAGAAAGGATGAACACCCGACTTTTACATCCGCATGGATGGGACCAGAGGAGAGGATGCTCAGTGAAATAAGTCAAGCAGAGAAAGACCATTATCACATGGTTTCACTTATTTGTGGAACGTGAGGAAGAGCACGGAGGACATCAGGAGAAGGAAGGGAAAAATGAAGGGGGGGGGGGCGGGAATCGGAGGGGGAGACGAACCAGGAGAGACTGTGGACTCTGAGAAACAGACTGAGGGTTCTAGAGGGGAGGGGGGAGGGGGGAGGGGGGAGGGGGGAGGGGTTAGCCCGGTGATGGGTATTCAGGAGGGCACGTTCTGCACGGGGCACTGGGTGTTATACGAAAACGATGGATCGTGGATCACCACATCAAAGACTAATGATGTAGTGTGTGGTGACTGATATAATAAAATAAAATTGCAAGAATAAAAATAAAGCATACCATCCAGTGGCATTGAGTAAATCTGCCATGTTGTGAAACCGTCACCTCTATCTTCTTAACAAAACAGTTTCGTAAGTTCTAAAGGAAATCTCCTACCCATCTTATACCCAGTCACTCCTCACTCCCACCTGCCCCCAGCCCTTGGCAACCACAACTCTACTTTCTGTCTTTATGGCTTGGCTTATTCTGAATATTTCATGGGAATGGAATCACACAATATGTAACCTTTTGTGTGTGGCTTTTTACACATAGAATGATGATTTTAAGGTCCATCTACATTGCAAGGTTCCCTTTTATGTCTGCATAATAGTCTGTTGTATGGATATTCCGCCTTAGGTTTATCCCATTCATCTGTTGATAGAAATTTGGGTTGCTTCCACTTTTGCCTGTTTTGAACAGTGCTACTGTGACCACACATGTTCATGTGTTTTTTGAATGCCTGTTTTAAATTGGGGGGTGGGGTGGGGATCTCTCCGCGCCATCATATGCTAATTATATGTTTAAGCTTTTGAGGAACCACCAAACTGTTTTTACTTCTTTTTATTTTTTTAAAGATTTTATTTATTTGAAAGAGAGAGAGAGAGCACGAGCACAAGCAGGGGGAGATGGCAGGGAGAGAGAGAGAGAGAGAGAGAGAGAGAGAGAGAGAGGGAAGAGCAGGCTCCCCACCGAGCAGGGAGCCCACCACGGGGCTCGATCCCAGGGCCCCGAGATCATGACCTGAGCCAAAGGCAGATGCTTCACCGCCTGAGCCACCCAGGCGCCCCTCACCAAACTGTTTTTACCAGTGGCTGTACCACTTTAAGTTCCCACCAGCCGTGTATAAGGCTTCCAACTTCCCCCACGCGCTCAACAGCAATTTGCTATTTTCCCCCTGATGTTAGACATCCTAATGGGTGTTAGCAGCTATTGTTAGGTTTTGATTTGCAATTCCCAATGACTAATGATGTTGAGCATATTATCATGTGACTGATGGCCGTTTGTACATCTTCCTTGGAGAAATACGTATTCAGATCCCTTTCCCATTTTTATTGTTTGCTTTGCCATTTGGTTGGAGTTGTGAGGGTTCTTTACATAACCTGGTTACTAGACTCTCCCTAGACATATGATTTGCCAGTGTTTTCTCCCGTCTTGTAGGATATCTTTTCTCTCTCTCTGTCAAGGGTGTCTTTTAATGCAAAAAGACTTTCATTTTGATGAAGGCCAACTTACCTATTTTTTTTTTCTTTTGTTGCTTTTGGTCTAATATTTAAGAAGTCCAAGGTCACAAAGGTTTACTACTGTGTTTTATTCTAAGAGTTGTATAATTTTAGCTCTTATATTTAGGCTTTCTGTGTATGGTGTGACTATAGTGTCCAACTTCATTGATTGGTATGTGGATATACCATTGTCCCAGAGGCACTTGTTGAAGAGGCTAGCCTTTTACCCCTCCCCGCCCCCCTCCCCCGGCACTGGACGGTCATCGTCAGCCATCCCTCATCCAACACACTGGTGTGCTTACAAGAGCCAATGAAATGCTGAGCAGTATAAGGAAGGGAATTAGAAGTAAAACATAAATCATCCGCTTAGCATTAGCCTGTGAACTCGAAGTAGTCAGTAGGAAAGTGGGATTGCACTGAATGAGATATTGAAGCTTTGCTTCCAAATCTTAGATGAAAGAAGTAAAATGTGTGATTAAAAACAGGAAAAAAAAAAAAAAAAAGAAACCCCAGAGCTGGTAGCAAATTAAGGCAGGTACAAAAGAGTGCAATGTTGAAAGAAGCTAATATGCGGGGAAGAGGGAGAGAGAGGAAGGGAGAGGGACGTAAGCAGATAGGATCCCCCAATTTCCAACTGTAGGGTAGGTCTCGGTAGTGGAATGAAGTATGAATTTCACTTCCTCCGTAGATTGTATATTTTGTAAAAATTATTCTACCGTGAATATTTATTGCTTTTATAATTAGAAGAAAGACTTAACAGTAGAACTTAACTAAGAGCGCTCTGTATTAAATTATTTTTGGAAAGTGGGATGTTCCCTATTAGCTAACCTCTGGAAGGATGATTTGAAAATTCATGAAATCCTCCTGGCACCGGTGTAAGAAATCAAAACGTGGTGTAATGATCTAGAGATGGGGGATTCATCCAATTCCTGTGTTTTCGTGTAGTCGGATGACAATTGAGATGCATCAATTTGATTTCCCCTTAACAATTTAATACAGGGGCGCCTGGGTGGCTCAGTTGGTTAAGCGACTGCCTTCGGCTCAGGTCATGATCCTGGAGTCCCGGGATCGAGTCCCACGTCGGGCTCCCTGCTCAGCGGGGAGTCTGCTTCTCCCTCGGACCCTCTTCCCTCTCGTGCTTTCTATCTCTCATTCTCTCTCTCAAATAAATAAAATCTTAAAAAAAAATTAATACAGACAAGTTCAAGTTTGGTGTTAGAAAAGTCAAAAGACGGGTATTAAGGAGGGCACGTACTGCATGGGGCACTGGGTGTTATACGAAAACAATGAACCGTGGATCACCACATCAAAAACTAATGATGTGTTGTGTGGTGACTAACATACCATAATAAAATAAAATTAAAAAAAAAAAAAGATGTTACGACTCAGTCTTGGTTATTCGTGGAGCAGATACTCCACTCATGTCCTTTGTTCCAATTTCCTTCCTGTTTTTCAGATTTTTTAACAGTTAGTTCTAACAACCATGGACTGCATTTGCAAAACACAGTGGTGTTTTGAAGCCACCAGATGGAGATGTTGAGCTGCCATTGTTAATGACAGTCAGGTCCTCCTTGAGGAATAGAGTGGTTCCAACTTTGGTGGGGTTGAGATCAACCTGGAGCATTTATTTAAAATGCAGATTCGGGGTTGGTACGGCCACTTTGGAAAACAGTGTGGAGGTTCCTCAAAAAATTAAAAATAGAGCTACCCTATGACCCAGCAACTGCACTCCTGGGTGTTTACCCCAAAGACACAGATGTAGCAAAAAGAAGGGCCACACGCACCCCAACGTTCATAGCAGCAACGTCCGCAGTAGCCAAACTGTGGAAAGAGCCGAGATGCCCTTCAGCAGATGAGTGGATCAAGAAGATGCGGTCCATACCTACAAGTGGAATATGACTCAGCCCTCAGAAAGGATGAACACCCAACTTTTACATCCACGTGGATGGGACTGGAGAAGATGATGCTCAGCGAGACAAGTCAAGCAGAGAAAGACCATTATCACATGGTTTCACTTATTTGTGGAACATGAGGAAGAGCACGGAGGACATCGGGAGAAGGAAGGGAGAAATGAAGGGGGTGGAATCGGAGGGGGAGACGAACCAGGAGAGACTCTGGACTCTGAGAAACAAACTGAGGGTTTTAGAGGGGAGAGGGTGGTGGGGGGATGGGTTAGCCCGGTGATGGGCATGAAGGAGGGCACGCGCTGCACGGAGCCCTGGGTGTTATACACAAACGATGGATCGTGGATCACCACATCAAAAACTAACGACGTACTGTATGGTGACTAGCCTAACATAATAAAATAAAATTTAAAAAGAAAATGTAAAATCTTTTTTTAGATTATAAAATCACCTGCCTATTTTTGTACTTAAAAAGTTATGTACAGTTTAATGGACAGCTTTACTAATATTTGTCAGACGAGAACCTTTAATAAAAGATGTGAGTTGAATTTCTAAAAAAAAAAAGTAAGACATTTCCAGAATGAAAGTGGATAACAGGAGAGTATGCAGTTATGGAGACCAAAGGAGAACAAAGAGAATGGAAGGAAAAAAAGAAGAGAGGGGTCAACCAGGCTGCACACAGTTTTTTTGGTTTTTTTTTTTTGCTTTTATTCAAACATCTGTCGTCTTCTCTGACTTCTTTTGGAGAAATACCGCCTTAAAGAATAAGAATGCCCTTGTGACATTTGACGACGTACCGTAAATAATTCGTATACTTGAAATATATATTTCCCATCCCCAGCCCACATCGGTTAATGAAATGTCATATTTAACCCTGATGATGAAAATATTCGTTTTTTTTATGCTTTGAATTATACAGCAGGCACTGGTTTGCATTCGGTGTTTGATATTCAGGAAATTGCCTACCAGTGACTAAAAAAGTGGCCATAATAACGGCAATATAATAATTATTATAACATAATCACAATGATATAGAATTAGTTATGAACATTAATATCATTATACTGTTATTAATATTTGAGTGCTCGCTTTCTGTTATTGAGTGCCCATAAGGGTTTTTGTGCTTTATGTTGCTTAATTTCATCCAAAATGTTATGAGACAAATACTACCGTTGTGCCTTTAAGGTAGTGAGAAAGTCAGCGAGGCTTAGGGAAGTCAAGAAATTAGTTCGGTGTCTCACAGCCCATAAGTGGGACAGCCTCGTTTAATTTCATGCTGGACTTTCAGTTCATGCTTTGAGCATTTTTGTGAGTTTCCCTTTAAGAAAACCCAGTGTGGTCAGGTTTTACATTAATTTTAGAAAGGCACCGGTTGCAGGGACTCCCAGCTCACCACCTAAATCCTTGCGCGCCTCTTCTTCCTGGGCCCCCAACCTAGGCATCATTTCCCGGCTTTCCTTGCTGTTAGACAGGACTACTGTGTGACCGAGATCCAGGCAACGGGATGTCAGCGGAAACGATGGGCGCCACTGCCAGCCCTAACTCGTAAAAACCTCACACCTGGTGCGCCTCTCTGCTCTTTTCCCCTTCTAGCAAACTGCAGAGCAGGCCACCTCCGGGGCAAGCGTGGAAGCCACATGCTGGACGTGGCAGACTTTCTGACAGCCTGGGTCCCTGTAGAAGCGCATGGATAATGCCCACCAGGAGGACATATCCGCTTTCCCGGAAGTGTTACAGGAGAGATGAACGAGGTGGTTTTGAATCATTATACACGTGTGGGTTTGGATGTTACGGTGATAGTCTACCACACCTGATACAAGTTGGGTAAAAATAAATTTCAGGTACGTACTGCTCTATCATTGTGCATTGCATTTTACTGCATTTTGAATAGTGGCTCAGACAAATACCTTTATTCCAGGTAACACACGGTAGGGATACATAATTCAGGGCTGGTACCACAGCTCAAGGAGCCAGGATCTTCTTTCTTCTTGTCCCTCTATCCCTGAACTGTGGCTTTTGTCTCCAAGGACCCAGGCGTTGGATCTGTACTGCTGGCAAGACAAAGGGGAAAGCTCAAAGGGGGAAACCAGCTGCGTCTTTCCAGTTCACGAAGCTCTCCTAGGAGTGCCACCAGTGTCATCTGGGACAAGCATCATGGCCACCGCAGGAGCTGGACCGGGCCATGTGCTCACCTCTGTATGCAGCGGGGTCAAGGTTCTGTTAGTCAGGATGAAAGGGTGAAGGATGGAATGCTTAGGTAGGTACAGGACCCACCACAGCACTTACCTTACACTGCCTTTATTAATTACCCCAATCCCTTGTGGGAGCTTCTTACAAATTCCAGATTCCCGTCCTCGTGCCAGCCATAAAGAATCAGAATGTCCCTGAAAATTTGGAACCCGAAAGTAGTTGTTGAGCTACTGATCTTTGCTCTACCGAGGATAACCCCTCTTCCTTGTCACCTGGTCTGATCTGCACGAACTCTTCGGTGGGTTTGTCATTTCATAACGTTTAGGTGCACTCCGAAATGTCAAAGATAGCACCTTCCTCGATCAACTTGTTTTGAACTTTACATCGGAAACAACAACTTTGTAAAAGGACTTCCACGTCTACAGGGACACTCTTCGAACCATTTTCTGTATTACTGGAAGAGACAAACACTGCTAGAGATCATGATTTACAGCTGAAGATGTGGTTTATTCCCAGAGCGGCAAAGGGACACTAAACAGTGACAGGCGAGGGCCAGGGGAGAGCAATGGGTCAAAATACCAAAGGTCTGGTCCTAGCTCTCCTGGGCCGCTCTGCAAACTTGGGTAAACGTTTCTGCTCCTTGGTCCCCGTCCTCTTAAATTATAAACTGGCCTTACACTAATTCATCTTCCAGAGGGTTATTAAGATAATTGAGTCGGGGGTATGTATACTTTCAAAGGGCAGTAAAGCTCACAGAAATGTTGTTTTTGTTTATGGGCAAACAGTGACCAATAGGAATTGTAAGCTCCAAATCTGGCTGGTAGAATTATACAGGTTTCCCGCATGGTCAGAGTGAGGCAACATAGTACAGTCTCACCGGCCACACAGGTGATTGGATTACAGCGCCGTGAGAGGAGAGCGGGCGACACAAGTCACAGTGGCAGGCAAACGAAGGAGTGTCAACCAAGACTCGACAGAGAAGTTGGCTGAGCTTGTTCAAAGGCCCAGTGGCAGGAAACAGCAACGGCGTGCTTGAGGAAACTGCAAGAAGCTCCGGATGGAGAGGATAAAAGGGGAGTCCAACCAGGCAAGATGCTAAGGGTCCTCATATGTAGGGTGGACCCTCTTGTGGAGGCTCTGAGGGATCACCGAAGGATCTTAGGCGTCACGGTGTAAGCTAATATCCGAGGATTCAGAGTTAGACAGATCTGACTCAGAACCTTCGTTCTACCACAAGCTGTGGTTTTGGCACAGGATAAGCGAAATGACTCGGGGAACAGGATAGAGAAGCAGAATCGGGGACATAGAGAAAGTTGACAGATGACAGAATGGCACGGCTGATAGCGGGGAAAGCATGCACCATTCAATAAATGAGGATGGTACAATTATTTTTTTCATGGGAGGAAAAAAGCCAAGTGGAGAAGTAGGAACCACTGTGCACTGCTGGTGGGACTCCTCTAAACTCCTGGACTCCTCTGAACGCAGCAAAACACAGTTGCACGTGTGCCAGACCCTGGAATAGTCCTAGCATCACTGCTTTTAAGGAAGGGCTCTACAGTGGAAAGCATCCACGTGTCCACGGACAAGAAAAGGGATGAATGGAATGAGTTGAGGAGTGGTTCCACGACGCCGTGTGCTCCAACAGGGAAAATGAAAGCAGTACGGCTCTGCGCAGTAGTATAGGCACTGTCAGGACACAATGTTGGGTGAAAAAGGAAGCGGCGGAACGCGAGGCAGAAGGCGATCCAGTTTATTGTACTTACCCAGGCAACACACCAGGAGGCCCGGACAGTCGAGGATCCATACACGGGTCTCTAAAACAAAACAAAAACCGACCAGCCGACCGGCCAACCAACCAAATAACAAACCCTAGAAAACGGAGGGGGTTGGTTTACACAGGACACGCAGCAGGATGGCTATTCCTCTGCGAGCGGAAGCAGTGGGTGGGAAGGGCCCCGGGAGGAGACTGAGTAGGAACTGTCAAAGTGTCCCACGTCGGGAAGGTGGACGCTTGAGCACCCACCTGTTCCACACTCCCGTGTCCTTTTGTGATTTCCCAGGAAGATGACCCGTGAAACGTCCTTGAATGGGAGAACCGGAGCCGCCCAGCCCGGGCCTCGCTCCTCGCTCCCCGCTCCCCGCTCCCCGCTCCCCGCTCCCCGCTCCCCGCTCCCGGCTCCCCGCTCCCCGCTCCCCGCTCCTCGCTCCTCCATGCTCGATCCTCGGCACCGGCGCCTGGAGGGGCAGGTGGTCCAGCGGGCGTGTCTCGGCCGAGGTCCCGCCTCCCGCATATGCGCGCTGTGCCGGCCGATCAGCAACGCTCCCGCCCAGGCCAGGCGGGCTAGCTCCTCTCCGTCCCGAGGCCCTCAGAGGAGCATCGCGGAGGACGTGGTGTGGAGGTCACTGTGCAGATGGAGGGGTGGAGGGAGGGAGGGACGGAGGGACGGAGAGACAGGGGGTGGGGGTGGGGCATAGGGGACCCTCAGGGAGGCCCAGGCGGGAAGGGAGTCGGATGCGGCGGCACTGTGTGGCCATAGGGGTCTCCTCAGACGTGAGGGGACCAGGGTGTGGGGCAGCGACCGCTGGGCTGACCTCTGAGGTGATGTACCCACGGGGTCCTTGGGGGCTCTGGCAGGCCTCGACGAGGCCCCCGAGGGCGGGGCTGGCAGGGCCCGCAGGGCCGGCAGGGCAGGGAGCGGGTCCGAGGGTCCCCATTTCCTGGGAGGGTCACACCTGGTGAGGAAGGTCCGTCTGCGTCTGTCCCTCCTGCCCGGCCACCCGGCAGGACAGTTTGGTCCCCTGAGGTCGTCCTGGGGTCCAGATGGCGTGTCGAGGAGCCGCCCTAGGCCTGACCGTCCCCGGACACGTGCAGAACCATTTATTCCCCATCCACTCGCAGGGGGACACTTAACTTTAGTCCCGGCCACGGTCGGGCCTCCAGACCGGCACATTGTCCCGCGGGGACCTAGGGGTGGGGGCGGCCTCTGTCCCAACGTTGGGGCAAGAATGTGGCAGAAGGTCCTGACACTCAGATGTCCCAGGGCAGGTCGCATGCGCTCGGTCAGAGCCGGGGGGCTGGGGACGAGGGTGGATGGGAGGGAGGGGTCCACCGTCCGCATCGTCTTTGCCCCCTCCTGGTCCACCAAGAGACACGAGGACACACACTCTCTGATCTGCGCACAGGACCCTTGCCTGGCATTGCTCACTGACCGTGTCCCCATTTCCTTAACGCGTGTTTGTGCTCCCAACGTGCAGGAGAGCTCAGAAGACACCTCCTCGGGATGGCACCGGCTGGGAGGAAGCGCCTGTGCAGAGCTGCGAAGGCCCCAGTGGAGGCTCAGGGTATGGTAGCCTGTGACTTTGGGAGACAAGAGAGAAGAGAGCTGAGTGGGTCAGAGGCTGAAGGTACTGCCTATCTGACACCTTTGCAGATACAGCGCTTGTACATACCGCACGTGGGGCAGGTCACTGCTTTGGAGTCCTCAGCGTTGTAAACAGAAAAATCCTCGTGTGTGTGTATCTGTCTGTCTCTGTGTGTCTGTTCTATCTCTGGGTGTCTCTCTCTCTCTCTCTCTCTCTCTCTCTCTCTCTCTCTCTCTCTGTGTGTGTGTGTGTGTGTGTGTGTGTGTGTGTGTGTAAAGCAGTTCCACGTACCAGAGGTTGCCCACTTGATCCTCCTGTCCCAAACCAGGATTACAGAGGCTTAGATAGCAGCTCTTCTGCTCCCCCGCAGTCCTTCTTTCCAAAATATCTCACACCTGCTGGGTCATGTACTCTGGCATTAACCTTGAAAGGCTTGTAACACCGTCTCCATCGCATGGTCCCGGTCCCTGATCTAGTTTCATCTGGCCTTGCACATACATGTTTCCTTTCCTGGGTCTGCCTTAAAAAAACTTTTGTTTGCGAGACAGAGGCCTAAAAAACCCCGCAGTGAAGGTATTGCTCCCTGAAAACTGATCAAAATGCCATACTTCATGTTATTGTTTTAAATTTAAAGGCAATTAGCCAACATGTAGTACATCATTGGTTTGTGATAGAATGTTCAATGATTCCTTAGTTGCATATAACACCCAGTGCTCATCACATCACGTGCCCTCCTTAATGCCCACCACCATGCTTCATTTTATTTTTCATTTTTTAAAAAAATTTTACTTATTTATTTGAGAGAGAGAGAGAGCACATGAGAGGGGGGAGGGTCAGAGGGAGAAGCAGACTCACCGCCGAGCAGGCAGCCCGATGCGGGACTCGAACCAGGGACTCCAGAATCATGACCTGAGCCGAAGGCAGCCACTCAACCAACTGAGCCACCCAGGCGCACTTCATTTTATTTTATTTTTTTCATACTTCATTTTGAAATGTTTTCCACTTTTATTTCAATGCAGGAAACAGTCCACTAACTGATAACTATGGGGGAAGAAGTCCTCCAGCAGGAACATTTCTGGCAGATGTGGGGTAACACGTTTAAAGTAATTTTCACTTGACCCATCAGGTACTTGAAGAAAAATAAAGGTTGGCTCAGGTAACAAGTATGTGAAGTATGTGAAGCCCTTGGCATGATATATTTCATCCAAAATATGCATGCTGGTTTAGGTACTCTTAATTAAATACCTAGTGTCATTTCTTTACAGGAATGAATTACAGAAAGATTTGAAGGTATGATTTAGGAGCTATTTCAGCGAAAGTAAATTGTTTGGAGCCAGAGAACACATATTAACAAGAAATGTTAATCAGTGGACTACAACACTGTTATTTAATGCCTTGTTCTCAGATACAGGATTTTCCTTAAGTACTTAGTGTGATTTGGCTTCATAGATGTCCTTAGTTCCCCTTTTTATTGTGGATGTGCAGAGAATGGGGCTGCCAGTGGTGAGGTAAGGGTGATGCTTTTATTTTATACATGGGTACATTCGATGGACCGTTGGGGATATTAGAAGAATTTGCATGAAATAATCTCTCTTCCACTTCGTGTCCCAGAGTAAGTGACACATCAGTTTTTTAATATCAATTTTTAATTTTCTCACTGTAGCTATTTTCCTTGACTTTTCTATTTATTTTCTTTGGTGCAGAAGTTTAAATCGAAGCCTGTAAAATAAGTCTTTGTCACGATGTTTACCCTAAGAAACTGTGCAGTGGAAAACTAAAGACCACTTTGCCAGCATGCTAGCAACGTGTGATCAGAACCACTAAACCTAAAAGTTTTCAGTTGTTCTGTCAGATGTCACTTAAACATTAATCGGGTTACAGGGCAAGACTCTTAGTAAAGAGTCTGAGTCAATTTTTGAGTCCTCTATATGGATCAATCACACAAGCAGGTATGTACTGAAAGCTTTGCTCTATTGGTGGTGTCAAGGTTCTCGGTGTGTGAGCTGTCTCATAAATTGATTATTATACGTGGCAAACTGGATATATAAAGTAGTTGTGTAACAGTGCGCCTTTTCATGGTCCCTGGAAAATAGCTATTTTTTTTAAAGATTTTATTTATTTATTTGAGAGAGAGAATGAGATAGAGAGAGAGAGAATGAGATAGAGAGAGAGAGCATGAGAGGGGGGAGGGTCAGAGGGAGAAGCAGACTCCCTGCCGAGCAAGGAGCCCGATGCAGGACTCGATCCCGGGACTCCAGGATCATGACCTGAGCCGAAGGCAGCCGCTTTAACCAACTGAGCCACCCAGGCGCCCCAAAAATAGCTATTGATGGCAGATGCACAACATACAGTCAAATGCTTAGGAAAGCGTTTTTTGAAATATTAAAAATTTTACTAATTGCAAAGCTGCTTTTTTAAAAATGCTGTAAGGAAAACTCCATCTGTTTACTAAAAAACATATTTAGGAAGTATTTTTGAATAAATTCTTTTATTTCCTTAAACTCTCCACGGTCTTTTGTTTTTAACTCAAATATACTTAAAATCCTCATTGACTAAATTAAAACACACACACACACACACACACACACACACACACACACACACACACCTTTCTTCTCCTTTCATTTATTTATTTGTATCCCTTTTGGACACTTTTAAAACAGAATGATAAAGTGTGTTTTATATATCGACTTTTAACAAGAATCCATCTCAATGAGTCCTTTCATTTGGAGGATATTTTATAAATTTAGTAAAGACCAGCCTCTACAACTGTCTTTTCATGAGAAAATTAAAAGACTGTCATTGAGAAACCTCCCCCCCTATTTTTATTTTACACATTTTGGGAGATAGTAACTTTTATTTATTAGCTCTTTTTCCAGGATAAGTTAAATAAAAGCTGTGTGCAGGCAAAAAAAAAAATTAGAGTTCAGATATTAGTAACTGAGAGATTTCACAGGAGAAAAAAAAGAAGCGAATAATCTTGATTTCTGATGTGAGGCCTTTTAAAAAGATGCTAATTTTCTTTCCAGTGCTGCTGAACCAATATTGCCTATGTTGTCTTGAATAAGCTGCAAAAAAGGATTTTCAGCTTTAAATGTTAATAAGTATATGTTTAATATAGGTGACATTAAAAAGATTCTTTATGCAAAGAGGAAAAGATGCATGATGGATACCAGAGCTTCTGTCAAAAACATTAACCAGAAAATTGAACATGTTTGGAAAACCCAGGAAGAGCAAAGGTAACATTTTTGGTTTTTGGAGCCAGAAGCTGTGTGTCATTTCTTAGTATTTGTGATTACAGATTAATTCAAAATAATACTGTTATCCTCTATCTGTTGGAGTCTCTATTGAAAAATACGTTTGGCTTGATTTTTATCTAAGCAAATAGTTCCTTTAGTCCTGTAAGTTCACACCTTAATTGAAAAGAGATGTATTATCTAGAGGTCAATAAAGATAACCCCTTTTTTTCTCCTTTCAAATTCTAATTGAGCTTTCTCAGTATAAGAAAAAATTACATTCATTCTTGGAGTATGCGAGCTGAATAAGAGGCAAATGTCTTACGGTAGTTAGCTGTATCCAATTATGTGGAAAAGATTAATCTTATATTCGAATATTTTTTAAATGTATCCGTATTGGGGTCACTGTTCTTCTGTACAAAGTCTTTATTGTGCCACAGTGGGGAAAAAGTGAAATATTACTGTTTGGGAGAGTTATGTTATATAAATGAATATGATACCCTCATTGAACCTCTTTATCATTCCACAACCTGTACGTTATTCAGCAAACGAATGAGAATGAAAAAATAAAAACAAAACCCCTTGTAGATAAAATGCATTTTTTGGGAAAATTTATAATGCAATAAATCTTCCTTAGTTTTCAAGAGCGAAGGCATCCGGGATAACATCCCTCTGAGACAGTTAGCGGTGAGTGACAGTTAGCAATGAGAGTAAGCCATCCACTGTATTTTGCTATTCTCCATCAGAAAATTTCAGCTGTGATCATCCCCTTCTCCCTTCTCCTTTATGGTATATTTATGTCCAGTCAATTTGGTTTTCAATGGGTTTGCTTTTTTCTTAACGATATAAAGTGTGACCCTATTCATGATGATGTTTTACAGGCAGAAGCTTTATCACGAATACTGTCAGCAGTTTCTAACTTTGTTTCACGAGTGGGATATAGATGTACAGAAAGCCAAGGGAGAAGAAGAAAAACTAGGTGTTGGTATCAGGCTTAGCTTTATAATTATTCTATTGTAACCAAGTCTCAAGTAGGAATGGTGAGCCTGGCCACATCTCAGACCTGTAGATTTGAGCCGGAGTTCTGTTTCCATTGCTGGCTATGTGTTTGGGCCGCGATCTCAGAAAAATCAGAGAGGCACAGGCACACATCCTTCTCACAAAAGCCCTTAGGCTTTACTTCCTCTCTTGGTTGGGATTCCTGCAGTTCCAAGTGACAGACGTTTGCCAAAGTACAAAAGAGGGATGCCTTGGTTTATCTGAGGAAGTCAAAGGGAGTTTTGCGCCAGGCACAGCTGAATGAGTCCGGGTAACAGTTGCTTAGGCAGTGCCGTCTGGGCTCTGTCTCCATCTCCTAGTAGGCCCTCTCCATGGGGTCAGCATGATAGCACCTTACAATCCTAGATTCACTACCAGGTTAGTAACCCCAGTGTACTGAGATAACCTCTCTCCATAGGTCTGGCAAAAAAGTCCCCTGGACTGCTATCAATAATCTAGTTTCAATCGTTTGCTCATTCCTGAACGAGTCATTGAGTTCAGGGCATGGTTCACTCTTAATGGACAGGCCTGTATCACATTTAGGAGTAAGGATGGTGGAGGAGATGTTGCTTTTTGAGGGCAGAGGAGGACGCCTGGAACTGTTTCCTGAGAGCGGGCCAGTAAATGGACAAGGGAAATATCATTGCCAAGCAACATTCCGGTCCAAATGCGGGTTGGTGTCATAGCAATCACAAGTTTGTACGAGACTAGTCCTCATGGTTGCGGTTGTGTCTGAGCAGCTGGAGAGCTGGGTTTTCCAGGGTTGGGCTGAGGTTAGCCGTGCACCTCGGCAGAGTGAGAAGGGGGCAAGGTATATAAACAAGGGTGGAGGTATAACCATTGGCCACGGATTTAGCTGGAAAGGGGGAAAATGAGGACAGAGGGTGGAGACAGGGGACGATGAAAACCATTCCATTCAATGGATGTCGGATCCTGCTAGGGTACTTGAGCTGTAGTTATGAAAGGGAGTGAGCCACAAACGCAGGGACGTAGAGGTGGAATGTTGGGCAAAGTGGACAAACAGTGTAGTACAGTGGTCAAGAGCCTGGACACCGGGACGATAATATTTGGGGTCCAGTCCTGATTTTCTAATTGCTAGCTGTGAAACCACGGGCAAATTGCTTTTCTCTGAGCCTCAGTTTCCTCATCTATGAAAGGGAGTAGAATGAGAGTACTTACAGGTTTTGTTTTTTTTGTTTTTTTTTTTTTAGGATTTAAATGAGCTCCTCTATCATAAGCTTATTTGAAATGGTTCAGAACAGTATCTGGACATAGTTCCTCTATAAGTCTTTGCTATTAGTAACATCATGTAAATGTTTCAGTTATCGGGCTGACAAAATCTAAGGTATGACTCTGAAAGTGAGCGGCTAAGTAGGGATAGAGCAAGATCACTGGTGGAGGAATAGGAAGATCATGGAAGGATTATTGGAAGGATCATGCGTGTGGATTTTGAAATCAACAAGAATAAGATATATGTTCTGAATATCATTAAGAAAGGAAATTTCCTACTTAGTGACCAGCAGATAAGACTATTGTGGTGTTTTTGTATGTTACTGGTAAACACAAATGATGTAAACTAGGTCATGATATTTGATAAAAGAGAAGATACTAAAAAAAATATTTATTTAAAAACGATTCAAGTTTGGGCGCCTGGGTGGCTCAGTTGGTTAAGCGACTGCCTTAGGCTCAGGTCATGATCCTGGAGTCCCGGGATCGAGTCCCGCATTGGGCTCCCTGCTCAGCAGGGAGTCTGCTTCTCCCTCTGACCCTCTTCCCTCTCGTGCTCTCTATCTCTCATTCTCTCTCTCAAATAAATAAATAAAAATCTTAAAAAAATAAAAAAATAAAAACGATTCAAGTTTAATCTAGATTTTTTTGTTGTTGTGAAATTTAAAATTTTACCCAAATGGTCATCACAGCTTTTTTTCTTTTATATTTGTAGAATATATTTTGACAGCAACAAAAGCTTTTGCAACACTCTAGAACGGTTCAGAGCCAGAGAATGCAAGCAATTCAACGGTTGTATGAGCAATTCTTGAAGGTCCATTGAATTTGGTAACACAATATATTCTTATAAAATGTAATACGTATATGGAAGTAGAAAATAATTGTGTTTTTCCTTCTTAATACATGTTGAAAACATTTTGGTTATGCCTCTAAAATCAATTAAAATTAATTAGGCATTTTCCATTTTGAATTCATTGTTCTGATTTAACATAAATGCTAAATGTACTTTTACTTTTCAGATTCATTCATGGTTTTGTGGGTGTTACTCAAAACAGGGGATGGTAGATTGGGAATTTTACCAAGAAATATGCATATCGTGCATGAAACTGATCCTTTATTAACAATTTAATCATGGTTCTTTGTTCCAGAGTCAGTCTTTCTTAGGAGAGTGGTGATGAATATATAGTTTGAAAGTAGGAAGTCTTTAAATCATTGCTCGATGTCATTTACTTTTCTTTGTGCTGCCAATGTTTCTTAAACAGCAAGTAGCCAATTTTATTTTCAATTGCATTTTATAAGTATTTCATGGCATATTTGCTTTCAGAATGATTAAAGTGACTAAAAGTGGCTTTATATGCCAACTAACAATTGCAAGAGACAGCACAGATATATAGGAGAATGAAAAAAGCCAGAGTAAGACTATAAGCTTGTGAACTGAGATTACCTTCAGTTGTATTTCCACATTAGCGAATCATCCTCAGTGACACGGACCTCTTCTTCACACAGCTATATACTCGTGTGGGAGTGGATGGAATCCTGTACATTCCCCTTCTGTTTTTGGTCAGAGTGCTGTTGTCGTTGTTGTTTTGAATGTCCTAAGAACACTTAACATGAGACCTACCTACCCTCCTCTGTTCTTTTGCATGGGGATATAAAGTTTTCCCAGCTTCATTCGTTGAAGACACTATCTTTTCCCCATTTTGTATCCTTGGCCCCCTCATCAAAAATCAGTTGACTGGGGGTGCCTGGGTGGCTCAGCTGTTAAGGGTCTGCCTTCAGCTCACGTCATGATCCCAGGGTCCTGGGATCGAGCCCCGCATCAGGCTCCCTGCTTGGCGGGAAGCCCGCTTCTCCCTCTCCCACTCCCCCCTGCTTGTGTTCCTGTTCTCGCTATCGCTAACTCTCTCTCTGTCAAACAAATAAATAAAATCTTTAAAAAAAAAAAGATCAGTCGACTGTACATGTGGAAGTTTATTTCCAGGCTCACTGTTCTGTTCCATTGGTCTATACATCTGTCTTTATGCTAGAACCATACTGTTTTTATTACTGTAGCTTTGTAATATATTTTTGAAATCAGGAAGTGTGATGGCTCCAGCTTGTTGTTGTTGTTCTTTCTTGGAATCGCTTTGGCTATTCACAGTCTTTTGTGGATCCATATGAATTGTAGGATTGCTTTGTAGAAGCATTTCTGTAGAAAAAAATAACATTGGGGTTTTGATGGGGATAACATTGAATCTGTAGATCGCTTTGTGTGGTATGGGCCTTTTAGCAATATTAAGTCTTCCAACCCATGAGCATGGGATAATTTTTCCATTTCTGTATGTCGTCTTTAATTTCCTCAGTGCTTTGTAGTTTTCAGCATACAAGTCTTTCACCTCCTTGGTGAACTTTTTTCCCTAAGTATTTTACTCTTGTTGACGCTATTGTAAATGGGATTGTTTTCTTAATTTCACTTTTGGGTGACTCACTGTTAGTGTGTAGAAATACAACTGACACTTGCATGTTGATTTTATAACTTGCAACTTGGCTGAATTCATTTATTAGTTTGAACAGGGATTTTTGCGTGTGTGGAGTCTTTGGGGTTTTCTACATATAAGATCACACTATCTGCAAACAGAGACAATTTTGCTTCTTCCTTTCCAGGTTGGATGTCTTCTATTTCCTTTTATTGCCAAATTGTTCCTGCTAGGACTTCTGGTACTATGTTGAGTAGGAGTAGTGAGGTTGGGCAAACTTGTCTTATTCCTGATCTTAGAGGAAAAGCTTTCAGTTTTTCATACCATCATACATGGTATGTTAGCTGTGGGCTTGTCATGTGTGTCTACAGTACCTAGTTTGTTGAGAGTTTTTATCATGAAAGAGTGTTGAATTTTGTCAAATACTTTTTTCTGCAGCTTTTGAGATGATCATGTGGTTTGTTCTTTAAATAATCTTGTTCAAATACATGGTAAAATGTCACTCTTCTCAACTAACTGGAATGTTTAAGAACTAGTAATATAATTTTAAAATAAGTATTCTTTAAAGAATCTTAGAATTACACATATACAAAATAGTTATATTAGAATTATTTCCAAGTAGAGAGCGTGTTGCTCTAATGCTCTGTGAAGACCATTTTATTGATCGGTATGGAGGTTTCATAAAGTAACAGAAATTGTTTCTTCTAAATGTTATTGCCCACTTAGGGTTGGAAATTTAGTGTTTTCCTTGACTCCTGCATTTCCTTACCCTTCCCCTCCAGTTACTATTGGGCTGTGTGATACTTACCTCTGCAGTGGTACTTTCAATTCTTTCTTTGAATTCCCACTGCTGCAGCCCTAGTTGAGGACCTCATCGTCCCTTGCTCCTACTATTAAACTCTCATCTGATCTCTCCGTCCTTCAGAGGTCTGCGGTACTATCTTCCTACCAGATTGTTCTTCCCTCCTGAAAGCCTGTCGGTAGTTTCCCCTTCTAAAGTCTTAGATATTCAAAGATTCACCATAACATGATGCCCTTTTTAGTTTTATTTGCTACATTCTGTCTTTATTCCCACCCTTCTTGATACATGCTTTATCTAAACTATCACGTCTACGCTTTGCTTATGTCCTTCCCCTGGAAGTGGTTTTCACTTCTTTTTCTTCACCTATGGAAATCTTTTTCTTTTGCCAACCATGTCGGCGTCAATCTCCTTTTTCTGCTATGTAGCCTCAACAAGTTGTGCTTCTATAACTATCATAAAATTTTTGTATCATTTCTGTTTATGCTTGCTCTTGGCACTGGAATATGGAAGAGATTGCGTATTCATTTTTAAATTCCTCCACAGTACTCAACACGGTACTTTCTACATGGTATGCACTATTTCACCCCTTGTTGAATGAGTAGCAAAATTTAAAACGTAGGTTGTGTTTTTCATGACTTGAAGAGGTCGCATCACAGATCATTTTATTCCCTCTAAGGAAATCATGTTACGTTGACTATTACTGATAATAAATGTGTTATTACCTGGTGTTAGAAAGCTTATTACTGGATTTCAAAATTATAGCATTCGTTGATATGGACTCCCAGTCCTTTTCTATTTTGGGGTCCATTTTGACCTTGACCTTAACTGCTTGACGTTTGAGCAAAGTGTACTATATTTGTGTCTCCTAAAATAAGAATATTTGGGGGCACCTGGGTGGCTCAGTCAGTTAAGCGTCCAGCTCTTGATCTCAGCTCAGGTCTTCATCTCAGGGTTGTGAGTTCAAGCCCCATGTTGGGAGAGGAGCCCACTTAAAAAAATAATAATAATATTTCACTCAGATCTGATATTTAAAATTTTTCTTAGTGAATGTTTCTGTCTACGTGTATGATTTAGAATTTTTTTTTATTTCAGATAGATAATGTCAATTACTGGACTATTAAAAAATGTAGTACTTTTGGAAATTTAATTTTGCTCATCTAAAAACGTTAACAATTAATTCTCACGCCTTGTCTTATCTGGTGCACTTTTTACATGCAAAACCATATGAAATTTTCTACTGGAAACATTTGATTTCACAAGCGTGAAGTTGTTTGAGAATTAGTTTGGGATAAATCAGTTAGATGTATTCTCTTTCTAAGTTACTGAAATTCCTGTCATGAATCATTCAGAACAACAACAACAAAAATACTCCCGTTTGGAGGAGAGGACTGTCTTTCTCCTGTTTTTCTGTATGTTTAATACTTTAATTATGGCCACTAGAGCCCACTCTTCTATTTGTTTTATGGTTTTCCCTGTTTTTAAAGTAAGCCCAAACATACTCTTTTTTTTCGAACTTCTAACTTATTTATCTTATGTAGGAAGAAGGGAGTCCTCCGCCATGAGTGAATATTTGACATCAAGGGACAGTTTATTCCTTGACTACCGTATTTTTTTGTGAAGGATATTCCCCTTCAGCCAAAACATTAAGTCTTAAGTACTACTTCAAACTTTTTTTCCTCAGGTTTTTGTTTTAAATTCCAGTTAGTTAACATACAGTGTAATATTAGTTTCAGGTGTAGAGTTTAGTGATTCAACGCTTCCATACAACCCCCGGTGCTCATCACCGACAAGTGCCCTCCTTAATGACCATCACCTATTCAACCCATTTCCCCCCCGCCCACCTCCCCTCTGGTAACCATCGGTTTGTTCTCTATAGGTAAGAATCTGTTTCTTGGTTTTCCTCTCTTTCCCACCCCCTCCACGTTCATTTGCTTCTTAAATTCCACATATGAGTGAAATCATATGGTATTTGTCTTTCTCTGACTGACTTATTTCGCTTAGCACAGTACTCTCTAGCTCCATCCATGTTGTTGCAAATGGAAAGATTTCATTATTTTTTATGGCTGAGTAATAGTCCAGTGTGTGTGTGTGTGTGTGTGTGTGTGTGTGTGTGTGTGTTTATAAAACGCAACATCCGATAAACAAATAATCCAATTAAAAATGGGCAGAGGACATGAATAGACATTTTTCCAAAGAAGACATACAGATGGGCAACAGACACATGAAAAGATGCTTGATATCACTCATCATCAGGGAAATACAAATCAAAACTACAATGAGGTATCACCTCACACCAGTAAGAATGACAAAAATTAACAACCCACGAAACAACAGATGTTGGCGAGGATATGGAGAAAGGGGGGCCCTCCTACACTGTTGGTGGGAATGCAAACTGGTGCAGCCACTCTGGAGAACAGTATGGAGGTTCCTCAGAAAGTCTTCCACACTCTAAAACAAAAAGCCTAGGGCGCCTGGGTGGCTCAGATGGTTAAGCGTCTGCCTTCAGCTCAGGTCATGATCCCAGGGTCCTGGGATCGAGTCCCGCATCGGGCTCCCTGCTCCTTGGGAGCCTCCTTCTCCCTCTGCTTCTCTCTCTCTCTCCTCCTCTGTCTCTCATGAATAAATAACTAAAATCTTGAAAAAAAAAAAGCCTAGTCCAGTTACAAACCACCATTTATCTTCTTACGTTCAAAACATGCAAAATTAAATTTCCAAAAGTACTACACTTTTTAATAGTCCAGTGATTGCCATTATCTATCTGAAATAAAAAAAAATTCTAAATCACACATGTAGACAGAAACATTCACTAAGAAAAATTTTAAATAATTAAAATGTAATATGTATATGTATATGTATATGTATGTGGGAAATCACAAAAGGACACGGGAGTGTGGAACAGGTGGGTGCTCAAGCGTCCACCTTCCCGACGTGGGACACTTTGACAGTTCCTACTCAGTCTCCTCCCGGGGCCCTTCCCACCCACTGCTTCCGCTCGCAGAGGAATAGCCATCCTGCTGCGTGTCCTGTGTAAACCAACCCCCTCCGTTTTCTAGGGTTTGTTATTTGGTTGGTTGGCCGGTCGGCTGGTCGGTTTTTGTTTTGTTTTAGAGACCCGTGTATGGATCCTCGACTGTCCGGGCCTCCTGGTGTGTTGCCTGGGTAAGTACAATAAACTGGATCGCCTTCTGCCTCGCGTTCCGCCGCTTCCTTTTTCACCCAACATTGTGTCCTGACAGTGCCTATACTACTGCGCAGAGCCGTACTGCTTTCATTTTCCCTGTTGGAGCACACGGCGTCGTGGAACCACTCCTCAACTCATTCCATTCATCCCTTTTCTTGTCCGTGGACACGTGGATGCTTTCCACTGTAGAGCCCTTCCTTAAAAGCAGTGATGCTAGGACTATTCCAGGGTCTGGCACACGTGCAACTGTGTTTTGCTGCGTTCAGAGGAGTCCAGGAGTTTAGAGGAGTCCCACCAGCAGTGCACAGTGGTTCCTACTTCTCCACTTGGCTTTTTTCCTCCCATGAAAAAAATAATTGTACCATCCTCATTTATTGAATGGTGCATGCTTTCCCCGCTATCAGCCGTGCCATTCTGTCATCTGTCAACTTTCTCTATGTCCCCGATTCTGCTTCTCTATCCTGTTCCCCGAGTCATTTCGCTTATCCTGTGCCAAAACCACAGCTTGTGGTAGAACGAAGGTTCTGAGTCAGATCTGTCTAACTCTGAATCCTCGGATATTAGCTTACACCGTGACGCCTAAGATCCTTCGGTGATCCCTCAGAGCCTCCACAAGAGGGTCCACCCTACATATGAGGACCCTTAGCATCTTGCCTGGTTGGACTCCCCTTTTATCCTCTCCATCCGGAGCTTCTTGCAGTTTCCTCAAGCACGCCGTTGCTGTTTCCTGCCACTGGGCCTTTGAACAAGCTCAGCCAACTTCTCTGTCGAGTCTTGGTTGACACTCCTTCGTTTGCCTGCCACTGTGACTTGTGTCGCCCGCTCTCCTCTCACGGCGCTGTAATCCAATCACCTGTGTGGCCGGTGAGACTGTACTATGTTGCCTCACTCTGACCATGCGGGAAACCTGTATAATTCTACCAGCCAGATTTGGAGCTTACAATTCCTATTGGTCACTGTTTGCCCATAAACAAAAACAACATTTCTGTGAGCTTTACTGCCCTTTGAAAGTATACATACCCCCGACTCAATTATCTTAATAACCCTCTGGAAGATGAATTAGTGTAAGGCCAGTTTATAATTTAAGAGGACGGGGACCAAGGAGCAGAAACGTTTACCCAAGTTTGCAGAGCGGCCCAGGAGAGCTAGGACCAGACCTTTGGTATTTTGACCCATTGCTCTCCCCTGGCCCTCGCCTGTCACTGTTTAGTGTCCCTTTGCCGCTCTGGGAATAAACCACATCTTCAGCTGTAAATCATGATCTCTAGCAGTGTTTGTCTCTTCCAGTAATACAGAAAATGGTTCGAAGAGTGTCCCTGTAGACGTGGAAGTCCTTTTACAAAGTTGTTGTTTCCGATGTAAAGTTCAAAACAAGTTGATCGAGGAAGGTGCTATCTTTGACATTTCGGAGTGCACCTAAACGTTATGAAATGACAAACCCACCGAAGAGTTCGTGCAGATCAGACCAGGTGACAAGGAAGAGGGGTTATCCTCGGTAGAGCAAAGATCAGTAGCTCAACAACTACTTTCGGGTTCCAAATTTTCAGGGACATTCTGATTCTTTATGGCTGGCACGAGGACGGGAATCTGGAATTTGTAAGAAGCTCCCACAAGGGATTGGGGTAATTAATAAAGGCAGTGTAAGGTAAGTGCTGTGGTGGGTCCTGTACCTACCTAAGCATTCCATCCTTCACCCTTTCATCCTGACTAACAGAACCTTGACCCCGCTGCATACAGAGGTGAGCACATGGCCCGGTCCAGCTCCTGCGGTGGCCATGATGCTTGTCCCAGATGACACTGGTGGCACTCCTAGGAGAGCTTCGTGAACTGGAAAGACGCAGCTGGTTTCCCCCTTTGAGCTTTCCCCTTTGTCTTGCCAGCAGTACAGATCCAACGCCTGGGTCCTTGGAGACAAAAGCCACAGTTCAGGGATAGAGGGACAAGAAGAAAGAAGATCCTGGCTCCTTGAGCTGTGGTACCAGCCCTGAATTATGTATCCCTACCGTGTGTTACCTGGAATAAAGGTATTTGTCTGAGCCACTATTCAAAATGCAGTAAAATGCAATGCACAATGATAGAGCAGTACGTACCTGAAATTTATTTTTACCCAACTTGTATCAGGTGTGGTAGACTATCACCGTAACATCCAAACCCACACGTGTATAATGATTCAAAACCACCTCGTTCATCTCTCCTGTAACACTTCCGGGAAAGCGGATATGTCCTCCTGGTGGGCATTATCCATGCGCTTCTACAGGGACCCAGGCTGTCAGAAAGTCTGCCACGTCCAGCATGTGGCTTCCACGCTTGCCCCGGAGGTGGCCTGCTCTGCAGTTTGCTAGAAGGGGAAAAGAGCAGAGAGGCGCACCAGGTGTGAGGTTTTTACGAGTTAGGGCTGGCAGTGGCGCCCATCGTTTCCGCTGACATCCCGTTGCCTGGATCTCGGTCACACAGTAGTCCTGTCTAACAGCAAGGAAAGCCGGGAAATGATGCCTAGGTTGGGGGCCCAGGAAGAAGAGGCGCGCAAGGATTTAGGTGGTGAGCTGGGAGTCCCTGCAACCGGTGCCTTTCTAAAATTAATGTAAAACCTGACCACACTGGGTTTTCTTAAAGGGAAACTCACAAAAATGCTCAAAGCATGAACTGAAAGTCCAGCATGAAATTAAACGAGGCTGTCCCACTTATGGGCTGTGAGACACCGAACTAATTTCTTGACTTCCCTAAGCCTCGCTGACTTTCTCACTACCTTAAAGGCACAACGGTAGTATTTGTCTCATAACATTTTGGATGAAATTAAGCAACATAAAGCACAAAAACCCTTATGGGCACTCAATAACAGAAAGCGAGCACTCAAATATTAATAACAGTATAATGATATTAATGTTCATAACTAATTCTATATCATTGTGATTATGTTATAATAATTATTATATTGCCGTTATTATGGCCACTTTTTTAGTCACTGGTAGGCAATTTCCTGAATATCAAACACCGAATGCAAACCAGTGCCTGCTGTATAATTCAAAGCATAAAAAAAAACGAATATTTTCATCATCAGGGTTAAATATGACATTTCATTAACCGATGTGGGCTGGGGATGGGAAATATATATTTCAAGTATACGAATTATTTACGGTACGTCGTCAAATGTCACAAGGGCATTCTTATTCTTTAAGGCGGTATTTCTCCAAAAGAAGTCAGAGAAGACGACAGATGTTTGAATAAAAGCAAAAAAAAAAAAAAAAAAAAAACAAACCAAAAAAACTGTGTGCAGCCTGGTTGACCCCTCTCTTCTTTTTTTCCTTCCATTCTCTTTGTTCTCCTTTGGTCTCCATAACTGCATACTCTCCTGTTATCCACTTTCATTCTGGAAATGTCTTACTTTTTTTTTTTAGAAATTCAACTCACATCTTTTATTAAAGGTTCTCGTCTGACAAATATTAGTAAAGCTGTCCATTAAACTGTACATAACTTTTTAAGTACAAAAATAGGCAGGTGATTTTATAATCTAAAAAAAGATTTTACATTTTCTTTTTAAATTTTATTTTATTATGTTAGGCTAGTCACCATACAGTACGTCGTTAGTTTTTGATGTGGTGATCCACGATCCATCGTTTGCGTATAACACCCAGGGCTCCGTGCAGCGCGTGCCCTCCTTCATGCCCATCACCGGGCTAACCCATCCCCCCACCACCCTCTCCCCTCTAAAACCCTCAGTTTGTTTCTCAGAGTCCAGAGTCTCTCCTGGTTCGTCTCCCCCTCCGATTCCACCCCCTTCATTTCTCCCTTCCTTCTCCCGATGTCCTCCGTGCTCTTCCTCATGTTCCACAAATAAGTGAAACCATGTGATAATGGTCTTTCTCTGCTTGACTTGTCTCGCTGAGCATCATCTTCTCCAGTCCCATCCACGTGGATGTAAAAGTTGGGTGTTCATCCTTTCTGAGGGCTGAGTCATATTCCACTTGTAGGTATGGACCGCATCTTCTTGATCCACTCATCTGCTGAAGGGCATCTCGGCTCTTTCCACAGTTTGGCTACTGCGGACGTTGCTGCTATGAACGTTGGGGTGCGTGTGGCCCTTCTTTTCGCTACATCTGTGTCTTTGGGGTAAACACCCAGGAGTGCAGTTGCTGGGTCATAGGGTAGCTCTATTTTTAATTTTTTGAGGAACCTCCACACTGTTTTCCAAAGTGGCCGTACCAACCCGGAATCTGCATTTTAAATAAATGCTCCAGGTTGATCTCAACCCCACCAAAGTTGGAACCACTCTATTCCTCAAGGAGGACCTGACTGTCATTAACAATGGCAGCTCAACATCTCCATCTGGTGGCTTCAAAACACCACTGTGTTTTGCAAATGCAGTCCATGGTTGTTAGAACTAACTGTTAAAAAATCTGAAAAACAGGAAGGAAATTGGAACAAAGGACATGAGTGGAGTATCTGCTCCACGAATAACCAAGACTGAGTCGTAACATCTTTTTTTTTTTTAATTTTATTTTATTATGGTATGTTAGTCACCACACAACACATCATTAGTTTTTGATGTGGTGATCCACGGTTCATTGTTTTCGTATAACACCCAGTGCCCCATGCAGTACGTGCCCTCCTTAATACCCGTCTTTTGACTTTTCTAACACCAAACTTGAACTTGTCTGTATTAATTTTTTTTTAAGATTTTATTTATTTGAGAGAGAGAATGAGAGATAGAAAGCACGAGAGGGAAGAGGGTCCGAGGGAGAAGCAGACTCCCCGCTGAGCAGGGAGCCCGACGTGGGACTCGATCCCGGGACTCCAGGATCATGACCTGAGCCGAAGGCAGTCGCTTAACCAACTGAGCCACCCAGGCGCCCCTGTATTAAATTGTTAAGGGGAAATCAAATTGATGCATCTCAATTGTCATCCGACTACACGAAAACACAGGAATTGGATGAATCCCCCATCTCTAGATCATTACACCACGTTTTGATTTCTTACACCGGTGCCAGGAGGATTTCATGAATTTTCAAATCATCCTTCCAGAGGTTAGCTAATAGGGAACATCCCACTTTCCAAAAATAATTTAATACAGAGCGCTCTTAGTTAAGTTCTACTGTTAAGTCTTTCTTCTAATTATAAAAGCAATAAATATTCACGGTAGAATAATTTTTACAAAATATACAATCTACGGAGGAAGTGAAATTCATACTTCATTCCACTACCGAGACCTACCCTACAGTTGGAAATTGGGGGATCCTATCTGCTTACGTCCCTCTCCCTTCCTCTCTCTCCCTCTTCCCCGCATATTAGCTTCTTT
Organism: Zalophus californianus; assembly: GCF_009762305.2. Classification (NCBI taxonomy): domain Eukaryota; kingdom Metazoa; phylum Chordata; class Mammalia; order Carnivora; family Otariidae; genus Zalophus; species Zalophus californianus. Next base: position 2,373,993 of record NC_045612.1, on the reverse strand, counting down.
CAACATTGCACTCTTTTGTACCTGCCTTAATTTGCTACCAGCTCTGGGGTTTCTTTTTTTTTTTTTTTTTTCCTGTTTTTAATCACACATTTTACTTCTTTCATCTAAGATTTGGAAGCAAAGCTTCAATATCTCATTCAGTGCAATCCCACTTTCCTACTGACTACTTCGAGTTCACAGGCTAATGCTAAGCGGATGATTTATGTTTTACTTCTAATTCCCTTCCTTATACTGCTCAGCATTTCATTGGCTCTTGTAAGCACACCAGTGTGTTGGATGAGGGATGGCTGACGATGACCGTCCAGTGCCGGGGGAGGGGGGCGGGGAGGGGTAAAAGGCTAGCCTCTTCAACAAGTGCCTCTGGGACAATGGTATATCCACATACCAATCAATGAAGTTGGACACTATAGTCACACCATACACAGAAAGCCTAAATATAAGAGCTAAAATTATACAACTCTTAGAATAAAACACAGTAGTAAACCTTTGTGACCTTGGACTTCTTAAATATTAGACCAAAAGCAACAAAAGAAAAAAAAAAATAGGTAAGTTGGCCTTCATCAAAATGAAAGTCTTTTTGCATTAAAAGACACCCTTGACAGAGAGAGAGAAAAGATATCCTACAAGACGGGAGAAAACACTGGCAAATCATATGTCTAGGGAGAGTCTAGTAACCAGGTTATGTAAAGAACCCTCACAACTCCAACCAAATGGCAAAGCAAACAATAAAAATGGGAAAGGGATCTGAATACGTATTTCTCCAAGGAAGATGTACAAACGGCCATCAGTCACATGATAATATGCTCAACATCATTAGTCATTGGGAATTGCAAATCAAAACCTAACAATAGCTGCTAACACCCATTAGGATGTCTAACATCAGGGGGAAAATAGCAAATTGCTGTTGAGCGCGTGGGGGAAGTTGGAAGCCTTATACACGGCTGGTGGGAACTTAAAGTGGTACAGCCACTGGTAAAAACAGTTTGGTGAGGGGCGCCTGGGTGGCTCAGGCGGTTAAGCATCTGCCTTTGGCTCAGGTCATGATCTCGGGGTCCTGGGATCGAGCCCCGTGGTGGGCTCCCTGCTCGGTGGGGAGCCTGCTCTTCCCTCTCTCTCTCTCTCTCTCTCTCTCTCCCTGCCATCTCCCCCTGCTTGTGCTCGTGCTCTCTCTCTCTCTTTCAAATAAATAAAATCTTTAAAAAAATAAAAAGAAGTAAAAACAGTTTGGTGGTTCCTCAAAAGCTTAAACATATAATTAGCATATGATGGCGCAGAGAGATCCCCACCCCACCCCCCAATTTAAAACAGGCATTCAAAAAACACATGAACATGTGTGGTCACAGTAGCACTGTTCAAAACAGGCAAAAGTGGAAGCAACCCAAATTTCTATCAACAGATGAATGGGATAAACCTAAGGTGGAATATCCATACAACAGACTATTATGCAGACATAAAAGGGAACCTTGCAATGTAGATGGACCTTAAAATCATTATTCTATGTGTAAAAAGCCACACACAAAAGGTTACATATTGTGTGATTCCATTCCCATGAAATATTCAGAATAAGCCAAGCCATAAAGACAGAAAGTAGAGTTGTGGTTGCCAAGGGCTGGGGGCAGGTGGGAGTGAGGAGTGACTGGGTATAAGATGGGTAGGAGATTTCCTTTAGAACTTACGAAACTGTTTTGTTAAGAAGATAGAGGTGACGGTTTCACAACATGGCAGATTTACTCAATGCCACTGGATGGTATGCTTTATTTTTATTCTTGCAATTTTATTTTATTATATCAGTCACCACACACTACATCATTAGTCTTTGATGTGGTGATCCACGATCCATCGTTTTCGTATAACACCCAGTGCCCCGTGCAGAACGTGCCCTCCTGAATACCCATCACCGGGCTAACCCCTCCCCCCTCCCCCCTCCCCCCTCCCCTCTAGAACCCTCAGTCTGTTTCTCAGAGTCCACAGTCTCTCCTGGTTCGTCTCCCCCTCCGATTCCCGCCCCCCCCCTTCATTTTTCCCTTCCTTCTCCTGATGTCCTCCGTGCTCTTCCTCACGTTCCACAAATAAGTGAAACCATGTGATAATGGTTTTTCTCTGCTTGACTTATTTCACTGAGCATCCTCTCCTCTGGTCCCATCCATGCGGATGTAAAAGTCGGGTGTTCATCCTTTCTGAGGGCTGAGTCATATTCCACTTGTAGGTATGGACCGCATCTTCTTGACCCACTCATCTGCTGAGGGGCATCTCGGCTCTTTCCACAGTTTGGCTACTGCGGACATTGCTGCTATGAACGCTGGGGTGCGTGTGGCCCTTCTTTTCGCTACATCTCTGTCTTTGGGGTGGGAATGCAAGTTGGTACAGCCACTTTGGAAAACAGGGTGGAGGTGCCTGAAAACATTAAAAATAGAGCTACCCTATGACCCAGCAATAAAAAAATATCTTAATTAAAGATAATGCTTCTTAGACCACTGTAACAAAATGTTGAAGTATTTTGAAAAAAACTACAAAACAAAACAAAACCTAGGCCGTTCCATTTTAATGTATTCATTTAAAAATGATATTAAGCCCATTATGGCTTACATGTAAATACGCTTCATGGGGAAAAAAAATACTACATTTTTGAAAACCAAGTATTAAAAGTATGGTATTGTTTTCTATCTTTGCAAATCTATTTAATACCTACCTGAGTAGGAAAGACCTGGGTTTTCTTACCTGCCTCTTCACTTCACCTCTTACAATCTGTTGTCTCAATGGAAAGGCAACCAAGCAATCCAGATTCACTGATACTGAGTAGGGAGAAGAAGACCTCATTGGTCCTCCAGAGGATTCTCAGGGACCACCCCCCAGCTCTCCCAGAACGAACCACTGGGCACTGCCGAAGTCTACTGTTCCTTCCTGAGGTTCAATCAACCCTTTGAGAGCAGAGACACTATTAGCTGATTTGACCAAAAAAAAAAAAAAAAAAAAAAAAAAAAAGGAGACTAAGGAACAGAGATGCTAAGGGCGCAGTGTGAAAGTCACACAGCTGAGGAGAGGCAGAGCTGAGACTCAAACCCGCATCGGTCTTTCAGAAAGCATCTCTGATTTGAAAAGATCGACCATGGATGCACCCCACTATTTTCCCTCCCCAAAACCTACATAGGCTACGTGGGGGGTCTTGGTATCTCTCTCCCTCTCCTCTACGCTAAGAACCTGGTGAAAGCCTTCATTCAGTTGGCACAGTTCTATGAAAGTCCAGCTTGCCCTTCTCTCTTGGCTTGCGTATAGAATGGGAGGGCTTTGTCTTGCTCCAGAATCTGGGGTCCAGGGCTGTGCCGGGTTTGTCCGGAACCATCACCTCATGAGGGCTGATCTGGGGCATCACGTGCCAAATCAGCCTTCAGTGACATCATGTCAGTGGCTTGAAGTCGGCCAAAATGGGAGTCTTTACCTCATGGAAATAGGAAAACCCTGGAAATTGGAACTGCACTCTCCCCTCCCAAAGGCCCGTTTCCAGCACATCACTGCCCAGGACTGGCCACAGAAGAGCTGCCGGGAGCCCATTAACAGGAGGAAGAGCTGCATCACAGGGCAGCTCTGTCCCCTAACGTAAAGGACTATGAGAGAGGAAGTGTGTGCTGTGTGCCCTGATGATAGGAGCCCTATCTCCGAGCATAGTATTCATTGTCAGTGTGGTTGCAGCAGTCCATGCTGAGCACAGATCCCAAATGTGAGAGGTTCATCTCTATCTCCCTATTGTCCTAGATCAAGGACATTTTGGGGCGTTGTCTCTCTTCTCAGGAACCACTGGTGTCCTGAAAACCCTGTCAATACATATTTGTCCCCGTGTAGACTCAGGGTCATTTGGTCCTACTGCAACCTGAGTTTCTAGTTTGCCTTCCCCTGACATCCAGGTCCTCTAGCCCCACACTTTTTCTCCTCTTGGGTCATTTTAAATGGACTGAGAGTCCTTGGGTCCCACCTACACAAACACACCTGGCCTCATGTGTCCTGGCAGGTTCAAAGGAGGTCCTTCACAGGACCCGGATCCTCAGTGGGGTGTGTGTGTGTGTGTGTGTGTGTGTGTGTGTGTGTGTGTGTGTACGCGCACGCACACGTGTGACGGGAAAACAGAAGCTGTTATCTATTTCTACTTCATTTCCTCCATAATCCATTTTGCGAAAACTCCCCTGCCCTCCATGCCTTTTCTGAGAACACTGGGTATTGTCTCTAATATTTCATTCATTCATTCACTCACTCATTCATTCACTGGATTGGTCAGGGTGTAACTGACAGAGTGAGATCAATGCTCTGCATCTGAGGATGTATTAGTACTTCCTGGTTTCCATAGAAAGCTAACAACAGGGAGAATGTTTTGATGACATTCTGGTTTCCATGACAACTGGGGTAAGCCATTCTTTCCTGGAGGCAGAAACATTTAACAAGGATATTTACAGACTGGAGAGATGGAGTAACTGTAGAAACATCGAGACTAGCCGGTGTCTGCTATCAATGTGAGTCGTGTGTGTGTTGTGCGTGTGTGTGTTGTGCGTGTGCGTGTGCGCGCGTTTGTGTGTTCCCGGTGTGCGGTCTTTAGTTTAAAGAGCTCTGATCCCTCCTTGTTTTATAAGAGAGGACGGCAGCTCCTCTTGTGGGGGGCTAAGGTGATTGAATAACCTGTCATACCCCAGCCCCGTTTTGCTGTCCTGACGTGACACCACTGCACGAGGACATTGTTACCTGAGTTCTTGAAAGCAGAGATCCCCAAATATTTCTCACCGTGTACCTCTGCTTAACGACTGTCCCATGAACCCTTAAAGATGTAAGTTTACTCATTTACACCTACGTATAGGGAAGTTACTGTGCGGACGACAGGCGAGGGAAAATTTGAAGTCCGCAAATGAGGCAAGTGGGTAGGATTGGAAGATCTGATGTTACTTTGTGTAACCTAAGGGATAATATTGTGCTCACCCCGAGTAGCTGACACACACACGAACTAAGAAACATCTCTAAAAGACAAAGTCTGAGCCCAAGCTCTGAGGTCTCCTCCTCAGAGGTCATGGCTTCCCAGAACCACCATATCGTCCCTTGGTTTCTCCAGAACTACAAGTGCCTACACCTCCTGTCATGGCACTCTTGTCTCATTGTGCCTTTTTGTCTTTATTTTTTCTTTTCCTTTTTCTTTTTCTTTTTTGGTCTCCAAATAATTCTGTCAAGCTCTAATTAAAATAATAAGAGAATATGGCTTATTAGTCATGTTTGTTTTTCCCTCTTTGCTTTTAAGGCAGTTCTTTTCCCTTTGGTTTCTAGAAGTTTTACCATGATGAGCCTAGACCCGTTTGTATGTGTGTTTTCGTGTGTGCGGGGGGGGGGGGGGGGGCGGGGGGAGTGGGGGGGGAGGAAATGTATGACGCTTGCAGTTTGGCACGTCAGTATACCACCTGATATTTTTCTTTACTTTGGAACATTGTTGGCTATTGTTCCTTCATACATTCAGCAGCCCTTCTCTCTTCCTGGACTGCAATACGATATCTCTTATGTGTTTAAATATATACAATTTAATAATGACTATTTCCTTTGATCAATATAAAATATACCTCAAGGACATTTCTAGTCTATTCTCGTTGCTTTCTATGCAATGGTAGGCTACCGTTTTTGCTCGGCTTCTCTTTTGTTCACTTACGTCCAGTATTTCATTTCATATCTCCTTAGAATCTTCGTAAAGTAAGGTTTTTGGTGCCTATGAACACGTCAATGTGTCCTCCCTGTAACATTTTAAAACATTTGAAAAATGATGATGTCTACCCTCACTCGTCACACACTTCCATCCTTTTTCTTCTTCTCTTTTCAGTGGAACGATGCCATGGGACATTTCTGTTGACCATTCTAGACTTTTCTCTTGCATTGACATGTTTTTTTGTATCCCAAGATGAAGTATATACCGTTGCTCTCCATGTGAATGTGTGCTTCATGTAAAGCGTATTATTTGTACTTAATTGGTCTCTAGTTAGATGTTTTGTGTCTGAATTTTTTTTTTTCCCCCCTGAGTCAGTACATGAAGGTCTGCATCAGTCTTTGTGTTGGAGACATAACATGCCCTTGTTGGCTTAGATCATAGGTTTGTGAGTCTTTCCCCATGGGTAGCAAGCATCTGGCATACATCCAGCGTTGTTGTGACAACCTACAATGCAGCGACTTATCTTGTGAACGAGGGCAGCTTTTTTCCCCCTGCACACGACACAGGGAAATCAATACGTTCTGAAATACACACCTTGTCCGCTCGCCTGGCTATTAGTAGCTATGGAGGTCTCGCCTGCAGGAAAGAGGGGGCTGTCCTTGACTTTTTCAACCCTAATGCCGTGCATGATTTCAATAGTGTTATAGACGGTAGCGGAGGTCTCCTTGTGGCAGGTAATAGGGACTGCAGGGGTAACAGAGCATCTTTGGAAGAAAGGTGGCCTACTTGATGGGAGAAACCACCTGAGTTTGCGAAAGGCATGGGAGAGAAGTCACTCTAGTCTTAAAATAAGGCCCCGAGGGAAACCCTGACCTTTGCATAGTTCTTTGCTCAAGCACTCATGTTCCTCCTTCTCTGAGTAGCTAGATAGCTCTTGGTGGTGTGTGCCTGCAGGAGTAGCTGCTGTGGTTCCTTCTTTGTTAAGGAAAAATGAGGAGGCAGAGCTTGGCAATTTGAAGGTGTATGTGTATTTAGTGTCGTAGCTGATCATTTGTAGCTGAGAGGCAAGTCTAATTTTTTCACTTCTTTGAGAAGACCGAGGACAGTTGATGACTTTTCAGTTTGTAATATTTGCCATTTAAATGTTTGTACAAAACTGGCCCGCATTTCCAAGTAGGCATGACCTTTCTGAGTTTATGAAACTAGTGAACAACATAAGGGAAAGCTTTCAAGATATCAGTTCCCATTCAGTTATTCTACAAATGGAACTCAAACCCAACGAAAACTTAAGAACGTTTACATGTGAAAGTTCGTGCTGAATTCATCTGGCACTGGAAAGGTGCAAACATAGGCGAGAATGTATTTTCTTTTACAACTGAAATTACATAAAATGTGCCTTTATAATAAAAAGGGGGAACTGCCAACTTGTCCATTTATGGAAATACGTGTTTTGGGGACAGTTTAAAGTCACAAGACCTACAGCTTAAAAGAAACTCCAAGGGGGACGGGGCGCCTGGGTGCCTCAGTCGGTTAGGCGTGTCTGCCTTCGGCTCAGGTCATGATCCCAGGGTCCTGGGATCGCGCCCTGTGTTGGGCTCCCTGATCAGTGGGGAGTCTGCTTTTTCCTCTGCTCCTCCACCTGCTCGTGCACGCTCTCTCTCTCTCAAATAAATAAATAAAATCTTTAAAAGAAAAAAAAAAAAAGAAGCTCCGAGGGGTGCCTGGGTGGCTCAGCCGGTGGAGCTTCCCACTCTGGATTTCAGCTCAGGTCGTGATCTCAGAGTCATGAGACTGAGCCCTGCCTTGGGCTCCACCCTAGGCGTGGAGCCTGCTCTTAAGATTTTCTCTCTCCCTCTCCCTATGCCCCTCCCTCCCTGCTCCCTCTCAAAAAAACAAAACAAAACAAAACAAAAAAACTCCAATAAATAAGCAGTAATTGCAGGGAAGGGATGAAGGGGTGTTGGGGTAAAGATGAGAGAACTCCTGCCTCTGGGGAGTGGGGCGTGGGGGGGGGTGGTTACGGGAGTCATATCAGGGAAAGTGCCCTTATTTTGAGACAATACCTTCAGAGTATTGTCTTCTTCTTTCTTTGGAAGTGATTACAGCCCTCACTGGGGAAAAGAGTTAAGGAATAAAGCTTCCAAAATAATTCTTCCAAAACTCATGGCCGTTGATTGGAGAAATAAAGACTCGTTGCCATCAAGTTCTTTCATTCATTTTGTTTTAATTTTCAAATTTTTATTAATTCATTTAAAATAAAATCATTATATGTGAACACAATAACATTTTTATGCAAATAACTATATTCTAATGGGATTGGTAGTGACGTTAAAAAGAGAAAATAACTATATTCAAAAAATTTTTAAATGGTATAAGAGGAGTGGCATTGCTTTACATTTTTGCAAGTCTTGTTAATGTCTGGCTTCATAGAAGATAGCTGTATTCCATCTGCTTCCTTATTCAGTCTGTTAAATTGTGTTGGTTTGTTTGAAGTATATGGAGAATATGTTGCCTCACACACACACATGTGGGGCTGAAAAAAATAGGACTATTTTAGAAGCACTACAAAAGGACCATTCCATGCAAGATGGACCAGCGGATTTTACTGTAAAAGTTCTTTCATGCCTTAACCAAAGAGCAAATGGAATAGAACGAAAGTTATACCAGGACTTAAAAGTTGAAGCTGATCCATCTGAGGGTTCTATTTCATGATGGTCTGGAATTGACTGTGAAGTTATAAATTGCAGAGTTGCTATTTATACCATTCCCCTTCTGGGTTTTTGTTTTAATATTTATTTATTTGAGAGAGAGAGAGAGAGAGAGAGCACAAGTGGGGGAGGGGGGCAAGGGGCAGAAGGAGAAGGAGAAGCAGACTCGCCGCTGAGCAGGGGGCCCAATGCAGGACTTGATCCCAGGCTCCTGGGATCACGACCCGAGCCGAAGGCAGATGCCCAACTGACTGAGCCACCCAGGCGCCCACCAAGCTAGGATTTTAATTATTACCTGAGACTGGGCATCCTCATGACGAAATTGAGCCTTGAGATTTTATTACAAAATTAAAATTGCTATTATGTGACCAAGACCAGAACAACTTGGGGTCAGATGGAATTTTCACCTAAGAATAAGGTGAGAATCTCCCTATCCCATTCATTCAGCAAATACTTGTTGAGCGCCGACGAGGTTTCTTGCACTGCTTTAGGTATTGGACACATCACAGTGAATATGATAAATAAAAAGTCCTGGTCTCACGTGGTTACATTCTAGTGTTGAGATTTTAAAGAAAGCTTGAGAGACAAAAATTGACATTGCACTTTGGATACATTGGGAAAAGTTTTTGTTTACTATATGCTTTCACACTACTATCAGCCCACACTGTCCTGGTGTTGAAGCTAACCCTTCTGGGGTTTTTTGTTTTTTTTTTTTTTAAAGATTTTTATTCATTTATTTGTGAGAGGGAGAGAGCGAGAGAGAGAGTGAGCGTGTGTGTGTGTGTGTGTGTGTGTGTGCGCACGCGCGCACACACACAAGCAGGGGGAGGGCAGAGGGAGAGGGAGAAGCAGGCTCCCTGCTGAGCTAGGAGCCCAGATGCAGGACTCAATCCCAGGATCCTGGGATCATGACCTGAGCCGAAGGCAGACACTTAACTGACCGAGCCACCCAGGCGTCCCTGGGATTTATTCTATTTGTTTTATTTGATTTTATTATTTTATTTTATGGGCAGTCTTGTTTGATACTGTAAACTAAAATTCTAGATACATTTTCATATCCAAGCCCTCTGAGGATTGGGGGTTACTTTAAAAGTGACTTTAGTATCATTCAAGGTTCTATTTTTAAGGCATTTTAATACATTGTTCCCGGTGTGCAAAAGAGGATCAACATTTACACATCATTAGCTCTATCCCTCTGTCCTCTGTCTGTCTATACATCCACCTGTATGCATCTTTGGAGGGAAAGAAGAGAGCTGTGCTCTTGTTAGTACGAAAGATAAAGAGGAAATCATCTGCAACATTATGTACCAACCCTTAATGGAAGCCATTTGGACAACGGGCCAAAGCGTACGGTGAGGCGGCCATTTGGGATTTAACATTTTCATTTAACGCCCTTCCCTTCTGATTGCCTCTCTCAAGGATGCATTGCCTTGGTAATCGGAAAAGTAACTGCCATTGATATTTTGGTTGTCCGCTGAAAGTTCCTCCATTAAAGTGTTTCATAGTTGAACAGGTGTACACAAATGTGAATAGGAGAGAATATCCAAATAGGTGGGGTATGGCTTTAAAACCTTTTTAATATCTTCAAGAAAATACGTATAAACAGAATAAAAAATGCTGGAGTCTATGGACCCATATATTTGCAGTCAACGTTCCTCCTAGGTGGTCAGGTTACTGATGCGTCACATTTTTCCTACTTTATAATTTCAAACAGCATTTTAGATTTTCCATGTGTATTTTCAAAATAAGGAACCGAAAGGAGCCGCAAATAACATTCTGCCCTGCAAGCAGAAACATTTGCATGCGTGTGTAGAGCAGAAAGCATGGATTATATGCACCAATATCAGGCATCTTGGGTCGCTGACGTCATCACCCTGGGTGTGTGTATATTCCTGTGAGTGTGTGTGTTTGTGTGTCTTGGGGAGGGGTAGCCATCTGGTTGGAGTTGAGGTGACTCAGGCACTCCCTGTTCTGTATGAGGGGCTGGCAGGTCCTGCTGCAGGGAGACTGCGGTTGGCTGAATCACCTGTTTTTCCTTCTCCCTTTTGTTCTGTGTCCTCACATCACACCTGTGTTCTGAGAGCCAGCACACTGAGTTCTCTAAAGCGGAGGACACAATACCTGCATGATCATACACTCTGGCAAGGAAAAGTTTGCGCAGGCTATGCCCAAAGTAGGTAGAGTTAGTCATCATACAGTTCATATTATACCTATGAGTACGTGTGAACAAAGTTGTGCATACATGCATTTGTTAGGGAAATAACAGTTTGTATTATGAAACATATCATTTGAAACTGATAATGGATGAGCTAAGATCTGTAAGTGAATTATATTATACATATTTGAACAGTGTATGTAGAAAAGTAGAACCCATTAACAGGGTATTTCTTGGGGGGTGGGGAGAGGGATTGAGAGAACAATTGCATTTTCTGCGTCACACACATCTAAATGTTTGAAATGTATTTAAGTAAAGTTTTTAAATGTCAGAGAAACCACATTGTAAAGAGATTCACAAAAACGATGTGAAAAATCAGCATTCACATGAAACAGTGATCAAATATGCTCTTGAGTGAAGAAATGTAGTCCTAGGTAATATGTGCAGGCATGTGTATATGGATGCATAGGAAATGTGTGACGAGCCCATATACCATCACATTGACAGTAAGCATCTATAATGTATTGCCTCCTACCTCTCTCTCTCTCTCCATATATATATATATATGTGTTTATATATATATATGTATGTATGTATTCTACCTATACGTTCTATAATGTATAACGTACATTCTATAATGTATTGCCTCCTATATATATATATATATATATATTCTACCCATTTTATCTTCTCCACAAACCCATTTAATGTTACTTGAGAAACACCAAAACACACTTATATTATAGACCCCATTTTTGTTACACACACACACAAGCTGCTACTATGAAATCTCTGCATCCAAGACAGACAAAAAAGACTATTATGAAAGCAGTAGTTCCCACGGTTCTGAAATAGGAGGACTAGCCTTAACTAAGTAGCTTAACGTGGAAATAACTTTGAAAAGCAAAAGAAGGAAGCAAATAGACATGTCTACATTATAAACGAGATTTAACGAACATTTCTGTTCCAGAATGGGCTACATTCCAGAGTTGGGGAAGGGCAAATGATGAATCCATCCCCATTTCTTTGGCTTAATTTCCCATCTGCTTTTCTGATTTTCTAGATTAACATTAGGGGTACGTAGTAGGTCCTGAGTATCTACATTTGCTGTCATTTGATCCCTGGAAGGAGCGTGCACTTCAGAAGCACAGAGCAGAGTAAAGGGCCTGCCGGACAAGCAGTTGGAGTGTGTGAATCAACAGATGCAGCTCACAGAACCTCGCCTCCCCTGACCTCCGTGGTGTTCTGTAAGACGTTCCCATTTTACTAACCATTTCATTTGCAATCGTTTCATGTTGACATTTGGGGTGTGGTTTATTCCGCTCCTCACTCTACAGCCACTTCTTTCCACAAATATGTGCTGGGGGCAGGGGAAACAGCCTTTTAAGCCACCATAGAGAAATGAAAAAGGGCAGGTCACAGCCAATGGCCCATGCCTGCGGCAATCCTTATGAAGGATGGTTCCAGTAACCACCATGATGACCTTCGTGAGCCTCTGGATTCTAAGCTCATGCCCTTGGAACACAACACTGTGCTGACGTTCAGTGTCTGTAGGCTGGAGATCACCTCTGGCTTCCTGGGGTGCACAGGGTGGCACTGGCACCCCCAGAAAATGAAAGCTGAAGCATTCCCCCAGGATGAGCCCCAGAGAGCCCAAAAGGCACAGGATGTCCAATAACACAAATGAGATCTGGAAAATGACACCCGCCTCCCCACACAGGTGCTCTTTAGTACTGCAGTAGTAACAAGCAGGGCAAGAAGTTGGGTTTGGAGAGTAATAAAATTCCTCTGGTATCTTCTGCCTTCCCCCCTCCCCGCCCCCCCCCCCCGCCCCCGGATACTTCCCATGTATTTACCCCCTGTCTGATACACACTCTTTATAGTTCTTTGTTTTATCTCTTATCAATTCTCATTGACCAATGTTCTTCTACCTTCACAAAAGGAATTTTTTTCTAATACTTTTCCTCTTTTCCTTTCCCACATTCCAGTATGCTCCAGTATAGTCCATTCAAAACACAAGTTCCAGCGACCCTGGGAGATTGGGGTGAAGAAGGACTGGCCACGCAAGCTGTAAGCCCTTTGCGGTCCTAGGCCAAAAAGGTGTGGTGCACAACATTGTTTTAGGGAAGACCCGCCATGCCTGCCGGCATGATGGCCAGACCTCTCGACCTCCGTTAATTACCTCTTGAGAGGAAACTCAAATCATAATGGATGCTGAGTATGTCCTATGCAATTGGAAAGGCCATTTTTGGCCAGCAAAGGTTTTGTCCAGATCTAGGATCTCACCGAAAAATAAGAGGAAAGGGGCACTTTCTCTGAAAGTTGAAATACTCTCCGTAGATGAGAAAATTAAAGTGAAAAGCACAGACATAAAGATCCTAAATGAGTCTCAAATTGAATACATTACCTCCTTGCTAATAGCCAAGTCGAAGGCCAGTGTCCCGCCAGGACAGGAAGTGCCCTACAGAAACGCTCTTACCGTGGCACTGGAGATTCTGAATGAGAGAGCAAATCTGGGTCCAGCAAGAGCATCAGATGATCCAGAGACCGTTAAGCCGTCCCCAAGGGGACCACAAAAGCGATCTCGTAGAAAGTACCGGAAGCCCAAAGGGAGCTTACTGAGGAGTCTTAGGAAAAGCAAAAAACTCAAATCGCTGCTGGTATGTTCACAGAGTGAGGACGCCCCAGACGGTGGCCGACCACAGGCACACAGAACCGTCACTCCCATTCCAAGGAAAATGCAAGTGGAGTCCTCACAAAGCTCCAGCATGTACCCAAACTTCCCGTCACTTTCAGAAGGCGCTTACGAGAAAGAGGGCAAGGGAAAGAGGGACACCTCAAGAGTTAGGTCCTTGCGTTGCCCAGTCAAGGAGGAGGGCACAGGTGCTAAAGATGGAGGCGCCCTTCCATCTCTGCCACCGGGGTTCAACCGCACGGTACCCAAGGCGCTGAAAGAAGAGGCACAGGACACCTACCCAAAGACCCTGGCCGTCTCCTCCGAATGCTCTGCCTTCTCCGGGAATGTCGAGGACCACGGAGAGGGTCCCCGGAAGCCAGGCTTGGAAGGTGTGGCAGCATCCTCCAGTGCCCCTAACCTGAAGCTGCGTTATTCACTCCGTCTGGCAAACAGAAAAAGGAAGCTGCAGGTACCAGAGTCTGAGAAAGGGCTGCGAGAACTTCAGCCTTCCGTCAACTCAAAGGCTATTAACCCCACCACTGCTATTAGAAAGGACGTCAGCAAGGAAATGGGACAACCGACAAGCATGGCTTTTCCACAGGAGCCTTGTCCCATTGAAGGAGGAATGATGGTCTGGTTCAAATTTCAGAATCACCCATTTTGGCCAGCGGTGGTAAAGAGTGTCAGCCAAACAGAGCAGACTGCAAGGGTGCTTTTGATTGAGGCAAACATGGACGGTGAAATGAGTGGCATTCGAGTTCCTCTTCGAAGATTAAAGCATCTGGACTGTAAAGAGAAAGAAAAACTGATGAAGAGAGCCGGGAAAGTGTACGAGCAAAGTGTGAACTGGTGTTTCTCCCTGATTTCCCACTACAGAGAAGGGCTGAGTCACGGGTCTTTTGGAGGCTCTTTCCTGGACTATTACGCTGCCGACATCAGTTACCCAATCAGGAAAGCCATCCAAGACGCGGATGTGGAGATTGATTTCCCAAAGGTGAATTATGCCGACCTGGAAGATTCTGAAGAGGAGGCCTCCCTGGGCGGGAAGAGGCCCTGCAAGAAAATTCTCCCTGACCGGATGAGGGCTGCTCGGGACCGAGCCAACCAGAAGCTCGTGGACTTCATCGTGAAAAGAAAGGGAGCTGATCACCATCTTCTGGACATTGTCAAAGGCAGGAAAGAGTCCAGGTGGCTGGCATCATTTCTGAATTCAAGCAGGTACGTGATCTGCATTGAAACGTACCTGGAGGAGGAAGACCAGTTGGATGTCGTGGTAAGACATTTGCAAGAAATCTACAAACAGATAGACAAGAACACGCTGGCTCTGACAAGGGACGACAAAGTGAGTTTTGTTCTGGAAGTTCTTCTGCCAGAAGCAATCATTTGTTCAATTGCTGCACTCGATGGATTAGGTTACAAGGAGGCAGAACAAAAGTACCTACAGGGGCCACCCGTGCGTTACCGGGAAAAAGAGCTATTTGATAAAAATATCCTAAAGGAAATGAGAAAGAGATCAGCAACAAGGGCCAAAGCCAAATAACTCCTCCTGTGCCCGCACTTTAGCAGGGAGACCCCTCACCGCCCTGTCTGTATGAAATGTGTGATCCTTCCCTTCCCTATGGCATGTAAATATGTTCTGTAAATTTGAGACCCCGGGAACACGCTGGATTCATTTTGGAGCGATCTCTAGCACTTACGGGTAGCACGGCCATCGTCGCTGCTGGTTCCCAAATGCTTCACAAACTAATTTTGTTAAAATACTGCAAACAGTGGTACTTCCCTCTACTTGCTTGGATGCGTAGCTGTCCAGGTGTTTTCATAATGTTGCTTTTGACAGTACTTCATATTTTAATATAGGATGCGCGTTCTTTTCTTACATGAAAGACCCCTGGTGTCAGACCTTAAGCCACAATCGTTTCTTGAAATCTAAGATAGATGTTTACACAGAAACTTCACACGGATTTCTCATTCTTTTTGCGACCCGTCAGTATAAATGATTGGATTCCTTCTTGAGATAATTCCTGAATTCGATCTGCCATGCTTATTTGTTTGGAAAAATAGCCCTGAGGGGTGAAGCCAACAGCAGAGATGTTTTCTATACACTGTCACTACCTTCAAATGGCTCTTGGAAAAGCAGTCTGGAATCCAAAGTTAATGGGTCGTCTGCATGCAGCCCACAAGTGGATGAGCGAAATCTCAACGTGCAGTAAACATTTTGTCAGCCTGTGCAAGACTGTTAACTCTTCGCTTCCCTAAGATTCCACTTAGGGAAGTAGCTCTTGTTCGGTGGCTAAGTGGTTTCCTAAAACAGACAGGCTCCCGGCTGTCTTCCTAACTGACTGGATGCTTTACACATGGTGGTTTATCCCCATGTGGAAGACAACGAGAGTAATCATACACACAGTTTAGCTCTTTTAGACCTACGAATTCAAGCTCACTGCTAGGAGCCCATCTAAGGGACACAAATCGTAGGGAAGCCTGTGCTGTGTTCCGGACCTGTGTCCCCTAAAACACAGTCATTTGTCCCCTACCAAGCAAGCTTTCTCTTTTGACTTATTCATTGACTAGCCCTGACAGGCTCCAACAGTTATAAATGCAGGCTAGTGGGTCATTCCAGGCTGCTTGAGCAATAGATGGACGAGGACCTGGGAACTCAGAAATGGGCAACAGAAAATCCTCCATCTGGCTAAATATGGCTGTTGTCAGAATACAGTGAAACGTATCTAACTAAAAGTAATAAATTCTGAAGCCCATGAATCGTTCTCCTAACTTGAAACAACATTTTTTTGAGGGGGAAAAAAAAAATGTCAGGAAAGCTAGTTTACTTTTAAAACTTGTTGTGAAAATAAACACTAAAGGTGTAACATGAACCCAAGTGCATTTTTATTCTTAGAGGGAGTCAACTGTCACTCACAGGCCCATGTTCTGTGTTCATGTGGCCATGAGATGTGTGTGTGTAAAATCTGTAAGAGTTAGCTGTTTTGATTCACAATAAAACCACTGCATCTTTCACCTTGAATTTCTGTTTCATCACACTTTAGATTGTACAACCACAGAGTTGGTGCCTCTAAATATGTATATGTATGTACATACACATACATACGTGTGTGCGTGTGTGTGTGTGTGTGTGTGTGCGCGCATACTATTTTGGGATTTCGGTGATTTAGTCATCATCTTTTAAAGTTTATCATGAATTTCCTTCTCATCCTAAACAAATACTCACTTCCATGCTTGTTTTCATCATTTTAGAAGAGGGCCTTCCAAACTGTGTAAGCTTCAGACCCATCAGAACCTTCTTTGGGCTCTGCCTGAGAGACACCAATGACTCCTGAGGCATTCTGCCTGGGCTAATCCACATGACCTCTTCATGGTCCTGAAAAGTACTTGGAAACACCCCGTCTCCATGCTCTATGTGGACCTTGTACACTGGAACAACACGCTTTAGGTCTTCCATAAACATCGTGTCTCTCCGAATCAAATACATCACTCAACGTCAGCCTTCTCATATAGCCATATCTGGCTCTACATTCTACTATTTTCTTCACTATCTCATCCATCCATCCATCCATCCACCCTTCCCTCCATCCCTCCATCCCTCCATAGCATTGTGAGTCAGTAGAGCAAGTAAGATGTGGTTTAAGACCCTGATCTGAGGATAAATTTCAGGTGCCATAGAAAGAAGATGACAATCTTGGGACCCAGGTGACAATCTAATTTCTAAGATGACTGTGATGCTCTACCTCACATTCTTAGTGAGAAATATTTATCGGCATCATGGATTGATTGCCTATATGTGAAACCAGAACCCTGGATTTTCCCATACTTGTGAGTTTGTGAGTATCTCTTGGTTTCGGGTGAAGGGAGAGGACCTGGCCCCTCCTGGGGTGTCATTTCTGCCCGAGGCATTCACTGAAGAGGACAACATGCCTAGAACATGCATCTCTTCTCCACTTGAACCAGGATCACATTTGGGGTGTGCAGCCGGATTTGGGGGGCTGGCTGTGTAGACTCTGAGATACCTCCCCGCCTGAGCAGTTGTTAAGGTGGCTCTAAGATGGCCCTAAACCGGTTCTCTGTCATGGGTGTGTGTGTGTGTGTGTGTCTGATGGGATAGCCCAACCTGTCACCCACCCTAACCTACTGGATCAAGGAGACCTCCTCTCCTCTGGTCATAAGGCAGATGGTGGAACATGAGCCCCTGACCGTAACTGTTGGCTGGCAGAGATGCATGGAGATGGCAGGCACAGAACTCACAGTTCTCCATATTTATGTATGGATCTGACAAAGTGGAACCCCGAGACACACTAAGGTGATGAGCACGAGAACACTGAATACCCAGAATCCCCTGAAACCTCACCTGGGCATTAGCAGCCCCCTAACTCTTGCTACTGGAGAAGCTTCCTTGTTCCTGGAGACCCTGCAAAGACCTCATCCAGGGCAGCCACCCAAACAAATGTTGCTTCTCTTATTCAACATTAATCTCGGCTAACTTCCATTACTGTCGGACTAATAACAAGGGTAGGTACGACTAAGCAAGATGACAGCACAAGAAAAAAAAATACAGTTTGGTTTGGATGGGAAATGCCTTACATTCAGAAGACACTGCAGGACCTGGCTCATATGTACTTGCATGAAGCGAGATAATATATGTGCCATTGGATTTTGAGAATGTTGGTCCCGCAAGACAGGGAGCAGAATGTAAGTCAGTATGGAGAGAACTTATTAACGTGGGAACACAGAGCTGTGACTCAGGGTTTGATGTCCCTAAAGGGGCCAACCCAGACCCTTTAAGGGCCCCTATAATGTGCACGTTATAAAAGCGTGGACAACAAGAGTCTACAGTAAATGACATGGAAATACCGGAACTTCCTAGGCAGAGAAAATCGAGGAATTGGTGAGAAGGTCCAGGGGAGTAGGCTTTTAGATATGATTTATAACGTGAGATCAGACGTCCTACCTCCAGCCTCTGTTTCTTTGGAGGGCAGAGAAATCACTACTCAAATAAGGCACTCATCCTTCACTGGCGTCTGTGAAGAGCCCAGTGCTGACTCTCCTCGGCAAACCATTGCTGGAAGCAAGCGATGATGGCATGGAACTAGCAATCAATGGAGACGACAGGATTCTCAAAAGGCAGGGTCCCAGTGGTGGCACAAAACTACCAGGGGCAAGGCGGGCATCATTACCATACCGGGCAGCAAGGCCAGGGTGGAGTCACTCTCATTTGACTGACCGGAATCTCTGGCAATATAGATAGTATAGATGGTAGGTAGTAGTGTTCTAGGGTCTGGATGTATGGACAGCTGGCGGGGGTATTACTTGATTTTCGTAAGGAAAAAAGAAAGAAAGAAAGAAAAGAGAGAGCTGGTAAGCAGAAAGCCGATGCTAGCAACCGTAGTGGAAAACATTAGTCCCCCACCAAGTGTCAGGGTCTAAGTCAGCCCATGGGCCCAGAGCCTTGATTAAGGTGGAGGTCAGAAAAACCCAGCCAAGCCTTTCCCAAAAACCCGTGTCTGTTTACCGAGGTACCTGTGCACTGTGGTAAGGAGGATACCTGCATTTGAAAAAAAACTATATTGAAGATGAGTTCTCTGCTTATAAAGGGGCTTCTGAAGTCTAGATAATAATGGAGTTCTGCCTCATTTTAATCTGACAGGAAATCCAATGGTTCTGTGGATCACCCAGGGTTTTTTTTTTTTTTTTTTCCTTTTCTTTCTCCAGGCTCTCAGTATATAGTTGGCAATCACGTACTTGGTGGGTGGCACAATCTTCATATCAGCACAAGTGACAGTATATGGGAAGGCACACATGGAAGCCTATGAAGCTGCTATCTCCTTAGAGTATGAGAAAATAAAAGCAGTACTGATTCTATACTAAGAAAGGAGAGAAGAGTCAGATTACTAAAATCAGAAATGAAAGTGGGGACATTACTATGTGGAGAAATTGGAACCCTCATATATCGCTGGTGGACATACAAAATGGTGCAGCCACCATGTAAAACAATTTGGCGATTCCTCAGTAGGTTAAATATAGAACTACCATGTGACTCATCAATTCCACTCTTACATATACACCCAAAATAACAGAACACAAGGGTTTAAACAAAATCTTGTACAAGAATGTTTATAGAAGCACTATTCACTATTCACAACAGCCAAAAGATGGAAATAATCCCAAATTTCCATCAAATGAAGAATGGATAAACAAATTTGGTATACCCGTACAATGGAATATTATTTGGTCAATTCGAAGGAATGAGGTTCTGATATATGCTACAACACGATAAACCTTCAAGACGTTAGGCTGAGCCAAAGATGCCAGACAAGAAAGACCACATGTTGTTTGATTCCATTTATATGAAATACCCAGAATAGGCAACTCGCAAGAGGCACAAAACAGATTAGTGTTTGCCAGAGCCTGAGAATTGGGGGAATGGAGAGTGACTGCTTAATGGGTGAGGGTTTCCTTTTGGGGTGATGAAAATGTTCTGAAGCTAATTAGTGGTGATTACTGCACAACTTTGTGAAAGTACTAAACACTCCTGAATGATTAAAGTGCTAAATGTTATGTCAACTTTACTGCAATAAAAAAAAAAAAAAGAAAGAGAAACAAGAGAAATATGGAGGGAAGATCCTCTAGATTCAAAGGGACTTAAGAGACATCTCTACCAATCACAATGTATGGTAATTATTTGGTTTCTGACTCCAATAATCAAACTGTTTAAAAAAAAAACTTTTTTTTTTTTTTTTTTTACTGTTGCTTACTATTGCTTAATGGTTTTGAATGGTTTTTAATACAATTGAAGAAACTTTATCACTAACTGGATAGTTAACAATACTAAGAAATTATTTTTAGTCCCAATAGTTTTATTTCCCTTGCCTGTGGAGACATAAATACGTTGCTAAGGCTGATGTCCAAGGGATTACTGCCCATGTTTTCTTTTAGGTGTCTTATAGTTTCAGGCCTCACATTTAGGTCTATAATCCACTTTGAGTTTATTTGTGTGTATGGTGTAAGAAGGTGGTCCAGTTTCATTCTTCTGCGTGTTGCTGACCAGTTTCCTCAGCACCATTTATTGAAGAGATGGTCTTTTCTCTATTGTATATCCTTGCCTCCTTTGTGACAGATTAATCTACCAGATAAGCGTGGGCTTATTTCTAGCCTCTCTATTCTGTTCCAGTGGCCAATGTGTCTATTTTTGTGCCGGTACCATACTGTTTTGATTACTATAGCTTTGTAGCATAGCTGGAAATCCGAGACTGTGACACCTCCCGCTTTGTCCTTTCTCAAGATCGCTGTGGCTGTTCGGGGTCTTTTATGATCCCATACGAATTTTAGGATTATTTGTCCTAGCTCTGTGGGAAATACCATTGGTATTTTGATAGGGATTGCATGGAATCTGTAGATCATTTTGGGTCGTGTGGACATTTAAACAATATTAATTCTTCCAGTCCATGAGCATCATGTATGTTCCCATTTGTTTGTGTCATCTTCAATTTCTTCCACCAATGTCTTATATAGTTTTCAGAGTGTAGGTCTTTCCCCTCCCCGGTTAGATTTGTTCCTACGTATTATTATTGTTGGTGCATCTGTAAATAGGCTTGCTTTCTTAATTTCTCTTCCTCCTTCATCTTTATTAGTGTATAGAAATGCAGCAGATTTCTGTATATCAATCTTGTATCCTGCAACTTTACTGAATTCATTTCTTACTCCTAATAGATTTTTGGGGGAGGCTTTATAGTGTTTTCTGTATATAGTACCATGTCATCCACAAATAGCGTCAGTTGTACAGGCAAACACTATGCAGGTTCCTCAAAAAATTAGAGAAGTAGAAATACCAGTACTATGGTAAATAGCAGCGGTGAGAGTGGACATCCCTGTCTTGTTCCTGACCATAGAGGAAAAGCTCTCAGTTTTCCCCCATTGAGGATGATATTGGTCTTTCACATACGCCCTTTATGATGTTGACGTATGTTCCCTCTATCCCTACTTGGTTGAGGGTTTTTATCAAGAATGAAGGCTGGGGGGCACCTGGGTGGCTCCATCAGTTGAGCATCCAGCTCTTGATTTCAGCTCAGCTCATGATCTCAGGGCCATGAGATTGATCCCCGTGTTGGGCTCATGCTCAATGCGGAGTCTGCTTGCCCCTCTCCCTCTGCTTTACCCCTCCTGTCTCTCTGTCTCTCTCTATCTATCATCTATCATCTATCTATCTATCATCTATCTATCTATCTATCTATCTATCTATCTATCTATCTATCTATCATCCATCTATCATCTATCTATCTAAAATAAATAAAATCTTTTCTAAGAAAAAGAATGGATGCTGTACTTTGTCAAATGCTTTTTCTGCATCTATTGAGAGGATCATATGGTTCCTGTCCTTTCTTTTATTAATGTGGTGTATCATGTCGATTGATTTGTGAATACTGAACCACCCTTGCAACCCAGGGATAAACCCCATTTGATTGTGGTGAATAATTCTTTTAATGCACTGTTAGATCTTAATAGCTAGTACCTTGTTGAGAATTTTTGCATCCATGTTCGTCGGGGATATTGGCCCGTAGTTCTCTTTTTCAGTGGGGTCTTTGTCTGGTTTTGGAATCAAGGTAATGCTGGCCTCGTAGAATGAGTTTGAAAGTTTTCCCCCCATTTCTATTTTTTGGAAGTGTTTGAGAAGAATAGGTATTAACTCCTCTCTAAATGTTTGGTAGAATTCCCCTGGGAAGCCATGTGGTCCTGGACTTTCATTCGTTGGGACATTTTTTATTACGGACTGAATTTCTTTGCTGGCCTGTTCAAGTGATCTAGTTCTTCCTGTTTCAGTTTTGGTAGTTTATATGTTTCTAGGAACTTATCCATTTCTTCCAGATTGCCCAATTTTTTGGCATATAACTTTCCATAATATTCTCTTACAATTGTTTGTATTTCTGTGGTGCTGGTTGTGATCTCTCCTCTCTCATTCGTGATTTTATTCATTTGGGTCCTTTCTGTTTTCTTTTTGATAAGTCTGGCTAGGGGTTTATCAATTTTATTAATTTTTTCAAAGCACCAGCTTCTGGTTTCATTGATCTATTTTACTGTGGGGGTTTTTGTTTGTTTGTTTCTATATCATTTATTTCTGCTCTAATCTTTATTATTTCCCTGCTTCTGCTGGCTTTGGGCTTCATCCTATATTTGTAGGAGCATTATCAACAATAGCCACAGTACGGGGCACCTGGGTGGCTCAGATGGTTAAGCGTCTGCCTTCAGCTCAGGTCATGATCCCAGGGTCCTGGGATCGAGTCCCGCATTGGGCTCCCTGCTCAATGGGGAGCCTGCTTCTCCCTCTGCCTCTCTCTCTCCTCTCTCTCTCTCTGTGTCTCTCATGAACAAATAAATAAAATCTTCAAAAAAAAAACAATAGCCACATTATGGAAAGAGCCCAAATGTCCATTGACTGATGAATGGATAAAGAAGTTGTCACTATATATATATATATATATATATATATATATATATATATATACACACACACACACACATAATGGAATATTACATATATAATATATATACATATCACAAACACACATATATAATGGAATATTATTCAGCCATAAAAAAGAATGAAATCTTGCCATTTGCAATGACGTGGTTGGAGCTAGACAGTATTATGCTAAGCAAAATAAGTTAGTCAGAGAAAGACACATGCCATATGATTTCACTCATATGTGGAATTTAAGAAACATAACAGATGAAAATGGGGGAAAAAAGAGAGGCAAACCACAAAACTTAACTCTCCTCACTACAGAGAACATACTGAGGGTTGCTGGAGAGGGGAGATTGTTGGGGGGATGGGTTAAATGATTGATGGATATTAAGGAGGGCACTGGTTGAGATGAGCACTGGGTGTTGTATGTATGTGGTGAATCACTAAATCCTACATTTGACACTAATCCTACACTGCATGTTAGCTAACTGGAATTTTTTAAAAGATTTTATTTATTTATTTGACAGAGAGAGAGAGCGAGAGCAGGAACACAAGCAGGAGGAGTGGGAGAGGGAGAAGCAGGCTTCCTGCTGAGCAGGGAGCCTGATGTGGGGCTAGATCCCGGGACCCCGGGATCATGACCTGAGCCGAAGGCAGACGCTTAAGGACCGAGCCACCCAGGCGCCCCAGCTAACTGGAATTTACGCATCCCTATGTTCATCGCAACATTATATACAATAGCCAAGATATGGGAGCAACCTAAGTGTCCACTGATAGATGAGTGGATAAAGAAGATATGGTATCATATAAATAAATATATATATATGTATATATAGTATACACACACACACATATGTAATGGAATAAAGAAACGAGATCTTGCCATTTGTGACAACATGGATGAACCTAGAGGATATGATGCTAAGTGAAATAAGTCAGAGAAAGGCAAATACAATATTATTTCACTTATATGTGGAATCAAAAAAACACCAAAACAAATGAACAAACAGAACAAACGGACTGATCAGTATGATCAATACAGAGAACAAACTGGTGGTTGCCAGGAGGGAGGGGTGGGGGAATCTAAGCTTTCATCTCAAAACAAAAAAAGGCTCCTCATGTTAGAAACAGAATAGCGGATTAACCCCAAAGAAATTAGAAGGGAAGAATGAAAAAGACAACTAGACTCTTTTATCAGGAGCACAACTTAGAAGTAGTACTCTTCACTGCCACACCCATCCCATTAGTCAGAACATAGTCACATGGGCACATCAAGTTGCAAGAGACTTGGACATGTAATTTCTTCCTGTGCTGACTTGTGCACAGCTAACCTGCAAGAATGCTACTCTTGGGGCGCCTGGGTGGCTCAGTCGTTAAGTGTCTGCCTTTGGCTCAGGTCATGATCCCAGGGCCCTGGGATCGAGCCCCGCATCAGGCTCCCTGCTCCGCGGGAAGCCTGCTTCTCCCTCTCCCACTCCCCCTGCTTGTGTTCCCTCTCTCGCTGTGTCTCTCTCTCTGTCAAATAAAGAAATAAAATCTTAAAAAAAAAAGAATGCTACTATTTAGAGAAGCAAAAATGATACTAGGCACAATTAAGCCACCGTCACAAACATGTGGAAACACCAGTAAGAAACCCAAGTGAAGATGTTGATTTAAATACATTAGTCTGGAACTCAGGGGAGTAGTCAGGTCTGCAGATAGGATGTGTGAGTCATCAGCATATGGGTGGTATTTGAACTTCAAGACAGAATGACATCATAGGGGAGCATACAGAGAGAAGGCAAAGAGATTCAACACTTAGAGACTGGGCACAGGAGGAGGAGCCAGCCCCCAGGGTGGCGTGGTGCCTTTTGTAAGATAGAAGGAGCTGGAGGAGAAGCAGGTTCAGGGTGGGGGGGACTTCAAAAGTTGAGATGAAAAAAGAGGAAGTAAGGTGCATTTGAGAGATACTTCGAGGTAGTATCAACTATTTTCTCAAATCATTCAAAAGTATTATTTTAATCAACATATAATATATGCTCACCTACACACGTCATTATTCTCCGCTGTTTGGTATTTGGGTTTGAATGCAACTTCCCAGTAATACAAACAATACCATGTTAAAATTCTTCTGTTTTCATATTTTTGTACATGTCTAATTGTTTCCTTAGGATAAAATCTTAGAAGTATAATGGTGGAGTCAAAAGGAATGAGGACTTTTAAAGCCTGTGATATGTTGTACAAAACTGCCCCTCAGAAAGGCTGTTTCAATTTACCACAGCAGTATATGACCCTATTTCCCTTTGCCCTCTCCACAGTGGACAGTATTATTATCCTAAATACGTGTATTTTACCAATTTAGCAAGAGAAACACTGTCTCTGTGTCTTTATTTTATTTTGTGTGATTATTTTGAGATTCAACATTATTTTTTATCATTCGTCTTTCCTCTTTGGTGAAATCACATTCAAATGTGGGTTGCAAGTTTCTATATGTCCATTAGATCAAGCTTGTCCATGGTGCTGCTCATCTTCTGCATATATTACTGTAATTTGCCCATTTTTATAATACGGTCATCTTTTTCTGTATGAGTTCACTCTATATTAAAGATATTAAGCATTTGTCTTGTATTTTGAAAAGTATTTCCCCAATTTGTTATTGGATTTTTGTTTATGGTAGGTTGTACATTTTTATAGTCTCAAATCTATCACTTTGCCTTTATAATTTCTTCACTTGCATTTATGCTTTAAAAAGCCCTACCTACCCCCATTTCAGAGAAATATCCACTCATTTTTTTACGAGTTTTTGTGGTTTCATTTTTATATCTAGTCATTGGCAAAGGAGTATGGGAAGTCATGGACAAATACAGTAGAGAAGCAAGTGAGCATGATATCTTGGAAGAGGAAAAGGGGATCAACAGTGTCGTATCATAGGGGTCCCAGTAAATGGGGCTCATTCATTCACCCAACTGGCCTTTCTTGAGCACCTACTTTCAGATTGCTGTGCTTATTCTCTTTAAGTTCAGAAGGGTATAATCTTTCTCTGGGCCAAATATAAGCAGTCAGACCCACAGGCCATGGAAAAATGCAGAATAGAAGCTGAGACCACCTGGACTGCAGTTCTAGTAGCTCTGACATGCTGATGTTGTTACACGTGCTGAACTCAGGTAGAAAGACCCTGTACAAGGACACACTCCCAAGTACTGAAGGCATGACACTCAGCTCCTCAAAGCATTAAAGCCTCTTAAAGGTAGATCCTATTATTTTCCTAAGGGGTACCTAGACATTAGAACAATGTCACAGTCCCCAAGCACACCACCATTCTTTCTTTTTTAAAACCACAGAAATCATAGAGACCTCCCTTCTCCCTGCGTTTAACACCATCCAAAGAAGGAATTGATAATTTCAGATCACTGTCCACTTTTTCCAAGAGAAGGTTAAGGCTAAAGCCATCATGTTTTACATATCCAGGCACCTTAAAAGCCCAGCCTCCCTGCCCCCCTACCCCCACAGACTATTCCTCATCCCCCAGACTCTGATCTACATAAGGCTCTGTGTATCCAGCCCCTAATGTGGCTTAAACTTCCACTGCCCCCTGCACATGTATGTGCTGGGGAGTTTTGGGGGTCTTCCAGCAGCAACACCTTCCATTCTCACCCTTCATCATGCCCTTTACCTTCTTGTGCTAACTGAAACCTGCCTCTAGGCCCTGATGGCATTTTGCCCCCTGCAGCCCTCTCAGGCAGGTGCTGATTCCTCCCTCACAATACTCACACCCTGCAGATGGAATTGGTGCCTTCCTCATTCCCTTTTAGCCCCTACCCTCTGACTAGAGGCCCCATGATTCTCCTTATATCAGACAAATTAGATTTTAAAACAAAGACTGTAATAAGAGATGAGGAAGGACACTATATCCTACTGAAAGGGTCTATCCAACAAGAAGATCTAACAATTGTAAATATCTATGCCCCTAACATGGGAGCAGCCAATTATATAAGGCAATTAATAATAAAAGCAAAGAAACACATTGACAAAAATACAATAATAGTGGGGGACTTTAACACCCCCCTCACTGAAATGGACAGATCATGTAAGCAAAAGATCAACAAGGAAATAAAGACTTTAAATGACACACTGGACCAAATGGACTTCACAGACATATTCAGAACATTCCATCCCAAAGCAACGGAATACACACTCTTCTCTAGTGCCCATGGAACATTCTCCAGAATAGATCACATCCTAGGTCACAAATCAGGTCTCAACTGCTACCAAAAGACTGGGATTATTCCCTGCATATCTTCAGACCACAATGCTTTGAAACTAGAATTCAATCACAAGAGGAAAGTTGGAAAGAACTCAAATACATGGAGGCTAAAGAGCATCCTACTAAAGAATGAATGGGTCAACCAGGAAATTAAAGAAGAATTAAAAAAATTCATGGAAACCAACGAAAATGAAAACACAACTGTTCAAAATCTTTGGGATACAGCAAAGGCAGTCCTGAGAGGAAAGTATATAGCAATACACGCCTTTCCCGAGAAAGAAGAAAGGTCTCAAATACACAACCTAACCCTACACCTAAAGGAGCTGGAGAAAGAACAGCAAATAAAGCCTCAACCCAGCAGGAGAAGAGAAATCATAAAGATTAGAGCAGAAATCAATGAACTAGAAACCAAAAGAACAGTAGAACAGATCAACGAAACTAGGAGCTGGTTCTTTGAAAGAATTAACAACATTGATAAACCCCTGGCCAGACTTATCAAAAAGAAAAGAGAAAGGACCCAAGTCAACAAAATCATGAATGAAAGAGGAGAGATCACAACCAACACCAAAGAAATACAAACAATTCTAAGAACATATTATGTGCAACTCTATGCCAGCAAATTAGATAACCTGGAAGAAATGGATGCATTCCTAGAGATGTATCAACTACCAAAACTGAACCAGGAAGAAATAGAAAACCTGAACAAACCTATAACCACTAAGGAAATTGAAGCAGTCATCAAAAATCTCCCAACAAACAAAAGCCCAGGGCCAGATGGCTTCCCAGGGGAATTCTACCAAACATTTAAAGAAGAACTAATACCTATTCTCCTGAAACTGTTCCAAAAAATAGAAATGGAAGGAAAACTTCCAAACTCATTTTATGAGGCCAGCATTACCTTGATCCCAAAACCAGACAAAGACCCCATCAAAAAGGAGAATTACAGACCAATATCCTTGATGAACATGGATGCAAAAATTCTCACCAAAATACTAGCCAATAGGATCCAACAGTACATTAAAAGGATTATTCACCATGACCAAGTGGGATTTATCCCTGGGCTGCAAGGTTGGTTCAACATCCACAAATCAATCAACGTGATACATTACATTAACAAAAGAAAGAACAAGAATCATATGATTCTCTCAATAGATGCAGAAAAAGCATTTGACAAAATACAGCCTACTTTCTTGATCAAAACTCTTCAGAGTATAGGGATAGAGGGTACATACCTCAATATCATAAAAGCCATCTATGAAAAACCTACAGCAAATATCATTCTCAATGGGGAAAAGCTGAGAGCTTTCCCCCTAAGGTCAGGAACGCGGCAGGGATGTCCACCATCACCACTGCTATTCAACATAGTATTAGAAGTCCTAGCCACAGCAATCAGACAACAAAAAGAAATCAAAGGCATCCAAATCAGCAAAGAGGAAGTCAAACTCTCACTCTTTGCAGATGATATGATACTCTATGTGGAAAAGCCAAAAGACTCCACCCCAAAACTGCTAGAACTCATACAGGAATTCAGTAAAGTGGCAGGATATAAAATCAATGCACAGAAATCAGTGGCCTTCCTATACACCAACAACAAGACAGAAGAGAGACAAATTAAGGAGTCGATCCCATTTACAATTGCACCCAAAACCATAAGATACCTAGGAATAAATTTAACCAAAGAGGCAAAGGATCTGTACTCAGAAAACTATAAAATACTCATGAAAGAAATTGAGGAAGACACAAAGAAATGGAAAAACGTTCCATGCTCATGGATTGGAAGAACAAACATTGTGAAGATGTCGATGCTACCTAGAGCAATCTACACATTCAATACAATCCCCATCAAAATACCAACCACTTTTTTCAAAGAAATGGAACAAATAATCCTAAAACTTGTATGGAACCAGAAGAGACCCCGAATGGCCAGAGGAATGTTGGAAAAGAAAAGCAAAGCTGGCGGCATCACAATTCCAGACTTCCAGCTCTATTACAAAGCTGTCATCATCAAGACAGTATGGTACTGGCACAAAAACAGACACATAGATCAATGAAACAGAATCGAGAGCCCAGAAATGGACCCTCAACTCTATGGTCAACTCATCTTTGACAAAGCAGGAAAGAATGTCCAATGGAAAAAAGACAGTCTCTTCAACAAATGGTGTTGGGAAAATTGGACAGCCACATGCAGAAGAATGAAACTGGACCATTTCCTTACACCACACACAAAAATAGACTCCAAATGGTTGAAAGACCTAAACGTGAGACAGGAGTCCATCAAAATCCTAAAGGAGAACACAGGCAGCAACCTGTTCGACCTCAGCCGTAGCAACTTCTTCCTAGAAACATCGCCAAAGGCAAGGGAAGCAAGGGCAAAAATGAACTATTGGGATTTCATCAAGATAAAAAGCTTTTGCACAGCAAAAGAAACAGTCCACAAAACCAAAAGACAACCGACAGAATGGGAGAAAATATTTGCAAATGACATATCAGATAAAGGGCTAGTATCCAAAATCTCTAAAGAACTTATCAAACTCAACACCCAAAGAACAAATAATCCAATCAAGAAATGGGCAGAAGACATGAACAGACATTTTTCCAAAGAAGACATCCAAATGGCCAACAGACACATGAAAAAGTGCTCAACATCGCTCGGCATCAGGGAAATCCAAATCAAAACCTCAATGAGATACCACCTCACACCAGTCAGAATGGCTAAAATTAACAAGTCAGGGAACGACAGATGTTGGCGGGGATGCGGAGAAAGGGGAACCCTCCTCCACTGTTGGTGGGAATGCAAGCTGGTGCAGCCACTGTGGAAAACTGTATGGAGGTTCCTCAAAAAGTTGAAATTAGAGCTACCATACGATCCAGCAATTGCACTACTGGGCATTTATCCCAAAGATACAAATGTAGGGATCCGAAGGGGTACGTGCACCCCAATGTTTATAGCAGCAATGTCCACAATAGCCAAACTGTGGAAAGAGCCAAGATGCCCATCGACAGATGAATGGATAAAGAAGATGTGGTATATATACACAATGGCATATTATGCAGCCATCAAAAGGAATGAGTTCTTGCCATTTGCAACGACGTGGATGGAACTGGAGGGTGTTACGCCGAGTGAAATAAGTCAATCAGAGAAAGACATGTATCATATGACCTCACTGATATGAGGAATTCTTCATCTCAGGAAACAAACTGAGGGTTGCTGCAGTGGTGGGGGGTGGGAGGGATGGGGTGGCTGGGTGATAGACATTGGGGAGGGTATGTGCTATGGTGAGCGCTGTGAATTGTGCAAGACTGTTGAATCACAGATCTGTACCTCTGAAACAAATAATGCAATATATGTTAAGAAAAAAAAAAGAAGATAGCAGGAGGGGAAGAATGAAGGGGAGTAAATCGGAGGGGGAGACGAACCTTGAGAGATGATGGACTCTGAAAAACAAACTGAGGGTTCTAGAGGGGAGGGGGGTGGGGGGATGGGTTAGCCTGGTGATGGGTATTCAAGAAGGCACGTTCTGCGTGGAGCACTGGGTGTTATGCACAAACAATGAATCATGGAACACTACATCAAAAACTAATGATGTAATGTATGGTGATTAACATAACAATAAATTTTTTTTTTTAAAAAGCCAAGGGAACATGGGATATCTACCCTGGAGGAAAAGATGCAGGCAGGTAAGGTAGCCACTTGGGTATGGCTCAAAAAAGGAGAGCTGGACTTTAGCTTCTACTGCTGACAGAATGACAGACCTCTCATCATACACCACTCTAAAACAGGATCAAGGAGATGAAGTGACTGTTCTCTCCACTGGAGAACTGGCAGCCTAGACTGCACCACTGAGAGAAGAGAATCCACCCTAGGCCCCACCATTGCCGCAACCCTCTCCCCAAGAAGGAGCTGGAATCTACATAGCAGGGTATGAGGAGGGAACTGTGCAAAACCAGGGAGCCCCAAAGTGTGTATAGGGGTTCCTCATGAGTCCCTGGCCCATGGCAGAGCTGCACGTGCAAGAGGGCAGTGGACACCAGGCCGAGAAGCTATGCCTGCTGAGGGGTTGAGAGAAGAACAGGAATACCTGAGGCACAGCTACAGCAGAAGATCTACCTGGACTCTTCATCAAACCTAGACATCTAGATAAGACACCAGAAAGGTCACACATCAGGAATGAGGACCATGACCAGGAGAAAAGGACTATTCTAGACCTGCCCAAACAAAGCCTAAAACTACACTTTGGCAAGAGGCAGGGGTAAGACAGATTATGGAGAGTGAGTCCTGACAAGTAAGAGAGACCCTCCATCAGGTCAGCCCCCCCGTTTTGTCCTTCACGTCACCCCTCTTTATGCCTCCCTGAGGACCAATGTGCAAGCATTCTGGACGTTTCTGTGGGCACGGACCCAGTGATCCAGAGCCACGTCCAGAATTGCCATGAGGCGCTGCAGATGAGGGACCGCCCTGGGCTTGAGATGCTGCTGGAGGAAGAGCAGGCCGACCTATTTGCTCCATGCCCCCAGCAGGCCCCTGCCCTGGTGCTGGTGGGCTGGGGCATGTGTGTATTTATTTATTCATGTTCCTGCAGCCCCGGGTCTGACTGACAAGGAGACCACCCAGGTGGGGGGCTCCAGTTTCAGGGTCAGGGCCCGAATCCTCCCAGAGGGAAGCTGCACTGGGAGGGAAGGCCTCAGGGAATGCATGGGGAAGCAGCCGGGTCACGCGGGGGAAAGAGCCCCTGAAGGGGGCAGGGGTACACGCCTCTCTCAAAGCTCCTGGCCCGGTGGGAGCACAGGGTGCTCCAGGAGGAGGTAGCCTGGCCAACAGGTAGAGAGGCCCATGAGGCCTTTGGGAGGGCCTGGAAGGGGCAAGACAGGGAGCAGGTCAGGGAAGAGTCAAGCCACCTCCCGGGAAGGGCAAAGACTCCTGGCACCTGGGGCCCTGGGCTCTGACTGTGGCAAAGTCCCTGCTGCTGCACATCTCTAGGCAACCCCCCACAGGGGAGGGGGGGTCGATGGGGCTGCCAAGGCCAGAAGGGCCTGGAGGGAAAGAAGGAGCCAAGGACAGGGGGAGTGACTGAGAGGCAAGCACCATCCCGGCCGCCCTGCCGGTGGCCTCCATGGTGACTCAGGGCCCCATGTAGTTGCCTGTAGGGATGCAACTGCCTTCCGCCTCTGCGGGACACACCTGCTCAGAGGAGGGGTCAAGGACACATCCTGGGCGGGGGGATCTGCTTCTTTCACTTCTGACCCAGAGGGGGACCCAGGCCCAGGGCATCCCTCTCGCAGAGATGGGCACTGGGAGGTCCTGGAAGGGGTGTGTGGGGCGGGGGGGCATCCGTGGGGTCTGTTGCTACCCTGTTCACTCACATCTCCAGGTGGCTGTTCTATTCAGTCAGGCCAGCCCTTGTGCCAGAAGCTGAGCACAAAGAAATGGCTAATGCTCTGTGCTCCAGGACTCCACTGTCTCTCAGAGGAGAGGCAAGGGAGGGTTTTGCCATCACCATAAAGGTCTAAAGGGGTTGGGACAGACTGGGCCCAATTAACTCTCAAAATTCCTTCCACTGAGGAAAAACTACTGGGAGCAGAATACCAATCAAGCAAGATAGGGAATGGTAGGGTCAAACAAAAGAGGTCCAGATAAAAGTGAGGGAGAACAAATTGAGATGATCACAGAAAGTAAGTGAACATATTTTTTACAGTTCTCAAAATCAACAGAAGAGGGTGCTCTTTATATGTGAAATTAGAAAATCTGTATTTTTTTTTTTTTTTTTTTAACCTTCCTCTACAATTGCAAGAAAACTAATTTGGGGTGAAAATGAGTAACAGAAAAAGATCAAAGGCAAATCTCACACAAGGTTATTAGAATAAAACAGAGAATACAGAACATCCCTCTAGACATTGAAAGCAACCTGGAAAGAAATGTGCACAAAACAGATGCAACTACAATCCTTCATTGTAAAGCAAGTTAAGGCATTAAGAAAATGATTCAAGACATGAAAGAACAACATAAATCAGAATGGAAAAACTCAGAAATAAGATGATAGACTCAGGAAAGAATTAGAAATAAAAGATTTTTTTAAGATTTTATTTATTTATTTGACAGAGAGAGACACAGCGAGAGAGGGAACACAAGCAGGGGGAGTCGGAGAGGGAGGAGCAGGCTTCCCGCCGAGCGGGGAGCCCGATGCGGGGCTCGATCCCAGGACCCCGGGACCATGACCTGAGCCGAAGGCAGACGCCCAATGACTGAGCCACCCAGTCGTCCCAAAATAAAAGATCTTTTAAATTCCTTTAAATTTCAAAACTGAAGACTAAAGTAAAAGGAACTGAAGAATGCATGAATGCCACGTATAATGCCTTAAGAGAACTAGAAGGCAATATGGGAATTTTTTAAAGAGGAAAGATGCATAAAAATATGTAGAGTATTTGAAAGAAAATGACAAACTCAGGAGACAAGCAAGAAAAAAATCTAATATACATATAATAGGAGTCCACAAAAATTAAAAACCAAAGAAAAGGAAAAGAAAAAATACTAAAATGCATAAATCAAGAAAACTTTCCTGGCACAAAACCAGATTCAAAATTACAAATTGACAGATTTCACCAGGTGCCCATGAAAATCACCCCAAAACAAGCAAAATTGAAACATATTCTAGTAAAATTATGGGATTAAAGAAAGAAAATTTCTTTGGATTTCTAGGCAAAAAGAATAAGTATATAATGGAAAGAAAACAAGACTCTCTCCAAAATTTCAACAGTGATGCTTTCCACCAGAAGAAAATTTAAGATACTCATCAAGGGAAAATAGTGTGAGCCAAGAATTTTATACCCAACCAAGCTCCCAAGCTCACTTTCAAGTATAAACACAGCAAATTCTCACCAACGTGAAAACTTGGAGAATGGTGTGTTGCCAGGACTCCTTTCTTACAAATCTATTACGGAATGAACTTCAGACAACCAAAATAAATGAAGGGACACCAGTAAAGGCTGGTGGCAAGGATTAAATATGTATTTGCATGTAGAATAATGCATAAATAAGGGACATGGGAAGGAAGGGGAGTACAAAGGAGTGAGGACAGTGGAAAAAGTGTATGCACAATTTTTAAAACTCTTTTCTTAGGGCGCCTGAGTAGCTCAGTTGGTTGGGCATCTGCCTTCGGCTCAGGTCATGATCCCAGTGTCCTGGGATCCAGCCCCCAGTTGGGCACCCTGCTCAGCGGGGAGCCTGCTTCTCTTTCTGCCCCTCTCCCCCACTCATGCTCTCTCTCTGTGTGTCCGAAATAAATAAATAAAATCTTAAAAAAAAACTCTTTTCTGTAATCATGGTGATGAAAGAGCTGGTCTTGTTATACTAAACATGTTCTTTTATCAGTAGTTTATTTATTTAGTATTTAGTGTTAATTATTTAGTATTATTATTTATTTATTATATAAAATTATAACACCAAAATATTGTTTTTGCAATTTATAATTATGTGCTGGTATAAAAATTAGTTCTATTAAATTTTATTAATAATAAAGTATTTTTAAGTAAAAATGGTCTACATTTTGCTATGTCTAACTGCACATTTTTTCCTATTTCTTAAAAAATTATTTTATTGCAGTAAGAGCACTGAAATCTACCCTATTAACAAATGTTTAAGTGTACAATAGATTACAGTTGACTATAAATACAATGTTGTGCAGCAAATCTCTAGAGCTTACTCATCTTTCTTAACTGAAACTTTATGTCTGTTGATTAGCAATTCTCCCATTTCTTCAACCCCTCAGCCCCTGGTAACCAGCATTCCTCTCTTTGCTTCTGTGAGTTTGACTATTTTAAATACCTCATATAAGTGGAATCATGCAGTAAATGTATGTCCTTCTGTGACTGGCTCATTTCACTGAGCATAATGTCTTCTAGGTTCATCCCTGCTGTCACATAGTGCAGAATTTCTTTTTTTTTTTTCTTTGAGGCTAAAGAATATTCCATTGTATGGATGGACCACATGTTCTTTATCTAGTCATCTGTCAATGAACATTTAGGTTGTCTCCACCTCTATGCTACTGTGAATAATGCTGCAATGAATATGGGAGTACAGAGATCTCTTCCAGATCCTAATTTCAGTTCTTTTGGACAAATACCCAAAAGTGGAGTTGCTGGATCATATGGTAGTTCTATTTTTAATTTTTTGAGGAGACTCTGTATTATTTTCCACAGTGGCTGCATCATTTTCCATTGCACCAACAGTGGGGAAGGGTTCAGTTTCTCCACATCCTCACCAACACTTGTTATCTATTTTGTTTGTTTGTTTTGGGTATCAACCATCCTGACAGGTATGAGATGAATATGTGAATATGTGACCTTACATAGCAAAAAGGACTTTGCATATTGATTTAGTTAAGGGTCTTTAGATGGGGAGATTATTCTGGAGTATCCAGGTATACCCAATCTAATCACATGGGTCTTTAAATGGAGAAGAAGGAGGCAGAAAACTCAGAGTTAGAGAAGGAGATGTGATCACAAAAGCAGAGGTTAGAGTGATGAGGCCATAAGCCAAGGAATGCAGCTGGCCTTCAGATGCCGAAAAAGATGAGAAACAGATTCTCCCCTAGAGCCTCCAGAAGGAAAACAGCCCGGCCCACACCTTGACTTTAGCGCAGGGAGACCCATTTCATATTTCTGGCCTCCAGAATTATAAGACATTTGTGTTGTTTGAACACACTACATCTGTGGTCATTTGTTACAGAAGTAACGGGAAGTGAATACAGGGTCTGTCTAGAGAAGTGTATATTTGTCTTCTATTTATCTCTAGATCTGTTAGATTATCAACTGCCTGAGGGGAGGGACTGAATTGGTCTTCTTGGTCTCTCCCTGGCATCTGGTAGAGTGCCTTACACATTACCCACGTTTAATCAAGTTCTGAGAATATTCTAATTAAGAAGCATGGAGAAGATTGCATTAAAATAAAGTAACAGATATCAGTGAGAAACATTCTTCTATTTTCCCAAGATTTGTTTTATTATTATTATTATTATTAACTGTCTTGTGAAGTATCCTATTGTATCATTATTTAAATTTGATAATGAGATTTAATTTCCTTTGTGTTCATCTTACATCCTCAATGGGTTAACCAACCCATTGGGGAAGAAATTTTTGCCTAGATTTCTCAGCACTCTGGCAGTACATCTACATCTTGCTCAGTAGGCCTCTCTATCAGTTTGCTAGCACCGTTGCAACAAATCACTAAGCTGGTGACTGAAACAGAAATATCTTGTCTCACAGTTCTGGAGGCCAGAAGTGGGAGATCAAGTTGTTACAGGGTTGGTTCTTTCAAGGGATAGTGAAGGATGGATCTGTTCCAGGCCTGTCTCCTTGGCTCGTAGATGACCATCTTCTCCCTGTGTCTTCACATTGTCTTCCATCTGTGCATGTCCATGGCTATGTCCAAATGTCCCCTTTTTGTAAGGACACCAGTCATATTGGATTAAGACCCACTCTAATTACCTCATCTTAACTAATTACATCTGCAATGGCCCTATTTCCAAATGAGATCACATTCTTTTTTTTTAAGATTTATTTATTCATTTGAAAGTGGGGAGGGGCAGAGGGAAAGAGTCTTCAAGCAGACTCCCTGCTGACCACAGAGCCTGATGTAGGGGGCTAGATCTCACAACCCATGAGATCATGACCTGAAGCAAAACCAAGAGTCAGACACTTAGCCAACTGAGCCACCCAGGCACTCCAATATCACATTGTGAGGTACTGGGTATTAAGACTCCAACATATCTTTTGGAGGGAAACACAATTCAACCTACAGCAGTCCCCAAACACCCACTAATTGTAATCATCCCACATTGGTAGTATGATGACATAATTATTGCCTCCCACATTGCAAATCAAGTTCGATTCCCAAACAATTCCTTTTCCGGGACTCGGATCATGTCAAGGAAAAAAAGGGGTCCTCACCAAATCTCCTCTCCAAGCCAGAGGTTGGGCATTGTGCAGGGGCTCAAAGAATGACTGGCAAATAAGAGAATTAAGTCTACTGTTTTTGAACAGTAGTGACAGGACACCCAAGGTCACTGATGGGCTGGGATGTGAAAAGTTTACCAGAATGTTGAGCCCTGAGATGAGCAACAATGACCTGGGTGCAAGAAGAGGCCACAGGGCAAATGCAATGAGGCAGAGCCCAGGGCCTTCTAGCCTGGAGTTAGAGAGAGGCCATGCTGGACGTGGGAAGGCTGTGCTGGGGAATGCAGGGTCACAAACACCTTTGAGAACTAGATGGATTCTATGGGTCATAACCTGGAAAAAGGAACATAGACACAGACGGTAGCCTCCTCGAAGGGCATTCACAGTCACCCTGGCACCATTCATGGCCTCAATTTGAGCATGACTCGCTCCTGACATCAACATCAGCAAAACCGAGCTGAGGGATGGAAGAGAAAGGAAATTTTATGCTTTTCCTACGATGATACATTGTCATTGTAATAGGTCCTGAGGAAAAAGCAAAGCAAAAATAATCAATTATTATATTTATTAAAAGAATTTTATTATTTTATTTCAAAGTTTAGGAGAGCTTCGGTTGTTGTTTATTTTTTTTTTTAAAGAAAAGTTAGTACACAATATGATCGTTCCTCAAAATATTAAACATAGAATGACCATACAAACTAGCAATTCCACTTCTGGGTATCCACTCAAAGGATTTGAAAGCAGGGTCTCAAGGAGATAGAGTTGAACCTTGAACAATGTGGGGGTTAGGAGCACTGACCCCTGGCACTGTCAAAAATCCATGTATAATAATTCTTCACTCCCCCAAAACTTAACTACTAGCAGCATACTCTTGACCAGAAACCTTTCCAGGAACATAAACAGTCAATTAACACATATCTTGTATGTTATGTGTGTTATATACTGTATTCTTAACATAAAATAAGCTAAAGAAAAGAGAATATTAATCAGAAAATTGTAATGAAGAGAAAATACATTTACAGTGCTGTATTTACTATAAGTGGACAGTGTAGTTCAAACCCTTATTTGTACACCCATTTTCTTAGCAGCATTAATCACAATAACTAACACATGGAAGAAACCCAAGTGTCCACTGATGGATGAGTGGACAAATAAAATGTGGTCTATCCATACAATGAAATATTATTTAACTTTAAAAAGAAAGGAAATTCTGACACATGCTATAACATGGATGAATCTCGAGGACATTATGCTAAGTAAAATAACCCAAACAGAAAAGGAGAAATAGTATACATTTCCAGTTCTACGAGGTCCTTAGAGTCATTAAATTCATAAAGACAGAAAGTAGGATTGTGGTTGCTAGGGGCTGGGGGTGGGGGAGGGGGGTTGTTGTTTAGTGAAGACAGGGTTTCAGTTTTACAAGTTTGACAAGTTTGGCAGTTTTGAAAAAGTTTTGTAAATTGGTTACACAACAGTGTGAATATACTTAAACTACTGAACTGTATATTTAAAATGACTAAAATGGTAAATTTTATGTTATATGTATTTTACCACTATGAAAAATGTTTTGAAAAAGACAAAAGCTAAGGATGCTTGGGTGGCTCAGTGGGTTAAGCGTCTGCCTTCAGCTCAGGTCGTGATCCCAGGGTCCTGGGATTGAGCCTTGTGTTGGGGGAGAGGGGGTCCCTGTTCAGCGGGGAGGGGGAGTCTGCTTCTTCCTCTCCCTCTGCCTCTCTCTCTCTCAAATAAATAAATAAAATCTTTGTGTGTGGTGTTAGAGAATGGTCGAGTTTCATTCTTCTGCATGTGGCTGTCCAATTTTCCCAGCACCATTTACTGAAGAGACTTTTTTTCCATTGCATATTTTTTCCTGCTTTGTCGAAGGTTATTTGACCATAGAGTTGAGAGTCCATATCTGGGCTCCCTATTATGTTCCATTGGTCTATATGTCTGTTTTTGTGTCAGTACCATGCTGTCTTGGTGATCACTGCTTTGTAATATAGCTTGAAATCAGGCAACGTGATGCCCCCAGCTTCGTTTTTCTGTTTCAACATTTCCTTGGCAATTCGGGGTCTTTTCTGATTCCATACAAATTTTAGGATTGTTTGTTCCAGCACTTTGAAAAATGTCATTGGAATTTTGATCCGGATGGCGTTGAAGGTGTAGATTGCTCTGGGTAGCATAGATATTTTAACAATGTTTATTCTTCCGATCCATGAGCATGGAATGTTTTTCCATCTTTTTGTGTCTTCTTCAATTTCTTTCATGAGTGTTCTGTAGTTCCTAGAGTATAGATCCTTTACCTCTTTGGTTAGGTTTATTCTGAGGTATCTTATGGTTTTTGGTGCTATTGTAAATGGAATCGTTTCTTTAATTTCTCTTTCTACAGTTGCATTGTTAGTGTATAAGAAAGCAACTGATTTCTGTGCATTGATTTTGTATCCTGCCATATCACTGAATTGCTGTATGAGTTCTAGTAATTTGGGAGTGGAGTCTTTTGGGTTTTCCACATAAAGTATCATGTCATCTGCGAAAAGAGAGAATTTGGCTTCTTTGCCATTTTGAATACTTTTTATTTCTTTTTGTTGTCTGATTGCTGTTGCTAGGACTTCTAGTACTGTGTTGAACAATAGTGGTGAGAGTGGGCATCCTTGACGTGTTCCTGATCTTAAGGGAAAGGCTCTCAGCTTTTCCCCATTGAGGATGATATTCGCTATGGGTTTTTCATAGATGGATTTTATGAATTTGAGGAATGTTCCCTTTATCCCTATACTCTAAAGAGTTTTAATCAGGAAGGGATGCTGTATTTTGTCAAATGCTTTTTCTGCATCAATTGAGAGGACCATATGGTTCTTTTCTCTCCTCTTATTAATGTGTTCTATCACACTGATTGATTTGTGAATGTTGCATTTATCCCCTTGCATCACGGGGATAAATCCCACTTGGTCGTGGTGGATGATCCTTTTAACGTATTGTTGGATCCTATTAGCTAGGATTTTGTTGAGGCTTTTGGAATCCATATTCATCAGGGATCGGTCTGAAATTCTCCTTTTTGATGGGGTCTTTACCTGGTTTGGGGATTAAGGTAATGCTGGCCTCGACCATTCTCTAACACCATACACAAAGATAAAATCAAAATGGATGGGAGACCTCAATGTGAGACAAGAATCCATCAAAATCCTACAGGAGAACATAGGCAGTAACCTCTTTGACATCGGCCACAGCAACTTCTTTCAAGATACATCTCCGAAGGCCAGTGAAACAAAATCAAAAATGAACTTTTGGGACTTCATCAAGATAAAAAGATTCTGCACAGCAAAGGAAACAGCCGACAAAACAAAGAGGCAACCCACAGAATGGGAGAAGATATTTGCAAATGACTCTACAGATAAAGGGCTGGTATCCAAGATCTATAAAGAATTTCTCAAACTCAACACCCAAAAAGCAAATAATCAAGTCAAAAAATGGGCAGAAGACATGAACAGACTCTTCTCCAAAGAAGACATACAAATGGCTAACAGACACATGAAAAATGTTCATCATCATTAACCATCAGGGAAATTCAAATCAATGGTATGGAGATACCACCTTACACCAGTTAGAATGGCAAAAATTGACAAGGCAAGAAACAACAAATGTTGGCAAGGATGTGGGGAAAGGGGAACCCTCTTACACTGTTGGTGGGAATGCTAGTTGGTATAGCCACTTTGGAAAACAATGTGGAGGTGCCTCAAAAAATTAAAAATAGAGCTACCCTATGACCCAACAATTGCACTCCTGGGTATTTACCCCAAAGACACAGATGTAGTGAAAAGAAGGGCCATATGCAACCCAATGTTCTTAGGAACAATGTCCACAATAGCCGAACTGTGGAAAGAGCCGAGATGCCCTTCAACAGATGAATGGATAAAGAAGATGTGGTCTATATATACAATGGAATATGACTCAGCCATCAGAAAGGATGAATACCCAACTTTTACATCCACATGGATGGGACTGGAGGAGATTATGCTCAGTGAAATAAGTCAAGCAGAGAAAGTCAATTATCATATGGTTTCACTTATTTGTGGAACATAAGGTATAGCATGGAGGACATTAGGAGAAGGAAGGGAAAAATGAAGGGGGGGAGATCAGAGGGAGAGATGAACCATGAGAGAGTATGGACTGTGAGAAACAAACTGAGGGTTTTAGAGGCGAGGGGGTGGTGGGATGGGTTAGCCCAGTGATGGGTATTAAGGAGGGTACATACTGCATGGAGCACTGGGTGTTATATGAAAACAATGAACCGTGGATCGCTACATCAAAGACTAATGATGTATTGTATGGTGACTAACATAACATAATAAAATAAAATTTAGAAATAAAAAAATAAAGTAGGCCATTGAAAAAATTAAAAAATAAATAAAATCTTTTTTTATAAAAAGACAAAAGCTAGCTAAGCATTTTAATTTCAGTACATTGATACAGTACATGTTACAAGGACAAGCAATTTCAACCACATAAATTTGAGAAACACTGAAGCTGCTGACAGCTAGTTAGAACCACTTGTGCCCATATTTCTGGTCTGCAGTCCATCTAGGAGGCAAGTGTCTCAATATCCAGTGGTGTCCTATGGAGGCAGTGGCAGCAGGGCCCGCAGGACCACAGCCGGCATCCTGAAACCATGGGAGGAAAGTCCAAGACACGGGGAAGGAGCCTCAAGAAATAGCTCCACCATTGCTGTTTTATGGACAGTGACATCACTGACCCGCTAGAAGTCTACTAAGCAAATATAGTCCTTGGCAATTACTGAAAGAAGAGTCTTTTCTTCTAATGTACCCAGAATGCTTAGCCTGAGTAGCCTGACCTGATGTGGCCTGCTGAGGCTGCAGTGTGTGGACTGGGAACCTCTAGGGACCAGCTCCGTTAGCAGCGTGGGCTCACACACACACAGTCAACTCCCACCCCACCCCCACGCCCGCCCCGCTGGTGTGTGGTTGCATGGACTCCTCCCTCCTCTGTGCTGAGTAAAAATACATATACACATGTAGAATGCAAAACATTTTTGTCTTTGGATTGATTCAGTCTAGATTGGAAACATTGAGGCTTAAGATCAGCAGGAACATTGCTCTTTCTTTTCCAGTCTCTGAAGAAGCAGGAATGTAAATTAAGTTATACCAGTTGGCCACAAAGTTGAGTTCTAAAGTTTATCTAACTGAAAGCCTATTTAATTTTAGCACAGAGACACATTCATCCATTCAATAATCACTTCTGGAGCACCTACACCATGCCAATGACTGGGCTGGGAGCTGAAATTACCACACACTCTCAGCACAGCACACGCAAACCAGTGCCCAGTGGAGGACATGCTGAAACATGTACTTGCAAATCAGGAGATGTGTCCTGCTCAGATCCAAGATGAGGGATACCAGGGGACTATAGAAGGCGATGGCAAGGGCACCTCCCCTTACGTAGCCAATAGGGAAGTCTTCCAGGGGGAATTTTAAGCAGGAAAAAGGTAGGCGTTAGCCAGGCCAGGGAGGTGGGAATACAAGGCAGGGAGAAGCACTCACAGGTAAAAAGGAGCACAGTGAGTTAAAGGTGGGGATTCCAAACTGTTTCTGTAAAGGGCCCAAGGGTAAATATTTTTACCTCTGTGGGCTCAACTCTGCCAGAAGTGAATTGGCATGGCCGTGTACCAGTACAACTTTATTTATGGGCACCAACTTTTGGATTTCATATATGTTCACATGTAACAAGGTGTTATTCTTCCTTTCATTTTTCCCAACCATTTAAAAATATTAAAACCAGTCTTAACTTGCCAGTCACGCAAAAACAGGCAATGGGTCAGATTTGAGAAAAAAAACAGAAATGGTACATACAATGCACATCGTTCTGCACCCTGCTTCTTTCACATATCTACACAGTTTGGAATCCTTTCCACACCCGTGTAGAAGTAGCCTCAATCTTTTTGTACATTGCATGGTAATCCAATATGTAGATATGCCTCAATTATTTAATCTCCTATTGTGGACATTTAGTTGGTACCAATCTCATGCTATTACGAACTATGCTGCAGTGAAGATCTTATATATACTTCTTTCACCCATGAGAGTGTTTATCTATAGAATAAATATTCCTACTAGTACAACGATTTGATCAAAAGCTTTGTGCATTTGGATTTTCAGTGGATATTGCCAACTTGCTCTCAATAGGCGTGGTACTAATTTCTACTCCAGCCTTAGCCCTGTGTGTGAGCCTATGGTACCAACTCCAGAGCTCTTCTTCTGCTCTCTGGGTAGCTGTTAACCACAACTTAGATTTATCCTTGCTGTGTTGGCTCTCTTCTTCTGGCTCAATATTTTTAAAGTATTTATTTGGCTATGGTGAGTGCTGTGAATTGTGTAAGACTGATGAATCACAGACCTATACATCTGAAACATATATATGTTTCAAATAATATATGTTCAAAAAAAAGAAGAAGAAGGAGAAGATAGTAGGAAGGGAAAAATGAAGGGCGGAAATCGGAGGGGGAGACGAACCATGAGAGACGATGGACTCTGAGAAACAAACTGAGGGTTCTAGAGGGGAGGGGGGTGGGGGGATGGGTTAGCCCGGTGATGGGTATTAAGGAGGGCTCGTACTGCATGGAGCACTGGGTGTTATATGAAAACAATGAGTTGTGGATCACTACATCAAAAACTAATGATGTAATGTATGGTGATTAAGATAACATAATAAAATTAAATTAAAAAAATAAAAACATCAAACAGTAAA
This sequence comes from Zalophus californianus, assembly GCF_009762305.2. NCBI lineage: Eukaryota > Metazoa > Chordata > Mammalia > Carnivora > Otariidae > Zalophus > Zalophus californianus. The sequence goes on along the minus strand of NC_045612.1, from coordinate 2,330,378 downwards.
AAAAAAAATTTAATTGGTGCCTGGCATTGTGCTACAATCTAGGGATACACATGGAGAAAGCATTGTCTCTGCCCTTGGAAAAGACTCTACTCCTAAGGCTGGAGAATGAATGAATGAATGAATGAATGAATGAATGAATGAGGTGTCAGGCAGAGAGGAACCTTTTCCACACCCAAGCCTCCTTCCTTGGCCTGCTCTTCTCAATATGCTCCCCCAGCTCCAAATACTGCTAACTAAGCTTATACCCAGTCTTCAAGGCCAGGTGGCAGGGCCAGAGAGGTGGGGGCAGAAGAAGGGGGCAATAGTGCATTTTCTATGGCTCTTACATCATTTTAAGTGTCTAGCTTGTAGGTATTTTATAGTGTAGTACATACTATATTACAGTAGTAACATGTATATGATTTAGAAATAGTTACATACACATATCTTTAGGAGGAAGGTGTCAGGTGACTCCCCCAAGGGTACTGAGAAAGCCTTAGGAGTGCAGTCTCTGTCAGCCCTGAACAGATAAAAACTTGGTTCCACTTTACATGCACACACTCTGTGTATATGTATACAAATCTGACCTGGAGAAGTCTTCCAGACCACCTGCACTAAACCAGTTCCCCTTCATGCACCTCCATTGCCCTAAGGACCTCTCAGTTTGATGGCTATAACTGTAAGTAGCATTGTGTGGTTATTTGAACAACATCTCTCATCCCCCATTAGCCTGCAGACTGCGTGAGGCAAGGGGCTGTGTGGGTTTGTGCTTACTGTGGTGTCCTCAGAGGCTAATGCTGCTGGGCACACAGTAGGAGCTCAATAAATACTTAAATGAAAGAGTGACCAGGCAACATCATCCATTTGTTCTAGATCTCCCACAGCACTGAGCACCAGGATATGCATTCGGTGAGTAGATACTCGTGAAATCATATATATTCTAAAATGACTCCAGTGTGAATCAGCTCAAGAAGTATTGACTCCAAAGGGAAATGGTGACGCAGTACATGTAAAGAAGAAGAAGGCGTGGGTTGAATCCCCGGCGCTACCAAAGACCAGCTGTGCGACCTTAGCAAGCCTGTCTCCATTTCTTCATCCAAGAAATGGTCATACTAGATTCTTGTGAGGTATTGACAAAATAACTTACACAGAATGTTTGATGCTTTGTCTGTGCAGTTTGCTCATGGACTTCAGCCTCCTTTATCTTTATGCCACTTCACATGCTCAGTAGTAATGACTCTATCATCCAATGCCTTTCATCTATGTTTCTCCTTAACATACATGAATATTTATTTACCTGTTCATTCTCAGGCCAGGTCATTCAGTTCCAGTGCTAAGCCACACACGTCCACATCAGGAGTCCTACACACCAAGAATGGTTTCTGGTTACCTAACTACTGAACACATCACTTAGATTTTTATAAAGGATTTGAATATGATAAAACACTAAAATTATGCTTTAAAATTACACTCAGGGGGCGCCTGGGAGGCTCAGTTGTTGAGCTCAGCCGTTAAGGGTCTGCCTTCGGCTCAGGTCATGATCCCAGGGTCCTGGGATCGAGCCCAGCGTTGGGCTCCCCGCTCCGCGGGGAAGCCTGCTTCTCCCTCTCCTTCTTCCCCTGCTGGTGTTCCCTCTCTTGCTGTGTCTCTCTGTCTCTCTCTGTCAAATAAATAAATAAAAATCTTTTTTAAAAAATAAATAAAATTATACTCAGAAGCTTGGAGTCTTGGTCAATTCTAAAACCTCCTGGAGCTATCAAAGGCCATCTTTCAAGGCCTTAGCCTTGCATATGCTGCCCCCATGACACTAGAATAGCAGCTTCATTTGTATATACACTAATATACAATGGAATATTAGTCAGCCGTCAGAAAGGATGATATCTTACCATTAACATGGACGTGGATGGAACTGGAGGATATTATGCTGAGTGAAATAAGTCTGTCAGAGAAAGACAATTATCATATGGTTTCACTCATATGCGGAATATAGGAAACAGCGCAGAGAACCACAGGGGGAAGGGACGGAAAACGGAATGGGAAGAAACCAGAGAGGGAGCCAAACCACGAGAGACTCTGGACTCGGGGAAACAAACTGAGGGTTACAGAGGGGAGGAGAGGGGAATGGCGTGACCAGGTGATGGGTATTAAGGAGGGCACATCTTGAAACTGATGATGTACTATATATGTTGGCTAATTGAATTTAAGTAAAAAAGAATAGCGGCTTCATTGGAGAAGACTACCAGTGCCGACCTGCCTGAGTTTCTAACGTGTTTCTCCCCATCGCACTCCGTGGGACGCAGGGAGCTCACTGTGCCTCCGTAAAACCCGAGGTCGCACCTCGCAGAGCCAGCAGACAGCCTCTTTGCCCACATGCCCATCTGCCCCAGGGACCCGTCAGATCCCCAACGGCCGCTCTCCGGCCACGCCCCCCGCAACCTGGGCCCGCGCTCTCGGAACCTGAGGGGCAGCTCGCGTATCGGGAGGCTGGTCTGGGCCGGTCCGGGTACAGTCAGGGCTTTCAGTTGCCCTTCTGGGAAAACCACAGGACTTCTTCCCACTCCAGCCCTGAGCACCACTGGCGTGGTACAGGGTTCGAAGGAGTGGGGGAAACAGTGCCCTGCCCCTGGGGGCGCTCCTGCCGGAGAGTGATGCTGAGGACACAGAAGACAGTACCAGCAACAAAAAAAAAGGACCAAGAGAAGGGTGGGGACCACTCTGCTAGAGACGTCTCCTGTAGTCCCACTTCCCCGCTCCGTCCCGAGTGTGCATTTCATGATCTCCATTCTGAGGAATGAGTAAGGAAACAAACTGAGGGACCAAAGAAGTGCCAGGGAAGTGGTGTTTATTCCTTCCAGTGAAATAGGTAATCACCAAAAAGCAAGTCAACCGAAGAACGGGACATGCTTGAGTGCACCTAGTTTCATATCAAGAGAAGGTCCTCAGTCTGTCAGCTCATACATGGACAGCGCTCATGGAAGCAGCTCAGGGCTACCGCCAAGACCAGCCTGGGTGTTGTATACGCATAGTTCCATCCAAGCCTTTCTGCATGCCTGTCAGGGAGAAATCTTCGGTATGGTCGTTTCATAGCTGCAGAAATTGAGGTTCGAATAGGGTAAGAGTATTGCTCAGGATCACAAAGCTGCTACAGAGTCACACAAAACCCATTGCTGGGCTAGAGTGGTTCTAACCACTGGGGCTCTCTTCCCTGTCAGAACCACTTGGAGAGCTTGTTAGAACTCAAGAGTGCTGGGCTCCGCTCCCAAAGTGTCCAGAGTGGGGTAAGGCCCGAGAATTTGCTATTGCTGGGGTTCCCACGCCTCCACCTCACCTCATAGCCCCCCCTCCAGCACTGGCCCAGCAGTGCCCTCAATATTGCTGGCCTTGAGGCAGGTCCTTTGCCCTTTCTGGAATGTTCCCTTCCAGGGCCACCCCAGGAAAATCCTCCAGATCTGCCCACAGGAGCTCTCTTTCTCTGTCCTGTCCTCCCCCTGCAACAATCCTTCCCAACATTCTATTGCTACTCCATGGAACAATGATCTTGTGGTTTTGCACATGCTTACTTTTGTCTTTATCTGTTTCCTGTGCTGAGATCTTACTTTTTTAAAAGGAAGTGACCTTGTTCTAGTTTTTTTTTTTATGCCCAACAGCAAGTACAGTTTTACAGAAATGCTTGTTCACAAATGCATGACTCCATCCTCCCTTTCAGGTCCCTGCATAGCACTGGCCTAACCACTGTTTCATTCTTATCTTTCTGGCATTCCTTTGACTCGCCCTGCTGCTCTCGATGCGGTAACAGCATCAGACAGGACAGACGGAGTGATGAACATCCACAAACGTAACGTGTGTAATTAATCCTAACAGTGACCAGGGTCAGTGCAATAAATGCATCCCAAGGACCCAGGAAGTAGGGAATAACACAAGAATTCTCAAAGCAGACTCTGGGGAACCCCGAGGGGTCCTTAAGACTCTTTCACGCAGGGGTCCACAAGATCAAATCTCTTTTCATAATGATGCTTAAGATGTTTTTGCTTTGCTCTTTCTTTCCCAAGGGTAAAATGGAGTTTTCCAGAGCCTACCTAAATGTGATACCATGGCAGACTGAAGTCAGAAACAGATATGATTACTCAGCTGTCTCCTATTAAGCCAGACATCGAAGAGAGTTGCAAAATGTAAAACTCTTCCCACTAAATTTCATTTGTATTGTATAGATTTTTTTCATAAAATATTTTTTATTTTTCAATTTTATTTTATTATGTTAATCACCATACATTACATCATTAGTTATTGCTGCAGTGTTCCATGATTCATTGCTTGCGTATAACACCCAGTGCTCCGTGCAGTACATGCCCTCCTTAATACCCATCGCCGGGCTAACCCCTCCCCCCGCCCCCCTCCCCTCCAGAACCCTCAGTTTGTTTCTCAGAGTCCATCGTCTCTCATGGTTCGTCTCCCCCTCCGATTTCCACCCTTCATTTTTCCCTTCATAAAATATTTTATGTTAACATATAATAGTTTAATTGCTGTCATCTTTAAATGAGTGAAGTTTTTAAATTTCTCACTTTAGATTTAAATACAGCAAATAATTGATATGTATAACTCACATAAACGAGAGCTCCTTGGGGTCCTCAATAAGTGTTAAGAGTACAAAGGAGTCCTAAAAACAAGAAGTTTAAAAACCCGCTTTGATGTTCCACATTGGAGTGAAGAAGAGAAAAAAAAATCTTTCATAGTATATTTGGTTATGGGGGAGATCTCTACATTTTTAAAGATTACTTTATGTTTTTTTTCCCTCGTGATGGCAGTGCAGGTACCACAGAATGTAAATTTAGAACAACAAGCATGGACATTTTTTGTAAAATCCATGCAAAACATCAGGTATTTTCACTAACAAATTCTATGCCTTAATTTAAAAAATTCTAATTCATTTTTACATGGGAAGGGTATATAAATAAATTACAATCAAGGAAATATGGCTTTAAGCTGGAAGACTGCCTGTGATAAAGAAATGGGTTGTGTGACATTGCCTGAGATGCTGTAACCAAGCACCACAAACCGAGTGGCTTAAACAACAGAAATCTCTTGTCTCAGAGTCCAAAACCAGGATTCCAAGATCAAGGCACTGGGGCAGGATTTGCTCCAGGCGGCTCTCCTAGTTTCTCCTGGGTTTGCAGAAGCATTACTCTGATCTTTACAGAGTGTTCTCCCTGTGCACATGTGTGTGTCTAAATTTCCCCTTTTTATAAGGACACCCATCCTATTGGATTGCATCCACGCTAATGACCTCATTATAAGTCTTTATCTTTGTGAAGACCCTGTCTCCAAATAAGGTCACATTCTGAAGCACTGGGGATTAGGACTTCAACATATCCTTTTAGGGGGACACAATTCAGCTCATAACAATGGACAATGATACAAGTTAGAGAAATTATAAAAGAAAGAGGTATGAGTTAAAACCATGGGGTTCGAGTCAAGGAAATCAATTCCATATTTTGGTCCATGGTAATGAAGAGCTGAGGTTCCCACGACTGAACCTTAAATTTTCTTGTTGTATTGTTATTTGTCACCACGTGCATGAAAATGTTACTTGGTAACTGGGTCCTCTGCTGTTAAGCTCCTTGCTGGACCTCACAGATGCCAGGAGGATCTGCTGGTCTGGGGGAGAAAGTTCACATTGTTTTAAGCCGTTCCTGCTCAGGTGATTCAGGTGTGGGGGGGATGATCTGGACCTGCAAGTTGTAGAACCAATCCTAATACCTTTCCATCAAAAGTCTGGGAGAAAAAAAAAAAAGTCTGGAATAAGAGGGGAATATGGAGGAAGAGAAAGGAAAAAGAAAAGTGGAGTCTTACAGAACTCTAAAATATTCTAAAACTTGGGGCCTCACAGCCATTTAAAGATGCAGCTTGTGGTGATGAGCAATGGTGCTAGGAAGGAAATGAGTTTGGTCAGTGACTATAGGGAAAGAGACCTTGTAAAGAAAGACAAATGAGGCGGAAAACCCTGCCGAACTGTGCATTGTTGCAACCACAGTAGTGAACTGAGCCAGGAAAACAGTTGAAAGTTGACCAAAGGCAGACAGGAGACTGAGGGACATTGAGCCCAGTGCCCACCATTCCTCTGGGCCTCAGTGCGGTGGAGAAAGCTATACCCATGGGCCACACCCATTGGAAGGAGCTGCATTTACAGGAGGAATGCTATGCTGGCTACCTAATCCAGCCTCATATAACCAACCACTACAAATTTAAAAGCTTAAAATAATTCCCATTTATTATGCATAATTGCCCTGGGTCAGGAGTCCAGGCATGGCATAGTTCCCAAGGCTGCAATCAGAGTCAGCTGGCTGGGGGTCTTTTCTGGAGGTTTTGGGGGACAATCTTCCCCGGTTCACTAAGATTGTTGGCAGATTCCAGTTCTAGGTTGTTGTCAGTTTGGGGTCCCCATTCCCTTGCTGGATTCCCCTCCATCTACAAACAAGCTTCACATCTCTCTGAATTCCCTTTGTGCTTCAGCAGGGAGAAGGCTTTGCTCATATAGCTCCCACCAGAGAATCCTAGACAATCTCCCTATTGTAAGGCAACTGATTAGTAACCTTAATTACATCTGTCATGCAACTTGGCACATTCATGGGCGTGACACCAGGAGGCAAGGGTCATGGGACCAAAAGCCTGCCCACCACAGAGGGCAAGCCTGTGTCTCAGGGAATGCTATCTTTGGAGTCTATATTTTCCATTCATCAGAGGATTGTTTTAGTTCTATCCTCAAAATCTCTCCATCCTTCCAAATTGCTTGCTCGCCACTTTTAACTTGTAATCGCAGCAGTTCCTTTAGAAGCAACTGAAGTTGGCAACCTCTTTCTTGATGCAAACCACCTTTGTGTATTTTTCCACAGAATGTCCTTCCATAGCAGCTTTCAAAAGAATGTTCTACCTGTTGTGAAAAACTTCATTATCAGTTGCTGCTTGCTGCGGAAGCACCCTAAGATGTGAGTGAACAGGGCAGCAACAGACCCCACGGATGCCCCCCCCCCGCCCCACACACCCCTTCCAGGACCTCCCAGTGCCCATCTTTGCGAGAGGGATGCCCTGGGCCTGGGTCCCCCTCTGGGTCAGCAGTGAAAGAAGCAGATCCCCCCGCCCAGGATGTGTCCTTGACCCCTCCTCTGAGCAGGTGTGTCCCGCAGAGGCGGAAGGCAGTTGCATCCCTACAGGCAACTACATGGGGCCCTGAGTCACCATGGAGGCCACCGGCAGGGCGGCCGGGATGGTGCTTGCCTCTCAGTCACTCCCCCTGTCCTTGGCTCCTTCTTTCCCTCCAGGCCCTTCTGGCCTTGGCAGCCCCATCGACCCCCCCTCCCCTGTGGGGGGTTGCCTAGAGATGTGCAGCAGCAGGGACTTTGCCACAGTCAGAGCCCAGGGCCCCAGGTGCCAGGAGTCTTTGCCCTTCCCGGGAGGTGGCTTGACTCTTCCCTGACCTGCTCCCTGTCTTGCCCCTTCCAGGCCCTCCCAAAGGCCTCATGGGCCTCTCTACCTGTTGGCCAGGCTACCTCCTCCTGGAGCACCCTGTGCTCCCACCGGGCCAGGAGCTTTGAGAGAGGCGTGTACCCCTGCCCCCTTCAGGGGCTCTTTCCCCCGCGTGACCCGGCTGCTTCCCCATGCATTCCCTGAGGCCTTCCCTCCCAGTGCAGCTTCCCTCTGGGAGGATTCGGGCCCTGACCCTGAAACTGGAGCCCCCCACCTGGGTGGTCTCCTTGTCAGTCAGACCCGGGGCTGCAGGAACATGAATAAATAAATACACACATGCCCCAGCCCACCAGCACCAGGGCAGGGGCCTGCTGGGGGCATGGAGCAAATAGGTCGGCCTGCTCTTCCTCCAGCAGCATCTCAAGCCCAGGGCGGTCCCTCATCTGCAGCGCCTCATGGCAATTCTGGACGTGGCTCTGGATCACTGGGTCCGTGCCCACAGAAACGTCCAGAATGCTTGCACATTGGTCCTCAGGGAGGCATAAAGAGGGGTGACGTGAAGGACAAAACGGGGCGCTGACCTGATGGAGGGGACAGTGAGTCTTTTAGGAGTTTTCTCTAGTTTCTCTTTTTATAGGTTACCATGCCATGATCATGTGGGAACATAATCCAGGGTTACCTAAATGTAGTCTTACCATCCTTTAGTGGTACAGATCGGAGGACTTTGATGTGGCTTTTTCCCTGTGCCCCGAAGTACCAGACTCAGTTGATGTTCCCTAAAGCTCAACAGATGTGATGTGAGAATGGCACATGGCAACAGTCTGGCATATGTGTAGGAAAGAGTCATACTGGCCACTGCAACTTCACAGTCTGGTTCTGTGTGTGCTGGGGCAGGTCAGTTTAGGAGCTGTTGTGGCCTCCAGTATAAAGAAATCCATTGGTCCTGTGGAAGGAGAAGGGACCGTTCCCACTCAAGCGGCAGGGGCTACCTGGAGGAGGGCCCTAGGCCCAGCTGGCTTCTCCCCACCCCCACTGCCCAGTGGCCACAGCACCCCTGAGCCCCCACACCAGAAGAGGGACCACTCGGGCCCTCTTCCGGGCTGGCGGCAACATGAAAGGGGAACCGTGGCTCCGGTCAAGGTTGGATTGGACGGGCTCCGTGGGACAGTACCCTCTGACCTAGGGTGCTGTGAATGCCACTCCCACCCCTCCGTCCTTGAAAGACAGAGAAAAGGAGGACCCCCTTTCCCGCACACGTACGTCCGCAGCTGGTGTGCACCAAGCCGGGCCCCGAGACAACCACTGAGAGCCCAAGGTCCCTCGGGAAATCCTGGAGAGACAGAGACGAGGCCTGAGGCAACAGGCCCCAGCTCAGAGCGGCACAGCTAGAGCCCCAGGAGAGGGAGGAGTCGTCCCAGATCCACCAGGGATGTGGGTGAGGGGGCAGTGTGTGTCGGGGGGGGGGCGGGGGGGGGAAGGGGAGGGGGCGGGGGCAGTGTGTGTGGCGGGGAGGGGGGGGCGGGGCGCGGGTCGTCCCGAGGGCTGTGCCCCGACAAGGTGGAGGGCCTCCAACAACAGGCGATGTGCTTGGCTCCGGGTCAAAGAAGCCCAGCCCCCGGGAACACCAAGTGCGATCTAGGGGGCAGCAGCTCCCTGTTTCACACTGCGTGGTTGCCGCAGGCTGAGCGGGGAGGTGAGAGGCCTGGCAAGGGACGCAGGGTCCACGGCGCGTATGTGGGCCGTGGGCTGGTCCTGCTCACCCCAAGGCCCCGTGGCCTGCCTGGAGCCTTCCTCAGGCCTCGCCCAGGGTCCAGTTTCTGCCCCAGGAAGGACCCCAAGGGCTCTGGGACAAGGTGGGCAAAGGTGTCCCTTCAGCCAAGCTCAAACCTACCGGCTCCCCGGGAGGCTCCCCATCTCCCCGCGCAGCCCCATCTGGCCCCCTGCCCGCGGGTGTCCACGTCCCCTCCAGACCATAAGGCTGTGCCAAGCCCCTTCAGTCCGGCTCCTTGGTCTCTACCAGGGAGTCGGACGCCCAGGATGGGATGGGAGTGCGCGTGGGGGGCGTGGGTCTTGCCTGACACGCACCTCCTTCCTGAACCACCGATCTGGCTTCCTTCTGGATGTCCCAGCACTTCCACTGAGGGAGTATGTGACACTGAGCAAGTCTTTGAATCTTACTGTGCCCAGTGTCCTCATCTGTAGAAGAGGGGACACAACAGGGCTCCTGTGAGGACTCTTGGAGAGAGAGCAGGCCTGGTTGCTCATCCCAGTGCCTGGGGTGTAGGCAGTGCTCAAAGATGGAAGCTCATGGGCATGGGGGCTCACTTTTCTCCAAGGCTCTAAACCCTTCAGCGCTTTTGGCGTGGATAGCTTGTGTGTGCAGGGCCATTAGTGCTAGGTTTCTGCTGTCCCTTGTTTGGCCAGCTGGGATCATGACTCTGATTGCCATGGGGGGACTAGAAGCAAAATGTGGGGGTACCATGGAAGACAGTGGCACGAGCAGTCCCACAAAAGCATAGCACGGAGGGCATGCAGTGTAAGGATGACCCTGTGCAGAGCCCACATGGGCATGCGCTAGAACACCTGGGGCTGGACTCAAGGAGAAGATCAGGGCCCAGTCTTCAGCAGCACAACATGCCCCAGAACAGGACCAGAGGCCCCGAGGGTACCCTCATCTGGCTGTCTGCCTTAGCCACACCCTGGCATGGGAAAGCAATGTGCTTAGAGGGTTGATCTTCCCTCTGTGTGATGTGGACCGTGGCTTGCAAGGAGGTGCTAGGAACATATGGACCTATGAATTTCTACTGTGAGAATGGGAATCATGAGTTAGAGCCCAGGTGATCAACTGGGGCCAGGAGCAGGGTAGCCAGAGTGCTGGCAGCCAAAGTACTCATGGGAAGGATTCCTGTGTTCAGGGAGAGCAGGTTTGGCTGAGAAATAAGCCCTGCTCTGGGATCCATGAGGAAGGATTCGGGGTCTAGAGGAGGATGGTGGCCTTGAGAGGAGCTGCACCCCAAATGATGGGGCTTTGGGCATGGAAAAGCAGAGGGCAGGGCAGGCTCCTGGTCATGGCGCAAGCCTGGCTGGGGAGGAACGCAGGGTACACAGCTCTGTGGGGTCTCCAGCAATAGGGGAACTGGGCTCATTGCCCAGGCCTGGGGAAGTGGTGGGCAGTCACATGGGCTTTGAACCTTGCCCTACTAGCCTTAGGTGGAGAGGCCAGGGGCCTGGACATGGCGATCCTGCAGAACAGGCAAAAGTAAAAGGAAGAAAAGTGCACATTCATCTCTTTCCAAGTTCTGTCACCACAAGGGGGATAAGACGATGAAAGTCTGGGAAAGGGTAGTCGCCAGGAGCCTCTCTCTTCTGAGGCAGCCCCAGAAAGAGGACAGATTCCCAGGGCCAGACTTGGGCCAGCCGGCCTGGGGACCGGCGCTTTTCCTATCTCCCCTCCTCCAGACGGCTGGGAGAGTGGCTGCCCCACTCAATCCTAGAAGGATTCAAAACCCCGCAACCCCCCCAACACACGCAGGCACACAGCTTCTCACACACGTTCCCTGACACACACTCCTACTCACATATTCACACTCCTGCCCACACACACACTCTCGCACACTGGCATACTCTCACATACTCGCTATTCCCACATTCACTCACACTTGCACACTCGCACACAGTCACCGACACTCACTCACACACACACTCGCAGCTGCTCAGGGAATACTCTGAACGAGGGAGAGACAGCCCTTCTCCTCTTGGCCTGCCTCCTAACCCAGATCCCAGCAAGTTGGTGGAAAGTGGCCAGTGGCCATGGCCCTGCTAAGACACACAGGACAGACGTGCTTAGGGTGGTGCCTTGCCTGAAGAAGGCAAGGAGAACAGGGCCCACCTGGGGACCTCACCCCAATCCTGCAGCACACCCTGGTGGGACACATCCAAGTGTCCGAACAACATGGGGCCAAGCCACTGGAACAAAGCGGCTGCAGGCGTGGCCCTGATGACCCCCTTCTCAACAACCTCCTGCAACCCTCCTTCCATTGCCCATGTGTCTCATTACCCAGCATCTCCAGGGGCCCCTTCATCCACGCAGCCCCACTGTCCACAGCTCTCGCCACGCGGCCTGAGTCTCCCTCGATGCGTGGTTCCTGCAGGCTGGTTAAGCAGCTGCAGGCCTGGGCCTCAGCTCTCTGCAAGGTTCTCACTCTGGCTCCTTGGCTGCTCGGGGACTCTGTCCTTCATCTGTACCATGGGGGTGTTCAGAGCCCCTGTCCCTTCAAAACGGCTGGAGAACATCTGTGGGCACAGACTGAGTGAGCGCCCAAGGACCCCTCACCCCTTCCAGGTGAACGGTACTATCCCCTCCTCGAACACATGCAGGGAGGGGCCTGATTGCTCCTTCTCTTAAACACTCAGTCAGCTCAAAGGCAGATAGTGGGCTGCCCTCAATTTGTGGAGGGCAGGGCCCAGGAGGGTTGGGACAGGCAGTTCCTGACCCCTCAGTCCTCATGATGGCCCCCTCCAAGAACTTCCCCTCCAGCCACAGCACTCAGGAAGGGGATTCCCGGATTAGCAGTGCCCTCCGCCCTGGACGGGTGCCCTCCTCAGGTGGCACTGAGGGATCTGGGAGCTGCAGAGATTCAGAGCTCACCGCCAAGCAGGAAGAGGCCACTTCCCGGGCCCGGTCCACAGTCACCAGTCGTGCCCCACTGCCCCGTGCCTGCTCCCAGGACATAGGACTGGTGCCCTCAGAGTTGACTGGGCACTCTTTCCCCTCTGGGGGCCACCCTGCCCAGTATTCAGAGTGGAGGGCGACTCTCCCTGCCTTTCCTCCTTCCTGGCAAAGCAGAAGCATTGTGAAAACCCTGCCCAGCCTGCTGTCTGTCCCTTGACATCACAGCTCCCAAGGAACCCCAGTCTCCCTTGGTGGCTAGACTGACCGGCCACTTGTTAGCTGGCAGGGCTAGGCTGATCACAAATGGATGGGATACCCCCCTCCACCTCGGAGTCCTGAATGCAGCTCCTGGCAGGGGTGTCTGACCTCATGCCGAGAACTTTCTGTGCCCACCTGTTCTCTGGGATTACACACGTGACCTCTCTGACCCGTCTGGATGCCCTGAGTCACTCAGCCGTGCCTAGATCCTAGAGCCTTAGGCCCTACCTGCTGTCCCTCCCTCTCCCTTGAATGTCTAACCTGCATATTCCTGGGGACTCTCTGAGTTTTCTAGGGGCCCCAGCCAGCCACAGCTTGCGCCAAGTTCCTGTCACCAGTCTCCATCCAGCCAAAGGGATCACACGGCCTCTCTTTGACGCACCCATGATCATACCCCAGTACCACACCACTGTACCACCCACAACCCCACCCTCTTCCCCAACCCCAGCAGACCCTCCCGACGATTGCCCACAGCAGAGGCGAGACTCAGCTGAAACATGCAATGAAATTTATTGAAGAGAAACACTTACTGAAACCATCGAACGGAGGGAATGACAACAGAGACAAGAACGCCTAACGGCCACGAGAGCCCATAGGTCACGGCCCCCCTCCTCTTGGGGTCCCAAACGAGGTGCCTCTGCTTCCCCCAACACCGCGGCCCTCCTGCCTCAGCCTCCCTTCCTGAGGGCCCCACGATCAACCTCTGGCCAGGACGCTGGACGCTGGTCATGTCCCCTCACTCCGGGGCACCCTCCCCTCGGGCCGACATGCCGGGGCCTGGTCCTGCCCTATGGCCTGCACGGGACAGTCCCAGGACGCTGGACAACGCAGCATGGGACCCTCGGCCGAGCCAAGGAAGCGGAGTCGCAAGGAACAACAGGGTGGCACATCAGAGCACGGTTCCCGTGGAGACTCCCGCTGGCCACCTCCATCCCTGGTCCGGTTCTTCCTTCCTGAGGTCACGGGGTGAACACCAGCCGTGCCCTCGGGCATCCTTCCCGCCGTGTCCCGGAACTGGGCTCGGGATTTCTGGGGTGGGGGGGGGCGCGGGGAGGGCAGCTGCTCAGACTAGAAAACACACACATCTCCACAAAAACAAGCAGCGGTTGGCCTAAATGTACACGGAGAAAGCAGAGGTTGAGCTCACAACACTGGAAGAGCGGGAACAGAGCCTTGGTTCCCCCTGAAGCTCATGGCGCGCACGCGGGCTGAGAGGTGGCTGCCCCGGTAGACCAGGACACCCACGGCGGGTTCCTGCACACCTCAAGGCTCTGCACAAGAATGCTCACTAGTGGGGTGGGGGGGGTCACTTGAGACGTGGGTCACTAAGGGCCCTACAGAGACACAAGCGGGCTTCCCAGAACATGGAGCAACGTGCCCCAGGGGAAGTAAATGAGTGTCTCCCTCTCGGGAGACCCAAGAGGCTGGCACCTTTGAAATGGCCCCTAACATCTCCCAGTACAGTGTGGGTGGCAGATGGCTTCAGGTGCCCGTCCCCTAGGCTAGGGCCAGCCACTCAGGGACGTTTCCCAGACTGGCTGCCTGAGTTGGCAGGGATTGGGGCTGGGGCTGGGGCTGGGTGTGGAGCTGCCATGGGTGGGGGGGCACCTCTCCCTGCCCCATTTGGTGTCAGGCATGGTCATCTTGGTCATTTGGAAGGGCTAATGGTGCTGGCTAAGGTGCCTTGGGGAGGTGGGGTCCTGGGAATTTGTTTGGGTGAGTGGGCTGTTCCCTCGGCCCTACTCTCAATGTGGGGCGAGGCTGTTGCCCTGGCATGGCCTCCCTCTGCCTCCAGAACTCTGCTGCCTGAGAGGAGAGGGGGCCCCTGGGCCCTCTGAGCCTATTTGCCTGAGGAGGACTTGGGGGGGCTCGTCTCCCCAGCGCCATCCTCGTTTTCCGACTCTTCTGGGATGGGCTTGAGCCCCTCCTCGGGGGCTCCCCAGCCTCCTGATCTCCTGCCTGGGCGAGACCCTCTGGCTCACAGCCAGGACCTCCTGGGCCCACCCTGGAAGCACTGCCCATCTGGGCAGGAGTGGGGCCCCCAGGGGCCTCGGAGGGTCTTGCCTGACCTAGGCCCACAGAGGAGGGAGCATTTTCATCTTCCTGAGTGGCAGGGAAGGACTTGGAGATCTCCTGAGGGGCAGGGGCAGCCGTGGCAGCATCATGGGGTTCAGGAGCAGCCCTACCAGCTTCGGCAGTGCCAGGAACTGCCTCACTGGCCTCCACGTTCACTGGGGCAGGCTTGGCAGTATCTTCGTCGGCTGGGGAGGCCTCGGTTTATTCTGCACCGGCAGGGGTACCCTCGGTGATGACTTCAAGAGCCAGGGCAGCCCGGAAAGCATCTTCACTGGCTGGGGAGGCCTCAGTTTCATCTGCACCGGCAGGGGTGCCCTCGGTGATGACTTCAAGAGCCGGGGCAGCCCAGAAAGCATCTCCGTTGGCTGGGGAGGCCTCGGTTTATTCTGCACCGGCAGGGGTGCCCTCGGTGATGACTTCAAAACCCAGGGCAGCCCAGAAAGCATCTCCGTTGGCTGGGGAGGCCTCAGTTTCATCTGCACTGGCAGGGGTGCCCTTGGTGATGACTTCAAGAGCCAGGGCAGCCCGGAAAGCATCTTCGCTGGCTAGAAAGACCTCAATTTATTCTGCACCGGCAGGGGTACCCTCAGTGATGACTTCAAAACCCAGGGCAGCCCAGAAAGCATCTCCGTTGGCTGGGGAGGCCTCAGTTTCATCTGCACTGGCAGGGGTGCCCTCGGTGATGACTTCAAAACCCAGGGCAGCCCGGAAAGCATCTTTGCTGGCTGGGAAGGCCTTGGTTTCCTCTGCACCGGCAGGGGTGCCCTCGGTGATGACTTCAAGAGCCGGGGCAGCCCGGAAAGCATCTTCATTGGCTGGAGAGGCTTCAGCAACCTCTTCACTGGCGAGGGCAGCCTGGGCGGCCGGCAACCCTCCCATGTCCACACAGGCCCCTTGTTCCGCTTGGAATTGCTCACCCCTACCTGAGGCGGCCTCCCATGCCTCGGTCTCCCGAATGAGCCGCAGCATCCCCATGAAGCCAGGTGGTCTCCTCTCCAGCCGCATCCTCCTCAGCTTGCTCTGGAGCATCTCGTTCGGGCGGGCCCGCATCAGCACCTGCCTGGCGCGAACCTGGTCTGCGATGACGGGATGGAAGGCCCCCTTCTCCACGGCTGACTGCAGCAGGCCTTCCAGGCGCATCACATAGGCAAAGAGAGTCTCCTGGGGCCGCTGGGCACAAGTCAGGAACTTGAGCCGTGCAGTCATGCAGGTGTCCTTGTTCCCAAACACCTGTACCAGCGCGGCCAGGCAATCCTGCGCAGGCATGTCGGGATTTTCTGCCAGGAGGCTGCACATGAGATCCAGCGCGGGGCCACCCAAGCTTTCCACCAGCCGCCTTTTCCTCTCCCTTTCTGACACGTGGCGCCACGTGTACAGCATGTCGTTGGCATGGTCCACCCAGCTCTCAAAGGACTCTTCCTCTTGGTCTGGCTCTTGCATCCCAGAAAAGGTTCTCCTGCCACACCACAGCTCCCTCCTCATCTGACACTCCTCCATCTTCAGCTCCAGCCTCACCCACAGTTCCTTCCTCACCTGCAGCTCCTGCCTCACCTTCCTGTCCTTCCTCACCTGCAGCTCCTGCCTCACCTGCAGCTCCTACCTCACCTGCTGGTCCTGCTTCACTTGCAGCTCCTTCCTCACCTGCAGCTCCTGCCACACCTGCAGCTCCTTCCTCACCTGCAGCTCCTGCCACACCTGCAGCTCCTGCCACACCTGCCTGGCCAACTCCTGCATGCCTCTGGGGCTGTGCAGGGAAATCTGGTCTATCCTGTGACTCTGAATCGGGGGCCTGGGGCAGAAAGACCACAGGCCAGGGTCCTCCCTTGCCTGGTATTTGTGGGGGATCAAACTTCGGTTTAAATACTGAGCAAACTCGACCAAGGCGACCCTGGATCCGAGCTCCTTTCTGAACGCTTTGCCCAGCACTCGGTACGTGCCCAGGGGCCACAGGGCAGTGCGCACGGCCTTCTGGAATTCCTCGTCCCCGCAGTCGTCAGGGATGCCCAGGATGAGCAGGGAACGGTGCGTTCTCTCGCCCATCCACCTGCACCAGTCACGCAGCATTGTCAGTGGCATGGCAGATACCTGGCGGGGAAGGTAGCGTAATGGGACAGGGGCGCGCAGAATGTCGCAGTCTGCAGTGGTGGCCTGTGAGTGCAAAGAGGAGAGAGGGACATTGGTGCCAGACAGCCCACCCCACTGCCCCCCACAGCGACCTGGATCTCCTCCCTGGCCAGTTCACGCCCTCCATGCCCCAGCTCAGAACCTACACCAAGCACCCCTCAGCTCTGCAGCAAGGAGACCTCCTTTCGCCTTGCCCAAAGCCCCTGACCCGGCCACTGCAGCCGGAGACCCACCCCCCATCACCTGCAACCCTGCAGCTGGGAACCCTCCCTTCCTGATCCCTGCAGCCAGGAGTCCTCCCATGCTCTCTTTCCTAGCGCCTGACCCAGAGCACCCCTGCTCTGCACAGGCAACCTTGAAACCTGGTCCTGCGCCCCCACACCCTGAGTCGGAACCCCGCCCTCTCCCACCAGCACCTGCTCCTCGGCAACTGGTGTCGCCCTCCACAGCCAGGAGCCCTTCCCACCTGTCCCCTTCAAGGCAGCTTGGGATCCCCCTCTGCCCCCCCCCCGCCGCCTGCAGTGATCCAGCCCTTACCCAGGGTACCCCATAACTCTTAAGGTCCCGTCGGAGCAAAGCCCTTGGCCCCTGCTCACTTTCTCTGACTCTGCAGGTGCTGCCTGGCGGGAAACACCACCTGAGGGCTGCGGGGTGACTCTGAAGCGAAAGAATCAGAATCACCTCAATGCCCTGGAGCGAGAGAATCAGCAGACTACACCTCAGCTGCGCAGCCCAAGGCTGCGTGGTCCAGGGCTGCACGGTCCAGGGCTGCACGGTCCAGAGGGTCTCCCAAGTCCTCGGTGATAAGGCCACGTGGGCTTCCCAGTGCTCCCAGAAGCCCCAGGTAGATGAAGGAGAAAGATCTGGGCATCTCTGTGCAGGGCAAATGCCTGAATCAGGAAAACATGGGAGGAAGCATCAGTGTTGCCATGGCAATGGGACCTGCTCGGTAAAGGCTTGATGTGACCAGGCTTGGAGGCTCTAGAAGCAACAGGTACACCCATTGGCCCTCCAGCAGCAAAATAGCCCCATCAATAATTGTGACCATCGTGTGGGGGCCGCAAACCGGGAGTCAGGGGGCAGAGGAACCTATGAACAAGTCCCTAGTACCATTCTGTACTCACAACCTTCCCTCATTTAGCCTGGAATCTCCAGGGCAGACACAGGTTGGGTGTTCCCATGTCAGGAGCTCATCACACCTTTTTACATTGTAAAGCCAGCCCTGAACCACCCAGGCAGCCATTGCATTGGAAAGTGTGTGGCGTTGTGTTATGTGAATATAGATTCACCTAACACTGGCTGGCCTATACAGGTCACTGAACATCTTGTGCCCTGAATCTGTAAATAGGCAATAGAAAAACTTTCCGTTTTATATAGTGCTAGATTTGATTTGCTGATAGTTAAGGATTTTTGCTATACTGTTCTTGAGGGTTATTTTTCCATAATTTTCTTTTTCTACATAATATTTTATCAAGATTTATCCTAGCTCAAAAATGAGTTAGGAATTGTCCCCTGCTCTTCTATCTTCTGAAAGTGGTTGTGTAAGACTGATGATTTTCATTCCTTAAGCATTTGCTAGAACTCACCCATGAAATCATCTGGGCCTGGACTGTTCTTTTGTTGTGCTTGTTTGTTTTGTTTTTAGGACAGTTTTTTGGCAGTAAATTAAATTTATTTATAAGAGGGCGCCTAGGTGGCTCAGATGGTTAAGCGTCTGCCTTCGGCTCAGGTCATGATCCCGGGGTCCTGGGATCGAGCCCCGCGTCGGGCTCCCTGCTCCGCGGAGAGCCTGCTTCTCCCTCTGCCTCTCTCTCTTTCTCTCCCTCTGTCTCTCATGAATAAATAAATAAAATCTTTTTCAATTTATTTATAAGAAATAAGGCTATTCATATTTTCTGTTTAATCTGTTGTCAGTTTTTGTAAATTGCTTTGTTTCCAAGAAGTTTGTCAATTTTATCTAAGTGATCAAAATTATTGGCATAAGGATCATCCTCATAGTCCCTCATTATTCTTTTAATACCTATATGATCTGTGCTGACATTCCCCTTTCATTCCTAATATTGATTAGTGTACTTCCTCTTTTTCCTGATTAATCTTCCTAAGGGTTATATATTTCATTGCTTTTTAAAAAAATGTATAGCAGGGCGCCTGGGTGGCTCAGTTGGTTGGGCGACTGCCTTCGGCTCCGGTCATGATCCTGGAGTCCCGGGATCGAGTCCCGCATCGGGCTCCCTGCTTGGCGGGGAGTCTGCTTCTCCCTCTGACCCTCTTCTGTCTCGTGCTTTCCATCTCTCATTCTCTCTCTCTCAAATAAATAAATAAAATCTTTAAAAAATAATAATAAAATAAATAAATAAATAAATGTATGGCTTTGGGGGCGCCTGGGTGGCTCAGTCTGCTGGACACCTGACTCGTGGTTTCGGCTCAGGTCATGATCTCACGCGTTGTGGGCTCGCGTTCAGCAGGAAGGCTGCTTGAGATTCTCTCCCTCTGCCCCCCCAACTCATGTTCTCTCTCTCTCTCTCTCTCTCTCTCTCTCTCTGGCTCTCTCTCAAATAAATGGATAAATCTTACAAAAAAAATGTATGGCTTTGTAGGGGCGCCTGTGTGGCTCAGTTTATTAAGTGACCGACTCTTGATTTCACTCAGGCCTCTGGGTGGTGGGATCAGTCTGGCGCTGGGCTCCACACTCAGCAGGGAGTCTGCCTGAGATTCTCTCTCTCTCCCTCTCCCTCTGCCCCTCCCACCCCTGTTCATGCTCTAAATAAATAAATAAATAAATAAAATCTTTTAAACAATGTATGGCTTTGCTAATTTTCACCATAGTTTTCTGTTTCATTTATTTCCGCTCTTATCTCTAGTATTTCCTTTTTAAAAACTTATTTTGGATTTACCTTGCTTTTCTTTTTCTAGCTTCTTTAGATGGAGCGTTAGGGCATTGATTTTATGCCGTTCTTCTTTTCTAATATAAGCATTTAAAGCAATAAATTGTCCTCTAATCACTTTTTTACCTGCCTCCCATTAATTTTAACGTTTTATTTCTAGTTATTCCATATGAAATATTTTCTAAGTTCCTTTGTGTTTTCTTCTTTGATCCATGGGTTTTGTTTTGTTTTGTTTTGTTTTTTTTGGAAGTGTGATGTTGAAATCCAGATATTTGGAGATATGTTATTGCTGTTAATTTGTAATGGAACTCCATTGTGGACTCAAATGACTTATTATGTAAAATTTCAGATTTTCTAAATTTGTTGAGACTTGTTTCATGGCTCAGCATTTGATCTATCCAGGTGAGTGTACAATGTGTCCTTGTAAAGAATATATACTGCAGTTGTTGGGTATGGTGTTTTATAAATATTAATTAAGTAAAGGTGGTTGATAATGTCATACAGATATTCTATATATTTGCTGATTTCTTGTCTAGTTGTATCAACTGCTGAGGGAAGGGTGTTAAAATCTCCAACTATAATTGTGAAAATATCTATTTCTTTCCTTGTTCTGTCAAATTTCATTTTATGTATTTTGAAGCTCTGTTATGGGGTGCATACAAATTCATGAATTCTTTGTGGTTCTGATTAACTGACCCTTATATCTCAGGTAATAATCTTTGTCTTTAATTGTACTTTGTCTGGTATTAATATAGCCATTCTCACTTTTTTTATGCTTACTCTTTGCATGGTGTATCATTTTGCATCCTCTTACTATGAACCATTTGTGTCTTATATTAAAATTGCATCTCTCTGTAGACATCAAAAGCCTTGCCCATTGATCTGTTCTGACAAGCTCTGCCTTTTAAGTGCTTAGCCCATTTACATCGAATACAACTGTTGATATGGCTGGTCCTAGGTCTACCCTTTCTCTATCTGTGCCCTCTATTTTGTCTTATGTTCCCTCTTTCCTGCTTGAGTTAATCAAATTTTTTTAGGTTTCCATTTCCTCTTATATTTTTGGCTATACAGTTTTGCACTGTTTTTTAGTTATTGCTCTAGACATTAATATATATCCGTATCCTTAACTTTTCACTATCTACTTAGAGTTAATATTGTACATAAATGTAAGAATCTTTCCACCATACAGATCCATTTCCCCTCTACACTATCCACTACGCTATAATTGCCATATGTATTACATCTACATATGTTATAAAATCTATAATGCACTATTACATTTTTTACTTTAAAAAGTCATATGTAGGGGCGCCTGGGTGGCTCAGTCGTTGGGCGTCTGCCTTCGGCTCAGGTCGTGGTCCCGGGGGCCTGGGCTCGAGCCCCGCATCCGGCTCCCTGCTCCGCGGGAAGCTTCTCCCTCTCCCACTCCCCCTGCTGGTGCTCCCTCTCTCGCTGTGTCTCTCTCTGTCAAATGAATAAATTAAGTCTTTAAAAAAAAGTCATATGTATTATAAAGAAATTAAGAGAAAACTTGCTTTAATATTTACTCACATATTTACCATTTCTGGTCTTTATCTCTACCCAAAGATCAAGGTTTCCCTCTACTATTATGTTTTTTTCAGATTGAAAGACCTCCTTTAGCGCTGCTGTTAGTGTAGGCCGTTGGTGAACTCTCTTAGCTTTCACTTATCTCAAAATATACTTATTTCACCTTCATTTCCAAAGAATATTTTCCTCAGATATAGAGGCCTGGACTGAAAGTTCTTTTTTTCTTTTATCACTTTAAAGACGTTGTTCCACTGTCACCTCAGTTGTTTATGTCTGCTGTCACTGAAACAGAAAAGATTTTTCTGTTGTTTTCCGATGCATGCATGTGACTAGAAAACATTCAGACCCTGAGGCTCATGGAACCTGACTTTTTTGGCAGGATGGTTTCATTATTGGTTTTGGTTGCTGGCTTCATTTTAAAAATCTATTTGGAAGTTTATGGCCCTTTTCTGACCCTTTATAAATAATTTTATCATTTCTAATAAATGTCTCATAAATCAGTAAAAAAAAAAGATTTTGCTCATTAGGCTTTGTTTTCAGTAGTTTGACTACAGTGTGCCTAGATGTGGTTTTCCTTTGAATTTATGCTCTTTGGGGTTCACTGAGCTTCTTAAATTTATAAATCATCTTCCTTCAAATTTTGGAAATTTTCACCCATTATTCCTTCAAGTAGTTTTTCTTTTTTTTTTAAGATTTTATATTTTTATTTGACAGAGAGAGACACAGTGAGAGAGTGAACATGAGCAGGGAAGTGGGAGAGGGAGAAGCAGGCCTCCTGTGGAGCAGGGAGCCCGATGCGGGGCTGGATCCCAGGACCCTGGGGTCATGACCCCAGCCGAAGGCAGACGCTTAACGACTGAGCCACCCAGCCGCCCCTCAAGTAGTTTTTCTTCCCCATTCTTTCTATTCTCTCCTGGGATTCTAAATAACCGTGTCGTGTGTTAGACCTTTTGGTTTTACTCCACAGACTACGGACGTTTTGTTCTTTTTATAAATCTTTGTTCCTCTTGGTGTATCAGAATGGATAATTTCTACTGATCAACCTTTTAAGTGTATGATTCTTCTGTCATCTGCAATCTGTCGTTAAGACCATCCAGTGGGGTGCCTGGGTGGCTCAGTTGGTTAAGGGTCCTGGGATCAGTTAAATCTCAGGCTCCCTGCTCAGTGGGGAGCCTGCTTGTCCCTCTCCCTCTGCCCCTCCCCCTCTCATGCTCCTGCACATGCTTGCTCTCTCTCTGAAATAAATAAATAAAATCTTTTTTAAAAAAAGACCATCCAGGGGCACCTGGGTGGCTCAGTCGTTAAGCATCTGCCCTCGGCTCAGGTCATGATCCCAGGGTCCTTGGATCGAGTCCTGCATTGGGCTCCCTGCTCCGCGGGGAGCCTGCTTCTCCCTCTGCCACTCCCCCCGCTTGTGTTCCCTCTCTCGCTGTGTCTCTCTCTGTCAAATAAATAAATAAAATTTTTTTTTAAAAAGACCATCCAGTGAATTTTTCACTGCAGACATTGTATTTTTCAATTCTAGAATTTACCGTCTGTTCTTTTCAATGGTTTCTTTTTTCCCTGTTAAAATGTCCTATTTCATAAATTCATTATTATTCCCTTGGAGCATGTACTTCTTGCATTTACATTTTGACATTTTACATTTTTACATATTACACTTTATATTTACATTTTACATTACACACTTGATAATATGTTAATCATAATAAACATAATAGCCAAAGTGTTAAGTAGTAGGGTTGGTGCATATAATCCATTCTTTATTTATTCATGTATTCACCCATTCAACAAGCACCGACTGTGTACCTCCTGTGTCAGGCATTGTTCTAATTGCTAAGAATTTGGACACAAACTAGAAATGGTCCCTGTTCTCAAAGAGCTCTCAGAATGGTAGGAAGAAGCAGGCATGTAAATGAATTGGCTAATATGATATTATGGGGGGTAGTGGTAGGGCTTATACAGAGTACAGCAGGGACACCAAGTGAGCCAATCTACCTTGGGGGGGGGGGTCAGGAAAGCCCTTACAGAGAAAGTGACCCCTGCGCTGGCATAGAAGAGCTTGAAGAACACCAAAGGAAGGTGACCAGTGGGCAGACAGACATCGGGAATTGAAAAGCAGAAGAGAGGGGTGCCTGGGTGGCTCAGTCGTTAAGCATCTGCCTTCGGCTCAGGCCATGATCCCAGGGTCCTGGGATCGAGCCCCGCACCGGGCTCCCTGCTCCACGGGAAGCCTGCTTCTGCCTCTCCCACTCCCCCTGCTTGTGTTCCCTCTCTCGCTGTGTCTCTCTCTGTCAAATAAATAAATAAAATCTTAAAAAAAAAATGAAAAGCAGAAGAGAATTCGGTCCTGGACATCCAGGTTTGATAGTCTATAGCTTTCAGGTGGTTGTGTGAGGCTGAGGGAATGGCTGAGATTCCCCCCGATGGCATGACAGGCAGCCGAAGAAGATGAGGGTGAAATAGAGTTGGTCTGAGGCTTAGTCAATGAAGGATACTGGGGCAGACTGTGTTGGAACTGAGGACCAGTCTCCAAGTCTGAGATACTCAGAATTAAGCTTATCCTAATATTTTAAGAACACAGACTCTGGACTCAGACAGATCTTAAACTCTCTTTGGCTCAGTTCCCATAACAATAGAATGGGAGTAATAATAGTACCTGCCTCAGGGTCATTATAAGAATAAGATGAAATAATATTTATAAAACTGTGCCTGGCACATAATGAACAGTTATCAAATAGTAGCTGTTGTTAT
This sequence comes from Zalophus californianus, assembly GCF_009762305.2. Classification (NCBI taxonomy): domain Eukaryota; kingdom Metazoa; phylum Chordata; class Mammalia; order Carnivora; family Otariidae; genus Zalophus; species Zalophus californianus. Next base: position 2,306,624 of record NC_045612.1, on the reverse strand, counting down.
CAATTCATTATTTAAGTGGATGTGAAAGACTAGGAACAAATTTTAATTTCTTTACCACTAGATTGGAATACAGATGCACTCATTTATTCAAGAAATATTTTTCGAGGGGCACCTGGGTGGCTCAGTTGGTTAAGAGTCTGACTCTAGATTTTGGCTCAGGTCATGATCTCAGGGTCATGGGATGGAGTCCTGTGTCAGGCTCAATGCTCAGCACAGAGTCTGCTTGAGTTTCTCTCCTTCTTCCCCACTCCCCTCTAAAATAAATAAATAAATCTTTAAAAAGAGAAATATTTATTGAGTGCCTACTATATGCCAGGCATGATTTTTTTGTTCTACTTGGGAAAAACAGCATCTGTGACCTTAAGATCTTAACCTGACATTAAGAACCCAAGGGATCTGAAATTTGAGTGGGGGAACATGTATTCGTTTTACTAAACTAATTAAAACTTAGCATTTCCTTCAATTATGAATGTAAACAAACCATGGTATTAGCAGTATATGTGACTTCGTCACCACCAGAAATATTTGCATATCATATTAGTTATTGTAGATATCTAGAAATACTTGCTAGAAATAGCATTAGTTCAAAATTAGGGAGTTCGTAGACCATTTTGGATACTGTTATTTTACATGTTAATGAAGAAGTATATATATATCACTGCAAAAATATAATTATTAGCATGATTTATGTCCATAAGCATATTTAGAATAGCTGCTTTGAAAATATTGTCTGTGAATTACAGAGTCAGGATCATCTCAGAGTCAGTTTCCTTTAAACATTTCTTTTTCTTAAGTGTCACTACATTGTCTTGGGTTTTTTTTTTTTTTTCTAGTAATTAAGCATCATATCCTGGACATTGTCAATAATGTTTTCTGTTGGCTCTGACTTCTTGCTTTCTGTTATATTTCCCCAGAGAGGTGGTGGTGGTGTTGCTGCTGCTTCAGCTGGCTGTTAACTAAGCTAAACTCAGACTCCAAACTCTGTCTCCCTTGTGTTGGGCACCAAGTGAAATGTCTGCTTGGTTCTTCTCTTGGAGTCTGTCCTGTGCATACACCCAAGAGTCACCAGAGATTTGGGCAGAGTGTATATGCCAAATTTGGGTTCCCTGTCTATGGTTCTCTCTTCTCCAGGATTTTCTTTCTTGCTTTCCCTCTGAAATGGTCACCCTGAACTCTGTCCTCTGGGTCTCTGGGTTTTAGCCACCCAGCATGACATCCTCTGTGGCCTGCCCAGGAAACTCAAATTTTACCAATTTTTTAAGGAAGAAACAATGCCAATATCACACAAACTCTTCCAGAAAAGTGAGGAGGAAAGACTACTTCTAACTCATTCAATGAGGCCAGCGTTACCTTTACATCAAAACCATACAAAGACATATGAAAAGAAAACTACAGACTGATATTCTTTATGAGCATACTTGCAAAAACTCTAAACAAACTTTTAGCAAATTGAGTTCAACAAGATACAAAAATGACAACACAATATGACTAAGTAGCCTATCATGACAACGCAAGTTTGATTTAAACATTCAAAATTTTATCAGTGTAATTCAGCATATTAACAAACTAAACCAACTAAAAAATAAAAAACACATGATTCATGTCTTAGTCCATTCAGGCTGATATAACAAAATACCACAAACTGGATGCCTTTAAACAACAGAAATTTGTTCCTCACAGTTTTGGAGGCTGGAAGTCGAAAATCAAGGCACCAGCATGGTCACATTCTGATGAGGGCTCTCTTCCTGACTCATAGCCAGAACCTTCCTGTTATGTTCGCACATGGTGAAGGGGCAAGGCATCTCTGGAGCCTCTTTTGTAAGGGCATTAGTCCCACTGGGACATACTTACTTCCCAAAGGCTCCATTTCTTAATACCATCACCTTTGGGGGCTAAGGTTTCAACATATGATTTTTGGGAAAGATACATTCAGACTATAGCAATCTTCTCAATAGATGCAAAAAAAAAAAAGAAAAGAAAAAAGCATTTGACAGAATCCAGCATCTATTCCTGATAAAAACTCCCAGAAAACTAGAAAGAGAAGGGAACTTCCTCAACTTCATAAAGAACACCTACAAAAAACCTACAGCTAACATCATCCTTAGTGGTGAAAGATTGTGTGCTTTCCCCTCAATATCAGCAACAAGACAGGGATGTCCACTCTTAAATTTTCTGTTCAACATTGTATTGGAGGTCCAAGGTTGGGAAATTAGGCAAGGAAAAGAAATAAACAGCATCCAGATTGGAAAGCAAGAAGTAAATTGCCTTTATTCACAGATGACAGGATTACCTATGTAGAAAATGTGATGGAATTGTCAGAAAAGTTGCTAGAATTAATATGTGAGTTTAACAGGTTGCAGGATACAAAATCAATATACAAAAATCGATTGTAGGGGCTCCTGGGTGGCTCAGTCATTAAGCGTCTGCCTTCGGCTCAGGTCACGATCCCAGGGTCCTGGGATCGAGCCCCACATGGGGCTCCCTGCTCGGCAGGAAGCCTGCTTCTCCCTCTCCCACTCCCCCTGCTTGTGCTCCCTCTCTCATGGTCTCTCTCTGTCAAATAAATAAATAAAATCTTTTAAAAAATCAACTGTATTTCTATATACTAGCAATGAACAATCAGAAATGTAACTAGTGATGTACTATACAGTGGCTAACTGAACATAATAATGATAATAATAATCATAATAAAAGAAATTAAAAATTTTTAAAACAATGCCACTCAAAATAGTATCAAAAAATGCAATACTTAGGAATAAATCTGACAAAATACATAAAAGACCCGAACACTGAAAACTACAAAATATTGCTGAAAGAAATTAAAGACCAAAATGAGAGAAAGTGACCGTGTTCAGGAGTCAAAAGACTCAATATTGTTAAGATATCAATTCTCCCCAAACTATTCTACAGAATTTTTTTAAAGATTTTTTTATTTATTTATCTGACAGAGAGATAGAGAGAGAGAACAAGTGGGCAGAGAGGCAGGCAGAGGGAGAGGGAGAAGCAGGCTTCCCACCGAGCAGGGAGCCTGATGCAGGGCTCGATCCCAGGACCCTGGGATCATGACCTGAGCCGAAGGCAGCCGCTTAACCGACTGAGCCACCAGGGCGCCCCTATTCTACAGAATTTAATCCAATCCCAATCCAAATCCCAGCAGACTTTTTGTTTTTTTTTCTGGAAACTAAGATGATTCTATGTATATGGGAATGCAAAAAAAAAACTGGGCTAGTTAAAACAACACCGAAAAAACAAAGTTGTAGAACTTAAACTACCTGCTTTCAAAGATTGTTAGAAAATTACACAAACCAAAACTGTAAAGATAGAAAATACAACAAAAGAACAGCAAAGAGAGTCTTGAATCCACACACTTACTGATAATTGATATAGGCACAAAAAATAGTAAAGAATGATAGTCTTTTCAACAAATGATGTTGGGGGGCACCTGGGTGGCTCAGTCGTTAAGCGTCTGCCTTCGGCTCAGGTCATGATCCCAGGGTCCTGGGATCGAGCCCCGCATCGGGCTCCTTGCTCAATGGGAAGCCTGCTTCTCCTTCTCCCTCCACCGCCCCTCCTGCTTGTGTGCTCTCTCTCTCCCCCTGTCTCTCTCAAATAAATAAATAAATAAAATCTTTAAAAAAAATTATGCTGGAAGAATTGAGTATCCACAAGCCCAAAAATGAACTTGGAGTCATATTTCACACTACATACAAAAATTTACTCAAAACGGATCAGAAACCTAAATAAGTATAAAACCTAAAACAATACAATTTCTAAAAGAAAACAAGATCTTTGTGACTTTGGGTTAAATAAAGGTATCTTAGATGTGACACCAAAAGCACAATCCATAGAAAAGCAGATTGATAAATTTAACTTCATCAAAATTTAGAATTTCTGCTCTTGAAAAGACATTGTAAAGAGAATGAAGAGACAAGCCACAGACTGGTAGAAAATGCTTGCAAAGCATATACCTGACAAAAGACTTGTATCTAGAATATATAAAGAACTCTTATAACTCAGTAATAAGAAAAACAACCCAATAATAATAAAGTGGGCAAAAAGTTTAAGCAGACATTTCACCAAAGAAAGGTATATGATGGCTAATGAGGACATAAAAATATGTTCAACATCATGAGTCAGGGAAATCTAGAATAAAACCAGAAAGAGATTACACTATACACCTATTAGAATGGCTAAAATTAAAAAGACTGACCATACCAAGTACTGATAAGAATGTGGAACTGGAACTCTCCTACGATACTAGTGGGAACGTAAAATGGTACAACCACTTTGGAAAACAGTGTGGTAATTTTTTAAAAAGTTAAATGTACCTCTACTATATTATGCAGTCATACCACTCTTGGTATTTACCCAAGGAAATATATGTACATATAAAGGATCATACACAAATGTTTACAGGAGCTTCATTTGTAGTCGCCCTAAACTGGAAACAACCCAAATGTCCATCAACCAATGAATGAATAAACCCATTATGGTATATCCAAAAGAATACTGATTTTACGATTCCATTTATATAAAACTCTAGAAAATACAAACTACCCTCTGGTGACAGTGGGCAGATTAGTGGTTGCTTGAAGATGAGAGAAGCCAGGGAGCAAGAAGACAGGGGCTATGAGGGACACAAGGAAACTTTGAGAGTAATGCATATGTTTATTGCTTCGATTGTGGTGATGGTTTCACGGAGATATAGATATGTCAAACCTTATCAGATAGTACAGTTTAAACATATCCAGTTATATGTCAAGTGTACCTCAAAAGATCTGGTTTCTTTAAATACACCTACAAGTAGATAATAAAAAAGACAAACAACCCTATACAAGTGGGCAATCTATTTGAACAGACACTTTATGAAAGAAGAATATAGAAATGGCCAGTAAGCACATAAAAGCATCATACTCAACATGATTAGTCATCAGGGAGATGATAATTAAAATCACAATGAGTTGCCACTTCACACCCACTTAAATAGCTAAAAATAAAGGCTGACAACCACAAATGTTGAGGAAGATTGGAAAGAAAAGGAACTTTCATACATTTCTGGGGGGAACATAAATTGTACAACCACTTTACAGAATATTCTGGCAGTTTCTTATAAAACAACTATCCTATGACGTGGCAATTCCCTTTCTAGGTACTTATCTGAGTAAAATGAAAGCATATGTCTACAAAAACTTGTACACAAATGTTCATAGCAGCCTTATTTATAATAGTCCAAAATGGAAACCGCCCAGATCATAAACTGGTGAATGAATAAACCAACTCGGATATATCCAGACAATGGAATACTACTCAGTAATAAAAGGAAAGAAGCAATAACACATTCAACAACATAGATAAATCCCAACATCATACGGAGTGAAAGAATCCAGACACATAATAGTATATACTGTATGATTCCATTCATATAAGTTCTCAAATAGGCAGAAGGTATCTATGGTGGAGAAAAATTAGAACCATGGTTACCTCTGTGTGGGATTGTGGTGGTGACTTACTGGAAATGCACACAAGGGAAAGTTCTGAGGTGTTGAGTGTTCTGTATCTTGACAGGAGATTGGAGTAGGCGTTTGTCAAAACTCACTACGTGGGGCACTTAAGATTTGTGTGTTTCACTGTATTAAATTTTACCTGCAAAAAAAAAAAAACAGTAAATAGGGGGACGCCTGGGTGACTCAGTTGGTTAAGCAGCTGCCTCCTGCTCAGGTCATGATCCCAGGGTCCTGGGATCAAGCCCCGCATGGGGCTCCCTGCTCGGCGGGAAGCCTGCTTCTCCCTCTCCCACTCCCCCTGCTTGTGTTCCCTCTCTTGCTGTGTCTCTCTCTGTCAAATAAAATCTTAAAAAAAAACAAAAAACAGTAGACAGGTATTGATCTCTAGCTAATGTTATGCATGCTGAAGTGTTTGGGAGTGAAGCCTACTGATGTCTGTAGCTCATTTTGAAACGGATCAGTAAAATAAGGATGACCTTCCAATCAAGCAAGTATAGCATAATGCTAATTGTAGAGTATTAGTGTTTGGTACCTAGGTACAGATCTTCGAATTGATCCGTATATTGCAAAGTTTTCATAATAAAATCTGAAGGAAAATAGGAAAAAAAGTTGTTAACATCTAATGGATAAAATTGTTACAAGAATATTTAAGAAGTTGGTTATCATTATCACTAATAAAGCATTAAATGTTTATTAATACAGAATGAAAAACATGTTAAACCATGTCTTTCAGACATGTTTCAGTGCCCAGCTTCACCCCACCAGTGTGGCTCTTTTTTCGCTTGGCTTACTACAGTCCAGCATTTTCCTTTTGGTCTTAGAATATACCCAATTTATTCCTGGCAGAAGACATTTACACTTGCTGTCCCTTTTGCCTTCAGATGCCCTTCCTGTCTTCAACAAGCTTCACATGGTTGAGTCCTTGTCATTCAAGTCTCACATCAACGATAGCCTCACCGAATTCCCCCACCATCACTCCCAGACATCACCTTAATTGATGCTCTTCACAGTTCTTATCACTCTTATGTGTTGTATGCTGACCCTTGCTTATTACCGTCTTCCTTAGGAAACAGGAGTCTTCAAGAAAGCATCAACGGGCTTAGCACACTGCTGAGCAAAGGCAGCATCCTAGATTTCTGATGACTGGCACCAAAGTCTTCTGGAAATGGCTGCAAGGTCCTCCCCTCCCCCGCGAGGAATCCCGTTGGTTTTTCTTCATAGTATGACCTATTTTGAAATTAACTCAAATACTTTTCCCCTCTACTCCCATTCCCACACTCGTGCCCAAGCGCGCGCGCGCGCGCACACACACACACACACACACACACACACACACACACACTCACAGGAGCTCTTGGGCGCCAAATGCGCGCCCCCTGAGGGCAGCGAGGCGGCCTGGTTTTGCTCACAGCTCTATTCTTACAGCAAGGGCTCACAGTAGCATTGGTGACTCAGTGAGGCGCTTCGACCCCTCCCGTGAGATCTGGCTTTGCTCTGCTTTGCTTTCTGTTCCCATCCCCCCCCCCACCCCCGTCCAGAAGGCGCCCGAGGGGGCGGGGTTCTTTCCATTCCTTCATTCCTTCCTTCATGGGCTAGTGGGTCCGTTCGCTCATTCATTCATTCGTTCGTTCGTTTGTTCATTCATTCACTTGTACATTCATTCCAGTCCTCCCCCCTCCGCTAGGCAACGGGCCCGCACGCGCAGATCACCCGTGGTCGCGCCTGACCCTCCCCCCCGGGCCTCAGCACCGCCCCCTTCCTGCCCCGCCCCCTCTCCAGGCCAATTGGGGCTGGCTGGCCGGGCGGGGCCGGGGCCAGGGCGGGGCTTTGCTCCCCCACTACCCCCGGCGGCGCCCGCGGCTCCGGAAACGCGCCGCGGGGCTGCTGGGCTCAGCCGGGCGCTGGCGGCTCCGTGGCGTTTCCTGCCACGCCGGGCCTGCTTGGGCCGCGCCAGCGCCGCTCCACCGAGGGCTGCGCGTCGGCCGCCACGGGGCCGGGGTGAGCATGAGGGCCACGGGAGGATGTGCCCAGGGCGCGGGAGGGTGTGCGGGATTGGGCTGACCGTTTGGGCCACGGGAGGATGCGCAGGGGGGCAGCCTGAGAGAGTGCGCGGGGCTAGGGTGAGTGTTCCGCAGAGTGTGCGGTGGGTGGAGGCCAAGCGTTTTTGGGGGGCGTTTCTGGGCCCGCAGGGCCCGCAGGAAACTGCTCGGCCCTGAGGCCATCCAGAGTGAAGGACGAGTCCCAGATGGAGGGTACGAGGAGGCCCGAAGGCCTTCTCGCGGCGGGCGGGGGGCGGCAGTCAGGGGCGGGAATCGCGGATGTGCCGAGGCCTACGCTGCTTTTGGGGGGACACTGGAAACTGGTCGTTATGGGAAGGAGGGGACCCCCTGCCCCAAGTGCAACGGAGGCTGAGGGGGGGAGGGGGCGTTGGGAAGGTTAAAGGGCTTTCCCCCAGTTTGGGGGAGGGGCTGAGCCGCAGTCTGGGGCGCTGGGTGGATGAGCTGGGAAGGGTTCCTGCTGATGGAGTTCCTCCTTTCCTTTTGGGTGGAGGTTGAGCCTCAGGTTGGTGGGGAGGGATGGGGGGATAGCCCAAGAGCTATGAGGGAGCGCGAGGGGGGCAGCGCTTGCTGGGGGAAGATGAGCTCAAGGCTCTAGGTCTGAACAGGGCTTTTTCTGTCGTCCTTCTGGGGGCCACCAGCTCCTGCTCCTGTGCCTCCCCCTTAAACTCCTTTGCTGCCTCCTAGTCTATATTTGGGTGATTAATTACATGTCTTTTTCCATCCTACCCCCACAAACACACACTTGCCTGCCGCCCAAAGCCCATGGTCCCTTTCAAACAACCCCCCCCCCAAATCCTGGCCCTCTTCCCAGAGGTCCCACCCTGTTCCAACTGACGCCCTCCAGCCAACGTTGGCCTAGCCTGGCTGCCAGCCCCCTTCAGTCTCCTTGGTCAGTGAAATATTTTCTCTTAAACCTCAGACCCGACATTTTTCCTTTACCAAAGGATTTCAGAGGAGATTGCCAGAACAGCACCCCCTCTGGGTACTAATGCCTACTCACCCCCTTCCCCATCCTCCCTCCCCCATTGAGCCTTTAAGTAGAAGCAGCTTGCACAGTGTCAGGCACAGTCCAGTCCACTCCCCCCAAAATGTCCCTGGATCTATGTTTAGAATCCTCTTGAACAGTGATTTGCAGCCGTCTTTGGGTGAGAGACCCCTTGGAAAATCACTAGAAAGTGTGAATTCTCTTCCCAGGAGTCTGACAATTGGCGCAGATAGTGGGATCCCATCCCGGAAGCTCACAGGCCTGAATCCTGTCTGCTGAGTGCTGGTGGTGAGGAAGACTCCAGATTCTAGATGGGCTCAGTACTAACAAGGCACAGTTCTACATTCCAATCCCCAAAGTGCTGGTTGCAAATGCAGATTCCTTGGCCCCACCCACACCTGCTACTCTGCCCCTTGGGTTCTTAGCAAACCCGAAGCCAGGATTCTAGTGCACTGCTCCGGCCTCGGTCCCAACCTGCCTGGGCTCCCCAAATGAGCATCCCTCATACCTGTGTAGACTCTCTCATATCCAGGGCAATGTAACCTAAACGAATCTATACTTAGAATTTATTTTGATTTTTAGTAAGATGCCATGCATCTTCTTGGGAAAGGGGGAACATAAACCTTTTCTCAGTTAAGTACAACAAACACTACAAAATCCCCTTCTGGTCTACCTTCTGGCTTTTTATAGAAGGGTAAGAAAACGGAAACCTAAAGAGAGAGGGACAGGTGCCCAGGCAAAGTGAGAGAGGAAAACCGGGGAAGATGGAGACAGATGCCTCCCACCCACGCACACAGAAAAAGACACGCACAGACACAAACATCCCAAGAGAAACAGACTTTCCTGGTGAAACACCCTCTCTTGGCCCTTTAGGATTCTGCCACTTCTAGCAGCAGTGCGTTTGCACAGTACTGGGTGGGCCCTGATAAGGCCTTTGTGGCCACATCCTGGTGAGACAAGTTGAGAGCACATGGAGGCCAACTTCGCCTTCAGCCCAGAGGCTTGGGTCAGCATCCTGGCCTTGCCTGGCTGGGTTGGACTGGGATCTTGGCAGTGTGTGTTGTCTCACCCTGTCCTTCGGTCAAGCACTCATGACCCAAAGAGACATGTTCCTGGAAGGTGCACCCAAGTCTGCTTCTGTCCCCCTGAATTATTTCAGTCCCAACAGGTGGGACCTTACCTGCCTGACTTATCACTCAGAATTGGCCTGAGACACAATGAGCCATCCTTGTATGTCTCTTTGGGGTAAGTCTGGGAGTTTACAGACCATGTCTACTGGCCTTAAAGCTGATCATGCTGTCAGAAGGTCCCATGGGTGAGGATGCAAGATGGTGGGAAATATCCTTTCGTTTCTGGAAGCCCTTCTATTTGCATATATGTCAGTGTCACTGAACCGTCTTTGCCCAGAGACAATTCTCGGTGTAAGCAGCAAGACTTGGAGGAGGACAGATACCCAGTGAGGAGAATTGGGAATCTAGGCTGTCATTTGCATGGGACAGAAAGCCACAGATGCTGAGGAGTGAGGTCTCTTGTCTGACCTATAAAGACACCCTCCAGGGCATTTTTGCTCTGCCCAGAACTGAACACCACGAGCTAGCTGTTGTCTTCCAGGGCCTGAGGACATTCTGGTACAGGTCCTTATTTAGATGTTCCAGGGAGTCCAGGTATTTCTGGCATCCCTTAGAAGTTTCTGGAAGCTGCTAGATAGATCCAGTTCGGGTGGCTTTGCTGCCTCTCCCCTGCCCCACTGCCCAGGGGAAAAGGGTACCTGCTAGGGAGGTTGCATGGCCATTGGTGCCATGGAATTGATGAAATACTGATCTTTTAGGTTCAGATGCAAGCTTTACTAGTACATTCTGAGGAGGGATTCTGAGCTCAAACGCCACCTTTTAAAGACACCTAATTATTCACTACTTTTTTGACATGGGTTGGTTTTTGTCTCCATTGAATTCAGCTCTTAATTTCTGTTCTTTCATATCAAAGTGGAATGGTTATTTTGGTTCTCAGCGTTTCTGATTCTATACAGAAAATTTGATTTAAAGAAGTTGATTAAAATGTACATTGCCATCTAAAGCACATATCAGGAATATTTCTGCACTCACATGAGCTCTCGTGTTGTAGAATACATGATTTTTCAGATCGTCAGGCAGGGGGTTCGCATCAAGAGGATCCCCCTGTGCTCATCAAACAGTTGCAGTCTCTCTGGCACTTTGCTTGGTCCAGGGTGGAATCTGCCGCCAACCTTGGATAGGGCCTTCACTCTCTGGGAGTGCATAGTCATTAGACTATACTTCAGATCCCACTTAAAGAAGGAGAACAATATTATTTATATTAAGAGAGAGAGATTTGTTTTTCCATAATCTTTCTCCAAACTGCCATTTCCCAGGTGGGTGTAGGAGCGCACCTTATATGAGTTTTGGGTGAATCAAAGTGCCTTATGGTCAAGGTCAGCATCGTCTTCTGTATCCATCAGGTGCATTACTATGATTTTCATATTCTTCCTGGAATTGCTTTGGCCTTGGCCCCTGCAAGTCCACTTTTGGAAGGCAGTGGACATCTGTATTTGTCACTTTTGTCACAGCATCCGGCTTCTTTCCCAGGTTAGTTCCGCCATTTCAAAGCAGAGCAGTCGTACAGCATGGCTTCTAAATGATCAGATGATCTTCGGGATTGGTGATAATTTACTTTTAACTGCAGTGGGGGTTAATGTGTATCTTATCATACAGAATTTGGCTACTTTTGTGAAAGAAGGGCTCACTTTTTCCCTCCTGTTTTTATGAGCACTTTCTAAATGATCTCTGTATGTCCATGAGTGCTGGGACTGTGTGTGGTGATCCGAATTTCTCGCAGGTTAGGTCCCCTGGGCAAGCCTGATACAGGAAGGGCCACTCCTGTTGCTACACAGGAAAGGATAATTAATAATTCACTTGGGGGTTGTGGCTCGAGGATTTCAACAGTTAATCATTCCAATTAAGTCAAAACACTTTGATAGGATCTGCTCAATTAAATAGAACGCTTCAGGAGGATGTGCTCAATTAAACATGGGTGGCTTGGAAAAACTGTGTGTGTGAGTGTGAGTGAGAGAGAGAGAGAGAGAGAGAGAGAGAGAATGATGTGTGTGACTAGCGCCCAGTGAGGGTCTCTGATGGTATATCAAAAGGATGATTTAAAGCCAGCCCCCGAAGTCCATATATACCATTAGGCTATTAGGACATTCAACAACTGCCTATTCTCTGGATATGGCCTGGTGTTAGAGGGCTGCATATTTCCTTTCTTTGGTGTGGCTTGAAAAGTCTTAAATCTTGGGAGCTGGGCCTCAGGCAAGTTACTTAACCTCCTGGATCCATGACTTCCTTCTGTGTAAAATGGAGGGGGTAATAACTATTGGTTGCAGTAATTAAATGATGTGAAGGGAGAGGCACAGTACCAAACATGTAGTAGGTACTCTGTAACTAGAGGTTTGCTCCATTTAACACGCCCCTCCCCCCACAGTTTATCCCATGTCCACTCGGTGCCAGGAGCTCCTGCAGACGCTGGGGATTCAGGGGTGACCAGGAAAGAGAAGGTCTCTATCCTTTGGGAGGTGACGTTTCTCCTGGGGAGTCAGGTAAAGATAATTTCATTTCAGAGGATGATTTTTAGGTAGTGAAAAGTGTTATGAGTAAATGGTGATTGGGCTCGAGAGTGAAGACACTTTAGGAGGTTTAACACTTGAATGAGGCCTGAATTCTTAGCAGGAACTACCTGTGGCATGTTCAGAGCCCCGAAGGGCATCATCTTGGCATATTTAGGACAAATGAATGTCAGGGTGTCTGGAAGGAACGACTGAGATGCGGGGTGCCGGATTTGGGCCAGGTCTTTGTAAGGGGTTAAGGCCTTAGGTCTCGGGCTTGAGGACAGTGAGACAAGTTTTAACAGGCCATCTTTTTCAGAAGGTAAATATGAGATGTTCTGTCCATTCCACTTGGCAGCAAAACCTCAATGTCAATGGAAGTGAGTTTTCTTAATGAATTGTATAAGTAATCTACGACCAGTTTGTTTTGTATTGGAAGCCAAAGTCAAACCAGACATCAAATGTATACCAGGAAGAATCCCAACTGCTCAGAGGGGGGCCCTACCCAGGTGACAGTGGGACACAGAGAGCTTGGCTGCTGGGTACCTGGGGCTTCACTCACACACGAGGGAAGCACCTGTGCTGGGCACTGGGTTGAAGAAGGGAATGGGGCTTCTCTGGATGTTGAGACTAAAGGAGGCCTTCTGCTCACACCCATCCATGGCACTGAGAGCCTGGGGAGATGAGCCCAGGAAGTCCCAACCCCATGGTCCTATCTCTAAGCTTTCTGGGACTGCCCACACATTGCTATCAGCCCCTCTCCCCTGTGTCTGCCATGCCCATGTGGGTACCTCAGGATGTTGCTCAGCTTTGAGGGCCATTCCCCATTGCTTCCTTGGCCTCAGCCCTACCCCCTCACATGCTAAGAATCTTTCTTATCTAAAGCCTACCCAAATCTTTTTAAATTGTTATTCTTTTCTGATTACCAAAGAAATGCAGCTTGGTTACTAAAAATTCACATGGTACAGAAACAGAAAGCAGAAGACCTTTCTAAATCTAGACTCTACCCCAGGGTGGCACACGTTACAGTATAGGTGTGCTTATTTTAGCTACAAGTCACTCCGTTTACTCCTTTTTTCTCCTGAAATGCAAATATATACTTAGCTCTTCTCTCCCCTTCCCCTACTCTCTTTGGGTTTTTTAGTAAACAGTTGCTGTCTGTCTCCATCTTCTATGAAGGATTGGAATTTTTGTAGTCTGTGTGTCATCCGTATTAGCCACCTGTTGGGTTTTTTTTTTTTTTCATTTTTATTTCTTTTTCTTCTTTTTTTTTTTTCTTGTTTTCTACCACTGGTTGATTTTATGTTTAAGTTCTCCATTTTTCTTCCTGCTCTGAGTTCTAGGACTCTTCAGTAAGGTCTCCAGAGCTCTGAGCCACATCCATCATTCCCCCTCTCCTTTTGTTATTTTTTTTTAAAGATTTTATTTATTTATTTGACAGAGAAAGACACAGCGAGAGAGGGAACACAAGCAGGGGGAGGGAGAAGGAGAAGCAGGCTCCCCGCGGAGCGGGGAGCCCGATGCGGGGCTCGATCCCAGGATCCTGGGATCATGACCTGAGCCGAAGGCAGCCGCTTAACGACAGAGCCACCCAGGCGCCCTCCTTTTGTTATTTTTGACATTGGGATTATTTAGACCTATGGTATGTTGTTTTCCATCCTTTTACTTTTCACCTATCTATGTCTTTACATTTAAAGTCTTTATATTTAAAGTTTCTTACAGACAGCATAGAGTTGAGTATTGTTTTTAATATAGTCTAATAATCTGTGCCTTTCGATTGGAGTGTTTAGTCCATTTACATTTGACTTAATTATCCATGAGGTTGGATTTAAGTTTGCCATCTTGCTATTTGTTTCTATTTATTCTCTCTGTTCTTTTTCCTTTGTTTCTTTACTCTTTTGGATTATCTTTTGGAATTGTATTTTATCTCTACTCCTGGCTTTTTAACATGCATCAGAGTCTCAGAGGGCTTCCTTAAACACACAATCATATGTTTTACTTACGTGTTATAAACCCCACAGTACCTTATTATTTTTGCTTTAAATGGTCAGTTATTTTTTAAAGATTTAAAAATAAAGGGGGTAAAAGTGTTTTTACATTCCTAGTCTTCTTCATTCCTTTGTGTCGATCCAAGTTTCCATCTGGTATCATTTTCCTTCACCTGAAGAACTTTCTTTAATAGTACAGGTCTGCTGGGGACCAATTCTCTCAGCTTTTTGTCTGAAAAAGTTTTTATTTTGCCTTCATTTTTGAAGGGTATTTTCCCTGAATATAGAATTCTAGGTTGACGGGGTTTTTTCCATTAGCACTTTAGAAACGTCATTCAGCTGTTTGCTGGCTTTGCACATTTTCTGATAAGAAGCCCATAGTTGTTCTTATCTTCGCACTTCTGTATATAACATGTCCCCCCCCCCCGCCCCCGCCGCTCTAAGATTTTCTCTTTATCACTAGTTTTCAGCAATTTTATTATGACGTGTTTCGGTATATGTATGTGGTTTTTTGGTTTTGTTGTTTGTTTAGTCTTGGTAGGGGGTTGGCTGGGCTTCTTGGATCTAGTTTTCATCAAATTTGGGGGGGAAAATTTCAACCATTATTTCTTCAACTATATTTTTATCCTCTCCCCCTTTTCTTCGTCTTTTCAGATTCCAGTTACATGTGTGTTAGGTGATTTTCTGTTATGTCCAGGTCACTGAGACTGTTTTGTAAATATCTTTTTTTTTTTTCATTTTGATCTCCATTTGGGTTAGTTTCTATTGCTATATCATCAAGTTTTCTAATCTCTTGGGGGGGGGGGTGTTGGACCCTGAACATCTCCCTACCTGTGTGTATCCTGGGAGTTGTTCAGCTTAAATCTAATCCTTCTTTTTATCCTCAAGCTTTCTAATCCAGTGTCTAATCTGCTGTTAATCACATCCAGTGAAATTTTCATTTTAACTGTTATAGTTTTCACCTCCAGAAGCCCCACTTGGATCTTGTCTATATTGTCCATTTTTTTCATTATGTTTCTGTTTTTCTTTCAATACTTGTACCTAGTTAAACTGGCTGTTATCCTTATCTGTAAGTTCTACCAGTAATCATTTTTGAGTATTTCTGTTGACCTGATTTTCCTTGCCATGGGTCACAGTTTCCTGCCTCTTGGCATTTCAGTAATTTTATTTTGGCTGTTGGACGTCATAGAGATCATATTGTTGAGTGTCTAGATTTTGTTATTTCGCTTTGAAAAGGGTTGGACTTCCTTTGGGGAGGTAGTTATTTGTGGACCAGCTTCATCACATTGAGGCCTATTTGTAAGCTTGTCTAGAGCAGGTTTGGGGTGGCTGTGGCCCCAGGAGTCGGTCAGTCCTACTACTAAGGCGTGGCCCCTCTGAGTCTCTACTGAATGGCCCAGGTGATCACTGAGGACTCTTTACTCTGGTTTTTTGAACCCTGAACATCTCGCTACCTATGTGTGTCCTGGGAATTGTTCAGCTTAAAGCTTCCTGGCCATTCTTTTCCTAGTCTTTGGGAGTTTTATTATGTATGCGTGGCTTGGGAGTCAGGAAAGGCTCAAGGGGGGCCTTATGCTGATTTTTTGGAGCTCTTTTTTTCTGCATAGCTCCCTCCTTTCTGGAACTCTGCTCTGCAACTTCTAGCTGCATCAACTGCCCTGGATGCTAGTCTGGGTCTTGATGAAGCCACCAAGCTCCGTTTGAGTCCCCCTTCCCTGCACGCTCAGTCTAGAAATTGCCTCCAGGCAGAACCAGGACAGTGATAAGGCTTATCTCAGTTGTTTCTCTTCTCTCAGGGTGACGATCCTGCACTTCCTGCTGCCCAGTTATCTGAAAACTTGTTTCAAATCTATTTTGTCCAGTTTTTTTTTAAAGATTTCATTTATTTATTTGAGAGAGAGAGTGAGAGAGAGAGAGAGAGAGAGCACATGAGAGAGGGGAGGGTCAGAGGGAGAAGCAGGCTCCCCGCCGAGCAGGGAGCCCGATGTGGGACGCGATCCCGGGACTCCGGGATCATGACCTGAGCCGAAGGCAGTCGCTTAACCGACTCAGCCACCCAGGCGCCCTGTCCAGTTTGTTTTTTTTTTTTAAGATGTTTATTTATTTATTTGACAGAGAGAGAGACACAGCGAGAGAGGGAACACAAGCAGGGGGAGCGGGAGAGGGAGAAGCAGACTCCCCGCCGAGCAGGGAGCCCGATGTGGGGCTCAGTCCCAGGACCCCGGGACCATGACCTGAGCCGAAGGCAGCCGCTTCACGACTGAGCCACCTTATGGCAGGACATTGTTCTTTGTTACAATATCATGGCCAGAAGTAGAAGTGTTTATCATCTATCCCTTTCAATATCTGATTTTATGTAAGTCTTTCTGGAGTGTCTGGGTCTTCTACTCCTTGAGCTAGTGTAGAAAATGCCTCCTTTTCGTTTAGTTAGGAATTAAGTTGAATTGACCTGACATCAGAACAGAAACTGTGTTCCTGCTTCTTTTGAATTCACTGAAACGGGAGGCCTCTGAGGCACACACATTTGTGGTAATATAATTACACCATTTCACATATTTTGCAATCTGGAAGAAAAAGGTAAATTGTACATATTGTTCAGATCTCTTATTTAGCGACTTGGTGTTTGAAGATCTTTTCTTTGAGGCTCCTTCTTCTAGTTGTTTTGTCCAACTTTTCGTTTTGTCAGACGTTTCACAGAAATGTTCTTGTCTGCATCTGTCTCACTGTCACCTGGATAATTGCTTGAGTTCGGTGGGGCACGGCCTTTAAAAGGCCCTGCTTCCAGCCCAACAAGGCCTGGATCCTGCTCTTTGGTTGCCTCTCCCAGTGGCCCCATCTTTTTTGTTGCCCTTACAAAGTTGGAAGGCCCTCTCACTTCTCACTTAGTTATTTCTTCTGGTGTTCTTTTGGGGACGCTTCCTTCCTATGCAGTGTGAGCCCTGACCTCTTTGAGGCTGGCTGCTGGGAGGCCTGTGGCCGGCCTGTCTCCGAGAGCCAGTCTCGCTACTGCTGGCCCCCCATCTGCGTCTGCGTTCCCTGCGCTGTTCCTGGGCCAGCATTCATTTGTCTTGTCTGGGTTCCCTCCGGCCTGCCTGTATGAATTCTTTGCCAGTCTGTTTCCCCCAGTGTTTGGGGTATGTTTTCTTAGGCACACCTGTGCTCTGGCTTGTCACTCAGCTGCTGTGCGAGAGAAGACTGAGTAAGATTTAATACCAGGGAAAAGGAAATCACTAATCTTGTCCTCGGGGACCCAAAGGCAGGGCTGCTGTCACTCATGGCTCTTTTCACTTTCCTTAGCTCTGCCTGCCCCCACCCCAGGGTCTTGCCCTCCCCCAGGATGGACCGCCAGGAAACCCGGTCCTGGCAGGTCCTCTTGAGATACTTGAGGCCCAGGTGAGCTGTGCTTTCCTCTGCCTGGCTTGGGAATCTGTCACTGCTCCCTGATTGTGGCCGTGACCTCTGCCTCTTTTCCCAGCATGACACACTACGGGACCCGAACTCCAGCTTAGGCCTGTCCTCCCTCTGCTTTCTTCCCGAGTCTACCAAGAAATGGACACCTGCTGGGGTTGTAATTCCCATGATGCTGGTGGGGGAGCTGCATTTCGGTCCAGGAAAGTGATTGAACTGAGGTCCCTCGGGAAGACAGTGGGAGGCCAGGGCCATGGCCCAGGTCTTCTGATGCCTGGTCAGATTCTCTTTCCAGGACTTCTTTTTGTTTTTTTGTTTTTTTATTCATGAGAGACAGAGGGGGAGAGAGAGAGAGAAGCAGAGGGAGAAGCAGGCTCCCAAGGAGCAGGGAGCCCGATGCGGGACTCGATCCCGGGACCTTGGGATCATGACCTGCGCTGAAGGCAGACGCTTAACCACCTGAGCCACCCAGGCGCCCTCTTTCCAGGACTTCTTGAGGCTTGTGCTTAGATCTCCATGCTGGCGATGCACACCCACTCCAGACCCTCACCTCTTATCGCTGCTATTACTAGTGCTCCCCCCACCCTCATTCTAGAATGGATAGAAGGACAACTTATCCCTGGGAATTCTTTCAGGATTCAGTGACATCTGATGATGTGGCACAGTACATCGCAAAAGGAGTGACTGAGACTGGACGCCGCGCAGAGGACGCTGGCATTTTACAGGGATGCGACCTCCGTGGGTAAGGACGGCCCTATAGTCCTTCCACCAGCTTCCCCACAGCCGCACGGTCCTGCACAGCTGGGTGTGGGCTTAGGGCCGCCTGGAGTAGCCCTACACAAGCTTTTGCCTTCTGGGGGCTTAGACCCCCCACCCTGGGGATCGGCTGTAAGAAAACACAGAAGTGTCTGCCACCCTCAGCGTCTCTTTTTTCTTTTTTGGTCAACATTTCAAAGTAGCAGGGCTCCCTCCCGACTCCTAATGGCATGGAAAGAAGCCCTGTCAGTGTTTTATTGGGAAAGAAATGAGAACAAACTGGCCACTATCATTTAGGAAACTTTGTTAAAAAATCACAGATTACCCCAAAATTACATGGCCATTTTATTATAGTTTATTGTTGAGGGAGAGGTTGACACAGCAAGGCCCTCTGCCCTGAGAGGGGCCGCACATGTGAGGTGGGCAGGGTTGCTAAGACAGGAGCCTGCTGTGGGTCAGCTTTGGGAGTTGCAGCACAGGGCGAAGTTCAGTGAGCAGGCGCTGAGGAACGTGAACCCGGAGAAAGGGAGGATCAGCTCTTCTGGATGACCACCTGGCCCTGCATCCGGGTGGGCCCGGGGTCTGCCTCATCCCTTCCCTGGAGGGAGCCAGCCCTTGGGGAAGGCATTTGGAACGGATGAATGACCTGCCTGAGGGCACAACCAAGCTCGACTTTGTGGATTAAAAGGGTTTCATCTTTGAAGGCCCTGCCCCACTCTGGCTGTGTTCTGATGGCATCTCTGGCTGCCAGCAAAACCCTTTTTCCTTTTCCGTGAGCAGGAGTTCCTGTTTTGAATCCTACCTGGTGTGAGGACACGTGCTGCTGGTATCTGCCCCATCCCTTAGTGCAGATCGAGCGAAGCCTTCTGGTGAGTGAAAAAGAAACGTGAAAAATGAAAAAATTGTGGGGGGACACCCAGCTGAGCCTTTGGGGAGGAGGTGCGGCTGCTTCTCTCCCATAGAAGGGGGAGATCTCCTCAGGGCCACTTTGGTGGTAGGGAGTGGGCAGCAACGAGGCCTCTCTGTGCCTCTCGTCCGTAGTCCTTGCTTCTAGTTGGATGGGCACCAGCCAGCCTGCCCGCAGCCTCTCTGGGCGCTGTGTTCAGCAGCTGTCTCAGGAGGAATGCGATTCTCGACAAAGGAAAGTAACCTCCTTCCTTCCTCCTCTGCAGAGGAACAGTGTCTCGCGGTTCTCATCTCAGAAGGCATCTTGGTGACCCAACAGCAGACGATGGGTGAAGACGCTCAGCCACAGGAGATGGCATCCACCAGCTCCCCGCGGGCCGGGGAGCCCAGCCCCGAGGTCAAACAGAACAGGGACTCTGAGCGGAGGGGGGGGAGCCTTCAGAATCTGCCTATGGAACATCACTTCGCGTGTAAAGAGTGCGGGGATGCCTTTCGGCTTAAGGTCCTCCTCGTGCAGCACCAGAGAATTCACAGTGAGGAGAAGGGCTGGGAGTGTGGTGATTGCGGGCAGGTCTTCAGGGGGGTCTCGGAGTTCAATGAGCACCGGAAGGGCCATGTGGCCGCAGAGCCCCAGCCCGGCCCCAGCCGAGCCCCGGAAGATGCTCTGGAGAAGAGGGAGCAAATGGAGAGGGAGGCGAAGCCCTTCGAGTGTGAGGAATGTGGGAAGAGGTTTAAGAAGAACGCAGGCCTCAGTCAGCATCTGCGTGTCCACAGCAGAGAGAAGCCCTTTGACTGTGAGGAATGTGGGCGGTCCTTCAAAGTGAGCACCCACCTCTTTCGCCATCAGAAGCTGCACACGTCCGAAAAGCCGTTCGCCTGCAGGGCGTGTGGCCGGGAGTTCCTGGATCGCCAGGAGCTTCTCAAGCACCAGCGGGTGCACACCGGCCACCTGCCCTTCGACTGTGACGACTGCGGCAAGTCCTTCCGCGGCGTCAACGGCCTGGCCGAGCACCAGCGCATCCACAGCGGGGCCAAGCCGTACGGGTGCCCCCACTGCGGCAAGCTCTTCCGGAGGAGCTCGGAGCTCACCAAGCACCGCCGCATCCACACGGGCGAGAAGCCGTACGAGTGCGGCCAGTGCGGGAAGGCGTTCCGGCAGAGCTCCAGCCTCCTGGAGCACCAGCGCATCCACACCGGTGAGCGGCCCTACGGCTGTGGCGACTGCGGCAAGGCCTTCCGCGGGCCGTCCGACCTCATTAAGCACCGGCGCATCCACAGCGGACTGAAGCCCTACGAGTGTGACAAATGCGGGAAGGCCTTCCGGAGGAGCTCGGGCCTGAGTCGCCATCGGAGGACCCACAGCGGAGCGAGGCGCTGCGAGTGCAGCGCGTGTGGCCGCGTGTTCAAGAGGCGCTCGGCGCTGCAGAAGCATCAGCCGACCCACCACGACTAGAGGAGGCCCCCGGAGGCGGCGGCTTCCCGCGGGGCAGGGGGCGGGGGGGGGGGGGGGGCGAGTCTCTAGAGGGGCAGGGCAGAGTCAAAGGAGATGAACAGTTTTGTAGCGCTGATATATTTTCGCGTCAGAAAGGTCGAATCCAATTTATACTGTCACCAGCAATTTATAAGTGTACATGTTTCCCATTTTGCCTATCGAGAGTAGCTTCTCCGACATTCTAATTTATTTGGACTAGTGTGACGGGCATAAAGTACCTTCAAGGTATTCCAATCCGCGGGCCTTGAAACCGAGAATGAGAGAAGAGAAACCTGCATGTGGGGGGTGGAGGGGGGCGTGTGGGTCCCCTTCTCCCGGCTGCTCCCTCCGGGAACGGGACACAGAGCTAGTCAGTGATGGCCTCGATGTAACGTGACCCCAGCTTTACCTGAAGACAAGATAGAGCCCCAGAGTTGTTTGGCCTACTTGAATTTATAAATTGTTAGGGATGTACATAGAACACTCAAATGTCTTATAATATTTAATTTATTAATTCAGTTATACGTACATACTGTAAATCACATATTACATAGAATAATATATTACTTTAGAAAATACTCCTTTTTTTCCCTCACGCCACTCCACAAGATGATTTTATTTTGAATCCTCACATGCATCTCTGACCTCACCATCTTCACCAACCTGGTAGCCCCTTTTGAGTCCCCCGACAGTTTCAAAGCACATCCGATGGCTTCCATCCATCTAAGCTGTGTGCCATGTAGCACTGTGACAATCCCTGCACAAGGCTCTCACTAGAAACTTCCTCCCAAGCCATAAGTACGTGTTCACATACTGTTCGGACAGTTGTTGTTTTTAAATTTGTCCCGTAGCTCCACAACATAACCACTTACCGTGTTTGCCTTTTTCAAATGACCGTTAAAAGACTTTTTTGAAGCATCTATAACTTGGCATTGTGAGGTCATACTCCCAGGAATAAGTACTGAATCTGGGCTACATTGCTTTTGCGTCCATTTTTCTTCAACCAGTTTGTTCTGGTGACTTCCATGTGCGTCCAAAACTAAGCATCAACTGGGGTCTGTTTCGGGTTCATAGGTCTTGTCCTCAAGCAGCACTGTTCTGTTCAAGCTCAAGTAGTTGAAAGAGCATCCCCATAACAGGGACGTCTCAAGGACTCAAGTATAAGGTGATGCCTCTTTTTTCGGGAGCGATAGCCTCTCCTCCCATGGAGGCAGCCCTCTGTTTCGGGCTCTAAAACAGGGGTGATCACAGGACTACCTCCTAAGGTTATCGTGAGAACTGCGACGCCACGCCTGGCCCGAAGGTGCACACTCAGTGAAGGTCGTCCGCTGTCATCACCATAATTATCGCTGTCGTTCTGTGGCTCCTTAGCACCGGAACTGGGGATGGACCCAGGCCTCCTGACTCCTAGTCTCCCCTTCTTTCTCCCGTGCAGTGACTTAAATCGTGTTCCTGTTTTCTTGCACGCAAATCGTACGTTCATCTCCTTTGACCAGTTACCAAGTTACCTTTGGATATATTGACTTCATACAGCGGTTCTTTCTATATCGATTGTGATGATCTCTTTTCCAGTTTTATTGCTTTGCTCTTTGTAGCAGTTTTATTACATTTTGTCGTGCGAGTTTTAAGTTTTACATATCTGAGCACTCACCGTTGTCCGTTAAGCCGTAACTTCCATTGCTTCCGTACTGAGATACGATGATGTTTTCTTCTAGAATTTTAATTACAAATGAAAAGTTGAAAGCCCTGCCCCACCAGAAGGTGGATGCACCAGGTGGGCAGGCTGGATGGGAAGGGGCCAGAGAAGCAGGCTCTCTCCTCATCCAAGACGCAGACTCTGTGCATGTCTGTGGGCAGTACTTGACTATCCAACCTGGCCACGCAGACACGCAAGAGAAACGTCCATCTCGGATTGGCCAGAACATTCTGACTGTTCCTCAGTATAGCCCTACCTGTCAGCAGCAGGCCTGGGCCTAAACTAGATCAATGGGGTGGTCCAAACGTGGTCTTGGCTGCAGCTGGCTCTCCTTCAAGCTCCTGGGAGCTTTGGCCATGCCCGGCATGGATTCAGTGCCTGAGCAGCAGATCCACCCAAGACACATCTCCTCGAACACAAGAAGACTCACTTGACCGATGCTGTCATGTGGATTGCATCCTCCTCCTAGTGAGTGACTCTGGAAACAGAAAGAGGTCAGTCTGGTGGCTTTTGCTTTGGGCAACTAGGGGGAAACTCACCCACGTGTTCTGACGTTACCTCCTGCAGCTACACCTAAGAGGAGCAACAGAGCAGAGGCTCGGAGCGGAACCGTGCCCCTCTGATGCCCTGTGTGTCACGGCCGTAGACGCTGGCCACAACAGGCCCAGGCTGGGACCGTCAGCGGCCATGCCCAGGAGGGGCAATAGAACAAGGGTTTGGAGGGCAACCGTGCCCTTCTGATGGCCCATATGGCGTAGAAACCGAAGCTGGTCATCCTGGGGCTAGGCTGTTACTCCCGACAGCCTCCCCCAAGAGGAACGGCAGCAAGGGCTGACCAGAAAGCTGGCCTCCAGTGACCTGCCGAACCCGCAGGTAGAAGCCAGCCGCCCCGGGGCTGTGGTGTGACCTCCCAGCAGCTGTGCCCCAGGGGCCACTAGCGGGCCCCTAGAGGGGGTGTACCCTTCCTGATGCCCCCCCCCCCCCCGCCCCGCCGAGGCTGAGACGGAGCTTCTCAGCAGGCACACCCGGAGGAGCTTCTCAGGCCCCCATCCTGGGAAGCAGGGTCCCCTGGTGACCGCTGTGACCTTAGCCAGAAGGTCCTCGGGAATGGCCGCCAGGCCACGGGAGTGGCTCTCTCTGATGTCTCCATCCCGGCCCTCGGGCTGGAGAGAAGCCAACAGCACTTGTTACATAGCCGCTGCTTTTGCTCTGTGGCTTCCGGTCCAACTGTGTCCGCAGTCACTGCTTCCTTCTGCATCACTGGTCTCTTTTCAAGCTGTCAGGACACGTTCGACACAACGGCCATTGGGTAAGGAACTTGACATTGATGGGGGGCGAGTCTGGCAGCTCACTAGCCGTTTGTCAGCTTCTCTGAAGGATCCAGATACAGTATTAGCTCAGAACTCAGCGTTGTCGCCGCCGCTCCATAGCTCGCCCGCTGGGACGCGGCGTCCTGGCGTCACGTCATGCCCTCCTTGACTTTTGTCATTCTCAGTTCTCGCGTTCTCTCTGACACAAACCCTCTTCTAGAGTTAACACTAAAGACCGCATCTTTTCTGTCGCTGTGTTTGCGGGTGACGTCTGTGCTCTGTCCGGCGCAAGCAGCCTGTGGCTTTAACGTGTGTCCCGTAGTTGCGCAAGTTCAGTGTTATGTGATCAAGCTTCCTGTTGTGTGTGCTCGTCTATGCATTTGTGTATCTACCTCATTTCGTTTTTTCTTTCTAATCCCACACATTCCTTTCGCAAGGGAAATGTAGAGCAGTTGGGTTACATAGAACGCCGACTCTCATTAAAAATAGATCCTTTTCTTAGATTCTGAAAGAAACCTTCCATTGCTTTTATTAAAGTTTTGAATACTTGCTGAAACTTTTAAATGAAAGTGGTTGTTTACCATTTTTGCTGCTTATTACGATTAACTGTGTTGATTAGTTATGTCTTACCCACTTCTGCACTTCCAGAGTGAGCCCCGCCCCCACCCCCGCTCAAATCACAGTGTTGGCATTCCACGGGCCTGGGGTTTCAGCCTTGTCATGTGCCCCGGGACCCTCACCGCCCCCCCAGGCCACATTAATTCAACCAGAACTGAACCCTTGACTCAAGGGCAGCAACCAGTCATCAGAGCCGACTGGACACGACAGGCTGGGCCTTTCAGGTTCTCTGTCTGTGAAGTGCGAACAAGAAAAATGAGAGAGGCGTTTCTAGTTGGTATTGGAAGAAAGAGGGAGCCACACGATATATAGAGGAGTTGACCCCATGGGTGGCACCAGCTGGAAGATGTGTGGGCTCCTGCTAAGCACTCCAGAGCTGCCTCAGCTCCAGCACCCCAGCGGAGTCCTGGCCTCGTTATGTTCTTGGATGTCGGGCAGCTGCCCCCATCAGTTCATTTGTGTCCCCACCGTAGTCTCCCTTGACCTGAGCCAGCTTGAGTGGGTCTCTGCTTTCTGCAATCTGTCAAGAGCCAGTTGCCTTTTACCACTTGGCTGCTTCCTGAGGAGAATCACGTGGCTGGTTTTCCTCATGTTCTACCCGGCTCGGGTTCCCGGCCCAAGCCCCACCTGATTATCGGAAACACCTGTTTGAATGTGGTACTGTACTCTGCTCACTCAGATGGGTAAAAATCTATGCCTTTTAGTCTCAGTGAGTTGGACCAATGCCTTTCTGTCCAGGTAGCGTTGCTGTACGGTTCCCCTGTTTGTCCCATGAAACGAGTTTAAGTCAACACCCACCACCTTGTTGTTTCTTTTGGAAGCGTCTCGCTACTTCCAGAGAATCCATCAGATTGGGGAATTGAGAATTTCTCTATTACTAGTATACTTACATTCTGTACTTCTCCTAGTATCAGTTTAGGTGTTTACCTTCAAAACTAGAAATGGTCTCTTTTAACTTGGCCTTCAATGTTCTTTGCCGTGTCTGCCCCGGTCCATATTTCAGTTGTTGGCCCTCTTCTCTCATTCCTCCCTGAGCTCCTTAACTTGTTTGTTTTATGGCACTTACTATAATCAGCCTTGCACTAGAGCTTCGCCCTCCCCACCTGCCCCCCACCCGTTAGATTGTGAGCTCTTATAAGACAGGGGTGACCCTTCATGTCTGATTCCCCTACCAGATCTAGCACAGTGCCTTGCATCAAGTAGATTTCAATAAATATATGTTAAATGGCATTGGTGTTCCTGGACTTATTTTGTCAAAGTTTAGGTCAACAGCTCTTCCCTTGCTCCTTTCTCTACGCTCTGAAGTTCTTTTTTTTTTTTTTTAAGGTTTTATTTATTTATTTGAGAGAGAGAGAATGAGAGAGAGCACGAGAGGGAAGAGGGTCAGAGGGAGAAGCAGACTCCCCGCCGAGGAGGGAGCCCGATGCGGGACTCGATCCCGGGGCTCCAGGACCATGACCTGAGCCGAAGGCAGTCGCTTCACCGACTGAGCCACCCAGGCGCCCTACGCTCTGAAGTTCTTGCCCCCTCCTGGGATCCAGGTGTTATCTTATCTCCCCCCTTACTGGATGCCTGGAGGGGACAGGAGGTGCCCTGATGACAGAGGGCTGGCTTCCCTGGAAATTTGAGCTGCCCCTTCCCAGAAGGGGCCTGTCATTCAACCAGGTACCTTCTCCCACCCTGGCTAGGGCTCTCCCCTGAGTCTGAATTCCAGTGGGAGCCCAACACCAGGCTGGATCCTGAGCTCCTCCCCCAGGGACCAGGAAGCGAGTGACAGAAGTGGCTTCTGGGCTAGGTGAGGGTGGGAGTGGAGAGGTCAGTCCTCTTGGCCAGTGGCTGGCCCTCTTTCTAATGATCATTTCCTCAAAAAGGCAGGTAGTGAGGACAGGCCCCTGGCATCCTAACCCTCCCAAATATGAACAAGGCTCAGCTGTGGAGTCAGCTGCCCAGTCCCAGAAGGACAAGCACAGAGAGGGGGCCCCAGGAGTGCTTGGGTTGGGACCTCACAGGCCATGATGTGCTACAACAGCAAGGAAGGGGATTTTGGAAAGGCCTGTGTCATCTTTCCTCCAGGGTCCCATCCTCCTCAGTCTGTCGATTCTACCCCAAACGCAGCTGCTAAGCAGGTGCTGTGATACCGCCAGCCCAGCCATCTCTGCTCGCAAGCCAGTTACATGGAGAGAACCATTCATTTACTTTGCTGGTTTCACGATTAACTGTGTTGATTAGTTATGTCTTACCCACTTCTGCACTTGCCAGTGAGAATTCCACCTATTTTTCCTTAAAACACATGCAAGCTCTGTTCGGGCAAGCTTCAGGTGTGCAAAAGTCAAGGCCACAGGTCTGCTCGGACATCTGATACTGGGCCCAGAGGGAAGGGGACAGCCTAGGGCTTCTCTCCAGGGGCCCTGTGGGCCTCTAGTGGGGGTTTGAGAATGTTCCTTTCTGCCCCTTTCTTAGTGCCCCTGCTTTCTGGAGCCCTGTAGCTTCTCCAACACTGCCCCCCTCTGAGACCCCCAAGAAGTCTTTTGCTTCCCTGGGAGTTCATGGTCCCCAGAGCCCCACGTCGTGGGCCAGCACCCGGGCCTCCGTCATTGCCCTAGCCCAGGCTCCCGCCTGCAGCCCTCTGCCCTAGCCCACCCCTGTCCAGCTCACATCCCACCTGGAAGGGGCCCCTGGCACTGTCTTGGTCTGTCCTGGCTGCTATCACAAACCTACCAGAGCGGTGGATTATAAACAACAGACAATTATTCCTCACAGTTCCGGAGGCTGGGAAATCCAAGACCAAGGTGCTGGCCAAGCCAGCGGCCAGTGAGGACCCGCCTCCTGATTCTTAGGTGACAGTCATTTTGCTGTGTCTTCTCATGATGGAAGGGGGAGAGAGCTGTCTGGGGCCTCTTATAAGGGTGCTCATCCCATCCCTGCGGGGCTCTGCCCTCATGACCTAATCACTTCCGAAAGGCCCCACATCCTGATGCCGTCACATTGGGGGTTAGGATTTTAATGTATGAATTTGGGGGGACACAGACATTCAGAGGTGAGGGTACCTGGACTTCTCTTGGATTTATGCACTGGTTAGTTTGATTTATACATCAGTGAACTGTTTGCATCTCTTTCCACAGAGCACATACTATTAAGGCTTTGATTAAAAGATTTGTAAAATACATAATAAAAAACATGGTCCCCAATTTTTCTTTTCAGGCAAGACAGGTCAGAAAATCCTTGTGTTGGCTCACCCCTTTTCTGACCTTCTTTCAACAAGCATTTATTGACCACCTGCTGTGCACCAAGCTCCAAAAGCAACTGAAATAATCCTCACCCTCAAGGACAGACACGTAGTCAGAATGTTATAAGTGGGACCTATACTCACCAAGCTGGGCTCCTAGGATTTGTACATTTTCGGGATGCAGGTTACACTTCAGTTAGGAAAATGAAAAAGCTAAACACACAAGCTCAATGTGAGCAAATTAACCCTCCTCCCCTGTCTGCAGGTCCTGTTGATTTTACACCTCAACCTCCACACCCGGCCCTGGCTCCTCCCCGGAGCCCCTTGGGCTTTCAGACCCGACCTCACTGCCTGGGAGTGGCCTGCACCCACAAACTGGGAGCCCCCCGAGGCAGGGTGGGGCAGATCCACCCCTGCCCCCCCTCACCCAACCCAGGGCCGGGCCCAGAGGAGGCCCTTGGTGCAGGTGTCCCGTGAGCGGGTGGGAGGACAAGGCTCTCCCACCCCGGGTCAGGACCTGAGGGACCAGACTGCGCAGGGGGGCGGCCTCGGCCTGGGCCTCCCCTCGTCTCCCTTTCTCCCCACCCAGAAGGAAGCGGTGGAGATGATGGATCAGATCGTGTACTGGGTGCGGGAGGACCCGTCGGGGCTGGGCCGGCCCCGTCTCCCCGGGGCCCTGGCCTCCGAGTCCATGGCGGTGCCCATGATGCTGCTCAACCTAGTGGACCAGCTCGGAGAGGCGGACGAGGAGCTGGCGGGCAACTACGCGGAGCTGGGGGACTGGTGTGCCCAGAGGATTCTGCGGCATGTCCAGGTTGGGGGGGGGGACACACCCAGGGGACGGGAGGCTGACATTCACCTGCCAGATGGGGCCTGGGAGCTGGGGGGGGGGGGGGCGCAAGGTGGCTCCCACTCCCTATGCCCTGGGGCACCTCCTCTGCCTACACCCACACCCCCAGCTGGGCCTCGGTGGCCCCCTTATACAGACGGGGGAGACATGGCGGGGGTGGGGGCGGGGAGCATGGCTGGGGCCCAGGAGCCTAGACCCTGGGAAAGGCAGAGGGCTCCAGGGAGCCTGCTGGGGCCAAGGCCGGGAGGGAAGGTGCCAGAAGCCCTGGCACGTTAGAGAGCAGGAAACCCAGCCAGACCCAGGTTCTTCCGGGCCTCTGTATGTTCCAGGACGGCCACTTGGGTGGTGGTGGCAGGATCTCCTGGTTGGAGATGGCAGGAGTTGGCAGGTGCCAGGACGATGAACTTCAAGAAGCCGCACAGCACCAAGCTGGCTATGCAAAGGTGTGGAAGATGTATTTGGCCAATCCTCACTATCGGGGAATGAACTCCTGAAATTCAATAAGAATTCTGAAATCTCTCTCCCGATGCAACTGTTATTATAATTTTGTTATCCACTCTCACCCCCCAATTTTCAGGGCCCGCCTGCTGGTACAGGAGCCGTGCTCTCGGTTGCCTGCTGCTGGCTCACTGGGTTCCCACGCTGTGTCCTTGCCGGCTTTACACCGGCGGGCGCATGGCGCCTGATGCTTTTCGAGCAGCCCGCTGGATTTCAGAAGAAAAGTTTCATGGAGCATGTTTTCCAGAAGGAAGTTTGTACCTAGGATTAACAGTTTGGTTGAATCTCAAAAAACCTTTGTGTTTAGTTACAGTCCCTGTGACAAAGATTTCTTTTAAAATTTTCAGCAATTGTTTCCCTAAAGCATTTTATAAAGTCTTGTTTGAAGTCTGTTTAGTTGAGATCAAATGTGCTTTTAAGAACCTTGTTTTCCTCTAAAACTTGGTTCTTTTCTTCACGTGGTCACATTCGTTATTATTTCAAGATCGGAGATGATTTACCAAAGAAGCAGTTGTAAACAACTTTGGAGATTATCCCCCGTGGAGGTTCTGCTTCGTTTCCTCCTGGCAAAATGAAGTCCTTCCCGACATTTCCTGCACATTTATATGCATATGTATACATACACACTGGAGAGTTTCTCATACTCTATGTTTATTCTGCAACTTGCTCTCTTCACATAAGGAAGCGTGCCTGGGAGAGAGGTTTTAATTACAGCTACATTTGCTCCCCGCTTCCCCTCCTTGGTGCACATCTAGGTGTCTGGCCGGGTTTCACTCGTGAAAACAATGCTGCAAGGACACCCTTGCCCCATCACACGGCCACGAGCACTGCTGTGGAACAATGCTGAGTCAGGTCGGGCAGCTAGTTGGCTCCAATCAAGAGACAAGCAATAATGCAGCTAGTGGCTTAGAGAAGACCGAAGGTTATTGAGCCGAGCAGTCCAGGTTGAAGGGGTAGCTCCGGTCCACACAGTCACTCAGGGACCCTAGCTCCTTACATCTGGGTTCTCCTCTCTCCCCTAGCACAGTGCTTCTCAAACCATTTGTGGTGAAAACCCAGTTTACATCCACCCACCCCCCAATCCATTTCAGACCAAGGCTTTTGTAAAATGTAATAAAGAGGTCAGGGGCGCCTGGGTAGCGCAGTCGGTTGAGCAACCGACTCTTGATTTTGGCTTAGGTCATGATCTCAGGGTCGTATAATCAAGCCCCCTGGCCGGCTCCGTGCTCAGTGGGGAGTCTGCTTCTCTCCCTCTCCCTCTGCCCCTCCCCCCACTCGCACATGCCTCCCCACGCATGCCCTCTCTCTATATAAAGTGAATAAATAAATCTTTAAAAAAAAGATATCCTGGTGACGTTGAATTGCTATAAAAGCTTCACAACACTTCCTCCTGGTATCTGCACTAGCCTCATCATGGACCACTAAGGGTGGCTTGCAGCTGAGCAGTGGTCCAGGAACCATACCCAGGAGCTCGGCTCGAGGGCATTGCCTTCACTGCAGGGTAAGCTCCCACACAGGCACATCTGCGCTCTGGATCCTGTGAAGTACAGGGAGGAGAATGGTGCACGTCCAGGGTGAACACTTGTCTTCTGAGCAGGTGAGGCAGAAGTTGGACACATCACCACTCTTGCATTCCATTGGTGAACTCTTACTCACATGGCCACCACACCTACCCCCTAAGGGAGGCTGGGAAACAGTCTAGCTGAGCCCCCCAGCACCGGGGAAGAACAGCCCTGGACGGAGACAAAGAACAGTCTCTCCAACAGATACCCAGAAGTGGGTTCGAAGAGTACAGGCATTTAAAAAAAAAAAAAATACTGTCAAACTTCTCTCCAAGAAAGTCTGCACCAAGCATGTACAAGAGTTCCCGTTGCCCCCACCCTAGCCAATATTGATGGGCAAAAATGGTATCTCCTTGTTATCATTAGTCTTTTTCATGATTACTAGTGTAGTCAGGTTGAGTATCTTTTCAAATATTTATAGGCCATTCACATTGACACTTCCACAAACTACTTATTCTCATCCTTAGCCATTTTCCCTATTGACTTGTAGGGTTTTTTATATGCCTGACATTAACCCTTCATCTGTTATACATGTTGCACATGCTTTCTTCCGCTTATTTTTAACTTAATTATTGTGATGCAGAAGTTGCATTTTTCCTCTTTATGCTGTCAAATGTATTGTGTTTTTCTTTTATGGTGTCTGCATTGTGTGCCTTGCTTAATAGCATCTTCTTTATCTAAAGACTAGAAAGATATACTTCTCCAGTTTCCTTTTTATAAATTTGTTTTTATAGTTTATTTTTCATAGCTTTCTTCATGTTTAGATTTTTTTAATCAATTAGGAATCTCTTTTCATCTATGATATTTGTTTAGAATCTACTGTTTTTTTTTTCCTTATGTGGATTGCCAGTTGTCCTATTAACTGAAATGCCAAATTTATTATGTAGAACATAAGCTCCACACTTCCATTAGAACAGAGGCTTTGTTTTATTCACCCCTAAAACAGTATCTGATGCATTGTAGACAATCACTCTTTGTCAAATGAATGAAGGGATGGCTGGACGGATGGATGGACAGACGGATGGACGGACGGATGGATGGATGGATGGATACTAAATTGCCAAATTTTCTTTGGTGTGTTTCTAGAATTTCTATCGTTCCATCAATTGGTATGCTGATTCTGGCTGTTTCAATTACTATAACATTATGTTTTGATATCTAGTGGGTTCTTTCTTTTAAATTTTTTGGCCTATCTTGTGCATTTCTCTTCAGAATGGATTTACAAACCGGCTCATCAGTTTCCTTTAAAATCTCCTTGGGGGCGCCTGGGTGGCTCAGTCGGTTAAGTGACTGCCTTCGGCTCAGGTCATGATCCTGGAGTCCCGGGATCGAGCCCCGCATCGGGCTCCCTGCTGCTCAGCGGGGAGTCTGCTTCTCCCTCTGACCCTCCCCCCTCTCATGTGCTCTCTCTCTCTCTCATTCTCGCTCTCTCAAATAAATAAATAAAAATCTTTAAAAAAATAAAATAAAATCTCCTTGGGATTTTTATTGGGATTGTATCAAAGTTATAGATTAATTTGAGGAGAACTGACATCTTTCAAAGTTGAATCTTTCTCTCCAAGAACACATCTCATCTTTTATTCAGGCCTGCTTTATGTCCTGTAGTGAGTTTTTATATTGTTCTTCGCATTAGTCTTACACATTTTAATACATTTCTGTCCAAAACATTCAATAGCGTTGCTCATCAGATCAGGAGTTTTTTATATAACATGTTGTTGATTGCTAATGCTGGGAAGGTAGAGCTTGTGAAAAGCTCTCGTATGAGCTCTAATGATTTGTCAGGTCCTTCTTTTAGATTCTCTAGACAAATAAGCATAACACCTCTGAATAATTAGGTTTTTTTCTCTTCCAATATATTTATCTTGTATTTCTTTCTTGTTTCACATTGATCAGGATGAATCCTTTACAAAAGAGTGGCAAGGATAGCATGAATTGGTGTTGAATTTTATCAAATGCTGTTCCTACATCAATTGAGACAATACATTTATGTTTCTTCTTTAACCAGTAATAAAATGAATTACATTAATAACTGTCAATATTGATTTATCATTGCATTCCTGGGGAAAACCCTACTTGGGCATGATAAAGGATATGATTTAGTGTCTTTTTATAAGAAAGATTGGTCTACACAGAGCTTTTACTCTGCTATCTTAGTCCGATTTGGGAATCAGGATTATAATAGCCTCAAAAATGTGTTGGGATGCTTTCCATATTTTCCAATGCAGAGAAGGGTTTGGACAGTATGATTACCTATATCTTTTTAGGTTTAGTAGAATTTAACCACAAAACCACCTGGGCCTGGTGCAGTTTTGAAGGATAGATCATTGACTATCTTTACATTTCTTTACGGATATTGGTTTATTCTGATCTTATACCTCTTGACCAATTATCATTTATATTTTCCTAGAAAGTTACCCATTTTATCTACATTTTCCAATCCATTCAGACAAAGCTGTATGTGTATGGTATTCTCTTACAATTTTTAGAAAAATTGTATCTGCATCTGAAATTATAACCCGCCCTCTTTCTTATGATATTTTTTTCATTTCTTCACATTCTTTTCTCTTGACCAAAATTATTATGAGTTTGTGCAATTTTTTTATTTTGATTATTCAACTATTCTGGGCTTTTTGCTCTTTATTCATTTCATTAGTCATTATTTTCAGTGTCAGGAGCTTTCTTTTGGTGAGTAACTTCTAATTTTAATGTTTTGGACTCAATGAATATGATTTCTGCTTTTGAACTTGTTGAGATTTTCTTTGTGACCAAATACATAATCACTTCTGGATAGTGTTCCATTTACATCTGAGAAGAAGCTGTATTACCTGATTGTAAGGTGCAGTTATACACACACTGCATATCGGTTACGTGGACCTCATGACTTGTGTTACTCAAATCCTCTGTATTCTTACTTATATTTTGTCTCCTTGGTCTGTCAATTCCTGACAGGAGTACAGTGTCTTCTACTCTGATCATGTCCATTTCTTTATGAACTTCTATCAGTTTTTTGCTTCAAATAGTATGAAGCCCTGTTGGGCACAAAAGTTTATGCCTATTATAACTTCTTTGGGCTTATGTCTTTTATTTATAAGAATATTTATATTTGTCTCTTTAGAAGCTTTTTGCTTTGGATTCTATTTTACATGATAGTAGTATTGCTCTATCTGCTTTTTTCTGTTAGTATTTTTCTAGCGTTTTTCTTATCCATTTATTTTGACCCTTCTCATGATTTCTCTTGTACCAAGGCTCTGAGTCTGTTGGGGGTAGCAATGTGCCAGTTTCAAAACTACATTTCCCAGCCTCCCTTGCAGGTAGGAGTGGCCAATGAAATGAGAGTGGAAATCATTGGGTGAGGCTTCTGGGAAGTTCTTTACAGGGAGCTGAGTTGGTGGGAGCTTCCCCCTCTTGGTCCTCTTCTGCCCCCTTTTCTCTCTCCCAGCCTGAAACACATATTTGATGGCTGGAGCTTCAGCAACTATCTTGGTGTAGTAAGGAAAATACCAAGAAAATCGTAAAGACCTTTCTTTTGACACCCTTGAGCAACTAACCAAAACCAGCCTACTTTCAAACATCTTTGTGTTTAAACAACCATTGTTGCATGTCTGTTACTCCATCAAACACTGTTCCTATGTTTTAGTGCCTGCAGAGGTAACCAGTGTTATTAGTTTCTTGTGTAACCACTCTAGAGATATTCTTTTTATTTTTGTTAGTCTAAGTATATTTTTTACTTTATATTATGGAAATTTTTAGGCATATACAAAAACAGCAAACAGTATAATTTTTTTTTTAGCAAACAGTATAATTAACTTCTATGTACCCATCACTCAGCTTTAAGAACTATCCTTCAATAGTCTGTGCATATACATACACATGCGCACACACATACACACACACACTCTTGTCTTACACAAATGCCAACATACCATTCATGTTCCCCACTGCCTTCCTTTTTAAAATTACCAGTGTATGGTGGAGATGGTTCCATATCAGCACATAGTTTCTTCATGCTCTTTAATGTCTATCAGTATCTCTTTATCATTTCACATGTGTGAAACTATATCTGTAGAATAAATTCCTAGATGTGGAGGTGCTGGGGCAAAAGTTATATGCATTCGTAATTTTGATAGATGTCACCAAAGTAGCTGTATAGAAGTTGTGCCAATAATGTGTGTTAGCAAACTGTTCTACTTTTGCCAATCTGATAAATGAAAAAAAGGTATCTCATTATGGTTTTAATTTTGATTTCTCTTATTTAGAAATCTTTTGTATTTCTTTCCCGTGAACTGTAGTCATAGCTTTTGCCCATTTTCCTATTGAGTTGTTGGCATTTTTCTTGCTATTTTGTAGGAGCTATTTACATAATAGAAGAATGAGACTTCTTGTCTCTGAAATGAGTTGCAAATAGTTCTCCTGATTTATCATTTTCCTTGGGCTTCATAACAGTAACTTTTGTATTAAAGAAACTTTTTGTTTTTATGTATTGAATGAACCAAGCTTTGCTTTTTTGGCTTCTGAGGTCTAAATCGTACTTTAAAAAAGTCTTTCCTCCTCCAACGTATTTTAAATCTCACATGGTTTCTTCTAGTATTTTATAGTTTCATTTCCTTAATCTTTAAGTCTAGTCCATCTGAAATCTCATGTGCTGTATATTGTGAATAGGGATTCAACTCTATACTTTTCTCAAGTGGCCACCTATGTGTCCCAATGCCATTTATTGAGAATCCATTTTTCCCCAGTGAACTGAAATAACATTTTTGTCATCCACTAATTTCCTGTTTGGATTTAAGTATATTTTAGAGTATCTATTTTTTCTATTGTTCTGTCATTCTATTCATACACCAGTACCACAGTGCTTTTTAATTACTGTCCTTTTATTATGTTTTGATATCTGATAGGACTAGTGCTTCTCACATAGTCTTCCTTTAAGAATATCTCCAACGATTTTCACTCCTTTAGTTTTCTATAATAATGTTAGAATCATCCTGAAAAGTTCCAAAAAATTCTATTGTCATAAAACGTTTGGTATCATATTTAATTTAGAGATTGATGTAGAGAGATTTTGCACCTTTATGAAGTCACATTTTTCTAAAAACACAGTAGACCTTTGCATTCATTCAAGCCTTTTTTTATGTCCCTGAGGAACATTCTAAAGAGCCTTTACATAGATCTTGCATATTTCTTAGATTTATTCCTACATATTTTATTTCTTTTTTGTTAAATGGAGGCTTTTCTTTCATTATGTCTTCTAACTTGTCATTTGTCTAAATGATTTTGTACCAGCCCCTTTACTGTATTCCCCTTACTCCTTGTAACATTTTTAAAGAGTAGATTCTCTTAAGTTTTCCAGATATAGGAGGCATATCATCACAAATAACCATCATTTTAATTCTGCTTTTTAATGTTTTAACTTTTCAAATTGTGAAGTGCAGCGCAGATGCAGAGAACGGTGTAAATCTCATACGTTTTACACGCATTTCCTGCACTTTATATAAAAGAACATACTCTTGTAACCACCCCCAGATCAAGAGCTAGAGCCCCACTCTCCAGCCCCAGCATGTCTCCCCACAATCAACTCCCTAACTTCTAAGGTAATCATCAGAGTTTTGCCACCTTAACATCCATCCATTCATAACTAATATGGTTTAATTTTGCCTGTTTTTAAACTTTATATAAATGCAATTCTAATATACGTACTCTGTATCTTGTTTCTTTCACCCAACACTATGTCTTTAAAATTTATCCATGCTGTAGTATATAGAGAATTTATTCCTTTTTATTCTGGTAGAGTATTCCATGGTATAACTTTACCATAGTGTATTTACCCATTCTAACCCTGCTGGATATTTGGATTGTTTTCAGCACACAAATGCTGTGGCAAACCATTGTTTCCTGTGGCTGCCATAACAAAGCACCATAAATTTGGTGGCTTACAACAACAAAAATTCATTGTCTCAGTTCTGGAGGTCAGAAATCCAAGATCAAAGTGTCAGCGGGGCTCTACTCCGTCTGAAAGATCTAGGAGAAAATCTGTCCTTGCCTCTTCCAGTTTTTGGTGGCTGCAGGAGTCAGTACTTGGCTTGTGGCCGCATCACTTCAATCTCTGCCTCTCTGATCACATGGCCTTCTCCTCTTCTGTCTATCTCAAATATCGCTCTGCCTTTCTCTTATGAAGACATTTGTCACCGGACTTAGGGCTCCCCCAGATATCCCAGGATAATCTCATCTCAAGAGCCTTAAGTTAATCACGACCGCAAAGACCCTTTTCTCCAAGCAAGGTCACATTAACAAAGGTCTGGGAGTTAAGATGTGCACATATCTTTTGGGGAGCCACTTTTGAACCCATCACAACCATTTACACTGTTTCCTGGTGCCAGTGTACACAAGTTTCTCCAGAATTTGTACACTTGGCAGTGAAATGCTGGCTTATAGAGGAAGTATGCCTTTAATTTTTCTATAAAGTGCCAACCAGTTTTCCAACACACACTCCCATCAGCTGTATGTGAAACTTTCCATTGCTCCACAACCTTGCCAACTCTTAGACTCATCAGACTTTTTGGCTTCCACCAATCTAGTGGGTGTGTACTATCTCATGGTAGTATTAAGTTCTGTAATGACAAATGAAGTCGAGCACCGTTCATATATTTATAGGCCATTTGGGTTTCTTCTACTGTAAAAAAAGGTCTGTCCAAGCCTTTGATCCATTTGCTCTATTGCATCATCTGTGTTTTTCTTGTTATTTCTTTCCTTCTATCTTCTATTTATGAGAACGCTCAGTTAACATGTGTTTCCCCTCTCTTATCCAAATCTTCCATCAGAATCTCTCATAGGGCCCACCCGAACTGAAACCTAAAAGAAAGGGAATTCTGAGAAATGTAGTTCAGGCTAGCCAAGTTGACACATTACAGAGCCACCTCAACCCCTTTATGTAACTCTCTTCAAATTACTTAGTTTGCATATGCCATCTACTTCCTGTCAGACCACTTACTGATTCAGATGTGTAGTATTTTTTAATCATTCAATAAAATATTTCCTAATTTCCATTAGGTTATTGTCTTTGAACCATAGGTTATTTAAATGTGTATTTCTTTTTTAAAAAAGATTTCTTTATTTATTTTAGAGAGAGTGCATGCACGCGTGCGAGTAGGGGGAGGGGCAGAGGGAGAGAGAGACGTGGAGCCCAGAATCCAACACAGGGCTCAATCTCAGGACCCTGAGATCATGACCTGAGCTGAAATCAGGAGTTGGGCGCTTAACCCACTGAGCTACCCAGGTGCCCCTAAATGTGTATTTCTTCATTTCTAAACATGTGGGAATTTTTCTAGTTATCTTTTTGTTATGAGTCTCAATTCCACGCTGCCAAAGACACCCAGGAACCCATCAGTAGGTGAACAAGTTAGGCCTGTTACTCTTTGCACTGAGGGAAGATCACACCATGTGCAGCCGTGAGGTGTCTCAAAAAGAGTGTATTAGAAAGAACCTACTGTAACATCTGGGCTTTGTGTGATCTTGGGGAGAGTCCAAGGAGGTAAGGGTTTGCTCTAGATGCTGTCAGAAAGCGAGGGCAATTCTGTAATTGAAGATTTCAATAAATCTCCTTTATAGGGAAAGCAGACTACAGCAAGGCTAAAGCTGTGATTGAGAAAACAGCCCCGGGCACCCATATCAGCCAAGCAAGAGGGAGATAGATGTCCGGTGTTTGTGAGTTGCACATAGACCTTGGCTTTATCTGTGCTCAGAAAAATTCATGAAGTAGCCTTGCTTCATCTCTTTTTATCATGGTCTCAGAGTAACCTTGTTTGCGGTTTGGTATTCTGTGAGATTGTTTATGTCCAGTAAGAGAAAAACATGGCCTAGCTGTGAGTGCCAGGCCAGCGTGCAAATGGTAGAAGCTGCTGCTTTGTTCTTTTTCCCCCCTTTCTCATGGGTTTCTAGCTTAATTACACTGTGGTCAGAGATCATGCTCTGAATAATTTTGATCCTTTGAAACATGTTAAGACTTGCTTTAGGTTACAGTATATGGTCAGTGTTTTGTAAAGTTTCCATGTGTGCCCAGAAGAATGTGCAGTCTTACAGTTGGATGCAATGGTTCAAATTCATATCCTTACTGACATTTTGTGTGCTTGATCTGCCAATTACTGAGAGAGGTGTGTTAAAGTCTCCCAACTCCACATATGAATTAGTCTTGCCAAAAAAAAAATTGAACCCAAATATGATCAGCCTTCCGATTCCCACTACTAATTTACAGGAAATATCAAGTTCAGAGGAACTCATTGCACTACCACAGAGATGCAATCATCAACATCCAGGCCATGGGAACTTTACAGTAGAAACAACACAGTTTTCTCAACAAATAAACTGCAAGAAAAAAACAGAGCTAGGCGGAGAACCTGCAGATTAAAAGACACTTAAAAATATATCATTCCACATATGGACACCAATTGGTTCTTGAGTCAAAGAAACAAGGTAGAAAGAAAAAAACATGACAATACATAGGATACAAAATCAGTATACAGAAGTCTGTTGCATTTCTATACACTAATAAAGAAGAAACAGAAAAAGAAAGAAAACAATCAATTTACAGTTGTACCAAACATAATAAAATACCTAGGAATAAGCTTACCCAAGGAGGTAAAAGACCTGTATTCTGAAAACTATAAAACACTGCTGAAAGAAATTGAAGACAACACAACGCAATGGAAAGATAGGCCATGCCCATGGATTGGAAGAACAAATATTGTTAAAATGTCTATACTACCCAAAGCAATTTACAGATTTAATGCAATTTCTATCCTAATACCAATAGGATTTTTCACAGAACTAGAACAAACAATCCTAAAATTTGTATGAAACCACAAAAGACCCCAAACAGACAAAGCAATCTTTAAAAAGAAGAGCAAACCTGGAGGCATCACAATCTCAGACTTCAAAATATATTACAAAGCTGTAGTAATCAAAAAATATATACATGGTACTGGCACAAAAATAGATGCATAGATCAATGGAAAAAAATAGAGAGCTCAGAGATAAGCCTACAATTATATGGTCATTTAATCTTCAACAAAGGAGGCAAAAATATGCAGTGGGAAAAAGACAGTCTCTTCAACAAATGGTGTTGGGAAAACCGGACAGCCACATGCAGAAGAATGAAACTGGATCACTTTCTTACACCACACACAAAAATAAATTCAAAATGGATCAAGGAACTAAATGTGAGACCTGAAACCACAAAAGTCCTAGAAGAGAACAGAGCAGTAATTTCTCTGACATAGGCCATAGCAACATTTTTCTAGATATGTTTCCTGAGGCAAGGGAAACAAAAGCAAAAATAAACATTAATTTATTCATTTATCTCTTTTTTTCCATTTGTCTCTTTATCATTGGTTTGCACTCACAAGTTTCCATTTTTTAATGGTTTATAATTCATTACTGTCCTGACTTATTTGGTGCTCAAACTGTCCCAGATTTAGCCAGTGTAAGCTCCTTGAGGCAAGCTCCAGTGTCCTTTGACACACCACTTCCTTACTTTCTGCCCCAGTTCTGAGATTAGCCATTTTTCTGAGGAACCCTGGTTTCTTTCAGTCAGGAATGGTAATAGGGACCAACATCTGATTGTTGGGTGTGCTTGTTGCTAGTGGGCTTTTTCAGTGGAAGGAGCTAAGAATATATGCATGTACTTAAATGTATACACACACACAGGGGTTCCTGGGTGGCTCAGTCCATTAAGCGTCTGACTCTTGATTTTGGCTCAGGTAGTGATCTCAGGGTCCTGGGATAGAGCCCCAGGTTGGGCTCCCTGCTCAGCATAGAGTCTGCGTGGGATTCTCTCTCTCCCTCTCTCTCTGCCCCTCCCCCTGCTTGTTCGCTCACTCTCTCTCTCTAAAGTAAATAAATAAATATTTAAAAATAAATAAATAAAGGTACACACATAGACATATTTGCGTATACATACACATATGCACATATGCATGCATACACAGATGCATTTATTCATTCCACATCCATCTCCACAAGCTTCTTTTTTGTCTTCCTCCATCTCGTATTTGTATCTCCCTTCTTGCCCAGTGAGAACCCTGGCTCCAAACAATGACACATTTACTCATTTACCCAGTCCTATCAGAGAGAGTTTCAAAATTGTTTCCAGCTTCCCACTACCTCAAACAAACTTACTAAGAGCTTGGGCTCTCTTGGCAGTCCCCCTTGCCGCTGCACCCTTGCCCAAGACTGACAGTAAATAGTCAAATAAGCTTTAAAAAGAGTTTTCAAAAATAGTGTTTATGAGTTACTGGTGTTTTCTTTCCCTTTCAATGTGGTTATAGTATACAGGTGATACACAGGTTCGTTTGCTTTCAGTTTTAAGCTTTTTCCCTTTCTCATTCTTACTGATTTTTCTTTCTGAATATGAAGAACATTAACATGATCACAAAAGTCAAAACTAATCAAAAAGGCATACTCAGAGAAATACAACTCCCTCCGGTACTTCTTCTGCTCCTTTTCCCCCACCCCCCGGTAGATAACCACCTTCTTTGTTTTCTGGGTTAACTTTTTCATGTTTCTTTTTGTAACGATTAGCAGATGCTGTTCATATTTCCTTACGTTCCCTTTTTCGTCACACAAAAGACACCACACTGTATATCAACTTTCCACTTTGCTTTTTACACTCAACAATAACCCCTGCATTCCACTCTGTATCAATTCACACAGAGCTTCCTCGTTCTTGTTTACAGCTGTGCAATCCTCTATTGTGTGTGTATACCACAGTCTGTTCAATCATTCTTCTGCGTTGAGACATCTGGGTAGTTTCCAACATTCCAATATTTTTCAATTATAAATAAAGC
The DNA here is from genome assembly GCF_009762305.2 of Zalophus californianus. Classification (NCBI taxonomy): domain Eukaryota; kingdom Metazoa; phylum Chordata; class Mammalia; order Carnivora; family Otariidae; genus Zalophus; species Zalophus californianus. The sequence goes on along the minus strand of NC_045612.1, from coordinate 2,265,338 downwards.
TGCAATAAGTAACATTGTTTATATGCATTTTTATATTGCTAAAAGCATATCCTGAGAGTAGATTCTTAGACGTGGGATTGCTGCTTTGAAGGATAAACTTATATATATAAATATATATATATTACCGCTTGTTACTGCTCCCTTCCTCATACACTCTATCTCCCACTCCTGCTTTATCTTACGTCTTCACACTTACCACCATCTGATAATCTATACATACATGTTTATTGTCTGCCTCCTCTCTTTAGAGTATATGCTTCATGAGGACACAGACTTCATTTTGTTCACTTACTGAAATATAGTTGAATGAATGGATCGCTGTGCAGCATTTCATCATATAATTAAAACATGTCTTATTTATCTATTTTCCTCCTGATGGATGTTTAAATTGCTTCCAATTTTGCCCTGTTATTTAAAAAAAGTCTCAGGGAAAATCCATGTGTATTTCTCCCTGCATACATGGACAAGAGTTTCTCAAGCATGTATTATACAATGTTCACTCTTACTTTACTTTTTATTGTCAAATTGTTCTGTAGAACAGAATGGCTCTATCAATTTACACCCCCCCTCAGAAATGTAAGAGAATACCATTTTCCCTGCACCCTGCCAGTACTTGAACTTTCTTTGGTCAACTTGGTGAATAAAAATGGTAACTTGTTGATATTTTAACTTATATTCCCCTGATATCTAATCATATCTAATATCTTTTTGTAGATGTATTTTTATTTCTTCCTCAATGAATTTTCTGCTTATATCTCAGCCTATTTTTCTGTTGTATGATTTGTCATTTTCCTCCTGATCTGTAGGAGTTCTTTATTAAAGTCTTGAAATGAATTCTTTGTCTGTTTTATACACTGGTAATATCTTCTCCCAGTCTGTCGTTTGGTTATAAGCCATGTTAATGGTGATTTTCATAAATACAGTTTTTTTTAAGATTTTATTTATTTATTTGACAGAGAGAGACACAGCGAGAGAGGGAACACAAGCAGGGGGAGAGGGAGAGGGAGAAGCAGGCTTCCCGCCGAGCAGGGAGCCCGACGTGGGGCTCGATCCCAGGACCCTGGGACCATGACCTGAGCCAAAGGCAGACGCTTAACGACTGAGCCACCCAGGCGCCCATCAATACAGTTTTTTAATTTTGATGTAGTGAAATGTATCTCTCTGCTTTTGTGCTTTTTATGTCTTATTTAAGAAAGTTTCAGAAAATTCCTACTACCAGGCCATTTGTCTTGTATTTTATTTTAATGGTATTTGAATTTTGTTTTTTCACATTGATGTATTTAACTCCTCTGGAAATTATTTTCTGAGAATAGAGTAAGATAAGAACTTACTTTCTTTTTGTCCATGTGGAGCACTGAATTGTCCCATCACCGTTTATTGAAGACACTCTTGTTTCCTACTTGCTCACGGTTCCTTCTTTGTCATCTGCTACGTATGTAAAGGTCTCTTCCTCCTTCTGAGCCAATACCAGGGTGCTTTAATTACTAGAGCTGCAAATTGTCTTGATATCTGATAAGGCAACTACTCTTCTTTGTTCTTTTGAAAAATATTCTGTACGATCTTTACCACTTTACTCATCCATATAAATTTTAGGACCTGTTTGTCAGGTTCCCACAAATACATTGAATTTTTATTTAATTCAGAGACTCATTTGGGTAAGAATTGTCATATTTGTAACGTCAAGGCTTCTCTTTCATTAGTATAGTATATACTTCTCCAAATATTATATTCTTCAAATATTTACTTGGCAGTCTTTTACATTCTTCACTTAAGTTTGATAATTACCTCCAGAAAGGTGTTGCACATTTTCTGTTGGGTTTGCTCACAGGTACTTTTCATTGGTTGTATCTCCTTTGTCTCTGTCTCGCTTTCTACTTGGTTATTATTGAGAGTGTCTAAGAATGCTAATGATCTATATATGCTGATCTTCTATCTGGTCACCTTGGTGCGGTTTTTATTAATTTTAATAAGTTGCTCATTGATTCTCTTCTTCTTTGTAATATAGAATTCATAATTCAATAACTCTCAAATGCTGATAAGTCTCCCTTTTTACAATCTCCATCCTGCTCATTTCTTTTTCTCATTGCATTGGTTAGTACTTCCAGGGCAAAGGTGAACAAGGATGGTAGCAGGCAGAAGGAATTTATGATTCAACAAGTATGATGGCTGCTGTAGGCTTTTGTTTTTTATTTGTTTATTTGAGAGAAAGAGAGCACACAAGCAGGGGGAGGGTCAGAGAGAGAAGCAGACTCCCTGCTGAGTGGGGAGCCAGATGCAGGGGCTCGATCCTAGGACCTTGAGGTCATGACCCGAGCCAAAGGCAGGCGCTTAACTGACTGAGCCACCCAGGCGCCCCTGCTGTAAGCTTTTTGGTACTTAATCTTTATTAGGTTGAGGAAGTTGTTTCGATTCTTAGTTTGATAAGAATTTTCATCAGGTACAAGTATTGATTTATTTATTTTTTTTTTATTTTTATTTTTTTAATTTTTATTGTTATGTTAATCACCATATATTACATCATTAGTTTTTGGTGCAAGTATTGATTTATATCTAATGCCTTTTCTGGATCTCATATGATTTTTCTCCTTTAGTTTGATATGCACTGAATGACAATGATATATTTTTCTGATGCCAAACCACCCTTGTGTTCCTGGGATATATCTTACTTAGTTACAATGTGTGTGTGGGGGGGGGTGTGGGTGTGTTTAATATACTGTTGGATTCAGTGTTTTTGTAACAGCCTTATTGAGATATAATTCATACACCACAAAAGTCACCCTTTTAAAATGTACAAACCAGAGGTTTTAGTTGCTGAATTAGATTTGCTAATATTTTCTTTAGGATTTTTTACTCTAATTTCCTATACATTTTTATGTTATACTAGATTCATAAAAAATAAATTTTGGTAGATTTTCCTCATTTTCTTACAGCTGCAATAGTTTGTATAAGTTAGGAAATCCTTGAAATCTTGGTAAAAAATTTTTTTTAAATGCCTGGAGCCTATTTTTTTTTCTGGGAAATTTTTGAATACTGCTTTAAGTTCTTAGCTGGTGATTTTTTTTTTAAATGGAGACTTCCTCCCATCCATCATTATGTAAGGGCTGCTTCCAGGAGCATTGAGGCCTGCCCATTCAGATGAGAACACAGCCAGCCAAAAGTTGGGTTGCAGCCTGGTGAGATCCTGAGCAGAGGAGCAGCTAAGCCCACACTCCTACCTCAGGGAGACTGGGAGACAATAAATGTGTGCTGTTTTAAGCCACTAAATTTTTGGTCATTTGTTATACAGCAATAGAAAACTAAGACACCTGTTATAGAGAGTTGAATGGTAGTCCCCCAAAAGACACGTCCACGTGGAAGCTGTGAATGAATGTGAACTTATTTGGGGAAAGGGTCTTTATAGATATGATTAAGTGAAGGATCTCAATATGTAATCATTCTGGATTAGGGTGGGTCCTAAACCCAATGACCAGCATCCACCTAAGATATAGAAGACGAGAAAGACACACACAGAAACAGAGAAGAAGACCATGTGAACATGGGGGCAGAGAGTGGAATGAAGTGGCCACAGACCAAAGAATGCTTAGGATTGCCGCTACCATCCAAAAATGGAGGAGCAGACTCTCCCTCAGAGTTCTCAGAAAGAACCAACCCCACCCACATGTCTGTCTCAGACTTCCGGCCTCCAGAGCTGGGGAGTTGGGGCCAGTTTCTCCACTGCAGGCAGCAAGGGGCTACTGAGCAACTTGAAGTGTCAGGGCAAGATGTGACTCACACTTGTCAAGGATCTCTCTGCTTCTGGGTGGCAAAGGGCTTGAAGGAGACTGACCTGGAGGCCAGGCAAGCCAGAGGAGGCCATCACAGGGGTCTGAAGGAGAAATGGGAGAAATGTGAGCAAAGTGAATGGAGAGGGTGACACGTGGGAAAATTGAATCAGCCAAATGGGAAGAGAAAAGGAGGTGAGAAAAAAGACCCTTGGGCCTTGAACCAGGGTGACAGAGATCCTGAGGCTGACAGGAGGGACAAAATGTAGAGTGTGCACAGACCCCTTCTGAGGCCAAAGAGGGGCCTCAATTTTTGTACCAAAGTAGACATTGCTTAATGCTTACTAACCCAAAGAAGCAGGAAAAGCAACTAAAACAGGAAACAAGTCAGTTATGAGAGGCCACCCCACAAGCCCGTCTGAGCCCCTAGTAGTCCCCAAAGGACTGATCAATTCACCAGCTTCATCCCTGTTAGGTGACTGCAGTGGCCTTTCCCTCCATGGGCTGTGATTCTGAGGTCATCGGATTCCAGCTGGGCCAGGGCCTTCCCGATCTTTCCTTGTTCCCAAATAAGCATAATCAACTTCTAGGTACATGGGACTCAGCTGTTACAGGGATTAAATATTTTAGACCTGTTCCCCAATTCCTACATTCCTTTTGAATTGTGCTATAAATCCTGGCAGAGAGCAGAATTTCCAGAGGGGACAGGCTTTGCCCTGGCTGTGCTCCCAGACTTCTGTCCCTCCCTGTACTGCTCAGGGCCCATGTGGCCAAAGCCAGTAGACACGTAGTGGCCCCCCAAAATGTTCACATTCTAATCCCTGGAACCTGTGAATGTGACCTTATATGGCAAAAGGCACTACAGATGTGATTGAGTTAAGGACTTGAGATGGGGAGGTGATCTTAGATCATCTGGGTGGGCCCAAACTGCAACCATGTGTATCACCTTAGAAGAGTGTGATTTGAAAGATAGAAGTAAGAAGGCAATGTGATGGAAGCAGAGAGAGATTTGAAGATGCTCTACTGCTGGCTTTGATGATGGTAGAAGGAGCCACAAGTCAAGGAATACAGCTCCAAAAGCTGGAAAAGACCAGAAAATGGATTCTCCTCTAGAGCCTCTGGAGGGAACACAGATATGCCAATACGTTGACCTTGGCCCAGTAAGACTGAGCCCCACCCGCCTCACCCCCATCACTGACTGTATAAGCTCCAGGGCCCTCACTCACACAGGCTCCTTCTCAGGTCCTGAGATGGGCCCTAGCAATTTTGTAGTTATAATTTTACATTCTTTTTCTTTAAAAAAGCCCTCCAAACTGCATAAGCTTTAGGCCCCACAAACCATGGATCCAACCATGCCTGTGCCTAAACCACCCACTGGCAAACAGAATGAGACCCCCATGAGTGGTTCACTGGGTCAGCAACATTCCAAAATGGCCCTGACAGACTCTCTCCTTGATCAAACTCTAGGCAGGCTCTTCAGAGCCCTCTTCCTGACTAGGTCTCAACCTTGGCCTATAAAGACTTAAACCAAATACTAATATAGTTTCTAACAGCTCAACTCTGTACCCCTAGGATGACCCTACACCCCTCTTAAAGTGCCTACCTGAGAAAATTCAAGGCTGCCAGAAGAATTTCCAGTTTGTTCCTGCCAATACCTGAAAATAAAACCCCAGTCTCTCAGCCTTTGTGGGAGGGCAGGAGCCTAACTTTGAGAAGCACCAGTTAGCGAACTCAGACAGGTTTCATATGACCCACACCCCTTTGCTGCTTTTTGTGATTTTTCACTCCCCTTACTCTACTGAGCCCACTAACTGCCCTCCCTGCTCCTTCCTTCATCCTTGAAAATGCCCACTCAACTCCTATGAATCAAAATTGTGTTGAATTTACACTGGGCAGTAGTACATTACTAATTAAGACCTATCCTTGCCACTTTAACTAGGGTCCAGCTTTGATTTGCTTTGACCTCCCCAAGTCTCTGCCCCCTGGTTTCTACTCCCTGTGTGATGTTCCAGTCTGCAAATCGAATAGGCATCCAGGCCCATGATGTAATCCCAGGAGCCCTTTAAACCTGGATCTAGAAGCCAGAGACAGGGAAGTCGGAGAGTCAGATCATGAAAGGGCTTCAAGGAGAGGAAAATTCTCCTGCCGGCTTTGAAGATGAGGGGGCCACGTGACTATGAAAGCAGATGGTGTTTGGAAGCTAAGAGGAGGCACTGGCTGACAGCCAGAAACAAACAGGAACCTCGTTCTTATAAGCACCAACAGGGAAACATGGCTGATAACCTTCAGGAGCCTTCAGACCAGAAGGTGGCCTGGCAACACCTTGACTATAGCCTGTGAGACCCTGAGAAGAGGACCCACCCAGGTCATGCCTGGAACTTTCATTCAACAGAACTATGAGCTAGTAAATTGGTGCTGGCCAAAGACACTAGGTTTGTGGTGATTTGTTATGCAGCCGTACACTTACGGGTCATGATCTGGCTGCTGGCCAGAGAGAGCTGAGCACAGGGCTCCAGCAGGCTGAAGATGGGGGCTCTTCTCCTCTTCCCGCAGACCATAGCACAAGAGGCACTTCTTCACTCTCCTCCCAGGCTACATTTTCCTTCATGGCAGTTATCACTATTTGTACCTGTGCATGTAACTGTGGGGCTACTTTTCAAGGTCCAGACTATGACATCCATGAGGGCAGAGAGCTGACCGATCCCGGCCCCAGCTGTATCCTAGCACCGAGCAGAGTGTCCGGCTTACAGTTGGTGCTCCGTAAATGGGATGAATGAGTAGGCACGTGCGAGGTAGGGATGCTGAAGGGGTAGTCAGAGGGTAGCTCTGGAATCCCCGGTGGCAAAGAAAGGGAGCCTGGAAGGGGCTGGGCAGAGGTGGGTGAAGGCAGGGACTGGCACTGTCTCCCATCAAGGTCAAGAGACCACAGAGGAGCAGGGGTGGGTAGGAGGACAGGAGGAGGAGCTGTGGGCCCAGAGGAGGCACCTCGGGGGTGGAAGAGGCGGAGGAGGGGAGGGCGGCCAGCCCAAGGTGTGCCCTTGACAGCGCGGAAACAAGGCGGCAAGGCAGGGGGGAGTAGATACAAACAACAGGGACACTCGGGACAGATTTGACTAGATGAGGGGAGCCTAAAAGGGCCGGATTTTACACACGGGTGGAGGAATGCAGGGACAGGAAGTGACACTGTAGGGCAAAGAAGGTGCCATCCCCCCCACTTTTGCCCCCATGGTATGCAGGGCAAGAGAAGGAGTGCAAGGTGGTAGCCCCTCAGCTGAGGCAGGCGGTACGAGGCCCAAGGGTAACAGGCACGGCGGAAGGCCCGGGGAAGATGAGAGCAAAGGAGACAGTGTAGGGCCCGTGCAGAGGGCGTGGCGAGAGGACGGATGCCCAGCATTTAGTGCCTGCCAACAAGAGTCAGGGGGTGAGTCTGGTGCAGTCAGCAGCAGCCGACATTTCCCAGTGGACCCCTGCGGTCACTGGCAGCCCGCTCACAGGGGTCCAGATCTGCAGGGAGCTTTCCTTCTCCCTCACCAAACTCTGAGCACCATGTCTATGCCCCAAACCATGTCTAGCCCAGGTGGCCAGAGTGGGTGTTCCATGAATGTCGGGGTCTTTGAAGGATCCCTCCTGTGTGACCCAGCCTGAGGATGCAAAGGGCTCGGAGCTAGGGGTGCCTTGGGGAGCCACGCATTCCCTGCCCTCACAGAGCTTATAGTCACAAAAGGGAAAGGGGCCTCTCTCCAGGAAAGTAATGATACCGGTGACAGAAGCTCTGAGCAGAGCAGGACGGTCACACAATCCAACACAGCAGAGCCACTCCTTGGAGGTGCCATCTTGGGCACACCATTCACCAACGTGAGCCTCAGTTTCCTAACACAGTCCACAGTTTGGTCACGTGTACCACATAAGGCTTGTAAAGGCGAAATGAGGTAAAGTGTGGAAAAGTGTTACAAAGTGCTTCTGGTATTTCCTTGAACTGTGAGATCTGAACAGAATGTAACTTTTGGAAAGTTGGTAACCAAAGCAGTGGAGTTGCGAGCTTTTCCCAACAGGGTGGCTTTAATCACTTGACTACGTGGCCACAGAAGCTGCCTCTGGCCCTCCCTGGGCCACCCTGGCCTGAGTCACGGGACTCCCCAGGTAAGAACACATGTTTCCATCAGCCAAGCTGCTGATCAAAGACAGATCTGGTCACCGCTGGCCACCCTCCCATCCCCTACCCTTGGAACTATGCTCACTGACTGAGGGCCAGTTCTCAACCTTAAGGCCCCAGGGTTCTGAAAGAGAAACCACCAAGGCAAGGCTTCTAGAAGTGGTGCCTTCGGGCCAGTGGGTGAGACAGAGGTGGCCCATGAGGTCGCAGGCAGTAGCAGAGGCAAAGCAAGAGACACTTGGGGGAGTGCCTGTGGCAGAAGGGGTCCCAAATGTGAGGAAATGACTCACCCTGAGGAGGCAAGGGCACCGGTGGCCAGTAGGGCTGCCAGCCTACTGGGCTGTGAGTCTTTTGACAAAATATGTCAGCTACCTCCTCTGGGCCACCTTCTTTCCAGCTGGGGCACTTGGGGACATAAACAGAAGGGAGCCACACTTCTTACTACTTCTCTGCCCCGAAAGGTCCCTCAGATACCCCATCACCTGCCCTTGCCTGGGAGGGGGACTTAAAACTGGCCTTCAAGGCCTCAGGCAAGACCCAGAGTCCCAGGAGCCCTGAGAAGATGACCCTCACAGTCCCCCTTTCTTGGACACTGTGGCGTGGGGCCCTGCAGCCTTCCACACTTCACTTCATCTTCAGGTAGCACAGTTTTGAGAAACAGTCATGTTTTAGGCACCAGAGAAATGGCTACCCTTCATCCCTCAAATCCTAACTTGAATCAGGGTCAGGAGAAACCCACCCTGACATTTGTGGGTTGTCATGGGCATGTAGTTTTGAGGCCTAACTCAACATGGTTACCAGAGCCACAGTAGGTGGGGGAAGACACCTGGTGTCATGCTTCGTCTTTCCTTTTGTCCTGGTGGCCTTTAAGAAAATGCCTTACTATAGGACCCCATTATCCAAGTTCAAATGCCTGGAACTGCCTTGGGACAGACAGTAGAAGTGACGTGGAATTGCTGTCCCTAGTTCTGATATCAACAATGAGAATGCATAAAGTCCACCCCCTTCCTCCAGATCCCTCCACGTGCAACACACTCATGCACATCAATCGCAGTCCGCAAGCCCTCCCCCAGCATGGCCAGCCTCATGCCCAGGTGGCCCTCCTTCCCTGCCCATGTTCTCTTTCCAGCCTTTACTCCTACGGGGTGGGAGGGGGACTTCTTCATCAGGGCGGGGGCCGGCTCGGGGCGTAACCACAGGAGACCATTCTAGGTGATGTTTGTGACTCCACAGGCCTGTGAGACTCTCCAGCTCCTCCTCATCTCCTTCATCCAAGCAGGTGGTCCACACACTGCATAATGGCCCCAGACTCACACTTACCAAAACAGAGGCCACTACCAGAGAGGAGAAATGTAAGCTAAGAGGTGACTGACAATCGGCCTTTTGGGCCAAGAAATTAGGAGTAGGATTAAATCTTAAACTACAAGGTTTTGTTCTAGAACCACTGTCTGTCAGAACTCATTCGCCTGAGACCCACGAAGGGCAGGTGCCTTTAGCCCCACAATGAGCTGGTGGCAGAGTTTATCAAATGCTTAACTTGACATGGAATAGCTCATGGCTTGTTTACAAGAGCAAGGTGACTTATATGAATTTGCAGACGGAACTAAACCCTAAAGCCAGGTCAGGTCGGATGGCTCCTATTGTGACACGTTGGTTACCAGTGGCACCCTCTGCCTGGCTGGCTCTGTATGGTAAATTACTTATGTTGAACTTATAAGGGATTCTGTGCCTTTTCAGGATGTGGATTCCAGATTCCACCAGAGTAAAGCCTATTTCATGCAGAATCGTCATGTCAGAAGGCTAGATCATGAGGCTGGGAACTAGCACTCTGCAAAGTGGATTTCCTTGCAAATCCCATCACCCATGTGAGACGAGTAGTCTGCCGTTGCCGTGGTGAATTGGTGTTATACTGTGACCTTGATTCTGAGCAGAAACGTATGTTGCCTTGACCGTGATTACACAAAACATGTTGTCTAGGAAACAGAACAGGAAGGGCTAGATCATTCTTGGCTTTGACTGGAAGCCACACAGAGTTATCTTGTACCCTGTGGGGTCTCAGCTTTTCTCAGGGGCCTCTAGGCTTTGTGTTTGTGTGTGTGACACAGAAAGAGACAGAGACAGAAAGGGAGAGAGCACTAGCTTCCCTCTGCAAACGGGAAATTTTAAGCCAAGACAAGCTTCTGTAGCTATTGTTTGGAAGCAGAAGGGGCTTGCAGTGCCCTCTCCCATCTCTTACTGGGAGGCTGCTGGAGAAGGGAGCAATAACTCTGGCCTCCTGCCTGTTCCCTATCACCCAATGCAGTTCCAGAGCTGAGGTGTGGTACTGCGGGAGGGCCCCACTGGGCTCTGGAAAGAGTTGGTTTCCCATCAAGAGCGCCTGAAGTACTCTCTCTCTCTCTCTCTCTCTCTCTCACACACACACACACACACACACACACACACACACACACACCAAGGGCAGATTGACACAAGAATAGCTTGTTGAGACTCCAGTCTGTTTCTTTCCCCACATAAACCATGTGTGCCTCAGAGCTGGTTTCCCAGGCCAGCCACAAAAGCCACCTTGACCTAGAAAGGAGCCTACAAGGAGGGATCCTATGAGCCTGTGGCCATAGATGCCAGTGTAGTGGCAGAGGCCATTTCCAGCGGGGCACACTGAGTAAGGCATTGTTTGACTTCCTGTCTGATGGCTTCCTGGTCCCACTAGCCCAGGGCCCTTCCGCCTCACAACCCGAGAGCAGCCCAGATTAGGAGTACATCCTTGACTCCTCTCTGTTCCTCAGCCACAAGCTCAAACCCCTTGCCGATCTATCAGGGACTGCTGTTGTCTCAACACCTTGGCAGACTCACAGTCCAGCCATCTACCCTTCTCCATTCTCCCGGATGCTTACTGTTTTCCAGGCCCTGTCTTCACTCCATTGCCAACTGCATGTAAAAGAAATACAGTAAATACTTCCCCAAAAATAAGCAAAAGACAGAGATCACCATTAGGCAACTAGCAAGGAGAGGACACAAGAGGATACATGATGGTGGAACAGGTCAAGTGTTCCAGAAAAGTCCAGAGATGAGTTCAAATCCAGCCCAAATCCCAGCACCCAGAAATCCCCATCATTTACATTGCCCCAAGTGTGCAATGATAGAAAGATGGACAGATGCAGGAATAGGTAGGTGAGACAAAACTATTTCCCCAAAAGGATCATCCAGTGTACTCAGTGAGAGAAGCCAGACTCAAAAAGCCACATAAGTGTATGATTCCATTGATATGAAATGTCCAGAACAGGCAAATCCTGAGCAACAGAAACAGATCAGTAGGTGTCAGGGGCTGGGGGAGCAGGGAACGGGGGATGCCTGCTAATGGGCACGGGATCTCCTTTTGGAGTGATGGAAATGTCCTGGGAGCCGATGGTCATAACAGCCATAAGATTTTGTGAATATACAGTACTAAATACACAGAACTGTGCACTAAAATGGTATGTGTATTATATCTCAGTAAAAATGAGATCATGACATATGCTTTGTGTTTAATCTAATGAATTACGCACATCTCATTTATGAACAAAGAAAAAAAACAGAAAATGAAAAGAATTGTTGAAATTGTAATAAATGTTCCTTTATAAGAAGAAGTCCTAGTTCCTAAGAGATCCCACAAAGGTTAAGGAATGAAACTATGAAAAATGCTAAGCTTTTTGAAATACCTGAAACATTATGCTTAATTTCATGTTCCAACACAGTATCTGCTCTAACAGATGAAGAAATCATCCCATGCTCTTCCTCCCACCCCTCAGTGTTCCACCTCTGCTTTGTGTTACATTACGACTTTTATATTGTCAAGGTTTCTAAGATTTGCACTGTTCCCTAAAGCAGGACAGGTGTGACTGCATAATCTCGCACTTGTGTAAGATTAATTCTGTGTACACGGATTCAGTGTTTGTTCTTCCACTTCTATGATCTTTGTTTAAATTGATCTTTATCGTCCAGTGGCCATTTTGACTTTCTGCTTTTTGACTTGACAGGCAAGTTAGATAGAACTTTTTCTTCTCTTGTTCTCTTTCAGGAATACCGATTTTGTATACATATGTATAATTTCCTTTTCTACCTTCTCTCCAACCCTCTGCTCTCTCACATTTTGTACAAGCCTTACAAAGATGTCCCCAGGTGGCCATGATGCATGTGGTCTCCTACTTTACTCAAAGTGTGAATTGCTCTTAGTGTGGCTTTCATCTCAGTAATATTAGTATTTCTCTCTTCCAATTCTTTTCTGAGTTCTGCTTTCATTTCTCATCATCTCTTCTTTAAATTCTCTTTTCTTTTGAGAAATCATGTCTTCTGAAATTGCTTTGCATCAGTGGAGGGTTTTTTGGCTTTGTTTTCGTTTGGTTGGTTGGTTGGTTTTTGTTTTTTCGTTTTCTTGTCTAGGGTCTCCCTGTAGTTTTTGTGTAATTTTCCCTTGGGATGTGCTTTCATCTGCTGTTCGCCTCTGTTCCTTTCCTCCTATTATTTGTGTAACTGTTGCTGTTGCCAGTTTATGTATAGGACCCACGGATGCACTAGGAAGGTGTTTGATGCTGCCAACGCGTCCACATTGTCTCTGGCTTCCACCTTATCTGACTGGGTCTGCACAGTGATGTTCCACTGCTCCTGTGGCCTGTCCCTAAGTTTCATTAGTCTAACCAGAAATTTGTTTTCTGTTTGTCTATGACTTTCCAGACTGTGATCCTTGACTTGGGAGTAGTCTGATTCTTGTTCCATTCCCAAGGAGCCATCACTGACCCAGCGGGCTCCCCACCCCTGTCCAGACATAGCAGTGTTTGGCTGGAGAGTGTCCTAATTTGTGGCTTGGGGTTGTTGCAGTTCCCAATGCTGTTTTTCTCTTGAAGCTGTCTTTGAAGCAAAGCCAGCCCATCGTTTTTCTGTACGACTACAGAGGAAAAGAGCCCAAGGCCTTGAAGGAATTTCCTTTCTTAAGTCGGTCTCTTTTACAGGCAGCTGAGATTTCAGCATCAACACAGAGCACCCCAGCTCCACCCGCCCTCTGGCTGAGCTAGTCACTAGGGAGTTCTGGACTGGCTCTGGCCCCTTTGATGGACGAGATAAGGCTTCTTGGACAGTCGCAAGTCTGAGCTGTTCTTAAATCATAACCCAGCAGGACATGACATTGTGGAACTTCTCCCTCACTTAGGAAAAAGTTAAAGAGAATGTGGCCTGAAGTAATCCCCGAAAGGCAACAGCAATAGGGAGCGCAAGGCATGACGGTGGGCCCTGGCTGCCAGCAGCTTGCAGACACCCCAGGAGGACAGACTGCAGCAAGAGGCAATGAGGAGCCAGCAGCCATGGACTGGGGGCAGCCAGGGCAGGGCAGCCCCGGACAGGGAGAGCTCTGTGGGCAGGGTGGACGAGGGCCTGGTGTGAGCCCAGGCTGTGGTGTGCCTGCCAGTTAAGGTTCCTTCGAAATCAGAACTCACAGGTCCTCACGGGAACGGGTTTGCACTGCCTCTCCAGCCCTAAACCTTGGAAAAGACCGAGCTCTGGGGCCAGGAAGGTGGTCACTGGGACACGGGCTCACCAAGCTCTCCCTCGAGGCCACCCTGAGCCCAGATCCCCACTTACCCAGAAGTAAGTTGGCTCCCTGGTGACCTGGCTTCTAGAAGAGTTTCCGGAGCCCTGCTCCAGTGGACTTGTCCCCTGAAGCCCAGTGAGGCCATCACAATGTGTTTGCAGAGCAAGATTCAGGCCCCCACATGAAGCCCCTGTGGGGGAGCTGCTCAAGGCCAGTTCCTGAGTGCTCTCCAAGGGGCAGGCAAACAACCGCCCCCCCCAAGCAGCCAGCAGGCTTCTCTCTTTTTCATTGTTCAGGGCACTCCATACTGGGGTCCTAGTGGCCTTTTGCTGAAAGGCCTTTTGTCACCCCCTCTACAGACAGGAGATGGGCTGGGACCGGGATAGGCATGGAGCCAGGTGGGGGTATCAGCTGCATCTGCACTGGGCTTCAGGGAGGGCAGTCCTCTCTCTCAGCTTCCACTCCTTAGCCATTAGCCATGGATCTGGCCCCACCTATTGGAAACCATGTGGCTCGTGGGGTGGAGCGGCTCTCCACTCCTCAAGGCTCTACCAGCTGCCCCAGGGTACAGGCAAGGACAGGAAGGAGCTAGATGGATGTGGACTTGCACTGTGGGCCAGGCAGAGGGAATAGGAAGGAGACAGAGAGGGAATGTGAACAGTGTTATGGAGGCCTGCTCGTGAGGATGTCTCTGACCACCCCATCTGAGACACTTTTAAGTAAAGCACCAGAAGCTCTGGGGAACTAGGCACAGGGGATGGCTCCCCCAGAAGTCTGCTCAGCCTGCTCAGTTGGCTGGAGTCAACCAGTGTGTTCTTCCTCCAATTCACACGCAAACTTCACTTGGGCCTGGGAGGGGTTCTCAGGCCTGTGCCCTACTGCTGACCCCAGATTGGGGGCTCCTCTCTCTCCACCAGACTGACTCCCCCTCAGACTTCAGCTGTAGCACCCAGTTCCAAGATACAAGAGGCAAAGGCCCGCCCACACTGCCCCATACCCCCGGGGGCCAAAATCTTAAGCTCCCCTGGCCTGATTTCCCCCAACCTGCCCTGGAGGGATCAGACATGGCCTTCCCAACTCCCAGCCAGTCAGCAGGAGCTGCAGTAGCAATAACCTCCGCCGTGGGGAGGATGGGTGCTCTTTCAGCAGGTGTCACTCAGCTCCTGTACCACATCGAGTCTTTAACAGTCACATCTCACTGCAGCTGATCAAAGCACAAAGAAAATTAGCTGAAGAATGGCAGATATCTCATGGGTATTTGGGGAGGGCCAGAGAGCCAGGCTTGGAGGCTTTGCAGAGAGGAACAAGGGTCTGAATCACGCTGCTGTGCTGGGCAGGTGCCAAGCACTCCTATGGCTCCCTCCCACAACTGGGCACAGACACTGTGACTCGCAGCAGTGATATAGGACACAGGTGCTGCCATGAGAACCACAGCTGCCGCTGCTCCTCAAGAAACAAGTCTCAATGCCCTTGCTGTCACCAGCACATCCGAGTGCAATCTCTGTGGCCCCTGTTTCTTCCCATCTCTGGCCCCAGATTCATCTGACCGAGGGGTCCTGATCATGTGCCCAGTCCTAGCTTCAGGGGAGGCTGGAAAAGTGCCAACTGGGCATTTTCTGCTCCTCTCATGTAAGCAGAGCTCAGCCTCATCAAGTGGCAACTTCCTAGGACAGAAGAAAAGCAGTGTCCATTGGGACCACCTAAATTGTCCAACAGCTTCCCACTACCCTTAGTGTGAAACCCAACTACCCCTCCATCCCTAAACATGACCCCTTCAGAGAGCAACCCCCCCCCCGCAGCTATTGTGGGTCCTCATTCATTGTGCATCTCAGTAGCCTGGTCTCTTTCCTTTCCCTGACAGCAAGTCTGTTTGCAAATGGAGGTGGTAGGAAAATGTGCCCATTCTCCCAGAAACGCAAGTGTCTAGATTTTTTCAGTTTCTCAGTAAGTGTTGCTAATATTGTTTCATGGTGAGATTTTCACATTTAGGATAACTCAAAATACATTTGTAGTTCTTCAAAAACCCTTTACTTTTTAATACCGACCTTCTCAATAAGGATGCTACGGCAGTTGGAGGCATGACAGCTCGCATGGCCCCACTCCATTCACTGCACACCTTAAGCAATCTACAATCCCAGGAACTGGATGTCAGTGGCCCCTTTAGCTTAGTGAAGGAGAAAACCATGATTATTCCCACTCAATTTCAAAAGGGAAAGTGAACAGGACCATTCCAGGATGACCCAATGGAACCCTGAACTTTGTAAATAGTTTATAAAATAAAGGCAAGGTCCTGATCATATCCTAGTCTTCCGGTCAAAGTGCCTCACGTAACCTCTCACTGGAGAAGTCTCCCGAGGGTACTGGCCAAAAATCTTTTCTCTGGCTCCCTCCTCCAACCCCAGCAGACCCTCCCGACGATTGCCCACAGCAGAGGCGAGACTCAGCTGACACATGCAATGAAATTTATTGAAGAGAAACACTTACTGAAACCATCGAACAGAGGGAATGACAACAGAAACAGGAACGCCTAACGGCCACGAGAGCCCATAGGTCACGGCCCCCCTCCTCTTGGGGTCCCAAACGAGGTGCCTCTGCTTCCCCCAACACCGCGGCCCTCCTGCCTCAGCCTCCCTTCCTGAGGGCCCCACGATCAACCTCTGGCCAGGACGCTGGACGCTGGTCATGTCCCCTCGCTCCGGGGCACCCTCCCCTCGGGCCGACATGCCGGGGCCTGGCCCTGCCCTATGGCCTGCACAGGACAGTCCCAGGACGCTGGACAACGCAGCATGGGACCCTCGGCCGAGCCAAGGAAGCGGAGTCGCAAGGAACAACAGGGTGGCACATCAGAGCACGGTTCCCGTGGAGACTCCCGCTGGCCACCTCCATCCCTGGTCCGGTTCTTCCTTCCTGAGGTCACGGGGTGAACACCAGCCGTGCCCTCGGGCATCCTTCCCGCCGTGTCCCGGAACTGGGCTCGGGATTTCTGGGGTGGGGGGGGGCGCGGGGAGGGCAGCTGCTCAGACTAGAAAACACACACATCTCCACAAAAACAAGCAGCGGTTGCCCTAAATGTACACGGAGAAAGCAGAGGTTGAGCTCACAACACTGGAAGAGCGGGAACAGAGCCTTGGTTCCCCCTGAAGCTCATGGCGCGCACGCGGGCTGAGAGGTGGCTGCCCCGGTAGACCAGGACACCCACGGCGGGTTCCTGCACACCTCAAGGCTCTGCACAAGAATGCTCACTAGTGGGGTGGGGGGGTCACTTGAGACGTGGGTCACTAAAGGCCCTACAGAGACACAAGCGGGCTTCCCAGAACATGGAGCAACGTGCCCCAGGGGAAGTAAATGAGTGTCTCCCTCTCGGGAGACCCAAGAGGCTGGCACCTTTGAAATGGCCCCTAACATCTCCCAGTACAGTGTGGGTGGCAGATGGCTTCAGGTGCCCGTCCCCTAGGCTAGGGCCAGCCACTCAGGGACGTTTCCCAGACTGGCTGCCTGAGTTGGCAGGGATTGGGGCTGGGGCTGGGGCTGGGTATGGAGCTGCCATGGGGGGGGGGGCACCTCTCCCTGCCCCATTTGGTGTCAGGCATGGTCATCTTGGTCATTTGGAAGGGCTAATGGTGCTGGCTAAGGTGCCTTGGGGAGGTGGGGTCCTGGGAATTTGTTTGGGTGAGTGGGCTGTTCCCTCGGCCCTACTCTCAATGTGGGGCGAGGCTGTTGCCCTGGCATGGCCTCCCTCTGCCTCCAGAACTCTGCTGCCTGAGAGGAGAGGGGGCCCCTGGGCCCTCTGAGCCTATTTGCCTGAGGAGGACTTGGGGGGGCTCGTCTCCCCAGCGCCCTCCTCATTTTCCGACTCTTCTGGGATGGGCTTGAGCCCCTCCTCGGGGGGCTCCCCAGCCTCCTGATCTCCTGCCTGGGCGAGACCCTCTGGCTCACAGCCAGGACCTCCTGGGCCCACCCTGGAAGCACTGCCCATGTGGGCAGGAGTGGGGCCCCCAGGGGCCTCGGAGGGTCTTGCCTGACCTAGGCCCACAGAGGAGGGAGCATTTTCATCTTCCTGAGTGGCAGGGAAGGACTTGGAGATCTCCTGAGGGGCAGGGGCAGCCGTGGCAGCATCATGGGGTTCAGGAGCAGCCCTACCAGCTTCGGCAGTGCCAGGAACTGCCTCACTGGCCTCCACGTTCACTGGGGCAGGCTTGGCAGTATCTTCGTCGGCTGGGGAGGCCTTGGTTTCCTCTGCACCGGCAGGGGTGCCCTCGGTGATGACTTCAAGAGCCAAGGCAGCCTGGAAAGCATCTTCGTTGGTCGGGGAGGCCTCGGTTTCACTTGCACCGGCAGGGGTGCCCTCGGTGATGACTTCAAGAGCCAGGGCAGCCTGGAAAGCATCTTCGCTGGCTGGGAAGGCCTCGGTTTCACCTGTGCCGGCAGGGGTGCCCTCGGTGATGTCTTCAAGAGCCAGGGCAGCCTGGAAAGCATCTTCGCTGGCTGGGAAGGCCTCGGTTTCACCTGTGCCGGCAGGGGTGCCCTCGGTGATGTCTTCAAGAGCCAGGGCAGCCCAGAAAGCATCTTCGCTGGCTGGGGAGGCCTCAGTTTCATCTGCACCGGCAGGGGTGCCCTCGGTGATGACTTCAAGAGCCAAGGCAGCCTGGAAAGCATCTTCGTTGGTCGGGGAGGCCTCGGTTTCACTTGCACCGGCAGGGGTGCCCTCGGTGATGACTTCAAGAGCCGGGGCAGCCCAGAAAGCATCTCCGCTGGCTGGGGAGGCCTCGGTTTCATCTGCACCGGCAGGGGTGCCCTCGGTGATGACTTCAAGAGCCAAGGCAGCCTGGAAAGCACCTTCTTTGGTCGGGGAGGCCTCGGTTTCATTTGCACCGGCAGGGGTGCCCTCGGTGATGTCTTCAAGAGCCAGGGCAGCCTGGAAAGCATCTTCGCTGGCCGGGGAGGCCTCAGCTTCATCTGCACCGCCAGGGGTGCCCTCGGTGATGACTTCAAGAGCCGGGGCAGCCTGGAAAGCATCTTCGCTGACTGGGAAGGCCTCGGTTTCATCTGCACCGGCAGGGGTGCCCTCGGTGATGACTTCAAGAGCCGGGGCAGCCCGGAAAGCATCTTCGTTGGTCGGGGAGGCCTCGGTTTCATCTGCACTGGCAGGGGTGCCCTCGGTGATGACTTCAAAACCCAGGGCAGCCCAGAAAGCATCTCCGCTGGCTGGGAAGGCCTCGGTTTCATCTGCACCAGCAGGGGTGCCCTCGGTGATGACTTCAAGAGCCAAGGCAGCCTGGAAAGCATCTTCTTTGGTCGGGGAGGCCTCGGTTTCATTTGCACCGGCAGGGGTGCCCTCGGTGATGTCTTCAAGAGCCAGGGCAGCCTGGAAAGCATCTTCGCTGGCCGGGGAGGCCTCAGCTTCATCTGCACCGCCAGGGGTGCCCTCGGTGATGACTTCAAGAGCCGGGGCAGCCTGGAAAGCATCTTCGCTGACTGGGAAGGCCTCGGTTTCATCTGCACCGGCAGGGGTGCCCTCGGTGATGACTTCAAGAGCCGGGGCAGCCCGGAAAGCATCTTCGTTGGTCGGGGAGGCCTCGGTTTCATCTGCACTGGCAGGGGTGCCCTCGGTGATGACTTCAAAACCCAGGGCAGCCCAGAAAACATCTTCGTTGGTCAGGGAGGCCTCGGTTTCCTCTGCACCGGCAGGGGTGCCCTCGGTGATGACTTCATGAGCTGGGGCAGCCCAGAAAGCATCTTCGCTGGCTGGGGAGACCTCGGTTTCACCTGCACAGGCAGGGGTGTCCTCGTTGACGACTTCAAAAGCCATGGCAGCCCAGAAAGCATCTTTGCTGGCTGGGGAGGCCTCGGTTTCACCTGCGCCGGCAGGGGTGTCCTCGGTGATGACTTCAAGGGCCAGGGCAGCCTGGAAAGCATCTTCATTGGCTGGAGAGGCTTCAGCAACCTCTTCACTGGCGAGGGCAGCCTGGGCGGCCGGCAACCCTCCCATGTCCACACAGGCCCCTTGTTCCGCTTGGAATTGCTCACCCCTACCTGAGGCGGCCTCCCATGCCTCGGTCTCCCGAATGAGCCGCAGCATCCCCATGAAGCCAGGTGGTCTCCTCTCCAGCCGCATCCTCCTCAGCTTGCTCTGGAGCATCTCGTTCGGGCGGGCCCGCATCAGCACCTGCCTGGCGCGAACCTGGTCTGCGATGACGGGATGGAAGGCCCCCTTCTCCACGGCTGACTGCAGCAGGCCTTCCAGGCGCATCACATAGGCAAAGAGAGTCTCCTGGGGCCGCTGGGCACAAGTCAGGAACTTGAGCCGTGCAGTCATGCAGGTGTCCTTGTTCCCAAACACCTGTACCAGCGCGGCCAGGCAATCCTGCGCAGGCATGTCGGGATTTTCTGCCAGGAGGCTGCACATGAGATCCAGCGCGGGGCCACCCAAGCTTTCCACCAGCCGCCTTTTCCTCTCCCTTTCTGACACGTGGCGCCACGTGTACAGCATGTCGTTGGCATGGTCCACCCAGCTCTCAAAGGACTCTTCCTCTTGGTCTGGCTCTTGCATCCCAGAAAAGGTTCTCAATTCCCCAAAGGCCATATTTTCAGGCACAGGCTGCTGGGCCTGATTCCATTGCTGGATCCAGGATCCTCCCTCATCTATGGCTCCTGACACACCCACAGCTCCTTCCTCACCTGCAGCTCCTGCCATACTCACAGATCCTACCACACCTGCAATTCCTGTGTCACCTGCAGCTCCCTCCTCATCTAACACTCCCCCTTCATCTTCAGCTCTTGCCACACCTGCAGCTCCTGCCTCACCTGCAGCTCCTGCCTCACCTGCGGCTCCTGCCTCACCTGCGGCTCCCTCCTCATCTAACACTCCCCCTTCATCTTCAGCTCTTGCCACACCTGCAGCTCCTGCCTCACCTGCAGCTCCTGCCTCACCTGCGGCTCCCTCCTCATCTGACGCTCCTCCATCTTCACCTCCTGCCTCACCCACAGTTCCTTCCTCACCTGCAACTTCTTCCTCACCTGCAGCTCCTGCCTCACCTGCAGCTCCTGCCTCACCCACAGTTCCTTCCTCACCTGCAACTTCCTCCTCACCTGCAGCTCCTGCCTCACCTTCCTGTCCTTCCTCACCTACAGGTCCTGCCACACCTGCAGCTCCTTCCTCACCTGCAGCTCCTGCCTCACCTGCAGCTCCTGCCTCACCTTCCTGTCCTTCCTCACCTACAGGTCCTGCCACACCTGCAGCTCCTTCCTCACCTACAGGTCCTGCCACACCTGCAGCTCCTTCCTCACCTGCAGCTCCTGCCTCACCTTCCTGTCCTTCCTCACCTACAGGTCCTGCCACACCTGCAGCTCCTGCCTCACCTGCAGCTCCTGCCTCACCTGCTGGTCCTGCTTCACTTGCAGCTCCTTCCTCACCTACAGGTCCTGCCACACCTGCAGCTCCTTCCTCACCTGCAGCTCCTGCCCCACCTGCCTGGCCAACTCCTGCATGCCTCCGGGGCTGTGCAGGGAAATCTGGTCTATCCTGTGACTCTGAATCGGGGGCCTGGGGCAGAAAGACCACAGGCCAGGGTCCTCCCTTGCCTGGTATTTGTCGGGGGATCAAACTTCGGTTTAAATACTGAGCAAACTCGACCAAGGCGACCCTGGATCCGAGCTCCTTTCTGAACGCTTTGCCCAGCACTCGGTACGTGCCCAGGGGCCACAGGGCAGTGCGCACGGCCTTCTGGAATTCCTCCTCCCCGCAGTCGTCAGGGATGCCCAGGATGAGCAGGGAACGGTGCTCGTTCACGCCCATCCACCTGCACCAGTCATGCAGTATTGTCAGTGGCGTCGCCATTGCTGAGAACCTGAGGGTGGAGAGAAAGGACTAGACAGGGACACACAGACTTTCACGATGTGAGCCTCAGCCTGTGGGTGCAAAGGGGTGAGAGGCATGTTCATACCACACAGCCTACCCTACCACACAGCCAAAGCCCAGGGTCCCTCACAGTGGTGGCCTGTAGCACCTCCACTCCCCATTTTGTTCAGTTTTAGAAAACTTTCTTGGTAATACACTAATTCATTTACTAGATGTAGGCCTAATCCTATTTTCTATTTTTCTGGCATCACTTTAAGGAAGTTGCTTTTTTGGGACGCCTGGGTGGCTCAATCGGTTAAGCATCTGCCTTCGGCTCAGGTCATGATCCAAGGGTCCTGGGATCAAGTCCCACATCAGGCTCCTTGCTCACCAGGGAGCCTGCTTCTCCTTCTGCCTTCCGGTCTCCCTGCTTGTGTGCATGCGCACAGGTGCTCTCTGTCTCTGACAAATAAACAAAATCTTAAAAAAAAAAAAAAAAAGTTGCTTTTTTTACCGAAGAAGTATGTCAAGTATTCAATTTTTTGGCATAAATTTTTCCATAATATTCCCTGCATTCTCTTTTTAATGTCTGTCTGATCTGTAGCAATAGCACTCTTTCATTCCTGATGTTGGTGATAAGTGTTCCTTCCCTTTTCTCTTGATTAATCTCACTAGGGCTTTATCAGTTTTGTTTCTCTTAAAAAAAAAACAAATATAAGGATTTGTTAAATGCCTACAGTTGGCTTTCTATTACTGATTTACTCTCTTAGCTGTAGTATTTTTTCAGCCAACTCATTTTGCATTTAGTTTATTTTTTTAATTTATTTTTAATTTTAATTTCTTTAAATGGACCATTAGGTCACTGATTTTATGTCCTTCTTTTATAATAAAAGTACTTAGAGTAATACATTTTCTTCTGATTGTTTCTTTAGCTGCCTAACTAATTTGGGTAAGTTGTATTTTTTTTTTTATTAATCAGTTTGAAATATTTTCTAAGTTCCTTCGTGTTTTCTTCTTTGAGCCACGGGTTTCCAAATATTTAAAGATATTTTATTATTATTAATTTTATTTTATAAAAGATTCTATCTGAGAGAGAGAGAGAGAGAGAGAGAGAGAACGCGCGCGCGTGCGACCGCGCACAGCGCGCAGGAGTGAGCACGAACAGGGGGAGGGGCAGAGGGGGGAAGCGGACTCCCTGCCAAAGGTAGACGCTTAACCGACTGAGCCACCCAGGCGCCCCTATTATTATTAATTTTAGATAAAATTCCGTGAGGCCATAGAAGTTATTATGCAAAAGCACAATCCTTTAAAATTTATGGAGCTTTTTTATGGCCCAACATACGGTGTATGTGGGTGAATGTGCAAAGCACTCTTGTAACGAATCTTTATTTTCTGTGGAGGACAAGGTTTTGCACCTCCCCCTGCTGGAATCCCTCTGCCATCCCCCACAGAGGCGACCCAGAGCCCGTGGGATTCCAACTGCAGGGGGCCAGAGCCCCTCCGGAACCCCGCACGTGCTCAGCCGGCGGCCCCACGTTCCAGCCCATCCGCCTCCCCTCAGCGAGGCTCCGTCCTGTTTGCGCAGCCGCAAAGCTGTCCTCCAGTGCAGCGCCCCCACCGCGTGGTAGAGCCCGTCTAGGCTCTCGCAAGCAGGGCGCCCCCACAGGCTTAGACGTAACGTCCGCGTCCTCACAGCGGGGAGCTAGCTCTCCCCTCTCCCGCCCCAGCTAGGAAGCCTCCCCTCCCATTCTCTCCACACCCGCAGCCCGGCACCGTCCCTGTGGCCCCAAGAAGCCAGGTGCCCTCCCAGTTGGCGCGCCCCGCGCCGGCGCCTGCAGTGGCTCGGGCCTTGGCTTCTGGCCTCCCCGCGCCAAGCAGGCCTCCCGGTAGCGCCGGCAGCCGGGGGTCCGTCCCTCCGCACAGCCCGAGCGGGAGCCCTCGTTCCTGCCAGGGGCAGTTGGCGTCCTCCCTTCCCAGCTCCCGCACAGCTCCATAGCTCCCCTCACGCCTCTCCGGTCGAGAGGCCTCTCCGTCGCCCCCCCCCGCCCCTCCCCCACACAATAGCCGTTAGCCCCACCCCACCCCCCCCACCCCCCACCCCCCCCCACCCCCCCCCACCCCCGCCGCGTCCGGAGCCCGGAGGAGCCCTCCTCTCCCACACTCCCCCCACCCGCAGCAGTAGGCCCTTCCTCTAGCCCCCAAAGCTAGCCCCCAGGCGCTCGGGAGGCAACCCTGCCCTCTCAGCACCCCACCAGGGAGTCGCCCCCCGCCGCCTTCCCCCCACAGCCTCCAGCAGCCGGGAGCCCTCCCTTCCCATGCCTCTCACACAGTCAGCCATCAGCCCCACCCTTGAGCCCCGGCCCGAGCGCCCCCCCCGCCCCCAACCAGACCCCTCACAGCCAGCAGTCCTCCTCCAGGGCCCCCAACGCCGGGGTACCCTTCCCTCAGCCCCTACCTTCCCTCAGCAGCCATTCCTTCAGCCCAGAGCCCCCCCCACCCCCCGCTCCCACACCGCCCACCACATGCCGAGACATTAGCCCTCCCCCCACCTCCCCTCACCCCGGAGCCCTCCCCACCAGGCCCCCACAGCTAAGAACCTTCCATTCCGGCAACCTGTGCCGGTGCGCATCTACTCACTTTCTCTCACTCTGTGAACAACTCCACAGTCCCACTCCGAAAGGTCTGAAGAACTCTCGTCAGCTACACAGCCGGAAACCGTGTGACGGAGCCCACCAAGCACGCGGTGCTAAAGCCACGTGCGCTTCCGGATGCTCCCAGAAGCCCCCGGGCGCAGAAGGCGGAAAGTTCTCGGGGCGTGTCTTTACCAGGCAAATGATTGGCTCAGGAGAGCACGTGACGAGGCACTGTTACTGTAGCGACATACCAGTGAGTCTCACGAGATTGATGTTCCGAGATCGGTGTTCCGAGACTGAAGTTCCGAGGCTTGTGAGCCTCGCGAAGTAATTGCCGGGGCTCGGCGCCCCGTGGATCTTCTGCCAGTGAAGTGGCCTACCGACAAAGTAGTGGAGTTGGAGAAGGAGTAAACTTACAGGTGGAGAACTCATTTTGCAAAATTGGTCAAATTTTCTTTAAAGTTTATTTTCTATTCTTGGTGATGTCATAAAGATATTCTATACTTTTATTGATTTCTTATCTAGCTGTATCAGTTCCTAAGGCAGAAGTGTTAAAATCGCCACCTATAATTATGAAAAAGTCTGTTTCTCTCTTTATTCTGTCAAGTTTTATTACATATATTTTGAAGCTCTGTTATTGGGTACTAGTACATTTATAAATTCTATGTGTTCCTGACTAATTGACCCTTATATCATTATTACCTTTCACGTCAGGCAATATTCTTTGTCTTTAAATACATTATGTCTAATATTAATATAGCCATTCCCACTTTCTTAGGCTTACTCTCTGCATGGTATACAATTTGGGATTCTCTTACTATCAACATATCTGAGTCATTATTTTTAAATTGTGTCTCTTGTAGACAGCAAAATCCTTGCTCTTTCTTCATTCTGACAATCTCTGCCTTTCAATCGGAGTGTTTAACCCATTAACATTGAGTATAATTTTTGAATGGTAGGATTTAAGTGTATGCTTTTTCTGTCTTAGTGGGCTCATCAGGCTGCTGTAACAAAATACCATAGACTGGGGTGCTTAGAAATGACAAATATTTGTTTCTCACAGTTCTGGAGGCTAGGAAGTCCAAGATTAAGGTGCTCGCCTGTTTTATATCTGGTGAGAGCCCACTTCCCAGTTAACAGCCGTCTTCTCACCATGTCCTCACATGGCAGAAGAGGTGAGGAACCTCTCTGGAGTCTCCCTTTTAAGGGCACTAATCCCATTCAAAGACTCCTCCCCATGACCTAATATCCTCCTAAAGTCTCCACCTCCTAATGCACTGGGCATGAGGATCCAACATGTGAATTTTGGGAAGGACACACACTTTCAGTCTGTAGCACTGTTTATCTATTTTTGTTCCTACGTTCCCCTTTTCCTGCCTGAGATAATCAATTATTTTAAATCCCATTTTAACTTGTCTATTGATTTTTTTTAAGATTTCATTTATTAATCTGACAGAGAGAGAGAGAGAGTGGCAGAGGGAAAGGGAAATGCAGGCCCCCCGCTGAGCAGGGAACGCAACGTGGAGCTTGATCCCAGGACTTCGGGATCATGACCTGAACTGAAGGCAGATGCTTAACCGACTGAGCCACCCAGGCGCCCCTTGTCTATTGCTTTTTTAAGCAATTATCATTTTGCACTGATTCATTGTGGTTGCTCTAGAGACTATAATATATATCCTTAACTGTTCGCTTGTCTACTTGTGGTTAATACTGTACTACTTTACATAAATGTAAGAAGATTTCCACCAGATAGATTCATTCGCCCTCTACCTCATCCTTTATGCTGTAGTTGCCATACGTATTACATCTACATATATTATAAACCCTACGATATACTATTATAATTTTTACTTTAAATAGTCAAATGTATTATAAAAAAAATTAAGAGCAAATAAGTATTCTTTAATGTTTGCCTACATGTTTACCATTTCTGGTGTTATTCATCTCTACCCAAAAATCAAATTTTCCTTCTACTATCGTGTTTCTTTAGATTGAAAGATCTCCTTTATCATTTCTGTTATCACAGGTCTACTGATGAATTCTCTTGGCTTTCATTTATCTGAAAAGGTCCTTATTTCACCTTCATGTTTAAAGAATCTTTTCCCCAGAGATACAGAGTTCTGAGTTGAAACCTGTTTTTTGTTCTTGTTCAGCACTTCAAAAATGTTGTCCCACTGACTCCTGATGCCCATTGTTTCTGATGAGAACTCATTTGAGTTCTTGTTAGTGTTCTCCAAAACATAGTGCTTCGGCTAATTCTGACTGCTTTCAACATTTTCTCTTTAGCCTTTGTTTTCAGTATTCTGACTACGATGCAACCACATGTGACCTTTCTTTGTATTTATCGTCCTTGGGCTTCACAGAACTTCTTGAATCTGTAAATTGCATCTATCTCCAAATTTTGAAAATGTCAGTTACTTTTTCTTTAAGTAGTTTTTCTTCCCCTTCTCTGTCTTCTCTCCTAGGATCCCAAATACACATGTTAAACCTTGCCATGTTGTTCCACAGATTACTAAGGTTCTGTTCTGTTGTTTACTTTCTTTTTAAAACCTTTTTTCCTCTCAGTTTCTCAAAATGGATCATTTCTATCGATCTGTTTTCCAACAAGTAATATGAAGCTTCTAAATATTCATAACTATTAACAAACACCATTGTTAAAAGAAGGATGGAGAAAGAAGAGCCAATAATGGATTGTGTAAAGACCTGCCAAGCTCTAAGGGCACATGGCGACCCTGAACCCAGGGCAGGGAGTACCTAACGCAGTGGGAGATCATGCAGCCTCTGCAGAAAACTAGTCCATCATAGTTCTTAGTTGAACACAACAGAAGCAGACTGGCTGACAGAAGCACAAAGGGAATTAGCTGAAGGATGGCAGGTGTCCCACAGGCATTTGGGGACAGCTGGAGAGCCAGGCTTGGAGGCTTTGCAGAGAGGAACAAGGGTGTGAATCACGCTGCTGTGCTGGGCTAGTGAAGGCACCTATGAAGCTGCCTCACACAACTGGGCACAGACACTGTTTGCACCAGCAATGTAAGGTGCACATACTGTCATGAGAACCACAGCTGCCGCTGCTCCTTGGGACACAGGTCTTACTGCCCCTGCTGCCACCCACCCACCCTAGTGGAATATGTGTGGCCCCTGCTTCTTCCCATCTCTGGCCCCAGATTCAGTTGGCAGCAGGTGCATCTGATTGGTGGGACCAGGTCATGAACCCATACACTAGCTGCAAGGGAAGCTGAGAGAATGCAGACCTGGCATTTTCTGCTCCTCTTCTGGGAGGGAGGTGGGGTTCACATCAGCTGAGGGAACTGCATGTGTAAAGGCCCCGGGGCTGAAAGAAACATGGTGGGTATCAGACTGAAAGAAGACCAGTGGGTCTGGTGCAGAGGGAAACAGAGAGACGCAGGCTGAGGGGAGTGCTGGGCACTGAGGCTGGAGAGAACAGACCATGCAGTCTTCATGGTTGGTCTTTACCTAAAAGAGTTGGGAGCACATTGAGAAGTTCGAAGTCAGAGGTGCAAGTGCACTCACGTGTGTGTATGACATGGTCACATTGTACCTCCAGATGCTTTATCTGGCTTTCTTTTGGAAGAATCATGAGGGGAGGGGACGAAGTGGATGCAGAAAACCTATTGAGGGGCAGTTGGGGCTGTCCCCTGAGAGATGATGGCGGCCTGAACAATAGTAGTGGTAGTGTCATGGAACTGATAGGGCAGAGTTAACAGACCTAAAACACGTGGAGAACTAACCAAACACTATGAATAACTGGATGGGGAAGGTGAGCAAGGGACACATCCTCGAATTCTGGCCTTTAACATGGGTGTATGGGGATTCCATTCACTGTGGCTGGGGACTTGGGAAGAGCACCACCTTGGGTAGAAAATCATGAATTCCATTTTGGACATGTGAGTGGGAAGCATCCAAGTGGAGATGTCTAGAATGCAGCTGGATATAAGGGGTAGGGACTCTGAGGAGAGGTCTGGACTAGGGATAGAAGTGGGGCATCATGGAAAGCTCCAAGTGGCCCAAGGATGAATCCACACCCAGCCATGCCTCACCTGCCCCCGCTCCCAAGTGTGAGCATGGGCCAGGGGATGGGCCACTCGTGGGAACGGACACCGGGGAGCGAGGTGCAGCTGAGCAGTTGTCCTGGGCTACTGGAAGGTGACCCTCCCCTCCACCAGGACGTCTCGGAAAAGCTGGTGATCCTTCGGGCCACAATCCCTGTCACCCAAAGGAATGCCTAGAGACAGGACACTGCTGCTTGCCCTCCCAGCAGCCATTTCCCCTTTCTTCTTTGCTATGAGGACCCCCTTTTTATGGGTCTGTCCCTCTGCCATGCAGTTCGAGGCATGGTAACCCACCCCCCATCCTCAAACCCAGATGCAGATCTGATTGGTCCAAGGCCAGGAGCGCATGGCATTCCTAGGGCAACTATTAGTGATCTGGGCAGCCCATCATCCAAATGGCCCAGCAGGGTGGGAGGGAAGGATTCACATTCTGTCTGAGGAGGGCTTCTCTGTCTTTGGGCAGGATCGAGGAAGACTGTGGTCCCGATTGCTGATGACAGACCTTCCCCAGCGCACACAGAGCAGCCTGATGCCACGGGCAAGACTTCACACTAGAAAGAGGCTGGGTCTTGGGGCAGCATGGCACCCGGGGAAACATGGTGGGGGGGGACCAACAAGGGACAGTGGTAGTCACACTGGGAGGGCCAGTGAAGGGAGAGGGTGGCCACACGGGGAGGGAGAGTTGAAGGACAGTGGTGGCCACCCTGCGGAGGGACAACAAAGGGACAGCGGTGGTTCCCCCCTGGGAAATCAGGGGCCAGAACAACAATTGCAATCATCAGAAAACCTCCAGCTCCAGCTGAGCTTCAGGCCCACAAATGCCAAGGTGGCCTATTTGGAAGGAAGGGTTTTGTCCCTCCTGGCACCCACTCACAGCATCGTTGCCCCCACCAGCCTCCCTATGAGGGCCCCATCAAGCCTCAGGAGCCCCAAGGGTATGAGGACTGGCCCCACATGTGACATGACGTCCCCCACCACACGAGCCATTCAGTGTTCTGACCCTTGCGCAGAGTCGAGGAGGGGCCCACGTGACCTGGAGCACTGATGGCCACATGCGTTCCCAGCTACTACACACCCTAGGGCCCCTGTCTCCCAGGACTACAGTTTGGACAGCACGGTTGACTCAAGACACGTGCTCCACTGATAATGATTTGGCCACATGAGTGGTGACCTGTAGGAAAATGGAGACCCCAAGCCCACCCTGCGGACCTGCTCAAAGGTTACGGGAAGGGCGGGGGGTGGGAGCGGCAGGGGGAAAACGGACGCAGCTCTTCACTTCTTGCTATTCCCTTTCCCTCCGTCTGTCTGCACACGGCCCTCCCCAAGTCCCCCCCCCCTCAGTGCACCCCATTTTCTCATCTTTGCCCTCCTGGCCTAAGGGCGCTGGTCTCTTACTGGGTGCCCTGCAGTGTCCCATGGATCCCAAATGGCTGAAGAGATGATTGGATGGACGTAAAGCCCCAGGGTCTGCCCCGTGGGAGGTCCTCGGCCAATGCTGCCCCTCCCCTGCCCCCTTGGGGGACCGCGGCGGACTGACCCCTGCTACCCAAGTCCTCGAAGCAGCCCAGATGGGAAGCAGAAGTGCCCCAGGGTGCACGGGGAGTCAGCCCAGAAACCCCGAGGGACGCACGGGGAGCCGCGCGGGGCCGGGCCGCCCTCCCGCCGCGACGCGCATGCTCCATGCCCCCCCACCCCCCGCGCCGGGTTCCCACGCCGCCGCCGCCCCGGCCCCGCCCGCTCCCCGCCCGCGGGCCGGGCCCTGCTGGTCCGCTCCGGATAGACAACTGACGGCTTCGCAGAACGCGCCACCCCCCGAGAGCGGCGCCCAGGGACCAGGTCGAGACCTGTCAGGGAATCCCGCCATCTCCTGGGGCCGCTGTCCCGGCGGGCTTCTCGGAGGCGGCAGCCTTGGCCTCGGGCCCGCCAGAAGCGGGGGTGGGGGGTGGGGGGTGGCGAACAGCCCGGTGGCCTGCGGAGCCCCAGTACGCTGGCCTGGCAGGGCTGCGGCGGCCCAGAGCGGGGCCCCGTCTCGGCAGGTGGCGAGGGGGCGAGGGAGAGGGCCCTGGGAAAGGCAGCCAGTGTTTCCCAGTTTCTCTCCTTTGACTGCGGTTCGCCTCTGACCCTGGGGCTGGCAAGAAAGCACCGGCCACCCGGCGGGTAAGTTTGGATTTTTGCGCCTCTGTGTTTGGGAGCGCTGGGCAGGCTGGCGTTGTGAGGTCGCGGCACTCCTGCCGAGGGACACCTGGTGAACTCAGCGGGCACAGGCCGTGTGGGTCCCGGAGGTATTCCTGGGTCTGTCAAGGGTGGGGCGTTGTGCCCCTTGGTGGTGAGGAGCACACCAGAAAAAAGCGTAAGGAGAGAAGCCAGAGGTGGGATGGAAGGCCCTTGAGAGCAGGAGAGGGAGGGAACTGAGCCGAGCGGGGGAACTAGTTCAGCAGTCCTCCGGTCCAACAGATACTCGCTGAGCAGCCAGTGTAGGTCAGGCTGCTGCAGGCATGTCAGAGACAAAACAGCAGAACTCGCCCTGCGGCGGCGCCAGTTCTAGTGGCAGGGAACAGACAACAAACAGCAAACGTGTTAAATTCAGAATTAGAGACTGTGTTAATTGGTGGTAGGTGCCATGGGGAAAATAGAGCAGAGGAGGGCAGGTAAGGAGCTGGGTTGCAAGTTTAAGTAGGTGGTTAGGTGGTGATATTTCTGAAAAACTTGAAGGAGATGAGAGAATATTCCACGGAGAGGAAAGAACTCGTGCAAAGGCCCTGAGGTATGAGTGGCATGGTGTGGGGGAGGGAATGCTCAGAAGACAGTGTGGCAGGAGTAAGGAGCAAGCAGGTGGAAGGGGAGGGGAGGGCCAGGTCAGAACGGGCACCCCAGGGAGGGCCATGAGCAGGGGAACGACAGAACCCCATTAGGAGGTAGCCCTCCTTATGACCAGTTCAGCCTGTGGCCCCTGCCCCCCAGGGCAGGGCAGACACCAGTTGCAAGGATGATGCTCAGAGGGCTTTGCTGGGCCAGGCAGTGGGGAGGCCCTGGGCTGACCTGTGGCCTCCCTAGGCCCTGGGTCCCCAGGCCTTTCCACCAGGTGGGTGGCAAGTGATGTGTTCCCTGGGGGAAGACTACTAGAGCAAGGAGGAGGCAGTTGGGGTCTTGAATTGCCAAACCTCAGAGGAAGTTTCACCAGGAAGGAAGAAGCCTGACTGCAGAGGCTCTGCGTCACTCCTGGCAGATGAAAGAGCCCCAATTCCTGATCCTGCCTGCGGATTGCCGACTGCCTTTCACGTTGTTTGTTTTCTGTTTTCTTTTTCTGGAGAAATAGCCCCATCTCCTGGTCTTCTGTAGGCATCAGCCCTGAAGCTCCCCCCCCCCCACCTCTCCCTTTTTTGAGCCATGATGCATTTCAGTTGGCAGCCCTGTTCCTCTCCTCCCCCAGGGGGGTGGCCCCACATACTCGGCTTTACTTGGGCCAGTCAGCAAGCACGGTGGGATTCTGCTCCCCTCCTTAGCGTGGACCAGCCTTAGAGGAGGCTGGCAGACGGTCCCTGGTTACCCAGGCTGACAGGGCCTTCCTGGCTTCTTGCCTGAGGCACCGATGTCTGATGGACCTCCACCTGTATGCCTAGTGACGGGTTTTGGGGAGACCTGAGCTTCGGGGCCTGGAATCATCCTTCGGCTTCTCCATTGTTCTGGCAGCCCACCAGGCTCTTAGGAGAAACCGCTCTCCAGTTCCACAGTGTCCTTCCTGATTCTTCCTTATGCACATGCTCAGGAGTGTCACCCCATTCCTGCCTGGCCGTTACTTGGCCTTAGGGTCTGTGAGGAGAGCTTGCCATATCTTTCTTTCCAGGATTTGAAAGTATGCTGACTTTGGGAGACTAGGTCTCAAAGACGGACCCTTGGGTGTGACCACTTCGCATGGCTGGCGCCTGGACGCGCCTTGTGGCATTGAACTTCAGTGTTGGTCTCTGTCTACAGGCTAACCCTGTCCGTAGTGTGTTTCTCTTAGGAAGTCACAGCTCAACAATCTCCAGCATGTGTGGTGGGGGGGGGGGCTATAGAGATAATACTTCTTCCTTTCGGCTTGTGTATCTTCCAAAATGGACCATGACCTGGCCCCACAGTCATGGTAAGGAAAAAAGAAGCTCGTGCTGTTTTTCAGAACATTTTAGTAGTGGCCTGAAAAGCCTTGCTGTTATCAGTATTCTCCCCCTGCACACACTCTTTTAGCTTGTGCCCGTCCCCCGGTGGCTGACGGCATGTCATCATAAAGCATAACCTGTGGACATCAGGAGGATTACTTGACAGTGACACCTTTTGCCTCCCCCCTTTTTTTATTGAGATGGGATTCACATAACATAAAATTAGCCACTTTAGAACCAACAATTCAGTGGCATGAAGTACATTCACAATGTTGGGCAACCACCACCTCTTTCTAGTTCTAGAACCTTTTTATCCCCCCAGAGAGAAACCCCTTCCATGAAGCAGTTGCTCCCAGCGCCCTCCCCCTCAGCCACTGGCACCCACTGATCTGCTCTCTGACCCTCCGGATTTACCTGTGCTGGAGGTGTCACACGATTTATAAGAGTTAAAGATTTCTCTTTTTTCACGATTTTATTTATTTATTTGACACAGAGAGACACAGCGAGAGAGGGGACACAAGCAGGGGGAGTGGGAGAGGGAGAAGCCGGCCTCCCGTGGAGCAGGGAGCCCGATGCGGGGCTCGATCCCAGGGCCCTGGGATCACGACCTGAGCCGAACGCAGACGCTCAATGACTGAGCCACCCATGCGCCCCAAGACTTAACGATTTCTTGATAGCAAATCACAGATCGTGACATTCAGTGCAATGAAATGCAGAACTTCCTTGTTACTTACAGCTCTGAAGGAGAGGAGGTGGCCACATGGGGCCACATGTGAGGGTGGGGGGGGAACCTGGGGTAGGGGTAGGTAGTTTCTGCGGGGTCCCTGTGCACTGGCTAATTTGGATGATTTTTCAGGCTCTGGGGCATTGGGGCTGTCCCTAGTTGTCTGGTACCTGGCCCCAGAGTGTGGGAGCCTAATAAGGGGGAGTTGGGGGAGTGTGTTTGGTGGTCCCAGAGAGAGGGGTCCCAAAAACGGAGATAGCTGGGGTCGGGGCTTAGCAAATTGCCCAAGAAAGGCAGAGGAAAGAGAACTTGTACACATAACTTCAAAACTAGGTCAAGACAGCGCTTGTGAAATATTAGATTACATCACATAAATGGAATCATCCAGGATGTGGCCTTTTGTGTTCATGTCTGGCTTGTTTCACTGATCATGGTGTCTCCAAGGTTCATCCGTATTGGAGCGCATGGATCAGTACTTCACTCCTCTTTATGGCCAAATAACATTCCATCATGTGTACGGACCACGTTTTGTTTGGTTGCTGTCTTGGGTTCTTTCCGCCTTCTGGCTGCACTCAATCAGGCTGCGGTTAAGCTGGGTGCATTCGTTTTGATGTGAACACCTGTTTTCAGGTCTTTTGAACATATACTCAGGAGTGAAATTGCTGAGTGGTGTGATAATTATGTTTACTTACTGAGGGACCACCAACTAGTTTCCCTTTTAATTGTGAATGCCATTAAGCAGACAGACGAATAAAGCGAGCAGTCTAACAGAACACAGGGGTCCACCTCGCGGGGTTGCCAGAGGCCTGGAGCTTGCCTTATTTGCTTGTTTCTCTCTTTCTTTCTGTTTCCTCTTTCCTTTCCCCCTCCCTCCTTCTCTCGGTCTCCCTCTCTCTCTCTCTCTCTCCCTCCCCCTTCTCTCCGTCCTTTGTTTTTACTGAGATATTTTAAATTAAGTTTACACGCCATTTTCTCCCTAAGTGCTTCAAGAAGGACACTTCCTTCCATGACCCGGGGCCATTATCCATCCGACACATGAGCAGCGCTGGGCCCCACAGTCACAGTGCCTATGACTCCTCTGTCCTGCGCGCCAGCATCTCATCAAGGACTCCCGTTGCACTTGACTATCGGCCGTGTACACCTCTTTTCCTCCAGAACAGTCTCTCTTCCCAGCCTCCTCAGAGGAGGCCGGGTACAGCCCACCTTCTAGATTGGGCCGGTTTCTTCCTTGTGGTGTGTAATTGGTCCCCCAGGCCCCAAGATCCTTTATAAACTGGGTGCGGTTTCCCAAGGCTGCATTAGAATGGGGTCAGACTTTGGCAAGAGCCTCGCACGCTTCCCATGGTGGCACCCCCACAGCAGGTGGGTCCCAGGTCTGTCCAACCGGTAGGTTAGCTTTCTGTCTTGTGACCAGCAGTAAATAGGGGAAGATATTTTGACATCACATGGTCTTTCACCCAGTGGTTTTAGTGTCCATCCCACCTTAAGGGATTTTTCCTATCTGATTAGTATATATTTCTTCGTCAGATACATGAGTTTATTGATTCTGGGCCAATGCTGATGGACAGCTCATCACTGGTGATAAGGGACTTTGCCGCAGTTTAAATACTGTGCGACCCTGTCCCCTCACCCTCTCTCCTGTAGCAGAAATAAGCTGTGGTCGCCCAGACAGCGTGAGCATTCACGGCCCACTCCCCTGCCAGCCACCGCCTGGTTCTTATGCTTCCCCACGGGGGAGTTCCACCTTGTGGTCTCCAGTTGGGTGGTGATAACAGCCTTGGAGCAAACTTGCTTTTGCCTGTTTTCTGGTCTTGAGAACTGATGTGGCGAAATCTGATTCTGTCCACTTTGACAGTGACACACTCTTCCTGCCCTTAGCGTGAGCCCCAGCTCCTGTCTGGCCCCAGAGTGCCCACATGGCCTCACCTTCTGCACTCCCCACCCTGCCCCCAGTTTCAGCGCCGTGACCACTGAGCTTGGGCCCATCCGAGGGCCAGATATGGGCCATGCCCTTAGCCTGCTCACCCCCAGCCTTCAGCTCTCAGCCTGAAGGTCACTCCTTTAGAGGGCACCCCTCCCCCAGCTATTGTGGGTCCCTCCAAAGTGCATCTCACTATTCTGGTCTTTCTCTTTTCCTTGAGAGCGGGTCTATTTCAGGTGGAGTGGTTTGTGTGTGTGTGTGTGTGTGTGTGTGTGTGTGTGTGCATGCACGAGCGTCTTCTGGAGTTTTTTCTGTTAGGACCCTGAGCTGGGAGGAAAAGGAGCTGGCGGTGGAGCTTCCAGGGATGGCTGGAAAGTCGGGGTGGGGGTGCTGCCTCCATGGGAAGAAGGAAATGAGAAGGCGGAAGCCAAGCCTCGTACGAGGCGGGCAGGACTCCCCGTCTGGTGGCCCACCACCCAGGTGAGGAGAGAGGACAGAAGCTCAGTTTGGAAAAGTGTTGTGGATTGGCTTGTGTCCCCCAGAAAGATGTGCTGACGTCCTGTCCCCCAGGAGCTGTGAATGGGACCTAACTTGGATGAGGTCATGCTGGAGTAGGGCGGGCCTCATCTCATACTTGGCTTTTTCCAATCCCCTTAGCTTCTTTGCACCCCTGCGATGGCCGCCATTCTCTTGAAGGCCAGACCCAAGGTGAGTGGGGCTCCCTGTCTCCATCTGCCACCTCTTCATGTCCCGGCCTCACAACTCTCGCAACTCCAAGTCTCCCCTTAACTGCTGAGTTCTCTGGGTCCCCCCGCCCCGTGTTTAGTTGCTGCCCGCTCATCCTGGGACTCGTGGCGGTGAAGTCCCCTGCAGCCACAGGAATGGCTTGTTTTAGGTGCCAGTATCTTTTGAAGACGTGTCCGTGTACTTCACCAAGACAGAATGGAAGCTTCTGGACCTCAGACAAAGGATCCTCTACAAGAGAGTGATGCTGGAGAACTATCGCCATTTGGCGTCACTGGGTAAGGATCTGACATGCACGTCCCATCCCCCTACTCTGTCTCTGAACTCAATTTATTTTCAAGTTTCTTTGTTTGTTGGTTACTGTGAGCCCAAGAATGAATGCATGTTCCCACCGGAGCAGTAATCTGCTGGAGCCCAGCTTTTGTCTCAGTAGAACAGTTTTTAGCGAAAATGGTTTTGACCTGTAAGTGGTAAATGCATGGGCCCCCATCACATTTATTTTGCATATAAAATCATGGGTGAAGTAAACCTCTTCTATCCAAAAGATAGATGCGTATTATCTTTGAATATTTATATGCACTGTTGTAGACTTAATTCATTCGTATCGAGGTTGACTTGTACATTCATTTCATGGTACGGAGTTCAGCTGCTCCTTTTCCTTGTATCAAGGATAAGACATGCACTTGGTTTTCCAGCCTGGAGAAATCCGGAAAGGAGCTGGACAGTCTTCCCCGCTTCAGCGGGCTTGCAGGGGGCCTGCTTGCTCCATTTCTTCCCTGCAGATTTAATCTCCCTAATCTAACCACACAGAGGGAGATTAGTTTCTGACCCTCACTGCGCAGATCCAGGGCTCAAAGGGGAGCTCTGGAATCGTCAGTTGAGTTTGGCATAAGGAACTGGGACATCTGTTCTGTCTGATGATGGAAACGGGGCTTTGGCTTTCGAGGCACAGGCATTCCTCAGCTCTGTGTGCTTCCTGATACTCCCCGGGGCCTTGCCCCCTGTGGATCCCGGCTCCATTTCCCACAAGCCTACTGCCCTCCCTGCAGGCCAGACAGTAACATCGTTATCCTCTGGCCCCGGTCACCATCGACTGCGGACTCCCGATGCCCACCTGGCCCCTGGACACTCAAATCCCTTTGCTTCCTCAAAGAGACTCTGTCCTTTCTCTGGACCCTCCCAGTGGCACTCTCTGAGAGGGTTCCTTGTTCTCTGTTCCCGAAGATGTTAAGGCGGGGCTGAGTTCAAGAGTGACTGATCTGCTTCATTTCCACGGGCAGGATTTTTATCGTCCAAGCCTCACCTGGTCTCCTGGCTGGAACAAGGGGAGGGGCCCCGGGCAGCAGGCACCTGCAGAACACGGGCCGCCGCAGGGATGCAGAAAGGTGAGTGTGGGGCGCTGGGCTGGCTCGCCTGAGCCGGTCACGAAGAGCAGCAGCCGAAGGAGGGCAGTGTGACCACCGTGGGGGGGGCAGTTCCCCTTTGTGGCGGACTTAAATCTCGCAGGGAGGCCCCCCGGTGAGACACCACTGCTTCGGGCTCATTCCCACCTTTTCCCCTCTTGCCGGGTCCCATCTGCAGACAGTCATCTTGCGTCTTCCCCCACGTCCTCATCTCCCGATTCATTCCTTGTCAGCTTCGGTGTGGGCGTGAGGAGGGAGAACGAACCCTAAATAGAGTTCCAGGGCGAGTGACACCGGTGGGTGTTCTCTGTCCTTACAGGTGACAGGATAAAGAACAGGACATTGGTTTCAAAGCAGAAGCATTGCCTCAAAGAACTCACAAGGACCGATCTGCAGGCCGGTAACAAGAGCCAGGTGGCCAGGCCACCGGGGGAAACGCTTGAGCGCGGAGCGGGACGTGCTCATTCTCCACAGACAGGTTCCGGCGGGGTTGACCCCCCCGGGGAGAAAGGTCAGAGCAGCTCCTCGGGGGACGGAAGAGAGATGCGGCAGAGAAGTAGCCCCAGTGGTTGGCAGGAGTCAATTAGAAGGCAGCAGGGTTCCAGAGGCGCGGAGAAGCGTTACCTATGTCAGCAGTGTGGGAAATCCTTCAGCCGCAGCTCCAACCTCATCAAGCACCGGGTCATCCACAGCGGCGAGAAGCCGTACGAGTGCCCCGAGTGCGGGAAGCTCTTCCGGCGCAGCTTCGCGCTGCTGGAGCACCAGCGCATCCACAGCGGCGAGAAGCCCTTTGTGTGCAGCGAGTGCGGCAAGGCCTTTACGCGCAGCTCCAACCTCATCAAGCACCAAATCATCCACAGCGGCGAGAAGCCCTACAAGTGCCCCGAGTGCGGGAAGCCCTTCCGGCGCAGCTTCGCGCTGCTGGAGCACCAGCGCATCCACAGCGGCGAGCGGCCCTACGCGTGCAGCAGGTGCGGGAAGGCCTTCAGCAGGAGCTCCAACCTCATCGAGCACCAGCGCACCCACAGCGGCGAGAAGCCCTACACGTGCAGCCAGTGTCCGAAAGCCTTCAAGGGCGTCTCCCAGCTCATCCACCACCAGCGCCTCCACAGCGGGGAGAAGCCCTTCAAGTGCAAAGAGTGCGGGAAGGCCTTCCGGGGCTGCTCGGGTCTCAGTCAGCACCAGCGGGCGCACAGCGGGGAGAAGCCCTACGAGTGCAGTGAGTGTGGGAGGGCCTTCAGCCGGCGAGCCAACCTCTTCAAGCACCAGGCCGTTCACAGCCCGCAGAGGCCCTACGAATGCCAAGACTGCGGGAGGGCGATCCAGAGCAGCCTCGTCCTCCTGGAGCCCCGGCCCGCGCACGGTGGCGAGCGGCCGCTCGCAGGCAGCCGGGGCCCGGGCGGGAGCGCCCTCGGCGGGAGCGCCCTCGGCGGGAGCGCCCTCGGCGGGAGCGCCCTCGGCGGGAGCGCCCTCGGCGGGAGCGCCCTCGGCGGGAGCGCCCTCGGCGGGAGCGCCCTCGGCGGGAGCGCCCTCGGCGGGAGCGCCCTCGGCGGGAGCGCCCTCGGCGGGAGCGCCCTCGGCGGGAGCGCCCTCGGCGGCAGCGCCGGCCCTGCGGGGCGCCCGTGCGGCCGCGGCCACCGGAAGCCCTGCGCGAGCGGCCAGTGCGCCGCGGGCCGCGGAGCCTTCCAGGGGAAGCGGGGGCTGGGCCATCCCCGGAAGCCCCGTGGCGGCCCTCGGCCCTCGGAGAAGAGTGACCGCGAAAAGGCGCCGGCCTCTTTGGCCCTCGGAAGGCCGCGTGCCGAGCCGCACCCGGAGGGCGAGACCCTCGGGGGAGCCTCGGAGGGTGCGGCGGCCTCCCGCGCCGTCTGACCGGGCTTGTGTGGGACGGGGCCGGCTCGGAAACAACGGCGGCCCCCGCTCCCGTCGCCCGGCTCGGGTGCTTTGAGTTACGGGGGAGCAGTCTGTCTCCTCTTGCGGGGCCGCGCGCTTCACCCCCAGACGTCTTAGCGTTCCTGGGTGGAAGCACTAAAAGCACTTTACTCCTTTAAGCGCCTGTAAACGGAGGGGACTTGAGAGAAGGCTACAAGCAGACTGTGGCTGGACTGTGACAGCACCTCACGTTCATCCGTTCAGAAATGGTCTGGAAATGGACTTGGGCAAATACCTCGGCGGGCTGCTCGTGCCCGGCTGTCGAGCCGCAGGGCGTGCTGTCCGTGGAAAGAAACGGGACACCCTGCGATCCCGCTGAGCAGGGGCCCGTTCTTTTTCCAGGCCGTTTGTCCTTGTGCCGGAAAAGCCACAGCCTTCCGTGGGGACCCCCAGCTGCTTCTCAGAGGAGCAGGGGCACGCAGGTCCCATCTTCTCAGAGCGCCGGGGCGGGGTATGGGGGACACTCCGGTCTCTCACAGGAGGGGGGCTCCAGGCAACACATGTCTGTCCTGCCCCCCCCTCCCCCGGGCTCACCCGCCTCACTGCCTTCTGCCCCCCTCCCCCGACCCCACCAGCAAAAGACAACCCTGGCCTCTCCGCCCCTCCTCCCCGCCCTCAGTGCCTAAAGCTTTGCACGTAACTGCGCCCCCTCAAGCAGTCACCTCTGTGGCGGGTGCCCGTCGGGAAGGAAACAGGATGGGTTAGGAATTTGCACAGAGCGTGCCCGGCAGTGGCTCGCTCATGGGATCTGCCTTTCATATGACATTTCTTACAATATTGAAGGTTCAGCCGCTTTGAATAATTTTGCGTTCAGGAGTAACGTAAGCTAAAGACAGGGGGTTTTGCCACGTGAGAGTGTTGGTGAATCGTTCCTTAAATAAGAATCCCCCACCCTGTGAGCAGACCTCAGGCAGGAGGAACGGAGCCCCGATGAGTGTGGTGGCAAGCCTGGCCCCTCTTCTCCCTCCTCCCCCTTAGCCCCACGGAGACAGGGCGGACCCTTCGAATGGCACTTTACTGCAAGGCTGGGGGGGGGGGGGGCGCCGTGGCTGGCGGGCTCTGCCCTGTTCCATCCGCGCTGGGCCCAGGAATTCTGCCCGTGGGTGCTCTCAGCCCAGCGCCCTGATTGGCTTGCCACCTCCTTCCAGCCCTCTTCACTGCCAGACCTCCGGCAGGCAAGGGATAGGTGTGCTGGAGGCCCGCCGCTGGGCCTCCCAGGAACATGTGCGCCGTCCCCGCCACGCAGGAGAGGCTCGACACCACATCTGGAGAGTGAGGGAAGACCTGGAAATACAGAATTCCTTCCGAGCATGCTTCTTGGAGCTCTAATCACGAGGACGACTCCAAAAGTGAGAAATACAGATAGAAACAAAGACATAGGTTTCATCTAGCTATATTAAAATGAGTTTGATACGACTTATGCAGAGTTCTAGAGTTCTTACAACTTGCTTTTATCTCATAGCCCCTTTCACTGGGTCTGTATCCCCTTGTCCTTTGATTGTCTTTTGCTCTTTGTGTCACGTTCCTCTTTGTTGGCACTTCATAAACATGTGAAATGAATATGGCCCCCTTAGCACGTTAGCTCCAGTCCTGTCTGAGGGGGTCAAACGGATCTGCAACTTGGGGTTTTCCGATGGAAAAAGAAGTATTAGGAACAGTGTCTTTGAAGTCCATGGGCAGGTCGTTGGGAAGTATGTGGTTTGTTTGGTTTTTTTCGTTTTTTGTTTTTTTTTTTTTGTTTTTTTTTTTTGAGGCACAGACGATCTTTGCCAGGGAAACCAATCCCCATGCAGAGCAAGGAACAGCGGCAGGAGGCCATGCACTTGGACTCCAGTCTCGTTTGGTTCAACCGTGGCCCGACCAGGATTGGGACGCCAACCGCCACGTGAGGGAAACCAGAAAGAGACCAGATCCATGGGCTCTGATGTCCATTTCCATCACTCTCGTAAGTGAACAGCCTCACTCCTGCAGGCCAGTGTAACGTCATCCCATTGGTTCTGCTGGACAAGCCAACTTGACTTTTAATGTGAGCTCCTTTTATCATGGGACCCATACCCAAAGATGACTGGCTACAGGGGGGTAATGTACAGGTGTTTTCAGCAGACCGTGGATTTGCCGGGACAGATGCCAGACACTTGTGCTCTGGTTTTCGAGCGCCCTGAAAGGCTGCAGGGTCCCCAAACGCTTACCGAGATAAATGACATTTAAAATAGCAATGCATCTTTTTGTCAGTTCTCTGTATAATTTTGCTTGTCTTCATGAGATTTTCATTGCAGTGCAATTACGAGTATCATTTTCTCTCATGTACGGTGATCAGGTGTGCAACACGAGCTGGACGGGTATTGCGTGGAATAAAAGTCAGAGTGTGCGGGGGGCGGGGGTCCCTGTGTTTTTCCTTCTAAAGTGCTCTGTGTGGGGACAGCAGTGATGGCCCACACTTGCTTTCCCCAAGAACTTTCCTGGACACCAGCCCCTTTGCACTTCGGGATTGGTCATCTGCTTCAGACGTGTCCCCACGAGACGCTGTGTCCGCACGTAGTGTGTCTGAGCCTTTGGACCACTTGCCCTCTGACACCTTGGACACTTTTCAAGAGCGGTTTCAATGCTGTGGCAGTACCCCCCCCCCATGTAACTGGTAAGTTGTCCTGACTGAATTCATTTATTTTGGGGGCAGACAGATAAGGAGGGTCTCAGAGTGCTGGCCTTGAAGGGAGCCCTCTCATGGCTTAGAGTAACCAGGTAGCAATTGGGTTAAAGTACCAGGAAAGGCTCTAGGTGTGGAATTGCGGGGGTGGGCCGAGAGACTATGTTTGGATGAAGGTAAGGCCAAAACCCTGGAGGGCGGCACAGCTGGGAATCAAGGGCAGCCATCCGAGGCCGGTGGGACGCCGTGCCTCGGAGACCAGGAAGGGCAGAGCGGCGCAGCTGTGTCGTCCCTCCAGCTGCTTCTGTGTCTTCAGGCCACGTGGCAGCACCCGCACTCACTCAGGCGTGTGTGCCTCATGCGGCCCCATGTGGCTCTGTACAGAGGCCGCTCCACCTTCACCCTTCTGTCCGCTTCTCGGCCTCCCTCCGTGGAGGGACTCCGGCGGGACACCCAGCCATCCTGTAGGCCTGGAAGCCCTCTCCCCTGGTCTTGCAACCTCTCTATGTCCCCCCTCCCCCAGCCATGTCTGCGGCCCTTGGCCCTTTCCTCTGTCCCCTATCTCTGACAGTCATTGAGCCACCGGATCCTGGCCGCTCTCGGTTCCGGTTGCCCCAGCTGCCCGGCCCACGCGCGGCCACCCGTGAGTGCGGTGGGGGTCCTTGCAGTGTCACCCGGCTGACGGCAGCATCCACTTCTGGGGCTTTATGAGACCAGCATGGACCGTGTCTAGAACCTTGCTCAGATTGTCTGCAAGACTCGCTCTGCTCTAAACAAAGAAATGGGTGAACGCTGTGTTCGGGGGGCCTGAGATTTGCCCCCAAGGGAGGAAAAAAGCAGGCGCGGGAAGGGGGTGCTCAGGATCCCGTCGCCGTCGTGGTCCCACAGCCTTAGCTTCTCAATGTTTCCGGAATGGTTTGCTCTCCCTGCCGGGGCTGGCGGTGGTTGGCGCTCGGGCCTCTGCCACAGCCGACACCCCGTGAACCGACAGGACCTTCACTCCTTTCCTCAGCCGGAGGAACACAGCAGGCCCCCAGCTGGGGATGCTAAGTGCCTGTCTTGTTAGGTAGCCGAGGTGACAAGCGGTGTCCTGAGGCCAGAGCAGGAGTATCAGGGAAGTAGAGCTCCAGGGATGTCAGGCAGGGCAGACGGAAGGAGGGGGAGCCCCGTGGGCAGGAGCCCTGCAAGAGCAGAGGATTTTCTGCAGGACGGTTGTGGGGCACACGGTCATCGGGAGCAGAGTGCAGGGAAGCCTGGGATGCCACATGAAGAAGTTCTCTGGTTCCTGATGAGGAGCAACTTTTTGTTCACCTGAAAGAATTATTCTAAGACTGAGGAGGGGAAGGTCACGTAAATGGTAACGGCTAGAGCGTGCGACTGCGCACGTGGATGACCACCAAGTCCACGCACTGTGGCCGGCCCGATGGCTCTGATGTCCACAGGCGCGACTCCTGGCGTGTCTGTGACCTCACAGCGCCGGGCACAGCGGGCTCGGGGGGCACGGCCTCCTCATCTTTCTTACACAGCGGTGGCAGTGGCGCACGAGAACCCGTCAGCACGATGAAGACGGTGGCCGTAAACACCCAGCCCCCCTTCCTGCCCCTGCCCGCTTCCCGCTGCCGCCAGCACCGCTCTGCTTCCCGGGCCTCCGCGTCGGTCAGCGGAACGACTGAGGCGCGGCCACGTCGCCGTGTGTAACGGCCCTTCACTTGACATTGCCGAGCGCTCTTCCATCGTGTGGAGGGACCACGATCCCCGTCGGACACTTGGGGGCGGACATTTGGGTTGTTGCCGGTTTGCGGCCATGACAAATAAAGCTGCCATGAGCCTGCCTCCGTGCACAGGTTTTTGTGTAGACGTGTGTTCATTTATCCCCCTGGGCATAGAGCGAGGAGTGGAAGTGCTGGGCCCCACGGGAAGCCTCTGGCAGCGCCAGCCAAAGTCTTAGCCCCCTAACCGCGGTGCCCGGGGGCTCCAGCTTCTGCACCTGCCCCCCGACACTTGTCCACCCTGTTGATTCTAGCCATCCTGGGCGGTATGAAATGGTATCATATGGTGGTTCTGTTTGCATTTCCCTCGTGACTAATGATGTTGAGCATCTTTCCATGTCCTTCTGAGCCACTCATAGATCTTCTTTGGTGAAGTGTCTGTTCAAATCTTTTGCCCATTTGTAATTGATTCGTTTGTCTTTTCATGTGGTTGTAAAGTTCTAGATACAAGTACTTTGTCACACATGTTTTGCAAATATTTCCCTCCAGACTGACGTTTGCCTTTCTATTTTCATAACAGTGTTTTCTGAAGAACAGACGTTGTTTTATTTTGAAGAAGCCCAGTGAATGGATTTTTTAATTTCATGGTTTGTACTTTTTGTACCACAGTTAAGAAGTCTTGGCAAAACTCAAGTCACTACAATTTGACCCTCTGTTTT
Organism: Zalophus californianus; assembly: GCF_009762305.2. Classification (NCBI taxonomy): domain Eukaryota; kingdom Metazoa; phylum Chordata; class Mammalia; order Carnivora; family Otariidae; genus Zalophus; species Zalophus californianus. The sequence continues at coordinate 2,221,398 of NC_045612.1, read as the reverse complement.
CTTGTGGAAGTTGCAGAGCTTTCGCTCTTAGATTTAGGTCTATGATCTATTTGGAGTTAATGTTTGCGTGTGGTGTGAGGTGAATTCACGATTTATTTTTCTTCTATATGGGTATCCAGTTTCTCCAGCTCCATCTGTTGAAAAGATGATCTTTTCCGCAGTTGAACTGCCTTGACGTCTTGGTTGAAGACCAACTGGCTGTGCGCAAGTCTTTATGCCGGTCTATTTTATGCCCGCGTGACACTCTTCTTGGTTACTGTGGCTTTATAATAAGTCTTGGAATCGGGTAATGTGAATCCTCTGATGTGGTTCTTTTTCAAAGCTCTTTGGTCTATCCTAATTTTGTCTCATTACTGTGTGAGTTTTAGAATACCTTGTCAATTTATATGAAAAAATAAAAAAGCCTGCTGGGACTTTGACTGGGATTTCATTGAATCTATACATCACTTTGAGGAGGACTGACATCTGAACAATATCGGGCCCTTCAGTTTGTGGACATAACATAGCTCCTCACTCGCGGGCCTCCCCTACTTCCTCCCAGCAACGGCTTGTGATTTCAGTGTCCAAGTCTTGCACATGTGTTAGCATTGATTGATTCCGAGGTTATTGTTCAATCATCCCTAGTGAGTCTGCATTCTTGTGCAGTCACCCATTCGTCCCCCAGACATACACTGAACATGTAACTGTGTGCTGGGCTGGGAGGGTGACTAAGACATATGTCTTGCCGACCTTCAGAATCAGGAGCATGCGTTTGTTCCTATGATGCCTTTGTTTAGCCCAGCCCATATTTGATAACGGCCTTGACCATAATGTAAAACAGAGCTGTGTGTCCCATCTTCACGGTTCTGAGAGCTTATCATTGTTCCAAGATTTTTTTTTTAACTTTCTGGCAAAGACTTCTAACAGGAAAACAAAATCAAATCAAAACAAGGAGGTAAGAATCAAATTAATCTTTTGTTTCTTTCTCAGTGAAAATATTCCTCGCTTAATATATAACATGCTTTCTTCCATGTTCTGGCTAGTTCAGTGGGAACAAGGTACTTGGTGAAAGGAGGTGGAGAGAGAATGAGTCAGGCAGGCCGAGAAGAGGTGGGGAGAGAAAGACAAAGGAAAAGGAGAGTAGAACACACCCTGGTGAACTCCTCAGACTAGAAAAACAAATGCATACAGTGTATCAGGAACGTGGCCTCAAGCACAGGTGACCTGTGAGGTGCACAGCTCCACCGATATGCAGATTTTTTTGTGTGTTAAATACAGGATGATACTGTAAATGTATTTTCCTTATGATTTTCTTAATAACATTCTCTTTTCTCTAGTTGACTTGATTGTAAGAATGCAGTACATAATACATACAACCTCCAAAATGTGTGTTACCCGACTGTTTGTTATTGGTGAGACTTCCAGTTAACAGGCAGCTATTAGTCATTAAGGTTTGGGAGATTCAAAGTTACACGTGGATTTTTCAGCTCTGCCGGGGGTCAGCATCCCTAACTCCCATGTTGTTCAAGGTAAGGAATCTGGGGGCAGCTTGCTGGCATCGGTTCAGCAGCAGAGCACTGGCAAGGCCCAGTATCAAATTAGCTTAGCTTTGCCTCATGATCACAAAAAGGCTGCTGAAGCACCTGCTGTCACATATGCAAAGGACAGAAGGGGGAAAGGGCAAGGACAGCTGCATCTGTCCCCTTTTATCAAGAAAGCAACAGTTTTTCCAGAAACTTGCCCAGCAGACTTCCACTTAGGTCTCAGAACTGGATCACATGACCACCCTTAGCTGGAAGAGAGGCTGGGGAAAGCTGGAGACAGGATTGTCATGACCTGTCACCTGAGGCTGAGCCCACTGATGCCCTGAACAAAACTGGGATCTTATCCCCAGAGGAGAGGGCTGGAATGGATACTGGGTGATGTTATGGATTGAATTATGTCCCCCCAAAAGATATGTTGAAGTCCTAGCCCCCAGTGACGTCAGAATGTGACCCTATTTACAAATAGGGTCTTTGCAGATATAACTAGTTATGATGAGGTCATACTAGACCCTACCAGCAGCTGGAAGAGGTGCAGAAGGATCATCCCCTAGAGCCCACAGGGGGAGTACGGTCCTGCTGACCCCTTCCTTTCTACCCATGGTGAGAGGGAAGGAAGCCGGCCGTGTCTGAGCCTCCTCCCCACATGCTGGCACTCTGCATGCTCACTGCTAAGAGGCAGACAGACTCGCACCCAAGTCCCACGGCTTTTTCCCCTGCAGCCAACCCTGTTCTCCAAACTAGCAGGCACCCGGCTGGCCTTGTCGTTTTCCCAACTTTTCCCCTTTGGGGCTGATTCTTTGCAGTTCCATCCCTCACTAACAACTGGTCGTACTGGATGCCGGGCACCTCCGTTTCCTTCCTGTGAAACTGAGGTTATTGCACATATGCAGGTTGTGATAAAGGTGAAGACAGCCTTCCTACTTTCAGTCACCAAATCTACACTGGGGCCACAGTGAGCAAGACAAAAACCCCTGCCCTTGAGGAGCTGGCCTTCATTCTAGTGACTGGACTGCTATGTGCGGAGGGGCGGGTGCTGGGATACAGCAGGGAGCAGGGGGGAGAGAGAGAGAGAGAGAGCTAGTGCAAATGGTGGCTCAGAAGAGTGGACATTTAAGCAGAGATGTGGTTGAGGTGGATGTCTGAAAAAGAGCAGTCCAGGAGGAGGGCACAGGCAGTGCAAAGGTCCGGAGGCGGTGTGTTGGCCTCCTTGGGGCTGCCGTAACAAGTACCACAAACCAGGTGGCTTAAAACAACAGAGACTGAGTCTCTCACAGCTCTGAGTCCAGAAGTCCAAAATCAAGGTGCCAGCAGGGCCACACTCCCTGCAGCGGCTCGAGGGACGAACCCTTCCTCACCTCTTCCAGCTGCTGGTGGTCCCACACATTCCCTGGCTTGTGGCCACATCCTTGCCATCCTTGCCTCCGATGTCACCTTCTCTGTGTCTGGGTCTCTCCTCTTCTGTCTCTTATAAGGACACTTGTCATTGGATTTAGGACCTACCCAGGTAATCCTGGATGATCTCATCTCGAGATTCACAAAGACCCAATAAGGTCATATTCACAGGGTCCAGGGATTAGAATGTGGGCAGATCTTTTGGATGGCCCCCAGTCAGCCCACCACAGACAGGAACATGCTTGCTGTGTTTGAAGCCGTGTGGCTGTGAAGCCCATGCTAGGTCCCTTCTCGCTGCCCCCTGGGGCCCAGGGCAGAATGGGCACATGTGAGGGAAAGGTCCAGGACTCCTTGCTTTCTCCTCTTTCTCCACAAGCAGGATTTCCAGATTCTCAACCTGACACGCCCTGGCGAGCAGGTAAACTGCTCCATATACCCAAGTTGCTGGGGTCACAGAGCAGAGACATTGCTAGCCGTCAACAGGAGAAATGGCCAGAAAGTCTGTGCCCAGCCTTCTGTTGGTCAGCGTGCCTCCTCCTACCGCTGTCCTGCCTGGCATCACCATCACCCCGTCATCCTGTGTGGCGGACCCTGCCCGTGGGTCAGGCCCAGGGCAGCTAAACAAGCGCTTCCCAAGACTCCCAGTTTTGCCAGGTGGTGGAAGTGAGAGGAGGTGCAGAGATAGTAGGGGAGCTTGCTGGGGAAGGGACAATCCACCTCGGGCATTCGCGAGGCCATGCGCCGAGTGTGCAGGGCCGCTGACCACTTCATCCAGCAGGCAGCGGTCCAAGTGAGAGTCTAGGCAGTTCTGAGGACACCAGAGCGTGCTTCCGGCCTGCAGTGTGCAGGTGAGCGGCAGCCAGGGTGCCCAGCCCGCTCGGCACGGGAGAATCGGCCTGCAACTCAAATGTGGCAGAATTTCCCCTGATGGAAGGAGACCCTGCTCCTGGCCCTCCCTTAGAGCACTTGCTTGAGAAACCTAAATAAGCCTCCTACCAGCCTTAGAGCCCAGGAAGCTTCTTCTTAAGTGTCCCAGAGGCACCTCTTTGAAATGCACCCATTGAGGAAGGCAGGCCCCTTAGCTCCCACTCTCGGCTCTGGCCACCTGCCTGCCACAGACACAAAGCTTTCGTTGTCCTTCAGATACAGGCAATTCACTAGCACAGATGGCCACCCCGATTACCAGGTGAAGCTCCCATGAACCAGGATGGGAGATCTTGAGAAGTACCTGCATGGCATGGTGGGCAGTCCATTTCATACTTCGTAGTAAAATTGTTTGCTTTCTTTTCCACACTTGTGAAGAGAACTGGGGGGGGGGGGGGGGGGGCAGGACCTTTAGTTTCTCCCAGTACAGGCAGGGTTCAGGGGGAGGGGGCCGAAGTGGGAGGACGTAGATCTGGCACAGGAACGAATCTGGGCCCAGGGAAGCATCTGGCTCTACCCGCCCCCCCAACGCCCGCCCGGCCTCTCTGGGACTATAGACACTGTTGCACTTCACGCCACTTAAGGGACCCCAAGAGCCGGGGCTGGGTCCTGAGGGTGGCTAACAACAAAGAGATGGAAATTGAGAAGCTTTGTATACATATATCCAAACTCACCAGCGTGTTCATTAATCACATGCAAAGTTTTGTACACTAATTATATGCCAATAAAGCTGGAAAGAAAAATAAAATTTAATTTTAAATTAAATTAAAAGAGAGATGCCTGGGATGCCAGCCAAAAGACAAGAAACAAAGAGCAGGGTCAGAAAGGAAACAAGTTTAACAACGGATTAAAGAAAACCTCCTTGAGAAGGCAAAGGCCCCTCGGCTGCACCTCACGTACGTCACGTGCACCTGCCAAGCTCCAAATCTGATTGTCACAGAGCTGGGCGTTGCCTGGTGAACTTTCCTGAACTCACAGGATAACGGGAACATCTTAGAGGCTTCCAAACAAAAGGAAATCAGCCACAGCAGAAGTGGACCCAAGTGGGCCGGCTCCCCAGGCAACTCTGGAAGCCAGAAGCTGGAGAAGCAACTGCGCCCCAGTGGCTAAGCGTGGGGGGTGGAACCCTCACGGGACACTGTGGTCTCAGGATCCTGGAGGTCACAGAAAGACCGGGGGTGCCTGAGTGTGGCAGAGCTCCCAGGGATCGGAGCGGGGAAGCCGGCTGCAGAGACGGAGCCGAGGCGTGGGCTCTCAGCTCGGGGTGGCCATAAACTGTAATCCGCGGCCCAGTCGGGCCACTGCTCCTCCAGCAGGGACCCAACAAGCGGCAGAGCCGGGGAGACTCCCCTCCCTCCCCCAGGAGGAGCGGCACGGGAACGCACCGCAGGGATCTGCTGGGTTTGGAGACTCCACACGGGGTCGGGTGCCAGAGATAGAAACGCTCGGTCACAGGCCGGGTGAGCACGGAGTGCGGCCGGAGACCGGGGACACGGGAGTGACTGACTGCTTTTCTCTGGGGGCGCACTGAGGAGCGGGGCCCCGAGTTCTCGGCTCCTCCGGGGGGAGATTGGGAGGCCGCCACTTCACTCTTGTCCTCCAAAGCTGAACCAAAAGCTTCCAGGGAACAAAAGCTCCTGAGAGCAAACCCGAGCAGCTTGCTTAGCCCGGACCAGCAAGGGCGGGGCACTCCCGCCTCCGGCAAAGACATTTGGGAACCGCGGCGACAGGCCCCTCCCCCAGAAGATCACCAAGAACAGCCAGCCAAGACCAAGTTGACCGATCAATGAGAACGGCAGAACTCCAGCGCTAGGGGAATACTGCACATAGAATTCATGACTTTTTTACCATGATTCTTTAGTCTTTCAAAGTTAATTTTTTTAATTTTCTTTTTTTCTTTTTCTCTTTTTTGAATTTTTCTTTTTCCCTTTTTCAACCAACATCTTATCAATCCCTTTTTTTGAAATCTTTTTCATTTTCCATTTTAGAGTCATATTCTATCCCTTCATTGTAGTTAACCTTATTTTTGATATATATGTAAGTTTCCTCTCTTTAAAATTTTGGGATACAGTTTCCTCTAACAGATCAAAATATACCCTAAATCACTAGTGTATGGCGTTGTTCTAGTCTCCTGCCTGATCACAGTCTCTCCCTTTTTTTATTTTTAATTTCTCTTTCTTTTTTCAACCAACGCCTTATCAATTCCTTTTATAAAATCTTTTGTAATTTTCATCTTTACAGTCATATTCCATCCTTTCATCGTATTTACCCTTATTTTTGTACGTATATAAGTTTTTCTTTCTTTAAAATTTTGGGAGGCACTTTCTTCTAACAGACCAAAATACACCCAAAATCTAGTGTGTGGCACTGATCTATGCACCAGCCTGATCATATTTGATCATACTCTTTTCTCTTTCTTTCTTTCTTTCCCTTTCTTTTCCCCTGGTTTTGGGTCTCTTCTGATTTGTTTAGTGTATATTTTACTGGGGTCGTTGTTACCCTGTTAGCATTTTGTTCTCTCATTCATCTATTCTCCTCTGGACAAAATGACAAGATGGAAAAACTCACCTCAAAAAAAAAAACAAGAGGCAGTACCGACTGCCAGGGACCTAATCAATATGGACATTAGTAAGATGTCGGAACTAGAGTTCAGAATGACAATTATAAAGATACTAGCTGGGCTTGAAAAAAGCATGGGAGATACTAGAGAAACCCTTTCTGGAGAAATAAAAGAACTAAAATCTAACCAAGTTGAAATCAAAAAGGCTATTAATGAAGTGCAATCAAAAAGGGAGGCTCTAACTGCTAGGATAAATAAGGCAGAAGAGAGAATTAGCGATATAGAAGACCAAATGATGGAGAATAAAGCAGCCGAGAAAAAGAGATATGAAAAACTACTGGATCACGAGGGCAGAATTCGAGAGATAAGTGATACAGTAAGATGAAACAATATTAGAATAATTGGGATCCCAGAAGAAGAAGAAAAAGAGAGAGGGGCAGAAGGTATATTGGAGCAAATTATAGCAGAGAACTTCCCTAATTTGGGGGAGAAAACAAGCATCAAAATCCAGGAGGCACAGAGAACCCCCCCAAAATCAATAAAAATAAGTGAACACCCCGACATCTAATAGTAAAACTTACAAGTCTCAGAGACAAAGAGAAAATCCTGAAAGCAGCTCAGGACAAGAGGTCTGTAACCTACAATGGTAGAAACATTAGATTGGCAACAGACCTATCCACAGAGACCTGGCAGGCCAGAAAGGAGTGGCATGATATATTCAGAGCACTAAATGAGAAAAATATGCAGCCAAGAATACTATATCCAGCTAGGCTATCATTGAAAATAGAAGGAGAGATAAAAAAAAAAAAAAAAACTTCCAGGACAAAAAAACTAAAAGAATTTGCAAACACAAAACCAGCCCTACAAGAAATATTGAAAGGGGTCCTCTAAGCAAAGAGAGAGCCCAAAAATAACATAGACCAGAAAAGAACACAGACAATATACAGTAACAGTCACCTTACAGGCAATACAATGGCACCAAATTCATATCTTTCAATAGTTACCTTGAATGTAAATGGGCTAAATGCCCCAATCAGAAGACACAGGTATCAGATTGGATGAAAAAAACAAGACCCATCGATATGCTGTCTGCAAGAGACTCATTTTAGACCCAAAGAAACCTCCAGATTGAATCTGTGAGGGGGTGGAAAACTATCTACCATGCTGATGGACATCAAAAGAAAGCTAGGGTGGCAATCCTTATATCAGACAACTTAGATTTTAAACCAAAGACTATAATAAGAGATGAGGAAGGACACTATATCCGACTTAAAGGGTCTATCCAACAAGAAGATCTAACAATTGTAAATATCTATGCCCCTAACATGGGAGCAGCCAATTATGTAAGCCAATTAATAACAAAATCAAAGAAACACATCAACAACAATACAGTAATAGTAGGGGACTTTACCACCACCCTCACTGAAATAGACAGATCCTCTAAGCAAAAGATCAGCAAGGAAATAAAGACTTTAAATGACACACTGGACCAAATGGCCTTCACAGATATATTCAGAACATTCCATCCCAAAGTGACAGAATACACATTCTTCTCTAGTGCTCATGGAACATTCTCCAGAATAGATCACATCCTAGGTCACAAATCGGGTCTCAACCAGTACCAAAAGACTGGGATCATTCCCTGCATATTTTCAGACCACAGTGCTTTGAAACTAGAACTCAATCACAAGAGGAATGTCGGAAAGAAATACATGGAGGCTAAAGAGCATCCTACTAAAGAATGAATGGGTCAACCAGGAAATTAAAGAAGAATTAAAAAAAATTCAAGGAAACAAATGAAAACGAAAACACAACTCTTCCAAATCTTTGGGATGCAGCAAAGGCAGTCCTAAGAGGAAAGTATATAGCAATATAAGCCTTTCTCAAACAAGAAAGGTCTCAAATACACAACCTAACCCTACACCTAAAGGAGCTGGAGAAAGAAGAGCAAATAAAGCCTAAACCCAGCGGGAGAAGAGATATAATAAAGATCAGAGCAGAAATCAATGAAATAGAAACCAAAAGAACAGTAGAACAGATCAACGAAACTAGGAGCTGGTTCTTTGAAAGAATTAACAAGATTGATAAACCCCTGGCCAGACTGATCAAAAAGAAAAGAGAAATGACCCAAATAAATAAAATTATGAATGAAAGAGGAGAGATCAGAACCAACACCAAAGAAATGCAAACAATTATAAGAACATATTATGAGCAACTATATGCCAGCAAATTAGACAATCTGGACGAAATGGATGCATTCCTAGAGATGTATCAACTACCAAAACTGAACCAGGAAGGGGCGCCTGGGTGGCTCAGTTGGTTAAGCGACTGCCTTCAGCTCAGGTCATGATCCCAGGGTCCTGGGATCGAGCCCTGCATCGGGCTCCCTGCTCAGCGGAGAACCTGCTTCTCTCCCTCTCCCTCTGCCTGCTGTTCTGCCTACTTGTGCGCGCACTCTCTCTCTCTCTGTCAAATAAATAAATAAAATCTTAAAAAAAAAAAAAAAAACTGAACCAGGAAGAAATAGAAAACCTCAACAGACCTATAACCACTAAGGAAATTGAAGCAGTAATCAAAAATCTCCCAACAAACAAAAGCCCAGGGCCAGATGGCTTCCCGGGGGAATTTTACCAAACATTTAAAGAAGAATTAATAGCTATTCTTCTGAAGCTGTTCCAAAAAATAGAAATGGAAGGAAAACTTCCAAACTCGTTTTATGAGGCCAGCATTACCTTGATCCCAAAACCAAAGACCCCATCAAAAAGGAGAATTACAGACCAATATCCCTGATGACGATGGATGCAAAAATTCTCACCAAAATACAAGCCAATAGGATCCAACAGTACATTAAAAGGATTATTCACCACTACCAAATGGGATTTATTCCTGGGCTGCAAGGTTGGTTCAACGCCTGCAAATCAAGCAATGTGATACAATACATTAATAAAAGAAAGAACAAGAACCATATGATCCTCTCAATAGATGCAGAAAAAGCATTTGACAAAGTACAGCCTCCTTTCTTGATTAAAACTCTTCAGAGTGTAGGGATAGAGGGTACATTCCTCAATATCATAAAAGCCATCTACGAAAAACCCACGGCGAATATCATTCTCAATGGGGAAAAACTGAGAGCTTTCCCACTAAGGTCAGGAACACGTCAGGGATGTCCACTATCACCACTGCTATTCAGCGTAGTACTAGAAGTCCTAGCCACAGCAATCAGACAACAAAAAGAAATCAAAGGCATCCGAGTCAGCACAGAAGTCAAACTCTCACTCTCTGCAGATGATATGATACTTTATGTGGAAAACCCAAAAGACTCCACCCCAAAACTGCTAGAACTCATACAGGAATTCAGTAAAGTGGCAGGATATAAAATCAATGCACAGAAATCAGTGGCCTTCCTATACACCAACAAGACAGAAGAAAGAGAAATTAAGGAGTCGATCCCATTTACAATTGCACCCAAAACCATAAGATACCTAGGAATAAATCTAACCAAAGAGGCAAAGGATCTGTACTCAGAAAACTATAGAATACTCCTGAAAGAAACTGAGGAAGACACAAAGAAAAGGAAAAACGTTCCACGCTCATGGATTGGAAGAACAAACACTGTGAAGATGTCAACGCTACCTAGAGCAATCTACACATTTAATACAATCCCTATCAAAATACCATCCATTTTTTTCAAAGAAATGGAACAAATAATCCTAAAATTTGTATGGAACGAGAAAAGACCCCGAATAGCCAGAGGAATGTTGAAAAAGAAAAGCAAAGCTGGCGGCATCACAATTCCGGACTTCCAGCTCTATTACAAAGTTGTCATCATCAAGACAGAATGGTACTGGCACAAAACAGACATATAGGTCAATGGAACAGAATAGGGAGCCCAGAAATGGACCCTCAACTCTATGGTCAACTAATCTTCGACAAAGCAGGAAAGAATGTCCAATGGAAAAAAGTCTCTTCAACAAATGGTGTTGGGAAAATTGGGCAGCCACATGCAGAAGAATGAAACTCGACCATTTCCTTACACCATACACACAAAAATAGACTCAAAATGGATGAAAGACCTAAGTGTGAGACAGGAGTCCCTCAAAATCCTAGAGGAGAACACAGGCAGCAACTTCTTCGACCTCAGCCACCGGAACTTCTTCCTAGAAACACCGCCAAAGGCAAGGGAAGCAAGGGAAAAAAATGAACTATTGGGACTTCATCAAGATAAAAAGCTTTTGCACAGCAAAGGAAACAGTCAATAAAACCAAAAGACAACCGACACAATGGGAGAAGATACTTGCAAATGACGTATCAGATCAAGGGCTAGTATCCAAAATCTATAAAGAACTTACCAAACTCAACACCCAAAGAACAAATAATCCAATCAAGAAATGGGCAGAAGACATGAACAGACATTTTTCCAAAGAAGACATCCAAATGGCCAACAGACACATGAAAAAGTGCTCAACATCGCTCGGCATCAGGGAAATCCAAATCAAAACCTCAATGAGATACCACCTCACACCAGTCAGAATGGCTAAAATTAACAAGTCAGGAAACAGCAGACGATGGCAAGGATTTGGAGAAAGGGGAACCCTCCTACACTGTTGGTGGGAATGCAAGCTCGTGCAGCCACTCTGGAAAACAGTATGGAGGTTCCTCCAAAAGTTGAAAACAGAGCTACCGTACGACCCAGCAATTGCACTACTGGGTATTTACCCCAAAGATAGAAGTGTAGTGATCCAAAGGGGTACGTGCACCCCAATGTTTATAGCAGCAATGTCCACAATAGCCAAACTATGGAAAGAGCCCAGATGTCCATCAACAGATGAATGGATAAAGAAGATGTGGTATATGTACACAATGGAATATTATGCAGCCATCAAAAAAAAAAATGAAATCTTGCCATTTGCCATGACGTGGATGGAACTAGAGGGTATTATGCTGAGCGAAATAAGTCAATCAGAGAAAGACATGTATCATAAGATCTCACTGAAATGAGGAATTCTTAATCTCAGGAAACAAACTGAGGGTTGCTGGAGCAGTGGGGGGTGGGAGGGATGGGGCGGCTGGGTGCTAGACATGGGGGAGGGTATGTGCTATGGTGAGTGCTGTGAATTGTGCAAGACTGCTGAATCACAGACCTGTACCTTTGAAACAATACATTATATGTTAATGTATTGAAACAATACATTATATGTTAATGGAGCACTGGGTGTTATATGCAAACAATGAATCATGGAACACTACATCAAAAACTAATGATGTAATGTATGGTGATTAACACAACATAATAAAATTAAATTAAAAAAAAAAAAAAAAAAGAAACACCCGTAATACAAAGAAAGCAAAGAGGGAGATCTCACTCAGGGAAACGTTAGTCTTTGGCCTCAGTTATTAAGGCCGGAAGATGACAAAGGAACTTAGTTTTCCTCTTAAGAAAAAGAACAAAAACTAAACCCAAAGAAAATAGACAGATGGAATTAATAAAGATAAAAGCTGCAGTTAATGAAGCAGAAAACAAAGAAAAGGAAAAAGGATAAATCAAAATCCTGTTTTTTCTTTGAAAAGACCAACGGAATGTATAAACGAGAAAGGAGATACCACTGCAAACACTGAAGAAACAGAATTATGGCAGTTTACCTTAGAGGAAACTGACATTATAGACCATTAACACAAGAAAGAGGTGCTTATGATTTTTTAAAGCAGCTTCTAATAAGACCCCTTTTATGCAGAATCATAAGCACACGTGTGTGAATGAGGTGCATCTAAGTATGTGAGGGGGCATCTGTGAGGGGTGTGTTTGCACACCCGTGAGTCGGTGCGCGGGTGTGGGCAGAGGTGGGTGTGTGAATGGGGAGGGGTGTGGGGGGGTGCACGTGCACGAGCTGAGGTGCAGAAAGCAGGGTCCCCACAATGCCGACGCTGCTCTCAGGGACAGGGATCCACAGCATGAAACTCTTTTGCAGACACTTGTCTGCCCTCTAGGAATTCTGTATGAGGCCAGGCATCGCTTGCAGAAAACGCCAACATCCAGTGGCTCCCCCGAAGAAACAATGGCAGGAGGGCTGGCCCGTGTCGTGTCTCCAGCTTTCTGCTTGAGGCTTGTGCATGGCCTGGTTCAGACTTTGTCCTCATCACATTGTTCCCTGCACAAAGACAAGCCGAAAACGCTCCTGGCCTTGTTACTTTGGTCCTTGTCCCTCTGCATGAATAATTCTGTTTTCAATCGGCTTGTGTCACGTTCCCCGAGTATGCTGCTGATCACAGACACATCCCCATTGGCAGACACTGATGTGGCTTATCAGCCAGTGACACATCTTGACAACAGGCAGGTGGCTGGCCAGGGTGAGCTGGAGCGGCAGAGTTGTTTCCCTGGGTCTGGCCCCTTTCACGCAGCGTACGTACCATGGGTATCCCCCTCCCCCAGGGTGCTGTGTCTCAGGAGCTCACGGATGTGCCATGCTTTGATCCACCTTCTGAGGCTGTGTCCAGTCCAGGACTGTTATGAATAAAGCTACCATGAACAGTCACGTGTGAGTCTTTGTGTGGACACATACATTCATTTCTGTTGGGTAAGTAAATACCCAGTAGTGGAATCACAGGGTCATCGTGGCAGGTGCACGTTTAGCATTTTAAGACACAGCCAAACTGTTTTCCAAAGTGGTTGTATCATCTTACATTTCTACCAGTTCTTCCACATCATCGCCAAAACTTGGCTATGGGCAGCCTTTTATATTGTAGCCATTCTAATAGATGTTAAATGTTCAGGAATTTTGAGAGCTGATTTGAAACACCACCATTATTAGAAATGAAATTATCTGAACTTCCACTTATATTAAAAACAAAGGAGATACTCAAAACTCATCATATCCTATCTCACCAGTTTACTGGTACCCATGTACTGACCCCCACCTACCGTACCCATTGGTAGGAGTCTACAGTACAGCGTGCTACAGTGAATCTCTGCCCGGCTTCGCATTCGAGGACGTTGTGTGGGTAGCTGGAAATTGGCCCGGTGCACAGACTGACAACACCGCGGGACAGCATATGCTACAAACCAGGGCTTGATCCATTACTGTTTGGTTGACTGTGTAAACTTGAGTCTGTAGTCACTATGTCGTGACTAGCAAAAAAAGGGGGGGGAGAGGATACTCTTCAAATAACAAAAACTATGATCTAGTTCAGCAAAGGTGTGGCTCGTGTCACCAATGAACATGGGAAGTTCCCAAATATACCTTTGTTGTTTCCCTTCCTCTTACTCATTAAGATAAATGAAAATGGCAACCGACATTTATGTGGGAACCACACTCGTGTGTTTACATCCTTCATATCAAACAAATTGAAAACTTATTCACGTGTGTGCATATGTACACACACGTACATACAGAGAGATACACACATACACAAACACACACGACTTTCCTGGAGAGCCGCTGCCGCCCACCCATCAGCCTGTGTGTGCAGGTCCAAGCGCGGGCCCAGGGACGGTGCCTGAGGCCAGGAGAGCCCGAGGTGGGGAGAGAGAGGCATCTGGGCCTGGAGACCACTCCTGACATCACCACCTCAGCGAGTCAGTGGCCTAGCGCTTGAACGGCTAGCTAATGGGGACCCAGCCCCGCTTGGGCACCAGAGGATCTGAGGGTTCCTGGCTGCCTCGATCCTGGTGGTGTCCCCTACTCTTTCAGCCCCTGCCTGGTGCAGCCTCTGGGCCCGAGGGCCCACCCTGGCCTGGCCTGTGGCCCTCTTCCAGGTGGGTGCTCTCCTGGGGCAGGGAGCCCACCAGCCTGGCCCGGGAAGCTCAACAGTGCACAGACCACACCCCCCCAACTAGCCCCCAATAGGTCCTTCCCTTACCGTGTACCCTCCCGCACCACTGCCAGCCTGTCCTGGGCCAGGCCAGTGGCTCTCCCTCCAACTGAGCCCCAACACCGCTGCTATAGTCCATTCTCCACAGGGCAGCCTGAGAAGCAGCGTGAAAACCTAAGTCAGATTTCGCCCCTCCCTGCCTACAACTCTGTGGCTCCCCACTGCCCTCAGGGTCAGTCCAGACCCCCACGCCCAGGCAATGGGCATGGCCTGAGGTGGCCACTGCCTGGGTTCCGACCTCACCGTTCTACTACCTTACACACTGCAGTGGCTCTAGTCTCTCTGACCTAGTTAGAGTGTCCCAGATGGGCCCGGCTGGCTCAAGGCTCAAGGCTCAGCTCATGCAAGTCACTCTCGGGCGTGGCCACCCCACCCACCCCACCCTTCTCACCTGCTCTCCCTGTCTCCCAGACATTCCGCCCCTGCCTTGCCCCATTGTTTGGTGACACAGGTGGGGCCCCAGAGGCAGGTTAGCTGGCTCCCCAAAGCCCAGCAAAGACAGCTGCCGAGAAGCTGCCTTCCCCAGCAGAGCAGCCTCCTGGCCCTCCTCAGGCCAAGCCACAAGGGTCACAGGGCCCAAGACAAACTCCTTCCTAGGTGCTGCCCTCACTGTGCCAGCCACGCCACCTATCCTGCACACCTCAGGCACCCCTCACCCCACATGCACCAGGGGGCCCTCCTGGAGACTGACTTGCACACATAAGGCCCTTTTTGCATATGTCCCATATTCTCCAGCACCCTGACCACGTCAGGCACTGTACTGTTCTGTGCGCCCATCTTTCATCCTGCTGCCACCTTGCAGAACAGGGACAGACGCTTCAGGAGAGGAAGGAGTTGCCCAGGATCCACAGGGGGCAAGAACTGGAGCTGGGCTCTGCACCTAGGCAAGCAGAGGGCTCTGTGGGCACAGCACCCTGAGCCAAAAAAGCCTGAGCTCCCTGGAGGCTCTCTTCCAGCTCCCTCCCCAGCTCAGATTCCAGGCAAGGCAGATGTTCCTAAGGCCCTGCTCACCAATTTCCTGAGCCTCCGGGGTGACAATGCCGGGAGGGGGTGATAACCAAGGCAACAGCAGACCAGCCGGGGAGGAGGCCCATGGCTGGGGACCCGCAGCCCCTGCCTGCCAGCACCTTGGACCAGCCTCTGAGCAATAGCTGCTCACCGGCTCCGCCACCCACCCACCCACCCACCAGGCTCACCACAAGCGCAGGTCACAAGGGGGCGGCTCTGGGGGGCTCTGCTCTGGCCCCTGGCTTGGCTCCCTGCCTGCCCCCTCTGGGCAGGGTATAGGGGGGCAACTGGAAACTCAGCTGGCGAGTAGCTGTTGTTTATTGAGAGACCAGGTGAAGGGTGGGAGCCTGCAGCAGCAAACCACTAAAGCATAGTCCAGGGGTGGGGCTGGGAGAAAGCTCCAGGGCTACAAGGCTACCCAGGCCAGGGCCAGGAGGAGGCCTGGCAGGTGCAAAGGCCCGGGGCTAGCTGGTTACGAGGGCGGGGGCGGGGGGGGGAGTGGGGCACTGGTCCGGGGCCAGCTCCAGGCCTCAGAGCCTGACCGGTCAAAGTTGGTGCCACCCATGCTGAGAGTGGGCCTCAACCCCCTGGGTGGTGGTCTCACCGAGCCCCTGGCACTCAGACTTCAAGGCTCGGGCCATCGGATGGCACATACATGGGCTCGATGCGGGCCCAGCTTCGGGCCTGCTCGTCAGCCCAGCCAAGCAGCTCAGTAGCGCGGTGCAGGAAGACCATGAGCAGGGTGTGGACATCACCCTCGGCTGAGTGGGCTGCACTTGGCTCTGCCTGGAAGTAGCGGCGGAAGAGGCTGCCCAGGCTGTAACCCTTGCAGCCCTGGGCCCGGGTGCCATGGCTGTGGGCACGGTCCAGGCTCCGCAGCGCAGGCAGTGTATCCAGACAGACGGTGTCCGGGGGCAGGTGGGCGCCCAGGCGCCGCAGCTCTGTGCACAGCAGGGGGAAGTCATAATCAAAGCCGTTGTGGGCCACAAGGCAGATGGGGCCCTCCTGGCGGCTCAAGAAGGCCTGCAGCGTCCGCACCACGGCATCGTCGAAGCCGGCCTTCCGGCACCGCGCCAGGCTGTCGCTGCTCAGGCCGGTGATCTCACTGGCCTTGGCGGTGAAAGGGCGCTCTGGACTCATGCACAGCGTGAGCTTGTCCAGGACCCGGGGCAGCACAGGGGCACCAGACTCGTCTCGATCTGGGCTCTCCAGGGAGGAGCGGTGCACCGCAAACAGGGATATCTCAGCCACCTCGGGATCTATACTGGGGAGCCCAGTGGCTTCCAGATCCAGGAAGACGAAAGTCTCGGCCCGGGGTGCCTCGGACATGGTGATGTGCTCACGGGGACAGCAAAGCCTAAAGCTGCCAGGGCAAGAGGCACAAAACCTGAGGGCCAAAGTGATGGGGATGCCTGGGCCCAGCCACATACAGCCGACTCCGTGGCCAGTGCTCCAACCCCTTTGTTCAGGGGGAGGCCTCCTGGGGCCTCGGCACCCTCTCCATTCTGTGCCCCAGTCCCTCCCTGGCCATTGTCACTACTACCAAGTAGGAAACAGCAAAAGGTAGGGCTGGTCTGCCCAGATCCCGGCCCAGAGGCCTCTGCCACCTGCCTCCAGGTACCTGAGAGGCAAAGTGCGCCGGGTCTGTGTCACCCGGGACCTGGGGAGGTGCCAGTCTAGAATGGTGTCTTCACTGAGACACCCTGGCTGGGAGCCTGCACCCCTAGGGTCATCTGTCGGGAAGCAGGCAGCCAAGCATCCTTGGTTTGGCCTCCTCTGGCCTCCCTGGCACACAGGTGCCTTCCCCAACCTGGCCACCTGCCTCTGGGCTCCCGCCAGCTGTCCTCACCAACCCTGCTGCGCTGGCTTACCTGGGGCAGGTGCTGGCCGGCTTCCTGGGCTGCTGGGCACCTGTCTCCAAACAGGCTGCTCCAGGCGGCCTTTAATCAGTGGCCGTGGCCCGCCCCCAGCCGCCTGTTGGGCAACGAGGAGGCCTAAGGCCGCAGGACCTGTGCAGCCGGCTTGCCGCCCCCTCGCTCACTCACAGCTGCTGAGACACACGCCCTGTGTTTACAAATTGGAAAGCAGGCTCCTAGGCCACACGCAGGCTCCCCACAAGCTGGGCCGTGGGCTGGAGGAACGTGTCATCACAGGCATGAGGAGGAAGTGCGAGCCAGGATTTGGCAGCTGAGCTAGGACGACTCCCAGCAAGGTGGCAAGGCCCCTTCTCCAGGGCAGAGCTCCACCTGTGTCACGAGGGACCAGGTTGCCCTTCATGAGGCTAAAGTGAGCTCGGGAGTGGGCAAGAGGTGCCTGCACGTGCCGTGCTTAGCCAAGAAAGGGAAGGGTGCACTCAGGATGGGACCTCGGTGTCGCCCCCGTGACCTTGGGCACTTTCCATGCTGCCTGGCTCACACATCTCACAGACTAGTCTTCCAGCAGGAAGGGGAGATGGTATATGCTTCACGGGCACAATGACCCACAATATCCAAGAGGCCTTTAGCAGAAGCTGCCAGGAAGGAGGAAGAGAGGCGAGGCCTGACCTGGCAAGCCATGTGGGCTCCAGCTGAACCAATCCTGCCCCACCAAATGAGGAAGGATGAGCCACAGGAAAGGTGGGGGCACGAGACTGCCCGAGCAGCACCCCCAGCCCCAGGACCATGGGAGTGGGAGTGAAGCCCAGCCCCTCAGAGCAAAGACAAGAAGGCCCTCCCTGGCCAGAAAGCGGGCAGCATTGTCCCGAAGACCTCGTTCCGGAGCGAGACATGCCAGGCCTCGGCAGTCGGTGCCCATAGGCCCAGCCTCCTGCCAGGGGCACAGGGAGGCAACCGAGATGCTGGTTGCGGCCTGCCCACCGCAGGCCCTCCCGAGTCCGCTGGAGGGTGAAGCTGTTGATGCAGCCGGGCAGCAGTGACCCTAGGCCTGCCTGTCCTCTCCCCCCACCCCCGGCAGTCTCCCTGTCTGGAGCACCCACAGGGGACTTGAGGTGGTAATGGCGTGGGAGCAGGTGAGGCTCATGGCCAGGGTGGGGCTCTGCAGTGGACCAAGTGTTGAGAGGGAGGCCCCTCCTCAAGCCCCCTTTGGCCTGCCACTGGGCTGAGGGAGGCAGAGGCCCCACCAGTCATGCCCGCTCCCAAGTGTGGAGGGAGGGAGGTGGCTGTGACAGGCACACTGCTCAGGCCACTGGCAAGAAGTCCCCAGGCCGGTGCAGGGAGGCCTGGGGAGGAAGGAGGAGGAAACACACGCCCTGGCCACCGGGTCCTGGATGTGGTGGGCGCCAGTGGCCAGGCCGGGGCTGTGGGAGGAGTCCACACGTGGGACCCCGAGGCCAGTCACAACAGAGGCAGCAGATTTCTGGGGCTTGGCATCGCCAAGTTTAACTGGGCAGGGAAGGAACGGAAGCCAACGGGAGCTGCTGCGAGGCAGAGGGGGCAGAAGAGGGGCATGGCTGAGGCCACCTGGGACAGCGGGAAGGGCAGACCGAGCCATAGGATGCCGTGGCCCCCTCAGCTGCAGCCAGGAAGCAGCTTCTTAGGACCGAAGCTTTCCTTTCTCGCCAGCTCGCCTCTGCCCTCTCCCTCCTTCCCTCTCAAGCCGCTGAAGGGCCTGGGCCCAGAGCACACGGGGGCCGTGAACGCTTCTCCTGCCCGTGGCTCCCACCCTGTGCCCCCCCCCACCCCCGACCACCTGACTCTTCAGGGCAGAGCTTCCCGCTCACAGACTACTCCATGCCTTTCTGCAGACTGTCACTGAAGATCTTGTATTTCTGAGTTAGTTCTTCCACTTTGGTGGCTGCAGAGAAAAAAACAATACGAACAGCAAAGTGACTCCTAGCGCTTCCCAGCCTGGAAGAGGCCGCTCCCGACCTTCCCCCGCCCCCAACGCCAGCCTTGCAAGCCTTCACTGTCTTTCGCTGGTTCTTCTCAGGCCCCAGGCGTCCCTGCACCCTCAAAGGGCTTGCAGCCTAGGCATCCAACTCCCACCGTGATCCAGAAACTGCCAAGCCAGGAGCTGCCAGGAGGTCTAGGGCTGAGAGCACAGATGGAAGGCCCCTGTGGGTACCAGGCTGAGCCCCAGGCCAGGTTCCACTCACTGGGCATTGTCCATGCCCACCCCAACCCTCGCCAGAGCCCAGGAGCCAGGGGTTCTTCTGAGTTGGATGGTGTGTTCCCTACTGCTCAGACCAGTAACCCATGCACACATACAAATCAAATGACACGGGGCCTTAGCTGCACAACCCGCCCCCGCCGCCCCCCCCACCCCGGGCCCTGGGCTTTCAGAGCTGGGGGCACCGCCATAATTCGCACCTGCCTCCTGACGTCCCAGTTTCACATAATGAGCACTGGGCATGAAATACAGGGACTTTAGCTCACTCCCCTCCCCGACCCTGGGGACTCTGGGCTCTTCCCTCAGGTTCCCTTGGTTAGTGGTGCCTTCACTTAAATACACAACTATTCCTTCCTCCACCAACCTGCCTCTCCGCCTCTGGCCTGTCCCCTCCCCTCCCACATGGCACGGTCTTTAATTGACATTTGGTCCCGCCTGTCCAGAGGTGACTCTGAGGCTCAGGAATCATGGGGCGTGCCTCAGGGTGATGAGCCCAGCCCCAACGACCCTCCCCACTCGTCATCAGTGCTCCCGCTGGGCGCGGCCGACTGTGCTTCCTCTCCTGATCCCATTTCTCCTCAGATGGGGTTTTCCTAGGTCCCTCTGGGAATCATTTGCCTCTCCCACACCTCAGGCTTGTCCACTCTGCCTCCTGGGGCCGCGTCAATGCTGGGTGCTCCATCAGCTTACACGTCCTGGGCTCTCTTGGCCGGAAGCCAAGGCATTAGCCTCTGGAGGCGGCAGTTTCCTCTTTGAAAGCTTGGACCCCAGCACATTTGGGGTTCCATCTGCTCTGCACGCCCATCGCTCTATTTTTCCTTCCTCCTCCTCCTCTGGAGGGCCTGCTAGCCACCCAGATTGGCCCTCATTTTGTTGATCTGTGTCTTTTTCTCTCTATTCTTACACATTTGTTGCCTGCTCCTGCTGTTCTGCCCCCACAGAGCTCTTTCCCTTGATTTTTTTTCAACATTCTGGCAACCACGTTTAACTTCTAAGGGTGTTTGCTTATTTTCCTCTTTGTTGGTTTTTCATAGTTTCCTAGGTTAGGGAAGTTCTCTTCTCTGAATGACCCATTAGCCCTGCTTTTCCAGGTCTTTCTTCTCTCTTCCATGGTGCTGGCCCAGGTTGGGGAGAGGAGGCCTGGGAGCTAGTGTACTGGTCCCCGCTCCACTCTGGTGAAGACACCATTTTCTGCACAGTGTTTCCCAGCAGGAGCTCCAAGGGGGTCAAGGCAATGGAAGTGGCCTTCATGTCATGGACCCTTGGGCCAGAAAACGGTGGGCTTCAGCTGGGCTGCCAACCGCATCCAAAGCCTGGGTTTGCCATTTATTTCAATCATTTTCTTTATGAAAGAACAGGCGAGGGTCTCACTGGGAGCACCACCCTATACGGATCTGCTTTGCTTGTACCCTCTGCTTCCGGCCCACTCACCACTGCCCTCCCCCGCCCCCCCCCCCCCGGGGCTGCTGGCCACACAGCTCTGGGACAGCAGCAGATCGACCAGACAGGCCCCTCTCTTCTCCCTTGGGCTGTGGCTTTTCCCACCCATTGCACGCATCAAATTGCTACCATCCACCTCTCTGTGTTGGTGCTGTCAACTCCCCACCCCTGCTCTCAGCACCAAGGCAAATGGGACTTCAGGTCCACCCAGCTGAGATGGTGACTGGTGAATGACGATGGGATGACCGGCCCATTCCGCGTCACCAAGGCCCTCTCCGTGCACACAATGGCACAGCTCAGGACACCGGCCCAGCAGGCACACCCAGCCCCTCACTCAAGCCCCTCCCTTCCGACATGGGGATGTGCGACCAACACAGCCTGGCTACTGACATACAGAATGGTGGCCTAGCTTCTTGTCCTGGGAAGGGAAGTGCCACAGACACGCAGACCTCCCACAGCTGCAGGGCCTGAAGGCCTTGGGTTTGGTCAGGTGGGGACAGAGGCAAGGTGGGAAGGCCGTTCTGATTGGCCCTGGCATGGAGTTGGCATGGACTGCTTCTTTGGTGTGTCTATAGCCCAAGAACTCATCTCAAACAACATCTGGAGGTGCCATACTTGCCCCTCACCACTCTCCAGACCCACTGAGGGGGCCAGGATCTCAAGGCGAGCCTGTGAAGCACCCTGCGGGAGCGGGGACAGGGAGAGGTTCTCACAGCTCAGACGTCACAGTTAGCCCTGCCAGCAGTCCTGCAATCACAGGTGCGGCGGCACATGGCAAAGGACACTAATGACCATTATTCTATTAAAAATACCATTTTATTAACAGCAATTAGGTACAGTGCGGGGGGGGGAGTCATAGTGACAGTGGTGACTAGGATAAATGTTACAACGAATTTTAAAATGGGTGGCTTTGGGGCAGGTCGGTCAGGAAGAAGAGACTCCCAAGCGCCTGGTATACACGTGGCAAATATGTGTGCCAAGGCCAAGAGCAGCAAGAAGGCTGCTGGAGAGGGCTGGCTGGAAAGTCCACACAAAGGGGAGGCTCAGAGGCTCTGTGACCTAAAGCCACTCCTTGGGGGTGCCCTGGGGGGAAACATTTACAGGCAAATGCTTTCATTGCTACTGCCTGCAGCGGCAGCTTGGGAGAAGCTGGGAAGTGCGGTGTCCACAGGGCTCTGAAGAGTTCTGGCAGTCCTGGCGCTCTACAAGGCCATGTGCATGCCCAGGGCTGTGCCGATACCCAGGAGAGAGCCGACAAGGACCTCAACAGTCGCCTCCGGCTGACTCCAAGGCTCAGAGCAGGCAGGAAGTGAAAGAGAAGTGAAGTGAAGGTCAAGTGTCTGGCTGAGTGCTGTTGAGATGTGAGGCTACCTATCCAAGAAGCTCAACAAACTCCAAAAGGGATAAAGTCAAAGCAATCCACACCAAGACTGATTATCACCCGACTGTCCGGAGCCAAAGACCAAGAGGGTCTTGGGACCAAGAGGAGAGGTGGGGCTGTGGAAGGGTCTCGGTGACATCAGCAGCTGCTTTCCCATCACAAGCTACGGAGGCCCGCAAAGCTGAACACATTGACCACCTGGCTCTTTACAAAACGAGTTTGCCGACGACAGCTACAGGGCAATGGAAATGAACAAATGACAGACACACACATGGTAGATGAATCTCACAGAGACATCATTACCATCAAGTCAGGACAGCAGCTGGCTGTCGGCGGGAAGAGACATGGGGGGCTTTCCAGGGTGCTAGCATGTTCTATTTCTTGACCTGGGTCATGGTTACACAAGTATTCACTTTAAAATCATCACTTGAATTGGAATAAAGGGGGTTGACCAGAGCACAGGGAAAATATCCAACTATTTCCTATTCCTATTCTACTCCCTCTGAATTGAGGTTCCTCACTAAGCACTATTTTTCTTATAAAAAAGACCTTTTCTGGGGCGCCTGGGTGGCTCACTCATTAAGTGTCTGCCTCCAGCTCAGGTCACGATCCCAGGATCCTGGGATCAAGGACCACCTCGGGCTCCTTCCTCAGTAGGGAGCCTGCTTCTCCCTCTGCCTGCTAGTCCCCCTGCTTGTACTCTCTCTCTCTCTCGCAAATAAATAAATAAAATCTTTTTTAAAAGACCTTTTCTGAATGCATATTTCCATAATAAAACAATAAATTTCCTCAGAAAAAAAGTTTAATTGAAACTAAATGCAGATCCAATCTGCCACATCCAATAACAGAAATGTCAGAAGGATCTGATCTGGCACTGATGGGGATACAGTAAGCAAACGGGGATGGGCCTCACCACCAGGACGCCAGGAGCCCCGTCATCAGGACGCAATCTAAGATGGGAACACGCTTTATGTCTCAACATGTTTCCTGCATCTTTTGGCCAGCTTGCCAGTGGGAGAGGGGTGGATTACCTAAGTGACCCATGTTCTGAAGACTACAGAGCAGGATAGAGAAACAGTAAATGAACGATACCACCTCTGACTCCGACACACAGAAAATCAGTGTCCACGCCCTGGCTCGCTTCCCACAAGGGGTTCTTGTACACGTTTGTCCTTTACAAAGGTGAGATCAGCCTGCAGTTTCCCTTTAACATTCTGTAACGTGCAGTTCTTTATGTTGTTGTAACCAACTTTTGAAACAACGAACACTATCCCACCACATACATATACCATTATTTACCAAAGCACTACCCAATGTTAAAACTTTGGACTGTTTCCATTTTCCACTATTGTAAATCTTGCAACAGCATCATATATAATAGTAAAAAGCTGAAAATGACTTATAGGCTGGATAACAGAAAATGTTAAGCAAATTACAGCAAATACCTGAACAGAAGGGTGTTTGACAATTAAAAATGTTACTTCCAAAACATGGGAAAATGCTTATAACATTTTTTTAAGTAATCTCTACGTCCAACGTGGGGCTTGAACTTACAACCCCGAGATCAAGAGTCGCATGCTCTCTCTACTGACTAAAGCCAGCCAGGCACCCCAGGAAAATGCTTATCATGTGATCACAGGGAAAGAACATAATGTAAAAGCGTATATGTGTTCTGATTACACTTACACAAAGAAATAAAAAATGATGAAAGGAAAAAAATATAGATAAATAGACCAAAATATTAACATCAACCATCTCTGGGCCACCAGGTTATGGACCGTTTTTATTATACCTCTGCACATCTTTGGGTTATCCCAAATTCCCAAAATTAATTTTTTTATTTTATAATCTGTAGAAAGCATTTTTTTCCAAGGGAAGAAAAACCTTATGCATCAGAAGAAGAAGAAAGTGAGGGACGATCCCCAAATACTCCCTAAATGCTGGTCAAGCAAGAAGGAGCCACATGTGAGGCAGGCACTAGGCCGAGGTGCGCAGGGACAGCCCTGCCTCTGACCACTGAGCAGGCAGGCACCAGCCCCAGCAAGTGGCAACCACATACCTAGACTCATGACAGAGTTGTTGCTGCCCCAACAGATCTGCTCGCCCTGCTGCTGCTTCGCCATCTCCACGGCTTGGGCCGAGGTGTCAGTGACCTCCGTGACTGCTTTCAACAGCTGGGAGGGATGGAGAGAGAGAGGCACATAGGCATTAAATGCTGGTGGTCTGATCTGCAGAAGCCGTCTCCTGCTTCCCACCCCAGTTCACATTCCGCATGTGCTCTTTCTTCCCTCGACCCTCAAGCATGTGGCATTCACCCCCAAGGACAGCCCAGGGTGAGGATGGGCCTGCCGACCAGCCGGAGAGTCACCGATCAGAGCTCTCCATGCTAAGTCCCTTCTTCCAGGCCCGGTGGGAATGCCACACAATTATGTGCCCCACCCCACACTAGCAGCTAAGCAAAGCCACAGGTGCAGTGGGAAAATCAATGTCCCAAGATTTTAAAAAAAGGGGGCAGGGCCTTCCTGATGAGAAAGGAACGTACCCTATCTTGCCCTGTTGGCAGAACGACAAAGGACAGGTTGGTCAGAGGTTTGGAAGTCTAGGAGTCTTTGTGTTAAAAAACCAAGACGGTGCTTGCTTCAGCAGCACTTAAACTAAAACTGGGAAAAAACAAGACAAATGTCGTGGAAGCCCTGGGCCGACATCAGAGTTTTAGGTTGGACTCCAGGGATCTGAAATGTGGAACAACAAAATGAGTAAGCAAATATTTATGTAGTCAGCTCAGCAATGTGAGACCACTTTTTCCTGTCTGTCTGAGCTGGGTCAAGAGCACAGACAGGCAAACATCTGTCTGTCTGTCCGGCATCGTTCTCGGTCATACACAAGAACGAACTGGCTGTGATACATCTGGGCACAGTGTGAAGACAGAGTGAGACTAATACAGGGACAGAAGCCAGAAGCTGGGATAAGGGTCCCATATGGTCACCCAGGACCCAGTGAAGGCAGTT
Organism: Zalophus californianus; assembly: GCF_009762305.2. Taxonomy (NCBI): domain Eukaryota; kingdom Metazoa; phylum Chordata; class Mammalia; order Carnivora; family Otariidae; genus Zalophus; species Zalophus californianus. The sequence goes on along the minus strand of NC_045612.1, from coordinate 2,196,189 downwards.
CACAAACTTCTTCCAGGCCCAGGGTCTTGGCTCAGCTAATAGCCCCCCGAAGTGCAGTGGGACTCTCAAGGGAACATTCCTGTCAGCCCTCATCCCTTCCACGCACCAAGAAAAGCACCTTCCCCTCCTGCCCCAGGCCCCGAGGCTGAGGGCCAGCGCCCAACTGCACCAAGCCCCTCCCAGCCCCCTGTCGCAGACCTCACGCCTGTGGCTGGGGGCTACAGCAGCTGGCGGGGGCGGGGGCGGGGGGGGGGCGGCGAGGGTAGTGGAGGAAAGGGTGATTCTTACTTGGCTGCATGAAGTCAGAGTCTGGTACACGGCCTGGATGATGGGGCCACTCGGGTGGAGGTAGGGGCCTGGGCGCTGGCAGCACTCACCCAGCTCGTCATCATAGACTTGGAGAAAAGCCACAACGAGCTGGTAGAAGTCAGAGATGACCAGGCGCAGCTTCTGGTCCAGGGTGCTGGTGTCGGCCCCACTCACAGCAACTCCTTGCTTGTGCTGTGCAAAGCACTGCAAAGCCAGAAGCAGAGGGGCTCTTGAGGCTGCCCTGCCTGCCCCTGGGGCACCAAGTCTCTTCCCGCATCAGATACGTAAGACCAGAGGCAAAAAAGAGCAAGTTGGTTTTGAGCAAAGCCGCCTGGCTTCTGGCCTCAGCCCTGCCACTATTGCCTGTGTGGGCCTCGGTCTCCTCCTCGGGAAAAGGAAGCCAGGCCAAAGGCTGCTGGGAAGGCCACATGTAAGAAAGCATGTGAAAGCCCAGACGCCAGGGCCTGGTGCATCCCCTGCAGGAAGCCGATTCTTTCCATTCTTCGGAAAGCCTCCCCACATCTGCCCCCAGTTTGTCTGCCTCTCCCCTTCCCATGGGCCGGGCACCCACAATGTTCTAGAATCCACTGAGCCCTGTGCATATACCACCTCACTTACGCCTCACAACACATTCATTGTAAAGATGGGGCACCCAAGGCTGGGGAAGTGATGCTCCTTGCCCTAAGACAAAGTGCCTAGTCAGGCCCTCACCCCCAGGTCCCACAGCCCCCAGGAGCCGGCACCCCTCACCTCTACCCTGAGCATCTGCAGCTTGGCAGTGCTCTTCTGCAGCTTCCTGGCCAGCTCCATCACCTTCTCGTCCTCCAGCTCCACAGAGGGGCTGGTCCTGCAAGGAGAGAGAGGACATGTCCAGCCCCACGCCAGGGCAGGCCACACGGGGAAAGGCCGGTCTCAGGTAACAGAACCAAGCAAGACACATACCTCTGCCAGTCGTCGTTCTGCTGGTCGAGGAGGGGCTGCGTATCCAGGGGCCATGGGTCCCACTCTGGGCTCAGGAGCATCTGCAGGTGGGGGCTAGAGAAGAGCTCCCCCAGCAGAGCCTCATTCTTCTCTCTCGTATCCTCGAAGTGCTCCTTCACACTGCCGAGGGAGCCCCAAGGCCATGCTGTCACTGGCCTCCAGGGACTGTGTCAGCAGATTTGCTGAGACCCCTGGCCAAGGAAGCCCTCAGTCCCCTGGGGGAGACCCAGAGGGCAAAACGAGCCCGGGCAGAGGGGCCGGGAGACAATGTCTCCCCCAGTCCCTGCCCTGCTTTGGCAGCCAGGACCGAGCCCCAGTCCTCTGAGAGCCCACCTTCCCCGGCAGGCCTGCCTGTCTTCTCTACGGCCTGCACTGCACCTTCACGCTGACAGCCTGGTACTGTGAGCACTGCCCCAGCGGGATGTTCCACCTGGGCTCACACCCCACCGGGCCCACACCCCACCGGGCCAGTGTGGAGCTACTGCTGCCCAAGTGGAAAGTTAAGACCCCAGCTGGAGATGTACCTGCTGGTGGTCTAAAAATAAAGTTAAAGATAAAGTTCCAAGGGCTCCAGATAAAGTTCCAAGGGCGCCTACCGGCCATTCTGTGGAGGGCCCATCCTGAGCCTTTACCTGGAGCAGCTGCAGCATCCAATGGTCAGGCTCCGGACTGCATCCAGCAGCTGGTCCATGAGGTGCAACTGCTTCTGGGCGCAGGCCCGGCCCTGGGAAGGGAAGACCATGTGTGCTCACTAACGGGACATGCCGGGGGCCCCGGCCCACCCCTTGCCCTGCTGGGGCCAGCATAAAGGAGCGCTTGGGCCAGCAGCATTTGGGACTGGCTTGGGGAATGCTGTCATTGAGTGCTGCCAGCCTCGGGTGGCAATGGTGCCTGGGACCCTGCTATGGCAAGTGCCCATCACACATCCCCCAGCGCAGTTCCTTGAGCAGGGACGCCGACTGTAGCAGGGCCTACAGCCCACAGGGTTGTAGCCACCTGATGACAGTCTGTTCCTCAGGAACGCCTCCAGGAAGAGGCTTATTCTCCTTGGCAAATTGCCCTCCCCAGGCAGGAACGGACTACGATGACCCTGCTCCTCACAGGAAGAACAGGTGGCCAGACGTTACAGCTGACATAGTCCCCCCACCCCAAAGGCAGCTGGGATCCCCAGCAGGGACCTGCCTGGCCAGGAGCTCAAGGCTTGAAGAAGCAGAGGAGGCTTACAGCCAATCCTCAGGACCTAAACCATTACAACCTGAGAGGCCTGGCCTGCTCCAGAGAGCCCTGTGTGAGCAGTGGTATCCGAAAGAAAGCTGGGCCTGCCTCTCCATCGTAGACCCTCGTTGCCCCTGCCCTGACACGCCGCTATTCTGAGGAAAGCACGAGAATGATTGGCTCAGCCAGCATCACTATAAAGCCCTCCCAGAAGCAACTGCACTTCAAGCGGGCATGGAAGGCACAGGCTGTGGTGGCATTTCAGGCTGGGCAGCCCTGGGTGGGGAGGAGATCTGGGAACAGGAGCATGCTCTGCTATAATGTTTGCAGCCCAGATCCCCGTCCATGGGCGCCAGGCCTCATGGCTACGGCCGCCTGGCACTCCTCCACAAACCTGGCTCTCGGCTGTGTAGCCACATCAACAAGACCGGTGACTCTGGAAGCTCCTCAGCCTAAAACTGGCTACTTGGAGCTGATCACTACCTCCTGTTGACGCATTCTCCCAATCTGCCCAAGGGACACTGAGCCCAAGAGACACACTTGAGGGCAGCCTCGGAGTAGAGATGGGGGGCGGGGGGGGGGGGGGGGCGGGAGGAGACACGATGTAGACAGGAGACAGCCTAGACAGAAACATGGGAGCAACTATCACTCAGGACCCCACAAAGCCTTGACCAGTGGCCAGGGCTGGGACACCCTGCCTGCTGCCCCCTCCTCAGCACAGCCCTGACTCTGACGGCCCCCCAGTGCCCATGAAGGGATAGGTATCCCTGCTCAGGGCTCGGCCAGCCTGGGGTAGGGCTGGGACTGTGGTGCTGAGCATACCAGTGATCCTTTTCATTCAGCTGCGCTGGTATTTGTATTGAGACGCACATGCCAGGAATTGACCCTTTTTAAGTGCACAGTTCAGTGGTTATTAGGACAGTCAGAGAGCCGTGCAGCCATTGCCACTTGGTAAGTCCAGGACATTACCATCACCCCCAAAAGCACTCCTGTCCCCATGAACAGTCACTCCCCACACCCCTCCCCCACCCTAGCCCCTGGTACCCACTGATCTCCTTTCTGCACCTATGGATTTGCCTCTTCTGGACATTTCCTATAAATGGAACCTCACATATGGGGTCTTTTGTGATTGGTTCCCTTCACTCAGCATCATGTTTTCAAGGTTCATTCAGGCTGTAGCACGGATCAGCAGTTTGTTATTATTGCTCTTTATCCATTCACCAGTTAAGGGGAATTGGGGCTTTTTTCTACTTTTTGGCTCTTAAGCAATACTTCCTGCTCATGTACAAGTTTCTGTGGGGCTCTACAGCTAGGAGTGGGAAGTCTAGGGCTTACCCTTCTGAGGAGCACCCAGACCACCTGCCACGGTGGCTACACCGCTTGGCATTCCCAGCAGCAACGCGTGGCAGCCCCAGCGTCCGCTCACCCTCGGGGGTATGACGTGGGATCTCATCGAGGTTGTAGTTTGCATTTCCCTGATGACGGGTGATGGTGAGCATGTTTTCATGTGCTCACTGGCCATTTGTTTATCTTCTTCGGAGAAATGTATTCAGATCCTTTGCCCATTTTTGAGTTGGGTTACTTGTTTTTTTCTTAATGAGTTGTAAGAGTTCTTTATACATTCTGGATCCCAGACCCTTGTCAGATCTATGACTGACAAAGATTCTCTTTCAGTCTGTGGATTCTCTCCACTTTCTTGATGTCCTTTGAAGCACCAAGTGGCTCATTTTAGTGAAGTCTAAATGATCTATTTTTTTTCCTTTTTACTTGTACTTTTGGTATCAAAATGACTTTTTAAAAATATTATGAACTCATGGATTTGAATTCACAGAAAGGCCTCAGTCTACTGCAGTCACTGTCCTTACAATGCAGGCATCATGCCCATAACATCCCTTCTTTGGCCAGTGAGGGCTTCTACTGCTAGCTGGCGCTCCAGTCCTTTAGGTGTAACTGTAAGTCTTGGATATCTGCCCTGTTCTCTCATGTGACAAGGCGTTCCTGCCTTAACTGGTACATTTCCTGCCCCAGGCCTGTGTTACAACTGGAGTATCACTGTTCTTGGCCTTTTAAGAGGACAAAGCAAGGAAATACATATATACCCACATACTGTTTTTAAGTTAAAATACATTAAAAGCTGACACTGATATTCCCAATTCAAATTCCAGACTACAGGGTTTGACTAAACTTAATTATCTTATACCTTTACCTCCTTCCTCCCATGCCCCAACTCTCAGCTTTCAATATGCCGACATAAATTACTTTTTGGTTTTTATTTTGTATTCCACAAAAAGGAATGAAGTACTGACCCATGTTCCAACATGAATGACCCTTGAAAATACTGTGCTAAGTAAAGAAGCCATTACAAAAGGCCACATACCATATGACTCCATTTATATGAACTAGAGATGGCAGAGTAATGGGTAATGGGGAGTGACGGCTTAATGGGCACGGGACCCCCTTTTAGGATGATGAAAATGTTCTGGAACTAGATAGATGTACTTAGTGCCACTGACTGCACACTTAAAAATAGTTCAGATGGTAAATTTTATGTTTTATGTATTTTACCACAACAAAAAAATGTTTTTAAAAAAGAACCCTTCAGCACCTACTGGGAAATTTTTTTAATGGTTAAAACGGTAAATATTGGGGCATCTGTGTGGCTCAGTCAGTCAGGCTTCAGCTCAGGTCATGGTCCTGGGATCCTGGAATTGAGCCCCATGTCAGGCTCCCTGCTCAGTGGGGAGCCTGCTTCTCCCTCTCTCTTAGCAGCCTTTGTGCTTTCTCTCTCTCTCTCAAATAAATAAAATCTTTTTAAAAAAGGTAAATATTATGCTATGTGCATTTTACCACAATGAAAAAAATCTTTAAAGATAAAAAGGAAGGAAGGAAAGGGTTAGAGTTCCAGGTAAGATTGAGGGACCAGCTTCCCCTCCCACTGAGTACCCACATCTGAGAGTGGGACAGAATGCATGTGTCAGGTGTCTATAGTCTTGGAAGGGCAAATATCAGCAGGTGCATCAGGGAGGCATGCCAGAATCCAAGGTTATCATTGAGACTGGTGGTGATTTACCATGTTCTCTCCTCTGGTCTCCCTGGACCTGCACTCAGCCCAGCTCAAACCCAGAAGGGAGCCAAATGGTACAGACAGAGAGCTCCAGAAAAGGAAACCCCTAACACTCAGAGAGTGTGGAGGAAATCCCTGGCCTTTTCTCTCTCCCTCTGCTCTGTGACCCCAGACCCCAGGCAATATCATGGCAGGGGTGGCAGAAGCAACAAAGCTGGCTGATAGCAGAAAACTGCTCTGGGCTCAGGGAACCTCCCTCTCCATTCAGGGGAGCTATGTGGGGAGGCGGAACAAACCCTGTTCCTGCTTCTTCCACTCTGTCCTCCCACCAGTGTGGTATAGTCACAGAAGTAGGCGGTTTATGGCTGCAGGGCAGCAAAGGATGGCCCTCTTCCCAGGAGCCAGACAGTATCAAAGAGATGACAGGAAGGGAACATCTAGGGGAAGCAACCCTATAAATCTGTTTACGAATGCCTGGGCTCATCCCCACTCATGCAGGGGTAGATCTGATCTTGATGAACATACCAAAGAATGATTACAGGGGAGAGGCCAACACCCAGGCCCCAGGCTGACCATCGGGTGGCACACATGCAGGACGGGCCCGAATAGCAGCACAAAGGCTGCAGAAACCAAGCTGACACTGGCTGGAACCACAGGCCAGAGAAGGAGACAGAACATGCAGCTTAAAACTAACCAGGTCAAGTGCCTGCAAAAACACAAATACCAACATTCTCCATAAAATTTAATAAGGCCCAGAGACAAAGTAATAGTCAAGAATGTCCAGGACGCAATCCAAAATTATTTGGCACATGAAGAAAACCATGAAAATCTCAAATTGCATGACAAAAGACGATCAACAGACACCAATCACAAGATGGTACAGATGTTGGAATTACTTGACAAATTTAAAGCAGTCATTATAAAACTGCTAAATAAGTAATCATGAACACTCTTGAAACAAAAGTTAAAATAGAAAACAGCAAAGAAACAAACAAACAAAAAAACCAGGAAATATCTTTTTAGAGCTGGAAAATGGAATAACTGAAAAAAAAAACTCAGTTATGGCCCAAACAACAGAATGGAGGGGACAGAAGCAAGAGTCAGTGAACTTGAAAACAGATTAACAGAAACTATCCACCGTGAGCAACAGCAAGGAAAAAAACATTGAAAAAAATTAAGAGCCTCATGGACCTGTGGTACAATAATAAAAGGTCTAACACGTGTGTCATAGGAGTCCCAAAAGGAGGGGAGAAAAATGTGTGGCCTGAAAAAATATTTGAAGGGATAATGTCTGAAAACTTCCCAAATTTAAGAAAAGGGTACAAACTTACAGATTTGAGAAGCTGAGCGACTCCAAACAGGACAAACCCAAAGAAATATTCCCACAAACACATAATCAAATTGCTGAAAACTAATGACAAAGAAAAAAGTTCTAAAGCGGCAGGAGAAAACCAATGCATGACCCATAGGAGGAAAATTATTCAAATGACTGCAGATTTCTCATTGGAACCTATGGAGAAAGAAGAACTGCCAACCCAGAATTCTGTATCCAGTAAAACTATCCACCAAGAATGAAGGGGAACTGGACATACTCAAATAAGTGAACTCTAAGAGAATTTGGACAGAGCAGACCACTAGATCTAAAAGAATTGCTAAAGGCCGTCCTTCAGAAAGAAGTGAAATGATACCAGAAAGAAACTTGGAACATCACAAATAAAGGAAGAATAAAGGACAAAACCACATAATCACTTCAGTAAATACAGAGAAAGCATTTACAAAATTCAACATCTTTTCATGATAAAAACACTTAACAAATGGAAATAAAAGGGAGCACCCTCAACGTGATAAAGGGCATCTATAAAAAATTCACAGTTAACATCACACTCAGTGGTGAAGATCAAACGCTTTCCTCCTAAAATCAGGAACAAGGCAAGGATGCCCACTCTTGCCACTCTATTCAACACTGTACTGGAGGTGTTACCCAGAGCAAATAGGCAAGAAAAAGAATTTAAAAACATGCAGATTGAAAAGGCAGACATAAAACTATCCCTATTTGCAGATGACACAACCTTATATATAGAAAATCCTAAGAAATCCACTAAAAGTAATATGCAAAAGTAACTGTATTTCCACACACTCACAATGAGTAATACAAAAATGAAATTAAGAAAACAATTCCAGGGGGAGCGGTAAGATGACAGAGGAGTAGGGCGACCCTAACCCTGCCTCCTCACTGAAACACAGCTAGATAAAGATTGGATCATTCTAAACACCCATGACATCGATCAGAAGTCTTGGAGAACATCTTGCACATCTATAAACCAGAAAAACAACCCATAGAAGCTTCTTGTAACAAGCAGACCAAAGCACACCTAGGATCTACCTTCCTATATGTATTTTATTTTATCTTATATTATTTTTTAACTTTTTTTTTCATTTTTATTTTTTATTTTTTCTTATTCTTATTTCTTTTTGTATTTTGTTTTGGTTTTTTTCCATCCAAACTGACAAGACAGAGGAATTCATCCCAAAAGAAGAGGAAGAAATGATGGCCAGAGATTTAATCAATACAGATAAAAGTAAAATGTCTGAACTAGAATTTATTTATTTATTTTTTTTGGAACTAGAATTTAAAACAATTACAAGGATACTAGCTGGGCTGGAAAAAAGTATAGAAGACACCAGAGAATCCCCTACTGCAGAGATAAAAGAACCAAAATCTAGTCAGGCCAAAATTAAAAATGCTATAACCAAGATGTAGTCCCAAGCAGAGGCCATAAAAACGAGGCTGAATGAAGTAGTAGAGCGAATCAGTGATCTAGAAGATAAAATGATAGAAAATAATGAAGCTGAAAAGAAGAGGGAAAGAAAATTATTAGATCATGAAGGTAGACTGAAGGAACTCAGTGATCCCATAAAGTGAAATAATATCCGTATTATAGGAGTTCCAGAAGATGAAGAGTGGGAGAAAGAGGCAGAAGGTTTATTTGAACAAATTATAGCTGAGAACTTCCCTAATCTGGGGAAGGAAACAGGTATTCCAGTCCAGGAGGCACGGAGAACCCCCCTCAAAATCAACAAAAATAGATCAACACCTTGACATATTATAGTGATGCTTACAAACTACAAAGATAAGGAGAAAATCTTGAAAGCAGCAAGGGACAGGAGGTCCTTAACCTACAAGGGTAGACACATAAGGCTGGCAGCAGACCTGTCCACAGAGACCTGGCAGGCCATAAAGGACTGGCATGACATATTCAACATGCTAAATGGGAAAGATATGCAGCCAAGAACACTTTATCCAGCAAAGCTGTCATTCAGAACAGAAGGCGAGATAAAGAGTTTCTAGGACAAACAAAAAATAAAGGAATTAGTGAACACTAAACCAGCCCTGCAAGAAATATTAAAGGGGATCCTATGAGCGGAGAGCGGGACCCAAAATAACAAAGACCAGAAAGGACCAGAGATAGTGTCCAAGAATGGCAACTTTATAGGTAATACAATGGCACTAAATTCATATCTTTCAATAATTGCTCTGAATGTAAATGGACTAAATACTCCAATCAAAAGACATAAGGCATCAGAAAGGATAAAAAAAAAAAAGACCCATTGATATGCTGCTTACAAGAGACTCATTTTATTTTATTTATTTTTTTTAAAGATTTTATTTATTTGAGAGAGAGAGAGAGAGCACATGAGAGGGGGGAGGGTCAGAAGGAGAAGCAGACTCCCCTCTGAGCAGCAGGGAGCCCGATGCGGGACTCGATCCCGGTACTCCAGGATCATGACCTGAGCCGAAGGCAGTCGCTTAACCAACTGAGCCACCCAGGCGCCCACAAGAGACTCATTTGAGACCCAAAGACAGCTCCAAATTGAAAGCGAGGGAGTGGAGAACCATTTACCATGCTAATGGACACCAAAAGACAGCTGGAGTAGCCATCCTTATACCAGGCAAACTAGATTTTGAACCAGAGACTATAATAAGAGATGAAGGACACTACATCACAATAAAGGGGTCTATCCAACAGGAATATCTAACAATTGTAAACACTGAAGCCCCTAACATGGGAGCAGCCAAATATATAAACCAATTAATAACAAAATAAAAGAAACTCATTGATAATAATACAATAATAGTAGGAGACTTTAACACCCCATTCACAACAATAGATCATCTAAACAGATCAACGAGAAAACAAGGGCTTTGAATGACACATTGGACCAGCTGGACTTAACAGATATATTCAGAGCATTTTATTCTAAAGCAGCAAAATACACATTCTTTTTGAGTGCACATGGAACATTCTCCAGAACAGATCACATACTGGGTCACAAATCAGGTCTCAGCTGGTACAAAAAGACTGAGATCATACCATGCATATTTTAAGACCACCACAATGCTATGAAACTTGAGTCAACCACAAGAAGAAATTTGGAAGGACCACAAATACATGGAGGTTAAGAACACCCTACGAAAGAATGAACGGGACAACCAGGAAATTAAACGAAGAATTTTAAAAATATATGAAAGAAATGAAAATGAAAACACGATAGTTCAGAACTTTTGGGATGCAGCAAAGTGGTCCATAAGAGTGAAGCATCTAGCAATACAGGCCTTCCTCAAGAAGCAAGAAAAGTCTCTAACTACACAACCTAACCTTACACCTGAAGGAGCTAGAAAAAGAACAGTAAATAAAGCCTAAATCCAGTGGAAGAAGAGAAATAATAGAGTAGAAATCAATGACATAGAAATAAAAAAAAAAAAACCCAGCAGAACAGATCAACAAAACTAGGAGCTGGTTCTTTGAAAGAATTAATAAGATTGATAAACACCTGGCCAGACTTACCAAAAAGAAAAGAGAAAGGACCCAAATAAATAAAATCATGAATGAAAGAGGAGAGATCACAACCAACACCAAGGAAATACAAACAATTATAAGGACATATTATGAGCAATTATATGCCAACAAATTAGGCAATCTGGAAGAAATGGATAAATTCCTAGAAACATATAAACTATCAAAACTAAAACAGGAAGAAATAGAAAATCTGAACAGACCTAAAACCAGCAAAGAAACTGCATCAGTAATCAAAAATCTCCCAACAAACAAGAATCCAGGGCTGGATGGCTTTCGAGGGAAATTCTACCAAACATTTAAAGAATTAATACCTATTCTTCTGAAACTGTTCCAAAAAACAGAAATGGAAGGGAAACTTCAAAACTCATTCTATGAGGCCAGTATTACCTTGATCCCAAAACCAAAGGCCCCACTAAAAAGGAGAATTACGGACCAATATCCCTGATGAACATGGCTGCAAAAATTCTCCCCAAGATACTAGCTAATAGGATTCAACAGTACATCAAAAGGATTATTCACCACAACCAAGTGGGATTTACTCCTGGGCTGCAGGGTGGTTCTACATCTGCACATCAATCAATGTGATATACCACATTAATAAAAGAAAGGATAAGAACCATATGATCCTCTCAGTAGATGCAGAAAAAGCATCTGACAAAATACAGCATCCTTTATTGATAAAAACCCTCCACCATGTAAGGATAAAGGGTACATACCTCAACATCATAAAAGCCATATATGAAAGACCCACAGGGAATATCATTCTCAACAGGGAAAAACAGAGCTTTTCCCCTAAGGTCAGGAACATCCAGGGATGTCCACTCTCACCACTATTGTTCATCATAGTACTGGAAGTCCTAACCTCAGCAATCAGACAACAAAAAGAAATAAAAGGCATCCAAATCAGCAAAGAAAAAATCAAACTTTCACTCTCTGCAGACGACATGATACGCTATGTAGAAAACCCAAGAGACTCCACCAAAAATTTGCTAGCACTGATACAGGAATTCAGCAAAGTCACAGGATATAAAATCAATGCACAGAAGTCTGTTGCATTTCTATACACTAACAATGAAGCAGCAGAAAGAGAAGGAACCAATCCATCTTCAGTTGCACCAAAACCCATAAGATACCTAGGAGTAAACCTAACCAAGGAGGTTAAAAGATCTTGTACTCTGAAAACTATAGAACACTGATGAAAGAAACTGAGGAAGACATAAAGAAAAACATTCCATGCTCATGGATTGGAAGAACAAATATTATTAAAATGTCTACAACTGCGCACAGCAATCTACACATCCAATGCAATCCCTATCAAAATAACAGCAGCATTTTTCACAGAGCTGGAACAAACAATCCTAAAATTTGTATGGAACCAGAAAAGACCCTGAATAGCCAAAGGAATGTTGAAAAACGAAAATCAAAACTGGAGGCATCACAATTCTGGACTTCCAGCTCGATTACAAAGTTGTATTCATCAAGACAGTATGGTACTGGCACAAGAACAGACACATAGCTCAGTGGAACAGAATAGAGAACCCAGAAATGGACTCTCAACTCTATGGTCAACCCATCTTCAACAAAGCAGGAAAGAATATCCAATGGAAAAGACAGTCTCTTCCACAAGTGGTGTTGGGAAAAGTGGACAGCCACATACAGAAGAATGAAATTGGACCATTTCCTTACACCATACACAAAAACAGACTCAAAATGGATGAAAGACCTAAATGTGAGACAGGAATCCATCAAAATCTTAAAGGAGAACACAGGCAGCAACCTCTATGACCTCGGCCACAACAACTTCTTGCTAGACACGTCTCCAGAGGCAAGGGAAACAAAGGCAAAAATGAACTACTGGAACTTTGTCAAGATAAAAAGCTTTTGTAGAGCAAAGGAAACAGTGGACAAAAACCAAAGGACAACTGACATACTGGGAGAAGATATTTGCAAATGTCTTATCAGATAAAGGGCTAGTATCCAAAATCTATAAAGAACTTATCAAACTCAACACCCTAAACAAAAATAATCCAGTCAAGAAATAGGCAGAAAACGTGAACAGACATTTCTCCAAAGACATACAAATGGCCAACAGACACATGAGAAAATGCTCCACATCACTGGGCATCAGGGAAATACAAATCACAACCACAATGAGATACCACCTCACATCAGTCAGCATGGCTAAAATGAACAAGGCAGGGAACAAGAAATGCTGATGAGGACGTGGAGAAAGGGGAACCCTCTCACACTGCTGGTGGGAATGCAAGCTGCGGCAGCCACTCTGGAAGACAGCACGGAGGTTCCTCAAACAGTTAAAAATAGAACTAGCCTACAACCCACAATTGTAGTACTAGGTATTTATCCAAAGGATACAAACAGTGATGTGAAGGGGCACATGCACCCCAATGTTTATAGCAGCAATGTCCACAATAGCCAAACTACGGAAAGAGCCCAGATGTCCAACCACAGATGAATGGATAAAGAAGATATGGAGTGGGGGCGCCCGAGTGGCTCAGTTGTTACGTGTCTGCCTTCGGCTCGGGTCATGATCCCAGGGTCCTGGGATCGAGCCCCACATCGGGCTCCCTGCTCCGCGGGAAGCCTGCTTCTCCCTCTCCCACTCCCCTCTGCTTGTGTTCCCTCTCTCGCTGTGTCTCTCTCTGTCAAATAAGTAAAATCTTAAAAAAAAAAAGATGTGGAGTGTGTGCGCGTGCGTGCACACATGCACGCGCGCGCACACACAAACACAGGAACATTACTCAACCATCAAAAAGAATGAAATCTTGCCATTTGCAAAGACATGGATGGAACTGGAGGGTATTATGCCAAGTGAAATAAGTCAGTGAGAGAAAGACAAATTCCATACGATTTCATCATATGTGGAATTTAAGAAACAAAACAGATGAACATAGGAGAAGGGAAGGGAAAATAAAATAAGATGAAAACAGGGAGACAAGCCATGACTCTTGACTCTAGGAAACAAACTGAGGGTTGCTGGAGGGGAGGTGGGGGGGGGAGGGATAACTGGGTGATGGGCATTAAGGAGGACAGTCGATGTAATGAGCACCAGGTGTTATATGCAACTGATGAATCACCATATTCCACCCCTGAAACTAATAATACACTGTGTGTTAACTAAATTGAATCCAAACAAAAATTTAAAAAGGAAAACAATTACAATAGCATCATAAAGAATAAAATACTCGGGAACAAATTTAGATGTGTACACTGAAAGCTACAAAACAGCTTTGAAAGAAACTAAGAAAACCTAAATAAATGGAAAGACACCCCATGTTCATGGCTAGGAAAACTTAACATAGTTGATGGCAATACTCCCCAAAATGATCCACAGATTCAACACAATCTCCATCAAAATTTCAGTTGGTTTTTTTGCAGAAAGTGACAAGCTGATTCCAAAATTCATATGGAAATTCAAGGGATCCCCGATAGCCAAAACAATCATTGAAAAGAGCAAAATTGAAGGGTTCACACATTATAGCTGACTGTAAAACTACAGTAATCAAGACAGTGTGGCATTAGGACAGATATACAGATCAATGGAACAGAATGGAGAATCCAGAAATAGACCCTCACATTTACAGTTAATGGATTTTCAACAAGGATGCCAAGACAATTCGATGAGGGAAGAACAGTCTTTTCAACAAATGGTGCAGGAAAAACTAAACAGCCACTGCAAAAGAATGAAGTGGGACACATACCATACACCATGCATAAAACCAACTCAAAATGGATCAAAGACCTAACTGTAAGAACTAAAACTATAAAACTCTTAGAAGAAAACACAAGTGTCAATCTTCATGACTTTGGATTTGGCAATGGATTCTTGGACATAAGGCCAAAGTGCAAGCAACAAAAGAAAAGGTAAATAAATTGGACTTGATCAAAACTAGAAACTTTTGTGTTCCAAAGTATTCATCTGGTATGGGAATGGGAGAAAATATTTGTAAATCAAATCTCTGAGGGACGCCTGGGTGGCTCAGTCAGTGAAGCGTCTGCCTTCGGCTCGGGTCATGATCCCAGGGTCCTGGGATCGAGCCCCGCTTCAGGCTCCCTGCTCAGCGGGGAGTCTGCTTCTCCCTCTGCCTCTGCCTGCTGCTCTCCCTGCTCGTGCTTTCTTGCTCCGTCAAATAAATAAATAAAATATTTTTTTAAAAAAAATCAAATATCTGGGCGCCTGGGTGGCTCAGATGGTTAAGCGTCTGCCTTCGGCTCAGGTCGTGATCCCAGGGTCCTGGGATCGAGTCCCGTGTCGGGCTCCCTGCTCCTTGGGAGCCTGCTTCTCCCTCTGCCTCTCTCTCTCTCTCTCTCTCTCTCTCTCTCTCTCTCTCTCTCTGTCTTTCATGAATAAATAAATAAAATCTTAAAAAAAAAAATCAAATATCTGACACGGCTTGTATCCAGAAAAATTCTTACAACTCGACAATAAACAACAAATAACCCAATTAAAAAGTGGGCAAAAGAACCAAATATAGACATTTCTCTATAGAAGATCTACAAATGGCCAATAAGCACATGAAAAGATAACCAACATCATTAGTCACCAGGGAAATGCAAATCAAAACCACAACGAGACAGCCCTTCCCACCCACCAGGACGGCTGCAATCAAAAAGATAAACAGATGTTGGTGAGGATGTGGAGAAACTGGAAACTGCTGGTGGGAATGTAAGATGGTACAGTCACTTTGGAAAAGTTTGGCACAAAGTCCCTCAAAAACATGTCTTCGGTTAAAAACGTACACAGTTGACATTCATAGCATTATTTATAATAGCCAAAACGTGAAAATAATTATTTCAAAAGCTTGACAAGATTTCAAGGGCAGGGGTAGGGTTTCTTTGAGTGATGTGGGCATGGATTAGGGGCACCTCCGTAAAGAAAGCTGCAGGAGGGCAGCTAGTCGGGGAAAGTGCATGGGCCTGGGACCGGGGCCTGGGTTTGAGGCGTGACCCTGTCACCCAGTGACCTAGAGCAAGTTGTTTTGACACCTCCCCTGTGAAACGGGACTAGGACAAGTACCTACTGCCACAGGTGAGTGTGACAACTACTGGCATATAAAGTACTTACCCCAGTGCCAGTGGGTATGAAGTCTTCAACTGAGGACAGGATGTGCTCTGTCCTTTCGGGCACCATAACCAGAGCTCTGCCTGCAGCCTCCTCAGTTGTGCTCCCCATCTTGGATGGCTAGAGTCTATGCAAGGGAATCCTACAGACTTCTGCCCCAGGAGGCTTAGGAGCAGTGGCTGGGAGCTGGCTCCCTAGACTGAGGAGCAAAGGCCTGGGGAAAGAAACCCCTCCCACCCCTAACCCGGCCTCACTGAGGCCCCCAGCCTGTGGGGCCAGACAGGACCCTCTCTTACCTTCAGGAGCTCCTGGTCATCCAGCCCACACAGCATCAGCTCATGGCCTAGTTTCACCATCTCTGTCCGAACACAAGGATCCTGTTACTGCAGACGCCCACCCAAACAGGAGGGGACGCCATGCAGCCAGGGGTGCCCAAACGTGCAGAGTGCCGAGCGCTGCTCTAGGGAGAGTGCTTCTGCTGTGGCATTGGCGGGCCAGTGCCCAAGAGGCCACGCTGGGCCACAAGGCCTGGGTGGACAAGGAGGCAGAGGGACAACATGCCCAGGACTGCCTCTTGCTGTGTGACTTACACCTCTGTGGGTATCAGTTTCCTGCACTGAAATAAGGGGTCACGTCTGATGTTCTTCCATGTAAGGAACTCTGGCTTCTAGCAGAAGCCAGCCAGCCACCTGAGGAGCAGACACAGAGCTCAGGGAACCTTCTAAAGTTGCTGTGTGCCACCGTTTCAGAGAACTGGCCAGGCCAAAGCAAAAGGAACCATGGCTCACATGTGTCAATTTCCTACAGGTCTTCATCAACATCTCCCTTCACCTTGCTGGCAACTCTAGGAGGTGGGCCGCAGCTCCATTTTACAGATTGGGAAACTGAGTCACTGCATGGTACAGGGACTGCCCGGCCACATCTGAGTAACCATCTGATATATCGAGAAAGGCCAGGACTTGGAGCTAGAAAGCCTGGGGCCAATGTCAGCTCTGCGTCCCTGACCTAGCCCTGTGGCAATGTCTACTCCTTCATAGGCAAGGCCCATCTCCTACCCCCACATGCTCAGTAGTGGAACAGGCCGAACTCTGGCATCTGCTTTGGAAGGTTTGGTGCAAGAAGCAAGTAGAACATCTATGCCAAAGCATTAGTAACCCTGGAAACACTGTAGGAATACCAGTTAGACCCCCAAGCATGCCCACTGCCCACAACCCTGAACCCCAAATCCTCGTGTGTTCTGCGGCTCCTCTCCTGCTTAGCCCACACCCAAGTCTTAGTAAGTCTGGCCAATCCTCCCTTCACGGTAAACCCAGGATCTGGCCAACACTCCACTTTCACTGCCCCCCCTCCCATCTCTTGCCTGCATCACTGCAAGAGCCTTCCAGTGGTCTCCCTGCCTCTGCTCAGGCCTCTGTTCTCAACTCAGTGGCCTTAGGGACCCTGTTAAACCCAAAGTCAGGCCACAGCTTTCCTCAGAATAAAAGCTGTCCTTCCATGGCCTGATCTGGCCGGCCCCGATGCCTCTCTGCCTTCACCACTCTCCCCTTGCTCTCCACTCTGCACCAGCCACCTGGGCCTCCTTGGTACTCCTCACAGCTGCAAGGCACATGCAAGCCTACCTCAGGCCCTTTGCACTTGCTGTTCCTTTGCCCTGAACACTACTCTTCCTGATATCCGCCTGGCTCGCTTCCTCCCTTCCTGCAAGGCTGTGTTTAAAAGAGAGGCTTTCCCCAGTGATCTTAATCAACAGTACCACCCTTCTCCCAACCCACCCATGTACCACTTTGCCCTCACTTGGCTTGGTTTATGGCACTTGTCACCATCCAACACAGAATTTCGCTGCCTTCATTTATCACCTGTCTCTCTCAGCCGCCACATGAGTGCCACGTGAGCAGCACAATTCACCACTGCACAGCCAGCACCCAGAACGATGCCAGGTGAGTAGGAGACACTCCACAAATAACGCTCAAATGAATTCAGGAACTCTCCTAATCCTCTCTGGAGGATTATACCCTTTGACAAGCACTCATGTCTGCGACCTGCTCTGACACTCAGCGCACTCCCATGAGGTGGGCAAGGCTCCGGTTATCACCCCCGCTTTACAGAAGAAGAAACTAAGGCTGGGAATGGCAAGGTCAAGGCTTTGGCTGGGCTAAGGGCAGGGCTGGCATCTGTGCGTGGGTGTGTGTTAAAGAATTCAGATGTAGTCTGATGGTTCACCTGGCCTTTACATGGTCCGATCAGTAGGAAAAGTGCCAGACATAACACACTGGGGAGAGGGGGAGCACTTCTGTGCAGCCCAGGCCGGCCCGCAGGCCAGTCCTGCAGGCTCCAAAACACAGCACCCTGTTCTTCCAGCCCATTTCAGCCTCGGGGGCAAGTGTCCCTGGACAATTAATTTGGCAGTGAGAGCTGGGGCCTGCACTGGAGCTCCAGGGTCCAGGTCACCCACCCTGGAACAGCTGAGCCAAATGCAAGCCCACAGAAAATTTGACTTTTAGAGACACCATAGTGAGGACTGTAATTTACTCCCGTTTGCCTAATGTTCATTACCAGATTAAGGACAGTTTCTGCCAACAAAGGATCGAAAAGAAGCCGTTACAAGACAAGCCCCTACGGGGAGCTGCCCAGAGCAAACACAGCAGGAGGCAGGAAGATGGGGACAGAACCAACCAGAAGCATCGGCAAGAACCAGTCTCTGCCTCCAGTGCTTTGGTGGATGGGCTGGACAGAGTGACACGTTCCTGATCTCATTCACATGCCCCTATAAGAGGAACCATCCCCTTTGCCCATGCATAGTGTGTGTGTAGTAGGGCGCGCCCTGATTCTAGAAGGCTCTGGCAAGATCTCCAGGGTGTGCACCAGCCAGAAGTAAACACAATCCAATGGGAAATTCAGTGCAACTTGCCAAGGAGGCCATGCACCAGCTCAGAATTGTCCAGAATCCACCACCCAACTCCAAACTCCCGTACCACAGACCCACCTTGGATCTTCACCTCAACTGGGGCCCCCTGCAGCGAGCTGAACTTGTCCTGCCAGGAGGGACAGACCCTGTAGGGAAAGAGCGAAACTGGTCAGTCCTGAGCAGGCAGCAGAGGCCCCCTCATGACCCCTCCTTACACGTGCTCTGAAAAAGTGAATTACTTGTGCAAGTGCTAAATACCACTGAAAGGTTCACTTCAGATAGGTAATTTTATGTGATGTGAATGTCAACTCCATAAATTATTAGGGAAGAAAACCACAAAATATTTCTGAAAGTATACCTCAGAAATGTGAATCTGAATACTGAAATTTAAATTCTCACGACAGGGCGCCTGGGTGGCTCAGTCAGTTAAGTGTCTGCCTTCGGCCCAGGTCATGATCCCTGGGTCCTGGGATCCAGTCCCATGTTGGCAGCCTCCCTGCTCAGCAGGGAGCCTGCTTCTCCCTCTCCCTCTGCCCCTCCCCCTGCTCGTGTTCTCTCTCTCACGCGCACTCTCTCTCACATAAATAAATAAAATATTTAAATTCTCACTATAAGAAGACAAAATGACTACCCAAGAGGAAAGTCCTGAATTCCTCAGAGCTCTAAGCTCTTTCTCAGAAGGAACCACGGGGCTGGCTTTTCTCTCAACCATGGTGCAGGTCTGTTTGAAGGATGTCCACCAAGGCCCTTCCTGCTCTAGCATGCTCGCAGGCCCTGCCCGGGTGTCCTCTCACACCTCTCTGCACACATGTGCACCTGCTCGTCTCGGCCTGGAGTACTTTCTGCCCGCCTGGCCCAAGCACACTGGCTCTGACTCATCCCGAGAAGCCCATGGCTGACATCGCCTCCCCAGGGAAGCTGGGGAAGGGCCAGGTGTGCCCAGACACTTTGGCATCCCTCCGTCACAGGAGAACCTGGGCACTGCCCTCCCGCTGGGCTCTCACCTCCCGGGCTGCAGGCTTGCTGAGGCCAGGAGATAACTTTCCATCCTATACTTTTGGGGTCTAATGCCATGGAGGCCAGCACAAAAAAGGCAACCAGTGTGTATTAACCAATAAACGACCACGGCCTCTTGCCATGGAATAATCTGCCATTAGTAAATGTCCATGCTTAGCCCTTTCAAAAGAAGGACATT
This sequence comes from Zalophus californianus, assembly GCF_009762305.2. Classification (NCBI taxonomy): domain Eukaryota; kingdom Metazoa; phylum Chordata; class Mammalia; order Carnivora; family Otariidae; genus Zalophus; species Zalophus californianus. The sequence goes on along the minus strand of NC_045612.1, from coordinate 2,176,581 downwards.
TTCTCTTTTTAGAAAAGCTTAAATCATTGTGAGATTACCCTACTCCAGGTCACAGCTTTAAACCATTTAGGGGCTCCTAGTGTGATAGGCTCCGGGATCACAGCTCCAGCCTCCTGGATTGAGAGACAGCAATCCCAGCTGCCCCCCACCCAGGTCCAGCGGAGCCCCAGGCTCGGCGGTATCAGGATAAATGGGACAGTGGCCACTCATAAGCATCTTGCCTTAAGACAGCGAGCTGATGGGCAAAACCGTTCCCAGACACAGACCATATCCAAAGGCAATAAGGGCTACAATACCCTGAGAGCCCCCCCAGGAGGTCTCCACCATGAGCAGGGGTCAGCCTGAGCACCACACCCCAGACATGGGCTCCAGGCCTAGCACAGCACCGAGGCCGTGGGAGCATCACTCGGGGGGCTGAGCCTGCCGCCTGCTTGCCAGGGAGTCTCAGCAGCTGGCTGCCAGGGCAGGCCCTCCCTACAGAAAGGTAAGAGGCTCTTTCCACAGGACAGTGAGGGCCAGGACTCTACTCTGCCATCATGGTGTGGAGGCCCGCCAGCCCTAGGGACCTGCTGACTTAGCATGCTAGAAAAGGGCACGGCAGCTGTTCCAAGGAGAGGGCTCACTTCTCCTACCCCAGGACCATGCCTCTAAATGAATGCCCTGCCTCCCAGGCCACACCTGCCCTGCCCATACTGGGGCCCTGGGAGCCGGCAGGGCCACCCTGAACCTGAGGTCCCAGGCCCCATACTGCAGGACTACAGTGGAGAGGGGGCCTCAGCTGCATCGCCTGTCTTCATGACTCATGAAGGCAACCAGCTCTTCTGCCAAAGGGGGAGGGGGCAGAAGGGGCAGAAGGAGCCCCTACCATGTGAAATGCCAGGAGGCTGGGCCCCGGGCCTGGTTGCTGGGCAACGCTCCCACTTACAAGGCACCAAGGAGCGGAGAGCACTCAGCAATCCATCGGGCTGGACACAGCAAACCACTTCAACACACTAAAGAACAAATCCACAAAAGCCTAAGTGACCTCACTCAGAAAGGGCTTTCATTAAAGTTGATCTTCCTGAGGCAGCAGGGCAGAAACTAAAGGCACTCAAGGCCTTGAGAGCAAGTATAGTTCTTCAGGAGTCAAGGAAACCCAGGTGCCTTGAATTCAGCAACCCAGGGGGCCCTGCAGCTCTGCTCTGCCCCCACACCGAGGACCAGCCTGGCACATGGGTCACCCAGAGCCAGCATGCTGAGCCCCAAGGTCAACGCCAGGTACAGCTTCCAGGTTCCACCCAGAGCAGGGTGGACAAGGTGACCCTAAGTGAGGGCTGAAGTGGTGAAGCCATGTGCAAAGAAAGCCAGTATGAAATGTGGGAGAAGCTGAACTCTATCCAATCCTCTTTTCGGGACCTTGAAAGGCCTATGGCCCTTTGCCAGCTCGGGATCGTAAGAAGCAACTGTACGTTCCCTGTCTATTCTTTCAAAGAATTCAGCTGCTTGTATTTATAAAAGTACTTAAAGCATTTGAGGAATGTACCCACAGACTCCCACCCAGCAGGGTGCCCCAGGCCCCAGCATCAGCCTAAGCCAGGCAAATCTGGGGTCCCTCCCATGAGAGCCTCGCCAAGACATGGCTGTGGCACCCCTCCTCCCGGGGGAACACTCGAGAGCCCTGCACTAGCCCAGGCCATCCCCACTACTGCCTCTCCTCCCAGACTCCTGGACCATGCACTGGTCCTTCCAGGGCTGGCAGTGGCCATCATGTGAGCCATCTGTCGTTCCAAGGCAGGCTCCTGCCATCTTTTCCTGGGGCTGCTGCAACAGTCTCCACATCGGTCTCCCTGCCTCCACCGTCTCCCCTCCAAATCCATCCACCACAGAACCCGAGTCACCTTGCCAAAATGCCAATTTTAGTATGTTGCTTCCCTGGTCCCATGCGTGCCCTGCCTAGAGCATCCAGTGGAAAGGCCCTCACGTGGCTTGCAGGGCTCTGCAGGAGCTGCCCCAAGCCGCTGTTGGGCTCACTGCAGCCCAGCTCTCCCTCCCACGCCTCGATTCCTCACTCCGGTTGAAATGAGCACCCACCATTACCTGTCCCCTCCCAGATCAAGTGCCACCTCCTCCGTGTCGACATGCATACCACTCAGACTGCAGAGGTGTGCCCAGCACTGGGATTCACATCTAGGCCTTTTGTAGCCACTAGAGCCCCCACTCCTTGAGGACACCCGTCCATGCCTGAGGCGCCTGGAATGACACATGGGTGTGCACGTGTCCATGCACGGGCTTATCATCCAACAGCCTGGAGCACATTTCAAGTATGTCCAACACTGTGCAGCAGCCTGGGGCTGACACACAAGTCCTGCCTGGCACATGCCCTTCAGCAGCTCCCAGTGCTTTGGAGAGCCAGACAGGACAGCAGGCCAAGACAGACCCAATGGGCTGAGGGCTCTGGGAGGGGGTGTGCTCAAAAGGTTGTGGGTATCTGAGGGGAAAGAGGGATATGTTTTGCCCTGGGAGCCGGAGACTTTTAAAAAAGAGTTGGGACGTGTGAGCTGGGTCTTTGAAGGTTATGCGGAGACCTGAGGGTGCTTCCGGGAGGGAGAGCAAAAGGGTACGAGAGTGCTCTGAGCAGAGGCCTGGGGAGGGCCTGGGGAGGGCCTGGAGGACAGGCTGCTGGAAATACAGAGGCTCAAACATGAAAATGCCTCCCCTCCCTCCCAGCCATTCGTAGGACACCCAGCCCAGGGCCAGGCCTGCTGGTGTCCCATGGCCTGGCAGGTACACCAGCTGGGTGCAGGCTGCATCCTCGCTGCTCCACCACCAGGCTCCTGTCCAGGCATCTTCCTGAGCTGCAAGGGCAGAGAGGCAAGGCTGAAGAGGAACAGGCCCAGACCTGGCCTCCTGAGAGACTCCTGTACCAACCGACCATGGCCACTCCAGAGAGGGCCCTGGGGGTCCTGCCCAACAACACAGGAGCCTGTGCTCCATGAGAGGCTTGGTCAAGCCTTCCCCACTGTAGCCTTGAGACAGATGCTCAGCTCATGGGCTGCTGCTCACAAGGAACAGACATTCCTTGGGACTTTCTGGATCTTTCCCTTTGCCATCTGGGTAGGCTTGGCTTCCCTTGCACAGAGCCAGGCACACCTACCAGGGCACTCCTTGACCTGAAGGACTGGGAAACAGGGTCTTGGCCCTGCTTGTCACTCCTCAATGGCAAGATGCAAGACAGTTCACAAGTCCAGGCTGAGAATGAAAGGATCGAGGCCCCTGCCAGCTCTGAAACTAGTAAAGCAAGGAGAACACTCAGAAGCCCAGCTCAGCACTTTAGCAAGGCGGCAAACAGACCCGCTAAAGCACTGGCATGGGGGGTGGGGGCAGCACTCTCAGGGCAAAGTTGAGCATGGTTTCCATGGCTGGCACCTCTTACCCAAACCGCTGTTCTCACGGTGACCTGGAGTAGGGTATGGAGCCATCTGGGAGTACCACTACTTATAAAAATATCAAACACCTATCTTTCCCAGGCGGGCTGAGTGGCGCCTGGTGTACCCCAGGGATGGGGAGGAAGAAACAAAGATGTTACCGAACACACATCCACTCCAGGATTTCCAAGCGGTACTTCGAGGGACTACACAGCAGTTCCTGAATGGTCTTAGGTTCTGTGATATAAAGACCCTCGAGGACCGGGCAGTTGAGAGCCTAAGCAAGGAAAGGAAAACCAGGAAGCTTTAGAAATCGAGTAGGACTTCAGGGCTGAAATGCTCCTCCCTTCACACACATTTCCTACCCACCAAGCACACACCAGGCTTGTTAGCACACATGGGCTCCCCAACCCCCACCACCCCCTGGCAGCGCTCTCCCTCCAGCTTGCCCAGAGTTAAAGTTTCCTCATTCTCAGTCCACATCCCCAGTGGCCTGTCACCCCACCTCCTTTAAGTACTCCCGCTCTAGCCTCATGTAGCAGTTTAACCTAGTAGCAACTAGAGGCTTTGGCAAGACTCCGAGATTCTGATCCAGGCTCCCAGCTATGGGACCACAGGGAAGGGCCAGGGAGAAGGCAGACAGCACCTATCTGGAGTACGGGGGGGGGGGGGGGGGGGGGGGGAGGCGCGGGAGGAAGGAGGGGAGGGGGAAGGGGATGGGGGACAGGCAAGGGGGGGTGAGGCAGAGCAGCGGCGGTTCGTGTGGCACCTGGGATGGCAATCTGACCTCGTAGGGCGGGTTTCCTCACTACTGCCACCACGAGCATCTGACTCTGACTCGACAGGGTGGCACGGACTCTGCCTGTCTCGCCCTAGACCCCGTGAGCTCCCTGAGGCCAGGGCCCGTGCCCTCCCCGTGTCTGCATTTGCTTCGTGCGCCCGGCAAGGTCCTGCAGAATTCCTGCAACGTAAGTTAAGGTGCAGCACGCGCGTGGCGCCGGCCCGAACTAACACGCACGGACCACGGAGACAGCAAGCGCGAAGGCCCAAGGCCGCCCAAGGAGCAGAGACCGGACACAGGCCGCGGCCGGGAACTGGCCGCGCGTGTGGCGCTGCCGACTTCCGCAGTAGGCCCTGCCCACCCCGCCGCCCTGGCCCCCGCTGCCCCCGGCGGGGGGGGGGGGGGGCGCTTCCTGGATCCGCGGCACCTTTAGCTTCGCGAACACCTCCACGGCCGCCTGGAGTACGCCCTCGTCGCCCTCGTCGCCCTCGTCCTTGTAGCCGCTGCCACCAACGCCGACACCCAGCCCAGCCATGTTTCGCGCTCTGAGCCGCGCCCCGCCCCCGCCTCAGGCTCACTGGCCGGCCCGGCTGCCAATCACACGCAAAGCCCCGCGCCCCTCCCACCCCGCCCACCCCCCCCCCCCCCCGCCGCGCCCTCCCCTTGGGCCGCAGCTCCACGCGCGCCTGGGCACCACCCAGGAGGCGGGCCTCGGGGAAAGGGCGGGGCGCGGGCGAGCTGGGCCGGGCCCTCTTTGGCCCCCTCGCTCGCGTCGCCCCTGCTAGCGGCCCCGGCCGAGCGGGCGTCGGGGCGAGCCTTCGCCAGAAGAGGGCGCTCCTGCCTCGGTCGGGTTCTCTGGAGGATGGAGAGGCGCCCGGCGGGTGGGACTTAACTGGGACTGAGCGTCCTGGCTCCCCGTGCGGGGCTCGATATCCCGCCCTGTGTGGGGCTCTATCTCCGTTTTCCCACACTCACAGCTGTAGTTAGAGGGAAGTTCCTTGTGTTCCGATCCGACCCCACTACTCACTAGCTGGGTGACTTTGGGCAGGTTACCTAACCTCTCTGTGCCTTCTTGCCCTCACCTAATGGGGAATAAATGAGAGCACTTACCTCGTTGGATGGCTGTGAAGACGGAATGAGATAATAATTCCTATGACAATGCCTGGCACGTACAAAGCACTGTGTAGATGTTCACTGTTATTATGCCGGACCCTGCTACTTTCCCCCCCTCCTCCCCCACTCTGTCTTTCATCTTCCTGGAAGGTTCTGTGGCTCCTTCCCGCCCTGTCCACTTACAAATTTCTTTGCATCTCTCACAGCCCTCAAACTCAATGAGTCTGGCGTGAAATCTGACAACCCATCTGTCTCCAGACCTCCAACGCCCCCATCCCTGGGACCTGCTGATCTGAGGAGGCGGGAAAGAGCTGAAGAGTGGCTGCTGCCCAGGGAGTCGGGAGCCAGGGCAGGCAACTGCTGCCAGCTCAGTCCTCTCGGGAGTCTCTCCCTCCTCTGTGCCCTGCCCTGCCACCTCCTGGAAAGAGGGACCAAGAGGCAAATCTAGAGACAGGGAGACCCAGGGACCCGGCAGGACGCAACTGCAGTCCTCTGAGTGACAGGAAAGGGCTCTCAGCTCTGTCCCAGGACGAGGGGGCAGGAGTCTGGGTTAACAGGAAAAGACCCGAGCCTGGCCTTGTGGGGCAGGACCTGATTCCCTACTGAATGGTTTGTAATTCCGAGCTATTCTGAGGACACAGAGCCTTGGAAGTGAGCTGAAGGGACATGCAAAGCACCATAAGGCCCCTTCCCCTGTCCAGCATGGTTGCCGCCTTGGGCCCTTCTGGCAGCTGAAGGCTGGTTTTTTTTTTTTTTTAATCTTTTTTTTTTTCTCTTTTTGTTTTTGTTTTTCTTTCTTTCTTTTTAAAAAATTTCATTTCAATCACAGCCCCAGCTCAGACATTCAAATTCTTGTGGGTTTTTCTGTGGATCTTTCCTAGGACTGGGGAATTTGGCGGGAGAAACCACAGCAGTGTGGTGGCCTCCCCCACCCTCCCCATATCCTCTGCTCCTAAGGATCAGGAAGAAACAAGCCCCTGTGTATTCTGGAAGAAAATTCCCCTTCTCCACCCAGCCCGATGGAGCCAGTACTCTAAGCAGTCCTTCCCCAACTCAGCAGCTCTGTCTATGGCATGGGGTGGGACGTGGAGGGATTGACAGGGCCTCGAAGGGAGAAAACCATCTTGAGAGGTCATGGGGTCCATCGTCCTGTACGGAGGATGTGCTGGCCAGCCGTCAGCTCACGGAGGTGGCTGCCGAAGACCTGCGCACACCACCACTAAATCATGGTGCCTCCCAAACGTCCTCCACCGGAAAGGCTGGAGGCTGGGATGGAAACAGAGACTGCTGGGCCTCTCACGGAGGGGGGAAAGAAGGAGCCGGCTGATAGAAGCTTCTGGAAACTTGAACTCAAGCGCAACACAAGGAAGCACCTCTCCCAGAGGACACTGCCTAAACCCCGGCTGGCTGCCCAGAAAGGGAGAACACTCCCTGTCTGGGGAGGTGTGTAAGCCCAGGGAGGTGGGTAAGGCTGCGAAAGGGTGGGTAACTACAGTGAGGAGGGAGAGGACAGGCCTCTAAGAGGCATTTCTGCCCAAAGCCCCCGGGTTCTGTGAAGGAGGCTTGCGTGGGTGAGGGGCCAAAAATGAGGCTGAAGGATCTGTCCCCCTAGGAGGGGATTCGGTAGGAACAGGGGGTCAGTGGAGAGTATGGATCCCTGGGCAGATGGAGGCACTTCATGCAACAAGAGCCAACCTCCTGATCATGGCGGAAACTTGGCCATGGGTCCCAGCAGGGCCTCAGCCATGTGTCAGTACTTGGAAAAACAGGCTGGAAATTGAGGCCAGTTGACAGGCCCTGGCCCCACCGTGCCAGGGACGGGCTGGCAGGCAGTGCAGGCCAAGGCAGCCAGCCACGTGAGGCACGTCACTTTGTGCAGTGGGCGCAGAAATGGACGGCCAACCAGATGCCTTCACTCAACAGCCTCCCTGCCCTGGAGCAGCAGCTGTTGGTGGGAGCTGTGCAGGGCGTCAGGCAAGAGGAAGGTCCCTGAGAGCATCTCCACTGCAATGTTGAGGCTGTCTTTAGCAACAGATCCCAGGGTTCAGGGGGAATCTTAACCAGGGCTCCCCTCCCCGCCCCCCAGCAGACATGGCCAATCAAGCTGCCACCATGGGCCTGACAGATGTGAGCCTGCCACAGGCATAGGCTTGGGGGAGTCTAGCAGGCTCCCACCCAAGTACCGGATGGATGAGACTATCAATCTAGGAGCTGACTGATGACAACCAATTCTAGAATGCTGTCCTTCTAGATCTCCGTGTGGACACCGGAAGTCTACCGGTTTGTGAGGATGGAGAGGCTGTCCTGGGACCTTGCCCTCCTCTTCCTGTCACTTCTGGTCCCTGTGCTAGGGCAGGGACCATGGCAACCTAAGGTGGGGACAGCTGGCTCCCTGCTCACAGGAGACCTAAGGAAACCTTGGCCTGCCCTGGGCCTCCTGCTTCAGGGCCCCAGCCTCACCTCCTGCTGCTGAGGGGCCCTTGGAGCCAAGGGGACGCCAACAGCTCCCAGGCCACAGTCTCCTGCAAGGGCACATTTCACACGGCTAAGACCCAGATCAGATCTCAGACGACTCCTAGGGTCTGAGAGGATCTGTGAAGTCCATCCACCTTGCAGGCATTTGTAGGGGTGTGGACAGAGCCAGGCTGCGGGCCCGGAGGTGGACCCATGAGTCCTCTCCTAGCCCCCATGGATCTAGGGGTGAGAATGAACACGGGGCTGGAGGGGGCCCCAGCGGACATGGTCACGGTCTTCACTTGCTCCAAAACTGGGCTGGGGAGGGCTGCAGGCTGCGCCCCTGGAGGCCTCTGGGATCCCAGCTCAAGCGCTCGCGCTCCTCTTCTGCAGGGGCCCAGGCTGCGATGCACCGGGGCAGGGTGAGGGGGTGGGGACAGCTGCGCGGCAGGGGCAGGGGGGGAGGGGGTGGCTGCACGTGGGCCAGGGCTCAGGCGCCCCGGGGCCGCAGAAGAGGAAATGGCGGGCAGGATGGCCCCCTCCACAGGGAGACACTCGGGTCTAGACGGCTTGGCAAAGCCGGCCGGACTGAGTCACATGCGTCTGGAGCTGGAGACGCAGGCGCCAGGACTGGAACACGAACGTGCCCACTGCAGAGGGCCAGGCGGGGGAGGGGGCGCTCAACCTTGGCTTCCCAGTGCCCTGCCCCCAGCTAAGCACCCAGCCTCTGATCCCTGCCTGAGCCCCCCCCCCCGCCCCCCACCATGCCCATCTGGTGGCGCAGAGGTTAGCTTCCGCACGGAGTCGAGCAGGGCCCGCGTTATCGGTAGGAACCAACTGAATTTCAGAGGGGGAAGGGAGACGGGCGAGTGGCTCCCGCGTGCCCTCATCGTAATCACGGCCCTCCTCCCTCAACCCAGCAACGACAGCCACCGGGGACCTTTTTGCCCCAAAGCCACCCTGGCTGCACTCCCCCCAGCCCAGGCCCACCTTCTACAGACACTCGGCAGCTGAAAAGCAGTGGCACCTTACTCTCCACCACCCCATCCCCAGCCACCATCGTCCTGCTTGGGGTCCCGTGCCCCCTTCCCTCCTTCTCCTGCCTCCATCTCTCGGTCTCTCTCGCCCTCCCCACCCCCTCCCTCCCTCACTCAGGAACACCGGGGCTCTGGATGGGCTGATGTATTCAGGGCTCACAAAAGCATCTGCAGAAAAAGTTGTTTAATTGGGACCAGATCCTCTGAGGTTTTAATGGCATTACAGCCAGACGGGTCTTCTCTAGGGAAGAAACTGCTGGCAACAGGAAGAGAGCACAGAAAGTTTGGCTCTTTTCTTCTCAAAGCTTGAAGGGGGGAAAGGCCCGTGTACCCTTATTTATATACTAGAGATGCCTGAGGACGCACGCTGACAGTCCCTCCCACAGATTCCCACGGAGAGAGCCCAGCACCCACGTGCCTCTGCACCTGCGCGCAGGCACTCAGGGACACCCGGCTTTCCGTGTGACTTGGACACGACGATGAAGGCTCAAGAACAGGCCTGCTCCCTTGTTCTGGTGGTCACCCCAAGGGCGTGTCTTTGGCTGCAGAGCCACTGTTCTGCCGTGGCTCCTGGCAGAAGGCCTGGTACGCAGTAGGGGCCTGAGGCACGTATCAAATGACGGATAGTGGGAGGGCAGGACTAGCCGCCCGGACCTTGGCCCCAAGCTTTGCATTCATACACGGAGCTACCTTCTGGACATCACCACTTGGCTGTCTAACCACCACCCTCACACCTGACAGGTCGGGAGGAGGACTCCTGAGCTTCTGCCCCAGGCTCACTCCGCCCTCAGCATTCCGACTCTCCCCACTTCCCTCACCTGCAGCCTCCACCCTGCACCGGCCACCCTCACCTCTTCCCTACGGGGTGCAGCTGCCTCCACGCTGGCTCCTATCTCCTCGCTCGTGGCCCCAACAAGTCAGTGTTCCCCTGCAGCCTGTGAAATCCTTTGACAATGTAAGTCAGATCACGTGAGTCCCCTGCTCAGAAGCCCACCGTGGCTCCCCGTTTCCTTCAAGGTTACAGGCAAAATCAGCCTGCCCCCCACAGAACGCCCTAGGAAGCTAGCCCTGCCGCCCTCCCCCAGCCTCTCCCTCACCCAGCCTGCTGCCCCACACTGGCCTACTTGCTGATTCCCCCGCTCTGTTCGGCCTCCCAGCCTCGTGCTGGCCATCCTGCCCTTGTGAAGGGCAGGCGGAGCTCCAGGGAAGAGTCCCCCCAAATGTTACTTCCTCACGGTCCTCATCTGAACCCCCATCGAAAGTACCCCTCCCTCTAGTCACCATGGCCGTCTCTTTCCTTCTGATGGGGTCCCTGTGCTCCCCCCACACACACACAGCCAGCTCAGGGAGCGCAGGACAGCTGGCCGTGTGCCTCCCCACCCAGTGCCCCGGCATGGCGCCTGGCCCACAGCAAGAGCTCGGGAACGTTCCCTGAGCAAAGAATCCATTTTCCAAGCCTCTCTTGATGGGAGGAGAGCTCTCAGCTATGCAGTTCTAAGGAGGCTTGAGGGATGAGGACTGTTGCTTTGGCATCCTCCTGGCTCCCAATCAGAGCCCCCAACTTGTGCGGGTACGTGTGCACATGGGTATGCCTGAGTGTGTGGACAGTGGGCCACGTGCAAGGGCAGGGCAGGAGAACAAGAACCGGGAGTGTCTGTTCCTTGCCCTTAGAATCCTAGGATTGTGCAGCCGGAAGCAACCTCAGTCATCTAATGTGACTCCAGGCCCCTTCCAGCTCTCAGATTCTAGAACTCTGTAAGGAGTGCACACCCACTACATTAAGATGGAGAGACCGAGGCCCTGAGCAGGGAGACTTGTTCCCGACATCACATGGCCAGTCTGTCCAGGGCAGAGCTGTGAGCCCAAAACTCTTTCCAGCAACCCCCAGGCTGTATCCCTGGTTCCTGGAAAATCCCGACGCCCCTCCCGCCCCGCGCTCCAGACAGTAGGCTCAGGGTTAGTGTTGGCCGGGGGCCCTGCCTGTCCCAGCCCAAGTCCACGAGTGAGCTCTGTGTGTAGGAGGGGTGGGTGTGGGAGGGTACCTCAAGGTCTGCTGAGCCCCCCACCCCTGCAGGCTGGCTCTGCTCTCTGGGGGTCTCCTCAAGGTCCCCATGATGTCCAGGTACTGCGAGACTGGACAGAGCAGGTAGCCAGGTGGCCACTGGGTCCCCACAGGAGAAGGACAGGGCCCAGGCCTCGCCCCTTCCCGCCTAGGTGGGTAGAAGCGGGGTCCCTCCCTCCTCCAGACTGCTGTGCCAGAGAAACCTGGGAGCAAGCTTCCTCCCACCCCCAGCCCGGCTAATGGGAACCAGATGGCAGGATGTTTAGTCAGCGCCTGGGGAGCGGCATGAACAGGGGAAATGGGTTGGGGGCCAGGATTCCAGAATCCATCCCCAGGCAGGGGGGGGGCGGTCAGAGCAAGGGCTCCGACCACAGTCCCACTCCAGGGGCCCACCTCAGGAAGGGTCCTTACCCCTCCTCAGACAATGCCTTGACTTGGGCAAGCCCTAACCCCCTTGCTTCCTTCTCTGTCCTGGGGAGGCTGGGAGCGCTCAGTCTTCCGGGTTCCCCGGGCAAACTTCTCGTAGTCTCCCCGGCACATCTCTGGCCTCCCTTGCCTAAGTCCTCCCCCTCCCAGAGCTTCAGCAGTCCTCCAGCCCAGGACATCCTGTGTCACCCAGGGCCACAGAGGCACACCAGTGGCTTCATCCTTGGCTCCCAAAGTACTTGCTTCATGCTCACTCCACAGACAGTCTCTGTCTCTGGCCTGTGTGTGGCGCAGCTCCACATTCAGGCCATAAACCAGAGCCCTGGATGGGACAAGGGAGAGGGTGCCAATGGACCCTGTGTGGCTCTTACAAGACTGTCAGCTGGCATGGGGGCTCCCTGAAGGCAGCAACCCCCCTGTCCCCACTGCACCCTGCTCACAGACCCATGTATGCAAATGTCGAGGAGCCCAGTGAAGACCCTCTTGCTGGGGACTCCCCGCCCTAACCTCCCACAACCCCCTCCTGCATCTCACACACTCCCCTGTGGCCCTGGACAGAGACCTTGAACCCCAGATGGTGGTGGGAAGCTCCTTCCAGATGGCCCTTCCTGGCCCTGCTCCCCCCTCCCTGCACCCTCCCCCAGCTTCCCTCTCTCCCCTCCACCCAAGCCTTGCCCACAATTAACTCATTTTTTCAGATCGCTTCCAAACATAAGTCAACGCTGGACAGAGCTGTAGGAAAAGCTTCCTCAAAGCTGGCCCCAAAGAGCCATGTGGTGAGACGGGGCCTCTTTGCCAGCCCCCCACCCCCCGCCCATCCGCCCGCCCTCGGCTCCCACAGCAGGGCCTGGGGCTGGGGCCCTCCGAGGGTTGGCCCAGAGGCCTGTGGCCAGACACCTCCTTCTTTGCCTCTTGCTCCTTCCCTCAGGCCCGGCTTCCTTTCCACCTTTGCCCCATCCTGGCCCGCAGGTGCCCCTCTGACCAAGAGGACGTGCCCGAGGCAAGGGGGCATCTTGGGACTGCCTGATGACAGTGGTCACACGGGGACCCAGCAGCCCCTGGTTCACACACAGTTTAGTGTGGGGGTGGGGTGCAGCTGGGGAGGCTGCAGATGTGTAACTCCACCCCCCTCCGCTTTTTCCAGAGGAGAAAATGGAGGTCTGGAGCAAAGGGAGCTGCCTCCAGGTAGTCTCGGGGAGCTGGTACGGGGACTAACCCGAGGTGGCCTGTGCCCAGGGGGCACTGGGGCCCCGAGAGCTGGGGTCCCTGCTTGCCACCCTAGCTCTGCCCAGCTGTGGTTTCCTCCAAAATTGGGAGGCCTCGGCACTGGCACCCATGGCAGAAGCCCACAGGCTTGGCAGGTTCCGGGCAGCCCTGGCACCTGCCCTCTATCCCGAGGGCCCAGAAAGCCCTGAGGCCTGCCGCTTGCAAGGCCCAGCCCCTCTCCTTTCCCAGCCACGGACGTAGGACCTGGCAGCCTGGGGTGGGCGGCTTGCCCCGGGGTGGGCCTCGCAGGTCCACTGTATATAGAGACAGAAACCCCATTCATGGGGGCCACTGGGCCTGGTCCAGTGGAGAATAAATGCAGGCCTTACAGCAACAGACCAAGAGCACTCGAGTCCAAGAAAAAAATCAATCTCTCTTTCTCTTCAGGTGGGAGAAGGGGATGTTGGGGGAGGTTGGAGGCAAGGCCTAGGGAGGTGTTTGTTTTGGGGGAGCCTTCCTGGGGGGAGGGCTGGGGCAGGTGGGGGAGGCTCCTAGGGCTGCAGCCAGGGCCCGGAGCTTGCGGTGCCCCACCCTGCTGCGGCTGCCGCTTCCACCCCCTCCCAGCTAGTCATCCCCTCTGCCGGCCCAGCAGGCCCGTGCAGCCCAAGCGAGGTGGCCATGAAGAGCATGATGCTCCCAGTCCTGGCTCTCTGGGTGGGGAGTGGCCCTGGAGGTGCCCTGACCAAGCAGGGGCCGAGCCTGAGAGAGCCCACGGCCACACCAACCCCCGTGGGCACGCTGACCCTGCAGCCATTGCCGCCCAGCGGGCCTGGGCCCCCCAGTGGTGAGTAGGTGGCACCAGCAGGAAAAGGCTGGTAGTAGGGGAACACTCGACCTTGTTATTAGAATCTTCCCCCCACTCTGCCCCAGGGGCAGGAGCGGAAGGAGAGAAGGCTGCTCACCCCAAGGCTGCCCACCCAGTGCTCACCTTGGGTGCTTCCAAGGGGTTTAGGAGGGACCCATGGGCCTCAGGGAACCCTCTCAGGAGGGCAAGGGGGGATGGCGGAGCCTGGGAGGCCTGGTGCCCATAGCCCAGAGCGAGGGCAGGGGAGGAAAGGAAGCCCCCCTAGGAGGGACCACTATAGCTGGGGCTGGAGTAATGGATCCAGGTTTGCTGGGTGGGGAGCCTGCTGCCCTAAGACCTACTGAGGAGACCGGGAGACATGTGGGAGGCTGAAAGTGGGGGGACCCAGGGCGTGGGAGGGGTGGCACAAGCGGCCCCAGGAGACCAGCTATGGTGTGACCTTCATGCTTGGTTGCCCCACCCCGAGGCCCAGGGCTGGGATGAGAGGAGCTGGTGGGTGGGCCCAGGACCTGCAAGGGATGCCCATGGTCAGGGCTCGTTAAGGTGGGGCTGCCATGTGCTAGAGGGGAGGCAGGCAGGGTCACCCAGCCCAGGGGCCACTGGCCTGCTTATATGACACTGAGCGGCACTCTGCTCTCTCTCTGGTGCTTGTGGTCCTCCACTCTGAGGCCATGAAAATCCTCCACTCTGGGGCGTGAGACACTCGATGGCCTCGGGGGTCTGTGACAGAAGGCTGAGAGCTCCTGAGGGTAGGAGAGAGAAGAAGTGAGGCCTGGGCAGAGAGAGGAGGAAGGGGGGAGGGCAACCTGTGACTGATTCCCCCTTAGGACAGAAGTGCAGCCTCTCAGCCAGGCGGGGGGCCCAGCCACCCCAGCCCATATTGTCTCCTTCTGCAGGTCAGGTGCGAGCCACCTTCGGGAACGGCGGCCTGGACAGACCTGAGGATGGGCACCTGGACTGACCACAAGTGCAGCCCACCTCCAAGGAAGGAGCCCAGGAGGCCCCCACCCAGCCCCCAGCCCCCAGCCCGCAGCCGGAAGGCCCCCTCCAGGCAAGGGCTGGCTCAGAGGAAGGGCTAGAGTCACAGCAAGGGGCCCAGCAGCCAGCAGGCCCAGCCTCGGGCCCTAGCCAAAATGGGGGCTGAAGCAAGGCCCCAGACCACCAAGCTCAGCCCCTTGCAGGCCAGCAGGGGTCCCCAAGCCCAAGACGGAGCAGTGGCCACCAAAGAGGGCCAAGGCAGGAAGATAGGAGGTCGGAGAGCCAGGAGAAAGGGCCCAAAGCCCAGGAGACCTCCCAAAGGTGAGAACTGGCCAGGACAGGAAGCCCCCACGTAGAGCCTGCAGGGGCTGTGCCTGAATCTCAAGGGGCTGAGGCTTGGTCGAGTCTTCACCAATCATACTGGCATCACCAGCCCCTCGGGCCCCGCCCCATTCTCAGTGTGCCCAAGCTGAGTAGCCAGCCCTGTGTGCAGACAGGAGAGGAACCTTTCAAAGGCAGGTCCTCTTCCCCAGCCTCAGGGCCCCCATTTGGGCTGTTGTCCTTCGTGCTGTGCTCCAGTTTGGCTGGTCAATCTGCTGGCAGGTCCGGGGGGGCCCGGGCAAGCTCCAGCCCCTCGGCAGGCCTCTGTTGCTGGGGGCCGTGGCTGTTGTCCTCCAGGGGCCTTCCACCAACCCGGCTCAGGGGGCCGGCATCAAAAGAAGGGTCATAGCCAAGGCCAAGGTGGCAGCAGCACCAAGGAGACCACAGGCCGTGGGCGGAAAAAGCCTAGAAGCGGGCAAGGGCACGGACATAGGTTTACAGACCTGGGCACCACAGAACAGGCCATGCCCTCCCTACCAGCCTCCTGCCTCCTGACCCAGGTGGCCATCGCCTGCAGCAATGTCAAGATGAAACACATCGCTGCCCTGACTGACCCTGGCCTAGCCACGCTCTACCTGGCAGGTAGGTGACCCCCTCCCCCATACTCATCCCTGTGGCAGGAGTGAGAGGGCTTCACACCTGGGCTTCCCTTCTAGAGGGTCCTCAGCCACTGTGGCTGCTGCATCGCTGGACCTGGAAATGGCCCCCCTCCCTGTGGGTCCTGGTTGGCAGTGAGAAGGTGCCCCGACTTGGGACAGTCAGAAGAGCCAGCTCCAGGGGCGCCTGGGTGGCTCAGTCAGTGAAGCGTCTGCCTTCGGCTCAGGTCATGATCCCAGGGTCCTGGGATCGAGCCCCGCATCGGGCTCCCTGCTCAGCGGGGAGTCTGCTTCTCCCTCTCCCTCTGCCCCCACCTCTGTTTGTGCTCTCTCTCTCTCTCTCTCTCTCTCTGTCTGTCTCAAATGAAAAAAAAAAAAAAAAAAAAGGAGCGCCAGGTCCTCCAGCCCATGTTGGGGAGGCCCTGGCAGAGGGGAGGGGGACAAGGGAGCGTGGAATGCAGCCCCCCTGTGTCTGCACAGAGAATGAAATCGCCAAGCTCCCAGCACACACGTTCCGGGGGCGGCCCAGCACACACACTGCAGGTCCAATCTGCAGTGGTTGGACCTGAGCAAGAACAAGCTGGTTGCTTGAGGCGTGCACCCCTATGCCTTCAAGCTGTGCAGCAGCCCTTCCACTCGTGCAACCAGGGGGTCTAGGCTGGCAGGTGTGAGATGGCTCCAGGCATCTGTTGCTTCTCTCCCGGGGGATAAGGCCTGGAGGGGCTGCTGAGGGGAGTACCCAGCCCGGTGGGCCTCAGTGGTTTGAGATGACACGGTCCACAGATCCTCGGGCCCCACAAGGGAGCGTCGCTTCTGGGAGAAACTGAGTAGGGGTTCTCAAAACCCTCACCGGGGGCGCCTGGGTGGCTCAGTCGTTAAGCGTCTGCCTTCGGCTCAGGTCATGATCCCAGGGTCCTGGGATCGAGCCCCGCATTGGGCTCCCTGCTTGGCGGGAAGCCTGCTTCTTTCTCTCCCACTTACGCTGCTTGTGTTCTCTCTCTGTCAAATAAATAAATAAAATCTTTAAAAAAAACAAAAACAAAAACAAAAACAAAAAACCCCTCACCGACCTGGTCCAAGCGGGAACTGGGAAGCCACGATGCCACCAGATAGGTGTCCCCTGGGCAGGACCAGCCCAAAGCCACGCCCAGAGAGCCTAGCCTGGCTGGTGGCACCCCAGTCCCCATCCCCCACTTCTCCCCCCCGCAACGCCACCCCCAGAATCGGATGCGGCTGAAGCAGTTGAACCTGGATGGGAACTCGCTACCCACAGTGCCAGCCTTGCCCGCCTCCCTGCAAGAGCTCAAGCTGAACGACAACCTCCTGCAGGGCCTGCAGCGCAGCAGCTTCCAGGGTGTGGGCAGGCCCTGGGGTCAGGGGCCGAGGGGGTCTGGGAAGGAGGGGAGGCCAAGGGACAGTGCGCAGGTGACGGCGGGGGCGGGGCGGGGGGGGATCTGCCCTGGGGTAGCCTGGCTGGAGGGCAGAGGAGGGAGCAGCCGTCTGGGAAAGTGGCCCTGGCCTCTAGGGGCAGGGAGTGTGTGGCGCTACAGCACGCAGCTCCCAGGGGGCCTCCAGAGCTCTGCAGTGGGATCACGTGCCCACCTGCCCTGCAGGGCTCAACCGGCTGCTGACGCTGGAGGCCGAAGGGAACCACCTGCACGATGGCGACATCTCCCCCTGGCCTTCCAGCCCCTGCGCAGCCTGCTCTACCTGAGGCTGGATGGAAACTGTCTGCGGACCATCCTCCCCGCCCCCCCCCCGCCCCCGCTGCCACCCCACCTGCCAGCCTCCCTGCAGGTGAGCCCCAAGGCCAGGGGAGGCCGTGTTGCAGGCAAAAGGCACAGCTGCCCAGGAAGGGAGCTTTAAAGATAACCCCGCAAAGCCTCAGGGCCAAAGGGCCTCTCCCCTGACTGACCTAACCTCCCGGAGGCCCAGAGTTTAGGCTTTGGGGACTGTCTTGGACCTCCTGGGTGTTCCTGAACAAGGCTCAGGCCCTCCCTGCGCCACATGGCCCCCTTGCTTGACGGTGCTCTTTAGCGCTGTGTCTTGTGGGGCAGGTGTTGCTGGGACCCTCTGCAAGATGGCCCACGGCCCCGAGAGCAGCAGAGATGGGGACACCTGGGTCTCACAGATGGGGCCAGGTACAGAGGGATAGGGAGCCAGGCCAGGCAGGTGGGCCCCTCACCCTCACCCTCAGGCCTGGCCCTAGGAGCTGCACCTGGGCGCCAATGTCATCGAGGAGTTGACCGAGGGCGTGCTGAACTGCGGCCACAGCAACAACCGGCTCCAGGACGACCGGCTGGCCCCCCACACTCGGACTGACGTCCCGTGAGGGCTGCCACCCGCCCCGGCACTGCCCGAGCTTTACCCCGACAGGCACACGGAGGCCAGAGAGGGCGGAATCACCCAGAGGAACCCAGAGAGTAAGGAGGAGGGGTGGCTCTGTTGCTTGGGCCTGGTCTCAGGTGGGTCATCGGCCTCCATGCGCAGGGCTCAGGGTGACCTGGGCCCTGAGCCGCCCACCTACTCCTCCAAGATTTCCCTGTCCCTCCCACCCAGCAAAATCCCCAAAGCCACAGAAACCCCATCCTCTGCCCATGCCTGGATTCGCCCTGTAGGCACCCGGCCAGCTCTCTGGGACAGCGCGGGCGCTGAGACCTGGTCAGCTGCTGAGTGTAGCTAAGGGGTGATGGGCGGGAAGGGGCACGGAAGAGAAAAGCATACGAGTTTCCTGGGGTGTGCCAGACACGTACCACAAACTGGGGAGCTGAAGACCACAGAGATTTCTACTCCCACAGCTCTGGAGGCCGGAAGTCTAACATCCAAGTGTCGGCAGGGGGACAATCCTTCCTCGCCTCTTCCAGCTGCTGTTGGCCCCAGGTATTCCTCGGCTCGTGGCCACATCACTCTGGCCTCTGCCTCTGTTGTCGCATGGCCTTCTCCTCTGTGTCTCTGAGTCTGTCCCCTTCTGTCTCTTATAAGGACACTTGTCGTTGAACTTAGGGCCCTCCCTAATCCAGGATGAGCTCATCTCGAGATCCTTCACTTACATCGGCAAAGACCCTTTTGCCAAATACGATCACGTTCACAGGTTCTGGGCAGACATATGTTTGGGGGCCACTATTCACCCCACTCCAGGAAGGGTCCAGGATGGGTCCCTAGGATCTGGTTTGGATAGCTGGGAGGAGGCACCAACAGGAGGGATCCAGGAGGAGAGCCGGCTCTCATCAGCCCTGCCTATGGAGTTAGGATGTGGTCCGGGAAGCAGCGGGAGGGCTGGGGAGTACAATCCATGGGGTCTGGCGACCACCATGGCAGGGCAGGGGGGTGGTAGGCAGGGGTCAACAGGCACTCTGACCCGACATTCCAGGGACCAGAGCCTCCCACCCTGCACCCTCATGTTCCAGGAAAAAGTTACCAGGACGTTTGGGTTTAATTATTCTTTTTTCCTCTCCCCCTCTTGCCAAGGGGGCAAAGCAAAGCAGACAGCAGCCTAGGGCGGGGCCACCCAGCCGCTGTTCCTCTCCTCCACTCCCACCGCGGGGGCCTGGGCAGGGGGGTGGCGGCCAGTCAAGCCCTGCTGGCGCCGCCCAGCTTTTCTCCAGGCCGGTGGAAGGGGAGGCGGCTGCTGGCAAAGCAAGCTCAGGGGGCACTGGAGCCCTAACCCCCGTGGGCTGAGGGCAGCATGGGCCCCAAGGCCAAAGGGCTGACCCCACGCACAGGGGCTGGGGGTATCACTGAGGAAAGGGACTTTCCCTGCTCCAGCCCATGCTAGAAGCATCCCCACCCACTGTTTCTGCCTTTCCCCTTGCCCGGCCCTGGTCCTGACCCACGGCCCGCCACGCAGTGAGTGACCCGGGCTGACGGCCACCCAAGCTCCACCACCCGCCTCCCTGATCCCTCCGGGTCCCCAGCCCTGAGCCCTGGGAGCCTTAGTGTTCTTTCCCTCCCTATCTTTCTCCGGCTTATCAGCCCGGGTGACACAGGAAGACGACAAGAGAGCATAGGGACGAAAGGCAAGGGCCGCGAGGCCAAGGAGGAGGGCAGAGCAGAGCCAGGCTGGGGCGAGCAAGCAACCTCCAGTTGCACTTCCTTTGTCCCGTGTACGTTTGAGGAGCCCCTGAGGTGGGGGAAGGACTGGCCTCACTAGCCCTGCGGTGAACAAGGAAGGACCCCACCCAGATCCCCTCTTCCCCAGCCTCTTTAGACAGAGGAGGACGCAGAAGCCAGACAGGGGCCTGGCCTGACTCACGGTCAGGCCGCAGCTGGCCTCCTCGCCCTTCCCAACTGCCGGGAGCTCTGGCGGCCACCGCCGTCAGGGAGCCAATCCCCCACTCCCTTCTTGGGTGTGCACCAGGCACCTCGATTTGGGGCTGCAGCCGTGGCTCTGGTTCCTGCCGGGCTCCACTCGCTCACTCCATGCCCGTTCATCCGCCCTGCAGGAAGCTGGAGACCCCTGACCTATCCCACAACCGGCTGGTGCACGTGCCCTCCTTCTTGCCACAGGGCCTTCGGCGCCTGACGCTGCACCACAACCGCATCGGGCGCATCCCTAGCTACGTGTTTGCACACACGAAGCCAGGCCTGGAGCTCCTGCACCTGTCGCACAACAGCCCGCACACCGACGGCAGCCATGGTGTGTCCTTCCTAGGCCTTCCCACCTCCCTGGCTGAGCTGCTGCTGGATCACAACCAGCTGCAGGCCATCCCACGTGGCCTCCTGTGCCTCAGGGGGCTGCAGGTGCTGCGTCTGAGCCACAACGAGATCAGGTAGGGCCCTGCGCCTACACCCATCGTGCTGTCCCGGCACCCCGCACTGCCAGCCAGGGGAGAAAGGGGCAGCTGAGGCCAGGTGGCCCTGCCTGGCAGGTGGGCCTATGGGAGGAATACTTCACTGTCCCCATCTATCCATCTTGGTTGCCATGACAGGAGGCTCTGCCTGGTCCAGTGCTTGGCGGGTCCAGGGCAGCCAAGGTGGAGGGCTACATCTGGGCAGGGGCGGGCAAGGGGGAGGTGAGAGGGCCCTGGCCCAGAGCAGCAAGGGCTGAGCCTCAGGTGGGGACGTGGCAGGTGGTGGCAGTGACCTGCCTGACCCGCTGCCCTGGGTCCGGTGGCCGTGACTCGGTCGTACTGCCCCTCACTATAGGGCCCTCTGTTTCTCTCCTCTTGTATGATACCTGCCTCCCCTTTCTGGGGCCTTCTCTCTTCTGCTTGACCCTGCCATCCCCACCCTAGAGACGTGTGCCCCTGAATTCCATCTGTGACACCCGAGTGGCTCAAGACTCCAATCTCATCTCCACACACCTGGAGAACAACCTTATTGACCGGCACCGCATCCCGCCCACCACCTTCTCCTGCATCCAGGTCTACTGCAGTGTGGTCCTCCTGCCTCCGCAGGGGGAGGGGATGGCGGAGGGCTCCTAGGAGCCCCCTGCTCCTTTAGGACTGGGGGGGGGGGGTGGGCCTAGCTCCACTTGATCTTTGCACTACTAGGAGAAAGATCTAGAAGACCCGGCTGCTTCAGGATGCTCCCCCTTCCCATTGGCTACTGAGGCCCCTTCACTTAGTAAATGGCCCAGCAGGGTGCAGCGCTGGTTTGGACTTGAGCATAATAAATGCATTTCATTCAAGCCCAGGAGCCTCCACCAACCTCCCTCTCTCCCTCCTGGATTTAAGCTGCTTTTGCATGCTGGTGCTCTGTTGTGCACAGAGGCCCCAGGGCCTGCATCCTCGACACCACTTCATTAGCAGGCAGTTACGAGGGCCTGGTTCCAGAAGCTTCTCCAAGAGCCTCCCCACCCTTACCTGCCCTGGCCAGGGTACTGAAGTCACCCTTCACAAGGATGTGGCAACTCAGCAGCTCAGACAGCGTCAGTACCCCTCTTCCAGGAAGCATCCCTGTCCCGGGTATGGACCCACAGAGATGGGCTCTGCTGGCAGAGCAGGCTGATGTGGGGGCCCCTGGTGCCTGCCCTTTGTCCTAAAGCCCCTCACACTGACACCTGTACCAAGGCCAGGGATGCCTTGCCTCTCTCTCTCTGCCCCTAATCCAGGTCCCAGGGCCCTTACCCTGGTTCCCCCCATCCCTGGTGCGTACACATCCCCGGTCCAGCCTGTGGGTCACCAGGGCCCCACCGAAGGACCTTAGGGGCAGGGGCGGGCATGCAGTGAGGCGGGACCCGAGTGTACCTTTGTGAGACCTGGTGCCAGGGAAGGGTGGGGAGTGCTTGGTCTGTGGGAGGCCAGGCCTGGCCCTGGGAACCCACTGGTGACTGCCCCCTGGCCAGAGTTGCAGCCTGCCTGCCTGCCTGGTGGGGGAGGCAGACGCGGACGCCAGCAAGCTGTGAGAGCTCAGCCCTGCCAAGCCCTGAGGACAGGAGAGGTCAGCTGCGCTGGGGGGGGGGGAGGAACACAGGGTCTGCAGAGCCCCCTGAAGTCCCTAGGGCAGTTATACCCTGCTTTTGGGAGGGGACCACTGGGAACAGGGTAGGGTCACCAGGTCACAGCCTTGACAGCTCCTGATGCCATCTCACCCGATGCTGGGAAGGCCGAGGGATGGGGGGACCCCAACCAGCAGAGACCGCAGTTGACCCAGCCCCTGCCCCGAGGGGAGTGGGAGGCTCCTGGTGGTATGGGGGCCAGAGAGACAGCTAAGTGACAGGCATCAAGGATGTGGCAGGAGCAGGACTGGCCCCAGCTTTCAGTACTGCCCGGATGTGGGTGGAGTGAAGGAAAAAGTCACCAAGTGCCTACTGCGGAGACCTTGCCCGGCCACCACCACTGGCTGGGGTCTGGGCCTGGGAAATGCAAGGCTCACGTGGGCCCCGTTCTATAGCCGGCCCCCCACCCCCACCCGTCACCCCCACTCCACCCCTGAATTCTCAGCAGAGAAAGGGCCAGAGTCAGGCAGGGGGCGGGGAGAGGCCTGGGAAGCTTGGGGAGTGTTTGCTTTGGACTGGTCCTTGCATTCCTTCTTCTCCAGGGCCCAGGCCCACAGATAGGGCACTTCCTGTTTAGGCTGGGTCAGAGGTCAGCAGCCCTTGAGGCGCTGGCCCCCGGTGGGAGGGAGGGCTTGCTGCGTTCCCAGCTCTCGTGACCCCTCCCCCTCAGCCGGCTACCCTGGCCTGGCCCCTGCTCTCCTGCTATGGTCAGTCCCCAGTCCCCTCCTTCTCCGCAGTCACAGGGCTCAGGCCCTAGGAGGCACAGGAAGTTCAGGCTAGGTGAACCAGCCTCCCCTGCTGGCCTCTCCTCCCTGCTGTTCCTACCCCTCCTGAGCACGTGAGGCCGGAGGGCCTGGGAGGACAAGGGCCACATCCCAGGGCCCACTGCTTGTCAGGACAACCTGGGCTTGAGGAGGGCAGGGGCAGCCCACAGGCGGTTACTGGGGTAACTTCCACTTCAGACCGGAAGCTACTTGGCCCTTGGGGGTGCTGTCAGGCAGGCTGAACCCAGGCCTGGAAGCCAACCCTTAATGATCTGCCTGAGCAGAGCTGGGCCCAAGGTGGCACAGAGGCAGCCAAGCCCCTGGTGGGTGTCTGCCACTAGGCTCCCCAGAAACCGACCAGGACTAGGAGGCAAGGATTAGCGCGCAGGAAGTTTACTGGGAGGCCCTCGGGGCCACCACCTCAGGGAGGGGAGGATAGAAACCGGAGCAGCCCAGGGAGAAGCCGGCCTGCGACCGAGGGTGGCCCAGCCAAGCCCCACAGGTGCTCTGGAGCTGAGCCGGTCCTGAGTGCGGGCAAGGGGACCGGACCTCTGTGTAGCCCATCGTCATTACACGGGGCTGCCCTGCGAAGAGGACAATTCTCTCGTGAGGGCAGGGGCTGCCAGCCGCTAGAGGCCAGGGGCTTCAGTCCTAGAGGGGAGAGGGCCCAGGAGGCCCCCCCCCTCACCCCCACCCCCACCCCCGTCGCCCTGGAGCCGCCCCTTCTTCACCCACGTCCCTGGCCCCATATCTCCTGCTCACCGGTGCCGCCATGGAGGCGGTTACTGCACTTCTCTTCAGTAACCCCGAAGCGCTGGGCATCGGAGGGGTGACTACAGTCAGGTGGCAGGAAGGGAGGCACTCATCAGCCCTCGGACTGAGACAGGGGTACTGAGGTGGTGGGGGCGGGGGGAGAGACTGAGGGTAAGGACAGTGGGGACCAGGAAGGGGACCCATAAGGCAACAAGTGCAGTGGTGGAGAGTGGGGACAGGGAGCAGAGGTGTACCCCTTGGGGCTGGACGGATGTCTCCTTCCCAGGACCTCGGTGGAGCCTGGTATCTCTGCCCACCCCTCCCAGCCACAGTCCCGGCGTCCTGCCCATCAGCTTCCAAATTCTTCTCCAAGCTGCCTACCCCTTTCTATCCCCAGCACCCCCACGTGAGGGCCAGCCTCCCGCTCCTTCGCCAGGCTCCCTGCCTGCTTTCTGCACATCTGGCGCCAAGCCTTCCTCCTGCCTCGTACCCCACGTGGTGGCAAGCTTGGTTTAAGCCCCCCACATCCGGGAGAAACGGGCTCAGGAAAGAGCAAAGGCTATGTCTAGCATGGTGTGCCCCACGCAGGGCCACCCCAAGAGACACGGGCTGCCCGGCCCCCTCCCCTGTGCCTGCCCTCACCCCCTGCCCCCACCAGGGCCTCCTAGCCCTGCAGGCAGCGAGAAGATGCAGCCACTGCTCTGGGGAGGGGGGGGTGGGGGGAGCCTGGCGTCCCCCCGGGGGGAAGACCATGGCTGTCCCGGGGTGCCTCATGGCCTCCCTGTATCTCACCGGCTTCACGGGCAGCCCACAGACGCCTCCCTGTGGCACAGCCCCCTGTCCACCTTCCCTCCTCTAGCCACACCCCAGACCATGCCTCTCTAAAGATAGCTAGACACAGGCCCAGCCTCCGTGGAGACCCCTTCGGGCCCTGAAATTACAGCCCTGGCGGCCTGGGGCAGAGAGCCGCTGTGTGATTATGTCCTCAGGGGAAGGTCAAAAAAAGCTCTGGCAGAAAGAGTGCCAGCTTCCACCGGCCACACCTCGGCTATCGGCGCTGGGAAGCTTCCAGATGGCGGAGCCTCGGCCCTCTGCAGCGGCTCAGCTCCCTCTTGGGTCTGTTCAATGTGAGCCTCGTGGGCAATGGTGCCCAGCCCCCTGCACCCAGTTAGGTATGCTACCTCAGGGCTCCCGAATGTTAGGACTGTAGCCTCCAGCGACACTCCAGGTGGGAGGGGCTGTCCGCTGGTGACTTTGGGCCTGGCTCCCCCACTGTCGCTGCCCCACCACTGAGGGTGTGGAGTTTGGGAGTGGATGAAGCCAGCAGGCTGTGAGTGAGGCCCACATGCGAGGCCGTGAACTTGGAGATGCTGGCTTGGCTTCAGGGGCCGCAGTGCCCAGGAGCCTCGAGGACCCTCTCGGAGATCTCGGCTGAGTTCTGGGTGGGGTCGCTTGCTCAAGAAGTGACCTCCATGTGTGTATGTGCTGCGACCCTGCTGGGTACCTGTCCTGGAGACGGGGGGCGGGGGGGTGCATAAGGGGGCTCCCTGGGGTGAGAGCACTTGCTTTGGGCTGGCTTTGCAAGAGCCCTGTGTGAGCACTCCAGGGAAGGGCTGGAAGGCAGCCCAGGGGGCCACTGGAGAGCCACCTCCCCCCGGGAAGCCTTCTGTGCTAGTACCTAGGCCTGGCTGCTTTCCTCTGCAGCGCTCATCACACTTGCTCACCATCATGCTGCTCCAAGCACATCCTGGCTTCTGACCCAGTAGCACGTGTGCTCAGGGGGGCAGAGAACAGTGAGACTGACTGACTGACTCGGTGCCCAGGAAAGGGACAGAGAGACAGATGGGAGATCTAAGGAAGGGGCGAGGAGCCAGGAAGAACAGGCAGGGGGAGCGACGTGTAGAGGCAGAGAGGAATGAGCAGGGGCCTAGGCAGACACAGCCCGGCAGGGAGGCCAGGAAGGGCCCAGGAGGCGGCTGGCAGAGGGCCCCTGGAGCTCAGGGCCATGCTGTTCTTTCCAGGCCCCAGAGGCTCATGGGACCAACAGCTGGGTGGGCTGGAGCTCTCTCAACTGCTGTCACCTCGGTAGGGGTCCCTTTCAAGCCCCTGGGCCTTGACATGCTGGGCCACCTCCCAGGCTTCCAGACTCTACCCTCCAGGGAGCCCCACCAGAGGCAGGGTTTCATGCCCAAAGGGGAGCCGTGACTCGAAGCCTACCTGCCGTGTGCCCTGCTTCTTTCCCGGGCCTCCCCCTCTCACTTTGAAGGCAGGGCACACACAGCTGTTTGGGGACAGGCTGCAGCTGACTCCAGGTCCTTCGCACACAGGCATACAGGACGGAAGTGGGTTCAGACTGCCCTGCCCCAGGGGCCCCCCACAGCTGCTTACCAGCCCTGCCTTCCCCTCCTCTCGGCTCCCTTCCCTCCTGCGCGCGCCCTTGCCTTAGCACCCTTGCCCTTGCCAGCCCTCCTGTCTCCTGACTGCTACCCCTGCCATGCTACCTCCAAGCACCTTCCCCGCACTCTAGGGCTCCAGGCTGGGTCCTGGGGGACGGGCTGGGCCGGCAAGCTGAGGGCCGGCTGCTCTGAGCAGGGATCCAGCAGTGGGGCCTAGAGCGGCAGGATCAGCCGGCGCTCTGTAGCCCTTTGGGGAAAATGTCCATGCTCGGGCTTTGGGGGCCTGCCTGTCTGGTGGTGTCCCGGAGGTCGAGGGCATGCTGGGAGAGGGCCCTCGTCCCCCATGGGCTCATGCTGGCAGAGGCCGGGCTCCGCCTCTCGCAGCCCCCCTGGCCCCCATGACTTGGCCAGCCCTGTCCAACATGTGTTCTTGTGGAGCTAAGACAGCTGTGCATGGGCCTCCTCCAGAGCCTGGGGGCCTCAGGAAACGCCTGCTCCTTCCTTCCGGCCTTGCCCTCCATGCCTGCCCTCCCCTGCCTCCTGCTGCCAGAGGGCAGGGGGCCACAAGAACAGGCTGTTCCCAGCTGGGGTTCAGGTTGTTCCTGGGCTGCGGGGAGAGGGAGGAGGAAGGGGAAGGCCCGGGACTGAGGTGCTGCCTGGCTGGTCTGGGAGTGGCCCCCAAATTAGAGGGCCAGGCCGGCCGAGTGACTCAGTGGGCCTTGGGCCGGGCGTGCAGTTATGCCTTATTGCAGACTGCAAACCACAGACACAAGAGCCTTCCAGGCACGAGAGCCGTATTTACGGAAATATTGCCCCAGATGCAGCCCCCGACTGCAGGAAAGAGCTCCAGGGTACATAATGTGCCCCGTGCAGGGTGTTGCCCACCATCACCCCCAGGCTCCCTCCAGGAGCATGCCTGGCCAACACCCAAGGCTGTGCACTGTGCAGGGGACACTGAGGCTACCCCACCCATTTGGGGTGGTACGCTCTCCCCGCTGGTCCCCACAGCCTCTGCACCTTGCCGTGTGCTATCCCTTCCTCTGCCAACATTTCTCTTCCCTCCTTTTTCTCTTGTCTACTCTAAGTCACTTCCTCCAGGGAGCCTTCCGGAGTCTCTGGTGCTGTGTGTGGCCCTGGGGAAGCAAGAAACAAGAGTGCCCCCGTCCCCTCCCTGCAGGGCTCAGAGCTCAGCCCCGGAGCCCCCAGAGTGCCTTTCCCCAGCAGAGCTCCAGCCACCGTATTCAGGGCTCTTTTTGTTCCCACTGGGACTCCTGGAGGCCGAGGACCTGAGTGCTGGCTCCTAGGGTCCCAGCCCCCAGAGCCGTGCAGGGCCAGTGGAGGGTGGCCTGGGGGCACAAGGCCAGGTGGGCCCTCAGATGCAGCTCAAAGGGTGCTTGGGGCAATGGGCATGTCTTATGTTTTTTTTTTTCTTTTTTAAAAAGACTTTATTAAGATATAATTCACATACCCTAAAATTCACCTATTTAAAATGTACAATTCAGGGCACCTGGGTGGTTCAAGTCGGTAAAGCATCTGCCTTCGGCTCAGGTCATGATGTCAAGGGTCCTGGGATGGAGTCCCGCATCGGGCTCTGTGCTCAGTGGGGAGCCTGCTTCTCCCTCTGCCTGCCGCTCCCCCTGCTTGTGATCTCCCTTTCTCTCTGAGAAATAAAAAATAAAATCTTTAAAAAAAATAAAATAAAACATATAATGCAGTGGTTTTTAGTATGTTCAGTGTGCAGCATCGTCATAGTCAACTTTAGAACAGTTTCATCACCCGGAAGAGAAAACTGATGCCTTCAGCTGCCACCCTCTATCCCCGCACTTACCCCCTGGCCCTAAGAAACCACTCATGCACTTTCTGTCCCTATACTAACATCCTTTTCTGGATGTTTCATGTGGAATCATACAATATGTGACGGGCCCCTTTCCCAGAGCCCGGTGTTTTATCCATGACGGGGGCACTGTGACTGGGGACGCCGGAGCTCAGGGACGCTTACGTGGGCTTCTACTGCCAGAGACGTTTGAGGATGTCTCCAATAAACAGTAAAAAACACAAATAAACAAACAAGCAAACGACTCCCCTTGTCTGGAAGGGCATGTGTTCTCTCCAGTCTCCAGGTCCCAAGCATCTGCAGCAGCCTCACCCGTGAAAACAAGAGCTCCCACCCCAGATCCTGTTTTTCCCACATCTCCTTTCTCCATGGCCTGGAACCTTCTTGCAGGCAGGCACCATGGCTTCATCAGGCCACCATGTGTCTCAGGTCCTCGGCCGGGGGCCCTGAACTGATCCTGGTGCACATGGAAGGGGATCCAGGCCCAGCCACATCCCCAGGCAGAACTTTCCAGACCCCACCTGCACGTGGCCCTGCACACCTGGCCAGGTGCTCAGGACTCGCAGGCCTCACTCCTGTTCTCCCTTCTGGGACCCACCTCCCCCCCCCCACCCCGCCTCCCTCAGCCTCTGCCTGGGGAGTTTGTCGTCTCTCCATGCAGTTTTCTCTTTTGATCTCGGGGGCATTCCGTCCCTTCTCTAGTTTCTTCCCTCTGTTTCCTTTGCGGACCTCAACGTTGCTCCCCACTTCACTTTCTAGCCCTATGGAAACCCTCCCGTCCCCTCCCATGAAGGAGGCTGGCCGTGGCCTGGCTCTGCTGCATGCTGGGTACCCAGACCAGGAGAAGAAGGGGACCCCGCTGGACAGAGAGGACATGTGCTAAGGCCCTGGGCTCTAGACACAGGTAGAGCTGGGCTCCCAGTGATCACGTGGGGTTGTGGCTGATGGTGGCCTCTTCCTGGGACGTTCGGCAGGCTGGCCCAGTTCGACCCTATGAGTGGCCGGCACTGGGCTCGGCCCCGAGGAAGTGCCCACCCACAGAGCATTCATTGCCTCCTAGGGGACCGCACGGATTGAGCAAAGAAAGATGACTCACTTTTCTACTCTCAGCTTGTCTGAGCCTCAGGGCAGGCGAGCTAGGGAAGACCCCCAGCGTCTGTGACGCCTTCCTGTCAGTCCCCAGCTGAGTCCCATCTTGAGTTCACACAGAGAAGACCAGTCCTCTTTTCGAGGGAAAAAAGACTGGAGTGGGGTGGGGGGCTGGGATGTCCAGAGTACCTGGGAGCCTGCATCAGGCCCTTCTAGAAATCCGCAACAGCCGCCTCCCTGACGGCGGAGAACCACCTCCTTGTTCAGGCCCAGGCCGCCCGAGGTTCTGGGCGGGCTCAGGACAGAATTCCAGGGGCCACTCGCTGGACTAGCAACCACAGGCCGCCTCCCCCTGGCCTCCCTTCCCTTTCTGCTCTCTGCCTGCAAGTGCCAGCAAGCCAGTTCCCGCCCCTCTCTGGGCCTCAGTGTCCCTATCTGGGCAGTGGAAAATTTGACTATCTAAGGCTGTGCCTGCCCAGAGACACCAAGGGTCCTTGTGTGAGTGAGAGTGTGTCCCTTCCCCATGCGCCTGGGGCCGTGGGGTGGGGGGTGGGGGGGGAAGGACAGCTAGCCCAGCCGTCTAGAAGAAAATTGCTCCCTTTGAAGCTTCCAGGGGGGCCCCCGGAGGCCTGCCCCCTCCCTCCCTTCTTCCCTCCCTCTCTCCTTCCCTCTCCGCCCTACCAGCCCCCTCCCTCTTTTCCTCCCTCCCCGCCCCCTCCTGCCGGCGTCCCCTCCCTGTCGGCCAGCCCGCCCAGCCTTTAGCCTCCCTCCCACCGCCTCTGTCTCCCTCTCTCCACAAACTGCCCCGGAGTGAGCAGCTGCTCTCGGAGGGCCCGACGAAGACGGACAGACGCACTGACTGCCTGACACCCAAGCCTGCCAACCAGCCAGCCTGTGCCCGGCTGCCTGCCCTCTCCAGGTAGGGCCCCCACACCAGCTCCCCCCCCAGCTGTCCCTGCTGTCCCCTCCTTGTCTCATCCCTGGTTCCACTGCCCCCTCACCGTCCTGGAGTTGCCCCCCGCCCCTGCTGCCCCCACACCACCCCTCCGCATCCCTACCCTTGTCTCTGCCAGCCCCTTACCTCCAGGCATGATTCCCACCGGCCCACACCCCTTCGTCGCCACGCTGCAGCTCCCTTAGCCCTTGGCCCTTTCTGTGTTTTTTGACCCCCTTTCCTCTCCCTTCTGACCTCACTCAGCAACACTGCATGCCTGCCCTCCCTGCCTCCCTCTCGGGTTCTTCCCCTTGACTTCCCCCACCCCCGACACACACACACACCGAGCATGGCCCAGGCATGGCTGGGTGGCTGGCATCCCAGCTCTGCCGGTGGCCCTCTTCCTTCACTGGGAGTCCCTGAGTCCCTGAGAGCACACCGCACTCCTGCGGGCTTCCCTCTGCGCTCTGCTCTGGCACCCTCGGGGAACAGTCCGCACTGCCCAGCACCGGCCCTTGGCGTGGGCTCGGACACTCGGTTTCCCCCGCATACCCCAGGCAGCCGGCCCAGATATTTCTCCCTTCCTCACAGGCTAATTCCCTTCCTCTGCCTCCTCCTGAGTGAGGGGTGGGTCCACAGGGCCCTGGCCGCAGGGTCCCTGGGTGCAGCTGCTTTGGGTGGCTCAGTTCTGCCTGTCCCCAGGAGCCCCTTGGATTGAGATTCAGAATGGGGGGGGGCAGGGGGAATGCCATGTCAGCCTGGGCAGGCCTAGCTTGGGGCCCTGGAGGGCTTCTGGGGGCCCTGGGGAAGGGTGAGGCCACAGATCCACTTTCAAACTCAGACACCGTTGTCCCAGGATCAGTGAGGTTCAAGAGCTCTGTCCCCCAAAAGCAGCCCCCCACCGACTAGTGCATGGGGCGACTCTAGATTGGAGGGAGAGCCCCAGGTCTGAAGCAAAAGCGTAGCTGCAAGTTTGCCCCCCAGAGTGCTTTGGGAGGGGAGGAGTGGCCCCTGCTGGCCTCACCCCTACTCCCTCCAACGTACAAAGGGGACCCGTGAGGCCCAGAGACAGGCAGAAGCCTGCCTACAATTGCACAGCAAATCAGATGCAAAGCTGGGGCCAGGACCCAGGGCTCCTGACTGACAAGCCCTGGCTATCGACGCCATACCACCCAGGGAAGCCTCAAAGTCACTTGGGCATTGATAACGACAACCTGTGGCCAACTGCACCGCGTGGGGATTGGAGTGGGAGGTGACAGGGCCACTGGTCCCAAGATGGCGGGCATGCTGAGGGGCCTGCCAAGAGACCCAGGAGAGGAGCAAGGCTGAATGGAGCTCTCTGCATGGGTCACCAAGTGCCCTGGAGGGTTGGGGGATGGGAGCACCCCCGCTCACTGCTCCGTGGGTGGGGCTGCGGCCCAGGCACTGGTTCGTGAGGGCTGCCCGAGTTGGTTCGGCTGAGGGGAACAGGAGGCCCAGGGTGCTCCAGGGCAGGGTGGTGGCTTAGGGCAGGCGGGGTAGACCTCGTTCAGACCAGGGAGACTATTCTTGAACAGTGTTCGTTAAGGGCCACTCTGGTTGCAGATATGGCCAGTCCTACCCTCAGCATGCTCCTGCGTCCGTGCCCTCCCCTGCTCCCTGGCCTGCCAGCTCTCCACCCTATAGGGCCTCAGTGGCGTTGAGACAGGCTGGAGATGCTCAGGCCTCCCTCAGTGCCAAGAAAGAAGGTTCCTGGGGGAGGTCCCTGCAGGGACAGGGTTGGTGCGGGGTGAAAATGCGTGCGGGCGGCCGCGAACACGCAGGGGAGCGCCTCCTGGAGACATGCAGCTGCCCGGGCCTTCGGCTCCCTGAGACACCGGCTGCTCAGGCAGAGGTACCTTCGCGGGGAAGCCGCCCGTGTCTGGCTCTGGTGGGACAGCTCGGGGTAGCCTTGGAGGGCAGGAGGGTGGGGGTGCATCCAAGGAAAGGCACCACACTGGACGGCGAGAGCAGACTGGGAGCCTGGCCCACCCGCTTGCCCACTGGCCTACCTTTAAGCCCCAAGAACCCAGGTCACAGTGGGCACAAACCATCCCACGGCTTTTGTGCCCTGCCCCGGAGCAGGGACTCGAGTGCCCGTTTTGTAGATGGGGAGTCTGAAGCCCAGCTTTTTCGCTGATGGGCTGGGGCCAGTTCTGTGCAGGCTCATTTCCGGGGCCCAGAAGGCTGGCATGCCAGTCCTCTGACCAAATTTCTTCCCCATCTTACCAGTGGCCCTGGCCCATTGGAGGAGCATAAACAAGGAACGACAGGAGGAACGGGAGTGTTTGAGAGACCCCAGAGTGCCCCTTCCGTTGCCAGTGCCAAGTCCCCACAAGAGGGCAGAGCCTTCCAACAGGGCCTCCCATCTCTCCCAGCTGCCCTGCTTCCTGGGCCACTCACAGCCATCCCTCTTCCGCTCCCTGGGGAAGCCCGGCGGAGACAGCGCAGCACAGGACTGCCCCAGCGGTCACTTGTCCTTAGCAGCCTGGGGACGCAGCCGCCTCGCAGGATCTCTCTGGGACACACAAGCAGTGGGCACTGGTGCAGGTGCCGTCCGCCCTGTCCCCCTCCCCCACCGCAGACGGTCCCAGCCCCAACCCCAGGACCTCTGAAGCCTCATCTGCTGAGCCACTGGGTCATTTGTCTTGCACATCTCTAGGGACCTTCCAACACCCCTGATTGTAAAAAAGGTCTTCCCACCCCCACCATGACTCCCTCCCCACCCTCCTCATTGGTCACCCCAGGGTGAGAGAGCTTGGTCTCTGCCCGGAGTTGCCTCCTTCCACACCTGTTGGCCCCATTGGTGCAAGGGGACACACCAGCCCAAGGGCTTGGCTCAAATTGAGGGGCAGGAGGGGTGATGGCGGCTCTCCCAGGCACCCTCCCTGTGAGCCGTGGAGTTGAGGGGGTTGAGCAAGAGCTCTCCCTGAAGGCAGGGTCCTGGCAGCCCTGCCCTGCCCCCCATCAGCTGACCCTAGTGCCAGTCAGTGCCCCCACCCCGTCCTCTTCTGCTCAGACACTGGGGCCCACACCTTGATCACCCACAGGACGCCTTCTGTAAATCCCACCTTAGAGGGGGCCAGTAGGGGGCCGGCAGAGGAGGGCTGCGCTGGGGGAATGGGGAACGTATCTGCTCAGTCTTGCCCCCCGGGCCTGAGGCCCATTAAGCCTAACTGGCCGGCCCCGTGGTCAGGCCAGTCTCCCAGTGGCCCCTGGGGTGGGCATGGGGCCGGGCCCTCGCGGCCACCTCCTCAAGGGGGTGGGTGGCTGTGATTCATCCCCCCCCCCACGCTCACCTGGAGCCCACAGCCCGAGCGTCCCCCCGGGGCCTCCTTCACTCCCTCTGGGACTCCAGGCTCCTGGGAGCTGCCCCAAAGCCACCCCGTTTGGCTTCTCGTGTCCCCCCCCCCCAACTGCCCTGCTCTGGATCAGGACAGTTCATGGGGTGGCCATGGAAGACGCCTTCTTGCCTGGGACCCACCAGCCTCAGTTCCCATGGCAGCCTACAGAACAACATCACTGTCATTCCCGGGAGCCCGGAACTCAGATGACTCACCAGCCCCTCCCTGTGGTAACACATGTCTCAGTTTTAAGGGGCTGGGGTCTCTACCCAGTCTCCTAGCACTCAGCTCTCCCAGGCCATGGCATCTGGAAGCCAAACTCCGCAAACACCAGCCTGGGGCTGAGCTGCAGGACTCTGTGACTCTAAGCCCACCCCTGTTTCTCCCCCACCATCTGCCCCTTGAGGGTCAGATGGCTAAGTGGAACACAGCAGACACAGGCCCAAGTGGCTGCAGGATTGGGGATTGGGGGAACAGAAGCGGGACTTGAAGGAGAAGGGCAGAGGGCAGAGAGAGAGGCTGGCTCTGGCAGCCCCGTCCCAGGAGACCGGAGGCAAATGTGACTTTGATCTTGCAGTCTGAGTCCCTGCTCGCCCTTGATTATGGTCCACCAGGGCCTTAGAGGCCACCTGGCTGCAAGGAGGCATGCACGGGGGGAGCCCTGGGAGGGGCCCCCTGGGCTGACTGCAGGGGGCTGGCTCCCACCCCCAGCCAGATCTCCCGGCAGAGAACAGGGAACCCGATGCAGGGAAGGAGCTGCAGGAAACCCTGGGCCCAGGAAGGGAAGGGTCTCACTCCCAGGTGCCTGGCCAGTCTCCTGCCCAGAAGGCAGGGCCAAGCCCCCTTGCCTCGGCCTGGCCTGGCCTGGCGCAGCCAGGGAGCAAGACAGGTGGGGCGCCGGGCTCTGGGAACCAGGCTGAGAACATCTCCCTTCGGGGTCTGGTGCCTGCTAGGACCTAAAATGTTCCAGGGAAGCTCCCTGGCCTGGCTGGGATGATGGCTTTTCCATGCCTCTGCAGACCTGAAGCAAGCGCTGGTGGATGTGCTGGGGCCACGGAGGGGCGGCTGGCCCTCCAGACAGTAGGGCGTTACTGTTCGCGGTGGTCAGAGGGAGGCCCCGTGTTGCCAGAGGATTCATGATGCCAGCAAGGGGGCAAAGGGCCCACAGAGCAGGGCCCTGCTTTCCACCAGCATCACCTCCCGGCTCAGGTGAGGGAGCTGCCGAGGAGTCTTTTCCAGGGACCCAGGGGCTGATCCAGCCCCCTGCACAGCCTAGGGAGTATAGGGGTCCTGTGGCTTTGGGACCTGTGGCACAGTCTGCAATGACAGAGGATGGGGCCAGTTACATGGGCAGGTAGACAGAGACAGACAGAGAGTGGAGTCCAGTTCTACCATTTCCTTACTGTGTGGCCTTGGGCAAGAGTTGTGGGGGCAAAGTCTGAGCCTCAGTTTACCTATTCATTAAGTGGTAAAAACAGCGCTTGCTTCTTTTGGTCTTTGGGAGGGCTGTGTTAAGAGACCATTTAAGTCCCCTGCCCCGCCCCTGGGAGATGATAGCATCCACCCTCTTCCTCAAACATTCTAGAATGTGGTGAGGAGGAGCTCAGGATTTCTTCAGTGAGTGGGAGGAGGAGGAGGAGGAAGGACGCACGGCTCAGGTGTGAATGGAGCCGGAAACTCAGGACCCCCGGCTGACCTGCGTCCTCTGCTGCCTGGCTCCGGGCCAGCAGTTCGACCCTCCTGCTTTCCAGAGGTTTCCCGGCAGAGTGGGAGAGGGGTGGATGGCTCTCCCGAGTGCTGTGGGGAGAGAGGTCTGGCCGAGCCAGCCCGGGCCACCCTGCCGGGTCCCCGGGACCAGCCCTCTGTAGCCAGTGGGCTGGCTCCCTGCCGGCTCCCTGCAGCCTCCGACTCCCACATTCAGGTCAAACCTCTCCCTGAAGGCTGACAGAGCCCGGGGCGCAGCTCTGTCCAGTCACACCAGCAGTGCCAGGGCCACGGCAGGAAAGAGCTGCCCTGGCCGGCCATGTTCAGGCGTCCGCTCGCCCTGCAGCCGACAGTGGCTGGGGTGCAGACGCAGATGGGGTGGCACTCAGGGCCTGCCCCCTCCCCACTCCAGCCATGAGCCCCTCACACGGTCACCCCCTCACACACACGCACCTGCATAGGCTTCAGCAGACCCGTGGGTGGCACGTGTCCCCTCTCTCTGCTTGGCACACAAATGCAGATTAGACGCCGTCGGAGGGTCAGTGGGCTGGGGCCTGGGAGGGCAGCAGGGAGCAGCTGGGAATACAGCTCTGGACAGTGCCCCTGCCTCCGGCCTGTTGTTTGGAGCTGGCCCCTGAGGGATTTGGCGGACAGAGGGGGGCCGGGGGGGGAAGGGTACCCTGTGTTGCCTGTCCCCTTCCCAACCCTCCCCATCCACGTAGTCGCAGGGATTCGGCACGGCTAGGTAGGTGGTGGCACGCACGCCAGAGTTCAGGTCGGGTTGCTCCGTGGGGCCAGACGCCCTGGGCTGAGGCCTCGGGACAGTGCCCGGCGTCTACGACTTGGCAGCGGCAAGCCACACATCTGCAAGCAAGCTCCCAGGGCATGCCAGACCTTAAGCCCTGCTCCCGCCGCCCTTGGCCTGGCCTGAATGCCTGGCACAGCCCCTCCATGTTCTCAGAGGCTGCCAATGCGTCTTGTTTGGCGCTGACCTGGAGCAATCCCACTCGGAGGACTGCGCTGGCTTTCAGAGGGCTAGACAAGGAAGGCCCTATTGCTCTGGCGGTGCAGGCTCCAGGAAGCCCGGCCTTTTCCCTTGCTCACACCTGTGGGCACCGGGCCGGAGGCCTCACCGCTGTGACCACTTCTTTCCCTTGCTCTGGGGGCTGGGCGGGGGGGTGTCTCAGCGAGCTCCAAGCACACTTTGATGGGGCTCAAGGCCCCTCGGGTCCATTGTCCGGCCAGCCCCCACTCCCCACGCCGCCGTGCAGTTCTACTCGCTGAGTCTTGTGCCGGCTCCCAGAGTGGACATGAGGCTCTGCTGGGAAGCCTGCCCAGCCCCCACCCTTCCAGCCGGTCCACTGCCTGGGCCCGGCCAGAAGCGGGTGGCAGGAGAACCAGCCACACCCTGTCCTCTGCCTCTGTCACAGGGCCCTGGTGTAGGGCCTCCAAGCCCTCAGCTTCAGTCCCTTTCCCCCAAGAACGAGCCTGCGCTGGAGCCCAGGGCCGCTGCCTCAGCCTCTCTGCGGCCCCCAGATGCAGCGACATCAAGCATGGCTGGTTTGAGCTGATTCATCTCGTCTAGAGCACCCATCCCCCCGGGACAGGTTCCGGGAGCCCACGCGGAGCCTGGGTGGCCAGTCTCACCCTGGTTGGCCTTCGCAGGGCCATCCATCCCCTGCTCTGGTGGAAGGGCCAGATAGGGGGGCCGGAGGTTCCCGGTGGAGACCCCCAGCCCTTCCCAGCCCCGGCAGGCTACAAGAGGCCTGCTTTTGCCCACCGCTCCCCACGGCCTTCCCTGGGCCTGGCCAGACCACCCCTCCCACCCCCACCTATCCAGGTGAACTGCGGATCCCAAAGCCTTCCAAGGCTCCCACTGGGCGTTCCAGCCCTGACTCATCCCCCCTGTGAGGTAGCGGCTTTGGCAGGGGTGCCAGGCGAGAAGGGAACAGTCTCCTCCCTCTCTCCCACTCCATCTTGCTCTCCTGCCTCCGTCCAGTGGCTCCCAGGCAAGGGCCCCAAGCAGCGGCAGCAGGCACTCGAGGCCTAGGCCTACCCTGCTCTGCCCTGGAGGTTGCAGAATCAGGTGAAGAAGGAGGGACACGCTTGCCAGGTAGGCAAGCACAGGGCCTTCACCCTACTCGGCGCTGTGACCTTCTGGGGGCTGGCCGGACCTGGGGTGTGATCGTGGGGTGTTGGGGCTTGAAGGAGCCAGGCACACTGGGTGCTCCCCCAACATGGGGGACCTTTGCTTTGCTGTGTGACCTGGGACAGGCACGCAGCTTCTCTGCGCTTGTCACTGGGCGCCGCACTCAGGAGGGCTGTTGGAACCTGCTGGGGGCGTTCTGGGGCTGGCTCTCCAGCTGAGTCCACTGAACCATGTCCTGGGTCCGTGACCTCTGCTGGCCAAGCACACTGCAGGCCTGGTTGCCAGAAAGACCACTCCATTCTCTCCCGCTCTGTCCTCGGGGATGGTGGGAGCCAGCGCAAGCTACGTGACCCACTGAGGGGTCATGCCTGAGTATGGAAGGGGGTGGCAGGACTGGGACAGATGGGAACCCGGAGGGGGTCCCAGGAGCCTGGCCTGCTCGTTGGGAGGATTCTGGGGGGCAGCCGGCTACAGCTAGCCCAAGCCCGCACCCACTGGGCTTGCCCAGGAAAGCAGCAGGCAGGGCCGAGCTGCTCACAAGGTGCCGGCCTAGAGTAGGCAGGCCCTCCACTCCCCAGGGATTCCTTCCACATTTCCATCCAGCACTGAGGCTCAGGGGTCACCCAGCCTCACTGAAGCCCCTCACAGCCCCTCCCCCAGCCAAAATGGGCCCCAAGTGAGGAGGGTCTCCCTGGGGTGGGGCCCAGTGTGGGTCTGCAGGAAGCCCCTGGAATCCGGCCAGGCTTAACTGCCCACAGAAGCCCCCAAGGCAGCCCCAGACACCAGAATCTGGGAGCGAAGCAGGGCAGGCCCAATTATGCCTGTATAACAAATGCTGAAACTAGGCTGGCTGGGACTTTCCCGGGCAATCCAGGTAGGTGAGGGTGCTGGGAGAGGCCTTTTCCTGCCCAGGACCTTCCAGCAGAGGGGCCTCTCTCTGGAGGGGAGAAGGAAGGAGGTGGGTAAATATGGGCACCCGGGGCAGGTTCAGGCAGGGCAGCTCCCCCTCACGCCCACCCTGCTGCCCGGCCTGGGGGAGCCTTCAGACAAGCCTGGTCCTGCCTGCCACTTTGGCAGCAGCCTGCTCCCCTCTGGTGGCCTCTCCAGGGGGCTGGGCCACGGGCAGAAGGAAGGCAGGGGCCGATGTGCGAGCCCTGGGGCTCCGCAGGCCAAGCCAGGGAAAGCGCTGGAGGCCAGGAGGGGCTGCTGAGGCCCAGGGGAGCAATGGGGAGGGTGGGTGCCCCTCCCCTCAGCCATTTCGGCACTGCCGTCTTTTCTCCGCACCACCTCCGGGGCTAGCCCAGGTCTCAGCCCAGCGTGCCCAGCCTGGTGTCTTGGCCCCTCCACTTTTCTTCGAAAAATGTGGGTGTGCTGCAAGGGGGAGCTCAGGCAGGAAAGGAAGTGACTCATGGTGGTCTAGCTCAATGCTGACTGCACCCACATTGCCCTGAGCCACAATAGTACATTCAAACTCCAAATCCTTCGAAGCCGGCATGGGGCAAATAGTTGCGTTTCCATCTGCCTCCCCCACTCCCTTCGCTCGCCTCACTGACCCCCCCCCTCCCCAGGCAGGCTGCCGGCTGACTCAGTGGTGTGTGGGGGACAGCGGGGGAGGGGCTTAGTGCTGCAGACTCACCGACTGGCCAGACAACACACTGCCCATTAAAGCCAGCATCCTGCCTGGGATCGGAGGGGAGCAGAAGGAGGTGTCTCTTGCCTGCCCACACCTCCTCCCTCTGCCGCCTCCTTCCAGGCCGCTCCTACCTTGGGGTCTGGCTGTCCCCAGGGAGGAGTGGCGAACGGGGTGCCAGCACTCGCAGAACCTCGGCTCCTGCCGTCTGGAGGTTTGCCAGGAAAGGGCCTGGAGGGCAGGTACAAGTGCCGGCTGGGCCCTCCTGACAGCCCCTCCTCACCCTGGCTTCCCAGGCACACCTACCATGCGGCCCCTGTGGTTCCTCGCATCCCTGCTGGCCCTGAGCCAGGCTCTGCCCTTTGAGCAGAAGGCCTTCTGGGACTTTACCTTGGACGACGGGCTGCCCATGCTGAACGATGAGGAGGCTTCGGGTGCTGAGACAACTTCAGGGGTCCCGGACCTGGACTCCCTCACGCCCACCTTCAGCGCCATGTGTCCCTTTGGCTGCCACTGCCACCTGCGGGTTGTTCAGTGCTCCGACCTGGGTCAGTCCTGGGACCAGGGCGGGACAGGTGCATGAAGGCGCAGGCCCAGCCTGAGTGCCCTACCAAGAAGACACGTGTCCGTCCTGTGGGATGGGCATGAAAGGGTGGGGTCAGGGATGGGGTGATCTGGGGTTTCAGTGTGGAACGGTTGTTTGGTTGCAAGCAGGTGGGGAGTGAGAAGGGCCTTCACGTGTGGCAGAGTCCCTGCGTGCGTGTCTGTTCTGTGTGTGTGTGTGTGTGTGTGTGTGTGCACGCGTGCGTGCACCCGGTGCTCAGAGTCGCTCATGCTGGTGACGGCGGCCCCGGCCCCCAGGTCTGAAGGCTGTTCCCAAGGAGATCTCACCCGACACGACGCTGCTGGACCTGCAGAACAATGACATCTCGGAGCTCCGCAGGGATGACTTCAAAGGCCTCCAGCACCTTTATGTAAGCCTGCCCCGGCCCTGCGGGGCTCCGAGGAGGTGGGCGGTCTGCAGCTGAGGAGTTGGGTGCCTGTGGAGTGCCATGTGGGTGCCAGAGGGACCGGGGGCCCATGGAGTCCTGCGAGAAGTCTGGAGTGCCCCAGGTCACAGGTCACATGTGTGGATGTCAGCAGCCAGAAGCACAGGACAGAATCGCTCCGCCCAATTCCCTTTTCGGCTGAAAACTTTTCGTTGTATTGGCGCATTGCAGCGACCCGAGAAGGAAAAGACTTCGTCATAGCCAGGGTGCAAGTAGGGAAATCGAGGCGCAGCGAAGTGGTGGGCCGTGTGAGGCAATAATCGCCCAGCCAGGCCTGAGTGTGGGCTCCTGGCTCTGCACTCTGCCCACAGGCACAGATGGATCTGCTTGAGGCTGCGCTGGAGGCCCCACTGATCGCCAGTCCGGGGGGGGGGGGGGGGGGGGGGGGTGGCGCGCAGACAAGGGAGGGAGAAAGTGGTGAGGGCAGGGCGCGGTGGGGAGCTGGTGCCTTCACTTCCCACGCCCTCCCTGCCCCAGGCTCTCGTCCTGGTGAACAACAAGATCTCCAAGATCCACGAGAAGGCCTTCAGCCCCCTGCGGAAGCTGCAGAAGCTCTATATCTCCAAGAACCACCTGGTGGAGATCCCACCTAACCTGCCCAGCTCCCTGGTGGAGCTCCGCATCCATGACAACCGCATCCGCAAGGTGCCGAAGGGCGTGTTTAGCGGGCTGCGCAACATGAACTGCATCGGTGAGTGCGGCCGGCCTGCGACAGGCAGGCCTTACCCCATGGCCAGCAGGGAGGGCCCAGGGAGAGCAGCCTCTTGTAGCCAGAGTGGCTCAGTGCCACGGACAAGCCTGGTGGGCCTCATAGGACATTCTGGAGGCTTGTCTAGGGGGCATGCCCCAGGGCTGCCAAGACAAAATGAAGAGAAACCTGGGGACCATAGAGAGAGGGAAGGGAAAGGGCCAGCCAGCCAGCCGGGGACCACCATGAGCCTAGCCAGAGGAGCTGAGCAGGCTGGGGTGGAGCCCCACCTTGATCTCTGGCTCCCCTCCCTTTCCTCCTGCTTCCCCTACCCCCGGAGGTCGATGCCTGGGCCAACACCCTTGGGAGGTAATGGTCTTGAATAGCCAGGAGTTCGCAATCGGCCCAGTAAATTAGCAGAGCTGCTTTCACGGGGAGCTGGGGGAGCAGGGCCCGTCAGGCCAGCCCAAGCCAGGAAGCCCGCAGGACCTGGGGCTGTGCAGGCAGGCGGCCGCCCAGCTCCGGCGCCAGGACTGAGCAGGGCTTCTCTCCTAGAGATGGGTGGGAACCCCCTGGAAAACAGTGGCTTTGAGCCTGGAGCCTTCGATGGCCTGAAGCTCAACTACCTTCGCATCTCTGAGGCCAAGCTCACCGGCATCCCCAAAGGTAGGAAGGCAGCCCCTTTCCCCCCTGCTGTCCAGCCTCCATGGCACAGGTAGGCACAGATGGGGGGCGGGGGGGCTGGAGACATCTGGAGCCACCAGTCAACTCAGGGAGGGCTTTGGCAGTCCTGCGCTCCCATCCACCACCCCGCATACAGACCCAGCCCGCACACGTGGCCTCCCCTCCTGCATTCCACTCAGAACACCCTCTTTTCCTGGCAGACCTCCCCGAGACCCTGAATGAACTCCATCTGGACCACAACAAAATCCAGGCCATCGAGCTGGAGGATCTGCTCCGTTACTCTAAGCTGTACAGGTGGTCTGGGGGTCCAAGCGGTGTGCCCTGCCCCACTGCTCTTTTCTCCTCTAGCCTTTGGTACATCTCATCTGCCCTTTGCAGGTTGGGCCTTGGCCACAACCAGATCCGCATGATCGAGAACGGGAGCCTAAGCTTCCTGCCCACCCTGCGGGAGCTGCACTTGGACAATAACAAGCTGTCCAGGGTGCCTTCTGGCCTTCCGGACCTCAAGCTCCTCCAGGTGAGAGCCGTGGGCAGCCCCCATGCCGGCTTCTGTAAGATAGAGTGGAACAGGACCTTGCTGTGTGTCATCTGGCCAACGACTTCTGCTCTCTCTGCCTCCGCCTCCTGATCTGCAAAGAAGCAATCACAAGGATCAGTGCTGAGGAAGTAGGGAAGGCGAGCGGGGACTCCACCGTGGATGACAAGGAGGGCAGGTTATGGGTGGGGAAGGGGCTCGAGGCGTGAGCAGGAGTTGGCCTGGTAGATATTGCAGCTGAAGTTTTCCTAGGTGGGTGGGACACCAGAAACGCATGGCAGAGCCTGGGAGGTCAGGGAACAGTCTGGGCATCGGAGGTGCACAGATTTGTGGCAAGATAGGTTCAGCTCAGGGCAGGAAGTAGGCTGATGAGGGGGTGCAGGGTCTTGCCTGGGGTTCTTTCAGGGACCCGTGTCCCTGGCTTGGTTTCCAGTCTCTTCCTCGGTCCCATTCATACTCGCCAGGAGACCTGCCATTCTCACAGGCTGTCCAGCCAGAGCCAAGTCCAGACCGGTGAGGGCGGGGGGAGAGGGTCAGGCCAGAAGCTGCGGCAGGGAGGTCCATGCCCGGCTACGCGCGCCCTCTAGCGGCCGGTGTCCTCTCTGCCTCTAGAGGGCGCAGCTGCAGTCTGAGCATCTCCGCACCACCGCGGGGCTCCTTACCTACTCACCCTCCTGCTTCCTCTGTCCCTCCCCGAGAGAGGGGCTTCAGGAAGTTGAGGGCTGCTAGAGAGGAAGCACCCCTGCGGACTGGAAGGAAGAGGAGGTCATCTGCAGGCTCTTTCTCCTCATACCTCTG
This sequence comes from Zalophus californianus, assembly GCF_009762305.2. NCBI lineage: Eukaryota > Metazoa > Chordata > Mammalia > Carnivora > Otariidae > Zalophus > Zalophus californianus. Next base: position 2,134,470 of record NC_045612.1, on the reverse strand, counting down.
GGTCTCTGGAGTGAGAGGCTGTACCCAGGGGCAGGCCTGGAGTTTGGGAAACCCAGAGGGAGGGCCAGGGACCCTCTGTGAGCCCAAGGTGCCATATTTCCAGGCCCCTCACTTCCCACCCACCACACACCGCATCTGGGTCCCTGGTCCCGGCCCCTGGTCACACACCAGCCCCCTAAAATCCCATCCAACACCCACCTGGCAACCATACCCAAGCCTCAAAAGGGCAAACCCTGCAATGAAATCGCACCCATGCGATGGCCAGGCGGGACTCAGACAGGAGGGAGGGCCCCAGCCCTCTGTTGTCTGCCCTCCACCTGGCCCACCCAGGCTGGACCAGGTTCGGAGGGTGGTCAGGGGTTGACTCGGCCGCCCGCACAGGGCCTGAGCCACACCCATCTGCCCCCAGGTGGTCTATCTGCACACCAACAACATCACCAAGGTGGGCGTCAATGACTTCTGTCCCGTGGGCTTCGGGGTCAAGCGGGCGTACTACAACGGCATCAGCCTCTTCAATAACCCTGTGCCCTACTGGGAGGTGCAGCCGGCCACTTTCCGCTGCGTCACCGACCGCCTGGCCATCCAGTTTGGCAACTACAAAAAGTAGAAGCAGCAAGCAGCCGCTGTGGTGGCCTGGGCGGGGCCTCTGGGGAGCACAGCAGACATCGTGAAGGGGAAGGCCGAGCAAAGGAGCGAAGCCAGCACCCAGCTGCACCCAGCCCAGCCCCGCCCTTGATCCTGGACCCCAACTCGCTGCCTCCTGACGCCCTCATCCTGGCTCCCAAGCATGCAGATGGGGCGCAAGACCCAGCCACCATCACATGCCTCTTGGCTTCAGAGCTGCCCCTGCCCCCGCCCCCCATCATAGCCACTCAGAGGCACCCTCATAAAGCTCTCTTCCCATTCACCCTGAAATCAAATTGCCCAAGACTCCAGTCCAAGAAAGATGGGCCCTGGGTCAAGGGGGTGGGAAGGGGCTAACAAGGATGGAGACAGCCCACCCCACCTGCCTGGCACACATTCTTCCAGCTTCCAACCATCCTTGGCCTGGCCTGCTACCCTTGGCTTCTCATGCCCCCCACCCTTCCGCAAGTTCATGGCCCATCTATCCGAGCCTCTGTGCTCTACTGGCCTCTAGACCAGTATCTTCCTCTCTGGCTCTCTGGCTCTCTCTCTCTCTCTCTCTCTCTCTCTCTCTCCCTCTCTCTCTATCTCCATCTATCTCTCTCATCCTTGCTCTCCTCTCTCACATCTCTGAGCTGGGTCCAGTGTCTGTCTCGCTAGGCTTCTGCCCAGCCCTTACCCGGGCAAGCCAGGGGGCAGTGGGCAGCTGTCTCCAAGCCTGCCCCACCCGGTCCCTTGCCCCCAAGTCTGGACTGTCCTGGAGGAGGCCGACAGGTGGAGGTGATGCACCCTGCACGCATCCACTGTTCCAAAGGGGAGCACTGGCCCTGGAAAGGGCCCAGCATCCCACTGGAGCCACCAGCCAGCTTTCCTTGTCCCTCTTTCCCCCCATGATGGCTAATTCTCCCCTCCCTTCGCCTTCTGGCCCCTGGTATGGTGGGGGTTTCAAGCAATCACACCCAGCTTGAGGAGGGGCTGCTTCTGAGGTCGGTTGTTGTCTTCCAATTAAAGAAACACTGTGCAATATGGCTCTGTGTGCTGCCACTCACGGGGGGTGGGGGGGTGGCGCTGCGGACTGAGCGGAGAGGGGAGCCACGGTGGGCCACTCTGAGCCTCGGGCTTCCTCTTTGCTGCTTTCCCTGCCCACAGGCCAGAGTCCTCAGTACCTCCCGGTCCGAGACTGGACAAGGAGGCCCCTTCCGCTTTCTTCGAGGCACTTGCTTTTGCCCCAGCTGTCCTTATACTGGGCTCCTAAAGCAGGCCTGGCTGAGGGAGCATCTGCCCTCCCAGAGTGGAGCATTTGCCAAGCACCTGCCATCTTCAGAGCACCAGGTTAGACCCTCACTCTGAGAGGGGAGCCTGGAAATCCTAGGGGCCCTGCCTGCCTGTCCTGATGGGATTTGGGGGCTCAGAACAACACTAGATCCTGGCTGTTATCAAAACTGTGCACAGCACCCAAGTCAGCACCAGGGGGCGCACACCTGGGCAGGCCAGGCCTCACAGAGACGCGGCAGCAAGTTGTGCGCGGCCCACCTGGGCGGGCCTGGCCTGGGCCCCGAGCAGAGCCTCCACGCAGTAGGTCACACTGTGTGCCCGCAGAGCCAAGCCCAGGTTGCAACGCTCTGTCGCCAGCTCCCAAGAAAGGATCCAGGACATGGCCTGAGAAGCCTACTCGCTGGGGATACAGGTCTGGCCCAGAAAGGGCAGCATGGGCATGGGAGGGACAGTCCCCCAGAGCAATGTGCCCTCGGACGGCAAGCCCAACAGACCGAGGAGATGGTGGGCTAGAGCCTGGCTGCTCCTCCCTCGTTCCCCACGAGGGACCTCTGCCTCAGGTGGTGGGGGGCCTGGGCTTTCCCGGGCAGCCACAGACCGCCAATGAAAGTAGAGCAGGCAGGGCCCATGAGGAGAGCCAGTCCAGGAGAGAAGGAGCTCAGAGGCGCCCCGGGCTGGCTCCAAGCGCAGGGCTGCATGCCCTTCTGCCTGGCCTGGCACCAGGGTGCCCGACGTCCCTGAGTTTCCCCTTTTGGGGATGGGAGGCGCCACTCAGCATGGTGGCCCTGTGATAGAATGTCACCCGTCGGCATCATAGCACTATTCTGGGCCATGTCTGCTGAGCTGGGCAGGCTCAGGGCAAGGGCACTGGCCAGGGGCCAGGAGACAGGGCCTCAGTCAAGTCCCCTCACTGGCCGGGAAGAGGGACAGGCAGAACTGGGGCCTGGAGGAGATAGAGACGTGGAGCCCTCAGGCCACCTCTCTGTGGGCCGGTCTGGCGCACCAAACTGTGTCGGGAAGGTCCAACGTAGCCCCCAGAGGTCTCTGTCTTCCCTCCCAGCCTTCCTGCCCTTCCTCTCCTCTCGGCCTCCCTCTCACTCAGGGACAGAGGTGCCAGGACAAACTAGTGAGACAAGTGGGGCACCTGGTGGCTCAGTCGGTTAACCATCCGACTCTTGACCTGAGCTTGGGACGTGTCTCAGGGTTGTGAGGTAGAGCCCCATGTCGGGCTCTGCAATGAGCTTGGAGTCTGCTTGGGATTCCTCTCTCCCTGTCCCTCTGTCCTTCCCCCTGCTCACACACATGTGCCCTCTCTCCTTCTCTCTCTCTCTCTCTCTCTCTCTCTCAAAAAAAAAAAAAAAAACCCTAGTAAGACAAGTGTAATAATGCATATAAGACCCTTGTGGCTGGGCCCTAGGGAAGGTGTCCTGTGGGTCTTGTGGGTCACCCTACACAGTAGGGGACAGTGCCCTGCGGGCAGGACCCACACTCTGTCCAGACCAGAGGCCCTGAGGCACCCAGGGCACCCTTTGGGCCCTGTGGCGGGAGCCCAGGGGGGTGACCAGGGCCATGCCCCACAAGAGCTTGTGAGTCATGGTTGGAAAACAGGGTTCTACACCCAGAGCAGTTGGTCGAAGATGGATTACTTAGTCTCACTCGCTGTCAAGTGTGTTGCCAACTATTAGATGATGATGATGACGACCATACAAAAGTTGGGGCTGGTTGGGCTTAAAAATAAAACCCAGGGCAAATGAAGGTGATCCCTGCCAGGCACCAGGCCAGTATACAGTTTCATGTATACTTCACGCCACACAGGGTGCCCTCCTCATGGAGCTCGGGGCCTGGCTGAGGTCCCGGGAAGCCCCAGGGCGGCAAAGCTACAGCGGGCTGGGCTGGCCCACTCTGAGCTGTGGGTAGATGGATGGGTTCAGGGGGGCCCAGTTAGAAAGCCTCAACTATGCCCCAAAGCAGCAGGAACGATGGGAGGAGGGACCAGGTTCCAGCCGCTAGACTTGGGGACAGATATAGGACGTGGGGTGACAGGAAGGAAGTGGGCAGGATGGGGGTTGGGCACCCCCAGGTCTGAGGCCTCTGGAGGAAGAGGCAGGGGCTGCAAGGAATACCACCCGAGGGCTGGGAGCACCCCAGGTGCTCTGGGTGTGTGGATGCAGCTCAGAGGAGGGGCCTAAGCCAGAGAGTGAGCTGAGGCAGGCACAGGTGCACGCGCGCACACACGCACACACGCACACGCACACACACACGCGCACGCGCACGCACGCGCACCATGAAAGTCACGGGAGCAGCTCACTCAGGGAGGGCTGTCCTGTGCAGGAAGTGGCTGCCAAGGAGCGAGCATTCTCAGCCACACGAGGCTGGGGTGGGGGGACATTTCCAAGTACTTACTGCAGGTCAGGTGCCTTCTGGACGTAGCGGGGCCCAGCTGGAGCCTAAGCCGAATCCACTGCTTGGGTTTAGACAAGTTAGGGCTTGTCGGAGGGGCAGCCAGCCAGGCATCCATAGACCACGGCCGGGGATGGGGGCAGGGCACCTCAGAAGGACAACCCCTCCTTGAGGGTCCTGAAGGGTTGGGTGGAGGGGGTGCTTTGAGAACTTGGGCGGCAGTGTTCATTCACTTCTGGTCCCCCCATGGGCTCCAGGCCCCGTCCCCGCAGGCTCTGGGCTCTGGTCTTGGGAGGGCAGGGGCTGCAGGAAGAGGCAAAGCCAACCCCACTCCAGCCTCTGGGGCGTGCAGCAGGCCCAGGGGCCCTTCAGCGTCAGGGCTGCCCCGGGCTCTCTAGGGCTGCAGGGGCCCTGCCCCACAGCCAGCCCTGAGCTGTTCCTGAGAATGAGAGAGGAACCCTGGCTCTCCAGAACCTCTGGGGTAGACTCTATTGAGGCTGAGCGCCTGGGAGGTCCAAGGGGAGGTATGCCGCAGGCAGGGTTGAGGGGGCCCAGGACTTCTTGGGGGACAGGTCAGGGACTGGTAGGAGTTTCCTGGGGAGGCTGTAACAAAGGACCACAAGCAGGTGACTTCAGAGATTGAGTCTCTCCCAGTTCTGGAGGCCACAAGTCCAAAATCAAGGTGTCAGCAGGGCCGTGCTCCCTCCAAAATCTCTAGGGGAGGATCCTTCCTGCCTCTCCCAGCTTCCGGGGGCTCCGGTCATTCCTTGGCTTGTGGCTACCACTCCAGGCTCTGCCTCTGTCTTCACATGGCTTCCTCCTCTGTGAGTGTGTGCGTGTGTGCGTGTGTGCGTGTGTGTGCGTGTGCGTGCGTGTGCGTGTGTGTGTGTGAAATCTCTTTCTGCCTCCCTCTTATAAGGACACTTGTCACTGCATTTAGGGCCTACCCAGATAATCCAGGATGATCTCTCCATGTCAAGATCCTTAACTTAATCACATCTGCAAAGTCCCTGTTTCCGAATAAGGTCCCAGTCGGTTCCAGGGCTTAGGACACGCACAGCTCTGTGGGGACATTTCAGCCTGCTGTGGGGCTGCAGGTGAGTACTGATCTGGGAGGCCCCAGCATGATGGCGGCCCCCAAGGCCTAGGAGGAGGGGAGAAGGAAGGGGCTATGCTCTCAGCCAGGGAGAAAGCGAACACTCTGAAAAGAGAGGGCCCTGGGGCCCAGCCAGAAGTTCCCCCACTTCAAGTCTGGGCTGAGGAATTGCTGTCCCCAGGGAGAAACCAGGCAGCGGGGGAGGGGCAGCTGCTACCGGGCCCAGGAAGAGGGGTGTGGTGGTGTGGCGCCGGTTGGCTGAAGACCTGGGAAAGAAAGCATGCGGCAGTGGGGGAGGGGGAGCGCGGGAGGCAGGTGACAAGGAGGGGGTGGTCAGTAGGAAGAGGGCGTGTGGGTTCCTCTTACACAGTGAGTGTGAAGGCTGCAGGGAGACGGGCCTGAGGGAGGGCCTCTGGTTCTTGGCTTTGTTTCTTGGGCCGAGAGTGCCTTTGAGAAGTTCCCAGGAGGAGACAGCTGACAGGGAGCCATTGACATGTAAGAGTCAGGGGCACGGACCAAGGCCCAAGGCTCCGGAGGGGGCAGGAAAGGGCAAGAGAACAGTGGGGCCACTCAGCCAAACACCTTGCCCTGCCGCACCCCCAGCCCCAGCCGTGGGCCTCCTGGAGCTGCCCCCTAAGCATTCTCAGTACAGGAGACAGGGCTTGATGTAAGGAAGAACTTTCTAGAGAAGCTCTCCCCACCCACCTCCGTACAGATAGAGAAACCAGGAGGGGCTGGCCAATGAGCAGGGGCCATCGATGACAGTGGGAGAGCTTCCCTGGCACCCAGGCTCCCTCACTCCCCAGGTCTGAGACCTCCCTCTTGGCCTCAGGCCACAGGCTAGGGACCAACTGTTTTGAACTACAGAAAGGGGGTCATCCCCCTCCTGGCTCATTAGCTGTTTGGGGATTGCCATTTGCCAGAGACTGGGGGTTTTCATGACACCCTGTGGAGCCGTGGCTCGTGGCTCGGTCCCTTCAGATCTCCTGAAGGCCACACACCTCGTTCCTGGGTCAGCTGACTTTGGCCTCAGCGGGCCTCATCACAAAGCTGTGTGGCCCAGCCAACTCTGGCCTGGGCTAGCCCTTGGCAGTATCCCTAGGAAAGAGGCGAAGGGGTGGTGGTGACTGTTCCCTGCCTTTGATTTTCTCCCCTCAACTTGTTTCTTCCCCCTGGGTGTTCCAAGGCAACTCCAGCAAGAGAAGGGGACTCATGTAACTGTCCAACCAAGGCAGCCAGCACCAAGCTCTGGGAGCTGGGCGGACTTCACGCGAGGGTGCCAATGCCCCCCGTGTGGACGGCAGCCATCGGCAACATGAGCATGCCCCCAGGGGCAATCAGTAGGTCCCCTGGTCCCTGAAGGAAGGCAGTGACAAAGTCCCAAGGGAGTCTTAGCTCTTCTCTTCAGCCACTCCCAGGCCTGCACGTGCAAGACTCTCCCCTCCCACTCAGCACCCATTTCTTCCCCACTCCTACCCCCCCCCCGCCCCGAGCTGCCAACACATGTCTGCTAAGAGGCTGACCAATAACTGAACGTTTGCTATCAGCCAGAGAGTGCACCTCCTGCCCAAGGGAGGCTCCTGTAAGGGCCACCAGAGCCTCCTGTGGGTCTAGAGCCAGGGACCCCAGGCCTGGGACCGAAGGACATGCCACTGGGCCAGACTCCAGGAAGCCTGCCACACGGGGGGGGGGGGGGGGGGGGGGGGGGGGCGGGGCAAGAAGCGGACCCAGCTTGAATCTGTGGGGTGGAGGAGGCCACAGGCTCTCAGGAGGTGTTCCCACCACTCGGGGTTCCTCTTCCTTAGTGTGGATGCCCCGGGAGGTGAGCTGGCACCTCAGCTCCTGGCCAGGGTGAAGGCCCACCCAGCTTCACAGTCGGCTTCAGGTGGGGTCCGGTGCCCCTCTGAGTTGGGGGGCGGCAAGAAGAACAACTCCAAGATGGCTGCCTCTCACATGCCAGGAGGCCAAATGGGCAACACCGAGCTCCGGAAATCAGAGGACTCGCTTCAGCCTTTATGTTCCCCATTCGGGGCCCAGTGCATCAGGCAGACTGGGCTCTGGGGCTGCTGTGGGGCCAAGGGAGCCAGCCTTGCTGCCGGCTGCGCCCACTGGGGCGACCCCCTGCCTGCGGGGCGGCCTGCTAGCTCTCCAAGTGCACAAGTGGTGTGTAAGAGTCCGTGGGAGCGAGCATGGGAGTGGGCTCTGAGTGCGTGAGTGTATATGAGAGTGTGCGTAGCTCACTAGGTGAGAGTGGGCGCAAGTGTGAGTGTCTGTAAATAATTGTGCGTGAGTAAGTGTGAGCGTGGTTGGCTAGGTACATGAGTAACTGAGTGTGTACAAGTGTGTGAGTGTGACAGTGTGTGACTCATTGGGTGTGAGCGTGTGCATGTTGGCCAGTGAGGACTCACGGGCATGTGTTGGCATGAGCATGTGTGAGTGACCTGTGAGTGTGCAATGTGTGAGTGAGCAAGTGTGGGCTACGTGAATATGACCTTGTGAGTGAATGTGTGCGAGTGCAATTATGTATGAGTGTGAGAGTGAGTGTGGGGAAGTGAGCATGTGTGTGTGACAGAGCATAGATGAGCATGTCCACGTGTGTGAATGAGCATGTGTGTGCACGCACGTCAGCATGTGTGTGCATGTGTGAGGGTGCGTGTGACCTCTGCCTGCACTGAGGGGTTCCAGGTCTCAAGGGCTGTTCATGGAACCAGCTGCTTCCCGCAGGTAGGACAAACTCTGGGGAGGTGTGACAGTCCCCGGGCCCAGGGCAGGCCCTTTGCATCCTCTAGGTCTCTGTCACAAAAGCACCTCCTCCTAGAAGCCTTCCTTGAGCCCCCAGCACCATCTTTATTCCCTGGGGGATAAATAAAGAATCTCCCCCATCAATATACCCTGGGGGCCCTTACCCCAACTTCCTGACCACACATTCACTCTGCCCGCCCTCTCCCTGTTTTGTGGCCCCTGCTGTGTCCCCAGTGCCCAGCATGGGCCTTGCACATGGGACACCCTGGGGCCCTGTTTGTCCAAGGCAAGAAAGAATTTGTGGCTATGTCCAAGTGTCTTCAACCTGCCCCATTCTTGGGCTCTGAGCCCTGCCTGCTCTGAGGTGGTGAGGCTTACTGTGGGCCTGTCACTTCTCTCTCCTACAGAGTCAGCCCTCTTGCACTTCTGCTTGATGCTCACAGATGGTGACAAAGGCCTCCTCTGAGTTTGGAGGCACCCATTGTCCCTGGAACCGGGAAGCTTGGGACTCTAAAGACAAGTGGCACAGGCCAGCCAGCTCCCACCTGGCTGCAGGGTGTCCATGGGCACAGACTCGGTCTCTGTCCATGGATGCACCTACGTGTGTTGGTGAGTGTGGGTCTTCTCTGCTTTGGGGTTTGTCTGTGGGTCTGTCTCCACTTGTGTCTGGAATGTATGGGTCCCTGTGCGTCTGTCTCTGGGTGTCCACCTGTGTGCAGTAGCTCTGTGTCCTGTGTTATGGTGTTTTTGTGATAACCTTTTGGGGTCACCAACTTTGAAAATCTGTCATAAGCTCCAGTCTCCTTCCCAAAGACGCTTTTAGGTGTCATACTCCCAACAGCAGGCAGTTCCAAGAGTATCACGACCCCCTGGGAAACCACAGGGGCCCAGGAACCCCAGGCTACCAATCAGCAACCCAGCCCCACACTCCATTTGCGAGGACCCAGCAGCGGTCGGGTGGCCCAGTCACATGCTCATCGCTCTTTCTCCGTGCTCCAGGTGCCAGGTCCCCCAGGTTTCCAGCCAAGCCCACCTCTCATCCGCTAGCGCCCTCCGGGGGCCCTGGCAGACCAGGAAGGACAGGCACCCCCCGCGCATCCTGGGGGACAGAAGGGCGCGCGCCAGGAGAGTGGCTCTGGAGCCCCGCGGCCCCCGCGCCGCGCGCCGCCCCCCGCGCCCGCTCCCTCCTCCCTTCTCCTCCTCCCCCCCTCCCCCCCCCCCCCCCCCCCCGCGCTCTGCCTCCCTCCCCTCCCTCCCTCCCTCCTCCCTCCCTCCCTCCGCGCTCAGAGCTGCGGCTGGAGCCGAGCGCGCCGCGTCGCCCGCCGCCGCCGGTGCGGAGCGTGGGGAGCACTCGGCCGCAGCTCTCGCCTGCCGCGGAGGGTCGCGCCCGGCGCCTCCGGCCAGGCCGCCCTGTGCCCGGGCCTTTCCGTCCTTGGAGCGGATCGTTGCCCGCCGGGCGCCCGCCTGCAGCGACAGCAGCCGCTGGAGCCGAGGCCGCAGCGTCGGCCGTGCCCAGGACCGGGTAAGTGGTGCCTGGGGCGCGCAGGCAGGGGCGGGCGGGGCGGGCGGCCCAGCAGGTGGCGCGGCCGGCAGGTGGGGGGACGCGGGTCCCCGCCCACGGCACCTGCGCCCCGCGTCCGGCCTGCGTGTCCTTGCGGCGCCGCGCGTCACCCCGGGGGCCCTGGGCCGGCGGGCAGCGCCCCGCACCCCGCGCCCCGCGCCCCGCGCCCCGCATCCCGCGCGCACGCGCATCTGCGCGGTGGAGGGGGGAAGGCCGCGGGGGGCTGCGGGCGGGGTCCTGGGCGGGCACAGCCTGGGCGCCGGGGGCCTGGGCTAGAGCCAGGTTGCGCTGCACGCACCTTCCCGGAGTCTCTTGACACCACCTCCCCCCCCCCCGCGCCCCCACACTGTGTCATCTTCCCCCAACACACTGAGAAACCCTCACGCGTTCCCACACTGTCCCCCGCACACCCGCACAGCTGCCCGGCAGACCCCGCCACTGGCCCGGGCAGCGCCAACAACAAGCCTCCCAGGCCACACTTGGGTAACTGCTTTTCCATCCCTCCTCGCACAGCTGTCCTCCCCCTCCTCACCTGTGTGACCTTGGCCAGATGGCTTCTCCTGTGGGGCCTCAGTGTTCTCTGGGTTTAGGATTCTGGAATTTGGAGGCTGGTGTGGCATCTCCCAAAGGAGGGAGCCCTGGGTCTCCGCCTTGGACAGTCAGATTCTCTCTCTAGGACCTGGTCCCTTTCCTTCTGCTGGCCCCCGCAGGCTTAGCAGCTGGCCAGCACAGGAGGGGTGGCAGGCAGAGTAGAGGCATGGCCCAGGCTGATATGTAGGGAGTCTTGGGGTGAGGGCTGGTGAGGGGTGGGAAGAATGTGTGGAAACACTCCCTCAAGGGGCAGGGCAGGGCCAGCATCCCTCAGCTAGGAGCTTGACACTCCCCGGGGCCAGGCAGGTAAGTGGGTGCACTCAGTATCTCCGAGATGAGGTCATTGAGCCTTGGACCTAAAGTGGGTCCCTGCTGGCCACAGGGTCGAGTCCAGCCTTGACCCTGGCCATCCCAATCTCCCCGGGCTCCCAGCCTGGAAGGCATCCCCCTCATTCACCCGGTAGCTCTGTGCCCCCTTCACCGCCATCACCCTTCACTAGTCTGTGAGCATTTTAAGGCAGGGAGCACTTGAGTGCCCGGCACAGGCCTGACTCCGAGTGGGCACAGGTTTCTGTGTGGCACATTCACGACCTTGACCTCACTGAATCTGCAGAATCACCCGATGAGGGAGGCAAGGCTGGGCTCTTCATTCCCATTTTTCAGTTGGAATAATTGAGGCCTCGAGAGGGGAAGGGACTTGGCCCTACGTTGCCTGGATGGGTGGAGGGCTGGGGACACTTCCAGGAGCACCACTCTGAGCAGGTCCCTGGGCCCCCCAGGCTGAATCTCTCGGTCAACACCACATGCAAGCCACTCTCTGCACTGCCCCCAGGAAACCAAGGCCATGTGGCTCGTGAGCAGGGCGCTGGGAGCCCCTACCAGAACCGGCCCACAGACAAGAGGCTGGCAGAGTGTCCGCGGGTGGAGCTGGGCCCTGGAGAGCGAGCCAACTGGAAGGGGCTGGGCAGTTTCGGTCCCAGGGCATTGATTGTCCCTGCTGTTGGCCTGGGGGAGAGAGACGGCCAAGGACACAGCTAGTCTTGATCAAATCAACCTGGGCCCTGCCCAGCGCTGCCAGGTGGTTTGAGCGAAGGGGCAGGCAGCTCTGGCACAGAAGTGTATGTGTGTTGGGGGGGAGGGTAACGCAGGCAGATGGAACTGGGGTGGCGTGGGAGGGGGCTTTGCGCAGAGCCAGAAGGAAAGCCATCCCTTGGGGAAGGAAGCCCCCGAGGGTAAGAGTGCACTGGGGAGAGAGCCACGAGCAGCTGAGATGCTGCAGCAGGACCCTGAGGGGCAAAGAAGGCTGGTAGGGGGTGTCTCGGCCTAGCCAGGAGCTCTATTTTGGTGCCAGCTCCGGGCCTGATGGTCTTTGTGACCTTGGCCAAGTCCCTTCCCTGCTCCAGGCCTGGGGAGGGTAGGGGTGGGTCTCCGAGACTCTGCTGACATTTCAGGATTCTGAGCCGGAGCTTTGGAGGTTGAATCATTTGTGAGCGAGTGGGGAGAGGCCAGGCCCTGAGTCAGTGAGCCTGACTCCATCCCAGAACATCTTCTCCCAGCCCAGGAAGGCAGCCAAGGGTGCTGGGGTCAGCTTCGGTCCCTCCGCCTCCCCCAGCGTGGCTTATAGAGAGGGGCCCCTTGCCTTCCCGGTGGACAGGACAAGAGTGCCCTGGATCCCTGGGGGCCTTGAGAGCTGAGCTTCAGCTGGTTCTCTTGAAGCCAGCAAAGCCAGGCCCAGCTTCCTCCTCCCACTTACGGATCAGTTGTAGGCACGTATGTGGGCTATGCTCATTGCACTCCCTCCTTCCAATTTTAAACTGAGGGCTGCTGTCTCCATCAGAGGTTATGAGCACATTAAATAATGTCGGTAATGACAGTAACAATAATGGCACTCCTCATGTGCCAGGCACGGTTCTTCTCAGTGCTTCACGATATTCCCTCACTTCGTTGAAACAACAACCAAATTAAGCCAAGGCCATTACTATCCCCATTTTGCAGGTGAGGAGATTGAGGCCCAGAGAGGTTAGGCAACTTGCCCAAGGTCACACAGCCAGCAGGTGGCAAAACCAAGATTGGAAGGCAGGCCATTAGTTGTACACATGAGCTAATTATCGAGGGCACTTCTAGCCCTGGGAAGACCCTGCAGCTCAGAAGCTGAGCCGACTGTGCCCCCATCTACCCACTGAGAGAAATGGACAAACCATGGATTGATACTGATCCAAGGCAAGTTGGGGAATGATCTACTCCTCAGTAAGTCTGCGTGGCCCCTTCGGGTCACCTCTACAAAGGAGCAGTCTCGGTGTGTGTAAATGGCAGCTGGTAGTTGGAGACCGGGGCTGTGGCACCAAAAGCAGATGCTCAAATCTGATGGTGTGCTGCCCAGGAACCTCACCAGTGCCATCTCTGAGATGGGCCCAGCATCCAGGTTCTGGCTGTATCTTTGCTGGGAAGGGCAGGCAGAGACCTGGAATGTGCAGATGTCTCCTCTCCAACCCCATCATTTCCCAGAAGGCCACTTCTTTAGCTGGGGCTCTGGCTCCTCACTGCTCCTCTCTTCCCTGCCCTGCCTAAGCTGGCAGAAGCCAGGCCAAGTGGCACCTGGCTGGAAAGCCCTCCCCTGCCTATGCACCTTCTGTTGGGTGGGAGGTGCTGGAAGGTGGCCTGGGGTACCGCCTGGAGAGCGGGATCTGAGCTCACACGTCACCAGGATGGAGGGAAAGAGGATCTCAGATGCAGGAGTAAAGGCTGAGTGTCCTGGGTTGCCAGGGTTGGGAAGGGGAGGAAATCGAGGTCACACAGCTGAGTAGGTGGCAGAACCCAACGAACCAGAGCTACAGGATGAAGGGGAAAGGTCCAGGTGGGAGGAAAGGGCCGGAGATTTCTCCTGATTCCCACCTCTGGGGACTGTCAGGGGACTTGGAGCACAAGAAGTTTCCAGAGACTTGGGTTGAAATCAGAGTTGGGCGGATGGGGGGCTAGGTCAGTGTTATCGGGGAGCGCCCTAGTTGAAGTGGTCCTGAGCCTGCTTCGGGTTCTGTACATAGGTCCCTCAGTAAAAGGGAGCCCCTTTATTCCAATGAGAACTTCTTTCCTGCAGCAGCAATCTTGAGACCCCGTCTGGAGCCTCGCAGTCTAATGAAGTAACCACTAGCCCCAAGTGGTGATTTAAATAAAATTAAGCAAAATTTAAAATTCGGTTTCTCGGTCTCACTAGCCACATTTCAAGTGCTCCATAGACACCCGTGGCTGGTGGCTACTGTATCAGACAGGGCAGAGAGAGAACATTTCCGTCACTCCAGAAGTTTCTGTCACATAGCACCACTTCAGAGCCAGTGCAGACACCCGGACCCTGAGCTCCTTGGAGGGGAGTGGGTCAGGTGGGTGTGGACGCCTCCGGGCAGCCTGCCTGTCCCCAGCCTGAGAGTCTGGGAGCCTTTGCCACCATTGCGAAGGGCTGGCCCAGGTGCCCCCACAAACATGGCGAGAGAGCGCCTCATTCTGGGAGCAGACCTCCACGAGGCCCTGGCACACACTAGCTCGGGGCAAGTGTGGATCTGGCCCTGCTCCATTCTGATTAGGCTCCTGCCATGTGCCTCCAGCTCGCTCACCTGGAACATGGCCGGCGGGGCCAAGCAGCTCTGCACAGATGGGCAAGGTTCTTGGGTTTAAAAAAATAATAACATTTATTTCTTTCCATTTAAAAATAATGCTCTTAACATGCATGCTCTTTATAGAAGACTCATAAAACACAGAGAAGTAGAAGACGTAGGAACCCCCACCATCCTATCACCAGAATGCAAACCAGTGTTTCCATCCTATTGGACTGGTTCCCACTCCGCTTTCTTAGCATAGGCCGTTTATTTTCACATTACTGTAATTATACCATGGGCACAATTGTGTAATCTATTTTTTACTTCACATAAGCATTTTCTTTATTAATATAATCCCTTCCTAAATGAATTTTTCAAAATAGATACAGTTTAATTTTTTTAAGATTTTGAAAGCAGTAAGTGCCTATTGCAAAAATCAAGAAAGAACTTGAACTGTGCGAAGAAGGAACTACGAATTTATCCAGCACCCAGGATGTATTAAGGCAGTCCTCAGGGCTGTAATTACAATTTTTAATGGCTGAATAATATTCTCTCAAGAGATTATAATTCGCTTAATTATTTGGCTATTTGTGGAGATCCAGGCAGTCGGATCCGTTTTGCTGTCATACATGAGGCTCTGCTGAGCATCTTGGTGGGTAATGCTCATCCTGTCCCGAGGAGAGAGTGCCCAGACAGAAGCTCATTCTGCCAAATTGTTCTCCAGAAGGGCTCCTCAGTACATCCGAAAGACTGGCTCACTGAAGGCTTGCCAGCATTAGATATTATAGTCAAACAACCTGGCATAAATATCTAGGTCCAAAATATCTACTTCAGTATCTATTTCTTTAATTGCTCATGAGAGTGAGCATTTCCCCACGTGTTTCTTTTAATTCTCTCTCTCTCTCTCTCTCTCTCTCTCTCTTTCAGTGATCTGTCTTTTCCTCGCCTTTATTTATTGACACCCTAGTGTTTTTCTTGTGGGGTTGGATGAACTTTACACGTGAATGATATTGACAGTTTAGCATACTTGTTGCAAGTGATTTTGAAACTTCTTTGTTCTTTGCCTTTGAATTTTTTCATGTGCAAGATAAACACTTTCTATGTCACATGTTTTTGTGATTTCTTCCATTGCTTCTGGGCTTACAAAATCCCTTACAAAATCTGAGAGCTGTCCATTTCTGGGTTTGCCCTGCGTGTGAGTGCATGGAGTGTGTGTGTGTGTGTGTGTGTGTGTGTGTGTGTGTGTGTGTGTGTGTGTGTGTGTGTGTGTGCGCGCGCGCGCTCGTGTGTGTAGTTACATTTTTAAGATGTTTAACCATTTAATTCAGGGGTGGGCGAGCTTTTTCTACAAAGGGTCAGATAGTAAATATCTTCCCCTTTGCAGGCCACACAGTCTCTGTCCCAAATGCAGACAGGACAGAAATGAATGGGCATGGCTGTGGGCCAATAAAACTTTATTCACAAAAACATTTGGCTGCCAGATTTGGCCCTTGGGCCATAGTTTACTAAACCCTGTTTCAGCCAAAGGAAATCTATCTTGGGAAATAATATGAGGTGAGGATCTAAGGTACGTTGTTTTCCTGAGGGCCAACCCATCATCCCCATTTCTTTTACCAGATGATTTGTCCCCCAGCTACTGTGTGATGCTTCCTTAGTCGAGATGGATTCTGATGTGGAGTGGGGCCTGTTTCTGAGCTGTCTGTCCCATTCTGTGGACCTGTCTGTGGGCTCACACCTTGTATCTTTTAATACCTGACCTACAGGTCACACCTTAGTAGTCTTAAAGCAAAACAGACCTCTTTTGCTCTCCACAGACACTGTGGGTCTTCCTCACAGAGACACACGGGGAGGGGGGAGGCGGGTGTGGCCAGACAGCCCAGGAGCACCAGAGCCTCCTGATTAAGAAACAGAAACACAAAGCTGACAAGCCAGGAAGGGACAGAGATGTGGGAATCACTGCGGGCCGCCCTCGCCCGGGCTGCTGGGACTCGGGACTCAGACGACAGGGCTCTGGGTCTTTTTGCTTTTCTTCGGGAGTCATGTCTCTGGCTTGCCCCAGATGCAGGAGTATTCAAAAGAGCCACCGCAGTCCGTTCTCCCCCTAAGCGGCCTGGGAACACTGCCAGTCCCTGAACCATCCCGACCCTGGGGGCCCCTGCACGCTGCCGTTTTGGCGCAAACCCTGAACCAGGGTCGAGGCGCGTGGAGCCGCTGGCTCTCTGCTGACCCACCGTCTGCACGATCGCTGGCACGGGCCTTGATGGTGGCATGGGATGTGACCGGGCAGGGAGGACCCTTCTCCACAGTCGACCAGCCTGGCAGAAAGTGCTCGGCGCCCTGGGTGCACAGCGTGGGCGAATGTGTCCCGGGCCACGTTGGTGCCACCACCTGCCACGCCAGGGGACCTTCCCTGACACCCCTCCCCTCAATGGGCTTCAGCTCTGGTCCTCCTGGGAGAACTCAGGGGCCGAATTACCCATCTTGGCTTGGAGCCACAGGCCTAGGAGGGAGGCACTCGGTCCAGGGACAGGCAGTCTGGGCTCCTCGGGCTGCTGGGGTCCCTGAGCACTGCCCCGTGAGTGGGGTGGCCCCCACGGTCAGAGGAAGACTCATACCTGATTGGCCCAACACCTGCAGCAGGACAGGAGTGTGGGGCATGGGCACAGGCACAGGCCAGTGCAGGGTGCCCCCCACCCCACCTGGTTCCTCCTTCCCGTGGCCCCCAGTTCCTCGGCCGATGGGCTGTGGTGTGGGGTATGCTGAGGGGGGACACTCAGACCCCACCACATTGTTGTCACAGTCGAGGCGTCCCAACACAAGAGGGGCCCTCCTGTCTCGGTACCACCCCTCCGTCCCTCTCAGCACCTCCTGGGCCTGCAAGATCCTTGGGGTGTCCTCTCAGGGCTCTGCAGGAAATGCCTTCTGGCTTTGTGTGCTGGGGTCCTCTGCCAGAAATAGGCTTGCAGGACCTGGCTGGGCTTGACCTTTCAGGAGATGGCAGCCAGGCCCTTGGTGACCTTCAGGTCCTGCCAGAGTCACTGGGCGGGGTTCGTAAGGGGGCTAGAGCCAAGCCTGGAAGCCTCGCAGATAGCCCTCCCTTTCCGTCACTCTCTCCTCTATCAGCGCATTTGTCCACAGGTACTCCTCCAAAGTTAGCCGGGAAAGGTGGTGCGAGCAGCTTTCGTGTCTGGGTCGCAGAAGGCCAGCTAGACTCAATTCCCATCTTTAGTCTGAAGACGTCTTCTCTGCTTCACCCCGTACCCTTGCCACTCCCCTCCCAAAGGAATGGCCAAGGCCAAGGTCTTTCCTAAGTGCTTGGAGTGACCTGCACCTAAGTTCCCCATATGGTGAGGGTCCTGGTCAGCTCTTTCTCCATGTCGTGTTGGCTCTATGGACCTGGCTCTAACCTCCAGCCAAGTTGGGTCCTACAAGGGTGGAGCCTAAGTTTGCCCACACATCTCCCATCCCCCACCAGCGCCTGGTCTTCCAGACTCTTACTGGCCACAGGGAAGAGGGTCTCCTTCCCTGATGGGCCTCCTGGCCCCTGACGTTGACCCAGTGAGTCTTCCCAGGCCTGTCTTCCCAAGGGCTTCAGCCTGTTTCCAGAAACCAGATCCTCTCCCCACCAGGACCCACGATGGGGCCCCTTGTCTAGTCCCCCCTGGGACTGCGGTGGCACGTGGCCGTCAGCTGCCTATAATTTCCCTAATTACCTGTCTAGGCCTTGGGTGCTTCTAGGGGCTTGCAGCTGGCTTTGGGGATGGGAAGCTGGTGGGGGGCAGCCAGTGTGGTACCGCAGACAGAGCTGGGGAGACTTGGGGGAGGATTGGGATTGAACACCCCTCATTCTGTCCCTGCGTCCTCTATGAAAGCCTAGAGGACGGGGTTCTGCTACTTCCCAAGACCCCACATGTATTTTCTCTGCCCCTCTGGGGGCTGGAGGCATGCCCCAGGGGCCAGCAGCCATGGTGTTGCAGGGTCCCCTCCCACCTGCCACTCCTGAGACCACAGGTCAGGCCCTGCTCTGCGCCCTGCGGGCCAGGCGCGGGACCTCACTACCCACCAACTGCTCGTGGGATAAAGCAGGAGGGGCCCGGGCCACAGTGTGCCAGACCACGAGCATGGGGGGAAGGGGCGGCTGGCTCGGGCTCCCTGCTGCAATGCAGTTCTCTCCTGAACAGCCCGCCGCCGTAATTGGATAATTAGTGTCATTATGCTTCCTGCCCATCAGCTCTCCTCTCCTGCTCTCTCGCACTCTCCTTTCCAGCTCTCGCCTTCTCTGGCAGGAAACAAATGGCTGCCTTCCCCAGGGTAGTGTTGTGACCCCCATAATGACACTTCAAGGCCCCAGCCAAAAAGGGGCTTCCGGTTTCCCTCTGGGACCCAGGGGCACCTGGTGCTCTGAGAGGCACCCTTGTGGGAGTGTGGACTTCTCTCCAGAAGCATCCTGGGGAGCCAGCTGTCCCCACAGTGTCTAGCATTCTCCAGGAGGGATTCGTGGCCCTGGCCAGCTTGAGGATGGCCCCCGAAAAGGGGAAGCCTCCGAACATTGCATAGGGTCAGCCGCTGACCAAGCAGAATGTCCTGGCCTCACTAGTGGAGTCTGGCTCTGACCTACGAATTCTGGGGTCCAGATGGGCTCAGAGAGAGAGCTCAGGGCTTCGGGGCAGGTGGAGGGCAGGTGGGCGTGGCAGATGGAGGACTCAACAAGGGGCATTCCCTTCCTCATCTTCCCTCTGGGGAAGCAGGCACCCTGGGGACCTTGCTAGTTATGCAGGCATGGTGGCACCCTGTCCTCAGAGCTCACACCAACCCAGCCAGCAGGAACAATAATCCTTCTCCCAGATGCAAGAGTGGAGACCCAGAGAGGTTGAGTGCCTTGAGCCGACTGGGACGGCCAGGCCTGACTCCAGTGGCTGCAGTCCCAAGACCTGAGGTTTATGGGGACAGAGTTCCTGTCTAGCCACTTTGTTGAACTCTTTTAATTGGTTTTAATCATGTGTTTATTGCTTTTCTGGGGTTTCCTGGGCAGTCACTTGGCAGAGGAGCAATGTAGAATTCTCTGGAGTTCATGTTTGCCTCTGCCCCTTGCCGGCTGTGTGACCTTGAGTGAGCTCTTCAACCTCTCTGTGCCTCAGCAGCCTCAGCCCTAAAGTGGGGCCGGTAGCACAGAGCAAATCAGTTGCAGCGTAACTCGGTCCAGCATGGAGAGCCATGTTTCGCGTACCCCAGGGCCTTGGCATCGCCTGTGACCAGATTGTTACTCTGTCTCTCTCAGTCCTTTCACAGTTCTGTCCGCTGCTTTGGCTAGAACTTCCAGCACAGTGTCCAATACACAGAGGAGAGGGAGCCCAGCTCCGGCTCATCACGCGTCCCAGGGAGCCCATGGAAGTGTCGGCCTTTGTTAGGTCGTGGAGATTTCGGGGGGGCATGGCGGGCGAGGCAAGCAACTGGTGGCATTCCTTCCCTTTAAGGACACAACCCTGAAGTTGGCCCTATCCCCCTCTGCCCCATGTGCTGTCCCAAGTGTAGTCCAAGAGTAAGCTGTGTCCCTGTCCCTTTGCTTGAATCCCATTGGCCAGGACATAGTGTCACATGTAGCTGCACCAGAGTTAGGAGAATGTAGTCATTTTGCTGGATGACAAGATGCCTGATTAAAAATTAAAATACAACGTTGGGAAAGAGGCACAGAAATCGGGGAATATCTAGCAAGTCTCTGCCACAGCCTCCTGGGGGTTCGTTAGCACTTCCTAAAGCCACCTTATATAAGCAGAATGCAGATGTGGAGGCCAGGCCTTCCCCAAGTGTTCTGGCTCCCTTCTGGTCTCTTCTGAGGACAGGGTGGGGCCGGCGCCTCTGAGGAAATGCACGTGGGAAGTGCGACCACGCTTCTTCCGGGTAGAAGGGCAAGAGCCGTTGGCAGGAGTCACCAGCGAGCCCAGCTTCCCAGCGTCTCTGCATCTCTGCCGCCTAATAGCTGAGGCAGGATGTGGGTGGTGCCAGAGGTCACTGAGCGCATGGGCGGGGGGGGGGGGGGGGGGGGGGGGGGGGGCGGGGGGGTAGGGCAAGTGGAGAGTGGTCTACTTAGGTTTCCATTTCAGATAGGGGATGCTCCTGAAAGTTACAATTTCCATGGGCAGAACCACGGGCTCACCGTCAGTCAAAGCAGCGGGGTACCTGCAATCACTGGACACAGAGCAAAAGGGGCGGTGAGACCTGTTTGGTTTCTCGATTGTGGTTGAATACAGAGAACATCAAATTTACCATCTTAACAATTTGTAAGCGTACAGCTCTGTGGCATTAAGAACATTCCTATTTTGTGCAGCCAACCCCTCCATCCTTCCCCAGAACCTGCCCATCGTCCCAAACTGAAACTCTGCCCCCATTAGACACGGACGCCCCCTCCGTCTCCCCCCAGCACCCCCGCCCCGGCTCCCACTTCCTGCATCTGACTGCTCTGGGCACCTCGTAGAGGTGGGACTCCTACAGCGTCTGTCCTTTCGTGTCTGGCTTCCCTCACTCAGCGGAATGTCTTCCAGCTTCACCCGTGTTGTAGCAGGTGCCTAAATGTCCCTCCTTTTGAAGACTGAAGAACATTCCGCTGCGTGGATAGACCACATTTAGCTTTTCCATTCATCCCTCGATGGGCCCTTGGGGCTGCTTCTCCCTTTTAGCTATTGGGAACCATGCTGCTACGAACATGGGTATGCAAATCTCTCTTCAACCCCCTGCTTTCACTTCTTTTAGGTCCAGACCCAGATATGAAGTTCTGTGTTTCATTCTTTGGGGAGTTGCCATACTGTTTTCCATCACAGCTGCACCATTTTACATTGTCCCTTGGGGCTTGCTTTAACTGGAGAATTCCGGGCCCTCCCTGGAGCCACTGAAGGCAGGCAAATGTGGGGCATCAAAGCTGGCTGGGCCCTGGGATCCCCGGGCAGATGGCTTTGCAGACTCGCACAGCCACCCTCTTCTGACTATGAAGCTCCTACTGGGACTAGGCATTTTTTTTTTAAAGTCCCCTGGTGGAAAGGGGGCCCCTACACGTCTGGCATCCACTGATCTAGATTCAAGTACTGGGCTATGTGGTAGCCAGGGGTACTATAGAAGTCCACCCACCTGTAGGCAGGGCCTGAATCAGGTAAACCCCACGTCCCTGCCACCTCCGGGAATCTAGACTTGTGTTTCTCCGGGTTCCAGAATCCTCCTTGGCTGGGCTCTAATTAGCAAGGACTTCCAATGCCTGGAGTCTGTGCATCTATCTTTCTGCTGGCCTCAGATGGTCCTTCGAGTCTGGACCAGGCACGGGATGGGAAGCATCCTTTGCCCTTGCTGGCAGCCCCCAGGGAGTCCCCGAGGTGGCCCTAGTGGCCTGGTTGCCCCATGACAGGCCCTCCCTAGGGGCAGCCCTGCAAGGGCAGAGGGCCGTGGACCGATGGACCGGCGGTGGACCGGGCGTGTGTGCGTGAGTTTGGGGAGAGGGTGCCGCAGGGCTGGCGGCGGCGGGGGGGGGGGGGGCGGCCCTTTTCTGCTCTTATTGTTTTTGCCCAAAGCTGTTCCCCGTGAGACCTGCTTGGTGTGTGCACAGATTGTACCAGGAACAAGGGGGAGGAAGGAACGGAGGGGGGACTGTCCCTTTAAATCTGTTTTCTCTGTTTTATTTCCTTCTTTCTTCCCATCCTCCTCCCTCAGCTAGCACAAGTGGTGGAGCTGTGAGGGCCCAGGAGCTGCAGTGACGGTGCCTCTGAAATATTAATGAGGCTGTTCTCTGCCTCGGCTCCCCCCGCCCCCCACGCTTGCTCCCTCCCTCCTCAGCTGAATGCAGGGCTCATCCTGGGAGAGCCAAGGTGTGTCAAGCAGAGGGGAGGGGCAGGGGCTGGGCGGTAGGGAGAGGGCCTGGCAAGGGAGGGGGTGGCGTGAGAAGTCAGGGATTAAAGGGGTGCCCGGCCACATCCGCACCTGCCTGAGATTAAAACCAGGCCCCGGAGAGGGCAGGGCTCTGCCAGGGGCGTTTCCGGAGGGCCCCTGCACCCCCTGCCCCCCTGCTCCCAGCTGGCCACACCCCGCATCTGCAGGTGTGAGGGAGGCCTGGGCCAGCCTTGGGGGCGGTGGGGGGAGGTCTTGCTCTTCCTCTCTCAGTTCTGTAGGGCCTGGCCTGGGCTCCAGGTGCCGGGAGGTGGACAGAGGAGGGGACAGTTTTTTCAAGGAATCCCCACAGTGAGTCACATTGCTGAGCCATGGGTCCTTCTGGAAGGCATCCCTTCTCGGTGGGTCTGTCGGGAGTTGCCGATGGGCAGTGTGCCTCAAGGAGGGCAGTGATGGAGGGCATATGCCCAGGTGGGCCCTCAGGCCCACATCCCTTGCCTCCGACCCTGCCTCAGACGTGACTTGGCTATGCTGGATCCTGCGCCTTTCTTGCCTTGGGCAAGCACAGGGAGAATGTTCTTGTCACCAGTTTACTGACCCCAGGGCTGAGGGCACTGTGACTTGGAAGTGACGCAGAGAGCTGGGACTTCCTGGCTTCGGTGCTGCCAGCCAGGCTCCATCCAACCTGGGGACACATGCCCACTCCGACCCAACAATTGCACACTGGTGGTAGTGGTCGGTGGCTGCAGGGGAACGGTGTTGCCACCGTTGAGAACGGGCTGAATTCTGATGCATTGCCACCTCTGACTTGCGGGATTTTATTCTCCATTCCTTGTCCCCTTTGTCAAAGTGAGGGTGGGCAGCCCACACGGAGTAGGCAGCTGGGTAGAGCATGGGACCAGGCCCCCTGAGGGAGCACAAGGCTTCTCTCTCCTGGCAGCCAAGGGGCTAAGCTGCTCCAGGTGTCATGACCCTCCTCAGGAGCACGAAAAGCAGGGCCAGGAGGTCTGGGATCACTGAGGCTCCCTGAGCCTCAGTTTCTTCATCTGTGAAATGGACAGCTGTGTTCTTGCCCCTTGACTACGAGGCACAGTGAGGGAAGCATCTGGAGTGAGGTCCCCAGAGAAGGGAGCCTGGGAGCACAGGTGCCCCCACCTCATTCAGGAAGCTCCTGGTTTCCTAGTGGGCAGTGGGCTGCCCAGGGCCTTGGTAGAGGAGGTCAAGGAGGCAAAGGGGGAGATCCAGGCAGATTAGGTTAGAGGTGCGGGGAGATCCCCCAGAGCCTGATTAGAAGTGGCCGGGCGGCGGGGCAGGAACAGAGGGGACAAGTCACTGGGCCTGGGGACAGGAGGTGTCAGGGTGGCAGTTGTGTGACGGGCCTGAACTTGGGTGACCTGCAGCACTCTGGCAGCACCCTGCTGAAATTCACAGGGCAGGGGTGAGGCAGGCCAGGGGACCTGACACAGATCTCTGTGGTGCTGGCCACCTTGTGCCAGGATGGAGCAAATATCAGAAGGCGTGAGTCCCTCTCTGTGGAGGTTTGTAATTCAATTAAGCCAATTAAGGTCTGAAAGATGAAAGAGTACCAAGATGGTACGTTCCCTGCACTTTTAGTGCCTACAGACCGTTCTAGGCAGCCAGCCCAGGCCATAAAGTCTCTGTCAGGCCTGCAGAACTGATAGGCCCGGTCATTTCTGTTCTTGGCCATTCCAGTGATGGCTAGGGTCCTTATTCAGAATGAGGGAGGCAATTGCCGAGGCTTACAGAGAACCCAGAAAAACAATAGTATATGCCATCTGGTCTCTACAGCAGCCGACAGTCACGCAAGATAGACTTTGATTTAACTGACGGCTCCTGTCTGCCCGGTTGCCTATAGGGTGAATGAAGATGAAGAAGGTTAGCATGAGCAGTCTTTGACTAGAGGGGGGCCCCCCAGACCTGGGTGAAGCCCCGGGGCACACTGAGAGTGACCTGCCCTTCATACCCGTGCCCTCCCTCGTGCTCTCGAGGATGGCGATCCCCCATTTAAAAAAAAAAAAAAAAAAAAGGCTCCCAGCTCTTCCTTGGCCAGCCAGGCCCCTGTTCACTCACTCCTCCAGACCCCCATCCCCACCCAGGGCTGACCGTGCGGTGGACTTCTTGCCAGTTCAATAACCATTTATCTCAAAAGGCTTGCGACCCCGAGAGTGGCAAGACATGCTCACAGGTCACTGCAACGCTGAGCAGATTGGAATAGGGACAGTCGCCAGATTACAGACTCAGCAGCGATCAATTTTGGCAGAGACTTGGTGGAGAAAGTTCCACTTGAATTGCCACTCAAATTTGTCAGAGGTCATCGGGTGGAGAGAGGACAGAAGGGTGTGTGGGGCAGGGTACGTCTGGAGCGCTTGGGGCCGGCAAGGCCGTGCGCTGGGGCAAGGCGCGTGGTGCCACGGGCACACCAGTGTGCGGTACCGGTGGGAACAGGACGTGTGGCTTTCCAGAAGCCAGTGCAGTTTGGAGGCAGGGAGAGTGGCAGCACCTGAACCAGGGGAAGTGGTGACCCAGAGCAGGGTGGTGACGGAAACCGGTGAGGTGGTAGATGGAGACATGGGGCCTGTTTGGTGGTGGCTGAGGTAGAGGGAACAGGCCCCAGCTGCAGGCGGGGCGCCAGGGGATACGGAAGTGCAGAGGAGCGGCAGGGCCAGCTGAGAGGCAGTGGTGGGGGCAGGAGTGCCGTGTGTCCCACGGAAGGTCAGGCCTTGCCTCCCTGCCCAGTTCCCTTACCATGAGTCACCACAGGCCCAGTAGGCCGCAGTGATGACAGCACACCAATTAGGAGCAGCTCAAGGACCTTGTGCGGCTGTCTGGGCCACTGCTGTTGCTTAATCGAGGGCAGGGCCACACTGGGGGCAGGAGTAGGGAACAGGAGGGGAGGACAGAGCTCACCTTCAGTGGGCCCTGTTTTGTGGGGGTGGGGGCGGGAGAGGGCTGTGCCGCGGGTGTCAGCAGGTGTATGAAGGTGTCACCTCCACCAGGATGCACTGCTGTCTCCCAGCATCTGCCCCTGAGCCCACCCAACTCTGGACCATTCACTCTGTCACCCCCTGGAGCCCTCGAATGCCACCTGGGTGGAGTTGGGCACCTTCCAACCAAGCCTTCTCCAAGTGGGTGTAGAGGCCAAAAAGATAAAAGGTTCCAAAGGAACAAAATCATTCATCTGGCTTCCCTTTTAGAAGGAACCCCGGGGAGGCCCTAGGCAGCTCTGTGGGAGCCATGCAGGCACATAGCTGGCCCCTGGGGCCGAAGTGGAAGGTCCGGAATGCAGGCCAGTGTGGGTGCCGGGCCATTCCCCTCAGCCTGGGAGGAGGGGCCCACCGGCTGGGGCTGACATGGCATGGGGACTCTGCTCGGGGACAATTGCCTCACAGCTTTGCTAAATGCCCCCCACCCCCCCACCCCCACCTGCACTCACACCTCACACAGCCCATTGGTTGGTCTTCTCTCAGCAGCCCTGTCTGCCTGGGGCCTACTCACAGAGGGATCTGTGCCTGCTGGGGGGCTGAAACCAGACCCTGTCTCTCCTGTCCAGCGGCCAAGGGGGACACGGAGCCCAACACTGCGAGTTTCCCCCAGGTTGCCTCGTACTGGGAAGGGAGAGGCATGGCAGCTGGGTGAGAGAAAGGCGGGGAGAAGGGGCACCCAGCCGGGGCACCGTCCCGAGCAAGAGTCTGGAGTGGGGGAAGGAACCTGGCGGGGGCAAAGGCATGGGGCGGGGGCAACAGGCAAGGCCATCTAGGGAGGTCAGAAGTTGCCATTGCGGCCTCCAGTGTGCCTCCGGAAATGGCCTCTGTTTCCTGGGCCAGCGAACTGGACTGTGACTCCTACTGCACCCACCCAGGTGAGTGGGGTGCTTTCACAGAGCACCCCGGAGAGAGCCTACTCTGCCTTACACGCCATGAAAATGAAAGCTTCACTTCCTTCAAGTTCCGGGCGCGCTGAGGCTCCACACATCCCTGAGCTCAGGGCTGACCTGCGTCGCCTCTGCCCTCACCGCCGCGGACAGGATGGCCCACCGACTGATTGCAGCCCCTCCCTCACGTGCTGGCTTCTGCCCCTCCAGTCTGTCCTCACCCAGCAGCCTTCTGCTTGGTGATGGCCCATGTCACTTGGGGCCCCTCGCTCCCACCACCCTGTCCTGTTACCTGCCTTCTCCCTAGTCTCAGAGCACTCTTCCTTCCGGAAGAATGGCTCACTTTTCTCAAATGTGCCCCTTCCAAGAGGCCTTCCCTGACCCCCGCCCCCAGTGAAACCATATTCTCCATCAACTCTCTCACCTGCTGGGTACGCGTCTCCCAGCCAGAGAGCACAAGAATCCATTCAATCCTGTCACCTCTCTGTCGCCAGCACGGACGGCCAGTGCGGGCACATAGTAGATGCTCAGTAAGGATTTGTCAGATGGCAAACTAAAAGGACGGGCAGTGGGAAGTTGCGTGGGAGTGGAGAGGACAGTGCATTCTCTTGTCTACCATTTTGTTCCCACATCTTCTGGCAGTGAAGCCTGCTCCATGTGGAAAGAGTCTAGAGGAGTAACACTTAGGTGCCCAAACTTAGAAAATGTGGACCGCTTTAGATGGGCATTTTCTGGGGTGCCTCTCTGCGTCCCAGACTTCAGGGGCGGGAGCTGCCCTAGGTACGTGTGCTTTTTCTTGACAACACAGGGCCAGCATCCAGAGGAACTAAGGCCCCTACGTGTTCTGAGGCCCCTCGGGGCTGTAGGCATAGGGGAATGGCCCTTTTCTCCCAGAGGCCCTGGTCTTGTCCCCTGCGGGCTGTGGCGCAGCCCTGCTGCTGAGTCTGCTGGGCTCCGAGGAAGAGGCGGGCGCTCTCCCGAGAGCAAAGGCCACAGGGCTCGGGGCTATTGTGTTCCCATGGATAGTTCTAATCAGAAACCTGGATCAGCGGCCAAGTTCTGCTTCCAAGAAGATCCTTCTGAGCCCAAAGCCCCCCCAAAGGCAAAGGACTGGTCCCAACTGAGCCATGCCGTCAGGAGGCCTCTTGCTGCCATGAAGGCCAAGGCCATGTGCACCGAGACTAGTTCAATCATGGGAGTTTGACCTTTGGGGGTGCTTCCACTCATGCTCTCAGTATGTGTGTATGTGCTGGGCAGCTCCTGAATCCATCATCTGGAGGGCAGAAGGGTACGAGGGAGAGCAGATGGCACCGTGCCGTGGGGCAGGGTGATGGGGAGTCGCCAGTGACCTGTGGCTGCTTTCTGCTTTCTCCTATGTGCCCCCCCACCCCGCCACCTCTCCCCTTCTCCTCCCTTTTTCCCCTCCTTCCCCCCATTCCCTCTCTCCCTTCCCGCTCCTGCCCTCCTTCTCCCTCCTTACTCCCTCCCTCCAGGCCACCTCCCTTCCTTGCCCCAGCCCCCCAGGTGCCCTCAGGGCAGCAGAGACACCCTGCACACTAAGCCTTGACCTGGCTCCCAGCTGGCCCTGTCCATGGCTTGGCCTGCTCCCTGGACCCCCGTGCAGCCCGAGCCTGAAACCGTGAGCCACAGAGGCTGAGCCAGAAGACCGCTGCCGCCACCACCGCCGCCGCCACCACCGCGCGGGGGGATTTATAGCATGCCCACCACGGTGGGCCGGTCCTAATCAGGCAAGAGCAGGGAGCGCGATGGAGTGGACGAGCTTTCACTCAAGGTGGGGCACGGACGTGGGGAGAATTGTGGCACAGAGGACCCACCCACCCATGCCACCATTCAGCCCCGACACATCGCCTCTGCTTCACTGTGGGTTCCTAGACAGATTGCGAGGCAGTTAGAGCCTCCACATCCCAGCTGGGCTGGGCTGGTGCTGGCAGCAGCCGATCCCTTCCAGGAGACAGTAACGCTTCCCCCTTCCCCACCTCAGCAAGTCCTCCTGGCTTGGGTGCTCATGCTGGGCAGGACTAGGGGATGGCCTGGCAGGTGGGCCTGGCAGGGAATGAGGGCCACTGGCCCAGGCTCGGAGGTGAATTTTGCAATCGGCAACTCATGGCTCAGACTGAGTGCAGATCTGCAGAGAATGTTCTGGAAGAGTGGGCCTTGGTTTTGTCTCAACTTTGCCCCTGGCTTCTTCTCACCTCTCCCCAGGTGTCCGTACTCAGCCACTTCCCCGCTGCAGCTCCCTCCACTACACCTCACCCAGGCACAGGGGCCTCCGGTGGCCACCTGCCCCGAGCCGAGGCTGCACCTGTGAAGAGGTTGGGCACCCTGTCCTCCCAGCACGGCAGGCAGGATGGGCGACATGGCCAACAGTTCCATCGAGTTCCACCCCAAACCCCAGCAGCCGCGGGAGGCCCCCCACGCAGGCGGCTTTGGGTGCACACTGGCTGAGCTGCGTTCCCTCATGGAGCTCCGAGGAGCTGAGGCGCTGCAAAAGGTCCAGGAAGCCTACGGGGATGTCAGCGGGCTCTGCAGGAGGCTGAAGACCTCGCCCACAGAGGGTAAGGCCGCATGTGCGCCAGGGATGTAGGGTCATGGGCCATCTGACACCCCCCCCAGGCTTCAAGGGGCATCCTGAAGATGTTCCGTACCCCCCAGGGAAGGCCTGGTCAAGGGCTGGGCGGTGCTACTGCAGCCGCTTCCTAGAGGCACTCTTGACCCTGACTGTGCACATGACCATGGTAGCCATCCCCCCCCCCCCGCCCCCCCGCCAGCAGGCGATGCTCTGTGTGCGGTGAGGAGGTCATCCTCTGGGTAACGTGGGGTCCTCGAGGAGCTGTGGCCCGATCCCCTCCATAATCAGCAGCTCCCTGCTCTCGCCTCTTTGGATTAAACAGAAATGGAGCAACAGAGAAGGGGAAGGGAGAGGACCGCACGGTGTCGGCATGCACCTGCGGGCTGGGCCGCCAGCTGAAACCCCAGAAGCTCTTCTGAGCAACGGGGTGGGACAGCCTCCCAGCACAGAGGAGGAGGAAGGCGGAGCCCCTGTCTGTATGTCCCAGGTTCCGTGTGTGCTCAGCCCTATGTCCAGGAAGAGGAGGCAGATGTTCAGGACACAGGCCCTCTGAGGGCTTGGGTTGCAGGGAGCCGCTCTCCGGAAAGCGAGGGGAGCAGAGTGCTGAGTGGAGGTGCCACTGGCCACAGGCCGTCCCAGAGAAGTGCAAGCCTGAGGCAGTATAGATCTGAGGAGAGCTGCTGCAGGGAGCCTTAGGGAGGCTGAGGAGCGTCCTCTAGAAGGTTCCAGAGGTAGAGGTCCGACTGCCATCTTGGGTCCCTGCCTCTGACCTGTAGCCCTTTCCCCCGGCTCTGGAGGCAAAACTCTGCCCTGCCCTGTGCCAGCCTTCCCCAGTCCTGCCTGCTGGGTCTGCTGGGAGGCTGGGACCACCAGGAGCCAGGCTTGGCCCCAGATTCCAGGAGTTCGAGGGTTTTCTGGCCCAGCTGGCACCTCCCTGGCAGGAACAGGCCTGTTCTGAGCCCGCGCTGATTGATCTCATCAGCTCGCATCTCAGCTGTCACACCCTTGTCTACCCAGGGCTCTGGCCATCACCCTTGTCCTCAGCTCCCTGGCCCCATCCATCTGTGGGGGGCACATGGGCTGGAGCAGGGGGTGGAGATGGCCCACCCAGGATGTGGTGGGCCCAAGGGCTGAGTGAGAGGGTGCCCACCCAGCCAGGTCAGGAACTCCAAGCCTAAGTGGCCTTCCCAGGGTGACCTGGGTCTCTCTTGCTCTGTGCTCTAAAGGGACCCAGCCTGCTGTGTTGTGTTATCGGGGCAGATGGCTTGGCTCAGGGCCAGAGGGATCTCTCTCCTTCCCTCCTCCTTACCCCCCCCCCACCAGGATTTGGGGCTAGGGGGGAGGCTGGGGTGGAGGGCCATTTAGCCACAAGGGCTCTGGCCTCTCCCAGATAAAAGGAAGCAGATGGGCTTCAGCTGGCAGTTCTTTCCTCTGCCTGTCAGGCCTTGTTAAATATTTAAAATGTCAAGGCCCCTGGGAACCTGCCTGATTCGGCCACAGCGGCTCTGGAGCTTGCCCGGTGCCTGTGGAGGGGCGGGCATGGAGAAGGGCAAGTGCCCAGGTGGGTGGCCAGGCCGCAACAGAGAGAGCCAGCCAGGCCTGATCTGCCTCCTGAAGAATGAGCACTGTGAGGACTACCCCTCCCCTTTCTAAGCCCAGGAGCCCTGGCCCCCAGCACACCTGCTAACTTGGCCCTGGAGTGCTCACCCAGATGGCCCCGCTCCTGCCCCGACACAGTGGCCTCAGCTTTGGGCCCCTCCCAAAGCTGCACCCCAGGCCCCACATCAATCCCCTGCCAAGGTGTGCTGGCAGATTGGTGCTCTGGGGAGGGTGGGGAGTCCGGGGAGGTGCATGGTGTACTGGGGGAGGAGATTTTGCCTGTTCCTGGCAAGAAGCACATCAACGGGCTGAGCCTTTGTAGCTATCCAAGAGGATTCCAGAGGCCAGGGAACCTGGGTCTTGGGCCAAGCTCAGTGCAGCGGTAAGCCCACTGGCGGGGCCCAGGTCCCCGCCCTTCCCCTGTCTGACCTTTACCAGGAGTCATGGAAAGGAGAGCACGGATTATCCAGGAACCGCACGATGTGGTCCTAATCCAATTCTGATGGCATCTGGCCTCTGCTCTGGGTAGGGCGCTCATCTGTGTCCATGCCAACCAGCCGGCCCCTGCCCCAGCACTTTGGACCTGGGCCACTGTTGGGGGCCTGCTGCTCAGGCACATGCTTGAAACAAGAGGGACTGCAGCTACCTTCCGGCCCCCACATGAGTACCTGAGCAGCTGTCGAGACCCCAGAGCCCGACAGGAAGGCCACAGCCTCGGGCTGGTGTAGGCCAAGGGAGAGAGAAGCACTGCTAGAGCATCAAGGGCAACTCAAGGCCAAGGAACAGGCTGACGGTGGGAGGGAGGGAGAGAGGGAGGAAGGAATGGAGCCAGCGCACTCCTGGGGAAGGGGCCCCAAGGGCCTGGCTTCCCTTGGGGATAAGCTTGCATGTGGGGGTGAGGCAGGCAGGATGCAGACTTACGGTGCCATGGGGACCCTTGCCCTTTCTCAGGCAGGGATTGTGGAAACGCTGAGTGTCTGGGAGGGCCAGGGTTCAAGTGCCTCCCTAGTACTGACCCCACATGTCATCTGTCTTATAGCTTAAAGACAACAGGCCTCAGTCAGGAGTGGGGCACAAGCCCTCAGCTAGGACCCCAGCCCCTAGGACCTGAGGTCCTGAGCTTCTCCCAGACACCCAACTGGAAAGTTGCAGTCTCCAGAAACTTGAGCCCCGGCAGGGCCCAGGCACCATGAGGCCCCGGGGGAGAAGGGCAGGGACAGCTGCAGCTCGGCTAGGTGGGGGGCACAGGGTGTGTGATCATCGCCCAGCTGGGGAGATGGGCCAGGCCTGTGCCGGCGGTGGGCTTTGGCTCTTGTCAGGCCTTCCACCTCGGGTGGGCCCCGCCCTGCCCCTCCCCCAAAGCCATATTTCCCTGCCTAGTGGACACCCACCGTCCTTCCTCCCAAGTCCTTCCGCGCTCCACTTAGCACTTCCTTGCTCTCAAGTCGCCTGGGGGCCAGGTCCTGTGGGCCTTCCCCAAGCCAGCTGGGAGCACCCCATAGGCTGGGAACCCCGACCCCCCATCTGCCCTCCCGGCTTGCTCCCTGCCCCCTCAGGAGGCCAAAGGAGTTGGCGGTGACTGGGAACCGCAGGCCACCATCTGTCCACTAGGTGTCAGTGTGGGGCTGGACACTTGAGGGACAGGTCTAGAAGGAAGGCGCATCCTGAGGGCTGAGGGCTGAGGGCGGGCCCAGGGGACTGTGTCCCGTCTGCCGGCCTCAGGGGTAGGTGGCCAAGTGGGTATCTGGCCTTGGAAGGAGGTGGCCTGCATGTCAGTCCCACAGAGAAGCTTCTGGTAGCTTCAGGCATGGGCCTGAGGGGACTCGTGCTCTAGAGGCAGAGGGCCAGCAGGCTTTGGTGCAGGCCTGGGTAGGAAGTGGGGTTGTCCCAAGAATGAGAAGTAAGGTAAGGGCCCAGCTTCCAAATGCCAGAGCTCACCCCTTTGTGGGTGTTGATTCTGAGTCCTTTGTCCCAGCCTCGACCCAGTAGCTTGTCTGGGATGTGGAGGGGGCCTCCCAGGGCTCTGAAACTATTTGGTCAGGCCCCTGTCAACCCCTCAGCCCTCCTTCACCGTGCTTCATCTGCTCCGGCCACAAGGGGTCCCCGGTGGGACTGGCTTCCTCATCCTTCAGCGTCCTTGTCCTCTGCCTGGTGGCCAGGGGACAGCGCGGCCTCAGCATGAATCACTGACAATCCCATTGACCTTATAGATGGTTCACCAACTGCCATGTATGCAGCTCCTATGGGGACCCACGTCCCATCCCTGCCCTTCACTGTGACCCCCAGCTCAGAGCTCAAGGTTGGCACCGCTGTGGGGTGTAGGGAAAGCGTTAGGAAGGAGCCAGCTGTCTCCGGAGCACGGGCCCTGAGAACACAGGGCTGGGGATAGTTCCTATGCAGCTCCTAAGTGCCGTGGGTGCCAGGCCCGTGCTCAGCAGCGTGGGCGAAATGGACAAGGTCTTTGGGCTGCTAGAGCCGACCCTCCCCCAGGTCCTGTCAGATGATAAAGGCTCTGTGTCCCGCACACACAGTTTGACCACGCCACCCTCTTGGTGGCTTAGCATCTGTGAGGCTGCTCTCGTCCTGACCTGGGGTCAGGTGCACAGGGTAGCAGAGGAGTCCTGGGCTGCTCACAAGAGCTCCAACTCATGGGTACGAGGAGGCCCTTTCCCTCCCTGGCCTCAGTTTCCTCCTCTGGACCCTGGAGGGATGGTACGAGCACGTCGGCCCACTCACAGCCCCTGTGCCCTCCAGCCCAGTCTCGTACCAAGCCCTGCACCCGTGGGAGAACCTTGGCAGTCTCTTCTCCTGTCTCCAGATGACACTTGGCCATCCCTGGCCCGGCTGGGTCCCCTCTGCCCACCCCCCCATGTTGGGTGTTACTGCATTCCTCCCCACCTGCCCTTTGAAGGGACTCAGCGTAGCCCATGGACGTCCCTGGGCCTATCCGGGGGAGGACCCGGCCCTTCGGCCCACCAGGGGCCCCCCAGGGCCGTGCGCTGTGTGGTGGCAGAGAGTCGTCCAGGCCAGGGCAGGTTGGCCTTCCGGGGGCTTTCAGGCCGGAGGGCGGGGCGGGCGCTGTGGCCGAGCGGGGCAGGGAGGGGCAGGGCCTCGCGCGGCTGCTCTCCCATCCCCTTCGTGTCCCTGCTCTCCGCCCCTGCACCACACAGGCCTGGCCAACAATGCCAATGACTTGGAGAAGCGCAGGCAGATCTATGGGCAGAACTTTATCCCTCCCAAGCAGCCCAAGACCTTCCTGCAGCTGGTGTGGGAGGCCCTGCAGGACGTGACCCTGATCATCCTGGAGGTGGCCGCCATTGTCTCCCTGGGCCTTTCCTTCTATGCGCCGCCAGGGGAGGAGAGCGAAGGTGAGCAGGGGCGGGCCCGACAGGAGGGACGGAACGGGACCTGAGCCAAGGGGCAACGGCGTGACTCTGCTGCCACCCCATCCTTCCCTGCTGTCCTCGGGCCCAGCATGCGGGAATGTGTCAGCTGGGGCAGAAGACGAAGGGGAGGCCGAGGCAGGCTGGATCGAGGGAGCCGCCATCCTGTTGTCGGTCACCTGCGTGGTGCTGGTCACGGCCTTCAATGACTGGAGCAAGGAGAGGCAGTTCCGGGGCCTGCAGAGCCGCATCGAGCAGGAACAGAGGTTCTCCGTCATCCGGGATGGCCAGCTGCTGCAGGTCCCCGTGGCCGCACTGGTGGTGGGAGACATTGCCCAGGTCAAGTACGGTGAGTGCACCCAGTGCAGGCCTCCCCACCGCCTCGCCCCAGGAGCATGTGGGCCTTCACCTACGGGGCGGAGGGGGTGGGGGTTGCTGCGCAGGGGCTGAAGGTTGGGGCTCAGGCTGGAGACAGAGCCCCAGGAGGGCAGGATGACAAGGCTGGGGTGGGTGAATCCTCCCCAGAAAGGAGGAGACTGAAAGAAGAGGGCCCCACACCCTAGGTTCGAGACCTCTCCTGGGGCAGGGGGGAGGCAGCAGGGAGGAAGGCTGCCTGGACCCACAGCCTGTGGTTCCGGCCGCCTGGCTGGCCTTAGGAGACCTGCTACCTGCTGACGGCGTGCTCATCCAAGGCAATGACCTTAAGATCGATGAGAGCTCCCTGACAGGCGAGTCAGACCACGTGCGCAAATCAGCCGACAAAGACCCCATGCTGCTCTCAGGTGAGGCCTCAGGGCACTAGCCAGGCTGTGGGGGGGGCCAGGACGCAGGCTGACACCGCCCCCTGGACCAGCTCAGCCCTGAAGAGCCTTGGAGGCCGCTTGGACTGGCCATCCCCTCAACCAGGGGCCTCCTGAGTAGCCCTTCTGGTCAGAGAGTCTGAAGATTTTGCCCCCCAAGAGGCCAGAGCAGCCCGTGGGAGGCATGACAGTGGTAGCTCAGCCACTGGGAAAGGAAATGGGGACTCCGAGCCCCGAAGGGCCCCTGATATCCTGCCAAAAGCCCCCCCAGAGGGGTCAACATAGTGCCTGTGCTCCTCCCCGGCCCAGACACCCAAGAAGAGCCAGTGGGGGTCGTGTTCCCTTTCCAGAAGGCTTTGGCTTAGCGCGGTGTTTATCCCAGTGGCAAATGCAGCATGCAACAGGACAGAGAGGCTGGAGGCCCCAGGTGGGCCCTGCGAGGCCTCAGCCTAGGCTTAGGGTCAACATAGCTTCCGGGGGCCTCCACACACCGAGTCCCTGCTTCTGGGATTCCTGCAAGAGAACCTGTAGGTGTTCAGCATGCCTCCCACCAGAGGTGCAAATGTCCGTCTTGGTTCCTCTGTGTTGCCAGGTACTCATGTCATGGAAGGTTCGGGAAGAATGGTGGTGACTGCCGTTGGTGTGAACTCCCAGACAGGCATCATCTTTACCTTGCTCGGAGCCGGTGGAGAGGAAGAGGAGAAGAAGGATAAGAAAGGTAAGGAAACAGTGACCTCCAGTTCCCAGTGCCGATGAGGGGCTGACCCTCGCCCTGTGCAGCCCGCTCTTCCTTCTTTCATCCCCTGCTGGCCTAATCCCCTACTCCAGCTCCACCTCCAGGGAGAGTCAGCCCTCGGGGGTGGGAGGCTATACCCTCTCTTCTGATTCCTGCCGGGGGCCCCCTCTTCTGGGGCCAGCAGGTCGGGGGCCCCTCATTTCTGTGTAAGGCCAGCCTCCCTCGGGCAGCTATTCCCCGAAGGCTTTGGGAAGTGTGTGCCAGGGTAGGGGAAGTGCCCTGCCTGGGTAGGAATGGGGTTGGAGGGACAGGGGCCAGCCGCCTTGGCTTGGGAGAGTGCTTCGGGGACCTTGTGCCCACCCTTGGGTGTGCTCATTCCCCTTGGTAAGGTACTGAGGGCCCCGCCAACGTGGCAGCCAGGGAAATGTGGGGCATACAGCCAGAGACAGAGGGTTCCCAGGCAGAATGGACTGGACGCCCCAGAGGATGTCCAGGGCCAGAGGAAGCTGGGATGGGATGGGGGCCCTCACCCCAGGGGGAAAACAGTGTCAAGGGACAGATGTGTTCTGAGAGCCCAGCTCTGTAGCCACTCTGGCCTCCCTGGCACATGGCCATCCTGCTGCCTCCTCTTGCCGCGGCTCTGAGCCCCAGGCACGGCCAGTGTCTCCTTCCAGTCCTCAGGGCAGGTCTTACAAAACTACGGAGCAGTCCTCGGTGCCACCCCCACACCAGAGTCCCACTCCCAGAGTCAGGACCCCATTACCTTCTTTGATTCAGGCCTGCACCAGCTCACGACTCACCTTGCACTAACCTGGGTCTCCCCTCAGGCTGCTCCTGCAGTCCAGTCAGGTGGGAGCAGAATTTTCTAGATGTGTGCCTCTGAGAGAATTCACTCGGGTCCACTAGAAGTACAGAGAACCTGCACGTGTGTGGGGAAAGCGTGTGCCGAAAGCCTGCGGCCACCAGCCCCACCCCAGTCAGTCAGGGCCCCTAGACCCAGAAAACAGGCAACAAGGGGGCAGGTCAGCATAAGGAAGAATGTGCTAGTGTCCCCAGCCCTAGGCTACCCTGCTCCTGGAGGCGGTGAGAGAGAGGACTCAGATGACCAGCTATTGCCTAGAAGCTTCCATTGGCCCTGTCCACCTTTGCCACAGCAAGCCTCCTCTCCCTGCAGGGCTCAGCCTAATTGCTCTCCACAGTGAGCACAGTAGGGTCCCTAGGCAGGCGTGCGGGTGGGTAGGTCAGCCCTGGGCCTCCGTCGGGGCTGGGCCGGAGTCCCCATCCCTCTCTCCGGGGAAGCCTAGCTGAGTGCCTGGTGTTCCTCCATCGACACTGTGACTTAGGAGTCAGAGGGGGCACCTTCACCAGCGGGCTTCCTGGAGGAGGGGAACCCTGAGGGGGGGCCCCAGAGGGGAGCGGAGCCGGCCAGGCTCTGGGGAGGGGCAGCAGCACCCACATTATTCCCCACCAAGGTCTCAGCCCAAGGCCCAGCCACTGCAATGGCCACGCCCAGCGCCTCCCCCCCGCCCCCCCCCCCCCGGCCCTTGTCCTCACCCTCGCTGCCTCTCAACCCCGTCCGTCAGCCCGGTGCCCCCAGTCCACCTGCTGCCCTCCGACCTGTTTCTTGCCTTTTGGCCTTGACTCCTAGTCACCTTTCTACTTGGGGTGTCCTTCCTCCCCCCTTTCCCCTCCCTCGGCTCCTGTCTTCCCCTTCCTGTAGTGCTCATCCCACAGCCCCCTCCCTCCCTCCAGAGGCCTCCCTGGGCCCTGTCTGCAGCCTCTGTCCTCTCTGGAGTTTTCAGCAATGACTCCTCACTGTGCTGTATTGTCACCGTGTTAGAGTCTACGGGTGTCTCCTCTGCCCCCAGAAATCTCCTTGCCCTCTGAACCTCCCCGCCCTCACAGAGGGACCAACCTACACCCCACCCCAGCTAGGAGGGGACCCCTCCCTGCTCCCTGGGACCCCCCAGACTAGACCCTACTGCCTAGGAGCCACCTGGCACCCTGTCTGCGTTCCTGGACGCCCAGTGACATGAGCTCTTGGGTGCTGGCTGACAGGTCAGCACACAAGCCCCTCCTGCCCCCCAGGTCAGTCATTTCTGGATCCTGGGCCAGCAGTGGTGTGGCTCCGAAAAGAGCTCCTTGACCTGATGCCCCACCCATGATGCCCTGGGAAAGATGAGGCCAGAGGAGCTGGGTGCAGAGCCTGACCCTGAGCACAGTGCTAGACTCACCGCCTTGGAAGCCACTCACTGCCACAGTCCCCAACACCCGGCTGCGGGCTTTGTGGTGGCAGAGCACGTTCATGAATGGCCACCCCCCACAGGTCCACCTGGGGCCCAGCGCATTCCACGCCCCTGTCCTCCCTCCAGTGCTAGGTGCCCAGCACCCAGGCGGGCACCGGAAGCTGGCAGGCTTCTAGAGTCTCGCTCCTTTGTCCCTCCAAAGCCCTCATAGAGCTAACTGCTGGCTGTGCGGCAGAGAGCTGACCTCTAGGCCAGTGGGGGCTAGGGACCACCGAGGTAAACGGCTCGTGCTGCTTCTGGGGACAATGCACATCGCAGCTTGGGGGCCCGGCTCAAGGTAGCAGAGCTGGGACCAGACACCCGGCCGCTCTAACTCCCCATGGTGGCAGCCTTTTTGGAAACCTCCCACTGCTGGCCGTGCATGACCCACGGTTTGTCCGGGGCTGGCTTTGAGGGTTCGCTGGAGGGCTGGGGACTCGGTCTGGAAGCCCAGAGTGTGGCGCCCATTTGCCAAGAGGTGGTCACAGGGCATCAGAGGATGCCTGGGGGGTCTGGAGCCCTCCCCCGCTCCCCGCTTTCCACCGTTCTCTGGCCTCGCTGTCTGTGTCCCCCTTGTCCTGTGTGCATGTGCCAGGACCGTGTGGATGTTCTCAAGTCTTCGCGTCTGTCATTCCTCTTCCGTTGTAGGCAAGCAGCAGGATGGGGCGATGGAGAGTAGCCAGACCAAAGGTAATGCGCGCCCTGTGCTCGGGGGGGGGGGGGGGAGGGTGTGGCAAGGGTGGGGGGGCCGCCCGCCTCCGTTGCAGGAGCAGCACCCAGAGAGCAGGTGAGTGGGGCCGGGGGTGCCCATCTGCAGACCCTGCCAGAAGTCCGCAGAGATCACCTGTGAGCGGGCTTCCTGGTGAGGAGACTGAGGCTCAGGCCTGTGGGTGTCCCAGTTCAGCTGGACCTTTGAGGCAGGGTGACTGGGTGGCCATCTGACACCTGCTCTCCTCTCAGCCCGCATGCCTGGTAGGTGCTGCTACTCCGTGAGGGGATGAGGGTTCGTCAGTGGTCAGGTGCAGGTGCTGGGGATGCAAAGGTAGATAAAGTGTGGTCCCGGCTGTCAGGAAGGTCACGGTGCAGACACACAGACCCAGGGGCAAGACTCAAGTGCATTGTGGGGCCCGGGGGCCCAGAGACTAAGACAGGCTCAGACAAGGCAACTGGAGTTCAGAGGATAGCGAAGGTGGGGTCAGGGGGCCGGCCCGATGGCCGTGGTCCCGGGCAATCGCTGGGGCACACGGCTGCAGTGGCCCAGCTGGGTGGGGGATGGAGTACCACTGAGGCCGTGGGTTCTGGCTTGAGGCCCCTGGGGCAAAGAAGCCATCGGTGAGTGGTCTCAGGCAGCCGAGGGGAGGAGGCTCGGGTGGGAAGACCGGAAGCGATAAGGAGCAGCTGACACAGTGGCGTGGCGGGAGGCATACAGGGGTGCTGTCAGGAGCGCCAAGAGCCCCACTGTGTGGGGCCAAGGGTGGTGACGGAGAAGGATGAGTGGTGGGGTCGGGTGCCCCCTCCGCGTGGGGGATGGACAGCTGGAGACTCCCCAGTCTTCGGAGTGTGTGAGGTGCCAAGTGACAGAAGAGGGGTGGGGGGTATGCCACCACCACGTCGGGGCAGCATGAAGGGTGCAGGACCCCCTGGGGGAGCCGTGAGGGGGCCACCGGCTCCAGACCGAGAGCAAAGAGGCAGCCAGAGGAGAGTAGCGAAGGCCCCATGAGGAGAGAGAGGTGCAAGGCTTGCCCGGGGGTGCACGCATGGTGAGCTGGGGCCTTGCTGGAAGTCAGGGCACCCACTCGAGAGGCTGCTGGGAGAGCAGACAGCCTAAGCAGGGAGCAGGGGAGAAGAGTGCAGGGGCTTCTTAGGCCTCCTGAGGAGAGCAGGGAGGTGTCTAGGACACCAGTGCGCCAGTGGGTCAGCTCAAGATTCTGGAACGTTCCCTGGGCCCCAGGCCTCTGTCAGGTATCAAGATTTGGGGCCTTATGTCTGTGTGCCCAAGTTACTTTGCCCTGAGAGGCCCCAAGAGAACCGCGTCTGCCCTGGCCGGGACAGCCCTGCAGCCTCCCACCCATATCAGGAGGGCCTGGGCCTCTGCTGAGGGGAGAGGAGGGGAGGGGGGAGAGCCCCTCAGAAGTCAGAGAACTCCCCGGAGCCCTGTTTCCTCTCACAGAGCGTGAAAGCCCCTTGTAGCTGCCACCTGGGCCCTAACCTTGGCTGTGGGGTTCCTCTGTGTGCAGCTAAGAAGCAGGACGGGGCAGTGGCCATGGAAATGCAGCCCCTGAAGAGCGCTGAGGGCGGGGAGATGGAGGAACGGGACAGGAAGAAAGCCAGCGTGCCCAAGAAGGAGAAGTCGGTCCTGCAGGGCAAGCTCACCAAGCTGGCCGTGCAGATTGGGAAAGCAGGTGGGGCCACCACTGGGCGCGGAGACGCTGGGCTCCCGGGCACCGGGCCGGGCTCTGGAAAGCAAGTGGGAGCGGGAAAGGGACGGTACAGGCCGTGTGGGCCAGGCAGCCAGGGGACCCACCCGGGGCCGGCGGTGGCCATCAGAGTCTGGTGCAGTCCCCAGTCAGGGAGCGCAGGTTCCCAACGTCCCGCAAGGCTGGGCTAGGGGAGTGGCGCCCCCGCCTCAGCCTCCCTTACGTCTGCCTCGCTCTTGCTCTCTCCCTCCCGCACCCCGCTCACTCCCCATCCTGCCCCCCCGCCCCCCCCCCGCCCCCCCGCCGTCTGTGGCTCCTGTGGCCCCGGCAGGACTGGTCATGTCTGCCATCACTGTCATCATCCTGGTCCTCTACTTTGTGATTGAGACCTTCGTCGTCGACGGCCGGGTGTGGCTGGCGGAGTGCACGCCCGTCTATGTGCAGTACTTTGTGAAGTTTTTCATCATCGGCGTCACTGTGCTGGTTGTGGCCGTCCCGGAGGGCCTGCCTCTGGCTGTCACCATCTCCTTAGCTTACTCTGTCAAGGTAATGATAATACACGCGATAGGAAGGAGAATCCCTTGATACCAGGATCCAGACCCGGAAACTGGACTTCGAAGCCATTAAGCAACTTGGCGTGACAAGGACTGGCGAAAATTTGGGATCAGTCAGGGGAAGTGGCAGGGGGGCTGAGCAAGGGAGCAGTGAGATGAGCTGGAAAGCAGGCAGGCGGTGGGTTAGACCTGGCATCTGCAGGATGAGGGCGGGAAGTTGAGGGTGCTGGCGTCACTTGCAGAAGTGTGTTGCAGGGGGCAAATGGGTGATCAGGACAGGGCTGAGGACACCGGGAGACAGTGGGTGGCAGGTGGCTGACACTGGGGCTGATCTGAGAGGGGGCCACGGGAGGCCCCAGGTGAGCTCCGGGGAGAGCGGCTGCCCAGAGTTGACCGCTTGGCCTGTCTGATGAGAGTCCTCCCATCCCGCAGCCCCTCCAAGCGGTGCCTCTGGGCACTGCTGTCAGCCCGTCAGCCCAGGGGTGAGGACGTGTGCCAGCTGACTGAGGCCCCCTGGCAGGGCCGAGCAGAGGCACACACGACATGCTGACGACCTCTTGCTCCCCTACCCCGTGGGCCAAGCTTTCTGAGGACAGCTGGTGACCCAAGCCCCCATCCCTGCCCTTTACAGAAAATGATGAGGGACAACAACCTGGTCCGTCACCTGGATGCCTGTGAGACCATGGGCAACGCCACCGCCATCTGCTCAGACAAGACGGGCACACTCACCACCAACCGTATGACCGTGGTCCAGTCCTACCTCGGGGACACCCACTACAAAGAGGTTCCAGCCCCCAGCACCGTGACCCCCAAGATCCTCGACCTCCTGGTCCACGCCATCTCCATCAACAGTGCCTACACCACCAAAATACTAGTGAGCAGAGAGCGGGCTGCAGGCTGGGCCAAGCTGGGGCACATGGAGGAAGGGGGCCAGGCCAGAGATTGCCGCGGAGCTGTCACCAGGGCCTCTCTCGGCTCCCTTGAGGACCTTTGGCCAGAGATACGGGGGTCTCTGGGATGCTGGTCGGCCTCCACCTCATCTCTGGACTCCTGTCCTGGCTGCTGGGCAAGACCTGCAGCTTCTGGAAACCCTTCCAAGCCCAGTGCATGGTGGCAAGCCTGCCCATCTTGTCCCCGTGGAGGCCGTCCTCGGCTCCCAGCCACCGCACCCTAGAGACAAGGTGGCCGCAGCCAGGCAGGGGGCCCCGGGCGCAGCAAGGAGGGTAGACTCGGGCCCCCTGTGCCATGCTGCTTCTCCTTGCCTCACAGCCTCCAGAGAAGGAAGGCGGTCTCCCACGCCAAGTGGGCAACAAGACTGAGTGTGCTCTGCTGGGCTTTGTCCTGGACCTGAAGCGGGACTTCCAGCCTGTGCGGGAGCAGATTCCAGAAGATAAGCTTTACAAAGTCTACACCTTCAACTCGGTCCGCAAGTCCATGAGCACGGTCATCCGCATGCCTGACGGCGGCTTCCGCCTCTTCAGCAAGGGCGCCTCGGAGATCCTGCTGAAAAAGTGAGCGGGCCCCGAGGGCCAGCCTAAGGGCCGGGTGCCCCGGAGGCCGGCGGCCAGCCACACAATGCGGGCTTCCAGGGTCACTATCGCGGTAAAGTAGACGTAACGTCAAATTGGCCACGTTAATCCCTTGAAAACGTACTGCGTGGCGGCACTGAGTATGTCCCCAGAGTTGTGCACTGTCGCTGCGCTTGCAGAACGTTCTCATCACCCCCCAAAGGAAACCCCGTCCCCATTAAACAGCCACTCCCCCCTCCCCTCCCCAGCCCCTGACATTCTCCGGACGTGCCTGTCATGGAATCATACAACGTATGGCTTTTATTGAGCATAGCGTTGTCCAGGCTCATCCACGTCGTAGTGCAGATTGGTGCTTCGTTCCTTCTTGTGGCAGAATAATATTCCATTGTGTGGACAGACCACGCTTTCTGTATCTCTTCATCCTCTGACAGTCCCTTGGCTTGTTCCCACCTTTTGGCTCCTGTGAATCATGCTGCCATGAACAGGGGTGTGCACGTTTTTGTTTGAATACATGTTTTCAGTGCTCTTGGGCATATATCCTAGGCGTGGAAAGTGCTGGGTCCTATGAGAGCATAGTTTCACTTTTTCAAGGCACGAGGGCTCCTGCTTCTCCTCATTCTCACCAGCGTGTGTTAATCTGTTTATTATTACGATGACGATGATGATGATGGTTATAGCCAACCCTAGGGGACGTGAACTGGGCTCTCACGGTGGCTGTGTTTGCACTTCCCTGACGACTAGTGATGTCGGCACCTTTCCACGCCCTCACTGGCCATTTGTGTGTCTTCTTTGGAGAAAAGCCTATTCAAATCCTTTGCTCATCTTTGATTTGAGTTGTTGTTTTGTTGTTTTGGGGGGTTTTTTGTTGCCGAGCTCTAAGAGCTCTCACTGTATGCCAGATACTAGAAGCTTAACGCATCCGATTTGTAAATATCTTCTCCCTCCCTGTGGGCTGTCTTTTCACTCTCTTGATTGCTTTCTTTTTTTTTGTTTTTTTTCTTTTCACCCCCTTGATTCATCCCTGGATGCACAAGTCATCATTGGAAGTTTATCCCTTTATTTCTTGTGTCGCTTGTGTAGGGTTTCTGTTAGAGGTGATGAAAATGTTTTAAAATTGACTGTGGTGACAGTTGCACATCTCTGTACATTTTAATCGGACAAATTGTGTGGTGTGTGAATTATATCCCAATAAAGCTGTTATAAAAAAAAAAACTGAATGGGGGAGCACCCCACCCCCCCAAGTCCCCATCCTCCTGCCTTGCCCACCTGGCTCCTCACTTCCCGCAGAGCCACCTTCT
Source organism: Zalophus californianus (assembly GCF_009762305.2). Classification (NCBI taxonomy): domain Eukaryota; kingdom Metazoa; phylum Chordata; class Mammalia; order Carnivora; family Otariidae; genus Zalophus; species Zalophus californianus. The sequence goes on along the minus strand of NC_045612.1, from coordinate 2,091,645 downwards.
AAGACACGGATGTTCTCCCCCAAAACTCTGCCCAGACACAGACTCCCCGGGTGCAAAGGCCACCTCCTCCCTGAAGCTGTCCTGCCGCATCCTGGCTGGATTGGGAGGCCTCAGCCCTCTTTCCGTGCTTCCCTTCTCCTCTGGCTAAAAGCCCGATTTCTGTAGTAGGGCTGTGGTTCTGCTCTTTGCTGGCATGTGAACGTCAAGTTACTCCCCTGCCGGAGCCTCAGTTTCCTCCTACACGGAGACAACACAAACACTTACCTCCTAGGAAAGTTGTGAGACTTACATGAGTGAATCCACAAAAAGGCGCTCTCCTCGCCTACACAAGTCTCTGAGTTTCCGGCTCCTGGGGCTGCCAGGACAAAGGGCCATAAACCTGATGGCTTAAAAACTGAGAAACCTGTTTTCTCACAGTTCTGGAGTCCAGAAGTCCACAGCTGAAGGTGTGGGCAGGCCCGTGCTGCCTTCGGAGCTGCTGGAGGAGGCTCCTTCCTTGTCTCTTGCAGCTTCTGGTGATTGCCAGCAGTCATTTGAGTCCCTTGGCTTGTAGATGTGTCACCCCCATCTCTGCCGGCATCCTCACATTGCCCTGTCCTCATGTGTGTCTGTGTCTCGATGTGTGCTCTTCTCTTTTTATAAGGACACCAGTCATTGGATTAAGGGCCCACCGTACACCAGTATGGCCCCATCTTAACTTTGCAACAACCCTATTTCCAAATCAAGTCACAATCTGAGGTTCTGGGAAGATCGCGAAGCGGCAGGGGGGTGGGGGGGAGTGGGGGGCGGCGCAGACACTGTTTGGGCCCCGCAGAAGCAGAACGCCTCCTTCCCCAAGAAGCCTCCCCGCCACACAGGATGGAGGGCTCACACCGATGCCTGCTGATTCTCTCAGCGCGTCCAGCTCCCCTTGCCTCATTGGCACCAACTCGAGTTGCTCTGTCCCCACCCCAGGTGCACCAACATCATAAACAACAATGGTGAGCTGCGTGGCTTTCGCCCTCGGGACCGGGACGACATGGTGAAGAAGATCATCGAGCCCATGGCGTGCGACGGCCTCCGCACCATATGTATTGCCTACCGGGATTTCTCTGCCGCTCAGGAGCCCGACTGGGACAATGAGAACGAGGTCGTGGGCGACCTCACCTGCATAGCCGTCGTGGGCATCGAGGACCCTGTGCGGCCCGAGGTAGCCACCCACTTGTCCGTGAGCAGCCCAGGTTGTTGGATGGGTGAAGGGGCAGCCCTGCTTCCCACCTGGCCTCCACAGCATGGCCCCTTTCTCCTGCCTTCCCTGCTACCACACTACTTCCTGCCGGAGTCCAGAAAGGTCAGGAAACGTGGGCAAGGGCAGGGCCTCGGGGTCCTTCAGATCAGACCTCCCGAGCACACTCGATCCCCCTTGCCCTCCCGCCCTTGCACCCGCCCAGGGCCTCCAGGCCTGGCTCATGCTCTGCCTCCACCAGGTGAGAGACGGCGTCAGTAGAACCTCGACGGCTGTGACCCCCGCAGGACTGATGGACTGGAGAGAGGGGCAAGGGAGAGGGAAGAGTCAGGCGCCGCCCCCAGGGCTCTGGTTCAGAGACGCGGGTGGATGGCAGTGCCATCACTGGCCTGGGAGTGCCAGGGGACCCAGGTTTGGGGGGCAGGGTGCAGTCCTCGGTCAAGGGTTTGGTTGGGGCCGGGTGAGGTTTGGGACCTCCCCATAGAGATGTCAAGTGGGTAGGTAGCTGTAGGAGTGGAGCGCTCAAAGCGGAAGGTCCTGGCAGGAGAGATTCCAGAAGCATCCTTATGTGAGTGATGTCACAGGGTGAGTGTCCAGCTAGGACAGATGTGGGAGGAACCTTCAAAGAGACTTGAAGGAAGGGTCCAGTGGCACCCACCTCATGTCAGAAGCAGGGCCACCCTGATCCTGCTGATTAGCCTGGACGCATGTATGTGTATGAGCTGCCCTTAGGGTTGCTGACATGAGGAAGGAGACACTCCTGGGCCCTCCTTTGGGGGACGGGTCTTCATTCACACACTGGATCGGGTACCAAAGACCGTCGGTTCAAAAGTCAGTGCTTGCTACATCCAGACCGTCCGTGACAGCGCACCCCTGTGTTCTGAGGAGACTGGAAGCCTGCCTGGGAGGACGCAGATGGCAGCAGAGGGGAAGGGAGAGACTCCCAGCCAGGGGGACAGGTCTAGCTAAAGTGGACAGTGGGAGAAGCAGCCCAGGAGAGAGGATGCTGCTGTGGGTGACGGGGCCACGCCAGTGGACCTTTCCCTTCATCAGACCAGGAAGAAACTGAGGCACAGAGGAGGAGGCCTGTGTCCACCCAGTGAAGCCGAGCCATAAAGCTGGCTGGCGTTTGATGCTGCTCCGAGGGTGGTGGGTGTCAGAATGTCTCACAGACCCAGGAGGGCAGCGTGCCTGTACTCCCAGGACCCTGAGCCTGCCCCCGCTTCCACCTCAGCTACTTGTCCACTTGCTCCATTTCCCCTAATGAGTAGGGAGAGTGCCTTCTCGCGTGAAACCTACGGCTCTAGGTGTCCCGGGTTTTAGATTGTTGTAGACAGGAGCAGGGTGCGGGGGTGGGGTGGGGGGGGCAAGCGAGAGGTGCCCGGAGCTTGGCCACAAGCCCGTTGACGGCCAGGAGCCTGCCCCAAAGGGACAGGCCTGCCGTCAGCTTTGCCATCTGGCAGGGTAGCTGGGGACAGAGGTTCCTTTCTCGTTTTTCCAGAGCTCACTGACACAGCCACCTTGCCAGCCAGCCTGGTAAGCAGGGCCACCCCTGGCTCAGCAGCTCTGGAGCTCCGTCTCGCAGCGGAAAATGAGGTTGATGGAGCTGGGTGATTTCTATGGTCACCTTTCCAGACACGACTCCAGTGGCGCCCCTCGACAGCGTACAAGTGGCCAGTGCCTTCTCCCAGCCTTACTCGTGGCGTCGGGGCCCGGGTCCGAGTCGTCGCTGGCCCTGGGGCCCAGCACAATGCAGGAGGCCCCCAGGGGTGGGGAGGGTGCTGAGGGGATGAAGGACAAGCCACTTTCCCCCACAGATACCGTTCACAGGGACCACAGTGGGGGGGGAGGGTGCTGCAGACCTGGATGGAGGAAATGCGCCTTGCCTCAGTGGCTGCACCCATCTCTCTCATCTCTTCCAGGTCCCTGAAGCTATCCGCAAATGCCAGCGTGCTGGCATCACGGTGCGCATGGTGACCGGGGACAACATCAATACAGCCCGGGCCATCGCGGCCAAGTGTGGCATCATCCAGCCTGGGGAGGACTTCCTGTGCCTGGAGGGGAAGGAGTTCAACCGGCGCATCCGCAATGAGAAAGGCGAGGTAGGCCTGGGCTCCGCTGCCCTCCCACCTCAGTCCAGGGTTCTGGCGGTTTCTCCCCCCGCCCCACCTCTGCTCAGCAGCCCCCATCCAGGCTCTGCAGCATCTGTGTGCTTCCCCCTCCCAGATAGAACAGGAGCGTCTGGACAAGGTGTGGCCCAAGCTGAGGGTCCTCGCCCGATCGTCTCCCACCGACAAACATACTCTGGTCAAAGGTAATGGAGCTTGCCCACTGCTGCTCGCCCCCGCCCCTGCCCCCGCCCCTGCCCGGGGTGCCATGCCACTGGCTGGGTGTGGTCTGCCCCCAGACTCCCGATGCCAAGCTCCAGGGCCTGCCTAGGAAGTGGGGTCCCGGGCTGGAGATGTGCTGCGGGTGGACATGGCCCTGAACGTGAACTTCAGGAAAATGGCGGTGATGATGGCCGACATGCCAGGGCCCACCCCTCCGCATCTCTGGGCTAATGACACGAGTGGGAGACGCCTCTCGTTGTAACAGATAGGGAAACTGAGGCCTTCGAGTCACACAGTGCTGAGCCCCTGCCTTCCACCCAATCACCACCACGTGTCATCTCGCCGGGTGATGGGCCAGGGCAGGAGGAGGGGAGCGGGGACTTCACCGCAAAGGTGACCAAAGCACAAGGGGATTGGGGGCAGTGGGCGCAGGCGCAATCCCGAAGGGTTTCCTGAGTCAAGCAGTCGCCCACAGCCCCCAGGCAGGAGCCCAGGGCACAGGCGCCCCACTCTGCATTCCAGGGATCATCGACAGCAGCACTGGCGAGCAGCGGCAGGTGGTGGCCGTGACCGGGGACGGCACCAACGACGGGCCAGCCCTCAAGAAGGCAGATGTGGGCTTTGCCATGGTAAGCCACCCAGTGCCGACCTGGCTCAGCACACCACGTAGGGTCTTGTGTCTCAAGGACATCAGCTCCATGCAGAAAGGTGGGAGCTAGTGCTAAGGCCTCTCTCACCTCCTGGCCTCTCGGGCCTCCACAGGCATTTGGTGACAGTGGGGCCTGTTGTGCACCTGCCTCAGCCAGTCCCGGTCCAGTCTCAGCGAACCGCAGCCCCAAGTGTGATGACTGGAGCCCCTTTCCCCCCCCCCCCCCCGCCCCAATGAGCTTGTCCTCTGTGTTTCTCTCCTGTTGCTTATATGGAGCTAAGTTATTTCTGTAAACCCTCGCCCTGCTGCCCAGGAGCCCGGCCCTGGCACCACAGCCTTCTAGAGTGAGCTCTGCAGAAACCCAGTGAGCCCCTTTCCCCACCTACCACTAAGGAGCACCTGCGCTCTGCCACAGTGACGGTAGCCCACCACGGGCAGGCGCCAGGGCCCCAGGCCAGTCCTGCCCAGGAGCACCGGGCTGAGCTGCACGGGACCCAGCCTCAGGGCGGCAGACGGGGTGTGCAGCTTTGCGCGGCTGTGGCTGTCCCTGCGGCAGGGGCTTTGAGCACCGAGGATGGAGGAGGGCCTCCTCCAGGCACCCGTGTGTGGCCCGGGAAGACCTGTGCTTGCTCTGCCGAAGGCACCCCCCGCCCCCGGACTCATGGAGCTCCCATCTAGCAAGCCGCTCTAGCATGCTGGCACTGGACGGAAGCCTGGTGGTGGCCACGTGGTGGCAGCCGGGCCTTGTACCTGAGGCCACATTGGTGGCCACGGTGGTGTGGCCTCCTCTTTGTCTATGAGCAAAGACCCTTAGCTTGCCCTGAGACAACCTGCCACCTGGAGTGGGAGGTCACGTCGGATGAAACAAGGTCTCTTTCTAGCTGCTGGGGAGCCTCATTTGGAAGGCCAGCTGGGCGGTAAGCCCCGGTGGGTTGAGTCTTCAAGGGGGCTGGGGAAAGGGCCCGTGGACACTGCGTGTGTGCCCCCCCCCCAGGGCATCGCAGGGACTGACGTGGCCAAGGAGGCCTCTGACATCATCCTGACCGATGACAACTTCACCAGCATCGTCAAGGCAGTCATGTGGGGCCGTAACGTCTACGACAGCATCTCCAAGTTCCTGCAGTTCCAGCTGACCGTCAACGTGGTGGCCGTGATCGTGGCCTTCACGGGTGCCTGCATTACTCAGGTGGGCACTGGGGACCGCCGTGCCCGAGGAAGACCCCGGGCTCTCCTTTCCGCAAGCCTTGGGGCCTGCGGGAGGCAGCCGGTTTCCGGGGCCCCTCCTGCCTCACGCGCCCGGAGCCCGGTGTGGAGAGCCAGCCCAGGAGACCCCACTCCCATGAGTGTGTGGGCCACGAGCGCCCGCCCAGGGGCTCGGCCGTGAGAGCCAGGTCTTTACTTTGTTGCATGTTTTTTTTTTGTTTTTAATTGAAATAAAAATCACATACCAAAACCTTCGCCATTTGAGAGTAGACACACTTCAGTGGCATTTCATACATTCACAGTGTGTGCAGACCACTGGCTCTGTCTCGTTTCTGAACGTTTTCATCGCCCCTAAGAAGACTCCATCCCCAGTAGCAGCCGCTCCCCATCCCCCTCCCCCCAGTCCCTGGCACCCGCGGATCTGCTTTCTGTCTTTACAGACTTACCCATTCTGGAACATTCCATGCAGATGGAATCAAATAACATGTGGTCTTTTGTGTCTGGCACATTTCACTCAGCATCGTGTTTTCAAGGTCCATCCGTGTTACAGCATGGATCGGTACTCCGTTCCTTTGGATGGCAGAATAATGCGCCATCGTATGGAGAGAGCCCCTTTCATTTGTCCCTTCCTCCATCGGTGGGCATTTGGGTCATTTCCACCTTTTGGTGACTGTGAATAACACTGCTGTGAGCATGCGTGTACAAGTCTTTGTGGGGGGAAGTGCTGCTCCTTTCGAGGAGCCTCATCCCCGTTTTCAATAGTCCAATGCTCCCCGTTAGTGAGGGTCCAGGATTTGTCTCCCTTTGAAAGGTTTTTTTAATGGAGATAAAATTCACATCACGATAGCCATTTGAAAGCGCATAGCTCAGTGACACTCAGTACATTCACAATGTTGTGCCCACTAAAGCTGGCACCCCCCCCGCCCCTTGCCTTGCCCCAGCTCCTGACACCCACTCCACCTGCTCTCTGTCAGTTCTGGAAGTTTCATAGGAATGGAATCATACAGCATGTGGCCCTTTGTGTCTGCCTTTTGTGAGGCTGATTTCTAACCGACTCAGAGGCGATGAGGAGAAGGAAGGTGCAGGGCAGACCCCCTGGGTGTGGGAGGTCAGGAGAGCACCCATCGCAGTCTGGGGCAACACACGGGCTCGTGAACCTCCTGCTGACAATTGGGGCCACACCTTCTAGATCACTGCCACCAGGTGCGAGAAGGGAGACTGGCAACATTTTAAGAGCAGGAATCTGAAAGTGCGGCGAAAACTCGCTGCGAACCTTAACAACAGGGATGGGGGATGTCACGGTTTTCTGGGAAGGGCGGATTCGCTGCGAGTCTGTGCCAGTGACGCCGCCCCCCAGCTGAGTTTCTGCCGGGGAGCGGTGCGCCAGGGCGCTTCCTGGCCCCACGTGAGGATGACTGCCTCCTCTCCACAGGACTCTCCTCTCAAAGCCGTGCAGATGTTGTGGGTGAACTTGATCATGGACACATTTGCCTCTCTGGCCCTGGCGACGGAGCCACCCACCGAGGCGCTGCTGCTGCGGAAACCGTACGGCCGGGACAAGCCCCTGATCTCGCGCACCATGATGAAGAACATCCTGGGCCACGCGGTGTACCAGCTCACCATCATCTTCACACTGCTGTTCGTCGGTAGGTCCGCCCTGGGGCACGCTGCACGGCGGCCGGCTCGCAGGCTCAGACCCTGTCTGGCCGTGGAAGGGACGGATGAGCACTAGGAACCCAGTTCCCCGTGAGGACCACCCCGCCCTCCCCTCCCTGCTGTCCCTCTCTGGGTGTGCCCCGGCGAGGGGTCACAGGGCGCCCCCCCCGCCAAGCAGCTGAGAAACTGTCCACTGCTCCCAGACCCAGATCACACCCATCTGTCCGTGCACCCCATGACCATTTCTCCAGGGGACAACAACCATGATCAGGAGAGAGGTGGGGGGAGGGGGGGAGGACGAGGGGGAGGAGAAAGCAAGGCAGTAGGAGGTAAAGCAGAGGACAGGAAGGAGAGGCCGGAGGAAAGAAGGGAGAAGGGGGAGGAGGGAAGGGAGGTACTGAGGGTCAGGAAGCAAGGAGGCGAGGGCAGGAAGAGAAGGCAGTTGGCTGGCCTTGTTGGTGTTTGTGGCCCCTCTCCCTTAGGTCAGGGCACTCTCGGCAGGCCGCCGGTGCCGTCCTCCAGGACAGCGTTTGCTGACAGACAGGAGTCACGGTGTGGGGGGGACCCCACAAATGTCAGGATCGCGGGTGGGGAGAGGGTTCCTCAGCGGGCCCCTTCTCTGATATCTTGGGAGCAGAAGCTTCTCGTGCCCGGCCTGAGGGCCTCTGCCTGGCTGCCCTGGCTTAGGGACAGGGCCGAGGAGGGCGGCCTGCAGCCTCCGATCCCTCCCCAGCCCACCCCCAGCTCACCCTGGCACCCAGAGTTTGTCTTGGCTTCCTTCCTGCCTGCCCTGGGGTTTCGGCACCAGAGCTGTGGGCCAGGCCTTGGCCGTGAGCTCCGTTCCCTCGGCCGTCTCACCACAGACACCCCCCCACCAGCACCCCTCAGGCGACATTGGCCGGGAGCCATGTCCGCTCAGGGTTCCACTCCCTCGTGTGCCCCTTGGCCTGCAGGGGAGCTCTTCTTCGACATCGACAGCGGGAGGAACGCGCCCCTGCATTCTCCACCCTCAGAGCACTACACCATCATCTTCAACACGTTCGTCATGATGCAGCTCTTCAACGAGATCAATGCCCGAAAGATCCACGGTGAGCGAAACGTCTTCCATGGCATCTTCAGCAACCCCATCTTCTGCACCATTGTCCTGGGCACCTTTGCAATTCAGGTAGGAGCGCTGACCCCACTCTTACAACAGCCGGGGAAGCGGGGGACCATGCCCCGCCCCCCCCGGTGGCCTGCCTGTCCCGCTCAGAGGTGGCTCTGCCCCTCCTGCTTCCCCAGCCCCGGCTGGCATCCCCTGCGACCCCGCGTCCTCTGTCCCCACCTTCAAAACATCATGGCATTGCCTTGGCTTCGCCTGCTGGGTTCCAGAGAGCCCTAGTGTGCCTTACTGAGAACGAACCTCCTCATAGTTCCCTCTGAGTCCCATTTCCAGCACTTGATTCCCTGGTGGGAAGCCACCAGAACTCCAGAAGGTTCCTTTGGACAAGCTTTCTATCCCCAGCGCTGACAAACCGGCCTCTGCCCGCCACCGTGCTGTGGACAGGCTGGTCAGTCAACTCTTCAGGAGAGGCTGAGCATTCAAAAGTAGGGTGTGGCAATAGAAAATGTGAGGTTTGGTGACGGCAACAGGCCAGGATAGTCTCTCCTTACAGTTCTCAAAGGAGGGACCTGCCACGCCTTGGGAGGGCCAACCAGGGAAGCGTCTGGGTCAGTCAGGAGACAGAGGGGGAGCAGGGAGCCTTTACTGTGGTTTCTGGGGGAGAAACTGAGGGGGGTGAGCTGGCTGAGGATTCACTAGTATGAGTAATTTCAGGGTTCTGGGGGACATAGGACTGTCTCTGGTTGTCTGGGTCCTGGCCCTGGGTGATTAAGGCAGGGGCAGTGGCCTGGAAAGGAGAGCACAGTAACGGGGGTGGTTGGTCTGCATGGACAAAGCTCACCCCAGGGAGGGAGGTTCTTCCCTAGGAAGGGGCAATAAGCCAGCAGGAGGCCCAGGCAAGGCGAGTCGGGCGTGTCACTGGGGTATCCAGGGCAAGGTGTGTCCAGCGCAGGCACGCCAGGCAGATGGTTTCGTCTTGTTTTGTTTTGTTTTGTTGACTACTATAAAAGTTTATTTAACAAAAAAGTTCCATATGAAAATGCACACGACCTGATTTTTATATTGTAGTAAAACAGGTACTATGGAGGGGACATGTGGAAGCAGTTGATTTCTTCTGATGAACACACCCATTGTTTATACTCGCTCCAAGGCTTCTAACATGATGATACTCTGTCCTCGTATTACCACCATTCCAACATTGTTCTGTTGCCCACTAGCTGCCATCTCCACACATTCATCTATCACAAGATTCATAAACGGATCGAACCCCCGCAATATTCCTTGGACATGTCTGCTACCATTTAATTTCAATGACAATTTCTTGTCCATAAATTTTTTCAACTCGGGAGGGTGAGCTTTGCTCATGGTGTCTACTGCGCGAGCTCAAAGATGCCTCCAAACGGAATTCGTGGCGTCCCACACGCTACGCCAGGCAGATGTTAAAGCATTACGTTGACAGAAGCTGGAAATGTGGTCCCTGAGGGCTGGAGGAGGGGCCTCAGGAGCTGTGCCTGCCTCCTTCCCACCCCACCCCTGCAGATCGTCATCGTCCAGTTCGGCGGAAAGCCCTTCAGCTGCTCCCCCCTGTCCACGGAGCAGTGGCTCTGGTGCCTGTTCGTTGGCGTTGGGGAGCTGGTCTGGGGACAGGTGAGTGTCTGCCTCGTCACCTTCCCCGGCCCCACCCCTTAGCTGTCTCCTCTACAACAGCACCACAGATGGGCGTGATGTGGGGGGATCGGGGCGCCTCAGGGCCCACACTTAGGAAAGTATTCAGTGTGTTCAAGGGCTCAGGCCTGGGCCATGTCACCACTCAGGTGCAAGGCCACAGGTGACAGCGTCAGCAGAGAAAAGACCAAGGGCCACGGCGGGGATGTCACAAAGCCCCAGCAAAATCACCCACCACTCCCCTTTTCGTGATAGGAGCCAAAAATCATCCCCTAAAACGGGGTGGCTTAGAAAATCCCCACCGAGCTAAACTGAACAACACCCTGCTAAATCCTCCAAGGGGCAAAGAGAAAGTGTCAAGGAAAATGAAGACATACTTTGAGATGATAGAAAGCGAAAGTCGGACACTTCAGGGCCTTGGCAGTTAAATCCATGTGCAGAGGGAGGCTTGTGGCACCCGAAGATTATGTTAGGGAAAAAACAGCCCAAGCCATAGGCACACAAGAGGCTTCTGAAAGCATTGCTCGGCAGTTCTGGAGCATTGCTGTAGGAGGCCAAGTCCACGATCCACTTTGCCCTGTATCTCAGTCACCTCAGACGCAACAAAGTACCACAGACTGGGGGGCTTAAACAGCAGGTGTTATTCTCTCACACCTCTGGAAGCTGGAAGTCCAAGACTGAGCCAACGCAGGACCAGGTCCTGGGGAGACCAGGCGTGAGCTTCCAGGTCCCTGGCCGGCGGAGGCGTGCGGCAGTGGCGTTTCTCCCGCAGCCTTGTGTGACAACCCGCACCGGGCACGGCCACCAGGGAAGCCTCCCTGAGCGGCGCTGTCCGGGGACTTCAGTGCGGGGTCGGTCCCGTCGGCCCGGAGCTCCCGCGGGGCTGAGCTCGGAAACTCAGTCTCCGCACCTGCACCGCCGCCCCCACCCCCCACCCCGGGACGTGAAGCTGAGAGGTGTGGCCCAGCTCGGTCCCAGGGAGACTGAGACCCTCTCATCAGGCAGGATGGGCCAGGGGCCTAGAGGTCCCCTCTCAGGAGCTGGGGGCCAAGGCCAGGCCTCCCCTGGCTAGAAAACACTCCTTGCTCACAACGGCCTCCACACCCTGCTCCCAGTCAGAGGAAAGAGGCTGGCATCTCTCTCTGGAGAGCAGGACTTGGCACCAGGCAAAGGTGGCCCAGGCATGCAGCCTCGGGGAGCAGAAAAGGACGTCCCATCCCCGGGTCTGCCCGTGTCAGAGGGAGGGGGGAGGTCTGGGTCCCTTGCCGGCCCCAGCAGAGCTCCCGCCCTGAGAGGACCAGCCCTGCTCTGACAGCCACCTGTCTCTGCTGTCCCTCACCTCTGGCCCCCCAGGTCATCGCCACCATCCCCACCAGCCAGCTCAAGTGCCTGAAGGAAGCAGGGCACGGGCCCGGGAAGGATGAGATGACTGACGAGGAGCTGGCCGAGGGGGAGGAAGAGATTGACCACGCCGAGCGGGAGCTCCGCAGAGGCCAGATCCTCTGGTTCCGGGGCCTCAATCGGATTCAGACACAGGTAAGCCGCCGGGCCACTTGGCTACTCTGGCTTTCCCGCCTTGAGAGGGTGGCAAGCAAGCAAGAGGCAGAGAGTGGGCGAGGTGAGCCCCCTACCAACAGGGAAACCCTTGGGTCTCGCTGCCACGGTGACACGGGCCATCCCCAGGTGCGCCTGTTGGCGGGTGTGCTGCCACGGTGGCCTATCTCTGCCACCTCCCTCAGAGCCCAGAGGGCCCCCCCGCCGTGCTGGGTGCAGGTGTCAGCTAAAGGTGTGTGTTGTGACCAGTAGTTGTCTCTTGGGGGGCACAGACCACCCACTGTCTGCGTTGCTGCTGGGCCTTGCCTTATTCGCTGGAAACAGCCCAGTCACAGGGAGGTGACGTTCTCGGGATGAGACAGATGCCCGTTACAAATAGCCTTTGGTGAGCTCACCGTTCACGGGTTATAGTGTGTATTCTATGGAAGCCGACTCGGGCCACAGAGTTGGGCCTTTCTGTTCATCTCAATGGCCACATATCAGAACTGGTGGGGACCAAGACCTCCATAAAGTCAGATGGTCACAATGACCACTCGGCCACGGGCACTTTCCAAGGCTTCACGAGACTTGCCTGCCAGAGCAAACCCTGTTCTTTGCCCCCAACGCCTCCCAGTTAGCCTTCTTGCCAGAATGTTCTGTATTCACTGCCTCTCCACATCCTTTCCTCACACTCACGTGTGATCCCACCACAGCCTGGCCTCTGCCTTCAACGTCCCAGAGGCAGTTGTCACCAAGGCCTGTAAGACCCCTGGCTCCCGGACTCGGGCTGTCCCTTCTTCCCAGCGCCCTTCCGTAAGGGCAGTCGGCCCTGCTCTCTCTGGTGGCCTGCTTTCCCCTCCATCCCACTGTCTGCTCCTCAGCCTTGCTTGCCTGGCTCCCCCACTTCCCGCTGACACCTTGGTCCACCCTGCTGTGGCCCCCACATGCTGAAAATCCCACAGACCTGGGGGCACTGGACTGTGTAGGGAAGGAAGGAAGAGCAGGTGAGAGCTGAGCCCCAGCCCTCGGCCCCTCTCAACTACAACCCCCCCCCTTCCTTCAGCATCTCCTGTAGCCTCTCCTTCAGCCCCGTGGACACTCCTTGGCCAATTCCCCACTGCCTGCTCCTTCCCTTGCAGCCTTCAGATGGCGACCCAGTGGCCCTCACTCCCCATCTCCTCCTGTGCCCAACCGGAAATCCCCAGAGTGCCACACCTGAACCGAGATGCCCACAGTGGGCTTGGGCCAGACCACAGTCCCTGAGCCCACCTCCTTCCAGCCCCGCAGCACCTGACCGATGGCTCTGTCGCCTCCACTGAGCAAGCCAGAGCCCCAGACTCTCTCCCTGTCTCCCCACACAGCTGGTACACCAGCATGGCCCATCGGCTCAGCTCTGCCCCCTTGAATGCAAGTCCCCAGTCCAGTCACCCCTGCCCCCCATCCTCCTGGCGTAGCCACCAGTGCCTCCGCCTGGATCAAGTATCCCTGCTGCCTCCCTAGCCCCCAGTGACACCTGTCACTCTCTGCCACTCCTGTGCTTCCCAAAGCCCCGCCTCTGGTCTTCCTCCATGTTCTGTCCAGGACCCCCAGCCCCCATGCCCCTGACCTAGCTCCAGTTGCTTTTCCTCCTGGGGGTCGCACCGGTGGGAAGAACACTACCATGCACTTAGCCCCGCCCTTCTCCAGATTCCTGCTGAGGGCCCCTGGGCCCGGGGCCATGACCGGGGAGCACAGCTCTCCCCAGTATCTGCTTCCAGCCCGTCACACAGCACTACAGGCTCATCCCGAAGAATCTTTTACACAACTCGCCCAAAGCACCCTCAGCAGCCGGTGCCTACCCTGCCTGGGGTCTGACGCTCCCGCACACGCACCTATTGCCATACAGTCCCCGGAAGTCTCATGGGGCTCGGGCTCAGGGCCCCCCACTTCTTTCCTCCCCAGGCCCCAGCCTCAGCTTCAACCACAAGCTCTCAGCCTCCCGCCTGCTCCTCCAGCCTTTGTTGAGCTAGGGCCTCTAACGACCCCGTCCAGCTTCTCTTCCTGTCCTAGGGTCAAGTCCAGGGTCCTGACCATGGCCTTCAAGCCCGTGCCTCTTAGCGTCATCCCACTGTGGCCCTTATAACCCCTGCCGCTTTTCCAGACATGCATTCGCTCTGCCTCCATGCTGGCCACTTCCCGGGCCCCAGGACACCCCAGCTCCCACTGTGTTCCCTGGAGGCACCTCCTCCTCCTGCAGCGGCCTGCTCACAGAGCACCACCTCGTGAAGCCTTCTCAGGGTCCACTCCCTCCTGCCCCTGTAGGCCCCAGGCAGCTGTCCGGGCTCTCAGCCCAGGGCACTGGAATCAGGGAAGAGCAGAGTACCCCAGGGAACTTTCCAAAGCGGCAGAGTCCTGGGCTGCTCCCAGCGCTTGCGATATTGTAGGGCTGGGCGAGGTGATCCCCAATAAGTCCACGTTTAAGGAGCTCCCCAGGGATGCAAGGGGCTTCTCCGATGGAGAAGCAGGAGGCCAGGTCTCTGGCTCATTCCTCTTCGCGTCCCGAGCACCTAGGCCGGCATGGCCAGGGAAGAGTGTCTTAGGTCTGAATGGAATGCTGAGCGCCCAGGGGAGGAGCAGGAACAACTCTGTAGCCAGATGTCCCGGTCTCCCCTCACTGCCTCACACCCAACTGTGAGCCCCTGCGCACCCCATCCTGGCCCCACGGGCTCTTGTCTGTCATGCCCCAGTTCAGCTGCAGAGCCCAGAGCCAACCCTAGCTGGTGGTCGCTTTTCTAGCAGCTGAGACGGCAGCCCTGCCCAGTGTGAGGCATCTGGGGGCTGTGCGTCCGTGTCTTCTGTGTGCCTGGGGGCTCTGGGGCCTGCCCCGTGGCCTGGCTAGTAGAACGGGTCTCCTCAGTCAGAGTCTTGGAGTTCCAGGCCGTTCTGATTATCACGCCCACATAGACCCGGGCCAGTCAGGTCCCTACTTTGTACATGATGAAATGGGGCCCAGAGAAAAGGGGCCTTGCCCCAGGTCACCCACTGAGAGTCTCCGTCCCCTGATCCGCTAGCATATGCCTTGCCCTCTCTCCATAGAGCCACGCTTCCCCCCACAGGACCGTCACATTGTCACATCAGATTCACGCCCCTCAAGAATGCTGAGCCAATTGGCTACTTTAGCTAATTTAAGAGCATCTGTTCTTTTTGATTCAAAATACCTGCTTGAAAAGCAGAACTCGAGTCCCCCAGCTTGTATGTAATACCCCAAGCCAAGGGAAACCTGCCCTAGGCAGCTGGCCCTGGATTTCTGGATTCTGCGAACAACAAACTTGCTCCCCAGACTGCTCCCCAGCACAGCTTTTCACGTTGCTAAGTGAAGGCATTTTGTAACCTGCTGCCTGCTCTCACCACCATTCCACACTAACATATCAATACACCAAAGACTTGTGGGTGGGGGGGGTCATTCCAGAATAAAAAAAAAAAAGAGTCCTTAAAACTGTGAACGCGGAGCTTTGCGAAGCAGCCATGATGCGGCCTACTTCCCATTCCATTATGAACCAATGAGAAGCTTCAGCAGCAACTGGGCTTTTGAGGGGTGGGGGGGGCAATTTGGAGGTATTTTGACTGATACCGTCATCCCATTGGGACACCATGAGGAGAGGTCAAATCAGAGGCAGAAAAAGCATCTTTTCCTTCCCTTGTCGCCTTTGCTGCCTGAAGAGTGCCCTCTCGAGACAGACCTTAGAAACCTCTTGGCAATCTAGGGAGGAGAGGGCCCCCGGAGAGAGAGTGGCATGCGGCATGGGTCATCTTCCTTCAGTGCGTTGGGGCAGTCCCCTGTGGCCGCTCAGTGTGCCTTACGCGTGGGTCTCAGTCCCTTGCTGAAGAGCAGCTTGTGTTGGTGGAAGGGAGCTCGACGGCAGAGTACATGGCAAAAGTCTTTTCCACCGCGCGTCTAGGAGTTGAAATGATGCACAACTTCATTTTGGTTGGGGTGAAGGGGGTCCGGGTCCTCAAGCTGCCTGCTTCCAAGAAGCCTGGCCCCGTGCCAGACACTGCAGGGCTTGGGGGTGGCACGGGGCCCCTCGCTCTGGGCCGAGAGTAGGTAGCCAGTGTGCATCAGGCTCCAGAATTGCCTATCTGCTTTGCTGCTCATGTCATCCAGTGAACCATACGGCACTTTCCAGAAATCAGATCCACCTTCTAAGGCCAAAAGATTCCGCCCCACCCCACCCCTGGAAGGCATTCCCAAAGAGGCAGCTGAAAGGGTGCCACGCTAGGCTGGCCTCCTAGAACCTAGGCACACAGTCTCCGAGGGGGAAGACATTCAGTGCGGCCACTCAGCCACAGGTCTGATTCACCCCCCAGCCATCCAGGCCACTGAAAGATGGGGTCAGGAAGTCAGAAGACAATGGGACTCCTAGCGAGTTCACCACATGGGTCTCACTTCCCATAGACCCACTTCCCTTTTGACACCTGGGAAGCTTCAAGGGTGGGGGACAAAGCAAAAGCCATCTTTGCCCCCAGGACCCTCCGATCCCTCTGCTCTCCGCCCTGCCGTGCCTGTGGCTCTGTAGAAAGGAGCCTGATAAGCCAAAGCAGGTGCTTTTGCAAAATCTCCCCTCTCTCTTTTTAAGTCCATTCTTTCACTGAGGCTGCCCACAGGGGTGCCCCCTCCATCACTCGGATGAGCCACAGAAGGAGAGCGATGTCTACACCTCCCCACAAGGCAGGGCAGGCCGGCGTAGTGAGAAGCAGTGGACGTCTGTTGCTTAGAGCGATGTAAACCAAGGACAGGCTGGGGAAGGGCCCCCGTACGCACACCCTCGGCGAGCACAGCCGCAGGGAGACTCGTCCTCATGGGAGCGTGTCGTATCCCTCTGGTCTGCTGGGGCAGGAAACAGGGTGGAGAGCTCCCCGCCCTCCCGGTCTTCTGAGGGCTAATCATTCACTCAGCAAACCCTCCCTCTCTTGGTGGTGACACAGAGGCTGGCCTCAGCCACGACCACGGCCCCCGTCAGAAGCACTGTCAGCTCCCAGGGAGCGGGGCGACCTAGATGAGGCTTTGCTGTCACAATATGTCCCCGGCGTGGCCCCTGTCCTCACCCAACCCCACCCCTGTGTGGTAGCCGGGACAACAGTGCAAGCCAAACTTTATCTCATTTTCTCTCCCACAGATGGAGGTAGTGAGTACCTTCAAGAGAAGCGGTTCATTTCAGGGTGCTGTGCGCCGGCGGTCTTCGGTCCTCAGCCAGCTCCATGACGTAACCAATCTTTCTACCCCTACTCACGTAATTCTCTCTGCTGCCAATCCCACCAGTGCCGCTGGGAGTGAGTCTTGAGTCCCCTTTTCTCTCATAAATGGCATCTCTGGGGGAGAAAAAGCCTCCCCGCCTCTTCCTTCTCTTTTTTCCAGTCTTGCACCCTCTGCTCACCGTGGCTTTTCCGTTCTTCCTTCACTGCCCTGTCCAGTCCTTCCCGCCCAGACGGTGTGTCTCTCCAGAGCCATATTCTCTTACGAAATGTACTGAATCCATGGCACTGCTGGACCTTCTGTTCTTTTCTTTGTTGGGTTTTTTGGTTTTCATTTAGCACTCCTTCTGTCATTGGTTTTCTTTTCTTGAACTTGTCTGCATCTGCCGATGGTTCTTCATGAACTTGGGCCCGCTTCTGGTGGTGTCTGGTGTCAGGGAGGGGCTTTGGTCGGTGTTCTGTGGGGCAGCCAAGGGCAGGCGGGCAGACTCAGGGCTGCCTTCCAGGGCGGGGCGGGGGGGAGGGGGGACAAGTGCCTTTCCAGCATCATTCACGGCAGAATAATCCAGCCCGCCTACTTGGGACTAAGTGGCCGCTTCCAGAACTCCCCTGGAGGTGGTCTCCAGAGGCAGGAGACCGGATGTAGGCTTCGGGAAGCCACGGTCACACGTCCCCAGGTGGGCTCGGTGGTGGCCAGTTGCTTCTGCTCGGGGGCTACCTGCCCCATAGGCCTTTGCCCTGAGCCCAGGGCATTAGAGGTATCCGAGGTGTGCCTTGAACTGGAGTCCTCCTCACACCCGGAGCCAGCACTCTGCCACGTTTCCACTTGTTCCCAAAGCACCTTTGCTCTTTTCTGAACAGGCCTCAGGATTGGAAGGTCTTAGCCTGATCCGGTCCACATTCTCTCTCTTCCTTCCACTGAGAAGCTGGGAGAGGCAGATTCCCTTCTATATGTTCCAATGAAAACTTCCCACCATGTTGGTCACATTTTAAAGAGAACCCAGGGGCTGTCCTAAAAGAGGTAGAAACTTCCATGATTGCTCACATCTTTTTACAAAAACAAAAGGAAAGCTACAAGAGCCCTGAACCCACCACCCCCTGGTTTCCCTAACGAGCGAGAATGCAGGGAACGGTGTGGGCCCTGCTCCCTCCCAGCGCCTCCCGCTTCTTGTGACAAACTCGAGGTTTCAAAGACCAAACAGTAAACCTCCAAGCATGAGCCCAGAGCTCTTGCTGGGATGGTTCGATGCTACCTCTTTCCTTTCCTTCCAGTGAAACCCGGCAACTCTCACCTCCGTGAACACATCACTTCCCCACAGACGGGAGCCATTAACTATGCCTTTTTCCCTCACCAGACTCGGATTTTCTTTTTTCTTGATTTCTTCTCTTTCCCTTTTTTCTTTTGTCTTGTCTTCTTCCCCCCCCCCGCCCCTTTTTTAATTTTTCTTCCTCTTTTTTTTTTTCTTTTTCTTTTTTTAGGAACTGGTGAGAGGTCCCCAGTGGGGGGCATCCCTCCTCTTGCTTACACTGTTGTTTCAGGCCACTCTGCCCTTTAAGGAAGGGATGTGGGCCGCACCAGTCCCCGCTGGACCACCTTGTCCCCTTCGGAAACAACACGTACATGTGCGCGCGCACACACACACACACACACACACACACACACACATTCCCCCATCCCCAAACCACAGGCCACACACACCTCCAGCTCCCTTGCACACTCACTGGGCCTCCCCAGCTGGGCCACAAATACTGCCCGTCAGCCATCACAGATCGGCTGGAAAGCTCCGGCCCCGTCTCAGAAGGGTCTTGCCACCACTCCACCCGGAGAGGTCTGCGGGAGGCTCGGCTACAGTCAATTGAGGACAGAAATGGTACGCGGCCTCCCAGGAGCGCCTCAGCTAGGGCCTGGCTGAGGCAGCAGCGCCTTCCTTCCCGGAAGTGAAGGGACGAGAGAGGGCGCGGGTCCGCCCAAGGGGCACATACCGACCTGCCCTCTCCCTCGACTTTTTCCACGTGTTTCTTTGCCATCTCTCTCCGCACTTCCTGTCTGTCTGTCCACCTGTCTGTTGACTTGAACGGGGAGAGGCAGCTGACAGAGCCCCCACTCCTCATGCCCCTCAGGCCTTCTCCCCTCCAGGGCCAGCCCGGGCCTCCCCTCTGAGAACCTGCTGAGGCCTGCTGTCTCTTGGTTCCTTTCGGATTCCTTGGGCTTTCTCCCTGGCAGTAGCCTCTTTCTCTCCTCTCTTTCTGGCACCTTCGTTCCTTCTGCAACCGTCTGTCACCCCACTTCCCACTTTGGGGAGCCCAGCAGTGCCTGGTAAGAACAGTTCGAGAGATGCCACCCCTTCCGCTGGTCAAGAGCTACTCCAGGGGGATAGAACTAGTGCCTGACCAAAAAAAGTGGGGGGGTCCACTGTCCCATCCACACCCCATGGTGCCGGGTGAGGAACAGGTGGCAGGACCCCAGTGAGAGCTGAGCACCTTCTGTCTGAGGAGGGTGC
The DNA here is from genome assembly GCF_009762305.2 of Zalophus californianus. Classification (NCBI taxonomy): domain Eukaryota; kingdom Metazoa; phylum Chordata; class Mammalia; order Carnivora; family Otariidae; genus Zalophus; species Zalophus californianus. The sequence goes on along the minus strand of NC_045612.1, from coordinate 2,072,549 downwards.
TGGTGTGGTAGCAAGGGCCCACCTCAGAAAGGAAGCTCCCACACTGTGGCGGAAGGTGCTGGCTGGAGGCCTGGGCAACACCAGGGGACATGCCTGCTTCTGGAAGCCACCAACCAAAACCACTGTGGGACAGATTGGTTTGGGACTCTGGACTGGCCCCCCCAGTCCAAGCTGTGAGGACCTAGAGAAATCATTAAGCCCAGCACCCTCATTGTACAAAGCAGAAGAAGCCCTAGCACAGGGGCCAGGAGGGCTAGCCACTGGCCCTCACCCTCTCTTGGAACTTACCAGAAGGAAGGCAAGGTGCAGATCACAACAGAGCTCTAAGCCTAGCCGAGAGGCCGAGTCGTAGAGGGTGCAGTGGTTACAGGCCACGAGTTTTCCTAAGGAAAACCCCAGCTCTTATGAGAAGGTTCCCGTCCTCTTTCCCCACAGGCCAGCCGGCCTGGCCCTAACCCCCATGCCGGCACAAGTCTCTCCAGCACGCCAGGGCCTCTGATCTGACATCCCTTCCGCTGAGAATGTCAGGCTCTCCAGGTGGAAGGCCCTGCGCAGGCTGCGTACGAGGAGCCTCGGGGCCAGAGGGATAGGTGACGTCGCTCACCAATGTAGGTTCCAGCACGTAGTACCAATGCCAAGAGGTGGCTGGAGGATATCCTCGGGGCAGGAGGGAAAGGAGAGCTCCCTAGAGGGGTGACCAGGGAGGGTCAGAGATGAGAGGTCTTTGGGGCTCAGCACACCCACCTACCCTTTCCAGCCAACCTGCCCCCCCAGGCTTCCCACGCCCACATGTCTGCTGCTTCTGGATTTGGGAGCCCCACACAGCACCTACTCCTCTGGCCACACACAATGACCTTGCAGCCCCAGCATGGTTCACTGAGCCTTTGCATCCTCAGCTGGGGTGTCACACCTGCCCTTCACGGCTGCCACCTCCTGGCATGGGACCTCAGCCATCGCCCGGAGGCCAGCCCCTGTGAGTGGCTTGATTAATCAGCACTCTCCGCCTTATGGAAACTAACGGAGCCCAATCCCATCGCCCCGCCCCCGCTGCTATGCCAGCCAGCCCTGCCCCTGCCCCAGTCGCACTCTCACCCACGCTTGGTTGGCCCCACTCCCCAGGCTGGGCGCGAGGATCCAAAGGTGTGGCCAGAGATGGGGTATTGTGTGCACGCAGGTTTACTCCCAAGCAGCAAGCTGGGTGCCAGATAGATGGCTGCCCCCGGGGGTGAGCGGAGACACACAGACACGCCCCAGCGCCCCCTCCCACCCACACTTCCAAAGCCTGCTCCCCACCAGGGTGCCCCGATGGCTCCCCCATCTCATCAGGCAGCAGCACTGGGCCTCCGTACTCAAACAGAGAGGGCTCCTAACCCAGCCAGGCGACGGGCAGGGACGGGCAGCAAATCTGGTCAGATGCGGCCAGAGGGGCTGTTTAGTTCTGACTGACCGTGCCAGAAACAGATCGTAGCAGTTGCTCTATTTTAATTGCCAACACGAAAGCCTTCCATCCAACTTGGCAAAGCCGAGGCCAGGTAAGCCCCAACGATTTCCTTGGACACACCCTCCCGGAGCCTGGGGAAGCAAGCTCATCACACACTTGCAGGGCAGCAGCTCCCATGATTAAGCCAAGCCCGCGGAGGAAGGAGCCTTGCAAAGTGAAAGCGCCTTTCTCAGGAAGTTCGTTGATTTCAAGCCAAGTCTCTCCACTTGGGTTTCCGCGAACAGTGTGCTGGCATTTCTTCTCAGCTATGTGACAGCTTTGTTTCCACATTAGGAATAGTGTCAGCCCTGCCCGGCCCGAGCCTTCCTGCAACCAATGAGCCCTACCACAGGGAGGAACCGTCCAGCCAATTCCTAAAGCACATGCTAGCTCGCAGCCTAAGGCCGACCCCAGAACCCCTGCTCCGAGCCCTCCCCAGTAGGCACTTCCAGGCTGACTCCCAGGGCTGGGAGCCAGAGCCCAGGAAGCTCAAGACTTATTCGAGGCCCTGCAGCTGGACATGACCAGGATGAAAAGCAAGGCCGACCACCTGAAAGGCCCAGGACTCACCCCATGCCTGGGTCAGCTCAGTGCCAACAGCTTGTTGACATCAGCAGCATGAGTCTGGACTCTCCCAGTCCTGGGCACAGATGCATGCACACAGGATGGGAGGTAATCTTCACAGAACTTGCCAACCGTTAGCATTTTTGACTTGCCAACATGCACGGAGCCCTGTCTTTAGTTGGTTTGGGGTTCGATCCCTCCCTCAGTGAAAGGGCCAGCTCTGGAGTTGCATTTTCACATTTCCTAATTCCATGGTGAGGAAAGGGAACCTTCCTCTTTGATTGTGGGTAAGTCACCCCACAGCTCTTTGTGTTGCCTTCAAGCCCTGATCCCCCCTCATGCCTACAGGGACGATTTGGGACCTGGGAACCCCAAAGTTCCTGGAAAGCAGTTCCCCTGGCTCTGCCCAGCTGCTATGTTCAGAATTTGCTGTAAACCCAAAGCCCGAATGCCAGGAGAGCAGAAAGTCCCCTCCCTCCTGCAGAAGATTCTGGATTAGTGGCTGGCACAGAGACAGGCATGCCCATCAAGCATGAGGGGGCTTTGAGGGAGCAGCAGTGAGACAGAAGCAGAGGGCGGAAAGCGTGACGACCCCTCCCCATCCACAGCCTGCTCGTCCCACGGTACAGAGGAGAAAAGGCCAGTTTCTGTGGTTACTGTTGTCATCGTTGTTCGGGAGCCTTTGCTTTGCTTTTTCTCTTCTCTTCTCTTTTCATTCCCTTTTTGCGTTTCTTTACTTGGGTGGGTGTTCCCTCTGTCCTTCCCTTGCCTCCCGGTGTTTACATCCCCTCCCCACCCCCATCATACCTGCATTGCAAACTTGAGCGACTGGAGGTCAGAACAAAAGTGGAGCACATCCACCTTCAGCCGTGACCTTCAGCCCCTCTGCCCGTGCCCCAAGCATCCATCAGTAGCATAGTCCTGTTGGCAGAGTGTGACATAAGCATCCCTTTGGCTTTGGCTCTGTGTGGCTGGAGTGGCGCTGTGGGTTCGAAGCCTCACCCACCCTGTCCGCCCTGACGGAGCTCAGGGCTCCGGTGAAGGCAGGCCAGCACTTACCTGTGGGAGCAGACGGCGGACAGCAAAGAACAGAGAAGGAAGCTCATGTTAAGTGTAGATGGTCACAAGCCACAGAGGAGAAGAAAGGAGAGCAAGAGAAATGTTGGGGGTGCTATCTTGGATAAAGGTTGTCTGGGATGGCCTCTCGAAGGATGGATATGTGAGCCGAGTTCTGAACAAAGAGAAAAAGCTAGCATGGGACAATCTGGCAGAAGAACAGTCTAGGCAGGGGAGAGGGCCCGTGTAATGTTGCTGAGGGAGGCTCAAGCTAGCTGGTTAGAGGTACTTTCGACAGCCGCCCACTGAGATCTTGCTGGGTGCAGGCACTGTGCTGGGTGCTGGGAGGTAGGGAGGTCAGCAAATCAGACAGAGCCGTCTTCAGGGGCCTATGGAAAGGAGACAGAGGAGAGCATAATGGCGGGGGTGGGGTGAATTGAAGGTGAGCCATGCTGGGAAGAAAATGAAGAAGAGGCACAGGGTTGCTGAGGGAGATAGTGGCAGGGGGGAGGGGGCTGAGACTGTAAACAGAAAAGGTTGGGGGGGGCATGAGGCTCACTGGGGAGGAGCCTTCCCAGCAGAGGGAACAGCTTGTGCAAAGGCCCTGAGGCAGGAGTGTGCCAGTATTCAGGAAAAGCCAGAAAGTTGAGGCTGGAGACAGTAAAGAAGTTTGAGAAAGAAAATGGTCTGAGGCGGGCCCTGACTTCGCAGGAGAGGCAGCTGTTGAAGGGTTTAGACCAGTGGAGGCCATGACATGCTCTGGCTTTTGTTTGAAAGGACTGCTTGGGCTGCCCTGCAGAGACTGGACAGCAGAGGTAAAGGGCAGCAGCTGTGAGACCGGGGAGGAGGTGTAGGGTGGGGGTGAAGTTAAAGTGGCAGGCAGAGCCCCGAGTCTGGAGATAGAGGTGTTAGACTCGTCAGCAGACAGATGGTATTTAGGACCACGGCAGATAAGAGCAGCTAGGAAATGTGTGGGTGTAGATGAAGAAGAGAAAAGGTCGAAAGACGAGCCCTGGGGCCCCCGGATATGAGCGGATGGTGAGAGGACAGAGAACCTGGAGACCTGTCTACAGCCAGGAAGCAGGGGTGTGGCGTGGGGAGCAGTGAGTGCCCAAATGGGGAGGTCCCTGGGGAGCAGGGGGTCAGGAAAGAACCAGCCATTGACAGCAGCTAGAGGGGACTGTGGCCCCAAGAGAGAGTCTTTTGTAAGACAAGACAAATGAGTAGGCTAGGCAAGGGAGGGGGGGCAACATCCTTGAGTGGGTGCAGAGGCCAGGGTGGGGCACCCAGGCAGTGCGGGAACAAGCAGGGCTGCCTCTCAGACATCAGGAAATGGGGGGCACAGCTGGCCTCACTTGGGGCGAGACAGGAAGCTATGGGAGAGCCCTCCGGCCCCAGCCTGACCTGATCCTCCTCGGCCTTCCCAGACACCTTGGCTACAACCTTAGGAAAGTGCTTTTCATGTCTTTCTTTTACTTTTAAGTTATCCCGCAGTAAAATGGACTTTTGGGGGGCAGGGGTTCAGTTTGGTGAGTTTCCACACTGCACAGAGTGGACCGAGGGCAGCTCCTTCACCTGCTAGAATGTTTGGCATCCCCACCAGCTAGGTTGGCGAGGGCCAGGCCTGATTCAATAGTCAGAGAGGAGGGAGGCTGCGAGGGACCCCAGAGATGTCAGCCACAGAGGTGGGAGCCGGGGAGGATCAAGAGACCAGGCAGTCAGGGTCTGAGTCCCAGGGGCCTCCAGGGCCCTTGGCAGATATGGCAGCAGCCGTGGAGGTAGAGAGGGCTCCGCTGAGAAGAGGTTGGGGAATTAGGGGCTGGGGCACATGCTGATGCAGGGCACTGGGGTCGGGGATCGAGGCGCCTCTGTGGTTTGGCCAGAGCCCTGCTCTAGGACCGGAAGACCAGGGCTGACCCTCAGCCTCCTTCAGTTTGATAGACCCTTCAGCCATCCAAGGGGAGGTGAGGAAGCAGCAGTGCATGCTGGGAAGGAGTGCATGCTGGCTGCAGACATAGGTGGGTGTGTGTGTGTGTGTGTGTGTGTGTGTGTGTGTGTGTGTGTGTGTGTATATATATATCTCCTTTAAATGGTGTCCCTGGAGTCTGTGGGCTTTCGGTGACACTGACAGCCTTGAGGGTGGCAAGGTCCCTTGGGGAGTGGCAGAGATGGAGAGGTGACCTGAGGGATGGTCCCAGGTTGGGGGAGGAGCTTGAGGAGGCAGTAGGGCAGAGCGTTGGAGAAGGGCACTGTTTCCGCTCAGCCTTGGTCACTCTTCTGCTGGGACACACTGAACTCTGCCGTGGGGATGTTCTGAAGGCCCCGTGCTTGAGCTCGGCTCTCTGGGGCAGGCCTCTCTTCTCGAAACCTTTGCCAGTTCTCACCAAACTCGTGTCCCAGGAAGTCGCTGTTCTCTTCAGTGTCTGGTGGCCTGAAAACACCCCATCATAACACCAACACCAAGCAATTTGTTAACAGCCCCAGGTTTGAATGTGGGGAATTGGGACCTGGAAGAGACTTGGGATGACACAAGCCAAGCTTAGAGCCCAAAATCGCACGTCTGCATGAGAAGCCCTGCCCGCCCGACCCCCGCTGGTGATTGAGCAACTACTCTGTGCCACACTCTGTCGATAGGCAGCAAACAAGACCAGTGACAAGACAGTCATTAAAGTAAGTCTGATTATACTTGGGAGGAGCAAGCACCCTGAAGGAACGTTCCGGAGCTGCAGAAGCTGGAGAAGACGGGCTGGCTGCCCTTTTTGGGCAAAGACTTTGGAGTTCAGCCAGGCACAGGGAGACCTGAAGATGGGTTTCAGCAGGGGGTCTGACCTGATCATGTGACCCAGGTCCAAATGAGGGGACCAGCTCAGCTAGAGGAAAGGGTGTAGCCAGGGTCATCAGATCATTGCTGCCAAGCTTACCACAAAGGCGCCTAGGGTCAAGGGCAGCAGGGTCCAGCTTACTTTCCTTTCTGTGACTTGAGGGGTGTAGCCGACTGCTGGAGCAGACACCTCACCACCGCCACACAGCCGCAGCAACTCTCCCAGTAGCTCCCCCACAATTCTGGCACCAGAAAAGGCCCAAAGAATGAGGCCACATCTTCAATGACTACAAAAAGTGATTTCTATTTCTTTTCATGAAAAATATCAAATGATTCTCCCCTCAATTTCTGGGTTACCCCTTTCTCAGAAGCCAGTCTGGGGGAGTTAAGGAACTGAGGGCAAATAGTTGGCCATCTGTAATCCAGAAGACGTGACTTCACCAAATTCAGAGAAAATCCTAGCCAGATTTAAGATTTGGAGTTAGGAAATTCCAATTTTACGGAGCTCTTTGGCTGACTGTTTTTGCACTCAACTGGCTGTGAGGTTCACCTGGCTTAAACTGATTTAGGAGCACTGTGCCTGGCCACACACTGACAGTCCCGGGGTTCCAGACCCTGGAGGGTCGGAAAGGACTCATTGTCAGCAGTGTGATTCATGGTCTAAACTAGGGGACAGCAAACTTCTCCTATAAAGGACCTTAGAGTAATTATTTTTAGCTTTGCAGGCCAGGTCTCTGTCACAACTACCCAACTCTGCCCTGGCACCTTGAAGACAGGCATAGACGAAGCACAAGTGAATGGGCGTGGCTGTGTGGCAATAAAACTTTATTTATAAAACCAAGCTGAGGGCCAGTGTTAGCCCTTGGGCCACAGTTTGCCAACACCCAGTCTAAACCAAGAAAACCAAGTCCTAGAAGCTTTGACCTGGAAATGACTTTAGAACTGATGCTATGTCCACCCACTCACATAGGGAAGAGCTGACTTCCCCACCTCAGCACAAGGCCAGCTGGCTCATGTGGGGCCCAGCAGAGGCCTTCCCATGGACTCGAGCTTCTAGAACCAAGAGGGAGCCCAGGTGGTAGGGAACCAGGGAGGGAACAAAGTGAGGCAGGAGCTCTGTGGCTCACAAACCTGATGACATTTGAGCACTCGTGTAAGTGAAGGTGGGTTCAAAGAGACCAAGGGGCTAGTTCTGGGAGCAAGATCCTGCAGGAGGTATGGGGGTCAGAGGGTGCCTGAGCTCGGCTGGGGCCAAGGGCCACCATAGCCGGGGATCAGGGCACTGTGGGAAGCTCTTCCCTGAGGTCTGCCAATGCCAGTGGAGCAGCCGGGGAACAAGTCATCTGGCTTGGAAACTGAAGAGGAGGAGGAGAGTGCAGGGTGAGAAAGGCTGGAGGGGCAAGGAGCACCAGATTGCAAAATGCCTGTGATGGCCGGAAACACGAGGGCAAAAAGGTCTGTGAAGGGAAACGCCAACCCATCAGAGGCACCGAGCTGTGGGCCAGGGGGCCTGCAGGAGGCGAGAGGAACCATCGCGTTGGAGCAGGGCATCCAAGCAGGACAGGCTTACTGGGTGCAAATCAAAAGTGGGGCCATTTTCAGTGTTGGATGCCTCCAGATGGGAGAGTGGCCAGCTCTCAGGCCCCCGATTATAGCCAGATGAGCCCCAAGGTGGCGGTCAGGGCTAGGAGGTGGGCCCGGGCATACGAACAGAGAGGAGGAAGACCAGTGCCAGGCCAGGGCTCTGGGACACCATGGGCCAGAGGAAGGAGAAGTGCAGGAGACAGGGCCAGGTAGGAGGAGGGCCAGGCAGTGGCGATGTCAGGGAAGCCGGGAGGAGTTTCCAGAAAGAGGGACATTCAGCTGTGTTGGGTGCCCCTGAGAAATCAAATAAGACGGAGACACAAAAGTCGCCACTGGACTTCGCAGCAGGAAGACTGATGGCCATGTGCGTCTGGACATGGCAGGTGCTGGTTCCAGGCACGAGAGCTGGCAGGACAGAGACAAGGTCTATAGAGAAGCCAGGGAGGGAGACCCACTTGAGAAAGGCCGGCAATGTGCCCGAAGGCTGGGGACTTCCTCTGATCAGAAAGTTATGCAGACTTTGTGGTAAGAGGAAGCGGAGAGTCCCCTCTCTAGCATTCTCCCTTTTTGGAATCATCTTTCTGTTCTATCAAATTGGAATTCAGATTTGGCAGAGGGCTCAGTTGATGAGACACAGACCCAATCCTGAAAACCCTTAGTGCAACCAGGCAGAGCTGCCCGAGTTGCTCCATTCCAGTGGATGAACGTTTGTCACGCAGTAACCTGGTGCTGTTGATGTGGGTGGAACTTGCCAGCGCCAGCCAGCCATTGACTATCTCCTTCCTTCCTTCTTTCCTTCCTTCCTGGCTTCCTTCCTTCCCTTCTTCCTCCCTTCCTTCCTTTCTCCCTCCCTCCCTCCCTCCTCCCACCTTGGGCCCCTGTCCTTCCATCTCTCACTCCAGATCCGGGTGGTGAAAGCATTCCGTAGCTCGCTCTATGAAGGCCTGGAGAAACCGGAATCCAAGACCTCCATTCATAACTTCATGGCAACGCCCGAGTTTCTGATCAATGACTACACCCACAACATCCCACTCATCGATGACACGGACGTGGATGAGAACGAGGAGCGCCTGCGGGCCCCCCCACCCCCGTCCCCCAACCAGAACAACAACGCCATAGACAGTGGTGTCTACCTGACCACGCACGGCACCAAGTCAGCTACCTCGTCAGTGTTTTCTTCCAGACCTGGGAGCCCACTCCACAGCGTGGAGACGTCCCTCTAAGGGAACGGCTTTCAGCATGCGCACCCCGCACACACGCGCACTCGGCCGGACGGCACAGGCCTGCAAGGAGAGCATGGCCAAGGCGGCTGAAGATGGTGCTCGCACGGCACTAGGAGGAAGCCACTCCATCCAAGGCTTCTTCTCTGGGAACTGAGGAGGAGGAGGGAGAAACTAGAGCGTGAGAAGAGCTGTGTTTCCCTTTTTTCTATCGAAGCATTTTTTTAATGAACACTACAATTCCACCAGATGTTCGCTGCTTGGGTTCTGCGGTGGGGCGGGGGCCTGGTTTCAGGTGATTGGGCGTTTCACTGCACCTGCCGGAGAGCAATTGGACCAATAGGTTCATACAGAAAGAAAAAAGATGACCATTGCTCTGCAGGGCCAGGAAGGATGCCCCACCCGGACAGCCCACCGCTGGGAGCCGCCTACAAATGTACCTGCACCACCAAGCGCCCCTCCCCCAGGACACATGTGCGGTCTGCATGTGTGTGCGTGTGTGCATAGATATGCATGTGCGTATAGACATATACGTACATATATGACCAGATGCGTATTTAAAGAATAAGGAGCTATTTATCAGCATGATATTTCCATTCCTCTTATCAGGTATTTTCATTTTGAAATTTCATTATTTATTGTGGCAGGTTTTTTTTTTTTTTTTTCAGGGAACGAGACTGCAAGAATATCTGTTTGGTTGCTTGCCCCCCCCCGCTGCCCCCCACCTTCTGCCCAGCCTCCGCTCTCCATCCCAGTCCTCCCCCCCGCACAGTTCCTGGGAATGTTGCTGTGGAGATTCCTAAGAAGGTCGGGGAGAGAGACACGAGGCCGGAGCGGTTGGAATTAGAACTCTTGCACTTTGAGACCCCTGCCTATAGAGGGGGGGAGAAAAAAAAACAAAAACCTTTCAATGGAATTTTTTTATTTAAAAGGAAAATACCAAAGTATTGATAAGAATGATCCCCTCCAGTAGGTGGAAAGGGGAGTTTTGCTTTCAGTTTCCTTCGGTTTCAACTCCAAGTCCTGAATTCTGGCTGGTGGGCTTTCTTTGTCCACGCCCCAACTTCAACGGCATGAAGCGCTGCCGCCCCCTGCCACACCGACCCCTTGGGAAAACCCAGAATCTGGGAGCAGCCCCAGGAGAGCCAGGTCCGGAGGTGGGGTGGGGGTGGGGAGAGCACCAAGAGCCAGGCAGAAAGCGGCAGAGGAAGAGGTACCCTCCACACCCAAGAAGAGCTGACGTGACCGCAACCGCGAAGTTGGGCCAAGGGGTCTGTCGAGTGACTGGGGCCAGTTCTCAGTCAGCACCCGCCAAAGCACTCTTCCGACCCGGGGCTTCTCGTTCAAGGACAACTGTGACCCACAAAGGCATGGATTTGTGTCTGCAGCCACCTACGGTGACATGGGGGAAGCAGACGCAGGAGCAAAGCCCCTGGGAGCAATGGCACCTCGCCGCCGTCACTCCGGTCACAGCTGTGGCTCTGTCTCACGAGCCCGGAAGGCTGAGGAGGTCAGCTTCGCCGTGCCGGCTGAGCACCCTGTCTGCAGGAGGGAGAGCTGGGCCTGGGCTCCCCAGACGGTTCCCTCGGGGACCTCTCCTTGCCGTATGGGCACCCGTTGTGCCAAGCCTCAGTTTCCCCTGAATGCACGCTGACCAGGGAGGGAAATGCAGAAAAAGCAGAGTTTCCTTTACCTTCTGAATTCATCTGTCGTGCTTTGCAGAGAGGCAGTTGAAGTCCGACCGCAGCGCGTACAGGTGCTTATCACTTGGGCCTGAGGCTGAGCCACTGAGGGACAGCTGGGAGCTGAGGGGCGTGGGTCAGAATGCAAATGCAGGTGTGGATGAGCAGCAAGGCCGGCTCACCCATCATGTCCCCTGTGCTGCCCCCACTGGCAGGGGACTCGTCCAACCCCACCTGCCTCCGTGAGCATCTGGGTGGACATCCAAAACATGCTCAGTTCCTACCGCCAACAGGAAGGCCATGTCACCCCCGGAGCAGCAGTAGTCAAATCTCGGGCAAAGCAATTCCAGTTAGACAAGAAAATCCCACTTAAAATGCCAGCTACAGATAACTTAAAGCCATCCCTTTATTCCAAAGGGCACATTGAGAATGTTACCCACTTGTAAATTGTTCCCTAATGTCCTCGTTTAAACAACAAAAAGGGCAACTCAATTTGTTGAGGGTCTGTGTGTTCTTAAACTAGAAATAAAATTGGAAATCTTTCAAATTGAAGAAGGTAAGCTGCATATGCTCTGCTCATGGGCTTCTTTTCATTCTCTGTTAGAGACACCCTGGTAGAACAAATGGTCAATATAGATTAAACAAAAACCCTCGGGGTGTGGGGTTCAGAAAAGGGGTGCCGTGACCTCAGATTGTCGCTCTGGTTTCTGTACAGTCTTCAGGCCGAGGGACCTGTCTTGTGAGGAAGCCCCCTCTATAAAGCATATTATACGGAATGGCTTGGTCAACTGTGTTCAGTTATTAAACATGTTTTACATCTTTATCTGCCTGTTATAAAGATGAACAAAAATTATCTTAATGAGAAAGACCAGATGCATAATAATTTAAAGTCTGTAGTTGAATTTCCTAATTTAAAGAATAGACCAAAATTTCTGTGTATTAAAAAAAAAAAAAATTGAAAGGCTCCTACAGTGCCAGTCTGGGTAACATGTGTGATTTATTAGTTGGTGAATTCTGAATGAACTGGAATGAAAAGGAGGTGTCTTCATCCACTTAACCAAGCTGAGAGCCCCAGGAATGGCCAAGCTCCCCCCTGGTGTGCAACCACCTGTCCAATCCTTATGGAAGAAAGGGCTCTGCTAGCAGAGGTTTGCAGGCTGGTCCCCGAACTGTCTGGACCTGGAGGGGCCTCGCCTGAAGGCCCAGGCTGGCATCCTCAAAGGAAGGCGAAGGCAGGGGCCACCAACCCACATGCACGCATGCAGACTCCCTCTTTTTTTTTTTTTACTGTGGCAAAATATATACAACATAAAAGTCACTCTCCAATTTTAAGCAAACAGTCCGATGACATTAAGTACTTTCACAGTGCTGTGCAGTCATCCCCACCATCTGTCTCCAGAACATTTTTATCTCCCCAAACTGAAATCTGTTTGCGTTAAACACTAATTCTTCATCCCATGCCCCCCAGCCCCTGGTGCCTGCCGTCCTTTCTGTCTCTCTGAGTCTGACTGCTCTAAGAAACCCGCAGAAGTGCAGTCATACAGTAACTGTCTGTAACTGGCTGATGGCACTCAGCTTCATGTCCTTGAGCTTCATGCATGGTGTGGCCTGTGTCAGAAGTTCCTGCCTTTTTTATTTTTTTTTAAAGATTTTATTTATTTATTTGAGAGAGAGAGAGAATGAGAGAGAGAGAGCACGAGAGGGAAGAGGGTCAGAGGGAGAAGCAGACTCCCTGCTGAGCAGGGAGCCCGATGCGGGACTCGATCCCGGGACTCCAGGATCATGACCTGAGCCGAAGGCAGTCGCTTAACCAACTGAGCCACCCACGCACCCAGTTCCTGCCTTTTTTAAAGCTGAGTAACATTCTGTTGTACGGCTAGACCATATTTTCTTTATCCACTCATCCGTCAGGGGACCCGTGGGTTGCTTCTACCTTTTGGCTACTGTGAATCATGCTGCTGTGAACACGGGTGTTCTGTTGGAGTCCCTGCTTTCAGTCCTCTTGGGTGTACATCCAGAAGTGGGATTGCCGGGTCATTTGGTAATGCTAGGTTTAATTTTTTGAGGAGCTGCCAAACTGTTTTCCAAAGCGGCTGCACCATTTTAAATTTGCCCCCAGCAGTGCACAAGGGTTGTAATCACAGACTTCCTCTTTACGCCAAAGCGAGGGAAAGAAAACCCATTATTTCGGTCATTCACTTGCTCGCCAGGTCATCCCCCTATCCGTTCCTTCGCACACTGGGCGTCTTCGAGCACCTGCGTGGGGGGCATCTGTGCTCCGCGGCCCAGAGGCAGCCCTGGGCCAAAACTTGCAAATGACCACCACAGGGACAGAGCTGAGACTACCCACATCTCCGTCCCCTGTGTTTCTATTTCTCCACTCCACACATCACCCTTTCAAACTTGGCAATGCCAGCGGATGCCTTTTCCAGGGAAGCTGCCAGGAAAGGAGGAAAATGGCTTCTAAGTTCCCTCCCAACCACCAGAGTCCATACTTCTAAAAAAGGCAAAAAGACAAATAACAGAAAACAGCAGACAAATAGCCAAGAGCCCTTGCTTCATTGATGTGTGAGTCCACCTTGAACCCTAAGGCTGAGCAAGTCTACGTGGAGCCAAACGCCATGTCCAGATAGCTGGCACCTTATGGAGAGATGTTGCCCTCCCCCCCAGATTGCTAATTTCTGCCTGTCGAGACTCTTTTCCACTCCTGCTATCAGATATGACACAGGTTCCCTTGGAAAAAAAATTGGTACTTAGCCAAATGAGTTGAGGCCAGGAAGCGTAACAACACCCACCCCCTTCACAAAGCAGAGGTGCACCCCGGGAGTCTGAGGAAGCCCGGTAGGAGCTGACAGAGTACCCACACTGGCGGGGGGGGTGCTAAAATAACAAGACAGTTAGCCCCCCCCCCCCCCCCCGCCGCCGCCTTGCTCCGGAGGCCGGAAGGCAGGAATCCTGGTGTCGGCAGGGCGGCGCTCCCTCCGAAGGCTCGAGGGCCCTTCCTTGTCCCTTCCAGCTGCTGGTGCGGCCGGCGTCCTTGGCCTTCCTTGGCTGGTAGCCGCGCCACCCCCGTCTCTGTCGTCCCGTGGCCTTCTCCCCTGCACTTTCCATCACTGCGTCTTAGAAGGATACCAGTCATCTTGGATTCGGACCCAGCCTACTCCTGTAGGATCTCACCTCACACTGACACTAGCTACAAAGAGCCTGTTTTCAAATAAGGACCCATCCCCACGTTCCAAGAGTTAGGACATAAACACATTTTTTCGGGGGACAGCATTCACTCATCCACAGCTGGAAAAGAAGAGACCGCCGTGTTCCTCATAGAACTTGGATTGCCCCCCTCCTTCCACCCACTTGACAGGCCAGGCAAGGCTCGGCCGTTTATCACTTTACAGTAATTAAGATGTGCTGGAAGCTTCGGGCTGTAGAAAATCTTGTCTCCATCCCTCATTGCTGCCCAGCGCCTTTCCTTCATCTCTGTTCCGACGACGGCACACTGAAGGGGGAGCTTCCGGCCCCAGCTGCATCAGGAAAGCAGAGACGAGCCCTGAGTGGTAAGCGCTGACAGGACAGGCCCAGAGGCCAGTGCGCGAGGGCTCCAAGTCCCACAGGGCAGCACGACAGGCACGGGGCGGGCTAAGCGATTTTAAAATAGCAATCAGAAAGAAAAAGAAAAGGAAAACTAGCCATCAGCGATCGCAGTCTGAGGTCACTTGGTCCGACCTGCTCAATTTACAAAGTGGGAAACCGAGTCCCATAGAAAGAAAGGAACCGGCCTGCTATGCAGTCGTCATAAAAGGAAACCTAGAGCTACAAAATCTCCACGGAGGCTGCCGCTAGCCCCAGCAGACCAGAGTCTCCGGAGCCACGCTTTCCCAGTTCGGCACAGGGGCTCTCAGCCGGGGGTAGGGATGTTCACCAAATCCCTAGAGAGCTTTATCCAACCATCTTCCCTTCTTTCTGGTAAGTCCTGGGGCAGGGGGTGGGGAGCAAACAGACTGGAACAGGTGCAGATGGAGAGAGCTCTCCAGAGGGTTCTCCTGTACCCTCCACCTAGCCCTCCCATCCAGATCAGGGGGTTCTGTTTTCTGAGAGCTGAGCAAATGACCTCCCATCAAGTGCGTGGGGGCCAGCTGCCTCACTGGAGGCTAAACCTTAAGAGATCCAAAGACACTGAAGCTTCTGTAAGAGCTTGTGATCTGGTCAGGAGAGAGAAGACAGAGAATCCAAAAGTGAAACATCTGTTGCCCAGTTCCATTCAAACCAGCAATAAGCGCCGGCCAAGGCCAGCACCGGGTTGATGCGGGACAAATAGCAGAAGACAGAAAGGACCGGCGGAAGAGCCAGAGCTGCTCACAGAGAGAGGCCTGCGGGCTGGCCCCTCGCCACCCACTGCGTGCTTACAGCCGGGACTCTGGGCACCAACCTTGGCCTCAAAGAGCTCCCAGCTGAGCTGGGTGAACAGATATGGAAAGGACACACGGTGGGAAAGCCGACATTTACTCAGATCTCTCCTCCCGAAGACACAGAACACAGTTGCTAAGTAAACACAAGCAAGCCAGTGTGTGATCCACCAGAGACAAGCATTCGGACGCAGCCTGCTGGACCCCAGGCATTCCAGCCCGCTCCCACACCTGTGGGTGCCGGAGGGCATGGCACCCAGTATCCAGAGCCCATGCTCCCCTGGCAACAACTTCCCAAATGCAGGGGGGCACCTGGGATGGTCCCCCGCTCCCCACACCATCATGTACTGAAGGGCAGTCCAACCAGGGTGTGTCGAGCCCAGTGCGGATTCCCAGGGAGAACAACCTCGGCTGCTCTCTTTCTCTAATGCACCCAAAAAGCAAGTCTTCTGGAAGAAGTGCCCTCCGAGTGGGTCAGGAGGGTGTCATGGCCCTGAGATTCTCTAGGCGCTCCATCTAGACTCGCTGTCTTGACACTTAAGAAAACACCATCACTTACTTTCTAGTAACATTGTGGTCAGATCTGGGTTTGGGGAACCCAAGTAATGCTCCCCAATCCCTCTCTCCAAAACTGATGCTCACTCACTGAATGGGACAGGCGCCAAGCTCTGTGAATGTCCCAGTGGGGGAGTAAGGACATGGCGACTCCTTCGGGGGACGCCACCATGATGTGTGCACGTGCTGGGCCACCGTGCCCTCAGAAGGCAATGGAGGCACAAGGGGCAATTCCACCTAAAGAGAGCGTTCCAGGGGAAACCGAGGTTGAATGGCACCCAGAGCAGCCCAGGCCAGAGAGCAAAGACAGGGCATCTCTGTTGATTTGTATCATCTTTTATTATACAAAATAAAATTCCATCTATGTTACACATTCATACTTTCTATAAATCTGGCTTTAAAAACATCCCCAAGGGTGCAGTCTCATCTGTTCTTTGATTTTGCTTCCACTGATGTCACACCTCAACTGCAGTCGGTGCCCTCTCAAAGGACAAAAGCAGACACGGATGCCTTGGGGGCCCTTCCCCTGGTGCACCCCGGCCTGCCCGCAGGAGGCACAGCTCCCATCACCGTCTGGACCACAGCTGCCAGGGACAGTCAAAGCATGAGAATCAAAGTGGCAGCAGGTCATCGCCTTCACCAGCCCGTCTCCAGCAGCACAAAACCAGTCCTCCCAGCTGGTCTTCTGGGGACCAGCCGTCACAGCGATGTGGTGATGCCGTCCCCAGGCAGCCGAGCATCCCGGGCTTCTCTTTGGGCAGGCCTGGACCAGGGCCTTAGGGGATCTCTGTGTCCATGGTATAAATCTGAATGAGATCAGACACAATGTTATCAATGATTGGCTTGGTAAGGTCGTCACTAAACACCTAGAAAGGAGAAGGAAAACAGGTTCTGATTAGACTCCCTCTGTGTCAAACAAGGCACCCACCACTAAGCGCACGGAATCACATTGCACAGGGGGATGGCACAGGGACTTGGCTATCAGAGATGATGGTGGCTCTCTGCAAAGCCAATTCAATTCCAGCCTGCCGAGGCTAACCACAAAGCAGAGAACATTCCAGATGGAAGAGGCCTCAGTGATCATCTGACCCAGACAGGACAGGGAGCTGGTGACAGAGTTGGGCCAGGAGTTCATTCCCGGAAGTAAACAGGCTAAACCACTGAACCCCACTCCACCCTGGCCTGGCCCCTGGAGAACACCTGGACCTGTTCTATAACCTGGGCCAGACATCCTCCTGACCGTGCTGGAGAGCTTACAAAATTGTCAAGTGAATCCCCAGGGGCCCAAACCAAGAGGGGTGTGTAGCTCAGGTCTAACCCCGCATGTTTCCAAGGAAGTTCTGGCCCTTGCCCAGCCCCTGGGAAAGGACCTCAGGCCCCCCGCATGTCCTGCCTGATGAATGGGTCTCAGTCTCCCTGGGGCTGAGCTGGACCACACCTCTCAGCTTCATGTCCCGGGGCGGGGGGGGGACGGTGCAGGTGCAGAGACTGAGTTTCTGAGCTCAGCCCCGCGGGAGCTCCAGGCCAATGGGACCGACCCCGCACTGAAGTCCCCGGACTTCAGGGAGGCTTCCCTGGTGGCCGTGCCCGGTGCGGGTTGTCACACAAGGCTGCGGGAGAAACGGCACTGCCGCACGCCTCCGCCGGCCAGGGACCTGGAAGCTCACGCCTGGTCTCCCCTGGACCTGGCCCTACGCTCCTCGCGTCCTTGCTGATTCTGACCTGGGCGCTTCCACTGTAATTGACCATAACAACCGTAACCGGGAGCCGTTGTACGGCTCTTCTGAGTTCTGCGAGCCCTCCTAGTGAAGCATCGAGCCTGAGGGTGCTCTCGAGGAGCCCTGATGACATGGGAAATAAAAAGCAAAACAAGGAGATCTTGGTTAGATGCTGTGGCCCCCTGGGCCCGGGGGTTGCTGCCTGGGAAACCAATACCAGTAGGGTCAAGACCTTGGGCCAAGCCAGGGCAAAAACTAGACCTGAGTCCAACCCCTCCATGGCCCCCAAAGAAAGCCAGGGCCCTCCGTAAGCTGCTGCCACAGGTAGGAATCAGTGGCCTGAAAACCCCAAGCCCTGGTTCATGAAGACTGGCCATCTCGCCCCAGTCTCCAGGTAGAAAATCAATGCTTCCGAAATATGGGCTTGGGCTTGCTCACCAAGGTCCACTCCTTGTGTGTTCCTGGGGACCCCAAGCCAAGAAAAGACTGTTAAAAAGTAGTCCCGGGCCAAAAGGTGGAAGCAATCCAAGAGTCCACCCCTGGAGGAATGCGTAAACACAATGCAGTCCATCCATCCCATGGAACAGTGTTCAGCCTTCATAAGCACAGACACCCTGACACCTGCTGCAACACACTACCGCTTTAGAGTCAGTGCCTCATCCACCCGGAGGCCCAACACAGCTTGGCACAAAGGCCTGCCTCACCACCCTCACACTCAAGTGCAGAAGCACCTCATGCTCCCCCAAGGCTCCTGACCAGCACGGCAAAGCCCCAGCCCCCAGCAGGCAAGGGACAACAGAGAGGCGGTTGCCGCGAGGAGTGGCAGTGGAGGGCAAGGAGGAAAAGTATTTCCCAACTCAGACATCAGCATCCGGGCCAGGCGGGCAGGCGAGGCGGGGGCGGGGGGGGGGGGGGTCGTTGTCTAGAGCCATTTATCATAAGGCAACTGGTCCTTGCACGTCACAAGGCCAAGAGGCCCCCAGATTCTGGATGCTCCTGGTGCCTGTGGCCCGGAGCCACCCAGAAAAGGTGCAGAGCTGGGTGAACAGGAGTCTGCCACCCCACTGGGTAAGCACAGGGCTGGCTGAGGGCTGGCACCGGGAGGCCGAGGCAGTAAGGTGGTGCCCGGGGAAGTTCAGGAGCAGGTGAAAAGAAAGGAGAGCAGAAAGGAAGACACACAGAGAGGAGAGCCAGACAATGGGAAACAAGTGATGACATCACAGACCCAAGCAGCCAAGAGACAGGGGCTGCCATGCCCACATGCCCTCAGAGAGCAGGGCCGGTAAGTGGCAGCCCCTTCTGCTACCACCCGGTCCCAACAGAGCAGGGACGCTATGGTCACATGACCTGGAAATCCCTGAGAAGACCCAGCACGGAGCAGTACTTTCTGTCTGTGCAGATCCCTTTCAGCCCCCTGCTGCCAGAGGAGGTGCATCTCTCCGGAGACCAGGGCCACAGATACGTCTGCTCGAAGATGCATGAGCACCTACTGTGGGCCAGATCTAGGCGCTGGACCTCGGGCGGGGGATAGAGCAGACGAGACCCCCGACCTCCCGGCACTCGCTATCTGGTTAGCTGGAGGGGTGCGACCATAAAGGGCAAGAGAACAAAAGGCAAGCAGGAGGAGCCGGGTCTCCACAGAGGGACAGCAGGGACAGAGGGGCGCCGTGGGAGCCAAGAGCTGCAGGGAGGGACGCGGAGCCAGGAGCAGACCCAGGAGGGCACCCTCTGTTCACGTAACAGAGGACACATTTTAGAAGACTTCTGGCCACTGGCAGTTTGCTGGGGAGGGAGGGTACGCAAGGAGAAACCTCCGGGGCAAGGCCAGACAATATACGAAAGGAACGGCAAACTAGACTCAGGTCTAGTATGGGAAAGGGAAAACCAGAAATGATTTCAAAATTCCATTGTGAGAAACAGTGGGGACTACTCAGGGAAAATCGATAGGACTGTGGAAGTCCTCGAGGGCAGCCCTTCCCCCCGACTCGCCCTCTACAAACCGTGCTGTGGATTCAGCAGGTCGGGGGGAGGCCAGCGAATCTTTCAACCCTCAGCCTCATTGTCTGCCATCTAGCCCTCCACCCACCCGTCCATCTCGTGTCGTCCATCTGTCTGTCCGCCCCTCTACCCATTTGTCATCTATTGATCTATCTATCATCTATCTGCCTGTCCATTATCAATCCATCTTTTTAGAGGACTCCCTATACTTCTTCTGATATGAATCCAAGTTTATTAACTTCCAATCTACAGCAAGCTCCCGCTCAATTCAATGAAAGTGCTTGGCTGAACAAAGTGACTCTCAACTGGGGGTGACCCCCACCCTGGGACACGTGGGAATATCTGGAGACATTTCTTGGTTGTCACGACTGGGGCATCTACAGGGTAGCACAGGATGGCGTTGCCACAGAGAATGGTCGAGCCCCAAATGTCCACAGTGCCAAGGGGGGAGAGCCCCTGCCTTAGATAATCATGACAGGGTATGCTCAAGCTTCAATATTCCTAAGTAGCCCATATCTTCCTTCATGGATAATTACTACAAAGAAACATGGATGAGTCCTCAGGCAAAGGAAAGGGGGACACACCAGCATACGGAGCAGTCACCTCACCTGCCACCATGGCTTCTCGGCCTCGGCCTCGGCGGGCACCTCAACCCCATAGGCCTGCAGGGCCAGGTGGAGCACTGCCACGGCTATGTGCTGAGCCCGGAACCGGAGGCATAGCCCCCCATGGTAGCTGTCCCGCAGCAGGGCCCAGGCAGTGACGGAAATGGGGGTCCGCTGCCAGCAGTAACGGTTCAGCCAGTTCTTGAGGGAAATCAGGTAGTGGAGCAGGTACTGCAAAGACACACCAGTCAGCCGATTGGCCTTTGGGGCTGCAGGCCCCCAAGACACCTGACTCCTCACTGTGAGGCCCCGTGCCCCGGCCCCACCGCCCACCAGCCACTCTTCCCCTAAGCTGTCTCGACAGGAATAAAGCACAAACTGGATCGAGTCATCTCTCTGTTCAAGCCCTCCAACATCTCCCTTCCACTGGCCTCCAAGCCCTGCCCCGCCCTCCCACCAGGTTGGAACATGCAGAGCACGCTTCCCTCCCGGCCTTGGCCTTCACTGCTCGCCCTGCCTGAAATCGTCTCCCCCTCCTCCCCGCCCCTACCACAGTCCCTCTTCATCACCTGGCCCTGCTCTAGCCATCATCAGAAATCATTCTGCGTATCCCCTTGCCCAGCTCAACGTAAGCTCCAGAAACAGCATCCTTCTATTCCAAACAGAACACTGCGCCCGTGTGCCCAGCCTGAGGCCAAGGGGCTGCCCGGGGACAGGACGCCTGCTTTCAGAGGGACCATGAATGGTGACCGTGTTTTCCAGGAGTGCCGCCCTTGGCTATAAACTCTTAATGGCTTTTCAGCTCAACTGTCTGTCGGCTTCCACGCTGGGAAGACAGCGGCTTTGCTCGAACCGCCTGATCTACAAACACACTGATAAGCCCACTCCACAGGCCTGAACACACATGCTTGCGACTCCAGCATGCCACGGAACAGGGGACTCATGGGCTGCCCTAGACCCCATCCCAACCTGACATAAGGGGAAGGCCGCTAGGCTCAAGGCAACGCTGACCCCCACTCCCCCACCCGACGGCCCCCTTGACAGGTGCTGTTCTTCCTCAGACACACAGCCAGGGCGGCTCCTGCCTTCCCCTGCATCGTGCGACCAACTGAACAACCGACCAACCGACCATCCGGAAACACAACTATTTTAAAATCGCTACCAGAGGTTTCCGGGATTAGGAAGGCAGTTTGGAAAGGTGGGGTGAGATTATAAGGACCCCTGTGGGGATGGGAGTTGTTTTGTATTTCAACTGCGGTGGTGGATATATGCAGGTGCATATGGGCTAAAATTGTGCAAGTAACATCCCAGCGACCCCCAGAATCCCTGGCAGGGGCGGGGCTGTGCCAGTGGCGTCACCCCAGCTGTTACACTGATTGGTGTTCTGCAAAATGTTTCCATTCGGGGAGACTGGGCAAAGTCTCCATCTCAAACAGGATCTCTGCGTTATTCCCTCCAACTGCTTGTACATCTACAATTACCTCATACGAATTTCAATTAGAAAAAAAAAAAAAAACGAAATCCTGTTCACAACCCATGTCCCAACCCCCCACTGCCCCACGTCTTTCCCTGCAGGCCACCCTTCCAAGCTGCCCACACCGGGGACTGGGGCCACCAAAGTATCACATCCAAGTGCTCGAAGGGCTTCACACATCCCTTTTGCTGCCGTCAGAAACAGTTCTATTGGGACTTACGTGTTCCTAGCAGTTAAAAGTGTGCTACTTAACTTTGTGACTCAGATTTTCTTGTGGGTTTCAAAGCACAGCTGAGCTGCATGTGAGCTCTGAGGCAGAGCGTGACTCTCGGGGACAGGAACTCTGGGGCATCATGAAACCAGCCCTACTTCCCTGTGGCTCACTGAGCACACAATCTAGGTGGGTCACGGGATCGGCAAGGGTTTCACAGAGTCACACGGATCCCAGCTTGCAGCCTTGGCCAGGCAGGCCAAAAGGCAGAAGCTGAAATCAGAACTGCCTGAGAAAACCCAGGGAGTTGGGACAAGAGGGGCCACACAAGCCAGCCCGGGTGTGCAGTCGGGAGCCCCAGTGCCCAGCTGTGGCTCTGCTCTTCCTCACACACACTCCGTGTTTGTGAGGGTTCGGTGGGTGCACTTTCAGGATAAAAAACGAAAAGGTTCATGCCTCTAGAAACAGTTGCCAATTCCCCAGCAGGTACCTTGTGTGGGTGCTGGAAGGAGACTTGGAAACGCAGGACTCTCAGCATGAGGAGCTCACACTGCACTATACTGTCCCGGAGCGCCCAGAAGCGGGAGTCCAGCTCCAACGGTTCACTGCCCGGGTGAAAGTACCTGCGCGGAGAGACAGCAATGCTTATGGCAGCCAGGGAAGCGTCTCTGGGGAGCCCCTCGAGTCCCCTGGTGTCCAGACACAAACTCCAGTGTTCTTCCACTAGATAGGGCCAGTTCTACTGATGTGTTTCTAAGTCATCTTCATCTACATGCCTACGATATAGGATAAAAACAGTAACTAACAGAGAAAAGAAGCCGGCTTCTAGTTTCAGCCCTGATGGGCTGTCCCATATCACTCAGCAAGATGTCAAGGGTAAAGATGAGCTCCTTGCAATTGCTCCAGAAGGACTGGAAGCTCTAGCACACACTGAACTGACCAGTCAGCCTGGGATCAAGGACAGGCTTTACCACCTGGGACAGCAATGCCCAGGGCTCTTACTCTGGGTCCAAGGAAGGAATTGAAACATGTCATGGGGATGCTATATGCAGAAGAATAAACGTATTTCAGCTTTATGTTCCCAGATTGTCTTTCCTTTGTTCCAGATCCTTCTGTCCTTATTTACGCCATATATATCCACAACACTCCCACCTACGCATGATCACCAAGATGTAAGAGAACAGGATTCACACTCAAGTGATCAAAATTCTCTGCCAATGACTCAGCCTTCCTAGTTCCTCACGCCTTTTGCAACTTCCCCACAGAACCCCACCCGGGTGCTCCTGTCTAATTAGTGGTCCGCACAATTTCCCCTCTACCAGGCCTCCCTGCTGGGGACCTGGCAATTACAGGTGGACTCTAGCGGCCCTCCCTTGGTTCCCCCTCCAGTTTTTCTCCTAGCCTTTCACGGTACACTGCGACCCTGTCATGCTTAGGGGGTAGGGAGCGCTTTTCCTGTTACCTGTTTATTAAAAAAGAGAAGCAGCACAAAACAGTTTTCTTAATGATTAGTTTCTAGAAAGGTTACGCCATACTGCTAGCCAGTAACTTTCCACAGACTGCTTTCTCCTGGGCCCCCTCGGTGTCCTTCCCAGTAGGAACACAGCTGCTTGGGCCCAAGGGGGCCGCCCACAGAGCACCATGCCCACACCAGGACAAGAGGTGCTTGTTAGCAATTCTGACTCAGTTTCCCACACCATCTTAATAAAATAATTGCCCAACTGGGTCCACACCCTCCCTTGCATGGGAAGGTCCTACAGGTCCCACAGAACACAACTGGTTCGACCCAGCCTGCCCAAAACTCCAGACTAATCTTCTAGAGCACCCCATGACCCCAGCTCTTCTACACTCCTTCGGGCCTTTGAGGCTTCCCTTAATCTGGCCCCAGCTTCCCTTCCACTCACCCCATGGGTTTCCGACACCAGGCTCATTCCTGCCTTTGCTGCTAGTGCTTCTTGCCCTGGCTCAAGACCACCCCAGTGCTTCCTTCTGAGCTTGACCACTGTCACCTGGCGGTCAGGGCTCAGTGGGACCCTTCTCTGCCCTCCCATTTGGGTGGACACCAGTGAGTCCTCCCAAAGGCCTGGGCCGGGATGCCATTACCTGTTGGACACGTTGATGATGTCACGAGTGCGCAGGTGCTGTTCCTCCACTTTGCCGGCCAAATAAAGGGAAGACATGGCGACCAGGTAGGGGTCATAGGCGTCCAGGTTGATCTCATAGAAGAACTTATGGTAAATGGTACAAGCTGTGGCAATGGGAATGGACTGCATCCCTAGCTTGACACCTGCCAAGAGAAAGCAGGCAGAAGAGTAGCTCAGTCCAGTGCTCACCCTCTGCTAAGGCGTGGGTGGAGCTGCTGGGTTGGGCCCTAAGGGTATACACCCCTGCTCAGACAAGACCAAGAGCCTAGAGCCTAGCTGGCTGTGGCTGCTGGGTCTTTCACTGGGTCCCCTACCTGAGAGGTTTCGAGCCAGGCTTCTCAGATTCTATGGGGCTAACAAGCCCCGGGGGGTTGTGCTCAAATGCAGTATCCCCTTCAGTGGCACTGCAGATATACTTCCACCAAGCCCCCCTGGTCACACCCAAGCTACAGATCTGCAGACCACACTAGGAGAAGCAAGGCTTCAGACTAGTCCTCAGTGACCACCTGGCATGTCAGCCTCTGCACAACATCCCAGAAAGGACCACACACTGTTGTGTGTCTGTTTCTACCTTACAAGCATTTAACTAAAGGTTGCCCCCACCCCCCCAGGTCACCTAACAAAAATCCTGCCAAGATGACAGCAGGGGAAAAAGGCCTCTGAGCATCAAAAAGACACCACAGAGTCCCAATGTTACAACTAAAGATTATACTCGGCCCTGGTTTCCTTGTCTGAAGGTTGAAAAAGGCAAGAAAAGCAAGCAGAAAGAAAAAAAAAAAAAAAAAGCAACACCTATGGCCACCGACAGGCACCAGGGAGGAAGCCTGACACACAGAAAAGGGAAGAGAACTCAAAAAGCAGAGCACGTGGTGGTTTGATTTAGGGGGTAAAGCCCGCGCCCCACCCCACCTCTGGACGCTCCTAAGGACATCACTGCATTGGGTAACAGAACCAATATAAATTCACAATGACCAGGGTCAACAAGAGAAGGTTAAATGACATGCAACAGACTGAAAGAAGGTGGGGAACAACCGTCAATCATTAAGATTACATTCAGTGTCCTCTCCCTAAGGCGTTTTAGTTCCCTGGGGCTACCGTAACGAATTACCACAAACTTAGTGGCTTCAAACAACACATACTGTTTCTCTTACAATCCTTGTGGTCAGAAGTCCCAAATGAGTCTTAGGGGGCTAAATTCAAGGTGTGGGCATGGTGGGTTCCTTCTGGAGCCTCCAGGGGAGAATGTTTCCTTGCCCTTTCCAGCTTCTAGAGGTGCCTGCAGTCTTCGGCTTGTGGCCCCTTCCTCCCTCGTCAAAGTCAGGGGAAGCCTCTTCTAACTGCTCCCCTCACTCCATGGCCTTCCAGTCTGCCAGTCACTCCCGCCTCTCTCTTTAAGGATGTGATAGGTGTGATTATCCTGGGCCCAGTGAATAATCTAGGGTAGTTCCCCGATACCAAGATGCTTAATCCTGGGGCACCTGGGTGGCTCAGTCACTAAGCATCTGCCTTCGGCTCAGGCCATGGTCCCAGGGTCCGGGGATCGAGCCCCGCATCAGGCTCCCTGCTCGGCGGGAAGCCTGCTTCTCCCTCTCCCCCTCCCCCTGCTTGTGTTCCCGGTCTCGCTGTGTCTCTCTCTGTCAAATAAATAAATAAAATCTTAAAAAAAAAAAAAAATGCTTAGTCCCATCTGCAAAATCTCCTTTGCTACGTGAGGTAACAGTCACAGGGTCGCAGGTTCAGGGGATTAGGGTGGGGACATCTTCGGAGGACCAGTGCTTAGCCTCACAGGGGGGAGCAAGGCATATGCAATACATTTTATAAAGAAGTCCTTGGAGGGTGGTACCTGGAAGAGCTTTTAGCATTTCAAGGTCTAAACTTAAGTTACATAGGCAGTTCCCACATGGGACTCCTCATTCCCAGAGATGTCAAATACGGTGGTATAGCTGCACATGACCCTCCAAGCCCTGTTTTATGCAGCAAATCCTCAAAGGGCAGCACACTGCCCTGGTTTACATGGACCCTCCAAGCGAATGCATGGCAGCATATGGGAGGCCACTGCCATCCTTCTTCATACCTTGTGCAACTCTTCCTGGAAATTAAATGTACAAATCACTGGGCTTAATGGTCCTGCATCATTTCCCCAGACCGCTGGCTTTGACTTGAAAGCGGACTCACCCAGACCCCGCTCCCACCGAGTGCGTACAAAGTAACAAAGATCGAAAGTAACCGTCTGCCCGAGTGAGACACTATTGCCAGAGAGAGAAACAATGTTTCTACAGGAATCCGATTTGCTTCATTGTCTCGCCTTGGGAGCAGGGGCACCCAACACCTCTGTGGACACCCTGGCAGGGTTTTCAAAACGCGAGCTGCACCCTGCCTGGGTCCCCGGTGTGATGGGACCTCGCCAGCAGGGCTCGTCACGGGCCTCACCAACTGCGGGCTCCGGAAAAGGCTCCGCGAGACCAAGTGCGCTGGGAGACAGGTATGCCTGAAGGCGCGGTGGGCCACCAAGCCGCGGGCGCTCGGATTCGACCACCTTCTCGCTCGGGCCAGTCCCTTCCCACGTCCTCTCTTTGGGCCTGCGCGCCCGTCCGCGAGGTGGCAGTGACCGTGTCCTTGCAGCTCAAAGCCTAGCGCGCAGGGCGCGGCGGAAAGCAGAGGCCTGTACCCCCGAGCCGGGCCTCTTCCCCCTGGCCAGCCGCGCCAGCTCCCCGTCCTGCGCGTCCCCTGCTCCGGGAAGTGGGTTCCCGTAAGGCCGGCCCTCTTCCCCAGCCGCGGTTACCTGCCTCCATGATGAACCTCGTCACTCGGAAGTGCACCCTCGCCTCGGGTGCTGGCCACCCCTCGGCACCCCGCGCCGCGTCCCCTCCTCCACAACTGTCCGGGCCAACAGCCTCCATGAGGCCCCCGCCCCGCGGCCCCAGACCCCCCGCGGGAAGGAGAAGGGGCCCCAGCGCGCGGCGACCAGCTCCGGGGGTCCTGGCGGCGGGCGCGGCCACGCGCCCCGCCCCGCCCCGCCGGCTCCCCTCCCTGCCCCTGTCCGCGCCGCCCCGCCTCCCAGCTCCCCGCCCCGGGAGGCGGGGAAGGGAGGATGACCGCGCGGCTGCACGCAGGCGCCGGTGCAGGCGCAGGCGCAGGCGCAGAGGCCGACGCGGCCAGGTGGCGGCTGGCCTGAGCCCGCCCTGCACCTGAACGCCGTTTGCCTCGCGCAAGAGAACTGACGCCAGGTCCCTGGGAGGCTTATGCCCCGCCCCCGAGAGCCGCCAGCCTAGTACCCCGCGGCTGGAACTAGCTGGGCTACTTCGCGAGGGCGCCGCGAGGTCACGGGCACCCCCAGGCATCTTAGCTGCAAGTCCCTGCGGTCCACTAAGGTGTTGCTCCAGGCTGGTGGCCCGGCGTGGTTTAGGACTGGGAGAGCTGGTGGTGACTGCCAGCCCCCGGGCGAGGGGCGCTCACCTGTGCGCTCTCTGAGACGTCGGCGACTCCCACCAAGAGAAATCATGTGACTCAGTGTCAGTGTTCGTAAAAGCTGAATCCAGCTTTGCCAAAGTCTCCAGACAGGTAGATGAGCCCCGAAGGAAATGTGCGAAGGATGAGTGCATTACGGGGTTTTGGCTCTGGGATTTTCCTCTGCATCCCCTGGTGATCTGGCTTCTGCTCACCTTCCCAGGCTGACACACATTAGGAGCTTAACGAAGGAATGTTGTTGAATATCCAGCTCGCAATGCCAATTCACGCTTTGTGCGTGTGCCTTCCATAAGCAGGGTATCGTGTGTCAGGCTTAGGGCTATAGAGCACCAGAGGGACTCCCAAACTAAGCACCCTGTCATCTGGGTCACTCTGGTATCATCGGATAGTTGCTATGATTTGAGAGACTTGGGAACTTTGAGAGGAAAAGCCACTGCTCCCAAGCTCTTCCTCCAGGGTGACTGGACCCCGGTGACGATCCTGATGGCTCCACCTCCTGACCCACCCGGGACAGCCTTGTCTCCTTCCTCAGCTCCCCCATCCCTCTCCCAACCCAGTTCCCAGCCAAGTCTTTTCTCCACACCAGCCGTGGTCGTTTCCTGTGCCTGCTGTAACAAATGACCACAAAGTGAGGGACTTGAAACAACAGGAACTCATCCTCCCACAGCTCTGGAGACCGGAAGTGTGAGCTCAGGGTGTCGACAGGGCCATTATCCCCCTGCAGCCTCTAGGATACAATCCTTCCTTGCCTCTTCCAGCTGCTGGTGGCCCCAGGTGTTCCTCGGCTCATGGCCATGTCACTGCAGTCTCTGCCTCCGTTGTCACGTGGCCTTCTCCTCTGTGTGTCTCTGTGTCTCTCCTGTTACTTGTCTCAGCGTTTAGGGCCCACTGAGGAAATCCAGGATGATCTCAACTTGAGATCCTTCACTTCATCACATCTGCAAAGACCCTCTTGCCAATCCCAGCTTCCAGGGATTACAACATAGGGGGCTACCATCTGGCCCACAACACCAGCCACCAGCCAGAGTGAGCTTCCTAAAATGTAAGCCTGAACGGGCTCTGCCCTGCCTACCATCTTCCAGGTCCCCTTCAACTCAGGAGAAAGCTGAGGCCTTAGCCTGACATGCCAGTTTGCATGGAGTCACCCTGTCAAACTGACCAGCCTTGGGTCTCACCACTTGGCCACTCATAGCAACACCCTTGAGCAACTCCCTGGAAGTTACAGTCTCCCACCTAAGGGTCTTCATACAAGTTCTGCCCAGTGAAGGGATTCCTGGCGCATACCCCTCTCCCCAGCTACCTCTGTCTGAGGCAAGGCACAGGCCCTCTGGGCTGAGTAGCTGTGTGTGTGTGTGTGTGTGTGTGTGTGTACGCATGCACATGTGTGCTTGTGCACGTGTGCCCGTGTGCATGTGTGTGGAGGGACTCAGGGCCCCAAGGCCCCTGTGCTGCTAACACCTGTCATGCCTTGAGCACTCTGCTGTCTGTCCCCCACCCGAGGCTGTAACCCAGACCACCCAGAGCACCAGCCTAAAGGGGCACACCACACACACCCCCCTCTCCACACTCACATGCAAATGTACACGTACATCAGGCATCCCCCCCCCCCCCCCACACACACACACACATGCACACACCCAAATCGTATCGCTTTTCCCTCTGGCCCCTGGCCCAGTGGCCTGCCTGTCGCCTCCCCATCCCGTGTTTGCCGGTTAAACAGCACAGCTTGAATTCCTCCTTCCCCCCTGGGCCTTTTGTGGCGTGAAGAGTCTGGGCTCAGCAAGTAATAGGTGCCCGTGAATGTGAGTCAAGGGAATGACTCAATGAACACATTAATTTTTAAAACCCTGGGTCACAGGGCACCCTCCTGGCAAGCAGCCTGGACACAGTGGTTGACAAATGAATAATTCACTAGCCACCGGTTGGAACCAGCAAACCTCTAGGCAGGGCTTCCTCTCCCACCATCAAGCCACACCCACTGCAGAGCCCTCCCTTCCCTGTCATCTGTCACCCCTCCCAAAGGTGGCGTCCCCCCTCTCACCACCCCCACCATCCCCTGACCTTGCCCGGGGATTATCTTCAGACCCTGTACAGAGAAGATGGTCAACAAAGGAGGGGCGGACAATCGTATCAGAAGAAGATTCTATGATATTTGCCAACACTCCCTTATCTAACCTTCACTGCGCGCCTCTACCTTGAGTAAACCACAGCCTCCTCCTCACAATGGCGCTATCACCTAATGAGTGAGTGAGTGAGCCAGGGCCTCAGGCTGGAGCTCAAAGGATGAGGCAGAGAAGGGGGAGGGGCATTCGGGGTACAGAGGGAAGGCTGTGCCCAGGCAGGGCCACTGGAAAGCCTGGCTGCTCTTCAAAGACAGGGGATGATTTCCAAAGTGCTCAGCCTGCCCACCTCCTTCCCAGTGGCCTTGGCCCTAGGGGTGGTCAGTTGAAGAGCAGCCTCATCCAAGTCCAGTCCTGTCACTTGTCCTTGGAATCTTCTTGCAACCTGAGAACCTCACTCCACTGTCACCCCCTCTTCCCCATATCTCCCCCTCTCCACAAACACCTTCTGACTTCCAATCTCTCACCATGGGCAAATCCAACCACCTTCCTCCGGGTCCGCCTCCCCGTCTCCACTGCCCTCTGCTCTCCCACCCTTCTCAACTACGCAACTCTGAAGCCATGTGTGTCCCTGGACTCCACAGCCTCCTGCCTGCTCTGCCCTTGGCCCCCCCGCATCTGGCCCCTGCTGGGTGAGACAGTCCCCCTCCCACACCATCCTCATCTTAGTCCACTCAGGCTACTGGAGCAAAATACCACAGACTAGGTGGCTGATAAACAACAGACATCTCTTTCTCAAATTTCAGGAGGCTGGAAATCCAAGATCAGGGTGCCAGCATGGTTGGGCTCTCGTAAGAGCCCTCTTCTGGTTTGCAAAAAGCCAAGTTCTCACTGTGCCCTCGCGGTGGAAGCAGCACACTAGCTCTCCGGGGTCTCTTTTATAAGGGCACTGATTCCATTCCTGAGGCTCTGCCCTCAAGACCTAATCAGGTGGCCCCACCCCCTAATACTATCACCTTGGGCATTCAGATGTCACCATGTGAGTTCGGGAGGAAGGACACATTCAGACCATAGCACCTACCAAGGTCATGTGCCACTTCTGAGCTGCCTCCTCCCAGCAGCACCAGTTGCTCCTTGCTTTAAAGTCTGACTGCTGACAGCTTTGAAGCCTCATCCTCCCTGTCCGCTTGTGCCCCACATCTGGGCAAGCTGATGAGAAAGCCTGAGTGCTCCCTTCCTTGGCACCAGAGGGAAGTTCAAACCACCCGCAGGAGCCCTCACCCCTGCCCTAGCTCCAACCATGACAAAGAACCCTGCCAGTCTCCTCTCCATACCCTCTCAAGTCATTTTCTGACCAACTGGGGGACCTGCCGTGCAACCCCCCCAGAAAGCCTCAGTATATGAGTAAGGCATCTTTTCATAACCTCTTGGTGGGTGTGGTGCCATCAGTCTCCAAGTCCAAACCAAATTTTGGGTGGGAGATCAATCCTGTTCCTGAAGAGTGACTATGAGACACTCCTTCCTGCCCCAAACACCTTCCTCTTGAGGATTTGTCACCCCCACTCTCCTGGCTCCCTGCCTCCTCCCCTCATTGACCGAGTGCCTGCATGAGCCAGGCTCAGGCCTGGTGCTGGGATGAAGCAGACAGGGTCTCCCTTCAGTAGCCTTGCTCTCCTCCCCCACCCCACATGCTCCAGACAAAGCCTCCTTTGTAAAACCAAAGTCTGATTGGGGCCCTTCCTTCTCTGAGCCTGCAAGAGCCATACTAGCTACCTAGACACAGCTCTATTTACCTGGCGGGTCAGGGTTCAGTTTTATTAAAGAAGGTGGAAGTTTCCTTACGAGTGGAGACACTGTGGGAATTATAGCTTTTGGTTAATCTACTACCTGAGATTATTTCCTTTTTCAAAGTTTTGAGTAAAAACAACTCAGTAAAGAGAAACATTGAGCAAGCTCTGAACACCCACGGGATCTTGTGTGTGACCAAGTTTGACCTCAGAAGTGTTGAAAGTCGACACAAGGGTTCAAAAACCTGCGCCGGCACTAGATATGCACAGATAGCTGCTACAAATCCAGAGACAGAATGTAGATTAGGGGGTGCCAGGGGCTGGGGAGCTGGGGGAGTGATGGAAGTGGCTGCTAAGAGGGATAAGGCTTCTTCAGGGAAGTGATAAAAATGTTCTGGAATTGGATTGTGGTGATGGTTGAACAACTCTGTGAATATATTAAAAATCATTGCACTGTACAGTTTCAATGGGTGGATTTTATGGTATGTGAATTATATCTCAATAAAGCTGTTATTTAAAAAATGATCATGGACAATTGTGCCATCGAGGACAAAACCCTCCCATGCGGAGAAGGGATTTCATAAAAAAGAGCCAGAAGACTGGCCAGCAAAGAGAGTCAGAGGGCAAAGCCATGCTGGTGAAGGGACCACAAGCTATTTATGTAGCCAGGGAGTTCTTCAAAGAGCTAAAGGCTCTGCGTGGACAAGTGAACTCACAGACCCATGGAGAGGAAGCTGAGATGCCAGGGGGACATCAGCAGTACAACAGCTGCAGTGAGGGTGGTGATGCTGTGCTAGAGAAAGGCCCAGGGACCCTGGGAAGCAAGAAGACAGGGAGTTCGAGGAAGTGCAGGGAGGACCCAGAGGTGTAGCGCATGCCCTCGAAGTCCTGAAATGGGGCAAACGGTGTCAGTTCTGAAACACAAGACTCTGAGATGTGGGGCTCCTTGGTAGGGAAAGCTTGAGTGGATTGTTGGAGATGGGGGAACACCCAGTCTGGGGTGCTGGTGGAAAACTCCCCTCAGTAATTCTGCACCCACCACACTGGAAGTTGGTGGGAACATCTTGACCCAAGTCCATCTCATGGGTGACCTCCTTAACCCATAGGCCACTTGAAGACAGAGGCAGGGACTAGAGTGATGTGGCCACAAGCCAAGGGATGCCTGCAGCCACCAGAGGCTGGGAGACAAGGAAGGATCCTCTCCTAGAGCCTCCACAGGGAGCGCAGCCCTGCAGACACCTTTATTTCAGATGTCTGGCGTCCAGAAGTATGAGAGAAGAACTATCTGTTGTTTAAGCGACGCAGTTTGTGGTCATTTGTTACAGTAGCTGCAGGAACCTCATACAAGGGGGTAAGGAAGGGGGTGGTTGAGACTTCCCTTTGATACCCACTGATAAACTCAAGACTGTAGAGAATAGAGAGGATGGATGTTGCTGCCCATGCATAGGCCACTCATAACCCTGTTGGAGGGAAGAAGGCCTGAGGAAGCATAATTCATCCCAGGGCACTGAGAAATAAAACAGATGAAAAGAGGCAGATGAAGAAATCAGATGCAAGAAGGTCAAGTGGCTTCTCAAGGTCACCCAGCACAAGGATGCCAGTCCAAATGTGGGGCTTTTAGCTCCTGGCACAGTGCTTTCCTTGTTATCCCAAATGTCCCCCACTGAGGTTGAAAAGGGAAGTCCTCACCAGTTTTGTCATCCTCACCAGCCCCCTCTCCTGTGCTCTGTGTCATCATACCCCATTCCTCTCAGTGTTTCCGCCAGACCCTCTCGGGGTTTCTGCCCACAAAGCCTTTCCTGTGGCTGGGATCACTGAGGCTTGGGGCCAGAACCATTGCCTTCCTCACTCTCCCCCTGGCTTCCCCACTCGCATATCTTTGGCCATGGGACCAGCACAACCCAGACTTTCAACCACGTGTCCTCCATCATTTGACCAACTCTGTCTCCAGGTTCAAAGTCCAGAGGGAGAATCTGTTTGGATGAACCTAGTTAATGAATACTCGCTCCGAAACAGGAAACCTTTGGTCCACCGGGGGCAGTCCAATGTATGTACCGTTTCCTGTGGAAGAGACTATGTGAAGGGAGTCAGTCCAGGAGCCCAGGTACATCCATTTGGCAGGGCCTCTCCAAGAGCACCTGAGTCCATTGCTTTGTGCACCACTCCCTGACACCTAGAAAGGGACTCAGCAAAGGACAAGTGGAGTCAGTCAGAGATCTTGTCTCTGCTACTTGTTTACTGGGCAAGGAAGTCAAACCCTCAACTCTCTTGGCAGGCAGTCGATAGAGAAGGTCTAAATTGCTACATGAAGAAATAGCTGTGGAAATCAGTTGTCTACTGATATGGAGGCAACTATTAGAAGAGTTACAATGTTAGGGTGAAGGCAACCAAATGAAATGATAACAAAGTTCATCCGGACTGGAAAGGGAGAGATAAAATTCTCTCTTCACAGATGATGTAATCTTGTATGGAGAGAAAATCCAAAGGAATCCACAAAAAATAAATAAATAAACCTATCAGAACTAATAAACCAACAAAATTGCAGAATTCTAGACCAATATACAAAAACTGTATTTCTGTACACTATGAATGAACAATCCAGAATGAAATTAACAGTTCTATTTATAATGGCGTCAAAAAGAATAAAATACCTAGCAATAAGTGTAACAAAAGAAGGGTAAGACTTGTACAACAATATACTACTGAACGACGTTAAAGATCTGTATAAATAAAAACACATCTCATGTTTGTGGATCAAAAGACCTATTGTTACAATGACAATACTTACCAAATTGATCTACAAATTCAACACCATCCCTATCAAAATTCCAGCTGGCTTTTTTTTTTTTTTTTTTTGCAGAAATTGACAAGCCAATCCTAAAATTCGTATGGGAATGCAAGGGACCCAGAATAGCTAAAACAACCTTCAAAAAGAACAAAGTGGGAGGACTCACACTTCCTGATTTTAAAACTTACCATAAAACTACAGGAATCAAGACTGTGTAATACTGGCACAAAGATAGACATTTAGATCAATGGAATAGAACTGAGAGCCCAGAAATAAACCCATGCTGCTATGGTCAACTGATTTTCAACAAGAGTGACAAGATATCCAATGGAGAAAGAATAGTCTCTTCAACAAATGGTGCTGCGACAACTAGATAGCTACATGCAAAAGAATGAAGTTGGACCCACACACACACCTCACACCATATACAAAAATTAACTCAAAATGGATCATAAACCTAAATGTAAGAGTTGAAACTGTAAAACTCTTAAAAGAAAAAAAAACCTAGGCACAAGTCTTTATGACCTTGAATGAGGCAGTGGTTTCTTAGCTATGATACCAATAATACAAGCAACATAATAAAAAATAGATAAATTGGGCTTCATCAAAATTAGACAGCTCTGTGATGCAAAGGGCACCACCGATAAAGTGAAGAGACAATCCATAAAATGGAAGAACTTATCCACAAATCATAGAGCTGATAAGTGACCTGAATATATAAAGAACTATTACAACTCAATAATAAAAACACAAATAACCTGACTAAAAGGGGCAACAGATCTGAATAGGCATTTCTCTGAAAATTGTATACAATGTACTGTGAGTTTATGAAAAAATGCTCAGCATCACTAGACATTAGGGAAATGCAAATCAAAACCACGAGATTCTACTGCCTACCCACTAAGGTAGCTGTAACTAAAAAGACATAATAACAAATGTTGTCAAGGATGTGGAGAAATTGGAACCCTCATACATTGCTGGTGGGAATGTAAATGGTGCAGCCACTATGGATAAGTTTGGCAGTTCCTCAAAAAGTTAAATATAGAGTTATCATATGGTACAGCAGTTTCACTCCTAAGTATATACCCAAGAGAAATGAAGCATATGGCCACACAAAATCTTATCCATGAATGCTTATAGCAGATTTATTCATGATAGCTAAAAAGTAAAAACAACCCAAATGTCCATCAACAGATGAATGGTTACACAAAGTTTGGCCTCTCCATACAATGGAGTATTATTTGGTCATAAAAAGGAGTGAAGTATTAATGGATGCTACAACACAGATGAACTTTGAAAACACTATACTAAGTCAAAGAAGCCAAACACAAAAAGGTCACATACTGTATGATTCCATTCGTATGAAAGGTCAGACTACGCAAATCCATAGAGGCAGAAAGGAGATTCATGATTGCCAGGTGCTAGGGAGGGGAGTAACTAATTAGTGGGTATGGGCTTTCTTTTGGGGGTGATGAAAATGTCTTGGAATAAGACAGTGGTGATGGTTGTACAACAATATGGTGATAGTGATGAATATTCTAAAAACCATCGAATTGTACACTTTAAGTGGGTGAATTGGTATGTAAATTATACCTCGATAAAGCTGTATTTTTAAAAACGAAAGCCAGAAGGAAAGACTTAAATTGTTACTGCCCGGGGGCAACTCTAGCTAGCCGGGGGGAAGGAGGCTGTCCTGAGTGAAGGCCATGCTGTGTGTCTCTGAGACCCTGCATGAGGATGTCAGGCGACAACTTCAGGGCCAGGTTTGATGCTGCACCATAGTTGTGTAAGATGTCACCATCGGGGGAAGTTGGGAGAAGGGTACACACAGTCCCCTGCACTGTCTTTGGAACTATAAATTTGGACTTTATAATAATTTTGAAACAAAAACAAAACACAGCAAAGATGTCACACGGGCTGGGCTCTCATCTGGAGGCTCCCGAAGATTCTACATTCAGGTTGTTGGCAGAATCCAGTTCCTTGAGGCTGTAGGACTGAGGTCACCATTTCCTAGACACATGGCTTCTTCGTCTTCCAGCCAGCAATGGTGAGTGGCATTCTTCTCAGTATCTTTGAATCTTTCTGTCTCCCGTCTAGTCTCAGCTGGGAAAGTTCAGCGTGTCAAGGCTCCTGTGACGACATTGGACCCAGCCTATTATCTAGGCTAATGTTAGTAGCCTTAATTACAGCTACAGAGTCCCCTTGGCCATGCAATGTAACATATTCACGGGCATAACATCAGAGGGCAAAAGTCACAAGGGCCAAAATTATGCCTACCACGAATGGATTATTTAAAAGCCATTTAGTTGTATGGTGACAGATGGTAGCTATCCGTGTTGAACATAGTATAACATATAGAGATGTTGAATCACTATATTGTACACATGAAACTAATGTCACATTGTGTGCCAGCTGTATTGAAATGAAAAATAAATAAATAAAGATTTGAAAAATAAGTGAATGAATGCAATTTGGGATGCAAGCCCCCCAGAATGGGTGAGGAGTTGGATGTTGGGAAGGAGGAAGGGGGGCATCAAGGAGTTGTTCCCAGTTTGGGGCAACCCAAGGGGAAAGACCTGGGCAGACATGACAGGAAGTCACCTGAGAAGAGGGTGGGGCAAGAGGAGAATGGCTGGGTAGGGTCCAGCTGTGATCCCCTCCTGGGATGCTTTCCTCACCCTCTCCAAGCCCCAAGCTTAGCCTGAGATTTACTCCTTGGACGCAGCTTCGGAGAACCAGTCTCCCATCTGTCTCCTTCATCTCCGAAGACCTCTCCCCTAAGCCAAGGCTGGAAGGAATCCCGCTGAGTCCAGGTGGCAGCCTGCCCCTCTGAGCCCAGGGTGCTGGCTGAAGCCTACCACTAGGGGGCAGAGTAGTCTACACCAAAAGCCACACAACTGGCGTGTGTGCGCGCGTGTTCGTGTGTGTGGCTGTGTGCGGGTGTGTGCCCGCGCGCACTTGTGCACGGCACGTTGGGGGCGCGCTCCTCGCTGGGTTGAAGGGACTCAGCTCACTCCCCCACCATGTCAGAGCTTCCTCCCCGCAGCCAGGTGGCTCAAAGTGTTCCCTCTGCTGAAAACCGGAAAGCAGGCTCTTAGAATAGAGAGAGGTCAGTGAGGGGGAGCCCAGCGGGGTCCGTCCCACCCCGTGTTCTGCCTGAAGAAGGGACCTCATTGCGGGTAGAAATTGAGTCTTGTGGCAGCACCAACGGCCTAGAAGGTTGGGGCCAGGAGTTGAGTCTCCTTCAGAGAAAGAAGGGGAGCATGTCACTTATCCAGCCCCCTCAAACTCAGGCCCAGTCGACTCAGTGCCAGCTCTGCAGAATTGAAATTCACAGCAAAATGCAGAACTAGTGAATAACTGGGCTCAGGTCCCAGAAATAGGCTGCCCTTTCTGCGGGGTGACGGGAAGATCCTCCCAGCTTCCCGTTGCCATGGTTTCCACTCTGCTACCAGGCAGCCGGCTCTGCGGAAGCCATTTCCTGCAATGGGATGCTGGTGCCGCCTGGGTGTGAGGCTGATGGTGGCCAAAAGAGAGCCGCCGGGTGAAAAAAACCTGGTCCCAGAGATGCCCCAGTCAGAGAGTAAATGTCAGGGCATTACATACTCCTTGAGCACACAGATCAAGAGGCCTTGAAGAGAGACTACGCAGAAAAAAGTCAAAAAATGTTAAAGTTAACACATGCTTGGGCGTAACGTTCAGCTGGTTTCGACGCAGGGCATCAGATTTTGGGACAGGGGAGCCCATCTGCTCTTCTGGCAAAAGAAACATAGCAAGAGGGGAGAGTCCCTAGGCCATGCTACCCACAGAGGAGCATCTTGGGGGTCCCCAGCCTGCTCAGCACAACAGATTCTGGGGTCCAGCTCTGTTATGCCCTGACATTTGGAGCCTTAGGAAATTGCTAGTAGGTCTGAGCCAGGGCCCCCACGGGCTGCAGCACCAGGTCTGTTTTCCAAGGGCCCAGGGATGCCCTCTGTAGGCCTGCCCACCCCGGGCAGCCTGCCCGGGCTCCCAGGAAAGTGGGCAAAGATCTGAGCCCCTCTGGTCCCCAAACCTACAGGCCGCCCCTATGCTGACTCAGGGACCCTCTCACCTCTGCCCCAGTTTGTCCTGAAACCACAGCCCCGTGATTTTCTGTCTACACTGAGTGTCTCCCCACCCTGCCCCCTTAGCCTCAGTTATGGGAAATGTCTCCTGGGGCTGCAAGTCCACCTGGCTTGGCTTTTGGAAAGTAGAGAGTCCTTTGGGGTGCTACCCTACTGCCCCCAGACTCCCACCCTGGCCGCCTTCTGGAAGAGGCCCCCTGCCCTTGTATGCTGCAATGCTCCCTCCTGCTCTGCCCCCGGGCAGCCCCCGCAGTGGCCCACCGCTGGCCCCATCTTGGGGGGACAGGGCACACCGGAACAGGGGTTGCACCTGGGCCTGCAGCCCCTCTGGCACTTCCTGGGGCTCCACCAACCACTCCAGACCTTTCCTGCCAGTGGAGCTCAGGATAGGGCTTGTTTATGCTAGTCAGGTGTGCTCTGCCCCCACCCCCGACCCCTACTCCCTCACCCCTGACCAGTAACTTTTCTGGGTTTTTTTTGGGTGATTAAAATTCAGCTCAGATTCACATCCTATTCGAAACTCCCCCTCCCCATCCCCAGGACTGGAATGGACTGGAACAGAGACAGGGTGCTCTGACTTCCCCTCCCCTCCCAGCCCCCCTCCTGGGCTGAGGCAGGCAGGCCTTGTCTGCAGCCCAAGGTCGAAGGGGGGAGGGTGCTCCATCTTTGCCTGTGGCTTCTGCCAAGGGGGGGGGTCGCCTTTTTCCCAGGGTGCCTCGGCCCCCTCTTTGCTGAGGATTCTTTAAGGCTAGCAAGCCCTGTCCTCTTTGGGCCCCAGCCATGGCCACAGCCCCCACCCCGGGTGAGTGCCCCCTACAAGGACAGCTGCCCCGGCAGCCCTCCCAGTCTCAGCCCTCTGGCCCCAGGTTTCCCGCCCACAGGGAGGAGTGGAGCTGGGGTACGGGTGCCCCATCCTTTCCTTCCCAGCACACACCCTCAGGCCCTCCTGGCCCAGATGGGCAGCTGCTCCAGCAAGCCTCCTGCCTCCAGAAACCCCAGTGGGCAGATGCAGGTAGCCACTCCTGAGTCCAGTGTGCACCCCCATTCCCAGGGCCACAAGCCCAGCTCTCCCCGGAATGTTTGCTCCCCATACCTCGCTTCCTGCTTGGAAGGCAGCCCAGAAGTGGGTCTTCCGAGACACAGCAAGGGGTCCTTCTCCCCAAGTGGCACTCTTTGAACCACCTCCTCATTTGGCTGGGGGTCACCCCTTCCCCCATTAAGCCATTAAGAGCTTCTGTGTGAAGGACAGCAAAGGAAGCCTTGCCCCCCCAAAATGGTGGAGGCTCATGGGGAGTGAGGGCTCAAGAAAGGCTTCCAGGGGAGAGTAGTAAAGGAAGAGAAGGATCTAGAGACTTGGGTGGAGTTCTCCACGCTGAGGGAAGGGCAAGAACAAATCCAGAGGCTGGAGAGAAGCCCCCTCCCAGCCTCCCCCACCTTCGGGTGCGTCAAAGCGGCTCTGCATCCATATCCGGGGCCTCATTTTTTCCCAACTTTTTGGCATTTTAAGGATTTAAAAAAAAAAAAACAAAGCATTCCTCTCAGGTCAGCTAGCTTTAATCTGTGTTTCTATAGTAGTTAAAAGTGGATCTCCAGGCCTCCACAGCAAACAGTAAATGGATTAACTTACCTACTCCTCCTCCTCTGAAGGACACACTGTTCTTGCCCCATTTACGGAGGAGGAGGCTGGTATGACCTGTCGGGGTCAAGGGCCAGTGACAGCAGAGTTATTGGGTCCAGAGGCCATGAGAAGCCAGGAGGACACCCAGCACATTTGTCCACCTCAAGGACTTTTTTGCCTTTTGGTATAAAGATCTTTTCCTAAGGTTGTTTTGTTCTAGGCATAAGTAGATTTTATTAACATGTTTTGTACATTTTGTGTTTCACAATCCCATTTTCTTTGTGAATTTGACATAGTGCAACATAGCGTGCAGCCAAGGGCAGTAACGAGCTGTCCCACTTGCCCCTTCAGTGGACAAAACTGGTGGTGTGGTGGCGTGGTCTGGTGGCGTGGTGTGGCAGAGTAGGTGGCAGGGCTGAGGTGAATCCCACCCCCACCCCCCCACCCCCGTATGTGGTCGGTGCTCCAGGGCACAGCCAGAGGGAGGCAATGCTAAGTCCAGGGACTAATGGGCAGCTCTAGGAAACCCTGTGATGGGGAGACACGTTTGCGGCTGGACATGCCTACTTCGGCAAGAAGAGAAAGAGCGCCCAGGACAGCGAGGAACCCCTAACCCAGCTGGGAAGCAAACCTTGGAAACACACCACGGAGAAACAAGGGCCTTCGGTGAATCGGTTTCAAATGTTTAATTTTTTTAAATTGGGCAAATTGATCATTAAAGAACTGATTAAGCTGGAGTCACTGTTAGAATAAAAGGTGAAAATAAACTCCTTCATTTGAATTCCAAATCCCGGCTTGGAGGTGACCTGGTAATTAGACCAACTAGTCATTAGGCAAACTGGCTGTGGGTGGACTGGATGGTAAACGGATCCGGTGTGCGGAGGTAACCTTGAGTCTTCTCTCCTCCAACAGTGGGGGTGCTGGGCCTTGCTGCCGAGCGGGGGTAGGGGGGCAACCTGAATATTCCTTGCACTTGACCCCGGAGGCCCAGGCAGAGAGGCCGCTCTGGGGCTGGAACAGGATCCAGAGAGCAAGCGCTAGTTTACAGAATCAGGATGGGGGCAGGAGGTCCCCCCACCCCCGGAGGGGGGGCTGGGGCGATCAGCAGGTGCGGAGCATTTGAGGTGCGGAAGTACTTGAGTACTTTAAGCACCGGTACACCCTACCCGTGCTGTCAGCTGCTTTGACCCAGACTGCGGGTCAGAGCACCAGGCCCCGCTCCCCAGTGAGGCACCGGAGCCCGAGGGCTTTTTCTGAGGTCCCAGCCACAACAGGGTCACGGTGCCTCTCCGTAGGTAATGCAGCGGAACTCTCCGGGTTGAAAATTGTTTCTGTTAGCATATTGAGAAAACGCAGAAGAATACTTACAGAATATGTGTGAGTGTGAAGAACAATACCATGAGCCTCTGTGTACTCACCACCCAGCTTGGAAAAAAAGAAAGGTGACATGGCCTGTGAAGGACCTTGAGTGTCCCTCCTCATCCCCCCCCCACTCACTTCCCCCACACTCTCATTTCAGAGGTGACCTCTTCCCTGAATTGTGCCTTTACCAGTCCCGTGTTTTTCCTTATAGTTTCACCACCTCTGTGTGCATCCCCAAACAACACATGGTTTCATTTTGCCTGATTCGAACTTGACACAAATGGAATCGTGTTAATTGTATTGTTCTGCAACCTGCTTTTCCATTGAACACGAGATTCCCAAGACTCGTCCATGCTGCTCCATGAGGCTGGAATCCATTGGTCCTCCGAGCATTCTGTTCCCTTGTAGGACTAACCTCCTACCCTCCCTCAGTTTAGTCCCGTTGTGGGCTTGATGAGCTAGTAGTTGTGAGCCTGATGGACAGCTGGGTTGCGTCCGCCTTTTGTGATGTTACAATCAGGCGTCCTGATGCCCAGCACAAGTTTCTCCAGTCATCACATCCAGGGGGAAACCCCCGCCCCACTTTGCTGAGGAATGACAAGTGATTGCACCAGGGCCCGGGCCCACCTGCAGGATCTAAGTTTTCTTGCGGTTCCCCAGGCTTGCCAACACCTGATGTTGTCAGACTTTAATTGCCATATGGATGACCAGTTGTCCCAGCATTATATACTAAAAAAATATCTCCTTCCTCCACTGAGCTGCAGCACCAGCTTCGTCATAAATGGAGTTTCTACACATGGTCTGTCTGCTTCCACATTCTCCATTCTGTCCCACTGGTCTGTCTGCCCATCGTTTTGCCAATACTGAGCCATCTTAAACACAGTACCTTTAGAATAATTCTTAGAACCTGCTAAGGCAACTCCCTCCACCTCCCTCTCTAGGAGCGTTTTAACTCCTCTTGGCCGTTTGCTCTTCCATATAAATTTGAGAACCACCTTGTCAAGCTCCATTTAAAAATGGCATTTAAATTACAATTGCATTCAATCTATAAATCAAATGGAAGAGAATTGGAATGTTCAAAACATTGATTTTTTTTTTCTTAGAATTCTGGGTAACCAAGATAATGGCAAAATCCTCAACATAGCTTCCAAACAAAAATCAATTAAAAAAAAAAAAAACAGGGGCGCCTGGGTGGCTCAGTCGTTAAGCATCTGCCTTCAGCTCAGGTCATGATCCCAGGGTCCTGGGATCGAGCCCCGCATCGGGCTCCCTGCTCGGCGGGAAGCCTGCTTCTCCCTCTCCCACTCCCCCTGCTTGTGTTCCCTCTCTCGCTGCATCTTCCTCTGTCAAATAAATAAATAAAATCTTTAAAAAAAAAAAAAGCAAGAACAAATAAAACCACACAAAACCCATGGCCTCAGCATCACTAGAAGACAGAGAGCATCTGAGCTTCAAATTACCTATAATAAATAAAATCACAAGTTTGCGGGCAATTATCCAAAAATGAAATACAAATGGAAACAAATGGACGAAGCCATCCATCAAACAATACCACAACCACCCTGAAGGGAAGAAAAGAACTAACCCAAGTAACTTTTGAATGGTGTCCTTGGATGATATGCCCTCAAGATAAAAAAGAAAAAGAAACGAATATTGAACTCGAGAGAACAGTTTCCTTTTTTGCAAAGATGCAGGATGACAATTCTGAAACTGCTTTCTGAGTATTCTAGGGTTGAACAAACACATAATATAGTGTGGATGATGGGGGCCAGCTTTCTCAGCGACAAAGAAAGAAGTTACAAATCAGCAAGTGGGAAGAAGGCTAGAATGAACCTGGAATTAGAGGTGTCAGTATGAACCCACAGAGATGGATGATATAGATAGATAGATAAATAGATAGATAGGTAAACAGAAATGTATGGAAATGTGCATACATATATGTATTTTACTGCTACATTTATTAATAAATGTGTATATGTGTACATATATGTATGGGGTGTGTGTGTGGTGATTTTCCAAAAGGTTTCTAAGTGCAATTACTCATTCAAATTGAACTAGGGATCCTCGGATAAATGGCTGGTTCTAAGAATGGGGGACAGGGAAAGTCTGGAGGAGCTTAGAACATCTTGTTCTTCCAGAAGGTAAGGAATCTATGAGTCTCCGCTGATATAAATAAGTAAGTTAATGGGGAGAAAAGAAGCTCTTCCTCACCGTAGAAAGCCAAATGATAAATGTAGAAGGAATGATAGAACTGGAAAAATCACCATTTGGCAACCATGATAGTAATGATTGATTCAAGCAAAAATGATCAATGGATGAAAAAAGTGGTGGGTGAAAGTTCGATGAGGAACAGGATATTTAAATAGTCTCAAAATGTCTCCCCACAAAAGGAAAATAGTAGCAACCTGATAATGGAGAAACCTGGCAGACACCACTTTAACCAAGTGACCAAAGGTACTATCACCAGTAATGGAACAAACCACACACACATCACTTCTCTGTGCAAAACCTGAATCTAATGGTAAGAAAACATCAGGCAAAACCAAACAGATGGACACTCCACAAAATAACTGCCCTGTGCCCTTGAAAAACGTCGATGTCATAAAACACAAAGACCAAAGAGCTGCTCCAGATTACAGGAAACCAAAGAGATATGACAACTGAATGTAATGCATGATCAGAGATGCTCCTTTTCTGGGAAGAACATTATTGGTACAATTGGCAAACTCTGGATAAGGTCTGTAGACTATAGTATTGTATCAATGTTAATTTCCTGATTTCGGTAACTGTACTGTGGTTCAATAAGAGAATGTTCCTTGTTTTTAGGAAATACACACTGAAGTTTTTAGAGATCAAGGAGCATAATGTCTCAACTGATTTGAAAGATTCAGAAAATAAGTGTGTGGGTGTGGGGGGGCATGTGGGGCTGTGTGAGGGTGTACATATATAGAAAGAGAATAGAACAAACATCGTAAAATGTCAACATTTGGGGGAATCTGTATGAAGGATATAGAAGAAATCCGTCTACTATGCTTTTTTTAGCAGCTAAATTGAGATATAATTCACATGTCATACAATTTATCTATTGGGACTATCCCTAGGAGTGAAATTGCTGGGTCATATGGACACTCTATGTTTAACATTTTGAGAAACTGACAAGCTTTTCCAAAGCAGCTGTACCACTTTGCATGTCCATCAGCAACGTATGAGGACCTCAATTTCTCTCTATCTTCACCAATATGTTTTGTACATCTTTTTGATTCCAGCCATTCTAGTGGGTGTGGAGTAGTATCTCATGATGATTTTGGTTTGCATTTCCCTAATAACTAATGATGTTGAGCATCTTTTCATGTGCTCATTAGCTCATTAGATCTTCTATGGAGAAACACCTATTCAAACTCTTTGCCCGTTTTTAGAATTGAGTCATATATCTTTTTATTGTGAAGTTGTAAGGCTTCTTTATATATTCTAGATACAAGTCCCATATCTGATATATGATTTCCAAATGCTTTCCCTCATTCTGTGGATTGTCTTTTCACTTTTTTGGTAGTATCATTTGCAGTGATTTATCTAGTTTATCTTTTGTCTCTTGTGCTTCTGGCATCATATCTAAGAAACCATTGCCTGATCCAAGGTCATGACGATTTACATCTATTTTTCTTCTAAGAGTTGCATAGTCTTAGTTCTTACATTCAGGCCTCTGATCTATTTTGAGTTACTTTTTGTCTGTGGTGTAAGATAGGGGTCCAACTTCATTCCTTTGCATGTAGATATCCAGTTGTCCCAGCACCCTTTGTTGAAAAGACTGTTCTTTCTCCCCTTGAATGGTTTTGGCACCCCCGTTGAAAAATTAATTAACCATAAATGTCAAGGTTTGTTTCTGGACTCTCAGTGCTATTACACTAATTTATAAGGCTATCCTTATGCCAATAC
Source organism: Zalophus californianus (assembly GCF_009762305.2). Taxonomy (NCBI): domain Eukaryota; kingdom Metazoa; phylum Chordata; class Mammalia; order Carnivora; family Otariidae; genus Zalophus; species Zalophus californianus. The sequence goes on along the minus strand of NC_045612.1, from coordinate 2,027,912 downwards.
CACACAGTCTTGGTTCCTGTTGCTTTGTACTAAGTTTTGAAATAGGGAAGTGTGAGTCTTCCAACTTTGTTCTCCTTTCTCAAGATTGTTTTGGCTATTCCGGATCCCTTGCATTTCCATGTGAATTTTAGGATTGGCTTATGGGTTCCTGCAAAAATACCAGCTGGAATTTTGATTGGCACTGCACTGAGTCTGTAGATCAGTTTGGAGAGTGTTGCCATCCTAATATTAATAATCTGATTCATGAACATGGGATGTCTTTCTACTTATTTAGATCTTCCTTAATGTCCTTCAACAGTATACCATTGTACAATATACCTTGTACAATATACCTTGCCATTCTGTACATTGGCCTTATTTCCACAAACTTGTTGAACTCATTTATTAGTTCTAATCATTTTTTAGTGAATTCCTTAGGATTTTCTATATGAGATCATGTCATCTGTTTAACATAGTTTTGCTTCTTCCTTTCCAATCTGGATAGCTTTTATTTCTTTTTCTTGCATAATTTCCCTGGCTACATACAATGTCCAGTACATTGTTAACTGGAAGTGACAAGAGTAGACATCTTTCTCTTGTTCCTGTTCTTAGGGGGCAAATTTTCAGTCTTTCACTATTAAATATAATGTTATCGATGGGTTTTTCATTCATGCCCTTTATCAGGTTGGAGATGTTCCCTTCTATTTATTTCTACTAGTCTTGTAGCCTTTTTATAAATTTAAAATTATATTTAAGAAAGTTAAAAGGAGGGAGGCCTGGATGGTTCAGTCAGTGAAGCGTCCTACTCTTGATCATGAGTTCAAGCCCCACATTGGGCTCCAGCATGGAGCCTACTTAAAAATTTTTTTTTAATTTTAAAAATAAGGTTAAAGGAAAGAAAGAATGTGTTCCAGGGGCGCCTGGGTGGCTCAGTCAGTTGAGCATCTGCCTTTGGCTTGGGTCATGATCTCAGGGTGGGGGATCGAGTCCCGCACCAGGCTTCTTACTCAGCGGGGAGCCTGCTTCTCCCTTTGCCTGCCATTCTCCTTGCTTGTGCTCGCTCTCTTGCTCTCTCTCTCTGACAAATAAATAAATAAAATCTTTTTTAAAAATTATGTGTTCCAATCCATGAACATAGCATAGATTTTTATTGTTTTTATATTTTTCTTTCACTGTCTTTCAAACTATTATAAATTTCTACATAATGCTTTTGCATGTCTTTATTAGCTTTATTCCTGAATAGTCATATATTTTATGCTATTATAAATGTTATCTTTTTCATTTATAAATTATGTCTAAGGTAATTTTATATATTGATTTTATATCCAAAAGAGTGTGCTAAATTTTCTTATTAATTTGAATAATTTATCTTTAGATTTTCTTATTAATTTGAATAATTTATCTTTAGATTTTGGGGGATTTTTTTACATAAACTATTACATCATCTGCAAATTATTTCTCAACATTTTCTTTTTATTTGCCTTGCCTTACTGCACTGGCAAGGTACTCAAGTACAATGCTAAATAGAACTGGTGTTAACCAGTAACCTTATCTTGTACCTGATCTCAAATATAAAGCTTCCAATATTTCACAATTAAGTAATTTGGTTTTTAGTTATTTTACCCTGATGTCCCTAGTTATGCATTTCTCTTCACTTATTCTGCAGTTTGTGAACCCTTTTTAATCTGTGATTTGAGGTTCTCTTCATTTTTGGAAAATTATCAGCCTTCATATCTTTTTTTTTAAGATTTTATTTATTTATTTGAGAGAGAGAGAGAGTATGGGGGAGAAGGGGGAGCGGCGGGGGGGGAGAAGCAGATTTCCCGCTAAGTGGGGAACCTGACACAGGGCTCAATTCCAGGACCCTGAGATCATGACCTGAGCCAAAGGCAGATGCTTAACTGACTGAGCCACCCAGGCGCCCCACCATCATGTCTTTTTTTTTTTTTTTTTGGGCTGGGTACAGTATACTTTATTGATGGTACATGACAAGGTAGGGCTCCCCAAACCCCTCCCCTTCTTCAGGGGGTCTGGGATGGAAATGGTGGAGGTCGGGAGATTCTCAGTGTTTTGCGGGATAAGTTGGGGCAGGGACTCCCCAGCAGCTGAGGGCCTCTCTCTCCCTCTTGCTCTCGCTGGGGCTGGTGGTCCAGGGGGCTCTTACTCCTTGGAGGCCATGTGGACCATAAGGTCCACCACCCGGTTGCTATAGCCGAATTCATTGTCATACCAGGAAATGAGCTTGACAAAGTGGTCGTTGAGAGCAATGCCAGCCCCGGCATCGAAGGTGGAGGAGTGGGTGTCACTGTTGAAGTTGCAGGAGACGACCTGGTCCTCAGTGTACCCCAGGATGCCCTTGAGGGGGCCCTCTGATGCCTGCTTCACCACCTTCTTGATGTCGTCATATTTGGCAGCTTTCTCCAGACGGCAGGTCAGATCCACGACGGACACGTTGGGGGTGGGGACACGGAAGGCCATGCCAGTGAGCTTCCCGCTCAGCTCAGGGATGACCTTGTCCACAGCCTTGGCAGCACCAGTGGAAGCAGGGATGATGTTCTGGGCAGCCCCTCGGCCGTCGCGCCACAGCTTCCCAGAGGGACCGTCCACGGGCTTCTGGGTGGCAGTGATGGCATGGACGGTGGTCATGAGTCCCTCCACGATGCCGAAGTTGTCATGGATGACCTTGGCCAGAGGAGCCAAGCCGTTGGTGGTGCAGGAGGCATTGCTGACAATCTTGAGGGAGTTGTCATACTTCTCATGGTTCACACCCATCACGAACATGGGGGCGTCGGCAGAGGGAGCAGAGATGATGACCCTCTTGGCCCCGCCCTTCAAGTGGGCCGCAGCCTTCTCCATGGTGGTGAAGACCCCAGTGGACTCCACAACATACTCAGCACCAGCATCACCCCATTTGATGTTGGCGGGCTCTCGCTCCTGGAAGATGGAGATGGACTTTCCATTGATGACAAGCTTCCCGTTCTCAGCCTTGACTGTACCGTGGAATTTGCCATGGGTGGAATCATACTGGAACATGTAGACCATGTAGTTGAGGTCAATGAAGGGATCACTGATGGCCACAATATCCACTTTGCCAGAGTTAAAAGCAGCCCTGGTGACCAGGCGCCCAATATGGCCAAATCCGTTCACTCCGACCTTCACCATCGTGTCTCAGGGACGCGGCTGGCACTGCACCAGAATTCGCGGCTGTCTGTCGAACAGGGAGGAGCAGAGAGCCCATCATGTCTTTTAATATTGCTTAGGCCCCATTTTTTTCTTTCCTTGTCTTCTGGGACTTGATTTACACATACATTACATTTTACTGTATCCTCTCTGTCTCCTTCTCTTTTTAAAAAAATTTTCCATCCCTTTGTCTCTCCCTACTTCATTCTGAATAGTTTCTTCTGATTTACCTTCCAGTCCAACACTCTCTTCAGCTGCACATATGCTGCTATTATGCCCATCCATTCATTTCTTAATTTTGGTTACAGTCATTTTTAGTTCTAGAATTTTCAAATGGCTCTTTTTTATAGTTTTAGTCTTCTGCCATAATTATCAATATTGCCATTTATATCTTTGAACATGTGTACTTAGTAATTTTAAAGTTTACACTTGATAATTGCAATATCAGGAGCCACTGTGGGTCTTTTTCTATTGTCTATTATTTCCGTTGGTTTTCATTCCTATTGCCTTCTCTCCTCACATGCCTACCTGTTTTTATTGTTTGCTGAACATTGTAATTGAAAAAAAATGTTTGTAGCAATAACTTGAGGGTGAGGATGATGTTATCTTCCTCCAGAGACTATTCCACTTGGCTTTGTGAGCTTCTGAACAAAATGTGGCTTCTCTGAGCAATCCAGGGTCATCCTAATCCAGTTTCAGGGATTGAGAGGATAAAAAAACTAGCTAAAGGGGCACCTGGGTGGCTCAGTCGTTAAGCGTCTGCCTTCGGCTCAGGTCGTGGTCCCGGGGTCCTGGGATCGAGCCCTGCATCAGGCTCCCTGCACGGCAGGAAGCCTGCTTCTTCCTCTCCCAGTCCCCCTGCTTGTGTTCCCTCTCTCTCACTGTGTCTCTCTCTGTCAAATTAATAAATAAAATCTTTAAATTAATTAATTAATTAATTAAAAACTAGCTAAAATGCTAGAAGACTCTATTTCTGGATCACCTTACTCCTAGGGAGCAGCTCTTCAGGGTCTCAACTAAAACGAGGAAGATTCACCAGGGTGGTTCCCTGGCAGGTCTTAGGTTCCAATGCCTATCCTTCTAGCCCCATGTAGCTGTCAATAGCCCTCTGCCATCTCCAACCCACCCATTCTAGACTCTGCAGAGACACTCAGAGGACAATCAGCTCCAAACACCGGTTTCACCTTCCTCAGTTCCTGTTCTTCTCTGCATCCTGGCCTGGAAATTCTGCATCCTCTTTTTTCTCTGGATGCCTTCAGGTAAGTGACTTTTCTATTTTTCCAGCTTTTCTAAGTGCACTCATCAGGAAGTAGGCATGAATTAACTAATTTGTCATTACCAGAAATGGAAGTCCTTCACTGAATTTTTAAACTCTATTTTATTTTTCACTTTTATAAATATTATTTGTTTTTTCATATATATTTGGTTGTTTTTATAGAATTCTGCCCTTTATTATATTTTCAATCTCCTTTTATTTCTCTGAACATATTAAACCTGCTTATTTCATCCTCTGTGTCTGATAAGCCCACCATTTGAAGTCTCTGGTGAATTATTCAGTTGTCAGTCCCTCATGGGGCTCTGTTCCCTTTTTCACTTTTTTTTTTAAGAGTTTATTTATTTTAGAGAGAGAGTGAGCAGGCAAGAGAGAGAGATAGAGAGAGCACGAGTGAGGGAGAGGGAGAAGCAGACACACCACTGAGCAGGGAGCCCGACGTGGGACTCAATCCCGGGACTCCAGGATCGTGACCTGAGCTGAAGGCAGACGCTTCACCGATTGAGCCACCCAGGTGTCCCCCATTCTTCCCTTGTGTGTTTAGATTTTCTGACTTGGAACTTCATAGTGGGAACGCCTTGAAACCTAGATTGAAGGGGGATTCCTTCAGAGAGCATTTGCATGGACTTCTGGTGATTTTCTGGAGGCACTCCAACCCAGAACCATTTTAAACTAAATTCTCAGTTTGAGGACTTTACAGACTACCCAGGTATTCAAATTCTAGCTGCAAATCCACGTGGTGCTCGCTTGCGAGCACAAATGTGCAGAGCAGATATTCTCCCCTCCCTCTCACGCCAGGTTTGGAAATAAGCCACTCTCCTTGTAGTCTAGTGGACAAAGAGGTGGTGGTCAATGTCTCTAGTTCACCTCTCCAACGATGACTTAACCTTTTATGTCCCACCTTCATGCAGTGGGGGGAGGTGGATGAAGGTTTCCTATTTTGCAAGACTTGGGCTTTGTGGCCTGTCCCCACAGTCCATGAGGCCATGAAAACTGAAGCTGAAGGTCACCAGGGTCCACAAATGCCCTCAGGGTGAAAGTTGGCCTCAGTGTTCTATTTACCTCCCTGGGTTCCTGTCTTGACTTAATTTTTGGACTCTGGGATTCCTAACTTTTTCACCATCTCATTGGTACATTTAAAAAGATGATTTTAACATCTTTTCTTCAGGAATTTTGGTTATTTTTATCAGAATGGCCACTCAGAGCATCTAGTTTATAATACCGAAGGAAACAAATCAACTTGTATCTTTTGAAATGTCACAAAACTTACATGCACACTAACATAAAAACACTTTCCTTCTTGGTTTTCTGATTGCAACATTCTGGATATGTTCATCTAAGATGAATCTTTCTCTCAGTCTTGGGTTGTTGTTGTTGTTGTTGTTGTTGTTGTTAAAGGGTGGTCTGGTAGTTTTCTTTCATAGATATTTTTGCAACAATAATTACACACTTACCTATTAGATGTGTCATTAAATGGCTGTCCCCCGACTAGGTAATATCAGAGACCATATCTGTTTTGTTTTTTCCTCTGTCCATTAGAATTAGGTTTAGGGATACACATGAGAAAAAACCAATAATAATGGTGGCTTAACCAAAGAAGACATTTATTTGTCTTGTGCATTAACGAAGTCCAGAGGTAAAACGTTCAGGGCTAGTATGGATATTCCACAAAATCATTAGGGTTCAAAGGTCCTTCCAGATCATTCCAACTCACTAATCTCTAGGGTGTGGCCTTTACTGCCTTGATCCAAGATGGCAGCTAGAGCTCCAGCCATCACATCAGAACAAAGATGAGGCGGGGAATAGAGGAAAGAGTGAACAAGAGGAACAAGGAGAATACCAGCATCTCTGAAAGGAGTTTCCCAGAAGGTGCTATACAAGGTGCTTCCAGTCAAATCTCACTGGCCAGAACTGGTCATTTGGCTGCAACTAGCTGTGAAGGAGGCTCAGGAGTACAGCTTTAATTCAGGCAGGCATGGGCCTAGCTAAGAATCTGTCACCAGAGAAGAATGGACGACCAGATGGAGGGGAAGCAACCAGCAGTCTCCATCGTAATCATGACATCCAGGGAGCCTGGCCCAGTGTTTGGTACACGGCTAGCACTCTGCATGTGTTGAAGTAATGAAGGAGAGAGGGAAGGAGGGAGTCTCCCAGACCTGTCAAGAGTAGGAACTTCTCAGTAATAACAAACGACTGGAAACCAGCCACCACCCACCACTCAGGCTTGGTTGAGTCAGCTCTGCTAGGCCCGCCTCTCGGAGCACTCTGCAGGTGGATAAAGGGAGTGTCGCCAGGATGTAAGGATACATCCACAATATATAATAATATTTGTATAAGAAACAGGAGGAAATAAATATACAAGTATTGTTTCTTGAAAAACGTTTTCTAGGGCGCCTGGGTGGCTCAGTTGGTTGGGCGACTGTCTTTCGCTCAGGTCATGATCCAGGGTCCTGGGATCGAGCCCCGCGTCGGGCTCCCTGCTCCTTGGGGAGCCTGCCTCTCCCTCTGCCTGCCGTTCCCCCTGCTTGTGCTCTCTCTCTCTATCTCAAATAAATAAATAAAATCTTAAAAAAAAAGTTTTCTATACTTAAAAAAATCAAAAAGGAGACCAAAGCAATCCCTAAGAGTCAAAAACAAACAGAAACAAATGAACATAACCATATAACAGTTTTGGCTTAACTGTGCAAAAAACTATTTCAAGTGTCTCGAAAACATGGAATTTTCATTATACATACCTATTTGGGATACATCTTTTTTTTTTTAAGATTTTATTTATTTGACAGAGAGAGACACAGCAAGAGAGGGAACACAAGCAGGGAGAGGGGGAGAGGGAGAGGGAGAAGCAGGCTTCCCGCCGAGCAGGGAACCCGATGCGGGGCTCGACCCCAGGACCCTGGGATCATGACCTGAGCCGAAGGAAGACGCTTAACCATCTGAGCCACCCAGGCGCCCCTATTTGGGATACATCTTAAGGAAAAAAAGAACTAGAAGAAAATCTGAACTGTATTCAGCAGTGTCTAGGTGTGGTCTTTCTGAATGTCATCTCCCTCCACCGGGAGCCAGGACTGGAGCAGGAAGTGTGCACAGCGAGCCTGGCACGTTCTGCTACGGCAGGAAGTGAGGAAGGCCTCAGACCACGAACGCCACATCAGGGGGACCTGGGAGCCCCCTTGCAGGAGCTCCCACAGGCCACAGAGGGAGCCATCTGAGCCTCAAAAGGCAGAACGATGGCAATAGCAGACACATATTCAATATGTAAAAGTCCAGACATTCTTAGTGACTGGTCATTCTGGAAGTTGTTGGGGACCAAGTCATTACTCTGAAGGGGAATAAATAGAAAGAAGCTTGTCCCGGATTACCTGTGTTTCATGATAACCGAATAGAATAGTTGATGAGGGAAATTTCTTCCATTACCAAATTCCAAGTCGGAAATGCAGAAAGAATGATCAAATCAGAAAATTGCCCTTTTGTAACCCTGTGATGAAAGACTTGGTTTTTCCAACAAATAGATGACACAGAAAAGACATATGAGGCATATCAACCCCATGCTATAAGTATGGTCTTTGCTGGCGTTCATGTCTGAACAAACCATCATGAAAATGCATCTTTGAAACAATCAAGAAAAGTGTGTACTAGGCGACGTTAAGGACTTATTTGTGATTTCAATTGCTAGGTGTGACCATGACATTGCGGGATTGGTTTTAGAAGCCCTTATCTACTGGCAATCCATAGGTAAGTGTTTATGGGTGAAATGACATGATGTTTAGCATTTATTTTAAAATGCTCCAAACTAAAAGCAACGCGGGGTCCTGGACAGGGTCCCGGAACACAAAAGGGACATTAGTAGAAAAAGTGGTGACATGTGAATGAAGTCTGGCTTTGAGTCAGGTGAGGGTGAGGAGTACCCAGGAATTCTCGGTAGCATCTCTGTAACATCTCTGTGAAGGTAAAATTATTCCACAGTCAAAAGCTCATTTTTCAAAGAAATATTCTACAGAAAAGGGGGGAGTACAAATGAACCAGATGGGCAAAATCCAACAGTAAAAAAGCAAACAATCTACTTAGAAAAATAGACAAAAAAAATTTCACCCAAGAGGCCACACAAGTGGCAAATAGGGGCATGAAAAGTTGCTTGACTTCATCCGCCCTCAGGGAAAGGCACATCAAAAGCACAAGGCGGGGCGCCTGGGTGGCTCAGTTGGTTAAGCGACTGCCTTCGGCTCGGGTCATGATCCCAGGGTCCTGGGATCGAGTTCCGCATCAGGCTCCCTGCTCAGCAGGGAGTCTGCTTCTCCCTCTGACCCTCCCCCCCTCATGTGCTCTCTCTCTCTCTCTCTCTCTCTTTCATTCTCGCTCTCTCAAATGAATAAATAAATAAATAAAATATTTAAAAAAAAAAAAAAGCACAAGGCAATACCACTAGGCTTCTACCAGCAGGGCTCCAATAAAAAATAGCAACAGTAGCAAATGCTCATGGGGCAGCCACTCTGGGAGACAGTTTGGCAGTTTCTTTTCGAAAACAATGAACGCCTATGAAGACGTAGCAGGAGGATCTGTGTGACAAAGGAACAGCTACATTTTGACCGCATTTCAGAAATGCACACGAGTGCACACACGCGTGCAGATGACCCCACTGTCGTCTGCTGGATGTGCAAGATGCTGATGCTCGGGGCAACTGCCTGTGAATCAGATTATTTCAAAAGAGTAAATTCCAAAAAATACTCCAGGAAACAAAGGAGGCGATAGATGAGAAATACCAGCAAATTGGTGATAACTGTTGACACGGGCTCATCAGTCTCCAGGGGCTCCAGGGCTAAAGTAACGATTCTCTCTACCTTTGTTTAAGGTTGACAGTTTCCATGATAAACAGTTTTCTTAAGAGTCCCTGCTAAACAAATGTCTGTTGAATGAATAAATGAAGGATTAATGAATAACCCCAGTCTAAACCTGGGGTTCTACAGATAATGGAAGCAAGACTTAGGGAGGGAGAGGCTCGCTCAAGGCCGCACCGAACAGCAGAGGCCACGCCAGGCCGCAAAGCCAGGGCTCCTGATCTCCAGTCTGTCTAGCTCTTTTTGAAATATATTTTTTTAAACTTTACACAAGCAGTACAGAAACACAGGCTCATTGTTAAAAAAAAAAAAAAAAAAAAAAGGAAAGGGAAGGAAAATTGACCATAAAGTAAGGGCTCCAACATGGGGTGAGGGGAAACAGAGTTCCAACATGGCGGGGGCAGGGCCTGAGGGCTCCCGCATGGGGGAGCTTTCTGCGGGACATGGCAAAGGGAGATGCCAGGGACGGGGGCACAGGCAGCTGGACGGCCTGCCGCCAGTCCGAGGGCTCTGCCACAAGAGATTTTCTCTAAGAAGAAATTACTAGAATGTCTGGTGTGTTTGAATGTCTTGAGAGAACATTTACACACCAGGACGAGTCTAGGGTTGAATTAGTGATAAGTGCACGGGAAGCTAAGCAAACAGCTAGCCAAAGGACAATTATTAACTCCTGGGAAAACAAAATGCTGTGCAGAGAAGAAAAGTAACCATGGCTTGCATGGCTTCGCTGTGAATGGCATTTATGTAGCTGCATAATTTTCAAGGATGGGGAGCGAGAGGGGGCGGGGAGAGCAGAGCCCGGGTCTCCCAGAGGAAGCACTGGAGCCCACTGTACCGTAAGGGCGTCTGGGTTGGGCAACCTCAGGCGCAGAGGTCTGGTAGCGGCATGGAAGGAAGCCCACAAGATGGTTCTCAGCATGTGGCTGGTCCCTGTTCCAAAATGCTCCCGGGCCCCGAGGATCATCCGTTTGCTCTGCACACTGCTCCCCTGACTCCTGCCACATCCCCTGTGCCTCCTCTCATGCTGAGGAAACAGAACTCCCTGCCCCATCTGTGCTGCTTGCCCCTCGCTTCGTCCTGTCTCTCCCGATGGCCTGTCCTTGCTCCCATCTGTGGCCAGCCCCTCCTCGGGGGCACCAGCCCCTTTCCACGAGCCCACCCCAATGCCCACCCTTCTTGCAGACACCAGCCTGTGCACTTGCCAAGCCACGGACACCCCGAGGCTACCCCAAGGAGAGCACTCCCATCTGGCCGCGTGCTGGACAACGGGTCAGTGACACGGAGGAGGACACTCAGCTCCCTGGGGCCAGAGCAGGAAACGCCTGGGGGTGGTGGGGTGAGTGGGGGTCCCCAGGAGCTATGTCCACAGCCAAGACCCTGTGAATGTGACCTTATGAAGACAAACGGCCTTTGCAAATGTGATGAAATTAAGGATCTGGAAATGAGCTCCTCCAGGATTACCAGGGAGGGCCTTAAATCCAATGACCAGTGGCCTTAGAAGAGACAGAAGAGAACTAGAAAGAAAGTCGTGTGAAGACAGAGGCAAGGATTGGGGTGGCGTCTACAAACCCAAGGACACCCGGAACCCCCAGAAACTGGAAGAGGTGGGAAGGAGCTTCCCTTCGAGCCTCCAGAGGCCCTCCAATACTCTGATTTCAGTCTTCTGGCCCCCAGAACTGTGAAAGAAGACATTTCTGCTGTTTTAAGCCCCCCGCCCCAGTCGTGGTGATCTATTAGGGCAGCCCCAGGACATTCCTACAGTGACAGAAAGAGGGATGTGAGAAAAAGATCTGTTCCTGACCCTGGGAGACAAGGGCCGTCAGCCTCCGCTCAGTAAGTGGCCCAGGTGCAGCCCCCCAGTCCCCCCTCACTCACCGTGAGGGCCGGGCCGTGGGGAAGGAGGCACAGGGGCCCAGGGGGCTCCCCTCCAGCCACCACCTTCCTGCTCACACACCTCCTCCCACTTGACTGCCACCCACCCCTCCTCTGACACAGCTCTGGCCAAGGCAGCCAGTGCCCTCCATGTTGCCAAACCAAGTGGTCCTCATGGCTTCAGTCCTCGAGGTGCCTGACCTTGTCCCTGACCCTCCTCCTTGCAGGCCTGACAGCCCACATATCGGTCCATCTGTCTGAGGCCTCAGCTCTGATCTCTGGCCTGCACTGGGGGTGGGGATAGCAGAGGGGACCCAGGACAGCATGACAGCTTTATTCTCTGAGAAGTCCTTGGGTTCACATGTAGACACAGGGGGATGGCACTGTGGGCAGGAAGAGCCCACAGAATGTTCATTCATGGGGACGCCTGGGTGGCTCAGTGGGTTAAGCGTCTGCCTTCGGCTCAGGTCAAGATCTCAGGGTCCTGGGATCGAGTCCCGCATCGGGCTCCCTGCTCAGCGGGGAGTCTGCTCCTCCCTCTACCTCTGCCCTCCTCTGCCCCCCACTTAAGCCTGCTCTCTCTCTCTCAAATAAATAAATAAAGTTTAAAAAAAAAAAAAGAATGTTCATTCATTCCGACGCACAAGGAGGAGAGGGCCACAAGGCTTCCCATGCAGGAGCCTCGCGCTGCAGAGGGGTGCTGGCTCACCTGAGCCCCACCCCCTCCCCTCAGGGGCAGGCAAGCCTGGAAGAAGAAGCCAGGCTCACCACAAAGCCAGGTGCCCAGAGCTTCTGGCCCCAGAATGGCCTCACGGCTCCACGGGCACTGCCACCTAGGGCTTCCAAAGAGCAGGGGATCAGAGAGGCAGGGCCCTGCCACAGCCATGCTGTCCCCAAGGGGCTCTGGGACAGTGCCTTGGCCCAGGTGCACCCTGGGCTTTGGGCAACTTGCCCTACATCTGAGCAAGCGTCCGGCTCCCCTGCTCGAATGTCACTTGGTTTGGATCACTTTGCTATCAGCCCGCTGTGGATGCTTCACTATTTGGGCGCATGAATGGCTGAATGGATGAAGAGGCCCAATGCTCCCTGCAAGAGCAGGGGGCAGGGGATGGTCTGGGTAGCCCCCCGCAAAGGGTCACTGCCATCCAAGCATGGTTGCTGTGCCCTCTCCCTCTTTGGGGGGGGGGGTGGCCTGGGGATCAGGGACATGGCTGACAGTGTCCCGGGGACAAGGGGTGTCCTGCTCAAAGCCCCACTGCCTAGAGCCTGGGAGGGCCCTGGAGACACATTACTCAAGTCCAGCTCCAGCTCCTTGCTGCCCGTGGATCTGATTCTCTGCCCCATGGTCAGGTCTCTGGGACCCCCTCTCAGGGCACCGGCCTCTGAGCTACTGCCTACCAGGCCTGGAGGCCACAAGCAAAGGGGCCTGGCCCGGAAGGCATCCTGTCCCTAAGGGAGGCAGAGGAGCGAGGGTGTTTGGGGGACACGTGAGGAGGAGCTGGGAAGGATGAGTGGGGAGCTGACAGGGGTGAGGGTTTGCTTTCCTCCCCAGCCCCTGGCACCCCCAGCTGTCCCTCTCCCCATCTGGCTGGCCTGGCCATCCCTACCTCCCTTCTCTCCTTGTCTGAGCTTGGCCCCAGATGGGTGGGCAAGGTGGCTGAGGCGCAGAGGGAGGGCAGGTCAGCAGCAACGCACCCACTCTGCAGCAGGGAAGGGGCCCAGAGAAGAAGTTCAGGGGGAAGCCAAGCGGCCAATGGCGAGTGAGCCCCTCGGGAAGGAGGGGTCCACGCCAGCAGTGTGCTGACTTTGCCGGGAGCAGGGGCCCAGGCAGTGCCTTCAGGCAGTGGGCACCTCCCCCAGAGCCACAGTGGGTATCATGTGGGCAGAAGGAGAGCGGGCTTTCTCCTGAAAGTCCATGGACACATCAATCGGCACCAAGAACCATTGGCACAGGGCTATCTTTCTCCATCTCTCCTCCCATCTGTCCCCCGCTTATTGGAGCCAGGGGGCCTGGAACCTTCTCTGAAAGAGGCGGCCTTACCCACTGCAGGCAGGGATGGTGCTCTGATTGAGAACCTCGGCCCACGTCTCTGCCAGCTAGCTCAGGCAGCTGGCCCACTCAAGCAGGGGGCCCACAGCAGTGCCCTAAGCTGGCCTCGCGCTGCTGCACGGGGATGCCCAGGAGCTCTGAGTTCACAGATCAGCCCCTGGTCCCCTGCGGGACCAGGTCGGAAGCCAGTGTGGGTGGGAGGTGTCTGCAAGGGCCACAGGTGGAAGGCAGGGTCCTGGAGTGGGGGCAGGCTCAGACAGCAACAGCCTTGGGCATTTGCCCACGCAGGGAGGCAGAGTCAAGGGGAAGCAAGGTTGCAACCAGAAGAGAGGGAATGTGCGTCAACTTGGTGCAAAGGTCAGGTATGACTGGAGCTGTAGCAGAAAGGGCAGGGGCCAGGAGCCTCAAGGGGCGGGCAGGAAGGAAGCTGGGTGTTCTGACCCTGGGGCCTTCTCCCCCACCGCCTGCAATTCCCTGTGCCTAGCCCAGGCTCACAGCAAGCCCCAGACCCGCGGGCCCCACGGCCCACCTACCATCTCACAGGAATGCTCTGGGAAGCCCTGATGTCCTCCAGCCTGCAAGGGAGGGGTCCCTCGCACACACCCACCACCCAGGCACTCTCGCCAAGCGTCTGAGCCATCCCATGATGCCTACAGCACTCCTCCGCCCGCTCCATGTCTAATTCAGCTCCGGCTGCAATTGCTTCCTCCACTTCCCTCCTCACCCTCCCTCAGGCGCGCACACAGGCCTCCTGCCTGGAGGCTGGACAATGGCCCCAGCACCCCAGAGCCCTGCTCCCTTGAGCACAAATGTAATCTGCTTGGGGGTTTCTGGAAAGCTCTGGCCCTTTCCCTCTAGCAATACCCTGAAGGGCTGAGTGAAGGTGGGAAGACACACATATACAAACACATGCACACACCTGCTTTTGCCTTGCACATCTGGGTGAAAATCATTTGATCCCCGTGGCTGGCAGGCAAGGAGGCTGGGCCCTGCAGCCCTGAGACTCTCTGCACCATCAGATCTTGGAAGAGAACCACTCCATGGGACCTGCCGAATGATCCCCAGCCTGCTGGCCCAGGAAGGTGGCTGGTCCCAGAAGTGAGCTTCTCAGGGGAGGACTAAGCTGGCCGACACTGGGCACTTAGGGCCTCCCTCCCCCAGCGGGCCTAGCCCACCCCACCGCTCGGGGACCAGGGCTGTTGGGCCCTGCCCTACCTTGCCCACCTTCCCCTCACCCGCCGCTTTGAAGGTACAGAGAGCCAGAGGCTGGCAGAAGAGGGGGCGAATTCAGCCAGCTAAGAGGGGCCCTCGTCAGGAGTGACAGGCAATGCGAAGGGGCACCTCCTTGATGTGTCTTGAACAAAGGCGGCAGCTTCTGGCGGCTCCCTTCCCCCAGCCCCTTCCTCTGACACAGCAGCCCCAGGGCCTTGTCTGTCTGGCTCTGCTACACCTCCAACCTCATTTTACTCTCAATAACACACGTGCATTCATGCCCCAGGGCAAGAGTGTTCAGGTCCCCCAACAGGTTAAGCATTTCCATGCCTCCATGCCTCCATGCCTCCATGCCCTTGGCCTTGCCGGTCCCTCTGCTCCCCCTGGTGAACTCCTGCTTCAAGACCCCACTGTGGGGCCTGCCATCTGCAGCACTTCCCCCCCACCCCATCCTGCCCGATCCGGATTTTGTGGATCACTTGTTGAAAGCCGTCTACTTCCTCCTGGGTCCTGCGCGACCATCTCAGAAACTCTCCCCAGACCTAGAATATTGCTGGAAGGAATCAGGTCAGTTCAGGCACACGTTAGGCGCCTCCTCCCTACAGATAAAGTCTTAGTTAGCATAACTATCAATTACTACGTTGGGATGCATATTTAGGAAAAGCTATCATTTAGAGCAAGGTTTAAAGAAATGCCATAAATGAAGAATAGACTAAGGACCTTGTTTTAACGTCAACTCGGACCCACTAGTTGCTTATAAGATGTGTTTGCAAACACCTCTTGCTGGAACTTCAAGCTTCCTTATCAAAACCCCCAACCCCACCCGTGCTTTTATGTTGAAATTCCAAGCAGATGGGAATGTTCACCAGTGTCCTCCCCTCTTTTCCACGGAGAGGGGCAGAGGGAAGTTAGTGCAGGCTGCCCTTCCTGTTCCTTACTCTGGTTCTAGTAGAGCCAAAGGCAGCAAAGCGACCTCCCCTGAATTGAGTTTTCTTTCCCTCCAAGACCTTCTGCTGCTGCTGCTCCCCTACAACATGAAAACTACAAGTGATCCCAAAAAATTCACTTGCATAAAAAATCAAATCAAAACATTCATTTCAAGAACAACAAAAACTTCTCATGGTAAAGGGTCATTCCACCAAAAAGACATGGCACCCCTAACTGGGCAGCAAAAATTGGTAGGGCTGGAAGGAGAAATAGACACATCCACGATTATAGTTAGAGACTTCAACAATTAACAAAACAACCAAAGAGAATATCAGGAAGGCTCTAGAAGGACTCGACTACACCGACAACAAACAGGATCTAATGGGCAGTCACCAACCACTCGACTCAACACCGTCTTGTACAAGCAGCCACGGGCCACACACCAACATGGCAAACTTCACTAAATTGCAAAGAACTGGAATCATGCAGAGTGTGTTCTCCAAGCACAACAGACTCAAACTAGAAATCAGTAACAGAAAGCTAACAGAAAAATCTCCAGACTCTCGGAAGCTAAACAACACACTTTTAAATGATCCAGGGGACAAGGAGGAAATCTGAAGAAAAAATTTTGAAGATACTGAAATGAATGAAAATAAAACTACAACATGGCAAAATTTGTGATATGTAGCTAAAGCAATACTGAGGAGGGGCATTTATAGCAAAAAAAGATTGACTGTTTCTCTCCCAAAAAAGAGATCAATTTATCAGAGGTAGGACAAGGCATAGAGTAAGGGTGGACAGTTTGCCTTGACTCAATCAACCAAAAATATCTGTCAGGCCCAAAGCTTCCGAAATTCTGAAATACGCCCTTTAGGGGCGCCTGAGTGGCGCAGTCGGTTAAGTGTCCGACTCTTGATTTCAGCTCAGCTCGTGATCTCACGGTCGTGGGATCAAGCCCCGCATTGGGCTCCACACTCAGCGGTGGGTCGGCTGGAGATTCTCTCTCCCTCTCCCTCCCCGCCAAATACATTCTGAACATAAATAAATCTTAGCAATATACACTTTATCCCCACCCCACCCTGAAATACACATCTTAAAGTAAAATTAGAATATGGCTATATCAGGAAGTTGGGAGACTTTAGACACCTTACGTTTCACTGAATCTAGATTAAAATCAGAAGAGTTGCCTTGAGCCCTGCCTGGGTCTACCTCAAACTGACTGAATTACTCTAAGCAACTCACTCAACTCGAGTGTGCCCAATCTTAGTTTCTTCATCTGTAAAATGCTAGGACCATCTACCTCATAGGGATACTTTAGCTTTAAATGACACAAGAGTGGAGAAAGCATTTTGAAAACAGAAAAGCTCTGTACTAGTTTGCTAGAGCTGCCGTAACAAGGTACCACAGACTGGGGGGCTTAGAACAACAGACATTAACTGCCTCCCAGTTCTGGGCTGTGCTCCTTCTGAAGGCGCTAGGGAAGGCTCTGGTCCAGGTGTCGCCCCTAGCTGCTGGTGGCACACTGGTGATCCTTGGTGTCCTTGGTTTGTACAGTTCTGCTTCCCTCCAGCTTCCCACAGTGTTCTGCTGTGTGTCTGTGTCCCATTGTCCCCAGCCATTCTAGATGACAGGCCCACCCCACTGTGGTATGAGCACAATTTTATTACATCTGCAACAACTCTATTTGCAAATAAGGTCACATTCACAGGTACAGGGGTTTAGGAATGGACCATATGAATTTAGGAATGGAGGGACACAATTCAACCCATAAGAAGCCCTATATTAATGTTATATTAGAACATTTTAGTCTTTTGGATTTTTGTCCATTTTGTTGGCTACAGGTTATATGGTCCAATTAAATCGTAAGAAGTATATATATATATATATATATACACACACTAATATATATGAGCATGTGCGTATATACACTAATATATACACACACTAATATATATGAGCATGTGCGTATATACACTGATATATACATACACTAATATATATGAGTATGTGCGTATATACACTAATATATACACATGCTCATATATATGAGCATGTGCGTATATACACTAATATATACACACACTAATATATATATATATACACACACTAATATATATGAGCATGTGCGTATATACACTAATATATACACACACTAATATATATGAGCATGTGCGTATATACACTGATATATACATACACTAATATATATGAGTATGTGCGTATATACACTAATATATACACATGCTCATATATATGAGCATGTGCGTATATACACTAATATATACACACACTAATATATATATATATACACACACTAATATATATGAGCATGTGCGTATATACACTGATATATACATACACTAATATATATGAGTATGTGCGTATATACACTAATATATACACATGCTCATATATATGAGCATGTGCGTATATACACTAATATATACACACACTAATATATATATATACACACACACTAATATATATGAGCATGTGCGTATATACACTGATATATATATACACTAATATATATGAGCATGTGCGTTTATACACACTAATATATACACACTGATATATACACACACTAATATATATGAGCATGTGCGCATACACACACTGATAGATACGTACACTAATATATATATACACTAATATATACGAGCATGTGCGTACACACACACTGATATATACATACACCTATATATATATATATATATATATGAGCGTGTGCGTGTGTGAGTGTGCGTGTATCTCAACCTTAGCAGGCTCCCTGCCAGTCTGCCTGGATGGCTCGGGAGGTGTATTTGTGTCCTGTGAAGGTTTGTGCTCACCCACGCGTGGACACCACGTGACTGCCCTGGTCTCGAGTCTGCGCTACCACGGCGTTACTGATCACATACGTTTTAGCACCAAGACGAGGAACGAGCTGCGGCACCCAGCCTTCTCCCTCAGCTTGCCGCGCGCGCATAGCCCCCTTCCGCCCCCACCCCCCCCCCGCCCCCGCAGCCCTGGGAGTCAGCCAGCTCTCTGGACACATCTTTGGGTCCATCCAGCGGGATTTGGGGCAGTCACGTGGACACCCCTCCTCTTGTCCCTCCCAGACGACAAGCACGCCCATGAGTCTTCGGTTTCTGCGGTAAAAAAGGCCTGCGACCGCCTGGTCACAGAACTTCCGGCAGAGGCGTCCTGGGGACCCCCAGTGGGCCCACATGGCAGCTCATCCTCCCCCTTCCCTGCCCGACTTTCCTCCCCAGCTTGTGCCCAGCCGGCACACACTCAGACTTCTGAGCAGAAGCAAAGACGAGGCCAGAGGCAGCCACGGGGTCTGGGCCCGCTGCCAGCAGCAGAAGCAGGATGGGTGGGCAGCTGAGGGGTGGGGGGCAAAGGCTGGGGTGCACCAATGGTGCCTGTAGACCATAGGGTGCACCAGAGCACAGAGGAGAGGTTTGCAGGCTGGGCCTCGCCCCAGGAATTCAGAGTCCTCACCTGGAGGCAGGACAAGGCCACAGGAGAGCACCAGGAGCGAGGGAGGAGGAGGGGGGCAGCCCCTGGGCAGGGCCCAGTGCTGGGACAGTGGCACGGGAGCCCCACATGTGGGTGGGGGTCTCCCAGAGGGAGATCCGGTTCTCAATCCTCTCCGTGCCCCCCAGTGGGCCAGCCTAGAGCCAGACACAGAGTGGGGTGCTGTGAAGGTCTATGTGGGGCTTCACAGCCACCCCAACTTGACCACATTCATTCAGGAGACACTTGTGGAGTGCTCGCGGCGCCCAGGCCCGGAGGCCAGGTGCGCTGGAGCCCAGAGGCATCGGCAGCATCTCTGGGCCAGCCAGGTGGCCAGGCACAGGGGACAGACAGGGAAGCCCTGTCTGCGTGAGAGGGAAGCAGGATGACACCTGAGGAGGAGGCGGCGAGGTCTCCACAGGCAGAGAATACTCTGGGTTACCAGGGCACAGCGCCAAGAAGCAGCCCGGTGAGGGTGATGGCCGGGCCCGACGCACGCAATCCAAGGGCTCGGCTAGGATCGCTAGACGACTTCTGCAGGTGCCCCAGAGCCTCCTGATTAAGAAACAGAAACACAAAGCTGACAAACCAGGAAGGGACACGGAGATGTGGGAGTCACCATGGGCCGCCCTCACCCCGGCTGCTGGGACTCGGACTCAGACGACAGGGCTCTGGTCTTTTTGCTTTTCTTCGGGAGTCGGATTGAAGTCATCTAGCAATTCCAGCCAAGCTTTTGGATCCACTAGCTCCCGGGGTCTACACACGATGCTTGAGCCCATCTCGGAGCCACACTGGGTGCAACATGACGTGGCCACTCTCCTCCAAATATTCCCTCAACTCACGGAGGTGACTTCCCAGGCAAGGGCCACAGTGGTCCGGAGCTGGGAGGCCACGGATGGCCTGAGCCAGATGGTCCGAGCAAAGGGAAGAGAGTACGCCCTTGCCAGGCGGAGGGGGGCCCGCGACAGTGACAAGCAGTGGGCATGGCAGGCGAAGCCTTGGCCAGATGGCAGGATGGTGGCAATGGATTTTGCCCATGGGCCGGACATGAACTGGGGACAGAGGGCATGCCATAGTGAGCTGCAGGATGGACTCACAAAATACAGGTCCACCTCCATGGAGCCTCAGAATGTGAGCATATTCAGAATAAGGGAAAGGGACACAAGACGTTCTGGTACGTTCTGGTCACCACCAGTGGAGGCCAGTGGCCTGCAGAATGTGGACTTTGTCTTCAAGGCCACTCGGGGCCAGTGAGGGGTGCTGAGAGAGGAGCGTGTGACGACCTCTGCTGCAGGATAATAATTGCTGCGTCCTCCACATGGGGGGGGCGGGGGCTGAGCCTGGAGGCTTCCAACAGTGGTGGGGGGGCAGCAACTGGCAGGGACAAGAGGTGATGCCCTTGAAGCTCTTTAAGTGGTAAACTCATCAGAAACTGTGGGGGCGGTGGAGACAGAGTTCAAGTCCCTCTGTCGTGGGGATCTGGCTGACTCGAGTGGAGACAGCGAGTTCCCTGTGGGACACGCTGCACCTGAAGGGCCATGGGGCACTCAGGAGGCAAAGGCCAGTGGCCAGTTGGTGCTGTGGGTGTGGCCCCCAAGAGACACTGTGATGTCGTAGTCATCACCCAGGATGATGGTCATCCGGTAGGAACACACAGAGGGGACTGAGGGCCATGATGCCTGAGACAGGCTTGGGACAGATGGCCAGGAGCATGGGACAGAGGAGGAGAATGTTCCAGCAGGAAAGCACCAAGGGTCTGACTAAGAGGGCACCTCAGCAGGCAGCATATGGGGCAGAGGTTGAGGGGAATAGGAGATCGGGCCACTGAGGGCCAGGAAGAGGACTCCGCCTCTCTCGAGCATGGACGCCGGGTGATTGGGACCCCCGCTGCCGGCGGCTTTGACCGGGTAAGGGCCGAAGTATGGGAAGCTCTCACCTGACTGGTCTGAAGGCTCTTGATGGTGCGGCCACCGGGGACTGTGGGAAGGAAGGTGGCCAGGAGCAAGGAAGGGGTCGTAGAGGCTGAGAGTGGGGTTCTGAGCGTAGCTGGCGCTGGGCCCACTGGAGGGGCACTGACAAGCAGGGGCTCGGCGGGCCGTTTTAAGGATGAGGGCTGGCACAGCAGGAAAGAGTCAAGGCCCCAGGAGTGGACCTGCCATCAGGGGCTGAGGGGTGAGGAGGAAAATCTCACAGGCCCTGCAGTTTGACGGGAGGGTGGCCGAATCTTGTCAGGAAGCCACAACTTTGCAAAGCAAAGTGATGCCAACTGGCCCTGGGCTCTGGGAGGCGGGTGTGGCAGAGCGTGTGGCACCCCCAGGCCAGAGGTCAGAAGAAAGCCGGGTCACTCTGAAGGCATGGGCATCACAGGAGGATTTTGAGGGCTGGTTAGGGGCTTGGGCAGAGGCAAGGCTGGTGCTGGGGAGTGGGGGAGGGGGGCCAGGGACGGGAGCCATGGGGGAAGGGTAGGCTTGGCTAAGAAGGAGACAGCATTCTGGGCACATTATGTCCCCCTTCCTGAAGATATTTTCTGGATAATTCTATCCCTTGTAATCTGCAGAGCCCGTGTAGGCCGGCCACCGTGGATGGAGCCATCACTGAGAGCGGAGCACAGGAAGTTTGCTCTGACAATTGGGAAGTCATCTTAGGCTTAGAGCCTCAAGGGACCCCAGCCTCGACACACCCCCTTTCTCCTCTGGGGCTGCAGAGAACAGGCAGCTCCAGCCAGGGGTGCCACAGGGTGGCTAAGGTCACAGTCACAGTCCCTGTGGCTCTGGCCAGATCTCCAACAGCAGGTCCCGAGAGCTGACTCTTGCAGGTTGACAAGTTGGGCTCTGTGTTACCCTCATGGTCCCACTCCATGACAGCCCCAACAGCTGTCCCCAGAGTGCAGGTACAGTGAAGAGAGGCTTCCACAGCTAGACCAGTCTCAGGCCATTGCTCCAGGTTTGGTGACAGCAGAGTCAAATGGGACCCCGGAGCGGCCCAGGCCGAACCCAGACTCTCAGGGTCCCCACAGGCCCCGTCCTTTCTCCCCGTGATGATGGTGTGATGCTGGCAGGTCCTGAGCACTCACCACATGCTGGGTATCGTGGCTGAGGTCCTTCTGCGCTTCCCCACAGGAGACCGCAAGCCCGGAGAGCCGGCTCACCACACCACTGAGGCACACAGTGACAGAGGGAGATGGCTCTGAGCACTGGTACCCTATCATCTGCAGGCAGATGGAGGAGCCCTGCAGGGGACTCAGCGACTCATCACAGTCCCCCACTGGGAGGACCGATGTGAAGGCCAGGCTGTGTGCCCGACCCTGAGCGAGGGACCTTGGCTGTCCCCTGCCCACCCGAAGCATCTCCCGGACAGGCCTCACTGACCCTCACCTCTGAGCGGACGCGAACAATCCCTCGAGCTTCCTCGCAGGCAGGCCCTGGCCTTCCCCCTCCCTCTTCTTCCCCCTCTTTCTGCCCAGGGGCTGCCCCGGAGGGTCGGAGGGTCGGTGGTCACACGGGACCACATCTGCGCCACTCTCCCTGCACTGGGTGCTCTCAGGATGCAGATCAGCCACCAACGTGGGAAGCAGGTACTGCGGGGTAATAGCAGCTCTCTAAATTTAGACCGGAAAAATCCCCATAGAGCTGGCAGAAATATCCTGAGCCTTCCTTGTGGCAAACCTCTCAAGCGGGAAAGTGGGGAGGGGGAAGCAAGAGCTGGGGGCTACGTGGAGGATGGGGGCAGGGCCAGGAGCTGGGGTGAGCCTGCTCCAGGGGCCGGGCTTCGTCACCCTGGAGCCACGGCCTGGGGCTCTACCCTGGCGAGGGCGGCCTGGATCCACCGTCCTCCCAGGCCCTCTCCGCAGACAGTTCTTTGCCGTGGACAGCTCTCCGGGGCCCCTGTGCACCGAAGGGCTGCCTCCTTCCTTGCTCTGGCTGGCTAGCCGGCCACGCTCCTGCCCACCCCCACCGCCACCCCAAGCCAACAATGACTGGGACCAGACTCCAGCCCCCAGGGCAGAGGCAGTCCCTTCTATGGAGGCTGCAGCCTGGCTGGGGGCCTAGACCTTGCCTCCCTATGGAGAGGAGCAGAGCAGTGCTCAGTGCCCCTTGACCCCAGAGCAGCACATACCCCAGCCAGCCTGGTGTCCTGCCTTGGTCTGGGTGCAAGGAGGCAACAGGGCCCAGGCTGGGCCACGCATTGTTGAGAGCGGAAGGGGGAAGTGGCCGATGGAAGCAGCCAGACCGATGGGAAGAGGCAGACCCCTGAGGAGCAAGTTTGGGGGTGGGGACACAGCACCCTCAGGAACCCCCCGCCCCAGCCCCGCAGGCATCTGAGCCAGGGCCATAGAATATCTTCTTTCCTGTGATGAGAAACGTACGGAGAGATGTGGCCAGAAAGGCAGATGGGCCACTCACGGAGGCCTTCCTCAGAGCAACTGGTGGAGGGGGGTCTGCAGCAGGGGAGCAACTCCCTGCAGGCTCTGGGTACCGCCAATCTCTCCAGCCATTCTGGCTCCCCTCTCTTCTGCCCCCCCCCCCATTCATCCCTCGACTTCCCTTGGACAAGCCCAGGAAGTCATCTGCTTCCCTCTCCTCCCCTTCCACAGCATGGGGGCTGGAGGGGCTCCCAGCTCTGCTCCCCCTCCTCTTCCCACTCACCTCCCTTCGCCTGTCCAGCCAATGGGCGTGGGCGTCTGGCTCTCTCCCGGTAAAAGGATTATATCATCTGTAATGTATATCCAGACAGGCGCACTGCTTCTCAGGAGGACAAGACAAGGAGAGGGAGCCTGCACAGCTGGCCGGAGGGGGTTTATAACCAGGTTATTGAACCTGAACCTGAGCCCTCCCAGAATGGGGTGTTAATGGCTCCCGAGGTCACAGCCCCTCAGAAATCAATTTGCCCTGCGGCTCTCCTCTCCCTCCCGTCTCCCTCCTGTCTCCCTCCCGTCTCCCTCCCGTCTCGCTCCCTCCCCCCACCCCGCCTGGCCCGGCTCTCACCTTTTCACCTGCAAGTGCAGATCCTGGGAGCCGCCACAGAGCCATTTGGTTCCAAATGTCTGGCCCTGGCCCTGTTGGGATCTGCCACTGGCAGGTGGGGTGCTCCAGAACAGGGTCTAGGCTGCGCTCCAGAAGGCATGGCACTGGTAGCAAGATGGGTCTAGAAGACTCTCGCTAAAGCACCTCAGATGCGGGGCCTGTGACCGAGTGGTGGGGTGGCAGAGTGATGGCAGCCTGGGGAGGCGGGGTGTTCCTGTGGGCAAGTGGCTTCAGCTGCAGACACTGCTCTCAGCGGTATGCCTCAGGTGCGGTGCGCCCAAGTGCCGGAGCCCCCCAAGTGGGAACAGGATCTCCATGCTAGGACCAGATGAGGTAGGCCTCTCCTCAAGGTTTTGCTTGCCTGGAAAGTGGCCCCGAATCAGGACCCGAGAAAGGTGTGCTTTAATACGTAGGGCTGTCCTCAGCCGAAGGCCCATCGTGCCTGGAGCACCAGAGCGGGGCCGGCGGATGGTGGCACCTCCGGGCGAAGGATCTTTCCATCCCCAACCAAGGCCCAGCTTTCTGTCCCTCCACGTTGTGTAGGGCTGGCAGCTCTTGGGGCATCCTGCAGCGTGCCTTAAGGTTCTGGTGGAATAGGGGGCGGGGGTGCAGAGGAGAGAGTAAGGCTTAGAACTGCCTGGTAAGTCCGCCAGAGATGTCTGTCAGGAACCCACAGGAGTGAGCATGTGGGCGCGGCTGCTCTGGAGACGGAGGCCCAGCTGTGCCTTGAGAACAGCCTCGACTCTAACACAATTGGCCTGGCGCTCAAGTTCTCCTCAAGAAGGTTGTGCATTTTATTCTCCAACAGGGTACAGGCCAGGCCTTGCCAGCCAAGAGAAGTCCCTGGGGGTGAAGAGACAGGCCCCATTTCCCTGAGGCCGAGCAGGCCTGTGCCTTTAGATCTCCTGGACCAGCCTGGCCATTTGTGCCATGGCATTCTTTCCTCCAGCACTGGAGAACAGAGGCGCGGTGGGAGGGCTGGGGTGCGAGCTCTGCAGGGGTGGGGGGCGGCATCATTCAATCCAAATGTTCCTCCTCCAGTGTTCAGCCCTGAGTCACTCCAGCGCAGAGTGGGGGTGGGGAGGTGGGGATCGGGTATCCAACCTTTCCCAAAAATCGTCTGAGTCAGCTCACCAAGACTTTACCGGGGGCTGACTGACTGCCTTGGGCCATGGGCACAGCCACTGCGGATCTTCCCCAAACAGGAGGACCACGAAGGGGGGGGGGGGGGGAGGGAGAAAGCCAGCCCTGTCTTTTTTGGTCTCCGTATGTTTTCATGTTTTGCCTGATAAAATGGTCCTCTTGCCACATGGCGCGGCAATTTCTCAGCAAAGGCCCCTGACTTCAGAGCAGCGGCGGAGCCCTGATGCTGAAGGGGAGGTGAAAGCACCAGCCAGCGGCTACCCCCTGGAAGGCCTGGGGGCCAGAGCAGCGAGTGGGCTATAAGGGTGCGCAACTGCTGAGGCTGGAAGGGGTCGAGGGGCAAGGCGGGTGGCAGCGGGACCCTGCTTGGGCTCACACATGGTGCACTGGAAGTGCAGCAAAGCTTGGAGGGCCCTGAGAGAGGACGGGGTCCTCCCCTCTCCCCAGCTGCCCAGACGAGGAAACTGAGGCACCAGACACATAGCCGCCCCTCTCCTCTCCTTTCCAGGAAGTGACTCAGGGGAATTCGGACAGCCGCAGGCAGGAGCCGGGCAGCCAGGCCTCCCTTGGCGGCCCCCTCGCCCATGGAGCTCCTGGCACCCCAGCTCAGCCCGCCTCCCTCTTGTCGTCCCAGCCTGGCCTCGCCACACACTGGAGGCCCTGCCAGCAGTTAGCCCAGGACAGCCCACAGCATCACGCTGCTTCTCAGCATCCTTTGCGCCACATTCCAGGGGGGACCCCAACTCGCCCATTACTCCCCCGGGAGCCCCCTGTGTGCTGCGCCCTGCCTCCTCATCCCCTCAGCGGTGAGACCGAGAACCCAGTGAGTCTCCTTGTTGACACTCAGCTGGGGCTTCTGAACCCAGTCGGGCTCTGCCACCACATCATTGGGTGACACCAGGAAGCCACTGCCTCAGTCTCTCCAGCTGTCCCATGGGAACAGCCCCCTCTGACTCCCAGCCTGGTGTAGGGTGTAAGGACAAAACGAGGTCCTTGATGGAGATGCTCATGGCCTTTGCGGCAGAGGAAAGCAAAGTGCGCCTGGTGACAAGGCCCCCTCTCGGGCCCACCGGCAACGTCCCGGCCCCACCCCTTCCAGGCACTGAGGCTCAAACGCTATTATTATTAGCCAGAATCTGATACGTGAGAATGGCAGAGGACAGGGCAGAGGGACCTGGGGGTTGGGGGGAGGGGCGGGATTTGTGGTACTGTCACCTGGACCTTATGCCCTCTCCCGTGTGGCCGTAGGAGGTGGCCCTGGGGGCCAAGCTGTGCCGGGTCCTCCATGGGCCCCTTGGCTTCCCTGGCTGGAAGGGGAAGCCAGCATAGACTCTTCGGCGCAACCCTCCCCCAGCCCAGGTCCAGCCTAGGTCAGGTCTCCCAACCCACTCCCGAGTCCTAAGCTTGAGGGGCCCCACGCAGCAAGCATCCCACAGAGGGTCGCTGGCGGGCGGAGCGGACAGTCTTGCAGGTGGGGGGAAGGCGGTCGGGGGCGGGGAAGGTGGAGGGAGACGCCGGGCAGGCCGCGGTCCCTCTCCGCTCCCTCCCTGCGCGCCGCCGGCGACATTGCCCCTCCTGGGCAGGGGGCGGAGAAGACGGCGACGGGAGGGGAGGAGGCGGCGGCGGAGGCGGGATTTGGAGTTTCCCTCCGCGGCGGCGGCGGCGGCGGCGGCGGCGGCGGCGGCGGCGGCGGCGGCGGCCCCTCGGCTTCAGGCGAGGCCGCCGCCTGAGGCTCCGGTGGCGCTCGGCGGCAGCGGCGGTGGCGCTTCCCGCCGCCTGGGCTTCGGAAACTTCCCGGCCGCGACGCGCGGAGCCGGCGCAGGAAGCCGAGCGGATCGGGGGGGTGAGCGGAGGTGAGCGGAGGTGAGCGGAGCACGCGGCTCCCCGGCACCCACCCACCCCACCCCCACCCAGCCTGGCCGCCCCCTCCGACGTGAGCTCCTCCACCCTGCACCCCAGAGTCTTGCCAGCGCGCACCCCACGGGGCCGACGCACGCGCCCCTGCGAGACCCACTCGATCCTGCCACCTCACACCCCCCGCATCCCGCCCGTGCAGCTCCCTGTCCCCTGCCACGCACATCCCCTGCCACTTGAACGCGCGCACACAAACCGCACACCGCAGACCTAGTCCCTGCAGTGTACACAGCAGCAGCCCCTAACCCACCACCCACCACTGCCCCAACTCAGGCTAGCACCCATCCCAGCCCATGCCATGCCTCAGTACACACCCAGGCGCGCGTGCGCGCACACACACACACGCACGCACGCACGATACATCCCTGCCATATCTGCACTAACATAGCTCCCCTCGCCGTGCCACCACCATCTCCGACTCCCCATATGCTCATTACAGACACCCCACCCACGATCCCAGCCCGGAGACACTGCAATCCACCTACCCTGAGTGAAGCCCCAAAACTAACTCCTGCTCCAGCAGCTGACACTCCCCACGCCCCACAGCCAGGCCCATTCTCCAGGCACACACCTCTTGCATCCCCAGCGTGCACACTCATACACCCCAACACGTATGCACACCTGCTGGATTTACACTCTCCAGCACCCTGCCCCAACGCCATCGCAAATAGCCCCCCAGCACACACATCCCTGAGTCCCTCCCACCACCACCCCCTGACACCTGGCACACGGGCTCTAGAGGCTGCAGCATTGGGTGGCATTCCTGCCAGGTGCCTCTGGCTCGCCTTTGGCGGCAGCAGCTCACCCACCGTCCTGAGGCCCCCTAGGTGCCTCGCCAAACAGACCTTGAGTCTCCCCAGCGACTGGCTTGGCCTCTTCCCTAAGAGATAAAGAAGGCACTTGGGGTGCAAGGTACCGTACTTAGAGGTCGGCGCGGGTGTGGTGGGGGAGGGGAGGAAGGGAGAGGCGGCCCAGCTGGGACCAAAGAAACGCCAGTTGCCAGGCACGCACGTAGTAGGTCGGTTCCACGAGGACAGGAGTCTGCTGCGGTCTGTGTGCCATCCGCATGTGCGGTAGGGGGGGCCGTGTGTGCATGTGTGCTGCGCGTGTCTGTGGGGTGGGGGAAAGTGCGTGACACCCTCTGAGAGGAAAAGGATCAGCACCGTCCTGGGCTCCCTCGTGCAACAATTGGTTTCATTCATTCATGACTTCTTTGTTAACAAGCATTTCTTCTTCTGCGAGCGCCGGGGCCGGGCGGAAGCCAGGCCTGCACTGGGGGCTGGGGCCAGCTTGGGGCCGGGCGCACACCCGCTCCTGCCTTGGAGGAACTCCCAGTCCAGCGAGGAGACCGACCAGGAAAAAGCAGAAAGCCATCCCCAGCGGAAAGTGGATTTGGTGGAAAAGACACTGGATTTGGCAGGGACGCTGTCGCTGGGAGTTGTGCTCCTGGCCATGTGACTGGGCCGCCACAGCCGAAATCCTGCCATTCGGCCCGGCGGGAACCGTGCATTTCGGGGTGAGGGGTGGAGGGTGAGGCGGGGCGCCGCTCTCCGGAGGCTCAGGAGACCAGAGGGCGCACGCGGCGCGCGCGGGGTCTGCGAGCTGCGGCGTCCCCGCGGCCTCCCGGGGGCACTGGCCGGGCCAGGCGGAGGCCGGGGGCGCCCGGCGGGGGCTGGAGCGTCAGGCTCAGCGCCCACCCTGCGGCGAGCGCGCGGCCTGGCTCCACCCGCCGAGTGGGCCTCCGCGAGGCCTGTGCGCGCAGCGCTGCCTCCCCCGGCCCAGCCCGCCCCGGGAGCGGGCGCGGGGCGGGGCCGGCGCTACAGGGGGCCCGAGGGCCGGCCGGCCCGGCTAGGGTCGGGGGGTGGGGGCCTTGGCTGCGCTCAACCCTGCAGTGCGGAGGTGGCAACAGGTTCCAGTTTGTCCTGCTGCTGGCGCAGCGGGCGCTGCTGGCGCCGGGCACCGAGTGCTCACTTGCGAGATTGAATACCGCCCCCCCCCACCGCCGACCGTTTTCTCCCGGTTGGTGGGCTTGCCAGCGGCGGGAGCAAGGTGCAGGGGAGCCACTCTTAAAGGCGTTGGGAGCCGCAGGCTCCGGCACAACCCCACTCCGGGGGGAGTTTCTTGGAGCCAAGCTTCCTCTCCCTTCACCGGTGCTGAAGTTGCCTACCCACCCCCCACCCCACCCACCCCCCACCCCACCCCCCGCCCCGCACCCATCATCTTCCCAGACAGACTCCCCTGGCCTCCTCCAGGGACCCCTCTCCAGAAAGCATGGCTGGGCACCTCAGGAGCCCCAAACTGCAGTTCTTAGGCATTGCAGCTTCAGGGAACTGAGGCCTGGAGCACAGAGGAAGGAGACTACAGGAAGGCTGCCCAGAGGAGGGCACCTGGGGGAGGGGTCCCTGAAAAAGGAGCAGAATCTGAACAGGCCTGGGCTGGGGGCAGGAGGACACAGCGCAGCTCCCTGAGGCCCCTGGATGAAGCCAGTAGGACTCATCCCAGAGGCCAGGCCATGGTGGGCTATAGCCAGAGAGGAGTCCCAGGCTGGCAGCGCCCCCCCTCCCCGCGCAGCCAGGGAGGGAGGGAAGGAGGGGTACACTGGAGGCCCCTTCGAGGACCTGGTTCTCTGTAACCTGTTCTCTCCCTAGTATCACTTCCCGGGTTTTCTCTGTTTACACTGCGGCTTAGGAGAGGAGTCTTCATCAGTGGCACTGAACTTGATTATCCTAAACGTTGGCCCTCCGGTGGTTTTGCGTCCTTCGTGCCTTAGTTACACATCTTGTGGTGCCCATCCTGTGTGCCTTCTTTTACTTAGTTCCTTGGGATAGATTCCCAGAAGTGGCCAGACGGTGGAGATTTCTTCCTAGCTCTGGATGCATATGACCAAGTTAATTTCCAGAGGGGCCATACACATAGAGCGACGGGCGGATTTCGCGGCATCCTTGGCAGCGCTGGGAGTACTCAATTTGAGAACATTTTGCCAGTGTAACAGGTGGGGAATGCTACCTTGTTTCTTAAATTTGCCTGCCTTCCATACCTGAGCTTGAACCTTTCCCGAAGGGTCCTGTACCCAGCTGCGTTTCTTCCCTCATGCAGTCTTTTCTGGTTCCTTGCCCATTTATCAGAGTGTTAACCTTTTGATTAATTTGTATGAGCTTTATCTTATCTGCTGTACATTTTCCTTCAACTCTGCTATTTGCTTTCAATGGGTTTTAAGCAGGGAAGGGACACATCACACCCTGCATTATCTTGTTCAGTCTCCCTGTTTATTACTGATCTATCCGGCTAAACTGGGAGTGCCGTGCAAGCAGGGACCCTGTGTATCCTGCCTGTTTGTCAACCTGTGTCCATGCAAGGTATGGAGGCCACTGGCCTTTGATGGACAACGGTCTGGTGCAGGGCAGAGCGGGGTGGGGGGGTGGTTGAGGCTGACAGGTCTCCCTGGAGGCAGCGAGCGAGGGCTTTGGAAGCTGGGACAGCAACCTGGTCAAGAGTTGGCCAATGCAAGCCCTCAGCTAGTGCAGGGAGCAGAAGGGAGAGTACAGGTGTAAGGGATCAATTTAAGTAGAAACTACCTGGCTCTTGACCAGGGGGGAGGCATATGGAGATGCCAGGGATAACTCCCGGGACAGTAACAGGGTAAGAGCAGAGCACCCCAGTTTAGGACTGGAGGCTCAGAGCTCCTGGGTGCCTTGGGTCACCGCCTGTGCGAGGGAAGCCCTGGCGGAGGGGGGGGGGCAGAAGCTGTCATCTGCCCGCCTAGCCCTTGGGCAGAGTTCGGGGCCAGAAGATAGCAGTGGGTTTCTGGTCTTGCTTCCGCCTCCCCTCCATGATTTCAACGGCATCCCACAGTAGCCTAAGGTGGTGGCTATGATGAGTCCATTGCATAGATGGGGTCACTGAAGTCGAGTCGTGGAGGACATGACGGTCCAGGGTCAACGAGGGAGTAGGGCTGGAGGCAGCTTCTGGGACAGGGGCACTGGGTTCTTAGCCCTCCCCCTCCCCCTGCCTCCAGCAGCCGACTGGCTCAGGGCAGAAGAACCGAGGCTGGGCCCCTGCTGGGCCCCTGACCTGCCCTTGGCCTCTGCCCCCGGCCCCTGTCCCGCTTGGGTGGAAGCCCCAGCTCAGCGCGCCACTTGAGGGCCCACCCGACTGCTTCGCTGGCACCCGTTGGCTCGCTGGCCCCCCTGAGCCCGCCCCCACTGCCCCGCCCCTCAAAACGGCCACTCCACGTCCAAAGGCAGCGGCTTCCAAGGTGGAAGCTGGGTCCCGCTGCCAGGAAGCGGCCTGCTTGAGAGCGGCGCGGGACTCGGCTTCCACGTGCGCGCCTGCTCTGCCACCCCACCGTCTTCCCGGGAGGCCCGGGCCCCGGGACGCCCTTACCGGGGAACGGCGCCCCGCGTCGCGCGCTGGCCTGGGCTCGGACGTCCACGCGCGGCCGCCCGCCGCCCGACCACGCTCCAGGTCTCTCTCCTCCTCTTTTCTCCTCCACCCCCCCCGGGGGGGCCACCAGGGCCGGGGCAGCTCCGAGAAGCCCGGCTGAGGCCCTTCACCTCGCGCCACCTCTACTCCCCGGGTCCGCCTCTCCCACGCGCACGTCCCCAAAGTCGGAAGCTTGAACTTGGGGAGCGATTGCAGGCAGGCCGAGCGAGAACCGCTGGAAGGGGGTGTGAACGGGAGGCGGCCGAACCCTTGGGCCGCCCCAGAAGGGGCCGGGAAAGGACCCGCGGCTCTCAGAGGGCCCGTTGGACACCCGGCCGTCCTCTTCGGGAGGCCCTCTCACTCTTCCCTTCCCGGAGCGGGCAGCAGCGCCAGGCGCCCGAGTGGCCTGCCTGGGGCGTTTTCCTTGGGGAGCCCGAGGCGCCCTTCTGCGCCTCCTCGCTGTGGGCGGTGGAGGGGTGTCTCTGCGGGCCCCTAGGCGTCCGCCTGAAAGATACGGGGCTCGGCTTCACGCCTTGGCCCCTTGGCGGCCGGGCGCGGAGGACGCGGGCTCACGCTGCGCGTCTGCCCTCTCTCCGCAGCGCCGGCGGTCCGACGTGCCAGGAGCCGCGAGCCCATGGAGGGTCTGGGCCGCTCGTGCCTGTGGCTGCGGAGGGAGCTGTCGCCCCCGCGGCCTCGGCTGCTGCTCCTGGACTGCCGAAGCCGCGAGCTCTACGAGGCGGCGCGCATTGGCGGGGCGCTGAGCGTCGCCCTGCCCGGGCTGCTGCTGCGCCGCCTGCGGCGGGGGAGCCTGTCGGTTCGCGCGCTCCTGCCCGGGCCGCCGCTGCAGCCGCCCCCGCCCGCCCCGGTGCTCCTGTACGACCAGGGCGGGGGCCGGCACCGGCGCGGGGAGGCGGAGGCCGAGGAGTGGGAGGCCGATTCGGTGCTGGGCACCCTGCTCCAGAAGCTGCGAGAGGAAGGCTACCTGGCATACTACCTACAGGGTAGGTGCGGGCGCTGGCGCTGGCGCGGGGGAACCGGCCTGGGAAGGGCCCTGGGCCCTGGGAGGCAGGGCCACACCTTCCAAGGGGATTCCCAATTCATTTGACCTTGGGCCAGCCCAGGCTTATTCGTCTAAAGTGGAGGTGAGATCCCCTCCCCTGAGCACGACCTTGGGCAAGCCCTTCACCCTTGGGAGCCCCAGTTTCTGAGTCTGGAAAATGGGGAGAATCGGGCTGACCTGCCCTGGCTTAGGGGATGCTCAGGAATGGAGTACCAAGGGCGCCTGGGTGGCTCAGGTGGTTAAGCGACTGCCTTCGGCTCGGGTCATGATCCTGGAGTCCCTGGGATCGAGTCCCGCATCGGGCTCCCTGCTCGGCAGGGAGTCTGCTTCTCCCTCTGACCCTCCCCCCTCTCATGTGCTCTCTCTCTCTCATTCTTTCTCTCAAATAAATAAATAAATAAAATCTTTAAAAAAAAAAAAAAGAATGGAGTACCAAGTACAGGCTCCCAATCGCCCCCCCCACCACCCCGTTGATGTCACCACCTCCTGCAGCTGCTCACCGGCAAAGGAGGCAGGGGCCACAGGAGGCCAAATCCCGCTCTGCAAAGGCTCTGGAACCGTGAAGGGGAAAGTGAGAGAGAAAGAGAGAAAAGTAGTGAAGGCAGAAGGAGGCAGAGATCCATCCCATCATAGTCATGGCAGGGCTGGCGGGTGGAGGGGAATAGGCTGAGACAGGCCTCTGGGCCCCTTGATGAGCCAAACACACACCCAGAGGTCCAGCGTAGGGACAGGGTTCCCAGGAACCGACAGAGCCAGCTCCCCACCTCCCCACCTCCCCATCAAAGGGGGGAGGGTCATTGGACTGTCATCCCTTGCTCCATTCTGAATGCACAGGGACGCAGAAACAAAGCAAGTGTTGGATCTCCAGGCCCCGCCCCTAGCCCAGGAAAAAAGTTATTTGTAGATGAAGGAGATGCCTGCTTCTTGGGACTTTGAATCAATCCTGATAGAATGTTACACTCTCTCCCAGGCTCCCAGCTCTTGGGGTGCTCCTGGTTGAGCTGGATGGGACATGGCCACCCAGGCAGAGAACTCACCTTTGAACCTTTCCCCTTTTTAACTGATGGCGGTTGTCCTCCCCAAGGTTGGCAGCACATCTACACTGTCCAGGCCTCAGGCCTGCCTCCGCTAGGCCCCGGGGCTGTAAGATCCTCTGTGAGGGGGCTCTGCCTACGCCCAGAATCTTGCACCCCCCCAGCAGCACAGTGGGTACTCGCTGTCTGGAGGAATAGCCACCATCACCGAGTGAGGGTGGTCGGGCTGCCCATAGTGCACCCCATGGAACGCCAGTATGGATCAGGCTGCTGACTCTTGAGTTCCCTTTGGGAACATCTGCAAGCCCCCTTGGGTGTTGGAGTTGTCTGGGGTCGGTTTACTATCCCCCTGCCAAGGGTGCTTGGCCACCCAGGTGGCCAGATCAACAGGGGACTCTCCCCTTCTCCCCTCCCAGGCGGCTTCAGCAGATTCCAGGCAGAGTGCCCCCACCTGTGTGAGACCAGCCTCAGCAGCCGTGGTGGCCCAAGCACAGCCCCGGTGCCCAGCCCAGTGGTGGGGCTGGGCGGCCTGTGCCTGGGCTCTGACTGCTCTGATGCAGAATCCGAGCCTGACCGCGACTCCATGAGCTGTGGCCTGGATTCAGAGGGTGCCACCCCGCCCCCGGCGGGGCTGCTGCCATCCTTCCCTGTCCAGATCCTGCCCAACCTCTACCTGGGCTGTGCCCGGGATTCAGCCAACGTGGACAGCTTGGCCAAGCTGGGCATCCGCTACATCCTCAACGTCACCCCCAACCTCCCTAACCTCTTCGAGAAGAACGGTGACTTTCACTACAAGCAGATCCCCATCTCAGACCACTGGAGCCAGAACTTGTCCCAGTTCTTTCCTGAGGCCATTGCGTTCATTGGTAAGTGGGCTCTGTCTCCTCCTCCCTCGACCCACCCCCACCAGGCCTGGCTCCGGGCCTCCGCCACACCCTCCGGAAGGCTCCTCCTGGGCTCAGCTACCATCCCCAGAGCCCAAACCTGGACCGGCACTTCTGGGGTCGGGCAGGGCTGGGACCAGCTCCCAGAGGCCACCAGCGAAGGCCCTAGGACTCCTCAGGCAGGACAGGGCTCCCAGGCCAAATGTGGCCAGAGCAGCGTGGCTCGGAGAGCAGGGCCGGGGCCGGGCCCGCACATCATGCTGCCTCCCACTCTGCCCTCGCCTAGATGAGGCCTTGTCCCAGAACCGCGGGGTGCTCGTTCACTGCCTGGCCGGCGTCAGCCGCTCTGTCACCGTCACCGTGGCCTACCTCATGCAGAAGCGCCACCTCTCACTCAACGATGCCTATGACCTGGTCAAGCGGAAGAAGTCTAACATCTCACCCAACTTCAACTTCATGGGGCAACTGCTGGACTTCGAGCGTAGCCTTCGGCTGGAGGAGAGGCGCACCCGGGAGCGCAGTAGCGGGGGGCAGGAGTCCGCGGCCTCTGACCCACCCTCCTTCTTCACCACCCCCACCAGCGATGGTGTCTTCGAGCTGGATCCCACATAGGCGCCCCCCCCCCGTTCCAGCCCCCAGTGGGTGCCCCTGACCACCCATGTGCTGGGGGGAGGTGGGAGGGGGCTCAGCCGGAAGCAGGGCGGGAGGGGGGGGAGAGCGCAATACCTCAGGGGAGGGCTGTTGGGAAGAGGCCGGAGCCAGGAGCCCCTCCCGAGCGGCCACACGGGGAAAGACCTGTCCTACCCACTTGAAACATCCGCGGGAATCCTATTAAATGTGCCTATAAGCCGGGCCCAGGGCCACCAGCCTGACCCGCGCCGCTTGCGGGCGGAACCACGCTCCAGAACCTGCCTCTTCTGTGACTGTTACTTTTTCCTTTGGGGGGAAGGCGGGGGGGGGGGGAATTCCCATTCCAAGGGACCATTCCAGGTGGCTGCCCGTTCCTGGGCCTCGAGCCTCCCTGTAGCTTTTCCCTTCAGAAGGGTGTGTGCCTGTTCTGGGGACCCGCTCCCAGTCCCACCCCTGTCCCCAAATGGCTGCTTCTGGGGAGGGGTTCACCACCAGTCAGTCGCCTCTTGGGGCTGAAGGCCTCCCCGGGGATGTGCGCTTGGAGGCGAACTGGCTGCCCAGCATCAATGTGGACAGCCCGTCTCTGGGTGGCTCCTGGCTGGGCAGCGCCACAGGGGAGGGTGCTGGCCCGGGAGCTGCCGAGCGGGTTCCCGGCCACACATCTGGCGCCCTGTTTATCCACTTGACATTTGAAAAGATGCTTTTTTTTCCTCTTCCCCCAGATGTCTTAACGGGATCACTGGGGCTCTTTGTGACTGAGGGTGGCCAAAGTGCTGCCCGGGGAGATGGGGGTCTCAGAGCAAGAGCTGGGGGCGGGGAGGGGGAAGAAGGCCTGGATTTTGCTGCTGCGGGTCTCACATAGCCACGGTTGGGCGGGGAGGCAGGGAAGGGGCCAAGTTGCATATACAGAGTCATTCATTGCAGGGCGGTGGGCGGCGTGCATGCACGTGTGTGTGTGTGTGTGTGTGTGTGTGTGCGTGCACGCGTGCGCGCATGTGTCAGTGCTCACACACCCGGCCTATAGGGCCGGCAGTCCTCACGCTTGGGAAGCCACACCACGGTTGCTTTCTTTAATTGTTCCTGAATAAACACTTTCTGTAAGATACTAAGCAGAAGGAACTGCTTCCAGAGCACCCTGCAGGGCTTGGGGGAAGGCGGGGAGGGAGGCCTCATGAGAGGGGCGGGGTGCGCGGAGCCCCACGCTGGGCTGGTTGGGGACTTGAGCACCACCCACCCTCACACCACTATTTCCCATCTGGCCCCCACACAGCTCTTGACCCGCGGAGCCCCTACCCTGGGCCACACACCGCTAGGGACAGACCCCGTGGAGAGAGCGAGAGAGCAGGGACCCAGCAGTGACCACAGGGCTTGGCAGCTGAGCCCCAGGACTCAGTGCAGAGTCAGAGCTGAGCCTCAGGGTGACGTGATGGGAGCCACACGAGGACGGGAGCTGGCCAAGCTCATGTCCCTCTGGCTGACACACTGTGGAATTTGGTCCTTGGACTGCAAAGGCCACCTGAAGTGACAATTGAGGCTTGCTCCTCCCTGGCTTCCTGGCCTCAGCTCTAGACAACTCCAGTGCCTTCTGCACACTGAAGCTGGAGTGCTCCCCTTAAGGCCGTGATTCCTGGGGCGCCTGGGTGGCACAGTCGGTTAAGTGTCCGATTCTCGGTTTGGGCTCAGGTCGTGATCTCAGGGTCATGAGATCAAGCCCCGGGTCCGGCTCCATACCCAGCGGTATGGCTGGGTATTGGCTTCCCCTCTCCCTCTGCCTCTGCCCCTCCCCCCGCCACACACACTCGCTCTCAAATAAATAAATCTTGAAAACCATGATTGCCAACCACAGAGACATGGCAAGAACCAGGAGCCCAGGCCACCCCTCCTCCTTGGACACCGTCTTCCTATAACGATCCAGACACCTCCCATGGGGGCCGGGAGATGACACCTGGGCCCCCACATAAGGCCAGTATGCCTGAAGGGCAGTGTTCTCAGTAGGCATGGTCGGCAGAATGCTGCCCCCCCCCACACAGGTGGCTACATCCTAAATCCGGGCCCTTGTGAATACGTTACCTTAGGTGGCAAAAAGGACACTGCAGATGTGACTAAGTCAAGGCTCTTGAGATGGGGAGACTGCTGGATTAGCCGGGTGGGCCCGAACACCATCATATGCATCTTGACAAGGGAAAGAGGGACACAGGAGAGTGAGAAGGAGACGTGGCAATGGCAACAAGGGTCTGAGCCAGAGAGAGAGAGATGGGAAGAGGCTACATTGCTGGCTTTGAAAATGGACAAAGGGGCTGCAAGCTAGAAGCTGCAGAAGGCAAAACAACAACAGATTCTTCCCTCGAGTCTCCTGAAGGAACACAGCCCTGCCGACACCTCGAGTTTAGTTCGGTGAAATCTGTGTTGGATTTCAGGCCTCCGGAACCGTAAGAGAATAAACCGTGCTGTCTAAAACCACTGAGTCTGTAGCAATTTCATGCAGCAGCAGCAGAAAACAAATGCAACTGGTGACCCAGGAAAAAAAATAGCCCACCAAAAGAGGGGAGGATACTTGCTTCTTTTGACCTTGGATCTGAGTAGAAGTGGGAAAAAAAGGGAAATTCGGCCCTCAAGAGCTTATAGCCACAAGGTGAAATTTTAATTGAAAGGATCTAGGCATAGAGTACTTGATGCTCCAGAATTTTCTTGGAGGAACTAAGGGACAGTGATCTGATTGGGAGTGCAGCTCCGGGATT
This sequence comes from Zalophus californianus, assembly GCF_009762305.2. Lineage (NCBI taxonomy): Eukaryota > Metazoa > Chordata > Mammalia > Carnivora > Otariidae > Zalophus > Zalophus californianus. Next base: position 1,990,237 of record NC_045612.1, on the reverse strand, counting down.
TGTCTGGAAGCTTCATTTGCTTAGCTTGCACACGGATTTTACTTAGATCGGAACAGCCCAGTAAAAATAGCAAAGTTTTAAAAATACATTTTTTAAAAGTTCTAAGTGAAGTGGTCCAGAGGGAGTATTGCCCAAGAGGGCAGCAGAAGCAAGCATGAATCCTCTGTGCAGGGGTGTCCTTTCAATACAGGCCTGTAAGGTGGGCTGGGATGACTAGAAGGGGCTGTAGTTGGGTATTTGCCTTCTGCTAGACTCTGATAAAACTCCAATAGGTCAGGATCTGATGTAATAGTTTGTCCTAAGGGCAGGCCTCAGTAAGAACAGAATGCTCTGGTGTATTTCAAGATGTCTACTTTTCCCCTCCCGCTGCCAGAAGCATGAGACTTTTCTCGAATCTTCACTGTGCCAACCTGGTAGGGCTCCTGGAGATAAAATTCATAAAAGTGTGGGGGCCTCCTTAAGATCAGGCCCCCCCCCGGATTTTTTTTTTTGAACTCTCAGATGTGTCCACACTGAACCTCAAGCAATTCCTCAATTAAAGTTCAGGTTTTCCTACCCCAGCACTGCTCTGCGAAGCTGTGGTTCTCTGTCTCTGCCTGTCCAGCGTTTGGAGCAGTGGTTTGCCCTGTGACCTCACTTCTCTGATGGATCTGAGAAGAGCTGCTCATTTTTCAGTGTGTTCAGCTTTGTACTTGTTCATGGCATGCAGTGGTGACATCCAAGCTCCTTCCATGCTGACCAGAAGCCGGAACTCACCTGGGTCTGTTGTGATTGGCTGATTTTTTTTTTATCATTATGGGTCGCATTTTATGTTTTTTTCTGCTTGAGTCAGAAAGCCTGGATGGTGAAGCTCACTTAATTTGTTTCAGGGTCTTCAGGGACTACTGTCCCCCATCTGAAAATAGTTGATTCATATATTTTGCCAAGTTTTCAAGTTATGCTTGGGAAGGTAATTATTCGGTACCGAATTAATCCAGGGGCGCCTGGGTGGCTCAGTTGGTAGAACATGCAACTCTTAATCTTGGGGTCATGAGTTCAAGCTCCACATTGGGAGTAGAGTTTACTTAAGAAAAAAAAAACAACTATAAAGTTATACAAAACTGATAAAAACAACCTTGATGATCTGGAAAGCAACCAAAGATATATAATAAACCAAGAAGATAAACTTCGGGACTCTGTGGCATTCTGGCCTAGGTTTGCTCTCATCCCTCCCAGCTTGTTTGGGCATGGGCCAGGGCAAGGCAGCCCATGGAGACCAGCAGCTTCTCTGCCTAGGTTTGAGGAAAGCTAACTCAATCTGGAGTGGTGGATAATACCTACATCCAGGGACATTCTCAGTGGAAGTGACTTCTCAGAAGCAAACCAGCCAGGGAAGGCCAAGAACGCAACTCTACTAGACTAAGATTGTGAATGTGCTTGGGGCAAGCATATTCCTGGCTAACTGGAAAATGAAGAGGTCTCAAACTATTCATGCTCTCCTGGAATATCTTGAGGCTACACACATGTTATATAGGAGACTCAAAAGGACCCAGAGGGAAGAAAGCCCAAGGCAGACCTGCAAATAGCCTGAACACTCAAAGAGCTCCCTTACCCATGCACAGATCCATCGGCAGGGTACAGAAGCCTTACTAGCTGAAGCTGTTTTTAGCAGTTTCCACCCAATCAATGGCCAGCCATTAAGCTAGGCAGATACAGGGGCAGCCCCTACAAAACCAGGTTTAAATTTTTAAACTACAATATTTAAAAAAAAAAAAAAAACAAGCAGAGGGGCATCTGGGTGGCTCAGGTGGTTAAGCATCTGACTCTTGATCTCAGCTCAGGTCTTGATCTCAGGGTAGTAAGTTCAAGCCCCACGCTGGACAAGGAGCCTACTTAAAAAAGCGAGGTGGGGGCACCTGGGTAGCTCAGTTGGTTAAGTCTCCAACTCTTGATTTCGGCTCAGGTTGTGATCTCTGGGTCATGAGCTCAAGCCCCACCTTGGCTCTGCGCTCAGGGAGAGGTCTGCTTCTCTTCCTCTCCTTCTCCCTCTCCCTCTGCCCCTCCCCCTGCTCATGCTCTCTCTCTCTCTCAATCTCTCTCAAATAAATAAATAAATAAATACAAACAGACACTAGTGACTGTACACTGGAGGGGACAGATTTCACAGATTAAGTCCAGAAAAGTTACACAACAAAGAAGAAAACAAGTGACAACACACACAAACACACACACACACACACACACACATACACACACACAGCAAAAACAACCTCTAGAGGGAAAGGGAATATCAGAATTCAGCATTGCTGGAAAACATCATCCAAAATGTTCGATTTTCAACAACAACAACAAAAATTTACAGACATCCAAAGAAATGGCAAAGCATGATCCACATTCAGGAAAATAATCAGGCAACAGAAATTATCTATGAGTGCTCCCAGATGTTGGAATTAGCAGATAAAAACTTCAAAGCAGTTATTACAAATATATTCAAAGTACTAAAGAAAACCATTGTTTAAATAGTTAAAGGAAACTATGACAACAATGAGTCAATACAAAGATATTCTTGATAAGGTTACAGACATTATTTTTTTAAATAACTAAATGGAGGGGCACCTGGGTGGCTCAGTCCGTTAAGTGTCTGACTCTTGATTTCAGCTCAGGTCATGACCTCAGCATCATGGGATCAAGCCCCACATTGGGCTCCATGCTCAGTGGGGAGTCTGCTTCAGGTTTCTCTCTCTCCCTCTGCCTCTGCCCCTCCTCCTCCTCGTGCGCTCTCTCTCTCTCTCTCTCTCTCTAAAATAAATCTTTTTTAAAAAAATTTTAAATAAAGGGGCACCTGGGTGGCTCAGTCGATTAAGTGTCTGCCTTTGGCTCAGGTCATGATCCCCAGGGTCCTGGGATCGAGCCCCACGTTGGGGTCCCTGCTCAGTGAGGAGTCTGCTTCTCTCTCTGCCACTCCCCCTGCTTGTGCTCTCTCTCTCAAGTAAATAAATAAAATCCTTAAAGTTTTAGAAATAATAATAAAAATAATTAAATGGAAATCATGGAGCTGAAGAGTATAATAACTGAAATGAAAACTTCTCTAAAGGTATTCAAGAGCAGGTTCAAAATGTCGGAAAAAAAGAATCAGTGAACTTGAAAATAGATCAGCATAAATTATCCAATCTGAAAACCAGAGAGAAAAATGATTGAGTCTCAGAGACCTATAGAACAACAAGCACCCTAAAATGTGTGTGATGGGGTGCTTTGAAGAGGAGGAGAGAAAGGGGCAGAATAAACATTTGAAGAAATAATGGCAGAAACACCCAAAATTTTATGAGAAACATTAATCAGACCCAAGAAGCCCAAAGAATCCCAAGTAATATAAACACAAATAGAGCTAGCTGTAGACACTTCATAGTCAAAGTAAAAGCCAAAGATAATCCGTTTTGAAAGCAATAAGAGAAAAATGACCCATGCAGAAGAGAACCACAACAAAATTAGCAGTTAATTTCTGGTCAGAAACAATGAAGGCCAAAAGATAGTGGAATGATGTAATCAAAGAACTGGGGAAAAACCACTCTCAATCAAAAATTCTCTATCCAGCAAAACTGTCCTTTAAAAGTGGACGGTTAGGGGCACCTGGGTGGCTCAGTTGGTTAAGCGACTGCCTTCGGCTCAGGTCATGATCCTGGAGTCCCAGGATCGAGTCCCGCATCGGGCTTCCTGCTCGGCAGGGAGTCTGCTTCTATCTCTGACCCTCCCCCCTCTTACGTGCTCTCTCTCTCATTCTCGCTCTCTCAAATAAATAAATAAAATCTTTAAAAATAAATAAATAAATAAAAGGTGACAGTTAAATGGGGTGCCTGGCTGGCTCAGTCAGGGGAGCATGCAACTCTTGATCTCAGGGTTGTGAGTTTAAGCCCCACACTGGGTGTAGAAATTACTTAAAAATAAAATCTTCAAAAAAAAATTAAAAGTTGAAGATTAAAAAGAGAGAGAGAGAGAGAGAGAGAGAGAGAGAGAGAGATGCTCCCAAATATACAATGACTGAGAAGACTCACTGCTATTATAGTTCTTTACAGGAAATACCAAAAGAAGTCCTTCAGGCTGACACCAGTTTGTAATTTGTATTCAGTGGAAGAAATGAAGAGCAGCAAAAATGATTAATATGTGTGCTAATATAAAAGTCTCAATATATTTTTCCTCATTTCTTCTCTTAACTTCTTTAAAGAACATAAGATTGTAAAAGAAAGCAATGACTATAACAATGTATTATTAACATTAACGGTGCCAAAGAGGAGGGAAAGAATGGAGCTATACTGGGGCAATTGAGTATTAACGTGAAGTAGATTGTGATTAGTTAGGATGTATATTGTAATGCAATTGTAATTCAAAAAATATATAGTTCAAAAAATCAACACAGAAAATAAAATGGTACATAAAATGGTAAATAAAAATATTTAATACAAGAGAAGGCAGTCAAAGAAGAGAGGCACAAAAAAGAATGGAGATATATAGAAAACAAATAACAAAATGGCAAACGTAAACCCAACCACATCAATCTTTACATTAAATGTGCATGGTCTAAACACCCCAATCAAAAATCAGAGATCCAGAAAAGCAAGATTCAACTAACTATATATTGTTTCAAGAAGACAAATCTTAGATTCAAAGACAAAAATAGATTAAAAGTAAAAGGACAGAAAAAATATATTACGCAAAGAGTAACAATAAGAGAGCTGGAGTGGCTATATCAATATCAGATAAAATAGACTTTAAGACCAAAGCTAAAAGAAAGAAGGGACATTTCATAATAACAGAAGGGTCAACTCATCAGGAAGATATAGAAGATATAGCGATTATAAGTATATACACATCTAACAACACATAAAGCAAAAATGGACAGAAAGGAGAAAGAGACAATTCAACTATGACAGTTGGAGATTTCAATACCCCACTTTTCAATAATTGATAAAACTAGAAAGAACATCAGCAAGATACAGAAATCTTTTTTTTAAGATTTATTTATTTGAGAGAGAGAAAACACAAGCAAGGAGGAGGGGCAGAGGGAGAGGGAGAAGCAGACCCCCCCCCCACTGAGCGGGGATCCCAATGTGGGGCTTGATCCCAGGACCCTGGGATCATGACCTGAGCCAAAAGCAGATACTTAACCAACTGAGCCGCCCAGGTGCCCCAAGATACAGAAATCTTAAACAACACTATCAACAAAGCTGACCTATAACTAAAATCTATGGAACACTCCACTCAACAAATGCAGAGTACTCACTCTTTTCAAATATGTATGGAACATTTTCTAGGGCAGACTATAACTTAGACCATAAGACAAATTTCAATACATGTAAAACGATTGAAATAATACAAAAATATGTTCTCTGAACACAACAGAATTAAATTAGAAAACAGAAACAGAAAGCCATCTAAGAAATGCAAAAATATTTGGAAATTGAACAAAACACTTCTAAATAACCCACAAGTCAAAGAAAAAATTACAAGGGAAATTATAAAATACATTGAACAGAATGAAAATGAAAATTCAACATATCAAAATTACGGGATGCAGCTAAAGCAGTACTTAGGAGGAAATTTAAAGCTATTTACATGCCTCAACCAGCAAAAAAAGAAAGGTCTCAAGTCAACAGCCTAGGGATCTGCCTTAATAACTTAGGAAAGGAAAGCAAACTAAATCCAAAGCAAGCCAACATAAGATTAGTGTAGCAATGATTGAAATAGAAAACACAAGAAAAATAGAGAAAACTGATGAAAACAAAAGTTTGTTCTTTGAAAAGAACAAAAGTTTGTTCTTTGAAAACTGAAAAGATCAACTAAACCTAGACTAATCAAGAAGAAAGATTACCAAGATCAAGAATGAAAAGAGGGACATTACTACTGACTTACAAAAATTTGAAGGATTCTAAGGCAATGTTTTGAACAACTTTATGGCAACAAATTAGACAATTCAGATGAAATGGACAAATTCTTCGAAAGAAACAAATAACCAAAATTAACTTTAAAAGAAATAGAAAATCTGAATAGACTTATAATAAGCAAATAAATTGAATTAGTAATTTAAATTGTTCCACAGCAGAAGAAATGAATAGACATTTCTCCAAAGAAGACATCCAGATGGCCAATAGACCACATAAGAAGATGCTCAACATCGCTGATCATCAGGGAAATGCAAACCAAAACTACAATGAGGTATCATCTCACACCTGTCAGAATGGCTAAAATCAACAACACAAGAAACAAGTGTTGGTGAGGATGAGAAGAAAAAGGAACCCTCTTGCACTGTTGGTGGAAATGCAAACTGGTTCAGCCACTGTGGAAAACAGCATCAGGTTCCTCAAAAAGTTAAAAATAGAGCTACCCTATGATCCAGTAATCACACCACTGGATATTAACCCCAAAAATACAAAAAACACTAATTCAAAGGAATACATGCACCCCTATGTTTACAGTAGCATCATTTATAATAGCCAAATTATGGAAACGGTCCAAGTATCCATCAACAGATGAAGAAGATGTGGCATATATACACAGTGGAATATTATTCAGCCATCAAAAAGAATGAAATCTTGCCATTTGCAACAACGTGGATGGAGCTAGAGAGTATTATGCTAAGTGAAATTAGTCAGAGAGAGACAAATACCATATGATTTCACTCATATGTGGAATTTAGGAAACAAAAACAACACAAAACAAAAACCAAGCAAAATAAAGAGAGAGACACACACAAACCAGGAAACAGACTTTTATCTGAGAACAAACTGATGGTTACCAGAAGGGAGGTGGGTGGCGGGATGGGTAAAACAGGCAACGGGGATTAAGAAGTGCACTTGTCGTGATGAGCACCAGGTGGTATATGCAACTGTTGAATCTCTACATTGTACACCTGAAACTAATATAGCACTGTATGTTAACTATACTGGGATTAAAATAACAGGGGCACTTGGGTGGCTCAGTCGGTGAAGCATCTGCCTTGGGCTCAGGTCATGGTCCAGGAGCCCTGGGATCAAGCCCTGCCTCGGGCTCCCTGCTCAGTGGGGAGTCAGCTTCTCTCTCTACTCCTCCCCTGCTCGTGCTTGCGTGCTCTATCTCTCCCAAATAAATAAAATCTTTTTAAAAATAAAATAATAAAATAATTAATTAATGTCCCCACAGAGAAAATCCAAGCCCAGAAGTCTTCACAGGTGAATTCTATCAAATAACATAACTGAAAATATACGTCCATAGAAAACCTTGCATAGAAATGATCATAGCAGCATTATTCACAATAGCCAAAAGGTGGAGACAACCCAAATGTCCATCAGGGGATGCATGGGTTAACAAAATGTGGTCTATCCATACAATGGAACATCATTCAGCTATCAAAAGGAAATGAAGTACTCTTACATGCTATAATGCGATGACCTCAAAAACATTATGCTAAACATAAGAAGTCAGACACAAAGGGTCACATATTGTATGACTGCATGTATGTGAAATATCAGAATAGGCAAATCCACAGAGACAGAATGTAGATTAGAATGGTTGCCAGGGGCTTGGGGGAGTAGGGGTGTTGGGGAAAATGGGAATTGACCACTAATGGCTATAGGGTTTTTTGGAGGGGTAATGAAAATGTTTTGGAATTAGATTGTGGTGACAGTTGCACACCTTTGTAAATATACTAAAAACCAATAAATTGTACATTTTACAGGGTCAATTTTACAAGATGTGAATTATATCTCCATAAAACAAATTCCAACTCTGAAAGGAAAAGGATTAAACAAGATTTACCAGACAAATATTAACCGAAAGAAAGTTATAGTTGCTATGTTACTGTCAGGCAAAGAGACTACAAGGCAAAAGCATTACAGTATTAATGCATGTCACTACATTTTGCTCAAATATTCAACTCACCTGAAATATGTAGCAATTCAAAATTCATCTGCACTTAATAACCTAAGTTAAAAATACATAAAGCAATAGTTGAAGGAAGTATAAGGATAAACTGAGAAAGAGCCATCAGGCCTCTACTCAGGGCATCATGTGAGGCAGGCTTGGCTCCCTGGCGTCTGACTCTTGATTTTGGCTTGGGTCATGATCTCGGGGTCCTGGGATCAAGCCCCGCATCAGACTCCAAGCTGAGGGTGTAGCCTGCTGGGGAGTCTCTCTCTCTCCCCCACCCCCCTACTCGTGCGCACACACACACACACACACACACACACGCGGGTGCGTGTGCGCACACTCTCTCTCTCTCTCCCTCTAAAAAACATGTTTTAAAAATCTCCATGGGGCCTGGAGACGAGATCTGGAGATGAGGTTTTTATATTTATCACAAAAGGCCAGATAGGGTTGAAAAATACCCCAAACCTCTCTTAAAGCAAAACTCTAATCCTGTCACTGCCCGGCCTACAAGTAGCCCTCCAATGGCTCCCCAGCGCCCTCTTGAGAAAGTTCACTTTCCAGGCCAATCTCTAGCCACTGGTCACAACTGCCCTCAACCAACCAAAGCGGGTTATTTGTTACTTCCCAAACACTTCACACTTCCTGTCTTGCCCACCTGAGGAGACAGGGATGGAGGCAGGGCTGCCTGGACTAAACTGGGATTGGGTAGAGAACATGGCTGCCATGTGCCATGTGCCACCAAGTGGCTGGCAGGAAGGGCTGAGTCCTGCCTGGTCCCCTCATCTCCTGAACAAGCTTTGCTTCATCCTGGGTTCCACTCCTTCACACCGCCCCCACCCACTTAGCCCACAACAAGTGATCTCCGTCTTTCCAGTCCCGCCTCAGCTGCCTGGGCACAGGCTCTCTCCATCTCTTGCCTTGCCTCCCACGTGGCCCCCCAGACATGTGTCCCTGCCACCAGTCCTGCCCCATCTCTCACACTGAACTCCAGAGGGGGTCTTTCCAGGGCTCAGATCGCACGCTCTACCTCTGGCACTGTGGAAAGACCTCCAGGTTCCCATTTCCCAGGGACTGTAAAGAAATGGAGCCGAGGCCCAGGGCTCCCCCTTCTTCCTCACACTGACGGCATGCGTTCACACAGAGAAGGCGTGAAGAACCCCCCGGCCTTTTCCTCAAGTCCCCACGCACCCTCATGTCCCCAGTGAGCCCTCCTCGTTTGCACAGAGGCAGTCAGGGGGTAAAGCAGAAGGCTGTGTGGCCTTGGCTCAGTCGCTTGGTCTCTCTGTGCCTCAGATTCCACATGTGTAAAATGGAGATGATAAGGAGAGGTTCGAGTTAATACATATGAGGCTCTCTGCAACATTGCCTGGCACACGGCAATGCTCAATATAAAGCTAGATCCACATCTGCAAAGAAAGATGAAATATAGTCTCTTTTGCTCTATTTTGGTGCCCCTTCAGGGACCTCAAACTCACCATGTCCAAAACCGACCTTGTCTCTTCCCCAAACACACCCCATTGAACCCTTCTTGGTAAATGGTCCCAAACGCATGGGCCACCTGGGAACCATCTCCTTCGTTCCCCACCCCAACTGATCACTGACTCCTACAGAGTTCCCAGGACCAGCCCCACCCCACCGCACCCAGTCTCCCCATCCCCAGCGTGGACCCACAGGTTGAGCATCTCCAGAAACCCCGTCACCTGCAGGTTCGCTCCAAGACAGAGTGTGTGACCCACCCTGTGTGGTCCGGAACCAGGACAACAGCTTCCTCTCATTTCTGGAATGTTCCCTGACAGCTGGGAAGAGGCCAGCCCACTGGACCCTGCTCCCAACTCACAGTGCCCAACTTTTCCAGCTGCCCAAGCTCAGCACCTGCTACCCCTCCCAGTGGCTCACCACTGCTCACAGACAAAGGTCCAGCTCTTACCCGGCCAGGCCTGAGTACCTGTTGTTCCCTAAGCCTGACACGCTCTCACAGAGGCCCCCCCGGCCCAAGCTCCCTCTCCATCCCCCCCACCCCCAGCTCTTGCCTCTGGCTGCACGAGTCTCTCTCCCAGACAGCAAGACCTACGTCCTAGGCACCGAGGCGACCCAGAGATTTTCTCTCACGAACTGCCCCCCCCCCCCATGGGAAGGGCTCGGATGGATGAAGGATGCCGGCCCTGTCTGCCCTGGAGGTCCCCCTATCTCCGGGCTCCCAGATGGAAAGGGCAGGACTTTCTCCCCCAAGTGAGGACTTCACCAGGGACCGATTTCGGAGGCGGGGAGCAGTGGGGAAGAGGGCAGTGGGGGAGAGGAATAGTGTTGAGCAGCTGCCCCAGGTGGTGAAGAACTGGGAGGCTTGATGGATGTTTTTAGATGTGGTCGTGGCGCCGCCTGCCGGTCGGAGGCCAAATTGCACCCCGTGTCGGGGCAGGCGGAGCTTCAGCCCCCGCGACGCAACGGTCAGGCCTCCCTGAGCAGGCAGCACGCTACCCTCCCCACGCAGGTCATTCCGGTCATCCGAGTAAGCTCACCCCCTCCCTTACAGGGCCTCCTTCCCCAGGGCAGGCACCCTGCGTGCTGGGCCCAACGGCTGGCACAAAGTAGAGGCCCAATAGATATTCGATGGACAAAACAAGAACAAGTAGGTGCCGTGAGAGCCCAGGGTGAAGACGTCAGAGGGGTCAGGACAGGAGATGACAAGGGCCCAAGTGGGAACTAAGGAGAGGCCAAACATGTCATTGGAGGTGGGGAGACCAAGCTGTTGAGGCCTGGCCATGGCACTGGCTGCCCGAGGTCCCCTGGACTGTGGGCAGAGAAAGGACAGCAGGCATGGTAGGACTGGACTGGGTGACCCAAAAGCCTGGAGCGAAGAATGACCTAGAAGTGGCCATGGGGACAGAAGAGGAAGCCGCCCACCACCCTCCAGACTTGCCCTGGGCTCCGGGGCCCATGGGGGGTGGGGGCAATACGGAGCAGGAAGCGGGTGGGAGGAAGCTAGGAGAAGGCAGCTACAGAGGGGTTTGTGTGCCTGGGAATGAGCAGGCGGGCATGCCCACCCCGGGATGTGCCCATTCCCAGCTGGGCGCAGCTGTTCTTCTCAGTGGAAGCCAGGCCCCCTGGGTCCAACCCCAAACACTGCCACCGGCCTCACCTGCACCCTGCCCGCCCACCGCCCAGTGCCCACTGAGACCCTGACCAGCCCTGCTTGGGCCTCACTGCCTCCCTTCTGGGTCCTAAATGTCAAGGAGAAGGGTCTCCTCCATCATGCTCTGCAGTGGGGGCTGGCAGGGAGCAGGAGTCAGCGGGGAGGAAGGGGTGGCCAGCTTGCCCAGAACTCTGAGGGTGCTTCCTCTGCTCTGGTTAGGGCCAGGAGAGGCTTGGGGTCCCGGAAGGCAGGACTCTGGAGCCCCGGCCCACCCAGAATGGGGTTGCCAGGGGCAGGGGCCACACAGATCAGAGGACTGGCCACCAGTCTTCACACCGGAAGCCATCACCAACCCAGCCTGGATGTCGCATGGCAGCATCCCGGGAGCATCATGCCCCCCTCCCCCACCCTGGAGCGCACGGGCTCCAAAGCCACAGGGCAGGACCGCTGTTGAGCCCCCGAGGGCGCCCTCTCCTGGCTAAGGAGCTCCTCCTCCACCTTCTGACACGGTGGTACCTTCTGCACAAGAAGGTGCCCACTGGAAATGCTCTCTGTCGGGCCAGGGCTGTGGAAGGGTGGGGGAAGGAAGGGAGAGGTTGGAGGAGACAGCCCAGGGCTCTGGTCACTGGGCCTCCACTTGCCTGTGAGCCCTTCCCAGCCCGTCCCTGCAGCCCACCCCCAGGGGACCGGAGACGGCGCTCCTCGGACCCCGGTTCGGCCTCCCGCCACCCCCCTCGGCTGGCAGCCCACAAGGCCTGAGGTGCCTCCATTTTCTCCCAAGGAGCCACAGCCACATGCAGGCTGACCTCTAGGCTGGCAGAACTGGCCGGCCAGGCTGCCTCCTGCTGGCACTTGGGGGGACAGGGACAGGAAATTCTTGAACAGCTGGGAGCTTGCCTGCCCTGACGGGAGGGAACAGACATTCAGGTGGCAGTGGGTGAGGTCGCATGGTGGGGTCCTGGGGGCAGTGGGCCTGCCTCCTTCGTTTCCTTCCCACAGGTGACATCCATCCCCTCCACACTCATCCCCCATCCCCATCCCTCACCCCTCCCTCCAGCTCACCGTGGGCCCATTGCTCTGTCTGTCTTTATTGATTTGAGGAAAACTAGAGGGGGGCTGGAGGGCCATGACACAAAGCGGGACCACCACAGTCAGCAAAGCACAGAACGGCGTGCAGGAAGAGCTGCCCCTGGAAGCCTCTTTGGCTCCTAGAGGGGGTGTGGTGGTGACAGGGGAGGGAGGCCCTGTGGACACACCCCGCCAGCCCCTAGGCAAGGGCAGGGCCTGGGTGGCAGATGGGTGGGTCCCACTCCTGCCCCAGTGCCATGCACCACACCCACACATCTCCAACTTTCCAGCGAGGCCGGCCCGGGGTCCTGGGGGTGGGGAAAGGGGACTGAAAGGGCCCACCCATGGGAAGGGAATCCAGGAGTCAATGCACTCAGCCACAGCATCTGCCTGGAGGGAGAGGGACAGAGAAGCGCAGAGAAGGCGGTCATCAGGAGAGGCCCCCAGCCTGCCCTGTAGCCCCTGCTCCCGGTCAAGGCTCTCAGCAGCAGTACCCACTGGGTCTCGGCAGCAGGCGCCTCACGGATCTTCATGGCCCCCTCAGTCACCAGCCCCCACTGGCCTCTATTGTCTGCTTCTGTGGGAACCCCAGCTCCTTCCCTCTGCCTACAATTTCTGCCCTCAGCTCTCTGCTCTGTGGGGTCCGGCCCACTTAGTTCTTGGCCACACAGAGCCCGCCCCCTTCTAAGGGCACTCCGGAGTCAGCTCCCCGTGGGTTGCAGGGCCCGCACTCGCACACCTGGGCATCACCACTTGGGGGGCGGGCCGGACTGGAGGCCGGGGTGGCTGTGGCGGGCCATCCTCCTCTCCGAGGCCTCCTCGCCCTCTGGGCTCTGCCCCAGCTTGCGGATGTGGCGCAGGAAGGAGGTGGCATTGAACGCTCGCTGTGGGGAGAGAGGGTTGTCAGGCCATGCCCCGGCCGTGGCCCCCAGACTTTGAGGACCAAAGAGGCCACTGGCAGCCCAGGCCATCCCTCTGAGGGGCGGGGGGGGGGGCAGCCTCAAGCCAGGTCCACAGGCCCCTCCCCACACTGACCTTCCAGTGGGTCCGGGCAAAATTCTTCTGGATCTGCTCACTAACTGAGCCCAGGATGTCCTTGTCAAAGGCCGCATCCCCAGAGATCCTAGGGGGAGGCCAAGGATCAGTGGGGGGGGCGGGGGGAGGAGTCTCTGAGGGTGTGGTCCCTCTGGTCCCAGGACAGGTCAGCACGGGTCCCACTCACCAAAGATGCTGTAAAGCCTGCTGGCAGGTGAACCTCTTCTGGGGGTCTCGCTCCAGAAGGTGCCGGATGAAGTCTTTGGCTAGAGTTGGGATGCCAGGTCAGCCCACCGCATCGCCACTCCCCTCGTCACTCCCCCCTCCCTGAGCTCGGGGCCAGCTTCAAGTTCACCTGATTCTGAGATGTCATCCCAAAAGGGAGAGTCAAACTCGTAGCTGGCCCTCAGGATCTGGCTGAAGAGTTCAGGATCGCTCTCGTCGTAGAAAGGGGGGTACCCACACAGCCTGGCACCCACACATGAATCACCCAGCTGCCCAGCCCTCCCCAACCCAGCAGAAAGCAGGCAGGCAGAAGAGGAGCCTTCCCAGGGGTCACTCACAAGATGTAGGAGATGACACCCAGGGCCCACACATCCACAGCCTTCCCGTAGGGTTTCTGCTCCAAGAGCTCCGGGGCTGGGGGCCAGAGACAGACGGACACACACCCGCACGCACACGCACCATGCCTTCAGTGCCGCCAGGCTCGGCCTAGTTAACCCCAGGAATGACCCACCACCTATCCTGCCTCCGGTACGTGGCTCCCGCGGTGTCCCCCAGCCCCGCCCCCCGCCAGCCCCCAGCGAGCCTCAGGGTGCCTCCCCTCACTGACCCACGTATCCGGGGGTCCCACAGGCGGTGCCTAGCATGTTGCCAGCCTGGATTTTGGAGAGGCCAAAGTCGGAGACCATGATTTTGGAGTCCTCAAAGGGCGTGGCATAGAGGAGGTTTTCAGGCTATGACACACGGGCACCAGAAAAAGTGCCAGGTCAGCCCTGGGATGGCCCCTGGTCCTGGGCACCCTCAAGTCCCCCAGACCCTTGGTGCACAGGGATGCCGGGCAAGGCCCAGGCGGGCAGGCAGGAGGGCAGGCACCTTGAGGTCTCGGTGCACGATGCCCAAGCTGTGCAGGTAGGAGACAGCACCGAGGACCTGGCCCACTAGGTGGCTGGCATCCTTCTCTGTGTAGGAGCCACGCTCCATGATGCGGTCGAACAGCTCGCCCCCTGTCACCCTAGGGGGAGTGGGGGACTCAGCTAATTCGGCCCCATCGGCCCCCCACTCACCACCCAGCCCCAGCCACCCGAGCCTGCCCCTGCCCTCCTCACAGCTCCATGGCCAGGTAGAGGTGGGAAGGGCTCTCATGGACGTCCTCCAGAGCCACGATGTTGGGGTGGCTGACCCTGCAAGGGCAAGAAAAAGGCCCTCATGGGCCACCACAGCCCCCTCTAGGCCTCTCAGGGTCTAGGAGGGCTTTGTCCTGCCCCCCCAACGCCCCCCCCCCCACCGGGGAAGCCTTCCTCTTCTCTTCCTCCCTCCTCTGCTCCCCTTCCCTACCACAGGCCACCCAGGCCAGGTCCAGCAAGGCAGAACCCCAGGCCAGGAGTTCCTGGGGCTGCAGAAAAGGCAGGGCGCTTTCCCCCCGGACCGCTCCTCCACTGCAGGCCTTGAGCCACGGGCAGCCTGGCCAGGGGCTGGCATGTACCTGCGGAGCACTGCGATCTCGTTCTCCACCAGGGCCTCCTTGCCTCGAAGGGCCTTCTTGGGGATGCACTTGAGGGCGACAAGGTGTGAGGAGCCCCGCTCCTGGGCCAGCACCACCTCAGAGAAGGCGCCCCTGAGGCAGAGATGGGGAGGCCGGGAGGGGGAAAGGCAAAGGGGAGGAAAGGAGGGGGAGGGGTGGGGAAGCAGAAGATGGGGAGGTCCTCCCGGTCCCATGGCCCCCCACGTCCCCCCCACACTCACTCATTCACTGACATACGCACACACAGCACATTCATTGACACACATTCGCCGACACACACACACACTCACGATCCGAGCTTCTCCCGGATCTCATAGACGCTGCTGATGTCTTCCGTCTGTTTCTTGAGCAGCAGCATGTCTGTGGGGGTCGGGGAGAGATGGAGGGGGGCCCCCTGGGCGAAGCCACCCTCAGTGGCAGCCCTGCTGAGAAACACAGAAACCAGCCCCAGCCCGGATCCATCTCTCCCCTCCCCCACCGCCCAGGTCCGCACTCCCGGGTGGGCGACTCAGAGCGAGGCCACCGCATACACTCCTCCCCGCCCAGATACGAGGCCTTGATCTGGTGCCCCCCACCCTGGCACCCCGACGGCGATCAGCACCCAGACACCCCCTCTCTGCCTCCACACAACCGAGTCAGCCACGATCGGCCGCCTTCCAGAAGGCTCCGTGCACCCCCACCCCGTCCCCTCCGGGCCGACCCCCATCCACAGCGCCCACAGACGCGCCCCCCCCCCAACGCGCCCGGTCCTAGACCTGCCACCCACGGCCCAGCGCTCACAGGCACGCGCCACTCAGGCCACCAACCCTCCCGAGATGCACCTGCGACCCCCGCGCCCAGCCGCCTGCCACGGCCACGGCCACCCACGCGGCCGCCCGAGTGCAGCCCGGCCCCGGGAGCCTCCGGGCAGGAGGGACTCGGCAGCCTCGGTCTCCCACGTCCCGAGCTGCGTGGGCCGCGCCAGGCTTGACAGGTGTGCGCGGGGGGCGCGCGGGGGCTGCGGCGGCCGTGGCCCGGAATCCCACGCGCCCCAGCCCGCGCGCGCCCGCGCCCGGGAGCGCCGGGTGCGGACCTGGAGCCGAAACTGCAGCGTCGCCTCGCGCAGTGGCCGCTGCGCTGAGCCCCCCGCCCGCGCCCCGCCGGACCCGCCCCCTCCGCGCGCGCCCCCGCCGGCCGCTGGCAACGGAGCATGCGGTGGCCTAGCGCTGCCTCGGCGCTGCAGGGCGCCTTGTAAGGCAATCGGCCGGTGCTGGCCGCCACCGCCTCCCTCCTCGGTCATTCATGCCAGTTCCCACCGTCTCCAGGCCCTAGGCGGCCTGACTGGGTCGGCCCCAGGGCCTTTGCACCACCGGTGTTCTCTATCCGGAAGTCTCTTCACCCACATGTTAACATGGCTCTCTGCGTGCCTTCAAATCTCTTCCCTAGCCCCAGCCCTGCCAACCCCACTTCTGTCACCCTGGCTTGAGCACCACCCCCCATCAGCACTCAAATGGAGGACAGCAACAGCCTCCCCACCGGGCTCCTTCTGCCCTCTAACCCCACCCTTCACCCCTCCTACCCACGGTCTCTTCCCCACTGAGCAGCCAGAGCATTTCCTATATTGAGATCATTTCACCCAGCCTCCAGACCCTCCCACAGCTCTCCATGTCACCAGGAGTCGAAGCACAAGTCCTTACAGTGGCCTAAGGGCTCTGCGTGATTGGTCCTCCTTCCCTATCATTGCCCTGGCCCCTTTCCACCCACTTTCCCCCTTGCTCAACTAGCTCTAACCAACTCCAACCACGCTGGCTACCTAACTGGCCCTCAAACACACGACACATACACCTGCCCCAGGGCCTTTGCATTCACTGCCTCTCTGCCTGGAATGCTCTTCACTCAGATATCTGCTTGGCTTGCTCCCTCAGTCAAGTCTCAGCTCAAATTTCACCTCTCAAACAGGCCTGCCCTGCGGTCCCAGCCCAGTCTCTAGTGCATCACCCTGCCTGCCCTGTCTTCAGAAGATCCATCATTGCAATATCACCTTCTCTGTCTTGTCTTCCTCATCAATGCATCCACTCCCAGAAAGTGTCTCTGCTGACCCAGCTCAGGGAAATGAGTGGCAGGTGACTGAATTCAATCCTTCATCACAACAGTGAGTGGATTCTTCCCATCCAGTCCCATCTCAGTCCTGGCACTCCTCCTAGGGGGTCTGGGCCCCACCAGGGATGGGGGAACAGGTGTCCTGGCTGCTGACAGGCACACATCCATACAGGGCCCAGGGATGGCCTGCGGAAGCTATCTCTGCAGGGGTCTGTAGGCCCCGGCATGACACAAAGTCTTTTAAGAAGGTCCACAGGGCAGACAGAGGTTTTTCAAAATCATCTTTGCAGAACTCAGCTCCCACACGTCTCTGTCCCAAACCTGGTAAGTCTGCGAGGGCCCCTCCAGTTCCTGTTCCCACCCCCCTTTCCCAATCATCCCCCCAGTTCACTCAAGAAGCTTCCAGGGGCCCCAGCACTCGGCAGCTTGCTAATCTCTTTGAATAGGGTTTCCTAGGACCGGAACCGATGGTGAGGCCCACCTCACGTTGACCAGAAGGCCTCTTTTGTTTGCGGATACCTGGACTAGCTGACACAAACAGGAGCCCCGTCTTACTTGCTTGTCTAATAATTATGCATCAACACGTCTAACCCACTGCCAGAAGAAGTATCGTCAGAGCCCTGTGGTCGCAGGTGATAATAAGAAATGTCATTTAAATACGTCTGTACTTCAGAGAAGTGCGGTGTCCGAGTAATGAAAGCCTGCCCACCTGGAGAAAGACGGCACCAGGAGACGTTTCTGAGGGGCAGCAGACAACAAGTGGAGGCAGGAAGGAAAGGACTCACCTCCAAAGGGAACGTGGAAAGAAGAGCCAGCCTCAGACTTTGAGATGGACATGGGCATCAGGTCACCAGGGGATTTTGAGGCCACTGGCCTCAAGTGAAAGGTGGTATCACAGTTGTTGGGCTTTTAAGCAGTGGGTAGTGGTACGCCAGAAATTACACCCCTTTGCAACTGTTTAACATCTGTTGAAATACTGTAGATGTCAACTTCGAAATGCCCGTGTGTGTTGAGTGGTTGGAATAAAGAGCTTTTCAAAATCCTTTCAGGGGACCCCTTATAGAAAAAAAATTTTTTTTTAAAGATTTTATTTATTTGACAGAGAGAGACACAGCAAGAGCAGGAACACAAGCAGGGGGAGTGGGAGAGGGAGAAGCAGGCTTCCCGCCGAGCAGGGAGCCCGATGTGGGGCTCGATCCCAGGACCCTGGGATCATGACCTGAGCCGAAGGCAGACACCCAACGACTGAGCCACCCAGGCGCCCCTCCTTATAGAAAAATTAACTCAAAGTTGACCATGGGCCTAAATGTACAATACCAAACTTTTAGGAGAAGACAGAAGAGAAAAATGTGTCTTAGCTTGGGCTTGGTGATGAGTTTTTAGATATAATATGGAAAGCATGGCCCATGAAAGAAAACATGAGAAATTGGACTGTATCAACATTTTAAATGTTTGCTCTGCAAACAACACTGTCAAAGAGAATGAGAAGACAAACCACAGGCCGGGGGGGAAATCTTTGCAAAAGATATATCTGATAAAGGACTGGTATTCAAAATACACAAGGAACTCAGGGGCGCCTGGGTGGCTCAGTCGGTGAAGCGTCTGCCTTCGGCTCAGGTCATGATCTCAGGGTCCTGGGATGGAGCCCCGTGTCTTTCAGGCTCTGTGCTCAGTGGGCAGTCTGCTTGAGATTCTCTCTCTCCCTCTCCTTCTGCCCCTCCTCTCTCTCTCTCTCTCTCTCGCTCTCTCGCTCTCTCTCAAATAAATAAATAAATAAACCTTTAAAAAAAAACTACAACAACAACCCTGTGGCCCATCCAGACGATGGAAGCGCTATGAAGCCATGAAGAAATGGATGACTTTTTTTTTTAAGATTTTTTATTTATTTATTTGAGAGAGAGAGACACAGCGAGAGAGGGAACACAAGCAGGGGGAGTGGCAGAGGGAGAAGCAGGCTTCCCACTGAGGAGGGAGCCCGATGCGGGGCTCGATCCGAGGACCCGATCATGACCTGAGCTGAAGGCAGACGCTTAACGGCTGAGCCACCCAGGCGGCTCTGGATGACTCTTGAATACATACTGCAAACTGCTAAGTGAGAGAAGTCAGTCTGAAAACAGCTACATACTGCGTGATCCCCTTTATGTGACATTCCAGGAAAAGCCAGGCTATAGAGAGAATAAACAGATCAGTGGTTGCCCGCGGGATGGGGCGGGGGTGACGTTTGACTAGGGGAAGCCCAGGAGATGTTTAGGGCCGTGAAGCAACTCTGTGCGGTGCTCTGATGGCGGAGACCCTGGATAAGTCATGACCCAGAGAAGTGTACAGAAGAAAGAGCAGAGCTTAACATGTGCAAATTTCAAAATAATCCTTTAGGAAATGGGGGATTTCAGGACGGAGTGCAGACTATGACAAAAGAATCTAGGTGTATTACAAATGCATGAAAGCACTTCACTGAAGGGGACCGGGGGAAAGGGGTTGGAGTAAGTCACTCGGAAATGAGTGGGGTCTGAAAGACCAAAGGCAAAGGGAGCACTGCGCTCTAGTTGACAACGTTGTTCCCCACAAGGGTAAGAGTTAACAATTCTGAAACCACTCTACATGCACACTGGAATTAAACAATTAAGTAAATGGAAGGCAGATGCTGGGAGCCAGCTTTCTCACTGTTTGAGTGGGATGATACAGACAAGCGAGGGGAGGTGCTAGAATAATCCACGTGGTAATGGATCACAGTTGGAGACATCAGTTTGAACTGATGTTTACCTTAATATACAGATGCATATGTATATACAAAATGCATATATAGAATGTATAATAGAGATGCACATACTGTATCTATCTATATGTATCAATCTGTTATAAATTACATTTAGGTATAATATAGAGATATGTTTATAGGTATGTGTTCGTGTACACATACATTTCCTTACTCTGTCAGTGAAGAGAGCCTAGAAGCAGTAACACCCCAGTAACAGTGAGCACACTAGGGCCAAGACCATGGTTTTTAACAGCTTTCTCCTATAAAGGGCTCCTTGGAGAAATGGCTCAGTCTAGGGCTGGGACAGGAAATATACAGGATGAGCCTGGAGCAATTTATAATGCCGGAAGGTAAGGAAGGGAAGTGTGCTCCTTGTGCTCCCTCTCACGCTCTCTCTCTCTCTCTCTCTCTCTCTCTCTCTCTTCCTCTCTCTTGCTCACACACACAAAGAGTGATGGGGGTATGACAAAGGAACACAGGAGCCAACTGAAAGAGCACCCGGTCGTCAAAGCTGGGACAATATGAGCAACATAATAAATACAGTAGTACTGGGTTGTCGTTCAAAGTATAAAATAATAAATATCCACTATTATAAATAAATGATCGAATAAACAAATGGGGTGGGGGGAGAGACAAACTGTGCAGAAAATTCTAAATAATTGACTCTTCAAGTGTGTGCTGCACAGAGTGACTTCCTTCTAAAAAGGATGGATTGGAAAGGCAGAGACTCAATTTAAAGTGGAGACACTCCAAGAACGAGCGTGACCCCAGCCAGGTGACCGAGGTCGACGTGGACAGTGGTGAGTCATGTTGAGAGCATGGAGCCTTGCTAGGATGTGACGGGAAAGGATATCAGGGGTAAGCCGAGGAAATCTGAGTTAAGACTATGGACTTTGGCTAATCACAATGTGCAATACTGGTTGATTATTGTAACAGAGTGTGTGGTCGGGGCACCAGGGTGCAGGAGCATCTGGCTCAGGAGTCCCAGAGAAACGAGTGGTGGTGAAACAGGAAAGAAGCTTATTTCAGGGAGGCCAACACCAGGAAGAGAGCAGACTAGCATCTCAAAGACTGTTTCCAAAATGCCAAAAATACTTCCAGGTTTATACAAGGAAAACGTGGGACAAAGGTGAGTGGGTACTGCTGGTGGGTAGTGAGGGTCAAAATATCCTTGGAGGAAATTCTGAGCGGGGCCTTGCTGGCTCAGGGCTGTCCCTCTGCTGGAGGGGGGAGTTTCGGTTCCCATCTGGGGATGGTTTGCCCTCAAGGTCTTCCGCCTGAGCCAAGAGACCGGCTGGAGAGAAGAACCCAACTGGCAAGTCTGAGGTCAGAATGGAAGCAGCTGAAGCCGTCTTTCACTCACGAAGGTGTCAGTAAGACAGGAAGCTGGGTGTGCCTGTGTGCAGACGTGGAGGTCAGGTTGCACCTCCCCGGCGCTGGGGACCCTCCCAAGCCCCCAGTCCCCAGCCCTGGGAGTGGCCTCAAGCCACTCTCCCTTCCCCAGTTGTTGAAAGCACAAAGCCCTTCAAGGTGGACTCTGGCCTTCCCTTTGTTCCCAGCTAATTTTAATTCCAAAGCTCCTTTGGACCCCACCCTATTTCCAGCTGCCAAGGTTCTCGAGGGATAACGGGCCACCCCAGGGTGGGGTGTCCTCCCACCCATACCCTCACTCAGCGGCGCCCCCCCCCCCCCCCCGCCATCGAGACCCCGGGAGCCCTGGAGCCCCAGTCACTGCATGCACTGGGTCCAGCCCGAGCTGGAAACCCCAGGCTTCCCTGGACAATGAGAGCCTTTGGCTCACACTCCCTTCCTGCCCTCCCTTCAGCTCTCTCCTCTCCTACCCCTACCCCCGTCCTCAGCTCTCCGTCCAACCCCAGCCTAGCTGGGCTCTGAGAGGGGGGCCCCGCATGCCTTCTGCCCCGGGGAAACCCTTGCTCCTCGCTTAGGAGCTCAGGAGCCAGCTTCACAGGGCCCCGAACGCCAGAAGGCAGCCTCCTGGCCCTCCTTGGCACCGCACTCACCCCCAGTAGCTACTGCCCGGGGCGGGGAGGGTGGCAAGACAGACCTCTGCAAAGCCCTGAGCACCCACCAAGGGCCGAAAATCCCTCTGCCTGTGGTCAGCGCTCCATGTGAGCTGCCCCAGGAATGGAGCCGTCTTTCCCAGCTCAGACGCTGGGAAGCACAGGCAGCTTGGGTCAGCACCCCAGAGGCCAGGGTTCAGGCTTCCAGCTCCCACTTTGGACAACTCCTGCCAATTCATCCTGGCCAGAGGCGAGGCTGGGTCCGTGAACTTCATGCACCGCAGAAGCCCAGCTCACCTTGGCTGGGCGCGGGAGGCAGCACAGGGTCCGGTGAGGATTCGCACCCCGCTCCCTGGCCTCCTGGCACAGGTGGCGGCTGAGCTGTCTGCAGGATCAGAGAGAGGTCAACCCAGACGGCGCCCCCCCCCCCCGCACGGGCCAAGGCACAGGGAGGTCAGCTCACGAGGCACACTGCTCTTCAGTGCCGGGGGGGCCCCCAGGCCAGCTGTTGCCCAAATTCTGCACACCTTGGAAAGGAATTTAGCTCCGAGGAAAGCCCAGAGCAGAGCAGATAGGGAGGGACAGGTCAGAGGTGTGCTGCTGAGAGGAGGAAGCCACTAGTGGGATCCAGGGGAGCCGCGGGGGTGGCCTCATGACCTGCTTGAGGCCTATATGTGTCTAGAGCCACCCCATGAGGGCCCCCCCTGGAGCGGAGGGGGCCTTGGTCCTAGGAGTCCTGGAGCTCGCACGGGTCATTCTCAGCCCCTGGCCCAGCCACCCTCCCTCCCAGCAGGCTCTGATCTCACAGAGGCAACGTAGCCTCCGGTGGCAGCTCGGTCACAGTTCTGCCACTGGCCTTTGGAACCTGCCTCCTCTCCCAGGGGAAAGAAGAGTCCCCACCCTTGACTCCTGAAGGCCCTTCTCCGGCTCCCGAGGCCCGGCCCCTTTCATGCTCTGCCCTCCCTGCAGCTGAGCCACTTCCCCAAAGTGCTGCCCGCCTGCCCATAAATTCTCAAAAGAGTCGCCTGCACCCAGCCACGTCCTCACGTCCCCCTGCTCCTCAGGGCGCTGTGCGACCTCTGCCCAAAGCTCCCCATCACAGCTCCCCATCACAGCTCCGGCCCTCACTCCGGCAAGCACTCCCCATGCCCACGCCCCTTCCGCCCCACCCCCACCCCCTGTCCCCCGCCACAAGTCTCCTCTCAGATGTGCACAGAGGTGCTTGCGGTTCCCTGCAGTTCCCCTCTGTCCTTGTTCCCCAGGTGGCCCCCACTCCTCCAGGCCATCTATGGGTCACGTACTTCTCTATGGCTTCTTTGTCTCTAGACCAGCTTCACTCTGAGACTGGGCCAGAGAAAACTCGGGCTAGGGTCTTCTGATGAGCAGTGCAGCCCTGCCGCCTCGAGGGTCCCCAAGCCCCCTGTGCCCCCACTCAACCAAAGCACAGGCCACCCTGCCTGTCTCCCACAGAGGCCCCTGGAGGAGGCCCCTCCAACAATCCTGGGTGGAGGTGCTGCCCCTCCCTCACCCAGCAGGCTCAGTCTGGCTCAAGCCAGAATTGCTTTTCTTCCTAAAGCCGCCGGATGACTGAGGGTTTAGCTTAACGGGATGAGCCATCTGGGGACTACAGCCTGGTGATCAAAGTCTGGGACTGGTTGGGGGTGGGCGGCTCACTTCACATCTACACCAGGACAGTGACCCCTTCCTTCCCCATCCCATGGCTTCTCTTGGCTCTGCTCAGCGGCTGGTGGGGGAAGCGGCCGAACACCCTTGCTAGGGAGGCCCCAAGGTCCCTGGGGAGAGAAGCTCTGCAGGTGGGGAGCTGAGGCCTTCCAGCCGAGGCCTTTGGGGGAGGGTCTGTGCACCGGACAGGCACCAGGGGGCAGCCTTCCCCTACTCGTGCCAGAATCTCTGACATGTCTGGCAGGACACTGGAGACAGCAAGGGTCCCTACCACCCCTCCTTGGTGACAAAGTGTAGCTTTGCAGGCAGGGTTGTCTCTATCTATCGAAGAGACTCATTGAGACCTGTCACCCCAAGAGCTGGAACCCTGACCTCCAGCTTCCAGGGTTCCTTCGCTGAAAGCCAGGAGGAGGCAGGGTGGTGCCTCTGGCAAAGCCCCCCAGCACACCTGGAGGCAGGGCCCCCACTCCAGCTGAGCACAGTCCCTCAGAAGGCAGAAGCACCCTGCAGCCCCTCTAGTTCAGGGAGCGGGGAAGCTGTAGGCCTTGGCACCCAACACCCGCCCGGGGCCCTAGCTGGAAGTTGAGAGAAGGGTCAGAGAGAGGGGCCAGACTGGAAGGGTTGGGGAGAAGACTAGAGGGGGGCCAAGGATGGCTGGAAGGCAGCCAGGTGAGTGGCTTTCCTAGAACAGGAAGGGCAGGTTAGGAGGGGCGATCTGGGCGGCAGCCAGGCCCAGGTGAACCCGGGGTCAGGCGCGGTCCGGTCCCTGGGGAGGACGTACTGGCCGGCGCCCCAGGTAGCAGCCATCCTGCTTCCCGCTGGAGTGGCGTCTCCTCCTCGGGAGGAGGAAGGAGGAGGTGGGCGGAGTTGACGGGGAGGGCGGGACGAGGGGGAGGGGGACCAGCCCGGTCGTGGGGGTGGGGCGACAGTGACATCACCCCGGAGTCGGTTCTTAAGCGGCAGCCGATCCGACCGGGAACGAGAGGGACGGTCGGAGCGCGGTGGCGAGTCGCTGAGCCGGCCCGCGGCCCCGAGAGCGGCTGGAGCCGCCGCCGCCGGGTAGGAGGGGCGAGGGCGCCCGGGCCGCCGCCGCCACCGCCACCGCCACCGCCGCCGCCGCCACCGCCGCCACCGCCGGAGCCGCGGGCGAGCTGGGCAACCGCGCCGGCCCGGGCCGGGGCGGGGGGCGCGGGCCGCAGGCCCCTGCTCCGGCCGCCGTTTGCAGACCGTGGGCGCCCGATGTCGCCTGCGCCCCGCTAGGCTGAATCTCGGGCCCGGCGAGCCGCCGCCGCCGCCGTCGCCGTCGCCGCCGCCGCCGCCCGAGCCGCGGGCAGGAGTCTCGGGAGCCACCGCCGCCGCCCGGCCGGGCCCCGCCGCCGCCCGCGCGCCCCCGGGCCCCCCGACACACATGAGATTCTTCAGGCTCACTTTCAAGTGCTTCGTGGACTGCTTCTGACCGCGCCGCCCCCGCCCTCCCCGACCCCCGGCCCGGCCGCCCCCGGCACCCGGTGGGCCCGCGCCTTCGGGCCCCCCCCCCGCGCCACCGGCGCCCCCCGCCGCCCCTCCGCCCGCCCCCGCGAGGCGCCGCGCCCCCCGGCCCGGCCGCGCGGCCCGCCGGGGCCATGGCGAAGAAGAGCGCCGAGAACGGCATCTACAGCGTGTCCGGCGACGAGAAGAAGGGCCCCCTGATCGCGCCCGGGCCCGACGGGGCCCCGGCCAAGGGCGACGGCCCCGCGGGCCTGGGGGCGCCCGGCGGCCGCCTGGCCGTGCCGCCGCGTGAGACCTGGACGCGCCAGATGGACTTCATCATGTCGTGCGTGGGCTTCGCCGTGGGCCTGGGCAACGTGTGGCGCTTCCCCTACCTGTGCTACAAGAACGGCGGAGGTGAGCGCCCCCGCCCCGCCGCGGCCCCGCTCCTCCTGGCCAGGGGCCTCCTTCCCCACCTACCCCCGCCCGCCGCCGCTGGCTCCACTGGGGCGCGGGGCCGAAGTCCGGGGTACGGGGTGCCGGAGGCCGCCCCTCGCTGGCCACTGCTGCTCGGTGGCCCCGGCTGGCGGCCTCCACCCCCAAGCCGGTCATGTGCCTGGCAGTGTGTGGGGGGAGGGGGCCGGGGAGCCTCCTGCCGAAGCCCCAGGACGGCCTCCCCCAAGACTTCTGGGCAGGGGCTCCCCGGGGAAGTGACTGGCCACTGAGGTGGGGAAGGCGAGGCCCGCCCCCGGGCGGCGGGGGGGGGGGGGGGGGGGGGCTTCCAGAGGTGAGGAGCCCAGGCTGCCTCCGCTGGTCAGGCACACAAGTGGCACATTGTGTGGGGCCCCCACGTGTGCACACACGAACACACACACACACAATGGGCTACTCTGTCCCTCCCCCTGCCCTCTCCTCCCCTCCCCTCCCCTCCCCTCCCTTCTTCCCTCACTCCCCTCCCCCTCCCCTTCCCTCCCCTCCTCTCCCCCTCCCCTCCCCTCCAGCCTGGGCCCGGAACACTGGGTGCCTGAGCCAGGCTTGGGTAGCCTGCGGCCTGGGCCGCCTGGCGCCGCCGCTGGACACACTGCATGCGCACCCCGTGCTCGCCTGCCCCAGCCCAGCTGAGCAACAGCGATAGGCACCCGCGCGTCGTGTGACTGCAAAGCAGCACTGGGGTGGGGGGAAAGCCATAGCAACTGGGTGATGGGTGGGAAACTGAGGCCCAGAGTGAAGGCCTTGGCCCAAGGTCACACACAAGAAGGATGCTGGGACCAGGAGCTGGCCAAGCTGCAGCCAAGCCTGACTTCTGAGTAGTGCAAAGCTGAGCAGGGGCATCGGTAGGGGACCTGGAGAGGAAAGGGGAGGCAGACGGGCTGCTGGTGCCCAGTTCCCCTTACCCACTCCCCACTTCTGGCCTGTGGTCTCTGGTCTCCAGAGCCCAGGCTCACCAGAGCTTGTTGTACCCCACTTTGCCTCCCCGTCCTTGATCACTGACATCTCCAGATAGCCCCTACGCCCCCTGATGAAGGACTGCCACCCACCCACCCACCCACTCTCTGCCGTGGACCATCATACTTGCAGGCAACTGCCTGGGGGGCAGGGAAATCCGGGGGCTCCCTGTCCCTTGCCCAAGCAGACAGTCCCCCAGGCCGGAGTGCCAGCCGTGGCACACACACGCACACGAACACACCGTTCTCTCCTGTGCTGCCTAGCAAACAGGGAACTGCGACACAACCGTGTATGTGTCCTCCATGCCTGTTAGGTCACCCTAGGTGACTGTGGGGCCAGACGCCTTGTGGGTATAGGGCCTCCCAAACCCAAGAAACAGGGCTGTAAGGGCCCAGTGACTGCCACAGCCCTCCAACACTCCAACCCCCTTCTCCCCACAAGGCTATTCACCTTGCACCTCTGAGTCAGTGGCCACCCCCTGCACTGATTCACCCAGCGGGAAGTTATGATGGGGCCAGGGTGGGGCCCAGAGCTGGCTCCACCCTGACTCCCAGGGCTTCCGAACGCTGCACTGGCCAGCCAGGGGCTAAAGGGCTGCCCTGTGCAAGTGCCCACCCTCTCCTTCCTCCCCCAGGTGTATTCCTTATCCCTTATGTCCTGATCGCCCTGGTTGGAGGAATCCCTATTTTCTTCTTGGAGATCTCACTGGGCCAGTTCATGAAGGCCGGCAGCATCAACGTCTGGAACATCTGCCCCCTGTTCAAAGGTGAGCAGCCCCAGGCCAGTCCCTCTTGTCCTCTCCCTCAGGGGCCCCTCCCCCTTCCCACTGCTAGGGCAAAGCTGGGGCCCACTTGAGAAATCTTGTCCTATCACAGCACCAGGCCAGGTCCCGCTGGTGCCCCCCAAGTCATGGAGGGAACGCTGGAGGGCCTGCAGACCACCCAGTGACCTTGGGCAGATGGGGCCTGGAGTCGGGGATCGGCCTCTCCACTGAGGCCAGGACGCCCAGGCCCAGCAGGGCTGGGAACAGGCCCTGCCAAGCACGCTTGGCCCCCCAGGGGCCTGAGCAGAGGGTTTGAGAGCTGACAGCACGAGGCACTGCCCAGGGCCTGTTCCCCCAAGGCCAGAGGGCCAACCTAAGGAGCTTGGACAGGAGGCATGGAGTTCAGGGTCCAAAGGGAAGAACTATTGTCAAAGGTCACTTTAGAGTTCCTTCTGAGTGTGGGTAGTATGCCCCCATTCTCTCTCAAGGTCCTAGGAGGGACCCTGGGGAAGCCGGGGCTCAGAGAGTCGAATTGATTGGCCAGGGTTGCCTGCTGAGAGGGTGACCGTCTCCAGTACGGCCCCAGGTCACCAGAAAGCCCCCAGCTGCTGAGTACTGGAGGCCACTAGGGACCCAGGTTGGAGGCTTGGCCCTCCCTCAACCGCCGTGGTGGCAGTGGGACCCAAGAGAAGGGGACAGGTGTGTGAGGCTAGGGAATTTACGGGACTTCATGCTCAGATTGGGGCAAGAGGGGAGGGCTCGAGGGAGGATGCAGGAGGTGAAGCCAGGAGCGGGGGCAGGTGCAGACTGGGGAGTTGTCCTGGTGTTGAGACACTGGCACAGGGAGGGTCCAGGGGGCTCTCTGCATCTGCTGTCCTCCCACCAGATCTTCTCAGTCGTGCTCTGGAGACTTCTTGGGAGACTCGTAGGGTAGATAGGGAGGGGGGTGGCTATAGAGAAGAGCCCACACAGAAACTCCTCCTTCCCTAGGCCTGGGCTACGCCTCCATGGTGATCGTCTTCTACTGCAACACCTACTACATCATGGTGCTGGCCTGGGGCTTCTATTACCTGGTGAAGTCCTTCACCACCACACTGCCCTGGGCCACATGTGGCCATACCTGGAACACTCCCGACTGTGTGGAGATCTTCCGCCATGAAGACTGTGCCAATGCCAGCCTGGCCAACCTCACATGTGACCAGCTTGCTGACCGCCGGTCCCCTGTCATCGAGTTCTGGGAGTGAGTCAGGCGCCTCTGGGCCAGGCTCTGCCTGTCCCTCTCTCTGGGCTCCACACAGGGCCCGAGTCTGCGAGTCTATGCGTGCTGGGGCTCAGCCCTGAGGGGACGCAGAGCAGGGGTCACTCCCAGGCCTGTCTTCAGGGAGCCCCCAGCACAGTCTCTAGAGGAGCTGGAAGGGATTGGCCTTGGTCCTTCACCATTTCTCAGTCCCCAGGCATTGTCACTCCACTGTGCCTGCCAGCCGGGGAGGAGGGATCGCCACCATGCAGGCTGAGGGGGCCGTGGGGCCCGGCTACCAGTCCTGCTGGCTCTGGCCTGTGGCTCCTGGGCTTCAGGCTCACACACTGCACAAACCTCCGGGCCGCAGGCTGCGGTTGGGCCCAGCTGGACTCGAGGGCTGCAGGGCAGGGAGCACCACCCCTGGGGCAGCTCCCAGGCGCCTGGCCCTCTGCTGGCACAGCCCTCCTGGGCTGTCCCTCCCCCAGGAACAAAGTCTTGCGGCTCTCCGGGGGCTGGAGGTGCCAGGGGCCCTCAACTGGGAGGTGACCCTGTGTCTGCTGGCCTGCTGGGTGCTGGTCTACTTCTGTGTCTGGAAGGGCGTCAAGTCAACAGGAAAGGTACGGCTGGAGGCCCGCAAGGCTGGGGGGGGGGGGCGGGGGGGCGGGGGGACGGGGGATGGTGATGGTGACGGCAGGGCCGTGGTGGGGCATGGGGGACAGAAGGGGCATCTCTGCCAAGGACCACTGCTGCAACGGGAGGTGACCAGGGCCAGGGCCTGAGCAGGGGGCAGGTCCGTGAATCCAGACCACTCGATCCCCACCCATGCCTGGATAGTTCCTCCCCGCCCCTCCAAAGTCAAGCCAGCAGCCTTCCCTCCTGAGGTGGGGAGAAGCCCAGGCAGCAGCTGCCCCTTGCTCATGTGGGGGCCCTCCCCCGACCGCCCCACCTTCTCTCTGTTCCTCACTCGTTCTCTCTTGTGCTGGCCTAGGGGTGGGGGTGGAGGACCTGGGCTATGGCTGTCCCTTGCCTGCCTGTCCTGCTCTGCTCGGCGGTGGACAGGAGGCAGACGTCTTTGGGGTCCATGTGGCCCTCGCCACCGTCTCTGGCGGGCCAAGTCTCTTCCCGCCTACCAAAGACTCTGCCTCTCTGCAGAGAATGACCTGCTGTCGGGGGAGGGGGGGCCACGGGAGGCATGGGATCTGCCCCCAGGCTGACGACCCGCTCCCTGCCTGGGGAAGGCCCTGCGTGTCCCCTCCCTCTGCCGCTGACCTGTGTTTGCCACGGGGTGGCTGATTCTCAGCTGAGCGCTGAGCTACCTTTGGGAGGAGCCTAGGCTTTGAGGAGTCGAAGGGGGTTGCCGGCCGGCTTCCCTCTAGACCTCAGAACATGCCATGCTGTCGTGGGGGCAGGGTGGCCCACTTGGCCGTCCTGCCGAGCCGGGGGCCCCTAAGGGTGGAGGCGGGTGCCGCAGGGCCCCTCTGAGCAGCCTGGCCCCCCAGATCGTGTACTTCACCGCTACATTCCCCTACGTGGTCCTCGTTGTGCTGTTGGTGCGCGGAGTGCTCCTGCCTGGCGCCTTGGATGGGGTCATCTACTATCTCAAGCCTGACTGGTCGAAGCTGGGGTCCCCTCAGGTGAGGAGGGGGCGGACGGGATGAGGGGGTGGGCCAGGCCGGCAGGTTCCCTCACATCCTCCCTTGCCCGGCCCATCCGCAGGTGTGGATAGACGCTGGGACCCAGATTTTCTTTTCTTACGCCATCGGCCTGGGGGCCCTCACGGCGCTGGGCAGCTACAACCGCTTCAACAACAACTGCTACAAGTAGGTGCCCTCGCCCGGCCATCCGCCCGCCCGCCTGCCCGCGGGCAGCAGGTAGCCTCACCAGCCCGCGCCGCCCCTCTGCCCCCCCAGGGACGCCATCATCCTGGCACTCCATCAACAGCGGGACCAGTTTTTTGCTGGCTTTGTGGTCTTCTCCATCTTGGGCTTCATGGCCGCGGAGCAGGGCGTGCACATCTCCAAGGTGGCGGAGTCAGGGTAAAGACCCCCGCCCCTCAGCCCGGCCCCCAGCCGCAGCCGCCGACCTAACCTGCCATGTTCATGAACACATACGCGCGCGCGCGCACACGCACGCAAAGAGGCAAGTCTGGAGATGAGAGAAGCGCGCGCTGGACGCGTCACGTCGTCCGTCGCTCCGGGCCAGGGGAAGGCCCGGCTGAGCAGCTGTTCGGGGCCAGCTCAGAGCCGGAGCCTTCGCGGGCCAGGCCACACAGAGCCTGGAGCTCCCTCCCGTCCACCCATCCCCAGGGCCTTGGCCCATGCCCCTCACATTCGTGAGGCGAACGTGATCAACCACCACGTTACGGAAACCGACCGCCCCTCACGTTGGCCAGAGGGTTGCCCAGGGAGAGGGGGGCCTTTGCGGGCTTCACAGGGACCCGTGACCGCAGCAGCAGCTGGGATAAGAGACCAGGATGTCTGAGTTAGACAGCCCACTCTCAGGGGCTTGAGTGACACCCGGCAACACCTTGACCCGAGTGGAAGGGCCCTGGGCCACGGGATGCCCTGGAGTCCTCCCATCCGTTTGGGACGGGGTGCGGCGGGGCAAGGGGGGTGGCAAGCAAGGACGACAGTGGGACGCAGGTGGGGCAACACCTATTGTCTAAACCCTGCCCCTTCCCCCCTCAGGGCCTGGCCTGGCCTTCATCGCTTACCCCCGGGCCGTCACGCTGATGCCTGTGGCCCCGCTCTGGGCTGCCCTGTTTTTCTTCATGCTGCTGCTGCTTTGGCCTGGACAGCCAGGTTTTGCAGGGGGTGACAGAACAGAGGGGGACTGGCTGCGGAAGTGGGGGAGCACTGGGGGAGGGGAGAGGGGCTGGGGGACAGGGGAGATGGCTGGCGGGGAGGGGGAGGGGTGCAAGCCTCAGTACCTGGCCACAGTTTGTAGGTGGGGTGACAGAACAGAGGGGGCTGGGCTGGGGGGTGGGAGCACTGGGGGAGGGGAGAGGGCTGGGGGGGAGGAGGAGGGGCGCGGCCTCAGCGCCTGGCCACAGTTTGTAGGTGGGGTGACAGGACAGAGAGGGCTGGCTGGGGGGGGGCGGGAGCACTGGGGGAGGGGAGAGGGGAGAGGGCTGGGGGGGAGGAGGAGGGGCGCGGCCTCAGCGCCTGGCCACAGTTTGTAGGTGTGGAAGGCTTCATCACCGGCCTGCTCGACCTCCTCCCGGCCTCCTACTACTTCCGTTTCCAAAGGGAGATCTCTGTGGCCCTCTGCTGTGCCCTCTGCTTTGTCATCGACCTCTCCATGGTGACTGATGTGAGTGGGGGCGGGGTGGGGGCCGCCTCTGGGCTCCGGCCGCCTGCCACCTTCCCTGACCCGGCTCTGTCCCCAGGGCGGGATGTATGTCTTCCAGCTGTTTGACTATTACTCGGCCAGCGGCACGACCCTGCTCTGGCAGGCCTTCTGGGAGTGCGTGGTGGTCGCCTGGGTGTATGGTAGGTCTGGGGCAAGGGGCGAGGCGAGGCGAGGCGGAGGCGCGGCCTGGAGCGGGGCGGGGGCGTGCCGCCCCCCCCCCCCCCCCCCCTAGCGAGGTCTCTAGCTCCAGCCCTCCTGCCCCACCCGCCCCAGGAGCTGACCGGTTCATGGACGACGTTGCCTGCATGATCGGGTACCGACCTTGCCCCTGGATGAAATGGTGCTGGTCCTTCTTCACCCCACTGGTCTGCATGGTAAGGGCCAGGGGAGGCTGAGCAGGGGGAGGGACGCCGAGGGCCTGCCACCGGCTGAGAGCAGGGCTTCTCACCCATAGGGCATCTTCATCTTCAACGTGGTGTATTACAAGCCGCTGGTCTACAACAACACCTACGTGTATCCATGGTGGGGCGAGGCCATGGGCTGGGGCTTCGCTCTCTCCTCCATGCTGTGCGTGCCCCTCCACCTCCTGGGCTGCCTCCTCAGGGCCAAGGGGACCATGGCTGAGGTCAGTCTGCCCTACCGCCTCTCCCCTGTTCGAGTCCCTCCCTTGCACCGGCTCAAGGCAATACCTCCAGAGTGCCCACTTGGACGTAACCACTGTGCTAGGAGTCTCCAGGGGCCGGCTCAGGGGGGCGGGGGTGGACGGAAGGAACGCTGGCCCCCCCAGGGCCTGAGGTCACTGGGCGGGGGGAGGAGGGGGAGGAGGGCGAGGAGAGGTCTGTCCCTAGCCTCTCACCCCTTTCCCTGGTACCGAGAGTGGGGTGTGGTCAGTACCCACGGGAGAAGGGGCCCTGGTCCCAGCCGGTGGCAGGTGGTGGCAAGTGCAGAGAGGCCAAGGGCAAAAGCATGTACGCGTCCCCCCACCCCCACCCCCGCCATGGCCCAGAGACTCAACGTGTCCCCCCTCTCTCCTGCAGCGCTGGCAGCACCTGACGCAGCCTGTGTGGGGCCCTCCACCACTTGGAGTATAGAGCTCAGGACTCCGACGTCAGGGGCCTGACCACCCTGACCCCGTGTCCGAGAGCAGCAAGGTGGTGGTGGTAGAGAGCGTCATGTGACAGGCACCCTGCTTTAGCCCCCCCACCCCTCCAGGGGCTTGCCTTTCCCTGACCGCTTGTGGGGTCTGCCTGGGAGGGCGGGGACGAAGCACCACGAGTGCTACCTAAAATAACTTTTTTTTCCATTTTTAATAAAACGCCCAAAAATATCACAACCCACCAAAAATAGATGCCTCCCCCGCCCCGCCCCCCAACCAAGCTGGTAGACACGCTGCTTCCCAGGCCCCGCGACCGCCCTCCCCCTGGTGCCCGCCGCAGAGGCATCTCCCCCCAGCCCCAGCACGCCTGCCTCTCCGGGCTCTCTGCCCGCCGCACCCTCGGGCGGCCCCTCCACCCTAGAGGCGGCAGTGGACAGCTGGGGGTCCGGGCAGCAGAGGAGAGCAAGGGAAGGCGGGGGGGGGGGGGGGGGGGGGCAGCAGAACCAGGGCTCTACTTCAGCGGGGCTAGACCCCTCTCCCCGTCCCTATTCCAGAAGCTTAGAGAGCCAGCCCAGCAACGGGACCTCCGGTTCCTGCGCCAATTGCCACCAATATCAATTGTGTGCGCATGTGTACGAATGCCCGTGGCTGTGAGGGTGTAGGGGAAGCTAGACCTCTCTTAGCAAAGGCCAAGACCAGGTGTAAAATGTGCCTGTGGGCAAATGAGGCTTGTATTTTGCACATTTTATAAAAACTTGAGGAAAGAGATTTCTGCTTGATATTTCTAAAGAGGAAACAGCCCAAGTTCCCCCTCCCTGCCACTCCCTGTCCCTTTCTGCACCCCCTTAGTCCTCTGCCCTAGCCAAGGAGTGTGAACTTAACAGATCTAATTTTCATAGGCAAAAGCTTCAAGCTGTTGAGCGTGCGAGTCTGTCGTGTGGTGGTGGCGTGTGTAGTCCCTGGCCCCAGACTGGGGTGGAAAGAGCATACGGCTGGGGGAGGGGGGGGCCTCCAGGAGCACCCCCCCACCCCCTCTGCCCACAAAGTCAGCGGGGTGAGCAGATGCAGCGTTGTGACCCTGGCGATCGGGGGCTGCTCACCCGGCATGCTCAGGCTCACCCGCACCCTGCCCTCCCCCCCCCCCCTCCCCTCCCCCCCCCCCCCCCCCCCCCCCCCACCCCCCCCCCCCCCCCACTCCCCCACCCCACCCCACCCCACCCACCCCCCACCCCCGGGCTGGGCACGACTGCAGGGATCTGAGGTGGGCACCAGCCAGGGGAGGGATCCCGGGCATGGCTCCCACCTGCGAGCTTAAAGCTGATGCACTTCCCACGTCTCAAGTCTTCCACGTAGCAGCTTTAATTAACCCACGTGTGTGTCACGTCCGATCCGAGACAGCCGAGTGGGCCCTAGAAAGGCTTCCCCCACACCACCCCGACATCGGTCGGAGAGGTGGGACTGGGTGAGGGCAGGGGTCCAGCGGGGACGTTCTTACTGTGCTAAAAAGCCACTGCAAACATAGCAATAAAAACATGTCATTTTCCAAAGCTGGCTTGCTCTGCCTCTGCTTGTCATTTGAGAGAGGGGTGGCGGGGAGGGAGGGTGTCAGGGCTGCAGGGGTGGTGGGGAGGCGTCCCCACCTCGAGCTGCTGCCTCAGGCAAGTATTTGTTCTGAGGGTCCCTGCGCCCGCCGCTGTTCCAGGACCTGGGAATAGAGCAGGTACCGAAGCCGGCAGCAAGCTCTTCCCGTGGAGCTGACATACTTGGGGAGAGAGGCTGACGGCAGGGTGGAGACGGACACGAGAGCAGGGAAGGTGGGTGGGAAGTCACGGGTGCTGAGGTTCCTGAAGGTTGCCCAAATGCTGCGCCGAACAGGTAACCTCCCGAGGTGCAGGCAGTGAGGGGCAGGTGAGCAGGAGGCGGGGGCAGCCAGGGAGAAGGCCACAGCAGGACCGGGGCGCGGACAGCGATGGGACCAGGGTGCTAGCAGCACAGTGGCCAAGTCTTCAGATTAGGGAGCTGTGGACGGCTGGGATGCGGGGTTCAGAGAGGAGTCGGGGAGACTCCGTGAGACTGAGACTGACCCTGAGCACTTGGGCACCGGGAAGGGTAGCACTGCCAGGCCCTACACCCAGGGAGATGAGGGAGAGAAGGTGTGGAGGGGATGGTGGCAGTTGACTGAGGGCCTGCTATACCAGAGACATCACCTCACTGGCAATGTCTGTCTAGTCAGCAGGTGGACAAGGAGTCTGCAGTTCCAGGAAGGGTCTGGATGGACTGGAGAGAACATCAGAGGTTCTCAGCCCATAGAGACGGCCCTGAAAGCCCCGAGCCTACACGAGCTCACCAAGGGCGGCCGAGAGCGGCGGCCCACGCACCGAGCCCTGGGGCCCTGGGACACTCGGAGGTGGCAGAGAAGAGAGGGAGCCGGCAGCGGAGACTGAGGAGGGGCGGCCAGGGGTCTGGGAGGGAACCCCAAGAGTGCAGGTGCAGCGTGACCTCCTGGTACGGGAATGAGCCGTGCACACGCCGGCGCGCACACACCCGGGGAGGGGTGGTCAGGGAGGAGGGAGTGATGCGCTCCGCCGGGGGCTGCTGCCGGTCAACGGTCAAGGGAGGGGCAGGTCCCAGCAGGCTCGCCGTGCTTGGCAACGAGCTCCTGGAGACCCGCACGAGAGAGGTTCCCGTGCAGGGGTGCAAGCCAAAGCTTGACTGGAGTGGGATTAAGAGAGAAGGAGTAGATAGCAACCCAAGTGTCCACTGATGGAGAAAAAATGGAATGAACAAAAACATGGCCTATCCATGTAGTCTTAAGGGAAGAAACGGGGTACCTGCCTGGCTCAGTTGGAGTAATGTGTGACTTGATCTCGGGGTCATGAGTTCAAGCCCCAAGTTTATTTATACTTAAATAAAGCCTTTAAAGCAAAGGAAACTGTGACACCTGCTACAACGTGGAAGAACCTCAAAGCAGACACAAAGATGCTGTAGGAGTCTGCTTCTGTGAGGCACACAGACTGGCCACATTCACAGAGAGAGCAGGATGGTGGGTCTAGGTTTGGGAGCCTGGCGCTCACTCGGGATGCCAGCCTGGGAGGGGGTGGTGGGCCCCTCAGAAAAAAGTTAATGGCTTGCTGCCCCCTGCAGTCCCTCCCAGGCCAGTCCCTGCTCTCCAGCAAGGCATGGCCCCCTTACGGAGGAGGAGCTTTAGCCCTCAACTATACAGCCAAGGGTGGGCCATGCTCTGAGGGTCACCAATAACCAGGACAGGGGGCAGGTCCCCACAGAACTCAGAAAGGAGCACTGGCCGAGCAGGCCCGACTGCAAAGCAAGCCGGGCCTGTGCGGACATGTGGAGGCGCCTCCCCAGCAGGACACGCGAGCCATGTCCCAGGCCCCTCACACTGTGCCCCGTCCTTTCGACTCCTCCAGCAACAGCCCCTGCCTCTGAGCCCACAGAACAGAGCCTGCACCCTAGGGTCACCCTCAGGCCCACTCTGCTCCCCCATCCTGGCCGCACACCAACTCCTTACCATCTCCACTCCCCCAACTACGGCCACGCCTTGGCTCAGGTCCTTGGCACCTCTTGCCAAATAGCCTCCGAGCCACCTGCCACAACGGCACCAGACTCAGAAAACATAAACATCATAAAAAGAAATGTCGACAGAGGTTGGACTGCTTGGCTGGGGCCCTGAGAGCAGTGGGTAGTCACCATTTACTCTAGAATCTGCCCCTGTGGAAGGGGCTTAGGACGTGGGGTCTGGCCATCTAGTGGACGATAGGTAAGGAAAGCAGTCAGCCCAGGACTTGGTGTGCACTGGGCCACCACAGCCAGGCATGGGGCACAAGGGGGGGGGCACAGGCCTACTCAAGAGCAGAAGGCTGCTAGGAAACAGTGCTTAGAACCTAGGGGCCAGTTTCCGTGGGTGGCCCTCCAGTCGGGGCTGACCTGTCGCCCCCTTCACCATCTTCCCACCCTCCCCACCCCCCACTAGGTGGGGTACACCAAAAGCAGTGTGATGCAGCTTTCTTCTGCCTGGCCCAGGGCCTGACACCAAGGGGGTTCAGGGACTGCCTGAAGCTGGCCAGGGAAGAACCCAGAGACACATTGTTTGGACTCTGGCCTCTAGAAGTTCATAGAAGGGCAAGCTCAAGGGAGGGCAAGGTAGTCAGGGAACACTTCCTTGAAAAGTGTGCCTATCCCTCAGCCTTAGCATAGCAACCGCAGAGCCTCACCCATAGTCTCCCGCCCTTACCCCCCATCAGACACCACCTTGCTGCTCATGAAAGCATGGGGAGGGGGAGGGGACACTGGAGAAGGCAGCCACTGGCCCAGGCCTGGCCAGGTTAGGAGCAGTGTGAGTACAAGCTAGCCATTAGCACTAACATCTTCAGGAGCCCCCCCAATTCCAAAAGAAAACACCTCCAACCTGCTCCTTCTGCCCAGTCCTCAGGGCCAGCAAAGGATGAGCACTGCATCAGAGACAGGGGCCACAGCAGCCCCAACCACCCAGGCTCTCAGGCGGGTCCTAAATACGAGGCCCTGCTCAGCAGAGGCTACCTACCGAAGCTAGCTGGCAGGGGCAACCACCAAGAGGGAGACCACTGCAAAAGCAGGCTCTCCAAGCAGGTAGGCACGCCCAACAGGTTCCCAGGGTTGCAGGCAGCAGAGGGGACACCCTCCCCACCACCTGGCTCTACCCTGAGCCAATCGTAGGTCGCTGTCAAGGACAAGTCTCCTCTCTTAGTTGGCATGAGTCAGAGGTCATCCTGCAAACCTTCAGGAGGAAGTGGGGCAGGGAGTGACTCTGCCACGTTCTATCTGTCCTAAAATGTGATGAACAGGACTCAGAGGAGGCAGGTAACTCTGCCACCTGGAAGCCCCAGCAGTTTACGGAATCTCCCAAGACTCCCTGGACCCAGTGGCCAACCC
Organism: Zalophus californianus; assembly: GCF_009762305.2. Taxonomy (NCBI): domain Eukaryota; kingdom Metazoa; phylum Chordata; class Mammalia; order Carnivora; family Otariidae; genus Zalophus; species Zalophus californianus. Next base: position 1,952,555 of record NC_045612.1, on the reverse strand, counting down.
AACAGGTCAGACACACCCCAAGCGGTCATAAAACAGGGCCTGCCTGGGGAGCAGCAGGCAAAGGGACAGAGAGAGCAAGTGTGAGCCTGGGCCTAGCCTGGGATGAGGGAGCCTTTAGGGGTTAGAATAAGCTAAAAGAAAATAACCTGAAGGCCTCCAGGACCAAAGACTGGGGTTCTCTATCAGAGCTAGCTGCCACTACCTTCCTGGTCACTCCAGTGATGGGAGAAAGAGGCGGCCTCCTGGTAGCCTCAGTTACACGCACGAACCATGGTCACATAATAACAACTTTTATTGTCCCCAAGAGAAACGCTACTCTGCCTGCTCCATCCACCCTCCTGCAGGACCAGAGACAAGGGGCCCTGGAGCCCCAAATAATACACAACACAAAAAAGGCTCAACCCAGTGGGAAGCATGAAGCAGGCAGAAACTGGGTCCCCTATGGCGCGCTGCGAGAGCGTGCGACTGCAAGCTGCGCCAGGGCACGAGAAGCAGTGGGGGGCAGGCCGAAGGACCCGGGAGGCCGGGCTGCAGGCAGCAGCGGGCACAGGCCGGGCGGCAGGCAGGGAGGGGCAGCCTCACTCCTCCTTCTTGTCCGTGGGGCCGTCCACCGCTGCCTGGAAGGGACAGAAACCACAAGGCAAGGGGTCGCCAGGGTGCACCCCTCCCCTTCAGCCCCTAGCCCCTCCACCCCAAAGGCCCAGCTGGCTGCCTTCTCTCCAAATGACAGGCACCAGGTGAGCAAGGGGAAGGTCGGCCAGTGCGGGAGGGGCCCCACTCTAACAAAGGCTGCGACCCTAATACCAGTCAGGGAGGTGCAGCTGGGCGCCTCGGTCACTCTGCTCTTCAAGCTGCAGGGACCCACCCCAACCGCCATCTCGGGCCCATGGCAGGCCCAGCATTCGAGTCCCTCCCCCAAGTCCCAGCTCAGGCCCTGCCCAGTTCTGCACATCTTTTAAGGGTCCTGTCCGTGAGCCCGCCCTACACTGAAACCACCACCAGTCCTCCTCTGGGGCCCGGGCTGCTCCTCTTCAGCCGCTGCGGTGGCAAATTTGGGCCACCAAGCGACAAGGCAAATTGTCAGAACTTAGGGGTGTTTACCGGGCCCTCAGGCTCAATTTCCAGGCCACCTGAGCTGCCAGATTCAGCCAATCTGAGGACTCAGACAGGTCTTGTGGGGGATGGGGTAGGTGGGTGGCCCCGGCCCTGCATCACCCCCACAGCCCATGTACAGAAGGCCAGCTGCCCGTCGCAGAGTCTCCCTGCAATGGACTTGGACTAGAGTCACAGGCCCTGCACCATAAACCAGGTGCACATGTAAGGGAAAAAGCTCTTCTCAAAGACACTGACGCCAGGCGTGAGGCTGGGCAGACCACAGCGCAGAGGGCCCACTGCACTGCTGAGGCCACTTTAGCAAGCGGCTGCCATCTGCCAAGCCACACCCCTCCTGCCTGAGAAAGGGTTCCAGCTGCTGGGCCCAGACTAGCACTGCTTGGCAGGCTCTTCTGTAGACCCAGAGTCAGCAGCAATGGAGAAAGAAAGGGGGAGCAGGAGAGAAAGCAGCCAGTCTGCCACTGGGGCCTCTTGAAGGCTCTGCTGAGGCAGGCTAGGCTGGGGATGGGCCTGCTCTGGGCCTGCTCAGGGTGCGAGGGTGCGAGGGTGCGAGGGTGCGGGGGTGCGGGGGTGCGGGGCTCTGATCCTCTCCAACAGAGCAGACCACCCATGCGGCTGACCTGTAACTTGGCGTGCTCCTCCAACAGGCGGTCGTACTCCTTGGTCAGGCCCTCAGACTGCTTCCGCATGGCCAGAGCCTCGTTTTCAGCTTTCTCTAGTTCTGGGGATGATGCAGATGAGGAGGAAAGGAAAACAGAAAGACAGGGTTAGGGAGAGAAAAACCCACCTGCTGGATACAAGTTCAGATACAAGTCTGAACATGTCCCCACTGAGGTTGTCTAGGAGAGCATTCCTCTCCAAAAAGCTCCCCTGCCGGCTACTGTGAGAGCCCCCAAAGTGGAGGAGGGCTGGCCAACACAACTGGGGGAAGCGGGAAAATACCAAGGACCCCCAGGCCCATTTGACGGAGGGACTCCAAGTGGCCCTAGGCACAGGTGACTCTAGGGAGGCTAAGGGCATGGGACAGCCTGAGAAGGCTGAGGTGAGAGCAGGAGGCAGGGAGCAGAATCCCATCCTCAAAGCTGAGAGCTCAAGTGGGTTGGGCGGGGCCTTCAGGAAGGGAGCAGATGAACTCACAGCAGGTTCTTCGGGAACACTGCAAGCAGCTCTGGTGTAGCTTCCCGCATTCTTTCTGTCCCTGCCCCAAAGGCCCTGGTGATGCCGGCACCTGTGGGGAGCAGCGCTCCCCAGGCCTGATGCTGGCCGAGATGCTCCAGAGTTAGTCTCGGAGCATCCAGGACTCCCTGGGCCCCCAGACGGACACCAGACCACTGAGCCGAGCAGAGGGCCGTTTGTTCTCACCCAGTTCCTGAGCCCAAGGGCGCATTTGTTATTAATACCTTGGCACAAGAGGGACAACCACCACTGCTGGAGCTTCCAGACTTTCAGGGGCTGGGGGACACCTGAGGACAATGCTCACTTTGCTTGTTGATGTCCAGCTCGTCCTTCAGCTTCTTCAGATCAGCCTTTAGGCTCCTGTTCTCTTCTTCCACCTTCTCCTCGGCATCCCTACCATCCAACTTGACCCCGCCAACAGCAGCTTCCTAGGCAGAACGCCAAGGGCATGGGTTACTTGGGAGGGAGGGAGGGAGGGAGGGAGGGAGGGAGGGAGGGAGGGAGGGAGACAGGCGATCCAGCTCTGTCTTCCCTGCAGAGTGTGATTCCTCAAGCGGCCCCAGGACCTGCCCCATGGGAAATGTCAGCACAGGCCAAACGCCCTGCCTCTCTTTCTCAGCAGCTCTGTGGGGTTTACCAGTCCAGCCAATGACTCAATCTACTCTCTTCTGGAGATTTCTACCAGTCACCCCTCATTGACAATGACCTCTGTTCCTCTCCCCAGGCTCCATAGCTCACTCTGGCCAGGAGCCCCAAACTCATCCCTGCCCATGCAACTCTATCCCGCCTACGAATGAATCCAAGTCCATCTATACCCATCTCCTTCGTAGCACAGCTCACAACGCACCTCCTCGCACAAGCCTTCTGAGACTGGCCACCTCCCGTCCCTGCCTTGTCCCCAGCTGATACAATCCTCAGGAGACCACAGGCCTTATCTTGCATTCTTCTATGCTAACCTGCCCATGGTTCACAGCACAGGGCCCAGCTCACAAGAGAGTCAGCTTTATCAGGCAAGAGTCTGGCCTGGGTGTAGCACATAGAGACAAGGTAGCAAAGAGGGTGCCCCTTTCCCTGTCAAGTCCCCCGGGCCCCTCCCCTACACACTCCCACCAAGAACCACCCCTTCACCTTCTACCCAATCCCTCAGCTTTGCCAACAGCCAGTGTCACACATTTCCCAGCCTGACAAGCCAACAGTGGCCCTGGGACCCATAGGGAATGTCACATGGCCGAGTCCAGCAGGCAGAACACACCTTCTTCAGCTGGTCATTCTCTTCCATGTACTTCTTGGCTGCCTCACTAGCACTCTCTGCCTGCTTTTTAAAGGCTTCGTTGGATGCCAGCAGCGTGGCCTGCTGGGAGATGAGAGTCACCAGGCGTCTCAGCAGGCTGCAATTGAAAAAAAAAAAGGGAGAACTGAGCAGAAGAAAGCAGGGAAAATGGCTGGCATGAATTTCTCTTGATTGCTCCTGGCCCAAGCTTGCCTCTAGCCTAGACCTGTCCTCTTGGGATTGCCAGGGCAGCCACGCAAGACGCCACCAGCCTGGGTCTGGCAACAGGTGGAGAAAAGGTGGAGCCTGAGAGCTGTCTTCTGCCACCAGAATGATTAATACTGCCCCAAAACAGCTGCCCAAAGCCCTGCGGCTGTCCTTCAGTCCCAAAGGTACAGGAAGCAACAGACTGACAGGACACCCCGACCAGGCCTAGCTGCAGCCGGAGGACCCCGAACCTAGCCCTTTCCAGCCGAGGACCTAGATGTTCCAGAGAAGCCACAGCACCATTCTCCTAGCTGTGAGGTCAGGCTTGCCCTGGTAAACAGGAGCAGCTAGCATCTGGGGGCACTTCCAACCTCTGGGCCAAATCCTCAGCCCAGCTGATCGGGGAGGCACGATCACTGCCCCATTTCAGAGAGGGGAAACTGGCTAAGGCAAGTGATAGAGGTCAAGAGCCAAAAATGGCCACGGCAAATCCCCACTGCAGTCTGTCTGACCCCAAGAGCCAAGCTTGCAACCACCACCCATTCTCAATTTGGAGAGGACCACTCCCAAGCCAAATGAGAGAAAGACAGAAATGACTCTTCTCTTCTCTCCCCAACCCCCTTCCTAAACACGGTCCATAGGCAGCCACAACAAGCTCTTCCGGCGCCAGGGGAGCAGAAAAGGAAGAACCAGGGCCCAGGCATACATCTCAGGTGCAGACCAGCCACGAGGGTCAAGCAGGCGGCAGCCGGGGGACACCTGCTGCTCCATTCCCCCAACAGCCAGCCCTGTCCTTGAAATGTTAGCTGACAGGAGAAGAGAGGAATGGACAAAGGCACAGCTCAAACAGTAAGAACTGTGGTGGGGGAGGAGGGAGGGCACTTTCCCCACACACCTGAGCCAGAGGCCCGGGCTGGCCACAGCTGTGAGGAAGGCACCTACAAGCACCGCTGGGGAACAGGGGAAGACTGCTTTGTGCAGAGTGTTTCCACAATAAAGTGCTTGCTCAGAGGAGACAAAGCGGCCTTGGATGCCTGCTCCCAGGCCGGCTTTCCCAGGGTCCTTGTGGAAACCAGCCGCTCACACAGCCTGAGGGCATGGGGTAAGTACGAAACAAGATGCGCTCCCCCCACCGGCACAGGCCCTGGCAGAGTCCCTGTGAGGCACAAGTCCTCGGGCCGGGGGTGGGGGGGAGGTGGGCACACAGGGGCCCTCAGATGCCCACCACACTTCCCGGTTTGCGGAGAGGCTCCAGGGGCCCCTGGCAGTATGGGGAAAGCCAGGCTGCTGGTTCCTGGCAGGAAGGGAGAGTTTCCAATGACATGTGCTCTCTAAAATTAGCAGCCAGACCTCGTGGCCCAGGGCTCAGGTTTCCCTGTCTCAGCCCCTGACTATACACCAGCCTGCCCCCCACTGGGCTGGAGCCCTGGAAGTGGAAGGAGCTCCCAAGAACCCCAGGAACCAGAGAGAAGCAACACACCTGACTTATGTCAGCAGGGCGGAAGTCACTGGAGGGACCCAGAAAGAAAGGCAAGTCTGACCAAGCCCCAACCTCCCAAACCTCCCTGCTATGAGTGCTCAAGTGCTTCGGCAGCTCTGAGCAGATCCTGGTGATGTGGAAGAGGCCCCTCCTCCCAGATGGTGACAGACTGGGGGGAGGGCACGTGTGCCACCTGCTGGATCTAGCAGGCAAAGATGGGGCAAGTAAGCCCAAGAGTGACACCCCCCACCCCGGCACAACAAGGCCAGGCAGGTGGCTGACATGAAGAGGACTCGGCTGTCCCCCCAAGCCCCCGCCCCGGTTATCCAGGGAGGCCATCCCCAGAGTGGCAGTGGTGACAGTAGCAATGCAGCAGGGGTCCAGCTCTCCTCAGTGCCCTCCCAGCCCATCCCCAGCTATGGAGAGCCAGGGCTACCACCATGAGCCCAGGCAAACACAGAGAAACCAGCACCAGAGCTGTGCAGGGAGCCTCCCGAAACCGCAGCCTGCTCCAGCCCGCCGGCCCGGGTTCACAGCCCATACTTAGGCTCTCTCCCTCAGTACAGGGCCGGAGCCACCAGGGCAGGCACCCTCCAGCACCCCCCACCCACTCCAGCCCCATGAGTCCATGTCCTCTGCCTTCCTGGTAGACCTGTTCCTCCCTGTCCTGGACAATTCTGGTAGTTCTTCCCTCCAGGAACCTTGTTCTCAAGGAGTTCTCCCTCCTGCTGGCCCAAGCCGCTCCTCTCGTCCTCCCTCCCTCCATTTGGCAACCTACACCAACCTAGAACCTGCCCTGGCCAAGTCACTAGCAGGACCACTGCCGGCCTAACCACCCGCTCCAAGGAGTGCCCTGGAATCCTTGGGGTGCTCGCTCAGCAGCACTTGGTGCAGCTGATAGGTTGCCCTCCTCGCATGATTCTCCCCTGCCCCTGACTCAAGCAACCCTCACGGCCCACCAATCTCATCATCAACAGGGCTCATCTCATACTAAAGGCTGGCCCCTGGGGGTCCCTAAGCCAAGTCCAGCTCAGCCTGTCTGTGGGCGGACCGTCCCTGCACCCCACTGTGCTGAAGGGCATTGCTGGTCTCCCTGCACTCTGCGTGCATGCCACCTTGCGCCCTTCTCCTGCCCAGCCCCCCCCACCCCCAGTCCTGTCCACGTCACTTCCACACACACCATCTTCCAGTCAGGTCATCCCCATTGCCAACGGGGATGGCCTCAGTACTTGTTTCCTAGCTGATTAACAGCTCCCACTAGTCTCCTCCCTACCCCTGACCATACGGCTTTGCAATCCACACTCCGAAAGCAAGCCAGAGTGATCTTTGTCCGAGACAATCTGATCATGTCACCCCTCTGCTTAAACCCTCTGATGCTAGTCCCTCCCTGGGCCTTCTCCCCTCACCAGCCATGGAGCACTCTGCTCCAGTAACACCAGACAGCTGGCCGTTCTTGGAACACACTGGGTTCTCGCTCGCTTGGTCTCCATGCCACTGCACTCTGGTCTGCGATAGCCTCTCCTCTTCTGATGACTCAGATCCAGTTCAATCACCACCTTCCCCAAAAACCGTTTCCTGACCCTCCCAGGTCCCCCCTTTCTTGGTTCTCCCACAGCACCTCCGCACGCCCCCATGTGGCTGGCTGCGCTGTGCTCACTCCGTGCTCCCCCTTAGCACCTCTTCAAGTTGTCATTTGTTCCCTGGGGCCCCGGCTCTCCCCGACTCCACTTTCCCTCAGCCCAGCCACACCGACGAGGACACAGGCAGAAGCAGGGTGACAGGAAGCAGCGGCAGAGAGGTGCAGGTAAGACCGTGCTGATGAGCAAGCCAGGCTTGTGACTGCAGTGGTAGCTAAAAGGCCGGTGTAAAAACACTCACAACCAAAGCTGGCAGCCCGGGGCCAAGCCAAGAGCAGCGAGCCCAGGAGCCGGCCTTCTGGAACTGCCCCTCACATAAGGGGCCCCGAGTTCTTGCACCTGCCCCCAAGATGTCTGCCTGGAGAACAGGCTGATGGACTGCCTTTTTTCTGTCTCCTGCCCCTTATCCTCTATCACACTCTGCTCTACTGCCCATGTACTATTATGCAGGTAACTGTTCTTAGCCACCCATTTCTGGACAACAGATGAGAACCCACGAGCCAAAAGGATGTCCCAAAGGTACCAGGCTGACAGAGGGGCCCGGGGTCCGGGGTCCGGGTCCCAGTGACAGAGGAAAAAGCCAACACACAAACCTTAAGAAGATCTAGATGTCTCCTTGGCAGACAAAAGTCATCCCCAAATACCTGAATTTGACTCGGCTTTCTTGTAAGATGTTCTTGGACACTGAGTGGAGCTCTCAATGCTTTTATAAAAGGTTGAGTAAACAAGAGAAGTAGAGAGAAACAGACTCGCGATGTGGACACTAAAGAAACAGCGCCAACCGTATCAGGTGGGGAAGACGGGGTTCCTGTGTGCTTTGCACCAATCCCATCTCCCTCCTGTGGGCAAGTAGGGGAGGCAGACACTGGCTTAACAGGACGTGGAGCAAAAGCAAGCGGAGGGTCCTCCCAAGTGCCAACTAGAATTTTCTTTGGTTCTGGCAACCCTCCCACCCCGACTCTGTTGCCGATCCTGCCCACTTAGCATTTCCCAGGCATCTCCTGGGTACCATGCCCTCCGGTGAGTTGGGTCACTGAGTCAGCAGGACCCCACCACAGGGACAAGCAGGCAGGCAACTCCCCTTTACCCCGCTGCCCCAGTGCAAGCGGGCACAGGCTGGTGTCACAGTGCCACCTGCTGACTCTGCAGGCTGACTGCGGCCCAGTGCCAGACAGAGCGCTGCAGGGCTGCTGGATTCTGGGTGAACCCAGCCCATCTGTCCAGGAAAAAACATGGAGGAGGAAGAAAAGGCCACCCTGACAAGGAACCGAAAGTCAGCTGATGCCCCAGGTAAGGCTTCAGGCAAAGTGGAATGATGATAACGGCAGAAGTAACCCCAGGAAACACACACCCTTAAAGAGTCTGGAATCATGAAAAGAAGGCAGTGGGGAAAACGGCAAAAAGAGTTTACTCAAGAAGATCCAGGGCAAGTCTTCCAAAAGGGCCGCTCTGAGAACATCTTCACACACATGGCTTGGCCTTCCTCTTAGCCCTCAAGTACAAAGGCTGTAGAAAATGGGGCGCTGGGGGACTAGGAGCAGGGTAAATGCCAAGGCCCGCAGCAACTCCAGCTAACAGCCCGGTGGTGCCCAGCCGCCCTGTGGCCGGTGGGACAGCCAAAGGGGAGTGGGGCGGAAGCAGATGGCCATCCATCCTCTAGCACTAAAGAGAGCCAGGGGACAGGAACATGCTGGGTTTCTCGGGCTTTGGCAGCTTGCCTTCTTGAAACCAGCTAAGAGATTTTGTACAATCCGGGGGACAGAGAGCAAAGGACTCAAATACGTGAGTGACCCACGTGGTGATCGGAGCAGTGGCGGGAACGGGAGAACAGGAGCTGTCAGCCCTGGGCGTGCCCAGCACGGTAGTAACTAGAGTCCAAAGGAAACAGGCAGTGCCTCCAGCAGGCAAGGTGCCATGCTCGGAGCCTGGGAAACATGCTTGCACCAGGGCATCCAATTAAAGGACAAGAGGTGGCTTCAGCTACACTGTCTGATGTGGAAGGCCACCGGCCACATGTGTCCTTTTCAGTTTAAATCAATTAAAACATTAAATGACAGGCCCAGTTCCTTGGTGACACCAGCACGCTCCTTCACAGCCTGAGCACTTCCAGCCTGCACACAGCTGGGACGGTGCCAGGCTGGAGGAGCCCCAGTGGTCCCATTCCATCTAGAACCCTGCTCCCCACTCCCCCACACTCTGCCTCAAAAAGGGGCCCTCCTGGAACGTCAGGCTTTCAGTGACCTTGGAGTCAGGAAGAAGGAATCTCTGCTTGCTTGGCACCCTGCCCCAAAGGAGGAGGTCACTCACCATCTGCTTCTGGAGCATGAAGAAGACAATTCTTCAGTCCAAATCAAATAGCTGAACAGACAATCCGTACTTTAAAAGTCGACGCTTGTTCTGATGCATGTCAGATGGTCCTTCCTGGACAACGTGTAGAGAAGCCCCCCAACCCTGCTTTCCTGCTGCCCCATCATCCCCAGAGCCCCTCGTGGCCCAGCACCCACAGGGCAGCGTGCGCCGCTACAACTGCGCTGAGCGGCCCTGGGGCAGGGCGGGGACAGGGCTTCTGCAAGAGACTTACCCAGTGCCTAGACCCGCAGTGCTCAGAAACTAACGACCACAGCCAATACAGCAACAGATGGAGCGACAGACCAAGTGGGACTGAAGGCCAAACCCACACCTGGCCTGTGATAGGGCCTCCACCCACATCACTCTATCTTCCAGCAGGCCTGAGCATCAGGATTTTAAAAAACCCTTAGTTACCTTATCTAGATACCAATTTAAACAAACTATAAAAACCCAAACCCAAAACCTACATGGTCATCAGGGAAATGTGAATAGCCTCAAGTTTACGTTACGAAGCTGTTACTGTAAAGTTCTTACACATGAGATGTTAGTGTTGCTTATGATTTTTTTACAAAGTCCCTGTCTTTTCAGAGATAAACCGAAATTTTATTTTGCCTGTAAACATGATACCTGGGATTTGCTTCAAAATAATCCACAGCCAGGGGCGCCTGGGTGGCTCAGTTAAGCATCTGACTCTTCGTTTCAGCTCATGAATGCAGGGTCCTGGGATCAGCTCGCGTTGGGCTCTGCTCAGCGTAGAGTCTGCCTGAGATTCTTTCTCCCGCCCTCTGCCCTCTGCACCCCACCCCCCACCCCACCCGGCTCAGGCACCCGCGTGCTCTCTCTTAAATGAATAAATAAATAAAATCTTAAAAAAAATAATGCACAGCCAGGGGACAGTGGAGGTGGGGAGATAAAATGGAAGTGGCCAGGAGACTCCCACTGCTGAAGCTGTCATGTTGGGGCCGGGGGGGGGGGGGGGGGAGGACCGTCCTTCTTTTCTGCCTCTATAAATGGTTATGTTGTCTGCGTCAACAAAGCTAGCAGCAGCCCCGGGTGATTCCAGTGCTTGGCCAATGCTGAGAGCCCCCAAGCACCATCTAACTGGGTGTCCTGAGGGTGCCCGTCTCCAACCCTGTGTTCCTGCCGCAAAGCCCACCCCACTCTACTCCGCGCCCCTCCTCAGGCCGGGCCTCGCAACACAAGACCCCTGAGGGCCAAAACTGGGCCTTCTCTTTGACTCCCTGCCTGAGCTTGGCACAGCTTACCACACAGTGGGGAAAATCCCAGAAAACTCTTATCACTACTCAGGGTGAAATTGAGAATGGCTACCATTTACTAAATACTCCCTATGCGCCCGAAATGATGCGGAGAACATCACCTGACTCACCTCAATCCCCACACCAAGAACACAAGAAAAGCACCCTCATCCTCACTCTACAGATCCAGGGAGAGGCTCAGAGAAGTTTAGTGACTTTCCCGAGGTTACCAAACTGCCAGTAACAGACCCAGGATCCAAACTCAGACCCAATTTCCAAATCCCACTATGGTCACACCAGCTTGCCTCTCAGGGCCACCATGGCTCATTATGGGAGGGAAGGGGGAAGCAGCCAGGGTCAAGGCACGGCAAGAGAGCCCAGGCTGGCCACTGGCCCCTGCCTGGCACACGTGCACCCCAGCAGGGACACAGGCATCAACCATCCGCAGAGCTAAACATCAGAAATAAGCAGCGCTCACCTAAAGGCAAAGCAGAGCCTGCCTTGCTTGCCTCAGTGGGTCTTGATGGATTTTACCCTGTGGGTTAAAAGGGACTCAATCACCTTCAAACAGACAACCCAGCCCCCAGGTCACTGGCCATGAAGGAAAGGAACTTGGCAGAGCGGCACGGGGGCAGGCCCATCTGACTACAGGAGCGGACTGCAGTGACACCATCCAGCCCGGAGGGATAGGCAGAAAAGCAGCCATCCCTGTGGATCAAATTCAGGTCATTAATACACACGGAGGAGTGGACCTTCCTGGGTCTGGATGGTGAGCACTATCTTGACCTTGACTGACATTTTAGCAAAAGCACAGAAGAACACTCGAAACAGCACGGGAGGAGCTGCCGTGTGGCCACACTCCCAGCCACTCCAGAGGGATGATGGCCAGCTGCCAGTCTCCGAGTGGGGACGCAGAAACCGAGGAAATGGGTGTGCAACAGTAAGTTACTGGCTGGGCCCGCAGCTGCCCAGATCTGCACTCGGCAGCAGCCTGTCCCAGGCCACCTGTCCCAGACCAGAGGCCCCCAGCGTGCACCTTCTGAAGGTTCAGACACCGTGTTTTTCTAACACCCCTGGGGTCCCTACTATAGGAGTTCAGGAGACCTGAAGAGCTGGGCTTCCAATCTACAACGCCTGGCACAGCAGTCTGACAAGCTCAACCTGGACGCAGGCCTGACACTCTCCCTATGTGCCTACAACCCCCTATTCAGTCCCCAAGGTTTAGGCAGCCCTCAGCGTGTGCCTGGAACCTTGGCACAGAGCGGATTGGCCTACAGGGAACAAGCCCAGGTTCCCATGCCGTACCTCACGGCTGCCCGGGCCTCAGAGGCCAGTCTGCTGGGCCGGCTAACAGCACGGCATGGGCCTCACAGGGCAGACTCAGGAGAGAAACCTCAGGGAAGCATGAAGAGGTGATTTAGCTGGGCCACCAGGGGAGGGGGAGGCGGGTTTCCAGGCAGAGGCCACAGAAATACTTGGGGAAGGGGACCCACATGGCCAGTTCATGACATGGGGAGACCAGAGCACAGACGGCAGAGGGCTGCAGGGAGGGATCACATCCCAAAGGACCTGGGTATCAAGCCTTTATGCCAATGGTGCTAGGAAAGCACTGGAAGCAGCGGCAGCGGGGTCCCCACCATGCTCCCGATGAGGGCCCCGCTAGGAACCAGTACTACCACCAGCCGCCCTTCTGAGCATCGCTCTCCTCTTCTGTGGTCCTCACGTCCACTAGCCCACTGTCTCCAGGTCTCTAGCCCAGTCTTGCCTCTCCTGGCACATTTCCTTTCCCCTCCAACTCAAGGGAAGCGGAGCTGCCGGCACCTCCCTCTCACCCATCTGTCAACCTTTCCATGAAGCAGCCTGCAGCCCGCCATCCTGCTGCCCAGCCCCTGTCCAGCGAGCTCTGCTGGCTCCCTTCCCTCCAGGGCATGCTCCTTCCAGCACTGCCACTCTGCAAGTGCCCCCAGCCTTCGAAACCCGGCGTTCCTGCTGGCCTCGCCCCTTCTCTCGTCAGCACCCCTCTGCCCTCTCGCCGCCGCCCGCCCCCCGCTACCACGCCCTGGTTCGGGCCACCAGCAGCTCTCCCTCCAGCAACCTCTGACTTGGTCTCCCTCCGTCGGGGCTCTCCTGCTGCACCCCCACCTCTGACCGTTGCCAAGCATGAAGACACAACTCTGACCAAGGGGCAGTGCCACTGGAACAAGTCAGCACTCTACCACCCGGAGGTCAGACACAGACTCAGGAACCAGCATTCAACGCTCCACCCCAGCTCTCACTCCCCCTGACCCAGCCACCCTGCGTGGCCTGCCCCTCTCCACACTCAGCCAGAACCTACTTTCGCTCAGGGACTGAGCCAGCACCTTCCAGTGCAATGTGTGCCAACAAGAGCGACCAAGGCAGATGCGTCAAACAGGATCGAGAGGCCCAAAGCACCTGGCCTAGCTGAGGTACACGCAAAATGGCAACTGGGGGAAGTTTTCCACTGTTCACGACCAGAAAAACAGGGAAGACGAGCTCAGTGTTCAAGAGTGGGCAACTGGCTAGACACACAGGAATGCTGGAGAGGCAGATCACTTGTCCTAGAATGATTGCTCACGATAAACTCGGTAGAAAGAAAATGCAAGTTCCCACATGGCAGCTACTGCTTGACCCTGTCTTTTGTTTGTTTAAGCAGGCCCCATGCCCAGCGTGTAGCCCAACGGGGGCTTTGAACTCATGACCCTGAGATCAAGATCTGAGCGGAGATCAAGAATCGGACGCTTAACCGACTGAGCCACCCAGGTGCCCCACCCCCCGACCCTGTTTCTGAGAAACGGGCAGACTCTGTAGGGAAAGAATCCAGGCATGGAGGTCTCATCGTTTTAAGTTTGACTTCTCGGCTCTGCCAAGAGGCAGCTCTGAGGACTGGGGAGAGGTTTTTGAGCTTCTCTGCACCCCCGTTTCTTCGCAAAACTATTGTAAAAATTATCTTGTGCCTAGTACACAGAACACCTAGCAAGCGGTAGCTGCTATTAGATGTCAAAACCTCTAGAAAGGCACACAGCCAAAGTACAGGTCAGCAGCAGTTACGGCAGCAGTAACGTTTCAAAGAACTTATTTTGTTATTAATTTCAAGCCTCATCTTCCTCCAAAGACTATGTGCTACCCGCTGACCATCTTCAGATGTATGGAAAGGGACAGAGTCATCCAAGAGATTAGAATCTTGAGACTCATGAAACCAAGGTTAATAAATGAGGACATGCAGGAAAGTAGATGCTGGCTTACAGATGGCACAGAGGCCTTCCTACCAAGAGCCAGGCAGTAACTACTCAGGGAACAGAACAGCCCACTATCCGGTCTACAGTCAAGAGGTAGGTTGAAAACCAACAACCCAGTACTGGCAGCTCACACCGACGCAAACGAGCTGGTAGTGAACAGGGGGGAGGAACCAGGCATGAGCCTGGGCACGGCCACTTGGAGCCCATGCGACTCGGGCCACTCCATCTCTTGGGCTGCCCTTCTCCATTCATAAGCCCGCCAGAACTACACAGGTTATTAAAGTTCTTACTGGCTTTGAACAGAACCAGAACCCAAACGAACCACACAAACCACTCGCACGCAGAGGTGAGGCCACAGGGCTGCAGTCTGAGAGAGAAGCCCTTAGCAGGCGAGAACACGTAGCGCAGGAGGGGAGGAGCCTACCCAAAGCCACACCCTGACCTGGTAGAGCCAGTCTCCTTCCAATTTTGAGTCCTTCTTCAGACACTGCCAGCCCCCCTAAGTGTGATTCTGTGCAGCGTGGCACTGCAGGCACCCCTCTGCTATCACCCCAACATGGGGCAGGGAGGGCTACTCATGTGCACATCTCCGCCAACTACTCTGTCCTTTCTGCGGCAATAACCCAGCACTGTCTCCTGTTGAGTAATGCTCACGTGTCCGTCGAGCTAAGTAAGACTGTGAGTGGGACCCCACAAAACAACTGTCACAATACAACCGAACCTGACCCAGCAGAGACAAAGAGACAGCTCTTGCTCGTTCCTTTACAGGTTTGCACACAGCTAACAGGAATCACTGGTTCAGGGGCACCTGGCTGGCTCGGTCGGTAGAGCACGTGACTCTTGATCTTGGGGTTGTGAGTTTGAGGTCCACGCTGGGTGTACAGACAACTTAAAAATAAAATATTTTTAAAAAGCTCAGAGTCCCATCAGCGAAGACATGTAGAACAAAACAAGAGAGAAGCCCTCCGCGCAGAGCAGGGAGTATGCGGCTAACAGGTGAGAGAAGACATCCTTCAAAGAGAGAAAGCGCTTCAGACGTTACAGGGCGCACACAGCCCGGTTTATGAACCAAGCAGGTAAATGAGGAGAGCGAGACAGTGCTCCCCCTATCTGAGATGCACCTGACGGGATCCAGACCTAGCTCGGGGAATCCTGTCCCAGGGAGTGAAAGCCCACGCCACGGCCCGAACTACCACCCGCTGTTGGCCTCCAGGAAGGCCCGCGCTGCACACGCGCCGCAGCAGCGCTGTCCACGTTCGAACGTGCAACGGGGCTCACCCGGAGCTTGCTCTCCAGGGGGCCAGGGGCTGGTCTGAGGAGCTGCATTTCCAGCAAACCTCCAGTTCCTACCGAGGCGACTGGGCCACAGGCCATCACAGCAGCGAGGCGCCAAGGGAGCAGGACACCACTGATCCATTTCCAATGACTAAAAAGAGTTAAGAGGCAAAAAGGAACAGAATGCCCGGGAGGACTGATGTGGGAAAGTGGGTTTTAATAGTAAAAATTTCAAACCAGCTCACATATCTGAGAACAGGGAACTAGTTACACACACTGGTCCCCTCACATGACAGACTACATGACCATTAAAAACAAGAGAAGTCTGCATGAGTCATGGAAAAATCACCAAGACATATCATTCAGTGAAAAGGGCAAGTCAAAGCAGAGCAAAAAAACCCACGGCACTTGTGCAAGAAAATTTACACGTTACATAAAACGTGACTTTAAGCGTTCGGAAACATCCCATTATTACCCATCTCTGGGGATGAGACAAGGTGCTCACCCTTGTGCCTGACATTCCTGTATTATTTGAAGTTTAGGGGTCTCTATTTTACAATGAGCAGGAATAACTTTATAATCAAAGCAACAAAGATTACAGTTTTGTTTTTATTTAAAGTTATTTCCTGCAAGCCACGTACAGGTTGTGTGGACATCAAGTCTGGACAAGAACTTTCCATAGCTAACGTTGTGCAAAAAGAGAAGTTGCTCAAGGACTACAGCCGCCATATAGGATCTGAGTCCTAGACTAGGGAGGAGTATGTATTTCTAGAAAATTCCAGAAATGATTCAACTGATCATTTGTGAGCAACTGGTGAATCCACACTGACCCCTGGGGTCACTGTTTCCTTTTCTAAGAAGTTGCACGAGACCAACCTCACAAGGTTTTGGATAGGCTACTGGACAGGGACACGGGAGAGCGCAGCAAAGCATCTTCTAGCCACAAGGGAGAGGCAGGAGGTCTGTGGCTGCTGCAACAAGCAGGCCCGAGCAGCTACTCCAGCCACCTGTCCTGTCTCACTTATGGTGTTTCACGACGCAGAGCCCACTGCAGGCTTCCGTCTTCCTGACGCTGCTTTCCTTACAGCTATGTGCTCTCCTGCAGCAGTCCTTACTTTTCTTTCTGTCCTTCCTATCTTTCAGATAAAACATAAGTTTGCCAGGGAGTCCCCTCCCACCCCACCCCCCGAGCCTCTATGGGCCCTTTTTTTTTTTTTTAAGATTTATTTGCGAGAAAGAGCACACACACACGCAGGGGTAGGGCAGAGGGGGAGAGGGAACCTGAAGCAGATTCTGCACTGAGCACGGAGCCCGATGATCCCACAACCCTGAGATCACGACCTGAGCCGAAACCAAGGGTCAGACACCCAACCGACTGCGCCACCCAGGTGCCCCTCTGTCGGCTCTTTAGACATAGCGAACTCTTCCTCCTCCCTTGGACTCACCTGCAGTTAGACGCAATCCTCTGGACCTGCCTCCCTTTCAGGCTCAGAGCACAAAATCACGCTTCATTTTGGAGCTTCCCGAAACCCTCCAACTCCACGGTACCTGTCCTCCCAGCCTCCTCATTGCCTGACTCTCCAGTTTGAAGACAGCATGCTCACAGACCCCTTCAATGATCCAACAGACCACCTGGAAAAGCTCTGCCCTTCCCAGGTCCGACCCTGCCACACTCCAACATGGACTGAGAGTAGTCAAGGTCACCTGAACAACTGATTTTTCCTTTGAAAACCTGAAACCCAGGCAGGCAGCCATTCTAATGCCTAATGAAGAAGGACGCCCCAGTGACCAGAGGCATAAGAGCCCAGCTAGAGAATTCACATGCTACCCTGCCAACCCCTGGAAGCCCTTGGCCTGAGTATAATGTTTACTCCCAGCCAATCAGCTGCCATTCAATGGCAGCCAGGCCCCTCTGATGAGCAACCCTGTGAGCAGAAGGCAGCAAAGCGGCCTCCGGACTCAAACAGGTGCTTTATATCACTTTAGTCTTACCCAACTAGCTACCCCCTTGGCGCTGATTGAGGCACTCAGTCTTACCAAAAAACCCACCAGAAACAGGCTACTCCTGCAACAGGTCTACACTGGGGACAGACATGCTCTCAGCCCCTTTGTGCCACTTCTGCCCACTCTTCTCAGGTCAGGTCCCCATGCCCAAAAGGCCCCTATTTAACTGGTCCCTTTAAGCCGGCCTCCAAAGATCCTCTCCCAGAGGGCAACGCCTCATCATTCACTTCAACCTCCTTACAGAGAGCAAGCTGGGCATGTGTTTGCCTAAAAGAGCAGGTGGCAAGTTACGGCAAAGCCAGAACACAAGTCTTCTGACATTCCGATCGGACCTCTCCCACTCACCACACTGCCTCTGGAGGTCAGAAGGAAAATCAGAGGCCTCTGGGGAAATCAGGGCCTCCAGTTCAAGGCCACAGACGGAATAGGTCAAAGTCACAGGCAAGCCCAGGGGTCCCTTCCCTCACTCACAAGGACAGCAGCAAAGAAAAGCCGGCAATATAGAGATTCCGCTGGGCACGGAAAAGCTTCATGTGGAAGTGCTCCACGGCCCCGGGGTTATTCTGCAGGTTCACCTTCTCCGTCACGTCGTCATACTTCCGGATCTCACGTACAGCATCTGCAGCAGAAGACACACAAGGGCATTAGCTCCTGCTCAGGCCAAGACTGGGCTATCAAGAGGAGACAGGCGGCATAAGTCAAGGTGACCTCACTTCCCCCAGATCTGTCACCCCAGGTATCTCCCCTTTGTACTACACACACCTTGGGGAGGACACCTTGTCAGGAGCTCTGCCCTGAGACCCACTCTCCTCTGGCTTTTTTCATGGTACTCCCTGGCCCCATTCTACCCAGACCACAAACTTGCTCTGTATCAAGATGCTAACCAAGTCTGAGGTGTTGCTGGCAACATCCATGGAGCCCCCAGTGTCTGGTTCTGTGTACCTCAAGTCAGGCTGGCTATCAGCTACCCCACCAATAACCCAGGGTCGGCCTGTTCACGTAAATCCCCACGGAGGAGGAATGAGCAGCCTAGGAGTCAAGACACCGAGGCTGCCTGCTGAAGACAGGCTTTTCCATTTCCAAGCTTCATAATGGGTTTTATTATTTTAAACTGCCTTATTCTAAGAACAAGTATCATTAAAATGTCCATACTACCCAAAGCAATCTACAGATTTAATGTCATCCCTATCAAAATGCCAACAGCAGTTTTCAGAGTTAGAACAAACAATCCTAAAATCTATATGAAACCACAAAAGACCCCGAATAGTCACAGCAATCTTGAAAAACAAAACAGGGGGGATCACAATTAGATTTCAAATTATATTACAAAACAGTAATAATTAAAATGGTATAGTACCAGCATAAAAACAGACACAGAGATCAATGGAAGAGAACAGAAAAACCCAGAAACAAACCCACAATTATATGGCCAAATAATCTTTGACAAAGCAGAAAAGAATATCCAATGGGAAAAAGTCTCTTCAACAAACGATGTTGGGAAAACTGGATAGCCACATGCAGAAGAATGAAACTGGACCCCTTTCTTTTACCATACACAAAAATAAACTCAAAATTGGGGCGCCTGGGTGGCTCGGTCGTTAAGCGTCTGCCTTCGGCTCAGGTCATCATCCCAGTGTCCTAGGATCGAGCCCGGTATCGGGCTCCCTGCTCCGTGGGAAGCCCGCTTCTCCCTCTCCCACTCCCCCTGCTTGTGTTCCCTCTCTCGCTGTGTCTCTCTCTGTCAAATAAATAAATAAAATCTTAAAAAAAAAAAAAAAAACCCTTGAAGAGAGCACAGGCAGTAATTTCTCTGACATCGGCTGTAGCAGCATTTTTCTAGAACGTGTCCTGAGGCAAGGACAACAAACTATTGGGAGTACATCAAAATACAAAGCTTCTGCAGTGAGGGAAGCAATCAACAAAACTAAAAGGCAACCTACAGAACAGGGAAAAGATTAAAAAAAAAAATCAAAAGACGATACAAAAAAATAGTCTTACTCTGATTACAAAACAAGTGCACGCTCATCAAAAATCCAAATATACCAGAAATGTGCCAAGAGAAAATATCCCATGACATAAGCACCTCCAGTAAGCACGGGACATGTGGTCGTCTTACCCAAGGCAGTCACTTTGAGCCACATTACTCCACTTCCTCTGTAATAACACGTCCTAAGCTGAAATTACCCTAATTACAGGTTTATTATCCATCTCCCCTGAATTAGACTACGTACCACAAGAGCAGAAATCTTTTCTGCCACATCCAGGACCTAGCACAGCTCTGGGTGTATACGGGGCATGCAAATAACTGAATCGTGAGAAGTCTCTGCTCCGGAGAGGTGCCGCTAGCGATACAGCACTCTAGCTTACAAATATAGTGCCATCTATTTGTCTATGTCGTAGAAATGGAACCATCTACTGCTTTCCGCCCCCGCCCCTTACCCGAGACATCTTTTTAAGTCAGTACATAGAGATCTATCTAGAAAGGTCTCTTAAGAGACCCCCATGGGAGAGAAGCAAGGTACCACTACATGGATGTTCTTGGTTTTTAGTTTGTGACTGCTTGGTTTTTAAGCTGACCTCACATTATAAAAAAATCTGCCTCCCTTTACTGGCGTCCTGGTATTAGTCTGTATCACGAAGCAAGCATTCTCCACCATTTGCAGAAATCTAAACCAGGCCAACAACATGCCTATTTGTTAATGAACTAAGTGTTCCTGTCTCCCAATCCCCAAGATTCCTTTATTGATAACCTAATCCTCAGTGGAATGGTATTATGAGGTGGGGCCTCTGGGAGGGGTAGGTCATGAAAGCAGGGCCCTCATGAATGGGGTTAGTGCCCTTATAAAAGAGACCCCACAGAGCTCTCTCATCCCTTTCACCATGTGAGGACAAAGCGAGAAGGCTCTATGAAATGGGGAACAGGGCCCTCACCAAACACCAAATCTGCCAGCACCCTGATCTTGGACTTCCAGCCTCCAGAAATGTGAAAAATAAATGTCTGTTGTTAAGCAACACGGTCTATGATATTTTCGTTACAGCAGCCCAATATAAGACCTAAAATTTAAAATGTTCATACCCTTGGACTCATCAATTCCACCTCTACGGATTTATCCTACATAAACATTTGCATAAATGCACAATGATACCAGTATGCCTATAAAGAAAGAACTGAATTACAGCAA
This sequence comes from Zalophus californianus, assembly GCF_009762305.2. NCBI lineage: Eukaryota > Metazoa > Chordata > Mammalia > Carnivora > Otariidae > Zalophus > Zalophus californianus. The sequence continues at coordinate 1,932,349 of NC_045612.1, read as the reverse complement.
AACCATACGTTATGATACTACACGTTAATTTTTTTTAAAGATTTTATTTGAGAGAGAGAACGCGCACGCGCGCATGCACACGCACACGCACACGAGCAGGGAGAGGGGCAGAAGGACAGGGAGATGCAGACTCCCCGCTGAGCTCGGAGCCCAATGAGGGGCTCAAACCCAGGACCCTGAGATCACGACCTGAGCCGAAGGAGCCAGCCAGGTACCCCAGGATACCAGACAATGTTTAAAAAGGATGAGATTGCCGTAAATGGAAAACAGTGTGTACTATGGTCTGAATCCAATCCCAAACAGTCCGTAGCATTTTAGTAAATATGTCCACACAGAAAAGTGCCCCTGGACATGTACAACAAAGTACTAACGATGGTTTTTCTGTGAGACATGGGATTATGGGGGGACTTTAACTTTCCGGGTTAAATTTCTGAATTTTTAAGAACGTGTTATTTTTGTGATTTAAAACAAAACAAAACATGTTTGAAGTGTCTGCACCACTGGGTGGTGCAGTTATAGTTAAGCATCCAACTCTTAGTTTCAGCTCAGGTCATGATCTCAGCGTTGTAAGACTGAGCCCCACATCAGGCTCCATGCTCAGTGCAGTCTGCTTAAGACTCTCTCTTCCTCTCCCTCTCCCCTCCCCCCTCCACCAAGCTCAAGTGCTCGCTCTCACTAAAATGAACAAATCTTTAAAAAAATAAAAAAATTAAATAAAATAAAAACACGTTTTTCTCTACCCTCCCATCTACATCCAGGAACCCTGCCACCCTAAGGACCACCTTGGCCGATGGCAGGAAGCACACTGGGATGGGGGTGTTAGGCCACACTAGCCCAAGTCACACAACACAGTGCTGCCCTCCGTATCTCAGGCCTCTGGACCAGGACCTGGACCCTGGATGCTCATCAAGCCCACTCCCCCACCACCCCCTCAGACCTGCCCCAGACTCCTCCCAGTGAAGGCTAGGGGCCAGCCAGGGCTGCAGCTCTAGCTAGTTATGCCTATCACCTTTCACCAGGATTTCCTGCTAGCTAACATTTATATTTGTAGAAGTCTCGACAGACCTCTCTAGGTTACACTTCTTACTGTTAAGGGTAGGAAGCAGCCAGTCATCAAAGCCGGTATCTCTCTCTAACTTCCAAGCACTTCCCTGACCTCAAAAAAGAAGAATGGCACCTCTGTCAACTCCTAGGTTCTGCAGAGGACCTCCCTGGCCCATCGGCTGTGCTAGGAAATGGGGAATTCACGGAGCCTATACAGAGGGGCAAGGCCCTGAGGCAGCACCCGGGCACAGCCCCTCCCCATCCCAATTCTTGCCCCTACCCTACATCCAAAACTCTGAAGTCTGTTTTTTTTAATGCCCAAAGGATGACACACATATTCCCTAGCCCCTCCAGGCTTAGAGACCACTCAGGGAAGGAACCCTGATTGGAAAGAGCTACTTCTTGGGGCCTTGCCAAGTATTTCAAGAACAGCACAGTATGCGTATGTGGGCAGCTGGTACCCACCCTACACAGTTGGGAAAGGGTAGGCTGCACCTGGCCTGTTCAGAGGAAGTCTTGCCTGAACACAGCCCATCAGGAGCTAAGACATTAAGAAGGAAAAATGCCTAATGCTGCAGCCAGTGGATGGTGCCTTGCACATTCCCCCCAAACTATGGCCCCCTACCCCCCCCAACTGCCACATTTCTGCTGGAGACTCAGGGAGAGAGGAGGGCTCTGAGCCTAAGCGGGCATCAACACCTCGGAGACAGGACCACTGTCTACAGCAGAATCCAGCCAATAGTTGAGAATCTACGCCGAGGGACATACTGACCACTTAGGACAGCACACATTTCACAGCCAGATTAAAGTTATATTGATTCCTCTGGTCTCCAATCATACCACCACATCACAAAATGCTTGCCTTCCACCTTAGTACCCTAACGCCCCAGGCCCCATCCCAGAGCATGCCCTGGGACCAGCTTATCTTCCAAGCCTGGCTGGTGTGCACCTCAACATGGTGTTTATAGAAGGACCTAGCTGTGTTTATATCACAGCTAGAAGGACCCAGAAAGACCTGAAGCCTGACCCAGATCCAGAGAGCTCTAGGATACACTACCAGACCTCCCGGTGGCCGCCCCCCAGCTTCCTACCCAGCCCCGCTCCCTAACCATTTGGTCGTTCAGTCCCTTATTCACAGAATGTCTACGTGACTGAACTGCAGTGCTGCTTAAACCAAGATCAACATGGACCAATCAGCTTCTCTTGGTTTCAGTTCTGGAATGACGTGAGGAGCCAGCCCAGGAAAGTGAAGTGGTCATCACAGGGTGCATAAAGGCTGCTGCTGGTCAAAGTAAAGGCCCAGGCCAGCAGTCAGCAGCACTCTGTTCAGGGATGAGGGAGCATCTTCCCAAGAAGACAGAGACACTGAAGGGGTCTGTCTCTGGGAAGCCCAACCTGTAGGCTACATGTGGAACGTGGCACAGGGCTTTGCAGCAGAGGCCATGCCATGGCAAAGGGTCTGGGGCGCGTAGCTGCCCTCAGCCATGGTTCACTCACCAATAACCAGCAGCACAAGGATGACAATGAGGACTACAAAGAAGGTGTTGCCATAAGTCACTACCAACTCCACCAGGCGGGACTTGAAAATCTTCTGCCATCTGTGAAGAAGACAAAAGGGCTGAAGAAATAAACAAACATCCACTTGGGCCCCAGGGCCCCGAGAACAGAAAGCCACTCTTGCACCGTTTTCCAATGGCTGAATATTCTGAACAGAACTCAGCCTCGACTGCCTGCAGTTCTCCAATTTATGACATCTATTCAAGAGTGCGGGGGGGCGGGGGGGAATGCTTGTCCACGTGCAGAAATTTCTTAAAAAAAAAAAAGCCACACTCTTAAAAACACTAAGAGTCTCTGCGGAGGGAAACAAAAACGTCCTTTTTTATTATTATTCAAGGGTAATTAACACATAGCATACTACTAGTTTCAGGGGCAGGGAAATGGAAAACTTTTCATTGCATTCCTCTACATAATGTTCAAAATGCTTGCCACGTACACGTTATTTCTTCAAACGGTTTCTCCACATGACCCAGGTGGGTTCATCTAGACCCCCACCACCCTGGATTATTACGAAGCAGACCCAAAACTTCCCTTCATTTCCTTCCATAAATACTTCAGGATGTAACTCTATCAATAAAGAGCCTTTATGCAATCACAATGCTATCACGAGACCTCAAGAAAATGAACAAGAATCCCTCATTATCAGAGCCAGAGTCCCAAAGTCCAATTGTTGCAATTTTTTTTAACACTTGGTTTGTTTGAATCTGAACTGACAAGGTTCTGACTGTGTATTTAGTTGATAAGTAGCTTCAATCTCTCCTCACCCTCTTCTGTCTTCTTTCCCAATCCACTTTTTGCAGAAACCAGGTTGTCGGTCTTACAAAGCTGTCCAGATTGCAGCTCCAAAAGGGCCTCTGTCTCTACATTTCCTCTGAACTGTATGAAGTGTGAAGAGACTCAGATCTGGCTTTTGGCAAGAGCACTTCTTAGACAATATCATATACTTCCTATTTTATTATATCAGAGATCTCTGTTTTTGTCTAAAAAGTTTTTTAAAATATGTATGAAGATTTAGCCTTATTTATAATTTTCTGATTAAAATCAGAATATGTTCATATATTATGTGTAATTAAAAATTAATTTCCAATTAACTTTGAACAGATCTTCTGTTCATTAAAAGGACTATGGCTTCACCTCTCACAGGCTGAGTAATGCTCATGAGGCTCCTATGCAATGCCGGTGGGACTGGTTGGGAGGACAGACGTCACCAAGTCAGCTACAACATAACCCCATGGTGCAAGTCTTCCAGATGCCATACTGCCATCCCCTGAACCCTAGGCACCCAAGGGAAGGCGGAGGGCAGCATTCCCAGAAACATAACTAGAGATAGGTCTTCTCCCTCTTGCAGCATGGTGAAGGCCAGAAGGCAGTGTGCACAGGAAAGGAATTCAAAAAGATGTGACAAAGCAAAACTGTGTGGAAGGTTGGCAATAATAAACACAACCCCTGCCACCTCAACCCCAGACAGGTTCTACCTGTTTCCATCTGGCCCCAGTTCCAGGGTCTTACCAACCCGGCATGGAGAAGCTATGGGGCTCAGCAACAATCACCCTTTTGCTTGCCTGCTTGCTCCACAGGCCATACCTTTTGGGAGAAATGAAGGGAATGCAGAGAAGCAGCACAGCAAAAACCTCTGCATAGAGGAAGGTGGCGACTGCAGTCCACTGCAGACTCATCGTGTTGCTAGACGGTTTCCAACAGTGAGATGTGCGCTTGTTTCCTGACAGGACACAAAAGGGACAGAAGCTGTTGTGAGAGCTGGGCAGCCACCCTTTACCCTCTACCGCAGCACTCTACTCCAGTCTTTTTAAGCCACTGGCTGAAACCCGGCTCAACTCGGCAGGGATACTTGGCCAACAGTGCTCAAAGGCCTGACAAACTCCCGTTTGCCAGGACGCAGTTACTTGCTGCCTTCCGGTATGTGCCTTAAGAGCCACCTTTCTGGCGAATTCCTTTCCCGACTGGGTTCGGCAAACTCCTTATGCCTGCTTCACTGGGAAAGTGTTAATAAAGATTATATAGACGGGAGAAAATTCTCGACATCCATCAGGCTCACTCCCTTCCCAGTCAGCCCCTGGGCGGCAGTGTTTCAGCAAACGCACTTTCTCCGAGAGCGGTGACGCCCCCACACCCCCCTTCCAAGGAAACCAGGAGGCCCTTCCCTCACGAGCCTTTCCAACCGAGCCGAGAGAAATCCTGCAGCCTCCCTCCGGGGCGAGAGCAGGGGCTAAAAAAAACCTTCCGACGCCGCCGCGTCTGCCTCGAATGCGGTGGGAGAACTCGGGAGTACCTCCGAAAGCCCACCAGAGCGACTCCCTCCGGGCGGGAGTCGGGGCCAAGAGCAAATGCGGGTCTCGAGTAAGCACCTCACGGCCTCATCCAGGGAAAGTTCTAGAAAAAACGGTCTTTTCGGAAGCCGGAGGAGCCCCTCCCGACAGCCCTGGTCGCCCACAGCCGCCCAGCCGGCTCGAGTCCCCCGCGCTCCACCCGCGCGGCCCCTCGACTTGGCCCTAAGGCCGCCACGCCTTCCCCCAGCCCCACCCTGGGCGCCCCTCTCGAGGGGCTTCGGCACCGCCCCTCGCCCCCGCGGCCGGCCCTCACGTCCCCGGAGCCCAACTCCAGCCACCGCCCCGACTTCCCTCCGCCCAGCCCTACCCCCGTACTCCCGGCTCGGCCCTCGGCCCCGGGCCCTCTCCACACTAACCGCCGCTGCCCCCCGTCGAAAGCCCGGACGACCTGGGTGGCCCCCAGAGCCCAGCTGGAGGCGCAAGCACGCTCACCGACCTTCCCACAGCCAACGCACACGCCCCGCTGCCACCGCCACCAAACGCTCCCACCGCAGCCCTGACCCCGCCCCTTCCCCCCCACGGCCGGAAACCGGAAGCACCCGCCACGCCACGCCCCCCCCCGCTCCCAGCCGCGCCCAGGCCCCGGCGACTCCGCCCACGGCCGTTTTTCGCCCCGCCCCCGAGCCGAGGCTCCAAAGCCCAGGACTGGAGGAGAAGAGGCGCCTCGGGCGCGCCGATATGAGAGGCGGGGCCTTGGCGGGAAAGCCAGGGCCCGCTTCTCTGGCCCGCGCGGTCCTCCCACGTCTCAGTGGTTCGGGGAAGGGGCGGGGCCCAGCCGTGGGGCGAGAACGGGGTGGGGCTCGCCGCGCCCGGGCTCCGCCTCCCGCCCCTCCTCCGCCTCCTCCCTTTCCCCCCGGACTCGCCCCTTGGGAGGGGTGGGTGGTGGAGTCACTGTCGGCTTCAGCCAGGCTGCGGAGCGGACGGACGCGCCTGGTGCCCCGGGGAGGGGCGCCACCAGGAGAGGAGGAGGAGGAGGAGGTGGAGAGGAAGAGACGCCCTCTCTGCTGACATCCCCCCCTCCCCCCCCAGGCTCTGACCCCAGGGGCTAGGGGCCTGACAAGTTTCTCCACCTTGGCTGCCTGAAGAGGCCGCTACCCTGGAGGGCCCTGAGCCCACCGCACCGGGGGCCCCAGCACCGCCCCGGTGGCCTAACGCGACAGTCTCAGGGACCACTGCAAGGTTTCCAGTTGCCTAGACAAGGAGCCGGGGGTCAGAGCAACAACCCTTCCAGCCACCTGCCTCGACTTCTGCCTCAGGCACCAGTCCCAGACCTGTGCATCCAACCCAGGTGACATGCCGGTACTCTCCACCCCTCGGTCCTCGCGGGTGACCACGCTGAAGCGCACAGCTCTGGTCCTGGCCCTCACGGCCTATGGAGCCCACAAAATCTACCCTTTGGTGCGGCAATACCTGGCTGCAACCAGGGGCCCTCAGGTACCAGCAGGGGAGACCCCGCAGGAGGTCTCTGGGGCCACAGCGGCCAAGGCCGGCGTGAACCGGGTGTTCTTGCAGCGGCTCTTGGGGCTCCTGCGGCTGCTCTTCCCCAGGACTCTGTGCCGGGAAACGGGGCTGCTGGCACTGCACTCGGCGTCCCTGGTGAGCCGGACTTTCCTGTCAGTGTATGTGGCCCGCCTGGACGGCCGGCTGGCCCGCTGCATCGTGCGCAAGGACCCACAGGCCTTCGGCTGGCAGCTCCTGCAGTGGCTCCTCATCGCTCTCCCTGCCACCTTCATCAACAGCGCCATCCGGTACCTAGAGGGCCAACTGGCCCTGTCTTTCCGCAGCCGTCTAGTGGCCCACGCCTACAGGCTTTACTTCTCCCAGCAGACCTACTACAGAGTCAGCAACATGGACGGGCGGCTTCGCAACCCTGACCAGTCCCTGACGGAGGACGTGGTGGCCTTTGCAGCCTCTGTGGCCCACCTCTACTCCAACCTCACCAAGCCGCTCCTGGATGTTGCTGTGACCGCCTACACCCTGCTCCGAGCAGCCCGTTCCCGGGGGGCCGGCACAGCCTGGCCCTCGGCCATTGCTGGTCTCGTTGTGTTCCTCACAGCCAACGTGCTGCGAGCCTTCTCACCCAAGTTTGGCGAGCTGGTGGCAGAGGAGGCACGGAGGAAGGGAGAGCTGCGCTACATGCACTCTCGAGTGGTGGCCAACTCAGAGGAGATCGCCTTCTATGGGGGCCACGAGGTGGGGTAGGGCGGGGTACTGGGCACAGAAGAAAGCTTGTGGCTGGGAGGCCAGGGGGCAGGGCAGCCATGGACAGCGTGGAAAGCCCAGGTCTGGCTGGGGCTAATGCCAGAGGTGTGGGGAGGTCACAGAAGACGAAGACTGGGGATGGCAGGGCCTGGGGCAGCCCAGGCTTAGGCTCAGAAAGGGAGAAGCAGGAAGGCTGGGTGGGGACTGCCCTGGGCCAGCTGCCGGCTTGCTCCAGGCCACTTCTGCTTCCTCTCCTCCTCCATGTGGTTGGCCTGGCCCTGGAGTTGTGGATCCTAGCGGTTTCAGATGCTGGAGCTCCCTGCTTCCTCCACTCCTACAGCCAGCCAGGAGGAGGCTCCTGCCATCTGGGAGCAGGGGACAGTGGGATGCGCGGCCTCCTGCTGCCTGGCCCCTCGTGCCCCCCTTCCCCCCGCCCCGGGCCCTTTGAAGGCCAGCATCTGGCCAAGCTGGTGGGCCAGGCAGGCTGGCATTATGGGCATGACTCAGCCCAAGCGGGGGTTAACGAGCAGCACCCAGCGCCGCGGCCGCAGCGGTGGCAGCTCTAGGTACTCGGGGTCAAAGCCTCCCCCACCTGAGCCCGCAGGCCGGCCCGGCTACCTGCTCGGCTGCCTCCCCAGGCCCCGGGCCAGGGCTGCCTGACCCAGGCCGCCACCGCGGCGGGACGCACTTCCTGCCCGCCCAGCAGCCACCCTGCCCCCCACCCCCCCACCCCCCACCCCCCCCCCCACCCCCCCCGCGTGGCCGCCCTTCCGCCTGGGTCGCAGGCGCGCAGCTCCCCAGCAGGCCAGGCCTGCCGGGAGCCTGGCGCTGGGAAAGGTTACTCCGGGCCACTGCTCCCTTTATCTCGCCTCAGCTCCTCCTCTTCCTTGTGCCTGGGGCTGCAGCTGCCTCGGGCCCTGCTCTCTGCTTTCCGAGGGCTTCTCAAGGGAGGGGCACGGTGGCGCCCGCCTCCTGAAGGCCTGTGTGTCCTGTCTTTGTCAGGTGGCCTCTTGTCCCCGCACCTTGCCTCATTGGCTGCACATTGGGCAGAGGCCGTGATGTTTTTACAAAAAGGCTTGTCCCTAAACTCGGCAGAGGGGGCATCCCGGGTGTAGGCCGGGCTCCGGATTAGGAGAAAATGCCTGGTCTGCAGCCACAACCCGTCTCCTCTCCCACATGCCGGACTGCAGGGCCTTGGCAGGCAGCCACCGCCTTGGGTGAGGCGCTTGGCACGTTACCCGCAGCTCCATTGTCAGCCCCGGCGGGCACTCCTGCCAGCTCCCAGCACGAGCCTGGATTGCCAGGGTGCTCAGAGGAGGCGTGCTCACTTCAGGAACCAGGATTGGACTCAATGCAAAGGCAGTCGATGTGCCAGACCAGGATGGTGGGGTCAGGAGGGCCCCGGTGTATGTCCACAGCCTGTCTCTTTTGACCTTGGCCAAAGGGCCGGAAAGCAGTGTGGGGTGATGGGTCCTCATGGGGGTGGGGGAGGGGTTGATTGCCTTTACTGGGCAGGCAATCGCCCCAGTTCTGCCAGCTGATGTCCCTATGGACACTGACCCAGGTTCCATTCAACAGGTTAGGGCAGAGGTGACTGGCTGGCTGGAGGGCAGACATCACAGTGTTCTGTTCTCACTGAGATCTCACAGAGGAGGCTGATTTAGATTTCGTTCGCGTGTGCGCATACATACAAACTCTTGCTGGTTTGAGAGCGAGGTGAACCTTTCTTAGTAGGTCAAAGCGTCACTTATAAGAATCTGGTTCTCTCCTAATGGCTCTGCCAGGATGGTCCAAATGGCACACCTCTTGCTACCTCCAAGTGATGTGAGCTTGGGCAGGTCCCTTTGCCTCTTGGGCTTTGGCATCCCCAGTACAGTGGACATGAGAGTACACATACTGTTGCAGGGGGTGAGAGTCAAGTGGAGAGACAGGTGTGAAAGTACTCGGCAAAGGAGATGGTGCCAGGCTGGGCCGCTGTGCTCAGCTGGGGGTGGGAGGCAGGGCTGGGGCACATCCCCCCTATAACGAGCCAAGAAACCCACAACCTAATGGCCACCGTGCCATGACCCAGTTCCTGCCACCTCTGTGTCCGCAGCCTGAAGTTGCAGGTGGTGTGGCCAGTGCGGGCATGGGGAGGGAAGGGCAGGGCTGGCTTGGGAGCCTGCCCTCCAGGTTTCTGTGGGAGAATGCGGTGTAGGGTCCTCATCCAGGTTGAGGAGGCAGGGCCAAAGTAGAGACTCTGGAACCAAGTTCCTCGAAACCAAGTACTGCCTTTTGCTTTCCTGTGCTGCCCTTTGCTTAGTTCAGGCTAGCACCCCACAGCAGTTGCCCAAAGATGTCCCGAAGCGGTGCAGGGCAAAGAGAGGGGCATGGTAAGTGTCCCAACTAGAGACGTAGTGGAAAGAAGGGATGGGAAGGGGCCTCGGGAGGTGGGGGTGACGAGTCCCTTCTTCGTCACGACTGTCCCCTGGTACTATGATGTCAGGTGGTCCCAAAGCTTGAAAACTGGCCCCTGTAAATACGGCCTAGTCGTAATCCCCAGCCCTTGACCTTGTCCTGGCCATCAAATTTCACAGCATGCATGAGTGGTGCTTGGAGACTCTTGTGGCCCCTGTGGTAGTTACCATGAGGCCTCTTGGTCTCTCTCTGTCACCCCCACCCCTGCAGGTGGAGTTAGCCCTGCTGCAGCACTCCTACCAGGACCTGGCTTCGCAGATTAACCTTATCCTGCTGGAACGCCTGTGGTACATCATGCTGGAGCAGTTCCTCATGAAGTATGTGTGGAGCGCCTCGGGCCTGCTCATGGTGGCCGTGCCCATAATCACTGCCACCGGCTATTCGGAGTCAGGTGAGAGCCACGGCTGCCAAAGGGGCGGGGGCAGGGACCCTCTCCTGTCCTCCTGGATCACTAAGTGCTAGGCTTGGGAGTCCCCGGGGCTTGGCTGACCTACCTGCCCCTTCTGCTAGGGCCATGAGGCCCAGCCGGTATCCTGAGCTCAGCAAAAGTCACACTCTCCTGGAGCTCCTGGTTGCCCTCTGCTCGGCATGTGTCTTCCCTTGACGGCATTTCACACTCCCCGGTACCGCTCAGCTGAGCCTGGGGACTGGGAATCAGGAAGCCCTTATGTCCCTTCCTCAGACGCACGCACCCTCGCCCACCTGGTCCTGTCCTTGGCTCACTGCGCCCCGGGCGTGGGAGGATATAGGGAAGTAGCTTCAGCTCCTTCATCCCCTGGGCCTTGGCTTTCCTGCGCCTAAAACAACTCTAGTAGGTTGCAGCGGGTATAGACCTTGGCCCTAAGGCCTGGGGTGGGGGTGAAGGGAGACAAGAAAGCCTGCCTTGCTTGGCACTTGAGCTAGTGGGTCATCAGGATTCCCATTTTGTCCTTTAGAACATTCTAATTCAGGGCCCAGCCACGCTGATGTTTGATGGAGCTCAGTGTCAAGTTTGCTTTCCTGTTGTTTTGATGCCTGGCTATTGCTTTATTGGGTCAATGTGGGTTTAAATTCACCCCTCTGGTTACTGATTTCTTTGCTCACTGGTCCTTTTCCACAGCCCAGTTACCTTCTTCCAGATAGATATCTTCTAGAAGTTCTTTCTGCAAGGCTTTCGTCACGGGAACTTTGAGATTATCTTGTTGTCTGAAACATCTTTATTTTACTCTTTTCCCAGACTAAAGTTTAGTTGGGTGTGGGAGTCGAGGTGGACAGTTACTTTCTCCCAGCCCCTTGACAATATCTCATTGTCTCTGTTGGACAATCTGTTATATCAGCTTCATGTGCCTCTGGCAGCCTGCATTGTCTCTCTGGTTACTTTTAGACTTTCTTCTCTGGCATCCTGCAGTTTCCCTATGAAGTGTTCACCTGAGGTGTCTGTTTGTCCTGCTTGAGATTTGTTGTATGGCCTTCGTATATTCAGATTTTTCCATCATTCCGGAAATTTCTCAGCTCTTATCTTTTCAAATATTGCCTTGGTCTTGTCCTTTTACTCTTTTCTTCTCACTCTCTCCTTTGTGACTCTTCACCACTTGGCTGTCTCCCTCCCTAGCACCGTGCTGAATTAGGGGCACTCTCTGCAGATCTTTTATGCTCACTGGTCCATCCGTTTTCTCTTCAGCTGCATCTAATTTGAATTTTGTTTCTTTTTTTCTTTTTAAGATTGTATTTATTTATTTGACAGAGAGAGACACAGCAAGAGAGGGAACACGAGCAGGGGGAGGGGCAGAGGGAGGAGCGGGCTCCCTCGGAGCAGGGAGCCCCACCCAGGGCTCGAGCCCAGGACCCTGGGATCATGACCTGAGCCGAAGGCAGACGCTTCACCGACTGAGCCACCCAGGCGCCCTTGAATTTTTTTTTTCAATTTCAGTGACTATTTCTGTAAGTTCTGTTTGCTTCTCTTTCACACAAAAATGTGAAAACAGACATTTTTCTTTTCAAATAGGAATTTTAAACTGTTTTTGTAAGTGCCTGATTTTTCTCATCTTTTGGACTGCTCCTTTTTATGCTCCATGGTCTCTCTCCAACTATTTGATTATCAGAATTCTTGGGGATCTAGGCCAGCTTTATCTTCCATCTGCTGCTCTTCACTCATGGTGGATTGTTTCCCTGTGGGTTTTGCAACCAGATTTCCTTGGGAACCCTGAGTGGCCTAACCCGAGGGGTCATTCCCCAGCACGGTGTGTATTTGCTTGTGCTTGGGCCACGCATGCCCGCCCAGGTAATTAACCACTTGGAGGCCATTTTACCTTAGCTTCTCACCTTGGAGAAGAGGGGTTCCTGAACTGGGAGACGGTATTAATTTGAACTCCAGACACATAATTACAGATTCTTAGAGGAGACCTTTTGTTTAGTGCACCTAGAGCCCTAGCTGCACAAGAGAAACCTCTCTGTATTCTCCCATCTCTGGAGATTTCACGGGAGTACCTGGTTGCTGGCTTCTCTTTGTGTTCCTGGAAATTTCCCTTGCTTTCCTTGGAGCACAGCTCCGCTTGAAAAGGTGTTATACTTTGAAGCACCTGGCTGGCTCAGTTGGTGGAGCGTGCGACTCTTGATCTCCAGGTCGTGGGTTGGAGCCCCAATGTTGGGTGTAAAGCTTACTTAAAAAAATAAAATATATTTTAAAAATTAAAAAAATTGAAGGTGTTATATTTTGTGCAATTTGGTAGTAAGAGGGTTTTACTTTATTTTTCTTAAGATTTTGTTTATTTTTTTGAGAGAGAGAGAGCACGCACACACAAGCAGGGGGAGCAGCAGGTAGAGGGAGAAGCAGGCTCCCCACTGAGCAAGGAGCCCGATGTGGGGCTCAATCCCAGGACTCTGGGATCATGACCTGAGCCCAAGGCAGACGCTCAACTGACTGAGCCACCCAGGGCCCAGTAAGAGGGTTTTCAATTGCATATAAAGAGAGAGAGCCGGACTTGTTTCAGAGCCGAAGTCTCTGATTCGCTCTCTATCTGTGTCTCTACCTTGGGGCTTCTGTACCTTCAACTGGTCCTTCTCTGGGTAACCCCCAAGGGGAAGGATCTAATTGGAGGGGGATTATTACTTTCCACTGCAAAGGCCTTACGTAAAGGGTGGCCTTGATTTAGGCACAGGTACCAGACCCAGTCAGCACCCCTGGCCTAGAACATGGGAATCCACCCACCAGGAAACCGACCTGTGGTTTCTGTGAGGAAGCGCCTGCAGCTACTTTCCTCTATAGCTGGCCTTGGGGCCCATCTAGTCCCCAAGGCCTCTCCCTCCCGTGAAAGCCTAGGACTTTCTGGAGCCTCTGCTACCCCAGACTCTGTGGGCAATTCAAAGAAGCATGAGCTCTTGTCCCTGGCCTCCTGGCCCTTTATGGTTAGTTACCTGTGAAAATGTGAAACACTCACTCTTCTGCCTTGCTGGCCTCCTCGCTATTCCCCGGAAGCAGTGCTTCTGCCCCCGGGCCCTTGCAAGTGCCACTAGCTCTGCCGGGAACCCTCTCTCCTCTGCCGAGACCGCCGCCCCCACCATCCCCTTCTCCTTCCCCGGCGCGCTGCTCCCCCAACGCCGCACGCCCTGTCTGCTCTACTTCTCCGTTTACTGTCCTCTGCCACTGTAGGCTGTGTGTGCTCCATGGAGGCAGGGGTTTTTGTCCGTTTTGTCCTTGCTGTGTCCCTAGTACCCCGGGGGCTAGTGAGGGCTCTGGGTGCTTCGAGGAGGGCTGAAAGCCCTGGGGACCTATAGGAGGAGGCAGACACTTATCAATGGGGGAAAATCTCCATACCTTTGCCCTTCTAGCCTGCTGGAGCTGCAAGGCTGCAGGGCCCAGAGGGAGAATGGCCTTGCCCTGAACAGCTGCCTGGCGTCCTGCCCCTGGGCCCTGGTCTTAGCTGCCTTAGCCTCTGAGGGAACCTACAGAGGACAGTCAATTCTGTCTCCAGGGAGGTGCCAGCTGTTGCCAGGATGCCCCCAGCAACTACAAGCCCTTTCCCTTAGTGTGTAGTCCCTCTCCGGCTTTTAGGACATCTGGGGAGGACAGCTTATGTCCCTGCTGCCCGTTGGAGGCTATGTCAGTGGGGGCACAGTGGGAAGGCAGGCCCAGGACCATAAACTGTCAGGATTAACCCCCTCCCCACCCCGCCCCATTCCCTGCATTCCTGGTTCAGGCCCAAGAAAAGGCAATGCCGGGCAGTCAGGCCGTCCATCCCATGCCTTTTCCACCCGGTACTGCCCGGGAGGCCGTCTGCCCTAAGCTGCCTTCCTGCCCCTTGCCACCCCACCCCTGCCATCATGTCCCTGAGGCTTCCACCTTGAATTGACATATGCCCCTGGGTAGAGTCCTTGGGCCCTTTACAGGACTTACCTTCCTACCACTTTGGCCCCAGGAGCCTCAGCTTCCCCTGGATACTCCAGTGGGCACTGCTCACTCTCCCACACCTCAGGACCCTCAGAGTCAGCTGCCCCCTTGCTCCCCATCACCATTTCCAGCGCATTCCTTGTGTGAAAGCCCTGCCTTCCTGGGAGCTCTAAGGGTCAAGGGAGTCAAAACCACTGACAAGATGATTGAAGCGAGCAGCCACAGGGCCTAGACTGAAACAGAAAAGCAAGTTGAGACAGACACAGGTTCCCAGGGAGAAAGAGGCATCAAGGATGACCATTCTCAGAGAGGGCCCAGAATACAGTGTCGAGGGGTGAGCTGAGGGAGAAATGGGGGTAACGGTGGAGGTCCAAAAGGGACATTTATGTTGGAAAGACGCGGGGGTACAACAGCTCTGGGCATTGGATGATGAGGTGCAGGTGCGCCCCGAGAGGGGCTGCCATCATTAGTATAAGACAAAGCGAGGGCAGGTTAGGGGAAAGGAGCTGGTTCTGCCAAAAAAGAAAGCCAAATGCCTAATGGCTCATTTTCTTATCCAGATTATTGAGATGTAATTAACATACCATACAATTCAGCCTTTTAAAGTGTATAATTAAGTGGTTCTCTTTTTTTTAAGATTTTATTTATTTATTTGACAGAGAGAGACACAGCGAGAGAGGGAACACAAGCAGGGGGAGTGGGAGAGGGAGAAGCAGGCTTCCCGCCGAGCAGGGAGCCCGATGCGGGGCTCGATCCCAGGACCCTGGGACCATGACCTGAGCCGAAGGCAGACGCCTAACGACTGAGCCACCCAGGCGCCCCTAATTAAGTGGTTCTTAATATATTGATGAAATTGTGCAACCATCACCACTAAGTCCAAAACATCGTCATCACCCCAGAAAGAAACCCTAGACTCATTAGCAGTCACTCCCTCCCCAGCACTCCCCGGCCCCCCAAAACCCACCCATCTCTCTGTTGCTGTGGACTGTTGGCCTCTCGTGGACATTTCACATGAATGGAATCACACAATCTGTGGCCTCTGGTGTCGGCCTTCTCTCACTCAGCATCACGTTTTCAAGGTTCATCCACGTTGTAGGGTGAATCGGCACTTCACTGCCTTTTACGGCCAAATAATATTGCATCATATACATGTACCACAGTTTCTTTATCCATCTGTCCACTGATGGGCATTTGGGTCGTTTGCACCTTTTGATGATTATGAATAGTGCTGCCATGATCAGCTGTGTACAAGTTTTCATGTGAACGTGTATTTTTTGTTTCTCGTGGATGCATACCCGGGAGTGGAATTGCTGGGGCCCGTGGTAACTCTTTGTTGAACTTTTTGAGGAACTGGTCGACCAGTTTCCACATGGGCTGCGCCATTTTACAGCCCCACCAGCCATCCTAGTGGGTGTGAAGTAGTATCTCATTGTGGTTTTGATTTATGTTTCTTTGATGACTAATAATGTTGAGTGTCTTTTCATGTGCTTATCGGCCATTTGGAGATCTAGGAAATACAGTAGAATTGTCTATTCAGATCCTTTGCCCATGGTTTCATTGGGTTTTCTTTGTTGTTGAATGGGAAAAGTTTTTTTACATATTCTGGCTACAAGACCCTTATCGGATATGTGATTTGCAGATGTTTTCTCCCAGTCTGTAGGTTGTCTTTTCGCTTTTTGGATGGTTCCTTTGGATGCCCGAAAAGTTTTCATTTTGATGAAGCTCATTTATCTGTTTTTCTTTTGTTGCCTGTGCCTTTGGCGTCATATTTAAGGAGCCATGCATAATCTGAGCTCACAAAAACTTACAGCTGCTTTCTTCCAAGAGTTTTATAGTCTTAGCTCTTACATGAGTTAGCTTTTGCAGGTGGTGTGAGGTAGGGGTCATTCTTTTGCAAGTGGACACCCAGTAGTCCCAGCACCATCTGCCAGAGAGATTCGTCTTTCCCCTAGTGAGTCCATTTTGATTTTCCACGGTCCCCTCCTTTCCACTGTGTTCCATAGACTCAGAGGCAGTGAAGAAGGCAGCTTTGGAGATGAAGGAGGAGGAGCTCGTGAGCGAGCGCACAGAGGCCTTCACCATTGCCCGCAACCTCCTCACAGCTGCTGCAGATGCCATCGAGCGGATCATGTCATCCTACAAGGAGGTACCCCCCCCAGCCCAGCACCACCACCACCCCTGCCATGCCTCCCCCCTCCCCCAGCTGGTAGCGTCTGAGCCAGGGTCACCCTCCCCGCAGGTGACAGAGCTGGCTGGCTACACAGCCCGAGTACATGAGATGTTCCAGGTATTTGAAGATGTCCAACACTGCCATTTCAAGAGGCCCGGGGAGCCGGAGGACCCTCAGGCAGGGCCCGGGGCTGTGGCCAGGTCTGGTGTCCGTGTAGAGGGGCCCCTGCAGATCCGAGGTAAGGGCATCCTCCCCCCAGACACCCCCACCCCAGAGGGCAGGGTCTTTGAGCTGTGCCCCTGCAACCTTCTTTCCCAGAGCAGTAGCTGCTAGCCAAGCCCCTCACTTGCCGGTGCCTTCCCAGGGCTCTGGCCGAGATTTCTCTTATTTCTCTTTGCAAAAGAAGGAGATGCAGTCCCTGAGTAGAGGGGATCACTCTCCCATGTGGGCAGCAAGAGAAAGTTCAAGACCACAGCAGGGGCCAGTGTCAGAGGGTTTTACAGCGTAAGGGTGGACTCCATGCCTCGGGTTCCAGAAGCCAGAGAATTGACATTGCCCCTCCCCTGCCCAGAGCACAGCACCAGACACTGTTTGGGGATGGGCTCACGGAAGACCCACCATATTCCCAAGGGGCCCCAGACCACACACTGGTGTGCTGTTGCGGGGGGCGGGGGGGGCGGGGCACGTGGAATCCAACAGAAGGCGGAGGGGGTGTTGCTGCTCCCTGTGTTCCCTCATTGCATTCTCTCTCCAGGCCAAGTGGTAGATGTGGAACAGGGAATTATTTGTGAGAACATCCCCATCATCACACCCACGGGAGAGGTGGTGGTGGCCAGCCTCAATATCAGGGTAGGTCAAGTGTGGGACCAGGGAGGGTGGGTTGCCTGACCCAGGAGTGTTGGCTGAGCTGGGCTGAGCTACAGGACCCTGGGCTTGGCCTTCTGCATCTGCAAGCCCCAACCTTTGGTGTCTGGCCTGCTGGGCCTGCATACGTTGTCATTCCCCAGATCCACTTGGCAGGTGGGCTAAGGTCCAGGTGAAACGCCAACATGTCTCTGATTGTTGGTTCTGTCACAGTGCAGTCATAAAAATGACTAGCGATTACCAAGAGTAGCCAAGGGTCACCCAAGGGCTCCTGGTCCTGGCCTCATCATTGCCACCTCCCACCCCCATCCCTGAGAAGCCCAGGACTTGGGGACTCAGGTTCAACTCCAACTATGGTGGAATAGATTCCTCCAGTGACCTGGGCTGAGGGTCCCACCATCTGCTTCGAGAAGCCCCCAGTGTAGGTACAGCCTGGCCCACTGGGAGGGCTCTCAGCCACTACAGAGGCTGTCTAATGGAAGGAAGCCCTGGTAGCCAACCCCCACCACTCACCTGTGTCCCTAGCCAGAGCTTTGGGCAGCGTCAGGGAATGATGGAATGAAGGAGAGACCTGCGGTGGCGGGGTCAGTGTAAGAAGCGAGGGGGAGTCATTTATTCATCCCTGGGCTGGGCACTGGGAACCAGAGGTAAGCTGGAGGGGCACTGCCCTCAGGAAGGCCCCATGCTGGGTCCCCTAAACATTGCAAAGGTCCCCAGTTAGCTGCCCAGGATCCTATGGGGGCTACAGGAAGGGTGGTCCCATCCCTGAGGTGAGTAAAGGTCACCGGAAGCTTCACCCAGGAGCCTCAGGGTGGATGGGCAGCATGAGGAAGAAGGTGTCCCCCAGCAGGCAGGCAGGGGAAAGGTAGTGAAGTGGCAGGAGCATGGAGCTGGGGGGCCTTGGGGCCTCGTGCGCCTGGCTGCAGAGCAGGGTCCCTTGGAGCCATGGCTGGGCAGGGAGTTACTGGGAAGAGGCAAGTGGAGGGTCAGTGCCTCGTGGTGCCAGTGGAGGCTCCTTTCCTCGATCCGCTGAGAGGGGTCCTGAGAGCCGGTTGGGGGCCGGGCACATTTCGTTACCCAGGCAGCATGGGACAGTGCTGTGATCCCCGTCACCCCTGGCCGTGGCCACTCTTGGGGTGTGGCAGGGAGCCACCAATGGCTGGTTTATCCCAGGCGAACGATTTCCCTGCAGGCCCAGTGGCAGCCAAGTAGGCAAAGACCAGGGGCCCTGGCTCGCCAGGGCGCAGCTGGTGAGGGAGCAAGGCCGGGTGAGGAGGGGTGATCGGGACAGAAGAGCTGGGCTGGGAGGCGAGGGGGAAGCCAGGCTCGGGGCTGCGAGATGTGGGGGAAGGCAAGCGAGCAGTTCCTGGGCATGATCGGCCAGGCGGTGGGGCAAGAAGGCTGGCGGAAGAGGGAGAGGCGCAGGGAAGGGGACTGGGGAGGCTGCCAGGGCGCTGACCGGGGGAGAGCCGGGCCTGACACACTGGCCCCTGTACAGCGATCACGGAGGAGGGAGGCCCATCCCCCCCGCCCCCCCACGAGGGCCTTTACAGCGTAACGGGAACACACAGTGAGGGACTCAAACAGCAGGAGTGGCTCCTCCCCCCGTTTTGGAGGCCAGAAGGCCAGACTGGGGCGCTGCGGGAGAGTCTGCTCCAGGCCCCCTCCGAGTTTGGGTGCTTTCCTGGCCATCAGTGGTGTTCCTGGGCTTGCGGAGCCTCGCGTCAATCTGTGCCCTCCTCACATGGCCTTCTCCCTGTGTGCATGTCTCTGTGTCCAAATGACTCCTTCTAATAAGGACACCAGTCACATTGGATTAGGGGCCCACCCACTCCAGGAGGACCTCATCGAAAAAAGTATTTTTTAATAGGATCTTTTTTTTTAATTTTGATTTATTTATTTGAGAGAGAGAGAGAGAGAGAGAGGGCACAAGCAGGGGGAGGGACAGGCAGAGGGAGAAGCAGGCCCCCCTGCTGAGCAGGGAGCCCAACGCGGGGCTCGATCCCGGGACCCTGGGATCATGACTCGGGCCGAAGGCAGACGCCCAACGACTGAGCCACCCAGGCGGCCCGGACCTCATCTAAATTTAACTAATTACATTTGCAAAGTCTCTTTTTCCAAATAAGATCACATTCTGAGGTCTTGGGGGTCAAGACTCCAACATGCGTCTTGGGGGGCACCGCTCAATCCATAACACTGCCTCACTCCGGCCTTGTGGGGACGGCACAGTATTGGCGCTGCTGTCACACCCTGAGAGAGCAGACCTCAACATGGCGATGGGGGGAGGGGGGCTGTGCCCCAGGTGCCCTGCCATCTGACCCCTGCCTTCTTGCACACTCCCCCCCCCCCCAAGCTCAGCTGGCCTTTTTCTTACAGCAGGCAGTTCCATAAGACCAGCGGGCACCATGTAATCGGCTAATTGGGGAGCCTGAGGCCCTTGACGCTGAGCCCAGGGGTCACAGAGGCATCTGCCCAGTACCCTCGTACCTGTGGGGACAGAGAGAGGCCCATGAGGGCAGGAGGATTGGCCAGGCATTAGGAACAGACAGAGTCGGGGGCTTGTACTGTCCACCTAGAACTCGACCGAAAGCACCTTTCCCGGGACCGTTCCTCAAGGGACAGCAACTCTGCTGAGGAAGCGAAGACACTGGGAGTCCTAGTGACGTGGGACGGCAGGGGAGAGAGGGCGACATGGGCCTTCTGGGGCCTTCCTCATGCTGGCCCCACGCTCTCCGCTGCATGTCAGGGGCTTAGGGGCCAGGCCAGGACCCAAAACAGGTATTTGGCTGCGGCTCTGGATGCCAGACCTCATCCTTCAGGCCCTGCTGCCCCTTACCGAGAGACTGAGGGGGGCCCACCGACCGGCCTGGGTGTGGCCCCGAGTGTGGGCCACAGTTGGGAGGAAGGAGGTCCATGCAGGCCCCCCCCCCCCCCGCCGGGTACCACCACTGCCTCCACAGGTGGAAGAGGGCATGCACCTGCTCATCACCGGCCCCAACGGTTGCGGCAAGAGTTCTCTCTTCCGGATCCTTGGCGGTCTCTGGCCCACGTATGGTGGCGTGCTCTACAAGCCCCCGCCGCAGCGCATGTTCTACATCCCTCAGAGGTGAGGGGACGGGGAAGGAGCCCGGCCCCTACCCCTTCCCACCCTGGAGATGGCAGGGCTTGGGGCATCAGGAGAGGACAGCGAGATTCTGCCCCCCAGAGTCCGAGGGGCGACGGGGCCTCCACCTGCCGTCCGGCCGTGGTCGTGGCCGCGTGATGCGTGTGCGCACATGTGGTGTACGGTGTGGGGGTGTTGGTGCACGTGTGTGAGCGTGCCTGATGTGTGCGTGTGCACCTGTGCACGCGGGGCGGGAGTGGGGTGTGTGCACAGTGTGTGGTGTGCATGCAGGGGGGCTGGTGGTGGGGTCTGCGGGCTTCGAGTCAGCCCTGCCCCCCTGGCAGCCAGGGCCCATGACAGAGCCTGCTCAGGCACAGGGCTTCAGCAGGGAGGTAGGGCCAGGCCTGCCCTTGCTGACATGTGGCATTCCGGCAGGCCCTACATGTCCGTGGGCTCCTTGCGGGACCAGGTGATCTACCCAGACTCTGTGGAGGACATGCGAAGGAAAGGCTATTCGGAGCAGCACCTGGAAGCCATTCTGGACATCGTGCACCTGAACCACATCCTGCAGCGGGAAGGAGGTAGGGGAGGATGTGGCCAGGGAGGGAGCCCTAGACTGGTTGCCCTTGTCCAAAGACTCAGCGGGGGAATCTGCTGTCACCCTCGCCCCTGCCTCCCTCTTGGCCCCCGAGGGGTGAAGATGACCCCGACATCCAGGAGTCCAAAGTGCTAGGTGCCCAGGAAAGCCCCACCCATCAGGGCAGCCCTGAGCTCCCTAGGCCAGGGAGGCCAGGCACAGCAGGAGGTGTCCAGCAGGGGGCACTCATTTTCGTCCTGGACACCGTCTCCAGGCTCTGGGGCTCAGTGGCAGGGAGGGCCCTGTGGGCCAGGCAGGGAGAGCCCAGGCTTTCCCTGACAGTGAAGGAAGCCTTCGGAAGGCCTTAGGCAGGGAAGTGACGGGTCGGTGTCACATTT
Source organism: Zalophus californianus (assembly GCF_009762305.2). NCBI lineage: Eukaryota > Metazoa > Chordata > Mammalia > Carnivora > Otariidae > Zalophus > Zalophus californianus. The sequence goes on along the minus strand of NC_045612.1, from coordinate 1,911,263 downwards.
TAGCAAGAGGACAGACCCTGGGCATGGGCAGGGCAGCTGGGGAGAAGGTGAGCCCAGGGTGTGTGTGCAGAGAGCCTCTAGCATGGGAGGCAGGACAGAGCCAGAGGGGACGCCTGGGTTTCTGGCTCGAGCCTGGGAGGTGCCATCCCCCGGAAAGGAGACTGCAGGACTGGAGGGACGGGCTGGTAGCAAGAGAAGGCATTGGTCAGGGGCTTATCAGCTTTGTCTGCAAATGCCTGCTGTGCCCGGAGAGGGGGAGGAGGGGAGGGCGGCCCAGTTGCAGGGTGGGGGCAAACCAAGGTGGGGCTGGACTCAATTTTCTTTTTCTTTTTCTTTTTTTAAAGATTTTATTTATTTATTTGACAGAGAGAGACACAGGGAAAGAGGGAACACAAGCAGGGGGAGTGGGAGAGGGAGAAGCAGGCTTCCCGCGGAGCAGGGAGCCCGATGTGGGGCTCGATCCCAGGACCCTGGGATCATGACCTGCGCCGAAGGCCGACGCTTAACCACTGAGCCACCCAGGCGCCCCTGGACTCAATTTTCTTAGTGAAATCTGAAAAGCAGGTTTAACTTCTTGCCTCCCTCACTTGGGGGGAGCTTGACCAGCTACCCTGTGCCCGGGAGTGCACCCCTCCTCCTGTCTTCCAGGAGTGCCCTGGGCCCCTGGGGCCTACCATCACAACCTATTAGCATTGAGTTCAGCTGGGAGTAACAGAACCCCCTCCCCACAACAGCGGCTCACATCACGTCATTCACAAGTTTATCTTACTGTGACATAAAAGTCCTGAGCAAAGCAGGCCACAGTTGACGGAGGCAGCCCAGCTCTGTGAAGGCCCCTCAGGTCACTCAGCTATGTGGGCCCTCCATTCCCAAAGTCACCTCATGATCTAAGATGGCTGCTCCGGCTATCACATCACATCCCAGGCCACGGGACAGAGAAAGGGGGAAGAGGGGGAAGAGCCAAGGGTACCCGCCATCTGTCTTTTAAAGAAAGTTCCAAAACCTGACACATGTGTAACACACTTTTACCCCATTGGCCAGAATTCAGTTCAGTTCCATGGTCACACCTCACCTCAAGGCAAGCTACAGAGTAGAGTCTTTTTTGTGGGTGGCCCTGTGCCTTGACAAAACTTCTAGTCCCATGGGAAGATGGAGCAGAGGTAGGACGTAAGGATTCGTTTCTGCTCAGACTTGCTGAGGCAGTGACACAAACACCTGGTCCCTGCGGGTGAGAAGCCTTCTGGAGAGACCCCACCAGCCATCCCTGGGGCTCTGCCACAACTGTCTGCTGCCTGGGGATGGAAGCATTGGCTGGCTGTTCGTTAGCATTCTCTTAGGTCTTGCGGGCATCTGCTGGGGCTGCTGTGGCACGGTACCACAGGCCGGGCGGCTCAACCACCCGAAGCGCCCCGTGCCCCCGTTCCGGAGGCCGGAAGGGCAGGAGCCGGGAGTGGGCAGGGTCGGTCCCTTCCGCGAGGGAAGGAGCCGTTCCAGGCCCGTGTCCTCGGCCCGTGGACGGCAGTCATCTGTCTGTGTCTGCCCGAGGCCTTCCCTCTGTGCGTGTCTGTCCCCAGTTCTCCCCTTCACATAAGGACACGCAGGCCCGCTGGATTCCAGGGGCCCAGCCTCGGGACCTCGTGACTAACTGTCCCCTCCGTAAAGCCCATGCCTCCCAATAAGGTCACGTCCTGAGGTCCTAGGGCCCGGGATGCCCACATACCGTTTTTTTTTTTTTTTTTTTGGAGGGGACACAATTCTCCTTGCAAGTCTTTTTTAACTATTAAAGTATCACCTCCAGATCGATAAGCATCCAGGGCACGTGGACCCAGGGGCCAGCCTTCTCCAAAGTCACATATGCCCCCGTAACCCACTCCCACCAGTCTCTTCGGCCCCTCCCACTGCCCTTGGGTCTGGGCCCTGCACAGGTGCAGCCCAGCCCTTAGTGAAGTGAACAGAAGCCCCTTGTCCCTTGCCTAGGTTGGGAGGCCGTGTGTGACTGGAAGGATGTGCTATCAGGGGGTGAGAAGCAGAGAATTGGCATGGCCCGAATGTTCTACCACAGGTGAGCTGGGTGTTCCCCAGGGGGCTGAGTGGGACAGCCAGGGGCCCTGTGGCCATTAGGAGGCCTCACCCCGGCCTGGGCCCAGCCAGCACTGGCCACAAGAAGCAGAATCAGTACACAGGTCAGGGTTCCCACGGGGCGGGGGGGGGAGGGGACAGGCCAAGGCTTCTGTGAAGGAGGGTCCACAGCCTAGCGCATTTGCCCGTACCCTCCCCCCCGCCCCAGGCCCAAGTACGCCCTCCTGGATGAGTGCACCAGCGCCGTGAGCATCGATGTGGAAGGCAAGATCTTCCAGGCGGCCAAGGATGCTGGCATTGCCCTGCTTTCCATCACCCACCGGCCCTCCCTGTGGTAGGTGCCCCCCTTCCCCGCCCGGAGCGCCCCACCTGCTTGGCGGCTGCGGAGGGGGAGGCCAGGCAAGTGTCTCCTGCTGAGTGGCCTCCGCTCCTCTCCCGGCCTAGGAAGTACCACACGCACTTGCTGCAGTTTGATGGGGAGGGTGGCTGGAAGTTCGAGAAGCTAGACCCTGCCGCTCGCCTGAGCCTGACCGAGGAGAAGCAGCGGCTTGAGCAGCAGCTAGCGGGCATCCCCAAGATGCAGCGGCGCCTCCAGGAGCTCTGCCAGATCCTGGGCCAAGGCTCTGGGGTCCTCCAGGGTGCTGCTCCCCCCCTGAGCCCTGGGACCACATGAAGGAAACCACAGCGCTTGCCCACCCACCCCTGCACCTGGCCCTGCTGCAGGCCTGCCCTGCATGCCTTTCCCTCCCAGGCCTCCTGGCCGCAGGCCTGCCCTGCCTAGAGGACTGCCAGCAAAACCACGTGCCTGTCCCTGGGCCCCCTTCCCTGGGCGGGGCAGATGGGCCTTTCTTCTCTTCCAGGAGGGGGGAAGGGTGGAGGGGAGCCCCCAGCTCGTGCCACCAGCCAGTCTGTGTGGAGCCTTGTGTGTGGGGGGGGGCTCTCCTGACGCTGCAGTCCCCCTTATTTCCTCCTCTTCAGTCCCTTGGAGACCTCACGGGCCATCCGTGGCTACTGCCCAAATGGCCCACCGAGGCTTCCACCCCACAGGACACCCTTCCTGCCGTAGAGACAGCCAGACAGAACCCACAGCCAGACAGGGCCCCTCGCGTGCACCCCTTCTCCCTGCCACGTGTCTCCAAGAGCCTGCGGGAGGAAGGATGGCACAGCACTAGCGAGCGATGGTAAGAACGTAGCCCCTGCCCCTGGCCTCCTTTCCTTCTACAAGCTAATTTACCGGATTCCTGTTTGGAGCCATCTCGATTGCCAACACGAGCACCCAGCCAGCAGCGGAAGTGGCCTGGGCCGTGGTCCTCCCACAGGTGGCCTGGCCCTTGAGCCAGCCCCCGGCGGCCTGTCGCCCCACCAGCCTACACTGCCAGCCACCTCCAGGGCGGGTACAGGCCACTGAAGGGGGAACCGGGGGCTGGGGCTGCCGGGCATGAGGGCACCTGTGTGCCCAGCTCAGTGCCAAAGAGGGGTCAGCCAGGGGAGCTGTATCTGCAAAGCCAGCCCCCACCCAAGAGGGAGACCCCCACCACAGCCACCGCATGTGCCTTTCCAGGTCCTCAGCCGCCTGGCCGGGGAGCATCCGTCAATCCCTCAGTAAAAGCCTCCCGCAGAAAGTGCCATCCTGCCTCCTGGCCTCTTTGTCTGGCAGGGCTGGGGGGGGGGGGGGGTTGGGGAGGGGCATCAGGTCGCCTGGGGTGCAAGGAGTAACCTCAACCCCTGCCCCCACCCAAAGACAGCTCAGCATAGTCTCCTGTGGGGAGGTAGATTTAGCAACGAACGTCTCACAAAAATATTGGCTGAGCGCAGCTAGGACTCTGGGCCAATCCTGGGCCCAGTGCGGGGGTGGAGGGGAGGGGCTGCTGCCCAGGCCCCGCATGAGAAGCGTCTGGAGGGACACTGGGGGAAAGGCAGCGAGCTGCAAAGTGGGCTGGGTGGCGGGCACAGAGGAGGGGGAGTCCCGACCCTGTGGAGCAGAGGGAAGCAGGGAAGACGTAGTTCTGGACCTTCGAGGAAGAGGGAATGCTGGAAGGGAATTCCCTTCTAGGAAGAGGGAAAGCCCAGAGGTGAATCAGGAGCAAAGACGCAGGACATCAGTGTGGTGCGGAAGGCAGAGGAAGGGAGGTGCTGGGGCCATGCCATGGAGCCTGGACTGACTTTGGAGGCAACAAAAAGCCACCAAAGGGTGTTTGGCAGGATGGAGACAAAATGCAATTATGCCCACGGCGGGCGGTGTGGAGGCTTGCTTGGAGGGAGGCAAGAGCGCACAGCTCGGTCCTCATCCGCTGCTGGTGGGAAGGGGAATGGGGCAGCCATCGTGGAAAGCTAAGCACGGACCCAGCACTTCACTCCTAGGCTTAAACCCAAGAGAACTGAAAATAGGTGTTCGCTCAGAAACTTAGATGTGAATGTTCGTAGCAGGGCTGTTGGTGGTAATCAAAAAGTGAAAACAACCCAGAAGTCCATCAACATGAATGGATAAACCAGATGTGGTCTCTCCATGCAATGGAGTGCTATTCGGCTAAAAAAAGGAGTGCAGTTCTGACCCCTGCTACAAGGTGGATGAACTGTAAGAACGTGACACTGAGTGAAAGAAGCCAGACATGGAAGACCACATACCGTGTGATTTCATTGGTAGGAAACATCCAGAATAGACAAATCTATAGAGACACAAAGCAGATGAGTTGTTGCCAGGGGCTGGGTTTCCTTTTGGGGCAATGTTCTGGAACTGTAGAGGTGAGGGCTACACACCATTGTGGCTGCAATAAATGTCACCGAATTGTGCCCTTTAAGAGGGTTAATTTTATGTGAATTTCACCTCAAAAAATAGATCTATAGGTAATAGATGACAGGTACAGTGAGTGATTGATTGATGATAGCTAGATGCTACATGATTGGTAGATAATAGAGAGATGATACGGGCGCCTGGGTGGCTCAGTCGGTTAAGCGACTGCCTTCGGCTCAGGTCATGACCCTGGAGTCCCGGGATCGAGTCCCGCATCGGGCTCCCTGCTGAGCGGGGAGTCTGCTTCTCCCTCTGACCCTCCCCCCTCTCATGGGCTCTCTATCTCACTCTCTCTCTCTCTCTCAATAAATAAATAAAAATCTTTAAAAAAAATAGAAAGATGATACATAGAGAGTTGATGGGTGACCGAGGCGTAGATGAGTGAGTAACCATTTAAAGCAGCCCAGGCAAGATGTGCTGAGGCTTGAAATCCCGAGCGTATTAGAGAGAGACTAGAAGAAAGTCGGGGGGGGGGTCAGACTCTGGGGGTAGTGGAGAGGCGTAGTCAAGGTGACCCTTGGGCTCTGGCTTAGGTGGCCAGCTGGGCAATGGCACCCTTAGCTGGAGGAGGGACAGGTTGTGCTTGAAGATACAAGGAGACAACCTGGAGAGGAGGTGCCTGGCGTTTCATCTGGGGGATGGGAAATAGCCTACATTTTACTTGAATTTGGGGGTTAGGATTTATTCTTGATCCCAGAAGAGGTGGCGAATTCAGAGGGCTAGGAGCTGTTCCTCCTTTTCTTCCCAAGATTGTTGAAGTTGTCACTACCTGATAATAAATCCTTTTTTTTTTTAACTTACATAGTTAGAATGTTTCTGTGGTCTGCCACCAAACCATAATTGATACAGATGGAAAGACATAGCCAGCAAATACTGTCCACGAGGAAGTTAGTGGAGAGAAATTAACATCGGACAAAGTAGACCTCAGGGCACAAATCATTATTAGGAATAAAAGAGGTCACTGCATAATGATTAAAGAAATAATTCATTTGAAAGCATTAACCATTAACATGTGTGCACCTGCCTAATGGTAGAAACTCAAATGCATATCAAACAAAAAAGTAGCCGTAAAAAGAAAAATTAATTAGTACACTTGCCACAATAAATTACACTGCGTCTCACTGCACATGGTAGCTCAAGAAGACAAAGCTTGTCAGACTATAGGAAAAATTGAACAAGCTTGATTAATGGACATCACCAAACTAGAGACTACACATTCTTTACAAGTTCACCTTGATCATTTAATAAAACTCACAATGTCCTAGGCCACAAAACAAATCTCAACAAATACTAAAAGAATTGGTATTGTACAAATCACGTTCTCAAACTGTGATAGAATAAAATCCTAAGTCAATGCTAAAACTAAGGTCGCCTGGGTGGCTCAGTCGGTTGAGCATCTGCCTTCGGCTCAGGTTGTGATCCTGGGGTCCTGGGATGGAGCCCCGCGTTGGACTCCCTGCTCAGCGGGGAGCCTGCTTCTCCCTCTGCCTGCCGCTCGCCTGCTTGTGTGCGCTCTCTCTCTCTCTCTCTCTGTCAAATAAATAAATAATCTAAAAAAAAAATAAAAAGAAAATTATTCTCCTTGACTCTTGTCCAAGGAAAAAGATAATCATATTTTTTAAAAAATGATAAAACTGGGGTGCCTGGGTGGCTCAGTGTCTCTGTCTCTCTCCCTGTCTCTCATGAATAAATAAAATCTTTTAAAAAATGATAAAACTAAAATTAAGTCCTCTCATATGTTTGGAAATTTTAATGTACAAATGTAAATTTTAAAATACACTTTCAAATAACTGACTGGTGCAAGAAGAATTATAATGAAAATCTAACAACAGAGCTGAACAACAAAGAAAACACTACATATAAAAATGAATAGGGGCGCCTGGGTGGCTCAGTCGGTGAAGCGTCTGCCTTCGGCTCAGGTCATGATCCCAGGGTCCAGGTATCAAGCCCCGCATCTGGCTCCCTGCTCAGCAGGGAGTCTGCTTCTCCCTCTCCCTCTGCCCCTCCCCCCTACTAGCACTCACCCCCCTCACTCTTCTCTCTCTGTCTCGAATAAATAAAATCTTAAAAAAAAAAAAAACAACCATATAGGATGTTGCTCAAGCAGTGCTTAGGAGGAAATGTATAGCCTTAAAAAGAATAAGATGAGCACCAACTCAGGAAGCTAGAAAAACCACGGCAGAATAAACCCAGAAAAAGCAGAAAAAAGGAAATCACAAAGACAGCAGAAATTAATGAAATGGAAAAAAGAAAGATCAATAAAGCCAAAAGTTTGTTCTCTGAAATTTGCAAAATAAACCAGTCTCTGGTGAGAATGAAAGGAGAGAATGTATAACTAGACGATCCTAGGAAGGAAAATAGGGATAAAGCGACAGATAACAACAGCTGTGTCAAGCACAATGGGAGAGTCTGTGTAAAGCAGGGGAGCTTGGACACCTGTGTATTACTTGCTTCTAAAAACACCATGAAAATGACAGTAAGGGGATGACAAGTGCAGAAAGGAATAAGTTCACCACAGAAAAGGAGAGGAGTGAATGCCTACCGAGACTGTTTTAGAAGCTGGAAAACAGGTGGAAGAGGCAGCCAGGGGCAAGGGCTGGCTTGCGAAAGAGCTGGAAGCACCAGATACCGCAGAAGAAAATATGTATGCGTGGTGGGGGGGGCAGACAGGAGGATTGATTGAAAATCTATATAAGAAGCTGCTAGATCATACACACACACACACACACACACACACACACAAAGAAGCTTCTAAATGTTCACATCTTTGCCCCACCTCTTGCAGAAGACCAGACTTTACTCTCCATCAAATTAGAACAGAAGGCCTGTGGAAATGCAGGGGCGCCCGAGTGGTGCAGTCGGTTAGGCGTCCGACTCTTGGTTCCAGCTCAGGTTGTGATCTCAGGGTCATGGGATGGAGCCCCCTGTCAGGCTCCACGCTCAGTGCAGAGTTTGCTTAAGCGGCTCCCTCTCCCTCTGCCCTTCCTCTCTGTCTCTCTCAATATGTAATAAAGAAATCTTTAAAAAGAAGAAGGTCTGTGGAGTGCTCTCTTCGGCAGCCCATATACTAAAAGAAGGTCTGTGGAAATGCAAGTCAAGGTCACGGTGAAATATCCTTTTATTCCCACTGATTGGCAGAAATGAAAGAGTCTGACAATCCCGAGCATTGGTGGTGATATGGAGTAGCAGGAATCCATACACTGCGGGGGAGGGGGGCGGTGTTCTGGAAACTGATATAACCACTTTGGAAGAGAATTTGGCATTATCTAATAGAGTCGGAGATGTACGTGTTTATGACCTAAGAGTGTCACTCCTGGGCACATCCTAGAGAAGGTCTTTTACAAATAAACCAGATCACATGTACAAATCATTCACAGCAGCATTGTTTACAATACACCAAAGCTAGAAACAAGCCATCTTCTCTGTATCATTCCAATTTTAGTACATGGGCTGCCGAAGTGAGCACTCCACAAAAAGAGTGGATCAAATATGGCTGTATGCCTCAACTTGGATTATGTCCCAAATGTAATGTGGAATTAAAGCAACAAGTTGGAGTGGCGCCTGGGTGGCTCAGTCGTTAAGTGTCTGCCTTCGGCTCAGGTCATGATCCCAGGGTCCTGGGATCGAGCCCCGCATCGGGCTCTCTGCTCCGCTGGAGGCCTGCCTCTCCCTCTCCAGCTTCCCCCCTGCTTGTGTTCCCTCTCTCGCTGTGTCTCTCTCTGTCAAATAAGTAAATAAAAAATCTTAAAAAAAAAAAAAATAAAAAAGCAACAAGTTAGAGAAATATACACCTGGTTACAATTCTATTTATATAAAGGTCAAAAGATGCAAAACTAACTAATGTTGTTTAGGGATAATGCATATTTTGGAAAAGTATAAAGAAAAACAAGGAAAGGGTAGCAGTGGCCTCTGTTGAGGGGGGAGGAGGGGACACGGGGGCCCCAGAGGCTTTGGAGTGCGGTCATCCAGCAGATGGCGGGGACACAGGTGTAGTGCTTTATCATCATTCTCCAGACAATTCGCAGAACTGCTGTGTGCTCTCGTGTATGCATGTGGTTGAATAAAATGAACTTGCCATTTTCATAGGTCAAAATAGCTGACTATTAAGCAGTTTCATCTGCCTTTTGACCTACCAAATTTCATAATAATAGAATAAAACCAAAAGACTTAAGCTAATAAATGTAAACTGTGATGAAATGGGCATGCTCCTAAGAAAATATTGTTTATCAAAAACTAACTCAAAGGACGCCTGGGTGGCTCAGTCTGTTGAGCGTCTGCCTTCAGCTCAGGTCATGATCCCGGGGACCTGGGATCGAGTCCTGTGTCGGGCTCCTTGCTCGGCGGGGAGCCTGCTTCTCCCTCTGCCTGCCGCTCCCCCTGCTTGTGATCTCTCTCTCTCTCTCTCTCTCTCTCTCTCTCTCTCTGACAAATAAAATCTTCAAAAAAAAAATTAACTCAAAATAGAAAAACTCATCCAAAAATTCATATGGAATCTCAAGGGACCCCAAATAGCCAAAACAATTCTGAAAAGGAAGCACAAAGTTGGAGGAGTCACACTTCCGGATTTCAAAACCTGTTGCAAAGCTACAGGAACCCAGACAGTGTGGTACTGGCATGAAGACAGACAAACAGGCCTGTAGAACAGAGTAGAGACCCAGGCATAAGTCCTGACGTATATGGTCAAATGACCTTTGACAAGGGTGCCACGACCATTCAATGGGGAAAAGACAGTCTCTGCAACAAATGGTGCTGGGAAAACTGGACAGCCACATGCAGAAGAATGAAACTGGACCACTATCTTACATCATATACAAAAAGCAACTCAACACCATTTACGGGCCTAAACATAAGACCCAAAACTGTAAAACTCCTAGAAGAAAACACAGGGGGCAAAGTATCATGACATTGGATTTGGCAATGACTTTTTGGAAATGACACCAAAAGCTCAGGCAACAACAGCAAAGAGTAGACAAATGGAACCACACCAAACTGAGAAACTTTTAGTGCATCCAAGGACTATGCAATCAACAGAGTGCAAGGCCCCCCATGGAATGGGAGAAAATATCTGCAAATCATACATCTGAGAAGGGGTTACTATCTGGAATACATAAAGAACTCCTACAACTCAACAACAAAAAAATCAAAGTCTCCAATTAAAAACTGGGCAAAGCAGGGGCACCTGGGTGGTTCAGTCGTTAAGCGTCTGCCTTCGGCTCAGGTCATGGTCCCGGAGTCCTGGGATCGAGTCCCACATGGGGCTCCCTGCTCCACGGGAAGCCTGCTTCTCCCTCTCCCACTCCCCCTGCTTGTGTTCCCTCTCTCGCTGTGTCTCTCTCTGTCAAATAAGTAAATAAAATATTTTTTATTTTTAAAAGATTTTATTTATTTGAGAGAGAGAATGAGAGAGAGAGAGCACATGAGAGGGGGGAGGGTCAGAGGGAGAAGCAGACTCCCTGCTCAGCAGGGAGTCCGACGAGGGACTCAATCCCGGGACTCCGGGATCATGACCTGAGCCGAAGGCAGTCGCTTAACCAACTGAGCCACCCAGGCGCCCAATAAAATATTTTTTAAAAAATGGGCAACAGTGCCTGGGTGGCTCAGTCGTTAGGCGCCTGCCTTGGGCTCAGGTCATGATCCCAGGGTCCTGGGATTGAGCCCCGCATCAGGCTCCCTGCTCCGCGGGAGGCCTGCTTCTCCCTCTCCCTCTGCCACTCCCCCTGCTTGTACTCCCTCTCTCTGTGTCTCTCTATCAAATAAATAAATGAAATTTTTTAAAAAATGGGCAAGGGACTAGAGTAGACATTACTCCAGAGACGACATACAAATGGCCAACAAATATATGAAAAGATGCTCAACATCACTCATCATCAAGAAATGTACATCAAAACCACAATAAGATATCACTTCACACCCACTAGGATGATTACTATTTTAAAAAACAGAAGGCGGGGCGCCTGGGTGGCACATTCGGTTAAGTGTCCGCCACTTGGTTTCAGCTCAGGTCATGATCTCAGGGTTGCGCGGGAGTCTGCTTGAGGATTCTCTCTCTCTCCCTGCCCCACACGTGCTCTCTCTCTCTCAAATGAATAAATAAATCTTAAAAAAAATAAAAGCAGAAAATATCAGGTGTTGGCAAGGATGCAAAGAAGTTGGAAACTTGTGCAGTGCTGGGAATGATAAAATGGTACAAGTGCCACAGAACAGTATGGAGGTTTCTGAAAATATTTAAAATAGAACCATCATATGACCCAGCAATCCTATTTATGGAGAGAGAAATATCCAAAAGAATGGAAAGCAAACATATTTGTGAGGGGGTTGGTTTTTTAGATTTTTATTTAAATTCAATTAACTGGGGCGCCTGGGTGGCTCAGTCAGTTGGGTGTCTGCCTTCGGCTCAGGTGATCGAGCCTCGTATCGGGCTCCCTGCTCCGCGGGGGGCCTGCTTCTCCCTCTCCCTCTGCCACTCCCCCTGCTTGTGCTCTCTCTCTGACAAATAAATAAAAAATTTTTTTAAGAAGAGTCTCTTATGGTTTGTCTCCCTCTTTGATTTCATCTTATTTTATTTTTCCCTCCCTTCCCCTACAATCCTCTGTTTTGATTCCACACATGAGTGAAATCATATGATACATGTCTTTCTCTGATTGACTTATTTCGCTCAGCATAATACCCTCTAGTTCCATCCACATCGTTGCAAACGGTAAGATTTCATCTTTTGATGGCTAATAGTCGTATATTTATTTATTTATTTATTTATTTATTTATTTATTTATTTATTTATTACCTCTTCTTTGTCCATTCATCTGTCGATGGACAGCTGGGATCTTTCCATAGTTTGGCTATTGTGGGCATTGCTGCTATAAACACTGGGGTGCAGGTGCCCCTTCAGATCACTCCATTTGTATCTTTGGGGTAAGTGCCCAGTGGTGCAATTGCTGAGTCCTAGGGTAGCTCTATTTTTAACGTCTTGAGGAACCTCCCTACTGTTTTCCAGAGTGGCTGCAGCAGCTTGCATTCCCCACCACCAGTGTGGGAGGGTTCCCCTTTCTCTGCATCCTTCTCCAACATCTGTTGTTTCCTAAGTTGTTGATTTTAGCCATTCTGCCTGGTGTGAGGTGGTATCTCATCATGGTTTTGATTTGTATTTCCCTGATGCCCAGTGATGTTGAGCATTTTCTCATGTGTCTGTTGGCCATTTGGATGTCTTCTTTGTGTTTTTTGTTGTTGTTGTTGTTTTGTTTTGTTTTTTCTTAAAGCCTTTACTCTTGAAACATGATGGAAAAATGCGACAGGTACACACGGAAAAGACATGATCACACTTAAAAGTGAAGACAATCTAACCAGAAAGCTTTAACACCTGTCAGCTAATGTTGAAGCTAAAGTTCTGAGTGTGGCATGCTGCAGGGCTGAAAGAAATGGTAATTAGTATTCCTCTCCTTCTTCTTCACCCTCTCCTTCAACAGAATCCACACCAACCTCCTCATAATCCTTCTCAAGGGCAGCCATGTCCTCACGGGCCTCAGAAAAGGATGTCTTCTTTGAAGAAATGTCTATTCATGTCTTCTGCCCATTTCTTGATGGGATTATTTATTCTTTGGGTGTTGAGTTTGATAAGTTCTTTCTAGATTGTGGATACTAGCCCTTTATCTGATATGTTATTTGCAAATATCTTCTCCCATTCTGTCGGTTGTCTTTTGGTTTTGTCGACTGTTTCCTTTGCTGTGCAAAAGCCTTTTATCTTGATGAAGTCCCAATAGTTCATTTTTGCCTTCGTTTCCCTTGTCTTTGAAGACTGTCTAGCAAGAAGTTGCTGCGGCTGAAGTCAAAGAGGTTGCTGCCTGTGTTCTCCTCTAGGATTTTGATGGACTCCTGCCTCACATTTAGGTCTTTCACCCATTTGGGTTTATTTTTGTGTGTGGTGTAAGAAAGTCGTCCAGTTTCATTCTTCTGCATGTGGCTGTCCAAATTTCCTAACAGCATTTGTTGAAGAGACTGTCTTTTTTCCACTGGACATTCTTTCCTGCTTTGTCGAAGATGAGTTGACCATAGAGTGGAGGGTCCATTTCTGGGCTCTCTATTCTGTTCCATTGAGCTATGTGTCTGTTTTTGTGTCAGCACCATGCTGTCTTGATGATTACAGCTTTGTAATTGAGCTTGAAGTCCGGAATTGTGATGCCGCCAGCTTTGGTTTTCTTTTTCAACATTCCTTTGGCTATTCAGGGTCTTTTCTGGTTCCATACAAATTTTAGGATTGTTTGTTCCAGCTCTGTGAAAAATGTTCATGGTATTTTGATAGGGATTGCATTGGATGTGTAAATTGAAAGCAGAGATACTTGGATATCCAAGGTCACAGCAGGAATATTCATGATAGCCAACCTGAGCGTCCATCAGCTGATGAATGGTTGAACAAAATGTGGTCTCTCCACACAATGTAATATTATTCTTTCTGAAAAAGGAAGGAAATCCTGCCATACACAGCTACAACATGGATGAACCCCGAGGACATTGTGCCAAGTGAAAGAAGCCAGTCACAAATGACAAATACTGTATGATTCCACTTCTATGAGCTATCTAAAGTAGTCAAATTCGTAAAAACGGGAAGTAAAATGATAGGTGCCAAGGGCTGGAGGAAGGGGCCAAAGGAGAGTCGTTTGATAGAGCTTCAGCTTTACAAGATGAAAGTTCTGGAGATCTGTTTCATAACAGTATAAGCATACTTAACACTACTGAACTGTAAAATGGTCAGGATGGGAAATTGTATGTGATGAATTTCTTACCACACACACACAAAAATGGACTCAAGGAAAAGCAGAAAACCTGAACAGTCCTGTAATTATTAAAGAAATTGGATCGGTAGTTTAAAATGTATGGATAGAGGGGCAAGAGACAGCAAAACCAAGGTTTGTAGATGAATTTTATCAGATCTTCAAGAAACGAATAACCCCTCTGTCAGATAAATTGTTCCAAGGAAGAGAAAAAGAAAAAAAAAAGCTCTCCCAACGCAGTTTATGATGTCTCTATACCAAAGCTCAGCAAGGGTAATACAAGGCGGAAAGAAAGAGGCTGAGGGGGAGGGAGGGAGGGAGGGAGGGAGGATGGGAGGGAGGGAGGGAGGGAGGGAGAGAGGGAGGGAGAGAGGGAGGGACGGAGGGAAGAAGGAAGGAAGAAAGAGAAAAAAAGGAAGGCAATCTAATCCAGAACTATATATGAAAAAAATACACCATGACACGGTTAAGTTTAGCCCAGATAATGCAAAGATGGTTTAACATTAGAAAATCAATTAATGTGGGCGCCTGGGTGGCTCAGATGGTTAAGCGTCTGCCTTCAGCTCAGGTCATGGTCCCAGGGTCCTGGGATCGAGTCCTGCATCGGGCTCCCTGCCCCGCGGGGAAGCCTGCTTCTCCCTCTGCCTCTATCTCTCTGTCTCTCATGAATAAATAAATAAAATCTTTAAAAAAAAAAGAAAATCAATTAATGTAATTTGCCATATTAATGGATGGGAGGAAGAAACTCCTGTGACCATCTCAATGCTCTGGGAAAAAGCATTTGATAAAATTCCACACATAGCAAGCTGGGACTGACAGGGAACCTCCTTACTCTCATAAAGGTGTCTACCAAACACTCCCCACCAACACTGTACTTAACGGTTAAACATTGAGAACATTCCCTTTGCTTTTTTTTGCTTTTTTTTTTTTAAGATTATTTATTTATTTGAGAGAAAGAGAGCGTGCACGAGGTGGGGGGAGGGGCAGGGGGAGAGGAAGAAGCAGACTCCCCGCTGACAGGGAGCCCAATGACAACGTGGGGCTCCATCCAACCGGGGGGGGGGGGCTCGATCCCAGGCCCCTGGGATCATGACCTGAGCTGAAAGCAGACACTTAACCCACTGAGCCACCCAGGCGCCCCTCCCTTTGCTTTCATTCAGTTTTGTACTATCCAGGAAAGTAAAGTGAAAAAAAAAGAAACTGTAGCTAAGTTCATCAGGGATATTGGTGTGTAATTCTCCTTTTTGATGGGGTCTTTGTCTGGTTTTGGGATCAGGGTAATGCTGACCTCATAGAATGAGTTTGGAAGTCTTCCTTCCATTTCTATTTTTTGAAACAGCTTCAGGAAAATAGGTATGATTTCTTCTTTAGGTGTTTGGTAGAATTCCCCTGGGAAGCCATCTGGCCCTGGATTCTTGTTTTTTGGGAGTTTTTTGGTTACTGCTTCAACTTCCTTGCTGGCTATTGGTCTGTTCAGATTGTCTACTTCTTCCTATTTCAGTCTTGGTAGTTTTTAAGTGTCCAGGAATGCATCCATTTCTTCCAGATTGCCTAGTTTGTTGGCATATAGCTGTTGGTAATAAGTTCTAATAATTGCCTCTATTTCCTTGGTATTGGTTGTGATCTCTCCCCTTTCATTCATGATTTTATTGATTTGGGTCCTTTCTCTTTTCTTTTTGATAAGTCTGGCCAGAGGTTTATCGATCTTATTAATTCTTTCAAAGAACCAGCTTCTAGTTTCGTTGATCTGTTCTACTGTTCTCCTAGTCTCTATTTCATTGATCTCTGCTCTAATCTTTATTATTTCTTTTCTCCTGCTTGGTTTGGGCTTTATTTGCTATTCTTTCTCCAGATCCTTTAGGTATAAGGTTAGCCTGTGCATTTGGGATTTTTCTAATTTTTTGAGAGAGCCTTGGATGGCTATGTACTTCCCTCTAAGGACAGCCTTTGCAGTATCCCATAGGTTCTGGACTGATATGTTTTCATTTTCATGGTTTTTTTTTTTTAAATAGATACAGAACATCTTTTTTTTTTCCTTTAAGATTTTATTTATTTATTTGACAGAGACAGAGATAGCAAGAGCAGGAACACAAGCAGCGGGAGTGGGAGAGGGAGAAGCAGGCTTCCCTCCGAGGAGGGAGCCCGATGTGGGACTCGATCCCAGGACCCTGGGATCATGACCTGAGCCAAAGGCAGACGCTTAACGACTGAGCCACCCAGGCACCCTCATTTTCATAGGTTTGCATGAACTGTTTAAGTTTCTTTTTAATTTCCTGGTTGAATGACCCATTCATTCTTTAGCAGGATGCTTTTTAACCTCCAAGTATTTGCATTCCTTCAAAATTTTTCCTTGTGGTTGAGTTCCAGTTTCAATGCATTGTGGTTTGAAAACCTGCAGGGAATGATCTCAATCTTTTGGTATCAGTTGAGACCTGATTTGCGACCCAGTATGTGATCTATTCCGGAAAACGTTCCATGTGCACTCAAGAAGAATGAGTATTCTGTTGTTTTAGGATGGAATGTTCTGTATATATCTGCAAAGTCCATCTAGTCCAATGTGTCCTTCAAAGCTCTTGTTTCTTTGTTGACCTTCTGCTTAGATGATCTATCTATTGCTGAGAGTGGAGTCTTGAAGTTTCCTACTATTAATGTATTATTATCAATATGGTTCTTTATTTTGGTTAATAGGTGGTTTATGTCGTTGGCTACTCCCATGTCCCTCTTCATCTTTTACTACAGTCTTTGGTTTAAAATCTAATTTGTCTGATATGAGAATTGCTACACCCACTTTCTTTTGAGGTCCGTTGGCATGATAAATGGTTCTCCATCCCCTCACTTTCAATCTGGAGGTGTCTTTAGGTTCAAAATGAGTCTCTTGTAGATAGCATATGGATGGGTCCTGCTTTTGTATCTAATCTGAAACCTTGTGTCTCTTGATGGGAGTACTCAGCCCATTCATGTTGAGAGTGACTATACACAAAGATAAACTCAAAATGGATGAAACACCTAAATGTAAGACAGGAATCCATCAAAATCCTAGAGAAGAACATAAGCAGTAACCTCTTCAACATTGGCCACAGCAACTTCTTTCAAGACATATCTCTAAAGGCAAGGGAAACAAAAGCAAAAATGAACTTCTGGGACTTCATTGAGATAAAAAGTTTCTGGACAGCCAAGGAAACAGTCAACAAAACTAAGAGGCAACCCACAGAATAGGAGAAGATATTTGCAAATGACATTATGGATAAAGGGCTAGTATCCAAGATCTATAAAGAACTTATCAAACTCAACACCCAAAGAACAAATAATCCAGTCAAGAAATGGGCATGAACAGACACTTCTCCAAAGAAGACATACAAATGGCCAACAGACACATGAAAAAATGCTCAACATCACTGGGCATCAGGGAAATACAAATCAAAACCACAATGAGATACCACCTCACACCAGTCAGAATGGCTAAAATGAACAAGACAGGAAACAACAAGTGTTGTTGGCGGGGTGTGGAGAAAGGGGAACCCTCCCACACTGTTGGTGGGAATGCAAGCTGCTGCAGCCACTCTGGAAGACAGCATGGAGTTTCCTCAAGGCGTTAAAAACAGAGCTACCCTATGACCCAGCAATTGCACTACTAGGTATTTACCCCAAAGATACAGACGTAGTGAAAAGAAGGGGCACATGCTCCCCAGTGTTTATAGCAGCAACGTCTGCAATAGCCAAACTGTGGAAGGAGCCGAGATGCCCTTCAACAGACGAATGGATAAAGAAGATGCGGTCCATATATACAATGGAATATGACTCAGCCATCAGAAAGGATGAATACCCAACTTTTACATCCACATGGATGGGACTGGAGGAGATTATGCTGAGTGAAGTAAGTCAAACAGAGAAAGACATGTATCATATGGTTTCACTTATTTGTGGAACATAAGAAACAGCGCAGAGGACCACAGCGGAAGGGAGGGAAAACTGAACAGGAAGAAATCAGAGAGGGAGACAAACCATGGGAGACTCTGGACTCCGGGAAACAAACTGAGGGTTACAGAGGGGAGGGGGTGGGGGAGGGGGTACCCGGGTGATGGGTATTAAGGAGGGCACGTGATGTGATGAGCACTGGGTGTTATAAGCAACTAATGAATCGTTGAACACTACATCAAAAACTAATGATGTACTCTATGTTGGCTAACTGAACATAATAAAAAAAAGAAACTAGCTAGAAGGACTGGAAAAGAAGAAACACAATAGTTATTAGTGGCAGATGAGATGATTGTGTAAGTAGAAAAAGGAACAGAGGGGCTCCTGGGTGGCTCAGTCAGTGAAGCCCCTGCCTTCGGTTCAGGTCATGACCCCAGGGTCCTGGGATCGAGCCCCGTGTCAGGCTCCCTGCCCCGCGGGGAGCCTGCTTCTCCCTCTCCCTCTGCCTGCCGCTTCCCCCTGCTCGTGCTCTCTCTGTCAAATAAGTAAATAAATAAATAAATAATCTTTTTTTTTTTTAAAGATATTACTTATCTATTTGACAGAGAGAGACAGCGAGAGAGGGAACACAAGCAGGGGGCGTGGGAGAGGGAGAAGCAGGCTTCCCGCGGAGCAGGGAGCCCGATGCGGGGCTTGATCCCAGGACCCCCGGGATCATGACCTGAGCCGAAGGCAGCTGCCCAACTGACTGAGCCACCCAGGTGCCCCATAAATAAACAAATAATCTTTTTTTTAAGATTCTATTTATTTGTTTGAGAGAGAGAATGAGACAGAGACGGAGCATGAGAGGGGGGAGGGTCAGAGGGAGAAGCAGACTCCCTCCTGAGCAGGGAGCCTGACGCGGGACTCGATCCTGGGACTCCAGGATCCTGACCCGAGCCGAAGGCAGTCACTTAACCAACTGAGCCACCCAGGCGCCCAATAAATAATCTTAAAAAAAAAAAAAAAAGGAAGAGGAACAGAATCCACAAAAGGAATCCAAAAAGAATCATTAGACTTCATAGCAACGATACAGTCGGAAGGTCACTGAGAAAGAAGACAGACAGCATTTACCGTGGCATCAAAAGTCTAACAAATGAGGTGCCAGTCCTCTAGGGAAACAATATATTTTTTAAAGGATCCTAATAAAGAGAGAGATACACTATGTTCATAGAAGGGGAAACAATATTTTAGAGATAGCTAGTCTCCAAAGTGATTCAGAATTCAACAAAATCTCTATTTACCCCTTCAAAGAAATCCCAACAGACTTTTTCCTAGAACTTGACAAGCTGTTTCTTAAACTTTTAAGGAAAACTAAAAGCCCTGGAATAGACAAGAAAATCTTGAAAGATGATGAGAAGGAGCAACAAACCGAGGGGGAAAGCAAGGAGAAGGAAAAGGGGAAAGGGGAGAAAAGGAAGCTTTAAAGCTTTCCTAAGTGTAGCAGGGGCAGACAAAGACACCAAAGGGACAGATGGGGAGCCGCCTGGCCACCTGGGCCTGGACAGGGCATGTAACCAAGGGCTCAGCGCACGTCAGTGGCTGGATGGGCTGAAAACTGGGGCTCGGACGACAGCCCTCCATGTGGAAAAGGAGAAAACGTGACCCCTACCTCACACCACCTGAGCACAAATCCACTCTAGATGACTTGAAGAATACCTGAATATGGAAATCTATTTTAAAAAATTAGAAAAGAGACCCAGGAGACAATTTCTATGATCCTGGGTAAGGGTCTCCTGGATTCTCCTGCCTCCACTGCCTCCACCCCACCCAATAGGATTCTGCCCCCTCCACCCAGGGCCACCAGCTTACACTTGTCCAAATTCAAAGCTATTTACAAGATCATGGTGACATAAGTCCAGGTTCTCCCTGATTTGCTCACCTCCGCACCCACCTGCAGGCCATTTCCCCTCCTGCCCAGCGCCTGCCTTGGTTCATGGTTCAGGGCCACATGGCCTGATGGTTAAGTGCAGGGGGCCTGCAGTTGACTCTTAGCCTGGCCACTAACTGGCTGTGCAACTTTGTGCAGGTTTCCCAACCTCCCGTGCCTCAGTTTCCCAACCTTTGAACTGGAGGAAATAACTGTACCCCCTCCAGGGTCATCAGAAGGAGTGAATGAGGGTGCCTGGGTGGCTCAGTCGGTTAAGCGACTGCCTTCAGCTCAGGTCATGATCCTGGAGTCCCGGGATCGAGTCCCACATCGGGCTCCCTGCTCAGCGGGGAGTCTGCTTCTCCCTCTGACCCTCTTCCCTCTCGTGCTCTCTGTCTCCCATTCTCTCTCTCTCAAATAAATAAATAAAATCTTTAAAAAAAAAAAAAAGAAGGAGTGAATGAGTTAGCATAACATAACAGAACACTTAGACCAGCTCTGGTGGTCAGGAAGACATCAGCAGGAGCAGAACTGTGTGGTTCAAGATCAGCTTAAATCTCACTTCCTCTGTGAAGTTCTCCCTGAGACCTGGCTCCCCTCCTTGGTGCCCCAGTGTGTCCTCCCTCCAGAGATGGGCTCTTCTGGCAGTGCGTCCTCATCTGTTGGCGAGTAGTTCTGCCCCTGAGGCCCTGGAGACTCTTGGATCGGGTGGCGGTGGGCTTTGTCTCTGGACAGTGCCACCGCAAGGCTGGCAGGCTACGGAATGCCCTCCTGCCCACGCAATGGGAGGGCACAGCCCCGGCTCTCACCTGCTCCAGCCAGGTGCCCACGGCCAGCCCTCCGCCGTGCAAACCATGGCCGGCAGAGGGCAGCAGCGCCCTGCCCTGCACCAGCAGGCAACCGGGCGGGCGGGGAGGGACTGGGCGGCCCGGCCGCCCCGCCAGGATAAGTCGGGTTGGGCGCGATTGCATTGTGGCGAGGGAGGCCGGGGCTCGGCTGGGACGCACTTCTGGCACAGCCAGCTGCTCTTCAACCCCAGGTAGGCAGGAGCTGGGGCTGGCGAGGGTGCGGGGCGCCAGGGTCGCTGGGTCGTGGGGCACCGCCGTGGGGCGTGCTGGCACCTGGGAGAAGCCAAGGGTCTGCAGAGCCACTCGCCTGATAGGGCAAAGGCCATCAGGCACCAGTCCAAGCCCTGAGACAGCAGCTCCTGATGCCTTAGGGACGCACTACCCCCTGAGGCTGTGGCCCCGGAGCTGGAAGGGAGGACCCCAGGCTTCTAACCCCGAATGGGAAAGCTGGCCGGCGGGGCTGGGTGCTGGGGGCAGGGCACCGGGTAGGGCGGAGGCCTGCCTGGCTCCCCACCCCCCACAGCCACCCAACCGGCCCAGCCAGGTGGCAGTGAGCCCCACAGGCTGCCACCTCGCCCTGGAGCCCGGAGCCTGCCGCTGGAGCCTGCTGCTGCCGTGCACCATGGAGAAAGTGGGGACCCCAGCCTGAGTGCACCTGCCCCTGCAGCCCTAGGCCAGGGCCCCAGCTCTGTGAGCTTCGTGCGCAGATGGTGCCCTGTGGGGTTGGCAGGAGAGCCAGCTGCCACGCCGTTCCCCACCCCGTTCGGCACCCCAGGCACAGAGGGGAGCCCTAGGCCCATCCCGGAATGGTGTTTCCCTGGGGGAGGGGTGAAGGGAACAGCCTGGCAACCAGTTGCCGGGGCCGGAAGCCAAGTGCTGGGTTCCTGGGGGCCATGGCCCCCACCCGGTCCTGTGCATCCCCCAGCAGCGTCCTCCACTGGCACCGCCCACGACCATCAGGCTGTACCTGGCACGACTTTACGAGTCCCCTGAGGCGGGGCTAGATGGAGACAGGTCGCCTGCTCTCTGGCCAGTCTTATTCCAGGCCAAGGGGGTTGGGGGGGGGCGGTTGGGGAGGAAGGTCTCCTGGACGGGCTGCCTTTGTCAGCCCCTCCCTGCCCCCAGCCCGGACAAAGGCAGCCATTGAGGGCCAGGCCTGGCACTTTGACCAGGCACCAAGGCTACCAAGGCTGAGGCTGGCATTGCAGGGGCTCAGCACCCTGACCTTCCCGTGGGGGCTCAGTGGCCTACCCTGTGCCCTTCCCAGGGACCCGGCGGGGGGGGTTGGGGCGGGGACACAGAGAGGAGCCGGCTGGCTGGCACGGGGTGGCAGTGGGGTGGGGCTGGCTGTGTGGGTCTCATTTTTCTGGCTGAAAGAAACCGTGTCCTTTGTCCCCAGGTCCCAGGGGGTGTCTCTCTGGGGGTGGGGGGTGGCAGGGAGCCCCCTGGCCAGAAGAGCCCGGGTGGGGGTACGAGCACCAGATAGCGAGTCCCTGGCCCGGGCCTGCGGACAGAGAGGACATTGTTGGGGTGGAGGCAGGGCTGTCGACAAAGCTGCCAGCTGTGGTGGAGCCCAGCCGCCAGGCCCTTGGCCCCCTGCCCCCCGCCCCCGGCCTCCCTCCTCCCCAGGCCGCCAAGCCTCAACGGTGTCCCTCCCACTCAGGACAATGCCCCCCACAGCCGTCTTGTGCCCGTCACCACTGCCCTGGGCCGGCTGAACGCGTGTCGCACTGCCCAGGAGACCCCTCCGTTACTCCCTTCCGAGGCGGTAAGTGCCCGGGGCCCCTGTCCGCAGAGATGTCCCCGGGAGGGCAAGGCAAGGCAGACCGAGCAGTCCAGGGGAGCCTGGGCCTCGAGGCCCCAGATGCTGTCCCTCTATGCCCTCAGCCACACGCCCCAGACATGGCTGCCGATATCCCGGGTCTAGAGGAAATGCCCCTGTCCCCAAGCCAGGCCTGACCTTCCTGTCTGTGTTCCTGAGATAAGGGGCTTGGGGCCCTTCCTCGGGGCTCGGCCTCCAGCTGGCACGCCCGCCAGGGCCCGGCCTTGTGTCTCTGCTGCCAAGCTGCAGGGCACTGGGTGACAGCGGGCCTGCTCCTGGCTGGCATGTGCCACGTGCCCAGCTGTGCAGGACCCTAGCTCAACTCAGGGCCTGGCTTCTGTCCCCTTCTCTGTGGTTCCTGTGCCCAGGGGCTCTGTCCGGCGTGGGGTCTCTTTCTGTGCCTCTCTCGCCTGATCACCTCGGCAGCCAGCTGGGAGGTGGGGTGGAGGGCATGCAGCAGGGGCCCCGCTCAAGCCTTCTCTGGAGGCTTGGGGTCCCCACCTGGCCCACGGCGGATACCTTTAGTCTGAGCTCTGAATGGCTGCACAGGTGTAGGTGGGGGTGCCCGTGCCTTGCTCCCTCCCCCTGACCGCCCTCTCTTCAGTCAGGCTCCCCCCTCTCTTTTCTCTCACGCCTCCCCGTTAACACCCCCAGGGGCTGGAGCCCACAGGCCAGGGAACAGGCCTCCCCCTCCCCCCACACCTCGCATTGTCTCTTGGTGCCCCCCCCCCGCGCCACCGTGTCCCCCAGCCCCCACGCTGTCTGGCCCTCGGGTCTCCGCCAGCCCCTGCTCTGACCAGCTCCCAGCCCTCTGCAGCCGGCCCTGTACTCCTCTGCCCTGCAGTTCTCTGGCTGCCTCAGTTTCTCCCTGGCTCTCTCTCCCTCCCCGGCACTCCTTCTCCCCTCTGGCAGGGGTCCCTCTCTACAGCTGGCCCTGCCTGCCCACGGCGAGTTTTCTCTCCCTGCCCTTGACGTCCTTGTCCTTGCCCCCTTCCCCCTCGGAGGGTGCTGCGCACCCCTCTGCCTCCCCCATATCCCCCGACCAGTACGCCCTGCTTCTGCCCTGCGCTGCCCTCCTCTCCTGCGCTTTCCTGTCTCTGTCATTCATTCGGAGCCCTGCTGTTCGCATTCCCCTGGCTCTTCATGATCTGCCCCCTCCTTCAACAATCTAGACGCATAAAAAGTAGGAGATGAAAGCAATTCTTTCCTGGGGCACACATGTGTGCCCCCCACCCGCCTTCTCCCCGCGCCTTGGATACTCTCTCTCTCTGCTTCTCTCCGTCTCCCTCTATCTCTGTCTCTCTCCTCTCCCTCTCTTTCTCATCTGTCGCTCTTCTGGATTCTTCCCTCCCTCCCTTCCTCCTTCCTTCCCTCCCTCCGGTGCTCTCTCTCCACCCCTCTTCCCTGGGGCCTTTCTCCGCCCTGACGCTGCAGGCCTCACTTGGCTCTGCCCCCCTCCCGGCCCCCCCCCCCCCACCAGGTGCCCGTGATGGCTGCCCGGCGCCCCTTCAGCCCCCGCCTCCTGCCCGTGCTGCTGCTGTACCTGCCGCTGCCCCTGACTCGGGCCCGTCCCTTCTCCGCCCCCAACACCACCTTCAACCACTTGGCGCTGGCTCCGGGCCGCGGCACGCTCTACGTCGGGGCGGTGAACCGCCTCTTCCAGCTCAGCCCTGAGCTGCAGCTCGAGGCCGTGGCCGTCACCGGCCCCGTCTTCGACAGTCCCGACTGCGTGCCCTTCCGCGACCCGGCCGATTGCCCGCAGGCCCGGCTCACCGACAACACCAATCAGCTGCTGCTGGTGAGCAGCCGGGCCCAGGAGCTCGTGGCCTGCGGGCAGGCGCGCCAGGGCGTGTGCGAGAAGCGCGGCCTCGAGGACGTGGCGCAGGTGCTGTACCAGGCCGAGGACCCGGGGGACGGGCAGTTTGTGGCCGCCAATGCCCCAGGGGTTGCCACGGTGGGCCTGGTGGTGCAGGCGCCGGGCCGGGACCTCCTGCTGGTGGCCAGAGGCCTGGCGGGCAAGCTGTCAGGCGGGGTGCCGCCCCTGACCGTGCGCCAGCTGGCCGGGCCGCAGCCCTTCTCCAGCGAGGGCCTGGGCCGCCTCGTGGTGGGCGACTTCTCCGACTACAACAACAGCTACGTGGGGGCCTTCGCCAACGCCCGCTCGGCCTACTTCGTCTTCCGCCGCCGCGGGGCCCGGGCGCAGGCCGAGTACCGCTCGTATGTGGCCCGCGTCTGTCTGGGGGACGCCAACCTTTACTCCTACGTGGAGGTGCCCCTCACCTGCCTGGGCCAGGGCCTCATCCAGGCTGCCTTCCTCACGCCAAGTACGCTGCTGGCGGCGTTCGCCGCAGGCCCCGGTGGGGCCCGGGCGGCGCTGTGTGCCTTTCCGCTGGCCGAGCTGGATGGGAGCATGGAGCACGCCCGGCGCCTGTGCTACACGGCTGGCGGCCGGGGCCCCGGCGGCCTGGAGGAAGCCACCGTGGAGTACGGAGTCACGTCCCGCTGCGTTGCCCTGCCCGCCGTGAGTGGCCCCTCTCACCCTCCGCTGGGCTCCTGCCGGCTCGCGCTCTCTCTCTGTCTCTCTCTCTCTGTCTCTCTCTGTCTCTCTGTCTCTCTCTCTCTCTCTCTCTCTCTCTCTCTCTCTCTCTCTCTCTCGGCCAGCCTGGCCTGCCTCTCTGGCCCCGGCCCTCCGCACTGTGTCTCAGGCCGAGGCAGGGACTGCCACATGTTAGTCCCGGGCTGTGGGGGGCTGGGTGCTGTCGCGTGGCAGTCGCCCGTGCCCTCCTGCCTAGGGGATGTCGAGGAGGGGCCCAGCTCCTAGGGGCTCTCGGCCCGCTTCTTTTGGTCTTTCTTCCTCTGAAGTGGTCAGCTAGTCCCGCCATGGGGCTGGGGGGGGCCCCCGACCCCTCTGCCCTGGGGTCCCCCTGGGCTCCCCGGCCCTGCCCTGCAGCCTTGACTCCCTCTGGGCCCCGGGAAGACACCTCCTGCCTCTTGCCGGGATTGATTCTCCCCTCCCGGGCCGCGCAGGACTCCCCGGAGTCATACCCCTGCGGCGATGAGCACACCCCCAGCCCCATTGCCGGCCGCCAGCCCCTGGAGGCCAAGCCTGTGCTGCAGCTCGGGCAGCCCATCAGCGCCGTGGCAGGCCTCCAGGCAGACGGGCACACGATCGCCTTCCTGGGGGACACCCAGGGTCAGCTGCATAAGGTGAGGTGAGGGGGCTGCCCTGGTCCCGGACCCCTGACACCAAGGCCTCTACCCTGCTGGGCTGAGGCCCTGGCTTACTGGCTTGACTGGGTGTGGCCCGGCCCTGCTGCGACTCGGGGACGCCCCAGGTACCTTCCATGTGGCTGGCCGGGTGCCACCTCCTGGGGGCTCCTAGTTGCATGAGTTGGGATGACTGCCCAGGAGGCTCCTGGGCAGCCCCAGTCTCTCCAGCCAATGGCGGAAGCCGACGGTCAAGGTGGACAGGGAGGGATGCCATGGGGTAGGGGTGGGCAGTGCCTGGTCCCCAGAGCCAGCCTGGCCCCAGAAGTCTCTCTGAGGCAAAGTCCGGCCTCCTCCTGACCTGTTCGTCTCCCTGCGGCTGCCCTTCTGGCCCTGGCACCAAGGCCCGTACCCAGAGTGGCTGGGTGATGGTGAATGGGGGAGGGGAGGTGAGCAGAGCAGGAGGCCCAGGGGCCTGCCCCACCGTCCGTGGCGTGGCCTGGCCTCCCTGGTCCAGCAGGAAGGAGAGCTGGCTGTGTGAGACAGGATGCTCCCTGGTAGCCCCAACCAAGAGGAGGGCACATGCCCTGAACGGTCGGCCTGTGGCCATCTTGAGAGCAGGCCTTGTCGTCCCTCCAGGTCTTTCTCAATGGCTCCCAAGGCCAGGTGTACCACTCCCAGCAAGTGGGGCCTCTGGGCTCGGCCATCAGCCCAGACCTGCTGGTGGACAGCAGTGGCAGCCACCTCTATGTCCTGACTGCCCAGCAGGTGAGGCTTGTCACCGGGGGTGGGGGGCACACAAGGCCCGAGTCCCTGCACCCACTACCTCTGTCCCTCACTGACCATCCAGGTGGACCGGGTACCCGTGGCAGCCTGCCCCCAGTTCCCTGACTGTACCAGCTGCCTTCAGGCCCGGGACCCACTGTGTGGCTGGTGCGTCCTCCAGGGCAGGTGAGCACAGGGCCTGTGCCCAGACTTGGGCCAACAGGTAGCGTGTGCAGGGAGGGCGGCCCTGGAAGCAGCCCTGGGCCTGCCAGGAGGCCAGCTCGGCTTCCTGAGGTGGAGGTGCAGGGCCTCCGTGGAGGCCCTCCATCCCGCGCCTCGCGGCCCAAGCTGCTCTCTTCTCATTTCCCAGCCCCACCCCCAGGCAGGCCTCTGTCGCCTCTCCCAGGTGTTCCCCGGCCCACCTCAGCTCCAGGAACCCCTTATGGCAACCCTCCCCTCTGCAGCACTGTCAAGGCCAAAGCCCGCACATCGGCCACGAAGCCCTGTCTGCTTGACCCCTTCCGCTTGAGCACAGTCCCTTTCCGTTCCCCGCCACCCCCCCACCCCCCCGCCTCCGCTCACGCGCTCCGGCTGGGCCTTCCTCCCAGCCCTCTTGCCACCCATCACCTGGGGAGCCCGAGACCCACCTGGTGACCCAGTGGGCCCCTGCCCCACAGGTGTACCCGCAAGGGCCAATGTGGGCGGGCCGCCCAGGCCAACCAGTGGCTGTGGAGCTATGAGGACAGCCACTGCCCGCACGTGCAGAGCTTGCTGCCAGCCCAGCGCCCCCGCCAGGAGCCAGGCCAGGTAAGCTGCCTGCCCCTGCCTGTCTGTGGGGGCCACCCATCAGCTGCCCCCCGTCCTCTGCTCCCACCACGCTCGGCCCGAGCTCCATCTCCCTCGGTGAGAGGCACCGCTCCCCCCCTACCGAGAAGCCCCTGCCTGCTCTGTTTTCCTTGCATGTGTCCCAGGTCACCTTGTCTGTCCCCCGGCTGCCCACCCTGGCCATGGATGAATACTTCCATTGTGCCTTTGGGGACTATGACAGCTTGGCTCACGTGGAAGGTCCCCACATAGCCTGTGTCACCCCTCCCCAAGACCAGCTGCCGCTTAACCCTCCAGGCACAGGTGAGGGGCCCCTGGGGCAGGAGGCTGGGGGCCAGGGCAGGAGCCAGAGGGGCAGGAGCCCCGTGACCCGCCCTGCTGCCACCATCCCCTCCCAGACCACATCACCTTGCCCCTGGCTCTGATGTTTGAGGATGTGGCTGTGGCTGCCACCAACTTCTCCTTCTATGACTGCAGTGCTGTCCAGGCCTTGGAGGTGGCTGCCCCGTGAGTGCTGGGCCTGGCTGCTGGGTAGGGGTGGCGACCCCTGATGGTGCCCAGCCTGAGCAGCCCCCTGCCCCTCCAGGTGCCGCGCTTGTGTGGGCAGCCTCTGGCCGTGCCACTGGTGCCCCCAGAGCAGCCGCTGTGTGTACGGGGAGCACTGCCCAGAGGGCGAGGGCACCGTCTACAGTGCCCAGGAGGTGGGTGGGCCCCGCCCCCGCCCCCACCCCCCCTGCCGCCACAGACCCACCCCACGCTGGGCCCTGCCCAGGCCCCTCAACTTCTGAAGGGCTAAAGGGGCTCCTTTCCCCAGGTGGATGTCCAGGTGCGTGGCCCAGGGGCTTGTCCCCGGGTGGAGGGCCTGGCAGGTCCCCTCCTGGTGCCTGTGGGTTGGGAGAGCCGTCTGGCCCTGCATGTGCGGAACCTTCAGCATTTCGGAGTGAGCAGGGGATGGGGATGGTGGTGGGTGGAGGGGGGGGGGCATGGCGCTGACTGTGTCCGGGGTCCTGACACTGTCCACTCCCAGAGCCTGCCCGCCTCCTACCACTGCTGGCTGGAGCTGCCCGGAGAACTTCGAAGGCTGCCAGCCTCTCTGGAAGAGATGGCCGGGGACGTGGGCCTCATCTACTGCCAAGCCCAGGAGGTGTGCGGCCGCCCCATCCTCACCTGCCACCCGATGCTTCCTGCAGCCCTCAGATGCCCCCCACACCCCTTGCCTCCCAGATTGTTCTAAGCCATCAGTGTCCTGTTGCCACTCACGAGGCAGGCAGGCCCCGGGCATGCAGCAGGAACATGGCACCCCCAGCCTGTGCCCTAAGGCTTGCAGCCTGGTGGGAGACGTGGGCACTGAACAAAGGCACCCATTCTGGGAGGAGTGTCCTGGAGGAGACAGGGGTCAGGGCTGTCCAGAGTTGGGCCCGGCCTGACCCCACCCTCCTCCTACAGTTCCGCCCCTCCACGGCCCAGCCGGAGCTCCCGGTGCCCATCTATGTCACCCGGGGCAAGGGTCAGCGGCTGGACAACGCCCATACTCTCCATGGTGAGCCTGGGGACGGCAGGGCACGTGGGACAAGGCATGTGGCAGAGGGGAGGTGCCTCAGCGCCCTGCCTGACCTTCCCTAGTGACCCTGTACGACTGCGCCGTGGGCCACCCTGACTGCAGCCGCTGCCAGGCAGCTAATGGGAGCCTGGGCTGCGTGTGGTGCAGCCATGGCCAGCCTACCTGTCGCTATGGTCCTCTGTGCCCCCCCGGGGCCGTGGAGCTGCTGTGTCCCACTCCCAGCATTGACACAGTGAGCCCCCAGCCCTCCTACCTCCTCCCCATCTGCCCTACCCCCCCCCCGACCCCCGCTGTCCTAACCTCACCTGGGTCAGACCAGCCCTGCTCAGGCCCCCAGGCCCTAGCAGCTCTGTCCCGCCTCAGGCCGGTCGGCTGGTTGGGTACCCCCATTGCAGAGCGGATGTGGGTTTGGGAGACTCCATCATCATCCTTCCCTGCTGCAGATCGAGCCCCTGACTGGGCCCCCCGAGGGCGGCTTGGCCCTCACCATCTGGGGCACCAACCTGGGCCGGGACTTTGCTGAGGTACAAGATGCCGTGAAGGTGGCTGGCCGCCCCTGCAGCCCTGAGCCCTCTCTCTACCGCACCTCTGCCCGGTGAGGCATCCGAGCTGCCGGGGGCTGAGGGACGCCCTCCCGGGGAAGACCCTCGGAGAGTGGCTACCCAGAGAGAAGGGGGGCTTGCAGCCAAGAAATGCGGGCCCAGGTCAGAAGCGCCAAAGGAAGACCAGCCAGGGGAGGGAGAGAGAGGGGAGCAGGCAGTGAGAGGGGTGGCAGCAGGGGCGGGGCGGGGGGGGGAGGTTCTGGGCGTTGGCTCGCGGGTGGCCCACGGCTCCCCCTGAAGATGCGTCTGGTCCATGGGAGCCCTGAGCAGCTCCTGGGCCTCCATTCCCCAGGATTGTGTGTGTGACATCCCCCGCCCCTAACGGCACCACAGGGCCAATCCAAGTAGCCATTAAGAATCGGCCACCAGGCATCTCAACCCAGCATTTCACCTACCAGGTCAGCACCACCCCAGGGTGGTACCCATGCAGGGGATAGTAGAAGAGAGGGGCAGGAGGGAAACCTAGGTGACGTCCAGGAGGAACACCATGGGATCTGAGTGATCATCCCGGCCACCAAGTGGAGGACCGGCCGCCAGTGCAGCAGGCGGGGGGTGGGGGGTACTGAGGGAGAGCAGGGACACCTCCAGGCACTAGCCGAAGCCAGGAAGCCCCAGGTTGGCGATTGGATCTCAGGACGTAGGGCTTGGGGGGCCTGGGAGGTGTAAGCCGTGGCGGAGGAGGAGGCCGTCCCGAGGGGCAGAGGCGCAGTGAGGAAAGAAGAGCCCCCTCGGGGGGCCAAGGGCAGCTGGGAGGCTTCCGGGAGGAGGGTGCGGTCAGCTGTGGCCCGCAGGATAAAGCCGCAGTGCCTGGGGACTGGGGCCTAGGTGAACAAGTGTCAGGCCAGGCTGCCATGGCTGCCCCAGCCTGCTCTGTCCCTCAGGACCCCATCCTGCTGAGCCTGAGTCCCCGGTGGGGCCCCCAGGCAGGGGGTACCCGGCTCACTATCCACGGGCAGCACCTCCAGACAGGAGGCAGCATCAGGGCCTTCGTGGGTGGACAGCCCTGTCCTATGTGAGTATCTCGCTACTGTGCCCACCCTTAATGGTCTCTGCCCTCATTGAGGGAGGCAACTTGGGTCTCTGGTGAGGTAGCCAGGCCCAGGCTCGAGCCCAAGATGCCAGACCCCTCTCCACCCTGCAGCCGGGAGCCGGTGTGTCCTGAGGCCATTGTGTGCCACACCATGTCCCAGGCCAGCCCAGGAGAAGCTGTGGTTCGAGTGGTCTTCGGCCACGCCCAGCGCACGCTGCTCACCAGCCCCTTCCAGTACACTGCCAACCCGCAGCTCGCGGCGGCGGAGCCCAGCGTCAGCTTCCGGGGGTGAGGACCTCGTCCGCGGCACGCAGCCTCGGCTCGGGCCGGGGATGTGGGGCTGGCCCGGGCCACCCGCCGCCCCCCACCCGCCGCGGCTAACTACTGTCCTGACATAGGGGCGGGCGGCTGATCCGCGTCAGGGGCACGGGCCTGGACGTGGCGGAGCGGCCCTTGCTGTCTGTGTGGCTGGAGGCCAAGGCGGAGGTGCAGGCGGCAGGGGCCCAGCCCCAGGACCCGACCCTGAGGAGGAGCTGTGGGGCCCCTGCTGCGGCCCCCCAGGCTTGTATCCAGCTCGAGGGGGGCTTGCTGCAGGTGTGCACCCCACCGGCAGGTGGCAGGGCTGCTCTTGCCCAGTGGGCCGGGGGATAGGTGGGGGGGAGCCACTTTGCCCCCTGGGAGCGAGCCAAGAAGCCCCAGCTCACCCCTCCTTGTCCCTCGCAGTGCTCCACCGTCTGTTCTGTCAACTCGTCCAGCCTCCTCCTGTGTCAGAGCCCCGCTGTGCCAGATGGGGCGCACCCCCGGCGGGTCTTCTTCAGCCTGGACGGCGTCCACGTAGACTTTGCCAGCGCCAGTGGGGGCCAGGACTTCCTGTACCAGCCCAACCCCCGTCTGGCCCCCCTCAGCCGCGAGGAGCCCACCCGCCCCTACCGCCTCAAGCCGGGCAATGTCCTGGACGTGGAGGTGAGGGCGTCCTGCGGGCCGGCTCTGTGCAGGGACCGCGGGCATGGGCCGGGCGCCCCGGCTCAGGCCCCTGGTCTCTCCCAGGGCCAGGGCCTCAACCTGGGCATCAGCAAGGAGGAAGTGCGCGTGCACATCGGCGATGGCGAGTGCCTGGTGAAGACACTCACGCTCACCCACCTGTACTGCGAGCCACCCTCCCGGGCCCCGCAGCCCGCAAATGGCTCCGGTACCCTGCCACAGTTCGTGGTGAGGCGGGGCTCCGGGCGCAGAGGGGGCTAGGCAGCCAGGGCCCTGAAGGCCCGCACTCAGGAACCCTGACCGCCCCCCCCCCCCACCATCAGGTTCAGATGGGCAACGTGCGCCTGGCCCTGGGCCCCGTCCAGTATGAGACTGAGCCCGCTCTGTCCGCCTTCCCCGTGGAGGCCCAAGTGGGCCTGGGTATGGGCGCTGCCGTGCTGATCGCCGCCGTGCTCCTCCTCACCCTCATGTACAGGTGAGAGGCTCCTCCCCGTCATGCACGCGCCTGCGCAAACTTCCCACTGCGCTTTCCGAAAGGCTTGGTGGCCTCGGGGCCCTGGCCGGCGCGGGCCTGTGGCTCACACCTGGTCCCCCCGGGGCTGCAGGCACAAGAGCAAGCAGGCCCTGCGCGACTATCAGAAGGTTCTGGTGCAGCTGGAGAACCTGGAGATTGGTGTGGGCGACCAGTGCCGCAAGGAGTTCACAGGTGGGGAGAGGGCGGTGGGGAGGGGCACAGAGGGCCCACCTGGGCCTGAGCCCACACCTTGGTGGCTCCTGGCCTGCAGACCTGATGACCGAGATGACCGACCTCAGCAGCGACCTGGAGGCCAGTGGGATCCCCTTCCTGGACTACCACACCTACGCCGAGCGAGTCTTCTTCCCAGGGCATGGCGGCGGCCCACGGCAGCCAGCACTCGAGGGGTCTGGGGAGGAGGGCCGCCGTGGCCCCGTGCGCCAGGGCCTCACGCAGCTCTCCAACCTGCTCAACAGCAAGCTCTTCCTCCTCACAGTGAGGGCTGTGCGGGTGGGCGGGCCTCGAGGGGCATGGAAGTGGGGCTGGGCGCGGGCTGGGCCGGGCAGCAGGTACGGGCACGAAGGTGGGACGATGTGTGGGACGCCCCTGCCCCCAGCTCATCCACACCCTGGAGGAGCAGCCCGGCTTCTCCCAGCGGGACCGCTGCCACGTGGCTTCTCTGCTGTCTCTGGCACTGCACGGCAAGCTCGAGTACCTGACTGACATCATGAGGACGCTGCTGAGTGACCTGGCCGCCCATTACGTGCACAAGAACCCCAAGCTCATGCTGCGCAGGTCGGCTTGGGCCGGACCATGGGCCCGGAAGCAGGGGTGGTGGCTCCCCGCTGAGCCACACCCCACCCTCCCCCACCCCGGCCCGGTCCTGGGGTGGGCAGGGCCAGGAACGCCCAGGAGGTGGGCTAGGACAGAAGCCACTGGGAGGGAAGCGGACGGGCCTCTCTCCCAGGGACGTGGGCACGAAGGGCTGACAGGTGGAAAAGCTCTGCCTTCCCTTGTTTGCCCAGCTCAGCCCGGTGCCGGGGGGTGGGGGGTGGGGCCTGCAGCAACACCTCTCTGACCTGGGGCCCGCTCCCTGCAGGACAGAGACCATGGTGGAGAAGCTGCTGACCAACTGGCTGTCCATCTGTCTCTATGCCTTCCTGAAGGTGAGGGGCACCCTGGCTGACGCCTTCTCCCCTCGCCCCATTTCAAGGCTGCTGCCTGGGGCCTCACCGACCCAGGCGCGCATTCCCCCGGGGCCCTGGGGTACGAGGCGGCGTGGGAACGGGCAGGGCTGGGGGTGGGGCCGAGGCCGGGCTGTCTTCGTCCTCCCTCCGCACAGCTGACTGCCCCTCCCTGCAGGAGGTGGCTGGTGAGCCGCTGTACATGCTCCTCCGGGCCATACAGTACCAGGTGGACAAGGGCCCCGTGGATGCCGTGACTGGCAAGGCAAAACGGACCCTGAACGACAGCCGCCTGCTTCGGGAGGACGTGGAGTTCCGGCCCCTGACGCTGATGGTGCTGGTGGGCCCCAGGGCCGGCGGGGCGGCGGGGAGCAGTGCTGCGCAGCGCATGCCCGCGCGGGTGCTCGACACAGACACTATCACCCAGGTCAAAGAGAAGGTGTTGGACCAAGTCTACAAGGGCACCCCCTTCTCCCAGAGGCCCTCAGTGCACACCCTAGATCTTGGTGAGAGAACCAACCACCCGTCCCTGCACGGGGCTGTCCCCACCCGGAGATGCTCAGCCCTGCGCTGCTCCACGCGGTGGGCGGCGGGGCGGGGCGGGGCGGCTCCGGCCTTGTCACCCTGAACGCACGACCAGTGCAGACTCGGGGAACAGGCTGCAGGCTAATCGGCTTCACTGGGTGTCCCCAGAGTGGCGCTCGGGCCTTGCTGGCCACCTAACCCTGTCAGATGAGGACCTGACCTCGGTGACCCAGAACCACTGGAAGCGACTCAACACCCTACAGCACTACAAGGTGCCAGGCTGACAGGGGCTGGGGGGGGGGGCGGGCCCCCACCTCTGGGTCGGCCAGGGAAGGAGCCCAGCCTCCACTCACCTTCCCGCCAGGTCCCGGATGGAGCCACCGTGGGGCTCATCCCCCAGCTGCACAACGGAGGTGCCGTCTCCCAGAGCCTGGCCCAGAACTGCCCCTTGGGGGAGAGTGAGTCCTCTGGCCCCAGAGCTGGAAGTGGGCAGGCAGGAGTCCCGGGCACGCCGTCTGCCTCGCCTGGGTGTCCCCGACACCTTGCCAGGGGGCGAGCCCAACCTCTAGGCTGGGCCAAGGGCCTGGGGCGGATGAGGCCAGCAGGTCGTCCTGGTAGGGGAGCTCTGGGACCATGGGGGGGCGGTGGGCTGAGCTCTTTTCCCCTGCCTTCCTCGGCGCCCGCCACCCTGCCCCGTGGCCAGGTGTCCCCAGCCAGTGGTGTGGGATAGGGGACCGGGGCGGCGGACTGAGGCCAGACGTCTGGGCCCTCAGACATTCCCATGCTGGAGGATGCTGAGGAGGGTGGGGTCCGCCTCTGGCACCTGGTGAAAGCCTCTGACGAGCCGGAGGGAGCGAAGGCGCGGCGCAGCAGCCTGAGGGAGCGGGAGCGAGAGCGGGCGCGGGCCAAGGCGATTCCGGAGATCTACCTCACCCGCCTGCTCTCCATGAAGGTCGGTGTGGCCGGGGGGGGGGGGGGGGCTAGGTCCCTGACTGAGCCGTGGGGGAGGGCGTGGTCCTGAGGGCCAGAGAGGTGGCCCGACCCCCTGCCGGGGATCGGCCCTGGCCCACACCTGCCTCCCACACAGACCGTCCCCCCCTCCCCCCCCCCCCCCCCCCCCCCGCCTTCCAGGGCACGCTGCAGAAGTTTGTGGATGACACCTTCCAGGCCATTCTCAGCGTGAACAGGCCCGTGCCCATTGCCGTCAAGTACCTGTTTGACTTCCTGGACGAGCTGGCCGAGAAGCATGGCATCGAGGACCCGGAGACCTTGCACATCTGGAAGACGAACAGGTACGTCGCCTGCTGGCCCCCAGCCCATGCAGATGGGACGTGGAGTCGCAGAGGGGTAAGGGCATGGCCCACGAACCCAAGCTTGGTGGCATCCACCCTGCATTTCTGACACGGACCCGCAAGACAGCTCCCTGGGGAACTCAGGTCTGGGGCCCAGGCCAACGGTGCCCATGGCTGGTCTGTGTCCCCAGCCTGCTGTTGCGGTTCTGGGTGAACGCCCTGAAGAACCCACGGCTCATCTTTGACGTGCGGGTGTCAGACAACGTGGACGCCATCCTCGCCGTCATTGCCCAAACCTTCATTGACTCCTGCACTGTCTCAGAGCATAAAGTGGGCAGGGTAAGGAGTGAGGACGAGGGGCTCCCGGGGTAAGCCATGGAGGCTCAGCAAGGAGCCCTGAGTGGGGCTGGGAGGGGTGGTGCATAATGGGGGCCAGGAAGCTGGGGCAAGGGGGCACTGGTGGTGCATTCAGGGTGACAGGGCCGGAGCTCCCCCCCGCCCCGCCCGCCTCCCCGCTCAGGCCCACTCCTACCCGGAGCAGGATTCCCCAGTGAACAAACTGCTCTATGCCCGGGAGATCCCTCGCTACAAGCAGATGGTGGAGAGGTAGGTGTTGGGGCATCAGGGCTGGGGGTTGGCGGCTGCCTGGCCCTAACTGTGTCTCCTCTGCCAGATACTACTCCGACATTCGCCAGA
The DNA here is from genome assembly GCF_009762305.2 of Zalophus californianus. Taxonomy (NCBI): domain Eukaryota; kingdom Metazoa; phylum Chordata; class Mammalia; order Carnivora; family Otariidae; genus Zalophus; species Zalophus californianus. The sequence goes on along the minus strand of NC_045612.1, from coordinate 1,875,955 downwards.
GCTCTCCCGCCAGCTATCAGGAGATGAACTCGGCTCTGGCCGAGCTCTCTGGGGTGAGGCATGGCCCAGGGGGCACACCCCTCCACCTTTGGGTGGGTGCAGGGGGGAGGGGGGAGGGTTGGGGTTTAAGGTCCAGGCTGGAGCCTCACCCCTCCATGTGTGGTCCCCAGAACTACACCTCTGCTCCCCACTGCCTGGAAGCTCTGCAAGAACTCTACAACCACATCCACAGGTATTATGACCAGGTGAGGCCCAGGGTCCTCCGGGTGGTGGGGGGGGGGAGGGGCACGCCCCCAGAGCCCAGAGGGAGGCCCCGGGAATCTCCCTGGGGATGGAAGGAGGTGTCTAGGCCAATCTGGGCAAGAGGGGAGGAAGGGCCCAGTTTGGGGAAGAGGCGTGGCTTCTGTGCAGATGCCTCAGGGAGGCCTGGGGCGGCCCCTGCCGGATCCCCAAGCCGCTGCTGAGATGGACTCAGGGCTGGGGGGCCCTGGGCTAATGGGCAGAGGGCAGAGGCCTCAAGCGAGGCGCCCTCCTCTGCTCTGGCAGATCATCAGCGCCCTGGAGGAGGACCCTGTGGGTCAGAAGATGCAGCTGGCCTGCCGTCTGCAGCAGGTAGCAGCCCTGGTGGAGAACAAGGTGACTGACCTGTGAGCTTGGGCCCTCGCGGATGCCCAGGGCCCGCCAGCCTGGAGAGGAGCAAGCAGGACCTCCCACCGCAGTGCCTTAGGGCCCCTGGAGGGAGACAGCAACTGAGGAGGGGCCGGCGGAGAGCGGAAGGGGGTTGTGCCCACCGAGGGGCTCCCTGCCGCCTCCCACCCACCGGCCCTTCGCCCGGCTGTTCCCCTACCTGGGCTTCTTTCTAATTTATAGTAGTCCTCACCTCTTCCTCTCCACCTCCCCCACGGTATTTATTTGCTTGCTGGAGAATCACATCTGGAAATAAAATAGAAAAACATCTTTTTAGAAAAAGTCCAATCCCAGCCCCTGCCTTTCCCTGCGAGTCTACTCAGTGCTCCCTTGCTTGGCCCTCCCCTTGGCCCCATGGCTGTGACCTCTGCCTGAGAAAGAGGGATCGTCAGGCACCCCCAGGCCATGCTCTCTCTCCCTCGCCTCCCCTATGCCCCCCCTTCCCTACCAGTTCTTTCCCGGCCCAGGGAAACAGGACCAAGTGTCTCCCACCTTGGGCTAACCACAGTCACTGCCGAGCCCCCTTTGCTTCTTTCGGACTCCCTGACAGTCCCCAGCTGGACTCCCGACTCCACACGTGTCCCCCTCTGTTCCCTCCTGGTCGCAGCCAGAGTGATCTTTCTAAAGAGCAAAAGTGCCCCTCAGCCTCCACGGGAATCTCACACTAGTGCCCACACACACTAGTGCCCACGGGCTCCGGGTAGGACCCTTAGCTGCCCAAGGCCTTCCCGCCTCTCTCCCACCCCCAGCCACTCTGTGGCCAAAGAGGTCTCCCGTCCATCCAGCTGTGGGCCTCGCCCCAGCCAGGCTCTGCGCCACCCTGGAAGCTTACCCACCCATCCCTTTCTGGAGGAGTCGACTCTTTCTGGTCCCTTGTACGTGGCCCCAAAGTCCCAGGCTCCAGAGGGCTCTGCCCGACCCGGAAGTCCCTCTGTCACCAGCCTGCCTGTTAGAGCTAGAGGAGGACCCCTGAGGACAGGGCCAGGGTGGATGGTTCCCTGTGCTTCCCACAAGGACCTGGGAGGGAGGCCACAAGGTGTCAGCGCTAGAGTCCTGAGCGGGCAGGTTCCCAGGATCCGACAGTGTCCGGGCCCCTCCGGGGGGAGGACCCAGTTGCCTTCAGCTCATGCCCCTGACTCAGTCAGCCAGAATCCCCGGCGACAGACACCATGTTCAGAGAGAGGAGAGCTCCAGCCTGTCTAAGGGGTTAATGAGCCTCAAGAGAAGTGGGAACCTGGCTGAGAGGGGGCGGGGAATGGGGTACCCATGGGAATGGGAAGCGTCACCTTTGGAAAGGCTACAACAAAGGCCAAGCAGGAAGCCAGGGAATGTTCCAAGAGTGTCACTGGTGCAGTAGGGCATGTGCGGTGGGGGGCGGGGGGGGGCTCAACATGAAGACCAGGCTGTCCACTAACCCCCTCAGCTGACTGCAGCTCTGGAGTGTGGGGACGGAGCCCAGGAAGCCGGTCGCTGACACGTCCCCACTCAATGGGCCCCCTCTGCCACCCCTGGGGCACAGGGGCTGAGCCGAGGGACTGGGTAGCTGCATTCTCTCGTGGCTGCCCCCTTGGTCCTGGGGCCCCCCTTGGGACCGTGTGGGGGTCCCCCTTGGCGCAGGGACTTAGCGTGGAGGCTGGGTCGCGCCACGTCCCCACCGTGGCCCCCTATGCCAGCCGTGGGGCGGGGGCGGGGGGGGGGCGGCTGGTCCTGGGGGCCAGGCTCTCCTGGGCCACCGTGGCCGCACCGCCTCCTCCCCGCCGCATACCTTGCCCACAGCCGAGCAGCTGGGAGGCTATTTATAAAGGCGGGTGAGATCAGCGGCCGAGGCTATAAATGCGCGGGCCGCAGCCGGGCCCCACAGGAGCAGCCGCCTGGGGCGCGGGAGCTGCGGGCCGTGCGGCCGGGATGAGCGCCAGCGCGGGTGGCGGCGGCGGCGGGGACAGCGGCAGCAGCAGCAGGTAGGGCTCGGCCTGGGCGCCCGGGTTGGGGGGGGGTGTGCCCGGCGCCGCGGCCACTCACGGCCCGCTCACCCCACCCGCAGCTCGCAGGCCTCCTGCGGGCCCGAGTCCTCAGGCTCCGAACTCGCCCCCGCCGCGCCGGCGCCGCGGATGCTGCAGGGGCTGCTGGGCTCCGATGACGAGGAGCAGGAGGACCCCAAGGACTACTGCAAGGGTGAGGCCTGGCCTCGGGTGCGAGCGGCCAGGTGGCGGCTGAGGGACACAGGGGCGGCGGAGGAGGAGGAGGGTGCTGAGGCCGGCCCACGTGGGCCCTGGGGCCGGCGGGGCTGGGCTCTGCGGGGGCGGGGCGGGGGGGGGGACACCCAGGCAGGCGACACCGCCCACCGCGCCACCCACCGTGCCGTCTGGGCTCCCTTCGCCAGGCGGCTACTACCCCGTGAAGATCGGCGACCTGTTCAATGGGCGGTACCACGTGGTGCGCAAGTTGGGCTGGGGCCACTTCTCCACTGTCTGGCTCTGCTGGGACATCCAGTAAGTGTCCCCTCCAGCCCTCCCCCCAGGGCCCAGGGTCAGCTAGGAGCCTACCCCTGGGCTTGGGTGGGGCCACCACAATGTCCCCATGGGTCGGGCCGGGTGGCAGCCGACGACGCAGAGCTTGGTGTTTGTTGCAGGCGCAAGCGCTTCGTGGCCCTGAAAGTGGTGAAGAGCGCGGGGCATTACACGGAGACCGCCGTGGATGAGATCAAGCTCCTGAAATGTGTGAGGCGCCTCCCTCCCGGCTCCCGGCTCCCGGCTCCCGGCTCCCGGGCAGGGCGGGGTTCCCGCAGGGGCAGGCTCCAGCTGGCTCAGCCCGCGAGGACCTGCAGGAGCAGGCCAGGGAGGGGGAGAGGAGGGCCAGAGGTGTCCCGGGGGTGCCGAAGGGAGAAGCTGGTGAGGGGCAGGTTGGAGCCATTTGTGGCCCCTTTGCTCCAGGTCCGAGACAGTGACCCCAGTGACCCCAAGAGAGAGACCATTGTCCAGCTCATCGATGACTTCAGGATCTCAGGGGTGAATGGAGTTCGTATCCTTCCCACGATGAGCCGAGCCAGCTGCTAGGGCCTCAGTCTCCTGATCTGCACGACGGGGGCTTACCCCTCCCAGGGACACTAGTCTACACACTAGCCCACCGCTTTGGGGGTTTGTGTCTATGTGGCGGGGGTAGGGGGGCGGATGACCAGGCTGACACCGGTTACCCATGGGCATTGCTGACTTACCCCCCACACGGCAGGGGCCGCCTCTGTGGCGGTGCCGTCTCAGGGATGAGCACAGAAGGTCACCATCCCAACTGGCGCACGGGAGAGGGACAGGGACGGGGACACTGTAGTGACACCGGAGCCTCGGGTGGGTGGCACCTGCGCCCCAGCTGTGTGTCTGCTGGCCACCCTTCACTCCGGGCCCCAGATGTGTGCATGGTGCTGGAGGTCCTGGGCCACCAGCTCCTCAAGTGGATCATCAAGTCCAACTACCAGGGCCTGCCCGTGCCCTGCGTGAAGAGCATCGTGAGGCAGGTGAGCGTCCTGCACTCTGCGTGAGCAGGGTGGGAGGCAGCCGGCACAGGGCCGCTGAAGTGCAGGGGTGGCTCTCCCCAGGTGCTGCACGGCCTGGACTACCTCCATACCAAGTGCAAGATCATCCACACAGACATCAAGCCCGAGAACATCCTGCTGTGTGTGGGTGACGCCTACATCAGGCGCCTGGCCACCGAGGCCACAGAGTGGCAGCAGTCAGGGGCACCACCCCCATCCCGCTCCACAGGTAGCAAGAGCCTGTGTGGGTCCAGGGTGGGGCCTGTGGGCCTCAGCCCCTGCCTGAGTCTCTGCTCCTTTCTCTCCCCCCAATGCCCCATCTGCCCCCCCAGTCAGCACTGCCCCCCAGGAGGTCTTGGTAAGTTGGGGTGCCCCTCTTTTCCTGGGCCTCATCTCCCCATCTCCTCAGAGCTCCCTCCTCGGCCTCTCTGGTCCCGCCCCCCCCACCCCGGGAGGAAGGTGATACACAGGGTGGGTCATATGCCCTAAACTGCCCTTGGTGGCTGCTGGGCTTGCTACTGCCTCGGTGGAAGGACACTGCATCTAGGGCCAGGAGGGGAGGCCAGCGCCCAGCCAGAGGCAGGCCCATCAGCTCCTCCCCAAACTCGAGCTTTGGGGGGCAGAGTGGGGGAGGGAGGCAGGAGGCAGGTGAAGGGCTAGTGCCAAGGGGTGGGCTGGAGTGGGTTGGCACCACATTTACTCATCCAAAGTAGCCCCGGGGGGGGGGGGGGCGGTGCCTGGGTGGCTACGTAGGTGGAGCGTCTGCTTGTGGCTTGGGGCTCAGGTCATGATCTCAGGGTCCTGGGATCAAGCCCCGCATCGGGCTCCCTGCTCCGTGGGAAGCCTGCTTCTCCCTCTGCCCCTCCCCCTGCTTGTGTTCCCTCTCTCGCTGTGTCTCTCTCTGTCAAATAAATAAATAAAATCTTTAAAATTAAAAAAACAAAGTAGCCCTGGGGCCCGTTGGCCTTGGCCCCCGTGAGGCGAGCAGGCCACAGGTCGAGGCTTGGGCTGGTCAGGGCGTGGGCGACGCGAACCCGGGGCTGACCCTGGCTCTGATGGCAGACTGGTAAGCTGTCGAAAAACAAGAGGAAGAAGATGCGGCGCAAACGGAAGCAACAGAAGCGGCTGCTGGAGGAGCGGCTGCGGGACCTGCAGAGGCTGGAGGCCATGGAGGCGGCGGCCCAGGCTGAGGGTGAGGGGCCGGAGCGCGCGCCCAGCAAGCGCAGGCCACCGGGGCCAACTGCTCACACACCGCCTCTGCCCATCTCCCCAGATGCTGGCTCAAGGCTAGAGGGGGGCAGCGGCTCCACCTCCTCTTCCGGCTGCCACCCTGGGGGGGCCAGGGCCGGCCCCTCCCCCGCCTCCTCCTCCCCGGCGGCCGGGGGCGAGCGCAGCCTCAGCCCAGGCTCCCAGACCTCAGGCTTCTCGGGCTCCCTCTTCTCTCCGGCCTCGTGCTCCATCCTCTCAGGCTCCTCCAACCAGCGGGAGACCGGGGGCCTCCTGTCCCCCAGCAGTAAGTTGGGCAGGGCCTGCGGGAGGGCTTGGTGGGAGGATGGCAGGGAGCTGGCAGAAGGGGCTGGGGGTGGGGCCCGGCCAGCTCAGTCTCTCCCCCCTCCTCTTCCTTCTCCAGCACCGTTTGGTGCCTCGAACCTCCTGGTGAACCCCCTGGAGCCCCAAAACGCAGACAAGATCAAGATCAAGATCGCAGACCTGGGCAACGCCTGCTGGGTGGTATGAGCTGGCCTGGAGAGCAGAGCTGGGCTCCCTGCTGTGAGGGCAGGGCCGCAGGCCCGCTCCTGAGGCGCCCCATGGGGCCTGCAGTGCCACTCGACCAGCCCCCAGGGTCTGCCTCATGACGCAGACCCAAGACTGAGCCCAGACCAGCGTCGGTCCCATCCGGTCAGCGGAACTGGACCCATTGCAAGGGGCGGGGACCACTGGGAAGAGGCCGGTCCCTTTCGGGACCTCTGGGGACCCTGAGGCTCAGAGCGAACCCCACTGAGCTCCTTGGGTACATGGCCCAGAGGAGGTGGGAGATGGTGGGGGCCGGTGGGGGCGGGCCAGCGGTGGCCCCGGCTCCTCCCCAGGGCTCCCCTTGCCTCCAGCACAAGCACTTCACCGAGGACATCCAGACTCGCCAGTACCGGGCCGTGGAAGTGCTGATCGGAGCGGAGTACGGGCCCCCGGCCGACATCTGGAGCACAGCGTGCATGGTACGCCCCAGCTGCTCCAGCCTCGGGCCGGCCCGCCGGCTGGCAGCCTCACCTTCTCCCCCCTTCCAGGCCTTCGAGCTGGCCACCGGCGACTACCTATTCGAGCCTCACTCTGGAGAAGACTACAGTCGCGACGAGGGTAGGGGAAGGCCGGCCCTGGGCTCAGCCTCGGGGCCTCCCAGATGCCCAGCCGTCTCCCAGCCTCCTCTCTGTCCACAGACCACATCGCCCACATTGTGGAGCTTCTGGGAGACATCCCCCCAGCCTTCGCCCTCTCAGGCCGCTATTCCCGAGAGTTCTTCAACCGGAGAGGTAGGGCCGAACAGGCTCAGTTAGCCTGGATGTAGATGGTAGGGCAGGGACCACAGGCTCCAAAGCAGGGGGAACACTGCATCCCGGAGCCAGAGGCCTTCCGGGCAGAGCCTAACACACGGCCCGCTGACCCGCCCCCAGGAGAGCTGCGGCACATCCACAACCTCAAGCACTGGGGCCTGTACGAGGTGCTCATGGAGAAGTACGAGTGGCCCCTGGAGCAGGCCACGCAGTTCAGCGCCTTCCTGCTGCCCATGATGGAATACATCCCGGAAAAGCGGGCTAGCGCGGCCGACTGCCTCCAGCACCCTTGGCTCAACCCCTAGGCCCCACGGGCACTTTGTGCAGCTTGAGGCAGGCCTGGCTCACCCTCAAGCCCCTCCCAGTGCCTTCAGGGAAAGCGGGACGCCTCCTGCCACCCGGCACAAGCTGCCCTCCTCCCCCCACTGGGTGCCAGCTTCCTCACAGCCCGTGGCAGGGCAGAGAGATGCTGGAGCCAGGCCCACCGTTTAGAATTCGTTCTGCCCCCAACCTTCACAACATGCCCTGAGTGGGAAGTGTGCGTATTTCTTTTCTTAATAAAGCGTGAACTGAAACGTTGGCATCCTGGAGTGACAGAAGCGCACCGGCCGAGGTCGAGAGCTGGGACAGAAGCTGATTTATTCTGGGGCTGCCCACCAAAACCGGCCAGAGTGCTGGGAGCAGGAAGGGAGAGTGTGTTGAGATGGTCCCAGGGACAGCCTAGGCCTCCACGGCGCGGCCATTGATGATGCGGATGTGGCGGATGATGTCCTGGATGGCTTCCGATGTAGTGCCTTGGCCCCCGATGTCTGGGGTGTGCATCTGCGGGACACACGCAAACTTGAGCACACACCAGGGGCCCGCCCATGGTCTCCCATGGCTGGCAGGGGCCGGAACTGTCGGCAGGAGGGCAGCGGTACCAGCTAAGGCCCAGAAAGCCCTACCCACCCTGGTCCCACCCTCCCCTTGGGGGCAGCAGGAAGCACCAGGTCACCACCTCCAGCCCCTCAGGTGACACACCAGCTCAACCCCCATTCAAGGAGGGAGTTGGGCGGAAGGCAGGGGAGGGGAGAAGAGAAGCCTCACATTTTCGTTGTCCATGGACGCCAACACGGCCTTACGGATGGACGTGGCATAGGAATGGAGCCTAAGGAGGGAGAGCAGCTTTCAAGCCCTTGGGGCCTAGGGGCTGGCCGGGGGCTGACAGCTAGGCATCAAGAAGTGGCTTACTTGAGGTGGTCAAGCATCATGCAACTCGCCAGCAGCGTGGCTGTGGGGTTGGCAATGTTCTTATTGGCGATACTCTTGCCCGTGTTCCTTGTAGCCTAGAAGGGACCAGACAAAGGTGGTGGTGAAGGTAAGAATGTAGGGTATGTGATTCCACTGGTGTGAAGCATCCAGAACAGGCGAATCCACAGAGACAGAAAGCAGATCAGTGGGTGCCAGGGGCGGGGGCCAGGATTGGGAGTGCTTGCTAACGTGGCCGGAGTCCCCTTTCAGGGTGCCAGGAATGCTCTGGAACTAGACAGAAGTGACGGTTACACAATACTGTGCGTGCACTTAATACCCCTAAATTGCTCACTTTAAGTGGTTTCACCCTGTTACGTAAATTTTGCCTTTAAAAAAAAAAAAAGACTTAAAAACAGAAACTAACCAATAGATCAATAAAATGTGGCCTCTTCATATGACGAAATATTATTCAGCCATCAAAAGGAACGAAGCTCTGAGCCGTGCTACAGTGTGGATGAGCCTTAAAAATACTACGCTGGGGTAAAAAAAAAAAAAAAAGTGCCAAGGGAAAGAAGCTAATCATAAAAGCCCACGTGGTATAAGACTCCATTTGTAGGGACGCCCGGGTGACTCAATCCGTTAAGCATCCGACTCTTGATTTTGGTTCAGGTCATGATCTCAGGATCCTGAGATGGAGCCCCCCGTTGTGCTCCATGCTCAGCGTGGAGTCCCCCTTTCCCTCTGTTCCCCCCGCAAGCGTGCGTTCATGCTCTCTCTCTAAAATAAATAAGGGGCGGCTGGGTGGCTCAGTCGGTTAAGCATCTGCCTTGGGTTCAGGTCATGATCCCAGGATGCTGGGATCAAGCCCCACGTTGGGCTCCCTGCTCAGCAGGGAGTCTGCTTCTCCCTCTCCCTCTGCAGCCCCCCCTGCTTGTGTTCCCTCTCTCGCTGTCTGTCAAATAAATAAATAAAATCTTTAAAAATAAATAAAATTAAATAAATGAATACTTTAAAAAACAAAAACAAAAACCCTCCATTTACAGAAGACAGACAGAAGAGGCCAATCCACAGGGACAGAAAGCAGATGAGTGGTGGCCAGGGGCCGGGAGGAGGGGCATGGGAGTGACAATTAACAAGTACAGGGTATTCTTTTTGGGGGGGATGACAACATTCTGGAATGAGACAGTGGTGATGGTTGCACAACCCTGAATAACCTGAAAGCACCAAACCCTTACACTTTCAGTGAACTGGATGATACGCGAGCTATACGGCACAAAGGGTCCAGGAGCCCCGGCGCCACCGGTGCCACTCACCGTCTCAAACACAGCGTACACGTGGCCATAGTTGGCCCCAGCCACGAGGCCAGGGCCCCCGACCAGTCCTGCGCAGACATTGTTGACAATGTTACCATAGAGATTGGGCATCACCATGACATCGAACTGCTGGGGCCGGGACACCAGCTGCAGGACAAGGAGACAGACGGGAGCTCGAGCCCGGGCGGCCCACGGTGCCCGAGGCAGGTGGCTAGGGAGCCCAGCAGGCCAACTACCTGCATGGTGGTGTTGTCCACGATCATATTCTCAAAGGTGATCTGGGGATAGCGGGCTGCCACCTCCCTGCAGCACTGGAGGAAGAGCCCGTCGCCCAGTTTCCTAGGAGGGGGGCATAAGACACCAGCTTGGCCACTGTTAATAATTGCCACCTGGAGGACTGGGGCGTGCAGATGGCCACAGAAGCGGGGCTGTAACCTCTAACCAGTCCCCCGTCTGTAAGACAGGCATGATCCCACTCCCCCTCCCTGAAGCGCGCACTGTGGTAAACCCGTATCTAGGAAACAGGCAAGAGGGCAGAGCCCTGAGCATGGCCCCTCAGCGGGCAGCCGGTGTTCTGGGCCCCAAGTCCCTGAGAGCAGGCCCAAGGAGGGTGTTCAATTCAGCGGTTTCACAACTGCTTGCAGAACAGGCAGGAGCACAGCAGGGGTGGGGCATACATGATGTTGGCCTTGTGTACAGCTGTCACTTTCTTGCGCCCACTCTCCTGGGCCAGTTTGAACGCATATTCAGCAATGCGCAGGGACTTGGCCTTGGTGATGATCTTCAGGCTCTCCACCACTCCAGCCACACTCTGGGACAGGGACAGGGAGAAGAGACCCTCTGGCACAGGTTTCTCTTTGGGTCTGGCCTTCCTTACTGTAGACCCTAGCAAGGCTCATCCCCAGCCCCCACGACCCAAGGGGTAAGGGGACAGCCCAGGCCTCACCCACCTCGTGTTCTAAGCTGCTGTACTCGCCCTCTGTGTTTTCCCGCACAATGAGGATATCTATGTCCCTGTGCCGGGTCACCACTCCTGGCAGGCTCTTACAGTGGATGACATTGGCATAGAGGTCCAGGCTGGTGCTGGGGACACAGAGAGAAGAAAAGCTGGCCAATGCCACAGCTGTCTGCTGGCACGCTCCACCCGCACTGAGCCCCGACCCCGTGCACCGGGTTCTCACCGAAGGATGTTGTTTCGGGATTTGTGGGACGGTGGCAGGTTATGGTTTGTTTCGATGTTGCCTGCCAAGACAAAAAGAAGACAGGCTGGAGAGGGGGCCCCCAGGATCAGCCACGCCACCATACTCCCCTTCCTGAGCAAGGGAACACGTGCCAAAGGCAGCTCCAACCCAGGCAGAAGATGGCTTTCATCAGCAGGAAGACTTCACAGAACGCCCGAGTGTAACATCCACCGTAAGCCCTGCGAGGACGGGGGGGAGGGGGGTGCGCGCGCTTCGTTCGCTGATGGCTTCAAAGGACCTAGAGCAGCACCTGGCACGTAGCAGGCACTTGACAAATACTGACTGACTGAATGAACGAACAAATGAATGAACAAGGGTTGGCAGCTAGCCAAGAGATCTTGCCAGACCCTGGGCAGGAAATGGCAAGATCAGGGTCTGGCTGGCTAGAAAGTGACCACTCCTGCTTACTAACAGGCTGGCTAGCCAGGCTGGCGCCAGCAATGTGACCTTGGCCAGCGTCACTGTTAGGCCCCACGTCGAGGTGCCACGTGAGCCCCAGCTCAGGGGCAGGTGGGGGCTGCCTGGGAAACACTATAGCTTAGCCTGGGCTGCACCCAAGGCAAAAAGAACAGGAGCAGCAGGGGGCCAGCAGTCGCCAGGAAAAGGCGGTCCATCAGAGGGTGCCAAGTAGAGCAGGCTTTTCTCAGGGCCCCTTGGGGCCATCACCCCCTCCGAGTCACACCCTGCCTACACTGCCTTCGCCCAGTGTCTTAGGCACCTTGCAGTTGCCACGTCAGCCCCTCCCTCTGGACTGCCAGGGCCTGGGACTCAAGCTGGATTCAGCTTTGCTCACACAGAGCAGGTGATGGGCTCTAGTTTACAAAATGAGTAATACAAAGAGTTTAAGAACGTGTACCAGGGCGCCTGGGTGGCTCAGTTGGTTAAGCGACTGCCTTTGGCTCAGGTCATGATCCCGGAGTCCCGGGATCGAGTCCCGCATCGGGCTCCCTGCTCGGCAGGGAGTCTGCTTCTCCCTCTGACCCTCCCCCTCTCATGCTCTCTCTCTCATTCTCTCTCTCAAATAAATAAAATCTTAAAAAAAAAAAAAAAAAAATGTGTACCAAACCACAGCAAACTCAGGAAGAGCTAAAATTCCTGTCTGTGACACCCACAGTTATGCTGGCTGGAGCTGAGGCAGCGGGCGGAGGGCTAAAACTGCATCTCTGTGACAGCTGGTTTATGAAAAAGGTTCTGAGGGTCAAAGCTGACCCCAGCAGAGGGGCTGCCCCAGGAGAGAAGGGAGTGGGAGGAAGCCCTTTACTGAACAGGCTCCCATAGAGTCTACTGCCACCAAGATCCCAGAATCGCAGCACGGACTGGATCCCAGAAGCTTCTGTTCACTCTCCAAGCACAAGGGTCCTCTCTAGCCAGAAAAGCCCTGAAGTCGCAGTTGGGCGGCCCCAGGGACAAGCATTAGCTTGCAAGTGAAAGGAATTGCGCATGGTGTCCCATCCTGGCGCCCCGCACTCACCCTTCAGGGCCACACGGTTCCGACGGATGGCCATGATGGCGTTGCGGATGTCCTCTTCATCAGCATTGGAGCTCACGTGTACTTCTTCAAAGTCCACTGGCACACATGCGTGCCTGGGGCAGAACTGGGTCAAGGTGGCTGGCCCCAGGTGCCCCCCATGCGTCCTCTAGGAAGCCTGCCTGGACCACTGGGTGCAGAGGCCTCTCCACTGCTGCTGCCCACCCTGACCTGGCTCTGGCTGAGAGGAGACTGGGCCCGCCTGTGCCAACTAATGAAGAGATACTTGAACTCTACAGCCATTAGCAGGACGGATAGCAGCAGGATCATAGGCACAGGGATGAAAGGCCTGGGCTTACCGCTCTCCTGCCACTGGCTCACTGGGTGCTCAGGCGAAGCCCCAGGCAGTGGGCTTCTGGGCTTACTGCCCCTCTCGGCACAGTTCTCAAGCCATCCCCCCTAGGTGGGCCTGGGGTACAACCTCCCCTAGGGGTACGGGAGGTGGGCCAGGGGCTGTGTACCTGAACACAGACTTGACATGCAACATGAGCTCTGGCCCGATGCCATCCCCCGGGATCATGGTCACTGTGTGCCGCCCACCATACTTAGCCGACGGAGGCTGGAAGGAGGGGAGGGTGAAAGTGGGCCCAAAGGGCCAGCCAATCATGAGGTGCCAACTCGGGGTATCTTACCCCACCCGCCCCACCCCACCCCAGACAGGGCTGCTCATGGGGGCTCCTTGTTCAGAAGGGCAGCAGCAGAAGCAGTCTCCACCCCCGCCTGGACTTGGGTCAATCCCAAAGCAACTAAAAGCCCCAAAACTTAACAGGCAGATGAGAAAAATACTTACAATTGTTTGTTGCTAGAGGGGGAACAGGAAGGAAGAAGACACCAATCAGCCAAGGTTGGAGGAACAAGGTTGTGCCCAGAGAACAGGGCCTTTTCCCTGGGGATACTGTGTAGTACAGTTTGGGTAAGGAGGAGGGGTGGGCTACCTCTGGAGACCATCCTCAGAGGGAAGGACATGGAGAGCCAGAGAACAAAGGCACAGTACGCACACATACACGCCTCTACACACACCTGCTCACACATACACGTGCACAGACGGGGCATACATGCGTAGACGTGTGTATACACACGTGCAAGCACACACAGACACACACACGCAACACGCTGGCAGGAACTTACTGAGACGCTCCTCCGGGGGGCCTCATGGGCACTGAGAACCTGGCAAAGAGAACCCAGATGCCAGCGGTTGTTGTCCAGCCCAGAAAGCCAATTTGGCAAAGGCCAGCTGCAATCTTGGCAGGGGAGAGGGACCGTCCCCACCATACCCAGACAGGTGCCACATGTCATCCCCTCACCCCCACCATACGCCACCATCTGGGAACAGCACACAGCACGTGCCCGGACGAATGGCCCCAGAGCCTCCATTCCCCAAGGAGCAGCCAGTCAAAGCACCATGGAGGGGCGCCGCAACCCTTTATGCTTCCTTCAGCCCCACAGTCAGTGGTTGAAGAAATGTTTGCCTCCCTCCCCCTCCTTTGTTGTTTGATTCTTTTTCAGCCAATTACTCCTGCTCAGTGATGTTTGTTGTCTATAACACGGAGGAGTTGGCACAGTAAACATGGCACAATAGGGAAATCATTACAACCAAGCACAGGGCCGTCCAGACTATCATTTTATCATTTTTAAAATCTTTTTTTCCTTATTGCAAAAGCAGCATACCGTCCTAACACAGAGATCAGGAGAAAAAGAGAGCACCCAGCCGCCTGTCCACCCAGAGACAATCATTGTTGGCACTGCAGGGAACAGCCCTCCAGAATCACAAGTCCAGAGCAAACATGGCACAGAAAACCCAACCATTTTTACAAGAATAACAGACTCCTGGGGCGCCTGGGTGGCTCAGTTGGTTAAGCAACTGCCTTGGGCTCAGGTCATGATCCCAGGCTCCTGGGATCGGGCCCCACATCGGGATCCCTGCTCACTGGGGAGTCTGCTTCTCCCTCTCCCGCTCCCCCTGCTTGCGCGTGCACGCGCTCTGTCAAACAAATAAATAAAATCTTAAAAAAAAAAAAAAAAAGGAATAACAGACTCCAATCTCTTAGAAGGCTTTCATAAAGGATTGCAAAACTGCTTCGTGGCCTACATGGGAGATGAATGTCCCCAACCCCCTAACTCAGAAACAGCCACGTTTGGCCACACCAAAGCCATATCTGACAGCTTCGGAGTAAAAGCCGTCCAAGCCAAAGGGGACAGGTGTTGAGAAGTGATCCATCTAGAGTCCCCACATTATCCTGGGGGTAGAAGCTTGTGTCCCAGGCCCCACTGTAGTGGGGCTACGGGTCCTTACACTTTCCTCCCTGCTACGCCCCACCTGGGAACACACCCAGGTGTCCCTCAATCCAAAGAGGAAGGGACAGAACCAAGGTCCCTTTTGTCACTTGGAGGTGCCCTGCCACTTGCCTACTGGGACAGCAGCAGAGTGTTCCAGGCAATAACATAGTCACCATGGCCATTCTGCAAAGAGCCATGCCTTCCTGCTAGAAACCTAGAAAGCTCAGACAGAGACTGACCACCTCTTAGGCTCTCCCTGGCTGGTATTCATGAGGCACCCACCTGCACAAGCTCTGGGAGCACTGGTGTGCTGGTCACCCGCCCCGTCCAAGCCTGGGGCCCGAAAGGGAGTGACTACTGGGACGAAAGGCTCCAGATATCAGCTCATCCCTGTGGTCCCTGGGTCTGCAGGGACAGGCACACTTGGCGGCTTTCCCGTTTTTCTTTCCACCACTTGTCAGTATCTGGATTCATCTTATTTGTAGGCTCTTGATACGACTTGTGGAAGGAGGCTTCCACTGCCCTTCTTCCAGGAAGCCTTCCCTGATGCCTTAAGGCTGTGGAACTGTAGGTCCCCCTGGGTCCCCAAAGCCCTACCTACTCCCTCCCCCACCAACCACAATCTCCCTAGGCTGTCCCTAGCAACTGCCTTGCTCCCTCCCCAACTCCAAAATTCCTGAGAGTGGAAGCCATGTCTGACCAGCTCCTTACTGTCATCCCAAGACCTAGCAGAATGCCTGGTCCAGAGCTTGGACATAAGAAACACTTCCCAAATTAATGAGCACATCAGAAAATGGGAGAAGGGACGGTGGGTTTGGGCGCCAGGGAGGCCTCGGTCCAAATCCACCATCCACTATTTTTGGTAGCAAACAGCTTAACCTTGCTGAGCTTCCTGTCCTCACCTGAAACCCATGGAATAGAGATGCCCACTTTCTGTGGCTGCTGGGAGGATGCAGCAAGCCCTTTGGTCCCCAGCAGGGCACACCCACCTCTTCACCCCACCAGCTCCTTAGGCCGGTGTTCGGCACTGGGTAGACCCCTATGGCTCCCAGCAGTAATTCCTCCTGGAGTCCACTGGCACTAGGCAAGTAACTCGGCCATGGTGGTGAGCCACCACCTGCACCTAGCTCTGTATCTGGGCAACCACCCCCACCCTCCTCCCTTGGATCACATCACCACCTGACCTAAACCTTTCCTTCATCTGGTCCCCATACTAGAGGTTTCTTCAGGCTTTAGCCAAAGACCCAGAGAGCTCTCAAGATAGACTTACTTCCCTACCTTGCTCTGGACAGATACAGGTACGTTCTTCCTTTAGGGGGTTACACGGGTTCTGCCTCACACCTACGCTGCCCTGTGAAGCCACCCATCAAAGAAGCCCAGTTTAAGGCAGGATGGGATACATGCACAGGCCTACTGCTCATTCATTAAGCAGGAGGATGGATTGTCAGTCATCCTTTGATAGTGCCACAGAAAGAGAGGAGTCCAGGGTGGTATGTGTTCCTGTCAAAGGATTCCCACACTCCAAATCTTAGTGAGATTTCTTTCTTCAGCATGTTCTGTTAGATCAAGTGCCAATGGTGGCTGCATGTTTTCCCACAAGACCCCAAATGGTGGGACCAAAGACCTGGGGTTCATCTCTAAAGCTTCCCATACCCAGGACAACCAGTCTCAGGGCAAGGCACTGCCCAGCTACCAAATGTCCCCTGCCCCCACCCCCCCCAACACGGACACAAGCACACACAGGAGAGGTCAGGGAGGAGACAAATGTCTTCACCAAGACCCCATGGGAGCCTAGCTGCCAGAACCGCCAGGCCTCTGGAAAGCCCCTCATCAGCAAGTTTGGAGAAATCAGAATTTCATAAAGTATAAGCTGCCACAGGGTAGGCTTCCTGAGGGGTCAGAGGGCAGAAGCATACCAGATGCGTCCACAAGGAGTGTCAGCAAAGTCACAGGATTCTGGAAGGTCAGGGTTGGCTAGATCCTTTGAGACAGAGGGGAAACTGGAGCCCAGAGACAGGAGGGTGGCCATACTGTGGATCAGTGGGGGCAGGTAGGCCTGGAGGTCATACCTCTTGACCCCTAGAGCCAGTCCCGGCTCTCTGATACTTCGGATGGCTTCCGATCCACCCAGGGACTAAATTATCCTTGCCCAGGTGTGTAAACAAAAAGGAATGAGACCTGAATAAACAAGATCCTAAACGGAAAACTGAGGAAGCAAAGCCCCCACGGCCTCCCACCTCATCAGTCTCAGAAAATCTAGCTCCCTCCCATTCCAGAAGGCTGGGGGGGGGGGGGAAGACATCTGGGGCTATAAAAATGTCCGGGGGTGGGGTGTGGTATCGGGGGTGCCGGCAAAATCTGGTTCTCCAACTCCACTGGGACAAGTGACAAGGCGGTCCGCAACAAAAAAAACCCGAGGACGAACTGGGGCTGGGAACCGGATTCCTAAGGCGGCAAGAACGAGGGGGGCCGGGACACGTGACCACCTCAGGAGGGCTCCCACCATGACACTAGGGAAGTGACACTCGGTCCGCTGCTGCCCACTCTCCCCGCTTGTCCGGAGCTCCCCCCGCCCGCCCAAGATGCAGACCCTTGGGGAAGCCGGACAAGGGCCAACTTCACCCAAGCCCCTCACTGACAGCGGAGAAGACAGCCAATCAACTCCGGCGCGTAGCCCTCTCCCCGCCCCTCGAGCGGCCCACAGCCAATCGGGCTCCAAAACAAGCTGCAAGCCAGCGGTCTCCGGACCGGCCCAGCAAGCGCTGAGGCTGTCCCCGCGGACCGCTGCCCCTTCTCACCTCCCAAGGGCGGCATAGGAGGGCCGGTCTGAGCACCGCCTTCGCAGCGCCGCCGACGACCGCTGCCACCTTCAGCGCCATGACGGAAAGTGAGAGCAGCCGCACGTTCAGAGACGCAGACACCGCTCTCGCGAGAGTTAGGCAGGGTGCGAAGTGCCGGAAGTGGGCACGGACCCAGCAGTGCGCACGCGCACGGCCGCGCCGGTTCCCACGCCCCTTTCCGGCGCCGAGAGCGCCGCCGCCGCCGCCGCCATCTTGATGGGGCGGCCACCTGGGCCTCTGGTCTGGGGAGGGGACACGTCAGTGCCGTCAGTGACGTCACAGGCCCGCCCAGCCCGCCGGCGCCTGATTGGCTGCCACTGCTGCTTACGCGTCGCGCTTCCTCGTCTGCCCCTCGTGCTCTGGGGAGTCGCTCTCTTTTTCCC
Source organism: Zalophus californianus (assembly GCF_009762305.2). Classification (NCBI taxonomy): domain Eukaryota; kingdom Metazoa; phylum Chordata; class Mammalia; order Carnivora; family Otariidae; genus Zalophus; species Zalophus californianus. The sequence goes on along the minus strand of NC_045612.1, from coordinate 1,858,387 downwards.
TCGGCAGAGAAGAGGCGATGGCGGCGCTGGCATCTATCGGCGCCCTGGCGCTACTCCTGCTGTCCAGCCTCTCCTGCTGCTCAGGTAGCGGCCTGGCCGGAGCTCCTTTCTGGCGAGCCTCTCTCCCACGACTGGTGGTGCGTGGGGGGAGGAGGGGTGCGGGCGAAGCAGGGTTCTGGGCCTTCTTCCTCCGAGAGGCAGGTGGCCTCGTGGCGCGGCGACCGAGGCCACCACGCGCTCTTGCACCACACACGTTTACCCAGCAGCCAGGCTTCTGGAAGAAACAGCCAAAGCTCCCCCCCCCCTCCGTCTGCTCCCGCGAGGAAGAGTCCCAGAGTCCGACCCGTGCGCCCGCTTCCCAGCTCCAGCAGGGAAAGTGACACACGTCCCTGCTCCCCTTCCGGGGCTCCCAGTCCCGGAACGGGGGTCGGACAAGAGCAAAACTCTGCAGCGTAGGGCGATCGGAGTGAGAAAGTAGGCTGGTGGGAGAGGAGCCACCGACCCGGTGAGGTGGGACCAGGCCTCCCCGGGCAGGGAGCTGTAAGTGAAGAGAGGAAGCAGAGATGTGCCGGGCAGAGGGACCACGAGCGTGGGCAAGTTAGATAGAAGCAGCAGAAGAGGGAAGAAAAGGTAAAAGGGGTTGGGAGGGGCGGAGGGCTTGGGTGCCAGGCCGGACTGTTGACTTCTTACCTAAGGCCCTGGTGTATTCTTAAGGGGCTTTTCAGCAGAGCCGAGCCACAGTCAGATCAGTGAACATTCTTGAGAGATTCTTAACACCTGGTGGCAGGGTTGAGCTCAGACTGGAGTCCAGAAATGTGTTTAGGTGGAGCTCCTTGCCAGAACCAGCGCTAAGCTTGGGGGGGTGCTAGAGTCGGTCCGGGATGCCTTCTACACGTTCACTTTACCTGCCCTGCTCAGGTCAGAGCCTTTGGTGCCTGGAGTGTTTCATCAGCCTAACTGCCTTTCCTGCCTGCACCCTCCTCACCTACCCCTTGGGAATTACCCATGGTGTAGCCAGTGATGTCTGGAAAGGACAAACCTGGCTGTAAAACCCTTTGGTGCTCCACAGGGTCCATAGGAAAACGGCCAAGCTTAGTGGGACACAGACGTGGCTCCTGAGAACCACCCCCCACTGATGTTCCCAGGCATCTTCCTTCTGCTGCTCGGACCCAAAGCTTCTCTGTCTCAGTCTAATGCATGGCTGTGCCAGCTCACATCCGGAGGGCAGCTGGCTGAGAACTTTCCCACTGGTAGCATCTGCTTGGCACCCTGTGATTTAGGCAGTGCCTTTCGTATAACCTGTAGGAGTTAGGCCTCTAGCAGTATGGAGGTGGCAGAGGCAGAGCGTCCTTTCTCTCCAGGCAGCCCTGTTAAAGGGGACAAGCTGTGCCCATTTCCTTCCCTTGGGCAATGCTGGGTCCAGTCTTGGCCTTCTGTCAACTGTGGCTGGAGGCAGAGAGCCCTTCGGCTCAAGTCCTCATGCATTGCAAGCAGCACCATGCTTGGTTTCTGCAGAGGATGCCTTCAGTAAACTGTCCAGGGCCATGCATGTCACTGAATTGAAGTCCGTCTGCCCCCTGGGCTTCTGGGGTGCTCCAAGGCAGGCTGGAGCCCCAAATCATTGCATGGCTTCCCTGTCCACAGGTCCAGGTCCAGGTACCAGTTGTGCAGTGAATCCATCCAGCTGCTGCCCTTTCCGCCAATAAACACACACTTTGTACCTCTCCCTCCCTCCCTCCCTCCCTCAGGCTCTTTTGCCCTCACATTTAGGTTCCACCTAGACAAAGCCTTTCTATCCATCCCACATCCCCAGCCTGCCTCAGGGCCATCCCACCCTATCCCCCCCCCCCCTTACTGCTGCATTTCCGACTAAGCATTTGTATCTGTCTCCCACAGCCCACCCGACAGGTTGCAGAGGGCCCTGTGTGTCAGCTGACAAGGTCTGGGAAGTGGGTCTGGGTGGTCCCTTCTGCCCCCAGCCCCGCACATTTAATTGGGCTTTACGTAGACATGTCTACCTCCTCCCCACAGCAGAAGCCTGCGTGGAGCCCCAGATCACCCCTTCCTACTACACCACCTCGGATGCCGTCATTTCCACTGAGACTGTTTTCATCGTGGAGATCTCCCTGACGTGCAAGAACAGGGTCCAGGTGAGGCAGTGGGGGTTCAGCCAGCAGGTGCTGGGCCAAGAGGCAGGCAGTGAGCCTGGGACCTGGGGCATCAGTTCCTCACTGGCAGCTGATGGGGTCAGACCCATGTACCCATGCAGACAGAATGAGGATTTTGAGTTAACAGGTATAGGAGAGAGAGGTCAGGGTATAGCCAGGCCAGACGGTTTAAAGCAGATGTTAAAAGAACGTTTTCCTGATCTGTTCTGCCTAGGTGCGAAAATGTAGGTAGACGTCTTTGCTGTGCCTGGTGAGAGCATATGCTGAAGTGAGAAACAGCAGGAGTTTAGCCCCCAGCCTCCTGTATCCCTTTTTCTGGTTGCTGTCTGCCAAGGTGTGGCCTTTCCGGTCTGGGTACAACATTCCTTGGGTGGCTCATTGGGCACCCCCTGACCCCAACACCCGCTTCCAGACTCAGAGGCATTACGAGTACACTTTAGTCATCCTGCCTCTGTTCACAGTTCACAGGCTAGCTGTGGGTTAGGGAGGCTAGGCCACAGGGGGTACGTGCCCCCCACACACACACACAGGGGAGACATGCAGAGAGGCAGTAACAGCATCGGTGGGTGTTGGCTTCCTGGCATGGCCCTGAGCTGTGGCAGGCTACCTCCATGGATCTCCCGTGGTGCTCTCTGCCCATAGGCCATGGGGGCTGCTGTGGGCAGCACAGTGGGGCTTCTGCTGAGCGCCAGAGAAGGGAGAAGGTGACTGTCTGTTCCCTCTCCCAGAACATGGCTCTTTATGCTGATGTCAGTGGAAAACAATTTCCTGTCACCCGGGGCCAGGATGTGGGGCGTTATCAGGTAAGGGATGCCATAGTTGTCATTTTGAGGGGAGGCCTCTCGCTCCCTGGCATGACTTTGAAGCCCTAGGGGCGGCCCGGTGGAGGAGGATTGAGGTTCTCTGACGCGGGCGGCCGGCGGCGGTACTGCCCGCTGCACCCACCCCTGCCGGACATCCCCAACCCAGGTGTCCTGGAGCCTAGACCACAAGAGCGCCCACGCAGGTACCTACGAGGTCAGATTCTTTGATGAGGAGTCCTACAGCCTCCTGAGGAAGGTGAGGGTCCATCACCTGGAGCCCCTCCCAGGCCTCCAGGAGGGAGGGTACCCCCCCACTTCCACAGCCGCCTCCCTGCAGCCCCTTCTCACTGAAGCTCCAGGCCCGTAGGGGCCTCACTTTCGCAGCACAGGATGGCCGGGTGGGCACCTCCCTGACCACTTGCCTCACCTGTCCCTGCACCTCCCATGCTCCTCTCTTGCCCGGTTCTCCTCTCTTCCATGACTCAGGCCAATGTTACTGCCTGTCCAACCCCTCCCCACCCCACCTGGCAGCACCCCTGACGCCAGCATCTCCCTTGCAGGCTCAGAGAAATAATGAGGACATTTCCGTCATCCCGCCCCTGTTCACAGTCAGTGTGGACCATCGGGTGAGTGGGCTGAAGAGGCTGCCTGGTCTCTGGGAAAGCAGGGAGCACACAGCAAGCCTCGCCCTTTTTGAGCGGTGGGATTGGGCTGTAGTTGGCCAGTGTGCCTTCGTGCCCTAGAGGGAGAGTGACTGGGGCGGGCTGGCTCCCTGCCCAGCTCTCCCCTGAGCTGGCTTTGGTCTCCTTTCTTGCAGGGCACCTGGAACGGGCCCTGGGTCTCTACCGAGGTGTTGGCTGCAGCCATCGGCCTAGTGATCTACTACCTGGCCTTCAGCGCCAAGAGTCACATCCAGGCCTGAAGGTGGCACCCCTGGGCTATTGCTACTTTCAATAAACAGTTGCTGGCTATAACCAGTATTCAGGACAGGGGGTCCTGACTCGCATTGTCGTGCCTTCTACACACGGGCAGAGCCGGGCAGCGGGCACCCGCATTCACCTGGACAGCGCAGGCACTGAGTACGGACGGGGCTGGAGCTCCTGAGCCTCGCGTGTTTGCTCTGCACTCTGCCATTGCAGGCTTTCCTTCCTTGGCCCCCAGTTCAGCCTTCCCTGCCCGCCTCCCCGAGTCTGCCTCCTATCTCTCGTGGCTGCCTGCGTGGGTTTGGGCAGGGCGTGGGGTCGCTCTTCCGCCCCACACGTGCTGTCTTTGGGCAGAGAGGACTGCCCCGTCCCGTCCTGCCCTCACCCAGCCACTGGCTGGACAGCTGCCCAGAGAAGGCCGGGCCGCCCCCAACTTCCCTGAAGTCCAGCAGCCACGGCACAGGTAGATGCAGGCCCAGCTGCCTTCAGAATGCCTCCGGGGTGGAGTCCTGGGTGGGAGCCAGTACTTCCCTTGCTGTTGCCGAGCAACACCCTGCCGGGGGGGGGGGGGGGGGGGGCCCTAGCTTGTGGCGGAGCTGAAGCCGCTAGCCAGGCAGCTGAGGAGCGCTCAGTCCACGCCCTACACACCGCTGCCTCTGTGTCCTCACTTCAGAGGCCCTGGGCAAGAACTGCCTCCTTACTCCCAAGGGCAGGGCTACAGCACACTTGGGGCTGAGTCCCCTGCTGATGGGCCAGGCTAGGAGTACTGGTGGGTGGGCTTTCTGGAGTGCAAGGGATGCCTGCTGCCCACCCCTCACTGCCAGGGAGTAAAGGGTCCCCACGTTCTGCCAACAGCCTTTGTGGGGGCAGACAGGGTGGACGATGGCAGCTGTCGGCCACTCAGTGGCTCTTGATTCTGCTCATTGGCAGTAGGACCCAAACGTGAAGTCACTGTCCCAGGGCATCGGTAGCTAAGGGTTGCTAGCCCTCCCGGTACCGCCTTTCACAGAGTCCCACTGTTGGCTTCTACGTGGCAAGGGACTCCAGTTTATGGGCCTGTCTTGGCCCCACATCCCAAGAGCACTGGGTCTCCAGCACTCCCCTCTCCCCCACGGCAAGAATGGAGTGCCTCTAGTGCCCACAGGGTGAGCCCCCGCAGCCACTGAAGAGGGATGCCAGGGCAACAGTTGGCCTCCGTCTCCAGCTGACCTCCAGCCAGTATCCTGCAGCAGGGACTGGGCCCTTAGAGTCCCATCCTTCTCCACAAGGCCTGCTTGGGGCCCGGGTATCCCCTCCAGACGAAGAGATGTGCCCAGTGCTGGACTGCAGAGGCCTCAGAGGGCAGAGGAAGCCGACAGCTCCAGAACCAGCCCCCACCCCTTGGGCTCCCATGTGCTCCTCACCGACAAGCACTTTCCTCCCTTCCTGCTTGCTGATGTTCCAGACCTGCCTTGTGATGTGCTGGGCCTTCCCTCCCAGCTCAGGCAGCAGCTCACAGATGTGGCCAGCCTTCCCCGCAGAGCAGTTGGCTTCTGGGAACACTTGCTCGAATTTCTAGCTCATGCCCATCTCAGCAAATCAGGGAAATTAACGAAAGGCCTGTGCTGATGTTTCAACAGAATCTTCATGCGTCCTTGCTCGCTTCAGCTGCTGGCGGTGTCCTGTGTGTGTCAGGAGACTGAGCTCCTTCACTGCTGTACTGCCCAGCCCAGGGGGTGACAGACACACACACCCCAAGCTGGAGCACGCACACACACACACACACCCCAAGCTGGAGCGCGCGCGCACACGCACACGCACACGCACACGCACACACACACACACACACACACACACACACACACCCAAGCTGGAGCCCCGGGACCCCACCTAACACTTAGCGTAGTTTCTGGCACTTAGCAGAAGCCCCGTGGTTTGCTGCACTGAATGGGACCTCGAGCATCTGGCTGCCCCTCTGGGAGTTCCCAACATGGAAGGGTCCTCTGTGGCCACCTGGATGTTCATTTACTCGGCAGTCTCCGTGCTCGGCACTGTGGGAGCCCCCAAACAAGGAGGGTAGTTTGTGCCTTTCATAAGTTCCCAACTCTGTGCCCCTTCTAGGGCTCTTCCTGAGCTGGAGGGTAGAGGAGGGTAGAACCCGCTTCTCAAGGGTTCCACTAGACCAGTGTTGGCCTCATCCACATGGCGGAGGCCTGGCTTAGCACTGGTGGCAAGGCCTGCCTCTGGGCATCACCCCTGTGAGTTCACACTTCTGAGACAATTCCAGTGACTGTCCCGCCTCTCAGAGTAGAAAAGGGACTTCAGAAGACCTGGCAGTTCCTCAGTGACAGAAAACACAGAGGCACAGCTTTCAATTGGCCCATGCCTTGCCCATGCCCGCCCTGCCACCCCCACCAAAACCCACATCTCTTTCCCCAGCCCGATGAAGATGAAAATGAACACAAGAGAGGCCAAGAGTCACCTCAAAAAGGCAGCTTGCTTTATTCCCTCGATGCTGACGGGGGGCAGGGGTGGGCAGCCTGTCTGCCTCCAGTCTGAGGCTCTCTGAGCTAGAGGGGCCCTGGGGTCTGGGCCTGGTTCACATTTGCAGAGTGGGGTGCAGAGCACCTTCTCCCATGTCAGCCCAGCTGGCCAGGCCCGGCTCTCTCCGGTCCAGGCCTCTCCCTCAGCTCGGCGTGGGTCTTGTCACCAAGGTCTTCCCCTGCTACTTATGTCTTGGCTCTCCCTCCGTCATCGGGGAAGGAAGTGGCCCCCAGGGTGGGCCTCACAAGCCACATCAGAGGCTCCCCGTCCCCATACCTCAGAGTGGAGACCACCAAGAAAGCTGCTTCCCATTTTCCCCTTCCCCAACCCTTCCCCTCCCCCTGCCCCAGCCCTCCCTCTCTTCCTCCCCCCCCCCACCTCCTCCCCAGCCATCACTGCGGGTTCCACTTTTGTCAGGCTGCCTGAAGGAGCTGCCAGCCCCCGGAGCAGGTCCACAAAACAGAAAAACAACAATTGGCAAGCACAGAAAGGGGGAAAAAACCACAAAACTCAGGGTTGCCTTTGTCTACAAATAACCAAGGCTCCCGGCAGGGGGCGAGGCTGCTCCAAAGCCAGGGATTCTCTTGTGCTTAGGGCAGTCCTCTTGGCTCTGCTTTCCAGGTCGCCCTTCCTGTCCCCGAGCACCCGCGCAGAGAGCTCTGGAGGGCGCACGCGCGCGTGCACGTCCATGTGCCAGGGCCTGTGATGCGCACACCCGCCAGCACGAAGCTGAAGGGGTGCCTGCTACGGGTCTGCCCCCCATGCCAGCTGTCGCCGTGGTCGCTGTACTTGGAGAGCAGGAAGTAGCCGACGGAGAGAAGCGTCCCTTCTCCTGGGGGCTTCTCTCTGGTCACAAAATCCCATGCGCACACACACACACACAGGTGCACACACACAGACACACACTAGATTCTAAGGGAGAGTAGGGGATAGGGTCTTGGGAGGCTCACTGGACCTGGGCTGGAGCAGAGGGCCTGCGCTGGAGCACAGCGGGGCTCAGACAGTGGTGACGGAGAGCAGAGGGTTGTAGACCCGCTTGCCGTCAGCAGAGCGAGTGCCGTGGGCCAGCATCTCCTGGATGGTGATCCAGTTGTCCAGGATCTTCTTGTTCCGCTTTTTCATGGTCTTGCGGTGGCTCAAGGCAATGATGTTGAGCTCAGCCTTGCTGTCGCCGTTCTGCTGCTCCCTCAGGCACTCCAGCCGGCTCTGCATCATGAACTCGCGCCGCTTCCGCTGCTCCCGGGCCCGGATCAGGTGCTGCTTCCGCTCCTCCTTGCTCCAGTAGCGGCCCATCTTCATCTCGCTCACCGCGTCATCATCCGTGGTCATGCCGCTGCGTTCCTCACGGATCTTCAGGGCCCGGGCTTTGAGGAGGCGATCACGCACGGGCCGCTTGGCCACATAGCGGGTCCCATCGCTGCGCACCTTAACCTTCCACTCCATGCGGGGTGCTTCGGGGGCCACCGCTGCCCCACCCACCCGAGGACCAGCAGCCAAACTCAGGGGGCCACGGCCCAGCTCTTCCAGGCCGCGCGGCGGGGCCAACTGCACGCAGCTGTGGTAGTGCTCGCTCTCCTGGCCCTGGCCGCGGTGGCGCCGAGAGAGGTAAGGGCTGCCTTCGGGGCCCACGCGCTCCAGGGTCACGCCCGTCTTGGGGCTTCGGCGGACACGCTCCTCTGAGTGCTGTCTCCTGCCCCCCTCGGGATCCCGGGAGAGAGATCGGAACTTGGCGGGGCTCCCCTGCGGGGCAGCTGCCTTGGGGTGGGCGGTGACCGTGGGGCCGGAGGGGGTCCGGTTCAAGTTGGAGTTGCCGGCAGCAGCCCGCCTCAGGGGGCTCTCTGGCAAGGGCTCGGCGAGCAGTGGGGTGCTGCGGCAGCTCTCCCCCGTGTTGTAGGCGCTGGTGCTGTCCTTGTCCGACTTCTCGGGCAGCTCGGAGATGTCAGACAGCTCGTGCTTCTTGGGCTCACTGGCCCCCAGGTCATAGAGACTCTCCTCCTCCAGCAGCCAGGCCTTCATGCAGCGCTCCCGCAGCTGCTGCATCTTCTGCGCCCGCAGGATGTTGCGGCACTTGAACTCCAGGTGCCGTAGCTCCTCCTCCAGCATGGCCATCTCGTGGCCCAGGCTCTCGTTGCGGTTCACATCCAGGGCGCCGTTGCCGCCCGAGGCTCGGGGAAAGAGCAGGCCCAGCTGGTTACCATTCTCCAGGTGGCCCCTGATCTCCAGCAGCTCCCGGTAGCGCTCATACTCCTCGTCGGTGAGGCCCGGGATGTCGCCAGCCCCCAGCCCTGCCCCCTCTGCCAGCAGCGAGTCCATGCTGAAGTGGAGGTCCCGGCTCTTGCGCAGGGCACCGGGTGTGTTGGCGGCGCTGGCGGGCTCATCCCCCAGCAGGTCATGCTCGGAGCTCTCCTCGGTGCGGGTGCTCTCATCGGTGCGGCCCACCCCACTGTCCAGCTCCTGGCTATTGCTCAGGCCCGTGCCCGCATCGGGGACCCCTTTCTCCTCTTCATTGCCAAGCTGGGGCAGAAAGATGAGCCCCACTCAGTATGGGTCCCACAGGCCAGGGTCGGGATCAGAAGGGCCTTTGGGTCCAGTCCATCTCCCTCATGCCCCAGCCCCCTGGCCTCCCACCGGCGCTCCCCGCTGCCCGCCCTGCCTCCTTCCTCACCTGCTGGGCAGGGGGGGATTTCAGCTTCCGTGCACGCAGCTCCCCCTCATGGTCAGAGCCAAAGTCATCCAGAAAGTCATCCCGGTCACTGTCCTTCCACCGCTTTGCCAGCTGCAGAGACAGAACTGTGCTGTCCCCACCGCTTTGAGGACTGCCCAGACACCACCCCACCGATGACCTTTTTAGGTCCCATACCCGGTCTCCTGGTTTCAATTAAGTTGAATAACCCGAGAGAGGGTGGCCCCGGTACACTCGGCCAGAGGCCCAAGGGGAAATGGGCCCCAAAGACACCACCCACCCTTCATCAGTGCCAGGTTGCTGGCATGCCTGTGCCCTTGTCACAGACCAGCAGCTCCCACAGAAAGCCCGACGTCAGGGGTCCCAGAATATCCTGCCTGGCGCACACACACCTGGCTCTCAGGCCGGGCCACCAGCAGGGAGATGTTGGTGTTCTCCTCCTGGCTCAGAATGGCCACTGCCTCCTCCCGGTTCTGGACGTCCACACCATTTATCTGTGACAAGCCAAGGGACCATCACAAAGAATGCCAGGGCTGGCTCTGGGGTGGACCCTGCCCTGATGGAGCTGCAGGGACCCCCTCGTGGGGAGCTCCAAGCAGAGCACCCTGGCCTAGAAAAGGCTCTTGAGCTCTGACAGGATGGAAACCAACTGAGCATGTGGCCTCTTCCTGGGAGCCCCCCGGGGCAGTTGTACGGGAGAGGAGACCCAGCCCCGGGTTCAGGCACAGCAGGAGAGAGCTGGGACTGGCTAAGGAGAGGTCACTGAGCAGCCAGTAGAGTGTGGGGCCTCAGTCAGGCCTCCCCGCCCCGCCCCCCGCCCCCCGCCCACTCACCTGGATGATACGGTCTCCCTCACGGATCCGGCCGTCTTTGGCTGCAATGCTATTGGGGTTCACCTGTAAGGCAGATGCATCATGGGGACCGGACGCCCTTCGCTCCGGTTCCTTTTCAGTAGCAAGGGGCAGCCTCACCTTGGGGAGGTCCCAAAGCAAACTAAAGTCTCCTTGCTTGCTCCCTCTTCAGCTCAGACTGGAAGCTTCCGAGCTCCAGGCGGCAGGGACAAAACAGTGGGTCTTGAGCTAGTCACCTCTCCCCAGCACGAGCCAGCCAAAAGCTCCCCAGCCTCTGCCACCACCCCCAGGTCCAGGCCCACCCCCAGCTGGCACTCGTATGCTCCTGTGCACCTGTTCTTTTCCATGTCAGAGGCTGGGTGAATGCAGGAAACCAAACAGTTACACACACACACACACACACACACACCAGCCTTGGGGCTCGATGGGCAGTAAGATATTCGTACAAAGGTAGACTTGATGAGAGTGTGGGGGCAGCTGGCGAGCCATCCGCCCTCCTGTGGACACACACGCGTCTGCCACGGACAGGTGGGGAAGCACAACCCTGTGACTACCAGGAGGGGCTTAGCATCACAGGGCCCAGACCTAAACAGTTACACACACACACACACACACACACACACACACACACACACACCAGCCTTGGGGCTCGATGGGCAGTAAGATATTCGTACAAAGGTAGACTTGATGAGAGTGTGGGGGCAGCTGGCGAGCCATCCGCCCTCCTGTGGACACACACGCGTCTGCCACGGACAGGTGGGGAAGCACAACCCTGTGACTACCAGGAGGGGCTTAGCATCACAGGGCCCAGACCTCAGCCTTGCTCACCGTCCCAGCCTGGGCACAAGTCTCCTGGGGAGGACGGCCTGGCCGAACACACACTGAAGCCGCTAGCTGCCCCGTATGATGCTAAGCAGGCCCCGCCCCTGGCAGCCGGGGCTTTCCGGGCAGCCTCAGAGCCCTGGGCGGCATGGAGAGGCCACAGAGATCGGACAGCGTGCGGACTCTCCGTGTGTCAGACCCCACCTCCGCACCTGCCACCACAGTGCCCTCCCCTCCCCGCTGCCGGTGCCGTACAGATGGATGCCATCCGCGTCCAGCCCAGATGTCCTAGCACACAAAGAGGAGGCATGGAGCCCCACTGCCTCCTAGAAGAGCCACTCCCGCACCCTGCCTTCATACCTCTCCAACGTAGATGCCCAGGTCCTCCTCATCATCCGTGCGGTAGCAAACCATCAGGCCGAGCTTGTCCCGGTGGTTGGTCTTATACAGCTCCACCTCCTGCCACAGGGGCCATGCGGGAAGCAAAGGAAGAAAGCCCCCAAAACGTGTGAGCGAGGAGGCATGCTACGGGGGTGGCAGCCACGGCCCAGCCCCAACCCCAGCAGCACGCCCCCGGAGCCAAGTTTCCTGCCTCCAGCTTGGAGGGTCTCTCTTACCACCCCGAGTGGCACACGTGTGCCGTGGTCTCCCCTGCCAGGAAATGCCTGAGACACACACGAGACACACAGGACACGCAGGACACAGACATGCGTGGGACACAGACTCGCTTACACAGACTGACTAAGGGACCTCACCCATGCCCTCCCCAACTCAGCCCGTGAGCCTGAGTAAGCAGCCGCGCTTCGGCAAGGGCCACGAGGCTCGGCTGCCTGGGGACAAGAGGAGCCAGGCCTGAGCTGGGCTGCCGACAGCCATCCCTGCCCTGGCCTGGCCACCTGGCTCACCTCATACTCCAGCTCGTCCATACGGTCTGCCTCCTGCGGGCCGCCCTCCATGAACTCCGCCGGGTCATAATACTCATGGCTGATGGGGGGGCTGCCCAGGAGAAGGGGGGTCAGGCCAGCCATCTGCTCCTCTAGTGCCCTAGCCCCGGCTCCCGGGCTGGCCGGTCCCAGTGAGCTCGGCATGGAGCCCCTCCTTCTGAGCTACATGCATCCATGCAAAGACCAGGAATGCTTCTTGAACGGGAGTGTGCAGGGGTCTGCACTGAGGACACAGGCATGCCTAGCTCTCCCCACCCCATGCCACCCTGTCGCCCAGCCCAGCCCAGCCGGCAGGGTACCAACTTCTCCAAACTGCAGGTTCCCCTCCCACCCGGCACCAGCCCCCCCGCCCCCCCTCATGCAACGCCCCCAGGAGTTATCCAGGCCCCAGAGGACTGCTGGGGAGTAGAGGAGGACCCACTCTACCTCCAGGGGCAGCCCTCCTTGCCCCAAGGCTAAGCGTGCCTGCTGGCGGCCAGGGGCCTCACTCTCTGCGGAGGAGGGGATCCCGGGACCACCCCTCTGCAGCACGGGTTTAGAGGAGTGGAATGAGCCACCGGGCCTGGATGAGAGGCCCTTCTTCCGACTGGGCCAGAAAGAAGCCGAAGAGATGGAGGAAGTTCAGAGCAGGGGAGGGTGGGACAGACAAGGATGTGAGAAGATTCAAGGAGGGACGCTTGAGAGGCAGAAGACGATGGACGGCAGAGGAGAAGAGAGGATGGAGGACGGGGAGGGGCTGAGGCCCTCAACCTTCCAGGAGCAGGCTCCCAGGATGCTCCTCCCTTGGCCCTGGGGGGTAGATACCAAAGGGAGCCTGGGTGTGAAGCCTCCCCCCTCCACCGCCCCCGGGCCCTAGCCTGAGGCGGTAGAGGCCTAGAGATTGCTGAGCCCTTGGATGCCACAGTCAGCTCTGGAGGCCAAGGAGCCTGCTTCCTGCCTGAGAGGGCGGGCCAGTCGGGGTCTCCCTGCCACGCCCAGAGCTGCGGCAACGTAGCCTCTGGGGGGCGTGCCCTCTCCGGAGGCAGGGCCCGGGGCCCTCCTGAGGGCGACTCACAGCTCAGACAGGACGTACGGCTCCAGGATGACCATGGGCGGGGTGGGCGGGCGCAGCTTGCCCAGCGCCATGATATGCTCAAAGGTGATGTCGGTCTGAGTGCCACTGTCCACCAGCTGCAGGTCATGGCATGAGCTGTCCCCCCGGAGGCGGGGGCTGCGTCTCAGCACCTGGATCACTAGAGGCTCCTTGGAGGAGCGCAGGGCCTCCAGGGTTTGCTCCTGAGACAGCTTGGAGAGCTCCTTCCCGTTCACCTGCGGCAGAGACACGCCCCCGTGAGAACCCGCCGACCCACACCCCAGTCTCCTCAACCAACGAGTGTGCTCTCCACCCTCATTCCCGGGTGAGCCCCGCTTCTCAGCCCTACCCCTACACAGTGCTGTCTGGGGATGAGGGAGCCCCCATGACTAGGCACTGGGTCTGGGGGCTCGGCCCCCGCCCTAGAACATCCTCCAGCAGGAGCCACCCACACTTCCATCCTCCTTACTCCAGGACCTGCTTCTCGTTCTGGCAGCACCGAGGCCAGAGCACTAGGAGATCTGCAGAGCCCCCTTGGCAATGACTGCGCATCCTGACATCAGGGCTGGAGGAAGACCTTGACCCCTCTCCCAGTGGGAGTCAGTCCATAAATGGGTTCAGGCAGGAGGACTGAAAAGAGTATGTAGCCATGAAGGACAGCATCTCTGTCCTCAAGGCAATGACGGAGTCGCTGAAGAGAAAAGGTGACACACACAGAGCCTCCTGACATGGCAAGACAACCTAAGGGAGGTGCCAAGGAAGTGAGCCTTCTAAGATCACCGCCATTTCTTGGGCACTGATGTGCATCTCCCCCGAATCCTGATCTCAACAACCCATTATGCAGATGAGAAAACCGAAGTTCAGCAAAATGAAGGGAGTGAGTCAAGGTCACGAGCCCGCCCGGGCTGCATAGTGGTCTGAGCCAGGGAGAAGGCTGGCCTGGTGAAGCCTCACGGGAAGAGCAGGGCCACAACGGGCGGAGGGTGGAGGGTGGAGGGTGGAGGGTGGAGGGTGGAGGGTGGAGTGCTTTCTGGGGCCAGCTGGGTGGAGCAAGGTGTGCCCTCAAGGGACTTGGGGGGGCCCAAGGCTGGCCCCAGCCCAGCCACTGATTTCTGCAGCAGCCTGTATGCCTTGGGCCCTGGGATGGTCACTTTTGGGCGAGTGAATCAGGTACCACAAGCTGTGACCTCAGGGTGCTCCTTGGTGTGGAGGCAAGTAGACTAAGGACCAAACAGACACAGCCAGCATTCAGGGAAGGTGCCATGAGAGCAGTGAGGGGCGGGAGGCAGGGATCAGGAAGCAGCTCCTGGAGGAAGGGGATGGCAGGGTCTCCTAATCCACTCAGCAGCTCGTGGAAGGGCTGTTCTGGGCCCAGGGAGGACACACACCAGCGGGGATACTCCAAATGGCTACACCCGGTGGGTAACCATGGAACCAGACCTTTGAGAGGCTGCTAAGGAAGCAGAGGGCCGGCCACACCCCATCTAGGAAGGGGGTAGGGAAGGCCCCCTGAGCAGAGGGCACCTGGCCCGCATCAGAGGAAGGGAGAGAGGGAGGCTTGTGAGTCCCTGCCAGTCCGCGCGGAGAGTGCAGGGCCCGCGGACCCAACACCTGCCCACCGAAAAAGGGGAGAAGGGCCGCACTTGGGCACAGTGGCCGGGTTGTCCCGGTCTCCGAATTCCCACAGTGCCATCTCTGTCCCTGGGTGTCTCAGGGGTTTGGGAGTTCTGCAGAGAGATGCCCAATCCAACTGCAAAATCGTGTCTCCAGGCTGCTACGTAAGAGACTAACCCCTGGGTGTCATCCCAGGGAGAGGCCTGTCTTAGGAAAGCAAATAATTACCTATCTGCTACTTCATTATGTCCTTGTAGATAAGAATCTCAGTACTGACGTCTCCCCTCTCCACAAACTCACCGTGGTCAGAAAAAAATGTTTTAGCCAATCTGGTCTACTTATAAAAGAAACACAGGTTCATCGTAGAACATTTGAAAAATAGAGAAAACCATAAGGAAGAGCACAAGCATCTGCCAAGAAGGTATTAGTTGCCAACTAAGGGTAAGTGTGAGAATGTGGTCGGTACCACCGGAGAGGAGGCAGTATAAAGGCGGGGGGTGGGGGGGTGAAGGCTGAGTGCACGGGAGAAATTCTTCGGGAAGCTGCAGGCCGGGCAGTGTGGGAAAGGCTGTAGACAGAGGGAATGTGAGGGATGGCCTGGAAGACCCTAGAAGAGGCGATTGTGAAGCTGTCTGGAAATCTGTGAGCCAGCCGTTACCAACACTTTGATGGACTGATCTTACAACGGAATGCATTATATTCAAAACAAAAGCAGTAAGTACTCCAAGCTCATGACTTTCTAATTATCTTACTACACTCTCGTATTTGTGCCTAGCGTGTCTGGGGACAGGAGATGCTATATAATGGCGTGTGCCTGTGCGTCTCTTCCCGTGCTGGGTGACATCATGCCGCGATGGGGATATTTACACCACGGAAATCAGCAACTGCTCCAAACCAGGGCTTTTTGTCTCGGACATTGACCAGCTCCCCACTGCCCTTAAGTCAAGGGCTCCCCTAAAATGCAGAAGGGGCTGGGCTGTCCTCAGTATCTCCAAGGGCTACGTGTCCCCCTGAAACTCCCGCAGCAGGGCCACAAGTGTGCAACAGGAGGGCTCAGGTGACATTGAGAAACGCAGGAATGTCTTTCTCCCTGGAATCTGTTGGTTAGCCTGCGGCCATGTTGCTATGGAAACTGGGCCCAGAGAGTGGGGAGGGGGGTGCAGGGTGGGCTGGGACGTCAAGAGGAGGGTGGGCACCTGCAGAGATGGGGTCATCACAGGGAGGCCGGGGGTGCCCAGCAGCCTTCCCCTTGACCCACATGCTCTTTCAGCTTCCTCTCTCCTCTTCCTCAGTCAGTGGAGGCTCCCAAGCTAATGAAGATAAGTGGGGCAGAGACAGGCCGTGACCAGTTAGAAATGAGCCCCTCCCAGAGCAGGTGAGGGCTACAGGCAAGGTGGGGAAGTGTGGGGTGATGAGCAAAGTAGCCCGGGGCCAGGCACACAGTACCGACCCCGTGCTCTGCCTCAAGCCCTGCCCTCGTCCTGCCAACATGAGTTACAGAAAGACCACAGGTGCCTGCTCCAGTCTCAGCACGTCTGAACCCAGGCCGGCTTGCCCTCAGATTCGCCACCTTGAGTCACATGCAAATGTCTCCACAGGCCCAGAGGCTCTCCCCACCAAGACACCCAAGACCCACTCCCGCTCACCACCTCCCTCCCCTGCTGCCACCACTCCAAGCCCCTGACAAACTATCCAAACTGGAATCAAAATCCTAAATGGACAAAGCAAAACTGCCTACCGTGGAGGTGAGAGAACAATGTCCATGATGTTGGAATAGAGAATTCTTAAGATGAACAATGGGAAAGCAAGAATGGAAGACATAAATTTGACTATGTTAAAAGTAAAACTTCTGAACAAGGGACAGAAACACAGTGAAAAGATAAGACAGGTTAAGAGAGGATGCTTACAATGCCTAGAACTGATAAAGGATTATCCAGAATATTCTATAAAGAATTCCAACAAAACACTAAGAAAATACAAACAACACAGTAGGAAAACCAGCGCAAACAGAAGAGGGAGCCCAAACCAAGCCACGGGCTGTGAGCCGCATCGTCCTAATAGCCAACACTGGAAGCAGCCCAAGGAACCACCAGGGGCAGAACGTATCAAAAGCTCATGCTGGGGCGTCTGGGTGGCTCAGTTGGTTAAGCGACTGCCTTCGGCTCAGGTCATGATCCTGGAGTCGCGGGATCGGGTCCCACATCGGGCTCCCTGCTCAGCAGGGAGTCTGCTTCTCCCTGTGACCCTCTTCCCTCTCGTGCTCTCTATCTCTCATTCTCTCTCTCTCAAATAAATACATAAAATCTTTAAAACAAACAAACAAAAGCTCATGCTATGTTCCTCCGTGTGGTATATGGAAGCACTCCTGCTCATTAATGGCATAAATAGGAGAAAACGTGCATCAGAAGGACAAACCGAAATCCCTCCGGCGAGGGAAGGAAAAGAATGGGGTCAGGAACGGGTGTGCACAGGCGGCTTCAAATCTGCCTTTTTAAGGAAAAGATGCTGAGACCAACGGGCCAAAATCGAGGTGGGTGGCAGTACGCGGCCGATGCCAAACTGATGCGCCATACTTTTCTGTATTTGAGAAATATTTCAGAACAGTTGCACGTGGAGGGGCAGCCAGGGGCAGGGAGGCCAGTCCCCTACTTGGGGGGGCTAGGTCCGCGGGAGAAAATGGCCTGTTAGTACTAAGGAGAGCGGCTCCCGTCGGCTCGCGGGCCCCTCTGCCAGGCTGGGGGCCCAGGGCTCTGCGCAAGCGCGTCACGCGTCGAAGCGGCGGAAGTGCAGGCCCCGGGGGGTGAGGAACGCGCCCCGGCCCTCGGCACCCCGGCCCTCGGCACCCCGGCCCTCGGCAGCCGGGAGTGGAGCGGCCGGGGCACGCCTCCTGTGGAGCAGCGCTGAGGAGCCCCGTGGGAGAAACCCCTCCCTGCCATAGAAGCAAGAGTTGGGGACATTGGGAAGGGGGTGCCCGTGAGGGTGGGAGGGGTGAGGGCAGAGGGCATGGGAGTGTGGGCGCGTGGGAACGGGCACAGAGGTGTGGGTACAGTGTTGTGAGGGTGGCCTCTGCGCATGGGGTGGGTGTGGGATCGGGGAGTGGGTGGCTTGTGTGGGTGGGCGGTAGGGCTTGGTGGTAACAGGAGCAGGTCTATGACCCTGTGTTGGACCCCCTTCCTCTAGAGGGTCTCCTCTTGCCCTCCCGCCTCCGGCCACCTCCCCACTTAAGCTCTAAACGTCAGCCTCTATCATTCCCCCTCCTTCATGTATCCTTCTCTCCTCCCTCAATAGCTGCTCATCACTTCCCGCCCGCCTCCTGTCACCTACACCCACTCAGGGACAGGTGCCCAGGTGTATCCATCCCTGGCCAAAGAGTCACACTTGCTGGCAAGCACACACATGCCGAGGGAGCCGGGAAAGGCCCAGCGGACACCCAGGGAGAAAGCGGAGCATGCTAAGCATGTAGCACAGAGGGGACCCTAGTAGACCCAGCACGTGGGCATGGCTTGACAGCCCTGAGCCTTGACTCCCCTCAGGCTGCCAAGCAGGCTGGCTGCAAGACTCATTCACTTACCCGCCTGAGAAGGCCTGAGGGGGCCCGGCGGAGGTCAAAGGCTCAGCATGGGCCGGAGGAAAGACAGCAAGCACATCCTCTTCCTCAGCTTAGAGGGGAAGCCAGGCCCTGAGGGCCCCCACCCAAGCTTCCAAGCCCTCAGCTCTGCTTCTGTGTCTGCCGTCTCCCACCAGGCCAGGGCACCTTCTTTTTTTTTTTTTTTTTTTTTTAATTTTTTTAATTAAAAAAATTTTTAAGATGTATCTATTTATGAGAGAGACAGACACAGAGTGAGCATGCACACTCGAGTGGGGCGAGGGGCAGAGGGAGAGGCTGTCCAAGCAGACTCCCCACTGAGAGCACAGCTGACAAGAGGACGAGAGAGGGGGGCTCAATCCCAAGACCGGAGATCATGAGATCTTCCCAATACCCCCATGATCATGAGATCATGACCCAGGGCGCCTTCTTATATCCAGAAGGAATCCAGAATTAGGATCACATTGGGAACATCATTTCCAGTTCAGGGAGAGCAATACCTGCTGGCTATGCCCATTGTCAGAACGTCTCATTATTAGAAGATGTTGCCTTCAAGTACAAACCTCCCTCCTTTGGAACAATCCAGAAGAAATCCACTTTGTCTTCCAACACTCCACGTATGCCTGAAGCCCACTTGAATGTCCCACATCCTCCCTCGCCCCAGTTCCTGATGACTCTCAACTCTAGCACTCCGGGGCAGGCTGGGCTGGCCTTGCCATGTGCCAGGCATCATTCTTTGCCTTAGCTGGAACCATCTTTTGGCAGCCGATCCTGTTGGTTTCATAGCGTGCTTGCAGAGCAAGCAAACCCTCAAGCACTGCCTCGCCCGAGATAGACTTTGTAACTCACTACTCAGGAACTCTCGGAGCACGGATCCATTTCCTGCTGCCCACATGAGCCCAAGTGGGTTGACCTGAGACCCACAGCTCTAATGCAGTCCCAGGTGAGCTGGAAGTCACTTCATTTCCACTGTGGGGAGAGGGGACCCAAGCTTTAGAGACATCCCTTTGCTCAAATGTGGCCCAGGTGGCCTGGTTCCCATCTACACACCGGGAGATCACTCACTGCCCTAGGTCCCCAGGCACTGAAACACCTTGCCAGCCCAGCCTCCACAGGACCCAAGGGCAGTGGCCACCTCCAGACTCCAGGGTGCTCAGCAGCCCTTATGTTGGCTGACCCTGTCACCCAGTCACTCACTCTTGGTCTGAACCTTACGCACTGTAAAGTGGTAAACTTTCTGCAAGAATTTGTCAGTAACTATGAAGAATCTTGAAAATGTTCATCATACCCCCTTTGATCCAATAAATTTGCTCTAAGTAATAGATTTTAAATAGTAATAATAATAGATACCATGTGAATTACAGGGATGGCCAGAGCAGCTTTTTTGTTGTGGTAAAATACGCCTACCATAAAATTTGCCGTTTGACCATCTGAAAGTGCACACTTCAGTGGCATTTAGCTCCTTCAACATTGTTCTTCAGCCATCACCTCCATCTCGTTCTGGGACATTTTCGTCCCTGCAAAAGGTGACCCTACCCATTCTCTCCACATTACCCTAAGCCCCAGCCCCCACCACTCCCTTTTCTGTCCAGATATCAATGGAATCATACAGTACGTGCTCTGATGTGTCTGGCATTGTTCCTTAACACATTTTCTAGGTTCATCCATAGTGCAGTAAGCATTAGTGTTTCATTACTACTTTATGGCTGAATAATATTCCATTGTATCCCATAATATTCCTTTATATGGATGGACCACATTTTGTTTACCCATTTATATCTGTCAATAGACTGGGTTGTTTCCACTTTTTGGCCACTGTGAATAATGCTGCTATGAATATTTGTGTGCAAGTTTTTGAGACCCCGTTTTCAAATCTTTGGGCTAGGAGTGGAAGTGCCAGGCCCTATGCTCCATCTACGTTTAACTCAGTGAGGTACCAGCATTATTTTTATTTTTATTTTTATTTTTTTTAAAGATTTTATTTATTTATTTGACAGAGAGAGACACAGTGAGAGAGGGAACACAAGCAGGGGGAGTGGGAGAGGGAGAAGCAGGCTTCCCACGGAGCAGGGAGCCCGACACGGGGCTCCATCCCAGGACCCTGGGACCATGACCTGAGCCGAAGGCAGACGCTTAACAACTGAGCCACCCAGGTGCCCCTACCAGCATTATTTTTAATGCCAACAACTTCACAACAATCTTAAGCATTAAGTGTCTTCTTCATTAAAGCATACAGCTGCCCTCCCAAAGTCTTCCAGTAAAATGCCTTTTTCTCAAAAAAGATATAATGGGGCGCCTGGGTGGCCCAGTGGGTGAAGCGTCGGATTCCTAGTTTCGGCTCAGGGTCAGGAGATCCAGCATGGTGTTGGGCTCCACGCTCACCCTGCGTGAGACTCTCTCCCTCTGCCCCTCCCGCCCCTCAAATAAATAAATAAATCTTTTTTTAAGATTTATTTATTTATTTTTTGAGAGAGAGAAAGAGAAAGAGCAGGAGCAGGAGGGGCAGATGGAGAGGGAGACAGAAACTCAAGCAGACTTCACTGAGTGGAGAGCCTGATGTGGGGCTCAGTCTCACGACCCTGAGATCATGACCGGAGCTGAAACCAAGAGTCCGATGCTTCACTGACTGCGCCACCCAGGCACCCCAATAAATATATCTTTTAAAAAAAGATATAGGGCGCCTGGGTGGCTCAGTTGGTTGAGCGACTGCCTTCGGCTCGGGTCATGATCCTGGAGTCCCGGGATCGAGTCCCGCATCGGGCTCCCTGCTCGGCAGGGAGTCTGCCTCTCCCTCTGACCCTCTTCCCTCTCGTGCTCTCTATCGCTCTCGTTCTCTCTCTCTCAAATAAATAAATAAATCTTTAAAAAAAAAAAAAAAAAAGATATAAAATGACATGTGAACTAGGATGATTACCATATAAAATGTTTATGGAAAAAGGCTGGAAAAGAATATATACAAACATTGTGTGAGGGAAATCTGAGATTTTTCCCCTTTTCTTCCAAACTTTATATAACATGGCTATGGTTTTTTTTTTTTTTTAAAGATTTTATAATCTATTGGACAGAGAGAGAGACAACGAGAGAGGGAACACAAGCAGGGGGAAGGGCAGAGGGAGAAGCAGGCTTCCCGCCGAGCAGGGAGCCCGATGCGGGGCTCGATCCCAGGACCCCGGGATCATGACCTGAGCCGAAGGCAGACGCTTAACGACTGAGCCACCCAGGAGCCCTGGCTATACTTTTTGAAAAAAATAAATAAATGTTTATGAACTGCAAAATAAAAAACACCATTGCTGGAAAATTCTCATGATAAAACATTAAGCAAAAAGGACTGTTTAGACCAGTGCGACCTCAATTCTGGGAGCATGGATCTGGGCGTATGTTACATATATTCATTCATTGGTATGTGCATATGTGTTCAACACAATATTTTTTTTAATTTTTTTTAAGATTTTATTTATTTATTTGAGAGAGCGAGAATGAGAGATAGAGCGCACATGAGAGGGGGGAGGGTCAGAGGGAGAAGCAGACTCCCCGCCGAGCAGGGAGCCCTGATGCGGGACTCGATCCCGGGACTCCAGGATCATGACCGGAGCCGAAGGCAGTCGCCCAACCAACTGAGCCACCCAGGCGCCCACAATACTTTCTTTAAAGACTGGGAGAAAATTCATGGGAGATAGTATTTACAGGTGACTTTTCTCTTGTTCTTTCTAGTATTTTCTCCAATGAACATCGCTTTTATAATCACAGAGAAAATATACAAAAGCAATCTAGCCCATGATATATTCTGACCTGTTCTCAGTTTCCCCAAGGCTCCAGACTCTGTGGCAGGTGACAGGTTTGTTCTCCTGGCTCCAAGGCAGCCCAGGATGGGACGGCAGCCTCCGGGCCCAGGGCCCTTGGGTGCCCATTAAAGGAGAGCAGCGGTAATGAAGTCACATCAGACTCCACATCCACACCTGGTCTGAGGAGGCTCAGGAGAGGCACTGCTTTCTCCCTCTACTGCCTTCCATTTCCGGCCCGGGTGTCCCAAAAAATGGGCCTGGAGTCCCAGAGGGAGTGAAGGAGGCTCCGGGGGGACGCTCGGGCTGTGGGCTCCAGGTGAGCGGGGGGGGGGGGGAGGGGGATGAATCACAGCCACCCACCCCCTAGAGGAGGTGACCGCGAGGGCCCGGCCCCATGCCCACCCCAGGGGCCACTGGGAGACTGGCCTGACCACGGGGCGGCCAGTTAGGCTTAATGGGCCTCAGGCCCAGGGGCAAGACTGAGCAGATACGTTCCCCATTCCCCCAGCGCAGCCCCCCTCTGCCGGCCCCCTACTGGCTCCCTCTAAGGTGGGTGATCAAGGTATGGGCCCCAGGGTCCGAGCAGAAGAGGACAGGAGGCCCCTGGGGTCGGGGGGAGCACTGACCCCATAAGCACCAGCCAACGAGGCAAGGAGGCACAGCAGACAGGCCCCCAGGTCTGCCTTCACAAGGAGCCTGTGGCCACCCCACACACAATGCCCCCCCCAGCCCCTCAATGCAAGCCAGGTCACAAGGATGGGGCCCTTCCCCACCAGGGGGTGGACAGGCACAGAGTAGCCAATCAGGTGGTGGGGTGAGGAGACAGGACACAAGCTAGGGCAGGGACCTACCTCAACCCAGGCTCTAAAGGAGAGTGGGGGGTGGGGGGCGGAGTTGTAACGGTGGAAGAACTTTCTAACAATCAGGGGTGTTGGGAGTGAGCAAGGAAGGTGAAGGGGGATGTCAGAGGCTGTAGTGGGGATGGATCTGGGGGACTGGGCCACTGCCCCCTGGTCTCTCCCGTTCCAGGGGGCTCCAGACAAGGGACTCATGGGACAGACCTGTGTGGTCTTGCATACGGCTTCTCCAGGGAGCAGGGAGACAGTAGGAATGAGCCCTGGAAGCAGGGAGGGCTCCCCTCTGCCCCAGGGCACCCTTCTGGAAGCTGAGAGGCAGACTGCTTCAAGCCTGGTTGGAAGGTGGGAGGGGGAGGGGGCAAAGCTGTATTTCAGAAGGTCCGCAGCAGGGAGCCCAGGAGATGAGGTCAGCACAGGGGTTATGGGTGCACAAGTGACCCTCTGTGTCCCCAGGCAGCTGGGAACCACTGGAAGGAAGACGTGTTCTGTCTCCCGCCGAGCACTGGGAGAACAGGAAGAACAGCCAGGAATAAGACAGACGTGATCTCTCTGCTCAGGGAGGCTAGTGCCAGGGGCGGAACTCAGGCAAGAAACAAGCAAGTAAGGCCTTTTTGGACTGCATTCAGAGCAGTGAGTTATGTGGTCGAAAATGCTAAAGCGGGGACTGCTTTCGATCGAGTGTGCAGGGACAGCCTCCCCGGGGATACTTGACCTAAGACCTAAATGATGACAAGGAGCCCCCCCACGGTAGGGACTTTGAAGAACATTCCAGCCAGTGCTAAGCCCTTGATGCTCTCTGGAGAATAATGTGCACATCACCCCGGCCTCTATTGAGGAGCATGCAGGAGGGGACCAAGCGGAGGCAGGGGAAAGAGCAGCAGGGAACCACAGTGGCCCAGACCAGAGATCATGGCGCCTTGGCCTGGGATGGAGGTGGCAGTGGTTGCGAGGGCCCAGGGGAAGGGAGAATGGGGAGTGCCTGCTTAATGGGTATGAAGTTCCCTTTTGGGGTGATGAACATGTTCTGGAAATAAATAGTGGTGATGCGAATGTACATGTCACTAATGGTAAATTTGATGTCATAGACTTTCCCACAATAAAAATAAGACTGCCATCCAGATCCACAGAGACAACAAAGGTGAGGATCACTGTGGATGACGCAGGGGTTGGGGTAAACACGGGAAACAGGCATGTTTTATTAATGGACATTTTTTCTCAGATTTAAAGTTCCTGAGACATGCAAACATCCTCAATGCCCCACTCCACCTACAGGTGTCCCAAACCATGAGATGGAGGGGGAGGGTGCCTGGGTGGTGCAGCCAGTTTAGAGACCACTCTTGGTTTCGGGTCAGGTCTGATCTCAGGGTCGTGAGATTGAGCCCCCTAGCAGGCTCTGCCCTCAGCAGGGAGTCTGCTTGGGTTTCTCTCTCCCTCTTCCTCTGCTCCCATCTTTCTCTCGAAGATAAATAAATCTTAAAGAAAGAAAAAAGCAGGGTGCCTGGATGGCTCAGTCGGATAAGCGCCTGCCTTTGGCTCAGGTCATGATCCCAGGTCGCAGTCACACATCGGGCTTTCTGCTCAGCAGGGAGCCTGCTTCTCCCTCTGCCCACCCCCCCACCCCCCACCCCCGCCGCTCGTGTTCCCTCTCTGGGCTCCCAGCTCAGCGGGGAACCTGCTTCTCCCTCTCCACTCCCCCTCCTTGTGTGCTCTCTCTCTCTGTGTCTCTCTGTCAAATAAATACATAAAATCTTTAAAAAAAAAAAAAAAAAAGCCTGAGATGGGGCACCTGGCTGACTCAGACGGTAGAACATGCGACCCTTGATGTCAGGGTTGTGGGTTCGAGCCCCGTGTTGGGCTAGAGATTACTTTAACATAAAATAAATTATAGGGCGCCTGGGTGGCTCAGTTGGTTAAGCGACTGCCTTCGGCTCAGGTCATGATCCTGGAGTCCCGGGATCGGGTCCCGCATCGGGCTCCCTGCTCGGCGGGGAGTCTGCTTCTCCCTCTGACCCTCTTCCTTCTCGTCCTCTCTGTCTCTCACTCTCTCTCTCTCAAATAAATAAATAAAATCTTAAAAAAATAAATTATAAACAAAAATCATGAGATGGAGGAGCTAACGGGGAACTGAATGTAGACAGAAGAGGCCCACAAAAGACCATGAGGCGCGCTTACATTAAGCAGTTGGAGACAGAGACCCAGAGTTTACAGTCAGCCAGAGAGAAGCTAAGGAGGAAAGCTGAACAAGACAGTGCATCGAGGGGCATCTGTTAAGAGATGGACCATCGCAGAGGGGGACACTCAGCAGGCTGGGCTGGGCGGGGTGTGAAGCTCGGGAACTTTTGCAGAGAATGGGGTTGGAGTGGCTGGGGGCTGGGGGAGAGCGCTGCCTTTGGGTTTTACCAGGCGTAGAGACACCTGAGAGTTCTGAATGCTGACGCGAGGTTTACAAGAGGGAAAATTCAGGCCAAAGAGCGTGGGGAGCGGGGGGGGGGGGGGGGGGGGGGGCAGGCACCAAGACCTTGGGGGACATTGGGAGTAGGCGCGGGGAACACGGGGGAAGAGAAGAAACACCAGCGGCAGGTGAAGGAGACATAGGGGCAACGAGGGGACGCAGGGGCCGGCGAGAGCTCCGCGGGAATCCCAGCGGCTAGTCGTGATCCCGCAGGGGCCGACCGGCCACGGGGAAGGCGCCGAGCCCGCTCCGCCCCCGAGGGCGGAGCGGCGGCGCCCCGGGCGGCGGAGGGCGGGGCCCCGGCGCGCTCGCCCCGCCCACCCCCACCCCCCGGGCCCTGAGCAGCAGACAAAGAGGGCGGCGGCGGTGCGAGCAGGGCTGGCCGTCGACTCCCGCACGGGCGGTGGGCGCGAGTCCTCTCCCACCCTCGGCTGAAGCGAGTCTCCGGGCCCTGACCTAGGGAGGCTGGCGCAGCTGTGCGGGGGATCCACAGGAGGCCCTCGCCGTACTTCCCAGCTGCTGTGATGCGGGCCGTCTCGGCGGGCGGGGAGGAGGGAGGGAGGAAGGGGCCGAGAGAAGAGCCCTGACTGGGTGGAGGCCTGCGAAAGGCCCCTTGCACTCGTGGTAAGGCGGGGAGCAGGGGGTTACCTACATAAATGACTAGTGGGGACCAAGGCTGCTACATTAGGACTCTCCTAACCCCACTCTGCGGATGGAGAAACAGACAAGGAGACAACAGACACCGGAAGTTGCCCTCTGCCCTGGCGCCGTGAGTCTTGACTGATGGCTCTCAGCTCTGCTGACAGGAGTGTCCAAGGGACACTTTGGATGTAACCTGTGTCTCTGGCTTCCCAGGTTCGGACAAGTGTTATGGGGACCCCCAAACCGACAGAGCAGGCTCTCCGTCTTTTCAATGGCCCAGCACAAGTCCTCACCTATTTTCCCAACTCTGGATTTTGAAAATGGTCAACCCACAGGGACGTTGCAACATCTGACAGTGGATACCTGCATTCCCTTCAGGCAGATCTCTCCCAGAGTGCACATTCCCACACCTGCTCTCCCCTTTCTACACACACATTTTGCAAGCAAGATGCCAACACCAATGCTCCCATTCCAGGAGAAACCACACCACCCTTAATGTGCTCATGGATTTAGCACTGATGTAATCATCAGCCACCCCCACATCTCTACAAACGTACCACTAATACCCTTACAGCTTGTTTGTTTTTGTTTCTGAACCCAGGATCCAATCAAGGACCCCACACATCACATTTGGTTGTTAGGTTCTTTTTTCTTTAACGTTCATGGCATTGACCTCTTGGAAGAGTCCAGGGCAGCTGCTTTGCACAATGCCTGAGTCTGGAACTGCCCTCATTAGATTCAGCTTAAGTGCTTTGACAAATTGCTGGGTCCTACCCCCTCCCCACCACCAGCATCAGGAGGCACTGGGATCAGATCGTCCCACTGCTGGGGATGCTTGATTTGGTTTAGTCACATGGTCAAAATCATGGCTGCCAGGTCTCTCCCTTTCCCTCCCTAATTTACAAGACACCTGGGGTAATGCCTTGAGACCCTGTGACCATCTTGTTCCGGACAACCTTTATGTAATGGTTTTACCATCCGAGGATGATCCTTGCCTAAATGAATTGCATCAGTGGCTACGAAATGCCTTAATTTGTAAGAATTCTAGCAGGGCACAGCAGTACATTCCATCATCATGTGACTGGTCCAGCGAACAGCATGGCCCCAGTCGTGGCTACCTGGACAAACCACACCATTCAACCCCCTACCTGTACCCACCTCTTCTTGCCCAGGGGCAGGAGAAAGAAAAGGAAGCACGGGAGGGCTTCATCTCAAAAGCCTTTTTAGTAGGGCGCCTGGGTGGCTCAGTTGGTTAAGCGACTGCCTTCGGCTCAGGTCATGATCCTGGAGTCCCGGGATCAAGTCCCGCATCGGGCTCCCTGCTCAGCGGGGAGTCTGCTTCTCCCTCTGACCCTCTCCCCTCTCATGCTCTCTATCTTATTCTCTCTCTCAGATAAATAAATAAAATTAAAAAAAAAAAAGCCTTTTTAGTAGTTTGGGAGTGGTGTGTATGTCTGGGTGCCCACGTGAGCTGATTGTGTGTTGGTGAGGGTGTGGGAGATGGGAAAGGAGGCTTGCTTAGCTAGAACACAGTATGTCCCTTGGGAACCTCAGTGGGGCAAAGACCCCTGGAAATTGATTTGGTAGGTCTCAGGTGATGCCTCGCCTCTTAGTTGTAGCAAACTCACTTCCTAGGTCATGTTGATGTGATTCAGGGCTTCACTGATTTATCCCAAGTTCCTTCCTGAGGTCTTTGCTCTTGGCGTGGTTGGTGCAAAGCCCAGCAGTGTGGACGTGGCCTGGGAGCTTGTGAGAAATGCAGACTCTCGGGCCCTGGACCTGCTCCAATTCTGCATTTTAACAAGAGCCTTAGGGTTGAGTTGTGCTGGCCCAGAGCACCCCCTCAAGGAACCAGGAAGGATGCACACATACCTGAATGGGGTTCGGACACCAGACAAGTGACTCAAAGGGTCTCTCCTTCCCTCTTACCCCTTCCCTCCCCAAAGCTGCTGAGTGGATGGTGGTGCCACCCAGGGTCTGCTGAAATCCATCGGCCCTGCCTTTCTAGGTGAGATCAGGTCTCTCAGGGCACCTCTGAAGTCTGCCTGGAAAGAGTGGCTAGGAAGGAAGGATACCCCAGATGGCCTGTGTGAAAAAGCAAAGCAATTCTTGAGGTCATCATCAAGATCAACTTTGCAGGGGGTGGGGGGTGCGCCTGGGTGGCTCAGCCGATTGGGCGTCTGCCTTCGGCTCAGGTCATGATCCCAGGGTCCTGGGATGGAGCCGCACGACGCATTGAGCCCCACAACACATCAGGCTCCCAGCTTAGCCGGGAGCCTGCTTCTCCCTCTCCCACTCCCCCTGCTTGTGTTCCCTCTCTTGCTGTGTCTCTGTCAAATAAATAAAATCTTAAAAAAAAAAAAAAAAAATCAACCTTCAGGGGTAAGCTCACAACTAAAAACATCCACCCGCCCACCTCTGGGCTAACCTGACTGGCCCAAGAGCATGATCCAAGTCTAGCAGTAATCAGAATGATATTCTTTATGAGATGCTCTTCATTTCCGCTGCTCAAAGCAAGCATGAGCAAGAGGCAGGCTGCACTACAAAGAAGCCCCTGAGCCCCAACTTCTCAGTCTTTCCTCCTCTGGCTCCTCACTAATCTTAGACCTTACAGTTCACAACTCGGGCTCCTCTTCCTGTGTAAAGTTTTCTCTCCTTTCTTTCACATACAGAAATCCTCAGAATAATACTGAACATTCTTCTGTCACTGGACATTAACTGTGTCATGTCCACGAGTAAGGCTGTCTCCACCCAACTGCCACGCCTTAACCACTGACCAAATGGCCTTATGGCAACAACTCCACCCCCTTGCCAAATGAGATCCCAGGGGACCCCGTGCCTGATGAGCAAAGGTTGCTGATTTCCCCATGGCAATGACCCTGGGAGGCAGGCACTCTTTATTCCCGCATGGTACCGTCTTTCCTGTGGGGACCCAGAAACAGACAGAGGGAAAGACCCACCCAATCCCACTAGAGCCCCATGCTGGGCTAAGTACTCTCAAGTGTTTTTCCTTTGGTATGTGTGTGTTACGTGTATTTCTTGTTTTTAAAGCTTTACTGAGGTATAATTGCCATATAATCAAATGCACATATTTAGAGCATAACACTTTATAAAGTTTTTTTTTTTAAGATTTTATTTATTTGACAGAGAGAGACACAGCAAGAGAGGGAACACAAGCAGGGAGAGTGGGAGAGGGAGAGAGAGAAGCAGGCTTCCTGCTGAGCAGGGAACCTGATGTGGGGCTCGATCCCAGGACCCTGGGATCATGACCTGAGCCAAAGGCAGACGCTTAAACATCTGAGCCACCCAGGCGCCCCAACACTTTAAAGTTTTGTAAATAAACACCTGTGAAACCATCATCACCATCAAGATAGTGACCATTTCCTCAAGTATCCTCATGCCCCTTTCCGCCCACCCGTGCAAATGCTGATCTGCCTTCCAGTCACTAGAGATTAGTTTGCATTTTCTAGAATTTTCTACCCCAATGGCTCAGGTAGTCCTTGGAACTGAGGTAAGGGAGGAAGGGCACTTTAAAATGTTGAGACAATGGAAAAACATGGTGATCCTGTGTAGGTCATGGCTACTGGGATTCAGGGCCCCGTTCAAGCGCTCCGGTTACTTCCAGAGGGCCTACTTCGGGACAGGCGGGGCACTCAGCAGCAAGGCACAATGACAGAACCAAACCCTGCTCACAGGAAGCCCCCACTCAAGGGGCAGGGAGCACGTCAGGGTGAGGAGAGCCGCCGCGGAGGATGAGCATGGAGAGAGGGGGCAGCTGTGGGCCCGCTGCCCTCCACTCTGCTCTTGCAGCACACTGGGCCCTTCTCTCCCCAACTGTTGCCTCTTCGTTCCCCGCCCGTCTCTCCCATTACAAAAAGGCAGGGGCGGGCGGGAGGGAGGGAGGGAGGGGTCTCTGATCCTCCTCGGCACAAGGAAGGATGGCTGGCACAGCGGGGGGCTCCGCCAGCAGGCGCCCGAGGAAAAAAGACCTGGGGGGGCGTCACAAGGAGACCTGGGGGGCTTTCCTTTGACCTCTCTGGATATGGACAGAGGGGAGCCGGATGGTGGTCCTGACTCACTCGAGGCTGAAAGAAGGGATTAGAGCAGAGGTCTGGCCAAGCCCTGTAGGGAATGGGTGCAGTGGGCCAGGGGACACTCTCCTTTGTCACATAGGTCTCCTGTGCACCAGGCCGGCCAGCAAGCATGTGGTGGTGTCAGAGAGGGGGGACCAAGATCTAGAAGACTGGGGTGACAGGGGAAAGACAAAGAGGCAGAGAGAAGCCCAACAGAGTGGGGCGTGATTAGACCCACGACAGAGGGGTCAAGGTGCCCCAGGGCAGGGCAGCGGCCCCCAGCCTGCAAGGGCACCAGGAAGGGCTCTCAGCAGGCATCGCGCGCCTTGGTGCTGACTCAGCTTCCTGCCCACCTTTCACCCTCTGGCACCCGGTTGCTGCCTCTTCCTAACTCAACGTGCAAGACCACCCACCCCCAGGATCCTTCTACCTTTTCTGAGCTTGTCGAGCTTGTTGGTGTGTGGCACCCCGCCCCCACCCCAGCGCCCGCCCGGTTCACCACTGGTCCGGTTCAATACTGACTGGACAGAAGTGGGGCTGGAGCTCTGCGGGGCTGGAGCTCTGCGGGGCTGCACTTAGCACACGGTGCTGGGCCACATCAGTAGCGTAAAGGGCCCAAGCCAGGGAATGTCCCAGTAGCCACCCAGAAAACATCTGACAACGTCTAACAACACTTCATCATAAAAACACCCAAACTACGAATAGAAGGGAACTTCCTTGACTTGATAAAGAGTATTTATGAGAAACCTACAGCTAACTTCCAACTCACTGGTGAAAGACTGGAAGCTTCCCCTCTTAGATCAGGAGCAAGGCAAAGATGTCTGCTCTCACTTCTTTCCAACACGGTACTGGAGATGCTAGACTGAGCAAATAGGCAAGAACAAGAAACAAAAGGTATCCAGATTGGAATGGCAGACGTAAAAGTATCTCTATTCGCTCATGACATAATCCCACATACAGAAGATCCTCAAGAATTCACTAAGAAACAATGAAAGCTAATAAATGAGTTGAGTAAGGTTGCAGCATTCAGGATCAATATATAAAAATCAACTGCCTTTCTACACAGTGGCAATGAGAAAGATGAAAAGGAAGTTAAGAAAACAATTCCCGGGACGTCTGGGTGGCTCAGCTGGTTAAGCATCTGACTCTTGGTTTTGGCTCATGTCATGATCCCAGAATCCTGGGATCCACCCCAAGCACTGGGCTCCCTGCTCAGCGGGGAGCCTACTTCTCCCTCTCCCTCTGCTGCTCCCGCCCCCGCCCCTCTTGTGCTCTATCAAATAAATAAATAAAATCTTTAAAAGATTTTAATAAGATCTTTAAAAGCCACCCATCAAAAAAAATCTTTAAAAAAATAACAGGAGCACCTGGGTGGCTCAGTCGGTTAAGCGTCTGCCTTCGGCTCGGGTCGTGATCCCGGGGTCCTGGGATCAAGCCCCGCATCGGGCTCCCTGCTCCGCGGGAAGCCTGCTTCTCCCTCTCCCACTCCCCCTGCTTGTGTTCCCTCTCTCACATCGTGTCTCTCTCTGTCAAATAAATAAATAAAATCTTTAAAAATAATAATAAAAAAGAAAACAATTCAACTCACAATAGCATCATAAAGAATAAATCACTCAGCAGTAAATGTAACAAAAGTGCAAAACACTGTTTAAATAAATTGAAGACCCATGTGGAAAGACATCCCATGTTCATGGGTAATACTCCACCCAAATCGATGTACAAATTCAATTCAATTCCTACAAAACTGCAGCTGGCTTCTTTTTAGAAACTGGCAAGCTGATCCTAAAATTCGTATAGAAACTTAAGGGACCCAGAATAACCAGAACAATCTTGAAGAGTACAAAATTGGAGGGCTCACACTTGCTGATTTTAAAATTTACTTACAGGGGCACCCGGGTGGCTCAATTGGTTAAAATGTTGGACTCTTGGTTTCGGCTCAGGTCATGATTTCAGGGTCATGAGATTGAGCCCTGCATCAGGCTCCTTGCCTAGCACAGAGTCGGCTTGAGATTCTTTCTCCCTCTCCCTCTGCCCCTCCTTCTGCTCGTGCGTGCTCTCTCTCTCCCTCAAATAAATAAATGCTCGTGCGTGCTCTCTCTCTCCCTCAAATAAATAAATATTTTAAAAATTCACAAAAATAAAATTTACTTACAAAGCTACAGTAAAAGCAGAGCGGTACTGGCATAAAGATAGACATTTCTCCAGAAAAGACATACTAATGGACAATGGCATATGAAAAGATACTCAACATCACTCAGGAACTGCAAATCAAAACCACAGTGATACCACCTCATGCACAGGCTATAATCAAAAACATGCGTTGGGGGCATGCGGAGAAAGCGGAACCCTCTTACGTTCCTGGTAGGAATGTAAAGTGGCCCAGCCCCTGTGGAAAAGAGTTCGGCAGCTCCTCAAAAAATGAAACAGAATTACCATATGATCCAGCAATTCCATTTCGGGGTATATACCAAAAAAAATTAAATTATTTTTTAATTTAACTATTAAATTAAAAGGGACTGAGGGTGCCTGGCTGGCTCAGCTGGTAGAGCATGTGACTCTTGATCTCAGAGTTGTGGGTTTGAGCGCCACGTTGGGTGTAGAGATTACTTAAAAATAAAATCTTTAAAAAATAAAGATAAAAAAATTAAAATCTTTTTAAAAATAAAATAAAAGCAGGGACTCAAACAGATACTTGTATACCCATGTTCACAACCGCATTATTCACAATAGTCAAAAGGTGGAAGCAACACCAGTGTCCATCAATGGGTAAATGGATAAATACTATGTGGTATAGTCACACAATGGGATATTACTCAGCAATAAAAAGAAATTTAGGGGCGCCTGGGTAGCTCAGTTGGTTAGGCGACTGCCTTCGGCTCAGGTCATGACCCTGGAGTCCCGGGATCGAGTCCCGCATCGGGCTCCCTGCTCAGCAGGGAGTCTGCTTCTCCCTCTGACCCTCCCCCCTCTCATGTGCTCTCTCTCTCTCTCATTCTCCCTCTCAAATAAATAAAAAATAAAAAATAAATCTCTAAAAAAAAAGAAAAGAAAGAAATTTAGGGGGTGCCTGGCTGGCTCAGTCGGAAGAGCGTGCAACTCTTGATCTTAGGTCATGGGTTTGAGCCCCACATTGGGGGTAGAGAGTACTTAAAAAAAAAATTTAAAAAAAAGGAAAACATGATAAATGAAAGAAGCCGCACATTAAAAAAATCATATATTGTGTGGTTCCTATGGTTCATTAAGATGAAATGTCTGGGACAGGCAAATCCATACAGAGATTATTAGTGGTTGCCAGGGGCTAGGAGGTGCTGGGGGAAATGGGTACATGACTGCTAAAGACAGGGTTTCTTTTTGGAGTGATGACAATGTTCTGGAATGAGATAGTGGTGATGGTTGCACAACTCCCTGAATATATTACAAACCACCGATTGCACACTTTATCAGGGTATGCTCAATAAAGCTGTAGTTTGTTTTGTGCCATCAGGAGAAAAGGGCCTGGAGCTCAAGGGTAGGACAGACACTTGGGAGTTCTTAACCTGGGGGTTGAAGAATCTAAGGCACAAGGAAGTCCCGTGGCAAGTGGTGTAGGCGTGCATGTGCATTTCTCTGGGCTGCACTGTGCCCCACCCGGGTCCCTCACTCTCATGAGGTGCAGAGGCCACAGGCAGGTACAGACTGGACTGGGAGAAGCACCATTGAGGCTAGGGGAATGCCAGTGTTTAGGGGAGTACGGGAGCCAGGCAAGGAGTCTGACTGGTCTTTTGGGACAAAAGCTTCTTTCTGCTCTGAGAAGAGGACCGGACTGGGCCAGGAAAGGCTCACCCCGCTGTGCCTGGGACTCCAGCCCCCAGAAACAGGGTCATCTGGGACCACTAATGGTTTTCCCTGCTTTCCAGCTTTTTATTCAATCTTCTTGTCTTCCCTTAATTTTATTTTATTTACTTATTTACTTTTGGGGGGGAGGTGCAGAGGGAGAGAGAGAGAGAAAATCTTAAGCAGACTCCACACCCAGCACACGAGCCCCGCACTGGGGCTCGATCTCACTACCCTGAGATCAGGACCTGAGCCAGAATGGAGTCAGTGGCTTAAGGGACTGAGCCACCCAGGCGCCCCTCCCCTTCATTTTAAAGGATCATTCCTCTTTTAAAACTGCACCCAGGCTCTGGTTCTGCCCAAACTTCTGCAGGAGCTTTAAAAGGGAGCAGCATCCCCAGAGAGGGCAGCTGGCATGCGGGCCCCTCCTCCTGGGGACCTATCGCCCCAAGGCTTGGGGCTCTCTCTCAAGGAAAGCCTGGCTCTGAACTTTCCTGCCCAGGTTCATCTCAAGCCCTCTTCCAACATGGAGCCTCCCTGAAGGCAGTCCCAACCCCAACTGTGGCAGCCTCCCCTCACTCACTGCCAGGGGGAGCCAGAAGGGTCACCTCAGTGTCGCCCCTCGACCCGGCTCATTTCAAGCCTGTAGGCAGCGCAGGTCGCCCTCTGCTTTCCACACACCCCCATGAGGTCGGCCTTAAATGAAATACTACCTCAATCCCTCTCTGAGGAAGTCAAGAGCCAAGAGCTTTGGAATCGCTTGCCATTTGGTGGAATAATTCCAAGAAAGGAAGGAGTGAGGGTGGGATCCCACGGCGCCACCAACCAACCAGTGCAGCGCAACCTTCCGCCTGCAGCCCCGGTGCCCACCACTGGGATTCCAAGGGACTGCCTTTCGGTCCCAGCGCGAGTTATTACCGAGCCCGACTCCACGAGCGGGCAATGACAATGGCCAGGCAAGATTTCCAGACAGCGGGAACAAGACAAGAGGCACAGCCCGGGGGCGGACGGCGAGAATGGAAGAAAGGCGAGGGACAGCGAGCGGGAAAAGCGCAGGGCCGCGCGCGCCCCGGGAGACAGAGCCTCAGAGAGGAGCTGAGTGGCGCGGCCAGGGCAGAGCAAGATTCCCCGTCGTGCCCCCTCCCGCTCACAGTGGCCAGAACCAGGCTCACAGCACCAAATGTGGGCTCCCGCGGCCTCCCCAACCCCCCGAGACGCTGATTCCTCCCCCACCCCCCCACACACCGCGCCCCCGTGGATGCTTACAGGAGTTCCCCCTATTCTTCTAAGGAGACCCCATTGCCCCCGGCCAACACCGCACGGACCAGCGCCTGCTCCCCAGCCCTGACCCATAAACCCTGAGTTGAAGTGCATACCTGTCTGCGCCGGGTCTGCCCCTGGGTCCCGACTCCCTCCGACCTTGAACTCCCTCACCTTAGCCCCGGGGGCGTCTCAGGCCACACCATGCGGGACATTTCCCTAGACACACCTCTCTGAGCGCACACAGAAAGTACACACACGCGGGGCCCGAGGAGCCTCCGCGCACACACAGACGGGGCACAAGCACGCACTCACGAAGTCACGCCACGCACAAGCAAGGAAGCCCCGCTCCGGGCCACCGGGCTGGGCTTGGGTTCCGAGCGCGCGGCCGGGCGTATCCCCGCCTGCCCCGCCGAACACCTCCCGGTCCACGCCCCCCGCGGCTCTGGACCCGAGGCCCCGCAGGGCAGGGACCGAGCCGGGCACCGCTACCTGCAGACAGCCCTCCCCTCGCTGAGCCCGCGGCACCCCAGCCTGGGAGCCCACCATTTGGGCAGGGCCGGGGCGGAGAGTGGGCGCCGGGATAAGCGCCCCAGCCCCAGACCGCCCGCGTATTCCTGCGCCCCTGGCCCTCCGGGCCCTGGATGTGGCCGACCCCCGCGCCGCGGGTGCCCAACTGCCTCCCCCGCCCTGGGTCCAGCGGGGCGAGCGTGTACAGGGAACGGATCCCGTTGCTATGCAACCTCCATCCCGCGCCGGCGCCGGCAACACCGCGCCTCCGGGCTCCCGGGCCCGGGGTGCAAGCGCGCCGGACCGGGCCGAGCCCAACTTCCGGAGCCAGGCCGATCTGGACCCAGGATTCACGTCCCCATCTACTCCGGGCGCCCAAGGGATGCGCCCTACACCCCATCCCCACGCAGCTCCCCCCATCTGTGACTGGTTCCCACGGAGCGCCCACACCCAGCAGCCCCAGAAATTGAGGGCAGGAATGGCTCCCTACCTCTTCTTCTTCGAGCCCTTCAGCCCTCCCAGGTTTGCGACCAGCTTCTTCCCCAGGTGGCGCCCACGCCCCCCGCCCCAACGGCCCCTACCTGAAGCATCACTTTGTACTGCTCCTCCGGTTTCTGAACCACGCACATATTACATCCCATGGTGCTGGCCAGCGAGGGGAGGAGGGCGGGAACGGGAAAACGCCTTTCACTGGCCGGAGTGCGGGACCTCGGGTCCCGGGCCGGGGCCGGGGGCCATACCCTAGCGCAGGGGGCGGGCCGCTTAGCGGGGGAGGGGAGGACGCCCCCGAGGGAGGGGCAGCTCCACGCCCCTCGGGTTAACTCCGCTGGCTGAGGCCAGGCGCGGGCATGCTCCCTCGCACCCGGCCAGGAAAAAAAGGGCAGCGGGGGGATGGGCGGGCGCGCCGGGCGTTGCTGGGCGACGGCCCCCCAGGAGGCGCGGGGGCGCGCCGGGCCGCCGGGGGCCGTCAGGGGCCGTGGGCCGCGCGCCTCCCCGCTCGCGGGGCCCGCCGCTGCCGCTGCCGCTGCCGCTGCCGCTGCCGCTGCCGCCTCCGGCTCCCACCCATGGCCACCGGCCCCGGGAGCCCGGCCCTCGCGCTCGGCGCCGCGGCCCGGCCCGCCGACTGGGGCGCGGCGGCTCGGCGGCGGCCCCCGCCCGCGGCCAGGCCCGCGCCCACGCTCCCGCCTCGCCCGGCCGCGCTCACGGCGCTCCCGGCGCCCGCTCTCTGGCCCGCAGTCGGCCCCGCAGTCTCCGGCTCCCGCCCGGGACGACGAGCACGCGCGCGCGCCCGCGGCGGCGGCGGGGGTGGGGGGAGGGGCGCGGGGACGGGGCGCACGCGCGCGGGGGAGGGGAGCTGGGCGGGGTGGAAGCGCGAGCCGCGGGGGCCGCGGGAGCCGGCGCGCCAAGCCGGGGGCGGGGCCTTGGCTGAGGTGGTAGGGGGGCTCCTGGCTCCGCGCTCCCGCGGGCATCGGGTCTCCGGGCTCTCGGCTCTGGACGCGCGGCCGACGCGGTGCGGGCCCAGGAGACAGGGGTCCTGTTTGGAAAAGCGCCTCCCGGGATCGCCCAAAGAGCTCGGGGCCTCGGGAGGGGGGGCGCAATCTCAGCCCAGTTCCCAGGGCCTCCACGCTGCAGTCCGAATACCTCTACCCCTTCCTCCGACTTCCCTTTAATGACCGCTTCTCTCCTTCAACTCAACCGTTCTCTCGCTGTCGTTTAAATGGACACCTTTGTTAAAATAAGATAAAAAGAATGGGGAAACAAGAGGTGGTGGAGAGGCCGCCACATGGCTTGGGATGCCCTGGGACACTCGCGTGCGCACAGAACTGACCCACCTGAGTCCCCTGCCTACCTGTGTCTCAGCCCCAGCCCACCGCTTTGACGTTCCCTCCATCTCTTCCTCTTCTCTCCCACAGCCTGCCCTCTCGGACAAGCCTGGGGAGAGAAGGCCTTTGCCTGGAAAGCAGCATCGGGGTGGCTTCCCATGGGGTGCCCGGGAGAGTTGCTGAGCCCAAGCCCCCTGGCTGCAGAAGATCGCTTGATTAAATTGCCGCACGCTTCATTTCCAGGCTTTGGCAAGTGACAGAATCATTAACCACACAGAGCTGTTGAATTCCAAGGCA
This sequence comes from Zalophus californianus, assembly GCF_009762305.2. Classification (NCBI taxonomy): domain Eukaryota; kingdom Metazoa; phylum Chordata; class Mammalia; order Carnivora; family Otariidae; genus Zalophus; species Zalophus californianus. The sequence continues at coordinate 1,820,889 of NC_045612.1, read as the reverse complement.
GCGGTTGGGGAAGGCCCCTCCAAAGCCCTTCTTCCTCCCTGACTCCTGGGTTAGAGGCTAGGGATCTGGAATGATGGGCCCGCTCCGAGTCTGGAGAAGAGATAGGAGTGTCTGGAAAAGCAGACCTTGAGACAAGGGCTGGTGTACAAGTTGCTTATGTTGGACAGTGATCTCGGGATGAAAGCCAGTACAAGGGTACATTCTCAAGTTGGTGGGCAGTCAGAGCTGCTGGAACTTGACCTTGCTAGGAGGTGGATAGAGTGCATCTCAGAATTGTCTGCCCCAAACCCAAAGAGGATACTGCCATACTATGAAGGACCACAGACCTGGTGGCTTAAAATAACAGAAATGTGTTTTTCACAGTTCTGGAGGTTCCATGTCCAAAATCAAGGTGTTGGTAGGGCCATGCTCCCTCTGAAGGCTCTGGGGGAGGATCCTTCTTTGCCTCTTCCTAGCTTCTTGGTGGCTCCCAGCAATCTTTGCTGTTCCTTGGCTTGTAGCTGCATCACTCCAGTTTTTGCATCTGTCCTTACGTGGCCTTCTAACCCTTGGGTCTCCTCTGTGTCTCCAACTTTCCCTTTTCTTATGACACTGGTCATTGGATTTAGTGCTCACCCTACTCCAGCATGACCTCCTCTTAACTTGGTTACATCTACAAGGACTCTAATTCCAAATAAGATCACATTCACAGATACGAGGGATTGGAACTTGAAATTTTTGGAGGACATAATTCTACCTACCACACATAGCGAAGTCCAGATTCAAGGACTGCATAGACTGCTTCTTGATGGGAGGAGTGACAAAGTCACATTGCATACGAATGTAAATGTCTGCGAATACACGAATGGGAAGACTTTGTGGCCATTTTACCATTGACCATACCTCCATCACCCATTCTAGATTTCTCCCATCCCTGGAAAGCACCACTGCCAGTCTAGGTTTTTTTCCTGGAGGGCTCAACCGGATCTTCATCCTACGTAGGTCTGAACCTTTCATTGGTTTCCTCCTTGTCAGGCCACAGTTGTGCAATTGTCTGTTTATGAAACACAGAGACACTCTATTGAATGTTCTCAGTTGCAGGCATTCTTCTTGCTCTCCTTAGAGAGCAGCAATGCTAGCTCCTAATGGACACAGGATCAATTGCCCCACCAATATGACAATCTTTTCATGGCTGGATGGTCCATGGGCATGAGGAGCCTACGTTGACCAGATGGTAACTTTTGTTTCAAGTTCAACAGAACACTTACCATGACCCCTGACAGAAGCAATGCCCCTATCCCAAGAACCAGGAAGGCTTAAGGTTTCAGAAATAGGAAACACCAATTCCTCAAATGGGTCACTGGAAATGATGGGGAGAGCAGCCAATCCTACTCCCACTTCTTGGCTCATAGCACCATGTATTGACTATTAATTCCCTGCATTTGTCACATTATAGAGTAACATCCCCCAACACCACAGGGTGCTTTCCCCAAGGCAGAATCTTTGCTGAGTCTTCAATAGGCTCTAGGTGCTTCTGAGTGATGCAGTGTAGGGCAGGGCCAGTGGCTCCCAAGCACGTGTGCTTATTGTCACACCCCCTTTCTTGGAAAAAGAGTCCCTTGCTCCGAAGTATTGTGTGGCATACCATGTCAATAGATCAAGTGTTGTGTAAGCCCTCAGATGGACTGCTAGCAGAGATGCTGTGCATAGGGAAGGCAAATCCAAATCCGAGGTGTGACTAACTACTGCCCCTTCCAGCATGGGAGGAATCCTGATGTAACCCTCTTGCTACCAAATGGCTGGCTGGTCCTTTTGAGAAATGGCATCATACCAAGAGATCACCATTGATCTCTGCTGCCGGTGGGTTGGGCATTCCGTAGCGGCAGTATCAAGATCATCCTTGGGGAGAGAAAACCCTTCCTTTTCGACCCGTGCAGAACCTCCAGCCCTTGCACCAAGACCACTGCCTTCATGGATCCATCGCACCATGGAGAGAAGCTGGCTGACCTCCACCACAAGGTTTCCTCTATTTGCCTGGTGGTTGAGTTTGAGTTCCCATTCTGCTGGGGGCCATTGACAGAGACACAGGAATCCACGTACCCTTCTTATGCACTCCCCTAGGTACATTAGATAACCACACACCTCTCCTCCAAACCTTCTGGTCTCTGATTGTAACATTGTGATTTATAAAGAAAAATATATATATTTGGTCTTTGTCCCTGTTTTTGGCCCAGAGCTCCTAAAACGCTTGGAATTTCCTGTGAGGAGAGCAATAAAGATGTCTTTTGTTATGTGAATGAGGTGACTTTGGGACCACACAAAGGATGGGGGCTGGTTGCGAGGAGAACCAACTGAATAATTAGAGGGTTGGAACTTTCAGTCCTCCTTCCCTGACCTCCATAGAGGGAAGAGGGGCTGGAGGTTGAATCAATGGCCAATGGCCAGTGTCCTGATCAATCATGTCTTTGTAGGGGCACCTGGGTGACTCAGTCAGTTAAGCATCTGCCTTGGGCTCAGCTCATGATTCCGGGGTCCTGGGATCAAGCCCCCGGGCAGGCTCCCTGCTCAGTGGGAAGTTTGTTTCTCCCTCTCCCTCTGCCCCTGCTGGCGTGTGCTCTCGCTTGCTCACTCTCTCTCTCAAATAAATAAATAAATAAAATCTTTTAAAAACAATCATGCCTTTGTAATGAAGCCTCCTTTAAAACCCAAAAGGAACAGTGTTTGAAGACCTGCGTTGGAGGTACGGGAGAGTGGCATGCCTGGAAAGAACATGGAAGCTCCGTGCCTTTTTCCCATACCTTGTCAATCAGGCTGTTGCTGAGTTATAATAAACTGGTGATCTAGTAAGCATCCTGTGAGCTGCTCCAGCAAATTAATCCAACCCGCAGAGGGGGTCTTGGGACCTCTGATTTATAGCCAGTCCGTAAGAAGTACAAGTAATAACCTGGATTTGACGGGTGCCTGGGTGGCTCAGTCGGTTGAGCGTCTGCCTTGAGCTCAGATCATGGTCTCAGGGTCCTGGGATCCAGCCCTGCATCGTCCTCCATCATCGGGCTCTCTGTTCAGCAGGGAGCATGCTTCTCCTTCTCCTTCTGCCTCTCCCCTGCTTGTGTGCTTTCTCTCTCTGTGTCAAATAAATGTATAAAATCTTAAAAAAAAAAAAAAAGACCTAGATTTGAGACTGGTGTCTGAAGTGGGGTGAGGTCTTAAAAGAGTGAATGCTCAACTAGTGGGATCTGATGCTGTCTCCAGGTAGATACAGTCAGAATTAAGCTAAACTATAGGACACCACATGGTGGACAAGAATTGCTTGGTGCTCTGGAAAAACTCCCACCACACATTGGAATTGGGTACAGAATGTTTTTTACTGACCTTCCAATCTTATTCCTCCTAGGTCCCTGACCAATCTTCCAAGTCATTTTTCATGGACATCTTTATCTCAGGCCATTTCTCTCTCTCTACCAAGTAGAAAACCAAGTGTACTGCTCACTGGGAGGATTTCTCCTCATCACTATCCCTAGGGCCACCCTGAATGGGACTGTAGCTAGGCAGCAGTCTGTTTTTACTAGTACCGACACGATAAGATGACCCTCTTCAATAAGCCAGGTCTAAATGTTTCCCTGTCATCAGTAAGTCTTCCTGACTCCCGCCCCCACCACTCCTGAGTGCATAGGTGTGAACTAGCTGAGGGGGGAGGACCAGTGTGATGGAGGCAGAAGACTTGGGGTCTAGACTACGGGACCACGTACCTGACTTGAGCCTCTGATTCCAGTTAGGCCTGGTCCTGAAGGTGCCATCTTCACCATCTTGCTTCTGTGCCTGCCTGGCCACATGACTTGGAGAGTCTGCCAATACTTAGCTCACAATGGGCAGCTCCGGTCACATAGGTACTAGATGTCCCATGGTCGGCGTCTAAGTCTGTACCAAAGCCCAGTAGCATGACAGCAGCTGCCTTTTGAATAGTAAGTAGCTCTGCCACGGAAGACAGGGCCTTGTTCCTGACCTTTATGGGTCTGTGCCTGGATCCTTCTTTTGAGGCTTCCCACAGACTCTTCACAGCATCATTGTCTACCATGGACAGATCCTCTCGAGCCTTTAGGTTGGCTGTATCTTACGACTGTAATGGCCGAGCAGCTTGCCCTGCAGACCAGACCTTCTGCGGGATCCTTTCTTGCTCTGGGCCACACTCCAAACACGTCATACCTGTGCATCCCAAGACCTGCTTGATCAAACATTCCACCATTTCAGTGATCTACTCAGCATCATGCCAAATACACCCCTCTTCTTGCCTGAGTTAATGTCAGTTTCTTTTTGCAATCAGAAAATCCTGAGAAAATTGGCAAACCGTAAGAGACTCCTAACTATAGGAAACAAACAAGGGTTGCTGGAGGGGAGGTGGGTGAAGAGAAGGGGTAACTGGGTGAGGGACATTAAGAGGGACACTTGATCTAATGAACACTGGGTGTTATATGTAACTGATGAATCAGTAAATTCTATTCCTGAAACTAATAATACACTACATGTTAACTAAATCGAATTTAAATAAAAAATTTTTTAAAAAGAGAAAATCCAAAAAAAAAAAGAAAAAGAAAATCCTAACAGCCTTTTTCCTCTTTGCATCTGAGAGCAAAATGGGTCACCAACAACTCTACTGAAGCCATCTGAGGAAATTTGGCCAGGGTCTTGCCACGTCTGCTCAACCCAGCACGATCTGATCTGGAAATACGGCCTCAATGTGTGCGGTCAGTGTTTCCATCAAAGGATACAGGCTTCATTAAATTGGATTAAATGAACTTCCTTGAATGGGTCATCCAAGAGACCTACCTTAACTGCAGATATCCAAGATATCTACCTTAATGCTAACTCTTTATACATAAAATAAAAACACTTCAATTAAAAAAAAAAAAGAAAATCCTAACAAATACAAAGCCTTCCCAGAGTGTGGGAGAGGAAGAGATCAAGAGACAGTCAATTGATCCAGGGGTAGCTATTTGAACTGAGCTCAGCAATGAGGAAGAGACTGGGGGGGACACCACAGCATAGCAGGATGGCTGTCTCTACCATGACTGCCATGGCCATTGTAGCATTCTTTAGCCTGAAGACAAATGCCAAGGTGAGCCTTACCTGGGTTCTTCTTCTTTTTTTTTTAAGATTTTATTTATTTATTTGACAGAGAGAGAACGCATAAACAGTGGGGAGCGGCAGGCAGAGGGAGAAGCAGGCTCCCCAAGGAGCAGGGAGCCTGACACAGGGCTCAATCCCAGGACCCCAGGATCATGACTTGAGCCAAAGGCAGATGCTTAACCAACTGAGCCACCCAGGTGCCCCCTTACCTGGGTTCTTATCCAGACTGGTTCTCTCATGACTCTGTACTGCTTTCCCTCCATGCCCTAAAGCTTGGATCTCCTGAGGACACTGTATCACGCTATAGAAGGGTTCCACTTCAACCCACCCTTGATTACACAAAGAGGTCAGGAACTTACTTTTATTTTACCACTAGATGTGGTTTCTGGTCCTCATCCCAGCCTTGCCAGATGCCCATCTGGGGAGCCCTATTTCCCAGCAGTCGCTCATGACATTGCCCACTGGCTTCCCCGGAAGGGAACTCTCAGGGAAGCTGAGGCCAGACCCCAGCCCAGAAACTCTGTCCAGCTTCTCTTCAAGTGTTGAGGTTGCTCTCTCCAAAGGCAGCAGAAACTTTGTATCCCAAGAAGTCATCGCCAAACCCAAGGTCATCTAGGTTTTCCCCTAGGTTATCATCTTCTGAAATTTTATAGTTTGGCATTCTATGTTTCAGTCTACGATCTATTTTGAGTTAATTTTTGTGAAGTGTGTGAGGTCTATGTCTAGATTCATTTTTTTCCATGTGGATGTCCAAGGTGTTCCCACACCATCTGTTGAACAAATTGTCCTTTCTCCACTGAATTGCCTCTGTTCCTTTGTCAAAGATTAGTTGACAGCATTTGTAAGGGACCATTCCTGCTATTTCATTTGGCAAAACTGAAAACCCTGCTGATGGCATGGAGGAAGCAAATGGGTCCAGGGCGCTTCTTGTGTTCTGTATGAGAACATATTGTGGCTCTTGGGAACGTGGGTATTTCCTTTTTTATTTTTTTATTTTATTTTTTTATTTTTATTTATTTATTTTTTAAAGATTTTATTTATTTATTTTAGAGAGAGAGAATGAGAGATAGAGAGCACAAGAGGGAAGAGGGTCAGAGGGAGAAGCAGACTCCCTGCTGAGCAGGGAGCCTGATGTGGGACTCAATCCCGGGACTCCAGGATCATGACCTGGACCGAAGGCAGTTGCTTAACCAACTGAGCCACCCAGGCGCCCTAGTTTTTCTTTTTTTTTTTTTTTTAATACAGATGCACAGATTCAGATTACTCACTGTCCATAAAATTTGTCCACTCAAGGCCCACTTACATTTTGTTTATTTTTTAAAATAAGCTGACTAACGCCCATGAAACTACCACCTGGGGCGCCTGGGTGGCTCAGTTGGTTAAGCGACTGCCTTCGGCTCAGGTCATGATCCTGGAGTCCCGGGATCGAGTCCCGCATCGGGCTCCCTGCTCAGCGGGGAGTCTGCTTCTCCCTCTGACCCTCTTCCCTCTCATGCTCTCTATCTCTCATTCTCTCTCTCTCAAATAAATAAATAAAATCTTTAAAAAAAAAAAAAGAAACTACCACCTGATCCTGGCATGGAACCACTACCAGTAACTTACATATACCGTCATGACCCTGCAGTGGCCAATAACCTGCATTAAGATTCATCATTCTCTTGCTTTTTAAAATTGCAATAGAGGGGCGCCTGGGTGGCTCAGTTGGTTAAGCAACTGCCTTCAGCTCAGGTCATGATCCTGGAGTCCCGGGATCGAGTCCCGCATCAGGCTCCCTGCTCTGCGGGGAGTCTGCTTCTCCCTCTGACCCTCTTCCCTCTCGTGCTATCTCTCATTCTCTCTCTCTCAAATAAATAATAAAATAAAATCTTTAAAAAAAAAATAAAATAAAATTGCAATAGAGGGGGCACCTGGGTGGCTCAGTCGTTAAGCGTCTGCCTTTGGCTCAGGTCATGATCTCAGGGCCCTGGGATCAAGCCCCACATGGGTCTCCCTGCTCAGCGGGAAGCCTGCTTCTCCCTCTCCTTCTCCCGCTGCTTTTGTTCCCTCTCTCTGTGTGTCTCTCTCTGTCCAATAAATAAATAAAATCTTAAAAAAAAAGATTCTCTCCCTTTAAAAATAAATAAATAAATAAAATTGCAATAGAGGGACGCCTGGGTGGCTCAGTCATTAAGCGTCTGCCTTCGGCTCAGGTCATGCTCCCAGGGTCCTGGGATCGAGCCCCACATCGGGCTCCCTGCTCGGCGGGAAGCCTGCTTCTTCCTCTGCCCCTCCCCCTGCTTGTGTTCCCTCTCTTGCTGTGTCTCTCTCTGTCAAATGACTAAATAAAATCTTTATATGTATAAGACAAAATCTGCCATTTTCACCATTTTTAAGTACAGTTCAGATGTATTAAGTACATTTCTAATGCTCGACACTCACCACTATTTCCCAAACCTTTTCATCATCCCTTAAGTCTGTTTCCATTAAGCACTGGCTCCCCATTCCCCTCCTCCAGCCCCTGGTAACCTTTACCTACTTTCTGTCTGTGTGAATTTGCCCATTCTGGATGTTTCATTTAGGTGGAATTAGGTAATATTTGTCATTTTATACCTGATTTCTCTCAATAATGTTTGCAACATGTAGCATGGATCAGAACTACATATATATTTTCTAATTTTTTTAAAATTTTATTTATTAATTTGTCGGAGAGAGAGAGGAGAGCACGAGCAGGGGGAGCGGCAGGCAGAGGGAGAAGCAGACTCCCCGCGGAGCAGGGAGCCCGACGCGGGGCTCGATCCCAGGACCCCGGGATCATGACCTGAGCCGAAGGCAGGTGCTCAACCCACTGAGCCATCCAGACGCCCCTGTATTTTTTTATTTTTATTACTTTTAATTTTTTTACATATCTTTTTTTTAATTCCCTCCAATTAAAAAAATATATATTGCCTCCCATTTCTGTGAATCTGTGACCCTCAGGATGGGGAGTCCACTCCGCTGGGGAAGGAAGTGGACAACTTTCACTGCTCTGCCATGGGAGGTCTCCAGGCTGCTCTCCCAGGTAAGTAAGAATGACTATTCCTCAAGAAGTAAATGTCCCATCAATCACTTTAACCTGAAAGATTCAATCTCCATAGAGACTGCCAAAAAGTGCCAATGCCAACTATATTTCAAGTCGTCATGGAGGGAAATTAGCAATAATCGTGCCCCAGATAAACCTCGTTGGCTATGCTGCTGCAGCACAAACTAGATCTTCATATCCTTTTAAGGCCAAATGGTATTTCAACATATGATGGACCTCATTCGTTTCTCCATTTATCTGTCAATGGGCATTTGAGTGGCTTCCCCTTGTTTATATATTTTTAAAAGATTTTTTTAAAAGATTTTTATTTATTTATTTGACCCAGAGAGCATGCATGAGCAGGGGGGAGGGGCAGAGGGAGAGGGAGAAGCAGACTCTCCGCTGAGCAGGGAGCCCAAGGTGGGATTCGATCCCAGGACCTGGAGATCATGACCTGAGCCGAAGGCAGACGCTTAACCATCTGAGCCACCCAGGCGCCCCTAAAGAAATTTTTAAATCGTAGTGACACACAATGTTATATTACTTTCAGGTATACAACATGGCTATTTGACAATTCTGTACATTATGCTATGCTCACTAAGTGTAGTTACCATCTACATTATTACAATATTATTGACTGTATTCCCTATGTTGTACTTTTCATCCCTATGACTTATTTATTTTATGACTGGAAGTTTGTACCTCTTGATCCCCTTCACCTATTTTGCCCATTGCCCCACCTCCTCCCCTCTGACAACCACCAGTTTGTTCTTTGTATTTATGATTCTGTTTCTGTTTGTCTCTTTTGTTTTTTAGATTCCACACATAAGTGAAATTATATGGCATTTATCTTTCTCTGCTTTGTTTTTTTCAATAAAGCTTTATCATATATTTCTTTCTTTAGAGAGAGAGAGAGTGAGTGAGTGAGCTGGGGGAGGAGGACAGGGAGAGGGAGATGGAGAGAGAGAATCTCCAGCAGATTCCCTGATGAGTGCGACTCGATCTCATAACCCTGAGATCATGACTTGAGCTGAAACCAAGAGTCAGATGCTTCACAGGCTGAGTCCCCCAGGCACGCCTACATCACCTTATTTTTGAAATTTATACAAAAATAATCCTGTCTGTAGACTTCTGGGACTTACTTTTTCTCCTCAACATTATATAATTAAGATTTTGGTCCATGATGTTTTTTGTAGACGTAGTTCATTCATTTTTACTGATATATAATTGTCCATACTTTATTTACCCATTTTCCTGTTGAAGGGCATTCCAGTTGTTTCCAGTCTATTGCCATTGCAATGCTGTGAACGTTTGTGTGCACATCTTGTAGTGCAACATATGGATGTTTTTCTCCCATATATGCCCAGGAGAGGAAAACCTGCATGTGTTCAATTTCATAGGTGGGGCCTAATCGTTTCCCAAAGTGGCCCTACCAATTTGTACTCCTATCGAGATACAAAAGAGCTTTGGAATCTATGTCTTCTTCAACTTTTGCTATTTTCAGACTGTTTCTGCCAGGTCAGTGGGTAGAAATGGTCTCTCATTACAGTCTTGCATTTCCCTGATTTACTAGTCAGGTGGATCTTTTCTTCAGTGGTTTCTTGGCCATATGCGTTTTCTGTTCTGTGTTATACCTGGCTTTGTCTTCTGCCAGTTTTTGTATTTTTTCCCTTTTGTTTATTGACTTGTAGGAATTGTTTACATATTCTGAATACTAACCCCTTGCCAATTACATGTATTGCAATTTTCTCTCAATCTATGGCTTGCTTTTTCACTTTCTTTAAGAAAATCTTTGGTAAGCGGAAGTTCCCAAATCCAATATAGTTAAATCGACCAAAATCTTTTTCAGGGGATTACTACTTTTTATGTCTGGTTTCAGAGATCTTCCTTACCCCAGGGGCAGAAAGATACTCGCCTACATTAGCTTGTACGAATTTTATAATTTCTTGATAAGTCACGTTATTTCCTGGGCAAACGTCTGTTCATTCATCTTCTTCAGGGGTGTATTACCTAGTCTTTTTTTAAAATTTATGTATTTTTTATTTTTATTTTTTTTAAAGATTTTATTTATTTATTTGAGAGAGAGAGAGAATGAGAGATAGAGAGCACGAGAGGGAAGAGGGTCAGAGGGAGAAGCAGACTCACTGCTGAGCAGGGAGTCTGATGTGGGACTCAATCCCGGGACTCCAGGATCATGACCTGAGCCGAAGGCAGTCGCTTAACCAACTGAGCCACCCAGGCGCCCTAAAATTTATGTGTTTTTTAAAAGATTTTATTTATTTATTTGACAGAGAGAGACACACGGCGAGAGCAGGAACACAAGCAGGGAGAGTGGGAGAGGGAGAAGCAGGCTTCCCGCCGAGCAGGGAGCCCAATGCGGGGCTCAATGCGGGACTCAATGCGGGACTCGATGCAGGGCTTGACGCGGGGCTCGATCCTAGGACCCTGGGATCATGACCTGAGCTGAAGGCAGACGCATAACGACTGAGCCACCCAGGCGCCCCTAAAGTTTATGTATTTTTAAGTAATCTCTACACCCAACATAGGGCTTGAACCCACAAGCCCAAGATCAAGAGTAGCATGCTCTTTCTACTGAGCCAGCCAGGGGCCCCACGTATTACCGAGTCTTGACTTTTCCTCTTCCATAAAACCAACAATAAACCTAATACCTAAACCTACTTGAAAGAGTACAGAACAGGGGCGCCTGGGTGGCTCAGTTGGTTGAGGGTCTGAGTCTTGATTTCAGCTCAGGTCATGATCTCAGGATCTTGGGATAGAGCCCTGAGTTGGGCTCTGCATTCCCCGTGGAGTCGGATTGAGGATTCTCTCCCTCTCTCTCTCTCTCTCTCTTCCTCTGCCCCATTCCCCCAAATAAAAATAAATAAATTTTTAAAAAGAGAGAGTACAGAAAAAAACCTATGGACAACTCTCACTTTTGAATACAAGTGCAAACATTCTAAAGTAAAGATAAGCAAGACTCCGGGGCGCCTGGGTGGCTCAGTCGTTAAGCGTCTGCCTTCGGCTCAGGTCATGGTCCCAGGGTCCTGGGATCGAGCCCCGCATCGGGCTCCCTGCTCCGCGGGAAGCCTGCTTCTCCCTCTCCCACTCCCCCTGCTTGTGTTCCCTCCCTCGCTGTGTCTCTCTCTGTCAAATAAATAAAATCTTAAAAAAAAAAAAAGATAAGACTCCAGTGATATAGCAAAAGAATAAGATATGATGTATGACCAAGTAGGGTCTAGTCCATAAATACAAGGGTAGTTCAACATCAGGAAATTCTTTCATAGAAGTCATTACACAGGAAATCAGAGGAAACTGCTTCATCACATCAGTAGGTGCTGATAAGGATTTGATAAAACTCAACATTCCTCTGTTAAAACTGAGTACAAATGTATGAATATGGGGGTGAGAGACAGTGCTTTGACCCTTCTGGTGATCTCCCAAAACCAGTGAGGAGCATGGAAACGCTCTACCAACTCCATTTTCAGCAAAATGGCCCCACTCAAAGTGTAAGGGCCTCCCAAAGCAGTTAGAATTTGCATGGAAGCCACGGGGGACAGGTATGCAGAATAAAGAGTGTGCCTGCCTCATGATAGCATATCCCAGGTAAGACCAGTGCACTTTATGTAAGTACAGGGTTTGCTGAGAAGTGGGAAACCTATATCCCTTGCATACAGCAAGAACTACGGGACTTCAGGAACATCGGGAGGACATAGAACAGAAGCCACTTACGGGATACATGCAGTTAAAAGGCAAAGAACAGAGCAAAGCAGGGGAGCCTGGGTGGCTCAGTTGGCTAAGCATCCGACTCTTGATTTTGGCTCAGGTCATGATCTCACCGTCCTGAGATCGAGCCCTGAGTCAGGCTCCATGTGGAGCGTGGAACTTTTTTGGATTCTCTCTCTCCCTCTGCCCCCCGCCTAAAAAAAAAAAGACCATAGCCAAACCGCCAAGGGGCAACACATCTCAGAAACCACCTGAAACAAAGTACACTTCAGTCTTGACTACTGCCTGACACTATGCACAAAATCAATCCCAATTGTACTGAAAATATAAAAATAAAAGACAAAACGAAGCTTGTAGAAAACAATGAGAGAACGTCTTCACCAAATTGGCCTAGTGTTAGCAGAGCTCAGAAAATGCTAACTTATTGGGGCGCCTGGGTGGCTCAGTCATTAAGCGTCTACCTTTGGCTCAGGTCATGATCCTGGGGCCCTGGGATCAAGCCCCGCATCGGGCTCCCTCCTCGGCGGGAAGCCTGCTTCTCCCTCTCCCACTCCCCCTGCTTGTGTTCCCTCTCTCACTGTGTCTCTCTCTGTCAAATAAATAAATAAAATCTTAAAAAAAAAAAGAAAAGAAAATGCTAACTTATTAACATTTCCCTATGGTTAGTGCTTTCTGTGTATTAAATCTTTCACAACCCCAAGATCATGAAGATGTTCTCTCGTTGTTTTCTACAAGCTTTGTTGTTTTGTCTTTTATTTTTAGATTTTCAATACAATTGGAATTGATTTTGTGCATAGTGTCAGGCAGTAGTCAAGATTTTTTTTCTAAGAAAGGAAAGGAGAGAAAAAGACTTTTCCAGGCTGAAGAGGCTCAGGAGGGCTCTATAGATTCTTGTCAGCAGGCCCAAGGTGGTTGTTTTGATTGTTGTTTTAACAATGCCAGGAAGCCAACCAAAGTACTCCCTTTCTTTAAAAGGACATTGCAATGAGATGCAAGTCCCTTTGGGGACCTGGGGGCATTTGCGTATACAGATGGGTCTTGGGTACTTTTAAATTTGAAGGGAAGCCCTTGGAAATTCTTAGGGTCAGATTACAATTGCCTCCAGGAGTAAATGCAAACTAGGAGTTCCTGGGGAGGGGATATTGTCCATTCTCTCCCTCCACTCCTCTAAACGCTAAAGTTCATTGAAATGCAAGTCAATTTGAGGGCAGAGGCATTTGCTTATCCATACCAGGTCTGGGCTACTTTTTAAATTGTAAGGGGGCCACTGGAAATTCTCAGCGCCAGATCACAGTTGCTTCCTGAAACACAGGCATCCTGTGAGTTCCTGCAGAGTGGATATTGTGAATCGATCACACTGACAATTCTCAGATGGGCCCATCCTCTCCTTTCTGCCTCGGGTCCCACCATCTCCGCACAGACTATGGCCTCCAAACAGCTTTCTGAATTTAGTTTCCACCCCGCTCACCCGTCTTTCCTGAGGGTCCCTGAGAGAGCTTTTGCAAATGCAGCTGTGTCCTTCGGAAGGGGTGGTGCCCGCAACAGGGATGTGTGTCTGGGATTCTCTTCTACTCTCTTTGGGTCTCGAGCTGGGTCTAAGAATGAAGCTGACATAAGACAGATGAACAGGAGAAAAGCACAGATTTTGTTGAATTTCTGCAGATACATGGGGAAGCATGAAGACCTGAGGAAGTGAGTGACCAGCGCGGGCAGCTTTTCTACCTTTTATACAAAGAAACAATGAATCTGAAAACTTGACAAGACAGGGGGTAAAGGTGAGTTTAACAAGGTTTGTTTGTACAGATTTCTGGACCCCTAATTCCCCACATACTTTTGATATTAACACTCATTTTTCTTTAAAGATTTTACTTATTTGTCAGAAAGAGAGAGCGCAAGCAGGGGGAGTGGCAGGCAGAGGGAGAAGCAGGCTCCCTGCTGCAAGGAGCCCGATGCAGACTTGATCCCAGGACTCCAGGATCATGACCTGAGTCGAACGCAGACGCTTAAGCGACTCAGCCACTCAGGCGTCCGCCAACACCATTTTTAAATAAATTCATTTTACTCTTAGCCAGCTTAATCACACATTAAAATTCCCTTTCAAAGATTCCGTTCCACACTCTGATTTTACACTGTTTTCTTCTTCTTCTTTTTTTTTTTTACAGTCTCAAGATCAAGAGTCACATGCTCTACCACCTGAGCTAGTTGGGCATCCCTGCTTTTCTTCTTTAAACAATCAGCCTCACTTTAGGACAAAATTACTTTCTTTTCCCTCAATAAAAAAAATGCACCTCCATTCCTCATACCTTCTCTTACCAAAAATACGTCTTACCCTCCTGGCATTCAAAGCTGTTTCCCTTATTATTCCTTTTTTTTTTTTACGATTTTATTTATTTATTTGACAGAAAGAAAGCAGAAGCAGGGGGTGTGTCAGGCAGCAGGAAAAGCAGACTCCCCGCTGCGCAAGGAGCCCAAGGCGGGACTCGATCCCAGGATCCCGGGATCATGAACTGAGCCAAAGGCAGACACTTAACTGACTGAGCCACCAAGGCACCCCTCTCTTATTATTTCTACTAGCATTAATTACATATATTACTTAGAATTCTTAACTCTTAGAAACCTTAATTTCTAGTGAAAACTAGGAAATATTGTGAAATATACCAGGATTCTTTTGATTTGCAAATTTGATACATTTTATAATTTCTAGAAGCATGTTATTTATTTATTTGCCAGAGAGAGAGAGAGGGAGAGTACGAGCAGGGGGAGTGGCAGCCAGAGGGAGAAGCAGGCTCCTGGCCAAGCAAGGAGCCCGATGTGCGACTCGATCCCAGGATCCTGAGATCATGACCTGAGCCGAAGGCAGATGCTTAACCATCTGAGCCACCCAGGCGCGCCCCAAGAAGCATATATTTTTTAAGGTTTATTTACTTATTTGAGAGAGAGAGAGAGCACAGGCGGCGGGGAGGGGCAGAGGAAAATGGAGAGAATCTCAAGCAGACTCTTTGTTTAGCGTGGAGCCCAACATGGGGCTCAGTCTCACAACCCTGAGATCATGACCGGAGCCGAAATCAAGAGTCAGATGCTTAGGGGTGTCTGGGTGGTTCAGTCGGTTAAGTGCCAGCTCTTGGTTTCGGCTTGGGTTGTGGTCTCGGGATCCTGGGATCAGCCCCACCGTAGGCTCTGCACTCAGTGGGGAGTCGGCTTGAGGATTCTCTCTCTCTCCCTTTGTCCCTCCCCTCTCCACTCGAGTGCGCTCTCTCTCTCTAAAAAAGATAAATAAATCTTTAAAAAAGAAAAGAGTCGGGGAGGCGCCTGGGTCAGTTTAGTGTCTGCCTTTGGCCCAGGTCATGATCCCGGGGTCCTGGGATCGAGTCCCACATCCGGCTCCCTGCTCCGCGGGAGCCTGCTTCTCCCTCTGCCTCTGCTCCTCCCCGCACCACTCATGCTCTCCTCCTCTCATAAATAAATAAAATCTTTATTTTTTTTTAAGATTTTTTTTTATTTCTTTATTTGACAGAGAGAGAGAGCGAGAGCAGGAACACAAGCAGGAGGAGTGGGAGAGGGAGAAGCAGGCTTCCCGCTGAGCAGGGAGCCCGATGCGGGGCTTGATCCCAGGACCCCGGGACCACGACCTGAGCCGAAGGCAGACGCTTAACGACTGAGCCACCCAGGCGCCCTAAAAAAAATCTTTATTAAAAAAAAGAGTCACTTAACCGACTGAGCCACCCAGGGTCCCTGAAACAGATGCTTTTTTGAATGGCTATAAATTAAAGAGCAGTCGAGGTACTAGCACATCCAAATCTTGTTTAGTTTCTCTGTTATAAAAAGCCAAGAGTAGATAAATTGCCTTGGAAGAGCTCGAGCAAGCCTGACCACCCAGACCAGTTTGAGCTCAACCCTGACTCACACCTGTGCAGACAGACCATGGAGTGACCCATGGAATGACCAATAACCACCTTTACCTCATTAATAATTCTAAAATCTCCACCCAAGGAGTAGCACAAGCCTCATTTATATGACCTACAATGTAGGTATAGGCATGTTTCCTTAAGGCCCAGGAGAAGCTTTCTTTTTTTAGAGGGAAGGGGAGGGGCAGAGGGCGAGGGAGAACCCCACACCAGGCTGGATCTCACAACCCTGAGATCATGAACTGAGCCAAAATCAAGAGTCAGACACAACCAACGGAACCTTCCAAGCACCCCACAAGCAGCCTTTGTGCCTGTCTCTGCATAGGATGACCAGGCTTCCCTATCTAAACACGCATCCTACCCCTAAACAAAAGGAACCTATTCACCCTTGATCAAAAAGTCATGGCTTTGGAAGTTACTCTCCGAGCTCTCCTTATTTCCTGCAAATAAAGTTTACTTTGTGCGACAACCCCACCTGGTGTATCTGTGACTCCCCAAGGAGTGAACTCAACAGTGGTTTGGTTACATAAAGACATACTTGTTTAAAAAAAAAAAAAAATGGCTCTTCATTGCCAGAGTTTTGCCATCCTTGTAACATGGCAATGGTCTGCTCCTGAATCAGAAATTATGATGGCCAGGGGTGCCTGGGTGGCTCAGTCGGTTGAGCGTCCGCCTTCAGCTCAGGTCATGATCCCAGGGTCCTAGGATCGAGTCCCACATCGGGCTCCCTGCTCCGCGGGAAGCCTGCTTCTCCCTCTCCCACTTCCCCTGCTTGTGTTCCCTCTCACTGTGTCTCTCTCTGTCAAATAAATAAAATCTTAAAAAAAAAAAAGAAATTATGATGGTTCTTCCTGGCTCCCTGACAAACCCCATTTTTTGGTTTTTGCATTTGTTCACCTACCATAAGCATTTAAGATGACTCAAATTATGAATACAGTGGTGGAAAGACTTCTGTAAAGTCATAAAAATCTACCAGTAATGTCTGACCTGTTAGGTCCATAATCCTAGAAAAACTGGTTTTGTTCTCTGAGGCTTCAGGCCTCCTTCTGAACCGTTTAAACACCTGCAGCTGGACTTCAATCAACTGCCGCTTAGATTGAAGCTTTCTCTGGCTGCAAAGCTCATGTCCTCATGGAGGCAAAGAAGCTGTTAGAGAATATGTTTTCCACTTGCTATACCTTCTCCAATCTCCAGTGATCAAGGAACCCACTTCACTGGGCAAATCATATAAGCTTTAACAAAAACCTGCAAACTTTTTGGAATTATCACTTCTCTATCATCCTCAATCATCGGGCAAGATCAAGAGAACTAACGGGATCCTTAAACTTAAAACTTCTAAGCTTGGGGCACCTGGGTGGCTCAGTCGGTGAAGTGTCTGACTCTTGAATTCAGCTCACGTCATGGTCTCAGGGTTGTGAGATCGAGCCTCACGTTGGGCTCCGAGCTGGACATGGAGCCTGCTTGAGATTCTCTCTCTCCGTCTCCCTCTTAAAAAAAAAAAAAAAAAAAATTAAAATAACTAAATTAAGTAAATAAATAAATAAATAAAACTTCTAAACGTGCCAGAACTACTGCACTTCCCTGGCCTCAGGTATTGCTTTTAGGGTTGCAGACTGTTTGCAAACTGAGGTATATTCACATACAACTTTCTGCTGATCCCTTGTCTCATGCTGGTGTGACCAGCTACTGGCCATCTCTAATGTCTTATGCTCAAGCCTATCATTGACAGGTTACAGAAGCCTTCCCAGGTCCCAATGCAAAGGATCCCGCCAGTTCACAGTATGGTGACTGGGTGTTTCAGAAATGTCATCAAAGGAAGACAGCACCCCCCCCCGGAAAAAAAGGAAGACAGCCTTCCAGCCACTTGAAAGGGACCTTGCCAAGTGCTCCTGACCGCTGACACTGCTGCAAAACTAGAAAAGTATCAAAGCCGTGGGTACACATCTCAGCTAAAGAAAGCCCTACCTGACACATGTTCCTCTGTAGTTAAAAAGAAGAATCTAATTCAAAGGAAGAGAAGTCACTGACATGGGGGTAGCCTGCTTCTATCCAATGTGACAGAACAAGACTTCATACTTTAAACATGAAACCCTTTCGGGGGCGCCTGGGTGGCTCAGTCATTTCAAGTCATGGTCCCAGGGTCCCAGGATCGAGCCCCGCATCGGGGGGCTCAGCAGGAAGTCTGCTTCTCCCTCCCTCACTCCTGCTTGTGTGTTCCCTCTCTCGCTGTCTCTCTCTCTCTCTCAAATAAATAAAATCTTTAAAAAAAAGAAATAAACATGAAACGCTTTCGGGGCACCTGGGTGGCTCAGTTGGTTTAGCGCCCGACTCCTGACTCTTGATTTCGGCTCCGGTCTTGATCTCAGCGTCATGGGATCAAGCCCCACGCTCAGGGCTCTGCACTCACCGGGGAGTCTGCTTGAGATTTCTCTCCCTCTCCCTCTGCCCCACCCCCGCACATGTGCAGTCTCTCTCAAATAAGTAAATAAATCTTTTTTTTTTTAAGATTTTATTTATTTGAGAGAGAGAGAGACACAGTAAGAGAGGGAACACAAGCAGGGGGACTGGGAGAGGGAGAAGCAGGCTTCCCACAGAGCAGGGAGCCCGATGCGGGGCTCGATCCCAGGACCCTGGGACCATGACCCAAGCCGAAGGCAGACGCTTAACAACTGAGCCACCCAGGCGCCCCAGTAAGTAAATCTTTAAAAAAAAAAAACATGGAAACCCTTTCTCCTTTTCCTTTCCTTTACTCTGGCATTAGTGGGGAAAGATAACGCCCTGATCTCTACCTCCCAGGCCATTGCTAAGTGGGAGAGTCACTTCTGGAACTTAGACCAGCCTTTCATTTCAGCCTAGGAGAAAATGTAACCGTCCCAACTTTTCACAAGCAAAACAAGAGATCTCATTGGTTGACTCCCCTGAATTTACATTGTTAATTAGAAAGGACCTACCAGGATTCATGAACCAGGATTCATTGCTTTGGCCTGTCCCAACCTCCCTGGTTAGGAATAAAAAAATAAGGCTGTGATCAGGAATTTTTCCTTAATTCTTGAAATTATTGTAGAATCTGCTGCTAAAGATCCTTAGATTCTCTAGCCCAAATAGTTGTTGATAATAGGATAGCATTTTATTATTTTTTAGCTGAGCATGGACGGTCTGTATTGTGGCTAATATCACCTGTTATATCTGGATTAACACTTCCCGGGAAGCTGAAATTCAGTTACATGCAATCACTGAGCAAGCCACTTGCTTACAAGGGTGACTCCTTCAGTGAGGTCTTTCTATTTTGTGTGTGTGGTTTCTTTTTTTTTTTTTTTTTCATTCAATACGTGCCCTCCTTAATACCTATCACCGGGCTAACCCGTCCCCTACCCCCCTCCCCTCTAGAACCCTCAGTTTGTTTCTCAGAGTCCATAGTCTCTCATGGTTTGTCTCCCCCTCCGATTCCCCCCTTTCACTTTTCCTTTCCTGCTACCTTATTTTTTTTTCTTTTTAACATATACTGTATTATTTGTTTCAGAGGTACAGGTCTGTGATTCATCAGTCTTATACAATTCACAGCGCTCACCATAGCACATACCCTCCTCAATGTCTATCACCCAGCCACCCCATCCCTCCCACCCCGCACCACTCCAGCAACCCTCAGTTTGTTTCCTGAGATTAAGAAATCCTCATATCGGGCGCCTGGGTGGCTCAGTTGGTTAAGCGACTGCCTTCAGCTCAGGTCATGATCCTGGAGTCCCAGGATCGAGTCCCACATCGGGCTCCCTGCTCCGCAGGGAGTCTGCTTCTCCCTCTGACCCTCTTCCCTCTTGTGCTCTCTATCTCTCATTCTCTCTCTCTCAAATAAATAAATAAAATCGTTAAAAAATTTAAAAAAAAAAGAATTCCTCATATCAGTGAGGTCATATGATACTTGTCTTTCTCTGATTGACTTATTTCGCTTAGCATAATACCCTCTAGTTCCATCCACATCACAAATGGCAAGATTTTGTTTTTTTGGTGGTTTTTTTTTTTTTTAAGATTTTAGTTATTTATTCATGAGAGACAGGGGGAGAGAGAGAGAAGCAGAGGTAGAAGCAGGCTCCCAAGGAGCAGGGAGCCCGATGCGGGACTTGATCCCAGGACCTTGGGATCATGACCTGAGCCGAAGGCAGACGCTTAACCATCTGAGCCACCCCGGTGCCCTGGTTTTTTTTTTTTTTTTTTTTTTTTTTGATGGCTACAGAATATTCCATTGTATATATGGACCACATCTTCTTCATCCATTCATCTGTTGATGGACAGCTCTGCTCCTTCCACAGTTTGGCTGTTGTGGACATTGCTGCTATAAACATTGGGGTGCATGTACCCCTTCGGATCCCTACATTTGTATCTTTGTGGTAAATACCCAGTAGTGCAATTGCTGGGTCATAGGGTAGCTCTATTTTCAACTGTTTTAGGAACCTCCATACTGTTTTCCAGAGTGGTTGCACCAGCTTGCATTCCCACAACAGTGTAGGAGGCTTCCCCTTTCTCCGCATCCCTGCCAACATCTGTCGTTTCCTGACTTGTTAATTTTAGCCTTTCTGACGGGTGTGAGGTGGTATCTCATGGAGGTTTGGATTTGGATTTCCAGTGGGGTATTTCTTTGATTGGTTCAGGTCTTGCAGACCATGGCTCATTAGGAATTATCCTGGTGTATTATATCCTCTCAAAAGCTGTAAATGCCTGTCCGTGGCTACTAACTATCAAGCAAATGATCTCCCAGAGACTGGAACTTCAGAAGAAAAGTGAAGAGAATGGCTGACTTATGGGTTGTGGACCTGAAGTTGTGGCCTGTGAAGATCACAGGGATTTAGCAACAACTCGAACCTGTAAGTATCAGTAAAAGCTGTAAGAACTACAGAACCATAGCTGAAAGAGGGCTAATGCCTTAAATTTCAACCACATCTCTCAGTCAAGCTGAGAATTTGATCGAAAGGGGAGAATTGTTAAAAAGAGAAACCACAGATGCAAAATGGCATTACTTAGGCCAAGTCACCAAACCAGGGCTTAATACATTACCTAATTGCGATTTTGACCTCCCCCAGAAAGGTAAGTCTTAATGATCAGTTGGGAATTTTCTGATCAGTGCCAATAGGGAATCTATCACATGGGCTTTCTCCATCCCTCAAAGGAAGATGAGGTAACCCACCTAATAAGACTCTTTGTCCTTCCACCTAAGGGAAGCTGACCTTACCTGGAATAATCTTTCTCTTCTTTTGCTAATAACTTTTGGGACCTATCTTCCTTCCTACAAAAACCTTCCACTTTGTACAGTTCCTTAGAGCGACCCTCTACTTGCTAAACAGGATGCTGCCTCAATCATGAATCACTTAATAAAGCCAATTGTATCCTCGAAGTTACTCAGTTGAATTTTTCTTTTTTTTTTTAAGATTTTATTTATTTGAGAGAGAGCACAAAGCAGGGGAAGCAGCAGAGACGGGGGAGAAGCAGGCTCCCCGCTGAGCAAGGAGCCCGAGGCGGGGCTTGCTCCCAGGACCCTGGCATCACGATCTGAGCAGAAGGCAGATGCCCAACCGACTGAGTCACCCAGGCGCCCTGAATCTGCCAGCATCTTGGTCTTGGACTTCCAACCTCCCAAATTGTGAGAAATAAATGTCTGTTGTTAAAACCCCCTGGTCTGTGGTATTTTGTCATAGCAGCCTGAGCTGACTAAAGCATCTTTCTTTTTTATTGGATGTGTGGAAGTATTAGGGGGTGAGTGCCTTTTCAAAATTTTCTCTAGTTTTTCTAATTTTTTTATAATGGGTTTTATTTCTTCTATTTGAGATTTTGACAAAGGATATTATCTTACACATGATTATGACTCATCTCTTCAGTAAACTATTTTTATTGGTTTTATATCTTAAATTTAACCACCATCTTCATTCTTTAGGGCCCAAAAGGATGCAACAATTTGTTTCAGCTTGGGGATCTTTTCTAGCATGGTGTGAGATGGCCACTCTGTGCCATCCCCTTATTCTTCCAGAAGGCACAGAATAGCCAAAGCAAGTGTCTTCCCCGAGGAGCTCTTCAGACATCCCCTCTGGGAGGAGAACAGGGCAGCCTCCCCCCAGCAGGTTTCTGGGCAATTTGGAAGAAAGTAAGAACACATATCCCCAGTCAGAGAACCTAGCGGTGTGGGACCCATGGAGGAAGAGGAACAGTAGAAGGCTAATTCAAGATACCAGCAACCTGTACCTCCCCAAAAGGGCGAGGATGGGTTAGCCCTAGGAAACATTGTTGACACATAGATTCCTCAGTTCCCCACCTCTGAGATTTCCTCAGCCTTTGAGTTTTGAGCTTTTTTTTTTTTTAGATTTTATTTTTAAGTAATCTATACACCCAGTGTGGGGCTCAGACTCGCAACCCTGAGATCAAGAGTCTGACGCTCCACTGACTGAGCCATCCAGGGGCCCCAAGTTTTGAGCCTTTTGTTTCCTAGCTGAGGGTCTCGTCCCTGCAGGCCCCTGACTCTCCTGTCTTTGTGCTTCCAGCACCCTAGTGTTTTCAGATAAGGACATACAGTGTCATTCTTCCTTTTTCCCCCTTAATAGGACGGCCAAAGTAGAAATCAGTCTCTTTAGAAAAGAGTTCCAGGGGCCCTTGGGTGGCTCAGTCGTTAAGCATCTGCCTTCGGCTCGGGTCATGATCCCAGGGTCCTGGGATCGAGCCCCGCATCGGGCTCCCTGCTCGGCGGGAAGCCTGCTTCTCCCTCTGCCACTCCCCCTGCTTGTGTTCTCTCTCGGGCTGTGTCTCTCACTGTCAAATAAATAAATAAAAAATCTTTAAAATAAAAAATTAATTAATTTTAAAAAAGGAGGGTGTTCCAGCTGAACAATTAACACAGCAGTTTTTAATTTCTCCTTTTCTTCTTTGTCTTCCTTTAGAGTCCCCAAAACAGGGTATCTGCTGTTAAGCTTGGGCATTAGTCAGTCCTGGCCAGCCTCCCACCTTCTCTTAATTTGAGTTTCAAGAGTCAAGACAAAGGTGGTCAGGGCCAGAGAGTGATTTTTTTTTTAAAGATTTTATTTATTTATTTGACAGACAGAGACACAGCGAGAGAGGGAACACAAGCAGGGGGAGCGGGAGAGGGAGAAGCAGGCTTCCCGCCGAGCAGGGAGCCCGACGCGGGGCTCGATCCCAGGACCCAGGGACCATGACCTGAGCTGAAGGCAGACGCTTAACGACTGAGCCACCCAGGCGCCCCAGAGAGTGATTTTGACTTACCCTTGGATCCATCGTAATAAATTCTGAGAAACAGGGGAGCATGGTGGCTCAGTCAGTTGGGCGTTTGCTTTCAGCTCAGGTCATGGCCCCAGAGTCCTGGGATCTACACTGTGTTGGGCTCCCTGCTTCTCCCTCTCCCTCTGCCCCTCCCCTCACTTGCTCACTTGTGCTCACTCTCTCTCTGAAATAAATAAATAAAATCTTTTTTATAATACTAAAATAAATATCAATTTTGAGAGACAAAAATCCTCAACAAACCACAGATGAAATAAATGAGGGACTCACTATCTTCTGAGTATGCTGTTGCAGCTTCTCTTCAGCTCACCTTTACATAAAGATTTTGTGTATGACTGTCAGTAACCCCTCTTAATGGGTCTCTGAATGTTTTTAGTTCTTCCAGAGTTATAGGGGGTGGTTGCCAATTGGCTTCCCTTGGTCACTGTACCTCTTGATGTGGTGCCTGTACGCCAACATGCTTGCTCCATCAAATGAGCAAAATCTTCTGGTTGCAGAATTCCATGTGTGGGGTTGTAAATTTAAAACACTCTGTCAGGTGTTTCTGCAAACTTCTGGGCACAGGGAAAAGAGGGTTTTATTTCTTTTTTCACCTGTTTCTTTCTTCTTTTTTTTTTTTTTTTTGAGAGAGAGAGAGATAGGGGAGAGGCAGAGGGAAAGGGAGAGAGAGAATCTTAAGCAGGCTTCATGCCCAGCATGGATCCCAATGCAGGGCTCAATCTCACAACCCTGAGATCATGATCTGAGCTGAAAACAAGAGTCAGATGCTTAACTGACTGAACCCCCCAGGCGGCCCTAGAAAGAGGCTTTAAATGGGTAACATCAGATGACAAAGAAAGGCAAGTGGATGACCTCGGAGTCCCAAGTAGCTTCTCAATGGCATCAGCTTTCTGGCCATCCAAATAGGAAAGGCTGGTTTTCCTTGAATTGAGGCAAGAAAAAGGTAGGATTATATGGCATCTTGCTTTCCTTTCCAGTATTGACACCCATCAGCTTAACACCTTATTAATAACAGAAAGACAACAGGAAAATCTCCAAACACTTAGAAACAATCCATGGGTCAAAGAAGAAATGTCAAAGGAAATTTTTTAAAATACACTGAGCTGAATGAAAATGAAAATATAGCATGGCAAGATGTGTGGGAGACAGCTAAAACAGTGCTGAGGGGCGCCTGGGTGGCTCAGTCGTTAAGCGTCTGCCTTCGGCTCAGGTCTTGATCCCAGGGTCCTGGGATCGAGCCCCACGTGGGGCTTCCTGCTCAGTGGGGAGCCTGCTTCTCCCCCTCCCTCTGCTGTTCCCCCTGCCTGTGCTCTCCTACTCTCTCCGTCAAATAAATAAATTAATTAAATCTTTTAAAAAAAATAAAAAAATAATTTAAAAAAAGAAAATGGGCAAAACAGATGAACAGACATTTCATCCAAGAAGATATACATGGCCAATAAGCACATGGAAAGATGTTCAACATCATTATCCACTAGGGAAATGCAAACTACAACCATAATGAGGCATCAGAATGGCTAAAATAAAAAATAGTGATAACACCACACCAAATGTTGGTGAGGATGCAGAGAACTGGATCACTCTTACATTGCTGGTGGGAATATAAAATGGAGCTGCCACTCTGGAAAACAGTTTGACAGTTTCTTATAAAACCATGCATCTATCACTTGACCCAGCAATTGTAATCTGGGACATTTACCCTAGAGAAATGAAGAGTTATGTTCACACAACCCCGGCGCCCCGGGGTTATAGGTTTGAACCCTACACTGGGTATAGAGATTACTTAAAAATAAACAAATAGGGCGCCTGGGTGGCTCAGTTGGTTAAGCGACTGCCTTCGGCTCAGGTCATGATCCTGGAGTCCCGCATCGGGCTCCCTGCTCAGTGGGGAGTCTGCTTCTCCCTCTGACCCTCTTCCCTCTCATGCTCTCTATCTCTCATTCTCTCTCTCTCAAATAAATAATTAAAATCTTTAAAAAATAAACAAATAAAACCTTTAAAGAAATTTTAAAAATTAAAAAATAATAAAAAATGAACAAAAGATTTAAATAGACATTTCACTAAAGAAAATATAGGAATGGAAAATAAGCACATGAAAAATTGTTCATCTTATTTATCTTTAGGGAAACACAATTTAAAACCACAGTGAGGGTGCCTGGGTGGCTCAGTCGGTTAAGCGACTGCCTTCAGCTCAGGTCATGATCCCAGCATCCTGGGATCAAGACCCACATCGGGCTCCCTGCTCGGCAGGAAGCCTGCTTCTCCCTTTCCCACTCCCCCTGCTTGTGCTCCCTCTCTCGCTGTCTCTTTCTCTGTCAATTAAATAAATAAAATCTTTTATAAAATAAAAAAAAAAATAAAACCACAGTGATATGCCACTTCACACCCACACCCACTGGAATATGGCCAAAAAAAAAACCCAACAACCCCCTTGTTTGCCTGTTGATTCACAGGTACGAGGAGTCCAACGTGGCCAGGTGGCAGCCTTCACTTTCAGTTCAATGGAATCAGTAGTGTCCTTCCTGTTGGAAAGAACACTTACCTTCCTCTGGAGGTAAGGCCTCTAGGACAGCAGAGCGTAAGGTCACAGGAACAAGAAGCACAAATGTTGCTGGTGGGTCACTAGGGGTCATAGGGAGTTGGTGCCATTTCCACCCCTTGATTCCTGAACCCATGGATCCCGGCTATGGGAGAAAGAGCACCATTTACTGGATGTTGATTCAGAGCATATACAGCTTTCTGGAGAACCTTGCTCCAGCCCTGCAAGGTATCGCCACCTAGCCAGCACTGTAACTGAGTCTTCAGAATTCATTCCACACCATTCCATGGTTCTTTCAAGGCAGCTGCTTCAGGATGGTGGGGAACAAACATGGTAAGACCAGTGAATTCTATGAGCGTGGGCCCACTGACACACTTCTTTTGCTGTGAAGTGAGTTCCTTGATCAGAAGCAATGCTGTGTGGAACACCATGAGGGTGGATAAGGCACTCTGTAAGTCCACAGATGGTGGTTTGGAAGGAAGCATTGTGTGCAGGGAAGGCAAACCCATATCCTGAGTAAGTGTGTATCCCAGTAAAGACAAAATGCTTCCCCTTCCATGATGGAATGAATACCATATATACTAATATTTTAAGTTTTAAAATTTGGGATATTATCTTGCTTCTTGCTTGTTATATTATTGAATTTAGGTCAGATTGATGAGGATTTACTTGCAAAGGAAAATATATATCTCAACTGTTTTAATGTTTTATTTTTTTTCAAAGATTTTTGTTTATTTATTTGAGAGAGAGAGCATGAACAGGAAGAGGGGCAGAGGGAGAAGCAGACCCCCTACTGAGCAGGGAGCCCGAGGCAAGGCTCGATCCCAGGACTCTGGGATCATGACCTGAGCCGAAGGCAGATGCTTAGCCAACTGAGCCACCCAGGTGCCCCTAATGTTTTCTTTTTTAAAATGTCATGGTTTAAGAGACACTGAACTCTAGGAAACAAGCTGAGGGTTGCTGGAGGGGAGGTGGATGGGGGAATAGGGTAACTGAGTGATGGGCATTGAGGGCACTTGATGGAATGAGCACTGGGTGTTATATGCAACTGATGAATCACTAAATTCTACCTCTGAAACTTATAAAAAATGAAAATAAAACAAAACAAAATGTCATGGTAGAGGAACAATGATATATTGTCAGGAATGGAAAGGAGTTTTTAAAGTCATTTTCATAAACTCAAGATATTCATTTTCAACTTTTACCTAAAATGAAACAAGTGATGGTATATTTTCAACATTCATCTTCAATCCTTCACCAATAGCCAATTCCAACAAATTATCCTGTAAAGTTATAGTCAAATTTAAATAGTCTTTTAATTAGAGAAATAGATTTCAGATTTTATACACTTTAAGGTTTACAGTTGACAAAATATGTTAAGACACACCTTATAACTTGGTCCTGCTGTACCTACCTAACATACACTTTGTTCCACATGTGATTCACCACCAATTTGGACAACATCACAACTGACCTATATCCTATTCCACAAGGCAAGGCCATTGATTTTACTATTTAGATGTCTCAGCATTGTTCAATCGCTGTTAATGTTTCAAAAGCTTAGGACTTTTCTCTGGTGAAGTTCTACTAATAAGCAATTCACTTAGGTTTCTTCTTCCTGAAAATGTCTATTTCACTTCCTCCTCAAAGTTTATTTTATTTTTTTAAAGATTTATTTATTTATTTATTTGAGGGGGGAGGGGCCAGAGGGAGAGACTCTTTAGGCAGACTCCCCACTGAGCACAGAGCCCAACTCGGGGCTCTATTTCAGGGCCCATGAGATCATGACCTGAGCTGAAACCAAGAGTCAGACGCTCAACCGACTGAGCCACCCAGGTGCTCCTCAAAGTTTATCAGTTAGCTTTGCTACATAGTGAACTACTCCCAAACAATAATTTATTCACTCACAATTATGTGTGTCAGCAATTTAGGCCAGGCTCAGCTGTGTGGTTCTTCTTTTGGTCTCTCTTAGGCTCACTCATGTCAGTTGACAGGTTGGTTGGAGTGATGGGGTGACTGGGGCTTGTGTCTCCAGTGGACAAGCCCAGGTATATTCATATGGTAGTGGTCATAGTATTCCAGAGAGCAACAAGGGAGAAAGTCCTGATGTACAAACACTTTTTAAGCTTCACACTTGTTAATGTCCCATTGACCAAAGCAAATCACATGGCCAAGGGCATATTTGACCATGCAGAAATGGACTCCATCTCTTGAAGGGGGGAGCTGCGAAGTCATGTTGCAAAAGGATGTGAATATAGGATAGGAAGAATTTATGGCTATTTTTGTGATCTATCATAGATATTTACATTGGATATAAAATTCTACACTGGTAGTTATCTTTGCCAGCAAATCAAATATACCATTACATTGCTTTCTGGTTTCTGCAGTTTGTACTGAGAAGTTGGCTGGCTGTCAGTCTAATTGCATAACTGTAAAAGTAATCTATCTCCAGGGCACCTGGGTGGCTCAGATGGCTAAGCGACTGCCGTCAGCTCAGGTCACGATCCCAGCGTCCTGGAATTGAGCCTCGTATAGGGCTCCCTGCTTGGCGGGAAGCCTGCCTCTCCCTCTCCCTCTAACGTTCCCCCTGCTTGTGCTCTCTCGCTCTCTCTGTCAAATAAATAAAATCTTTTTTTTTTTAAGTAATCTATCTCCCCACCCTCCTGTTGCTTTGAATATTTTCTCTTTGACTTTGCTTTTCCTAAACTTTACTCTGATGTACCTGGGTGTGGTTTTCTTTTGTTTTATCTTGTTTTGGGTTCCTATGACTTCTAGAAACTATGAGTGGATGTCTGTCATCAATTTTGGAAGATGTTATTTATGCCCTGTTTTTTCTCTCCTTTCATTTTAGCACTTCAATTAAACACACATTAGACTTTCTTTCTGTATGCCCTATGTCTCTTACCTCCTTTTATCTTGTCTTTTACTATCCTTTTACCTCTCCAGATTTTATTCTGGCTATTTTCTTCTGACCTAACTTCTAGTTCACTGATTTTCTCTTCATCCCCTGTTTAACCCACCCACTGAATTCTTACTTTTGGTTGTTGTACTCTACGTTTCTAGAATTTTTATTTTATCCTTTTTGTAGTTTCAAATTGTCTGCTGATTTCTCAATTTTGTCTATTTCCTTAAATGTATTAAATATGATTATTTTATTTTTTTTAAAGATTTTATTTATTTATTTGACAGAGAGAGAGAGAGTGAGAGCAGGAACACAAGCAGGGGGAGTGGGAGAGGGAGAAGCAGGCTTCCCGCGGAGCAGGGAGCCCGATGCAGGGCTCGATCCCAGGACCCTGGGATCAGGACCTGAGCCGAAGGCAGATGCTTAACGACTGAGGCACCCAGGTGCCCCAAATATGATTATTTTAAAGTCTGCATTTGATAATTCCATTACTGGAGTCCATGTAGCTCTGTTACTGTGGTTTTATTTGTTTTTCTGTTTGTTTTAATGCACTCTACACCCAATGTGGGGCTTGAACTCACAACCCCAAGATCAAGAGTTGCATGCTCTACTGATGAGCCAGCCAGGTGCCCCTCTGTTACTGTATTCTGCTGCTTTTTGTAACTTTATTTTTTTTTTATTTAAAGTTTTTATTTATTTATTTGAGAGAAAGAAAGCACATGAGAGGGGGGAGGGTCAGAAGGAGAAGCAGACTCCCTGCGGAGCAGTGGCCCGGATGCAGGACCCTATCCCGGGACTCCAGGATCATGACCTGAGCCAAAGGCAGTCGCTTAACCAACTGAGCCACCCAGGCACCCTGTAACTTTATTTTTATTATATTTTCTTCCCTCCCTATAGCCTGGTTGTTTTTATTTATTTTTATTTATTTTTTTAAAGATTTATTTATTTATTTTGAGAGAGTGAGAATGAGAGAGAGGGAGAGAGAGAGAGCACATGAGAGGGGGGAGGGCCAGAGGGAGAAGCAGGCTCCTTGCCGAGCAGGGAGCCTGATGCGGGACTCAATCCCGGGACTCCAGGGTCATGACCTGAGCCGAAGGCAGTCGCTTAACCAACTGAGCCACCCAGGCGCCCTAGCCTGGTTGTTTTTAAGTGAGTGTAGGACATTATATATGGAAAACTGCATAAATAAATTGAGGCCAAGGATGATGCTATCTTCCTCCAGAAAAGATTTATATTTGCTTCTGGCAGGCAGCTAGGACAATGGAAATCTTGGATTTCTTTAATCCAGTTTCCAGGTATTAAAATGGCTCAGATCTTGACCACAGTCCCTTAAGGGATAGGGCTACAGTCCTTTTATTTTTATTTTTTAAAATTAATTTATTTTTTAATTAACGTATAATATATTATTTGTTTCAGAGGTAAAGCCACAGTCCTTTTAGAGGGCTGTTCTATTTATACTTTATGTTTACTCCTAGACCTTTGGGTTTTCAACCCAAAGCCTGAGATGTCACCTTTTTGGTGGACCCTGAACTCCAAGTCTTAATCCCTTGGCACATAAGTCTGTCAACAGCTGTGCTCAGCTTCTCATACTCTCAGCTGCCTCTTCTGGAATCAGCAGCTGAGCTCGCCTTTCTCTGTTTCCCCTTTCTCCCATATCTTGGCCCCATAATGCTTCACTGACTGTTATCACTTGGATATTTTCTTTTTTTTTAAAGAAAGATTTTATTTACTTATTTGAGAGAGCACGCGCACGAGAGAGAGCATAAGCAGGGTGAAGGACAGAGGGAGAAGTAGGCTCCCTGCAGGGAGCCTGATGCAGGACTAGAACCCATGACCCTGAGATCATGACCTGAGCTGAAGGCAGACACTTCATCGACTGAGCCACCCAGGCACCCCTTCTTTTTGTTTTTTAAATAATCTCTACACCCAGTGTGGGGCTCGAACTCACGACCCCAAGATCAAGAGTCACATGCTCTACCAACTGAATCAAGCGGGTACCCCTATCACTTGGATATTTTCTTTTTTTTTTTAAGATTTTATTTATTTTATTTTTTTAAGATTTTATTTATTTATTTGACAGAGAGAGACACAGCAAGAGAGGGAACACAAGCAGGGGGAGTGGGAGAGGGAGAAGCAGGCTTCCCGCTGAGCAGGGAGACCCATGTGGGGCTCGATTCCAGGACCCCGGGATCATGACCTGAGCCGAAGGCAGACACGTAATGACTGAGCCACCCAGGCACCACTTGGATATTTTCAAGCAAATGTTTTTTATATTTTGTTGAGCTTGTTTGGTTGTTCTCAGTGAGAACTATAATTCAAATTACTTACTCTGTCCTTACTGGCCACAGAAGCTATTCAGCACCATGCTTTTAGGCTTTCTTTATATTGCTGGATCTACATATAATCTTGCTTACAAATACTGCACAGTGCTCCCTGATGTCCTATTTGCTTCCTCAATGATGGATGCCCAGATTGCTTGCACTTCCCAGTCATCGCAAATAAAGCTGCAATGAGCTTTCTTACACACTCCACCTTACACCTTGTGTAAGAATTACTTTGTGATGTATAGCTAAAAGCAGAATTACTGGATGTATAGGCTAGGTATATGCTTAACTAAATACTCCTATGTTGTTGGGGCACCTGGGTGGCTCAGTCGTTAAGTGTCTGCCTTTGGCTCAGGTCACGATCCCGTGGTCCTGGGCTCGAGCCCCGCATCGGGCTCCCTGCTCGGCGGGAAGCCTGCTTCTCCCTCTCCCGCTCCCCCTGCTTGTGTTCCCTCTCTCGCTGTGTCTCTCTCTCTGTCACATAAATAAATAAATAAATAGTCTTTAAAAAAAATTGAAGTACACTGTAAGTCAGGATCCAGTCAGAAAAACAAAAGCTACACAAAGTATTTCAGTGGAGTGGATTGAATATAGAGGATTGATTATCCAAGCAGCAGCTGACTGGCTACTGGAGGACCTGAGCACAGAGGCAATAACTGGGAGAACAAAAGGAAGGTGCTGCATCATGACCCTTGAAGTTCAGAGGAGGGGTTCTGCGGAGGGAATGCATGCTGCCTATACTGCCAAGTCTTAGGGGAAGGGCCCGTGGTTCTGGGACTTGAACCCCTGAGGAGAGGTGACCCATGACTAGTTCTGAGAATGCCGAAATTAGCTGGAAATCAACTGATGCTCCCAGGCTGAGGACCAAGCCTGGGTGACAGCAACAGGAACAGGAAGCAAACAGGAAGGAACAAGATCCTCTAGTGGCCCTGCTGGTGGAACCTAACAGAGCTGGAAGACGAGGAAGAAATGTGGTTGCAGAATCCTAGTGCAAGCATCACAAAGCCAAATGTGTTGTATTTACCACCACCACCACCACCCCGCCCCCTTTGATGGCTTCTCGTCATCAGTACAAACCCTTCTACGTGTATTTGACCTTCAATCAGCAATGGTGACAACTTTTTGTTTCTGCCTGACAAACTGCCAGCATTATTGACAAAAAATATGCTCACACCCTCTCCCCAAGGTGAAGAGACACAAAGTCCCAACAGCCTTTGTAATCATCCCCAAATCACAGCCACAGTATTGATGATGTTAATTTCTCCTCTAAGTAAGTCATAGTCCCACTTGAATATTCTGTGACCCAGAGACTAAATTGTAAAATTACTCATCAAAACAATCGCTATATAAAGTACTAAAGGGAAAGGAGAGGAAGCAGAAGATAAATTACAATATAATATAATAAAGGGAGAAATTGTACACAGCTGTAACACTCATTTCTATCAATGGTCAGTCCGAAATTGATTTTCTTTAAGTTCCTTCTTCTGCACTTTGGCTGATTGGGGTTCAATACGTTGGGGAGTTTCTCAAACTTTTATTCCTGGAGAGTCTGAACACCTTTCAGAGTGCTGTCTCCCCCAGGGATTGGCTGCTCGCCAAATGGTGCTGTTTTATGGGGCAGTGTGAGTCTCTGCTGTTAGTAGATTAGGTCCTCGGCAGCAGTGAGGCCCAGCTTGGCCTTGGCACGGGAGAGTCTCTATTGTTGAAGTCATATACATAAGCATCCCTGGCACCATGGCCGCTTTGTTCATGGGCCCATTGAGAAAATACTGGGGTGGCTGGGAAATTGGTTGGCTGGCATTCACAAAGCATGTCATTTTATCCATCTGAGTATCGAGAGTCTCCCCTACCCCTTCTGAGAGGTCCATCCACATTCCTCTTCCCCAAACCTCTGTCACCAAACTTCCAACCCTATTCTTTCACCGAGTCATGACCTTTCAGCCAAATCATCAGCAGTTTCCTAGGTATCGATGTAGATCCATACTTCTAGCCTCCTCTCAGGCTGTCAGAATGAGCAACCAACTACATCAAGTTAAATAGCTACTGAGTGGGGCACCTGGCTGGCCAAGTTGGTAGAGCATGTAACTCTTGGTCTCAGGATTGTGAGTTCAAGCCCCGTGTTGGGCATGGAGCCCACTTTTATTTTTATTTTTTTAAAGATTTTATTTATTTTATTTGACAGAGAGAGAGAGACACAACGAGAGCAGGAACACGAGCAGGGGGAGTGGGAGAGGGAGAAGCAGGCTTCCGGCCAAGCAGGGAGCCCGATGTGGGGCTCGATCCTAGGCCCCCGGGATCATGACCTGAGCCCAAGGCAGGCTATTAACTGAGCCACCCAGGTGTCCCCTGAAAATACATTTTCCTAAAGAAGACATACAGGTGGCCAACAGACACATGAAAAGATGCTCAACATCATTCATCATCAGACAAATGTAAATCAAAATCACAATGAGATATCACTTCACACACGATAGAATAGGTATCATCGGGGGCACCTCGCTGGCTCAGTCAGAAGAGCATGTGACTCTTGATCTCAGGGTTATGATTTCGAGTGCCACGTTGGGTG
This sequence comes from Zalophus californianus, assembly GCF_009762305.2. Classification (NCBI taxonomy): domain Eukaryota; kingdom Metazoa; phylum Chordata; class Mammalia; order Carnivora; family Otariidae; genus Zalophus; species Zalophus californianus. The sequence continues at coordinate 1,787,521 of NC_045612.1, read as the reverse complement.
TAGAGATTATTGAAAAAAATAAACTTAAAAAAAAAAAGAATAAAAGGGCGCCTGGGTGGCTCAGTCGGTTAGGCATCCAACTTCAGCTCAGGTGATGATCTCAGGGTCCTGGGAATCGAACCCCATGTCCATGTCAGGCTCCCCGCTCAGCAGGTAGTCTCACTCTCCCTCTGCCCCTCCCCCTTGCTCATGCTCTCTCTCTCTCTATCTCTCTCTCTCCCTCTCTCTAATAAATAAATAAAATCTTTAAAAAAGATCGCATGGAGTAAACTATCTGATCTTCTATTTCACCCATCCCCCCATCCCCCTCCCCTCTGGTAACCATCACTTTGTCCTCTATAGTTAGAGTCTGTTTCTTGGTTTGTCTCTCTCTCTTTTCCTTTGCTCATTTGTTTTGTTTCTTAAATTCCACATATGAGTGAAATCATATGGTATTTGTCTTTCTCTGACTTATTTCACTTAGCATAATACTCTCTAGCTCCATCCATGTCATTGCAAACAGCAAGATTTCATTCTTTTTTATGGCTGAATAATATTCCATTGTGTATATATACCACATCTTCTTTATTCATTTATCCACTGATGGACACTGGGTTGCTTCTATAATTTGGCTATTGTAAATAATACTACTATAAACATAGGGCTGCATGTATCCTTTCGAATTAGTGTTTTTGTATTCTTTGGGTAAATATCCAGTGGTGCAATTACTGGACCATAGGGTAGTTTTATTTTTTTATTTTTATTTTATTTTATTTTTTTAAGATTTTATTTATTTATTTGACAGAGAGAGACACAGCGAGAGAGGGAACACAAGCAGGGGGAGTGAGAAAGGGAGCAGCAGGCTTCCTGATGAGCAGGGAGCCTGATGTGGGGCTCAATCCCAGGACTCCGGGATCATGACCTGAGCTGAAGGCAGACTATTAAGCACTGAGCCACCCAGGTGTCCCGGTAGTTTTATTTTTAATGTTTTGAGGAAACTTCATCCTGTTTTCCACAGTGGCTGCACCAGTTTGCATTCCCACCAACAACACAAGAGGGTTCCTTTTTCTCCACATCCTCGCCAACACCTGTTGTTTCTTATGTTTTTGATTTTATTTATTTATTTATTTTTTAAGATTTTATTTATTTGAGAGAGAGAGAATGAGAGACAGAGAGCATGAGAGGGAAGAGGGTCAGAGGGAGAAGGAGACTCCCTGCCGAGCAGGGAGCCCGATGTGGGACTCGATCCCGCGACTCCAGGATCATGACTTGAGCCGAAGGCAGTCGCTTAACCAACTGAGTCACCCAGGCACCCATGTTTTTGATTTTAGCCATATGTGTGAAGTGATATCTCACTGTAGTCTTGATTTGCGTCTCCCTGATGATCAGTGATGTTGAGCATCTTTTCATGTGTCATGTGTCTATTGGCCATCTGGATGTCTTCTTTGGAGAAATGTCTGTTCTTGTCTTCTGTCCATTTTTTAATTGGATTATTTATGTTTTGGGTGTTGAGTTTTTTAAGTTCTTTATATATTTTGGATACCAATCCTTTATTAGATATGTCATTTGCAAATATCTTCTCCCGTCCAGTAGGTTGTCTTTTAGTTTTGTTGGTTGTTTCCTTCACTGTGCAGAAGCTTTTTTTATTTTTTTTAAATATATATTTTTAAATTTTTTATTTATTTGAGAGAGAGAGTGAGAGAGAGAGAGCACAAGAGGGGGTAGAGTCAGAGGGAGAAGCAGACTCCCTGCTGAGCAGGGAGCCAGATGCGGGACTCGATCCCGGGACTCCGGGATCATGACCTGAGCCAAAGGCAGTCACTTAACCAACTGAGCCACCCGGCGCCCTGTGCAGAAGCTTTTAATTTTGATGTAGTCCCTATAATTTTGCTTTTATTTCCCTTGCCTCAGGAGACATCTAGATAAATGTTGCTATGGCTGACATTAGAGAAATAACTGCCTGGGCTCTCTTCTAGGATTTTTATGGTTTCAGGTTTCACATTTAGGTCTTTAATCCATTTGAGTTTCTTTTTTTTTTATGGTGTAAGAAAGTTGTCTAATTTCACTCTTTCACATGTAGCTGATCAGTTTTCCCAACACCACTTGTTGAAGAGACTGTCTTTTTTCCATTGGACATTCTTTCCTGCTTTGTCAAGGATTAGTTGACCATAGAGTGGAGGGTCCATTTCTGCGCTCTCTATTCTGTCGCATTGATCTATGTGTCTGTTTTTGTGCCAGTACCATACTGTCTTGATTACTACAGCTTTGTGATATAACTTGCGATACCTCCAGCTTTGCTTTTCTTTCTCAAAATTACTTGAGGAGAATGGGTACCCCCTTACAAGTCACCAGAGAACTTTCATGAGAGCCCTAAACATTCTCTTACTTTTCAAGGGGCATCTGGCTGGTTCAGTTGGTAGAGCGAGCAACTCTTGATATCTGGGTTGTAAGTTCGAGCCCCACGTTGGGTGTAGAGATTAGTTAAAAATAAAATCTTTAGGGGCGCCTGGGTGGCTCAGTCCGTTAAGCGTCTGCCTTCGGCTCGGTTCATGATCCCAGGGTCCTGGGATCAAGTCCCGCATCGGGCTCCCTGCTCAGTGGGGAGCCTGCTTCTCCCTCTCCCTCTGTTGCTCCCCCTGCTTTTGCTCTCCTTCTGTCTCTCTGAAAAATAAATAAATAAAATCTTTTATTTTATTTATTAATTTGACATAGAGAGACACAATAAGAGAGGGAACACAAGCAGGGGGAGTGGGAGAGGGAGGAGCAGGCTTCCCGCCGAGCAGGGAGCCCGATGCGGGGCTCGATCCCAGGACCCTGGGATCATGACCGGAGCCGAAGGCAGACGCTCAACGACTGAGCCACCCAGGCTCCCCTTAAAAAATCTTTAAAAAACAAATAAGATAAATAAAAAATTTCTCATCCTTTTTGTAGCCATAGGGCTGCTAGTGCTGGGGATCAAGCACAAAGTTTCATTGTGCAGGTTCAGTCGGATTCCCAGCCTCTCCACGCTTCTCATGTGGAAGGCAGAACACCTCAAACTCAGTGGTGCTTTCAAGCCTGGAGAAGCAAACAAACCAATCCATATGGCCCCTCTTTTGGGATAGGATTCCTGACACCACTCCTGTTACCAGTTTCTCCATCAGTCTGGATCTTATGAGGAAGCCAAAACAATGACGGGTCCTTCCCCAGGAGGGAGCACAACTCTGCCGACACCTTGGTCCTGGACTTTTGGCCTCCAGAACTGGGAGACGCTACCTTTCTGTCGTTTAAGGCCCCTGGTTTGTGGTCCTGTGTTACAGCAGCCCCTGAGAATCATGGAAAAATGGGTAGGGGCTGCAATTCCTCAAACTGAGCAACTTAGAGACAGGGGCAGGGCCTAGCTAGTGCCGGGGCTCCTAAAGGTCAGAAGAGGGCCCTGGGGGGCTGGGACTCAGACCTCTGAGGAGGAGCGGCATTCCTTGCCTGGTGATGGCGTCTCAGAGGTGGGATGCACCAAAGCTGTTTTTGCAAGCGTTGGGAAATTTGAAAATTTGGTTCAGCTGGTGCCATGGGACGAAGCTGCTTGCTGCTAGCATGGAGAAGACTGCCAGGGGGACACATGGAAGGGGCACGTCCCTTCTCCCCCCTCAGCCTTGCAGCCCCCCTCTAACAGCCTCTGGCAGCAGAGTCTCAGATGCAGCCAGGCAGCCAAGCACGCACGTGGTTTGCACAGTCCCCATTCTGGCATCACAAAGCAGGTGACAGCAAAGCAAGTTGACCTCTGAGGTGGGACTGCGTGTACCCACTTCATCCATAATAGGCGGACCGGAAACCGCCCAAATGTCTACCAACAAGAAAATGGACACGTAAATTGTGGTGTATCCATTCAATGGATGCTGCTGAGCGACGAAGAGGAGGGAACTGACACAGAGAGCCACACGGATGATGTCACAGGAAAGGTGCTCTCTGGAGCAGCTTATCAGCCGAGTGGAGGCACGAAGGGGCTTTTCCACAGCGATGCAAATGTTCTACAGCTTGATCTGAGTGGCGGGTTTGTGGGTAAAAAGTGCAGGTGTGCACTTTATTTCATGCATGCTAAGTCTCAGTGAGGACATTTTTAGGGGATTTCAGGGCAGCAAAATAATTCTGCATGATACTGTAAAGGTGAATCAGTGTCATTATACGTTTGTCCAAATCCATAGAACACACAACAGAGAGTGAACCCTAATGTAAGGTGTGGACTCCAGTTAATAACAGACTGTTATTGGCTCATTGGTGCTCACAGGTGTCCCACACTAACACGAGATGTTAATAGGAGTGAAAACTGAGGTTGGGGAGTGAGGGACTCTACGTAGGAACCCCACTCTCTGTTCAATTTTTCGGTAAACCTAAACTTGTTTTATCTTTTTTTTAATGTTTTAGGTAGGCTCCACATACAATGTGGGGCTTGAACTCACGACCCGAAGATCAAGAGTCACACACTCTACCGACTGAGCCAGCCAGGCGCCCCTTAAACTTGCCTTAAAAAACAAAGTCTGGGGCACCTGGGTGACTCAGGTGGACCCCGGTTAGGGGTCCAACTCTTGATCTCAGCTCAGGTCTCGATCTCAGGGTGGTGAGTTAAAGCCCCGAGTTGGGCTCCCTGCCGGGCATGGAGCCTACTTAATCAACAAGAACAACATCTAGGAAGGCAGCCCAGGGCTGATGCCGCTGATGCACCAGGACCCCGGGCTCCTTTGGTGCTGCTGCTCAGCCATCCCCAATAGTCAGCTTCTGTTCAGTGGTCTGGGATGGCTCCTCCCAGGCCACCCGGCATTTGTGTTCCAGGGAGGAAAGAAAAGCACAGCCTAGAGGTTACCCATCCACTCACATTCCACCGGCCCCACCTAGGTGCAAAAGAGGGTGGGAAATGGACTTTCAGCTGAGCAAAATCCTATTGTTATGTCAAAATAAGCACAGATCCTGGGACGAGAAGCAGACGCTGACCGCCGACCGGTACCGCTGGAGATTAAGCAGGGATGATGAGCGGAGACAAGTCTTGAGGGGATTTGCTGTCAACCGGAGCACAGAAACGGGACAAGTGCCAGAGGGGCGGGTGTTCTTAGTGATGGAAGCTGTGATAGCAAGTTTGCCCACAAGACCGATCAACAGCGACAGGAAAATTAGAGACGCAGAGAAGAGAGCAATCCCTGAGGGGGTCATGGAGTGGGAGCCATTCCCCGGGCAGAGGGGCTGACTTCAACGGCCTGCGGCTCAGCCACGGGGGCCGGGAGGGCAAAGGGTTCGGGTCTAGGGCTGGGGGACTGATCTGGCAGTGAGAAGGTGGGAACTTGGGGAAAGAAATTCTCTTCTGATGCTTTTTGTGCTCAGTTACAGATGAAACACAGGCTACAACTGAGCCGTGGGGAAGGCACAGGACCTCACCTTGGAGAGCCAGGGGTTGGACGGACTCAGAAATCCCCAAGGCCGGCTGGTCAGCCCTGTGGGTCCACTTAAGGTGGTCATTCCTTTAAAGTGCGTTTCAATGGCTGAGAGGGTGGCCACCCCAGGGAAGCAGGCAGCCAGGCAGGCGCTCCCAGGTCAGTTATGTCCTATTACACAGGGAAGAGGGGCTCTCGCACCTGCCCCTCTGGTGGGAGCACACAGGTGTCTCGGAGGCCAGCAGGGCCCACGGGAGTGGAGGGCAAGGCTCTGGCACCTACCAGTGTGGGACGCAGCCGGGGGAAATCGTGCTTGGTAAAATGACGACAGTTCCTCTTCATTCGCAGGTTTTTATTTGCCTGTCATAATTCTGATATTTATGTACATATATATATATTTCTTTTGTTTTTTGTAAAGGGCTCATCAATAGACCAAGCAAAGGCATACAGGGAGACCTTGGCTGCCAGGCAGGAGCACAGCAGAGCTGGGAGAACCAATCTTTCCTTTTTCCTTTTTTTTTTCTGTGTGTGTGTGTGTGTGTCTGTTTTTATTTTTCCTAGGATGGGATCATCAAAGCTAATTGCTATAAAACCTAGAAACCACCTAGAGACTCAGACGTCTGCCTACACACTAGTGGCATATGGGGAAAGGCAAGGGCACAAACTTTCAAAGTCACGGTGTATTTACATTCCCAAGGTTGAGGGGCAGGGGAGGCTGAGGAGGGGCACTACTCGGACCGGACGGGGTGGCTAGAGGGTCCTGGGCTGCAGGAGGTGGCAGGGGCAGCGGGGAAGTGTGCCTGCCCCACACCCTGGCAGTGACAGAGGCCACTTGGATGTTGTCTGGTGGGCAGCGAAGGCAGCGTGTGTATAGAGCTCCTGGAAGCCGGCCCCGGGGTGGGGCAGGCAGCGGGCGGCAGGTGCCCACGAGCGTGATAGTGGCTGGTGGGGACTCTTGCCCACCTCCCATCCTGCTTGGAGCAGGTGGTGGGGACATCGAGTTCTGTCCCCAGTCCCAGCCCGGCTGTCCAAAGAGCGGCCACCCCTACTTCCTCTCTGCCCAAAGGCTGACGAGGCAGCATCTGAAGGCTCCTGATGTGTGGGGGATTGGCCCCCGAGCTGGAACAGAGCAGTGCGTGCCCAAGAAGGGGTGCAGCTGGGTTTTGGCAAAAAAGTGGGGACCGGGTAGTCAGAAGGGGATTAGCAGTGAGTTCCTCTCCTCTGCCCCCAACTTCAAGCCTCCCACAGGCCCAGGGGCCAGAGGCTGGGGCTGAGGCCTGAGAGGGGGTGGACGGAGCCTCGGTCCCAAGGGCAGCACAGGCGCTGGGCATGGGGGTCTCAGCCTCTGACTCCCCTGAGGCCCGGCCCTGGACTTGGCCCTGCCTGGCCTTGCCTGGCTGGAACACGCTACTCTAGGGCCCCGGCAGGGTTGATGGGGGAGGCGGCCCCTGAGCTGTCATTGCCTCCTGCCGCCTCCTTCTCCTTCTTGCCGCTGTACTGGCCAATGAAGGAGCCGTCCTCATTGAACTGGACATCCACGCTGCCCCCGTAGTCAGCCAGGCTGTCGTCGCTGCCCAGGGGCTTGATGTCTCCATTGAGGGAAGGCTGGCTACTGCCGAAGGCCTTCTCCTCATTGTCACTGTAGGGGCAGAGGGCGGGAGGGAGTGGGAGGCTGCCCGGCGGAGCCCAGCAGGAGCAGGTGGGTGCTGGCCTGAGGGAGGACGCCTGGCGGGAGGGCGGGGCCCAGGTTCCACCTGCCTTGCATTTGCTCTCAACGCACCGGGGAAGAAGTTCTCCTCCTTGACGTGCGCCCGGGACGGCAGGTGGTGTGCACACCACCAGCGGGGCAGGGCTTGGGCATGCCCAGGATCCCGGGGGGCCGTGAGGAAGGAAGTGGGCGCTCAGCCTGTAGGCGAGCCAGACATGGGGGTGGGGAGGGGAGCTGGGAAGGTGACAGGTAAGCCCAGAAACTGGATGTCAGTGTGGGGACCAGTTGGGGCACGTTGGCTTCTCCCTGAAACAGGGATCTGCTGGGCCAGAAGGCTGGGGGAGTGCAGAGCCCTGGCAAGCGTGGACCAATGGCACTCCCAGGCACACTGTCCGCAGGAAGGCCCCTGCCATCAGGCTCTGACAGTATCTTCCCACCTACCCCCCCACTCCGTCTTACCTCTCCAGGGACCTGACATCACCCAGCAGCACAGAGGAGAGAGAGACACAGGGTCAGATATGAAAGCGAGGGTGGTGCTGGGCGGCCGGCCGACACCTGCTCTTACCCCTGGCTCACCTGTACTCGCCGAAGGTCTCGTCCTTCATCGGCCGGGCCTCGGAGTCTACCTGGGTGTCCTCCTTATCCTTCACTGGAGACACAGACAAGGCCCGGCTTTCTCTCCCACCCCTGCCTGACTCTGGACGCTGGGTCCCATCCCCGGGTTGGAGACACGGGTGAGGCTTCCCCTCTGTGCTCTCTCGACAGCACTCAGAAGCCAAGAAGCCTTCGAGGTATACCGCTCACGCCGCATGGGCCTGAGGGCCCTTTGCTGCTGGTCTGCACAGAAGCTCCCTGTGGGCCCCCTGCCTGCCCCCACACGCCCATGCCATCCTGCCAGAGGCTCGGGGACCGAGGACGACTTGTAGAAGCTCTACCACCCTCGCCGGAGCCCCAGGCCAGGGGTTACCTGAGTATTTGCCGCCTTTGCTGCGCTTGATAAAGCAGAGGATGAGCAAGATGAGGAGCAAGAGAATGACGGCACTGATGAAGCCGATGAACCAGCCCTCAGTGGCAAAGCCGGCGGGAGGGAGCCTCACACGGCCTGCGGGGAGGTCAGGAAGACACTGAGCCTGGGCCCCAGCGAGACACCTACTCCCAGCCCTCTGTCCCTGGGGACAGACACCACAGGGGCTGGGGGTGGGGGTGGTGATGACCTGGGACCGAAGCATACTTGAAACTGACACTCGGCGGGGGAGCCCTCTGGGGGGCAGGGGGCGGGGAGGAGGAGGACCTTCTGCAAAGATGACTGCCTGGAAACAGTTAAAACAGAAGGATACTGAAAGGGGCCATTTCAGGGGCCTGAACTTCTCCATCACGGGCCAAGCAGCACCCAGATTCCAGGAGGAGGACAGTGGAGCCATGGCATGGGGCCTGGAGCTGGGACGGACGGAAGCCTCACCGGTGCCATTGGTCTTCACGGCCATCTTAAGGAGCACCCTCTCCTTGAGCAGGTGGATCTCATAGTCGGTGTCGGGCTGCAGGTCCCACTGTGTGTAGGAGCTCTGGTTGTAGCTGACATACTGCGGTGGCAGATGAGGGCTCATCTTCTCGTCTGCAGGGGCGAGGGCAGCAGGGGTCAGCAGGAGTGCCATGCAGCGGCCCGGTCCCATGCCACCACCCCCTGGGGGGGGGGCCCTTTTGTGCTCACCCCCCAGGGCTTTGAACCAGATCTGGAACCCAAAATTGCACTGGCCCTCCTTGGGGACCCAGGAGACCACGCTGTAATTCTCGCCGGCCATGGCCGAGATGTTGCCAAACTCCGGGGTCCCTGGGGAGCAAGAGCAGGTTGTGGGTCCTCGAGGCGGCCCAAGGCTGGCCCCCGTGGGCGTGGCTGTCTGCCGGGGCCTCCTCAGCCCCTCCAGCTCACCGGATAAGGCCATGGTGCCTCCCTCCCGCACAATGGCCTCTCCGGGGCCCTCCTTCGTGGTGGCCTGCAGCTGGAAGCGGTACCGCAGGTGAGGGCTGAGGTTGGTCAGGTTGTGCGTCCGCAGCTCAGGGTCCGGAAGGTCAAAGGACAGCTGCTCCTTGTCCCCGTCATCCACTGCGAGGAGAGGCAGGGAGTTGGCTGTGGCTTCGGGCTCTGCCTCCGCCCCCGCCCCCCCAGCTCCCCTCCACTCGTCGGCCAAGCCGGGCTGGGACGCGGGGCCCACGACACACGCACGAGGCTGGTAGGAGAGCACGTAGCCAGTGAGCACGCCGTTGTGGCTGAGCGGGGGCTGCCAGTGCAACAGCAGGCTGGTGTCCGACTGGCACTCCAGGTGTAATGCCTCCGGGTGGCCAGGCACTGTGGGGCACAGAGAGAGTGGCAGGTTCCGGCCCGGGCCCGCCTGGGTGGGCGGAGGGGCGGGGGACGGGGGGGGGGGGGGGCGCGGCGGTACAAGGCTCACCTCCCTCTGGGGTCCTGAAGGTCATCTCGCTGGCGGGCCCCAGGCCTCGGCCGTTAAAGGCCTGCACCTCCAGACGGTAGGAGCTGTAGGGCCGCAGGCCTCCCAGGACGGCACTGGTGGTGTTGGCGGGCACCACCACGTGGGCTTTGTGGACATGCCTTTTGCTGTGCTTCCTCTGACTGCCCTCCCACCAGTATGTCACCTGCAGGGGGGCAGGGGCAGGAGACCCCACTGCCCTCAGTGGGCGCCCTTTCCTCCTACCCCAAGGACTCCTGGGAGAGCAGTTCGCAGGTGGCCGAGGCCCACCCCAGATGCTGCTACTCCTGGTGGCCTCACACCTCACCCTGGGGACCCCCCCACCCCCACGCCTTGAACCCTTCCTTACATTGTATCCTCGGAGGTGGCCCTTGACCTGGGCTGGGTCCACAGGCCACCACCTGACCAGCACAGCACTTGAGTTAAGGATCTTGATGCCTTCCAACTCAGGGCTTGCCTGGGGGTCTGGAAACAGCCAGTGACATGGATGAGGGCCCGTGGCGCCTGGAGGCCAGGCCGGAACCCACCCGCAGAAGGAAGATGGATTTGGATGCTATATGGGGGGCAGGCAGTTTGATGAGCAAGGCGTGTGCATTGTGTCAGGGTCTCTCCTTATAGACTGTTTATTATTTGCAAGGGACAAAGGATCTGGACCAGGTGATCAAAATTAATATCTGGTAATGTTCCAGATGCAAGGAAAGGAGAGGCGCAGGACAACAAGACTTCATGGGGGATCCTGGACTGGATCCTGGACTGGGGGAAAAGACTGACAGAATTGGAATATCGGCTGCCAACTAGAAAAATATAGTGTATCAACGATAAACTTCTGTACTTTCACGAGGGCACTTTGGTTACGGAAGAAAATGTTCTTACTCCTAGGAAATGCTCTACTGAGAGCCCCAGTATGGAGAGAGGGGTGGGGGCCTCGCAAGGGCGTGTGGGCTCCACCCCCTGTGGGCGAGGCCAGCCCGATACTCACAGTCTTCCCCCGAGTAGCCAATGGTAATCTGGGGCTCAGGGCCCTTGCCCTGGCTGTTGACGGCCTGGACTTTGATCTCATAAGGCACAAAGGTGGAGGTGTTGGACACAACCAGGGAGGGGTCGCTCACGATCTGTTCCTGCCAGGCACCCCGCGTCCCCTGAGGGCGCCACTGGACACGGTACTGAACCTGGGGGGCATTCCAGTCCATCCACCTAAGGGGCTAGAGGGGGGTGAGCAGAAAAGGAGCTGGTCGGCCAAGAGCACCCCCTCCCGAGCCCAGCCTCATGTCCTATCATCCTCTGGTCCTTCGCACAGTCAGGGGGAGCAGCCGACAGCTGGATCCTGGCCTGATGTCCTGGGGCACGCTCAGCCCGGGGCCCCTCACCTTCCAAGTGATGACCATGTTGCTGGTCTCGTTCCCTTCCCCCTTCACATCCACAGGGTTCTTCTCTGGGGCTGGAAAGTAATGTGTTAACACATCAAAGCTGTGGGCTCCTGCCGAGGCTGTGAAGGTCAAGGCCCAAGGACGGAAGAGCCCTTTTTGGCCCTGGAGGCCAGGAGCCAGCATCTCTGATGAAACCCTGCCTCCCAACTCCCACTGGAAACCTAGAAGCAGAGGGGCTCGGGCAGGTCATTCTTCCCCTTGACTCCAGGTGGCTCACCTGCCTCAGGTGTGACCACAGTCTCGGAGGCGGGGCTGGGCTCTCCAGGGCCGTACTTGTTGATGGCAGTAACTCTAAAGGTATAGTGCACATAGGGCGACAGCTTGAGGGTGGTGGAGGTCTGGTTCCCGGGCACCTTGCCCAGACTATACCATTCCTGAGGCGCCATCTCCTTGTCCTCAAATTCGATGTCATACTCTGCCAAGAGGTGAATGGGCAATTGGGCATGTGGTCTATGGGGGAGGGGTAAGTGGGGGGACAAGTCTGGCTCTCCCTGAGGGGGAGAGGCAGTGCCCAAGGCAACAGGCAACTTCAGAGTCCCATGAGGAACCGTGAGCCCCAAACACAGGTGCAAGCCCCAAGGAGGGGGGCAGCCATGGAGCCACGGTCCGGGGAGGAGGGCGGTCCCACCAGGAGGGAAGGCTACCAGAGGTGGCAGGACGGAGGTGGGGAGGCATCGCGCTCGGGCCTCTTACTCTCGATGGGGGCGTTATGGTCCTCGGCGGGTCTCCAAGACAGGTGCACCTGGCTCTGCTTCAGCAGGTGACGATCAGACAGCTCCAGCTGAGGCACCGGCCCGGGGCTCCCTGAGGGTCACAGAGTGTGGATTCGCACTCCCCAGCTCGGGAGAGGCCTGCAATGTGACCGCGGGCTTCTGTGCCCCCCCCCCCGCCACCTCTAGGCCAGGAGCCCAGTACCATCCCAGGACTCACCCACCACCAGGAGCTCTGCCCTGCTCTCCACCATGTCCAGCTCGGTGCCAGCCACACAGCTGTAGTTGCCCTGGTCGCTGTAGTCCAGACCGTGGATGACCAGGCGCCCGTCCTCTATGAAGTACCTGGCGCGGGGGGGGGGGAGGGGGGCAAGCTTGTCCTTTTGTTCTGCTCCCCTCCGTCCCTCTCTTCCAGAACCTCCCTGCTCAAAGCAGAAGTGCTCCCCCATGGATGAGGCCAGGAGGTCTGGACACCCGGCTCTCCCCAGTCTGCCCCCTTCCACCAGTCCTGTACTTGTCACTGTCTCCAAACTCCTGGAGGTTTCGGCCCTCCCCTCGCCAGGTGATGCTGTGCTGCAAGGACGGATCAAAGGAGGCCTGGCACGTGAAAGTCACTTTTGAGCCTTTCTTCTCGATTGCACTCTGCGGCCCCTGTGTGATCCGAGTGGCATCTGAGGACAATGAAGGAAAGGGAGGGTCACTCCGGTGTCCTCCAGAGACCCTAACCCTCCCTCCTGGAGGTGTTGCTGATCATATCAGTGAAGTTGGGGGGGGGGCGGGTTATCACCTGACCTTTGACTTGCAGGTTAGCCGCAATGGTCACATTGTTCTGGTCATTGGCAGCCTGGCAGAAGTAGTGGCCAGTGTCATTGGCCTGGAGGTCCCGGATGCCCAGGGTCCCATTGGTGTAGGGGAAGAAGCGTTCATCCTGCAGCACGGTCTTCCCTTCCTTGTCTAGCCTACAGTGAGCAGGGCAGGCCCGGCTCATACCCCACCCGGCCGGGCGCCCTGCCCTCCCCGGCTCCCTGGCCCAGAAGATGGCTTAGAGGTGCCCCCTTTGGGGAGGGGTCACTCACCACTGGACGCTGGGCACGGGGGCTCCAAAGGCCTTGCACAGAAGATAGGCAGTGCTGCCCTCGACCGCCATGTAGGTCTCGTTGTCTGGGGTCAGGATCTTGGCCGGAAGCTCTGGGGGAGAAGTAGTTACAGAGGGCAGGGCAGGGCTCAGGGCAGGGCTCAGGGCAGGGCGAGGGTCCAGGAGCCGTCAGGGCAGGCACGGGGCTCAGCAGGACAGCCTCTCCCAGGAGGGCTCAGGGGCATTCTCAGGTCCCCAAGAGCCCTGCCCATCTTGTTTCCCTGCACCCAGGCTGAGCCTCCGCCTTCCAATGTGCCTCAGATATCCCTCCCATCCCAAGCACCCAAGTGTGTCCCATCACTTGAGGCTCCACTGACAGCCCACCTCTTCCTGAACGCCTTCCTGGCCCATCCCTGTCTTCCCCGAGGCTCCGGGAGAGGAGCCACCAGGCTGGCCTCGGGCACATCCTGGCCAGGGTGAGGCTCCACTCAGTGACACATGGTGGGCCAGAGCACTCTCTGAAGCCCCTCTGTAACCTGTAAATGGTGGCAAGCCCCCGCCCTTCCTCCACACCGCCACCCCCCACCCTCACCGCACGCTATTGATGAAGGTGGGCGAGAGATGGGGTGAAGGACCACAGGGAGGAGAGAGGCAGCCATGGTAGGCGAAGCAACTGTTGGCTGAGTCAGTCCAGGGGCCTCGCCTGGTGGGCTTCGGGGACAGACAGACGGGTTACTCACGAACGACATAGATGTAGGCATTGGCCAGCAGGAGCCCATGCCGGTTGCGGGCCTCACACTGCGTCACCATCGTGTCGCTGGGCTGCACGTTGCTCAGGATCAGGGCCCCACGCTGGATCCGGTACTTCTGGTCCGCGGCCAGTTCTGCATGAGCAGTAGGTGGGCCCCGGGCAGGGGCGGGGGGCGGGGGGCGCCCAGGGCAGAGCAGTGAGGCACGCTGAGGCCCCCACTCACCCTGCCCTCCCTCCCCAGGGCTCCCCCACTCTCCCCCAGGTCACCCTGCCTGAGGCCCCACTCACCGTCCACAGGAATGCCGTTGATTCTCCAAGTGACCTCTGGTTGGGGCCTCCCCTGCACTTGGCAGTCCAGGCGGGCAGTCTCCCCTGGCCCATACAAATGGCTCTGGGGTTTGTGTAGCCAGTAGGGGGCAGCTGCAAGGGGGAGGAGGGCGCCCTGAGCCCAGGGCCGGCGCTGGCCACAGACCCCGCCCCCTGCCACCACCACGGGCATTGCAGACTGCAGTCCCAGGAGGTGATTCCTGGGAGCCTGGGCCGCCCACTGGAGGCGTCCTACCCTCCACAGTGACGTAGTAGGTGTGCCGGTCGCTGCCCAGGGAGTTCTCGGCCAGGCAGCGGTACTCGCCATCGTCCTCCTCCACCACGTCCAGCAGCTGCAGGGTCTTGTTGTGGTTCTGGTAGGTGACTCGGTCAGCTGGCATGGGCCCACTTGGGCGCAGCCACTTGATGGTGGGTGTGGGGCTGCCCGGGGGGAAGAGGGGAGAGCACATGGGAGAGAGCACAAGGCTGCTCAGCACGGGCCCACGACAGGCCCCACTGATCTGCCCACACCACCACCCAGGGCACCCAGACTCACAAGCCCTCAGCGATGCACTCCAGGACCAATGGCTGCCCCTGCAAGGCTACCAGATGGCTGCTGGAGTTGCTGGGGAAGAGCAGGCGTGGCTTCCTGTCAATCATGCTGTTGGCTGGGAGGAGAAAGGAAGTGGGTGGCATGGCCCGCTCCTCGCTCCACCCACGAAATTACCAGGGAAGGGGTCTGGGCCAGGTGGAAGTGGAGGCCAAGCTGTCCCGGAGGAAGACTGAAGTCATCCGATCTCTGGGATGGGCTGTGCCTGAGGGTGAGGGGGTGGGGTGGGTATCCGGGTCTTTGGGACTCACTGGCCTTGACCCGGAGGTCAATGGGCTCCTTTTGGATGATGGTCCGCGTGCCAGGGAAGTGGGCGTGGCAGATGTAGTCGGAGTGGTTGTCCGAGGTGAGGACGTTGGCAAAGTAGAGATTGCCGTTCTGGCCCATTGTCACCCGCTCATCCTGCTTGATGTGCAAGATCTCTGCGGGGGTGGGTGGGGGGCACGGAGGCAAAGGTCAGGCCCCCATCTGGGAAGATGTACCCAGTGCCATCTTCAGCCCAGTCGGCAGCCCCCCCTCTCCCCCCCACGGGCACCCACTGCTATTCATCCAGTAGATCCGGAGTGGCTCGGCGCTGGGCGGGGGGTGGCAAGGCAGGACCACTGACTCCCCTTCCTCTGCCTCTACAGGTCTCACTGTCTCTTTCGGCCACTTGGGGGCACCTAGAAGTGACAGAGAGGCTGGCTCTAGGGATCCCAACTCTCCGGGCCGAGGGCATGGGAGGGCCAGGTGGAGAGGGAGTTGACGTTATCAGGAGGCAGGGACTCCGGGTCCTTCCTTTCTGGGCTCAAGGCTGAGGAGAGACTGGGCAGGAGACCCGTTGGCTGTGAAGGGTTAACCTGGGCGGAGGGGGGGGGGCGGTGGGGGGGTGGGGAAAGGCTGTGGTGTAGGAATGGGGGAGGGGAGCTGTGGAAAGATGTGGGAGTCACAGACCCTTCCATCATCCTGACACAGAAACCATGGCAACAGTTCCCAAGGTAACCAGAGGGGTGGAGAGGAGAGAGGAGCATGCTCCGGAGGCAGAAAGCTCAGGGAGGATGGGATGCAGAGGGAAAACCCCAGGGAGAGGGCAGCACAGATAAAGACAGAGCTGGAGAGGGGCGGCGTCGAGGAGGGAGATGGAGGTGGACACGGACGCAGCAAGGAGGAGGGAAAGCGGAGTGATGGGGGGGGTGGCAGGAGATGACCCAAGAGCCATGGAGAACAAGCTGGGACTGCAGAGACGCAGAGGAGAAGAGGGGACAGAAGGCCAAGCCCAGGCAGTGACTCAGACAGAGACAGAGCAGACCAGAGGGAGGGACAGGGCAGCTCAACAAGCCTGAGCCCGCATGCAGGAGCCATGCGGCAGGCCCCGGAGGCCAAGACGGGACAAAGCCCAGGGGAAGAAGCGAGGGAAGGGGAGCCAGGGGTGACCAGAAAGACAGTGGAGAAAGAGACAAAGCACGGAAGGAGGAAGGCGGCTGCGGCTGGCAGGGCCCCCAGTCTCTTCCACACACTAAGCCGCCAGCTGGGGGTGCACGGCTCCCAGCCCGGACTCCCACACCAGCTCCCTGAGACCTGTTCGGGGACCCTCTCATGTGCCCCAGGCCCTCCCAGGCCCCTGCAGCGCCTCGCACCCTCGGCCATGAGCTGGATCTCATGGGACATGGCCGTGCCCAGCTTATTGCTGGCAAAGCAGCGGTAGGTGCCCTGGAACCTCTGGGCAAAGTTGCTGTTGTTGCCCGTGATGGTGAAGGAGCCCGAATGCGGTGCCTGGTGCACGGTCACACCCAGTTCCTCCTTGGGTTTGAAGTGGACGCCATCCCGAGTCCAGCGGAACCTGTGGGCAGAAAAGGGCTCAGAGGCCTGAGACCCTGGAACCCAGGACAGGGGCTGGAACAGGCCAGAGGCCAGGCTGTGAGCAGCCCGGGGCCCCGGGGATGGACTGGGCAGGGCAAGGACCAAGGGTGATGAGAAAGATCTGGGGCATCTGGGCACAGAAGTTGGGTGGCCCTGGGAGGCACAAGGACTAGAAGCTGAGGTCAGCAGCCAGCAAGAGGGCTTAGAAGGTGAAGGTCACTCACTGCACTTCAGGTTTGCCACTGGCCTCACACTTGAGGCTGATGTCATCTGTGGGGAAGACGACCAGGCGCCGTGGAGACTGTTCCGTGATGACAGGTGGTTCCATCACTGGGGACAGGACAGACGGAGACGTGGCGTGGTGAGGACGGTGTCCGGCTCAGTCTCCACCCCTGTCCCATTGTGAGGGAAGCAGGGTTTGAAACCCTTAGAGCCCCAAGGCTACGGGGGTGGGGGGAAGGAAGAAGGAGCTAGAGAGCCATAGCCTTGTGGGTCACGAAAAGAGGGAGAGAAGGGGACACGGTACAAAGGTGGAAAGAGAGAACAGAGAGAACAGCAACAGAAAGTACAAAGCCGGACATGTAAGATGAAGCCGGAGACGGACACCAGGAAGTGCGCGAGGAAACGCGGGCCGGGGCAGAGCCAGGGCAGAGACGGAACAAAGACGGCCCACAGGTGAGAGAGCCAGAGAAGCGGGCAGCGCACACAGGGCACCGGGCTCCCGGGGAGAGCTGAGTAGGTGGAGCATATGCTGGAGGGGGACTTGCGGGCACCCCTCTTTCCCTGGCCTTCTGGGAAACACCCTCCCCCAACTTACCACGGTATCCTTCATCTAAGAAATCCAGGCAGCAAGGGAGAGAGCGGAGAGAAATGCTGACACTAAGCCCCAGCAGGGAGCCCAGTGGCAGGGACAGAAATAAGCCCCAGCAGACCCCCTGGGGAAGGGGAAGGAGGGAACCGGGGCCACGGGTGGTGTGACATGGGGGTTACATGGCAGGCTGGAGTTGTGGCAGGTCAAGACCCAGAGGGCAGGACAGTGCCCCGGTCACTGGTCTCAGGAGTGGGGTCACGCCCACAGGGGGCCAGGCTGTGGGGTTCTCGGCAGACAGGGAGAAAGGGAGAAATCTGTGCCTTTTACAAGGAGTGCCCTTTGGACAGACCCTTGCAACCCCCCCCCAGCCCCCCACCCCCCTCAGGGCCTGCATAACTGACCCCCGTTCCACCCAGGGTGCCTCCGAAGGTGGGGAGGCAGGCAGCTCAGCATCCAGGGCACCCTCCCCTGCCCCAGCCCACTTCCCTCCTAATCCAATTAGCACAGCTCAGTGTTTTCAATTACCCGGGCCCAGCCTTCAGAGCCCAGCCGCCCCTCCCCCCGTGAAACCCTCCCAAAGGCCTGGCTGCATCCGAGTTTCCATCGCCTGCAGGGCTAACGCCAACCCTCTCTTTCTCCCCTTCCTTCCTCCCCGCCTGCCACCAAGTTCCCTGGGGCGGAGGCCAGAGCTACTGCCTCCCCGCGCGGGACCCAGCCCGGCACTGGCCTGGGTGGCTGTGAGGCGGGGACAGGAGGCGGGGAGGCAGGACAGGGAGGGTAGTAGTGCGCTCCGAAAGCTTTGTCTCCGCAGAAGACCTCCGTTAAGGGCCCCCGAGAGAGGAGGAGGCTTCCTGGGGACACTGCAGAGGGAGCCCTGAGCTGGGGAGGGGCCAGTGCAGGCAGCCCAAGAGCAAGAGACGGTGACTGGGATGCGGAACAGGATGGGGAAAATCGACTGGATGGAGGAAGCGGGAATAGAGACAAAGGGGCCTGGAACGGCAGGAAGGGAGACGGTTCTAGCTGGAGGAGACGTTCCAACGGGGAGGCACCAGGCCACCCAGCATATTGTATTGGGGTCAATAACAAGCGCTGGCCGGTGCCCAGGGCAGCCCCCTTCTCTCTCCTCACTCCCCCCTTTCTCCAAATTCTCCCTGCCCCTCCACACACGGACACACCCGGCCAGATGGGCCAGCCAGTGTGGTAGCAGGGCAGGCCAGGCTGGTGCCCAGGGTAAGGCGTGAAAAGCAACCAAGAGGAGACGGAGGGGAAGGAGGACAAGTACATGTATGTCAGTGTCCAAAAGTGTGAATCCAGGCAGACATGTGAATGTTCCTGGGTGAACTGCCTGAAATATGTTTGCCCGGCAGTGTGTTTGTATATGGGTGTGTCTTGCCAGAGAACATCTGAAGGCTATGGGTGTGCGTGCTTGCATTCAGTATTGTACACCCGCCTCCATCTGTGTGGATGACTGCTCCTTTGTGTCTAAACCCCTTGCTTGTGTGTGGTGGTGGTGGTGGTGGTGTGTGTGTGTGTGTGTGTGCGCGCGCGCGTGTGCACGCACCTCTTATGTGTCCTCTCGGGGTCTCTGCCCCTTCTGTATATCTGGGCCTGATTGGATACAGGTGGCTTGTCTGTGTCTACCCACGTGTGCATCTATGTGCATCTGGAACCGGGGTCTGCACAGGTGTGACTGTATGGGCCTCCATGTGCATATCTAAGGGGTCATCCCCACCCTTTGTCCTGTCGGTCCCTCTCCACCTTCTCCAGACCCTCAGCTGCCTTCCCCCAAGGCCAGGTACCTTCCAAGCGCACCTCCCTCCACCCCTGTCCCACTCCTGGCATAGACAGTCTTCCCCACTGCCAGCCCCCAGCTCATCTTTCAGTGATACTGGCCTCCTCCAGGTCCAGGCTCAGAGACAAAGGTGGCAAGGTGAAGGGAGAAAGGATTGGAACTACCAAGGAAGGGGCAGGCTCAACATAAACATCATTATGGTAACACACACCCCACACGCAAATGGGTACTCACATGCGGCCCCAACTCACATGCATACACGACCCACTATACTCAAATGCTAACAGTCAAATACCTGCAGACCTTCCAAACCTGACCAATAAGTAACAGTTATAGTGACTCACAAACTTACACATACAGGAAATCAAAATCACACTCAAGAATATCCACACTTTGTCAGTCACAACCACATACTTACACGCAAAATACACAGTCTGTGCAACTCACAAGCATGTGCAAATTCTCATGTTTTGTCACAAACCTCCAGCCATACTCCCCAACACCCACACACCTACCCATGACCCTCCACAAACGAAGGTTCCAGCAGTCCCACCCCTCAGCCCCACCCAATCGTAAGGATCCAGAAACCTGCTGGGCCTTTGTAAGGTGTCTTGTCCCGTCTCACTTCACAGACAGGGCTACCAAAGGCCCGAGATGGAATTACTCGTCAGAAGGAAGGCAAAACTTGAATCCAGTGCACAAGCTAGCCCATAACCGGGGCCGGCCCCCTTCTCCTGCCCGCCACAATCCTGGCGGCGGGTGGGGGAGGGCGGGCCAAGGGAGAGAGCACAGAGGGCCCCCCCCACCCCGCCGCCAGAGCCAAGCTCGCTGTCCGTGGTCCTGAAACCGATCGCCCCGCCCGCGCCTGTTCCCTATCCATGGTGCTGACACACCCCGCGTCTTCCAACCTGTTCTCTCCAGAGGTCCTGGGTACCTCCCGCCCACTCTGTGCCCAGGAAAGTAGGAGTGAGGGTCCAGAGCCGGCAGAAGGTGAGGAGGCAGAAGATAAAGAGGAGCCCAGCGCGGCGGCGAAGGGAGGCGTCAAGGCTCCCTCCGGCTACTCACATTCGTCGGGGATCTGGATGAGCAGGCAGGGGCTGCACAGAAGGAGAGGCCACAAGTACCGCAGCGACACGGCCATCTTCCCGGCGGCGCCAGCAGCTCGGCACGGCACAGCCGGCCGGGCTCGGCTCAGGCTCCGGCCGGAGGGAAGGGGGCTGGTGGGCGGCTTGGGGCGGGAGCCGGGGGTGGGGGCACTGGGAGAGGGAAGGAGGGAAAGGAAAGGTGGGGGAGGAGAGAGGAGAGAACGGACGACTTTAGTGACTAACATCTGGGCGAGCCCGGGCTCCTGGCCCCGCCCCCCGCCCCGCCCCCAGCTGGCCGGCTCCCCCATCCCTCCCTCCCCCGCACCTTAGAGGGAGAAACCTAGAAGAGTCTTAGCACCGGCTAGGCCTCCAGGTTGCCTTTCATTCCTTTTCTCCTCTGTCTGTGCCTTCCACACCAGCTGCCTCTCCAGCATCAACTTGTTGCCCCAGTCAACTCCCCTGAGCATGCCACAGGCCACTCTGTGCATGAGTGTGGATGTGGATGGGCACGTAGCCAAATATGCACATTAGTATTTATGTGGCTGTGTGTGTGCATGCAGGAACACATTTGTATATGTCTTCTCTGGGAGGGGAGTGCAGTCACGAGTGGGTAGGTGTCTGGGAGAATCAATGCATGGGTCTAGATAGCTGTGTGTGCACACAGGAGAACGTGTGTCTTCTCGTGCGTGTCTGTGGGGGATCAATCCTCACATCTGCTACCTCTGTGTGCACACAAGCAGGGGCACGCATGTATATGTAGAGAGAGAACTCTTGTCGGTCTCATTGTTGTGGATTTCAGAGCCAACTAATCTCTGGGTGCTGTTCAGGTCTAAAAAGCTGGTGGGGGGCAGCAGGATCTTGGGAAGTGGGGACAGGGAAGGGAAGAAAGGGGCCCAGGAAGGTGGCATCTCATAGAATAGTTTGAGGAAATGGAAGAAGGGCGAAGGAAGCCTGACCTCAAGAAGTGGCAGGAGAAAAGCAAGTAGGAAAGCACCTCTCCTCTGTCCCTCAGGCCCCTGGGGGGGGGGGCAATAGAAGTGACTGTGGCCTCTCCCTTCCAGATGCTGCTGCAAGCCAGGGTCAGGGCAGGGATCAGCGGGAGCTCTGGGACGGTCACCTCTCAAGTGTCTGGCAGGCCCAGGTCTTTTTCTGAGTCTTCTTGGCTCAACTCCTAGATGTGTCCACCCAAGCCCAAGTGACAGCAGCCATACCCATGTTCCACCTGCATGCAAGAATCCCTGAAGACTGGAGGCAAGGGGGAGACTCCAGGCAAGGGGAGGTTCTCTGCCAATGATAGAAGAGGAAACACACTCCCAGGAAGACAGCTGACTTTGACTCCAAACAGGAACGGGTGTGAGAAAGAGGCAAGGGGAGAAAGTGCAGGAGGGGTAAAAATAGGTTGCTGGTTGACAGAGAGCTTGAGGCTGGAGCTGGGGTCTGGATGCCCTCCCCAAGACCATACTGGACATCTTCATTGTGCCCAGCCAACACCTCAACGAAGGGGGACCAAGCCTCATCCACAACGCTGAAGGGGTGGGTAGGGAGGCCTAGGATGCCATGCTAAGGCATCTAGACTCTGTCAAGAAGCAATCAGGAGCCATAAATTGGTTTTGGGTAAGGTGACCCGAGAAGAGTGGTGAATGCAACAGACTGCCTGGGGACTAGGTAGGGCAAATGGATGGTGGTGAAGAGCAGTCAGCTTGGAGGTCTCAGACTCCCACATCCAGAGCTGGACGGGGGAGGTGGAGAAGCACCAGGATAGGTCAACATGGATGGGCTGAAGGTCAAGAGAATGACTTGGAGGGCTGAAAGTGGTGAACGCATGGCCAATTCCCAACTTGTAAGAACTAAGCTGGGGCCCAGAGGGGAAGAGCAACAGCTCTGCCCCCACCTTCCCTCACCAAGCCAGTACAAGCAGGGTGGCCCCCAGGCATGCTTGGCCTCCACTTCAAGGCCTGTAGGAAACAGTAGGAGACTCAGATCAGAGGACAGGCGATCAAACAACCACCTTGGGAGCTCTGAACAGTCTAGACTTCAGAGGGGGAGGGGAGAGAAACCAGCGAGGGCAAGCTCAAATAAGGGCCTTTCTGCATGAAGGAGGCCTGAGTGCTCCCTTTGCTGGAATGATGATCACTGTCATGGCAGCTCCTCTTTGTCCTCAAAATCTAGGCTCCCAGAATGGGGCTCAGCACATATACCCCAGGTGTATATGCAGGGTCAGTACAATACTTCCAAGCCCCTGGTCCCCATTCTCTGCCCCATCCCAATGCCCCACAGTCTCCTGGTATTTGCCACCCAGCCTGCCACTTTCCCGGGCACTCAGACAGGCAGGAGCCAGAAGGTTGAGGCCCCCTGACAGCTGGGAGGGGGCTCTGCCTCCTCCACTCCCACTGCTGCTGGGTCTCTGATCTCTCCTCATTCCTCAGGCAATTACAGAGCAAGCAGCTCAGGTTGTCAGCTCAGCAGGCCCCCCAACCCCCATCAGCACCTCCAGGGGCAGGGAGGCAAAGAGAGTGTTCCACAAGCTGGTGTACAGATGGAGCCAAGGCCATGTCTGCGAGGGGTGGGGATGGGCTGGGGAAGACTGAAGGGTGACAGACAGGGTGAGAAAGAGGCAGGAGGGAGCAGGAGAGGCTGAGAAATGGGGCTGGGGGAGGGAGGGCAGGGAATGGGAGACAAAGGGTGCTGGGCCACCACTACAGTAACCAAGAGAGAAATCCAGCAACAGAGACTGGCACTGGGGAAAGGGAGGGGGAAAAGGTGTACAAAGAGCGAGAGATGGGAAACGGCCCAAAGAGCAAGAAGAGTGAGTGGTGTGTGTGTGCACACGGGCACAGGCCTAGTGGTGCCTCCTTGGGCGTCCCTGTCCCTTGGGGCGGAGGGGTGTGCCAGGCAAGGGACTGGGAAGGAGGGAGATGGGCCTGAGGAGGCGGGCTTCCTGGGCTTGGAGGTCAGGCTGGACTGACAGGCAGGGCAGAGAGACAAACGGCTGAGAAGCTGTTGAGCCAGGACCACAGATACAAAGCCCACGATAACAGACCAAGCAGCAGGTCCCGCAGGTCCCCGGCCACTTGTGGCACTGGGGCTAGGAGACAGTTGTAAGACACGATGAATGAGCCACTGCTGGCTGGCCCTCCCGGAGGAGGTGGGGACCCCCACAGCCGGGAGGGAGAAGCACTCGGAGGATCCCAGTGGAGTCCTTCCAAGATCTCTGCTAGTGCAGAGTGAGCGGCCGCCTGGCTAGGGGCAGGTGCCCACACGTGCGCAGGCACATCAGTGGGTGTCCGTGTGCATGCTTGCCCTTTGTGCTGGGGGGAATGCACAGCAAAAGCAGGCTGCTCCCGAGTGGGTCCAGCTGGGAACCCATCCCTCGCCCCCCACACCGCACAGACAGGAAGAAAGGGTGCGGCAGGCACGGAGGTAGACTCGTCCACTGGAGCCTGCAGGACTCCAGACGGGCTCCGCCCTTTGCCGCACCCCAGCTAGATTGTCCCTGGGTCCCCTGGGGAGTCCTCTCCTCTGGCCTCCTGTCCTCTGAGGGGAGGACAACTTGGAAGGTCATGGAACGAGGTTGAGACCTGGGGTCGCTGCTTTCCTCCCTGCGCGCGCACACACACACACACACATGAACCTTCAAGGGTGCCCAGCGTGAATTCCCAGGTCCTGTGTAGAGTCCTCGCTGCCTCTCCCATCTGATAGAAATGCACTTGCTCAAGGGACAAGTAGCGAGAGGGCCCTCCAGCTCAAGGTCTGTTGAGAATGGCAGTGTCCTAGGGCCTCACAGGCCCGAGCAGGAGCAGGGCTGGGGGCTCAGGCCCCAGGTGTGTGAGACGGTCCGAGTGTGGGTGCCTGGTGTGCATGCTCATAGACCTGGGGAATGGCTACGTGCGGGCACCCATGCCTGGGCTGTCTCCCCAGCAGGGCTGGTGGGGGTCTTTGAGCCTGTCACAGCATGTACAGGAGGCCGTGGGTGTCACCTGCACCCCGTGCACTGTGTTCCTTTAAGGCTCCTCCTCACCCTCCCCCCCCCCAGACTGTGGCTGGCGGGTTTCCATGGAGATGGAGCCCAACTCCCTCCACTGGCAGCCCGGAGGAAAGCCTGCCGCAGCCTAATGGGTTATTTAGATAATACATAAAGGAGGCTGCTGGGTGGGAGCCCCACAGGTACCTGGGGGCCTGGAAGCCTTAAAGGATTGCCACCTTGTCCTTTGTGGTTCCCCCCCCACATCGCCCCTCCCTAAGGCGCTCCCCAGAGTGAGCCCTCAGCCCCCTCAAGGCTGCAGTCTCCAAGGCAACAGCTCACCTGTAATGGACCATTCTCCTTAAAGGATGAGGAAAGGGTGGGACAGAGGTTAACCCTTCGTGGGAGAGCAGGGAGGAGAGACAGTCTCCACTGGGGAGGGGAGGGGAAGAGCTCACCATCTGTGGCCAGGACAGTTTTTCTCCACCCCCTCACGTGTGTGTCTCAGCCAGGTGCCCCATTTTAGTAAATAAAATCATGGATACCACTTACCACACGCCAGGGACCCTTCTAAGCACTTTTACTTACGTCACTCAATTAATCCTTAAAATCTCCCCGGGGAAGGAAGTGCTATCATGATCCCAATTTTACAGATGAGGAAACTGAGGCTCAGAGAGCCAGAGCAGTATCCAAGGTCACAGAGCCAGCATGAACGGACACTCACCGGGGGGTGAGCTTCTAGATAGGGCGGAGGTTCCCAAAGCCACCAAACACTACGGGGCGGGGGGGGGGGTCAGCTCACCTCTCAGGCGCCCGGCCTCCCAACATGTGTATCTGCTTGCTTTCCCAGGGGGCCAGGGCCCTGGACAAGGATGGCCTCCAAGCCGTCCTGCCCCCTTGGGAAGGGCTTATTTGCTAGGCAGATGGCAGGCAAATGTGGGGGGCAGGGAGGGAAATCTTGGGAGCAGGCCACGTGGAAGTAGGATGTGACCCATATCACGCCTCAGCACAGAGCAGAAACCATCCCATCCTTAGGCCTTGGGCTTTACATGAGGCCCCATCCAAGGACGCCAGCCAAGAGAAGGCAAATTCCTTTCCCTATTAGGCTTGGGGACAGCCGTGCAGAAGGGGAAACTGAGGCCCAGTGGAGCAGGGGCCAGGACTCCAGCCTCCCAGACCTCTAGAATGCCAGTGCTGTAGCCAAGTTTCCCATGCACAGTTGGGGAAACTGATGCCCACGGCCTAAAAGCTGCCCCTCTTTACCCCCTCTAAGCCTTCCCTTCAGCTCTGGAAAGTGAGCTAAGAACAAGACCAGAATACACCCCCATATGCACACCTAAGAAATGAACCTGGCACTAGAAGGGGCTTTGGGGGCCAGGCTAGAGGGCACAATGTACATCGCATTGCTATGGGCTGGCAGGGCCTGCCTCTAGAACCGGAGGGAAGAGCCGGCAGGCAGTGCAGGGAGGGTGCCAGGCAAAGAGGAGAGGCAAGAAGCCCCAGCTGTCTGCTCGGATCTGCCAGTCCTGGGACACCTGGCCCACGGAACGGGGTGGGGGACGGGCAGGAGGTGCCTGAAAATGGCTCAGAGACTGCCAGGCCCCTCCAGCCCCCTCAGGGCTCCCCACTCCCAAAGGGCTAAAGAGCAGAGGGGGCACAGGAAGCCTGGGGTGGACAATGGAGTCTCTGTTGTCCCCAGGGCCTCAGCATTCCTAAGGCATGAACGCAGGAGGCCAGGGGAGGGGTCGGAGGGCACCCCCCCACACACACAACGGGAAGTCCCATATCATGCGTGTCGTGCTGCCACCGCCATCAGCCCCGCCCCTTCCCGGCATCTGAGGGGACCCATTCGGGCACAGAGGGATCTGTGTGCCCACGCTCTCCCACGAACACAGACAGACGCACACATGCAACCAGATGTAGGATCCCCACACACGCAAAGAGGAATCCTGGAAGCTGCACACACACGCGTGTCCAACACCGTCCCCAGGCAAACGTCCAGCCTGGCTGCCCTCTCTGAGTGCTCTAGACCGGAGAGCTGAGGGAGGGGCTCCTGGAAACCCATCTCCCGCCTTCAAGCTCCTCAATCAGCCTGCATCACGATGGACAGGCTCAGAAGGCCCCCTCGGCTGAATGCACAAAGCCCAGGACTCTGTCACCTCCTGCCCCACCCAATCCACGGCTGACAAAGCCATCCCTGTGCAGGACAGTGGCCGGATGCTCCCCTGCGGCTTCATGAGCTAAGGAGAACACGGAGGGCCCAGGCAAGCTCCTGAGGCCCTGGGTGGGGGGCACTGGACAAAGAAAAGCTTCCAAAAAGGCCAGCAGTCCAGACCCTTCCCCTGCAGAGGGACCCCGGCCCCCTCTCTGACCATTGCCTTTAGGAAGCCACAAAGATCCTGTTGATATCTAGGGAGAAAGCAGACTGGCCTTGCTAAAGGCCTGTCCCCCAGTCCTCTGGCTGGTGGCCAGCAGGCGCCTCCTGTCCACCATCCAGGTCAGATGAGGCCCCTACAGGCAGTCTGGGCCCAACCCCAAGGCGTGGAGCCCACTGGAGGAGTGTTGGAGCAGCAGAGCAGTCACCCCGGGGCTGAGGCTCAGAGCTGGAGCCAAGCTCAGGGCGATTGGGAATGGGGCAGGGGAGGAGGGGGGGGGAGTAGACAAAAGGGGAAGCAAAGAGACTGAGCCCAGGGCACCAAGGGGGAAGGGTGGGGCAGGCAGAGGCAGGGGAAGGGAGGAGGGAAGCAGTGCACTCCCCACAGCAAAATTCAGCTGAGTGGGGAGGAGAAAGGTGATGCCTTTGGGGGGGGGGGGCACGGAGAGCTGGGGGTGGGCAGGGGAAGCCGAAGAAGGGAGGCGGTCAGGATGGGCCCGGTCAGAGCAAGCAGCAGGGTGAAAGACTGGAGGGCAGGGCCTGCTGAGGGCCCATCCCAGCGGGGCCCCACCCAGGGACCCAAACACAGCCGACCATCCATTTTGTGCGAGGAGCAGGCAGGGCCAAAACAGCGCCCGCTTGGGACCCTAAAGGGAAAGATCAGACCCCCTGCATCCCCCCATTGTCTGAATCACAGGCTGGGGCGGGGCCCCTGGGACTGCACTCTGCGTGTTATCTCCCCACCTCACACCTGCAGAGAGGAGCCTCTTGGTCAGCATCTCTACTCCATTCTCCCCTAGCGCATGCCTTCCCCAAGCCCAGGACAACCCTACAAACCCACCCCCTTCATCCCGGAACGGTTTGATCTTTTGCCCAAGAAGGGGGTCCTGGAAAAGCTCCCACCACCTTTGCCCTGGCTCTCCTGGGGGCTGGCCTGGCACTGCGGGTCATGACTGGCAGGGCCTGGCCAGGCCACTCTGCAAGGCCACGCAGCCCTCACTGCCCGCAGGAGGGCCCTGAGACGTTCCTTCCGGCTGCAGCCATTTACAGCAGCACCAGAGACTGTCTCGAGAGGGACCCTGGAGATGAACGAGTCTGTGCTCTCATGTGCTAGCCAAGAGGGCTGAGACTCAAAGCAGGGAAGGGACTGGGGGGCCCAAGTCACTGGGCTGGGAAATGGCAGGTATGGCACATGGGGCCGCCTCCTCCATCCTCCCCAGCCAGTTTGCCCAAGTGCGTGCCATGGAAGGCACCCGCCCCGGCAGCCAAAAGAGGCTAATCAGACAGCCGCTGGAGTAGACCTCAGACGAGGCCCTTCATCACTCCTTGCTTCCCTTTTCCCTTCAGAGAGTCGCAAAGGAAAAAAGAAAACCAATTCATTCCCTTGGAGGACAAAGACGGTGTCGGTCAGGTTTGTTACTGGCTTTTCCATCGGTAGCACGGAGCCTGGCCCAGGTGGGCACTTGGCAGTGAGCAGCTGCCCAGCAAATGACTGCCCACACCATGGGCCGCTGGGCTCCGGGGCAGGGAGGAGCTCATCACTGTGCAGAAAGGGGCCCCTGCCGCCTCGGGGCGCTGTGCACCCACTTAGTGCTCTGCAGGGGGGCTGAGGGCTGGGCACTGGGGGAGGAGCCTCTGGGGAGCAGGTGGTAGCAAACCAGGGAGACTGAGGCTGAGGTGCGCTGAGCGGTGATCGGATCACTGGCAATCCTTAATTTCTTTTGTTCTTTTCTGGATATTTCAAGTGTACCACGATAAAGCTGCATTTCCTCTAGGATCGCACACGCACGGACACAAATAAGTATGAAGGGAAAGAGAGAGCCCAGAATACACACTAGGAGCCACAGGACATTCCCGGTCTCAGCCCTGACACCAACTTGCCTTGCGGCCACAGATGGCCAAGAGCCCCTGAAGGCTGGGGAGCCCGTGGGTGCACGTGTGGGTGCTGCCTGGGTGCGAGAGGCTGGGCCAGACGCAGTCCCACCACCTGCGGCAAGGAGCTGGTCAGGAGTAAGAGGCCCCAGCCCGGACCCTGCCCCAGCCCTCCCAACAAGGGACAAGAAAGATGAGGTTCGGCAGCAGTTCATAGGAAGAAAGGCTGACTGGCTTATTCACTGTCAGGGCCACGTGAGTCAGCAGAGATGACACTGGGCTGCCCAGAAGCCCCTACCCTTTGGGTGGAGTTAACTGGAAGCAGGGCACCTCCTTGGGTGGGTGTCAGGCCTCCAACTCCTTGCGGCTGGCAGATGGCCCCCGGGGTTGCCTCCCTAAGGCAGGCAGTGATGAGCGGGACTCCAGATCCCTGTAGGGGGCACCGGGTTGTACTAGGTGCTCCTTTGCAACCCCTGCCAACCAAGAGATCCCAAAAGTCTGCCCTAGGGAGGGGGGAAAGAGGAATTGCAGGCCCCTCCCTTAGCTGAACAGAGACGGAGACCGGCAACGGGCAAAAGACGTTGAGGCGGGTAGTGACAGCGCCCTGAGCATCTCGCTTTCCAGAATCCCTGGCCCTGAGCCACTGGGACCCTCCCTCCCTCACCTCTACCCGACAGACCCACATTCTACACCCCTGTGCACTGCCGCACATCGGTAGGCGCCCAGGCTGACCTCACACAGTGCACCCTTTCTTGGCCACGAGAGCCTGCAGAAACTGAGGCTCCAGACACACCCTGCGCCTCCGCAGGAGGAGACCCCGGTCCTGGTGCAGGCTTGCAGGGGGGCCCCGGGAAGTCCAGGCTGGGGTTTGGAAAGAAGAGGGAGGAGAACAAAGCCCCCCTTCGCCCCCCCCCCAACGCGGCCTTGGGGCAGAGGGCCAGGCAGCGCCCAGCCCTGTCCCCACCCCTCCCCCCATGGCAGGGGCAGCCTAGGCCAACCCCTACAACGCAGGCGGCGGGATTTTCAGCCAAAGGGAGCCCTCGACTGGGGAAGAGGGGCAGCCACGCCCAGGGCCACACCCCAACGCGGCCGATGGGGGGGGGTCACTCGGCCCCCATCGCGCTCCCTTTCTCACACACGCGCACACCCGTAGGGATGTGCCAACTTCAGCCCCCACCTGCCCGCACAGGCCCTGCCTCACTCCCCGCGGAGTGTCCTTCTCCCGATCGGCATTTTGGGCGTCGCCCAGGTACCCCTCACCTGTCGGGCTCCGGTCCCCGGTCTCCTTCCCCCCCGCCCGGCTCCTGTCCGTGGGGCCCGGAGCCCGGTGCCTGGCCTGGGTGGGGCTCCAGCGACGGCCCCCACCCCCGCAACTGCGGGCAGGGCTGTGCGGCGCTCCTAGCTCTCGTCCCCCCGACCCCGGGCAGGGCTGAGCCAGGGGGCCGGGGGCGTCGCAGCCGCAGCCGGGGCGCGAGGGCAGGCCTGCCCGGCTTACCTGAGCTGCGGCTGGCTGCCGCTCGGGCTGCCCGCCCAGCCTCCGCGCACGCCGGCCTCGGACCCGCTGCCGGAGCGCGTCTGCGATGCCGATGCTGCGGCGGCAGCGGCGGGGCGGGGCGGGCGTGCGCGCAGGGGAGGGGGAGGGGAGCGCAGGGGAGGCGGGGGAGGAGGGAGTGAGATCACCTCCCCCGCCGCCCGCCCCGCCCCGCCGCGCCCTCGCCCCTCTTCTCAGCGGACCCCCGCTGCTGAGCCGGGCTGCTGAAGCCCCGCGCCGGCCGGGAGTCGCCTGTGGCCCCCTGCGGGAGCTCAGTGCGACCCCCGCCGCCAGATTTCGCCAGACCTGCGCCGGCAGCCCCGAAGTCCCCGGCCTCTGAGCGCCCCCGCACCGCGGCACCCCCGCCGCAGTGTCGGCTCGGGGTGCAGGAATCGCGGGGCTAGGGTGCCCCCGGGGCGCGGGGCTGGGCGGTGGAGAGAGGAGTCGGGGGGGGCAACAGCCAGGGCGACCAGGGCGACCAGGGCGCTGGCGAGCGAAGGGCACCCACACGCAACGCGGTCCCGGCCGCGCCCTGGTCGTGGGGGTGTTTGGACGCTCCCCCACCCAGGGGACAAGACTCCCAAGTCCCCGGGGTCTCCCCCGAATCCCTCCCATCCTAGGCACCGGGTCCAGTAGGGCGCGGACCTCGATTTCAGCCCACCAAAGACGCTCCAGGGATGCGGGCAGCCCAGAGCCCAGGGGCGAGGAGGTCACGGAGAGGGAGCCCCTGGAGCCGCCACTCTCAATTCTTAGATCTTCCTCCAACTCCCTGCCGGCTTTCTCAGGCCAGCGTTTTATTTCTTTGTCGTGAGGATTGGCCCCATCTCGACCTTTCCCAGAGGCCCCACTCTCTCCGGCAGTCTAGCACTGGAAGCCTGGGAGGGAGCTCCTCCCCAGCGCCCCCCCCAGGCCCCCCGGCCGTGACCTCCGATGGGAGGCAGAGGGCGCAGCAATTCCGGAGTGAACCGAGCCGGCCGCGGGGCAAGGAAGGCCTAGGGCCTAGATGGCAGATTGCGGCCCTGGTGGCCACGGTATTTTTATGAGCATGCCTGTTGCCCAATGAAGCATTCCCGGGCCTTCGACTCAGCCTCTCAAGACCCTCAAAGCCATGCAGGAGGCCCACGTGGGAGGGGCCCGGACATCCGGGCCTGGAGTTCCCACCCCACTGACCAAAGCGCCGGCTTCCAGTTGCCCTGCAAGGTGAGGCTCGGAGTCCTGCCCTCAGTGAGGGTCTGGATGCGATGTTTCTAGGGGTCTTTAGAAGGAGACTCGCTGAGGAGGATAGGCTCCTGAGTGAAGGCGGAGGGCTGCAGAAGCGGAAGAGCCAAGGGAGCTCCGTCCTGCCCCCCAGGGTTGCCAGTGCGACCCCCCCTCCGCCCCCGTTTGGCTCTAGTAGACCCAGAGTGGGCTCAGAGCTCGGAATGGAGGGCGGTCCTGGGCGCTCAAGAAGGGGGGTTTCCAGGGTCCCTGGGCTGCTATCTGCTTCTTGCCTGCTCTCTCTCCAGCCACCTCTGCCTCCCCACTCACCCCAATAAAGTTCCCAGCCTCTTCCTCCAGCCCCACCTCCACAGATCCTTTACTCCTTTCGGGAATATAGGCTTTGATGCTGATCACTGTGATAGCAGTTAACAGGAGTACAGAGGACAGAGCCCAGTCGGTATGCCGCCCCCGAGTGCATGGTGATGGGTTCAGCCTCCTTGAGTACACTAGGATGCATTCCTATTATGACGCTAAATCACGTTTATTGAGCCCTCCCATGGGCCTGCCATTGTTCTGAGCACGGTTCATGTATAAGCACATTTACTAAGCACAGCAGTCCGGGGAGGTCAATCATTATTAGCCCGTATTACAGGTGAGGAGACTAAAGTCCCAAGAGCTCAAGGAATGTGCCCAGGGAGCATAACTAGAAAGGGTCTCTTTTTCTTTGCTAGATCATTGCATCCACACACGACCCTCTGATGAAGGTTCTGTTATCCTCTCTCTCCAAGTGAGGAGCCTGAGGTCCAGGGAGGCCGTCCTGCAACCAGGAGGGGCCGTGCTGAGCATCCCACATGCAGCTCTGCTCACCTACTCCTCAGCCCATCACTATGGAATGGGCACCACTGTTGCCTCCATTTCACAGATGAGAAAACTGAGGTTCAGGCAGGTCAAGTGACTTACCCAAGGTCCCCCAGAAGGCAAATGGCAGAGCTGGGATTTACACTGGCTTCTATTTGACTAAAAAGCCCATTCTCCCACTTCCGTGTGCCAAGATGGAGGGGCCAACATCAGGGAGATCAGGAATAAGAGAGGACAGACCAGAGTTCCTCACAGCCGTCTTGGGTGCAGTAAACTGGCCCTGGGCAGCCACCCAAGAGTCTGGCCAGACCCCCTCCCCCACCCCCACACAGGACAAAGGCCATGTGATGAGGGAATGGGGTCACTGAAGGCAGTAGAACCAGCCGGTCAACAGGGTGGACTGATGAGTCTGACATAACTTTCTCTAGTTTTCTCCTTTCAGTTTTCCTGTGTCTTCCTGTCTCAGGTGTATCTCTTAAAACA
The DNA here is from genome assembly GCF_009762305.2 of Zalophus californianus. NCBI lineage: Eukaryota > Metazoa > Chordata > Mammalia > Carnivora > Otariidae > Zalophus > Zalophus californianus. Next base: position 1,755,267 of record NC_045612.1, on the reverse strand, counting down.
GCACAGAGCTGGGTTTTGGTTTAGTTTCATCCAGCCTAACAATCCTTGCCTTTTTTCAAATCAGCTTTATTGAAGTATAATTTACATACAGTTAAATTTGCCCTTTTGAGGTGTACAGCTCAATGATTTTTGATAAATGTCTTGTAACCATCCCCAAAAGCAAGATATAGAACATTTCCATCACCTCCCCCAATTCCCTCATACCCTTTTGAAGTCAAGCACTCCCTCAAGCCCTGGTCCCTGGCCCCCACTGGTCTGCAGTCCCTGCTAGGATTTACTACAAACAGAACGGGCAGTGTATATTCTTTCGTCTGGCTTCTGTTGTTGCTCAGGATAGTTTTTGAGATTCATCCATATTGCTGTGCATGTCCGCAGTTCGTTCCTTTTTATTTCTGAGTAGTACGCCAGTGTTTGCCGAGATCCCAGTTTGTTTAGCCACACCCCCGCTGGGTCCTTTCCAGCTTTGGGCCCTGATGAATAGAGTGCTCTAAGCATTAACATACAGGTTTTTGTGTCAGCGTGCTCTCATTTCTGTACCGACCAAGGAGTGAGATTGCCTTTTTCTACCGTTGACTTTTACCTGTAGGGTTGAGTTGATTATGTTGGTGGTGGTTGCTACGTGTTTGGATTTGTTCTTGCCGGCTTATTAAGTGCTTTCTATCTGCCTTGCTTTCCAAATTTCTCTTTCTACCCCCCCCCCCCCCCCCCCCCCCCCCCCCCCCCCCCCGCCCCGCACCTTCTATCAGCAAAAGTTCAGGGCAAGATGCAGAAAGGGATTTTGTAAGCATAAGAAAGGGAGTCACAAACACAGCCCCTGGAGGGGCCCCGAAGGGTGTGTTCTGGGCAGGGTCCGCAGCTCCAAACCAGTTTCCCTAAGGCGCTGCTACCTCTGTCACCATCAGCAAGGCGGGGAAATAGGCGGCCACCAGGGCAAATGTTGGGTTCAAGAAGATAACCCCACAGCCCTGAGTCAGGGATCAGCCAGCTAGGACCAGGAAATCACTGCTGCCAAGTGGAACGCTGATGCCGAAGCCCCATGCTTCCTTGGCCTTGATACCGAGCGGAAGAACAGCTGTGAGTAGCAGAAAGGTGCTCTGCTTTTCCTTCAGCCTCTTCCAGATTTCAGGTGCGTGCACCTAACGGCCAAAATCCAACTTGCCTCCCAGAGCCTGGCTGGCTATGCGCAGTCTGGGAAATGCCACGCTTGGGCAGGAAGTTCAAAAGCACATTAAAAGGAGGCCCCAGGGACGCCTGGGTGCCTCAGTGGGTTGAGCGTCTGCCTTGGGCTCAGGTCATGATCCCGGGGTCCTGGGATCAAGTCCCACATCGGGCTCCTTGCTCAGTGGGGAGGCTGCTTCTCCCTTTCTCTCTGCCTGCCCCTTCCCCCTGCTTGTGCTCGCTGTCTGACAAATGGATAAATAAAATCTTAAAAAAAAAGGGGGGGGGGGAGGTCCCAGCCATTCCCTCTGCTCTTGGTCATCATTTAGATAGATTGAATTTGTGTTCTTGTTTCATTTTCCTTTCTGTTTAGAAGCGCTGTATGAATTTTTTTAGTAGTTACTCTAGCTATTTTAATGTGCATTCTTTTTTTTTTTTTAAGATTTGTATTTATTTATTTGACAGAGAGAGACACAGCGAGAGAGGGAACACAAGCAGGGGGAGGGGCAGAAGGAGAAGCAGGCTTCCTGCCGAGCAGGGAACCGGATGCGGGGCTCGATGCCAGGATCCCAGGATCATGACCTGAGCCGAAGACAGACACTTAAGGACTGAACCACCCAGGCGCCCTTTAATGTGCATTTTTAATAAAGCTTACAGTTAATCAATATCTCTGCTCTGGTGGTTTTAACCTATGGCCACAAATTCTTTGATGTTCCTTGCTTCTAGAGGTGGTGCCTCCTTTCCTCCTCTTGAGTCTGGGCTGGACTTGATGACTCATTTTTTTTTTTTAAGATTTATTTATTTGTTTGAGAGCGAGAGAGAGTGGGGGGAGGGGCAGAGGGAGAGAGAAGATCTCAAGCAGACTCCCCGCTGAGCGCAGAGCCCTACACAGGGCTCCGTCCCATGACCCTGAGATCATGACCTGAGCTGAAATCAAGAATCGGATGCTTGACCGACTGCGCCACCCAGGCGCCCCTTGAGGACTCATTTCTAATGAGCAGAAAGAAACAAAAGTGGTGGAGGGGAACTTTGGGGAGTCATGAAAGGCCCTGCTGCTTCCTCCTTGTTCTCTTTCCTGGATTGCTCTGTCTGGGACCAGTCAGTGGCCGTGTTGCGAGGGCACTCAGCAGCCCTCTGGCGAGGCTCCGTTGAGGCTCTTCTCACTGGGCCTGGCCACCCTCTGCCTCACTCACCAATGGCTCACCACCTTCCCCTCGCCCACACAGCATTCTAGCCTCTCAATTTCCTGACCTTCTTGTCTCCAAAGACCTTGACCTCACCTCAGCCTCCCCCCTCACAGTTATGCCTTATAGACCTCGTCATCATCCACAGAATTGCTCTGACATGTTAAGTTCCAAATGCCAATTCTGTGGGCCTGACTTCCAATCTGTTCTTTCCTGTTCTCCAGCTTCCTCCGTTCTGCCAGCCCTGCATTTGGGCTTCACAAGAGCTTTCCAGTCCCTCGACCCCTGTACCCGATCTATCAGATCTCACCGGGCCTCTTTCTTTTCCATGTCCCACCCATGCTTTTTACAGGCTCCAGTTTCTCCATTAACAGGGGGAATGAGGAATATCATTTGCATTAGTCAGGGCTCTCCAGTCAGACAGAACCAACAAGATGCATGTGTGTGAAGAGATTTATTATGAGGAATTGGCTCGTGTGACTACGGAGCCTGTGAAGTCCCAGGATCTAGTCAGCAAGCTGGGGAAAGTTCCAGTCCAAGGGCCGGCAAAGGCCAATGTCCCAGCTGGAGCAGTCAGGCCAGAGAGTCCCCTCTTACTCAGCCTCTTTCTTCTCTTTGGGTCCTCAGTGGATTGGATGAGGCCCACACGCATCAGGGAGGACAGTCTGCTTTACTCACTCTATGTATCCAAATGTTAATGTCATCCAGAAACATCTTCGCAGACACACCTGAGTGATATCTCACCAAATGTCTGGGCATCCCGTGGCCCAGTCCAGTTGACACAAAACGAACCGTCACAATGGTAGTCTCAGACGTGTGGACAGGAGCTCAGGCAGAGTCATACACCTGAGCTCTGGGGAGTGGGGACCAGGGTTTTAAGCAGCTCCTAGGGACCGGGTTATCCTATCCGCAGAGCCGACCTCTCACCCCTTAGCTGCTGCCCCGGGGTCTCAGCCCCTGCTGCTCCTTCCAGCAACCAACTCCGCTCCTCCCTCCTCTGCGTCTGTCTTTGCTTCATGTGGTTGCTTCTGCCTAATCCTAAGTTCTGCTTCCCCTTGGTTTCTACTGCTTCATGACAATGACATATTCCCTTTCCTCCCTGTGTCCTTTGGCTTCTAATCTCACTGTGGTTTAAGTAAGAAAGAAGCTTCTTGGCCCAAATACTCGCTGTCCTTACGTGGGAGGAGCCCTTGTGCAGGTAAACTGATTGATGGGCAAGTGACCAGTGCAAAGACTGGCTGTTCTTGGCCAGGTGCCTGCTCCTGGTCCAAGCAGCTGAGGCCAAGGTTGGGGCAGGCTCTGTGGTATACAGCGTGGCCATCTGCTATGGACTGAGTGTTGTGTCCTATGTTGAAGCCCTAACCCCTCGTGTAACTATATTTGGAGATGGGGCCTCTAAGAAAGTAATTAAGGTTAAATGAGGTCATAAGGGTGCGGCCTTGATCCAACAGCATTAGTGTCCTTATAAGAAGAGACAGCAGAGACTTCTCTGTCTCTGTCTCTCTCATTGTTGTATGACGACGCAGCAAGGAGACAACCATCTACGAGCCAAGGAAAGGGCTTTTGCCAGGACACCGACCTTATCAGAACTCGACCTGGGACCACCTGCCTCCAGGACTGTGATAAAGTAAATGTCTGTTGTTCACGCCACACAGTCTATGGTATTTTGTTGTGGCAGCTGGAGCCGACCACGACACCACCTATGTGTCAATCACCGGTTAGCGGTGCTTCCACGGCAGGGAGCCGTGGCTTGCTGGACATCTGGCTTGGCCCGTCCAGTCTAACCATGCTCAAGTCACCTCTTCTCTTGTGTTTCCTACACCCCCCTCCCCAGGCTTCGAACAGAACTGCCCATTTGGTGTGTGCAGCCCTCCCCTCCCCCACGCAGGCTGCAGAGAGTGCCGTTGGAGAGGGAGGCGCGCGGTGTCTGGCTGGGCGACGCCGGCCCGGAAAGACTGCAGTGCTTCGGCGCGCCTCAGCCGGCCTCCCTCTTCCACCCAGGCGCTCCCCCAGACTCGCTCCAAGTACCGTTGACTCAGAGAGGAAAGGGACAAGGGAAGCAGAGGCATTACTTTCTCTCCCTCCTGAAACGCCACTCAAATGACAGTGAATGACTGTGTTTTTTTTTAAAGATTTTATTCAATTATTTGAGAGAGAGCGCGCGAGCGAGAGAGCAGCAGACGGAGAGGGAGAAGCAGACTTCCCCGCGGAGCAGGGAGCAGGATGGGGGGCTCGATCCCAGGACCCTGGGGTCATGACCTGAGCCGAAGGCAGCCGCTTAACGACGGAGCCACCCAGGGGCCCCTGAATGACTCTTTAAAAGCAAACATTCCCAAGGACAAAAGCAAAGGAAGATGAGGTACCAGCCGCAGGCCGAGGGTGCTGAAGTCCCATGGCAGAGCTCATGCGGGCCTGAGGCGTCAGCAGGGGAGTCGAGGGGAGCAAATCTGTGTAAGAGGCAGCTGGACCCCTCCAGGCTGTCCCCCATCCCGGCAGAAGAAGTCCCTTCTTGGGAGATGATGAAACAAAGAGTGCCTTGGGGCGCCTGGGTGGCTCAGTTGGTTAAGCGACTGCCTTCGGCTCAGGTCATGATCCTGGAGTCCCGGGATCGAGTCCCGCATCGGGCTCCTTGCTCAGCGGGGAGTCTGCTTCTCCCTCTGACCCTCTTCCCTCTCGTGCTCTCTATCTCTCATTCTCTCTCTCTCAAATAAATAAAATCTTTAAAAAACAAAAACAAAAACAAAGAGTGCCTTGGCTGGGCAACACCGCGGACAGCTGGGGACGGGAGGACGAGGAAGATGAATACTTAACCTGCGCGCCACGCAGCCCTCTGGCCCTCCTGCCCTAGTCCGTTCGGGGGCCGACAGCCAGCCCCACTTTCACCGACTGGATGCTGGAGAGGAGTCACCAGCAAACGGCCGTCCGCCGGCTCTCCCCGCCAGTGGAAGGAGAGGAGAAGGGCGGTGGCCGACCGGCTGGCTGAGGGAGGGCCACAGCGCTCCGGCACGTATGCCATCAAGCTGTCTGACCGGGCCATGGACTTGGCTCGGCTCAGCGAGAACAAATCACGGTGCCCGATCTGCCAGGCCCGGATGCCCAGCAGCCCCTCAGTGCAAGAGCCTGACTGCTCGCTCCGCTCGCCTCTGCCGGAGGAGGAGGAGAGTTCAGAGGTCACCAACAGCGAGAGTCGTAAGTGTACGAGCTGTTCCACCCACAGCCCCCAGACCACCTGCAGAGGCTTGCGGATTCCGAATTCCATCCCCACCGCAGGCTAAGACCCAGGGTACCCCCAGTGATGAGCCCCCCCGAGCCCGAGCCCGAGCCCTCACCATGCCCACTCATCTACTGCAACGTGCAGCGCCGCGTGCGCACGCCCCGCGGGTGGAAGGCGGCGTCTCATGGGAACCAGCTTCGGTACTCAGGAAGCACGAAGATCCTGAGGGAGATGTGCGGGTGACAGTGATGTTTCCTGCCCCCCAACTCCCGCCCCCCAATAAGCATTCCCCTACTTCACATCCTCAGAAAAACACAATAAAGAGAGTAACGTTGGGATTCTCCACTAAAAGGGCTCAGGTACATCACCCTACAATGAAGGCCATAGTTGACCAGCCCACCGCTCCCAACACACATTCTTAAATATGAGACAACAGGCAAGGACCACTAGACATCCGAGAAAGCCTTTAGCGTGAAAGCATAAAAGACGGAGATCAAAATGAAGAGGAAAACAATTTGCGGGAAACGGGACCATGAGGGAAGTATTTTCTTAAAATTCCTTAAGGAGTTTTCTTAAAAACTCCTTCATTTCCTCAGGGAGATAATAGAATGTGAATATTCATGAAAGAAGAACAGGGTGCTCTAAAAAGGGAGATTCAAAGAACAAACAAGAACTTTCTGTGATAGGATAAATTAGAAAGTCAGTAACATGGATCTTTTGCTGCTGCCTAAGATACAGAAAGTTGCAAGACAACATCACTTCCATTCCTAGCTATTAGAAGCAGGATAACCTACAAAAGCACAGATTTTTTTTTTTTCTTTTGAGCCTATCAGGGACCTGAAGTTGTTACAAAAAGTGGGCCAAAATCTAAAACTGCAGGCCCTTCCTAGGAAAAAGACCTTGGCTCTTCTATCCTTGGTGGCGGCAGCAACAAGAGGAGGCTGCCATAGACTCGTGTAAGAAAACAGGAACTATGAACACATTTTTAAAGGTCACATATGGGATGGCATGACATTTTGAATCCCTAGGAGCCTCAGACACAAAGAGTTTGCATTCACTCACCAACTCTTCTCCATGGCCTTCGCCAAGAAAGTTTGGAGGTGGTGTAGGTGGGCTGAAGTATTAATGTGCTAGGGGTGCTGAAGTCTGGATGTAGGAGAGGAGAACCGAGAGAAACTCCACTCCAGACCTTCCGGTGGCAGTTGGTGGCGGGGGAAGGGCAGAAGAGCTGAGAGAAATACTGGGTCTGCTGAAACCTTCCAGGCTCCCTAAGTCCTACACTGAGGACAAAGCAAAAGCCTGCTATGGCGGGAGTCAAGGCAGAAGACCTGAAAGACATGCTCCTGAGGCACATTTTCATGGATCCACTAAAGTCTAAGGGTGATGTAGAACTGAAAAAAATCCCCGGACACAATAGATCACAAGTCCACATTTTTTTTAAAAAGATTGATTCATTTAATTTAGAGAGAGAGAAAGCACATGGTGGGGGAGGAGCAGAGGGAGCGGGAGAGAGAAACTCTTTTTTTAAAGATTTTTATTTATTTATTTATTTGAGCACGCATGAGAGGGGGGAGAGTCAGAGGGAGAAGCAGACTCCCTGCCGAGCAGGGAGCCTAATGCGGGACTCGATCCAGGGACTCCTGGATCATGACCTGAGCCAAAGGTAGTCGCTTAACCAACTGAGCCACCCAGGCGCCCAAGAGAGAGAAACTCTTAAGCAGACTCTACACTGAGCAGGGAGCCTGACGCGAGGCTCGATCTCATGATCTTGAGATCATGATCAGAGCCAAAATGAAGAGTCAGACACTTAACCGACCGTTAAGAACCACCCAGGCACCCCAAGTCCACAATTTTTTTTCCAAGTCTGCAATTCTTTAAAAGAAGAATTTGGGAAGGGCTCAATTGGGCCGTCCAGCCGGAGGGTCTCTCATGTGGTTGCTGTCAAACAGAAGCTGAAGCTGGAACCGTGTGGAGCTGGAGCAACTTAGAGGTGCCTGAGCATCTCTCTCTCTTCGTGTCTCAGAGCCCTTCCATGTGGTCTCTCCATGACGGCTAGTTTGGGCTTCATAGCGTGGCAGCGTCGGGGAAGTTGGACTGGTTAGGTGGTGGCTAGAGGCTGGAAGGTACCCTGCTAACAAGGCAGAAGCTGCGTTGCATTTTCTGACCTAGCCTCCGAAATCAAGCAACATCACTCATACCATAATATGTTGATTACAAAGAAGTCACAAGCCTGCCAATTATAAGAGAGGGGGTTAACTTCTACCTGGGTTTTTTTTTTTTTAAGATTTTAAGTAATCCCTACACCCAATGTGGGGCTCGAACCCATAACGCCAAGATCAAGAGTCACATGTTCCACTGACTAAACCAGCCAGGTGCCCCAAATTCCACCTTTTGATGGCAAAATGGCAAGGTTCCAGAACAGCAGAATGGGAGATACTGTTGGGGCTACCTTTGAGAAACACAGTCTGCCCACACACCAGTTAAAAGGCAGAGACTGTCAAGCTAGATAAAATAGCTATATGTTATTTACAAGAAGCATACTTTTAGCATAAAGACACAAGTTGAAAATAAAAGGATGGAAAAAGATACATCACACAAACTCAGCATAAGAAAGCAGCTATGACATATTACTATCAGAACAGAATTCAAGACAAAGAATATTACCAGAGATAAAGAGGGACATTTCATAATGGAAAAAGGACAATCAAAAAGACATAATCAGGGGCGCCTGGGTGGCTCAGTCGTTGGGTGTCTGCCTTTGGCTCAGGTCATGATCCCAGGGTCCTGGGATCGAGCCCCGCATCGGGCTCCCTGCTCGGCGGGAAGCCTGCTTCTCCCTCTCCCACTCCCCCTGCTGGTGTTCCCTCTCTCGCTGTGTCTCTCTCTATCAAATAAATAAATAGAATCTTAAAAAAAAAAGACATAATCATTTTAAATATGTAAGCACCTAACAAGAACAAAGCTCCCAAAATATATGAAGGAAAAATTTGACAGCACCCAAGGGTTCTAGAAATACACAAATCTCCAAACATAGTTAGAGACTCTAACATCCCATTCTCTATAATTGATAAAACAGAGGGGAAAAAATTAGTAAGAATATAGATTTGAACAACACTATCAACCAAAGTGACCTAATTGATATTTATACATCAAGAAAATAACAAGAGGGCGCCTGGGTGGCTCAGTCGGTTGAGCGACTGCCTTCAGCTCAGGTCATGATCCCAGAGTCCCGGGATCGAGTCCCACATCGGGCTCCCTGCTCGGTGGGGAGTCTGCTTCTCCCTCTGACCCTCTTCCCTCTCATGCTCTCTATCTCTCATTCTCTCTCTCTCTGAAATAAATAAATAAAATTTTAAAAAAAAGAAAATACACATTCTTCTCAAGTGTAGATGTAACTTTCACCAACACAGACTACATTCTGGGCAGTAGAACAAGATTCAATAAATTACAAAGGATAAAAATCTTTTTTTTTTTTTAAAGATTTTATTTATTTATTTGAGAGAGAGAATGAGATAGAGAGAGAGAGCATGAGACGGGGGAGGGTCAGAGGGAGAAGCAGACTCCCTGCCGAGCAGGGAGCCCGATGCGGGACTCGATCCCGGGACTCCAGGATCATGACCTGAGCCGAAGGCAGTCGCTCAACCAACTGAGCCACCCAGGCGCCCCACAAAGGATAAAAATCTTATGAAGTAGGATTTCTGACCACATTGATGTTGAATCAGAAATCAATAATAAAACAGTATCTAGGAAATTCTCAAATATTTGTAAATGAAAAAAATATGCTTTTAAGTAAGCTATGAATCAAAGAAGAAATCACAAGCTATATCTCATCTATTAGAAAGAAAATCTTATTTAATTGAATAAAACAAAAAACATAAAATATCAAAATTTGGGAATTCAAAATTAAACAAGTGATTAAAGGAAGTTGTTTAATATTAACTGTTTCTATTAGAAAAGGAAAAGTGTCCCAAATAATTATTTGAGCTTCCACTTTAAGAAACTAGAAAAGGAAGAGCAAATTAAATTTTTTTTCAAATTTTAAATTCAAAATAAGTAGATGGAAGAAAACAATAAAGATAAGCAGAAGTCAATGAAATAGAAAATAGAAAAACAATATAGTAAGTATATGAAACCAAAAGCTGTCTTTGAAAAGATAAATGAAATTGATAAACCTCTAGCCAGTCTGATCAGAAAAAAATAGAGAGAAGATACAAATTACCAATATCAAAAATGAAAGAGAGGGGCACCTGGGTGGCTCAGCCGGTTAAGCGTCTGCTTTCAGCTCAGGTCATGATCTCAGGGTCCTGGGATGGAGCCCCACATCATTGGGCTCCCTGCTCAGTGGGGAGCCTGCTTCTCCCTCTGCCTGCCACTCCCCGTGCTTGTGCGGGTGTGCTCTCTGTCTCTCTCTGATAAATAAATAAATAAATAAATAAATAAATAAATAAATAAATAAATATTTTTAAAAAGAACAGTGAAAGAGAGAAATGAAAGAGAAGCTGTCACTACAGATATTACAAATATTAAAAGGATAATAAAGGAATGCCATGAAAACTTATGCAATAATTACAGTACAAGTTAGATGAAATGGATAGATTCTGTGAAAGATACAAGCTATCAAATTCATTCAGGAATAAATAGATAACCTGAATAATCCTATATCTATTAAGGGAGTTGAATTTGTAGCTAAAAACATTTTCACAAAGAAAACTCCAGGCCTGTGTCTTCACTAAAGAATTCTACCAAATGTTATGGAAGAAAGAACACCAATTCTACACAAACTCTTCCAGAAAATAGAGGGAACAGTTCCCAACTCATTTTACAAAATAAGCCTTACCCTTATACCAAAACTGAAGACATTACACAAAGAGGAAACTACGGACTGGTATCCCTCATGAATACACATGATGTAAAAATACTAACCAAAATTTTAGCAAATCAAATCCAGCCATATGTAAAAAGATAATACATCATGACCAAGTAGGAATGCTAGTTTGCTTTGACATTTGAAAATCAGTCAAGGTAATTAACCATATTAACAGAGCAACAATGAAAAAGAAAAACCACATGATCATCTTGATAGATGCGGGGGGGGGGGGAACATTTGACATAATTCAACACCGACTTGTGATAAAAGTTCTCAGTAAAGTAGGAATAGAGGGAAACTTCCTCAGCCTGATAAAGGGAATGTATGAAAGACCCACAGTTAACATCTTATTTAATGGTGACAGACTAACTGCTTTTCCCTTTTGATCAGGAACAAAGCAAGGATATTTTTCATCACTTTTACTCATTGTTGCCCTGGAGGTCCTAGCTAGTGTGATAAGACAAGAAAAAGAAATAAAAGGGGTGCCTGGGTGGCTCAGTCGTTAAGCGTCTGCCTTCGTCTCAGGTCATGATCCTAGGAGTCATGATCCCGGGGTCCTGGGATCAAGCCTCGCATCAGGCTCCCTGCTCCACGGGAGGCCTGCTTCTCCCTCTCCCACTCCCTCTGCTTGTGTTCCCTCTCTCGCTGTGTCTCTCTTAAAAAAAAAAAAATAGTGCTTGGGCGCCTGGGTGGCTCAGATGGTTAAGCGTCTGCCTTCGGCTCAGGTCATGATCCCAGAGTCCTGGGATCGAGCCCCACATCGGGCTCCTGGCTCAGCGTGGAGCCCGCCTCTGCCTCTCCCCCTGCTCATGCTCTCTCTCTCTCTCTCTCTCTGTATCTCTGTGTCTGAAATGAATAAATAAAATCTTAAAAAAAAAATAGTGCTTAAAAAAACCACATAGATTAGAAAGAAATGTGTTTTAATTCGAGATGACATTATTATCTATGTAAAAAAAATCCTAAGAAATCTACAAAAACCAATAGAACTATTGAGTAGGTTCAGCAAGGTCACAGGATAAACAGTCAATATGCAAATATCAATAGTATTTCTATATACTAGCAACTGACAATCAAATTATGACATTTAAAAGTACCATTGGTTGGGGCACCTAAATGGCTCAGTCAGTTGAGCGGCTGACTCTTGATTTCAGCTCATGTCACGATCTCAGGGTGACGAGACTGAGCTCAGCATTGAGCTCCATGCTCAGCACAGAGTCTGCTTGTCCCTCTACCTGCCCCTCCCCCCACTCATGCACTCCCTCTCTCTCTCTTTCAAATAAATAAGTAAAATCTTTAAAAAAATAAAAATAAAAAAGCATGTGGTTTCACCATTTTTTCAGTTCCTCATTTCCTTACCAGTGTTCCTCTGTCTTGCAAAACTTACATAAATGTGTGTGCTTAAAAAAAAAAAAAAAGAAAGAAAGGGGCGCCTGGGTGGCTCAGTCGTTGGGCGTCTGCCTTTGGCTCAGATCATGATCTCAGGATCCTGGGATCGAGCCCCGCATCGGGCTCCCTGCTCCACGGGAAGCCTGCTTCTCCTCCCTCTTCCCCTGCTTGTGTTCCCTCTCTCGCTGTGTCTCTCTCTGTCAAATAAATAAATAAAATCTTTAAAAAAAATAAAAATGAAAGAAAGAAAGAAAAGTACCATTGGCAATAGCATCCAAGATATGAAATACTTACGGATAACTTAATAACATATGCAAAACCTGTATGCCAAAAACTATAAAATACTGCTGAGAGAAATTAAGGAAACTTAAATAAATGGAGAGAAATACCATATTCTTGGGTTGAAAGACTCGTTATTGTTAAGATCTATCTATAGATAGATTCAGATCTGTATCTATAGATTCAAATATAATAGCAATTAAAGTCCTGGCAGGAGGGGCGCCTGGGTGGCTCAGTTGGTTAAGCATCCAACTCTTGGTTTTGGCTCAGGTCATGATTTCAGGGTTGTGAGATCGAACCCCACATTGAACTCCATGCTCAGTGCAGAGTCTGCTCAAGACTCTCTCCTTCCCCCTCCCTCTCTGACCTTCCCTTGCACTCCAGCTCTCTCTCTCTAAAATAAATAAATAAAATCTTTTAAAATCCTGGCAGGATTTTTTTCCTTTGGTAGAAACTGACAAGCTGATTTTAAGCTTTATGTGAAAATGCAAATTACCTAGACTAACCAAAATGATTTTGAGAAAGAACAAAGTTGAAGAAGTTATACTATCTCATTTCAGACTTACTATAAATCTACAGTAACTGAGACAGTGTAACATTGGTATAAGGATGGGTATATAGGTCAATGGAACTGAAGTGAGAGTCCAGAAACAGACCCACACATGTGACCCATTTGTGGCAAAGTTGCCAAAGTAATTCAGTGAGGAAAGGACAGTCTTTTGAATACATGGTGTGGGAACAGTTGGATATCCACATGCAAAAGAATGAACCTAAACCTTTAACCCATAACATGGAAATATAAACCTTCTAGAATAAATCGTAGGAGAATATCTTTGCAACACTGGATTAGGCAATGACTTTTTACATAGGACACACAAAGTACAAACTGTAAAAGAAAAAAATGGCTAAAATTAGACCTCTTCAAAATTTCTCAAGTTCGCTTTTTATTTTTTCATTTTTTTAAGTAGGCTCCATGCCCAATGTGGGGCTTGAACTTAAAGCCCTGAGATAAAGAGTCATATGCTCTACCCACTGAGCCAGCCGGGTGCCCCTGAAGTTTGCTTTTCAAAGATTTTTATTTTTTATTGTTTTTTATTTTTTTTTAAGATTTTATTTATTTATTTATTTGTTTGTTTATTTATTTATTATTTGACACAGAGAGAGAGAGCACAAGCAGGGGGAGTGGTGGCCAGAGGGAGAAGCAGGTTCCTCGCTGAGCAGGGAGCTTGACAAGGAACTTGATCCCAGGACCCTGGGAATCATGACCTGAGCCCAAGGCAGACGCTTAACCGACTGAGCCACCCACGGGCGCCAAGATTTTATTTTTTTAATGTTTCTCATGTAATCTGTACCCCCAATGGGGGCTCAAACTTACAACCCCAAGATCAAGAATCACACGCTCTACTGACTGAGCTGGCCGCGTGCCCTGAAAGTTTCCTTTTTAAAAGGGACTGTTAGGGGCGCCTGGGTGGCTTAATTGGTAGAACATGTGACTCTTGATCTCAAGCTCGTGAGTTCGAGCCCCACGTTGGGGGTAGAAATAACTTAAAAGAGACTGTTAGTGCAATGAAAACGCAAGCCACATACTGGGGAAAATATTTACAAAACATATCTTTTAAAGAAGTATCCAAAATATATTAAAAATGAAAAAAACTCTACAACTCAATAATGGGGAAAACTTTTAAAAAATTGACAAAAGATTTGACTAGATATTTCACCAAAGAATGTATACAAATGGCAAATAAATATATGAGAAGATTCTCGGGGCGCCTGGGTGGCTCAGTCGTTAAGCGTCTGCCTTCGGCTCAGGTCATGATCCCGGGGTCCAGGGATCGAGCCTCGCATCGGGCTCCCTGCTCGTCGGGAAGCCTGCTTCTCCCTCTCCCACTCCCCCTGCTTGTGTTCCCGCTCTCACTGTCTCTCTCTCTGTCAAATAAATAAATAAAATCTTTAAAATATATATATATATATGAGAAGATTCTCACCATCATCAGTCACAAGGAAAATGCAAAATAAGATCCCAATAAAATACTGTTCAAATTAAAGAGGCTGGCACCGATGCAAAGCAGCAGGCCCACAGGTTCTCATCGACTGACCCAGTAGCCTCGGCGCTAAGGATGTACTCTAGAGAAGTTAAGTCGTGCGCACCCAAAGGCCTGTACTCAAGATTCAGAGTAGCCTTATTCATAACAGCTTCAAACTAGAAACAGCCCACGTGTTCTTCAACTAGTAATGGAATCAATTATCCGTGGTCCGTCCGTACAACAGAACCCTACTTAGCACAAAAGAGGAACAAACTCCTAACACACACAACAGACGTGAACTCAAAGGCATTCTGCTGAGTAAAAGAAGCCAGACACAAAATACTACATACTCTATGATTCTATTTTTATAAAATTCTAAAAAAGACAAATCTATATATATATATTTTTAAAGATTTATTTATTTATTTTGAGAGAGTGAGAATGAGAGAGAGAGAGAGAGCACGAGAGGGAAGAGGGTCAGAGGGAGAAGCAGACTCCCCGCTGAGCAGGGACCCCCCCCCCCGATGTGGGACTCGATCCCGGGACTCCAGGATCATGACCTGAGCCGAAGGCAGTCGCTCAACCAACTGAGCCACCCAGGCGCCCGAAAAATTTGTGAATTTTACTGGATATGAATCATACCTCAAAAAGTCTGATTTTGAAAAGTCTGCCAAGCCAAGGAGAGAAATCATTGCCTAGGTCATGGCAGTCAGAATACTGGAAACATTGAACGATGATGAAGTGGCCCAAGCCGCCACCATCAATGGAAGGCTGGCAGGAGGAAGGGGGGCTGCGTGGCAGGGGCACTTGCAACCACATGCCTGGCGACCTCTGACCAGAAAGGAGATGCCCTCGGCCAGGCTGCCTTCCCGTCAGATGAGGACCTCGTGGTCATCTGGGGGCACAGCCTTCACCGCTCACTTGCCCTCTACGCCCCCAGGTTCTCAGCCCAGAAGAGGGGTGCTCCCAGTGCCCGCTGGGAACCCTGCCCCTCCCAGCCTTCGGGGCTCCTAACCCAAGCACCACTCTCCTTCCTCCTGAAACCAGCAAGCAGGCATTGTCTAACTTTCAAAATTACTATTCACTTGAATTTGGACCTCAGGTGAGTGGACACCCTGTCTTGCTAGCACCATGGACCCATGCATGTCCCATGTGTTTTTATTAAATGTGTTTTTGCCCCAGTGGACCCTACCCTCCTCCCCAGTGCTTCTTGCAGACCATTGGAGCCTCTCCTAGGTGTTCGGTTGCCGTCAGTCTCCCCCGCATCCGCTCCTCGCTCGTCAGTCCGGCTGCTGCGCGGGGTTGGCCATCTGCAAGGAGGACATGCCCATCTCGCCTGCCGGCCTCCTGGCCAGATGCTCTCCTGGCTCCATCACTCCTTCTCCGTGGGTCTGGCGGCCTCCTCTTCCTCTCTCATACCCGAAATGTCCTTCAGGGTTTTATTCAGGGCCTGAGAAATGTCTTTCCCCTCCGTCCCATTAACCCACTAACGGGGTCCCACCATTTCCCCCCTGGGCGGTGGCCTCCCCACGCCCAGCCCTCTCAGCTGGACTGGCACAGGACCCTGCACTCCTTGGGGCAGGGCCCGGGTCCTCCCACCTCTGCACGCAGGGCACAGGGCCCTCAGCACCTGCCACTTGTGGAGCAAAGGGTTCTGATTACAGAGAGCCAGTGACAGAGCAAGACAGGCAGATCCGGGTCCTGCCAGCTCTGGTCCCCTGCCCTGGTGGCTGGCACCTGGGAGGCTCAGTGCCCCGGCTTGAGGCCTCCTGTCTTCTTCTACTCGGACACGGGGCTGGGGGAGACACAAGCCCACACCTTGGCTACCCACAGAATCCTTCCTGCAAATGTAATCCTGGAGGCATGGGGTGGAGGGGGGGGGATGTCTGCTCGGTCCCGCCCCCCGGCCTGAGGCCCACTGAGGCTAAGTGGCCCGCCCTGTGGCCAAGCCCTTCTTTGGCCTTTCAGAACCAGCTTCTCAGTGCTCCCCAGGGTGAGTGTGGGCGCATTTGGCCATGCCCCAAGCACCTCTCCGGGATCCCTCCTCTCTCCTCTCCACGGCCCCTACCCATCTGCTTGTCTCAGGGAGGAGTGGCCTCCAGGTCAGTGCCCTGCTCTCGGTTCATGAGAGGACAGAGGCCCTGGGCCGCCCAGTACCATCTCTGCCGATTCACGTGGCCTTGACGGTGAATAAGCCAGTCAGCCTTTCTTCCCGTGAACTGCTGCTGAGCCCCATCTTTAGTGCCCCGGGGCGGGGGTGGGGGTGGGGCCTGGGGCAGGGGCCTGCCTGAGGCCTGTCACCTCTGATCAGCTCCTCGCTGCAGGAGGTGGGACTCAGCACCTGTGCCTGAGCTATGGCCTCCCAGCCCTGGGGGCTCTCAGCAAGGGATCCAGACCCTCTCTGGCAAGCCCTCTATCTCTGGCATGCCCTCTGGTCTTGGTGGCTTCTCAGTTCCTCCTGAAGTTCCCCAGCACCTATTTAGGCTAGCAGGGGCAAGCTGTGGGCCCAGTCTCGCTTTAATGTCTGGTCTGGATGTGGCCACACACCCCTTGCCTCTTAGAGCCGGGAGAGAACCACCGAGGAGGGAGAGGCCTTCCCCAAGATCTTTGCCCCAGGCTCAACAACAGGAAACAAGGAGTGCAGGGAGTAGCGATGGCCAAGGAAATGGCCTCCCGGCTCAGGGGCCCCGCCCCGCACGTCGGCTCTCTGCCGGGATCTGGGCAGAGAGACCTTTCAGCTTCCCTCTCGAGCTGGCCATGCGGCCCCCTGCGCAGCAAAAGTAGGCTCTTCCAGGGGCTTATCGCCGGCCAGCTTCAGGTCTTTGCCCATCCTGTCACCATCGTCAGCCTTTGGGGGTTGGCTTCCCATTTTACAGAGACAGAAGTTGAAGCCCGAATTGCAAGGTCACACGGCGGTCGAGGGGCCAGGCAAGGACATGTGTCCTCCGCAGGCGCCTGAGTTTCCTGGGCAGATGGGGGAGGTTCCATCCCACCTGCGACGCTAGGCCCCTGGCATGGGGGGGCGGTATGAGAAAGGATGCTGGGTGTGGTGTGACTTTTTACCAGTGGCTCATGGCTTTCCCTTGAAAAATCTGTTCTAGAATCCTGCCCAGGAACTCCTACCTTCTACCATTTGTGTTGATCTGGACAGTAGTAGAAAAGTTGTTTCTGTGCTTCTAGGTTAATAATGGCACTGTGGTGGGCGCCTGGGTGGCTCAGTTGGTTAAGCGACTGCCTTCGGCTCAGGTCATGATCCTGGAGTCCCAGGATCGAGGCCCTCATTGGGCTCCCTGCTCAGCAGGGAGTCTGCTTCTCCCTCTGACCCTCTTCCCTCTCGTGCTCTCTGTCTCTCATTCTCTCTCTCTCAAATAAATAAATAAAATCTTTAAAAAAAAAGTTTAAAAAAAAATAATGGCACTGTGGTTACAGGGAGGAAAGCGAGAATGTTCTTGTTCTTAGGAGGTGTGGCTGAAGGGTTCTGACATGGGGTGTCAGCATTCTGCAACCTGTGCCCAAATTGTCCAGCAAAACACATTATAAATACGTGTGTGTGTGAATGTATGGTACGTGTGCACGTAGTAGGCGTGCAGGGGTGGGTGTGTGATGGGTGTGGGAGACCCCGCCCCCCGCTGCCTCCGCCCCGCCCCCGCCCTGCTCTCTGGCCAGGAAGAGGAGGCCTTAGTCTGGGCTACACTTGTGCCTGGTCCGTGGGAAGCCGTTTTGGCCTTTAGCCTTGCAGGTCATCAGGGAAGACGGACAAACAGGAAAACAGGGCCAACTGGGCTCAGAGCCTGGCCGAGAGGCATGCAGGCCACTGCCTTGGGCTGGGCCGTGCAGGCCTTGGCTGAGCAAGGCCAGGATCTGTGGCAAGAGCAGGAGGGGACTGGAAAGAGGGCTCCTGGAGGGGGCCGGGGTCCTGGACGCCGAGGACGCAAGGACGGAGAGCCCAGCCCTGAGGCCCCGGGAGGGGAAGCCGCTCTCAGACCCTCCACACAGTGTGCGGGGGCATAAGCGGGTCGAGTGTGGCTTTATGGGCATTTGGCTCTTTATGTGCATCTGGGTGTGTGTGAGAGAGACAGAGACACAGACAGAGACAGAGAGACAGAGATCTGAAGCCGCCCCCTCCTCCTAGGACAGGTAGGTGCAGGTGGGGCGGGGGGGGGGCGTCCCTGGCTCCCACAGGACCCTGGGGAGGAAGCTGGCTCTCACAGGGGTGCATTAAGCCCTGGCTCGACCCCGCCCCGCCCCCTCCCTGCCCGCCCCCCCTCATCTCCGGAGGAGGCCCTCATAGGCCCAGGAGGAGCCAACACTCATGTACTGGGGATTCCATGAGCTCTCACCCCTTCCTCGCCAGGGCCCAAGAGGAACAGAAGGAACCTGGCATGAGAAAGGAGTCAAGCTGTGCCACGAGAAAGCTGGGTGCCCTTCAGTAGGCCCCACCCATCTCTGGCCTCAGTTTCCCCACTTACAAAATGGAGCTGCTGAGCTACCTGATCTCCCAGAGCCCTGCCGGACCTGATCTTCTGGTCAGGTGGGCCCTGCAGGGGGGCAGGCGCAGGCAGGGGTTGGGGGAAAAGCCTGCCTGATGGTCACAGCCAGACCAAGCTGGGGACCAGCGTAGGAGGGCTCAGGCCCTCACGAGTCGGGGGGGGGGGTGGGGTGGGGAGGACTCCTGGGGACTAGACAGGAAGGGCAGCACAGGAGGCCAGGAGCTTACTTCCCGGTGCCACAGGCAGGAGGCCAGGAGAGGCACGTGGGGGAGGGGAGGGAGAGGAAGTCCCCTCCTGGGCAGGTCACTCCCAGAGGCCGGGCTGGGGCGGGGCAGGGGATGGAGAGCAGATCTGAGCTCCTGGGCCACCTTCGCACCCGCCACTGTCCAGCTGCCCGGAGCCCAGAGAGCCCAGCCAGGTAAGGGGCTTCAAGGGGCCCCAGGGACATGCTGGCCTCTCCTGCCCAACCCCCGCCCTCCCACGGCCACCTCTCCCGGACTCCATCTGGGTGTGTGGGGGAAGCAGGTCTGTATGTCTGCCTCAGATCTTGCGGGCTGCCGAGGTGGGTCCTAGGACATGTTCATTCATCTGCATGACTGCTCCTTTCTATCTTAACCTGCCCAGGATTGGGAGGAGCACAGGGAGCCCTGAGGTCCTTGACTGGCGCAGTGGGGCCAGACCTCACCAACCTTGATCCGACTAAGGGTGTAGACCCACCTCCCCATTGCGGGAACACACACACACACACACACACACACACACACACACACACACACACACAGGCACCTCACCACCCTGGCACCTCTCTAGGGGCCCCTGTCTAGAGATAAGACAACGTGGCTGACCCCTCAAATGGGAGGCTGAGCTCGATACCGTGTCTCCTCCAGGCGCTCGAGACACCTGCCCCAGCCCCACCATGCTCGTGGCATCCACCACTTCTGGTAAGGTTCCAGCCCCGGGGCCCCGACCCATCCCCCCACCAGTCCCTCCACTGGGATGAGCCAGGTAGGCTGAGTGGGGTTGGAAGAAGCAAAGAAGCCCCTCTTTCTGAGACCTCCCTCACCCTGCTCTCCAGGCTGCCTGTGCGGGGAGGGGAGGGCATGGCATGGCCCTGCGTGCTCACTGGGGGCTGGGGCTGCCCTTCCCTCCCCAGCACGTGAGGCGGGAATGGCATCTGTTTTGCTGGGAGCCGGGACATGGGAGGCTGGAGGGAAGCAGGAGGCCCAGGTTGATGGCTGCTCGGACCACTGGCTCCGCCCGTCCAGCTGGAACCTCCTTGGGCCCGGGGCCCCGTGCCCAGCACACCCCCTAACTTGGCCCTCTTCCCCCGCCCCTGCCCAGCTGTGCCCTGGACCCTCTCCCCGCCTCTTCTGCCCGGCAACAGCAGCGAGGAGCCGCCGGACACCCGGAACCCGCTGCTCGTCCAGGCAGAGCTAGCCCTGCTCTCCACGGTCTTTGTGGCCGTGGCCCTGAGCAACGGCTTGGTGCTGGGGGTCCTAGCACGCCGGGGCCGGCGGGGTCGCTGGGCACCCATGCACGTCTTCATTGGTCACTTGTGCCTGGCCGACCTGGCCGTGGCTCTGTTCCAAGTACTGCCCCAGCTGGCGTGGGATGCCACGGACCGCTTCCGTGGGCCTGATGCCCTGTGCCGGGCAGTCAAGTACCTGCAGATGGTGGGCATGTACGCCTCCTCCTACATGATCCTGGCCATGACGCTGGACCGCCACCGCGCCATCTGCCGCCCCATGCTGGCATACCGCCACGGAGGTGGAGCTCACTGGAACCGGCCAGTGCTGGTGGCCTGGGCCTTCTCGCTCATTTTCAGCCTGCCCCAGCTTTTCATCTTTGCCCAGCGTGACGTGGGAAATGGCAGTGGGGTCCTTGACTGCTGGGCCCACTTTGCTGAGCCCTGGGGCCTCCGAGCCTATGTCACCTGGATCGCCCTAATGGTGTTTGTGGCACCTGCCCTGGGCATCGCTGCCTGCCAGGTGCTCATCTTCCGGGAGATTCATGCCAGCCTGGTGCTGGGGCCGGCAGAGAGGGCTGGGGGTGGCCGTGGAGGGCACCGGACCGGCAGCCCCAGTGAGGGGGCCCGGGTGTCAGCAGCCGTGGCCAAGACCGTGAGGATGACGCTGGTGATTGTGATTGTCTACGTGTTGTGCTGGGCGCCTTTCTTCCTCGTGCAGCTGTGGGCGGCGTGGGACCCGAAGGCGCCCCTGGAAGGTGCGTGTGGCCGTGGCTAGGACTGCGGGGGACCGGCCAGGCTCGGCCGCATAGGCACCTTCACCCCCACAGACACCTCCAGCCTCGGGCTCGGGAGCACGCATGGGCTCACGTGGATTGCTCTTCCCTAGTGAGCAGATGGGGTCACTGCACCTCTGCACGGGCAACCTCAGTCCCAGCCCGGACTCTTCCACCCCCACAGAGGCCCCCTTCGTGCTGCTTATGTTGCTGGCCAGCCTCAACAGCTGTACCAACCCCTGGATCTACGCCTTCTTCAGCAGCAGTGTGTCCTCCGAGCTGCGCAGCCTGCTCTGCTGCGCCCAGAGTCGGGTCCCACCCAGCCCGGGGCCCCAGGAGGAGTCCTGCGCCACTGCCAGCTCCTTCCTGGCCAAGGACACTTCCTCCTGAGAGGCTTTTAGAGGCTCTGTGAAAGCCCGCTGCCTGCCTGGGGCTGGCCCCGGGAGCTCTGGGGAGGAGGGGGGCTCTCCGGGAACTGGCTCCGGGGCGTGGGGAGGGGCTTGGGCCGTGGCATTGGGCTTCCACCCCAGCCGGTGCCTGCCCCTGAGATGGAGGTCCCAGGGAGCCCGGCAGGAAGGAAAGGGGGTGGAGCCAGAGGACCTCCCCCCCCCCCCCCCCCCCCCCCGCCTCTCTAGTCCCCTCTCACTCTCTCCCTAATAAAGGTTCCAGCTCATTTCCCACCCGGTGAGTCTCCTTGGATCAGGGTAACAGCGGTTGCAGGCAGCGTGGAAAGTCATTCTCAGATTCCCCCCCACTGGCCACCAGACCCGGTGCACAGGTCACCACGCCACACGGCCCTGGCACGGACAACTCTGTGCCAAGACCCCTCGTGGAAGCTGTCCTGGCTGCCTAAGCTGCCACGTTTGCTGAGCACCCCGGCATCTGACCGTGCCTCTGCCTGCCCAGCCCCCCAAGACAGACAAGTGGCTTGCATGGGGGAGTGAACGCACAGGCCTTTATAAATGGCAGCCCACACCTGCCAGCCTCCACCAGGTTCGCACCCTCAGCTGAGGCAGAGACAGGCCCCGGGCACCCACCACCCAACAGCCCCTGACAGGCCGTCACAGCAAAGCCGGGGAGGGGCCTGCCCCCAGCCTCCTTCTACAGCTGCCTCCCAAGGGGGCCTAAGCCAGGGCTGGGGCAGGCAGCCGTGTCCTCCTCTGCGAAGGGGGCGAGGGCAGGAGCCCAGCGCTGGCTGCACGGGGCTAGGGAGAAGCCAAGGGTAGCCACCCGGGGCGAGGCGGGGCCTGCAGGGCAGCTGCAGAGCCTCAGTGCTTAAGGGGCGAGTCCAGGCTCTGGGGATGGGACGCCGAGGGGGACACCGGGGCCCCGGAGCCCCGGGAGAAGCCTCTGGTCTTGCCGAGGCGGCCACAGGCTGGAGACTTCAGGCTGCAGGGCCCGGGGCTGGAGGAGCTGGTGGACGCTGGCCCAAGGCCTTGGCGGGCGGAGGTCTTTCCCAAGAGCTCCTTAAACACGGAGTCCATGGTCTGTGCCACGGCCTAGAGGGGAGAAGAGAGAGGGAGGGCATCTGGTGAGAGCCTCCCCCAAGCTAGCCAGCCCTTTCTCCCATGCCCAGGTCAGGGGGTCACCACCTGAGCAGGAGGGGGGGCCTTCCTCCCTCTGCTGCCCAAGCGTCCACTTGAACTCCTTCTCATTCCAAAACCAAAGCCCTCGGCCACCTTCCTGTCACCATGCCCCTCCTCTCCACTGGCCCCGAAGCTGCTGCTCCTCCTCCCCTGCCTGGTTTCCCTCCTGCCACTCTTGGTGTGGCTGTCACAGACTCCTCTGGGGACACCAATAGATCCCCCCTTTTGTCATACCTACGCTCTCCCTGGCTGGGATCACAGCCACCCCTTGGCGCCCGGAGCCACCAGTGTGCTGGGGCCTCTCAGGTCAGTGTCCCCCTGCAGCCCACCTGGCCCTGCTGCCCACCCCCCCCACCCCTACACCACTTGACTCCTGCTTCCCTGGCATGAGCGTCTGTGTGGTCACAGCTGGCATGCTACGTGCTCTTGGGCTCTGTCGTCCAGCTCACACTGTCCCCAGGGCTTCTGTCTGAGCCCGGCGGTGCTCAATGGGAGCCCGCAAGTGGGTGTGCTAGGCCCATGAGAGCAGGGAGCCGGGTCTCCCCAGGCTGCCCCCTTGCCGGAGCCACGCCCAGCACCCATTCTCTCCTCCCATGAGAACCACCAGCCTGCCCGGCTCCCCAGCCAGCTACCCACCCCGTCTGTGTCTATCTCTTCCATCTGTCCCCTTGGCTACCAAGCGCCTGCTAGGTCACTTCCTGTCACGTATCCTGGCTCTAGATGCCATGCCTGCCTGGGACTCCCACTTGCCACTTCCCGCTCAAGAACCAAACGTGGGGCCCAATTGCATGAGCCCCTGTGTCCCCCTCCACCCTGCTTCTGGGCTCGTCCTTGCCCTCTGGACTCACACCCTTGCCGGCTTCTCCCTCCCTAGGCCGGGCTCAGCCAGCTGGTCTGAGGCCAGGAAGGGCAGATTTGAACCTTGGGACAAAAGAGTTTGGTTCCTAAGGGGAGGCAGAGACCCCCCCCCCAGGAGAGGCGCCCCCCCCCCCCCCGTGCCCCGCTCTCTGCCACACAGCCAGTCCTGGCTCTCACCTTGTCTACCTCCACATACCGCTCCGGGGAGGTGGGGACCAAGCAGTGCCGTCTGTGCCCAGAGGGGCCCCCGGGTGTGCCCAGAGGGGCCTCAGGTGGGGTGCATGGCTCTGGCCTGCAGGGTACAGACAGGGCATGGCCAAGGGAGGGGGGGAAGAGCGAGGCTGGCCCAGCGGGTCCATTCTGTCCTCCTTTGGTGTCCCTCACCCGGATAACTCTCCCCCAGCTGGGCCCCTCTCCACATGGCCAAAGCCAGACCCCAGCCCCTTCTGACCTGGCCCAGCACCTGCTGCCCGGGACAGCCTTGGCTCCCCAACAGCAGTGCTCAGGCCGAGGTGGGCAAGGAGGGCCACCAAAATGAGTCTTCCCGAAGAACCATCGTTCCCCCGCTCACCGATGGACGAATTCCATGGCCAGGAGGACCTCGGGACTGTTCGCCTGCGGCCCCTGGCCCACCTTCTCTGCACTAGGGTGGGAGAGACAGCTCGTTGAAAGCACTCATTCCTGGCCCAGGCTCTGGGGGGCCGGCGGGCTCAGTGCTGGCCAGAAGGGGTCTGGGCCGCCCCAGGCCTAGGGAAAGCTAGGACTCGGGGCAGGGGAGGGTGCAAGACACCTGGGGGATGGAGAAGCTGCTCACTCACCCCCCGGGCAGCGTGATGTACTTGTGCGGGATGAGTCCCCGGGCGCCTGAGCACTCGCCCCGCCACCAGTCGCCCGAGGCCCGTTCGTGCAGCCGCAGCACGTCCCCGCGCTGAAAGCTCAGCTCCTGGGCTGTGCGGCCCGTGTAGGCAAAGCAGGCCACGGCCTCCACGACCCCCTCCAGGTCTGGGGAGAAAAGGGGGTCCAAGTTGGGAGGCGGAGGGGGCACCCAGGGCGGAGACAGGATCGGGTCCCTCCTCTTCCGCCCTCACCATCCTCCTGGGCCAGGGTCCCAGCTTCCAGCTCCGGCTCGTTCTCCCCGACCAGGCCCTCCAGCTGGCCATCCCTGGGGTCAGAGCAAGGCACCTGAGTAGATGAGGGGGCTCCCCGCTCTGCTGGACCCCCCCCTCCCCCGCACACAAAGAGCATACCCCAGGCAGCTGGAGGAGGGTGGTGCCATGCACTTCTCGTAGATGGGGCCGGGCAGCAGGGTCAGGGGTGGGAAAACCCGGGAGGGCTGCACGATGAGAGTCTGCACCAGCTGGTTCACCCGGCCCTGCAAGGCCACTGGGTCCTGCCCGGCAGGAACGGGCAGCAGTGTCGGCCCGAAGCACACCGCCAGGTTGTAGGGGTCCATCATGTTCTCGTCGCTGTACTGAGCCAGGCTGGGGGCACACGTGGGTCACGGGCTGGGAACGCCCCGCCTGGTGACCCGCCCATGCCCCACTGCCAGCCCTCCCCGTCCCCCAGAAAGCACTCACTGGTTGAGGAAGGTGAAGAGGTAACGCAGGACGACCAGCACCGGTGCGGGCAGCTGGGCCAGGAGACGGCTAACGTGCTCCACCCGCTCGGCCACAGCCTCCAGCTCTGCGGCGCAGGCCACCCCCCACCCCGCCACCCCGGGGAGAGAAGCGGGAGTGAGGCCGCAGTGACAGGGAAGCGGCCCCTCCCGCCCGGCCGGCCTCCAGCCCTGGCCTCACCTGCAGAGGCCAGCAGCTCTTGGAGCAGGTCCAGTGGGAAGAGCGGGGGATCCAGGCTCCGGAAGTAGAGCTTCAGCACCCCTGCCACTGAGTCCAGGTCGTGAGCTGTACAGCCCTCCACCAGTGGGTCCTCCCCTGCAGGTGACACAGGGCGCCGGAGGCTGATCACACCAGCTCCGGCTCTCCCCCCACCCCTACCCCCTCCTGCCTGTCCCTACCTCTCTCAAAAGCGTCACGGATCTCTGAGACTCGGGGCTGGGCGCCTGACACCCGGAAGATGCCCTCGTGCTGCAGGCCTGGGGAAGGATGAGAGCCTATGGGTGCCAAGTCCCCTCACCACCCCCTCGAGGATCGGGCGCCGGGTGGGCGGCAGGAGGGCGCAGGTCTTGCTTACCATTCAGGTTAATGAAGCGGACACAGCTCTCCACCACCAGGGGCACGGGCTGGCCTGAGCTCTGGGGACAGAGAGAGTGCTCACTTCACTGTCCCTCCTTGTCACCGGCTCCCTTGTATTTTCTCTTAACAAGCCGTGATGGTTATTGGCAAGGAGGCCTGGCATGTGTTTTGTGAGATTCGCTCCCGGGCGTCTTACATTGTTTGCTCTTTGAATACACACAGAGTGCATAATCACATCATAAGACAGGCCAGCGCTATTTCTTCTTTTCAGACCCTTCTTGCTTCCCTTACTTCGCCGCCTAGGAACCCCAGTGGCACGCTAGCCGAAGCGGGGCTTGTGGGCTCTACTTCTCACATGCTCCTGCCTAAGGCTTTCTGTAGATGCCTGGGGTTTTTTTGGTTTTTGCTTGGTTGGTTGTTTTTAAATACTTTATTTATTTGAGAGAGAGAGCGAGCGAACACGAGCGGCAGGCGGGGAGAGGGAGAAGCAGACTCCCCACCGAGCAGGGAGCCCGACGCGGGACTCGATCCCAGGACCCCAGGACCGCGACCCGAGGCAAAGGCAGATGCTTCACCGACTGAGCCACCCAGGCGCCCCTCTGTAGATGCCTGCTACTAGTGAAGGATGTTCCCTTCACTCGGTGGAGGCCTGAGAGCGGCCCATCCAGGAAGGGACAGTTCACCAGCTGTCGACAGTGGAGGACACTGGGGGTCACAGGCAGCCGGGCCACAGAGATGGCCCCGGGCTGGAGAGAAACCAAAATGCAGGGGAGCGCCTGCGCTCAGTTGGAGCATGAGGTAAAGCCAGTACCTGGATAAACTTCTCCATGTCCCCCCCGAAGAGTTTCTGGTTGTACTGGGAGCTGGGGCGGGGGTGGCGGCTCTTCTGCTGTTTTCTCTGTGTGTACTGGGTCCTGTAGTGGACGGAAGCTGGCTCTGAGGGGAGGGGGCCCGGAGAATAGGCTGGCCCGCCCCCCAGCCCAGCCAAACAGGGCCTGGGAGCCCACGAGTTAGTCCAGAACCCACCGGGCAAAGGGGGAAATGGAAGCCACGGAACGATGAGCAGCAGAGCCGGGCCCCAGGAGAGGGGAGGTGGGGACATGGCAGCTCGGTCCCTGCAGAACCCACTCATCAGAACACACGGGCCCTGCACGCAGCACGCACTCACCAAGACACCTCCTGCTCCTCTTTGTCACCTGGGGGTAGAAAACATCGGTGCACTTTTCAGACCAGGAGGTCCTTAATGCACGGCAGAGAGAAAGGCTAACAGAACAGGGGCCAGGAGCCCTGCTGGGTTCTTTCCTACCTGCCAACCAACTTCTCTGGGCAGAGAGGAACATGGGCTGGGTGGGGGCCCCGGGCAGGAGAGCGGAGGGCAGGTGCGCTCCGGGCCCTGGGGGTGGGGAGGTAGGGGCCCAGGGCCAGAAGTGGGGCCCACCTCGCTGAATGGCCTCCTGCAGTTTCTCATGCTTGGCCTGCAGCTTGGCAAGGATGCTTCGTCCACTCAGGTACTGCTGGAGCTTCTGGGAAGCCCGAAGAAGAGGCCAGAGTTTTAATCCCAGCTCTGGGTCCTCCCCGTGCCCCGCCCCGGCCCCCCCAGCTGCCCCTTCCCCACCATGATGTAGAAGGTCTCCGTCTCCTGTTGCTGGCCCCGCCTCCGGCCCACCTGCCGGGTGCCTGGATCTGAGCTGGTGGACTTGAGGGACTCGGTGGAGGGGGTGGAGGGGCTGGCTTGGAGGGGGTCAAGCACATCCCCGTCTTCCGACGCCATTACCTCCAGCAGGGCCTGCAGTGTGGCCTTCAGAGTCTTGCTCACCTGGAGAGCGGCCAGCACCAGGGCAGGAAGAAATGGGGCACGAGCGAGGGACAGGTAGTCCAAGTCAGAAGGAATGGGGAGGGGAGGCCACGGCCACCTGGTTCCCTGTCTCCAGGTCCGTGTCCCCACCCCGAGCCAGGGCACTCATACCTCCTCCGTCTCGATGGTCTGTCGGTCCAGGCGGCTCTGGATATTCTGGGCTCGGGGCAGAATCTCGTCCCGCAGCTCCATCTCCAGCCGGATCTCAGCCACCTGTGCAGGGCAGCGTGCAGGGGACTGAGGGCTGAGCCTGGGGGCACAAAGCTCAGGCGTGGGAGTGGGCTGGGCAGTGGGCACCGAGGCCTCCGGGCATGAGGGCAGCATGCACGTTTCCACCGCCTCGGCGGCTGCTGTCCAGGACCCCCAGTCCTTGACACATAACACACCCGGCTCTCCCCAAGAGAAAGGAACTCGTACGTGCGCACGGACCCTTGCGTACAGACATGGCAGCACTACTCCTAACAGCCCAAGGACGGAGTGAGCCCAGTGCCTATCGGCTGATGAATGAAAAAGCAAGTGTGGGACATCCATACAATGGAATGTCATTCCGCCACAAAAAGGAGCGGTGTCCTGGCTGATCCATGCTGCATGTAGGTGAACATAGAAGACATTCTGCTCTGTGAAAGAAGCCAGACACAAAAGGCACATATATCATATGATTCCATTTACATGAAATGTCCAGGAGAGGCAAACCCACAGACACAGAAAGGAGGTGAGTGGGTAACGGGGGGATGGGGCAGGGGGGTGGGGAGTGACTGCTTCCTGGGTCCAGGGTTTCTTTTGGGGGGTGAACGTGTTTTGCAATGAGAGAGTGGTGATGGTTGCATAACTTGGCGAATATTCTAAAACCCATTGAATTGTACACTTGAAATGGGTGAATTACACAGTATATGATTCATACCTCAATAGAGCAGTTGATTATTTTTTAAAACATGGTCAGGAGGGCTGGGGTCTGAGACATAAGAGGGAGGGCCTAGCTAGAAAAACTGCTCACTCTAATCAGGCAGAAATAGATTCCCTGTGGCAAAATGCGAGTGCCTTGCCCCGTGGGCAGAGTGGGGGATGGGAGGAGACCGCTTTAGGAAGCGAGGAATGCCTCTCCTTTGAATTTAAGCATCCAGAGAACTCTGACACTGACATCAAGTTAAAATTGAGAGTGAAGACTTTGAAGGCGCCTGGGTGGCTCAGTCATTAAGCGTCTGCCTTCGGCTCGGGTCATGATCCCAGGTCCTGGGATCGAGCCCCGCATCGGGCTCCCTGCTCGGCGGGAAGCCTGCTTCTCCCTCTCCCACTCCCCCTGCTTGTGTTCCCTCTCTCGCTGTGTCTCTCTCTGTCAAATAAAGAAATAACGTATTAAAAAAAAAAAGGAAAGCTAAACATGCCCCGCTCTCTGTCCTCCTCAAGCCCCACTGGAAAGGGACGCGGGAAGGCCTAGGTCATGGGGTTACCAGGCGAGGCCGGCACTGGAGAAGCCACCAGAGCGGCAGAAATGCCACCAGACCAAGGCGGCAGGCACCTGGCAGGCACAGGAGGTGCAGAAACCAGGAGCTGCTAAAGTCTGTCCGGGAAATAATACCGTGGCTCCTCAAACAATTATACCTACACTCACCATAGGAGCCAGCAATGCCACTTCTGGGCGTTTCCCCAAAAGAAGAGAAAGCAGAGGCTCCAAGAAAGATTTGCATGCTCGTGTTCACAGCAGCCAAAAGCAGGAAGCAACCCAAGTGTCCATGAAGGGATGAATGGATAAGCAAAACGTGCTCTGTCCATATAATGGCATGTTCTTCAGCCTTAAAACGGAAGGAGATCCTGTCACAGGCTACAACATCCATGAACCTCAAGGACACTATGCTGAGTGACACCAGCAAATCACAACAGACAGATACAGTATGAGTCCACACGCATGAATGATCTAGAGTAGTCTAGATCTAGATTCAGAAAGACAGAAAGTAGGACGCTGAGCGCTGGGGGGCTGGGGGGAGGGCGAGCGAGTGTCTAACATGGACAGTTTCAGTTTGGGAAGACGCAAAAGTTCTGGAGACGGAGGGTGGGGATGGGCTACACAACAATATGAATGTGTTTAATGTCACTGAACATCGCACTTAAAAATGGTTAAGATTGGGGCACCTGGCTGGCTCAGTCAGTAGAGCATGTGACTCTTGGTCTTGGGGTCATGAGTTTGAGCCCCACGTTGGCTACAGAAATTACTAAAAAAAAAAAAATCCATCCATATATATATATATATATATATACAGCTAAAATAGTTAAAATGGTAAATCTCATGTATGTTCTATCAGAATTATAAAAAAAAAAGTCTCTCCAGGCTCTAGGAAACATTAACATTAAAAGACCCTCCCCCAAACCCATACAATTAGCAGAAAAGTCGAGATTTAGCCCCTGGAAAGGATAAATCAGAGGGATTTTGGACTTAGGGACACTAGTCACAGCTAAAGAAGGGGACAAAACTTCCTACTGATGAGAAAGAAGAAAGCAGCCACTGCCATCTGGAGCCGCCCAGATGGGACGTGGTGTTATCCTACTGAACATAAGGAATGTCACAGAGCATCAGCATCAGACAAGGTCACTCTGTGACCATGAGAGGTGACAACAAAAACAAGAACACCTCATAATCACATCCGAGTGCAGACAAAAACAAGAACTTTGTCCAAGCCACAGAAATAACCAAACCTCCCTCTGTTCAGGCTAATAGGAGTGTGGGCTGCTTTAGCCTCCCTTCATCCCCCACCCCCCCAACTCCTGCCCTCTAGATAAGATTTATGAAGACATCCAATCAGAGTTATCCCTTCTTCCCAACAGTATCTAGGCCGAGTCCCTCTCCCGAATCCCGTAACCTCAGCCCAGGTCCCACTAGTCCTTTCTAGCACCTTCTTACCAGGACACCCCAGGCTCCCCACCATGGGGTTCTCCCTCAAAGCGATGGTCTAAGTCCCTTCCCTGAGGGGAAGCCCCCGTTGACAAGCTCTGCTCATGAGCATCAGATATCTCATCTAATCTACCTCCCAGCAGCTCCTCTTAAATATGACCTGATGGCCAAGAATTGCCAGCCATTTGAGGGAAGCTCTAAAAATGAAAGAAAAAAAAATTAAATGAAAGAGAAAGACGAAAGCAAGCTTTTTTTTTTTTTTTTTTTTTTTTTTTTTTTTTTTAGCTGTAAGAAAACAGAAAATGCGGAGAGCGGAGAAAAATGTCAAGAAAACAAAAATGAGGGGCGCCTGGGTGGCTCGGTTGTTAAGTGTCTGCCTTCGGCTCAGGTCATGATCCCAGGGTCCTGGGATCAAGCCCCTCATCGGGCTCCCTGCTTGGTGGGAGGCCTGCCTCTCCCTCTCCCACTCCCCCTGCTTGTGTTCCCTCTCTCACTGTGTCTCTCTCTGTCAAATAAATAAATAAAATCTTAAAAAAAAAAAGAAAACAAAAATGAATGTTTCAGAATGATTTGAGAAAACATGATGTCCACAAGACAAGAACAAAGGGTTATTTTAAATAGGAATTTGGAAAACAAAGCAGAACTAAAAGGTATAGAGGTAGGAGAAGAAGAAAGAGAAAAGATAAGAAAATTAGAGAATCGACCCATGAGGTCCAACGTCCAATTACAGGAATTCCTGAAAGCGAGAGAAAAGAAAATTAGGGGGAGGAAATGATCAAAGGAATAATATAAGCCCAAAACCTAAGGCCACAGTATTCTAAACCGACAATGCCCACCAGTTGCCCAGCACCGTGAAGGATAAAGGATCCCCAAGGAGCATCATCACAAAATTTTATCAGGCAGGAAAGAGACTCCTAAAAACTTCAGGGAGAAAAATTGCAGGTCACACACAAAGGATCAGAAATCAGAAGGGCATTGGACTTTGCACCGACAATGCGGAAAGCCTGGAGCGATGCCTTTAACGGGTCAAAAGAGAAACTTATTCTCAACTCTGAATTCTATATCCAGCTAAACTACCAACCAATTTCAAGGCTAGAATACAGGCATTTTCAGACAAGCGAAGTCACAAGCTGCCTGGGGCGGTGGACGGAAGGAGAGGAGCCGGGGGTAGGGCTGCGCGCTAGGCTAGCCAGCTGTGGAAGGAAGTCTGTTGACAAGCAACTAGCAGCATGCTGTGCAATTTGAACACAGGGAGGGAAGCCCCAGAAACAGCAGGTATAGGGGACAGCAGGGAAGTGGCTGTTTCTGGGGAGTGGAATCGGGAACAGAAAGGGTGAGTCGGAGAACTACCAGGGGCCATCATAAGCCTTGAGTAACATTTGACTTTGTCAACTATGATTCGGATCAATATACAGATTAAAAAGCTAAAAGCTCTGTGCAATCCCTGTCCATTCACAATGCCCATTTGGACAAACTGGTAAGGAAAAAAAACAGCTCAGGGACAAGTGAAAAGATGCTAGCTATATTCTACTGCTTGTATGGTTTATTTTCCTTCAACTTGGTATTATGGATTGTCTAAAACATGCAGAACACTTGGACAAAGACTATATGGACAGCTAGATAGCCACCTACTACCTGGTGTCCACCTGGTGATAGTTCTGCTGTGTTTGCTGCGGTGGGGAGGTTGCGTTCAGCCAATGAACAGCAGAAGTTTGCTTGCTTCAAATGCAAGTGGCGAAACTTCTAGGGAGCCTCATTTGCCTCGAGGCCATTGAATGAGGGTCTGAGAAATAAGCTGCATTCAGGAGTTTCCACTCCTTAGCAAAGTGGGATTCATTCGACTTAACTGCTGTTACAATGAAGACCAGAGAACACAAAGCCCTTTTCATCCATGCCTGGGGGGCGGTGACCCTCACCTCATCTCCCTCATGGGGGTGGTAGTCAAAACGCAGTGGGGGACAGAAGGCAACTGCATGCATCTCCAGCACCTTGACCTTGTCCCCTAGAGGATCTAGGGCCTCCACGGCCTCTTCCAGGCTGCCCAGGCCCTGCATCTGGGAGACTTGGGTGTGGCTCTCGGCAGCCGCGTAGCTCCGGAGCACCTGCCCCAGGGCTAAGTGGAATCCTGTGTCACAGCACTGGGGAGGAGGCAAGCACATGGCTCAGGTGGGCCCCAGGGCATAGCCCCCTGCCCCCCCGCCTGCCCACCCGGGACTCACGTCCATGAGGTCCATGACATCATGCAAGTAGTAGTTGCTGACGGCAGCATTGACACTGGCCAGGCTGAGCAGGTACTCGTTGCGTGCCTTCGTGCACTTGAGTTTGTGCTCCAAGAACTTGGCCTGACGCTGCTCAAGACCACAAAAGTACACCAGGGTCACCTACTCGGCCAGCCAGCCAGCCCCCATCTCAGGCCTTCCACAGACTCTCCACACCCCCCTCCCCATGTGGACATGTGCCCACTCTGCCCCCCCCCCCGCCCCCGCCACGCAGAAACTCTCCCATCTCGGGCTGGCAACCCCCGTTCTGTCTCACCTCCTCCAGGCTTGGTACATCCCCAACCTTTCAGGGGCCACCTCAAACATTCTCTCCATGCACATCACCCAACCACCCATCCTATGTGTCTTCTTGCCCCTCTGAGACCTGACAGCACTGTGCAAGGCAGGGATGGGTGGGTGCAAAGGCTTCCTGCCTTGGGAGCACCAAAGCTCTCTTCACTCCAGCTGGGTAGGGGAGGACTGTTCTCCTGCCACCCCCCACCCCGGTACCTCATCTACCACCCTAGGCTGGAGAGCCCTCGAAAGCCAGCAGAACTGACTAGGCCCCAGCCTTACCAGCCCTGCTTTCTCCCTCCCTGCCCCACCTCCCAGCAGGTCCCAGGGAGAGCCAGGGATTCCAGGGTCAAAGGTTAGAACCAGAGCCTTCGAAGACAGACAGGTGCTCTCCAGGCCCACCTTTTCCACCAGCCGCCCTCCCTTCTTGAGGGAGCTCTTGCGGAGGGGTCCTGCCTCGGTGGTGGTGGTCGTGGTGGTGGCGGCGGCGGCGGCACTCCGACCCGCCCGCTTCTCCTCCTGCCGCTCGGCTTCCCGGAGCTTGGCCTCAGCATTCACGCTCTCCATGTGGTACACCTGGTATGTCTTCTTGGCCTGCAGGGAGGACCAAGGCCAGGCTGCCCTGCTGAAGGCCATGGCCACAGCCAGCCCTCCCACTCCTCCTCCCAGCCCATCTGGGATTCAGACCTGAGAGCTAGCCGACCCCATGTAAGCACTTGGGCCAGCCACCCTGTGCCC
This sequence comes from Zalophus californianus, assembly GCF_009762305.2. NCBI lineage: Eukaryota > Metazoa > Chordata > Mammalia > Carnivora > Otariidae > Zalophus > Zalophus californianus. Next base: position 1,721,759 of record NC_045612.1, on the reverse strand, counting down.
AGAACAGGGAGAGACGGCCGTGCTTGCAGTCCCCCCACAAACCCGGGACTCTCCTGGGTACTCAGTCCTCTTCCTTGCGCCTGGCTTGGGGGGGGCGCGAGATGATGGCCTCGCTCTGATGGGGGCGGGCCCCGCCCTGCGCTCACCGTCTGAAGCTCCGACACCACCTCCAGCAGCTCCTCCTGCAGCTGTTGCTCCAGATCCTTACTCTGAGGAGGACGCCGAGTGTGAGGAGGGCGCCGTCCCAGGGCAGCTGGGCCAGCGGGCACTCAAGGCTCCGCCCAGCCCCCCTCTGCCTGACACCCGCCGGGCCTCCCTCGAGCCTGGGGCCAGCCGCACCTGCTGCGCCCAGGGCAGAGGCCTTACCTTCTTGATGATGCGCCCCACATCCTCTGCGATGTGACTCAGGCGCTGGGCCAGGGGCCCGGCCAGCACCTCGCTGAGGGTCGCGCTCTCCCGGCTCTGCTGCCGCGTCTGCTGCAGCAACACGGCCCAGCAATGCAAGGGCGAAAGGAGGGACGGCTCCTTCCTGGGGCAGAGGGGCACTCAGGCCGGGAGCGGGGCCCTCGGGCCCTGCTGTGGCCCTCCCGCCCCGCGAGTACCTACCGGAAGCTTTGGTGCTCCCGGCTACTGCCCCCAAGGCGGCCGCCGCGGCCGGAGAAGCGCTCTGCCAGTTTGTCCAAGCCCCGGGAGTACTCCAGCTCCACCTCGGCGCGCCGCCGCATGAACTCGGCCAGCTCCTGCAGCAGCTCCCGCCGCAGCTCCCCCTGCAGCTCCAGGCAGCGCAGCTGCTCACTCAGCTGCCAGCGCATCTCTGCAGGGGACGGCGGCTCAGGCCTGGGGAGGGGTGCCCAAGCCCCGGGAGGGGAAGGAGGCTGGCCTCCAGGGAGGTGTTCTGTGCTCAGGCTAAAGGGAACAGCCCAGGCCCACCCAGCTGAAGAACAGGAAGGCTGCTCTAAGGAGAGAGGGAGCCTGGCCGATCTGCTGTGATGGTGGGAGCACAGAGTTGCCCCAGCCCCGTCTCACCCTGTCCCCAGCCCCATCACTCCGCGGTTCTTGGAAAGCCCCTGACTTGTTTGCTCTGCCACTTCCTGCCTTCCGGGTGCCTGGGACCCCAGGCAGGGTAGCCTCCTGCGAACACACACACGCACAGGGCTGCGTGCGGGCAAGGCTGTCACGGCGCTCTGCCGAAGCTGCAGTGGACTGGTGGCCTTCGTGGCCGGGAACCCTGCTCTTGGCCCCCCAAGGGCAGCCCCACCGTGGCCGGAGCGAGCTGGTTGGAGCTGACAAGTGAAGGAACTGAGAGAGCTGGCCTGCTTTCCGTCTCCGGTCCCCACTCCCCATCACCCACCCCACCTCCCAGCAGAAAGAGCCACACCCAGGGCCCCCACACCGCTGGCTTTTGACACCTTATCGCTGGCTTGATTTGGCAACACTGCTTTCCCCACTAAAGCAAAGAACCGCCTGAATGACAAGCTTAAGCAACCTGCTACAAACACTTTTGCCACCCACTGGGTGCCCAGGTGGGCACTGGGGATCCCAGGTAATAACACTGTCTGGGCTTCTGTCAAACAGGTCACCCACTGACTAATCTCCATCCACATACCCAGGGACGGACGGTAGTTGATTTCTCCATTCCGGAGATTGTTGATTACATACCCAGTCTGTGCTGGGCATGTTCTAGATGAGGATGTATAGTGGCAAAGAGGGTTGACCAAGGGCTTGCCCTCATGAAGCTGGGATGGGAATGGGGGTACAGATCACAAGTGGACAGGGTCATCTGGGTGGCTCAGTCAGTTAAGCCTCTGACTTCAGCAGCTCAGGTCATGACCTCAGGGCTCTGCATTCAGCGGGGAGTCTGCTTCTCCCTCTCTCTCTGCTCCTCCTCCCACTCATGCTCTGTCTCTCAAATAAATAAATAATATCTTAAAAAAAAAAAAACAGATCACAAGTGGACAGATATATCCTAGAATGTCCAGGAGCAAGGGGTGCTGAGGATGCAAACAGCAAGGTGAGGTCAGAGCTGGAGGTGGGGGCGGGAGGGGTTCTCTTAGAAGAGGGTGGTGGGGAGGTGAAGGAGGTGACAGAGGGGCCACAGGGCCATTTGGGAAAAGTGTTCGGACCAAGAAAAACAGTGAAGGCTTTTGGACCCAGTGTGGCTGCTGGGGGCAAAGTGGAGACGTGCGAGAGGCCCGTGGTGAGGGAAGGACGTCCGGCTGGCACCAAGGGAGAGAGCAGCCACAGCACCCGGGCCAAGTGGGGAGGCCAGGCAGAGGTCAGGAGACAGACACAAAGTGCCCGGCCCAGCTGGCACCTCCTGAACCAGTCCAGACAGAAGACGCTGAGGGCTCAGACCAGGGAGCGGAACTGGCAGGAGGTGAGAAGGGGCGGGACCCGGGGGTCCACTCAAAGAAGTCCACTGTGACCTGCTCAGTGCCAGTGCTGTTGGCATTTCTGTCCTGCCAGTGACTTCCCGGGGGCTGTGGGCATGCGGCAGCCTCCAGGGGTTGTGCCTGCCTGGCATCCCCATCGCCTCCTCCGATCTCCCTCTGGAGAATGTCTCCTTCCTATTCTCAGCCCCTGGGTCCCTCTCCCAGATGCGGCTGCACACACAGTCCTTCAGCCCCTCCCCCCCCCCCCCCAGCACTGGCTCAGCGAGGGGCTGGGGGCCACAGTCCTCACGCCTTCCCTGGAATTACTGAACAGGAGAGCTCTCTTTCCACCGCGGGATCAGGCTGGGTAAACAGAAGCCAGAGGTGGGGAGGGTGCTTCCTGACAGTGAAACCAACGCAAAGCAGGGCAGAGCCAAGTGAGACAGAGTCTCCCTATACCATCTGAGGCCAGGCTCCGGGGGCTGGCTCTCGGCTCCATGGGTCAGGTGGAGTGGGCTCCATGCCCCTTGGAATCTGGACTTTCTTCACTGAATCAGGGTAACATTTTGGGGAGAAAAGTACATCTCATTTCATTCTAAGCAAGACCTGAGATGTCCCAGCTCACCTCCCCTTCCTTTGCTGTTTGCCCCGCCCTCCCAGGGCAATCTTTCCCTGGAGACCAATTGCAACTGAACAGTGCTGAATAGAACAGCCATGCGTGGGTGGGTTGGAACCTGGATTCACACACTGGCTGGTGTCAAGAAGATCCTTGACTGGGGCTTGGCCCCCAGCCTCTGGGCTGTCACTATCCAGCTCTCAGATCTCAGCTCAAATGTACTCATCATCAACCCCTCCCTGACCTCCCCAGCAACTAGGTCTGGCCCTCCTCCCACACCCTTTCTTGACATCTGTGCTTTCCCTTTATAGTGGTTGTCACCATATTTGAACCTGATTGTGTTAGGGGTTTTTGCTACATGTCTCCCTACAGGCCCTGTGAGCCCTGTGAGGGCAGGGGCTGGTTCTTTTGCTTAGCACTGTATTCCCAGGGCCTAGGACAGAAGAGATGCATGCAAAACATCTGTCAGAAGGAAGGATGGAATCCACATATGCTTGCATTGCAGAGCTGGGTCCTGGGCCCCACCAACACTTCCTGTGAGCAAGGCATACGGTCTCACTTCTGCTGACAAATAAAGCAAAAGAGAAGATGGCCACCGAAACCACGACTATGCTGACCTTTCAGAATTTAGGGTGTCAAGGCAGTGATCCTTTTTTTTTTTTTTTTTTTTTTAGTATGGTAAATAGTTTCTCTGGCGGGGAGGAAGGGTTTAGAAGCTAAAGTCACTGGAGACCCAGAGCAGGCAAGGAACATTTTAAAGACAGCCTGGCTCAAATTCCCAATTTTTCAGCGTGAATTAACTGGTCCATATTTGCTGACTGAAGAGTTTCCAAAGTCCTTCAGCTTCCTGACATTTTGGGGAAGCAGGATGGGGGATCATTATCTCCACCCGAGAATGATGAAGGCAAGGCTTCTCTCACCCTGCAAAGTCACCTCAAGCTGGCTCCGGGCAGCAAGCCACCTTTTCCAGATGGGGAGGACTCAGGCATACTTTGGTGTTAATTGCTCGAATTGGATAATTATGTTAGAACTGCATCTCAGGGCACCTGGGTGGCTTGGTTGGTTAAGCACCTGCCTTCGGCTCAGGTCATGGTCCCACGGTCCTGGGATGGAGCCCCGCATTGGGCTCCTTGCTCACCGGGGAGCCTGCTTCTCCCTCTGCCTGCCGCTCCCCCTGCTTGTGCTCTCTCGCTCTGACAAATAAATACATAAAATTAAAAAAAAAAAAAAAAGAACCTGCATTTCTGGGTGGGAAAGAACTTCAAGGTTCATTTCCTTCTCCCTCCTAGGGGTTGTTATTGCCGTGTAACCAAGTGCAAGACACTTCTCCCTGAGCTTCAGTTTCCTTCATCGGTAAAAGGGAGCAATTAAGAGTGATATATGGGCTCACACATCTGAAGACACAGGAAAACTTTATGGTCCCAACTGTTGGCACTTGGATGCTACCTTCTTTCTTTTGGAAGAGTTACCACGCCCTGGATAAGACAGGCAGAAGCTGTCGACTAAGAATTTGCAAAGCTGATTTGCATGTGATTTGCACAAAGTGATTATCAGAACCCAAGGAGGTCTACCCTCAGAAGGCTTTGGAGCTGGCCCTGCTGAATCTCTAAGGCTGATATCCACTGCGCCAGTTTGACCCAGAGACAGCGGCCCTCAGCTCTGAGCCACCTCAGTGCCCAAGGGAGGGCAAAGGAACTGGTTTCAAGGCAAAGCCATCACTAATCCAGGCACCTTAGGCACTCAGACTCCTTTGCCTGGACCTCCTCCGCAAAACCAAGGTGCTCGATTTCACTGTGGCTACAATGTCACTTTCTGGGGGGCACCGGGTGCCCCCTTCCCTCACTCGGGCTCTTGGGTGAGGTGCAGGGAGAACCAAGGAGGGCAGAGTAACCAAAGGAAGGGAGGGAGGGAGGAAGGAAGGAAGGGGAAAGAGCCCGCGGTTGAGACCAAAGGGGCGCGGAGAAGCGGGCAAAGGGCTCAGGCTGGCGGGGGGGGGGGTCGGGGTCGGGGTCGGGCTCGGGCTCCCTCCCTCCCCCCCTCAAGCCCCTCCGGAGGTCGCTGGGGGTGGGTTGGGGGAGGGGAGGAGCAGCGGGCCCCGGGCCAGCGGCGGGACTTTTCCGGCGCCCCCACGACCTTGGGGTCTCGGCAGGGAAGCGGGGCCGGGGGTGGGGGGCGGGCGCCCGACGCCCTCTCACCTTTCACTTGTGCCTCATACTCGGCCTGCAGCCCCCGCTCCCGGCGCAGCTTCCCATGCGCTGCCATGGCTTCCGGGCGGCCGCGCCGTCGAGCCCCACTGCTCCCACGCGGCCGCGAGCGGGGCCGGGCGCCGGGACCTGAGGCTCTGCAGCCAGCGCCCCCGCCGGCCCCGCCCCGCCCCGCCCCCAGCTAGGCTCCGGGGGCGGAGCAACCCCCCCCGCCCCCCCCCCCCCCCCCCCCCCCCCGCCTGGCACTGCCCGCGAGGGCTTTCCGGCGGGGTCCCACTGCGGCTGGGCCCTGCCTCCCCCTCGTGCTGGGCTCTGGGCACACACCTGGGCTGCCTGTGCCCAATGCTCAGCTGCCAAGCAGCCAGAGCCCCTGGGAGAGCCTCAACGTGTCCAGCAAGCTGGCACCCTCTGGCTGCTGCCCCGCCCCCAGAAGGTTGTCTGGTCACCACTGCCAAACCACACCCTTCACAGCATGGCCATGGGCCCTGAATGCCAGTAGGCAGTGACACTATAGCTGCTCCGGACCCCCAGGACATCGGATGGAACCTACTCATCCCAACTCAGAGCCCTGATAAGCACAAGGAGCCTGGAGAGCCTGGTGGGAAGTTCCCAGGGTGGGTGGGGAAGGAAAGTCAGCACCAGAGATTAGAACCTCAGCCATTATTCCCTCAGGCCCCCTCGTTGCGTTGCGGGGAGAGCAGGGTTTGGCTAAGGTTCCCCTTCTGCTCAACCCCACAGGGAGGAACAAGCCTCATTTCCCCATAGGTAGTTACCACTTCCTGCCACTTCCTGCTGCCGGAAGAGACTCTTCTGCCTTCTTTCCCCTGCCGCTTGCACCTTCTTGCCCCTGCTGCTTGCACCTGCCCTGTCTTAGGCTTGGGGCCTGGGGTTCAGCCTTCCTCTTCCCCCTTCAGCGTAAGGCCTTAACAAGCCTGGAGGCAAATCTTGGGGCCTCCCTTATCCAGGAGTGCTGGAGTTTCCCTCCACCCCTCTCTACCAACTCGAAGCCAAAAGGCAGCCGATTTTCTCTAGTAAACTGGGAAGGCAGGATGTAGGTGACAGTTGACAAACCAGACTAGACAATGGTCTTTAGTTCAGTGGGAGGGAAATCCCTGGGGTATAGATGGTGGGAGGGGGCGGGGCAGTTAGGTTCCAGCCCTGTGCCCAGGGAGGCGAGGAAGGCCTGTAGGCACTAGTGCAAGGAGTCAAAGTCAGGCTCAGTGCAAACGTGGGCACATGTGACCTCGACCTGCAGCTGGGGGTAGAGTGGCGGGGGGGGAAGGAGGTTGTGCAGGTCCTTCTTGCATCTAACCTACGAGCAGTTCTCTTGCCCAGAAGGGGAAAACAGACGTCCTCAGCTCCCTGCCCACCCACCCCTACTCCTGCCCAGGACCAACGCCCTTCTCTAAGACACCACGTGTCCACGGGGCCTGGGGTTGGAAGGCCTGGGAGCTGGCCTGACACCAGCAGGCCCAGGACCTGGGCTTCTAAGAGCTGGCCTCAGCAGTACCACTGCTGGAGTCCTCTAGCAAGGCAGGCGAGCCTCCTGCCCCTTCCCGAAGCATGCACAGGCACTCCCGCATGGAAACCTGCCCGTGTGTCAGGAACCCATGCACCGCATCAGCTAACCCCAACACACCTTGCCCCCTACCCTCCATCTGAACACTGACTGTTCCCCCAAAGTCACTCCCCCATCCAGCAGAGCCATGCCCAGACCTCAACCCCCAGGAAACTGCTGCTGAACTGGCCTCAGCCCCTACTTTCAAATGCTCTCCTCTATCCTTTTCTTTTTTCTTTTTTTAAAGATTTTATTCATTTATTTGACAGAGAGAGACACAGCGAGAGAGGGAACACAAGCAGGGGGAGTGGGAGAGGGAGAAGCAAGCTCCCCGCCGAGCAGGGAGTCCGATGCGGGACTCGATCCCAGGACCCCGGGACCATGACCTGAGCCGAAAGCAGACGCTTAAAGACTGAGCCACCCAGGCGCCCCTCCTCTATCCTTTTCTGGCTCCAGAAATACTCATGTGATGCCCCATTAGGCCACTGCTTTATTTTTATTTTTTTAAAGATTTTTTTTTTAAAGATTTTTATTTATTTATTTATTTGAGAGAGAGAGAGAGAGAGAGAGAGAGAGAGAGAGAAACAGCACGAGAGGGGAAAGGGTCAGAGGGAGAAGCAGGCTCCCCGCCGAGCTGGGAGCCGGATGTGGGACTCGATCCCAGGACTCTGGGATCATGACCTGAGCCGAAGGCAGCCGCTTAACCAACTGAGCCACCCAGGCGCCCATATTTTTTTTAAAGATCTTATTTATTCACTTGAGACACAGAGATACAGAAAGAGAGAGAGAGCATGAGCAGGGAGAGAGGCAGAGGGAGAAGGAGAGGCAGGCTCCTCGCTGAGCCAGGAGCCTGATGCGGGGCTTCATCCCAGGACCCTGGAATCACGACCCGAGCAGAAGGCAGATGCTTAACCATCTGAGCCACCCAGGTGCCCCAAGGCCACTGCTTTAAAACTTGACATAAGCCCTGGCTTTTAGGATGCTCGTTTGGCCTTTGAGGCCCTAGTGCTTGCTCTATCTTCAGCTACATTACTCCCCTTCAAAGAATCCAAAAGCCCATTATCCCGCAGAAGATGAGGACCAGATGTGTGGGACCTTGCACAAGGTGTTGAGGAGTGGAGCATGCACTCGGTCCTGAGGGGTGACCTCAGGGCTGACATAGGTCAAGTATGCTGTGCGGAGGGACGGGCTAGAGGGAGATGAGATCAATGTTACAGCCGTCCATGTCAGAGCGAGAAGGGACGAGAATATTAATTGGGCAGTGAAGGTCCCATACGAAGATGCTGTGAGGCCCCTATTTTCCTACAAGTCGGATTTCCAGAAGAAGCTTAAGAACGGGGGCTTCCTTGGGGGGGGGGCGCCTGGGTGGCTCAGTTGTTAAACGTCTGCCTGCGGCTCAGGTCATGATCCGGGGGTCCTGGGATCGAGCCCTACGTGGAGTTCCCTGCTCAGCAAGGAGCCTGCTTCTCCCTCTGCCCCTCCCAATGCTTGTGCATTCTCTCTCTCAAATAAAATCTTAAAAAAAAAAGAATGGGGGCTTCTGGGGTCAAGGTTGTGCACCCAGTCTGTGTACAGGTTCATCCCTTGGGGAGACGTGCCCGGAGCCCAGAGAAGGTAAGGGTGCGCCTGCTTTCCCACCGTCTGCCTTCCAGCCCCAGCTCCGCTCAGCAAGCCCTGCACAGAAGCGGCCCCTCCCACAGGCGGGTGCTGCAGAGACCGGGAAAGAGCTGGGCCCCAAGGGCCGCTCGGGCCTGCGGCTTCCCCTCTCCCCTCCCCGCCCCGCCCCCGCCGCGGCCCCCACCTCCGCCCAGGAAACCCAACCGCCTGGAAGCGGCCTAGCGTCAACCTGCCGCCAGGGACACAGGGCACGGAGGGCAGAGGGCGGGCCAGGTCCCTGTGGGCCGGCCGAGGGCGGAAGGAGGGTGCGGCCCAGCGCCGTGGGAGCCTCCGCGGACTTCCCCCCCGCCCGCTCCCGACCAGCGCTGGGGCGCGGCCGAGGCAGTGCGCATGCTCGCCCCGCCCGGGAAGGCCCGCCCCGCCGCCGCCAGACCAGTCAGAGCCTGGGAAAGAAGGCGGTGGCGGCTGACGAAGAGGAAGGGACTGACGCCAGGCGCAGGGGGCGGGGCAAGGCTCCAGCTCCCCCTCCCAGAGCGCGCCGGCGAACGGGCGGGCTGGCGCAGGCGCACCTTTGTAGCCTCGCCCTCTCTAGTCTGGGCTTCCCCGGAGGCCTGATGGTCACGTGCCAGGCGCCGGCCAGAGAGAAAACGGAGCTCTGGGCCCCCGGTGGCGAATTACTCAGCCTAGCAGGGGAGCCGGGCGCTATCTGCAGTAGCAGGCGCATGAAGTACAGTGACAGCTTTGGAGTACTGACCTCTGCTGGGAGGTGGGCAACCCAGGCAGAGCCTGCCCAGGGACTAACAGCAGCAAGTGATTACACTGCAGCCAGAGGGAAGGGCAGGGACAAAGGCACGGGAGCAAATCTTAGGGCTGGAGTAAAACCACAAAAACGGAGGGCTTACAGAAACACACCCAGGAGCACCTGGGTGGCTCAGTCGTTAAGCGTCTGCCTTCGGCTCAGGTCGTGATCCCAGGGTCCTGGGATCGAGCCCCGCATCGGGCTCCCCGCTCAGCGGGAAGCCTGCTTCTTCCGCTCCCCCTGCTTGTGCTCCCTCTCTCGCTGTGTATCTCTCTCTTTCTCTCTCTGTCAAATAAATAAATAAAATCTTTAAAAAAAATGAAAGAAACACACCCATAAATACAGAGCACAAACTGCTGGTTGCCAGAGGGGAGGGGGGGTGGGGGATGGGTAAAATGGGTGCAGGGAAGTGGGAGATACAGACTTCCAGTGATGGAATGACTATGTCACGGGAATAAAAGGCACAGCACAGTGAATACAGCATGATATTGTGATAGCACTGTATGGTGACCCACGGTAGCTACACTTGTGGTGAGCATCGCAGTACAGAGAGAGATGTTGCATCACTATGCTGCGCACCTGAAACTAATGTAACATTGTGCGTCAACTATACTCAACCCCCCCCCCAAAAATGGAGGGCTTATAGTCTGCAGGAAATGACATTACGCATTTGTCAAAAAACAGAATGCAGGGCGCCTGGGTGGCTCAGTCGTTAGGCGTCTGCCTTCGGCTCAGGTCATGATCCCGGGGTCCTGGGATCGAGCCCCGCATCGGGCTCCCTGCTCCGCGGGAAGCCTGCTTCTCCCTCTCCCACTCCCCCTGCTTGTGTTCCCTCTCTCATTGTGTCTCTGTCAAATAATAAAAAAAAAAACAATGCACAACACAAAGAAGGAAATGTAAAGCCTGGACTATAGTTAATTATCGATATTGGCTCATCAACTAACAAATGCAACATTTAATACAAAATGTTAATAGGGGAAAACTGTGAGGGGGCAGGGAGGTACATGGAAACTGTACTATCTGCTCAGTCCTGTAAACCTAAAACTGTACTAAAAATAAAGTCTATTTCCAAATGAAGGTTTAGGTTAGGGGGCAGACTCTATGGGTATTACGGTGGTCAAACACACAAGACTTTCTGATCTCTTGGATGGCAGGGGAGGGAGGAATCGAGGACAGTTAGTTGCCAGGGCTTGAGCAACTGGGTAGCTGGTTGGGCCATTACCAGACAAGGACATCCAGTGAACAGCTGGATTTTACGCATCAGGAGCCCAGCAAGGCAGTGGCAGAGCAGGGCTCAGAAGGCAGAGCATCTGCCTCCCTGGCAGGGACTGGCTTCCAGAACTCCAGGGTCTCCCTCCCCTGGGCCCAAAGGTGCCAAAAGCCATTGGACTTAGGAGCCCCACCTCTAAATCCCTGACAAAGCTCTTCCCTTCTACTTGGGCTTTGGCAGGACACACGGTGCCAAGAGACTACGAGGTCCATATCCACAGGGACACAGAGGGGCTGGGGAGAGGCAGTCCCCCACCCTCTCCACCAATGTGCACACTCGCACGCACAAACTCCCCAAGGCCACTGGGTGAAGTTTATTGTGAAACCTCGAGGGGCAGCGAGGACAGAACGGGCATGTCAGGGTGGGGAGAGGAGCAAGTGCAGGCTCTAGGAGGCGGAGTCAGAGGCCTCTGAGCTGTCCTTGACGTCGGTGCTTTCTGTGGTCTCGCTGACCTCGCTGAGATCCTTGCTGTCCCCACCGCTATCCTCAGCAGCCAGGCCCTTCTCCTCACGACAGGCCTCTCCCGAGCTTGGAAGTGAGTTGCCTCTGCTCTCCACCTTGTTCTCGATGGAGCCCAGCACCACGTGCCTGCCCTTCTCCTTCAGCTCCAGGTGCCGCCTCAGCTGCCGCCAGGAGTCCGGGGAGACGCAGGAGGAAGGAGACAGGGCCTAAGTCTCCAGGCCACGCGGGCCCCCTCCTGCCACCCACGCTGGGGATGGGGGAAGCCTGCACCTGTCACTTGCTGGGGGCAGCAGGGCCAGGGCAGGGCCCTTTCTCCTCTGCCCAGCTGTGTCTCACCCCTGAACCCTGGGGGCCCTAGTTCTCAGCACATCCAAGGGCCTCCTCCCTCCCCTCTGCCACCACGCCTCAGACAGTACAGGCTGCCGCAGAGAATGACACCTTGGGGGCGACAGCCTCCTTTACAGCCCTGCCACGGCCCAGCTCCCCACCTGTCAGCTGAGGAACGGAGATGAAGAGGGCCAGGCCTCCCGGCTGTGAGGGCACCAGTCCCCTGGGGACACTTACCTCATCGGCCATCTGGGTGAGGTCCCGCTTCATGGCGTATGCATCTTCCCCATCTGCGTAGTACTTGGGCTCCACTTCGCTGATCCTGGGGGCGGGAGGTGCAGAAAAGAACGACCCAAATCAGAGGGCAAATTCTCCTCAGTCTTCTGGCATTCTCGGCCAGTGGGACAGCATATCTACTTTCCCCCGAAGGACCCTTTTGGAGACAGCAAGCCCCATCTCCCTCTGTGCTCTCCGGCAGTTAAGCAGTAAGTAGCCCCCAGTGCCTTTACGCCTCTGCGGGCTGCCACTGTCCTTTGTCCCTAACCTGGCTCGCAAGGATCGGTTTCTGCGGTGTATTATGAGCTGAAGCCCTGAATTTAGCCATCCCCTTCTCTCCATGCCCTGTTCCGTGTCTCTGACTCAACAAGGAAGACTGACTCCTGCGCCTAGCAACTGGAACCGAGGAGGACGGGTGCTGGGGCCCTGGTTCCTGACAGTCACTGCCAGACCATGTGACCCCCTGCTCTGAGCAGCTTAGGGGCCAAGCCTGCACGGGGAGGGGGTGGGGGGTGGGGAGGAATGTACGTGCAGACTCAGGTACCTTGCCACTGTTTGGAAGGGGCGTGGACGTGATAGCCTAGGAGAGCCTGGCAGCCCTAAGACCTCAGAATTGTTGGCCACCAGAGACATCTGCATCCAGATCAAAGATCCCTCCCTAAATGCCCGTCCCAACGGTCCCTCTTCATCCCCCACCAAACTGAAGCTAAAGCTGTCTCTGTGGGCCCTCCATCCCCAGCCTCACTTTCAAGCAGCTTTCGCCACCAGGTACTGTCGTATCACTTCCCTGCCAGGCTTTCTCTGTCCTGTGCCAGGCACACAGAGACTCCCATGTCCCCAAGTGGGCTTGCCCTCATCCACCAGGACACCCCAGAACTCTAGATCCCTCCACTGCTCTTGCCGAAGGCCCTACCTGCCTGGACGTGCTTAGGTTTCTGTAGCACCACATTCTCCTTTCTCCCGGTCCCTCTTAGATGCTTCTAGGTGCCAGGTCACCTTGGGCCCTGCTTCTGCTCATGTCCCGGGCCCTCACCTCTACTCCTGAAGCTTAACCAAGAAGCCTGTGTGCCCTCCACCTAGCCCTAGCCGACATCAGGCAACACAGCAAGCCACACCAAACACTCTCCTGCATCACAACACGCAGCTGCTGTTGCCACCGAGACTGAAGACATCCTGGTAATGTGTGGAGTCCACAGCCTGCTTCCCATCTCAGCCGACTCCAGGTCTTTCCTCCAGCCACCCCCATCCCCCCACCTGGAAGGCAGCTCAGCCCATCTCAGATGCCTGGATGAGCCACATCTGTGACCACCCCGTTCCATTAGAAAAGTCTCGAGCTACTTACTGAAAGTTGAGAGTGTTGGAATAGAGGTGCAGGGCGGCCCGGTTACTGCAGGAGAACAAGGCACTGCTGAGCTGCACAGACTTGGCCAGACAGGGACAGCATGTCCAGGTCCAGCCCCTCCTCCTAGCGCCCCCCTCCCCACTAATCCCACTTCCCAGATCTTCTCCAAAAGCCAGGGCACCCCAGGACCCACATCAAGACAGCATCTCCTCCCCGACCCTCCTCCCTCCCTCAGCCCTGGCTTCCACCTCTTCCTGACATGCAGGGAGACGTATTTGGCATTGAAGTTCTCTATCATGGCTCGGGAGGCCTGGTCCATCAGCTTCTGAGCCAGGCCGAGGCGTCGGTGGGAACGCTTCACAGCCTGGTGGGAGAAGGATGGGACCTCAAGGGCTGCCCCAACTAAACCCACCTCCACCCCTGCCAGAACCTGGGCGGGTCCTACGCACCAGCGAAGTTATATGTCCATGGGGCACATCATCCGGATCCTCTTCCCTAAAGCAAGAAGAAAGGAGAGGCTAGAAAGGAGCCTGGTGCAGATGCAGTCACCCCACACCCCCGGTGCATACGCAGAGCAGGAGCACCAACTCCTCTGCTGGCTCCAGGGTTGGGGAAAGCTGGGACTCTCAAAACCCCACGCAGCAGCCACAACACAAGCGCAGTGTCAATGGAGCACAATGGAAATGCTGACCATGCTATAAAGAACTGAGCTATCAAGCCATGAAAAGACATGGAGGAACTTTCAATGTGCATGACTTAAGTGAAAGGAGCCAATTCGAAAAGGCCCCCTACTGTATGATTCCAACCATATGACATTCTAGAAAAGGCAAAACTACAGACAGTAAGTAAATATGTCGGTGGTTGGCGTGGGGAAGGGGGGGGGGAGAAGAAATGAAATAATACGGAAGATTTTTAGGACACTGAAACTACTGATTCTAGAACAGCAGATACTTATTATATACGTGTGTCCAAGTCCACAGAAAATACAACACAAAGTGTGAACCCTAATATAAACCATGACCTTTAGTAATGAAGCAATACTGCTTCATCAACAGTCACAAATGTACTCCAAGGTGTTAGCGATAGACGAAACTAGGGGTCAAAGGGCAGGGGGTGTATGGGAACTCAATACTTTCCACTGATTTTGTAAACCCAAAACGGAACTAAAAATCAGTAGATTAATTCATTAAAACAAGAAAAACCGGGGCGCCTGGGTGGCTCAGTTGGTTAAGCGACTGCCTTCGGCTCAGGTCATGATCCTGGCGTCCCGGGATCGAGTCCCACATCGGGTTCCCTGCTCAGCAGGGAGTCTGCTTCTCCCTCTGACCCTCTCCCCTCTCGTGCTCTCTATCTCTCATTCTCTCTCAAATAAATAAATAAAATCTTTAAAAAAAACCAAAAAAACAAAGAAAAAAAAAGAAAAACCGATACAGGGCAGCATCCACCAGACACACGTGGTGTTGGTGCCCCCCCCCCCCAATCCACTCCCAACTCAGGCACCAGGTTTCTGTCTCCTTCCTTGGTGACTCACATTTTGGCCAGGACGTACCCCACAATCTTCCCGTTCTCATCCTCTGCGATGTAAGAGAGCTAGGTGACAGGGAGGAGAAAGAAGTTAGAAAATAACTTCCTGTCAGAGCTGGAGGAGCCCTTGGCAGACACTTGGCCCCACTGCCGGCCTGTCACTGTGTGCATGACAGCAACCGATCAAGTGGCGAGTTTAGTGACAGCTCCTGATCTCTAGGTCCAGTGGCTTGGTTTCCTTCCACACACCCCACTGCTGCTCCTCCCACTTGGATTCTCCCTGGCCTGGTTTTCTTCCCCACCCCCAAATTCCAAAGCTGCCCACCTGGGGCCAGGAAAGGCCATGGTAGAAGTAGTATTTCATCTGGTAGTTCTCCGGCAGACACAGCAGATTGCAGTGCTGCATGTTCATTAGGTCCTCCGGCTGCGGGGAAGGCAGGCAGTGGAATGCAGTCAGGCCAGGGGCTGTGGTGACTAAGTAGGCCTCAGCCACGTTAGAACCCTGCTCCCTGTCTGTCTACTCATCGACCCCCACCCCCGCAGGGCTGGGCGGGCGCTGTGACTATCTGTCTTTGCACAGGCCTGGCGCACAGCCGCTGTGCAAAAAACATCTGTTCCAGGAATGGACGTGAGCGCCAGGAGGTTCCGGGACACCATGCAACTGAGCCCCGACATCCCTGTTCCGGTAGGTCCAGCCCCACGGGGACGATGGCCTTCACCTGTCTGTGCCCTGAGGCCGCAGGCGTGTGGGGCGACCGGCCCGGTGCTCGGCCGGGCCCCTCGGGAGCATGCGCACGCGGCCCCGGGGCCGCGCACCCACGCGGCGCGGACAGCCTCCCGTCCCTGTCCCTCACCCTCGCATTGCGGATGTTCATAACGGCGGCGGGGCACGCGGTTCTCAGCGGGTCGTAAACGCGCAGTCAGCTGCCGCCGCTCTCCAAGGCGACACCGGGGCGGCCAGGCCGGGGCTGGGGCTGGGGCTGGAGCTGGGGCTCGGGAATCGCGGGGGCGGCGGCGGAAGGGGCGGCGCGCACCAGGCCCGGCCATCGGCCGGAAGTGCCCGCCGCCGAACCCGCCCTCGCGGCCTCTGGGCCAATGCTTGGGACGGGGGCCGGGGCGGGAGTGGGGCCTGTCCGCGAGGCGGGGCGGGGCGCGGGGCGCGCCAATGGTCGGGCGAGCCCCGGCGCGGGGCGGGCCTATCAGAGGAGTGGGGCGGCCCGGCGCGCGGGGCGGGCCGGGGTCTGCCGTAGGCTAGTACGCTCCAGCCGACTCCGTGCTACCCTCCTCCCGCGAGCCCACAGACGAACGCACACCGGCAGCGCAGCAGGCTCAGTTTTATTTCGCGCCTTGGCGGGCGGGGGGTACGGCGGGAGGGGAGCCGGGACTCGGGGCCAGGGTGAGGTGGCTCAGCAGGGCGCCCAGCATCTCCTCGCACATGGCGAGGCACCTCGGCACATGGAAGCAGCCTGCGGGGAGAGGCAGGACAGCGGGTTGGGAGGCCCAGGGACAGCCGACTGCCCCAAGCCCCTGCGGCCCCCGCCCTTTCTGTCCCCCACTCACCTTTGAAAGGACCCCCTTTGATGGTGAGAGCGACCTTCCCCTCTTGGGTCAAGTAGCCAAACCATTCCCCGTACTCAGGATCGCGAAACTGGAATAACAAGATAATGACAGCCTGGGCCTGCAGGAGTCTCCCAGGTGTCACAAGGCCAGTAAAAGGGGCGCTCACTGTCCCCACCGCACCCCTACCGCGGGGTCAGAGCCAGGGCTGACCCCAGGTCATGTGGCTCCAGAATCGGTGCTTTTATTATTTTTTAGTTAAGATTTTATTTTTTTATTTGACAGAGAGACACAAGGAACACGAGCAGGGGGAGTGGGAGAGGGAGAAGCAGGCTTCCCGCGGAGCGGGGAGCCCGATGCGGGGGCTCGATCCCAGGACCCTGGGATCAGGACCTGAGCCGAAGGCAAACGCTTAACGACTGAGCCACCCAGGCGCCCCAGAATCAGTGCTTTTAAAAGCGAGACCGCATCCAGGACAAAGATGAAGGCCTGGGGCTTTTCCTCTTTCTGCCTGGGGATGGGAGTGTGCAGCTAGACAACCCGGGGGGGGGGAGGGGGCCACAGGCTGTGACTTGAAACACTACAGAGAGGGCCTAAGAAGCACCCTGTTTGGGGATGACGAGAATGTTTTACATTTTGATAGATACACAGATGTGGTTACACAGATGCATACCTTGTTATATCTTAGTGAACCGAACACTTCGGATATGTTTTACTATGTATAAATTGTACTTCAATAAAACTGACTTAAAGAAACAAGGAGAACCCTGGTGGAGGTGCTGACCTTCATGTAACTTTGTAGCAAGTTGCTTCCTCAGGGAGGAGTCTGCTGGAGATTCTCTCTCCCCCTCTCCCTCTGCCCCCTCCCACCCCACCACCCTCCCCCTTCGCTTGCACGTGTGGGCACGCACACACTCTCTCTAAAATAAATAAATCTTCCTTAAAAAATAAAATGTATTCTTGGGGCACCTGGGTGGCTCAGTCGATTAAGCATCTGCCTTTGGCTTGGGTCATGATCCCAGAGTTCTGCTCAGCGGGGAGTCGGCTTCTCCCTCTGCCCCTCCCCTCACTCCTGCTCTCTGGCTCACTTTCTCTCAAATAAATAATCTTAAACAAATAAAGTGTATTCTTTAAATTTCACTTTATGCAGTTAAAACTGGTGGCCTCTAACACACGTTCCTTATCAATTCATTCACTATTAAGATAATAGCCTCAGGTCTCCTGATTCCCGTGTTTGGAAGTCGTCATTGTGTGTGTGCGCGCGCAGTACTTATGGACACATTTAGGATCTCTCTTGATGACAAAGTCTGGCACTGTTAATACCACCGTGGAAGTGAACGTTGGATTCCAATTAGAGGTTAGTGCAAATGAAGGTGTCATTTTCTCCCAGGTTTCGAAGCCCACATACCCCGGAATAAGACCACCTATATGGTCCCTCCTGTGCTGGGATCTACCAATGGAGTGTGGATCGCGACTTTAGAAACACACCAGGAATCTTCATTCATCACTAGGCTCAACGCCCAAGGTGCCCCCTAAGCAGCAGCTAGTACATCACTCTGTTCATAGTGCTTGGCCTCTGGTGGACCCCTGGCTTCCTTCCGACCTCACAACTGATTCTTGTCTCCTTTGCTGGGCCCTCCTAATCCCTCTTCTCTTTTCCTTCTGTACCCCAAAGCTTACTTTGCCTCACAACTCACAGTATCATCTATATTCTTATGATACCCAAGTGATCGTGGCCAGCCCAGACTCTGACCCCTCTGCCCACTGCAGCTCACACCCCAGGCCACCATCCTCACCTGTCTCCCTGCCTTTGCCCGTGCTCTACAGCCTCCCCTCCCCCCAGGACCCAGTAATATGCCTAAATCCCACAAGGTAACTCCTCTGTGCAGAGCAACCCCTTCTGCCTTTGCTCCTTCCCACTCGCCCCCCAGTCCCGACCTTGATCTATTTTCCAAAGCTGTCATTGCCATCCACATGTTTGTGTGTTTACTTGTTTATAGTCTACCCCCCCCCCACACACACACATCAGCTCCAGAGGGGCAGGAGCTGCTTCGCTGATTGCATAGAGGGCACCCGGGTCCAGACCTCCAGGAACTCAGGCCAGCTGAGGGACCATGCCCAGTGAGGGGGAGAAGGGAGTGTGGAATTAGCCTCCCCATCCCGGCCTGCCTAGCCTCCTCCCACAGCCCAAGAGAGCCTGGCTGTAGCCCGCCTGGAGAGGGATGGCTGCCTGCTGTTCCCTCCGCACCCACGCTGAGCCCAGGGAGAGCTATGGGCCAGGAAGCAGCACTTACCTGGCGGAAGGTGTACTCAGCCACCTGGTAGAAGAGGTGCAGCAAGGCAGGGTCCCCGCTGTCACTGTAGCCCATGAGGAAGGCAATCATGGCTTCACTGTGTGGCCACCAGAGCTTCATGGCCCACTCCAGCTGAGAGCAGAGCAGTGGCAGGTGTCTGAGAGCCCTGGGTCCCACCCTCTGCTGCCCCGCTAAGCCCATCCTCCAGATCTTGGCTCAGGCTCCAGCCGGCCCAATCACTTGGAGCTTCATCACGGGATGGATGTCCCTGAGGGTCTGAATGGCCCCTCTGAATGGGACTAGCTTCCTGACCCGGATGCACCCCCGAGCCACCCCTTCCAAAGGGCCAGGGTGGGGTGGCCTCCCCTTTGACCCTGGAATTGAAACCCTGTCTGCCTGCTCAGCCTGTCTAAAGCCCGATGGACACCAGCTCCTGCCGATGGCAGGGTCAGTCACCCTTTGCAGATCTCAGCAGGATCAAAACACAAGCAGAGGCATCATCAGATCTAAGGGTGCAAATCTGCTCCTGCTACTGACGCCTGAGAATCACCCAGAGCGCCTTTCAAAGATGAAGGGGACAGATGTCTCAGAAGTGGCATTGTCTGCACATGAGGTTGAGGGCCGCTGGCCTAGAAGTCAAGAGTTTACCACCAGGGTCACACTGGGCGAGTTCGTCACTCTGAGACTCAGGTCCCCCTCCGTGAAATGGGTGATGACAGCGCCCACCTCCCAGGGAAGAAAGCCTTGAACAGGCTAGTACCATGTGGCCCTGGGCACATTCCCACCTGGGTAGGGCAGAGGCCATCAGCATCCTGGAAGTAGAAGAGGCCTCCATGGTCAGGGTCCCATCCAGAGCGGAAAGGCAACAATAGGAACTTGTTGATAACGTGAGCTCGAAGCTTGGGGTCACCCTTCCTGATGGCGTAACGGAGCAGGAACCAGCCAGCTTCCAGCGCATGGCCTGGTGAGTGCTTGGGGTTAAGGCAGGCAGTGGATCCCCCCCTCCACAGGCAGGGGGGTCCACCTCCTGTGCTGACCACAGGTGCCTCCCTTCCTCCTCCACCAACTGTGGGAGCTGCTCTGAGCTCACCCCACAGCCACTCTCCTGCAGAAAGCTTGCCCTCCCGGTCTGTCCCAGACTCTCTTTCCTGCTGCTGACACCCCAGCCTGGGAGGCCTGTCCCGGCTTCTCTGCCTGGTCCTCAGTAGCAGGTGGGGGGTGGAGGGAGGAAGGCAGACCCCAGGCGCTCCCGACATCTGAAGCCCACAACCTGACACTGAGCATTCCCTTCCTCCTGGGCCACCCCCAGCCTACTCTACGCCTCACCTGGGTTCTGGTGCCTCCCCAGGCAACCAGAAAGTTCCTCACTGTCCTCTGACACGTTCTCCAGCACAGCCTGTCCATCCCTCTGCAGAGGAGGGAGGAACAGAAGGTAAAACTGCCTTCAGCTCCTGCCCACCAACCAGAAAGGCCCGCCCGCCCGCCCTTCCCTCTGTCATCTGCAGTCCTGGGCAGGCCTGGCTCAGGGCGGGGGGGGGGGGGTGGATTTGAGAAGGAGCCCAAGGGCCTGAATGGGTTCTGACCCTTGCCTGGGCCCCCGAGGTGGGAAGGGTGACACACTGAATGGGGGCTGAGATTAGGTCACCTGGGCTGCCCACAGAGGCCCGGAAGAACTTGGGTCTGGCTGGGTTTCCTGCTCTCTAACGTGCCAGGGCTTCTGGCACCTTCCCTCCCGGCCTTGGCCCCAGCAGGCTCCCTGGAGCCCTCTGCCTTTCCCAGGGTCTAGGCTCCTGGGCCCCAGCCATGCTCCCCGCCCCCACCCCCGCCATGTCTCCCCCGTCTGTATAAGGGGGCCACCGAGGCCCAGCTGGGGGTGTGGGTGTAGGCAGAGGAGGTGCCCCAGGGCATAGGGAGTGGGAGCCACCTTGCGCCCCCCCCCCCCCAACTCCCAGGCCCCATCTGGCAGGTGAATGTCAGCCTCCCGTCCCCTGGGTGTGTCCCCCCCCCCAACCTGGACATGCCGCAGAATCCTCTGGGCACACCAGTCCCCCAGCTCCGCGTAGTTGCCCGCCAGCTCCTCGTCCGCCTCTCCGAGCTGGTCCACTAGGTTGAGCAGCATCATGGGCACCGCCATGGACTCGGAGGCCAGGGCCCCGGGGAGACGGGGCCGGCCCAGCCCCGACGGGTCCTCCCGCACCCAGTACACGATCTGATCCATCATCTCCACCGCTTCCTTCTGGGTGGGGAGAAAGGGAGACGAGGGGAGGCCCAGGCCGAGGCCGCCCCCCTGCGCAGTCTGGTCCCTCAGGTCCTGACCCGGGGTGGGAGAGCCTTGTCCTCCCACCCGCTCACGGGACACCTGCACCAAGGGCCTCCTCTGGGCCCGGCCCTGGGTTGGGTGAGGGGGGGCAGGGGTGGATCTGTCCCACCCTGCCTCGGGGGGCTCCCAGTTTGTGGGTGCAGGCCACTCCCAGGCAGTGAGGTCGGGTCTGAAAGCCCAAGGGGCTCCGGGGAGGAAGGAGAGCTCCCTTCCAGCCAGAGCCGGGTGTGGATTGGTCTCTCTCTGCTGTGTGCGGAATCAGAGGTAAAGACTGCAGGGAGGGGGCGCCCCTCCCAGTACAGCACAATGAGGGGAGTGTTGCCAGCAGCCCTGGGGCCATGGGGGCCCAGAGGAAGGACTGACATTGGCAACAGACCCAGCCTGCAGACAGAGCCCAGGGAGGAGGCTTGCACACAGAACAGGAATGCATCAGGTGGTCAGGTCCCGCTCAGGTGAGGGCATGGAGACTCATAAGGCAGCCTTCCTCCCACACACCTGGTAACGCGCTTCCCCAGTCACCCGCCACAGCTCGTTCATGGCCATGGTGTAGAAACACTCGCTGAAGATGGTCCGCTGCACCTTGACCGGGCGGCCGTCCCGTGTTAGCGCGAAGGCGCACTTCTTTCCGGGAGGTGCCACTCGGGCATAACGCAGCAAAAATTCGCCACCTGGTGGTTGGGAAGTTGGCATGCTAGAACTCAGGTGAGGACGCCCCCCCCACCCCACTCCCCCCCCGCCCCCCCCCCGCGCCGCCGACCCGTCACTGCTTCTCAACCTCCCTAGGAACTAGAGTAAACTTGGAGGTGCCTCTGGGGACATGGGGACACGGAGGGGGCACCTGCTTTCGCTGAATCCAGAAGTTCAGGGCTGCGGAAACGCTCCAGTTTTCGGTACAGGCGACAATACATCCACACCTGTGGGGGAGTAGAGGGAATATGGCCGAAGTGGGGAGCAGCGGGGGTGCTTAGGTGCCCCCGTCACGGGAGGAGGAGTGTGGAGATGACCGGCCTTGTGCGTGCAGACTGAGGACAGGCCAAGCTGACTCCAGCTTCTGCCTCTGGGAGAGCGTCTAGCCTGGGCACATCCCCTACCTGCCTCCCCTGCAGCCAGACATACTTGAGGTCATCATACACCTGCCCATCTCGACCAAGGCATGTGAAGAAACCCCTGTGGGATGCATAGTATTAGCAAAGGGGGGAAGGGGCCTGGCATCCACCGGATCCACTGCTCTGCTGGGCTCAGCAGATCTGAGTCAGCTGACAGTGAGGTGGGGGCTCAGGAGGGGCAAAGACCCCTGCTGAGGGCACCAGAAGGGCGAGGCGCACCCATGCTCTTGGTCGTGAGAGTGCTCCATCCAGAAAGCCACCACACGGTCCAGTTCCTGCTCCACACGCTCCTTCCAGGTCTGCAGAGCCTCTCGCTCCTTTTCCATGTCCTGGGGGGAACTCGGGACTTGGAGACACAGCTTCCCCACAGACCTCCCCATCTTCCTAGGTCCCAACCTCCCCAACAGGCTCCTCTGTGCCCCAGGTCACCCCACACTCCAGTGGACCCAGGGCTGCCTGAGCCGTCTCCCCTGGGCCCCCAGGCCTCAGAACCCAGAACTCAGGGTTCCCCACACCCTTGCACGGAGCTGTCCTCTGGCCCGGCCCGGCCCCAGGACTGACCCCACCGTCCTGAGAATCCTCCAGGACAACACCCTCCCCACTACGGGCCCCACCACTGGCCTGCCACACTCGGAGACCCCCGCTCATCCTTCCGTCTCCTCCAGGAAGCCAGACAGAGCTGGTCTTGGTCCCGTGACTGTCACTCAGCTGACCCAGCCGTGCCCCACCCGCCCCCTCCTCCCGGAGGTTCCGCAGAGTCTGGGGGCGGGGCTTGGCGCTCGCATGGCTCCGCCCCCGTGCTCCGGCACCGCCCCACGCTCGCTGGCCAAGACCCTTGAGCCGCAGAGCAGGGCAGAGCTGCAGCAGTGAGCACTGCTGGGCGCCCTCGGCTCGAGATCTTCCTGATGGGAAATGCTGGGTGAACTGGCAGGGCACTCTGGCGCGGGCAACACGGGCCTGGCTCCCGCACATCTGCTCCTCCCAGCCACCTCTCCCCACCCTTGAACTGAGTTGGGGGGAGTGGTGGGGGAGGGGCCCGGGCAGGGCAGGGCTTGCTGAGGGTGGTGGCCCCAGCTCTTGCTTAGGGGAGGTCCTGGCTTTGGGTCCAGCTGGGCTTACACCCACCCACCCTGCTCACAGAGGCATGTCATTAGTTATGATATATCCCTTCACGCCCAGCCTCTCCCCGTGCTTTTCCAGCACTGCCCCCCTCATGCCTAGCCAAGGACAAGCCTTTGATATGTGGAAGGTTCTAAGGTTCCTGTGGACGAGCATGCTGGCCTTGGGTCCAGTGGATGGGGCCTTGGCCAATCCCAAGGCAGAGAACTGGTACCTCAAGGCAGGTGAGTGGAGGGATGGTGGATGTGGGTGCCACACGGCCATCTGACACACACCTGGCAGATCTGCACAGGCCCCCACCCCTCTGCGGCCAGCCCCACACGGACCCCTTTCACCGGCTGGCCGGCACCTTCCCACCCCCAGCCATCACTCCTACTGCTCCAACTTGAAGGGCATGTGCCCACCCCAACCCCCACCCCGACCACTGGGTTCCAAATCAGATCAGAACTGGTGCCATGGGGAAAACAGAGCCATGGTTCCTGGTATCATGATCAACAGGACAGGGCCCAACATGAGACACTGAACCCAGTGGAGTGAGCACCAGGGAGAGGCTTGCCCTGGGAGGCTTCCCAGGAGAGGTGGCCATGAGCTGGCATGGCGTGGGCACACACGCCCAAAGGGCAGGGATGGAACGACTGGATGAGAAGGTAACGAGGACATCTCCCCACGCCCCTTGGGTCCCTAGCACGAGCCCCACGTCCCCGCACGGCTCCTACTGGCCGGTCGGCACGACCCCCTCATGCCCCCATCCACTTAACCCCAGCTGTCCCACCCACGCTAGCGACACCACCACCAGTTGGACTGCCAGAGTTTGTTCAGTAGAAGTTCTGCTCCTTCTCTTTGGAGCCTGACGTGTGCACGAGGGAGCCAGCAGCGTGAGGAGTCACTCCTGCAGCACCTGCTGAGTCTCAGACACAGGAACCACCCCATGGGCGAGCCAGGTCTGTCCTGGGGAGCACTCTGGGGGACCTGAGCTCTCGGTGCAAAGAGCCCAGCTCAGCCCTCCCCACCCGTCCGAGGAGGACAGCGGCTGGTACCTGCCAGTCCCCTGTCCCAGTCCCCCGGCCTCTGGGTGGGGAAGGGAGGAAAGGCGATCTGGTCTCTAGACAGGGACTTGGCAGCAACTGCCCAGGGAGCCCCTTGGCCTCTAAACCATGGCTACTGTGGGACCTTTTGTGAGGAACCAGGTCCTGGCCCAGCTCAGTCCCTAGGACTGTGCGCCTCGGCGGAGCCTTGAAACTTGGGAGGCAATCGGGAACCCTGCTAACTGCCCTTTGAGCAAGAGGCTCCTAGAGGTTTGGTGAGCCACGGGGGTGGGTGGTGGCGTCACACCTCCAGCCTCCTCCCTGGGAGTCCTGGACACAGTAAAAGAGCAGGTGGTTATTTCAAAAAAAGTCTTTTAATTGTTCAAAATAGCACAAAACGACATCGCACTATGGTAATATTGAGTCACGGGGGTTACTCTACAATAGATGAACGGGTGTACTGTTCTCAGAAATGAGAGAAATCAAAGGGCGCTCAGGAGAAGGGACAGGGAAAACAACGGGACCAGGCGAGTGGGCTCCAAGGTGACTGACTAAACGTGACATTTTCCACAGCGAAGTATACTATAATACAACAAACCAGAGGCCCCAGAAGATGCGGGCCAGTGGCAGGGGTCTGCGGAGGCCGGGCCCCTCACTGCAGCTCATCTCCAGGGCAGAGATGGGGGGGGGGGTCTGAAAAGATTGGCTGCTCGCTTTAAATCCTTCTGCACAACCCGCTGGCAAGCCTTGCTCAGTGCCTAAAGCTTGGGTGTGGGGCAGAAAGCTGTCTCATGAGCCACACTAAGAAGTGCCCCAAGCCTCCCAAGTTTGGCCCTGGGAGGATGGCCATGGCCCTGCAAATTCACAGACCTGGTGTTGGTAGCCTGCTTCTTCCCCGTGGTCTCTCCTGGGTGACACCACACATCTGCTCTCCCAGGCTGCTCTCTGAGATGGAGTTGCCCTCCATCCCCTCACCCCACCCCTTTTGAAACTTTTGCCCGTAGGGGGTGGCTGCAGGAAGCAGCAGTTGAGGGTGGCAGATACTCTTAAGCCAGTTTGCCAAGGAGGGAGCCTGGGGGCTGGTGGGGGGGAGGGGGGGGTCAGAGGGAGGGGGGGTGGGGGGGATGTTGAGAGCCCTGCGAACCCACGACCTGCTCCTCCTCAGAAACCTGACTTTAGGCTCCAGCAGACTCTCAAGCTCAATCCTACAGGTGTAGAGCAATCACCCATGGGGAGTGAGGTCTGACAGCTCACCCCTCCTTTGTCCCAGAGGCCTGGGGACAAGCAAAGGGGCAGACGGCAGGGGCCAGCAAGAGGAAATTGGGCCAGGCAGCCAACACCAGGCCCGCAGGGGAGAATCCACGCCTCTCCTGTGCCAGCTGCCCCCAGCTTTTCTTCCAGAAAGATCCCTGCCAAGGCTTAGCCAAGGAGAAAAAAGTAAAAGTTAAAAAATAAAAAAAAAAAGATACACATTCTGTACACAGCTAACAACAACAACAAAAAAAGGGACAAAACCCCACACACTAAGGCTAAAATTACAATAAAAATGTTAACTTCATCAATTCCAACTTAAAAAAAATACAACAAATGCAGCAGTTGGTGGTGTGGCCCCTAGCCCCGACCCAGGGGCCAAAGCCAGGCTCGGTGGGGGCTACTCTACGCCCCGCTGGGAGTCAGGAGATTTGCACAGAACACTGCTCAGGCCACCACGGGCTCATTCCTCCCCCTTTCTTTCTTCTTCCTTCCTTTCTAGCTCTCTAACTGGGAAAGAAGAAGGAAGGGGCAAGGGGTGGGAGTACGAAGGCCGCTGAGACGGGGTTGGACGAAGCGGAAGCCCAGGGCCGGGAGGTGGCAGGATATCCAAAAGTAACAAAGGAAAATAGAACCAGATGGACATTGAGTGCACAGGTGCCCTGCCAATCTTCTCGGAGCAGAGGCAGGGGAGGGGAGCTGGGGGGGGGGGGGGCGCCTTTCTTCTGCTTCCATGCTGCAGCCCCTCCCGCCCTTGGTTGCCCCCCCTCAGAACCAAGGTGACAAACTGCAAGAGGCGTGCGCGTGCTGGAGGCACGTGCGTTCCGTTCCTGCGTCTCGGCTGCTTCATCCGAAGCGTCCGCCTCGCCCCCTCGAGGGCCTCGAAGTTCCGGGCTTGCTCGGCCCCCAGAGGAGGGCACTGGTAGGAGAGGAGGGGAGGGCGCACTGTCTCACTCGCTCACTGCTCTTCCAGCTCTGCCTTCTGCTTCCTCCCACAGCAACGGTAAAATGTGCTTTCTTGAGATTATTTCAAAAACAGAGGGAGAGAGAATGAGTGGCGGCGGCCAGTGGCTCCTGAGGGTGAAGTGTGAGCGCCGGGTGGGTAGGAGGGGTGGGCCCTGGCAGGTGGCGTTCCTGAAGCGGGGGTGGGGGGGGTGGGGGGGTGTCTGGCGAAGAATCCAGGTGCAGGGGAGCTGCCTCTCACTGACCATCTGCCTTAGATTTCTTTGGAGCGGATTTCCTTGGAAGAAGACAAGAAAAAGGAAAGAGAGAGCATCAGCACGGGCCCTGACGATGGCTGGGAAACCAAAGGTGGGCCTCACCGCCGGCCTCCGCCCGGCACCTCACACCAGCTCACACCAGCTCACGCCCTGTGCGCGGCCCCCACCGACGCTCAGAAGGAGACGAGCCCTACTATTTCTACCCCCGCTTCCTCCCAGTAGCCGCCTATCCCCAGCCTTAGAAGGTTCCCAAAAGGGGCTTCCTGCTCACATTTCCGGAGAGGACATGGGCCGCTTGCTGGCTGGCTTGGCGCCAGAGCTGTCTTTACTGGTTTCTGAAAGGAAAGACGGAGCGATAAGCAGCTCGGCGAGGTGGGAGGGCTGGCCGACTTCAGCCACACAGCAGCCCACAGGCCAAGAGAACGAGAGTGGAGGAGACAGGGGCACCCTGCCCGCGCCCTACAGAAGCCTGCGGAGAGGGACGGCCCCTCCTGCGTGCGCCACCTCTTGCGGTTGCCCTAGGCCCAGGCAGAGGCCCTCATGGTTCTCCCTGGTTGGCCTCATGGGAACTGGCGCAAAGCCCGACAGGGCATCCTGGGGCGTCCACTTCCCACCCTGCCCCCTGCACTTGGGCGTCACCTTGTACCTCCTACTTGAAATTCATAGTCCCCCGTCTCACTTCAAAACACCCCTGGGAGAGCTTTCCCCAAACCCGCAAATGAGGCGAGGTGCCCACGAGACCCCTCCACAGCACCCACCCTAGGTCATCTCCCCCTCAACTCCCTCATGTAAAGCTCTCCAGTCCAGCTCGGAGCCGGGTCACCGCACCTCACATGACGCTTGCCCAAGGAGCCTCCCGAACGACACCCACCTTGCAACCACCTCACTTGGGTGGCCGGGCCATAGCCCTTCTCATTGCGGGCGGCGATGCGGAAAATGATGGCGGGCTTGGTGGTGTAGTCGATGTGGGCGTTGGAGAGGCTGGAGGATTGCACCAGGCAGGAGGGGCTGGGCCCACAGTACACCCGCATGAAGGCCAGCTGGGCCGGGGTGGAACTCTTGGGCTCGCCACCGGCCTGCGAGCTCTGGATGGCCAGGTACACCGAGTACTCGATGATTTTGCCGGAGGTCACAGACGGTGGCTCCCAGGTGAGGTGAGCACCATCTGGACTCTAGAACCAAGGGGCCAGAGGTCAAGCCCTGCTGTCTGTGGCCCTTGTGACTATTTCACTCTGCCTGTCCGGGAACAGAGGAGCGAGAACACTTCGCAGCTCCCAGAACCGACTGCTCATACCTCACCCCTGTTCCTGACACAACAGAGCTATTTCACAGCAGATGCAAGGAGCTCTGAGGACATGGCCTCGCCTGCCCCGACCCGGAAGGCAGCCTGACGGAATGACGAAATAACACGAACGGGGACTCAAAGCACAGCCTCCCTTCACCTGCTCTGCCACCGACTCTGTGACCTGGCACTTAGCCTCTTGGTGCCTCGGTTTCCTCATCAGATCCCAGACCTCCTCAGGATGTCGAAGGATTGGATAAAAAAACATGTTGAACGTGGCAGGTGACAGACCCTCACTGAACACTAGCTGCCATGTCAGAGGGGGGGAGAACGAAGCCGGGTAGGGGAAGGAATTTACCCTCATCATCCTATAGCCATCTGCTGACAGGGCCAGAAGCTGCACCCCAGACCTGGCCCAGCAAGAAGGGAGCTCCCAGTGTATGGACTCGGGCTAGGCCTGCTCGACTCCAGCTGGGCACAGGGTCGCCCCACGGCAAGACTCACTTTGCTGATCTTAATGGCACAGGGGGCCCCTGGGAAACCAGGCAGACAGGTCTTAAAGGCTGAGATCTCGCTGAAGGGCCCCCGGCCGCAGGCGTTGATCCCAGCAACTCGGAACTTATAGGCTGTGCCCGGCTGCAGCTCCTGCTTCTTCAGCTGGTTGTAGTCGGGGACGGTGCCCGAGTCATCCTGGGGAAAGAGGCCGGAAGAACAGGAACAGAGAGAGAAAAAGATGACCTAAAACCCACTGTCGAGAGAGCAGCTCCGGGGTCGGGCTCCGGGGCCAGCACAGCAGTTTCCCACCCCGGGGATGGGGCAGGAGAGCAGCAATGGCGAGAGGGGAGCAGCACTGGGCTTCTTTGCAGCTTCGAGGGCCATAAGAAAAGGAAGTGTGTGGAGAAGGCTCTACACCTGGCTGTCCTCGGGCCAGCCCCAAAACGGAAGGCACCTCTGGGGAGCTTCAGAAGTTCCCACGAGCCCCGATACCTGCCTCATGGCCAGGATCCACCCACCCGAGGGCATCGGCTCCCAGGAAAACTTACGTCAGAAGGAACAGCATCATCTGGTGGCAGGAAATAATGTGTCACCATTACATTGGTACCCTTAATGACCCCCACATCAAACCACTGGTTCTCCTTCTTCACAGGCGCTTTGCTGGGCGGGGGTGGTAGGTCTGGCTTCTGGAAGGCGGGACAGAGATCAAACCCTCAGCCTTTGGGGCCCAGAGGCAGTATCCCCTGAAACCCCATCACACCAGACTCACCACACCCAGGGACTCGATGCCATTGGCCACTTCAGTCAGGGTAGCTGCAGCCTGCAGCTTTGCGGGGCTGGCTACCACCACCGGCTGGGGGGCCACAAACGTGTTGGACGGAGCCAAGCCTGTGAGGAAGAAAGACATCAGTGAGAGCGGCCCCAGAAACCTGGCTTCTGCGTGGGGAGCCCTTCCCTTGGGCCAGAATGCGCCGGTCATGCCTGTGTGGAAGCGCCCAGACGCTCGCCCCCAGACCTTTTCTCCCCAGTCAGCACAGCTCCCGGGGGGGAGGGGGGAGGCCCTCCTGCTTACTCTCGGTGGCCGTGGAGGGCAGCAGGGCCACGGTGCTGGGGACAGCCGCAGCCAGCTCACTGAGACAGTTGCTCTCGATGGTCGGGTCGTTGAGGCTGTCGGCAGGGGCCAAGGCCTCGGTGGGGAGGTGGTGGTGCTGCTGCTGGGCCTGTGCCTCCTGCAGCTGCTGCTGCTGCTGGACCAGGGCCGCCAGCTCCTGCTGCGTCAGCACGATGGGGATGGTGGTGGCCTGGCCCTCCTGGCCCTCGGCCGACAGGTGGCCCAGCTCCGCCTGCGTCACAGCCGCCGCTGCCTCGGCTGTGTCCATGGGCTCCCCGGTGCCTGCTCCGGGGGGGGGGGGAGGGCAGAGATACACACACACACACACACACACACACGCACGCGCTACTCAAGAGGAGTGCCAGCCGAGGTGGCCCAGCCACCCCCCACTCCCCTCCTAGCCTAAGGTCCCCTGGATACAGCCTCACTTCATGGCCCACCTGCACCCTGCCCTCCCCATACCAAGGGGCTCTGCCTACTCCTTGGGTGCCAAGTCCAGCCGCCCCGCTGGGCCCGCCCTCCCAATCACGTCTGAATCATGCCACGCTGGCAGGAAGGCTCCAGAACCCCCTGTCCTTGCTCCTCCCAAGGGGCCCATCTTCCCCTCAGGGCTCCCGTCTGGCCTGGACTGAAGAAGCTGCAGTGAGCACCCCCCCACCCACCACCTACCCATGACGGCCTGCTGTGCGGCCTGGAGCACCGCCTGGATGGCCAGGGCCTGGGCCTCCTCCGTGGCCGCGGCCTGAGCGGCTGCTTCGGCAGCAGCAGTTACCGCCAGCTCCTCAGGGGTGAGCCCCGTCACCATGAGGGTGGTGGTGCCCGCCTGGGCCTCAGCCATCAGCTCCTGGGGAAGGGACAACTGGTCTACTTCAGACTGTGTGGGCGGGGGCGGCTGGACCACCACAGTGGCCACCACGGCTGAGCTGGCAGGCTCCTGGCCCGAAGACGGGTCCCCTGTACTGCTCAGATCCACGGCGGCTTGGAGCTCAGGGGTCTGGGAGGCTGACAGGACCTCGGCGGACTCCCCCATCAGGGGTGTGGAGGCGGGCTGCAGGAGTTGCCGTGGCGGCAGCTGCTGGCGAGGCCCTGGCGAGGCCTGGAGTTCCTCCGGGGGCTGCAGGATGTCAACAGCAGAGAAGGGCATGTCAGAAGTTTCTGTGTTGGCTATGGTCACTGTTATCGTGGCCGGGATGGGGACTTCGGTGGTCAGAGCCCCTGGGGTAGCCTCAGTCATTGATGAGATCTTCTAGAAAGGGAGAGAAGCCCCCGTCAGAGGGGAGGAGAGAGTGGCCAGAGCCAGGCAGCCTTCATCTTTCCCCGGAGACCTGGTTTTTCATTCTCCGTGGCCAGCATCACCCCATCTGATGGGGAGGGCAGCAGGTGACTGCGCGATGCGGGGCGGGGGGCGACGGGGAGGAAGGCTGCGGCAAAGCAGGAGACCCTCGGGACCTGCTGGCCGATTTTCACCCATCCTCAGAGAGGCATCCTGGTCTAGCCAAAGGGGCGCTCCGGCTCCTGCCATGTCACCCTTACAACTTGTAGCCAAACGACAAGCCACGGGAGACAGCCACGGAAATCAAAGCGTCTCCGAGACGCGGGGGCCTGGGAGACCCCTGCCTCCTGTCCTATGACGCCCCGAGCTGCCCTTTCACGCTCAGAAGAGGGAACCGCGGAGCGGCCCTGTGCCTGGTGCGAGAGCGACACCTGGTGTCCGAGTCTGGAACAGCACAGGCCAAAAGTGCAGTGGGCAGCAGGGAGGAGACGCGGGGTCCTCCTGGGCTCTTACCGGCACCGAGGGGCCTGGGACCGGCGTGGACTGTGTCACAGTGGTCACGGCCCGCGTCAGCGTAGAGGACACGGTTGTTGTAACGGCACTGGAGCTGGTGATGTTCACGCTGTCACCCTGGGTGCTCTCCACCTCTCCTTGGTCACTGGCAGCTGGTGGGGGATCTGTAGGGGAGGGGAGTGAGCAGAGAGAGAGGTAGGGGAGGGGAGTGAGCAGAGAGAGAGGTGACGAGTAGTACTAGGCCAGCAGGGACCTGTGTGTGTGTGGGGGGGGGGGGGGGGCAGCGGCGCAGGTCAGCAGGAGCCGCAGGGCCTCCAGCTCGGTTCTGCCCCACAGGGGACACAGTCTCCTGGAGTACCCCAACCCGTGCTGGGACATCGAGCCCCAAGAAATCCAACTACTGGCCTCTGGCCAGGTGGGTCTTTTAGTTACCACGCCCTCCTCGGCCCCTGAGCTCCGGGCTCCAGGAGACGACTAACGCCACGAGGTTATCTTCACTCACCTTGGTTCGAGCTCATGTTGGCGGTGACGGTGGTGGCCGTGTGCGTGGTCCCGGTCTCGTGCGTCTCACAGGGGGGATTGGAACAGACCCTCTGTGTCGGGAAAGGAGCCAGCAACGAAGCACCGGCCTGGGGGGTGACGGTGGCCGGTGCTGCCACCTCCAGGCCGGACTCTAGGGTCCTGTGGGAGGGAACAGTATCGGGGAGCAGGGCGCCCACACTGACTGACATGGTGGTACCAGTGGAAGTGGTCTGGTGTGTCTCACAGGGGCGGCCGGCAGGAGGCTGCTGCCCTCCCTCAGGCTGGCCCGCACCCCCACTGGAGGTGGCTGTGGTGGGTGTGTGCGTGGTGCCCGTCTCGTGGGTCTCGCAGGGCGGGTTGGAGCACACCCGCTGGGCGCTGCCCGCGTTCGAGGTAGTGGCGGTGTTGGTGGTGCCCGTCTCGTGGGTCTCGCAGGGCGGGTTGGAGCAGACTTGGCTCACGGAGGCCGAGGGGCACAGCAGCGCCTCCAGGGCCGTCACAGTCACGGTGGTGCCAGGCGAGCTCTCGTACGTGGGCGTGGGGGTCCCCCGTGCCTCGCCGGGCTCCCCGGCACCCATGGCAGAGCGGACCGTGGTGGGGGTGTTGGTTGTGTGGGTGTGATGGGCCTCCAGCGGGCGCCCCACGGACACCAGCGGGCTCAAGCCAGCCACGGGGCCATCCTTGCCTCCGAGGACACCGGGTCTGAGCTGGCCGCTCATGGGAGCCAGCTGCACGAAAGCAGTGCCGCCGCGGCCGCCGGCCCCCACTGCCAGGCCCGGCCCGAGGAGTGGGCCAGCCGCGCACGGGGCCGCCCCGGTGGCCATCACAGTCATGGTGGTGCTGGTCACGCTGGTCTGGCGAGTTTGGCACAAGGGCTTCCCGGGACCCTGGGCCCCCTCCAACACCCCGGCAGCCACGCTGACCCGCACCACGGCAGGCGCGGGGCCAGCCACGCAGGCGCGCCGGGCATCTCGCTGCTGGCCGGCCACGGCGGTGGTGGCCGTGCTGGTGGTGCCGGTCTCGTGGGTCTCACGGGGCGGGTTGGAGCAGGGGCGCTGCCCGGCCATGTTGGACGTGGCGGTGGTGGCCGTGTTGGTGGTGCCCGTCTCGTGGGTCTCGCAGGGTGGGTTGGAGCACACGCGAACCACGCTGCCGTTCTGCTGCCCTACTGTCGAGGTCACGAGGGAAGCAGCCGCCTCCTGCTTGTCACAGACGAACTGCACTTGGGCGGGCTGGGGCTGCCCCCCGAGGTTGGCCACAACGGTGGTGGTGGCCGTGTTGGTGGTGCCCGTCTCGTGCGTCTCGCAGGGGGGGTTGGAGCACACCAGAGTCACGGTGCCCGGTTGCACCTCCCCCTGGCCCGAGTCAGCAATGGTGACCGTGGCCGTGGGCTGTTCTGTAGTAGGCGAGGCCAGAATGGACACGGGGAGGTCATGCACGGGCTGGGCCTCGACGCCACTGGGTGCCGTGATGAGAGTCACCTGGGTAGGCTGGGAGACAGGCTAGGGGAGATGACAGACGGGAAGAGTTACTTCTGTAACTGCCTGTCTGTCCGTCCCTCCGGCCATCCTACAGCGTTACCCATGCTGGGGGGGGGGGGGGCAGGAAACCATCCACTCAGCTCCTAAAGCGACAGCCCTGCTCTCCTTCTGACCCCCAGACACTGACTTGCTCAGGGACCAGGGAAGAGGCACGGCTTCACCTCAAAGGCCATGGGGACTGGGAAGGGGCTGTGGGGTTGGGTCCGAGGCTGGGGCCAGCCCTTGGTCAGGGACAGAGCCCCGCTGACCCTGCACCACACAAAGACCAGCAAGAGATGCTTTGCCACTTAAACAAATTCAGCTTAAGACGTACGAAGAAAAAAAACACTATGTACGCAGCAAGAGAAATTATTGTATCCTCTACGTGGTAAGAGAAAACATCTGTCCAGAATTCAAAAACCAGAACCACCTAAGACCTAACGTCTTGACACGACAGTCGGATGGTGACTGAGAATCACAGTGGTGCAACAGGGAAGTGCCTTCCCCCACCCCCGCCCCCGGGGTCCACGCGGGTGAGGAAAAGAGGGCCTGGCGTGGGGCCCCAAGACGAAGAGCAAAAGCCTCGGGCTGTGGCTCATCCGTGCGCACATGGAGTCCGGGACATGCGCCCGCCCACCCCTGCGCTCTCCCAGCTGTCCTACCTGCATGGTAATGGTGGGGGTGGTGAGCCCGCCGGCTGCCGTCAGCGTGGTCTGTGCGGCTGACACGGTGATGGCAGTGGGGTTGATCACTTGGCTAGAGAGGGTGGCGATGGTGCCCAAGGTGGTGATGGGTGTGGCCAGGGAGGCGCTGGTACTGTGGCCCCCAGCTCCGGCAAGGCTGGTGGAAACGGTGCCTGTCACTGTGCCGAGGGTTGTGACACCTGGAGGGGAAGGGGGCAGGGGTGGGGTAAGGCCCGCGGCTGGGGCCTTCCCCCTGCTAGCAGCTTTTCCCCTGGTGGGGCCAGGACACGGGCAGACCTGGAGCACACCCCAGGGGAACAGAAGGCTGGGAGTGGGCACCTCTCCCATGGAAAGGCGGGCCCAGCATCTAAGCTACACACCTGTGGTGCCCTTCACAACCAACGTGGTGACAGCTGGCTTGACGGCAGAGACTGTGACAGGAGTGACCAGGCGGACACCCCCCATGGGCACGGTACGGAGGATGGTGCCCGGCTGTCCAGGGGCCCCCTTTAGCACCACCTGGAATGCCAGAGGAAAGCGCCCCCATATCACTCCAAGGTTGCCCAGACCCTGTGCCGCCCCCTCCCGGGCCCCTCAGGAGGACACGTGTGGCCTGCTGGGGTCCTGGGCTGGACACTGGGGGAGGAGGGGAGGGCCAGGCATGCCTCACCTGAGTCACTCCTTGCTGCCCGTGGCCAGTGGCGATTTTAGGGACAGCTGTGATGATTTTGGCAGGTGCTCCCGTTCCCGAAGTCATCACCTTGGTGGTGATAATGGTGATGGGGGACTTGATGCCAGGACTGCTGGTCACACCTGGGCAGGAGAGGGGCGGCTTGGCCTCGGGGGCTCTTCTCTGTCAGTACCCCTTGCCCATCTCCCTCGTGCCTTCCCACCCACCACCCCTTGACTCACAAACCAAGTACCAGTTACAGCTGCACCCCTGCCACCTCCCTACAAACGTGAAACAAAAGGCGAGGAGAGGAAGAGAGAGAAAAGGCAGAACAGAAGCAAGAGCACGCCACAGCCCAGCCTCTGCCCGCCTGTGTGGCCTTCGCCTCCCTCCCTGTCCGTGCCCTGGAGGCGGCCCCTACCTGTGGCGCCAGCCTGCGTGATGATGGCCGACATGGGGATGGTCTTGATAATGGTGGTCGTGCCAGGCTTGGTGGTGCTCGGGGACACGCTGCTGATGCCCAGGATGGTGGGCTTAGTCCCAGC
The DNA here is from genome assembly GCF_009762305.2 of Zalophus californianus. Taxonomy (NCBI): domain Eukaryota; kingdom Metazoa; phylum Chordata; class Mammalia; order Carnivora; family Otariidae; genus Zalophus; species Zalophus californianus. The sequence goes on along the minus strand of NC_045612.1, from coordinate 1,686,886 downwards.
CCCACTGGCCTGTGTGGTAGTGATGATGGTGGTGGGCTTGCCATCTGCGGAGGTCACTAGCTTCAGGATGGTCCCGGCCGGCAGGGGCCCTTTGGTCTGCAAGAGCAGAACAGGCAGAGGACAAGGTGGACTGGCGTCAGTGCCAGGATGGAAAGTCTGACACCAAGTGTGCTCTGGCCCCTCTCTACTGGTGGCCCGAACAGCTCACGGAATGTTCTGAAGACTGGGAGAGATGGGACCAAGCCACAGGACTCTCTGTGCCACACGTGCTTGAGGTCTTCTCTAGGCAGGGAGGGGAGTTCTTCCTGCGGCCCAGTGCCCCCTACTTGTGTCCGCGTCTGGGGCCCACGAGCTCACCTGGATGATCTGAGTCACTGGGCCTGTAGATGCCTGGCCCGTGACTGCCGAAGTCTGAACCGGTTTGGTCTGAACCACTGACATCACTTTGCCCAGGTTGGAAATCTAAAAAGGAGTGATACGGAAACCAATCAAGAGCACAGCTTGGGTTGGGGCTCTCCCGGCACAGGCCCAGGGCAGCTGTCACATGCAGCAGGGTGGCACCTGTCACTCACCAGAGCACTGCCTCCTGGGACAGAGATGGGGCTCTTCACCAGGGTGATGGTCTTGGTGACTCCACCCACCACGGTGGTCACCACCTGGGCTTGCTGGGCCACTGTCACAGTCCCTGACTTGTGGACTGTGATGATGGGGCGGGTGGATGTGTTGGCAGCAGAGGAGACCGACGTCCCCACCTGGGCAGCCGCAGTCTTCAGCATTCGAGTGGCTGGGTTGCTCACCTTGAAGGGGCAGAGACGGGCCAATAAGCAGGACAGAGAGTCCGAGCCCCTGCCCAGAATGTCCTGGCAGGCCCATGGCTCCCTCCCCCACCTGCATGCTCTCCTACCTCCCCCCACCAACCCACCTGCAGAACGGCTCAGCTTGGTTTACCTTTTAGTGAAGCAAGGGAGGACAATGGCAGACCGCACACCTAGCCTAAGGCTGTCCCAGCCCCCAAAGTAACCTCTTGTTCCACAGCCCACGGCAAGCAGCAATTATGGGCCAACAGCCCTGCAGCTTGGTCCAAAGCCCGGAAGGAGTGACCACTGTCATATCACACTGTCCAGAAGGCCCCTGCCCCAAGGCTGCTGGCTCTGATTCAGGCCTGAGGAGTGCTCACCATGACTGGCGAGGAGGCCACCTTTACGGTAGCCGGGAGGGTGGTGGTACCAGGCGTCACAGCCACGGTTTTGACGATGGTGGTGCCTGCTGGGACACTCAGTACCGTGGGCGCCGAGGAAGGAGGGATCTTCTGTGTGGCGGCCGCTGCGGCCGCCAGTGCGGCCATGCCGCTCATCTGTGGGCTGCTGCCAATCACCTGCGGCGGGCACAGCGAGCATGAGCCCACTGAGGCCACCCAGCTCCCCGCTCCAGACGCTTCGGCAGAGCCCAGCATTCCTCTCAGTGGCATCCCTCAGCCCCAGCCCGGCCTCCTGCCACTGGCCAGGTGCCCAACCCAGCGGCAAGCGTCTGCCAGAAGCTCTAGGTCTTTTCTGAAGACCACGGAGTCAGATAGAGCTCTCTCCTCCTGGCGCCGGGTCAAACCCCAGCTGGCTAGCTTCTCCCCTCAGGCTTCCAAACAAGAAAGTTCATGCTTAGGATGCCCTTGTGTGAGTCAGATTCAGACAGCAGGGAGGTCCTTCTGAGGCATTAGCTTATTAATTTATTATTAACTCAGTAATGACAGGCTGCCTCCTCTGTGCTTCGCAGCCGAGAAAAGCCCAAGCTGGGCGCCGTCGATCACCAGGAAGTCCCACCCTACCCGATGGCTCCTCACCGTCCCCTGGGCACTCTGCGTTGGCACAACCATTCGCACGCCTGCAGGAAGGGAGGTCACGGTGACGGGGGCTTTCCCAGCCTGGCTGGCAGGTCTCATGGTGACCAATGGGGTTCCTGTTGTTGCCTGAGGACCGGTGACTTTGAGAACAGCGGGAACACCTGGCGAGGGAAGCAGGTGGCTATCAGCGGAGCCCCAGACCTCCGTTGTGTTCAATGTGTAAATGTGAAGCGCTTCCATGACCCGCTTGTGCGTCACGTAGGGTCCTTCCAGACACCCTCAGGGACTGGCTCCGTCCCAGCACTCGGCGGCCCGAGCCGGTGCCAATGACCATCAGGCGTGCTGTCTTCAGCAGCCCTCGCTCAGGCACACCATCTCCTGGTGGACTAGCCCCTACCCTCAGGCAAAGCACCAGGCCCCCAGCTCACCTTGAGTCCTGGCTGCAGTGGGCACGGAAATCGAGCTGCCAGGCACTGTCGGCAAGACCTGGATGGTGGTGGTGGTCGGGGGTGCGGTGGCAGCCTGGGGCAGGAGCGTGATGCCTACTTGGGTCAGCGGCTGCACAGCAGGTGCGGCTGCTGCTGGGGCAGGGCTCTTGGGAGGGTTGGCAGGCACAGACGGGACTGGATTGGGTGTGGGGGAGGTGGCAGTAGCAGCCGTGGCAGGAATGTCATATTTCTGGAGCTGCAGAAGGTAACTGTCGGCTGTCGCCACTGCCCCCCAGCTCACCTCCAGGGAGTTGGTGTTGGCTCGTACCAGCTGTACCCGGGCCGGGGGCGGTGGCTTTTCTGTAAGAGAGCGCAGCTGGTGAGAAGGGAGACCAGCAGAAGGCCCCACCCTGGGCCTCAGCTGTGTTGTGGTGGCCTATGGCTCCTATCCAGCTGCCTTACCTGTCTCCAGGTACCAGAGGTCCTTGCAGCAGACCTGGTTGTTCCAGGCCTTTCGGTAGCCGTCGCGCCCACTCCATATGTATAGGCGGGTATTGATGGCTACGGCGCAGTGGCCAGCTCGGGCCCGGGGAATATTGTCCTCAAGCGTGTCCATCAGGATGGTCTCCCAGGCCATGGTATCTGGGGAGGGTGGGAGGGGGAGGTCAGCAAGGGGGCAGAGGAACCCACAACCCCCAGTGGCCCTTTGCTGTCAGGGATGGGGAATTAAAAAACAGGAAGTCATCAAAGATTATTAAACTAAGAACAAACGAACGAAAAATAACTCAGTATGGCAAAAAAACCATAAAAGATAAAATTATAAACCACAAACTACAAACTGGGAAAACTATTTGAAACGCACAGCCAAAGGTTTCAGTTCTCGCACATCAAACAACACAAGAGCCTATAGAAAGAGATGGGCACAGAGGAACGCAAGTTACGGAAAAGGCGACAGAAGGCTCTAAGGAGAAATACATACCCTCGCTCAAAGTAAGAGAAATGCAAACTGAAACCGTAAGGCGCCTGGCAGTTTGATTCTCCTGCCTGTTGCAGCCGGGGCTCCAGGTGAGCCGGGGGGGGGGGGGGGGAGAGGGGGGCTGGGGGCGGGCCCGGGGGGAGAGTCAATCACCTATCAGACCTGGTGAAGAACAGTGTACCGGCGGCACCTACATGGGTACGGCCTCCGTGCAGGACGGCTTGGCAACGGCCTTCAACAGCGAGTCTACCTTTAGGTCTTTACCCTTCAAATGCACTTGCACGTAGGCGAGGACAGTGCAAGGATACTCACGGAGCAGCGTCTGTGCAAGTTTCAACACCTTGATAGCAATTCAAAAGAATGAGGCCGCTCGCCGTGCGGGGATGGGATGGTCTCCAAGACAGAATAAACCGAAACGGCCAGGCGCGGCGCGGCGCTGCGGAGGGCAGGCTGCCGTTGTGTTTGTTTGTTTATAAAGGAACCTACAAACGATGCTGGTATATGTAGAAAAGTCCCTGCGGGGTGGATGACAAGCCCCCAACATGGCTGCCTCTGCAGAATGGGGGGCGGGAGGGAGGCTCTGCACGGTTAAGCTTTTGTACTTTCAGATGTCGGACCATGTGTAGGAAAAGAGCCTATTCAAAACATGAAAGCGAGCACCCCTCAGAGTGCTCTGACCAGTGGCTACTTCTCGTGGATTCTAGAGGCACGGGCCTTAGAAGCAGCTTCGCTCCCTGCACACCCCACACAGCTCTCGGGACTGAGGAGGGCCAGCCTCCCGCAGCCCTCCGCAGGCCACTCCGAGCCCGAGGAGGCCATACCCAGGTTGAGACAAGCCAGTGTGTTGGTACACTTCCACTCCTTCTCGTGTGTGGCCACTTTGACGTCATCCATGACGAGAGGCACCCAGCCACCAAACACGTACATTCTGGGACGAGGGAGGGAAGAGTAGGAGAGGGTTGTAGAGGAGGTGCCAAGCTAGAGGCCACCTATTCCATCCAGAAAGTTCTAAACACGCTTGGTCCTCCAGCTCTCCCCAGGAGAGTCCCCCGGGATGCATGAAAGCTCTTGATGCAGCCCTCTCCTTGGTGGCTCAGCTCTCACAAGAACTGTGTCACCTCCACCACGTGGCATTGTTACTTAGCTCGTCTAAAGCTCACCTCAGTCCCCATCGCTCTCATATGCGCTTTGGGACCTTGGCGTTGACAAAGACACCCAGCTGCTTGTGTAGAGTATCTAGAACAGTCTGCGCCCCTCTACCCCGAGGTCTGTCTTGATCTCCCGGGGTCGTAATGTAAAGACGGGGCTGCAGAAGGCCAGCCCAACCAGAAAGAGGCCTCCTCAGGCCTTAGGAATTGCAGGAACAAAACTGAGAGCCCTCTGGGGGCGGGGGTGGGCTAGGAAGAGAAAAGCCATGGCCAGCTACTCACTTGTTTCCTATGGTTGTGGCTGAGTGAAGACTTCGAGGAAGAGGTGCCACCCCGCTGAGACTGGGCTTATTCCACGTCAGGGTCTCTGTGCAGAGCAACGGAGAAGGAAGGGTTACCTACACTAAGTCAGACTCGGGCCCTCTGCCCCAGAGGCTGTTCCCCAGGTGCAGGGAAGGCTCTGGAAAGTGGGTGCCCACCAAGTGCAAGAATTCCATGCCTGGCCTCCCTACAGCCCAAAGAGGCCCTCTGGTCACCAGGTTCCAGCATTTACCAAGCTCGGTTCACAATCCTGGCAAGTACATCTCGTCCGACACTTACTGAGCACCTGCTGTGAGCCAGCACTGCTCTCGGGGGTTCGGGCTGGAGTGGAAAGCGCATCCTCAAAAGGCACTGCACTCCACGAAACGCGTCCACCCCCATGCTGCCTCTACGGTCTATGGACCGAGCGTCGGCAAGCGCTGTGCTGCTAGGAATTTCGCTCACAGTAAACGGTTTCCTTTGAGTGCCAACACTGATCTACAGTTCAACGTATCCCTGCAGACACATCTCCCCGCAGCCTTCCTTCAGGCCAAAAACCTGACCTTTTTTCAACCACTCCTGATATCCACCCTGGTTACGAGCCCAAGTAGTCCCCGGAGGTCTCACGGGTCTCTCAACATCCCGTTTCACTGTGAGAGACCAAGGTGCGTCACTCCTATTACAGTCTCATCACTGACGAATTGACGGGGACGAATGCTACCTCATCTGGCCAATTCCATCCTAGAAAGGCCTTCACCCCCTTCCTTTTACCCTCCTCTGAGAGAGCAGACCAACTGAGCCAACTGAGCCTTGCTCTTTCTTAAAAGCAATGCCACAAGCCCGGGGCCAAGAAGAGCACAGCCACCAACAGGCTCCTGCTCCCACCCCGCCACAACGAGGAGGAGCTAAGCGGCACGCTCACTCCATCTCGCTGCGAGCCCCATCTCCCCACCCCATGCCGGCCGCCCCACAGACTAGCCTGGCTCCAAGGCTACCGGAGTAGCAGCACCCACGTCTTACCAATGTCCAGGGTCCAGAGGTCCCCCAGTCTGCAGCCACTCATCCCTCCATAGATCACCAGCTTGGACTTCTTATTGTCTTTCTCAGTGTAGACCACAGCAGTATGTGACTCCCGGGGCGGAGGCAGGACGCCGTAAGTGATGGGGATGTCCCAGGCCACCACTCCGGAGCCTGGCCGCAATTCCAGGATATATAAGTCATTCAGATACCTAGAGGAAAAAGGTCAGTTATGGCAAGCCCTGACTCCATGCGCCAGAGGCCTCACCAGCTCCCAGGGGTGAACAGCAGACTCCTTCGGAGACAAAGGGGGCTAAGTCACACGAACCCCAAGTTCTTCTACCCTGAGAAGGGGCTGCCAGAAGCTCCCAAGGATGAGTGTGAGTCCAAGAGGAGCAGTGGGATGGGGTGCGCTGAGCCGCCTCGCACACAAAACTGGGCACCGTGCTAGGGCCTCCTAGGGCAAAAGGGGGTGCCAGTCTGGGACTACCTTCAGACTTCAGAAAGGTACTTGGCCCCCGGCCTTGGAAAATACCATCATTAAGACTGCAGGCAGCAAAGGCTAGGAAGGAAAGCGCCAGCTCTAACTTGGTCTGAGGAGCAGGGACCAGCTGAAGGCAAGGTGGGTTGTGACCTCCTGGCCCAGCCCTCCTGCCGAGGAGGGAGCCACCTCCTCTGAGTTAGAGACCTCAGAGCCAGAAAGCTCCCTATAGGGTATCTAGCGTCACCCTCTCATTTTACAGAAGAAACGGACTTGGCACGGGGGAGTTGGCTGGTATGTGGCGAAGCACACCCACTCTCATGATTCCACATGAAAGGGACAAAGCCTCACCTCGGAATGTTGTTCTTGGGGTCCTCACTATCGTTGGCCAGACCTCCAAACAGGTAGCACTTGTTGCCCACAAGGGAGAAGCTGTGCCCAAGCCGAGGACATGGAGGGGGTCCGTTTTTGGGCGTCTTTGCTTTGAGTCTCTTCCATTCCCACCGGCTTGCCTGCAAAATCAAGACTCAGGGATTGAATCAGGGATGAGCTGGTCACCATCAGGGCCTGGGCCATTTGTCGGGGAGGGAGGAGCCGGGGGGGGGGGGTAGGTAGGCACCTGAATGGAGTAGGAAGGTCCTGCAGCCTCCCCTCCCACCCAAACATTGGGAGCGCACTGTGGGCCATTACCTGAAGCTCATAGAGGTCATTGCTGTATTTCCCATACTCCACCATCCCACCAAACACCAGCAGGCGAGTCCCATCACACACGAAGCCATAGGCTGCACACCCGGGGGGAATGTCCCCTCTCACGGCTGGGATGAACCACTGGTTAGTCGCTGGGGAATGAAAGGAAGCAGAAGTCAGAACACCTCAGGAAGTCTTAAGAACCAGAGCCCCCACTCCTCTTACTCCCCAAATCCAGCAGCCTGCAAAACGTGGTCTGAGAAAGGAGGGGCCAGCCCTCCATCCAAGCCATCTTCTAAGCCCCATGACCTCAGAGGCCACCTCAAAACAGCCTGCAATCACCCAGCTTCTCATCAAGGTCGTCTTAATAAGCAGGAAGTCACTAACCAAGATAATTCATTAGCTTCTGGGAATGTGGCCACTGACTTCCTTCCCCTACCGCTCAGTGGGTCCAATATTGGAAAGAAATGTCTGACACCCGAAATACCCTCTCAGTGGCCCTGTGCACCTCTTCCTGGGGGCGCAGGGCTACACTCTAAGTGGCTCAAAGAGTGACTGTGGCCAGCTGAGGGAGGCCAATCAAGGCAGCCCAGCCTGCTGGCTGAGGAGAGCCAGCGGGGGAAAGAATCAATCTCTGCTGGTGTCTCCTAGGTGATGGTCCACACCACCCACCTTTCCCCTCATGTCACACCCATGCTGATCTAGAACATTCCTGAAAGCCAGAAGTGGTGGCTGCAAAAGCTTCCCCCAAATCCATCACCTCTAAGTGGGGGTGGGGTGAGGAGGCCACCACCAAAGAAGACGGTGAATGAGAAGCCCTCCCTTGCTCCACCCAGCACCCCGCTCCTCCCCGCACTTCAGGCTTGCATCCTGGGTTCAGCTCCCCGTACACCTGCCATGCCAGGGCCTCCCAAAGAAGTGAGAGGGCGCACATTCTCCTCTTTTGAGGGATCCTTTTCATTACACATTATTTAAAGGACTATCCCTGGGGCACCTGGGTGGCTCAGTCATTAGGCATCTGCCTTCAGCTCAGGTCATGATCCCAGGGTCCTGGGATCGAGCCCCGCATCGGGCTCCCCGCTCAGCAGGGAGCCTGCTTCTCCCTCTCCCACTCCCCCTGCTTGTGTTCCCTCTCTTGCTGTCTCTCTCTCTCTCTGTCAAATAAATAAAATCTTTAGAAATAAATAAATAAAGGACTGTCCCCAAACAACATGCTACACTCCCTCCAAAAACCTCAAACCGGGCACCAGATGCAGATCTGATTCCACACGCCTAAAACTGCTTTTGGTCAAATGTGAGTGACTTGAGACTGAAGCACCCGGTGGGTGGACAAGGTACCGGAGCATGAGCAGCCCTGGAGTCTGAATGGGGGTTAGGATCATCCCACAGGGAGGGCCTTGGGAGGCCCCAGCTGCTCAACTGCTTCTCAGCCTTTCTGTATAGGCATGTACTTAACTTGGTCCTTGATACATCTCTTCTGCACACTAGGTAACAAGTCCTACATACACGTCAGCCAAAAGGCCCGCCCTCACCTAAAAGCACACTGTACCTCCTGAGAGTACAGCCTTTCCTGGGGTAAAAGTGCCCCGCCGCTCACTGCTACCCAACTCTACAAGTTGGTTTGGAACAGGCTGTTGATCCTCCCCCGCGCCACCTACCCCTCCTCCATGGTTCAGTGGCGTCACCGGGACTCCAGGATGAACAGCAGCACCCCCGCCCCCCCTGCCGTCTGCCACTTTCCTGGTAGAGGTGCAGCACTGTAGTGCCTGCGGCATGCGCGTGCGCCCAGACCCTGGGCCCCAGCTCACGGCCTCACTGTCATCCCCACTGCGAAAAACAAACCAAGAACGGCAGCAGCTTTCTCCACCGAGGCAAACCACCATGCACACACTAGAAGAGACGGAATTCCATCCAAGTTACTGAGATAAAAGCTAAAAGAAGCCTTGGAGACTGCCTCGGCCAAACCCCCTCAGTTGATAAAGGAACAGAGCCCGGGAGGGGAAGTGTCTTACTTACCTGAGGTCACAGAGCAAAACAGACACAGACAAGAACCTCGTCACCAACTTACGCTTGATCTTAGCCAAAAGGTCAAGAAGCAATACCTCGTCACCAACTTAAAAGTAATCACTAGGTACCCACCCAAGGGCTCCACGTACAGGGAGCTGTCGGCCGCCCTCACTCGCCTGAGCACCCTCCCAGGTGCTGCACAGAGCTATGGAGCCATTACGGGGCCAGTGTTCAGGGCTGTGACAAAGCTACATGGCAAACAGGGTCAACCCACAGCTTTCCCATCGCGCTCTAATCACGGGCCCAGCTGGCCCGGCTAGAAGTGACGTCCCAAGAGCTCACGATCGCCAGCTCATTTAAGAAGAGCTGATCTAGGGGCGCCTGGGTGGCTCAGTCGTTAAGCGTCTGCCTTCAGCTCAGGTCGCGATCCCAGCATCCTGGGCTCGAGCCCCGCATCAGACTCCCTGCTCAGCGGGAAGCCTGCTTCTCCCTCTCCCACTCCCCCTGCTTGTGTTCCCTCTCTTGCTGTGTCTCTGTCAAATAAATAAATGAAGTCTTTAAAAAAAAAAAAAAAAAAGAGCTGACCTTGTTCTAGAACACTCAGGGCAAGGACCCTCCACACCGCTGTCAAGAGCAGTCTGTCAGGCAGCACCCGTTTCTGGTATGAGGCCACAGCCCCAGTTCTGCCCGTGAGATGGCACAGCCGCCGTCTCGAACACACCAGCTGCTCTCAGTTGCCCCGTAATCATATTATCTCTAGCTCATCGAGCGGGGCATCTTGTAACCCAACCTCTGGGTCCCACATTCTCCATTCGCTCTGGCTTGTCAGTGCGCTCAGCCGGGAAGGGGTTTGAGGAGAGGAGGCCACCTGCACACAGGACCCTTCGTGGGATGACCAGAAACATGACTCCATCTTCTCTCTCCTCGGCAAGCCTGAAACCGCAGCTTTGGGGTTTTGTCAGCTGCCCCACCCCTTTCCTCACTAGCCACCTCCATCTGTAGTCGCTCCTGTCAACCTCTACACATCACCCCCTAGAGACTGTACCACACAGCTGGGGAGACAGTCCACCGGTGGCCTTTTTGTTCGCTCTGTCACGCCAGGGCGCTTCCTGCGTGGCGGACGCAAGGCCAAGCGCAGGGAGGCACAGACAAGCCCACTCTCACCCGCAAGCTCCCAATCTAGCAGGAAGGCTGCCGTGCCCTCCACTCACGATGGGAGGAGCGGCCTGGGACACGTCTGCAGCACACCTGAGCTTGGGAGCACAGAACAGGGCAATGTGGCAGAGGGGACTTCTCAGAAAAGGTGAATTTGGAGCCAGGCCTTGAAGGGTGAACAGGATTTCCTGACAAATGAAACTAACAGGCCCAATCAGGAAGTGACTGCAAGAGCCCAGTTAGAAGAGAGGAGGTCTCAGAACGGAGGGGGGAGCATATTTGAGAAGAGCCTAACTTAGCGGCCAATTAGCTACAGGGACAGAGGCACAGGAAAGTGTTTCCAAGGCGGTGGCCTGTGCCTGTTAACTGAAGGAAGAAACAGCCCAACTGTCTCCATGAAGATCTATACTCCAAGCGCTCCCGCGTGACCCTACCACCAGCTGGCAGGGTGACCCTAGACCTGTCACTTCCCCTCTCGGACCCCAATTTCCTCATGTGCAAAAACAAGGAAGTTCCACTAGATGTTTTCCAAGGCTGTTAACAGTCACTAGACGTTAAAGAACCACTGAGGCAGACCAGCCTTGGGCAACTGGTTTGGTGACCAGCCACACCCTCCCTTCGCCAGGGCACACCCCACCGTCAGCACCAGGTCCTCTCCATAATCCGCTTTGCTACGCTGAGATAAAATTTCCTAAGGCCAAGGACAGTAGCTACCTCAAGACCTCCCAAAGGCCAGTCAAGTGTCCCACAGCTGCTGTGATAGCTGTCGCCAAAGAGGAAGGACACACACCCTTCAAATGTCACCCCCAGATCACTGAGCTAACCAAGACAGCGAAGTGCTCACACACGCCCTGAACGCGCCCCCTGGAGCCGTTTATCTTAGCAACAGGGAATGCTTCCAGCCAGATCAGCTCTCTCTCCACAAGGTCTCTCATCCCACAAAAGGAAAAGTGCAAGAGAAGAGGCATAAGGAGGATATGCTCTGACCTGATTCAAAACAAAACAACGGCAAGCAGAAGGGCAGCTGTCGAGGCAACAGCTAAGGCTCCCAGGCCCCTGCGTCCGTGCCCCCACTGGTGGAAGAGGGGCATCTCTCCCGAGGAGAACGCAAGAACCTTGCAGCTACAAGAACCACAAGCAGACACCAAACGCTGGACAAATTCCTGCTCCGTTCAAATAATGAGCAAACCCTCAGAGGAACGGGGAGTTGGGTCTGCTAGTGGCTCTCCTGAGAAGTTGCCTGAGGAGTTGATTAGCGCAGTTTCCAAACTGCTAACCTGGAGGAATCCAGGGCTGCAGCCCTTTGGGGAACGCTGGCTAGCCTCTACTACATGACATTACCCTTGCAGATGTGGAATGAATTAATGTCAAAGTGGCCAATTCATTTTAATAAACTAATGAATATGCAGAAGCCCCTGGAAGCAGTGGACTTTAGAGCTGATGGTAATTAGGCCCCTGCCCTACTTTCTAAAATTGTATTTCCCTGTTAAGGAGCCTGCTCCAGGCCTTATGAGAATCAAGTCAGTCCAAAGAGTTTAGAGGATTCTGCTCAGGGCAGTGGCCTCTCTGAAAGAGCCCTGCCCCTCGGCCTTGCCTTACTGAGCGAACTGCCGCCGCCGCCGCAGCTGTCTGAGCTGGCACTGGGCACCACCAACCAGCCCAACCTCGCTGGGGGCAACAGGTGCTGAGACCCGGAACGCAAAGGGTCACCTGCAACCCACCAGCCTTTGAAAGTCAACTTAGTAGGGGCAACAACCTACAGGGAGCAGAGAAAGCTGCACACTCTGCCTCAGGGGAGGGAGAGGAGGGCACCCAACCCTCACCACGCTAACCACTTCTCCCTTGGGCGCCAGCTCCCCACCCCAGAGCAACCTCAAAGCTGGGAGGACGTGCCCAGATTCAAGGACCTGGTACTGCCAGAGCCCTGGGAAAGAATGGACCTGGAGCGAATGGACTCTGCTATAGATGCGATGCCGGAGAAAGAACTGGAAAACAGCTCCCAGCCACCACCAAGCTGAACGCATTCCCCTGCTGCAAGAGGGGGACTCCCTAAAAGACCACTGACAGGTGTGTGGGTGTGTGTGCGTGCGCGCTCGCAGCCAGCTTGTGCTTTTCCCCCAGAAGAGTGCACGCGGGCCCGCTGGCCTCAGGGAGAATGCCTAGCCCCTCCTTCTGAGCAAGGCGAGGTGCTGTGTGCCATGGTCCCTTCAACAGGCAGCAACACAGTGTGCAAAGCAGGCCAAAGAGGCCACTATGGGCAAGAGGCCACAGGAGGATGCGGCCCAGTCCCAGAGCTAGCAAGGACGCTAGGCAAGGGGCACGCACAGCAGCTTTCTGTGTCCGGAGGAATCATACTCCTCCCAATCAACGACACCCTGGGTTTGGGGGAGGTATGAAAATGGGCAAGGTAACGTCAACCTCACAGAAGGAGGAGAGGTAAGGACCCACCTAGCCCACTACGGATCTCACTGGATTTCACCTCCTACACTGGAGGGCCCTAGATCAAGAAAAGCAGCAACCTGAAGAGAAAAACACTACAGAAGTAAACGGCGAAAGGGGGAGACAGCAATGCCGCCCTATCTGTGAGTGCCCAAGGCTCCTGCACAACCTCCGAGACGGTTACCCAGCAGGGCACACAACCCCTCCCCCCCCCCGTCGGGATTAGGGTGCTCAACTCTGCCCCTAATCCGTAATCTAGAAGCCTGTCATTTCTCCCGAATAAGCATCAAAGATGAAGAAGAGCTGAGCAGGCGCAGGAGGAGGGAGGAAGGGGGTGGGACTCTGCCTGCGCCAAAGGGACGCATCCGCCAGCCCGCCCGCCCGGCGGGGTAACGGTGTGTGTCTCAAGTCAACGCCGGCGACGCCCCCGCCCCCTCACCAACCGGACTGGAGAATTCCTCTCGGATAATGAAAAGCACTCCTCAAATACAGGAGCCGAGGGGGAGGGGCAGTGGAAGAACGGGGAGAGAGGAGGAAAAAGAAGAGAAGCCGGGCTGAGCAAAGGGTCGCGGAACAGAGAAGAGAGCTGATCAGTGCGGAGGGAGAGGGAGGAAAGGGAGGGAGAGAAGGAAGGAGGGGAGGGAAAGAGAAAGAAGGGGAGGGAGGGGGGAGAGGAGGGAGGGGAGGAGGGAGAGGGGGGAAGGAGGAGGAGAGGGAGGGAGGGAGGGAAGGAGAGGGAGAGGGAGGAGATGGAGGGAGGGAGGGAAAGATCCCAGGACCCAGCGGGCTTTGCACTCACCCGTGTTGTACACGTGCAGTTCGTCCACTATCCCCTCGTTCCCGCCGCCAAACACCACGATGAGTTCCTTGATGGCCACGGCTCGGTGGCCGTGGCGGGGCCGGGGCACTGGACCCGACCAGCCCACCACTCGCTTCCAGCGGGGCTGCAGGAGAACCGCTGGCGAGTTGGCGGGCGACACGGCCGAAGCCATAGTTCCGGGAAAGGCCGCAGCGGGAAAAAGTCACCAAGCGGGAAGGGAACCCCCCAATTCCTCTCTCACACACCCCCTTTCGTCTAAGGTAGCTCTCAACGGAGAAGCGGTTCCTCACACAGCGGTGGACGGCTCCATGGAGGCCGCCATCTTAACTACCCTCCTTCCCTTCGGCTCTTCCCCTTCTTCTAGCTCACCGCGTCTCTTCAAGAGCCTCCCGAAACTTTCGAGCGCCTAGCCCCGAGAAGCTGGAGGCCGCCAAGTCCCGCCGCCCTGACTACTCGCTCGGGCGCTCCCGCTTACAAGCTCGGGCGGGAGGCCCTGGGAGCCGCCATCTTGAGCCGCCTCTCTCTCCTCCCTTCCTCAGTCGTAGCCCTCCCCCGCCGGAAATGGCGGAGCCCCGGCCCGGTTCCCACACCCCCCAAGTCCCCTGCACTGGCCGGCTTCCGGGGCGGGTGGAAAGGAGCCACAAGCACCGCGGTTGTCCCAGCCCCGCCGGCGCTCACACCACAATTGTGGGAGCCGCCATCTTGAGACCGTCCCGCTTCCCCGCCCAGCGCTTAGTGCAGCCTCCGCTCCCGAAACAGCCTCGACACTCGTAAGGGACAGAGGCGCGCCGGAGGCCAATGGAACGAACTTGAATGCTCGGAGACTCGCGCCGTACAGCTCGTGAGGTCTCGAACCTCTCCCTCGAGTCCGCCTCTGCTGCTCAGGCTGCGCCTGCCGCCCTGGGAGCCGCCATCTTGAGACTAACTCCCCCTTCCCCCCTATTCTCTTCCTCCTGGGTCAGTTCTTCCACTGCAAACCAAACGCAAGGCAGCGTCCGATCCTCGCTTCCCTCCTTATGACTCCTTCCCACAGGAGCCGCTCCAAAGAGCCAGAGTTAGGCCCCGAAGTGGCAACTGTACGGCAGGAGGAGCGGTAACGGCAGGGCGCTCATGCCTCCTCCCTGGGAGCCGCCATCTTGTGTGAAGAAGTAACAACTAAACATGGCGGCAGCGGCGGTCGGGCGAGGGGGCGGAGTCGGGCGACGTCACTGTCTCTTCCCCCCACCACCACCCCCGCCCTCGCAGGGCCGCTGTGAGCCGAGGCCTCTTAAAGGACCCCCGCGCTGCCTCGCGGCGAGGGCCCAGGTCCGCCGCGCGCTAAGCTTGGGCTCAGGCCGCTCTCGGGTCAGGCGCAGGCGCGCCCAGCCCCGCGGCCCAACCCCCCCCCCCCCCCACTGCGCCCTCACGCCTCCGCCCTGGGAGCCGCCATCTTGCCACTTCCCCTCGCCCGGCCGTCCACGGGCGTCAATAGCGACTTTCAGCACAAAACAAAGATGGCGGTTGAGGCATCTGGTGAATGCCCGGATGAGAATACCTCAAACGAGCTTGTCCCCGCCCCCTTGGGAACAGTACCCCAGGTCGCTGAAGGAACACACGCCCGAGGAGTTGCATTTAACTAGCAGTGGGGACAAGGCATAGACTGCTGAGGGAGGCTGAAGGGAGACATCAGAATTGCGCCTCGAGAGCGGACATATTCCCAATCCCCACACCCAGCGACCGCGGGAGAAACGGCGCGAGACGCGCCGGGGCTGGGGGGGGGGGGGAGTCGGAGGCGGGGCGAGTGGGCGGTGACGTGCCGGCTCCCAGGCTCGCCGGCTCCGCCCCCGGGAGCCGGCGCCACCGCCGGCGCTCCAACTAAAGGAGCCGGGCCGGGCGCCCGGGACCGCTTCCCGTCTCCCGCTCTGCCGGCCGCAGGGCGGGCAGCCAGGCCGGCGGTCTCCGAGCCGGGCGGGAGGGCGCGGGAGAGCTCCGCGTCGCCCCGCGTCACCTCGCGTCACCCCGCCCCGCCTGCTTCCCAGAGACCCGCGCCCCGCCCCTACGCGCAGGCGCAGAGCCGCTTTTCGGGTCCGCCCTTCTCCGAGATTTGAATTTCCCCCAGCAAATATAGAGAGGGAAGTACCCGGATGGTGATCACTGGCGTTTTCGCGCCAATACTGTAAGATCTCGCCGCAACCTTGAGAGGGGGGGTACTGGCATCAGCTCCATGTGCCAAATCTTGCAAGAGGCCGTCCGGGCACTGCACCGTCGTCTGCACTGTCAGACTCAGGCTGTAGTGCAGGGGTCCTGCGCAGGTGTCTGGGAGCTTGGAGCCACAACAGATAGTTTTCCCACTTTCTCTCAGCTTTATCTTTATTTTCACCAACTGATAGTCGAAATTTGGCCTTTCCTGCAATTACGAATGTAGGCTACAGAGCACAGAGTGTTAGCCTGGTGACTTTGTCACCAATGGAAGTTACAGATCATTTCAGATAATTTAGCTTTTGTTGTAGTTATCCTGAAATTAACTAAAATACAAGACTTACCAGCAGGCAGAATAAGGACTTTGAAATTATTGTAGCTGCAATCTGCCCGTAGATTCTGTAATTTCATTTACTGGTAAAGTAGCACATATATTACCGAATCACACATTTCCGAAACTATTTCCATACCATGTTTAAACATATTAAATTTATGTTGTTACTCTGTTTTTATGCATTTGGAAGCGTTTCTTTGAGAAAGGCCAAAGAGACCTGTGACAGCCAAAGGACAAGAGTCCTCCCCTGTAAATGACAGTGCCACCAACTGCCCTAAATGACCTTGGGCATTCACCTCATGTCTGTGGCCCCAAGTCCCTCCCCTGTAAAATAAGGAAGGTGAGCTGCTGGTTTCCAAGGGCCGTGCCTGAATTCAGCAATTCTCTCCCTAGAGTTCAGGAATCACTGGAGTTGCTCCAGGCTTCTTGGGTATCCAGGTGGCCCAGATTGGCCTCACCTGCTGGGGGTGTCGCATGTTACAGCCCTGAGGCTGGCATCCCCTCATCTGCAGAAAGGCACTGTGATTGCTGACGGTGCCTCCTGCTTAAATGCATATAGCCCCAGGAAGCAGGAGAGTCTAAGGAACATGTGTTAACACCTTAGCCAGGATATTGTCATCCTTTGGAGGACTTCCCCCAAAAGACCCCAGAACTGCAGGCCAATGCTGTTGAGCCTCTGGCCTTCGTGTGCCAGATGCTGGGGGAATCTGTGTCGTGTAGCAAGGGTCATGACAGTTCAGGTGTGCGGAGGAGGTTGGCTATAAAGTACCCAGCCTGGTCTTCTTGGTGGATTCAGGAAGGTGGTTTAATGACATGTCACTTTGAGCTTGCATAAGGGCTCAGATGGACTCTGCCCAGCAGCCAGAGAGAAGAGTCATTTTCCACGCCCTTCCCGGACCTCCTTCTCTAATAAGTTGACAGTATTTGACTCCTGTCCCCGGCTCTCATCCATGCTTGCGGGCAGACAGGAGGTCCCAAAGGCCTGGCACTTCATGCCACAGAGCCAGGCCCCAGAGAAGTGTAGGTGAAGTGTCCCAGCTGGAGTCAGGAGCTGAATGGGGAGGCCGAGTTGAAAGTGTTAGCAGACCTGAGGCAGGAGGGAATGAGGACAGCAGGATCTCATTCTAGCTGAAGGACAGACTGGGCCTGGGAGCTTTCAGGGCTCCATGGGGATGGCACTTTGACGTGTGGCCTGGAGATTGGGACGTGATCATGCATGGCGTGGAGAGCCAGCCACTGAACGGTGTTAACTGGGGACTGGCACCATCCAGCCCAGCGGTACTTGAGGAAGATGTTGGGGGCTGTTGTGCGCAGACCACGTTAGCAGCGGCCAGCCTGGAAATGGGAACCCCAGGGCCGGGGGGGGGGGACAGTCCCCCCCACCCCCGCCAACCTGGACCTGGAAGCTCGTTAGAGAAGGGCTTGGGGGAGGCATGTGACACAGCCACAAGCTGAGAAGGAGGCTTATAGTCAATGAGGAGATGCAGAGTCAGGGTGAGTGCTTTAGTTCACTGGTGGAAATGCTGGGCCTTATGGTCCTCCTGAACTATGGGCCCCCAAGGCAGGGTGGGAACAAGAAAGCTCAGTGGGAGGCTCAGCAGCTCCCTCCCCAGAGAGTATAGGTGGATGCCCAGGGCCCAGGTGAGAAGTGAAATGGTAATGTGCCAGTGGAAGCATGAAGAAGAAGAGAAGAGGTGCTGGCTTGGTGCTCGAACTGAATTGAATTGGAATTGAGCAGGGACTCACTGAGCAAGAAGGAGAGCAGAGAGTCACACCCCACCCTGCCCTTTCCAGGCCTAAATGGCCGGAGGGGGTATGGGCATTGTAATGCCTCAGAAGTAAACACTGTGCGGTGGTCCTCATGTATAAGAGCTGACTTAATCCTCACGATGACTCTTCCGCTGGGAGGCCCTGGCAGCATCTCACGGGACGGGTATGCAAACTGAGGCCCAGATCGGTTCAGGGCTGAGGTCACACAACTAGAAGGTGGGGGGAGCCGGAGTTTGAACACAGACAGTCCCTCTCAACCCCACCTGCCGCCCTCTTGGCTTTTGAGTCATTTTCATTTTCAGAGCACTGAACCTTTTCTCTCTACGATGGAAATACCTTTCTCGGCTACTAGGCCAACTCACACCACAGCTGGTCCCAAAGCAGTTGACAGTCAGTGATAAGTGCACATGGTTTTCCCATGGTCTAAGTCTGTGACTGCAGGAAATGGAAAGAAGGCAACTTGGGACAGTGTGGCCACTTCAGGGGAGGGCAGAGGGGAGAGGCTTGTCCTCCCCCCCCCCCCCCCGCCACCGTCGTCCTCCCCCACCTTTCCCTCCTTTCCTCCCCCCCTCCCCTCCTTCTCCTCTGGCACTGTCCCATCCCTTGCCTTGGATTCCAGAACTCACCATAGCTAACAGTCTCTAGATATTGGTTCTCGGGATATTTGGTTAAAAGGGCTTGGGGCTGACTGGAAATGTCAACATTTATGATACTGAGGTGGGAAAGCCCATTCTGAATTGTAACAAGAGACCTTAGAAAGGTCTAAGTCTCTAAATGCAGTGGCGCTAAGGGAACTAGGGCAACGAGCAGGATTTTTCTAGCACACAGATGAAAGAAGAACCGCATGGGGGTCAGGAGAGAAGGGCACGAAACCCCTAGGGGAGAGAACATTCTAGAGGCTTCCAGAAGCCACGAGTAAGAAGGTGAACACACTGTGGGTATTGCTTTACTTTTATTTCTATTTTCTTCTGATGAAAACTGTTGGTGGATCCTAAGGCAGAGAGTTGGGAAGATGGAGGCTCTCTTTTGGATAGTTTTCTTTCTAACCACACTCTTTTCATAACCACAGAGGAAAAAGGCAGAACGCTCTTCCACTCCTGCCAGCCAGTCGGCAGGACTGCTACCTCTCTCTGGCCTGCGTCCACCGCTCTGGGGCAAGGTCGCGGCATCTGCATCAGAAATCATGGGGACTTCTTCCTGCTGAAGAAGCTGGCTCAGCCGGGAGGCCAAGGCGTGTTTTGCAAAAGCAGTTTATCTGAATTCTGAACTGACAGTGGAGGCTGCCCCAAATCCTACCCGGGGGCTCCATGTGAAGCCCGAGTCCAGACAGGCCCTCTTCCACGGGGCTGTGGCCAGCTGCTTCTGCGCGGCCACCGTCTACACGGGGGGTGTTCGGTGGCATCTTCGTCCAAGTGGGCTCTGAACGCTGTGCCGAGGCCCGCGTAGCCAGCGTCCCCGTCTTCCTGGCCACGCCCTTCAACTCATTAAGTTGGCCTACGTCCTCCTAGGGGTGTACTGGCTACAGAGAAATGCCAGGGCCCCAGGGCGCCCCACGGAGACGCAGGGAGCTCATTACCTGAAGGATGTCTTCGCTGGCATGGCCCTGGCCTATGGCCTGGTTTGGTGGCTGCGGATCGCGACGCAGTTGCGCCCCGCTGCCCTGCTTGACCAGTGGCTCACCTTGTCCATCTTTGCGTGGCTGGTGGCCTGGTGCCTCTCCCTAGACAGGGGTTGGGAGGTTGTTCCTTGCCATCAAGTGTCTCTCCTTGGGCAGTTACGGCCTCACCCTGCTGCACCCCTGTGGGTTTGAGATCGCGCTGGGCACCCACATCGCAGCTGCCATGGGCCAGGCCCTGCGTGCCCACAGGCGCTACGGCACTGCCTCCTCGGGAATCTCCTTGGCTCTGGGCACGCTCTCCTGCTTGGGCTTTGTGGTCCTCAAGCTGTGTGACCATCAGCTCGCGCGGTGGCATCTCTTCCAGTGGCTCATGGGCCACTTCTGGTCCAAAGCCTGTGATGTGCTCCAGTTCCACTTTGCATTCTTGTTTCCGACAAATTTGAACACTTGCCAAAGCCCTCCTCCTGAGGGGAAAGTACATTAAAGTGTGGAAAGAAAAAACTTTAAAAAAGAAGAAGAAACGGGGCGCCCGGCTGGCTCAGTCAGAAGAGCATACGACTCTTGATCTCCGGGTTGTGAGTTCGAGTCCCATGTGGAGTGTAGAGATTACTTAAATAAGTAAAACAGAACTTAAATAAAGAAAACCAAAATGTGGGGCACCTGGGTGGCTCAGTTGGTTAAGCGACTGCCTTCGGCTCAGGTCATGATCCTGGAGTCCCGGGATCGAGTCCCACATCGGGCTCCCTGCTGGGCGGGGAGTCTGCTTCTCCCTCTGACCCTCTTCCCTCTCGTGCTCTCTATCTCTCATTCTCTCTCTCAAATAAATAAATAAAATCTTAGAAAAAAAAAAAAGAAAACCAAAATGTGGAAAGAAGCTGCTTGCAGCCACTGACCACCCCCCACCCCCCTGCAGCTGTCATCGGTGTTAAACTTCCCAGGTGTGATAAGATACGAGGGTTACATGGAAGACTGTCCCTTCCCTCAAAGTTGTGGGCTTCAAGATGTAGAGGTGAAATGTTATGCTGTCTGCAACTTACTTTCAAAGAGATAAAGCAGATATCTAAGTGCAGGGGGTGGAGGGGGTCATTGTACACTATTCTTGTAACTTTTCTGTAGTTTGAAATTTTTTCAAAATAAAATATTGGGGTCATTTGCCCCCAAGAAATCCATCACTATCACGGTTGGAGAGAAATGGTTACCTGCAATAGCTCTGGGCTATATGCATGTCAGGCCAGGCAGCGGGCATGCCAGTGAGTGTCCCCAGAGGCGAGTGGGTTCAGGGAGACCGAGTCACATCAAACACATGCTAAGCAGACTGATCAAAAGTCTGACTGCCAAGCTGACAGCAGGTCACGTGGAAGAAGCCACATCACCTCAGATCCTTTGTGGACCAAGGCAGGGTGTGTCTAGATGAAGGAAACACAAATGTCAGAAGTTGAATTCTCAGCAGAGGGACACCTGGGTGGCTCAGTCAGCTAAGCATCTGCCCTCAGCTCAGGTCATGATCCCAGGGCCCTGGGATCGAGCCCCACATCAGGCTCCCTGGTCAGCGGGAAGCCTGCTTCTCCCTCTCCCTCTGCCTGTCACTTCCCCCTGCTTGTGCTCTCTCTCTCTCTCTGTCAAATGGATAAAGTCTTAAAAAAAATAAAAATAAATGAATTCTCAACAGAATGTTGCCCTTGGAGCCAGGGGGTGGCTTAGATGTTCTTAGCAGCAAGGCTCACTGAAGCATTGTGTGTATGTTTCCATTGGAGAGACCCAGAGCCTGGTCTCGGCAAGCCCTGCCTCCCTGTTCTTTCATCCTGCTTATTAGCACGCCCTTTACATCCTTGTTTCATCCCCCGTCATTGGAAGGGCATCTGTTGTTGTTTTGTTTTGTTTTGTTTTGTTTTTTTAGATTTTATTTATTCATTTATTTGACAGAGAGAGACACAGCGAGAGAGGGAACACAAGCAGGGGGAGTGCGAGAGGGGGAAGCAGGCTTCCCCCTGAGCAGGGAGCCCGACGTGGGGCTCGATCCCAGGACCCTGGGACCATGACCTGAGCCGAGGGCAGACGCTTAACCGACTGAGCCACCCAGGTGCCCCGGAAGGGCATCTATTCTTGAAAGACAAAGGTGAAGGCAGAGTTAAAGAGGGCACTGTCTCTGCCAAATGGCATCTCAGGATGGGCTGCCCATGTGCACCTGCTCAGTGTCCCCCGAGGCCCCTCTCCCTGGAGCCTGCAGGTTGGCATGTGGACCATTGCTATGACCGTTGAGATACTTTTGAAACTGGGTACCTGTGCTGGATGTTCTGTCCCACCTGGGCACCTCTCAAGTGGGTGGTAGGTCTGAACCAAGCCATCACCTGAAGAACCCCACAGGTGAGGGCCGGTGAGCCTCGCCTCTGCTCGGGCAGTGGCTAGCCAACCTCTAACCCTCTCACAAGGCCTGGGCAAATGGTGTGGCCTGGCTCAGAGTTGGGGGCCCGGAGACAGGGCATGCCAATGGGTGAAGAGCAGGGTGGCATTTGCTTGGGGAAACAGCTTTGTTCCATGACAGTGTGTTGAAGGCTCTGTATGCCTTAGAAGAGGAAAAAGGCTATGGGTGTCTCTAGGGAGGCCACCCTTACCTCAGAGAAGTCAGCGGGAGGGAGGGGAAGATGTGCTTCCTTGGGTGGCTCAGGGAGGAATGAGGATGGGAGGGTGGGGGCAGAGGGGACCAGGGTCTTATCTGGGGGGCGGTTTCACCTAGTATCTGAGTGACTCCTCCCCCCACTTTTGCTGTTTTTCTCTTAGAAGCTGTTTGCCTCATTGATAGAGTAGAGCCACTGAAAATGGCTGGGGTCTGCACGGCCTTGTTCATTCCACACCTTTGAGCAATAACTTCTCATTTGATTTCATTTCATTTTTACCAATTCTTAATAAATAAGCCTGAGAACCTTCTGGTTTTTATGCCACTCCTGTGTCAGACTGGGTCTGCACAGGAAACAGGTGGCATGCTCAGATTTGGGTGACTCAGGACAGTTTCATGGAGAACTAGGCACACCACTGTGGGGGTGGGGGACCGTGGGGGGCCCTTTACCACGCCGGGACCCGGGGAGACACGGGGCAGAGCAGAGACGTCCAGAAGCCCAACCGCCTCTGTCCTGCCTGTCTCCCATCCAAGGTTGTCAGATAAAATGTAGCACCACAAATGATGTTTTAGTCCCAGCGTGTCCCAAATATCACATGAGACGTGCTTATTGTAAGAAATTGTTGCACTGTTTATCTTAAATTCAGATTTAACTGGGTGTCCTGTCTTTTTATTTGCTAAATCATCTAACCCCTCTAAAGCCAGAGGCCTGGAACCTTCTCTCCTCCCTGCCCCCATGCGGCTTCCTGCATCCCCTCCAGCCGTGGTGAGCCCCAGGTTCTGGGGCTGGCATCTCAGAGTGCCTCGGCCCAGCAATGTTTGAGCCACTAGAGGAAGAAGGCTGGTGGCTGTGCCACCCTTGCCTGTCCCCCCGCCCCGACCCCAGTCCCTGTGTCTGCTCTGTTTCTCCACCTTACCTCTGCAAGGCTGAGAGGCCAGTGGTTACCAGAGGGGTCATCTCCCTGCTTTTGGCCTAAACGGTCTAGAGGTCCCAAAGCTGGGAGGGCTCTCCGAAACCATCTGCCCCAACCCCCTCATTTCACAGAAACGAAAACTCCAGAAGTCCCCCTTGGCTGACAGTTGCATCAGAAACCCGGCATCCCACCCCCCTGCCCGAAGTCCTGCCCACTGCGAGGCTCTACCTCTCCCTGATGTCTCAGCCTCTCTTCCTTGCTTTCCCATAACCACAGCCCGGGGATGTGCCCCCAGTGAAAACAGTTGGGGTGGTTTTGCTGATTATTGGGGTGATACTGGCTCATTGGGCTGGGGTGGTGGGGGGGTGGGGGTGGACAACGAGCCACCTGAGAGACCTATCAGGATTCTGGTGGCCCTGTCACGGGACATGCAGCTCTGTGCACTTGCATCTTCTGTCCTTGGCGGGGGACTGATCCGGGCTCCTTCACCCCGGCCTCTTCCGGGCGCTGATTCCTTCCCAGCTTCCACCGGCTGCACGCAGTGCTGCTGGAAGCTGCGTGTGCGCTCCGCGCACCAGAAAGGTGTTAGCACGCTTTTCCACTTTGTGCCAACCTGATGGGGGCAAAGCGAGAGCTCACTGTGACTTTGGCTCCTGTCCACCCCTCCGCACGCATGCATGCACCACACACGGACGCACCACGCACGGACACGTGCCCAACTGGTGCTCATGCATTTGTTCTTCCTTGTTTTTTTTTTTTTTTTTTTTAATTTTATTTATTTGAGAGAGAGAGAGAAAGCACGCACACACATGAGCAGGGGCAGAGGGAGTGGGAGAAGGAGAAGCAGCCTCCCTTGCTGAGCAGGGACCCTGATGCGGGGCTCGATCCCAGGACCCTGGGACCATGACCTGAGCCGAGGGCAGAGGCTTAACCGACTGAGCCACTGAGGCGCCCCATGTTCTTCCTCATTCTTGACCTGTCTTTTTCCTTCTTAATTTGTAGGAACTCTGTTTTATATTATAAAGATTAACCATTCATCTGGCACACATATGATAAGTATTTATTTTTAATCTATCATTTGTATTTTGACTTTGTGGATATTTTAAAATAACATGGTTGAAGATTTACATGGTCCTGTATGGCTCTATGTCTCTCTTTTTCTACATAGCTTTTGGGTTTCTGGTCTTAAGACATTTTTCCAGGTGCCTAGATTATGCTTGTCTATTCATCAGGTAGCTTTGTCAAATCTTAACATCCCTATTGCGGCTTCAGATCTTTTCACTATAAAATTTTCATTATAAAATTATTAAAAATAGGGGCACCTGTCTGGCTCCATTGGTGGAGCAGGCGACTCTTGATCTCAATCAGGGTCGTCAGTTCGAGCCCCACCTTGGGCGTAGGGAATCCTTTAAAAATTTATTGAAAACAGGGAGCCTGTGTGGCTCATTTGGTTAAGTGTCTGCCTTCGGCTCAGGTCATGATCCCAGAGTCCCGGGATGGAGCCCCACGGTCGGGCTCCCTGCTCAGCAGGGAGTCTGCTTCTCCATCTAACCCTTTCCCCTCTCATGCTCTCTCTCACTCTCTCAAATAAGTAAAATCTCTTAAAAATTATTTAAAACAGTAATTATAAAAATAGTTAAAATTTACATTTAGAAATAAAACCATTCAGCTGATATTGTCAACGTGACAGTTTACCAAACTGTAGTTAGCTGGTGCTCTCTGTGATCATGTTGAATTGAGGAGAGAAAATGCCAAAACTGTGTGTAAGAAGTTGCATTGTAGGGGCACCTGGGTGGCTCAGTGGGTTAAGCACCTGCCTTCAGCTCTGGTCATGATCCCAGGGTCCTGGGATCGAGCCCCACACTGGGCTCCCTGCTCAGTGGAGAGCCTGCTTCTCCCTCTCCCTCTGCTTTTCCCCCTGCTTGTACTCTCTCTCTCTGTCAAATAAATAAATAAAATCTTAAAAAAAAAAAAAAAAAAAGCTTAATTGTAGCCTGGGAGGACAGAGGCATTTCCAACAGGTAGAGAGCACTTCCCTCTCACGTCTGGAAATCTCCGTAAGTTGAAATCTTTGGATGAGCATAAACCAGGTGGTTTATGTCCTCCAGTGTGATTGGAGAGCACCTCTTTCCTTTCCAAATGGAGGCTTGGGTCCCGGGTCCTTTTAGCAACCCCCGGGCCCGTTTCTAAGACAAGCAGTCTTCCTCCTAGGTGCCGCTTGAGCCCCTGCTGCCTTTCTGCTGAGCAGGCTGTGGTGGGCCTGCGGCTCACTGACGCCCAGGGCCTGGCCCCCGTGTGTCTGGGGAGCTGCCCAAGCCTGCTTGCTGTTTGCAGCCTGGGCCAGGGTAGCCTAGCAGGTCCTTCCAACCATGGTCAGGTTTTTTTAGTATTTTCTTCCATTTCCTGCCCTTTGCTTTGATCTTTGCCCTCTGTTTCTCTTCAGAATCGCTGACTTCTGGTTTTACTTCTGTCTCTTCTTTCTCGGCCCCGCCTGACTTCCACTGGGGCCTCTGCCAGGGTGTGTGGGCTGCTACCCTCTCAGCCGGCTCAGGTCTCTTCCTTTGAAAGACATGAAACCTGACATGAGCCCCATCCCTGCCTTCCTGCCCAGAGGTTACCCCCACCCAGGCTCAGGTATACCCTATCCCCCCACATGCTCTTATACCTTTCCTGTGTGTGGGCATATACACTAGCGATATTTGCAACTGTCTTGCGTGCCTTGTAACTTTCTATAAATGCAACACAGGGTCCAGACCCTTCTCCCACAGCCTGCAGGACTGGATCGGTGCGAGTTTTTCCCCGGGTCTCCTGGGGTGTCCGTTGACATAATCCCTTCTTGGGTGCCACATCCATGTCTCTCTTCGTATGTGTGAGCCCTTCACGAGCGTATCTGCCATGCACGGCTGCATTTGACTAGAAGTTGCCAAATCCATCGCCAAAGAGGTTGCTGAAATGACTGCCCACCAGAGTTCCCATTGCTCCCTGTCCTCACCGGCACTTGGTGCTGTCAGAGGATTTACTGTCTGCTGATCTAATGGGGGTGAACGAGAATGTCATTTCCTTCTTGGTTGCCTCTCCTGGCTTAAAATAAATTAAACATAGCCACCATATAAGCCAGCGATGCCACTTCTGGGTGTATCCCCAAAGAAGGGAAAGCAGGGGGTTGAAGAGAGATTTGCACACCCAGATGTTCGTAGCAGCATGATTCCCAATAGCCAAAAGATAGAAACAGGGGCGCCTGGGTGGCTCAGTCGTTGAGCGTCTGCCTTCGGCTCGGGTCGTGATCCCAGGGTCCTGGGATCGAGCCCCGCATCGGGCTCCCTGCTCGGCGGGGAGCCTGCTTCTCCCTCTACCTCTGCCCCTCCCCCTGCCCGTGCGCTCTTGCTCTCTGACAAATAACTTTTTTTTAAAAAGATTTTATTTATTTATTTGACAGAGAGAGAGAGAGATAGCGAGAGCAGGAACACAAGCGGGGGAGTGGGAGAGGGAGAAGCAGGCTTCCCGCCGAGCAGGGAGCCCGATGCGGGGCTCGATCCCAGGACCCTGGGATCACGACCCGAGCCGAAGGCAGACGCTCAACGACTGAGCCACCCAGGCGCCCTGTGACAAATAACTTAATTAACCAAAAAAAATAAAAGGTAGAAGCAGCCCTAAGGGCCCATCGAGGGATGAATGGAAAAGCTAAATGTGGTCTATCCACGCAGCGGAATGTTCTTCAGTCTTCAAAAGGAGGGACATTCAGGCACCTGCTACAACACGGGTGAAGCTGGAAGACATTCCGCTGAGTGAGGGAAGCCAGACACGAAAGGACAGACGCTGTAGGAGTCCCACCTCTACGAGGTGCCCAGAGCAGTCAGATGCAGGAAGTGGGAGCCGGGGCGGGGGTGCTGGGGGGAGACGGAGGGGGCGTCCGTGTCTAATGGGGGCAGAGTTTCAGTTTGGGACGATGGGCAGGTTCTGGGGAAGGATGGAGGGGTTGGCTGCACAAAATAGGAATGTTCTTAATGCCACAGAGCTGTACGCTTACAAATTGTTAAGATGGTAAATTTGATGTTCTCTGTATTCAACCATATGTTTTTTTAAAGATTTTATTTTATTTATTTGACAGAGGGAGACACAGCGAGAGAGAGAACACAAGCAGGGGGAGTAGAAGAGGGAGAAGCAGGCTTCCTGCAGAGCAGGGAGCCCGATGCGGGGCTCGATCCCAGGACCCTGGGATCATGACCTGAGCTGAAGGCAGACGCTTAACGACTGAGCCACCCAGGCGCCCCAACCACATTTTTTTTAAGAGAGAGAGAGAGAGAAAGAGAGAGAGCGAGCAGTGGGCGGGGGGGGGGGGAGAGGAGGAACAGAGGGAAAGGGAATCTCAAGCAGGCTTCATGCCCAGCATGGAGCCCCAATGTGGGGCTCCATCTCAGGACCCTGAGATCAGGACCTGGGCAGAAATCAAGAGTTGGATGCTCAACCGACAGATTCACCCAGGCGCCCCCAACCACATTTTAAAAAATCCGTGTTGATTTTTGCCATTGACTAGTTTGGGGGTATTCTGTAAGTTCTCTGTACCTCACTTGCCTCTCTTGCTCCGGGGGCGGGGGCGTGGTGGTGTTTGTGAGCAGCTTAGCAAGCATCTGCACGTAGTAATGTGTCCTTCATACTTTGCCTTAGAGATGAGGGAACACGCATCACACTGGCAAGAGCTAACAGTTATTAATTAAGGGCTTACTGTCCAGGAAAGTGAGTTTAGAGAAGTTGAATGACCTTCAAGTTCCTGCAGTTACGAAGTAGTCAAGGTGGGGTTCGCCCTGGGGCTTTAGACTGCCCTCCCCACCTGTTGCTGCTACTTTGTTGTTTGTAACTGAAGCCTCAACAGCCTGACTTGAGATCCAAACATCATTTTTGAAAATACACTTTTAAATTGAGATGGAAGTCACATCCCATACCGTTCACCCTTTTAAAGGGTACAATTCGGTGGTTTTTAGTATATTCATAGGGTTGTGCAACCATCACCACTGTCTCATTCCAGACCATTGTCATCATCCGAAAAGAAACCCTGGACCCATTAGCAGTCACTCCTGATTCCCTCTTCCCCCCAGCCCCTGACACCCACTCACCTCCGCTCTGCCTCTGTGGATTGACCTGTTATGGCCATCTGGTATAAATGGAATTGCTCAATATGTGTCTTTTGTGTCCCGGTCCTTTCATTCAGCGTGTTTGCAAACATTCATTCATTTTGTAGCCCATCAGTAATGACTTAGCCACTCGTCATTCACAGCGTTTCCACCTTTTGGCTCTTATGAAGAATGCTACTGTGAACATTTCTGTATACATTTCTTGTGTACGGGAGCAGCCCATGACTCCATGAGTGGCACTGAAAGCCAATGATGGCTTTGTAGCCATAAAGCAAGTAAGTGTGAAGACCTGCTGTCAGACCACATTCTTGGAGCCCAGCGCAATTCGGTCAGAAGTCAATAAACGGGCACTCTGACCGGCCGGCTTTTGTTACCATTGCTTCCTTATGGCCATTCTAGTGGGTGTGAAGCTTTGAAAACACATTCTTAATTTTCAAAAGCCTGTCATCTTTAGTGCACTGCAATAGCATGTGCACTAGGATGAGGTGGGGGCCAGGTGTGGACACGGGAGGCCCGTGACATCGCCTTCGCTAGAGAGAACCCTGCCCTTGCCCAGCAAGCACTTCAGAAATGTTTTCCAATGTGAAACTCTTCATCTCTGCCATTTGGATGGGCTTTTTCCTCCCAGATGATTGTTGCTTATATTGGTACAACCCCAACAGGTTTGGGGAGCTGAGACTGTGACTCCTACAAGGGACTGAGCCAGACCCACCACAAACAGCAGATATCACCCCTGAGGGGACTTCAGACAGGGACATGGTCAGAGACCGTCATAGCGTATCAAAACCACAATGTCCAGGCATATGCTGTTTACTAGAGACACACCTAAAACATGACTGCGCAAGATTACACGTGAAAGAATGAGAAAAAAGATACACTTTGGCACCTGCTAACTGAGAGGGCTGGAATAATGTTAAAAGAGTTTCAAAACACATAAAGCAAAAATTGACAGAACTCCAAGGAGAAATGGACAAATCTAGCATCAGAGAGGGAGGTTTCTATGGGCTTCCCTTGAAGGTATTTAGGTAAAAAAAAAAAAAAAAAAAAACAGTTCTGTGCAGTTGCAGGAAACATGAACAAGCCCATGAGTGGCATCGAAAGCCATAAAGCAAGAAGCAAGTAAGTGTGAAGACCTGCTGTCAGACCACATTCTTGGAGCCCAGCGCCATTCGGTCAGAAGTCAATAAACGCACACACACGCAATTGCCATACGTTGCAAAGTTTTACGAATCATAGAATTTTAAAATACAACTACATTAATAAAAATAAGTACATAATGACACTGGTGGGTGATGGTACTTCAAGCGAATCTTATAGCATGAAAAGCTGACATAAATTCTTTCTATGAGCCTTTTAAGTACGCGACTCGAACTTTCCACACACGTACACTGGAGGCTCCAACAAACCAACCCCCAATGGTAAACACGACTGTGACCTCTATCACCACAGATTGGTTTTGCATGTTCTAGAAGTTCACATAAATGGAAGCATATGACCTGTGACATTCATACACATAGTAGCACGTACATTCCTTTCTACTACCAAGTGGTATTCCAAGGAAACTAAAGGGACCCCATGAAAAACGGCTTTTTTTCGCTCCTTTTCCTGTTTCTGTTCTTGCTAGGAGCTACACCCCCGCCTTACACATGCCTTCTAGAACAGATAGTCTATATCCTCCTTGTGAAGGTCAAGGATTTAATGATTTTTTGGAGTCTTCCAGTCAACAGATAACACCTAACAGGTGACCAGACAGGGTCGTCAAGAACATTTTCCAAGCCCACCGGCTCATCAAGACCTCTGGCTCCAGGGCACAGGTGACTTATGGAGGACATCTACATACTCATGTTTGTTCCTGGGTTACTGAGGGGACACGCACCAGACCATTGTCCTCCATATAAACCCCAGATGAACTCATTCCCTCAGTCTCCCGGACGCTGCCTGTATCGACACTCTCGTAGGTCTTTGATAAACTCTACTCTCACTTTCTCTTGGCTCTCAGTTGATTTCTATCCTGCATGAAGCAAAGGACGCACGTGGCTGGTCCTCTGGAACCCCCTCTGGGTCCTCAGACCCACCTGGCCTGCATCAGTGTGGATATTGGACAGGTCTGTGGATCTGTTCATTTTGTTGGTGGGCATTTGGGCTGTTTCCAGCTGCTACGGACAAGGTCTTTGTGTGGATGTACACAGTCATTCCTTTTTGGTGTAACCTAGAAGTGGAATCGCTTGCTAGGGTAGGTGAAGTTGAAGTTCATAAGAAACTGCCCAACAGCAGACAGCCTCTCCTCTCTGCTCCCTTGGGGTGTATTCAATTAACTTCTAGCTCCTTAAAAAAAAGGAAAGAAAGAGAAGAAAAGAAAAAAGCAGAAACTGCCCAACAATTATTCACAGTATCCATGGTGGCTGCCCCAGTTTACACTTCCCCCCTGGCTCCATGTCCTCACCGACACTTGGTACGACCAGTCCTTTTAGTGTAATCATTCTAGTGTGTGTGTGTGTGTGTGTGTGTGTGTGTCACGGTCTTCTGCTTTTCTCTTGCATTTCCCCTTGACTAATGAGGTTGAGCATCTCTTCCTCTATGTCTGCCCTAGTGGGGAGAGCCAGAGGCAGGGGCGGCAGAGAAGGAGAAGAGGGGTTGCAGGGAGGAGAGCCCAGCAGGGAGAAGCACCGGGGGCCCTCAGGGCGGGGCTCCTCACTCTTGATCAGCAGTAACTGGAGGTGAGGTGCTTTCTGGGTCTGTGGCCCTGAGCCATGGGAGAGCCACAGGCTCTGGGCGGGGCCTCTCCTGGTTTTTGTTCCAGACTTCCTGGCTTTGGTGGGAGGGGCCCTCGGTGCCCCGCCAGGGGTAGCAGGGTTTTAAGGCACACTCCCGCCGGGGGACAGCTAGGAGAGCAGGGAAATTGACGTTGCCAGAGTTGACCCCAGAAGAAAGAGAAC
Source organism: Zalophus californianus (assembly GCF_009762305.2). Classification (NCBI taxonomy): domain Eukaryota; kingdom Metazoa; phylum Chordata; class Mammalia; order Carnivora; family Otariidae; genus Zalophus; species Zalophus californianus. Next base: position 1,656,101 of record NC_045612.1, on the reverse strand, counting down.
AGCTGAGAAGAGAAGAAAATGGGGAGAGACACCAGACAGCCACCGCTGCAACAGCCTCAGGCCTGCCAGAAACAGGTAGTTCTAGTGTATTAAATAAAATAAAGAAAAACTTCCAAATGGGTTTTACGAAACCAGAAGAACCTTCTCCTCACAGGAGAACATTAGCAGCACACAGACTGTGGGCTCATTCCAAGAGTTCAGGCTGACCGAATGAATGAAACTGGTTTCCAGAGTTGACAAAGAGAACACCCCACTACAAAGAAAACTGCAGATCATTATCACTGATAAATATTGATCCACGTTTTGAAAATAAAAATATTAGTTAATATAATCCAAAAGCAGGTTAAGAAATGAATATACCTTGCAGGATGGTCACGAATGAGACCGGCCTGGTTTGGACTCCCATGGGGCTCCTGATCTAATAGAGGAGAGGGATTTAATAAACACACACGCACGCACACACACAAATATATAGTCAGAAAATGTGACATTGTGTCGTGGGTGGGAGCAGAGGCACTACTGCAGGCAGAAGAAATAGCACTTGGCCTGCTAGGCACTTTTCGTTTAACTGGCTGAATTCTGCCCACTTAGCTGTGTGGCCTTGAACAGGTCACCTGACCTCTCTGAACTTCCTCCTTTCACCCACAGAGTAGAAACAATATCTGTAGCTTCACTGTATTGAACTATGCCCACATGATTTATCATCTACAGAAGGACACTTTTAAGAATGAGAAAAAGGCACTATTGCAATCAAGCAATAGTGGAGTTCATTCCAAGAGCACAGAGATAATTCAATTAGGAATTATGTTACCATCATTAGTAATATTAATGTGTCAAAGGAGTAAAACATGACATCAGTAGATGTCAAAAAGGTATTTGAAGCAATTCCACTTCCGGGTGTCCACTTGAAGGAACTGCATGCAGGCAGCATGACTCACAGCAGCTGAAAGGTGGAAGCCACCCAAGTGCCCATCAACTGATGGATGGATAAACAAAATGTGATAGAGACATACAATGGAATGTTATTCAACCTTAAAAGGGCATAAAAAAAATTTTTTTTAAAGAAGATTTATTTTAGAGGCGCCTGGGTGGCTCAGTCAGTGAAGCGGCCAATTCTTGGTTTCGGCTCAGGTCATGATCTCAAGAGTCGTGGGATCGAGCCTCGCGTCGGGCTCGGCGCTCAGCACTGAGTCTGCTTGAGACTCTCTCTTTCCCTCTCCCTCTGCCCCTCCCCCCAACTCTCTCTCTCTCAAATAAATAAATCTTTAAAAAGATAGCTTTTATTTTGAAGTAATCTCTACACCCAATATGGGGCTCAAACTCATGACCCAGAGATCAAGAGTCATGTGCTCCATGGACTGAGCCCGCCAGGGGCCCCAAAAAAGGAATAAAATTCTGATACATGTTTCAACTGATGAATCTTGAGAACATTCTGAGTGAAAGAAGCCAAGATATAAAAGGATACATAGTGTATGATTCCATTCTGTGAGATGGCTGCAGTAGGCAAACTCAGAGAGACAGAAAGTAGGGTGGTGGGTGTCAGGGACTGGGGAGCGGGCTGGGGAGCAAATGTCTGATCGGGACAGATTTCAGTTTGGGAAGATGGAAACATTCAGGGGATGGATGGTGGGGATGGTCACACGGCAATATGAATGATCTGAACTTCAATGCCACTGAGCTGTACAGTTAAAAATGGTTGAAATAGTAAATCTTATATGCATATTTTACCACAATAACAAAGTAAAAGAAAAAGATATTTGATGAAATTCACTTCTCTTAATGACATAGGACTCAGAATAGATGATGTTCCAGGGCGCCTGGGTGGCTCAGTTGGTTAAGCGGCTGCCTTCAGCTCGGGTCGTGATCCCGGAGTCCTGGGATCGAGTCCCGCATCGGGCTCCCTGCTCAGCGGGGAGTCTGCTTCTCCCTCTGACCCTCCCCCCCTTCATGTGCTTTCTCTCTCTCTCATTCTCTCTGTCTCAAACAAATAATAAATAAAATCTTTAAAAAAAGAGAGAGAAATATATATCTCAAGCCAAAAGGCAGTGCTATGCCTAATGGTGAAACCCGGGAGCATTTTCATTAGCCAAGAACAAGATGATATCCTCATGACCACCCCTATTTGACATTGAAAAAGAGAAATACAAGGAATATATGTTGGAAAGGACAAAGCAAAGTTCTCATTATTTGCAAATAAGATGATTGTACAACGGAAAATTCCAAAAGAATCAACTGAAAAAGAATTCTAAGAAATAAGCAAATGCAGTCAGTTGGGTGGTTACAGAATTAACACCATGCCACAAAAGAGTGGGTTTCTACATAAAAACGAGTTAGAAAATGTAGCGGAGGACCCTGTTTTGTACCCATTTCCTGTAGCAACACCACCAACGAGAAAAACCAACCAATACGCAAGAGCTGCGGTCTTTCCACTATTAAGTGTCATTTAGTGAGATGCCAGTCAGTGTTCCTCTGCTGACTGCCCCTACCCACCGTGGAGAGGGTTCATCCCCCTGCCCTAGCTCTGACTTTGGTGGCAGGAGACACACGGTGGCCGTGAGCCCAGTGGGAGCCCCTTATCAGTCAGCGAAGGGTCCTGTGGTTCCATTTGCTAGAATCGTCTTGCCAGCCTGGATTCTAGTCTCTTCACTGGGCCGAACTCGAGACTGGGCCCCACTTTCTCTCCAGCTTGTCTGATTTTCTTCAGCACCGGGTTCACCCTTTTCCCCAGTCTTGGGAGTAGTCTCAACTCTATGGAAGCAGACACGTGTAATGATTGTATTTTTACCATCAATTGCCCCTCCCTTCAGTTATACCAAATCCCCCTTAAGATACTGGAGACCAAGTCCATGGCTTTTCAGGACTCCTGTAGTTATTCTCCTTCTGATTCCTAATCTCAATGGTGTTCATTTTCAAACATGACCCTTGTACCCAATTCCAAGCACTCTCCCCTGCACGAGGACTTCTGCCTTACCCCTCAGCCTTGCCTACCCCACAGTTCTTGCTGCTGGCGGCCCTTCAGTAGGAGATGCTTGTGGGTAGGAGCTAGCGAGACAAGCCACTTGAAGCCCATTATCTCCTGGTGGTGCCAAACGGTGGCTAGAAGCTCTACCACTTCTAGATGAGACAGGGTGACTTGAGCAGAGGACAAGCCCCCCCATTCATTCCCCTCAAATGTCACAGCAGCTGGTGCCCCTTGTTGCCAGGGCACTAGTGTGACAGCTGGTGGCACTGGGAGGGCCAGTTCTGCTCAATTACGCCCCTCAGCAAGCTCCAAGGAGACGTGGCTTCCCCCAGATGCAGCAGCTTTTGACCTCAGAATGTGAGCTACTCAGCCGAGAACTGAAACCATAGATAATCACCCAGCCTCTGGTCTCCCAGTACTCACATGCCTTTGGTATGCCAGGAAATTCTCGTCTAGGAAGAGGAAGTTGCAAATAACTTGATTGTTTATTTCAGGAACTTCCCCAAAATCCATTTATCCAAACATTAAATTAATCAACTAGCCCTCATCAGGGTAACAGCTCCCACCAGAGAACGCTAGCTGGCTCAGTGGGTCTTTCAAGGTTTCCTCCAAAGCTTGCGCCTTGAAGCACCCACCAAGCCTAACAGGCTTCACGCAATCCCCATCACATGTCCTCGTTGAATGTCCCGCCTTAAACCAGACCCGAGAAACCGAATTAAAAACACCCCACCCTTGACCTCACACTTCCAAGAAGCTTGATTTTGCTTGACTTCTAGGGGAGTGGGAGCCACCACGGGCCTAGGGGTCTTAGTTGTGAAAGCTGAAACCAACATCCTTTCCTAGCCCTGTGTTAAACCGCACCGACGGCACTCAAGACTTCCTGCCGCCGCGGGAAACAGTGGGACAGGTACCCTTTCTCATTCCGTTCTCACACCGGGTAAGAGCAAAGTAAAGTCACTTCTAGCGCCAGAACATACTCATTCCCGGAAGGCAGGACTGTGACCCAGCGCTTCGTGGAGCCTCATCTCAGCTCTTTCTGAGTCACGCCCCTCGGCTGTGGCCACCAATCCAACGTGATGATGTCATAACCTCGGACTCTCAAGGCTCGTGTGCTTCTGTTCATTTCCTCTGTCGAGGTGGTGCTCTTCCTCATTGTAGTGAGTCCAATAAACTCAGCTTTGCTTGATCAACAGGTTTTTCCGGTGGTCATTTTAGGGGGCCCATAGCCAACAGCTACAATTGGAAAGTGGGGCGGGGACCCCCTTTATAACCCCTGATGGGTCTCGTGGCTCTGGTGGCTGAGCACAAGGTAAAAAGAGACCATACATGTTCTTAAAGTAGGTTGTGTTCAGTTCCCAAGTTAATTAGCCAAAGGTGCAGAATAGTGTCCAAAGCCAGATGGCCACACTGGCGGGACCAGATGTGGCCCCCAACCCCCTACATGCCTCAGCTGGGCAGGGCCTCCAAGTGTGGGAAGTGTTCATGTCTTCTAATACTCGCTTCCTGGGCTCGCCACCTTGCATGACTGCCTCTATGAAAGGCAGGAACAGTTTATCTAACACGACCATGGATTGCATCTGTCACATGGCAGGGCCTCTGACCCTTTACAGGCTGTGGCTGTACCTGGAAATTCACCCCATATATGATTTTTTTTTAAAGATTTTATTTATCTATTTGACAGAGAGAGACACAGTGAGAGAGGGAACACAAGCAGGGGGAGTGGGTGAGGGAGAAGCAGGCTCCTCGCTGAGCAGGGAGCCCGATGTGGGGCTCAATCCCAGGACCCTGGGATCATGACCTGAGCCGAAGGCAGACGCTTAACGACTGAGCCACCCAGGCGCCCTCTATTTCTTTTTGAGACAGTTTTGGAGATTTCTCTTTTTCAAAGAAAGTCGTTCAGTTAATCTAGAATTCCAAAGGTATTGGCATAAACTTATATGTAGTATTTAGTATTTTTCATTTGAATTTCTTCCTCAACCCAAACTTTATTTAGAAGAGTGTCTTAAAAGTTCTAGTTGAAGGGGTGCCTGGTTGGCTCAGTGGGTACAGCATGTAACTCTTCATCTTGAGGTTGTGAGTTTGAGCCCCATGTTGGGTGTGGAGCCTACTTAAAGAAACAGTAAATAAAATATTTTTAAAAATTTCCAGTTGGAGATTCTGCAGGGAGGAAGGGCTGTCTTTTCCTGGTTCATCCGAATTTCTTTGCATTGTGCTCAGTAATCTGTCTGATTTACATTTCTTGGAATTGGTTAACATTTTCTCTGTGGCCCACAGCACGATATTTTTCTGAATGTTTTGTATAAGCTTGAAAAGTGTGTATCCTCTGTTTGTTGGGCACAGTTCTCTGTGTATCAGATCAATGTTGGTCTTTTGCATAAAACATTTAAACATTAAAAGATAAACTCATAACAAAGAAAATATGAGTGACCTTTCAAAATGATCTTGAACTGGGAAAAGCTTTTTTTTTTTTTTTAAAGATTTTATCTATTTATTTGACAGAGAGAGAGACAGTGAGAGAGGGAACACAAGCAGGGGGAGTGGGAGAGGGAGAAGCAGGCTTCCCACCCAGGCACCCCTGGGAAAAGCTTTTTAAAACCTGGTATTGCAAGCCAGAAGCCGTAAAGAAAAAGATTAGTAAATTTTTGCATGGAAACTACCACAAAGTTAAAGACACATCACAAAGCAGGGTAGAATATTCACAACACATGTGTGCCCAGATCAAGGTTATGATCAAGAATACGGAAAGAACTCTTCATACCAATAAGAAAAAGTTGTGGAAATCTGACCACAGATCTGACTAAATTGTGCACAGAAAGGAACTTTGGGGGGCCTGGGTGGCTCAGTTAATTAACTGACCGTCTGACTCTTGGTTTAGGCTCCGGTCGTGCTCTCAGGGTCATGAGATGGAGCCCTGCATTGGGCTCTGAGCTCAGCTTGGAATCTGCTTGAGAGTCTTCCTCTGCCCTCCCCCTCGCCGCTCCCCGCCCCCACCCCCGTTGCTGCTCGAGCGCGCGCACGCGCACACTCTCTCTCTCTCAAATAAATAAATAAATAAATAAATAAATCTTTTTTTTTTCGAAAGGAACTTCAAAAGCCAGTGAAGACAATAAAGGAATGTCTAACCTCACTCATACTGAAACGCAAATAAAAAGCAAACTATGCTTTTTCACTGATTAGATTTGCAAAGGTGAAACTTTTGCCCAAACCCAGTGTTTTGGAGGCAACTTTAGCAAAATGACCTAGTAATCCGGCTTCTAGAAGTCTCAGCTAAAGATACCCTTGCCTAAGTCTGCGAAACTACACATGTAGGGATTCCGGACTGTTTATGATGGTAACGGCACAGACAGAAAAACTGGAAACAATCGGACTGACCCTCCCCAGAGTACCAGTTGGATCTCTATATAGTGTATTCATACAGTGTCTACTAGGCAGTTCTGCAGAACGAAAATGAGGTTCATCTGTGTGGAGCCCGGAAGGTGCAGGACGGTGAGTGTAGTTTGAGTCATGGGAGGTGACTGTGCTGGTTCGTGGGGCCCCCCTTGCTGGGGGAGAGTCCGGGCTGGGAAAGTGAGAAAGTCTTCTTCTTCTTCTGTACTGTTTGGATGTCTTTGTAATGAGCAGGTATTTTTAAAGGAAAAGTTTGTTGTTGTTGTTGTTGTTTTTAAATGGACTCTAAAAATGTTCTGGCTAGGGGAAAAAAAAAAAAGGGCCACATGGTGGCCGGGAATGGGACTCCCTCTGATCCCAGGTTGGCTTGACTCCCAGCCTGCTCACTGGTTGCCGTAGCAACAAGCTGAAAGTGGGGGAGTCGGCTATCTCGGGTAGCCATGAAGGCAGTGACTCAGCAGAAAACCCAACCCAAGAGGGAGGTCTCCATTCACTGTTTTTGCCTGCTGACTTTCATTCTCTTCTAGAAAAACAACAGCGGGGGGGATACTTCTGGTGTCACATTTGCAGTCTGGTGAGGTAATACAAAATGAAGGGGGTAAGAGAAGTCGACCCTCTCTTCTAGTTGCTCCAGAGGCGAGCGTTGCTTCTCTGCTGTCCTGTGCTTAGGATACCACGGGTCCCCGTCCCTCTGCCCGCCTGGCCTTTGACTCTACTTGATAGGCAGCCCTGACTTCTGGCGCTTCATTCTAGATCCTCCTGCTGACAATGTAACGCTTCTTCAAGGTTGCTACAGCGACTGGTGGCTGGTAGGCCAGAAGCTTGGCTCTCGGAGATCTTTAGAAAAAAGCGAAACCAAACCAAAGCAACCCACCCGCCACTAGTGGTTCGTAAACCAACCGAGAGTAAGGCGAAGGGATGCAGGTTGGATTTGACTGCATTCATTGTCTGCACACAGACCTGTCGTGAATGAGGGTAAACCAGTGGCAGAGTTTAACATCTTATTTATTTATTTTTGTTGTGATGCGACCCTGCTGTGCTCACATTGACAGAACTGAGGACTGAGAAGCTGGACTGTGCTGAGCTCCCTGAAGGGTAGGGGAGGAGGCCAGAGGGTAAGGCAGGGGTGGGGTGCCCACAGCAGGATGGCAGAGATGCTGGTGGCCCAGGCCCAGGTGGGGGAGGTGGAGATGGTACAAGGCCAATGGGAGAAGACGAGATGTGTTGGTTCTTTGGTGTTGGCCCTGAGCGGGAGCCTGGGAGGAGTGAAGAATAACTTTTGGATACTTCTGACTCTGGCCATGATAGAGCATACAGAAAACAGCTATAAAAGTTGGACAAAATGTACATTTTGGAGAACAAACAGCAGAGGCATGACTTGAGATAAGGATGGAAGCAATACTTAAGATAGTGGCTGAGAATCTTCCAAATCCCCAGATTCAAGGAGGTCACCAAATTACAAACATTAAACAACATAGATACAAAGAAAATCACAACCCTGTACATCACAGGTAAACTGTTGAAAATCCCAGACAGAGAAGGACTATTCAAAGTAGCCAGTAAAGGCACTGTGAAGACAGACCGCTGACTATCCAACAGAAAGACCAAAAGGTGATGGGACAGTGCCTGTAGGGGTTGAAAGACAAAGATGGCCAACATGGAGTTCTATACCCAAAAGAGTAACCTTTAAAAATGAAGGCAAAAAGAAGAAGAAGGAGGAGGAGGAAGAGGAGGAGAGGGAGGAGAAGGAGGAGGAGGAGGGAGGAGAAGAAGAAGAAGGAGGAGGAGGGAGGAGGAGGAGGGAGGAGGAGGAGAAGGCAGCGGCAAAATAAATACGTTTCTGGCAAAGGTTGGGGCAACTCGATGCTAGCCTATCCGTACTGTAAGAAATATAGCAGGTAGTTCTTTAAGCTGAGGGAAATGATCCTGCACATGAAAAGATGCTCAACATCATCAGTCATTAGGGGTGTGGAAATCAAAAGCGCAGTAGGATAGTACTTCACACCTACTAGAAAGGCTGTCATCAACTGCATGGATAGTACCAAGTGTGGACGAGAACATGGAGAAATTGGAACTTTTATCCATTGCTGGTGGGGATGAATTATATCTTAATAAAGCTGTTCAACACCCTAGCATATTCGCCCCAGCCCTCTTAATAAACACATGAAGGAGATGCACATTTCCCCCATAGCATATTTGTTATGTACAGTGTTACTTGAAATAGACCGATGTCTATGTTGTTGGACCCCGAGAGGGTCTTTGGTAGTGTTTATAGGAGTAGTCAAGATCAGAATATTCATTAATGTCTTCTATAGTGATGGCACCCTCTCCTTTACTTGACCCAATTTTCTGCCAAGAAATGAAGTAACTTGTGAAAGAAAGGGAGGGAGGAAGCAAGGGAGGGATCCAAGCTGCAAGAAGGCATGGAGAGCACTAGAAAGGGAATATATGTGAGGAAACGTAAGTAAAAATGGACTGTTTAAAATAACAGCAGTAATGTCTTTGGGGATTTAAAATATATGAAAAGAACAGTGTCAAAAGCAAGGGGGGGGGTAAATGCAGGGATGCATGAGGGTAACCCTAGAGTCATAACACTAGTGATATGGAAAGAAGATGAAAAAATGAGAAAGGAGGGGCGCCTGGGTGAAGCGTCTGCCTTCGGCTCAGGTCATGATCCCAGGGTTCTGGGATCGAGCCCCGTGTCAGGCTCTCTGCTCAGCAGGGAGCCTGCTTCTCCCTCTCCCTCTGCTGCCACTCCCCCTGCTTGTTGTCTCTCTCTGTGTGTCAAATAAATAAATAAAAAGAAAGAAAAAGGAGAAAGGAGGGAACAAGGAGCAGATGGGTCAACTGCCCCAAAACGTGCGCGCACGTGCGCATGCACTTGTGTGTGGGGCGTGGGGGTTACTGGTTAAAGGGCACAGAGCTCCGGCTGGGAGGACGGAAAGGCTTTGGGGTACAGAGAGTGGTGATGGTTACACCGCACTGTGAATATTTAATGCCACTGAATTGTATACAAATAGTTCCAATGATAGGTATTGTCACGTATATTTTGCCACAATAGACACACACACACACACACACACACACACACACACACACACATACACACAACCATATTGGTCAACACATTAGAATGTCAATGGATAAACAATGATTGCAGGGCTGGATAAAAGGGGGGGGGGAATCCCAACAAAATGCTGCTTAAAAGAGACATTGTATTTTTTAAAAACAATTTTATTGAGGTAGAATTGATATAAAAGGAACTACACTGTTATTTAATGCTGTGGAAAAAAAATAATAAAGCCTACACTGTTAAAGTTATATCTGTGAAACAATCATCCCCAAAGGTTTCCTCGTGGCCCTGGTCACCCCTCCCTGCAGCCCCTCCCTCCCTGCCCACTCCTAGGCGGCCGCTGACCGGGTTTCTGTCCCGAGAGATAAGTCTGCACTGCCTAGAACTGTGTACGGATGGTCTGCTCCTTTCACTCTGCTTAGTGATTCTGCGACCGGGGGTTCTTCCTTTCTTATCACTAAGTAGTCTTCCATTGTAGGAACACGCCCTTTGCTTGTCCAGTCACCTGATGTCCATTTGGGTTGTTTCCACCGTCCGGCTGTTGTGTACCAGGCTTTGTGTGGATGTATGAGTTCAGTTCCCTTGCGGAAATCCTACAAGTGGAATGGTCGTACCGTGTCGTACAAGTGCATGAGAACATTGTAAGGCACTACCAAACTGTTTTCCAAAGTGGCTGACCCATTTTACATTCCCATCAGCAGCGGATGAGTGTTCCAACTGAAAATGCAAAATGCAAACGGCCTACAGGAGGAAAGCCGATCATGAAGAAGAACAACCCGGAGAGCTTACCACCAACAGAAGTCAAGACTTACTCTAAGGTTCACAGTAACAAAGCTAGTGTGGGGGCGCCTGGGTGGCTCAGTCGGTTGAGCGACTGCCTTCGGCTCAGGTCATGATCCTGGAGTCCCGGGATCGAGTCCCACGTCGGCAGGGAGTCTGCTTCTCCCTCTGACCCTCTTCCCTCTCGTGCTCTCTATCGCTCATTCTCTCTCTCTCAAATAAATAAATAAAATCTTTAAAAAAACAAAAACAAAAACAAAGCTAGTGTGGTGTGGGGGCGGGGATAGGCAGACACGCTGATGCAGCAGGACCGAGGCTAGAAAGAGACAGCCAGTGGATCGATGACTGACAGAGTCCCCACTTTCGTTCTGTGGGGAAAGATAGTCTTTTTACCACCTGGTGTGGGATAAATTGGATGTCCATGTTGGGGGGGAAAAAGGACATCTTGATGTCTGCCTACCACCAAAAACAAAAACCAACTGGAGATGTAGCATAGACCTAAATATGAAAGGTGAAGCAATGAAGCATCTAGAAGTCAAAGGAGAATATCTTCATGACCTTGGGATAGGCAAACGTCTCTTCAGCAGAGGACAGAAAAGATTGATAAATTGGACTTCACTAACATTAAGAACTATTCATCAAAAGGCCTCATTAGGAGAGTGAAAAGGCGGAAGACTTTTATGGTGCACACATCATCCAAGACTTACGTCCTGCCTGCTCACCTATGAACAAGAATGACAACCTAACTGCACAATGTGTGAAAGATTTGAACGTGCCTTTCACGTACACAGGGCCAATCAGCAAATGAACTGATGTTCAACATCGCTTGTCATCGCAGAAATGCAAATGACAACCACCGTGAGACAGCATCTCCCACCTGTCAGGATGATGACAATTCAAACATGCGGATGCTCTCAAGTGTTGGTGAAGGTGTGGAGCAACCGGACCGCTCATACCCCGCCTGGGGGAGGTAAATTGGTACCGCCGCTTAGGAAAATGTTGGGAAGGACCCCCTGAAGCCAACCTATGACCCAGCATTCCTACGCCCAGTACATAGATGTGCCTGTGCTGCTTTTGTTCTGTAGTTTCTCGTGGGGTCCTGCGTCAGGGTTGGCCTCGGGAGAAATCGGCATGGAATTTGGCAAGTGAGAGTGACGGAGTAGGCATTTTTATGCTCTGTCGGCCGGCGTAGGGCCAGATGCCATTCTGGCCTGGGCAGCGGCCACCGGTAGCAATTCCAGCCCAGAGACCAGCCCTGCCGACCTGAAGTCCAACAGCAGATGCAGAAGTCACAGTCTTGTGTAGACGGCCGGGGCTAACAATATCCATATTTATTATTCTCTTGCTTCTCGGACTGAACTGTGTTTCCACACCTGAGACATGAGGGCACACGTCACCAAGACAGGCACTTTATTTACTCCAGCCCCACATGGAACAGCTCCCGGATGTCCGTCAACGGTAGGAGCCACAAAATGTGCTCTATTCATACAATGGAACAGTCCACAGGAATGCGAAGCAATGAGGCGCTGCTATGCGCAGCAAGGCGGCCGATTAAAGAAGCTGGATGCGAAAGAGCCTGTGCTGCATGATTCCCGTTCTCTGTGTGAGGGATCCTTCTGGAATGACGAAGTGCCTTTATACTGGTTTTTTGTTTGTTTGTTTTTTTTTTAAAGATTTTATTTATTTGACAGAGAGAGACACAACGAGAGAGGGAACACAAGCAGGGGGAGTGGGAGAGGGAGAAGCAGGCTTCCTGCCGTTCCTGCCGAGCAGGGAGCCCGATGCGGGGCTCGATCCCAGGACCTGAGCTGAAGGCAGACGCCTAACGATTGAACCACCCAGGCGCCCCTGTACTGGTTTTAAACATGCTGGTGAGCTCTTTGGCACTCCTCCTGCCCAGAGTGAAGGTGACACAGCCTCCCCTGGGGCTCTCGCAGGACACTCCCCCTTAGGGGCCAGCTCCTGTGCTGGGAAGAAGCCACATGGTGTGTTTAGGTGTCTTAGCTCCAGCAGGGTCCTCGGCTGACAACCATGTGCAGGGGCCTCCAGATGCTTCCAGCTCCCAGCCTTCAGACCACTCCAGCGGACAGAGTGGAGTAGATGAGGCATCCTGTCTGAGCCCTGCCCAAATTGCAGGTTCGTGGGCAAAAGAAATGTCATTGTCTCAGCCCCTAAACTTTGGGGTGGTTTGGAGGAGACATATTGTGGTCTAAGCCATGCCTGATGCATGGCTGTGTACATATACGCCAAGTCACGGAGCTGTATGCGCAGAGCTGGTGTGCTCTTCTGCTTTTAAGTTGTACCTCCTTAATGAAGTCTATTCAAAAAGCCTAACTTCTGAGGACCCGGCTTGGACAGCCGGGCGGAAGGTGGGTGGTGGTCCCGCTACACACTCAGACAGGAAGCTTCTGGTGACTGGGAATCCGAAGTTCCATCTTCTCATTTAGGCCTACGATGCCTGTGAGCCCTGGAGAGGACACGTCTGGTAGGCAGTTGGAAGCATGGGTAAACAGCTCAGGGGAGGGTACATTGCTGCACATGTCATTTGGGAGTGATCAATACATAGATGGTGTTTAGAGGCTTGACAATGAGTGAGGTCAGCTCAGGAGTAAGTGGAGGTAGTGAAGGCAGCCCAGGGGGCTCCCTCGGGGGCTCCCACCTTGTAGAGGTTGTGTAGAGGAGACAGAGAGGGCAGTGCTCCAGAGGTGACAAGATGAGGGCAGTCCGAAGGACCCATAGGATAAAGTCAGAAAGGAGCCACTGGATTTGGCAACATGATCATTGGTGTTCTTAACACACCACTTTGGTGCAGAGTGGCGGGGTGGACGCAGATTAGGAGTTGAAGAGGGGCGCCTGGGTGGCTCGGTCAGTTAAGCGTCTGCCTTCAGCTCAGGTCATGATCCCAGGGTCCTGGGATGGGGCCCTGCGTTGGGCATCCCCACTCAGTGGGAAGTCTGCTTGTCCCTCCGCCCCTCCCCCTGCTCGTGTTCTCTCTCTCAAACAAACATCTTTCAAACAAAAAGAACACATAACATTCCTAAATGTGTATGCACCCAACAAGAGCTTCAATTAGATGCAGCAAAATCTGACAGAACCAAGAGGAGAAAGACAAATCCAGAATTACATTTGGAGACTGTGATACTTTCCTCTCAGTCTGCCAGAGAGAACTGGTAGAGAGAAAATCAGTAACGGTACCGAAGACTTGAACAACACTATCAACCACCTTGAGCTAATTGACATTTATATAACACACCACCCAATTGCAGAACATACACTCTTTTCAAATAAGCATAGAACATTCACCAAGCTAAACCATATGCTAAGCCATAAAACAAGTCTCAATAATTTTAAAAGAAATGAAATCAGGCAGAGTAAATTCTCTGTACTACAATGGATTTGATGTAATTAAAAACACATAACAGGGCTGCCTGGGTGGCTCAGTCGTTGGGCGTCTGCCTTCGGCTCAGGTCATGATCCCGGGGTCCTGGGATCGAGCCCCACATCGGGCTCCCTGCTCGGCGGGAAGCCTGCTTCTCCCTCTCCCACTCCCCCTGCTTGTGTGTTCCCTCTCTCACTGTGTCTCTCTCTCAAATAAAGTCTTTAAAAAATTTTTTTAAGATTTTATTTTATTTTATTTTTTTAAAGATTTTATTTATTTATTCATGAGAGACAGAGGAGGAGAGAGGGAGAAGCAGAGGGAGAAGCAGGCTCCCAAGGAGCAGGGAGCCCGATGCAGGACTCGATCCCAGGACCCTGGGATCATGACCTGAGCCGAAGGCAGACGCTTAACCATCTGAGCCACCCAGGCGCCCTAAGATTTTATTTTTATGTAATCTCTACACCCAACATGGGCCTCAAACTGACAACCAAGATCAACAGTTGCACACACGACCAACTGAGCCAGCCAGGCATCCCGTGAGGAATTGAATTTGCAACCTTTCCACAAAGAAAACTCTGGGTGGAGATGGCTTCACCGGTGAGCCCATCAAATACGGAAGTAACACCAAGCATACACAAGCCCTTTAAGAACCTAAGAGGAGAAGGGAACACTTTCCAATTTGTTTTGTGAGGGCCCTGATGCCAAAACCAGACGGACATTACCAGAAAACTGCAGGTCAATATCCCTCACGAACATAGATGCAAAAATTCCCAGGAGATATTAACAATGGTGAAAGACAGAATGAAAGAGTATTTTGCGCCCAAGTTTGAGGACAAGGTAAGGGTGTCCATTTTCACCACTTCTATACAACACTGACTATGGAGGCCCTAACCAGTGCAGTAAGGCAAGAAAGAGAAAGGCATAGAGATTGGAAAAGAAGTGGTAACTACCTTTACTTCCGGAAGAAATGATTGGGTACATAGACTATTCCAAGATGTCTACCCAAAAAAAACGACTAGAGCTTGGTCCGTTCCTTGATTTTGGCACCAAAAAATGAAACAAAACAAAAACCTACTAGAGCTAATAAATGAATTTACATAATGCAAAGCCGTTATTAAAAACTCAATTGCAGGGGCGCCTGGGTGGCTCAGTTAAGCGTCTGCCTTTGGCTGAGGTCATGATCCCGGGGTCCTGGGATCGAGCCCCGCATCGGGCTCCCTGCTCAGTGGGGAGCCTGCTTCTCCCTCTCCCACTCCCCCTGCTCATGCTCTCTCTCCCTCTCTGAAATGGGTAAAATCTTTAAAAATAAATAAAGTTTAAAAAGCTGAGCTGCATTTCCAGAAACTATCACTGATCAATTAGACAATGAAATAAAGGGGCACCTGGGTGGTTCAGTCAGTTGAGTGTCGGACTCTTGGTTTTGGCTCAGGTCATGATCTCAGGATCGGGAGACGGAGCCTCGAGTCGGGCTCACGCGCTGGACACGGAGCCTGCTTGAGATTCTCTCTCTTTCTCTCCTTCTGCCTCCCCCAACCCCAAAGGAAAGAAAATGAAATAAAGATACCATTTACAACAGCATCAAAACCATAAAAAATACATGGGTGTGGAAAGGAGGGCCTCTGGAGGAGATTTGTTTAGTGGGGTGTGGGGCAGCGTGTTTGATGTCGGGGTTGGAGTTAGGAACCCCGAGATGGAAAGCATCGGAAAGACTCGAGCCTTGCAGTGCAACAAACTCCGAGAGTACAGCCAGAGGTTGAGACGTAAGCTTTTATTCCTCCTGGACAACTTGGACTTCAGCAACGCCTAGCTTCATGGGGCATGTAGTGTGACTCATGGTCGCAGATACATCATCGTAAGCCTGTGCTACTTTCCAGGACAATTACATGAAACCTGACTTGCTTTTAAAAATGTGAGTCCGATTTTCTTCTTCCTCCCTCTTTGCCTTGCTTCCAACTCCCCACCTTCCTGGGGCTTCTCGCTGTCTGGGTAACACAAGGTTTGGGCCTAGCCCAGCCTTGGGTAGTGGCCCCTCTGTCACTGTCAGTGCCTGGCCCTGAGTGAGACCAAGCCAGTGGCCTCTGGAGCCTGACCTGGCTTGGCACCTGTCGGAGGGCACACCCAGGGGTGGCCTGGCCAGCAGGCCCTCACGTTAGGCTTCGCTCCCGGGTCCCTGGTGCAGCCTGCAGACACGGGCCTGATGAGAGGGCACTGCCGGGCTCTCTGGGGTGTCTCGTGCGTGAACTGAACCACAGAACAGCCACACCTTACTTTTTCAAGTTACAAGAGGCTGGGAGGGCCCCAGGCCTCATACGCTCTGTTCTACAGAGCGGCCTCTTTTCCCTGGGGCTTCAGCCAAGTCCAAAGAGAAGACCTAAGGGCTGCCCTGCCCAGGTCTTAGGGGAGCCAGCTCCCTGCTCCATCCGACTGGACCGGCCACCCCGCTCACCTCTCCTCCCCGACAATAACAGCTTTCCTGTCCCCCAAATGCTGGAACGAAGGCAGGCCTTTGAGACAGCTTCTAGCAGCTGGCCGGGGGCGCTCAGAGCCCGGCCTGTGCCCATACCCCTAGAGCAGCTGGGGCCACCACCTGCTCTCCCCTGTGCGGAGGAGGCCCCCATCCCCCACCGCCCACAGGCTGCTGAGGATTCGAGAGCCATGAGAACTTCCGACTATGAGAACTTTGACTTCCAGGTTTGGGGAATATGCCAGGTGAACAGATCAGCTCTGAAATTCATCACTCTCTTCGGGCCCCTGCCTGTTCTGGTGTTCCACAGCGAAGCCTGCAGGAGGAAGAAATACCAGTTAGTAAGCGGGGGAGGCTCCCCAGCTGCCAGAAACCCTGGCTCAAGGGCTGGACTGTGCTGCCATCTCAGGTCCTGGGCATTCCCTGGAATTAGGGGTTTCAAATGGCACCTGCTGGAGCTTTGTATGTTCTGGAAGCAATGGGGGGGGGGCTGGCACCCCCAGGCTAAGGGAAGGTGTTGCTGTCAGGAGGAGGTGAAGGAGCTCACACAAGGCCTTGTCCAGAACACACAACTTCCCGGGGGAGGCGTCGGGGGCAGGCTGGGCTTCTAGCCATCGTCAAGAAGGGTGGCCTGCCTTTGAGCTGTCCCACGCCCTCAGGGAGCAGGGGCCTTGTCCATGCCCGATGGGAACAAACACTGTGCTGTTCGGGGCTGGCATGAGGAAGCATGCCCGAGCGGCCCTGGAGGCCGGCCATCCAGCTGCAGAGCGCACAGCCGAGCCCTGTCCCTCGAGTACGGGGCCAGTCCCAGGCGTACCTGGGAGGGAGCTTGATGACAGCAGCTGCAGGCTGTCCAGGACCCCATCCTCATACAAGGCCAGCTTCTGCACCATCTTCTGTCGGGCCGGGTTGATGACGATCCGCGGCGGCCGCGATGAGGCGGAGCTGCTCACAAGCGATCCTGGGGCAGAGAGAGCACCCTCTCAGCTGCCGGGGCCACGGTCCCTGGGCACTCCTCAGTGACGCCGCTGGCCTCACGGGTCTTCCCAGCCCCCAGCTTAGCTCCCTGCCCCTTTGGGACAGAAGTCCTCCGTGCCGTCTCTGAAGGAAGGGCCTGGAAGGGGCCATGCCGTCGCCCGGGCTCCCGGCTAGGCCAGGAACCCAGTCCTGAATAAAGCCTTCCTTGTTCCCGGCTTTCAGGAAGTGAGCTCCTGGCCCCTTCTCACCCACCTGGAGGGCAGGGCCTGGAGCTTGCTAAGGACGGAATGAGATTAAGAGCAGGCCCCCGGTTCTCTCCTCCCAGAAGGCTGGGGGCAAGGAGTATGGGGACTGTCACCAAAAGAGGCCCCCGGTCCCTCTTCTGGGCACCTGTCCCCAGCTACCTTCCATAGCTGTCAGCTGGGGCCCCGGGCCACTCCCCCAGCTCGACTCTTGGGTGGCGCCCCCTTGAGTACAGCCGGCCTGCCCAAGGGCTGCTGGGGCCCACACGGTGGCCCCCTGCCCGGGGCTGCCTGGCCAGGCCAGGCCTGGGGGGCAGCTCGGGCTCAGGTGCCAGGAATGCAGGGCAGCAGACAGCCCGGACACACTCTCGTCACTCTCCACGGGCTGGTTGGGGCCTTTCTGGAGCCACTCTGGAGCCTGGGCTGGTGCTCCTGAGGGAACCGCCAGGGGCTGCAGTGAGCTGGCACCACGGGGGGCACTGCCAGTGAGGGAAATGTAGGAGTTTTCCTGTGGGGAAGAGGGGCCTCGGCTGGCAGCCTCTGGCTGCAGGGCTGGTCCTGCCACGGCCGCCTGCAGCTTCTCCAGACTCTCATACACCTGTGAGGAGAGAGGGGGCTCTCAGGGGGAGTGGGCCAGGCTGGGTCGCTCCCCAGCTCCACGGGCAGGCCACGACTGGCCACTCAGACCACTCACAGCCGTGACGTCAGAGGGCCCTGCCCCAGAACACCGTGGTCGTACCACAGGGCTGCTCCAGGTCATCTGTGGCCAGGCTTGGGGCCTGGGCCCCTGGACGCCGCAGAGACCACGAAGCTGGGAAAGCTCTGTCCCTTGCTTTTTTTATCCCTGTCACAGGGAATGCTGAGAAGTCACGGCCACTAAAATGAAGGACTGAGAATGGCTTTTCTCTGTCTTCTGGAAAGCAAATCTCAGTGCCCTACTGCCCTCAAATGGGGCCTCTCCGTTCTCACCCGTCAGGGGAAAAGAGGTGAGGGTCAGGCAGCTGCGGCGGCACAGTGCACCCAGAAGGGGGCGCAGTAAAAGCCCTTTGCTTCTCTCTCTCTACCAGTGGGCTTCAGCAGGAGGCTCCAGCCACCCTAAGCAGAACTGAAGGGCAAGCTAAAAATGTTTGGAGACTGTCTCCAGAAAGAGGTCTGGCAGGTGCCATGGGCAGCACCTGGAATGCGGGGTTTCTGATAGGCTACCACCTGCCATGGGCAGCCAGAGTCTCGACCGCTTTCCGTCCCTACCGGCCTCCCTCCTGCCCAGGGCTACCTGGGTCATGGGGGGTCTCCTCTTGGCCCGGCGGTGCAGGCAGCAGCAAGCCAGCTGGCCCAGGGCCAGGCCCAGCTCAGGTGGGCATGGCCCAGGCCTGGGGTCCAGGTGCTTCTTACAGATCTGGGTGGCAATTGGGGCAGCCCAGGCATCTGTGGCCAGACCTGCTTGGAGTGTGGTCTGGGTGCTTTTCAAAGCCACCCCGGCCTCCTCAGCCTCTTCTTCAACGAGGTCTTTCTGTGGGACAGATAATATGAGCGTGGCCACCAGTTGGGGGGGGGGGGGGATGCCTTCAGCCCCATTCCCCAGGCTCTCATCACTGACTCCTGTGGTCTTTCTTGAGATTTATTAAGCACCCATTGTGTGCCCAGCACAGCCCCAAGGTCCTAGGGATCCAGTGACAGAGCACCCCAGGCCCACCCTCATAGAACTGACTTCCTGCTGTGGGAGAGACAACAACAAGCCTCTAAACCAACGGAAAACTTCGACAGACAGGCCCATGGGGCTTCTGACCAGGGCCTGAGCAAATAGCACTTGGAAGCTGGGATCTGAAGGCACAAATTAGCCAGAGGTCAGAGCCGAGGAGGAAAGGGAGCACCCCACAGAGAGGTACCTAGGGGTGCAAACGGAACTGGAGGCCGTCTTTGGTTTTGAGATGGGAATGACCGGGAGGAAGCACCTGGGTCGGGGGGTGGCCTTTGAGGCAGAAGGAAAGGTTCAAACCAAGGCCCTGGGGCAGGCAGCGGGAAGCTAGCTGAGTTTGAGGGACAGAGGGAAGGCTGGTGATAGCAGAACCTGGGGAGTTGTGGCCATGTTAAGGGATTGGGCCTTCACCCCAAGCACAGTGAGAAGGCAAAGGGGCTTCCACAATCTCTTTTTTTGTTTTTCAAAGATCGCTTTGGCCGTGGCATGGAGAACAAATAGGAAGGGTCCAAAGAAGCCCAAAGAAGGATCCCTGAGGGGTCTGGCCCACTGCCCTGGGGCAGCTATGACAACGTGGAGAGCAACCTGAGTTGGGTTGGCTCTACACACAGAGCCAACAGGACGTGCTGACGGATGTAGAAGGTGAAGGAAGGAGGGCTCCTGGCTGGCTCCCTGATTCTAGCCTGACCCACCGAGACTTGGTAATGGACAGAAACCACCCCAGGCCAGGAACAGGAGCAGCAAGAGGTATACCAGTTGTAAAACGGAAAGAACAAACGTGACTGAATGCGTTCTGGGCCCGAGAAGACTCTGAGCACTGAGCACGGCACGTGTATGGCGTCTGTTCACATGTGGGGAGGCGGGCCCAGCAAGGACCACTGGTCAAACTGGGACTAGAACCCATGCCTCCTGTCTCAGCAAAGAGAATCCAAGGGGTGGGGGCAGCTTCGCCACAAGCTGGCGCGCTCGTCTACGGCGCGCCCGATTTCCCACCACAGCCTCTCCCAGGGCCCTGTGTTCTGTTTTCCACAGGAGCCTCTGG
The DNA here is from genome assembly GCF_009762305.2 of Zalophus californianus. Classification (NCBI taxonomy): domain Eukaryota; kingdom Metazoa; phylum Chordata; class Mammalia; order Carnivora; family Otariidae; genus Zalophus; species Zalophus californianus. The sequence goes on along the minus strand of NC_045612.1, from coordinate 1,636,098 downwards.
GCCCAGAGCACTGGCACTGCCTTGCTGGGACGACCCCTTCCCCGCTCCCGGCCCAGGTGCCACGTCTAGAAAGGCCCCTAGCATCTGCAGAAGAAAGACAGGTTTTTCCTCAGCAAGGTCAAGGGAAGCCGTTTGGAGCCCTGCCTACTTTCAAAGATGAGTCAGCAGTAGCAGAGGCTGGCTTCTGTGGGGCACTGCATTCCAGATCATTCCACCCTCCAGGGCTGCACCTGTTGGTTATCAGGAGTAGCGCCTCCCGGCCTGCCCGCCTGCCTCCCTCTCCCCTCTGCCTCCCTGCCTGCCTCCCTCCGTCCCTGCCCCACCTCAGGAGGCTCACCAGATACTTGGTCCCGGTACCATGCATCCTCACGGCCCTCTGGCCGGCCAGGGTCTCCAGCACTACCTGGAGAGGGCAGGACGGAGGGTGTCGCAGTGGCTCCTGGGGGCTTGGCAGGGACGGCCATAGGACACGGGGCTTGTGGGGTGGAGAGGGCGGCCTGGCCCAAAGAAGCCGCTAAGGCTGACAGGGGCACGGCCCTCGGACGGGCAGATGAGGGCAGGCTATGGGACTGACGCTTCAGCGGTGTGGAGGGCCCCCTTGAGGAAAAGGACCGCAAAATTGCACATATGAGATGAGAGGCCGGGCCCCCATGGGAGGAGCCCAGGTCAAGTGGAGAGGGGCTCTGGAGCTGAGGCTCCCGTTAGCTTCCTGCCAGATTGACCTCTGGTCTCATATGGAATTATCCAGGCCCTCCTGCCTTTGCTTGGCCACAGCTCCCCGACCCCCGAGCCGGCAGAGGGGCCCGGGGCTCACCACGCCGAAGCTGAAGGTATCCGTGTCCACGGCCAGCCTCCCTGTCTTGACGTACTCCTCAGGCAGGTAGGCCAGGGTGCCACGCACGGTCCGCGTCCGGGCCACCGTGCTGCTCTGGCCGGGACTGGCCCCTGCAAACCGGCTGAGACGGGCCAGGCCAAAGTCTCCCAGTTTGGGCATCAGTCTCTCATCCAGAAGGACGTTGGAACTTGGGGAGGGAAGGAGCGGTGTCAGGTCGGCCCTGGCCCGCTCTGCACCCGACCCTCGCCCGGCGCCGACAGCCCTGGACTCAGGGTGGGCCAGCTACCTGGGGGCTCCCTCACATGCTTCGGTCCCTGCTTACCAGTTGGGGGGGGCATCCTTGGCTTCTGCTTCCACACCTGTCCCATGCCAGGTACTCAAGTGACCCAGGGTCCCCAGCTCTGATGTCCCAGGCCTCAGGGCTCCAGCCCGTCCCTCACCTCAGCCTCAAGCAGGAGAGGGCAGGCCTATTCTCATGGGGGACACCCAGAGCAGGGCTCCTCGGGGCTCGGAGAGCAAGTACCACTGCTGCCTACTGACAGAAGGTTTGGGAGCATCACTCCCCTACCGCAGACTCTATCCTTACAGCGCTTAGAGGCCCCAGAGGCCCGTGTCCCCCCCTCACCTTTTGACGTCTCCATGGATGAGGCTGGGGCTGTCCTGGTGCAAAAACTGAATCGCCCGTGCTGTGCCCAGAAGGATGTTCAGTCGCTGAGGCCAGGAGAGAGGGGGGCAGGCCTGGCTCTGGAGTGGCAGAGGAAGCAAAGGGGCTGGGAGGGCCACAGTTCCTTCACCCCTAACTCTCCCTCCACCTGTCACTGTGGGTTCTAGACAAACCGCTTCACTCTCTGGGCCTCAGTTTCCTCTTCTGGAAAACGAGGAGCAAAATCTGCATGAGATACTTCACAAGAAGGTGGAGACTAAGCTATTCCACTGCTTTGTAAAGCATGCGGAACGTGTTTCCCAGAGTCATCATGAAATGGGGCGCTCCTCAGTGCTTGGAGCTCCTTCCTTCTCTCTGGGGCCATCGGGATGTTGTCGGAGGCATTCTCCCCAGCTCCCCCAGCACAGCATGCCTGTCCTGAGAGCGGAAGTGCCCTGTGTGCCGTCAGCCCTTGCGTCTTGTGGGTGCGTGGCTAGAGGAGGGTCAGCTGCAGGTCCAGATGGCGCAGTTTACTGCCCACTGCCTCCTATTCTCAAGGGCCATGCTGATAAGACCCTTCAGCTAGTCTGCTTGCAAGAGGAAGGGGCGTGAGTTGGGGCACCGAGTCAATAACCCCCTTTTTAGAAGCAGCTTGAGCCAGGCTCCCAGGCACGCAGGAACAGCCGGGGAGGGACCACGGGAAAGGGTGCCAGGGAAGACGGCAGCCCACCTTGGGCCAAAGCCTGAGCCCGGGCCCTGCCCGCCGGTGGGACCCGCTCACAGAGCCTGAGAGCTTCAGCCAGGTGCTGGGAGGGCTGTGGGGCCAGGGAAGCGTGCCAGGCCAGGGACGGCTACCTGGGAGTGGAGGCGGTCTTCCAGGGAGCCATTGGGCAGGAAGCCATAGACGAGGCAGTAGAAGCCACTCTGAGCACAGTAGCCAGCGAAGTCCACGATGTTTGGGTGACGAAACCTGCTTGCAAGAGGGGGACCTGAGTGCTTTCCATTTGGCCATTGAGGGGGTGGGCTCTGGGGGCCTGAGGGAGCCAGGTGCCACACTTTGTGGTCCTGGAGGCCAACGGGGCCCTGACCCGGTTCTCCCTCTGCCCCCAGACTCACCGTGACAGTTGCCCCACTTCGGTCAGGAAGCTCTGCTTCACTGTGGTCCACTCCAGGTCGGCCCCCTGCAGCCCCCAAGGAAAATGAGGGCGGGGAGGCAGCATGAAGCTCTTGCAGCCAAGGCCTGATGACCGCTCTCACTGCCACCTGTCCTGGGCCCAGAACCACCAAGGGGCTGGGGACCTCGAACCGGGGAATCAGAGGGCTGAACGAGGTACGTGGGGGAGCATGGGAGACGCACCAGACAAGTGAGGGTCTGCTGACAACCTGCCAGGGCCTTTGCAGGGAAGGCTACACCCACCTCCTTCAGCCTCTTCACAGCGTACAGCGTGTTCCTCATCACCGCCCGGTACACACACCCGAAGCCACCCTCCCCGATCTTCAGCTCTTCTGAGAAGTTGTGGGTGCCCTGGGAGATCTCGCTGAGGGGCCAGCAGAATGGAGAGGGCTGGGCTCCCTGCAGAAGGGACACTGGGCTCTCTGGGTTAGGCTGTGGGCAGAGATCCTGGATCAGGTGAGGTCCTCTGTCTTCCCCTCTGCCTAAAAGTCAGTCACAAGCGCCTCCTGGCTGGCCCTACTGGGCTGGCTGGGGTGCCCAGGTGTACCAAAGGCTACATTTTTTTGCTCCTTGTCTTGAATCTTTTCCTGGGGGCAGGACCCACCTACCTTGGTAGAGGAAGGGGCTGGATATGGTGGTGGCTGTAGGGCAGCAGGGCTTGGGACAGGACTGAGCTCAGCCCCGGAATGGGTCTGGGAGCCTGGAAAAGCTTCATAAAGATACCAGTGAGAGGCAGGCCGAGACCGACGGCATGGTTTATGGCAGTGGCCATGGTCAAGGTGGCCCTTTCCAAAGGTCCATCAAGCCCAACACCCGGGTTCTCTTACCTGGGGAGGGGAGTGTGGAGGCTGACGTCTGCGACTTCCGGGGGCGGGGGACCTCAGCCTCACAGGGTGCAGGGGGGCTGCTGGGCCTCGGGCTGCTGGTGCTGGGGGGCAGAAGAGGGGCGGGAGGGTGCCCTGGGACACCAGGAAAGAAAAGGGCGGTTAGGCCCAGGCGGGGGTGGGGTGGGGTGGGGTGGGGTGGGCGGGGAGGGGCCCCGTAAGAGGCCCCGCACCCAGCCCGGGATCCCGCGCTCACAGGCCGTGATGATGTCCCGAGCGCGGAGCAACTGCAGGTGCGTGAGGATGCTCACGAGGTCGGCCACGCGGGCGTTGCGGTTGATCCAGGGCCACAGGACGCTGGCCGTGCGCTGTCCGGAGCGCTCGCACAGCCGTAGCTCGGTCTGGTCGCGCACGATCAGGGCGGCTGCGGGGCGGGAGGTGTCAGGCCTGGGCGCCCGGGGCCCGCGCGCCCTCCGCCCCAGCGTCCCCCCGCCCGCCGCCACCCACCGAACTGGCACCAGTCGGCGGGCTCCAGGGCGTCCATCACTTTGTAGAAGCGGCACATGACCCAGGGCGGCACCTCGTACAAGAAGTGCTGGGCGCCGGGGGCCGCGGGGTCCCCCGGGCCCGGCCCACCGGCCATGGCCGCCGCCGCCGCCCCCGGGCCAGGGCCTCTTGGGGCCTCTCGAGGCCGGGGCGGGCGCGGGCCTTGGCCGGCCGGGTCCGCGGACACTGACTCACTTCCCCTTTAAGCCGGCCTCGTGCAGCGCCCGGCGGGGCGGAAGGGGCGGGGTCCGAGCCCGCCGCCATCTTGCCCGCCGCCGCCGCCGCCGCCGCCTCCGCCGCCGCGACCCTCGGCCACACGGGGGCGCGGCGCGCGGTCTCTCCCCGCGAAGGCCGCGCCCCTTGGTCCGGTTGGGCGGTGAGGCGAGCTTCTCAGAGGAGGGGCCGCCTGAGTGGGGCTCTGAGCGATGGAGGAGAGCGGTTCCGAGCACTGGGACAAAGGGCATGGCAAGGCCCGGGACATTCCAGAAAGGGCTAGAGCTGGGCCTTGTGAGCGTCACTGGGAGGTCCCCTTACGAACTTTTGGCTTCATTCGGGAGGCAGCAGAGAGTCGTCAGAGATCCCAGGCAGGGCAGGGTCAGATGTGGGTCACACAGAGGACCCCCGCTGCGTCCTATCCGCTGGCCATGAGGCTGGGTGCAGGGAGAACGATCTGGAAGCTTGTACAGCAGGCTGCCCCAGCTCGGAGCGTTGTTGCCCACCTCCTCCGCCCTGCATCCCATCTTTTCCACTCCTTCAGGAACCTGCTCCAGCAATTATTTGCTCTTTACAGTGTTTGCAACTTTTCCTTCTTTGGTGGCTTCTTCCCACTAGCACATAAAACGTGTTTATGTCTCTTAAAAACAGGCCTTCAGCTTCTGCTGTGCCTCCTCCCTCTTGTTGCCATGCTCCTGGCTCACTTGGCACTCCCCCCTGTGAGGATGGCAGAGTCCAGCCTCTCCCGGGCACAGGCTCGGTTCCTACCCTGTCTGATGTCTTCACATTAGTCCGTCTTGCCCATTCCCACAGTGCTCTGCGGCTACTGCTTTCTTTGGATTCTCTGGTGCTCCTCCATTCCAGCAGCCCCTATTTTGTGGTCATTTCCCTGAACATCTCTGGAGTCCATTTCTTCCCCAGGCACCCTGCTCTCGCGACTCCCTCCTACCCTGAGGACCCTAGGCCCCTCTGGGCAGAGCTGCCTGCAGCCGCTACTGTGCTTGGCATCTGGGGCGTGTCCTGTGTGAGCGTCTGTCCTCGTTTGCCTCCCGCTCTAGATGGGGGAAGGCAAGCAGCAACAGTGCCTGCTTTTTTGTTTCTCCAGTTGGATGAGTGCTTGCCCGGCAACAGGTCTCCTTCCCTCACCACCCGCCCCCCTCGATCCTGACCCCAGAGGGCTCCCCATGAGGCTGTCCCCCCAAGATGGGCCTCCATGGGAGCCTCTCTCCCCAAAAGTCACAGCCATCGCCAGCCACACCCTGGGCCCCAGTGCTTTCTCATGGGGACAGCCTTTACAAAGACTACCAACTCCGGTCCGAGAAATTATCATGCACACACACACACTAAGCCCTAAAGGAACAGCAAATTTGTCCTCCTTGTTCACTGCTGGACAGCGGCTCCCAGGACAGGCCTGGCACATGAGACATGCTCAATACACACAGGTCGAATTTCAACCCTTTGTTTTAACCTTCAAGGCCAGGACATTCGAGTGCACCTTCTAGCAGCGTGTGCCCACATTCATTTGCATGTGAAGCTGGACTCTGAGCAGTTGTTCCCTCCAGCCCAGCAACAGCCTCGTGAGAACAGCTGTGGCGGGGGGCAGGCAGCTCCTGAGTGCCAAGTTTGCAAAAGGTCTGCAAGCCCCACAGTGATGACAGCGCCCCCTTTGGGCAGGGGGCCAGGTCAGCAGAGGCCACGGGAAGGTCTCAGGCTGTAGGCACAGGAGCCAGAGCTTGGGGATGGCAGCTGGTTTCCAAAAGCACCTGGACAGAGGAGGCACCCCTGCCATGGCCCTCAGGAGCAGGGGACTTGTGTGGCTGTGCAAAAGGGCTGCAGCCCACTTGCCTCTGGACCTGGGGCTCAGCGGGCCGACCCGTGCCAGGTCCTTCCCAGCCTGCCACCCCAGAGCTTCCCATCACACGCTGGAGCAGTGTGCCTAGAAAGTGTAGCCTTGGAACCCAAGGGGAGGCAGTGTATGGAGCAGGCTGGTCTTTCCTCCCAAGGCAGTCCTGAAAGCGACTGGCTATTTGGGTTCAGGGACAGCCAGACGGAATCAGGAAACATAGCACCATGCTGTCCTGTGAGCTGTCTGATAATGAAAGCCCAGACCTTGAGTCACTTTCACAGAGAGATTTATCGAGAATGCTAACAGCACAGGATACAGTACTTCCCAACAAAAGGTGCAAACGCGTCACTTAGAAAGGCATGCTGAGTATTCTTTGCTTTCACACGTATTAAAAAACTTACAAAAATAAAATAAAACTGCGTGCTGCCCATCTTTTCAAATAGTAAAAGAACCTTATGAAAAAATCACTTGATTTTACAACAAAAGACACAAACGGACATTTTTATGTAAATTTATAAGGCAAACTCTTTATATAATAAATAGGTTACAGGGATTCAGTGGGGGGGGGGTGTTTTTGAAACGTATACAGGTACATTCAGACAGGTTTACTGAAATGGTACAAATTTCCTTAATAAATTGCCTTTTGTTTTTAAATATATCAGTGCTTTCAGTCATTTGGCTATACACAAAGAACCTTTTTTTTGAACACTACAAAAAAGCAATCAATATTTTTTGTTTTTAAAACGACCTACTTATTTTCTAAAGTAATTGTCCCAAAACACAAAAACTGAAGGTGAATGTGATGGAGGGCTTTGGAGACATCTCTAGCCAAGTCTGTCCTGGGCTGCTCCCTGTTCCACACACACCTCTCTCCCACCCTCGCCGGGCTTCCGAGCTGGAGCTCCTCTGTCTAGGGTGTCCAGTGTCACTGTGACTCAGGAGGGGGAAGCCACCCTGCCTGGTTCTTCCTGATACTAAACCCATGTGCAAATAGTCATGACAGTCAGCATTGTCTTCGCCTTTGGGGGGGGGGGCTGGGTGCTAGGGGAGCACACATCTGTCCCTGTTCCGTGAGCCCAAAACAATGTCTGTTGGGGGTAATGGCTTTTCTCAGAAGGATCTGGTTTTGCCAGGGGAAGGGAAGTGGGGTTTCTCATGCCCAAATTTTGCTGGGGATCAGATGACAGCAAAGAAAGTGCACCCCCTCCACCATCGTCATATCACCCAGGACGGTGAAAAATCTAGAGGTCACATTAGTGTTGTATACTCTGGGACTGGGTGGGATGTGATGGGGGTGTCCTGAACAGTAATGCCTACCACCTAGCCTGTCCAGGAAGAGCTGCATCAGGTGGAGAGTGGCCAATCTGCCCTGTCAACATACAACTGACCTGTGGCCACAGTGGAGGTCTCCAGGGAGATGACCACCCTTATTCTGAGCTATGCTCCTCAGGCCTGCCCTATCCTCCTTCCACTGAGGCAAGGTCGGCTCTGCTCACACCCCTCCTGTCTCCCTTGGAAGGAACATCAACCTTGTCTGTCCTTAAAAATAATGATGATGCTAATAATCTCAGGGGGAAAAAAGGCAACAGAATCCACTGGGTGGAACAAAACCTGGTTTTGCTCTGACTTTGAAAATGGCAACACATCAGCTATTTGGTCCGTTGGCTTAGGCTTAACTTCTTTGGGTGGCATCTGGCTGATCTGGGCAGGGGTCATCTCTTCGGATCTCCCCTCCTGGGGAAAAAGGACAGCCCCTCTCATCTTGGTCACCATCCCCTCCCCTCCAAATTCTTTTGTTTGTAAAGAAAAGGTGTCTAGAAGCATTTGTCTCTGGAACAATTACTTTAAACATGGTTACAATACAGACTTCAGTTCAAACACAGAAGAGATTTACTTAGCAAATTTCCTTTCACCCACCAAAAATTACACAAATATAAGCCTCAACACCACAGTTAAGAGGACCAGTAGAGAGAATCTCATGTTTGGAACACAAAAGGAGAAATAAAAACCAAACCAAACCCAAACAGAAAAATCCCAGAAAAACGATGGAAGGATGAGGGAGAAGGGGAGGAGAGCAAACACAGCACACGTTACAGTGTCCGGGTACACGGGAGCCCAGCGCGAGGAACGGGCTCGGCACACATTGAGTAACAGTCCTGGTGATATTTGGTCATATATTCATCAACTACTGACTCTGGAGCGGCCGTTATTGATTGAAGCAGTGACAAATCAAACGGAAAAGGAGGCCTTGGTAGCAAGGGAAGGAGCAGGCTTCAAGTTCTGCAAGCCTTTTGCACTCCACCGTCCAGCTCCCCAGAAACACTCAACTGGGTGGGCCCTGCTCCGTCCAGGCGGGCGAGAGGTCACTGGGTGAGGCTAAGTTGGGCGCTGATTTCAGATTTCAGTCAGAAAGCACGCACGTGGACACACGTGGACACCCACCTGTTAGTGGCAAACATCAGCAGCAACGGCCTCCTCGCCTCCTCTGCCCCCATCCCAGGCTGGGTGGGAAAGGACGTCGTGACCCACTGCTAATACTGAACGCAGGCTGGAGTGGGCCCCAGACTGGGCCCAGAGGCTGCCCCAGCCCAGGTCCTCCGAGGGCCCCACAGGTAGCCTGGCCACCCAGAGGGCTTATGAGTGTTTCTCTTTTGGTTCAGGCCTCAGAAGTAATGATGCAGGGAGGGAAGCTTTTGGCCCTGGTGATTATAATGCTCTCTGCTTTGGAAGAACAAGTTTCTGGGTTGTTGTTGTTTTCTTTTTTTTTTTTTTGGTGTTTTTTTTAATTACTTAAAAAAACGATCAAAAAGAACTGTTACGGCTAAACTCTCTAGCAGATATTGCTCATTAAGAATTACAAAAGCAAATGCAGTTACTCGTAGGATGGGGGAGAAGAGACAGGGATGTTTCTGGAGTCTTGCTACCTCCTAGAGGGGACCCAGTGGACTCTCATATGTGGTTCTGGGGTCCCTGGTGTCTACCTGGTGCAGCTCACACATTCAGAGATGTGACAGGCCTCCCATCTGCCCTCCAGCCTCAGCAAAGTGGAAGCCCTACTGGTGGGGAGGCCTGTTGAGCTGACTCTCCATACGTGATCACTCTGACTGGGTCACTGGGAGGGCTGGGGGTGGGGTCAGGCCATCCCCTCCCTCCTGGACTCGAGCTGCCCCACCCAGAGGTCGAAGGGGGCCAGGTGGTACCAACTACATTCCAGACCTTGCCAGCCAGGGCAAGGAAGCACTCCTACACCCACCCGTTGAAGTGAACTGTCTTGCACCAGCATCCTGGGACCTCTCTCACAAGCATGGGAGACAGTGCAAAACCCGGATGCTGCCTGGAGCCTCCTTCGCTTGGCACAGGGAAGCCCTTGAAAGAAGCGAGGAAAGACCATGGATCTGCTTGGACAGAAGAAGTGACCAGCAGATAGATTTGTAGTTTTTTTTGTTTTTTGTTTTTTGTGTTTTTTTTTGTTTTGTTTTTTTTTTTAATTTTCCCTTGTCCTATGCTATGGTTATCAGAAATATTGTAATTAAGCAACAGGTATAATTTTAACAGATCTTTTGTGTGTGTGTCTGTGTGTGTGGAGCCACAAGCAAAATGAGTGTATAATTGTGCAATATACAGATATATATATATAAAAATTCAACTGCTGTGTGTCTAGTTGGTGCATTAAATAAAAGGGACAGAAAAACTAAAACCAAAGCTAAAAAGCAAAACAAAAGCCGAGGATAGAGGAGACCAAGCAGGCCTATGCGTATAGTCTATAAGATATTGGATATAATCAGGGTCACCAGGAAGAACACCTTTGTCACTGGACACACAAACACTGAAGGGAGAGGGACTACCAGTGAGCAGGAGCCAAACCTCTTGGCCTTTTCATCTCATTGTCTCTCGCTGCTGAGGACCTGAGAAAAGGTAAGCTTGAAGGGGGGCTAGGGGAGCAAAGGCAATTTGCAAGTTTCCCTAATGCTCTCAAACGCAAAGGCCGGACTTCCCTCTGGAAGGGTCTCGGCTCTGCCCGGTACTTGTTCTTGTGCCTGCCCTCCCTCTGGCCCAGGGGCTCTCGCTGGTGAGGGGCGAGGGGGACACACACCACAGGGAGTGTTCAGGCCTCTGTCTTCACCTCTGCATGCAGAAGGGAGCACCACTTCACCTAGACCCTGGGCCCCAAGGACAGCAGAGAGGGGGAATGTCCTCAGGGAACAGGCAGAGGCCAAAGGGGAGACCTCACCCTCACCTTCCTAGTTGCCTGGACCCTAGTTAGAACTTCCTTCTTCCCGAAAAAATCAGCACTTGGGGAACATCCTGTCGAGATGAGAAAGGAACAAGAAACAGGTGGTGCTGGGTGGTGAGAACGTCGCAGGCCTTTGGACTCACTGGTGACACTCTGCTTCCCACACCAAGCGCTGGGCCCCTACAGCTTTGGGACCAGGCAGGACAGGGGGCTCCCCAATGCGAAGATGGCCCCAAGTCTCAGATCCAGCAGCTTCAGGCTGGATTCCCCTTTTCCTGTAGCACTCACATGTCAGGCCAAGCTCCAAATATTTTCATATCAGCACTTTTGCAAAAGCTTGCTCTTATTCATTCAGCAACATGGAAATGTAATTTTCTGCCAAATGTTTTCTAGATTTTCCTTCTGAATTGTTGAGAATGGGTTTCAGTGTTCACTTTCTTTCCCCTTTAATATGTAACTTTAGACCCTGGGGAGGCAGTATGCTATGCTGCCAAATGTTTTCTAGATTTTCCTTCTGAATTGTTGAGAATGGGTTTCAGTGTTCACTTTCTTTCCCCTTTAATATGTAACTTTAGACCCTGGGGGAGGCATAACTAGCGATATATAACAGACTATGCCTTTTCTAAAGATTGATACAGCATCTAAAAGAGAAAGACGCAAAAATGGAGACTCGACAAACCCCTCCAGAGTGGACGAGTTTACTGGCGGAGAGAGCGAAGGTGGGGCCCTTACAGAGAACAGAGTAAGATCAGGAACGCGACATGGTGGGGCCGCAGGGGCCCAGGAGCAGGGGCTCTACCACCGGCTGGGCGACGCTGCCATGCTTGCCCCCGCCGCCCCCCTCCCCCCCCCCATGAGCCAAGACTCCGGGAACAGGGCTCTAAACACAGCTTGCTTCCTGAGGTCTGGGCCACCAGTCCTAAAATCTGTGCGTGACTCACATTAGGAAACAATTCGGGGCGACACTGGCTAGGAAAGGATGCGCAAAAGGCTTCTCCAAGAACCAGCACCTGTGACCTTCCCTGGCTCCGTCAGCCCAGAGAGCCAGGTGCAAATGCTCCGGAAAGGGGGCACAGAACTCAGCTGCTAGGCTCCACTTGGGCTCTGCAAGATCCAGTCGGCCCCCCTTGGTGAGTTCACTTCATACCTGTTGCCCCCTCCTGCGCTTCAGTTGCTTACTAAAAGTTACTTCAATCCAGAGGTCCTGTCAGCTAAAGAAACACCTTTCCCACCAAACATGGCAGTTTGTTTCAGGTTAGTACCTTCTTTCATCATCCCTGTCAGGTCAATGAAAAGCTGCGCGGAGGAGCAGGTGACAACCTGGGGCTGCTCTGGGTCCTGGTGCCGTTTGTGGCCTCTAGCCTGGAATGGTGCCCCTGAACAGACTGTTGCCCGCACCTGCACGGGGTCTCAGGAGTAGAAGCCAGGTGCCGGCTGTGGCCAGTGTCCCTGGGCCACCACCACGGCTTTCACCTTCCAGGGAGTTGAGGGGGCTGAGGTCCTCGGGTCGTTTGGCACTGATGGACTGGGGAACAGGGCATTTCTAGGTGTCACCTGTGCCTTCTGATAAGGGGAATACAGCAGCAGCAGAAGGGAGCTGTCTTAGAGCCTGGCTGTGGCTCGGTGCCCTGGTTCACTACAGTGTCAAGGCCAGCGGTTCCACTGGTTAGGGCAGGCCCACCAATGGGCAGGGCAGGGCAGAGCTGGGCAGGGCATTGTAGGAGGAGCTCAAAGACATAACAGCATTCTGTCGGGAGAGGAGGTAGTAACTAACAACTAGAACGAGGGTGGGGGAGGCTGAAAGTGACTGTGACCTAGCCCTACAAACAGGTGTCTGAAAGCTGTCAGTTAATTTCTGTATTCTTCACACAGTCCCTAAAAGATGCCCCCAATCTTCATGATGTTCAAGCACACACAAAATCGAGGTCACACCCCCAACTGGGCTGGACACGGCTGGTGAGAATCCCATAGCCTGGCTTTCCCTCCAACCTCCTGTCAACCTGACCCAGGACAGGGGCGGTATGGGAGCTGCAGGGCCCCTGCCTGCCAGGGCGACAAACCACCAAGGTGACCTGCTTAATGGTGACTTACTTGTGATGCCTTTATTAGGTGAAGAAGAGGGAATGTGGGAGAAGGAGAGAAAACCCTAAGGAGCCTCAGGGGCTGCCTGCAGCTTTGGAACTGTAAGGAGAAGCAGCTCCTTAAGGGGAGCGAGGGGGCTGCAGGTCAGGCCGGGCCGAAAGAAAATGAAACTTGAATTGCTGTGCTCTCAACCACCAATGCCCAGTCACCCCTGAATGGTCACGGGCGAAAGGGGGGCATGGTGGGCCCCGCACTCCTCTTCCCAGGACCAGATGGTACTGAGCTGATGGAGAGGCCAGCTCTTGACACTGGTTCCGGGAGTCACATTCCACTGGACTAAGTGTAATGCATAAAAACCTAACCGACCAAAATGGACGGTGTCTCCACGACAAACTGGCCAGACGCTATACTTGCGTGGACAGGCATCCTTTGTGGGTGCCAGGAGTGCGAGGCCACTTCGGAGTCAGGAGCCTTATGTCCTTGAAGGAAGAGGGATCCTGAAGGACCTGCCCTGTCCTCCGACCCCCCTTCCCTTCCTGGGGAGGAGTCAGAAGTGAAGCCCAGAGGGTCAACAGCAGAGGGGGTCTGGTTGTGGGACTTGCTTTTGCAGCATAAGGAAATGGGTACAAAAATGCTACGAAGGCCAACTATGATTCTGCAAACAGAATGGGGGCAAACTCCCTTGCTTCTAACCATTCCGGAAGAGACAAATGCGTTTTTTTTTTTTTAAGCTACTGATTGGAACTGTCAACTATGGTTCCTGATCACTAAGGACTGGCAAGGAAGTGCTAGACGGTTTTTAGGATGTTTCACTCCTTCATGGTTACACTGCAGTAAGGAAGCCAGGGGACAATAACTGAAATACACGAGACAACACGCACTTGACAGTTCATGGCAGCAGCTCGCATGGGACGTGCTTGTGGGTGTTTCTGGAAGCATAAGACTGCTGTCTCATTTGCTACTTTGATAAGGTACTTCTCAGTTGGACAGATTTAGATATAAGAGACATCTCTGTAAACACAGAAAAGGATATACCAATATGATGAAGATATGCAGCTAGATAAGGACTTCCTGAACACAGAATGAAAGGATGGGGTCCTAAATGGAGATTGATCAATGAACACCCATAGCAAAGCCAAGCCTCTCGGCCCCCACACCATTCCCCTGGCATAGATGTGGAGATGTGTGATATGCCGGCCCCACCCGGTCTCCAGCAAGCAAAAGCCAGACATTTTCCATAAGAAAAGAACTCATGGTTAACTTAAGAGAGGAGCAGAGGGGCCAGGGGCCTAGGCACTGGTCCCAGCTCAGGTCTGGGGCATCTGCATTTCTTCCCACCTGCTGCCTCGTTGCACCACACTGTGCTAGCTGGGCCTGGCCAAGGCCAAGGTCAGAGCCAGACTACTTGATGACTACGGCAGGCCATGGGGGCCTCTGCGCTACCCTCAGCTCCCAAGTCCAAATCTGTCCAACTTCTCCTGCCTGCTTCTCTCGAGTAGGTTGAGAAGGCCCAGAATCAGGGTCTGACCAGGGAAGGGAGCTCCCTAAGAGAACAGGATATTGCTGCTCTCTTGCCCCTCAGAGAGGCCAAGTTGCTAGGGCCAGGTGGACTCAGCAGAGCCCGGGGCTTCTTCAGGGCTCAGAATGGGGGTGTGGCTAGGGCTAGGGCTGGCAGTGGGAAGGCCAAGGGCAGGGTGAAATCTGGGGGCCTGAGCTGACCAGCATCAGCTCAGGTAAAGCTGGGAACTGTGGGTGCCTGGTACAGAAGGGATGAACGAGGAGGGGAAGAAATGAAAGGATGAATGAAAGAAGGCAGAAATGGAAGGACAGAAGAGAAACCAATCAGGAAGTCCTTATAAAATTGCAGCAAACACTTAGAGTTTCGGAGCTTCGTGGGAACCCTATGTGCTGAGCCCACTTTAAAACAAGCGCAGGTATATACAGATCCAGGTAGTTCTAAACACCGTCATGTCTGGTGGCTTGAGGGACAAAGTGTCACCAATTCAAGCCAGTTTGCTCTCAGAGCATGTTTGTTTTGAAGTGGGAACATGAAGACTCAATAGTGCAAATAGTTCTAAGCTGTCCCTAAAGGAGTAGAATTGGAAAGTTTTGGAAGAACATTTTCCCCTCCTTCCCCCTTGGCCCCCCAACCTGTGCACTAGGCCTCTACCTACCAGTCACAGGCTGCTCTGAGCGACTAGGAATTCCATCGGCCCCACTGCTCTCTGCCACCCGGAGGAGCCCAGGAGCCCAGGGCCAGCCTGCCTGCGCCTCATCCTGCTGCTTCCACGGCCTCTCTCTCTCTCTAGCGCCGCCCACTGGATAACGGCCCCGGGCTGTCCTCTCACCTGGTCACCTGACTCAGGCCAGTCTACGCCCAGCAGCTCGAAGGACTGACTCCCTCCCAGCCGCGCCAGAACTGGAGCGAACAGGTGCTACCTCCCCGTCCTGTGAAATGTCCTAGTCGGTTTTGGATTGGGGCTGGTGTGGGGCCAGATTTGTGCCACCATGGGTGAGATCACACAGGCTGTAGCCACTGGCCATCTCTGTCTTTTTCTCTAAAGAATCCAACTGTCCCTCCTGCCTCACACCTCCTTGTCCCAATGTGGGTGGGGGTGGGGGAGGCGGGGGAGCTGGAGGGTGGGGGTGGCGCAGGGTGGGGGGAGAGGAGAGCGGAGACTGGGGCACCAATGGCACTCTCTGTCCCTAATGACCACATGGGGGGGCGTGGGGGGGAGGTCTGGGTGGGAGGGGAGGTGCAGGCATACCCTAAGAAGCCTGGTCAACAGCTTGTCTGGTCAGTAGTATCTGCAGCAAGCCTTGTTGAAGGAGCCTAGTTTAGAAAAGTGCAAAGCTACTTCTGGCCCTGGTTAGGTCTTCAACCTGACTGTGCTTGTCGGTAAGAAAAACATCCCAATGCTCCAACTACTCCCACCCTGAAGCCACGAAACTCTAAGTTTACTGAAAGAAAAAAAAATATTTTTTATTTCAGTTAATCGGGAAGCTTTGTCAGAGCCCTACCCATAAGGAGAAGAGACAACAGCTGCCTTTATTCTTGTTGGTTTGCTTTGCAATCCGCTCTGTGTAAAGTCAGCTAACTCTCTCGGTCACGGGCGTCCGGCTGTCCACAGGCTCCTCTCTGTTTGGCCTTGGCATGGAGGATGAAACAATGTCTTTGCGCTCTCCCTCCCCTCGGTGTTTGTACTTGTCTGCGGCCGTGGCGGCGGTCGCGACCGTGGGCTGAGTCTTAGCTGGCTCCTTGGGGCAGCCGTCGCTCTCCAGCGAGCCTCCTCTCGCCATCTTCTCCTCTTTGCAGACGCCGCTGCTCAAGTCCTGGGGCTCAGGGGGGCTGGCGGGGTCCTCGGAGCTCTGGGGCTCGGGCGGGGGCGGGGGTGGGGGTGGAAGCAGCGGCGCGGGTGCCTTCGGGGGCTCTGAGTGGTGGTGATGGTGGTGGTGCTCCTTCTTGGGGGGTGAGGAGGCGCTGCCGCTGCGCCCCTTGGGGCTGCTCTCCTTGCTTTTCCGCCCAGGGCTCTTGCAGGTCTTCAGTCCCTTCCCACTCTTCTCGCCGAGGGTGGACACCAGCAGGGGCTTCACCACCTCCTTCACCTCGATGCTGACGGTCTCCCGGGTCTTGCGCTTCTTGATGGGGAGCACGGTCTCCTGCACGGACCGGATGGAAGACTCCTTCACTGCTTTCTTCTTGGCCTCTGCGGCAGCGGCTGCCACCACACTGCCCGGCTTTCGGCCCCGCTTCTTGGGAATGGCCTGGGGGTCGGCCTCGGCTTTTCGCTTCCTGCCAGGGCGTTTGATAACCATGACCTGGGCTGACGTGGTGGCCCCGCCGCCCCCTTCGGCCTTGCTCCCCGGTGAAGCTTGAAAAGGCATCTTGACGAGCAGCTTCCCGGGACTTTTCTCCAGGACCCTTTTCACCTGCACACCCTCTGATGCTGCTGCCTTGGGTCTCGCAGTGCCGCTCCCTTTGGGGCGTCCCCGACCTCTGCCAGTTCCTGGAGCTTTGGGAGATTTGGGCTTCTTAGGTGGTTTCTGCTCTCGCCGGGAGGGGCTCCCTCTCCCAGTTACCGTGAAGTCAAAATCATTAGGGTCCAGGGAGGTGTCGCCTACCTTTTCGAAGTACGCAATCAACTCCACTTTAGAGCGAAAGGCTTTTCCCTGGGGACTGTGGGAAAAAATGGAGAGACACAAAGAACGATTAGAAGCTTCCACGCTAATGTACAAAGATGGGGCAGAGCAGAAGGTGGTGAACTCTGGGACAGGACGTTCTGCAACTGACCTGCCTGATGATACCACTGAATGAGAGTCACAGTAGAGAAAAGCCAAAACAGGCTAAAACTAGAGGGGCACGGCCACAGCCACACGTGAAGCAGTCAGGTTGCTGGGCAGCGGTGGCGGGCACCTAGAGAGTGTGCTCGCTCCAGTGACAGCCGTTGCCCGGATGCCCCTGAGGGTCCGCCTACCACCAAGGCCCCTCCTCTGGCCCCCAAAGGGCCTGGCCTGGGGACCCTCTTGAGCCATCAGGATGGGGGGCCCATTCTGCTGGCTGGTGCCTGGGCCCACTCAGGAAGTAGAGCACTCCTCTGTCTGAACCTGGGCATGCTGCTTAGCCTCTCTGGGATCGGTTTCCTCATCTGTCAATAGGATAATGCTTTGCTCACCCTTGTCAGAGTTGTTGGAATCAAACGAGGTTGTCTGCAAATGTCCTTCCAAAACTGTTAACCTTTTCTGGATCATCTAAGGGCCAGAACTAAAATGTACTTATTCAGTCCTCCTCTGAAGCTCTGGCTTGGAAGTTACTCTGTTTGAACAGAAAATGCCCAACGACCAGCCCAAAGCTGGACAAATGCACCAATGACAGCTGGAAAGGCATGTGTCTTTCCTGAGGCCCTGTCAGAGAGCCCAACCTTTCCCAACATGATTCACAGAGTGGACTGAGCCCTGTGAATTCCTACTTCTTCTGGGTCATGAAGCCATGTCACAGAATAACTCACAGAAAGGAGTTTTAACTGGTTTTGAGAAGAGCCCCTCAGCTGGATGTTTTCCAGCGGGTATAATGGGAGGAACCCAGAGAGCTCTGCTTGCCTTCCAAGCGCAGGCCACGACACATGGCAGGTCCTGTGGCCTCTGGGCCCAGCCTGGGCAGGGCCTTGTGTCCTGTTTCCCAGGTGACCTCTCCTGGTCTCCTCACTGTGGCCCTGGGTAGGCCCTACTGCTATGCTACCTCCAGACAAGACCTGAAGGGCTGGTGGAGTAAAATCACACTCTGCTATACCCTGTGTACATCTCACTCACGGCAGTGACCTCTGTACACAGTCATTTCCAAACATACCTGGTGGGGTCTGCAAGTGGTCTACCAAAGCCCTCCCAACCCAAGGTGGGGTTATGCACACACATTTTCCTGATCAACAAGTAACAAAGAGCCGCCACTCTAAGGGATTCCCATTAGTTTCTTAGCACCTGTCCCCAACCTCCTGCCCACCCAGCCTTCCCTGCTCGGTAGAGACAGGAGTTGCCCTTACTTACTTGATCAAATACACATCATACTTCCCAGCGGAGCGGCCAGATTTCCTTTGCTTAAGCTTTCGGGTCCAACCTTCAGGCAGAGTGGGGTCATCATACATGGGTCCCCGGTCACGAATGATGGAGCGCCGCTGTTTGGGGGAGGCAGAAGCTTCTGGGACAGCTGGGGCTGAGCCTGACCCTTCTGAGGTCTCTGCTTTGCCTGCCTCTGCTGGTTCAGCAGAGTGGTGAGCCGGTGGCTGCAGGGGCTCATGCTTGCCCTCTTTGTCTTCTTTCTTATCCTTCTTCACCTTTTTAAACTTCAGGGGTTTGTCCTTGAGGCCCTGGAGATCCTGGTCTTCTGACTTTTCTTCCCTGAAGTGTTAAATAAGTATGTAAGTATCACAGGGAACACATGATTTGTAGAAAAAGTGAGCAATGGCAGGTTTGGGGCACCCCAGCACAGGTCGGGCTCTGAGAGACAGGGCTGCCCCGCCAATGCTCACCCAGATTTTGATGCCTTTCCCCTGCCTGTCCTGTGACCACTCTGACTCCTTCTGTCCCAAGTCCCATTCCTCTAACATACAGGAGAGTGAGCGGCCTGTACAGGTGGTATTTTTCTGGGCAGAAACACCATGTGGCTTCTTAGTGCAGTGTCTTGGAAGAGGCCACTTTACAAGCTGTGCCCGAGAGCCTCTAGGCTTGATGGCTAACAAGAGGCCCTTGACTGCTGGAGAGGGAGCTGCCCACCCAAAATGTGGGCAGGGCTACTCTTCATGAAGACCTGGCTTGGGCATTACTATAGGTTCTGTATTTTAAGTTTTCTCAAATGTGTGTTTGATAAAAACCAGTCATGGGGCACAATACAACTTACTGACAGTAACAGAGCCTAGCACTACCTTCTTGGGGAGGTGGTGCACAGCACAGTGCTGTGGAAAGAACATGCAGGTTTTGAACCAGCCAACCTGAGCTCAAATCCTGACTTTGCAATTTCTAAACATGGGCCCAAGCAAGTGACCTCAACGTCCCGTGTCTTAGCTTCCTCATCTTGACAATAGGTACCAACACCCCAGAGGGAGAAAAGTCACAATGGCACTATAAAACACTGGCCAACTCGGGCAACCAGAAACTGCTGCCCAGGGTTCTGGGAGTGAGAAGAGAAGCCATCCCAGGTCTGGTAAACTTTTATCACCAGACATTCCCTTACAACACATGACCACCTCAGACTCAACCAATGGAAGGGAAGAGCAAGGAGTGCAAAGGTGCAGAAGAGCACCCTCCCCATTCCAGGGCAGGCGCCTCCCCATTCTTTCACACTGACAGAGCAGCTCCTTCCCTATATTTTGGCTCCACCTGGTAGGGTCCCTTCCTTGCGTACATCGGAAATGATCACCATGACGCCCTGGACCCTGGAATCAGAGTCTGGCCATGATGTTCTTGGGGCAGGGCTAAGAGGGCAGAAACAACCCGGGCTGGGGAGGCTTGGAATCGGCCATGTGCTGGTCTCTCGGCGATTCATTCTAGAAAAGAATAGTATCTCAGCCCTAGAACTGTCCTGTCCCACAAGGCTCGTGTCAGCACTGGTCACTACCTCATGGCCGGTCTACCCCAAGCAACCTCTCCCTTGTTCAGACTGTGGAGATTCCAATGAAGGCACTGTGGTGTGCACTGGTAACCAGACTCAAATGACGTGGGTAAGCTGCCAAAGGTGGGTTTGTATCAGGACACACTTGGCACCATGAGGACAGGCCTTTTCTAAACAGCTCGGGTCAGGGGTCGAGAGACAGGCTTGCCCCTGAGTTCCTCCCTATCCTGGGTTGTCCTCTAGCAGTTCAGGGCTTTAAGCACAGCTGCCAGGGTCACCCTGATCCAGCCCATGGCCCATAGGAGATCTTTTCTTGCTGTAAAGTGAGGGTCTCTAATCTGTTGCAGCACAGAGCATAGTTTTCAATCCTCGCAGTCTTAGCTCCTCAGCAGGAAATGAGGAAGCATCCTGGGAAGCTAGGTGTGGCCTGTGGCCTGCATGCCCCCATCACAGAGGGGAGAAGGGGAGCTTGCCAGTGGCAGAGTGGCAGATGGACTGGAACGACCACTTCCACACAGTCCACCACAAGGGCACTGCTGAAGGCCAGGGCTGCTCCCTGGAACCTGGAGAGTCCTGGAGTCAGAGGACAACACTGCACCCATGGGAAAGGTCTGGCTTCTTCAGAATGCTCATTTATATTCCCCAAATGGCTTAATCACCATGAGGTCAAGTACAAACTACATGCCCTGGCAATGCATCTTATATATATAAACAAGGGTATCAATGCCATCAAAAGCAATCCCTTCTAGAACTCTACCCTAAAGAGGCACCCCCCAAAATGCAAAACAACAGGTGTATGATGTTATTTGTAATGGCATTATTTTTCCTGCCCCAATACTGCAGACAACTCAGAGAGCTGCCAGCAAGGACATGCGGAATGAATGGACGACACTACGCCTATAGCATGGAGAGCCATGCAGCTGAAGAGAGCTGTCAAAGAGCACCTCTGGATCTCCTATGGATCGTAGGCTGACTTTTATGTGAGAAACAAGGAAAGAAGTGCTTCCTAGTCCCAGGGTGGGTGGGAATGAGGTAAGGTATAGGCGCGAGACAAAACCCCTCTGAATCATGTAAAAGTTTACATAACCAAAATGAAAACAAAAATAAGTGATAACAAAACGTTACTATATTGAATGCAAACACAAACACATGAATTTAACTGTATATCAAATTGATACCATACCACAGAGAAAAGATTTATTTCAAAAAACTCTGACCACAGTGCTCTGGCACATCCTTGGTGGGACATATTCTAAGGCCTAATACGGCACCCCAGGGGCAGGGAACGCACCCAATGTCCACAGAGGGAGCCAGGCTGGTCCTGGGAGAAGTGGGTGGTTGTGGTTCTCCAGTGGCCTGTGGGGGCAGAAAAGCAGGGGAGTGCTTGGACGGAGAAAGGGAAAGTCAAAGGACACAGTTGCTGGTCTGGCCGAAAGGGCTCCTTGCACTAGGTGACACTGTGACAAGGCGAGTGTCCAAAAGAACAAACTGACTGGAACACAATGAGGGACAAAAGAGGGAAAAGCCTATAGGAAGCAAGGGAGCAAGCCATGTGGCTACGTGCCAGAAGGTTCTGGGCAGCAGAGAGGCCTCAAGGGGGATGTGGAAGGCTGTCAGGTTGCTATTGGGGAGCCTCGGGCAGGGGAAGGGATGAGGGCTCTTATCTTACAAGGATCATTCTACTTGCCGTGCGGAGAGCGGACTTCAGGAAGCCACCTTCATATATTCTGGAGCTGGGAGGATCCCCAGAAAAACCACCCTTCCAACTCTTCAGTGTTACAGATGAAAAGAAAAGGAAGTACACAAAATTCCCTTGTGTGGTTGGGGAACTTGTCTGAGGTCACAGTTGAGTTGATGAATGTTCATCAACCACCCTTGCCCTGAGCCAGACTCTGCTAGGGGCTGGAACAACAGGCCAGAATTATCAGCATTTGGTTTTCAAGAGCCCCCAGTTTAGTCAGGGGGACAAGAAGTAACAAAAAAATAGTGACACCCTTCCCTGTTCCAGGCACAGGGGAAGCCCAGAGATGGGGATTTCCTGGAGGAGGAAGGCTTGAGCTGGGTTTCCAGGGCTGAGGAGTTCTACTGGCTGGCAAGGAGGGCTCAAGACAGGCCAGTGATAGTAGGCAGTGATAGCAATAGCTCCATCCCTAGAGGGAGGAGTGACTAATGACTCCTACCCTGTGTCACCAATGGCTCTGGGCTGGCCCTCTCTCCCGTCTTCTTTTGGGTTAAGATGGCACTTCTGAGGAGCATTCCCTGCTCCTGCCTTCCCCAATCCCATGAGCAAGAGTGCCCTAGGCCCCCCAGTGTGGTTGGAATACACCACTACATAGGTCAGCCCCCGCCCCCCGAACAGTGCGTGCCTTCTTTATTGTTGTCCCTCCACCTGACGCACAGTGCCAGGCACAGGAGTGCCAAGTGACGATCACAACCTAGAGGCTGTACTACCTTTGCTTCTTTTTATGACTGTATCCCTCTGACCAACAGCTCTGAGGAGCAGGGGCTAGCTTAGCACCCAAAGCAGGCACGGTCTGAGTAAGTGAATAAAGGATGAGTTTGGGTGCTACCGTAGCCTGCTGAGCACTGGTGGGCTGGGCTGGCAGGAGACGAGGCTGGGGCAGTTAAGTGAGGGCCTGGGAGAACAGGCAGTGACAGTGTGTGGTGACAGGGAGGGCAGGGTTGTGGGGGTAGCAGTACGGAGGACGGCTCCAGGCTTCCACGGATCAGCATCAGGTCTGCAGACACTCCTCCTGTGGAAACTACAAAAAAAAACGCTAGACTGAACATCTTCTAGAAGATATTACAGAAGATGCTGTTTAAAAGTTTTACTTGGGGGCGCCTGGGTGGCTCAGTCGGTGAAGCGTCTGCCTTCGGCTCAGGTCATGATCCCAAGGTCCTGGGATGGAGCCCTACGATGGGCTCCCTGCTCAGCGGGGAGCCCACTTCTCCCTCTCCCTCTGCTGTTCCCCCTGCTTGTGTTCCCTCTCTCGCTGTCTCTCTGTCAAATAAATAAAATCTTAAAAAAAAAAAGTTTTCCTTACACTGGTAAGCTGGTGGAAAAGTAAGGAATATACAGTTTAAAGAGTAAGGGAAGGAAGGTAGGAGATCCTGTTCTATGGATAAATCTGGCAAGTGTCCCGTTAACAAGTGATCAAACTGAGCATCAGCACTGTCCCATCCTGTAAGAATGGGTAACTGAGGCCATAAGGAAACAACTGGAAGATTCCAAAGAGAAGGGCATTCCACCCAACTTTGAGTCTGGACTCTTCAAACTGCGGCCTGAAGAAAAGGTTTGGGAACTGCTCCTAGTTAAATAGGACAGCAGAAGGCAACATGCAATCCTGTACTGGCTCCTGGTTTGAAGGCACTGAAGGGGTGGTCATGGGCCGTTTGGGGAATGTAAGTATGGTTCACGCTAGCACGGTGCCAAGCTCCTTGAGGTTCAAAAGTGTACTGTATGCCCGCAGGAAAGCCAGGTTCAAGCAGCACTTCTGAGTGCAATGTGGCAACAGTGACTCAGGGAAACATGCAGTACTAATATGTGGCAGCATGTTTTGAAAAGGGGGGGATGACAATGTAACTGGAAGCTGTGCGGGTTGACAGTGATATTTTGAAGCAGTTTCGGGCAAGTTTTCTAACAATTAAAGAGAACACCTTCACATTACACGAATACATTAGGAGGGAAAGCTGGAAACCTTGCTGAAGGGCCTTCTTTTAGTGGCTCAAAGACCCACAATGTTTTCCACAGCATTACGCTCTATATGGTGAAGCTGTGAGTGCGAATGAAGGGAAGGTGTCAGGGTTATTACCCTGTGTTTAAATAAAAATCATTGCAAGGGGCACCTCGCTGGCTCAGTTGGAAGAGCATCTGACTCTTGATCTCGGGGTCGTGAGTTCCAGCCCCACACTGGGCGCAGAGATTACTTAAATAAAAAAAACCCAAAAATCACTGCCGAAGGCAGCCTTGCCTAGGACGCCACTTTAAATGTCAAAAGAACTGTGTAATAGAATCTGCGTGTGGTGTGGCAGGAAGCACAAATCTGGGGGTTAGAGCTGATGGTAGTGCTGGGTGCAAATGTCAACAGACACTTCAGTGTGCCCTGGTGCTATGTCTCTTAGCCAGAATTTTAATCAGAATTGTCAAAGATTTTGTTAGTGAGCTCAAATCACGTAGGTTTGGCGTGGCTTACCCCTCCCATTTTCCCCATAACTCTTACTTTTTATTGTGTGATTTGTAGAACACACATATCACGTGGAAGCAGAAAGGCCTTCACAAACTTTAAACATCTACGAGGCAGGAAAGAAGGCTCTTGAGTAATAAAACATCATCTAGTAAGTTTGCTTCTAGAACGCAAACGTTAGATCAAATCTTTTCTTTGATCTCGTGAAGGAAAATGAGAGTTGCAGGAATCTTGTTTTTGAGCCAAATTACTGCATCCCAAGGGGTTTGATGGCGAGAACTGCCTGTACTTTCGTAATAAAAGTAACCTCCAGTAATCCTGCAGAAGGCCGCCCTGGGAAGCTATACCTGGCACTCATGTGACCCCAGGCTCCTGTCCATTACAGGGGTGCAGGCAACCAACAGCTGGCAGGTGCAGCTGGCTAGGCAACTGTGACTGAGGAGGGACTACTCAATCCCCGAGGCTTTCAGATTAAAAAAGAAAAAGGCTACAAAGCCAGGTGAAAGCAGCAGCTGAAAGGTGTTTTTCACTTGACTTGGAATCCAGCCCCCTTCCAAGTGAGCTCCAGGGATCCTTCTAGAGGCACAGCAATATCCTGGCCCCATTTCAGTCATGTTTGCATGAGGCCAGTTTCAGGATATGGCATTTCTCAGCACCGTTCATTTCTAGTCACCCATTCCACTGAGCTGCAGAAGGAGCCTGAGTCCTACAATGAGGCCATGACCCATCAGGGCAAGGTGGTGGCTACTTCCCCAGGTGAATGGTCAGGGACCAGAGGAGAGAAACGGCCTTCTTGCAGTGGCTGCTTCCATCCTGCAGTGTCATTCACTCAGTGCTTCCAATTCTTTCTACCTTCAGTATGAGCTGCAGAATCTCAGAATCAAGGAGGCTTCTCTGCACGAATCAATAAAGACAGCTGCACTTTGAGATGCCAGCTTCAGTCTTTTAAGATCTGAGAGAAATCAAACTGGCACTGGAAGAGAGTGTCTCAGTGGTCTCCGGGGAGCAAAAGAGCAAATGGGGTTCAGCTCAAAGGCTACAGCAGTAGAACCTGAACTTCAGCGGCTCTGAATTTAGCGTATTTTTAAATACCTCAGTTTTCAGAAGATCCAAGAGAAACTGTTTTGAAAAGCTAAATAAAATACAGTTCTTGACAGTCAAAGGGAGCTCCTTCCCCAAATGAAGGCACCCGGTGCCATACGGTAGATCTCATCTTCATAGCATGAGTCCGTCACACATGGGGCAAGAAAAGCAGGTTTAAACAAACACTGCTACTGTGGAGAACAGTCAGGCAGTTCCTCAAAAGGTTAAACATGGAATTCCCACAGGACCTAGCATTTCCACTCTAGGTGTAGACCCAAGAGAACTGAAAACAGGGACCTGAACAGGTATCTGTACACCCATGTTCATAGCAGCATGATTCACATTAGCCAAAAGGTAGAAACAACCCAAGGGTCCACTGACAGATGAATAGATAAGCAAAACGTGGTCCATCCACACAATGGGATGTTATTTAGCTTTAAAAAGAAATGGAATTCAGACACAGGCTACAACTTGTATGAACTTTGGAGACTCTATGCTGGTGACATCAGCCAGCCACAAAAAGACAAATACTATATAATTCCATTTATATGAAGTGTTTCAAATAGGCAAATCCACAGAGAGAAAGTAGATTAGTCATTACTAGGGGCTGGGGGTAGTGGGTAATAGGGAGTGACTCCTAATGATTATAGGGTTTTTTTTTTCTTTTTTTTAGTGGTGATAAAAATGTTCTGGGACCAGAGGTGATGGTTGCACAACACTGTGAATGTACTAAATGCCACTGAATTGTACACTTAATTTTTTTTAAAGATTTTTTTATTTACGTGACAGAGCTAGAGAGCACAAGCAGGGGGAGGGGTAGAGGCAGAGGGAGAAGCAGGCTCCCCGCCAAAGAGGAAGCCCGATGCAAGGCTCAATCCCAGGACCCTGGGATCATGACCTGAGCCGAAGGCAGACGATTAACCATCTGAGCCACCCAGGTGCCCCTGAACTGTACACTTTAAATGGGCGAATTTCCTGCTATGTGAATTATATCTCAATTTTTATAACACCCCACTAAAATGACAGCTGATTTTCCCTATTACCCTAAATCGTAAAGGTAGGTTTTACGATGCCCAAGCAGTGCTCAGAACCCACAGCTGTCTCCAAGCAACCCTGTTTGGCTACAGGCAGAGTCCAGGCAAGTAACTCTGCCATCCATCCGAGAGAAAGAGGCCAGCATGGGACTGAGGGTGATATATGCTAGACTAGACCAAGCCAATTTGAATGCCATCTCTGAAGCCCAGGACATGGTAACCATGGCAGTTGAAAAGAATTTAGTTCAAGAAGTTTAATGACATAAAAAAAAGTTTAATGACCAGGCATTTAGCCAAGTTGAAGGTTGCCGGCTAAATATTCTGAGGGCATTTGATCAATCTTTTTCTTATTGTGGTAAAATGCACATAACATAAAATTTACCATTAGCAGCACTTAGTACATTCACAATGTTGTGCAACCATCACCACTATCTAGTTCCAGAACATTTCATCACCCCCGGAGGAAACCCCATACCCATTAAGCAGTTATTCCCCCATGTCACCTCACTCCCAGCCCTCAGCAGCTACTAATCTGCTTTCTGTCTCTATGGATTTGCCTATTCTGTCCATTTCATATACATGGAATCCTACAACAGATGGCCTTTTGTGACTGGCTCCTTCCACTCAGCACGTTTTCTAGGTTCATTCATGTTATAGTATGTATCAGAACTTAATGCCATTTTATGGCTGAATAACATTCCATTGTATGGAAACAGCACACTTTGTCCATACATCTGTTGATGAATAGCTGGATGGTTTCCACCTTTTAGCTACTATGAACATTTGTGTGCAAGTTTTTGCATGGATATATGTTTTCAATTCTCTTGGGTCTACACCTAGAGTGGAAATGCTGGATCATATGGGAATTCTATGTTTAACCTTTCGAGGAACCGCCAGGCTGTTTTCCACAGGGTTTCCTTTGGGATTGATGAAAATGGTCTGCAACTAGATAGGAATAAAGCAGGGCAGCAGAGACTGCTTCCACTCTGGAATGCTTAGCAGATAGGGGCAAGCAAGCTTTTAAACAGAAGTCATCATAGCAAGACCACTGGGAGTGGCACGGGGCAATGTTTCACCTACTCACTCATTCAGCAGCTAACATTCTTCTACTGAGCTGTGGATGAGGATGAGCTGTGCTAGGGCCAGGAATGCTACAGCTTTTTTTTTTTAAGATTTTTTTTATTGGGGCGCCTTGGTGGCTCAGTCGCTAAGCGTCTGCCTTCGGCTCAGGTCCTGGGATCAAGCCCCGCATTGGGCTCCTTGCTCGGCGGGAAGACTGCTTCCCCCACCCCACTCCCCCTGCTTGTGTTCCCTCTCTTGCTGTGCCTCTCTCTGTCAAATAAATAAAATATTTTAAAAAAGATTTATTTATTGGGGGGGGAGGACGGGAGGGAGAGAGCACACGCACGAGCAGGAGGACCAAAGGGAGACAGGGAGAGGGAGATAATCTCCAGCAGACTCCGCACTGAGCACGGAGCCGACTTGGGGCTCGATCCCAGGACCCTGAAATCATGACCTGAGCCAAAACCAAGAGTCGGAGGCTTAACCGACTGAGCCGCTCAGGCGCCCCCACCCTGCATCCATTTCTTATCTTTCTCCTGGTGCTGTCTTCTGAGCAGAGTCAATAATGAAATCAGCAATTTTGACGAATGTTGTGAAAGGGGAGATACTGGGAGGTAGGGGAGGAACTCCAGAATATGGATGCAATGGCAACACTATGGCCTGACGATGTGAGGCTGCTGGGGGTGGGGGGAGAGGGTCCAAGGTGGTAAAGCTGGTGAAGCTGTGGATCATGAGGTGGCTTCCCCACCAGCTGCGCCCATGAAGGCCACTGGAGGGGGAGCTGGCCAGATGAGATAAGGACGGGAGAAAACCAAGAACCCAATCGTCATTAGTGATGTTTCTGCTATTTTATCTCTTCCCCTAGAAAGGCCATATTGTTTCAATTTGCTCTCCATTCTCTAGTTTCCACATCTTGCAACTTCTCTTCCATCATGTTCTCTGGAGCCTTCGCTCCTACATGCCACAGGGTGCTCACAGTCATCCCCTGCACGAGTGGTTGGACACTTGGCCTCCAGTGCCCCCATGACAAATATCCAGTCTTCAGCATACCAACAGCCAGTCTCCAAATGCACTTACATTATATTTGCCTTTTTGGTCCCCAGCAGTACATTCCCACAGCTGCTTCTTCCCCCACTTGTCTGTTGATACTGTTTTCTTCTTACCTCTGTATACTTTATGTAAGTTTTACAGGCTTTTATCAAAGCGTTGGCTGCTTTTATCGAAGAACAGAGTATTTGCCAAAATAAATTTTCAACAGAGGCAATATAGTTTTGGGGAAAAAAGAGGCAGAAAGGAAATCTCTAGTAATGGAAGAGACAACTCCAGGAGCCAGCTCACTCTGTGTTTTCCTTATTGTGCCTCTCACTAGTGTAGGTCACCTCCTATCTGCATTCCTAACAAACTTTTTCCCAGTGATGACATCTGAGCCCACCGGAATGGCCAACAAAATAGGTAAAAAGGGGGAAATCTGTCAGTGCTGGCAAATAAGGGTGCCACCAACGGCCGAAGCACTCTGAGTGCTGTAGAAATGCTGTGGCTGGGCCCAATGTGAGTGAAGCACTGTTTGCGCAGTTCTACCTTTACCCAAATACGGGAGCACAGGAGGGACCCACCAGGAAGGTCTACGAGTCGGATTCTCCAACAGAGCCCTAAGAAATCTTCAAGGTCAGAACAACAGGACCTTGGAGCCAGGCTGGATGAAATACAGTTTGCTCGTGGCAAATGGAAGGGCCTGGAATACCACTAGTGCCCTACATGGAAAGGCCAGTAACAGGCTGAGGGGTTTCCCTGGGCACTGCTGAGAAGGGGGACAGCAGAGAAAGACTGCAGTGCTCCAGTGCATGGCTGGAACATCCAGAAAGAGATGGAGATCCTACTTGTTCCAGCACCCTCCCCAGCAGCACCCTGGGCCCCCATCCTACACCCCAGCCTGTCACCTGGGTTTGGATGACAGGGGTTCAAAGCCATGGGGAAGCACTGGACAAGCAGGAGGGACTAAATCTCTACCCCATAAACAACTCTGGGGACTGGCTAAGAAAGTAAGTAACACACCTGGTGACAAGACAAGTATCAGCAAATTCAGTCACTTCCCTGTGTCTAAACACTAACCAGGGAGAAAATACAATGGAAAGATTGAATACTGTTCCTGCAGTCCAGAGCCCACTGGAACCCCCTTCAGAGCCTGACATTTACCTAGAATAAGCATCTGTGAACAAAGAAAAGTATAGGGGACAGGGCCGTGACTTGCTTCCTATGACCATCGCATCACATGCCACACAACAGAACTGATTCCACACAGATTAGAGAATTAGCTTTAAATGGCTGGTTACAACCTCCCACAGACTTGCTCTCTCCCAACCCCTAATAAAACCGAGAAACAAAGGTGGGAGGAGGTGTGAAGGGAAGACTCCATCAAACAAAGCAAAGGGACATAAACCTACCCAGCAGCCTACTGGGGCTCCTGCCCCTATCCCAACTCCGGAAGCCATGCTGGGGAGCCGAAAATACCCAGAGGCCTTAGACAATGAGCCGGAGAGAAGCAACTAGGTGGGAGTCTGTCACTTTTTCTGTTTAGACCCAGGAACTACAGAATCTCCTGCTGGGAGGTACCCAGCAAGCCAGGTGGGCTCTGTGAGAGGTGACTGCTCTTGGGTACATAAGGACCCAGGGAACTTCCCAGAGCCCGAGGTGCGCCCTTTTCCTGCATCCCTGTGGGAACGGCATATACATCCCTTAAGCAGCTAGAGTGAACCTTCGTATAAGACACTTAACATAATTCTTAAGGCAGAAAGAAGAATCCAGATACTGCCAAACACTACCCAAGGGTGCAGCTCCCCTAGTGTGCAACTTCTCTGACCACACAATACCGAGCTCAGAGGAGAAAGCAGTGAGAAAGGATGCCAAGAGACCAGGAAGAAAAAGCCAAGAACTCCCCCGCTGTACCAAAGCCAACAGAATATCTGGAAATGACATGGTAACTCTGCAAACATATTATGGCCAAAAGAGAAAAAAAAAAAAAAGAGATGACTCAGGAAAGGCAAAGTCTTTCACCAAGAAGAGAATATGCTGCAAGGAAAAGAAGGAAATTCTTCGCAACTTTGTAAGAGCATGTTCTCAGTAAGAATTCAAAGATGAGATGATAAAACACAGTAAGATGAAAGGGGCAAATTCCCAACCTAGACAAACTGCAGA
Source organism: Zalophus californianus (assembly GCF_009762305.2). Lineage (NCBI taxonomy): Eukaryota > Metazoa > Chordata > Mammalia > Carnivora > Otariidae > Zalophus > Zalophus californianus. The sequence goes on along the minus strand of NC_045612.1, from coordinate 1,606,047 downwards.
CCAAAACACATCATTATGGAACTAATAAATACATTTAAAAACAGCCAGAAACAGAATATACATAGCTGAAAATCAAATCAGACAAATAGTGAATGCAGATGAAAAAAAAAAACAAAAGCTAAAGCAATTAGAGCAAAGCTAATAGCATTGGAAAAGAGACAAAGACAATCCAACATAAGGATAATTTGTGTCCCTGTAGTAGGGAACCCAAAAAATGGAACAGAAGATGCTATAAAAAATACAAGAGAACAGACCTGAAACAAAGATGAGCTACATTTCCACCTTGAAAGAACACAATGTGTTCCCAGGAAAATGTGATAAGGAACACTTAAGAGTGAGAGAGACTCTGGTCAACCTCCTCACCTTCAAGGATAATAGAAAGAATGCTTCAGGCATTCCGAGGGAAAAAGCAAACACAAACAACTTCCAAGGTAGAAAGAGCAGAGGACCAGGAGTGCACAGCATCTACACAACCGCAGGGCAGCTGAGTGCAGCGGCGAGCAGCACAGGCCGGGAAGCCAGCCTGCAATGAGCTCAAATCCTGGCAGGGCCATTTGTGCTGCACTCACGTGTGCTCACGCACCACGCAGAGATGTCTTGAGAGATGGGCAGGAGCCTGATCCCTGGGGGAGGCCTCTATGAAGGGAGTCTGAACCCAGATCTGAAGGAAGTGAGGGGTGAGGGAGTGGGTCATATAAAGTGCGGCCCAGGTATAAGGAGCAGCAAGAGCCACAGCCCTGACCCAGGAACAACCTGGCCTGTTCTAGGAAAGGCAAGAGTGGTGGGCTGGACCCAAGTGAGCAAGGAGGGGAAGATGAACTCAAAATGAAGCAGACCAGCCCAAGTAATTTGCAGGGTCCAGTGCAAAATGAAAACGCAGGACCACTTGTTAAAACATGGAGAATTTTGCGATAGCCGCAGTAGAGCATTAAACCAAACCTGGTTCTTCTAAGGCCTGGACACTCTACAGGCTACATGCCCAGGAAGCTGGCTTTGCTTCCAGGCAATGGACTTTGGGTTTCATTTTGAGAGGTAAGAGGCCCCCAAAGGGTTTTACTCTGAAAACTGACATGACCAGATGAACACTTTAAAAAATTCACCCTAATGCTGAAGTTACAGCGTGTAAGGGGGGTGAGGAGGCAGAGAGACACCAGGTGCTGCAGGGCGAGCTCATGGTTTGGGGTACTAAATGTTTATTAGGGATTGACATCTGTGAAAAAAGGGGCAGGACGCAGACCTGGGCAGAGGAAGAAACTGAAGTGTACCACAGGCCCAACAAAGCTCCTGTGCACCTTGGACAGAGATGGCAGGGGTGTGTGGGGGCGGTTGTATCCCCACCTCGCTCAGTCACCTGAGTGCTGCCCTAGAAATGGTGGTATGACCTTGGCAAGGAGGCTTTTGCAGCTGAGGCCCAGAAGAGCCCAAAGGAACTGGAGGCTGCCTGCTAACTGCACTCCTGGTACAGCAACCTCCACACCTGCTGCACAGGGCCATTGCAGAGTCTTCGTGGGTGATTAGGTGGCTCGTCTAGGCGCTGGCAGTAGAGGGCACGTGTATGCTGGGGGCAGGGGGAGCACAGATCAAGGGTCCTTTTTTTTTTCCAAGATTTTATTTGACACACAGAGAGAGACAGTGAGAGAGAGAACACAAGCAGGGGGAGTGGGAGAGGGAGAGGCAGGCTTCCCGCGGAGCAGGGAGCCCGATGTGGGGCTCGATCCCAGGACCCTGGGATCATGACCTGAGCCGAACGCAAACGCTTAACGACTGAGCCACCCAGGCGCCCCCAGATCAAGGGTTCTGACTCCCAAATTAGATGTTTTCAATGTTGAGGCATTTCACCTTCTAAAGATCTAAAGGGCTATTGGATATGTAAGTGTGCAGTTCTGGGGAGAGGTCTGGGCTAGAGGAGATATCGGGGTCCTCAGCACAGAGGTCCAAAGAGGCAGGTGAGTGAAAGAGGGCACCTTGGATGCCAAGCGTGGACAGCCCTCCCCCCACTATCTGTAGCTGTGATGAAGAGTCAGCAAAAGAGACAGAGGAAAAGAAGCATGATCAGGTGTATCTGCCCAGATTATTGATGGCAAGTGACAGAGACCAACTCTAGCTGATTTATGCAGACAAGGATTTGATTAATAGGCTACTGGAAGATAGAAGGTGGTGATGTTTCCACAATATGAATGTACTTATTAATACCAGAGAACTGTACACTTAAAAATGGTTCATATGGTAAATTCTGTTATGTGTATTTTACTGCAATAACAAAAATTAAGGAAAAAAGGCTACTGGGTGGCCAGACTATCCTTAGAGGGTTGGAGGAACAGGTTGGAGTCTAGTTGGCCAGAAACAATATTCCAATCCTGGGGCCAGGCTGACACAGGGCAGCTAGCACTGCCTCTGCCACCCTGCAGGGGGCAGCACGGACCACCAGCACCATGGCCACTCTGTGGCCCAGTTAACTTGTCCTTTCTGCAGCCCAGATGCTGAGCAAGGGCTCCTCTGCTGGCTCTGATCTCCTCTGAGGATGAGTCTGACCAGAACATGGGGCACAAACCCATATCCTTGTGCAGGACTCAGGCCATTTTTTTCTGTAAAGGGCCAGACAGTAAATATTTTCTGTTTTGCAGACCACATGATCTCTGTCACAGACACTGCACTTGCCTGGTATATTGGGAGAGCAGCTACAGACAATGCATCAAGGAAGGGGTAGAGCTGGGTTGCAATAAAACTTTATTTACAAAAACAGGCAGTGGGCCAGATTTGGCCTTGGGATATAGTTTGCTGACTGCTGCCCTCGCTAAAAGGGCAACTTTAAAAAGGGAAGCATCTGGCATTTAAGCGACTAGTCAGGTCACCTGGCCTCCCATCAAACTCATATGGTGGGGGGAGAATTCCCCCACAACACAGAAGGGGGCTTAGAGGTGAGATGTTCAAAGAAAATAAAACTAAGCCAGTGACGCTGCACCACGAAAGGGTGGGGTCCCCAAAGGGACACAAGGAAAGGGTTTCCAGGAAGGAACCACCATGTTAAGAGGAAGACTCACCACTGGCCATGGCAACATGAACATCAATAGGGGAACATCCACTAGGGGCTAACAAGACTGACTGCTCTGTGGATTGTGGGGGAAAACTTCCATGAACCGGGCTGAGCAGAGGGGGAGGAGAGGAGGGGAAAGGCGAGAAGCCAAATCTTGAAGAGCTTGGCCAGAGGCTAATAAAACTGGGTGGGAGATGAAGAGGGAGTGCTCAGTGAAGATGGGAAATTCTAAAACACGTTCATATGGTGATGGGCATGAGTCATGAGAGAGAAAACTGACAGGGTCCCAGGAAGGGTGGAATCTGTGAGCTCAGAGCACAGGAAGTCTTTGTCACCAGCGGAGCTGTCTGTTAGAGCTCTGTGGGTAGAGCAGTTTCCAGTGATGACAAATTCCAGGCTGTGATTATGGCAGTGGGTGGCAGAAGTCACTGAACAGAGGAGGGGTTAAGGGCCATCTACAAGCACATTTAAGTCACCTGTGGGATGGAAGGGACTGGGACAGACAGACAAACTGTAGGCCTGGCACCAAATCCTTAGCAGAGGGGAACTGTCTGGGCAGTGAACAAGCCTGCAACAGGGAGTGTATGGGCTTGGAAAGCTGAGTGGCATGAGTGTCACAGCATTCTTTTTATGAGAACATGGATCCTGAACACAGAGGACACAGCTTCTCCTCCTGTCTGAGGTCCATGGGCTGTGACAGTCAGCAGGCTGCTTCTCTTAGCATGAGGTACTGTCAGGGAGCCAGGAATGCAAGAGGAGGATCCAACCCAGATAAGGCCTGGGGGCTTAGTTAGGGTTCTTTTCAGGGAGAGATACTTGAACTGAGTCTTCAAGAGTAAGTAAGAAGAGTAAATGTGGCAAGGGAATGTCGGACATAGCCAGGAGTGTGAAAGCAGTTCTATATAGCTGAGGGGTATACGTGTGAGGAAAAGAGCAGCAACGAACAGAAGAGGACAGAAAGAGGCAGGGGTCACATCAGGGGCCCTGATGCCATTTGAAGACAGGGGTACCATTCTTAGGTTTAAAGCAGGGGAGTGAGATTTGACTCTAGGGACCTCAGGGAAGACAGAAATGTGTAGGAGAGTTGGCCAGTTATTGCAGGAGTCCTAAGTGAGATGAGGGCTTGAACCAGGTTGGTGGAAGAAGGGATGTAGAAGACACAGGTGGGAGAAGTAAAGGCATGAAGGCAGGGAAGGGTGGGGCAGGTTCCCAGCTTGCATGACTGCTGCTGCCATCAACTGTGACAGAGACCGGAGGATGTGGTGTTTGGCTGTTTGCTCTTCTGATCTAACTACCTTACTTTGGGGAAGGCAGGGGGGTGGTGGGGGAGGCAGTGGGTTGAGGAGAATAGAAGGGAGAAAAAAGGGCAAAAAACCTTCAGATGCCTTCTGTGGTAAAATCTGACTAATGTGCACAAACACCCCATGTGCCTTTTCTAACATGAAACAAAACCAAGTTTTATTTCCTTCATACTTCTTTTTGTGCTCTCTGTCGCCACCTAATGGGATGTCAGCTGAAACCCAAAGACCTGTGGACTGACCAGTGGGCAACGGGAGGCTCCTGAGATGGGGACGGGGGGCGGGGGGCAGCATCTGGGTGGAAAAGGACCTGTCCAGCTAACTTTAGATGTCTGACAACACCTCTAGGGTCCATGGACCACCTTCTGGAAGATCAGAGGTTCCTGGAGCTCACAGAAATATTCATTAATAATACCTTGTTCAGGGGCGCCTGGGTGGCTCAGTCGGTTAAGTATCCGACTCTTGGTTTTGGCTCAGGTCATGATCTCAAGGTCGTGAGATCGAGCCCTGCCTCAGGCTTCACACTCAGTGCGGAGTCTGCTTGAGATTCTCTCTCTCCCTCTGCCCCTCCCCTCACTCATGCTCTTTCTAAAATAAATAAAATCTTAAAAAAAAATACCTTGTTCAACCTAAGATCATTTTCCAGACGTGCTTTGACCTTGACTTCTCTGTACTCCCAGGATCAACTATCAAACTGAAGTATACTGAGGGAACCACTGTGTAGTTATCCACGAACTCTTGTCTTGTGGGACAAAAATTGTGGGGCGCCTGAGCTTAGCTGTTTTGGGTTCTGATGTTTAATGTGCCACCTTTCGTTTAGGTTTATAAATTTGGGAATGCAAAAAAAAGAAAAATCTCCTAATGAAAAGTCTTAGCTATGGGGACAAAATGAGGAGCTATACCCCTTGCTGTGTATTCATATGGGAGAAGGGATGAGACTGAGCTATTAATAATCCCACCATGGGGGCCCAACCCTCATGTTCTCTTCTAACCCTAATTACCTCCCAAAGGCCCCATCTCCAAATATTATCACATTGGGGGTTAAGGTGTGAACACATGAATTCTGGGGGGAGGGGACACACAAACACTTTGGTCCATAACAATGGAGATGTTTATTTTCTACTGTTAAATGGAAAATGAAAAGGCAGTGGATGGCACTATGTACACTGTGTGAAACCGATTAAAACTCAATCTGAGGGGCGCCTGGGTGGCTCAGTTGGTTGAGTGCCCAACTCTTGATTTCAGCTCAGGTCACGATCTCAGGGTCCTGAGATTGAGCCCCACGTCAGGCTCCATGCTCAGCAGGGAGTCTGCTTGAGATTCTTTCCCCTCCCTCTCCTCTCCTCCCGTTCCCACAGATGTGAGTGCACGCTCTCTCAAAAAAAAAAAAGAAGCTTCAATCCGAAAGACAGTAGCACAACAATGAGAATGTATTTCATGCCACTGAAGTGTACACTTAAAAACGGTCAAGATGGGGGCGCCTGGGTGGCTCAGTTGGTTGGGCGACTGCCTTCGGCTCAGGTCATGATCCCGGAGTCCTGGGATCGAGTCCCACATCGGGCTCCCGGCTCAGTGGGGAGCCTGCTTCTCCCTCTGACCCTATCCCCTCTCATGCTGTTTCTCTCTCTCTCTCTCTCTCAAATAAATAAATAAAATGTTTAAAAAAAAAAACAAAAAACGGTCAAGATGGGGTGCGTGGATGGCGCAGTCGGTTAAGCGACTCTTGGTTTCGGCTCAGGTCGTGCTCTCAGGGTCCTGGGATTGAGCCCCGTGTTGGGCTCCAAGCTCAATGCGGAGTTTGTTTGGGATTCTCTCTCCCTCTGCCCGCCTGCTTGTGCTGTCGCTGTCTCTCTCAAATAAATACATCTTTTAAAAAATGGTCAAGATGGTAAATATTATGTTACATGCATCTTACACATTTAAAAAAAAACCCCTCAATCCAAGGGAAGGCAAGAAAGAAGAAAAAATAAAGAACAGAAAGTGTGGGAAAAATAGAGTGGTATGAACAATCTAAATGCATTAGCAATTAAATGGATGTTAATGGATGAAACAGATTTTTAAAAAATCCAGCTATTTGCCATTTTCAACACCTACATCTAACCCATAAAGACACAGAAGCAAAGAAAATGAAAAGTGGCAGCGCTGACCAAAAAACACAGGTGGTATAGTGCGAATACCCATCAGATGTAGTAAAATTCAAGGCAAAAGCCCTATTAGTTATAAAGACAGTCATTTCATAATGCCAAAGGGGTTCAATGCACCAGGAAGATAAAACTGAAAACCTGGGCGCCAAGGTCACTCAGTCAGTTAGGTGTCTGTCTGCCTTTGGGTCAGGTCACGATCCCAGGGTCCTGGGATTGAGCCCTATGTCGGGCTCTCTGCTCTGTAGGGAGTCTGCTTCTCCCTCTATCCCTCCCCCATACTTGTGCTCTCTCTTTCTCACTCTCTGTCTGAAATAAAATCTTAAAAAAAAAAACAAACCTGAAAACCTGGCTTCAAAATAAATAATACAGCCCAAATTAACAAAGCCCATGAAGAAACTGATGTGTCCAGCAGCAGAGAATACTGAGACATGTGTTCCCCAGCAGTGGGTAAATCAAACAGACAAAATGACAGTGAGAAGAGAGTATATTTTCATAACCCAGTGAACAAGATTGAGGTGATGAGCTTATATGGGCTCCTGCATTCCCACCTGGCAGCTGCACACTGCATTCAGGCAGCATGCACTTCTCAACATGCTGTGAGGGCTTGTGTCACACAGACCACATTCTCAGACCATACTGCAGTTTAGCTGGAACTTGATTTTCTTTTTTATGACAGTAACTAAAACAAAACAAAACAAAAACAAAAATACAAAGCCACATGCTTGGAAATTTAAAAAACATATTTCTAAATAATTGGGGGGATGTCAAAGAAAGACTCATAAAGGGAATTGAAAAACCCTTTCAGCTGACTTAAAATGATGATACTACACATCAAAACTTGATGCATACATCTGAAATAGTTTGCAGGTCAGCTTTAAAAATGCTTGTATTTGGAAAGATTGGAAATCAATGAGCTAAGTTTACAATTTGAGGAGCAAGAAAAAGAAAACCAGAGAATGTACTCCATGAAAGCAGAAGACAAGATAGAGATAAAAGCAGAGTGTAATGAGTTGTAGGCGCACAGCAATACAGGACAATAATGCCAACAAGTTCGCTCTTTGCAAAAGTAATAAAACCAACAAAATTCTACCAAGACAAGGAAAACAGAGAAGGTACAAGTAAACAATACTAGAATGAAAAGGGAACATAAATATAGATGTTGCAGAAGTTTATAAAAGTTATGCACAACTTCACTGCTAGTAAATTTAGTAACAGACATAATGGACAAAATATACCTTAGCCACACTGACCTGAGCAGCTGCAGGGAACATAAAATTAGGTTTCAAGTTATGTGTACGTGCACAGAACACCTTACAGGAAATATATCAGATCCTGGAAGCAGCTGTTCCCCGCAGAGGGGCCACGGTGGCCCAGACCAAGGGTCACCCTATGGTGTGCACTTCCTGAGTTATGAACCATGTGCATGGGTCACCTGCTCAACAGCAAATCCAAACACACCTGTAGACAAGGAAAGACCTCACCTGGCTGGGTGTGCAGGCTGGCCCTGGAGGTGGGGAGTGAGCTGTGTGGCAGGATCAAACCCCAATATTAGTTGGCACTAAGTCTCTTTCCTTCTTCCTGTCCTTTTAACCTTTACAAATTTAGTAGGTGGAAATGGCATCTTCGTTTTCATTTGTGTCTCTATCACTGAGGCAGAATTCTTTTCCTATCTTCACTGGCCACCTGTATCTCTTCTTTTATAAATTTCCTGTTCACACTCTTTGTTAGTGGTGACCAGTGGTAAGTTAGCAATAAGAACTGTTATATTCAAGTCTAGACTGAAAAGGAAATTTAAAAATCTCCCCAACTCACAATAAACAACTGTGGAACAGCCCAAGATCATTGTTCCCAGTGCCCAGTTGGAGGCATTAAGTCTGGGAAGACTCACTGGATGGTGATCTGCAGCTGAACTATTCAAACCCTTCAGACTCACCCAAATCCCATGAAATTGCATCCAAGCGTGCATGCATGCATTCATTCACTCACCAAACAGCCTCTGTTTGTCAAGCACCGGGCTTTGATGGAGGCCGGGGTCTGCTGAGAGCCTCACTCAAAGCAGGCACTAATGGAGCTTCCTGCCCTTCCTCACCTCTTTCCAGAACAGCCCTTTGAGGCACTACCAGTATTCCTACGTTATAAGCCCATGACCCAGACAATATATAGTCCATCAAAAATCTCAGAGCAGGACATTTTCCCAATACTCTCACAATCATGACTTTACAATCTCACTGAGTGTTCAGCAACACAGCAAAGCAACGTTACCAAAGGCAACACTGAGGCTCAAGGAGGGAAAAGTGACTTGACAGCTACTGGTGAGGCCTGGGATTTAATCATAAGGCAACATGGCTCAAAAACCTATGCTTGTCCACTATACTAAGATAAAATTGTGAAAGTAGCAGGTTTTTACCTTGCCTAGACCCCATGCACTGCAGCAAGATCCTGGGTTGCAAGCAACAGAAACCAAATCTAGCTAACTTCAATCACAAAGGAGTTCTTTGGCAGATCTGGAAATGGAGAGTTGACTCGTGAACTAAGCCCACAGAAGCAGCTGCACAACTGAGAACACTAAGGGGCCATCTGGTTGGGACACCCACCTTGGGCACCACCACCACCTCATCCACTGGATTAGCCACTACTGTTGGATTCCTGATGCATGTGCCACTACCATGACTTATCTCTCACTGTCCCTCAAGAGTCAAAGTGCCCAAGGACAGTATGGGTTTGGCCAAGCTTAGGTCTCACTACCATCCCCTAGCTTCCAGGGAGCAAGGAGAGGGAGTATCTGTCACCTGTAGCAGGCACTGCCAGTTACCCCTCAACGCCCAGATTCACTGTTGGTCTTCCTAGCAGGACCCTGTGCTCAGCTAAGGAAAGACATTTTCCAGCTTCCCAGCAGAACTGGGATGACATTCTGGCCAATGGGACGGTGGCAGAGTACATTGTCTGTCCTATTCTTTATGCCTGCTCTTGCCCCACGGACCATGGGCAGAGCACACCTCCCTGCCCACTGGCTCTGTACCTGCTCATATGCCTGGCTTCCACTGATGAGACTGAGGAGGAAGAGACTGTAAGTAGCTTCTGTGTCTCTGCTCATTCCTTTCAGGAATGACATCCGCCTAAGAAGAGACTGTCCCTGGCAGTTGTTTCTCCCTCCAGGTCCTGGAACGATAGGCTTGGGAACCGATCTGGACCCCATTTGGCAGCTGACCTAGACCTATGAGTGTGAAATAAATGACTGCTGTTCTAGCCACTGTTCGTTCCTCAGTAAAAACTGACAGATGTGGAGATGGAAATGGAAGTTACTCAGTGGGACTGGAAGGTGAGCCCATAAGTGCTCTTCTGCCCTTCCTCCATGCCTCCTTCTTCCTACCCGGAGAGAAGGATGCAACGGCTAGACCTGCAAATGCCATCCTGTGACCATGGGCAACCTTCCGGATAGAAGGTACCTGCTTAGGGTAATGGAAGAAAAGGATTGAGGGGCCCTGGATCGCAGATACTTCTGGAGCCACTGCAGTGGCCACTGGGACACCCTGCCTCCAGACTTCAGGGCACAGGAGAGAAGACAACTAATCCCAGCTTAGGCTTTCTTAAGTAGAAGCTAAAGTCCACTTCTACCTAAGAGCCACAAAATGGGGGATTCAACACCAAAAAAAGTATCAAGGTGCTTAGAAACAAACAAAACCCACACCAAAATGTTCACAATAAACCACATGTGAGGTTCACTTGTTACACGGCTATTTCACCAAGTTATCACAATCACTATAATGCAAGCTAGCTACTGAAATATGACAAAATAAATTCTGAGATTTTTCCTATTTCTGTTGGCTAAAAATGCAGCCTTTGTTTGTTTATAAGTGAATCCAAGACACAAAAATAAACCTAGATAATTCACAATGTATTGAGGACAACACATATGCCTTCTATGTGATAAGTTCCCAGCATTATTTACTCAAAGAAAACTTACTTTACTGCAAGAAATATAAAAAGCTTAAAAGTAAAACAATTAATAACATAACACACTACCTCCTACAACACCAGATTCCTTTCCTTGCCTTCATAGTAGTGGGTGCCATAACCTGACCAGAACAAAAACAAACACATTGTTCAAATTGCTGAGACTCTGAAAGTTCAATTAGCCAGAGCATTTTGCTCTCCCAAACTACAGCCACCGAGCAGGAAAAGGAGCGGCCCAAGCCTGCTGAGTGAGCCTGGATACCAGGTCCAGGTAGCAGTCATACATACACGTGTGCTTGGAGGCCATCTGGTGAGCCAGAAACTCTGCCCCTTAGCGCTCCTGGAAGACTCAAGAGTGACTCCATCAGCCGCTCATGCTGGACACCGTACTACACAGGGGAAGGTCCCAAGGAGTTGCATGGGGTCTCTGCTCCAGAATCTCATAACCCACTACAGAAAGAGCAACAGGCCAGAAAACCATTGTCCTTTTTAGCTATGCGGGCTACCCCCGATGTCTGTAGGGGTCCCTAAGGGCCCAAGGAGGGGCGTGGTCAGGCTCCTCAGGCCTGAGAGCTGGGGTGGGCAGTGTCAGCCTCTTCTCAGCAATCAGTTCCTCGGGTTCTGCCCAGTCGGGCGGAAAACCTTTAATAAAGGCCATTCTCATGGGTACTTTAAGCAGCACATCTGCTGGTAAAACACAAATGTTGTTACTCAAATACAAAGCCACAGATTGCAAAGACACCTGACAGTCTTTAAAATTCATTTCTCCTGTTCTGCAAAGCTGCATTGGAAAATCATGCTGTTAAATTACACACTCAAAGAGGATGTATGTTTAAAAAGTGGGGTCACTGCGTGGGTGTTATTTAGGCTTTCATCAATTTGTTCCGTGTTTTTGGATAACTGCAAATCCCCCAAAAGTAAATCAAACTAACCACTCCACATATCTGCCCTTTATGCATACCTTCTGACTCCAGACTGCAGGTTTGATTAACCCAGAAACAAAATTGTTCCTCTTGGCCACAGAGAAGCTAATGAGTCAACAGCAGAGCAGGCTGCGTTCTATTCTGTCCCTCTCAGCGTAAGACAAAATCTTAGGGCACGGTCCCACTACAGAATTCATTGCATCCATCCATGCAATAAGTATGCATAATTCTAGGCACTGAAGAGAACAGCAGGGAAGAGGTAAGAAAATCCTTGCCCTCATGGGGCTTCGATTCTAGTGGGAGGGAGAGGGAGAGGGAGAGACAGACAGAGACAGAAACAGAACACAAAATCAATGAGTAAAACAGCATATAGCAGATGGTGACAAGTGCTAGGCTAGACAGGGGGAACTGGTGGGGTAGAGGCAGATGTCAGCTTTCAGGGAGAGCCACACTGAGAAGGTGACATTTGAGTAGACTTGAAGGAGACCAAAAAGGGAGTCGTGTAATACCTGGGGGAAGAATGTCCCCAAGAGAGGGAAGGGCAGGGGTATACCCAGATGGTCCAGGAAGGAAGGCTAGGGAAGCCACAGTGGATGAATGACAGGAGAGTGGCAGGAGAGGTAATCACACCAGGCCACTGTAAGAACTTTGGCTCTAATTCTGAGGGGGGGGGGGGGCCCAGGGAGGGTCCTGAACAAAAGAATGCCATACTCCAGCCTGCACGTTGCAGGACTGAACAGAGATGCAGGCAGCAAGCAGCAAGGCTGGGAGCTTGGACCAGGATGGGACCAGCAGAGATGGGAACTCGTCAGGGAGAATGAACAGGGCCTGTGGACAAATGGGACATGGTGTGGAAACTATGTGGGTAACTAGCACCAGGCTTCTGGCCCAAGGAGCAAGAAGACAGGGAAAGAGAAGGCAAGGGGGGGTGGTGGTGTCAAGGCCCAGGTTTGAACAGGTACAGCTGGAGAAGCCTGTTAGAAGACAAGCAGATATTAAGTCAGCACTGGGAGCATGGGTCTGGAGCTCAGGGGACCTGGTTAGCCTGGAGACATAAATTTGGTAGCCAGAGGTTTGCAAATGGATAGAGAGCCATGAAGCTGGATAAGATCACCTGGGGAGTGAAGGTGGAGAAGTATGAGCCCAAGGCCCTCCAACATCACATGGGGCACAGAGGAAGACCCAGCACACACTCACGAAGGACCTCTTGAGAACTACCAAGAGTCTCTGAATACAGTGGACAATCCTGCCCTGCAGGGATGACAGACAATTAAGATAAATATGGTCAGTCACCTATTCTGTTAGAAAGGGACCAAAGCTGTGGCTTGGAAGAAACAGGGTGGTCAGGGTAGGCCCCACTGAGAAGGTATACACCGATGCAAAGCCTCGAGGGAGGGAAGGAACTGACTCACGTAGGTAACTGGGATCACTGATACTGACAGGAAAGACGAGAAGTTAACAACTGGCTCCTGGATTTAACAACACAAAGGTCATCATTCATGTCAGCAAAGGGTTGACTAGAAAGATCTCAAGAAAGTGTGTAGAGAGACAGAGTGGAGTCCTGCTGGTAAAGGGAAGCAAAGAAGCTGGAAGGGTGGTGGGGTCAAGGGCCACTTTTGTCAAAGTTGGAGAAGTAGCAGCAGGCTTCAAGGGGGATGGGAAGGATCCAGCATTGAGGAAAGAATCCCTGACACAGGAGAGGGCTGCAGAGATGGCCAAGAACAGGAACAGGAGCAAGGGCCCAGGAGAGGAGTGGCAGTATGGGGTGGGGGGTAGATGCTGGTGAGGACATGCAGGACCTGCTGATGTTCTCTTTGGACTGCTTCCCTGCTCTCCAAGAAATAGGAAATGAATGAGGTTATCAGCTGCGAGAAGGTGTGATGGCTGATGAGGAGGGTGGGAGAGGCAAGGAGAGACTGGGGAATTGTTGTATGCTAGCCAGAGAAGTCAGGGGGCTCTATTCAGCTGTGTGGCAGGTGATGACTGAATTTCATCAGGGTTAAGGCTTTGACAACAGAGTATGACAAAGCATGAAAGTCGTGAGGGTATAGAGGTGGCATGCCAGGGAATTATCACGACTGCCCGTGCCATTTGCAATGGGAAGGAGATGCGTGAGGATATGAGGGAGGCCCGGGCCAGGGAGCAGATGGAGCCTTCACTGGCATCTGAGTGCCTGCAAGGACAAAGGCTTATTATTGAAGCTGGGTATGGAGGCACTCAGCTGGACACACAGAAGGAGCTCTACTTTTGCAGATGATGGAAACGATTAGGGCTACACTTTCTGGCACCAGCAGGAGCTACTGTAAAAGTTGTCTGACTATGAGAAAGAACAAAAAGTTGTGGCTATGCTTCAGAGCACGTGCACCTTTTAAAAAGTCATTTTTTAAATGAGCACAAATGTAAGCACTTTCACTTCTTCAAAAAAAAGGATTTTATTTATTTGTTTGACAGAGAGAGACACAGCGAGAGAGGGAACACAAGCAGGGGGAGTGGGAGAGGGAGAAGCAGGCTTCCCGCTGAGCAGGGAGCCCGATGTGGGGCTCGATCCCAGGACCCTGGGATCATGACCTGAGCCAAAGGCAGACACCCAACAACTGAGCCACCCAGGCACCCCACTTTCACGTTTTTTTTAAAGTAAACATTATGCCCAATGTGGGGCTTGAACTCATGACCCTGAGGTCAAGAGTCACATGTTCTACCCACTGAGCCAGCCAGGCGCCCCAGCACTTCCACTTATTAATGTTTCATTTCCACGTCTAGTCACAGCGCGAGGTATAGGGGTATGAGAACAGACTTAAAGGAACCCTTGATTTTAACTACACAAACTTTCCAGGGAATAACAAGGTTGTTCTGTTACAGCTCCCAAACTGTGGCAGCCAGAAAGCCAGGAGTTACATGGGTGCTGTGTGAAGACCACTCAGGACAAGATAAACATCTCATTAAGTCTACCATGAGAGCTCCGTTAGCTAAAATACTGTGGTCGTGCTACACAAAATAAAACTGAATGCCCACTGTCCCTCTGCTTATAGCCTGGATTCCACTGAAAACAAGTTCTGTGGGGACTCCTGGCTTTCCCTGGGCCCTTCTGCCCTGGTGATGGACAGGCTTCTATAGTGGATTCAATGGTGGCCACAAAAAGGTTCATACATGCCTTAATCCCTGGACCCTTGAATGTGACCTTATCTGGGAAAAGAGTCTTTGCAGATGTGGTTAAGTGAAAGATCTGAAGACAAGCTCCTCCTGGATTAGGGTGAGAAGCCAAGTGCAGATGGAAGCACCAGTGGCAGTGATGTGACCACAAGCCAAGGAGCATCTAGGACTGCCAGGCAGCTGCCAGCCACTGGAAGAGGCAGGAAGGATCCTCCACTAGAGCCTCTGGAAGGAGCGGGGCCTTGTGACACCTAAATTTTGCACCTCTGGCCTCCAGCACTGTGTGAGCTCTAATTTTTACAAGACTACGGAACCTTAACCAAGGATCCATGTGACTTCGGGACACCTGGGTGGCTCAGTTGGTGAAGTGTCTGCCTTCGGCTCAGGTCATGATTCCAGGGTGCTGGGATCGAGCCCCATATTGGGCTCCTTGCTCAGTGGGGAGCCTGCTTCTCCCTCTGCCTGCCACTCCCCCTGCTTGTGCTCTCCCTCCCTCTGACAAATAAGTAAGAAAAAGACCCTCTGCAACACCATTGCCCTCAACCCCACTCTCACTCCTCTGGTCCTCATCAAAGCATAACTTTTCAGAGTTGTCTATACCTGGTCTCTACTTCCTCACCTCCCACTCACTCCAATCTGCCTTCTGTCCCCATCACCTCTGATGAAGTTCACCACGTTATAGCTAGGTCCCTGCTTAAAATCCTTCATTAGACAATAACAAACTATATACATGCATTTGCTACCTAGCCCTTCAAACCTTGAAGAAACAAAGTACAGATGTATAAAGAGGAAGAAACCTCCAACAAAGATGATAGCAGGAGGGGACTTCTGAACAGATATATTTCACAAATTTCTAGACACTAGAAGTAGGAGGAATACGTTGACTAATGGAACAGAGCAGAATGTACCACAAAGGAGATGGGAGCCCGTGTGCTGGTTAGAACCCCAAAGAGGATCTCAGAGTAGACCGGGGACAAGCAGTGCCCCTCAAACTCTCATACACATGGGGGGCTTGCAGAGCATCAGATTGTGATCCAGGAGGTTGGGGCAAGGCACTTCCAGAAAACTCCCATGTGAGGCTAATGATACTGGGGCTGGTCAGTGGAGCACCCTTTCAGTGGCAAGGTGCCACTTTCTCCCATGGGCAAGAAACCAAGGGGTCTTTTCTAAATCCAAGAAGGGCTGGAACTTTCCCTTCCTCCCAGCAAGGCTCCGGGTATGGCTGACAGCAGCCCAGGTGAATCCCATCTCTATCTGGCCTCTGAGGGTCCATGGCATGAGGGCTGACTCCTATCTGCTTACCCTGCAAAGCCAACTCTGGTTAACCTGCCCTGCCCCCTAGAGAACTCCTACTCCAAATCCCTCTTCGGGGAGAGACCCTACAGGAATGGGGGACTCCACCAGAGCAGAGGCAGTGTGCCAGCTACTCAGGCCTCTTGTTCCCAACCTGAACGGCTCACCAGGGCTAGGGGAAGAGATCCAGCAACATTGATCCAGCAACCAATTGGTCTCTTGATCCAGAGACCAATTCTGTCCCTAGAGGAAATATAATATTCTGGGAAACATTCTAGAAGACAATATAGCTATAAAACCAGAACAGAAGTGTCCACAAACAAGAAAGAAACAGACAATAAAAGAGTTCAGAGATTAAAAACAGATTAGCTACAAATACAAAACAACAGTGTGGCATTGTTTACAATAGGAAAAGGCTGAAAAGGATCCAAATGTCCATCCATAGAGAGCTGCTCAACTAAAGCACAGTTCATCTATACAACGGAGTCTATGCAGCAGGAACAAAAAGAATGAGGAAGAGAAAACTCCATACTGCCATAAAAAAGGAGGAAATCTACAATGATAGGGAACGATCTCCAGGACAGACCAAGTGAAAACGTGTAACATATCCATCATGCTAACTTTCTATGTAAGAAGAAGGAGAAATAAGAATACATGTCTATTGGCCTATCTTTGTAAGAGGAAACACTAGAAGGATGAGCAAAAAACTAATAAAATCATCACCTATAAGGGAACCAAAGGGGGTAGAAACAGAAATGTGACTTCTGAGTATATATTTCTTATATAGGGTTGGCTTAAAAAATTTCAAGTATATTATACTAGATTCAACAGACATCATCTTGCATTTCAATGTTGCTTACATGTACATAAAGTGTGGGCCTATAAGCCATTAATATGAAGAAGCACTATTACAATCGTAACTTATTACTCTACAATCATAACTAAACAAGATTCAGTGAAGTAGCAATTCCCCATATTAAATTAGGCTTGACTTTTGAACCATTAAATACTTTACATATTCCAAAAATAGAGAAAAAAAGCAAACAATGCTGAAAATAAGACTAGCTGTATATCCAATCAATAACATAACCACACAGAAAAGAACTACTCCAAGTGACTTTTCCCCAACATATTATAAAGAATAAATTCAAACATACAGAACAACTGAGCAAACTGCACAAAGAACACCCCCACATTCTCATCACCTAGACTCTGCTGCTGTTGACTTCATTCATTTATCCAGCAATCCATCTTATTTTTGGTGCATTTCAAAGTTTGCACACCAGTATACCCAAATACTTTGGCATGCATATCATTAACTAGAGTTGAAAACTCATTATTTTTTTTAGGTAAAATTTACCTCTAGTGAAATGACAAATCTTTTAAGTGTATCATTTGATGAGTTCTGTCAAGTGCCTGCATCTGTATAAGCCAAACCTCTTTTAAGACAGAAAACATCACTATGGCCACAGAAAAGTTCCCTGGTACCATTTCTCATTCAGTCATACTCAACATCCTTATCAACATTTGGTATTGCCAATTTTCAGTTTTGGCCACTCTGGTGGGTGTGTAGTGGTACTTCACTGTGGTTTTAATTTGCATTTCTCTGATGGGTAATGTTAAGCATGTTCTCGTGGTCATCATTCAGATGCCTTCCTTTGTCAAGTATCTATTAAAATCTTTTCCCCTTTTTATTATTGAACTGTGAGTTCTTTATAATTCTAAATACAAGTCCTTTGTCAAATATATGATTTCTATTTTCTCTATGACTTGTCTCAACTATTTTCTCAGTGATTTGTCTCTTCATTTTCTTAACGGTATCCTTTGAAGAGCAAAAGTTTTAAATTTTAAATTTTTCTTCATGTATTTTGCAGCTTTGTAATTAGGCACATACATATTTGTGACTGTTAATGTCTTCCTGATAAACTGACCCTTTTCTCATTACGAAGTATGTCTCTTTATCTCTGGTAATATCCTTTGTTTTGAAGTCTCCTTTTTTTTTAATATTAATATTGCTACTCCAGCTTTCCTATGCTTACTGTTTGCACAGTATACCTTTTCCCATCCTTTTATTTTCAACCTAGTGGTGTCTTTATATTAAAACTGCTTCTCTTATAGACAACATATAGCTGGGTTTTGATTTATTTTTTTAAAGTAAGCTGCTCATCCAGCACGGAGCCCAACACAGGACTTGAACTCATGACCCTGAGATCAAGACCTGAGTTGAGATCAAGAGTCAGATGCTTTTAACCGATGAACCATCCAGACACCCCGGGCCTTGTTTTTTAATCCAGCCCACAATCTCCGCCGTTTAACCAAAATATCTAGTCCATTTTCATTTAACGTAATTATCTATACAAGTGGATTTAGGGCTACTGATTCGTGCTTTCATTACGAGCATATTTTCTTTTATGTCTTTGAGTATAGTTAAAACAGCTGCTTTAAAATCCTTCTCTGCTAATCCCAACACTTGGGTCATCCTGGGGTAGGTTGCCATTGATTGCCTTTTCTCTTGAACAGGGGTTGGCTAAGTATGACCAGCAGGCCCAATGTGACCCTCTGCCTATCTTTGTAAATAAAATTCTGTTGGAATGCAATCATGCCTATTCATTTATGTACTGTCTATGGCTGCTTTCACACTACAACAGCAGAGTTGTATAGTTGTGACAGAGACTATATGGCCAGGAAAGCCTAAAACAGTTACTACATACAGAAAAAAAATTTGCTTATCCCTGCTCCTGAGTAAGGGCCACGTTTTCCTATTTTTCCAAATGTCTAGACATTGTGAATGATACACTGTCAAACTTTGGGTTCTGTTATGTTCCAATAAAGAGTATCGACTTATTTTAGCAGGAAGTCAACTTGGTAGAATTCAAACTCCAAACTCTTCCCTATGGTGGGCAGCATCTGTAATCTCTGTTCATTTCTTCTGTCTCAGCTGAAATTTAGCCAAGTTTATAAGAAGAATTTGTGCCCCCTGCCTGTGACTATCTGCTTTCCAGGATTTCTACTCTTGGTTTCCAGCTGCTGTGGTTGCTGTGAACTCTGTCCTGATTCTTCAACCACTGAGACTTCAGGATAGTAGTAGTATTAATATTATAATTTTGTAACTATTTTATGTACATTAGATAAAGCAAAGAAGTATGTAAATTAAGAATCTTCAGGGCGGGGCACCTGGGTGGTTCAGTCAGTTAAGCGTCGGCCTTCAGCTCAGGTCATGATCCCAGGGTCCTGGGATCAAGCCCTGAATCGGGCTCCCTGCTCGGCGGGAAGGCTGCTTCTCCCTCTGACCCTCCCCCTGCTTGTGTTCCCTCTCTCACTGTCTCTCTCTCTCTCTCTCTCTCTCTATTAAATAAATAAATAAAATCTTCATAAATAAATAAAAAATAAAAAAAGAATCCACATTTTCAGTGTAAGAAAAAGACATAAAAGGATAAAAGTTAAAGACAAGCCCTCAAATGTTAAATTTCCACAAAAACACACCATTATGTATACAAGTTTAAAATTTTTTTCCAGCATATTTTTTAGTTTTGTCCACTGAGAGCGCCTAGAAAGAATGTCACCCCAGTAAGAATGAACACATCTAGCACCCAAATCTTGGCTCCTAAATACCATTTTCCACTAAAAGGAATCAGAACTCTTGGAACCAGTTTTGGGGCAGGAAAAGCACACATGGAAAAAGCACACATGCTTTCTTGTGCCAGAAAGCAAAGAATCACTCAAAGACTAACTGATGAGAGTATGCCAAGAGGACATGGGTGCCAGCATGAAGGGACTCACACTGACCAAATCTGGAATACTTTGATTAAAAAAAATAGTGACTGTAGCTGAACTGTAAAACATTCCATAAATAAAAATCCATGAGTCCATACTTACATGAAAGAGAAGAGAAAACACAACAGCAGATAGTTTGCCATCATCTGGGCGTGACTATTACACCAACTCCTTACTCTGGGATTCAGTAATTAATTTAGTAGTTAAAGGCAAAGATTTAGTACTTATGCTGTTTTTTTTTAGGAGGAAATATAGATCCTCCTTATTTGATGAGGTAAAGTTCTTTACAGAAGAATGCCAATATTAAATGTAGAAGAGATGACAGAATTAGAAAATCCATCATTTTGTAACTCCCAATGAAATAATAGACTGAGGCAAGGATCACCAATGAATGCTAAAATCATCAGATGAATAGTTGTTGGGAAACAGAATCTCTGTGTCATGCCAAAGCATCATACCACATATTACTTATCAATTACAACAGGAAAACTGTGCATCTGCATCTGGAAAGATCTGGCAGTCATCTGCTTCTTCAACCAAATGGTAAAACATAGCATCAGGAACCGCAGGAAAACTATCCAGTATATGCCTGCTGATCTAATACAAAATAATCTTGGCCAAAATGGTTACCTAAACAAGCCCTCAAATCTTTTTTTTTTAAGATTTTATTTATTTATTTGACAGAGAGAGAGACACACAGCGAGAGAGGGAACACAAGCAGAGGGAGTGGGAGAGGGAGGGAGAAGCAGGCTTCTTGCAGAGCGGGGAGCCTGATGCGGGGCTCGATCCCAGGACCCTGGGATCATGACCTGAGCCAAAGGCAGACGCTTGACTGAGCCACCCAGGCGCCCCAACAAGCCCTCAAATCTAACTTCTCATTTATAATTAATTATAAGGGATATACAAGAAAAGAGACACATGTAGAATGTGGCCCTTTTGTAAAACAGCTGGGCTGGTTGCTCCAAAAAGTCAATGTTGCAGGTGGACTGGAGGTGGGGAGGCTATTCTTCTTAAAAGAGAAAAAGGAAACGTACTCAAATGTAAGGTACAAATCTTCATTGCTTTCTAGTTCCCCTCTTCCCAAACAGCTGTAAGAATCATTTGGGAAAAATCAGGATTTAGAATGGCTGTCTGATGATAACATTAGAGAACTGTTAATGTTTTTAGATTGCTCAGGGCACTGTGTTATATTGGAAAATGTCCTTATTTTTAGGATATGTATGCTGAAGTACTTAGGGATGAAATGTCATGATGTCTGCGAATTCCTTGCAAATGGTCAGCAAAAACATATAAAAATGCACATCTCTAAATAGACCAAGCAAATATGTCAAAATGTTAACAATTGTTGAATCTAGGCAGTGGGCACACAGGCTTCACAGTAAGTAGAGAAAAAGATTTGGCTGAAATAAAGAATTTAACAGAAGGGATGGAAATAAAGTCTAGGAGATCTTCCAAAATTCAGAGTGAAAGAAAACAAAAGGAAAATATGAGAAGATTGAAACAGAGGACCAATATAAGAAGTCCAAAATTAAGCTGAAAGGAATCTCCACAAAAAGGAGAAAATGGAAAAATGAAACATATTTTTAAAAAAAGAGTTGACAATAGACAAAAGTATTCTGACTGAATGACCCTAGTATAATGAATGAAAAAGACACAACTCCAGACACATTCTCATGAAATTTCAAGACACCAAAGAAAAAGAAAAAAAAAATCCTAAAAATTTTCCAGGGAAGGAGAGAGAAAAGAAGTCCACCTACAAAAGAACAACAGACTGACATCAGATGTTTCTTCCATTAGTGACTTTGCACGCTAGAAGACAATGGAAGCAGTGCCCTCAAAGTTAGGAGGAAAAATGATTTTCAACTTGGAATCTTATGCTCAGTCAATAGAACCAAAGAACAGAAGAAAAGCATTTCACACATGCAATGATTCAGAAGGCTGTCTGTTACAATGCTTTTGCCTGCAAGTAACAGAAAAGCCAAGTCAAACTGGCTTACACAGTAAGAAAATACATTCTCTCATATATAACTGGAAGCCCAGAGCTGGGGCAGGCCCCAGATTCCTCCTGTCCCTCTGCTCCCCCATCCTTGGTGAGGAAGTGCCGTCACTTCCTACTAAGTAAGACATAGTACGTCAATCCGAGGTTACACCAGAGCTGCCAACAGCATCTTCCTGATTTACATCCAGTGAGGGAAATATAGTCTACCCTGAACGTACCATCAAAGCCCTTCCCGGGGCGCCTGGGTAGCTCGGTCGGTTAAGCGACTGCCTTCAGCTCAGGTCATGATCCTGGAGTCCCGGGATCGAGTCCCGCATCGGGCTCCCTCCTCGGCGGGGAGTCTGCTTCTCCCTCGGACCCTCTTCCCTCTCGTGCTCTGTCTCTCATTCTCTCTCTCGCAAATAAATAAATAAAATCTTTTAAAGAAAAAAAAGCCCTGCCCTTCATTCTGAGTGGACCAACTGAGACCATAGGTCCAACCTTGATCAATAAGAGTTGCTAAGGGAATGCAATGTGTGGAATGACTTAAGGATCCTTGCTGGTGGTGGGAGTAAGGTAGAAAGGTGAATTATACCAGGGTTCTGTTAGGAATGGGTAAAGAGGGAATGGACATGAGTAAGCAACAAGAGTGTCCACTACAGTTTACACACCCTACCATGGTAAGTTATTGAAAGATGTATTCCAGAAAACAAGGAGTAAGCCATGTAAAAGACATGGCTTTTGGGAAACAGTGGCTCCAACCCAAGAGCTCAGTGAAGGAAAGATCCAGGTGGCAGCTGTGTACAGCCTTAGAGAGCAAGTACTTGTCCAGATTGCAGGAGGGGAACAGAGAGCTCTGAGTGGAGTCTGTGAGAGGGGAAGGGGAGTTGATTACATAGAACTGCAAGAAAGAAACAGCATGGCTGAAAAGATTTTACAACAAGATCAGCGAACACTATTAAAGAAGAGCAAAAGGCAATCAGAAACAGTGGGAAGATCTGTACAAGAAAGCCAAAGTCCAAATATGAAGCAGGTTAAACTCTGGCAAGGATTTTAAGCAGGTGATGGAGTCTAAGAAAAGAGGATCCAATTTACCTTGCCTGGTCATTCTCCTTTGAGTGGTCTAGCAACTGTGACTCCAGACCTATAAAGAAGGAAATGTAATCCTAGCATCTGTGACTTGGCCTCAGGGTAAACAATATTTACATATGTGTAACAGTATCAATGATGTTGACAGGTTTTCAACTTTAGAATTAACTTATGACCACTTGGATGTGGTTGTAGGGCAGAACACAAATGTTGAGAATAGTAAGAATTGATATGGTCAAGTGTAGCTTTCAGGAGGTAAAAGTGGGGAAAAGGTGGGAGGAAAAGCAGGGTCATTAGTATCCTCACCTTAACAGAAGGGAAGTGCCATGTGGACTAAAGTTGATGGAACAGGAACCACTGAAGTTACAGAGAAAATGTGAATATGAATCTCAACATGGGAGGTGATGTATGCTAAGTCATCCTCTTTCATTTCAGGGAGTTAACATAAGTCCCCAAAGTTGGTAAATGAAGAAAGATGTATAAGCATATGACTTAATTTTGAAGGTAACCATCAAAGAAACTGAAAGTAGAAACAGTTAAAAGCTGTCATATCTGGGTTGTGGAACAGGAAGAGGAAGGGGTAGGCTGTTGTTTTCACCATAACCTGTTTTGAGACAAGTTATATTGTTATCGAGTGGCTGTAATATTTTGATAAAAACTCAAACCCCAAACAACCTAACCCTTCAATAGTTTCCTACTGCCTCTGACATGAATATAAAAAATCCTGCACTGGGGCACTTGAGTAGCTAAGTTGGTTAAAGCAACTGACTCTTGATTTCCACTCAGGTCATGATCTCAGGGTTGTTGAGATCCAGCCCCGAGCTGGGCTCTGTGCTCAGCGCCGTGTGCTTGAGATTCTCTCCATCCCTCTGCCCCTCCCCCTGCACAAGCACACTCACTCGCTCTAAGATAAATAAAATCTTTAAAAAAAAATCCTGCACCTAGCCCATCAACCTGTCTCCCTGAATCACTGCCACCCACACCCAATTCTGCTCCAGCCACACAGGGCTTCCTTAAGTGCCTCAGACAGCTAAGCTCCCAGGCTGAGGGCCTTCACACATGCTCTTCTCCATTAGGAAAGCCCTCCTCCACTCTGCATCTTGCCCACTTCTGTTCACCCCTCAATTCTCGGTTTCAATACTGCCTCCTTAGCACAGGTTTCCTTATCCCTCCCAAGTTGGACTGTTTCCCTATTACTCATGATCATGGTGAACACCCCTCTCCCCACCCCCACCCCCCACGTCCTTCAGAGCACTTAACCTGCTGTAATTACATAATTACTTGTCTATTATTTAAAGTCTGTCTCTCCCGCCAAACTTAAGTTCCATGAGGAAAGGTACCAATTTGTCTCAGTCATCCTACAGCCTGCCTACTACAGTGCCTGAGGTACTGTAGACACCTAACTCTATCATGGAATGAAGGGTTGGATGACAGCCTGATGAACCGTGGATCTTTCAGCATGGAGCAGCAAAGAATTCTGTACTTAAACTGAACTGTACTGGCCAGATGAAAAGTTACTAAATGTGGAACAATACCATCATTTAGAATTGAGTGTCACTATAACAAATAGTCCTATGAAATCAAGAGATGCAGGCACAGAGTGGAATCATCAGCACACAGCCATACCTGCCATTTGGCGCAATGAAAACACATAATCAATGGATATCCCAATTAAATCGAGGCACAGACCTCAATGAAATGTCATGTACTCATCAAAAACGATGGTGTAAAGGGGTGACTGGATGGCTCAGTCAGTTGAGTGATGACTCTTAATTTTGGCTCAGGTCATGATCTCAGGATCATGAGATCAAGCCCCGTGTCAGGCTCCACGCTGGACGTGGAGCCTGCTTAAAATTCTCTCTCTCGGGGTGCCTGGTGGCTCAGCTGGTTAAGTGTATGACTTTGGCTCAGGTCATGACCTCAGGGTTCTGGGATCAAGGCCTGCGTCGGGCTCCCCACTCAGTGGGGAGTCTGCTTCTCCCTTTCACTCTGCCCCTCCCCCTGCTTGTGCTTGCTCTCTCAAATACATTTTTTAAAAATCTTTAAAAAAAAGATTATCTCCCCCCCACTCACACACACACGCACTCTCAAAAAAAAATATATGATGGTGTAAAGATATTAGCCAGATGTTATCTATCTGTAGGTGCCATGTTTATAGGCAATTCTTACTTTTCCTCTTTATTTTCTAAAAATTTTTTCCATTGAACAGATTATTATTTTTATAATTAGAAAATGCAGTTAAGGGACGCCTGGGTGGCTCAGTCAGTTAAGCACCAACTCTTGATTTTGGCTCAGGTCATGATCTCAGGGTCCTGGGATTGAGCCCCGCATCGGGCTCCGCACTCAGCAGGTAGTCTACTTCAAGATTCTCTCTCTCCCTCTGTGCCTCCCCCTGCTCTCTCTCTCTCTCCAATAAATAAATGAATCTTTAAAAAAAGAAAATGCAATTAAGTTATTTTTATCTTAGGGAAAGGTGGTGTTATCAATCTATTTTTACTGACATGGGTAGATATCCACAACCTACCGTTGAGGAAGGCAGGCAAGTTACAACAGCACATGTTGCATAATCCTATTTATTTAAAACAATATGTATGCACAAGAGTGCATAAGGAAGACTCTAGAAGAATGTTTAAATGCCAACAACAAAGGTGACTTTGACACTATTATTTACCAAGCATTTTATGTGATTATTAAGTATTCTTGGGGTGTCTGGCGGGCTCAGTTGGCGGAACATGTGACTCTTGATCTCAGGGTTGTGGATTTGAGCCCCACATTGGGTGTAGAGATTACTTGAAAATAAAAAAAATCTTAAAAAGAAGTATTCTTAAACAGCTTTAGTTGCATTACACTTTGCACGGATTCTACAAAACACTAAATGGGTTAATAAAAATATTTGACAGAATAATTTGAAGTAAGCTTTAAATGTCATTTTGTCTCCATTTATTGCACTTGTGCTCTAGAGCTTTCTTTAGGCTCCTTCCCCACATACTGACTACTCAAGTGCTGACTGCTCCAATGTTTGTAGTTGCATGGTATAATGTACACAGGTGTTCTTAACCTTTTTCTGCCATGGACCCTTTGGGCTCTCTGGAACCTCCCCTCAGAAGAATGTTTTGAAATGCATAAAATTAAACGCATAGAAATTGACTAACAACATATGTTGACATGGGTGCAGAGTAATATGTGCTTCTTTAGGAAACCATTAAATAACTAGGTCAAATAACTACCCTAGGTTTGAAGCATGATGAGAAAAATGTTTCCAAAATATCTGTAACTGTAATGTGATAAGAAAGTATCTTTCATCTCTATTGGTGACAAAGTCACAGGTACTCCTAATACTACCATAGTCTGTGGCCCACATTTGTCACTGAAGGAAAATTGAATTTTCAGTGAGAGGTTAGTGAAAATCAAAATGAAGTATTTTTCCCATCCAAGGTCATGGAACCCATGGATTTTCAACCATGAGTCAGAACCCTTGGTCTAGGAAGATACACACCAAATAGCAACAGCCGTTTTCTCCACGTGGTGGAATTCCCAGAGTGATTTTCATATGCATTTTCTGAGTTTTCTGCAATGATGCTTTACTTGTGTAATTTAAACAAACAGCTTAATACTACATTTTTGTTTGTCTTAAACAACCTGGAAGAGTAGCTAAGAAATTTTAGACAGTTGCTTATAAGCTACATTTTTTATAGGGTAACCACTTAAAAGACTTTCAACTTTCCCTAACTCCTTAAGTATTATGACGACTTTAATCATTCCTATGTTCTTACACGCCTAGAAAAAAATTCACTAGAATTATTTATTCTGGAGTTAAGCGGAACAGAAAGACAAACTGTCACAACTGCAGATGTTTGTCTGTTTTTTTTTGCCAAGTGTAATTCCACAAACAGCTGAAAATATTAGAGCAAATTAGTACTTAATATGGACTGATACCTTCTGCTGTTTACAAAAGCACAAAAAACAAACACACAGAAATTCATATTTTAAAAATATATTAAATATGTATAGACAAATTTAAAATATAACTTATCAAAGTAATGTCAAAACTTAAGTACCACTAGAAGTCCCAGAAAAAAACAAAATACTTTAATATTTTCAAAAATAATCCACATGTAGAAAGTCAGCTCGTGCTTAAAAGTGCTCAAGCTCGTGTTTTAGCAATGTGGAATGGTGCAAAGAAGATGGGAACAAAGGGAAATGTGCATATCTCAGAAGCCTTCTTTGCTTTCTTTCAAATCTAAAAATAAAACCCTTGGACTGCCCTATTAATAAATCTAGAAAATGGATGCCTTTTTTTGTAGAAAGCTTTCACAAACAAAGAAATAAAAATATCTTCTTGGTTAATAGGACCAAAGGATGTAAACATAAACCAGATGTCAATCCCCGTTTCTCTAAATTCCATTCTCCCTCTGGGCTCTGGTGGGGCTTCTGTTGTAAAGATGTTTCTACAGCACAAGGAGACATGTTGAATGAAGGTCTATACAGAGCAACACGGACCAAGCTCAAAAGCCAAATACTGAGCGAAAAGAATGAGTTGCAGAATGTGACACAGAGTAGGAAATCCTCCTGCATATTTGTAAAAACAGTTTTGAATGTTATATATTATTATGTGTAACAGAGCATAAAGCTTGCATGGAGAGTATCCCCTTTGGGCAACAGGCTACCTCAGGGAGGCAGGGCAAGCAAGTGCAACCACGGCCTGGGATTTCACTGGACCCGTCACAATGGAATTCCACAGGAGGAGGAGGATGTGAATAGGGCAAAATGCTAACATTTCTGAAGTCTGAGTAGAAAGCACCTGAGTAGCTAACATGTGAGCAGAGTGAAGAGGCTAGGGAGGAAGAGGGCCAGGAGGACTGCAGGAAGGCAAGACCTCAAAGGCAGAAGGGTCAGAATGGCCTAAGGGAGGGCAGAGAAGTAGGCATGCAGAGATGAGGCAAAGAGGGCTCTGATCCAACCTCCTGGGCCCAGGCTTGGGGGGATTACAGTGGTGCCATCCATGGTGGCTCATCAGGGTGGACCTGGTCCTTGACAAAAGAGAGCGAGCTTGCTTATGCACTGCTTCCTTCATCATGAAAATCTTGGTAAAAAATAAATAAATAAATAAAAATCAGAAGAACTAAGCTCTGAGTTTGGCACCAGAGTTGACTCTCACACCACCCAAACTCCTGCCTTCCTCTCAGTATTGAGTATCAATGAATGAAGTGTGTTGGAGAAGGGGAAGCCCTCTCCTTATGGGTCTCCTGGGGCAGAAGTGGAGGGAAGGAAGGTTCCATAAAGAGACCTGAAGTGGGAGCCCTGGGGACCTGATGGGTAGGTGGGAAGTCAGCTCAGGGCAGATGGCCTTCAGAGCAGTGCCGGATGGAAAGGGGACAGGATGAAATGGCCAGACCTCCTCACATTGCCTTCTGGGGCTCAGGAACATCTCAAAATGTGATGCAGCTTAGAAGGAAAGCAGAGCCTACGTGGCACAGCTGGTGTGGTGTGTCTGATTTCCTTCCAGCAGACTCTGCAAACAAAAATGCTCCTCGCCCTCAGGCCTGGCTTGCTGCACCTGTCTCATCTCTGAGACCCAGCCCACCAGTTCTCTCTTGTCTGAGCCTCTGAACATGCTGGTCTCTCCCCAACTCATACCGTCTCCTGGACTAGCTAATTGTTGCCTTATCGTTCAGGTTTTGGAGGTCACTTTTCAAAGAATTCTCTTCCTTGACCTCACTTCCAAGTCTAGGTGGGACCCCTCTAACATTTATGCGCTCCCTTAGTGGTCAGTATTCTTCCATCATAGCATTCAGCCCCCTGTAAAGTAACAGTCTGTTTGCCTATCTGTATCTTCCTTTAGATCAGAAGATAGCTAAGAGTAATCCATAGCATCTAGTACAGTAAATGACATAATATATGCTAAATTGGTATAGGGTGAAGTAATCAAGTATTGCTCTATAAAGAGTACAAGAATCAAAGAGAAATGAAGCAAGAGCAATCTGGTCCTGAATACTTCCAGGACATTCCTTATGCATATTACAATACAAATAAGTCCAGCAGCTTCAGGATACTTCAACTCTGAGTCCTAAGGAGCCACTGCAACTTAGTACCAAAATAAAAATGCTCCACTTTCTTCAAAATTCACAAATGAGAATTGGCTGAAGTTCCCCTTGTCAAATAAAGCATCGTGCCTCACAGGCTCTGCTCACATGAGGTCACATCTGATGAAAGGGAAGCTTCCGAAGTTTTGCTTTCTAACGCTAACTGCTAAAAATTATTTCTTCCTAGCCTAACGGCTCTCTAGTCTCTACAAATAGCACCACAGCCATATTTGTGTGTTCATCTACTCAAATGTAGTCTTTTCTTTAAAACTATGCAATTGGGGCGCCTGGGTGGCTCAGTTGGTTAAGCGACTGCCTTCGGCTCAGGTCATGATCCCGGGGTCCTGGGATCGAGTCCCACACTGGGCTCCCGGCTCAGCGGGGAACCTGCTTCTCCCTCTGACCCTCTCCCCTCTCATGCTGTTTCTCTCTCTCAAATAAATAAATAAAATCTTAAAAAAATAAAATAAAATAAAACCATGCAATTGGGGCGACTGGGTGGCTCAGTCGTTAAGCGTCTGCCTTCGGCTCAGGTCATGATCCCAGGGTCCTGGGATCGACCCCCGCATCGGGCTCCCTGCTCAGCAGGAAACCTGCTTCTCCCTCTGCCTCTCCTCCTGCTTGTGTTCCCTCTCTCGCTGTGTCTCTGTCAAATAAATAAAATCTTTAAAAAATAAATAAAACTATGCAATTAACAGGACACCCCTGATTTAGCAGTATCTCTTCAAGTTTAAAATGCATATACCCGGGTGCCTGGGTGGCTCAGTCGTTTAGCGTCTGCCTTCAGCTCAGGTCATGATCCCAGGGTCCTGGGATCGAGCCCCGCATCGGGCTCCCTGCTCAGCGGGAAGCCTGCTTCTCCCTCTCCCTCTGCCTGCCTCTCTGCCTACTTGTGCTCTCTATCTCTCTGTCAAATAAATAAAATCTTTAAAAATAAATAAATAAATAAATAAATAAATAAATAAAGTAAAATGCATATACCCTTGGACCCAGCAAGTCCCACATCTAGGAATTTCTTCTACAACCCTTAAAAAGAATGATATGGCTCTATAGAAACTGATATCAATCTCCAAGATACATTAACTAAAAACACACACTCACACTCGTTTGTGTGTACATGCCCACAAAATATATAAACACAATTATGAAATAGATAACAATATGAGGTATCTAGAATAGTCAATTTCATAGAAACAGAGAGGGTAGTTGCCAGGTGGGGGAGGGGGAATAGGGAGTTAGGGTTTAACGGGCGATGGTTTCAGTTTTGCAAGATGAGAAGGATTCTGGAGACACATAATGGGGATGGTTGCACAAGAATGTACTTAATGTCACAGAAGTATACATTTAAAAATGGCTAAAATGCTAAATTTTATGTTATGTATATTTTACCACATTTAAAAAATTACACCCAGGCGCGCGCACACGCACACACACACAGATTAATAAGAAACTGATAATGATGGCTGCCTCCAGGGAGAAAAATGGATATTTGGGGACAGGGTGGCAAGGAGCTCTTTAACCATATAACCTCTTACACAACCTTTTTCATTCTGTACTATACACCCATTTTTAAAAATTCATTAAAAAAACCCCAGCCTTATACAAAAAGCTTTTTCCTTAATCATAAGTCATTTATATCCTTTCTCTAAATAAAAAATATTTTTTCAATCCAAATCAGGATTCCACTTCAGTTTTAAGGTTATTTATTAGATTTAAATGATGCAAGTTGCAAAAAATTACTTTTTCCCTAAGAATATAGTCACCAAAAGCCTGCCTTTATTTTTATGAGCTATTATAGAAATGCTTCAAAATCATCACAGAAGAAAATTACCATTTTTATCAGTACACAACTTTTATTCCATCACAACCGAGCTAGCTGAATATAAAACTGTTTCAACAGCAAAAAGCCCTCATCATAATTCAAGACAAAAATCAACCCACAATTACATGAGTTAGGAAACAAACGATGCTTATGTTGCAGTCTACCCTAAGCTCTCACTTCTGTGTCAGAATCTAAAACACACACACACACACACACACACACATGCACATGCACACACACCCTCTGGATTCCTCCTAGTTTATCCAAAACCTACTTTGTGAAGATCCTCTATTTTCTTGAGTCTTCTGGAATGAGCACTGTAGCTGTTGCCACTGTTACTCCAACTTCTGTGGCCCTGCCCCAAGTCAAGGAGAAAGCAGCACTTGCAGGGCCCCACATTGCCCCCTGCCTTGAATCAGGGGCTCAAGTACTTGTCGGGTGAATGAATAAATGATTATATGCTGACCAGCTTGCCATCAAGTCTCACAAAGAAAAACTTCAGAAAAAAAAAAAAAAGTAAGAGATGCTTTGCTTACTTGAAGTCAACATATGATAAAGGTGAAGACCAGATGACTGAATCACCGAATGGCTATGACACGACTGGCTAAGTGGGCTCTAGAACGCATCCCTACCCAAAGTTCAATACAAAAACAAGCATTTTTATAACCATAGGAAAAACATAGGACAACTTACCTATAAGATTCTTTTGTATATATCAATATAGTACATCAAGTTTGTTTAAGAAGAAAAATATATAGATGAATACTGACATGTTCTTAAGGTAGGAAAAGACTTTCTAAGTATAAAAGCAAAAGAAAAAAATCCTAACAGAAATTTTATACATCAGGGGCGCCTGGGTGGCTCAGTCAGTTAAGCATCTGCCTTCAGCTCAGGTCATGATCCCAGGGTCCTGGGATCGAGTCCTGCATCAGGCTCCCTTCTAAGTGGGGAGTCTGCTTCTCCCTCTGCCCCTCCCCCTGCTTGTACTCTCTTACTCTCTCTCTCTCTCTCTCTTACAAAAATAAATAAATAAAATCTCCCCCCCAAAAATTTTATACATCAAAAAAGACAAGCAGAATCAAAAGATATACGACAAGGTAGGAAAAATATTTGCATGATGACAAAGAGTATCCTTAATACAAGTTCTTACAAATCAATTTAAAAACAAATATCCTGATGGAAGAATGAATGCAGAACACCAACAGGCAAGCAATTCACAAAGACCAAATGCAACTGGCTGATGATTACTGAGGTTCAGCCTCAGTAATAACCCAAGGAGCACAAATTTAAAAGATGGGCATCCAATTCTGGGAGGGTCTGGGAAGTGGCACTTTCTCAGACTGTCATGGGAACTAAGATAGCCATTTTGGAAGGTGATGTGGTGGTACCCATCAGCAATTCCAAGTCTAGGCAGCTGTTCTTCAAAAAGACTGGCACATGAGGAAGTTCAATCCAGTACCATCTCTAATAGAGAACCACTGGGAAAGCCAATAGGGGGACAATGCATGACAGTTTAAGTCAGCACCAGATCACACTGCCATTTAATGGAAATGAGGCAGAGAGAAACATATCACAAGGACAGATGTAGAATATGTATAATATCATCCTCATTTTGTTAAAAACACAAAATGTGCATATTTGTATAGCCTGAGAAGATTCAGAAGGATCTACATTAATAGTGGTTACTCTAGGTAGTGAACATGGAGAGTAATGGGGAGCTTTCATCTTTTTACGTGCTATACTTTAAAATGGTTTGTTCTCTATAAAAGCATGCATTATTTTTATAGTTTCTTAAAAAAGGAAAAGAAGAAAAATAATAAGATATCAAACACTTATCTAGTAAAGACAGGTTCTGTCCTTGGAGAATTCCCTTCAAAGTTTCTTGAAGCTCAAATGGCTGTCTTTTCCACTCATAAGTAATAAGACATTTTTTTAAAATCTCTCTTCCTTTCTACATTTCTTAGAAGAAACTATATAGAGTGACCACTGCCTGTTTTATAAAATCCATTCATAATCTGAGAAAAAGACTATTAAAAACATAAACCACCCCCAGGCCTAACATCTACCAGAAGAAACCCATTCACTGCCCATATTACATTTAGTCCACACAGTTTCTGAGACAATGCACAAAGCACCAGCCATACAACTCCCACCAGCATAAATACGTGGTGTACAAAGAACGTCCTGTCAGCAGGGCCCAGAGTACACCCCACAGCAATAAAGGAGAAATGACAATTTGAGTCACAGGATCAGGACTGGAACCAAATTTGGGACTTGGAGGCAGTGCAATGCTCTTCACTTCCTTCCACACCTTCTATTCTCCTTTACCCAAACCCTGCCCCTTCCAAAGTCCCCTACTAGGCTATGTTATGGATGTCCACAAAGCTTTAGACTGAGGTGTCAGAAACCAGCAGAGAGACACAACAAAGTGCTACCTGGGGGTCTCAGCTGCAATCACAATGGCAGCATATGTATAAACTCACATTTTTTCTTAGGAAACGGAATGGAAAAATTCAATTAGTATGTTCTGCCTTACCACATGGAATGTTTGAAATCCAGGTGTCAAAACATCAAATGTGGAGTGACCACTGATTTTAAAAAAGCTTGAGATATTGAGCCTGACAGTTGAGAAATTAAGGAACCACTCATTTTTACAAAATTAAAATCCACACAATGGCACCAAAGTAGCCAAAAGTGTGGCTTATAGAGCACCTGAGTGTCAGACCTCATATGGCTTGGATCCTCAGCTTTTCAAAAGGCATTCATTCTGCTCTAGAGTCTCAAGAGCCAGACCTATGTCCGGGTGCTCTCTTTAGTTCCGGGGAAGGAGAGTAGCAAGCACAGCCATTAGCCATGCTCTGCTGTTCTGAGACAGCTTTCAGGAAGCCATCCTTCTAGGGGACCACACACCAGTTCCCATATCTGAAAATGTTTTACCACTGCTCACTAACATTGACCAGGAAGTCATTTACCCAAAACCAAAGCAAACAAAGCACCATGCTGAAGACCGCTAGGCAACAGCAGCAGTGGCAGGTGAAGAGCTCAGTCAAAGCGCTCTCTCAGCTCAGCTGACCTGCTTCAAGGTGAACTGAAGTTGCAGATCACCAGTTCCGGCTCTAATCTGACTCCCGCCCCCAGATCACGCTGTGGCTACCAAGTAACCCTACCCAAACTGACCTTTCAGGGCTCAGGGAAGTGACTTTTTTTTATTATATGGCACAGTTTGGCACAGTTATATCTTTAGTCTTTGGGGTACTTTTATACTGTCCAAGAGTAGTACATCTTGTTTTTTTTTCCTTTTTTTTTTTTTTTAAAAACAGATGGCCAAACCAGGACATATACTAAAAAAAAAAAAAGGAAGGTTACTTACCTGAGCCCTAACATTCCAGCTACCATGGAATCCTGTTGGAGCTGGTCTACAGAAGCAAGATGTATTCTGGGGAGTCACATGTCACATCAAAGCAGGAACTGGTGAGTCTGTATTTTTATGGAGCCTAAAACAAAGAAAATCGTAAGTTGAAAGCCCCCATTGTGCTGCACGACCTTTTTCCCAGGGCTATTTGGGACATTTTGAAGATAAACATATAGACAAAGTACTATGCTATTTCCCAGCTTACCTACTAGAAACAAGGATAAACCGCAAATTACTAGCACGTAACACACAGTACTAAAATAAAGATTCATGTGTGTTAGAATCGACACTATCACAAGTCTTGTCACCTCTGAGGGACACTTTGGCACTATAAAGCATACTGTTAGTGGTGATCCCTGGTAAGTATTTCTCGCACTATGTCATACAGAAATACTCAGGGAGAGAAAACATGTTCAAGAGAACATGCAGCATCAAAATGTCATCCCAAAAAGAACACGTGAAATCCAGAGGCAAAGTCGGCCTTCTTTTTCAAGCAGCTGAATTTGAAATGAGCTGTTGTTAACATCACTTAAAGGAGCTTTAACCCTGAGAGAGAGGGGGGAAAAAAAAAGCAGCACCAACAGAAACCAAAAGCCCTGGGAGATCCAAAGCCCTCCTCCAATATATGCAAGTCTGTTTCAGAGCAATCGCTTTTAAGCCTCTCAGATCAGTTAAATCACAATGTTCAACAATCTAAGTTATTAGTTTGATAGTTTCTCTTCTGCTTTTGAATACATTCAAAAGAAGACTTTTGTCATTACATTTTTCATCAAGATAACATCATTTCCTTGTTAAAACCTACACTGCCCCATATTAGCTAATCTCTGGTTAGCTTGCTGGCCGAAGAGCAGCACTTTCACCTTTAGACTAAAAAAGTCTAGAGTATACAACTTAGAGACTATTCACACAAACAATTACTCATGTAATTAAACCCAGAGGAAGGGCAACACCAACCAAGTCTTTTACAGCTGGTCTATAACTACCAGGATGGTACCTAGAATTATCTATTGAGGTACAGTAAGGCCTTACAATTCCCTGAAACAGTCAAGTCATAGAATGCTTTGAAATCCAGAAGTCAAGGTAACAGTATTACTGTTAGCTATATAATAAAAATCAAACCGGTATCCTGGCTGGGAGGCCCTGGCAAAGCTACAACTCACAGCCACGGTTTGTTTTTTACTTGTAAACTGAGGGAGCTGGACTAAGGGTTCCTTCCAGCTCTGAAATTTTAAGATCTTTGATTAACTCAAGATTTCACGGAAAAAAGAGCAAGCAAATGAAAGCAGTTAAGTGAAAACCCAATAAAACAGTAATTTGCAGCTCCATATATATGATGCCCCCAGCTCCTAGGCAAGGAAGACAAGTGAACCCTTCCTAAGGCTTGCTCCGGAGAGTTCAGACATCTGCAGGAACTGCTAAACAGCCATGGTGAGGACACCTTCATATGCCAGCAGACCCAACATAAGTATGCCCTGAAGAAGTTCTAAAGGTCAAGGCTTTATTCTTCAGTAGAATGGCCACACACACCCCCTCTGATTTGGGAATGGGGATGCCCTGCCTGCCACCAAATTCCCACTCCCACTCAGTTCCCCGCAACAGCATACCTACCATCAAAAATGGCAGAACCAAGTATTTAAGTAATGGCATGCAAATCAAGATTTCAGTAGGAAAAGGTTCCTTGCAAGAGAAAGGCAGAAGAGAACAGAGAAAGGTAGAAGAGCATAACTTTGTGTAACTGAAGCCCAAGGAAGAAGAACCCATTCACATCTGTCCTACTGGAAACGAGGTAAAGGCACAGTAGTCACAGTGGTGACAACAGCAATCTGACTGGAGAAGGCTGGTACAGAAGAATTGAGGACAAGGTCCTTCCGTTGAAGCAGAAATAATGCTCTACCCAAGAAAAAAGATCGTGTCTACCAGCCACATGAGGCTGGTCTGCATGCATGTCACCACAGCAGAGGGTGGTGAAAACAAGCAGGTGTCCTGTCGCACTCCCTGGAACTCGCCACCAGTCTAGGACTGTGTTTCCCCCACCCCTCCACCCACATGCACTTAAAAAACTACAGTTGATCCTTGAACAACACAGGTTTGAACTGTTCGGGTCCACTTATATGCAGATTTTTTTCAGTATAGTACTGTAAATATATTTTCTCTTCCTCATGATTTTCTTAACGTCTTTACTGTGTTTAAGAATACCATATACACTACACATAACATACAAAATATGCATTAATCGACTGTTTAACTTAATAATAAGGCTTCTGGTCAACAGTAGGCTATTAGTAGTTAAATTTTGGGGGGGGGAGTCAAAAGTTATACGTGGATTTTCAATTGCACGGGGGTGAGAGGTCGCGGCCCCCAATCCCTGCATCGTTCAAAGGTCAACTATAGTTACTACAAATGTCAAACATTTTCTGGGATTCTCTCCTCCTCATAAATAACTCAGGCAGCCTGGCGACAAACTGCCCTTAGCCAATTAAAAGATTTCCACTGATATCGCCTCTATAAACGATCAGGACACATCATTTATCATGCAAACAGTCCCAAGGCAGGTACATTAGTGGTGGAAACTGGATTGGAGTAAGGAACTAACAATTTTGCTTCTGCTCTTCTCTATTTCAAGGTTAAAGAAACAAGCTTCTCATTCAATGCCCACATAGGGGACGGAGTATTCGGGTGGGGGCAACATCATATTGGACTTATCTAGCCAAACTCCAGTTTCTTTTTGTCAAACTCCACAGTTTGCCTCTCCACCCACTCTAGCTTTGGCCACACAGAGGCAGGGTAAACGGGAAACAATGACTCTGGTTAGAAATTGCAAATAAAATGTAAAATTGTATTCTAACCCTCCCAATACATAAACAGCAAAAAAGTCGAGGAGTGTTTCACTGCATCATGCTCTGTCAGGTGAAATAAAGACCTGGTACTGTAGGTTTAAAGCATTCCAGGCACATTTGTAACAAGAAACAGGATAGTGTGATAGCCCGTAATAGCAAGAAAGCCATAGGTTTCTTCAAGCTGTTAGAACGTACTGACTTCAGATGCCACCAGGCACTTTTCAGAGAAAACTGTATTCTGGAAGCTGCCTGTGCTGTTTAAAAGGCTAGAGGTGGGGCGCCTGGGTGGCTCAGTCGTTAAGCATCTGCCTTCGGCTCAGGTCGTGATCCCAGGGTCGTGGGATCGAGCCGGGCATCAGGCTCCCTGCTCGGCGGGAAGCCTGCTTCTCCCTCTCCCACTCCCCCTGCTTGTGTTCCCTCTTGGGCTGTGTCTCTCTCTGTCAAATAAATAAATAAAATCTTTAAAAATATATAAAATAAAAGGCTAGAGGTATGATGAACAGCTAACTGGAGGGGCACCCAAGGAGGTAAATGCATTGCCAATGATGCAAAACAAAGCAGAGTCCTCATCCTGTCATGTCATAAGCTGAGATGCACAAACCTTGGAATCTTTGTCAAGTGAGGCTTGTGCGTCTGTGTGTGTGGATAGGAATGTACCTCAGTCATCTGCCACCAAGCTGACATGCCACATATGGGTATCTGTGGCAACTTATTTAACCAACTGTACTCTACTAGATTGACTGTGTCCCTTAAGGTTCTCCTGTGTCCGGGTAAGAAAATAAAAGCAAGTGTTTCTTGGGCTTCCTGACTGGGATTTGAAACAGAAGTCATAAAAAGCCCATAAATAAGCCTATTCCCTAAGTCCCTGGTGGAAATTCCTAAAAGACCAAAGAAACCTAGACACCGTTTTATTTATTTTTTTTAAATAAGGATCCAGCATATTTCAAAAGACCCAAGAGGTCAGCTTAATCTTGTTAACTGAAATCGCTGAAATCCAGATGAAAATTTTGGCCATGAAACACGAATTTCTTTTCAAGTAATAATTGCCTATTAACAACACTGAATTTTACTACCACGGCACAAATAAGCTTCATTTTTCTGGTATAACAAAACACCTAAAACTTGTCAGAGTCTTGCAAAGTCTAAGCCACTTGGCATCACGCGCTGCTAGATTTGCTTCCACCATCACCAACCACCCCCCTGAATTTGATCCTACCGTCTCACAATTTGGGGTACTAATCCCACACAACAGAGACACAACGTGTGAATGGCTCTGCAGAGTCCATTCCTGTTCCTGGAAAAAGAACCAGAAGCACACATCTGCCTGACCATGAGTCAGGAATATCACTTTTGTGGTGGAGCCCATTTCTGCTGTGACCAATCCACAACGAACACACTCACAACACAGGCGACCACCACAGAGGTAGGTATTCCAGAGCAAGCCTTCCCAACCTCTGGTCCACTTAAGCAAGGTCATTAACGGTCTCCTCTGTGAAAGCAATTTTTTTAGACTCTTTACGATGACATTAAGTCTTCAGGGCAAAACCACAGAAACATTGCCACACCACGTAAAAGTCACCTGAGTTTCAGTTTGGGTAATTCAGTTATAACCAAACTAAAAAGAAAATAAACTTTCAGGGGCAATTGACAGGAACCACAGCGATGCGATGAACTTGGCCCATCTGGTGATGATGATCTTGAGCAGGGCGCGCTCCAGAACTATAGAAGCCGGTTACATACTATGTCCCACTCCACTTATGTAACTAGAAGATCTCCGGCGAAGGGGGGCGGGGAGGATGGGAGGGCGCTCACATTCTGAGGCCACGGAACCCCCCAAAGACCCTGGAGGAGCACTCCCACCGAAGAGCCTCTGGCGCTCCCGGACACACAGTCCCCTACCTAAGGTTCATGATGGGAACTATAACCGCCTCTTTATGAGTTGTGGGACCAGGAACACAATGTCTAGTCCCTTTTGTGGGTGGACAATAATTCCCACCTACTTGTTCCTGCTAGAGGGGAAAAGAGATGGTGGACCGACTCGCTCGCAGTGGGGGCAGAAAGTCATGGAATGGGCGAGAAGGAGGGGGAGGCAAAGCCTGGAGATGGGGGTGAGAGCACAGGAGCCCTTGTGGCGCACTCTCCCGACGGGAGGCGGACTGCGCACGCGCGCCAGTGGGGGGGCCGAGTAACGGCAGAGGGGGCGCGCGAGGGAGGGAGAGGGGAGAGCGCGATCCAGGGAGAGGCCGGGGCGGCGGGCGCGCGACGACGCCGCGGGCCCGAAGCCCCGAGAAGGGCACGACGCGCGCGCAGCCCCGACAGGCAAAACCCCGGCGACAGGGGCGCCCGCGGGGCCGGGGGCCGGGATGCGCGCCGGAGGCGGGAGGGAGGGGGGCGTCAGGCGAAGTCGGCCCTGGGAGACCGCGCCGAGGACGGTCACCGCGAGTGCGGGTGACGGGCCGAGGGGGGAGCCGTCACCGGCGGCGGCGGGAGGGGGAGGGTAGAGAGGAGGGACGCCATCCGCCAGCCGTGTCGCCCGACCCCGCGGGCCCCTCCCGCGCCACGTCCCGCCCCTACCCTCCGCCCCCCGGCAAGGGTCCCCGCCCGCGGCCGCGGCGGTCCCACTCACAGTCTCTCCTCCTCGCCTCCTCCTCCTCCTCCGCTCGGCGCGGCAGCGGCGGCGGCGGCCATTTTCCGGACGGCTTTTACCACAGCCCTCTCTCTGAGAGGAGGGAGCGCGCGCGCCGCCGACGCCGGGACCCCGCACGGCCGACGTCGCGCCCCGCCCTCCCGGCCGGCTTGCGCGCTGCTGCACCTGCGCGCCCGCGCCCCGCCCCCGGCACCGCCGCGAGCCCTCCTGCCATTGGGTGCGACGACCAGGGTGGGGCGGGGTCTCGGTGACGATGCTACCAATTGGCTGGAGTTTGTGTCCATTCCGGCTAGGGAAAAGGGGGTGGAAACTCTGTCCAGCTCCCGATTGGTTGCCATCGACCGTCATTTGGGGAAAAGAGGCGGCTAGGGCGCGGAGGGGCTGGTTTAGTGGGAGGAATTTGAATATTAAAGATTAATGGGCCCTTGCGGATGCTGGGGCAAGTGAAGGCCTAGGCTCCGCACGCCTTTTTTGCGTGGCCTTCCTGGGCCATTGACCCGCTGTACACAAACGCACAAACTACGCTGCTGTAAGAGTTTCACCGCACCTGTATTTTCTCAGTATCACCACCTTCGCTAGAAGCAGCAAAGTTGCCTAACCTGGAGCCTGACGTTATTCCAGACAACGGACCTTCGTTTCAGGGGCCTACCCATTGCATTCTTTCATCTGAGCCTGCCGTGTGCCGTATGCTACACTCTCATGGGGTCAGGGAATAAATAACAAATCACAGCCCTGGCCTTCCTGAAACTCTGGCGGGAGAAGACGGTGCATGCCCAGGCTGCAAAGAGATCTGTCATTGTTGTATCAGATGGTTTGGTGGAGGTGTGGAGAAGGGGCAATGAGAGCACAAAGGAAGCAGCGCTTAGCCCTGCCAGCTCTAACACCTGCTAGAAAAGGTGATTTGGGAGCTAAGATCCAGCAATTCTGTGTCAGAAAAATAAGAGTGTGGGAAAAGTTTTATCCAATGGGGTGTGCAGGACAGGACTATTTCTCAAGGCAAAACCTTAATCTGATTCCACCTATCATCCAATTCATCCAGTGCTCCTTGTACTGGTTCTGTGCTTTACAGGGAACCTTCTAGTTCTGATTTGCCACCTCCCCCCTTCATGTATTAAATACCTGTTATGTGCCAGGCACTGTTCCAGGTTCTGGGTTCACAGTACTGAACAAAACAGTACGCTAACATCCTTGTGGCAGAGATTCATAGTGAGCATGCAGATAAGTATATAATATAATGTCACATAGTGATAAGGGCTTTGATACAGATAAAGCAAGGGTGAAGGGGCTGCTATTTAGATATCTATAGGCTTTTGCCCTCATTTTATTCCCCCATATGGACATCTGGGGAGAGAACATTCCAGGCAAGTTCAAAGGCCCTGAGGTGATACTATGCCTGGCATGTTGGGAAGAAAGCTTCCGTCGCTAGAGAATAGTAGGGTGTGCGGTTGGAGAGGCAGCTAGAGCCACCATGGGAACTGGGAGCTTCTTCTGGGATGAGAAGTCCTCGGAGGATTTTGCACTGAGAGTTAACATCATCAGATCCATGTTGTAGGTGCAGTGTGGAGGACTGCCCGTGGAGGAACAAAACTAGGAACAAAAGCCCAATCAGGAGACCCTGACAACAGTCTAAGAGAGGTGACAGTGGCATTAACTAGGGTGGTAGCAGTGGAGGTTCTGAGATGTTGTGACACTCAATCTGTATTTTCAAAAATTGAGCAGAAAAGATTGGATGTATAGAGAAAGAGGAGAAACAAAGATGATTCCTGAGTTTTTCACTGAGCAACTGAATGAATCGGTGCCTTTCACTATAATGGGAAAAACTGAAGGAAAAGCACATTTTTAGAGGTACATATCAAGAGTTCTGTTTCGACCATGTTAAGCTTGGGGTGCCTATTAGATGTGCAAGTGGAGGTGTTGAGTAGGCGTTTGGGTTAACAAGTCAACAAGTTGAGCATCCAACTCAAGAAGCTATAAAAGAGGGGCGCCTGGGTGGCTCAGTCGGTTAAACGTCTGACTTCAGCTCAGGTCATGATCCCAGGGTCCTGGGATAGAGCCCCACGTCGGGCTCCCTGCTCAGCAGGGAGTCTGCTTGTCCCTCTGCTCCTCCCCCTGCTCGTGCTTGCTTGCGCGCACTCTCTTGCTCTCTCTCCCTCAAATAAGTAAATA
This sequence comes from Zalophus californianus, assembly GCF_009762305.2. Lineage (NCBI taxonomy): Eukaryota > Metazoa > Chordata > Mammalia > Carnivora > Otariidae > Zalophus > Zalophus californianus. The sequence goes on along the minus strand of NC_045612.1, from coordinate 1,564,443 downwards.
AAATCTAAAAAAAAAAAAAAAGCTATAAAAGAAACAGCAGAGTAAACCTGGAGAAAATAGAAGAAAAATAAGGATGAGTAGAAAATGATGAAACAGAAACAAATGATAGGATTGGAACATCAAAAGCTGATTCTTTGAAAAGCTAAAAAACAAAAGCCAGCCCTTTAACAACCTAAATATAAAGAGAGGAAAGACAAATTATATTAGAAATGAAAAAGAGATGCAACCATGGATACAAGAGATTATACAATAGTAGATAAAACATAAATTTTTAAAAAGGACATTATAAACAACTGTATGTCAGAAAATTGGAAAACATAAACAAAATGAACAAATTCGTAGAAAAGCACAGCTTACCAAAACTGATCCTAGAAACATAAAAGCTGGATAGACCCTCTATGACCGCAAAGAAATTGACTATGTATTTTTTAAAATATTTTATTTACTTATTTGTCAGAGAGAGAGAACAGGCGCATGAGCAGGGGGAGCAGCAGGCAGAGGGAGAAGCAGGCTCCCCGCTGAGCAAGGAGCCCAATGAGGGACTTGATCCCAGGACCCTGGGATCATGACCTGAGCTGAAGGCAGACGCTTAACCGGCTGAGCCACCCAGGGCTCCCATCTGACTATGTATTTTAAAAATCTACCACCTGCCAAAAAAAAAAAGAAAAAGAAAAAGGCTCAGAGAGCTTTACAGATGAATTATACCAAATTATTAATGAATGGGTAATTCCAACCATACACAGAAAAAAACCTCTCCAAACTTATTTTCTGAGCATAAGAGAACTACTATAATGAGCCAATGAAAGTGTGCCATAGGATAAGTAAATAGATGTAAAAATTCTAGACAAATAAACTGAATCTAGCAGATTATAATTAGATATCATAACCAAATTGAAATTTTTACTAAGAATGCAAGGATGGTTTAAAATTAGAAAATCAAGGGGGCGCCTGGGTGGCTCAGTCGTTAAGCGTCTGCCCTCGGCTCAGGTCATGATCCCAGGGTCCTGGGATGGAGCCCCACATCAGGCTCCCTGCTCTGCAGGAAGCCTGCTTCTCCCTCTCCCACTCCCCCTGCTTGTGTTCCCTCTCTCACTGTGTCTCTCTCTGTCAAATAAATAAATAAAATCTTTAAAAAAATTTAGAAAATCAGGAGTGCCTGGGTGGCTCAGTCAGTTAAGCATCTGCCTTCGGCTCAGGTCATGATCCCGGGGTCCTGGGATCGAGCCCTACGTTGGGCTCCCTGCTCGGTGGAGAGCCTGCTTCTCCCTTTCCCTCTGCTGCTGCTCTGCCCACTTGTGTTCTCTCTCTCTCTGTCAAATAAATAAATAAAATCTTTAAAAATAAATAAATAAAATTAGAAAATCAACCTTAACAGATTTAAGGGGAACAAATTATATGATTATTACAATAGATGCAGGAAAAGTGTTTAATAAAATACAACACCTACTTATGAGAAAAACAAACAACTTAGAGAGCTATGAATAGAAGGGAGCCTCCTCAATCTGATCAAAGGTATCTATTACAAAACTTAGAGCAAACATCATATTTAATGATGTTAAGTGGGAACAAAGTAAGAAACAGAACAAGATCTATGGTGCAACATCATTCATGTAAAATAAAACACATGTATCCTCCTCTGATTCTCTTTTAAACCTCATCCTTGGAGTTTCATCATGAGAAGAACCCATTAGACCCAGTAGAGAAAGACCAATTCCCTGGCTTTTAGGATGCAGACATATAGATATAGCCAGTAATAAAAAGCTGGAAAATGTAATAATAAAAAAAAGATTCAACTCACTCTGGCTACAAAAAATATAAAATGGCTGGGAATAAACTTAAGAAATGCCAAAAACCTATATTTAAAACCTATAAAACTTGACCGAAAAACATAAAAGAAGACCTAAAAGGAAAGAAAGAAAGGAAGAAAAAGAAAGAAAGAAAAAGAAATTACCACATTCCTGGAAGGAAAGAGTTACATAATAAAAATGTCAATTCTTCATAAATTAATCTGGAAATTTTTTTCCCCAAGTCAAAATTAAGGATTTTTTGTGGACTGTAACAAGTTAATTCTAGATTGGGAAGAGTAAGTGTACAAGACTAGAAGTCAAGACATTTTTTTTTTAAGATTTTATTTATTTGACAGAGAGAGAGACACGGGGAGAGAGGGAACACAAGCAGAGGGAGTGGGAGAGGGGGAGGCAGGCTTCCCTCTGAGCAAGGAGCCTGATGCAGGGCTCCATGCCAGGACCCTAGGATCATGACCTGAGCCGAAGGCAGACGCTTAACGACTGAGCCACCCAGGCGCCCCTAGAAGTCAAGACATTTTTTAAAGAGAAAACCAATGAGGGGGATCTTGCTAAATTCCTTAGTTTGACTAAACAGGACTTAATACAATTTCACTTTTGCCATTGAAAAGTAGAAAAATATACTAGAGTTTAAAGTATTCACTAGTAGAATTAAAAATGTGTCATTTAGGGGCGCCTGGGTGGCTCAGTCGGTTAAGTGTCTGCCTTGGGCTCAGGTCATGATCCCAGGGTCCTGGGATCGAGCCCTACATCGGGCTCCCTGCTCAGCGGGAAGCCTGCTTCTCCCTCTCCCACTCCCCCTGCTTGTGTTCCTTCTCTCGCTTTTTCTCTCTCTGTCAAATAAATAAATGAAATCTTTTTTAAAAGATGTGTCATTTTTAAAAGATGGGGTATAATATTTTTTAAATGGGTCCCCTTAAAATGCAGACTGTAAAAGATAAAAACCAGGAAAATAGGGGCACCTGGGTAGCTCAGTCTGTTAAGTGTCTGCCTTTGGCTCAGTTCATGGTCTTGGGGTCCTGGGATCCAGCCCTGCCTCAAGCTCTCTGCTCAGGGGGGAGTCTGCTTCTCCCTCTCCCTCTGCCTCTCCCCCTCTTGTGCTCTCTCCCTCTCTCTCTAATAGATAAATAAAATCTTTAAAAAAAGACACACAGGAAAATATAGTATGAATAGCAATTGACAGAAAACCAACAACCGGAAGGATTTTATCAATATGACAGAGCACCAACTCCTAATCCATCTGTCTAAAAATCCCTTGGACAGGGGTGCCTGGGTGGCTCAGTTGTTAAGCATCTGCCTTCGGCTCAGGTCATGGTCCCAGGGTCCTGGGATTGAGCCCCGCATCGGGCTCCCTGCTCCGCAGGAAGCCTGCTTCTCCCTCTCCCACTCCCCTTGCTTGTGTTCCCTCTCTCGCTGTCTCTCTGTCAAAAAATAAATAAAATATTTTTAAAAAAATAAAAATCCCTTGGACTGATAGGAATATATATATATATTTTTAGAAAAGCACATCCAAAATGACAATGGAAAATGAGAAGGGCAAAATGGACGGTCCAGAGTTGTAGAACTAGCATCTCAGATAATAACAGAAAGAAATAAACCCATCAAAGTAAAGAAAATGTGGTGAAAATGGGAGGTTATCCTCAAAGGACAGATTTCAACAATTTTTTGGAAAGCAGGCAGGAATTAGTTGAATAAAATAGGTGGGAAAATTCTAGCCTGGAACATTTGATAAGGGAACTACTGAGGAAGTGGGAGTCGGTTTGCCAGGTATAAGACCAGAGAGTAGGCTCAGAATCAGCAGGCATGTGATGGAAGGCAATAGAACTACATGGGACCAAACACATGGGAATTAACTGAAGACCCCAATACAGAATGACTGCAATAGTTGGAGCCTCCTCTCCTCTACCAGATAGCTGAGCTGGCAGCTGGTGCAGGCCTGCAAGAAAAATACCTGACAGTTCTCTAAAGAAATGGAATGAAATGTCTATAGAGAGCTAGTTTCCAGCATGGATATTGGCAATTCCTGAACAATTTTCTCCTCGTTCTAACATTTGCAGAATGTGAACTCTGTTCTTTAGTTCCCTGCCCTACACAGAAGAGTCATAGCAGGAAAACAGACCTATTTGCCCTAAAGCAGATTAAATCCACAATAGCTATCCAGCCTTTCTTTATCAAATATAAAAAGCCACTAAGGATTATCAGAAATTTGAAGAAGGTCTTCAACATTAAAAATAATCAAGTATAACCTATAGGAAAAAATGAACTTGGAGGAATTCCAGAAAATGCAGGGAACATATGGAAAGAAAATTTTAATTTAATTAGCATATTCAGAGAACTAAAAGAAAATACTGTATCCACAAAACAAGAATAGAATATTATGCAAAAGGAGTGGAGAAAAAGAAAGAATTATTGGAAATTAAATGTGATTATTGAAGTTCAAATTCCAATAGAAATATTGAAAGGCAAACTGAAGAAGTCTGCTAGGAAATAGAACAAAACAATACAGACAAAAAATAAGCGGAAATATAAGGACTGGGAAAAACAATCTAGGAAGTCCAGTAAGCAATTAACAAGAGTTCTTGAAAAATAAAAGTGAGAAAAAAGAACAGGAATCAGAATAAGTAGCATCAGACTTCATAACAACACTGGATGATAAAAGATAATAGGGCAACAATAAAAGATAATAGGGTGGGGCACATTGGTGACTCAGTCAGTTAAGCGTCTGTCTTCTTCTTGGGTCGTGATCCCAGGGTGCTGTGATCGAACCCTGTGACCTGCTGCCTGCTCAGCGGGGGGTCTGCTTCTCCCTGTCCCTCTGCCTCTCTTCCCTGCTTGTGGTCTCCCTTTCTCTCAAATAAATAAATAAAATCTTTTTAAAAAAAGATAATAAGGCAATGCTTTCAAAATTCTAAGAGAAAATGATTTTCAATTCAGATTCTACACCAGCCAAAATATCCAACAAGTATGACAATGGAATTAAAATATTTTTAGATATGCAAGAGCTAAGAAAATTTACCTCTCACATATACTTTCTTAGGAAACTACTTGAGGATGTTCTCCAGCAAATCAAGGGTGAACGCCAAGAAAAAGGAAAACGTGGGATCCACAAAACAGTGGATCTAATCCAGGAGCTCAGTGATAGGAAATACCAGGGATGCCAACTGGGCAGAAGGCCTGATTGGCAATCAGTGCAGATTGAAGTAGGAGAATGGCAGGCTCTGGGAGAGAGGACTCCAAGAATTCAAAAAAGAAAGGGCATGTGTTTGTGAACTCAACATATGAGATGGCGCGATTGGGAGCTTGAAGGAAATTGAATGCGATGATGGTTAATTAGTACAAGAAAATAAGGAAAAGCAACTAGAAACAGGAAAGAAAGAACTGATGAGGAATTTATGATCAAAATGGGAAAGAAAGTAAAATATATTATAGTTTTACCAACTGATTGTGCACAAGAAGAGAGAATCCTCTGGACCTTGATGCCAAAACAACTCTCTTTCCCAATGGCCTAGGGTTCATCAAATTCAAGCTATATGAAGGAAATGTAATCCTAGCATGTATCTTCTTGATCTGGCATCAAAAAATATTTATATAAATATAACCCACATTTGTGTCTTTGGTTTTCAACTTGTAGAAAACTTGTTTATATACACAGAACATGGAGGGATAGGTTTTTGTTGCAGGAAGGGACACAGCCCTCTTCTCCTTATATATAGTGAAGGGTTAACTCAGCAGGCCTGGGTGCTCCTGAGGGTGGTCTTAGGGACCCCTGCCACACCATATTTGATATTCATACTGTTATCTTTAGTTGTTTGTAAGTATAAATATTACACTCGAACTTCTTCTATTAACTTTATTTTTTTTATTTCATTTATTTATTTGAGAGGGAGAGAGAGAAAGCACAAGCAGGGGGAGAGGCAGAGGGAGAGGGAGAAGCAGACCTCGCCTCCACCCCCACCCCCGGGCAAGGAGCCCGATGTGGGGCTTGATCCCAGGACCCCGAGATCATAACCTGAGCTGAAGGCTGACGCTTAACCGACTGAACCACACAGACGCCCTAACTTTCAATAGTAATGTATCTTTGACCACTCGATAGCAGCTTCACTTGACTTTTGAACTGTGGGAGTCAACATTTACATCTCATCCTGATAAAGAGGAAAAGATAATCTCTAAGAAGTGAGAGAGTGGAGGAAAGGGGAACAGAAACATTGGAGATTGAAGGGTCCCAATAGGCAATATCCATTTTTTCCCTACCTGAATGTCATGGAACTTAAGAATATGATTCTAGGGTTCATCAGAGTAAATGCACAAGATGGGCCAAGAAACTGTTGACTCAAGAGAAGACTGCCTTACCAGATATCCAAACACATTCTGAAATGAATATAACACAACTTTGGTACTGAAAGAGGCAAATGATCAATGGAACTGAGTATAACCCTGAAGAGACCCAGACACAGTCAGGACAGATCCCAGTTTCACCCTGTTTGCATAGCCCTTCTCAGATTCTGGCTCCCCCCCCCTTTTTTTTTTAGAAAGGGAGTGGGAGGGGCAGAGGGAGAGGGAGAGACAGAAAATCTCAAGTAGGCTCCACGCCCAATGTAGAGACTGACGCAGGACTTGATCTCAGGATCCTGAGATCATGACCTGAGCTGAAATCAAGAGTCGGATGCTTAACCTACTGAGCCACCCAGATGCCCCACGGCTCCCCCTCTTCTTGCGTGATTCAGGAAGAAATCCTACTGTGGGAAACTGTGGTGGCCAGTGACCTAGCTCTAGCCAGTGTTAAGTTCAGGGATGTCCTCCAGGGGCTTCTTTTTTTTTTTTTTAAGATTTTATTTATTTATTAGAATGAGAGAGAGAGAGAGCACATGAGAGGGGGAATGGTCAGAGGGAGAAGCAGACTCCCCGCCAAGCAGGGAGCCCGATGCGGGACTCGATCCCGGGACTCCAGGATCATGACCTGAGCCGAAGGCAGTCGCTTAACCAACTGAGCCACCCAGGCGCCCCTCCTCCAGGGGCTTCTGTTAAGCCACAGGCCTTCTGCTCCTCCTGGACAGGATTGTGTCTGGAGGTGACATCTGAAACAGTGGCAGTAGCTCAATCAGGCATCAGGGATCTCTTCATGAGAACTTTCTCTGTGGTTAAGGGTTCCCCCACCATAATTACTTTTTCTGTTGCCTATATCACAAGTTGTTTGTGACCCTGGGAGACTTATGGCCACTTCTGTTATTTCCCAGTTTGGGCTTTTCATTTTGTTTTCTTTTGGTTCTTTTTTCCCCTTGCTTAGGTTAGCTACTGTTTTATCTTTTGGTCTTGTTTTTGGGTTCTCAAAGAACCAGTTTTGAGACATTTACTAGTTCTCTGGTTTCTCTGTGTTCCAACTCAGTACTTTCTGTTCTCATCATTCCTATTTTCTAGATATTCTGCAATTCTTTTCTCAGACTTTTTTAACCAAAGGTTTTTTTAAAGGGAGATTTAAATTCTAAAGGTAGGTTTTTGTTTTGTTTTCCATTTTAGTCGTCAACATTCTATTCCAAGAACGTGTTCTGTATTCTTTTCTATTTTTTGAAATTTCTTCAGGACTCTTTCTGGCTTAAGATTTGGTCAGTGGTGCATGTCTCACTTCCCTCTGCCATGACGCCGCCATGGGCTGTTCCTTGTTGTGGTCTCAAACTGGCTATTTTATTCATTAAGGTCCTCCCAGGAAAACAGGAACTATGTCAACCGAGGGCATTGAATGCCAGGAAAGGGGCACCGGCACCTAGGACTACTGAGAGCTTGCTGGGGAGGCAGCTTGGAGATCCGTCCAGGTAGGAAGTCGCTGCCACCCCTAAGGCTGGAGCTCCCACTGAGAGGCCCTCCTTGATTCCAGGTCTTCTCCCTGAGCTTCTCCAGCCTTAGGAAACCCACTGAACAATATCTACTGATAAGAGCAATTTTTGTTGAGAGATAAGGAAATCAGCCCGCTTGAACTTTCTCCCACCTCTTTTCTCTCTCCATCCTTGGTCTCATTCTCCGAGTTTTATTTCTGTACCCTCGTGGCTCTGTTTCTCACAGTTCCTGGTCTTTGTGGATTTCATGTTCACTGTTAGTCTTCAGAGCGCTGCCACTCCAAGTGTCTGGGTTGGCTAGCGTTTGGCAGCAAGCATTTTGGCATGGGTTTCAGACGATCACTCATTTACAAAATGGGATGATTCCACCTGAACCTGTTACTGACTATACCCCTTGGCCTACCTATACCGCACGGGCCGGCCACTCGAACCCACGGCTCATTGGTTTATCCCTTAGATGTGCCAGTTAATTTGAACAGCCTGTGCACTGGCTGAACTCTTCATAGACATGTCTGCTCTCAGCTGCCTCCTTTCTATATCAACGGAAAAAGTAATATTGGTGTGTGACAAAGGAGAATTCAAAGAATATTAAATGGCACCCAAGAAGTATCTGTTCATGTCAATAGGGAGAGCACTTTGCAATAAAGAAGTCACTGTAATGAATCTTCCCGAACAGAGCAGTATTTCATTTGGGCAGAGGAAGCACAATTTGCTGGACATACGTGATGAAATGGGCAGAAATATAACAGTCTTATTCTTGGGGCAAAACAAAGAGAAAGACACAAGTTGGTGTTTTGTATTTTTTTATGGGATGATCAGTCAGGTGCAACCACAAGAGAAGACGGAAGAGAGGCTAAGAAAAACAAAGTCTATTACACTCATAGGTCTTAGAGACAGGACACATGCCACGTGGGGCTACATGGGGACACCCCAGGGTGGTCAGGAGGCAGACAACAGGAGTAAGGGGAAGGTTTAGGCCAGAAACTTTACTGCAGTTTCCACGAGAAAGGCAAGGCAGGACAGGGGAAGCAGTTTAGGGTTAACTAGTTTAAATAATCTTAGTGGGCTTTAGGCTACGGGGTGTCTCTAGTTGCCTGACACCTGACCCTGGGATGATTAAGGCAGAGGAATATTGCCTCCTACGCCGTAGGAGGTCTTGAACTGGATTGATTAGTTTGTGTATCAGAGACATGCTCCTGGGCCCTGGGAAGGGCAGTCTCTCCCCAGCCAGAAAGTTGTGGGTTTTTTTTAAAGATTTTGTTTATTTATTAGAAAAAGAGAGAGAGTACGAGCAGGGGGAGCTGCAGGCTGAGGGAGAAGCAGGCTCCCCAGTGAGCATGGAGCCCAACGCGGGGCTCGATCCCAGGACCCCAGGATCATGACCTGAGCCGAAGGCAGCCGCTTAACTCACTGAGCCACCTAGGTGTCCCAAAAGTTTTTTTTAGGATATCAAAACATCAAAATACACAGGAAATGTACAAACTTCGCTAGTTCGCTAAACTATAGTTCGCTAAAACTATAATCTGTGCCATTTGTTTTCTAACTACGTCATACGTAGTTAGAAAGCTATGTACCATACCTTAAATAGCAGTGGTGCTGTCCTGCTCTGTGCCTTGGTTCTGCTTCCCTTCTGGGCACCTATTTCTCCCCAGTGTTAGCTTTTGTCTCCCCCACTGTAAAGGTGAGCGCCATGAGGACAGGGCTGCACCTTGTTCTCTGCTCTATCCGGTGCCTGAAAAGTGCCTGGGCTACAGTCAGCACTCAAATGTCTGTTGACCTGACAGAGAAATTCCCAAAACACACCAGCACCTCTATCGCCATTGTTATCAGTGTCAAGAAGGAAATGGCATCTTTGTCAGATTTCATCACTAGCTCCAGTCTGGAATGATGCACAGTGGGAGGGTTGCAAGTTTAGACAGGGTGACAGGGAAAGCTCGCTTTGTATAAATGCACGAGAAAGGTGATGTATATAAGATCTGAGTATTGGGGGCTCCTGGGTGGCGCAGTCGGTTAAGTGTCTGACTCTTGGTTTCAGCTCAGGTCACGATCTCAGGGTCGTGGGATTGAGCCCCGCGTCAGGCTCCACACTCAGCTCAGAGTCTGCTTGAGATTCCCCCCTCCCTCTGCCCCTCCCACTCTTGCTTACTCCCTCAAATAAATAAATCTTTAAAAAAAAAAACAAACAACCCTGAGTGATGGCTAAGGAGAGGGCAACCTCATCACTTGAAGAGTCAAGTTCCCCCCAGAAAAGAGAAGCTGAACAGAGCTTCTGGGCCGGGGTCTGGCCTCAGCTTCCCTGGGAGTTCCCTTCCGGGGAAGCCAGTGGGCAAGGTCATGAGAGACTACTGGGAAACAGGGTTCCCCAGGTGGGCATCTGGCAAGGCTGGGATGGGGACCAAGGGCTGCACGTGTCTGTCTTTTATGTCACACTTTTCCGATCCAGACTGGCTGCCCCCAAATCTGGAACCTGGAGTCAGGCCGGACCCTCCTCCTTAGACTCCTTTCCCTCTCTCCTCCCTCTGTTGAAACTTGTGTCCCTGTGGCCCTTGTCCTTTTTTGTTGTGTTTACCCACAGTTTTTTGAGGGAGGGGCATATTCTCCAGCAGTTCCCTAAGAAAGAGCGTGCAGGAGAGAAATTTTTGAGAACTTCCTGTCTGACAAAGTCTGTATTCTGCCTTTAGATACAAGTGATAATTTGACTACTTATGGAATCCCACGTTGGTAATGATTTTCCTCGAGCATCTAGAAGCACGTACCTTGGAGAGGGTCTGTTGTCACCCATGGGCTGGGCTCGGTCTCAGCCCAATTCTCTGGAGAAGATACTTCTAACACCCGCCTGGAGGCTTGGATCGGGGTGCGGAGGAAGGGATGTCCGTTCTGAGCACATAGGCAGGAAACATTCACAAGCTCTCCCCATTCCAGGTAGCGTTTTAGTGCCCTCGCCAGGTGCAACAAGGCAAATGTCCTTCAGAGAATGAATGGGAAGCATCGTGCGGTACATCCACGAGAGGGAATTCTACTCTAGGGCAAGCTCAGAGTCATCCCACTGAGTGAAAGAAGCTAGGCAGAAAAAGAGTCTACACTGCATGATTCCGTTTATATAGAACCCTAGAAAAGGCAAATGAACATGTAGTGATAGAAAGCAGATCAGTGTTGCCTGAGGATTGGGCCCTAGGGACTGGTGGGAGAGGGGATTTACGGAGGGGCATGAAGATTCTTTTGAGGGTGATGGCTATGTTCATGATCTTGATTGTGGTGGTTTTACAGGATTATACATGTGTCAAAATGTGCCAAATTGTATACTTTATATTCTATTATTTTTTTATGTGGGGCTTGAACTCACAACCCTGAAATCAAGACCTGAGCTGAGATCAAGAGTCAGACACTTAACTGACTGAGACACCTAGGTGCCCCCCAAATTGTATACCTTAAACACTACACTTGGATGTATGTAAGTTATACCCGAATAAAGCTATTTGAGGGGCGCCTGGGTGGCTCAGTCGGTTGACCGTCCGACTCTTGATTTTGGCTCAGGTCTTGATCTCAGGGTTGAGGGATGGAGCCCTGCATCGGGCTCCACACTCAGCAGGGTGTCTGCTTGGGATTCTTCTCTCTCCATCTCCCTCTGGCCCTCCCCCTTCTCTCCCTCTCTAAAATGAAGAAATAAATCTTTAAAAAAAAAGCTGTTTGAAATAAAGTGCTTCAAGTATATTGTACAATCTAAAGGACAATTCTGCATCAACATTGCCAGGTGCCCTTCCTCAGCTGCTGGCTGTCACTCCTGCTTTCACTGTTGTCATCGTCATTTCCTCATTTTTCTTTAGAATTTTACCACCTAGGGGCGCCTGGGTGGCTCAGTCAGTTGGGTGTCTGCCTTTGGCTCAGGTCATGATCTCAAGGTCCTGGGATCGAGCCCCTCAGGGCTCCCTGCTCAGCGGGGAGCCTGCTTCTCCCTCTCCTCCTGGCTTGTGTTCTCTGTTGCTGTCTCTGTCTCTTTTTCTCTCTCACATAAATAAATAAAATCTAAAAAAAAAAAAAATTTTACCACCTAAAGGAGCTTCCCCAAACAAGGGTTTAGTCTGGCCTATTTTGAATGGAATAATGCAGTCTGAGTTTGTTTCTCTCTTTCCACTAACCATTATGTTTCTGTTATTAAATATAGCTACAGTTCATTCATTTGCATTCCTGTATGATATTTCAATGTATGAATATACCACAGCTTATTTATCCATTCTAGTATTGTTGGGCATTTGGGGGGTTTCCAGTTTTTGCTTATTAAGGAGAGCCAAACGTTCTACCATGAACATTCTTCTTGGAGCCTGTGTGCATGCGTGCATTCCGTCCACCCGGGGCACACGATATGTGTGTGTTCAGTCTGAGCAGATAATGCCAATCGGCTTCTCAAAGTGATTGTACCAAGTTACAGTTCCACCAGCAACGTCTGAGCATTCATTACCTCACGTCCTTACCAACAGTTGGTACTGTCAGAGCTGGGATTTTTAATTCTTGCCTATCTTGTAGATGTGTAGTGGTATATTATTGTGCATTGATTCTCCACTTCCCTGATTACTATTATGATTGAGCACCTTTTCATACATTTATGAAAAGTTCGGCTTTTGTGAGGTGCCCATTCAAGCCTCTTGCCCATTTTTCTATGGAGTTGTTGGGCTTTTTCTTACTAAATTGGAATTCTTTCTGCGTTTATATATGAGTCCTTTGTAGCTTTTCGTTCTCTTTATGATATTTTTGATGAATCCAAATACTTGATTGTAATGTACACCAGTTCTCAATCTTTTCCTTTGTGCTTAGTGCTTTTGTCTCTTGTATACAAACATTGCTTACTCCTAGCAATGAAGATATTCCCACATATTTTTCTCTAAAAGAGTTACAGTTTTGCCCTTCCTCTTTATGTTTCTAATCTATGTGAAATTGATTTTTGTATATGGTGTGATATAGAGGTACAGTTTCATTTCATTTCAATCTCCATATGAACGCAGCTGTCCTGCCCCAATTCATTCATTGGTTCTTCCTCTTCCCACAGCCCTAAATGCCGCCTCTGTCGTGTATGAGTCCACATAAGAAAGGGCCCTATTTCTAGGCTTTCTATTCAGCCCAACTGCTCTATTTGTCTGTCCCCGCACCAAACTACACTGCATTAAGTTCCACAACTCTAGAATATGCTCCAAATCTGAAACAGCAAGTCTTTCCCCTTGCCCTTCATCTTCAAGAGTGCTTCTTCTATTCTTGGGGCTATGCATTTCCACAGAAATTCAGAAATTTTAGAATCGTGAGTTGTATTATGATCTTGATAGGTATTGCACTGAATCTGCAAGTCAATCTGGGGAAACAGTATCGAGTCTTCCAACCCAGACACTTATTTAGATCTTCTTTAACGTCTCTCATTAAAGTTTTATAATTTCCTCCACAAAAGGCCTGCAAATCTTTTATAAATGTATTCCTAGGTATTTTGTATTTTTTAAAATGTTATTGCAAATGGTATATTAATTTTTAAAATTTCATTTTTGAACTGTTCACTGCTGATAGAAATATAAATAATTTTTATATATGGATTTTATATCCAGCAACCTTGTTAAACTCTCTTAATAACTGTAATGATTTATCTCTAGATTCTTTGGTATTTCATAGTACACATCAAATCACCTGTGAATAATGACAGTCTTTTCTTGCCTTTAGCTTTTGCTTATTTTTCTTGCCCCGCTGCACAAACTGGGACCAACATGACAATGTTGACAAAAGTGGTGATGACAATGAGCATCCTTTTCTGATTTCTGATCTCCAGGGAAAGCTTTCAACATTTTACCATTAAATGTGGTGGTGACTATAATTATTTTTACAAGGCTTTTGTTAAGGAAGCTCACTTTAATTCCCAGTTTCCTGAGTTTTCTTTTTAATTATGTATGAATGGATGTTGAATTTTATTGTATGCCTTTTTTGCACCTATTGTGATGATCCCATAACTTTTCTTCTTTAACGTATTAATGTGGTTAATTACAATAAATTATTTTCTATTGTTAAACCAACTTCGCACTCCTAAGATAAATGCAACTTGGTCACTACGTATGATCATCTTTATATACGGCTAATATTTTGCCCTGCTCATCTGCATCTATGCTCATAAGTGAGCTTGGCCAATAATTTTCCTTCTTATAATGTCTTTAACAGTTTTGGTGCCAAGTTTATGTTTGCCTTCTAACAAAAGTATATCCTCTTTTGTTATTCTCCGGGAGAATGTATATAAAAGTAGAACCATTTGTTCTTGAATATTTGGTAGCTCTTGCTGATTAAGTCATCTGGGCCTGGAGTTTGCTATAGGGGGGATATTTGATTACCAATAAAAATATTTTATGATTATATGACTATTTATGGTTTCTGCCTTTTCTTTGTGTGTTGTGTGTGTGTACATATTTAGTTTTATTGTAACTAGGCAACTTGTACGTTTTAATGTTTAAAACTGAGCATCATCTTTTCTTCCCAGTGAAACAAAAAGAAAATTTAAAAATAAACAGGAACGAAATTACAATAGAGGTCAATTCCAAGTAAGATTCTACAGGTTCTGCTGATTCTCCCATTGAGTAGCAGGGCTCAAGTCATCATTAGGAGAGAATTTTATTTTCTTTCTTTATTTTTAAGTTTTTATTTAAATTCTAGTTAGTTCACATATAGTGTAATATTGGTTTCAGGAATAGAATTTAGTGATTCATCGCTTATATACAACACCCAGTGCTCATCACAACAAGTGCCCTCCTTAATACCCATCACACATTTAACCCATCTTTCACCCACTTGCCCTCCAGCAACCCTCAGTTTGTTCTCTATCCTTAAGAGTCTTTCATGGGGGCGCCTGGGTGGCTCAGTTGGTTAAGCGACTGCCTTCGGCTCAGGTCATGATCCTGGAGTCCCGGGATCGAGTCCCACATTGTGCTCCCCGCTCACCAGGGAGTCTGCTTCTCCCTCTGGCCCTCTCCCCTCTCATGCTCTCTCTATCTCTCAAATAAATAAATAAAATCTTAAAAAAAAAAAAAAGAGTCTTTCATGGTTTGCCTCCCTCCCTCTCTCTCTCTCTTTTTTTTTTAAGATTTTCTTTATTTGATAGAGACACAACGAGAGAAGGAACACAAGCAGGGGGAGTGGGAGAGGGAGAAGCAGGTTTCCTGCCGAGCAGGGAGCCCCATGTGGGGTTCGATGTGGTGTTCGATCCCAGGACCCTGGGATCATGACCTGAGCCGAAGGCAGATGCTTAACGACTGAGCCACCCAGGCGCCCCTGCCTCCCTCTCTTTTTATTCCCTTCCCCTATGTTCATCTGTTTTGTTTCTTTCTTTTCAAAAAGTATTTTATTATTTATTTATTTATTTATTTATTTATTTATTTATTTTAGAGAGAGAGCACGCACGCGTGATGGGGGTGGGCAGAGAGCAGAGGGAGAGGGACAAGCAGACTCCCCACTGAGCACAGAGCCCATTGCAGGCCCCATCCCATGACCCCGAGATCACGACCTGAGCCGAAATCCAGAGTCAGATGCTCAACTGGCTGAGCCACCCAGGCGCCACACATCTGTTTTGTTTCTTAAGAGAGAATTTTATTTTAAAAGTGTCATCTACAGGGCGCCTGGGTGGCTCAGTTGGTTGGGCGACTGCCTTCGGCTCAGGTCATGATCCTGGAGTCCCGGGATCGAGTCCCACATCGGGCTCCCCGCTTAGCAGGGAGTCTGCTTCGCCTTCTGACCCTCTCCCCTCTCGTGCTGTTTCTCTCCCTCTCTCTCAAATAAATAAATAAAATCTTTTCAAAATAAAAAATTAAATAAAAGTGTCATCTTCAATTGCAAGGATGTTCATTCAACATCACAATTAAACATGCCAGAGGAGAAGCCATGTTGTCAAAATACCCACTTAACCCATGCAAATATCTCAAACCCACCCTCTGCTGACCTTCTATAACCACATTTTTAAGGTTCTTTTTCTTTTTTTTTTAAACAATAGGAAGTGGACAGATACAAGTTGGTAAATGCTAACTGTCCATATTCATGTAGAGACACAGTGTAATCTCTGAGCCCAATATCCAGAGAAAGGAGGAAAACAGCTAAAATTCTAGGCACTACTACACAGGGGCCTCCCACCCTTCAGCTTCCAGCTTCCTTCTGCTAAGGGAGCGGAAGGCTTCTCTTTTTTCCCACAGAACACAGTAGTGTTGATTCCGTAAAGTTTTTGTTGAGACAGGAAGGGATAAAAATGAATTTGGAAAGAAAGGGGTAGGTATTCTTTTCTCAAGGTGTTTCCCCCCAAAATAACTTGAGAACCATGGTATAGAGGGAGAGAAAAGAGACTTCAAAAAACAGGGCAAAGTAGCACAAGAGGAGTGAAAAAAAAAAAAAAAGACTGCAACTTGCTCCCAGGGACCAGAGAACATTAAAAAAGGAAGGTTGGAATCCACCGGTGTTCCATTGCTCAGCTTCTCCTTCCTCCTCCTCTCCTTCCCCCCGACATCCTCATCTTCATCTTCTGCACCTTCATCCTCATCTCCCTTCATCAGTGTCTTCCAATCCTTCTTCTCCTTCCCCTCCTCCATCATCCACACCGGGAACCAAGTAGTGCTGTCACGGATTTGACCAAATATCATCTTTGATGACCTCTCCTAACTCATCCGCACCTGCATCAGAATGGTCAGGAAGCCAGGTGAAGAAGCTCTCTGGTTCCTCATGCTGTCTCTTCCCGCTGGCTGTATTCTGCGTTTGACTTGAACGTTTCTTGTCAAATCCTTTTCAGATTTCCATTTGACTTCAGTGGACTTTGAAGATGGATCACCACTCTCATTCAGATGAAATTCTTTGGAAAGAACTTTATTTTCTTTTTTTTTAAAGATTTTATTCATTTATTTATTTACTTACTTACTTACTTACTTACTTATTTATTTGAGAGAGAGAGAGAGAGAGAGCATGAGAGGGGGGAGGGGCAGAGGGAGAAGCAGACCCTCCCGCTGAGCAGGGAGCCCGATGCGGGACTTGATCCTGGAACTCCAAGATCATGACCTGAGCTGAAGGCAGTCGCTTAACCAACTGAGCCACCCAGTCACCCAGAACTTTACTTTCGAACTAAGGGCTTTCATCACAATAAAAAAATCTATTCTGCACTCTGATTTAATATCTTTAAATTCGGTCACGTCAACTCTTGTCAAATGATGCAGCGCCTCTTCACCCTCCTCCCCAAGCAGTGCAGACGCTTGTGGATGACTGACAAATGTTGTTACCCCCAAATTTGGAATTCTGGTAGTAAAGTCCAACCTCTCCTGAAAAGATGGTTGGCAGAGTTTGTTTTATTTCTGTTCTACTTGCAAAATCTCCTCACTGGTTTGTTCATTAAGTCTGTCTATTTCCTTTTGTACTTCATCAGTCTGTTCAATTGCTTCTTGTTGTTCCTTTTCTCCCTTCAGCAAGTGCTGAGAGGTCGACGTCTCCTCCAGCTTGGGGGCAAGAGGCAATCTTGGTTCCTTCATTTGAGGCGGGAACGAAGACTGGCGTTTGAGGGTCATGTTGTGAGTAAAGTCCACAAAAAAATGGCAGATGCATGCCTGGAAGAAGCTCTGATTACTCTCTGCCTTTTCTTTTTCTAAGAAATTGTTCATTTCAAAGGCATTTTCCAAGGTATTGACATAAAGTTATTCACAACACCCATTATTTGAAAACATTACTGCATCCGTGGTTATGTGCCGTTTTCCATTCATGATATGGTTCTTTGGTGCCTTTCATCTTGTCCTGATGAGGTATGTCAAAGTTATGATCCTGCCGGGGAAGGTTCTACCTCCGCCAGGCAGATCGCTTTGCCGCCTGCTCTATCAATTGTGTCACCATGCTGGTGACAACAGTCTACATTGGTGTCTGAAGTGGGAATGACACAAAGGCCCCATCTACAAGTGGGTAAACTTTATTCCAAACTTAAGAAAAAGTGGATTTTCTCCCAAATTAAGCAGGACTTTTTCATGAAAAAAGAACTGGACTTTCTTCCACTGTATTTCTGATTGAAGCTCACAACCATATTGCTTGTTAGTTCTAATGAAGATTGCAATACCTAGGATTTCTTGGAGATGTATCTGGGTTAATATGACCCAGGTGTCACTCACAGAAGTCATAAAGACATGGCAGATTTTTAGCCCTTGGGAAAGTAACATGCTTTACACGTCTATGGAAGAACTTCGTCTAAACACCCCTCTTTCCCTGCAGCCTGTCCCTGAGAGCTGCACGTTAAGCCAGGCTTCTCTGGCTGGCTGCCTCACTGCACTTGGACACGTGCTTGTCATATCTCTGACGAATACTATTGCTTTCACGGTTTGGAGGTTTCCCCCGTGGTCACTCACCTCAAGGTAGCTGCCATCAGAGCAGAGCCTTGGCCCTTGGGAAGTCCCAGCAGCGGGCTGTGAAGGTCCTTCAGTCTCTAGCCCTCCTTCCCAAGAGTTGGGGTGGCTACTGACTGGGAAGTTGACTGCTGGTTGCCACGATTGAGCTAGTTTCTGGGTTCTTGTCTGTCAAAGTCTGGTGGCCACTTGAGGTTTCTGGTTCCCTGGTCCATCCTGGTTAGTTTCTCTTGTCTTTTATGGTGAGAGACTAAAAGTCCTGTTTCTGTAAATTGTGACTGTGTTGCAGGATACAAAACGGACTGGGCCCCTATAGCATGTTTGTCTTCCAGTTTAGAAACTGCAAGCCCAGGGCGCCTGGGTGGCTCAGATGGTTAAGCGTCTGCCTTCGGCTCAGGTCATGATCCCAGGGTCCTGGGATGGAGTCCCGCGTCGGGCTCCCTGCTCCTTGGGAGCCTGCTTCTCCCTCTGCCTCTCTCTCTCTCTCTCTCTCTCTTTCTCTCTCTCTCTGTCTTTCATGAATAAATAAATAAAATCTTAAAAAAAAAAAAAAAAGAAACTGCAAGCCTGGGTGAGGTGTCCCGTCTCCCAGATTGAAGTGACAGGCCAATTGTTCTTTCTGTGCTTCTAGTCTGGGGCCAGAGTAATTGTGCCCAAGTGTTAGCGCTTTCTGCCTGGGCCAGCCCCAGCCCAGTAGCCCCCCCTGTGGACCCGGGGCTCTGTTTACACTTAGCTTCTAGCTCTAGCTGCAGAACTGGTTCTGCCTGTTTTCTGTGGTCTTTGCCCAGAGCTCTTGCTCTCTGGAGTCTAGGGAAGCAGGGAATGCTGCATTTCTGTGTCTTTTAAGGAAAGATACACACAAGTAGCTGGAGAAATGGAACAGGTGCTCAAGAGAGGTGCCCCCATAAGAATGGTCTCCTGGAGAAGAGGTCGGTTGCTGGGAGAGACCAGGGCACCTGTGACATCTGGAGCACTTTCTGTAGTGACACGTGAAATGGGGCAGCCCCCTGCACCTGTCAATCTGCACCTAGGGGTTCCTGAGCTTATGGGCTCAGCGCTTTGGGAGACACTGAAACTTGGAACCCAACGAAGACCCCCAGTTCGGACACAGTCGCAGTGGGGGGACTTCTGTTGCCACAGGAGGCCTCCTTGACAGTCTCCAGCATGTGGGAGAGTTTGAGGAGATTCTTCAGTGGGATGAAGGCGGGGCCTTTTCTCTGTATGCATATCAGCGGGAGGAATTTCCTTGAAAGGTAGCTTTGACCACATCTGGAGGAAATGGACAAATGAGGACACGGAGTGTCTCAGAGCCAAAGGAATTCTTATTTCCATCGGTTTCAAAGACATTTGAAGACTGGAGGAAAACATTTTAAAATTTAAGCCCACACCTCTGATGCTGTGAAAGTACTGGCTCCTTAAGGTTAGGAAACAAGAAACCGCAGACTGGGTTAGAGCCTAGGCAGGTTTCCTGAGCAAAACTCTCACAGCTCAGAGGGCTGTCCCCAGGATCAGGGGGCAGGCTCTAGAGGCCCAGGCCATCCTCATACCCTGGTCAGGGGTCGTTCCAGTGCTGGAGGACCTCCTCAAGTAGCCTGAGTTCTCTTTGACCTCAAGGAGAGGGAACCACAGGAAAGCTGCTAGGTCAAGGGTGGCGGGTTAGGGTGGTTCGGGGCGGCTGCAGCCGGGTTTCAAGGTCATCAGGATGGTCCTGGAGTGGAGAGCCCGGGTATGGCACTGCCCTGACAGCAACCCGGTAGGTACAAAGAGGGAGGTGGGCCATTTCAGCTCACACCCCTGGCCACATCCAAAGGGCTGGTGTCAAGAGCAGGGAGTTATTTGTTGTGATTTCTTTTCTTTTTCCAAATAAACAAACATTTTTAGAACTAACTTTGTATTCTTTTTCTTTAAGAAGGACCCAGGGGTACTTGGGTGGCTCAGTCAGTTAGGTGTCTGCCTTCGGCTCAGGTCATGATCTCGGGGTCCTGGGATTGGAGTCTGCTTCTCTCTCTCCCTCTGCCCCTCCCCCTGCTCATGCACTCTTTATCTCTCTCTCCCCCCCTCTCAAATGAATAAATAAAATCTTTTTTTTTAAAAAGAAGGACCCAAATTGTATAAACTTCAGTCCCCATGCAACGTGGATCTGTCCTCCCGTATGCCTGTTCAGATACTTAAATAAGTTAAAGATATCGATCTTGTGGGGGCAGTATCATATCCTGGTTTCTTCTACGCACAAAGGTAATTTCCAAATGCTCAAAAAGGAAAAGAGAAACATAATCAATAAAATCATTGAATTTTTGGTTATCATACTCTAATAAGTAAAGATAAAATATGTATGAATAACCATATAAAACCAACTAAGCTATTAGTAAAAGTCTAAACAGTAGTCTTGTTTCCTCGATACACTCTCTCCCTCTCTCTCTCTCTCTCTCTCAAACAGGTTTGGATAAGAGAAAATGAAAACTGGGTTTGTTTGTTTTTTTAATTGCCATGATGTCCTGGTTGCTAAGTCACAGGATAAGGAACAAGGAAACACACATTGCTATCAGGCCAAACAGTAACAGTTGTGAAGAAGCTTCAGGAACCTCCTCCTGTATTACACACTCTTCCTAATATTTCAAGGGCTTTAACAACATAAGAGAGACAAATGGGGAAGTGGCCTCAAGTCTGACAGGAAAGGGAAGGCAGAGGGTTTCCCCCCCCCCGCCCCACATGCCTCCACGGGGCCAAAGGATGGGTACCACAGGCCTCACCAGTCACGGGATTCTCTGGCCATGTAAGCGGGGCACTGGGTGGCTTTGTGTGCTAAGGCCCTGGTCATCACATTCATCTTCAGATGACGTGACCTCTCATGATTTGTGGTTAAAAGTTTTGGACCCCACTTATGAAGTCATGGCTTTAGTGGTACTCCATTTGGTAAAATAAAGCCAAGAAAACCATCTAAAACTCCTAAGTTCCTTCAATACTTGTTTGCAAGGTAAACCCTTAAATGGTTTTGTTAATTTTCATATAAAAGATAGTTCTGTCTTCTCCCCAATCTTATTACAGTATAAAATATCATGCAAACACCACATTTGGGTTTTTGCAAGATTTGAGATGTATTTGTTATTCATTTCTTACAAGAAGCTTTTTTTTTTAAAGTGGGTATTTTATTTATTTGTACTTAAACCTATAAACCAATCAGCCAAACGGGTACTATTATCATGATACATTAAAATACAAAACATCTTTCTACAAATCCTAGAATAATGAACAAATTAACAGTGCTAGTAAAACATCACAAGGGACAGAGGAAATCAATGAAGCACATGATAGCTTAACCCCTCACCGGTAGTAATTGAGGTTATTAACAAGAAAAGCCTCACAATCTCAGAAAATACAAATTATCCTTCATCACACGTCTTTGTATCTTCACTTCCTATTCTTGAGGTTAGATTCTAGAGCCCAAAGAGATCCACATTAGGATTGTATCTAGTCACCTACAGCCAGAAACACCTTTTCTCATGTTGTCCAGAGCAGCCACCGCTCCTGAAGCCTCTTTGATCCAATCGTACCCCCTCAGTGGACACAATAAGAATAATGGGAAACAGAATATTGAGGCAGAGATCTATAGGACCCTAAAAGACAAAGCCTAGGAGAAGTAATACAGCCACCACCCAAATTGAGATCGAATAATATACTCATCGTCACACATCTTCAGGCTCTATGTTCACAGAGTAATTTGGGAACAAATCCATTATTTGCTGGGTACTAAAATACTTAGTGGATTGTTGTATTACACTATGGCTTTCCCCAGAAGTTGCTAAGATGGACTCCAAATCGCTGATGGAATTTTGCTGGAACTGGATCTGGGGCTGCAGGGATTCCTGTCCACGGTTCTGGAGCTGATTGTTCCAGGCTTGGGGGCACCAGGTCTGATTGGCCCAGGAATGGTTGCCCCAAGACTGGCCGTTCCAGGGGTGGTTGCTCCAATTCGGGTTATTCCAGGTCTGGTTGCTCCATAATGGAAGGTTTCCGGAACGGTTCCTCAGGTATCCCTGGTGGTAGGAATAGAAGCCTGGGTATTCTGCGGTTGCTGTGTTGTTCTGAGTCACACTCTTGCTCTCCTTTGGCCAATGGTTTTTCTGCCACCTCTTACATTTCATTCTCTGGTTCTGGAACCAGGTCTTCACCTGCTTATAGCTAAGGTTCAGAATGTTGGAAAGTTCTTGCATCTGCTGGAGACTGAGGTATCTCTGTCTCTGAAATCGATCGTTGAGGACACAGAGTTGGGCCCTGAGAGAACACGGTCCTGATCCTCTGGTTCTTGCCCTGGGCCGTATCTTCCTTCCTCACTGTTCTCTCCTCCCCAGAAGTGGGTGGTACTTTTACCCTGGGACTGGTGGAGGAGTCCGGGCTGTCCTGAACACGCAGATCCTTGGATGCGGGAAGAGGAGAGACGGTCTCCGCGTGGGGTGTCTCAGCAGGTGACATTTGCAGGGACGCATAATTTTCTTCAGGCCCATAAATCTCAGGCATTGGAGAAGAGTCCCTAGAACTGGGTGCTTCAGGGCCAGGCGGGCATTGGGGCAGAGCTGGATCGGCACTCATGTTGGTGAGTTGAGGGTAGACGGGGGGGCGGGGGGGGGGAGAACGAGATTGCAAGAAAGGCCCAGGCTTGTGGATCTAGGTGGAAGAGCTGAGGAGAGTAGGAAGACCTCCAGATGTTAGAAGTCTGAGAAAGACAGGATGAAGTGCGTCACCACTGCAACAGTAAGAGCCAACCAGCCCAATGGAAACAGAGGACTCATTTCTTACAAGAAGCTTTATTATGTGGAACTTCCTAAACTCATGATACTTATCCTGTACATCAAATAAGTTATCACTTCTTACACTAAATAATTATGTAGTCCCACGAAGTTACTCCACTTTGTAAAGCAAGTACTTATTTATTCACCAACTGTGATTGTATTGTTTTTCAATGTCAACCTACTATAATTTCTTAATCCATTGACTTTGCAACCTTGGGTGAATAATAAATTGAGGCGGTTAGCAAGTAATCTCTACCTGGACAATCTCAAAAGGGATTCAAATTCATACAGACAGAGAACGCAGGAATATTCCATTACTTTTTACTTACATATTGTTGTCTGTGTATAAACACAATTGCCCGTCATACCACTCAAACTCAGAAAGTCACCATAGTATAAGCATTGCTTTGTGCTATGCCTGGTTGCTTTAATTATATTTTAAAAACCTGAAGTCTTAAGGCTTTAAATAGTATTGCCATCAGAACATCTTTACTGTGACTGTACGTAAGTGTACATATAAAGGTGTATTAAGTCAATAAATGTTTTATTTTTTTTAAAGATTTTTATTTATTTATTTGAGAGAGAGAGAGAGAATGAGAGAGAGAGAGAACACGAGACGGGGGAGGGTCAGGGGAAGAAGCAGACTCCCAGCCGAGCAGGGAGCCCGATGAGGGGCTGGATGCAGGGCCCGATGCGGGGCTCAATCCCGGGACTCCAGGATCATGACCTGAGCCGAAGGCAGTCGCTTAACCAACTGAGTCACCCAGGCGCCCCAAGTCAATAAATGTTTTAAAAGCTTATGTATAACAGAGTAGAGAGGCCTGGGTCTTTAAGTAATCACTAGCTTTTCGCACTGGTATTCTATCCAGAGGGCAGAAGTTTTTCTCACCCTAGTAGGAACTGACAGCTCAAAATTCTGTTAACACAGGTGCTTCTCTGCTGCCCCTCAGCATGGTTTCTTCACAACAGAGGCCAATAATAAGAAAATAAGCAAGCAAGCAAAACAAGTAGCAAAGGCTCTTTCTTAGAGGAGGAGCTAAGATTCCGACCGGTTATCGTGTTACCTTCTCCTGTGGGTTGTTATCAAATATTGTGACTCTGGTTACACTGTCAAGGTCATGGGCATTTCTGCTTCTAGGGTACCTGTGCTCTTATCAAGCAACTGACCAGTCTCCGCTCACAACTCTTTTTTTTTTAATTAACTAATTTCCTTTTTTCCCTGCCCCCCTCCCCCCCCCCAGCAACCCTCAGTTTGTTTCCTGAGGTTGAGAGTCTCTTATGGTTTGTCTCCCTCTCTGGTTTCGTCTTGTTTCATGTTTTCCTCTGCATTGCCACAACTCTCTTTGATACTGGCTTTCTCCAGGATCAGTCCTCAGATTAATAATGCTGATGAGATGCTTCTCCATGCCACTGTCCTTGGTAGATGGCTGCTTTGTAGAGCCAAGGTTTGCTCCTTTGCCTGGCTTGGGTGAGCCACTGGCCAGTGCATGTGAATAAGGGGGGGCGTTGGGAACAACGAGGCATGATCAATGTGCCATAGTTATTAAAAACAGCTCAATGGGATTATAAAAGCTACCCTGTACATTTATCAAAATTTAATTTGAATATGTTAAATTATTAAATTAAAATATTAAATTAATTAAAACGAATTTAAATATGTTCTGGTAGAAAGGAATAAAATACTGATACATGCTGCACTGCAGACAAATCTTAAAAACATTATGCCCCTCACACAAGGTCAAAAGGCCGAAACAGTCAAAAAGTGAGTCCACAGGTGAATGAATAAACAAAATGTGGCCTAGCCATGCAATTGAATGTTATTCAGCTGTAACAAGGAATGAAGCTCAGACACCTGCTACATGAACGAACCCGGAGAATATTCTGCTGAGTGAGAGAAGCCACTGACAAAAGGTCACATATTGCATGATTCCATTGATATGAAATGCCCAGAATAGGCAAATCCACAGAAACAGAAAGCACATTATGGGTTGCTAGGGGCTGGGGGTGGGGAGCAGGGAATGACAAGTAACTGCTAATGGGTACAGGGTTTCTGTTTGGAACGATGAAAATGTTCTGGAGTTAGTGGTGATAGTTGTTCATTGTGAATGTACTGAATGCCGACGAACTGTATTTTTTTTAAGATGGTTAATTTTATGCTATATGAATTTCACTTCACTGAGAAAACAGTTGGGACGCCCGGGTGGTTCGGGGTCAAGTCATGATCTCAGGCTCCGAGACCAGCACGGAGTCTGCTGGAGATTCTCTCTCCCTCTCCCTCTCCCACTTGTTCTCTCTCTCTCAAATAAATAAATAAATCTCAAAAAAATAAAGAAAAAAGAAAAAGAAAACACTTGAAACATGTTCTGGTAATCACATAACTTAGAATGAATTTTTAAATGCTCATTTTTATGCAAGAGCTAATATGAGTACTCTTGGCACAATGACTTTTATACCTTCTCTAAGATCGTATTCCAAGGTTTAAAATCCCTCTGTTTATTAATAGCTTTAGTGACACACAAAATGGACAGATTGTCAGGCTCAAGGTGGTTGGAAATGAATGGCCCAGCAGGCCAGTGTCATGGCGCACAGCCTGGCTACTGCATCCACAGCAAGGCTTATCAACTGGTGACAACATGGACACCAACACTTGGGAAGGGCAGTGCTGCTGTCATAGACCCACAGGTTCCCCTACCGGAGACCTCAGTGCCAACTGTTTAACAACTTCTTTTGGTCTCTTAGGTTTTCTCTTAGATGTAGGGATGACAGAGCCTTTCTCACTGGATGGGTGGACTGTTTCCCAAGATGGCCACCTCAGTCGCTCCCATTCTGCACCTCTTTTTGCAATATGACTTGACCACTCCTCTTCCCAACAACAGGTGGAGCCTATTCACCCTTCTCTTGACCAGGCCTGGCCCGGTGACTTGCTTTGACTAACAAAATGTGGCAGGAGTGACACTGGGTGACTTCCAGAAGAGGCTTCGCACTTTCTGTATTTGCCCCCTTGGAAATCAGTAAGACCATGGAAAGAAGTTTGGGCTGTCCTACTCGAGAGGCCGCAAGGAGAAAGAAGCCCTGGAGGATGAGCTGCCACATGAAAGAGAATCATACAACCCGGCTAACAGCCGGCACCAACTGCCAGACATGAGACTGAGGCCGTCTCAGATGTTCCAGCCTCCTTGGCTATGCTCCCAGCTGAATGAAGTCACACGAGGAACCCCGACTAACACCATGTGGAGCAAAGAACCGCCCCCCCCCCAGAGCTCAATCAACGCATAAACTCATAAGAAATGACAAATCATTGTTGTTTTAGGCCACAAAGTTTGGGGGTGGCTTGTCAGCAGATACACTTGAGATCCAGACCAAATCATAGAATATGTGTAAGCTCCTGAGAATAGCCCAGAAGTTCTTGAAAAACACGCCTGAAAAGCTTGCAGAGGACTAAAGCTCAGGATGCCTAGGACCAATTCCAACCAGAAGCAGATGACTTCCTGGGGCAGGCTGCTGGCTCAGGACCAGTGGAGTAAGGCATAATTACAAAGGCCTTTCAGGGAACAAGTGAAACTGATGAGGGAGAGCCAGCTGTCATTATCTGTCCTAGAATATTTTTGGCATTGTCCTCAGTGCTCCATTTTCTAGTAGTCATATACAATGAAAACTTTTCTTCTTGCTCTTTCTCTATTTCTCCATTTCAAAGGTTATACTTGCGCAGACTGGCCTGAACAGCCCCCTGACATCAGGATCACATTAGATTTCGTAGAGGCCACCACAGGAAAGAGAAGTAGTACAAGGCAGAAAACGTGTAAGAAAACCTGAAGACAGGGACTACGGATCGAGGTTCCGATGCTTGGGTAATGCATGGATTCAAAACCCCACACCTGTCTTTTGAGAGAGGAATTTGTGCCAAGAGCATATTCACCTTGACTTCTATTCATTTGACTTTATCTTAGCACTGTGACCCTGCACCCCCCCAAATTCATGTCGTTCTCACATGCAAAATATATGTATTCCATCCCAACAGCCCCAGTTCCAGCATTGACTCAAAAGTCCAACGTGCAAAGTCTCATCCAAATATTGTATAAATCAGAAATGGGTAAGACTCGAGGTCTGATTCATGCTGAGGCAGATTCCTCTCCAGCTGTGAACCTTTAAATCAAACAAGTTCTGTCCTTCCAAAAGACAGTGGTAGGACAGGCAGAGGGTAAACACTCCCGTTCCAAAAAGGAGAAATTGACAAGAAACGGCTGAAAGATGCCAGGCAAGTATAAAGCCCAACAGGGCAAACAACATCAAATCTGAAGTTGTTGTTGTGGTGGTGGTTTTTTTTTAAGATTTTATTTAT
This sequence comes from Zalophus californianus, assembly GCF_009762305.2. NCBI lineage: Eukaryota > Metazoa > Chordata > Mammalia > Carnivora > Otariidae > Zalophus > Zalophus californianus. The sequence continues at coordinate 1,537,320 of NC_045612.1, read as the reverse complement.
TTATTTGACAGAGAGAGAGCAAGAGAGCGCAAGCAGGGGGAGCCGCAGAGGGAAAGGGACAAGCAGACTCCTTGCTGAGCAGGGAGCCAGGACCCTGGGATCATGACTTGAGCTGAAGGCAGACGTTTAACCGACGGAGCCACTCAGGCGCCCCCTCAAATCTGAAGTTTTGAGAATCATGTTCTTGAACTCGATGCTCTGCCCACCAGGCCCACCGGGGTGGGGGTCCTGCCTTTCAGACACAGTGGGGCGTCCCTGTCCCCAAAGCTTTGCTGGGCACAGCCCACATGGCAGCTCTCACCGGTTGGAGTTGCATACCTATGGCTCTCCCAGGCTGGTGCCTCCATCAGTCTGGGTCCCCCGGGGTGGCCCCAACCCCACAGCCCTTGCTGGACATTACCCTTGCCACGGCCCTCTGCCTGGGTCACACACCTGCATCTCCAGGTGGCTCCATCCTTTGAAATCCAGGTGGAGGGAGCCATGCCCCCCAGAGCTCCGCTGGGCAAGAGTCGGTCCCCATGCTCCGGGTGGCACTGACCACACAGCTTTGGGCGGGGGTCATCTGGCCTGATGAAACCCAGCCAATGGCCCCCCTTTGACACAGAGGAGGCAGCACTGACGATCTCTGAAGAGTCTTTGGGGTCCTTCCTTTGTCTGGAAGAATAGCTCTCTGGCCCCGTCCCCCAGCCTACCTTCCTTCCTGCCTGGCTCCTTCCCCTCCAGCTCGAACCGGCAGTTTGTCTGCTGGGGTGGCTGACGAAGCCCAGGGTTTCACACCCACACCAGTCTCCTTACCAGAGGCTCGCGTGACCACACCCTTAGTGTTCTCTTCCCAATACGCTTGCTCCTATTTTGCAATATGGCTAGGCTGAGAATTTTCCAAATTTTTAAGTTTTGCTTCCCTTTTCATTAACCATTCCATCTTAAAGTCATTTCTTCTCGAATTTTACTGTAAGCATTCAAGAGAAGCCAAGCTGCACCTTCACCACTTTGCTTAGATATTTCCTCAAGCAAATATGCAATTCCATCTCTCACAAATTCAACCTTCCACAAGACGCTAGCACATGAACACAATTCAGTCAAGCTCCCGGCCATTTCATAAGGGTGGCCTCTCCTACAACTTCCCAAGACATGTCCTCATTTCCATCCGTGTTTCTACCAACGTTCTGCTCGTGACTCCTTAAGTATTCTCTGAGAAGGCTCTCTGTGCAGCTCTCCTCTTTAACTTCTGGGACCTCATCAGAACCCCCCGGGAAGGGCCCTTCATGGCAATGTAGGCTTTTTCCAGCATATGCCTCCAGAAGCCCATGACCAACTTCCAAAGCTGCTAGGGATCTGTTTAGGGATCTGTTACACGTTTAGGGATCTGTTACAGCAGCGTCCCAGTATTTGGGACCGACTTACTGTCTCGGCTTGTTGAGGCTGCTCTGATAGCCTCTATCGGGCGAGCTTATGAACAGAAATCGGTGTCTTACAGGCCGGAAGTCAGAGATGAGAGGCCAGCACGGTTGGATGAGGACCCTCTTCTGGATCACAGACTCCTCGCTGTGCCCTGGCATGGCAGGAGGGGAGGAGGTCTTTCTCGGGCCTCTTTTATAAGGGCATAATCTCATTCTCCAGGGCTCCACCCTCATGACTTGATCACTTCCCAAACGCCTCACGTCCTAATACCGGCACATTGGCCGGTATATACACATTTCAGCGTAAGAGCTGGGGGCGAGGGGCGGGCCACAAACATGCAGACCATAGCAAAATTATGAGACACGTATAACTAACCTCAGGTGCAGTTTATAGCAAGTCAAAGGAGAACTCGACTAAAGGCAATTGATTCATCCCTAAGCATTGTAGTGCTGGCCGCATGCTGTGCCTTTTCCCACTGGCCGCTGGGCTTCAGAGCAAAGTGGTTGTTTGCATTGGTCAGTCAGTCAGTCCGCTTCCCTACTAGACTGTAAGTGTGTAAATCGACTTTGTGATCACAACCTCACCAGAAATGTCACTTGCAAAGCTTAACTAATGAGATTCAGACATCCAGCCCTACAGACCAAGGTGTGGATGGACTTCACAGAAAATGCCCTGGGGCCTCCCCTAACAACGACCTGGAGGGTCACAGCAAGAGAGAACAGCAAGCCAGCCAGCTTGCCAGAGGGAGGGGGCCCGCAGTAAGACCCATTGGGGTCACGCTTTCCGGCCTTGGTTGCCTGACTCAAAGGCAGCAAAACCATCTCTAGAACAATGGAAACAGAACATATCTCTTGTTGCACTTTGTCAAAAAGGCAGGACAGATAAAGAACACACACAGCAACAGATAAAGAGAATATACACAATGAAAACAAAGGACCCTGAGCTGCGGAAGCTACTACTGTTACAGTGGGTTCACCCTGGGCTTCTATTTGGAATATCTTTCCCTAACGGGGGCAGACACTTAAAGGGAACTGTATCGTTCGGGCACATCTTGTTGATAATTTTAATTGCATGTATATCATGTAAGCTTTTGTTCGATTCCCGCTGTCTGTGGAAATGAATATAAAAAACCAATTAACTGGACCACGAATTGAATTAATGATCTTAATACAAAAAAAGACAATAAAGACAATGAGAATGTACTAATGCTACTGAATTGCACACCTACAAATGGTTCCAAATGGTAAATTTTGTTACGTGTACTTTACCACAATTTAAAAGTCAAAAAAAAAGATAAGGAAGAGATTTCTGAGTTCAGGTAAGAGTAGGAAGGCAGCAAAAAACGCGAACTCCCCGGCTTCTATAGAACGAGTGACACCCCCCACCACAGCCCCCACCCCCACCCCCACCAATCTATGAGAGTTTCTTGAAACCAGGAAGCACAGACAACCGGCAACCCGAGGAGATGATCTGTAGGACCAGAAGCCACTAGGGTGAGGCCGGGCAGCGGGGCTGGTACGAAGGGTCCCGTTGGTCCCCGGGACGCACCGAGCAGGATCTACTCCCGCAGGACACGGCCCGATCCTACATAGGGACAGCTGGGGACAGAAGTGAGAAGGATCGAGACAGAGGCGGGCGCGGGGGGAGCCGGGGGGCGGGGGGGAGGTTCAGCCGAGAAGAAAGCGGAAGCGGCCCGGGCGCCGCGCAGTGCCATCCAGCCGCGCGAGGCGCACGGCGACGCCAGGAGAGGGCGCGCGAGAGCTAGAGCGCAGCCGAGCGGTGGGCCCCTCCCGCCCGCGAACGTCCCGGTGCCAAGAGCCGCTGTTAGGCAAACTGAAGTCTTTGCAACGCGAACGTGAAACATTCTGCGCATCAGCGTGCAGTCGGGGCCTCGCACAGACTCCATTCCTGTCAGGAATTCTTTTTGATGCTCAGTTTGTCACAAGTTTGGCCAGAGCGACCCTCCTCGAGCTGGCTCCCGTGCCCTTTTGCCGTTCCCCACAGTTTCTGACACAACAGAGATGCTCCAGGCCCACCTTGACCCTCTTTGGATAGACAGCACTGGGAAATGCGAATACAATGTATAATCTATACCTGTGGATTGATTTATTTATTTTTTACAAAGGCTCCACACCCTGCGTGGAGCCCAGCCGGGGACTTGAACTCACGACCCTGAGATCAAGACCTGAGCTGAGACCAAGAGTCAAGAGCTCAACTGACTGAGCCACCCAGGCGCCCCCATATACCTGTGGATTTAAAACAAGAGTTCAGGGGCGCCTGGGTGGCTCAGTCGTTAAGCGTCTGCCTTCGGCTCGGGCCCTGGTCCCAGGGTCCTGGGATCGAGCCCCACATCGGGCTCCCTGCTCAGCGGGGAGTCTGCTTCTCCCTCTCCCACTCCCCCCGCTGTATTCCCTCTCTCGCTGTGTCTCTCTCTGTCAAATAAATAAATAAAATCTTTTTAAAAAAATAAAACAAGAGTTCAGATTGGGTTTGCCAATTAGCGTGCACTGCTACAACTCTCTCCTCTCTCTTACCCTGAAGATCGGGATTTGTAAGGCGAACTTCTTATTTTCTTTGTCCTAGGATATAAAGAAGCCAGCTTGGACGTAACAACACTAGTGGGAAAAGAGAAGCGTGCAGTGGGGAGCCAGGGCGCAGCCTCTGCAGCAGGGCCTCCCCCTGCGAGAACGCCCTAGGCCTGAGTGTGCACCTCGGTGCCCACCGTGCTGTTCCCGTCCTCCTCCCACCGGAGGTTCCCGCAGAGCAGATGGCTCCCCTGGGACTCCTGGGTGCCGTCGCTGCCCCAGCAAACCTCAGGTAGCTATGAAGTTACAGGCCCTGGCCTAGCCCAGCTGCAAGGCCAAAGCGGAATGCGGGCTCGGCCTGTTTGCAGCAGGGTCGACAGGGACACTGACACTTGCGGAGTGGCAGTGCCAAGTGTTAAGGACGCACAAGTCGCCCTATTAGAGACCTCAGTGTCAACCGTTTAAGGACTTCTTTGTGTTCCTCGGGAGTTCTCTTACACATGGAATGATGGACCATGTCTCCCGATGTGATACGCTGCTTCCAAAAAGGACTTTCACCATTTTTATTTTGCCAGGCAGACACATACATTCACCATAGTCTGTGATGGAGTTAATATCATGGAGAATATATATATTTTCCAATTTTAATTGTGGTAAAATACACATAACATAAACTTTACCATCTTAGGCATTTCCAAGTGTACAATTCAGTAGTGTTAAATTTGGGGCAGCCAAGCTCGGGAATGTCTTCATTGTGCAGAACAGCAACTCTATACCCATTAAACACTTCCTCTCCATTCCCCCCTCCCCCAGCCCCTGGCACCCACCTTTCTACTTTCTGTCTCTATGACTTGGACTACTCCAGGGGACCTCATGTAAGTGGAATCATATAGTATTTGTTCTTTTGTGGCTGCCTTTGTAGACTATATCTTTTTGAAGGTTCTTTATACCCAAACATGAAATAGTTTTTTTTTAAGATTTTATTTTTATTTATTTGAGAGAGAGAGACACAGCGAGAGAGGGAACATAAGCAGGGGGAGTGGGAGAGGGAGAAGCAGGCTTCCCGCCGAGCAGGGAGCCCGATGCGGGGCTCGATCCCAGGACCCTGGGGTCATGACCTGAGCCGAAGGCAGACGCTTAGCGACTGAGCCACCCAGGTGCCCCCAAACATGAAATCGTTTTAAATTACAGCAGAAATTACGGTTTAAGGCTTGGCTCTGAACTAAATTGTAACTATGGACCAGATTGGAAAGAAAACACTTTTTCTCCAAGTAAAAACGGGAAAAATAGATTCAAAAAGACAAGGAAAAAGAAATGAAGAAAGGAAAAATGAAGCAACAGAAACCCAATAGCTTTTTCTGGAGTAAAATTTCATAATATTATAAATGAACAAAACTTGTGTCTCTTCTCAGTGGAGGCATGGTGAATTTTAGTCCATTCAAATTTCAGATATTTACACCAAAATCTTCTAGCTGTGACTTATTGATTCTGTTTGTTTGTGTGGATACAAAGACCTCCAGGGATGAGCTGCAAAGGTCTGAGGATTACTGGTGAAGACGGCACAAACCAGGCTTGAAAACCAACAAGGCTGTACAGACCAGAAACAGAAGAGACACACCCCTTGTGGCCAGGTTTGTGATTAGGGCTTTGACGTCTTCATAGATGCAGATCTCTTCAGATTTTCTACTTCTTGAGCCCATTTTGTTAAGCTAGGTTTTTCTAGAAGTTGGTCCTTTTCATCCAAATTTTCACACCAATTGGGATAAGTTGTTCAGCATATTCTCTTTGAATAATGTCTGTGGGTCAAGGGGATGGCCCCTGTTTGTTCCTTACATTGGCCATTTATGCCTGCATTCCTGATGTTCACAGCCTCCCTCCTCTAGCCAAACCCCCTGCCCGTGGCCCCGACTTCTTGGCTGAGGACAACCTCCATCCCTGTAGCTGCTCGGGCCCCAGACTTCAGAGTTGGCCTTAACTCCTCCCTTTCTCCAACTGCTTCCACTGATGCCACCAGGAAATCCTGCTGGCTCTACCTGCAAAAGCTATCCAGAATCTGACATTCCTCCCCATCCTGCTGGCCTGGCCCTTCCCTGGTGAAGCCATCACCATCTCTCACCTGGACCCCCAGAGTGCTTCTCACCTGATCGCCCCACTTCTGCCTCAGTCGTTTCCCCTCTCAGGACAGCAACCAGGTTACGTTGCGTCACGTTTCCCTGAAAATCATGCAGTGCTCCCCATGTCATTCACGGTGAAAGCTAACATGTTAAAAATGGACTCCAGGACACACACGCTCTGGCTGCCAACCCCTCTCTGACCTTTCTTCTTCCTAGTCTCCACTCACTCACTCACTCTGCTCCTGCCACCCTGGTCTGTAGAACAGTAAGGATACTGTTCTTTGAACATTCCAGGCATGCTCCTGCCCCAGGGCCTTTGCACTTACTTGCTGGTTCTCTCCTGGGATGTCTTCCTCAGATCTCTGCACGGCTCCCTCCCTCCTTTCTTTAAATCTTTGCTCATGTAGCCCTTTCTCAGAGAGGCCCATCCTGATGCCCTAGGAAAATGGGCATCCATTTCCTTTCTACCCTGGCACCCCCAACGCCTGCAGCCTGTTTTCCTTGTCCTGTCCTCCATCCTACTTGTCACAGCTTACTTATGATGTCTGGTGTTCACATTCTAGAATGGCAGCTGTAAGATGGCAGGGGTGTCCATGTGTTTGTTCCCTGAGGTGCTGAGCAGTGCCTGGCCACAACAGGTGCTTGATGGGTATCTGTGTAATGAACTGTTGATCGAATTCTCTGTACCCAATACTGTGCTAGAACTTTTCAAAAGGATGATCTCCTTCAAGCCTTACAGCAAGTAAATGTTATCCCCTCTTCCTGATACGGACACGTGCTCAGAGATGGTGACTGACTTGCTCAAGGTCACAGAGGGCAGGCGTGGCAGCACTCCAGGAGGCCCGCAGCAGATGGGGTGAGATTAAGGGCCTGAGCTGAAGAGCACGGAGATTGCACCGAGAAGGGGACATCGGCCGTAGGGGGAATCGGTCAGCTGGAGGGTGAAGAAAATCTGATTGTTGTCGGGTTCTGAGGTGAGCAGTTCGGGATGCCATGGGACAGTCACAGGAATAGGGAAACTGTCCAACCCTTGCCTTTGGACTTTATACACATGGTGCATGTTTACGGATCTCCGAGGAACTCACAATGGGAGAACTTTTTCAACCAGAAACCAAAAAGGAAACAGAGTCACATTTGGCCACATAAAAATTGAAATTTGATGTATGTAAATCTATTCCAAAGTCAAAGGCAGTGGTTGATCTTTGAAAACATTATGCCAAGTGAGAGAAGCCAGACACAAAAGGACAGATATTATAGGAGTCCACCTCCGTGAGGTGCGTAGGGTAGGCAAACTCAGAGACACAGAAAGTCGGACGGTGGGCGCTGGGGGCTGGGGGGGTGTCGGTGTCTAACGGGGACACAGTTTCAGTTTGGGACGATGGGAAGAGTTCTGGAGATGGAGGGTGGGGATGGCTGCACAGCACAGGGAATGAGCTGTACACTTCCACATGGTGCACATGGTAAAATTGCCCGTGATGTGTATTTCATCACACACACAAAAGTCAAAGACAAATGAGCAAACAGTCCCTCGCCCTGTACCTTTAGCTCTTACTGACAAAGCCAGAGCCAAGCGCTGAATCCAGGGCTCCTACTCAGCACCCCCGCACCACATCACCTAGGAGTGGGGGGTTAGAGATGAGGCCGGCATGTCATCTTCCAGCCTGGCCAGGTGGCCACAGCGGGCAGCGAGGGCGTGGTGACCAGGGCAGAGTGGACAGTGTGGCACATTCGCCCCTTGGGGGCTTGGGGGGGGGAGTGAGCCCAAAGCCCCTCAGCTGTGAAAGGTCTCCTCCCTTTCCTATTTCTCCTGCTGCTCTTCACCCACATTTGGGCCCAGCCACTTGTTCTCCATCTCCCTCTCCAGTGCCCCTCCCCTTTCATCCATCCTTTGCCAGAGCGGGGGACCCAGCGTGGGCTTCGGGGAGCACACGTGGGCACCCAGGTGCTAGGTGACTTTCCAGGGCAGTAATCTGCTTTAGGCTAAAATGAGACTTGATCTTCTGTTAGCCCTAATCATCAATTAGCACCCCCACTCTGCAGAGACGTGACAGTCAGGGCCTCACTGCCATCTCCACCTCCTCCCTTCCGCCTCCGCGGGTCGTCGGGCAGACCCACAACTGAGCTCAGTCATTAGTGTAATGCTAGACAAGGGCCAGCTCTGGGGCTCAAGATGGAGGCTCCCCCACGTGTCCTGCTCCAGCTCTGCCAGACCCCCCCCGAGGTGGCACCTCACCTTCCAAACAACAGGTGGCTCTGGATGTCCATGATAGCCCCCATGGGGTGGGGGGCAGGCAAGATTGGTCATCTCCCTGCAGAAAGAGGGTGAACTTGGCCTGAGAAGGAGGGGTCGGCCCATCCAAGGCCACGCTGCCGGTCCCTGGCGGTGCTGGGAAGAGGCGATCCCGTGTCCGGTGCTCAGAAGGGGCCAGGTTGGGCAGTCACCCCAGAGGAGGCCCACTTCTAGTTCTGACATTCTCGGATGCTCTGATTCTTTGACCCTGGTGGGGGACAGACAGATAAAGCTCCCTGGGAACCAGGAAGAGTGAAAGGTATAAACTGGGAAGTCACAACAACCTTGTTACATCAAACTACTTTGTGAGGCCCGTGCCTCACGGGGCCCCTTGAACCTGCTGTGTTCATGCTAGGAGCCCCTGCTTTCCATTCCTTTGGGTAGGTACCCAGAAGTCGGGCTGCTGGACCATATGAAGAATTGCCAGACTGTTTTCCACTGTGGCTGCGCCATCACAATCTAGTGTTAGAATATTTTCATCACGGGCGCCTGGGTGGCTCAGTTGGTTAAGGGACTGCCTTCAGCTCAGGCCATGATCCTGGAGTCCCGGGATCGAGTCCCGCATCGGGCTCCCTGCTCGGCGGGGAGTCTGCTTCTCCCTCTGACCCTCTTCCCTCTCGTGCTCTCTATCTCTCATTCTCTCTCTCTCAAACAAATAAATAAAATCTTTAAAAAAAAAAGAATATTTTCATCACCCCCCACAAGAACCCCTGTTCCCATGAGCAGTCACTTCCCATTGCCCACCCCCTCCCCCGGCAACCATTCATCTGTTTTCTGTCTCTGTGGACTTGCCTCTTCTTGACACTTCCTATCAATGGAATCATTTGGTATGTGGGCTTCTGCGTCTGGCCTCTCTCACTCAGCATCATATTCTGCAGGCTTGCTCATGTAGCAGCGGTCAGAACTTCATTCCTTATTTTGGCTTAATAGCATTCAATTGCATGGATAGGCCACGTTTTGTTTATTCATTCACCCGTCGATTCACTTTTTGACTATTTCTACATTTTGACCTCCTGTGAATAGTGCTGCTCTGAGTGCAAGCTGGGGACATGTGTCTTCAGTTCTCTTGAGTGTAAGTACTGGGGGCACACTCTCTTGCAGTTAGGCAAAACTCAGCTTCCCAGGTACCCCTGGGCAATGAGCCCAGCTTTCCTGGCCGCCAGTGGGCCCTGGCAAGACTGTGATTGGGACTCCTTCCTTCGATTCCACACGGAGCCCCTGGCCTGGCACCTGGCATGCGGCAGGCACTGACCCATGCTAGGAGCCATTCTCAGTATGGGTGGCCGCACTGGGGCTCCATGGAGCCCCAGCCCCCAGCATGGCAGCCAAGGATTTCCCTCTACCTGCAGCAGCAGCCGTATCACTGGGAGCCTTAGCCTGTGGTGCTGCAGAGTCACGGCACTGAGAGTGGGAAGGTGACGTCACGTGCCCATGTCTTGGCTTTACTGAGCCTCAGGCCCACCCAAAGGAGGTGTCGGAGGCAGCTGAATTTCAGGACTGTGTAGAGAAGAGCTGGCAGGAACCACGAGAGAAGATGTGCTCCCCTGTAGACGGGGACAGGGGCTGCAGAATTAGGCAATCAGCACGTAATCAGAGCGCTGCCAAGCATGGGGCCTGCAGCCAGACTGCAGTGGGCGAAGAGGCACAGAGGAGGCAGCCCGTCTGGAACACTCTGTTGACAGGTTTGCTTTTGAAGGAGGTGTAGTCAGGAACAGTCAAAGGAAAGCTCATGAACTCAGGGGACGGAGACTTGAGCAGGTGGAATGTGAGTGCCTGTGGGCACCTTCGGGAGCTGCGCGAAGGCTGCTGGGAGGGCCCGGATGAGCACCCTGGTGACCATAGGAGCTATAGCTCATGGGGAGCAAGGGGGAGCAGGGAGCGGAAAGCAAGACGCACAGTGGAGTCTCCCCCACGCCCCGCCCCACGCCTGTCTTTCCCTTCCTTGGGGAGGACGCCCACCAAGACAACTTGCATCCATTTGGGTCTACCCGCGGGGAGGCTCCACTTCCAGGCCTCAGCCCTGCAAAGCCTCCTGGGCCCCCCCCCCACCTCCCAGGGCTCTGGGGAGAACCGGGTGAGAAAGGCAGATGTGGGCTTTGGGCTGCTTCCCTCACCCACACCCCAATCTGGAAATCTTGACCCTTGGGTCCAGCTGACCTAAGAGCGAATGTAGGACAGTAGGGAGGAAAGGGCATGTCAACATGGGGGAGGGCCCACCTTGGCAAGCTGGGGGCTCCGAGTTGGGCTCCCAGAAAATCCTTCTGAGCCGCCCTCACAGGTTCATCTTAGGAGCTCGGAGGCAAGGGGTGGGGGAGGAGGAGGTCTAAGTCCCGGGCCCAATTAAGAGATCAGGTGGGGAAGGGTTCAGGAGCTTTTAAGGTGAGGAAGTCTGGGCTGATCCCGCAGGCTGGTATAAAGCGCCACGACCCCCAGGCAGCACCAGAGCTGGCAGGCATTGGGGACAGGGCTTTCTGGAGCCATGACCCAGCGGTGGGGCCCCCAAAGGCTTGCGGGCGGGCAGCCGCAGCCCAGCTATGAGGACAGCACCCAGGCGAGCATCTTCACCTACACCAACAGCAACGCCACCAGAGGTGAGCAAGCAGGCGCTGGAAAGGCTGGCTCATACCGGCTGGAGCCGCCCTCCAGAGACACCAGGCCTGAGCGGCCACACGGGGGCGGGGACCCGCTGGCCACCCACCCCACTCGGGAGACTTCTCTTCTGCACATCGTCGTCAGCCGAGATGGTCTTCTCCCTTAATCTTTATGACGACATGAAATGGGGGGGGGGGGCTTTCTGAATATAAAAGGACACCATAATGTGGAACATGCAGTTTCAAACCACATAAGCTTCCCAGACCTTTTGAGAATCCCTGTCCCAGGGACGTTCATTAACTATTTCCTTGTGGCCCCCAGGCTGCTAGTGAGCACTCATTACATTCAGTTCTGGTGTATCTACCTGGCTGCACTGCCCTGAGCTTCCTGGGGAAGAAGCCGGGTCTGACTCGTTGTTGCCTCTCCTGAAGCCAAAAGGAGGCAAACGGCAGGAGCGGGAGGCTGGGTAGCTGGCCCGGAGGAGGGTGAGTGACTTCTTCAACCTTAGGGTCGGAAGACACGGTAGTGGTCATCTTGTCCAACTGTGCAGCCAGGGCCAGCAGCCTTTGGCTGCGCATCCTTGGGGAAGAGGCTCGCTTGGCTCCCAGGGCAGTTTTTCCTCTGCTGGTTATGCCCTGGGAGGGGGCCAGTCCAAAAGCTTTGCATGCAAGTCCTGCGAAGAGCTGAGGACACTGGTGACCCCCAGGCCCTGGTCCCCCTTCCCCAGTCCCTCCTCCAAACCAAAGCCCATCTGTTCCTTCAAGAATGTCTCATGTGCCCTGGTTTCCAGAAGCCACACCAGCTCCTTGATGGCCAGGGTTCCCAGGCCAAACTAATTAAGAACCCTGAAGTTTGCTCTGACCTGATTGTCCGTGTCCCAAACTGTCCTCGATGGAGATGAAACAGTGCTCTCCCTGGAGGGCCATAGAACTTCATGGATGCCTGAGATTCCTTTTTGTACCTTTTTTTTTTCTTTTCAAAAATTCAAGTATCTACCAAAGTGGAGGGAAGCGTGTAATGAGCCCCTGGGTATCCGTCACTTATTGCATCTATAACTGCCTCCACGCACCCCTCCTGATTTCTGGAAGCAGATCTAAGGCATCGCATCAATTCCTCTATAAATCTTCAGGATGCACCTCTAAGGGGAAAGCACTCTTTAAAAACATAACCATAGTGCCATTGCCACACCCATAAGGTAACATTGCCTTGATCTCATCGAATCTCCTAGTCAGAATTGAAAAAAAGGTCATACATTTTTTCCCCTTTGCTTGAATCAGGGCTCCAATAAGGTCTACAGGTTCAGACTTTTCGTTCTCTTTTCATCGTCTTTGAATTTAGAGGTTCCCCCCTACCTCCTTGTAATTTATTTGTTGAAGAAAATGAGTCGTTTGTCCCTGGACTCATCCACTTCAGACTTTGCTGATGGTTTCCCATGTGTAGCTTCCCACGCCCCTCCCACCTCGTCTGTCATTATGTTTGTGTAAACTGGTAGTTGATCTGAAGATCTGCTTAGAGGTCAGTTGGATCTGCTGGGTGTTTGGCAAGACCTCTCCATTAGAAGGGTGTCCCTTTTTCTGGGGTGTTGGCAGCTGCCGAAGCTCGATGCCCGGACCCATTAAACCACTGGGGATTGCAAAATGGTGACATTCTGGCTTCCATACCCCATCTTCATCTATTAGCTAGAGTACTTTGATAGAGAGAAACATGCCCTCATCTACTTTTGGGTTCCCCAGGGGCTCAGTGTGTATGGGAAAGGCAGGAGAAATGCCTCTTCTTTCCTTTTATTGCTCCCATTCCGAAGTAATGACTTGGTTTCCCAGTGGAGCCAATTGGGTTTGACCTCTGTGTCTCCTTTTCTCCCACTAAGAATCCTGTTCTCAAGGGCTTTGGGTGGAAGAATTAGAATATCATTTAATTATTCATTTGCTTGATCTCAAACACACTCACGATGGTCTCAGAATAAGGACACCAACACTACCATCAACAACATGATTACCCAAAACTTAACAGTTGGACAGGTCTTTTTAGCCTTAGGGTCTATGCCACTAGGTCCGAATAGTCAAGCTAGTGTCTTTTCAAGTCCCTTACAACAGTCCCTCTCTATGTGATTACGCTTCTGAGCGGATATGCATTTAGTTTCGTTTGTCTTATTTTTGATTTTCCGGGATTGCTTTTTAAAATTTAACGTTGATTTTAAATTATGTAATAAAATATTTACAAGATTCCAAATTAAAATCTAGAGAACAAGGTATATTCAAGGAAATCTTGTTTCCTTGCCTGCCCGCACACCCAATTCCTTCCCTGCCGAATAGTCTTTAGAACACCTTCGCCTGGGAGTTAACTGTAATACCCATTTCTGTATGAAATTGGTCCTGCAGATTTCAGGAGGGAGGGGCAGGCCGAGACATCTGCTCTGCTTGCACTGCTAGAGGACCCTCCTCTGTGACCTCCCACATTCAGAACACTCCTCTCCCCTCCCCCACTGCGCACTGCCCGGTTCCTCTTGTCCTTGCCCTGCGCAATCTGGACTCCATGGGCTGTCCGGGAAGGACGCTCTGGCTGCCTCATTTTGAAATTATCCCAGAGCCGGAGTGTTCCGAACACCTCCCAGTTCCAGCTGCTGTTCTCAAACTAATCCGCTGTAGTTTGCAGGGAAGGTCTGTTGGCAATGGGGGGGGGGGGTGAGTCTCTGTTCTCCCGTCTATCAGCAGCCCCCTTGTTTCCCTCTGCTTCCTTCTGCATAGAAACTGGTACCATGCAGGCCTTCAGTACTCAGAGGTCTGGTCCCAGAGAGCTTGTGCCACCTAGCATGGTTGCAGATATCGTGGATGGGTTTCCAGGAGCTCCCTGTGAAAGGGGCAAATGAGGCTCACGCACAGAGTACTGGAACATCGTGGGTGCTGGGGGGGCCAGTTGTGCTGGGGGGGCAAGATCTACCCCATCCCTTCTAGCCAGGGGACCCAAGAAAGCCCTACTTCTCTAAAACTAGTTTGAGTTGGGTTTTTGAAACACACAACTGAAGTGTCCTGGTAAATCTGGGGACTCTGCGTGGATGCTTTCCTAGGTGCTGTACAGCCTTGTTATATGGTAGTGGGCACTGGCTTACAACCCCTTCAAGTATTCTGCCAAAAATGATGGTGGTGGAAAAGGTCCTTCCAAGACAGACACATGCAGAGCTAGTGTGTTGTAATAAACGGGAATTAGCTCTCCTTTTCGTCCTGTGTGCATTTCCTAGGGCTGCCATGACAAAGCCCCACAACACCATATGGCTCAAACAACAAGAGAAATTCCTTCCATCACAGACCAGGACAGAAGTCCAAGATCCAGGTGTGGGCAGGGTTGGCTCCTCCTGGCGACTCTGAGGGACAGTCCGCTCCAGGCCTCTCCTCTAGTTTCTGGTGGTGACTGGCCATGTGTGGTGTTCCTTGGTTTGTGGAAGCATCACCCAGATGCTTCCATCCACCTTCCTCCTCACATGGCCTTCTCCCTGTGTGCCTGTCTCTGTGTCCAAATGACCCCCTTTTATAGGGACACAGTCTTATTGGATTAGGGCCCACCCTCATTATAACTTGATTATCTCTGGGCAGACCCTGTCTCCAGATAAGGTTACATTCACATGTACTGGGGGTTAGGACTCCAACATCTCTTCTTTTTTGGGGGGGGAACACAATTCAACTCATAACTCATTCATTCATTCATTCTCTGAACACTGATTGTGTGCTGGACCTGCCATATGAGATGAATGACAGGATGTGCACATGGGTAATTCCAATACAGGTTAGAACGTCACAGAGTTGCGTGGAGATGGTAGTCCCGAGGGGCCGAGTTGACTCTCAGCTGAGGAATCTGGAAAGGCTTCCAGAGGACAAGGGCATCCGAGCTGGGCTTTATGGTACAGAAGAAAAGTGGACCCAGGGGCAGGGGAGAATGTGAGCAAAGATCCAACAACAGAGAGACATGGAGCCCCTCATGGGAAGCAGCACAGCAGGTGCAAGGTTCCAGGGAGCAGAAGCCTGCCAGTGGCACCCCAGAGGGCTGACCCGCATACTGAGGGAGGCAAATCAGATGGGGGAGTGATACCTGGCATAGATGATGAGGAGTTCTACGTTGTTAAGTTCAAGGATGCCTGTACAGGTGTCCAGCAGGCCATGGCCCCTGGCCTGAGGGACGGATGAAGGGAAGGTTGTTTGCAGATAGGCAAAGCTAAAGGGAAAAGGCTGACTGCAGTGGCCAAGGTAGTGGGCAGGAGGGCTGGACAATTGGCGGGAGGCTCTGATAAGGCAGGGAAGGGTGGGGTGGGCATAGCTGTGCATTTGGGTAATGCTGATGCCCGGCTCCTCTCCCCGCTCTGTACCTCCTGATCCTAGGTCCCTTCGAAGGTCCCAATTACCACATCGCTCCCAGATGGGTGTACCACCTCACCAGCATCTGGATGATCTTTGTGGTCATTGCATCTGTTTTCACTAACGGGCTTGTGCTGGCCGCCACCATGAGGTTCAAGAAGTTGCGTCACCCCCTGAACTGGATCCTGGTGAACTTGGCAGTTGCTGACCTGGCAGAGACCATCATTGCCAGCACCATCAGTGTTGTGAACCAGATCTATGGCTACTTTGTGCTGGGCCACCCTCTGTGTGTTGTGGAGGGCTACACTGTCTCCTTGTGTGGTAAGCCAGCCCGGGGCCCAGGCTCGGGGAAGACCCGGCTCGCTGTGTGTGAAGGACACACTCACACAGCAACCCCCCAGGTGTGCCCACGGTACACACTTGAAGGGAGACAGACCTGCAGCAGAAACAAGGCTGGTGTCATCATGGGGTGGGGGGGCGGTTGTAGTCCAACAAGTAGACGTACTGAGTGCCTGCCCTGAGACAGGCCAGATATAGCACCAGGTAATCCCAGAACCGTGTGGGAGGGAAGGGCTCTGGTCACCCCAAACAGAACGTCCATTCAAATCAGGGGTATGTGTCCTTTCAGCTCATCTGTGTTGGATTTTTCCAGGGAAAGAAGCACTTCCCATTAGAGCTTTTGGGATATTGAAACTAGATCCCAGACCCCTTTCCCCATCCCCATCACTAATATCTCTGTGGGGCTTGGCTCTATTCAGGCCAACATTGGCAGAGAACCCATGTGCTGGGCACCAGAAGTATAGGATCCCTGCCCGGAGGTGGTCCCAAGTCCTAGCAAGAGGGGTCCCTATCCCAAATGGTAACCACATGGCACCATCAGTTCTCTCAGAGCACCTGGAGGAGACAATGGAGGACCTGAATCTTGAGCTGGGGCGAGGCAGTCAAGGAGACCAGGGTGTGGTCAGCGCTTGACAGAAGTGAGGCCGAGTGAGCAGGAGTGGCAAGGAGGCTAGAGCAGGAGCTGGGTCTGTCACACGGGGGGCTCCAGAGGAGGGGGGAGGGTCGCCATGAGGCCAGGGTTGCAGCTTGGTGTCCAGCCAAGAAGACAAGGAGCCTAGGGCACATGCAGCCTGGGTCTCTAGGCCCTCGGCTGTCACACCGGTGGAGGCTTGCAGCTGCTCTTCCATTTGAGAAGTTTCCCAGAACCATCTGCTCACCATTCCTGGGGCCTTAGTTCCCACATCTAACTTGGGTTTGTCTAATTGCTACCTAAACTAATCTACAATTCACATTCTGAGGAGGTGGACATTAGGAAGAGAAAAAAAAAGACACCAGGACGGTGAGGGCCTGGTGAAGGGAGGGGGAACCTGGCCTTTACCACACCACTCCTCCATTTTCTCATCTCTAAGATGGGGGCAGGACTTGGGGGCAAGATTTAAATGAACGTACTGGCCTCTCCCATAACTCTATGAGGTAGGTGCCAACATGAAGCCCACAGTACAGAGGTGGACACTGTCCCCCCGTATCTAACTGCCTCTCATTTTACAGATGATGGTCTAACGCTCTCCCAAAGGTACAGAGTAGGAGTGACCAGGGAAGGTTGGGCAGAGAAAATCTATCCCCCAAGTCCAAGTGCTCTGTGCACCTTCATGTCCACTCAAATCTGTCTCTGGTTCTGTCGGGGTTCCCCACTCACCTCTGCATCTGCTTGAGGTCTGTTTTCGAGTCAACAGAGATGATACTAAAATATAGTAATCAAAGTATTAAATATTAATCAGTGGCATAGTCCTTTGTTAAAATTATTAGTAAATATATCATTTAGAAGTATTAATGATACCGTTCTTTATTAAAGTATCAGATAACTGGATCTGGCCGACAGCCACTGAAATTTCAAAGTGGTAAGGAATACAGTGATATTGGGAAATGTCTGCCACCTCTGGAAAGTGACCAAGTCCCAGGCACTGCTAATAACACCGTGCTAATAACGGAAGGAAATGCCCAGTGTCCATTAAAGGTTACTGGAAACAAAACTGTCTTTTTCCTGCCCCAGTTCATGGAGCCCTGAATTCTGCCCACAGACCTCCAGTGTGTAAGCAGGACAGGAAGACACTGTCTCCACCTGCCAGATGGTGGGCGGTGGTGGGAAATCTGGAAACTTAAACGTGCATACTGGCGAAAGAGGCACAGGCCACAGAACACAGGCCCTGTTTCCTTGCCCTTGGCTGGGACCACAGCGCCTCAGTGTGGTCACGTGGGTGTGTGCATGGCGATCAGGAGGTGTGTCAGCATTTGAAGAAAGGCTGGTGGCCAACTAAAAGAGAGCTAGGAATCAGGGTGGTACAGACCCAAGAGGAAAGAATGGGGAAAAGAGGGTGTTAGAGGAATTGACCAAGAGACCCACTACCCCCTGGACCTGAATACACTTTTGGGGAGAATTAGGTGTTTCAGGTAGGTGGGGAGGAACCTCTTGATCTTGAAAACTTTCGGCTGGTCTGGATGGAAGGAGTGACATTGGAGGCTCAAAGCCCTCATCTGCCTGCTCTTCCCTGCAGGGATCACGGGTCTCTGGTCCCTGGCCATCATTTCCTGGGAGAGGTGGCTGGTAGTCTGCAAGCCCTTTGGCAATGTGAGATTTGATGCCAAACTAGCCATTGCGGGCATTGCCTTTTCCTGGGTCTGGTCTGCTCTGTGGACAGCCCCACCCATCTTTGGCTGGAGCAGGTAAGGATGCCAGTATGCCAGGAAGGCAGGTCATTTAGGGCAGAGGGTGAAGGCTGGTGGGGAGGGTCAGACTCCCGATTCCATTTGTGACCTTGGGGCAAATTGCTTCCTGTTTCTGGGCCTCTGTAACCCCATGAGTAAAGTGAATATGGACCCAACTCTCCCTGTGACCCCTTTGAGGGTACAGTGTCTACGAATGTATAAATCTGCCTGGCTGCAACATGGAAATGGGCCCCTGTCGTCTCTGAGCCTCTGGAAAGGTCTCTTTCCCCTAAGCGTGAGCTGCTCGTGGGAGCCCACAGAGAAAGGTGACAAGCTCAAGCCTTGGGAGTTGCTGTAAGTGAAAGCAGGGCCCTCTAAGCCACTCTGCCCCAGGCCTCTTTCTAGCACATTCTGAGGGACCTCCCTTTCAGAGGCTGCTTGGGTTGTATGTACAGCAGGGCCACAAGTCACTTGTGTCTTGGCCAGGCCACTTCTTTGGGGGCTCAGGTGTTATGTGTATTTTACCACAATAAAAAAAAAAAAAAGAAGGGGCTATGAGACCTAAAAATGGACAAAGGTTTACCAAATTCTACCCAAGGGTTTCCTTTGGGGGCGATGAAGGTATTGGGGAACTAGATAGAGGTGGTGGTTGCACAACATTGTGAACGTACTAAATGCCACTGAACTGTTCACTTCAAAAATGGTTAATTCTTGTAATGTGAATTTCACTGTGATTTTCAAAACCAAACAATCCCGGGGTGCCTGGGTGGCTCAGTCCATTGAGTGGCCGACTCTTGATTTCGGCTCGGGTCGTGGTCTCGGGGTCCTGGGATGGAGCCACACGTTGGGCTCCGTGCTCAGCAGGGAGTCTGCTTGAGCATTCTCTCTCTCCCTCTCCCTCTGCCCCTCCCCCCTCTCTAAAATAAATGGATAGAGCTTTAAAAAAAAACAACCCAACAATCCTCCAGCCCAGGTCAGTGGTGTGCCTGGCCTGAGGGGTCCTATGTTGCCATGTCTACATCAGGACAGACTGCCAGCCCTTCTCTACAGGTACTGGCCCCATGGCCTGAAGACGTCGTGTGGCCCGGATGTGTTCAGTGGCAGCTCGTACCCTGGGGTGCAGTCTTACATGATCGTCCTCATGACCACGTGCTGCATCATCCCACTCAGTGTCATCATACTCTGCTACCTCCAAGTGTGGCTGGCCATCCGAGCAGTAAGCCCCCAAACCCTCCTGGCTTCACCCCTGCCTGGCAGGATCATGAGGGCCAGGGATGTTGAGGCTGGCACAAAGGATCACCCAGTCCTCTCTCCTGCCCTCAAACCACACATGAGTCCTGTAATTCCTTTGGAACTGCCACTGCAGCCCTGGATCCCTTGTCCTTGCCCCTACAAGATGGGAAGGGACTGTCCCCCACCCTTCATGTGGGGCCCAATAAGGGAGCAGAGCTGCATATCTTCCCTGACCCAGGACAGTTCTCCCCTGGGTGGAAAGCCAGCCAGACCCGCAAGTGAAACCTGCGCATCAAAGGTGGTTTTGAAAGGCTGCCACCAGAGTGACCTTGTCCCCTTCACGGGGCTGTTGGGGCAGGCCAAGAAGTGGATCTGCATGTGCCATCTGTCCCCAAGACCCGCTCTCCACTCTCCTCACTGGGAAGTTGATCCTGTCCGCAGCCACCCCGTACCCCCATGTAGGCAATCAGAGTGAGGCAGAAGAGGAAGAACACCGTACATAAGTTGTCCCCTTGTCAGCCAACTCACCTACAATTGGTTTGATCTGGATGCGCCATCTGTTCCTTTTGAGATCCTGCTTGGCACAGTTGGTAGAAGGCCCTTTGGGGTGGCGCCTTTCTGATATGAAGCTGCTTGTGCCCACAACCAGATCAACAAGTGTTCATAAGCTCTTTCTAGAGTGAAGGCCACAAACTCCCTGCCTTCAGCCTGTGATGTGGCCCCTGCCCCGCTTCCTCCCCCAACCCCATTGGCGGTCAGGGATCAGAAACAACCTAGCTGGCTCCCACAGGTATCCAACCATTGCTTGAGCCATGTTAGCTCTGGGCTGTGTCCCTGCCCACAGCAAGCAGTGTCCAGCCTCTGGGTCTCCTCCTGCTCAGCCCCTCAGACCTGAGCACTGGAGAGGACACACTGATAAGGGACCAGGTGGCACTAAGAATGGCCTCCTTAGCTCCTTCCCAAACTCCTTACGTGTGGCTTAGCCAAGCTAAGCCAAGAGCTTGGAAGGCCCTGGCTCAAGGATGTCTTCTCTAGGGCCAGCTGTGCACCACCTCAAAACCTACATAAGCTCCCTCAAGGCCAGCCTGGTCCAGCCTAAGCCAGGCTGCTGACTCACTCGGGTGGGAGCTGGATGCTGACTGGCCCGGGTGGGCCCATCTCCTTCCCGCCATCACTCCCCATCCCCGGGGCCACCTGTCTCTTGCCTTCTCCCTGACTCACTGCCCAAGCGATAGCAACAGAGTCCCCTGGGATAGAGAGTCCAGAGGGACCCGCCCGCTCACTGTCCCCGGGTATGAATCTCTGTCTCCCCCAGGTGGCAAAGCAGCAGAAAGAATCTGAGTCCACCCAGAAGGCAGAGAAGGAGGTAACACGCATGGTGGTAGTCATGGTCTTCGCGTACTGCGTCTGCTGGGGGCCATACACCTTCTTTGCATGCTTCGCCGCTGCCCACCCTGGCTACGCCTTCCACCCTCTGGTGGCCGCTCTGCCAGCCTACTTTGCCAAAAGTGCCACTATCTACAACCCCATTATCTATGTCTTTATGAACCGGCAGGTAAGTCACATCATTGGCAGGACAAACTAGAAATAAGACCGCAGAAGAGCCCAGTGATGGCTCCTACCTGAAATCATTTCTGGGGGAAACTGTTAATGACCTCCAGGACAACGACCAGGGAAGGTTCAGCACATGAAAGCTCAGCAAGCCCCCCCCCCCCCCGGATCCTTTCAGAGCCTTGACCTGAGGGTGGGCAGCTCCACAGTGCATCCTGCATGTTGCTACTCTTCCCTTCTGTTGGCCTCAGGGCTACCCTGGAGCTCGAACACCCGAGGAATGCCTGAACATGTCTACATTTACCCTACCTGTGTCCGTTTTGCTTTTATAGGCACAACTCTCCTCTTAATTTTCATCTATCCATCTTTAAACCCTTTAAGAGGCCCTTCTTGGCTACACTGATATGTGGCTTTTGTGACTTTATGGGTTAGTTCAGGGGAACATGCTGTGGTCCTGCCCAAGGCCTTGCCACATGGTAGCCATCATGGGCTGGCATATCGAACCTCAGCAGCAAATCGCCCAGGACTCCTAGACCTCTCGGAAGGTTACAGGTGACCACTGAGGTTCATCATCTTCCAAGCATAATTTGCCTTATTCTTCCTTGAATCCATCAAATCTACTTCATTAAGGCACAGCTGTGAATGTGTGACTTAATGATGACCAGAAAGGTCCATGGGCCAGAAATACCACCTTCGCGGGGGCCTTGCATTGGCCTTGCATTGCACCAGACCCGGTCCCCATTCCTTCCAACTAGCTCTTCTCTGCTCCTCCATTTAACAGTTGCCCCATGGCTCACTCCCCTCTGGCCTGGCCCTGACTCTCCGTAGAGTTCATTAAGCACACACTCTTTAGGTAATGTTCAGGTATTAAGTAGGACCAGTACTGCAGTTGATTCCCCAGGACTCCATTGTTGGCACCTCAATACCTTGAGCGTAGTTCTATCCCTGGCTCCTGTTTCCTGGCTTTCACATGGGTTTCTTGTTAGATCTGGCTCTTGTTTATGGAACCCTAGGCTATCTTGCTTTGTACTGTGTTTACTTGAGTCTTTCCAACCTCCCCTTCCAGAACTCCTTCTCCTAGACAAGACATCTGCACTTCTGGACCCCTCCAGGCTTTCAGACTTTGCTTTCACCCTTTCCACATTGTCATCCCTTCCTGCTGCATTCTGAGAGAACTTTCTGTAATGGAGCTCCATGAGGACAGAGAATGTTACTCTTTTTCTCCACTGCTGATCCCCCTGGGATACAGTCTGGCGCAGAGTGGGGGCTCATTAGGTAGATGTCAAATGAATTCCTCAGCTAAGTCAATTCTCTTATTTGGCCCATTTCTTGTGTTATTGATTTCAATAATTATGTGTTTTATTTGTGAGAGTTTTGATGTTGGACAGAGCTGGAGGTAGTCAAGAACATACAGGAGATGCCTCTGGTCTGCATTCTCAAGACATTGTGGTTAGCTCAGTGATGATAGGAGACATAATTTGCGAAATGAATACATTCCAGATCTCTTTAGGGCCAAGCAGCAAAGACTGGAGCCCTCTTGGTGCCAGAAGATTCTCTTGGTTAAAGACATGAGGTAGTGGCTAGACTGTTACCTACCTAGTCCTTGTGGAATAGAAACAAGATGACGATCGCATTCTTTTTCACTAAAATGCCTCTGACTCTCTTCCCAGACATTCTGGAGATGGGTCACCCTATGCATGGGCCCCTTAGCTGGCATCATCTTTGGTTACTGTACAAGTTTCCTGAGACTACCATAACAAAGTACCACAAACTGGGGGCTTAAACCAACGGAAATCTATTCTCACCCAGTTTTGGAGGCCAGAAGTCCAAGATCAAGTTGTGGGCAATGTTGGTTTCTTCTGAGGGCTCCGAGGGTGAATCTGTTCCCTGCCTCCCTCCTGGCTTCTGGCGGTAGCCAGCAATCCTTGGTATTCTTTGGCTTATAGACAAGTCACCCTGATATCTGCCTTCACCTCCATGTGACCTTCTCTCTGAGTCTGTGTCCAAATTCCCTTCTTATAATGACGCCAGTCACTGGATTGGGGCCCACTCTATTCTAGCATGACCTCATGGTAATGTACATCTTAATCACATCCACAAAGACTCTATTTCCAAATAAGGTCACATTCACAGGCTCTAGGGGTTAGGACTCAAACATGGCTTTGGCGGCCGGGGGGGGGGGGGGCAGTGTCACAATCTGACCCACAATAGTCACCATCAGATTCTAAATTAGATAACTTAGATGAATGAATAGTCAGGAGTAGACTATCCCCACGTGCAAGTAATAACCTCAGGCTTCCTCTATTCTCCGTATAGGATTCTGAATAGTAACAGAAAACGTGTTAAGTCATTAAGATGACCCTTAATGAACACTTTCCTCAGAATTCCCCAAGAATGACCTTTAGCAGAGTACATTCGTCCTTTCTGCTCTGTTGAGTAACACTTTCTGTCCTGCCAGTTTCGAAACTGCATCTTACAGCTTTTTGGGAAGAAGGTGGACGATAGCTCTGAACTCTCCAGCGCCTCCAAAACAGAGGCCTCATCTGTGTCTTCAGTGTCACCTGCGTGAGTCTTTCCCAACCATGACAACAAAAAGGTCTACTTCCCACAAGAAAACATAACCCCTGTCCCCACACCAGCACTTTGGCCACCTCCCCCACTGCCTCTTCTTCTCCATCCCTGTGAAAGAAATGTAGTTTCTCTTTGCCAAAAACAACAAAGTCATAGAAGCTACCACTGTAGCCTGGGGACCCCCGAGCCTCTGAGGGTCTGGTCACTGGGTCACAAGAGGGCATGAGGGGGACAGAACTGCAGAGCCCAAGTTCCCAGATCAGCTTCAGACACTTTAATATTTTCCAAGCTTTGTGTCTGCAGATGGTATCGAAGGGTCACAAGGAAGAGAAATGCAAGGCGGGCTGGTGGTGATGGAATCAGAAAGGGAGAGCTGAGAAGTGGCTATCTAGGTGGGGCTGGCTGGATGCCCTTGACACCCCAGAAGGCAGCATGAGCTAGCAAACCCAGGCCCTTTAAGTCCCATCTGATAGAGGCTTGGAGTCCTTGGAATACAGTCGCCATCTGGACGGGACCCAGGCCTGCCAGTCTGTGGCAGGGATGGCATGCCGCTTCTGCCAGGCCAGGGCCCCAAGGCCGATCAGCATGAGTGTGGTGCATGTGCGCAGGCGGGAATTCACCAGTGGCAAGGGGCAGGCGCAAATGGTGGAAATGAAGACCAAGAAGATGGTGGCCAGCGTGAGGAGCAGGCTTACGAATCGGAACATAAACTTCTGTGGACGGATCCTGAAGTTCTCCATCATCTCCAGTTGTGTCACTTGCTGTAGAGTTTCAAGCTTAGATATACGGTTCTTGAAAGTCTCCATGACCTCCTGCACGCGACAAGAACACACACCCTCATGAAGTGCAGTCACTTACCTGAGTTCCTACGGGGTACCCAGCAAAAGTTCGTGAGCTGAAGATTTAGGAGGGAAGTCAAGAAACTAGAGCACTTACATGCTAAGGGCCCTGTCCTGTCTCAGTAACATCCAGTGTGGCCTAAGACTGAGAACCTGGCTATGCGAGAGCTCACCAAGGACAGGAATAGGGTCTGAGGGTGTGGAAGAGAGTGAGCCTAACCATTACAGGTGAGGGAAACCCTTCACCTGTGCTTGCTAACCAAGGGTCAAAAGCAGGGCCTCCCAGAGGGAGCTCCCTGCACCATCAGAAGCTGCTGGTGACTCATCAGCACCCCCTCAGGTGGCTCCAAAGCACCCCCAAGTATGAAAACTGCAGAGCCCAAATTCCCAGGTCAGCTCAGCTGGATCAGGGCAGGGGGTGGGGCGGGAGTGCAGCATGAACAGAGAGATGGATGCCGCTCGCTCTAAAGCAAATGTGTGAGTTGCGACTGAACCCTCTTTCCTTAGTTTGCAGGGGTATCAGAATGGAGCTGCTCATCCTTCGCTCCTCTCATCCCTATATCCTTCTCACTGGTCATTTCTTTAAAAGCCACCCCCCCCCATCCCGCCATGAGGTTCTCACCCATATCTCCTTGGCTCTCTCATAGGACAGATAGGCCATTTTCTCCTCCATGCATGCCAGAGTCTGTTTGAGGTGGTAAATCTCATCCAGGTGCCCCTGCAGGTGCTCATTCACCTGTTCTTCCATCAGCGCTTGTCTTGGGAGCAAAAGAGAAAGTAATCCTCCCTGAGTCCCCTGCCCAGAGGTTGTGCTGGTGGTGAGCAGCCCTACGTCAAGACTATAGCTGGGTTCAGATTGCTCCTTCCTCCTCTCCCCTCCTCCAGGTCAGCCTCAGATGCACAGCAGCCACACACACACTGATACACAGGTGTATTTCATAGACAGTTACTCTTTCACGACAGCTTTACAAAACTAGCCATAGACTAAAAGTTGTAGAAAGAAAACTGAATTGTCCACGCCTGCTATTAAATTCCATATAAATTCCCAGCACCAGTGTTTGGCAAGCAGTAGTTATTCCATAAAAGTCTATTGATTATAGAGATGGAACAGTCACAAAAGACCACATATTGTAAGATTCCATTTATATGAAATGTCCAGGGGCACCTGGGTGGCTCGGTCAGTTAAACGTCTGCTTTTGGTTCAGGTCATGAGGTCCAGGCGTCCTGAGATGGAGCCCTGAGTCGGGCTCCCTGCTCGATGGGGAGTCTGCTTCTCGCTCTCCCTCTGCCCCCATCCCTGCTCATGCTCTCTCTCTCTCTCTCTCTCTAATACATACATACATAAATATTAAAAAAAGAGAAATGTCCAGAATAGGCAAATCCATAGAGGCAGAAACAGATGAATGGTTCCTGGCGCCTGGGTGTGGGGAGTGGGTGGAGAGTGACTGCTCACGAGACAGTGTTTCTTTTTGGAGTGATGACAATGTTCTGGAATGAGACAGTGGTGATGGTTGCACAACTCTGTGAATATACTAAAAACCACTGATTGTAAATGGGTGAATTTTATGGAATGGGAATTATATCTCAATAAAGTTGTTATTAAAACAAAAACAGGGATCCCTGGGTAGCTCATTTGGCTAAGCATCTGCCTTCCGCTCAGGTCATGATCCTAGAATCCTGGCATTGAGTCCCACATCGGGCTTCCCTCAACGGGCTCCTTGCTCAGCGGGGAGCCTGCTTCTCCCTCTGCCTGCCGCTCCGCCTGCTTGTGCTCTCTCGCTCTCTCTGACAAATAAATAAAATCTTAAAAACAAAACAAAACAAAAACAAAAAATGAATTGTGGCAATAGTTGTATACTTAGTAAATTTACTAATGATCATTGAAACAGAGTTAAAATGGTTCATTTTATGGCATGTAACTTATATCTCAGTAAACCTCTTAAAAAACACAAACAAAACGTCACTAACCAGTATGTATTTAATCAGCTATGTGTAATCGTTTCTCGGCCTTTTGGCTAAGATCAAGTGTAGTATCTGTTCTTATCAGTTTAATCAGCTATGTGTATAAGTTGTAAAGCATAAAAACATGCATGGAAAAGATAAAGGCCCAATGAAGGTAGTGAGGTAGGTGGAAGGGGGATGGGGTTGGGAAGGGATGATGTGAGAGCTTCAAGTGAACCTTCTAAAGTTTTACTTCTTAATAAAATAACATGTGAAGCAAATATGGTAAATGTGAAGATTTGAAAAACCTGTGCATATGGGTACACGGTCTTGATCATGTTATCCTCTACATTTCCCCCTGGGTTTAGAATATTTCATAATTTAAAAACACTTTGAGGTTCCTCATTTGAGCACCAGGAAGGACAGGCCGGAGGCCAGAGGCCATGTGGCTTTTAGCATCGTCATTTAGGGAAGAGCCAAGGAAGGCTTGTCCCATGGGTGCGGGGTGGGTGGTGACGCTGCAGAAGTGGAAAGGTACCGGAGAGCCCTGGAGACAGAGAATGGCCGGAGCCTGGTGCCCTGTGGAAAACAGGGTAATGGAGGATGTGGCCGATCAGATCACGGGGCTCTGGCATGCACAGAACATAACCAGGGGTGCCGCCACACAGACAGGGAACATGAGGCAAGGAGGTCAGTTTGGTCCTGCTTCAGGGACTTGACTGACACCCACATGGAGTTGTCCCCCATGCAGCTAATGAGCTTAAACAATCATTTGTCGAAAGCCAATTTGTCAAGAGCTGGTTCATGAGTGTTTCAAGGAATAGTCCATTAGTCCCTGCCCTAGTCCTTGTAGAGAAGAGAGTGGACTGACAATGCCCATAGAGAGGGGGATGCAGCACGGTGTCCACTTGAAAGGACATTCCCCATGCCTGTCTTTCCATTTACATGAAGGATTCAGACACAAGAACGTTCAAGATATTGGCTATGCTCAAGTACATATTCACGAATATACTCTTCACAGTTATGAAGTCAATGAATAGATTCTTCATTAATATATTTATAAGAATTTACAAATGTAGGGGCGCCTGGGTGGCTCAGTTGTTAAGCGTCTGCCTTTGGCTCAGGTCATGATCCCAGGGTCCTGGGATCGAGCCCCACATCGGGCTCCCTGCTCAGCGGGGAGCCTGCTTCTCCCTCTCCCACTCCCCCTGCTTGTGTTCCCTCTCTCGCTCTCTCTCTCTCTCTCTCTGTCAAATAAATAAAATCTTAAAAAAAAAAAGAATTTACAAATGTCTTTTTTTTAAAAGATTTTATTTATTTATTTGAGAGAGAGAGAATGAGAGATAGAGAGCATGAGAGGGAAGAGGGTCAGAGGGAGAAGGAGACTCCCCGCTGAGCAGGGAGCCCGATGCGGGACTCGATCCCGGGACTCCAGGATCATGACCTGAGCCGAAGGCAGTCGCTTAACCAACTGAGCCACCCAGGTGCCCTACAAATGTCTTCTTAAATGCATTCTGGAATAGATTATCAAATAAGAAAATGTTAAGTCATAAGGATATTCTCGTAGTCTCCCCTCATCTCTGGCCCCCAACCTCTGTGCCCTCAGGCAGCAGCATCCTGCCTGCAGTACAGCTGACTCTCCTCCCTGTCCCTCCCTGAGTCAAGGACCCCTCTCTGTCCCACTCCTACAGCTGCAGAGGCAAGTGGACCACTCTAGAAAATGCCCTTATAGGGGCGCACGGGTGGCACAGTCGGTTAAGTGTTCAGCTCTTGGTTTCAGCTCAGGTCCTGATCTCAGAGTTGTGAGATCAAGCCCCACAAAGCCCCACATTGGGCTTTGTGCTTAGGGCAGAGTCTGCTAAAGTTTCTCTCTCCTTTCCCTCTGCCCCTCTCCCTCTGCCCCTCCCCTCCACATTCTCACTCTCTCTCTAAAATAAATAAATCTTTTTTTAAAAGAGAGAGAAAACACTCTTACAAAGACAAAATGATAACCAGCCAACCAAAACGCCCCCGAAATCTTCCAAAGCTGTGAAAGCTGCCCTTGCCAATACAAATTGTCCTAAACTTTGTTGTTGTTGAAGAAGACTATATTCTTGATCATACCGAAGAATGGTTTTCAGCAAACTGAGCTAGAAGGTAGTGGCTTGCAACTTGAAAGGTCTGAGGTGGAGAAAGATATAGGAGGGATCAAGCTCTGTGGGTAGGGTGGGGTAATGCAGCGGGGACAGAGTTGCTCCTCCAGAGCAAATGTGAAATCACACACATCCTTATAGGAGGGAAGCAGAGGGAGCTTTTACACACAGAGGAGAGGCCCATATGGAGACAGAGCAGAGAGAGATGTGAAGATACTGCCCTTGAAGATTGGAGTGATGTGGCCACAAGCTAAGGAGCCCGGCAGCCACCAGAAGCTGGTGTGCAAGAATGTTCATAGCAGTTTTATTCATAACAGCCCCACCCAGCAGAAGGTGAATGGGTCAACCAACTGTGGTGCATCCGTACAACAGAATACCGCTGAGCAAGAGTGAACTACTCCTATGCACAACTTGGATGAATCTCAAAACTATTACACCGGGTGAAAGAAAAGAGACACAAAGGGGTACACACTGTATGATTCCATTTACATGAAATATCCAGAAAAGCCAAATGCAGAGAGACAGAAAGTACATTGGTAGTTACCAGGGGTTGGGGCAAGGTGAATGGAGAGGGATGGGGTCTCCATCTGGAGTGATGAAAATGTTCTGGAACCAAATAGAGGTGGTGGTTGCACAATACTGTGAATGTACTAAATGTCACTGAATTGTACATTGTACACTGAATTTAAGATGGATGATTTTGTTCTATGAATTTCATCTCAATTCAAAAATCAAAAAGAAAGCCCTCTTGAAAGCACATTTACCTGCGAGAAGTGTCATAGGACTTTTCAGTTTGAAATCTCAGTTTGTGACACACCAGAGGAGACGTGACAATCACAGGGGCCTGGGGGGTGCCCACACAGGTGTGGACACCAGGTGACACTTCACTGACTTCAACACATATGTCATGTTTGCATCTAGCTCACATAAAGGGTTTTTTTAAAAGATTTGAAGGAGACGTATGTTTTAAAAACTGCAACGAATTCCTGCGTCCCCTTCACCTAGATTAGGAAGCCATGTGGCCAGGACACACTGACATGTACTCAGGCTTGTGCCTCTCTGAGGCTCCATTTCCCCATCTGTAAAGTGGGTGACTGAACGGTACAGGGGACAATGCTACTTGCTCCCTGCTGTCACTGTTATTATATAAAGTCATCTCCCACCCGTTCCCCTTGTCTCCTGGTAAATCTGAGTCATACAGACCTACTTTGTTGCTTCTCATGTATATTAATCAAGGTAGGCTAATTGCTATAGCCAACAAGCAGAAAATCTCAGTGGCTGAACACAATTATAGTTTACTTCACACTCCTGTCACAGTCCAGTGGCGGCAGGGGCAGCTGTTTCAGAAGCGCAAGCTTGTAGAATTCACGGGAAATCTAGGGGAGGTAGGTCACCTTGCCCCCCTGCACTGCTGGCAGATTCTGATTTGCTAAAGGGTTAAGAGCTTACGAGAGCAAAACAGTCCTGCTGGCCGAGGCGGTATGGAAATTTATGGGGATTTGTGTAACTGCCACTAAGCTCTAGTCTTGCTTTATATAAATTCAACCTTGGACATGAATGGTATTTCGACAAAGGGGCATTAAGAGTCCCAACATTTTAGATTTAGTTGTCATGTCCTACAAAAATCACATCCAAGGGGCGCCTGGGTGGCTCAGTCGTTAAGCGTCTGCCTTCGGCTCAGGTCATGTTCCCAGGGTCCTGGGATCGAGCCCTGCATCGGGCTCCCAGCTCTGCAGGAAGCCTGCTTCTCCCTCTCCCACTCCCCCTGCTTGTGTTCCCTCTCTCGCTGTGTCTCTCTCTCTCAAATAAATAAATAAAATCTTTTTTAAAAAATCACATCTAAAAGAGACCTATAATTCTGATTCATTATCTTATTTGATAGTGGGTTGCCCCATAACATTTGTTTAAAGATTTATGTATTATTTGAGAGAGAGAGAGAGAGAGAGAGAGAGAGAGAGAGACAGCATGAGCAGGAGGGGCAGAGGGAGAGGGAGAGAAACTCTCAAGCAGGCTCCGCGCTGAGCACGGAGCCCGATGCGGGGTTCCATCCCACGACCCTGAGATCATGACCTGAGCCGAAACCGAGAGTTGGATGCTTAACCAATGGTGCCACCCACCCAAGCGCACCCCCCCACAATATTTTTAATTGTCCTTTATGGATTTATCAAGCAGTGTAAATGCAGGTAACATTTCCCTGTGAAAACAGAAGAGGACTGATTCCCAAATGCCTTCCCCCGCCCTCCACATACACACAGGTACTAAGGGACCACAAAGTTCTTACTTTACTGAGAATCTTGGTTCATAAGTGAATCCCTCCTTCCATGACCAGGCTGTTGGGAGAATTAGAGCTAATGCAGTACCTGATGCAACAGACTGTGGGCATCAGCGGGTGGGGGGGGGAGACTATGGCACCACTGAAGGCCGGCAGGACCCTACGAAAGGTCCAAACAGGAATGGTGGGGGTCCTTTGACAGACTGAGTATGTCTTTTTTCCCCTATTTGTGGGCCCTAGTCTTGTCTTAGATGAAAATGCAATTGACCCACCATACAGTGGGGAGAAAGCATTCCCCAGAAGACAAACATTTTCAGAATAAATATCCCATACAGGACCTTTGGCCCCAACTCAGCTATGAGCACAGGTGAAGGGACAATGACCAGTGAGATATCCTGCTTCCCACACTATGCTATTCTAGCAGATGCAGGACCCCTCCCTGACTGATGATGGGCATCTGCTGGGCTCACCACCACCGCAACTGCCTCTCACTACCCCAGTCAGAGCCCATGGCTTCTGGGACCACCTGGCAGGGCCCTGAGCTGGGGCCTCATTTGCCAGCAGAGGACCCAGGCAGGTGTGCAACAGCAAGCAGGGGATGAGCCCTCTCCACTGTGGGGCCCAACTGCCCAGGGAAACACTGACCAGTTTCTCCCCGCTCTTCCTCCCCCTGACCCTCCAAGTCCACGTCCTCGCTCCCCTTCACTTTCCTGAAGACAGTCCTGGGGGCTGCTGTCCCCAGAGCCAAGGCCGCAGAAGGGGCTTCAGCTCACCTGTATTTCTCTTCCCGAAGGGACTCTAGTGACACCTGCAGGTCCGTCAGACGCTTCTCCTTTAGGCTCTGATAGGACACCTGGAGGCCGAGGTGGAGTTCCCTGACTTCTTTCAGGTCTTCCTTCATCTTCTGCAACAGCAGGTTTCGCTGCTGGGCCACACGCTTTGTCTTTGAGGGCTTCCCTTGCGGCGAGGCCGCGAAGTGACTCTCCAGGGGCAAGTGTCTGCCAATGTCAGGCAGGCTGGTGGACAGGCTGTCTTCCCTACCTGGGTTGGGAGGCTCTGAGAACGGGGCCTTCTGGCTGGGCTGCTTGCGCTCATCCAGGCTGCTTTCTGCCTTCAGCACTAAGCCCTTGGGCCTGTGGACTTCCTCCAGCTCCTGCAGCTGCTGGTGACAATGACGGAGCCTTCGCTCAATTTGGGCAATGGTGGCAGAGGCACGCTGGTTCACCTTCTCGAAGGCCTGCCGGATGTGGGGGGCCTGGTGCCGGTCGGCTTTGGACACCAGCTTGAGGTAGCCCACAGTATTTTCATCCCTACTGGCCTTCTCCACTTTCAGCTGCTCGGAGAGGTAGAAGATGCGGTGCTTGATGCTATCCTGTAAGTTCCGGGCCAACTCCCCATCTGAGAGACTGGAATGGCCACTGGGGCCATCCTCGGCAGATGACAGGGACCTGCACGAGGGAACATTGGAGGGAACAGTTCCACTTGGGCTCTTGGTGTATTCTGCCTGCATTGGGAAACAAGAAATCATTAACAGGTACTTCTGTGAGCTGCAAATAGTAGAACTGGACTTGGTATTGCCTCACTCTAAAAATACTTAGGCGTAAGCACAGATTCTTACGTATGCAAGATTTGTGCATTCAAGATGGGCCCAGCACAGACTGGGTATGTTAAGTTCAACTTCCAGGCCCCTCTCCCCTTCTTTTCAGCACCTGACTTTTTTTTTTTTTTTTTTAGATGTCACAACCCTCAGATCAAGAGTTGCATGCTCCTCTGACTGAGCCAGCCAGGTGTCCCCAACACGACTTTTTGCTCTATGACTGTACCTCACTAGAACAGATGGCTAGAATCCTCCCTCCACACCTGTTCTGTCTGTTCTTGGACTTCCTCTCTTCCAAGAAATACCAACTGTATTGGTATAAATCTCATTTCTTTTTTTTTTTTAAGATTTTATTTATTTATTTGACAGAGAGAGAGAGAGTGAAAGAGGGAACACAAGCCGGGGGAATGGGAGAGGGAGAAGCAGGCTTCCCGCTGAGCAGGGAGCCTTATGAGGGGCTCGATCCCAGGACCCAGGTAGGTGAAGTCAGAACAGGTGGAGGAGTGCCCAAGTCGGGCTCCCTGCTTGGTGGAAAGCCTGCTTCTCCCTCTCCCTCTCCCACTCCCCCTGCTTGTGTTCCCCCGCCCTGTGTCTCTCTCTGTCAAATAAATAAATTAAATCTTTAAAAAAAATCAGTAGGACGTGGTATTGTTTTATATTAAAAATAAAATCTTTTTTTTTAAAAGAAAGAACAGGTGGAGCCTCTGTTCTGTTTCTACTTTTTAACTGTAAGAGCCTTCATAGCCATTTTCAGTCTGCCTAGGATTTCCTGGTGGTAAATCAGGAGTGATTATATTATAATACATAGCTTGGTTCTGTGTATTTTATTGTATGCAAATCATACCTTGATTAAAAAAATGTCATACCATTATGCACCTAGCAGACTGGCAAAACTTAGACTAATAATAATAAATGTTGGCAAGGATATGGAGCAACAGGAACTCTAAATCACTCCAGGTGGGAGAGTAAATTGGTACGAGCACTATGGAAAAGCACTGGTAAATTGTAAAGTTGAAGACATGCATAACAAATGGCCCAGCAATTGCATTAATAGGTATAGCCTTGGAAAACAAGTACACTAATGTTCCCAATAACCAACTACTAGAAATAACCCATCTGCCCATCAATAGTAAAATGTTCAAGTGAACTGTAAAATACTCAACAATATACTACTATACAGCAATGAAAATGAACCACAGCCTTGAAAACATGAATGAACAAGCATAATGTTGAACAAAAGAAGCTAAACACAGAAAAATCCATACTCTATATGGTTTCATTCATATAAAGTTCAAAAGCAGACAAAACAAAATGATGTTGTTTAGGGACAATAGACAATAAAGCTATAAAGAAAAGTGTGGGCACTGGTAGCGTAAACATCAGGATAGTGACTCCCACTAAATTGGGAGAAGGGGAATTGATTGGGAGAGACACATGGAGGCCAAGGTGCTTGGCCCAAGTAGTAGTTACAAGTAAGTTCATCTTATCATTATTTCCTAAAATGTATGTTGATGTTTTCTGTGCCTTTATATACATCTGCCAAGTTTCACATTTTTAAAAGTTTTTAATAGTTAGGGCGCCTGGGTAGCTTAGTCAGTTAAGCATCTGCCTTCTGCTCAGGTCATGGTCCCAGGGTCCTGGGATCGAGCCCCCGCATCAGGCTCCCTGCTCAGTGGGGAGCCTGCTTTTCCCTCCCCCGCTCTCCCTGCTTGTGCTCTCTCTCTGTCAAATAAATAAATAAATAAATAAATAAGTTTTTCAATGGTCAATAGATGGATTTATAACACATTAGAAATAGCTGGAGAGAGAATTAGTAAATTGTAAAACAGAGCTAAAAAAGCATCCAGGGACACCTGGGTGGCTCAGGTTTGTGCTCTCTCTCTGTCAAATAAATAAATAAATAAATAAATAAATAAATAAATAAAAGTTTTTCAATGGTCAATAGATGGATTTATAACACATTAGAAATAGCTGGAGAGAGAATTAGTAAATTGTAAAACAGAGCTAAAAAAGCATCCAAGGACACCTGGGTGGCTCAGTTGGTTAAGTATCCAATTCTTGATTTTGACTCCAGTCATGATCTCAGGGTTGTGAGATCAAGCCCTGCAAAAGGCTCTGTGCTCAGCATGGAGTCTGCTTGAGATCTTCTGTCTCCCTCTCCCTCTGCCCCTCCCCCTGCATGCACTCTCTCTCAAATAAATAAAATCTAAAAAAAAGAAAGCATCCAGACTGTAACACAGAGGCACAAATAGAAAATTTGAAAAAAGTATTGAAAAACAGAAGACATGGAAGATAGAATGAGAAAGTCTAACAAAATGAGGGAATGGCAAGATTTTAAGAGAGCATCACAAAGAACTTTCCAGGACTGACAAAAGATACAGCTCCACAAATTCAAGAAGCCAAATAAATCCCAAAGAAGGAAACAGAAATAGACCCACACCTAGACATGAGGTTTTTAAAACAGCCAGATTTAAAAAGCTAATTACCTTTGAAACCATGACCTTCAGACTGAAATCTGACTTCTTAGGGGCATCAGTGAAATCCAGAAGAGAGTTGAGTAATATCTTCAATATGCTGAGAAAAAAGCTGTCAGAGAGAAAAAAAATAGGTCATATTCAAATAATCGGAAGACAATGTCTTCAGACTTTTCAGCAAAGCACTGGGGAACAAGAAAACAATGAAGTAATGCCTCCAAATTTGGGGAGGGGATGATTTTCCAACCCAGAATTCTACACCAAAACTGCCTATTGTGAGATTAGACTAAAGACACGAAAGAACTGAAATCCTTTACCTCACCTGCATTCTATCTCTGGAAGCTACTAGAGAAGGAGCACCACCAAAATCAGAGAGGAACCTAAGAATGAGGTAGAGATGGAATCTATAAAACGGGTCAAAAGGAAGCAAATAGAATCTCCAGGATGATGGAATGAGGAAGAGGTGCCCAGGCTGGCAGCTGGAGGGCAGGTCAAATGGCTCCAGGAAAGGGGCTCCTGGGTGGCTCAGTCAGTTCAGTGTCTGACTCTTGGTTTCAGCTCAGGTCATGATCTCAGGATCCTGGGATCAAGCCCCGCGTCTGGCTCGGCACTCAGCATGGAATCTGCTGTCCTCTTATCCCTCTGCTGTGCCCCCCCACCTCTCTCTCATAAATAAATAAAATCTTTTTTTTTAAGATTTTATTTATTTATTTGACAGAGACAGAGACAGCGAGAGCAGGAACACAAGCAGCGGGAGTGGGAGAGGGAGAGCAGGCCTCCCGCCGAGGAGGGAGCCTGATGTGGGACTCGATCCCAGGACCCCGGGATCATGACCTAAGCCGAAGGCAGACACTTAACGACTGAGCCACCCAGGCGCCCTAAATAAAATCTTTTTAAAAAAAGGCTCCAGGAGAGAGCACTCCAAGGAAATGAAGTGCATGGAATGCTGGGCATCTTTGGCCAGCTGGAGAGGAGATATAGAGAGCTAGGGAAGTGCTGGTCAATGAAAAGTAGTAGAGACCAAGAAATGTGGGGGGGGGGGACAAGCGTTAAGTTTAAGGTAAACAAAACATTGGGAGAGAAAAGAAAAGTCATCAGAGGGATGGCTCAATTATAACCGGTGTTTCCATGGACTTGATAATGTGAACACCAATGATCTAACCCAGATTACTATATACCATATTAGAAGAATTTGGAGGGGCTGTGTGAGAGAGAGTTACATTATCATCTTCTATAGTGAAAAAAATCAATCAATAATTCCTAAAATATAAAAATAAAAAATAGCACTATAAATAATTTATTTAGGGGCACCTGAGTGGCTCAGTCGGTTAAGCGTCTGCCTTCAGCTCAGGTCATGATCCTCCTGGGATCAAGTCCCTCATTGGGCTCCTTACTCAGCAAGGAGCCTGCTTTTCCCTCTCCCTCCGCCTGCTGTTCCCCCTAGTGGTGCGCCCTCTCTCTCTCTCTCTCTGTCAAATAAATAAATAAAATCTTTTAAAAAAAGGAAGTAGGGGACACCTGGCTGGCTCAGTCCATACAGCATGCAACTCTTGATCTCAGGGTTATAAGTTCGATCCACACACTGGGTGTAGAAATTGCTTAAAAATAAAATCTTTAAAAAAATAAAATATAAAGGAAGTAGGAAATAGAGAAGATTAAAATTTGTTAAAGACTGGCTCTATTGTGGAATTTAGATATAGATATAGGTATCATTAAAAACTCAAAATTGAGAGAATATGTTGGTGGAAAATTAAAGGTAACCACTAGAAAAAAAGCCAGGTACATAATATCCGAATAACCAAGAAGAGAAAAACAATTGAACTCTATTATTCCAAAAAAAAAAAAAAAAGTAAGGAGAGGAGGCACAGAAAGAAACAAGATATTAGGGTAAATAGAAAATATAAAGTAGGATGCCAATAAGACGTGATTATCAATGATTCTATACCATGCTCTTAAAGAGAACACTTAATACCATAAATATGTCAGCCATCTACACATAAACCTATAAAGTCAATGAAATCCCAATTAAAAACCCAACGGAAGTGTCTTATGAATCTCACATTAGCTGCTTCCATAATTAATTTGGAAGAGAAAATGCAAAAGAATAGCAAAGAAATTTTTGAAAAAGAATAATAAATATAGTGTTGGGACAATTGGCTATTTTTTAAAAAATTAAGTTACTTAAGCACTTGTATATGATGTAAGTGCTACTTTATGTAAATAAAGAACTAAACATAAAAATTAAACAATAAAAGCATTAAAAAGACATAATAGTGTTCTTACAATCTTTTTGTGAAGAGGACTTTTCTAAACAAGACTGAACCCAAAATTCCATAAAGAAAAAGATTTACGGGTGCCTGGGTGGCTCAGGCCTTAAGCAGCTGTCTTTGGCTCAGGTTATGATCTCAGGGTTCTGGGATCAAGTCCTGCATCGGGCTCCTTGCTCATCGGGGAGTCTGCTTGTCCCTCTCCCCCTGCTTGTGCTTGCTCTCTCTCTCTCTCTCTCTCTCTCTCTCAAATAAATAAATAAACTGTAAAAAAAAAAAAAAAAGGAAAAAGATTTACATATTTTACTACATTAAAAAAAAGTTTGGGGGCACCTGGGTGGCTCAGTCAGTTGGGCAGCTGCCTTTGGCTAGGGTCATGATCCTGGGGTCCTGGGATCGAGCCCCATGTCCAGCTCCCTGCTCGGCAGAGAGCCTGCTTCTCCCTCTCCCTCTGCCTGCCACTCTGCCTACTTGTGCTCTCTCTCTCTCTGTCAAATAAATAAATAAAATCTTTAAAAAAAATTTCAGGGGCTCCTGGGTGGCTCAGTCAGTTAAAGGACAACTCTTGACCTCAGCTCAGGTCTTGATCTGAGGGTTGTGAGTTTGAGCCCCGCACTGGGCCTTTTTTTTTTTTTTTAAGTTTTCAAACCTTCTTATGGAAAAAAACATAAAGATAAAAAGCAACATTTAGGTTTGGGTTCAAATACTTAAAACTAAAGTATCTCTTAGGGGCGCCTGAGTGGCTCAGTCCACTAACCGTCTGCCTTTGGTTCAGGTCATGATCCCAGGGTCCTGGGATCCAGCCCCATGGAGGCTCCCTGCTCCAGGGAAAGCCTGCTTCTCCTTCTCCCTCTGCCTGCCGCTCCCCCTTCTTGTGCTCTCTCTCTCTCCCTGCCAAATAAATGAAATCATTTAAGTTTCTCTTAACATTTTTTTTTAATTTTTATTTTTGTGCGAGAGAGAGAGAGAGCGAGAGTGCACATGAGCAGGGGGGAGGGCAGAGGGAGAGGAAGAAACAGGCTCCCCACGGAGCAGGGAGCCAGACACGGGGCTCAATCCCAGGATCGTGGGATCATGACCTGAGCCCAAGGCAGAAGCCTAAGCGACCAAGCCACCCAGACACCCATCTCTTAACTTTTTCAAAAAGCCACAGGTTGAGGGGCGCCTGGGTGGCTCAGTCAGTTAAGTGTCTGCTTTTGGTTAGGGTCATGATCTCAGGGTCCTGGGATCAGCCCTGCATGGGGCTCCCTGATCAGGGGGAGTTTGTTTGTCCCTCTCCCTTGCCCCTCCCTCTGCCACTCGTGCTCTCCCCCTCTCTCTTCTCTCAAATAAATACTTTTAAAAATTAAAAATAAATAAAAATAAAAAGCAACAGGTTGAGAAAAAAGATTTGCAATTATCTCTAATAAAGAACAGGCTAATCAAAGTATGTAGAAAATTCCTACAAATTAGGGAGCTAAAACAAAGAATCCAGTATAAAAACAGTAAAGGATAGTGATAGACAATTCAGGAAGGACAAACAACTGCGATGGCAATTAACATACAAAAAATGTGCAACTACAAAGATATCAGGCAAACATAAATCAAAGCAATGACTGAATACTATTTTCTCATCCAGAGTATGCCACACATTAAAAAGACTAACAATATCCAGTGTTGATGAGGAAGTGGGGAAATGAGCACTCATACTCTGCAGTAGGAGTATACGTAGCTTTTGTGGAGCACTTAGCCAACATCAAATGACATTTTCAATGCATGTGCCCTTTACCCAAGCAAAAACGCAGGAGCCTATTCGCATTCAGGGACATTTAAGGGCTCGGCAGTTTTGAATTAAGATGCTCCCTAGTATTTGAACTTAGGATATAGTGTGTGGAGATGGTGTCATTCACTGGGGGAGCCATTCTGGTTCTTGTAAGATCAGCTCAAAATCAGAGGGACCAACTCTCTGAGACTACATTGTGACCTTGAGGAGGCAGGGAGCTCCCAGAAGTCAAACTCCTTCAGGAAAGCTACAGGCTAACGTTGGGCTAACGCCACCTCAAGGGTCACAAGGAGCTTGTGGCTTGCCGTACAGAAGGTTCTAGAAAGAGAAAAAAAGGTAGTGCAAAGACACCAGGCTGTCTCAGGACAGCATGCCTCATCTGCTGAGAAGCCTAACTGGGGCAGGGCTGCTTTGGAGGGTGGGGGTCGGGGGCCAACAAAAGGTAAAATTCTAGCATGGCTTTCTTTTCTAATATTGCGATAAAATGCGTAAAGCCCGACTTCACCATTGTAACACTTTAAAGCGCATGAAAAAGTCCCCTTCACTACATTCACCACGAGTGGAACGACCACAACATACAGTTCCAGAATTGTTTTATCACCCCAAAAGTAGATCCTGGACCACCACCCACCCCCCCGCAGAGGCAGTCCTCTTTGAATTTAAATTATTTCGATTAATATCCCACACGGAAAGGACAAGTGTTCAAAAACCCATTTAGCTGAGGGAACGTCGCGCGGAGGAAGCGTCACAGCACCGTGCAGAGGGCGATGCGCGCGGAGGGACCTGCACAGTACCGCACGAGGGAGCCACACCACACCGCGCGGAGGAAGCTTGGAAGCACCGCTCGAGGGAGCTGCGCGCGGAGGGATCTGCACAGCACCGCACGAGGGAGCCGCACCACACCGCGCGGAGGCAGCTTGGAAGCACCGCTCGAGGGAGCTGTGCGCGGAGGGATCTGCACAGCACCGCACGAGGGAGCCGCATCACACCGCGCGGAGGGAGCTATACGGTACTGCCTCACACACTGCGAGGCATTCGCTTCTCAGACACCGACGCGGTGGTAGCGATGGCGGACGCTAGGCCTAGCACCGCGACGGCCGATGAGGAAGCCAAGCCTGACGCGAAGACTCTCCAGGTGCTGCGGGACATGGCCAATCGCCTGCGCATCCACTCCATCAGGGCCACGTGCGCTTCGAGCTCCGGGTAAGGTTCCCTCGTCCAATTCCTCGCTTCGAGCAGCCGGCCTGGCGGCAACAGAAACCTGAAGTGAAGGGAGCCCTCGGGGAGCTGGGCGGGCTCGGTCGTAGAAGCCCTGTTTGGGACCGCGGAGGCGCAGATGCCGCGCCTGGGGGGCCCGCCGGCCCTGACCCTCAGGGCCTTCCGCATTTAGCAGGGAGGAGCCCGGAATGTGCGTGGGCAAGCGGGGATAAGTCCGGGGGATCGCGGCCAGGCTGCCGCTGGAACGGGGTGGCCGGAGCTTTCCCTGGAAGCTGTTGCCCTCGATGCCAGCGTCCCGATCCTGGCTTGGGCAGTGTAACAAAAGAAAACTATGGGCGAGTAAGAATTGGAGGAAAGGAGACTTGCTAGTCAGCTAGTATTTTGTTGAAAACTTTTGATTCAGTATTTTTAACGTATATTAGCTTTGTTGTAGGCTGCCTGGGTGGCTTTGGTACAAGGGCAGTGCTAGCCTCAGAATGATTTGGTTCGTTTCAGGTTTTTTGGAAGAGTTTGAGAAGGATTGATGTTAATTCTCTAGATATCTGGTAGGATTCATCCGGTCGAGAGTTTTCCTTTGGTAGAGATTTTTGATTACTGACTCGATATGTTTATCAGTTATGGGTTTAGTTAGAATTTCTATTTTTGGGGCCCTTGGCTGGCTCGGTGGGTAGAGCTTTTGATTCTTGAACTCAGGGTCATGAATTTGAGCCCCACATTTTGTATTTCTTCCTTGGTCAGCCTTCTTGAATTTTGTTTCTAGAAACCGTTTTTTTCATATTTCTAAAGGTTTTTTTTAAGATTTTGAGGGCGTGCGCGCAGCGCAGGGAGGGAGAGCAGACGGAGAATCACGGGGGGGGGCGGACGGAGAACTACGAGTGCACGAAGCGCAGGGGGCGGGACAGACGGAGAGGCACGACGGAGAAGCACGAGCGTGGGGGGAGGGCACGACGGAGAAGCACGAGCGTGCGCGGGGGGGGCGGGCAGATGGAGTGGCACGACGGAGAAGCACGGGCCTGCGCGGGGGGATGGGCAGGCGGAAGGGCACGACGGAGAAGCACGAGCGCGCGGGGGGGGGCGGGCAGGCAGACGGAGTGGCACGATGGCGAAGCACGAGCGTACGCGGGGGGCGGGGGGGCGGGCAGG
Source organism: Zalophus californianus (assembly GCF_009762305.2). Lineage (NCBI taxonomy): Eukaryota > Metazoa > Chordata > Mammalia > Carnivora > Otariidae > Zalophus > Zalophus californianus. Next base: position 1,496,352 of record NC_045612.1, on the reverse strand, counting down.
CGGAAGGGCACGACGAAGATGCACGAGCGCGCGGGGTGGGGAGGCAGGCGGAGAAGCACGAGCGTGCGCGGGGGGACGGGCAGGCGGAAGGGCACGACGGAGAAGCACGAGCGTATGCGGGGGGCGGGCAGGCAGACGGAGTGGCACGATGGCGAAGCACGAGCGTGCGCGGGGGGGCGGGTAGGCGGAAGGGCACGACGGAGATCTGAGATCTGCACGAGCGCGCGGGGGGGGGGCAGGCAGGCGGAAGGGCACGACGGAGAAGCACGAGCACGCGGGGGGGGGGGGAGGCGGGCAGGCGGAGAAGCACGAGCATGCGCGGGGGGGGGCAGGCAGGCGGAAGGGCATGACAAAGATCTGCACGAGCGCGCGGCGGGGGGGGCAGGCAGGCGGAGAAGCACGAGCGTGCGCCGGGGGACGGGCAGGCGGAAGGGCACGACGGAGAAGCACGAGCGTACGCGGGGGGCGGGCAGGCAGACGGAGTGGCACAATGGCGAAGCATGAGCGTGCGCGGGGGGGCGGGCAGGCGGAAGGGCACGACGGAGATCTGCACGAGCGCGCGGGGGGGCAGGCAGGCGGAGAAGCGCGGGAGGGTGGGCAGGCGGAAGGGCACGACAGAGAAGCACGAGCGCGCGGGGGGCGGCGGGCAGGCGGAGAAGCACGAGTGTGCGCGGTGGGGGGCGGGCAGATGGAGGGGCAGGCGGAGGGACACGACGGAGAAGCACGAGCGCGCGCGGGGGGGGGGGCGGGCGGAGGGGCGCGACGGAGAAGCACGAGAGCGAGGGGGGAGGGGCAGGTGGAGAAGCTCGAGCGCAAGGCGGGGTGCCGACGGAGAAGCATGAGGAGAGGAGGGGCACAACGGAGAAGCACGAGCGCATGGGGAAGGCGGAGGGGCAGACGGAGAAATACGAGCGCACGGGGTGGGGGGGTGCTGATGGAGAAGCACGAGCGCGCGGGGGTAGGGGCGGACGGAGAAGCACGAGCGCCTGGGGCAGGCAGAGGTGCACGAGGCGCGGTGTGGCAGACGGAGAAACACGAGCGCGCGGGTGGGGGGTGCCGACGGAAAAGCACGAGGTGTGGGGGGGCAGGCGGAGAAGCACGAGCGCAGGGGCTGGGGCGGAGGGGCGGACGGAGAAGCACGAGTGCACGAAGCACGGAGGAGCAGATGGAGAAGCACGAGGGGCGGGGCAGGCGGAGGGGCACGCGGAGAAGCACAAGCGCATGGGGCGGCGGCGAAGTAGACTCCTTGCTGAGCCGGGAGGCCGATGTGGGGCTCGATCTTGGGACCCTAAAATCATGAACTGAGGTGCAGATGTTTAACTGATTGAGCCACCCAGGTGTCCAGAAACTTCTTGTAGCTTAACTGGTTTATTGGCATAGAGTTCTTCACGGTGCTGTGTAGTTTTCTTTATTTCTGAACAGCGGTAGTACTGTCCTTCCGTTTCTGAAATAAAATCAGTAATTTCATGGGGCGCCTGGGTGGATCAGTCGGTTAAGTGTCTGCCTTTGGCTCAGGTCATGATCCCAGGGCCCTGGGATTGAGCCCCACGTCGGGCTCCCTGATCAGCGAGGAGCCTGCTTCTCCCTCTTCCTCTGCCTGCCACTTTCCCTCACTTGTGCATGTGCGTGCTTTCGAGCGCTTTTTCTGTCAAATAAATTTTTTTAAAGTTATTTTAAATCTATTTTAGTACATTTAAATAAATGTTTTCGTTTTTAGTCTAGCGGAAAGATTTGTTAATTTTGCTTGTCTTTTTCTATACCAACCTTTGTTTTTCTTGATTTTTTTTTCGTATGGGTTTTCTTGGTCTCTATTTCTGTTCTACCCTTTATTCTCTCTGGTAGCTTTGGGTTTACTTTTCCTAGTTCTTAGGTTGTAAAGTTAGGGTTTTGATTTGGGATCTTAATTTTTTAATGTAAGTATTTACAACTCTTAATTCCTGTCTTAGCACTGCTTTTGTTGTATTCCATAAAGTTTGGTATGCTGTGTTTCTAGTTCCATTTTTCTCTAAGTATTTTGTAATTTCTTTTTTCTTTGACCCACTGGTTAAGAGTGTGGTGCTTAAGGTCCACAAATGTGTGGGTTTTCCAGTTTTCTTTTACTGATTTCTAATTTCTGTATTCGTGGAATAAAATATTTTGCATGGTATCTCTCTTTTAAAGTCTTGTTTTCCATCCTGAGCTATGACGTTAAAAGTACAGTCTAGATGAGTTTAACACCTGCATATTTTGGATTTTTTTTTACACTTCTGTTTTGCTCCTTTCACCTTCAAAATTAATAATGGTTTGTGTTTTTTCAAGGTATATCTAGCAATTTTTTTTATATTTTTAAGGTATCTTAATTTTTAAAACCTCATCATCCACCTAGGGAATACCTGCAAGGCAAGAGGTTTAAGTCTCCATTTTCTTTTTTTTTTTAATATTTTATTTATTTATTCATGAGAGACGGAGAGAGAGAGAGAAGCAGAGGGAGAAGTAGGCTCCCAAGGAGCAGGGAGCCCGATGTGGGACCCGATCCCAGGATCCTGGGATCATGACCTGAGCCGAAGGCAGACGCTTAACCATCTGAGCCACCCAGGCGCCCTAAGTCTCCATTTTCTAATTGTGAACTTTGAAAGAAGAGATTGTTCACATATATGAGCTGGACCTTAAAATCTTTTCTGAAAGTTGAGGCAGGGGCTCTGGGAAGTTGGTTTTGTTCCTGTCTTGTCCCCTCTTCCCTCCTGAGTCTGCTCCCTTTCCTTCTGCCTGCCAATCCTCCTGCTTGTGCTCTCTCTCCCCCTTTCTCTGACAATAAAGAAATAAAATCTTTGTTTTTTAAAGATCTTACTTATTTGACAGAGACACAGCCAGAGAGGGAACACAAGCAGGGGGAGTGGGAGAGGGAGAAGCAGGCTTCCCGCGGAGCAGGGAGCCCTATACGGGGCTCAATCCCAGGACCCTGGGATCGTGAACTGAGCCAAAGGCAGACGCTTAACAACTGAGCCACCCAGGCGCCCCAGAAATAAAATCTTTAAAAAAAAAAAAAAAAGTTTTGTAGTTTGATGTGGTCCCACTTGTTTATTTTTTATTTTGTTGCTTGTGGTTTAGTTGTCCTATCCAAAAAGAGTATGAGGACCCATGTCAAGGAGGTTTTTTTCTTGTTTCTAGGCGTCTGATGGTTTCTGGTCTTACGGTTTAAGTCTTAATTTATTTCAAGTTAATTTCTTTGAGCAGTGTAAGGTGGGATTTTTAGTTTCATGTTTTCACGTGTGAATATCCAATTTTCGCAGCACCATTTATTGAAGAAACTGTTCTTTCTCCATTGAGTATTCTTGGCTCCCTTGTCGGATACTAGTTTTTCATATACATACGGGTTTATTTCTGCTTTATGGTGTTTATGTTTAATGATACCACAGATAACTTCAAACAAAGAGTACTCAAGTATTTACAGAGTCACTAGGTGAACTTGCCCCAAGTATACAGGTGCTCCGTTAATGGGTGGGGGGGGGTGGTCTTGGAGGTCTTGCTCTCCCCAGGGAGAGAAGTTCTGAGGTTACTGGGCTTTACAGCATCCTTAAAAGCCCTGAACTTGGGAGGCAGGGGCCCTGCATCCCTTTTCCTTGGCTGGATTCTTCCATGCCTGGGAGAAATGACTGCTGCTTCCAGTCTGAGGAGCCTATATACTAAAAGGCTCCAAGTGCACCGTGTCCCTGGTGCGTAACTTACCTGTGAGAAGTGACCTGTGCTATGTCTGTCTTTAAGCCACCCTACATCCTGCAGCAGTGCTGCTGAGATCATGTCCGTGCTGTTTTTCCACACCATGAGATATAAACAGGAGGATCCGGAGAACACAGACAATGACCGTTTCATTCTCTCCAAGGTAAGCCCACACAGGAGCCCAGGGCCTGCTCAGATGCTTGCTTTTTAAAATGGTTTTAAAAGCCACTGTGTGGTAAGAAGGCCTGAAGTGGGTTCTGTTTATCTTTTTGGTTCTTACTTGTTTCATGTCTTAGTCTGTTTAGTCTGCTATAGCAAAATAGCTGCAGATTGGGTGGCTTATGAACAATAGAAATTTATTTCTAACAGTTCTGCAGACTGGAAGTCCAAGATCAGGGTCACATGGTCACATGCTGGTGAGAGTCTTCTTCCTGGTTGCAGATTTTTTATTATATCCTCACATAGCAGAAGGGGAAGTAGTCTCTAGGGTCTCTTTTATAAGGGTACTAATCCCATTTGTGAGGGTTCTGCCCTTGTGACCTGATCACCACCCAAAGCCCCCCCCCCACCTCTTGTATAAAATCTTTGTTAAAAAAAAAAAAGTGTTCTAGCAAGGACTACAGTGGTGGGAAGGATGACTTATGGCAACTTGCCACCCTTCTTTTCCTTTGTTGGTGCCCTGCTTTATCCCACCTAGCACTAAAGTCCCCCTTGATAGGGTCGTGCTCCAATACTCTGCCACCTGGGTAGAGGTGGGCAGCAGCGGATCTGACTTGCCTGAGCTCAAGGAAAATTAAGCTTAATTTGGAGAGATAGTCCACTTGTCAATAACCTTTATTTTTCACATCTCTGTAGATCTGATCTGACACAATGAGGGTCTTTCTCATTATACTAAGTATAGTACCAGGTACTTCATGACTTTGGGGAACAGGAAAGAGGAGTGATGTTAAAAGCAAGGTCAATCTAGAAGAATGTGCAGTTCTTTTGATGTTATCTGAAAGTTTGCTGTGTCCTAAGCAAAACATTTAAAATTGAATTGGTAGAGCACCATGTACAAACAAACCCCAGATCTGGGCAGTGGGAATTAGTTTAAAGAATAAAGACAGAGGGTCCCTAGGTGGCTCCGTCAGTTCACTGTTTGACTCTTGATCTCAGCTCAGGTCTTGATCTCATGGTCGTGAGTTCAAGCCCCATGTTGGGCTCCACACTGGGCATGGAGCCTACTTAAAAAAAAAATAAAATCAGAATATGGGTGTGGCTGAAGTATCTGGGGTCATAATTTTGACCATGTCTTGGTGTCTGAAAAGTAATCTCAAATGAGGTTTATCAAAAAATCAAAATTTATGAGTGTGTGTGTAGAAAGAGCAAGATGAAGCAAAAATGGTCCATTAGCAGTGAATCTAGGTGAAGGATATAGGGGACTTCATTGTACTATTCTCAAAACTTTTCTGTAAGCTTGACCTTATTTCACAATAAAAATTGAACAAATGTAGATGTAGAAACAGAGTATGAGCATTCAGATCTCTGGTTTAAAAAATGGTAAGATGGCTAGACTATCCCGTAACTGGTGCTATCATATTCATGGTTATTGGCCTGAGAGCGATAAAGAGGCTTTCTGGTGTGCAGTAGCAGGCTGGGCACTGTTTAGCTGTCAGAACTTATATATTCATCAGATTTAAGAAGCAGATGAAATTGGAAGGAAGGAGAAAACACATAGCATAGTCCATCATGGCATTCGCTGAGAATGGAATAAGTGGACTTGCTACAGCGAAGGAGCCAAGGTCTTCACGACTGGTGCTTCTGGGGCGTGAACGTCCAACACAAACAACTGCTTTAGGAGGCTCACCGTTAAGGCCTGGCAGTATTGGTGTTGCTGACTGTGAAGTACTGTGAAGGCTTGTGAGGAGGGTCTTGTGATCCCCCAATTCTCCCCACTAGGCTTTTGTTTTTGATTTATCAGCTCTTGTTTTCTCCAGTCAAGCAGGCCAGAGAAGAAACCAAAAGGCTTTTTTGTAAACTTGTTCTTTGTGCCAGAACAAAGGTGAGAAATATCACCTGAGGGAGAAGTCTTTTCTGAGTGGACATAGCACCTAGTATGCGTTTTTATTCTAGCTCTTGCCCCCCCCAAATTGTGAGTGTATCCCCCTACACCCAGCATAAGGGTCCTTAGGGAAGAAAAGGGAACCCATGTGGGAGTACTTCCATGGTGCCAGGCATCATGCTCGTGCCTGCCAGTCTTCTCAATCAGTTCTACAGCCTCCTGCTGCCTGAGGGGGACTCTTCGTCATACCCATAAAATGAAGAAGCCTTGAAGAAGTGGGCTCACTTACACACACACCCCCACCCACTTTAAAGCCAGGAGGAAGCAGAGTTGGTCTGAGTGCAGAGCCCAGGCTCAGTCTAAGGGCACACAAGGCAACTGGGGGCCAGACCTTATTATGGGAGTAAGGCTAGGAACCATGGGGTGGAAGAAAGAGCTTCAGTGGTATGGTTCTGCCGGGCTAGAGATACAAAACAGAGGGAGCCTCTGGGGGTACAAAGCATGTGAAGAAAAGCTCGAGAAGGTTAAGAGCCCTGGGAGGAGCAGAGGGGTAGGGTGGAGCAAGACGGGAGAAGGATGAGACTAACAAGTACCATTGGCTCATCTGTGGTAGCAACAACACCTAAATCTTCGCTTGAATGGAGCTGACATTGGTGGGAAGGGTCAGACAAGAAACCTAGATAACCAGCATGTCAGATGGGGGCTGGAGTGGATAGGCTGGTGCAAGAACTTGGGGTCTACTTGGCAGGAGATGGAGAGACCTTCGACGGGTCTCTCTGCAGGGTGGCGAGTGGACAGGTTTTAACAGGCTCCCCCTGATGGCTGTATTGAGAATAGCTACGGGGGGAAGTTTGGAGGTCGCTGCAGTGACAGAAGACATGGCTAGTTCAAGGTGGTGGCAGTGGAAGCATTGATATAAGCTCACTGTGTCTTTGGAAGCCTGGGACCTTTGGCACTGCCTCGTGGCACCCAGAGGGTATTTTCTCCATGGAACAAAGAATGCTTGCGCATAGACACAGGAGGAGGGGAGAGGAAGAGTAGTGGTGTAGTGATTCATTTCTGGCACTTCTAGATGACCACTTCTGAAATCTCATTTGACCTGAGTTACAAACAAGGGAAATTGTAATCTTCAGTGTTTTGGGTTTCTGTTTAAGAACCCACATTCTCCAAAAAGATTGAACATCTGGTTTGTACATGACTAGATAAAAGACCTTATGAAAATGGCAAGGCTCATGCTTACATTTCCTGCTTTGCTCCTGGGCTCTGTTTAGGCTGCTGTGTGGAGAGACTGTCCTTTTGTATGTTCCCACGGGTTCAGTTGAACCTTGGATTGATTACTATGGCTCCCCTTGTCTTGGTGATGTTGATCTGAGACTTGGGGTGCATGTAGGTGTGGTAAAGAGGTAGATACCCTAAAGGATGGGAGGGGCCATTCAAAAGAGCAGCCTGTGCATCTAGGTTCATTTGGTCCTTTTTCTTACAGAGACTGTCATTTGTTGATGTGGCAACTGGATGGCTTGGGCAAGGACTTGGGGCCGCTTGCGGGATGGCATATACTGGCAAGTACTTTGACAAAGCAAGGTAAGGCACACCAAGTAACTGCTTGTTTCCACCCCATCCCTCGGGCACTTTGGCTTTATTTATGGTTTATTAGTTTGGGAAGACGGTAATTGTTTTGAAAGTTCAGACTACCAAGTGTTCAAGCAGTAAAGAAATCGTGTTTCTGGAAACTGTTCTAGCTTCTCTGGTTAGGTTCTGCAGTGTAGAAAGTGGTTTATTTCTATTATTTTCTAAGAGTGACAGCTTTCTATTTTGCATCTCAGTGAGCTTCATTATAGTGTGAATAGCTGGTGCATTTGCATTAGGGACCCCTATATGTTAATCAAAGGGTTCTTTTTCTACAGTGGTGCTTTGATCTCTCATTATTGTTCTCTTAGTTCCTATCCTGTGGTTAATAAGTTTTTTAAAAATTTTGCAGCATTTTTGTGGGGTATGGGTTGTGTTTTCTTGGTATTAACATTTTTGTGCTTTTGTTGCGGAGAAGTTTACCATTTGCAACAGAACATACGCTCCTGAGGTAGAATGTTCTGATTGTTATGATTATTGTAAATAAATTTGTAAGATGAGAAATAGAAGATGATAGTGCTTAAAACGAAGCTTATTGAGAAAACCTGTATATTTAAGATGTCATTTGGGTGTTTAAGGGGGCTACTTTCTCCCCATCCCCTCGCTTATGGATCCCAGAGAAATGGCAGAAGAACGCTGGAATGAGAAAACTAGCCAAAGGTGAAGTCCATCTTGTGAGGCCCAAGTTTTTAAAGCTGTGTTTCCTTAGCTGTCAAGTTTGGACAGAATTGACAATGGAAACGGTGTTAGGAACTTAATGATGTGAAGCAGCTGTTTCAGTCTGTTCCTTTGTTTCTCTCCATGAAATATATTTGTTTGAGTGACCCAGAAGATCCCTAAGCCCAGTCTTAACATTTCTTGGCTTGCCCCAGCTACCGCGTGTTCTGCCTCATGGGAGATGGCGAGACCTCTGAAGGCTCCGTCTGGGAGGCATTGGCTTTTGCTTCCCACTACAATCTGGACAATCTTGTGGCCATCTTCGACGTGAACCGCCTGGGCCACAGTGGTGCCTTGCCCCTTGAGCACTGCATAGATGTCTATCAGAAGCGCTGTGAAGCCTTTGGGTAACTATTGTCCTGTTTTATGTCACCTTCTTTCTGTCCAATCCCCCCCTTCACCTTGTAACCCAGCATTCTCCTGGGTTGACAGGTGGAATACTTACGTGGTGGATGGCCGTGATGTGGAGGCACTGTGCCAGGTGTTCTGGCAGGCAAGTCAAGTGAAGAACAAACCCAGTGCTGTAGTTGCCAAGACCTTCAAGGGCCGGGGCATTCCAAGTAAGCAAATGTTTTGTTTTTGCTTAGGGTTATTAAAAACATCTGTCTGCATAGCGATGTGGCAGAAGGAGGCTCAGGATGGCAAGGCAGAGAAACTGGCTTAGTGCTCAGTGATTATGCCTGTAATATGTGCTGGAGGCTCTCGCTTGGCCATCATAGATAGCAGGTCTGATTAGCATTGGAGGAGAAGCCCAGACCCCCAGCAAGTGAGCAATGGTTTTCTTTGTGCAGGAGGGAGTGGCTAGGAGGTTAGTCCATCAGTTAGAGAACTGGCAGAGAGTGATCTGCACAGGAGTGCAGAGTGAGAAAGAGTGCTACTGTGTGCATGAACAGATATGCAAGTAAGGGCATGCATACATGCATGCACCCTTGCCTGTGCCTACACTGTCTTGGGGGACACATAGGGAACTAGTGAAGCAACACCTCTGGGAAAGGTGCCTATGGAACTGAGGGTCAGGGAAGGAAGGGCATTTTGAAAGTCATCTTGCAGATTTCAAAGCTGACACCTGAAATTATTCAAGTATAAAGAGTTGCAAAGGGTGTGATTGCTGGTGTGTTTTAATATTAGTGCTTTAGAATAAAACTTCTGTGACTCCTCCCTAAAATAGTCCTTTTTTTTAAGATTTTATTTATTTGACAGACACAGCGAGAGAGGGAACACAAGCAGGGAGAATGGGAGGGGGAGAAGCAGGCTTCCCGCAGAGTGGGGAGCTTGATGTGGGGCTCAATCCCAGGACCCTGGGATCATGACCTGAGCCAAAAGCAGACGCTTAATGACTGAGCCACCCAGGCGCCTGCTTAAGATATACAGTCTTAACTATGGTATCCCCAGTTCAGTAAATGACCACTTGACCAGATTTGCTCCTGGGAGAATTCTGGGTATTATCTTCCCCTTCACCTCTCCCTTATGTGCCCCCTACATGCAAATCTAGTCTGTCATCAGTTCTGATGGATTCTGCTCCTAGAGTAAGTATATCTCCGACCTGCTCACTGCTCTCCATCTCCTGTGCTCAGACCCGTGTCGTCTCTCCTTAATTATAGTCTTCCCAGGCCAGTCTCCACACAGCCACTGTGGTGATCTTTCTATATTTAAGATCTGATCAGTCACCTCCCCGCCCCAAATTCCTCAATGGTTTCCTGTCTTGCTTCTGACAAAACTCAAACTCTTTATACCCACAGGATTTTCCATGGTCCACCCTGCCTGTCTCTCCAGCCTCATCCCCCACACTCTCTTCTCCATTCACCAGTATATGGGGCAGTGGCCCTACTCAAGAGCCTCTGGGACTTTTTAGGCTGTCCTGTGGGGCTGCAGTACCAACTCAGGCTCAGCTCCCTGTGCCAGGTTTTTACTCCTGAGTCCTTGGCTGACATCTTTTCCATCAGGGTGTCTTTGAGATGACCTAACAGACACTCAATTACATACTTAAGGAACAAATGTCTTTCATTTGGCCGCAGGTGTTGAAGATGCAGAAAATTGGCATGGAAAGCCAATGCCAAAGGAAAGAGCTGATGCAATTATCAAACTAATTGAGAGCCAGATACAGACTAACAAGAATCTTGAACCAAAACCCCCTATTGAAGACTCGCCTGAAATCAGTATCGTGGATATAGAAATGAGCTCTCCACCTGCTTACAAAGTCGGTGAGCAGGTAGGCAAAGTGTTCTCTGCTTTTTTTAAATACACACAGGACTCTTCATGTATTCTGATCTCCATGGATGAACCAGTTATTAGATTGCATGATACGTAACTAAAGGTTACAAGCAATAGAGGTGGTTTTAGTGTCTCTTTTACTATTTTTTTTAAGATTTTACTAATTTATTTTTTTTTATTTTTTTTTTTTACTAATTTATTTTTGAGAGTGAGCGGGAGGGAAGGGGGCAGAGGGAGAAGCAGACTCCCCACCAAGCAGAGCAAGGACCCCGATGCAGGGATTCCGACACCAGACTCCATCCCAGGACCCCGGGATCATGACTTGAGCCGAAGGCAGACGCTTAACTGACTGAGCCACCCAGGCACCCCTCACCAAACTGAATTTTCTTAGCAGTCAGCTGATATTTATTAACACCTAGTACTGCACAGCTTTTGCTTGCAAAATTCAGTTTGTGGTCTGGCAGACTCATGTGCATGAAACTGCCACTATTTTGTGTCTACTCTAAGGGTGGGGACCTGGCTTCGAACTTACTCCCTAGATTACAGAAAGAAGTAGGTCAATTCATCAAAGACCAATTCTTCAAAAAGGAAACAAATTAGGCATGAAATCCTGAATATAAAGCCTTTTACCATGTTTATATCTTGCCTTTTGGTATATTACAGCAGACCCAAAATAGGCAGTGTCTTCAGGACCTAAGAAAACAAGCTGGTGATGAGCCCAAGAGGAAGGAAATACTTTCTAATCCTTCTTTGTTTTCTTTATTTGGAGACATTTGTAGTGTTGCTTATGTTTTTTTCTTGTTCTGGTAATATGGGTTAAAATAAATGAATTTTGACTACTCAAGAAATTAGAAAACAGAGCAGAGAAAGGTGTTAATCGGGGGAAAAAGCACATATTAATGAAGGATACTTTGGCAACATTTTAAACTGTTTGCACACTTGGAACTAATAGTAGAACTCACAGGAATTTATTCTACAGAATAAATAGATGAATCTCTAAGAATGAATGTTGATTGCAGCATTGAATGCTGAGGAAATTGGAAATGACCCATCTAGAGGCTAAGAACTTGCCCAAATTATTAAAAATTTTTAAAAATATTTATTAAAACATGAGCAGAGGGAGAAGCAGACTCCCCACTGAGCAGGAACCACCCCCCCATAATGACATGAGCCATAAGCGGACACACAACTGAGCCACCTAGGCGCCCTATTACTAAAATTTTTTAAAGTTGTAAAGCAGCATAGAGTATAATTCTCCTTTGTGTAGAAAATCTTAAAAGGGGGCATCATAGGGTCACCTGGGTGCTCAACAAATATTTGTTCATAGACTATTCCCGAAAAGATGCTACATAGACTCATCATTTCTGCCTACCTCTGGACAGGGGACTGGGTGGCTGGGGGACAAGAGATCAGGGAGAAGATGGCCTCTTTGCTCCATAGCCTTTCACACCTTGAATTTTGTACTGTCTACGTGAATTGTTTATTTAAAAAAATAGGGGCACCTGGGTGACTCAGTTGGTTAAGCATCTGACTCTTGGTTTCAGCTCAGGCCATGATCTCAGGGTTGTGAGATCAAGCCCCACATCAGGCTCTGAGCTGGGCATGGAGCCTCCTTGAGATTCTCTCTCTTTGCCTCTGCCCTTCCTGCCCCCGCATTTTAAGTGTTTAGATAAAGACAAAGAAGCAGACTTTTTTTTAATAATGGCTTTATTGAGAGAATGACTCCCTGTATATACAATCATCCATTTGAAGTGTACAATTCAATGGTTTAAGCATATTAACTGAATCCTGCAACTATCACCACACTCAATCTTAGAGCATTTCCATCACCCCCGGAAGAAACCCTACCCCCAGGGTGTCTGGGTGGCTTAGTAGGTTAAGCATCTGCCTTGGGCTCAGGTCATGATCCTAGGGTCCTGGGATTGAGCCCCACTCTGGGCTCCCTGCTCAGCGGGGAGCCTGCTACTCCCTCTCCCTCTGCCCCTCCCCCTCAACTCATGCTCTCTCAAATAAATCTTTAAGAAAAGGAAAAGAAACCCCACACCCATTAGCGGTCGCTCTCCATTCCATCCAGCCCCTAGTGACTACTCATCTACTTTCTGTTTATGTAAAAGTTGCTTATTTTGGACATTTCATATAAATGGGGTCATATAATATGTGAAATTTTTGCCTGGTTTCTTTGCCTTAGCACAGTCACTGAGGTCCATCCCTGTTGTGGCATTATAGCATTGCATTTTATGAATATGCCATACATTTTGTTTACTTATTCAATCCTTGATGGACATTTGGGTTGTTTCTACCTTTTGGCTATTGTGACTATTGCTGCTTTGAACATTTGTGCACAAGTTTTTGTTGAGATATATTTTTCTCTTGGGTATATACCTAGGAGTAGAACTGTTGGGTCATGTGGTGTAATTCTCTGTTTAACATTTTGAGGAAATGCCAAACCTTGATTTCTAATAGAAAAACTCAATATTGTGAAGATGTCAGTTCTCCCCTAAATTCATAAATTGAGTCCAATCTCAAATGATATCCTAATGGCATTTTTTATTACTGGTATCATGATTCTAAAGTTTTACATTCTATTTTTTTTGCAGTTAGCTTGTATCAGTTTTATAGTTTTTTTTCAAAGATTTACTTATTTATTTGACAGAGAGAGACACAGCAAGAGAGGGAACACAAGCAGGGTGACTGGGAGAGGGAGAAGCAGGCTTCCCAGTGAGGAGGGAGTCTGATGCTGGGCTCGATCCCAGGACCCCCAGGATTATGACCTGAGCCGAAGGCAGACGCTTAACGACTGAGCCTCCCAGGGGCCCCTCAGTTTTATAGTTTAAAAAAGTCACAAGCATTTGCATTTTGTGACATTTAAATTTTTTGATGAACTATAGGAATGGGGCAGAAGAATAAATTTATTTTTGAGAATCAATAGCCAGTGAGTCAAGTATGGATTTAAGATTGGCTAGCAACCCATTTTTATGATCCTAAAGGAGATTATTGGTGAATCATGAATGTCTTTGCTAAGATAGAAGACAATTTGTAATCCACAAAATTTCACCTTCCTTCTAAATCTGCTCTAAGAAACTCCACTGTTTGACTTTTCCAGATAGCTACTCGGAAAGCATGTGGTTTGGCTCTGGCTAAGCTCGGCCATGCAAATGATAGAGTCATTGTGCTGGATGGTGACACCAAGAACTCCACCTTCTCAGACATATTCAAGAGAGAGCACCCTGAGCAGTTCATCGAATGTTTTATTGCTGAGCAAAACATGGTGCGTGTGCTGTGGGCATCCCTCTTGGGTCTTCACACTGACTAACAGTTGCCTACTGGGCACAGGAGGCCAGCCCCAAATTACAGTTTTCTTTCCATTTATAAAAGCAAAGGAACTAGAGAAAAAAATGTCTCTGAGGAAACAAGTAAAGAGTAGCCAGGCAGTGTGTGGGGTGGTTTCTGGGACTGCTAGGAGGGGCATAGTAGACTGTCCAGAACCATCTCCAGGTACGCTAAGGGCAGCAGGCCAAGAGTCACAGCCATGACCCCAGGGCTCCAGACCTGAAGTATCCCAAGCTTGCCAGCAGCTTTAGGTGTTATTTAGGTGTTAGGAAGATCTGTCAGCATGGAGACAGCATTCCCTCCTCCTACCAGTTGACTAGAGCCAACCAGGGACCCCCCCTTTAGATGGGTGTCCACAGCCAGTTGGCTCTGTTCCTGCCTCCGCCAGCCTGTGCATTCATTCATGGTGCTTCTCTGGCAGCCATTCCAAGGGTGTTCTGATTCATCTTTGTATTGCAGGTGAGCGTGGCACTGGGATGCGCCACCCGTGGTCGGACCATTGCTTTTGCTAGCACCTTCGCTGCCTTCTTGACCCGAGCATTTGATCAAATCCGGATGGGAGCCGTCTCTCAAATCAACATCAACCTTATTGGGTCCCACTGTGGGGTATCTGTTGGTATGAGTTCTCAGTGCTTCATATTGATAGCCTTCTTCCTTTACAGAGAAAGATTAGCATGTGAGCGATTGACCCACCAATGTACTTGGGGGTTCCATAATGTTTGATCATTTCTAACCTCTTTTTTCATGCCATGTTGTGTTGTAAAAGTTCCAGGCTGTGGGTTACTTTTGAGAGGATTTCTTGGTGTTACTGTAAAGTACCCAGTCTTTCAGTTATTGAAAAACAATGATCTGTCCTGATTGCCCATTATGTGTCGAGCTGCATACTGGGTATGAATCAGGCCACCTCAGCATCACAGACTTCCTTTCTGCTCTTAGTGTGGTGCCCTTTGTCTAAGTGGGGACAAGCAGCATGGGTCCAGGGAAGTGAGCACAGATCGCCAGGGCTCTCTGCCTACGCTGAGCTTCCTGGTCACATGGAACCAGAAGCCTTGAGTGGGATGCAGAGGAGTGAGGCTGAGGCAGATAGAGCTCTGGAGCCTTAAAGGCTAGACGGAAACAACGGGAAACAGGGAAGTCAGAGAAAGGATTGAGTTACGGTGTGCATTAGCAGTAGATAGAAAGTAAGGGTGAATCTGTGAGAGTCTGAAGAAAGAGGTCAACATTTCTGACCGGTGGAGGAGTCCAAAATTGCACAGAAAGTTAAAAAAGGTCTCCAGTAATTTCTTGAGAGACATCAGGGGGTTGTGTTCATGAATGACAGAAATGACAAGATGTGCCTGTGGTGGAGTAGGTCCTCTAGGTAGATGTGACAGCTTGTGTACACTGCTAGAATGCTCGAGGGGAGGGGGCCTGGGAAGTGGACTTTGGGAGTCCTCTCTGGGACTTACTGGGAGAAGTCTTTGAATGGGCCAGATGGTAGGTGCAGAGTGGGAAGAGAGAAAGGCCAACAGCATTTCAGGACTGAGCCAGGCAGACAGCCTGGCCCAGAGTCCAGGGTCTTTGCCCGGGGTCAGGTATAGTGTAAGTGTTAAAATCAGTCAGCTAAGTGATGAAGTGGCTCTAGGTCCAACCAGAGGAGCTAGGGTCCCTAAGGTTAGATAGTTGTCCCAGGCAAGGCACTCTGCACAGTGACCGTCCCTTTCCTAGCCGGAAGAGCTAGGCTGCTGTGGTGTACATTGGGCTTTCTCTTTGCTCAGCATTTCTGGCCAGAAGCTCTCTTCCCAAGCATACCCTAAGACCCCCTTTACTTAAAACAGCACCCCCAAAAGTACCCCAAACATATGCTCAGCTACTTTGAAGGTCTCAAGAAGTGAGTAAGACCGCTTCAATTTGATACCCCAGTCTCTTGACGGACAACATAGAAGAGGAGAGGAGAAGGAAGGACAGAATCTGCCTCAGGAGAAGACGACAGGGGCACAGAGACTTGATGGGGCCAACTTGGCTACCAGAGCTCAGGGAAAAGAGCATCGAGTCACCTTGGATAGTGGTGCCAATGACTGAATGCCAGACATTGGCAAGGGTCAGGACCAGATGAGACCACTGGTATTTTGATCTGGAAGGTCAATTAGGATCCTAACCCACAGTGTCACTGTGATGTCTCAAGGGAAATAGAGATGTGACAGCTCATTATAATTATAAGGCATCATGTTGACAAAAGAACGGTTTTGTAGGGTTCTGCTATAGGTGTGGGCCCCCCCCCCCCCATGGTAATAAGCTGTTCCTTATCCAGCAGAGGGCAGGTTCCCAGTTGGCCCTTGATCATGTTTTTGTTGGGCTGTGGCTTTGCTTTCTCAGGTGAAGATGGTCCCTCCCAGATGGCCCTGGAAGATCTGGCCATGTTCCGATCAGTTCCCAACTGCACTATTTTCTATCCAAGTGATGCCGTCTCAACGGAGCATGCTATTCTCCTGGCAGCCAATACCAAGGTATTTTTAAGGGGACATTGGTTCGGACAGAAAATGCTTCTGGGCTCTGCTGCTACTTTGATACTGATGGTTGGGTTTTTCCCAGTTTTTTTCTCAGTGTAAAGATAATAGGTATTCATTATGGAAGATAATGTTGTAGGATTCCTTTAAAAAACAGAACAATTGCCCAAAAAAGGTGATTACCAAGAAGGGGGCTGTCAGCAATGCCACAGGAGTGGGCTCCAGCAGGCTCAAATCCTGGTCTTAGATACACCCTGTGCCGTCACCACCTCGTGACATCCAGACAGCTGAAGAGTGGCCAGTGTCTCCACTGCAAACCTCAAAGTCTTCAGTCCTAAAGTCCTCAGTCCTAGTCTGCCCTCCGAACATCTTAGAATGACAAGAGTATGAATTCTGCCCCACTTGTTCCTTCTCATGTTTCACACAAGGGCAGCAGATGGACTCAGCCTAATTCCAGTCTAGAACCCAACTGCAGGGGAGATTAGAGGACAGACTCTGTACCTTTTCATCTGCTCCAGCTATTGGTCACCAGACTCCCCTCAAAACCCATCTTTGCACTCACCCATGGTCCTGCATAGACAGCCCTGGGCATGGTTGGGATAGGTTATGCAAGTTCCTAAGTATTTTTTTTTAAAGATTTTATTTTTCGACAGAGACAACACAGCAAGAGAGGGAACACAAGCAGGGGGAGCGGGAGAGGGAGAAGCAGGCTTCCCGCGGAGCAGGGGGCCCGATGCGGGGCTCAATCCCAGGACCCTGGGGTCATGACCTGAGCCGAAGGCAGATGCTTCACCCACTGAGCCACCCAGGCGCCCCAAATTCCTAAGTATTTTTGGCACGTTAGAGACCTGTGATTCTTTGACCTTTTT
Organism: Zalophus californianus; assembly: GCF_009762305.2. Taxonomy (NCBI): domain Eukaryota; kingdom Metazoa; phylum Chordata; class Mammalia; order Carnivora; family Otariidae; genus Zalophus; species Zalophus californianus. The sequence continues at coordinate 1,479,376 of NC_045612.1, read as the reverse complement.
TTTTTTTAAACCACTTTAAGTGGGCTCACACTGTATGTATTTGTCTATATTTTTTGCTTACTATATCCTGGAAATTGCTTTATGTCTGTGCATATATAGAATGATCTATGTGCTGCACGATCCCATTTCTTGAAAGTTCAAAAAAGGCAAAGCTGTGGTGATAGAAATTAGAGGTTGCTTTTCAGGTAGGGAGAGTGAGAGAGACCTGAGGAAACTTTCTGGCAGGTGCAAATGTTATTCATACTCAGGTGATCGGTGTGTGCCTTTGTCAGAATTCATGGAGTCCTCCACTTAAGCAAATTTTATCTCAGTAAAAGCACTGAATAGAATTGGTTTATAACATGTGAAGAAATGAACAGAGTGTTTCTAAATGAATATATCAATTTATAATGTGTAGTTTAAATATGTGTATAAATTACGAAATACTTTATAGACACTTGAGCATTTATGCTCTGTTCAAGTTGATGAAAATGTATTTACTTACATGTTCTCATTGGTAAAATAGCAAGTCTTTCTATATTTCAACGTGTAAGGTATTTCTAAGAATTAAGTATTACAAGTTATGGCAAAAATTAGTTGCTTACTTAACATTGTGTTCTGGGCTTTCTGTTAAACATGAGTCAGTGCTGTGGCCTGAATTTGTGTTCTGTGGAGACAGAACGGGTCTGTGTATTTAAGAAAGCTTTCCTACCATTGAATATGACAGCATAGAAAGTTTGTCACTGAGGGCATCTGCCCAGGTCCTACATAGGCTTTTGCCTGGCTTGGTAGTAATCTGATCAGGTGACACTGACCTGTTTGCCAGTGGTTGTAGATGCTTATTCTTTGTTCCAAAATGTGCACTTTGTTTTTAGTAAAAAGAACTGTTTAGTCTTCCTCCCCACTCCCTCTTTTAAAACAGGTTTATTAGGGGCGCCTGGGTGGCTCAGTCGTTGAGTGTCTGCCTGTCTGCCTTCGGCTCAGGTCATGATCCCAGGGTCCTGGGATTGAGCCCCGCATCGGGCTCTCTGCTCCGCGGGAAGCCTGCTTCTCCCTCTCCCACTCCTCCTGCTTGTGTTCCCTCTCTCACGGTCTCTCTGTCAAAACAAATCTTTTTTGAAAAAAGTTTTTTTTAAAAGAACAGGTTTATTGGAAATTTAGTTTGATTTTTTTTAAATTGTGGCTCTGGTTTTATGCTCTAGGGGATGTGCTATATTCGGACCACCCGACCGGAAACTGCAGTTATTTACACCCCACAAGAAAGCTTTGTGATCGGACAGGCTAAGGTAAGGCCTTGTTTTTTTTTTTTTTTAAAGATTTTATTTATTTATTTGAGAGAGAATGAGAGATAGAGAGCACGAGAGGGAAGAGGGTCAGAGGGAGAAGCAGACTCCCTGCCGAGCAGGGAGCCTGATGCGGGACTCAATCCCGGGACTCCAGGATCATGACCTGGGCCGAAGGCAGTCGCTTAACCAACTGAGCCACCCAGGCGCCCTAAGGTAACGCCTTAAAAGTTCTCCAGTGTCTTCTAGTATCCTTTCACGTGGAGAGAAGTGGTCTAAAGTTAGCACTAGGTATCTCCACAGTCAAGGTTTGATCCTTTCTTTGCTCTAGTTTTAAAAAAATCACTTGTGAGCTTTGCTTGCTTTTCCTCAGAAAGGAACATTCTACCACTGCCAGTATGAGGTACACTTTTCTCTTTTCCAAATGGAATTTCTCTTTGTTGAACTTGTAAGGATAAAGTGGTAACAACTTAAAAGGTACTTGAGTTTTTTGGGTGTAAATTACCACAGCCTCAAGCCAAACAAATAATAGAACCCATTTCAAATTAATAATCTGTTAGATTGGGGTTTTTTGCAGATCCAAGCCAAGAATAAAAAACATGAATGCATTGCCCATGGGCCTGGTAAAGGTTAGCATCACTGGGTACTTCCAATCTTCTGTGTTCTCACAAGAGCCCTAGAAGCACAGATTGTTAGCAGCTTTGTGTCGTAGATGACAGAAGGTAAGCAGCTTACTCAGGGTTCACAGTTAGCAGCAAGACCAAAACTCAGACCCAGGCATTGACCTGGCCTCTGTCGGGGCCATGAGTGCAGAAAACCAGCAGAGTCTGGAGAAAATAAGTGGCTCTGCTCCATCACCTGGAGAGCAGGGCTTACAGGTGTTTGGGCATGTTTTCTTCCTGCCTTTTTTAAGGCATATATATATATATATATATATATATATATATATATATATACATACACACACACACACACACATATACACACACACATATATATATATGGAGATCATGCTGCATCAGATAGTTTTATATTTTGCTCTTGTCTTTTAAGCCTTTTTAGAATATCATCAATACTCAAATGTGTGAAAGAGCAGTAGCCAGTCTTAAAGGAGCAACATGTGACCTCTGACTTGATGGCTAACAGCTAAGCTACTGCAGAATGCGTTGTTTTTAGTGCTCAGAATGATTGAGCAGTGATTGGCTTTAGTGCCACAAAAAAGGTTATCCAGAACATTCCATGACCTGCTCTACTAGGTAGCTGGACAGCACTGAATGAGAAAGAGGCAGTACTCACCTTCAGTGTTAACTACAGGTTTTGTTGTTCCCCACCGATACTCCCACATTGAAACTCAAGGCCGTATGTTTGCCTCTGAGGGTGGAGGGGGCGGGTCTCGGTGACATCATGTGATTTTGCAGAGCTTTTTCATATCCTGTCTTTTTCTTTTCCGCTAATATTTGCCCCGTCCTGACAAAATGAAGTAAATTTCCTGATGGTAAAGGATGTCAGTTAACATGTGTGATAATGTGCATGCCATGGATAATTCAATAGCTAGGTTTTGCAAAGAGCACACAGGGTGGTGTGGGAGAGTGTGTGTGTGTTTATACGTATGCATATGAAAAAGCTAGGAACATTCTCAAAGAATGTTGTGGTTTAGAAGCCCTGAATATTTGTACTGTCAGCAGTGGTTCTTAAGCTACAAGAAAACCTATACAAAGGGATGGAATGAAGAATAATTTCAGATGCCTTTGGTTGGGTGGCTTTGGACAAAGTAAAACTCTACCAAAAAAGGCTAAGCCCCTGTCTTTGCTTGCAGAATAGCAAGTGGTTAAGAGTGTGGGCTTTGGTGTCAGATGGGCCTGGCTGCTAGCCTCAGTGCTAAGCTGGGTGAGTTCCTCCCACTCTGAGATTCACTTTGCCCAGCCACAGAATGAGCCCCCAGGCATGGGCCTTACAGGGCATTTGGGCATGCAAGGTGCTGGGCACAGAGCATGTTGCAAATGCCCCAAAATGATCCCCGTTAACTTGTTCATTATCGGAGTCCAATCTGTGTGCATGCCCCAACAAGATGTCCAAGTAGTCCAGGGATGGTGCCTTTCTAGACCTCTGTGAGTGAGTCTGTGGTCTGCAACATACGGTACATACAACTTGCTTCTGGCCTTCTGCCTTTCAGATCCCAGTTTGAAACCCAGCTTCTTTGCTAAAGGGTATTCTATAAGAACTTAGTAATTAGGCACCATAAATCATGAAGCATGATACATGAATTTCTAAAAATGAACATTAAGTAGGGTTTATCAAAAAGGGTGTCCTTGTTAGTGTACTGATGCAGCTTTTTATAGTGAGTTAAGTGAAATTGGTAGGATTGTGGAAGAGCAGCATAGCAGTGTTTGTTCTCTTTGAGATGCGTTCTGTGCATAGTAACTGCAGCTTTTTTGTTCTATGGGCACAATACCAGGTCGTCCGCCACAGTGTCAATGACAAAGTCACAGTTATTGGAGCTGGAGTTACTCTGCATGAAGCCTTAGCAGCTGCCGAAGATCTTTCCAAGCAAGGTCAGTTGGTTGTTGCTGGGCATTGAAGTTTAAGCTGGGGAGAGGCAGGACTTGGGCTGCCTCATGTGCCCCAATTGGTCTTTATTCTAAGTCTGTTTTACATACAAAGCTGGATATTGATCTTCTCCAGATATTTCCATCCGTGTCATCGACCTGTTTACCATTAAACCCCTGGATGTTACCACCATTATCTCTAATGCCAAAGCCACAGGTGGCCGTATTATCACAGTGGAGGATCACTACCCACAAGGTATGTGCAAGGCTTGAAGATCATTTTGAAAGTCTGGTTTGGCGGGATGTGTTTTTGATTTCCATGACTGGAAGCATGACATATGCCCCTGGGTATCATCCAGCCAGACACTCATCTAACAACTGTTATTACTGCTCTTTGCAAGTGTATTCTTGTATAGGGGTCTCTTAATCCACCTACACTTGTTCCTTAGGGTGAGGTCATGCCCATACTCATTTGTGTGACCTCAGCACAGTGCAGCGCCTGGTGCCCAGGTGGCTCAGTGGCAGCACAAAGGAGTGTCTAACTCAGCATTGTGGGTAGGGATGGGTCTTAAAAAGCTTCACAGTTGTGCTTGAGTTTTGAATGATTAATAATTTGCTCCCCTCTCAAAAGGGGAATAGTGCCTTGCAAGCAGAGAACACAGCAAATGCAGAAAAACTGTGACTAGGGAGAGGGAGCTGGGAAGGTTAGGTGGGACATATGAGGGAGTGGGGAGTTTCATATGTTCATGTGTCAGGGGCCCAAGAACATAGTGATTTTCTAGGAGCATTCTCAGTGCTTTCACAGCTGAGGTTTATTATAGGGAAAGGACACACACCAGGACCCACAAGAACAGAAGACACAGGTCAGGAGTAGAGAACCCCATACCTTCAGTTCCTTTCCTCCCTTCCATGAGGGGCCTGCTGAGTGCTCTCCCTTCTCCAGGAGTGACAAATTGCATCACTGGAGACACAAGGAACCCACTCAAGACTCAGCACTTGGGTTTTATTGGGCACTGCTCACACCCCCTCTGCCAGACACCAAACTTCCTGACTCCCAGAGGAAAACAGGTGCTCACAGGGCCTCGCACCAGCCCAGTGCCCAGGTGTCAGCCAAGGGCCTGCCTAGTCATTCTTTTTTGTATAGTTTATTGGATGGTTTAATCATTTTGGGGTTCCTGAGAGCCTTAACCTGAGCTTGTAGACCCCCTGCATCTGTGGAGCCCCAGATGAGAGAGCTCCTGCTGTAGTGGGGCTGGGAGCAATTTGGAGACTCTCAGGTTTTGTGGGTTTTTTTTTTTTTAAGATTTTATTTATTTAGAGTGGGGAGAGGGAGAGGGAAAAGCGGACTCCCTACTGAGCAGAGACCTCGGTCCCAGGAGCCTAAGATCATGACCTGAGCCAAAAGGCAAACACTTCAACTGAGCCACCTAGGCAACCCTGGAGACCCACAGTTTTGAATGAGGACTTTTCTGGCTAGTCAGAGGATGACTGTTCCATGAATCAGTGCCTAGTGAAAAATATTTTTCCCAAGGAACCAGCAAATTCAAAGGCCTCTATACTTTGGGGCTTTAAGGCTGACTAGCTACTACCAGAATAGAGCCTCATGTCCCTTGTTTCCCCAGGTGGCATCGGGGAGGCTGTCTCTGCAGCTGTCTCCATGGAGCCTGACATCTTGGTCCATCAGCTGGCAGTGCCCGGAGTGCCTCAGAGTGGGAAGCCGAGAGAGCTGCTGGATATGTATGGAGTCAGTGCCAGACACATCATAGTGGCCGTGAAATGTATTTTAATGAACTAAAATACATTAGTTGGCATTAGACTTAGAATACTGGCTTCTCTATCTTACATTTATGCTGTTGCCAGACATATCATTTAAATCTATACAGTTATATTTACTTAAAAATTTAAGCAAGTTAACTACTTTCCTGTTAAACCATAACTACATATACAAGTGTAACTCTCGTCTTTGACTCATTAAAGTGTGTGATAAGATTACAAATAAGAGAATAGCTGACAAAACAACCACATAAAAGTTTTCTGATAACAGGTAACTGCGTTAGGGATCAACATAGGATAAGTTTCTTAAATGTGTATTGTAAGTAAAGAAAGTGTATATTGCACTGTCAACTGCATCGCTTACGTGTTGTGGCCCTGTAGCACCCTGCCACACACAGCTGTCCTCAACCCATCCTACCTGCAACTTCCTGGGGACAGTGTGACTGTAGGTGCCCTGGAACCTCCTCTGGCGTTTGCCTTCATCTCCCCTGGACAGGGCGGAGGCTGTGGAGCAGCAGTGGAAGCTCTCCGGGTGTCCTGTGCTGTGACAAGAGGACACAAACTAGTTCTAGTCTCCACACTGCACTCCTTTGTGAGCGCGCTCAAATGTCTCATTTGCCCAGGGACCAAACTGTTCAATCCTATTCATCTGCTATAATGGTACTAGTTAATGTTAATAAAGCATTTAAAAAACCCAGCTGCTTTACTCTATTTGTGCTTTGTATGTGTGATTTGGTTTCTCCTTAATACAATTGTAATTAAAAAAGGAGTTTCTATCTAAACCAGGAAAGTTACGTTCCCCTACAATAGAAGCCCAGGGAAAAGGTATTAGGCAGGAGGTGTACCACTAGAGGATAGTGTATGGCTTAAGCTGACAAGAGGAATGCCTGATATGTCATGGTCCTAATTTTTACTGCCCTCATTGACTGGTCAACAGGGGTCTTTGTTCAAGAATATATGGTGGAGACCCAGAACTATCCTGGTACTTGGGAGTCCTCGTAGGGGCCTACTCACTCTGCTCCTGTGCTTTTTAAATCACTGAACTGGTTTCCTGGCCTGTGAAATTAGCATGATGATTGCTGTGCTTGTTTTCACGAGATTTCAAAAACATTTTTGTGTAAGATGATAGAAGATAAAACCAATATATAAAAATATTAAAAATATCAAATGGATTTTTAAAAATAAGTTGATACAGGGTCACTGTAGAAAATTTAGGAAATACAAATAAAATTTTGAAATTTTGACCTCACTTAACCATCTCACACTCCATACAAGTCACCCTTTTAAACTGCACAATTCAGTGGTTTTTAGTATACTCACCGAGTTGTGCAACTATCACCATGATCCGTTTTAGGACTCCAAAAAGAAATCCTGAATCCCTTAGTAGTCACTCCCATTCCCCTTCCCAGCCCCTGGCAACCACTCATGTATTTTCTGTCTCTGGATTTCCTCTTCTGGACATTTCATATGAGTAGAATTGTACAGGATACGGCCTTTTGGGCTTTGGCTTCTCTCACTTCATGTAATGCATTTGAGGTTCATCCACATGGTAGCATGTGCCAGGACTCCATTCCTTTTTATGGCCACATAATCCTTCCTATGTATATACCACATTTTATTCATCAGTTGGACGTTTGGGTGCTTCTCACTTTTTCTGTTCTGAATAATGCTACAAACATTCTTACCTAAGTTTGTGGATGTGAATTTTCAGTTCTCTTGGGTGTATATAAATCTAGGAGTGGAGTTGCAGACCTGTAATTTCTGTTAACTACTTTTCGTGTGTGTGAGAAGGGGGAAAAAAAAGTTTGTGAGGAGTGGGAGACAGTGAATTATGAAGGTGACCTGACCTCTGTAAAGCACTGGATACCCTTAGGGATAGCCATTATGAATACAGCCAGAATGTATGGCCACGCATGAGCACCACATCTACTCTGATTCAGGTGTAAAATGCCCCATCTTGGTGAGATGGACAACAAAAATAGAACAATAAAGTAAATACTATCCATGATGAAAGCGCTGTTCCAAAAGCCTCAATTCGGGCCCCCACAGGTGCTAGGCAAAAACAGTAGGACCCATTTGGTAACGGGCTGAGAGGAGCCATGACCTCAAAGAGGAGAAGGAAATGGACTTGTAGCCAGCTTCACTCAGCTATAGCTCCTGAGTACAGAGTAGCCGAAGCAACAGGAGGAGGAAGCACACCATCAAATCGTGTAGGTGCTAAAATAGGTCTGATTGTTGCGGGGGGTATACCCTTTTTGCCTCAGTTTTTTCATCTGTAAAGGATGACGGTGCTGATGATGGTGATAATATCTATCTCATAGGGCTGTGGCCAGGATTTTAGAAGTGCCATCGAAATGTCCCCACTGACGGTCTCTTTCTTCCGGGCGTATTCCTACTCCCCAGGCCCAGCCTCGGCCCGCCCGCCCGCCCCCCATCTCCCAATGCTCAAGCCCCTCCTGGGCCTCATCCCGGGCTTCGCAGTGACTAGGCCCCGCCTTTCCCGTCCCTGGCCAGCCCTCTCCTCAGCAGCCCTGGCTGCTCGCACCCGCCTCCAAATCGCCTGTGCCCTACTGGGACTCCCTCTACCCACCATTTGACACCGCCTCACTCCAGCCGTGCCCGCCCGCCTGGCCGGCCCTGCGCCCCCCTCTGTACCGGGCCAATCGGAGAGCTGGCGGCAGCCGGGCCACGTTGTTGGGTTTTGTCCCGTCACTCATTGGGCTCCAGCCAATCAGCGTTGCTTGCGCCAGGCGGGTGCAGGAGCGGGTCAACGCCCTGAACAACGAACATCCGCGCGGGTGCTTAGCTGGAGCCCCCGGGGTGTGAGGAGCTGCAAAGCCCAGGTCCCCAGGGACAAGTCGGAGAAGGGGCCCTGCCCTTAACCTCGGGCCAACCAGCGATGGACAGAGGTATGGCCAGAGAGAAAGGGACACTGGTGGTTGGGGGGGGTGATGGCCTTGGAGGGGCAGGGCTGCGGGGGTGCTGCAGGGTGGAGATGGGTGGAAGTGCCAGTATGGTGGTGGCTGAGGTGTGCAGCACAGGCCCCTCCTGCACTACCAAAGGGAAAGGAAGAGGATAACGCGACACAGTGTTCTTCTTCAACTCAGACCTCTGGAGCAGATGGAGTCTGGGAGCTTTTTTATTTTTTAAGATTTTATTTATTTATTTGACAGAGAGAGACACAGCAAGAGAGGGAACACAAGCAGGGGGAGTGGGAGAGGGAGGAGCAGGCTCCCCACTGAGCAGGGAGCCCGATGCGGGGCTCGATCCCAGGACCCTGGGATCATGACCCGAGCCGAAGGCAGACGCTTAATGACTGAGCCACCCAGGTGGCCCTGGGAGCTGACTTCTCTAGTCAGAGCAGCCCACCCACAGGCACACCAGCCGAGCTGTGGCCTTGCTTGCCACAAGAAGCTAAGACAGTTACCTTCCACCTTACTGAGCTGCCATCCAGCCATTCTTGGGATCGGAAAAGCAGTGGCCTGGAATTTAGGAATACCAAAAAGATCCCACAACTCATTCCCTATTCGGTGTGGAGGACAAATAGCAGAGTTACAGAACACTCAAGGTAGGAGCCCAGGAGTGCACCAGGGGAAGAAAGGGCAGAGATGCAATATGCTCTCACACTTAATATATTCCTGTCCTGGAGCATGCTGAGGCCCAGGGAAAGTGGTGGCACCCCCATTCTCAGCTTCAACTGAGGCCAACCAGATGTCCCAAGGCCAGGCTTCAGGGTCCCACTCCTCCAACCACCGCCCTACCTTTCACATGAGAAACACAGGCTGGGAATTCAGCTGACTTTGGGGATTCTGTAACCCGCACAGCTAAACGCTGTGTTTGCTTTTGAGCCCTGTCAACCCTTGCAGGTGGAGGAAGTGAGCGAATGTTTAGGGCCGTCGTGGAAGTTCTCTGGTTGTCATACGGTGGCTTGAGCTGAGAGGTAAGGAACCTGAACTTGTCCTGGTTTTCTCTGTGCACTCTCAGGTGCACTCGGGAATCGTCCCACACCACAGTCTTTACCGCCGTCCTTAGCGCCATGACAGTCCAGGGCAGCGGCCGCTCCGGCTCCCCGGGGTGCTTACTGCGGTTGGGCCCTTCGTCCCGGTTAACCGCGGGTGAGGGCCTGACGAATTACGAGGTCCCCGCCGGCCACGGGCGCCTCACGTCCCTCTGCGCCTTGGCGAGGAGCCGAGCCCCGCACTCCAGCCCAAGGGCATGACCAGCCCCGTCCCCACACTCCATCTTTGTGGGTCCATCTTCTGGGACCACTCCCAGTTCCGATCCTGTGTCAGTCGGGCACGAGTCGGGATACAAGAAACAAAGTTTCTCAACAGAGGGGATTGAATATGAGCAGTCGGCCACTCAGGGATCCGACGACTGGAGTCACGGAGATAATACGGGAGGAACCTGCCGCCCCTAGAGCAAGGGGAACAGGTTGGTGTCACCAGGAGCCTAGAAGCCAGGATGAGGGGGCCTTGAAGAGCCAGAGCCTGGACCTCTGAGGAGGGGCTGCGGCAATTACTCAGGGAAGGAGAAAACCACCTTATCCACCGGGAGGGGAAACAGGGCAGGAGGTGAGTTCGGAGGCACCACCTTCCAGGTCACTAATCCTTTCTTCAGCGGCACCTATCTGTGATTTCATCCATCTGTTGGGATTTTTATTTCAATGACGGTGTTTTTTTGCTTCTAAAGTTTTTGTTTTGTTTTGTTTTGTTTTGTTTTTTTTGACAGAGAGAGACACAGCGAGAGAGGGAACACAAGCAGGGGGAGCGGGAGAGGGAGGAGCAGGCTTCCCGCCGAGCAGGGAGCCCGATGCGGGGCTCGATCCCAGGACCCCGGGATCACGACCTGAGCCGAAGGCAGACGCTTAACGACTGAGGCACCCAGGCGCCCCTACTTCTAAAGTTCTTTTTCCAAATCTACCTGGACGCTTTTCTTGTTTCTATTTTATTATTAATTATTATTATATAAAGGTTGTATTGATTTATTTGAGGGAGGGAGAGAAAGCACGAGAGAGGGAAGGGTCAGCGGGAGAAGCAGACACCCCGCTGAGCCAGGAGCCCATGCGGGACTCCATCCTGGTCTGGGACTCGAATGCTTCTCTGTGTCTTTATGTTGTTGTCTCTCAGAGGCTATCAAAGATTTGGGGAGGTCGGGGTAGCTTTCCATCACAGTAATGCAAACGATATGTAAAGATCCGTGAGCGCCGCCCTCTGATCCCATGAGAATTCAAAGGTAATGCCAGTCCCTGTTTCGAAGTCCCCCCCCCCGCGCCCCCCCCCCCGCCCCCACGATGAAGCACAAGAACAGAAAGTGGCTCTCTGTCTCACCCCCCTCCAGTTTTGGTGTGCTGACCCAAGGCCCGCCAGGGGGAGATTCAGCTGGGCTCTCCTCTCATGCCTTCAGGACATACTGATGTGCCCCGCGTGCCCCAGGAATCTCCAAGTGAGGGAGCGAGCCAGACTGTAGAGCACAGCCCACAAAAGGGGGTCAGGCTCGAAGCCCAACGTCCTTGATCCACACCCTGCCTCGGCCACCTGCTAGCAAGTGATTCAGAAGAAGCCGCTCAACCCATTTGTGCTGTTTTCCTCATTTCCTCACCCGGACAGCGGGGCTAACACCAGCTAACAGCCTCCTAGGGCTGCCGGGAAGATGGGACGGGCGGAGCCTAGGCCCACAGCAAACACTCACAGCCATTACCGAAATTGCGTTCTCTGGCCTCTGAGAGTCACACCCTGGGAATGTCGGTAGGGCCAGTCCTGTCTTTGACAGACCTGCAGGTTGCCCAGGAGCGTGGGCAGTGTCTTCACTGGCCCATCCTCAGCTGGGCCCCCCGGGGGGTCCTGGGCGAGGGAAGCCCGGGGTGAGGTACATCCTCTTCCAGGGAGGGTGGGTTTGCTCTGCCAGGAGCCCAGCAGGACTACCGCGACGGGGGTGGTGGGGGTGTGTGTGGGGGGGCAGTTCCTCTCTCAGCCAGGGGTTCACTGAAGCCCCTCAGCTTGCAGCCAGCCGGGGAAGGCGCCCCCGTTCGTGGGTACTAGGACTGGCGTGGGAGGGGTCCTCCCCCGCTCACCCGGACCCACTTCGTTTTATAACCCTGTCCTTCCTTGGGCCCGCCGAGGTCGCCCTTCACGAACACTGCTTTTATTTATTTATTTATTTTAAAGATTTTTATTTTATTTATTTGACAGAGAGATAGAGCCAGAGAGCACAAGCGGGGGGTGGGGGTGGGGTGGGGGACGGCCCAGGGAGAAGCCGATTCCCCGCCGAGCAGGGAGCCCCACGGGAGCCTCGATCCCCGGACTCCGGGATCATGACCCGAGCCAAAGGCGGGCACCCAACCGACTGAGCCACCCAGGCGCCCCAAGAACACTGATTTCAGGCGGGATCTCAGTTCTGCTCTCTCACCTCCTGAAAGCCCTTACCCCTAGCACCGCGGAAACCCAACCCGGCAGCCCCTCCACACAGCCCCAGCCGCATCCCTGCTCCCTCCTCTGTTTTCTTTCTTTTCTTTCCTTTCCTTTTTTATTTTTTTTTAAGATTTTATTTATTTATTCGACAGAGAGAGAGAGACAGCGAGAGCAGGAACACAAGCAGGGGGAGCGGGAGAGGGAGAAGCAGGCTTGCCGCCGAGCGGGGAGCCCGATGTGGGGCTCGATCCCAGGACCCTGGGATCAGGACCTGAGCCGAAGGCAGACGCTTAACGACTGAGCCACCCAGGCGCCCTCCCTCCTCTGTTTTCATTTGCTCCGCTTCCTCAGGGGTGTCTCTTGCTTACCTGCGGGCCACCTATGCATTTAAACAGCGTAACTAACCTTTTCTCATTACATATTTCCTTGCCTTTCTCTCAGCCTGGACTGGCATCCCTGGACGGCAGCAGCTGGGTGTCAGGGTGGCACCGCCCCCAGCCGCCGCCCACACCCCTACACCCCCACCCCCGCCCGGACCTAGCCAGGCAGCACTGGAGCCTGTGGCCAACAGTCCAGGGCCACAGGGATTGGACCAGCGGGTCAACCTGCCAGCCTGGGTCACGGAGGAGTTGGCAACAGGGACTCGTAAATTCCGTCCCGAGTCTCCTCACAGTCCTCACACATGGGAGGAGGCCTTTGTGCCCAAGATACGCGACCCAGAAATCATCAGTTGAGAATTTAATACATTTGGTTATCTCAAAAGGTCTAACTTCTGGGCGCCTGGCCGGCCCCGTCGGTAGAGCATGCGGCTCTTGATCTCGGGGTTGTAAGTTCGAGCCCCGTGTTGGGTGTAGAGATCACTTAAAAAATAAAATCTGAAAAAAAAGTCTGCAGCTTCTTGACAGCCCAAACCAACAAGCCTAGTCTTTCAAGGCAAAAGACACACTGAGGGGGCGCCTGGGTGGCTCAGTTGGTTAAGCGACTGCCTTCGGCTCAGGTCATGATCCCGGAGTCCCGGGATCGAGTCCCACATCGGGCTCCCTGCTCGGCGGGGAGTCGGCTTCTCCCTCTGACCCTCCCCCCGCTCGTGCTCTCTATCCCTCATTCTCTCTCAAATAGATAAATAAAATCTTAAAAAAAAAATAAAAACATAAAAAATAAAAAGACACACTGAGGGAAGATCTTCGCAACATACGGAACAAAGAACTAACAGCCCTGGTGTAGGACAAGTGTGCCTCTTTAGGGGAGGCAATTCCTTGGTGTCTCTCAACATTTTAAATGCCCGTAGGTTTTGAACCTGGCAATTCCACTTAGAGGTGGTTATCCTAGAGGGAGATCGGCACACGTTCACGGTGGGAAGTTGCAGCGCCAAGGTGAATGGCGGAGAGCGAGCGAGAAAAGGTACAAGTACCATCAGTTGGGGACTCGTTACGTAAATGACGGTACACCACGCAGCCAGAGAAGAAATGAGCTAGACATTTGTTTACTGACGTGGGAGGTTTTCAAAGACCTATTGCTAAGGGAAAGAAAGTCACAATGAAACGTGCAAAAATAAATAAATACAATAAAATCAATGTATAGGGTGTCAAGCTGGGGCGCCTGGGTGGCTCAGTCAGTTGGGCAGCTGCCTTCGGCTCAGGTCCTGATCCCAGGGTCCTGGGATCGAGCCCCACATCGGGCTCCCTGCTCGGCGGCAAGCCTGCTTCTCCCTCTCCCACGCCCCCTGCTTGTGTTCCCTCTCTCGCTGTGTCTCTCTCGGTGAAATAAATAAATAAAATATTAAAAAAAAAACTGTGGATAACTATGTTGGTGATTCCATTAGAAGAATATAGTTAGAAGAGAGAAACAATTGTTAACAATGTGTCTTAAAATAATGTTGCTTTGTAAAAAAGTTTCAATTACGTGCCGTAAAAATATGCAGGGTGGTAATGGAAAATGGTACAGCCGCGGTGGAAGGCAATTTGGCAGTTCCTTTTAGAGCAAAGCATCCAGGGGCGCCTGGCTGGCTCAGTCGGGAGCGCATGGGACTCTTGATCTCGGGATCGTGAGTTTGGGCCCCACGTTGGGTGGAGAGATTCCTTACAAAAGATGAAATCTTTGGGGGCCGCCTGGGTGGCTCCGCCGTTAAGCGTCTGCCTCCGGCTCAGGCTCAGGTCACGATCCCAGGGTCCTGGGATCGAGCCCAGCGTCGGGCTCCCCGCTCCGCGGGAAGCCTGCTTCTCCCCCTCTCCCACTCCCGCTGCTTGTGTTCCCTCTCTCGCTGTCTCTCTCTCTCTCTCTCTCTCTCTCTCTCTCTCTGAAATAAGCAAATAAAATCTAAAAAAAAAGAAAAGATAAAATCTTTAAAGCTAAGCATCCATCTGCACGGACCCAGCAATTGTACCCTTGGGCATTTATTCATTTTTTAAAAAATCTTATTTATTTATTTATCTGACAGAGAGAGAGCACAAGCAGGGGGAGCAACAGGCAGAGGGAGAGGGAGAAGCAGGCTCACCAAGCAGGGAGCCCGATACGACGGGGCTCGTGATCCCAGGACCCTGGGATCACGACCCCCCCCCCCCCCCCCCCCGAGCCGAAGACGGACGCCTAGCGACTGAGCCACCCAGGCGCCCCTCCCTCGGGCATTTATGCCAAAGAAACAGAAACTTTGGATCGCACGAACACCTGTACATGAATGGTCGTAGCGGGTGTATTTGTAGAAGCCTGAAACTGGGAACAAGCAAGGTGTCCTTCAGGAGGTGAATGTTTGAGCCGACCGGTTGATCCACACCAAGGACTGTAGCTAGCAACACGAAGGAAGAACTAAGTATGGCTACATGCAGCGAGCGATCTGGACGGATCGCAAGGGCATTATGTGAGGGGAGGGGTGGGGGGGAGCCCATCCCGGGTTACGGATACCTTCCGCATTCTGCATGGTTCCAATAACCCAGAATTCTAGACGAGAATACAATACTGGTTGCCGTGGGTTGGGAGGAGATGGGAGGGGGCTGTGGTCATGTCAGGTCCACAGGAGGGGTCCTCGTGAGGGAACCAACTGGACACGGATGCCCGTGGGAGTCACGTGAATCTACACGGGTGATGAAACTGCAGAGCTGTGCGCGCGCGCGCGCGCACGGATGCAACTCCCACGGAGCTGCTCTCGGGTGGCACCCATGCCATTTCCCGGTGTGCAGTTGAACCAGGCGTGCAACATGCTGACCCTAGGGGAACTGCGGCAGGCGCCCTGGCGTCTCTCTGTCACTGCCCGTGAGTTTCTTTACTTCAAGAGACAGGTTCAGACCAAAAGCACACAAGCAGGGCTTGGCGTGGACAGGCAGGACGACCTGCGCGACTCTGCACAGAGTCCCTACTCTCCTCCCCCTGCCGGGGACGTCAGTCTAGGCGTCCGGCAGTTCCCAGAGCCCCGCCGCTGGGAAGAAGCCGGCGGGAGCTGAGCCCAGAGGGGCGCGCAGGCGACCGGCTTGCTTTGATTGGGCAGAGGAAGTGTCCGTCAGGCCACAGGGGCTGGGCTTCCTCAGGCGGCCTGGGGGCGGGTCCCGGCAGGAGCCGAGCTTGGTCATTGGCGAAGCTAGCCGGAAGGGGGCCGGAAGGCGGTGCCCCGCCACACGCGGGGCGGAGCTTCCGGTGGGCGCGCTGAGGGACGTGAGAAGACGGACCCGAGGGCGGTCGGGGCGGGGCCCAACACGCCTAGACGACGCCCCGGCCCTCTCGACGCCGCCCTCCGTCCCTGGGCTCCACCCTCCGCCCCTCCGGGTCCCGGGCCGGGCCAGCGGCCCCGTTCCCCGAGACCTGGGGAGGGGGGCGGTCTACCCATTCCTCCGCGGAGAGGTCAAGGAGGAGCCTCTATCGAGTCCAGGCCCCGGGAGGCGGGGGCGGGGGGGCTCCGTCGGGCTTCTCTCCCGCTGCTCCCCGCAGGCCCCCCCCGCACGCCGTCCTGAGGGTGTCCGGCCCCTAAACGGCCAGGGACAGTGTACTGGGGCCCCCAGGGGCCTAGTGTTGGGGGAGGGAGGGCGGCGGCCCCACCGGGATGACAAAGGGCTCCGTCACTCCGTCTCCAGCCCCTCCCAGTCCTGGCCTCTGTGTGCTCCTGGGCACTTCCACCCTCCCAGGGCCCAGATTGTGACCCTGCACCCTCCGGCACCCCCCCCAACACACACACACACACACACACACACACACACACACACACACTCCTTGCCCGGCCCTGCCCCCCTCCGGCACCCCCCCAACACACACACACACACACACACACACACACACGCACTCCTTGCCCGGCCCACTATGTGTCCCAGTGCCCCTGAGCGTGTATGGGACGTTTCTCTGTAAAGCATAGATCCCAAGGGCGTCTGGGTGGCTCAGTTGGTTAAGCGACTGCCTTCGGCTCAGGTCATGATCCTGGAGTCCCGGGATCGAGTCCCACGTCGGGCTCCCTGCTCAGCGGGGAGTCTGCTTCTCACTCTGACCCTCTTCCCTTCTTCCCTCTCGTGCTCTCTATCTCTCATTCTCTCTCTCTCAAATAAATAAATAAATAAATAATCTTAAAAAAAAAAAACCATAGATCCCAAGATCCCAGCAACCCACACACAGACAGACAGACAGACACACACACACACACACACACACACACACACACACACACGGGCCTAGTATCCAGGAAAACGTGGGCAGAGCTGGGGCCAGTACCCGGCAACGTGGTGTTCGCCAGAGGTATCTGTCCCCACTTCTGTGGGTGGGGACAGCAGGAAAGTAACAAAGTCTTTCCCATGTCACTCGACAGGTGTGGCCCCCTGGGAGGGAGTCCTGCTGAAGCACATCCTTGCTCCAGGACCACCTGTGGTTGGGATCATCAGCTGTGCCTGCCTGCCTCTCACCTGGGGAGGTCAGTCAAGGTGAGCCCAGCAGAGAAAGCTCCTAGCCTTTCTAGAAGTGGGTGCGATCAGGAACCATCCATCCCGGTGGTTCTCACGCTGGAGGGCTGCATGGGAACACCTGGAGGGCTTGTTCAAACCCTGGGCTCCACCCCGGAGTCTCTGATCTCGCAGATCTGAGGTGGGGCCTGAGAATGGGCGCCTCTAACAAGCTCCTGGCTGCTGGTCTGAGACCGTCTCCTCCGCCCCACCCCCCGCGGCCCCCCCCCCCCCCCCCCCCACCGAGAGAAGCAGTGCTCTGGAGGCCTGAGACTCCTAGGTGTATGTGTGTGTGCGTGCGTGTGTGTGCGCTCCCTGCCCTCCCTGGGGCTGGCTCCTTTGCAGAGTCCCCACGGGTCTGGCAAATGCCAGGAGGGTGCTAGCCCTCGAGGGATCAGGGACTTCCCGTGGAGCGGCAGCCACCCTTTCCTGCCTAGGTGGGCTGCAGGGCACCGTCCACAGCCCAGGCGGGAGAAAGGTGTCGGCTTTGTCCAGGTGCTCGGGAATTCCCAGACTGGGGCTGGTAACATCTGGACGCGTAGGAGAGAGGGGTGGAGACCAGATCGGTGCCCGGGAGTGGGGATGGAAAGAACTCTCTGATGAGGCAGAGGAAAGACCCGAAGGCTGGGCGCGGGGATGGGAAGGGAACATGGACCCTGAGATCCAGAACGTGGATTTGGGGGAGCGGGGAGTGGCGGGGAGCTTGGAGACCGCACAGGGGGCTGTCTGCCCGAGAACGGCCCTGACAGTTGTCTGGTCTGTGCGTGCGGTCAGCCCTCTAGCTGGTGGGAAGCCGCTGCCTTTCTTCACCAAGGTGGTCTCCCAGCTCCTGGCCGATGTTTCCCAGACCTGCTCGATGCCCCACACCGCCGCCCCCCCCCCCCCTACTTTGGCCGGTCTTGCTGGTGGTTGGTGTTTGTTTGGCTCCGTGGTGGCACGTTGTCTAGTCGGAGCGGCAGGTGAATGAAGTGCGAGGCCAGTCGCTGGACCGTTTGTCCCCAGAAGGAGCAACTCTGGGACCGCAGCCCCTGAGCGAGTCCTGGCCCCGGGATCGGATGGGGTAGCCTTTGGCTTTCGTTTTGCGTGTTGGCCTCCTCGACCCCCTTTACTTACTGGGTCATCGGGCTTTTCCTCGTGGACTGCTTCAAGCTCTCTGTATGTTCATGAGATGAGCCCTGAGTCACATCTTGCTGCTATTCCTCCACCCCCCCACTTTGTCACTTGTCCCTTGACTTTGTGGTTTGGGGCTTGTGTTTGTTTGGTCAGGCCGACAATTTTACTTTTTGTGTCATCGGACTTCCCAGGCTTTTCCTTTTTTTTTTTTTTTAAGATTGCTTTATTTGAGAGAGCGAGCATGCGCACGCACGTGGGGGGAGGGGCAGGGGGCGAGGGAGAGAGAGAATCCTCAAGCGGACTCCCCGCTGAGCACGGAGCCCCACACGGAGCTCCATCCCAGGACCCTGGGGTCATGACCCGAGCCGAAACCGAGAGTCGGACGCTCAACCGACCGGGCCAGCTCTTCCGTCTCTGAAGGGCTGCCAACAGAACACGCAGAACGCCAGAGTAAGAAAGCAGAATATGCAACAGAGCTCGTGTGTGGCCCACAACGCCCAAGGAGTGTGCTCTCTGCCCTTTGCACAGGGGCTGCCAGGCCTGGTGGCAGTCCTGGCCCCGGGGGCAGCAAGCGCTTTCCCACCCCAGCAGCCCGCCCAGCAGCACCGCCCGGTGCGCTGTGAGGCCCCCACCCGGGCCCCCGGGAGGTGGGAGGCTCTGGACCGCCACCGTCCCCGCCCCCAGTGGCTCCGTGCGCCTCCCCCGCCACCCCCCCCCCCCCCCCGTGTCGTCGTGTCCTCTCCTTCCCCAGGGGCGGGGGCAGCTTGCCCTGCCCGAGGCAGGTAGGGGTCTCCTCTCTGTGCGCACAGGTGTGGCCCCTGCTCTCCCCCCCCACTCCCCTCTCCTCCCCTGCCCTCCAGCCTCCTCCGTGCAGCTGGCAGCTGGCAGCTGGCAGGTGGGTGGGGGCGGGGAGCGGAGAGGGGCAGGCCCCTTTTCTTCACCGACGGAGTCAGGCGCGTGCTGGGCTCTGGCGGCTCAGGTGGGGGCAGGCACCACCTCCCAGTGCCCGTTGGGGGGGAGGGTGCGTGGGCGGGTGGGGGCGCAGCTGTCGGTCCGGCCAAGGAGCCCCCACTGTGGCCACGGGAGCCCAGTGGCATCTCCTTTCCCCGGTGAAGTGCCCGCCCCATCCTTCCGGGCTGGGACTGAGAGATGACTTCGCGATGACACGCTGGGACTCGCTCGGGAGCTCTGAATCGGTCGCACAGGTTCCGGGGGCGGTGCTTTCCCCGCTGGCTCTCGCTGCTGGGCAATGCCAGGGAGGGCCCTCGGCGGCAGCTCCTGGCACCGTCTGGGGCCGCCCTGTGCTGTTTGAACCCCAGGACCGTGGGTCTCGGGGGAGCCTGGCTCTGCGTCTCCGGGGAGCAGAAGCAGAGAGACCGGGCCGTGGCTTGCCGGGCCTTCCCTCGGCGGGGACTCCGGGGTCGTGGCTCCTGGGGACATCCCTCCTCCGCCGGGGTGTTGGGCCGCATGGCCCTGAAGACGGCTCCCCTGGAGACAGACACTCAGGCCCGGCGTAGCCCGGGCCCTCTGACCGGCGTCCTCGCCGTCCCCCCGGCCTGTGCCTGAGCTGAGCCACCTTCCTGTCCCTCGGCCCTGGGCAGGAGGCACAGCGAGGAGGGCCCGGCTTCCCCGTAGTCTTCCCTCACAGGCCACCTGCCCGGGAGGGCTCGGGAGGGCTGGATGGGTGCAGAGTCTCCCCCGACCCAGCTGCACAGGGGCTCCCCCTCGTGGCCTGCTCTGCGGGTGGGCGCGCTCACCAGCCTCCGGATCCTGTCCCCGCCCACCTGCCCACCCACCTTCGGGGCCCAACCCTGGACCTCACGCTCTCTGCCCGGCCTGTCCTCGGCAGGTGTGCTGACCCAAGGGCAACCCCCCCCAACCCCCCCCACCGTGCGGTGCTTTCCTCAGCCCTCGTCCCCCGGCCGTGGCCTCCTGGCTGCCTCGGGGACACCTTCAGAGACGGCCCCGCGGGGAGGGGGAAGAGGTGGCCAAGCCAGCCCAACCTCTGAGCGGCGGGACCGCGGGCCCCCTGCTGGGTAACGCCCTCCCCTGGACGGTAGTACCTGCCACCGGGGGAGGAGAGCCCCGCCCTCTGGGGGGATCTGTCGGCTGTTGGGATGGGCCCACGGGAGTGGGAGTGGGAGGAGGCCGTCCAGAGCTGCAGAGCGCTGAGCGCACCTGAGGTCCCTGGGGCTGGCACCTGTCACCCTGCATGCTCGCCGACCCTGTCTTAGCGGCCGTCCCCGCCTCATCCCGCTGGCTCCGTCGGGGTTCCGGGGGTGGGGGCTGCCCTGGGGCACCTTGGCCCTATGCCCTGGAGTGGGGTGAGGCCACCCGTGCCGGGTGGCCCCACGGGAGCCCCAAAGGTCCCCGGGCTAATGTTCCCCTTGTTGAAGTGCTGGGACTCCCTCCCCGTCTCGGGTGAGTGGCAGCCCCACCCACCCTGAAGGGCCAGCGCTCCCCTTTCCTCACCCCCCGTCCCCTTCCAGCCTCCCGTGGGAGGGGGCGCGGGGGGGGCGGTGGTGGTGGCGACAGGCAACAGGGAGGGTCAGGTGCAGAGGTGTGGCTGGGCCGGGGGCGGGGGCTGGCTGTGGGGCGAGGGGGGTGGTCAGCTGGGCCATCCGCCTGCCTTGCCCTGCCTGGACTCGGACCGGACGGGACCTGCCGGACGGGGGCGCTGCTCCAGACTGGGGTGGCCAGCGCTCCCCTCCCTAGACTTAGTAGAGGAGATGGGGCCGGCCTGGGGACGGTGTGTGGCCGGGGCCGCTCCTCTGCTCCTGGCACCTGCTGGCATACAGGGCTCAGGCGTGGGGCCTGGTGGGGCTGAGCCTCCGCCACCTCTGCTGGCTCCCGATGGGGCACCAGGCCTTCACGACCTGTGTGTGGAGCCCGGCTGAGGGCCCAGACCTTGCACCCCTCCCTGTCTCCTCCTAGCAGCCTGGGTGGAGGGTGGGGGAGGGCGGGTGTCCTCCAGGGATTTTCCTGGTGGGGCGGGGTCTCGGGCCGGTTTGCCCCTAGCCGGATGGCGTCCCGGCGCTCCTTTTCCTGGTGCCATGTGCCTGTCCTACTCCGGGGCCCTCCGCAGGGGTGGCGCCCCAGTCTTGCTCCCTCCTGCCCCCTGCCCGCGCGGGCCTCAGGCTCAGGCCTGGTCTGTCCTGTAGCCTCTGTCCGGCGCTGTCCCCAAGGGCTTGTTCTCCCCCAGGCTGGCATCTTCTGCCCTTGCGGCCCCACGTGTGTCGCAGCTGCCTGGGCGCGATGTGGTGTCCAGGGAGGGACAGGGACTCCCGGTTGGCTCAGCTCGGCTCTGGAGCTGTGCTTCCGTGGGGGCCCTGGCCAGCGTGCCCGGCAGGTAGAAGCGGCGGGCCTGACTTTATTCACCTGTGTGTCCTGCCTGCCTTGAGTGGGACGGTGTCTCCCGGGACTGGCCACCGGGAGCCTAGGGTAGCAGGCCAGACCCAGGTTCAAGAACAGTGTGGACCCAATGCCACTTTCCTGCAGATCAGTAATTGCCCTTGCTGTTTTCTCAGCACTGCATTTTGGGCAGGGGGTCTGTGGCTTGGGTAGCTGGCCAGGGCCTGGTTCTTTCTCCCTTCCTGGGTTTGTGTTCTTTATTGGGCAGTGGCATAACTGTGCCCTAGGCCGTGTGCTCATGCTGGCCCAGAAAGTGCTTCCACGTGGGGGTATTGCCAGCAATCCTGGAGTTGCCCTGTTAGGGGAGGCGGCCTGAAAGCTGAGGCTTGGCTGGGTCTAAAGCCCTTCCCTGCATGTGGGGGGCAAGGCTGCCTGTAGAGGGAAGTGGGTAGAGGGGATGGCTGTGAGGGGCCGCCGTGAGGACATCAGAGCTCTTATATGGCTGCAGAACAAGGAGGACTTGGCTGGAGTGTTGGGTGCTTTGCGTTTTAGAATGGGAGATCATTGGGTGGGAAATGGGAAGGGATAGACGGGGATGCAGCATAGCAGTTAAGCGAGGGGCTCAGATCGCTCCGCTGTGCCGAGAAGAGGGACCCACAGCACGGCCTTCTCAGGGGAGGAGGGCGCGTACGGCACAGCCGGCTGGGGCTGGGGTGGGAGGGCAAACCACAGCCGGTAAGCAGCACCTTGAATGGAGCCGCCTGGCCACTGAGGAGCCTCGAGATGCCTTGGGGCAGAGGTCGTCATGACAGTCCCTTACGCCAGGGGGTGACGACACATTTAAGAAGCCCGGGAGATGGCCAGGAGCTGCTGGAATGTCACGGCCTGCTTATCTGGCCCTTCCATCCGACACTTTGCCTCTTACAGTCTGGTCATGGCCTGGCTTTCCCTTAGGACGGTACCCGTTCCTGCTGTGGCCTGGGAAGAGCACGCCCGTGTCAAGTCCTGTTCTGCTGTGCTATGCATCTCTCCCCTTCCACTGGTCTGAACCCACGAAGGCAGAGAACACTTTGAGTGCCAGTGGACTGGTGGGAGTTGGTGGGGGGCGTGCACGAGGCGGGGGGAACAGGATCCCCTGGGTGCCAGGCCTGGAGATCTTGCAGCTTGTGGTTTGCAGTTACCCTTGCAAGAAAGCTAGAGCCACCTTCAGGAGAATGGAAGCAGAACTTTATTCTTCTTGGCTAGGGAAGAGAACTAGCGGGTGGTTGTGCATAGTACCCCATCCCTCACCCCTCCCAGAACCAAAGAAGATAGGCAGAGCCACCAAAGGGCTACCTCTGCTCGCCTCTCTCCTTTACCCAAGTGGAGGCAGGTGAGTGCAACGCAGGGCTGGGGTGGCTGCAGTGATGGGGCGGCCAGGGCCGGCCAGGGCTCCAGGGCTGAGGAGACCAGGGGCTGCTCAGGTTGGGGGGATGGGTGTGGGGCACGTCTCATCCTGGGAGCTGCCAGCTGGCACAGGCAGAGCTCAGGGGACCAGGACACGGTAGGGGCTGCCTGGGATGTGCTCATCACCCCACTTGACCACCAGCGTGTACTCTCCCTTGTCCTTGAGCAGGTAAGACACACTGTAGAGGCGGCTGCCCACGTGCTTCACCAGGATCTCCTCGCAGGGTGTCCGGGGGCCATGCACCCCTACCAGCAGCATGTTGTTGCCTGGTGGGGAAGAGGCCTCAGTTCTAAGCCCCAAGTCTCCTCCCTTCAGCGGAGAATACGCTGACCCCTCTTTCTGTCTTCGGATCGTCCCCCCGCCACCCCCATCTGTCGAGGGGTGACAGCCCTTCCTAAAGAGTTGCCAGCACCCTCACTCCCTAGGCCAGTGTAGGAAACTCCAGCTCCTCCCAAGCCACTTTCCTGAACGGTAAAGATGGCAGGGAGACCCAGAGGGGAAGTGGCTTTAGAAGTGACAAGCATGCCCACAAAGGCACTGCTGCCCCCCCAACCCCCTTCTTCCCATGTTCCCAGGCACTGGTCATCCCGTCTTCTCTCTGGCCTTGTCTTTTGGAGGGGCGGGGGTGGGGCCCGGGGCACCCACCTGCTTTGCTGCAGTCCACTGTGAAGCTGCTCTTTTGGCCCACGTAGGCCTTGCTCAGCCCCAGGCCCTTGGCCAGCACCTTGCTGGCATCAGTGGAACCTGCCAGGGCCCCATGCTGGGGGGCACTGGCAGTCTTGGTCAGGGAGTCCACAAACACGGATGATGTCTCATGGAGGCTATGGTTGCTGACGAGACGGGGACCTGCAGGGCAGAGCTGGTTAGGGCACTAAGAGATGCCCAGAGGGCAAGGCATTGGGCTGGGCACCAGCAGTCTGGTGCAAGACTCACCTGTGACTTTGGCCTTGAAGGGGCTGCCCCCAATGTGGTAGGGACCACCATACTTGATGGAGATGAGGTAGCTGCCAGGTGCCATGGGAGTGTAAGTGACACGGTAGCCCTCAGGGCACTCCTGGCAATCCATCTTCACCTTGGAGGGCCCATCGATGGTTACTGACAGGGCACCTGCTCCCGCGTTGCTCGTGTTCACGATAAACTCAGCTGGGCTCCCTGGGGGCGTGGGAGGTCAGGAAGAGCTGGCCTGGACTGTCTCCCCCAGCCCCTGACTCCCACCCCCCATCCCCCGGCATAGCTTTGTCACCTCTGCACGCCTCCTGTTGTCACTGAGAACTTGGGGGAAGGGCCCCAGCAGCCGTGTGCACACACTGGAAGCTGCATCTGCTGACCTACCTGTGACACCACCTTCCAGGCCAGCTCCATAGGCGGACACCAGGCCTGGGTCCCCTCCATGCCCAGGCTCCCCAACTCGGATCTTGAAGGGGCTTCCAGGAATGTGGGTGCCATTGAACTTGACGTCAATCAGGTAGATACCATTCTCCCGCGGGATAAAGCGTACGGCATACTTATCTGAGGAACAGAGGGGCACGCTGTGGGCCTGAGGTCCCTCCAAAACCGAGCAAGTGGCATCTGTGAGGAGGTTCCCTTGCAGTGCCCACCGGTCCAGCAGGTCCATGTGGCCCACTCCACTTCTTCCAGGGACCACATTGGGCACCCACAGCCCACACCCCAGACTTCCTGAAGCCTGAGGACTGAAGCCTGAGATGCCCAGGCAGCTCTCTGTTGGTGCTCATTTGGACGGAAATCTATGAGCAAAACACCTGCCTTGCCTCTCTGCCCCCCTAAACAGGTTACCACGAAGGCCTTCGCCTCCGCATGTGAGCAGGGCACCGAGGCAACAGGAACTTGAGGTCACGTGGCTGTGGAGGGGCAGGACTAGCTGTGAGCCTAGTGAAATTGGCTGAACCGGCTCTTCTCACCTCCTGGCTGCCTCAGACCCATCTGGCAAGTCCCAGGCCCTGGCTAAGGAGTGGGCCAGCCCCGTGGCTAGACTTCGGGTCTCTCCTTCAGGAGACTGCATTGTACTGCCTGCAGCAGGCTTTCTCCTTCCTAGCAGCTGTGGCTTCTGAGCCAGAACCTCCCCGCCTCCTGGGCAAGGGCTTGGGTCCCGAATGGGGGAACGGTCGCCTGGCTGAGGGAGCCCCGGCGTTTGGGCCCTGCTTATAGAATCTGTACCTCAGTCTGCTTCCAGCCAGCTGGGCAGGCCCGCTGCTCCCAGCAGGGCCAGGGAAGATGGGTGGGTGGCCCGGGTAGGGACAGGGCCTCACCTTGGTCGATCTCTGTGACATAGCACTCCTCCAGGGCTCCCGAGGGGCTGTGCACCTTAGCATCGATCGCCCCCTTGGCCCCGTTCAGGCTGACTGCAAAAGAGGCTGGCTGGTTGACCTTTAGCCCTGACTCCTGGAAGCACAGCAGATGTGGTTAGACAGGGTGGCTGGGGCACGGGAGAGCAGGGCCCCAGCAGCAGGAAGGCCCCTGGGGTTACACTTACCCATCTGGCGTCCAATTTGGTTTAAAGAGGGAGAGCCACTGATTCTTGGGGACCGGTAAGCTACATGCACACACCCCCGCCCCCAGATCCACACTCTGCAATCATACACCCAGGCAGCAGGAATGGAGGGCAGCCCTCAGCCCTGGCAGGCTGTCCCTCTTTAAACCTCAGCCCTGGTGCTCAACGGGCACAGGCTTCTGTTCAAAGCCTTTAGACCTGAGACACGAGAAAAACTCCACACAACGGGCAGGGGTGCTTCCTGCCAACCCCAAGCATGGGCTGCACCCGGCCAGAGCAGAGGCCCGGCGGCCAGAGCAGAGGCCCGGCGCCCCGAGCTGGGCTGGGCGGGTCACTTGACACAGGGTCAAGGCCTGCTCTGTGCAGCGGCTCTGGTCTGGCCGGGCCCAGGAGCCCCAGGCAGGCGGTTTCTCTCAGTGCCTCACCTGAAGACTAGAAACAGTAAGGCGGCGGGCATCGCCAGACGGAGAAGCCACAGGTACTACGAAGGGGCTGTCGGGGATGTGTTCCTCGTTGAACTTGACCGAGACCTCGTAGTCACCTGGGCAGGGAGAGAGCACAGAGGGCATGCTGGAAGGCTCCTGTTTGTCAGTGTTTACACCTCCCACTTCCCACAAACAGCTTGGTGGCCCTGGGACCTCAGGGTGGAGGGTGGGAGCCAAGTGGAGCTGTCCACACCCAGGGGCCGCTTCCCCTAAGCCCAGCCAAGCTCTCGGTACCTGGCTCCTGGACCACATAAGCCACACCACAGGAGCCGTCCTTGCGGTCCTCAAAGGAGATCTCGGCCTTGCTGGGGCCCTCAACAGCAATGGCCAGGCCCCCAGCGCCAGCTTCCCGGGTCCAGATGCTAAATTCAGCTGTGGGAAAACAGGGTGTCCTCAGAGAGGGCCGCTATTCCGGCTTCAGTCCCCTCCAGGCATGGCTGACGGCAGCACGGCTGCTAGCTACTTCTTCAAACCCACCCCAGCCCAGAAGAGCAAAAGCCTCACAAGAAGCAGGCGTACCTGGCACTCCGGCTTCAGCCCTCTCTAGGCCAGGGCCTCCAGCACGGACTTTGTGGGCTCCCCCTTCCCCCAGGGGCCCCACAGTAAACTGGAAGGGACTCCCAGGCACGTGCTGGCCCTTGTATTTGACGCTGACTGTGTGCATGCCCATCTCGGCAGGCACAAAGCGGATGCAGTAGGTGTGGTTCTCCCCTTCCACAATCTCGGCCTCGTGGCTCTTGCCTGATGGGCTGGTTACCTGGGCTGTCATGTCCTGGATGCTAATTTCTGCAGGTAGGGGGACAGCTTGGTGAGCGAGAGTCCTGCGCCCCACCCCTCTGCTTCGGGCCACCTGGGGCTGGTGCCCAGGACTCCCCAGGGCCCCTCCCTGACTCTCTACAGCTCCTACCAGGGATCTTCAGGCTGAGGTCGCAGTGACTGCCCACATTGGCCACCGAAGGGGCCCGTCGCCGGCGTGTGATGCTCTCTTTCACCCGGCCCTCTCCCGTTACCTTCACCGAGAAGGGGCTGCCTGCAGGAAGAGAGCACAAGCCCGCACATCGTACAGGTTACGTTTCTGCCGGCAGGCTCTGGCGTGCGGCACGGGGGGCAGCTCAGTCATGGGGGCTATGTGGGGGTACCACACTCACCAGGCACGTGTTGGTCAGCGAACTTGATGTTGATGATGTAGTTGCCAGGCTCTGTGGGGCAGTAGGTGACCCTGCATGTGCCGTCCTCTAGGTCTTCTGTGTTGATGTCCACCTTGCTGGGGCCCTCAATGGACAAGCTAAGGCCGCCATAGCCTGCGGAAGGGACGCCGCTGAGCCAGGAGGGCCAAGCACAGGGCTCTTGCCCCAGCTGGTAGGCCACCACCACCTACCTGCGTCACGGGTGTCAATGATAAACTCTGCAGGCTCAAAGGTGTGGCCTTCGTGGAGGCCCTGGCCTGAAACCCGCACGCGGCTGGCATCCCCAATCTCCGACTGGCTGATCACCACTGGGATGGGGCTGCTCGCCACGTGCTGGCCGTTCTTCTTCACATGCACCAGGTGCTCCCCTGTCTCCTTGGGCACGAACGAGATCCCTGGGCACAGGGCGGGGCTGTCAGCTGGGGAAAGGCATGCCCTCCCCTCACAGCCTCCTTCCTTCCCAGAAGGCCTTGCCCCTCAACCTCTTACCCACGTGGCCATTGCGCAGTCGCTTCAGCAGACAGGGCTCCTCCCGGCCCGAGGGTGGCACGACCGTGGCCGTCAGCAAGCTGAGGTCCGTCTCGGAGATATTGATGGGGATGTCCGCAGCAGAGCCCACCTTCAGGTGGGACATGCGCATTGAGTCGTCACCTGCCAGGGGACAATCACTTCATGTCCAGGTGCGGAGGGAGACTGTGCCCACCCTGCCACGTGCCCACCCTGCCACCTGCCCGCTTTTGTCACTGCTCCCGGTGCCACCCACCTGTGACCCTGGCGGTGAAGGGGCTGCCTGGGATGTGCTGCTCGTTGTACTTGACCAGGATGCTGTAATCCCCAGGCAGCACGGGCAGGTAGGAGACGCTGCAGGTCCCATCTTGGTTGTCAGTGCAGCTGATTTCTGCTTTGGATGGGCCCTCGATGGCCAGGGACAAGCCCCCTAGAGAGAGTCATGGGCGAGGATGGCAACAATGCCCAGGAACAGGGCGCTGGCAGGGAAAGAGCCCCGGCAGGCAAGCAGAGGCCAGGGCAGCAGGGTGGGGAGCCGCATTCAGGGAGCATCTCCCTTGTGCCCGGCTTTCTACTGGATGAGGGTGGGCGTCCCTCAGCACGCAGGCAGGCTAAGAGTAGAGCTGCCACTCACCCTCTCCTGCGTCCTTGGTATTCACGGTGAAGACAGCAGGCTTGTTCACCACTCCATGGGTGAGGCCAGGCCCATAGGCTGTGACGTGGCCACAGTTGACGTAATCCACATAGAACTGCAGGGGGCTTCCTGAGGTAGGAAAAGGGGCCATGTGGAATGGGGTCTTGTGTCAGCTCCCCAGGCTCCCTGCCCCCCCCGAACCCAGGCCCCTGCAAGGCAGGGACAGCATGCCGTGGAGGCGCACCTGGGATGTGCATGTTATCGTAGCGGATGTCCATCTCGTGCAGGCCAGCTTCACTGGGAGCGTAGCGGACAGTCACGGTGCCATCCTTGTTGTCGGTGATGGCTGGCTGCGCCACCTTGCCCGAGGGCATCCTCACCTCCCCTGCGGGGCAGTGGGGTCGGGGTTAGGACACCCGCTGGCAAACCCAAGCCTCTCTGGCTCCCAAGCTCCTTCCCGCTCCCACTCACCCGTGATTTCGCCTTTCTTGATGGTGAAGGGGATGACAAGGTCGAAGGGCCTTAAGCTGGTCACATCCAACCCATTGACACCCATTAGGGGTCTCTCTGGGGCCTGCAGTGGAGACAGAGGGCCCAAGTGAGGGGCCGTAGGAGGGGTGGGAGTCCCAGGGGTCCGTCCTCACACATAGCAGGATGGGGTCTCACGGGACACCCCGCTGGCCAGCCCCCAAGTGTCCCCTCGGGCCAGGAGAGCCAGGATGAGGCAGCTGAGGCCGTACCCAGGTCTGCTGGCCACCCTGGGCATAGGTGTAAGACGGGGCCAGTTGCTGAGGCCGAAGCGGGGGCTGCGCTGTGGGCTGTTCCCCAGCTAGAGCCTGCGGAGCGACACAAGAGAGTTGCAGATTCTGGCGTCAGAGGGCAGGGACAGGGCGGGCTCCACCCTGACCCCTCAACCCTGGCCCCTCCTGACCGTCACTTGGAAAGGGCTGTTGGGCACGTGCTCGCCACCGAAGCGCACGCAGATGACGTATTTGCCCGGCTGCGGGGCTGTGTAGAAGATGTCAAAGGTGCCGTCTTCGTTCTCCACCACATCCACGTCCACCTCGGAGCCGTCGGGTGTGCACACGGTGCAGGTCACCTTCCCTTTGCCTGCCGCCTTAGTGTCGACAGTGATCACCGTCTCCTCCCCAATCTGGATGGTGGGGCCGATGCCAGCACCTGGTGGGGGCAGGGCAGGTCCCCAAAGTGGGGGGGGGGGGCCAGTGTGTGAGCTTGGCGCTTGAACTGCTCCCATCTGCCTGCCACCCGCCCAGGCCTCTTATTGCCACCACCAAGCGCAGCCAGGCCTCCCCCGCCCCCCGCCCCAAGCTGGAACGGTGAGTGGTTTCTCAGAAGGCAGGAAAGGTTCCCCTGAGCTGCCTCAAGCCAGGGAGTCCTGTCTTGGGGATTAGCCCTACATGGGAAAGGTCCGATGGGGGGCACACAGGTGTCTGGGAGAAAGGAAGGGGCCCGGAGGCCCATGAGGCCACCGCTACCATCCAGACACGAGTGTTTGCCTCCGCTTCCCCTGCCAACTTGGCCTCAGCCAGTGCTGTGGACCAACACCAGCACCCTGGCTGGGTGCACAGCAGCCTTCGTCCCTGCAGCCTGGCCCTGGACCCCAGTGCCGTGTGCAGATGCGGTGAGGCAGAGTCCTGCTGCAGCGTGGCGGGGGCAGGGGGGGATTGTGACAGTTGCCTCCCACCCCCCCAGGCCTGAAGGCGAAACTGGAGTTTCCTGACAACTGAGAACACTCGCTCAACCGGAGGCTGGTGGTGAGGGGTGGCCAGGTGCGGCCCGGCACAGGCAGGGAGCCGGGAGCGGGGAAGCAGGGAGGCCGCAGGGGGTTAGCGCCCAAGCAGCACGCATAGCAGGCGGGGGCAGCACCAGGGGAAAGAGGGACGGGAGGCCCAAGCCACAGCCACCGCCACTAGGTTGCAAGGGCAGAGCAGCTGAGCAGCCTCTAGGGCCCCAGAGTGCCCGAGGAAGGGGGGGGGGGGGGGCGCAGTGACGTTATGGTTTGAGCTCAGCCGTGAAGGCCTGGGGGGGCTGTGGGCTGTGAGGCCTGGCAGTGAGAGTGCTTCCTGCGGGGAAGCAGCTGGGAGCACCGAACCCACTCAAGGGCTGTTTAAGGGGCACCCCTGGCCGAAGGCTCCTGCGGTGCTAGGCTCCGTGCTGGCCTTCCATGGCTCGCTTAAGCTCTAGACCTGGCCACCTGCTGCCCGCCCTGCCCTGGGAGGCTTCGCCTCACAGCCACACCCGTTCTGCACAGCTCGTGATCTGGACCACCACCCAGTTAGCGGCTGCTCACTTTGCCCGCCCGGTGCCTAGTGCAGTCCATCAGCAGGTCTCGGCTGCTCCATCCTCAAACTACGCTTCCCAAGTTGGCTCCCCACTTAAGCCACATCGCCACCACCCTGCTCCAAGACACCACTATGACTGATCCAAAGGTGACTTCGGCTCCCCTACTGGGCTCTTTGCCTCCGTTCTGCACACAGCGGCCAGGTAAATTGAGACCACTCCTTTGGCCAAGTCTTGGCCGTGCCCCTGTCCCCATGGCCCTGTTCTCCTGCGCTAGGCACACATGCCTGTCCTCTCAGATCATGGAGCCATTGGGCCCTCGTCCCGAGACTCCAGCCACCCTCTAAATCTTGTCCTGGCCACCTCACCCAAGCTCCAGGCCTGCAGCCTCCAGAGGCTCCCAGGTCAACTGTCACCTCTTATTGGCGTCCTGGTGTCCCTGGCTGGGGCTAGAGCTCCCCTCCCATGCCCAAGCAGGAGAACCTCCATGCCTGGTTGGGCACTATCTGAATAACGTCACTGCTGGGGGTGGGGGTGGGGGACAGGGGGAGGGAGGGAGGCAGGGAGGGCGGGCAGGCCGCCAAGTGCACTTTGGGGCTCTGAGGCTGGGCTGGGCCCTGCCCCGCTACCCGCCCAAGCAGTCGGACGCTGCTGCTGTTGCACTACCCGCCCCACCCGCTCATGCAGTCCATACCTCCCCCGGCCTGGGGCCCAGATGCCCCTGGGAGATGGGGATGGAGGTCTGTGGATCTGGCCAGGGCCGGGGGACTCCCACTGCTGAGGGGAGACCCCCCTGTCCCCTCAGCCCGTGCAGGAGCCCTTGCCACGGAAGGAGGAAGTGAGAAGGCAGGGCCTGCTGCCCGCCCCCGGGGCTTCCCCAGGGTGCCAAGATCCCCAGACCCCAGAGCCCCCAGTGGGGTGCTTCTTGGGATGCACCTCACCCCAAAGCTCTCAGCTGCAACCCGACGTCTCAGATGCGGAAACGGAGGCCCAGAGAGGGGGAGGGCCGGAGCACTCACGCTCTGCTCTGGAGGCCTCCCTGGGTACTATCCCTCCAGCTTCCCCCCCCTGTCCCTGCCAAGAGCTGCAGCTGGAACTGTCCTGGGAATCGGCACGGAAGAGGAAAAGGAAGCTGCCCTCTGGGCAGGAGGGGCATTGGGAGTGGCCCCAGCAAGCAGCTTACCTAGCCCGTGACCTCCGATTGACACTGAGGTGAGAGGGCAGAGAGCAAGGAGAAAGGTCAGGTGAGTCACTCAAGGGGGCGGCCCCCACTCCCACACGCCGCCCCAAGCAGCGAGCCCTTGCACACAGGCACACCCCAGCCCCGTGCGGAGCGCCGCGGCCGCCGGCAGCCTGGCTCACCTGTGACCGTGCACTTGCTGGCGTCTCCGGTGGGCACGGCCCGGACGCGGTACGGGGAGAAGGGGATCTCGTCACCGCCGTACTTGATCAGGATGGTGTAGCGGCCCGTCACGTCTGGCACATAGGCCACCGTGTACGTGCCATCGTGGTTGTCCTGGATGTGTGTCTTCTTGGGCTTGCCCTCAGGGTCCTATGTAGCAGAGCACAGGGGAGGCGGTCGGCCCAAGCCCAGCCAGGCCCAGGGTTACCTCAGACCCTCTCGGAGGAGCAAACACCAGGGACCACTGCTGCGGGAACAGCCTCCGAGTCACTCAAGCGCCCAGCGGCCTCAGTCCTTTACTTGGCCACGGCCAGGATCCAGAAGGGAAGTCCCAAATGCCCCATGCGCGGCACCCCCCCCCCGCCCCCATGACAGGCAGGGGGCCGGGGAGCTTGATGCCCATCCTACTTTATCGCCACGACCACCTCTTGGCTCCCGCCCTCCGCCCCAGGGCCTGCTCCCACACTAGCAAGAGCTCCCCTGGAAGATCTCAAGGTCCCATCCTTATATGTGACCCATGAGAACGTTACAGGTGGGCCAGCTGAAGTACCAAGGGCTTTGGTCATAGCTCAAAGTCAGCAGTGAGCAAGCGTGTGCATGGGGAGGCCTGTGCCTGTCACCACCATCCTAGAGGCAGGGGACCTGGCCTCACTGGCACGGCTCCCAAGGGAGACCACAGCCCTGGACTGGTCCACTCACCCTAGTCGCATGCCCTGTACTGCACACCGCATTGGCCTAGGCCCCTCTCGTCCCTTGCCTTCTCGGTGCCTGGAGCTGCAATCCAGCAGAGCCAGGCAGCCACCCCGGGAGCCAGCTCACCGTGATCTGGACAGCCAGCAGGCCCTCTCCTGCATCCTTCGCGTCAATGGTGAACTCCACGGGCAGGCTGGCGGGCACACCAGTAGTATTGAGCCCGGGGCCACTGGCCTTCACCTTGCTGGCATCATGCGTCGGCAGCACCTTGACCTTGAAGGGGCTGTTGGGCCGGCGTGTTACAAGAATGGTCAGGAGGGATTTTGGTGCTCAGCCCTGGTAATCTTCCCACAGGCGGCAGGCCCTGCCTCTTACCTGCGGGGCACCTCCTCCTCCCCATACAGCACCGAGATGCTATAGGGCCCCTCCCGGCTGGGCACGTAGTTTACGGTCTGGGTGCCGTCAGCATTGTCCACGACGTCCACAGGCTCCACCAGGCCTGGCCCCAGTCCCAGAGAGAGACTCAGCCAGTTTCCCAGGTTCCCCCAGCCCCCACCACACTGAACCACCCAGCTCAGCCCCCACCCCAGGCCTAGACCTTGCTTTGCCCTCGCCTGCCCATCCCCAGGAATGGTCCTGAGCCCCTGTGACACCAGACACTAATCTGGGTGCCATCTTGGAGCCTTGCCCACCCTCCCTCCTGCCACATCTGCCCAGTGGCCAAGTCCTGTCTGTTCTACCTCCTGGTGGTCCTCTGTCCCTGGGCACTGGCTTCACTGTCACCCGAGGCTCCTCCATGAACTACCTGAATACCTGTCCCAACCTCTGAGTGCTGTGCCTCCGGTCTCCTGCCCTAGCCTCCTCCAAGAGGACTGTGCTCTCCCGACCGCCCACTCCCAGGCACATGAACACTCACCTTTGGGCCCCTGCACTTTGACCTGCAGTGGGGCCACGCCAGCCTTGCTCGTGTCTACCTGGAAGGACTGAGGGAGGTTGGCACGGACCATGCCAGGGCTCAGGCCAGGCCCAGAGCACTTGACCTTGGACGCATCTGTCACATCATGCACAGGGACCTTGAAAGGACTGCCTGCAGAGGGAATACGGATGGCAGCTGTGTGAGAGAGTCGAGGGCCGGCAAATGGTCCCGGACCGGCCCTAGCTACCTTGCCTCCTCACCTGGTACTTGGTGGCCACCGTAGGTGACGTTAAGGCTATAGGTGCCAGCCTCGTAGGGGGTATACTCGACCGAACAGCTGCCATCCTTGTTATCCATGCAGGACATCTTGGCCTCGGAGGGGCCCTCAACAGCCAGGCCCAGGCCCCCAGTGCCAGCTCCCCTGGTCCAAATGGATAGCCCATTATTTCCTGGGGTTCCAAGGCCGATCGCAGCCCCTGCCTCTCAGGCGCTTGCTCACCTGGTCTCCACGGTGAACTTGTTGGGCTTGTTGGTGGTGCCGCTTTGGATGCCTGGCCCATGGACACGCACTCGGGAAGGGTCACAGCCCTCGGTCACAGGTACCTGGAACGGGCTGCTGGGCACGGGGCTGCCGTCATAGGTCACATCCACGGAGTGGAGGCCTGGAGGAGGGCAGGCTGGGTCAGGAGGAGCCGAAGCCGCCCCGTCTCTCAACCCCCGTCCCTTGGGAGCCCCAGCGCCTACCCTCCTCATACGGTGTGTACTCCACTTTGTAGGTGCCGTCACCACAGTCCTGCACGTAGGTCTCGGTCAGGTTACCTGAGGGGTTGGCCACACGAGCCTTGACGTGGGGCCCTCCAGTCTGTGTCAGAGCGCGGGCATCCACACTGAACTCAGTGGTGGCCTCTCGGAAGACACCTGCAGGGGCAGGCACGGGGAGGAGGCATGGGGCTCCAGGGACCCTAGGGCCGCCGGCTTCCCTCTGCCCCCACGTTCCACGGTGGGGGCCTCACCTTGGCCCCCGACCCCAGGCCCATAGCACTGGACGCCTGACGTGTCCACCGCAGGCTCCACCTGCAGCTTGCTGGGGAAGTTGGGCACAGGCTGGCCGCCGTACTTGATGGTGACAGTGTAGGCCCCAGGGCAAAGTGGGATGTAGGTGATGGTGTGTGTGCCATCACCATGGTCCTGGATGTGCACCTCGGCCGGCAGGCCTGCCTCGGAGCAGATTTCGATGGTCAGCTCCGCACTGCCTGCGCTCGAGCAGTCTACGTGGAACTGGCCCGCCTCACCGGCCGTGGCCCGCTCCAAGCCAGGCCCTGAGCACTTGACTTTGGATGCGTCGAAGCAGGGAACCACGTGGGCCTTGAATGGGGAACCGGGGATGTGGGTGTCAGCGAAGAGGATGTTGATATTGTAGTCCCCGGGTTCGGCGGGCACATAGGACACAGAGCATGTGCCATCCCCGTTGTCCAGGCACTCAAGCTGGGCCTCACAGGGGCCCGCCACTGTCAGGCCCAGGCCGCCCACGCCAGCACCCTTGGTGTCGATGGTGAAGCGCGCAGGGGAGCCTGCACTGCCCCCCTGCAGCCCTGGCCCAAACGCCTTCACCTGAGGGAAGAGGGACAGGTCAGGAGCCAAACCCGTGTCACCTCCCTGACCCCTGACCCCCAGCTTGACCTCACATCTCCCTTCTCCCCCACCAGCTAGGGGTCCAGGCAGCGCCACTGGTCATGAGGACGAAAATGAGGAAGGGGGAGGGTGAGCCTGGAGAAGATGGGGGGGGCCCCCATACCCCAATTACCTTGCTAGGCTTGGTGGGAGGCAGGGCTTCCACAGGAAAGGGGCTGCCGGGCACAGGCACACCGTCATAAGTCACCTCGACCTCATAGGGCCCCTCCTCTCGGGGTACAAAGCGCACCACGCTGTTGTCAGCCCCCAGGCCTGGCTCCACCTTGCAGGGCACTACTGTGCCCGAGGGGCCCGTGATCTTGGACGCCACTTTGCCTTGGCCACCAGCACCCTTCGATTTGACTGTGAACTCCTGATCTTTGCCGACATCCACCTCTGTTGAGATGACAGAACCAGGGAGAGAACTATGGCATTCAGCCGAGGCAGCCCCTGGGGCATCCTGAGTGACTGTGACAGGGTTCTGGCTACTTACTCTCTCCCAGGCCAGACACCTTGATCTTGCTGAGGTCTAGGCTTGGAGACACCCCCACCGAGAAGGGGCTCTTGGGGATGGGATCCCCTCCATAAGTGATATTGATGCCCACTGGACCCTGGAAAGGGCACAGAAAGGCAGAGTCATGAGTCAGGACCTTGCTCTCCCCAGCCTCCGTCTTCCCCACTTGGGCATAGGGGGAGGGTGACAGAAACACTGGCTTTGCTCGCCCGCCCCCAGCCTTGCAAGCTGGCTCTCTCCCAGGGGGGAATCGAGAGTGGGCGGGAAGCCCTCTGGAGCAGCCCACCTAGCCCACCACTCGAGGAAGCCCACACGCTCAGTAGGTTAGTTGAAGAGTGTAGCTGTTGGGAGGTCCAGGTAGCTACCTGCTGCACGGGAGTGTACTTGACCGTGTAGGTGTTGTCGTGGTGGTCAATGATGTCCACATCACGCACCGCGTCCCCCTTGGCCAGCCCTGAGAACTGGACATCCAGCTTGCCTTTGCCAGCAGCTTTGGCATTGACCGTGAAGTGGGTGGGTTTGCCAAGCTCAACGCCTGAGGAAACATGGTGGCCACGTAAGGGCACCTGGCCCCAAGCCTCCCTGTGGCCCCCTGACCGCCCCCACAGGGTGCTGCTCATCCTCACCAGTGCGACTGAGGCCAGGGCCCTCAGCCTTCACCTTGCTGGCATCATGGGAGGGCTCCACCTTGACCCGGATGGGGCTGGTGGGTGTGGCCTGCAGGGGGTGGGAGGAGTAGGGCTCAGGGGACAGCAGTACCCCAACACGCAGCACCGCTGGGGGCCGGGAGCAGAGCACCCACCTGGTCGGCGAAGAGGACCATGATGGTATAGCTACCGGCGCCGCGGGGTGTGTACTTCACTGTGAAGGTGTCATTGTCGTTACGGATGATGTCAAAATCGATGTCGGCCTCAGTGGGGCCCACCACGCCAGGGGCACACTTGATGCCGATGCTGACATCCCCTGCAGTGGGGTGGGGGTGGGGGGAGAGCAGAGGCTGGGACCACACCCGGCCTCCTCACCCGCTCGCCCACCCGCTCGGGCCAGGGCCTTACCCTGGCCGGCCTCGGTGCAATCCACAGTGAAGTAGGTTGGCTCATGAGCCTTGAGCCCTGTCTTGGCTACTCCTGGGCCATATACCTTGACCTTGTTCGGGTGGCTACCGGCTCCCACGTTTACCTGCAGGGCGCAGGGGCAAGTGCAAAGGCATGAGCAGCGTAGAGGAGGGCCAGGGCTTCTTCACTCACGGCCACCTCAGGAAGTAGCTTGGTGGTTCTTCAAATGATTAAACACGAAGTGGCCGTCTGGCACAGCAAGCCCACCCCGAGGTCCCGACGCGCCGGGGTGGAGATCACTCATCCCCACAGGCACCCTCGCACGTTCACAGCGCTGTTACTCACAGCGGCCAAATTGCAAAAAACCCCCGGGGCCCATCCACACCATAGGCTATTCCTTGGGCATAAAGAGGTGGGAAGCGTGGACTCGTGCTACGGTCCAGGGGAGCCACGATGAATCGTGCTGCTGAGTGACAGCAGCCAGGTACGAAGGCCACATGCCGCGTGCACCCGCGTCCACTGCCACTGTCCAGGAGGCAAACGCACGCAGCCAGCACGCGGCGCGGCACGGCGCGGCGCTTGCTTAGGGCTGGGGGAGGGGGCGTGGAGGGCAGAGGGTTTCTTCTTCGGATGATGAAGATGTCCTAACCTTTGGCTGTGATCGTTGCCGCACACCCCTGAATGTACTCAAAACCGTCGAGTTGTACACTTGGAACGGGGGATCTGTACGGTCTTGGAGGTCTATCTAACGGAGCTGGATCAGGCACCCCAGGGAGATGGGCTACAGGGCTGCTCACCCGGAAGGGGCTGTTGGGAATGCTGACGCCGCCCCAGGACACCATGGCCGTGTGCTTCACCGGCTTCCTGGGCACGTACGAGCAGCTATAAGTGCCGTTGCCGTTGTCCTTGACTGCCGCCTCCACGGGGCATCCCTCGTTGTCCTGGAAAGCGGGCAGGAACGAGGAGCCCGCTGAGGAGTGCCCAGGCCTGGGCCACCCGCGCACCCTACCTCACCAGCCCCACCACGGGTGGGCACCCCACCTGGACTTGGACCCGGAGACTGGCCTTCCCACCATGCTTGGCGTCCACCGTGAACTCTGCCGGCTTATTGACAGCCACGCCCGTCTTCTCCAGTCCAGGCCCACGTGCCTTCACCTGATGAGAGATGCCCCCCACGCCCCCCCCGATCTCAGGGGACCAAGTGCAAGGCCCCCAAGGACCCAGAGTGGCAGGAGCACGCCGCGGGGGACACCAGCACGGCCAGGCCTCCCAAGTCCCCAGGCAGAGGCAGAAGGGGGCCGAGGCCCGGGTCGGCAGCACATGCCCTTTACCCTGTCTGGGTGGAAGTCCTGGGGTGCCTCGCGGATGTCGGCCATGAAGGGGCTGAGGCGGATGTCCTCACTGTTGCACAGCACGTGCACGGCATACTCGCCGGCCTCCTGGGGCCAGTAGCGCACGTCACAGGAGCCGTCGCCCTTGTCGTCGCACTCAATCCTGGCCTGCGATGGGCCCTCCACCGAGAAGCCTGACAACAGCCGCCAGTCCCGTCAGCACGCTGGAGCCTCACTACCCTCTGCCCCCGGATGCCCGCGCCACAGCCTGCAGCTCACCCAAGGTGCCGACGTCATCCCCGATGGCCTCCACCACAAAGTCGGCTGACTTGCCCACGACACCGCCTTCCAGCCCGGGGCCCCAGGCCCGCACCTTCTGGTTGCCACACTCAGTGCCCACCTTCACCTCAAAGGGGCTGTGAAGAGAGCCGCACAGGGGAGTGCTGAGGGCCGAGCAGCGGGGGGGGGAAGCGTGCGCCTGGGCTCTGAGGGCTCTGCCCGGGGCCTCACCTGCGCCCGATGTTCTGGCCACCCCACGTGATGGTGACAGTGTACGTGCCGGGGACCATGGGGTAATACTCGAAGCCATAGACGCCATCCCCCAGGTCCTTCTGCTTCACACGCTCCTCGCCCTCTGCCCAAGACAAGGGAGGGCCTCAGGCCTGGCCAGCAGCAGTCCTGGGGCCACCACCACCCATCCTGGCCGCAGCCCAACTTACTGGGCCCCTTCACAGTGACCTTCAGCTCTCCGCTGCCAGCACCCTTTGTGTGCACCCTGAAGTCCGCAGTCTCCTTCACCCGCACACCCTTGGGCTGGAGGCCACGGCCAACGGCACGGCAGGCGCCCGGGTTACAGGCTGCGAGGAGAGGGCCGGCTAAGCCACCGGGAGCTGGCACTGGGTGACCCCTACCCTTCCCTCCCACAGGGCTGGGCCATCAGAATCTGGCGGTCCCTCGGAACGTGGTCCCACAAGGCGGGCGAAGGACATGCAAGAAAGAACGATGACCCCAGGACCTGTAGGCCAGGCCTCCCCCCAGCAATTCCACACCAGCCGCCAGCACCCCACCCCCCGCCGCCCCCCGCCCAGCCCGCCCCCTCCCAGAGGAAGACAGATCCAAGTACCGTTGACCCCGTGGGCAGAGCAGAGAGCAGCAGGTTTCTAAACAGCTGGAGCGAGCTCTTCTGAAGGTGAAAGCGTGGAGGAGAGAGAGCCGGAGAAGGGCGAGAGGAGAAGGAGGAAGGGCCCCAGCAGGGGAGGAAAGAGAGCCCAGACAGTGGAAGCAGAGAGGCCCCGGTTGCCGGGGCGAGGGCTGCAGTGAGGCTCGCCCTAGCTGCCCCCCCCCCTCCTGAGGGAGGCCCAGTCTACAGCGCCCCCACTTGGGGAGCGGCTGGGACCGGCCTACCTTGGCCAACAGTGACAGTGTAGGGGCTGCGAGGGATGGGCACGCCGGCGAAGGTGACGTGCACTGTGTGGACGCCCTCCACGGTGGGCTGGTAGCTGCAGCGGTACGTGCTGTCGCCCCGGGCCTCCAGCTGAGGCTCCACGGTGCCCTTCTGGCCCGCAGGGTCCTGGATCACAACTTCCACCTCGCCCGTGCCAGCCCCTGTGTCACAGGGTAACCGCAGCTCAGCTCCCGGCCCGCTCCCGGCCCATCGCCGCTCTCCCCCCACGCCGGCCGGCCTCAGCAGCACCCGCCTCACCCGCTGTGAAGATCTCAAAGTAGGTGGTCTTGTTGGCGATGTTGCCACTGGGCTCCAGGCCAGGGCCCTGGGCGGTCACTTTGCTCGCATCACCCTGGGACTTGTCCACATACACCTCGAAGGGACTCTTGGCGATATGCTGACCGGCAAAGAGCACGGTGACCTGTCCCCAGGAGGGGCGGACCATGAGGGCAGGGACAGGGCCTTCCAGCCACCGCCTCCCCCACCAGCCTCCCCTTGGGCTGAGGGCTCACCTTGTGAGTCCCGGTCACTTCGGGGACGTACCAGACAGAGAAGGTACGGTTCTTGTCATTATTGGCAGTCACCTTTGCCTGTGGCGGGAAGGAGCACATGAGGCCCTGCTCTGAATGGAGGCACCGCCATGCCGTGCCCTGCCCGCCTGCTTGACGGTGGCCCTACCTCCTCCTGGTGGCCGGCTGGGTCCTCCACGTACACCAGCACCTCTCCCTGGCCAGCACTTCTGGTCTCCACTGTGAATTCTGCACGCTTCTTCACCATGTTGCCTGTGGGCTCGATGCCTGCCAGGCAGGGTCCGGGAGCTCTGAGCCGGCCCCCAGGGCTGCCTCCTCACCCCAGCGCACCTCCCCCCTTCGGGCCCAGCGTCCTTCCCTGCCGTCACCCCCTCGGGAATGCTCTGAACCGGGTGAGCTGATTGCAGGTAAACCCTGGCCCAGCACACAGAGCCTGGCCTTGTGCCCCAGCTTCATTCTTGCTGTGGGACAGGCCTGGGTCTGTTTTCTGGAACTCTCCCTCGGGTTTGCCTGAGCCCTAGCTCCTGTGCGATACCGTGGCTGGGTTTTGTCTCTGTTGACAGTCACGCCTCCCTGACCACACTCCACCTTGTGGTGATGCCTCGGGGGGGGGGGGTGGACTTCTAGCCAAGTGGCCGGTTTTGACCAGCCCTGACCCATTCGTTTGACTCTGAGGGGGCAGTTGATAACCCAGCCCCCATGTAGCCAGAGTTCCCAAGACCTCCAAGTCCCGCAGGGATGAGGTCAGCACTCAGAGCATCCCCTGCCCCTGCCCGACTTCCTCACCTGGCCCATAGGCTCGGGCTTTCTTTGGGTTTAGTTTGGGCCGTAGGGGAGCTCCTGGCTTCAGCTTGGCCTTGGGGAACTGGGACAGGTAGGTCATGACGGAGTGCTCGTCCACATTGGGATCCACGATTTCCTCAGGTGTGATCACCTATCACAGATGGCAGGCAGAAGCCACGTGACCTCCAAGCGTCAGGTCCCTGGCATATGACACATCTCCCCATGGGGACCACAAGCCCCCAGATGGCCGCAGGCAGGGGGTACCTGAGGGATGCCCAGCCAATCGTCAGCCTGCTGCATGGCCTCCCTCGCGTTGTTCACGGGCTTGCTGGCGTCCCAGGAGTCCCAGTCAGGGCACAGGCCTGCGGCAC
The DNA here is from genome assembly GCF_009762305.2 of Zalophus californianus. Classification (NCBI taxonomy): domain Eukaryota; kingdom Metazoa; phylum Chordata; class Mammalia; order Carnivora; family Otariidae; genus Zalophus; species Zalophus californianus. The sequence continues at coordinate 1,438,234 of NC_045612.1, read as the reverse complement.
AAGGAAGGCTGTGAGTTGGAGGGAGGTGCCCCCAAGGGCCCCCTGGCAGGCTGTCTCCTCCACCCCCGCCCCCTGCCCACCCCACTCCCTCACCCCTCACCTGGGGCACAGCTGTCGACGAGGGCACCCAGGGCCCTGCCGCTCTGCCAGTCCCGGCTGAAGTTGGTGATGGGCAGCTGCGGCAGCTTATTCTGAATCCAGCCCAGGAGCCGCTGCTTGGGTGTCTGCTTCTTGGCTTCCTCGTCCTCCTCCTCATCCCACATGGGCATGGAGATGGAGTAGTGCAGGATCAGGGTCCAGATGAGGCCCAAGATCAGCTTCAGGTTCCCATCCACGATGGCCTTGCTGTCTGTGAGGAAAGCGAGTGGCAGCGCTGAGCCGGCAGGGGCCCGTGTGTGCACGCGTGCAGCCTCAGGCCACTCCCAGGCAGCAGAGGGTGGCAGCAAGGGGTCCCTGGGGAGGAGGCCAAGGCTCCCTGAGGGGGTGGCATGCGGGTCCTGCCCTCTCTGCTCAGGGTCTCTGTGGAGAGTAAAGGAGATGAAAGAGACTTCTGGGGAGGGGGGAGACCCCCCCCATTGACACATGGTGACGATACAGCTCAATGAGGAGTGTTGCTGGAAGCCCTTTGCGGGGGGCAGAGGAAGGACAAACAGACCCAGGTTGCAGACAGGGCCCAGGGCGGCCTCTGGAGGGGCCCTTCCCCCAAAGGTGCTTTGCAGCTGCCCAGCTCCAGGGTGTCTCCAGGGAATTGGGCAGGAGGAGCAGTGTGGCCCCAGCAGGCCTAGATAGGAGACCCCTGACCTGACCCTGGCAGGGGAGGGGGGATGGGGCCAGGGTGGAAGAGGAAGGCTGGCCAGTGGGGCAGTTGGGAAAGAAAACTGTTGCCTCAGGGTGGGTGGGTGGGCCCAGGGCCGCAGGGGGGCGGGGGGAAGTAGAGGTGTTGGGCAAGGACCCTTTGAGTGGAGGATGTGAGCCCCACCCCCACTTCCTCAGTTCGCCCCCACCCTCCACAGACCCAAACTGGGAGCAGGCCTGGGGAGGGTGGGGGTGAGGACAAAGGAACCAGTGGTTGGGCTGCGTGCCACCCAGGGTGATGGGCAGGACACATTCCAGAGACCCCCTCAGCCGGCAAGGAGAAAGGCAGAACTGATGAGCCTGGGCGGGGCACCCAGGGCCCCAGCTTGGGAGCTGGGGTGGCAGAAGCCATGGGTGGGGTCCCCGAGTACTGCTGCCTCAGCAGAGCTCGCCCGCCGCCTGCCCTCCTCACCACCTAACGGGGCACTGGGCCTCAGGCGGGTGGCTGCCAAGCTCACCACAGGGGAAGTGGTTAGGGCGGGCACCTAGCACCCTGTCACCATGGCAACCCCTCCAGGCTCTGGGCCCCACCCAAGGTACTTCTGGGTCTCAGCTTCCTAAGGGTGGGGCCCTGAAAAGGGGAGGGCTTTCTAAGAGCCACTGGAGTCCTGCACCCCCCCACCCCCCCCCCACCCCCGGTCAAAATCAAGAGAAAATACTTGTCTGATGAGTCAACTCGAGGGTGGGAAGAAGGGGATGGACACCAGCAAAAGGGCCACATCAATGGCCAGCCTCTGAATCCAGCAGGCAGGACCTCGAGGAGCAGCCTCCCTGCTCCCAGACTGCGGCTGGTCCCAAGTTCTGCACTACTGCCTTGCGCTGTCCCCAAATAGCAGGCGGGGCTGGTGGAGAAGGGGCTTCAGGCTAGAGGTGATTGGAAGGTTCAGAGAAGACCAAGGGCACAGGACCAGCCAGAGAGCTTCCTAGAAGGCCCCCTCCTCCAGAGTCCTGCTGTGACTTGGGACACACAAGGCCAAGCTCATCAGCCTGAGTGGGTTGGCCTGGGCCCTCCCCCTGGTCCACAGGAGGCCAGCCTAAGCCCTCCTCATCCCCCTCACAAAAGAGGGAGGGAAGAGAACCAGGGCCCAGGGTTGGGAGACAGCCTGGTTGGATGGCCCCGCCCCATCCCACCCCCTTTCCCCAGCCCCCGGGCCAGCCTGCCCCCTCCCTCCCCTAATCACTGCTGCTTTCCAACATTTTTTTGCCTTATATGGCAAAGCTCTGGGAACTAGGCCTGCTCCAGCCAGCTCACTAGAGGAGGAGAAGAAGGGAGGAGGGAGGAGGAGACCCCCCCTAGACAGCTGGGGTGTGGCCTGCCTCCCCACATCCGGTTGCCCCCCCACCCAAGACTCAGAGATGACTCAGCTTGGCTAGACTGAGGCTGGGACTGAGGGGTGGGCCTCAGCCTCAAGTGGCATTCCAAAGAAAGAGGTGGAGACCTGCCCTCTGAGTGGCTGGGGGCGCCTGAGTCCTGTGTCCCTCGGACTCTCAAGCTCAGCAAGGCTCATGGCTTTAGGGACAACTGGAAGAACTGTAAAGAAAAGAAGGCTCTCCTCCTCCTCCCGCGGGAACACACTACCCCCGAGTCACCAGTTCTGGTGCAGGTCCCTGAATGGCCCGCATCTTGAGAAGAGCCTGGGATGCTGCAGGAGGTCCCGTCAATGCCAACCTCACCAGCCCAGTGACACGGACACTGGGTTGGCGATGAGCCCAGTGCACGCCGGAGTACCTCCCAACCAGCTCGTGCACTCTAGATGCAGAAAACCAAGTCCTACATGGAAGCAAGAGTTTGGCCCAAGCTCAACAGTAACTTGGTGTTTAAGTGGACTACAAACCAGCTCCCTTCAGCGGCCAACTCATCTCAAGTACCCTTTTCCTAGCTATGGTCCTCTCTGGCCACAAGTTTCTCCAGGGGTGATCTAAACCGGGGGTTGGAGCCATCTCCAGTGGAAGGACCCATCTCCCAGGGCCCAAAACAGCCAAGAGTCCTAGACAATGGGACTCACAAGCTCCAACACCCCGTTTAGGAACTACAGGAGCGCCTGAAGGCCAGAGAGCCCTTCCCAAACTGCTGAAGGGAATGGGGGCGGGTGGAGAGGTCGGGACTCCCCCTCCTCAAGGATGGGGCACTGGGCGCAGGGCCAGAGCCTGGCCAGTGCCCGCCTTCCGCAGGCCCTCTCCCACGGCGGGTGCAGTGGCGGGGGCGCGGCCTGCGGAGGATGTGAGCTCAGCCTGGGCGCGGGCCAGCCGGGGTGCGGCGGGCGGGGGCGCGTAGCGGTCTGCACGCCCGGCCAGCCTGCCAGCGCGTCTTTGTTCTCGAGGCCTGCGTGTTGGAGCCTGGCGGCCCTGGGGGCAGCGCTGGGGCTGGGGGGACGTAGCTGGGAGGGGCCGGCCCAGGAGAGAGGGGAGGACGCATGGAGCCCCCGCCCTCAACCTCGACCTCCCCGTGCCACGGGAGCGACCCACGCCCTCACCGATGGACACGAGCTTGATGCTCTCACGGTCCAGGAACTCGAGCGCCACGGACACGTTCTCGAGCTGCATCTGGCGGAAGGTGGGCCTCTGGTTGTGCTTGCGGTGCATCTTCTTCTGGCTGAGCACCTCCAGCAGCGCGATGAGCCGCAGCCCATCGCTCAGGTCCGTCTGCAGGTTGGCGATGCGCTTGCTCACGCACTTCAGGTGCTCGTTGCACCAGCGCGTGAACGTGTTCTGCTGGATCTTCTTCCACGGCGCGTCCTCTGCCAGGTCCTTCTCGGTGGCTGGCATCTCGGCGTCTCGCGCGTCGGCACCGCCGCCCGGAGCCGCGCCTGCCGCGCTCTGGCCCGTCCGGGAGTGGGAGCTACTCATTTTGAGGCGCGAGGAGCCGAGGGGCGGTGCTGCCGCCTAGGCGAGGGGACGGCCCTTTAATTAAAGTTGCAGGCACCTCCGCGCGCACAGGGCGAGGCAGGCAGCGGAGATTGTGCTGCGGAGAGAACGAGCCCTTTAAATGCGGGCGGGGGGGCGGGGGGGCCGCGCGGGTTCCGTGGGGGCGGAGCCACCGTGGGGCGGGGCTGTGGGTGGGGCTTCGGGCCGCACCCGCCCCGCCCCGCCCCGCCCGTCGGAATGCCCCCTTCAGCCCCCAGTCCTGGCAGTTCGGACCCAACCCCAAGGCTCCGGGGAGGGTCGTTGGGCCCTGAATGGGTCAGGGCGCACCCTAGCCCCGTGGCCTTGCACCAGCACTGCAGGAAACGCAGCAGCAAGGAAAGGCTGAGCAGCCTCTGGCGCTGGACCACTTGGCCTCCAGCAGGCACGCCATAGAAGGGACTTTCCTTTTCCAAGGCCCCTGCGGAGGAGTGGGGGCGGTGTTGTTCCTGGTCCCCGAGTCACGTGGGCTCCGACCCGGCCCCGCCGCCCCAGCAGCCCCCGCCGCCCTCTCCCTACCCCGGGCTCCTGCGCCTGGGCTTCCCCGGCCGCCCCCTGGCCGGCCGCCCCTGCCGCAGCGGGAAGGGACCCGACCCCAAGAGCGGGCCCTTGGAGAGCGCGGCTCCCAGGCCAGGCGCCGCTGCGAGCGAGCGCTTCGCGCGCGTGCCCCGTGCCAGGGAAGCAGCCGCCTCAGACCCCCGGTGCCAGGCCCGCCTTCCCGCTCCACACGGCCCTGGCGGGCGCACCTGCGCCCGCCTGCGCCCGCCGTCCCACCGGTTCCCAGCGCCTCCCTCCCTCCCCACTCCGCCCGGGAGGAAATGGGGCACTGGGCCAGGAGGCCGCCAGCACTCCAGGAGCAAGCAGTCTTGCAAGGGACTGGGCGTGCCAGTGGGCACTGGCAGAGGGCCCAGTGAGGCGTGCAGACGGCAAGTGTACGCCTGACCCACCGTGCCATCCACCTGGGGTGCTGGGGGGCTTCCTCTCCTGTTGAAACGCCTCCCCCAGTGGCCCCAGGAGGCAGCCTGGCAGGGGGCGCGGGAGAGGGGGGGGTCTTCCAGACCCAGAGGGCCTGCTCAGGAGTTCCGATAAGGCTTGGCAGGCTCTGAGTACTTGGGTCTGGGTGGGCTTCAGGACCCGTGGCAGTGCAGAGGGGGCCCCCGAAGGACAGGGGTCCAGGATACTGATGTGGGTGAACCATGCGAGGCTGCAAGGGCAATGGGGAGCTATTCACTCAAAATCAGGTTTCTGGTAGATAACTCTGGAGACAGTGGGGAGGCTGCTGTGAGGAGACCAACCAGCAAAGGCACCGAGAGGCAAGAGGCGTGTTGGGGACGCTCACTGCCACCCTCTTCAGTCCTATTTACCTTCCCTGTGCAGGATGTTCCTTTCTTTATGTCTTTCGAGGAAGGCATGTCTCTTTCTTCTACTTGCTTGTTAGATTGAACTTGAGACTAGCAGTAAGTTATCTAACAAAGACCAGTGGAAGAGGCGGCCCCGGGTCAGCCAGCATGTCATGCCCAAATATGGCTGACTCTGCAGTAGCCCTGGGCGTCTGCATTACCCACAGTGAGGCTGCAGTTCCACTCAGCATCTCCCCTGCCCTCCAGCATGCTTACTTTGGGGCTGCCTGTCACCCCATTGGGTTTTCCAGAGTCTGAGGCCCACCTCGTGTGCACTCTAACCCCTCCTAACCACTTTCAGACACACCTGCACAAAACACACAATGGTGTCTGGGAACTGGGGTGGAAGTGGGAGCAGGAGCCATAAAGAGGGAACCCACACGGACCTCTCCCTACACAGGACCCATTCAGGACGAAATGAGATTTCTGGTCCGTCCCCCTGCCCCACTGGAAAGCAAGTTCCCAAGGACAGAATTACAGTAAGAATTGATTTTCTCTTCACCAAAGCGCCATCGACTGGGTCATCTGTGTTCCTTCAGTAACCTTCAGAAACCAGGGAAACCAAGTCACAGTAGCTAATCAGCAGTCAGCCCCAGCAGAAAGGGGGACAGAAGCTGGGTATCCTGGCTTCCAGTCCTAGGCTTTCCCTATTTGGGGGCGACAAGGTAGGTGGGTGTAGAGGGTTTTTGTCCCCAGGAAACATAGTATCGCCACCAGATGGCGCCCCATCCCAAAGCCCCCAGATCGGGCAGTCCTTGGAAACCAAAATCCAGCTCTTTCATATTTTCCCTTATTTGGAGTAGATTCTTGGATGTTAGACACACCCCGCCCCCCACCCCACCCCGGGCCCTCAGACCCCAGGCCAGGCCCTCCTACAGGGGCGCTTTGGCTGGTGAAGAAAGCTGCAAAATGGCACGGTGAGAAGAGACCTGGTCTGGAAGGGCAAGTCCAGGTGCAGCAGGTGAGGCCACTCATTTCCTGAGCTCCCACCTTGACCGTGTGGCCTGGAGCACATGCAGGTGGACCTGCCAGTGGACTTCACCTACTCTTCCGGGACCCAGCTGGCAAGGGAATCTGGGGATGTTGCTGCTCACATCCTGACTGGCGGTGAACATCCAGCTCGGAGCCAACCTGGGACAGGGCCCAGCCGGGGAATCCGGCCCATAGGAGGAGCCCCTGCCTTCGGTGCCTGGCCACACCCCTGCCCCAGCCCCCATGGAGCGCAACAGCCCCGGAACCAGCTCCCCCGCGCCCAAGGCAGCTGGTGCCAGCGAGGAACCCACTGTTGCCTTTCCAAAAGGGGCCATACTGGCTGCAAATTGTCCTTCTTCTGGGTGGCCACTCACTCTCAGCCCACACACTGTCCTGCTATCCGGGGCCCTTCTTCCCCAGACAATAATGCAGTGGCTAGCACACTGAGCGGCACCCACTTGGCCCATGTCCTGCCAAACACTCAAGACACCCTCTCTCTGGGGGACCCCTGTGGCCTAGGGCTCCCACCACCCTGGGCACAGATACACACTCCCAAGTAAACTAGGGAAGGCAGCCCCTGGGCACCTCACTCCCAAGTTCATGAATCCCAGCTGCGCCTGGCCTGGGCGCGGTTACGCGCCGGCGCCTGTGTTCTTGGCGCCTCTCCGCTCTCCTTCGTCACCCCGATTCCCGGTCCGCAAGCTGCGCGGTGACCGTCTCGCGCGGAGGCCTCACCTGCTGTCCCTGCGGGCAGCCCGCGACTGCGGGGGTGGCGCCGGATTCGCCTTTGCGCCCGCGCCCGGCGCCTCGGGGTTCCGCTGGCGTCCGCTGAGCGCCGCGCGCCTCCACGCGAATGGGCCACCGCTGCCCGCCTTCTTTTTGGCCGCACCCCCGCCCCGCGCCCGCCCCGCGACCGCCCCGCGCCCGCCCCGCGCCCGGCCCGGAGAGAAAGCCTTAATTGGTAAAATCGCCCAGGAGCCGGCGGGGGGGGGGTGGGGGAGTGGGGGCGCGCCGTGAGCTCAAGCGCCTGGGCCGCCTGGCGACGCCGCCACCCCTCACCCCCCCACCCCCGATGAGCTCACCGCCCGGCGAGGTCCGCCTGGGGGTGGGGGTGCTCGCCTGAAGCTCCCGCGGGGTCTACGGGGCCCACATCTCAGCTCAGCGGGAAAGGCCACTCCCTCCAGGGAGCCGCCCCCAGTCGCGGCCCCCTGCATCTGCCCCAAGCCTTAGCTGGCCAGGCAAGTCGGATTCTGCCCTGTGGGGTGGCGGGGGCTGGGGGTGGGGGACGGCCAACCGGCCATTGCAGGTGTTCCCTGAGCTTCTACCACCGACGAGGCCACAGTGGGGCAGGGACCCGAGCCCCGCAAAGAGCAAGCATCCTGGCTGCCACCGATTTGGTCCCCGCTGGGTGCCAGGCCTGGCCTGGGAGCCCGCAGCCCAAAGATACTGAATGCTCTGGAGCACGATTAGGTGCAGTCGCGAAGTCTGGAAGTGCGCGGTGGGGTGCAGCCACGAAGAGCCAAGGACTGGTGAACGCTCTGCCCCTGCCAGGCTCCCTCTTCCTCTTCTACAGGCCTATTTCATAGTAGCTTCAGATTCAGCTCAAATGTCACTTCCTTGGGGAAGGTCCCAGAAAGCAGTGCCATTGTAACACTTTGCCCACAACCCCCAAGGAGAACGACATTTTCTTTCCTGAGCCAGTATTGTGTGCTTGCCGGTGGGAGACGGCTCACGCAGGCACGCACATATCGACACAAATAACAGAAAGAAACATTTCACCAAATGAAACTTTTCCTTACAACCTGAAAAGCACTCTGATATTTTTTATCCTATTCTATTTCATTGGGGCGCCTGGGTGGCTCAGTCGTTTAAGGGGCTGCCTTGGGCTCAGGTCACGATCTCAGGGTCCTGGGACTGAGTCCAGCATTGGGTTCCCTGCTCGGTGGAGAGTCTGCTTCTCCCGCTCCCTCTGTGCGCTCTCTCTCTCAGATAAATAAATAAAATCTAACTAAAATAAAATTTATTCCACTTCATTAAAAGAGAAAGAGCGGGGGGCCTGGGGGCTCAGTCAGTTGATCCACAGACTCTTGATGTTGGCTCAGGTCATGATCTCAGGTCCTGGGATGGAGACCCGGGTTGGGCTCTGCGCTCAGCGGGGAGTCTGCTTGGGATTCTCTCTCCCTCTGCCCCTCCCCCCCACTCTGACGCGTGCTCTCTCTCTCTCTCTCTCTCTCTCTCAAATAAATAAATCTTTAAAAAAATAAAAAGTAGGGGCACCCGGGTGGCTCAGTTGGTTACGCGACTGCCTTCGGCTCAGGTCATGATCCTGGAGTCCCAGGATCGAGTCCCTCATCGGGCTCCCTGCTCAGCAGGGAGTCTGCTTCTCCCTCTGACCCTCCCCCCTCTCATGTACTCTCTCTCTCTCATTCTCTCTCTCTCAAATAAATAAATACATCTTTAAAAAAAAATAAAGTAGTGGTGCTCAAATTTAAAAAAATAAATAAATAAAATAAAATAAAATAAAATCTTTAAAAAAATAAAAAGTAAAAGAGAAAAAGAAAAGAAGGAAGAGGGGAAATGAAGGCAGGAAAAGAGGGAGGGAGGGAGGGAGGGAGGGAGAAAGAAGCTGGTAGTCCCTGCTGAATGAATTTGGCTAGCCAGCTACAATGTTAACACAAACAGGAAGGCGCTGACCATCCTCCAGGCCTCCATGCATTCACTGCTGCCTTAGCTACCTCTACTGACAATGACCTTTCCACTTTGACCCACAGTGGGATCTCCTAAAAATGCCAGGGTCTCCTGCTGCTCCCTCTGGTGGGAACCCCCCCCCCACACACACACACACTGCTGGGGAGGGTAGTGGCTTCTCAACACTTGACAGATGAGCACGGATGGGCAGCATGGATTCAGGCCTGTGAGGTAGCTGTGCTGGAGCTCATGGCCAAGGATGGAGACCCACCCTACCACACACATTACAATGGAAGCCATTGCCATAGGTGGGGGTCACGAAGGAGGCTATAGTCACGTGGCTGGATCCTGGGGCCCCCCACCTCCATTTGAATCCTTTTTACACTTCCGCCTCCCTTCCCCTCCATACACAACCCAGAAAGACAGGCAGCTCTTGATCTCTACTTCTTTTCAGGCTTAGGGGAAGCAAAGGTTTGTACAGCACCCATTGCTCTCTGGTGAAGATCAAGCTAAATTAGAGACCTTTTCTCCTTGTGTTGAAGGTTCTGGAAAACAACTAGAATCACCTCCATTCTTGCCAACAAGGCAGGCTGAATCTCCACCTGGCTATGCCAATAGTCTGACCCTACCCCCTCTTGTGCTCTCTCTCTCTCTGACATAAATAAACAAAATCTTAAAAAAAAAAAAAAAAGATGAGGGGCGCCTGGGTGGCTCAGTCGTTAAGCGTCTGCCTTCGGCTCAGGTCGTGATCCCGGGGTCCTGGGATCGAGCCCCGCATCGGGCTCCCTGCTCCGCGGGAAGCCTGCTTCTCCCTCTCCCACTCCCCCTGCTTGTGTTCCCTCTCTCACTGTGTCTCTCTCTGTCAAATAAATAAATAAAATCTTTAAAAAAAAAAAGATGAACCAATGTGTTCTAGAATTGGAACACAAGGCATTCTCTAAGAGACTTTTAGTCAGCTAACCATTCACTGTTTTATATTGATTGTGACAATCTTCCACATACTAATTTTCACAACAGTCATGATCTTATCGCTTTTGTTACTCTCTGAGCAATGTTTCAAAGCATTTGAATATCACCAGGTAAAACCCAAAGGATCTTTAACATTCTAGAAAGTAAAGTTTTTAAAAAAATTCCTAAATTTATTTTTTAAAGATTTTATTTATTTGAGAGAGAGAGAGCATGAGTAGGGGGAGGGGCAGAGGGAGAGGGAGAAGCAGACCCTGTGGGGCTCGATCCCAGGACCCGGGGATCATGACCTGAGCTGAAGGCAGACACTTAATCGACTGAGCCACCCAGGGGCCCGTTAAGTTTTTGTTTGTTTGTTTGTTTTTAATATTTATTTATTTATTTGAGAGAGAGAGCATGAGAGGGTGGGGGAGGGGCAGAGGGAGAAGGAGAGAGAGAATCTCAAGCTGACTCCCTGTTGAGCATGGAGCCCAATTAAGGGCTCGATCCCACGACCCTGAACATGACCTGAGCTGAAATCAAGAGTCCATGAGCCACCCAGGTGCCCTGAAAAGTTAAGTTTTGTATCAAACTAAAGTATTAAGAACAATCTGATCTTAAAATGTTAACAGCCCAGTGAACAATCTTCTCCTTGGACATGGATGCTGAGAAATGTATTCGTGTTGATATCTTTTCTTATAACTTTCAATCCTCCTGGGACTGCAAGTTACACAACGTACTGCTGCGAGGCCATTCCCATCCTTAAAAGAGAAACTGTCCTCCTCTTTTCTTTTTTTAAAATTTTATTTATTTGAGAGAGAGAATGAGAGAGAGAGCACACAGCAGGGAGAGGGGCAGAGGGAAAGGGAGAAGCAGACTCCCCACTGAGCTGGGAGCCCAACTTGGGGCTCCATCCCAGCATCCCAGGATCATGGCCTGAGCCAAAGGCAGACGCTTAACTGACTGAGCCACCCAGGCGCCCCGAGAGAAACCGTCTTCTTATTCTTGACTTGGAATTGGTGGCTTCCTAGTCCTTCTCACCCTGGCTATAGTTCCAAAAAAAATTCTTCTTATTTACCTATGCACACCCTTCCCAGAAAGACTCCGCTGGAGGCCGAAGATTTCCCCCCAATGGTCCCTGTGAGGACTCAGAACCCCCACTGGGCCACACTGTCCAGATCATTGCCCTGAGAACTAAAATCTAGCTGTAGGAATGTCTGTGATTGAATTGCTGCACTAAAGGTCCTTGACAAGTCTCCTCCCTCTCTAAGCCCCCAATTCCTCCTCTAGGTGATGGGGGTGGCACAGAGTGCCTCTTAGTTCCCATAGTCAAGGGCGTGCCTGGTTTCTGGAGGTCTGGAACAGGTCTGCACTGCAGCAGGGCTGGGCTTAGGCTACAGGTGCCCACAGGGTGGGCTCAGGGGACCGTCACAACTCAGCCTCCTGGTCCCATCCATGGTGGGACCCCCACAGTGGGGCAATGGGTGGGACATAAAAGACAGAGTGCCGAGGCAGGTGCCAGAGGAGGGGGTGTTCCTTGGGGAGAAGGCAAACCTAGAATTCCTTGACCTCATAAGGAAACAGCTTGGATCCCTACAGGGAGGGGTGGCATGGGGGAGGACTGAGCCTCTGGGACAGGGGCCAGCATTGCAGAAGAAGGCTTGGAGAGGTGCTGGGGAATCTGATCTTGCCAAAACTCAAAATTCCATGAGACAGCCTCTGAGCGCCCAGAGCCCAAATGCCGTGCCCTTCCCTGCTCTGAAAGATAAGCAAGCCCCTGTCCTGCCCTGCCCAGGGCTATCCCCCTTTTACTGCCATGCACTTGTCTGGAGACTCACACACCTCCTCCTCCTATTTCAGGAGACAGAGCAGGCTTCGCCTGTAGTCTAAAACTGGGCCAGCAGCAACTCCTCTGAGAGTCTTTGTGTGTGGTCACATCAGGGCCCCATCTCACCACTCCCTGTGTGGCTACCTCTTCTAGACCCCATGACCCACAGAGATCTGGTCTGTGACCCTCACCAGCTGGACCAGCCAGGCTGGGTTGGACCAGGGACTTCCTCTCTTCTCCCTGTCACCAGCTGTCATCTGGTATCAGAGATAGCACCTCCTCTCTTTATGCTCCCAGTTCTGGGCCTGCCCAGGGAGGGCCGCTTCAGTTGGACCCACACTCCATGAGTTGGCTTCATTTAGAATTTGATTGTCACCTCCTTTCCAATCTCCCCAGGAACAGCTCTTTCCTGACCAAAGCCCTCAACAATTCCTAATGACAGTGCAGGCTCTTCCGCCGGCCTGGGCAGCCTCGCATGGTTCACCCACATCAGTATCCTGGACCCCTGTCCTTCGGGGGCCCCCTCTGCACTGCCACGGGTCCTGAAGCCCACCCAGACCCAAGTACTCAGAGCCTGCCAAGCCTTATCGGAACTCCTGAGCAGGCCCTCTGGGTCTGGAAGACCCCCCCCCTCTCCCGCGCCCCCTGCCAGGCTGCCTCCTGGGGCCACTGGGGGAGGCGTTTCAACAGGAGAGGAAGCCCCCCAGCACCCCAGGTGGATGGCACGGTGGGTCAGGCGTACACTTGCCGTCTGCACGCCTCACTGGGCCCTCTGCCAGTGCCAACTGGCACGCCCAGTCCCTTGCAAGACTGCTTGCTCCTGGAGTGCTGGCGGCCTCCTGGCCCAGTGCCCCATTTCCTCCCGGGCGGAGTGGGGAGGGAGGGAGGCGCTGGGAACCGGTGGGACGGCGGGCGCAGGCGGGCGCAGGTGCGCCCGCCAGGGCCGTGTGGAGCGGGAAGGCGGGCCTGGCACCGGGGGTCTGAGGCGGCTGCTTCCCTGGCACGGGGCACGCGCGCGAAGCGCTCGCTCGCAGCGGCGCCTGGCCTGGGAGCCGCGCTCTCCAAGGGCCCGCTCTTGGGGTCGGGTCCCTTCCCGCTGCGGCAGGGGCGGCCGGCCAGGGGGCGGCCGGGGAAGCCCAGGCGCAGGAGCCCGGGGTAGGGAGAGGGCGGCGGGGGCTGCTGGGGCGGCGGGGCCGGGTCGGAGCCCACGTGACTCGGGGAGCGCGAGTCACGCCCAGCGCGTCAGTCCTGCGCCGCTTTCCTGTCTTGGCCGGTTTCTGCCGGTTCGAGTTGCCTAGGCCCCCTACCTCCTCCCTTCCGACCGGGACGCGCCAGTGGGTGACGCCTCGGTCGCTGGCCCCGCCCCGCTCCCACGTCCCGGCGAGCCCACGCTCGTTCCCCTCCCACGCAGGCCCAGCTCCTCTCTCAAGGCCCGCCCAAACGCGCCAGCAGGTGACGTCGCTTGGCTCGCCGCCCCCGCCCCCGCCCCCTTCCCGGGGCACCGCAGCCCGCCCCCCCCGCTCCAGCGGCCAGTCGGGTCTGCGCAGTTTTGGCTTCCGCGCTCGCCCCGCCCCTTTTTTGCCTCTAGCCTGTCCCGCCCGTTTGTGACGTGTGGGCCTCGTCAGGCCCGCCCCGCCTGCTCCCGTGACCGGACCGATCCACAAGGGCCGCTCCTCGCGGCCTGGCCCCGCCCCGCACAGCGCGCGCCGTCCGCAGAGCCCGCGGCCGTGACGCGAGCGTGACGCAGGCGTGACGCGAGTGCCGCCGCTCCCGAGACGCTCGCGCTGCCCCCGCCGTGCTCTGAGGCAGCGGTAGCTCGGCCCGTGTCGCCAGGCCCGGGCCACCCCCAGCTCCCCGCCGCCCGCCATGGACGACTACGCGGTCCTGTCGGACGCTGAGCTGGCCGCTGTGCTGCGCCAGTACAACATCCCGCACGGGCCTGTTGTGGGTATGCGGCGGCGAGCGGGCCCCCTCCCCGCGCTATCCCCGGGTTCCCGGCCCGCGTCTCTGATCGCCTCGCGTCTGTCTGGCCAGGTTCCACTCGCAAGCTCTACGAAAAGAAAATCTTCGAATACGAGACCCAGAGGCGGAGGCTCTCGCCCCCGAACTCGTCCGCATCCTCTTTCTCCTATCGGTTCTCGGGTAAGGCCCCCGCCCCAGAGCTCCACCTGGCCTCCCACGGGGACAGGGTTTGGGCGACGGGGAGGACGGGGTCGGGAGGGCGTGGCAGGGGCGCTGGCTGGGAGGGGCATGGGGAAAAGGGAGCGGAGCCATGGGGGCAAATGGTCCTGCCCCCCCCCCCCCATTCAGACTTAGATTCAGCATCCGTGGACTCAGATATGTATGATCTGCCCAAGAAAGAGGACGCCTTACTTTACCAGAGCAAGGGTAAGGCTGAGTTGGGGTGGGGTGGGCACCCTGCCACCTTTATTCCATTCCCTCAGGGACCCTGGTGTCAGGGAGAACCTGAGATCTCAATCCCCATCATTCTCAGCAGCCCTAGAGGGGAGAAACCGTGCCACAGGCCCCCAAATGGGATTCGGATTAGGGCCACTGGGCCAGGTGGGGGACACTGCTGTCCCCTTTGCTACCACTGTGTCCCCTTCCCAAGGCTATAGTGATGACTACTATGAGGAGAGTTACTTGACCACCAGGACTTATGGGGAACCTGAGCCTGTGGGCACCTCCAAGGGATTCCGCCAGCCCTCAACTTCACTCGCAGATACAGACACCTTTCACCACCAGGTGAGCTGGCTGTTGAGCAGTTGGGTGCAACCCATGGGGGTCATAGCTGGGTTTGGACAAAACAAGGGGGCCGCTGGGTGCAAATGGTAGGTCCCGTGCCTCCAGAGAGGTAGGGTGAGCAGACACCTTCCCGGTCAGGGCCCTCCTCTGGGGGGCTGTCAGAACGGTTAAAACTGGAACGCATGGGACATGCCTTGCACCCTGGTCTGGGATCTAGGTTTGAGCTTTCTCCGAACCCTGGGGCACAAAGTGAGGTGCAGGCAGCCGGGACAGTCGTCGAACAGGTGACAAAGCCCTACAGACATAAGGCTGGGAACTCAGAAAGAATTTTGGAGGGAACAGGGTGTGGGCCTCTAAGCAATGGTCAGAATAAGCCGGCTGTGGGTAAGTTTGGACTGACGGATAGGCCAGGCCACACTGACCCTGCCGGCCAGTCCCCTCTCCCTGACTCTTATCTCTAGGTGCGCGATGACAGTTTTTTCTCTTCTGAAGAGGAAAGCAAGGATAGGTAAGTAGCAGGAAGGGCCAGGCCCCAGGGCTGATTCTGGGCCCGGGCCCTCCTGGCTCACCCGCTCTCCTCTTTGCCTAAGGGAACGCCCTGCCTATGGCCGGGACAGCGCCTACCAGAACATCGTGCACTACCGGCCTGTCTCCAGCGTCTCCAGAAGCTCCCTGGGCCTGTCCTATTACCCCACAGCCTCTTTCACCTCTCCCATGTCCTCATCTGCATCTTCTCCCACTTCGTGGCTCACCCGTCGTGCTATCCGGCCGGAAAAGCAGGCCCCTGGGGCTGGTGTGGGCCAGGACCGCCAGGTCCCGCTCTGGGGCCAGCTGCTCCTATTCCTGGTCTTTGCTGCCTTCCTGCTCTTTGTTTACTACTCCATGCAGGCTGAGGATGGCAATCCCTTCTGGACGGAGCCCTGAGGGTCTGGCTTCATGGCCAGCTGTTCTCTCAGAAGTCCTGGCTGACTGCCTTAGTAGTGTTTGCTGGGGGAGGGGGTGGGGGCTTTTCTGTGTGTTCTAGCTTGGGAGTGCTGGGCTTGGCCCAGGTCAGTGCTTGCTCCCCCTGCCTTGTTGTGCCAGGGAGGCAGTGAGCCCAGGCCCCCTCCGTGGCATGGTGGGCCCGGGCAGGCCTTCTTCTGGAGTCTCCTGGTCCTGCTTGCCTCTGACCCTTAGGGCCTACGAAGGCGAGACCCTTCTCCTGGAGAGGAGAATATGATTGTTGTCATTGCATGCCTCCTGTCTGTTGTCACCTCGTTGGGGGGATTAACTAAGGCCACCCTGACTTTGTTTTCGTGGACACACAATAAAAAGACCATTTATTTTTAACGTGTGGGCTCTTTCTGCTGGACAGGGATCAGGCTCCCCTGGCTGGAGACCTCCAGGCCTTGGGTCTCCAGGATGGACATCTGGCTTTGTTGGTTCTCCCTTTTTGCTTTGGGGTTGGGGTACGGATCACATGCTACCTACAGACGTGTTTGTGCTTTACTTGCAGGGTTTACTCCCTGACTTGTTACCCAAAGCTGCTATAACTACTTAGGCAAAGAACTGTGCCCCCACGGGATGTGGAGAGCCCACTTGGAAATGCGGGCGAGGGTGCATGCACAATGCTAGCTACAGCTGTTTTAATGGGGAAGAGTTGACAACCTGCCTCAGTGTCCAAGGGCAGGGGGATGGGAAGGAAATGAGGCGTGTGTTTGGTGGGGTTTCTCCTGGAAAGCTGCTTGTTGAATGGCGTGGGAGAAGGTTCGAAGCACTCCAAAATGCCCCATCGCTTCTGGGTCTAATCCAGGCCCTCACCTGGCTGTATTGTTGCTTCTCTCCAGGTTTTCTGTGGGGGAAGGGGGGTATTTCATAACCTGAAAAGTTTACATATATATTTTTAAAGCAAGTGCTAAGGAAACCCAGGGTACATGCCCCGTGAGGCCACACATACTGGTTCTGTTCTGCCAGCAGAGGGTGGGAAAGCAGAGAGAGGCTGGACCCCACTCCAAGCACTCAGGTGGGAAGCAGAGGCTCCATGAGGACTTCCCTGATGGGTGGGGCTCTGGCATCACTTCCTTGCCTCTGACCAGCTCCTTGTTCAGGTGGCAGGACTCAGCCAGACCCAGCCTCACTTGGCACAGCACCCATGGGCTCCTGTTTATGGCTACAGGGTGAGCTTGGGTCAGGGATGGAACTGGAACCCCACCTACCCCTGGCTCCTGGCCATTTTTTTTTTCCTCC
The DNA here is from genome assembly GCF_009762305.2 of Zalophus californianus. NCBI lineage: Eukaryota > Metazoa > Chordata > Mammalia > Carnivora > Otariidae > Zalophus > Zalophus californianus. The sequence continues at coordinate 1,421,674 of NC_045612.1, read as the reverse complement.
ATGCTAGTCTTTCTCTCACGTGTATGTGTTTTCCTAAAAATAACACGTGCATTTAGAATATACAGGAAAAAATGAAAGAAATGAATTGCTTCTAATTTTCTCACCACCCCCACAGCTTCAGCCTCCCTTGTTTCCTGCAAGTCACTCCCGCCTGGCTCATCCCCCAGGGCCCAGCCACCTTTGGCACGGACGTTACCAGGCTCCCCGCCTCTGCCCCTCCCCATGCCAGTACAAGGGCAGAGACCTGGATGTTCTGTAGTGGCCAGTGGGCATGGGCACAACACGCTGCCTCCTCTTTGATGACAAAAGGGTCTGATGGGCAGATCAGTGAACCTGGGTCAGGTCACCAGTGCACCAGGACCTCAGAGAGGCACTGACTGATTCACCCACCTGATCACCAGCTGATCCCAAATCAAGTGTGTTGAGAGGAAGAAGGGCTGACCCTGCCTGGGCGTGCGGCTGCCCCACAAGCACTCAGTACCTGGGCAGGCCTTGGGTCTGGGCAAAAAGGCAAGTGGAGCCTAGTGGACCCAACAAGGGGCCTGGGGAAGTGGCAAGGTTGACATGGTGACACTCTGGAGTAGCTGGGGCAGAGCGACGGGACAGCATGAGAGGAAGGGGAGCTGAGCTTGGGGCATCCCAGAGAAGGGAGAGAGATGGTACGGCTTCTGGACGGAATGGCTCTTATCTGTTGCAGTAAAGGGGGAGGCGAGGTGTGTTTGGTACCCACTGTGGTTTCTTCCAGGAAAGAAGACAGGAAATAGTCCCATCCATGTGACATAGTCTCCCCCTTTCCATTCATTTATTCCCCAAGGACAACAATCTCCATTCGTCTCCATATGCCCCAATCCAAAGGTTGTCGATAGCTCCATGGGGTTCTCATGGAGCCCGAGGCTTCAAGGTGTCCACCTAGTGCTCTCTACGGCACTCCGGGACTACCTCTCTGAAAGGCCCCCTTCCCCAAAGCAACCTGGGGCCCACTGGGGCAGCTTGGTCTCCAGCTCTCCCACTCCCAAGGGCTCAGGCCATCCTCCTTCCCCTCCCTCCCCACCGAGGGCTCCTGAGGTGCCCAGGGGCACAGCAGGGGGGCAACAGCAGCCCTTGATCCAGTGGACGGTGGCTCTGCTGGTACCAGGGTGTCAGCCCCACTGGGGCAGAAGCCCCGGCAGCCCAAGGTAGGGCACCGGGTGTGCAGGCTCGGGCTGTCAGAGTGGGCCGAGCAGCATCCCAGGACAGGGAGGCCGAGAGGAGTGCCCTACACACTTGGCAAGGGGTAGAGTCTGGCAGCTGTGCCCCTGACATTCCCAGGGGAAGAGGAGATCCACACAGGGCAGACCCAGGGGTGCACCTGCCTTGACCCCTTGCTGCAAACGAGCCAGCAGCTGCAGCTAGAGAGCGTGGCTCAGGGCCGCTTGGTCTTAGCTCGGAGCAGGCCCCTGCAAGGACTCCAGCTCAAGGGATGCGCAGTCTGTGGCTCCAGAAAGACAAAATACCCAAGGCCTTAAGGGCCTAAAGGATAGGAAAGAGGCATTGGGTCCACACTGTTCTTGAACCTGGGTCTGGCCTGCTACCCTAGGCTCCCGGTGGCCAGTCCCGGGAGACACCGTCCCACTCAAGGCAGGCAGGACACACAGGTGAATAAAGTCAGGCCCGCCGCTTCTACCTGCCGGGCACGCTGGCCAGGGCCCCCACGGAAGCACAGCTCCAGAGCCGAGCTGAGCCAACCGGGAGTCCCTGTCCCTCCCTGGACACCACATCGCGCCCAGGCAGCTGCGACACACGTGGGGCCGCAAGGGCAGAAGATGCCAGCCTGGGGGAGAACAAGCCCTTGGGGACAGCGCCGGACAGAGGCTACAGGACAGACCAGGCCTGAGCCTGAGGCCCGCGCGGGCAGGGGGCAGGAGGGAGCAAGACTGGGGCGCCACCCCTGCGGAGGGCCCCGGAGTAGGACAGGCACATGGCACCAGGAAAAGGAGCGCCGGGACGCCATCCGGCTAGGGGCAAACCGGCCCGAGACCCCGCCCCACCAGGAAAATCCCTGGAGGACACCCGCCCTCCCCCACCCTCCACCCAGGCTGCTAGGAGGAGACAGGGAGGGGTGCAAGGTCTGGGCCCTCAGCCGGGCTCCACACACAGGTCGTGAAGGCCTGGTGCCCCATCGGGAGCCAGCAGAGGTGGCGGAGGCTCAGCCCCACCAGGCCCCACGCCTGAGCCCTGTATGCCAGCAGGTGCCAGGAGCAGAGGAGCGGCCCCGGCCACACACCGTCCCCAGGCCGGCCCCATCTCCTCTACTAAGTCTAGGGAGGGGAGCGCTGGCCACCCCAGTCTGGAGCAGCGCCCCCGTCCGGCAGGTCCCGTCCGGTCCGAGTCCAGGCAGGGCAAGGCAGGCGGATGGCCCAGCTGACCACCCCCCTCGCCCCACAGCCAGCCCCCGCCCCCGGCCCAGCCACACCTCTGCACCTGACCCTCCCTGTTGCCTGTCGCCACCACCACCGCCCCCCCCGCGCCCCCTCCCACGGGAGGCTGGAAGGGGACGGGGGGTGAGGAAAGGGGAGCGCTGGCCCTTCAGGGTGGGTGGGGCTGCCACTCACCCGAGACGGGGAGGGAGTCCCAGCACTTCAACAAGGGGAACATTAGCCCGGGGACCTTTGGGGCTCCCGTGGGGCCACCCGGCACGGGTGGCCTCACCCCACTCCAGGGCATAGGGCCAAGGTGCCCCAGGGCAGCCCCCACCCCCGGAACCCCGACGGAGCCAGCGGGATGAGGCGGGGACGGCCGCTAAGACAGGGTCGGCGAGCATGCAGGGTGACAGGTGCCAGCCCCAGGGACCTCAGGTGCGCTCAGCGCTCTGCAGCTCTGGACGGCCTCCTCCCACTCCCACTCCCGTGGGCCCATCCCAACAGCCGACAGATCCCCCCAGAGGGCGGGGCTCTCCTCCCCCGGTGGCAGGTACTACCGTCCAGGGGAGGGCGTTACCCAGCAGGGGGCCCGCGGTCCCGCCGCTCAGAGGTTGGGCTGGCTTGGCCACCTCTTCCCCCTCCCCGCGGGGCCGTCTCTGAAGGTGTCCCCGAGGCAGCCAGGAGGCCACGGCCGGGGGACGAGGGCTGAGGAAAGCACCGCACGGTGGGGGGGGTTGGGGGGGGTTGCCCTTGGGTCAGCACACCTGCCGAGGACAGGCCGGGCAGAGAGCGTGAGGTCCAGGGTTGGGCCCCGAAGGTGGGTGGGCAGGTGGGCGGGGACAGGATCCGGAGGCTGGTGAGCGCGCCCACCCGCAGAGCAGGCCACGAGGGGGAGCCCCTGTGCAGCTGGGTCGGGGGAGACTCTGCACCCATCCAGCCCTCCCGAGCCCTCCCGGGCAGGTGGCCTGTGAGGGAAGACTACGGGGAAGCCGGGCCCTCCTCGCTGTGCCTCCTGCCCAGGGCCGAGGGACAGGAAGGTGGCTCAGCTCAGGCACAGGCCGGGGGGACGGCGAGGACGCCGGTCAGAGGGCCCGGGCTACGCCGGGCCTGAGTGTCTGTCTCCAGGGGAGCCGTCTTCAGGGCCATGCGGCCCAACACCCCGGCGGAGGAGGGATGTCCCCAGGAGCCACGACCCCGGAGTCCCCGCCGAGGGAAGGCCCGGCAAGCCACGGCCCGGTCTCTCTGCTTCTGCTCCCCGGAGACGCAGAGCCAGGCTCCCCCGAGACCCACGGTCCTGGGGTTCAAACAGCACAGGGCGGCCCCAGACGGTGCCAGGAGCTGCCGCCGAGGGCCCTCCCTGGCATTGCCCAGCAGCGAGAGCCAGCGGGGAAAGCACCGCCCCCGGAACCTGTGCGACCGATTCAGAGCTCCCGAGCGAGTCCCAGCGTGTCATCGCGAAGTCATCTCTCAGTCCCAGCCCGGAAGGATGGGGCGGGCACTTCACCGGGGAAAGGAGATGCCACTGGGCTCCCGTGGCCACAGTGGGGGCTCCTTGGCCGGACCGACAGCTGCGCCCCCACCCGCCCACGCACCCTCCCCCCCAACGGGCACTGGGAGGTGGTGCCTGCCCCCACCTGAGCCGCCAGAGCCCAGCACGCGCCTGACTCCGTCGGTGAAGAAAAGGGGCCTGCCCCTCTCCGCTCCCCGCCCCCACCCACCTGCCAGCTGCCAGCTGCCAGCTGCACGGAGGAGGCTGGAGGGCAGGGGAGGAGAGGGGAGTGGGGGGGGAGAGCAGGGGCCACACCTGTGCGCACAGAGAGGAGACCCCTACCTGCCTCGGGCAGGGCAAGCTGCCCCCGCCCCTGGGGAAGGAGAGGACACGACGACACGGGGGGTGGGGGGGGTGGCGGGGGAGGCGCACGGAGCCACTGGGGGCGGGGACGGTGGCGGTCCAGAGCCTCCCACCTCCCGGGGGCCCGGGTGGGGGCCTCACAGCGCACCGGGCGGTGCTGCTGGGCGGGCTGCTGGGGTGGGAAAGCGCTTGCTGCCCCCGGGGCCAGGACTGCCACCAGGCCTGGCAGCCCCTGTGCAAAGGGCAGAGAGCACACTCCTTGGGCGTTGTGGGCCACACACGAGCTCTGTTGCATATTCTGCTTTCTTACTCTGGCGTTCTGCGTGTTCTGTTGGCAGCCCTTCAGAGACGGAAGAGCTGGCCCGGTCGGTTGAGCGTCCGACTCTCGGTTTCGGCTCGGGTCATGACCCCAGGGTCCTGGGATGGAGCTCCGTGTGGGGCTCCGTGCTCAGCGGGGAGTCCGCTTGAGGATTCTCTCTCTCCCTCGCCCCCTGCCCCTCCCCCCACGTGCGTGCGCATGCTCGCTCTCTCAAATAAAGCAATCTTAAAAAAAAAAAAAAAGGAAAAGCCTGGGAAGTCCGATGACACAAAAAGTAAAATTGTCGGCCTGACCAAACAAACACAAGCCCCAAACCACAAAGTCAAGGGACAAGTGACAAAGTGGGGGGGTGGAGGAATAGCAGCAAGATGTGACTCAGGGCTCATCTCATGAACATACAGAGAGCTTGAAGCAGTCCACGAGGAAAAGCCCGATGACCCAGTAAGTAAAGGGGGTCGAGGAGGCCAACACGCAAAACGAAAGCCAAAGGCTACCCCATCCGATCCCGGGGCCAGGACTCGCTCAGGGGCTGCGGTCCCAGAGTTGCTCCTTCTGGGGACAAACGGTCCAGCGACTGGCCTCGCACTTCATTCACCTGCCGCTCCGACTAGACAACGTGCCACCACGGAGCCAAACAAACACCAACCACCAGCAAGACCGGCCAAAGTAGGGGGGGGGGGCGGCGGTGTGGGGCATCGAGCAGGTCTGGGAAACATCGGCCAGGAGCTGGGAGACCACCTTGGTGAAGAAAGGCAGCGGCTTCCCACCAGCTAGAGGGCTGACCGCACGCACAGACCAGACAACTGTCAGGGCCGTTCTCGGGCAGACAGCCCCCTGTGCGGTCTCCAAGCTCCCCGCCACTCCCCGCTCCCCCAAATCCACGTTCTGGATCTCAGGGTCCATGTTCCCTTCCCATCCCCGCGCCCAGCCTTCGGGTCTTTCCTCTGCCTCATCAGAGAGTTCTTTCCATCCCCACTCCCGGGCACCGATCTGGTCTCCACCCCTCTCTCCTACGCGTCCAGATGTTACCAGCCCCAGTCTGGGAATTCCCGAGCACCTGGACAAAGCCGACACCTTTCTCCCGCCTGGGCTGTGGACGGTGCCCTGCAGCCCACCTAGGCAGGAAAGGGTGGCTGCCGCTCCACGGGAAGTCCCTGATCCCTCGAGGGCTAGCACCCTCCTGGCATTTGCCAGACCCGTGGGGACTCTGCAAAGGAGCCAGCCCCAGGGAGGGCAGGGAGCGCACACACACGCACGCACACACACATACACCTAGGAGTCTCAGGCCTCCAGAGCACTGCTTCTCTCGGTGGGGGGGGGGGGGGGGGGGGGGGGGGGCCGCGGGGTGTGGAGCGGAGGAGACGGTCTCAGACCAGCAGCCAGGAGCTTGTTAGAGGCGCCCATTCTCAGGCCCCACCTCAGATCTGCGAGATCAGAGACTCCGGGGTGGAGCCCAGGGTTTGAACAAGCCCTCCAGGTGTTCCCATGCAGCCCTCCAGCGTGAGAACCACCGGGATGGATGGTTCCTGATCGCACCCACTTCTAGAAAGGCTAGGAGCTTTCTCTGCTGGGCTCACCTTGACTGACCTCCCCAGGTGAGAGGCAGGCAGGCACAGCTGATGATCCCAACCACAGGTGGTCCTGGAGCAAGGATGTGCTTCAGCAGGACTCCCTCCCAGGGGGCCACACCTGTCGAGTGACATGGGAAAGACTTTGTTACTTTCCTGCTGTCCCCACCCACAGAAGTGGGGACAGATACCTCTGGCGAACACCACGTTGCCGGGTACTGGCCCCAGCTCTGCCCACGTTTTCCTGGATACTAGGCCCGTGTGTGTGTGTGTGTGTGTGTGTGTGTGTGTGTGTGTGTCTGTCTGTCTGTCTGTGTGTGGGTTGCTGGGATCTTGGGATCTATGGTTTTTTTTTTTTAAGATTATTTATTTATTTATTTATTTGAGAGAGAGAGAATGAGAGATAGAGAGCACGAGAGGGAAGAAGGGAAGAGGGTCAGAGTGAGAAGCAGACTCCCCGCTGAGCAGGGAGCCCGACGTGGGACTCGATCCCGGGACTCCAGGATCATGACCTGAGCCGAAGGCAGTCGCTTAACCAACTGAGCCACCCAGACGCCCTTGGGATCTATGCTTTACAGAGAAACGTCCCATACACGCTCAGGGGCACTGGGACACATAGTGGGCCGGGCAAGGAGTGCGTGTGTGTGTGTGTGTGTGTGTGTGTGTGTGTTGGGGGGGTGCCGGAGGGGGGCAGGGCCGGGCAAGGAGTGTGTGTGTGTGTGTGTGTGTGTGTGTGTGTGTGTGTGTGTGTGTGTTGGGGGGGGTGCCGGAGGGTGCAGGGTCACAATCTGGGCCCTGGGAGGGTGGAAGTGCCCAGGAGCACACAGAGGCCAGGACTGGGAGGGGCTGGAGACGGAGTGACGGAGCCCTTTGTCATCCCGGTGGGGCCGCCGCCCTCCCTCCCCCAACACTAGGCCCCTGGGGGCCCCAGTACACTGTCCCTGGCCGTTTAGGGGCCGGACACCCTCAGGACGGCGTGCGGGGGGGGCCTGCGGGGAGCAGCGGGAGAGAAGCCCGACGGAGCCCCCCCGCCCCCGCCTCCCGGGGCCTGGACTCGATAGAGGCTCCTCCTTGACCTCTCCGCGGAGGAATGGGTAGACCGCCCCCCTCCCCAGGTCTCGGGGAACGGGGCCGCTGGCCCGGCCCGGGACCCGGAGGGGCGGAGGGTGGAGCCCAGGGACGGAGGGCGGCGTCGAGAGGGCCGGGGCGTCGTCTAGGCGTGTTGGGCCCCGCCCCGACCGCCCTCGGGTCCGTCTTCTCACGTCCCTCAGCGCGCCCACCGGAAGCTCCGCCCCGCGTGTGGCGGGGCACCGCCTTCCGGCCCCCTTCCGGCTAGCTTCGCCAATGACCAAGCTCGGCTCCTGCCGGGACCCGCCCCCAGGCCGCCTGAGGAAGCCCAGCCCCTGTGGCCTGACGGACACTTCCTCTGCCCAATCAAAGCAAGCCGGTCGCCTGCGCGCCCCTCTGGGCTCAGCTCCCGCCGGCTTCTTCCCAGCGGCGGGGCTCTGGGAACTGCCGGACGCCTAGACTGACGTCCCCGGCAGGGGGAGGAGAGTAGGGACTCTGTGCAGAGTCGCGCAGGTCGTCCTGCCTGTCCACGCCAAGCCCTGCTTGTGTGCTTTTGGTCTGAACCTGTCTCTTGAAGTAAAGAAACTCACGGGCAGTGACAGAGAGACGCCAGGGCGCCTGCCGCAGTTCCCCTAGGGTCAGCATGTTGCACGCCTGGTTCAACTGCACACCGGGAAATGGCATGGGTGCCACCCGAGAGCAGCTCCGTGGGAGTTGCATCCGTGCGCGCGCGCGCGCGCACAGCTCTGCAGTTTCATCACCCGTGTAGATTCACGTGACTCCCACGGGCATCCGTGTCCAGTTGGTTCCCTCACGAGGACCCCTCCTGTGGACCTGACATGACCACAGCCCCCTCCCATCTCCTCCCAACCCACGGCAACCAGTATTGTATTCTCGTCTAGAATTCTGGGTTATTGGAACCATGCAGAATGCGGAAGGTATCCGTAACCCGGGATGGGCTCCCCCCCACCCCTCCCCTCACATAATGCCCTTGCGATCCGTCCAGATCGCTCGCTGCATGTAGCCATACTTAGTTCTTCCTTCGTGTTGCTAGCTACAGTCCTTGGTGTGGATCAACCGGTCGGCTCAAACATTCACCTCCTGAAGGACACCTTGCTTGTTCCCAGTTTCAGGCTTCTACAAATACACCCGCTACGACCATTCATGTACAGGTGTTCGTGCGATCCAAAGTTTCTGTTTCTTTGGCATAAATGCCCGAGGGAGGGGCGCCTGGGTGGCTCAGTCGCTAGGCGTCCGTCTTCGGCTCGGGGGGGGGGGGGGGGTCGTGATCCCAGGGTCCTGGGATCACGAGCCCCGTCGTATCGGGCTCCCTGCTTGGTGAGCCTGCTTCTCCCTCTCCCTCTGCCTGTTGCTCCCCCTGCTTGTGCTCTCTCTCTGTCAGATAAATAAATAAATAAGATTTTTTAAAAAATGAATAAATGCCCAAGGGTACAATTGCTGGGTCCGTGCAGATGGATGCTTAGCTTTAAAGATTTTATCTTTTCTTTTTTTTTAGATTTTATTTGCTTATTTCAGAGAGAGAGAGAGAGAGAGAGAGAGAGAGAGACAGCGAGAGAGGGAACACAAGCAGCGGGAGTGGGAGAGGGGGAGAAGCAGGCTTCCCGCGGAGCGGGGAGCCCGACGCTGGGCTCGATCCCAGGACCCTGGGATCGTGACCTGAGCCTGAGCCGGAGGCAGACGCTTAACGGCGGAGCCACCCAGGCGGCCCCCAAAGATTTCATCTTTTGTAAGGAATCTCTCCACCCAACGTGGGGCCCAAACTCACGATCCCGAGATCAAGAGTCCCATGCGCTCCCGACTGAGCCAGCCAGGCGCCCCTGGATGCTTTGCTCTAAAAGGAACTGCCAAATTGCCTTCCACCGCGGCTGTACCATTTTCCATTACCACCCTGCATATTTTTACGGCACGTAATTGAAACTTTTTTACAAAGCAACATTATTTTAAGACACATTGTTAACAATTGTTTCTCTCTTCTAACTATATTCTTCTAATGGAATCACCAACATAGTTATCCACAGTTTTTTTTTTAATATTTTATTTATTTATTTCACCGAGAGAGACACAGCGAGAGAGGGAACACAAGCAGGGGGCGTGGGAGAGGGAGAAGCAGGCTTGCCGCCGAGCAGGGAGCCCGATGTGGGGCTCGATCCCAGGACCCTGGGATCAGGACCTGAGCCGAAGGCAGCTGCCCAACTGACTGAGCCACCCAGGCGCCCCAGCTTGACACCCTATACATTGATTTTATTGTATTTATTTATTTTTGCACGTTTCATTGTGACTTTCTTTCCCTTAGCAATAGGTCTTTGAAAACCTCCCACGTCAGTAAACAAATGTCTAGCTCATTTCTTCTCTGGCTGCGTGGTGTACCGTCATTTACGTAACGAGTCCCCAACTGATGGTACTTGTACCTTTTCTCGCTCGCTCTCCGCCATTCACCTTGGCGCTGCAACTTCCCACCGTGAACGTGTGCCGATCTCCCTCTAGGATAACCACCTCTAAGTGGAATTGCCAGGTTCAAAACCTACGGGCATTTAAAATGTTGAGAGACACCAAGGAATTGCCTCCCCTAAAGAGGCACACTTGTCCTACACCAGGGCTGTTAGTTCTTTGTTCCGTATGTTGCGAAGATCTTCCCTCAGTGTGTCTTTTTATTTTTTATGTTTTTATTTTTTTTTTAAGATTTTATTTATCTATTTGAGAGAGAATGAGGGATAGAGAGCACGAGCGGGGGGAGGGTCAGAGGGAGAAGCCGACTCCCCGCCGAGCAGGGAGCCCGATGTGGGACTCGATCCCGGGACTCCGGGATCATGACCTGAGCCGAAGGCAGTCGCTTAACCAACTGAGCCACCCAGGCGCCCCCTCAGTGTGTCTTTTGCCTTGAAAGACTAGGCTTGTTGGTTTGGGCTGTCAAGAAGCTGCAGACTTTTTTTTCAGATTTTATTTTTTAAGTGATCTCTACACCCAACACGGGGCTCGAACTTACAACCCCGAGATCAAGAGCCGCATGCTCTACCGACGGGGCCGGCCAGGCGCCCAGAAGTTAGACCTTTTGAGATAACCAAATGTATTAAATTCTCAACTGATGATTTCTGGGTCGCGTATCTTGGGCACAAAGGCCTCCTCCCATGTGTGAGGACTGTGAGGAGACTCGGGACGGAATTTACGAGTCCCTGTTGCCAACTCCTCCGTGACCCAGGCTGGCAGGTTGACCCGCTGGTCCAATCCCTGTGGCCCTGGACTGTTGGCCACAGGCTCCAGTGCTGCCTGGCTAGGTCCGGGCGGGGGTGGGGGTGTAGGGGTGTGGGCGGCGGCTGGGGGCGGTGCCACCCTGACACCCAGCTGCTGCCGTCCAGGGATGCCAGTCCAGGCTGAGAGAAAGGCAAGGAAATATGTAATGAGAAAAGGTTAGTTACGCTGTTTAAATGCATAGGTGGCCCGCAGGTAAGCAAGAGACACCCCTGAGGAAGCGGAGCAAATGAAAACAGAGGAGGGAGGGCGCCTGGGTGGCTCAGTCGTTAAGCGTCTGCCTTCGGCTCAGGTCCTGATCCCAGGGTCCTGGGATCGAGCCCCACATCGGGCTCCCCGCTCGGCGGCAAGCCTGCTTCTCCCTCTCCCGCTCCCCCTGCTTGTGTTCCTGCTCTCGCTGTCTCTCTCTCTCTGTCGAATAAATAAATAAAATCTTAAAAAAAAATAAAAAAGGAAAGGAAAGAAAAGAAAGAAAACAGAGGAGGGAGCAGGGATGCGGCTGGGGCTGTGTGGAGGGGCTGCCGGGTTGGGTTTCCGCGGTGCTAGGGGTAAGGGCTTTCAGGAGGTGAGAGAGCAGAACTGAGATCCCGCCTGAAATCAGTGTTCTTGGGGCGCCTGGGTGGCTCAGTCGGTTGGGTGCCCGCCTTTGGCTCGGGTCATGATCCCGGAGTCCGGGGATCGAGGCTCCCGTGGGGCTCCCTGCTCGGCGGGGAATCGGCTTCTCCCTGGGCCGTCCCCCACCCCACCCCCACCCCCCGCTTGTGCTCTCTGGCTCTATCTCTCTGTCAAATAAATAAAATAAAAATCTTTAAAATAAATAAATAAATAAAAGCAGTGTTCGTGAAGGGCGACCTCGGCGGGCCCAAGGAAGGACAGGGTTATAAAACGAAGTGGGTCCGGGTGAGCGGGGGAGGACCCCTCCCACGCCAGTCCTAGTACCCACGAACGGGGGCGCCTTCCCCGGCTGGCTGCAAGCTGAGGGGCTTCAGTGAACCCCTGGCTGAGAGAGGAACTGCCCCCCCCCCCCACACACCCCCACCACCCCCGTCGCGGTAGTCCTGCTGGGCTCCTGGCAGAGCAAACCCACCCTCCCTGGAAGAGGATGTACCTCACCCCGGGCTTCCCTCGCCCAGGACCCCCCGGGGGGCCCAGCTGAGGATGGGCCAGTGAAGACACTGCCCACGCTCCTGGGCAACCTGCAGGTCTGTCAAAGACAGGACTGGCCCTACCGACATTCCCAGGGTGTGACTCTCAGAGGCCAGAGAACGCAATTTCGGTAATGGCTGTGAGTGTTTGCTGTGGGCCTAGGCTCCGCCCGTCCCATCTTCCCGGCAGCCCTAGGAGGCTGTTAGCTGGTGTTAGCCCCGCTGTCCGGGTGAGGAAATGAGGAAAACAGCACAAATGGGTTGAGCGGCTTCTTCTGAATCACTTGCTAGCAGGTGGCCGAGGCAGGGTGTGGATCAAGGACGTTGGGCTTCGAGCCTGACCCCCTTTTGTGGGCTGTGCTCTACAGTCTGGCTCGCTCCCTCACTTGGAGATTCCTGGGGCACGCGGGGCACATCAGTATGTCCTGAAGGCATGAGAGGAGAGCCCAGCTGAATCTCCCCCTGGCGGGCCTTGGGTCAGCACACCAAAACTGGAGGGGGGTGAGACAGAGAGCCACTTTCTGTTCTTGTGCTTCATCGTGGGGGCGGGGGGGGGGCGCGGGGGGGGGGGACTTCGAAACAGGGACTGGCATTACCTTTGAATTCTCATGGGATCAGAGGGCGGCGCTCACGGATCTTTACATATCGTTTGCATTACTGTGATGGAAAGCTACCCCGACCTCCCCAAATCTTTGATAGCCTCTGAGAGACAACAACATAAAGACACAGAGAAGCATTCGAGTCCCAGACCAGGATGGAGTCCCGCATGGGCTCCTGGCTCAGCGGGGTGTCTGCTTCTCCCGCTGACCCTTCCCTCTCTCGTGCTTTCTCTCCCTCCCTCAAATAAATCAATACAACCTTTATATAATAATAATTAATAATAAAATAGAAACAAGAAAAGCGTCCAGGTAGATTTGGAAAAAGAACTTTAGAAGTAGGGGCGCCTGGGTGCCTCAGTCGTTAAGCGTCTGCCTTCGGCTCAGGTCGTGATCCCGGGGTCCTGGGATCGAGCCCCGCATCGGGCTCCCTGCTCGGCGGGAAGCCTGCTCCTCCCTCTCCCGCTCCCCCTGCTTGTGTTCCCTCTCTCGCTGTGTCTCTCTCTGTCAAAAAAAACAAAACAAAACAAAACAAAACAAAAACTTTAGAAGCAAAAAAACACCGTCATTGAAATAAAAATCCCAACAGATGGATGAAATCACAGATAGGTGCCGCTGAAGAAAGGATTAGTGACCTGGAAGGTGGTGCCTCCGAACTCACCTCCTGCCCTGTTTCCCCTCCCGGTGGATAAGGTGGTTTTCTCCTTCCCTGAGTAATTGCCGCAGCCCCTCCTCAGAGGTCCAGGCTCTGGCTCTTCAAGGCCCCCTCATCCTGGCTTCTAGGCTCCTGGTGACACCAACCTGTTCCCCTTGCTCTAGGGGCGGCAGGTTCCTCCCGTATTATCTCCGTGACTCCAGTCGTCGGATCCCTGACTGGCCGACTGCTCATATTCAATCCCCTCTGTTGAGAAACTTTGTTTCTTGTATCCCGACTCGTGCCCGACTGACACAGGATCGGAACTGGGAGTGGTCCCAGAAGATGGACCCACAAAGATGGAGTGTGGGGACGGGGCTGGTCATGCCCTTGGGCTGGAGTGCGGGGCTCGGCTCCTCGCCAAGGCGCAGAGGGACGTGAGGCGCCCGTGGCCGGCGGGGACCTCGTAATTCGTCAGGCCCTCACCCGCGGTTAACCGGGACGAAGGGCCCAACCGCAGTAAGCACCCCGGGGAGCCGGAGCGGCCGCTGCCCTGGACTGTCATGGCGCTAAGGACGGCGGTAAAGACTGTGGTGTGGGACGATTCCCGAGTGCACCTGAGAGTGCACAGAGAAAACCAGGACAAGTTCAGGTTCCTTACCTCTCAGCTCAAGCCACCGTATGACAACCAGAGAACTTCCACGACGGCCCTAAACATTCGCTCACTTCCTCCACCTGCAAGGGTTGACAGGGCTCAAAAGCAAACACAGCGTTTAGCTGTGCGGGTTACAGAATCCCCAAAGTCAGCTGAATTCCCAGCCTGTGTTTCTCATGTGAAAGGTAGGGCGGTGGTTGGAGGAGTGGGACCCTGAAGCCTGGCCTTGGGACATCTGGTTGGCCTCAGTTGAAGCTGAGAATGGGGGTGCCACCAGTCCCTCTGGGGCTCATTTGCGAGTGGAAGCTGCTGCTTTCCCATGTCTAAAGGACTGACATTTCCTTGCTTGACAATGTGTCATTACCTCATCTGGGGTAGGTTCCTTGCAGGGGAACTCATGTTGAGACCCTGTGCAACAGTCCATTTGACATTCAACCCATAACTACGGTGCAATCACAGAATGACCCATGGGGTGAACGTGTGAACCATGAGGAAATAGCCCACATATCAATAAGAATCCCGAGATTTATCTGGTGTCTAACAAATGTATCTTTTTTTTTTAGATTTTATTTATTTATTTGACAGAGAGAGCGAGAGAGGGAACACAAGCAGGGGGAGTGGGAGAGGGAGAAGCAGACTCCCTGCGGAGCAGGGAGCCTGATACAGGGCTCGATCCCAGGACCCCGGGATCATGACCTGAGCCGAAGGCAGATGCTTAACGAATGAGCCACCCCGGCACCCCTAACAAATGAATCTTATTTGAACATTATGGCAATGGATTCTCAGGCTGTCAGATTGAGGTAAACTGAGATACTCAATGGTGCCGAAGTCACTGATTGCAACGACTTAGTAGAAGTTCCAGATTGAATGTGGTAGCACATGAGCTGGTAGAAAATCTAGCACTACACTTGGTAGGTTGACTGAAACTTGGACTCAGTGGTGTCCTTTATTTGATGGGTTTCAATGCCAGGACTGTCTTGGTATTAAGTAGACAAGGGAATCCAAAGTGTTAGGGGAAATAAAAACATAATGTGTTAGAGAGGAATTTGAGGGTATATTCATCACAGTGGACTTGAACACCCCACCCCTAACTATATTCCATGGAATGCCCAGAAGCAGCTCTTTTTAGTGAAGCTTTGAGAGAACCTTTAGAGTGGGAACGCATGCATCTTTTAATAGCTCTATAAATATCGCCATGGGGGCGACTGGTCGGCTCAGTCGTTAAAGCATGAGACTCTTGAACCCTGGGTCGTGACTTCAAGCTATATGTTGGGTGTGGAGTCTACTTCAAAAAAAAAAAGAAAGAAAGACAGAGAAAGAAAAGATCACCAGGAATGAAATAAGGAGGCAGAGCGCTGCAGCATGCTTGATATATATAACTCTAAATGCTCTAGATGGGAACAAATTAACCTGACTTTATTTGCTCCAGTGGAATCACAGGCTCTCACCCAGTTTCCAGAACGGATGTCCCTTGAGGGATGGGGAGCTGGGTGCCCTGGATAACACTCTGCACCATCGCTGTTAAGTGCAAACCACAAAGGGACCTGCAGGCATTTACTCAAGTGACAGGCTGTCCTGGAGAACAGGTGTGCTTGAGCTGGATTCCCGCCTTGGCAGGCCACACCTATCAAGTGATGTGGAAAAGACTTTTGTTACCTTTCTCCTGGCCCCACCTCCAGAAGTGTGGACACTGGCGGTTACTGAGATCGCTGGTCACTCAAGCACTAATTCTGCCCACCTTTCTGGATACTATTCTTGTTGGGGAGGTGCGCTTTATATCGAACCATTTCAGAGGCACACTCTCCAGGCGCTGGCACGCAATGGGAGGGGTGGGGGGGCAGGGCCACAATCTGGGCCCTGGGAGGGTGGAAGCGCACAGGATGCCGCTCTCAGAGGCTAGGACTGGGGCGCAGTCAGAGAAGGAATGACAGTGTTCCTTTGCCAACCTGGGTGGGGCCGCCGCCGTCCCTCTCCAAGTCACCCCGGGGAGCAGGTTTCTTTTCTCCGCCGGGTCAGGGTGGGCGGGGTGGGAGCTAAGGTGCATACGGGGTCTCTCGGGTCCCGGATCATGGGGGACGCCTCTCCTTGGCCTTTCTCTCGCGAGAGGTCGCAGCCCCGCCCCGCGTCTCCAGTGAACGCAGGGTGTGCGCGTACTTCACAGCACAACCAGCTCCGTACTCTTCGGTTAGGGCGGGGGAGACGTGGGCGGGGTGAGCCTGCCGCTCCTCCGACAAAGGAACGCGGACCGAGACTCCAGCGTGGCGTGTGCTGTGGAGTCCTGGAGCCCAGAGGGAGGCTCGGAGGCCGGGTCTCAGCCTCGTGACCTCCAGGAACACGCACGCAGCCGCCGTAAGCCCCACTCGAGGGTACTTTCCTTTTAATTCCAGGAATATATGTCTTCCAGAGTTGGGGCAAAGCCTCGGGCAAGAGTTCTACACCCAAGATGGCCAGCCGGAAACAGGCTTCGGGTGCCGATGTGGCGAGGCCGGATTGGCCAACTGGCCGCCCGTTTGTTAACACGCAGCTGTGCCCCTGTTTTGTGAGTGTGCGAAGGCCACGCCTGCACGCAGGCGCAGAACGCCGCTGCGTCTATGGTCCGGGAAGTGTGACAGAGCGTCCACCCGCCCTGGCCAGGACTCTATGGTACCTATGCACGAAGATAGTCCGCCTAT
Organism: Zalophus californianus; assembly: GCF_009762305.2. Lineage (NCBI taxonomy): Eukaryota > Metazoa > Chordata > Mammalia > Carnivora > Otariidae > Zalophus > Zalophus californianus. The sequence goes on along the minus strand of NC_045612.1, from coordinate 1,405,499 downwards.
ATAAGGCACGCGCAGGCGTGGGAGCGCCTCTTTTCCTTCGGCGCGGTGAGTAGTAGACAGTGTAGATTTTTGAGGTGCCCTTGCTGATTCTCTGGCCTAGTTTGAGGCCTGTCCTCGTCTTCTGTCCGACTTTGTCTGTTTCGTTGCAGCCACTGAAGATCCTGGTGTCGCCATGGGCCGTCGCCCCGCCCGGTGGTGAGTGCCGAATCCGTGCAATTTGGTAGCTATGAAAAAGGGAGAACTGTATTTCACTGTTAAAAACAACCCTGGCGGGGGGGGGGGGCTCTAGTGCGGCTTTCCTGTACTGGAAGAGACTCCACTTTTTTCCCAATACCTTCCGGGTCGCTTGGGGTCTTCGTTTATACTATCCGTTTCTTTAAAAGTTCATGCTCTTGATCGTTTCCTCTGTTTTGTTGGGGTGGCGGACTTACTCTCCTGAAGTACATATGTTCCGTCACTTTCGGACTGGAAACGACGTCCGCCTTGTCCCCGCCCTCCCCCCCGTCTTGGAAATTCGTCACCTTTTTAGGCTCAGTACTCTTTCAGGGCCTTTGTGTGCTATCCCGGTCTTATTTCCGGGCGACATGCCCGTCCTTTCTCGGACGCCAAGGGCCGCCCAGAAAAACGGGCTCGGCCGCCTCGTGTGTCCTGCAGGGGGCGTTAGAATCTCTTCACACGTGGTCCGGAGGCGGATTTAATGCCACGTGCCCAAAAGTCGGTGGCTGGCATGAACTGAGTTACTAATAGTCAGCAAATTTGGAGTGCTTTGAAGAGAGAGGGTTTTTTTGTTTGTTTTTCCTGGAAAAGCCCCTTTGGACCGGTTGATCTTAATGCGAAGCATGCAACCATAATAAGGAATCAAATGAGATTTTTTACTTTTATGTTCTTACATGGGTGTTCTCTTAACTTTTGACCACCTTGTTTTGACCATGTCTTGCTTAGAGCCAACGTCCAGGGGTGGAGACAGCTGGAGATTGACACATTGTTGTCCTCTCCATTCTTAGCTCTCCTTTGGTCTCAATTTAAGGGATTCTTTAAAAGTGTTCATTGTTGGGTTCACTTGTGAACTGTAATCTTGGGTTTCCCCCTCTGTCCGCAGTTACCGGTATTGTAAGAACAAGCCGTATCCAAAGTCTCGCTTCTGCAGAGGTGTCCCTGGTAAGTAGTGGGAGAGCTCCCAAACTGGTTTTGCTGCACTGACTCATTTGCCCCCCCCCCCCCCCACACACACACACACTTACCCAAGTTCTTTTCAGATGCCAAGATCCGCATCTTTGACCTGGGGCGGAAGAAGGCAAAAGTGGATGAGTTCCCACTGTGTGGCCACATGGTGTCAGATGAATATGAGCAGCTCTCCTCTGAAGGTGAGGCAGGATTCCTTGTTAATCATTCCATCCCTTTTGGACTGTGACTGCCCTGGTTTTATCAGTTAATCGTATCCAGTGGTGAGCTTTTGTCAGTATAGCCAATACAAATGTACTGTGAGAGCTAGGGAGGGTTACAGTAAATGCTTCTGTGCTATTTTGTCTCACTCTGCTGCCTGCCCCCGTTGCCAACCTAGCCCTGGAGGCTGCCCGTATTTGTGCCAACAAGTACATGGTGAAAAGCTGTGGCAAAGATGGTTTTCACATCCGAGTGCGGCTCCATCCCTTCCATGTCATCCGTATCAACAAGATGTTGTCCTGTGCTGGAGCTGACAGGTGAGCTGGGTCCTGGGTCTCTGCCTTTTCAGGTGTTTTCCCATACCTTGAGGTCCTTGTTTGGCTTGATTTTTTTTCCATCAGGGCAAAGAAATGGGCCTCACAGACAGAGTTCAGCCACCTGTAATAAAGCCAGGTGAAAGGCTACCGGATGGATTTTAATGGACCATTTTCCCCTCATACCACTGCACAGAGTGGACTTGCAGAAACAAACACAAAAGGCATTGTGACTAAGATCTAGTCTCTCGATGACAGGTGAAAGGAGGTGCTTCTGAGGGAGTAGCTTTAATTCTGATGACAGCCATCTGCCAGCAAGCAGGTAGCTGAAGCAGTCACAGTTTGGAGGGCCTTCAGATGAGCCCAATGATACCCTGTAGGGACTGGCTAGTCTGTTTTTGAGTTTTATGTTCTCTGCAGCCAATTAAGCCGACTGTGCTCTTTGTCCATGGGGGCCCAGTGTGCCATGGCTGCAAACAGTAGCCTCCTTGGTAGTGTATGCAGCCTGTTGATTGTATGGGTTGCCCTAAGGGACCTTGGAGACAGCCCTTTCCAGTGGATATTGAGGTCTGACCTCATGCTATCTCCAATCTAGGTTGCAGACAGGTATGCGGGGTGCCTTTGGAAAGCCCCAGGGCACAGTAGCCAGGGTCCACATTGGCCAAGTCATCATGTCCATCCGTACCAAGCTGCAGAACAAGGAACATGTGATTGAGGCCCTACGCAGGGCCAAGTTCAAGTTCCCTGGCCGCCAGAAGGTGAGTTGTGCTGAAACCACCGTCCTGCCTGTGCTTGCCCCAGTGTCCAGGCTTCTTGACGACATTCTCTTCATCTCTCCCTAGATCCACATCTCCAAGAAGTGGGGCTTTACGAAGTTTAATGCGGATGAATTTGAAGACATGGTGGCTGAAAAGCGGCTTATCCCAGATGGCTGTGGGGTCAAATACATCCCTAATCGTGGCCCCTTGGACAAATGGAGGGCTCTGCACTCATGAGAATCTCGGCACTGCCCCCTCCCTCTTTATGGCCACCAATAAAACCTACTTCCTGTCTGTGTGTGCATCTGGATTCATGGAGGGTTGGGGCTCTTCGGAAACTTGAGTCACGGTCCTTTATTTTGAGAAGAAGGCTGACAAGTTGGCCAGGACCAGCATCTTCTCAGTTGTCCAGTTAGGACATTGACTTGGACGTGCCTAGATTAGCTGTCCGTTCAAAATTTCCCTTTGCAAGTCCAGTCTGTGATGAGTCCATAGGCGTTGAGTGCTCCTTTAGTACAGTGCCCTGCCCCCACGATTAAAAAGGGCTTGTGGGGGCGCCTGGGTGGCTCAGATGGTTGAGCATCTGCCTGCGGCTCAGGTCATGGTCCCAGGGTCCTGGGATCGAGTGCCGCGTCAGGCTCCCTGCTTGGGAGCCTGCTTCTCCCTCTGCCTCTCTCCCTCTCCCTCTCCTTCTCCCTCTCCCTCCCCTCTCTCTCTCTCTCTCTCTCTCTCTCTCTCTCTCTCTCTCTCTCTCTCTCTCTCCTCATGAAATAAAATCTTTAAAAAGGGGGGGGCTTGTGGCCTAAGGCTGACTTGTGGGTGCTATAGAAGCTCTCCCTGAGGATCCCAGACCAGTAATGTAACTGGAAATGGGGAGAAGTGAAAACTAGGCATGGTTCAGCCATGTTTCGACCAGCCTTGTAGGAGATGGGCCCTCTGGTTAGCCCTTGAATAGTTTCTTGTGTTAGAGTTGTAAGGCAGCTTTGACCCACATCCCTTCTGGGGCCTCCTCTCCACATCCTTGGCCACTTTGGCCAGTGTCCAACCTAACAAGCTCCCCCCACCTGAAATGGCCCATAGGCAAGACGACCTTCCGGCAAGTAGTGCGCAGCTCCCCTTGGTCTGGGAGAATTGTGTGTGTTGTCTGGTACAGTTGTGTACCAGGGTTCCAAAAGGAGCATTAGTTAGGTTCAGTGTCATGGGGCAGCAAAAACAAGCCCCCGAGAATCCCTTCTAGGCCTGATGGCCTGTGGTTCTCCAGCCAGAAGCGGGTCCTAAAGAGATCTGGTTCCAGAGTGGGCCACAGTGGTGGCGGAGTGCCTCTGCTGGTTCCCCAGGCTGGGCTGGGTTGCATCAAATCCACTGGCCTTTTGTAATCATTACTTAACAGACATTTCTAAGGTTGAAAGTTACTTTTATTTTTGACCTTGAGATGATTCCAAGCCATAAATTTGTGTGTAAATGGCCCTGATAATCCTGCTAGCAGGTTTTACTGAGCTCTGTCTCTGGGAAATGAAGCTGGGGAAGGGAGTGTTCTATACCAACATCCTAAATAGGCTCATAGGTAACATTTTGCTAAGCGTTCTGTAGTCCCTTTACCTGCACGAGCACGTACTCATACAGCTGCTGTTAGTTACAGAAGTGGTGCATCTCTCTTCTGTATGTGCCTGTAGCCTTGGTACCCAGCCGGAGCCACGCCTCGTACACGTGCCCCCAGTGTGGACTGACCATACCCTGGGTGGGGTGAGGTTGGGCTGCACCGTGCTTGTGAACATGGGCTTGACAGCAGGCAGCAGGGCTGTTTGAAGCTATTTTCATTTATGGGATGACAACAAGCTTAAACATTTTCTGTTCGCTAGTTACTGTGTGTGTGTAAACTGCTTATCAATCCTTGTGTCTGCTAGAATCTTAATATTGATTCATACGGATCCTGCGTGCAATAAAAATGGCCCTCTGGCACATCTGCTACATGTACATAATACCCCTCAATTTAGCTTTTGTTCTCAGCGTGTAAGTTTCCTTTTTGTCCTATAATAAAACCTTTGGTCTGCTGTGATTCCCTTTTCTGAGCCCTGCAGTTGAGCCAAAATCACCTGAGCCCCCTTTTCTCCCCCAGCCCTGGAGCCTGCTCTATCCCCACTCTTGACACTAGCTGGGGGCAGAGTGGCATGGGTCTAGCCTCAGGGCCCCTGCCTCCCTCTACATTCTAATGCCAGGCAGGGGCCCAACCAAAGAACACAAGCCAAACCAAAGAAAAGGCAGATGGAGAAGGGTTGCAGTCCAGTGGGGTAGAGCTATCATCAGATGCAGGAGGGCTGCAGTTGAAGCCTCTCAGGAGTCTCTCCGGCTCCAGAGCAGTCGGGGAGCACACCGGAGAGAGCAGGGTTTGAGTCCTGAAAGCAGCACAGTCCTCACATCTGTGGGCAGCAGGCTCGGGGCTGGTTCAGGCCACCAGGCCCGGCGGGGGGAGCAGGAGTAGCAGCAACAGAACAGCCAGGCCAAGAGGCTGGACCCTGGGTGCCGCCTGGTTCAGCTCCGCTTCCACAGGGTAGTGGTCGCTGATGTTGAGGGCCTGGGGGTAGGCGGCAGGACAGAGCATCAGTGCCGGGGCTCAGGGACTTCCCTGGGAACCCGTCCCGGCCGCCCCGCCTCACCTCCTCCTCGGTGAGTTGGAAGCTCTTTGGGAAGTTGAAGGCAGCCGCGGAGCGTAGCAGGCTCTGGCAGCGATCCCCATGCAGCACTATGCGGTCATAAGCGCAGTGGGTGCTGGCCCGCACTGTGGTGTCCTCATCGTCGTCAATCGCCCAGTGGAAGCCCGCCTGAGTCCGCAGCACCAGCTCACCCAGGCGCTTTTTGGTCAGGGAGGCACAGTCAGCATTGAAGTCCCCGAGCAGGATCATGTCCTGGAGGCGGGGGGGGGGGGGGGGGGGCAGCAGTTAGACCTGGCCACCCAACCCTCCTGTCCCCAGCCCTCCTGTGCCATCTGCCCAGCCCTACCCTGCTCTTCCAGCGCTGGGAGACATCCAGAAACACGTCGTACAGGGCATTCAGCTCTTCCTCTACGGCCTTCGGAGTGGTGTGCAGCGGGACCAGCACCAGGCTGCGAAGGACTGCAAGCCCCAGGAATGGAGGACTCCCACCCACTCCCGGGCACTCCCCACCCAGCCTCTTTCCAGCAACCAAGCCCTCGGCACAGCCAGCCAGACCCTCCTTCCGGCTCCCACATAGCAGGGCCACCCTTCTTCCCTTCCTACCCTTGCTGGGAAAAGTGAACTGGGCCACAAAGGGCTCCCGGGCAAATAGATCATCCTTGTCCTCGTACACGTAGGAATCCAGGACCTGTGTCTTGTGTGACCTGGGAAACCAAGGGATGAGAAGCAGTGGCCCCACATCACTGATCTGGTTTGCAAGTGCCTACATCAGAGCTGGCACTCAGCGAGGGGCCCTCCACTACCAGCCCGATTTCATGTGACTGCAGCCTCTTAGCTGCTTTTCTAGAACTTGTTTTTTATTGAGATATAATTCACATTCCATGGAATTCACCCGTTTAAAACGCACAATTCAATGGTATGGAGCAGTCCCAGAGAGGGGCTGCTCGAGAAACTGTAGGACCCGGAGTCATCAAATCTGCCAGGATAGGGAAACCCAGGGTCAGGGGCCCCGAGGCTCTGGCGGGGGCGGGGGGCAGATTAGACCCACAGAAGAATTAGGACATTCACAGGGTTGTGAAACCATCGCCACATTCAGTTTTGGAAACTTGTTATGGCCGGAAAAAGAAACCTTGTACCCATGAGCAGTGGCTCCCCAATTTCCTCCTCTGCCGCTGGCAGCCACTGATCTGTTTTCTGTCTCTAGATTTGCCTGTTCTGGACACTTTGTGTGAAGGGAATCAAAGCAATATGTGGTCTTTTGTGTCTGGCTCCTTTCCCTTAGCACACAGGTTTTCAGGGTCCATCCATGCCGCAGCACGGCTCAAGCTTCTTCATTCCTACTTGTGGCCGGGTAACATTCCAGTGTATAAAGAGCCCACCTTTTGTTTATGCAGTCAGCAGCTGATGGACACTTGGACTGCTGTTTCCAATCTGGGGCTGTCATGAGCATTTCCATGTGGATGTGTTTCTGTACCCCCCACCTTGTATTTTGGAGTGAATTCTAGACATATGATTTCATCTGTATGAATAGGTCTCCTGGGGCGCCTGGGTGGCTCAGTTGGTTAGGCGACTGCCTTCGGCTCAGGTCATGATCCTGGAGCCCCGGGATCGAGACCCGCGTCGGGCTCCCTGCTCAGCGGGAAGTCTGCTCCTCCCTCTGACCCTCCCCCGTCTCATGCTCTCTATCTCATTCTCTCTCTCAAATAAATGAATAAAATCTTTAAAAAAAATAAAAAATAAATAGGTCTCCTTACCTGACCACCCCCCTTGCCCTCTCCATCCTGACCCCCGAGGGCTCCCCTGCCCTAGGCTATCCCAAGGACTTAGGGCTATCTCTGGAAACTGGGTTGGCCCAAGGTCCACAACGAGCCCCCACAGTGGCTTCCACAGGTGAGAGGCAAAGGAGCCCCACATCTGTGCGCGCAGAACGAAGGCCTCCTGCTATAGGGACACATGGGCATCAAAGCTGGTTAGGGTAGAGGAGAGTAAGATCCCCGAATAAAACCACTGAGGAGAAAAAGTGCAATGAGAAGGTGAGGGCCACCCCAGGAGGAAGGACCCTGTAGCTGTCGGGACTGCAGAGGCATCTCGCACCAGGCCAAGTGCCAAGCCCAGCCCGGCCACCATCTGTGCTTACCGGTAGACGTACACGTACTTCTCCATGTATGTGCTGCGCCCCAGAGAGGGGCTGCTCAAGAAACTGTAGGACCCGGAGTCATCAAATCTGCCAGGATAGGGAAACCGAGGGTCAGGGGCTCCGAGGCTCCGGCGGGCGGGGGGGGGGCCCAGATTAGACCCACAGAACCCTCCTCACCGATTGAGTTCTCGAAGCAGGAGGGACATAGCACTGCCAGAAGCGTCCACCACCTCCTGCAGCACCATGATGTCGCAGCGAGCCAGGATCTGCAGGACAGCAGAAGGGCCGGCCCCACTCAGTGCCAGTGACCCCAGGAGGAAGGTGGGGTCCCTGGGGAACTAGCACTGATGTGGCCAAGAGTGATACGGCTCTCTGGCTGAGGCCCACAGAGAGCACCGGGACCAGCGAGGACTTGGGAGAAGACCGAGTGCCACCCCAACCACACTGCATCCATGTTACAGAGGAGACTGAAGCCAATGACAGGGAAGGAATGTGCTCCACGCCTCTTGATGTCCCCTCTTCTCTGGGAAATGCCCCTGGCCAGGCAGGGCAGGGGGGTTTGGGTCGTGGGTACAGCTTTCCTTCAGTGATGAACCTACCCGAACGAAGGTGTCCATCACATGCTCTCTGGCTGCCTTGGAAAGCGTCAGCCGCTGGGCATTGAAGGCACAGATGCGAAAGGCCTCAGCCCCACCAGGCAGGAGAAGAAGGAGCACGGCTGGGCAGTGCATGGCTGTGTGGGGGCTGCTGGGACCCTCTGGAGGAATCCAGGCCGTCCTGGGGTGCGGTCCCAGCTAGGCTCAGTTCTGCTTCTGAAAGGACATGGCAGCGTGGGACAGAGGAAGTGATGCTCATCCTGCTGCCCAGCACCAGCCTCCCAGAATGGCCAGCATCGCAGATTTCCTGCCTTTCTCCCCGTGGACAACTTCCAACATCAGCACATAGGGCTAGACTTCATTCTTTTTTCCTCTGAATGATTTTAAGTGGGGCGCCTGGGTGGCACAGTCGGTTGGACGTCTGACTCTTGATTTTGTCTCAGGTCACGATCCCGGAGTCCCGGGATCAAGCCCCCACATCAGCGGAGGGGGGGGGGGTCCCTGTTCAGCGGGGAGTCTGCTTCTCCCTCTCCCTCTGCCTCCTCCCCCTTGTTCATGCTCTGTCTCTCTCTCTCTCTCAAATAAATAAATAAAATCTTTTAAAAAAAGATTTTATTGGGGCGCTTGGGTGGCTCAGTCGGTTAAGCGTCTGCCTTCGGCTCAGGTCATGATCCCGGGGTCCTGGGATCGAGCCCCATATGGGGCTCCCTGCTCGGCGGGAAGCCTGCTTCTCCCTCTCCCACTCCCCCTGCTTGTGTTCCCTCTCTCGCTGTGTCTCTCTCTGTCAAATAAATAAAATCTTTTAAAAAGATAAATAAAAAATAAATAAATAAAGATTTTATTTTTAAGTAATCTCTACATCCAACCTGGGGCTTGAACACACAACCCTGAGCTCGAGAGTCTCGTGCTCCACTGACTGAGCCAGCCAAGTGCCCCTTCACTTCATTCTTTTTAATTGTGGTGAAATACACATAGCATAGAATTTACCATCTTAACCATTTTTTTTAAACCATCTTAACCATTTTTAAGTATACAGCTCAGTGGCATTAAGCACATTCACACTGTTGTGCAACCATCACCACCATCCATCACCAGAATTTTTCCAACTTCTCAAACTGAAACTCTGTCCCCATTAACACTCGCTCCCTATCCCCCTCCCCCCAGCCCCTGGCACCCGCCCACTGTCCTACTTTCTGTCTCTATGAATCTGACTACTCTCAGCACCTCATAGGAGAGAAATCATACAGTATCTGTCTATTCGTGACTGGCTGATTTCACTCAGCATAATGTCCTCAAACTTTATCTATGTTGTGGCATATGTCAGAATTTTTGTCGTTTTTAAGGCCAAATAGTATTCAACTAACGGTGTGGATAAACCACACAGATTTCAACTGTATGGATAAAATATTTGACTGTATGGATAAACCCGGGTTTACTTTTTTACATTCCCACCAACAGGTCACAAGAGTTTGACCGCACAGCTAATTCCAACTTTTCACCACCATTAGCAATAGGAGGATCACCTTCAACATCTCTCTCTGCTTGTGAGATGCTATCTTTAAGACAAACGCATTTTGCCCCCTCTTTCTCTTGGTTTATCTTTGTTTCAGATGCACCCAAACTTTGTCCTGTCATTTGGGTTCAGCCCCTTGCTTGCTCCCTATCTGTGTCATTTTCATTTAAGCAATGTAAGTCCCTCTACTTCGGTCTGCCTGCTTTTCTCTGTTACCTTTGTAACCAAACTCAAGGGGTTCACCACTTGAGGTGCACCAAATTGAACACAACCCAAGGAAGTATTGAAAACAAAGAGGTTTTTAGTTCTTGTTATAAGTAAGGAGACAGGGAGATGACTCTCAAAGCACTGTCTCCCCATGAGGTTACTAATGGGAAGCTTTTATCCAGTGTATTAGGGGGTCAGGGCAGGGAGCTTACACAGGCAGTTTGGGTTCAATTGTGCATGCCTAGCATGTCAACATAATAGTGCATACAACATATGTTCCAAAAAGGGTGGACAAGGGGCGCCTGGGTGGCTCAGTCGGTTAAGCGGCTGCCTTCGGCTCAGGTCATGATCCCAGAGTCCTGGGATCGAGCCCCACGTTGGGCTCCCTGCTCAGTGGAGAGCCTGCTTCTCCCTCTCCCTCTGCCTGCCTCTCTGGCTACTTGTGCTCTCTCTCTCTCTCTGTCAAATAAATAAATAAAATGTTTAAAAACAAATTTAAAAAAAATTTTAAAAAAGGGTGGAAAACTCTGCCTATAGGAGAAGATTTTAGTATTATAATGAGCTAAAGGCAGTTACTTTAGGACAAGGGGGGGGTTCCATGCTCAGTGCCAATCCAGCTCAAACTGGCTCACATAAGCGGCTATCAGGCAAGACACACCTAGCAAGGGGCTATCAGGTGAAACACCTAGTTAGTTGGGTGTCTCCTTGGCTGGAACTGTTGGTTCTGCAAAATAAGCCATATTCCTTCTCTGCTTTTGTCCCTTCCTCCCTCCGTTCTACTGACAGCTCTCAGCCCTCTTATTTTTTTTAAGATTTTATTTATTTGGAGGGGGGAGAGAGGAAGAGAGGGAGGGAGAGAGAGAGAGAGAGAGAGAGAATCCGGGGCGGACTCCACAGTGAGCACAGAACCCCACATGGAGCTCCATTTCACAAGCCTGAGATCACCACCTGAGCCGAAACCGAGTAGGACGCTTACCCGACGGAGCCACCCAGGCGCCCCTTTCCGCCCTCTTAAGCCCTCTTATTTGAGTAATTTCCCACTGCATCCCAGGTAACATTTTGTCACCTCCCTCTCTGCCTTCCTCTGTCTTTCTTGCCCTCTCTTCTCTGTTTTCCCCTCTTTGTCACCTAGTCTCTGCATCTCTTTCATACTCCTGGCTGGGCTGAATGCCTGTCTCTCCCTGGCCACCTGCTCCGTCACTCAGGCTGGCTTGGGTGCCCTGCCCTGGTTACTATTCTAGGATGTATGTGGACACTTGAGCAGCCCAGGGCTGTGAAGGGAAGGCTTGGAGGCTCTGGCGTCAGGGGCCCGCACAAGGGCCAAGGTCAAGAAGAACCGCAGTTTCTGGCCTCAGCCCAAAGCCTAGCCCAGGCTCCCAAGCCCAAGCCTTGGCCCCAGGGGTTCCCTTCCCCTCTCACCCCTGTCCTCAGGCCGGGGTCGGGGGGTGGGTAACTTTCTCCCTCCCTCTGCTCAGCGGGCTCCCATACCTACTCAGACCCTCAGACCAGCTCGTATCCACGCCTGCCGCAGCTGTAAGCGGATCGCAACACCTCTACGGAATCGCAGCAGCCGTCTGGGCAGGAACCGTAGGCGAGAAAAGAGGAAGAGGCTGTCTTCCCGACCCACCCGTCCGGCCAGGCCGGTCGCCCCACCCTTCCTGGCGCTGGGGCTCTGCCCCGCAGGGCCGAGCGCTGGACTCCACCTTCTCTGATCCACGTGGAAGCAGGCGCCGGCGGAGCCCTGGAGCTGGGGGCAGATGACAGACCTGTGAGTCACAGAGAGTAATCGAGCCTCCGCATTCCCATAATGAGTAGTTGCCTGTGCCAAGGGTGCGCGGGGAGGAGGAGCCGGCGCGCAAATGCAAACCCGGAGCTGTGCTCTCCCAGGCCCAGCCCGCAGTCCCCGACACGGGCTGCCTCTAGGCAGCATCTGGTACGGAAGACACAAGAGCCCGAGCTTGTGCCCGTCGTAGGGGAGCCCTGCGGCGAGCCTGGGGGCTCCCCCGAGGACAAGAGCCTCCTCTCCATGTCCTCAGGCCGGTTGCCAGTGTGGCTGCACACTCCTACGCCCTCTGGAGACCCCAAGTGAGCCAGCCTTTCTTATTTTTGAAGCACAGTTGTATCGATTTAAAAAAAAAAATGTTTCTAGGGTCGCCTGGCTGGCTCAGTCAGTAGGGAATGCGACCCTTGAATTCAGGGTTCTGAGTTCAAGCCCCACGTTGGGCGTAGCGATTACTTAAATAAAAAAGAAGAAGGAGGAGGAGGAGAAGGATAAGAAGAAGAAAAATAAAACAGTAGACTGCTTAGCGGATACAAGGCTTTCTTCTGGGGTGATAAACATGTTTTGGAAATAGAGGTGGTGGTTGAGAACACTGGAAATGTACTAAATAACGGAAAATACTATATTATACATAGTATCTTTATTATTTGGCATATGTTGCTACATATATATCACATATTGCATGTTACATATATAGAAACATTGTACATATCTGTAATATTGTAACTGTAAAATTGTGTGCAGATAACTATGTAAAAATTACATAATGTAACATATCACAGGTTATATACATAAAATATGGTATAGAATATAAAATGCCACAAAATATTACCAAGCGGTTAATTCCGTTATATGAATTTTGCCTCAGTAAAAAACAAAGGGAAAAAGAACTAAATAAAAGTGCCCCGTCGGCTCCAACCTTTAGTGGTGTCGGGCAATTGCGCTGCGTAGCCCAAGTTACCTATAGAGACCTTTCTGGGGACGAACTGAGACACAAGGGAAGCGCAGGCGCCGGCGGCCGGGAACCTGCTTCTGCGCTGGAGCGGGGCGGGGCCACACGGCCCAAGGGCCCGCCCCCGCTGCCGTCAAGCGGCCTGAGAGCATTTTGCGACAGGCCGCTGGGAGCCGGCTGCCGTCGCTGGCTCGGTTTCCGGCGGGGGCCCGGGGCCCCTGGCTGCCACCGCCGGCCCCTCTCGCTTCTCGCTGCGACCCCCCGATTCCTGACCTCGGTGGCGCCTCCTCTGTGGCGAGAGAGCGGGGGCCGGCCCGGCTCTGGCCTGACCTGCGAGGTGACCTTGGTCGAGTCCCCTGTCGCGCGGAGCCCGTCTGTGGCGCGGGCCTGCCAGGGACCCGGTTCTCCAGCGGTTGAGGACACAAACCTAGAGCGGCCCCACAGGCTGCCCCGTGGCAGGGGAAGCGCCGGGCTGCCTGGGGGGAGCGGGGGAGCCCGGTGTGGGCGGGGGAGATGCCCCTGCGTGTGAAATGGCCGTTCCCCGCCGTGCCGCCGTTCACCTGGACTCTGGCCAGCAGCGTCGTCATGGGCCTCGTGGGCACCTACAGCTGCTTCTGGACCAGTGAGTGGGCCCGAAGCCGAGGCAGAGTCGGCCACGGCTCTCCACGCCCAGCCAGAGTTGGGATTTGGGGTTGTGGGCGTGGGTAGGGGCTAGTTTGGCTGGGGGGAGCCCTGGGACCCAGGGAGAATGAGGCCAAGACCTCTCCCCACAGTCCGTCTCTCCCCCCAGAGTACATGAACCACCTCACCGTCCACAACAAGGAGGTGCTGTACGAACTCATCGAGAACCGAGGCCCAGCCACGCCCCTCATCACTGTCTCCAATCACCAGTCCTGCATGGATGACCCTCATCTCTGGGGTACCGGGCACCAGGGTTCTGGGCACAGGGAGGCATGGAGAGAACCCGGGAGGGGGCCAGACAGAAGCAGAACAAACTGCCTTCTCACTGGGCTCTCTCTACAAATCCCTGGCATTCCTGTTTCTGGGGTGTCCTGCCCCAAGGATTAAAATAGGATTTGTGGCCCCTTCAGTATTCTCTCAGAAAATAACTTGGCAAGGGCCTCAGAAATTTGGAGGGACCGAGGGAGTGAGGAAACGGCTGCAGGGCAAAGTCTGATTGATGGCTGCTTTACTTTGATGCATCAGGCCTGTGGAACCCTCCATTCTCTAAACTGTTGGAGGTCCCACAGAGTATTGAAACAGATCCGAGAACCATAGGGTATCTTGTCAAGGAAGGTCTGGGCTAGAGGCTGGGAGACGTGTGTCCTGGTTCCAGGTTTGCCCCAGGCTGAGTTTGTACCCTTTAACCAGCGTCATTTGGGAGCCCACTTCACCTAGAAGTTCCTGCTCTGCTGACCTCACAGGGAGTTGCTTGGCTCCAGTCACCCAGATGGCGGGGTAGAGGGGTGCCCAGGGCTTTTATTGATGAATTCAGGAGGTTAGACTGTTGTAGAGCTCATGGGAAGCCAGTTGGTCAAATCGGAGCCTTTCAGAGCCCACCCTGGCCACTGGGCAGAGAAGGGCCTGTAGAGTGCCACAGGCAGATACCAGGAGGCCAGGAAGGAGCTTTTAGAACCATTCAGTAACCTGGACTAGGGTGGGGGCAGTAACAATGGAGGGAGAGGTGTAGAAGAATAGGCAGTGGCAAAAGATATCAGGGTGGTAGGCAGGCCAGATGTGAGGACTAATAAGATATGGGTGGGGATGGGAGGGAGGGAGAAGCCAGGGACAACATGGGGTCCAGCCCAAGGGACTGGAAGATGCTACTTTCAGCCATAGGGAAATGGTAGTGCTGCTGCCCCCGCTCCTCATTCCCTGAAACTGAGTGACAGAAAAAGATGCTCCCTAGGGACCAGGCAAGCTGGGGCATGAAGCCTTTCCTTCTCTAGGGATCCTGAAACTCCGCCACATCTGGAACCTGAAGTTGATGCGTTGGTGAGGAGGAATGGGCCCCTCGCAGTAGGCCTGGCAGGCCTCACCCGTCTGTGCCCAGATTTGCCCTCCTCCTGCTCTGCCCAGGAGGCGGCGTCCAGCAGTACAGGCAGGGCACGGGGTGGGGTTCCACAGGCCCTCCTGTGCCTCCTTTCCACATGGCCGACAATGTCAGGCATCATGTTGCGGGGAGGGCAGGGAATTAGGGTGCAGGGGAGGCAGGGATGACTGCATCTGTCCCTACTTCAGGACCCCTGCGGCTGCAGACATCTGCTTCACCAAAGAGCTGCACTCCCGCTTTTTCAGCTTGGGCAAGTGTGTGCCTGTGTGCCGAGGTGAGCTGATCCTCCAAGAAGGGGCTCGTGGGTGAGTGAACCTGGGGAGGCACTTCGGCCTTCTCTGGTTTTCTTCAGAGCGGCGACTGGTGGCTGGTGCTTCTGGCTGAGCAGTACTGGGAGTGGAGGGACCAGGTGGGACATGGAGCCTGGGCACAAGGGGAGCCAGGGGCCACTGCCCCACTGGTGTGTGTCCCAGTTGCGTGGCATGGCTGCAGAGGTGGCACTGGCGGCTGGGGGAGTGAGGGCCTCGTGGAGAGCACTCAGTTCCTGGGACTGCCTGAAGGCTGTGTGAACCTGGGACTGTAGCATTAGAAGCCAAGGAGGCATTGTCCACAGCTAAGAGACTCACTGATGGCAGTGTGGCATCATTGTTCTGTGGTGGTGGTGGCGGCATGTGCTGGAAGCTGCAGAGTTTGGGAAAACAGGCTTGTGGGGTGAGGGTGTGACACTGGGTGACTACTCAGCACCTCTCGAGAGCCTCAGGAGGTAGGGACCATTTTGATCCCCATTCTCCAGATAAAGGGGATTGGAGGAACTAAGCCACCGGCCCAAGGTCATGGGGTGAGAGGTGGCAAAGCCAGGATTTGAATCCAGGTTGCTCTTTCCTCTGGGGAAGTACAAGATTTTCTAGGCAGAGTACGAAAGGAAAGGCATTCGAGACACAGGAAGAACATGCCAGGCACTGAAGAGGTAAGCGATAAAGGTAGACAGTGTAGGTTGCAGGCCAAATGTGAAGGTTCTCGAATAATCGTGGTAAGAATTTTGGACTCTGTTTTCTCATCAGGGCAGTGATGTGCTTCCGTCTGTGGGTCAGAGAGAGGGAGCCTCCTGGCTGCGGCATGGCTGGTGGATGGGAGCAGGGCCCAGTGGAGGCAGGGAGCCCAGTCTCAGTAATTCTGGCAGCAAAGGATTGTAGCTGGGCCTCTGGAGGCCGCTGTGGAGAGCTGGCGAAGGGGCCTGCTCCGGAGGCAGAGTTGATAGGACTTGTTGATAGATTGGGTGTGGGAAGGGGTAAGGAAAAGACAACTTGAAGATCACACTAGGTGACATCTGATGACACTGAGCCACTGGGAGGATGAGATGAAGGGGAAGCGGTGTGGGGGTTGGGGGGGGTGAATTCTGTTTAGCACGTTTCATCTGAGGAGCCTGTCACCTGAGGGGGGGAGCAGTCCCAGAGGCAGTGGGATGTGCAGTTCTGGAACTCAGAAGAGCACTCAGGAATATATGAGGGACTCAACCACTAACAAAGTTGAAGTAGAGGTGAGCTTGCAGAGAGGGGGAGCGGATGGAGAGCAGGGGCCAGGACAGCGCCTCAGGGCAGAAGCAGAGACACAGGCCACCAGGGCAGCCGAAAGCAATGGCCAGAGAGGAAGGAAGCGAAGCGGGGCGCCTTGGTGCCGGAGAAGCCATTTCTGTGAAGTGGCAGCCACAGGAGGTGGCTGGAGGGGGCAGGGGGGAGTGGAGATAGCAGGGGTGTCCACTCCTCCCAGAAGTTCAGCTCTGAGAAGGAAGAGAGAGGAGGAGGTAACCCAAGGGTGTCAGAGGTCAAGGGAGAGGTTCTTATTTCTACTTGGTCAAAGTAAAACATGGAGAAATGCAATAAAGTAACCTCAAAAAATGAAGGGCTTTTAATGAAAAGCTGCAGTGCCTACCCCTCCAGATCCTCAGATCTCCTCCTTGGAGACAACAGCCTTGAATGCTTTCACTTCTTGCTGCATTTGAAGGCTATTTCATTTCTCTAAAACATAAGCAGAAGCTACAAGGGTTGTGGCTATAGTGACTATGGCATTGTTTATCACACCTCTGAGAGATAGGGACTCTGCTCAGGCTCCTGAGTCTCAGTTCCTCCCTTCTGCGACCTCACACACAGGGCTTCCATGTCCACTTCTTTTTTTTTTTTTTTTAAGTTTTATTTATTTTTAAAGTTTATTTATTTCTTTTAAGATTTTATTTATTTGAGAGAGAGAGAGAGAGAGAATGAGAGATAGAGAGCACGAGAGGGAAGAGGGGCAGAGGGAGAAGCAGACTCCCTGCTGAGCAGGGAGCCCGATGCGGGGCTCAATCCCAGGACCCTGGGATCATGACCTGAGCCGAAGGCAGTCACTTAACCAACTGAGCCACCCAGGCGCCCCTAAAGTTTATTTTTTTAGCAGGGTGTCGAACTCATGACCCCGAGATCAAGAGTCACATGTTCCTCCGACTGAGCCACCCTCCGTGTCAACTTCTTGTCTTGTTCTTCTTTTTGATCTGCATCTAAGTTTTACTGTACAGTTAAAAACAGAAAACAAGGGACACCTGGGTGGCTCAGTTAGTTAGGCGTCTGCCTTTGGCTCAGGTCATGATCCCGGGGTCCTGGGGTCTAGTCCTGCATCGGGCTCCTTGCTCGGTGGGGAGTCTGCTTCTTCCTCTGCCTGCCGCTCCCCCTGCTTGTGTTCCCTCTCTGACAAATAAATAAAATCTTTAAACAAACAAACAAACAGAAAACAAAATCTTTGTTTAAAGACTTTTTTATTTTTTATTTTTATTTTTATTTTTAAGATTTTATTTATTTATTAGAGAGAGAGAATGAGAGATAGAGAGCAGGAGAGGGAAGAGGGTCAGAGGGAGAAGCGGACTTCCTGCTGAGCAGGGAGCCCGATGTGGGACTCGATCCCAGGACTCCAGGATCATGACCTGAGCCGAAGGCAGTCGCTCAACCGACTGAGCCACCCCGGCGCCCCAAAGCCTTTTTTAAAAGATTTTATTTATTTATTTGACAGAGAGAGAGACACAGCGAGAGAGGGAGCACAAGCAGGGGGAGTGGGAGAGGGAGAAGCAGGCTTCCCATGGAGCAGGGAGCCCGATGCGGGGCTCGATCCCAGGACCCTGAGACCATGACCCGAGCCGAAAGCAGACGCTTAACGACTGAGCCACCCAGGTGCCCCAGAAAACAAAATCTTAATTCTAAGCACCTTCAGTGAGAGAAAGTGGGCAGGGAAAAGCTATTTATCAACATAAATGACGTGCAGCAAAGATCTAACAACGTGTTAAAGGAAGTATCTGACATACTTGGCTTCTGTGTTCCAAAATATTCCATTTCCCCCCCAAGTGTAGGCTTTACGATATGACATGAAGTATCAAAGTGATCTTGTACAGGCTATACGAGTAGAAATAGCATTTGCGAAAGCTAAATATTCATGTGTTGTTCCAAAATCATGGTAGTAATATTTTTTCCCTTTTTTTTTTTAAGATTTTATTTATTTATTTGACAGAGACACAGCGAGAGAGGGAACACAAGCAGGGGGAGTGGGAGAGGGAGAAGCAGGCTTCCCACGGAGCAGGGAGCCCCATGTGGAACTCGATCCCAGGGCCCTGGGATCGTGACCTGAGCTGAAGGCAGACACTTAACAACTGAGCCACCCAGGTGCCCCTTATTTATTTATTTATTTTTAAAGATTTTATTTATTTATTTGAGAGAGAATGAGAGAGAGAGCACATGGGAGGGGGGAGAGTCAGAGGGAGAAGCAGACTCCCCGCTGAGCAGGAAGCCCGATGCGGGACTCTATGCTGGGACTCCAGGATCATGACCTGAGCCGAAGGCAGTTGCTTAACCAGCTGAGCCACCCAGGCGCCCCTATCTATTGATTGATTGATTGATTGTACGTTCCATGCCCAATGTGGGGCTTGAACTCAAAACCTGAGATCAAGAGTTGCATGCTCTACTGACTGAGCCAGCCAGGCGCCCCTAAGATATCATCCTTTTTAATAGCTGAGTAATTTTCTGTGTGTGCATGTGTGTATACACCACATCTTCATTCATTCACCTATCGGTGGACACATGGCTTGGTTCCGTATCTTGGCTGTTGTAAAGCTGCAATAAACATAGGGGCTGCATATAATTTTTTTTTTTTTTAAAGAATTTATTTGAGAGAGAGAACAAGCAGGGGCGTGGGCAGAGGGAGAAGGAGGAGCAGACTCCCCACTGAGCATGGAGCCTGATGTGGGGCTTGATCCCAGGACCCCAAGGTTATGACCTGAGCTGAAGGCAGATGCTGAACTAACTGAGCCACCCAGATACCCCTGCATATATCTCTTTGAATTAGTGTTTTTGTTTTCTGTGGGTGAATACCCAGTAATGGAATTACTGGATCGTATGCCATTTTTATTTTTAATTTTTTGAGCAACCTCCATACTATTTTCCACATTGGCTACACCAGTTTACATTCCCACCAACAGTGTACAAGCATTCCTTTTTCTCCACATCCTTGCTAACATTTGTTATTTCCTGTCTTTTTTTTTTTAAGATTTTATTTATTTATTTGACAGAGAGAGACACAGCGAGAGAGGGAACACAAGCAGGGGGAGTGGGAGAGGGAGAAGCAGGCTTCCTGCCGAGCAGGGAGCCCGATGTGGGGCTCGATCCCAGGACCCTGAGACCATGACCTGAGCTGCAGGCAGTCGCTCAACCAACTGAGCCACCCAGGCGCCCCTTCCTGTCTTTTTGATACTAGCCATTCTGAGAGGTGTGAGGTGATATCTCATGGTGGTTTTGATTTGCATTTCCCTGATGATGAGTGATGTTGAGCACCTTTTCTTTCATGTGTCTATTAGCCATCTATATGTCTTCTTTGGAGAAAGTCTGTTTAGGCTTTTTAATTGGATTATTTGGGCTTTTGGTGTTGAGTTGTTTAAGTTCTTTATATAGTTCGGATATTTGGATATTAACCCTTGATTGGAAATATTTGCAAATATCTTCTCCTGTTCAGTAGGTTGCCTGTTTGTTTTGTTGATGTTTTCCTTTGCTGTGCTGTGTAAAAAGCTTTTTATTTTGTTGAGTCCCAATACTTATTTTTGCTTTTGTTGCCTTTGCCTGAGGAGACATATCTAGAAAAATGTTGCTAAGGCCAATGTCAAAGAGATTACTGCCTATGTTTTCTTCTAGAAGTTTTATGGTTTCAGGCCTCACATTTAGGTCTTTCATCCATTTTGAGTTTATTTTTGTGATGGTGATAGAAAGTGGTCCAGTTTCATTCTTTTGCATGTGGCTCTCCAGGTTTCCCAGCACTGTTTGTTGAAGAGACTGTTTTTTCCCCATTGTATATTCTTACCTCCTTTGTTGGAGATTAATTGATCATAGAAGTGTGGATTGATTTCTGGGTTCTCTATTCTGTTCCATTGATCCGTGTGTCTTTTTGTGCCAGTACCATACAGCTCCGATTACTACAGGTTTGCAGCATCTCTTGAAATTTGGGATTGTGATACCTCCAGCTTTGTTCTTCCTTTTCAAGATTACTTTGGCTGTTTGGTGTCTTTTGTGATTTCATACAAATTTTAGGATTATTTGCTCTAGTTCTGTGAAAAATGCTGTTGGTACTTTGATAGGGATTGCACTGAATGTGTAGATTGCTTTGGGTCATGTGCATGTTTTAACAATATTAATTCTTCCAGTCCATGAGCATGGAATATCTCTCCATTTGTTTGTGTTGTCATCAATTTATTTCATAAGTGTTTTATAGTTTTCAGAGTGCAGGTCTTTCACCTCCTTGGTTAAGTTTATTCTTAGGTGTTTTGTTCTTTTTGGTGCAATTGTAAACGGAAATTGTTTTCTTAATTTCTCTTTTTGCTATTTTGTTATTAGTGTATAGAAATGCAACAGATTCTATATGGTAATTTTTTACTTTATTTTTCTTAAAGATTTTATTTATTTGACAGAGAGAGACACAGCCAGAGAGGGAACACAAGCAGGGGGAGGGGCAGAGGGAGAAGCAGGCTTCCTGCTGAGCAGGGAGCCCGATGCAGGCTTGATCCCAGGACCCTGGGATCATGACCTGAGCCCAAGGCAGACGCTTATTGACTGAGCCACCCAGGCGCCCCTATATGTTAATTTTTTAAAAGATTTTATTTATTTATTTGAGAGAGAAGGAGAGAGAGCACAAGAAAGTAGTGAGCAGAGCCAGGGGTCTGCGAGGGTGCATACTGTAGATGTCCGTGGCTCAGTGGATGAGGCTAGAGGGGAGGGGCAGAGGGAGAGGGAGAAGCAGACTTCTCACTGAGCAGGGAGCCCGATGTGGGGCTCGATCCCAGGACCCTGAGATCATGACCTGAGCTGAAGGCAGATGCTTAACCAACTGAGCCACTCAGGCACCCCATCTGTCTGTTAATTTTGTATCCTGCAATTTTATTGAATTCATTTATTACTTCTAATAGCTTTTTGGTGGAGTCTTCAGAGTTTTCCATGCATAGTATCATGTCATCTGCAAATAGAGACAGCTTAACTCCTGCCTCACCGACATGGATGCCTCTTATTTCTTTTTCTTTTTCTTTTTTTTAAGATTTTATTTATTTATTTGAAAGAGAGAGGGAAAGCACAGAGGGAGAGTGAGAGGGAGTAGCAGACTCCCTGCTGAGCAGAGAGCCTGAAGTGGGGCTTTGTCCCAGGACCCTGAGATTATGACCTGAGCCGAAGGCAGATGCTTAACCAACTGAGCCACCCAGGCCCCCCTCTTATTTCTTTTTCTTGTCTGATTGCTGTGGCTAGGATTTCCAGTACGATGTTGAATAAAAATGGCAAGAGTGGACATCCTCATCTTGTTCCTAATCTTAGAGGAAAATCTCTCAGTTTTTCACCTTTGAGCATTATGTTAGCTGTGGTTTGTCATCTATGGCCTTTATTATGTTGAGTTATGTTCTCTCTAAACCCATTTTGTTGGGAGTTTTTATCATGAACAGATGTTGAATTTTGTCAAATGCTTTTTCTGCATCTATTGAGATGATTGTATGATTGTTAGCCTTCATTTTGTTAATGGGGTCTATAGCATTGATTGATTTGTAGATATTGAACCATCCTTGCATCCCTTGAATAAATCCCACTCAGTTGTGGTGAATGATCCTTTTAATGTGTTGTTGAATTCAGTTTGGTAATATTTTGTTGAGGGTTTTTACGTCTGTGTTCATTGGCCTTGTAGTTCTCTTTTTTGTAATGTCTTTGACTGGTTTGTGTATCAGGGTAATGATGGCCTCATAGAATATATTTGGAAGCTTTCCTTCCTCTTCTATTTTTTGGAATAGTTTGAGAAGAATAAGTATTAACTCTTCTTTAAATGTTTGACAGAATTCACCTGTGAATCCATCTGGTCCTGGACTTTTGTTTGTTGGGAGTTTTTTGATTACCAATTCAAATAATCATTTACTAGTAGTCAGCCTCTTCAGCTTTTCTATTTCTTCCTGATTCTGTTTTGAACATGTATCTATTTCTTTTAGGTTGTCCAATTTGTTGTTGCATACTTTTTCATGGTACTCTTTTATAATCCTTTGTGTATCTGTGGTATCAGTTTTTTCCTCCTCTTTCATTTCTGAGTTTATTTGGGTCCTCTCTTTTTCTTGATGAGTTTAGCTATAGGTTTATCAATTTTGTTTATCTTTTCAAAGAACCAGCTCTTGGTTTCATGTATTTCCACTCCGATCTAATTATTATTTCCTTCTTTCTACTAACTTCGGGCTTTGTTCTTTTTCTAGTTCTTTTAGGTGTGAGGTTAGATTGTTTATTTGAGATTTTTCATGTTTCTTGAGGTAGGCCTGTATCACTATAAATTTCCTTCTTAGAACTGCTTTTGCTGTGTCCCAAAGAATTAGGAGCGTTGTAGTTTAGTATTAATTTTGATTTCAAGCTGGATGGCTCAGTTGCACCAGCAGGGTTTAGTAGAGCTGGAGACAACTCCTCTGAAGCCCCCCTCCTACCGGGTAATGCTATCCCAGGTAGGGAAGCCCCTGCTCTCATGATAACCTAAGACACTGTGGTGACTGACTGCTCCTTAACTCCAGCCCCTGAGGGAGCTGCTGGGCCAGGTCCCCATTGGGTTGGCTTGGGTTGAGACTCCTGGATGCCTCACTGGTACCTTCTAAACACTCGGCCTTGCAGAGAACAGGTTAGAAGTCCGTTTCTTGGTGCACTGACCTGAGATAGTCTCAATGTCTGTCTCCTCCTCTTTATGATAGGTCTCTCCCTACTTGATAAGTCTGTCTGTCACTGTCCACTCTATGGACAAGGTTGAGGAGATTCTTACTGCATGTAGTCACAGATTGTCTCCACAGGACTCCCAGTTGAAAGCCAGCACATAGCACTAGGCATCTGTATCTGTGTTGTTGCTAACTGCCAGGCCACCTGGGTCCAGTGTCATGGCCTCTATGTATCCCCAAGGTGCGTGTTGTTAGCCTTGGGGGCAGTTCATCCCCCCTTTCTTCGGCCTAGCAAGTTTGAGTTTTTCCCAACTCTCAGTGACACCGTGTATTGTATCAAATGTTCTCCCTTTCCCAAGAGGCTTCGATAATGAGAGTCTAGTTTCAGGGGGAGCCCCGTGAGGGGCGAAGGGGTCAGCAGGAGGGAGGGATGGTGGAGGCTGAGGGCTCAGGCAGGGCTGGGAGACCTGTGAGGACTGGCTGTGAGGACTGGCCTAGCTGAGACCTCAGGAAAGGGCTGCTGTCCAGGATCTGGGGCCCAGGTGAGGGCTGGAAATCATGAATAGATTTGGTTTGCTCCAGCAGTGCCCTCTGGGCCAGGGGCAGCAGATGGCAGGCTCGCCCCAGGGGTGGTGCATCTGCATCCCAAGGAGAAAGAAGGGTCCAAGAGCTGAAGAGGAAGGGAGGGCAAGGAAAGTGGTGAGCAGAGCCAGGGGCCTGCGAGGGTGCATACCGCAGGTGTCCGTGGCTCAGCAGGTGAGGCTGTGGTGGGACTGACAGGCAGAAGGTGGGGTTGGAGGCTGGTGGAGGAATTGCCAGTTCAGAATTTTAGTTCGAGACAGTTGGAGACAATGATGCTGCCTTGCACATGACGGGTGCTTGGAGGTTTAGAGGTTATTATTGGACAAAGGATGTCAAGGGCTACGGTACAGCCAGAGCCCCCAGAGACAGTGATTGGAGGGTGTCCATGTGTCCGGTGCAGTGGGGACGAGGGAGTCCTTGAGCTGTTGCTTCATTCCCAGGGCAAGCAGGGAGCCCTGGGAGAACAGGAACTGATGGTGCAGGCCTTTTCTCGGCAGGAGATGGCGTCTACCAGAAGGGAATGGACTTCATTTTGGAAAAGCTCAACCACGGGGACTGGGTGCACATCTTTCCAGAAGGTCAGTGGAGTTGGCAGGGTTGCACACCCCCCCCCACCCCCCCCACCCCCAGCTCCCAAGCCTCACCTCTGTCCTCTCTCTCAACAGGGAAAGTGAACATGAGCTCTGAATTCCTACGCTTTAAGTGGGGTAGGCACTGCTGCCTGGCTGGCTGGGATGGGTGTGCCGGTGGTAGCAGGAAGGAGGCAGGTGCCGACCAAGGGCTTGCCTTGCGGAGCTGGACCGGGGCAGTTGGTTTTAATTGGAAGCGGGCAGGGCTTGCTTTGCTATAGGCTGGCACTGGAGCTCTGCTCGTGCCAACATTTCCGCCTCTCCCTGGGGCAGGAATCGGACGCCTCATTGCCGAGTGTCATCTCAACCCCGTCATCCTGCCATTGTGGCATGTCGGTGAGCATCCTTCTTGGGCCAAGTCTGCAGCCTGGGGATGGGGGCGGGGGGGGCTTCCCTAGGTTTGGGAGGGTTTCCACTGGGTGGCAGGGAGAGGGCACCTGGGGTGGCGGGGGCTGGGGCTTCATCTTTTCCCAGGCTGCCCTGCTCCACCCCATGCCTGCTTCCTGGCCTCTGTCCATTGTGCTGCAGGAATGAATGATGTCCTTCCTAACAGCCCGCCTTACTTCCCCCGCTTTGGACAGGTGGGTAGGAGCTGCTGACCCTGCTCTGTCTTGTCTGCCATCTGCCTCGTGTCTCCCACTCAGCACTAGTGAGGCCAGACTCAGGAGGAGCTGAGCTTGAAGCTGCAACAGGGGGACTGAGTGGAACAGAGGGAGGGACTTCCTGGCACCAAGGCCAGTAGAAGGAGAGCGAAAGAAATCAGGCTGGGTGGGCGTGAGCCGTGGGGTTTGAGCAGAACAGAACATCTAGAGCGTGGACTGTAGGACCTGAATGTCACTGAGCCTGACCACCTCGTTTTAAAGAGGGAGCGTGGCCATGAGGGAGCACGCAGCAAATTAGGGGCAGGACTTGGCTTCTGGCTCTCTGGGCTGGTTGGACCACGGCTGTGGGCACTCTCCCTGTTTCTGTTGCCCGATGGTGGCTGGTCTCCCTACAGAAAATCACCGTGCTGATCGGGAAGCCCTTCAGTGCTCTGCCTGTGCTCGAACGGCTCCAGGCGGAGAACAAGTCAGCTGTGAGTTGTCTTTTCTCCCCCGCGCCACCCTTTTCCCCCCTTCCCTGGGCTACCCTGTAGCTGCCTCAGCCTTTCCTGGCACCCTCAGCCTCCCAGGGCCCCTGGGCCAAGTTCCCCAAGGGCTGCAGGCCAGCCCCAGTCCTTCCCCTCAGGTGGAGATGCGCAAAGCTCTGACTGACTTCATTCAGGAAGAATTCCAGTGCCTGAAGATCCAGGCGGAGCAGCTCCACGACCACCTGCAGCCCAGGAGATAGGCATCACCCCACTCAGATCCTGCCCTCGCTTCCTCTTCCTCTTGGAAGGCGGCGGCTGGCCCCCAGGCCCGGGAAAGAGGCAGCTCCAACCCAAGCCCCAGGCACCTGCTCTCAGTGTTGCCCTTGGGTTCTTGCCCGGCACAGCTGACCTGAAGGATGGACTGATGTTTTGAGGTCACATACAGTGTTTTAGACAGACTTGTGCATAACCCCTGATGGGTACCCTGCCCTAGTTGGTGAGCGTTCCCTCCGCTCTGAGCTTCTTCAGTTGAAGGAAGGGTTTCAGCTGCTCCTCCCACTTGGCCACGAAAGGAAGAAGAAATTTTGGCAGGGGCCTCCTTCTTTCTTGCCTTCAGGTGTTCTCTTCCAGGGCTGGCATCAGGACGGAGGGTACTTGAAGGGGGGCAGGTGGCCAGGCCAGAACTTTGGGTAGGGGTCTGTGAGGCCCTTGGCCTGGCATTCACCCATCTGCTCTGACCTGGGAGCTGCTCACCACCTCCTCAGGGATGGCCATCAGCCACCTCTTCCTTCTGCCCACACTTCCCACAGGCCTGGGGTCCTCAGGCAGGGCGCAACCCTGGGCTGCAAGCAGAAGAGCAGCCTTTTGCCAGAAGTGGAGCCCAGCTGAACGGAGCCTGCAGCAAGGGCCTGAGACCCTGTCACTTGCCCACGGGCCGGGGCTCACCAAGTGCTCTGTCTTTTCCACCTCCCTGGCATCACTTGAGTCCCATGGGGCCTGGGTTTTCATGTTTTGTAACCAATAAAGCATCTGTGTTGTGTTTTACCTCTGGCTTCCTCATAGGGGTAGGGATGGGAGGTGGCTGCTGGACAGGAAGGCTGGACCCTTAGAGCAACAAGGGCCCTTGAGCAGATGGGCGTCAAGCTGTCACTTAAAACTTCAGTCATTATCGGGGCGCCTGGGTGGCTTAGTTGGTTAAGTGTTCAACTCTTTTTTTTTTTAAGATTTTATTTATTTATTTGACAGAGAGAGAGAGAGAGAGAGAGAGCACACAAGCAGGGGGAGCAGCAGAGGGAGAGAGAGGAGCAGACTCCGCTGAGCAGGGAGCCTGAGACCGTGATCTGAGCCGAAGGCAGATGCTTCACTGACTGAGCCACCCAGGCGCCCCTAAGTGTCCAACCCTTTTTTTTTTTTAAAGATTTTATTTATTTATTTGACAGAAAGAGACACAGTGAGAGAGGGAACACAAGCAGGCGGAGTGGGAGAGGGAGAAGCAGGCTCCCCGCTGAGCCGGGAGCCCGATGTGGGGCTCGATCCCAGGACCCTGGGACCAGGACCTGAGCTGAAGGCAGACGCCCAACGACTGAGCCGCCCAGGCGCCCCATTAAGTGTCCAACTCTTGATCTCAGTTCAGGTCTTAATCTCAGGGTTGTGAGTTCAAGCCCTGTGTTGGGCTCCATGCTGGGCTTGGAGCCTACTTACAAAACAAAACAAACCTTCAGTCATTATCTGTAATCCCCATAACAAACCAGCAAAAGTAGGGATTAATCTTGTTTCGCAAAGGAGGCAGAGTGAGGCTAACGCACTTGCTTCAAGACCCAAATCTAGTAAGGGAGGGAGAAGCAAATAGCAATTCAATCCCCCCCCCCCCCCGGCTGGTTCCCGGGAGGGACAAGGTCTCTAAAGGGCCCAGCAAGCCACCATGAGCAACAAGCGCTGTGATGCCAGGTGAGAGGGGGAGACACCTTGATTGAGCCTCAGACCCTCAGTAGGAGCAGAGGCTGGGGTGGTGGTGCTATTGGTAGAAGCAAAAGCAAATCCTGTAGAGAAAAGCAAGCTCAGTTTAGGTCTCCAGCCCATCCATAAGTTAAGATCAACCCAAAACACTTCACAAAGATCACCAAACATAAGGAAATGAAGCATCAACAGAAACAACAGGCTGAAACCTGTAGGAACTTCTGAAATTGACAGGGTCAGACAGATCATGGAGAATAATAGAAATGTGGAAAGAAAGAAGGGATGGAACCACAAGAGTGAGCCAGCGGGAAGAGAAGATACAAAGATGATCAGGACTGTAACCGTGTGTGAATCTGTAATTATTTCCAAATACAATGTTTTTAAAAATAACCAGAAGGGGAGGGGCGCCTGGGTGGCTCAGTCGTTAAGCGTCTGCCCTCGGCTCAGGTCATGACCCCAGGGCCCTGGGATCCAGCCCCGCATCGGGCTCCACACTCTCCCTCTCCCTCTGCTCCTCCCCCCACTCGTGCTCTTTTACTCGTTCTCAAATAACTAAATAAAATCTTAAAATATAAATATATAGACTAAATTCCAATCAAAAGCTAATGAGAGTCCAAGCAGATATTTGTACACCAGTGTTAAAAGTAGCATTAATCACAATAGCCAAAAGGTGGAAACAACTAAAGTGTCCATGGACAGATGAATGGATAAACAAAATGTGGCCACATAGTGGAGTATTATTCAGCTACAAAAAGGAAAGAAATTCTTTTTCTTTTTTTAAGATTTTATTTATTTATTTGACAGAGAGAGACACAGCGAGAGAGGGAACACAAGCAGGGGGGAGTGGGAGAGAGGGAAGCAGGCTTCCCGCGGAGCAGGGAGCCCGATGCGGGGCTCGATCCCAGGACCCTGGGATCATGACCTGAGCCGAAGGCAGACGCTTAGTGACTGAGCCAGCCAGGCGCGCCGAGGAAAGAAATTCTGACATGTGTTACAATGTGAATAAATCTTGAAAATATCATGCTGAGTGAAATAAGCTAAACATAAAAGCTACATATTTTATGATTTGTTTCACTTGTGTGAGGTCCTTAGAGTAGTCCAAGTCATAGAGACAGAAAATAAAATGGTGGGTGCCGGGGGCTGCGGGAAGGCAAAGATGGGGAGACCGACTTTGAGTTTGGGACGATGACAATGTCCTGCTAATGGGCTGTGGTGATGGTTGCCCAACAATATGAATGTATTTAATGTCACTGAAGTGTACACTTAAAAATGGGTAAAATGGTGGGGTGCTTGGGTGGCTCAGTCAGTTAAGCGTTTGACTGTTGATCTCAGCTCAGGTCTGGATCTCAGGGTCATGAGTTCAAGCCCCGTGTTGGGCTTCGTGCTGGGCATGGAGCCTACTTAAAAAAAAAAAAATGGGTAAGGGGCGCCTGGGTGGCTCAGTCGTTAAGCGTCTGCCTTCGGCTCAGGTCATGGTCCCAGGGTCCTGGGATCGAGCCCCACAAAGGGCTCCCTGCTCCGCGGGAAGCCTGCTTCTCCCTCTCCCACCCCCACTGCTTGTGTTCCCGCTCTCGCTGTGTCTCTCACTGTCAAATAAATAAAATCTTTTTTTTAAGATTTTATTTATTTATTTGAGAGAGAGAGAGAGAGAGAGAAACAGCATGAGAGGGGAGAAGGTCAGAGGGAGAAGCAGGCTCCCCGCGGAGCCGGGAGCCCGATGCGGGACTCGATCCCCGGACTCCGGGATCATGACCTGAGCCGAAGGCAGACGCTTAATGACTGAGCCACCCAGGCGCCCCTCTTTTTTAAAAAGGCACCAGCCAGGGCACCTGAGTGGCGCAGTCGGTTGAGCATCAGACTCTTGGTTTTGGCTCAGGTCCTGATCTCAGGGGCCTGAGATTGAGCCCCACGTCAGGCTCTGTGCCCAGCACAGAGTCTGCTTGAAGCTCTTCTCTCTCTCTCCTTCTGCCCCTCTGCCCCCTGCCCCGTGCTCTCTCTCTCAAATAAATCTTCAAAAAATAAAAATAAATAAAAGGCACCTGTCATTGGATTAGGGCTTGCTCTCTCGAACCCAGCATGACCTCATCTTAACTAATTACATTTGCCAAGACCCTATTTCCAAATAAGGTCACATTCTGAGGTTTCAGGTGGGCATGAATTTTCTGGGACATTATTCAACCCAGTACATGTACCCTAGGAGCTAGCAGTTCCCCACCTAGGTATATGCGCACAAGACGTATACACAATTATTAGCCCTACTGACCAAAGTGGGAAACCACTCAAATGTCCCTCGCCGGCGGAGGAGCTCAATGGCTGGCAGAATATTTACCTAGGGGAATGCCAAGCAGCAATATTGCTATTAAGCGATGACTGGCATTAACCACCCATTCTTTTTTTTTTTTTTTAAAGATTTTATTTATTTATTTGAGAGAGAGGGAATGAGAGACAGAGAGCACGAGAGGGAAGAGGGTCAGAGGGAGAAGCAGACTCCCTGCTGAGCAGGGAGCCCGATGTGGGACTCGATCCCGGGACTCCAGGATCATGACCTGAGCCGAAGGCAGTCGCCCAACCAACTGAGCCACCCAGGCGCCCAACCACCCATTCTTGAGCAGAGAATCTAGACGCAAAATCTAATACTGAGTAACTCCATTTACAGAAAGTCCCCAGATAGACACACCAAAGCCATCGTATTTAGAGATGCATGCTTAACACTGCTGCTATGATCTGAATGTTTGTGTCCACCCCCACCCCCCACCAAATTCATGTGTTGAAACCTAATGCCCTAATGGTATTAAGAGGTGGGGCCTGTGGGAGGTGCTTAAGTTTTGAGGGTGGAGCCCTCATCATCGGGGATTAGTGCCTCCTGACAGGCCCCAGAGAGCTTCCCCTGCCCCTTCCACCAAGTGAGGATACAATGCAAGGTCTGCAGCCTGGAAGGGGGCCCTCACTCACCCTGCCGGCACCCTGATCTCGGACTTCCAGCCTCCAGAGCTATGAGCAATAAATTTCTTTTTCTTTTTATTCCCTCTTTTTTCTTTTTACTATTTTTTAAATTTCTGCTGTTGATAAGCCACTCAGTCTGTGGTATTTTGTTACAACAGCTGGAACAAATTAATGCAATTGGTAAAATCCTAAGAACCAAAGTTCGGATCATAGAAGTCGGGTTCACGGTCACTTTGGCGGGAGTGAGAGAGAGGCGATTGGAGAGGAATGATAGGGGATTTGGGGGTATGGATAGTCAAGTTCTTGGACTGGACGATGCCAAGGGAGTGTTTGCTTTGATATGTCATTGCACTGGATATCTTTGTTCTGTGCTTTTGCCCTTTTCCATCTTTGCGGTCAGCATGTGGGTCAGGCCAGCAAGTAGTGGGCAGCGGGCCGGCAAGGCGAGCCTGGGAAGGGCTGCGCCGTGGTCAGGGTGAGTGGGCCCTGGGTGTGGATTCCAACCTGCTGGGGGCCTGCACTTGGGGTGATTGGGAATCTGGGAGTGAGGTGGCAGCCCCCTTCCTCTCGTCCTCACAGCAAACTCAGCATGGGGCTCTGGGTTTGTGCGGCAATGCTCCAGGGAGTTGAAAGTCTCCCACAGTGGCCATGGTGGTCTTCTGATCCCTGGATCACAGCGATGGTGGGGGCGTCCTTAAATCTGGCACCTCCAGGTCCTCTCCTGCCTGGCAGTGGGCAAGGAGAATTGCTCTTACAGGGAAGGAGAAGGCTGAATAATTGTGAACGGTGATGCCGTCTCCCAGGCACCTGAGACATCTGGCATTCGTAGGTCATGAAGGGCCTCCTGGCAAAAAAAAAAAAAAAAAAAAAAAATGGGAGCAACAGGAAGCACCCCCGGTGTCGGCCCCCGAGAGAATGAAGCCATCCGTTGTGGAAGGCAGGACGGTGCCATTTCATCGAGCTCTAGCACAAGGAGACTAAGCATTAGACTGTTTATGGGCACATACATAAGTGGTCAACCTGCTAAGAAAAACCAGAGAATGGCAAACACCAAATTCAGGCTAACAATGACTTCTGGGGGGAGGCAGAAAAATGAGATTTGGGAGACACAGATGTCTGGCCAAGGAATTGGCAGTGGCCTGTTGAAGTCTGGGGCAGGTTTATGAGGATTCCTTTTATTGTGTACTTTATATACAGGTAATACACGGAACACATCTGTAATCTGTACGGCACATAGATATTATACATATTTTGGCATACGTCTGATGTTATATTAAACCAATTTAAGAGGACATGGGGGTGATGAGGGCCCAGAAGGGTTTTAATGAATTACTGAAGCTTTTACCCTAAAGATGAAGCCCACAGACAGAAGGTGCTCAACGGTACTGTCAACAATTGGTGTGAATGACTCAGCTTACACGTCACCTCCTGGTCAGACCAGCCTCAAGCGGGTGCCCCTTTCTGTGCCTCCCTCCCGGCCCTGTCTCTCCCCCTTTTCAACATCCATCACCCTGTCTTGTGACCTACTGTCCTGCATCTCCTCTAGATCAGATTGTGAACTTTGGGGGGGGTGGTCCAAGTCTGACTCAGTGCCTGGGCCAGAGCAAGTGTTTAGGAAGCCTCGAGGGTCGCCACTCCAAGGACCTCTGACAACTCAGAGAGGAATAAAAGCAGCAACAGGTGGGGCGCCTGGGTGGCTCAGTCGGTTAAGTGTCTGCCTTCGGCTCAGGTCATGGTCCCAGGGTCCTGGGATCGAGCCCCACGTCAGGCTCCCTGCTCGGTGGGAAGCCTGCTTCTCCCTCTCCCACTCCCCCTGCTTGTGTTCCCTCTCTTGCTGTCTCTCTCTGTCATATAAATAAATAAAATCTTAAAAAAAAAAGCAGCAACAGGTGAGCTTCCCCACTAAGGATGAGAGCGTTTCGGTGACAGTGCTGGCCAGCAAGATCACACTTTCGAGAAAGCCTTTGCTTCAAAACTTGATTTAAACAGTACTTTTTGTGTTCTTCAGTTTGCCCGTGGCCACTGGCTCCACGTGTCATTCTGTGTCACCTTCTCCTGGTCCCCAGGGCGTCCACCCCTGCCCTTGACCTCTTCTACTGCTTCCTGTGGCACTGTCATAGAACTTTCCTCCCAAACCGTGTGACTTGCTGGGTCTGTCCTGGGCCTGCCCTAGGACTTCACCTACACTTTGATGCCATTTAGGGTTCTTATTTCCTTCCCCACTGGGCACCAGCCCAGGCAGATTCTCCGGGACTTCGGTGAGTGACTGAATGAGGGAGTGCAACTGAGCCCCAGGGTCGTGCGGTGGGCTGGTCCCTCCTTTCCCCACCGCTGGCTGCCCAGCTCTGGTTCTGGCTCCAACTTCTCAGTTCAATTGCTCCCAGGGCTCCTGCCCCTGGATACTGCCCTCATGCCACTTGGTCAAACCTCAGTCCCAGACCAATGGCGAGGAACCAGCCTCTGGTTTCTCTAGCCTTCTCTTTCTGCCCCTCCATTACTCTGGCCAAGCTCCTGTCATCTCTCTCCCGGAGAGGCGACAGCCTCCTACTGGTCTCTGCTGGCATTCTTACCCCCACCAGTCTGCTCTGCTTACCACAGCCAGATCAGCCCTTTAAAATAAAAATCAGATAATGGCACTAGGGCTTCAAACCTCTCTGGGGCTTCTGGGGATAGAGTAAGCTCCGGTGCAAACCTCTCCCTGCAGCTGGCCTGGACATTGCCATTGCCACTTGGGGGACCCACAACACCCTAAATTTAACTGTTCCCAACTGGCTTTATCTCTCAGTCCCCAACTCAGAGAGACCCAAGGGCCACCTTCGGACACTGTTTTCCTCGACCATGTCCTGTCAAGCTCACCTCTTCTCCCCAGGCAGAACTGCCACTGTCCCAGGCTGAGCCACACTTGTGACAACCACCACCACAAGCTCTTTCAAGCAGTTTCTCTGACAAGCAGAGGCAATCAGTGAACTGTCAGCCACACGGGGCTGGGCAGCAGTCGTGCTGTGCACTGTGAGCTGGCTCCCAGCATCCAGCCCTCCTGCGGGATCCCACACTGCATTAAGGGCTCTGCGGGCAAGCTGAATTCTGCTAACGAGAAGCATGGCCCTGGGTGTGGTGCTTTTCTTCAGCAGCCTCCTGGCTTAAGTTGCAAATGTCCTGGTGTTTGAGCGGCAGGGGCGGCAGCCGCAGCGGCTGGGTATAGTGCCCCGGTGTCCGATCGTGAGCACCCAACTTACTGCAACTACAAACAGTACCACAGTGGGCCTCTCTGTAGGTGCAGCTTGTGCTCAGCTGAGCATTTCTGTTGAATGGATCCGTAAAAGGGAAACTGCTTGGTTAAAGGTCATACACATTTTACAGTTAGTTAGATGCTGCCAAATTATCCCCCCAAAATGTTCTACTAATTGATCCTCTAACCACTGTGTAAATGAGACTCTACTTCCTAACATCTTGCTGACAATGGGCATTATCATGCTTTCTTTTCTCTATATTTTTATTATGAAAAATGCCAAACGTACAGTGTATTGGTTTCCTTGGGCTGTTGTAACAGATTACCACAAACCTGCTGGCTTAAGACAAGAGAAATCTGTTCTCTCCCAGTTCTGGAGGCTAGAAGTCCAAAATCAAGGTAGGTGCACGCTCCCTCTGAAAGCCCTGGGGAAGAATCCTTCTGCCTCTTCCAGCTTCTGGCAGGTTCAGGGGTTTCTTGGCTTGGGGCTGCAACACTCTGTCTCCATTGTCATGTGCCCTTCTTCCCTGTGTCCAAATCTTCCTCTTCTTATAAGGACAGCAGTTATGGGGTTTAGGGCCCACCTGAATCCAGCATGACCTTATCTTTTTTTTTTTTAAGATTCTATTTATTTATTTGACAGAGAGAGACACAGCGAGAGAGGGAACACAAGCAGGGGGAGCGGGAGAGGGAGCAGCAGGCTTGCCTGCGGAGCAGGGTGCCCGATGCGGGGCTCCATCCCAGGACGCTTAACGACTGAGCCACCCAGGCGCCCCCAGCATGACCTTATCTTGATCACATCTGCAAAGATCCTACTTCTAAATAAGGTCACATTTACAGAATGGATAATGAATTTCAGGGGGTCACCGTTAAATCCAGTACATATAGCAAGGTCAAAAAATGCTTATAGTGCCCACCCACAGATCCACCCCCTTGGTTCTGCCATTAACATTTTACTATTGTTGCTTTATCACAAACCTATCTGTAGTCACACTTTCCTCCATTTTATTTTTGGTGCATTTCAAACTAAGCTGTGGGCATCAGTTCACTTCCTCCTAAATCAATCAGTGTACATATCCTTAACAGGAGTTCAATATTTGATTAGAGTTACCTGCTTTTTGTTTCTAATAGTCACCAATCTGAGAAATCAAAAATGGCACAGAAAAAGATAAAAAGTCTTCCAGTTCGTTTGAGGCGGTGTCTCCCACCTTCTGACTCTAGCTGTCACTCTCTTTCCTCTCTTTAAAGCAAACTTCGAGAAAAGACTATCTACAACCATGTCTCCTTCCTCCCATTGACGTAGCTCTTGCCAAAGTCTCCAGAAACAGTTTCCAGTCCTCATCTTACCTGCTTCCTGGCAGCAGTTGACCCTACTGACATTGTTAATCCTGGTGTCCTTGAAACCACACTTCCCCCTGGCTCTTCCCCTCCTCCTTGATGCTCCTCTTCTGATCCAGACCCTCCGCCTCCCTGCCCATTTTCAGTGCTGGACGTTCCTCTGGACATTATCCTGGGCCCTCTTCTCTCCTCACCTGTCTCAGAGACAGTCCATCGGTAGGAAATTTTTTAAGCGGAAGAAAGATTAAAGCAGGGAGACGCGAAGCCGCGCGGGTGGGGGGACCGAGGGAGCGCACCCGCCCCAGGCCCGCCTCACTCGGGTTTGGAGCCCGAGTGTCAGGGGCGCGCGGTGGGAGCCGGAGGAGCTCCGCCCGGCCTCCTTTCCTACTTGGAGCGCGCGCGCCTGGAGACTCGCACAGCCAGTCCGTGGAAAGGCGCGGCCGTGAGTGGCGTGACCTTCGCCCAATAATTTGTGGCCCTGGCGACCAGGCCTGCGCCCGAGCCAATGGTGGCGCGGGGCGGAGCTCGGGCGGGGGCGATGGTCACCTGATCTGCGGCGGCCGCGGCGGCCCAGGCAGTGGAGACCGAGGCTGTGATGGCGGCGATGGCAGCGTCTCCGGTGCAGGCGGGGACACGGCAGGCCCCAGCGCTCTGGCAGATGCGGTGGCTGCCGCTGTTGCTGATGGCGGCGGCGGCGGCGGAGCAGCAGGTGCCGCTGGTGCTGTGGTCGAGTGACCGGTGAGCGTGGCGGGCCGGGCCGGGACAGGCTGCGCTGCGCGCCGCGGTGGCTCAGGTGCCCTCGCCCGGCTCCAGGGCTGTCCTCAACGAGCGGCGGCCGAGGGGGGCAGGGGGGCAACTGTCCCTTCCTCGGCGGCCCGTAGTGAGCCAGCCGGGTCAGGACTCCGGGCCCCACGCATCACGATGGGAGCCCATGAGCTTCAGATCCCGTCATATGCGCCCCCACTTGACAGCACCTCTTCTGTCCCCTGCCAGGGACTTGTGGGGTCCTGCGGCCAACACCCACGAGGGCCACATCACCAGCGACATGCAGCTCTCTACCTACTTAGACCCCGCCCTGGAGCTGGGCCCCCGGAATGTGCTGCTGTTCCTGCAGGACAAGGTGCGCCCGCCCCAGCCCTCTCTCCCTCAGTCATCGGGAAGAAGTCAGGCCCCTCCCCCCAGGACACCGAGGCCCATTCCCCAAGGGAAGCCTTAGTGACCTTGTCCCAACTGTAGAGACGTGTGGCTCTTCTCTTGGGAAGGCCTGCAGGAGACGGTTCAGTGGGAACGGTGAGGGCCTTGAAATGGCACTGACTTAATTGGGTTGAAGCCCCGGGGTCAGAGGCCAGATGCCTACTGAGTACCAAGCGCTTACCTGAGCTACTCTATGTGGTGGGGGTCATCAGCCCTCTTTACAGGTGGGGAGACTTACGTGCAAGGACGGTAAATGACTTGCCTAGGGTCACACAGCTAATGGGTGACAGAGTTGTGATTCTAACTTTAATGATCATAATAGAGTCGAAAAATGATCATTTATCGAGTGCTTCATACGCACTGTGCTAAGCTGATGTCATTAGCTTGGTTTTACTGCCAAGGAAACTAAGGCTGGTAGAGGTGCAACCATTGGCTGATATTCCGCGGTTTATGCACACCACAATTGATTCCAGCCTGAGTCTGTCAGACCCCCCCCCCCCCCAACTTGTGCTCTGGCACACAGTTTCCCTGCCATGCAGGTCTCTGCCTCCAAAGCAAGCATATGGACCACGAGGAGATTCTAGGGCAGTGCAGAATTGGTGTTTGGGAGGTTACCGAGCCTCTGCTTATTCCTTCCTCAGTGGTGGCCTGTGTGGCTCATTCCTCTTGTGGTCTTGCTCTGTTGCTCTCTGGGCAGATAGTGATGGCTATGCTGGCCTGTAGTCCTTCCATGAGGTGGTAAATAATGTAGTTAGACTGGAACTCGGTTCTTGTTCTACTATTTACCAGCCTTTGGACGTCTGAGATAATCTGTGAATGCCAGTTTCCTCATCTGTAAAATGAAGATACCACCTGTATCAGAAGACTGAGGAGCAATTGTTATAATCCTCGTAAAGCATCTATCCGGGGTCCCCTTATGGCATTCATCCATTCATTCATTTGCCAAATATGGACTGCCCACTATGTACCAGGTATTAAGTGTTGGGGACATAGCAGTGAGCAGAATAACCCAAGCCCCTACCTGGAGGAAGCTGACATTCTTGTGAGGGCAACAGGTAAATGCTAAGTTGGTGTATGACAGAATGTCAATGCTACAGTTCTCAGAGAAGAAGGAAGCAGGCCAAGGGAACAGAATGATTGGCTGTTGAAGATAAGGATGATCAGGCAAGGGCTCACTGAGGAAAGATATCTGAGCAGATACCTAAATGGAGGGAGGGACAGAGCCATGTGGGTATGGGTGGAAGAGCGTTCCTGGCAGAGGGAACAGTAGGTGCAAAGGCCCTGGGCAAGGACTGCTCTTGGTGAGCCCATGAAAGAGCTGGTGTGGCTGGAGTGTAGTGAGGGAGAGAAAGGGGTAGGGGATGGTTAGCCAGGTAGCCAGGCGGTGAGGGGGGAGAAGGGTGGTTGCAGTCTAAATGTGGCGGGGGGCGCCTGGCTGGCTCAGTTGGTTAGGCGACTGCCTTCGGCTCAGGTCATGATCCTGGAGTCCCGGGATCGAGTCCCACGTCGGGCTCCCTGCTCGGCGGGGAGTCTGCTTCTCCCTCTGACCCTCTTCCCTCTCGTGCTCGCTACCTCTCATTCTCTCTCTCTCTCAAATAAATAAATGGAATCTTTAATAAATAAATAAATAAATAAATAAATGTGGCGGGAGGCTTTAGGCAATTTTGAGCACGGAGTACCGAGAGGACAGGGTGGTTCCTGGGCTTCAGAATGAGCACCCAGGCAGCCCAACAGCATTAGGATTCCTGGCTAGAAGGGAGAGGAGGCTGGGCAAGTGTGTATACTAAACAGAATGAGGTTAGGGCAACTGATTAAGATTGCCTCTGGGCCTAACTGGGAAAAGCCAGAGGAAGCTGGGAGTCGGGGTGGCGGGGCAGGAGTTGAAGGACATCTCTAGGTTGTAGAGGAAAAGGGATGTGGTCATGGTTACTGTGGTCTGGAGTGCTCGGAAGACTTCAGTGCTTTCTCCAGCATATTCCAACATCTTCACCTCTCTCCCCCCTTCCACCAAAACCAGGCAGGGAAGGAACTTCTTGCTCTCTTTTAAAAAAGGGTCTTGTCCAGACTGGACATAGGCAGTGCTAGCCATTGCAACTGGCATGCAGGTTCCCCTTTTTTCTGACTTCCGCCCTGGGGACGGGATGGGACGGTGGGGGCGGGGGCTGCAGTAAATGTTCCTCGCTGCCCCCAACCCCTCCCCCAGCTTCCCTATTCCCTACCCAGTTCCTCATCTGAAGGCAGGTGGCTGACTCTGAATCCTGAGGTTACCACAAATCAGCTGCCCGCAGATTTCCTCCCAACCCCATGACCACCTGCCATGTTTTCTCACCCTGCCAGGAGGGTGCTGAAAGAGAAAAAGAGAACCTTCCATTCCTCCACTCCCTACCCCCAGACGTGCCTTTTTTCACTCTTTTGACCAGAACCTAATCTGGTTGTAAATGAGATTTTGCTGTCCCTGCACATGTGCAGGGAATGTGTCTGCCCCTGCCCCGGCCCCGCCTTCTGAGGCGTCTTCTCTGCTTCCCTACTAGCTGAGCATCGAGGACTTCACAGCCTATGGTGGCGTGTTTGGAAACAAACAGGATAGTGCCTTTTCTAACCTGGAGGTAAGAGTCCTCTCTCAGCCAAGGGCTGACCTCAAATAAGACCCCGGTGTGGGTATGGGTGTGCCTTGCCAGAGAGGGCTGCCAGCGAGGTTTGGGGGCTGGCCCAGGCCCACTGGACCATTGCTGACTCACCCTTCTGCCTCTCCCCGGCCCCCAGAATGCCCTGGACCTGGCCCCTTCCTCTCTGGTGCTTCCTGCTGTCGACTGGTATGCGGTCAGCACTCTGACCACTTACCTGCAGGAGAAGCTCGGGGCCAGCCCCCTGCACGTGGACCTGGCCACCCTGCGGGAGCTGAAACTCAATGCCAGCCTCCCAGCCTTGCTGCTCATCCGCCTGCCCTACACATCCAGGTATGTCCCAGCCTCGGAGCCCAGAGAGTGGTGAGCACAACTCAGCCAGAGGCAACAGTCCCCCTGCTCGGTACCTTGAAGCCATATCAGGAGGTGCCTTATATGTCTGGAAGAGGCGGGAAGGGCCTCTGGTCAGTGGTGAATCAGGCGTTAGTGCCTGGCACTGAGTGAGGCCGACGTGGACCCTGCTGGTGGGGGGCTAACTCCCCTAGCTGGGACGTGTCCACAGAGTGGCTGGCAGGGCCTGAGTGCGACCGTGAAGCTGGGGCAGAAGGGGCAAGGGCAGGGCCATGTAGTCAGCGGAGGTGCAGAGGGAGGAGTGAGCGTGGCTTCCAGAGCCCCCCAACTAGAGTGCGCTGCTGAATGGGGCTAGTAGGGAAGGACAGTGGCCTGGAGGAGGGGAGGGGAGGTGTCACCCGAGGCAGTGGGGAGCTCTTTGGACTGCGGGGCTCTAATGCGCTGCCTCCCTTCCGCAGCTCAGGTCTGATGGCACCGAGGGAAGTTCTCACAGGCAATGGTGAGTGGAGTCAGGGAGGGCACACATCTTCCAGCCTCATCTAGCCTTTGGCTACAGGGAGCTGCCTCAGAGCTCCTGAGTCCCTCTCCGTTCCCAGGGTAGCCCTCCTGCTTCTCAGAACAACTGGCAGCTGAGCAGAGAAATGCGGACGCCCGCCCCCGGCTTCACCCCTCTTCAGCTGGGGCCTTCCGTGTGAGAGCCCGTGGAGTCAGTCTCCACTCCAGCAGTGCAAATCTTAGTGTTTGGGGTTTAATAGACCAGCAGTGTTTCAAAAACCAGTGCTAAGGACTCCTCTTCTGCTAGAAAGGACAGTCATTCCCCAGGGAAAGGTCATTAAAAACCTCTTAGTGAATTTGGAGTTTTCTAGATCTCTGTGTCTTTTCTCATTTAATTTAGTTAGGGCTTGGCATTAGGGAGCCAACTACTGAGGCCCTAGGTATCCCGGGGGAGGCTCGGGGCAGGTGGTGTAAGAAGTAGCTGCTCTTAGGGATCCTTGATGGAAACTGAAAACACTAGTGAAGGTTGATGGGAGCCAGCTCTGTGAAGGTCTCAGTGTCCCACCACAGAGGACATGTCAGTTGCCAGGGGTGGGAGACTTGACAGTGCAGACATCTGGTGGTCCCTACCTCAACGAGGTGATCCCACTGAGCACCATCAAGAGAGGCCACTAATGTGGCACACGGAAGGGCACAGCCTCATGTCTGCTGTCTCGTGCTGTGGGACGGCCAGACGGTGTCTAGCAGGCGTCGCGATGTTACTGTAAGTAGCTGCCCGTGACCTGGTTCTCTGCTCTCCCCATTGCTCCTCAGATGAGGTCATCGGGCAGGTGCTGAGCACGCTCAAGTCTGAAGACGTCCCATACACAGCAGCCCTCACAGCGGCGCGCCCTTCCAGGGTATGTAATGTCCCCTTTGGCAGGGCTCTGGGAGGTGTGGGCAGAGGCCACATGGTGAGTGGGCTTGGAGGGTGTGTGGCTCGGAGTGGAGGGCCTTGGGGGGCCGGTTTCTTCTCTGGGCCTGTGGGGGGGGACGAGGATGAACCAGAAAGTCATGCTTCCTCCTTCCAGGCTGCAGCTTTCCATCTTGCCCAGTGGGCCTTATGCGTTGGCGTATTCGGACAATATGTCCAAGTTTTCCTAATTTGGTGAGACCAGGAAGATCTCAGCGGCTTAGGGGTCAGCCAGGAAGAGCTTCCTGGAGGAAGGGCCTCTGAGTATGAGCGGTATAGGACTGCAGCTGCTGGAGAGGGTGCCCGGTGGGGACAGTGAGGGCAGGTGGCTTGGTTCTGGGCCACGCTCGCAGGGCCGCTGAAAGAAGGCTTGTGGGTTTTCTGTGCAGGTGGCCCGTGATGTAGCCATGGTGGCCGGGGGGCTAGGTCGCCAGCTGCTGCAGAAACAGTCAGTGGCAGCTGTGGTCCATCCCCCTGTGAGTTACAATGACACTGCCCCCCGGATCCTGTTCTGGGCCCAGAACTTCTCGGTGGCATACAGGGACCATTGGGAGGACCTGACCTCCCTCACCTTTGGGGTCCAGGAGCTCAACCTGACTGGCTCCTTCTGGAATGACTCCTTTGCCAGGTAAGGGCAAGTGCCTGTCACTGCAGGTGTGTGTGTGTGTGCTGGGGGGTCGTTCACTGTGGGAAGCAGCTGGGATCGTGGGGTGGGGCTGGTGGAGGGCTCC
Source organism: Zalophus californianus (assembly GCF_009762305.2). NCBI lineage: Eukaryota > Metazoa > Chordata > Mammalia > Carnivora > Otariidae > Zalophus > Zalophus californianus. Next base: position 1,364,850 of record NC_045612.1, on the reverse strand, counting down.
TGGGGTGGGGCTTGCTCAGAATTTTGTCTCTCCGTGCCTTCTGGTCCTTGCCCGGAAACTTAACGGTTGTGAACACTTCCCAATCACTGGGGAACCTGATACTCCTCTCTCCCAGCCCACCCTTGAACCGCCTCAGGGTGACTGCCCAAGGGTGTCTACCAGGCCTGAGTTAGTTCGGGGGCTTCTGCACCCTCCCTGTGTGGCGAGAGAGACCACCTTTATCCCCAAAGTCCAACCTATGCTTCTCAGCAATCCCAAGGGGGAGTTGAAAGGAGCGGCAGTGGGCTCAGGGAAACCAGAGGAAGGTGCTTTTAGCTGGAGGTAGGGAACCTGGGTGCTGGTTTCTGACCTCGATGTGATAGGGCCTCAGTTTTCCCATTTGTCAGCTGGGGACACTGCCTCTTCAGGTGGCCGTGAGGTCCTGGGGCAGCGTAGGTAGAGCAGACCTGAGGAACTTGCTCTACGGCTAGAGGCTAAAGGCCCTCCCAGAGCCTGACGGCTTACCTCTTATTCTGGTCGTGCAGGCTTTCACTGACCTACGAACAACTCTTTGGTACCATGGTGACATTCAGGTGAGTCTGAGGGGCAGGTGACATGTGGGCAGGCTGGCATGGCTCCAGCCTGCCCAGCTGCCTGACAGCCCACATGGCCTCCCTCAGGTTCATTCTGGCCAACCGCTTCTACCCAGTGTCTGCCCGGCACTGGTTTACCATGGAGCGCCTCGAAATCCACAGCAACGGCTCTGTTGCCAACTTCAATGCCTCCCAGGTCACGGGGCCCAGTGTCTACTCCTTTCACTGCGAGTATGTCAGCAGCCTTAGCAAGAATGGCAATCTCCTTGTGCCCCGCTCGCAGCCCTCTCTCTGGCAGATGACTCTTCAGGACTTCCAGGTAGGGAACGTGGGGCCCAGGCTGGAGATAGCAGGAGGGAGGGAGCAGAGCCCTGATGAGTCTCAGCATCTCTGGGTCTGGGCTTGGGCTTGGGCTTGGGCTTGGGCTTGGGCATGGGGGATGGGAACGTAGCTGAGAGTCTGTCCCCGCAGCGCTCTCATCCCACGAGATTTGGACCACCCACTAACTTGGGAACCCCCGCCCTCACTGGGTCTCCCTCTGCGTGGGGCCACATGGTCCTTTGCATCCCCTCCCAGATCCAGGCCTTCAACGTGACCGGCGAGCAGTTCTCCTACGCCAGCGACTGTGCGGGCTTCTTCTCCCCGGGCATCTGGATGGGGCTGCTCACTTCCCTGTTCATGCTCTTCATCTTCACCTATGGCTTACACATGATCCTCAGTCTCAAGACCATGGACCGCTTTGACGACCACAAGGGCCCCACTATCTCTTTGACCCAGATTGTGTGACCCTGTTCCTGTGGGGGGGTTCCGGGTGTGATGGTGTCCAGGTTGTTGCTTTCCCACCTCGAGGCACACTGGACTGAAGCGCTTCCCCTCTTCCTACCTTAGCATGAACCCCCACTTCCCCTCAGCCTGTCTTGTTCCCTGTTCAACCCACTGAGGGGCTTCCCACCCCCCGTCTCTACCAACAAGGTGTACATATTCTTCATAGATAGTAGACAAATCCCCCAGGCCCAGTCATCATAGAGGGGAGAGCACATGAGTTCGAGGGCCCCCCACCTCCCCCTTATTTATTCTCATCTCTGCATCTTCACCCCTTGCTGTTTACAGTGCTCTTGTGTAGCAAACGCTCCCTCCCCAGGCTTTATGGGGCTCCCTGTAGCAGCTAGAAGCTGAAGGTTCCCTGAGTTTGGGGGGTGTGGAAGTACTATTTAACTGTCCTGCTTGGCTGGTGTCATTGTCTTTTGGTGATGTTGTGCTAATAATAAGCACTACACTGGGCTTTATCTCCGTGGCCTGAGAAGGAAGGGACCTCCACAGCAGCTGGCCTGGGTGGGATCATTGGTTTTCTGGCATGTACCGGCCAGGTGCTGGGCAGGAGCCTGGGTTTCTCGGCGGTTTCCTTCTTAATAAAATAAAGACAGGTTGCCATGCTTAGGACTCTTGTCACTCATTTCTGGATGCGCTTGGCTAAGGGCTGCAGGGGGAGGCGCCCGGATGTAACGGAGCTAGGCCAAAGGGAAGGCCGGAGGGTCCTCATTAAGCTGGGCCCCTAACTGGCGAGGGTACGGAGGGGCTGCGGCGCGCGCGGGAAGGGCGCGGCGGCCAGTGCCTGGGGGTGGGGGGAGAGCGTCGTGACAATGGCTGGCTTCCTATCCCGAGGGGGCCGCCCCCGGCTGCCGCAGCGGCGCGCGCCCGCCGCGCCCAGCCTCCTGGGGGGCGGGGCGGGCGGGTCGCGCGCGGCTCCCGCGCACGGATCCCTCGCGGGGCGCAGCACTGGCCGCCCCGCCCGTCCCGCCCCACTCCGGTCCCCTCCGGGCCCTCGGCAAGCGGCGCCGCCTGCGGAACCGCGCTGGTGCTGGGGCCCAGGCCCGGGCCGCGCCTCCTGGGAGGCGAGTCGGGGAGGCGGCGGCCCCTGCTGGCGCGGCGGGACGCGGGGAGGGGCTGGGACTCTTTGACGCGGCGGAGGGGTCAAGCGGCGTCGGTCGCCGCCATCTTTGGTCCAGTGCGGCGGCGGCAGCGGCGGCGGCTGCTGTGGTGAAGGAGGAGGAGGAGGAGCGACGCGCGCTGGCAGCTAGGCCTGACCATGGACGAGGAATACGATGTGATCGTGCTGGGGACCGGCCTCACCGTAAGTGCGGCCTCGTTCTCCCGGGACCCCGCATCGCCCCCTCTTCCCCGCGGCGCTGCCGCCCCCGGCCGCCAACTCCATCCTCCCGGCGCTGCCTCCCCGGAGCTCGGGTCCCCAAAAAGACAGCCCCGTGCCCAACGTCCCCCCCACCTCCCCCGCCCGCGACATCGTCTTTCTCCGCCGTGGCCCCGTCTCCGAGAAGCACCCCTCTACCTAGCTGCCCCCTCGACTCCCCGGGCCCGACCCCCCCCCCCCAGTCCCTCCCTCTCTCCCTCTCTCCCTCTCTCTCAAGGCCTCCTGGGCCCGAAGACGCACCCCAAGTCGGCCTGAGGTTCCCCACCCCCCGCTCCGTGCCCCCGACCCCGCCCACCCGGCCCCCACCCATCACTCGCACCCAGCATCCCCCACCCCCCCCCCCCCCCGCGCTAATTCTGGTGGGGATGAAGTACAAGGACCCTGGGTAAGGGGGTCTCGCCCGGTTGGGCCCTCATCCTGCGTTCCTGGCTTTTTATGGGGCCCGGGGACCCAGGGAATGTTCCAGAAGGAGCAGCCGTGGGGCCAGTGAGCACATTCCCGCTACCCCACCACGGTTTCCCATGGAGATTACAGGCTGGGTAGTATTTGCAGCCTTTGTCCTTGGCCTGCTGACAGTAACTGGTGAGGGTGTTTATCTTCGTCTTCCCCAAACCCTGTTGGACCACTCCGCTGGAGAGACTCCTCTTCCTCAGTCAGGGTGCAGAAGCCCCTCCCGAGGCTGGGCAGGCACGGGGTCAGAGGCTCCTGTCCTTTGAGGAAAGAGCAGCCCAGGGTGGGGCCTGAGATTGCAGGACAGTGTTCAGCCTTTCTTCACTTCCCTTTCTGGTGCCCTTGGCTGTTCAGCTGGATCTCCCGTGTGGCTCATTGTGTCTTTTCTGCCTTTTAGCGTGGCCCTACGTAGGTAGATGACTTTCTTGGCATGGTGGTTGCCAGACCATCCCTGTGTCTGGTGGACACTCTCTTTTTCTCAGCACCTTCGTTATTTCATCTCTGTTGTCCAACCCTTTGGTCAGCAAAGTTATAAAAGAGACTGGTCAGATGAAACTGTCATCCCTGATTTTAGGCCAGGCGGCCAGCCAGGGGTGGAAGGAGCTTTCGTTGGAGCCGAGTCTCTAGCTTTGCTCTCCTCTCAGGTTTAGGGTGGGGAACAAATCAGGGCTGCTGGTGGGAATGTGGGCAGGTGGGAGTGCAGTGAGTGTTGCCCTCTTCCCCAGGAATGTATCCTGTCGGGCATCATGTCCGTGAATGGCAAGAAAGTGCTGCATATGGACCGGAACCCCTACTATGGGGGTGAGAGCTCCTCCATCACACCCCTGGAGGAGGTGAGGCTGCTGGGCCTGGGCCCATCCCCCGTTAACCTCTCACATAGGGTGTCAGGGTAGCTCCCCAAGTTTTCTGGGAAGGGGGGCAGGGGCAGGAGGGGGTGGTCCTTGAGGTGCCTCTCTTTCTCTTTCTCCTGCTTGCAGCTGTATAAGCGTTTTCAATTGCTGGAGGGGCCCCCTGAGGCGATGGGCAGGGGACGAGACTGGAACGTTGACCTGATCCCCAAATTCCTCATGGCCAATGGTGAGAGAGATGAAAGGTATTGTGGGGGGTGAGTAGGAGGAGCAGAGTAGGATCAGGCTCCAGAAAAGGGGCAGCCATACCAGCTAGGGAGCTTCCGGGGGGGGCTGTGCTGATGTTGTTTTCACCCCACCGCCCCACAGGGCAGCTGGTAAAGATGCTGCTGTATACAGAGGTGACGCGCTACCTGGACTTCAAGGTGGTGGAGGGCAGCTTTGTCTACAAGGGGGGAAAGATCTATAAAGTGCCATCCACTGAGACCGAAGCCTTGGCTTCCAGTGAGTACATGTTCCCTGAGCCAGAGAATCATGGTGAGGGGCAGAGCAGGGTGCCCCTTGCCCAAGGTCACATTCCCCATGTACCATAAGCCCCCTTGCTCTGTCCTCCCTCGACTGCCCTGAGCCTCACGGTGGATGCCAGGAGGGAAGTCCCCACGCAGAGAGGATGCATGGGTGGTTGCTCTTTCTTAAAAGACTTCAGCCTTTTGACGGGCTGCACTTGACCGGTGAAACGTCCCCAAGTGTTGGAGCTGGGAGGGTCCTCAGAGCTTGTCCAGTCCAATCCCCTCTTTGTACAGATGGGGAAATTGAGGCCAAGAAAGGCAGAGGGGTTAATTTAAGGTTACACGGTGCTCAGCAACAAAACTCAGCTGGGAGTTGGGTGTTTGCTTTCTTGGTCTGCCTGGTGGGAAGGAGAGATTCATGTTCTGTGGTGTGAAGGTTCTTCTCACATTGCCTCTACAGATCTGATGGGCATGTTTGAGAAACGGCGTTTCCGCAAGTTCCTGGTGTTTGTGGCAAACTTTGATGAAAATGACCCCAAGACCTTCGAGGGTGTTGACCCCCAGAGCACCAGCATGCGTGACGTCTACCGGAAGTTTGACTTGGGCCAGGATGTCATCGACTTCACTGGCCATGCCCTGGCCCTCTACCGCACTGATGAGTGAGAGGAAGCTGGCATGGCAGACTGCCCCTCGTCTGGCCTGCACCCTGCCCTCCCCATTCCTGCGTGCTGCTCCCTTGACCCACCCTGCACATTTCTTGTACTCAGCCACGTGCTTATCCACTGTCTTTTTTGTTTTCTCTGTGCATTTATTTGACCCATAGTCTTTCCCAGGCCTTAGAGGGTGGTGGGAAGGCTGGCCTGGTGCTTGGGTGGGGGTGAGCTGGGGGTGCTGCTGCTGGAGCCTCTTCTTTTGACCCCATCCCCCCAGCTACCTGGACCAGCCCTGTCTTGAGACCATCAACCGCATCAAATTGTACAGTGAGTCCCTGGCTCGGTACGGAAAGAGTCCTTATTTATACCCGCTCTATGGCCTTGGTGAGCTGCCCCAGGGCTTTGCAAGGTGAGGACGTGGTTTTTTTCTGTTGACAATACTAAATAAGATTAAAGCCAAGAATGGAAACGGCACCCTTGAGCATTTCTGTAGCAGTCGAACTTTCCCACTGTGGTCTAATTTACTTCATACCATGCTTGGGTGACAGGGTGAGGCGCGGTATGCTGCAGCAGGCAGTTGAAGTGCAGGGTTGAACAACCAGGCCTTCACCAACAGGGCTTGCTTGGCTCCCAGCCTGAGTCAGGCAGCACCAGGGCTGGGCCTGGGGCCTTTGAACCTTGAGTCAGAGGGCTTCTCCAGAGCCCTTTGTTCCCCGGACCGTTCCCGTGAGGAGCTAGCTGTACCTTCACGCCACCCTCGTAGTAGCCCTTTGCAGAGTATTCTAGGCGGAAGCTCCAGAGAGGAAGGAGCACTCCAAATTCAGTCCTGCGTCTGTGGCAGTGACAGAGCTGGGAAGAACCACCCGGTCTCCTGTGCTCTGCCTGCCTAGGGCAGCCTTCTCTGTGCCCCAGTGCTGGTAGGGGGAGGGCCCGGTGGCACCAGTCCCTGTTTCCTCCTGGGAAGGGGACTCCACCATCGTTCTCCCCACCACAGATTGAGTGCCATCTATGGAGGGACATATATGCTGAACAAACCTGTGGATGACATCATCATGGAGAATGGCAAGGTGGTGGGTGTGAAGTCTGAGGGAGAGGTAAGCCTTCACGACAGTGCAAGCATGATGGTCTGGGTGGGGGTTGGCCTTCTTAGAGGCCCTCTTCCCAGTGACTCTGGCTCTGCTGGGTGCTGCTAATCAGGTCTAAGAGCCTTGGGCTGGGGACCAGAGCTCCAGAAGTCCACATAGCCATTTGTGTTGGTGAGCGGTCTCTCAAACCCACGTGCTGTGTCAGAGGTCCGGGGAGTGTTCTTGAGCCCAGTGTCTCAGCAGAAAGGTTTTCCCAGCCCTGCATATGGGGGCCCACCTCCCTGAGGGACGGGATGAAGCTGTATACTACAGGAGGGGCAGCGGTAACAGCTCAGAGGAGTGCAGTGCCAGCCCTCGGCGTGGACTCAGCCCCACAACCACCTAGGGGAGTGTTTGGATAGGTCTTCTGGTGTTTTCACAGGTGGCCCGCTGCAAGCAGCTGATCTGTGACCCCAGCTACATCCCGGACCGAGTGCGGAAGGCCGGCCAGGTTATCCGCATCATCTGTATCCTCAGCCACCCCATCAAGAACACCAATGATGCCAACTCCTGCCAAATCATCATCCCCCAGAACCAAGTTAACAGGAAGTCAGGTAGGTTGAGTCCCACATGACTTCCTCCAGTGTGTTCTCTTTGGGGTGGCTCTGCCTCTCCCCATCATTCTTGGGGCCGTCTGCCCGATTCCTGCATATGGAAGAATGGGGACCTACATAGCGATCCCCATGGCTTGAGGCCCTAGCGATTGGGTAGCTTGGACTCTCCTCCTCTGTGAGAGTGGGCTTGGATGCTGCTTGCTGTGCAGGGCCGGGGAGGAGTGGGTAGGCAGGGCTGAACTGGGCTGAGCCTCCGGGAGCCCTCTGTGCCCGTGTTAATGGAGCCCCTTCTTGTGGGCAGACATCTACGTGTGCATGATCTCCTACGCACACAACGTGGCTGCACAGGGCAAGTACATCGCCATTGCCAGCACCACGGTGGAGACTACAGAGCCGGAAAAGGAAGTTGAACCTGCCCTGGAGCTGCTGGAGCCCATTGACCAGAAGTGAGGGGCTGAAGGGCTGGGGCCTCACTGGGGGGAAGGAAGGGAGCCAAGGAGCTGGGAGGGGGAGCAGAGACCAGGGAGAGTAAGGCTGGTTGTGCGGTCTTTCCCTTCCCTTCTCTCTGCTCCTCAGGTTTGTGGCCATCAGTGACTTATATGAGCCCATTGACGACGGTTCCGAGAGCCAGGTAAGCAGGCCATCTTGGCCCCGGCTCCTAGCTGCCCACCCAGGGCCCCTGCCCGACTCACCCTGGCCCTGGGCTCTGGATATTTCCAGGTGTTCTGTTCCTGCTCCTATGATGCCACCACACACTTCGAGACAACCTGCAATGACATCAAAGACATCTACAAGCGCATGGCAGGCTCCGCTTTTGATTTTGAGAACATGAAGCGCAAACAGAATGACGTCTTTGGAGAAGCTGACCAGTGATTGACAACCCCCCTCCCCGCACACACCCCAGCCCTTGGTGCCCTCTCCCCTGACCTAAGTCTGTTCTCCTTGAGGGCTGGGGAGTTGGGTGTGGCTGGGCACCCCGGTTTCCAGCATTCTCTGCTTCCCCCACCACATTCTACATTCCTGTCACCCACCTCATTGATTCACTGACCAAATCCTTAACCTTAGCGATGGTCTGGGAGATGGGGGGGTTGGATAGCATCCTCTTTCTTGGCCCTTCCTTATTTTGGGAAAAGAGGGTTCATTTCCTTGTCTGTGTCTCTCCCCCCTCCACTCCTAATTCTTCTGCTCTGTTTGGGAAGAACGTGGAGGAAAAGCTGACTTCTGTCCCCACTGCTCTTACCCCCACTGTAGTGGCCTTTGGAGATGCCCCCTGCCTTCCCCCACCAACTCTCTTGTGTGTTGGAGAGAAGGGGCCCTCCCAGCACAAAGTTGCATTCCTCCCCCACCCTCGTTAATTTATTCTAATTTATTAACTTTGGCCCACCCGATCTGAGAAGGGAGCACTGTGCCTCTCACCCGCAGCCTTCCGGTGCGGCCTGGGAGGGGAGAGGGCTTGGGTGCGGCCCAGTTGGAGGTTGATCTTGCCGTTTTTGTTTCTTGTTCTTGTGTTTGTGTTCTCTGGCATTTGCTGAGAGAGAAAAAAAAATGTGAGCAAAGCAGAAGGAGGTGGGAAAATGGATCCAAACCCCAGTATGCCCTGCCCCACCCCACAACCTTTCCCTTAGTGGTGGGAAACCCTTACCTTGCAAAGTGAATGTGTCCCCTTCCCCAACCTCTAGTGTATTTCACAGAAAACCTCCCAATAAAACTGTGTTGAAACCTGGGCCCAGATCTTTTGTTTCACTTCCCAAAAAACTGGGCGGTGGGCGGGGCCTCGGCTCCCTGGGCTGTTTGTTGTATCGGTTCCGGTCTTTGGCTTAGCTTTGTTGGGGATGGGTGTGAAAGGTAATCACCTTCGCCAGGGAATTAGCTCCTGAGCCAAAAGGACCTGTGTGGAGGAAACGGGTCACGTTGACTTGCCCAACGCCACCCGGCAAATTAGTGCAGGCACCGGGACTGCAACCCCTTGGGGTCAGTGTGGTGGAAATAGGGAGAAGGGGGTCTGGCCTAGGGCAGGGGTGGAAGTGGAGAGGGCCGGGTCCTTGTGTCCAGGTCAAGGAGGAGGCAGAGGGCACCCAGGCCCAGCTTCATGGCCTGGGGAAACAGGAGACTGGGCCCCAGGCTTGGGTGGGGGAGTGAAAGGAAGGATTGGGGGCCAGGGTGGCCTCAGGCAGGGAGGCTGCAAGGGCGCTGGAGTGGGGTGTGGGTCTGGCCTTGGGCTGGGCTCAACATTAAGGCAGTGGAGGGTCTTGGGGGCCCAGGCTTGGGATCAGCAGGATGAAGGAGGACTGGGGACCCAGTCTCGGACCAGGAGTTAATGTCGAGGAATTGATGGAGAACCAAGGAAGCCAGGGACAGGTCCGGCCTCCGGAGGCCGGCGGGGCGGGGCCAGGGCGGGGCGGCCAGCGGGGCGGGGCGGGGCGGCCGCGCGTACCCCGGTGCTCAACGTCACCGCGCGGGCGTCAGCTGACTGCACGGCTGCTGCCGTCTGCCCCGGCTAAGACTCCACCAGGCCGTTGTCGCCGCTGCCGTCGCGGTCGCCGCCGCCGCCGCCATGGCTCAGTACAAGGGCGCCGCGAGCGAAGCGGGCCGCGCCATGCACCTCATGAAAAAGAGGGAGAAGCAGCGCGAGCAGATGGAGCAGATGAAGCAGCGGATCGCGGAGGTGCGGGCCACGCCGGGGCGGCTCGGAGCACGCGCGCCGCCCGCCGCCCCGGTCCCCTGGGGCCCCGCGAAACCCGGGGGGGTGGGGTGGCGGGCGGACGCAGAGCCCCGGTGGCGAGGCGGGGCGGGACCCTTGCTCGCGCATCTCCAGCAAAGGGCAGAAGCGGTCCGGCGACAGTCTGCTCATCTGTAAAATGTGCCCAGAGGGCTGGGACGAGCTGAGCTAAGCTTGTGACAAGCCTCCAACAGGACGGAGCCATAGTCAGTGGTCCCACTGGTGGAATTTGGGCTCCCCTCGTGTACCTGGCCCCTCAGCCCTGAGAATGAGGCCTCTGGATGCCAGGAAAGTCAGGCCCCACGGGCCCTGGCCGATCCACTGGCCACTGAGCCTCATTCCAGAGCCCTTTGCACCGGGACAAAGGCAGAGTTCAGTGTCTGGGGTGCGAGCGGTTCACTAAGGGCTTTAGTCAGTGGCCAGTGGTGGTGGGCTGTCAGGAAGAAAGGATGCCTCTGCTGGGGCCTTTTGGGGAGACTTGTCCGAAGAGCAGGCTACCTTAGGTACTGTGGAAGCCAGGCCCAAGGAAGCAGCCGCATGCCAAGGCCTGGCTCGACCTTACTTCCCGCTGGTGCCCCAGCCGTGCTGTCTAAGTGTGAACTGTTTGGCCCACTGCAGTTGCATTTCTCTGCCGGCTCCCTCCTTTGGAGGCCACCAGCCAGAGAGGGACCTGTGTGGTACCAAGTGGGATGGGGCTGGGCTGGAGTGAGGTCTCATGGGAAGCTGTTGGCAACATCTAGGGCCAAGAGGGAGCAACATTGCTCAGTGGGGGACTAGGCCCCTGGACCACTCTTCAGTCTCTCCTGTCACCCCTTGGCTTGGGTCTCCACCTTCAGCTTAAAGGCTAGGTATGAAAAACACCAAAGGCAGGTAGAGCCTGTGACGCCAGGCCCCTGAGGGAGCTCTGGTCCCCAGCAGGAGACATGGAGGGGCCAGAACAGCAGAGAGGTCGCAAAAAACCCCACCTCATTTGGCATCCTCAGCACTGGGAGGGCTCCTCATAGCCCTGTGGAACCTTCCTTTGACAAAGAAAAGAGGACGCGCCTTTCCCAAGGTCACATCATCGTGAGTCCAGAGGCAGACCTGGGACTAGAACCCAGGTCCCCACTTCCACAGTGGGGTGGTGGGTGGCCCTCACTGCTTTTCTCCCTTCCCAACAGGAGAACATCATGAAGTCTAACATCGACAAGAAGTTCTCGGCACACTATGACGCCGTGGAGGCAGAGCTCAAGTCCAGCACTGTCGGTGAGTGAAGCTCGTGCATGCCCCCCCCCCCCCCCCGGACCCGAGGCCTGCCGCTTCGCTGACTCCGGGTGACCGACCGACCCCTGCTCCCGTCTCTCCTCATCTCACAGGTCTTGTGACGCTGAACGATATGAAGGCCAAGCAGGAGGCGCTGGTGAAGGAGAGGGAGAAGCAGTTGGCCAAGAAAGAGCAGTCGAAGGAGCTGCAGCTGTGGGTTCCTGTCCCCTAGCGCTCGGGGGCAGGCCAGGCTGTTCTGGCCCCTCGAGAGGGGGCCTGCCCACGAACTCGAAGTGCCCCAGGCTGGGAGGACTGCCCCGGGCCTGTGCCACGCCCCCCCCCCCCCCCCCACGCCGCACTGAGCACACGGGCAGCTCTGGGTCAGGGGAGGAGCCTCGGGGCGGGGACGTGACGCGGGCTGGTGCCTGTGCCTCGGTAGGAAGCTGGAGAAGCTACGAGAGAAGGAGCGCAAGAAGGAGGCCAAGCGGAAGATCTCCAGCCTGTCCTTCACCCTGGAGGAAGAGGAGGAGGCAGGGGACGAGGAGGAGGACGCAGCTGTGGATGAGGAGGAGCTGGAGAGGGAAGGTAGAGCCCGGTTCCAGGGACCAGGCTGTAGCCCGGGGATGCGTAGCCACCGCCCAGCCTTGAGGGCCCACCCCGTTCGTGGTCCCGGGCAGGCCGGAGAGGGCTGAGTCTGCACCCTGTGCCCAGCTCCGTGGGGGTGGGGCTTGCCCGCAGGCGGCCGAGGGAGTCAGAGGCCGGCGTGTGGCCTCTCGGCAGGGGCCTGGGGTCTTCAGTGTAAGAGGCTGCCGGAGGGAGGCTGCTGCGCTTCGTAAGCGCCACGAAGGATGGACTTGGCGGCGATCATGACATTGTGTGTCTGTGCTGCTGGGTGGTCACCGAGCGTGTCGCTTGTGTGGCTGGGACACCGAAGCGTTAATTCTGTTTGATTAATTTCAGGGTAAATTGATACAGCCACAGACATTCAGGGGCGACGTAATTGGACAGTAGAGTTCTCAGCCAAGGGACAAAGGGGTGACAGGGACAATTCGGGAAGGCTGGGTAGCAAGGGTGAAACCAGCATGGGGCCCCCGTGTGCCAGCAGCGAGGCAGACAGAGACAGGGCCTTCGAGTCCCATCAGTCGGTATGGAGGCTTCCTGAAGCATCCCAGCACCACCATCTGCAGGTGGCCCTGCTGAAGGGTCCGGGGCCAGCTCGGGGCCAGGGAAAACATGCTGTGGTGGGGACAAGTTGAGATGGGCCTTTAGGATGAGAATTTCATGAGCAACCAGAGGGATGGGGGCGGTGGGTGGAGAAACGTATAGAGTCAAGCGGTGAGTGTGCCCAGAAGCCGAGCTGGCAGGAGGGGACACATGTGAAGCCCCGGGGGGTGTGACGGCAGGCCTGGGCTGCTTTAGAAAGCGTGGTGGCCAGGGAACTGAGACAGGGGATGGTGGTGCGTGGTGCGGCCACGGGCCCGGTCTGGTGGCCTCGAGGGGAGCGGCTGACGCTGTCAGGAGGAAGAGCCTGTGCCTCCTGGGGTTCTCGTGTGTTCCCAGAGCCGCAGCGAAGCAGGTGAAGTGAATTTCAGTACTATTTAGCAATATTAAGTGTTCGGTAGTATTTGGTAGCATCCCATGAGCAATGTGTCTGTGTCGCGGGGACCACTGTTTTGGGCCGCACGGACCTGGGGGACGGCTGTTAACGTCCATGTGGGTCACCAGGGCTTCGTGAGTGCTTCCTCCCCGCTGCTGTGGTTTCGTTTTGGGGGCCCTGCGATGGGGCACTAGTGTGGGATTTTTCTCTGGGTGATTCTAACGTGCAGGCAGGCCCTGGCGCAGCAGGCTGGAGGGTAGGCTTGTCTCCTAGGTCCCCAGTTTTCAAAAAGTGCTCTTAGGAGCCTGTAAAACCCTTTCGGGGGCTCTGCAAGCTCCAAAACACTTTCATAATCGTGCTAAAACATTCTGGGCCTTTGGCCTCGAAGTCTCGCTTGAGCTTGCAGCGTGATGACGTCATCATTCCAACAGCTGACAAGAGTGTGTGGCTTCGTTGTTTCTGAGCCTTCGGTGTTTCTTCGGCTTCATCTCAAATTTGGTGAATATCGATAGCCACCGCCCCCGTAGACCAGAGCTCTCGGGGGTCCTCAGTAACTTGTAAAAGTGTCCGCGGGTCCTGAAGACCCAACATGCTAGTTCGTTCACATCCAAATTGCAGAAACCAAGTCAGAGTCCAAGATGTTGGTGAGCCTGGCCTGAGCCCTCGTGCGGCTTCTCCCTTCCCTCCTCCCCTTTGGCTCCAGTGTTGGCACCTGTGGGACTTTGGGCTTCAGCTTGCTTGCCTGGGAGCAGGGAGCGCCATACTTCTCTGGCGCTGTCGTGACGATTAGGTGGTACATCAGATTTGCAAGCATGATGAGCCCAGCTCCTGGCATGGAGGGGGTCCTGCCCGAGTGTCCAGCCTTCTGCGGATGCCCTGTCCCTCCCGTGCAGAGGAGCCTTGGCGCCCTCAGAGGCTGGCATGGATGCCTTAAGTCCCCCGAGGCACTTCAGGTCACAGCTGATGGGGTAAGAACAGTCCCCGATCTCGTGTCCAGCTGCTGGCGGTGGAGACCGAGGTCAAGGCCCCTTGGCAAAGGCTAGGTCTCCAGAGTGCCGTGAAGAGCACACTTCAGGCTGCTGTGGCCGGGAGCAGATGGTGGTACCGGGATGCTTCAGGAAGCCTCCAAGGAGGTGGCGTCGGAGCTCAGGCTTGAGAAACAAATGTTCAGGGTGCCCTGGAAGTGGGACCCGTGATGCAGCTGACTCCTGTGTTGTCTTTTGCTCCAGAGGTCACCACAAAGAAGAGGAAATTGGGGAAGAACCCCGATGTGGACACCAGCTTCCTGCCTGACCGGGACCGTGAGGTAAAAGCTGCCCGTCCGCGGGCTCTGGTAGAGGCCTGGGCTCAAGGCGAGCAGTGCCGCGCCCCCCCCCCCCCCCCCCCAGCAGCCCTGGGCCTCCGTCCTTGACCCATTTCCTCTCCCAGGAAGAGGAGAACCGGCTCCGGGAAGAGCTGCGGCAGGAGTGGGAAGCCAAGCAGGAGAAGATCAAGAGTGAGTGCCTGCTGAGTGGGATGCCGAGGGGGAGCCGGCTCTGCTGCCCACGGTTTTCAGGGCAGTTGCAGAGGCCAAGGGGCAATTGTGCTTCGTAGGTGAGGAGATCGAAATCACCTTCAGTTACTGGGATGGCTCTGGGCACCGGCGGACAGTCAAGGTAGGCGACGTGGAGTGTGCGCCCCGCTCGCCGGGCCACTGTGGCCCGGCCCCCCTTGGAGCTCCTTGGGAAGGCGCTTTCCATCCTGACCTCAGACCTTCACAGGTCCTTTCCTGTGAGCACTCCCCCCGGGGGTCCTGGAGGGAGCAGGCAAGAGGGCCTGGCCCCTTGGGGGTTGGGGGGGAGCCAGGGGCTGCAGGGTCCCTGCCCGGGGCCTCCACGCTGCCATGTTCTGTTTCCCACTGCTCGCTTTCCCGGCGCTCGGGCTGCTCCCCCAGATGAAAAAGGGCAACACGATGCAGCAGTTCCTGCAGAAGGCGCTGGAGATCCTGCGCAAAGACTTCAGCGAGCTCAGGTCAGGGCGCACGCATGCATGTGCAGCGTGCCGCCCCGGCTCTGGTACCTGAGACCCTAAGCCGGGGGAGGGGGTGCCCGTGGCGCCCCACCCCCCCCACCCCAGGGTGACAGGTCCCCCAGTGGCAGGGCGGCATGCCGGGCACTGCGCTCCTTAGGTGGGTGCGCCTGCTTTTGTTCTTTAGCCCGGAGTCAGAGGATGGTCGGGTGCCGTCCCGGGCTCGCCCGGCCTTGCCGCCTGCTCCCGAGCGTTCTGGGCGTTCTGGGCTGCGGCCCGAACCACTGCCTCTCGGCTCCAGGGCTGGCTTCCGCTCATCCCCGCCTTCCTGCCTTTCTCCCTCAGGTCAGCAGGGGTGGAGCAGCTCATGTACATCAAGGAGGACTTAATCATTCCCCATGTGAGCCCCTTCTTGTCCTTGCAGCCCTGGGCAGGGTGGCAGCGCGAGGGGCGGTGGGCTTTGGGGTGCCTGGGGGCTTCTTGAGAGAGTGCCCTTGTCCCCGCCTGGGTCTCTGGCTTGGGCCGGTGGGGTCGCTGTGGGTCGCTGTGCCTGCGTCGGGATTGTGGGCGGGCGGGTGGGCTGGCGGTCGGGAGAAGCCGAGATGGGCCCTCAGCCGTGGCTTGCCTGCCCTCTGTGCCTAGCACCACAGCTTCTATGACTTCATTGTCACGAAGGCACGAGGGAAGAGTGGTAAGTGCACCGGCCCGGCCCCCTCCCTTCCCCTCGGCCGGTTATTCCCGACAGCCCCGGGCAGCAGGGCGGCGGCGTGACCCTCTCGGAGGGCTGCTTTCTCCGCTCAGGGCCACTCTTCAATTTTGACGTTCATGATGATGTGCGGCTGCTCAGTGATGCCACTGTGGAGAAGGATGAGGTGCGGGGGTGCAGGGGGAGGAAATGCGGAGGGAAGGAGAACTCAGAGAGCCCGCGCCCCCCCCCCCCCCCCCCCCGCCGTGGCCCGTGGCCGTGAGCTGCAGGGCTTGGCCCGTGTCCCTCCCTCAGTCCCACGCAGGCAAGGTGGTGCTGCGGAGCTGGTACGAGAAGAACAAGCACATCTTTCCCGCCAGTCGCTGGGAGCCCTATGACCCTGAGAAGAAGTGGGACAAGTACACGGTGAGCAGCCCCCCCCCCCCCCCCAGGGGACCCTGGCACTGCACTGGGTGGCTTGAGCCGGGGGGAAGGGAGCCAGCCTGCCCTCCCACTCGGCTCCACTTGCCTTCTCTGTCCTCTTGTTCTGACACCAGATCCGGTGAATGTGGAGGCTCCTCCAGCTCCCTCTGTCCTCTGCCCCCTCCCGGGGTCTCCAGGACTACAGGCGCCGCAACCGCCCCCCCCGCCCTGTCCCCACTTCCCTCAGCTCCGACTTGACAGGGGTGAGGGAGGAGGGGGCTGGCCAACCCCTACCCCTGGTGGTGTTACTTACTACTTTTCTCTTTTATGATAAATAAATGCACAACATCAGAGTGGGGGCACGTGCATTGTGCTTTGATTTATGTGTTTATTTATTTATTTATTTTTAAAGATTTTATTTATTTGAGAGAGAGAATGAGAGAGCGAGAGCACATGAGAGGGGGAAGGGTCAGAGGGAGAAGCAGACTCCCCGCCGAGCAGGGGGCCCGATGCGGGACTCGATCCCGGGACTCCAGGATCATGACCCGAGCCGAAGGCAGTCGCTTAACCAACTGAGCCACCCAGGCGCCCCATTGTGCTTTGTTTTAAACATTTTTTTAATTGAGATAAAATTCACCATTTTGATCATTTGAAAGTGTACAGTTCAGGGGTGTTTAGTACATTACAGAGTTGTACAACCATCATCTCTATCTACTTCCAGAACATTTCTGTTGCCCCACAAGGAGACCCCGTGCCCATTAGCAGTGTCTCCTCCAGCCCCTGGTACCCCCCCCTACTTTCTGTCTGTATGGATTTGCCTGTTCTGGGTGTTTCACATAAATGAAATCATACAGTATTTCTCGTCTTTGTATCTGGTGAAAAAATGTGTTTGGTGGGGGTGGGAGGGTGGAAGAGTAACGTGAGTCTGTGCAGCCAGCCTGCACTCCCTAGGGCACCTACGTGGCATTGTGGTTATTTATGGTGAGTGGGAGGGGTGCTCCCCCGCCCCCCAGGCCTTTGGGCGCCTCCTCTGTGTCCTAGCTGCCCAGTCCGTAGGGGACATGGCTGTCCTATGGCTCCCAGACACCCTACGTCCCTACAGCAGCTATGGAAACCCACTTTTGCCCTCCTGGTGCTGCACCCTTCCCGGCATCTCTTCCCAGCCCCAAGGGGGGACATCTGGCTTGGGGTGGGTGCTTCTGCTCCTTGCCCTCTTGCATCAGCAGCCACATCCCATCCCCCAGTTCCCTTTGGATAAGCTGAGGCAGGCAGGTCCTGTTCTAGAATGCTGAGGAAGACAGCCTGACCCCTCCCTGCTTCCATTCTTCCCGCCTGGCCTGAGGCAGAGCACAGGGAACAGGGGCAACCCCTGGCTGGCAGAGTGCATCCCAGCTCTGCGTCTGGTCCCACCTCTTTGGCAAATACACAGATCTGACAGTGGGGGACTCCGCTGGGTGCAGAAGCTCCTGTGCCCTCGTCTCCCGGCCGGCAGTGTCCCATTCCGATGCAGCATGGGGGATGCTGGCTGGCAGCTAGGAGCTCTCACTTGGCCTTCCCGGCCCGGTGTCTGGGGCAGAGCCATCTGGGGCCATTTGGAGGAGGGAGGGAGGTAGCCTAAGCTAGAGCACCTTGGGGGCACAGCAGGGAGTGGGTGGCCAAGCCTCACCCTAGGTCCTGGATGTGGGGGGACAAGTCTGGGGACCTCACTGGGGCCTTTTGTTTGGCACTGGGAACCCTGGAGAGGGGATCATCTGGCCTTCTGCACCAACCCATCCTGCCCTCTTTGAAAAGCCACCGGAAGAGTAGGCTTCTCGAGGAAAGGGAGCCCCTCGCAGTTTACCCAATTGAAACGGTTTCTAAGGGAACTGCCTTTGGGCCCCATAGTTTCTGGAAAGCAGGCGCCTTAAGGCCCAATCTTGGGTCCTGGCAGGGAAGGACCCGGTTTGGAAGCACCATTAAATCTATGGGAGGCTGTGGGGGGGGCAGGGAGGGAGTCTTTGGGGGTCAGGATCCAGGGGACAGGGGGCACTGTAAGGGAAGGAGACCCACTTCCTTATAGCCAGTGAAGGGACATAGCCATGGTGGGGGTGGGGTCCGAGAGAGGAGCCCCTCAGCCTAAGTAGGCGCAGCAGGTGTTCTTCCTGGCTGCTGGCGCCGGGCATCTGGCCTCACTCTTGGCTGGCACAGGCCAGAGATCCCGTGAGGAGGGGGCTGTCTACCTCCGGGAGCCCTCTTGGGACCTCGGACCCATATGAATGTGGAGCTTGGAGAGGGTGGGCTGCAGACAAGTCGGGAAGCTGTTAGGCTTGGGAACGACATGAAATCCTCAAGCTCAGTGAACGGCCACCGGTATTTCCAGCGACCAGCGTGTGCCAGGGTTGGGTTAGGTCCTGAAGACACGATCGAGAGAGAAAGGCCGGCCCTCCCTTGCTTGCCCAGGCCTCATTCCCGCTCTGTGGTGGGGGTGGAGCGGGGCGAGTGTGCGTGGGGGTGGATATAAACCACAAACGGAAACAAAAAATTGAACAAGCAAGATAAAGACGCCTTTCTGGGTCGTGACGTGGTCGCTGACAAGGGTGACAAGAAGTCAGCCGTTCCCAAATGGAGAACGGAGTGTTCCAGGTGGAGGGGACAGGGAGTATGAAGATACTGGCAGGCAGGTTGGAGGTGAACAGGGCTGGAATGGACAGAAGGTGGGAGGGGAAGGAGGCGGAGGGAGGACAGATCAGAGAGGTAGAGCCCGGGATATGAGCCAGACGGGTGGATGCTGATCTTTTCTTGTTTACCCTGAAGTTCTGCAGAGGCTGGGTTTTCACCTGGTTCACACATCAGCAAAGAAGGCTGGACATGGAGGGGCGCCCGGGGGGCTCAGTCGGTTGGGCGACTGCCTTCGGCTCAGGTCATGATCCCAGGGCCCTGGGATCGAGCCCCGCATCGGGCTCCTTGCTCAGCAGGAAGCCTGCTTCTCCCTCTGCCTGCCGCTCCCCCTGCTTGTGCTTTCTCTCTCTCTCTGACAAATAAATAAAATCTTAAAAAAAAAAAAAAAAAAGAAGGGTGGACATGGAGATGCCCTGCCTCCTGCCCAGCCCTCCCTGCCCAGTTCCCACAATGCCCCCAGCAGAGAAGCGCTTGCTTTGGTCACTTGCCAACACATCTGAGTATCCTACGCGTCTCTCCATATCTGTGCATGCAGAGCCTCCTCATTCTTTTCTTTTCTTTCTTTATTTTTTTAAATATTTCATTTATTTATTTGAGCGAGAGAGAATGAGAGATAGAGAGCATGAGAGGGAAGAGGGTCAGAGGGAGAAGCAGACTCCCTGCCGAGCAGGGAGCCCGATGTGGGACTCGACCCCGGGACTCCAGGATCATGGCCTGAGCCGAAGGCAGTCACTTAACCAACTGAACCACCCAGGCGCCCTCATTCTTTTCTTTTAAAGCAGCATGATTAATTTTCCAGACATTGGCAAATGCCTCTCCAGAGGGCCTGTCCCATTTTGCAGCACCCACCCCCCCACAGCAGATGAGCGTGTCCCGCCCACAGGGTACCGTCACTCCCCATCAGGGGACATATGCAACCTGAGATAGAACATGTGTTCTCTCAGTATAGGGTTTTATTTAATTTTTAAAGATATTCTAGAGAGAGAAAGCATGCAAGAGATGGGGAAGGGGAGAGGGAGAGGGAGAATCCTCAAGCAGACTCCCTGCTGAGCACAGAGCCCAACTCGGGGATTGATCCCAGGACCCTGAGATCATGACCAGAGCCAAAATCAAAAGTTAGATGCTTAACCGACTGAGCCACCCTGGCGCCCCTTATTTAATTTTTAAAAAATTTTTTCAACTGAGGAAAAATTCACATAACAAAAATAACCACTAACCATTTAAAAACGTACATTTCAAAGTGGCATTTACTATGTTCACAGTGTTGTGCAACTGTCACCCCCATCTGGCCCCAGAACCTTCCCATCACCTCAAAGGGAGACCCTGTGTCCATTCAACAGTCTCCCCTCAGCCCCAGCTCCTGACAACCACTCATCTACTCTCTGTTTATGTGGTGTTGCCTCTTCTGGAAATTTCACATAAATGGAATTCAAACACTTAAAGATCTATGTAGATGGAAACACATTTCATGCTCACAGATTGGCAGACTCAGTAGTCGGGGCGTCTGTATTAAGTTTCTGCTGCCTTGTAACATCAATGAGAACTCAGCGGCTTAAAACAACACTGGGTTTTGGGGCGCCTGGGTGGCTCAGTCGTTAAGCGTCTGCCTTCGGCTCGGGTCATGATCCCAGGGTCCTGGGATCGAGCCCCGCATCGGGCTCCCTGCTCGGCGGGAAGCCTGCTGCTCCCTCTCCCGCTCCCCCTGCTTGTGTTCCCTCTCTCGCTGTGTCTCTCTCTGTCAAATAAATAAATAAAATCTTGAAGAAAAAAAGAAGAATGAAGGGCACAGAAGTCAGCTTGAAGAAGGCACCAAAGCTGACACAATTTGAGCATTGAAATGAATTAACAATAATGGATTATAATCCATTGAATAAAATCAAGATCCACGAGTCCATACTGCTGATGAATACATAGATAAACAGAGGGCAGAATGCCAACAAATAAACGTAGGAGGGATCATGGAGGAAGAAAATCACTCTTGCAGCCATAAGAGTAACCAGTGATACAGGAAGAATTATCAATGACTGGGTGATATTTTGATGAGGAACAGAATATTCACCTAGTTTCAAACTATCTTCCTACAAACTACTTCTTTTTTCTAAGTAAGCTCTACACCCAAACGTGGGGCTCGAACTCATGACCCCAAGACCAAGAGTCGCACGTTCTACCGACTGAGCCAGCCAGGTGCCCCCCCAAAAACTACTTTTTTATTACAGAGGGAAAAATAGTAACTGTCCACTTGAGAAACTGGCAGTCCACCACCTTAACCAAGCGCTCAGAGTGAACATTACAGTGAAGGGACAAAGCAAAGAGGCACGGAAAGGGCCCAACCTCATGGGGGAGAGAGCATGGTTCTCCTCGCAACAGCACACAACCTGAATCTCATCATGAGAATACATCAGAAAACACCCAAACTGAAGGACATTCTACCAAATACCTGGCCTGCACTCCTCAAGAGTGTCCATGTCGTGAAAGGCCAGGGAAAGCAGAGGAATGTTCCAGATTAAAGGGGACTAAAGAGAAGTGACGACTGGGGTGCCTGGGTGGTTCAGTCGTTGGGCGTCTGCCTTCGGCTCAGGTCATGATCCCGGGGTCCTGGGATCGAGCCCCACATTGGGCTCCCTGCTCCGCGGGAGGCCCGCTTCTCCCTCTCCCACTCCCCCTGCTTGTGTTCCCTCTCTCGCTGTGTCTCTCTCTGTCAAATAAAATATTAAAAAAAAAAAAAAAAAAGGGAAGTGAGAACTAAATGCAATGTGGGAACCTAGCCTGGGTCCTGGATCAGAAAAACCATTGATGTTACCGCCTCAGTGTAACATGGTGCAGGAATTACATTGTAATTTTACTGCGGTAAAATACAGAGTGAAATATCTAGGGGCAAAGGGGCAAGCTGTATGCAACTTACTTTGATACATTTCAGAAACATATGTTTATGTAAAAGAATGTTGCATATACTATATACATATATATGCACATCTGGGAGAGAGGTGGGGGAGGGCAGGAGCGGATGAGCGAGAAAAGCTAATGGGGCAAAATATGAACTCCGGGCAAATCTGGGTCAAGGGCAGATGACAGCTCTCCAAACTGTTCTTACAACTTTTCTGTAAGTCTGAAATAATTCCAAATTATAAAATTAAAAGGAAAGACACCACTCCCAGCCAACATTTGACTGAAGGGTCTAGCCATGACAGTTAGGCAACAAAAGAAAACAAAAGGTATCCAGATTGGAAAGGAAGAAGTAAAACTATATTTTCAGATGACATAATCTCATATCTGCAAAATCCCAGGAAATCCCCGAAAAATCTATTAGAGGTAACAAACGAGTTCAGCAAAGTTGCAGGACAAAAGATCATGACAAAAATCAAGTGTATTTCTATATCCTAGCAATAAGCAATACAAACTGAAATTAAGAAAATAATTAATTCCATTTATGAATAGCATCAGGAAGAATAAAACACTTAGGAATAAATTTAACAAAAGAAGTACAAGGCTTGTACACTGAAAACTACAAAATATGATTGAAAGAAATTAAAGAAGACCTAAATAAACAGAAAAACATCTGTTTAGTCAGGGTTCTTCAGAGAAACATAGCAGGACACACACACAGAGGATCTATTTTGAGGAATTAGCTCATGCAATTGTGGGGGCTGGCAATTTGGCAAGTCCAAAATTTGCAGGGCAGGCAAGCAGGCTGGAGTCTCAGGCAGGATTTCTTTTCTTTTCTTTTTTTTTTAAGATTTTTATTTATTCATTTGAGACAGAGAGAGAGAGAGAGAGAGAGCATGAGCAGGGAGGCAGAGGGAGAGGGAGAAGCAGACTCCCCGCTGAGCCAGGAGCCCGATGTGGGGTCGATCCCAGGACCCCGGGATCGTGACCTGAGCCGAAGGCAGACGCCCAACCATCTGAGCCACCCAGGCACCCCTCAGGCAGAATTTCTATGTTACAATCTTGAGGCAGAATTTCTACTTCTCTACCCAGGCACTGAGTGAAGGGCTTGACTGTCAGACACAAATTTCCCCGTTCTGTGACCTGCAGGTCAACATAAATCCCTGGGCCGAAGGGCTCTCTCAAATTCCTGCCAGCCCACCCAACCCAGGGCGAAGGGGGCTGTCCCACCCCAGTCAGTGTTGCCGTCATGGTGTCGCGCGGTGACATCGCGAGCGACAGTTATACTGCGGTGCGCGCAGCACCTACACCTGAAACCACCAGAACTCTGCGCATCAACGATACTTCAACTAAAAGGAGAAGTTCCCATAGCAGCAAAGACGGATGCCAGCGCCCTGGTCTCAGTGTTTGTGTCCCGCCCCCTGACGTCCAGCGTGATGGTGTTGGGAGGTGCCACCTCTGGGAGGTGCCTAGGTCACGAGGTGCAGACTCATGAATGGGATCTGCGCCCTTAGAGAAGAGACCCCACAGAGCACCCGCGGGGACACAGCGGGAAGCCCGCGCGACCCGGAAGAGGCCTTCACCCACGCAAGCTGACACCTTGACCTTGACCAGCCTCCACAGCCGTGAGCAATACATTTCTGTGGTTTATAAGCCCCGGCCCCTTCTCTTACAGCCGCCTGGACAGGCAGCAGGCTCAGCGGAGCTGGAAGGAGCCTTGCGCGGGCTCTGACGCGGCGGTGCGGGGCTGGCTGAGCAGCCACTCCCATTGGAAATGTCGGTCCACAGGAAATATATAAAACTGCTTCAGAGGGCAGCATAGAGAACAACCGCATTTTTGTTTAAAAAGCAAGCAGACAAGAAAGATACACGCATCGTGGTTTCCTGGTGAAGGGAGGGAGTTGGAATTATGTGTGATTTTCCTCATCTACTTTGCACACATTGTTACAGTTTAGAATGCTACAGTTGGGGGTGGTTACTCTTACAGCCAGGCATCATAAAAATAAAATAATTTTTAAAAACTTAAAAAAAGAGAATTTCTACTTCTTCAGGAAACCTTAATTTTTGCTTTTAAGGCCTTCAATTAGTCAACGAGACCCACACAAACTATGGAGGGCATTCTTTACTTAAGGTCAATCAATTGTAGATGTTGACCGCATATACAAAATAGCTTCACAACCACACCTAGATGAGTGTTTGATTAAATAACTGGGGACTACAGCCTAGCCAAGTTGAAATCAATAAACATCTAAAATTAATCAACATCCCATGTTCATGGATGGAAACACTTAAACTTATGAAGATGGCAACACTCCCCAAATTGATCTGCAGATTCAATTTCATCCCTATTGAACTCCCAGTGGACTTTTTTTTTTTTTTTTTTGCAGAAACTGACGAGCTTATCCTAAAATTCCTATGGGAGTGTAAGGGACACTGAAGAGTCGAAACACTCTAGGAAAAGAACAAATTCAGAGGATTAATAGTTTCCAGTTTCAAAACTTACTACAGGGGGCGCCTGGGTGGCTCAGTGGTTAAGTGTCTGCCTTCGGCCCAGCTCATGATCCCAGGGTCCTGGGATCGGGCCCCGCATCGGGTTCCCTGTTCCGCGGGAAGCCTGCTTCTCCCTCTCCCACTCCCCCTGCTTGGGTTCCCTCTCTTGCTGTGTCTCTCTCTGTCAAATAAATAAATAAAATAAAAAAAAAAACTTACTACAGAACTACAGTGATCAAGACAGTGTGATATCAGCATAAAGACAGACATATAGATGAACAGAACAGAATTGAAAGAGTCCAGAAATAAGCCCATATATCTATTGTCAATTGATTTTTGATGAGGGGGCCAAGACCATTCAATGGGGAAAGAGTAGCTTCTTCAACAAAAGGCATAGCAGCCACAGGCAAAAGAATACAGATGAACCACAACCTCACATCATATGCAAAAAGGACCCCAAATGGACCAGAGACCTAAAGTTTTTCAAAAGATTCTATTTATTTGACAGAGAGCACAGGCAGGGGGAGCTGCAGGCAGAGGGAGAGGGAGAAGCAGGCCCCTCGCTGAGCAGGGAGCCTGATGTGGGGTCCGATCCCAGGACCCTGGGATCATGACCTGAGCTGAAGGCAGACGCTTAACTGACTGAGCCATCCAGGTGCCCCCAGAGACCTTAATTTAAGAGTGAAAACCATAAAACTCTTAGAACAAAGCATAGGGGTAAATCTTTCTGACCTTGGATTATTTTTTTTAAAGATTTTATTTATTCATTTGAGACACAGAGATACAGAGAGAAAGCATGAGCAGGGAGAGAGGCAGAGGGAGAAGCAGGCCCCTCGCTGAGCCAGGAGCCCAATGTGGGGCTCGATCCCAGGACCCTGGGATCACGACCCGAGCCGAAGGCAGACACTCAACCATCTGAGCCACCCAGGCGCCCCTTTTTGACCTTGGATTAAACAACAGTTCCTTAGACATGACAATAAGGCACAAGCAACAAATGAAAGATAAATTAGATGTCATCAAATTTTAAAACTTTTGTGCATCTAAGGACACTATCAAGAGAACGAAAAGAGAACCCACAGAATGAGAGAAAATATTTGCAAATCATAAGGGATTAATATCCAGAATATATATATGGAACTCCTACAACTTGACAACAACACAGCAAAAACCCAACTAAAAAATGGGCAAAGAACTTGAATAGATGTTTCAGATTGCTTTGTATATCACAGAGGATCTACAAATGGCCAACAAACTCATGAAAAGATGCTCGACATCATTAGTCATCAGGGAAATGCAAATCCAAATGAGGTATCATTTCACACCCACTAGCATGGCTAGAAACAAAAAGTCACATAGTAAGGGTTGGCCACAATGTGGAGAAATTGGAACCCTCATACACTGCTGATGGGAATGTAAAAATGGTGCAGCTACTTTGGAAAGCTCTTTGGCCATTTTTCCCAAAATGTTAAAAATGGAGTTATCATGTGACCCAGAAATCCCACTCCTAGGTGGAAAGGAAATGAAAATGTGTTCACATAAAAATCTGTACACAGGGCGCCTGGGTGGCTCAGTTGGTTAAGCGACTGCCTTCGGCTCAGATCATGATCCTGGAGTCCCGGGATCCAGTCCCACATTGGGCTCCCTGCTCGGCGGGGAGTCGGCTTCTCCCTCTGACCCTCTTCCCTCTTGTGCTTTCTATCTCTCATTCTCTCTCTCTCTGAAATACATAAATAAAATTAAAAAAAAATCTGTACACAAATATTCCTAACAGCATTATTCACAATTGCCAAAAGATAGAAACAACCCAGGTGCCCACCAATTGATGAATGGATAAATAAAATGTGATATATCCATGTAATGGAATATTATTTGGCCCTAAAAAGAAAGGAAGTCTTGATCCATGCTACAACGTGGATGAACTTTGAAAACATTATGGGGAGGGGGGTGGGGGGATGGGTTAGCCTGGTGATGGGTATTAAAGAGGGCACATTCTGCGTGGAGCACTGGGTGTTATGCACAGTGAATCATGGAACACTACCTCAAAAACTAATGATGTAATGTATGGTGATTAACATAATAAAAAATTTAAAAAAACCCATTATGGTAAAGTGAAAGAACCCAGATACGAAAGACACATGAGTATTGTATGAATCCATTCATATGAGATGTCCATATTCAGAAAGTAGATTGGTGGTTGCCAGGGGCTGGGGGAGGGGGACGGTGGGGGGGGTGACTGTTTAGTAGGAGTATGGGGGTTTCTTTTGGGGGGTGACGAAATGTCCTGGAACTTGATAGTGCAGATGGTTGCACAACTTTGTGAATATACTTGTGAAAAGAGTGTTACACTTTAAATGAGTGACTTCTGTGATAGGTGCATTCTATCTCAATAAGTCTGTTTAAAAAGAAAAGGAAAAAGAAAGCTGGGGAATGAAACCCCCGGATTCAGGGCCGCGGTGGCCGGCTGGGTGAGGGGCCAGGTGTAAACGGCTGACAGCCTCCAGTCCTTGTGCTGGGCACTTGCCTGGTATTAGCCGCGGGCCCTCCGGGTTAGGGACCTCGAGGGGGAGAGTGTCCTGGGCAAGGACCGCGCCGTCCTCCACCGGTGCGTGCCTGACAGGTTGACACAGGGGCGGCTGCGCCCCGGCGGCAGGTGGCCCCGGACGCGCCTCTGAGCGCCCGGGCGGGGCGGGGTCTGTGCGCGCCGGCGCAGCCGCGCGCCAGGCCCGAGGGGGGTGTGGCGCGGGCGCGCGCGAGCCCCAGGGTTGCCGGAGGCGGCGGGCGGGGAGGAGGGGGAGAGGCGCGTCCCGCGGACGCGGCCATTGTGCGAGGTGGGGGGGGCGGTTGTCCGCTCCCTGGGCGGGGACCCGGGTGGCTCCTGGCGTCCGGGGCGGCGCGCTGGGCTCCCCGCGGCCCCGGGGCAGGAGCGGCCCCCGCCCACGCGCCCGGCCGCCCGGCTCTCCCTGGGCGCCCCCGCCCGGCGCGGTGGTACGGTCCGGGTTTAAAAGGCCCCGGCGGCCGCGGGCCTCCCCAGTGTGTGGGCGCGGCGGGGGCGCGCACGGGGCGCGGCGGCGGGGCCGCGCGAGTGGGGCCGGTGTGGGGCTCGGGGGCGCGTCCACGTGGCTGGCAGGCGGCCACCCGGACCCAGCGGCAGCGGAGGGACAGGTAGGTAGGTGGCCTCCATACCCCGCCGCCCGTGCGGAGCCAGCCGGCTCGGCGGCCCGGGGCTCGGCCAGTTCGGGGATTGGGCTCGGCCTTGAGTGGGTCGGGCCCTGCCTCTGTGTTGCATCTCGGGCGCCGGCCCGACTGGTCCTTCGTGCCCAGCGCCAGCAAGGACCGCCGGTCTGAGCCCGGCTCCCCTGCCCTATGGGGACCCTTTGTGGCTGAGGAGCGGCCCCTCCAAGGACTGCTGCGGCGTCTCCATCCACTAGGTACTCGTGGGTCTGCCGAGGGGTGCCCCTGGTGGGAGCAGGGCGAGCCAGGCCATCAGCACGGTGGGGGGTATTGGGGAGCGGGGCGCTGGAGGCGCATCTCTGTGAGGGACTGTCCCTTTCCTCGGGCTCTCTGCTGGCAGCGCTGTAGCAGAGCAGCTGGGTGTGCCTGTGATGCTTGAGGCTCCCACTTACAGGTGGAGGTTGGGATGGGGACTTGGGCTGCACATCCTGCCTTTCCAGGTCTCCCAACCTGTCTCCGTCTCCATTCCTAGGCTTGTATTCCTGCGGGGTGTGGAGGAGGTTAGGGTGGGATGTGGCCCCCCCCCTTCTCTTCTGCCTCCCTTTCTTCTCTGGCTGTTGCATTAGGGGTCCAGGATGCAGACCTGACAAAAGAGCCCCAGAGAGATGATCAGTCTGAGCTGAAACTCTGCAGTTTCAAGCAGGGCCTGTTCCTTGTTCTAGCAAATGCAGTTTTTCCTTTCTACCTTATATGCCTTCTTACTTTGGTTCCCTACTCTCCCCAAGCTCGTACCTTGTGTCCCCCTTGGGGCTGGGGCACAGAGACACTGCTCTGCTGTCTTTGCGGCCTGGAGCTGGCCAGGAACCTGGGTGTGGCCTGGGGGCAAAGACCTGGCCAAGCTGGGCACTGTCCCTACGGCCCCCACCCCATCTCCCCAAGGCCTTGCTGTATTTGGGGACATTGCTTCCTTTCCAATGGGCTCCTTGTGCCCCCCCCCACACACACACCTCCCCTTCCCCAGCTAACCTCTGGATTTGGAGGGAGAGCTGCACAGGGCTGCCTGGGCTATCTGGCTGCGCCCGAGCAGAGCCTGACTTATGTCTGTCTTGGCGCGTGGCTGTGGGGGCAGGCACAACTCGGCTTTGTGTTGCAGTGGGTAGGCCAGACAGCAGGCTCCTGGACAGCTAGCTGAGGGAGGCCCTCGGGGCGAGGAGGCAGCTGGGGCCAGGACTGGGGATGTGATGGCGCCGGGTCCATTCTCAGACCTTAATGCCTCAGACGTCTGACCTGGGTCTCCTGGTGGCAGTGCCACTCTGGAGTGGTGTCCTCCCCCCTCCCCAACACACACACTTGTGATTGTTCACTCTCTGCCTTTCCCCATCCCCCGACTTGGGCGTGGGGTGTCTGTGTGGCCTGGGGCTTGCCTACAGTGCCTCTTGTATGTGGCTGGCCACCCTCAGCTCCGGGATCTGGTGTTTGGGATCTCATTCTGGGAGGGCCTCCCGCCTTGCCTTTCCCAGCATCTGGCTTTGCTGCCCCCTCTTGGGTGTGGCCCAGTTGAGGGGAGGCCTCCTGGCTCCTTTCCAGCAGGGGTTGGGGGATGATTGATGGCCCTCCAGCCTGCCTGTGCCGGCTGCTCACTCATGCGCCCTGGTGGAGGCCATGGTCACCATCTGGGACTCTGGTCTGGGGGTGGATGAGTGGCCTCCACCGTCTGTGGCACGGTACTCAGCGCCCTGGGGGCCCTAGGCCAGGTGGGGCAGGAGGAAGGCCGGCAGCCTGGGCCAGGGCCTCTGATTCGCACTTGCTTTCTCCCCTCAGGCCTGTCCCCGGGTGCAGCTGCTGGCCATGCCTACTGTCGGCTTCCTCCTGCTGGTCCTCCCTGCCCTGGCCGGGGCCGTGGACAACAGTAGGCCCTTCCCGGCCTTCTTGGTGACAGACACTACGCTCACCCACCTGGCCGTGCACCGGGTGACTGGGGAGGTGTTTGTGGGTGCAGTGAACCGCATCTTCAAGCTGGCCCCCAACCTGACTGAGCTGCGGGTCCACGTCACGGGGCCTGTCGATGACAATGCTCGCTGTTACCCACCCCCTAGCATGCGAGTGTGTGCCCACCGCCTGGCACCTGTAGACAACGTGAACAAGCTGCTGCTCATAGACTACGCGGCCCGCCGCCTGGTGGCCTGTGGCAGCATCTGGCAGGGTATCTGCCAGTTCCTGCGCCTGGACGACCTCTTCAAGCTGGGTGAGCCCCACCACCGCAAGGAGCACTACCTGTCAGGGGCTCAGGAGCCTGACTCCATGGCCGGCGTCATTGTGGAGCAGGGGCAGGGGCCCAGCAAGCTGTTCGTGGGCACCGCTGTGGATGGCAAGTCCGAGTACTTCCCCACCCTCAGCTCCCGCAAGCTCATCAGCGACGAGGACAGTGCCGACATGTTCAGTCTGGTGGGTGAGCCCACTTCCCGGTTCACCTTCTCGGGCCGGCGGCCAGGCCCTCTTCCCCTGGTGTGTCTGCTCAGCCGTCTCGAGAGCCGGCTCCCGTTGCCCTCCTTGCCTTCACCCTGTCCTGCTCCAAGAGGAGACGAGTGGCTGAGGACCGGAGGCCGGGCTAGGGCACAGGATGGGGCTGCTCACCCTGCCCTCTGTGGCCTTTCCGGCCTGGGCTCCTAGGACCATATGGGCAGGGTGGGGGCATGAGGGAAGCCCGGGACGGGGCGGGGGGAGCCTGAAGTGGGCTCGTGGGGGCCTCGTCCCACGCTTCCCTCAACCTGCTCCCCAGGTGTACCAGGATGAGTTTGTCTCCTCGCAGATCAAGATCCCCTCAGACACGCTGTCCTTGTACCCTGCCTTTGACATCTACTACATCTATGGCTTTGTGAGTGCCTCCTTCGTGTACTTCCTGACACTGCAGCTGGACACCCAGCAGACGCTGCTGGACACGGCGGGCGAGAAATTCTTCACGTCCAAGATTGTGCGCATGTGCGCCGGGGACTCGGAGTTCTACTCCTATGTGGAGTTCCCCATCGGCTGCTCCTGGCGAGGCGTGGAATACCGCCTGGTGCAGAGTGCCCACCTGGCCAAGCCCGGCCTGCTGCTGGCCCAGGCCCTGGGAGTGCCGCCTGACGAGGACGTCCTCTTCACCGTCTTCTCTCAGGGCCAGAAGAACCGGGCCAGCCCGCCGCGGCAGACCGTCCTCTGCCTCTTTACGCTCAGCAACATCAATGCCCATATCCGGCGCCGCATCCAGTCCTGCTACCGGGGGGAGGGCACACTGGCCCTGCCCTGGCTGCTCAACAAGGAGCTGCCCTGCATCAACACCGTGAGCTCTCACCCCCCTCCTGGCCGGGCCCCCGCGCGCCGCCGTGCCGTCCGTCCCGGGCTGGCCTAGGCACACTCCCTACCTCTGCTCCCCGCCTTTCTCCCCGGGACCTGCCTTCTCACTGTTGATGGGTGCTCTCCATTTGTGGGCTACCCTTTCTCCCCCTGTGCCCGCCCCAGCCAGCTGCTCTGTGCTCCGTCTCCTGGGCAGCCCCGTCTTGCAGGCCTTGGAGGTGCGCCTGGGGCCCACCTGCTGGGCTCACCCTCCTCTCGCTGCTCATGCCTCCTCGTCCTCCTCAGCCCCTGACTTCCTGGTGGAGGGGGGCGGTGGCCCCAAGGCCAGCAGTTGGGCTTGGCCAGTGGGGAGCCAGTTCCAGATCCTGCTTCCTTCCAGAATATGGGGTCTTGTGTCCCCAAGCTCTGACTCTCACCGCCCCCCCCCCCTCCTGTTTTACCAGCCCATGCAGATAAATGGAAACTTCTGCGGGCTGGTGTTGAACCAGCCCCTGGGGGGCCTGCATGTGATCGAGGGGCTGCCCCTGCTGGCTGACAGCAGCGACGGCATGGCTAGTGTGGCCGCCTACACCTACCGCCAGCACTCTGTGGTCTTCGTCGGCACTCGAACTGGCACTCTGAAGAAGGTAGGATGAGGGGCTATGAGGCCTCGGACAGGGCACGGCCCCCGGGGGAAGGTGGACGTCCCAGGCTGGGCCCTAGGAACCTGGTCGCGCTCCACCGTCACCAACAGTAGTGCCCACTGTGGCCTGAACGGCTGGCTCGTGTGACAGAGCCCAGACCCATCTCAGGGCCTCCCTGCTAGGAGAGCGGGGCCCCGGCTGAGCCGTCATTGCCAAGTCCTCTGCCGAATGAATGAGGAAGAAATGGGGGTGTAACGCCCCCCTCCCCCCGGAGTTCTCCCCCCCTCCGCCCCCATCTCCCCCCGGCCTAGACACCATGAATCTCGCCACGTCTAGTTCTTGGAGGCCTTTTGGACTGGTTGAGTCACCCCCAATGGCTTCCAGGGATGGCCTTTGAACCCTCCTTCCTCTGCCTGTGGTGGCCTGGGGGGTGGGGCGGGCAGGTTGAGCGCTGAGCCCAGCCAGGCCCTGGCTTCAGCTTGATAAGAGCATGTCCTGCGTGCGTGTGGTGCGGCTTTGGCATCAGGCTGGCTTGTCTTGGGGCCCAGGTCCGAGTTGATGGCTCCCAGTATGCACACCTCTACGAGACCGTGCCTGTGGTGGATGGCAGCCCCATACTCCGAGACCTGCTCTTCAGCCCTGACCACCGGCACATCTACCTCCTGAGTGAGAAGCAGGTGGGCCCGTGGCGGGCGCCGCGGGCGGCGGGGTGGGGGCAGGGCGGGTACTGATGCAGCTGTCCCCAGGTGAGCCAGCTCCCGGTGGAGACCTGCGAGCAGTACGTGAGCTGCGCAGCCTGCCTTGGCTCGGGGGACCCCCACTGTGGTTGGTGTGTGCTGCAGCACAGGTGAGGGCGGCCATGGGGGACCGGTGGGGAGGGGGGCTTTGGAGAGGCCCTGCTCCGACTAACGAGCAGAACCTCTATCCCCACGGACACCCCGTGGGCCCCAGGGGACGAGGCCAAAGCACGCTGTTGCCTGGCACTGTGGGCTGGGCCGGCTGGCCCCTCTTCCCTCCAGACCTCCACAACTCCCCTGGCCGGGGCCCTCCGGGGCAGCTGCATAACGGGCTGTGGCCTGATCCCACGCAGATGCTGCCGCGAAGGGGCCTGTCCGGGTGCCTCAGCCCCACACGGCTTTGCTGAGGAACTGAGTAAATGTGTCCAGGTGCGGGTCCGGCCCAACAATGTTTCGGTGACATCGCCCGGGGTGCAGGTGAGTGGCGTGGTGGGTGCGGATGTGCGGGCCTGTGCGTGCGTGCGTGCGCGGGGTGAGGCGGCGGGGGGGGCGGCGGTGGGGGGACACCTCCTGTTCTGACTCCTCTGCCTCCCCCAGCTGACGGTGGCCATGCGCAACGTGCCGGACCTCAGCGCTGGTGTGAGCTGTGCCTTTGAGGAGGTGACGGAGAGCGCGGCCGTCGTGCTGCCCTCCGGGGAGCTGCACTGCCCCTCGCCCTCCCTCCAGGAGCTCCGGGCTCTCACCCGGGGGCATGGTCAGTGGGCTGGGGCTCTCCGGGCTGGGGGCACTCGCCGTCCCAGGCTTGCTCACGGCCACCCCTGGGCTCGCTGCAGGGGCCACCCGCACCGTGCGGCTGCAGCTGCTCTCCAGGGAGACTGGGGTGAAGTTCGCCGGGGTTGACTTCGTCTTCTACAACTGCAGCGCGCTCCAGTCGTGAGTCCTGGCCTTTCTGGTGTCCGTCCCCACATCTCTTCGTCCCTTGCTGTGTTGTGCGGGCCTCAGGCGGGCCCTCGCGCCCCCTTCCTTCCATTTCCCGCACGGCCTGTAGGAGGGCGGTCGGAGGGGCAGGCCCGGTCCTCTGTGACCTCTGAAGCCTCTCCCCACCAGGTGCATGTCCTGCGTCGGCAGCCCTTACCCCTGCCGCTGGTGTAAGTACCGCCACGTGTGTACCAGCCGGCCCCACGAGTGCTCCTTCCAGGAGGGCAGGGTCCACGGCCCTGAGGTGAGGCGGGTGCCGTGCGCGAGGGGGCTGGGCTCCCCGTGGGCTGGCCTCTGGCTTCTCTGCCTTTGCTCTCCTGGGTTTCTCGGAGCCTCTTCAGTTCCGGCCTAGCCCAGCTAACCGCCCCCCCCCCCCCCCCCCCCCCCCGGGCGGCCGCCGCCCCGTGCGTGTGTATGACTGATGGGCATTCTCCCCTCAGGGCTGCCCTGAGATCCTGCCGGGCGGGGACCTCTTGATCCCAGTGGGCGTCATGCAGCCTCTTACCCTGCGGGCCAAGAACCTGCCGCAGCCGCAGTCAGGCCAGAAGAACTACGAGTGCGTGGTCCGGGTGCAGGGGCGCCAGCAGCGGGTGCCAGCGGTGCGCTTCAACAGCAGCAGCGTGCAGTGCCAGAACGCCTCGGTGCGCGCCCCCGGAGCTGCTTGGGGCTGCGCGGGGCCGCGCGCGGCTGCGCGTGGCTGCTTGGGGCTGCGCGGCTTTCTGGGCTCACGCGGCTCCCTCTCTCCCAGTACTCCTATGAAGGCGACGAGTCCGGTGACACCGAGCTGGACTTCTCTGTGGTCTGGGATGGGGATTTCCCCATCGACAAGCCTGCCACCTTCCGAGGTGAGGGATGGGGTGGGGCTGATGAGCTCGCCTCCTGGGTCACCGTTGCCAAGAGCTGGGGCCAGGTCCCACACGGCCGGCGGGGGAGGGGGGGGAACACCCTTCATCGGGGTCCTCCGGGCCGCCGGCTCCCTGCAGCTGTCCCCCTAGTGGTGCCCTCTGCCCACAGCTCTCCTGTATAAGTGCTGGGCGCAGCGGCCCAGCTGCGGCCTCTGCCTCAAGGCTGACCCTCGCTTCAACTGTGGCTGGTGCGTCTCGGAGCACAGGTGCCAGCTGCGGGCGCACTGCCCGGCCCCCAAGACCAACTGGATGCACCCAAGCCAGAAGGGCACCCGCTGCAGCCACCCCCGCATTGCCCAGGTCAGCCTCCCCTGCCCCGTTCGGTCGGCCAGGCACCCACCGCGAGCCTGGGCTCACCCTGTCGCCTCTCCTCCTGCTCTGCAGATCCACCCCCTCATGGGGCCCAAGGAGGGAGGCACCCGGGTCACCATCGTGGGTGAGAACCTGGGCCTCAGCTACCGAGAGGTGGGCCTGCGGGTCGCAGGCGTGCGCTGCAACTCCATCCCCTCTGAGTACGTCAGCGCCGAGAGGTGAGTGCGGCTGTGTGGGTGCCTGGGCCCTGGGCCCTCCACCGCCAGCCCTGACCTTCTTGGACCCCTAGGATCGTGTGTGAGATGGAGGAGTCGCTGGTGCCCAGCCCACCGCCAGGGCCTGCGGAGCTCTGCGTGGGCGACTGTTCCGCTGACTTCCGCACGCAGTCCGAGCAGCTCTACAGCTTTGTGGTGCGTGGGCTGCCTGCCCTTTCCCCTCCCACCCCTTCTGAAGCCTGCTCCCCGCCCCCCAGGGCTGCCTCCTCCCTCCCCTCAAGGCTGCTTCTTGCACAGACGCCAGCATTTGACCGTGTGAGTCCCAGTCGGGGCCCGGCGTCCGGAGGCACACGGCTCACCATCTCCGGGAGCTCTCTGGACGCCGGCAGCAGGGTCACCGTGACTGTAAGGGACGGCGAGTGCCAGTTTGTGAGGTGGGCAGGACCCTGTCAGCCTCAGCCCGGGCGCTGTGTACGGGGCCCCAAGGGCACGTGGGTCATGGCCCTGGGCCGCCTGCCCTAAGCGCCCTGCTTGCCGACACAGGAGAGACGCTGAGGCAATTGTGTGTATCTCACCCGTATCGACCCTGGGTCCCAGCCAGGCCCCCATCACCCTGGCCATCGACCGCGCCAATATCTCCAGTCCTGGAGTCGTCTACACCTACACCCAGGATCCCACTGTCACTCGCCTTGAGCCCACCTGGAGCATAATCAAGTAAGACCCTAGGAAAAATGGGGAGCCTGGCCAGCAAAGCCTGGGGCCTTGCCTGGTGACTGGAGCCTTGGGCATCAAGTGACGCATCCTGTGAGCCCGAGCCCTCATAGGCACAGGGGGCAGTGTCCTCCCAACAACACAGCCCCTGGCGTTCACCCAGTGCCCCCAGGCCCAGGAGGCCCTGGGCTCCCCAGCACCCTGGATAGCTCTCCAGGGCCAGGCTGGGGGCAGTGGGGGAGGGAGCCTGAGGCCCCCTCCCCCACTGCCCCCAGTGGAAGCACTGCCATCACTGTGAGCGGGACCCACCTACTGACAGTCCAGGAGCCCCGGGTCCGGGCCAAGTACCGAGGCATCGAGACCACCAATGTGAGTGCACCAGCTGCTGTCGCCCTGCCCCCCCGCCCCTGCCGCCTCACGTGCCAGGCTGCCCTCCTTTGTCCCCACAGACATGCCAGGTGATCAACGACACTGCCATGCTGTGTAAGGCCCCCGGCATCTTCCTGGGACGGCCCCAGCCCCAGGCCCAAGGTGAACACCCTGACGAGTTCGGCTTCGTGCTGGATCATGTGCAGACGGCCCGCTCCCTCAACCGGTCCTCCTTTACCTACTACCCTGACCCCAGCTTTGAGCCACTTGGGCCCTCTGGTGTCTTGGATGTCAAACCTGGCTCCCACGTGGTGTTGAAGGTATGGGTGGGGCACAGGGACGGGGAGAGGCAGGGGCGTGGGGAGCCCCGGCCGTGACCATGTCCTCCACCCACAGGGCAAGAATCTGATCCCCGCAGCAGCTGGCAGCTCCCGCCTCAACTACACGGTGCTGATCGGGGGCCAGCCATGTGCTCTCACAGTCTCCGACACGCAGCTGCTGTGTGACTCACCCAGCCAGACGGGCCGACAGCCTGTCATGGTGGGTGGGGGGTGGGGAGGCCGCCAGGGGCGAGCGCGGTGGGTGTGGTGGCGAGCTCAGGGCGGGCTTGTCCCTGCAGGTGCTGGTGGGCGGCCTGGAGTTCTGGCTGGGTACCCTGCACATCACGGCTGAGCGGGCGCTGACCCTGCCGGCCGTGGTGGGCCTGGCAGCAGGCGGTGGGCTCTTACTGCTGGCCATCACCGCCGTGCTGGTGGCCTATAAGCGCAAGACCCAGGATGCCGACCGCACGCTCAAGCGGCTTCAGCTGCAGATGGACAACTTGGAGTCCCGTGTGGCTCTGGAATGCAAGGAAGGTGCCTGGGCCAGGAGTGTGCTGCAGGGCCGGCCGGTGGGGGGGGGGGGGGGAGGGGCTCTTCCCTGCTCTGCTCACTCTTCCTCCCCGCTCCTCCACAGCCTTTGCTGAGCTGCAGACAGATATCAATGAGCTGACAAATCACATGGATGGCGTGCAGATCCCGTTCCTGGACTACCGGACCTATGCCGTGCGCGTGCTCTTCCCGGGCATTGAGGCCCATCCGGTGCTCAAGGAGCTGGATGTGAGTCCCTGCCTTGCCTGCCCTCTCCTCATCCCCCTCCGGGGCCACCCCCACTCTCTGAGACTCCCTGTCTCTCCCAGACCCCCCCCAACGTCGAGAAGGCCCTGCGCCTCTTTGGGCAGCTGCTGCACAGCCGCGCCTTCGTGCTCACCTTCATCCACACGCTGGAGGCCCAGAGTAGCTTCTCCATGCGAGACCGTGGCACTGTGGCCTCGCTCACCATGGTGGTCCTGCAGAGCCGCCTCGATTATGCCACGGGGCTGCTCAAGCAACTGCTGGCAGACCTCATAGAGAAAAACCTGGAGAGCAAGAACCACCCGAAGCTGCTGCTGCGCAGGTACTACGAGGCCCCAGCCCCGCCCTCTGCCAGCCCCACCCCTGCCAGAGCAGGTCCTGCCTGGGCCACACTCTGCCCGCTGGCCCAGCGCCCCTTATGCCCTAGGACCGAGTCGGTGGCTGAGAAGATGCTTACCAACTGGTTCACGTTCCTGCTGCACAAGTTTCTGAAGGTGCGTGTTGGGGGGGGGGGGGCGGGCTGCGGGTAGGCAGGTGGCCGGACGTGATGGGGGGGTGGCGAGAAGCAGCTAACTGTCCGGCAGGCAGCAAGCCATGTGCCCGACCCTGGCTGCAGGAGTGTGCTGGGGAGCCGCTTTTCCTGCTCTACTGTGCCATCAAGCAGCAGATGGAGAAGGGCCCTATTGATGCCATCACGGGCGAGGCACGCTACTCCCTGAGCGAGGACAAGCTCATTCGGCAGCAGATTGACTATAAGACGCTGGTGAGCTGGGGGCCGGGTGGACAGGGCTTTGGGCACGAGGGGAAGAAGCCTCACCCAGGACCCACCTTGTTCTTGCCCTCACCCTCAGACCCTGCACTGTGTGTTCCCGGAGAGTGAGGGCAGCGCTCAGGTCCCAGTGAAGGTTCTCAACTGTGACAGCATCACCCAAGCCAAAGATAAGCTGCTGGATGCTGTGTACAAGGGCATCCCATACTCCCAGCGCCCCAAAGCTGAGGACATGGACCTAGGTGACCTGCCCTTTCCCTTCCTCCTGGCCCCCACCCTGTGGCCGCATTACATTGGCTGGCATTCGCACCCCCACTTGGGCTCTGACCTCTGAGAGGAGCGGGTCCAGGGACTGGGGGGCCCAGCAGGACCTCAAGGGCTGTCTGTGGCCTGCAGAATGGCGTCAGGGCCGCATG
The DNA here is from genome assembly GCF_009762305.2 of Zalophus californianus. NCBI lineage: Eukaryota > Metazoa > Chordata > Mammalia > Carnivora > Otariidae > Zalophus > Zalophus californianus. Next base: position 1,327,579 of record NC_045612.1, on the reverse strand, counting down.
GCCCGCATCATCCTCCAGGATGAAGATGTCACCACCAAGATCGAGTGTGACTGGAAGAGGGTCAACTCGTTGGCCCACTACCAGGTGAGGGGCCGGGGGCCTACTCATCCCCAGGGCCACCGAGGAGCCACGACCCTGCCCCGAGGACACAGGAGCTGGGATGCTGGCTCCTCCCTTCTCTTGCCCCTGCGTTCACGGTCCCTCCTCAGGGTCGGGGTTGGCGGTGGCTCCGGCCCCTTGGCTCCTCAGCCTCCTGCATTGCCTCCCTCTGTCTCCGGGGTTTCCAGGTGACAGATGGTTCCTTGGTGGCATTGGTGCCCAAACAAGTGTCCGCCTACAACATGGCCAACTCCTTCACCTTCACTCGCTCCCTCAGCCGCTACGGTAGGTGCCTTCAGTGTGGTGTCCTTTGCCCTTGGGAGGCCTCCAGTTTCATAGAGCCTAGAGATGGGGGTGGGCCAGTGACAGCAGGCAGGTCCCCCCTTAGCCTGCTGGGCTCCTGGAATAGAGTGGGGCAAGAGCCGTGGTGATGGCTGGCCTGGCCCCACTGGCCTAAGGGGCATACCTGTCCTCGGCCCCAGAGAGCTTGCTGCGCACAGCCAGTAGCCCCGACAGCCTCCGTTCTCGGGCACCCATGATCACGCCCGACCAGGAAACTGGCACCAAGCTGTGGCACCTGGTGAAGAACCACGACCACGCCGACCACCGTGAGGGGGACCGTGGCAGCAAGATGGTCTCAGAGATCTACCTGACGCGACTGCTGGCCACCAAGGTGTGGGCCTGCCCTGAGCCACTCTGGCCTCAGCACAGACAACTTCTAGACTGGCCTTGGCCCTGTGGTGGGCCTGGCCTGCCCTGGGGGGAGGCCACGGGGTCGTTCACGTCCAGCGCGCCTTTCTCAAGGCCTTTGCTTCAGGAACTCCCAGCCTGAGGCTGAGGCTGGGCCTGTCTTGGGCGAGGTCCCTGCAGGGAAGCCCTGCCCGTTGCCTTTCCCCCTGTCCCCCTGTTGTGCTGCGGGGCCATCCCGGCCTGGCCCCCTCACGGCCTGTGCTCTTGCTGAGCCCCCACAGGGCACGCTGCAGAAGTTCGTGGACGACCTCTTTGAGACCGTGTTCAGCACGGCCCACCGGGGATCAGCCCTGCCCCTGGCCATCAAGTACATGTTTGACTTCCTGGACGAACAGGCCGACCAGCGCCAGATCAGTGACCCTGACGTGCGCCACACCTGGAAGAGCAACTGGTACCGCCTGGTGCTGGGGCCGGGTGCACGGAGGGGGCCGTGCGGGGAGGGCAACGGATGGGGGCTGCACCATGGCCACCGAGCCGGCGCGGGGGGGGGGGGGGCGCTGGGGGCTAGTGTGAGTCCGGACACGGGCTCTGCCGGGCATGTGGGACGCCGGTTGCAGGGCTGCCATGCAGCACAGATGCGGTGAGGATGGAAGGCTGTTGACTCGTATTTCTCACTACATGAAGGCTGGCAGAAAGTTAAAGAAAACACCATTAAGCTCAGTATGTCACCCCGGCTGTCTGTGGGCAGGACGTGCACAGGTCAGACAGGGAGCAGAGAGGGGAGCAGTGGCAGGGGGCAGCTTCAGGTGCCTGTTCCTCTGTCCAGCCTGCCCCTGCGCTTCTGGGTGAACGTGATCAAGAACCCACAGTTCGTGTTTGACATCCACAAGAGCAGCATCACGGACGCCTGCCTGTCAGTGGTGGCCCAGACTTTCATGGACTCCTGCTCCACGTCTGAGCATCGCCTGGGCAAGGACTCGCCGTCCAACAAGCTGCTCTATGCCAAGGACATCCCCAACTACAAGAGCTGGGTGGAGAGGTGGGCAGCCCAGGGAACCTGCTTTCCTCCACCCCATCCCCCCGCCCACCCTGGCCGTGTCAACTTTAGGAAAAAGGCCCGGAGAATGGCCTGAGAGCCAGGGCAGGGGTTTTGTGGCACCTGGCTTTGTGACCTACTCAGAATTCCAACAGGTACTACCGGGACATTGCAAAGATGGCGTCCATCAGCGACCAGGACATGGATGCCTACCTGGTAGAGCAGTCCCGTCTCCATGCCAGTGACTTCAACATCTTAAGCGCGCTCAGTGAGCTCTACTTCTACGTCACCAAGTACCGCCAGGAGGTGCGTGCCAGTCCCACAGGCCCCCAGTTGTTAGGCCCTGACCATGCACTCGGTGGCAAAGGCAGGGGGCTCAGTGAGGGTGAAGGGTGCTCCAGGGTGCTGGAGGGGACAGAGGAGACATAGGGCCTATCTCTTGAGATTGCTCGTGATGCCTTGCCTAACCAGCCCCCAGGCTAGCGCAGGTGATACTTTCTGGAGATGTTGGGATTTGAGGGACCTAGGAGAGAAGCCACGGGCCAGAGAATAAAGTTCTGGTTGGGCAAAAGTAGAGGCCCAGGGAAGGGATGGGCTGATGGGGGGAGGGGGGGTTGGGGGGGATTGGGGAGGTGGGGCCCAGAGGGGTGAGGCCAGAGGTAGGCAGGGCTAGTGCCTTAGAGGGCCCATGGCATTTGTGACTCCAGCCTCAGGAGGTTGGGAACATAGAGGTATGGACTTGAGGATGTATTATTGCTGGAAATAAGAACCTGTGAGCCAGGACACGGCCCTGAAAGCCCCGAGCCTGCTCGAGCTCACCAAGGGCGGCCGAGAGCGGCGGCCCACGCACCGAGCCCTGGGGCCCTGGGACACTCGGAGGTGGCAGAGAAGAGAGGGAGCCGGCAGCGGAGACTGAGGAGGGGCGGCCAGGGGTCTGGGAGGGAACCCCAAGAGTGCAGGTGCAGCGTGACCTCCTGGTACGGGAATGAGCCGTGCACACGCGCGCGCACACACCCGGGGAGGGGTGGTCAGGGAGGAGGGAGTGATGCGCTCCGCCGGGGGCTGCTGACGGTCAACGGTCAAGGGAGGGCAGGTCCCAGCAGGCTCGCCGTGCTTGGCAACGAGCTCCTGGAGACCCGCACGAGAGGGGTTCGGGGTGGGTGCGGGTGGCGGGGGTTCAGAGGGGATGGGGAACTCGGGGACAGCCAGTCCGGGCCGCTCTCGGGAGGGGCTTCCCTCTGGCGCCGGAGAGGAGGGAGTGAAGTTCTGCAGCGGGAGGGGTTCAGGGTGGAGGAGAGGCTGCCCCCCCCGCCCCCCCCCCCGCGTTCCCAGGGGAGGGTTTGCGGCTCCTCCCCGCACGTGCCCGGGGCTGGGGGGGCGGCCAGAGAGGAAGGGGGGCGCTGAGGCGCGAGGGAGGGAAGAGCTCAAGCTGAGGAGGGGGGCTTTGCCTGGAGGGCCCAGCTCCGGGGGGGACCCTCCTCCCCCAGGTTCTCAGCGCCCTGGAGCGAGATGCCTCTTGTCGGAAGCATAAGTTGCGACAGAAACTGGAACAGATCATCAGCCTCGTGTCCAGCAACCCCTAAGGGTGGCGGAACCGGTGAGGAGGGGGTGGGGAGCGTCTCAGTCCTGAGCTGTCCTCTGGGCTGAGCCCCGGATCCGGGGGGCAGGGGAGCGGGGGCCGGGGGGGGTCACCGGGCCGATATGCCCCCGGCACACCTGGGCCCCTTCATTAGTGCCTTCCTCTGGGCCCCGCGTTGGGCCAGAGGTGACAGGACCAAGCCCCTGGCCCCGGCAGCAGCAATACCCCTGCCCTCCTGCTCTCCCTCCTGCCCCCCCTGCCCCCCTGCCCCCCGCCCCCCTGCCCTCCTACCCCCCCCGCCCCCCCGTGCCCAGGCGTGGTGGCAGCCCCTGCCCTCCTTGCTATTTATACCCCCGAGCACCTATTTATTTAATTTCTCTCCACCTCGCCATCTCCATCTGTAACTGTGTGTCCCTTCTCCGGGATGCTGTCGACCTCGCGCACCTTCTCTCCTTGAGTCCTCCCGGCTCCTCTGTGACACCGGCAGCCTTGGCCTAGCCTCTGACACACCGCCCCCCGCCCCCCCTCGCCATGGCTGGCCCCGCCGCTTCCGAGCAGGCGGGTGTCGGCACCAGCAGCACTTGGGGGTGGGGGGGGGGGAGGAGTGGAGGGAGGGCGACACCCCTGAAACCGCCCTCGGACTGTGGCTGCGCCCAGGGGTCTCCCCGCAGCTGGGCCTCGGCATCCCCTCCGACCGTCTGGGGAGTCGGACTGTACCTTCTCCCAGGGTCCTGGCCTGAGCACCTGGACGCCTATAGCCAGGCTTGGGCCGGGGCCTGAGCTGGGCCTGGGGACCCTGGAACTCTCCTTCTCCCGGCCCTACTGCCAAACTTCCTCAGTGTTGTCTGCACTTGGCCCCGGACCCCTCGCCCCTCAGCTGCGCTGCCCTGCGCCTGCCCCGAGTGGCGTGGCCGAGGCGGCGAGGCGGCCGTGCCTTACTCCTTGGTTCTTCTTCTTCCTCCTCTGAGGGATCTGGCTCCGCCTCGGGGTCCCGAAAACCCAAGTCTCTCCCCTTCTTGGGCATGAGCTTTTTGTTGTTGTTGTTGTTGATGATGATGCCTTTTTTTTCTCATTAAATGTTGGGAAAGTGGAGGCGGGGTGTGGCTTTGTCCTTGGGGCAGGTGGGTGGTCGGCCAACAGGGAAGCAGGTGGGGAGGCTGTGGGATGCAATTTCACATAGAGTGGCCAGGAATGATATTTGAGGGAGCCAGCTGGAACGCCGGGGGACGAGAGTTCCAGACCGGAAAGAGCCAGTGCAAGGGCCCTGAGGCAGGTGTGGGCCTGGCCTGTTTCAGAGAGGGGAGGAGGCCAGGGTGGCTGGATCAGAAGGAGCAAGGTGGAGAGGAGAGGGGAGGAGGCCAGAGAAGATGGCGGGGGGAGCGGGGGTGCCCGAGTCACATCCGACTTTGTAGGCCCCTGTAAAGGGCTCTGTCTTTGTCTCTGAGTGAGAGGGGAGCCCAGGGAGGGTTTGGGATAGAGGGGTTTTGTGCCCTGACTTGGGTGTTAGCGCCACCCAGCAGCTTCAGCAGTCCCGCTGTGGGGCCAAGGCGGTGGACTGTGGTGGTGGTTACAAAACTATGCATTTGTCAAAACTCCTAGACCTGTACACCTAAGAAGGAGGAGGTTTACAGCATGGAAATTAGACCTCACTAAACCCGACTTCACAGAGAGAGCGAGAGAGCACAAGCAGGGGGAGCAGCAGAGGGAGAGGGAGAAGCAGGCTCTCTGCGGAGCAGGGAGCCCGATGCGGGGCTCGATCCCAGGACCCTGGGGCCATGACCTGAGCCGAAGGCGGACGCTTAACCATCTGAGCCACCCAGGCGGCCCTAAACCTGACTTCAAACACAAGTAAAAAGGAGAGGTAAAGAGGAAAGAGAGAGCTGCTAGATCCAGGATAAGGCTTCAAGCCCAGACAAAGTGAAGTGCGGGGATGGCCGCTGTGCGGGCAGGGGCAAGAGAGAGCGGAGGCCAAGGAAGATGGTTTTAGAACATTACCATTGGGAGGTTACAGAAACTAAGCCAATGAAAGACTAAACACTGCAATTTTTAACCTTGGGGGAAAAAGAAACCCCAAGTGAACAGACTAGAACCATTTTGGGAGAATGAAGAGGGGAAGCAAAGTGGATAGTGGTGTAAAAGAGCGAAAGTCTCATCTATCAATCAAAAAAGTCTTGAAAATGATTTTTGAGGGGCGCCTGGGTGGCTCAGTCAGTTGAGCGTCCGATGCTTGGTTTCGGCTCGGGTTTGCTCTCCGGATCCAGAGATGAAGCCCGTCGGGCCCTGTGACCAGTGCACAGTCGGCTTGAGATTCTCCCTCTCGCTTTGCTCCTCACTACTTGTGCGTGCATTCTCTTTCTCTACAATAAATAAATAAAATCTTTTAAAAAAGTGATTTTTAAAAAGGAAGAAATAGACCCTTGCTGTAGCCACTACAGCTGCTGCCTCTCAGGCGAGTCTTCATTGTCATCGTCATCACGACCGCCACCACCATCCCCAGTGACAGCATCTCTCTCCCCACAGCGCACACCATGAGCAGTCTCCACGTGCTGCAATGGCAGACTTTCTGCTCATGCATATGGAGTAACAGGGAACGGATTTACCCTACCACTTACTTGAAAGAACCCCCCAAACCAGACAGAATAGATGAAACACACACTGTAAAGAAAGCAGGTATCGGAGGCGCCTGGGTGGCTCAGTTGTTAAGCGTCCGCCTTCGGCTCAGGTCATGATCCCAGGGTCCTGGGATCGAGCCCTGCATCAGGCTCCCTGCTCCACGGGGAGCCTGCTTCTCCCTCTGCCTGTCACTCCCCCTGCTTGTGTTCTGCCCCCGTCCGTCTCTGGCAAATAAGTAAATACAATCTTTAAAAAAAAAAAAAAAAGAGAAAGCAGGTATCGTGCATGAAGTACAGTGATGTCTGGGAGAGGAGAAATCAGAGATGAACCCAGCAATTGTCTGGAGAGGGAGTTTCCTGGTGGACCCCAATGGACACCCCCAGTTTAGGAAACGGAATGGAAAGTCCGAGGGCCCAGAGTTGGCAGGGTAGAGGGCCTGGGGCACAGTGGAGGGAGAGAAGCCTGCACATCCCCAAAGGGTCCCCCTGGAGTAAGCTGCAGACCACTGATCAGCACAAGCATGTGAGGAAGTACCCGAGGCTGGGGTAAGGACCATCTGACAAATGAAAGGTAACTTCGTCCGGCGCTCAAGCAGGACAGGGACTAGCAGCTGTCCCCACTGGCCAGGAGGGCAAACCTCACAATTCGGGAGGCATCAGGCAGTCCACGCAGAAGGGTCTTGCCGCAGTAGTGTTGGGGGAGAAACAACTCCAACACTGAGCTGTTCTGGTGCATGGAAGAAATCTTCAAAGTAAGACTCAAGAGGATCAAACTGTTCCAGGTCACTTAACAGCATCGCAGAATAAAGCTCATAAATCTGTCTAGGAATACAAAGATATCCAGAACCCAAGGAAAATCATGTTTGGCATCCACTTTAGAATTACCAAGCATGCAGAGAGGCAGGGAAAGTCCAACCTACAATCAGGAGAGACATTCCTCACTAAAAGGTACCCAGATTGGAAAAGAAGACGTAAAACTGCCTTTATCCTGAGGAAACCTGATCACCTATGGAGAAAATTCCACGACATCCACCAAAGAGCTGCCAGATTTCCTGGGCTTGGCAAGTCTGCAAGACACAGACTATTTCACAGAGAGCACATCCTTCCACCAGAAAGCTCAGGCAATTGTCCAGCACTCTGCTTCACTGAACTAAGCCCCGTCAGGCACAAAGCTCTGATTCTAGTGTTTCTGGCTTGCTTGCTCTTCTCATGCAAACTATTTTTTTTTTCTTACAGATTTTATTTATTTGAAAGAGAGCATGAGAGAGAGCATGAGCAGGGGGGAGGGGGAAGGGGCAGGGGCAGAGGCAGAGGGAGAAGCAGACTCCCCACTGAGCAGGGAGCCTGAGATGGGACTCGATCCCAGGACCCCGGGATCATGACCCGAGCTGAAGGCAGATGCTTAACCGACTGAGCCACCCAGGCGCCCCGAGACTAAGTTTTAAAAAAAATTTGCCAGAGAGGGGCACGCTGATAGTGAAGGACAGAACCTGCGTTCTTCCATTCCCTAACCCGTCTTCAGTCACCTTTCCCTCCTCAAGTACCCGCATCCCAGAACCTCCTCTGCCACCTGAGGACAATGGGAAGACTATCCGGAGGTGGTGCCACAGTGGAAAAGAAACTTAAGACACGGAATAGCAAAGCTCAGTTTTATTTTCTGCAGTAACAAACATTAAAGCAGCAAACAAAACAAATGGACCCTGAGTGCCCTAGGGCCAGCAGTGGCAGAAGATCAGGCCTTCCTAACACCAGATCAGGTCCCCCTGACACCAGAAGATTAGCCGCCCCCCCCAACACCGTTGCAGCTACCACTACAGGGATCACTGCCCCAGGGAAGGACACAGCGCTTTGGGAAGGGACAAGAGGTTAGGCCTTAGCCCCCTCTCCCCAGCCCAGGCTTAGCGGGAAACGGGGGGCCCAAAGCGCCGCATGGTCTGCATCACCAGGGAAAGCTGGTCAAGAAAGCTGATGATGGAAATTCGGAGGAGGCGAGGATCTTCACCTCTCCAGCGGCTGAAAGGGAGCAGAAAAGACAACCAAACTGGAGGTGGAAGCTTCTCCCCTTCCTTGCTCTGCCGTCCCCCCCCCAAATCCAGTACACGAACCCTGACATCCCCATGAATGCCCCCCTCCCTGTACCCCAGTCCAGGCTGCAGGACGAGACTGCAACCCCTGCACCCCGCCCCGTCCCATCCCTGGAAGTAACCCTTTATGGAGGATCTGTGTGTGTCCAGCAGAGCGCCCAGCAGAGTGGAGACCGGTCCTGCCACCTGCTGCCACTCCCACCCGGCCCCTTCCAGAACTTACACGGCCACGACGCTGCAACTCACTGTGAGCTGCTTCTCAACAGCCCCTCTGTGGGGTTCGGCATCTGGGGTCAGGGACCGATAGGCGATCTCCGCCTCCAAGCTGGACGGGAAAGGCACGCAGAGGGCACTGGAGGAAATTCGCTTAAGGCACCATCCAAACGGCTTTGTGCCTGGGCCCCCCTTCCCAGGCCACCCCGACTGGCTCCGTCCGCTTCGGGACGGCTCCCACCCCCTCTCGGCCGTAGTCACGCCCACTCACCCCGAGACCTAAGCCCCGCTCTCATTTCTTAACCTCCCCGTCCCCCGCCCCGTGACGCCAAGCCTGGCCCATACCCGCCCCCCGCCCCCAGCAACCGGGTCATGCCCCTGCTCTCCCTCCTTCCTCCCCCGACCCAGCCCTCTGAAGCCACCCCGTCCGCACCCTGCTCGCATCTCTTTGCCGCGCCTCCCTCCCCCGGCACCCCCGGCTCCCCTCTGTGCTTGTTTCTTTCCCTCCACACCAGCCCCGGGCCGGACACCCCCAGCCGCCCCCGGTTACCGCTGCCCCTCTCCCTCTCCGCCCCCAGGCTGCCCCGACCCTTCCGCCCCTCTGCAGGCCCTGGCGCCCACAGCCAGCCCCCGGCCCAGGCCCCCCACCCTCCCCGCTGTCCGTTCGGGTAGGATACAATACGTGTATTCGGCTTTCCAGCCTTAGAGTCGTGGAAGCAGCGTCTCCGCCTGGCCCCGGGACGTGCCATGGGCGCGAGACAGGCCGGGCCCTGCAGAGGGCAGCAGCCGCCACCGTCCCCGCGCCGCCGGGAAGGCGGGGGCAGCCGCGGCCACCATGGCAGGCCCCGCCGTCCCGGCCGTGGTCCGCACCTCCCGCCCCGCCGCCTGCGCCTGCGTCGGCTCCTGCCGCCAGCATGGCCGCCTCGCCCCGCCTCCCGGGAACCCCGGTCTCCGATGCGACCCCAGGGCTCCTGCGCAAACGGGCTCCTAGTGAGGCCGCCAGGCATGTGGTCGCTTCCTGCCCAGTCGGCCTTTCCGCCCTTGGGCCCTGGGAGACCCCCTGGCTGCCTAGCCAATGAGCGCTTCCTCACAAAGCTCAGCGCCTTCGCACGCAGTGCAACTCGGGCTCCCCGGAGCGCCCGCGACATTCCCCCATCGTCCCCTCCCCAGTGATTCTGCAGGGCCCCTGAGCAGTCCCCCTCTCCCCCAGACAGCTCTGCCTTGAGCTCCTGGAGGCCCCGCCCCATGGGTGCCTAGCCAATGAGCGCTCTCCACGAAGTTCCGCCCCTCCGAACTCGGTGTGATTCCCAGGGCGCCTGCGCAAAACGACCCTTCCCTTGGGAGGCTGCCGGGAGCATGCTCGGTTGTACCAAGTCGACCCTGCGGCCCCGGCTTCCGGGAGACTCCTCATGGCTGCGTGGCCAGTGAGCGCTCCTTCGCGAAACATTGCGCCGTAGAGTGACATGTAACCCCGTCGCACCTGCACAAACCCGTTGTGCCTCAGCTCGACCCCCGCCCCACCCCCCACGCCTGTCCAAGACCTCGTGTGAGGCCACCAGACTCGTGGCCTGTTGCCCGCCCCGTCTCTTCCTCGGGTTCAATGTCCCCACGACATGCGGCTCGACGTCCTTTTGCCGCGATTCGTGGATGGGAGATGGGAGAGAGCCCACGAGGGACACCGGGCCGCCCCCCGCCCCCATCACCGGTACAGGTGGGGAACCCAAAGTGGCCTTCAGAGGGGGCGACCCCTGAGATGAGCGGATCAGATCTGCGTCTTGGAAAGATCACTAAGTGGCTCCTGTGGGAGGGCAAGCCTGCCAGCGGGCAGAGCCGCGCGGAGGCGAGGAGAGATGTGGTCGCCCCCGGAACTCAAGTAGTGGCCGTGGAAAACGGGAGTCATGTCCTAGGGGCGAAACCAGAATGCAAAGCGGAAATCACTTAGTAAACTACGGTATAGATAGATGCACAGAAAGCCTGAAACAATACCCCCAAGTGTAAATACCCATCATCTCCGTGTGGTGGCATTGTGGGGGATTTCGAGTTCCTTTGGGGTTTTTCTTCCCCGCCAAAAGGCCGAGAGTGATCTTACATGACATTTCTTTCTTTTCATTTTCTCTTTTATTTTTATTTTTGTTTAAAGATTTTATTTATTTATTTGAGAGAGAGAGAGAGACAGCGAGAGAGGGAACACAAGCAGAAGGAGAGGGAGAAGCAGGCTCCCCGCTGATCAGGGAGCCCGATGTGGGGCTCGATCCCAGAACCCTGGGATCATGACCTGAGCCGGAGGCAGACGCTTAACGACTGAGCCACCCAGGCGCCCTCTTTTATTTTTTTTAAGTAGTCTCTACACCCGACGTGGGGCAAAAAACTCATGTCCCCCAGACCAAGAGTCCGGTGCCCGGCCGGGCACCCCCATAAATCAAAAAGGTGTTTTTAATGTGACATGAGATTCCACTGTGGAATGTTGTGTTAGTTTTCTGTGTTCCTCCTTTGGTAATCATAGGGAATGACATAAAACTGAACTATATCATCAAATCCTGCAGGATCTCCCCTCAAAACAGACCCTGTCAGACCACGTCCCTCCCTCTCCATTGCTAGTCCCAAGTGGAAGCCACCATCTGTCCAACTCCTTCAACAGCTTCCTGACTGGTTTTCTACTATACTTGCTCCTCTACAGCCTGTTCTCCACACAACAGAATTACCTCTTAATTTTTAAAAATAAGTCACATCACATTGCATCCCTGTTTAAAATCCTAAAATGATTTTCCATTGCCCTTGGAATCGTATCTAAACTCCTTGACGTAGCTTATAAAAACTCTGTGTGGGGGCGCCTGGGTGGCTCAATTGGTTAGGCGGCCAACTCTCGGTTTCAGCTCAGGTCATGATCTCAGGGCCATGAGATCTAGCACAGCATTGGGCTCCATGCTCAGCAGGAAGTCTGCTTGAGATTCTCTGATTGTCTCTCTCTCTCTCTGCCCCTCCCCCCTCTCAAAAATGAATAAATAAATCTTCAAAAAACCTCAACTCTGTGTGACCTGAGCTCCCAGCTCATCCATCCATACCCTCACCTGTCTGCTCCTGCATTCTCTGTATAGCCTGTGGGGCCTTCTCTTTGTTCCTGACCGAGGGTGGCCTGCCCCTACCCCTTTGCATTTATTTTTCTATTTGGAAGACTGTCCACAAACCTTCCCATGGTTGGCTCCTCCTTGTCATTAGGATCTTGGCTCCAGTGTCACCTTTGAAGGGCCTTCTGGGTCACCAATCGAACATACTCTTCCCAGGCACCATTCATCACATTTGCCCATTTCAGTCTACTGCATGGCATTTATCATAATCCGAAATGACAATCTTGTTTTCTTTACTTTTATATCGTTCGTAAATCTCTCTGGTACCTTTTTTTTTTTTTTTTTTTTTTTAGTTCTGTGCAGTTTCTTTTTAAAGATTTATTTATTTATTTTAGAGAGGCCATGAGCAGGGGGAGGCGCAGAGGGAGAGAGAGAGAAGCAGACTCCCTACTGAGCAGGGAGCCCAACACGGGGCTGGATGTCGAGACACTGAGATCATGATTGGAGCGGAAATGAAGAATATCGAGTCAGATGCTTGACTGACTGAGCCACCCAGGCACTCCCATCAGTGCAGTTTCTGGAGTACAAGGTTTGCTGCTTGTTTAATGAAAGAGAGTATTAAGTACAAAAGTCATCACTGTCTGGACCCAGCAATCCCACATATAGGCAGTTAATTCACAAATATGGAACAACATATGCACAAAATCACTCTCTGTAAGATAATTGGTCCTAGAAAACTACTGGACACCATATACATGCCCATCAGCAGGGAACTGGTGAAATCAACTATGGTACATTCATACAATAGTCCTGAGCAGCAGTAAAAAAAAGGAAAATCCCTAGTGAAAAATGAAATGATTTCCAGGATATATTGTTGTGGGAAAAAAAAAGCAAAGTGCAAAGGACACACACACACACACTCTCTCTCACAGACACACATGCTTATTAGAAAAAAAAAAAAGGAAGGAGAAACCTGAAACTGAAAATAGTCACCTACCGGGAGGTGAGATGGTGTGGGATTTCTTGGATCATACCATTTTGTGTCGTTTTGACTTTGAACAAAAAGTACATTTGGGAAATTAAAAAAAATCAAATGTAAAACCAAAAACAAATGAAAACAAACAAAACAAATGAGCCTAACTGCATATCCAAATTATAACAAAGCCACACAGAGAAAATAATTCAGGTGACTTTTTTTTTTTTAAAGATTTTATTTATTTATTTGAGGGAGAGAGAGAATGAGAGAGAGCGAGAGAGAGAGAGAGCACAACAGGGGGGAGCGGGAGAGGGAGAAGCGGGCTCCCCGCCGAGCAGGGAGCCCGATGCGGGACTCAATCCCAGGACCCTGGGATCATGGCCTGAGCCGAAGGCAGATGCTTAACCGACTGAGCCACCCAGGGGCCCCTAGGTGACTTTTAAATCACTTTTCTGCTTGTATATCCCTGCACAGGATATATTCTAAGGACAAAAGAACTGACCTTATTCTTAGTATGTTTGCTCTCAGCAATGGTAATGATGAGATTACAGTGAAGCCATTTTGGGTGTACTTCAAGATAGACTACCCGGTGGATCAAATGAATAAATATATTGATGTTGTCAGGAACCAGAATTCTCACTGTTGCATGAGGGAAGGTGGGAAAGAACTGTGATGTTGGATTGGAATTGAGGACTGCAGTATGAACTTAAATAATACGTTTTCCTGGTTTTGTGTGGTAGAAGAGCCTAGAAGCAATGACATTCCAGTAGCAATGAACACACCTTACAACCAAACCTCGGTTTCTCAATACCATTCTCCGCTAAAAGGAGCCAGAGCTTCTTGGAGAAATGGCTGCTTCTAGAGCTGGGGCAGGAAAAAAATACAAGATAAGCCTGGAGCACTTTGTAGTGCCAAAAAGTAAGTAAGTGCTTGAAACACAAAAGGATGAGGCATGGCCAAGGGACACGGGAGCCAAGCAGAAAGAACCACAGCTAGAACAATGTGATCATCTGAAAGGATATTAAACCTTTCGGAGAGGAGTATGACTGGGAAGGGAGCACCAAGGGTGGTGCTGGAGTGCTGGCAATGTACTAGATTTTGATATTGAGGGGACAGACACATGGGTGTATTTAGTTTAAGAATCCATTGAGCTGTACATTGATGAATAATGCATGTTACTGTATGCATGCTATAGTCCAATAAAAATTACCCCCCAAAACAATATTCTTGGATTCTAAGTCATTGAATAAGAAAACCCCGATGCATCTACCATGATAATCAAGAAAAGAGAGCAGGGAAAAAGGAAAGCTCTTTCAAGAGAAATGCTGCCAACTGATAATTGTAGACAGCAAGCAAGTATCAGCAAACCACCATTGTGAAGCTATCAGTGCAATTCATTCAGGCAAGGATCCTACTTGTAAGGTAAAACCAGCAGACAGAGGTTGTCGGGGAATAAGATAGTCACATGGTCGCAAGGTATTACCCCAGACTACTTGTGCTTTAGGAAAGGAAGATGCAACTTTGTGAGGCATGTCAGACATGACCTTGACCATGTGACCAAACTGAGCCTCCCCAACAGTGGGACAGCCTGACCCCAATGCCTCTTGAAGCTGTTGGAGCAGGGAGGGGAAAGGACATAGCAACTTCTCAAAGCACTTAAGCTGAATCTAATGAGGAAGGTATCAGGAAAATCTAGACTCTGGAACATTCTACAAGGCAAGTGCTCTGGATTCTTTCAAAAATACTGTTGCTTGGGACGCCTGGGTGGCTCAGTGAGTGACGCGTCTGCCTTCGGCTCAGGTCACAATCCCAGGGTCCTGGGGTCCTGGGATGGAGTCCCACATCCGGCTCCCTGCTCAGCGGGGAGCCTGCTTCTCCCTCTGCCTGCAGCTCCCCCTGCTTGTGCGCTCTCTCTCTCTCAACAAGTAAATAAATAAAAAAAATATTGTTGCCTGATTGCCTATGGAGAAGGGAGAGTTTTGAGAGACACAGGTGGCCTCCTGCTTCCTGTTGTTAAAAGTCTGGCTGAGTGCTATTGCCATTCACTGAGGCAGGCTGCGAAGAAAATGTGCTCGCTGAGGGGCTGCTGAAGTGCCACGAGGGAAGGAGCTGTGTCTTCCAGTGCTGGCGTTGCCAGCATTTGGGACATGGTGGGTGCTCAGTGAATGTGTCCTGAAGGAATGAATGAGCTATCTGCAGGAGGGCCAGGAGCTGTCTCAGTCGCTCTAGAGATGTGGCCTGGAGCTCAGGAAAGAGGGCCAGGAGCGAAGCACAGAAATGGGAATGAAGGTGGACAAGCTCCCTTGGGAAGTGATAGAGAGAGGAGTGGTCTGGGGACAGGGCCCTGGAGCTCCCCACATTACGAGGTAGAGTTTGTTGGGGGAAAGAACCAGCAAAGGAGCTAGAGAAGGAGTGAACACCTGAGAGGGGCATGCAGACAGGGTGGTTCCCCAGGAGCCCTGGAGGTGGGCAAGGGTGGTTGTCTCTCCTGCAGGCTTTTCAGGGCCCCGAGGTCTGGAGCTGGCTACCGCTGTCATATCTGCTCCGGGGAGAGCCTGGCCCGGCTAAGCTGCACCCCTGTTGAACCTATCAGAGTTGGCAAGGCCCAGTTTTAGCCAGGCCTGTGCAGGAGGCCTGAAGGTGCCAGCAAATTGTGGGGAACAGCCTAGTTGCTTGGCTACCTCCAACTCAATGAGCCCCACCCCAAAGCAAATGCTGCTTTCCTGGGTCTGCCCCTCCTCCTGTGCGCCCTTGGGAAATGGCACCACAAGCATCTCATTCTAGGTTCCAGACCATTTCTGTCTGAGAGGCCCCTTCAGCTGGGCCCTTCACTCATCCTGTTGTCTCCTGGTATCATTGCAATTAATAGCAGGGCCCGTACGGTGCACTGTGCCCCCAGGGGTAGGGGCTGTCCCGAGGCCCCTCCCCAAGGGGGCAGGCAGTGGGCCTCAGGAATCCACAGTGGCCAGGGCACAAAGGGTAGCAGGTGGGTCAGTACCCCCCTCCCGGGTGGACACTTGGTTCAGAGGGATACAGTGCTGGCCTTAAGCATTGCGACCCCTGTTGAAGAATCACAGCATTCAGAGCCTGCAGGTGTACACGGGGCCACGCCTAGACTCTAGGGGCAAAGGCAGGGTGCAGCCTATGGTCTCCTCCCCTGACAGCACAGGCCCCTTCCCCCTGGGCCTCCCACTCCCAGCCCTGCAGCATCCTTTCCCCTCCTGTCTTCCCTCCTTTGCCTGCCCATCCCTGCCCAGCCACAGCTACACACTTGTGCACAGACAAGCTTCCAGAATGTGGGGTCCCCAGTCACTGTCACCACCTTCTTCCCTCCCCACCGTGCAGCCACTTCTTGCTCCCCAACATCACCAATGACTTTTTGTTATTAATGCCTCTTGGCAGTACCAGACTACACCCCGCTTTCTGGAAGGGTGTTCTTGGCTTCTCATACTGACCTTTCCCTGTGGCTTACTGTCAGGAAGCTCCTTGGCCTTTACCATGTCTCCAGTTGGTAAAATGCCTCAAGGCCCAATCCTCTCTTCTCTTTTCATGCTACATTCTCTGGGAAGCCACGTCATCTGTCCTCAGAGACCCTAGGACATCCTATCCACACCTAACTCCTGATCGTCATTGTAGAAGGCTGCACAGGGCTCTGGAACTGGACTGGGCCGGGGTCCCAGTCAACTCCTCCATCAGGGTCCCACCATACACCCTGAAGATCTCATTCCTGCCTCTATGTCCATCCTGATCCCCCGGCTGAGTTCCTGACCCCCACGTCCAAGTGTCCAGTGGATGGTTCCTAATCACCAGAGGGTTCTTGTCACTCCTGAGCCAGGAGGGCACGGGCACAAGGGACTCAACGACCATCTCTAGGGTCCGGTTGAAATACACATATCTCTGTCACTCCCCTGCAGTGAACAGTTGCTGCTTGGGGCCACCATTTAGCCCTGGCTTTTGTAGCGAATCCCCCTCTCCCTCCCGCCCACGGGTATCCAGGGGGCTAGCCTCCCACCACCCACCCCAGCGCTGGCCAAAATGATTGGAGCATGACCTGATTCTGACTAATACAAGCACAGCGTTTATTTGCTGGGGGCATCAGAGGAAGAAGATACACTACAGGGTGAGAAGGTGCTCCTTGCTGGCTGTGAACAAGATTCAGTGGAAACTGCAAGCAGCCATCTTTTGCTCCCGAGGCAACGGCCTGGGATGGAGCAGACACTTCAGGGTGCAGAGGGGAGGTAGGAAGAAACTGGGTATTTGGTGAAATTGTCCATCTGCTGCCAATACCCCTGGACTTCTCTGTTTGGTAAACCAATGTTTCCTTTATTGTTTAAACCAATTTCTTCCATGGTTAAACCAATTATTGGAAACCCAAAGCAGCCTGGCTAATATAGTTCCTTTTGGGTAAGAGTCAGTCTCACGTTCACCTTTAGTGGGATTCAAAATTTCAACAAAAATTTCCTGACTCAAAATAAAATGAGAGCTCTGGTAAGTATCACATGAGCTGCCAGACCACACCAGCTTCTTAGCGGGCCCTGCTGTTTGATATTCCCAGCTCTTGGGCGGAGCCAGGGACTTTCTTCTGCTCTTCAAAGCCTTCGCCCATTGGGCCTCTGTCTTCCCAGCCTGGGGACCCAGCATTCACCCCATGGGGCCCAGGCAGGAGGGCAGCTTCCTTCTAGCCTTGACAGCCCGAGGTATCCTCTGCCAAGCAGCAGGTGCCTAGTGACCTCTAGTGCCCATACACCAGGCAAGGTGGGAGGGTCAGCGCCACCAGCCCGGGTTTCTACCCCCTCCCCGGCACTCTGAGGGTTCCTCTTAGGCAGTGAGGCGTGTGCAGAGTGAAAGGCCCTGTATCCGTGCGGCAGGGGAAGGGTCCATTTCCACATTGTGGGTGAACGCAGGGTGTGGGAGCCTGGCCAAGGCTGAGTGACCTCAAGTCAATCACCTGTCATCCCTCAGAGATGAGAAATGCTCACGTCCAGGGGGAGACAAGCAGAGGGAGTACCCAAAGAGCTGTGACGTGAAGGGCCAGGACATCGCATCTCTGGGCCGTGCTTGGCCATTGCTCGGTTTTTGGCCTGTTTATGGAGTACAGGGGGAGGGCTGCAGACCTCTCACCCCGGGGCTGGGTAAGGATGAAGGAAAAGGAGCTTTCAAGAGTGGCCCCCATTGTGCAGAGTTAACAACTAGGGACCGACGTGGCACAGGGACTTGCCTGAGGTCATACCGCAGAGGTCCCCAACTCCCTGACCTGCTTTTCCTTGTCGAGTGCTCACTGGCTGCAGCGGCTGAGGGGGCCCCGGGGCTCTCTGTCACTTGGCCTCCTGCCAATGTCCCGAACCTGTTCTGAGGTCAGGTGACAGGGCTGGGCAGCAGGGGCCAGCTGCTTCCCCTTTCAGGCCTGAGGAAGAGTTTCTAGAGGGTTTATTCTCAGTGGGCTAAACATGATAGGCCAAAGCCCAACCCTTGGAACCCGTCCAAACAGCCCCTTTGTTCCTTTGCACCCTGAGGCATTTCTAGAAGCTGGCTGCACTCAGACGCTGGCTCCCCCACTTTACTGCTAGGTGCCTCGTTGTCTTACCTTTTGTGTGAGGTGTGGGAGCAAACCCATGTCAAGTGCTGTGAGCTGTGCCTGGCACCTAGCGAGAACCAGGTATGGGCACCCAGGTACCTGCCGGCGGTGATGATGGTGATGATGATGATGATGATTATGAGCCAAATTGCAACAGGAGAACACATTTAATGCTACATGCAGCTTGTGGCCTGGCCGGGCTCCTCCCCACACTCTGAGAATCCTATTTGGAGAACCCCTTCTCCATAGCTTCAGTCACTTCGGGGTGCAGAAAGCGGTTAGCCAAGCGTTCGATGTCATCCAGCGTCAGGCGGTTCAGGGACCTCTCATAATCCTGAGGAGAGAAGGCCAGAAGGATTCAGGGGGTGCCGGTTGGGGGGTACCCTATGACCGAGGCAGGGGATGGGCACAGCTGGGCAGGGAGTGGATGTCCTGGGCCGCCCTTCTCACCCTCTGTAGTTGATCCAGGACTCTGCTGGCATCTGCAGCACTGAAGTGGTGGGCCAGGACTTTGGAGATCAGCTGCCAGGCTGGTGTGGACGGTGGTGGGACCTCGGCCAGTCTCCGGGCGCTGCTTTCTTCCAGTAACACCTTCTCCAGAGGTTTGACCACTAGGTTGAGCTTGGAATTGGGCCCAACGCTGTAATCGGAGAGTCTTTTCCCATCTGCCAAAGAGAGATTGATGGAGTCGTTACCCACGGCGAAGCTCTGCAGCATCTGTCTGAGGAGGGTTCAGTCACCTCCCTGAGGGTAGAATGGCCAGCACCCCATCCATCACACTCCTTCCCGGGCTCGGCCTAGACACCCCGTCCCCTGAATTCCTGCGGGGCTCCCTGGGCGTCTCCTCTTCCCGGGTACCTGCCAGGGCCTTGCCCTTGAACAGCAGCCGCTGCTGGCGCACGGGGACGTTGAGCTTCTCAGAAACCAGATGTTTCAGCGTGGACACCGGCTCGTCCTCCGACACCTGGCCGGGCCGAGGGTACGAGGCAGGGGTTGAGTCCGCGGCTCCCGTCGAGGGAGGCTCTCCCGGCCTCCCCATCCCCGCCCTCGGCCCGGCCCATCCCCGCGCCCAGGGGGTGGTGAGTGCGCGAGCCGGCACGGTGACTGGGGCCCGGTGACGCTACCTGCAGGCTGCACTCGCGGCCCTGAAGCGCTTTCACTGTCAGCTGCATGGCGGCCGCGGCGGCGTCCACTGCGGCGGGCGCGCACCCCAACGGCCCCCCGCTACGCGCCGCCGCCCCGGGCGCGCGCCGGAACCGCCCGCCGCCACCGGAAGCAGCGCGAGGGGCGCGGCCCGGCCCCGCCCCCTTCCCGCCCCGCCCCGCGCGGCCCGGCTCGGCCCACCCCTGTCGGCCCGGGAGGAGTCACCTTGGAGTCCCGCCTCGTGAACGCACAGGGACCGCGCGGACTGACAAATTTCCCTACGGCGACGGTGCCTGGAAGTCCGCCACGAGAGGGAGGAGGAGCGAGTTGGGCCAGGTTGGCTTCCTGTGGGAGCTGGGGCTTGGGGAGGGGGTTGGGAGGGCCAGGAGTATGGTTGCCCCCAGCGGACTGGTGGGGCAAGTCGTGCAAACCCCGATTCTCGCTCAGGAGTCCACGTAATGGCCCCAGTGCCCCACTGCCCGAGGGCCTTCTGCCTCCTCTCTTCTGGCCTGGCTGCAGAAAATCAACTGAGCTTGAGAGCTGGCTGGGGAGCCCGGCCTCTGCCCTCATCCTCTCACGCTCATTCTCGAACAGTAAGGGACCGCGTCTAACAGACAGGGGATGCATGGGGAAGGAGGGTTGAGGGAGTCTGTGCAGAGGTCACCATCGTCACACAAGCCAGTCCTCCAACCTGGCCCACATCTACCCAGCCACACCCTTCCTACCCCCCACCCCCCACCCCCAGACCCCTAAGGGCAAAGACTGGAAGGCACCCAAGCTTGCTTCTCTCTTTTATTGAAATATATCTTCTGAACAGTGCCCACCTACCTAACTCAGCATGGCCTCTTTGGCACTGAAAGCTGGAGAATAAAAAACCAGTAAAAAAAATAAGCCTGGATTTTTTTTCTGAGTGCATAGTGCATGAGAGCTGAAGGCCTTTGGTACACAAGAACTGTGGGTACAGTGGGTGGAGGGTGGGGGGCGAAGGGTGGTGAAAGCTTGACCCAGGGGCCTCAGGGGACTGGGCACAGGTTGCTATAGATGAAGTGGCCAATGACCAAGGCCAGCATTTCTGAGGTGCCACTTAGTGCTACAATGAAGGGGGCCTGGGAGGCGTAGTTTGCTTGAAGGCGACGGAGGGACAATTGCAGCATGGCCAAGGCCAGCACGCTGTTCTGTACCCCTACCTCAATGCTGACCGTCCGCCGCTGGGCCACTGGCAGCTTCAGGCATGTGGCCAGGCAATAGCCCACCAGGAGGCCAACCAGGGGCACTGTGAGGCCCACCAGCACGATGGGCAGCCTGACGCCTGCCAGGATGAAGACCCCCATGCGGTAGGCCAGGAAGAGGCCACCCAGGAGAAGCACAAAGCTGAAGGGCTTGATGACCTGCAGCAGCAACTGGGAGAACTTGGGGAGCTTGGACTTGATCACCACGCCTGCTGCTATGGGGATGGCGATGAACAGCAGGGTCCCCAGGATCTTGGAGATGGGCACGTGGAGTGTTTCATGGATGCTGAGCAGGCGGCTGTAGATGGCTGAGGACAATGGCAGGAAACCGGTGGCAGCCACTGTTGAGATGAAAGTCATGGAAATGGCCAGGGTGACGTCCCCTCCAAGGAGGAGGCTGAAGAGGTAGCTACCCCCGCCGCCAGGCGACGAGCAGGTGATGATGAGGCCTAGAGCCAGGGCCTTGGGCAGCATGAAGACCTTGGCCATCAGGAAAGCATAGAAGGGCATGACCAGGAACTGGCCTAGGAGGCCCAGCAGCATGGGCTGGGGGCTCTGCAGGAGCCCCTTCAGAACCTCGAGTTCTACTTTGCACCCAAATGAACACTTGTTGACAAAGATAAGAGGCAAGAGCAAGTAGAGTATTGGGTTCTCCGAGAAGTGGATGAAGTCGGTGCCAAGGGTGGTGGGGGTGTCTTCAGCAGGTGAGACCTTGATGCGGAAATCTCTCCGTTCCTCAATTAGCATGGGCGGGGCCTCGTGGGGGTCCAGGAGCTGGATGTGGAGTGGGGCCAGCCCAGGCAGGCCCGAGTGGATGCTCACCACAAAGCCGCCCCCACCACCCCAGGTTATGGCACTCACATTCTTGATGGTCAGCACCTCTGTGTCCAAGGAGGTGACCCTCAGCATGGGGCCAGGCCCTGTCCTGTTGCCCTGGCCTGGGTACTGGCTCGAGATTACAATGATGCCCTCGCTCTCTTCTGGGAATTCAAATTCCATCACAGAGCCATCCCCAATGCTCAAGTATTGGCCCCCTGTCAGTGGCACAGTATGGCCCAGAGGTGTGCTGAGGTTGGCACTGGCTATTCCCCGGGCTCCCAAAGGCAGGCTGACAAGTAGCAAGAAAGCCCTGAACATGCCTAGGGGGCGAGGGCAACCTCCCCCACCTCCCAGTCCAGGCCACCACTGGGAGTTGCCCCTGCCCCTCCTAAACACCATGGCTCCTCCCAGAGGACCGTGTGCCCAGGCCCTCTGTGGCTTAGGAGAGCAGCCCCACTGGTGCCGTCGGGTTGTCTGGAGAAGGGCCCATGGGCCGGGCCTGGCCCTGTGCTGTGTTCTTTGATGGCAGAGCTCTTCCTGAGGACAGAAGGGACAGAGAAAGGTGGCTGGTAAGGGTGAGCAGCTGTGAGTCCAGGAGCAAGGGAATCTGGAAGCCCACTACGGGGAGACCCAGCAGAGCCCCTAGCACCAAACCCAGGAACAGAAAGGCAATGCCTAGTGCTGGCCCTTGAGTGCCATTTGGCTGTCCCCTTCCCCAGCATACCTGCCTCAAGCTTCCCATCCCTCACCCAGAGGGGCCATCTACAGAGAGGAGTTGCCTTTCAGACTGCTGCTACCTGCTGCTTTCCCTGGCCTTTTCTAGCACAGTGAACACGCAGAAAGGTCCTGATACCAAGGGATTTGGGAGAGCCACTCCCAACCCTGTCACCACCAGCCTGTTCCCCACGGGCTTCGGCTGACAGAGACACAGAGGGGCCACAGGGACACCGCACCCAGGATGAAATCTCTGAAAGGCTGCATGGGGATGGCAAGGAGACCAGCCTGCTGAGAGGTGGGTGCTGAAACACTGGCTTGGGCCACATGTGAGAGGCCATCAGGGTGTTTGAGCATCGTCGGCCAGGCAGAAAGCAGCCGGTAAAGTAGTGTGTGCGGTGAGTGGGTAACCATCTGGCCGAAGGCCTCAGGGGCTGACATCTACCACGACATGCAGTTGTGAATGGTGCTGCTGTGGCTACCTGGTCTCCCCTACCTGCCGACAGTGGTGAGATGGGGGTCCTGGGGTAGACAGCAGGTCCTCTCTCCCCAAGGAAACTGCTAGAAGGGGAAGCAGGAGGGGGTCAGATAGGACCACTGTGTTGGCCAGGTGCTTTTCTTCCTCCTGTCAGAGCTCCCACTCCTCTGGCAGTCCCCAGAATTTGAGCTCCTAGAAGCACTGTGTCACGTCTGAGAGGCTCTGTCTGGAGTCCAGGGGCTCCTTATCATGCCCACATGAGGCCCTACCAAAGCCTAGACCTTCCAGTGGGACTGTAAGTGTTTTTGGGTGGGGGGAGGGTGCCTCAGGATGAAAGGTCTGTCTGCTTCCACTTCTCAATCTGGGCAGTCGGCATCACCTGCTGGAACTGGGGCAACCAGGGCAGGGACACAGTGGTTTGGCCTCACTACTCTTGGTTGCCTCACAGTGCCTCGCTGCAGTGCCCCAGTCCTGGAAGAGACCCTTGCCCCTCCGTATCTATCAGTCTTTGGCACTGTTTCCCCTTATCTGAGACTGGGGAGCTGGGGAAGGGCAGGGTAAGCAAAAAGCTCATCCCTGGGAAAGTTCCCCCACCCCTGCATGCCATGGCCTCTGCTGGCTTGGAGTTTGGGTCACTTACCCTGGAGGCCTTGGTCCAGCTTTGCATCCCACCGCGGAAGAGGGAGGCAGGAAAACCAGAGGAAGTATGAGAAGCAAAGCGGAGGGGAGTCACAGGGAAAAGACGACAGCACCCGGGACTGAAGCCACTGGGGTGGTGTGAACCAGTTCAGAAGGGAGAGGAGGCTAAGGGCCATCCACCCTGTCCTTCCAGTACGGCTGGCGGCTTTGAGTCACTGCAAGAGGGTTCCGGCCCAGAACCCACACCATTTCTGCTTGAGGGACTGGAAGAGTTTGAGCAGATGCACCCCAAGGCAGGGGAGGGAACCCTGGGCCGACCGCTTTCTCCACACCGGCCGTGTGTGTTCGGTGTTAGGACAGCTGGCATTGCCGACCCGGGGCTCCTCCCTACCCGGGAGTCCGGAAGTTGCCGGGTTGGGCACAGAGCGCGAGCGCGAACCGAGGAGGGAGCTGCGCCCCGCCGCCGCCGCCGCCGCGCTCGCGCTGCCGTCCTGCAGTCGGCAGGCGGGTGAGCCGCCCGGGCGGTCCCCGGATCGCGCCAGTGGCCCTCACGCCACTCCCAGGCCCTGCGGCCGCGCCCGTCCCTGGCCGGGGCCGGGGGCCGCCTTCCGCCCGCCCTTTCCGGCCCAAAGCTCTCACCTGCCGCCGAGGCCCGGGAGCTCGGCGCCGGGCCCAGCGCCTGCCCGGCCGGCGGACGCCTGCGAGCTGGGCCCGCTGGGGGCCCCGCCTCGCCCCGCCGAGGCTCCGCCCCCCCCCCCCCCCCCCCCCCGCGGCGGCGGCCGGCTGCCTCACCTCTGGCGACCCGGGCCGGTTCCGAGCGGATGTGACGTATCTGGGAGCGACGAGTTGGCGCGCGCGCACGGACCCGGACGCCTTCCGGGTCGTGCTTGGCCCACACGGGCTTCCTCTCGGGTCGCTGGTCCGAGTGTGTTCTGTAGTTGGCGACCGGGCGACAGGCTCCGGGTAGGAGCCCTGGTCATGCCCACTCTGCGGCCTCTCGGGGGCAGTGGAACACAGGCTTAGCCGGAAGCAGGGCTCGGCCGCCCCGGGGGGCTGCTGGTGGTGGTGGGAGTCCAGAAGTCAGGCTGCGCCTAGTTCCACCTTCCCTCGTTCAAGCAACGACCGAGTGTCTACTTCCAAACTGTGGGACATCAGTGGGCTTGTCCGCCTTTCAAAACTATTTGGCGCCACTAGCAGGGTCTGAAGGCTTCACGGAAAAGGAATGCAAACAGATGGCCTAAGTTGGGCAAAGAGGTGGTGAGGGTGTAGAAAGGACATGGAGAGACAATAAGCAAGTGCTGAGGCTAAGGGGATTTGCATGTTCGGAAAGGCTGCTGGGCAACTGCAATCAGTCCGCCAGTGGGACAGTGGCTACCCCCTGCTCTGGGAAAACTGGTCACAGCTGTGATGGAGGCTAGGGGTCCTGAGTCACAGGTACTGGCCCACAGGAGGTGCTGAAGACACATCGCTGAGAATGTCCACAAAACAAATCAGCATCTGTATTTTATTTTTTCAGGCACATAATGACTTTAATAATAAAACTATTAGTATAAACTTAAATACATTTTACTTATTTAAAGATTGTGTTTCATAAACTTCAGATGGGTAGCATATGTGATATGTAAACAGATAAACACGTGGTGGGGGGTATGCTCAAGAGGGTTTGATTTATGTCAGCGATCAAAAACATTCAGAGGCCCTAGCTCCAGGCTGTTCTTGAGCCTCAGAGGACCAGCAAGGCGTAAGCCGTTTGTGTGTGTGTGCTCTGTGTCTCAGAACATCCCCCATACTATCCCTCTCAGATGAGGGTGAGGGGGTCCTGACGGAAGCAGCCTGGCACAGGTGAGAGGCCAGCGTTGGGCACAATGCTGCAACGAAGAGGCAGTTTGCGAAAGGGCAGTGGGGGTGGGGCTGAGGACCGGGTATTACCGGCCAGATGGAGAAGGGGAATGGCTCAGCCAGAAGAGCTGGGGAAGGACAACCTAAAAGACTTGTCCTCCCTGGAGGGAATCTGTGTTTTAATAATCCAACTAAATGGGAATTGGTGCCTGGGCTCAGGGGGGAGTAAATGGAGTTGGGAGGCTGCTCCCCATTACTGTCAATCACTTCAGCCCTCCCTGAAAAGCCAGAGTGGGCTGGTGGGGTGTCTGGCATATGAGGCAATGGGGAGGCCTCTACAGGACAAAAGGACGGCTACTTAAAGGCAAGAGAATGTTTGTAGTTGGTTTAGGGGACTAATAATTTGCCCCAGGAGAGGAGGAAAGGGCATCTACAAATCAATCAAAGATACCTAGTTCCAAAAGGTAAGTCATCTGGACTGAGAGAACATATAGAACAGACGATAGTGACAGCCAAACCATAAATGCAGTTCAGATGGGAGACCGGCCGCTGTACTGTGTAATAGGGGCACAGTGGCGACCCTGGGAGGTATGCTTTCTTCCTGGTCTCCGGGCAGCTGTCTTCAGGAATACTATGTGATAAATAAGCACGCATGGAAGACATGTTCTCTACAAGCACAAGTATGGCATGCATTTGGTATTTACAGGGAGGCGGTGGCAACTCTCATTTTTGCCTGCCCAGCATCGGGTAACAGCACCTCAGTTTTCTTTGTGGGAGCTGTCCCTCCTCCACGCTTGGTACACAAGGTCCGGGTGTGGGTCACTCCGACACTGGCTTCTGTGGTGGGCACATGCCTAGGTGCAGCCAGGTGGAGCCAGACAGACTGACACAAGGATAAGCCCATAATCTGATCTGGACCAATGAGAGCCGGTTCCCAGGGATTTGTACTACAAGTACTGGGACGGTGGGAGCTTTTTAGCTGGGATTGCTAAACTGTATGTGGGGGGGACAGCACGTTTGAAAATGAAGCAAATACAGAGAAAAGTAGAGCCAAGAAATGGAGGGAGCTCATGTCCTAATAACGTAATAGGGGCTAGAATCACCTGTGGGCGTTGGGGTCCAATATGGGAACACTAAGTGCCCCAGCCCTGTCATCACTTATTTTTGCTTATGTCAGTTTGAGTTGGGATCCTGGCACTTATAACAAAGATGACCTAAGTGCTGAAGGGTAGGTGGGGGGAGGGGCACCGCCCTGGTGCCCGGGGGGGGAGGAGGACTGAAGGATAAACCTTGACCTCCACTTTGGAAATTCGGGCAGGCTGTGCTCCATACCATCATCAGCTTCCTAGCCTGGGTTGGGCCAAGTGGAGAATAAAGGGGCTTGCTGTTTCCATCTGTGTGATTCAGGCGACTCCCAGTGAGGACACAGCCCCCTGAGGAGTAAGGGACCATCACTGGGGCTCACTCCTACCTTCCCAGATGTAACCCAGTCCAGGGTAGGCCCTTGGGGGATGTTTGGGGAAGGTCAGGCAATTACAGCAGTTGTACGAGAGGCACAGTGGGGCCCACATGCCTCCCAGCCTCAAGTGTGGACTTTCAGTGACGTTCTGTTTCACTTGGGAACACGCTGCCAACGCTTGCGGAGCCCCACGTACCCGGCTTCTAACCTCCCGGCTCCAGTGGAATTCTCCTGAACTCACCAGGGACTTTTCGCTCTCCTGTAAATGGGGATGATAGTCGTTTCTCACTAGGGCTGTCATGAGGCCCATGCAGGTAGTTATGTGTATAACCGGAGTGCCAGTGGAGGAACTAAGGTGCCATGTGCTGTGAGGGGTGCAGATGGAACACTGGCCACATGGTGATCAATGTGGCAGCCCAGTGGATACACAGGGTTCCGTGATACTGTTCTCCTTCAGGGGACGTCTGAAATTTTCTATAATAAGAGGCTGAAAAGTGAATACTTGTATGATACTACAGTTGTAGATACATGTCATTACCCATTTGTCAAACCCACAGTCTGTAGAACACCAAGAGGGAACCCTAATGCCCACTCGGGTTTGGGTGATGACGACATGTCAGCGTAGGTTGGGGATGTGGGAACTCTCTGTACTTTCTGCTCAACTTTGCTGCGAACCTAAAACTGTTCTAAGAAAGAAAGTCTATAAATAATGAATGCACATAAAGCACTTGGCTCAGGGTCAGGCTGCGAGTGGACTTCTATGATCGGCATGCGGGCCCCCCTTGCGTCTCCACTTCCCTGACCTTTGAGGTCCTGGCATCCCAACTGCAGCCTCTCCTCCTGGGCGGTCCCGGGGCCTCTCGCTCCTCTTCTGCCTGCTCCTTAAATACTTTCCTTTCTTGATACTCTGTTCACATTCTGTTGGCAATGAATTCCCAGGAGGTGAGGGCTCGGGAAGCCCGTCTCCACAGCAGGACTCATGAAGTCCTTCGCCCCTGCCTCAGCCCCCTCAAGGTCGCCTGGCTGGCTCCTGGGTTCCCCAAATCTAGGAAGTTCAAACTGCCTTTTCTCCTTTTGCTGACCTCAGACCGCTTTTTTGCCCCTCGATGTGCCATTCCCACAATCCTCCTTATAGTTTCTTGCTGGTTCTCACTTAATGCTCATTGAAGGGAAACAGAACTGCCATCTTCAAGAAATGCCAAATAGCTCACATGACTTGGGCTTCGAAGCCCTGATCTCAAAGGCATCCAAAGTCAAGTGCTGCAGGTAGACACCCTAGCTCTTGAGGGAGGCTGTGGGGAGTGAGGAGGCACCTGGCTGCTTTTAATCCTCATCCCTGTCTCTATCGGCCTTGGAGGTGTCTGAGAGAGTTGGTGGGTTTCCCGCATCCCCAGAGGGCAGAATCCTCTCTCCTGGGCAGGGCTATGGGAACGCCAGTTGGGGAGCTGCCTGTCAGCGGCAGGAGCCCTGAAAACAAAGGCTGCAGGAACAGGTCCCTCCCAGCAAGGACAGCGCCACCCGACAGCCCACTGAATGCACTTGATTCCATTGGGGGCCACTAATTTATTAAGAGGTCATCTAGAAGGTGGGCCCCCTGACAAACTGCAGGAGCCATCTGCTGCGCTAAGGATGGTGATCAGGCGCCCCTTTAGCGTCCCTGCCAGCCTGGCTTCAAGGAGGCCCCTTCCTGCAGAGAGCAAGGCAGGAGGCGGCCAGCAGCCTGAAGCGGCCACCAGGTGTGGCTCACTGGAAGGACTCACGCTGGAAACAGGATGAGCCCAAAGAGCAGCGAGTGGCTCTGGGGTGGAGAGCTTCTGGAAGATGCCCAGCCCCTGCAGAGCTGCTACCACATTTGTGCAGCGAGGGGGCAGGCACACCCCGGGCCCTTGTAGCTGCAGGTGCTTGGGGATCAGGTTGGGGCTCCCCAGGGGAGGCAGCTTTAGAAAAAGGAGGTGGGTACCTGACTTCCCCTGTCAAAGTGAGCCGGGGCTGGCCCCCTGCAGCCCCCACCACCAGTCACACTTGGGCCCCGGTCACTGCCTTGGAGCCCCGACGTGTTGGGGCAAGAGAGCGTTCCCGGCTGGGCGTGGGGTCAGGCCTCAGCCCTGCACTGGCGCCACCGCCTTCTCCCAGCCAGGCACATGCAGCCTCCCTCAGCCTGGTCCTTGTGCTCGGCCGGCTAGCTGGCCGTGGTCCTCCTCGGGATGCAGCCTTCCATCTCCAGCGCCTCAGGCCAGCCTTCATACTTATTGGTGTGCTTACTGTTCTTCACGTGCTGTGGGGTTTGGGGAGCAGGAAGTCATGGCCTCAGCCCTCAGGCATAAGGGACAGACAGAGCTTTCAGTCCCCTTGTGCTGGTGTCAACCAACCGTGCACGCTCAGGGCACTCACCCCCCCACCCCCCGATTTTCTCATCTACAAAATGGCAATAGCTGCACAGGCCTGCTTCCCTCCCAGGTGGAGTGTGGGGGAGCCAACTGCTCTGCATGTGTGTGGGCCTGGCACACACGGGGAAGGTAAGGAGGGAACATGACGTACGTTCCCGCCCTCACCTGGCCCGTAGGAAGCTGCTGGAAGCTTCAGGAAGAACAAAGCCAGAGGGCGCATTTCTTCTCGGGGTGCTCAGTTGCTCTTTTGGGGCAGCCAGAGCTTTCCAGAAACCACTGAACAGCCTATTTGCCTTGTCCTGCTGTGTGTGTGTGGGGGGGGGGGGGGCAGGACTGGGGGGCACTGTGGCTTTCACCAGGCTAGGAGCCTCCCACAGATGAGGATGGTGCCTGGGGCTTCGCAGCCCCTCACGTGGGGCTTGACATGTGTGGCTCTGGAGGAGCAGTCGACCAGAGGGCAGCAGGGGCTGGTGGGAGCAGGGAGTGCAGTGTGAACCAGGGCACTGGGTCGCGGCAGGATGGAACCGGCCTGAGCATCTTGAAGATGTTTGGGAGAAAGATTTCTTAATTGGGAGTCTTGCCGTTGTGAAAGCTTTGCCATTTAAAGACCCTGGAGGGATCAAAGTTACTGGCCTTCCCCATGCGGACGGCGAGGGGTGTGGAACTACCCTGGGTAGGGGTGCTGGTGCTGGAGCAGAATTCAGGGAAGCCTGGGGCATGGACTGAAGGCACACTGGCGGGACGGAGGCAGAAGGGGTGGGCAGACTGCTCTGGGCTCTCCACCTGTACCTGCTCAAAGGGGCTCTTGTTCTGCACGCCCTTGGCCCCCACAAACACCCAGCTGTCCCGAAAGGCCAGATCCTTCACGTTCTTGCTGCCCAGATCGCTGAAAAGCTTCCTGGTCTCTTCATTCATCCTGCCACACAGAAGGAAGAGATATAAGCGGTCGCCGTGGGAGGGGGAGGCTGAGGCTGGCCTCGGCAGTCACTTACTTGGTGGCCGGGTCGTCGTAGGATGCCACAAATACCAGGGTGCCTTCATGCAGTGGCCGAATAAACTTCAGCAGGTCGTTGACATCTGGGGTGACAGGTCCCATGAAACATGGAGCATCAGGCACCACGGAGTGCCCATTCCCCACCGACCCCTGTTCTCCAAACAAGGAAACTCAAGTAGGGATCAGGCCAGGGACACGCCCACCAAGGGTCGCCAAGTAAGTGAAGGGACAAACTGGTGTAAGAAGCCAGGGCCACCCCTATGACCATACCCCTGCCTTTTCCAAACCCAAGGAAGTGCTCAAGAAGCTGCAGTGAATGGACAGAGGGTGGCACTTCAGGGGAAAGATGCCCAGTCATTTTGCTGCACATGGTGACCACTCACCTCCTGCCCACATGTCGAAGGCCCGGGCCTCGATGAGCTCACCACTGACCCCTGGGTTGAGAGGGAGGGAGGGGGTCCTGCTGGGCGAGCCGCCAGGGCAACTCCACCCTACCACCTCAGCCCCCCTAGACAAGGCTAAGGACATGGCACTGGCCACTGGGTGCAGACCTTCTGGAAGCTTTTCAAACATTCCCTCATATTCACGCCCACTGTGCCCCCTTGTTCAGACAGCTGCAGCCCATCCAAGGCTGTGGAGGTTCTGTCTGCCGTCTGAGGCTCTCCAGGGGCTTCCCTTCCTAGGAAATCCCCTCCAACTTCCTGGAAACTTCTGGTTCTTCACTGCTACTGTGCTTTTGTTTATTGGGTCACTTCTGTGGAAAGTTCAGCTTGCACAGACCCCTTCCCAGGCTTCCCTGGGAATTCGCAGAGGGAAGGGAAGGGGAGGGGAGGCGAGGGCCAAGGCCAATATCCAGACGCCTCCTCATGGGGAGGGCACAGGGAAGGAGGGTGGCAGGTCATGACATGGCTTCTCCGATCTCAACTCTGACCCCACATCATAGGGACTCACCATTCACCAGGGCAATGTTCAGTCCACGGCCCACGTTGTCCTTGACGCTGCTCATGAGCCTAGCGGGGTGGGGGTGGCAGAGCCCTCAGATGGCACATTTGTTCCACTTCCCGTCACAGATCCAGCTTCCAGTCTCCTGTGCCCCACCGCCCCGCCACCGTCCACCCCAAGGAGCTCACATTTTATCTTCGAGGCAGATCTTTGGTCCGATGACATTGGCAGCCCCGCTGACCATGCGGAAGGCCAGGTGCTCCTCAGGACATGGCTGGGGCAGGCCGCATTTGTACTTCCTGGCTCGTGGCTCTGAGCAGGGACAGCAGGAGTGACCCACAGGCCTGGCCCTGGGGTCACCTGAGATCTGAGAGGGGAGGGTCAGGACCAGCCCACAGGGAGGCATGAGTGGCCACAGAACAGGGGACCAATAGGGGGTGTGGAGAGGACATGGCTCAGGCCAAGGCCAGGGACGCTTCCGCAGGCACTCTGCGTCCTACTGGGGCTGGCCTCAGGGCAAGGCGACAGGGACCTCGGGGAGGCTTTTCTGCCCCCCGGTGGGAGAAGAGAAAAGATGTAGGAGGGCTGGCCTTGACTGCGGCCCTGCCAGGAACAGAGCACAGGTGGGGAAGGAGGGAGCAGCGGGGAGGGTAACTGCAGAAAAGTGGTGACTCCCTCGGGCAGAGGTGGCAGGACAGAAGCGGGGCAGCCTCCGTTACAGGCCAAACTGTGACCCACAAAAGATGTGCTGAAGTCCTAACTCCCGGCACCTTCGAATATGGCCCTATTTGAAAACAGGCTCATGAAGACATGATTTGTTAAAATGAGCTCATTGCGGAGGAGGGTGGCCCTAAGTCCAAGGACAAGTGCCCTTATAAGACACAGAAGAGAAGACAGATACAGAACGTTCCTGAGAGAAGAAACGTCTGTCATTTAATCCATCCAGTTTGTGGTATCTTACTGCAGCTGCCCCGGGGAAACGGATACAGATTTTGATAGCAGGAGGCAGGGGATGGGGTGCAGCTATTACGAGTCCCCCACAAAGTGGAAACGGCCTCGGAACTGGGTAATGAAGGGAGGCGGTACAATTCTGAGGTGCAGCTACACAAGGCCTGGATTGCCCCACGGGGGTGTTAGGAGAAAGAAGGACGTCAGAGAGGCGCTCCTGGTGGGAGCCCAGAGGGAAGGGCGCGGAGGGAGAGCACATGGGGCCCGAAGCGCTGCCGCCGATGGGCGCCTTAGAGGCGCTTCTGACATCGTCTCGGGTGGAAATGGGGAACATGGTACTGGACACTGGAGCAAAGGGGGTCCTCGTCACAAAGTGGCAAAGAACTTGGCCAAAACTGGTTCTAATGTTTTGTGGCGAGTAGAACTTGTAAAACACTGAGCTGGGCTACTCAGCTGAGGAGATCTCCAAACACGGCGTTTGAGAGCACAGCCTGGTTTCTCCTTGTTGCTCACAGTAAGATGTGAGGAGAGAAAGAGAAGTTGAAAACGGAATTGTTAAGTACAAAGGAACCAGAATGTGAAAATTTGGAAAATACTCAGTCTAATCATATTGCAACATATGAGAAAGCAGGCTCTGGATAGAACACCAGGGCTGTGGTTAGAGAACCATTTACTGAAGAGCTGAGGCATGTGACTTGTGGTTCCACTCAATCCTGTCAGCAGAAGCCAGGAATCGAGATCTGCGGGGCCCTCCTGTCTCCTACCTCAGAGTCTCATGAATTCCACGAGACACCAACAAGGTTTTTGAGAATTTTATACCAGCAGAAACACTTGCCATCCTGGGCTGAAAGGGACAGAAAAAAGACAGAAGGAAGTAAGGATGGCTCTGAGGGCCGAGATGGCACAGGCCCAGAGGGCAGGACTGCCCCCGCCAGAGGGTGTCCCCCACCCGTTCCGGTGGGGCCAGAGGACAGAGCACTTGGCCACAGAGGATTCTTCTCAGGCCTTGAATCCTGATGGCATTTCCTTCCAGTTTCTCCCTTTTGAAATGGGAACGTCTAGTCTATGCCTGTCTCACCAGTGTATTCTGGAAGCAGGTAACTGGTTTTCTAGGCTCACAGCATGTAAGCAGCTCCAGCAGGCTGTGAAGGCTAGTTTGGGGAGGGATGGATGGAGAACAGAGACCCCGGAGGACGTGAGGCAGGCGGTGCTAGGAGGGCTGGGTACGGGGGAGGGGCGGGGAGGTGACAGGAGCCTTACCTGCGGTCACTGAGTTCTCTGGGCCTGTGGGTACAGAGTTGTTTGTGTTAGGGTGGAGGCCTCCAGGGGCCGGCAGCAGGGCATCCTGGCCCTATACCATGAACTCAAGGTGGAGGGTCAGTCAGGCTCAGGGGCCAGGAGCTAAGCCAGATGCAAGCCCCCTGCTCTGGGAAAAGGATAAATTACAACTGTAAACAGTACTTGGGGGAAGGGTACAAGGTATAGAGTGCCCTCCCCATCCCAGAGGCCAGGACAGAGCCTGCAGGGAGCAGCTGGGATGTTGGCTCCAAAGTTCAGCGGAATCCCCCTGCCCCTCACTGACTCCGCTGACTCCAACAGGCCACAGAGTTCTAATCAGCAGGGACTGGAGTTCCCAGCTGAAGCAATTGGGTGGTAGGGGGAGGACCGTGCTGGGCGCCAGGAGACAACCCGAGGGCAGCTAGAGGCGGCCTGCCAGGAAGAGACCGAGACCCCAGGCTGCCCCCATCCCACCCTGAGCCTCTGCCCACAGGCCCAGAGTGGCCCCCAGAGCAGCTTCGACAGCAGAGCGAAGCAGCGTCCCACACTTACTGGTGAAGAGTTGCTGGATGCGAGGAAAGCCACTGCCAGGCCCACCCAGGAGGATGCTGACCACGATCCAGGTAAGGCCCACGGTGACAACCAGGGCCACAATGCGGAGGGGGCCTGGAGGCAGGACAGACAGGGGCAAGGCCACCTTGGTTGCCAGTGAGCTCCCGAATGACCCTGGGGCCTCTCAGGACTGAATCTCCCTGCCACTTGGGAAGAAGTGAGCAGAGGACGGGAAGGTGGGGACCTGCTGCCATCTGCCAGGCCTGAGAGGGGGACTTGAGCTCCTGGTAGGTGGAAGGGGGACCCTGATTCCAGGGCTTTCGGCTTGGTTCTCTGTGGCACGTGGGGAGGAGCCTAGCAGACCTTACTGCTCAAGAGGCTCCAAGCTTCCCTCAGGAGCCCCCTAACTTTCTGCCTCTGAAGCTACCAACATATTTATGTCCCTCTTTTTCTCCTGTCACGATGGAGGAAAGGGTCCGGCCTCCTTCTGAAGAGCAGTTCCTGCAGCTGTTGTGAGCTGGACCCCGAGCTCTCCTCTCAATGACTGTCACCCTCTCTCACTCTCCTCGACCTACAACACCTCCCGTTGTAAGAAAGCGCAGGAGAGGCCCTCCTTCAAATCACATCCAGCCACTGACTTCTCCCCCCTCCCTTCGTCTTCCCCAGTCTCACCGTCCACTCTCTTCCGACCTACTCCAGTGTGGCCTTATGTCCATCACCCCACCGAAACAGCCTGTGGCCAAGGCCATGGATCACCTTCTTGGAGTCAACTCCCTGGGTCACTCGTTGGCCCCAATCTTCCTGACCTCTCAGTTGGCTGCCCGGTCCTCCTGCTGGAAACACTTCTCCAGTGGCTTCTGTGACAGCACATCCTAACCCCATCTGGATGCTCCTCATCCTCCCTACTTAAGATTGTCCTCCTCTACTCTCCCCTGAAACGCTGGACGTGCCCAGCTTCTGTCCCAGGCTGCGTTCTCTGCGCACAGTATACTCCCCTCACAGGTGCCCTCCTCAACTCCCGGCCTCGAATTAACCCACAGAGCAGTTGAGTATTTTTTGCTTCAGCCCTCGCTGATCTTCAGGTCACACCCTCCCAGCCAGTTCCTCACCAGCCAGCTCTACTGCGATACACTTACAAGGCTGCAACCTTTAGCGGTTCTGAACTCCAATTCTTGAGTTCTGCTCGCCACCGCCCACCCTCATCTATTCCTCCCCCAGCCAAGCCATCTATCTCAGTTGTCAGGCCGAGGGCAGGTTGAGC
This sequence comes from Zalophus californianus, assembly GCF_009762305.2. Classification (NCBI taxonomy): domain Eukaryota; kingdom Metazoa; phylum Chordata; class Mammalia; order Carnivora; family Otariidae; genus Zalophus; species Zalophus californianus. Next base: position 1,292,968 of record NC_045612.1, on the reverse strand, counting down.
ACCGGTTCTTAGCCAGCCCCACCGCCACTCGGGTCAGTTTCTACTCTAAGACCACGCCTCACCGCTACTGCACCCCGCCCCCTTCTCCACCAAGCCGCCATGCTCCCTGGAGCGGCCTCTCCCACAACTCGTTTTTTCAGACAGCGGCCAGTTATCCGAGTTGGGAGAAATCGACTACCCTGATCCTCCTTTCACAGCTCTTGAACTCCTGGAAGGTGAAAGGATTTACTCAAGGTCACAGAATGAGTGTTTGTGCGGTGCCCTCCGTTTCCAAAACCACACTCAGTGGTCTACTCGGGCCCCTCCAGACAGACCTCCGGACACCTGGGCCTCCAGTCCGGTCCCCTTTCCAACTGCCTCCCGTTCACTGTGGAAGCCACCCACCTGCCAACCTCATGTCCACTTCTCCCGCTGGGTTGGGGCCGCCGGCAGGTGCACTGTTTGGGGACCGTGCGCTCTGGGGGCAATAAAGCAGAAGAGCAGGTTTGGGTGGGACTCAAGGATGAGCCTGGGCTTGGCCCCTGTTGCTAGGAGGACGCGATCGGTGCACCGGGTTGTTCGTCCAACCAGCTGGTCAGGCTTCTCGCGCATGCGGAGAGAAGCCCTGCCAGGGCAGGAGGGTCCTCCGGAACTCGTCGGCTCACGATCGCGCCCACGGGAGCCACTGGGGCCAAAGGTGGTTCTCCCGGACACGGGCCTCCTCCGTTGGAGGCCCTGAGCTCAGGCCGCCCCACTCCGCCCCAAGGCTGGGGGCGGGCGACACGGGCTAGGCTGGTGGAGGCTTGCCTGGCCGTGGGGGAGATGCGAGCTGGGTTGGGGGCACAGCCTGGTCAGGCCGGCCGCCCGGCTCCGCTCCGCGAGGGGAGTCAAGGAAGGTGCGCAGCTCTGCCCGACAGGCCCGGCAATGGCGGCCCGGGGCGGAGCCACGGCCCGCAGGCACCACCCCCGCCGTCCGCTCGCCCAGCCGCCGGGCAGTCAAAGGAGAGGCGGCTGTGGAGTCCCCGCCCCCGGCTCCGCGCACCCCCGCCCACAGGCCCGCCTCCACCATGCGTCCTGGGCGCCGGGTGGGAGGGGCCCGCGCCGGTCCCACCTCTGAGTGCGCCACGGCAGGGCCGCCCGGCCGCCGCAGGGGAGGAGCCGTGTGGCCTCCGCGCGGACCCACGTCGGCTACGCAGCACCAGTCTCCCCTCAGGCTCCTCCTCCAAGGCGGGAGATGCCAGCCTTCCTAGGCTTCGAGGGTTGGGGTTGAGCTCGTGGCCTGCAGTCGGATTCCTGAAGCCTGGATGAAGGGGATGGATCTGGGGGCGTAATTAGAAATTGTTTTTAAAGTTGAGGGCGCCTGGGTGGCTCAGATGGTTAAGAGTCTGCCTTCGGCTCAGGTCATGATCCCAGGGTCCTGGGATCGGGTCCCGCGTCGGGCTCCCTGCTCCGCAGGAAGCCTGCTTCTCCCTCTGCTTCTCTCTCTCTCTCATGAATAAATAAATAAAATCTTAAAAAAAAAAGAAAAAATTGTTTTAAAATTGAGATGTGTGTCTTTTAGAAAGCTGGAGGCACAGAAGAGTACACGGGGGAAAACAGAAGAGGGCCACGAGCCCGAGGCCGAACGAGATGCCTTTCCTCACACTCTGTTTTCTAGACGGAAGCCCGTCCACACGGTCTCGCGTATCGCTGACGGCGGCGAACCCCCGCCCGCGCCCCTCCTCCCCTCCTGAGGCAGGAAGGCAGCCGGGACACCGCCCAACGCACCCTCAGCACCCACCGCACCGGCAGAGCTGCACCCGCCTTTCTCTCTGCAGGGCAGCAGCCCGGCGGCCTGAGAGCCCAGGAAACATCTGTGCCCTCTGTGACCCAATCATCCCACTTACGGGAACCTTCCTAAGGAAAGAATCCAAAATAGATAAAGCTTGTAGTGCCAGGCAGTGACAGCTCTGGCTAGAATCCAGTAGCTTCTCTGTTCGTAGACACAACATGCAAGATCAAGGTAGTCAGTTTCAGGCCCCTGCTGCTGCAGTCGGGGATTAGTATTTTTTTTTTTTTCTTTTTCGTGTTATTTGGGATCAGAGATAATGCTGACCATCCGTCAAACTTACAGATCTGTGAGTAGGGAACCCTGGGTACGACGGGTCTTTCCTGCAATGCTTGTAGTTGCGGTGCCCAGTACAGGGAGCTCCTGGCTACTCACACCCGGGCGGCCAGCCAGGCATGGGGGCACCTGCCAGACTGGTAGCTCAGAGACAAGTGTTTACATCTTGCTCAGAGCAGGCATTTCGGAAAGTTTGGTTTAATGAGTCCCCCTGAGGGTCCAAAGGCACACCCACCATCCCCACAGACACCACATAAGTGATGGGATCCAAGTCCAGATCTTCTGGGCCTTCTGGGGCAGCCTTGCCCGGCTCCCTTATTTTCTCTGGGACTGTTTTTCAGTCAGGACGTAGAGAGGATTACACTCCCGTGTACCTAGGCCCTCATGTCTCCTCCTGCCCCAGTGACGTGGCACAGACGGTCTCCTCTGGGTGCTCTTACGTGTGCCCGTGTAGTACCCGTAGCTGAGGTGCCCCTGGAGGTCCTCAACAGCTCTCTCGTTCGCTTCTCCCAGTGTAGACGCTGAGGCGGAGTTGTCAGTTGTTGGCAATCATACGGGCCTGCGTGCTTCTACCCCCGAGTCGGCCTCCTCACCTGGGACCTCTTGCCTCCACTCTAGATGAGCTGATCAGATCTCAGGTGACAACTGATTGCTCCCACCCGGTCCGTCCTGCCCCTGCCTGTCTTCAATGACCCACAGCTTAAGGGCCAGTGGAATATGGCCTCAACGGCCCCTCCTTCCACTTTCCAGAACAGGCAGCAAGATTTGCACATGCCTGCCCTCACCTGGGCTCTCACATCTCTACCCAGTGCCTCATTGTCCTTTCTTGCGCGGGGCTCAAGACCTGGGCTTGCGCTGGAAGGCCGTCCCCGGGGCCCTCACATCTCAGGCTGCTGTAGCCACGCTCTGATGGGGCTCGGGTCTCTGCCCCAGCGCGGCTCGCCCCAGCGCGCATGGCCGCAGCGCTCCGTGGGCACCGCGTCTCGGGTTCTCGCTCGCTGTCTCGGGGCAGGGACCCAGATCTGAGCTAACAGTCAAACGACCTCACCTGTCCCTCATTCCTCCACCCGAGGTTAGGCACCAGGAGCTGAGGGGAAAGGTGACTCTCCACTCCTGGCCCTTAAGCCTTGCCTCAGTGTCAGCATCCAGAAGTTAAAGGTTAGTTGAACGTTGAAACTTGGGCCCACCCAGAGCTGAGGGGACTGTTGGCTGTCCTCACATGGGCCTCCTGTTCTGTCCCCACGTAGAGATCTAGAGCCAGTTGAAAGCCCTTATACCTCAGCACCGATGTTGCCACCTGGACCTGAGGTGACAGGTGTCTTTTCTCACCTGGGACTGGTTGCATCTGTCCCAGCGTAAGCACATGGATGTGAGGTTACAGATGGGTCTCCTCACCGGGTCTATCATCTCTCTTCCCCATTGTAGGGCTCCAGAAATGAGGTGACACTTGTCTCAGTTCAGCAAGGCCCTAACTACTCGGTCAGATTGTATTCCCTCAGAGCTGAGGTGACAGCTTAATGTCCTTACTTGGGACCTCATGCCTCTTCCCCATTGCAAGTTCCTAGAGCTGAGATGACAGTTGACTGTCTTCATCAGGTCCCTCCCTCTGATCCTCAGTCACCCGGGGTCAGGTGACAGTTGAGTGTCATCACCAGGGCCCTTATGTGTATGCCCCAGTGTAGCACCCAGATCTGGGGTGTCACTTGACTGCCCTCACCTGGGCCCTTGTGCCTGCCACAGTAGAGACGGAGCAGGAGGAGATCAGGAGGTCCCAACAACTCTGCCCTCCCCACTCACACACGGTCCTCCTGTGTTGGGGGCCCCAGAGGAGCTGGGTCCCTCTTCTACTTTGGGCTCCTGCTGCTGCCCTTATGTGGATCTTCCCACACTTCCAAAGGCATCCTCCCTGGTGTTGCCAGGCCAGCAGGTTCCCCAGGGGGCCTGGGAACCCAAGAGGATTATCCCTGGAACACAGCTCTGCTGGATCCCCTAAAGTCTTATGAATGTCTGTGGGGCTCTGCAAAGGACTCTGAGCTTGAAGACCCCTCCTAGGGTCAGGAAGCACTCCCGCATGTTCATTTATTTGGCTTCTCCCCGACCCGCAAGGGTTTGAAGTTATCCTCAGGTCTGTATCTTGAGGATTCGAGGTTCCAGGGTGGTGGGCCCTAGTGGCTGGGAACTTAAGGGTAGGCAGGCTAGCACCCCCTGGTGGTAAGCGGGGGAAGGCGCGGCCACATCTTCAGCGACCCATTCTGCCCCATTCCTGCCACCATCCCTCGTGTCACCCCAGCTCACCTGCCCATCCCAGGCATGTGGCTGCACCACAGTCAAGGGCAAGACCCTCTGTAGCTATGTGGGAGCCAAAGGGTTACAGGGAAGCCCGGGAGTTCCTAGGCTTGCCTCCACTAGCTCCCGGGGAGGCCTTTGCCACGGCCCCCCTCTCCAGGAGGCCACAGGTGCACCAGGAAGGACCAAGGCCACTGCCTGCTGCCTGAGGCCTGGCCTCCAACCCTGTTCACATGGAGTCTTTTCGGCTGTTCTGCATGGACCTGGGCTAGGAGGGGTCCTGAGGTCCAGCTCCCCCCGAGGAAAATCACCACTTTAAGGTCTGTAATCTGTCCTAATCCCATGAAGCTCCTTCCTTCCCTGTTTAGGTGACCTTGGTGATCTGCCTCCTTCCTTAACCTGAAGGCACCACCTCCCCCGGTTACAGGGGTGCAGCTTGTGTGTACAGGGGTGACACACTAGCCTAGCTTATGGGACGAGAAAAGCCCGCCGTTAAGAGTTTCTTCATTTACGTATTGTTCCTGGGTGGGAACCTTGGCTCATCCCCCACAGCCAGCACTCTGTCAGGCTGTGCCTCTGTCTTCCTCACCCTCACCAGGCGCCCCCACCTGCTGTTGCCATCCCAGCCCAGGGGGACCATGCAGGAGGGAGCCCGGCTGGTTCTCAGTGGGAGGACCAGGAGAGACCCAGATGGTTAGAGCAAAAAAAAAAAGCTCCGGGCAATTGCCTCCCAGGCAGGGTGGGGGACAGAGGGGCCCAGCCCTGACAACCACAGCGCCCTGGGCTAGGTCTTCACCTGGCCGGGAGCAGAGCATCCCTCCCGATTTTCTGGGCTGCTGCTTCCCTCCATAAAACGTACCACCATCTCATCATTTTGCCGTTTTGTTCCTGGTTCGCTGCATCTCCCAGAGCCCAGGCTGTGGCCTGGTGCTCGGCCAAGGGGAGCTGGCGGAGAGGGCAGGACGGACACTCAGGGGCCGCCGCCTTTGTGGGGAGTGTACTGGGATGAGCAGTGTCCCCCCAGTCTGTGTCCACCTGGAACCTTGGAACGTGGCCTTGTTTGGAAATGGGAGTGTTTACCGAGAGAATCAAGGTAAGTTAGACTGAGGCCGTGGAGTGGAGTGGGCTCCTAATGTGACTGGCGTCCCCCTAAGAAACGAAACGAGGAGGAGACGTGCACACACAGACACAAGGCAGTGCGTAGAGACAGGGGGCAGACACCGGGGTGGCGCGGCTACCAGCCAAGGAAGGCCAAGGACGCCGGCCGCACCAGCAGCTGGGAGGGGCAAGGAAGGGCCCTCGAGCCTTGGGAGGGAGCGCCGCCCTGCCGACACCAGGATTCCTGCCTTCCGGCCTCGCGAGCTGTGGGAGGACGGATGTCCGCTGTCCTAAGCTCCCCCTCCCCGGCATCCGGGGTCAGTCACAAAAGCCCACTGCCTCTCCTTCCTAAGTACCTCTTGCGTGTGAACGGCCCTCAGTGATTCTGTGACGTGACCTCACTGTGGCAGGGACAAGGTCAGGGCGGAGGCAGCCCAGGTGGGCAGCAAGTGCAGTGGAAGCATTCGCTGGAAGGTGAAAATGAATGTGACCCAATCTCGTACCCCTACGCGGTCGGGTGATGAGATTCCATGGAGTGGGGCAGAGTGAAGAGCACAGGTGTGTGTGTGTGGGGGGGGACTCTCAGGAGGCAGCTGGGCTCAGCGATGACTAGACGTGGGGTCAGGGGTGAACAAGGCCCAGACCGCCAAGCCCACGCTGGGGAGGGACGTGGATGACAAGGACCGGGTGAGGGATGGGCTCACTGGCCAGGCCGGCCCGAGGCGCAGGCGCCCTCCTCCACAGGTACAGGTGGCAGGAAGGAAACAAGCAGGGAGCAGGCGGGTGTGTTTGTGGATTTAATGGCAGGGGCTGAGATGGGGTGCGCCACTGGCTATTTCTGCTTTTCCAGTGGCAAGGGGGCCCCCTGTAGGTGCGCTGAAGTGGGTGGGCCATGGAGTGCAGAACTGGGGCAGTGGGGAGAGCTGGGGGGGCAGAGGGGCATTCAGGGGGCCCAAGACACCGGGGACTGCTGGGCAGCAGGGAGGTCCCTTCCAGCAGGTGACCAGGAATGTCGAGTGGCACTGAGACCGGTGTGAAACCATTTGACCCCTTCCCGCCAGTTCCAAGGACCTTGCTCATAGCCAGCAGGAGTGTGGGGTGGCCACTGGCCCACGGATGCCCGCCCACTGTCCCCTCCGTCATCCCTCACTCCTGTCCTAGGTGGAGGAGCCCAGGACAGGTGGAAAAGCCACTCTGCTTTCTTCTGCTGGGGCTCAGTCCAGTGGACAGAAGCTGGCTCAGGAAGGGTCAGTGGCAGCTAGAGATGGTCACAGCGCGAGTCTCGAGTGCTTGGTGGTTGCGGAATGTAGCTAGGCCCAGGGTGGCTGGGGGCCAGGAATGTGAGGCTAAGGCCTATGGTCCTGAAGCCCTCCCGATGTGAGGCTGGGGGGGCAGGGAGGGGGGAAGGACGAAGACAGAAGGGGCCAAGGTGGGTGGGGTGGGGACCTGGGGCTCAGGGCTCAGAGCTTGTGGGGATTCACCCACTTGTAGGTGCCCTCGTACTGGAAGCCCACTCTCTTCATCAGCTCATCTGCCTCCGCGGGGCCTCGGCTGGGAGAGTGACAGGCAGAGGGGAGATGTGAGGGAGCCCCTGGGCTCCTGTGCCCCAAGCCCCCAGTCCCATCCTTCCCTCCCTGCCCGGCCCCTCACCTGCCATAAACATAAGGGATGGGCTGGAGCTTCTCGCGCTCAATCTTGTGCAACAAGGGCGTAAAGATCCGCCAGGCTTCCCGGAGCTCGTCACTGAGGGGGCACAGTATGGCTTTGGGGGGTGTTCGTGGGGGCAGGGAGGGGGTTAGGGAGGGAGAAGGCTGCCGCATCACCTGGAGCCCAGCTCAGCCCCAGCACACACACGGGGCACAGGGGACCCCTCACCTGCGCACAAAGTGCATCTGGTTCCCACAGAAGACATCCAGGATGAGGCGCTCGTAGGCATCGGGGAGCTTCACGTTCTACAAGGAGGGTCCCTGCTGAAGCTGCCTGTCCACGCAGAGCCCCCCGGCCACCCCTACCCTGGGCCAAGTGTCCACCTTGTATCTGTTGCCGTAGGTCAGGTCCAGCTCGGACTCCTCAGGGTTGAAGAACATGCCGGGCTTCTTGGTCATCATCTTGGTGTACACGGCCTCGTTGGGCTGCACGCGGATCACCAGCTCATTGCGCTTGCACTGCTGCTGGAAGATGTCGCCAGCCACGTCGCGGAACTGCAGACGCACCTCAGCCTTGCGCTCGTTCAGCGCTTTGCCACAGCGCAGGATGAACGGCACCCCTGGTCAGGGCACAGCCGGATTCAGGACCCACCCTGCCGGCGGCCCAGGTGTGAGGGCACGGGACAGGGTGCGTGCGTGTGGCCGGGGGGGGGGGGGGGGCGCTCCCCAGGGCTACGGCGGCCCCGCCTACCAGGCCCGGAGGCATCACCTACCGTCCCACCTCTCGTTTTCCACATAAAGGACGACGGCGGCAAAGGTCGCAGTGGTGGACCCGCGGGGCACTGTGGGGTCATCCAAGTACCCTTTGGTGGACTCCCCCTCTCCGTTGGGGTTCCCGACATACTGGCCCAGGACCACGTTGTCTGCTTGCACCTCTGAGATACATTTTAACACCTTGACCTGGAAGAGAGCCAGCAAAGAGAGGCTCCTTGGGTAAGGGGATGGAGCAGCCGTGTGGGGGGCAGAGGGCAGTAGGCCCGAGGAAACCAGGGGACCTAGCAGGGTGGGCTTCCCGGCGGAGTGGTGCACAGGCAGGAGGATGGGCACCATCAGCTTGGCTCACCCTGCTGAGGCCATGGCCGTGGCTCTCCTACCCAAGGACTCCCTGGGACCACCTGGACCCGCCCCCATCTTCTTCTGAAGGAGAGGCGATGGGTCTGCCCGGGGAACCTGACAGTCGCTGCCAGTCCTGGCAAAAGGGACCAGGAGGGGGCACCTCCACCCACCTTCTCATCACGGACGTCATCCGAGTCCGTGGAGGCAGGCTTCTCCATGGCCACCAGACATAGCATCTGCAGGAGGTGGTTCTGCATCACGTCCCTGCAGAGAGAGAAGCAAGTGGAACTTGGCTCGGGGGCATTTGAGCGGGGAGGAAGGAGCAAGGAGGGGGCTCACCTCCGCCCCCTCCCTGTCAGCCAGGTTCCGGGGACTCAGCACCTCAAGTAGGGCTTTCTAGCAACAAGCTATGAGACTTGCTTCCTGAGCTCACATCTACCCTTGAGGTCCCCTTAGGCAAGGGAAGAGACAGTGACCCCTCCCTTCACAGCCACCACTGACCACTCAAGACACCCACTTGTGAATCTGAATTTTGGGGTGGGAGGAGGAGCTCCCCGGAACAGGGAGGGGTGACCCTGCAGAATGGCAGGATCGCACCCCTTGCCTGTGCTGACCTCCCAGGAAAGGAAACAGGCTCTCACCGGATGATCCCAAATTCATCAAAGTAGCCCCCACGGCCCTCAGTGCCAAAGGGCTCCTTGAAAGTGAGGATGATGCAGGCGATGTTGTCCCGGTTCCAGATGGGGCCAAAGATCCTGTTGGCAAACCTGCAGAAGGGGCAGCGTGGAGGGTGCTGCTGTATCCTTGGGGGCAACAGCAGGATGGGCTGGGCCCCAAGAGCGCCCACCCCGGACCCAGTCCCCCTCCACCCTGTCGCCCAGGCCTGGCCCTGGCCACACCTCAGCACCATGAGGTTCTGGACCATCTCCTTGCCCAGGTAGTGGTCGATGCGGTAGATCTGGTCCTCACGGAACAAGGAGGAGATATGGTTGGACAGCCTGTCGGAGCTCTGCAGGTCCCTCCCGAAGGGCTTCTCCACAATGACACGGTTCCAGCCTCTGCGGGAGCCCAGGGCTGTGTCATCCCATACCCTCCCCGGGCAGCAGGGGCCAGAACCTCACCTTCCCCCAGGTCGCACTCCCTGGGAAGAGGCAGAGCCTTCCCTCCCCGTGTCTGCACTTAGGTGACTGGCAAAGCTCTGCTGGTTGGGCCCCTCTGCCCCACCTTTGGCAGATCCCCCAGACCCCAGGACACCTCCTGTGCCCCCCAGCCCTCAATGCCACACTGAGAACTTCCTCAGAAGCCTTCCTGCCCGACCCGCTGGTCACGAGGATGAGCGGTCCCACTCCCTCCCAGGCCCACACTGGGTCTTCCAGGAGGTCAGGGTGGCCTGGGAGCAGGTGGGGGAGCCGGGGGAGGGGATGCACGGGCACAGCTGCCTCTGCGGGCTTAAAATGGCCAAAGGTCCCTTTCTTTGCTATTCCCCGTGAACAGTTAACGGGGCACTTTGCGTTCAAAACCAGAACAAAGTGAAACAGATGACTGTGTCTTTGAGAGAAAGACGGACTGGCAGCACCAGCGCTCAAGCAGCAGCAAAATTCTTGTGGGGCAGTACCGCCACCTTGTGGGCATGAAGGGGACCTGGGGAAGCACCGAAAAACCAGAGAATAAGCGACCGGCAGCAGGAGTTTCATGGAGCGACACTGCCACCTTGTGGGCATGAAGGGGACCTGGGGAAGCACCGAAAAACCAGAGAATAAGCGACCGGCAGCAGGAGTTTCATGGAGCGACACTGCCACCTTGTGGAACTCGCAGGAACAGCGGCCAGGGAATGTTGGATTTCTAGCAAGGAGGGTCATCAGGAAGATTTCCGAGGTACATAAGTGCGGTAGCATTCTTGGTAAATGCTATTAGAAAGCCCCTGTATTCATACCCTGTTCTCTTCTTTGGAGAGCTAACTCATGCAGAGAACAAACAGGGGTCACCATCTTTTTCAGACTTGGTAGACTGGTTTGCCCCAGGGACTCTGGACAACTGCCAAAGCGGGCCAGACCAGGACAGGGCACACCTAGGAAGCAGGAAGGGCAAAAGACAAGCCTTACGTCTGGCTCATGCAGGTCTCGTGGATTTTCTTGGTGACTGCCTCGTAGACTGTGGGGGGCAAGGCCAGGTAAAAGAGGCGGTTGGCCTGTGGCCCCTGGTGGAGGGCATTCATGTGGCTGTTGAGGCGCTCGTAGGAGGCCGTGTCGTCATACTGGCCAGCCACATAGGAGTTGCGGGCAAAGAACTCCTCCAGCTTGGGCTTCTCCTCTGGTGTGGCCTGAGAAAGATGGATACAGGGACACTGGCCCCTCCCTGGCCCTCCCTCTCTCAGAGCCCATAGCCCCAGCGGGCTCTGTCAGAAGTCAGTCACCCTACCTCCACACTGGGCTCATACCCATCTCGTCAGCTATGCCCACCTACAGGGGGAGGCCGAGGCAGCACGACACTGCAGGGAACAGTGCCCGGCAGTCCCAGGCTGGGCCCACGGTCTGCAGTCACCCCCGGGGGCCTCGGGCCCTGACACAGAAGTTACATTTCAGGAAGCTGTGACCTGGCAGAGCTCTCTCCGAAGTCAGGACACCAAACTCTGGTGTGTTGGGAAGAGGCAGATGTGTAAGATTTTTGTGCTGAAGACCCTGTTTCAGCTCCTGGCCGGGACGGTGGGGGTGGCAGTGGCGTGGGAGGCACAGCAGGGAGGGCCCGGTGTGTCCAGGGGTCTCAGGCCGGAAGGGTCCCCGCACCTTGCCCTACGCTACTTCTGTCATCCAAGAAGCGGCAAGAGCAGGCGACTGCTCTGGGGAAGGCAATGCGGAGAAGCGCTGGGGCCGGAGAGGCTCCAAGCAGTCTCCCTAACGTGGCCCTGCCCGTCGCCGTGGCCGGGGAGAAGGGGGCCTGTCCCACGGAAGCAGCAGCAGAGAGCAGAAGTGGGAGGAGGGAAGGGGGGCTGTGCCCCCTGGAGGCCCCTGGAAGCCACTCACTTTGAAGAAGGGCTCGCTCTGTTTCCGGATGTCGGCCACTGTGAGGCGGGAGCGGGCGTAGCCCACGATGAAGGTGTCTTCGGGCAGAAGGCCATCCCGGAACAGCCACCTGAGGGCACGCCATGGCTGTGGCCGGGATGGGGGGGGGCAGGGAGCACCGGGGACAGTGGGACGGTGGGGGGGTACGCTTACCAGATGGTGGGGTAGATCTTCTTTTTGGCCAGGTCGCCCTGTAGCGGAGGGAACGGGCATGGTTAGGAGACGCTGGGGGCATGACCCAGATGGTCTCCTCCCTTTCAACGTGGGCACCCGCTCAAGGTCACCGTTCAGCCGCAAGCATATCCGTCTCAAATGGGAGACTGTGCTAGCCCTTTACCCTGACCCTGAGCTGCCAGCAGGCACCCCGACCAAGCTGCCTGCCCTGCAATCACACAGACCACAGCCTCTGGTCACAGTGCAAGCAAGCGGAGCCACACCCAGGCCACACAGCCTGCTGCTGAACAGCCTACAAGCTGAAGAAGAAAACCTGAAAACTCTAGAACCAAATGGCAACAAAAGTAGCAGATAGCAAAACCTATGGGACGTGGCCTGAGATGCTGCCTTTAGCTCGGGACTAATGAGCTCAGGGCCTGATTTAAGAAGTCAGACAAAACAGTAAAATTGTAAAGCCAAACAAATTACAAGGCAGAAAATAATGAAAAATAAAAATTAATAAAATAGAAAATAAACCAAAAGAAAATATCAAGAAAGCCAAAAGTTCGTATTTGAAAAGCACTAATAAAAACAGACAACCCTCTGGCAAGACTACTTTTTTATTTTTTATTTTTTTTATTTTATTTTTTTTTAAAGATTTTATTTATTTATTCATGAGAGACAGAGAGAGAGAGGGAGAGAAGCAGAGGGAGAAGCAGGCTCCCAAGGAGCAGGGAGCCTGATGTGGGACTCGATCCCAGGACCCTGGGATCATGACCTGAGCTGAAGGCAGACGCCCAACCATCTGAGCCACCCAGGCGCCCAAGACTACTTTTTTAAAAGGCACCAAGAATTAGGAGTGCGGGGCACCTGGGTGGCTCAGTCGTTGAGCGTCTGCCTTTGGCTCGGGTCAGGATCCCGGGGGTCCTGGGATCGAGCCCCGCATCGGGCTCCCTGCTCAGCGGGAAGCCTGCTTCTCCCTCTCCCACTCCCCCTGCTTGTGTTCCCTCTCTTGCTGTCTCTCTCTGTCAAATAAATGAAATCTTAAATAAAAAAAAGAATTAGGAGTGCAACAGGACAAAAGTACAATCAGGAAAACACGGAAGGGGATTTTATGAACAACCTTATGCCATGTCTGACAACTTAGATGAAATGGACAGATTTCTATAAAAATCCAGTCTACCAAAACAGAGACAGGGACCTGAGTGGGGAGCGGTCATTAAGGAAACTGGATCGTGGCCACAAACTTTTCCACCAAGGCATCTCCAACACTGACCCCGGCATAGAACTTCACTGGTGGATTCTACCAAAATGCCAGAAACAGGAAAGTCCCTTCTGAGGCAGATTCTGCCTATAATCCAGAATATATAACCTACTCCTACACCAAAATAAGGAAACAATCCAATGGAAAAGTGACCAGATACTTCACGAGGAAGAGAAATGAAGAGCTAACAAACACATGAGAAAGTGCTCAAGATCATCGGTTGTCAGGAAAACGCAAATGAAGCCACTAGATGCTGTTTCGTGTCCATTAGAACGGCTGTAATCCAGAAGACTGACAACACCAAGCATTAGAGAGGATGTTCACAGCAGCCTCAACTCACAGCTGCCCTGCGCTGGGGACAACCCAGATGCTCAATCACCAGGTAGACGGACAAGCTGAGAATGAAGTTGTACGATAGGCAAAACTAATCATTTGTGGTAGAAATTACATCGCTGGTTGTTTGGGGTGGATTGACCGGGATGGCCATCTAAGAACTTTCTGGAGAGATGGCAAGAAAGGCCCTCTATTGTTTTGTTTGTTTTTACTTATTTATTTGAGAGAGACAGAGAGCGAGAGAGAGCGAGCACAAAAATGGAGGGAGGGGCAAAGGGAGGAGGAGGAGGAGGAGAATCTCCAGCAGACTCCCTGCTGAGCATGGAGCCCAACTTGTGGCTCGATCCAGGGCCCCGAGGTCACGACCTGAGCCGAAATCAAGAGTCGGATGCTCAACTGACCGAGCCATCCAGGCGCCCATCACACTACTGTGTAGACTTTGTGGATATGCGAAATTTTCCACAATAAAAAGGTGTGAACACATGGCAACTTCAAGCAACAATATGGCAGATCCCAGGAAATTCCACAGAGGACTCCCTAGAAAGAGTCACAGAGTTCCTTCTCCCCAGGCTCCCGTTCGGTCACTGCAGCCATCCCAATATGCTTTAACTTTGTGACCTGACAAAGGAATTGTCTACTCCAGGTGGAAGAGGAAGGGGCAAGAATGGCCACAGGCTCCTGAAGAACAGAAGAGCAGAGCACCCTTTCATCTGCCTACCCTGTAATTAGAGCATGGGATGGGCCTGGGCTGTGAACCCACGCTCCACCGAGCATTGCCGATCAGTGGGGAGAGAGTAAGGCAAGCTGGGGTGCACTGGACTTGCCGTAGTCAGAAAAACGAACTCCAGGACTAAGGACCTGAATGTTCAGTGCAAAATTACCTTTTAGTAGCCACGTAACCATTGGATAAGCTCATTTCTATGAACTTATGAACCCACAAAATGGAAGCCACGTGGTCAGAACCAAAGTAATGCCAACCTGGTTCAATCCCCACCAGGGATAAGTGGTTAGGAAGGCACCCAGGGGGCTCTGGGGTGGGAAATCCCTCCTCTGGGTGGGGGCGGGTGCAGGCTCAGGGGCGCCTTGCGCCTCCAACGTTCGAGTTTCCTCCTGTCCTTTGCTCCACCTCAAGTCTCCTGGGATGACCTGATGTCCCCCCGGGGCTTTAGGTGAGGACCTGCATGTGGACCCCTCCACGTGTGTATCCCTGCCCAGACTTTAGTGAGCACTGAACCCACATAGTCAAATGTCTACTGGTCATCTCCAGGCTCCACTGGAACCCCAAACTCCCAAACCGGGTGTTTCCTGAAGCAGGGTGCCCTGTGTTGGTGCCCCTGCTCACACCTGCTACCTGTTCACCACTGATCTCCCGAGCAATGTGGAGTGGGTCCCTGTTGTAATGGCCACCTTCACGATGGCTGCTGTCACTGGTCCTTCATGGTCTGACTCCAGCCGCCAGCCCGGGAAGCTAGCTCCCTGCCCATGTCCCTCATTGCCCAGGGGCCCCCACTAGGGCACCCTCGCAGCGAATCGGCAGTGGCCGCCTCTGGCTTCTCCCATCGGCGGGACCAGAGGCACACTCTGCTCAGGTCACCTCAGCCCTGCATGCTCCGGGAGAAACAATCAGCAGCACGGCCCGCAAACACCTCCCAACCTTCCTTGTGGCAGGTGATGTTTGCTTATGATCAAATTCCAGCGGGCTGAGAGGAATTGGGATAGGCTGCGGGCAGCGGACTGGTAGCGGGGGACTAGTCTCCTGTCTGCTGAGTCACAGTGCCCAACACCCCAAGCTCTTTGTTCCTGCGGCTCCCCTTGGGATTAACTACTGACTGAACCTGCTTGCCTTGTTCAGCTCAGCCCCAGCAGCCAGAGGCCTGCTGGGCTCCAAGTCATCTGAGGGAGAGGCGAGGGACGGCCCAGGACAGCAGTCGGGGTCCTGCTCCTCCTCACGGGAAGTGCGGTGGCTGGCCCTCCCCGCCAGCCCCAACCAGACGCCTTTGCAAGACTGAAGACGGGAAGACCTCGACCAAACCTCGGTACACTGTGTGTGGGGGTCGGGGAGATAACGGGGTCTCTTGGTGAAATGCGCCTCAGAGGCCTCCTGTCTTTCCCAACCCCTGTCATTTTTGTCTGAGGACCACAGTGGGGAAAGAGCTGCCCGGGGACATGTGGTGACTTTAGCAGGAGCAGTAGGACCTCATTAACATCTCCAGCTACCAATATGTGTCCCAGTTGGGGCAAAGGGACTTGGGCCACTGCTTGCCTGTTGCCACCTAGGTTGGACCTCAGCTTCTAGTTTTAAAAGCCCAAACCACCGCTGACATCTCTGTTTGAGGATTTGAGGGCGGAGGGCGCAGCACAGAGCTTCAGAGGCTGGCCGCCAGCTGGAGGCATGGGAGGGGTGGGCCATCCCCGGCCCCCGAGGGTCACCCGGGTCAAGGATCTGCCTGGCCTCATGGGGTGGAGTCTGGGCCCTGGCTGGGGCCCAGCTGGCTCCTGGAACCGGGGAGAGAGAACCTGGGGGCTGTTGAGGTAGGCTCCCTCCTCCACCCTGGGGCTCGTGAATCATCAGGCCTTTGGGGAAGTGCCAAGGTCATCATGACACAGCAAGAATCTTATCGACCCAAGGGGGAAAAGCAGCCCAGAAATGTCCCCAAAAGAGAGGGGGGCCAGGATTACCAGGTCACCCCTTGCCTAGGCGCATATTGGGATGAGGCCTGAACACCCATCAGGTCCATGGTCCTCACGGGCCAGGTGGGGAGACTGAGGCCCGGAGAGGTGAGCGGCTTGCTGTGAACCCTGCAGCGAGCCAATCCTGCCCACGCGGACTCCCTGTCCTGTTCTCCCCCTGCTCCTCCACTCCGTTCTCCATCCCCCGTCGGGGAGAGTCCTCTAGCCCGTCCGAGGTCCTATCAGATGGGGGAGGACATGATTTGCCAGGCCCAAGGTTCCCCTCTCCCCAGCACTGGTCTCTAAGGAGAAACTGGCTTCTTTCATTCCAGAGCTTTCCAGACAGGGAGAGTAGGTATCTCCATGCCCTTCCTGGCTGGGGGTGGGAGTTCTGAGAAGGGGGTAAGTGGCCACATGGGAGGAACAAAGAGCAGCTCAAAGCCTATTGGGTAACTGTGAGCCAGCATCAGGATGCCTCAGGAAGGAAGCTGGGTGTGAGAGCAAGGCTTGGGTAAGCAGGTGAGGAAGGAGGAAGGGGTAGGGGACAGCCATGTGGGCCCAGCCTGCCCTGGGGCATCCGCCACTGGGGGCTCTGCGTGTGCTCTTCTCTTTGCATGGAACTTTCCCTGACCCGGGCTCTGCAGATCTCATGCTGCAAGCCCTCTGTCTGGGACTTGTGTGCTGGAGGTGGCTGGGGACACAAGGGCCCATTTGTGTTTTTGGTCACATGTGCCACTAGGAGCTCTGACTGGGCTACTAACTCCCCTTGGGTCCCTTCCCCCCAGCACAGAGATCACACAGGGAAGGCAGGGCCGGTGCTCACTATACGGTAGAGAAGGCACTTGATCACTTTGTTGGGTCAATGAGCAGTGAACTTGCTGGTTTCCCAGAACAGCAGGTTCTGGGAGAGTGGGAGCTGTTCTAGATGCTGCCTGAGCATGGGAGGCCCACCCACCTGGCTCCAGTCCCCTTGAGCCAACAACTCAGGACAAGGGGTTCCTCTCCCACCCCACTCTGCTGTAGTAGCACTTCCCATTTCTGCTCTGGAAGCGTCTGGTTGTCACTCTCGGAGCAGAGGAGAGCAAAGGGGAACCCTACCAATTGCAAAGAAAAGTTGCTCAACCCCAAGCTGGCCACAGGCGAAGGCAGTGAGCTAGTCACAGAATCAGCTCAGCCCGAGGTCCCTTGACATTTGTTTCAAAAGCCCTCATTTGCTCCGCAGAAACACTTGAAGTGCAGAGAAGAAAAGACACCTGCCAGTCATACAGCAAGCTTGGGTGCTCTCAACAAAGCATCTAAGAGTTGAGAGCCTGGAGTCCTAAGCCATTTCTTATGGCCTGGGATCCTCTGGTGGAGCTTCCTATGACAGCCCGGTAGGGGGGTGGGGCAAGGAGGAGGAATAATCCTGAGTAACTTTCTCCTCCAACCAGTTTCCTGGACCAAGGGCCTAATGGTCAGAGTCCTAGGTGTGAGAGTTTGTGGCCAACACAGGTTTGCCTCCTCTAAGGAGAACATGCTGGGGCCAGGGTAGAGGCTAAGCCTGCTCCCCCCCAACCCATGTCCCTGGGTCCCCCCACCCTAGGAGTTACGGAGTCAGACGACAGTGCTTGGGGTAGCCCACCTTCTTTCCCTCCCTCCATCCCTCTGGCAGAGCCCTACCTCCACCCCCAGCACTGCTGAGTTCTGATCAGCATCACAAAAGCTGGCGGGAAGCAGGCTCTGCAAAGGGCAGTGGCACCTTATGATACATGAACAAAGAAACAAGTTCTGCCAGAGCTAAGGAGACCTTGACATGGAAGGGCACAGAGAGACAATGCCTACCCTGTCAAGAGCTAGCTAGTTTGGGTGGGATTCTTTCGTAAGATTATACAACAAGTTACTGGCAGAAATGGTCACAGGATGGTTAGCAGGTTCTTCGTCATGCCTAAGGTGAAAACGAAGAGAGATCGCTTTTACTTGGAGACAAAACCCCGGCAGCTCATCTTGCCACCCAGCAGATCTTGTTTCTACGTGGCACACCGGCACGGTGCTTTAGTCTGGGGGTCATGGCTCCACTAGGACCCACCCTCCCTCTCCTGTCCCCCCTCCATCATGTACGGTCCGTGGGCTATACCTCTGCCTTTGGGTCTACCCTTTTGATCTTCTAGAACAAAATGGCAGTTCCACAGGCTAAACAACGGGGTGGGGAGAGACAGGTCATAGCTCCTCAGCAGGCCTTGGAAATTGGGGTAATGACATGGTGTTCAAAGGAAGGTCAAGTGTTTGTTCCCAGGGAACTTGCGGTAGAGACAGACAAGGTGGAGTTCAGGCCTCAGATCCTGCCTTTGGAACTGACTGTGAGACATCTACCAAGTCACAAACAGGTTTGAAAAAAGATACAGCGTGAATAGCCTGCCCTGTTTGCAGTTTTCCCTGTGGAGAAGAAGTCCAACGAGACAGTTTTTCAGGTCCTCCCAGTTCCAGGACACGGGTCTACGGTCAATGGCCTCGCACAGATATCAGAACAGCCTGGCAGTGCATCTATGCTGGGTGGTACTGGGATGAGAGTGGCGCACAGGCAGGACCAAGAGAGAGAGCCCAACTGAGCAGAACCCCTGGGGCCCCAAGACAATCAGCTGGGAAAGCCCAGGCACCCAGCAGGAAGGGACCCGAGGCAATGTCACACTCTACGCTTGGTTTTTAAGGTGTGGGGTCTGGGGGAGACTCACCGATGCACCCATGATGATGAAGATATGTGTATCAGATTGATGGAAGGCATTGCCCTGATACAGCTCTTCCCGCAGGATTCCGCACACCTGGGTCCGGCTCAGGGCCACCTGTTCCGCCATGATGCTCTCTGGTTAAAGAAAGGCTCGTTGACAAAGCAGAAGAACAGAAGAGCATAGGGAAGTTGGCCACTTTCTGGAGGGGGTCCTTTGGGGTCTCACCCCATGACGCCTGATTATTGAAACCACTCACTGAATGGCTGGGGGCTTAGAAAACTGCAGGCTCTGGGCTCCCACCATACTCTCCAGGCGGCTTTATTTCACGGCGTACTTTACAGAATTACTCAAAGCACTAGTGGATTCCAGCTAGGAATCCTCAACGCTCCAGCCTCAACTCTGCGGGACCAAGTAAAGCTGCTGGAGCGTTGCACAAGTTGCCCAGGACCATCTCACCCCGGACTCAAGCGAAAACTCCACAATGAGCTGGAGCATGTTAGGCTGTACCGATGACGGAGTGCAGCTCCAGCACTCCTCCTGCCCAGCCGGGAGACGCCGGCGGGTCGCCACCCCTCTCAGGGTCCCAGTCTCCTCAGGGGTCCAACGGAGGGATGCAGGGGACATTGGGGATCGGTTAAACCCACTCGATTTTGCCCCGCTCCCAAGCACGGCAAATCAAAGGGCCTCGCGGCAGAACACGTTCCTCCGCTGGCGTGGCGCCTATAGCCACTACGTTACCTGCGCCTCGCCGCCGTCGAACGCCGCGCTCAAACCCTCAGAATTCCCGGCCGTTTCCGGGGGCTGCGCCCAGCCGGCTCATTTAACCAGCGGGGGCGGGCGCCTGGGCTGAGCTGACCGGCCTCAGGCGAGGCGCGTGGGCGGGCCCGCAGTGGGCCCCTCCCCCCGTGGGCGGGGCGGAGCCAGGGCGCGAGAGGTGCGCGCGCATCCCGCGCTGGGCCCCCGCCCTCCAGCCGCGTAAGGCTCCCACCCTTGGCCCGCCCCGCCCCTTGGGCACCTGCGCGGGCAGCCAGGCTGCCGGGCGCCTTCTCTCCCCACCGCCGCTGTGCTGCGTCCTCGGTACCTCGCGAGTCCGCGTACAGCTTTGCACCGTTCGCCCGCGTACCCATCGCTGGCTCGGCCCAACCCTACAGTCCAGTTTTCTCGCCCGTCCCGGGCGGCCGCGCGCCCTCGCGGAGGGCTCCACTTCCGCCGGCAGTGTGGCCACGCCTCCTCGACCCTGTTCCTGGGCGGGGCCTTCTGCAGCCCAGCAGGGCTCCCTATTAGCTCCTCCCCTGGCGGGGGCGGGGCGGGCCAACCCCCGAGAGACGACGGGGAGAGTGCGTCGCGACTCCCCAAAAAGTAGCAGGTGCTGCATATCACTAGGAACGTCCTGTGGGCCGGCCAAGGCTGGCGGACTCGGGTTCCCCTCTGGAACAGCCTCTGGCACACCTCTGCGGGCTCCCGAGTGGGGGCGGGACTTGCGTGTTTTATTTCCGGATCCCACAGCTACGACACCGGAAGCCGGAAGTGTGAGTTTCGGCAGCGGGAGAAGGGAAGGGTGACCGCAGAACCCGGACTTTCTCGGAGCGCCAGGGCCCGAGGAGTGGTCGCGGCTCGCCGTTCCTGCCCTTCTCACGTCGGACCGACTCTGCTGACAGGTGTGGTCATCTTCCCGAAGACGGGGTACTATTGGTGGGCGTCCCGCCTCCTCCGAGACTCCCCCCGGACGTCCAGGCTTCCCCCTCCTGTTGGGCCGTGGCCCATTTCTGCCGCCTGCTTACAGAGCACCGGCCAAGGCGGCCCGATGCAGGAGGCGGGTTACCTTGGCGGCGAGCGGGACTGCTTCCACCTCTTCCTCTCCGCCGCCGCAGCGGAGTCTGACCACACCCCTGCTTCGTGGATGACTCTAGTTCAGAGACATTTTCTGTTCATCAAACTTGACTGCATTCGAGGTTGCTAAATTCTTTGAAAAAGGCCCCAAGTATAGTTTGGCAGCTACGTATCTCACTTCATGTGCCTCAGTTTGCTCACTCTGCAAAAACGATTAATGTCTACCCGACCTCAAATCGTTTCTGTGACTCGAGGATGGATGAGCCATCCTGGCATGTTCGAGGAACAGCGAGGAGGCCACTATAGCTGGAGCAGAGTGAGTGAGGGGAGAATACTTGGAGAGGAAGCAGTGAGGGGCCAGATAGTTCATGGCTTTGCATATGCCGTTTTAGGGCCTTTGGCTTTTACGCGCAGGGCAGTGAGGAACTGTGGTAGGGAACAGTGTAGAGGACGGACATGATCGGAGTTACCTTTTAGGGTGATCTGGTCCCTGTGGGAAGAACAAACTATAGGGGACAAGGGTAGGAGCAGGGTGACCTGTTAGGAGGTTATTGCAGTAATCCAGATGAGTGGTGCTTTGAGCATTTTGTTGTGAAAAATTTCAAAGACGTACAAAAGTAGAAAGCATAATAAAATCCCATGTCCCTCACTGCCCAGCTTTGACAGTTGTCAACTCATGGCCAATTTTGTTTAATTTATAGCTCTCACCATCCCCTTCCTTTATTATTTTCAATAACAGCTTTATTTTGATATAATTCTCATACCATACAGTTCACCCATTTAAAGTATACAGTTCACTGGCTTTTAGTATATTCAGAGTTGTGCAGCCATCACCGCTCTCTCATTCCAGAACATTTTCATGACTCCAAAAAGCCACTTGCCTCCTTAGCTATCACCCCATTACCCCATCTCTCCCAGCTCTTAAGCATCCACCAATCTTTCTGTCTCTATGGATTTGCCTCTTCTGGACGTTTCATATACATGGAATCATACAGTATGTGGTCTTTTGTGAGTTGCTTTTTTCTTTTACCGTTATGTTTGCAAGACTGGTCCCATCTTGTAGCATGTGAACGTACTAGATTTTGTTTACTTATCAGTTGATGGACATTTGGGTCATTTCCACGCTTTGGCTGCTGTGAATAATGTTGCTCTGAGCGTTTCTGTGTGCACATGTGCTTTTGTTTCTCTCAGATAGATACCTAGGAGTTCCCACATTATTTTGAAGCAAATTCCTGACGCCGTATCATTTCACCTGTAAATATTTGAGCATGCATCTCTAAGAAAGGATTAAGAAACAACCACAACACCACTATCACACTTAAAACAGTTAACATTAATTGCTTAGTGTCATCAGATAGATTCTGGGATACATTACGACAGGATTTCCTGATGCATTAGATATGAGCTGTGAGACATAGGAGTCAAGAGGGACTCTGAGGTTTTTGTCACAGTAGCTGGACATCAGCTGACAATAAGGAGGGCTGTGGGTGGAACTGGCTTTTGGTCGGGAGTGCAATTTTAAGGTTAGTTTTGAGAGCACTACCAGATATGCAAGTGGAGATGTTGAGTTTGTTATGTGTCTGGAGTTCAGGAAAGAGGTCTGATTTGGGGCGTCATCAGCATGAGGACGGGGGTTAAAGCTCTGAGGCTGAACAAACTCTGTACTGGAGTGACTGTAGGTAGAGAAGAGACCCCAGAACAGAGCCCTGGGGCACCACAACATTGTGGGGTGGGTTGGTGAGGAGGATCGAGTGAAAAGATCTGAACAGGAGCAGCTAGTGAGGTGGGGGGAGAACCAGAAGAGTGGGCTTTTCTGGAAGCTCAGGGAAGGATCAGGGGCCCATCAGGTACTGCTGACGGGTTCGTGGGGGCATTCAGTGGAGCAGTAACAGTTTATTCAGCGTTAAAGCTGTCCTCTCTCAGCTCAGGCCTGCTCCTGCAAGCTTGTATTGGGATCGGCCTCCTCCTCCAGGCAGTCAGTCTTCTTGGGCGGAATTTCAAAGGGCTCCAGGTAGTGCTGTCGCACATGGCCGACTTCTGTAGCTCATAAGAGAACGCAAACAGCTCTGCCTGTCTCTCTGCCCTGCTGTCTTAGGCTGCAAGCCCACCTCCCACTTTCAGATTCCTCAGCACATGTCAGATACTAGGTATCCCCTTCAGGCCCTCAGTTCCAGTGAACACCTACCAGGTTCTGAGTGGTGTCCTTGAAGCCCTTCTTACTAGGTGGATTAATTTCCTAGAGCTTCTGTGACAGATGACCACAAGCTGAGTGGCTAAGACAATAGACCTTTATTCTCTCCCAGCTCTGGAGGCCAGAAGTCTAAAATCAAGGTGTCTTCAGGGCCTCGTTCCCTCTGCAGGCTCTAGGGGAGCATCCTTCCTGCCTCTTCCAGCTACTGGTGGCTCCAGGCCTTCCTTGGCTTGTGGCTATGTCATTCTAGTCTCTGTCATCACGTGGTCTTCTCTGTGTCTGTTTCTCTTGTCTCTTATAAGGACCCTTGTCATTGGGGGCACCTGGGT
The DNA here is from genome assembly GCF_009762305.2 of Zalophus californianus. NCBI lineage: Eukaryota > Metazoa > Chordata > Mammalia > Carnivora > Otariidae > Zalophus > Zalophus californianus. The sequence continues at coordinate 1,270,208 of NC_045612.1, read as the reverse complement.
GGCTCAGTGGTTAAGCGTCTGCCTTCGGCTCAGGTCATGATCCCGGGGTCCTGGGATCGAGCCCCGCATCGGGCTCCTTGCTCCACAGGAAGTCTGCTTCTCCTTCTCCTGTTCCCCCTGCTTGTGTTTCCTCTCTCGCTGTCTCTGTCGAATAAATAAAATCTTTTAAGAAAAGGACACTTGTCATTGGATTTAAGGCCACTCTGATCCAGGATGATCTCATCTCAAGATCCTTCATTTACTTACACCTTCAATAAAACCCTTTTTCCATATAAGATCACATTCACTGGTTATGGGGGTCAGGACGTGGACATATCTTGCTGGGGTCATCACTCAGCGGACTGCACGAGGTAAGGGGCCACCATCTTCACCCCTGCTTGGAGGTGTAGGTAGCAGGTAGGAGTCACAGCACGCTGGCACCTCCCTACAAAAATAATCCCGTAATTTCCCCTCTCTTGTGAAATTCTTAACTTCAGTTTACAGCCTGGAGATAGGTCCTAGGCAGAGTTTATAACAAGTGCTGAACCATGGCCTTTCTGATCCCACGTGTGGGCCTGCAACTCCCTTTGTAACGGGAGGATATGCCGCCTTGTAGATTGAAAAGCCTGTTTTAGCTTCCTGTTACACTTGTTAAAGTGCTCAGCATTCTGCTTAAAGCGTGGCCCCGGAACTGCTGCACAGACCACACTCCTTGTCCTGCAAGGTAAGAGAATTCTGCGAGGGTCTCGTGTGACAAGTCCACTGCCTTTCTCTTCCAGACCCTGACTTGTTGGATGAACAGGCCCCCCTGGAAGAGTCAGCCGTGTGAGATGGTGCAGCCCAGTGGCGGCCCGGCAGGGGACCAGGACGTGCCGGGTGAAGAGTCTTCTCTGGGGAAGCCAGCCATGCTCCACCTGCCTTCTGAGCAGGGTACTCCTGAGAGCCTCCAGCGCTGTCTGGAGGAGAATCAAGAGCTCCGAGGTGAGGAGGGCAGCAGGTGTGCTGAGCAAAACGTCAGCGGTCCCAGCCCTGTTGGTGGGGGAGGCTTCTTCCACTCATCTGTGCCTCTGTTTTTACTGGGTCTGGGGTGGCGGTGCACCTGAGAGCCAGCTAGTGATTCAAAGCCACCCTCCCTTTTTTTTTTTTTAATTTTTTATTGTTATGTTAATCACCATATATTACATCATTTGTTTTGGTGTAGTGTTCCATGATTCATTGTTTGTGCGTAACACCCAGTGCTCCATGCAGAATGTGCCCTCTTTAATACCCATCACCAGGCTAACCCATCCCCCCACCCTCCTCCCCTCTAGAACCCTCAGTTTGTTTTTCAGAGTCCATCATCTCTCCTGGTTCGTCTCCCCCTCTGACTTACTCCCCTTCATTCTTCCTCTCCTGCTATCTTCTTCTTTTTCTTTTTTCTTAAAATATGTTGCGTTATTTGTTTCAGAAGTACAGATCTGTGATTCCACAGTCTTACACAATTCACAGCGCTCACCGTAGCACATACCCTCCCCAATGGCTATCACCCAGCCACCCCATCCCTCCCACCCCCTTACCACTCCAGCAACCCTCAGTTTGTTCCTGAGATTAAGAATTCCTCATATCAGTGAGGTCATATGATACATGTCTTTCTCTGATTGACTTATTTCACTCAGCATAACACCCTCCAGTTCCATCCACGTCGTTGCAAATGGCAAGATCTCATTCCTTTTGATGGCTGCATAATATTCTATTGTGTATATATACCATCTCTTCTTTATCCATTCATCTGTCGATGGGCATCTTGGCTCTTTCCACAGTTTGGCTATTGTGGACATTGCTGCTATAAACATTACATTGGGGTGCACGTACCCCTTTGGGTCCCTACATTTGTATCTTTGGGGTAAATACCCAGTAGTGCAATTGCTGGATCGAATGATAGCTCTAATTTCAACTGTTTGAGGAACCTCCATACTGTTTTCCAGAGGGGTTGCACCAGCTTGCATTCCCACCAACAGTGTAGGAGGGTTCCCCCTTCTCCGCATCTCCGCCAACATCTGTCGTTTCCTGACTTGTTAATTTTAGCCATTCTGACGGGTGTGAGGCCACCCTCCCTTTTTGTTTCAGGTGGGATTCCCTGGAAATGGTATAGATTGACGTGCGGGAAGTTTATTTCGAGTTCTGTCAGGACCGACCCTGGGGGAAGGAAAGGGACAGGGAAGGGGAGGACAGGGAGCAGTGGCAGCGGGCACAGGGAGAAGCTGGGCTGTGGTGCAGGCCGGCCCTGCAGGTTGCTCTGAGCTGGAGGGACCCTTCTGAGTTGTCCCAAGTCAGGCCACCTGTGGTGGGGCTTTTCTGTCTCCGTCCTGATCCGTCCTTAAGCAGCCGGCTCTCCTGGGAGGGGCTGGCTATTTCGGGAGAGGCCCTGCGGCTCCTGGGAAGGGGGGGGCGTGGCCTGCCCTGCGGCGGACCTGTGGGGGAAGGGCTGCTTTCGGAAAGGGGGGGCCGCTTTCTGGTGCCTGTGGTGCAGGTGTGAGCGCGGCCAGGCGGCGGCTCCCAGAGCGGTCCCGTTTCTGTCTTCACCACGGCCTCCACCCACTCACCTGCCATGTCCTCACTTGTATGCGGAGGGGGGCAGCTTCTCCAGCTCCCGGTGGCCTGCTCCATGCCTCTCAGGTGGTTGGCTGCCCTTGGCTGGTGCACATTTGTGCCCACCCTGCGTGTGACCGCACCCTGGCCCGCCCTCTCTGGCCTTGTAATCATGCTTAGACATCTAGGGGCTGTCCTGGCCACTGCATGGTGTTGAGCAGCATCCCTGGCCTCTACCCGCTAGATGGCAAGAGCACTCTTCCAGTTACGCTAGCCAACACTGTCCCTAATGTTGTCAAATGTCCTGCTGTGTTGGGGTCACATAGAGCTGGCAGCCAGTTTGGGGGTGGGGAGACAGCTCACCTTCCACAACTATGTGTGTGGCCTCTGCTGGTCCCCGGGAGGGTGCTCTGGCAAGAGGGACTTGGGGGCAAGAGTGTGGGCAGCCTGGCTTGTAGAGGGATCACGGCACCACCAGCTTCCCGCCCAGGGAGCTCGGGCTTTAGTGGCAGGTGGAGACCTTGAAGCTGTACCCTCCACCTGTGCTGCGTGAGGCATGCTGGCTCCTCACAGTGTTGGCGCTGGACATCTCCATCAGATGGCTGCTGTGTGTCCGGCCCTGGGTCAGACTCCCGGGGCACTGAAGGTGTCTGCCCCCAGCGATGCTCAGGATTGTGCCTAAGGAGGAGGGCGCAGGGGAGAGGACATAGACTTTGCTTGGAATGTTTGGGGGGAAAACGTCATGGAAGAGGTTGTGTGTACCTAGGGTAGGAGTCCATTTATGTGACATGTCCAGGAGAGGTGGATCCAGAGAGAGAAACAGATGAGTGGATGCCAGAGGCTGAGGGTGTTGGGAAAGTGATTGCAAGTGGGTTCAGGTTTCTTTTGGGGGGGATGATGGAAATGTTCTGGAACTAGCTAGAGGTGATGGGTGCATAGCTTTGTGAATACACAGAAACTACTGAATGACCGTGTACTTTAAATTAGTTGAAATGATAAATTGGATGTGATGTGAATTTTATCTCAATAGAAAGGGAAGTTGCATATGAGTTGAGGCTTAGGTGGGGGGCTGGGCAGGACTGCAACAGGTGGAGGGTGGAGGTGGTTGAGGGAAGTGTGCCTGAGGCAGGGGGCCCCTGTAGAAGGGCCACACTCAGCTTTGCTCCCCTGCAGGGGAGGAGTCACATGGGGACAGTAGAGTGCAGAACGAGTCTACGGAGCTGGGCGCAGAAGCCAGTGCGGTTCTAGTAAAAGAATGCTCCGTCGTCAGGGTTTTGACCAGAGAGTGACGTGAAGCTACTGCCCGTTGCAATCTTACAGAGTTCTGTAGTTGTGAGAACCTTCGTGTGTCACCGAGCAGTTTTGTCACCCCTCCATGTTCTGCTGCTGCCTGGGGTGTCCCTGGGTGTGGGGCTCTTCTTTCCTCAGCCTCTGCTGACTGCCTGGCCTTGGCACATGCTCGCCCTTCAGCCTTTTGTGACCACTCACTGTGCCCAGATCCTGTGAGGTGGCTGTGGTTATCCCCATTGAACATGCAGATGAGGACGGTGAGGCTCAGGGAGGCCAGTCACTGGGCCACTTGAAGCCTTCTGGGCCTCCCAGGCTGCAGCCAGCCATGCCACAGGGCACTCTGCCCTGGTGGCCTTCCCTGAGTGTGCAGGTAGCTTCGGGTTTCCTGATTCTGAAGATAATGACTTTGCGCCCCAGGGCGCAGGCAGGCGCATCTTTGACCTGTGGCCAGAATACAAATGAGTTTGAGGAACTTACAGAGAAAGTGGCCTTTGGCACACACTTTTAAGTGCAGCTGATGTGTTTGGTATCTCTTTGGAGAAATTTAGGGGCTTTATCAGTAGCATAAATAGTTTTGAAAGTGTTACGCAAAGTAAGAGGAGGTGTTTCAAAGCCATCTCCGCATGCGAGCCCGCACAGGCGGGTTGGCGCCGTGATAGGCCCGGGGTGGGGTTGGGAGGCCCCCTGCCAAGTCTCAGCTCTCGGCCATCTCCTCTGCCCCCAGATGCCATCCGGCAGAGCAACCAGATGCTTCGGGAGCGCTGTGAGGAGCTACAGCATTTCCAGGGCAGCCAGAGGAAGGAGAAGGAGTTCCTCATGCAGAAGTTCCAGGAAGCCAGGAAACTGGTAGAGAGACTGAACCTGGAGAAGCTCGACCTGAGGAGGCAGAGGGAGCAGGCCCTGCAGGAGGTGGAACATCTGAAGAGATGCCAGCAGGTAGCCAGAGGGGCTGGATGGGCCCTTCCCCAGGAGCTGGGGAGCTAGGGGGTTCTGGAGACCACAGGGATGCCAGTGTTCCCCCGAGGGAACGTGTGGTCAGGGCTCCCAGAGAGCACCCTCAGGCTCAGTGCTTCACTAGGAGGGCTCGCAGAACTCAGAAGAGCCGTACAACGGCTCCCGGTTACGGCTGTTATGGTCAATTACAGTGGAAGCGCCCAGGTGGGAATCAGCAAGGCGAGGAGTGTAGGGCGGGATCCAGGGGAGACCAGGCGTGAGCTTCCAAGTCCCTTGCCGGTGGAGGCGTGCGGCAGTGCCTTTTCTCCTGCAGCCTTGTGTGACAACCCGCACCAGGCACGGCCACCAGGGAAGCTTCCCTGAGCGGCGCTGTCTGGGGACTTCAGTGCAGGGTCGGTCCCGTCGGCCTGGAGCTCCCGCGGGGCTGAGCTCGGAAACTCAGTCTCTGCACCTGCACCGCCCCCACCCCCCACCCCGGGACGTGAAGCTGAGAGGTGTGGCCCAGGCCCCGCCAGGAGTCCCACTGTGAGCACAGACTGCCTGCCAGGGCGCTCGGGGATGAGTGTGCCAGGTTCCTGGGGCGGCCATGACAAGGGACCACAACACTGGGTGGCTGGAAGAAAGAGAAATGTATTGTCTCCCAGTTCTGGAGGCCAGAAGTCCAAGAGCAGGAGATGGGCAGGGTTGGTGCATTCTGGAGGGTCTGAGGGAGAACCTGTTCCAGGCTGCTTTCCCAGCCTCGGGTTGGGCCCGAGGTCCTTGGCCTCCTTTGGCTTGTAGACGAATCACTCCATGTCCCTCTCCGTTGTCTCATCACTTCCCTGCGTGTCTGTATGTCTCTCCTCTTACAGAGACACCAGTGTCAAAGAGAAATACAGCTGGATGTTAGTTAAAGCGGTGAAAAGAGGTTTTATTTGGTAAAATTACTGACAGCAGGGGAAGGAGTGGAGCTCCACTGTGACTTGCAGAGGTGCCTGGAATTTTCCAGAGGGAGGGAGGAGGAGGAGGAGGAGGAGGGGCTCAAGCGAAAACTCACAAAGGGTCTGTCGGTGTAAATGCGGGAGGCGAGCTGGCAGTTAGGGAAGTTAGCCTTCTCTCCTGCAGAGGGACTGGGATTCTGAGGCCCGAGTCGTCATGAGGATTCCTGTTCAAGGGAATGGTTCTCAGGTCCTTGAGAAAAACTCCTGGGTTGTAGGAGGTACATGGACATTTCAAAGGGATAGAGGAAGGGTTCACAATTGGGAACCCTCTTACCAAATGCTCTGAGGAAGGGAGGCAGGAACGGTGTTCCAGTGCTGGCTGGAACAAATTTGGCAGCATTGAACTTTCCTAGGTAGGCATGCCAATGGGTGGCTGGGTCTCCCAGGATGCGGCCCTTCGCCGCTAGAAGCTGTGTTTAAGTTTGGTCAGGTCGCCGAGTGCAGGGGTTTGGATGGAGTCAAAGTCATTTTGTGCTGATTTCGTTTGTAGTTCTCCACAGTCATTGGATCGCCTACTGCCTCCTCTTCTAGCATGACTTGATCATAACTTGATTGCATCTGCAAAGCTCCTGTCTCCACATCAGGTCCCATCCACATCCACAGGTACTGGGGGTTAGGATGTGGACATATCTTTTGGGGGCCACCATTCAACCCATCCCAATCTTGAACAGGTAGACTCAGTGCTCTTTGCTAAATGCCTTCAGAGCATCTGTCCGTGCGGCCCTGGGGGCTCCTCTCCACTTGCCCTGGCTCATGTGATGGGATGCTGGTCGCACAGCTGACAAGTCCAACAGCAGTGGGTGTCAGAGTGGACATGGCTTCAGGTTGCTGGTGGCAGTGTCAGTTGGTGCCACTACTTTGAAAAACTATTCAGCGTTTTTTTCTTCAGGTTGCAAATTCGGGTTGCCCCCGACTCAGCAGCCTCACCGCAGGTGCACATCTAAGAGCAGCTCTTCTTCGTTAACCGGCGCCAAAACCTGGGCACAGTGCAAGTGCCCATCACTGGAGAAGCCAGTAGAACCATAGGCTGGAAGTTTTTTAACAGCTTTACTTGAGATAAAATTCACATACTGTAAAATTCACCCTTTTACAGTATCCATGGCTTTTTAGTATATTCATAGACTTGTGTAACCATTACCACTCTCTGGTTCCAAAACATTTTCACTCCCCGCCCCCCCCAAGAAACCCCATCCCCATTAGTCATCACTCTGCATCCTCTCCCTCAGCCCCTGGCACTCTCCAGTCTGCTTTCTGTCTTTGGGTTTGCCTCTTCTGGACATTTCATACAAATGGAATCATACAATATGTGCCCCTCACATCTGGCTCCTCTCACCCAGCATACATATTTTTGAGGTTCATCCATGTTGTAGCATGTATGAGCACGTCATTCCCTTTTACGGCTGAGTGATAGTCCGGTGTATGGAAGTAGCGCATTTCACTTATCTGTTCATCAGTTGATGGACACTTAGGTCATTTCAACACTCTTCAGCTGTTGTGAGTAATGCTGCTATGTATTTCTTTTTTTTTAAGTTTAATTTATTTAAGTAATCTCTACACCCAGTGTGGGGCTCGAACTCATGACCCCAAGATCAAGATTCACATACCTCTCCGACTGAGCCAGCCAGGTGCCCCCAGTTAATGCTGCTATGAAAATTTGTGTGTGGACCTGTGTTTTTGTTATCGGGTAGATACCTAGGAGTTCCCCCATTAATTTGAAGCAAATCCTAGACACTGTAAATATCATCTGTAACTATTTCAGCGTGCATCTCTAAGAAAGGGCTTAAAAAAGACAACTCAATACCACTATCACACCTAAAATAGTTAACATTAATTGTCTGGTGTCATCAAATAGACACAATATGTTGTGCCATCAATATATTTTGACAGGATTTCCTGATGTGTTAGATGTGAGCTGTGAGACACAGAGAGGAGTCAAGAGGAACTCCGAGGTTTTTGTCCTGGTAGCTGGAAGATGGATTTGCCATCAGCTGACAAGAAGTAGGGCTGTGGGTGGAACTGGCTTTTGGGGGCTGTCAAGCATGCAGTTTTGAGAGCGCAGCTAAATACCCAAGTAGACATGTTGATGTGACAGGCCAGGTGGTGGGGGGTATTTGCACTGTTCAGTGGGGAGACCTTCACTGAGGTGTGTTCCAGTCAGGACCAGAACACAGTGAAGGACTGAGCCATATGGGGTATCTGGGGAAAGCATGTTTTAGAGGAGGGGAGAGCAAGTGCAAAGGTCCTGAGGCAGGGACTTGCCTGTCATTTTCAGGGAACACCAAAGAGGCAAAGATGGCTGAAGCTGTGTAGAAGTGGCTAAGGAGTGGGCGGGGAGAGTCATGGTAGGGGCTGGTTATGTGGGCTTAGTAGGGCTAGTGGCAGGATTGGGGCTTTGACCCAAGTGTCACAGGGACCGTAGGGGCTGCTGTGCTAGTGTGAGGCATTATCTGGTTTCCTGTAGACTGTAGAGTATAGGGGGGGTGTTATGAGGTTAAATTGTGTCCCCCCAAAAGAAACGTCCACATTCTAAACCCTGTACCTCAGAACGTGATCTTATTTGGAAATAGGGTCTTTGCAGAAGTAATAAAGTTAAGATGTGGTTATACTGGATTAGGATGGGTCTAAATCCAGTGATCGCTGTCCTTATCAGAAGAGAAACAGACGCCAAGACATCCAGGGAAGACGGCCATGTGATGATGGAGGCGGAGATTGGGGTGATGCGTTTATGAGCCGAGGAGCGCCAGGGACTGCTGGCCCATATTTCCCCCCAGGCTCCTCAGAAGGCACCGACCCTGCCCACACCTTGCTCTCGGACTTCTGGCCTCCAGAACCGGGAGGCAGTACATTACTGTTGTCCTAAGCTCCCCACTTTGTGATTCCTTCTAGAAGACCCAGGAAACCTGTAGGAACAGGTGCAGGAATGGAGGAGGAGCCCAGGTGGAAGTCATGGCAGCCCTGGTGAGGGCTTCTGACCGGAGTGGGCCCTGGCCCACGGGGTCTGCTGCCAGACATAGGTGATGTGGGGGTCCGGGGCAGGTAGCTGGAGAGCTCAGCCGGGGCTCCCGAGAAGAGTCTGTCGTGGAGCTGTGAATTTGGGAGCTGTCGGCCTGCGGGGGTACGGCAGGCCTGGAGAGCAGCCCCGCGCATGGAGATGCAGAGGAGAAGGGAAGGAGTGGCGGGCGTGGTGTGTGCGTGTGCACAGGAAGCCAGGACAGGGGCGTGGAGTACGGGAGTAGCGGTTGCTGGGGCGGGGGGGGGGGGGGGGGAGGGAGGGGGTCCGGCTGTGAAGGACTGATGCACCGACTCTGGGTTTGAGCGGCCTAAGGTCGCAGGGGACCTGGTCTGCACAGCTGGAGAAGGGAGACCGGGCATCAGGGGATTCGGACAACCCTTGAATTTTGTCACTGGTAGAGAGGCCTTCTGGCAAGTGGCAGTCCGTCTCGTCTCTCCTGGTGGCCTTGGCTTGTGGAGGGGAGCATGTATTTTGACACTATCTTTAGGTCTAACCTCCCTGAGCATCTGCTGGGCTCGGTCCTCATGGCCTGCTCGTCAGCCTCATGAGACTCGAGGCAACTCTGTGCCCCTGTGTCTGCAGGGATGAGGAGGGGTTTGGGAACGTGGGGTCACGGGACCGTTGCCTGGCTGGGGCTTGGGAAGCTTCCAGAGGTGAGCGGCGGTTCTGGGGGCAGGAGAGAAGCCCTCCGGTGACATGTCTTAGTCCCCGCCCACTGCCCTGGGGCTTGGGGATGCCAGGGGTGGGCAGCCGGCAAGAAAGTGTTACTGACAGGAAGTGGCTTTTTTTCATGCAGCAGATGGCTGAGGACAAGGCCTCTGTGAAAGCCCAGGTGACATCCTTGCTGGGGGAGCTCCAAGAGAGCCAGAGTCGTTTGGAGGCCGCCACCAAGGAGCGGCAGGCTTTGGAGGGCAGGTGAGTGGGAAGGGAAAGGCCTTGGGGGCCGCCGTTCGGGTACCTGGGGAGAGTGAGGCACCTTAGGAGCCCCTGGCGGGTTCCTCTGGGAGAGGTCAGCTGTGGTGATCGCAGGAAAGGGTTTCCCGCCTCCCAGCGGGAAGCAGGTGCTCTGCATAAAGCACCCTGTTGTGCGAACAGTCCGGGCCCAGGGACCACCCTCAGTAGGCAAACTGTCAGGCTCTTTTCTGGAAAGTGGGGTTCCCGTAAGTGGGATGATTGGGTCAGAGGGCACAGATGTTTCCTGGGCTCTCAGGCCGCCGGGCTGCTGCCCTGCAGAGAGAGAGGCGGGTGCAGCTCTGCCGGTGCGGTGGGTGCTGAGGGTGCGTTGGGCGGTGTCCCGGCTGCCTTCCTGCCTCAGGAGGGGAGGAGGGGCGCGGGCCGGGGTTCGCCGCCGTCAGCGATACGCGAGACCGTGTGGACGGGCTTCCGTCTAGAAAACAGAGTGTGAGGAAAGGCATCTCGTTCGGCCTCGGGCTCGTGGCCCTCTTCTGTTTCCCCCCGTGTACTCTTCTGTGCCTCCAGCTTTCTAAAATCACGTGCACCCTTTTTAGGACAAATCGGTGTCTTTTCTGCCTGTCTCTTTCCGTGTACATGAAAGAAACAGCTGGAGGCAACTTTGGGGGGTTCCGACCCTGCGCGGACATTTACGTGGGCAGCGTCCTTTTGTGCCCCTTGCCCTGGGGGCCGGCCATGGAGATGCTGAGCTGGACAGCTCGGACACAGAAGCTTTGCTTGCACCTCAGGGCATTCAGTGTGGCCATTGGAAGAGCTTCCCACGTCATACACACGGAGGCCCCCTGAGCCTTGGGCCTGTCCTGTTGCAGTGGCACTCCCCCTTGTTCCAGGGCCCCGGGCAGGCGGCAGTCCCATCTGGTGATGACGACGTCAGATCACAGATGGAGATGTGCTCAGTGTATTCGGACGGGTGCGGAGAAACAGCGAGACCAGTGACCATCCCCAGGGGCCCCCGCCCCCCAGAAGCAGCCACCATCGCCCCTGCGGTGGGGACCATGCAAGGCCTTGGGCCAGCAGGATGACACGGCTGGAGCCTGGGCCGGGAGATCTGGGGAGCTGTGGGGAGATAGGAGAGCGGAGTTCGGAGACGGGGGGGGCTGTGGGGCTATATGGCTCGTGGCATGGGGGGGGCGGGGCAGCCATTGCCGTCACCCAGCCAGGCGGGTGGGAGGCTCCTCTTCCAGGTGTGTGCATTTGGGACTGCAGCTGAGCCCTTGAGATGGGTCAGCTGCCTTCCTGCCGCTTCTAGAACAGGGACTGGGAGGGAAAGAGCCGCTCCCAAGCTGGCTCTCTGTGGTCGTCCCATGTCCGGTAACGGCGCTTCCGCCCTGACAGCCGACAGCCTCTTCCTCTCTCACACGGAAGGGGCTCTGCGTTGGCGGGACGCTCAGAACTATGCCCCACTCCTGTGCCCGCGCTCTCCCCGCGGACCGCGGAGCTCCTAGCAGCCCCCCTCCCCGCCGCCGGCTTCCACCTTCCTCCTGCTCAGTGCGGCGGGGATCCTGTGAGCACCCCGGCAGGCCCGTCCCCGTCCTGCTGGGGGCCCTACCGTGACCGCCCCCTTCCCCTGTGCCAGGGCCCGAGCTGCTAGCGAGCAGGCCCGGCAGCTGGAGAGCGAGCGGGAGACGCTGCAGCAGCAGCACAGCGTGCAGGTGGACCAGCTGCGCATGCAGAGCCAGAGCGTGGAGGCGGCCCTGCGCATGGAGCGCCAGGCTGCCTCGGAGGAGAAGTGAGTGGCTTTGTGCCCGCAGGAGGGACAGAGACCAGAGGGCCCTCAGTGACTTTCTAGCTGTCGGGGAGCCCTTCCACGGACTGTCCCTGAGCATGACCACACCTAGACGATCCATCTTTGATCCGATAATGTGTGCTCTCCACATGTTGACAGCATCCGGTCCCAGACCCTGCGTTGCTTTCGTTGGCATGCCTTTGAGGCCTCCTTTCGTTTATTTATTTACTTATTTATTTATTTTAAAAAGATTATTTATTTATTTATTTGAAACAGAGAGAGAGAGAGAGAGCGAGAGAGAGAGAACACAAGCAGGGGAAGAGGGAGAAGCAGGCTTCCCGCGGAGCAGGGAGCCCAATGCTGGACTCAATCCCAGGACCCTGGGATCAGGACCTGAGCCGAAGGCAGATGACTTTTTTGAAGAGCCCAGGAGAGTCCCATCCTATTATAAACCTTCTTATTTTTAAATGTGTTAGTCTTAAGAAAAAGGATGCTAACCATGTAGTGAAGCCTGCCTTAGCGCCGATGGCCTTTAAGGCACAAGTGCCCCCTGGAAGCCCCCTTCTGGTTTGTGGACATATGACAAGAACGAAGAGGGTGGGGCTGCAAAGCAGAAACGCTGTGGCCGGAGTAGGACAAGGTTGTTTCTCCAGCAAAGGCTCCTTTTCCTCAGGCGGAAGCTGGCCCAGCTGCAGGTGGCCTATCACCAGCTCTTCCAAGAGTATGACAACCACATCAAGAGCAGCGTGGTGAGCAGTGAGCGAAACCGAGTGAGTATGGTGGGCATGTACTCGGGACTGTCTAGGACCGACTTGCCTGGGTTCCTCTCCCTGCAGCCTAGAAACGGAAGAGCATGGGGCCTGCTTCCCCAAATTTACCACTATGGGAGCTCGGGTTCTTACATGAAGACTTGACAGAATGGGATTTGGGGAGGGATGCTTGACTTGTCCTAGAGCTTTGCCAGGGTCGCAATGTGACAGCTGAGGGCGGGATGTGGGGAGACCGGGATCCTTGGGCTGTGCTGCTTGTGGGCTGCAATCGACTAGGCTGGGCCTCTGGATGCTCCCTCTGTGGGCCGGGAACATGCTTGTCTCCACGACCAGTCCCTCCTGCCAGCCTGGCTCCTGGCTCTGGTTTCTCAGAGCCAAGGTAAGGCCCAGAACGCTTCTCTCGCCCTGTTCAAGGTGGCTGCGAGCCCTCTTTTGGTTCTCATCAGACCTGTACTGGGTGCAGTTTCTAGTGATCACATTTTAAGAAGGATGCTGTCAAACACGAGCGTGCCCAGAGGAGACTTGGAAGGGTGGGGTGTTAGTGCGGGAGCAGCTCAGCATGGAGGGGATGGCCTCAGAAGGAAGTACGGCCCTGTTCCTTGAAGCGTTGGAGGCAGGCTGTCTGGCTGGGGAATCTGGGAAAGGAGTGTCGGCCTGGGTGGGAAGTTGTGCCCCATGACCCCAGAGGTCCCCTCCACCCTCTGGCTTTCCTGTGTCCTGCCCACGCTGACAGCCTGTGGTTGGCGTTACTCCGGCACTGGCCAGCCAGGGCGCGTCTTTCATTGCTTTTGGTTCTTCTCACCTGGAGTAGCAGCTCACCCTGGGCCAGCTTGAGCTCCCTCAGTACCCCCTTGCCCATTTCTAGGGAATGCAGCTGGAGGATCTCAGGCAGCAGCTCCAGCAGGCCGAGGAGGCCCTGGTGGCCAAACAGGAAGTGATTGACAAGCTGAAGGAAGAGGCCGAGCAGCACAAGATTGTGATGGAGACTGTCCCGGTGCTGAAGGCTCAGGTGAGGGCGCTCCTCTGTCGCCTGCTGGCCCCGGGACCTGGTGCGTCTCTGGCGTCAGTTTGCGGTGGCTTCTCGGAAGCTCTTGGAGCCCCCTGTGCTGTTCCCTGACCTCTCAGTGCACTTGGGGCTGGCCTTCTCTGTGCCACGGGCTCTGGGAGGGCAGGGCTCTCCCTCGTCCCCCGGCATGGAGTGTCCAATGAATGGCCAACAGTTGGTGGGCGTGCCCCTGTCTTGGCTTTGTTTGCCAGGCGGATATCTACAAGGCCGACTTCCAGGCCGAGAGGCAGGCCCGGGAACAACTGGCGGAGAAGAAGGAGTTCCTGCAGGAGCAGCTGGAGCAGCTGCAGAGGGAATACAGCAGGCTGAAGGCCAGCTGTCAGGAGTCGGCCAGGTGGGCCTCGGAGTCCATCCCCATGAGGAGTGGGGCCGGGTGCCGCGGGTCTCTGGTAGTGGCCGCACTGCTCTGTTGGGCTACGAGCTGGCCCTCCCTCTCCCCTCCCCCTGCCCTGTCCTTCCACTGGCTCCATGTGCACTGGCTGATTGGATGGTTTCTCTTTTCCAAGGATTGAAGATCTGAGGAAGCGGCACGTGGAGGTCTCCCAGGCCCCCTTACCCCCCACCCCAGGTGAGTGAGCTGTAGGAGGAGGGCTGCAGAGGGCAGGGTGTTAGAGAAAGTGCCATCTCAACTCACCAGAGCTGCTCTCCCAAGTGTAGTACCCCCTCTGGGGGGGGGGGAGGGGGGCAGAGGGGAGGAGCTAGTGCTGGTGACCCCAGTGGTCGGGCGGCACAGTCCTATCAAGTCTCAGTACTTTCTGCTGCCTCCCCTCTTTCTCCAGCTCACCCCTCCTTTCACCTGGCCCTGCCCAGCCAGAGGAGAAGCCCCCCCGAGGAGCCGCCTGACTTCTGTTGCCCCAAGTGCCAGTATCAGGCTCCTGATATGGACACCCTGCAGATACATGTCATGGAGTGCATCGAGTAGGGGCTGCCTGCGGGGGAGGGACCAGCACAGGACGGCGCGCTCTGTGCTTTCCCGCCTGCCCGCTCCCGACTTACGGGCTGGGTGACAGAACGGGCCACTTCTGTGAGCCCCACGAGCTAGCTCTAGGACCTTATGCTTCAGCTCCCCCATCTGCTGGTTTGCCTCTGTTAGGGTACAAGGAACCCGCTAGGCCTGATGCTCTGCCCTTCTTCTTTGTGCCGTCTGCTTCAACCACTTGCCTCTGGGGGCTCCCTTGCTTTCCACCTCCACGGGCAAAGTCAAGAATCGAGGCCAGGGCTCTCCCAGAACTTCTCGAGCCAACACAGGCAGAAGCCTTTGCTCGCATGCGAGCTCCCATGCGCCGTGGCGCCAGGGCCCTTGTGGGCCATGTGGTATTCCGTGTGGAGGCTGCGCTGCCAGTAGATGTTGGCTGTCCACTCGTGAGGAACATTTGGGTTGTTGCCACTCCTGTATCGTCGCAAAGGATGCCGCAGCGAACGTCCCTGTGCATCACTTTGTGGGTATCTCTGGGTCGGATTCTTAGAAGCCGCACCACTGAGCAGCTGCAGACGGGTTAGATGGGCCAGTGCGTTGTCCCTGCTTCCTCGGAGCCTTGCCCACAGGACGGGTGTCCAGCCTGTGGGCTTTGCCCTCTGTCAGGCATGTGTTTCTCTATTCCGAGTGAGCCCGAAGGGCCTTTTCCAATTCTGCTTAATGGCTTGTTTGTATTTTCTGCCCGTTTTTCTGTTGGGCTGTTAGTCTTTTGTTCCTCAGTGTGTTTGAGCTCTTCGGTCATTGGTGGGATCGGCTCTTGTGTACGATAGAAATTGCAAGTATCTTCTTTCACTCTGACTTGGACTTGAAGTTGGTCATCTAGGCACGGCCACGCTTCTCCACCTTTCCTTCACTGCTTTGGGTTTACCGTGGTTGTGACCGGCTCGTGGCTTGACGGGGAGATGCTTCCCCCACGTACGCTTTCCCTTTCCTTCTCCCAACACCACAGCGTGCTGCTGTCCTCCCTGAGCGCGTTGCTGCCCAGCGTGAGCGGTGGTGGCC
Organism: Zalophus californianus; assembly: GCF_009762305.2. Lineage (NCBI taxonomy): Eukaryota > Metazoa > Chordata > Mammalia > Carnivora > Otariidae > Zalophus > Zalophus californianus. Next base: position 1,254,912 of record NC_045612.1, on the reverse strand, counting down.
GTGTTTCCATCACATCCCAGAAGCTTGTGATGCTGTTCCCCGCACCAGCCCCGTATGCTCCGGCCTTTTGAAGGGAAGCCACTTGGTGATGATTGGAAGGTTATGAACACTAGAGGGCTCCTTACTGTTGTTTTGCAAGATTCTGGACGTTTCCTTGATGTCAAAGCCAAGGGCATTAAGCCTGTGGTTGTCAGGAAGGGATGTTGGAAGTGGAGGAAGAATGCCCCAGCCTCGCCTGGCCCTCCCCCACCTTCCCCTGGTTGGGAATGGGGTGTCGCTGAAGACAGCCCGGCTGGCAGCCTGCTGCGAAGACGAGCCTGGGCCGGGGGCTTGCCTGGTGTGTATAGGAGCGGGAGCCCCTTCTCCATTTCCTGGAGCCCAGATGTCTAATCACAGACGATCGTCCTTTGGGAAGATGTTAAAGGCACAAACAGGCTCCCCACTTCCGGGTGCTGCGTCCCAATCCTGATCCTGTAGTTTTTCTGCAAAACTAAAGAGCACCTTTAGTTTTGGGGGGATGTACGAATTTCCCATGGCCACTGTAACAAATGACTGACTTGGGGGCGTAAAACGACGGGAATTCATTCTCTCATGGTTCTGAAATCAGGGCGGCAGGGTTGGTTTCTTCTGGAGGCACTGAGGGAAAATCAGTTCCGGGCCTTTCTCCCAGCCTCTGGGGGTGGCCCTTGGTGTTCTTGGCTCCATTCTCTGCCACCCCACTCTCTGCCTCCGTGGTTACATGGCCTCTTCTTCTTCCTGACCGAGTCTTCTCTTCTTGTCTCTTATAAGAACACCAGGCCCTGGATTTAGGGCCCACCTACATCGTCCCGGATGAGCTCATTCTGAGAGCTTTATCTTCCTTACATCCACAAAGACTCTTTTTCCAACTCAGGTCATTTTTTTTTCCTTATTTACTTGGCAGAGAGAGAGAGAGAGAGAGAGAGAGAGAGCGCACAAGCAGGCGGAGAAGCAGGGAGCCCGCAGGGAGCCCGATGCGGGGCTCGATCCTATGACCCTGGGATCATGACCTGAGCCGAAGGCAGTTGCTTAACCAACTGATGAGCCACTCGGGTGCCCCTCCAACCCAGGTCATAGCCACAAATTCTGGGCATTAGGACGTGCCTCTATCCTCTGGGCCACCATTCAGCCCAGCACGGGGCTATCTTCCGGAGCGCACAGACTAGGAGAGATGCGGGTGAGGACCGGTGTCTCCAGGCCCGGCGGCTCCGTCGGAGGGGCTTGTTTCCTGGGGTGATGGTGGCCACTGGGCTGTGGAGACACTGGGCGCTCTGTGGGAAGGAAAGCTGGTTTGGTGCGGGGCGGGCCCTCGCAGGCGTGGGGACTGCTGCTCCTGGGGCCATCCCGACTCCAGCTGGCCACCGCCGCCAGGGCCAGCAGCCACGGGCAGGAGGAGGAGAAGGAAGGCTGCGGGCTGCGGTGGGACAGAACCGTTGGACCGACCGGTGCCCTGGGTGACAGCCACCAGCTGCGTAGGCATGGGCTTCGTGCTTTACTAGGAGAGTGGACAAAGGCCCGGGGGAGCCCTCCTCTGACTGGCTTCCTCTTCGGAAAGGATGTTGGGAGGGAGAAGATGAGCCCCAGGAGTGGTGAGAGAGGCAGCCGTTCCCTTCCTGGGGTGCTTTCCTCAGGTTCTGGCTTTTACTGATGTTCGTGCCTGGGCCCCGGGCCAGCTGAGTCAGGGTCTGGGTGCAGGACCAGGCATTGGCTGGGAACCGCTGCCCTTTCGAAGCTTCCCTTCCTGGGGTGCCCTTGCTCCCTACCTCCTCAGAGCACCCTGTGGGACCAGCTGTACACTGGACACCCAGGACTTCAAACCAGGCCATTCACTTAGAAGGGAGGGATTCTGCTTTTCTCCCCTTCTGGCTTTACCTAGATCGGGCTTCCAGAACAAGTGGTTGGATCCCTTCTGTGAGGGAAGCAGCCTGCCTACCCAATGAGCAGTGGCCCCTTGACCTTCACAAGCCCGGGTTTGGGAGGCAGAGACAGAGAGCTGGAAGCGCATCCCGCTGAAACCTATGTCATTTCTTGTTGCTCATACGACGTTTCTTGTTGCTCATACAACAGTATTTCTTGTTGCTTGTACACCAATAGTTCTTTTAAAAATTTTTTTTTTTTTAAGATTTCATTCATTCATTTGACAGAGAGAGACACAGCAAGAGAGGGAACACCAGCAGGGGGAGTGGGAGAGGGAGAAGCAGGCTCCCCCGCGGGGCAGGGAGCCCGATGCGGGGCTCGATCCCAGGACCCCGGGACCACGACCTGAGCCGAAGGCAGACGCTCAGCGACTGAGCCACCCAGGCGCCCCTTAAAACTTTTTCTTTTTTCATTAACGTATAATGTCTTACTTGTTTCAGGGGCACGGTTCTGTGATTCATCAGTCTTACACAATTCACAGCGCTCACCATAGCACATACCCTCCCCAATGCCCTATCCCCCAGCCCGCCCACCCCCCACCCCCCACCCCCCACCCCTCCAGCAACCCTCAGTTTGTTTCCTGAGGTTGAGAGTCTCTTAACGGTTTGTCTCCCTCTCTGGTTTCGTCTTGTTTCATTTTTCCCTCCCTTCCCCTATGGTCCTCTTGTCTTGTTTCTCAAATTCCGCCTATCAGTGAGATCATATGATACTTGTCTTTCTCTGACTGACGTATTTCGGGTAGCGTAACACCCTCTAGGTCCATCCACGTCACTGCAAATTACAACAGTATTTCTTGTTGCTCATACAACAATGCGTGCCCTCTGTTGCCCGCTGGCCAACGCTTAAGAGGAATCCAGGTGACCAACAAAACAAGCACAATAAGAAAGCATTTCTCCCTCGCTAGTGACTAAAACGCAGACTCCAGCTAGACGAAAAGTGATGTGAAACAAGGAACAGATGGAGACTGGCGCCCTGCCGGCAAGGTGCAGGGGGGACGGGCCTGAGCTGCACCCCCGCATGGGGGCCGGTGTGGCAGGGCGGAGCAGGCGTGTGCAGGAAGCCTCCTCAGCGTGCTTGGCTGGGAGAGGCAGCCAGGTGCACATGGTGGCTGTGGCGTCGGAGAGGAGCTCGCTCTGTCGCATGTTGATGTGAAAAAAGCCAGCAGACAACGATGTATGAGGTGTGACCACAATAAAAAAGTAAAAGCAGCCTGTGCGCACCCTGCTACCGTTTGGATGGATGTGGGTGGTGGGATTGCCGGCGATTAAGGTTTCCTTTTGTATTGATGTCGTTCCTAAATGGCTGTAATTTGCGTGTGTTCCTTTGGGCCGCAGAGCACGCATGTAACTTCGGAGTCGGCTGAGGAAAGAGCGCACCGGTACGGGACCGTGTGTCAGGGGTCGACTTGGCGCTCCTGGGGCCTCTCGGCTGGGGCTGCTGTGGCACGGTACCACAGGCCGGGCGGCTCAACCACCCGAAGCGCCCCGTGCCCCCGTTCCGGAGGCCGGAAGGGCAGGAGCCGGGAGTGGGCAGGGTCGGTCCCTTCCGCGAGGGAAGGAGCCGTTCCAGGCCCGTGTCCTCGGCCCGTGGACGGCAGTCATCTGTCTGTGTCTGCCCGAGGCCTTCCCTCTGTGCGTGTCTGTCCCCAGTTCTCCCCTTCACATAAGGACACGCAGGCCCGCTGGATTCCAGGGGCCCAGCCTCGGGACCTCGTGACTAACTGTCCCCTCCGTAAAGCCCATGCCTCCCAATAAGGTCACGTCCTGAGGTCCTAGGGCCCGGGATGCCCACGTTGCTTCTTGGGGTGGGGGCACGCCTCTCACCCCATCACACGGTGGGTAGCCCAGCCGTTGTATAGGGGCCCCGAAACAGTCCCGGGGAGGCGGCCCGCCGTCTCCTCCCTGAGCCTGCAGCCCCAGCCTGCCCTACGCGTAGGAGGCCTTCCACTGCCCGCTGACCGTTGACATGTTAGAAAGGTGACAGGGCCGGGCGGGCTGCGCTGGCTGAGGCCTGGGTCCCGCAGCGGGCCCTCGGGAGTCCGCACGGAGCGGCCCGTTCCGGCGCCGGCGCGGCGCTGAGGCGGGGGGCGCGGCGGGCTGCGCCTCGGGGCCGAGACGGTGGGCGGCCTCCCCGGGACTGAGGCCCTGCTGCCGGCTCATGGCCGCCGGCCGACCGGGCCTGTCGGAGCCTCCCCGCCTCCACGTCTGTAAAGTGACATCACAGCTCTGGCCTCCGTGTGAGCAGCTACTGAGAGCTGGCCGTCCTTGGCGTACTTTTCCACCACAACGGACAGAGAAGAGGAAATCAGACAGGTTTCAGGAGCAGTGCTCTTCGGGACGGGGCTGTGGCTGCCTCCTGGTTTCTGTGGGCTCCCCAAGATTCTCCTCGTACCTCCTCCTCTGAAGCCACTGTTAGTTTGTTCCGTAGCGCATGTCACTTGAGTGCCCGTGTTTTTGTAGTGGCTCAATTATTCTTTCATGTAACAGCTGTAAGTAGCGGAGCATTGGGGTCTTTTTTTTTTTTTTTCTCTTTTTTGAGCATTTTTCTTTAAAGTTACTCGGCATTTTCTAGAGCTCTGTTTCATATAACAGGTACTTTAAGTGGTAAATATTACGTCTGTCAATACACATCAGGGTTCCACCCCCTTTACTTTCTTCTCATTTTCTTCTTTTCCTCTTTCTCTTCATTCTTTCTCTTTCATCGATCGGAGGTCCTTGTTGAAGAAGAAGACAAACTGTCCTGTAGTTCTCGCGAGTAATAAACAGCCCTGAGTATCAGAGCAAGGAGATCCAAATGGCTAAAATAAGTGTGGTGGGATAAGGTCAGAATCTACTGTGAATTCAAGTCAAGGCTCTTCAGAATGCTCCTTTAAAACTAATTCTTGGGGCGCCTGGCTGGCTCAGTTGGTTACGCGACGGCCTTCGGCCCAGGTCAGGCTCCTGGAGTCCCGGGATCCGGTCCCGCATCGGGCTCCCTGCTCAGCAGGGAGTCTGCTTCTCCCTCGGACCCTCTCCCCCGTCATGTGCGCGCTCTCTCTCTCTCTCTCTCTCTCACACACACACACACACACACATTCTCTCTCTCAAATAAATAAAATCTTTCAAAAAATAAAAATAAAACTAATTCTTGGGGCACATGGCCAGTTCAGTTAGAAGAGCATGTAATTCTTGGTCTGGGGGTTGTAGGTTCGAGCCCCACTTTGGGTGTAGAGATTACTTAAAAATAAAATCTTGGGGCACCTGGTTGGCTCAGTCCGTTGGGCATCTGACTCTTGGTTTTGGCTCAGGTCATGATCTCGTGGGTCATGAAATTGAGCCCCACATCCAGCTCCACACCCAGCCTGGAGCCCACTTAGGATTCTCTCTCTCCCTCTACCCCTCCCCCCCCCCGCCACTCTTTCTCAAAAAATAAACAAACAAACAAATAAATAAATACAATTAGCCCCTAATTCTTTAGTATCTATTATCCTGGTATTTAGGAATGAAGTGATAATTCCATGATCTATTTGACTGAAAGATCAGATTTTACCAGTGAGTTTACATCTGACAGCAGTAAATTTTTACTTGTGAGTTTAAAGATGCACTCTCACTGTGTCTCTCTCTGTGAAAGAGATAAATAAAATCTTTAAAGATGCAGTCAACAAATGTATATTTAGCAAGGTGCTACGGGGGACATAAAAAGTATGACAGTCTGTGCTTCTGGATGACCAACTACCGTTTAACATTTAATTGGAGTATATACAAAAGAGGAACGGAAAAGCTAGGAAAATGCTTGAAATCTTTCCCTATCAAATGTTCCCTCCTAAGCTTCAATGTTCCTCTTTCAACAAAGGAAATAATCTTAGGAGAATATCGATGCATGGACCAGGAGTTGGAGGAGTCTGGGAGTTTTTTCTGAAATTGAGTGAAGTGTATTTTCTTCTCCTTCTCCTTCTCCTTCTCCTTCTCCTTCTCCTCCTCCTCCTCCTCCTCCTTCTCCTTCTTCTTCTTCGATTTTATTTATTTGAGAGAGAGAGAGAGAGCATGAGCAGGGAGCCCGATGCGGGGCTCGATCCCAGGACCCTGGGATCATGACTTGAGCCGAAGGCGGACGCATCACCGACTGAGCCACCCAGGCGCCCCAAGTGTATTTTCTTCTTAAATGACTTTGTGAATTTCCAAGACTCTTGAAATATCTTTGCATCTCTTTCCAATTTGTTGTCAGTTCACCTGAAATCTAGTTGGAATGCTTATATTTCAGCTTTATCCCATTACTGGTTTTTTAATCAGATATTTCATGGTGACAAAACTTAATTTGAGACATGGTTCCTAGGACATTGGAACCTAATGACGGGAGATGGAAGTCCACGCGCATCTGTTAGGGGCTCACTCTGGGCTATGTGGGGCCACCTGAGTGTGATGCAGATGTTGGAGAATTGAGAAGACACCACTGTAGACTCCAACCCTGTTGCACTTGATAAAGAAAAGCTGTGAGAGGGGTGCCTGGCTGGCTCATTCAGAAGAGCATGTGACTGTTGATCTTGGAGTCATGAGTTTGAGCCCCACATTGGGTGTGGAGATTACTAAAAAAATTAAATTAAGGGGCACCTGGGTGGCTCAGTCGTTAAGCGTCTGCCTTCGGCTCAGGTCATGACACCAGGGTCCTGGGATCGAGCCCCACATCAGCCTCTCTGCTCCGCGGGAAGCCTGCTTCTCCCCTCTCCCACTCCCCCTGCTTGGGTTCCTGCTCTCGCTGTCTCTCTCTGTCAAGTAAATAAATAAAATCTTAAAAAAAATTAAAAAAAGAAAAGCTGTGAGAATATTTATTATTGCCCCTAGAAAATGCACATCTTTTATTATTGATATCTTCATCCCTCTCTCAAGCCTTTTCTTTCCTTTGAGAATATGCATTTTTCTTTACATCTGGGATGGTATTAAATTGTCATCCTTAAGATAGGTTTATTGGTAAGCTATGACCAATGTGATTATTAGTAAAATTAGCTTGAATTCGCCCGTTAAAAAAGGATCCTGAGAGAATACTACGAATAATTGTATGCCAACAAATTAGGTAACTTGGATGAAATGGACAAATCCCTAGAAACACAGACTACCAAAACTGATTCAAGAAGGAATAGAGAATCTCAACAGACCTATCATGAGTAAAGAGATTGAATCATTGCTGTGATCTGAATGTTTGTGTTCCCCCTAAAATTCATATACTGAAATCCTGACCCCCCCTCCCCCCCGCCAAAGGATGGTATTAGGAGGTAGAGCATTTGGGAAGTGGTTGGGATGGGATCCATGAATGGGGCTAGTGCCTTTATAAAAGAGGCCCCAGTGAGCTTGCTTGCCCCTTCCATCACGTGAGGGTGCCAGGAGAGGTCTGCAGTCAGGAACAGAGCTCTCACCTGACCATGCTGGCACTGTGATCTCAGATTTCTAGCCTCCAGAACAAATGAGAAACAAATTTCTGTTGTTTATAAGCCACCCGTCTGTGGCATTTTGCTAATGGACCAAGGAAATCAGTAATCAAAAGCCTCCCAGAAGAAAAGTCCTGGACCGGATGGCTTCATTTAAGGAAGAACCGACACCAATCCTTCCTAAACTCATTCAGATAATAGAAGAAGAGGAAATACTTCCTAATCCGTTCTATGAGGCTTTCCTTACCTTCATTCCATGAGCATCACCTTGATACCAGAGCAAGACAAAGACATCACAGGAAAACCAGACCAATATCCCTTATGAATGTGGATCCAAAAATTCTTGATGGAAAAAGCATTTGACAAAATCCAACACCTCTTTCAGGAGAGAACACTCGGAAATCTGGGAATAGAAGGGAACTTTCTCAACACAATAAAGGGCATTTGAAACCCATGACTAACATTGCACGCAATGATTTTCTCCCTAAGATGAGGAATAAGATAAGGATGCCCACTTTGACCATTTCTACTCAACATTGTACCGGAAGTTCTAGCCACAGCAATGAGGCCAAAAATAAATAAATAAATAAATAAATAAATAAATAAAATAAAGACATCCGATTAGGCAGCAAAAAGAAATATAAGACCTCTATATGGGAAAGAGGTGAAACTATATTTGCAGATGGCACGATCTTATATATAGGAAATCCTAAGGAATCCACAAAAAAAACTGTTAAAGGGCATAAAAATTCAGCAAGTTCAGGATATAAGCTCAACATGCAAACAATTAGTTGTGCTTGCATCCACTAGCAATGAACAATTCGAAATGAAATCAAGAAAACAATTCTATTTAAAATGGCACCAAACGGAGCAAAATTACTTAGGAGTAAATTTAGCCAAGGAGGTACAAACTTGTCTGCTAAAAATGACAAAACATTGCTGAAAGAAATTAAAGATGAGCTAGTTAAATAATTAAATGGCAGCTTTGTTTAGAATGGCCAAGGGCTGGAAACTATCCAAATGCCCATCAACAGTAGAACAGATAAATTGGAGCAGTCTAAAACCCTGCCATAATGTAACAGATAGCTTACCAGAAATTCACTCACAGAAAATGTGAAATTATGTTGTGGGATTAATGAAACGAACGGGGCAGGTCTATCGGACCCCCCCAAATCTGTTCTGATCCTGGCTGGAGTTTGGTGCCATCTAGTGGCAGGTGTTGCGCTGGCATAAAGCACTGAAGAAGATTCTGGGTCCCACGGCTGGGACTTCCAGGGCGGGGGCAGTAACTATGGGAATCTCCCAGTTAGTTGGGACTTGATCTGGGGTTATTACTGGGTAGACCCTCCCTCCATGTTGCTTCCTGAGACAAAGGTTATGTGCCTCTCCTTCCTGATCTCCTGCTGAAAGTCAAAACCTTAGTCCGCCTCCGTTTGAGAATGGAGGCTGGGCAGGGGAAGGGAGGCAATAACCAATTGGGTTATGTCCGATTTTCAGCTATTTTCAGGTCTCATTGTGTTCTCAGGTTGTGTTTCCTGTTTATATTCTTGTGCCATCTATCATTTATTGGAGCATTATACAGCAGTGAAAATAACGAACTAGGGATATACACACCAGCTTGGCTGAATCTTTCTTAAGCCTTTTAATTGTGAAATATAACACACATACAGCCAGGTGCACAAAATATAAATGTACAGCTTAGTACACTATTATAACATCAGTGTAACCCTCACCCAAGGTACGAAATAAAACATTTGCCATAACTCCAGAAAGCCCCTTGTACCTTGTCCAAATCATGAGTCTACTTCCTTCCTAGAGATAACCACCACCCTGACTTTTATGTTACTCTTTTTTTTTCTTTATAGTTTTGCTACTGTTTTGGTTATCTATTATTATGTAATAATTCTTCATTGTTGTCTTTTTCTCCTCTTCCTTCTATTGCCTTAAAAAAAAAACCACTTACTGAGGTATGATTGACATATGAAAAGCTATACATATTTAATGTATACAACTCAGTGAGTTTGGGGATAAGTATACTTGTGAAACCATCACCACAATCTATGCCACAAAGTTTCCTCTTGCCGTCGTCGTCGTCATCATCATCATCATCATCATCATCATCACCGTTATTATGTGTGTTGAGAACACTTAACATAAGATCTACCCTCTGAGCAAGTTTTAAGTATACGATACAGTATTTTTAGCTATAGACACTGTGCTGTACGGACCTGGAGCATTTATCTTACATTTACTAAAGCTTTGTATCCTCTCACCATCGTTTGCCCATTTCCCTCTCCCACAGGCCCTGGCAACCGCCATTCTACTCTCTGCTTCTATGAGTTTGACTATTTTAGATCAACATATGGAATCCTACAGTCTCTGTCTTTTTGTATGTGGCTCCTTTCCCTTAGCATAATGTCCTCCAGATCCACCAATGTTGTTGCACATGGCAAGATTTTCATCTTTTTTAGGCCAAATGATATTCCATTGTATGTATGTACCATATTTTCTTTATCCATTCATCTGTCGATGGACATTTAGGTTACTTCTGTGTCTTGGTATTGTGAATAATGCTGCAGTGAACAGGGGAGTGCAGATATCTCTTCGGGATCCCAATTTCAATTCTTTTGGATAAATAACCAGAAGTGGGATTCCTAGATCATATGGTGGTCCTATTTTTAATATTTTGGGGAATCTCATACCTTTCCCCATATTGGCTGTACCAGCTTACATTCTCACCAAATAATAGCCATCCTAACGGGTATGAGTTGATATCTCATTATGATTTTTATTTGCATTTCCCTGATGATTAGTGATGTTGAGCACATTTTCATGTACCTGTTGGCCATATGTACGCCTTCTTTGGAGAAATGTCTATTCAGGTCCTTTGCCAATTTTAAAATCGGTTGAATTATTTGTTAGTGAGTTGTATGAGTTCCTTACATATTTTGGATATTAACCCTTTATCAGATATGTGGTTTGCAAATATTTCCTCCCATTCTGCCGGTTGCCTTTTCATTTTGGTGATTGTTTCCTTTGCTGTGCAGAAGTGTTTTCGTTTGATGATCCCACTTGTCTATTTCTGCTTTTGTTTCCCGTGCTTTTGGTGTCACATTCAAAAAATTGTTGCCAAGACCAATGTCGAGGAGCATGCCCCCTATGTTTCCTTCTCAGAGTTTTATGGTTTCAGGTTTTACGATTAAGCCTTTAATCCATTTTGAGTTGATTTTTGTGTATGGTGGGTCCAATAGGGGTCCAGTTTCATTCTTTTGATTGTAGATCTCCAGTTCCCAACACCACTGACTGAAGAGACCATTCTTTCCCTAGTGTGTATTCTTGTCACCCTTGTCAAAGATTGACCATATATATGTGAGTTTATTTCTGGACTATTCTGTTCCATTGGTCTATGTGTTTATTTTTATGTCAGAACTACATACTGTTTTGATTGCTGTAGCTTTTTTTCTTTAACAAGTGGTTTATTGATGTTACATTACAAAGAATGACAATATTGTATTATCTGTATTTCTAGACTTAATGGCCACCCCATAGAAAGCATCTTTGGAATAGGAAAAAAGTTGTAAGAATTTGTTTTCCCATAATCATAAAGCTGTCATGCTCAGTCTGGGCACAGCTAATGCAACATTTTCCCCAATGCACAGGCTCCATTCCCTTTACCAACTACTTATAATATGCTTCAGTCACTCACAGGAGAAAAAACAGTGTCAGCATCAATATTTAGCAGCTTTCAAAATACGTCTTTTTTTTTTTTTTGTCTTGAATAAAAAGCTAAAGTATTCTTTTAGTGCAGTAATTTCATATGGTGTTTTTTTTTTTTAAAGATTTTATTTATTTATTTGAGAGAGAGAATGAGAGAGGGAGAGAGAGAGCACATGAGAGGGGGGAGGGTCGGAGGGAGAAGCGGACTCCCTGCTGAGCAGGGAGCCTGATGCGGGACTCGATCCCGGGACTCCAGGATCATGACCTGAGCCGAAGGCAGTCGCTTAACCAACTGAGCCACCCAGGCACCCTCATATGGTCTTATTGCTTCTATACACAAGATACGATCCTTTAACATTTGTGTAGATAAGTCGGTCTCTCCCTTTTTTTTTTTTTTTTTGATGGCTCCCAAAGACTTTGAGGATTTTATTTTATTTTCATTTTTGGAAAAAGATTGTACTTATTCTTTTGAGAGACAGAGAGCATAAGAGAGCACGGGGGGCGGGCAGCGGGAGAAGGAGAAGCAGACTTCCCGCTGAGCAGGGAGCCCAACTCGGGGCTCCATCCCAGGACCCTGGGATCATGACCCGAGCCGAAGGCAGATGCGTAACCGACTGAGCCACCCGGGCACCCTGAGGATTTTATTTTTTCACAATAAAAGAAAAGGGCAGTGCCAGCCCATGAGGGTCAGCCCAACTGGGTAAGTAGACCCTCCGCAGAGCTCAGTTCCTGGTGCAGGAAGTGATTTCACACCCTCCCCTCGCTCTCAGCTCTTAGAAAGGGATCTGAGAGGGATAAATGCAGTAACTATCTGTATTACTTCATAGCCTAGGAAGGGAGAAAACAAATGTAAAAAAAATACAGTCTAATAAAAATAGTAGAAGCCAAATACTTTCAGTCCAGGATGTCTGCAAAGGAGAGATTCTATGGAGCCTGGATGCAGAAAAGGTCTCACTCCTAACAGAAAAAATAAATTGTGGACAGTCACTCAAGGCCAGAGAAGCAACCACAAAGAGCAACTGGCTTCAATCGCATGGTCACCAGGAAGGGCACATACCAGAGAACTTGGGACAAGGCCGCGGCTACTGCCCTGGGCTTTCTCAGGCCTCCTGGTGCTGTGCTGTGGTTCAACAGCCTTTGGGGGACGGGGGAACCAGAGGCCAACACCATCACGTGTGAAAAGGCTACTATGGCAACAACATGATGGTCAGAAATCAGCTAGGGTTTGGGTTAGGTGCCATTTAAACGCAGCCTGTACTTGCTTTCTTGTGAAGGGCTTGAGATGTGCCGAGGCATCTTAGACATGTGTAGGTGACCCTTCTTGTGAAAGGCAGAGAGGAGCCTCTTCTACTCATTCGTTTTCATTTCAGTTCACCATTTAAAGTAGGAAAGACACTGCAAGCTATGCCCACTAGCTTCTAGCTTGAACTGGCACTAATACCACACAGACAACTGAATGAATGACATTTTCCCGGTTCTTCCATGGGGCGGGCTCAGTACGCTTCTTTGGACTAAATAGTTGGGATCTTGTTCGAGAAAAGCGTATAAACATAGGGCCAGATTTTGTTAGTCTCGGTCCCAGAAAATTGGTGAAGCACTCCTTGGCTCTTGTATAATTCAGTGACTGGCTTTGCCACCTCCTTGTTCTGCCTTAGCCTGGCAGGCACAGCTTCAGGTTCATCGTCCTCCTGCTGGACTAATGGTTCACCCATGATGTCACCAATCCCATGTACACTAGGTGGATTGAAGTCCAGGTCATATACTCTTCCACTAGGAGGGTGAATCCAACGTCAGCTGAGACGATCTTTGAGTGTTTCAAATGCAGTGTTCAAAGTGATCACTACACTAGATCCAGTTCACAGATTTTGTCCAGGGCTGCAGCCTGAACTGTGAACAGTGCTGGCCGGGCCTGTTCTCCAGCTCCAACATCCTTAGGCGTGTGATCACATGATTTGGAACCAAAAGACCTTTCTCTATGTACTGCTTTGCCATATCACCAACGTGGGTGTTGGCTTTGATGTTCTTCCACAAGAAGAGATGCTGGAGGCCAAAGCTCTGAGCGATCCTCCGGCACACAGTGCCCTTGGCCAAGCTGGGCGGCCCAAGGATGAGCATGTGCAGGAGTTTGGAAGCCATTGCCTTTGCCAGGCACGGAGGGGGCGGCCAAACGGGCAACCCGGACAGCAGCCTTGGAGAAGCTCCGGGAACTTTTGCTTCTGCTTCTGCCTCTGACACTCTCTGCTCGTGTGGGGACTCCTGATCGCTATAGCTTTGTAATATAATTTGAAATCAGGAAGTGTGATGCCTCCAGTTTTGTTCTTCTTGCTCAAGGTTGCTTTGGCTATTTTGGGGTCTTTTGTGGTTCCATGTGAATTTTAGGAGTGTTTTTTCTAATTCTGTGAAAAATACCATTGGAGTTTTGATAGGGATTGCTTTGGGTAGTATGGACATTTTAACAAGATTAATTCTTCCAATCCATGAATATGGGTTATCTTTCCATTTATTTGTATCATCTTCAATTTCTTTCTTTAATGTTTTATAGTTTTCACCGTACAGATCTTTCAGCTCCTTACATTTAATCCTAAGTATTTATTGTTTTGATGTAAGTGGGATTGTTTTATTGTAAGTGGGATTGTTTATTTAATTTCTTTTTTGGATAGTATGTTGTTAGTGTATAGAAACGCAACAGATTTTTGGGACGCCTGGGTGGCTCAGTCGGTTAAGCGTCTGCCTTCGGCTCAGGTCACGATCCCGGGGTCCTGGGATCGAGTCCTGCATTGGGCTGTCCGCTGCGTGGCGAGCCTGCTTCTCCCTCTGCCTCTGTCTCTCGTGAATAACTAAATGAATGAATGAATGAATGAATGAATGAATGAATAAATAAATAACAGAAAGAAAGGAAGGCAACAGACTTTTTAGTGTTGATTTTGTATCCTGCAACGTCACTGAATGCATTTATTAGTTCTAACAGTTTTTGGTGGATTCTTTAGGGGATAATTTTACTGCTTCCTTTATGATTTGGATGCCTTTTATTTCTTTTTCTTGCCTAATTGCTCTGGACTTTCCGTAATATGTTGAATAGAAATGGTAAGAGTGTGACGGGGTGCCTGGGTGGCTCAGTCGGTTAAGCGTCTGACTTCAGCTCAGGGTCCTGGGATTGAGCCCCACATTGGACTTCACAGTCAGCAGGGAGTCAGCTTCTTCTCCCTCTGCCCCTCCCCCCCCGCTGCTCGTGCTTGCTGTGTGCTCTCTCTCAAATAAATAAATAAAATCTTAGAAAAAAAAAAAGAAATGGTAAGAGTGGGCATCTTTGTCTTTTTGTTTCGTTTTGTTTTCTTGTGTCTGATCTTAGAGGAAAACCTTTCAACCTTTCACCACTGAGCATGATACTGGCTGTGGGCTTGTCATAGATCACCTTTATTATGTTGAGGTACATTCCTATAACATAATTTGTTGAGATTTTTTTTTACATGAAAGGATGTTGAATTTTGTCAAATGCTTTTTATGCATCTATTGAGATTATCATATGATTTTAATCCTTCATTCTGTGGGTGTGGTGTATCACATTGATTGATTTGCAGATGTTGAACTATCCTTGCATCTCAGGGATAAATCCCACTTGTTCACGGTGTATGATCCTTTTAATGTGCTGTAGAATTCAGTTTGCTAGTATTTCGTTGAGGATTTTTGCATCTATTAGAGATATAGGCCTGTAATTTTCTTTCTTTCTTTGTTTTCTTTTCTTTCTTTCTTTCTTTTTTTTTTTTTTTTTTTTTTTGTAGTATTCTTACCTGGCTTTGGTATCAGGAGAATGCTTACTTCCTAAAACAGTTTGAGATCATTCCTTCCTATTCAATTTTTGGAAGCGTTTAAGTAGGATTGACATTAATTCCTGAGATGGAGCCCCATGTTGGGACCCCTGCTCAGCGGGGAGCCTGCTTAAGGATTCTCCCTCTCCCTCTGCCCCTCCCCCGACTCGTGCTCTCTTTCTCTAAAATAAATAAATAGGGTGCCTGGGTGGCTCAGTTAAGCGTCTACCTTTGGCTCAGGCCATGATCCCAGGGTCCTGGGATTGAGTCCCGCATCGGCCTCCCTGCTCCGTGGAGAGTCTTCTTCTCCCTCTACGTCTCCCCACTACTTGTGCTCTCTTTCTCTCTCTCATGCTCTTTCTCATGCTCTCTCTCTCTCAAATAAATAAAATCTTATAAATATAATAAATCTTTTTTTAAAAAAGTTTACATACAGAGGGGCGCCTGGGTGGCTCGGTCGTTAAGCGTCTGCCTTCGGCTCAGGTCATGATCCCCGGGTCCTGGGATCGAGCCCCACATCGGGCTCCGTGCTCGGTGGGAAGCCTGCTTCTCCCTCTCCCACTCTGCCTGCTTGTGTTCCTTCTCTCACTGTGTCTCTCTCTGTCAAATAAATAAATAAAATCTTTAAAAAAAAATTTACACACAGAATCACCAAGTGAGATTTGTTCTAGGAATGCAAGGGTGAAACCTACCTGTGAATCAATAAAACAAAGGAAAACTGCCCAATCATCTCAACTGGTACAGATAAAATTTTTGACAAAATCCAACCCCCTTTCATGATTAAAAAAAAACATTTAAAAACCCTGAGAATATAAGGGAACTTCCTAGACATGACAAAAGGAATTTATGAAAAATCCATAGCTAACATCATACTCAATGGCGAAAGACAGAAACCTTTCCCTCTAAGATCAGGAGAAAGAGTGCTCACTTTGAACACTGATTTTCAGCGCTGTACTAGAAGTTCCATGCAGAGCAGTCAGGCAAGAAAAACAGATAAAAGACGTCCACATCGGAAAGGAAAAAGCAAAACTATCTGTATTTGCAGGGGATATGATCCTATATATAGAAACCCCCAAGGAATCCACAAAAGACTGCTAGAGCTAATAAATGAATTATGCAAAGTTTCGGGTTACAAGATCAACATGCCAAAATCAGTTGTTTTTCTGTACACCAGCAATGAACAATCTGAACATGAAATCAAGACAATTCCACTTACAATAGGATCAAAAAGAATAAAATGCTTAGAAATAAATTTAACCAAAAAGGTGTAAGAATTAAACATGAAAACTACGAAACATTGCTGAAAGAAATTGAAGAAGACCTAAATAAATGGAAAGACATCCCATTTAGGTTGTTGATCCATTTTGAGCCAATTTTTGTATATGGTGTTTGGTAAGGGTCCAACTGTATTATTTTGCATGTGGATATCAGTTGTCCCAACACCATTTGTTGAAGAGACTATTCTTTCTCCACTGAATGGTCTTGGCACTTCCATTAAAAATCAAATGGCTGTGGATGTATGGGTTTATTTCTGGACTCTCTGGATTGAAAGATTTAATTTTATGAAGGCAGCAATACCACCCAAAGTGATCTAAAGATTCAAGGCAATACCTATAAAAATCCCAACTTTTTTTTTTCTTCCAGAAATAGGAATGTCGATCTTTACATTCATGTGGAATTGCAAGGGGGATGATTAACCAAAAGAATTTTGGAAAAAAAAACGAAAAAAGTTGGAGGACACACACTTCCTGATTCCAAAACTTATTACAAAGCTACAGTAATCAAAACATTGTGGTACTGGCATTAGGATAGACATATAGACCAAAGGAATAGAATTGAGAGTCCAGATGGTGCCAGGAGGAGCACCAGAAGCTTCATCTATGTGCTTCAGTCTCCTACTGCAAATGCTCTGCAAAGGACAAGACATGGCAGACACAGGCACAGCTCATTCTCCCCTAAATAGAAAAGAAACAACCTAAGGATCCAAATGCATTCAAGAGCCCTTCGTCCTTTTCCTTCTTTCGTTCTGAGCATCACATTCTAGTCATGGGGAGCATCCTGACCTTTCCACGGGGGATGCCACAAAGAAACTGGAAGAAATGAGCAGATAATAAAGTTGTTCAGATGGGGCGCCTGGGTGGCTCAGTTGGTTAAGCGACTGCCTTCGGCTCCGGTCATGATCCTGGGGTCCCTGGGATCGAGTCCCGCATCGGGCTCCCTGCTCAGCGGGGAGTCTGCTTCTCCCTCTGACCCTCCCCGCTCTCATGTGCTCTCTCTCCCTCTCTCTCTCATTCTCGCTCTCTTAAATAAATAAATAAATAAATAAATAAAATCTTAAAAAAAAATAAAGTTGTTCAGATGGAGAAAAATGCAGAATGGGTATTATTGGCTATGTGGCTAGCAGAGACCTGAGGTAACAACAGAAAATGGAGCTGGAAAGGCTGAAAAAGCAAGAAAAAGTGGAGCAGAAAGAAGACGAAGATGATAAGAAAATGACAAGGAGTGTGAAGGTAAGGATGGCAATGATGATTATTTTGCTGAAAAAGGTGGTTTTGATAGAGGTTTTTTTTTTTTTTTTTTTTTTGGTCTCCAAAGAAGTTAACTCCTCCATTACCAATCTCATAACTTTTAAAGTTAAGAAAAGGAAATTGAAAGGAATACACCTAACCTAAGAGGCAAAGGACCTGTACTCAGGAAACTCTAGAATACTCATGAAAGAAATTGAGGAAGACACAAAGAAATGGTAAAACATTCCATGCTCATGGATTGGAAGAACAAATATTGTTTTTTTTCCTGTTTTCTTTTCAAGATTTTATTTATGTATCTGAGAGAGAGAGAATGAGAGATCGAGAGCATGAAAGGGAAGAGGGTCAGAGGGAGAAGGAGACTCCCCGCTGAGCACGGAGCCCGATGCGGGACTCGATCCCGGGACTCCAGGATCCTGACCTGAGCCGAAGGCAGTCGCTTAACCGACTGAGCCACCCAGGCGCCCGGAAGAACAAATATTGTTAAAATGTCTGTGCTACCTAGAGCAATCTACACATTCAATGCAACCCCTATCAAAATAACATCAACTTTATTCATAGAACTACAACAAATAATCCTAAAATTTGTATGGAACCAGAAAAGACCCTGAATAGCCAAAGCAACCTTGAAAAAAACCCCGAAGCTGGTGGCATCACAATTCCAGACTTCAACCTCTATTACAAAGCTGTCATCATCAAGACAGTATGGTACTGGCACAAAAGCAGACGCATAGATCAATGGAACAGAATAGAGAACCCAGAAATGGACCCTCACTCTATGGTTAACCCATCTTCGACAAAATGAGAAAGAATATGGAATGGGAAAAAAAAGACAGTCTCTTCAAGAAATGGTTTTGGGAAAATTGGACAGCCACAGGCAGAAGAATGAAACTTACACCATACACAAAAATAGACTCAAAATGGAGGAAAGACCTAGATGTGAGACAGGTACCCATCAAAATCCTTGAGGAGAGCACAGGTAGCAACTTCTTCGACCTCAGCCACAGCAACTTCTTGCTAGACACGTCTCCAAAGGCAAGGGAAACAAAGGCAAAAATGAACTATTGGGACTTCATCGGGATAAAAGGCTTTTGCACAGCAAAGGAAATAGTCAACAACACCAAAAGACAACTGGCAGAACGGGAGAAGTTCTTTGCAACTGTCTTCTCAGATGAAAGGTAGTCTCCAAAATCTATAAAGAACGTACCAAACTCAACACCCAAAGAGCAAATACTCCAGTCAAAAAATGGGCAGAAGGGCGCCTGGGTGGCTCAGTCGTTAAGCGTCTGCCTTCGGCTCGGGTCATGATCCCGGGGTCCTGGGATCGAGCCCCGCGTCGGGCTCCCTGCTCGGCCGGAAGCCTGCTTCTCCCTCTCCCACTCCCCCTGCTTGCGTTCCCTCTCTCGCTGTGTCTCTCTCTGTCAAGTAAAAAAATAAAATAAAATAAGAATAAAAAAGGGCAGAAGACATGGACAGACATTTCTCCAAGGAATACCTACAAATGGCCAACGGACACACGAAGAAAAATGCTCAACATCACTCGGCATCAGGGAAATCCAAACCCACCCGCAATGAGATACCACCCCACACCAGGCAGAAGGGCTAAAGTTAACAAGTCAGGAAATGACAGATGCTGGCGAGGACTTGGAGAAGGGGGAACCCTCCCACACTGGTGGTGGGGAATGCAAGCTGGTGCAGCCACTCTGGAAAACGGTATGGAGGTTCCTCAAAAAGTTGAAAATAGAGCTACCCTAGGACTCAGCGATTGTGCCACGGCCCGCGTGCAAGGTCGAACAGGGGTGAGGGTAAGAGAATGAAACATAAAAGTATGGGAACAGGAGGGTTGCCCACGGGGATGCCGCGAGCAACAACTTTATTCTTACTTACACACTTTATATAGGTTCAGGTTACATAACAGTAGGACGTAAACAAGTTCCACAGTTTTCTCCCTGCCCTCTCCTGGCTCCGTCCCAAGTTTTTGGTCCAAGGCCAGGTTCCTCAAGGACATAGTTTCTTCCCATGCCTTCAAAGGGCCTGGTGCGCTATTTTTCAGGGCTTATCAATAACACTGTAGTTTCTTAGCCTAAATACAACTCGGGCTAGCCAGTACCACATGTTCTTGTATGGGGGCAGCCAGGTGGCCATGGTTCAAAGGGATCAGGGAGCCTTTGCTCTACCCGATTAACCCCTTTGTTGCTCATGGCTCCCGACATTTCCCCCTTTTATCTTTAAACGCAACATGTGTACATTTGCTTGGGTACTGGCCATGAAAGCAAACAGACAGCGACTCCAAGCACACCATAAGCAGAGTAATAAGGTTACCCCTACAACCAGAGCACACATAATCCAGAAGGAATGTTGGAGGATATTAAAGGGGTTAAACCCCTGTAGCTTTTGTAGAAAGGATTGTGCCATGTCTCTGGGGGTGACTACATGCAGATGGGAGGAGGCTATATTGTTTATTTGTTTTTGCAATTGAAACAGATCTAGGCTTACATTTGTCTCATGCCAGATACCTTGCAAGTGCCTCTGCACCGTTTCCCAGGAGACGTTGTCAGCTTTCAGGGGGGTCACACAAATGGAACCATACCCTCCGTGGCACACAAAGGACAAACGAGTATGTAACAATGAATATTGGGTGTCTAAATATTCGACCGCCTGTTCTAAACCATCCAGGCGAGCCAAGATCTTCCTATCTATGCTTCCCTGGGTGGCAAGGGTCTGGGAGACATTATGAGCCAAGCTATTTACATGAGCGGCAGTATGTATGCCCTGGGACAGTGCCACCGTGGAGACAGTAGCTGATGCTATCAAAGACACCAAGGCAGTGATGCCAGCTATTAGGAGGCCTAGGAAACGTCGTCCCCGGCTAAGTAGGCCCTCTAATTCTTGTGCAAATTGATAGCCATAATCTCTATACCAGGGCCCCCCCACCTCTACAGGCATCATTAGATAAGGGGGCTGCATGGCTAGGAAAACCTTCTTTGTTGGATTTGGGGCGCTGGGTAAAGGCAAACAGTTGGTGAGATAACACTCCTCACAAGTTATTTTGTAAAGGGTCCTATTGGCCTTAGCCTCGGGTACTACAGATCCGTCCCCCACTACAAACAGGAACGGTGGGGAAAGACATGCCTGAATTTGAAATGTCAATGGGCCCGTGGGGAAGCCAGGGAAAAGGGGTGAATTAGTTTTAACATCTCTCATGGCCGCAACAATTTTCCATAAGTCCGGGTGTCTCATCCTCCCCAGTGATAGCAGTCCCCCGGGAGCAGAATTATTGTGGTCGTATGGCCCATATCCTGAAGGCGGGGGGGGGGGGGGGGGGGAGCGGCGCAAAGGGAGATCCCCGTCTTTTGACCAGTCAATTATATAAGTATCAGGTATGCCATGGGGAGTCACAATCTCTGGGTTGTGATGAACGCAGGTTTTCCAAGAGGGTCCGTAGGTTTTCCACGTTAGGTCAGATTTACAGAGGGGATAGTCAAGGTATGGGGTCTCAAGGGATCTGGAAGCGGGTCCGAAACGGCCAACAGGCAGGGGCCTCCGATGTTGAAGGACAACCTCGTTGATGTCCCAATTCTCCACCATTACATGAGGTGTCAAAGTGTCTCTTCTAGGTGGCTCAGTTCCATACCAAGAGCGGATTCTTCGGGAGACTGATGAAGTGACCACGCATCCATAATGGGGCGCCTCAGGGCCATCGATGGCCTGGAAACAAATGGGGGGGGCAGAAGCCAGGCTGGTCCAGTTAAAAGGCGCCACAGCATGAGTGAGGCCGGAAATCTCAGGCCCATCAAAAATGTCTGTGAAGTTAGTAAACACCTTGGGTGTGGGATCCTTCCAGGTGACTGCCCTCGCGGTAGGAGGGTCCGGGACAAAAGCCCAGTAAGGAGAGGCCTGGGCAGAGTCAAGGGTTAAAAGTGATAGCATGGCAAGGAAAAGGGCAACAGCCATGACTGGCTGGCCCGACTCACGCACGGTGGCCTCAGCTCGAGCGGTCAGGGCTTTGATGTCTCCGCATGTTATTTTCCTCTGATCCGAGGCGGGGCGTCTCCTCGTCCTCCCGGAGCGGATCTGGAGCCGCCTCATTCTGCAAACCATCACGGACAATGCGGACGCATCGAAGCGGGAGCCAGCGTGGCGTCTCCTCATCCTGGGGAAGGATACAAGCGCATCCTCGGCCCTGGCGTAGGACCGGGTCGGGTCCCCTCCACTCCGCGGTGGCGCGGTCACGCCACTTCGCATAGAGGAGGGGAGCCCGCTCAGGCTGCCAAAAACGCTCGGCGGCAGTGCGGCCAACCGAGTCAACATTCAAAAAATTTAAAACAAAGAGTACTAATGAAAGGTGTAAGTGAGGTGAATATTTTATTTTCCCCTGTAGTATTTCCCCCTCTTTTAATTTTTTGAGGTACATTTTGAAGGTGGAGTGGGCTCTTTCGACAATGGCTTGACCTTGAGAATTATAGGGAATGCCTGTTGTATGAGTGATGTGAAAATTTGCACAAAAGGTCTGGAATGCTGAAGAGGTATAGGCTGAACCATTGTCGGTTTTAAGAGCCTTTGGCATGCCCAGAACTGCGAATGCTGCGAAAAGATGATTTTGGACATCTACAAAAGCTTCACCGGAGTGTGCAGTAGCAAAAATATAGTTAGAGAAGGTGTCGATGGAGACATGGATGTATTTAAGGCGGCCAAACGGTAAGTAAGTGGTTACATCCATCTGCCAAAGGTGATTAGGAAGGAGCCCTCTGGGGTTAATGGCATATGAGGGGGGGTTAAAAAATTGGGGACAGGACTGGCATTCTCGTACAATTCGTTGGGATTCCTCCCGGGAGATGCCGTATTGGCGCCGTAAGGCCTGTGCATTCTGATGGAATTTTGCATGGCTGCTTTTTGCTGCCTGAATGGTGTTTGTAGAAAATATATGTGTATTTTCATCAGCTATGCGATTGCCCTCCGCTAGGGGGCCAGGAAGGTTAGAGTGAGCTCTGATGTGTGTTATAAATAGAGGGTGCTGCCTCTGTAATAAGAGGAGCTGGATTGACTTGAATGCCGCAAAAAATCCTCAAGGGTGCCCGTGGACTTCCAAGGCCTTATGGCCGCCTGACATGCTGAATTGGCATTCTCAAAGGCTAGCTGCTTCACTATAATAGTTCCTGCCTCCCCATCTACAACAATCCTACTCACGGCTTCTAACAGCCGTGAAACAAAGTCTTGATAGCGTTCATCGGGTCCCTGTCTTATTTTGGATAACTCCTCTGTCCTTGTGCCAGTGGTCGGTAACTTTTTCCATGCAGTCAAAACAGCCTCGTTGATTTGAACATAAGCAATCTCAGGGAAATGTATTTGGTTACCCACTTCATAATAAGCTCCAGTACCAGCCAACATCTCATATGTGACAGGGATTTGGGTCCTTTTGTTATAGATAGCCAGATTGTTACACTTTTCCTCGAATTCGGCCTTCCACAACAGATAATCTCCCCCATTAAGGCAAGCCCGGGCAACAACCTTCCAATCTCCCGGGCAAAGAGCTTTTTTGGTAAGGTTCTCCATCATAGATAGGGTAAAGGGAGCAGTGGCCCCGTACTGACTACAGGCAGCCTTTAAGTCTTTTAACATTTTAAAATTTAAGGCAGTATATGTCCGTTGGCCTCCCTGTAAGGTTACTGGGTAGGCATTAAACTCTCCCACGTCTTTTCCTGCCTGCTGCGCTGTTAGTAAAGTCCTCTGTAAAGGGCTAATGCCGGACACAGGGGACTTGGCAGCGCTCTGCTGATTGGTCATAATGGGAAAAGCCTGCAGCATGCTAGTTTGAGTACACTTAGTCACAGAATTGATCCCCTGCCCAGAGGCTGTGACTGCAGGCAGGACCGATTTCAATGATGTGGGCATAGTCAGAATGGGGTCATCATCAAGATAAACATCATCGTCGCCAAATTCATCCCCACCACTCTGAGCCTTAGGGGCTTTCCCCGCCAAGGGCATAGGCGGTGGTGGAGGAGGGAAAGGGTCCTGGGTGGGTATGTTAGCATCATTGCCCAGGATCTCAAAAGAGGATACCCCAGTGGGAG
Organism: Zalophus californianus; assembly: GCF_009762305.2. NCBI lineage: Eukaryota > Metazoa > Chordata > Mammalia > Carnivora > Otariidae > Zalophus > Zalophus californianus. The sequence goes on along the minus strand of NC_045612.1, from coordinate 1,231,460 downwards.
TCAGGGGTACTTTAATAGGATCTTTTTCCTCATCTTCAACCCATGATTTTAAAGATATCAGCTCAATTTTTTGTTGTGGCTCCAGGATTTCACAAATATGAGACCAAAGGCCCATTGTATTGGGCGGCAAGGCACCGGAGCCCCGCAACTTTATTTGATTTTTCATCTCTTGGCCCACCCGTCTCCAATCCTCTGGGTTTGTTGTTCCTTCTAGTGGGAACCAAGGGCACAAATCTTTTATGTTCCTGAAAAATTCCTGCAGTGTGGAGGAAGACACCTTATGCCCTCTCTCTGCCAATAAAATCTGCAGGGTCCGCAGAAAATATGCATGACTAGCGGACTGACTTTGTCCCATAATTTCTTACTCCTGTCGTGCCGGTTAAACGACCGGTTCTCTTACCTGGTTGATTGCGACGTCAGTGTCCAGGATCCTCTTTCATGTGCTCAGGTCCCTGTTCGGGCGCCACTTGCCACGGCCCGCGTGCAAGGTCGAACAGGGGTGAGGGTAAGAGAATGAAACATAAAAGTATGGGAACAGGAGGGTTGCCCACGGGGATGCCGCGAGCAACAACTTTATTCTTACTTACACACTTTATATAGGTTCAGGTTACATAACAGTAGGACGTAAACAAGTTCCACAGTTTTCTCCCTGCCCTCTCCTGGCTCCGTCCCAAGTTTTTGGTCCAAGGCCAGGTTCCTCAAGGACATAGTTTCTTCCCATGCCTCCAAAGGGCCTGGTGCGCTATTTTTCAGGGCTTATCAATAACACTGTAGTTTCTTAGCCTAAATACAACTCGGGCTAGCCAGTACCACATGTTCTTGTATGGGGGCAGCCAGGTGGCCATGGTTCAAAGGGATCAGGGAGCCTTTGCTCTACCCGATTAACCCCTTTGTTGCTCAAGGCTCCCGACATGATTGCACTACTGGGCACTTACCCCAAAGATACAAATGGAGTGATCCGAAGGGGCACCTGCACCCCAATGTTTATAGCAGCAATGTCCGCAGTAGCCGAACTATGGAAAGAGCCCAGCCGTCCATCGACAGATGAATGGATAGAGAACATATGGTGTATATATAGACAACGGAATACTACTCGGCCATCAGAAAAATGAAATCTTGCCATTTGCAACCACGTGGATAGAACTAGAGGGTATTCTGCTAAGTGAAATAATAAGTCAATCAGAGAAAGACAAGTATCATATGATCTCACTGATAGGTGGAATTTAAGAAACAAGGCAGAGGACCATAGGGGAAGAGAGGGGAAAATGAAACAAGATGAAATCAGAGAGGGAGACAAACCATAAGACACTCTCTCTCTTTTTTTAAAATATTTTATTTATTTATTTATTATTATTTACTTATCTGAGAGAGAGAATGAGATAGAGAGAGTACATGAGAGGGGGGGAGGGTCAGAGGGAGAAGCCGACTCCCTGCTCAGCAAGGAGCCCGATGCTGAGAACAAATGATCTCAGCTCTTGTGGGTCTGAAAAATTATTTTTGCTTTCTTTTTAATTGAAGTAAAGTTGACATAACATAAAATAAACCATTTTAAAGGCAACAGTGCAGTGGCATTTAGTACATTCACATGTAAAAAAAATGCTGAGCAGGGCTGGCACAGTGAAGAGAGCAGCCGGAGAAATTGGACAAATTAGCCTCGGATAAGAGGGCAGAGACCTCTTCTGCCGAGGCAGGAACGAGGCAAGGGTGTGTGCTGCTGTGGGCAAGTGCAAAGATGTGATATGGGGCGCAGAGCTGACAGACTTCTTGGCCGATGATCCGAGAGGAGGGGAGAGAGTGTACCACAGAGGGCCTGGTAGGCCATGGGGGGCGACTTTGGCTTTGGCTCTGAGTGAGATGGGAGGCGCACTGAAAGGTTCCGAACAGGAGAAGGAGGGACCTGCCTAATATCTTATCACTGATCCTGAGTTGGGGCTCTGCTGGGTTGGTGATGGGGAAGTAAGGGGACTGTTGCAGATGGTTACAAGATCTAGGGTCCTTAGTCAGGTAGAAGCTTCTGAGGGATTGAGTTTGATGTCCTTATAGGAGGTGCATGCACTCTGGCTTCAAGGTTTGGCAGCTTCTCTTCGTGTGGGGTTACTGTTTCCATTCTCCTGGCCTCCACCTTACCACTGGCCTCCACCTTACCACTGGCCTCCACCTTACCACTGGCCTCCACCTTACCACTGGCCTCCTGAGCCTAACCTCACTCCACCAGTTCTGAGTCTTATTTTCTTAAGCTTGAAACCTGTCTTCTTTGTCTCTGGACCATCCCTCGCCCCCACTCCCTTTTGTAAATTGGAACCTCCAAACTTAGATCCTCATCTGACTCTGAGTTGGACCCTACAGGTTTCTGTGCGTGGTTCCATGCAGCTGGGGAATGAGACCCTGGTGTCCCAGTTTCTTCTGGGAGGGCTGACTGACACAGAGGAGCTGAGGCCCTTGCTCTTTGCGGTTTTTCTGCTGGTCTACATAGTGGCTGTGGTTGGGAACCTGGGCATTGTCAGCCTTATTGTAATGGACGCCCGACTTCACAGCCCCTTGTACTTCTTCTTCGCCGACCTTTCACTGCTGGGCACCGCCTATATCTCCAGCACAGCGCCCCGGCTGCTGGCACACCTGCAGGCACCAGTGCGGACCGTGCCCTATCGTGCTTGTCTTACCCAGATATTCTCTCTCCACTTCCTGGCTCCCTGGGAGTGCTTCCTGCTCACAGCCATGGCCCACGACCGCTATGCCACCATCTGCCGGCCACTGCACTACCTAGTCCTCATGGGCCAACGGACCTGCGCAGGACTGGCTTCAATCTCCTGCCTGCTTGCCTTGGCCAATGCGCTCACCCACACCATCCTTGCAGCTCTACTCAAGTTCTGTGGGCCTCGCCTTATCACCCGCTTCTTCTGTGACCTCCCTCCTCTGATCAAACTCTCTTGCTCAAGCACGTGGGCCCATGAACTTGCCCTGTTCTTCTCCAGCTTTGTGGTGGCTCTTGCACCCTGTGCCCTGGTTGTGATCTCTTACATACACGTCGTGGCTGCTATTCTCAGGATTCGCTCCGCTGAGGGCCGAGGAAAAGCCTTCTCCACCTGTGGTGCTCACATCACTATGGTGTGCGTTTTCTACATCACTTCAGTCCTCTGCTACATCCTCCCCAGCTCGGCATACTCTGGCTTGTGGGACCGGGTGCTCTCTGTGCTCTACGTGGTCCTCACTCCCATGCTCAACCCCATCATCTACAGCATGCGAAACAAGGAGGTGAAGAGGGCTTTGTTCCAGGCCCTTGGGAAAGAAAGTGCCTCCTAGGCACTAGTCACATCAACTCAAGGCCATACTTCTCCATGGCGAGGCTGGTACATGCCTGATGCTTTGGGGGTGAATCCAATCACATAGGAGTTTGAAATTTCATGTAGATGATCCATTTGGTGAATCCTATTTTGTGTGCCAGGTTTCCCCCCATTTTCAGCAAAGATCAAATATTTCTGTCGTGGTTTTTGATTCTAATACATTGTTTTCTATTTATGGAAGTAAAACATGGTCATTGGATAAGCTGTGCAGTTACAGAAACTTATAAGGTGACACCCCCCCAAATGCCCTCTATAAGTCTCACCGCCCAGAAAGAACCACTGTGAACATTCTGATGGTTTCTTTCAGGTTTCCTTCCGAACTACAAATGTATGTGCATGCATATTTAAAGTAGGGAAACAAAACTGGAATCATAGTGTACTTACAGTTTCGGATGCTTAGATATTTTAAATTTTTTTCCACTATAATATATGCTTATTATAAAATCACTCATGCCTTACACTAAGGTGTGTTTTTAGGATCTCAGCATCTGTAGTAACCACTATGAACAGTTTTATGTGTGTTCTGCCAGTTTTTTCCCTAGGATATATTAACCTGCATTCATAATTTTTTTTTTTACATAAATAGGATCATACTGTTAAAGTAGGCAGTTAGGGCGCCTGGGTGGCTCAGTTGGTTAAGCGACTCCCTTCGGCTCAGGTCATGACCCTGGAGTCCCGGGATCGAGTCCCGCATCGGGCTCCTTGCTCAGCAGGGAGTCTGCTTCTCCCTCTGACCCTCTTCCCTCTCGTGCTCTCTGTCTCTCATTCTCTCTCTCTCAAATAAATAAATAAAATCTTAAAAAAAAAAATAAAATAAAGTAGGCAGTTAGACATGAGCTGGAGGCAAAGGCGGTGATAAATAGGTGACACAACATCCTGATTGTGGCTTTTAACATCTTGGCCTTAGGGCTTCCAACACCTGGGGGGCTGACAGACCAAGAGCCACGGTTGCAGACCAAGTGTTCTCCTCTTCCAGCTTAACCCCAGGGTAACCTATAGTTTCATTATAATATATTTACATTGTGGTTTCAACCCCCTGTGCGTCACCCCACCCCCATGAGGGGAGATGGCCCTGACAGTTCTGGCAAGAACCGTGTAGGGCCAAAAACTCCCCTTCCCAACCGGTAGGAGCCCCTTAGATGATTGGAAACAACCTCAGTCGGAGACACCCCCCCCCCCAAGCTATGACCCATAACTTATGCAAACAAAAAGAAATGACACCTCTAGCTAGCTCCGGGGCAGTTGCCACCTCTGGGCCTGTCCACTCTCCCACCTTGAGAGTGTACTGTCCTTGATAAACTGCTTTGTGCTTGCTACCTTCCTTCTGGTTGTCTTTATTTGAGCCCGGATCCTCATGTAACTCTTTGGTGGGGGATCCAAGAACCGAGACCTCCATTCACACAGTGCAGACTCTCCCACCCCTAACAATACCGTGTACCAAATGGACTGTTTATAATCCTTTTTCCATGAATTCCGTGTTCCTGTCATTTGTACATTTTTCTACTGGGCTGTTTGTCTTTTATGTATTTATTTCTAAGAGTTATTTGCATTTTCAAGATATTAGCTTTAGTTTACCATTTGGGTTACTAATGTTTTCCTAACTTGTTGTTTGTCTTTTCATTTTATTTATGATGTTTTCTTCCATAACAGAGCTTAACATCTTTGTGTAACTAGACATCGGTGTTTGTTTTTTGTTTTGTGGATTTTTGCTTCTGGATTTTGCATCCTGCTTTGTTTACTATTTGACTTACAAATAATTTTCTCAATTGAGTCCCAATTTGATGCTTTCATGGTGTTCTCTACCACAAATAACTTGACCTTTCCTTGTATTTAGACACTGATTCATTTTTTTTTAAAGATTTTATTTATTTATTTGAGAGAGAGAGAATGAGAGATAGAGAGCACGAGAGGGAAGAGGGTCAGAGGGAGAAGCCGACTCCCTGCTGAGCAGGGAGCCCGATGCGGGGCTCGATCCCAGGACCCTGGGATCATGACCTGAGCAGAAGGCAGCCGCTTAACCGAATGAGCCACCCAGGCGCCCCACCCTTTCTTTCTTTCTTTTCTTTTCTTTTCTTTTTTTTTTTTTTTTTACAGATTTATTTATTTATTAGAGAGAGAGAAGGGACAGAGGGAGAGAATCTTTAAGCAGACTCCCCACTGAGTGCAGAGCCCGATGTGGGGGCTTGATTCCCACAACCCTGAAACCATGACCTGAGCCAAAACCAAGAGTTAGACTCTTAACTGACTGAGCCACCCAGATGCCCCTTATGTGCTCTCTCAAGTTTGGTTTCACTCTGTCTTCTGACTCTTAATTTTACATCTTTTTCTCCAGTCACATCTCTGGCTTGGTCCCTTAGAACACTGCTTGTATCCTGGCTGGTAAGGCTTATCTTACCTTCCCATGAGAACATGGGAATTGTGTTTGATTCTGGACATCAACTTTGCAGCCACATGTCTTGGCCTTTCTCTCCAGAGCCTTCACTTTACTATATAGCAGAGTAATGTTCCCTCATTCCCTAGCCAGGTAATGTGCTATAATTACAGACACCTGGGTAAATATGGCATGGGGGAACTTACAGTTCCTAGAAAATTATGAACTCAATAACCTGAAAACTCTATCGCCACTAAAATTAGGACTGTGTATATTTACATATATGTGTGTGTATACAATCTTTTTAAACAAAATATTCATAACAGCATTATTTATAATAGTTTTTTTTAGAAGAAAAAAAACCCCAAATGCTCAAGCATCCCCAATGCAACAGTCCCTTGATGCCCTAACCTCTCTCTCATCCCCTTCTTCTCCTCATGTTTCTCCCTGCACCCTTGGGAAGGCAATCCAAGCTGAGTCAATCAAATCTCTCTATCTGTCTTCCTCTGTCTCTGTCTCTCTCTTCTCCCACACCAATCCCAACTTTCTCTACTGTATCCTTCAGGTCATTTCTTCAGAGAGGCCATCCCAGATCACTCAACCTAAACTTGCTGGAGAAACAAATGTGCAAGAATAAATGAAGATGTGGGTTTAGACTTTGGTGAAGACAACATTTCAGCTGAGTAGAGATATATGGATTATTCAATAAATGATGTTGAGACACCTGACTAACCTTGGGCGGGGGAGGGACAAAATTAGATCAGTGTGTTTCACACCAAAATGAATTCCTAGTATACTAACATTTTAAAGTACCAGAAGATGTTACGAGTGACAAATTTTATAATTTTACGGTGGGTAAGGCTTTCCACTGGACATAAACTACAGGTCATAATGAAAAAAATCTATCACGGGGCGCCTGGGTGGCTCAGTCGTTAAGCGTCTGCCTTCGGCTCAGGTAGTGATCCCAGGGTCCTGGGATCGAGCCCCGCATCGGGCTCCCCGCTCCGCGGGAAGCCTGCTTCTCCCTCTCCCACTCCCCTTGCTTGTGTTCCCTCTCTCACTGTGTCTCTCACTGTCGGATAAATAAAATCTTAAAAAAAAAAAATTTAAAAAAAACAAAAGAAAAAAAGAAAAAAATCTATCACTTAAATACATTTAAATTTTTAAAAACCCTTCTGTATAGAAAAGAACTATGAACAAGGATACAGTGAAGCAATGAGGAAAGAAAGTATTTTCAAATTATGACAAAGATTTGGTATCTTTAATATATAAAGAGCATTCACCAATCAATAAGTAAAACACGACTATTCCAATTAAAAACTAGATAAATGATATGAATGGACAGTTCTCAGAAGAGATACCACTGGCTGAATGTCATATGAATTGTTGTCAAGCCACGTTAAAAATCAAAAGAAAGTGAAACACTATTGAGATATGATTTTAGTTACTATATGGGCAAAGACTTAAAAGTATAAAATGTTCTGTTTGGGGTGTGTTATGGGCTGAATTGTATCCCCCCTCCAAATCCATATGTTGAAATCCTAATCCCTAATGGGACTGTATTTGGAGATAGGGACTTTAAAGAAGTAATTCAGGTTAATGGGGTCATAAGTGTGGGCCCCTAATCCAATAGGTCTGCTGTCCTTATTAGAAAAGGAACAAACACCAGAGAGCTCTCTTTCTCTCCACACACTCAAGCAGGAGGCCTTACCAGAAACCAATGTTGCTGGCATCTTGATCTTGGACTTTGAGTCTCCAGAACTGTGAGGAAATAAATTTCTGTTGTTTAAGCCACTTAGTATGTGGTCTTTTGTTATGGCAGCCCGGAGCGGACAAATACAGGGCGGGAGGTAAGAAAACAGACACTCCCATACACAATTGGTTGGAGTTGAATTGCTGCAACATTTTTGGAGGACAATTTGGTAATATGTATCAAACACGTTTAGAGGGGCTTCCTCTGGGGTGCCTGGCTGGCTCAGTCAGTAGAACATGCAACTCTTGATCTCAAGGTTGTGAGTTCAAGCTCCGTATTGGGTGTTGAGCTTATTTAAGAGGAGAAGAAGGGGAAGGAGAAAATAAAATAAAAGGGCTTGTTCCTTGACCCAACAGTTCCCCTTCTAAAAATCTATTGTATACAATACATTACACAAAACAAATGTACCGGTTATTCATTTCAGCATTGTTTATAATACTGAAAAATCAGAAACAACCTAGAGGCATATATATAAGAGACTGGTTAAAATAACTATGGTATATACATCCTGTGGAATATTATACAGCCACCGAAAATAATGTGGAAGCCATAGGCTTCTCCATCTCCACTGTACGGCCCACTTCTGGGCCAATTTTGGAAGCACTATCTGGAAAGGGATGGTCCCTCTTCTCGTCCCTCTCCTCCATCTGCCCCTTGCAGTCCCTCCTCTCCTTCTTTGGAGTCTTACCCACAAAAGACTCATTTTTTTCCCCTTTTCTACCATAATATGGCTTGATCATCAAGAGGCCAATCCCTTGGCAAGAAAATAGGCCCATTTCTCCCTTAAAGTAAAGGAGGGTCAACTTCTCAGATCATGATAGTGGGTTAAATAATGAATAAAACTATGGCTCCTCAATTCAGTAATAGTTGAGACATTCCTATTGCGAGTGAAAAAAAAAAAGGAAAAAGAAAAAAAAGCAATCAAAAACATCCACATTGGCTTAAGCCAAAGGGAGAATTTCTGGGTCCGTGTAACTGAAAGGTATAGAGATAGTCTCTGTATTCAGGCATGGCTGGAGCCAGCCTTTGGTTCTCTGAAATTTGCCTTTCTTGCTCCAGCTTCCACTCTGTCCAGTGTCAGCCTGCCCCTCTGCAGCCCCTCTGCAGCCCCCAAAGTGTCACCGGCTTGGATGGGATTGCCATAGCTAGAAGAAAGCAGTGCTCTGATTGGCCAGGCCTGAGCCACATGCCACCTCTTAAATCAGAGATGAAGTCAACTCCATCAGAAGCATAACCCCTGAGCCGGCCCTGCCCCCAGCGTGCTCAGACGGCCGCGGCGCAACTCCTAAAGCCTCTGAGCGCAGGACTGTTCCTGCTGAACCTGCCCCCCCTACACCCCCCCGTAAAAGCCCAGTTCACCTCAGAACGTGTGCTTCCGACAGCCTAGCCAACCGCACGTGACCAGCTGGCTTTCTGCATATCCCCCAGCCAAGTCCTTAGCTCATGGGTTATTAAAAAAGAGGCCCTCCTGGGTGGCTCAGTTGGTTAAGCGACTGCCTTCGGCTCAGGTCAGGATCCTGGAGTCCCGGGATCGAGTCCCACATCGGGCTTCCTGCTCGGCAGGGGGTCTGCTTCTCCCTCTGGCCCTCTTCCGTCTCGTGCTTTCATCTCTCATTCTCTCTCTCTCTCTCTCTCAAAGAAATAATAAAAATTTATTTTTAAAGATGTTATTTATTTATTTGAGAGACAGAGAGAATGAGAGAGAAAGCACATGAGATGGGGGGAGGGTCAGAGGGAGAGGCAGACTCCCTGTTCAGCAGGGAGCCGGGCGCGGGACTCGATCCCAGGACTCCAGGATCAGGACCTGAGCCGAAGGCAGTCGCTTAACCAACTGAGCCACCCAGGCACCCACTTTAAGAGACTTTTTTTTTTTTAAGTAGTTTCCTTTTTTTTTTTTTTGATTTTTAGATTTTATTTATTGGACAGAGAGAGCACAAGCAGAGGGAGAGAGAGGGAGAAGCAGGCTCCCCGCTGAGCAGGGAGCCCAATGTGGGACTCGATCCCAGGACCCTGGGCTCATGACCTGGGCCGAAGGCGGCAGCCGCTTAACTGACTGAGCCAGCCAGGCGTCCCAAGAGACTCTTAGTCTTAGGGAGTGAGAGAACGAGACAAGGCAATCTGTTAAGACATACAACAGGGATTGGCAAACTACAGCCTCCTGGCCAAATCCAGCTCAGGGACTCTTTTTTTTTTTAAAGATTTTATTTATTTGAGGGCGCCTGGGTGGCTCAGTTGGTTAAGCGACTGCCTTCGGCTCAGGTCAGGATCCTGGAGTCCCTGGATCGAGTCCCGCATCGGGCTCCCGGCTCGGCGGGGAGTCTGCTTTTCCCTCTGACCCTCCCCCCATCTCATGTGCTTTCTCTCTCATTCTCTCTGTCTCTCAAATAAATAAATAACATCTTTAAAAAATTTTTTTTATTTCTTTGAGAGAGAGAGAGAGAGAGAGAGAGAATGAGAGATGGAAAGCACGAGACGGAAGACGGCCAGAGGGAGAAGCAGACTCCCTGCCGAGCAGGAAGCCCGATGCGGGACTCGATCTCGAGACTCCAGGATCCTGACCTGAGCCGAAGGCAGTCGCTTAACCAACTGAGCCACCCAGGAGGGCCTCGTTTTTAATAACCCATGAGCTAAGGACTTGGCTGGGGGATATGCAGAAAGCCAGCTGGTCACGTGCGGTTGGCTAGGCTGACGGAAGCACAGGTTCTGAGGTGAACTGGGCTTTCACGGAGGGGGGGGGGGGGCAGGCTCAGCAGGAACAGTCCTGCGCTCAGAGGCTTTAGGAGTCGCGCCGCGGCCCTCTGAGCACGCTGGGGGCAGGGCCGGCTCAGAGGATCCCCCCGCCCATGCGGGTGCCTGTTCGCCGAGCCCGAGGGGCACGAAGGGGGCGGAACTTCAGAAGCGAGCAGAGCACGGATTGGGTACAGAAGAAAACGTACGGGGTCTCTAGGGCTGTTTGGTGGGAACCAATCACGAGTCAAGAGGCAGTCCCAGGGCTGTGTTTGCGCAGGCGTTCTGGGGTATTCCCAGTTGCAATGCGCGCGAAGGGGTGAAGCGTTGTAAGGAAGCGCTTTGTCCTTCTGTGCCTCGTGAGGAGGGTGGGAGGATCCAAGACGGGGTCTGGGGCGGGTGGTGGGCGAGCCGTGAGGGCGGTACACGAAGGCACAGGTGCTGTGGGCGTTGTGGTGGGGGCGCCGGGTGGTCCTGGTGAACCCCGTGACCCTGGTGACCCCAGCGACCCCGAAGGCCTGGGCAATCCCGGAAGTCCCGGCCCTGAGGGAGAGGCGGGCGCCGCTTCTGCCGGCGTGCCCCCGATGGAGCAGGCCCCCCGCGCGCCAGGGCCTGATGGAGCTGCGGCACCGGCGGCTGGAGGTCCTGGGGGCCAACCGCTCCAGATGTATCCTATTCGTGGAGCCCCTGTGGGCTGGACGGCACGGGGAGGGGCTGGAGGTGGTTGGACGGGGGACACAGGCAAGCGGGGTTGAAAGGGGAGCAGGAGGGCACTCTGGACGCCGGGCGGGTGTCGGCGAGGGGTGGGCCTGTGCTGACTGCGGGGGGTGGCGGCGGCGTGGGGGAAAACCAGCCTGAGGGGGATGAGGCGGTGGCTGGCGGCGGTGCTGTCCCGGGGCGGGGGGCCGATGTGTATAGGGTGGGAGGCGCTGGACGGCCTGAGGGTCAGCCTGGCGGGGAAAGACAGGCCTCGTGGAGGAGCAGGCCCGTGGCAGAGGCAAGATTGATACCGTGGCTGGTTCCTTAACCATATACCTCCCCAGCGCCCTCACCGTACCTTTCCCGTCGCCCGTGGAGGCGGAGATTGCCCACTGGTTCCTGACTTCACATGCTGAACTCCGAGGGCCAGTTCGGCAGGAGCTCGATGTGAACGTCACCGTCCTGACTGTGTTAGTTCTAGAATATGGTCAGGGGAGAGGGTGGTGGCCAGTGGCCAGGGACGATGTGAGTTCAGGAGGAGCTGTAATGGAAACCGGGAAGGATTAAGCGTAAGGGAGGAGTGTGATGCTCTAGGACTGTTGGCTGTGTGAAGGGGCAGATGGGGGAACGCACCCCTCCGCCCCTCTGACTTGAATTTTACTTTTTCTTCCCCGTTAGCCGATTGACTGCTGAGGACCCTGGCCAACTCCAAATGTCCATCACCTCCTGTCTTGACCAGGTTTCCCGGGTGATTCGGACCATGCAGCGCGTTGTGCCTCCCTTTTTTTGCTAAGCCGCAGCAGGATAAAGGGGGCTAAACCCAACTGCCTGTCCCGTTCTAGGCACCTCGCTAGGGCACTGATGCCTGCAGTGGTTGCCACTTCATGACTAGGGCCTAATCTCTTGCCTGTACTGGCCCGTGGGTGCTTGGGATTCATGTGTTTTGTTTGGTAGTTAAATGTTTAATAAATACAGAAAATAAAAACAGCTGCTATTCTGTGTCTGAGTTTAATTTTAGCTTCTCCACCTCCTAATACTCTTGCCTCTGTTCTCACGTTGGAGGGGAGGTTCTGGGATTCAGATATTCAAGTAGTACAAGGCGACTGAAGACAGTTTAGGAAATGGGAGAAATAATCGTGTCCTGTTACTCAGCACGAACTACTGTCAGCTACTAAGGAATATGTCCTCAGTTTTACGGTTGTACTTACACACTGATGTAGAACATCAGCATACTAAGTGAGATCTTGTGCCTTACTGGCCTTGGTTCACATCTGCGAAGAAAAGTGCCGGGACAATCGGTTAGGTGGGCCCCACTCCACCCTCTGTACTCACCTATCATCTAAGACCTCATTCCCTGAGGTTCCCTGGCATTTCCAGGGCTCCTTCCTTTGTGTGGCTCTCTCTTGCATCATGTCTCCCCAGGATTTTTCCAGTTTATTATGCTGCTGCTTTCTTCCCTAAAGTCATGACAAGGGCCCTTGAGGAAAACAAAGAGGGGAAGTGGTCTCCCTCAGGTGGGGAGGAGAGGTGAAGTAGATTATTCCCCGCCTTCCCCTGAAAGATGCCCTTATTTAATGAACACCACAGTGGGGCTGCTTACGAGGCACCAGAGTGGCCGAGGAGGGGAATGGGCGAGGCCCCAGTGCAAGAGGTGAGTCTCTGGGAGGGAGAGAGGAGGAACAAAGTGTTGTCTGAGGGAGAATCAACACTGTTAGCCGAGAGAGACTGAGCTGTGTAGAACGCTGTGACTACAGGTTTATGAATTGGTACCCGGGTGTCCATAAGAAGGTCTGCCGGAAGAAGTTGGGAAAATAAAGGCAAACCTGTCTTGTCTGTAAGGAAGATGTCAAAGCAAGAGGGTGACCAGTGTCTAGAATGGCTTCTGGCTTGAGGAAGCATTTCCCTGAGCAATGTCACCCAAAGAGAGCCCCAGCCTGGGACTCAACTGTCTCTGTCAGTCCTGTTCTTTCTTACTTTCTACTGGGCAGGCAGCTTTTTTTTTTTTTTTTTAAGATTTTATTTATTTATTTGACAGAGAAAGGCGGGGGGGGAGAGTGTGAGAGAGAGAGAGAGAGAGAGAGAGAGAGAGAGAGAGAGCACAAGTAGGCAGAGTGGCAGGCAGAAGCAGGCTCCCGGCTGAGCAGAGAGCCCGACATGGGGCTCGATCCCAGGGTCCTGGGATCATGACCCGAGCTGAAGGCAGATGCTGAACAGACTGGGCCACCCAGGTGCCCCTGGGCAGGCAGCTTTAATCTCTGAGGCATGTGCAGGGGGGACCTGAAGCCAGAGAACCAAGGATGTCCCAACATGTGCACACTCTGTAAGTGTGAAACGCCACATCACTACAATGAAAGGTAAAAATCACAGGATCATCTCCATAGACGCAGAAAAAGGATTTGACAAAATACAACATATTTTCGTCATAAAAACCTTCAATAAATTGGGTATAGAATTAATATACCCCAGGGGCGCCTGGGTGGCTCAGTTGGTTGGGCGACTGCCTTCGGCTCAGGTCATGATCCTGGAGTCCCGGGATCGAGTCCCGCATCGGGCTCCCTGCTCAGCAGGGAGTCTGCTTCTCCCTCTGACCCTCTTCGCTCTCATGCTCTCTATCTCTCATTCTCTCTCTCTCAAATAAATAAATAAAATCTTTAAAAAAAAAAAAAAAAGAGGGTGCCTGGGTGGCTCAGTTGGTTAAGCGACTGCCTTCGGCTCAGGTCAGGATCCTGGAGTCCCGGGATCGAGTCCCGCATCGGGCTCCCTTCTCAGCGAGGAGCCTGCTTCTCCCTCTAACCCTCCCCCCTCTCATGTACTCTCTCTCTCTCTCTCTCTCTCATTCTCACTCTCTCAAAATAAATAAATAAATCTTAAAAAAAAAAGAATTAATATACCCCAATCTAATAAAGGCCATGTATGACAAACCCCGCAGCTAACATCATACTTAATGGCGAAAAGCTGAAAGCTCTCCCTCTAAAATGAAGAACAAGGCACGGCTGGTCAGAGGCATACTCAGTTAACTTTCCATCCTTAAATTTTAAATTTATTGAGAATTGGTTTTTGGCCCAGCAAATGCATACAAAACATATTTGTCCTTGAAAAGAATGTGCAGTAGACACACATCTGAAATTTAGATTTCGAATTTAGTGTTCGAAAAACGTCAATCAAGGTAGCTGATGCTATTGATCAGATGTTCTATGTCAGGAGCCAATAAACTTTTTTTTTTTTTAATTCATTTGAGACACAGAGACACTGAGAGAGAGCGAGCGAGCATGAGCAGGGAGAGAGGCAGAGGGAGAGGGAGAAGCAGGCTCCCCGCTGAGCCGGGAGCCCGATGGTGGGGCCCGATCCCAGGACCCCGGGACCACGACCTGAGCCGAAGGCAGACGCTTAACGACTGAGCCACCCAGGCGCCCCCGGTGTCTTTATATTTTAATTATGTGGCTCACGTAGACAGCACGTAGTTTGGTCTTTTAAAAAAAAAATCTAACAATGTCTGATTTTAAATTGGATTGTTTGGCAAATTCACATTTAATATCATTACTGATATCGTTGGATTTAAGTCTGCCATCTCGCTATTCATTTTTCTTTGTCCCTCCTCTTTTTTTGTTTTTGCTCAACTTATCTGAGGCAAAATGCACACACGGAAAATTACACACATTTTAAGTATACAGTTTTATGAGTTATGACAAAGGTGTACACAGCAAAAGTCAAGATACAAAACCATCCCCGTCACTCTCACAATTCCCCCTGTGCCTCTGCACAGACACTCTCCTCCTCTACGTTCTGCTCCCAGATGACAGATGGGGCTTAGATTTGCCTTTTCTAGAATTTCCAAGAATCATACAGTAGGGGGGCGCCTGGGTGGCTCAGTCGTTAAGCGTCTGCCTTCGGCTCGGGTCATGATCCCGGGGTCCTGGGATCGAGCCCCGCGTCGGGCTCCCTGCTCGGCCGGAAGCCTGCTTCCCCCTCTCCCACTCCCCCTGCTTGCGTTCCCTCTCTCGCTGTGTCTCTCTCTGTCAAGTAAAAAAATAAAATAAAATAAGAATAAAAAAGGGCAGAAGACATGGACAGACATTTCTCCAAGGAATACCTACAAATGGCCAACGGACACACAAAGAAAAATGCTCAACATCACTCGGCATCAGGGAAATCCAAACCCACCCGCAATGAGATACCACCCCACACCAGGCAGAAGGGCTAAAGTTAACAAGTCAGGAAATGACAGATGCTGGCGAGGACTTGGAGAAGGGGGAACCCTCCCACACTGGTGGTGGGGAATGCAAGCTGGTGCAGCCACTCTGGAAAACGGTATGGAGGTTCCTCAAAAAGTTGAAAATAGAGCTACCCTAGGACTCAGCGATTGCACTACTGGGCACTTACCCCAAAGATACAAATGGAGTGATCCGAAGGGGCACCTGCACCCCAATGTTTATAGCAGCAATGTCCGCAGTAGCCGAACTATGGAAAGAGCCCAGCCGTCCATCGACAGATGAATGGATAGAGAACATATGGTGTATATATAGACAACGGAATACTACTCGGCCATCAGAAAAATGAAATCTTGCCATTTGCAACCACGTGGATAGAACTAGAGGGTATTCTGCTAAGTGAAATAATAAGTCAATCAGAGAAAGACAAGTATCATATGATCTCACTGATAGGTGGAATTTAAGAAACAAGGCAGAGGACCATAGGGGAAGAGAGGGGAAAATGAAACAAGATGAAATCAGAGAGGGAGACAAACCATAAGACACTCTCTCTCTTTTTTTTAAATATTTTATTTATTTATTTATTATTATTTATTTATCTGAGAGAGAGAATGAGATAGAGAGAGTACATGAGAGGGGGGGAGGATCAGAGGGAGAAGCAGACTCCCTGTTCAGCAGGGAGCCGGATGCGGGACTCGATCCCAGGACTCCAGGATCAGGACCTGAGCCGAAGGCAGTCGCTTAACCAACTGAGCCACCCAGGCACCCACTTTAAGAGACTTTTTTTTTTTTAAGTAGTTTCCTTTTTTTTTTTTTTGATTTTTAGATTTTATTTATTGGACAGAGAGAGCACAAGCAGAGGGAGAGAGAGGGAGAAGCAGGCTCCCCGCTGAGCAGGGAGCCCAATGTGGGACTCGATCCCAGGACCCTGGGCTCATGACCTGGGCCGAAGGCGGCAGCCGCTTAACTGACTGAGCCAGCCAGGCGTCCCAAGAGACTCTTAGTCTTAGGGAGTGAGAGAACGAGACAAGGCAATCTGTTAAGACATACAACAGGGATTGGCAAACTACAGCCTCCTGGCCAAATCCAGCTCAGGGCCTCTTTTTTTTTTAAAGATTTTATTTATTTGAGGGCGCCTGGGTGGCTCAGTTGGTTAAGCGACTGCCTTCGGCTCAGGTCAGGATCCTGGAGTCCCTGGATCGAGTCCCGCATCGGGCTCCCGGCTCGGCGGGGAGTCTGCTTTTCCCTCTGACCCTCCCCCCATCTCATGTGCTTTCTCTCTCATTCTCTCTGTCTCTCAAATAAATAAATAACATCTTTAAAAAATTTTTTTTATTTCTTAGAGAGAGAGAGAGAGAGAGAGAGAATGAGAGATGGAAAGCACGAGACGGAAGACGGCCAGAGGGAGAAGCAGACTCCCTGCCGAGCAGGAAGCCCGATGCGGGACTCGATCTCGAGACTCCAGGATCCTGACCTGAGCCGAAGGCAGTCGCTTAACCAACTGAGCCACCCAGGAGGGCCTCGTTTTTAATAACCCATGAGCTAAGGACTTGGCTGGGGGATATGCAGAAAGCCAGCTGGTCACGTGCGGTTGGCTAGGCTGACGGAAGCACAGGTTCTGAGGTGAACTGGGCTTTCACGGAGGGGGGGGGGGGCAGGCTCAGCAGGAACAGTCCTGCGCTCAGAGGCTTTAGGAGTCGCGCCGCGGCCCTCTGAGCACGCTGGGGGCAGGGCCGGCTCAGAGGATCCCCCCGCCCATGCGGGTGCCTGTTCGCCGAGCCCGAGGGGCACGAAGGGGGCGGAACTTCAGAAGCGAGCAGAGCACGGATTGGGTACAGAAGAAAACGTACGGGGTCTCTAGGGCTGTTTGGTGGGAACCAATCACGAGTCAAGAGGCAGTCCCAGGGCTGTGTTTGCGCAGGCGTTCTGGGGTATTCCCAGTTGCAATGCGCGCGAAGGGGTGAAGCGTTGTAAGGAAGCGCTTTGTCCTTCTGTGCCTCGTGAGGAGGGTGGGAGGATCCAAGACGGGGTCTGGGGCGGGTGGTGGGCGAGCCGTGAGGGCGGTACACGAAGGCACAGGTGCTGTGGGCGTTGTGGTGGGGGCGCCGGGTGGTCCTGGTGAACCCCGTGACCCTGGTGACCCCAGCGACCCCGAAGGCCTGGGCAATCCCGGAAGTCCCGGCCCTGAGGGAGAGGCGGGCGCCGCTTCTGCCGGCGTGCCCCGGATGGAGCAGGCCCCCCGCGCGCCAGGGCCTGATGGAGCTGCGGCACCGGCGGCTGGAGGTCCTGGGGGCCAACCGCTCTAGATGTATCCTATTCGTGGAGCCCCTGTGGGCTGGACGGCACGGGGAGGGGCTGGAGGTGGTTGGACGGGGGACACAGGCAAGCGGGGTTGAAAGGGGAGCAGGAGGGCACTCTGGACGCCGGGCGGGTGTCGGCGAGGGGTGGGCCTGTGCTGACAGAGGGGGGTGGCGGCGGCGTGGGGGAAAACCAGCCTGAGGGGGATGAGGCGGTGGCTGGCGGCGGTGCTGTCCCGGGGCGGGGGGCCGATGTGTATAGGGTGGGAGGCGCTGGACGGCCTGAGGGTCAGCCTGGCGGGGAAAGACAGGCCTCGTGGAGGAGCAGGCCCGTGGCAGAGGCAAGATTGATACCGTGGCTGGTTCCTTAACCATATACCTCCCCAGCGCCCTCACCGTACCTTTCCCGTCGCCCGTGGAGGCGGAGATTGCCCACTGGTTCCTGACTTCACATGCTGAACTCCGAGGGCCAGTTCGGCAGGAGCTCGATGTGAACGTCACCGTCCTGACTGTGTTAGTTCTAGAATATGGTCAGGGGAGAGGGTGGTGGCCAGTGGCCAGGGACGATGTGAGTTCAGGAGGAGCTGTAATGGAAACCGGGAAGGATTAAGCGTAAGGGAGGAGTGTGATGCTCTAGGACTGTTGGCTGTGTGAAGGGGCAGATGGGGGAACGCACCCCTCCGCCCCTCTGACTTGAATTTTACTTTTTCTTCCCCGTTAGCCGATTGACTGCTGAGGACCCTGGCCAACTCCAAATGTCCATCACCTCCTGTCTTGACCAGGTTTCCCGGGTGATTCGGACCATGCAGCGCGTTGTGCCTCCCTTTTTTTGCTAAGCCGCAGCAGGATAAAGGGGGCTAAACCCAACTGCCTGTCCCGTTCTAGGCACCTCGCTAGGGCACTGATGCCTGCAGTGGTTGCCACTTCATGACTAGGGCCTAATCTCTTGCCTGTACTGGCCCGTGGGTGCTTGGGATTCATGTGTTTTGTTTGGTAGTTAAATGTTTAATAAATACAGAAAATAAAAACAGCTGCTATTCTGTGTCTGAGTTTAATTTTAGCTTCTCCACCTCCTAATACTCTTGCCTCTGTTCTCACGTTGGAGGGGAGGTTCTGGGATTCAGATATTCAAGTAGTACAAGGCGACTGAAGACAGTTTAGGAAATGGGAGAAATAATCGTGTCCTGTTACTCAGCACGAACTACTGTCAGCTACTAAGGAATATGTCCTCAGTTTTACGGTTGTACTTACACACTGATGTAGAACATCAGCATACTAAGTGAGATCTTGTGCCTTACTGGCCTTGGTTCACATCTGCGAAGAAAAGTGCCGGGACAATCGGTTAGGTGGGCCCCACTCCACCCTCTGTACTCACCTATCATCTAAGACCTCATTCCCTGAGGTTCCCTGGCATTTCCAGGGCTCCTTCCTTTGTGTGGCTCTCTCTTGCATCATGTCTCCCCAGGATTTTTCCAGTTTATTATGCTGCTGCTTTCTTCCCTAAAGTCATGACAAGGGCCCTTGAGGAAAACAAAGAGGGGAAGTGGTCTCCCTCAGGTGGGGAGGAGAGGTGAAGTAGATTATTCCCCGCCTTCCCCTGAAAGATGCCCTTATTTAATGAACACCACAGTGGGGCTGCTTACGAGGCACCAGAGTGGCCGAGGAGGGGAATGGGCGAGGCCCCAGTGCAAGAGGTGAGTCTCTGGGAGGGAGAGAGGAGGAACAAAGTGTTGTCTGAGGGAGAATCAACACTGTTAGCCGAGAGAGACTGAGCTGTGTAGAACGCTGTGACTACAGGTTTATGAATTGGTACCCGGGTGTCCATAAGAAGGTCTGCCGGAAGAAGTTGGGAAAATAAAGGCAAACCTGTCTTGTCTGTAAGGAAGATGTCAAAGCAAGAGGGTGACCAGTGTCTAGAATGGCTTCTGGCTTGAGGAAGCATTTCCCTGAGCAATGTCACCCAAAGAGAGCCCCAGCCTGGGACTCAACTGTCTCTGTCAGTCCTGTTCTTTCTTACTTTCTACTGGGCAGGCAGCTTTTTTTTTTTTTTTTTAAGATTTTATTTATTTATTTGACAGAGAAAGGCGGGGGGGGAGAGTGTGAGAGAGAGAGAGAGAGAGAGAGAGAGAGAGAGAGAGAGCACAAGTAGGCAGAGTGGCAGGCAGAAGCAGGCTCCCGGCTGAGCAGAGAGCCCGACATGGGGCTCGATCCCAGGGTCCTGGGATCATGACCCGAGCTGAAGGCAGATGCTGAACAGACTGGGCCACCCAGGTGCCCCTGGGCAGGCAGCTTTAATCTCTGAGGCATGTGCAGGGGGGACCTGAAGCCAGAGAACCAAGGATGTCCCAACATGTGCACACTCTGTAAGTGTGAAACGCCACATCACTACAATGAAAGGTAAAAATCACAGGATCATCTCCATAGACGCAGAAAAAGGATTTGACAAAATACAACATATTTTCGTCATAAAAACCTTCAATAAATTGGGTATAGAATTAATATACCCCAGGGGCGCCTGGGTGGCTCAGTTGGTTGGGCGACTGCCTTCGGCTCAGGTCATGATCCTGGAGTCCCGGGATCGAGTCCCGCATCGGGCTCCCTGCTCAGCAGGGAGTCTGCTTCTCCCTCTGACCCTCTTCGCTCTCATGCTCTCTATCTCTCATTCTCTCTCTCTCAAATAAATAAATAAAATCTTTAAAAAAAAAAAAAAAAGAGGGTGCCTGGGTGGCTCAGTTGGTTAAGCGACTGCCTTCGGCTCAGGTCAGGATCCTGGAGTCCCGGGATCGAGTCCCGCATCGGGCTCCCTTCTCAGCGAGGAGCCTGCTTCTCCCTCTAACCCTCCCCCCTCTCATGTACTCTCTCTCTCTCTCTCTCTCTCATTCTCACTCTCTCAAAATAAATAAATAAATCTTAAAAAAAAAAGAATTAATATACCCCAATCTAATAAAGGCCATGTATGACAAACCCCGCAGCTAACATCATACTTAATGGCGAAAAGCTGAAAGCTCTCCCTCTAAAATGAAGAACAAGGCACGGCTGGTCAGAGGCATACTCAGTTAACTTTCCATCCTTAAATTTTAAATTTATTGAGAATTGGTTTTTGGCCCAGCAAATGCATACAAAACATATTTGTCCTTGAAAAGAATGTGCAGTAGACACACATCTGAAATTTAGATTTCGAATTTAGTGTTCGAAAAACGTCAATCAAGGTAGCTGATGCTATTGATCAGATGTTCTATGTCAGGAGCCAATAAACTTTTTTTTTTTTTAATTCATTTGAGACACAGAGACACTGAGAGAGAGCGAGCGAGCATGAGCAGGGAGAGAGGCAGAGGGAGAGGGAGAAGCAGGCTCCCCGCTGAGCCGGGAGCCCGATGGTGGGGCCCGATCCCAGGACCCCGGGACCACGACCTGAGCCGAAGGCAGACGCTTAACGACTGAGCCACCCAGGCGCCCCCGGTGTCTTTATATTTTAATTATGTGGCTCACGTAGACAGCACGTAGTTTGGTCTTTTAAAAAAAAAATCTAACAATGTCTGATTTTAAATTGGATTGTTTGGCAAATTCACATTTAATATCATTACTGATATCGTTGGATTTAAGTCTGCCATCTCGCTATTCATTTTTCTTTGTCCCTCCTCTTTTTTTGTTTTTGCTCAACTTATCTGAGGCAAAATGCACACACGGAAAATTACACACATTTTAAGTATACAGTTTTATGAGTTATGACAAAGGTGTACACAGCAAAAGTCAAGATACAAAACCATCCCCGTCACTCTCACAATTCCCCCTGTGCCTCTGCACAGACACTCTCCTCCTCTACGTTCTGCTCCCAGATGACAGATGGGGCTTAGATTTGCCTTTTCTAGAATTTCCAAGAATCATACAGTAGGGGGGCGCCTGGGTGGCTCAGTCGTTAAGCGTCTGCCTTCGGCTCGGGTCATGATCCCGGGGTCCTGGGATCGAGCCCCGCGTCGGGCTCCCTGCTCGGCCGGAAGCCTGCTTCCCCCTCTCCCACTCCCCCTGCTTGCGTTCCCTCTCTCGCTGTGTCTCTCTCTGTCAAGTAAAAAAATAAAATAAAATAAGAATAAAAAAGGGCAGAAGACATGGACAGACATTTCTCCAAGGAATACCTACAAATGGCCAACGGACACACAAAGAAAAATGCTCAACATCACTCGGCATCAGGGAAATCCAAACCCACCCGCAATGAGATACCACCCCACACCAGGCAGAAGGGCTAAAGTTAACAAGTCAGGAAATGACAGATGCTGGCGAGGACTTGGAGAAGGGGGAACCCTCCCACACTGGTGGTGGGGAATGCAAGCTGGTGCAGCCACTCTGGAAAACGGTATGGAGGTTCCTCAAAAAGTTGAAAATAGAGCTACCCTAGGACTCAGCGATTGCACTACTGGGCACTTACCCCAAAGATACAAATGGAGTGATCCGAAGGGGCACCTGCACCCCAATGTTTATAGCAGCAATGTCCGCAGTAGCCGAACTATGGAAAGAGCCCAGCCGTCCATCGACAGATGAATGGATAGAGAACATATGGTGTATATATAGACAACGGAATACTACTCGGCCATCAGAAAAATGAAATCTTGCCATTTGCAACCACGTGGATAGAACTAGAGGGTATTCTGCTAAGTGAAATAATAAGTCAATCAGAGAAAGACAAGTATCATATGATCTCACTGATAGGTGGAATTTAAGAAACAAGGCAGAGGACCATAGGGGAAGAGAGGGGAAAATGAAACAAGATGAAATCAGAGAGGGAGACAAACCATAAGACACTCTCTCTCTTTTTTTAAAATATTTTATTTATTTATTTATTATTATTTACTTATCTGAGAGAGAGAATGAGATAGAGAGAGTACATGTGAGGGGGGGAGGGTCAGAGGGAGAAGCCGACTCCCTGCTCAGCAAGGAGCCCGATGCTGAGAACAAATGATCTCAGCTCTTGTGGGTCTGAAAAATTATTTTTGCTTTCTTTTTAATTGAAGTAAAGTTGACATAACATAAAATAAACCATTTTAAAGGCAACAGTGCAGTGGCATTTAGTACATTCACATGTAAAAAAAATGCTGAGCAGGGCTGGCACAGTGAAGAGAGCAGCCGGAGAAATTGGACAAATTAGCCTCGGATAAGAGGGCAGAGACCTCTTCTGCCGAGGCAGGAACGAGGCAAGGGTGTGTGCTGCTGTGGGCAAGTGCAAAGATGTGATATGGGGCGCAGAGCTGACAGACTTCTTGGCCGATGATCCGAGAGGAGGGGAGAGAGTGTACCACAGAGGGCCTGGTAGGCCATGGGGGGCGACTTTGGCTTTGGCTCTGAGTGAGATGGGAGGCGCACTGAAAGGTTCCGAACAGGAGAAGGAGGGACCTGCCTAATATCTTATCACTGATCCTGAGTTGGGGCTCTGCTGGGTTGGTGATGGGGAAGTAAGGGGACTGTTGCAGATGGTTACAAGATCTAGGGTCCTTAGTCAGGTAGAAGCTTCTGAGGAATTGAGTTTGATGTCCTTATAGGAGGTGCATGCACTCTGGCTTCAAGGTTTGGCAGCTTCTCTTCGTGTGGGGTTACTGTTTCCATTCTCCTGGCCTCCACCTTACCACTGGCCTCCACCTTACCACTGGCCTCCACCTTACCACTGGCCTCCACCTTACCACTGGCCTCCTGAGCCTAACCTCACTCCACCAGTTCTGAGTCTTATTTTCTTAAGCTTGAAACCTGTCTTCTTTGTCTCTGGACCATCCCTCGCCCCCACTCCCTTTTGTAAATTGGAACCTCCAAACTTAGATCCTCATCTGACTCTGAGTTGGACCCTACAGGTTTCTGTGCGTGGTTCCATGCAGCTGGGGAATGAGACCCTGGTGTCCCAGTTTCTTCTGGGAGGGCTGACTGACACAGAGGAGCTGAGGCCCTTGCTCTTTGCGGTTTTTCTGCTGGTCTACATAGTGGCTGTGGTTGGGAACCTGGGCATTGTCAGCCTTATTGTAATGGACGCCCGACTTCACAGCCCCTTGTACTTCTTCTTCGCCGACCTTTCACTGCTGGGCACCGCCTATATCTCCAGCACAGCGCCCCGGCTGCTGGCACACCTGCAGGCACCAGTGCGGACCGTGCCCTATCGTGCTTGTCTTACCCAGATATTCTCTCTCCACTTCCTGGCTCCCTGGGAGTGCTTCCTGCTCACAGCCATGGCCCACGACCGCTATGCCACCATCTGCCGGCCACTGCACTACCTAGTCCTCATGGGCCAACGGACCTGCGCAGGACTGGCTTCAATCTCCTGCCTGCTTGCCTTGGCCAATGCGCTCACCCACACCATCCTTGCAGCTCTACTCAAGTTCTGTGGGCCTCGCCTTATCACCCGCTTCTTCTGTGACCTCCCTCCTCTGATCAAACTCTCTTGCTCAAGCACGTGGGCCCATGAACTTGCCCTGTTCTTCTCCAGCTTTGTGGTGGCTCTTGCACCCTGTGCCCTGGTTGTGATCTCTTACATACACGTCGTGGCTGCTATTCTCAGGATTCGCTCCGCTGAGGGCCGAGGAAAAGCCTTCTCCACCTGTGGTGCTCACATCACTATGGTGTGCGTTTTCTACATCACTTCAGTCCTCTGCTACATCCTCCCCAGCTCGGCATACTCTGGCTTGTGGGACCGGGTGCTCTCTGTGCTCTACGTGGTCCTCACTCCCATGCTCAACCCCATCATCTACAGCATGCGAAACAAGGAGGTGAAGAGGGCTTTGTTCCAGGCCCTTGGGAAAGAAAGTGCCTCCTAGGCACTAGTCACATCAACTCAAGGCCATACTTCTCCATGGCGAGGCTGGTACATGCCTGATGCTTTGGGGGTGAATCCAATCACATAGGAGTTTGAAATTTCATGTAGATGATCCATTTGGTGAATCCTATTTTGTGTGCCAGGTTTCCCCCCATTTTCAGCAAAGATCAAATATTTCTGTCGTGGTTTTTGATTCTAATACATTGTTTTCTATTTATGGAAGTAAAACATGGTCATTGGATAAGCTGTGCAGTTACAGAAACTTATAAGGTGACACCCCCCCAAATGCCCTCTATAAGTCTCACCGCCCAGAAAGAACCACTGTGAACATTCTGATGGTTTCTTTCAGGTTTCCTTCCGAACTACAAATGTATGTGCATGCATATTTAAAGTAGGGAAACAAAACTGGAATCATAGTGTACTTACAGTTTCGGATGCTTAGATATTTTAAATTTTTTTCCACTATAATATATGCTTATTATAAAATCACTCATGCCTTACACTAAGGTGTGTTTTTAGGATCTCAGCATCTGTAGTAACCACTATGAACAGTTTTATGTGTGTTCTGCCAGTTTTTTCCCTAGGATATATTAACCTGCATTCATAATTTTTTTTTTTACATAAATAGGATCATACTGTTAAAGTAGGCAGTTAGGGCGCCTGGGTGGCTCAGTTGGTTAAGCGACTCCCTTCGGCTCAGGTCATGACCCTGGAGTCCCGGGATCGAGTCCCGCATCGGGCTCCTTGCTCAGCAGGGAGTCTGCTTCTCCCTCTGACCCTCTTCCCTCTCGTGCTCTCTGTCTCTCATTCTCTCTCTCTCAAATAAATAAATAAAATCTTAAAAAAAAAAATAAAATAAAGTAGGCAGTTAGACATGAGCTGGAGGCAAAGGCGGTGATAAATAGGTGACACAACATCCTGATTGTGGCTTTTAACATCTTGGCCTTAGGGCTTCCAACACCTGGGGGGCTGACAGACCAAGAGCCACGGTTGCAGACCAAGTGTTCTCCTCTTCCAGCTTAACCCCAGGGTAACCTATAGTTTCATTATAATATATTTACATTGTGGTTTCAACCCCCTGTGCGTCACCCCACCCCCATGAGGGGAGATGGCCCTGACAGTTCTGGCAAGAACCGTGTAGGGCCAAAAACTCCCCTTCCCAACCGGTAGGAGCCCCTTAGATGATTGGAAACAACCTCAGTCGGAGACACCCCCCCCCCCAAGCTATGACCCATAACTTATGCAAACAAAAAGAAATGACACCTCTAGCTAGCTCCGGGGCAGTTGCCACCTCTGGGCCTGTCCACTCTCCCACCTTGAGAGTGTACTGTCCTTGATAAACTGCTTTGTGCTTGCTACCTTCCTTCTGGTTGTCTTTATTTGAGCCCGGATCCTCATGTAACTCTTTGGTGGGGGATCCAAGAACCGAGACCTCCATTCACACAGTGCAGACTCTCCCACCCCTAACAATACCGTGTACCAAATGGACTGTTTATAATCCTTTTTCCATGAATTCCGTGTTCCTGTCATTTGTACATTTTTCTACTGGGCTGTTTGTCTTTTATGTATTTATTTCTAAGAGTTATTTGCATTTTCAAGATATTAGCTTTAGTTTACCATTTGGGTTACTAATGTTTTCCTAACTTGTTGTTTGTCTTTTCATTTTATTTATGATGTTTTCTTCCATAACAGAGCTTAACATCTTTGTGTAACTAGACATCGGTGTTTGTTTTTTGTTTTGTGGATTTTTGCTTCTGGATTTTGCATCCTGCTTTGTTTACTATTTGACTTACAAATAATTTTCTCAATTGAGTCCCAATTTGATGCTTTCATGGTGTTCTCTACCACAAATAACTTGACCTTTCCTTGTATTTAGACACTGATTCATTTTTTTTTAAAGATTTTATTTATTTATTTGAGAGAGAGAGAATGAGAGATAGAGAGCACGAGAGGGAAGAGGGTCAGAGGGAGAAGCCGACTCCCTGCTGAGCAGGGAGCCCGATGCGGGGCTCGATCCCAGGACCCTGGGATCATGACCTGAGCAGAAGGCAGCCGCTTAACCGAATGAGCCACCCAGGCGCCCCACCCTTTCTTTCTTTCTTTTCTTTTCTTTTCTTTTTTTTTTTTTTTTTACAGATTTATTTATTTATTAGAGAGAGAGAAGGGACAGAGGGAGAGAATCTTTAAGCAGACTCCCCACTGAGTGCAGAGCCCGATGTGGGGGCTTGATTCCCACAACCCTGAAACCATGACCTGAGCCAAAACCAAGAGTTAGACTCTTAACTGACTGAGCCACCCAGATGCCCCTTATGTGCTCTCTCAAGTTTGGTTTCACTCTGTCTTCTGACTCTTAATTTTACATCTTTTTCTCCAGTCACATCTCTGGCTTGGTCCCTTAGAACACTGCTTGTATCCTGGCTGGTAAGGCTTATCTTACCTTCCCATGAGAACATGGGAATTGTGTTTGATTCTGGACATCAACTTTGCAGCCACATGTCTTGGCCTTTCTCTCCAGAGCCTTCACTTTACTATATAGCAGAGTAATGTTCCCTCATTCCCTAGCCAGGTAATGTGCTATAATTACAGACACCTGGGTAAATATGGCATGGGGGAACTTACAGTTCCTAGAAAATTATGAACTCAATAACCTGAAAACTCTATCGCCACTAAAATTAGGACTGTGTATATTTACATATATGTGTGTGTATACAATCTTTTTAAACAAAATATTCATAACAGCATTATTTATAATAGTTTTTTTTAGAAGAAAAAAAACCCCAAATGCTCAAGCATCCCCAATGCAACAGTCCCTTGATGCCCTAACCTCTCTCTCATCCCCTTCTTCTCCTCATGTTTCTCCCTGCACCCTTGGGAAGGCAATCCAAGCTGAGTCAATCAAATCTCTCTATCTGTCTTCCTCTGTCTCTGTCTCTCTCTTCTCCCACACCAATCCCAACTTTCTCTACTGTATCCTTCAGGTCATTTCTTCAGAGAGGCCATCCCAGATCACTCAACCTAAACTTGCTGGAGAAACAAATGTGCAAGAATAAATGAAGATGTGGGTTTAGACTTTGGTGAAGACAACATTTCAGCTGAGTAGAGATATATGGATTATTCAATAAATGATGTTGAGACACCTGACTAACCTTGGGCGGGGGAGGGACAAAATTAGATCAGTGTGTTTCACACCAAAATGAATTCCTAGTATACTAACATTTTAAAGTACCAGAAGATGTTACGAGTGACAAATTTTATAATTTTACGGTGGGTAAGGCTTTCCACTGGACATAAACTACAGGTCATAATGAAAAAAATCTATCACGGGGCGCCTGGGTGGCTCAGTCGTTAAGCGTCTGCCTTCGGCTCAGGTAGTGATCCCAGGGTCCTGGGATCGAGCCCCGCATCGGGCTCCCCGCTCCGCGGGAAGCCTGCTTCTCCCTCTCCCACTCCCCTTGCTTGTGTTCCCTCTCTCACTGTGTCTCTCACTGTCGGATAAATAAAATCTTAAAAAAAAAAAATTTAAAAAAAACAAAAGAAAAAAAGAAAAAAATCTATCACTTAAATACATTTAAATTTTTAAAAACCCTTCTGTATAGAAAAGAACTATGAACAAGGATACAGTGAAGCAATGAGGAAAGAAAGTATTTTCAAATTATGACAAAGATTTGGTATCTTTAATATATAAAGAGCATTCACCAATCAATAAGTAAAACACGACTATTCCAATTAAAAACTAGATAAATGATATGAATGGACAGTTCTCAGAAGAGATACCACTGGCTGAATGTCATATGAATTGTTGTCAAGCCACGTTAAAAATCAAAAGAAAGTGAAACACTATTGAGATATGATTTTAGTTACTATATGGGCAAAGACTTAAAAGTATAAAATGTTCTGTTTGGGGTGTGTTATGGGCTGAATTGTATCCCCCCTCCAAATCCATATGTTGAAATCCTAATCCCTAATGGGACTGTATTTGGAGATAGGGACTTTAAAGAAGTAATTCAGGTTAATGGGGTCATAAGTGTGGGCCCCTAATCCAATAGGTCTGCTGTCCTTATTAGAAAAGGAACAAACACCAGAGAGCTCTCTTTCTCTCCACACACTCAAGCAGGAGGCCTTACCAGAAACCAATGTTGCTGGCATCTTGATCTTGGACTTTGAGTCTCCAGAACTGTGAGGAAATAAATTTCTGTTGTTTAAGCCACTTAGTATGTGGTCTTTTGTTATGGCAGCCCGGAGCGGACAAATACAGGGCGGGAGGTAAGAAAACAGACACTCCCATACACAATTGGTTGGAGTTGAATTGCTGCAACATTTTTGGAGGACAATTTGGTAATATGTATCAAACACGTTTAGAGGGGCTTCCTCTGGGGTGCCTGGCTGGCTCAGTCAGTAGAACATGCAACTCTTGATCTCAAGGTTGTGAGTTCAAGCTCCGTATTGGGTGTTGAGCTTATTTAAGAGGAGAAGAAGGGGAAGGAGAAAATAAAATAAAAGGGCTTGTTCCTTGACCCAACAGTTCCCCTTCTAAAAATCTATTGTATACAATACATTACACAAAACAAATGTACCGGTTATTCATTTCAGCATTGTTTATAATACTGAAAAATCAGAAACAACCTAGAGGCATATATATATAAGAGACTGGTTAAAATAACTATGGTATATACATCCTGTGGAATATTATACAGCCACCGAAAATAATGTGGAAGCCATAGGCTTCTCCATCTCCACTGTACGGCCCACTTCTGGGCCAATTTTGGAAGCACTATCTGGAAAGGGATGGTCCCTCTTCTCGTCCCTCTCCTCCATCTGCCCCTTGCAGTCCCTCCTCTCCTTCTTTGGAGTCTTACCCACAAAAGACTCATTTTTTTCCCCTTTTCTACCATAATATGGCTTGATCATCAAGAGGCCAATCCCTTGGCAAGAAAATAGGCCCATTTCTCCCTTAAAGTAAAGGAGGGTCAACTTCTCAGATCATGATAGTGGGTTAAATAATGAATAAAACTATGGCTCCTCAATTCAGTAATAGTTGAGACATTCCTATTGCGAGTGAAAAAAAAAAAGGAAAAAGAAAAAAAAGCAATCAAAAACATCCACATTGGCTTAAGCCAAAGGGAGAATTTCTGGGTCCGTGTAACTGAAAGGTATAGAGATAGTCTCTGTATTCAGGCATGGCTGGAGCCAGCCTTTGGTTCTCTGAAATTTGCCTTTCTTGCTCCAGCTTCCACTCTGTCCAGTGTCAGCCTGCCCCTCTGCAGCCCCTCTGCAGCCCCCAAAGTGTCACCGGCTTGGATGGGATTGCCATAGCTAGAAGAAAGCAGTGCTCTGATTGGCCAGGCCTGAGCCACATGCCACCTCTTAAATCAGAGATGAAGTCAACTCCATCAGAAGCATAACCCCTGAGCCGGCCCTGCCCCCAGCGTGCTCAGACGGCCGCGGCGCAACTCCTAAAGCCTCTGAGCGCAGGACTGTTCCTGCTGAACCTGCCCCCCCTACACCCCCCCGTAAAAGCCCAGTTCACCTCAGAACGTGTGCTTCCGACAGCCTAGCCAACCGCACGTGACCAGCTGGCTTTCTGCATATCCCCCAGCCAAGTCCTTAGCTCATGGGTTATTAAAAAAGAGGCCCTCCTGGGTGGCTCAGTTGGTTAAGCGACTGCCTTCGGCTCAGGTCAGGATCCTGGAGTCCCGGGATCGAGTCCCACATCGGGCTTCCTGCTCGGCAGGGGGTCTGCTTCTCCCTCTGGCCCTCTTCCGTCTCGTGCTTTCATCTCTCATTCTCTCTCTCTCTCTCTCTCTCTCAAAGAAATAATAAAAATTTATTTTTAAAGATGTTATTTATTTATTTGAGAGACAGAGAGAATGAGAGAGAAAGCACATGAGATGGGGGGAGGGTCAGAGGGAGAGGCAGACTCCCTGTTCAGCAGGGAGCCGGGCGCGGGACTCGATCCCAGGACTCCAGGATCAGGACCTGAGCCGAAGGCAGTCGCTTAACCAACTGAGCCACCCAGGCACCCACTTTAAGAGACTTTTTTTTTTTTAAGTAGTTTCCTTTTTTTTTTTTTTGATTTTTAGATTTTATTTATTGGACAGAGAGAGCACAAGCAGAGGGAGAGAGAGGGAGAAGCAGGCTCCCCGCTGAGCAGGGAGCCCAATGTGGGACTCGATCCCAGGACCCTGGGCTCATGACCTGGGCCGAAGGCGGCAGCCGCTTAACTGACTGAGCCAGCCAGGCGTCCCAAGAGACTCTTAGTCTTAGGGAGTGAGAGAACGAGACAAGGCAATCTGTTAAGACATACAACAGGGATTGGCAAACTACAGCCTCCTGGCCAAATCCAGCTCAGGGACTCTTTTTTTTTTTAAAGATTTTATTTATTTGAGGGCGCCTGGGTGGCTCAGTTGGTTAAGCGACTGCCTTCGGCTCAGGTCAGGATCCTGGAGTCCCTGGATCGAGTCCCGCATCGGGCTCCCGGCTCGGCGGGGAGTCTGCTTTTCCCTCTGACCCTCCCCCCATCTCATGTGCTTTCTCTCTCATTCTGTCTCTCAAATAAATAAATAACATCTTTAAAAAATTTTTTTTATTTCTTTGAGAGAGAGAGAGAGAGAGAGAGAGAATGAGAGATGGAAAGCACGAGACGGAAGACGGCCAGAGGGAGAAGCAGACTCCCTGCCGAGCAGGAAGCCCGATGCGGGACTCGATCTCGAGACTCCAGGATCCTGACCTGAGCCGAAGGCAGTCGCTTAACCAACTGAGCCACCCAGGAGGGCCTCGTTTTTAATAACCCATGAGCTAAGGACTTGGCTGGGGGATATGCAGAAAGCCAGCTGGTCACGTGCGGTTGGCTAGGCTGACGGAAGCACAGGTTCTGAGGTGAACTGGGCTTTCACGGAGGGGGGGGGGGGGCCGGCTCAGCAGGAACAGTCCTGCGCTCAGAGGCTTTAGGAGTCGCGCCGCGGCCCTCTGAGCACGCTGGGGGCAGGGCCGGCTCAGAGGATCCCCCCGCCCATGCGGGTGCCTGTTCGCCGAGCCCGAGGGGCACGAAGGGGGCGGAACTTCAGAAGCGAGCAGAGCACGGATTGGGTACAGAAGAAAACGTACGGGGTCTCTAGGGCTGTTTGGTGGGAACCAATCACGAGTCAAGAGGCAGTCCCAGGGCTGTGTTTGCGCAGGCGTTCTGGGGTATTCCCAGTTGCAATGCGCGCGAAGGGGTGAAGCGTTGTAAGGAAGCGCTTTGTCCTTCTGGGCCTCGTGAGGAGGGTGGGAGGATCCACGACGGGGTCTGGGGCGGGTGGTGGGCGAGCCGTGAGGGCGGTACACGAAGGCACAGGTGCTGTGGGCGTTGTGGTGGGGGCGCCGGGTGGTCCTGGTGAACCCCGTGACCCTGGTGACCCCAGCGACCCCGAAGGCCTGGGCAATCCCGGAAGTCCCGGCCCTGAGGGAGAGGCGGGCGCCGCTTCTGCCGGCGTGCCCCCGATGGAGCAGGCCCCCCGCGCGCCAGGGCCTGATGGAGCTGCGGCACCGGCGGCTGGAGGTCCTGGGGGCCAACCGCTCCAGATGTATCCTATTCGTGGAGCCCCTGTGGGCTGGACGGCACGGGGAGGGGCTGGAGGTGGTTGGACGGGGGACACAGGCAAGCGGGGTTGAAAGGGGAGCAGGAGGGCACTCTGGACGCCGGGCGGGTGTCGGCGAGGGGTGGGCCTGTGCTGACAGAGGGGGGTGGCGGCGGCGTGGGGGAAAACCAGCCTGAGGGGGATGAGGCGGTGGCTGGCGGCGGTGCTGTCCCGGGGCGGGGGGCCGATGTGTATAGGGTGGGAGGCGCTGGACGGCCTGAGGGTCAGCCTGGCGGGGAAAGACAGGCCTCGTGGAGGAGCAGGCCCGTGGCAGAGGCAAGATTGATACCGTGGCTGGTTCCTTAACCATATACCTCCCCAGCGCCCTCACCGTACCTTTCCCGTCGCCCGTGGAGGCGGAGATTGCCCACTGGTTCCTGACTTCACATGCTGAACTCCGAGGGCCAGTTCGGCAGGAGCTCGATGTGAACGTCACCGTCCTGACTGTGTTAGTTCTAGAATATGGTCAGGGGAGAGGGTGGTGGCCAGTGGCCAGGGACGATGTGAGTTCAGGAGGAGCTGTAATGGAAACCGGGAAGGATTAAGCGTAAGGGAGGAGTGTGATGCTCTAGGACTGTTGGCTGTGTGAAGGGGCAGATGGGGGAACGCACCCCTCCGCCCCTCTGACTTGAATTTTACTTTTTCTTCCCCGTTAGCCGATTGACTGCTGAGGACCCTGGCCAACTCCAAATGTCCATCACCTCCTGTCTTGACCAGGTTTCCCGGGTGATTCGGACCATGCAGCGCGTTGTGCCTCCCTTTTTTTGCTAAGCCGCAGCAGGATAAAGGGGGCTAAACCCAACTGCCTGTCCCGTTCTAGGCACCTCGCTAGGGCACTGATGCCTGCAGTGGTTGCCACTTCATGACTAGGGCCTAATCTCTTGCCTGTACTGGCCCGTGGGTGCTTGGGATTCATGTGTTTTGTTTGGTAGTTAAATGTTTAATAAATACAGAAAATAAAAACAGCTGCTATTCTGTGTCTGAGTTTAATTTTAGCTTCTCCACCTCCTAATACTCTTGCCTCTGTTCTCACGTTGGAGGGGAGGTTCTGGGATTCAGATATTCAAGTAGTACAAGGCGACTGAAGACAGTTTAGGAAATGGGAGAAATAATCGTGTCCTGTTACTCAGCACGAACTACTGTCAGCTACTAAGGAATATGTCCTCAGTTTTACGGTTGTACTTACACACTGATGTAGAACATCAGCATACTAAGTGAGATCTTGTGCCTTACTGGCCTTGGTTCACATCTGCGAAGAAAAGTGCCGGGACAATCGGTTAGGTGGGCCCCACTCCACCCTCTGTACTCACCTATCATCTAAGACCTCATTCCCTGAGGTTCCCTGGCATTTCCAGGGCTCCTTCCTTTGTGTGGCTCTCTCTTGCATCATGTCTCCCCAGGATTTTTCCAGTTTATTATGCTGCTGCTTTCTTCCCTAAAGTCATGACAAGGGCCCTTGAGGAAAACAAAGAGGGGAAGTGGTCTCCCTCAGGTGGGGAGGAGAGGTGAAGTAGATTATTCCCCGCCTTCCCCTGAAAGATGCCCTTATTTAATGAACACCACAGTGGGGCTGCTTACGAGGCACCAGAGTGGCCGAGGAGGGGAATGGGCGAGGCCCCAGTGCAAGAGGTGAGTCTCTGGGAGGGAGAGAGGAGGAACAAAGTGTTGTCTGAGGGAGAATCAACACTGTTAGCCGAGAGAGACTGAGCTGTGTAGAACGCTGTGACTACAGGTTTATGAATTGGTACCCGGGTGTCCATAAGAAGGTCTGCCGGAAGAAGTTGGGAAAATAAAGGCAAACCTGTCTTGTCTGTAAGGAAGATGTCAAAGCAAGAGGGTGACCAGTGTCTAGAATGGCTTCTGGCTTGAGGAAGCATTTCCCTGAGCAATGTCACCCAAAGAGAGCCCCAGCCTGGGACTCAACTGTCTCTGTCAGTCCTGTTCTTTCTTACTTTCTACTGGGCAGGCAGCTTTTTTTTTTTTTTTTTAAGATTTTATTTATTTATTTGACAGAGAAAGGCGGGGGGGGGGGGAGAGTGAGAGAGAGAGAGAGAGAGAGAGAGAGAGAGAGAGCACAAGTAGGCAGAGTGGCAGGCAGAAGCAGGCTCCCGGCTGAGCAGAGAGCCCGACATGGGGCTCGATCCCAGGGTCCTGGGATCATGACCCGAGCTGAAGGCAGATGCTGAACAGACTGGGCCACCCAGGTGCCCCTGGGCAGGCAGCTTTAATCTCTGAGGCATGTGCAGGGGGGACCTGAAGCCAGAGAACCAAGGATGTCCCAACATGTGCACACTCTGTAAATGTGAAACGCCACATCACTACAATGAAAGGTAAAAATCACAGGATCATCTCCATAGACGCAGAAAAAGGATTTGACAAAATACAACATATTTTCGTCATAAAAACCTTCAATAAATTGGGTATAGAATTAATATACCCCAGGGGCGCCTGGGTGGCTCAGTTGGTTGGGCGACTGCCTTCGGCTCAGGTCATGATCCTGGAGTCCCGGGATCGAGTCCCGCATCGGGCTCCCTGCTCAGCAGGGAGTCTGCTTCTCCCTCTGACCCTCTTCCCTCTCATGCTCTCTATCTCTCATTCTCTCTCTCTCTCAAATAAATAAATAAAATCTTTAAAAAAAAAAAAAAAGAGGGCGCCTGGGTGGCTCAGTTGGTTAAGCGACTGCCTTCGGCTCAGGTCAGGATCCTGGAGTCCCGGGATCGAGTCCCGCATCGGGCTCCCTTCTCAGCGAGGAGCCTGCTTCTCCCTCTAACCCTCCCCCCTCTCATGTACTCTCTCTCTCTCTCTCTCTCTCTCTCATTCTCACTCTCTCAAAATAAATAAATAAATCTTAAAAAAAATATATAAATATACCCCAATCTAATAAAGGCCATGTATGACAAACCCCGCAGCTAACATCATACTTAATGGCGAAAAGCTGAAAGCTCTCCCTCTAAAATGAAGAACAAGGCACGGCTGGTCAGAGGCATACTCAGTTAACTTTCCATCCTTAAATTTTAAATTTATTGAGAATTGGTTTTTGGCCCAGCAAATGCATACAAAACATATTTGTCCTTGAAAAGAATGTGCAGTAGACACACATCTGAAATTTAGATTTCGAATTTAGTGTTCGAAAAACGTCAATCAAGGTAGCTGATGCTATTGATCAGATGTTCTATGTCAGGAGCCAATAAACTTTTTTTTTTTTTTAATTCATTTGAGACACAGAGACACTGAGAGAGAGCGAGCGAGCATGAGCAGGGAGAGAGGCAGAGGGAGAGGGAGAAGCAGGCTCCCCGCTGAGCCGGGAGCCCGATGGTGGGGCCCGATCCCAGGACCCCGGGACCACGACCTGAGCCGAAGGCAGACGCTTAACGACTGAGCCACCCAGGCGCCCCCGGTGTCTTTATATTTTAATTATGTGGCTCACGTAGACAGCACGTAGTTTGGTCTTTTAAAAAAAAAATCTAACAATGTCTGATTTTAAATTGGATTGTTTGGCAAATTCACATTTAATATCATTACTGATATCGTTGGATTTAAGTCTGCCATCTCGCTATTCATTTTTCTTTGTCCCTCCTCTTTTTTTGTTTTTGCTCAACTTATCTGAGGCAAAATGCACACACGGAAAATTACACACATTTTAAGTATACAGTTTTATGAGTTATGACAAAGGTGTACACAGCAAAAGTCAAGATACAAAACCATCCCCGTCACTCTCACAATTCCCCCTGTGCCTCTGCACAGACACTCTCCTCCTCTACGTTCTGCTCCCAGATGACAGATGGGGCTTAGATTTGCCTTTTCTAGAATTTCCAAGAATCATACAGTAGGGGGGCGCCTGGGTGGCTCAGTCGTTAAGCGTCTGCCTTCGGCTCGGGTCATGATCCCGGGGTCCTGGGATCGAGCCCCGCGTCGGGCTCCCTGCTCGGCCGGAAGCCTGCTTCCCCCTCTCCCACTCCCCCTGCTTGCGTTCCCTCTCTCGCTGTGTCTCTCTCTGTCAAGTAAAAAAATAAAATAAAATAAGAATAAAAAAGGGCAGAAGACATGGACAGACATTTCTCCAAGGAATACCTACAAATGGCCAACGGACACACAAAGAAAAATGCTCAACATCACTCGGCATCAGGGAAATCCAAACCCACCCGCAATGAGATACCACCCCACACCAGGCAGAAGGGCTAAAGTTAACAAGTCAGGAAATGACAGATGCTGGCGAGGACTTGGAGAAGGGGGAACCCTCCCACACTGGTGGTGGGGAATGCAAGCTGGTGCAGCCACTCTGGAAAACGGTATGGAGGTTCCTCAAAAAGTTGAAAATAGAGCTACCCTAGGACTCAGCGATTGCACTACTGGGCACTTACCCCAAAGATACAAATGGAGTGATCCGAAGGGGCACCTGCACCCCAATGTTTATAGCAGCAATGTCCGCAGTAGCCGAACTATGGAAAGAGCCCAGCCGTCCATCGACAGATGAATGGATAGAGAACATATGGTGTATATATAGACAACGGAATACTACTCGGCCATCAGAAAAATGAAATCTTGCCATTTGCAACCACGTGGATAGAACTAGAGGGTATTCTGCTAAGTGAAATAATAAGTCAATCAGAGAAAGACAAGTATCATATGATCTCACTGATAGGTGGAATTTAAGAAACAAGGCAGAGGACCATAGGGGAAGAGAGGGGAAAATGAAACAAGATGAAATCAGAGAGGGAGACAAACCATAAGACACTCTCTCTCTTTTTTTAAAATATTTTATTTATTTATTTATTATTATTTACTTATCTGAGAGAGAGAATGAGATAGAGAGAGTACATGTGAGGGGGGGAGGGTCAGAGGGAGAAGCCGACTCCCTGCTCAGCAAGGAGCCCGATGCTGAGAACAAATGATCTCAGCTCTTGTGGGTCTGAAAAATTATTTTTGCTTTCTTTTTAATTGAAGTAAAGTTGACATAACATAAAATAAACCATTTTAAAGGCAACAGTGCAGTGGCATTTAGTACATTCACATGTAAAAAAAATGCTGAGCAGGGCTGGCACAGTGAAGAGAGCAGCCGGAGAAATTGGACAAATTAGCCTCGGATAAGAGGGCAGAGACCTCTTCTGCCGAGGCAGGAACGAGGCAAGGGTGTGTGCTGCTGTGGGCAAGTGCAAAGATGTGATATGGGGCGCAGAGCTGACAGACTTCTTGGCCGATGATCCGAGAGGAGGGGAGAGAGTGTACCACAGAGGGCCTGGTAGGCCATGGGGGGCGACTTTGGCTTTGGCTCTGAGTGAGATGGGAGGCGCACTGAAAGGTTCCGAACAGGAGAAGGAGGGACCTGCCTAATATCTTATCACTGATCCTGAGTTGGGGCTCTGCTGGGTTGGTGATGGGGAAGTAAGGGGACTGTTGCAGATGGTTACAAGATCTAGGGTCCTTAGTCAGGTAGAAGCTTCTGAGGGATTGAGTTTGATGTCCTTATAGGAGGTGCATGCACTCTGGCTTCAAGGTTTGGCAGCTTCTCTTCGTGTGGGGTTACTGTTTCCATTCTCCTGGCCTCCACCTTACCACTGGCCTCCACCTTACCACTGGCCTCCACCTTACCACTGGCCTCCACCTTACCACTGGCCTCCTGAGCCTAACCTCACTCCACCAGTTCTGAGTCTTATTTTCTTAAGCTTGAAACCTGTCTTCTTTGTCTCTGGACCATCCCTCGCCCCCACTCCCTTTTGTAAATTGGAACCTCCAAACTTAGATCCTCATCTGACTCTGAGTTGGACCCTACAGGTTTCTGTGCGTGGTTCCATGCAGCTGGGGAATGAGACCCTGGTGTCCCAGTTTCTTCTGGGAGGGCTGACTGACACAGAGGAGCTGAGGCCCTTGCTCTTTGCGGTTTTTCTGCTGGTCTACATAGTGGCTGTGGTTGGGAACCTGGGCATTGTCAGCCTTATTGTAATGGACGCCCGACTTCACAGCCCCTTGTACTTCTTCTTCGCCGACCTTTCACTGCTGGGCACCGCCTATATCTCCAGCACAGCGCCCCGGCTGCTGGCACACCTGCAGGCACCAGTGCGGACCGTGCCCTATCGTGCTTGTCTTACCCAGATATTCTCTCTCCACTTCCTGGCTCCCTGGGAGTGCTTCCTGCTCACAGCCATGGCCCACGACCGCTATGCCACCATCTGCCGGCCACTGCACTACCTAGTCCTCATGGGCCAACGGGACCTGCGCAGGACTGGCTTCAATCTCCTGCCTGCTTGCCTTGGCCAATGCGCTCACCCACACCATCCTTGCAGCTCTACTCAAGTTCTGTGGGCCTCGCCTTATCACCCGCTTCTTCTGTGACCTCCCTCCTCTGATCAAACTCTCTTGCTCAAGCACGTGGGCCCATGAACTTGCCCTGTTCTTCTCCAGCTTTGTGGTGGCTCTTGCACCCTGTGCCCTGGTTGTGATCTCTTACATACACGTCGTGGCTGCTATTCTCAGGATTCGCTCCGCTGAGGGCCGAGGAAAAGCCTTCTCCACCTGTGGTGCTCACATCACTATGGTGTGCGTTTTCTACATCACTTCAGTCCTCTGCTACATCCTCCCCAGCTCGGCATACTCTGGCTTGTGGGACCGGGTGCTCTCTGTGCTCTACGTGGTCCTCACTCCCATGCTCAACCCCATCATCTACAGCATGCGAAACAAGGAGGTGAAGAGGGCTTTGTTCCAGGCCCTTGGGAAAGAAAGTGCCTCCTAGGCACTAGTCACATCAACTCAAGGCCATACTTCTCCATGGCGAGGCTGGTACATGCCTGATGCTTTGGGGGTGAATCCAATCACATAGGAGTTTGAAATTTCATGTAGATGATCCATTTGGTGAATCCTATTTTGTGTGCCAGGTTTCCCCCCATT
The DNA here is from genome assembly GCF_009762305.2 of Zalophus californianus. Classification (NCBI taxonomy): domain Eukaryota; kingdom Metazoa; phylum Chordata; class Mammalia; order Carnivora; family Otariidae; genus Zalophus; species Zalophus californianus. Next base: position 1,192,779 of record NC_045612.1, on the reverse strand, counting down.
TTCAGCAAAGATCAAATATTTCTGTCGTGGTTTTTGATTCTAATACATTGTTTTCTATTTATGGAAGTAAAACATGGTCATTGGATAAGCTGTGCAGTTACAGAAACTTATAAGGTGACACCCCCCCAAATGCCCTCTATAAGTCTCACCGCCCAGAAAGAACCACTGTGAACATTCTGATGGTTTCTTTCAGGTTTCCTTCCGAACTACAAATGTATGTGCATGCATATTTAAAGTAGGGAAACAAAACTGGAATCATAGTGTACTTACAGTTTCGGATGCTTAGATATTTTAAATCCACTATAATATATGCTTATTATAAAATCACTCATGCCTTACACTAAGGTGTGTTTTTAGGATCTCAGCATCTGTAGTAACCACTATGAACAGTTTTATGTGTGTTCTGCCAGTTTTTTCCCTAGGATATATTAACCTGCATTCATAATTTTTTTTTTTACATAAATAGGATCATACTGTTAAAGTAGGCAGTTAGGGCGCCTGGGTGGCTCAGTTGGTTAAGCGACTCCCTTCGGCTCAGGTCATGACCCTGGAGTCCCGGGATCGAGTCCCGCATCGGGCTCCTTGCTCAGCAGGGAGTCTGCTTCTCCCTCTGACCCTCTTCCCTCTCGTGCTCTCTGTCTCTCATTCTCTCTCTCTCAAATAAATAAATAAAATCTTAAAAAAAAAAATAAAATAAAGTAGGCAGTTAGACATGAGCTGGAGGCAAAGGCGGTGATAAATAGGTGACACAACATCCTGATTGTGGCTTTTAACATCTTGGCCTTAGGGCTTCCAACACCTGGGGGGCTGACAGACCAAGAGCCACGGTTGCAGACCAAGTGTTCTCCTCTTCCAGCTTAACCCCAGGGTAACCTATAGTTTCATTATAATATATTTACATTGTGGTTTCAACCCCCTGTGCGTCACCCCACCCCCATGAGGGGAGATGGCCCTGACAGTTCTGGCAAGAACCGTGTAGGGCCAAAAACTCCCCTTCCCAACCGGTAGGAGCCCCTTAGATGATTGGAAACAACCTCAGTCGGAGACACCCCCCCCCCAAGCTATGACCCATAACTTATGCAAACAAAAAGAAATGACACCTCTAGCTAGCTCCGGGGCAGTTGCCACCTCTGGGCCTGTCCACTCTCCCACCTTGAGAGTGTACTGTCCTTGATAAACTGCTTTGTGCTTGCTACCTTCCTTCTGGTTGTCTTTATTTGAGCCCGGATCCTCATGTAACTCTTTGGTGGGGGATCCAAGAACCGAGACCTCCATTCACACAGTGCAGACTCTCCCACCCCTAACAATACCGTGTACCAAATGGACTGTTTATAATCCTTTTTCCATGAATTCCGTGTTCCTGTCATTTGTACATTTTTCTACTGGGCTGTTTGTCTTTTATGTATTTATTTCTAAGAGTTATTTGCATTTTCAAGATATTAGCTTTAGTTTACCATTTGGGTTACTAATGTTTTCCTAACTTGTTGTTTGTCTTTTCATTTTATTTATGATGTTTTCTTCCATAACAGAGCTTAACATCTTTGTGTAACTAGACATCGGTGTTTGTTTTTTGTTTTGTGGATTTTTGCTTCTGGATTTTGCATCCTGCTTTGTTTACTATTTGACTTACAAATAATTTTCTCAATTGAGTCCCAATTTGATGCTTTCATGGTGTTCTCTACCACAAATAACTTGACCTTTCCTTGTATTTAGACACTGATTCATTTTTTTTTAAAGATTTTATTTATTTATTTGAGAGAGAGAGAATGAGAGATAGAGAGCACGAGAGGGAAGAGGGTCAGAGGGAGAAGCCGACTCCCTGCTGAGCAGGGAGCCCGATGCGGGGCTCGATCCCAGGACCCTGGGATCATGACCTGAGCAGAAGGCAGCCGCTTAACCGAATGAGCCACCCAGGCGCCCCACCCTTTCTTTCTTTCTTTTCTTTTCTTTTCTTTTTTTTTTTTTTTTTACAGATTTATTTATTTATTAGAGAGAGAGAAGGGACAGAGGGAGAGAATCTTTAAGCAGACTCCCCACTGAGTGCAGAGCCCGATGTGGGGGCTTGATTCCCACAACCCTGAAACCATGACCTGAGCCAAAACCAAGAGTTAGACTCTTAACTGACTGAGCCACCCAGATGCCCCTTATGTGCTCTCTCAAGTTTGGTTTCACTCTGTCTTCTGACTCTTAATTTTACATCTTTTTCTCCAGTCACATCTCTGGCTTGGTCCCTTAGAACACTGCTTGTATCCTGGCTGGTAAGGCTTATCTTACCTTCCCATGAGAACATGGGAATTGTGTTTGATTCTGGACATCAACTTTGCAGCCACATGTCTTGGCCTTTCTCTCCAGAGCCTTCACTTTACTATATAGCAGAGTAATGTTCCCTCATTCCCTAGCCAGGTAATGTGCTATAATTACAGACACCTGGGTAAATATGGCATGGGGGAACTTACAGTTCCTAGAAAATTATGAACTCAATAACCTGAAAACTCTATCGCCACTAAAATTAGGACTGTGTATATTTACATATATGTGTGTGTATACAATCTTTTTAAACAAAATATTCATAACAGCATTATTTATAATAGTTTTTTTTAGAAGAAAAAAAACCCCAAATGCTCAAGCATCCCCAATGCAACAGTCCCTTGATGCCCTAACCTCTCTCTCATCCCCTTCTTCTCCTCATGTTTCTCCCTGCACCCTTGGGAAGGCAATCCAAGCTGAGTCAATCAAATCTCTCTATCTGTCTTCCTCTGTCTCTGTCTCTCTCTTCTCCCACACCAATCCCAACTTTCTCTACTGTATCCTTCAGGTCATTTCTTCAGAGAGGCCATCCCAGATCACTCAACCTAAACTTGCTGGAGAAACAAATGTGCAAGAATAAATGAAGATGTGGGTTTAGACTTTGGTGAAGACAACATTTCAGCTGAGTAGAGATATATGGATTATTCAATAAATGATGTTGAGACACCTGACTAACCTTGGGCGGGGGAGGGACAAAATTAGATCAGTGTGTTTCACACCAAAATGAATTCCTAGTATACTAACATTTTAAAGTACCAGAAGATGTTACGAGTGACAAATTTTATAATTTTACGGTGGGTAAGGCTTTCCACTGGACATAAACTACAGGTCATAATGAAAAAAATCTATCACGGGGCGCCTGGGTGGCTCAGTCGTTAAGCGTCTGCCTTCGGCTCAGGTAGTGATCCCAGGGTCCTGGGATCGAGCCCCGCATCGGGCTCCCCGCTCCGCGGGAAGCCTGCTTCTCCCTCTCCCACTCCCCTTGCTTGTGTTCCCTCTCTCACTGTGTCTCTCACTGTCGGATAAATAAAATCTTAAAAAAAAAAAATTTAAAAAAAACAAAAGAAAAAAAGAAAAAAATCTATCACTTAAATACATTTAAATTTTTAAAAACCCTTCTGTATAGAAAAGAACTATGAACAAGGATACAGTGAAGCAATGAGGAAAGAAAGTATTTTCAAATTATGACAAAGATTTGGTATCTTTAATATATAAAGAGCATTCACCAATCAATAAGTAAAACACGACTATTCCAATTAAAAACTAGATAAATGATATGAATGGACAGTTCTCAGAAGAGATACCACTGGCTGAATGTCATATGAATTGTTGTCAAGCCACGTTAAAAATCAAAAGAAAGTGAAACACTATTGAGATATGATTTTAGTTACTATATGGGCAAAGACTTAAAAGTATAAAATGTTCTGTTTGGGGTGTGTTATGGGCTGAATTGTATCCCCCCTCCAAATCCATATGTTGAAATCCTAATCCCTAATGGGACTGTATTTGGAGATAGGGACTTTAAAGAAGTAATTCAGGTTAATGGGGTCATAAGTGTGGGCCCCTAATCCAATAGGTCTGCTGTCCTTATTAGAAAAGGAACAAACACCAGAGAGCTCTCTTTCTCTCCACACACTCAAGCAGGAGGCCTTACCAGAAACCAATGTTGCTGGCATCTTGATCTTGGACTTTGAGTCTCCAGAACTGTGAGGAAATAAATTTCTGTTGTTTAAGCCACTTAGTATGTGGTCTTTTGTTATGGCAGCCCGGAGCGGACAAATACAGGGCGGGAGGTAAGAAAACAGACACTCCCATACACAATTGGTTGGAGTTGAATTGCTGCAACATTTTTGGAGGACAATTTGGTAATATGTATCAAACACGTTTAGAGGGGCTTCCTCTGGGGTGCCTGGCTGGCTCAGTCAGTAGAACATGCAACTCTTGATCTCAAGGTTGTGAGTTCAAGCTCCGTATTGGGTGTTGAGCTTATTTAAGAGGAGAAGAAGGGGAAGGAGAAAATAAAATAAAAGGGCTTGTTCCTTGACCCAACAGTTCCCCTTCTAAAAATCTATTGTATACAATACATTACACAAAACAAATGTACCGGTTATTCATTTCAGCATTGTTTATAATACTGAAAAATCAGAAACAACCTAGAGGCATATATATATAAGAGACTGGTTAAAATAACTATGGTATATACATCCTGTGGAATATTATACAGCCACCGAAAATAATGTGGAAGCCATAGGCTTCTCCATCTCCACTGTACGGCCCACTTCTGGGCCAATTTTGGAAGCACTATCTGGAAAGGGATGGTCCCTCTTCTCGTCCCTCTCCTCCATCTGCCCCTTGCAGTCCCTCCTCTCCTTCTTTGGAGTCTTACCCACAAAAGACTCATTTTTTTCCCCTTTTCTACCATAATATGGCTTGATCATCAAGAGGCCAATCCCTTGGCAAGAAAATAGGCCCATTTCTCCCTTAAAGTAAAGGAGGGTCAACTTCTCAGATCATGATAGTGGGTTAAATAATGAATAAAACTATGGCTCCTCAATTCAGTAATAGTTGAGACATTCCTATTGCGAGTGAAAAAAAAAAAGGAAAAAGAAAAAAAAGCAATCAAAAACATCCACATTGGCTTAAGCCAAAGGGAGAATTTCTGGGTCCGTGTAACTGAAAGGTATAGAGATAGTCTCTGTATTCAGGCATGGCTGGAGCCAGCCTTTGGTTCTCTGAAATTTGCCTTTCTTGCTCCAGCTTCCACTCTGTCCAGTGTCAGCCTGCCCCTCTGCAGCCCCTCTGCAGCCCCCAAAGTGTCACCGGCTTGGATGGGATTGCCATAGCTAGAAGAAAGCAGTGCTCTGATTGGCCAGGCCTGAGCCACATGCCACCTCTTAAATCAGAGATGAAGTCAACTCCATCAGAAGCATAACCCCTGAGCCGGCCCTGCCCCCAGCGTGCTCAGACGGCCGCGGCGCAACTCCTAAAGCCTCTGAGCGCAGGACTGTTCCTGCTGAACCTGCCCCCCCTACACCCCCCCGTAAAAGCCCAGTTCACCTCAGAACGTGTGCTTCCGACAGCCTAGCCAACCGCACGTGACCAGCTGGCTTTCTGCATATCCCCCAGCCAAGTCCTTAGCTCATGGGTTATTAAAAAAGAGGCCCTCCTGGGTGGCTCAGTTGGTTAAGCGACTGCCTTCGGCTCAGGTCAGGATCCTGGAGTCCCGGGATCGAGTCCCACATCGGGCTTCCTGCTCGGCAGGGGGTCTGCTTCTCCCTCTGGCCCTCTTCCGTCTCGTGCTTTCATCTCTCATTCTCTCTCTCTCTCTCTCTCTCTCAAAGAAATAATAAAAATTTATTTTTAAAGATGTTATTTATTTATTTGAGAGACAGAGAGAATGAGAGAGAAAGCACATGAGATGGGGGGAGGGTCAGAGGGAGAAGCAGACTCCCTGCTGAGCAGGGAGCCCGATGCGGGACTCGATCCCGGGACTCCAGGATCATGACCTGAGCCGAAGGCAGTCGCCCAACCAACTGAGCCACCCAGGCGCCCCTGGGGTATATTAATTCTATACCCAATTTATTGAAGGTTTTTATGACGAAAATATGTTGTATTTTGTCAAATCCTTTTTCTGCGTCTATGGAGATGATCCTGTGATTTTTACCTTTCATTGTAGTGATGTGGCGTTTCACACTTACAGAGTGTGCACATGTTGGGACATCCTTGGTTCTCTGGCTTCAGGTCCCCCCTGCACATGCCTCAGAGATTAAAGCTGCCTGCCCAGGGGCACCTGGGTGGCCCAGTCTGTTCAGCATCTGCCTTCAGCTCGGGTCATGATCCCAGGACCCTGGGATCGAGCCCCATGTCGGGCTCTCTGCTCAGCCGGGAGCCTGCTTCTGCCTGCCACTCTGCCTACTTGTGCTCTCTCTCTCTCTCTCTCTCTCTCTCTCTCTCTCTCTCACACTCTCCCCCCCCGCCTTTCTCTGTCAAATAAATAAATAAAATCTTAAAAAAAAAAAAAAAAAGCTGCCTGCCCAGTAGAAAGTAAGAAAGAACAGGACTGACAGAGACAGTTGAGTCCCAGGCTGGGGCTCTCTTTGGGTGACATTGCTCAGGGAAATGCTTCCTCAAGCCAGAAGCCATTCTAGACACTGGTCACCCTCTTGCTTTGACATCTTCCTTACAGACAAGACAGGTTTGCCTTTATTTTCCCAACTTCTTCCGGCAGACCTTCTTATGGACACCCGGGTACCAATTCATAAACCTGTAGTCACAGCGTTCTACACAGCTCAGTCTCTCTCGGCTAACAGTGTTGATTCTCCCTCAGACAACACTTTGTTCCTCCTCTCTCCCTCCCAGAGACTCACCTCTTGCACTGGGGCCTCGCCCATTCCCCTCCTCGGCCACTCTGGTGCCTCGTAAGCAGCCCCACTGTGGTGTTCATTAAATAAGGGCATCTTTCAGGGGAAGGCGGGGAATAATCTACTTCACCTCTCCTCCCCACCTGAGGGAGACCACTTCCCCTCTTTGTTTTCCTCAAGGGCCCTTGTCATGACTTTAGGGAAGAAAGCAGCAGCATAATAAACTGGAAAAATCCTGGGGAGACATGATGCAAGAGAGAGCCACACAAAGGAAGGAGCCCTGGAAATGCCAGGGAACCTCAGGGAATGAGGTCTTAGATGATAGGTGAGTACAGAGGGTGGAGTGGGGCCCACCTAACCGATTGTCCCGGCACTTTTCTTCGCAGATGTGAACCAAGGCCAGTAAGGCACAAGATCTCACTTAGTATGCTGATGTTCTACATCAGTGTGTAAGTACAACCGTAAAACTGAGGACATATTCCTTAGTAGCTGACAGTAGTTCGTGCTGAGTAACAGGACACGATTATTTCTCCCATTTCCTAAACTGTCTTCAGTCGCCTTGTACTACTTGAATATCTGAATCCCAGAACCTCCCCTCCAACGTGAGAACAGAGGCAAGAGTATTAGGAGGTGGAGAAGCTAAAATTAAACTCAGACACAGAATAGCAGCTGTTTTTATTTTCTGTATTTATTAAACATTTAACTACCAAACAAAACACATGAATCCCAAGCACCCACGGGCCAGTACAGGCAAGAGATTAGGCCCTAGTCATGAAGTGGCAACCACTGCAGGCATCAGTGCCCTAGCGAGGTGCCTAGAACGGGACAGGCAGTTGGGTTTAGCCCCCTTTATCCTGCTGCGGCTTAGCAAAAAACGGAGGCACAACGCGCTGCATGGTCCGAATCACCCGGGAAACCTGGTCAAGACAGGAGGTGATGGACATTTGGAGTTGGCCAGGGTCCTCAGCAGTCAATCGGCTAACGGGGAAGAAAAAGTAAAATTCAAGTCAGAGGGGCGGAGGGGTGCGTTCCCCCATCTGCCCCTTCACACAGCCAACAGTCCTAGAGCATCACACTCCTCCCTTACGCTTAATCCTTCCCGGTTTCCATTACAGCTCCTCCTGAACTCGCATCGTCCCTGGCCACTGGCCACCACCCTCTCCCCTGACCATATTCTAGAACTAACACAGTCAGGACGGTGACGTTCACATCGAGCTCCTGCCGAACTGGCCCTCGGAGTTCAGCATGTGAAGTCAGGAACCAGTGGGCAATCTCCGCCTCCACGGGCGACGGGAAAGGTACGGTGAGGGCGCTGGGGAGGTATATGGTTAAGGAACCAGCCACGGTATCAATCTTGCCTCTGCCACGGGCCTGCTCCTCCACGAGGCCTGTCTTTCCCCGCCAGGCTGACCCTCAGGCCGTCCAGCGCCTCCCACCCTATACACATCGGCCCCCCGCCCCGGGACAGCACCGCCGCCAGCCACCGCCTCATCCCCCTCAGGCTGGTTTTCCCCCACGCCGCCGCCACCCCCCTCTGTCAGCACAGGCCCACCCCTCGCCGACACCCGCCCGGCGTCCAGAGTGCCCTCCTGCTCCCCTTTCAACCCCGCTTGCCTGTGTCCCCCGTCCAACCACCTCCAGCCCCTCCCCGTGCCGTCCAGCCCACAGGGGCTCCACGAATAGGATACATCTGGAGCGGTTGGCCCCCAGGACCTCCAGCCGCCGGTGCCGCAGCTCCATCAGGCCCTGGCGCGCGGGGGGCCTGCTCCATCGGGGGCACGCCGGCAGAAGCGGCGCCCGCCTCTCCCTCAGGGCCGGGACTTCCGGGATTGCCCAGGCCTTCGGGGTCGCTGGGGTCACCAGGGTCACGGGGTTCACCAGGACCACCCGGCGCCCCCACCACAACGCCCACAGCACCTGTGCCTTCGTGTACCGCCCTCACGGCTCGCCCACCACCCGCCCCAGACCCCGTCTTGGATCCTCCCACCCTCCTCACGAGGCACAGAAGGACAAAGCGCTTCCTTACAACGCTTCACCCCTTCGCGCGCATTGCAACTGGGAATACCCCAGAACGCCTGCGCAAACACAGCCCTGGGACTGCCTCTTGACTCGTGATTGGTTCCCACCAAACAGCCCTAGAGACCCCGTACGTTTTCTTCTGTACCCAATCCGTGCTCTGCTCGCTTCTGAAGTTCCGCCCCCTTCGTGCCCCTCGGGCTCGGCGAACAGGCACCCGCATGGGCGGGGGGATCCTCTGAGCCGGCCCTGCCCCCAGCGTGCTCAGAGGGCCGCGGCGCGACTCCTAAAGCCTCTGAGCGCAGGACTGTTCCTGCTGAGCCTGCCCCCCCCCCCCTCCGTGAAAGCCCAGTTCACCTCAGAACCTGTGCTTCCGTCAGCCTAGCCAACCGCACGTGACCAGCTGGCTTTCTGCATATCCCCCAGCCAAGTCCTTAGCTCATGGGTTATTAAAAACGAGGCCCTCCTGGGTGGCTCAGTTGGTTAAGCGACTGCCTTCGGCTCAGGTCAGGATCCTGGAGTCTCGAGATCGAGTCCCGCATCGGGCTTCCTGCTCGGCAGGGAGTCTGCTTCTCCCTCTGGCCGTCTTCCGTCTCGTGCTTTCCATCTCTCATTCTCTCTCTCTCTCTCTCTCTCTCTAAGAAATAAAAAAAATTTTTTAAAGATGTTATTTATTTATTTGAGAGACAGAGAGAATGAGAGAGAAAGCACATGAGATGGGGGGAGGGTCAGAGGGAAAAGCAGACTCCCCGCCGAGCCGGGAGCCCGATGCGGGACTCGATCCAGGGACTCCAGGATCCTGACCTGAGCCGAAGGCAGTCGCTTAACCAACTGAGCCACCCAGGCGCCCTCAAATAAATAAAATCTTTAAAAAAAAAAGAGGCCCTGAGCTGGATTTGGCCAGGAGGCTGTAGTTTGCCAATCCCTGTTGTATGTCTTAACAGATTGCCTTGTCTCGTTCTCTCACTCCCTAAGACTAAGAGTCTCTTGGGACGCCTGGCTGGCTCAGTCAGTTAAGCGGCTGCCGCCTTCGGCCCAGGTCATGAGCCCAGGGTCCTGGGATCGAGTCCCACATTGGGCTCCCTGCTCAGCGGGGAGCCTGCTTCTCCCTCTCTCTCCCTCTGCTTGTGCTCTCTCTGTCCAATAAATAAAATCTAAAAATCAAAAAAAAAAAAAAAGGAAACTACTTAAAAAAAAAAAAGTCTCTTAAAGTGGGTGCCTGGGTGGCTCAGTTGGTTAAGCGACTGCCTTCGGCTCAGGTCCTGATCCTGGAGTCCTGGGATCGAGTCCCGCATCCGGCTCCCTGCTGAACAGGGAGTCTGCTTCTCCCTCTGATCCTCCCCCCCTCTCATGTACTCTCTCTATCTCATTCTCTCTCTCAGATAAATAAATAATAATAAATAAATAAATAAAATATTTAAAAAAAAGAGAGAGAGTGTCTTATGGTTTGTCTCCCTCTCTGATTTCATCTTGTTTCATTTTCCCCTCTCTTCCCCTATGGTCCTCTGCCTTGTTTCTTAAATTCCACCTATCAGTGAGATCATATGATACTTGTCTTTCTCTGATTGACTTATTATTTCACTTAGCAGAATACCCTCTAGTTCTATCCACGTGGTTGCAAATGGCAAGATTTCATTTTTCTGATGGCCGAGTAGTATTCCGTTGTCTATATATACACCATATGTTCTCTATCCATTCATCTGTCGATGGACGGCTGGGCTCTTTCCATAGTTCGGCTACTGCGGACATTGCTGCTATAAACATTGGGGTGCAGGTGCCCCTTCGGATCACTCCATTTGTATCTTTGGGGTAAGTGCCCAGTAGTGCAATCGCTGAGTCCTAGGGTAGCTCTATTTTCAACTTTTTGAGGAACCTCCATACCGTTTTCCAGAGTGGCTGCACCAGCTTGCATTCCCCACCACCAGTGTGGGAGGGTTCCCCCTTCTCCAAGTCCTCGCCAGCATCTGTCATTTCCTGACTTGTTAACTTTAGCCCTTCTGCCTGGTGTGGGGTGGTATCTCATTGCGGGTGGGTTTGGATTTCCCTGATGCCGAGTGATGTTGAGCATTTTTCTTTGTGTGTCCGTTGGCCATTTGTAGGTATTCCTTGGAGAAATGTCTGTCCATGTCTTCTGCCCTTTTTTATTCTTATTTTATTTTATTTTTTTACTTGACAGAGAGAGACACAGCGAGAGAGGGAACGCAAGCAGGGGGAGTGGGAGAGGGGGAAGCAGGCTTCCGGCCGAGCAGGGAGCCCGACGCGGGGCTCGATCCCAGGACCCCGGGATCATGACCCGAGCCGAAGGCAGACGCTTAACGACTGAGCCACCCAGGCGCCCCCCTACTGTATGATTCTTGGAAATTCTAGAAAAGGCAAATCTAAGCCCCATCTGTCATCTGGGAGCAGAACGTAGAGGAGGAGAGTGTCTGTGCAGAGGCACAGGGGGAATTGTGAGAGTGACGGGGATGGTTTTGTATCTTGACTTTTGCTGTGTACACCTTTGTCATAACTCATAAAACTGTATACTTAAAATGTGTGTAATTTTCCGTGTGTGCATTTTGCCTCAGATAAGTTGAGCAAAAACAAAAAAAGAGGAGGGACAAAGAAAAATGAATAGCGAGATGGCAGACTTAAATCCAACGATATCAGTAATGATATTAAATGTGAATTTGCCAAACAATCCAATTTAAAATCAGACATTGTTAGATTTTTTTTTTAAAAGACCAAACTACGTGCTGTCTACGTGAGCCACATAATTAAAATATAAAGACACCGGGGGCGCCTGGGTGGCTCAGTCGTTAAGCGTCTGCCTTCGGCTCAGGTCGTGGTCCCGGGGTCCTGGGATCGGGCCCCACCATCGGGCTCCCGGCTCAGCGGGGAGCCTGCTTCTCCCTCTCCCTCTGCCTCTCTCCCTGCTCATGCTCGCTCGCTCTCTCTCAGTGTCTCTGTGTCTCAAATGAATTAAAAAAAAAAAAAGTTTATTGGCTCCTGACATAGAACATCTGATCAATAGCATCAGCTACCTTGATTGACGTTTTTCGAACACTAAATTCGAAATCTAAATTTCAGATGTGTGTCTACTGCACATTCTTTTCAAGGACAAATATGTTTTGTATGCATTTGCTGGGCCAAAAACCAATTCTCAATAAATTTAAAATTTAAGGATGGAAAGTTAACTGAGTATGCCTCTGACCAGCCGTGCCTTGTTCTTCATTTTAGAGGGAGAGCTTTCAGCTTTTCGCCATTAAGTATGATGTTAGCTGCGGGGTTTGTCATACATGGCCTTTATTAGATTGGGGTATATTAATTCTTTTTTTTTTAAGATTTATTTATTTATTTTGAGAGAGTGAGAATGAGAGAGAGAGAGAGAGAGAGAGTACATGAGAGGGGGGAGGGTTAGAGGGAGAAGCAGGCTCCTCGCTGAGAAGGGAGCCCGATGCGGGACTCGATCCCGGGACTCCAGGATCCTGACCTGAGCCGAAGGCAGTCGCTTAACCAACTGAGCCACCCAGGCACCCTCTTTTTTTTTTTTTTTTAAAGATTTTATTTATTTATTTGAGAGAGAGAGAATGAGAGATAGAGAGCATGAGAGCGAAGAGGGTCAGAGGGAGAAGCAGACTCCCTGCTGAGCAGGGAGCCCGATGCGGGACTCGATCCCGGGACTCCAGGATCATGACCTGAGCCGAAGGCAGTCGCCCAACCAACTGAGCCACCCAGGCGCCCCTGGGGTATATTAATTCTATACCCAATTTATTGAAGGTTTTTATGACGAAAATATGTTGTATTTTGTCAAATCCTTTTTCTGCGTCTATGGAGATGATCCTGTGATTTTTACCTTTCATTGTAGTGATGTGGCGTTTCACACTTACAGAGTGTGCACATGTTGGGACATCCTTGGTTCTCTGGCTTCAGGTCCCCCCTGCACATGCCTCAGAGATTAAAGCTGCCTGCCCAGGGGCACCTGGGTGGCCCAGTCTGTTCAGCATCTGCCTTCAGCTCGGGTCATGATCCCAGGACCCTGGGATCGAGCCCCATGTCGGGCTCTCTGCTCAGCCGGGAGCCTGCTTCTGCCTGCCACTCTGCCTACTTGTGCTCTCTCTCTCTCTCTCTCTCTCTCTCTCTCTCTCTCTCACACTCTCCCCCCCCGCCTTTCTCTGTCAAATAAATAAATAAAATCTTAAAAAAAAAAAAAAAAAGCTGCCTGCCCAGTAGAAAGTAAGAAAGAACAGGACTGACAGAGACAGTTGAGTCCCAGGCTGGGGCTCTCTTTGGGTGACATTGCTCAGGGAAATGCTTCCTCAAGCCAGAAGCCATTCTAGACACTGGTCACCCTCTTGCTTTGACATCTTCCTTACAGACAAGACAGGTTTGCCTTTATTTTCCCAACTTCTTCCGGCAGACCTTCTTATGGACACCCGGGTACCAATTCATAAACCTGTAGTCACAGCGTTCTACACAGCTCAGTCTCTCTCGGCTAACAGTGTTGATTCTCCCTCAGACAACACTTTGTTCCTCCTCTCTCCCTCCCAGAGACTCACCTCTTGCACTGGGGCCTCGCCCATTCCCCTCCTCGGCCACTCTGGTGCCTCGTAAGCAGCCCCACTGTGGTGTTCATTAAATAAGGGCATCTTTCAGGGGAAGGCGGGGAATAATCTACTTCACCTCTCCTCCCCACCTGAGGGAGACCACTTCCCCTCTTTGTTTTCCTCAAGGGCCCTTGTCATGACTTTAGGGAAGAAAGCAGCAGCATAATAAACTGGAAAAATCCTGGGGAGACATGATGCAAGAGAGAGCCACACAAAGGAAGGAGCCCTGGAAATGCCAGGGAACCTCAGGGAATGAGGTCTTAGATGATAGGTGAGTACAGAGGGTGGAGTGGGGCCCACCTAACCGATTGTCCCGGCACTTTTCTTCGCAGATGTGAACCAAGGCCAGTAAGGCACAAGATCTCACTTAGTATGCTGATGTTCTACATCAGTGTGTAAGTACAACCGTAAAACTGAGGACATATTCCTTAGTAGCTGACAGTAGTTCGTGCTGAGTAACAGGACACGATTATTTCTCCCATTTCCTAAACTGTCTTCAGTCGCCTTGTACTACTTGAATATCTGAATCCCAGAACCTCCCCTCCAACGTGAGAACAGAGGCAAGAGTATTAGGAGGTGGAGAAGCTAAAATTAAACTCAGACACAGAATAGCAGCTGTTTTTATTTTCTGTATTTATTAAACATTTAACTACCAAACAAAACACATGAATCCCAAGCACCCACGGGCCAGTACAGGCAAGAGATTAGGCCCTAGTCATGAAGTGGCAACCACTGCAGGCATCAGTGCCCTAGCGAGGTGCCTAGAACGGGACAGGCAGTTGGGTTTAGCCCCCTTTATCCTGCTGCGGCTTAGCAAAAAAAGGGAGGCACAACGCGCTGCATGGTCCGAATCACCCGGGAAACCTGGTCAAGACAGGAGGTGATGGACATTTGGAGTTGGCCAGGGTCCTCAGCAGTCAATCGGCTAACGGGGAAGAAAAAGTAAAATTCAAGTCAGAGGGGCGGAGGGGTGCGTTCCCCCATCTGCCCCTTCACACAGCCAACAGTCCTAGAGCATCACACTCCTCCCTTACGCTTAATCCTTCCCGGTTTCCATTACAGCTCCTCCTGAACTCACATCGTCCCTGGCCACTGGCCACCACCCTCTCCCCTGACCATATTCTAGAACTAACACAGTCAGGACGGTGACGTTCACATCGAGCTCCTGCCGAACTGGCCCTCGGAGTTCAGCATGTGAAGTCAGGAACCAGTGGGCAATCTCCGCCTCCACGGGCGACGGGAAAGGTACGGTGAGGGCGCTGGGGAGGTATATGGTTAAGGAACCAGCCACGGTATCAATCTTGCCTCTGCCACGGGCCTGCTCCTCCACGAGGCCTGTCTTTCCCCGCCAGGCTGACCCTCAGGCCGTCCAGCGCCTCCCACCCTATACACATCGGCCCCCCGCCCCGGGACAGCACCGCCGCCAGCCACCGCCTCATCCCCCTCAGGCTGGTTTTCCCCCACGCCGCCGCCACCCCCCTCTGTCAGCACAGGCCCACCCCTCGCCGACACCCGCCCGGCGTCCAGAGTGCCCTCCTGCTCCCCTTTCAACCCCGCTTGCCTGTGTCCCCCGTCCAACCACCTCCAGCCCCTCCCCGTGCCGTCCAGCCCACAGGGGCTCCACGAATAGGATACATCTGGAGCGGTTGGCCCCCAGGACCTCCAGCCGCCGGTGCCGCAGCTCCATCAGGCCCTGGCGCGCGGGGGGCCTGCTCCATCGGGGGCACGCCGGCAGAAGCGGCGCCCGCCTCTCCCTCAGGGCCGGGACTTCCGGGATTGCCCAGGCCTTCGGGGTCGCTGGGGTCACCAGGGTCACGGGGTTCACCAGGACCACCCGGCGCCCCCACCACAACGCCCACAGCACCTGTGCCTTCGTGTACCGCCCTCACGGCTCGCCCACCACCCGCCCCAGACCCCGTCTTGGATCCTCCCACCCTCCTCACGAGGCACAGAAGGACAAAGCGCTTCCTTACAACGCTTCACCCCTTCGCGCGCATTGCAACTGGGAATACCCCAGAACGCCTGCGCAAACACAGCCCTGGGACTGCCTCTTGACTCGTGATTGGTTCCCACCAAACAGCCCTAGAGACCCCGTACGTTTTCTTCTGTACCCAATCCGTGCTCTGCTCGCTTCTGAAGTTCCGCCCCCTTCGTGCCCCTCGGGCTCGGCGAACAGGCACCCGCATGGGCGGGGGGATCCTCTGAGCCGGCCCTGCCCCCAGCGTGCTCAGAGGGCCGCGGCGCGACTCCTAAAGCCTCTGAGCGCAGGACTGTTCCTGCTGAGCCTGCCCCCCCCCCCCTCCGTGAAAGCCCAGTTCACCTCAGAACCTGTGCTTCCGTCAGCCTAGCCAACCGCACGTGACCAGCTGGCTTTCTGCATATCCCCCAGCCAAGTCCTTAGCTCATGGGTTATTAAAAACGAGGCCCTCCTGGGTGGCTCAGTTGGTTAAGCGACTGCCTTCGGCTCAGGTCAGGATCCTGGAGTCTCGAGATCGAGTCCCGCATCGGGCTTCCTGCTCGGCAGGGAGTCTGCTTCTCCCTCTGGCCGTCTTCCGTCTCGTGCTTTCCATCTCTCATTCTCTCTCTCTCTCTCTCTCTCTAAGAAATAAAAAAAATTTTTTAAAGATGTTATTTATTTATTTGAGAGACAGAGAGAATGAGAGAGAAAGCACATGAGATGGGGGGAGGGTCAGAGGGAAAAGCAGACTCCCCGCCGAGCCGGGAGCCCGATGCGGGACTCGATCCAGGGACTCCAGGATCCTGACCTGAGCCGAAGGCAGTCGCTTAACCAACTGAGCCACCCAGGCGCCCTCAAATAAATAAAATCTTTAAAAAAAAAAGAGGCCCTGAGCTGGATTTGGCCAGGAGGCTGTAGTTTGCCAATCCCTGTTGTATGTCTTAACAGATTGCCTTGTCTCGTTCTCTCACTCCCTAAGACTAAGAGTCTCTTGGGACGCCTGGCTGGCTCAGTCAGTTAAGCGGCTGCCGCCTTCGGCCCAGGTCATGAGCCCAGGGTCCTGGGATCGAGTCCCACATTGGGCTCCCTGCTCAGCGGGGAGCCTGCTTCTCCCTCTCTCTCCCTCTGCTTGTGCTCTCTCTGTCCAATAAATAAAATCTAAAAATCAAAAAAAAAAAAAAGGAAACTACTTAAAAAAAAAAAAGTCTCTTAAAGTGGGTGCCTGGGTGGCTCAGTTGGTTAAGCGACTGCCTTCGGCTCAGGTCCTGATCCTGGAGTCCTGGGATCGAGTCCCGCATCCGGCTCCCTGCTGAACAGGGAGTCTGCTTCTCCCTCTGATCCTCCCCCCCTCTCATGTACTCTCTCTATCTCATTCTCTCTCTCAGATAAATAAATAATAATAAATAAATAAATAAAATATTTTAAAAAAAGAGAGAGAGTGTCTTATGGTTTGTCTCCCTCTCTGATTTCATCTTGTTTCATTTTCCCCTCTCTTCCCCTATGGTCCTCTGCCTTGTTTCTTAAATTCCACCTATCAGTGAGATCATATGATACTTGTCTTTCTCTGATTGACTTATTATTTCACTTAGCAGAATACCCTCTAGTTCTATCCACGTGGTTGCAAATGGCAAGATTTCATTTTTCTGATGGCCGAGTAGTATTCCGTTGTCTATATATACACCATATGTTCTCTATCCATTCATCTGTCGATGGACGGCTGGGCTCTTTCCATAGTTCGGCTACTGCGGACATTGCTGCTATAAACATTGGGGTGCAGGTGCCCCTTCGGATCACTCCATTTGTATCTTTGGGGTAAGTGCCCAGTAGTGCAATCGCTGAGTCCTAGGGTAGCTCTATTTTCAACTTTTTGAGGAACCTCCATACCGTTTTCCAGAGTGGCTGCACCAGCTTGCATTCCCCACCACCAGTGTGGGAGGGTTCCCCCTTCTCCAAGTCCTCGCCAGCATCTGTCATTTCCTGACTTGTTAACTTTAGCCCTTCTGCCTGGTGTGGGGTGGTATCTCATTGCGGGTGGGTTTGGATTTCCCTGATGCCGAGTGATGTTGAGCATTTTTCTTTGTGTGTCCGTTGGCCATTTGTAGGTATTCCTTGGAGAAATGTCTGTCCATGTCTTCTGCCCTTTTTTATTCTTATTTTATTTTATTTTTTTACTTGACAGAGAGAGACACAGCGAGAGAGGGAACGCAAGCAGGGGGAGTGGGAGAGGGGGAAGCAGGCTTCCGGCCGAGCAGGGAGCCCGACGCGGGGCTCGATCCCAGGACCCCGGGATCATGACCCGAGCCGAAGGCAGACGCTTAACGACTGAGCCACCCAGGCGCCCCCCCTACTGTATGATTCTTGGAAATTCTAGAAAAGGCAAATCTAAGCCCCATCTGTCATCTGGGAGCAGAACGTAGAGGAGGAGAGTGTCTGTGCAGAGGCACAGGGGGAATTGTGAGAGTGACGGGGATGGTTTTGTATCTTGACTTTTGCTGTGTACACCTTTGTCATAACTCATAAAACTGTATACTTAAAATGTGTGTAATTTTCCGTGTGTGCATTTTGCCTCAGATAAGTTGAGCAAAAACAAAAAAAGAGGAGGGACAAAGAAAAATGAATAGCGAGATGGCAGACTTAAATCCAACGATATCAGTAATGATATTAAATGTGAATTTGCCAAACAATCCAATTTAAAATCAGACATTGTTAGATTTTTTTTTTAAAAGACCAAACTACGTGCTGTCTACGTGAGCCACATAATTAAAATATAAAGACACCGGGGGCGCCTGGGTGGCTCAGTCGTTAAGCGTCTGCCTTCGGCTCAGGTCGTGGTCCCGGGGTCCTGGGATCGGGCCCCACCATCGGGCTCCCGGCTCAGCGGGGAGCCTGCTTCTCCCTCTCCCTCTGCCTCTCTCCCTGCTCATGCTCGCTCGCTCTCTCTCAGTGTCTCTGTGTCTCAAATGAATTAAAAAAAAAAAAAAGTTTATTGGCTCCTGACATAGAACATCTGATCAATAGCATCAGCTACCTTGATTGACGTTTTTCGAACACTAAATTCGAAATCTAAATTTCAGATGTGTGTCTACTGCACATTCTTTTCAAGGACAAATATGTTTTGTATGCATTTGCTGGGCCAAAAACCAATTCTCAATAAATTTAAAATTTAAGGATGGAAAGTTAACTGAGTATGCCTCTGACCAGCCGTGCCTTGTTCTTCATTTTAGAGGGAGAGCTTTCAGCTTTTCGCCATTAAGTATGATGTTAGCTGCGGGGTTTGTCATACATGGCCTTTATTAGATTGGGGTATATTTATATATTTTTTTTAAGATTTATTTATTTATTTTGAGAGAGTGAGAATGAGAGAGAGAGAGAGAGAGAGAGAGAGAGTACATGAGAGGGGGGAGGGTTAGAGGGAGAAGCAGGCTCCTCGCTGAGAAGGGAGCCCGATGCGGGACTCGATCCCGGGACTCCAGGATCCTGACCTGAGCCGAAGGCAGTCGCTTAACCAACTGAGCCACCCAGGCGCCCTCTTTTTTTTTTTTTTTAAAGATTTTATTTATTTATTTGAGAGAGAGAGAGAATGAGAGATAGAGAGCATGAGAGCGAAGAGGGTCAGAGGGAGAAGCAGACTCCCTGCTGAGCAGGGAGCCCGATGCGGGACTCGATCCCGGGACTCCAGGATCATGACCTGAGCCGAAGGCAGTCGCCCAACCAACTGAGCCACCCAGGCGCCCCTGGGGTATATTAATTCTATACCCAATTTATTGAAGGTTTTTATGACG
Organism: Zalophus californianus; assembly: GCF_009762305.2. Taxonomy (NCBI): domain Eukaryota; kingdom Metazoa; phylum Chordata; class Mammalia; order Carnivora; family Otariidae; genus Zalophus; species Zalophus californianus. The sequence goes on along the minus strand of NC_045612.1, from coordinate 1,173,770 downwards.
AAAATATGTTGTATTTTGTCAAATCCTTTTTCTGCGTCTATGGAGATGATCCTGTGATTTTTACCTTTCATTGTAGTGATGTGGCGTTTCACACTTACAGAGTGTGCACATGTTGGGACATCCTTGGTTCTCTGGCTTCAGGTCCCCCCTGCACATGCCTCAGAGATTAAAGCTGCCTGCCCAGGGGCACCTGGGTGGCCCAGTCTGTTCAGCATCTGCCTTCAGCTCGGGTCATGATCCCAGGACCCTGGGATCGAGCCCCATGTCGGGCTCTCTGCTCAGCCGGGAGCCTGCTTCTGCCTGCCACTCTGCCTACTTGTGCTCTCTCTCTCTCTCTCTCTCTCTCTCTCTCTCTCTCTCACACTCTCCCCCCCCCCCTTTCTCTGTCAAATAAAAAAATAAAATCTTAAAAAAAAAAAAAAAAAGCTGCCTGCCCAGTAGAAAGTAAGAAAGAACAGGACTGACAGAGACAGTTGAGTCCCAGGCTGGGGCTCTCTTTGGGTGACATTGCTCAGGGAAATGCTTCCTCAAGCCAGAAGCCATTCTAGACACTGGTCACCCTCTTGCTTTGACATCTTCCTTACAGACAAGACAGGTTTGCCTTTATTTTCCCAACTTCTTCCGGCAGACCTTCTTATGGACACCCGGGTACCAATTCATAAACCTGTAGTCACAGCGTTCTACACAGCTCAGTCTCTCTCGGCTAACAGTGTTGATTCTCCCTCAGACAACACTTTGTTCCTCCTCTCTCCCTCCCAGAGACTCACCTCTTGCACTGGGGCCTCGCCCATTCCCCTCCTCGGCCACTCTGGTGCCTCGTAAGCAGCCCCACTGTGGTGTTCATTAAATAAGGGCATCTTTCAGGGGAAGGCGGGGAATAATCTACTTCACCTCTCCTCCCCACCTGAGGGAGACCACTTCCCCTCTTTGTTTTCCTCAAGGGCCCTTGTCATGACTTTAGGGAAGAAAGCAGCAGCATAATAAACTGGAAAAATCCTGGGGAGACATGATGCAAGAGAGAGCCACACAAAGGAAGGAGCCCTGGAAATGCCAGGGAACCTCAGGGAATGAGGTCTTAGATGATAGGTGAGTACAGAGGGTGGAGTGGGGCCCACCTAACCGATTGTCCCGGCACTTTTCTTCGCAGATGTGAACCAAGGCCAGTAAGGCACAAGATCTCACTTAGTATGCTGATGTTCTACATCAGTGTGTAAGTACAACCGTAAAACTGAGGACATATTCCTTAGTAGCTGACAGTAGTTCGTGCTGAGTAACAGGACACGATTATTTCTCCCATTTCCTAAACTGTCTTCAGTCGCCTTGTACTACTTGAATATCTGAATCCCAGAACCTCCCCTCCAACGTGAGAACAGAGGCAAGAGTATTAGGAGGTGGAGAAGCTAAAATTAAACTCAGACACAGAATAGCAGCTGTTTTTATTTTCTGTATTTATTAAACATTTAACTACCAAACAAAACACATGAATCCCAAGCACCCACGGGCCAGTACAGGCAAGAGATTAGGCCCTAGTCATGAAGTGGCAACCACTGCAGGCATCAGTGCCCTAGCGAGGTGCCTAGAACGGGACAGGCAGTTGGGTTTAGCCCCCTTTATCCTGCTGCGGCTTAGCAAAAAAGGGAGGCACAACGCGCTGCATGGTCCGAATCACCCGGGAAACCTGGTCAAGACAGGAGGTGATGGACATTTGGAGTTGGCCAGGGTCCTCAGCAGTCAATCGGCTAACGGGGAAGAAAAAGTAAAATTCAAGTCAGAGGGGCGGAGGGGTGCGTTCCCCCATCTGCCCCTTCACACAGCCAACAGTCCTAGAGCATCACACTCCTCCCTTACGCTTAATCCTTCCCGGTTTCCATTACAGCTCCTCCTGAACTCACATCGTCCCTGGCCACTGGCCACCACCCTCTCCCCTGACCATATTCTAGAACTAACACAGTCAGGACGGTGACGTTCACATCGAGCTCCTGCCGAACTGGCCCTCGGAGTTCAGCATGTGAAGTCAGGAACCAGTGGGCAATCTCCGCCTCCACGGGCGACGGGAAAGGTACGGTGAGGGCGCTGGGGAGGTATATGGTTAAGGAACCAGCCACGGTATCAATCTTGCCTCTGCCACGGGCCTGCTCCTCCACGAGGCCTGTCTTTCCCCGCCAGGCTGACCCTCAGGCCGTCCAGCGCCTCCCACCCTATACACATCGGCCCCCCCGCCCCGGGACAGCACCGCCGCCAGCCACCGCCTCATCCCCCTCAGGCTGGTTTTCCCCCACGCCGCCGCCACCCCCCTCTGTCAGCACAGGCCCACCCCTCGCCGACACCCGCCCGGCGTCCAGAGTGCCCTCCTGCTCCCCTTTCAACCCCGCTTGCCTGTGTCCCCCGTCCAACCACCTCCAGCCCCTCCCCGTGCCGTCCAGCCCACAGGGGCTCCACGAATAGGATACATCTGGAGCGGTTGGCCCCCAGGACCTCCAGCCGCCGGTGCCGCAGCTCCATCAGGCCCTGGCGCGCGGGGGGCCTGCTCCATCGGGGGCACGCCGGCAGAAGCGGCGCCCGCCTCTCCCTCAGGGCCGGGACTTCCGGGATTGCCCAGGCCTTCGGGGTCGCTGGGGTCACCAGGGTCACGGGGTTCACCAGGACCACCCGGCGCCCCCACCACAACGCCCACAGCACCTGTGCCTTCGTGTACCGCCCTCACGGCTCGCCCACCACCCGCCCCAGACCCCGTCTTGGATCCTCCCACCCTCCTCACGAGGCACAGAAGGACAAAGCGCTTCCTTACAACGCTTCACCCCTTCGCGCGCATTGCAACTGGGAATACCCCAGAACGCCTGCGCAAACACAGCCCTGGGACTGCCTCTTGACTCGTGATTGGTTCCCACCAAACAGCCCTAGAGACCCCGTACGTTTTCTTCTGTACCCAATCCGTGCTCTGCTCGCTTCTGAAGTTCCGCCCCCTTCGTGCCCCTCGGGCTCGGCGAACAGGCACCCGCATGGGCGGGGGGATCCTCTGAGCCGGCCCTGCCCCCAGCGTGCTCAGAGGGCCGCGGCGCGACTCCTAAAGCCTCTGAGCGCAGGACTGTTCCTGCTGAGCCTGCCCCCCCCCCCCCTCCGTGAAAGCCCAGTTCACCTCAGAACCTGTGCTTCCGTCAGCCTAGCCAACCGCACGTGACCAGCTGGCTTTCTGCATATCCCCCAGCCAAGTCCTTAGCTCATGGGTTATTAAAAACGAGGCCCTCCTGGGTGGCTCAGTTGGTTAAGCGACTGCCTTCGGCTCAGGTCAGGATCCTGGAGTCTCGAGATCGAGTCCCGCATCGGGCTTCCTGCTCGGCAGGGAGTCTGCTTCTCCCTCTGGCCGTCTTCCGTCTCGTGCTTTCCATCTCTCATTCTCTCTCTCTCTCTCTCTCTCTCTCAAAGAAATAAAAAAAATTTTTTAAAGATGTTATTTATTTATTTGAGAGACAGAGAGAATGAGAGAGAAAGCACATGAGATGGGGGGAGGGTCAGAGGGAAAAGCAGACTCCCCGCCGAGCCGGGAGCCCGATGCGGGACTCGATCCAGGGACTCCAGGATCCTGACCTGAGCCGAAGGCAGTCGCTTAACCAACTGAGCCACCCAGGCGCCCTCAAATAAATAAAATCTTTAAAAAAAAAAAGAGGCCCTGAGCTGGATTTGGCCAGGAGGCTGTAGTTTGCCAATCCCTGTTGTATGTCTTAACAGATTGCCTTGTCTCGTTCTCTCACTCCCTAAGACTAAGAGTCTCTTGGGACGCCTGGCTGGCTCAGTCAGTTAAGCGGCTGCCGCCTTCGGCCCAGGTCATGAGCCCAGGGTCCTGGGATCGAGTCCCACATTGGGCTCCCTGCTCAGCGGGGAGCCTGCTTCTCCCTCTCTCTCCCTCTGCTTGTGCTCTCTCTGTCCAATAAATAAAATCTAAAAATCAAAAAAAAAAAAAAAGGAAACTACTTAAAAAAAAAAAAGTCTCTTAAAGTGGGTGCCTGGGTGGCTCAGTTGGTTAAGCGACTGCCTTCGGCTCAGGTCCTGATCCTGGAGTCCTGGGATCGAGTCCCGCGCCCGGCTCCCTGCTGAACAGGGAGTCTGCCTCTCCCTCTGACCCTCCCCCCATCTCATGTGCTTTCTCTCTCATTCTCTCTGTCTCTCAAATAAATAAATAACATCTTTAAAAATAAATTTTTATTATTTCTTTGAGAGAGAGAGAGAGAGAGAGAGAATGAGAGATGAAAGCACGAGACGGAAGAGGGCCAGAGGGAGAAGCAGACCCCCTGCCGAGCAGGAAGCCCGATGTGGGACTCGATCCCGGGACTCCAGGATCCTGACCTGAGCCGAAGGCAGTCGCTTAACCAACTGAGCCACCCAGGAGGGCCTCTTTTTTAATAACCCATGAGCTAAGGACTTGGCTGGGGGATATGCAGAAAGCCAGCTGGTCACGTGCGGTTGGCTAGGCTGTCGGAAGCACACGTTCTGAGGTGAACTGGGCTTTTACGGGGGGGTGTAGGGGGGGCAGGTTCAGCAGGAACAGTCCTGCGCTCAGAGGCTTTAGGAGTTGCGCCGCGGCCGTCTGAGCACGCTGGGGGCAGGGCCGGCTCAGGGGTTATGCTTCTGATGGAGTTGACTTCATCTCTGATTTAAGAGGTGGCATGTGGCTCAGGCCTGGCCAATCAGAGCACTGCTTTCTTCTAGCTATGGCAATCCCATCCAAGCCGGTGACACTTTGGGGGCTGCAGAGGGGCTGCAGAGGGGCAGGCTGACACTGGACAGAGTGGAAGCTGGAGCAAGAAAGGCAAATTTCAGAGAACCAAAGGCTGGCTCCAGCCATGCCTGAATACAGAGACTATCTCTATACCTTTCAGTTACACGGACCCAGAAATTCTCCCTTTGGCTTAAGCCAATGTGGATGTTTTTGATTGCTTTTTTTTCTTTTTCCTTTTTTTTTTTCACTCGCAATAGGAATGTCTCAACTATTACTGAATTGAGGAGCCATAGTTTTATTCATTATTTAACCCACTATCATGATCTGAGAAGTTGACCCTCCTTTACTTTAAGGGAGAAATGGGCCTATTTTCTTGCCAAGGGATTGGCCTCTTGATGATCAAGCCATATTATGGTAGAAAAGGGGAAAAAAATGAGTCTTTTGTGGGTAAGACTCCAAAGAAGGAGAGGAGGGACTGCAAGGGGCAGATGGAGGAGAGGGACGAGAAGAGGGACCATCCCTTTCCAGATAGTGCTTCCAAAATTGGCCCAGAAGTGGGCCGTACAGTGGAGATGGAGAAGCCTATGGCTTCCACATTATTTTCGGTGGCTGTATAATATTCCACAGGATGTATATACCATAGTTATTTTAACCAGTCTCTTATATATATATGCCTCTAGGTTGTTTCTGATTTTTCAGTATTATAAACAATGCTGAAATGAATAACCGGTACATTTGTTTTGTGTAATGTATTGTATACAATAGATTTTTAGAAGGGGAACTGTTGGGTCAAGGAACAAGCCCTTTTATTTTATTTTCTCCTTCCCCTTCTTCTCCTCTTAAATAAGCTCAACACCCAATACGGAGCTTGAACTCACAACCTTGAGATCAAGAGTTGCATGTTCTACTGACTGAGCCAGCCAGGCACCCCAGAGGAAGCCCCTCTAAACGTGTTTGATACATATTACCAAATTGTCCTCCAAAAATGTTGCAGCAATTCAACTCCAACCAATTGTGTATGGGAGTGTCTGTTTTCTTACCTCCCGCCCTGTATTTGTCCGCTCCGGGCTGCCATAACAAAAGACCACATACTAAGTGGCTTAAACAACAGAAATTTATTTCCTCACAGTTCTGGAGACTCAAAGTCCAAGATCAAGATGCCAGCAACATTGGTTTCTGGTAAGGCCTCCTGCTTGAGTGTGTGGAGAGAAAGAGAGCTCTCTGGTGTTTGTTCCTTTTCTAATAAGGACAGCAGACCTATTGGATTAGGGGCCCACACTTATGACCCCATTAACCTGAATTACTTCTTTAAAGTCCCTATCTCCAAATACAGTCCCATTAGGGATTAGGATTTCAACATATGGATTTGGAGGGGGGATACAATTCAGCCCATAACACACCCCAAACAGAACATTTTATACTTTTAAGTCTTTGCCCATATAGTAACTAAAATCATATCTCAATAGTGTTTCACTTTCTTTTGATTTTTAACGTGGCTTGACAACAATTCATATGACATTCAGCCAGTGGTATCTCTTCTGAGAACTGTCCATTCATATCATTTATCTAGTTTTTAATTGGAATAGTCGTGTTTTACTTATTGATTGGTGAATGCTCTTTATATATTAAAGATACCAAATCTTTGTCATAATTTGAAAATACTTTCTTTCCTCATTGCTTCACTGTATCCTTGTTCATAGTTCTTTTCTATACAGAAGGGTTTTTAAAAATTTAAATGTATTTAAGTGATAGATTTTTTTCTTTTTTTCTTTTGTTTTTTTTAAATTTTTTTTTTTTAAGATTTTATTTATCCGACAGTGAGAGACACAGTGAGAGAGGGAACACAAGCAAGGGGAGTGGGAGAGGGAGAAGCAGGCTTCCCGCGGAGCGGGGAGCCCGATGCGGGGCTCGATCCCAGGACCCTGGGATCACTACCTGAGCCGAAGGCAGACGCTTAACGACTGAGCCACCCAGGCGCCCCGTGATAGATTTTTTTCATTATGACCTGTAGTTTATGTCCAGTGGAAAGCCTTACCCACCGTAAAATTATAAAATTTGTCACTCGTAACATCTTCTGGTACTTTAAAATGTTAGTATACTAGGAATTCATTTTGGTGTGAAACACACTGATCTAATTTTGTCCCTCCCCCGCCCAAGGTTAGTCAGGTGTCTCAACATCATTTATTGAATAATCCATATATCTCTACTCAGCTGAAATGTTGTCTTCACCAAAGTCTAAACCCACATCTTCATTTATTCTTGCACATTTGTTTCTCCAGCAAGTTTAGGTTGAGTGATCTGGGATGGCCTCTCTGAAGAAATGACCTGAAGGATACAGTAGAGAAAGTTGGGATTGGTGTGGGAGAAGAGAGAGACAGAGACAGAGGAAGACAGATAGAGAGATTTGATTGACTCAGCTTGGATTGCCTTCCCAAGGGTGCAGGGAGAAACATGAGGAGAAGAAGGGGATGAGAGAGAGGTTAGGGCATCAAGGGACTGTTGCATTGGGGATGCTTGAGCATTTGGGGTTTTTTTTCTTCTAAAAAAAACTATTATAAATAATGCTGTTATGAATATTTTGTTTAAAAAGATTGTATACACACACATATATGTAAATATACACAGTCCTAATTTTAGTGGCGATAGAGTTTTCAGGTTATTGAGTTCATAATTTTCTAGGAACTGTAAGTTCCCCCATGCCATATTTACCCAGGTGTCTGTAATTATAGCACATTACCTGGCTAGGGAATGAGGGAACATTACTCTGCTATATAGTAAAGTGAAGGCTCTGGAGAGAAAGGCCAAGACATGTGGCTGCAAAGTTGATGTCCAGAATCAAACACAATTCCCATGTTCTCATGGGAAGGTAAGATAAGCCTTACCAGCCAGGATACAAGCAGTGTTCTAAGGGACCAAGCCAGAGATGTGACTGGAGAAAAAGATGTAAAATTAAGAGTCAGAAGACAGAGTGAAACCAAACTTGAGAGAGCACATAAGGGGCATCTGGGTGGCTCAGTCAGTTAAGAGTCTAACTCTTGGTTTTGGCTCAGGTCATGGTTTCAGGGTTGTGGGAATCAAGCCCCCACATCGGGCTCTGCACTCAGTGGGGAGTCTGCTTAAAGATTCTCTCCCTCTGTCCCTTCTCTCTCTCTAATAAATAAATAAATCTGTAAAAAAAAAAAAAAAAAGAAAAGAAAAGAAAAGAAAGAAAGAAAGGGTGGGGCGCCTGGGTGGCTCATTCGGTTAAGCGGCTGCCTTCTGCTCAGGTCATGATCCCAGGGTCCTGGGATCGAGCCCCGCATCGGGCTCCCTGCTCAGCAGGGAGTCGGCTTCTCCCTCTGACCCTCTTCCCTCTCGTGCTCTCTATCTCTCATTCTCTCTCTCTCAAATAAATAAATAAAATCTTTAAAAAAAAATGAATCAGTGTCTAAATACAAGGAAAGGTCAAGTTATTTGTGGTAGAGAACACCATGAAAGCATCAAATTGGGACTCAATTGAGAAAATTATTTGTAAGTCAAATAGTAAACAAAGCAGGATGCAAAATCCAGAAGCAAAAATCCACAAAACAAAAAACAAACACCGATGTCTAGTTACACAAAGATGTTAAGCTCTGTTATGGAAGAAAACATCATAAATAAAATGAAAAGACAAACAACAAGTTAGGAAAACATTAGTAACCCAAATGGTAAACTAAAGCTAATATCTTGAAAATGCAAATAACTCTTAGAAATAAATACATAAAAGACAAACAGCCCAGTAGAAAAATGTACAAATGACAGGAACACGGAATTCATGGAAAAAGGATTATAAACAGTCCATTTGGTACACGGTATTGTTAGGGGTGGGAGAGTCTGCACTGTGTGAATGGAGGTCTCGGTTCTTGGATCCCCCACCAAAGAGTTACATGAGGATCCGGGCTCAAATAAAGACAACCAGAAGGAAGGTAGCAAGCACAAAGCAGTTTATCAAGGACAGTACACTCTCAAGGTGGGAGAGTGGACAGGCCCAGAGGTGGCAACTGCCCCGGAGCTAGCTAGAGGTGTCATTTCTTTTTGTTTGCATAAGTTATGGGTCATAGCTTGGGGGGGGGGGTGTCTCCGACTGAGGTTGTTTCCAATCATCTAAGGGGCTCCTACCGGTTGGGAAGGGGAGTTTTTGGCCCTACACGGTTCTTGCCAGAACTGTCAGGGCCATCTCCCCTCATGGGGGTGGGGTGACGCACAGGGGGTTGAAACCACAATGTAAATATATTATAATGAAACTATAGGTTACCCTGGGGTTAAGCTGGAAGAGGAGAACACTTGGTCTGCAACCGTGGCTCTTGGTCTGTCAGCCCCCCAGGTGTTGGAAGCCCTAAGGCCAAGATGTTAAAAGCCACAATCAGGATGTTGTGTCACCTATTTATCACCGCCTTTGCCTCCAGCTCATGTCTAACTGCCTACTTTATTTTATTTTTTTTTTTAAGATTTTATTTATTTATTTGAGAGAGAGAGAATGAGAGACAGAGAGCACGAGAGGGAAGAGGGTCAGAGGGAGAAGCAGACTCCCTGCTGAGCAAGGAGCCCGATGCGGGACTCGATCCCGGGACTCCAGGGTCATGACCTGAGCCGAAGGGAGTCGCTTAACCAACTGAGCCACCCAGGCGCCCTAACTGCCTACTTTAACAGTATGATCCTATTTATGTAAAAAAAAAAATTATGAATGCAGGTTAATATATCCTAGGGAAAAAACTGGCAGAACACACATAAAACTGTTCATAGTGGTTACTACAGATGCTGAGATCCTAAAAACACACCTTAGTGTAAGGCATGAGTGATTTTATAATAAGCATATATTATAGTGGAAAAAAATTTAAAATATCTAAGCATCCGAAACTGTAAGTACACTATGATTCCAGTTTTGTTTCCCTACTTTAAATATGCATGCACATACATTTGTAGTTCGGAAGGAAACCTGAAAGAAACCATCAGAATGTTCACAGTGGTTCTTTCTGGGCGGTGAGACTTATAGAGGGCATTTGGGGGGGTGTCACCTTATAAGTTTCTGTAACTGCACAGCTTATCCAATGACCATGTTTTACTTCCATAAATAGAAAACAATGTATTAGAATCAAAAACCACGACAGAAATATTTGATCTTTGCTGAAAATGGGGGGAAACCTGGCACACAAAATAGGATTCACCAAATGGATCATCTACATGAAATTTCAAACTCCTATGTGATTGGATTCACCCCCAAAGCATCAGGCATGTACCAGCCTCGCCATGGAGAAGTATGGCCTTGAGTTGATGTGACTAGTGCCTAGGAGGCACTTTCTTTCCCAAGGGCCTGGAACAAAGCCCTCTTCACCTCCTTGTTTCGCATGCTGTAGATGATGGGGTTGAGCATGGGAGTGAGGACCACGTAGAGCACAGAGAGCACCCGGTCCCACAAGCCAGAGTATGCCGAGCTGGGGAGGATGTAGCAGAGGACTGAAGTGATGTAGAAAACGCACACCATAGTGATGTGAGCACCACAGGTGGAGAAGGCTTTTCCTCGGCCCTCAGCGGAGCGAATCCTGAGAATAGCAGCCACGACGTGTATGTAAGAGATCACAACCAGGGCACAGGGTGCAAGAGCCACCACAAAGCTGGAGAAGAACAGGGCAAGTTCATGGGCCCACGTGCTTGAGCAAGAGAGTTTGATCAGAGGAGGGAGGTCACAGAAGAAGCGGGTGATAAGGCGAGGCCCACAGAACTTGAGTAGAGCTGCAAGGATGGTGTGGGTGAGCGCATTGGCCAAGGCAAGCAGGCAGGAGATTGAAGCCAGTCCTGCGCAGGTCCCGTTGGCCCATGAGGACTAGGTAGTGCAGTGGCCGGCAGATGGTGGCATAGCGGTCGTGGGCCATGGCTGTGAGCAGGAAGCACTCCCAGGGAGCCAGGAAGTGGAGAGAGAATATCTGGGTAAGACAAGCACGATAGGGCACGGTCCGCACTGGTGCCTGCAGGTGTGCCAGCAGCCGGGGCGCTGTGCTGGAGATATAGGCGGTGCCCAGCAGTGAAAGGTCGGCGAAGAAGAAGTACAAGGGGCTGTGAAGTCGGGCGTCCATTACAATAAGGCTGACAATGCCCAGGTTCCCAACCACAGCCACTATGTAGACCAGCAGAAAAACCGCAAAGAGCAAGGGCCTCAGCTCCTCTGTGTCAGTCAGCCCTCCCAGAAGAAACTGGGACACCAGGGTCTCATTCCCCAGCTGCATGGAACCACGCACAGAAACCTGTAGGGTCCAACTCAGAGTCAGATGAGGATCTAAGTTTGGAGGTTCCAATTTACAAAAGGGAGTGGGGGCGAGGGATGGTCCAGAGACAAAGAAGACAGGTTTCAAGCTTAAGAAAATAAGACTCAGAACTGGTGGAGTGAGGTTAGGCTCAGGAGGCCAGTGGTAAGGTGGAGGCCAGTGGTAAGGTGGAGGCCAGTGGTAAGGTGGAGGCCAGTGGTAAGGTGGAGGCCAGGAGAATGGAAACAGTAACCCCACACGAAGAGAAGCTGCCAAACCTTGAAGCCAGAGTGCATGCACCTCCTATAAGGACATCAAACTCAATTCCTCAGAAGCTTCTACCTGACTAAGGACCCTAGATCTTGTAACCATCTGCAACAGTCCCCTTACTTCCCCATCACCAACCCAGCAGAGCCCCAACTCAGGATCAGTGATAAGATATTAGGCAGGTCCCTCCTTCTCCTGTTCGGAACCTTTCAGTGCGCCTCCCATCTCACTCAGAGCCAAAGCCAAAGTCGCCCCCCATGGCCTACCAGGCCCTCTGTGGTACACTCTCTCCCCTCCTCTCGGATCATCGGCCAAGAAGTCTGTCAGCTCTGCGCCCCATATCACATCTTTGCACTTGCCCACAGCAGCACACACCCTTGCCTCGTTCCTGCCTCGGCAGAAGAGGTCTCTGCCCTCTTATCCGAGGCTAATTTGTCCAATTTCTCCGGCTGCTCTCTTCACTGTGCCAGCCCTGCTCAGCATTTTTTTTACATGTGAATGTACTAAATGCCACTGCACTGTTGCCTTTAAAATGGTTTATTTTATGTTATGTCAACTTTACTTCAATTAAAAAGAAAGCAAAAATAATTTTTCAGACCCACAAGAGCTGAGATCATTTGTTCTCAGCATCGGGCTCCTTGCTGAGCAGGGAGTCGGCTTCTCCCTCTGACCCTCCCCCCCTCACATGTACTCTCTCTATCTCATTCTCTCTCTCAGATAAGTAAATAATAATAAATAAATAAATAAAATATTTTAAAAAAAGAGAGAGAGTGTCTTATGGTTTGTCTCCCTCTCTGATTTCATCTTGTTTCATTTTCCCCTCTCTTCCCCTATGGTCCTCTGCCTTGTTTCTTAAATTCCACCTATCAGTGAGATCATATGATACTTGTCTTTCTCTGATTGACTTATTATTTCACTTAGCAGAATACCCTCTAGTTCTATCCACGTGGTTGCAAATGGCAAGATTTCATTTTTCTGATGGCCGAGTAGTATTCCGTTGTCTATATATACACCATATGTTCTCTATCCATTCATCTGTCGATGGACGGCTGGGCTCTTTCCATAGTTCGGCTACTGCGGACATTGCTGCTATAAACATTGGGGTGCAGGTGCCCCTTCGGATCACTCCATTTGTATCTTTGGGGTAAGTGCCCAGTAGTGCAATCGCTGAGTCCTAGGGTAGCTCTATTTTCAACTTTTTGAGGAACCTCCATACCGTTTTCCAGAGTGGCTGCACCAGCTTGCATTCCCCACCACCAGTGTGGGAGGGTTCCCCCTTCTCCAAGTCCTCGCCAGCATCTGTCATTTCCTGACTTGTTAACTTTAGCCCTTCTGCCTGGTGTGGGGTGGTATCTCATTGCGGGTGGGTTTGGATTTCCCTGATGCCGAGTGATGTTGAGCATTTTTCTTTGTGTGTCCGTTGGCCATTTGTAGGTATTCCTTGGAGAAATGTCTGTCCATGTCTTCTGCCCTTTTTTATTCTTATTTTATTTTATTTTTTTACTTGACAGAGAGAGACACAGCGAGAGAGGGAACGCAAGCAGGGGGAGTGGGAGAGGGGGAAGCAGGCTTCCGGCCGAGCAGGGAGCCCGACGCGGGGCTCGATCCCAGGACCCCGGGATCATGACCCGAGCCGAAGGCAGACGCTTAACGACTGAGCCACCCAGGCGCCCCCCTACTGTATGATTCTTGGAAATTCTAGAAAAGGCAAATCTAAGCCCCATCTGTCATCTGGGAGCAGAACGTAGAGGAGGAGAGTGTCTGTGCAGAGGCACAGGGGGAATTGTGAGAGTGACGGGGATGGTTTTGTATCTTGACTTTTGCTGTGTACACCTTTGTCATAACTCATAAAACTGTATACTTAAAATGTGTGTAATTTTCCGTGTGTGCATTTTGCCTCAGATAAGTTGAGCAAAAACAAAAAAAGAGGAGGGACAAAGAAAAATGAATAGCGAGATGGCAGACTTAAATCCAACGATATCAGTAATGATATTAAATGTGAATTTGCCAAACAATCCAATTTAAAATCAGACATTGTTAGATTTTTTTTTTAAAAGACCAAACTACGTGCTGTCTACGTGAGCCACATAATTAAAATATAAAGACACCGGGGGCGCCTGGGTGGCTCAGTCGTTAAGCGTCTGCCTTCGGCTCAGGTCGTGGTCCCGGGGTCCTGGGATCGGGCCCCACCATCGGGCTCCCGGCTCAGCGGGGAGCCTGCTTCTCCCTCTCCCTCTGCCTCTCTCCCTGCTCATGCTCGCTCGCTCTCTCTCAGTGTCTCTGTGTCTCAAATGAATTAAAAAAAAAAAAAAGTTTATTGGCTCCTGACATAGAACATCTGATCAATAGCATCAGCTACCTTGATTGACGTTTTTCGAACACTAAATTCGAAATCTAAATTTCAGATGTGTGTCTACTGCACATTCTTTTCAAGGACAAATATGTTTTGTATGCATTTGCTGGGCCAAAAACCAATTCTCAATAAATTTAAAATTTAAGGATGGAAAGTTAACTGAGTATGCCTCTGACCAGCCGTGCCTTGTTCTTCATTTTAGAGGGAGAGCTTTCAGCTTTTCGCCATTAAGTATGATGTTAGCTGCGGGGTTTGTCATACATGGCCTTTATTAGATTGGGGTATATTTATATTTTTTTTTTAAGATTTATTTATTTATTTTGAGAGAGTGAGAATGAGAGAGAGAGAGAGAGAGAGAGAGAGAGAGAGTACATGAGAGGGGGGAGGGTTAGAGGGAGAAGCAGGCTCCTCGCTGAGCAGGGAGCCCGATGCGGGACTCGATCCCGGGACTCCAGGATCCTGACCTGAGCCGAAGGCAGTCGCTTAACCAACTGAGCCACCCAGGCGCCCTCAAATAAATAAAATCTTTAAAAAAAAAAGAGGCCCTGAGCTGGATTTGGCCAGGAGGCTGTAGTTTGCCAATCCCTGTTGTATGTCTTAACAGATTGCCTTGTCTCGTTCTCTCACTCCCTAAGACTAAGAGTCTCTTGGGACGCCTGGCTGGCTCAGTCAGTTAAGCGGCTGCCGCCTTCGGCCCAGGTCATGAGCCCAGGGTCCTGGGATCGAGTCCCACATTGGGCTCCCTGCTCAGCGGGGAGCCTGCTTCTCCCTCTCTCTCCCTCTGCTTGTGCTCTCTCTGTCCAATAAATAAAATCTAAAAATCAAAAAAAAAAAAAGGAAACTACTTAAAAAAAAAAAAAAAGTCTCTTAAAGTGGGCGCCTGGGTGGCTCAGTTGGTTAAGCGACTGCGTTCGGCTCAGGTCCTGATCCTGGAGTCCTGGGATCGAGTCCCGCGTCCGGCTCCCTGCTGAACAGGGAGTCTGCTTCTCCCTCTGACCCTCCCCCCCTCTCATGTACTCTCTCTATCTCATTCTCTCTCTCAGATAAATAAATAATAATAAATAAATAAATAAAATATTTTAAAAAAAGAGAGAGAGTGTCTTATGGTTTGTCTCCCTCTCTGATTTCATCTTGTTTCATTTTCCCCTCTCTTCCCCTATGGTCCTCTGCCTTGTTTCTTAAATTCCACCTATCAGTGAGATCATATGATACTTGTCTTTCTCTGATTGACTTATTATTTCACTTAGCAGAATACCCTCTAGTTCTATCCACGTGGTTGCAAATGGCAAGATTTCATTTTTCTGATGGCCGAGTAGTATTCCGTTGTCTATATATACACCATATGTTCTCTATCCATTCATCTGTCGATGGACGGCTGGGCTCTTTCCATAGTTCGGCTACTGCGGACATTGCTGCTATAAACATTGGGGTGCAGGTGCCCCTTCGGATCACTCCATTTGTATCTTTGGGGTAAGTGCCCAGTAGTGCAATCATGTCGGGAGCCTTGAGCAACAAAGGGGTTAATCGGGTAGAGCAAAGGCTCCCTGATCCCTTTGAACCATGGCCACCTGGCTGCCCCCATACAAGAACATGTGGTACTGGCTAGCCCGAGTTGTATTTAGGCTAAGAAACTACAGTGTTATTGATAAGCCCTGAAAAATAGCGCACCAGGCCCTTTGGAGGCATGGGAAGAAACTATGTCCTTGAGGAACCTGGCCTTGGACCAAAAACTTGGGACGGAGCCAGGAGAGGGCAGGGAGAAAACTGTGGAACTTGTTTACGTCCTACTGTTATGTAACCTGAACCTATATAAAGTGTGTAAGTAAGAATAAAGTTGTTGCTCGCGGCATCCCCGTGGGCAACCCTCCTGTTCCCATACTTTTATGTTTCATTCTCTTACCCTCACCCCTGTTCGACCTTGCACGCGGGCCGTGGCAAGTGGCGCCCGAACAGGGACCTGAGCACATGAAAGAGGATCCTGGACACTGACGTCGCAATCAACCAGGTAAGAGAACCGGTCGTTTAACCGGCACGACAGGAGTAAGAAATTATGGGACAAAGTCAGTCCGCTAGTCATGCATATTTTCTGCGGACCCTGCAGATTTTATTGGCAGAGAGAGGGCATAAGGTGTCTTCCTCCACACTGCAGGAATTTTTCAGGAACATAAAAGATTTGTGCCCTTGGTTCCCACTAGAAGGAACAACAAACCCAGAGGATTGGAGACGGGTGGGCCAAGAGATGAAAAATCAAATAAAGTTGCGGGGCTCCGGTGCCTTGCCGCCCAATACAATGGGCCTTTGGTCTCATATTTGTGAAATCCTGGAGCCACAACAAAAAATTGAGCTGATATCTTTAAAATCATGGGTTGAAGATGAGGAAAAAGATCCTATTAAAGTACCCCTGACTCCCACTGGGGTATCCTCTTTTGAGATCCTGGGCAATGATGCTAACATACCCACCCAGGACCCTTTCCCTCCTCCACCACCGCCTATGCCCTTGGCGGGGAAAGCCCCTAAGGCTCAGAGTGGTGGGGATGAATTTGGCGACGATGATGTTTATCTTGATGATGACCCCATTCTGACTATGCCCACATCATTGAAATCGGTCCTGCCTGCAGTCACAGCCTCTGGGCAGGGGATCAATTCTGTGACTAAGTGTACTCAAACTAGCATGCTGCAGGCTTTTCCCATTATGACCAATCAGCAGAGCGCTGCCAAGTCCCCTGTGTCCGGCATTAGCCCTTTACAGAGGACTTTACTAACAGCGCAGCAGGCAGGAAAAGACGTGGGAGAGTTTAATGCCTACCCAGTAACCTTACAGGGAGGCCAACGGACATATACTGCCTTAAATTTTAAAATGTTAAAAGACTTAAAGGCTGCCTGTAGTCAGTACGGGGCCACTGCTCCCTTTACCCTATCTATGATGGAGAACCTTACCAAAAAAGCTCTTTGCCCGGGAGATTGGAAGGTTGTTGCCCGGGCTTGCCTTAATGGGGGAGATTATCTGTTGTGGAAGGCCGAATTCGAGGAAAAGTGTAACAATCTGGCTATCTATAACAAAAGGACCCAAATCCCTGTCACATATGAGATGTTGGCTGGTACTGGAGCTTATTATGAAGTGGGTAACCAAATACATTTCCCTGAGATTGCTTATGTTCAAATCAACGAGGCTGTTTTGACTGCATGGAAAAAGTTACCGACCACTGGCACAAGGACAGAGGAGTTATCCAAAATAAGACAGGGACCCGATGAACGCTATCAAGACTTTGTTTCACGGCTGTTAGAAGCCGTGAGTAGGATTGTTGTAGATGGGGAGGCAGGAACTATTATAGTGAAGCAGCTAGCCTTTGAGAATGCCAATTCAGCATGTCAGGCGGCCATAAGGCCTTGGAAGTCCACGGGCACCCTTGAGGATTTTTTGCGGCATTCAAGTCAATCCAGCTCCTCTTATTACAGAGGCAGCACCCTCTATTTATAACACACATCAGAGCTCACTCTAACCTTCCTGGCCCCCTAGCGGAGGGCAATCGCATAGCTGATGAAAATACACATATATTTTCTACAAACACCATTCAGGCAGCAAAAAGCAGCCATGCAAAATTCCATCAGAATGCACAGGCCTTACGGCGCCAATACGGCATCTCCCGGGAGGAATCCCAACGAATTGTACGAGAATGCCAGTCCTGTCCCCAATTTTTTAACCCCCCCTCATATGCCATTAACCCCAGAGGGCTCCTTCCTAATCACCTTTGGCAGATGGATGTAACCACTTACTTACCGTTTGGCCGCCTTAAATACATCCATGTCTCCATCGACACCTTCTCTAACTATATTTTTGCTACTGCACACTCCGGTGAAGCTTTTGTAGATGTCCAAAATCATCTTTTCGCAGCATTCGCAGTTCTGGGCATGCCAAAGGCTCTTAAAACCGACAATGGTTCAGCCTATACCTCTTCAGCATTCCAGACCTTTTGTGCAAATTTTCACATCACTCATACAACAGGCATTCCCTATAATTCTCAAGGTCAAGCCATTGTCGAAAGAGCCCACTCCACCTTCAAAATGTACCTCAAAAAATTAAAAGAGGGGGAAATACTACAGGGGAAAATAAAATATTCACCTCACTTACACCTTTCATTAGTACTCTTTGTTTTAAATTTTTTGAATGTTGACTCGGTTGGCCGCACTGCCGCCGAGCGTTTTTGGCAGCCTGAGCGGGCTCCCCTCCTCTATGCGAAGTGGCGTGACCGCGCCACCGCGGAGTGGAGGGGACCCGACCCGGTCCTACGCCAGGGCCGAGGATGCGCTTGTATCCTTCCCCAGGATGAGGAGACGCCACGCTGGCTCCCGCTTCGATGCGTCCGCATTGTCCGTGATGGTTTGCAGAATGAGGCGGCTCCAGATCCGCTCCGGGAGGACGAGGAGACGCCCCGCCTCGGATCAGAGGAAAATAACATGCGGAGACATCAAAGCCCTGACCGCTCGAGCTGAGGCCACCGTGCGTGAGTCGGGCCAGCCAGTCATGGCTGTTGCCCTTTTCCTTGCCATGCTATCACTTTTAACCCTTGACTCTGCCCAGGCCTCTCCTTACTGGGCTTTTGTCCCGGACCCTCCTACCGCGAGGGCAGTCACCTGGAAGGATCCCACACCCAAGGTGTTTACTAACTTCACAGACATTTTTGATGGGCCTGAGATTTCCGGCCTCACTCATGCTGTGGCGCCTTTTAACTGGACCAGCCTGGCTTCTGCCCCCCCCATTTGTTTCCAGGCCATCGATGGCCCTGAGGCGCCCCATTATGGATGCGTGGTCACTTCATCAGTCTCCCGAAGAATCCGCTCTTGGTATGGAACTGAGCCACCTAGAAGAGACACTTTGACACCTCATGTAATGGTGGAGAATTGGGACATCAACGAGGTTGTCCTTCAACATCGGAGGCCCCTGCCTGTTGGCCGTTTCGGACCCGCTTCCAGATCCCTTGAGACCCCATACCTTGACTATCCCCTCTGTAAATCTGACCTAACGTGGAAAACCTACGGACCCTCTTGGAAAACCTGCGTTCATCACAACCCAGAGATTGTGACTCCCCATGGCATACCTGATACTTATATAATTGACTGGTCAAAAGACGGGGATCTCCCTTTGCGCCGCTCCCCCCCCCCCCCCCCCCCGCCTTCAGGATATGGGCCATACGACCACAATAATTCTGCTCCCGGGGGACTGCTATCACTGGGGAGGATGAGACACCCGGACTTATGGAAAATTGTTGCGGCCATGAGACATGTTAAAACTAATTCACCCCTTTTCCCTGGCTTCCCCACGGGCCCATTGACATTTCAAATTCAGGCATGTCTTTCCCCACCGTTCCTGTTTGTAGTGGGGGACGGATCTGTAGTACCCGAGGCTAAGGCCAATAGGACCCTTTACAAAATAACTTGTGAGGAGTGTTATCTCACCAACTGTTTGCCTTTACCCAGCGCCCCAAATCCAACAAAGAAGGTTTTCCTAGCCATGCAGCCCCCTTATCTAATGATGCCTGTAGAGGTGGGGGGGCCCTGGTATAGAGATTATGGCTATCAATTTGCACAAGAATTAGAGGGCCTACTTAGCCGGGGACGACGTTTCCTAGGCCTCCTAATAGCTGGCATCACTGCCTTGGTGTCTTTGATAGCATCAGCTACTGTCTCCACGGTGGCACTGTCCCAGGGCATACATACTGCCGCTCATGTAAATAGCTTGGCTCATAATGTCTCCCAGACCCTTGCCACCCAGGGAAGCATAGATAGGAAGATCTTGGCTCGCCTGGATGGTTTAGAACAGGCGGTCGAATATTTAGACACCCAATATTCATTGTTACATACTCGTTTGTCCTTTGTGTGCCACGGAGGGTATGGTTCCATTTGTGTGACCCCCCTGAAAGCTGACAACGTCTCCTGGGAAACGGTGCAGAGGCACTTGCAAGGTATCTGGCATGAGACAAATGTAAGCCTAGATCTGTTTCAATTGCAAAAACAAATAAACAATATAGCCTCCTCCCATCTGCATGTAGTCACCCCCAGAGACATGGCACAATCCTTTCTACAAAAGCTACAGGGGTTTAACCCCTTTAATATCCTCCAACATTCCTTCTGGATTATGTGTGCTCTGGTTGTAGGGGTAACCTTATTACTCTGCTTATGGTGTGCTTGGAGTCGCTGTCTGTTTGCTTTCATGGCCAGTACCCAAGCAAATGTACACATGTTGCGTTTAAAGATAAAAGGGGGAAATGTCGGGAGCCATGAGCAACAAAGGGGTTAATCGGGTAGAGCAAAGGCTCCCTGATCCCTTTGAACCATGGCCACCTGGCTGCCCCCATACAAGAACATGTGGTACTGGCTAGCCCGAGTTGTATTTAGGCTAAGAAACTACAGTGTTATTGATAAGCCCTGAAAAATAGCGCACCAGGCCCTTTGAAGGCATGGGAAGAAACTATGTCCTTGAGGAACCTGGCCTTGGACCAAAAACTTGGGACGGAGCCAGGAGAGGGCAGGGAGAAAACTGTGGAACTTGTTTACGTCCTACTGTTATGTAACCTGAACCTATATAAAGTGTGTAAGTAAGAATAAAGTTGTTGCTCGCGGCATCCCCGTGGGCAACCCTCCTGTTCCCATACTTTTATGTTTCATTCTCTTACCCTCACCCCTGTTCGACCTTGCACGCGGGCCGTGGCACAATCGCTGAGTCCTAGGGTAGCTCTATTTTCAACTTTTTGAGGAACCTCCATACCGTTTTCCAGAGTGGCTGCACCAGCTTGCATTCCCCACCACCAGTGTGGGAGGGTTCCCCCTTCTCCAAGTCCTCGCCAGCATCTGTCATTTCCTGACTTGTTAACTTTAGCCCTTCTGCCTGGTGTGGGGTGGTATCTCATTGCGGGTGGGTTTGGATTTCCCTGATGCCGAGTGATGTTGAGCATTTTTCTTCGTGTGTCCGTTGGCCATTTGTAGGTATTCCTTGGAGAAATGTCTGTCCATGTCTTCTGCCCTTTTTTATTCTTATTTTATTTTATTTTTTTACTTGACAGAGAGAGACACAGCGAGAGAGGGAACGCAAGCAGGGGGAGTGGGAGAGGGAGAAGCAGGCTTCCGGCCGAGCAGGGAGCCCGACGCGGGGCTCGATCCCAGGACCCCGGGATCATGACCCGAGCCGAAGGCAGACGCTTAACGACTGAGCCACCCAGGCGCCCTTCTGCCCATTTTTTGACTGGAGTATTTGCTCTTTGGGTGTTGAGTTTGGTACGTTCTTTATAGATTTTGGAGACTACCTTTCATCTGAGAAGACAGTTGCAAAGAACTTCTCCCGTTCTGCCAGTTGTCTTTTGGTGTTGTTGACTATTTCCTTTGCTGTGCAAAAGCCTTTTATCCCGATGAAGTCCCAATAGTTCATTTTTGCCTTTGTTTCCCTTGCCTTTGGAGACGTGTCTAGCAAGAAGTTGCTGTGGCTGAGGTCGAAGAAGTTGCTACCTGTGCTCTCCTCAAGGATTTTGATGGGTACCTGTCTCACATCTAGGTCTTTCCTCCATTTTGAGTCTATTTTTGTGTATGGTGTAAGTTTCATTCTTCTGCCTGTGGCTGTCCAATTTTCCCAAAACCATTTCTTGAAGAGACTGTCTTTTTTTTCCCATTCCATATTCTTTCTCATTTTGTCGAAGATGGGTTAACCATAGAGTGAGGGTCCATTTCTGGGTTCTCTATTCTGTTCCATTGATCTATGCGTCTGCTTTTGTGCCAGTACCATACTGTCTTGATGATGACAGCTTTGTAATAGAGGTTGAAGTCTGGAATTGTGATGCCACCAGCTTCGGGGTTTTTTTCAAGGTTGCTTTGGCTATTCAGGGTCTTTTCTGGTTCCATACAAATTTTAGGATTATTTGTTGTAGTTCTATGAATAAAGTTGATGTTATTTTGATAGGGGTTGCATTGAATGTGTAGATTGCTCTAGGTAGCACAGACATTTTAACAATATTTGTTCTTCCGGGCGCCTGGGTGGCTCAGTCGGTTAAGCGACTGCCTTCGGCTCAGGTCAGGATCCTGGAGTCCCGGGATCGAGTCCCGCATCGGGCTCCGTGCTCAGCGGGGAGTCTCCTTCTCCCTCTGACCCTCTTCCCTTTCATGCTCTCGATCTCTCATTCTCTCTCTCTCAGATACATAAATAAAATCTTGAAAAGAAAACAGGAAAAAAAACAATATTTGTTCTTCCAATCCATGAGCATGGAATGTTTTACCATTTCTTTGTGTCTTCCTCAATTTCTTTCATGAGTATTCTAGAGTTTCCTGAGTACAGGTCCTTTGCCTCTTAGGTTAGGTGTATTCCTTTCAATTTCCTTTTCTTAACTTTAAAAGTTATGAGATTGGTAATGGAGGAGTTAACTTCTTTGGAGACCAAAAAAAAAAAAAAAAAAAAAAACCTCTATCAAAACCACCTTTTTCAGCAAAATAATCATCATTGCCATCCTTACCTTCACACTCCTTGTCATTTTCTTATCATCTTCGTCTTCTTTCTGCTCCACTTTTTCTTGCTTTTTCAGCCTTTCCAGCTCCATTTTCTGTTGTTACCTCAGGTCTCTGCTAGCCACATAGCCAATAATACCCATTCTGCATTTTTCTCCATCTGAACAACTTTATTTTTTTTTAAGATTTTATTTATTTATTTATTTATTTATTTAAGAGAGCGAGAATGAGAGAGAGAGGGAGAGAGAGCACATGAGAGCGGGGAGGGTCAGAGGGAGAAGCAGACTCCCCGCTGAGCAGGGAGCCCGATGCGGGACTCGATCCCAGGGACCCCAGGATCATGACCGGAGCCGAAGGCAGTCGCTTAACCAACTGAGCCACCCAGGCGCCCCATCTGAACAACTTTATTATCTGCTCATTTCTTCCAGTTTCTTTGTGGCATCCCCCGTGGAAAGGTCAGGATGCTCCCCATGACTAGAATGTGATGCTCAGAACGAAAGAAGGAAAAGGACGAAGGGCTCTTGAATGCATTTGGATCCTTAGGTTGTTTCTTTTCTATTTAGGGGAGAATGAGCTGTGCCTGTGTCTGCCATGTCTTGTCCTTTGCAGAGCATTTGCAGTAGGAGACTGAAGCACATAGATGAAGCTTCTGGTGCTCCTCCTGGCACCATCTGGACTCTCAATTCTATTCCTTTGGTCTATATGTCTATCCTAATGCCAGTACCACAATGTTTTGATTACTGTAGCTTTGTAATAAGTTTTGGAATCAGGAAGTGTGTGTCCTCCAACTTTTTTCGTTTTTTTTTTCCAAAATTCTTTTGGTTAATCATCCCCCTTGCAATTCCACATGAATGTAAAGATCGACATTCCTATTTCTGGAAGAAAAAAAAAAGTTGGGATTTTTATAGGTATTGCCTTGAATCTTTAGATCACTTTGGGTGGTATTGCTGCCTTCATAAAATTAAATCTTTCAATCCAGAGAGTCCAGAAATAAACCCATACATCCACAGCCATTTGATTTTTAATGGAAGTGCCAAGACCATTCAGTGGAGAAAGAATAGTCTCTTCAACAAATGGTGTTGGGACAACTGATATCCACATGCAAAATAATACAGTTGGACCCTTACCAAACACCATATACAAAAATTGGCTCAAAATGGATCAACAACCTAAATGGGATGTCTTTCCATTTATTTAGGTCTTCTTCAATTTCTTTCAGCAATGTTTCGTAGTTTTCATGTTTAATTCTTACACCTTTTTGGTTAAATTTATTTCTAAGCATTTTATTCTTTTTGATCCTATTGTAAGTGGAATTGTCTTGATTTCATGTTCAGATTGTTCATTGCTGGTGTACAGAAAAACAACTGATTTTGGCATGTTGATCTTGTAACCCGAAACTTTGCATAATTCATTTATTAGCTCTAGCAGTCTTTTGTGGATTCCTTGGGGGTTTCTATATATAGGATCATATCCCCTGCAAATACAGATAGTTTTGCTTTTTCCTTTCCGATGTGGACGTCTTTTATCTGTTTTTCTTGCCTGACTGCTCTGCATGGAACTTCTAGTACAGCGCTGAAAATCAGTGTTCAAAGTGAGCACTCTTTCTCCTGATCTTAGAGGGAAAGGTTTCTGTCTTTCGCCATTGAGTATGATGTTAGCTATGGATTTTTCATAAATTCCTTTTGTCATGTCTAGGAAGTTCCCTTATATTCTCAGGGTTTTTAAATGTTTTTTTTTAATCATGAAAGGGGGTTGGATTTTGTCAAAAATTTTATCTGTACCAGTTGAGATGATTGGGCAGTTTTCCTTTGTTTTATTGATTCACAGGTAGGTTTCACCCTTGCATTCCTAGAACAAATCTCACTTGGTGATTCTGTGTGTAAATTTTTTTTTAAAGATTTTATTTATTTATTTGACAGAGAGAGACACAGTGAGAGAAGGAACACAAGCAGGCAGAGTGGGAGAGGGAGAAGCAGGCTTCCCACCGAGCACGGAGCCCGATGTGGGGCTCGATCCCAGGACCCGGGGATCATGACCTGAGCCGAAGGCAGACGCTTAACGACCGAGCCACCCAGGCGCCCCTCTGTATGTAAACTTTTTTAAAAAAAGATTTATTATATTTATAAGATTTTATTTATTTGAGAGAGAGAGAGCATGAGAAAGAGCATGAGAGAGAGAAAGAGAGCACAAGTAGTGGGGAGACGTAGAGGGAGAAGAAGACTCTCCACGGAGCAGGGAGGCCGATGCGGGACTCAATCCCAGGACCCTGGGATCATGGCCTGAGCCAAAGGTAGACGCTTAACTGAGCCACCCAGGCACCCTATTTATTTATTTTAGAGAAAGAGAGCACGAGTCGGGGGAGGGGCAGAGGGAGAGGGAGAATCCTTAAGCAGGCTCCCCGCTGAGCAGGGGTCCCAACATGGGGCTCCATCTCAGGAATTAATGTCAATCCTACTTAAACGCTTCCAAAAATTGAATAGGAAGGAATGATCTCAAACTGTTTTAGGAAGTAAGCATTCTCCTGATACCAAAGCCAGGTAAGAATACTACAAAAAAAAAAAAAAAAAAAAGAAAGAAAGAAAGAAAGAAAAGAAAACAAAGAAAGAAAGAAAATTACAGGCCTATATCTCTAATAGATGCAAAAATCCTCAACGAAATACTAGCAAACTGAATTCTACAGCACATTAAAAGGATCATACACCGTGAACAAGTGGGATTTATCCCTGAGATGCAAGGATAGTTCAACATCTGCAAATCAATCAATGTGATACACCACACCCACAGAATGAAGGATTAAAATCATATGATAATCTCAATAGATGCATAAAAAGCATTTGACAAAATTCAACATCCTTTCATGTAAAAAAAAATCTCAACAAATTATGTTATAGGAATGTACCTCAACATAATAAAGGTGATCTATGACAAGCCCACAGCCAGTATCATGCTCAGTGGTGAAAGGTTGAAAGGTTTTCCTCTAAGATCAGACACAAGAAAACAAAACGAAACAAAAAGACAAAGATGCCCACTCTTACCATTTCTTTTTTTTTTCTAAGATTTTATTTATTTATTTGAGAGAGAGCACACAGCAAGCACGAGCAGCGGGGGGGGAGGGGCAGAGGGAGAAGAAGCTGACTCCCTGCTGACTGTGAAGTCCAATGTGGGGCTCAATCCCAGGACCCTGAGCTGAAGTCAGACGCTTAACCGACTGAGCCACCCAGGCACCCCGTCACACTCTTACCATTTCTATTCAACATATTACGGAAAGTCCAGAGCAATTAGGCAAGAAAAAGAAATAAAAGGCATCCAAATCATAAAGGAAGCAGTAAAATTATCCCCTAAAGAATCCACCAAAAACTGTTAGAACTAATAAATGCATTCAGTGACGTTGCAGGATACAAAATCAACACTAAAAAGTCTGTTGCCTTCCTTTCTTTCTGTTATTTATTTATTCATTCATTCATTCATTCATTCATTCATTCATTTAGTTATTCACGAGAGACAGAGGCAGAGGGAGAAGCAGGCTCGCCACGCAGCGGACAGCCCAATGCAGGACTCGATCCCAGGACCCCGGGATCGTGACCTGAGCCGAAGGCAGACGCTTAACCGACTGAGCCACCCAGGCGTCCCAAAAATCTGTTGCGTTTCTATACACTAACAACATACTATCCAAAAAAGAAATTAAATAAACAATCCCACTTACAATAAAACAATCCCACTTACATCAAAACAATAAATACTTAGGATTAAATGTAAGGAGCTGAAAGATCTGTACGGTGAAAACTATAAAACATTAAAGAAAGAAATTGAAGATGATACAAATAAATGGAAAGATAACCCATATTCATGGATTGGAAGAATTAATCTTGTTAAAATGTCCATACTACCCAAAGCAATCCCTATCAAAACTCCAATGGTATTTTTCACAGAATTAGAAAAAACACTCCTAAAATTCACATGGAACCACAAAAGACCCCAAAATAGCCAAAGCAACCTTGAGCAAGAAGAACAAAACTGGAGGCATCACACTTCCTGATTTCAAATTATATTACAAAGCTATAGCGATCAGGAGTCCCCACACGAGCAGAGAGTGTCAGAGGCAGAAGCAGAAGCAAAAGTTCCCGGAGCTTCTCCAAGGCTGCTGTCCGGGTTGCCCGTTTGGCCGCCCCCTCCGTGCCTGGCAAAGGCAATGGCTTCCAAACTCCTGCACATGCTCATCCTTGGGCCGCCCAGCTTGGCCAAGGGCACTGTGTGCCGGAGGATCGCTCAGAGCTTTGGCCTCCAGCATCTCTTCTTGTGGAAGAACATCAAAGCCAACACCCACGTTGGTGATATGGCAAAGCAGTACATAGAGAAAGGTCTTTTGGTTCCAAATCATGTGATCACACGCCTAAGGATGTTGGAGCTGGAGAACAGGCCCGGCCAGCACTGTTCACAGTTCAGGCTGCAGCCCTGGACAAAATCTGTGAACTGGATCTAGTGTAGTGATCACTTTGAACACTGCATTTGAAACACTCAAAGATCGTCTCAGCTGACGTTGGATTCACCCTCCTAGTGGAAGAGTATATGACCTGGACTTCAATCCACCTAGTGTACATGGGATTGGTGACATCATGGGTGAACCATTAGTCCAGCAGGAGGACGATGAACCTGAAGCTGTGCCTGCCAGGCTAAGGCAGAACAAGGAGGTGGCAAAGCCAGTCACTGAATTATACAAGAGCCAAGGAGTGCTTCACCAATTTTCTGGGACCGAGACTAACAAAATCTGGCCCTATGTTTATACGCTTTTCTCGAACAAGATCCCAACTATTTAGTCCAAAGAAGCGTACTGAGCCCGCCCCATGGAAGAACCGGGAAAATGTCATTCATTCAGTTGTCTGTGTGGTATTAGTGCCAGTTCAAGCTAGAAGCTAGTGGGCATAGCTTGCAGTGTCTTTCCTACTTTAAATGGTGAACTGAAATGAAAACGAATGAGTAGAAGAGGCTCCTCTCTGCCTTTCACAAGAAGGGTCACCTACACATGTCTAAGATGCCTCGGCACATCTCAAGCCCTTCACAAGAAAGCAAGTACAGGCTGCGTTTAAATGGCACCTAACCCAAACCCTAGCTGATTTCTGACCATCATGTTGTTGCCATAGTAGCCTTTTCACACGTGATGGTGTTGGCCTCTGGTTCCCCCGTCCCCCAAAGGCTGTTGAACCACAGCACAGCACCAGGAGGCCTGAGAAAGCCCAGGGCAGTAGCCGCGGCCTTGTCCCAAGTTCTCTGGTATGTGCCCTTCCTGGTGACCATGCGATTGAAGCCAGTTGCTCTTTGTGGTTGCTTCTCTGGCCTTGAGTGACTGTCCACAATTTATTTTTTCTGTTAGGAGTGAGACCTTTTCTGCATCCAGGCTCCATAGAATCTCTCCTTTGCAGACATCCTGGACTGAAAGTATTTGGCTTCTACTATTTTTATTAGACTGTATTTTTTTTACATTTGTTTTCTCCCTTCCTAGGCTATGAAGTAATACAGATAGTTACTGCATTTATCCCTCTCAGATCCCTTTCTAAGAGCTGAGAGCGAGGGGAGGGTGTGAAATCACTTCCTGCACCAGGAACTGAGCTCTGCGGAGGGTCTACTTACCCAGTTGGGCTGACCCTCATGGGCTGGCACTGCCCTTTTCTTTTATTGTGAAAAAATAAAATCCTCAGGGTGCCCGGGTGGCTCAGTCGGTTACGCATCTGCCTTCGGCTCGGGTCATGATCCCAGGGTCCTGGGATGGAGCCCCGAGTTGGGCTCCCTGCTCAGCGGGAAGTCTGCTTCTCCTTCTCCCGCTGCCCGCCCCCCGTGCTCTCTTATGCTCTCTGTCTCTCAAAAGAATAAGTACAATCTTTTTCCAAAAATGAAAATAAAATAAAATCCTCAAAGTCTTTGGGAGCCATCAAAAAAAAAAAAAAAAAGGGAGAGACCGACTTATCTACACAAATGTTAAAGGATCGTATCTTGTGTATAGAAGCAATAAGACCATATGAGGGTGCCTGGGTGGCTCAGTTGGTTAAGCGACTGCCTTCGGCTCAGGTCATGATCCTGGAGTCCCGGGATCGAGTCCCGCATCAGGCTCCCTGCTCAGCAGGGAGTCCGCTTCTCCCTCCGACCCTCCCCCCTCTCATGTGCTCTCTCTCTCCCTCTCTCATTCTCTCTCTCAAATAAATAAATAAAATCTTTAAAAAAAAAAACACCATATGAAATTACTGCACTAAAAGAATACTTTAGCTTTTTATTCAAGACAAAAAAAAAAAAAAAGACGTATTTTGAAAGCTGCTAAATATTGATGCTGACACTGTTTTTTCTCCTGTGAGTGACTGAAGCATATTATAAGTAGTTGGTAAAGGGAATGGAGCCTGTGCATTGGGGAAAATGTTGCATTAGCTGTGCCCAGACTGAGCATGACAGCTTTATGATTATGGGAAAACAAATTCTTACAACTTTTTTCCTATTCCAAAGATGCTTTCTATGGGGTGGCCATTAAGTCTAGAAATACAGATAATACAATATTGTCATTCTTTGTAATGTAACATCAATAAACCACTTGTTAAAGAAAAAAAGCTACAGCAATCAAAACAGTATGTAGTTCTGACATAAAAATAAACACATAGACCAATGGAACAGAATAGTCCAGAAATAAACTCACATATATATGGTCAATCTTTGACAAGGGTGACAAGAATACACACTAGGGAAAGAATGGTCTCTTCAGTCAGTGGTGTTGGGAACTGGAGATCTACAATCAAAAGAATGAAACTGGACCCCTATTGGACCCACCATACACAAAAATCAACTCAAAATGGATTAAAGGCTTAATCGTAAAACCTGAAACCATAAAACTCTGAGAAGGAAACATAGGGGGCATGCTCCTCGACATTGGTCTTGGCAACAATTTTTTGAATGTGACACCAAAAGCACGGGAAACAAAAGCAGAAATAGACAAGTGGGATCATCAAACGAAAACACTTCTGCACAGCAAAGGAAACAATCACCAAAATGAAAAGGCAACCGGCAGAATGGGAGGAAATATTTGCAAACCACATATCTGATAAAGGGTTAATATCCAAAATATGTAAGGAACTCATACAACTCACTAACAAATAATTCAACCGATTTTAAAATTGGCAAAGGACCTGAATAGACATTTCTCCAAAGAAGGCGTACATATGGCCAACAGGTACATGAAAATGTGCTCAACATCACTAATCATCAGGGAAATGCAAATAAAAATCATAATGAGATATCAACTCATACCCGTTAGGATGGCTATTATTTGGTGAGAATGTAAGCTGGTACAGCCAATATGGGGAAAGGTATGAGATTCCCCAAAATATTAAAAATAGGACCACCATATGATCTAGGAATCCCACTTCTGGTTATTTATCCAAAAGAATTGAAATTGGGATCCCGAAGAGATATCTGCACTCCCCTGTTCACTGCAGCATTATTCACAATACCAAGACACAGAAGTAACCTAAATGTCCATCGACAGATGAATGGATAAAGAAAATATGGTACATACATACAATGGAATATCATTTGGCCTAAAAAAGATGAAAATCTTGCCATGTGCAACAACATTGGTGGATCTGGAGGACATTATGCTAAGGGAAAGGAGCCACATACAAAAAGACAGAGACTGTAGGATTCCATATGTTGATCTAAAATAGTCAAACTCATAGAAGCAGAGAGTAGAATGGCGGTTGCCAGGGCCTGTGGGAGAGGGAAATGGGCAAACGATGGTGAGAGGATACAAAGCTTTAGTAAATGTAAGATAAATGCTCCAGGTCCGTACAGCACAGTGTCTATAGCTAAAAATACTGTATCGTATACTTAAAACTTGCTCAGAGGGTAGATCTTATGTTAAGTGTTCTCAACACACATAATAACGGTGATGATGATGATGATGATGATGATGATGACGACGACGACGGCAAGAGGAAACTTTGTGGCATAGATTGTGGTGATGGTTTCACAAGTATACTTATCCCCAAACTCACTGAGTTGTATACATTAAATATGTATAGCTTTTCATATGTCAATCATACCTCAGTAAGTGGTTTTTTTTTTAAGGCAATAGAAGGAAGAGGAGAAAAAGACAACAATGAAGAATTATTACATAATAATAGATAACCAAAACAGTAGCAAAACTATAAAGAAAAAAAAAGAGTAACATAAAAGTCAGGGTGGTGGTTATCTCTAGGAAGGAAGTAGACTCATGATTTGGACAAGGTACAAGGGGCTTTCTGGAGTTATGGCAAATGTTTTATTTCGTACCTTGGGTGAGGGTTACACTGATGTTATAATAGTGTACTAAGCTGTACATTTATATTTTGTGCACCTGGCTGTATGTGTGTTATATTTCACAATTAAAAGGCTTAAGAAAGATTCAGCCAAGCTGGTGTGTATATCCCTAGTTCGTTATTTTCACTGCTGTATAATGCTCCAATAAATGATAGATGGCACAAGAATATAAACAGGAAACACAACCTGAGAACACAATGAGACCTGAAAATAGCTGAAAATCGGACATAACCCAATTGGTTATTGCCTCCCTTCCCCTGCCCAGCCTCCATTCTCAAACGGAGGCGGACTAAGGTTTTGACTTTCAGCAGGAGATCAGGAAGGAGAGGCACATAACCTTTGTCTCAGGAAGCAACATGGAGGGAGGGTCTACCCAGTAATAACCCCAGATCAAGTCCCAACTAACTGGGAGATTCCCATAGTTACTGCCCCCGCCCTGGAAGTCCCAGCCGTGGGACCCAGAATCTTCTTCAGTGCTTTATGCCAGCGCAACACCTGCCACTAGATGGCACCAAACTCCAGCCAGGATCAGAACAGATTTGGGGGGGTCCGATAGACCTGCCCCGTTCGTTTCATTAATCCCACAACATAATTTCACATTTTCTGTGAGTGAATTTCTGGTAAGCTATCTGTTACATTATGGCAGGGTTTTAGACTGCTCCAATTTATCTGTTCTACTGTTGATGGGCATTTGGATAGTTTCCAGCCCTTGGCCATTCTAAACAAAGCTGCCATTTAATTATTTAACTAGCTCATCTTTAATTTCTTTCAGCAATGTTTTGTCATTTTTAGCAGACAAGTTTGTACCTCCTTGGCTAAATTTACTCCTAAGTAATTTTGCTCCGTTTGGTGCCATTTTAAATAGAATTGTTTTCTTGATTTCATTTCGAATTGTTCATTGCTAGTGGATGCAAGCACAACTAATTGTTTGCATGTTGAGCTTATATCCTGAACTTGCTGAATTTTTATGCCCTTTAACAGTTTTTTTTGTGGATTCCTTAGGATTTCCTATATATAAGATCGTGCCATCTGCAAATATAGTTTCACCTCTTTCCCATATAGAGGTCTTATATTTCTTTTTGCTGCCTAATCGGATGTCTTTATTTTATTTATTTATTTATTTATTTATTTATTTATTTTTGGCCTCATTGCTGTGGCTAGAACTTCCGGTACAATGTTGAGTAGAAATGGTCAAAGTGGGCATCCTTATCTTATTCCTCATCTTAGGGAGAAAATCATTGCGTGCAATGTTAGTCATGGGTTTCAAATGCCCTTTATTGTGTTGAGAAAGTTCCCTTCTATTCCCAGATTTCCGAGTGTTCTCTCCTGAAAGAGGTGTTGGATTTTGTCAAATGCTTTTTCCATCAAGAATTTTTGGATCCACATTCATAAGGGATATTGGTCTGGTTTTCCTGTGATGTCTTTGTCTTGCTCTGGTATCAAGGTGATGCTCATGGAATGAAGGTAAGGAAAGCCTCATAGAACGGATTAGGAAGTATTTCCTCTTCTTCTATTATCTGAATGAGTTTAGGAAGGATTGGTGTCGGTTCTTCCTTAAATGAAGCCATCCGGTCCAGGACTTTTCTTCTGGGAGGCTTTTGATTACTGATTTCCTTGGTCCATTAGCAAAATGCCACAGACGGGTGGCTTATAAACAACAGAAATTTGTTTCTCATTTGTTCTGGAGGCTAGAAATCTGAGATCACAGTGCCAGCATGGTCAGGTGAGAGCTCTGTTCCTGACTGCAGACTTCTCCTGGCACCCTCACGTGATGGAAGGGGCAAGCAAGCTCACTGGGGCCTCTTTTATAAAGGCACTAGCCCCATTCATGGATCCCATCCCAACCACTTCCCAAATGCTCTACCTCCTAATACCATCCTTTGGCGGGGGGGAGGGGGGGTCAGGATTTCAGTATATGAATTTTAGGGGGAACACAAACATTCAGATCACAGCAATGATTCAATCTCTTTACTCATGATAGGTCTGTTGAGATTCTCTATTCCTTCTTGAATCAGTTTTGGTAGTCTGTGTTTCTAGGGATTTGTCCATTTCATCCAAGTTACCTAATTTGTTGGCATACAATTATTCGTAGTATTCTCTCAGGATCCTTTTTTAACGGGCGAATTCAAGCTAATTTTACTAATAATCACATTGGTCATAGCTTACCAATAAACCTATCTTAAGGATGACAATTTAATACCATCCCAGATGTAAAGAAAAATGCATATTCTCAAAGGAAAGAAAAGGCTTGAGAGAGGGATGAAGATATCAATAATAAAAGATGTGCATTTTCTAGGGGCAATAATAAATATTCTCACAGCTTTTCTTTTTTTAATTTTTTTAAGATTTTATTTATTTACTTGACAGAGAGAGACAGCGAGAGCAGGAACCCAAGCAGGGGGAGTGGGAGAGGGGAGAAGCAGGCTTCCCGCGGAGCAGAGAGGCTGATGTGGGGCTCGATCCCAGGACCCTGGTGTCATGACCTGAGCCGAAGGCAGACGCTTAACGACTGAGCCACCCAGGTGCCCCTTAATTTAATTTTTTTAGTAATCTCCACACCCAATGTGGGGCTCAAACTCATGACTCCAAGATCAACAGTCACATGCTCTTCTGAATGAGCCAGCCAGGCACCCCTCTCACAGCTTTTCTTTATCAAGTGCAACAGGGTTGGAGTCTACAGTGGTGTCTTCTCAATTCTCCAACATCTGCATCACACTCAGGTGGCCCCACATAGCCCAGAGTGAGCCCCTAACAGATGCGCGTGGACTTCCATCTCCCGTCATTAGGTTCCAATGTCCTAGGAACCATGTCTCAAATTAAGTTTTGTCACCATGAAATATCTGATTAAAAAACCAGTAATGGGATAAAGCTGAAATATAAGCATTCCAACTAGATTTCAGGTGAACTGACAACAAATTGGAAAGAGATGCAAAGATATTTCAAGAGTCTTGGAAATTCACAAAGTCATTTAAGAAGAAAATACACTTGGGGCGCCTGGGTGGCTCAGTCGGTGATGCGTCCGCCTTCGGCTCAAGTCATGATCCCAGAGTCCTGGGATCGAGCCCCGCATCGGGCTCCCTGCTCATGCTCTCTCTCTCTCTCTCAAATAAATAAAATCGAAGAAGAAGAAGGAGAAGGAGGAGGAGGAGGAGGAGGAGGAGAAGGAGAAGGAGAAGGAGAAGGAGAAGAAAATACACTTCACTCAATTTCAGAAAAAACTCCCAGACTCCTCCAACTCCTGGTCCATGCATCGATATTCTCCTAAGATTATTTCCTTTGTTGAAAGAGGAACATTGAAGCTTAGGAGGGAACATTTGATAGGGAAAGATTTCAAGCATTTTCCTAGCTTTTCCGTTCCTCTTTTGTATATACTCCAATTAAATGTTAAACGGTAGTTGGTCATCCAGAAGCACAGACTGTCATACTTTTTATGTCCCCCGTAGCACCTTGCTAAATATACATTTGTTGACTGCATCTTTAAAGATTTTATTTATCTCTTTCACAGAGAGAGACACAGTGAGAGTGCATCTTTAAACTCACAAGTAAAAATTTACTGCTGTCAGATGTAAACTCACTGGTAAAATCTGATCTTTCAGTCAAATAGATCATGGAATTATCACTTCATTCCTAAATACCAGGATAATAGATACTAAAGAATTAGGGGCTAATTGTATTTATTTATTTGTTTGTTTGTTTATTTTTTGAGAAAGAGTGGCGGGGGGGGGGGAGGGGTAGAGGGAGAGAGAGAATCCTAAGTGGGCTCCAGGCTGGGTGTGGAGCTGGATGTGGGGCTCAATTTCATGACCCACGAGATCATGACCTGAGCCAAAACCAAGAGTCAGATGCCCAACGGACTGAGCCAACCAGGTGCCCCAAGATTTTATTTTTAAGTAATCTCTACACCCAAAGTGGGGCTCGAACCTACAACCCCCAGACCAAGAATTACATGCTCTTCTAACTGAACTGGCCATGTGCCCCAAGAATTAGTTTTATTTTTATTTTTTGAAAGATTTTATTTATTTGAGAGAGAGAATGTGTGTGTGTGTGTGTGTGAGAGAGAGAGAGAGAGAGAGAGAGCGCGCACATGACGGGGGAGAGGGTCCGAGGGAGAAGCAGACTCCCTGCTGAGCAGGGAGCCCGATGCGGGACCGGATCCCGGGACTCCAGGAGCCTGACCTGGGCCGAAGGCCGTCGCGTAACCAACTGAGCCAGCCAGGCGCCCCAAGAATTAGTTTTAAAGGAGCATTCTGAAGAGCCTTGACTTGAATTCACAGTAGATTCTGACCTTATCCCACCACACTTATTTTAGCCATTTGGATCTCCTTGCTCTGATACTCAGGGCTGTTTATTACTCGCGAGAACTACAGGACAGTTTGTCTTCTTCTTCAACAAGGACCTCCGATCGATGAAAGAGAAAGAATGAAGAGAAAGAGGAAAAGAAGAAAATGAGAAGAAAGTAAAGGGGGTGGAACCCTGATGTGTATTGACAGACGTAATATTTACCACTTAAAGTACCTGTTATATGAAACAGAGCTCTAGAAAATGCCGAGTAACTTTAAAGAAAAATGCTCAAAAAAGAGAATAAAAAAAAAAGACCCCAATGCTCCGCTACTTACAGCTGTTACATGAAAGAATAATTGAGCCACTACAAAAACACGGGCACTCAAGTGACATGCGCTACGGAACAAACTAACAGTGGCTTCAGAGGAGGAGGTACGAGGAGAATCTTGGGGAGCCCACAGAAACCAGGAGGCAGCCACAGCCCCGTCCCGAAGAGCACTGCTCCTGAAACCTGTCTGATTTCCTCTTCTCTGTCCGTTGTGGTGGAAAAGTACGCCAAGGACGGCCAGCTCTCAGTAGCTGCTCACACGGAGGCCAGAGCTGTGATGTCACTTTACAGACGTGGAGGCGGGGAGGCTCCGACAGGCCCGGTCGGCCGGCGGCCATGAGCCGGCAGCAGGGCCTCAGTCCCGGGGAGGCCGCCCACCGTCTCGGCCCCGAGGCGCAGCCCGCCGCGCCCCCCGCCTCAGCGCCGCGCCGGCGCCGGAACGGGCCGCTCCGTGCGGACTCCCGAGGGCCCGCTGCGGGACCCAGGCCTCAGCCAGCGCAGCCCGCCCGGCCCTGTCACCTTTCTAACATGTCAACGGTCAGCGGGCAGTGGAAGGCCTCCTACGCGTAGGGCAGGCTGGGGCTGCAGGCTCAGGGAGGAGACGGCGGGCCGCCTCCCCGGGACTGTTTCGGGGCCCCTATACAACGGCTGGGCTACCCACCGTGTGATGGGGTGAGAGGCGTGCCCCCACCCCAAGAAGCAACGTGGGCATCCCGGGCCCTAGGACCTCAGGACGTGACCTTATTGGGAGGCATGGGCTTTACGGAGGGGACAGTTAGTCACGAGGTCCCGAGGCTGGGCCCCTGGAATCCAGCGGGCCTGCGTGTCCTTATGTGAAGGGGAGAACTGGGGACAGACACGCACAGAGGGAAGGCCTCGGGCAGACACAGACAGATGACTGCCGTCCACGGGCCGAGGACACGGGCCTGGAACGGCTCCTTCCCTCGCGGAAGGGACCGACCCTGCCCACTCCCGGCTCCTGCCCTTCCGGCCTCCGGAACGGGGGCACGGGGCACTTCGGGTGGTTGAGCCGCCCGGCCTGTGGTACCGTGCCACAGCAGCCCCAGCCGAGAGGCCCCAGGAGCGCCAAGTCGACCCCTGACACACGGTCCCGTACCGGTGCGCTCTTTCCTCAGCCGACTCCGAAGTTACATGCGTGCTCTGCAGCCCAAAGGAACACACGCAAATTACAGCCATTTAGGAACGACATCAATACAAAAGGAAACCTTAATCGCCGGCAATCCCACCACCCACATCCATCCAAACGGTAGCAGGGTGCGCACAGGCTGCTTTTACTTTTTTATTGTGGTCACACCTCATACATCGTTGTCTGCTGGCTTTTTTCACATCAACATGCGACAGAGCGAGCTCCTCTCCGACGCCACAGCCACCATGTGCACCTGGCTGCCTCTCCCAGCCAAGCACGCTGAGGAGGCTTCCTGCACACGCCTGCTCCGCCCTGCCACACCGGCCCCCATGCGGGGGTGCAGCTCAGGCCCGTCCCCCCTGCACCTTGCCGGCAGGGCGCCAGTCTCCATCTGTTCCTTGTTTCACATCACTTTTCGTCTAGCTGGAGTCTGCGTTTTAGTCACTAGCGAGGGAGAAATGCTTTCTTATTGTGCTTGTTTTGTTGGTCACCTGGATTCCTCTTAAGCGTTGGCCAGCGGGCAACAGAGGGCACGCATTGTTGTATGAGCAACAAGAAATACTGTTGTAATTTGCAGTGACGTGGATGGACCTAGAGGGTGTTACGCTACCCGAAATACGTCAGTCAGAGAAAGACAAGTATCATATGATCTCACTGATAGGCGGAATTTGAGAAACAAGACAAGAGGACCATAGGGGAAGGGAGGGAAAAATGAAACAAGACGAAACCAGAGAGGGAGACAAACCGTTAAGAGACTCTCAACCTCAGGAAACAAACTGAGGGTTGCTGGAGGGGTGGGGGGTGGGGGCTGGGCGGGCTGGGCGGGCCGGGGGGATAGGGCATTGGGGAGGGTATGTGCTATGGTGAGCGCTGTGAATTGTGTAAGACTGATGAATCACAGAACCGTGCCCCTGAAACAAGTAAGACATTATACGTTAATGAAAAAAGAAAAAGTTTTAAGGGGCGCCTGGGTGGCTCAGTCGCTGAGCGTCTGCCTTCGGCTCAGGTCGTGGTCCCGGGGTCCTGGGATCGAGCCCCGCATCGGGCTCCCTGCCCCGCGGGGGAGCCTGCTTCTCCCTCTCCCACTCCCCCTGCTGGTGTTCCCTCTCTTGCTGTGTCTCTCTCTGTCAAATGAATGAATGAAATCTTAAAAAAAAAAAAATTTTTAAAAGAACTATTGGTGTACAAGCAACAAGAAATACTGTTGTATGAGCAACAAGAAACGTCGTATGAGCAACAAGAAATGACATAGGTTTCAGCGGGATGCGCTTCCAGCTCTCTGTCTCTGCCTCCCAAACCCGGGCTTGTGAAGGTCAAGGGGCCACTGCTCATTGGGTAGGCAGGCTGCTTCCCTCACAGAAGGGATCCAACCACTTGTTCTGGAAGCCCGATCTAGGTAAAGCCAGAAGGGGAGAAAAGCAGAATCCCTCCCTTCTAAGTGAATGGCCTGGTTTGAAGTCCTGGGTGTCCAGTGTACAGCTGGTCCCACAGGGTGCTCTGAGGAGGTAGGGAGCAAGGGCACCCCAGGAAGGGAAGCTTCGAAAGGGCAGCGGTTCCCAGCCAATGCCTGGTCCTGCACCCAGACCCTGACTCAGCTGGCCCGGGGCCCAGGCACGAACATCAGTAAAAGCCAGAACCTGAGGAAAGCACCCCAGGAAGGGAACGGCTGCCTCTCTCACCACTCCTGGGGCTCATCTTCTCCCTCCCAACATCCTTTCCGAAGAGGAAGCCAGTCAGAGGAGGGCTCCCCCGGGCCTTTGTCCACTCTCCTAGTAAAGCACGAAGCCCATGCCTACGCAGCTGGTGGCTGTCACCCAGGGCACCGGTCGGTCCAACGGTTCTGTCCCACCGCAGCCCGCAGCCTTCCTTCTCCTCCTCCTGCCCGTGGCTGCTGGCCCTGGCGGCGGTGGCCAGCTGGAGTCGGGATGGCCCCAGGAGCAGCAGTCCCCACGCCTGCGAGGGCCCGCCCCGCACCAAACCAGCTTTCCTTCCCACAGAGCGCCCAGTGTCTCCACAGCCCAGTGGCCACCATCACCCCAGGAAACAAGCCCCTCCGACGGAGCCGCCGGGCCTGGAGACACCGGTCCTCACCCGCATCTCTCCTAGTCTGTGCGCTCCGGAAGATAGCCCCGTGCTGGGCTGAATGGTGGCCCAGAGGATAGAGGCACGTCCTAATGCCCAGAATTTGTGGCTATGACCTGGGTTGGAGGGGCACCCGAGTGGCTCATCAGTTGGTTAAGCAACTGCCTTCGGCTCAGGTCATGATCCCAGGGTCATAGGATCGAGCCCCGCATCGGGCTCCCTGCGGGCTCCCTGCTTCTCCGCCTGCTTGTGCGCTCTCTCTCTCTCTCTCTCTCTCTCTCTCTGCCAAGTAAATAAGGAAAAAAAAATGACCTGAGTTGGAAAAAGAGTCTTTGTGGATGTAAGGAAGATAAAGCTCTCAGAATGAGCTCATCCGGGACGATGTAGGTGGGCCCTAAATCCAGGGCCTGGTGTTCTTATAAGAGACAAGAAGAGAAGACTCGGTCAGGAAGAAGAAGAGGCCATGTAACCACGGAGGCAGAGAGTGGGGTGGCAGAGAATGGAGCCAAGAACACCAAGGGCCACCCCCAGAGGCTGGGAGAAAGGCCCGGAACTGATTTTCCCTCAGTGCCTCCAGAAGAAACCAACCCTGCCGCCCTGATTTCAGAACCATGAGAGAATGAATTCCCGTCGTTTTACGCCCCCAAGTCAGTCATTTGTTACAGTGGCCATGGGAAATTCGTACATCCCCCCAAAACTAAAGGTGCTCTTTAGTTTTGCAGAAAAACTACAGGATCAGGATTGGGACGCAGCACCCGGAAGTGGGGAGCCTGTTTGTGCCTTTAACATCTTCCCAAAGGACGATCGTCTGTGATTAGACATCTGGGCTCCAGGAAATGGAGAAGGGGCTCCCGCTCCTATACACACCAGGCAAGCCCCCGGCCCAGGCTCGTCTTCGCAGCAGGCTGCCAGCCGGGCTGTCTTCAGCGACACCCCATTCCCAACCAGGGGAAGGTGGGGGAGGGCCAGGCGAGGCTGGGGCATTCTTCCTCCACTTCCAACATCCCTTCCTGACAACCACAGGCTTAATGCCCTTGGCTTTGACATCAAGGAAACGTCCAGAATCTTGCAAAACAACAGTAAGGAGCCCTCTAGTGTTCATAACCTTCCAATCATCACCAAGTGGCTTCCCTTCAAAAGGCCGGAGCATACGGGGCTGGTGCGGGGAACAGCATCACAAGCTTCTGGGATGTGATGGAAACACGGCCACCACCGCTCACGCTGGGCAGCAACGCGCTCAGGGAGGACAGCAGCACGCTGTGGTGTTGGGAGAAGGAAAGGGAAAGCGTACGTGGGGGAAGCATCTCCCCGTCAAGCCACGAGCCGGTCACAACCACGGTAAACCCAAAGCAGTGAAGGAAAGGTGGAGAAGCGTGGCCGTGCCTAGATGACCAACTTCAAGTCCAAGTCAGAGTGAAAGAAGATACTTGCAATTTCTATCGTACACAAGAGCCGATCCCACCAATGACCGAAGAGCTCAAACACACTGAGGAACAAAAGACTAACAGCCCAACAGAAAAACGGGCAGAAAATACAAACAAGCCATTAAGCAGAATTGGAAAAGGCCCTTCGGGCTCACTCGGAATAGAGAAACACATGCCTGACAGAGGGCAAAGCCCACAGGCTGGACACCCGTCCTGTGGGCAAGGCTCCGAGGAAGCAGGGACAACGCACTGGCCCATCTAACCCGTCTGCAGCTGCTCAGTGGTGCGGCTTCTAAGAATCCGACCCAGAGATACCCACAAAGTGATGCACAGGGACGTTCGCTGCGGCATCCTTTGCGACGATACAGGAGTGGCAACAACCCAAATGTTCCTCACGAGTGGACAGCCAACATCTACTGGCAGCGCAGCCTCCACACGGAATACCACATGGCCCACAAGGGCCCTGGCGCCACGGCGCATGGGAGCTCGCATGCGAGCAAAGGCTTCTGCCTGTGTTGGCTCGAGAAGTTCTGGGAGAGCCCTGGCCTCGATTCTTGACTTTGCCCGTGGAGGTGGAAAGCAAGGGAGCCCCCAGAGGCAAGTGGTTGAAGCAGACGGCACAAAGAAGAAGGGCAGAGCATCAGGCCTAGCGGGTTCCTTGTACCCTAACAGAGGCAAACCAGCAGATGGGGGAGCTGAAGCATAAGGTCCTAGAGCTAGCTCGTGGGGCTCACAGAAGTGGCCCGTTCTGTCACCCAGCCCGTAAGTCGGGAGCGGGCAGGCGGGAAAGCACAGAGCGCGCCGTCCTGTGCTGGTCCCTCCCCCGCAGGCAGCCCCTACTCGATGCACTCCATGACATGTATCTGCAGGGTGTCCATATCAGGAGCCTGATACTGGCACTTGGGGCAACAGAAGTCAGGCGGCTCCTCGGGGGGGCTTCTCCTCTGGCTGGGCAGGGCCAGGTGAAAGGAGGGGTGAGCTGGAGAAAGAGGGGAGGCAGCAGAAAGTACTGAGACTTGATAGGACTGTGCCGCCCGACCACTGGGGTCACCAGCACTAGCTCCTCCCCTCTGCCCCCCTCCCCCCCCCCAGAGGGGGTACTACACTTGGGAGAGCAGCTCTGGTGAGTTGAGATGGCACTTTCTCTAACACCCTGCCCTCTGCAGCCCTCCTCCTACAGCTCACTCACCTGGGGTGGGGGGTAAGGGGGCCTGGGAGACCTCCACGTGCCGCTTCCTCAGATCTTCAATCCTTGGAAAAGAGAAACCATCCAATCAGCCAGTGCACATGGAGCCAGTGGAAGGACAGGGCAGGGGGAGGGGAGAGGGAGGGCCAGCTCGTAGCCCAACAGAGCAGTGCGGCCACTACCAGAGACCCGCGGCACCCGGCCCCACTCCTCATGGGGATGGACTCCGAGGCCCACCTGGCCGACTCCTGACAGCTGGCCTTCAGCCTGCTGTATTCCCTCTGCAGCTGCTCCAGCTGCTCCTGCAGGAACTCCTTCTTCTCCGCCAGTTGTTCCCGGGCCTGCCTCTCGGCCTGGAAGTCGGCCTTGTAGATATCCGCCTGGCAAACAAAGCCAAGACAGGGGCACGCCCACCAACTGTTGGCCATTCATTGGACACTCCATGCCGGGGGACGAGGGAGAGCCCTGCCCTCCCAGAGCCCGTGGCACAGAGAAGGCCAGCCCCAAGTGCACTGAGAGGTCAGGGAACAGCACAGGGGGCTCCAAGAGCTTCCGAGAAGCCACCGCAAACTGACGCCAGAGACGCACCAGGTCCCGGGGCCAGCAGGCGACAGAGGAGCGCCCTCACCTGAGCCTTCAGCACCGGGACAGTCTCCATCACAATCTTGTGCTGCTCGGCCTCTTCCTTCAGCTTGTCAATCACTTCCTGTTTGGCCACCAGGGCCTCCTCGGCCTGCTGGAGCTGCTGCCTGAGATCCTCCAGCTGCATTCCCTAGAAATGGGCAAGGGGGTACTGAGGGAGCTCAAGCTGGCCCAGGGTGAGCTGCTACTCCAGGTGAGAAGAACCAAAAGCAATGAAAGACGCGCCCTGGCTGGCCAGTGCCGGAGTAACGCCAACCACAGGCTGTCAGCGTGGGCAGGACACAGGAAAGCCAGAGGGTGGAGGGGACCTCTGGGGTCATGGGGCACAACTTCCCACCCAGGCCGACACTCCTTTCCCAGATTCCCCAGCCAGACAGCCTGCCTCCAACGCTTCAAGGAACAGGGCCGTACTTCCTTCTGAGGCCATCCCCTCCATGCTGAGCTGCTCCCGCACTAACACCCCACCCTTCCAAGTCTCCTCTGGGCACGCTCGTGTTTGACAGCATCCTTCTTAAAATGTGATCACTAGAAACTGCACCCAGTACAGGTCTGATGAGAACCAAAAGAGGGCTCGCAGCCACCTTGAACAGGGCGAGAGAAGCGTTCTGGGCCTTACCTTGGCTCTGAGAAACCAGAGCCAGGAGCCAGGCTGGCAGGAGGGACTGGTCGTGGAGACAAGCATGTTCCCGGCCCACAGAGGGAGCATCCAGAGGCCCAGCCTAGTCGATTGCAGCCCACAAGCAGCACAGCCCAAGGATCCCGGTCTCCCCACATCCCGCCCTCAGCTGTCACATTGCGACCCTGGCAAAGCTCTAGGACAAGTCAAGCATCCCTCCCCAAATCCCATTCTGTCAAGTCTTCATGTAAGAACCCGAGCTCCCATAGTGGTAAATTTGGGGAAGCAGGCCCCATGCTCTTCCGTTTCTAGGCTGCAGGGAGAGGAACCCAGGCAAGTCGGTCCTAGACAGTCCCGAGTACATGCCCACCATACTCACTCGGTTTCGCTCACTGCTCACCACGCTGCTCTTGATGTGGTTGTCATACTCTTGGAAGAGCTGGTGATAGGCCACCTGCAGCTGGGCCAGCTTCCGCCTGAGGAAAAGGAGCCTTTGCTGGAGAAACAACCTTGTCCTACTCCGGCCACAGCGTTTCTGCTTTGCAGCCCCACCCTCTTCGTTCTTGTCATATGTCCACAAACCAGAAGGGGGCTTCCAGGGGGCACTTGTGCCTTAAAGGCCATCGGCGCTAAGGCAGGCTTCACTACATGGTTAGCATCCTTTTTCTTAAGACTAACACATTTAAAAATAAGAAGGTTTATAATAGGATGGGACTCTCCTGGGCTCTTCAAAAAAGTCATCTGCCTTCGGCTCAGGTCCTGATCCCAGGGTCCTGGGATTGAGTCCAGCATTGGGCTCCCTGCTCCGCGGGAAGCCTGCTTCTCCCTCTTCCCCTGCTTGTGTTCTCTCTCTCTCGCTCTCTCTCTCTCTCTCTGTTTCAAATAAATAAATAAATAATCTTTTTAA
This sequence comes from Zalophus californianus, assembly GCF_009762305.2. Classification (NCBI taxonomy): domain Eukaryota; kingdom Metazoa; phylum Chordata; class Mammalia; order Carnivora; family Otariidae; genus Zalophus; species Zalophus californianus. Next base: position 1,130,751 of record NC_045612.1, on the reverse strand, counting down.
AATAAATAAATAAGTAAATAAATAAACGAAAGGAGGCCTCAAAGGCATGCCAACGAAAGCAACGCAGGGTCTGGGACCGGATGCTGTCAACATGTGGAGAGCACACATTATCGGATCAAAGATGGATCGTCTAGGTGTGGTCATGCTCAGGGACAGTCCGTGGAAGGGCTCCCCGACAGCTAGAAAGTCACTGAGGGCCCTCTGGTCTCTGTCCCTCCTGCGGGCACAAAGCCACTCACTTCTCCTCCGAGGCAGCCTGGCGCTCCATGCGCAGGGCCGCCTCCACGCTCTGGCTCTGCATGCGCAGCTGGTCCACCTGCACGCTGTGCTGCTGCTGCAGCGTCTCCCGCTCGCTCTCCAGCTGCCGGGCCTGCTCGCTAGCAGCTCGGGCCCTGGCACAGGGGAAGGGGGCGGTCACGGTAGGGCCCCCAGCAGGACGGGGACGGGCCTGCCGGGGTGCTCACAGGATCCCCGCCGCACTGAGCAGGAGGAAGGTGGAAGCCGGCGGCGGGGAGGGGGGCTGCTAGGAGCTCCGCGGTCCGCGGGGAGAGCGCGGGCACAGGAGTGGGGCATAGTTCTGAGCGTCCCGCCAACGCAGAGCCCCTTCCGTGTGAGAGAGGAAGAGGCTGTCGGCTGTCAGGGCGGAAGCGCCGTTACCGGACATGGGACGACCACAGAGAGCCAGCTTGGGAGCGGCTCTTTCCCTCCCAGTCCCTGTTCTAGAAGCGGCAGGAAGGCAGCTGACCCATCTCAAGGGCTCAGCTGCAGTCCCAAATGCACACACCTGGAAGAGGAGCCTCCCACCCGCCTGGCTGGGTGACGGCAATGGCTGCCCCGCCCCCCCCATGCCACGAGCCATATAGCCCCACAGCCCCCCCCCGTCTCCGAACTCCGCTCTCCTATCTCCCCACAGCTCCCCAGATCTCCCGGCCCAGGCTCCAGCCGTGTCATCCTGCTGGCCCAAGGCCTTGCATGGTCCCCACCGCAGGGGCGATGGTGGCTGCTTCTGGGGGGCGGGGGCCCCTGGGGATGGTCACTGGTCTCGCTGTTTCTCCGCACCCGTCCGAATACACTGAGCACATCTCCATCTGTGATCTGACGTCGTCATCACCAGATGGGACTGCCGCCTGCCCGGGGCCCTGGAACAAGGGGGAGTGCCACTGCAACAGGACAGGCCCAAGGCTCAGGGGGCCTCCGTGTGTATGACGTGGGAAGCTCTTCCAATGGCCACACTGAATGCCCTGAGGTGCAAGCAAAGCTTCTGTGTCCGAGCTGTCCAGCTCAGCATCTCCATGGCCGGCCCCCAGGGCAAGGGGCACAAAAGGACGCTGCCCACGTAAATGTCCGCGCAGGGTCGGAACCCCCCAAAGTTGCCTCCAGCTGTTTCTTTCATGTACACGGAAAGAGACAGGCAGAAAAGACACCGATTTGTCCTAAAAAGGGTGCACGTGATTTTAGAAAGCTGGAGGCACAGAAGAGTACACGGGGGGAAACAGAAGAGGGCCACGAGCCCGAGGCCGAACGAGATGCCTTTCCTCACACTCTGTTTTCTAGACGGAAGCCCGTCCACACGGTCTCGCGTATCGCTGACGGCGGCGAACCCCGGCCCGCGCCCCTCCTCCCCTCCTGAGGCAGGAAGGCAGCCGGGACACCGCCCAACGCACCCTCAGCACCCACCGCACCGGCAGAGCTGCACCCGCCTCTCTCTCTGCAGGGCAGCAGCCCGGCGGCCTGAGAGCCCAGGAAACATCTGTGCCCTCTGACCCAATCATCCCACTTACGGGAACCCCACTTTCCAGAAAAGAGCCTGACAGTTTGCCTACTGAGGGTGGTCCCTGGGCCCGGACTGTTCGCACAACAGGGTGCTTTATGCAGAGCACCTGCTTCCCGCTGGGAGGCGGGAAACCCTTTCCTGCGATCACCACAGCTGACCTCTCCCAGAGGAACCCGCCAGGGGCTCCTAAGGTGCCTCACTCTCCCCAGGTACCCGAACGGCGGCCCCCGAGGCCTTTCCCTTCCCACTCACCTGCCCTCCAAAGCCTGCCGCTCCTTGGTGGCGGCCTCCAAACGACTCTGGCTCTCTTGGAGCTCCCCCAGCAAGGATGTCACCTGGGCTTTCACAGAGGCCTTGTCCTCAGCCATCTGCTGCATGAAAAAAAGCCACTTCCTGTCAGTAACACTTTCTTGCCGGCTGCCCACCCCTGGCATCCCCAAGCCCCAGGGCAGTGGGCGGGGACTAAGACATGTCACCGGAGGGCTTCTCTCCTGCCCCCAGAACCGCCGCTCACCTCTGGAAGCTTCCCAAGCCCCAGCCAGGCAACGGTCCCGTGACCCCACGTTCCCAAACCCCTCCTCATCCCTGCAGACACAGGGGCACAGAGTTGCCTCGAGTCTCACGAGGCTGACGAGCAGGCCATGAGGACCGAGCCCAGCAGATGCTCAGGGAGGTTAGACCTAAAGATAGTGTCAAAATACATGCTCCCCTCCACAAGCCAAGGCCACCAGGAGAGACGAGACGGACTGCCACTTGCCAGAAGGCCTCTCTACCAGTGACAAAATTCAAGGGTTGTCCGAATCCCCTGATGCCCGGTCTCCCTTCTCCAGCTGTGCAGACCAGGTCCCCTGCGACCTTAGGCCGCTCAAACCCAGAGTCGGTGCATCAGTCCTTCACAGCCGGACCCCCTCCCTCCCCCCCCCCCCCCCCCCCCCCGCCCCAGCAACCGCTACTCCCGTACTCCACGCCCCTGTCCTGGCTTCCTGTGCACACGCACACACCACGCCCGCCACTCCTTCCCTTCTCCTCTGCATCTCCATGCGCGGGGCTGCTCTCCAGGCCTGCCGTACCCCCGCAGGCCGACAGCTCCCAAATTCACAGCTCCACGACAGACTCTTCTCGGGAGCCCCGGCTGAGCTCTCCAGCTACCTGCCCCGGACCCCCACATCACCTATGCCTGGCAGCAGACCCCGTGGGCCAGGGCCCACTCCGGTCAGAAGCCCTCACCAGGGCTGCCATGACTTCCACCTGGGCTCCTCCTCCATTCCTGCACCTGTTCCTACAGGTTTCCTGGGTCTTCTAGAAGGAATCACAAAGTGGGGAGCTTAGGACAACAGTAATGTACTGCCTCCCGGTTCTGGAGGCCAGAAGTCCGAGAGCAAGGTGTGGGCAGGGTCGGTGCCTTCTGAGGAGCCTGGGGGGAAATATGGGCCAGCAGTCCCTGGCGCTCCTCGGCTCATAAACGCATCACCCCAATCTCCGCCTCCATCATCACATGGCCGTCTTCCCTGGATGTCTTGGCGTCTGTTTCTCTTCTGATAAGGACAGCGATCACTGGATTTAGACCCATCCTAATCCAGTATAACCACATCTTAACTTTATTACTTCTGCAAAGACCCTATTTCCAAATAAGATCACGTTCTGAGGTACAGGGTTTAGAATGTGGACGTTTCTTTTGGGGGGACACAATTTAACCTCATAACACCCCCCCTATACTCTACAGTCTACAGGAAACCAGATAATGCCTCACACTAGCACAGCAGCCCCTACGGTCCCTGTGACACTTGGGTCAAAGCCCCAATCCTGCAACACTAGCCCTACTAAGCCCACATAACCAGCCCCTACCATGACTCTCCCCGCCCACTCCTTAGCCACTTCTACACAGCTGGACACCCGTCCTGTCGGCAAGGCTCTGAGGAAGCAGGGACAACGCACTGGCCCATCTAACCCGTCTGCAGCTGCTCAGTGGTGCGGCTTCTAAGAATCCGACCCAGAGATACCCACAAAGTGATGCACAGGGACGTTCGCTGCGGCATCCTTTGCGACGATACAGGAGTGGCAACAACCCACACAAGCAGGGGCAGTGGAGAGGGAGAAGCAGGCTCCCTGCTGAGCGGGGAGCCTGACGGGGGCTCGATCCCAGGACCCCGGGATCACGACCTGAGCCGAAGGCAGACGCTTCGCCGACTGAGCCACCCAGGCGCCCCGCGGCGTAAGTCTTTGCATGAATGGTCATTTCCTTAAGGTCGATTCCAAGAGGTAGAATTACCGAGTTTTTACTTTTCGTGTTCTTCGGCTTCTCAACCTGCAGTACACAATCGCTCTCCAGAAAATACGCCCTCCCTCCAGAATTCTCGTCTCCCCACGTCACCACTACGGTGGCTTGCTGCCAGAATAAAAACTTACTTTGAACGAGGGAAATAAACACAGAAACCGCCCAATAGGAATTTGGTGGCTTACTGGCCTTGTTTCAGATGAGCAAAGTAGCGCGGCAACAACTGGCTAGGTGTTTGCCTGGTGGGGGCGGGGGGGGCGGTGTTGGTTGGCTAGCTCTCTGTAAATGCTTGTGTCTTGGAACCTCGTTAAACTACTAGTAACATGTAGGTTCCATTGGACTTTCTACCCACATGTTCATGGGATATCCGTAAGCAAAAGCAGTTTTAGATCTTCCTTTACAGTCGGCATGCCTTTTACTGGAAAATAAATAAGTATGTGATGGCGTGATTACTCCTCCTCGTGGGGTTGTATTTCCATGCCTCTTTGCATGCCTCGTAATTTTAGATTGGATGCCAGGCGTTGTGTATTTGACCTTTGGTGCGGTGTCTTTTTTTCCTTTTTATTCCGAAACATAAGCTTTGTTCTGGCATGCTGTTATTTGGAAACAGATTGGTTCTTTTGAGTCTTGCTTTTAAGAATTAGTGGGACCGGGGCCGCCTGGGTGGCTCAGCTGGTTACGCGCCCGACTCTTGGTTTCGGCTCAGGTCAGGATCTCAGGGTCCTGGGATTGAGCCCCGCATTGGGCTCCATGATCAGTGGGGAGTCGGCTTGAGGATTCTCTCTCTCTCTGTCTCTCTCTCCGTCTGCCCTACCCCCCTCAAATAAATAAATAAATCTTAAGGGGGGGGGAGAAGAAAAGAATTCGCGGGACCAGAGCAGCTATTGGTGTAGAATCTGTTTTTTTCCACACTACCGAGGCAAGACCTTTCTGAGTACCCTACCTGATGCCTCCCGAATTGTGAGGTTTCCCACTGTGGCTACTAGTCCCTGCCTTGGGTAAGCGCCGGGCATAGTTACCTTTCATCCTTGCGAGTGGTCCTTTCCCCGGCCTCAGCTAGTTTCCTCACACGCTTGTGCTGACCAGGGGTCTGCTGCTTACTCCAGTGGGACCCTCTGCGGATATGCAGCATTCTGTCCCTCTGCGGCCCTCTGGTCTCTGGTCCTCTGCCCTGCCAGCTCCATCTCCTGCACTCTCCCCGTTCTGCCTCCTCAAGTCAGGGCTTCCGCTGGGCTGCATTTGGAGACACTCTCTCCAGACAGTGGGCTGCGGCAATTCAGGGTTCATCTCGTGTCTTTTCCTTCGCCCAGGTCATTGCCCTTGATTACCTGATAGAACTTTTGTGTCCTGTATTTCATGTGTGTTTCTTGGTGGCTGTTTCAAGTTTTTTACTTCCTACGCCTCTGCCTTTGCAGAACTTGAAGAGCTCTGATGTGGGCTGAGAGGGGAGAAATGATGCTCAGCGTGATGGTGGCGGTCATGATGGTGATGACGATGGAGTTAATGAAAATGATGGAGAACCTCACCTGACTAGATGCAGCAGCTGTAGCGCCTACAGCGAGGATCTGTTTCTCTCTTTCCGTCTGTGTCTCTCTGACTTTGTCTCATTCTCTCCCTCCTTTTTTTTTCTTTCATTCCCTTCTTTCCTTTCTTTCTTTCATCATTTTTAGACATTCCTTATCGATGGAGAGATGAAAACTTAGCTCCCGTACTCCACTACTTACTACACTTCTTCTTCACCTTATGCTCTCTTATTACAGAAAACTAAATTTCCGAAAGAATCAAAGTTTAAATGGGGGGAGATGAAAGCATACAATTAAATGGAAAATATGAAACCATGAAAATGGAAGGAGAAAACACTGATGAAGGATTTTAACGTACCATACAAAACCCAGAAGCCATGAATGAGTAAAAATTGTTCAATATCTGATTATAAAGAAATGTTAAATTTATTTATTATGGCAGAAAATATCACTAAAAACATCACAATGAGAACAACTGGGAAAATTATTTGTATGTCAAATAGTTAACAAAGCACGATAAAAAATCCAGAATCCCCCCCCCCAAAAAATCAATCCCTAGTTGTGTAAAAAATGTTGGATTCTATTATGGAATAAAATACCAAAAATAAGATGAAACTACAAATAACCAATTACGAAAGGATTTGTAACCCAAATACTAAACTAAGGCTAATATCACTACAATGCAAATAACTCTTAGAAATCAATACACAAAAGACAACAACCCAGTGGAAAATTGTACAAATGACGGGAAAATGGCATTTATGGAATAAGAATTTTAAACAGTGACTTAGATACATGGTATGACCCTTTTATGTTAATAAAAATATAGAAAAGCAAGTTAACACATCCTAAGGAAAAATCTGGAAGAATACACTGACACTTGGTCATGGTGGCTAGTGCAGGAACTGAGACCACTAGAAATACTTGCCTCTAACTTACACATTGGTGTAAAGGCCGTATGTCTTTTTTTTTTTTTTTTTTAAGATTGGATGTATTTATCTGACAGACAGAGACACAGCGAGAGAGGGAACACAAGCAGGGGGAGTGGGAGAGGGAGAAGCAGGCTTCCCGCTGAGCAGGGAGCCCGGTGCGGGGCTCGATCCCAGGACCCCGGGATCATGACCTGAGCCGAGGGCAGACGCTTAACGACTGAGCCACCCAGGCGCCCCCGCTGTATGTCTTTTATATTAAGCATATACTACACTGGTAAGAAAGGTTAAAAGTGTAGATAGATACAGAATTGTACATACATTATGATTCCAGGTTTGTTTCCCTGCTTTACATATGCATGCACATACATGTGAAATTCATAAAGAAACCTGAGGGAAACCATTACAGTGTTCACAGTGGTTCTGTCTAGGTGGTGAGAGAGTGGAGAGTATTTTTTGGTCATTCGATAAGTTTCTGTAATTCTGCAACTATGTCCAATGACCATGTTTTGCTTCCATAAACTCAAACTAAAATCCAAAACAAAAAACAAACAAAAAAAAAAACCACCACAACATTTCATAACCAAAAATGCAACCGAAATATTTTATCTTTGCTGGAATGGGGAAAAATCTGGCACACCAAATGGACCATCTACACTAAATTTCTTTTTTTTTTTTTAAAGTAAGCACTACACACAACATGGGGCTTGAACACCCAAGATCGAGTCGCATGCTTGGGGCCCCTGGACGGCTCAGTCTTTGGAGCATGTGACTCTTGATCTTGGGTCATGAGTTCAAGCCCCATATTGGGCATGGAACCTATGAAGACAAAATAAAAGCCGCATGGTCCACTGACTGAGCCAGCCAGGTGCTCCCCCACTCCGCCGTCTACGCTAAATTTCAAACTCCTAAGTGACTGGATTCACCCCAAAGCATCAGGCATGTGCCAGCTTCCCTGTGAAGGAGTGCAGCCTGGATTTAACTTGACAAATGTCTGGCACACGGGAGTCACTCAGGGAGTGCTGGTTGAATGAGAAAATGAAAGTGATTACGGCAGAAATTCTGGGCTGAGGCTGAACTGGACACCTGCCATCTCCTCCCACTTGAAGGGGTGGCGAAGACAAGGCATCTTTGCTCAGAAGTGAAGTTGCTGTGACCAAGCCAGGCCTTTCTCCAGCTGGGGAGAATAGGAATATGAGAATGATGTTGGGACACCTACTAATGAAAATTCATAACATTAGCTGGTGAAAGGAGAGACGCTATTCTATACACTTAAAGGATGCTAAAATAGCACTTGTAAAATCCAGTGTCCCCACCTGACACTGGAAACCCTTGGTGGGACTGGAATTGAAGCCTAATCTCAAACAGCAGAGTCTGGATGTCCTTCCCCTGCGCAAGCCACCTCACCCACACGTCTGCCCTCCCACCCTGTCTCTCTGGAACGCATAATTGTGCTCAATCTCTACTCAGGGCACTCATCTACCCTCAGCCCTCAAGGAAGCTTGGCTCCATCTTGGAGGACACTGTTTTCTCACTGCCCTCTCCTCAGGAGGCTTTCCTTTCTTCTCAACCCCATACACCTCGGGGTAGGATGTAGACAGTGTGCCTCCCCCAGGGCTGTTCTCCTGTCCCATATTCCTTCCTCCTTTACAAAAATCACTCTGGGAATTTTATGATTTCAGGTCTCACATTTAGATTTTTTTTTTTTTTAAGAGAGCTAGAGGGTAGGCAGGAGGAACAGAAGGAGAGGGAGAGAGAGGCTCTTTTTTTTTAATTTATAGAATGTTTATTATCTAATACTGACTGAAAGGTTTTGTCTAAAGATTCTATTCTATACATGGGTAGGTTGGGGAAAAAGATTCCTGGTTGCCATGAAATCTGTATGCAATTTCTAAAGGATTCTAACATAGCTTTAATACAAAGTACTTCACTTAGAATATTTCAACAAACTCTTAATTGGCAGCATCTACATGTTTTAATGCTCTGAATACCCACAAAGTCTTATTATAGTTAGACATCACTGTTTTACCTAAAGCAAATTGTATTTCTAATTTTTTCTGTATTAGAATTTATTAGTTTCCTCAAGATACTTTTTTTAAACAGCTAACATTGGAAAACTTGTTTGCCCATCAGAAATAAAAATCTGGATAATTACTATATTTTTAATATATGCTTTTACAGCATTTCAAAAGCAAATCTTAATTCAAACCAACACCTATAAAAGGAAATAAAAAAAACTCAGTTTACTTTCAAGAGTTTGCATATGGCAGAGAGAGCAGGTCACATTTAAATTTTAACAACATAAACGATTGTATAATAAATATAAAATAAAGAAATAGACAGTGGTAGCTATTATCGAGGGTGAAAACATTATATACACTTAAAGAGGCCGCTTTCTGAAACGTCACTGATGTAATCTGAGGCTTCTTTATCGATTTCATTTACAGAAACAATCTCTGCGGTCAAATTTATCATTCACTTTCATGCCCCCACATGAGAAGTAGTAGGTGAATATCTGTAGGAATACAATTTATTGTCTGCTCCTCCACTCAGAAGTAACCCAGTGTCTGTCCAGTCTACACTCAGAACTTTGTCTTCATGAGCAGCCAGATCGATCATAGAGAGGAGCTTTACAACTTCTTGTATCCCACAGTTTGACGATATTATCTAAAGAACCTGAAATCAGCTGCTGCTCATGGGTAGGAGACCACTTTAATGATGTGACCCAGCCTGTATGTGAGGTTAGGGACAGCGACACCAAAGAACCATCTTTAGTTCGGGGATCCCACAGTCTGATATGCCTATCTGTGCTTCCAGATGCTAAACGTTTACAAAGTGGAGAATAGGAGATACAATTAAACACCTTATTTCCTGTCAAAGTTGACGTAAGACTGCCAGACTCTACATCCCACATCCTAATTGTGTGGCCCCAAGATGCCCTGCAGATTTCTTCGGCATCTGACCGTAGAACCGAAGAAATGGCTTCCTTGCGGCCAGAGAGGGTCACTATTGGGAGTCCCTGTTAGTCCCAACTGCTCTGTTTTCTGTTTCTTTCTTGGTCGATGTGTGGATTCCTCCATTTCATCTTCTTCATCTGTAGGAACTGTGGACCGGATCTTTAGCATCTTATCCCAGGAGCCACTGCAAAATTTAGTTCCCGTGCTATCAACAGCTATAGAATCCGCACTTCCGGCATGGCTTCTGCAGCAGTGCAGGGCTTTCACTTTGTTTCTCTCCACATTCCACTCCCCTAAGAGAATCGTCTGATCCACAGAAGCACTCAGTAGTAGGCAAGACAAACTATCTTTTTTCACCCAGGCCACATCTTTTACAACGTCTGTATGTCCCACGATTGTCATTATTGACTTTCCTTCCAAGGACCAGATATCTCCGAGAAGTCTTATCATAAGAACCAGTCAAGATCCATTCCTCTGCCCCTCGGACAGAACTGATCCAGTCATCATGGAACATGCATCGCTCTGGCTGAGGGGCAGGCTACTTCTCCACATATTCCAATTCCACAACCTCTTCTGATGAGATGTTTTCCAGTTCCATGTGTTTGAGCAAGGGCATTCGCAGAAACTGGCCCTTGATAAGGAAGTCGAACTCCACATGTTTGTGGAACTCATTTTTGGCCTCCAGCAATTTATTGATGATGTCACTAAGGTCAGCAAGTTCAGAGGCTGCAGGAATTGAGAAGGGAACATCATCTACTGCATATTTCTTGTTGTCAGTGAAGAAGCGTGTCTGGAGCTGAGCCACGGCTAGGAGCACACACAAGGCTTGTCTACAGAAACGTAAGGGGTAATAGTCAGACAACAGGCTCTCTGGTCTCTTTAAGACTACAAAGAGAGGCTGCTCAAAATTAGCTCGCACAGATACGCGAGAAGATGCAGTCTTCTGGGCTTCCGCTTTCCTTGAGAGAGAGAGGCTCTTAAGCAGGCTCCACACCTAGCATGGAGCCCGACACGGGGCTCAATCTCACAACCCTGAGATCATGACCCGAGCAGAAATCGAGTCGGACGCTTAGCCGACTGAGCCACCCAGGCACCCCTCACAGTTAGATCTTTAAACCATTTTGAGTTTATTTTTGTCAGTGCTATAAGAAAGTGGTCCAATTTCGTTCATGTGCATGCAGCTGTCCAGTTTTCCAAGCACCATTTGTTGAAGAGAACGTCTTTTCCTCATTGGGTATTCCTACCTCCTTTGTCATAGATTAATTGACCGTAATTTCGTGGGTTTTTTCCTGAGCACTCTGTTCTGTTCTATTGATCTACATGTCTATTCTTATGTCAGTCCCATACAGTTTTGATCACTACATCTTTGTAGGATATCTTAAAATCTGGGATTGTGATAGCTCCAGGTTTGTTCTTCTTTTTCAAGATTGCTTTGGCTCCTCGGAGTCTTATTGTATAGTTCCATAAGATTTTAGGATTATTTGTTCAGTTATGTGAGAAGTGCAATGCTATTTTGACAGGGATTGCATTAAATCTGTAGGTTGTTTGGGGGTAGTATGGACATTTTAACAATACTGGTTCTCCCACTCCATGAGCATGGAATAGCTTTCCATTTGTTTGTGTCATCTTCAATTCCTTTCATCAGTGTTTTATAGTTTTCAGAGTACGAGTCTTTCACCTCCTGGGCTAAGTTTATCCCTAGGTATTCTATTCTTTCTGGTGCAATCGTAAATGGGATTGTCTTCTTAATTTCTCTTTCTGCTACTTCATCATTAGTCTATAGAAATGCAAGAGATTTCTGCATATTAATTTTATATACTATGACTTTACTGAATTCCTTTATCCGTTTTAGTTTTTTGGTGGAGGCTTTATGATGTGGAGGTATGTTCCCTCTCAACCCTTGTTGAGGGTTTTTATTGTGACTGAATGCTGTAGTTTGTCAAATGCTTTTCCTGCATCTATGAAAATGATCATATGGTTTTTATCCTTTCTCTTGCTAATGTGATGTACCGTATTGATTGATTTATGAATAGTGAATCATCCTTGCACCCTGGGAATAAATCCACCAAAAGCAAGATTGACCTATCGGGACTACACCAAGATAAAACGCTTTTGCATAGCGAAGGAAACCATCAACAAAACAAAAAGACAACCTACAAATGGAGAGAAGGTATTTGCCACTGATGTGTCCAATAAGGAGTTACTACTCAAAATGTAAAAAGAAGTTATACAACTCAACACCAAAATAATAAATAATCCAGTTTTTACGAATGGGCAGATGACATGAATAGACATATTTGCAGAGAAGATATACAGATGGCCAACAGACAAATGAAAAGATGTTCAACATCACTCAGCATCAGGGAAATGCCAATCAAAACAAAGAGGTATCGCCTCACACCTGTCAGAATGTCTAAAAGCAAAAACACAAGGAATAACAAGTGTTGGCGAGGATGTAGACAAAAAGGAAACTTTGCGCGCCCTGGGTGGGATTGCTAGCCGGGGCGGCTGCTGTGGAAAACAGTAAGAAGGTTAATCAAGGGAGGTAGTCACGTGCCAGTGGCCTCACGAGAAGGCTCTGTGGGGGGGCGGGGGGGGGGGGATGGTGCCTGCTGGCTAGGGAGCCCAAGTGACGTCAAGCACCGAGAGGCGGAGCTTCCCGAACTAGGCTCCACCTCCTCAAGGTCGGCTGGATCCGGAAATCTCCGCCACCACAGCGAGCCCGCGTTGGCGGGAAGCAGCCCCGTGTGGGGCTGTCTGCGCAGGCGCCGTGGGCACTCCCAGCTGCCTTGGGCGCGAAGGGGCGGAGCTTCGTGAAGGCTCTCAGAGTCGGAGCCCTTAGCTGAGAGTGCGGGCGGCTTTGTGGCGGGCTCTGGGGAGCCGGGCGCGGTGGCTATGCAGGCCCCAGACGGCGGCGACGACGGCGGCGGCGGCGGCGGCGGCGGCGGCGAGGCCGGTGCGGCGGGCGGAGCGGGCGGAGCCGGGGGCCAGGACCGCCAGCCTAGCCCCGGAGCTCCTGGTTGCCAGGGGCGCTCCGGCAGCCCTGAGGGCGATGGTGGCCCCGGCGGCGGCGGCGGCGGCGGCGAGAGAGCAGAGGACGAGGAGGCCGGTGATCCTCCTCAGGCCCGGCAGGCACCGCAGGCCCTGTGGCCTGGTGCGGATGCGGCGCCTGTAGCTGTGGCAGCGGCAGGCCGACTGCTGGAGTTGTATCCTTTCCACGGAGCGTCCCTGGGCGGGGGCCGTGGTGGGGTGGCCGGGGAGCGCGGTGGCAGCGGGGGCGAGGGGGCCGGTGGGAGGCGGGGGGGGGGGGGGGTTTGCCCAGGGGGCAGCAGGGGCGGGGCGGTCGGTGCGCAAGGGCCTGCAAGGTACGGGGGGGGGGGGGGGGGGGGAGGAGGCCTGACGGGTCAGGGAAGCGGCTCGGGGTGCTCGGAGGGGGCACGAGGGAGCGCGGGCGTCCTGGGGTAGAAGCGGGCCTCCGAGGGCTAAGGAGGCCTCGGGCACCGGGAGATTGAGGAGCGGATGGTGCCTTAACCGTGTCTCCTCCAGCACGCTCACCGTGCCTTTCCGGTCGCCCCTGGAGGCAGAGATGGCCCGCAGGTCCCTGGCCCCATACGCCGAACGCCACCGAGGGGTGGTTCAGAAGGAGCTTACAGTGAACGGCAGCACCCTGGTCGTGTCAGTTCTAGCAGAGTAGGCGGTGGGGAGGGGTGGGGGGCGGGGGCGGCAGGTGCTGGGGTCGCGTCTCTGTCTTCGAGTGCCGTCGTGGAGGCACTGACGCGTTTAGTGTGTGTATGAGGAGGGGGCTGGTGCTCTGCACCTCCACCGCAGTTCTCACCCGTAACCTCGTTTTCCTTTTTGCTCACTTTCAGTAGATGGACTGCTGAAGACCCCGTCTTCTTCCGAGCTTCGATCAACTCGTTCCTCGACCAGCTTTCCCTGGGGCTCTGGGTCCCCTCCTCCTGGAAGCCTAGGCCCAGGAAAGGGAGCTGAGGCCTAGTCTTGTGCCCCCTACTAGGCAAGGCACAGGGAGTTGGTACTTGGAGTCAATTGCCACTTTGTTACCAGGGTTTACTTTTTGGCCCGTAGGGGCCCTTGGGCCACTTGATTTCTTTCCCTGTTGCTAGAGGAGCGGGCGCTTCAAATGTTTGTTACTGCAGAAAATAAAAGTGAGCTACCATTTCTGTGTCTGAGTTTCTTTTCAGCTACTGTGCCTCCAGATTTTCTTGCCTTTTTTCTTTCTCGCGTTGGAAGGGAGGTTCTGGGAGACAGATTCCAATAGCACAAGGCTCTTGAAGACAACTTAGGGAAAGGAAAATCGAGTCCCACATTCAGCACGAAAACCTGCCAACATTTTGGAGTATCTCCTTGGTTGTATTTACTCGTTAAACGTATACCAGCATATCATGTGTAAGTTTTCAAGTTTACCATTAACTTTTTTCCTGGGTATTTTGCTTTTGGGGTTTTTTCCCATTAAACCTACTAGCTTTTCCAATCTCTAAAACCTCTTCAAAAAATGTTACTGAATAGATACATAAAATGCATGAGGTAATGTTGAACAGTTAAATCGTTCCCAGTTTTTCCCCAGTTATGGGTAGTGATTCAGTGGAATTCTTGGGCATAAGTCTTTTTTTTTTTTTTTTTTTTTTTGATTTTATGTATTCATTTGTCAGACAGCCAGAGAGGGAACACAAGCAGGGGGAGTGGGAGAGGGAGGAGCAGGCTCCCTGCTGAGCGGGGAGCCTGACGGGGGCTCGATCCCAGGACCCCGGGATCACGACCTGACCTGAGCCGAAGGCAGACGCTTCGCCGACTGAGCCACCCAGGCGCCCCGCGGCGTAAGTCTTTGCATGAATGGTCATTTCCTTAAGGTCGATTCCAAGAGGTAGAATTACCGAGTTTTTACTTTTCGTGTTCTTCGGCTTCTCAACCTGCAGTACACAATCGCTCTCCAGAAAATACGCCCTCCCTCCAGAATTCTCGTCTCCCCACGGCACCACTACGGTGGCTTGCTGCCAGAATAAAAACTTACTTTGAACGAGGGAAATAAACACAGAAGCCGCCCAATAGGAATTTGGTGGCTTACTGGCCTTGTTTCAGATGAGCAAAGTAGCGCGGCAACAACTGGCTAGGTGTTTGCCTGGTGGGGGCGGGGGGGGGGCGGTGTTGGTTGGCTAGCTCTCTGTAAATGCTTGTGTCTTGGAACCTCGTTAAACTACTAGTAACATGTAGGTTCCATTGGACTTTCTACCCACATGTTCATGGGATATCCGCAAGCAAAAGCAGTTTTAGATCTTCCTTTACAGTCGGCATGCCTTTTACTGGAAAATAAGTATGTGATGGCGTGATTACTCTCCTCATGGGGTTGTATTTCCATGCCTCTTTCCATGCCTCGTAATTTTAGATTGGATGCCAGGCGTTGTGTATTTGACCTTTGGTGCGGTGTCTTTTTTTTCCTTTTTATTCCGAAACATAAGCTTTGTTCTGGCACGCTGTTATTTGGAAACAGATTGGTTCTTTGGAGTCTTGCTTTTAAGAATTAGTGGGACCGGGGGCGCCTGGGTGGCTCAGCCGGTTACGCGTCCGACTCTTGGTTTCGGCTCAGGTCAGGATCTCGGGGTCCTGGGATTGAGCCCCGCATTGGGCTCCATGATCAGTGGGGAGTCGGCTTGAGGATTCTCTCTCTCTCTGTCTCTCTCTCCGTCTGCCCCTCCCCCCCTCAAATGAATAAATAACTCTTAAGGGGGGGGGGAGAAGAAAAGAATTCGCGGGACCAGAGCAGCTATTGGTGTAGAATCTGTTTTTTTCCACACTACCGAGGCAAGACCTTTCTGAGTACCCTACCTGATGCCTCCCGAATTGTGAGGTTTCCCACTGTGGCTACTAGTCCCTGCCTTGGGTAAGCGCCGGGCATAGTTACCTTTCATCCTTGCGAGTGGTCCTTTCCCCGGCCTCAGCTAGTTTCCTCACACGCTTGTGCTGACCAGGGGTCTGCTGCTTACTCCAGTGGGACCCTCTGCGGATATGCAGCATTCTGTCCCTCTGCGGCCCTCTGGTCTCTGGTCCTCTGCCCTGCCAGCTCCATCTCCTGCACTCTCCCCGTTCTGCCTCCTCAAGTCAGGGCTTCCGCTGGGCTGCATTTGGAGACACTCTCTCCAGACAGTGGGCTGCAGCAATTCAGGGTTCATCTCGTGTCTTTTCCTTCGCCCAGGGTCATCGCCCTTGATTACCTGATAGAACTTTTGTTTCCTGTATTTCATGTGTGTTTCTTGGGGGCTGTTTCAAGTTTTTTACTTCCTACGCCTCTGCCTTTGCAGAACTTGAAGAGCTCTGATGCGGGCTGAGAGGGGAGAAATGATGCTCAGCGTGATGGTGGCGGTCATGATGGTGATGACGATGGAATTAATGAAAATGATGGAGAACCTCACCTGACTAGATGCAGCAGCTGTAGCGCCTACAGCGAGGATCTGTTTCTCTCTTTCCGTCTGTGTCTCTCTGACTTTCTCTCATTCTCTCCCTCCTTTTTTTTCCTTTCATTCCCTTCTTTCTTTCTTTCACCATTTTTAGACATTCCTTATCGATGGAGAGATGAAAACTTAGCTCCCGTACTCCACTACTTGCTACACTTCGTTTTTTTTTTGTTTTTTTTTTTTAAGATTTTATTTATTTGACAGAGAGAGACACAGCGAGAGAGGGAACACAAGCACGGGGAGCAGGAGAGGGAGAAGCAGGCTTCCCGTGGAGCAGGGAGCCCGACATGGGGCTCGATCCCAGGACCCCAGGATCACGACCCGAGCCGAAGGCAGACACCCAACGACTGAGCCACCCAGGCGCCCCTACACTTCTTCACCTTACGCTCTCAAAATGGTTCTATTACCTTCTACTCATTTTGGTTGTCTTTTTTTTAAAAATTTTATTTATTTGGGAGAGAGAGGGAGAGAGCGCACAAGGGAAGGCGTGGGGCGGGGGAGGGGTAGAGGGACAAGTAGACTCCGGGCTGAGCGCAGAGCTCCATGCGGGCCTCGATCCCCAGACCCCAGGATCATGACCTGAACCGAAGGCAGACGCTTCACGCTTCACCGACTGAGCCACCCAGGCGCCCCCTCATTCTACTCATTTTAGGTATTTTGCCCCCTGAGGTTAAAAATCACCTTGGTGACAATGGTAAATTTACAAACCATTTCCCTAAATGTCTTCTGTCTTTACAAACCATTTCCCTAAATGTCTTCTCTCTTCTTTCTGTCTAGACTGGTTTCTCTCTAGGCTGGCTGACTGACTGCACAGCTGTCATCCTGGACATCTCCTCACCTTTTCCTGGGCTGCAATTCCTACCCTGGAACATAATATGTCTTTCTCCTTTTACTGTGTCTTACCGTTTTACCCCTTTAGATCCTGTTTGTTTAAGTCAGATTGATTGAGGCATAATTTATATACTACAGAGTTCACCCCTTTCAGGTGTATGTTTGTCCCATTTTTGTTGCTGAGTAGTATGCATCCATCGACGGATATTTTTGTTGTTTTGAGGTTTTATGCATTATTAATAAAGTAAAGAACATAGAAAACATGGCAATTGATACTAGCAACTCATTGGTAGAGAAAGTACTGATGCCCAACATTACCGATAACAAAATGAAGTGTGTGTGTGTGTGTGTGTGTGTGTGTCTGTGTGTGTGTGTGTGTGTGTATACATTCACTTGATGAAGTTTAAAACACTGACAGTCTCCAATGTCAATGTTTGGTTAGGGTTAGTTGCAAGCAGTCTCTTACACGCTCTCAGTTGGAGTGTTTGTAAAACGTATTCAGAAACTTACTTGACATTATTTGTTAAAATTAAAGATGTGAATATACCTTGACCCAACTTTGGGCATCTAGCATAGAGAAACTCTTGCACATGTGACAAGGCAATATGGAGCATGATATTAATCCTAGCATCATTTGTCATAGTGAAAAATTGGAAAGAGGGCAAATGCACATTAACCGAGAAAGGTTCAGTAAGTCAAGGTACAAGTGTCCTGGTGGAACATCACGCAGCAGTTAAAGAGCAAAGGAGATACCTGGGTACTAACATAGAAAGAGATTAAGACAAGCCGAGGAGGGGCGCCTGGGTGGCTCGGTCATTAGGCGTCTTGCCTTCGGCTCAGGTCATGATCCCAGCGTCCTGGGACCGAGCCCCGCGTAGGGCTCCCTGCTCCGCGGGAAGCCTGCTTCTCCCTCTCCAGCTTCCCCCCTGCTTGTGTTCCCTCTCTCGCTGTGTCTCATGACACATTCCTTTTTCTGTAATATGCTCCCACCATGTGAACATGTGGGGAAACGCATAGCAACTGCCCGCAACAAGCCACCTCCACTCCAAGAATGTTCACCGCTAACAATCACATTATGGAAAGAAACGTTCACCTTTTAAATTTCAGACTTGCATGTTATTTAAATATATCCCTCGAGTACATGTTACATCAGAAAGAAATGTTTTCGGGGCGCCTGGGTGGCTCAGTCGGTTAAGTGTCCAACTCTTGATTTCGGCTCAGGTCATGATCTCCGGGTCCTGGGATCGAGCCCCGCGCTGAGCTCCACGCTCAGCCCAGGGTCTGCTTGTCCCTCTCCCTCCCCCCCCCTCCTTCTCTCTCTCTGTGTCTCTCTCTCAAAGAGGTGAATAAAATCTCAAAAAGAAAAGGAAAAGTATTTTCCTTCTGCACAATAGTCCTGTGTCCTATTAAGTTAAGGAATAATCTTTCCCAGACTCATTCTTTTAAAATACTGGGGAAAGACTTTGAGTTTGATGAAATATCTGTCACCACCGTAGAGGACATCCGTTGGTTTTGTCACCCAGCATCCATTCCCCTTCTCCCGGTACCAGTATCCTTATTTTACCCCTAGAAGACCCCCATTTTCCTTCCCCTCAGCCGTTATGATTCTGGGAGAATTGACTTCACTTCTGATTCCAGGGGTGGGCGTGTGGCTCAGGCCTGGCCCGTCAGAGCGCTGCTTTCCTATGGCCATGGTGACCCCATCCAAGGCAGTGACACTTTGGGGCCTGCGGGGGGTTGGGGGGGTGGCGGGAGAGGGGGCAGGCTGACACTGGACAGAGCGGAAGTAGGAGCAGGGAGGCACATCTGAGAGAACCAAATCCTGGATCCAGCCATGCCTGAAGATAGGAACGTTCAGTTACACACATCAGAAATTCTCCCTTTGGCTTAAGCCGTCCTGAATACTTTCTATTGTGTTTCTTTGTTTCTTTCTTCGCTCGCAGTAGAAAAGGCTTGACCATTATTGAATTGAGGAATCATAGTTTTACTTCTTATTTAACCTGAGAATGTGGCTCTCCTTTAACAGAGAAACGGGCCTATTTTATTTTACTAAGGCATTGGCTCTTTGCTGATAAGTCATCGAGCCATATTATGGTAGAAAAGGAGACAAATGAGTCTTCTGTAAGCATCCAGAGTGGGAGGGGAAGCACAGCAAAGGGCAGCTGGAGGAAAGGGCCAAGAAGAAGGGGCACTGGGACCCACCCTTTCCAGATAGGGCTCCCAAGACTGGCCCAGAATTGTGGGGCTGGATCATCAAGAGACCAGAACATAGTCTGAGCCTCCCTCCCTCACCCAGCAAAGCCCAGAGTTAGTCCACCGCCTTGGCCCCACAGCGGGACTGCTGAAGCTGCTGGGTGGCGCTAACACCCAAGTCAGGGCACAAAACCCCTCTATCCCAAACCAAGCAGGGAGCCCGACACGGGGCTGAATCCCAGGACCCTAGGATCATGACCTGAGCCAAAGGCAGTTGCTTAATTGACTGAGCCACCTAGGCACCCCACTCTTGGGATTTTTTTTTTTAAGGAGAAGAAATACTGGGCTTAAAAGTAGCACTGGGAGGGAGGAAAGGTCACTGACTCTACCTCCTAACCCTGAGATATATAAGGTGTGAGAAGAAAAGATAGTCTAGCTTGGAGAGAGCTGCAAGAAAGTAGCATCCTCAGGTATGGATCCAAGTCTCCTTTAAGGCAGAGAGTAGAGGGAATGTTTTGAGAAGACATTGATTATAAATTATGAGTTCCTGCGGGCCCAGTGAAAGTTGGAGTCTGAAGGGAGAGCTTTGGGCGAGGCAGCTGGGTTGAAGGAAAGGACATTCAGACTCTGGTGCTTTGAGATGAGGCTTTCATTCCAGACCCACTAAGGGTTGTAAAAATCAAGAAAAATTGTGAGGTTTTCCAAGTGCCATTTTAGGATCCATTAAGTTTATAATGTAGTTTTTTTCCTTCCATCAATTCATATGATTATTTGCATTAGTAGATGTCATAATATCAATCATTCTTATATTCCTATTTGATGCCTTATCCCTCCAATGTACTTCTAGACTGCATTTGCATGTATTGAAGATATTTGCCTCATTATTCTTTTGTGCATATTCTTGTTGTTGCCAGGTTTTGATTTCAGTATTATGCTGGCTTGAGGCCATGGTAATTCAGTGGTGAAGCAGACAGATGTCATTCTTTCCCTTGTAAACTTTTAATATTTGAAGAGGGGATTAGTGAGCTGAAAATCTGATGAATTAAAATGATTCTTTCCTAAATGCACCTGGATTAAAAGCATGTGGTTTATTTTTAGGTGGAGATCCATGAAATATTTTTCAGTTTCTTCCGTGGATATTTGTTTATTTATCATCTGCCTGTTTTTGAGTCAGTATTTTAAAATCAGATTTTATTAAGTTTTCCATTTTATTTGATTTTCAGATTTATGAATGTAGATCTGTCTATCTAGTGGAATTACATCACATGAGCATTTAGCCTTTGTGGATTCCATAACATGAACTTGAAAGGAGAGACAAAGATACAAAAACATAACTTCTTAGATAGGCCCTTATGTAAGACAAGGCTTCATGAGCCCTGAGTCCCTAATTGTGCTTGTGCTTCAAACTTAGTCCATCACAGAAACCTTTTGAAAGACATATTAACATTCATGGAGCATAGTTTAGAAAATGGATATGTGTTTATTGTTGAAAAAAGATGCAAGTTAAAATCTCACACCCTAGAGATAACTACTATTAGCATTTTGGTGAATATGCTTTCATGAAATTTTCTGTGAATACATACATATGAATATATATGTCCGTGTATGTGTTTATAAAGTATATACATCTGTGTCTAAGTATACACACACACGCGATCACAGAATTTTGCTTTATGGTCATCACCCAAACCCCTACATTGGTAAAATAAAAAGGCCTACAAGGATCCAACCAAAACACCCACTGTGACAACTCAACTGCTCTACCTTCTCTCCCCAAACCAGGCCTTACTTTCAGTTCTGTCTTCTTCTCTGCCTGGTCCTTCTTTCCTTCTTGAGAAAAAAGAGGAGCTCCTGACTGAGGTAAGTCTCAAGAAGGGCCTCAGCTCACCTGCCCTGCATTCTCTGATGACCAGACAGCCCCACACCTTCTTGCCCTTCCCACCGCAGGTTAGAGTTCCTTCCCAAAGTGTCACAAAGTATGATTTCAGCCAATGATGAAGGTTGCGGTGCATGCTTTCCCAGATTGCCTCTGCTCTTGTTGACAGATGTATTCTCAATGCATGTTTATAGAAACCAGGAGGCATGGCAAGAGGCAACCTAACCATTATCTCAGAATTCTTCCTCCTCGGACTGTCAGAGGTGCCTGAGCATCAACCCCTCCTCTTCAGTCTGTTCCTATCCATGTACCTGGTTGCTGTGGTGGGGAACCTGCTCATCATCCTGGCCGTTGGCTCCACCTCCAATCTCCACACCCCCATGTACTTCTTCAGAGCCAGCCTGTCGTGCGTTGACATCTGCTTCACCTCTGTCACTATTACCAAAGATGCTGCTCAATATCCAAACCCAGAGCCAGTCCATTCCCTACGTTGGATGCTTCACTCAGATGTATTTTCTAATCTTGTTTCTAGAACTGGACAATTTCCTCTTGGCAGTGATGGCATATGACAGATTGTAGCCATATGTCACCCTCTTCATTATACCATAACCATGAGCCCCAAATTCTGTATCACGTTGATGTCTGTGGCTCTGATTATCACAAATATCTATCCTTTGATCCACACTCTCTTGATAGATACACTGTCATTCTGTGCAAGTGTCAGAATTCACCATATTTTCTGTGAACTTCACTCATTGCTAAAGCTTTCCTGTTCAAATATCCACATCAACAAGCTGGTTGTTTACACCCTGGGGAGATTTCTTTTTGTTGCTCCTTTCCTCTTTATTTCTCTTTCCTGCATGCACATTTTCTCAGCCATCCTAAGACTTCATTCTTCTCAGAGCAAACTGAAAGCCTTTTCTTTCTTTCTTTTTTAAAGATTTTATTTATTTGACAGAGAGAGACACAGTGAGAGAGGGAACACAAGCAGGAGGAGTGGGAGAGGGAGAAGCAGGCTTCCCGCGGAGCAGGGAGCCCGACGCGGGGCTCCATCCCAGGACCCTGGGATCATGACCTGAGCTGAAGGCCGATGCTTAACGACTGAGCCACCCAGGCGCCCCCTGAAAGCCTTTTCTACTTGCAGTTCCCACTTTGCTGTGGTGTCATTGTTCTGTGGAACTTTATTTGGGGTGTATCTGCGACCCTCTTCTTCCTACACAACTGAGGACTCAGTGGCCACTGTGCTATATGCGGTGGGGGCTCCCATGCTCAACCCCTTCATTTATAGCCTTAGGAATAAGGACATGAAAGGGGCCTTAAGGAACCTCCTCAGCTGGAGAAAGGTCTGGTCTTGGTGACAACATCTCCTGCTTCTGAGCTATGATGTTGTCTTGTCTTCTCCTCCCTTTGATGTGGGAAGGGACTGTCCATATGATGGGTCTGACAGGTGTCCAGCTTAGCCCAAATTCCTGCTGTCATCATGTTTCACTCACTCCTTCAACCAACCCTCCCTGAGTGACTCTCGTGTCAGGCTCCAGGTGGACAGCTTGTTTGTGTGAGGATTTAATTTTCAATTCATTCTATTTGTCCTTCATGGCCTCTCCTCAAACCTTGTGTGCCTCATGAGTTTTGACTACAGGCCCCCGTTAATGGAGTGAATCATAATAAGCAATGGAGCTTCTTTTGTGCTGGGCACCGTTTTGAGTGAGTGCATGTCTTTACTCACTTAATCACCAAACAATCTTGTGATGGAGAGGCTGTTTTTATCCACATTTTCTAGGTGAGGGATGCCATCAGAGAAGCAATGGAATTCTCACCTTTTGCTTATGTAGGAATAATTTGTTGGATGGAACTAAAGAGGTTCCTTTCATTTCTCGAAAGAGCAAAATCTGCAATGGAGGCCCTCGTCCCTAGATGGCAGTAGATGCATGGATTGTGACTTCATGACACATTCACAAAGTTTGTGAGCTAAGTGGAGAAAGAGATGGGTACCCCTTTGAACTCCTGCATAGATAGTGGTATGTAAACACACTTCCCAAGCCATAGACTTACTTGCTGACCTCACAAAGAACATTCCTAGATGAAGTGAAAAGAGTAGAGTTACCACATTTCTCAACATGTGCATATAACAATAATCACAACGGTGTGGCTGAATGTCTTTTCCAGTGATGGATGTCACAATAGTCCCTCCCACTGTGCTCTGCTTTGCAGCCTCCTCTTGAGAGGTGGGGTCTGTGTCCTCAGCCCTTGAATCTGGACTGGCTTGTGACTGTTTGTACCAATGGAGTACAGTGTAAGTGATGCTGTGTGACTTCCGAGGCTAAGTCATGGAAGGTGGGGCAGCTTCTGGATTGTTCCTTGGACCATGTCCTCTGGGATCCCTGAGCTGCCTGTAAGAAGATGGACTGCCTTGAGGCTGCCATGCTGTGAGAAAGCTAAGCTGCATGGAGGGGCCATATGGAGGTGCTCCGGTCCACAGAGCCCAGCCTTCCAGTCATCCCAGACAGACGGGAGACATGAGAGTAAGTGAACCCCTCAGAGGATTCTGGTCCCTACCTGCCTGAGTTTTCCCAGCAGAAGCTGCAGACGTCATAGAGCAGAGACAACACGTTCCTACTGTGTCCTGTCCCAATTCCCAATTCCCACAGAATTTGTGTGCACAGTGAATTAATTGGTAGTTCAATTAAGATACAAAGATACAATGCAAGTAGATAAGATTAGGAAAGACAGAGAGGATGAAAAATAAAATTTTAAAATGCAAAGAAATTTTGAATCCAGATAAAATGGGCAATTTTCTAGGACTATGTTAATTTCCAAAACTGACTAAGAGAAAATAGGAAATCTGTTTACATTGAAACCAAAGGGGAAATTCAAATGGTGGCCAAAGATTTACTCCAAAGAGAAGGAGAAATCAGGTCCAGATTATTTCATGAAAACTTGAAGAAACAGAATATTGCCATGTTATTTAAAAAGTTAAAGAGCACGGAAAAAGATGGCAAGTGTACCAATTCATTCTTTAAAATCAATATGGCTGGCATCAACTTGGAAAAGACCAGTTCACATGAGCGTGCACACACATACACATACAGAAAGAAAACAAAGAAACAAAGACACAAAACACCTCTTAAAAGAATATCACAAGGTGACTTACCACTCACTGTGCCTTTTTTTCCCTTAGCACTTATCACTACTTGAAATTATGTATAGTTCATTTTTCCCCCGTCTCCGTGAGGCCAGAGATTTTGTCTGTCTTATTCATGTGACATTAGTAGGTGCTCGGTAAATATGGGTTGAATGAAAGACTGAAAAATGTTATTCACCACATTATAATTCACTCCATTGGTAGATTGATAAATAAGTATGTGAGGGGTGTATATATCTATTTTAACTGTTTTTTCATTGTTAATGTAACCAATGTTTCTTGTAAATTATCAACAACAATGGAATAGAAAAATGAACCAAGGAAGTGAACAGAAATTCACAAAAAGAGAACCACAAGTGGTTTTTAAACATAAGAAGAGACCATCAATTTCACTCATAACTTGAGAAATACAAATTAAACTCACATTGAAATTCCTTTTTTCAACTCTCAGATACCCAAGTCCAAGAAGATATAAAAAATAATTTCCTGTAGAAACTCCAGACATGCTGTGTTTTATGGACAGGTTTATTTTTTAATGTTCATGGAATATACAAGTACCATAATGTGACGTATTCTGATGATGGAAAATAACTAATTTTTAAGAAGCTACCATGATCCTGATATCAAATCACTAAACAGAGAAGAAATCTATGAGATGTGGCCAAAGTCACAGTCATAGGATAAATTGCAACCTTAAAAGATTTAATTAATTAATAAAAAAGGGTTCAGTATAAATTGATTAAGCATTCAAGTCCAAGAGCTATAAAAAGGACAACAGAAACACAAAAACAAAACAGAAGGGGAAAACTAATAAAGATTAATGCTGTAGCATGAAAAACCCAGGTAGAATAGGGCAAGGAAACCAAGATCTGGTTCTTTGAAAGGACCAACAATATAGACAAAGAAGAAAAATTCAGGTAGACAACATTATGACTGAGAAGAAAATCTAACAACAGATATAAAAGTATGGAGGGTATTTTTAAAATTCACAATAATATTTTATATGGCTTTATGACAATGGGGTGGGCAATTTTCTAGGAGAGTATGGAAAATAATACATGCAACTCAAGAGGACGTATAATAATGAAAATGATCGATCAATAAACAAAAAAGAAATAGAATCAAAGATCTGCTTTACCAATAGACACTAGTCCTACTCATTCTGTTAAACTTTTAAGCAGAGATGTCCCAAGTGTTATTTATTTATTTTAAGATTTTATTTATTTATTTGTCAGAGAGAGAGAGAGAGAGAGAGCACAAGCAGGGGGAGTGGCAGGCAGAGGGAGAGGGAGAAGCAGGCTCCCCGCGGAGCAGGAAGCCTGACACAGGGCTGGATCCCAGGGCCCCAGGATCATGACCCCAGCCGAAGGCAGCCGCTTTACTGACTGAGCCACCCAGGCATCCAGTTCCAGTGTTATTTAATCTGTTGCAGAGCATCAAAAAGAAAACTTCCCAACTTACTCCATAGGGCATTATTCCTGACATACCTAAACCTGACATCAAGCTAGGAAACAAAGTGAAAACTTTCTTAAAGTGATAAAATATATATATATATATATATATATATATATATATATATATATAACCTGTCTTCGAACAATTTGGCCAACTTAGTACTTAGTGTTGAAACACTATTCCCATTAAGATCAGGGCAACAACAGGGATTGCCCCTACCATGACTATCATTTAACATTTTGGTCAAAATTCTACCTTAGCGGTAAATCAGAAGATAGATATATTAGGTATTAATATCAGAAAAGAAGGGGAGAAAGTTATGATCATATGTAAATATGAGTATTTTTCTGGAAAACTCAAGACAAACTGAAAAACTACTAGAGCTAAGGGGAACAAATTTACAAAGTGTAAAATAAATAGTGCAAAAATCAATAAAACTCTTCCAATCCAGGGAGAAAAAACTACTTAAAAGTGGCATTGGAGGGCGCCTGGGTGGCTCAGTCATTAAGCGTCTGCCTTCGGCTCAGGTCATGGTCCCGGGGTCCTGGGATCGAGTCCCGCATCAGGCTCCCTGCTCCGCGGGAAGCCTGCTTCTCCCTCTCCCACTCCCCCTGCTTGTGTCCTCTCTCTCGCTGTGTCTCTCTCTGTCAAATAAATAAATAAATAAGTAAAATCTTTAAAAAAAAAGTGGCATTGGAAAAATATCCCAAACACAATAGCAACAGGGATAAAATACTGCCTTAACAAGAAATGAAAGGAGCCTATATGAGGAGACTGCAGAGATTCTCTCAAGAGAACCTGGTCAAAGGAAAAGATATAACACCTTTTTGAATGGGAAGACTCAGATTAATCTATAGATTTCAGGCATTTAGAACCTGAACAAAATCTTTTTTTTTTATTTGATAAAAGGCTTTTACTGCTCATTTGGAAGAATAAATGGCAAAAAAAACCAATAAAAACAACCAAAAAACCCCAAAAATGTGATCAGTGAGGATTTTCTTCTACCAGACATTGAAAGGTAAAATAATTTAAACAGAGTGCTATTGGCAGATGAACCAACATACAGATCATGTGAATATATAGCTAGTCTTATGCTACTCTTGGAGCACAAAAGCAATGGAAGAGATCCCAAAGGAAAATGGATAGATTTATCCACATGAAAAACAAATTAAGTAGGGAAAATAGTTGCCATTTATATGACAAACACTAATATCTTTTGTAATATAATACAAACATGTATTTGGTTTTTGTCCCCAGGTCCTGACATAGAGCTCCTAAAACCCTTGGAATTTCCTGGGTGATAAGAGCATCTTTGTTCTAATATGGTGACTCTTGTTGAGCCCCTAGATAGCTCCAGAATGGGGCTCGTCACCAGAAGACCAAGACTTTATTAGGAGCCTGGAACTTCCACCCTTACCCCATTCCCCAACCTCTTGAGAGAGGCTGGAGACTGAGTTAATTGATCATGCCTACATGATGAAACCTCCATTAAAAACCCCTAAACAATGGGCTCAGAGAGCTTCCAGGTTGGTGAGCACATCAATGTGCTGAGAGGGTGGAGTACCCACAGTCATGGGACAGAAGCTCCTGTGCTTGGGACTCTTTTAGACCTTGCCCTATGTACATGGCTTTTCATCTATATCCTTTATAACAAAGCAGTAAACATAAGTAAAGTGTTCCTGAGTTCGGTGAACCATTCTAGAAAATTTTTGAGCCTGAGGAGGGGGTGTGGGAACTTCCGATTTATAGCCAGTTGGTCGAAGTATAGGAGGCCCCTGGGACTTGCAAGTGGCATCCTAAGTAGGGGACAGTCTTGTGGGACTGAGCCCTTAACTTGTGGGTACTGTGCTACCTCCAGTAATTGGTGTCAGAGTTGAATCAAATTGTTGAACGCTCAGTTGGTGTTCAGAGAATAAGAGAATTTGTTGTTGGTGTTGGAAAACACCCCATTTTTCTAATTAAAAATCTTACATAAATAATTTTCTTAAAGATTATTTATTTATTTATTTGACAGAGAGAGACACAGCAAGAGAGGGAACACAAGCAGGGGGAGTGGAAGAGGGAGAAGCAGGCTTCCCGCGGAGCAGGGAGCCCTACACGGGGCTCGATCCCAGGACCCTGGGATCATGACCTGAGCCAAAGGCAGATGCTTAATGACTGAGCCACCCAGGCGCCCCGTAAAAATCTTTTATAAATAATGAAAAATACAATCCATTAGGACATAAAAACAAAATGAATGGAGAACATGAAAAGGCAATTGACATCAAAAGAAATGAAATGAATGATACAAATATGGGGAAAATCAGCCTAATTAAGAATCAAAGAAATGTGGATTTAGAACAGTCAAGTTACCGTTTTCACTGAGCAAAAGAGAGATGTGATAAAGTGGATATTCCTATACTGTGGGGTAAAGTATAACCTACAACCTTTCTGCGTGCAAGTTGCCTAAATGAACAAAGAAACTTAAAAATACTGAATGCCTTGTGATAAACTCTCTCGGATAAATTCCTACAAGTGGTATATGGGGTCAAATGACAAATATATGTAAATTTGGATAGATCATGTCAAATTCCTCTGCCTATAGGTATATACAAAAAGAGACTTCTACCCATTTACCTGCCCATCAGCATTTTGTGAGCCCGATTGTTTCTCTCCTCACCCTCTCCATCTGCACCGTCCAATATGATAGCCACAAACCACTTGCAGCTCCTGAGTATATGAAATGTCCTAATTGAGCTATAAAGTGTAAGGGTAACATACAATGAAACTCAAAGACTTAGGATGAATAAAGAATGCAAAATATCTCATTAATATTTTTTATATTGATTACATGTTGAACTGATAATGTTTTGGACCCCATTGGGTTCAATAAAATATATTATTGAAATTATTTTGTCCAAGTCTTATTTTTGTCTCTTTTAACAAGTTCCTGAAGTTTTTCTCTTTGCCCATTTCATGTTAAGCTTATTCTTGGGTATTTCACAGTTTTTATTGTCATTGTAAATGGAGTTTTATTTACTAGTTATTGCTTTTGTTAATGAAGACCCCTGGTTTTTGTATATCAGTTGGTGTACTGGGCCACCTTACTAAATTCTCTTATTTGTAATAGTTTTTCACTTGGATTCTGTTGTTTTCCAGGTAAATAGTTGTATCATCCTCAAATAATGATAAATTTGCCTTCTCCTTTAAGTTTTTATACTTATATCTTTTTCTTGTCTGATTTTATTGTCTATCTTCAGAATAATGTTAAATTACTGTGGTGCAAGAGGATATCTTAGTTTTTTCCCATGTCTTATTGGGAACACTTCTAGTATTTTTTTTCACTAAACACGGTGTTGAATTTTTGGTTGATAGAGAAATGTCATGTCAAGGAAGTATCCCCTTAATCTGATTTTACTGAGAAATTTTTGCAAAGCAAGAATGGATATTAAAAAAAAAGAACGGATATTAAATTTTGTCAAATACCTCTTCAACATCTGTAGGGATGATCATATGATTTTTTTACTGTTGGTCTATGAAAATTTGGAATACATTCATAGCTTTTCTAATATTGAACCATCTTTACATCCCTAAAAATAAATCCCACTTGGTTGGTTATGTTTTGATTTCTAAATGAGTTACTAGATTGTGTTTGGCTATATTTTATTTAGTATTTTTGTAATGTTTTTCTTAAGTGAGATTCATCTGTGATCGCATATTCTTTGTGCTTTGTTGGTATCAATCTTTCATAACAAAAATTTGCAATTTTTTTTTTTTATGCCTTGAAATGGTTTACATAGAATTGAAGTCACCTGCACCTTAAAGGTTTGGTTGAATTTTCCTTTGAATTCAGTTGACTTGCTGCTTTTCATAGGGGTTGCTTTTTTAAAACCTTTTTAAGAAATTAATTTATTTGAGCTCAGTGGGGGTTGCTTTTGAACAATATTCCCTATTTCTTTTCTAGGAATAGTTTTTATAAATTTTATTTTATAGAGATTCTCTTCTCTAGAGTGAGTTTTGGTTATTCATATATTATTCCTAGAGAATCAAACATTTCCTCTAGGTCCCTAAACTTACTTGCATAGAGTTGAAAAATATTGTTTTAAATTTCCTATTATTTGCTCTAAATCTGTGGTTATCTACCCATTTTCTTTTCTTGTTTTGTGTATTTGTGATTTCTCCTCCTTATTGATTATGGCAATTAACATATCTATTTTATTCTTTGGAAGAGCCTCATCTTGGATTTATTAGATCTATTATTTTCTAGTTAATTGACTTCTGCTTTTATCTTTCCTTTTTCCTTTTTTTCTGATTTTCCTAGGTTTATTTTTGGTTTGTTTTCTAACCCTTTGAGTTGGATACTTTAATCCTTTATTTTCATTTTTTTTAAAGATTTATTTATTTATTTGACAGAGAGGGACACAGCGAGAGGGAACACAAGCAGGGGGAGTGGGAGAGGGAGAAGCAGGCTTCCCGCGGAGCAGGGAGCCCGATGTGGGGCTCGATCCCAGGACTCCGGGATCATGACCTGAGCCAAAGGCAGATGCTTAATGACTGAGCCCCCCAGGAGCCCCTATTTTCATGTTTATTAACACAAGTATTTTCTCTTAGCACTGCTTAAACCCTGCTTACAGGAGTCTGAATACCAAGTGCTTTCATTGTTGTTATTTTATAGATAACCTTCAATTTGGGTTTGGCTATCTTCTTTGGATCAAGAGTTGTTTAAGGCAGCATTTAAAATTTTCCAGATGTTAAGAGAGTTATTACTTTTAAAATTATTTTTTACTTTATGTATATATTTTTACTTCTGGGGATATATTAAGGTTGTCACTGTAGTTTTAAATAGGTTGATACCAATTCCAATGTGTGTGTGTGTGTGGGGTATTCCCCGCCACCACCAACAAGCAATTCTTGGGACACCAGTTGGGTGTCCCACAATTCAACTCAATCCTGATGCTATCTACCCAGAGATAGCATCAGATTCCACAGGTTAACGTTTCAGTCCTCTAAGACTGCCCCTCATCCCTGACTTTAGACTCCAGATGGGAACCCAGGTTGTTACCTGTGTGCTGCAGACTGGAGGTTCCCACTACCTCCTCCTTGCACTTTAGATGCCGGTCTTAAAAGTCCAGATTGTTACCTGTTCTTCTGACCAACTGGTTTTAAGTCAGAGGTTCCCAAATTCCCTTCCTCAGGATTGATTAATTTTACTAGAGTGACTCACAGGACTCAGAGAAACATTTTACTTACTAGATTACTGGTTTATTATAAAAGGATATGTCACCAGCTAGACCTCAAGATCTGACCTTTACTGTCCACCTGCTTGTACTCACTAACCTTTGTCTCACATTTTTCTTTCAGCTTTTGTTTCTGGCTTACATCTTAACTCAGGCAAATGAAACCCCCAAAACACCCCTCAGGTGATGGCTGACTGCCCTGACAAGACCTCCCGCTGGCCCAGACCACCCAGACTGTCGGAGTGGGGACACCCCCCACTTGCGCTTGCGCAGATGGACCATGGAGTGACCCCTGGGATGACCAGCAATTACCTTTACCTCATTATAATCCTAAAATCTCTCCCCAAGGAGAGAGCCTCAGCCTCATTTACATAACATAAAATGTATGCATAGGCATGTTTCCTTAAGGCACTTGCGGGACCTTGTGCCCATCTCTACATACCATGACAAGGCTTCCCTGTCTAAATATTCATCCTAACCCTGAACAAAAGGTACTCATTCACCCTCTTAGGGAGTCACAGCTCGGGAAGCTATTCCCTGTGATCTCTTTCTTTGCTGCCAATAAAGTTTACTTTGTGCAACAACTCCACCTGGTGTATCTGTGACTCCCCAAGGAGTGAACTCACATTCCTTTAGTTACAGATATAAATGAGGAACAGCCAGATGGAAGAGATGCATAGGGCAAAGTATGGGGAAAGAATGCGGAGCTTCCATGCTCTCTGAGCAGCGTGCCACTCTGCTTTGTGTTCACCAACCCAGAAGGTCTCCAAGCTCCCACACCCCCCCATCATTTGGGGGTTTTATGGCAGCTTCATTACAATGACACGATTGATTCAGTCATGGGCCTTTGGCGATTGATTCAACCTCCAGCCCCTCTTCCCTCTCCAGAGGTGGGTGGCAGCATAGTGAAGGTTCCAGCCCTCTAATCACTTAGTTGGTTCCCCTGGAAACCAGCCCCCATCCTTAGATTACCTAAAGGCTTTCCAAACGTTCCTCCTTTAGCATTATAAAAGACATTCATCACAGGAAATTCCAAGGATTTTAGGGGCTCTGTGCCAGGAACTGGTTGAAGACAAATTATATATTTCTTATTATAAATATTGTGATATCACAAGTCTAATATATAGTCAGTTTTTATGAATGTTCCATGGACAGTTGAAAAAAGAAATTGCATTCATTGTTTCAAGGTAGAGATTTAGATACATTAATTTGATATGCCTCATCCATTGTTATTTACTTCTGTATTCTCACTTTGCCCTGTTTATGCTTGAGTTTATTCATTGGTACAAAGGAATAATGATAGACCATATGTCAAAGGACCACATAAATTAATCCAGGAAAGGTGCCCAGAAGAGTGCTTCTGGGCCTGTGTGTTCAGTAAATGCCGCCAGTTTGGGGATTAACTCGTCCATTTGACCTGTCACAGGCTGAGATAAGAGAATACAAATTTACTTCTGTGTATATTTTCTGCCTTAGTTTTCTTGAATTTCCGGTCTTTTCTCCCCCCCCCCTTTTTTTCTTCTTTTTTTACCTTTGAATGTTGAAACTCTTTATTTTGCATGTACTACATTCAAAACCATTAGCTCTTCATTGAGGATTGCACCTTTTGTTCTTTTAAGGTGTTTTTTCCACCTCCTCATGTAATGCCTTTTGGGTGAATTCAGCTTTGCATGCTAGTAAGTTTTTATAGACTTAATTTTTTTTAATTTATTTTTTTAAAGATTTTTTATTTTTTGTCAGAGAGAGAGACAGAGCATGAGCAGGGGAGCAGCAGGTAGAGGGAGAAGCAAGCTCCTTGATGAGTCCCCAATTTTAGTCTTTAAAGAGCCAATTAGGTCAGCATTGATCCTCTCTAATTTTGTTATTTTGTTCATTTCTGTTCTTGCCTTTATTCATTTTCCTTTTGTGGGGTTAATTTTTTAAAATTTATTATTATGAAAATATCCTAATAATCAGCCAAATTGCAGAAAATATACTTTGAAGACCCATATCCCCACCATTTACATTCTACCACTAACATCTGACTACACTAAATTGCTCATGAGTCTTCAGACTGTCTGAGGACTGGTATCTTTCATGCATTGTGA
This sequence comes from Zalophus californianus, assembly GCF_009762305.2. NCBI lineage: Eukaryota > Metazoa > Chordata > Mammalia > Carnivora > Otariidae > Zalophus > Zalophus californianus. The sequence continues at coordinate 1,098,026 of NC_045612.1, read as the reverse complement.
GAAACTCCGCCATTATCCCTTTACATATTGTTTCTCTATCTTTTTTATTATCTCCTTCTAGAACTCTGACTAGACAAATGTTTGACCTTCTCATACTATCTTCCATGTCTCAAATTTCTCTACGCTTTTATCTCCTTGTCCTGAATTACTAGTAATTTCTTCACAACGATCTTCCAGTTCACTAAATCCTTCTTCGGGTTTAATCTGCTCAACCCATCCATTGAGTTTCTAATTTTTTTTCTTAAGATTTTATTTATTTATTGAGAGAGAGAGAGAGAGAGAGAAAATGAGCAGGGGGGAGGGGCAGAGGGAGAAGCAGGCTCCCCGCCGAGCAGGGAGCCGGATGCGGGGCTAGATACCAGGACCCTGAAATCATGACCTGAGCCAAAGGCAGATGCTTAACAGACTGAGCCACCCAGGTGCCCCCATTGAGTTTCTAATTTCATCCCAATTTTTATTTCTAGAAGTTCTAAATGGTCTTTTCTAATCTGTCTGGTCATTTTTTAAAAAAGATTTTATTTATTTATTTGACAGAGAGAGAGAGAGTGAGAGAGAGGAAACATAAGCAGGAGGAGTGGGAGAGGGAGGAGCAGACTCCCCGCTGAGCAGGGAGCCCGACATGGGACTCAACCCCAGGACCCCGGCCAAGATCACAACCTGAGCTGAAGGCAGATGCTTAATTGACTGACCCGCCTAGGCGCCCCTATGCTGTTAAGCTTTTGATTCACTTATTCGCCTTCCCTCAAAAAGACCTTCCTTCTAACACCTCCACTCCTAAAGGCATTCCCTTCCCTCATAAATGCCCTCACCACCTCTCCTCAGCACAAACTACTAATCTCTCCCACCTCCCTCACAGAGAACTTCCCTCCATCACCTCCCCTCACAAAAAGGCCTTTCATCCCTACCTCCCCTCACAAAACACTTCCCTTCCTAACCTCCTTCACAAAGGATTTTACTGCTTCACCTCCCATGACAATGAACTTTCCTCCACCATCCATCCTCAGGAAGACCTTTTCTTCCCTCACTTTCCCTCACAAAGGACTTTCCTTCCTTACCTCACTTCTAGAAGTACTAACTTCCTTCACTTCCTCTCACAAAGTCCTTCCCTCTCTCACTTTCACTCACAACCCTCACTAAAGCACTCCCTCTGTTGCTTCCTCAAAGACCTAACTTCCTTCACTTCCCCTCTAAAAGTGCTAAAATCTTCAAATCCTGTGTCAAAGGCCTTCTCTCCTTCAGCTGCCCCCATAAAGTGTTAACTTCCTTTACCTCTCTTCACAGGACTTGTTCCTTTCCTCACTAATGCTTTCACTGCTAGACTTGCTCTCAGAATCGGTTTACCTCCATCACCTGCCTTCACAAAGGTCTTCCCTCCCTTCTCTACCCTCTCAATCCCTCCCTCTCTCAAAGTGTTACTCTTCCCCATCTCTCCTCAAAAAGACCTTCTTTCGATCACCTTCTCTCACAAAGTTCCAATCTCCCTTGCTTTCAGTCACAAAGTCCTTCCTCCCTCAGCTTCCTGACTCATGTCCCCATACAGTCTTTCCCTTTCACATCTTCCTTGAAAAGGCCTGCTGTCCCTCACCTCCTCTCTCCTAGGCTTCCCTCTGGAATGCACAAAAACTCCTTCTCTTCCTCTTTCCCCTACATCAAGGCCTTCCCTTCCTTCCCTAAAGCCTTCTTTGCCTTACCTCCCATTATGAAGTCATTCCCTCTCTCACCTCCCCTAACAAAGTACACACCTCTCACAAGTTCCCTCACAAAGACATTCCCTCCCTTACCCTGCTTCAAAAAGGCTTCCACTCCCTCACCTTCCTTCACAAAATACTAATTTTGCATCTCCCTCAAAAAAGGTTTTTCTTTCCTTACACCCATCCCTAATGCATTTTCTGCCTCACCTTCCTTACAAGGTCTTTGCTCCCTTCCCTACACTCACAAGGTATTAACCTCCCTCATCGCCCCTCACAAAAGCTTTCCCTCCCTCATCTCGTTTCACAAGGTGCCAACATCCTTCATGCTCCCTCACAGAAGATTTTCTTTCTCTCAGTAAGGTCTTCCCTCACTCACTTCCTCTCACAAAGGTTTTCTTTCCCTCAACTCCCCTTAGAAAGGACTAGCATTCCTCACCTCTGCAGACAAAGTACTAACCTTCCTCACCTCATCTCACAAAGCCCTTTCCACTCTTATCTCCACTCACTAAGGCCTTCCTTTCCTCATCTCTCCTCAAAATGACATTCCCTTCCCTCATAAATGCCACTCAACTTGTCTCCCACTTGCTCTCACAAAGGCCTTCTCTTCCCTCAACTGTGCATCCCTGCCTCACTTACTCTCACAGTTGACTTCACTCCATCACATTCCCTCACAAAGGTTTTCCCTCACTCATCTCCTCTCTCAAAGGTCCCCTTCCTCAAGGCTTTTCACAAAGTACTAACCTCCCTCATCTCCACTTAAAAAGGCCTTCCCTCTTTCATGTCCCCTCAGAAAGTACTAATTTCTCTCACCTTCCCCTACAAAGCACTTTGCTCCCTCATCTCACCTAAAAAATACCTTCTATTTCTCACCTTCCTTCAAAACCACCTCCCCGCCGTCACTTCCCCTCACAAAACCATTTTGCCCTTTACGATTTAAAAATATTATGTGTAAATTGCCTGTTTCAGAAATAATTTAATCTAAATTAAAGTGGGCAATTGATTAAGTATACAGAGATTTGATGCATTGATGTTATAAACAAAGAACCTGTGTTTTATTTAGGTTATCTATCTTCTTCTCATAATCCTGTTTGATTTTCATTATCTTGAATTCTTTGTCACAGCTGAAAAGTGGATTCTTTCTACTTTTTCCTATGCAGGGAAATATATTCATAAATTTAAAAGAAACAAACAAACAAAAAATCTGATTTAAACCAATTTCCAGAAGGAAAGTGTACAGTTTAGCGTTTATTAGGAGCAAAGAGATAGTGTCTCATAGAAAATAAAAGTATTAACAGGGATTAGGGGATGCTACATCCATGAAACAAAATAGGTTGGTATTGGAAAGAACAAGTCCAAATCTGAACTTAATAATATTACAGTTGAAATAAAAAAACAAATATTCAAGTGGAATAAGTGGCAAAGTATTTATCTGACACATACTCAATTGAACCAAAGAATGAAACCATGTGATTTTCCAAACATGCAATACAAAAGCGTGAATGAATGGGAAGGATGTGAGGAAAATGGAAACATTTATGACAGATCCAGAATTGTCAGCATCTATCCTTTAGTGATCACCATAAAGGAAAGACAAGGGAAGACATTAACAAAAAAGTCAGAGAACTGAATAAAGACATGAATCTTGAGAGAAACAGCGGACCCAATTCCAACAGGATGAGTGAGGATTTTAACAGAGTGAGATGGAGACATTTCCATCATTTCTGTAGACTCTAAAATAATGTACAAAACGTAGAAATTCAGATTCCTCCTCTATAGAACCATGTTTATATTAGTACCTTTGTCTCAAGCTATAGTGTAGATTAAATGTATCGATATGTGGAAATCCCTTAGGAAATTTACAGGCACAGAGTAAAAGCAATGGCATTTGTCAAATAAAAGAACCACCTGGCATGTTATTACCCCTTTCTAGCAAATGGGAAATGATCTGTAAGGGCACTTAGCATTGGCTGCAAGTTTTAAGTAGGAGGTTACCAATTCTGCCACTGAAAGGATTTGGGGCATGAGGGAGACCCAAGTTGGGGCCTTCTGTGTTATTAACCCTGAGCTGCATTGAGCAAAATATTTGTCCCATATATTCACTGGAGAGTCAGAGCCTCAGCCATGCTTGTCCCTAAATCATCACACTGTTTAACTGATATCTTTGTCATGTTTTCTAGAAGCAGGAACTTCTAGCAGGTGTCCTTGTTTGCCCTGCCTGCAAAAGGAAGAGTTTTTGCCTGAGCTGTATCTAAGCCACCTTAGCCTGTCCTTTGATGCTCAGTTCAGAATCACTCTCTCTGACTGATAATATCTTTGAGGCCTACTTCCTGGAAAGGTATTTTAAACCTTTCAATGACACAAGGCCAAAGTGAGCCATGATGTACAAGGCAATTTGGCTATGAGCATTCCCAAGTGTGTTCAAGGCAAAAGCATTTCTGAGAGTGGTAATTAATAACCAACATAACTATCATTTGCTGACTTCTGACTATATGCCAGTCACTGTATCTAACTTAATTCTCCTGAAAGTTTTGTGATGTTGACATTATCAGCTTTTCACAAATGTGGAAACATAGGCTCACATAAATTGAGTGACTTTCTTGAGACAACAGGTAGATAGGACGTTTCAGAGCTGGGTTTGAATCCAGACCAATGTTTCTTTCTGTTTATTTTATAGCTCTGTTGTAAAATTTCTCCTTAATAATACAGCACACATTTATTAGCAAAGCCCTATGCACGCTCATCTGTGATGACCCCTCAGGTTTCACTCATTTGTTTCCATTCTGCCCCTCCCCCACTGTGCTCGAGTTACACTGGCCTTCTTGCTGTTCCACATGCTGCTTTGTTCTTGCCTCATGATATTGCTACTTGCTGTTTCTTCTTCCTAAAATACTCTTCTTTGAAATCTCCATACTACCCACTCCATCTTATTGTTCAGGTCTCAACTCAAATGTCAACTCCTCGGAGGTTTCCCCACAGCCCACAGCTATAGCAACTGTCTCCCCAGCTCCTCTCCTCTCTCCACACTTTCAACTACCTGCTGACCCATGAAAATATCAACTCCTGATGGCAGGAACTTTGGACTTCTTGTTCTTCACTGTAAGCCCAGGGCCTACAACTATATCTGACACTAACTAGGCACTGAAGACATATTTCCTGAAATACTGGTATCTTTGGTAAACTGCCAAATATATTCCATAATTAAGCTTCTGTGAAGTGTGTGAGTTTGTTGTAGTCACCCCACAGGAGTAAGATAGACTCACCCACACATCCCAAATTGGGTTTGGATGCTGCATCTGATGCTGATGTAGGAGCACCAATAGGGAATGAATGGTTTGCTACTCACATAATGAGGCTTTCTGGGGAGACCTGGGCTGGCTCCCAAGCAAGACCAAGACTGGTTTGAGAGAGCTGGGAAAGGAGACTGTCTTGGGATTTTATGGTAGTTAGGGACTGGGCCTGGGGTAAGTGTTCCTGTACATGGGCTAGGGCTTGTGTGGCTCAAATTTCAGAGTTACTTCTCAGCTTGCTTAAATGTGGGGCAGAAGAAGGGGGAAGAGTGGAGCTTGAAAGCTGTCAGCAGTCAAACATCAAAAAACAGCATCGGACTTTTTATCACATACTTCCGCCCTCTCCCTCACATCACATGTTTCCCCATCTGGGTTCTGGCAATCTAAACTTTTATGTCATCCCCCTCTCTCTTTCCCATCCTGCCCTACTCCCCCCTTCCCCCACACATAAACACCAAGTTTTTTTTCTTCCTTGCCTGTAGGTTAAAGTACCAAGGAGGGAAATCTGTCTTCAGTGCTCAGCCATGACCCAGTCTTTGTACCCAATGACTGTGTAACTGTCGATCTGCCAGTCTGACCCCCAGGCCTCCTGGACTTTATATACCTCTCTCCTCACAACGTGCCTCTTCCCTATCTTCCAACCTCCCTACCACCAGAGAACTCACAAAGACACATACATCATTTTCAAAATGTGTTGCTTTTATTAATTGTCACCATTGGTGTACATTTTGGTGTAAGGTTTATTCCTTATGGGTTGGCTGTTTTTCAGAACTTCCACTGGGGATGCCAAGAAGAGTTGTTGGTCTTGGGCTCTACTATGCATGAGACATTACTCGCAGAGGCAGAGTTGCCCAGGTTCTTTTGTTCTTGGACTGCTTTATTTAGATTCTTCGTTTTATGTGCCCTCTGGTAACAGGCTAGCTAATACTTTCTGCTTTTTTGTTGTCTTTGGATTTCTTGAACTCTGTTGAAGGGCTAATTTTACCCTCTTGATGATCTGCTTCAACTGGTAGGGAAAGAGAGGACATTAGTTTGGAAACAGTGGTTGGGGGGTGCATGAGAAGCGTGGATTTATAAAAGGGGTGTGGGCTGGGGAGGGGGTTCGTCCCAGACAAGTAGGAGTCCTAGATGAGGATGTAGAGAAGGACCATGGGTTGTGTGATCTGACCTTTTCAATGTCTTCAATTTTGGGTTGACAGGGGTTCTTCTGAGTCATCCTCTGTCTATTGCTTGTAGTTGGCTGGTTAATGCTTGAGATTGGTGGTTCTGAATCTGTGCTGGGCTCTTGTGGTTCCCCATTCACCTCTGCTATGTCTAAGTCAACAGTGGCTTGACCAACAGTTCTCCTGATCTTCTATATATAGTTTCTCTAGGACAATGAAGAGGCATAGTCTTCAGCTTTGTTTAGTCAGCAAGAAACTCCTCCTAGCCAGTGGTAGTCCTGGAGTGACTCAGACAGACATCACAATGCACCAGCCCAACCCATCTGGGGGCAGGGAGAGGGGAGTAAAATGTGAGGGAGGCCCAAATTATCTTGTTAGAATAAGGGGAAGTTATCTTAACTCCCCCTGAAGAGCCTTCCTAAAGTGACCTTTTGCCTTTGCCCATCTCCCTTGGTTCATTTGTGGTGGATCACATGGCAGAGAGAGGGTGTTTCCTCCCAGTTCTTCCCCATGACCACCCTACTGAGTGGTTTGTTCTGTTCTCCCCCACCTTCCATCACTACTTTGTTTTTGTCTTACCTAAACTTCCTCCTTACCTTGTTATGTCTTACCTAAAATTTCTCCAAGCAAATGAGGTTCTATATAAGTCTCAGCAGAGATGTTTATCATCCCACTTCCCAACAATGGCCTTAAGACCATTCACTACTTGGCAACCATCAGGCAACTTTCCCAGGGTGTGTGTGGATATACTTTGGGGAGGCCTATATACCCTGCTCATATTTGTAAGTTTCTTCTTCCAGGAAGCCTCAGATTAGTACCATTAGTGTTACAGGACTCTCCCACGGCCATGGTTGAATTAATCCCTTGGCTGTACCATAGGGGAGCCCTACAAATGAGGATTAGGATCATTTCTGGTCAAAGAGGCAGCAGCAGCAGCATTTTGTAAGTGTCCTAGTGTATTAATCAGGGTTCTCCAGAGAAACAGAAACAATGAATGTGGAAACAGAAAAAAGAGAGACAGAAACAATGTTTCTGGAATTAGCTCAGGTGACTATGGAAGCTGAGAAGCCCCACGATATGCCATTTGCATCCTGGAAGCCCAGGAAAGCCAGTGGTATGATTCAGTTCAAGTCTGAAGGCCTGAGAACCAGGAGAGCCGATGATGTAAGTCCAGGTCCAAAGGCAGGAGAATGTGTGTTGAGAGGTCTCAGCTCCAGCAGTGAGACAGAAAAAAGGCGTGTAAGTTTCTCTTCTTTCTGCCTTTTGTCCTGTTCAGGCTCTCAACAGATTGGATAATGCCCACCCACGCTGGGGAGGGCAAACTACTTTACTGAGTCCACCAATTCAGATGCTACTCTCATCTGAAAATACCCTCACAGACACACCCAGAAATAATGTTTTATCTGGACACCCCATTGCCAGTCAAGTTGATACAAAATTAACCATCACAAGATGGGTCACACATCACACATCACAAGGGTCATCACAAGTTGATGTCAAATTGACACCCATACACATATCCTTAAACCATACTTAATCTAAGTAAAGACAATAACAAGGTCATAATTCCCACTAACATGATACAACTATTCTCGATAAAGTAAAAAATGCACTAACCCCTTCCGCAGAAGAGGAGTTAAAGTCCTTGAGTGATGATATTTGTTTTTCTTCTTGATACCCCCTAACTTAAGTACTATGATTTAAAAGTAACCAAACTTGGGGCGCCTGGCTAGCTGAGTTGGTCAAGCATCTGTCTTTGGCTCAGGTCATGATCCTGGAGTCCCGGATTGAGCTCCGCTCAGTGGGGAGCCTGCTTCTCCCTCTCCCTCTGCCCCTCCCCCTGTTGAGTCTCTCTCTCTCTCTCAAATAAATAATCTTTTAAAAAATAAAATAAAAGTAACGAAACTTAAATACTATGATATAAAATCAATATATCTTATGTTACATAATAAGGATACAAGAGAGGAAATAAAACACATGCACAAACTTATTCCTAAGGAGGAAATACTCATGACAATTACAGTCCTTGTTTCTGTAACTGGTAACATGGTTGTAGCTGGTATTTATATGTACCTTCTTTCACTACCCATTTTGTATTTTCTTTGCCTGTAGGAACCACCTCGGGTTTTTACCTGGTGGGGTGATCCCAACCCTCATTCCTGAAGGCTCTGGGCCATTAGTAGTTCTGCCTGGATTGGGTTGTTGTAGTTTTCCATTGACCTTAATCACAGGGCATAATGCTAAGAGACTTAATATTAAGAGACACCCTTATATCTCCTGCACTCCAGACAGTCTTTCTTACCTCCTTTGTGGAGTAGCAGTCCAGTTTCCCCTTGGTAATCAGGATCAATCACCCCAGACAGCACAGGAATCCCCTTGTTTGCCTGTTGATTCACAGGTACGAGGAGTCCAACGTGGCCAGGTGGCAGCCTTCACTTTCAGTTCAATGGAATCAGTAGTGTGCTTCCTGTTGGAAAGAACACTTACCTTCCTCTGGAAGTAAGGCCTCTAGGACAGCAGAGCATAAGGTCACAGGAACAAGAAGCACAAATGTTGCTGGTGGGTCACTAGGGGTCATAGGGAGTTGGTGCCATTTCCACCCCTTGATTCCTGAACCCATGGATCCCGGCTATGGGAGAAAGAGCACCATTTACTGGATGTTGATTCAGAGCATATACAGCTTTCTGGAGAACCTTGCTCCAGCCCTGCAAGGTATCGCCACCTAGCCAGCACTGTAACTGAGTCTTCAGAATTCATTCCACACCATTCCATGGTTCTATCAAAGCAGCTGCTTCAGGATGGTGGGGAACAAACATGGTAAGACCAGTGAATTCTATGAGCGTGGGCCCACTGACACACTTCTTTTGCTGTGAAGTGAGTTCCTTGATCAGAAGCAATGCTGTGTGGAACACCATGAGGGTGGATAAGGCGCTCTGTAAGTCCACAGATGGTGGTTTGGAAGGAAGCATTGTGGTGCAGGGAAAGCAAACCCATATCCTGAGTAAGTGTGTAATCCCATATGGACAAAATGTTGCCCTTTCACAGTAGAAGTGGTCCAATGTCATCAAGTGTCATCAGCCTGCCACTAGGTAGCTGGCTGATCACTCTGAAGATTGGTGCCATTTCAGGAGTTCAGTGTTGGTCTCTGTTGCTGGCAGATTGGGTGCTCAATGGCTGTAGCCAGGTCAGCTTTGGTGGGTGGAAGTCCATGTTGCTGAGTCCATGCATCACCTCCATCCCTGTTACCATGGCCACTTTTTCACGAGGCCGCTGCACAAACACAGGACTGGCTCAGGGAAGAGGCTAACTGGAATCCACAGAATGGGTCATCCTACCCATTTGATTATGAAAATCCTCCTCTGCTGAGGTTGCTCTTTGGTGAGCATTCACATGGGACAAGATACCTTCATGCTTTTTGCCCATTTGGAAAGTTCTCTCCAAAGCTTCTTTGTCACCAATTCTCCAATCATGCTCTTTCCAAATCCTGCACCATCTAGCCAAACCATTGGCCAGAGCTCATTGGTTGGTATATAATTGCATGTCTGGCTGTTTTTCCTTCCAAGAACAGTGAACAACTAGGTGCACTGCTGGGATCTCTGCCCATCCCCTTCACCACTGTCTCAGAGGACGTCCCAGAGTGGAGCTGTAGTGTTATCGCTGTCCACTTCGGGGTGGTGCCTGCATGTTGTGCAGAACCATCTGTAAGCCAGGCTCAAGTCTTCTCCTCCTCTGTCAGTTGATCATAGGAAACTCCTCATGAGGCCATAGGTGCAGGCTGGGAGAGGGGAGCATTGTAGCAGGGGTGGGGACCATGGCCATTTGGGCCACTTTTTCACCTAAAAAAATGTTTTTAAGTTTATTTATTTTATTTAAGTGATCTCTACACCCCTCATAGGGCTGGAACTCACAACCCCGAGGTCAAGAGTCTCATGCTCTTCCGACGGAGCCAGCCAGGTACTCCGGGCCACTTTTTTTCTTTTCACTTCCTCATGACTTCAAGGTCTGCTCAAGCCTGGTTACATATATAACACTTCCATTTGATGATGTCCATGCCCAACTTTATGGCTTGGTGGGTCAGCTAACACCCAATTTATGACGGGCAGCTCTAATCGCATGGTAACTCAGTGGCCTGGTGTCAGGTGTTCAGCCTCTATTAAGGCCCAGTAGCAGGCCAAGAGTTGTTTCTCCAAAGGAGAACAGATGGTGCAGGGCCTTGCTCCAAAATCCTAAAGGCCTATGCTGTGATTCACTTCTAGGGTCCTGCCAAAGGCTCCAAACAGCATCCTTACCTGCCACGGATACCTCAAGCACCACTGGACCTGCTGGATCACGTGGCAGAGTAGACTGCACAGCAACCTGGACCTGTTGCAGAGCCTTCTCTTGTTCTGGGCCCCACTCAAAACTAGCAGCTTTTCAGGTCACTCAGTAAAAGGGTTGGAGTATGTAGGAGGAATGAGGAATATGTTGCCTCCAAAATCCAAAGAGGCCCAGTAGATGTTGTGACTCTTTTTTTGGTATAAGAGGGGCCAGACGCAACAATGTATTCTTCATCTTAGAAGGGATATCTGGATGTGCCCCACACCACTGGACTTGCAGGAATTTCACTAAGAAGGCCCCCAAATTCTTGTTGGATTTATTTCCCAAACTCTGACATACAGTGTATACATACACTTACCGGTAAGTGTAGAGCAGTTGCTACTTCTTGGTCACTAGGTCCAGTCAGCACGTCATCAACGTAATGGGCTGTGTGAAATCTTGTGGAGGGGAAAGATACTCAAGATTCCTGCAAACTAACTTATGACACAGGGCTGGAGAGTTGATATACCCCTGAGGTAGAACAGTGAAGGTATATTACTGGCCTTGCGAGGTGAAAACAAACTGATTCTGGTGGGTCTTACAACAGGGATGGAGAAAAAGACATTTGCCAGATTAATACCAGGGCACCTGGGTAGCTCAGTCAGTTAAGTGTCTGCCTTTGGCTTGGGTCATAGTCTTGGGGTCCTGGAATCGAGCCCCATGTTGGGCTCCCTGCTCAGTGGGGAGTCTGCTTATACCTCTCCCTCTGAGCCCCCTCCCCTGCTTGTGCTCTCACTCTGTCTCTCTCAAATAAATAAAGTCTTTTAAAAAAAATAGCTGCATACCAGGTACCAAGGGAGGTGTTTATTTGCTCAAGCAATGAAACTACATCTGGTACAGCAGCCGCAGTTGGAGTCACCACCTGGTTGAGTTTATGATAATGTACTGTCATTGTCTAAGATTCATCTGTCTTCTGCATAGGCCAAATAGGAGACTTGAATGGGGATGTGGCGGGAATCCCCACCCCTGAATCTTTCAAGTCTTTGATGGTGGCACTAAATTCTGCAATCCCTCCATGAATGTGGTATTGCTTTTGGCTTACTATTTTCCTAGGTAGAAGCAGTCCTAGTGGCTTCCACTTGACCCTCACTCCACAGGTCACAGAAACCACGTGTAGCTGCAAAGATTGTCTATTTCAGTAATGCATTCTGGAGCTGGGGACATAACCACAGGATACATTTAGGAACCCACTGGGCCCACTGTGAATCAGAGGGAAGCTAGAACTCCATGGATCACCTGACCTCCATAAGCTCCTACACTGACTGGCAGGCCAGAGTGACGTTTTGGGTCCTCCTGGAATTAGCATCAGTTCAGAGCCAGTGTCCAGTAGTCCCTGAAAAGATGGATTATTTCTCAAAATACTATTACCTTCGTAAAAGGCCATAGGTCCCTTTGGGGAAGGCTGGGAGAAAGAAAGATGAAGAGTTATAAATTTTCAGCAGTGTGCCAGGATCCTTCCTGAAGGGGACCTGGCCTCCCCTTCTTTCACGTGGATCTGGGTCTGTAAACTGGCTCAAGTCTGGAAATTGATTGAGGGGCCATGACTTTCTCTTTTCCATGATTCAGGTTAGACTTTAGACTTCCGTTCACTTGATCTAGATGTTTCTGCTTCTACAGATCAATTAGGAATTTACTAGGCTTCCTATTTCACTTCTAGTCACTTCATGCTCAGTTAGGCAATACCACAGTGTTTGCATGAGTCAGGCCATTCTGATTGCTGCTTTACCTCTGCTGTCCATTATAGAAACCTTAGTCACACCCTGCCTTTGGTGATTAAGTGCCACCCACTGGCCCCTGCCACACTGGGACCCAATTACTACCAATGCATTTAGGTTTCTCAATTCAGTGACTGCAGTTCCCACTATGAGGTCTGACCTACAGAGAAGAGCAATCACAGAACTCTTCAAGGATGCTGGTGCTCCCTTCACAAATTTATTCCTCACACTATTGGTGAAAGATATCTTCTGGACCCCCCCCCCCCCAGGGTGAGTGAGCAGGTCTTAAATGACAAATCCACTCTAACATTCCAGCCCTGCTACGCCTATTGATCCCTTCGTCTATATTAAACCAAGGTAGGTTCAGCATTTCTAATTTGTTCATGGTGAGCCACTTTTAAGTCCAAACAATCAAACCATTTGAGACCTTTCTAATTCCTGGAGATGCAGTATTAAATGCAGGATCTCTGCTTAGTGAGCCCATGTCAATAAATTTGGCCTGATCCAACTTTATGTCCCTTCCACCATTATCCCATACCCTCGGTATCCATTCCCACACATGTTCCCTGAATTTCTGTCTGGATAAATTGGAAAACTCGAGTCATTCTTTTGGAGTGGAACATACCTCCTCACAGGTCACACTTTGTACCTTGCCTGTAGGGGCCTGCTGGGATTTGAGTGTACTTACAGGTCTAGAAGCAAAAAAGGGTGGTGGGGGTAGGTTCTGAAGAGAATCAGCACTATGTTGCATGACAACTGCCTCAGAGGAGGCCATTATGGTTTCCTTGGGCAATGTGTAGTGAATCCCCTCACAGGGAGGTGGGGAGGCCACTTCCATTGGGAAAGGCTCATCACAATTTAGGGGCTCAATGCCCCAAGCTTCAGTAGCGTATTCCCACATGTCCTCTCCATCTTAATTTATAGATCCCATTCTTTCCCAATTAATGGCCTCTGTTTAAGAGTAAACACCCTTCAAGTCTGGAGGTTCAACTTGCACTGTAATTCAGGTAGTTGCACATGAGGTTCTGCATTTGAATTTTCAGCAGTTTTGGCTCTGTGGCTATAGAACGTAAGGGTTTCTTTCAGAGCACACATAGAAGCTCCTAAGCCAGTTATGTGGTGTTTGAGCTAGGAAGTCAAATCCCTGAGTTCATCCTTTCCTTTCACCACATTGTCCAGCCACATTAGGAGCTACCAACCAATGTCACTGTATTTGTTAGTTTTCAAAAAAATGTTCAAAAGTATCATATACAGAGTCACCTAACTCCTTGTTTCTTATAAGTGGTTGATTAGGAGTATCCAATGCAGATATTTTGCTTATCTCTATCAGCTCATGCCATGGGCTATCAGTGTTCTCTTTACTACTAGAAACAGACACGAGCATCTTTAAATCTAATCAGATTTGAAAGCCAATTCCAGAAACCCGAGAATAGATTCAGAGAACTCATCTCTAAAATTCTGTTCCTCTAGGGGCGCCTGGGTGGCTCAGTCATTAAGTGTCTGCCTTCGGCTCGGGTCATGGTCCCAGGGTCCTGGGATCGAGCCCCGCATCGGGCTCCCTGCTCGGCGGGAAGCCTGCTTCTCCCTCTGCCCTTGCTTGTGTTCCCTCTCTTGCTGTCTCTCTCTCTGTCAAAAAATAAATAAAATCTTAAAAAAATAAATAAAAATAAAATAAAATTTTGTTCCTCTAGAACCACTCCTGGTATCAAATATGTTTTGTTAGTGTTCTCCAGGGAAGTAGGACCAAGAGAACCAACAGCCAATTCATTCATTCATAGATAGATAGATTATGGAAGCTGTGGGGTCCAATAGATAGGTAGATAGGTAGATGGATAGATAGATGATAGATAGATAGATTGATTATGGAAGCTGAGGGGTCCCATGACCTGCTGACTGCAAGTTGGAGACCCAGGAAAGCTGGTGGTATAATTGAGCCTGAGTCCGAAGGTCTCAGAACCAAGGGAGGGGGAAGTGGTGTAAATCCCAGTCCAAGGGGGCAGGAGAGGATGAGATGAGACTTCCCAGCTCAACAGCAAGGCAGAAGAAAGTGGGGTGGGAGGGCAAATTCCTCCTTCCTCCACCTTTTGTTTTATTCAGCTTTCAATGATTGGATGATGCCCGCCCAACATTGGGGGTCTACTTTACCGAATCCACAGATTCAAATGCTAATCCCATATGGAAACACCCTCACAAACACACCCAGAAATAATGTGTATCCTGTGACCAGGCAAGTTGATACATAGAATTAGCTATCACACCTAGTGAGCCATCCGCTCTTGGGAGTGTGACCTCAGCATGCACGTAGTGATTGCTCTTCCACACGAGTGACTGCCCAAGGCGACTGTATATTGCAGAGTATCAGTCTTTCTCTGTACAGAATGGGGGCCAAAAATATAAGTGACAAAGAAATGAGTATAATTGACTACATCAAAATTAAAAACTTTTGTTCTGCAAACAAAACCAATCAAGAAAATGAGAAGACAACCTACAAAATGGACGAATACATTTTAAAAATCATGTTTGATAAGAGACTTGTAACAGTCCAGAACATATAAATAGCTTTTACAACTTAGAAATGTTGCTATTCTTAGAATCTTACAAGTTTGAGACTGACAGAGACTTTTTAGTATGATCCACTGTCCCCCAGCTTGCCACCCTCCCCTCGCAACTTACTGATGGGGCAACTTAGATACACCGAGAGGCCACAGGGACATCGACAGTCTCTTTCCCTCAGTGCACACCTCTCCAAGTCCTAACCATGGTGTCGAGTGTCCCCACAAGGCTAAATCAGCCACATCTTGACCCCCTATTCCCCCTGCCACATTTGCCCCTTTGTCTAGACTCACTCCACCTTCCCCCAACCACAGGCTTCCACTCCAACCTCTCCATCCAGGAGAGGAGAAGCCTGTTTGCACAGGCGCACTAGGGAAACCCGAGTTGCATCGTGTACTAGGGGCGGGGCTTCGTGAGTGAGCCCGCTCTCCCGCGCCAACGGGGTCTCCCTGACGACCTGTGGGCCACAGGGCTGACCTGGCGGGAACCAATCACATGCCAGGAGCCATACCTGAGGTCTGTCTGCACAGGCGCCCTGGGCATCCCCAGCAGCGTTGCGCGCGGAGGGGCGGAGCTTCTTGAGGGAACCTCAGTGTCGCCGGGGTGGGCTCTAAGGAGGCAGGCTCGCCAGCCATGCAGGCCCCAGACGACGGCGCGGGGGGTGCAGAGGCTGGTGCTGGAGCGCCCACTGGCCCTGGAAGCCCCAGAGAACCTGGAGGCTGGGGTGGCACCGCAGCCGAGGGCACAGTGGCTGGAGGAGCTCCCCAGGTCGAGGGGGCATCGTTTTCCCCAAGGCAGGGTGAAGAGGTTTCAGCCTTGGCTTTGGCCTCGGGCGAAGCCTCAGGAAACCAAGTGTTGGAGTTGTATCCTTTCCAAGGCAAGCCCAGGATGGGGAGGGTGGGGGAGGGATAGGCAGGAGGGGGGCAGGAGGATGGGTAAGGGAGGTTTCAGGGAGTGTGAGCGGGGCACTTGCAGGGGCACAGAAGGGTAGTGCGGGGAGGGCCGGTGGCTGGAGGCAACAGTCGGGGTGGTCTGAGGGACATGAGGGGGGTTGTGATGCAGATTTCCTGAAGCAGTGGCCAAGGTGGTCTTGGGGGGCCCGGAGGGGCGGTCTGGGGGAAAGCTGGCCTCCGGTGGGCAGGGGAGCCTCAGCCATAAAGTCCGCATAGATGGTGCCTTAACCGAATCTCCACCAGCACCCTTACGGTGCCTTTCCTGTGCTACATGGATGCGGAGGTGGCCCGCCAGTACCTGACCTCAGGTGCCGAACCCTTCCACCGGGCCGTTCAGACGGAGCTCACAGTGACTGGCAGTGACCTGCTGATGTAAGTTCTAGAAGGGGCTTGTGGGAGCAGGTGGGAACCTGGGCCAATCCCTGCCTGAGGGACGCTCTTGGAGATGTGCAGACAGCCAAGGCCTGGTCTAAGGAGGCATATGGGGCACAGGGTCTGTCACAGCCTCAGGGGTTGCTCTGAGGGAGACATGAAGGAGTAACCTTGGGGCGGGGGTTGGACTGAGGAGGGCTGGGACTTAATAAAATCTAAAGTGATTTCCTTTCCCCCTCACTTTTAGCAAAGTATCTGCCGAAGACTCTGCCCTCCTGCAAACTTCCACTGCCTCCTTGCTCAACCAGCTTTCCATGGTAGTGCAGACCATGCAGCTTTTTGTGCCCCCCTTTTTTTGCTAAGCCTCGGCCTGGAACAGGGGGCTGAGTCCACAAGAGAGTCCCATTTTAGGCAGTGTGTCCTTCCCCAGGGGCATGATTTTGGCAGTAGTTGCTACTTTGTTTGGGGGGCATAATTGTTTGCCTGTACTGGCCCTGGGGTTACTCGCTGCTCACCTGTTTTCATTGGTGCTTAAATATTGGTTACCACCGATAATAAAACTGAGCCAGTGTTACGGGTCTGAGTTTCTTTTCAGCATCCAGATTTTCTCCCCTTTGTCCTCAGGTTGGTGGGGAGGTTCTGGGATTCAGATATTCAGCTTCTACAAGGCAGTTGAAGACAATGGAAAAATGGAAAAAAATGAAAATTGCTTGGGTCCTGTCGTTCAGCATTGACTAATGTCAGCATTTTGGAATACTTTTGTAGTTTTAGGTTTGTAGGAATAATACAATAAATGTAGAACAATCATATGAATGAGTAAGGTTTTTCAAGTTTAGCGTTAGTGCTTTTCCTGAAATATTTTTCATCTGAAGTTTGGGCTTTACCTCTGTCTAAAACCTCCGAAACATCCTATCAAATGGATACATACATGATGCGTTATAATGCATTGGTTCAACACTTACATTTTTCTCAAATTTTTTCCTATTATACATAAAGTTTCAGTGGGATTCTTGTAAGTCTCTGTATGAACGGTTGTTTTCTTAAGATAGATTCCAAGAGGTAGATCTACAATACAAAATTGCTCTCCAGAAAATGTGCCCGCCCCCACCAGAATGCTGGTTTCCCCACATCCCTGTCACAGCTGGATCTGTTTCCTGCCACAAAAAACAAAAAACAAACCCTCAGTTTGCATGAGCAAAGAATTTGGAACCACTAGAATAAGAATTTTTGTGCTTTACTGGCCTTGTTTCAGATCCCAGAAGAAAAGTGCTGGGACAGTTTGTTGGTTGGGGCGGGTGAGGGGCGGATGGAGGGAGGCAGTGTAGCGTAGTCTTGGGAAAATATTTCTTTCTTACGTAAACTGCTCACATTTATTAGCACCGATACTGCAACATAACAGTTTCCTGTATGGAGATGGCAGAACAGGCAGGGCTCAGATAGGTGAATGGCGGGCTCCTCTTTCTTCCATTTGTTTTTGTCGTAGTCACACTTGGCTGAGAAGCCCTGGATCGGGCTGACCTTCATATCAAGCATCCTCTTGGTCTGCCTGGCCACCCACTCCTCCTCAGAGGTGTGCGGCATGGGGTGGTACACATAGTGTTTCTCCCAGATCAGAATGAGAGTGGTGAAGCTGATGGAGAACGTGGCGGCGCCCACAAGCATCTTCCACTTGTTCATGTGCTCCTGTTTGTTTCAGGAGAGCTCTCGTTGAACTGAATGTGGTATAGTTCAACTTTTTCATCAATGGAGAGGCTGCTCCAGGGAGGCCTTCTTCTCTCTGAAGGACTTCTGGCTGGCAGAAGTTCTTGCCATGGGCCACATCAGGCAGTGGAGAGTCACGCCGTCCGACAGAACTCAGGAGAGCATAGTCTTCACTCCTCACGACACTTGCACGTGCTCTTACAGACACTGAGTTGGAAGTTGCTTGCTTGCCAATCAGGCTAAACACTCTGTAGCCAACATTCGGCTGCTGCTGCCTGCTGCGACCTCCATGACCACTCGGGGAAAATATAATTAAAACCAAAATCTGCTGTGTGCATGTACTATGCTATGCTCTTGACCCACATTACCGTATGTAATTCTCACGACAACCTGGTGGTCTCGGTACTATTGTTATTATACTTTTTGTAGGGGAAGAATTGAGGCTCAGAGAGGCCTGGGTGTATTCGATTCAAGCACCTACTCTCTTAGCCAAGCTATCACGCCAGCCTCAGCGCTGGGAGGCTGGGATTGTGCTTTTCCTTCTGCTGGCTCCAGGGACCATCCATGTGACTAATGAAAAATGCAGAAATGGATAAATACAGGAAAAGTAGATGAGAATTGAGGAGGAGACAAGGTTGATAAGAATCACAATCCTGGCTTTCCGGTGGCTTCCCTATACTCCCAGGCCCTTTTGTATCTTGAAACCTTCCTTTGACCCTCTTTGAAATAGAGGGTACAGTGGCGGTACCTGTTTTCCCGCCCCCTTTGCCCCCTCTCCTCAACTATGAAGAGGGCTCTTTTCAGGTACTTTCAGTAGCTGAGAAAAAATAGAACCGAATCTTCTGCCAATCCAGAAAATGTCTCCACAAAGGTAGAAGAAAAACAGTTCTATCACTGAATAAGCATTGTACCAGAATGTGATGCACATCACAGGCAATCTGCTAAGAGATTCCAAAGACAGAAATTTCACCCTTTTGTGTAGCTCAGCAGATACAGCTCATTACGTGTTCTCACGATTGACCATAACTAGACCTCAAGTAAGAGGACTTGATGCCACCAGGTCCCACACATAGTTCATCCCGAATTTACCTGGTAGCTGGGGTGACCATATGTATTAGTTAGTTGGTGTTTTGGACTGCATGTCTGTGTTCCCTTCCCCCAAATTAATATATTGAAACCCTAAACCCCAGTGTGGCTGTATTTGGAGATGGGACCTTAAAGGAAGGAAGGAAGCAAAGTTAAATGAGGTCATAAGAATGGGGCTCTGGTCTGATAAGATTAGTGTCCTAATAAGAGACACCTCAGCGAGCGCTCCTGCCTGCCCTCCCCTCCCCCCCGCCTCCCACCCTCTCCAACTGCACAAGGTAAGGCCACGTGAGGATGCCGGAGAAGGTGGCCCTCTACAAGCAAGGGAGAGAATTCTCACCAAAAGCCCAATTTGCTGGCACCTTGATCGTGGACTTCTAGCCTTCAGAACTGTGAGAAAATGAATTTCTGTTGTTTAAGCCACCCAGTGTGAGGTATTTTGCTAGAGCAGATTGAGCAGACTAATGCAATTGGCTTTGCCTAAGGGAAAGATAAGCTTTTCATGTTTTCAGGACAGGAGCTAGTTTTGCAACTTGGAGCCAGGTGCCCACTGAAGTTAGGCTTCTACCCTCCCACAGAAACTGGACATAGGGACACAATCTTGCTTGATGTTTACATTCCAAAGAGATGTTTCCTAGGTCCTTGAAAAAGACATTCCTGGGTCATAAACCTGGAAAGGGGCTTTTGTAGTCTTTAAAAATATCTACATACTTTCAAAGAGACAGAGAAAGAATTTCTAAGTTTTCTAAAGTAAATGCTTTAAGAAAGGGGCCATCTCTTCCCATATCTTCAACAGGGAGAATTAAGCCTCTTATTTTATTTTTTTAAAATACTCTCTATGCCCAATGTGGGGCTCCAACTCACAACCAAGATCAAGAGTCCTATGTTCTACTGACTGAGCCAGCCAGGTGCCCCTAAGCCTTTTTTTTTTTTTTTTTTTTAAGATTTTATATATTTATTTGAGAGAGAGCATGAGGGTGAGAATGAGGGTGAGTGGAGGGCAGGGTGAGCATGGTGGCGGGGGGAGGTGAGCACGAGGGGGAGGGGGGACAGGGAGCAAGAGGGATTAGCAGACTCCCCGCGGAGCAGGGAGCCCTATGCAGCTGGATGCAGGGCTCGATCCCAGGACCCTCAGATCAGGACCTGAGCTGAAGGCAGACGCTTAACCGACTGAGCCACCCAGGTGCTCTGCCCCTAAGCCTCTTGTTTTTAATTTGTACTTGTTCTTCAAGTAGCTCTCTCTAAAATATGCTGTATCTTGAAAACTTGCTAAGCTCCCTAATTAGTCTAGTAGCTCTTTTGTGGACTCCATTAGATTTTCTTTACAGGTGATCATATCTGCAAATAAAGGCAATTTTTCTTCTTTCTTTCCAGTCTGAATGCCATTTATTGCTTGATTCTCTCCTCATTATGGGTTGGATTTTCCTGCTTCTCTGCATGCCTGGTAATTTTGGATTGGATACCAGACATTATGACTTTTCCTTAGGTTCTGGATATCTTTGTATTCCTAAACACATTCATGAGCTTTGTTCAGGGATGCTGTTAAGTGAATGGAAACAGTTGGGGCCCCTGGGTGGCTCAGTCGGTTAAGCATCTGCCTTTGGCTCAGGTCATGATCCCAGGGTCCTGGGATCGAGCCCCCCCCCCCCCCCGCATAGGACTCCCTGCCTGCCACTCCCCTCCATTCACATGCGCTCTCTCTCAAAATAAACAAAATCTTTAAAAAAAAGTGAATGGAAACAGTTTGTTCCTTGGGTCTTCTTTGAAGATCTGCTACATGGGACCAGAGGAGCTCATTGTAGGATTCATTTTTTCCCCCCACACTACTGAGGCAAGACCTTTCTGAGTGTCCTGCCCAATGCCTCCTGACTTATTTTTTTTTTAAGATTTTATTTATTTATTTATTTGACAGAGAGCGAGACAGCGAGAGAGGGAACACAAGCAGGGAGAGTGGCAGAGGGAGAAGCAGGCTTCCCTCAGAGCAGGGAGCCCAATGCGGGGCTCGATCCCAGGACCCCGGGATCATGACCTGAGCGGAAGGCAGACGCTTAACGACTGAGCCACCCAGGCGCCCCGGCCTCCTGACTTATGAGGTTTGCCCTCCTGGTTGGTGGAGTTAGACACTATTTCCTGTCTGGCTTGAGTGTTGGGCATAGTTACCTTTCATTCTTGCAGATGGTCCTTTCCCTGGCCTTGGGTAGTTTCTTCACCTACTTGTGCTGATCAGTGGTCTGCGGCTTACTCAGTGGGACCCTCTGGGGTTGTTCAGGCTTCTCTCCAGTGAGCCCTCCTCCCCCCATTTAGTCAGAGCTGCATTTTGCCACTTACAAACAAAATGCTCCAACTCACAGATAAGAATAGTCAGTAGGTTCAAGCAACAAACTCAGGAAATGCAGGGGGATTTGGGTGATTTGCAATTACTTACTGGGTGAAGTTGGGGAAGGCCATGAGACTCCCATTCACATCATGGGAGAGGGAAGTAGAGAACCCAGCTGTCCCCTACAGGCAACTGGGACCAGGCGTTTTCTGAAGGCAAACTCTAGGGTTTGGGTATATGCTGCTGTGAAACCATTTTTAAAAGTGACTGCGGGGGGGGGGGGGGCGGCGCCTGGGTGGCTCAGTCATTAAGCGTCTGCCTTCGGCTCAGGTCATGATCCCAGGTCCTGGGATCGAGCCCCACATCGGGCTCCCTGCTCCGCGGGAAGCCTGCTTCACCCTCTCCCACTCCCCCTGCTTGTGTTCCCTCTCTCGCTGTCTCTCTCTCTCTCAAATAAATAAATAAAATCTTTAAAATGAAATAAAATAAAATAAAAGTAACTGCAGGGTAGACAGTCACTTCTGATGGTCTCAGGTAATCTAGAGCCTGGGAACCACTACTCCAGTCTTGACATCATTGCCTCCAGACCCAGAAGGAACCTTCTGGCCTCTCTCCGACCTTGCTGGTGGGGTCCCTTAGTGCATGGAGCCAAAGTGTGCAGATGTCAAGAAAACTGAACTCAGAAAAGGATTCTGAGAGTTATTACATTGCAATGGCAGCTGGATCTCCAACCTCACTGGGTCTCTGTCCTTAATGCAAGAGCACCAAAGAGTGGTGCCCTCACAGTTGTCACGAGAATATCTGAGATTGTGTGGAAGACTTGGAGAGCCATTGATCCCTCCGACACGTCACCCGGCTGACACTTCTGTGAGCTTTCCTCCTGGCATTCCAAAAGGGTTCTCCTGTAAGAGCGTCTCTGTCTCTCGTTCTCACCCTGTTCCCCACCTTCCCTACTGTATTCTTCAAATAATTTTCTCAGAGAGGCCATCCTGGAATCACCGAACCTATATTAGCCATTTGAACATATGCACAAGAAAAAACCCAGATGAAGATTTAGAATTTAGTGAAGATGATGTTTCAACTCAGGGGGCAAATAAGAATTATTCAATAAATGGTTCGGGGACACTCGACTAAGACTTTGGAGAGAAAACAAAGTTGGAATCCAATCTCCATTCTCACCAAAATTAATTACAATTAGATAAAAATTTTAAAGTACTAGAAGATGTTCTAAGTGACCATTTTTGTAATTTTATACAGAGGAGGGCTTTTCATAGGAAACAAGACCTGGAAATTATAATGAAAACAATCACGTAAACACATGAAAAATTTTAAACCACTATGTAAAAAAGGACCATGAACAAAGATAAACTGAAAAATTTAGGAAGAAGAGTATTTTCCAGTTATGACAAAAAATTGATATTCTAAACATGTAAAAACGGGGAAGTATTTATTAAAAACACTTTACCAATGCATATTTAAGTTTTCTTCCTAGGTTTCTGTAGCTTGCCTTAGGCTATTTCTCTCAATACTATTATTGTTATGGCTAAACATTGCAAGAGCAGATATTATTTTTCACATGTTAAATTTGAGTTATCTATTTCAAATCCAAATAGAGATTTGGCAGGTGGATATAGGAGTCTGGAGTGTGGGGAATGTCTGGGGTGGAGATACCAATCTGTGAGCCAGGACACGGCCCTGAAAGCCCCGAGCCTGCACGAGCTCACCAAGGGCGGCCGAGAGCGGCGGCCCACGCACCGAGCCCTGGGGCCCTGGGACACTCGGAGGTGGCAGAGAAGAGAGGGAGCCGGCAGCGGAGACTGAGGAGGGGCGGCCAGGGGTCTGGGAGGGAACCCCAAGAGTGCAGGTGCAGCGTGACCTCCTGGTACGGGAATGAGCCGTGCACACGCGCGCGCACACACCCGGGGAGGGGTGGTCAGGGAGGAGGGAGTGATGCGCTCCGCCGGGGGCTGCTGACGGTCAACGGTCAAGGGAGGGCAGGTCCCAGCAGGCTCGCCGTGCTTGGCAACGAGCTCCTGGAGACCCGCACGAGAGGGGTTCGGGGTGGGTGCGGGTGGCGGGGGTTCAGAGGGGATGGGGAACTCGGGGACAGCCAGTCCGGGCCGCTCTCGGGAGGGGCTTCCCTCTGGCGCCGGAGAGGAGGGAGTGAAGTTCTGCAGCGGGAGGGGTTCAGGGTGGAGGAGAGGCTGCCCCCCCCGCCCCCCCCCCCGCGTTCCCAGGGGAGGGTTTGCGGCTCCTCCCCGCACGTGCCCGGGGCTGGGGGGGCGGCCAGAGAGGAAGGGGGGCGCTGAGGCGCGAGGGAGGGAAGAGCTCAAGCTGAGGAGGGGGGCTTTGCCTGGAGGGCCCAGCTCCGGGGGGGACCCTCCTCCCCCAGGTTCTCAGCGCCCTGGAGCGAGATGCCTCTTGTCGGAAGCATAAGTTGCGACAGAAACTGGAACAGATCATCAGCCTCGTGTCCAGCAACCCCTAAGGGTGGCGGAACCGGTGAGGAGGGGGTGGGGAGCGTCTCAGTCCTGAGCTGTCCTCTGGGCTGAGCCCCGGATCCGGGGGGCAGGGGAGCGGGGGCCGGGGGGGGTCACCGGGCCGATATGCCCCCGGCACACCTGGGCCCCTTCATTAGTGCCTTCCTCTGGGCCCCGCGTTGGGCCAGAGGTGACAGGACCAAGCCCCTGGCCCCGGCAGCAGCAATACCCCTGCCCTCCTGCTCTCCCTCCTGCCCCCCCTGCCCCCCTGCCCCCCGCCCCCCTGCCCTCCTACCCCCCCCGCCCCCCCGTGCCCAGGCGTGGTGGCAGCCCCTGCCCTCCTTGCTATTTATACCCCCGAGCACCTATTTATTTAATTTCTCTCCACCTCGCCATCTCCATCTGTAACTGTGTGTCCCTTCTCCGGGATGCTGTCGACCTCGCGCACCTTCTCTCCTTGAGTCCTCCCGGCTCCTCTGTGACACCGGCAGCCTTGGCCTAGCCTCTGACACACCGCCCCCCGCCCCCCCTCGCCATGGCTGGCCCCGCCGCTTCCGAGCAGGCGGGTGTCGGCACCAGCAGCACTTGGGGGTGGGGGGGGGGAGGAGTGGAGGGAGGGCGACACCCCTGAAACCGCCCTCGGACTGTGGCTGCGCCCAGGGGTCTCCCCGCAGCTGGGCCTCGGCATCCCCTCCGACCGTCTGGGGAGTCGGACTGTACCTTCTCCCAGGGTCCTGGCCTGAGCACCTGGACGCCTATAGCCAGGCTTGGGCCGGGGCCTGAGCTGGGCCTGGGGACCCTGGAACTCTCCTTCTCCCGGCCCTACTGCCAAACTTCCTCAGTGTTGTCTGCACTTGGCCCCGGACCCCTCGCCCCTCAGCTGCGCTGCCCTGCGCCTGCCCCGAGTGGCGTGGCCGAGGCGGCGAGGCGGCCGTGCCTTACTCCTTGGTTCTTCTTCTTCCTCCTCTGAGGGATCTGGCTCCGCCTCGGGGTCCCGAAAACCCAAGTCTCTCCCCTTCTTGGGCATGAGCTTTTTGTTGTTGTTGTTGTTGATGATGATGTCTTTTTTTTCTCATTAAATGTTGGGAAAGTGGAGGCGGGGTGTGGCTTTGTCCTTGGGGCAGGTGGGTGGTCGGCCAACAGGGAAGCAGGTGGGGAGGCTGTGGGATGCAATTTCACATAGAGTGGCCAGGAATGATATTTGAGGGAGCCAGCTGGAACGCCGGGGGAAGAGAGTTCCAGACCGGAAAGAGCCAGTGCAAGGGCCCTGAGGCAGGTGTGGGCCTGGCCTGTTTCAGAGAGGGGAGGAGGCCAGGGTGGCTGGATCAGAAGGAGCAAGGTGGAGAGGAGAGGGGAGGAGGCCAGAGAAGATGGCGGGGGGAGCGGGGGTGCCCGAGTCACATCCGATTTTGTAGGCCCCTGTAAAGGGCTCTGTCTTTGTCTCTGAGTGAGAGGGGAGCCCAGGGAGGGTTTGGGATAGAGGGGTTTTGTGCCCTGACTTGGGTGTTAGCGCCACCCAGCAGCTTCAGCAGTCCCGCTGTGGGGCCAAGGCGGTGGACTAACTCTGGGCTTTGCTGGGTGAGGGAGGGAGGCTCAGACTATGTTCTGGTCTCTTGATGATCCAGCCCCACAATTCTGGGCCAGTCTTGGGAGCCCTATCTGGAAAGGGTGGGTCCCAGTGCCCCTTCTTCTTGGCCCTTTCCTCCAGCTGCCCTTTGCTGTGCTTCCCCTCCCACTCTGGATGCTTACAGAAGACTCATTTGTCTCCTTTTCTACCATAATATGGCTCGATGACTTATCAGCAAAGAGCCAATGCCTTAGTAAAATAAAATAGGCCCGTTTCTCTGTTAAAGGAGAGCCACATTCTCAGGTTAAATAAGAAGTAAAACTATGATTCCTCAATTCAATAATGGTCAAGCCTTTTCTACTGCGAGCGAAGAAAGAAACAAAGAAACACAATAGAAAGTATTCAGGACGGCTTAAGCCAAAGGGAGAATTTCTGATGTGTGTAACTGAACGTTCCTATCTTCAGGCATGGCTGGATCCAGGATTTGGTTCTCTCAGATGTGCCTCCCTGCTCCTACTTCCGCTCTGTCCAGTGTCAGCCTGCCCCCTCTCCCGCCACCCCCCCAACCCCCCGCAGGCCCCAAAGTGTCACTGCCTTGGATGGGGTCACCATGGCCATAGGAAAGCAGCGCTCTGACGGGCCAGGCCTGAGCCACACGCCCACCCCTGGAATCAGAAGTGAAGTCAATTCTCCCAGAATCATAACGGCTGAGGGGAAGGAAAATGGGGGTCTTCTAGGGGTAAAATAAGGATACTGGTACCGGGAGAAGGGGAATGGATGCTGGGTGACAAAACCAACGGATGTCCTCTACGGTGGTGACAGATATTTCATCAAACTCAAAGTCTTTCCCCAGTATTTTAAAAGAATGAGTCTGGGAAAGATTATTCCTTAACTTAATAGGACACAGGACTATTGTGCAGAAGGAAAATACTTTTCCTTTTCTTTTTGAGATTTTATTCACCTCTTTGAGAGAGAGACACAGAGAGAGAGAAGGAGGGGGGGGGGGAGGGAGAGGGACAAGCAGACCCTGGGCTGAGCGTGGAGCTCAGCGCGGGGCTCGATCCCAGGACCCGGAGATCATGACCTGAGCCGAAATCAAGAGTTGGACACTTAACCGACTGAGCCACCCAGGCGCCCCGAAAACATTTCTTTCTGATGTAACATGTACTCGAGGGATATATTTAAATAACATGCAAGTCTGAAATTTAAAAGGTGAACGTTTCTTTCCATAATGTGATTGTTAGCGGTGAACATTCTTGGAGTGGAGGTGGCTTGTTGCGGGCAGTTGCTATGCGTTTCCCCACATGTTCACATGGTGGGAGCATATTACAGAAAAAGGAATGTGTCATGAGACACAGCGAGAGAGGGAACACAAGCAGGGGGGAAGCTGGAGAGGGAGAAGCAGGCTTCCCGCGGAGCAGGGAGCCCTACGCGGGGCTCGGTCCCAGGACGCTGGGATCATGACCTGAGCCGAAGGCAAGACGCCTAATGACCGAGCCACCCAGGCGCCCCTCCTCGGCTTGTCTTAATCTCTTTCTATGTTAGTACCCAGGTATCTCCTTTGCTCTTTAACTGCTGCGTGATGTTCCACCAGGACACTTGTACCTTGACTTACTGAACCTTTCTCGGTTAATGTGCATTTGCCCTCTTTCCAATTTTTCACTATGACAAATGATGCTAGGATTAATATCATGCTCCATATTGCCTTGTCACATGTGCAAGAGTTTCTCTATGCTAGATGCCCAAAGTTGGGTCAAGGTATATTCACATCTTTAATTTTAACAAATAATGTCAAGTAAGTTTCTGAATACGTTTTACAAACACTCCAACTGAGAGCGTGTAAGAGACTGCTTGCAACTAACCCTAACCAAACATTGACATTGGAGACTGTCAGTGTTTTAAACTTCATCAAGTGAATGTATACACACACACACACACACACAGACACACACACACACACACACACACACACTTCATTTTGTTATCGGTAATGTTGGGCATCAGTACTTTCTCTACCAATGAGTTGCTAGTATCAATTGCCATGTTTTCTATGTTCTTTACTTTATTAATAATGCATAAAACCTCAAAACAACAAAAATATCCGTCGATGGATGCATACTACTCAGCAACAAAAATGGGACAAACATACACCTGAAAGGGGTGAACTCTGTAGTATATAAATTATGCCTCAATCAATCTGACTTAAACAAACAGGATCTAAAGGGGTAAAACGGTAAGACACAGTAAAAGGAGAAAGACATATTATGTTCCAGGGTAGGAATTGCAGCCCAGGAAAAGGTGAGGAGATGTCCAGGATGACAGCTGTGCAGTCAGTCAGCCAGCCTAGAGAGAAACCAGTCTAGACAGAAAGAAGAGAGAAGACATTTAGGGAAATGGTTTGTAAAGACAGAAGACATTTAGGGAAATGGTTTGTAAATTTACCATTGTCACCAAGGTGATTTTTAACCTCAGGGGGCAAAATACCTAAAATGAGTAGAATGAGGGGGCGCCTGGGTGGCTCAGTCGGTGAAGCGTGAAGCGTCTGCCTTCGGTTCAGGTCATGATCCTGGGGTCTGGGGATCGAGGCCCGCATGGAGCTCTGCGCTCAGCCCGGAGTCTACTTGTCCCTCTACCCCTCCCCCGCCCCACGCCTTCCCTTGTGCGCTCTCTCCCTCTCTCTCCCAAATAAATAAAATTTTTAAAAAAAAGACAACCAAAATGAGTAGAAGGTAATAGAACCATTTTGAGAGCGTAAGGTGAAGAAGTGTAGGGGCGCCTGGGTGGCTCAGTCGTTGGGTGTCTGCCTTCGGCTCGGGTCGTGATCCTGGGGTCCTGGGATCGAGCCCCATGTCGGGCTCCCTGCTCCACGGGAAGCCTGCTTCTCCCTCTCCTGCTCCCCGTGCTTGTGTTCCCTCTCTCGCTGTGTCTCTCTCTGTCAAATAAATAAAATCTTAAAAAAAAAAAACAAAAAAAAAACGAAGTGTAGCAAGTAGTGGAGTACGGGAGCTAAGTTTTCATCTCTCCATCGATAAGGAATGTCTAAAAATGGTGAAAGAAAGAAAGAAGGGAATGAAAGGAAAAAAAAGGAGGGAGAGAATGAGAGAAAGTCAGAGAGACACAGACGGAAAGAGAGAAACAGATCCTCGCTGTAGGCGCTACAGCTGCTGCATCTAGTCAGGTGAGGTTCTCCATCATTTTCATTAATTCCATCGTCATCACCATCATGACCGCCACCATCACGCTGAGCATCATTTCTCCCCTCTCAGCCCGCATCAGAGCTCTTCAAGTTCTGCAAAGGCAGAGGCGTAGGAAGTAAAAAACTTGAAACAGCCCCCAAGAAACACACATGAAATACAGGAAACAAAAGTTCTATCAGGTAATCAAGGGCGATGACCCTGGGCGAAGGAAAAGACACGAGATGAACCCTGAATTGCTGCAGCCCACTGTCTGGAGAGAGTGTCTCCAAATGCAGCCCAGCGGAAGCCCTGACTTGAGGAGGCAGAACGGGGAGAGTGCAGGAGATGGAGCTGGCAGGGCAGAGGACCAGAGACCAGAGGGCCGCAGAGGGACAGAATGCTGCATATCCGCAGAGGGTCCCACTGGAGTAAGCAGCAGACCCCTGGTCAGCACAAGCGTGTGAGGAAACTAGCTGAGGCCGGGGAAAGGACCACTCGCAAGGATGAAAGGTAACTATGCCCGGCGCTTACCCAAGGCAGGGACTAGTAGCCACAGTGGGAAACCTCACAATTCGGGAGGCATCAGGTAGGGTACTCAGAAAGGTCTTGCCTCGGTAGTGTGGAAAAAAACAGATTCTACACCAATAGCTGCTCTGGTCCCGCGAATTCTTTTCTTCTCCCCCCCCCCTTAAGAGTTATTTATTCATTTGAGGGGGGGAGGGGCAGACGGAGAGAGAGACAGAGAGAGAGAGAATCCTCAAGCCGACTCCCCACTGATCATGGAGCCCAATGCGGGGCTCAATCCCAGGACCCCGAGATCCTGACCTGAGCCGAAACCAAGAGTCGGACGCGTAACCGGCTGAGCCACCCAGGCGCCCCCGGTCCCACTAATTCTTAAAAGCAAGACTCCAAAGAACCAATCTGTTTCCAAATAACAGCGTGCCAGAACAAAGCTTATGTTTCGGAATAAAAAGGAAAAAAAAGACACCGCACCAAAGGTCAAATACACAACGCCTGGCATCCAATCTAAAATTACGAGGCATGGAAAGAGGCATGGAAATACAACCCCATGAGGAGAGTAATCACGCCATCACATACTTATTTTCCAGTAAAAGGCATGCCGACTGTAAAGGAAGATCTAAAACTGCTTTTGCTTGCGGATATCCCATGAACATGTGGGTAGAAAGTCCAATGGAACCTACATGTTACTAGTAGTTTAACGAGGTTCCAAGACACAAGCATTTACAGAGAGCTAGCCAACCAACACCGCCCCCCCCCCGCCCCCACCAGGCAAACACCTAGCCAGTTGTTGCCGCGCTACTTTGCTCATCTGAAACAAGGCCAGTAAGCCACCAAATTCCTATTGGGCGGCTTCTGTGTTTATTTCCCTCGTTCAAAGTAAGTTTTTATTCTGGCAGCAAGCCACCGTAGTGGTGCCGTGGGGAGACGAGAATTCTGGAGGGAGGGCGTATTTTCTGGAGAGCGATTGTGTACTGCAGGTTGAGAAGCCGAAGAACACGAAAAGTAAAAACTCGGTAATTCTACCTCTTGGAATCGACCTTAAGGAAATGACCATTCATGCAAAGACTTACGCCGCGGGGCGCCTGGGTGGCTCAGTCGGCGAAGCGTCTGCCTTCGGCTCAGGTCAGGTCGTGATCCCGGGGTCCTGGGATCGAGCCCCCGTCAGGCTCCCCGCTCAGCAGGGAGCCTGCTCCTCCCTCTCCCACTCCCCCTGCTTGTGTTCCCTCTCTGGCTGTCTGACAAATGAATACATAAAATCAAAAAAAAAAAAAAAAAAAAAAAGACTTATGCCCAAGAATTCCACTGAATCACTACCCATAACTGGGGAAAAACTGGGAACGATTTAACTGTTCAACATTACCTCATGCATTTTATGTATCTATTCAGTAACATTTTTTGAAGAGGTTTTAGAGATTGGAAAAGCTAGTAGGTTTAATGGGAAAAAACCCCAAAAGCAAAATACCCAGGAAAAAAGTTAATGGTAAACTTGAAAACTTACACATGATATGCTGGTATACGTTTAACGAGTAAATACAACCAAGGAGATACTCCAAAATGTTGGCAGGTTTTCGTGCTGAATGTGGGACTCGATTTTCCTTTCCCTAAGTTGTCTTCAAGAGCCTTGTGCTATTGGAATCTGTCTCCCAGAACCTCCCTTCCAACGCGAGAAAGAAAAAAGGCAAGAAAATCTGGAGGCACAGTAGCTGAAAAGAAACTCAGACACAGAAATGGTAGCTCACTTTTATTTTCTGCAGTAACAAACATTTGAAGCGCCCGCTCCTCTAGCAACAGGGAAAGAAATCAAGTGGCCCAAGGGCCCCTACGGGCCAAAAAGTAAACCCTGGTAACAAAGTGGCAATTGACTCCAAGTACCAACTCCCTGTGCCTTGCCTAGTAGGGGGCACAAGACTAGGCCTCAGCTCCCTTTCCTGGGCCTAGGCTTCCAGGAGGAGGGGACCCAGAGCCCCAGGGAAAGCTGGTCGAGGAACGAGTTGATCGAAGCTCGGAAGAAGACGGGGTCTTCAGCAGTCCATCTACTGAAAGTGAGCAAAAAGGAAAACGAGGTTACGGGTGAGAACTGCGGTGGAGGTGCAGAGCACCAGCCCCCTCCTCATACACACACTAAACGCGTCAGTGCCTCCACGACGGCACTCGAAGACAGAGACGCGACCCCAGCACCTGCCGCCCCCGCCCCCCACCCCTCCCCACCGCCTACTCTGCTAGAACTGACACGACCAGGGTGCTGCCGTTCACTGTAAGCTCCTTCTGAACCACCCCTCGGTGGCGTTCGGCGTATGGGGCCAGGGACCTGCGGGCCATCTCTGCCTCCAGGGGCGACCGGAAAGGCACGGTGAGCGTGCTGGAGGAGACACGGTTAAGGCACCATCCGCTCCTCAATCTCCCGGTGCCCGAGGCCTCCTTAGCCCTCGGAGGCCCGCTTCTACCCCAGGACGCCCGCGCTCCCTCGGGCCCCCTCCGAGCACCCCGAGCCGCTTCCCTGACCCGTCAGGCCTCCTCCCCCCCCCCCCCCCCCCCCCCGTACCTTGCAGGCCCTTGCGCACCGACCGCCCCGCCCCTGCTGCCCCCTGGGCAAACCCCCCCCCCCCCCGCCTCCCACCGGCCCCCTCGCCCCCGCTGCCACCGCGCTCCCCGGCCACCCCACCACGGCCCCCGCCCAGGGACGCTCCGTGGAAAGGATACAACTCCAGCAGTCGGCCTGCCGCTGCCACAGCTACAGGCGCCGCATCCGCACCAGGCCACAGGGCCTGCGGTGCCTGCCGGGCCTGAGGAGGATCACCGGCCTCCTCGTCCTCTGCTCTCTCGCCGCCGCCGCCGCCGCCGCCGGGGCCACCATCGCCCTCAGGGCTGCCGGAGCGCCCCTGGCAACCAGGAGCTCCGGGGCTAGGCTGGCGGTCCTGGCCCCCGGCTCCGCCCGCTCCGCCCGCCGCACCGGCCTCGCCGCCGCCGCCGCCGCCGCCGCCGCCGTCGTCGCCGCCGTCTGGGGCCTGCATAGCCACCGCGCCCGGCTCCCCAGAGCCCGCCACAAAGCCGCCCGCACTCTCAGCTAAGGGCTCCGACTCTGAGAGCCTTCACGAAGCTCCGCCCCTTCGCGCCCAAGGCAGCTGGGAGTGCCCACGGCGCCTGCGCAGACAGCCCCACACGGGGCTGCTTCCCGCCAACGCGGGCTCGCTGTGGTGGCGGAGATTTCCGGATCCAGCCGACCTTGAGGAGGTGGAGCCTAGTTCGGGAAGCTCCGCCTCTCGGTGCTTGACGTCACTTGGGCTCCCTAGCCAGCAGGCACCATCCCCCCCCCCCGCCCCCCCACAGAGCCTTCTCGTGAGGCCACTGGCACGTGACTACCTCCCTTGATTAACCTTCTTACTGTTTTCCACAGCAGCCGCCCCGGCTAGCAATCCCACCCAGGGCGCGCAAAGTTTCCTTTTTGTCTACATCCTCGCCAACACTTGTTATTCCTTGTGTTTTTGCTTTTAGACATTCTGACAGGTGTGAGGCGATACCTCTTTGTTTTGATTGGCATTTCCCTGATGCTGAGTGATGTTGAACATCTTTTCATTTGTCTGTTGGCCATCTGTATATCTTCTCTGCAAATATGTCTATTCATGTCATCTGCCCATTCGTAAAAACTGGATTATTTATTATTTTGGTGTTGAGTTGTATAACTTCTTTTTACATTTTGAGTAGTAACTCCTTATTGGACACATCAGTGGCAAATACCTTCTCTCCATTTGTAGGTTGTCTTTTTGTTTTGTTGATGGTTTCCTTCGCTATGCAAAAGCGTTTTATCTTGGTGTAGTCCCGATAGGTCAATCTTGCTTTTGGTGGATTTATTCCCAGGGTGCAAGGATGATTCACTATTCATAAATCAATCAATACGGTACATCACATTAGCAAGAGAAAGG
Source organism: Zalophus californianus (assembly GCF_009762305.2). Taxonomy (NCBI): domain Eukaryota; kingdom Metazoa; phylum Chordata; class Mammalia; order Carnivora; family Otariidae; genus Zalophus; species Zalophus californianus. The sequence goes on along the minus strand of NC_045612.1, from coordinate 1,065,167 downwards.
ATAAAAACCATATGATCATTTTCATAGATGCAGGAAAAGCATTTGACAAACTACAGCATTCAGTCACAATAAAAACCCTCAACAAGGGTTGAGAGGGAACATACCTCCACATCATAAAGCCTCCACCAAAAAACTAAAACGGATAAAGGAATTCAGTAAAGTCATAGTATATAAAATTAATATGCAGAAATCTCTTGCATTTCTATAGACTAATGATGAAGTAGCAGAAAGAGAAATTAAGAAGACAATCCCATTTACGATTGCACCAGAAAGAATAGAATACCTAGGGATAAACTTAGCCCAGGAGGTGAAAGACTCGTACTCTGAAAACTATAAAACACTGATGAAAGGAATTGAAGATGACACAAACAAATGGAAAGCTATTCCATGCTCATGGAGTGGGAGAACCAGTATTGTTAAAATGTCCATACTACCCCCAAACAACCTACAGATTTAATGCAATCCCTGTCAAAATAGCATTGCACTTCTCACATAACTGAACAAATAATCCTAAAATCTTATGGAACTATACAATAAGACTCCGAGGAGCCAAAGCAATCTTGAAAAAGAAGAACAAACCTGGAGCTATCACAATCCCAGATTTTAAGATATCCTACAAAGATGTAGTGATCAAAACTGTATGGGACTGACATAAGAATAGACATGTAGATCAATAGAACAGAACAGAGTGCTCAGGAAAAAACCCACGAAATTACGGTCAATTAATCTATGACAAAGGAGGTAGGAATACCCAATGAGGAAAAGACGTTCTCTTCAACAAATGGTGCTTGGAAAACTGGACAGCTGCATGCACATGAACGAAATTGGACCACTTTCTTATAGCACTGACAAAAATAAACTCAAAATGGTTTAAAGATCTAACTGTGAGGGGTGCCTGGGTGGCTCAGTCGGCTAAGCGTCCGACTCGATTTCTGCTCGGGTCATGATCTCAGGGTTGTGAGATTGAGCCCCGTGTCGGGCTCCATGCTAGGTGTGGAGCCTGCTTAAGAGCCTCTCTCTCTCAAGGAAAGCGGAAGCCCAGAAGACTGCATCTTCTCGCGTATCTGTGCGAGCTAATTTTGAGCAGCCTCTCTTTGTAGTCTTAAAGAGACCAGAGAGCCTGTTGTCTGACTATTACCCCTTACGTTTCTGTAGACAAGCCTTGTGTGTGCTCCTAGCCGTGGCTCAGCTCCAGACACGCTTCTTCACTGACAACAAGAAATATGCAGTAGATGATGTTCCCTTCTCAATTCCTGCAGCCTCTGAACTTGCTGACCTTAGTGACATCATCAATAAATTGCTGGAGGCCAAAAATGAGTTCCACAAACATGTGGAGTTCGACTTCCTTATCAAGGGCCAGTTTCTGCGAATGCCCTTGCTCAAACACATGGAACTGGAAAACATCTCATCAGAAGAGGTTGTGGAATTGGAATATGTGGAGAAGTAGCCTGCCCCTCAGCCAGAGCGATGCATGTTCCATGATGACTGGATCAGTTCTGTCCGAGGGGCAGAGGAATGGATCTTGACTGGTTCTTATGATAAGACTTCTCGGAGATATCTGGTCCTTGGAAGGAAAGTCAATAATGACAATCGTGGGACATACAGACGTTGTAAAAGATGTGGCCTGGGTGAAAAAAGATAGTTTGTCTTGCCTACTACTGAGTGCTTCTGTGGATCAGACGATTCTCTTAGGGGAGTGGAATGTGGAGAGAAACAAAGTGAAAGCCCTGCACTGCTGCAGAAGCCATGCCGGAAGTGCGGATTCTATAGCTGTTGATAGCACGGGAACTAAATTTTGCAGTGGCTCCTGGGATAAGATGCTAAAGATCCGGTCCACAGTTCCTACAGATGAAGAAGATGAAATGGAGGAATCCACACATCGACCAAGAAAGAAACAGAAAACAGAGCAGTTGGGACTAACAGGGACTCCCAATAGTGACCCTCTCTGGCCGCAAGGAAGCCATTTCTTCGGTTCTACGGTCAGATGCCGAAGAAATCTGCAGGGCATCTTGGGGCCACACAATTAGGATGTGGGATGTAGAGTCTGGCAGTCTTACGTCAACTTTGACAGGAAATAAGGTGTTTAATTGTATCTCCTATTCTCCACTTTGTAAACGTTTAGCATCTGGAAGCACAGATAGGCATATCAGACTGTGGGATCCCCGAACTAAAGATGGTTCTTTGGTGTCGCTGTCCCTAACCTCACATACAGGCTGGGTCACATCATTAAAGTGGTCTCCTACCCATGAGCAGCAGCTGATTTCAGGTTCTTTAGATAATATCGTCAAACTGTGGGATACAAGAAGTTGTAAAGCTCCTCTCTATGATCGATCTGGCTGCTCATGAAGACAAAGTTCTGAGTGTAGACTGGACAGACACTGGGTTACTTCTGAGTGGAGGAGCAGACAATAAATTGTATTCCTACAGATATTCACCTACTACTTCTCATGTGGGGGCATGAAAGTGAATGATAAATTTGACCGCAGAGATTGTTTCTGTAAATGAAATCGATAAAGAAGCCTCAGATTACATCAGTGACGTTTCAGAAAGCGGCCTCTTTAAGTGTATATAATGTTTTCACCCTCGATAATAGCTACCACTGTCTATTTCTTTATTTTATATTTATTATACAATCGTTTATGTTGTTAAAATTTAAATGTGACCTGCTCTCTCTGCCATATGCAAACTCTTGAAAGTAAACTGAGTTTTTTTTATTTCCTTTTATAGGTGTTGGTTTGAATTAAGATTTGCTTTTGAAATGCTGTAAAAGCATATATTAAAAATATAGTAATTATCCAGATTTTTATTTCTGATGGGCAAACAAGTTTTCCAATGTTAGCTGTTTAAAAAAAGTATCTTGAGGAAACTAATAAATTCTAATACAGAAAAAATTAGAAATACAATTTGCTTTAGGTAAAACAGTGATGTCTAACTATAATAAGACTTTGTGGGTATTCAGAGCATTAAAACATGTAGATGCTGCCAATTAAGAGTTTGTTGAAATATTCTAAGTGAAGTACTTTGTATTAAAGCTATGTTAGAATCCTTTAGAAATTGCATACAGATTTCATGGCAACCAGGAATCTTTTTCCCCAACCTACCCATGTATAGAATAGAATCTTTAGACAAAACCTTTCAGTCAGTATTAGATAATAAACATTCTATAAATTAAAAAAAAAGAGCCTCTCTCTCCCTCTCCTTCTGTTCCTCCTGCCTACCCTCTAGCTCTCTTAAAAAAAAAAAAAATCTAAATGTGAGACCTGAAATCATAAAATTCCCAGAGTGATTTTTGTAAAGGAGGAAGGAATATGGGACAGGAGAACAGCCCTGGGGGAGGCACACTGTCTACATCCTACCCCGAGGTGTATGGGGTTGAGAAGAAAGGAAAGCCTCCTGAGGAGAGGGCAGTGAGAAAACAGTGTCCTCCAAGATGGAGCCAAGCTTCCTTGAGGGCTGAGGGTAGATGAGTGCCCTGAGTAGAGATTGAGCACAATTATGCGTTCCAGAGAGACAGGGTGGGAGGGCAGACGTGTGGGTGAGGTGGCTTGCGCAGGGGAAGGACATCCAGACTCTGCTGTTTGAGATTAGGCTTCAATTCCAGTCCCACCAAGGGTTTCCAGTGTCAGGTGGGGACACTGGATTTTACAAGTGCTATTTTAGCATCCTTTAAGTGTATAGAATAGCGTCTCTCCTTTCACCAGCTAATGTTATGAATTTTCATTAGTAGGTGTCCCAACATCATTCTCATATTCCTATTCTCCCCAGCTGGAGAAAGGCCTGGCTTGGTCACAGCAACTTCACTTCTGAGCAAAGATGCCTTGTCTTCGCCACCCCTTCAAGTGGGAGGAGATGGCAGGTGTCCAGTTCAGCCTCAGCCCAGAATTTCTGCCGTAATCACTTTCATTTTCTCATTCAACCAGCACTCCCTGAGTGACTCCCGTGTGCCAGACATTTGTCAAGTTAAATCCAGGCTGCACTCCTTCACAGGGAAGCTGGCACATGCCTGATGCTTTGGGGTGAATCCAGTCACTTAGGAGTTTGAAATTTAGCGTAGACGGCGGAGTGGGGGAGCACCTGGCTGGCTCAGTCAGTGGACCATGCGGCTTTTATTTTGTCTTCATAGGTTCCATGCCCAATATGGGGCTTGAACTCATGACCCAAGATCAAGAGTCACATGCTCCAAAGACTGAGCCGTCCAGGGGCCCCAAGCATGCGACTCGATCTTGGGTGTTCAAGCCCCATGTTGTGTGTAGTGCTTACTTTAAAAAAAAAAAAAGAAATTTAGTGTAGATGGTCCATTTGGTGTGCCAGATTTTTCCCCATTCCAGCAAAGATAAAATATTTCGGTTGCATTTTTGGTTATGAAATGTTGTGGTGGTTTTTTTTTTTGTTTGTTTTTTGTTTTGGATTTTAGTTTGAGTTTATGGAAGCAAAACATGGTCATTGGACATAGTTGCAGAATTACAGAAACTTATCGAATGACCAAAAAATACTCTCCACTCTCTCACCACCTAGACAGAACCACTGTGAACACTGTAATGGTTTCCCTCAGGTTTCTTTATGAATTTCACATGTATGTGCATGCATATGTAAAGCAGGGAAACAAACCTGGAATCATAATGTATGTACAATTCTGTATCTATCTACACTTTTAACCTTTCTTACCAGTGTAGTATATGCTTAATATAAAAGACATACAGCGGGGGCGCCTGGGTGGCTCAGTCGTTAAGCGTCTGCCCTCGGCTCAGGTCATGATCCCGGGGTCCTGGGATCGAGCCCCGCACCGGGCTCCCTGCTCAGCGGGAAGCCTGCTTCTCCCTCTCCCACTCCCCCTGCTTGTGTTCCCTCTCTCGCTGTGTCTCTGTCTGTCAGATAAATACATCCAATCTTAAAAAAAAAAAAAAAAAAAGACATACGGCCTTTACACCAATGTGTAAGTTAGAGGCAAGTATTTCTAGTGGTCTCAGTTCCTGCACTAGCCACCATGACCAAGTGTCAGTGTATTCTTCCAGATTTTTCCTTAGGATGTGTTAACTTGCTTTTCTATATTTTTATTAACATAAAAGGGTCATACCATGTATCTAAGTCACTGTTTAAAATTCTTATTCCATAAATGCCATTTTCCCGTCATTTGTACAATTTTCCACTGGGTTGTTGTCTTTTGTGTATTGATTTCTAAGAGTTATTTGCATTGTAGTGATATTAGCCTTAGTTTAGTATTTGGGTTACAAATCCTTTCGTAATTGGTTATTTGTAGTTTCATCTTATTTTTGGTATTTTATTCCATAATAGAATCCAACATTTTTTACACAACTAGGGATTGATTTTTTGGGGGGGGGGATTCTGGATTTTTTATCGTGCTTTGTTAACTATTTGACATACAAATAATTTTCCCAGTTGTTCTCATTGTGATGTTTTTAGTGATATTTTCTGCCATAATAAATAAATTTAACATTTCTTTATAATCAGATATTGAACAATTTTTACTCATTCATGGCTTCTGGGTTTTGTATGGTACGTTAAAATCCTTCATCAGTGTTTTCTCCTTCCATTTTCATGGTTTCATATTTTCCATTTAATTGTATGCTTTCATCTCCCCCCATTTAAACTTTGATTCTTTCGGAAATTTAGTTTTCTGTAATAAGAGAGCATAAGGTGAAGAAGAAGTGTAGTAAGTAGTGGAGTACGGGAGCTAAGTTTTCATCTCTCCATCGATAAGGAATGTCTAAAAATGATGAAAGAAAGAAAGGAAAGAAGGGAATGAAAGAAAAAAAAAGGAGGGAGAGAATGAGACAAAGTCAGAGAGACACAGACGGAAAGAGAGAAACAGATCCTCGCTGTAGGCGCTACAGCTGCTGCATCTAGTCAGGTGAGGTTCTCCATCATTTTCATTAACTCCATCGTCATCACCATCATGACCGCCACCATCACGCTGAGCATCATTTCTCCCCTCTCAGCCCACATCAGAGCTCTTCAAGTTCTGCAAAGGCAGAGGCGTAGGAAGTAAAAAACTTGAAACAGCCACCAAGAAACACACATGAAATACAGGACACAAAAGTTCTATCAGGTAATCAAGGGCAATGACCTGGGCGAAGGAAAAGACACGAGATGAACCCTGAATTGCCGCAGCCCACTGTCTGGAGAGAGTGTCTCCAAATGCAGCCCAGCGGAAGCCCTGACTTGAGGAGGCAGAACGGGGAGAGTGCAGGAGATGGAGCTGGCAGGGCAGAGGACCAGAGACCAGAGGGCCGCAGAGGGACAGAATGCTGCATATCCGCAGAGGGTCCCACTGGAGTAAGCAGCAGACCCCTGGTCAGCACAAGCGTGTGAGGAAACTAGCTGAGGCCGGGGAAAGGACCACTCGCAAGGATGAAAGGTAACTATGCCCGGCGCTTACCCAAGGCAGGGACTAGTAGCCACAGTGGGAAACCTCACAATTCGGGAGGCATCAGGTAGGGTACTCAGAAAGGTCTTGCCTCGGTAGTGTGGAAAAAAACAGATTCTACACCAATAGCTGCTCTGGTCCCGCGAATTCTTTTCTTCTCCCCCCCCCTTAAGATTTATTTATTTATTTGAGGGGGGTAGGGCAGACGGAGAGAGAGACAGAGAGAGAGAGAATCCTCAAGCCGACTCCCCACTGATCATGGAGCCCAATGCGGGGCTCAATCCCAGGACCCTGAGATCCTGACCTGAGCCGAAACCAAGAGTCGGGCGCGTAACCAGCTGAGCCACCCAGGCGGCCCCGGTCCCACTAATTCTTAAAAGCAAGACTCAAAAGAACCAATCTGTTTCCAAATAACAGCATGCCAGAACAAAGCTTATGTTTCGGAATAAAAAGGAAAAAAAGACACCGCACCAAAGGTCAAATACACAACGCCTGGCATCCAATCTAAAATTACGAGGCATGCAAAGAGGCATGGAAATACAACCCCACGAGGAGGAGTAATCACGCCATCACATACTTATTTATTTTCCAGTAAAAGGCATGCCGACTGTAAAGGAAGATCTAAAACTGCTTTTGCTTACGGATATCCCATGAACATGTGGGTAGAAAGTCCAATGGAACCTACATGTTACTAGTAGTTTAACGAGGTTCCAAGACACAAGCATTTACAGAGAGCTAGCCAACCAACACCGCCCCCCCCGCCCCCACCAGGCAAACACCTAGCCAGTTGTTGCCGCGCTACTTTGCTCATCTGAAACAAGGCCAGTAAGCCACCAAATTCCTATTGGGCGGTTTCTGTGTTTATTTCCCTCGTTCAAAGTAAGTTTTTATTCTGGCAGCAAGCCACCGTAGTGGTGACGTGGGGAGACGAGAATTCTGGAGGGAGGGCGTATTTTCTGGAGAGCGATTGTGTACTGCAGGTTGAGAAGCCGAAGAACACGAAAAGTAAAAACTCGGTAATTCTACCTCTTGGAATCGACCTTAAGGAAATGACCATTCATGCAAAGACTTACGCCGCGGGGCGCCTGGGTGGCTCAGTCGGCGAAGCGTCTGCCTTCGGCTCAGGTCGTGATCCCGGGGTCCTGGGATCGAGCCCCCGTCAGGCTCCCCGCTCAGCAGGGAGCCTGCTTCTCCCTCTCCACTGCCCCTGCTTGTGTGGGTTGTTGCCACTCCTGTATCGTCGCAAAGGATGCCGCAGCGAACGTCCCTGTGCATCACTTTGTGGGTATCTCTGGGTCGGATTCTTAGAAGCCGCACCACTGAGCAGCTGCAGACGGGTTAGATGGGCCAGTGCGTTGTCCCTGCTTCCTCAGAGCCTTGCCGACAGGACGGGTGTCCAGCTGTGTAGAAGTGGCTAAGGAGTGGGCGGGGAGAGTCATGGTAGGGGCTGGTTATGTGGGCTTAGTAGGGCTAGTGTTGCAGGATTGGGGCTTTGACCCAAGTGTCACAGGGACCGTAGGGGCTGCTGTGCTAGTGTGAGGCATTATCTGGTTTCCTGTAGACTGTAGAGTATAGGGGGGGTGTTATGAGGTTAAATTGTGTCCCCCCAAAAGAAACGTCCACATTCTAAACCCTGTACCTCAGAACGTGATCTTATTTGGAAATAGGGTCTTTGCAGAAGTAATAAAGTTAAGATGTGGTTATACTGGATTAGGATGGGTCTAAATCCAGTGATCGCTGTCCTTATCAGAAGAGAAACAGACGCCAAGACATCCAGGGAAGACGGCCATGTGATGATGGAGGCGGAGATTGGGGTGATGCGTTTATGAGCCGAGGAGCGCCAGGGACTGCTGGCCCATATTTCCCCCCAGGCTCCTCAGAAGGCACCGACCCTGCCCACACCTTGCTCTCGGACTTCTGGCCTCCAGAACCGGGAGGCAGTACATTACTGTTGTCCTAAGCTCCCCACTTTGTGATTCCTTCTAGAAGACCCAGGAAACCTGTAGGAACAGGTGCAGGAATGGAGGAGGAGCCCAGGTGGAAGTCATGGCAGCCCTGGTGAGGGCTTCTGACCGGAGTGGGCCCTGGCCCACGGGGTCTGCTGCCAGGCATAGGTGATGTGGGGGTCCGGGGCAGGTAGCTGGAGAGCTCAGCCGGGGCTCCCGAGAAGAGTCTGTCGTGGAGCTGTGAATTTGGGAGCTGTCGGCCTGCGGGGGTACGGCAGGCCTGGAGAGCAGCCCCGCGCATGGAGATGCAGAGGAGAAGGGAAGGAGTGGCGGGCGTGGTGTGTGCGTGTGCACAGGAAGCCAGGACAGGGGCGTGGAGTACGGGAGTAGCGGTTGCTGGGGCGGGGGGGGGGGGGGGGGGGGGGGGGAGGGAGGGGGTCCGGCTGTGAAGGACTGATGCACCGACTCTGGGTTTGAGCGGCCTAAGGTCGCAGGGGACCTGGTCTGCACAGCTGGAGAAGGGAGACCGGGCATCAGGGGATTCGGACAACCCTTGAATTTTGTCACTGGTAGAGAGGCCTTCTGGCAAGTGGCAGTCCGTCTCGTCTCTCCTGGTGGCCTTGGCTTGTGGAGGGGAGCATGTATTTTGACACTATCTTTAGGTCTAACCTCCCTGAGCATCTGCTGGGCTCGGTCCTCATGGCCTGCTCGTCAGCCTCGTGAGACTCGAGGCAACTCTGTGCCCCTGTGTCTGCAGGGATGAGGAGGGGTTTGGGAACGTGGGGTCACGGGACCGTTGCCTGGCTGGGGCTTGGGAAGCTTCCAGAGGTGAGCGGCGGTTCTGGGGGCAGGAGAGAAGCCCTCCGGTGACATGTCTTAGTCCCCGCCCACTGCCCTGGGGCTTGGGGATGCCAGGGGTGGGCAGCCGGCAAGAAAGTGTTACTGACAGGAAGTGGCTTTTTTTCATGCAGCAGATGGCTGAGGACAAGGCCTCTGTGAAAGCCCAGGTGACATCCTTGCTGGGGGAGCTCCAAGAGAGCCAGAGTCGTTTGGAGGCCGCCACCAAGGAGCGGCAGGCTTTGGAGGGCAGGTGAGTGGGAAGGGAAAGGCCTCGGGGGCCGCCGTTCGGGTACCTGGGGAGAGTGAGGCACCTTAGGAGCCCCTGGCGGGTTCCTCTGGGAGAGGTCAGCTGTGGTGATCGCAGGAAAGGGTTTCCCGCCTCCCAGCGGGAAGCAGGTGCTCTGCATAAAGCACCCTGTTGTGCGAACAGTCCGGGCCCAGGGACCACCCTCAGTAGGCAAACTGTCAGGCTCTTTTCTGGAAAGTGGGGTTCCCGTAAGTGGGATGATTGGGTCAGAGGGCACAGATGTTTCCTGGGCTCTCAGGCCGCCGGGCTGCTGCCCTGCAGAGAGAGAGGCGGGTGCAGCTCTGCCGGTGCGGTGGGTGCTGAGGGTGCGTTGGGCGGTGTCCCGGCTGCCTTCCTGCCTCAGGAGGGGAGGAGGGGCGCGGGCCGGGGTTCGCCGCCGTCAGCGATACGCGAGACCGTGTGGACGGGCTTCCGTCTAGAAAACAGAGTGTGAGGAAAGGCATCTCGTTCGGCCTCGGGCTCGTGGCCCTCTTCTGTTTCCCCCCGTGTACTCTTCTGTGCCTCCAGCTTTCTAAAATCACGTGCACCCTTTTTAGGACAAATCGGTGTCTTTTCTGCCTGTCTCTTTCCGTGTACATGAAAGAAACAGCTGGAGGCAACTTTGGGGGGTTCCGACCCTGCGCGGACATTTACGTGGGCAGCGTCCTTTTGTGCCCCTTGCCCTGGGGGCCGGCCATGGAGATGCTGAGCTGGACAGCTCGGACACAGAAGCTTTGCTTGCACCTCAGGGCATTCAGTGTGGCCATTGGAAGAGCTTCCCACGTCATACACACGGAGGCCCCCTGAGCCTTGGGCCTGTCCTGTTGCAGTGGCACTCCCCCTTGTTCCAGGGCCCCGGGCAGGCGGCAGTCCCATCTGGTGATGACGACGTCAGATCACAGATGGAGATGTGCTCAGTGTATTCGGACGGGTGCGGAGAAACAGCGAGACCAGTGACCATCCCCAGGGGCCCCCGCCCCCCAGAAGCAGCCACCATCGCCCCTGCGGTGGGGACCATGCAAGGCCTTGGGCCAGCAGGATGACACGGCTGGAGCCTGGGCCGGGAGATCTGGGGAGCTGTGGGGAGATAGGAGAGCGGAGTTCGGAGACGGGGGGGGGCTGTGGGGCTATATGGCTCGTGGCATGGGGGGGGCGGGGCAGCCATTGCCGTCACCCAGCCAGGCGGGTGGGAGGCTCCTCTTCCAGGTGTGTGCATTTGGGACTGCAGCTGAGCCCTTGAGATGGGTCAGCTGCCTTCCTGCCGCTTCTAGAACAGGGACTGGGAGGGAAAGAGCCGCTCCCAAGCTGGCTCTCTGTGGTCGTCCCATGTCCGGTAACGGCGCTTCCGCCCTGACAGCCGACAGCCTCTTCCTCTCTCACACGGAAGGGGCTCTGCGTTGGCGGGACGCTCAGAACTATGCCCCACTCCTGTGCCCGCGCTCTCCCCGCGGACCGCGGAGCTCCTAGCAGCCCCCCTCCCCGCCGCCGGCTTCCACCTTCCTCCTGCTCAGTGCGGCGGGGATCCTGTGAGCACCCCGGCAGGCCCGTCCCCGTCCTGCTGGGGGCCCTACCGTGACCGCCCCCTTCCCCTGTGCCAGGGCCCGAGCTGCTAGCGAGCAGGCCCGGCAGCTGGAGAGCGAGCGGGAGACGCTGCAGCAGCAGCACAGCGTGCAGGTGGACCAGCTGCGCATGCAGAGCCAGAGCGTGGAGGCGGCCCTGCGCATGGAGCGCCAGGCTGCCTCGGAGGAGAAGTGAGTGGCTTTGTGCCCGCAGGAGGGACAGAGACCAGAGGGCCCTCAGTGACTTTCTAGCTGTCGGGGAGCCCTTCCACGGACTGTCCCTGAGCATGACCACACCTAGACGATCCATCTTTGATCCGATAATGTGTGCTCTCCACATGTTGACAGCATCCGGTCCCAGACCCTGCGTTGCTTTCGTTGGCATGCCTTTGAGGCCTCCTTTCGTTTATTTATTTACTTATTTATTTATTTTAAAAAGATTATTTATTTATTTATTTGAAACAGAGAGAGAGAGAGAGAGCGAGAGAGAGAGAACACAAGCAGGGGAAGAGGGAGAAGCAGGCTTCCCGCGGAGCAGGGAGCCCAATGCTGGACTCAATCCCAGGACCCTGGGATCAGGACCTGAGCCGAAGGCAGATGACTTTTTTGAAGAGCCCAGGAGAGTCCCATCCTATTATAAACCTTCTTATTTTTAAATGTGTTAGTCTTAAGAAAAAGGATGCTAACCATGTAGTGAAGCCTGCCTTAGCGCCGATGGCCTTTAAGGCACAAGTGCCCCCTGGAAGCCCCCTTCTGGTTTGTGGACATATGACAAGAACGAAGAGGGTGGGGCTGCAAAGCAGAAACGCTGTGGCCGGAGTAGGACAAGGTTGTTTCTCCAGCAAAGGCTCCTTTTCCTCAGGCGGAAGCTGGCCCAGCTGCAGGTGGCCTATCACCAGCTCTTCCAAGAGTATGACAACCACATCAAGAGCAGCGTGGTGAGCAGTGAGCGAAACCGAGTGAGTATGGTGGGCATGTACTCGGGACTGTCTAGGACCGACTTGCCTGGGTTCCTCTCCCTGCAGCCTAGAAACGGAAGAGCATGGGGCCTGCTTCCCCAAATTTACCACTATGGGAGCTCGGGTTCTTACATGAAGACTTGACAGAATGGGATTTGGGGAGGGATGCTTGACTTGTCCTAGAGCTTTGCCAGGGTCGCAATGTGACAGCTGAGGGCGGGATGTGGGGAGACCGGGATCCTTGGGCTGTGCTGCTTGTGGGCTGCAATCGACTAGGCTGGGCCTCTGGATGCTCCCTCTGTGGGCCGGGAACATGCTTGTCTCCACGACCAGTCCCTCCTGCCAGCCTGGCTCCTGGCTCTGGTTTCTCAGAGCCAAGGTAAGGCCCAGAACGCTTCTCTCGCCCTGTTCAAGGTGGCTGCGAGCCCTCTTTTGGTTCTCATCAGACCTGTACTGGGTGCAGTTTCTAGTGATCACATTTTAAGAAGGATGCTGTCAAACACGAGCGTGCCCAGAGGAGACTTGGAAGGGTGGGGTGTTAGTGCGGGAGCAGCTCAGCATGGAGGGGATGGCCTCAGAAGGAAGTACGGCCCTGTTCCTTGAAGCGTTGGAGGCAGGCTGTCTGGCTGGGGAATCTGGGAAAGGAGTGTCGGCCTGGGTGGGAAGTTGTGCCCCATGACCCCAGAGGTCCCCTCCACCCTCTGGCTTTCCTGTGTCCTGCCCACGCTGACAGCCTGTGGTTGGCGTTACTCCGGCACTGGCCAGCCAGGGCGCGTCTTTCATTGCTTTTGGTTCTTCTCACCTGGAGTAGCAGCTCACCCTGGGCCAGCTTGAGCTCCCTCAGTACCCCCTTGCCCATTTCTAGGGAATGCAGCTGGAGGATCTCAGGCAGCAGCTCCAGCAGGCCGAGGAGGCCCTGGTGGCCAAACAGGAAGTGATTGACAAGCTGAAGGAAGAGGCCGAGCAGCACAAGATTGTGATGGAGACTGTCCCGGTGCTGAAGGCTCAGGTGAGGGCGCTCCTCTGTCGCCTGCTGGCCCCGGGACCTGGTGCGTCTCTGGCGTCAGTTTGCGGTGGCTTCTCGGAAGCTCTTGGAGCCCCCTGTGCTGTTCCCTGACCTCTCAGTGCACTTGGGGCTGGCCTTCTCTGTGCCACGGGCTCTGGGAGGGCAGGGCTCTCCCTCGTCCCCCGGCATGGAGTGTCCAATGAATGGCCAACAGTTGGTGGGCGTGCCCCTGTCTTGGCTTTGTTTGCCAGGCGGATATCTACAAGGCCGACTTCCAGGCCGAGAGGCAGGCCCGGGAACAACTGGCGGAGAAGAAGGAGTTCCTGCAGGAGCAGCTGGAGCAGCTGCAGAGGGAATACAGCAGGCTGAAGGCCAGCTGTCAGGAGTCGGCCAGGTGGGCCTCGGAGTCCATCCCCATGAGGAGTGGGGCCGGGTGCCGCGGGTCTCTGGTAGTGGCCGCACTGCTCTGTTGGGCTACGAGCTGGCCCTCCCTCTCCCCTCCCCCTGCCCTGTCCTTCCACTGGCTCCATGTGCACTGGCTGATTGGATGGTTTCTCTTTTCCAAGGATTGAAGATCTGAGGAAGCGGCACGTGGAGGTCTCCCAGGCCCCCTTACCCCCCACCCCAGGTGAGTGAGCTGTAGGAGGAGGGCTGCAGAGGGCAGGGTGTTAGAGAAAGTGCCATCTCAACTCACCAGAGCTGCTCTCCCAAGTGTAGTACCCCCTCTGGGGGGGGGGAGGGGGGCAGAGGGGAGGAGCTAGTGCTGGTGACCCCAGTGGTCGGGCGGCACAGTCCTATCAAGTCTCAGTACTTTCTGCTGCCTCCCCTCTTTCTCCAGCTCACCCCTCCTTTCACCTGGCCCTGCCCAGCCAGAGGAGAAGCCCCCCCGAGGAGCCGCCTGACTTCTGTTGCCCCAAGTGCCAGTATCAGGCTCCTGATATGGACACCCTGCAGATACATGTCATGGAGTGCATCGAGTAGGGGCTGCCTGCGGGGGAGGGACCAGCACAGGACGGCGCGCTCTGTGCTTTCCCGCCTGCCCGCTCCCGACTTACGGGCTGGGTGACAGAACGGGCCACTTCTGTGAGCCCCACGAGCTAGCTCTAGGACCTTATGCTTCAGCTCCCCCATCTGCTGGTTTGCCTCTGTTAGGGTACAAGGAACCCGCTAGGCCTGATGCTCTGCCCTTCTTCTTTGTGCCGTCTGCTTCAACCACTTGCCTCTGGGGGCTCCCTTGCTTTCCACCTCCACGGGCAAAGTCAAGAATCGAGGCCAGGGCTCTCCCAGAACTTCTCGAGCCAACACAGGCAGAAGCCTTTGCTCGCATGCGAGCTCCCATGCGCCGTGGCGCCAGGGCCCTTGTGGGCCATGTGGTATTCCGTGTGGAGGCTGCGCTGCCAGTAGATGTTGGCTGTCCACTCGTGAGGAACATTTGGGTTGTTGCCACTCCTGTATCGTCGCAAAGGATGCCGCAGCGAACGTCCCTGTGCATCACTTTGTGGGTATCTCTGGGTCGGATTCTTAGAAGCCGCACCACTGAGCAGCTGCAGACGGGTTAGATGGGCCAGTGCGTTGTCCCTGCTTCCTCGGAGCCTTGCCCACAGGACGGGTGTCCAGCCTGTGGGCTTTGCCCTCTGTCAGGCATGTGTTTCTCTATTCCGAGTGAGCCCGAAGGGCCTTTTCCAATTCTGCTTAATGGCTTGTTTGTATTTTCTGCCCGTTTTTCTGTTGGGCTGTTAGTCTTTTGTTCCTCAGTGTGTTTGAGCTCTTCGGTCATTGGTGGGATCGGCTCTTGTGTACGATAGAAATTGCAAGTATCTTCTTTCACTCTGACTTGGACTTGAAGTTGGTCATCTAGGCACGGCCACGCTTCTCCACCTTTCCTTCACTGCTTTGGGTTTACCGTGGTTGTGACCGGCTCGTGGCTTGACGGGGAGATGCTTCCCCCACGTACGCTTTCCCTTTCCTTCTCCCAACACCACAGCGTGCTGCTGTCCTCCCTGAGCGCGTTGCTGCCCAGCGTGAGCGGTGGTGGCCGTGTTTCCATCACATCCCAGAAGCTTGTGATGCTGTTCCCCGCACCAGCCCCGTATGCTCCGGCCTTTTGAAGGGAAGCCACTTGGTGATGATTGGAAGGTTATGAACACTAGAGGGCTCCTTACTGTTGTTTTGCAAGATTCTGGACGTTTCCTTGATGTCAAAGCCAAGGGCATTAAGCCTGTGGTTGTCAGGAAGGGATGTTGGAAGTGGAGGAAGAATGCCCCAGCCTCGCCTGGCCCTCCCCCACCTTCCCCTGGTTGGGAATGGGGTGTCGCTGAAGACAGCCCGGCTGGCAGCCTGCTGCGAAGACGAGCCTGGGCCGGGGGCTTGCCTGGTGTGTATAGGAGCGGGAGCCCCTTCTCCATTTCCTGGAGCCCAGATGTCTAATCACAGACGATCGTCCTTTGGGAAGATGTTAAAGGCACAAACAGGCTCCCCACTTCCGGGTGCTGCGTCCCAATCCTGATCCTGTAGTTTTTCTGCAAAACTAAAGAGCACCTTTAGTTTTGGGGGGATGTACGAATTTCCCATGGCCACTGTAACAAATGACTGACTTGGGGGCGTAAAACGACGGGAATTCATTCTCTCATGGTTCTGAAATCAGGGCGGCAGGGTTGGTTTCTTCTGGAGGCACTGAGGGAAAATCAGTTCCGGGCCTTTCTCCCAGCCTCTGGGGGTGGCCCTTGGTGTTCTTGGCTCCATTCTCTGCCACCCCACTCTCTGCCTCCGTGGTTACATGGCCTCTTCTTCTTCCTGACCGAGTCTTCTCTTCTTGTCTCTTATAAGAACACCAGGCCCTGGATTTAGGGCCCACCTACATCGTCCCGGATGAGCTCATTCTGAGAGCTTTATCTTCCTTACATCCACAAAGACTCTTTTTCCAACTCAGGTCATTTTTTTTTCCTTATTTACTTGGCAGAGAGAGAGAGAGAGAGAGAGAGAGAGAGAGCGCACAAGCAGGCGGAGAAGCAGGGAGCCCGCAGGGAGCCCGATGCGGGGCTCGATCCTATGACCCTGGGATCATGACCTGAGCCGAAGGCAGTTGCTTAACCAACTGATGAGCCACTCGGGTGCCCCTCCAACCCAGGTCATAGCCACAAATTCTGGGCATTAGGACGTGCCTCTATCCTCTGGGCCACCATTCAGCCCAGCACGGGGCTATCTTCCGGAGCGCACAGACTAGGAGAGATGCGGGTGAGGACCGGTGTCTCCAGGCCCGGCGGCTCCGTCGGAGGGGCTTGTTTCCTGGGGTGATGGTGGCCACTGGGCTGTGGAGACACTGGGCGCTCTGTGGGAAGGAAAGCTGGTTTGGTGCGGGGCGGGCCCTCGCAGGCGTGGGGACTGCTGCTCCTGGGGCCATCCCGACTCCAGCTGGCCACCGCCGCCAGGGCCAGCAGCCACGGGCAGGAGGAGGAGAAGGAAGGCTGCGGGCTGCGGTGGGACAGAACCGTTGGACCGACCGGTGCCCTGGGTGACAGCCACCAGCTGCGTAGGCATGGGCTTCGTGCTTTACTAGGAGAGTGGACAAAGGCCCGGGGGAGCCCTCCTCTGACTGGCTTCCTCTTCGGAAAGGATGTTGGGAGGGAGAAGATGAGCCCCAGGAGTGGTGAGAGAGGCAGCCGTTCCCTTCCTGGGGTGCTTTCCTCAGGTTCTGGCTTTTACTGATGTTCGTGCCTGGGCCCCGGGCCAGCTGAGTCAGGGTCTGGGTGCAGGACCAGGCATTGGCTGGGAACCGCTGCCCTTTCGAAGCTTCCCTTCCTGGGGTGCCCTTGCTCCCTACCTCCTCAGAGCACCCTGTGGGACCAGCTGTACACTGGACACCCAGGACTTCAAACCAGGCCATTCACTTAGAAGGGAGGGATTCTGCTTTTCTCCCCTTCTGGCTTTACCTAGATCGGGCTTCCAGAACAAGTGGTTGGATCCCTTCTGTGAGGGAAGCAGCCTGCCTACCCAATGAGCAGTGGCCCCTTGACCTTCACAAGCCCGGGTTTGGGAGGCAGAGACAGAGAGCTGGAAGCGCATCCCGCTGAAACCTATGTCATTTCTTGTTGCTCATACGACGTTTCTTGTTGCTCATACAACAGTATTTCTTGTTGCTTGTACACCAATAGTTCTTTTAAAAATTTTTTTTTTTTTAAGATTTCATTCATTCATTTGACAGAGAGAGACACAGCAAGAGAGGGAACACCAGCAGGGGGAGTGGGAGAGGGAGAAGCAGGCTCCCCCGCGGGGCAGGGAGCCCGATGCGGGGCTCGATCCCAGGACCCCGGGACCACGACCTGAGCCGAAGGCAGACGCTCAGCGACTGAGCCACCCAGGCGCCCCTTAAAACTTTTTCTTTTTTCATTAACGTATAATGTCTTACTTGTTTCAGGGGCACGGTTCTGTGATTCATCAGTCTTACACAATTCACAGCGCTCACCATAGCACATACCCTCCCCAATGCCCTATCCCCCCGGCCCGCCCAGCCCGCCCAGCCCCCACCCCCCCACCCCTCCAGCAACCCTCAGTTTGTTTCCTGAGGTTGAGAGTCTCTTAACGGTTTGTCTCCCTCTCTGGTTTCGTCTTGTTTCATTTTTCCCTCCCTTCCCCTATGGTCCTCTTGTCTTGTTTCTCAAATTCCGCCTATCAGTGAGATCATATGATACTTGTCTTTCTCTGACTGACGTATTTCGGGTAGCGTAACACCCTCTAGGTCCATCCACGTCACTGCAAATTACAACAGTATTTCTTGTTGCTCATACAACAATGCGTGCCCTCTGTTGCCCGCTGGCCAACGCTTAAGAGGAATCCAGGTGACCAACAAAACAAGCACAATAAGAAAGCATTTCTCCCTCGCTAGTGACTAAAACGCAGACTCCAGCTAGACGAAAAGTGATGTGAAACAAGGAACAGATGGAGACTGGCGCCCTGCCGGCAAGGTGCAGGGGGGACGGGCCTGAGCTGCACCCCCGCATGGGGGCCGGTGTGGCAGGGCGGAGCAGGCGTGTGCAGGAAGCCTCCTCAGCGTGCTTGGCTGGGAGAGGCAGCCAGGTGCACATGGTGGCTGTGGCGTCGGAGAGGAGCTCGCTCTGTCGCATGTTGATGTGAAAAAAGCCAGCAGACAACGATGTATGAGGTGTGACCACAATAAAAAAGTAAAAGCAGCCTGTGCGCACCCTGCTACCGTTTGGATGGATGTGGGTGGTGGGATTGCCGGCGATTAAGGTTTCCTTTTGTATTGATGTCGTTCCTAAATGGCTGTAATTTGCGTGTGTTCCTTTGGGCTGCAGAGCACGCATGTAACTTCGGAGTCGGCTGAGGAAAGAGCGCACCGGTACGGGACCGTGTGTCAGGGGTCGACTTGGCGCTCCTGGGGCCTCTCGGCTGGGGCTGCTGTGGCACGGTACCACAGGCCGGGCGGCTCAACCACCCGAAGTGCCCCGTGCCCCCGTTCCGGAGGCCGGAAGGGCAGGAGCCGGGAGTGGGCAGGGTCGGTCCCTTCCGCGAGGGAAGGAGCCGTTCCAGGCCCGTGTCCTCGGCCCGTGGACGGCAGTCATCTGTCTGTGTCTGCCCGAGGCCTTCCCTCTGTGCGTGTCTGTCCCCAGTTCTCCCCTTCACATAAGGACACGCAGGCCCGCTGGATTCCAGGGGCCCAGCCTCGGGACCTCGTGACTAACTGTCCCCTCCGTAAAGCCCATGCCTCCCAATAAGGTCACGTCCTGAGGTCCTAGGGCCCGGGATGCCCACGTTGCTTCTTGGGGTGGGGGCACGCCTCTCACCCCATCACACGGTGGGTAGCCCAGCCGTTGTATAGGGGCCCCGAAACAGTCCCGGGGAGGCGGCCCGCCGTCTCCTCCCTGAGCCTGCAGCCCCAGCCTGCCCTACGCGTAGGAGGCCTTCCACTGCCCGCTGACCGTTGACATGTTAGAAAGGTGACAGGGCCGGGCGGGCTGCGCTGGCTGAGGCCTGGGTCCCGCAGCGGGCCCTCGGGAGTCCGCACGGAGCGGCCCGTTCCGGCGCCGGCGCGGCGCTGAGGCGGGGGGCGCGGCGGGCTGCGCCTCGGGGCCGAGACGGTGGGCGGCCTCCCCGGGACTGAGGCCCTGCTGCCGGCTCATGGCCGCCGGCCGACCGGGCCTGTCGGAGCCTCCCCGCCTCCACGTCTGTAAAGTGACATCACAGCTCTGGCCTCCGTGTGAGCAGCTACTGAGAGCTGGCCGTCCTTGGCGTACTTTTCCACCACAACGGACAGAGAAGAGGAAATCAGACAGGTTTCAGGAGCAGTGCTCTTCGGGACGGGGCTGTGGCTGCCTCCTGGTTTCTGTGGGCTCCCCAAGATTCTCCTCGTACCTCCTCCTCTGAAGCCACTGTTAGTTTGTTCCGTAGCGCATGTCACTTGAGTGCCCGTGTTTTTGTAGTGGCTCAATTATTCTTTCATGTAACAGCTGTAAGTAGCGGAGCATTGGGGTCTTTTTTTTTTTTTTTCTCTTTTTTGAGCATTTTTCTTTAAAGTTACTCGGCATTTTCTAGAGCTCTGTTTCATATAACAGGTACTTTAAGTGGTAAATATTACGTCTGTCAATACACATCAGGGTTCCACCCCCTTTACTTTCTTCTCATTTTCTTCTTTTCCTCTTTCTCTTCATTCTTTCTCTTTCATCGATCGGAGGTCCTTGTTGAAGAAGAAGACAAACTGTCCTGTAGTTCTCGCGAGTAATAAACAGCCCTGAGTATCAGAGCAAGGAGATCCAAATGGCTAAAATAAGTGTGGTGGGATAAGGTCAGAATCTACTGTGAATTCAAGTCAAGGCTCTTCAGAATGCTCCTTTAAAACTAATTCTTGGGGCGCCTGGCTGGCTCAGTTGGTTACGCGACGGCCTTCGGCCCAGGTCAGGCTCCTGGAGTCCCGGGATCCGGTCCCGCATCGGGCTCCCTGCTCAGCAGGGAGTCTGCTTCTCCCTCGGACCCTCTCCCCCGTCATGTGCGCGCTCTCTCTCTCTCTCTCTCTCTCTCACACACACACACACACACACATTCTCTCTCTCAAATAAATAAAATCTTTCAAAAAATAAAAATAAAACTAATTCTTGGGGCACATGGCCAGTTCAGTTAGAAGAGCATGTAATTCTTGGTCTGGGGGTTGTAGGTTCGAGCCCCACTTTGGGTGCAGAGATTACTTAAAAATAAAATCTTGGGGCACCTGGTTGGCTCAGTCCGTTGGGCATCTGACTCTTGGTTTTGGCTCAGGTCATGATCTCGTGGGTCATGAAATTGAGCCCCACATCCAGCTCCACACCCAGCCTGGAGCCCACTTAGGATTCTCTCTCTCCCTCTACCCCTCCCCCCCCCGCCACTCTTTCTCAAAAAATAAACAAACAAACAAATAAATAAATACAATTAGCCCCTAATTCTTTAGTATCTATTATCCTGGTATTTAGGAATGAAGTGATAATTCCATGATCTATTTGACTGAAAGATCAGATTTTACCAGTGAGTTTACATCTGACAGCAGTAAATTTTTACTTGTGAGTTTAAAGATGCACTCTCACTGTGTCTCTCTCTGTGAAAGAGATAAATAAAATCTTTAAAGATGCAGTCAACAAATGTATATTTAGCAAGGTGCTACGGGGGACATAAAAAGTATGACAGTCTGTGCTTCTGGATGACCAACTACCGTTTAACATTTAATTGGAGTATATACAAAAGAGGAACGGAAAAGCTAGGAAAATGCTTGAAATCTTTCCCTATCAAATGTTCCCTCCTAAGCTTCAATGTTCCTCTTTCAACAAAGGAAATAATCTTAGGAGAATATCGATGCATGGACCAGGAGTTGGAGGAGTCTGGGAGTTTTTTCTGAAATTGAGTGAAGTGTATTTTCTTCTCCTTCTCCTTCTCCTTCTCCTTCTCCTCCTCCTCCTCCTCCTCCTTCTCCTTCTTCTTCTTCGATTTTATTTATTTGAGAGAGAGAGAGAGAGCATGAGCAGGGAGCCCGATGCGGGGCTCGATCCCAGGACCCTGGGATCATGACTTGAGCCGAAGGCGGACGCATCACCGACTGAGCCACCCAGGCGCCCCAAGTGTATTTTCTTCTTAAATGACTTTGTGAATTTCCAAGACTCTTGAAATATCTTTGCATCTCTTTCCAATTTGTTGTCAGTTCACCTGAAATCTAGTTGGAATGCTTATATTTCAGCTTTATCCCATTACTGGTTTTTTAATCAGATATTTCATGGTGACAAAACTTAATTTGAGACATGGTTCCTAGGACATTGGAACCTAATGACGGGAGATGGAAGTCCACGCGCATCTGTTAGGGGCTCACTCTGGGCTATGTGGGGCCACCTGAGTGTGATGCAGATGTTGGAGAATTGAGAAGACACCACTGTAGACTCCAACCCTGTTGCACTTGATAAAGAAAAGCTGTGAGAGGGGTGCCTGGCTGGCTCATTCAGAAGAGCATGTGACTGTTGATCTTGGAGTCATGAGTTTGAGCCCCACATTGGGTGTGGAGATTACTAAAAAAATTAAATTAAGGGGCACCTGGGTGGCTCAGTCGTTAAGCGTCTGCCTTCGGCTCAGGTCATGACACCAGGGTCCTGGGATCGAGCCCCACATCAGCCTCTCTGCTCCGCGGGAAGCCTGCTTCTCCCCTCTCCCACTCCCCCTGCTTGGGTTCCTGCTCTCGCTGTCTCTCTCTGTCAAGTAAATAAATAAAATCTTAAAAAAAATTAAAAAAAGAAAAGCTGTGAGAATATTTATTATTGCCCCTACAAAATGCACATCTTTTATTATTGATATCTTCATCCCTCTCTCAAGCCTTTTCTTTCCTTTGAGAATATGCATTTTTCTTTACATCTGGGATGGTATTAAATTGTCATCCTTAAGATAGGTTTATTGGTAAGCTATGACCAATGTGATTATTAGTAAAATTAGCTTGAATTCGCCCGTTAAAAAAGGATCCTGAGAGAATACTACGAATAATTGTATGCCAACAAATTAGGTAACTTGGATGAAATGGACAAATCCCTAGAAACACAGACTACCAAAACTGATTCAAGAAGGAATAGAGAATCTCAACAGACCTATCATGAGTAAAGAGATTGAATCATTGCTGTGATCTGAATGTTTGTGTTCCCCCTAAAATTCATATACTGAAATCCTGACCCCCCCTCCCCCCCGCCAAAGGATGGTATTAGGAGGTAGAGCATTTGGGAAGTGGTTGGGATGGGATCCATGAATGGGGCTAGTGCCTTTATAAAAGAGGCCCCAGTGAGCTTGCTTGCCCCTTCCATCACGTGAGGGTGCCAGGAGAAGTCTGCAGTCAGGAACAGAGCTCTCACCTGACCATGCTGGCACTGTGATCTCAGATTTCTAGCCTCCAGAACAAATGAGAAACAAATTTCTGTTGTTTATAAGCCACCCGTCTGTGGCATTTTGCTAATGGACCAAGGAAATCAGTAATCAAAAGCCTCCCAGAAGAAAAGTCCTGGACCGGATGGCTTCATTTAAGGAAGAACCGACACCAATCCTTCCTAAACTCATTCAGATAATAGAAGAAGAGGAAATACTTCCTAATCCGTTCTATGAGGCTTTCCTTACCTTCATTCCATGAGCATCACCTTGATACCAGAGCAAGACAAAGACATCACAGGAAAACCAGACCAATATCCCTTATGAATGTGGATCCAAAAATTCTTGATGGAAAAAGCATTTGACAAAATCCAACACCTCTTTCAGGAGAGAACACTCGGAAATCTGGGAATAGAAGGGAACTTTCTCAACACAATAAAGGGCATTTGAAACCCATGACTAACATTGCACGCAATGATTTTCTCCCTAAGATGAGGAATAAGATAAGGATGCCCACTTTGACCATTTCTACTCAACATTGTACCGGAAGTTCTAGCCACAGCAATGAGGCCAAAAATAAATAAATAAAATAAAATAAAATAAAAAGACATCCAATTAGGCAGCAAAAAGAAATATAAGACCTTTATATTGGAAAGAGGTGAAACTATCTCTATTTGCAGATGGCATGATCTTATATACAGGGAATCCTAAGGTATCCACAAAAAACTGTTAAAGGGAATAAAAATTCAGCAAAGTTCACGATATAAGATCAACATGCAAACAATTAGTTGTGCTTGTATCCACTGGGAGGGCAGGAGAGCAGGGGGGTGGGGGGAGGGCAAGGGGCAGGAGGGCAGGGGGCAGGGGGGCAGGGGGGGCAGGAGGGAGGGCAGGAGAGCAGGGAGGCCGGGGGAGGGCAGGAGGCAGGGGGGCGGGGGGCAGGGGGGCAGGGGGGGCAGGAGGGAGAGCAGGAGGGCAGGGGTATTGCTGCTGCCGGGGCCAGGGGCTTGGTCCTGTCACCTCTGGCCCAACGCGGGGCCCAGAGGAAGGCACTAATGAAGGGGCCCAGGTGTGCCGGGGGCATATCGGCCCGGTGACCCCCCCCGGCCCCCGCTCCCCTGCCCCCCGGATCCGGGGCTCAGCCCAGAGGACAGCTCAGGACTGAGACGCTCCCCACCCCCTCCTCACCGGTTCCGCCACCCTTAGGGGTTGCTGGACACGAGGCTGATGATCTGTTCCAGTTTCTGTCGCAACTTATGCTTCCGACAAGAGGCATCTCGCTCCAGGGCGCTGAGAACCTGGGGGAGGAGGGTCCCCCCCGGAGCTGGGCCCTCCAGGCAAAGCCCCCCTCCTCAGCTTGAGCTCTTCCCTCCCTCGCGCCTCAGCGCCCCCCTTCCTCTCTGGCCGCCCCCCCAGCCCCGGGCACGTGCGGGGAGGAGCCGCAAACCCTCCCCTGGGAACGCGGGGGGGGGGCGGGGGGGCAGCCTCTCCTCCACCCTGAACCCCTCCCGCTGCAGAACTTCACTCCCTCCTCTCCGGCGCCAGAGGGAAGCCCCTCCCGAGAGCGGCCCGGACTGGCTGTCCCCGAGTTCCCCATCCCCTCTGAACCCCCGCCACCCGCACCCACCCCGAACCCCTCTCGTGCGGGTCTCCAGGAGCTCGTTGCCAAGCACGGCGAGCCTGCTGGGACCTGCCCTCCCTTGACCGTTGACCGTCAGCAGCCCCCGGCGGAGCGCATCACTCCCTCCTCCCTGACCACCCCTCCCCGGGTGTGTGCGCGCGCGTGTGCACGGCTCATTCCCGTACCAGGAGGTCACGCTGCACCTGCACTCTTGGGGTTCCCTCCCAGACCCCTGGCCGCCCCTCCTCAGTCTCCGCTGCCGGCTCCCTCTCTTCTCTGCCACCTCCGAGTGTCCCAGGGCCCCAGGGCTCGGTGCGTGGGCCGCCGCTCTCGGCCGCCCTTGGTGAGCTCGAGCAGGCTCGGGGCTTTCAGGGCCGTGTCCTGGCTCACAGATTGGTATCTCCACCCCAGACATTCCCCACACTCCAGACTCCTATATCCACCTGCCAGGTAGACATCTCTACTTAGCTTAACCTTCCCAAGTCCAATCCTATCTACTTAGCAGCAACTCTCCCACGCATCCAAAAATGGATTTGAGCTTTTAGAAAGTCTTTCTCATTTTCTTTTCTAAGATTTTATTTATTTTAGAGAGAGAGAGATCACAGAGGCAGAGGAAGAGGGAGGAGACTCCCCGCTGAGCAGGGAGCCCAATGTGGGGTTGATCTCAGGACCCCAGGATCATGACCTGAGACCAAGGCAGAGGCTTTACCGACTGAGCCATTAGGTACCCCAAGTCTTTCCCCTTTTCCAGGGTAGCTCTTGGTGGTTCTGAAAAGCTTTGGGTCTCTGGCTTCTGATCCCTAGAAGACTTTTTCACCCAGTCTTTCTAACTTTCGTTTGGCATGTTGACCTCATTGTTCAAGTTGCTTAGGGAAAACCCCCAGAATCATTCTTGACTCCTCTTCATCTCCTGGCACCTGTCCAATTCTTCAGCACGTTGTTTCTATTCAAACTCTTTAGAATAGGACATCTCACCCCTTCTATTGATACACCCATGGGGGTCCAGGCAACTGTGTTCTGGCGGGTGTGAGTGCAGTAATCTGCCACCTGCTCTCCCTGACTCTAGTGTTAACCTCTTATACTCTATTCTCAACAGAGAAGCTACAGTGATGCTTGCTTTCAAAATGCTGAGTCAGATCACGTGTCTCCACCGCTCCATTCCCTTCACTGGCTCCATTCTCACCCAGAACATAAGCAAAGGTCTTAACATTGACCAACAAAGCTTCTTGGCCGTGTCTTCAACATTCTAGGTTTTCTGAATTAGGGCCCTATGGTCTGTTCTCCCTGCCATGAATGCTCTGTCACATGCAGCTCCTGGCTTACTCCCTCATCTCCTTCAAGTCTTCCCAAAGCTCATGTTCTCACCCTACTTACTCAAGCAGCTGGCCCCCCACAGACCCACACACAGGCAATTCCTTTCCCACTGCTTTTTATTTTCCATGACATTCACTACCTTCTAATACAGCAGAATGTACAAATTTAGTGTTTTCAATTCCTGTCTCCCCTATCTTGGGTTGGTGGTCTAGTAACTACCGTTACATAACAACCACACCCAAACTTAGTGACTTAAACCAGCCACTTAGTTGGCACACACACCTCCCGCTTGGGCAGTCCCCGGGGGTCAGGCGCCGGGGGTGGCTCAGTGTCGGGCTCCAAGAATCTGCTTTCAAGAGGCCTCAGTCCCACAGTCTATGGGCCAATGGCCTCGGTTCCTTTCCATGTGGTGCATGCTTCCTCATAGCATGATGGCTGGGTTCCTAGGGTGCATATCCCAAGAGAGCACCAGCCCTGTGGGCCAACCTGTTCTTCTCTGGGTCAGGGGCTTGGGCCGGGGTGTGCTGGGAAAAAGCACTCATGAGGTCAGCCTCATACTTCTCAGGGGCAAGTAATTTCATGTGGCTTCTTCTCTCTCTGCCTTTGGCCTGTTGCCCCAAACCTCAGCCCCCACCACTCCGGTTGTCCCTGTCTTGCTTCATGGCATAGAGATGCCACTGACCCAGTATCCAGAGCAGCTGGGAGGCTCAGCCATGGAGAGAGGGTGGTGGCCCAGGACACTTCTGTTAGGGAGAGGCAGGCTGGGGCTGTTGCTTTTTAAGGTCAGTAATGAGGAAGATCTTGTTATATGTGTTATCAGGGAGGGTCACGGACTTTGCCAATTACGGAAGTTAGTTTCTGATGAAGAAAAGAGGTGTCAAGATGTGGTTCGGCGGAGCAGAAGCAGTGCTCAACTGTTCATAGCAAAATAACATGGATGTAGGTGATTCCCTGTGAGTTCGGTTAAGTTTGCTGTGCTTGCAAATGGCAGTGGGGTCTATGTTCACATACTCAACTTTCCAAGTGTGTTCTGCACTTATATCAAATGTCATCACTTTAAACAAATAAGAGAACTTGAGTATGATTCCCCCTTATAAGACTTTTATTAATGCCAGAAATGAAACAGTAAGAACATAATGAATTTTTTAACATCAGAATGATTATGGGTACAAGGATGGTATTAACAAGGACCGAGAAGGCATCGAGAGGAGAAAGTCAGGCCTGAGGGGAGCCTTCAGTCTGACTCAGATCTAAAGGTCACAGTTCAGCGTATCCTTGCTCTAGGGAAGAGGCCTGGACATGGACTTCCACAGGATGATTCTGTGCCTTTGAGCTCTTCCCTCCACAAGGAAAGCTTAACTCCCAAAGTTCCTGGGCTTGTGGCCTTAGGGACTCGCAGGCTTGAAACCCTTCTGCACTGCACAACCCGATTTGGAGGAATTTCCTAACGAAATGAGATGGAATAAAGCAAAAAGGAACTACGGAAAACTGTGGGATTGATGTCTGCGCTGTCCTGCTGGCTTTTGGGAAAGGGCACCCGGTGCAGCGTACGCACATGCCGTGTGTACTTGACTCGGAATGCTATCTGGGATCATTTCCATTTTTCAAAAAACCCCAAACCTCAGCCCTGGTCACATTTGTAGCCCTGTTACACATGCATTACCTCCACAGGAAAGCAGGATTTGGCCGGCATCATTCTGACCTACGGTGACTCTCTCAGGAGTATGCACTGCTGTCAGCTCAAAGTTACCTGTACTTTGTATCCCTGAGTCCTTATGCTTTTGGGTAACCATCCATTAGCAGCCTTATCAAAGCGGGACATAATCACACACACCCTGGAAAGGAGCGTGAAAGGCATCTTTTTTTTTTTTTAAATCCCTAATTAATTGCTCCCAAACAGGTCACACTACTCGAGTGTGTATTGCTTCGTGTGGTCACTACTTCCAGGAAATATTCTGTAGAAAGAGGTTTTGGGTGTGGTCAATTGGATGCCATTTCACTACTGACACAATTTCAGCTGTATTTTCTTTTCTGATCTGTCTTCAGTCTGGGGTGGTTCTTGGCACTTGGGCATATAACTTTTCTGCACCAGCCTCTGTCAGGTAATCGAGAATCTAAATACAGGTGCCCCCCCCGCCCCCGGAAAGGCAGGTACCATCTAGAACTGACAGCCCTGTCAGACAGCCCTCTTGCCTGAGGCTCTAATGACTCTTCCCAAGTCACACAGGGAAGAAGGCAGATCCTTACAGGCTCCGACCTGAGTGTTGTGACATGGTGTGGGCTGCAGGGACCTCTCATTTCTCCATCCCGGCTCATGAAGGACTCTTATATCATTTAAAGCATTCAACAATTTCCCCCCACTTTCCTCTGGGAAGAAAATGAGGTCACCAGGTCCTGTTGCTTTGAACGTCAGAAGTACTTCTTTAATGGTCTGAAAAGCCAGGACTGACACTTACCTTTGGGGCAGTTTGAAACCCGAAAACCCTACAGCAAAGCCTACAACTGCCCCGACTGGCCCTGTCATCAACTTGCCTGCCTAGACAATCCATCCCCCTACAAGACACAAAGCCAGGCAGAATGGTGGACCAGTATCCGCTTACTTCCCAGTTGTTCAATTTGTCTTCTGGCTGCAGGTGCTCAGAAGAATCAAGAAGGGCCATTAAATAAAACCCTGTGCCCGACTGAGACTTTTGTCTGGGTCCCCTGGGCCCCAGTGCCCCATCAAAGAAGGGGTGACACGATGCCTTCACGACAGAGTGGGACTGTTTGCTCTCAGGATTTAGTCATCGCTAAAACAGAAGGGAAAAATTCATCGGGAAATTTGAGGATGGAACTCATTGTTTTTTGTTTTGTCGTGTTGTGTTTGTTTTCTGGTCATAACTATCTATCACTCAAAAGCTTGGGTCCAGCATAGGACAGCCAGGGATGATTTGTGCCTTCCCGAGGTGACAAAAAATTCTTCCATTAGCATTAGCCAGCTCACAGGAAACACACTGCAAGGGCACCACGCAATCCAAGAACGGATTTCACAGTGATCGTCAAGAGGTATTTCTAATGGTAACTACTGATTGTGTGAGAGTTTCCCATTTGAACACCACACAAAGAAAACCTGGCTTCACATGCATACCTTTCAAGCAAGAAAGCACCTGCTCAAAATCCTATGAAAGGGAGAGGAGATGATGACTCATCTCGTGTCTGCACGGGTTCCTCATGTCTCCAAGGGTGACCAAACTAATAGATTTCATCAAAATCCTCTGAGGCAGCGTAAGATGGTGGAATGAGCCTGCAATGGGCAGCTGGGCCAACTCTATTCTAGGCCTCACTCTGGGTCTTGGCTCTGTGAGGGACCTTAGGCAGTGTTCCTTCTTCTGGTTCTTGGTTTTCTTTCCTTCCAAGTGGGGCAACAATCTCTGCCAAGCCTAGCTTCTGAGGTTTTTTAGGAAAGAGATGAGATGATGCATGTGAAAACATGCCAAGAAAGGCCAGCGGCAACAAAGTTCCAGCGTCATCTGATGTGCTTGTCACAGAGCCCGGGACTGACTGCCTGTCTCACTTCAATTGTCTTTCTCTGGGGATAGAAATGATTTGTCTGTTGGACTCTTTGAGTAAGGAATGCAGATTCTGCCACCATCTCTGGGTTTGATCCCCTCAACCAGGTCTTCAGGGGCTGGGGCAAAATGGTCTCCAGGAGCCTCTCTGCCAGTATAGTTTGTGACCCAGGAAGCACAGAAGAGAGGTCAGAATTTTCAAGCATGAGAGTCAAATGATTCTGTCTGGTGGCAACACTGGCTCTGATCTGCACTCCAAATGCTCCGCTGGAGAGATTCTCAACCAAACTCTGGGGAAAATATGCTCCCAAGTCTTGTTTTTATTGATCCTACCCTGCCTGAATGAATGGAGTTTTCTACATTACAGTCCATGGCTCTGGAATCCTCCATCGCTGCCTCTCATGTCTGCGGAGCCAACTCCAAGCATCCCAGACGCTCTGGGCTAGCACGGCTGGGGAAGGCCACTGCCTAGACGGGTGGGGGTGGGAGCTGGGAAACTACCTCCTTCTCCTCCCCATTCAGCGTGTACAAATACATCCTCTCTCCCCAAGGTTCTTGCCAAGCCCACAGAAATTACAGATTCTCTCTGGATCTTGACCTGCATTGACCATCGGTGCAATTCTGGCAAAAAAAACTCAGAGCAAGCCCCGAGCTTCCCTGCCCCATACATGGCCCAAGCTCATGTCTCACACTTTAGATTGCCTCTCATCCGTCCACTCCTGCTTTGTGCTCTGGAGGGCTTGGGTCTTCTGCTCATCTACCTGGACATAGTCGACTCTTTGCTCTTCTGAGAGGAGAAGTTTCTAAAGGGAGAGAACAAAAAGGTTTTCATTACACTGAATAAAAAAAAATCAGGAAAATGTCAGCCCTTTTGGGGTAGATTACAGCGTCGTTAAATATTTGCTGCCCCTTCCTCCTGGGTTGTTCCCTGCAGAATCCTTACACTTTGGGTAGATGTTTAAATATCTCTTTTCCTGGGCTCCCTTCAACTTCACTCTAGCCATTCAGTCTACTCTGACCAATATAACGTGAGTGGAGGTGACACATGCCGACCCGAAAGGGAAAAGACCTAGCATGTGATTCTGCCACAAGACCAGCGTGCCTCAGCTGGGGGGGCTGCTTCTCCTGGGCCCTGGATGGAAGATGACCTGGCCTGCAGCCGACTGGTCTGTGAGCAATAATGGAAAAGGCCTTGGCTGTTGCAAGCCACTAAGCCTTGGGGGTTGTCTGTCTTGACTGCAGAGCCCTGTACCAAAACGGACTGAGGCACCCTTTTGTACTTGTTGGTCTGACTGGTTTTTCTAGAATACCAGTTCAGGTTTTGGGAATGAAATTAAAGGTAAAGGAGAAGTGGGAGTGCATTTGGCAAAAGGAAAGGGAAATCTTCCAGATTTTTTTCCTGCACACACACACACACAAAATGGAATCATACTGTATATCCTGTTCAGCTAAATTGCCTTTCTCATCAAACAATATATATCGTTAGGCACATTTTAGATTACAACCATCCCTTGCTCAAAAATATTTAGCTGTTTTGCATTGCTTACCATTCATTCATTCCGTGGCTTACACTGTGTAGTGGGTGACCAGCTAGGGTCGCTTACACGTATTAACTCATTTCATCCTCACGACAGGCCTCGATGTCAATGCTATTATTTCTGATTCCCACTTTACAGATGAGAATACTATCTAAAGGAGTCAAAACTGCCCAGCCTGGCATGTGAGGCCCTTTACTGAGGGGTTCCATTTCCAACTGCGAGCTCGCCAGAGTCTAACCAAACTCCGCCATTCCTTCTTCCCTAAGCAGACCCCTCCTATGCCGATACATATCTGTGTATTTAAGACCTTCCAAAGAGAACATGCATGGTTGAATCATCAGGAAAATCTAAACAGAAAAGGAATCTCCTGGGAATTCTCAGACACAAGGTACTTCCTACCTGCTGTATAGGGGCTGGTGATGCTGAATTGAAGTCCAGAGCTAAATAATCCAGGCTGAATTTCTTTGTCCATGTCAGAGCACCGCTGCTTAGGGAGTTGGCTGTTCTGTGATTCTAGAAACCAACATCACAGGACTCAGGTTAAGGATATCTGGCCGGGCTGCCCAAGGGAAGGAGGGCGAGTCACGTCCCCACTTGAGCATTGGCCATCAGATCACAACAGAGTGTGACGAGACCTGCACAGAGCAGCCTCCCTGTCTGAAATACAATATAGACAATTCAGCTTTCACACAAAAAGCTATACCTTTATTCACCACAGAAGCAGTTGGCCAAAATCTCCCTCAAGAAGAAACTGTTTTAAGGATATGACAGGCCCAAGATACCTTAGAGACTAAATCCCCAAAAGATCAATCACATTTATTAAAGTTCTAGTAAAGGTGCCCCAAATGCACTCACTTTATACAACGTGAACAGTGTAACGTGTGTGACACACAGCTGTGGACTCACCACAGCCTCAGAAGCACCTGTTCTACGACCTTTCTCTCCTCATAAGAGACTTAAGCACTATATTGAATTTTGCATTTACCACTCTTTTCAAATACGGTTTTGACAGTGTGTAAGTACCCTTAAATCACATAGTTTCGTTTTGCCTATTTTGAACTTTTCACATCTCCGACTTTACTATCACCAAACTATTTCTCAGTGGGCTGTGGTTACACCAACTTACACACTTACCAGGAGTGTATCCGAGCTCTTATTGCTCAGTAATATCAGAGTGTTTCATGTTTTTCCCACTTCATTTGGGGAAAATGGTTTCTTACTGTGGTCTGATCTTCCATGCCCTTGATAATTAATTGGCCAACTTTTCATATGTTTAAGGACCATCTATTTTTTTCTCTTCTGTGAATTGTCTATTCAGGTTTGTTTTTGTTTTGCTGACTTTTATATGGAATTGCCTGCCTTTTTCTAATTTTCCTCAGTACTTCCTCATATATCCTGGAGAGCAATCGTTTGTTGGTGATGTGCATTACAAATGGCCTATCATGGTTTATAGTTGCTTCTTTCTTTTTTTGTATGGTATTTCCTTTTTTTTTTTTTAAAGATTTTTATCCGTTTATTTTACACAGAGAGAGTGAGAGAGAGCACAAGCAGGGGGAGTGGCAGGCAGAGGGAGAGGGAGAAACAGACTCCCCACTGAGCAGGGATCCCAGGACCCTGGGATCATGACCTGAGCCGAAGGCAGATGCTTAATCGACTGAGCCACCCAGGCGCCACTATAGTATTTTCTAGATGAAGAGTCGTTCCCACTTTTAATGTAATATTTTCCTCAGTGGCTTGTTTTTGTATTTTAAGGAATCCTTCAGATGCTGAGGTCTTAACTTGCTGCCCCATATCTTCTCCTAAAATTATATAAAGTTTTGTCCTTCACGTTTAAGTAATAATGTAGCCTGAGCTGATTTTAACCTGTGGTGGTGAAATAGGGATACAATCCACTCCTTTTTTGTTGTTTTTACCCCACATGGATATAGCCATCCTTTCTCCCGTGAAGCAACCTCTAGTCACATATTAAGTTCCCATATGTGAATAGATGTTGAGTTCTATCAAATACTTGTTCTGCAACTGAGAAAAGCACATCATTTTCTCCTTTAATATGTTAATGTCTTGACTGACTTAAAAGATTCTTTTAATTTATAGTTGTTATAGCTCATCTCTCAGAAAATATTAAGGAGTACACTTGTCACAATGAACACAGGGTATTATAGGGAAGTTTGAATCGCTATATTGTACTCTGAAAAACCAATATAACACTGCATGTTAACTAACTGGAATTAAAATTAAAACTTAAAAAAAGGCAACAATAGAGTTTTAAAAAACATCTCCCCTTCTGGCACAGTTTTTGTTTCCTCTGATCTATTTTGGTCTCTACCCTTCATGCCAGAGCTTTCCAGAAAGGTCTGATGAAATCATTGGCTGTCTGCTCATATTTAAGAGCCAAAGACCCAAAAGTTGACTGGAAGCTTTGAGTACATTGGTGGTGCTTGTCAACTGCGGGGTTCACTTCAGGGGGATCCTATTGGATGGTTTTCTTGGGTAACCCTCAATGTCAGGACCTAGGTCTTCCTCAGGCTGCTCAAATAACCCAGAGAACTATCTTCCGATCTCCAGGACTCAGTTGGAAAGGTCTGATCATCAACATTGTGGAAAAGAGGGGCTATAGGGAAAAGGTTCGGGAATGGTTCTCATATCCATTAGGCATATTTACCTCATCACCTCGTGTTTAGTATAGTATTCTTGGTCATATGGGTCTAATGTCTCCCCCAACCAGTCCAGAGAACCCTTGTTTTACTCTCTCCAGAGACTACACTTCAACTTTTCTGTAGAGAAGGGAAGTCATAGAGGTCCACCACCATGCAGTGAGGGAGGGGCATTTTGAGATTTACCTGCTGCTTAGGTGGACTTTGGACCACTACCTCTTCTTTTCCTTTCCCTTCAGCCCTACTTCCAGAACTATGTGCCATGGACAAGTCCTGAACCTTTTGGTATTCTGTAATATATTCTGCCTACCCCCACCACCACCCCGGTGTATTTAGGTGTATTCTTGGGTCTGATAAGTCATTTACCACACATCCATCTGCTTTCCAGTTTCCAGTGTCACTGCTATTATCTTCTTCAATTCTCTACACCCTTACGGGTTTATGCCTTTAACAAATCCCTTTACTGGCATTTTAGAGGCCGTTTTGGGATGGAGGGAAAACAGAAGCCTGTGGTCAATCTGCCATCTTTACGGAGATGTCCAAGAACAGAATCTGAAATGTTAAACCCACTTTGTATACCTGGGATAAATTCATCTTGTTTGTGTGTATTCTCAGCTTTTCACAGTGCTGGATTTATTTTGCTAAAATCTTCTTTAGGGCTTCTTTTCTAACAACTTTATCGAGCTATAATTCCAGACCATACAATTCTCCCATTTAAAGTGGTGCTTAGTGTGTGCCCATATTTGTGCAATCATTGTCTCAATTAATTTTAGAATATTTTCATTACCCCGAAAAGAAATCCTGCACCCCTTGCTGTCACCCCCAGTCTCACCATCTCCCCAAGCTCTCGGCAACAACCACTAATCTATTTTCTCTCTAAAGACTTGTTATTCTAGCCATTCCATACAAATGCAATCATACAGTATGTGGTCTTCTGAGAGGACTGGCTTCTTTTCACTCAGCATACTGTTTCCAAGGTTCACCAATGTTGTTTCATTGCATGGCTGCATAGCATTCCATCGGGTGGCTATACCACATTTTATTCACCAAGTCAACAGCTGATGAACATTGGGGCTATTTTCACTTTTTGGCTATTAAGAAAGTGCTGCTGGGGTGCCTGGGTGGCTCAGTCGGTTAAGCGTCTGCCTTCGGCTCAGGTCATGATCCTGGGGTCCTGGGATCGAGCCCTGCGTCTGGCTCCCGGCTCGGCCAGGAGCCTGATTCGGGAGCCTGATTCTCCCTCTCCCTCTGCCTGTCCCTCCCCCTACTTGTGCTCACTTTCTCTCTGTCAAATAAATAAATAAAATCTTAAAACAACAACAACAACAACAACAACAAAGGATGGGGCACCTGGGTGGCTAAGTTGTTTAACTGTCTGACTCCTGATTTCAGCTCAGGTCATGATCTCAGGGTTCTGGCATTGAGCCCGGCATGGGGCTCCATGTTCAGAGGGGAGTCTGCTTCTCCCTCTGCTCCTCCCCCGCTCGTGCTCGCTCTCTCTCTCTCTCTCTCTCTCTCTCAAATAAATAAATAAATAAATCATTAAAACAAAGGACAGAAATGGTTGAAGAAAACGACATAATGAAATAAGAACTGAATGACTGTACTCAGGGAAAAAAGTGAAGAGAAAGAGAAAACCAGTCTCAGAGATGAGGCCTAAGCCACAAGATTCCCAGGGAAAAAGAGATTCAACTGAAAATTTAATAAATGCCATTGAAGAAATGCCAGAAAACAGCTAAGAGAATAAAAAAGGAAAAGAATCACAGAAAAAAAATGGTTGAAATAGAAGACAGGCAAACAAGATGCAGTATACATATTTATTATTAGATTCCTCACAGAAGGAAAACCAAACAATGGTATAGTACTAATATTAAAAACTATAATCCAAGAAAAAGTCCACAGATAAAGTAACACCTGACGCTACGTACTGAAAGGGCCCACCAAGTACCTGGATTAACTGGATGGTCAGTTTTACCCAAGATGGTAAATTCTATTACAACGGCTATATTGATAAAATGCCAGAATAAAAATAAATAAATTAGGGATGCCTGGGTGGCTCAGTTGGTTAAGCGACTGCCTTTGGCTCAGTTCATGATCCCAGGGTCCTGGGATCGAGCCCCACGTTGGGCTCCCTGCTCGGTGGGGAGCCTGCTTCTCCCTCTCCCTCTGCCTGCCACTCTGCCTATTTGTGCTCTCTCTCTCTCTCTGTCAAATAAAAAAAAAGTGCTGCTATGAACATCTGTGTACAAAGTTTGGTTGGACATATTCTTCTTTAGGATATTTTAATCTGTGTCAATGAGTAAAATTGGTCTATAATTTTGTACTTAGGTTATCGCTATTTGTATCATGTTGTTTTAGACTTATAAAATAAAGTGGGTAATATTTCCTCTTTTTCCATTCCCCGGAGGCATTTATATAAGATTGTAATGATCTCTTCCTTTTGGTAGAAAGTGTCTGTACAATTGTTTGGGCCTCATGATCCTTTGTAGTAGAATTTTCCCTACTGATTCAGTTTCTCTAGTAGTTATATAATCATTCAGGTTTTCTATTTCTACTTGAATGTGTTTTTGGATATTTTCTGATAATTTGCCTATTTTCACCAAAGTTGTCAAAATGCTGGCATGGAGTTCAAAATATTCTCTTATGTCATCCATCTCTGGCATATTTGCAATTATTATCTCCTTTACATTTTTAATATTATTTGTATCCATTGCTTTTTCTTGATTAGTTATGTTCAATTTTAGTCTTTATTTTTTTTTAAGATTTTATTTAGTTGACAGAGAGAGAGAGAGCACAAGCAGGGGGAACGGCAGAGGGAGAAGCAGGCTCCCTGCCGAGCAGGGACCCTGACCCGGGACTCAATCCCAAGACCCTGGGATCATGACCTGAACCAAAGGCAGACGATTAATGGACTGAGCCATCCAGGTGCCCCCAATTTTAGTCTTTAAAGAGCCAATTAGGTCAGCATTGATCCTCTCTAATTTTGTTATTTTGTTCATTTCTGTTCTTGCCTTTATTCATTTTCCTTTTGAGGGGTTAATTTTTTTCAATTTATTATTATGAAAATGTCCTAGTAATCAGCCAAATTGAAGAAAATATCCTGTGAACACCCATATCCCCACCATTTACATTCTACCACCAACATCTGACTACACTAAATTGCTCGTGAGTCTTCAGACTGTCTGAGGACATGCATCGTGAGAAACTCCACCATTATCCCTTTACATATTGTTTCTCTATCTTTTTTATTATCTCCTTCTAGAACTCTGACTAGACAAATGTTTGACCTTCTCATACTATCTTCCATGTCTCAAATTTCTCTACGCTTTTATCTCCTTGTCCTGATTTACTAGTAACTTCACAATGATCCAGTTCACTAAATCCCTCTTTGGGTTTAATCTGCTCAACCCATCCATTGAGTTTCTAATTTCTTTTTTTTTAAAGATTTTATTTATTTATTGAGAGAGAGAGAGAGAGAGAGAGAGAGAGAGAGAGAGAATGAGCTGGGGGGAGGGGCACAGGGAGTAGCAGGCTCCCTGCTGAGCAGGGAGCTGGATGCAGGGCTCAATCCCAGGACCCTGAAATCATGACCTGAGCCAAAGGCAGATGCTTAACAGACTGAGCCACCTAGGCGCCCCCACTGAGTTTCTAATTTCATCCCAATTTTTATTTCTACAAGTTCTAAATGGTCTTTTCTAATCCGCCTGGTCATTTTTTTTTTAGATTTTATTTATTTGACAGAGAAGTGGCGAGAGAGAGAACACAAGCTGGAGGAGCAGGAGAGGGAGAAGCAGGCTCCCCGCTGAGCAGGGAGCCCGACATGGGACCCCGGGATCATGACCTGAGCCAAAGGCAGACGCTTCACCGAATTGAGCCACCCAGGCGCCCCTGGTCATTTTTAAATAGTATCTTGTTAGTCTAACTTTCAACTTATCTTATTTTTTTAAATATATCAAACATAACTATTTTATTTTCAAAATCCAATTATTTCCAATAATGGCTTACTTCTGTATTTGATTCTATTGTTTGTAATTTGTATCAATTTTCAGGATTTGTAATTCCTTGACATTTTTGGTCCCAGAGAATCCCCTTCCTTTCTTGTCAGGTGAGTTTTGTTTTTCAAAAATATATTCTCTATCATTTTAAGATATTTGATGTGGTGGTCTGTGATTTTCATGGTAGCTTGCCTACTAAAGAGCCCCATGAAATTAAAAAAAAAAATAGAACAAATGTAGTTCCACTTCCTTTTGTTTAAGATTGGGTTTTTAAGAAATCTTTACACCTTACATGGGGTTTGAACTCACAACCCCAAGATCAAGAGCTGCATGTTCCACCAACTGAGCCAGCCAGGCGCCCCAATGTAGTTCTACTTCTAATGTTGGATTAAATAGTTTTGACCACCCTTCCTACAAAGAACAATATGTCATTTTTGGTAGAATTTGGTGAATTGTTTCTAAAGGACCAAAAATAGCCACAGAAACCTGGAGGAAGATAAACAAAGCAGGAGGACTTACTTTCCTCGATACAGAAACTTACCAAGCTACAGTAACTAGCATAGTGTGGTACTGTCCAAAGAGAGGCATGCAGACCAATGGAACAGATTTGAGAGCCCAGAAAAAGACCCATACACACACGGATACTTGATTTCTGGCAAAGATAGCACTGCAGGATAGTGGCAAATTACAGTAACTTTAAATAAATGGTGACAGATCAATTAGAGAAACCTATTAAGGGAAAATGAAACTTGACTCCTACCTCAAATCATACACAGAAGTTAATTCCAGGTGCATTGCAGACCTAACTGGGAAAGGTACAACTATAAAGCTTCTGGCAAATAACCAAAATTCACCCAAGATTACATAGATCATGTTAATGGTCCTCCAACTATTAAAGAAATTGAAGTCACCCACATGGTTTCACTGAAAAATTTACCAAAAAACTTAAAGAATAAATAACACTAATTCTACACAATCTATTCTAGAAAATAGAGAACACTTCCTGAGGATTCCAACATTACCTTGATAACATAACATGGTAAAGACACTATGAAAAACCTGCAGATCAATAGCCATCATGACCATGGATACAGAATCCTCAACAAAATGTTAGCAAATCAAATCCAGCAATACATAAAAAGAATACTACACTATGGCCAAATGGGATTTATTCAGTGAATACAATACTGATTCAATATTCAAAAATAAACCAGTATAGTCCACAATATTTACAGTCTAAAGAAGAAAATTAATGATCATATCAATAAATGCAGAAAAGCATTTGATAAAATCCAGCATACATTCATGATAAAAAAACTCTCAGAAAACTAATAGAAGGGAACTTTCTTACCCTGATAAAGGATCACTATAAAATACCCACAGCTAACATACTCAGTAGTGAAAGATTGAGTGATTTCCCCCAAAATGGAGACAAAGAGATTCATCTCACCACATGTATTCAACATTGTACTAAAAGTGTCAGGCTGGTGATAAAGCAAGTAAAAGAATGAAGGAGCATACAGATTGAAAAGGAAGGAATAAAACACTGTATTTACAGATGAGATGATCATGTAAACAGAAAACCCCAGGGAATCTAAAGAAAATAAACCTCCCATATTTAATAAGGGAATTTAGCAAGGTCACAGGACATGAGGCTAACACACAAAAAACAATCATATTTGTATATACTGCCAATGGACAACTGAAAGCTGAAATTACAAAAATGCCATTTACAATAGCTCCAAAAGGTGAAATACACAGGTAGAAATCTAATAAAATATGATAACATCTATATGTTGAAATTATAAAATTCTGAGGAAAGAAATAAAGAAAATCCGAATCAATGGAGACATGCCATATTCATGAATTAGAAGTTTCAGCATAGTAAAAATGTCAATTCTCCTCAAATTTATTCACACTTCATCTTAGCCAAAAGGCTGAGAAGCGATTCTCCTCAAATTTATTCATAGATTTAATACAATTCCAATCAAAATCACATCAGGTTATTTTGTTAGATAATGACAAGCTTATTTCCAAAATTGGAAAGGCAAAGGGGGCAGAATTAACAAAAAAAATTTTTAAACAAGAATGAGATTGGAGAAAATATGTTTCCCATTTTAAGATTTACTCTAAAGCTTCAGTAATCAAGACTGTGGTATAGACAAAATGATAGACACATAGATTCATGGATCAGAATATAAAGACTACAAAAATATGCCCAAATGATGTTTTACAAAAGTGCAAAGGCAAGTCAATGAAGAAAAGATTGTCCTGTCAATAAATGATATGGGAACATTTTGGACAATCATATGTAAAAAATCATCCTCAACACCATCTCATACCTTATATAAAAAGTAACTCAAAATGGATTACAGACCTTACATAAAACCTAAAAACATGATACTTTTAGAAGAAAACATGAGAAAATCCCAATGACCTAGTAGGGTTAGGCAAATAGTTCTTCGACATGATAACAATCCGTCAATGAAAAAAGTCTATATATATGTATATATATTATTATATTATTATATAGATAGATATTATATCTATCTATATATAGATATATATAAGTCTCTCTCTCTCTCTATATATATATATATATAAAGAAGAAAGTCAATAAATTGGGCTTAACCAACAGGCAGTCATGTCTCTGCCACTGGCCGTAGCAACATTTTCCTAGCTGTGTCTCCTGAGGCAAGGGAAATAAAAACAAAAATAAACTACTGGAACTACATCAAAATAAAAGGCTTCTGCACAGGGAAGGAAACAATCAAAAGGTTAAAAGGCAACCTACAGAATGGGAGAAAGTATTTGCAAAATATATAAAGAACTTCTTATACAACCTGACACCCAAAAAACAAACGATCCAATTAAAAAACGTAGCAGAAGACGTAACAGACATTTTTCCAAAGAAGGCATCCAGATGGCTAACAGACACATGAAAAGATGCCCAACATCACTCATCATCAGGGAAATGCAAATCAAAACTACAATGAGGTATCACCTCACACCTGTCAGAATGGTTAAAACCAGTAACACAAGATAGGGACGCCTGGCTGCCTCAGTCAGTAGAGCATGCGACTCTTGATCTCAGGGTTGTAAGTTCAAGCTCTACATTGGGTGTAGAGATTACAAAACAAACAAACAAAAAAACAAAACAAACCCACAAGAAACAACAGGTGTTGATAAGGATGTAGAGAAAAAGGAACCCTCTTGCACTGTTGGTGCAGCCACTCTGGAAAACAGTATGGAGGGTCCTCAAAAAGTTAAACATAGAACTACCCTATGATCTAGTAATTGCACGACTGGCTATTTCCCCAGAAAATACAAAAACACAAATTCAAAGGGATACATGCACCCCAACATTGATAGCAGCATTATCAACAATAGCCAAATTATGGAAGCAGCTCAAGTGTCCACTGACTGATGAATGGATAAAGAAGATGTGGTGTGTACGTGTACACACACACACACACACACACACACACACACACACACACACACTGGAATATTATTTGGCCATAAAAAAGAATGCAACCTTGCCATTTGCAACAACATGGATGGAGCTAGAGAGTATAATGCTAAGCGAAATAAGTCAGTCAGAGCAAGACAAATAGTATATAATTTCACTCATATGTGGAATTTAAGAAACAAAACATATGAACAAAGGGAAAAAAAAGAAAGAGAGGCAAAACAGGAAACAGACTCTTAACTATAGAGAACACACCAATGGTTACCGGGGGGAGGTGGGTGGGGTGAAGAGTTAAACAGATGATGGGGATTAAGGAGGGCACCTGTTGTGATGACCAGTGGGTGTTGTATGGAAATGTTGAATCACCTATATTGTACATCTGAAACTAATATAACACTGTACGTTAATTATACTGAAATAAAAATAAAAACAAATAAATAAATTTGGCTTAATTAAATTTAAAATCTTTGCTTGCAAAAGACAGAAGAGAATGAAAAGGCAAGCTCTAGACTCAAGAGAAAATTTTTGCAAGTCACATATCCATCAGATAACTTGTACACAGAATATGTAAAGAGCTCTCAAAACCCAAAGTAAGAAAACAAACAACCCAATTAAAACTCGGGCAAAAGGATCCAACCGATAGATACTCCACCAAAGAAGATACATAAACGCCGAATAAGCACACAAAAATAAGTCTGACATCATTTGCCATGAGAGAAATATATGCTAAAACTACAATGAGATACCACTATCTACATGTTAGAATGTCTAAATTAAAAAAACCAAAAAAACTGCAGGACCAAGCATGCTCCAGTGGAGCAACTAAAACTCTCATAAATAGTTGATGGGTGTGCAAAATCATACAGCCATTATGGAAAAGGTTTTGGAGTATCTTGTAAAGTTAAACATACAACTGATGACCCAGTTAAACACAGTTGATAACCCAGCAATCTCACTTCTGGGTATTTACCCCAGAGGAGGATTTTTCAACAGTGGCATTATTGACTTTTGGAGTCCGATAATTCTTTGTTGTGGGGAGTTGTCCTATGCACTATAGGATATGTAGCATCATCCCTGAACTCTTCCTGCTAAAATGCTAGCACCACAATCCTCTGTGCCAGGTTGTGGCAACCAAAAATGTCTCTAGACATTGCCAAATGTCCCTTATGGGGCTAAGTCATCCCCCATTTCTGCTCTAGAGAAATGAAAACTTAGATAATGCAAACTTATGCCCACACAAAATCGGTTAAAGGCCCTCAAGATCAGGAACAAGACAAGGCAGGCCATTTCTGCAACTGATATTCAACAAAGTATTGGAAGTTCTAGCCATATATATAGCAATTAGGTAAGAAAAAAATAAAAAGGCAGCCAAATTGGAAAAGAATAAGCAAAATAATCTGTTGACAACATGGTCTTATATGTAGAAAACTCTAAAGATTCCATGCAAAAAAATAACAAAAAAATAAACAAATTCAGCAAGGTTGCAGGATACAAAAATCACACCCAAAATTCAGTTGCATACTTATACACTAGCTGAACCATCTGAGAAAAGGAAATCAAGAAAATGATATCATTTACAACAACATCAAAAAGAATGAAGTATTTGGGAATAAATTTAACCAAAGACTTGTAATGACAACTACAAAACACTGCTGAAAGAAAGCAAAGCAGACATAAATAAATGGAAAGACATTTCCGTCTATGTTCATGGACTGGAAGACATAATATTGTTGAGATTACAACATTACCCAAAGCATTCTGCAGCTTCAATGCATTCCCTACCAAAATCCCAATGGCATTTTTGGCAGAAATAAAAAAAAAACCCATCCTAAAACGCTTGGAATCTCAAGGAACCCTGGATAACCAACTCAATCTTGAAAAAGAACAAAGTTGGAGGACTCACACTTTCTGATTTCAAAACTTACTGTAAAGTTACTATAAATCAAAACAGTGTGATACTGGAGTGAGGACAGACATAAAAACCAACGGGCCCAGAAATAACTTTCACATATATGGTCAACTGACTTTCAATGAAGGTGCTGAGACCACTTGGTGGGTAAATGGCAGTTTTTCCAACAAATTATGCTGGGAAAACCAGATATCCACAGGCAAAAGAATGAAGTTGGATCCTAACCTTAGACTACACATAAAAATTAACTCAAAGAATTAAAGACCTCAACATAAGAGCTAAAACTATAAAACTCTTAGAAGAAAACATAAGAGAAAACTTCATGACATCGGATTTGGCAATGATTTATTGGATACGATATCAAAAGCAGAGGCAATAGAAGAAAAAAAGAAATTCAACTTCATCATAATTTACAAGTTCTGT
The DNA here is from genome assembly GCF_009762305.2 of Zalophus californianus. NCBI lineage: Eukaryota > Metazoa > Chordata > Mammalia > Carnivora > Otariidae > Zalophus > Zalophus californianus. The sequence continues at coordinate 1,022,343 of NC_045612.1, read as the reverse complement.
ACACCCAAAGACCCTACCAAGAGAGTGAAATGACAACCCACAGAATGGGAGAAAATATTTGCAAATCATGATCTGATTAGGGGTTAATATCCATAATATATTTTTGAAAAAACTTCTACAAGGCAACAACAACAAACACAAACAACCTAATTCAAAAATGGGTAAAGGACTTGATTAGTCATTTCTCCAAAGATCCACAAATGGCCAATAAGCACACGAAAAGATGCTTAACATCATTAGTCATCAGGGAAATGCAAACAAAAACCACCATGAGATACCACTTCACACCCAGGAGGATGCCTATAATTAAAAACAAACAAATGGAAAATAACAAGTACTGGTGAGAATGTAGAGAAATCAGAAGCTTTTGCACCTGCTGGTGGACATGTAAAATGCTTTGGCTGCTGTGAAAAACAGTTTGGTGGTTCCTCAAAAAATTAAACATAAAGTATCATAGGATGCAGCAATTTCACCTCTAGGTATATATCCAAAAGAATTGAAAGCAAAGACTCAGATACTTGTACACCCATGTTCCTAGCAGCATTACTCACAATAGCCAAAAGGCAGAAACAACCCAAATGTCCATCAACAGATGACTGGGTAAACAAAATGTGGCCTCTCTATCCAATGGAGTATTAGCTTTAGAAAGGAATGAAACTTGGAGACATGCTACGATATGAATGAACGCCAAAGGCACGAAAGGACAAGTGTCATATGATTCCATTTCTGCGAGGCACTTAGAATAGGCATAGTCACAAAGCCACAAAGTAGAACAGAGGTTTCCAGGGGCTTTTTGGGGAGGGCCTAGGGAGTTATAGTTTAATGGGTACAGAGTTTCTGTTTGGGATGATGGAAAAGTTCTGGAAACACATAGTGATGATGGTTGCACAACATTGTGAACATAGCTTAATGCCACTGAGTTGTACATCTAAAAATGGTTAAAATGGTATATTTTATGTTCTGTATATTTCACTTTAGTAAAAGGTATCAAAAAAACCAAAATCTGTAAAAGAACGTTGCTGGGGCACCTGGCTGCCTCTGTCAGCAGAGCATGTGACTCTTGGTCTCGGGGTTGTGAGTTCGAGCCCCACACTGGGCATGGAGCTTACTTAAGACAAAACAAAAAAAACAATGTTTGTAACAATTCTATTCATAAATGCCAAAAAACTTGAAACAATCCAAATGTCCTTCAATGGGTGAGTAGATAAACTGTGGCACATCCATACACTTCAATAGTACTCGACAATAAAACAGAGCTGTTGACATGTGTTACGACTTGGGTGAATCCCAAAGAAATTATACTGAGTGAAAGAAACCAGTCTCAAAAGATGGCATACTCTATGATTCCATTTATGTGGCATTCTTGAAAAGACACAACTATAGCGATGAAGAATACATCAGTGGTTGCCAGGGATTAGGGTCATGGGAGGCTGTGACTATGAAGACGTAGCATGAAGGAGTACCTCGAAGTTGTTCAGTGTGCTGATTGTGGTGGTGGTTACGCGAATCCACGTATATGTCAAAATTCATAGAAACGCACACCAAGAGAAAGTCAGTTTCAGTGTAAGATAATCTAAAAACTAAAAAGTATTATAATGCCATAATAAAACATTTAATGTGAGATTGAGGGTTTAGAATTCTACTATAAAAGTCTTACAAAACTATTGAAATTATAGAATGTGGAAGTCCTGTAAAAAAGAGATCACATAAGTTAAAATTTTCATTCTTCTAAATTTTCTATAATTTCACAAACATTGAAAGAAACTAAAAAAATGATACATAACTTTAATAAAGCAAAACTTGTATTTCAGCCCCTGGCCTAAATTTTTACATTCAGATCAGACTCTGTTCTCAGAGAGAAAAAAAGTTAACATATACGATTATGCACAAAATCAAAATCAAACCCTATGAGTCATGTAGGCTTGTTACGTGGAACAAGTGAAATGATGTAACTCAAAGTCATTGGAAATTATTATTATTACTACAGTTGAAGAGACCTACAATTGAATGAGATGGGATAGGCTTTAGATAGGCTTTAAACACACCTATATGGTGCTTTCCCCACAGCTACCTGCCTTCAGCCAGTATTCTGGGCTCTTAATCTACCGTGTCATATGGCCTAATAATGCCCAGACAGTCATTAACTAATGATTATAAACTTAGGCAAGAAATCAATCCATAACTGTGCTGTTAATAAAATACTGGGCTTTCTCATAACCTCAAAGATCAGGGATGAACTGCTAGTATCTGGAATGACTCTGCACTTGCTTCTATTAGGTTACAGATTCACTTCCCTTTTCTGTTCTCTGGAGACAGAGCACAGCTGGTCAGTATCCTTTATAAGAGTGTTTTCTTCTAGAAGTTTCCCAAGGGCCATTACAAAGTGTGAAAAACATCGGGAAGACCACAGCAGATTTGTATATGAGTCACTTTCCATCTGCATATGGTTAAGTGAACTTACAGCACAATTTTTATCAAATGGAAAGGCAAAATGAAGCATTTAATTACTGCTTCACTGGAGATGACCGTGTTTAGATTTTCACTTGCCTACTAACCTCATGCATAGGAGGGCTTCAACTGTCTTTTCAAAAGTACATATAGTCACAGTGCCTTGAATAGCAGTCTTTTATGATCTCTTTGCAAAACTTCATCGGTCAAACACAGATTCTCTCTGGAGTTCCCTACATTAAGTTCCAGAACAGGCTTGGTCCTGGCTAACGTGCTTCATAATTCCCAGAGGTGCTAAAAATCCCTCTGTCTTCAAAAACCCATGCTGCCAATAGAATCCAAGCTAAAGAGAACGGAAGGAACAACACAGGGCAGGAGGGGGAGATTAATTACTTAATTAAAGGATAGAGATGTCACGTCTCTATCTGCTCAGATTTACAGAAAGACCCTATAACCCCAGTCTCCAGAGACTAAGACACATTCACAGCCCAGGACACTGTACTCTCTCCCACTGGGACTCAAGTGACTCATCCTTCAGGTGGTTTGGCAGAAAGGAACACAGGATATGTGAGTTTGCTCTGCACATCCAAGGAGCTACAAAGTCATTTAGATCAAATAGGGTATCATAGCCTTGGTGAAAAGAATGGCCAACATTTCCATTCTCCCATTACACGTGCCTCAACCCTGGGTGCTCTTGCAATAATACAGCCTCAAAATGCTAGGAGGAGCTGGATATTGCAGGGAAGAAAACCAGCTTCAAATAGATTTGTTCCCAGTAACCTGGTATCACATTCAAGTGAGTGTTTTCAGATTGCAGGGGGCTTTCTCAAGTTCATGTTTCCTTTATAATGAACTCATAAGAATACACATTGGGGTGAAGCATATGAAGAGTGTGAAACAGGATTACCATTTGGATGTAGCTTTCTTCCTCTTCTCTGGAAACGGAATTGGCAAAAAATCTTGCAGAATTAATACCATTTCTTTCTGGAGAGAGAAATCTGGTTCGATTGCTGAGAACAAAAATATAGATGAGGTCAAAGCAATGTCTTACAGCTGCTCTGAAAGCCAGCCAGGAACTGACATGGTCCCTGTGGGCTTTTCAGCCCTCCCCTTCCAGATAAAATTTCCTTCTGGCCAAAGCGATTCCTGAAGCAGTAGAGACTGCCCAGCTTCTGTCTCATTGTGGGGCGAATGGCTCCCAATTCTCAAGGGTTACTTTTTTCCAGGCCCTCCATGTGTTAGAGCTCACAAGCTTTCTAGAAACAGACCAAGGCATCATAACATTTAGAAAACAAAAACAAAAACAAAACACAAACAAAAACAAAACGCTCCTTTGGGGCTCTCTTGTTTCCATTCAAAGTAACTGGCAAAAGTAATGAGGTGTGGCCATTCCTCTGATGGGATGAGAACAAGACTGCAAATCAATTTTCACCCTACTCCTGAGTCAGAAGCGCAGACTGCATCGCTCTGCGGTCATGGCCGGAGAGAGAGCTCCTGGCAGAGGTCTGCTTTGCAAAGTGATTGTATCCTGTGGCGTAGAGAGAGAACCAGGAAACTCTTGGGCCAGGCCCACAACTCTGAAAATACAACTTCTAAAAGATGAGATGAGAGAGTGCAGACACATTTGGGGTTTGTCTGCCAGGTCCACGCACCATCCCTCTTTCTCTGAGAACTCCCTCCCCCTACTCGTTCACAAGGCTGGGCTTCTGGAAGCCATGTTGGTACTACTGGCCCTCCCCCGGGGCCACAGGTGACTCCACTCAGGCTGGGGCAGGCCAACTCCCTCTCCCAGGAAATGTGAGTTGGGGTCAAAAAAGAGCCTATCACAGCTGGTACTGGAATTATAGCATGTAAATAAGCTCAAGATCTACGGTTCATGTGAAGAGAGAAGCAGACGTGAGAGGCGGAAAGTTCTTTGGGTTCCCAACAGCTCGTTCCTAACTCCAGCATCCTGGGACATCCAGTTATATTCCTTCCTTTGTGATCTACAAAATATTTCTGGCTCATGATAACAAACCCCATCTCTCCTTTGACTTAAGCTAGATCAAGTGGGCTTCAGCTACCTTTAATCAGAGTCTTAACTAAAACCGGGAGTGCCTGTGCTGGATGAGGTCCCTTTGAGCAATCAAAGACCTACCAAGGTACAGTGCAGGTCCTGGTTAGAGACGCATGTTCCCGGATGGTGGAGAGGTTTCTCAGGTCCAGGGGAGGTGGCCGTGCTACAAGATAATACACGATATCCAGTACGGTAAGTTCTCAGGAGTTAAAGACCAGAATCGAAAGACTAAAATTATGACATTCCACTTACTTACTAGCACATCCAGTCCAAATTGACCAACAAGCAGCACTGATGATGAATGTGAATTCACTGATCTACCCTTCCCTACCTCACTGGTCACATTACCAGCTAGAGGTAACAATGGGGCAACACATTTAGTCAATATGCATTTGAGAACTCACTGTGTATCAGGCATGGTTCTAGGTGTTGGGAGGCACAGTGTGAGCAAAACAGATGGAAGTCTCTGACCATATGTAATCCCAACACCTACCTTACACTTGGCATGTCCAAAATGGAAATTTTACCTTTCTTACTGCAGGCAAAGATGATCACCCAGGTTTTAGTCTTCCCCTCTTCCAGTTCATTGTCTACCTGATAGTCTTTCTACGTAGAACATTCTTCCCCATCTCTCTGCCTGGTTAGTCATCTTCAGATCTCAGCTCAATGTCTCCTGCCTAGGAAGGCCTTCTTTGACCTCCAGATAAGATCAGGCCCCACATCATGGGCTCTCATGAGTTCTTATATTTACCCTTCATAGAGCTCCTTGCAGTTTGTAATGATATATTCATCTGTGATTATCTGATTCGGGTCTAGACTGTGCTCTGGGAGGACAGGGATTTTTTGCCTCATTTGTTGCAGTAGCCTTGGCATGCAGAGAAGCTCTTGGCACCTGACCCTTACTCCACCTCAGTCGTCCAACTTGTTGAGTTGGTCATGCATGTATCCCTCTACCAGGGCCTTGACCAGGTTCCTTTTGTTTCCTCCACTAGACTACATGGTAGAGACTATTTAAGTCCCCTCCATATCATCAGAGCATCAGTTTCCCAGGAGCCTCTGATCTGGGTGAGGTACTGAGCTGGAAAGGACATGTGAGTCACATAGTTCCTGGGGAGAAGGTCTCTCCTGGTGGCATGACACCGTGGCATCGGTCTCACCGACCAGCCAACTTGTGGCTACTCCCCCTGCCCTCTCCCTGTTGGGCCCCAGGGTCCACCCCTGTCAGAACCTGTCCTCCTGGCTCAGGTGTCCCACCTTCACACCGACCCAGTGAATCCCCAGCCCTGAGTCCATCCAACATGTTCATGCCTCTGATTGCCAGGTCCTATAGAGCTGCACTGGCCATACATGGCTATTTAAGTAGATATTTCTTAACATTAAATAAAATTTAAAATTCAGTCTTGGGGATGAAAGGTACAGCATGGGGAATACAGTCAAAAAATTTCAGTTCTTCAGTTGTACTAGCCACATTTCAAGTGTTCAATGGCCACATTTCTATCATCACAGAAAGTTCTGTTGGATAACACTGCTATAGAAGATTAATTGAGCAAAATAAATAGCGGCCTCAAAGTTACATGTCCCTGTGAAATCACTCCTGACCAGAATGAATGATTGTTTCCTCTGAAACTCCGAGGACAGGGTTCGTTCTCTTATTCGGTACTGACTGGATCATTTTTCTTCTTCCAGCTGGCTCTTACCTATCTCCCTCCCCCTCCCACTGAAGAACCTGCTTCCTCATCTTTACCTCCCACCCAGGGCCTAGCACAGCAGCATACCCACAGCAAACATGCTGCAGATGTGATCTGACTCGAACTGAAGGGGTGAGACTAGAACGACCAGGCATGAGTAGGGGCCTTTTACCAATTTGGGGCAAGGCCGCTTGAAACAGTGGTTTTTCCAAAGAGCAAAGAGAGGTGGGGACCAACCAGAGATCACGGTCATTGTACCAAATAGTTCCTAGTAATCACACACACCTACTGGGCAGGTGGCAATGGGCAAGAATGAAGTTAGTAAGTTACTTTGACCTGCTTTTCTTCCCTCTCTATCCATGCTGTTTGCAGACCAGAGAAGCTGCCTGGGAACAAGGCAGAAGCTTCGAGGAGCTCTGGGCCTATAGGATCCAGACTGCTCATTGCCCCCAGACACCTCTGCTGATGGGCATGTGCAGGGCAGTGAGTGAGAAGTTGCATGTGACCAGGTCTGGCATTCAGGAATTCCTGTCAAAAGTCATTCTTGGCTACCTCACTGTGATTATATTCAAGTCTGTTTAAACAAAGAGATGCCAGGCGGGTTTCATCATCGTCACTTAGCTCTGGACCTTTGTTAGGGAAGCAGCTGAAGATGAGCCCTCTGGAATGAACTTGGCTTTGTAGGCTGTATTTGCAGGGCCACAGTGCCTTAAGTCCCATGCCTCCTTTTCTCAGTCTGGGGTGGCAAGCTTTCCCGGCCCTTCCCATGCAGTCCCGGCCATTGCTCCTTACACTTCCCAGCCCTCGGAGGTGGTTCCTCTAGTGCTTTCTTCCCAGAGAGTGTCAGGAAGGGAACTTTTTCACATGGCCTCTAGGACCCGTACCCCCTCTCCTGCATGGCGCGCCTGGTCAAGTGGCTTACGTTTCCTCTGAGGCTTGAGATCTCTGTTCACTGGCGGAGGCTCCAGGTCCGCAGGCAGCTCAGGCAGCGGGCTTGGGATGCTTCCTGGGCTCATTGGGATGTAGTCATCATGGCTGCAGCGGGCTCCAAGACCAGAGATGGCTGCCTGGGGGCCCATGGGCACGTAGCCGTCTTCAGCCCCGCCTGAAGCCGTAGGGGACATGGGGGAGAACCCGCACGGCTGCAAGAAAACAGAACGGTCATGGAAACGGCCGCACATGGGGCTTTGGTTGCAAATTATCCAAGAATAACCTCGAACTTCCTTAGGAAAGTCCGATAGGCCTCCAACTCCAGCTCTGCTTCTGTACCTATTGTATGAGGTGAGTGAGACTCTCCTGAAGGTGATGCTAGAAGACAGTGGGTTAGGAATGTCTGCAGATGCTCTACATATGATGTGATGCCTGAAGTCCTGCCCTGAGCCAGACAAGGGTCTGAACCATTAGAACTGGCAGGGTCCTCACAGAACACTCAGTCTAGTAGTTCCCAGACAAGTGCAAGTCTTAGGGGAGACTGAAAGGGTCCTCAGAGACTCAGTGCTGAGTCTCAAAAGACCTCAAGGGAACATATGTTGGTTAGGCTATTTTTGGTCAAATTGAGGCTTAAAGGAACTCAAGTGCCAAACTTACCAAATTTAAACTAAGCCGCTTGTCTCGTTGTCTTAACGATTGGCCTTCTACATCAGCTGTAAGAGACAAGCCGGGGTGGTGAGAAACGCAAGACGGTATCAGTTGAAACTAGGTTCCAAGTCCCTATGGACCTCAGGGCCCTATGCTCAGCTCTGGAGAGGAAGAGAAGCATAACACAGTTTCTATATGCAAGGCTTGCTATTACGTCTCGTTGGGCAGTCAGAGCACATTCACCAACAGATGGAAATCAGACCAGATTTGGAAGTTTCTGTATCATGGCTTCAGTTCTCTCTATGAATTAGGAGGACATATAGCAAAGAGTTAACAAATACCTGTTGCATATATTATATGAATTTTCTGAGCGTAGAGATGACAGAGACAGAGAGAGAGGTTTGAAGAGAGAAGGTGTACAAGATCCCTTGTGATAAGCAGACAAGGGGCAGCACCACAGAGCAGCACTGAGGGTGAATGGGAGACCCGTGATCGTGATTTGCTGCAGCAATAGCCAGCCACTCAGGTACAGGCATGGAGAAAGAAGAAAGTTGGGTTAATCCAGGACTACAAACTTCTCAGATGGATGTGACAAACAGTGTGACATAAACATTTAGAATAATTGTTGAACTGAAAGAAGACATGTCCAGAAAGCAGAGCAGTAAGATAAATGGGCCTAGACTCAAATGAGATATGATTTTTGGGAATTAGCAGCTTAGAGATGGCAGTCAAAACCATAAGAGTAGATGAGTCTATCTAAGTTGCCAGTGTTAAGAGCAGTTTAACTACAAAACCCTACAGAATCCCAATATTCAAAGAGCAGGAAGATGAGCAACCACAGAATAATGTTAGAAAAGTCCAGTGCTCTCAGCAAGTGGGTACCAGGGAAGTGTTCCTCAAGGACCTGGAGATATGAAAAGTCAAGTTGCCTTGGAAAAATATACTGAAGAGTAAATATCATCTTTTTTCGGGGAGGGGGGGCAGAGGGAGAGGGAGAGAGAGAATCTTAGGCTCCATGTCCAGCATGTAAGCCCAATGCAGGGCTCGCTCTTATGACCCTGAGATCATGACCTGAGCTGAAACCAAGAATCGGATTTGGTTTCCGATTGGTTTCTGAGTCACCCAGGTGCCCCAAGAGTCAACATCATCTTAAAGTGAGAGAATAATTCCCAGCTCAGAAAGATGTAATGGGAGATTGTGCATTATATACAGATCTTCCTCAACTTCCTTTATCGGTGATGTCCTGATAAAGCTACCCTAAATTGAAAATATTCTAAATAAAGAATGTGTTTACTACATCTAACCTACCAAACATTATAGCTTAGCCTAGCCTGCCTTAAACGTGCTCAGAACACTAACATTCACCTACAGTTGGGCAAAATCAGCTAAGACACAAGCCTATTTTATAATAAAGTTTGGGGCTGCAGCTCACTGCTACTATCCAGCATCACAACAGAGGCTCGTACTATGTATCACCCGCCCGGGGAAAAGATCCAAATTCAAAACTCTAAGTACAGTTTCCACGGAACGCATATTGCCTTTGCACTATCATCAAGTAAAAAAATCCTAAATTGGGGGCACCTGCATGGCTCAGTTGGTTGAGCGTCCGACTCTTGATTTCAGCTCCGGTCATGATCTCAGGGTCCTGGGATCAAGCCCCACGTTGCCCACCCCTGCCCCCGCTCAGTGGGGAGTCTGCTTGTCACTCTCTTCCTCTGTGGTGCCTGGCCCCCACCCCCGCTCATGCACACATGCGCACTTTCTCTCTCTCTCTCAAATAAATAAATAAATCTTTTTTTTTTTTTTTAAATCCTAAATCGAGCCATCGTAAGTCAGGGACCATCTGTATATACATATATGTATACATACACACATATTTTTATTTCTTTATATATTCCTTTTTAACACAAATGGTAGCATATTATACTCCCCATCCTGCAACTTGATTTTTTCACTTAATATCTTGGAGATCAGGGCAGAGAAACACAATCAAGAATTTCTTCATTCTTTTATTCAATGGTATTGTGTTTCATTCTACAGATGGATCATAATTTGAGTATTCGTCTAATATTAGGTAACAATTTTATTTCTAACACTTTGCTTTAAAAACAAGGATAGGGGGCACCTGGGTAGCTCAGTCGGTTAAGCGTCTGCCTTCGGCTAAGGTCATGATCCCCAGCGTCCTGGGATTGAGCCCTGCGTCTGGCTCCTGGCTGAGCCGGGAGCCTGATTCGGGAGCCTGATTCTCCCTCTCCTCCCCTCCCCCTACTTGTGCTCACTCTCTCTCTCTCTCAAATAAATAAATAAAATCTTAAAACAACAACAACAACAAAGGATAAGGGCACCTGGGTGGCTCAGTCGTTTAACTGTCTGACTCCTGATTTCAGTTCAGGTCATGATCTCAGGGTTCTGGCATTGAGCCCAGCATGGGGCTCCATGTTCAGGGGGGAGTCTGCTTCTCCCTCTGCTCCTCCCCCGCTCGTGCTCTCTCTCTCTCAAATAAATAAATAAATAAATAAATAAATCATTAAAACAAAGGACAGAAATGGTTGAAGAAAACGACATAATGAAATAAGAACTGAATGACTGTACTCAGGGAAAAAAGTGAAGAGAAAGAGAAAACCAGTCTCAGAGATGAGGCCTAAGCCACAAGATTCCCAGGGAAAAAGAGATTCAACTGAAAATTTAATAAATGCCATTGAAGAAATGCCAGAAAACAGCTAAGAGAATAAAAAAGGAAAAGAATCACAGAAAAAAAATGGTTGAAATAGAAGACAGGCAAACAAGATGCAGTATACATATTTATTATTAGATTCCTCATAGAAGGAAACAATGGTACCAAACAATGGTATAGTACTAATATTAAAAACTATAATCCAAGAAAAAGTCCACAGATAAAGTAACACCTGACGCTACGTACTGAAAGGGCCCACCAAGTACCTGGATTAACTGGATGGTCAGTTTTACCCAAGATGGTAAATTCTATTACAACGGCTATATTGATAAAATGCCAGAATAAAAATAAATAAATTAGGGATGCCTGGGTGGCTCAGTTGGTTAAGCGACTGCCTTTGGCTCAGTTCATGATCCCAGGGTCCTGGGATCGAGCCCCACGTTGGGCTCCCTGCTCGGCGGGAGTTTTCTTTTTTTTTTAAGATTTTATTTATTTATTTGAGAGAGAGAGGGAAAGAGAGAGTACACAGAGGAGAGTAAGAGGGAGAGGCAGGCTTCCCGCTGAGCAGGGAACCCGATGTGGGACTCAATCCCAGGACCCTGAGATCATGACCTGAGCCGAAGGCAGACACTTAATCAACTGAGCCATCCAGTCGTCCCATTTAAAGAAATTTATTTTTTATTTATTTATTTTTTTAAGATTTTATTTATTCATTAGAGAGAGAGAGAGAGAGAGAGAGAGCACACAAGCACGGGGAGAGGCAGAGGGAGAGGGAGAAGCCGACTCTCCGCTGAGCTGTGAGCCCAACGTGGGACTCGATCCCAGGACCTGGAGATCATGACCTGAGCCGAAGGCAGATGTTTAACTGACTGGGCCACCCAGGTGCGCCTAAAATAGTCGGTTTTCAACAAAAAATTAAAACAGACACAAAGAAGGGGTAAAATAATGATCCATACAGAGGAAAAAAAATCAGTCAATAAAAACTGTCTCTGAAAAGTTCTAGATATTGGAATTAGCAAGAAAGACTTCAAAACTGCTATTATTTTTTTAAGAGTTTATTTATTTATTTGAGAGAGAGAAAGAAAGAGAGAGCACAAGCAGGGGGAGAGGGAGCAGCAGACTCCCTTCTGAGCAAGGGGCCTGATGCAGGAGTCGATCCCAGGACCCCGAGATCATGACCTGAGCCAAAGGCAGCCGCTTAACGACTGAGCCACCCAGGTGCCCAAAACTATTATTATTAATATGTTCAAAGAACCAAATGGAAACCATGTTCAAAAAAATTACAAGATAGGGGCACCTGGGTGGCTCAGTCGGTTAAATTGCCGACTCTGGATTCCAGTTCAGGTCATGATCTTGGGGTCCTGGGATAGAGCTCTGCATCAGGCTCTGCATTCAGCAGGGAGTCTGCTTCAGGATTCTCTTTGTCCCTCCCCCTCTTCCCTGCAAATGAATAAATAAATCCTTAGGAGTGCCTGGGTGGCTCAGTCATTAAGCATCTGCCTTTGGCTCAGGTCATGGTCCCAGGGTCCTGGGATCAATCCCCATGCCTGGCTCCCTGATCAGTAGGGAGCCTGCTTCTCCCCCTCTCTCTGCCCCTCCACCTTGTTCGTGTTCTCTCTTGTTATCTCTCTCAAATAAATAAAATCTTTAAAATAAATAAATAAATCTTTAAAAAAGTTATAAGATAATATAACAATGACTCATTAATAAAAAGATAGAAACTGGAAAAAAGCAAATGGGATTTTGGAGTTGAAAAGTACAATAACTACAATGTAAATTCACAAGAAGTCCTCAAGAGAAGATTTGAACTGATAGAAAAATCAATGAACTCCAAAGAGATCAATATAAATTGTCCAGTCTGGAAAAGAAATAATGAGAATGAAGAAAAACGAACAAAGCCTCAAAGACTTGTCACCATCAAGTGTACTAACATACATGTAATTAGAGTCCTACAAGGAGAGGAGAGAAGTGAGGGAAAAAAAGGAGGAAATTCTTTTGAAGAAACAATGGCAGAATACTTCCCAAATTTGATGAAGAACATTAATCTACAACTAAGAAGCTCAAAGAACTCCAAGTAAGCTAAACACAAACACATCAATACCTAGACACATCATAGTCAAATGTTGAAAATCAAAGGCATGGAGAAAATCTCGAATGCGGTAAGAGAAAACCAGCTCTCTAGGTACAAGAGAATCACAGTAAGATTAATAGCAGAGTACTCATCGGAAACAATGGAAAGCCAGAAGGTAGTAGAATTAGAAATTCAAAATGCTGAAAGAAAAAAAAATCTGTCAAACGAGAATTCTACATCCGGCACAACTGTATTTCAAAAATGAAGGTGAAATAAAAACATCCCCTGAGAAACAAAGATCGAGAGAACTTACTGCTAGCAGATCTTCCTTATAAGAAATACTAAAGGAAGACCCTAATACAGGTTGAAAGGGAAATGACACCAGATGGTAATGCAAACCCTCACCAAGAACTAAAGAGAATCATGTAGGGTAAATGTAAAAGACAATAGAAGTATATAATTTTCTCATTTATTCTCTTAACTGATTTAAAAGACAAATGCATAGAACAATAATACAAAACTTATTTGGGGAGAAGAGTCACTGCCACAGTTGCTGCCGCATCGGGGATTTCTGGCTCTTTTCTCGTCGCCTTAAATTCAGATGTCTTTTATGAATAATCAAAAGCAGCAAAAGTCAACGCTATCAGGCCAGCGTTTTAAAACCAGAAAAAACGATGAAAAAGAGAGGTATGACCCTACTCAGTTTCAAGACTGTATTATTCAAGGCTTCACTGAAACTGGTGCTGATTTGGAAGCAGTAGCAAAGTTTCTCGATGCTTCTGGAGCAAAACTTGATTACCGCCAACATGCAGAAACACTTTTTGACATTCTGGTGGCCGGTGGAATGCTGGCCCCACGCGGTACGCTGGCGGGTGACATGATGCGCGCAGATGTTTGTGTGTTCGCAGCGCAAGAAGACCCGGAGACCATGCAAACATTTGCTCAGGTTTTTGATAAGTCAATCAGGCGCAACAAATACCTGGAGAAAGGTTTTGAAGATGAAGTAAAAAAGCTGCTGCCGTTCTTAAGGGGTTTTTCAGAGTCAGAGAAGAACAAGTTGGTTATGTTGACTGGTGTTCTTCTGGCTAATGGGACACTTAATGCATCCATTCTTAATAGCTTTTATAATGAGAATTTGGTTAAAGAAGGGGTTTCAGCAGCTTTTGCCGTAAAGCTCTTTAAATCATGGATACATGAAAAAGATATCAATGCAGTAGCTGCAAGTCTTTTTTCCTGCCAATAAACATGGCGTTGAACACTTCACCAAGTATTTCACTAAGGCAGGCTTGAAAGAACTTTCAGAATATGTTCAGGATTAGCAAACCCGAAGAGCTTGAAAGGAACTCCAGAAAGAACTTCAAGAACAGATGTCCTGTGGTGATCCATGTAAGGATATAATTTTGTATATCAAGGAGGAGATGAAAACAAAAACAAAAACAACATCCCAGAACCCGTTGTCATTGGAATAGTCTGGTAGCAGAGCAAGCCATCAGTCCCTTGAAGCAATACAGCCCTCTACTTGCTGCCTTTACTACTCAAGGTCAGTCTGAGCTGACTCTGTTACTGAAGATTCAAGAGTATTGCTATGACAACATTCATTTCATGAAGGGCTTCAAGAAAATAGTGGTGCTTTTTTTATAAAGCTGAAGTCCTGAGTGAAAAGCCCATTCTGAAGTTGTATAAACATGCACATGTTGCAAAGGGGAGAAGTGTCTTCCTTGAGCAAATGAAAAGGTTCGTAGAGTGGCTCAAAGGTGTTAAAGAAGAATCTGAGTCTGAAGCTGAAGAAGGTAAGGTGACTGAATTTTGAAACTACACCCTCAGTAAAGTGAACAGGAGTTGTAGATAAAATGTCATGTCTCATGTGTCCTGGTTCTTGCATCTTCCTACCTCCCTATATCAAAAGCACGATGTAAGGGCTTTCATGGCAAATTTTCACTGTTTCTATGGTTACTGGAAATGTTGGGTTTAGTTTCTAAAACCAGGGTTTTTTTTTTTAAGGTTTTATTTATTTATTTGACAGAGAGAGAGACAGTGAGAGAGAGAACACAAGCAGGGGGAGTGGGAGAGGGAGAAGCAGGCTTCCCGCTGAGCAGGGAGCCCGGTGCGGGGCTCGATCCCAGGACCCTGGGATCATGACCCGAGCCGAAAGCAGACGCTTAATGACTGAGCCACCCAGGCGCCCCTAACTAAATAAAATCTTTAAAAAAAAAGATAAAAAAAAAGAAAAAGGACGTTCTTTTATATAACTGCAGTGCTTTTTATCAAATTCAGCAAATTCGATATTGATATAATATTATTATCTAATATAAGCAGAGAACTATCTGACTTTTTTACAAGTATGAACCATTGCATTGAATGGATATAGAATAATGTATTTAACCATGTCTCTATTAATGAACATTAAGGTTAATTCCACTCTTTCACAATTTTCAATCACCAACCATGTACACATATAATTTTTTACATGGGTAAGCATTTTTTTTCTTAAGATTCTATTTATTTATTTGAGAGAGAGCGAGCACGAGCAGAGGGGAAGGGCAGAGGGAGAAGCATGCTCCCCACTGACCAGGGAGTGGGGCTCGATCCCAGGACCCCGGAATCATGACCTGAGCCAAAGGCAGCCACTGAAGCGACTGAGCCACCCAGGTGCCCCATTTCTGTAGGCAAAATTGCCCTTCACAGGAGTTAAACCAATCTACACCATCTACCAAAATTACAAATACTATACAGTCCCCAAACACTGCTGCTGTCCCAATACTGTCCTTGAGAGCAACTGTAGGCTAAATTCCTAGAAGCGAAATTGCTGGGCCATAAGGTATGTTTCTACTAATGTAAAAAATCACCAAGATATATTCTTTTTAAAGTTTTTTAAATTTTTTATTTTGATCACCCAATGCCCATCACAAGTGCCCTCCCTTCATCCCCATCCCCTAGCTCACCCACTTCCCCTCTGCTGACCACCAGTGTGTTCTCTATAGTTAAGAGTCTGTTTCTTGGTTTGTCTCTCTTTTTCCTTTTGCTTGTTTGTTTCTTAAATACCACATATGAGTGAAATCATATGCTATTTGTTTTTCTCTGATTTATTTCACCTAGCATTATACTCTCTAGCTCCATCCATGTCATTGCAAATGACAAGATTTCATTCTTTTTTTCTTATTTTATTTTTAAGTGATCTCTACACCCAACGTAGGGCTCAAACTCATAACCCCAAGATCAAGAGTTGCATGCTCTACTGACTGAGGCAGCCAGGTGCCCTCATTCTTTTTTATGGCTGAATAATATCCAAGATATATTCTTAAGAGGAAAATCAATGGATACGGTAGAGTGTAAGAGTGCTACTATTTGCATTAAAAAGTAGATTATACATGCATATTTTCTTGAATATCCAGAAAATTCTCAAGAAGGATATGGCTGATAGGGAAAGAGCAAACAGGAGACAGAGGGGTACAAAGGAGACTTTTCATTGTATAACTTTTTGCTTTTTGGAGGAGGAAGAATCGGGGGTAGGATTTGAAACCAGAAGGGCCCTCAGTTAGGTAGTCACTTATCAGAGCCTGTTTCTTCACCCATAAACATTAGAAAAGGAAAGCAAAATAAGGAATATTTCATGAATTTGCCAGTCATCCTTGTGCAGGGGCCATGCTGATGTTCTCTGTATCATTCTAATTTTAGTGTATGTGCTGCCGAAGTAAGCACTAGGTACACCTTCTTATAATAGTGATTTTGAAATATAAATATTCCTTTAAAAATTAAATAAATGAAATTTGGACTCAAAATATGAGTTATACAGATTAGGCACAACCGAAGAGAGACTTCAAAAATTGAAAGAAATTACTAGAATTCAGTACAAAGAGATGAAAGATGTAAAAGAGAATTCAAGAAACATACAAGACAGAGTGTGAAATCTGTAATCCATATAACTGGACCCCCAGAGGAAAAATAGGGACAATGGAGAGGCAATATTTGAAGATATAGTAACTGTGAATCTATAAGCCACAAAAAGAATTAAAGTCATCCCAGAATGAAGTTAGGAGATGCCAGAAGCAATGATAAACTAGAAAAATACTTAATGTAAGTGAAACTTTAAAAAAAATGACCATAGGGGCGCCTGGGTGGCTCAGTCGGTTAAGCGGCTGCCTTCGGCTCGGGTCATGATCCCGGGGTCCTGGGATGGAGCCCCACA
This sequence comes from Zalophus californianus, assembly GCF_009762305.2. Classification (NCBI taxonomy): domain Eukaryota; kingdom Metazoa; phylum Chordata; class Mammalia; order Carnivora; family Otariidae; genus Zalophus; species Zalophus californianus. Next base: position 1,005,642 of record NC_045612.1, on the reverse strand, counting down.
TCGGGCTCCCTGCTCAGCGGGAAGCCTGCTTCTCCCTCTCCCACTCCCCCTGCTTCTGTTCCCTCTCTTGCGCTCTCTCTCTCTGTCAAATAAATAAATAAAATCTTTAAAAAAAAAATGACTGTATAAAATAATACCAATTTTTACCCTATGGGATTTAAAGATAGAAGTAAAATACGACATGGTATACGCAAATAATGAATCATGGAACACTACATCCAAAACTAATGATGTAATGTAGGTGATTAACATAATAATAAAAAAATAAAAATAAAAAATAAAATACTACATGGTATTAGTATATTAAGATGGGAGAGGTAATTAGGTCTAAAGCATTCTAATGTCTTTGTATTACGTTGGGAGAAGAGTAAGGATATTGATAAACTTCAGATATTAAATATGCATGATAAAAATGTAGAAGGTAATCACTAAAAGTAGAAATGGAATGTATAACTTCCAAATCAGGAGAGGTTAAAACTGAAAAGAGGTAAAAAACAAAACTGAAAAGAGGTAGCGAATTCAATTCAGAAGAAAGCAAGGAATGAGATTACATGTAAGAAATTTTGTACAAACAGGAAAAACAGAAACCACAAAATAAAATGGTAAAAATGAATCTAATTAATGTAAATACGTTAACCTTTCCAGTTAAAAGAGAAAGACTGTCAGACTAGATGAAAAATTTAAATAACAATACAAAAAAATAGCTGTATGTTTTTTATAAGAAACATATCTAAAATTTAGTCATGGAAAAGATGAAAGCCAAACAGTGAGAAAATATGTACCATGCCAGTACTAACCTGTTGGTCAGTATTTATTAGTAGTACTTAGTACTTAATACAGGCATAGCTATGTTACTATCATATAAAATAGACTTCAAGATAAAAACATTACTAGAGAGTCATGACAAATTGATAAAAGTTTCAATTCACTAGGAAAATATAAAATCCCTAAGCGGTATGTAACTAATAACATAGCTTTTAGTTATACACAGAAAAATCTGACAGAATTATAAAGGAGAAAGAGATACTCACTCTTCAATCATAGGGCTAGACTTGAACTTGGTAACTGCTACAATAAGGAAACAGAAAAACAGTGCAGATAGAGGAGGGATGAACGACATGATCACTGAAGAACTTGACCTGAGTCACCTGCATAGAATACCTCACTGAGCAATTTCAGAGTATGCATACTTTTCAAGGTATATTCAGATTATTCACAAAAATACCTGTGTATTGAGCTGCAAAGAAATCTCAAATTTCTAAGGACTGAACTAGAGGATGTTCTCTAATCAAAATATAATCAATGAGAAAAATCACTAGAAAATTCTCAGGTTTGGAAATTAAGAAATGCAGTTTTAAATAACACAAGGGGCAAAGAAGAGACCACAATGAAAACTAGAAAATATTTTGCATTGAATGAAAATGAAAATATGACATCTCAAAATGTGTGGGATGTGGCTAATACAGTGTTTACAGAAAATCTGTAGCCTTCAACATGTACATTAGTTAAAAAAGAAAGGCAGAAATTCAATAAGCCACCCATCCATTAAAAGAATTTAGGAAATAGGCAAATTACCTCCAAGGAAGTACAACAGGGGTCAGGAAACTTTTTCTGGAAAGAACCAAATAGTATTTTTTTTTTTTTTTACAACCCCTTAAAAGTGTAAAAACCATTCTTAGTTGGTGGGCTGTAAAAAAACAGGCTGTTGGTCAGATTTGGCCCATAGGCCACAGTTTGCTGACCCAAGAAGGAAAGACAGAATAAAAATATGAGCAAAAGTTTATGCAACAGAAAACAAATATACAACTGGAAAAAAATTCAACAAAGCCAAAATTTGTACTCTGGTAAGAAAAACAAACAAACACACAAAAAACAAAACAAAACAAAAACCAATGCAAAACAGGAGTGCCTGGCTGGCTCAGTGGGTAGAGCATGTGACTCTTGATCTCAGGGTCGTGAGTACAAGCCCCATTTTGGGCATAGAGCTTACTTAAAACAAAACAACTAGTAAAAATGATAAACTGCCAGCAAGACTGATTAAGAAAAACAGATGAAGGCCAACATTATGAATATCAGGAATGAAAAGAAGCTATTATTACAGATAGCAAGAAGCTGTTATAATCAATTTTATGACAATAAATTTGAAAAATTAGGAGAAATAAGCAGATTGCTTGAAAAATATAGAAAATCTGAATAGTCTATTAAAGACTAAAGAAAGAAACTAACTCCTTAATTTAAACATCTTTCCTCAAAGCAAACCCCATGTCCCAATGGCTTTTCTAGTAAATTTTGGCAATCAACTAAGGTAGAAATAATACCAATCATACACAAATTTTTCTAAAGAGTAAAAAAGAAGAAAACTTTCTAGTTTGTTTTATGAAGTCAGCATAACCTTTTTCTCTCCTACCAAAACCTGACGGAGTTATCAGAAGAAAAGAAAAGTATAGGACAATCTCCCTCAGAAACACAGATCAAAAAACAAGTTCAAAACATAATATGAGCAAAACAAATCTAGTAATTTATTTAAAGGATACCCTTTATGATGAAGTTGAGTTTATTTCAGGAATGCAAGGTTGGTTTGGCATTCAAAAAAAATCAACCAATAAACTTCCTCACATTAAGAGGATAAAAGAGAAAAATCATATGATCATAAAATGTTTCAACAAATTCAATATCCATTATGAGTTTTAAAAAATAACACTTGGCAAAGTAGGGTTATCAGAGAATGTCTTTAATCTACTGAATGGTATGAATGGTATCGACAAAAATCTGCAGGTTGCATTATAATGGTGAAATGCTGGAATAAGAAAAGGGTCCTTGTTATGACCACTCCGATTCAGCAATGTCCTAGACTTCCTAGCCCAAGCAGGGACAGGAGAAAAAGTAAATGAAAATATGTGTTATAAAAGATGAAATGCAGTTATTATTAGTATTTGCATGTGATATTGTGAACAAAGAAAATGCAACATAATCTCTAGTTTAGAAAAGCTAGATACAAAATCAAAACATAAAACTAAATTAATTTTTTAAAGATTTTTATCTCTATTAGACAGAGAGAGAGAGGGCACAAGGGAATAGCAGAGGGAGAGTGAGAGGCAGGCTCCCCGCTAAGCAGGGAGCCCAACGTGGGGCTCTATCCCAGGATGCTGGGATCATGACTTGAGCCGAAGGCAGATGCTCACCGACAAAGCCAACCAGGTGCCCCAAAACTAAATTAATTTTTATATAGTAGCAAAAAAGATATTAAAATACCATTGACAATAACATTAAAAAAGAATAAATACGTGGAAATATGTTAATAAGAGATATGCAAGACTTCACTAAAAACTATAAATCAAATTATAGACAGAAATCAAATAAGACCTATATAAATGGAAGGATATTTCCTGTTCACGAACTGAAAAACTCAACATTGTATGGATGTCAAATCTTCACAAGTTGGATTTTAGATACCATGCAGTCTGCCTCAAATCCCCAATATATTTGTGTCTGTATGTTTGGAACCTGACCAACTGACTCTAAACTTGGCCTAGAGGGGCGCCTGGGTGGCTCAGTCGTTAAGTGTCTGCCTTCGGCTCAGGTCATGATCCCAGGATCCTGGGATCGAGCCCCACATCGGGCTCCCTGCTCGGCGGGAAGCCTGCTTCTCCCTCTCCCCCAGCTTGCGTTCCCTCTCTCACTGTCTCTCTCTCTGTCGAAAAAATAAAATAAAATAAAATAAACTTGGCCTAGAATAGGCATGGTACTCTTTAAGAACAGATGGGAAGACTGCAAGACAGAAATGTCAATAATTAAGGGACTGTGGCATTGGTGCAGACTGGACCATGGGGCCCAATGGGAGAGAAAGCAGAGCTGAGAGGCAGACCTCCCCCACCATACACAGCATTTCCTTTATGGCAGAGGGGGCACTGGAGAGTGTTGGGAATTCGAGGGCCTTTGCAGTCGAGGGTGCTGGGTCACTGGACAGAGATCCATGTGGACAATAATGAACCTTGACTCCACTCTGCTGTCACACACAACCATCGATTCCAGGGAGACCTCAATGGGGAAGGCAGAATAATCAATTTGATGTACTCCCTCTGCTTTATTGGATCCATTTTGCTTCTATCCATCACTATCATTTTGGGTCTTTGTTTCACGGCCAAAATCTGTTTTTTTTTTTTTTTAAGATTTTATTTATTTATTTGACAGAGAGAGACAGCAAGAGAGGGAACACAAAGAGGGGGGAGTGGGAGAGGGAGGAGCAGGCTTCCCGCGGAGCAGGGAGCCCGACGCGGGGCTCGATCCCAGGACCCTGGGATCATGACCTGAGCCGAAGGCAGACGCTTAACAACTGAGCCACCCAGGTGCCCCAAATACTCTGTTTCAATGAGTTTCATTTTGATGAGACTTTGTTGCCTTCATGTAAAAGAATACAACCTAAGTATTTCAGGTCTGTCTTGAAATTTTAAATTATGTCAATGTTTTATTCTTCAATTTGAGACCTTTTTAAAAAGATTTTGTAAGTGGGCACCTGGGTGGCTCAGTTGGTTAAGCGACTGCCTTTGGCTCAGGTCATGATCCCAAGTCCCGCATCGGGCTCCCTGCTCGGCAGGGAGTCTGCTTCTCCCTCTGCCCCTCCCCCCTCTCATGTACTCGCTCTATCTCATTCTCTTTCTCTCAAATAAATAAATAAAATCTTAAAAAAAAGAGATTTTATAAATAATCTCTACACCCAATGTGGGGCTTCAACTTACAAACCCCAAGATCAAGAGTGGCATGCTCTCCCGACTGAGCCAGTCAGGCACTCATTCAATTTCACTTTCCAAAATCTGCTGACATACTCTTTCCGTTTTCCCCTTTTGCCCAATGTTCACATGTTAGCACATTAGGACCCTTTGTGTACTCAGCTATACTCATCTCATCGAGGTTGGCAGAAAGTAACGTGTAAAGTTCGCATCACTAGGGGCACTGGGGGGAGGTCTCTGCCAGAATGCCTTAGCTCCACAGTCAGAATGAGAAACTGACACAATTTGAAATGGGTTTGTATTCCTTAAACTTGCAGAATTCCTTTAAGATATGACCTTATAGGTAGCAGTGTGGGAGTGATTACATTGATCATATTTGGTTGGAACATTAGCGGGGGGTGGGGGTGGAGAGAGGGGGAGGGGGAGAGAGAGAGAGAGAGAGAGAGAGAGAGAGGAGGCAGCAAGGCGACCCCATTAGAATAAACAGCTTTACAGAGAAAAGGCAAAAGAGGGCTCCAGGAGGGCATGCCAACAGACCTAGCTGATAGGGCTGGGTGAGAATTATCTTAATGGTGACAACTTGGTAAAAAGCTGTATCACTAGTGGACAGTCAGCTAAACCTGGAAAGAACGCGTCAGGTGCGAGAAGGAAGAGGGCCGACGGGACTGTTGGAAAAGAAAAGAGCTATGGTCTCTACCATCACACCTCTCACTATGCACGTGAGAGCCAAAGAATGGAATCTGGCTGAACGGAGGCAAAATATGTCACCTTCTGTACCGAGTGGGACCCTGAGTGACTCTAAACAAACACCAGGAGCTTAGTCTCAGGTAGGGAGCCCATCACATGGACAGAGGCATGGCTAAGGGACAAGGGCTCTGACTTCCTTCAGCGGCCACAGGGACTTAAGTATCTCTACCGGTGGCCAGACCTGAAGAGGAATTTCGAGCATTCAGGCTGTGTCCTTCCACCAATGGCCTGGTCCTACTGGAAGACCAGCCTGGCTTGAGTCAGGGACACTTGCAATGTCCTCATGTGGACACAAGGAGTAAAGAGGAGGCAGGCTTCACTCTCACTGTCAGCATCCAACACTTACCTTTCCAGGTCCTCATGTTATCTAAACCGGAGAGAGAGATTCTTCTTGGTGCCATAGTGCACTCTGGCTTCTTGAGCTGCTTCTCTGGGCGCCGTTCAGAGAGATGGCTTGGCTTCGGGGGGCGGGGAGGTGGCATGTTGGACATGATGTCTAGTTCTTTTGCCTCATAGGGCAAGGAACCTTGGTTTTTATCTACCTGAATGGTGGAATTTAAGGAAGTTTCTGGCAATGGTGAAGAACAGTGATCCCTGGTTGGCCCATTGATATCTCTGCTCCATATCAGGGCAGCCTGAGGCCTCAGGGAAGGCGCCTTCTGAGAGCCACTCCCATGGCGTGAGGGGTAGGCCAAGTTACTGGGGGGCACGGGCTGCAGGCAGTCAACAAAAACGTCATCAAATGAAGTCTGTTCCAATGAGCGGTCTGAGTTTGACCAGCTATCACATCTGGTGGGCAGACTGGGGAAAAAAGCATATAAATGTGACTGAAATGGAGCAAGTCCCTGGCAGAAGTCAGAAGAAGAAGGCCACCTATCCATGATAAAACCCATGCTGGCCTCTTTCCCATGCTTCCACATTCCCTCCACAGCCCTCACCAATCCCTGGATGCAGGAACCAATGGTTTGTTGATTTTTGTCATCCTATTGGTGTCAGATACATATGAAAACTCAAGGTTAGACGTGAAAGCCACATGCATGACTCAGCCCTCATAGTGGTTGACGGTGGTCTGTCCCCACCTTGGCTGCCGCAGGAAGAGGTGAGGGGAGACACACCCACCAGAGGATGCTACAGCTCAATGGACTGCTTTGGTCAGGCACACTGAGCACACATCTCAGTGCCAGAGCCCGCCAGACACAGAGAGACGTGCACATGAGCATACCTGGCGTGCCGCGGTCTTCCAGTCTCACAGTTGGACAGAATCAGATAATCAGGAAGGGAGAGAAACTCTGACTCACTTCTGCTTTCCTCGGTGGCTACGGAATTCGTGCTTAGGTCATCTCTCGGCAAGGAGGTGGGAAGGGAGCTGGCAGGGGATGGCTGGAGGGAGCAGGGCATGCGAGAGAAGCTCTCCATGGAATCTGCTGGAGAAATCATTTCCTGGGTTAACGTTTAAGAATGGCTCTAGCACTCACTCACAAATCTCAAACAGCATCTACGAGGCCAAATAGAAGATGCAAATCACAGCTGGTGTTTGTACTGATGGAGGAGACCATTTCCCCAAGCTATAAACAATGTCTGGGGAAGAAGGCCAACGTTCCAAAAGTGAAGTGTTGAATCAATTAAGAGTAAAAAAAGCCAAGCATTCTTGGTCTAAAAATCTGCAGTAACATAGTCTACTCACAGCTTCTTTATGGCTCTCGGCCATAGCCCTGCATTACTGTTTATTCACTCAACAAATACACACACATACACACGTATATTTATGCATAACATGTATGTACACACTTACATATGTATGTGTGCAGATATGTACGTCTGCATATGCAGATATATGTCTATTTCTGTCTATGCAGAATACCTCCTATTGCACCTACTATGCATGCAGAACTGTTCTAACTCTGCCAAGACAGACTCTGCCTTCACTGGAGTCTACAGTCCGCTAGAGGAGACAGACAAATAAAACATAAATAAAGAATAATGGTAATGATGTGTAAGGAAAAGGAAAGAAAGAAATAGGGTGTGATGGCTGGTAAAGCCGACATTTCTCAAGGAGCATGATATTCAGAGATTTCCAATGAAAAGTCGGCTTTTATTTTCCCTTTGAACCACGCTGGCAGAAGTTCAGGATTCCTGAGTCCGAGTGGCCCAGAACTGCCTGAGTTCAAGTCCAGGCTCTACTATCTAGCTGCTGGAACCGTAGGCCTGCTACCTACCTGCTGCAAGTTTCCTTCTTTGTAAAGCGGAGATGCTAATAGCACATACACCACAAAATCAGTCTGGGGATAAGATGAGCTAATACACAAGAGCATTTAGCAGAGCTCCTGGCTAGAGTGCACATGATGCGTTGACTAGCTAAGGTTGCTGGATACAGGACCAAACACTTTATGTGAAAAGCCACAAGAAAGGCCTCCGGGCGTGGTTCTCAGATGAAAAGGACTCTCTGCTCTTACATCCTCTTAAAAACTAAGGAGGGGGGGCTACAGGGAATGATAAAGGTCATAGGGGGTGGTTTCTGGCTTCCTCCAAATTCCCGCCAGACCTGTCCACTTTCTGCCTGGTGTCTGACTCATTCCTGTTCCACTTTGGATACTGGGAAACATGTTATATGTCTATGTTTTAGGATAACTCCTGGATGAGGAAAGAAATAGAGGAGACACGTAACACTGCACACGGTTATGTACGTAGTTTGGGCTGAAGGTAGGGACTAGGGTGGCAGAGAGCGAGTGGCAAGCCTGGAAGAATTGGTCAGGGACATTCTGTTTGCACCGCGTTGGGACTCTGGCCAGGAAGGATTCACTGCAGCTTTGCAAGTAAGCTTCATCTGTTGTAGCAAGGATAAAGAGCTTGCCATCACTTCATTTCCTTTTATTTCAGTGCTTTTGAAGCTCAGTGATGTGACTGAATAGCTAACTGCACTTACTAAGCTTCCCAAGTTCATGAAAAGAAAAGGATTTTGTCCTCAGGAAGCACACGGTCCTGTGCCACCCTAGACAGCTGCAGCTGACTCCCCACTGCCACCTAGCGTTCTAGTGTGTGTTTCCGTGGCAGGTGATTAGCATATAGTAAGGGTGGAGATGTTGAAGCCATTGCCCACTGGAACTTAGGACTGACTAACATGCTAAAGGAAATCAGATTCAAGATCTCACAGGTTGAGGATCAGGGGCTCCACAGCAAACTCCATGAAGGTAAGTGAATTGTAACGCTAGGTGCACGATACCCAGTACATTACATAGGAATACATGTGCTTGCATGTGTATGAAAGAGAGAGCAAGAGTGAGCGAGAGTGAGAGAAAGCAAGCCCAGGAGTGGCCCAGAGCAACCTCAGAGCTAATTTGTCCTGCACACAGCTCAAGCCTATTGGAGATATGAGAAATTCTTCCCTGCCTATGAGAAGAAGCCGAGTTCTGTCTTTCTACCACCCAGGGCTGAACAACCCAGTCGAGAACAGAAAAACTGGAGTTCCGTGAATTACCCCAAAACAGTGATATTTAATATTTCCTGGAAATCAGCAGCAGCAACAGCATGGGGAAAACCAGAGCCTTCCAGGACATCCTCACCCACATTCTACTTTTACTGCATCTGCTGTCTGTGGCTGATGCAAGCAAAGCTGTGGAGTGGCTTCGAAGCCACCGAAGTCACTTGTAACGTTCAGGATGTGGCATGTTCAGGCCTGAAATCTAAAACCAGGTGAAAGGAAGCCACCTCTAGACGTGTACTTTGTGGGAACAATTCTGATATCAAGTAGCCTGTACCAGACACGCTTGAGGAGGCGGGCCAACCTCGTCCGTGGCCCTCCCGCTCACCCCCCCACCCCCGCCTGGCGCACAGGAACCCCAGCTCTGCTCTCACCTGCACCATCCTCCAGCTGGCCGAGGTTGCAGACCTGACTGATGCTGTACACCCACACCAGCATCTCCACCTCGGTCTTGGCCACCAGATAAAAGGTACGAGAAGTCGTCTTGACAATGAACACGAAATTGTTCTGAAACTCCTTCCGCACAAAGCCAGGGCCCACGTGCTTCCAGACTGCGCACTCACTCAGGTCGATGGCGCGGATGGGCTTGCTCGAGTGCTTGCTCCTGTAGTACTCCAGCACGTCGGGGTTGCCGCTCATGCGGCCCCGCCGGAGGACAAACCAGCGCCTGCGCCAGGCCTGCGGAGAGGCGGTACGACGGGGAGTTACTGCGCCCACGGCGCCTGCTTCTCGGGCTCTGCCGAGATCCTACTTCATGACAAGAATGGCAGAAAAATCAACAGGCCATTCCAACAAGGAAATGCAAACCCACCCAGCTTTGGATGAAATGACTAATGCACCATCTTCAAGTCTGTTTTATTCAATGACTGTAAGGATGGGTCCTCAGGACTGGAGTCGTACAATCGTCACCATGGATGTGGCAAAGGTACGTAATAGAAACGGATGTATACTCACGCTGAAAAAAAACCTTAGTGACGAATGAGAAAGCTTTCTTACCACCATCCGTCTCAATCCAAAAGCCAAGATCAGACATTCAAATCAGACACAGATGAGGAGTGCCCACCATTGTATCATCTAACACTGTTATTTAACTTCTAGAGAATTGCTCAACAAGAAAGGAAGAATCATATACATTTGACTTCATCATCTGAAGTTGACCACTGTCTTTCTGTAAACCCCCAAGTGCTTTACCATAACCCATTTAGTCTCCAAAACTATCCTATGGGAGAGGTAACTATTTTTATGTCCATTTTCTGTATGAGAACATTGAGGTTCAGAGAAATTAACTAAGGTGTCCAGCTATAGGAAGGGATTTGAACTCAAGTGAGGATGGAAAAACTAGTAATGAGTGTGAGGTAAAAAAAACTAGAGAGGGGGAGTATAGCCAATTCTTTAGTGATGTCTGACTATAAAGTGGGAGAGAGGTCTGGGCCAAAGGATTTTTTTATTTTTATTTTAGAGACAGAGCAAACAGTGGGACGGGGAGAAGGAGAGGGAGAGAGAATCTAAAGCAGATTACACTCAGAGCACGGAGCCGGACTCAGGGCTCAATCCCAGGACTCTGAGGTCATGACCTGAGCCTAAACCAAGAGTCGGTCGCTCAACCGTATGTGCCACCCAGGTGCCCCCAAAGGATTTTTTTTAAAAGATTTTATTTATTTATTTGACAGCGAGACAGCACAAGCAGGGTGAGCAGCAGAGGCAGAGGGAGAAGCAGACTCCCCACTGAGCAGGGAGCCCAACGTGGGACTCGATCCCAGGACTGTGGGATCATGACTTGAGCCGAAGGCAGATGCTTAACGACTGAGCCACCCAGGAGCCCCTTGAATTTTTTTTTTTTTTAAGATGGAAGACACTTGGGCGCCTGGGTGGCTCAGTTGGTTAAGCGACTGCCTTCGGCTCAGGTCATGATCCTGGAGTCCTGGGATCGAGTCCCGCATCGGGCTCCCTGCTCAGCGGGGAGTCTGCTTCTCCCTCTGACCCTCTTCCCTCTCGTGCTCTTATCTCTCATTCTCTCTCTCGCAAATAAATAAATAAAATCTTTAAAAAAAAAAAAGATGGAAGACACTTAAGCATTCACCTCCTAAATCATAGTGTTTCCCAATCAGGGATTGGGACACCCCAGAGGGCATCTGAAAATAGGCGTGTTTTGCATGTCCTAAAGGTTGGGGGTGGAGCAGGATAGGAATTGTCTGGCCCAAAGCTATCATGCCCTGTTGAGAAACACTAAAACAATTAAAAGGAACTTTCCTTAGTGCAACAGGAATCTCAGAAAGAGCCAAGCATTGAGGTAAAATGATCAGGGAAAGCTTAGTCCATGCTCAGAAAAGAGAATGATGTTTCAAAGAAACATGGCTCTGCATGCCACAGGAGCTACTAGGGAAGACCTAGGGCTCCTTGGCTCCCCACTTACCCCTGACCTAGAATGAGCTACGTCCTTGGGTATGAGGCCTATAGGAAAAGACATTTATTTGCAATTGACCGTGGCCCCGCCATTCTAAGGAGTCCTCAGCATCTGTAAACTTCCCTGCCCTCTCCTGAAGACCTTCCTCAAGTTCCCCATTTTCTCACAGGCTGACTGGCTGGCAGCAGGGCTCTTAACCATTAGAGATACTCGCTGTTGCAGTTGGCAAATGCCAAGTGGAGAGATTTATAGCTCTGTGGTTTGCTCTTCTGAGCAGGGGCATGTGTGACAGCAGGAAGTGTGGGCTTCTGCCAGGAGGCATGGTGACCACTGGAACAGGAAGTCTTTTGTATCTCAAGCTTCATGTATGCCTGACACATTCATAAGCCCACCAGCTTAGACCAAGATGCCAGGGGAAAAGGAAAACCCGCCACTGAAGTGTTCTCAGATCCCTCCCTGCCCAGGGCATGTGAGATCCAAGGCAGCAGAGAACCTGGTCAAGCACTGAAGGGGGAAGGCCAATCATCACAAATGGCCTACTCTGTCGCCTCAGACTAGAAAACCCTTTTGAAGCCATGGCAAGGGGCAGCCAGGAGCAGGTGGGCAGCCACTTCACGTTGGGTTGGGACAAGGAGGGGAAAACGGTGCCTGGCAGGTGAGCCCTGGCTTGGTTCTGCCTTTACAGACACTGTAAACCTCTGAGGAGACGTTTGTCCACTCGGAAGAGGGACAAACCAGTGTGATTAAGTCCTTGTTTTTGAGACAGGAGAAATAACAGCATGTTTGTGCGCTCATGGGAATGATCCAGGAGGACGAGAAAAATTAGTGATTCAATAAATTCCTGTTGCAAAAACATGGCATCGGATGGGGTGGGGCCACTAAACAGGAGAGAAGGAGCTCAAGTGTCACTATGGGCTTTGGAACATGGGGGGATGGGAAACTGGGCAAACAGGGATATCCCTGGCTTCCCCGAGATGGTGCAGGCCCAGGGAAGGGGTCCAGAGGATGAGGGAACACCACGTGTTCCTGCTAAGGAAAGCCTTCACGGGGATCCTGGGGTACCCCAAACTTTCCAAAGGCGACTTTGGTAGGGAAATGTGAAGAGGAACTTTGTTGTACTTCCCAAAAATGATTCTAAAAGAGGAAGTCAAACCGAGTGCAGAACCAAGTTTCAGCTTAATTGCTCTCTTAGTTTTATGGGAACAGCTTTCTCGTCCTTTAATAGCAGTTTGGGGGGAAAGATCATTCTTGATATTACTTTCCCCCCCAAAACTGATGGGAGACAGAGAAGGGGGGTGAGAGCTGGTCCCTAAAAGAGCCTGCTATCTGGCTGGGATGGTAAAGAGGTAGAAATATGAAATGGGTAGATTTCAACCCAGGGCAATGACTGCAGCGGCAGAGGGCTCAGCCAGGAGCGGCAGGAGTGCAGAGAGAATGACACGGACGTGTCCTTCTGGGGAGCTACTAGGGAAGACCTAGGGCTCCTTGGCTCCCCACTTAGCCCTGACCTAGAATGAGCTACGTCCTTGGGTATGAGGCCTAGGAAAAGACGTTTACTTGTTCCACTCGGTTCCACTCATTTGTTCAACAACTATCTCTTGATGGCCTACCATGCAGATCATGGGAAAACAGAGGTGCACAAGGCACACACCCTGCCACCCAGTCTTGTGGGCAGCAGGGGAAGCGGGCAGATGGATAAACAGACAATTGCAGTCAGGGAGGTAAGCACTATGATAACGGAAAGCCAAAATTCTAGGGGAACACACAAAAAACACAACTCTATCAGACTGGTGGGCCTGGGGAAGCTTCCAGGATGGCTAAGCTTAGCCTGAAGAAGGGCCAAGGAAGCAGCCAGGGCAAAGGCACCTTGGTGAGGGCCTATATTCCAGTTATTTTGTTTCTTTTTTGTAATGCAAGTGTCTGACTTAAGCTTTGATTGCTGAGGCATCCATTTCAAAGAGGCTTCCACTTCAAAGACACTTTCTCCAAGGAACACATGGCTAGCCACAACACGAGATGGAGAGCAGGGCCCCTCACCCCACCGAGGCACCTCGGTTTTAGAGATCGCGGGTGATTTTGATAACTGACCATTTGGGCTGCTTGTTTTTTCTCTTCCCACGCTTGTGTTTCAAACTCACCAATAGTAAGCCCATGAAGCCCTATGCCCCCACCCTTGACCCTAATAAAAACATAACCCCGGGCCCCCGTGAGCACTCTCTCTACCAACGACCTTGCTGTGTGGCCGCAGGTGTTCTGTGTCATTTCCAGGCCTCGTAAGTAATACACTTTTATTTCTTCAAAATTTCCTAATGGTTGTTGTTAAGGGGCATCTTGCAATCATAGTAAGAACCACAAGGGCTGGTCCAACCACAGCAATGGTTACTGAGGGGCTGAGACTGGCCTCACAGGCACCAGGATGGAAGAGGCACAAACAGAGTAAGGGCAGGTAGTTCTGCAGGGCTGTGCGGCAGGCATGGAAGCAGAAGGAAAAATGACACCCAGTAACTTCAATAGGATGCAGCCTAACTCACCAGCCCACCCTCCCTCAGGGTTTTATTTTACTTTTATTTTGTATTTCTTTTTTTTTTAAAGATTTTATTTATTTATTTGACAGAGAGAGAGAGACACAGCGAGAGAGGGAACACAAGCAGGGGGAGTGGGAGAGGGAGAAGCAGGCTTCCCGCCGAGCAGGGAGCCCGATGTGGGGCTCGATCCCAGGACCCTGGGACCATGACCTGAGCCGAAGGGAGACGCTTAACCAACTGAGTCACCCAGGTGCCCCTATTTTGTATTTCTTTTAAAGATTTTATTTATTTGAGAGAGAGCACGAGTTGGGGGAGGGGCAGAGGGAGAGGGAGAAGGAGAGGGACAAGCAAACATCTCACTGAGCAGGGAGCCCTTCTGGAAGTGGGAGACATGTGACAAAGACCCCTGAAAGCAGTTGGCCAGCACGAAAGTGAAGCTCTTTACAATGAAATAGAGCAGGGACGCCTGGCTGGCTCAGTCTTGATCTCAGGGTTGTGAGTTTGAGCCCCATGTTAGGTGTAGAGATTACTTAAAAATAATAAACTTAAAAAAAAGACAGTGAAACAGTGCCACAATGAAGTTATCAGATCTGACTAGGGTCATGTTAGAAGGACTCTGGAGTCAACCTAAAGAAGCTCCCACTGGCCAAATATGGAACATTTGAGCTTTAATGAATATAATAATTATAGTGGCTTGAAACCCCTCAACTATGTTTAAATCCATGCATTCATCATGATATTAAAAGAGAAGAAAGAATTTTTCATCCTCAGAGGATGTGAGGGAACCACTTCATTAATCCTGCAAACTGGTAAGCAAAGGGAAAGGAATTGATCATTATCCTGCTTCTCCTAGACAAGCCTTACCACTGGGAAGATGAAGGGAAACATCTTTTTATAAATGTATTCGGACTACTAAAGGAAAATGAATGATAGAATTAGAATATCACCATTTTGCTATCCCCAGCGAATTAGTAGGGATACGTATTAAGCATCAACAGTTGCTAGCTCAGGAAGCAAAACAGGCAGACATTCTGTGCCTTCAATAGCCTGGCATTCGGGTGTAATCAGCCAAAACCCAGACTGTGGGAAATTTGGCATCTCAAAGGCCCAGGTTCTTCCCCAGATAAACGATAAGAAAAAGAAAGGATGGGGGGCAGGCTGTCTATGAGATCAAAACTTTATTTATTTTTAAAGATTTTATTTATTCATTTGAGACAGAGAGAGAGCGAGTACATGACCGGGGGGGGGAGGCAGAGGGAGAGGGAGACCTGGAGATCATGACCTGAGCCGAAGGCAGGCACTTAACCATCTGAGCCACCCAGGCGCTCCAAAACTTTACTTCTTTCTTTAAAGATTTTATTTAGGGACCCCTGGGTGGCTCAGTCGGTGAAGCATCTGCCTTCAGCTCAGGCCATGGTCCCAGGGTCCTGGGATCGAGTCCCGCATTGGGCTCCTTGCTCAGCAGGGAGCCTGCTTCTCCCTCTGCCCCTCCCCCTGCTTGTGTTCCCTCTCTCGCTGTGTCTCTCTCTGTCAAATAAATAAATAAAATCTTTAAAAAAAAATAAAGATTTGGGGGCGCCTGAGTGGCTCAGTCAATTAAGCATCTGCCTTTGGCTCAGGTCATGATCTCAGGGTCCTGGGATCGAGTCCCACCTCAGGCTCCCTGCTCAGCGGGGAGTCTGCTTCTCCCTCTCCCTCTGCTGCTCCTCCTGCTCATGCTCTCTCTCTCTCAAATAAATAAATAAAATCTTTAGAAAAATAAATAAAAATAAAGATTTTATTTATTTGAAAGAGAGCAAGCGAGCACGAGCGGGGAGAGGGGCAGAAGACAGGGGCAAGCAGACTCTCCTCTGAGCAGGGAGCCCGATGTGGGTGGGGCTGGATCCCAGGACCCTGGGATCATGACCTGAGCCGAAGGAAGACACTTAACCGACTGAGCCACCCAGGTGCCCTGGGATCAAAACTTTAAATTATAGTGCTTAGGGGATGCTCATTTGAGTGACAAGAACATTAAAAAATTGCAAAGAAGAGATTTCTACACATGCCAGGATAGGACTAACCTACAGGGAGAAGGAGGTCGTGACTGAGGTGAGGTACATGGATAAGCTTCAGCCCGGGGTGGTAAAATTATTTTCCAACTGGCTGGTGGTTAGAAGGGGGCTCATCTAACAATAATTAAACCATAATTTGTTCTATGTGGTTTGCTGTATCTGTGTCTTCTTCCATGATAAAAAGGATTTTATTTTATTTTTTAAAAGATTTTTATTAATTTATATGAGAGAGAGAGAGTGTGTGTGTGAGAGAGAGAGCGAGCGCATGAGCGGGGGAAGGGGCAGCAGGCAGAGGGAGAAGCAGGTTCCCCGCTGAGCAGGGAGCCCGATGCGGGGCTCGATCCCGGGATCCTGCCAAGCTGAAGGCAGATGCTTAACACTTAACCGACTGAGCCACCCAGGCGCCCCGATAAAAAGGATTTTAAAACAATTCCTCTGGAGAGGGCATGTTCACGGATCCACTCGATAAACAGTTATTAAGTGCCCACCACGTGCCAGGCACTGTGCACAAAGGGAAGAAGGGTGCTGGTTTGTTAGAGAATTTCTAGACCCACAGAGGATGTGAGGCCCCAAGGGCTGCTGTCTCTTCTCACTTGGGAGCTCCTGATATTTTACCAGTGCAGGATCGCTGGCTTCCATGGCTGCACTGAACTCCACCTTCTCTCCCCTCGGACCTCCTCTGCTGGGCAGCTCATGAGCAGCTCGGGAAGCCAAGATGGAAAGGGGGGAGGTCAACAGTTCTGGACAGACTGTGAAGACGAGCATGTCCTGCACCAAGAGGAAGACTGTGAAGACGAGCATGTCCTGCACCAAGAGGATCTAGAAAGCAAAACCACTATGCAAACAATTAGCCACAATTATGACTCAGAGAAATAGAGTACAAGAAGGGGGGGGCTAGATTAAAAGTCAGGACCTGCATTTGAATTCTGATTCTATGTCTGACTTTCTGGGTGACCTGGAGCAGTTAACTCGACTGCTGCGAACCTCAGCATCTGCAAATGGACATGATATGCCTTGGCCTGCCTCCCGTATGGTGTAACTGCAGTGAAGCAATGAGAAATGGACAGCAAAACATTATCAATTTGAAAGTAAATTATAAAAAAAAAAAAGAAAGCAACTTATAAAATGATGATGGGACTTGTCACCAGGGCACAAGGCACTGCTTGCCCTGGGGAAACTGCTTCTCCTCTTTTGGAACCCATATCCCCCGCCGTGCACTAATGGGTTCTGAGGGCTTTTCCAGTTCTGATAATCAAAGATCCGTTTCCCATCAGCCTTTCCTGCCACAGCCACCAAGCTGACTCATGACCACCCCACCAGTATCATCTCCAACAACAAAAACCTGCAACATCCTGTAACCTTGCGGAAAAGTGTTTATGCTCATTCCTAGAATCTGAGAGAGGCTAAAACTGAGCTCCTCCAGGAAGGTGTGTCTAGATCACAGGTCTGTTCATTTTTATGGAATTGTTAGCGGAATAACTGAATCTCATCCTTCTAAGAGTAGAAGCTATGTGTTGTTCTCCTCTTAAACCAACCCAACTTGCTGATTTCATAATTTACAAACACCTCTTGGTTTGTTTCTCGATACACAGTGACCCACCAGGTTAAACAAAAGTGCAAGTGCTGGCGAGGCTGAGGTGGGGCTGTGCAATGGTGATCCAGGGAAGGGGGGGCTGAGACTTGAATCTGAACTTTGCCGTGCCCCCCCCCCCCCGCCCAGCTCATATGCTGAAATCCTAACCCCCAGTGCCTCAGAGTGTGACTGTATTTGGAGACAGAGGCTTTACCAAGTTAAAGTGAGGCCATTAGAGTGGGACCTAATCCAATACGACTGGTGTCCTTATAAAATGGAAAAACTGGACACATACATAGAAGGAATAAATCGTGAAGACGCAGAGGGAGGAGACGACTATCAACAAGCCAAGGAAAGAGGACTGGGAGAGATCCATCCTCCCAGCTCTCAGAAGGAACCAACCCCGCCGACAGCTGGATCTCAGACTTCTAGCTTCTGAAATCATGAGACAATCAATTTCTGTGGCTTAAGATCCAGCAAACAAATACATTCCTCAGCCTTTATTATATATTTGAACCACCTGGGAGAACTTTTATTTCCAGCCACCTTGGTGTACCTGGCACTGAACTTATCTCCTACCCATAAAACCAACTAGAAAACTACACCAAGTATATGCAACAGTTCCTTTTAAACACTGGATGACAGTCAGTGCAGGGCTGGGACCTGCCTGAGAAGAGAAACAAAAGAGGTCAGCCCAACGACCACCCTGGCTTTCAGCCTATAGGCCCATTTCCAGACTACAGTGCAGGGAGGGGTCCCAAACACATTATAGCATTCTTGCAGAGTTGGGAAGACAGAGATCAAAATTCTGGATGGTTGAGATGGCTGAACTTTACAGGGAAAAGTACCAGAGAGGAGGGAGCCAGGTAAGGAAAGAGTTCCAGAAATCCACATAGGAATTCCCCCTTAAGACTTCAGCTGAACACTAACAAGCACATGCGTGGGGTTAAACTCCATGAGGTGAATGCAGTAACAGCTACTGGAGACCCACAAACTGAACAACCACCAGAGGTCACACAGGGCTGGGACATGTCTGAGTTCTGATCAGCTAGACTGGAAAAACCTGAAACATTCGGTAAATACTCTAGAAAGGCCACAGCTTAGAGTTAGAAATAGGCCAAACTAGCCCTGGAGTGTAACTACTCTGGCTTTGCCCTAAGAAACCTTAAAAAGAAGCCTTGAGGGAGCGCCTGGGTGGCTCAGCCGGTTACGCGTCCCACTCTTGATTTCAGCTCAGGTCATGATCTCAGGGTCCTGGGATCGAGTCCTGCATTGGGCTCCCTGCTCAGCGGGGAGTCTGCTCAAAATTCTCCCTCTCCCTCTGCCCCTCCTCCTGCTCTCTCTCTCTCTCTCTCTCTGTCAAATAATTAAATAAATAAATAAATCTTAAAAAAAAAAAAAACAAAACCAGCAGCAGCAGCCTTGGAATGATCAAGCTGATCTTCAAGTTACTGAATTGCCTGCCAGAACAAAGTTCAGCACTTTGTAAAGGAAGATAACAAAATCCAGATACTCTACAATATAATATTTACAATGTAAATAATCCCCCCAAAACTACTAAAAATGGAAAGAGCCAGGAAAATGTAGCTCATAATCATGAAAAAAATCAGTTAACACACAGAAGCCTAAAAATCACAGAGATGACAGAATAAGCAGACAAGAATTTAAAACAGTTATAATGTTTGAGGTTTAAAGGAAAACATGTTCATAATGAGAAGAGAAATAGACAAGAACAAAATGGAACTTGTGGAGGTAAAAAATACATATCTGAAACGAAACATTCTTTGGATGGGTATAACAGCATATTAGACACTGACGAAGTGACCGGTGAATGTGAAACACAGAAAAAATACCTGGGAGAGAACAGAAACACCCAGGGAGCTGCTAAAAATGCACAGAGACTAATTCAGCAGGCATTTGTAATGAATATCTCGGCAGACTGGGATGCATAAAAGCAGCCCCCCTCTCTTTTTTTTTTAGATTTTTAAAAAATTTATTTATTTGAGACAGAGATAACAGAGGGAGAGGGAGAGGGAGAAGCAGGCTCCCTGCTGAGCAGGGAGACCGACTTGGGGCTCAATCCCAGGACCCTGAGATCACGACCTGAGCCGAAGGCAGACGCTTCACCGACTGAGTCACCCAGGCGCCCTGGTACTGGGCTTTTAAATCAAACACCATAAATGCTCTATCCAGACACTGCAGCACATTGTTCAGGATTAAACCGGGGTGTGAGAGTGATCAGTGAAGCATACGTAAGATGAGCTTTTATCAGTTACTACGACAGATAATCAAGGCTGAAGTTTATAAAGGATCGACCTTAAAAGTTTGAGCACTTTATTCGTGCACTCAGTTTTACTTGTACAATAAGATAAACCTGGCTGGGTTCGAGCAAGTTTCTTGGGCTCCAGAATTCACTCCAATAAAACTGCAGTGGCCCGTCTGGATTGTGTCCATTGTCGAAAGACACTGAAATGAACTGAGAAACATCCTGAAAGTCTCTGAGGCTGTAAAAAGACACCTCGGGTTTAAACTTTTCTGGCCAGAGTGATTACTGGCCCTTTGTTTCAGCGGAATTGGCCCCCTGCCCCCTCTGCAGTGGTGAAATCCCAAAGCTATGAAATCATTTCCTCCGCATACGCACAGGATGGGTCAGCAACCTGCCTTCGTAGCCAGGCTTTCCGACTCAGGCTGAAGGAACAAAACCCACATGTAGCTGCAGTGGGAGCTTGAGGTGTAGACCCTTCAGCATTGCTGTCCTCTCAGCAATGTCAGTTTTGGACTTAACCTGTTCAAAGCAACTGTGTGGGCCTCTTCGCCTTCTGATCCATCAACGTGCTCCACTCTGTCCTGGCCAAGAGTATCCAGAGCTCCAGAATTTGCTGCTCAGATTCCGACTG
Source organism: Zalophus californianus (assembly GCF_009762305.2). Lineage (NCBI taxonomy): Eukaryota > Metazoa > Chordata > Mammalia > Carnivora > Otariidae > Zalophus > Zalophus californianus. The sequence continues at coordinate 985,240 of NC_045612.1, read as the reverse complement.
CTCCGATTGCTTCTAAGCATTGCTCTCCTCCTGAGCTGCTCTTTCAGTGGCCTTATTGGTCAGGCTGCAGGATATGCCTCCGATTAGAAGAGAAGTGTTGCTAAGGAGCTACTCTCTCGGCGACTTAAGCCTGTTCTGACCTCACCTGTATGCCCTGGGATGGCAAGAACATCGCCTGTTTGGGTCCCTGAAGTTCCTTCAGCGTCTTTAACAGTCTTGGCAATGCAATACATACGTGATGTGTGTTTGTGGACTGACCGACAGCCTGCAGCATGTGGCTGTAAGGCGTTAATAGGAAGGACCCTCGTGTTGGAACGTGAGAGCAGTGGAGCTCACGAGAAGCTCCATGTGCTGAAACCGCATGCGAACGAGTGCATCAATGTCACCGGCTGGTCGTGCAAGAAAGTGACACTAAGGGAATGAGAGAAGGCCACCAGCCTCCTGGGGATCTCATTAAGTAAGTTTACAAAAAGATCCTCGATCCACAAGAAATCAAGAAGGCACAGAAAAGGGAAACCTCGAAGATGTGGGGCAAACAAAAGGCACAAATCAGATGCCTGATTTCAATCCAAGTGCATCAACACTTATATTAAATGCAATGGGACTCAAGGCTCTGGTGAAAAGACATTTATTGAATGGGATGTGTGCGGGGATAAAAGAGCTCTGCTTTTATAATGCTCACAGTGGCCTTGTGGGCCAAGTGCTGTGACAGAATGTGCTGCGTGGATGAATTCACAACTTGCAGGGACAGCGGACGAACCTATAGAGAGGTGGCAGCTGGGTGGTGGAAGATGTGGTGGGGGTAGAACTGATAGGAACTGGCCCACCAGAGGGGTGAGAGGGCTCCCAGCGGAATCAGAGGCTCTGGTTTACTACTATTGTGTCATGTGTTATCAACTGCATGGAACGAGGGCAAATGAGATTTCACTGACGGCATTTCTTTCTCTGACACATTTATCAACTTATATTCATAGTGCTGTGAAGCAGTCAAGGCAGCTAATTTTCCAGAAAAGGAAGCTGGTCCTCAGAGACATGAAGTGTCTGGTTCATTAATCCAAGTTTCATGGCTCCCCTTTCAGTGTTCAAGAACATTCTTTAACTTAAGAAATTGAATAAAAATTATTTGAAATTAGGGACACCTGGGTGGCTCAATCGGTTAAGTGTCTGCCTTTGGCTCAGGTCATGGTCCCGGGGTCCTGGGATCGAGCCCCGTGTCGGGCTCCCTGCTCCGCGGGGAGCCTGCTTCTCCCTCTCCCACTCCCCCTGCTTGTACTCTCTGCCTCTTCTATACATATACATATATATATATATATATATATATATATGTCAAATAAATAAATAAATAAAATATTTTTTAAAAATTAGTTGAAATGAAAGAACAGAGAAAAGAGTAGGAGTTGGTTGGTGACCCAGGAAGATATCCTAAAATGTCACCCAGCAGATTTTCAAGCTGGTTGCTCCTGCCACTCCTGCAGTTTACTGGGAGGTGTGTGGGGGGAAACAGTGACAGAGTATTACCCTCAAAGTCACTCGTTAGAGCCCTTTCTGCAAAGACTGCGTTAGCCCACAGAACTGTCAAAACCATTTCCCCTAATTTAGCTCTGTCTTCCAAAGTGGAATGTTTTTGTCCCTTTACATACATTCTTCTCTAGAGTCCAGAAGACACGGAGGAAAAAAAGACAAGAGAAATAAGACTTGCCCTTGTCTGATTTACTGACTTTTCATTTCCTCTTACATTCCTCCTCATCACTGTTCCTCTTTGAACAGGTTCCCCCCATTGGGTTTTTCTTGTTGGTGTGTTGCTATTGAAGTGGACTTAGTGAATGCTAGTTAGTGTTTAGAAAACCTAACAACTCAGTCACTGCCTGCCATTTGTAAGGGCCCCCAGGAATGTTGGATGTGGTCCCAGAACATGAGATGAAGGGGAGCATTTGGTAACGACTTGGAGCTCCCATTCTCTTCCCAGTGGTTTCACCATGAAAATGCTCAGGAAGTTTGGGGTGTGTTTATGGGTTGCAAAAGGTGAAAATCACCAAAGAAACAGAATTCTGGATAATGTTCTACTTTCTCTCCGCCTTCTACTTCCTTGCCAAGGGGGACCGCAAAAGCCATGGGACCCAAGGGCAGCAGGTCGGGAATTTCCAGGAGCACGTTATACTGCTCCTCTTTGTCCTGGCTCAGTGCCACTAGCCCTGGGATTGCTGGTGACCCTTCAGCCTGATGGCCTGTAACCTTCTGTTCGCTGTCAGATAGAGCTAGGACTTGTCCCAGGCATGGAATAACTTCCTGTGATTGTCCTGGAGATGGCCTGGCCCACAGGATCAGCTTCCATGGTTGTCAACAGAAGCAGAAAAGTCCTGTATCTCTGCAGTGTGGTGAGCCTTGGAAGGAGGAATCCTGACGAGGAATGTTGAGCAGAGATAAGTGTGCCACACTACATGACATGGACTTGACCTTCCTCATGTATTGTCAGTCCAAGTGCCACTGAGTGTCCTGGCTAGTTTCTCATGAGTTCTTACATGGCAGATTCTTAGAGGTCATTAAGACCAGCTAATCAACTTTGCAGGTGTTGTGAACCTGTGGGAGGGTCACCAATACATTAGGTATCAGGCTCAGGATGCAAAATGATGGGTTGGAACAATGGGCCAAAACCAACACAGGATTAAACAGTTGTTTGAAACTAGTAACTAGTTTCTGTGATAGATTAAGAGTCTGAGGTAGAACCAAAACACAAAGGAGGTGATCAAGTCTGAGGGAACATTTGAAATGACAACTTGACCACCGAGCTGGCTGATGGGGAAATCTTTTAAAGCAGGGTACCTGCAAAGGCATGAACATAGAATAAACTTTCAAAAATCATCCTCATCCCAAAATGTTGGGTACAGATAATGGTGATGGTTATTCAGCATCATGAATGTATTTATATATATTTTTAAGATTTATTTATTTTAGGGGTGCCTGGTAGCTCAGATGGTTAAGCGTCTGCCTCCGGCTCAGGTCATGATCCCGGGGTCCTGGGATCGGGTCCTGCATCGGGCTCCCTGCTCCTTGGGAGCCTGCTTCTCCCTCTGCCTCTCTCTCTCTCTCTGTCTCTCATGAATAAATAAATAAAATCTTAAAAAAAGGATTTATTTATTTTAGAGAAAGAGAGAACGAGCACAAGAGCAGGGGGAGGGGCAGAGGGAGAGAGAGAATCTTCAAGTAGACTCCCCGCTGAGCACGGAGCCTGACTCAGGGCTCAATCTCTCGATCGTGAGATCACGACTTGAGCGGAAATCAAGAGTCCCACGCTTAACCGACTGAGCCACCTAGGCGCCCCATTAATGTATTTAATGCCACTGAACTTTACACTTACAAATGGTTAAAATAACCAATATTATATTATGTATATTTTACTACAATAAAAAAATGACAAAATAGTACTTTCACATCCATGGGTGTCTGTCCTCTAGGGACATTCCCCACGGCTCAAGGTACGAGGGCTTCTGGGACTGTCACCAAAGTACCACAGCAACAGAAAGATCTGAAGTGACACAGATTTCGCAAAATATACAGCAATAATAATAGTTAACACAGACGTCCCAGGAACCATTCTAAGTGCTTTGGATGGATTGAATTAAATCATTTAACCTTCGCATGGGCGCTGTGAGGTACACACTCTTCATACATACGAGGAAACCGAGGTGCATGAGCTAACATGCGGCAGAAGTGGCCTCTGAACTCAGACCATCTACCTCAGGAGCCCAGGTCTTAACAGTGTGCTCTAGTGAGATCAGCAGCTGCTATCCACTGACTACAGCTATGTAGGTCAAGGAGCTTAGAACGCCCCACGAGTGAGTCAGGAAGAAAGGAATGAGGGGAGTGCTCACTTCACATCGGAGCAACGCGGAGCAGATTAGCCTGCGTCAGGCTGTGTAAGGGTGGCACGCAAATTCGTGAAGTGCTCCCAAAAAATGAAAGGAATGAGGAGAACTGGGTTACAGGGTCTAGGAGAGGAGAAAATACAGCACCATTTTATAAAATGAGCTCAGTCTAGCAAGAGATCCTCTCGTTTTCCTCAAATACAGGAATTTGGAAAGCATTTGGAAAACCTGGTCTCTTGGGTTATTAGATATCAGATATCTGAGGTTTAATGCTGAGAAGTGCCTGATGCCTAGAGGGAGCTCAGTAAACCTTGCTGAATAAATTAGTGAATCTTTATTTCACTGCACGTGGTGTCAAAATAAATTCTGCCTGGATTAAAGATTCATATTTAAAAAGGAAATTAGAGGGACGCCTGGGTGGCTCAGTGGGTGAAGCGTCTGCCTTGGGCTCAGGGCATGATCTCAGGGTCCTGGGATCGAGCCCCACGTCGTCGGGCTCCCTGCTCAGCGGGGAGTCTGCTTCTCCCTCTCCCTCTGCCCCTACCCCTGCCCCTGCTTATGTGCTCTCTCTCTCTCTCTCTGTCTCTGACAAATAAATAGATAAAATCTTTTTTAAAAAAGAAATAAGATAAATAAAAAGGAAATTAGAACAGTATTGCAAACACAGAGGTGGACATTTACCTAAAACTGGCAGCTGGAAATGCTTCCTAAAAACATGATACCACTGCCAGAAATGCTGAAGAGAAAACAGTGCCATGGATAAATTCCTAAAAAATAGAGATGTCTGTGCTTGACACATGTGTGTTACGTGTGAGCCTGGGGTGTAGGCAGGTGGAAGGGAAGGGAAGAGAGGAAACTGAGCAGGAGACGGAGGGAGCCATCCTCAAAGGGTCCAGCTTGGATGGTGGCAGCACCTCAGGGCGGGTGGGGCATCAGGCCGTCAGCAACAGCTCTAAACACTCTTCTGACTAGAGGAAGTTGCCAAAACCACCTCCCAGCCTCTGGCCAGCACTAACTGTGAATCAATAGAAGCTACTCCGCCCAAGAGACCACAGGGCACCCGTGTTTATTTAAGCTCCTGTCTCAGCACAGGAGAAGCGAAGATCCCAGAGGGCGCCAGCCTGGACACTTATCCCTGGAGAGTAAAAGAACGTTCTCAGTTTCAACTTGGTTTCATTACTTCCTTGGCTCAAGGCACATACATCTGCTGCAGGGAAGAACCCTTCATTGTTTACAGTTAAGGCAAACCCCCTTGGCCTCCTCACTGCTGACCCAAATGCCCTTCCTTTCCCCCAGGAACACATGTGCAAGTCAGGGTTCAGAAATGCGTGTTGAGTGAACTGATGAGAACTGGTCCAGAACAGATGCACTCAGACAAGATGACACTAACCAGACTCACTTCCAATTCAGTGTATGAGTGTGCCCAGCTCAAGTGGGTCCTCAGTGCCAGCAGGTCATCGTGACGCTCCCCACCCCCCCACCTTAAACCTACTGTCCTCCCATCACTGCGATTCCGAGAGTCCGGAATGGACCAAGGTGAGGACTTTTCACTGGAATCCTTGAGAAATCACTTTCTTACTTTGTCAAAACTGCGCCCTCCGAAGGGGGTGAGGAGATGTACAACTGACCTAGGGTCTTTCCATGAGTTGGTTGGATCTTCCTTTTGTATTTTGGGTTCTTTTCATTCTTTTCAATGAGTTTCACGGAAGAGGATTATGTGCAAACATGTACTCAGAAATATGTTCCTTCTTTCTGCCAGCTTTCTCAGAAACCTCTTCTAAAGCTCTGGCAGTCTCATAGACCAAAGCAAAAGAATATCTGGTTGTTTAAATTTGTGTGATGAGGGGCACCTGGGTGGCTCAGTTGGTTAAGCGACTGCCTTCGGCTCAGGTCATGATCCTGGAGTCCTGGGATCGAGCCCCACATCGGGCTCCCTGCTCAGCAGGGAGTCTGCTTCTCCCTCTGACCCTCTTCCCCTCATGCTCTATCTCATTCTCTCTCTCAAATAAATAAATAAAATATTTTTTAATAAATAAATAAAATATTTTTAAATAAATAAATAAATAAATAAATTTGTGTAATGAGGTTGGATGTTATTTCTTATGTGTCATGTCTCTTTGTAGACCTCCTTCTGTAAACAGCTGTTCATATAATTTGCCCATTTTTCCACCGGGATGCTGATCTTTTTCTAATGATTGAAAAGGATTATTCATGAAGGTAAAGGATATGAACTCTTTGCTTGCCACACATGATACAAAAATGTTTCACAGTTTGTCATTTGCCTTGGAAGTTTATATTGTTTTTGAAGTACCTAATGCCTAAAATAGTGCTTGGCAACATTTAGGAGATGCTCGCTAAATATTTGTTGAAGGACTAACTGAATGAATACATGAATAAACAGAAGTTTTATTTTCATATAGCAAAAGTTTTCCCTGTCCCAAGATCAGACTGATCTTCTGGAAATTTTGTCGTTTTCTTACATTTAAATACAACACATCTGCAATTAGTTTCTCGTATCTGTAGTACATGGGATTGAGCTATAATTTTCTTTCTTTTTCTTTTCTTTCTTTGTACTGGAATCTCCTTACCTAACTTGGTGTCAGGGTTACTGGAGAAGTTTCATTTCATTTCTCTCATAGTTACGGTATAGAGCCAGATAACATGTCAGGGCCTAAGACTTTGGCGAGGCAACATTAGAATTCTCATTTGGGGTAAAAATTTGGGTGAGATTAAATGACCAGTTCAACTTCAGTTTAATTTCTAATTACGTGGTTCTCACGACCAAAGACCCTAAACCACTGATTTCTTGTCAGCACTGAAAGCCACAATGTAACAGACTTGCTTCTTGTGAAATAGGAACTGGTGGTGATGAACTGAAACAACTACCGAAAAGGGACCACAGAGCAGCCCGCTGGGGGACCCAGGCGGCATGTCACAGCCGCTGCCTTTTACTGAGCAACAGCAAGGTTGTTTGTCTCCGTGGGAGGCAAGGAAAAATTCTTACCTGTGAAGGCAAAATAAGCGGAGTTACCAGAATAGAAGCAAGTCTCCAGTGACAGGCATACAGACATAAGTAAGTCACACAAACAACCCCAGTATAGCGTGGCAGACGGAAGAGAGGCAAGGCCAGTGGGACAGACTGAAGAGGCTCCATTTGGCAGGAAGATAGGGCATTCTCAGGCAGGGGGCACCAACCAGCAAGGGAAGGAACCCTGACTTTGAGGTCAGTCACTCTAGGCACTTGGGGAGAGAACACTGAGCAAATCTGCTCATGGGCTCACTGTGCAGGGAGCGAGACAGACAAGTAAACAGAGGGGGTGCTCTGCAAGGGAAGGAAACTGACTTTGATCTATTTCCACTCCAACGCCCGCCCTTAGCTACTGAGACAGCAGATGTGGAGCCACCCCAGCCAGGGCCTCCCAAAATGCTTTGGGGCCGGGTTACACAGGGTCTCTGGGCATATCCAGCCTGACACAAGTTGGAGGCCTTCCACACTCCATGATTATAAAAAAAATATTTTTCTATATTTTCCGTTAATCTTTTATTGTTTAATTATTACAGGAACACAATTGTGAGATGCTGGACAACTCACAGAAACTATATAGGAACAGAGCTATAGATTTGCTTACAAAAAAAAAATAAAAAATATCTACATGGTGAAAGACTCCTTGAACAAAGTTGAAATAATGAATATATAGTCAGCTACAATTTAATAAACAAAACACACAAAAAGAGCTTATATGAAACACTAAGATAAATATAAATGAGTAATAAGAAGAATCGGCAAAACATAGGAATAAGCATTTGACAGAAGACACAGATAGCCCGAAATCATATATCCAGACACCGCTAATTAAAGATGTGATACCTTGGAGCGCCTGAGTGGCTGAGTCCACGATCTCAGGGTTGTGAGATCGAGTCCTGTGACAGCCTCTGTGCTCAGCGGGGAGTCTGCTTGAGATTCTTTCTCTCCCTCTCCCTAATAAATAAATAACATCTTCTAAAAAATAAAAATAAAAATGGGATACATTTGCCCATCAGATTGGCAAAAAATGTTCAAACGTGCAGAATGTTGTGTATTCATTGCTGTTTACGTTGTTATTTGTAATGGCTAAAAATCAGAAAGAAACTAAATACCCATCAAAAGGGTGAATAAATTGTGGTATCAATATGCCCCTCTACCCCAGTCATTCTCCTTTGCTGTCATAATTTGAGTTCCAATTTCCTCATCCCACTTACAAGTCTGAGTGAAATGAAGAATAAAGTTCCTAACTCTAAAACAGAAGCAAAGTGTCAAAAAACTGAGAAGGGGCTTTTCACAAGACATCTTTCTATAATGTAGCCCCCTGGGTCTGTTCCTTGCACAGGCCTCCAAATCTCGGTATACGGCAACTCCACCCTCCAAATGCTAGAGGCCAAAACACCCTGGAATTCTTGATTCCTTTCTTTTTTGTCACCAAAAACCATCTATCCTAAACGCCTGCTGGCTCTACCTTCAGCACATACCTCCTTGCACTGCCCCCTCCCTGTCACCTGGGTCAGTGCAGTCGCCTGTCACCTCTTCTACAATCTGTGCTCAGTGCAGCTGCCAGGCTGATCCTGTTACAATTCAGGGGAAATCATGTCATTTCCATGCTCAGAGCCCTCCAGTGTCTTCCCTCCACCCTCCGAGGAAGAGCTAAAGGCCTTAGTACGCACCTAAGGCCCTGCTGGAGTCCCCCACTCCCTCCCATCCCCTCTGTGACCACATCTACTCCGTCTTCACTCCCTGGGCTCCTGGTGTAAGGAGTGTGGTATGCAGATTCCCAACCTGAAAGGTCTCTATTACAGCAAGAGCAATCCCCCAAACAGGAGTTGCAGATGATGGCTATTGGAAGCAAAAGGCCACAGGGGCACATCCTCCAGTATCATTCTGTGGTACTAGTCCTAATAGTGGTAGTTGTAAAATATTAACTGGCAACATTTACTGACCACTGACAAAGTCTCTAAAACAAGAGTGGATGAGAAAAAGAATATCACCATTTATAATCCTTAATGAAGTCATCACTTGAGGCATTAAGCATCAGCGACGGCTGCAAGCACAAAAAGACAACCAGGGGTACCTGGCCCCAGCTCGGTCGGAAGAGCACACAGCTCTCGATCTCAGGGTTGTGAGTTCGAGCCCCACGTTGGATATAGACATTACTCAAAAACAAATAAATAAGGGGCGCCGGGGCGGTTCAGTCGGTTAGGCGTCCGACTCTTGGTTTCGACTCAGGTCATGGTCTCATGGGTCGTGGGATCAAGCCCTGGGTTGGGCTCTGTGCTCAGTGGGGAGTCTGCAGCACGGAGTCTGTTGCAGGGTTCTCTCTCTCTGCCCCTCTCCCCACCGGCATGTGCGCACTCTCTCTCTCCCAAGTGAATAAATAAATCTTTTAAAAAAATAAACAAACTTAAAAAAAAAAAAAGACAACCAGATACGATCTCCCTCTTGATGGAGGAACAAGAATACCACCTATAGAAGGCATGAGTACTACGGAAATGGGTGATGGACTCATTACCTAAGTCTCTCAGAAAATAACATATTTGAATGCTAACTATTATAATCTACAGGGAGGTGTGTCTCAGCATGGGACAAAGCGGTGGTGGAAACTGCTTCCCTCTCCCTTGCTTTCAACTAGCATCTCCTGTCTCTTCTCTTTTACCACCACACTTCTACTGTCCTCCCTACCCATTTCTTCCTCAACCACTTTAGGACTATTGGGAATCAGCATCACCAGAAAGAGTAGGAAGCCCCGCCACGGCAGTCTCCACTGCGGCTTGTCTCCTTGTCTGTTGGAGCCCCGGGAAGCAGGAGGGCCGGCTGGCATTCCCCTGCAAAAGCTCACCTCTCATCTCTCCCAGCTTCACTGACACCTCCCAAAGTTCCACCCTAGGTCCCTTTCCTTCTTACTCATCACATTCTCTTTGAATAATCTCCTCTATCTCCATGAATTCAACTACTATCTAACTATACCCCAAAGACCACCCCTGAGCTCTGCACAAACCTGTCCAAACGACTGCCGTATGTCCCACAGTCATGTCAGACTAACCTGAACGTGGCAGCTACAAGGACTCACCCCCAAACTAAGGTCTTTTCTCCCAGTGCCTATATGACATAATCAGAGCCCAAAAAGATCTTCACAGACTGGCATGAGGACTAACTGCAGACAAAAAAGATGAAATTATTTAACAGGAATAAATGTTAAGTCCTGTTCCTGGGCTTAAACAAAACAAAACAGTAGTCCTGGGGATGGGATGTACAGCAACAGTGACTGAAGCCAATAATATTTAATTTGTATTACAAATTTGAAAGCTGCTAAGAAAGTAAATCTTAAAAGTTCTCAGCAGAAGAAAAAAATATGTCTTTGTATGGCGAGACATGGTAACTAGACGTATTGTGGTGAGCACCTCACAATGTACACAAACGTGGAATCGTTGTTGTACCCCTGAAATGAATATAATGTTGTATGTGAACATAAAAAAATAAAGGAAAAACAAAACACCAACAGCACAAGAACAGATTGGAGAAAAGACAGCTTAACAAAAGCACAGAGGAAAACTCAGTTCACTTGACAGGAAGCTCAGGGTGAGTCAACAGCGCAGCGCGGCTGCCAGAACAAAGCTAATGGAATCTCCAGCTGCCTTCTCCGCAGCACAGCATCCAGACGAGACGTGATCGCTGTGCTCTGCTCGGCTCGGCCCCAACCCTCTAAATATGGAGGAGCTCATTCAGTCCGGACACCGGGGCAGAAGACGCTATCAGGATGGTGCGGGGACTCAGGAGGAGTAGCTGAATACACTGGCAACGTCTAGCACGCACATCTGCAGGGCTTTTTCAAGGTGGCAAAGAGTGAGCTGGGTTCTCAAAGAGGTAACACTGGCACCGGATTCTCAGTCACAGCTGTCACACAATCATCTGCAAAGCACGTTATGTAACCAGTTTCCTGCCACTGTCTGCGTCCAGATAACAAATGACTGGTCACAATGTGGCCAGAATTTAATTAGATGGCCATTAATACCCCTTCAAATCTACTTTACAGTGCTGCATGGTGACTGGTGTCGCCAATCACCATTCTCAACATCCTCTCTCTCTCACATACCTTTTAATTAAGCACTCAACAAGTCCCACTGGCTAGTTCTCTAAAATCATTCTCATATTTTCCCCTTCTGCCACATTTCTGTGAATACCCTTTCTTTTCCAGTCTCCCTCAACATTGTTTCTGTAGACCCCACAACAGTTTTTTAGCCACCTAATTAAATAACCATCTAGTTACCTGAAATGAACGGCCCCTTGAAGAGAAGGGTTTTCTGGGGGGGGGGGGGGATGGGGAGAGGGAGCTCAGTGTTCAATACCACAGAATAGCAATAAAGGACATGAGGCATTTGCTGCCAAATGTGCTGGAAATGTAAAAGAAAACGGATGACGAGCTCAAAGACCTAAACTCTTGGCCCAAAACATGAGTGAAAAACTTGCCTTTCTATGACAGTACAAAAAGAATCTCTTATCTCTTACACCCACAGGCTGAGATAGCTCAAAAGAAACCTCAGACTTCAATACTACAAGATGCCGAATTATTCCACCAGGTCATATATGTGAAATCGAGAGCATGCTTAAGAAAGTCGGGGTGAGGGGTGGCGCCTGGCAGGCTCAGTGGGTGGAGTGTGTGACTCTTGATCTTGGGGTCATGAGTTTGAGCCTCCACATTAGGTGCAGATATTACTATAAATAAATAATAAACAAACAAACAGGTAAGACTGGGAACCTGAGAATTGGAATGGAAACATCTAAGGGCATTTGGAGGATACTGAGGTGAGGGTACCTAAGCTCCCCCCCCCAAAACATACTGGTGGTATCACCAAGGAGTCAGAATCCTCAGGAATGAAGGTTCAGGTCACCTCACCAGGTGAAGATCCCTGATCGGTTGAGGTACTGGCTGAGCAAAAGGGGAAGAGGACTCTATGACATCTTAGTAATTTTCTTTTTCTTTCCTCTTTCTTTTCCATACAGTTTGACTTAGAATGTGTTGGTGACAATGACCTTGACTCATGACAATAGTGATAGTAGATGGTCGGCAGCACTGGCAGCAGATTTCTCACCAGAACTAGTTCTGAGTTGTGGTTTGGGGTGTTTTTTCCTGGCTGTTTAACCTCAAAGTTGGTTCTCCAGCCCTTTCAACATTTTTGTGAGCTACCCAATATCATTTTGATAAGCTCCTTTTCTGCTTAAATGAGCCAGGGTCAGCTTCTGTTGCTTGCATATTAAAACTCTGACTGGTACAACATCTATGCGGAGAATGTGATCAGTCTGAGTTTCCCCATCTCTAAAATACGCCAAAGCTAAAGGAAGAAACTAATCAACAGAAAAGGAGAAATTAAAGAGTTAGAAAAATCAAAATGTGGACTAATCAAAAAGCTGGTTCACGGCAAAAATGAAAATCAATAACCTAGAAAAACCATGAGCTTAATCTAACCAACAGAGGAAAAGGGGACAGAACAGAATTCACAACGACAAAGAAGAAATAATTTAAGAACAATTTTGTAAAATTATACATAGATGCATTTGATAGCCAGAATGAAACAGAAACTTATCTAGGAAAAGTAGAATTTACAAAACTGACTTGGGGAGATACAGACTAAACAGACAAATCCACAGAAGAAATAGGAGAGTGGACAAAGATCTAAACACACACAAAAAAGCACCAGATATAGTTTAGAAGGGAATTCTGCTAAAATTTTAAAGTGCTGTTAATTCCAACTCTACTTAAAATACTCTAGAAGAGGAGGTGCCTGGCTGGCTCAGTGTGTAGAACATTTAACTCTTGGTCCTGGGGTCATGAGCTCAAGCCCCACATTGGGTGTGGAGCCTGCTTAAAAAAAATATTCTAGAATGACAAACTTCCAAATTTTTGTCTGGACCAAGTATAACCTTTTAGTCAAAATCTGCTAAAGATTTTACAGGAATAAATAAAGCCAAATTTAAAACCGAAGACCAATTTCACTTATGAATACTGATGCAAAAATCCAGTGGAAAATAGCATGCATAATCCAGCAACACAATAAAAAAAGCACGCTGTCCAGCTGGGGTTTATTCCAGAAATGTAAGGATGGTTCAATATTACATAATTTATTAATAGAATGCATTGCTTTGCTAGATTCAATGAAAAAAAATCATATGATCATCACTAGAAATGCTGAAAAAATTTTTTTTAATTTAACAATGATTTTTGATGAGAAAAACAGTACTACAGAACTCAGTGGAATGTTACTAGCTTGAAAAAAATTCTCCTAGCCCCAAAGCCATTACCTTTAGAAACAAACAACACAGCTTTGTTGAAGTGTAACTGCCATACAAAGAACAGTTCGATGAGTTTGAACATAGGCAGACACCCATGAAACCACCACAATCAAGGTAATGGACATAACCATCACCTCCAAAAGGTTCCCTGTGTCCATGTGTGGTAAAAACACTTAACATGAGATTACCCTTAGAACAAATTTTGAAGTATTGTTAACTATAGGCATTATGCTGTACAACAGATCTCTAGAACTCATCCATCTTGCATAACTGAAACTTTATACCCATAGGAGCCAGCAATCTCACTTCGGGGTACATACTCAGAAGATCTGAAATCAGGATCTCAAAGAGATATCTGCACTTCCATGTTCATTACAGCATCATTCACAGTAGCCAAGATAGGAGAACAATCTAACTGTTCATCAAAGGATAAATAAAGAAAATGTGGTAATATCCATACAGTGAAATATCATTCAGTCTTAAAAAGTTAATTTAGGGGCACCTGGGTGGCCCAGTCAATTGAGCATCCGACTCTTGGTTTCTGCTCAGGTCATGGTCTCAGGGGTTGTGAGATGGAGCCCCACACTGGGCTCTGGGCTCAAGGTGGATTCTGTTTGAAGACTTTCCCTCTGCCCTTCCCCCCACTCGTGTGCGCGGACTCTCTCCCTCTCTCTCAAATAAATAAATCTTTTAAAAACAGTTAATTTAGAAATCTAACATAACCCCTGCCCCAATAATAACCAGTTTTCTTTTGAAACTAAGCAAGCTGATTCTAAAGTTCACATGGGAAAACAAATCAAAAACAACCAGGAAAACTCTAAAGAAGAAAAAAGGGAGACAAGTCATAGCAGTACTACACAGTGTAACAATGGAAGAGAACAGAAAGCCCAGAAATAAAGATAGGAATTTCATATATGAGGAGGAAGGGCAGCATTTCAAATCAGTGGGAGTACAGACGAACTTATTTTTTAAAAGACTTTATTTATTCATTTGAGAGAGAGGGAACACAAGCAGGGGGAGTGGGAGAGGGAGAAGCAGGCTCCCTGCTCAGTAGGGAGCCCGATGTGGGACTTGATCCCAGGAGCCTGAGATCATGACCTGAGCCACCCAGGTGCCCTAGATGAACTTTAAGTAGTGGGGGGACAACTATATAGAAAATATTGACAAATTTTACTAGATACAATTTTTTTTTGCACACATGTACGCACAAATCACACAAGCAAAGTCAAAATACAAATGACAAACTGGGAAATATTATACACAGCTTTTCTCACAAAGGACTTATCAGCTCCCAGAAATTGAGACTAAAAGACCAAGGGTGGAGGAAGAGCACATAGGTCACAAGAAAATAAATGTTCAGCCTCCCTCTGAATAAAAGAACTGCAGGGGCGCCTGGGTGGCTCAGTCGTTAAGCGTCTGCCTTCGGCTCAGGTCATGATCCCAGGGTCCTGGGATCGAGCCCCGTGTCGGGCTCCCTGGTCCGCGGGAAGCCTGCTGCTCCCTCTCCCGCTCCCCCTGCTTGTGTTCCCTCTCTCGCTGTGTCTCTCTCTGTCAAATAAATAAATAAAATCTTGGAGGAAAAAAAAAGAACTGCAAATGAAAATGATACCAAAATACAATTTTTCACCTATGACATGGCAAAAGACCCAGAGTTTGACAACACATTCTTTTGGCAAGGCAGTAGGAATGCAAGATGGGACATTTGGTAATATTTACTAAATTTATAGATTCACAGACCCAGCAATCCCAGTTCTGGGAATCATACCGATCGATATACCTGCACAAGTACAAAATGTCACATACACAAAATTTTATTAGTTGTGGCAATAGTTGCAACAAAAGTGAAAACCACCCAGATGCGCAAAATAAGGAACTGGTTGAATAAATGTGGTATAGCCACAAAACAGTGAAGACTGGGGGGCCTGGCTGGCTCAGGCAGTCGAATGTGTGACTCTTGATCTCAGGGTCATGAGTTCGAACCCCACATTGGGGGTAGAGATTATTTAATAAATAAAGGTTTTCAAAGAGTGTTAAAAACAGTGAAGAACTCTGGTCACTGACATGGAGAGAATTATAAATTTTTTTGAGAACTTTTAAGATATTAGCAACTTTCAAACATACAATTCAGTATTACTAACTAGTCACCATGCTGTACATTACATCTTCAGGACTAATTTATTTTATAACTGGAAATTTATACCTTTTGACCACCTTCACCCATTTCACCCACTCTGACCCAAGCCTCTAGCAACCACCATCTGTTCTCTGTATGTATGAATTCAGGGCTTTTTGTTTGTTTTTGTTTTTAGATTCCACATATAAGTGAGATCATACAGTATCTGTTTTACTCTGACTTATTTCATTCAGCACAATGCCTTCAAGGTTGACTCATGTTGTACAAATGGCAGGATTTCCTTCACTGTGGCTGAATAATATTCCATTGTGCACATATACCACAATTTCTTTATCCATTCATCCACCAACAGACATTTAGGTTGTTTGCATGTCTTGGCTATTATAAATAATGCTGCAATGAACATGGGAGTGCAAATATCTTTTTGAGTTAATGTTTTTGTTTCCTTTGGATATATTTCCAGAGGTAAAATTGCTGGATCATAGGGTAGCTCTATTTTTAACTTTTTGAGGAACCTCCATACTGATTTCCACAGTGGCTGCACCAGTTTACATTCCCACCAACAGTGCACAAGGGCTCCCTTTTCTCCAAATTCTTGCCAACACTTATTATCGCTTGTCTTTTTGGTACTAACCATTCTAACAGGTGTGAAGTGACTTTGCATTGTGGTTTTGATTTGAATTTCCTTGGTGATTAGTGCTGTTGAGCACATTTTCATGTATCTGTTGGCCATTTGCATGTCTTCTTAAATCAACAGACTACAGTGCAGAATGACATATAGGGTAAGCTACCTTTGTGTGAAAAAGGGAAGAATAAAAAAGCAAATACATATTTTCTTGTATTTATATAAAGAAATACTGGAAGGAGGTGCCTGGGACGCTCAGTTGGTTGAGTAACCGACTCTTGGTTTCAGCTCAGGTCGTGATCTCAGGGTTGTGAGCTCAAGCCCTGGGTGGGCTCCATGTTCAGCAGGAGTCTGCTTGAGACTCTTTCCCTCTCCCTCTGCCCCTCCCCCCACTCACACTCACACTTTCAAATAAATAAAAAAATCTTAAAAAAAATACTGGAAGGATGAAGGAAAAAACTAATAAAAATGTTTACTTCAAGGAAAAGGGTGATCAAGATGGATGAAGACAGAGGTGTGGATGAGGTTTCTCAACGTATATTTTAAATATACTTTTCATTTTTGTGGGGCGCCTGGGTGGCTCAGTCGGTTAAGCGTCTGCCTTCGGCTCAGGTCATGATTCCAGGGTCCTGGGATCGAGCCCCGCATGGCGGGAAGCCTGCTTCTCCCTCTGCCCCTCCCCCTGCTTGTGTTCCCTCTCTCGCTGTGTCTCTCTCTGTCAAATAAATAAATAAAAATCTTTAAAAAATATATATATACACTTTTCATTTTTGAAATATGTAAACATATTACTACCTATTCAATACCAGTTTAAAAGCCAAGACAAAAGTGTAAGGAAGACAGGAAGATCAACTGAACAAAACTGCCCCAAAATAGACCCTTGTAAGTCCTTATGATTTATGTTGCATTTAAGATCATGTTATAGACACAGAAATACAAATAGCTTTTACATATGCAAAGATGCTCAACCTCACTGATAAAGAAATTAAATTAAAACAGAATACCACTTATCAGCTACTGACTTTGCAAAGATCAAAACATTTCATAACATTTGAGGGGTTGCAGAGGGACAAGCGCTTTCATACACTGGTGCTGAGAGTGAAAATCGACACAGCCACTTAAGACAGTAATTTGGTATCTATTGGCATTTTATATTCACAGACACGTTGACTCAGCAATTCCACTTCTAAGAGTTTTTTCACAAGCATAATTGCACAAAACCACAAAGAATGATGTACAAAGATATTCACTGCAGCATTGTATACAGTAGCATGAAGACTAGAAACATGAAAACGTTTATCATGGTACCTCCATACAGTGAAATATGAAACTGTTAAAAACAATGAGAAATATCTATATATGCTGAAAGGGAACAATCCATAAAATATATTGTTAAGAAAGGGGTTATAAAATAGTGAATATAGTATGCTACCATTTATGCAAAAAATATGCTTGTATATGCATGGAATATATATCTGGAAGGAAGAAGCTGGTAACAATGCCTGCAGCTGGAGAGAGAAACCAAGTGGCTGGAACAAAGGGAAAGGAGGGAAACTTATTTTAATATGCTTTGATTTTATATCAAGTGCATATATTCCTTAAAAATACACTCTCTGGCAACAAAAAAAGAAGAACGTACAGGGGTACCTGGCTGGCTCAGTCAGTGGAACGTGTGACTCTTGATCTCGGGGTCATGAGTTCAAGCCCCACGTTGGGTGGAGAGCTAACTTTTTTTAAAAAAAGTAAGATATGGGGCACCTGGGTGGCTCAGTTGTTAAGCGTCTGCCTTCAGCTCAGGTCATGATCCCGGGGTCCTGGGATCGAGCCCCGTGTTGGGCTCCCTGCTCCACCAGAAGCCTGCTTCTCCCTCTCCCACTTCCCTGCTTGTGTTCCCTCTCTCGCTGTGTCTCTCTCTGTCAAATAAAAAAAATTTAAAAAAAGTTTAAAAAAATAAAAAAAATAAAAAAAGATGTATAGAGGAAAGACTGCTCAACAAATGGTGCTGGATCAGTTGATTAACTGTTTGTAAAATAAAATCATACCCTCATCTTACACTAATATAGATACCAACTGAACTAGAGAAATTAAAAGTTAAAAAAAATGAAACCAGCCAAGGTGATGATAACCATGTAAATCTGAAACTTTCAACATATCCTCTAAATACAACTCAGAGGCTGAGATCATCCAAATGTCAAAAGCTAAGAACAGAAATGAATAAACACCAAGAAGAAATAAAATAATAAAACAAGAGTTGATCAAGTTCAGAAAAGAAATAGAAAGGGTTTCCGTTTCTGCCTAAGATGTAGAAAGTTGCAAGGAATATCCCTTCCACCCTGACGAGAAATACAACAAAACACAGAATTTTCATTTTCTTGAGCTCATCAAAAGCTGAGGTCACAAAGCCCCAGGGTAGACAGGACTCATGGCAGCAAGCCCCCTTCGTGGTGATCCTAAATATAGAGACTTCCAGGTACTCTCAAAGCCCACACCCCAGAACACAAACCCAAGTACTGGCCTTCCTCTTCACCGTAACAAGAAACAGGTTCCTGGGCGCCTGGCTGGCTCAGTTGCTTAAGCGACTGCCTTCGGCTCAGGTCATGATCCTGGAGTCCCGGGATCGAGTCCCACATCGGGCTTCCTGCTCGGCGGGGAGTCTGCGTCTCCCTCTGACCCTCCCCCCTCCCACGTGCTCTCTCTCTCTCAAAT
Organism: Zalophus californianus; assembly: GCF_009762305.2. Classification (NCBI taxonomy): domain Eukaryota; kingdom Metazoa; phylum Chordata; class Mammalia; order Carnivora; family Otariidae; genus Zalophus; species Zalophus californianus. Next base: position 966,596 of record NC_045612.1, on the reverse strand, counting down.
AAATAAATAAAATCTTAAAAAAAAAAAAACAAGAAACAGGTTCCTGCAATTAAAACATATATTTGCTGGGGTGCCTGGGTGGCTCAGTCAGTTAAGTGTTGGACTCTTGGTTTCAGCTCAGGTCCTGATCTCATGGCTCATGGGATTGAGCCCTGTGCTCAGCGGGAGTCAGCTTAGATATTCTCTCCCTCTGCCCTTGCCCTGCTTGTATTCTCTCTCTCTCTCAAATAAATAAATAAATCTTTTTTTTATAAATGTTATTTCTTTTTTTTTTAAGATTTTATTTCTTTATTTGAGAGAGAGAGAATGAGAGACAGAGAGCACGAGAGGGAAGAGGGTCAGAGGGAGAAGCAGACTCCCCGCCGAGCTGGGAGCCTGATGTGGGACTTGATCCCGGGACTCCAGGATCATGACCTGAGCCGAAGGCAGTCGCTTATCCAACTGAGCCACCCAGGCGCCCAATAAATAAATAAATCTTAAAAAAAACAAAAACAAAAACAACCAGGGGTGCCTGGTGGCTCAGTCGGTTAAGCATCTGCCTTCAGCTCAGGTCATGATCCCAGGGTCCTGGGATCAAGTCCCACATTGGGCTCCTTGCTCAGCTGGGAGTCTGCTTCCCCCTCTGCCCCTTCCCCCAGCTCATGTGCTCTCTCTCTCTCTCACTCTCAAAAATAAATAAATAAAATCTTTAAAACAAAACAAAGCAAAAAACAACAACCAGATATTTGTCAACAGGATTCTCATTTCAGCTGAAGACACTGTTCAATCTGCAATAGAATTTCTCACTCTTGGACTACTGACATTTTGGGCCAAATTCTTTGAGGCAGTCATTGCCCTGTGCATGTAGGCTATTTAGCAGCATCCCTGGTCTCTACCCTCTAGATGCTAGTAGCACACTCCCTACCAGTTCTAACCACAAAAATGTCTCCAGATGATGTCAAATGTCTCCTGGGGATAGGGTTGACATATTTATACTAAAAAAAAAAAAAAAAAAATACTTGTTTTTTGGAGCACCTGGGTGGCTCAGTTGGTTAAGCATCTGACTCTTGATTTTGGCTCAGGTCATGATCTCAGGGTCCTGGGATAGAGGCCTGCATCAGGCTCCACACTCTGTGGAGAGTCTGCTTCAGGATTCTTTCTCCCTCTGCCCCTCCACCCTCCCCAAATAAATAAATAAATCTAAACAAGTACTTCTTTTTATCATCTGAAATTTAACTTTTTATTTTTTGCTAAATATGGTATCCCTACCTGGCACCCCCACTGAAAACTATTGATCTAGATCCTCAAATACAAACATGAGCAGAAAACCAAGAACCACTAAGCATTTGAAGAAGATGAAACTGAATTCAAAAAGCTCTTCTTCAAATATGGCAAATATATTCTTCTGCCTCAGGGCCTTTGCACTTTCTGTTCCCTCTTTCTAAAAATCTGTTCCTCTAAATATCTGTATGGATGTGAGGGAGAAAGCCAGGATATAATAAATATGCTAGGGAAAATTCTCAGAGGATAAGATATCCAGAAAAGATGGGAATGCTGATGTGAAAAGGAAACAGTTCTTAGAAATCAAAAACATGACCGCCAATCAATGGGCTGAGCAGCAGAAAGTTTACAACTTATCCGTAAATCAGTGAGCTAAAAGCTTGACTTGAGTCTCTCAGAACACTGAGCAAAAAAGGACAGAATGATAGTAAGGATGAAAGAAAGATTGGGACATATCTGGAGAGCAGATCTACTCCTCTGATTCTGGGACAGGACGACCAACCGTATTTCTCAGACTCCCCTTCTGGATGTCTTGCTGTTGGGTTCTGCTAATGGGAAACACTGGTGGAAGAGTGCAAGGCAGGAAAAAGGGAGATGGGACTCTCAGCATCCATCAGTATCCCTCCAGGGGCAGAAGACAGCACCAGCTCCAGCTGCCAGCTTCCTCTAGCCACCTCTGAGGCAACAGCACTAACTACATTAGCACCCTCCTCATCAGGAGTCAGAACAATAAACACATGGCTACATGTACCCCTCCTGTAAGATCTTAGCTTGTGGTCATGCCAAACTTCACCTTTATGCCCCAGTTCTTTCAATAGTAACTGCTTTCTGTAGTTACTAATAGCTGAATGCCTCCCTTTTTGATCTTCTAGCCTTCTAACATCTGTGTAAACCATAGCCTATATGGAATTATCTCTGTTGAATACCTCGTATAGCTTCTGTTTTCCTGTCTGCAGCCTGACTGATAGTGTTTATTACCAGAAGTAGTCCTAGAAAATGAACTCTTACAACGACCTTGAACTACAGACAACGTAGAATTCAGAGCAAAGAATAATACCAAGAATAAATAAGGTAGTTTCATAATGATGGGTTAATTCATCAAGATAAAATAACAATCCTAAACGTGTATGCAACTCATGACAAAGTTTCAAAATATGAGGCAAAAACTGACAAAACTTCAAAGAAAAATAGACTAATCCACAATTATAGTCTGAGATTTCAACACCCCTCTTTCACTTGGTAAAACAAGAAGACAGAAAATCAACAAGGATGTAGAACTGAGCAACACTATCCACCAACCTGACCTAATTGATATTTATAGAACACTCCACCCAACAATAAAATGCACATTCTTTTCAAGTGCACACAGAACATTTACCAAGATAAACCATATATTAGATCAAGTCTCAACAAATTTACAAGGATTCCAACCATACAAAATATGTTTTCTAACTACAATGAAATGAAATTAGAAATCAACGACAGAAATATACCTACAAATTAAATACACAGGTCACAGAAGAAATAACAAGAAAAACTAGAAAATATCTTAAAGTGAACACAAATAAAAACACAACATAACAGACTTTCTGGAATGCCACTAAAGAAGTGCCAAGGGGGAAATTCATAGCACTGAATGTCTCTATTAAAAAAATAAGGTGTGGGTACTGCAGAAAACAATATGGAGTTTCCTCAAAAAATTAGAAATAGAACCACTAAAAAAAAAAAAAATAGAACTACCATATGATCCAGCAATTCCACTTCTCGGTATTTATCTGAAGAAAACGAAAACCCTTATTTGAAAAGTTGTATGAACTCCTATGTTCATTGCAGCATTATGGAAACAACCTAAGCGTCCATTGATAAACAAATGGATAAGGAAGATGTGGTACATATACACAGCCATAAAAAAGGATGAAATCTTGCTATTTGCAACAACATGGATGGACCTAGAGGGTATTAGCTAAGTGAAATAAGGCAGACAGGGAAAAACAAATTACCCTATAATTTCACTTATATGTGTAATTTAAAAAAAATGAGACAAATGAACAGGCAAACAAAAAAGCAGAAACAGAACCATAGATAGATACAAAGAACAAACTGGTGATTGTCAGAGAGGAAGGGGTTGGGGGAACGGGCAAAAAAGGTGAAAGGGGAGTGGGAGGTATAGGTTTCCAGTTATGGAATGAATAAGTCCCAGGGATGAAAGGTAGAGCACAGGGAATACAGTCCGTGACAGATGGCAGCTGCACTTGTCCTGAGCACAGCATAACAGAGAGACTTGTCAAATCCTTATGGTGTACATCTGAAACTAAGCTCACATTGTGTGTCAAGTATAGTTCAACAACAACAACAACAGAAAATAAGAAATGTCTCAAGTCAATGACCTCAGGTTCTATGTTAAGTGAATTTCAAAAAGAGTGCTGGCTGTTGTGTGGTCAATGCTCAGGGAAAGAAGCCAAACACAAAAGACCACACATTCCATTATTCCATTTATATGAAATTATCAGAAAAGGCAAATCTATAGAGACAAAGCAGATCAGTTGCTGCCTGGAGCTGGAGATGGGAGTGAGGATGGACTGCAAACAGGCCAAGGAAATTTTCTCAGGGGATAGAAATGGTTTAAAAATGGACTGTAGTAATGGCTGCACAACTACAGATTTACTATAAATCATCCAACTATATACTTACAATGGGTGAATTCTACAGTGTGTGTGAGTGTGTGTGTGTGTGTGTGTGTGTGTGTGTGTGTGTGTGTGTGTGTGTGTGTGTGCCTCAGTAAAGCTGTCTTTAGGGCGCCTGGGTGGCTCAGATGGTTAAGTGTCTGCCTTTGGCTCAGGTCATGATCCCAGGGTCCTGGGATCGAGTCCCGCATCGGGCTCCCTGCTCCTTGGGAGCCTGCTTCTCCCTCTGCTTCTCTCTCTCTCCCTCTCTCTCTCCGTCTCTCATGAATAAATAAATAAAATCTTTAAAAAAAATAAAGCTGTCTTTAAAAACCACTGGAATGTGTGGGAATGCATTCCAAGGACAGTAGGCCAAGCAAGACAGAATTCCGGATCAAGCTAAATGTGTTGATATGGGTGTGCTTACCAGAGCTTCTAGATTTAATGTGTTAGCTCAAGCACTTAGTGTTCTAACAGTTTGCCTATAAGACATGGACTAAATGGTGACTACATTCAATGAAGTTGAGATACTACAGGTTCTTTTTCATTATGTAAAAGGAGAAACACAAAGGCGTGGGGAGGTAGAAAGATGTAATGGATCCCCCACGTGTGGCTCTTCACTCACCCATCTCCACCATATCTCCTGAAAGAGTATTTTAGGAAAGTCGGATGATAAATGAAGTTTTGACCTAATTCAATCTCAGGGTGGGCCCACTGAGTTTATGGCAATTTCTCCAGTTCTTGACTGTGTAATTGGAACAACATCCTGGCAACTGGTCAAATTCCTACATCAGCCTTCTGATCTGTGAAGTGAGGACTTTGATAGTAGGAAGGGCAAAAGTCGTTGGAACGCCCCACACTCACTACCAGAATAGCAATTCAAAAGCAACCCCACGTGCTTGGAGGAATTGCAGAGATGAGCCGCCAACAAAGACATAAAATATTCAGGGGAGGTGATTCCTATCACGCCCCCCTCTGACATACTGGAGAATGTATTATCATAAATTTAATCCAGTGTTGATACCACCTGCAGCTAGCTGCTCTTTGGGACTAGATCAGACCAACACAGCCCTGACATCTGGTATGTAGCTATTGATCTGGCAAATGTTTTTATCTCTATATCAGCTAGCAAGGATCCACAGAAATAGTTCACTTTCAATTGGCATGAACAATACCACATCTTTATGATAATGTCTTAAAACTATGAAAAGTCTGCTACTCTGCCATAATCTAGTTCACAGACTGGGATTTCCTTGACATCTCACAGAACATCACACTGGTACACTACATTAATGACATCATGCCGATTAGACCTGTCGAGCACAAACTAGAGAGCACCTTTGCTTAGTAAGACAATGCATGCCAGAAAGCATGAAATTAACTCAGTAAGATTCAGGGGCCTGACCGCTAAGTGAAGTTTCTAGGGGCACAGTTATTTGGAGCCTGCTATCCTCTCCAAAGCGGAAGAGAAGTTGCTGCACTTTTCATTAGTAGACAAGGACACTAAGACAGTTATAAATATGTCCCTGGGGTGCCTGACCAGCTCAGTCAGAAGAGCATGCAACTCTTGGTCTTGCAGTCTTGATTATGGGGCTCATAATTTTGAGCCCCATGTTGAGGTTAGAAATTACTAAAAAAAATAAATTAAAAATAAATAAATAGGTCCCACATATTCAAGAAGGCAGGAAGAAGAATTAGCATATTAAGGAGACATGAAAAATAAAAAAGATAGAAATTTAACTTCTAAAGAAGAAAAATATAAGGTCTGAAATGAAAAATACACTGGATGACATTAACAGCAGATTAGACACTGCAGAAGAAAAGATAAGCAAAAAACTGAAGATATAACTATCACCAAGAAATAACTATAGACCAGGGCGCCCGGGTGGTTCAGTCAGTTAAGTGTCTGCCTTCAGCTTAGGTCATGATCCCGGGGTCCTGGAATCAATCCCTGTGTCGGGCTCCCTGTTCAGTGGGGAGTCTGCTTCTCTCCCTCTCCCTTTGTGCTCTCTCTCTCAAATAAATAAATAAAATCTTTAAAAAAGAAGAGAAGAAATAAGTATAGACCCACAGATCCATGAAGCCCAAGTACAAGAAACATGAAGAAAATAACACCAAGGCACATCATAATCAAATTACTTAAAACCAGTAATAACAGCAGCTAGGAAAAAAAAAAAAAAACACATATAAAGGAACAGAGTAAAAATGCACAAGAGAAAACGGTAAAGCAACATCTTTAAAATACTCAAAGGGAAAAAATTAAGCAAAACTTCTTTACCAAAAATATCAAGCAAGACATTTGTGGAAGCTGGAAAAAACAATTCCAAAAAGAAAGGGAACAACCAAAAGGAGGAGGAATTTATGTTTGCAAATGCAGAGGAAGAATTTTTCTATGAGAAGGCAATCCTGAAGTTCAACTACTCGGTGCAGGAAGAGAGTGACACTCGTCTGGGAGGCAGGTGGTCCTTTGATGACGTCCCGATGAAGCCCTTTCTAACCATGATGTTGATTCCAGGTGACAGGATGAACGAAATCATGGATAAACTCAAAGAACATCTTTCTGTCTGACCCATTTCCCATGGACAGTAGTGGGGTGGTTTTGTGTATATAAAATTACCAGAAAACAGCTCAGATTTACTGAAAAACTCGTGACTTTATTCAGAGTAAGGTCCTCTACAAAAAAGTAGGGCTCTGTCACCTATGTCTGTGACCCATTTACAAAATAGCTTTTTAAAAAAATTTGGTCAAATTATGAATGGTTGATTAAAAGCTTTTCCAATAAGAAGGAAAATGTGGAGTCGTAATTTAAAGAACTCAATAAAAACTTCTATTTTTTTATTTAAAAAAATTGAGGCAAAATAAAGCTTTTTTCAGACATAAAAAAAGCTGAAAGAATTCATCACCAGCAGAGTTGCAGAACAGGAAAATGGTTCCAGATGGAAGTATGGATATACAGAAAGAAATGAAGAGTACTGGATATGGTAAATATAAATACATTTTTCCTATTTTTTAAATTTCTTTAAAAGACAACTGTTTAAGGCAAAAAATAACACTGCAGTGTGGCTTTTATAACATGTAGAAGTAAAATGTATGACAACATTAGCACAAAGCCTGAGAGGGGGTAAATGGGAACATACACTTGTAAGTTTTTTTATACTGTATGTCAAATGATATAGTATTACTTTAGGGTAGACTATGATCAGTTAAAGATATACACTAATCCCCAATCCCCTAAGGCAACCACTATAAAAAACACAAAGAGGTATAGCTAACAAAGAAAATGAAATGCAATCATAAAAACTGCATTTAAAATTCAGCCCCAAAACATGGCAGAAAAGAGGAAAACTGAAAGAAAGAATAAATGAGACAATTAGCAAAATGGTATATTGAAAATACAAAAAGATCTAAAGTTGAAGGTCATGTAGACATTGAGAAAGAAGCCTTGGCAAGCAGCCCCTATCCTAAATAGAAGATATCACTAGAAGAATCTGAAGGCAGAAGACAAAAGAGTGAGATCTTAAGATGCTGAAAGCCAAAAAACTTGTCAACCCAGAATTCCATGCCCAGTGAAAATATTTTTCCAAAAATGAGGGAAAGTAGACATCCTCAGGGCGCCTGGGTGGCTCCGTTGGTTAAGCATCTGACTTCGGCTCAGGTCATGATCTCAGGGTCCTGGGACCAAGCCCACATTGGGCTCCCTGCTCAGTGGGGAGTCAGCTTGTCCCTCTGCCCCTCCTGGCCAGCTCACGTTCTCTCTCTCTCAAGTAAATAAATAAAATCTTTAAAAATAAATAAATAAATAAATAAACAAAAGCAAAATGCAAAGTCAGAATTGGAAATATACTGTTATAAGGTCATTCATGAAGTGGTATATTATTATTTAAAGGAAGACTCCAATTAATTAAAGATGTATATTTTAGACCCTAGAGTAACTAGTGAAAATTAAAAAGTTATGATGTCAAGTTAATAGTGAAGATAAAATTGAATAATAAAAAGGCTTGATTAACCCAAGAGAAGGCAGAAACAGAAGACAAAGGAAACAAAGAACAGATAGAACAAATGGAAAACAACTAGCAAGATGGCAGATTTTATTTGAAGCATTTCAATAATCACATTTTATGTGAATAAACTAAATACACCAATTAAAACAAAGAGGGTAGGACTGCATAAAAAAGGCAAAATCCAGCTATATGCTGTGTATAAGAAACTCACGTTAAATATAAAGACACTTGGGGAACCTGGCTGGCTCAGCCTGTACAGCATGCAACTCTTGATCTTGGGGTTGTGAGTTTTTTTTTTTTTTAAGATTTTATTTATTTGACAGACAGAGAGAGAGAGTGAGAGCAGGAACACAAGCAGGGGGAGTGGGAGAGGGAGAAGCAGGCTTCCCGCCGAGCAGGGAGCCTGAGGTGGGGCTCGATCCCAAGACCCTGGGATCATCACCTGAGCCGAAGGCAGACACTTAATGACTGAGTCACCCAGGCGCCCCTTGGGGTTGTGAGTTTGAGGCCCACGTTGCGCACAGAGATTATAAATAAATAAATAAATAATTTAAAAAGAGATAAGTTAAAAGTAAAAGAATGTAAAAAGATGTAACATGCAAGTACATATCAAAAGAAAGATGGGTACTTATATTTATATAAGAAAAAAATAGACTTCAGAACAAGAAATGGCATCATGGATAAAGAGAAACATTTAATAATGACAAAAATTCTCCAAGAAAACATAATAATTCTAAGTGGGTTCAAATAACAACAGAGCATCAAAATACATGAAGCCAAAGCAAACAGAACTAGAAGGAGAAATGTACAAATCCATAGTAAACAGATGGAAACTTTCACACTCCTTTCTCAGTACTTGTTTGTAAAAGTAAGCAAAAAAACAATAAGGATACAGAAGAACCGAACAACAGTATCAACCAACCTGACCTAATTAGCATTTATAGAACACTCTGCACAAGAGAAGAATGCATGCTTTTTTCAAGTGCACATGTAATATTCAACAAATAAAACTTTCTGTGAGCCATAATATAAACAACAAATTTGAAAGAATAAAACTCATACAGTTTGCTCTTAGATCATAATGGAATTTACTAGAAATTAAGAACAGAAAGATATCTAGAAAATCCCCCAATATGTGGAAATTAAACAAAGACTTCTAAGCAACCCTTGGGTCAAAGAGGCAATCTCAGGGGCGCCTGGGTGGCTCAGATGGTTAAGCATCTGCCTTCAGCTCAGGTCATGATCCCAGGGTCCTGGGATGGAGTCCCACATGGGGCTCCCTGCTCAGCGGGGAGTCTGCTTCTCCCTCTCCCTCTGCTTCTTCCCCTGCTTTTGCTCTTTCTGTCTCAAATGAATAAACAAAATCTTAAAAAAAGAGGAAGTCTCAGAAGAATATTAAGTAATATTTTGAAATAAATGAAAATGAAAATATAACATATCAGGGGTGCCTGGGTGGCACAGCTGGTTAAGTGTCTGACTCTTAGTTTCGGCTCAGGTCCTGATCTCAGGGTCATGGGATCAAGCCCCACATCAGGCTCCCCACTCAGCATGGAGTCTGCTTGAGACTATCTCTTCCTCTTCCTCTGCCCCTCCCCCCACATTCTCTCTCTCTCTCTCTCTCAAATAAATAAATAAATCTTAAAAAAAAGAAAATACAACATATCAAATTTTGTGGAATGCACCTAAAGCAGTGCTTACAGGTAAGTTTATTAAATTCTTGTATTAGGAAATATGAGTAATTAGTAATTTAAGCTTCCATCTTAAGAAAGTAAAGATAAATTTAAATCCAAAGCAATCAGAAGAAAGTATATAATAAAGATAAGAGGATAAATCCATGAAATGGAAAGCAGAAAAATACAGATCAATGAAACTATAGGCTGGTTCTTAGAAAATACCAGTAAAATTGATAAAACTTACCTAGACTGATCAGGAAAAAGATAGACAAGAAACTACAATATCATAAATGAAAGAGGAAGCATCATTACAGATCCTATAGACATTAAAAGGATAAGGGAATATAACAAACAACTTTATGACAATTAATTCAAGTACTTAGATGAACTAGAGAAAATCCTTGAAAAACGTTAACTACCAAAGCTGATTCAAGAAGATATAAGTAATCTGAATAGTTCTATTACCTGTTTTTTTTAAAAGATTTTATTTATTTATTCATGGGAGACAGAGAGAAGGGGGGGGCAGAGGAAGAGGGAGAAGCTGGCTCCCCACAGAGCACGGAGCCCAATGTAGGACTCAATCCCAGGACCCCGAGATCACAACCCAAGCCGAAGGCAGATGCTTAACTATCTGAGCCACCCAGGTGCCCAGTCCTATTACCTGTTAAAAAGAAATTATATTTGTAGTTAATAACCATCCCACAAAGAAAAGTCTAGGCCCAGATGGTTTCACCAGTGAATTTTACCACTTAAGGAAAAAGGAATAGCAACACTATACAATATTTTTCAGAAAATTAGAAAGGGGGGGAACACTTCCCAAATCATTTTATGAGGCCAGCATTATGCTAATATCAAAGCCAAAGACAGTACGGAAAAGGAAAACTACAGACCAATATCCCTCACAGACAAAGACAAATATCCTCACCAAAATAAAAGCAAATTAAATCCAGCAATATATGAAAAAAACAACATATTACAACCAAGTGAAGCTTATCCCAGAAGTTCAAGGCTGGCTCAACATGCAAAAATCAATCATCAGAATAATTCACCATAGTAACAGACAAAAAAGGAAAAAGTATACTATTATTTTTGTAGATGCAGGAAAGGCATTTAACAAAATCCAATTCATAAAAAAAGTCTCAGCAAACTAGCAATTCAAGGGAACTTCCCTGATTTGATAAAAGGCAACTACAAAAAGCCTACAGCTACCGGGCGCCTGGGTGGCTCAGTCGGTTAAGCGACTGCCTTCGGCTCAGGTCATGATCCCGGAGTCCCGGGATCGAGTCCCAGATCGGGCTCCCTGCTTGCCGGGAAGTCTGCTTCTCCCTCTGACCCTCTTCCCTCTCGTGCTCTCTATCTCTCATTCTCTCTCTCTCTCAAATAAATAAATAAAATCTTAAAAAAAAAAAAAGCCTACAGCTACCATACTTAAAAGGTAAAAGACTAAATGCTTTTCCCCTAGGATCAGGAAAAAAAAAGTCAAGGATATCTGCTCTCAACACTTCTATGCAACACTGATAGTACCACAGGTTCTAACTATAAACAAGGCTCCTAGAACTAAGTATGTAAGTTTAGCAAGGTCGCAGAATACAAGGTTAATATACAGAAATCAACTGACAACCTGATTCTGAAATTGATATGGAAAGGCAAAGGACCTAGAATAGCCAAAACAACTCTGAAAAGAAAAACAAAGTTGGAGAGCTAAAGCTGCCTGATTTCAAGAATTACTATAAAACCACTGTCATCAAAACAGCATGGTATGAGCATAAAGATGAACAAAGAAATCAATGGAACGGACTACAGAACACAGAAATAGACCTACAAAATCACAACCAATTCATTTTTAACAAAGTTAACAAAAGTAATTCAATGGAGTAAAGACAGTCTATTCCATAAATGGTACTGCAGCAAAATGAATAAGATAGAAAATAAACCACAACATAAATATCATTCCTTTGACAAAATTTAACTCAAATGGATCATTGATCTAAATATAAAATATAAAAGTATATAACTTTTAGGGAAAAAAAAAGAAAATCTTTAGGACCTAGGGCTAGGCAACGAGTTCTTAGATTTGACACTAAAAGCACAATCCATAAAGGAAAAGTTGATAAATTTTAAAATCCTCAAAACTTTAAAATCCTTGTTCTACAAAGATACTATAAAGAGAATGAAGGGGAAAAAAAAGAGAGAGAGAGAGTGAAGGGGCATCTGGGTGGCTCAGTCAAGTTAAGCGTCCAACTCTTGATTTTGGATCAGGTCATTCATTATCTCAGGGTTGTGAGATCGAGCCCAGCCTTGGGGGCTTCGCGCTCAGTGGGGAGTCTGCTTGTCCCTCTCCCTCTGCTCCTCCCTCCCCCCCCATGCTCTCTCTCTCTCTTTCAAATAAATAAATAAATAAAATCTTTAAAAAAAACCTAAATGCGATAATAGAAGTCAGGTCCTTAAGTGTAATGCATGACACATACAAACCATTCAATAAATGTGAATTACTGGGGCACCTGGGTGGCTCAGTGGGTTAACTGTCTGCTTTCAGCTCAGGTCATGATCTCAGGGTCCTGGGATGGAGCCCTGTGTGGGGTCCCTGCTCAGGGGGAGTCTGCTTCTCCCTCTCCCTCAGCCCCTCCCCCACCCCCACTTTTGCTCTCTCTCTGCCTCTCTCTCAAATAAACAAATGTAAAAAAAATAAATAAATGTGAATTATTATAATTTATTATCATTATCGTTACCACATTCTTTAAAATTGAGAAGATAAAAGACAAATGTTCATCAATAGAAAAATTGTTAAATTATGTTACATCTATTACAAGAAATATTAGGCAATGGTCTAAAAGAATGAAGTAAATTTATATGTACTAATCTGGAAAGATGTCCACAATTATTGTGAAAAAAGCCAACTGCAGGACAATTTGTATAGTATGATCTCATTTGTGTAAAAATAAAATGATATGTTTTGAAGAAATTTTTGTAGAATGATACTCACCAAACTGCTAACAGTTGTTATCCCTAGGGAGGGAGAGTGTAATGAGGAGGGGGTTCAGAGAAAGGGGGTCTTTCACTTTTTATTCTACTTATTCCCAGATTGTTTGAATTTTTACCAGAATATATTCCTATATATTTTTTTGAAACAACACAAAAGAAAAGAGTCAACTATCTTTTAAAAGAGCAGTGATAAAAATAACTTTCTGATTGCCTTGGCTCATGGATTCAAGAGGATGAAGCACGAGCTTACCTTGGACTGAAATATTTACCTAAAAATAGACTCAGCTTCCATTTGTAATTTAACAAACATGAACCGAGTGCTGCTTGTTGGCCTAGCAGAGCAAAGAACTGAGTCATTGCCCCGGCTGTGCCACTAACTAGCTTTGTTATGTTATGGTGTTACAAACGTTAGACTGTGGACTTCTTAGAAACAGGGATCAATCTCTTTTCTCTGTCTCTCTAGCCCCGTGACACAGGGCTTGATTCAGAGTTGGCGCTCAACTGAAATAAAGAATAACTCCTCACGGCAATATCGGAATTAAAGGTGGCTGTGTAGAACAGCGCTGTACATGCCCCGTTGAATTGACACATGATCGCCATCTAGTGGCAGCAGGGATTCCTGCGGAAGCCGGAGATCGGCAGAAACGGACTAGGTGTGTTCTGGGATATGCCTTTTAACAACACACCATTGCCTATCTAAAAGAGCATGACCCTCAGAAAAAGTTGACAACCACCAGCTAAAAGGTCATGGTTTATGTCTTGGAGTGTTGGTAAGATGACATCTAGGTACTCCTGTTTTTAAGTCTCCTCCATCACCATCCCATCATCAGATGCCCCCCACACCTATAAGCTGCGCAAAGTCCACATTGCTACATCTCCATTCCAAACAAAAACAATGAACCACATATGGTATCAGGTATGTACACCCATGCGTTCCCAAAACTGATGAAATACTAATAACCTTTCCTAAGCCAGTCTGGTCGGGACAAGATACAAAACAAGACCAGAAAAATACATCTTCCATAAACTTTGCCCTCCAGGTGCACCATTTTTCTGAATCATCAGAAATCATCATGAGAGTGAGTGCCACTCTGAAAATATCTAGTGAGCCTTTAAAATGTCTCACATGCCAAAGGGCCACAAGGAAACCCACCGTGAGGTGGCTTTGTAAGTACCTTTTTGTGACAAACCCTCACCTGCCCCTGCAGATCTCAGAGAGCAGGTTTTCTTCTCTTGCCTCCTTTGAGTACCAATGAGTCTTCCAAGTACTTTATTGATAGGGAAGCAGCTGAGTGATAACAGTCTGAGAAATACTAGAGCTTGTGTTTATGCAGTAGGGGACTCAAAAGGAATAACGAAAGGACACACTGGTAGTTAACCTGAAAAGTGTCCCTGCTAAGTTGAACAACATTCTTCTAAAATGTTGCTCAGCAGCTAGATGAACGCCCGGCTGGCTCAGTTGGTACAGCATGCAACTCTTGATCTTGGGGTTGGGAGTTCCAGCCCCACGCTGGGTGTAGAGAGATCACTTTAAAAAATTTTTTAAAAATTAAAAATAAATAAAATAAGTAAATCTTTACAAAGATTTTTAAAATGTTGCTCCACAGAACAAACAACAAAAACTTCTCAAAAACTCCTAAGAGAGGGACACTGTCTGGTTCAGGGTCAATGGGGAAAGTGGCCGAGGAAATTTATGATCATTAACGGGTCCTGTCATGATTAAAGTCTTTATAATTCCACCTCCTGCAGTTTGACACAGTATGTGCCTCGTAAACGTGGGAAGAAAAACAAAGGTGCAATTTGGTGGAAACGGGGACACCGGTTTGGGAGCACGGTACACACAAGAACACCTTATTTGGGGCGGGTTGCTTTGGAGCAAAGCCAACACGGGTGCGTTCGTTCCTACCACCGTGTTCTGGAGTTGCAGAGAAGTTAGGAATTATGAACAAGATGGATCCATCCAACTACTCCCGGCCTAAAAACAGCAAGAAGCCCTAATATCTATTTATATGCAATTCCCTGAGGGCCGAAGCGGTTCTTCCTAATGGCTGGAGAGCACTCAGTAACAATCAGGTCTTGCGGCGGAATGTTTTTAAGACCTTGTCCTGAGCGTGCCGATGGAGATAATGAACTCTTGAGCGGTCGGTAGTACATTTAAAATGGAAATGGAAAGTGTAGGAAGATGCGCTCTTCCGAGCGTCCCGTATTTCGTACTAGCAAAAGTCCTTGGTTCCTGCTGGTACTCGAAAAGTGCGGTGTCAGCATAAAGACCAGAGAAGCGACACCATAAGAAACCATGAGCCACTGTGGAAGGCTCCAGAAGAGGAGGATCCGCTGACAGCCACACGAGAGAGCGCCCCAGACGGTGCAAGGGGAGTCCGGAGCCTCGCCGCCCGCCCGGCCCGGCAGGCCCGGTCCCGCGGCCCCTCTCCCGGTTCCCCCCCCTCCCCCCCGCGCCGGCCTCCCCGCCACAGACCGGGAGGTCTCCCCGGCCGCCTCCCTCCTCTCGCCTCGCGGCGCTCCGGAGCCACCCGGCCCGGCCGGCCGCGGGGCGCAGCGGCCACACCGGCTCGACGTGCAACTTCGCTGTGCGTCCGTCGGCCCGGCCCGAGGACGCCCCTACTCACGTAGCGCTGCAGCTTCCTCTCGGGGGGCGACTTGACGAGCCAGCCCGTGCACACGGCGTCGCCCGCACTCATCGTGGCCGCCGCCGCCGCTTCCTCCAGCTGGGTCGCCGCGGCAGGAGGAAGTCGGGCCGGGGATGCCGGCGGGGCGGGCCCAACGCCGCCCGCCCAGCACCGCCCCAAGCCCCCGCCGCGACCCCCGCCCCCGGCCCGCCGCGGCCCCCTGGGGCGGGGGGACGGCGCCACCGCCCGCGGCCCAGACGGCGCGGGGAGCGGGCGGCCGGGCCGGGGAAGCCCCTTCGAGCGAGCGCGCCGCGGCTCCGGGCCCCAGGGTTACGGGAGCCGAAGCCTAGGACGCGCACCTGCGAGGGACCCGGTGAGGGAGGAAGGGAAGCAGGACTCCCCTCCGACTTCCCCGCTGCCCTCGATTGTTTGCCGAGGAATGGCTCGCGTGCGCCCCTCCCCCGAAGATCATTGTATTTCAGCGAGAAGCTCGGCTGCAGAGCTATTCAAATGTCCTCCGGAACCCGAGCAGCATCCCAATTCAAAAGGTTACAACTTGGAGGTGCTGTTTGCAGTCTCCAGGCCTCTAGGGTTTTCAACGCTGGGTCTAAGAAAGGTCGTGCCACAGGGTGCGCCGAGCACTTTAAATAATACCGATAACAACAATGAGCTAACATTGATTGAGCTCCCAATAATGAGCTAACATTGATCGAGACTTTCTGCAGTGCCAGTTACTATGCTAAGCACTTGGCGGGCATGATCTTACGGGATATGCACAAACCCCCGAATCCATGGGCCTTCTCATTGCCTCATTTTTGCTTCTGAGTAAAATGAGAAACAGGACAATAACATCACCTGTCCAAACCCACACAAATAGGGATCACGGGCCAGGGGCCAGGGCCAACATACTTTGTAAACAGAAAAGCACTGATAATCACAGTGAGGATCAGCACCCACGATGCTCATCTACCTGAGGTTTCCTACCACCTGGCCACCACCCTGACCCATAGTGCTCTTTTCCTGCGGTGTGATGCCTCTCACTTGAAAGTGACACTTGGAAGAAATAAATGCCACATCATTTCTAGGACTTACAAAGAGACTTCTCGACTCCAAGGTCACATCACTCAGACACTATTACTCTCACAAAGCTGGACTCCAGCTACTGCCGGCACTCCCACCTCTCAGAGCCCACTTGACCTTCACCACCACCACAATCCCCGACTTCTCTCCCACTTTCCAAATCTCGCACTAGTGTATCGGATTAGCCGAACCTAATTCGCATCTAGAAGTCCAGGTTCAAGGGAGAATGGTAAATATCTTTTTATGTTTTTAGCTCTCCCACCTTTCCAAAGAGGAGGAAAACCACATATCCACCACAGTCCACCCCCTAGCTAGTCAATACTATAGACACCCTGTGCACAAAATAAACTCACTAAAGCCACAACAGCTTGCTCCCGCTCAAACAATGCTGCTATCCCTCCTACAACCTGAAAAGCACTCCTTAAAACAGAAGACCAAAAGTTTCGTTGGTCATTGTAGCCATCTCTAGGGGACAGTCATTGCTCTTCTAGTTCCGACATCACCCCACCTCAATATCCTACAACCTAAAGAAAAACACTATAAAGCTAACCTCTATCAGCCTTTATTTGATATGTATAAAATATAGAAAGAAGATTGAAAAACTTTGTATGTACACACACACACACAGTTACTACAATCCTTATTTCTGTAACTGGTCTTCAGACCATAATTGGTGTTTATAATCTTCTTTCTTCTACTACCCTCTCTGTCCTCCCTTTGTTCTCCAGCCAAGAACTCAGGTGGTCAGAATTCTTTATCTTGTGAGTGACCCAAACCTTTATTCTCCCCAACCCCCCCCCCCCCCCCCCCCCCCCCCCCGCCTGCCAAGTCTTAATCCTCAGTGGTCCTGCCTAGCCTGGCTATAGTCGGAGGTGTCCAGAGGATCCCTTGCATTGCAGATAGAGTCCTTCCCAATCCCATTGTTTAACAGCAACAGTTTTCCACTTGATAACCAACAGTGTCAACCATCAAGCCAGCTCAGTAGACCCATGGTTTGTCTGTTGATTCAGTGGCATAAACAACCCTAAATGGCCAGATGGCAATCTCAACTTGCAATTCAATAGTACCAATGTCATGGCCTTGGTAGAAGCACTCTTTCCTTGGGAACCAGCAGAGCTCAAAGCTGTGGGGATGGGAAGAAACACCTAGGCAGTAAATCAGGTGTGATAGTAGAGAAGTTGCTCCCACTTTCACCTCCTGATTCCTGAAACAAGGGATTCTGGCTATGGAGAAACTACACCATAGAGCACCAGTTCAAAGTTACTTCCCTCATCCTCTAAGACAGAACCCCCACCTTTCAGCATATTTTCCCCCAACCGCAGTCTCATTCTGCCACCAGGTAGCCGGCTGGTCACCCCAGGGAATGCTACCTTACTGGAGGCTGGCACTCCTGTGGGCAGGTGGAGTACACAGCAGTGGCCGTGGCCGTGACCATACCAACTGATGCCAGGCCCTGGGAGCCTCACCACTTAGTTGCGGATTCCCTTAACCTTGCTCCCACCTCTGTACAAAAAACAAACCCTCATGCTCTCCTCAGTTCAACCCATTGAGTCTACCATTCGCTTCCCTCTGAGACTCTGACCAATATACCTAGTCATGGACAACTCGCTATGAGGTTACATGCGTGAGTCAAGAAAAAGGTTGCCATACAGTAGTAATAGGGCCCCCAGAGATGGGAGCCACTTGCTCGAGCAACTTTCTTGTACCTTCCAGACCTGCTTGAGTCTGGTCTCAAATACTCCACTTGCCCTGGATGATCAGTTAGCACCCACTTTATCAGGGACAGCTAAGGTTACATGGTTCCTTGGTGCTCCATGGCGAGGCGTTCAGACTTTACTGCAGCTGTTGACCCAAAGGAAAACACTTCTTTTGTGGTAGAATGTATTGTTTGCTTCAAAACTTTTTTTTTTAAAGATTTTATTTATTCATTCATGAGAGACAGAGGGATAGAGAGAGAGAGAGGCAGAGGGAGAAGCAGGCTCCTAAGGAGCAGGGAGCCCGATGTGGGACTCGATCCCAGGACCCTGGGATCACGACCTGAGCCGAAGGCAGACGCGTAACCATCTGAGCCACCCAGGCGCCTGCAACTTTTGTTTTCTTAAGTAAATGCTACCCCCAACATGGGACTCGCATTCATGACCCTGAGATCAAGAGTCAGGCTCTACCGAATGAGCTGGCCAGGCACCCCAGGTGTGGAACAATGAAATGTAGTATATGTTGCCTACAGAATCCAAAGAACCGCACCAAATGCTGTGTCTCTTTTTGAGTGGTAGGTAGCATGAAGTGCAGCAACCTGTTGAATACCCAACATGGTCCAGCACATCTCAAAATGTTACTGAGGCCCAGGCTTTTGAGTTTTCATGAGCTTTATCTCCCATCCTCTGGCATACATGTTTATTAATAAAGTACCTCTTGATCCACCAGGTCCAGTAAGCATGATGTCTTCAATATAATGGACCAGCCCGATGTTCACCATGATCGTTGCAACAATCGAGTTCCATTCACCCTGGATTACGGCAGGGAGCCAGAGGAGAGACATAGCCCTGAGGCAAGGCACTAAAGCCGTACTTCTGTTCCCGCCAGATGAAGGCAAGCTGCTTCCGACAGTCTCTGCTGATTGCAACCGAGAAAAGAGCATTTGTCAGGCAAATAGCCACTTACCAGGTACCAGGGGCTGTGTTGATTTGCTCTAGAAAAGCAACATCATCTGGAATAGCAGCTTCAATTCAAGTCACAACCTGATTAATTTTACAATTACCCACTACTCATCTCCAGGCTAACCATGTCGATTAAATAAGGGTGTGATACGGACAATCATTCTTGCATCTTTCAGGGAGCACTGTTCTCTCTTCCAGACGAATCAAAATTGCTTCTACAAGGTTATTCCCCCTAAATTTCTAGGGAGAGATGACCTGTTTGTATTGCAACTTTTATTTTCGTTTCATCAAGCCCCTTCCTAGCTTCTTTGCACTCCAGGCTGGGGAGAGGAGATCCATTTGAATAACAAGTGGTTTTCAGCACCTGGATTCCGTAGCGCGGCTTCCCCATTTATTATTATTTTAAAATAGGTTTGGCTTAGCCTTTCATTAAGTACTATAAATCTTAGAACAAGAAGGATTTGCAAACATAAATATCTACTATTAAGAGTTTCTACTTTAGGGGCGCCTGGGTGGCTCAGTCGTTAAGCGTCTGCCTTAGGCTCAGGTCATGATCCCAGGGTCCTGGGATGGAGCCCCGCATCACACCGGGCTCCCTGCTCAGCAGAGGGAGTCTGCTTCTCCCTCCCCCACTCCCCCTTCTTGTGTTCCCTCTCTTGCTGTCTCTCTCTCTGTTAAATAAATAAATAAAATCTTAAAAAAGAAGAGTTTCTATTTTAGGGGCGCCTGGGTGGCTCAGTGGGTGAAGCATCTGCCTTTGGCTCAGGTCATGATCCCAGGGTCCTGGGATCCAGCCCCACGCACGTTGTCCGGCTCCCTGCTCGGGGGGGGGGGGGGGGGGGGGGGGGGGGGAGCCTGCTTCTCCCTCTGCCTACTGCTTGCTCTCTCTCTCTGACAAATAAAAAAATTTAAATAAATAAATAAATATTTTAAAAAAGAGTTTCTATTTTAATTATGTTATGATCGGCAAAATGACTGTGAATCTTACTCTCTTGTGAAAAGAGAGAAAATTTGAGGGACGCCTGCGTGGCACAGTCGGTTGGGTGTCTGCCTTCTGCTCAGGTCATGATTCCAGGGTCCGGGGATTGAGTCCCACATTGGGCTCCCTGCTCAGCAGGGAGTCTGTTTCTCCCTCTACCTGCCACTCCCCCTGCTTGTGTGCGCTCTCTCTGACAAATAAATAAACAAAATCTTAAAAGAAAAGAAGAAGA
Organism: Zalophus californianus; assembly: GCF_009762305.2. Classification (NCBI taxonomy): domain Eukaryota; kingdom Metazoa; phylum Chordata; class Mammalia; order Carnivora; family Otariidae; genus Zalophus; species Zalophus californianus. Next base: position 946,442 of record NC_045612.1, on the reverse strand, counting down.
AAATTTGAAAAGAAAATGCCTCTCTGATTTCTGGATCAGGGACAGCCACGAGGGGGGGATGACTGCACATGCATGTTCAAATCATCTATGAAGCACGTGAACTAAAGGCCTGGAGTGCCATGGTACAATTTCAGATACAGAAACTCTCTTTTTTCCTCTATGGACCTCTGTAAAGTGCTTCTCTGAAAGTGAGAGCAACCCAATTTCCACCTAAATTTGAAATTTGACTTTAATATTACCAATGATAGTCTTTTTCATGTCTTATGAAAAAATCCTGACATCATATCCATTATTGTTATATTTAAAATAGTATGAAATTATCGTCACAAGTCCAAATCAAACACTTCTGAACTCATTCTATGAGGACAATGTTACTCTGATACCGAAACCGGAAAAAGACAGTAAGACAAAAAAAGAAAAGAAAACTACTGACCAATACGCCTCGTGAATCTAGACGTACAAATTCTCAGCAAAATACTAGCAAGTAGAATTCACAACTACATTAAAAGGATTAATACACCATGACTAGGTGGGGTTTATTCCAGAGATGCAAGGCTCATTCAATATATGAAAGTCAATCAAGGGCCCCTGGCTGGCTCCATCGGTGGAGCGTGTGACTCTTGATCTCAGGGTTGTGAGTTTGAGCCCCACATTGGAGGTAGTGGTTACTTACAACAACAGAAAAGAAATCAATGCAATCCACCATGTTAACAAGCAAAAGAAGAAAAGTCACATGCTTATATTGACTGATGCAGAACAAGCATTTGACAAAACCCAACACCAATCTGTGACAAACACTCTCATAAAGCTGGGAATGGCAGGGGAGCTTCTGCAACTTGTTGAAGAACGTGCACAGATGTTCCCTTAAGATTGGGAATAAGGCAAGACTATCTGCTCTCACTGTTCTTATTCAACATAGCGTTGAAACTTCTAGGAAAAAAAGGCACACAGATTGAGAAGGAAGGAATAAAACTGTCTCAATTTGCAGATGATATAATTGTCTTCATAGGAAATCCCAAGATATCCACAGAAAAAACTCCCATAATTAATAAGTGAGTTTTACAAGGTTGCAGTATATAAGATCAACACACAAATCTCTTTACATGACTCTGAGGCTTATTATATAGTAGCTCCAGTAATCAAGACTGTGCGCTATTGGTAGGGGAATAGACACATAGACACATAGGGAATGAAATAGTGAGCCCAGAAACAGACCCACATAAATCTGCCCAACTGGTTTTTGACAAAGGCACAAAAGCAATTCAATGGAGGAAGGATAGTCTTTTCAACAAACAGTGCTGGAGAAATTGGACATCCACAGGCAAAAAAAAGAACTTTAACCAAAACCTCACACCTTATACAAAAATTAACTCAAAATGAATCATATATTTATATGTAAAATGTACAACTATAAAACTTTTAGAAGACAACATAGAAGATATTCTTAGATACAATGCATAAAAGAAAAAAATTGATAAATGGGACTTCATCAAAATTAACACTTTTGTTAAGAGTATAAAAAGACAAGCTAAAGGGGCACCTGGGTGGCTCAGTCGGTTAAGTGTCTGCCTTTGGCTCAGGTCATGATCCCAGGGTCGTGTTGGGTTCCCTGCTCAGCAAGGAGTCTGCTTCTCCCTCTTCCTCTGCCCCTCTCCCCTGCTCATGCTCCCCCCACAAGTAAATAAAATCTTTAGAAAAAAAAAAAAAAAGACAAGCAGCAGACTGGGAGAAAATGTTTGCAAAGCACGTATGTGCTAAAGGACTCATATCAAGAATATATAAAGAACTTTCAAAACTCAAAAATTAAAAAACCCCAAATCACTAATAATCCAATCAGAAAATAGATAAAAGATATGAAGAAACAATTCATTGGGGAGGATATACAGAGGGTGGCAAACGAGCACTTGGAAAGATATTCAATATCATTAGTCATTAGGGCAATGCATATCAAAACCATGATGAGATTCCACCACATACCTATCAGAATGGCTAAAATTGTTAAAAATCAGCAGAATCCTCACACTGATTCCTGATCCATGGAATGAGGCAATCATGGCAGAAAGGCCCAAGTAGAAATCTCCCGGGCTTTGCCTTTCTACCAAAGTGTTAAGTCAAAAGAAATAACATATACTTAGGGGACAATGTCAGAAATTAGTTCAAAGACTTGAGAGATGCAGGGAAGGAAATTCCTATTTTATCTCCATTTAATTCACTGTTTGGCTTTGCACAGCAGTTAGTTAAGTCTTCATGAATGTGACAGTTTTAAGCCAGGGCTCCAAAATTCTTTGACACTCCTCTCATTGAGAGGTGGGGTTGATGCCTTCTCCCCTTGAACCTGGATAATCTTGTGACTGCTTGAATCATACAACACAGCAGAACTGATTTATGGGACTTCCAGGGCCAAGTTACAAAAGGTTATTCTGACAGTTTTATGCCTTATCTACTCCAACACCTGCTTTTGGAGACCTAAGCCACTAAGTCCAGAGTCTGACTACTCTGAGGCTGCCATGCTATAAGGAAGTCCAAGCCACATGGGCAGACTCCTGTTCCAGTTCCAGTTGCACCACCAGGCCTTCCAGCTGAATTCTCACCATATTTGTAATCTGTCGGCATTACAACATGTTTAAGGACACGGAGTTTTGGGATGGCTTGTTATTCAGCTGACACATTATGCTGAGGAAGTCAGACAGGACAAAGTAGAATGTCTTCTCTCTGCTCCATAATGTCTGGGGCCTCAGCTGAGATGACTCAGTGGCTGGGGGTGACCAGATGGCTGGAGGCTATAATCTTCTGGAAGTCTCCTCCCTCACACGCCTGTTACCTGTGTGAGGATGCCTATTCTGGCTATTTCACCTGAGTGGGGTCATATAATATTTGTCCCTCTATGCTTACTTCCTTTAGCATGATGTTTTCTTTCTTTTTTTAAAAAAGATTTTAAGTAATTTTCACCCCCAATGTAGAGCTCAAACTCACAACCCTGAGATCAAGAGTCATATGCTCTATTGGCTGAGCCAGCCAAGCGCCCCTAGCATGATGTTTTCAAGGTTCATCCATGTTGTAGTACATATTAGCACTTCACTCTTTTTATGACTGAGTAATACTCCATTGTATGGATAGACCACATTTTGTCTATCCAGTCATCTGTAGATGGACATTTGGGTTGTTTCAACCTTTAGGCTATTGTAAATAATGCTGCTATGAATATACATGCACAAGCATCTGTTTAAACATCTGTTTTCAAGTCTCTTGGGTATATACACATAGGAATGGAGTTGCTGAATCATATGGCCACTCCGTGTTTAACCTTTTGAGGAACCACCAGACTGTTTTCCCCAGCAGCCGCACCATTATACTTGACAGCAGAGCGCTGCCTCTCACGCCTGACTTTGTGGCTTGCTTGGCCAAACAATGCTCAGTTCATGACGTGCAGCTCAGGTCTTAAGATCACACAGTTATTCAGTTTCAACCTAGGATGAAAGAAAGTCAGGGGCTTTGCCTCCCAGTAAATTGGTGCATGTGTAGGTCCTAGCTTCATTTTTTTTTTTCAATTAATCTTTATTAAACATGAGAACTAATGCCTTTCTTGGCCTGTCTGGGGATCAAACCCACAACGTTGGTGTTGTTAGGTCACATTCTACTCAACTGAGCTAACCAGCCACCTGGCCAGTCCTAGCTTTATTTTTATCCCAAATTCCAGAGGCCTGAACTGTGATTCTCTTATCAAGGCTTGGAAAAGGCTCTGTGTAGCATCCTAATGGGAGATGCCACCTCCAAAAAGAGGCCCACCAAGCACTGTGCTTCTTAGTGGCAGTGGACTTGAGGTATGGCAACTTGGTTTTCACTTTGGGGAACCATCTCAATATGCTTCAGCCCACTGGATGCCCAGAAACCTCATGGAGGTGGTGGGCCCCTAAATTTTCATGGGGCTTATCTCTCACCCTGAGATGAAATATTTGTTCAGGTTCAGCTGGCAGGATACCATTAATGTAATGCACCAGCATGATGTCTTGGGGGACAGCGAGATGATCAAGTCAGTCCCTGGGGACTTAATTACAATAATATGCCAGAGAATTGAAGGGACAGTTCCAGGGGCTTCCTTTTGAGTTTTCTTTCCATAATTGTCCTCAGTCCTTGAGTCAAAATTCCCCTGTGGGCATTTTTCCAGCTGCGGATTTTTCCAATTATACAGTTAGGAACTGGGGGAAAAGCCACAGGAGGACCCACAGTGAGAGGGACACAGACTAAGTCTTCATTTCTGACCAGTGGACCACAGTGGCAATCTATGTCCCCCAGGAAAGAAGGATGAAGGTTTGAAGTATACACTAGTGTTGTATGTACCTGGCCTTGTCTTCACTTGAGGGCTCTGAGCCTGTGGGCAACTGGGTCTGGGGATTAGATGAGGGGCCATGTTTTTCATTGTGGCAATTCAAGGCAGACTGCCATTCACCAGACCTAGAGTTTTTGTTGTTGAGGTTATATAGATCATTGTCCATTATAGGTGGCTTATTTTTTTTTTAAAGACTTTGTTTATTTATTTGACAGAGGGAGGGAGAGAGAGTGCGCACAAGCAGGGGGAATGGCAAAGGGAGCCCGATGGGGGGCTCGATCCCAGGACCCTGGGATCATGACCTGAGCCGAAGGCAGACGCTCAACCGACTGAGCCACCCAGGCGCCCCAGGTGGCTTATTATTAATAGGACATCATGACCAATTAGCCACCACCAAAGATCCTTGGGGATAAACCATTCTGGTTCCAGCTGCCAATCATGATGCCCCCACTTGGCCTCTGCTGCTCCAGGCTCCCTGTTTCTATGGCAATACCTCTCACCTCCTTTCCTAGATTAGTTTTCCAGAACCTTCACCAAAGTACTTCTCAATGTTTTGATGAAAGGAATGTCCTTTGAACTCTCTCTGGGGATGTAGTTAAGGGTTGAGCCAGTAGGTTGCACATGACAAGTTCATTCCAACATTTCTGCCTACCCAAGTCTTAGGATTGGAGACAATGAGGGATGTGAGGAGTTAGGGCACAAGGACAATTGGCATTCTCTTGCTCAGTTAACTGACCAGGTGGTTTTATCACAAGATCTCCAAGAAAGACAGGATCAGCCTCCCCAGAGGGGGATGGGGGGGGAAACCCCTGCTTCTGCTGGTAAGGGAAGGTCCAGGGGACTTCTGGGTTCAAGACACAGATCCATTAAACAAAAATACTTACTGAACATCTTCTAGGAGCTGGATATATAGCAGTGAACAAAACAGAAAAACATTTCCTGGCTCCGTAAGGCTAACATTCTAGTGAAGAGAGACAATAAACAAGATTCATTTAAGGCAGAGGGAAGAGCGGGTGCAAAAGACCCGAGAAGGGAGAGTGTGCCTGGAGCGGGGTAACGGTGGAAGGAGTGGACTCAGAAAGAGAACGGGGAGCAGCCATCATGGACACTTTGGCTTCTTTTAAAAGATTTTATTTATTTAGTTATTTATTTGACAGAGAGAGAGAGAGAGAGAGAGAGAGAGAGAGAGAGAGAGAGAGAGCGCGCATGCGAGAAACAGCACAAGCAGGGGGAGTGGCAGAGGGAGAGGGAGAAGCAGACTCCCTGCTGAGCAGGGAGCTCAATGCGGGACTTGATTCTAGGTCCCTGGGATCATGACCTGAGCTGAAGGCAGACGCTTAACCCACTGAGCCACCCAGGTGCCCCAGACACTTTGGCTTTTACTCTTAGTGAGATGGTGTTTTGGTTTCCTAGGGCTGCCATAACAAATTACCCCAAACTGGATAGCTTTAAACAACAGAAACTTATTCTCTTACAGTTCTGGAGGCTTGAAGTCTGAAATCATTTTAGTCTCTGCCTACATCTTCATTTCTTTTGCTTGTGTGTCTTTTCCCTTCTCTTCCCGCTCTCTTTTTTAAAAATATTTATTTATTTATTTGAGAGAGAGAGAGGAGAGTGAGTGAGAACATGAGTGGGGGGAAGGGCAAGGGAGAGGGAGAAGCAGGCCCCTTGCTGAGCAGGGACCCCGATGCGGGGCTCGATCCCAGGACCCTGGGATCATGACCTGAGCTGAAGGCAGATGCTTCACCCACTGAGTCACCCAAGCGCCCTCCCTTCTCTTCTAAGGACACCTGTCATTGGATTTGGGGTCCACCTGAGTAAGGCAGGATGATCTCATCTTGAGATCCTTAACTTAATTATATCTACAAAGACCCTTTTTCCAAATAAGGTCACATTCACAGGGTCTAGGGGTGAGAACATACCTTTTGGGGGGGGCCACTTCATCCCACTACAGATGGGAAGTCATTGGGCTTTGAGCGGAGGAGGGACAAGGCCTGATTTACAGTTTAAAAGCACTTGCCAGTTTCTATGTTAAGACAGTATAATTGGACAAAGCAGAAGCAGGGGGATCTGTAGGAGCCCATCGGAAAAACAGAGGAGAGCTATAATGATGGCATGGACTACAGTGACAGCAGTGAGGGTGATAAAAACCATCAGATTCTGGACCTCTTTTGAAAGCAAAGCTGAGAGGTTTTGCTACCAGATTGGATGAAGAGTTTTGGGGAAAGATGAAGCTCATAGGAGAACTATCAATGAACACCTCAAAGTTATTCAGTGAAATATTTACCAATGAAGCATTATAAAATAAGGGGGTAAGTAGTGAACTACTCATGGATTGGCTGATTCTGGGGACTTTGGTTATCTATAAAAAGGGAATTTACATCATTATTATTATTACCTTGGCTTACACCTAAATAAATTGTAGATAGAATTAAAAGTGAGGAAAAGCCAATCATCAGCTGTTTTTTAAGCCACAGCAAAATAAAATCTTTGGATGGCAGAGAAGAGATCAAAGAAAAGCAGCAACTCATTAGAAAATATAATGGCAAAAGATTCCATTTACCATTGCAATAAGGAATTAAATAAATAGAGCTTAGTCAAATCCACAGAGGTTAGATTAAGAATCCCCGCTTGAGAGATAGAAGAGTGAGAGAACACCAAAGAAGGAAGGGAAGACAGCTTGAACCACCATTCGCTACTTCCTGCTGTCAGATATTGCAGCCATTAAGCGACTTGTGACTATAGAGCACTTGACATGGAGCCCCGTCCTGGAGTTCAAATGCAGGTGCGCAGGTCCAGTGTACAACACACACTGGAAATTCTCCCTGAAATTCTTTTTTATCTCACCCCCACACACAAACACAAATGTAAAATATTCCATTCATGAAGCCTATCGCTTATGTGTTGAAATGCTAATATGTGGGATCACCGGGTTAAACAAAGGTCGTTATTAAAATCGATTTCACGAGGCGCCTGCGTGGCTCAGTCATTAAGCGTCTCCCTTCGGCTCAGGTCATGATCCCAGGGTCCTGGGATCGAGCCCCGCATCGGGCTCCCTGCTCCGCGGGAAGCTCTTCCCTCTCCCACTTCCCCTGCTCGTGTTTCCTCTCTCACTGTTTCTCTGTCAAATAAATAAATAAAATCTTTAAAAAAAATAAAATCAATTTCACCTTTTTCTTTTTACCTTTTTGTTTTTTTGCCATGTGGCTGCTGGAAAATTTAGAAGTCCACAACTGGCTCGCACTGTATTCCTATTGGTCAGCACCGCTCTAGCTATAGATGGGAATTGCAAGCAGCGAAGGACTTTCAACCCCTCTGTGCCTCAACGTCTTCATTTTTCAATCAGGACTAATCCGATACCAACCTTAAAGGGTCGGCGAGAGGAAGCAGATAGCTGCCTTTAACAGTGCTCACGGGATACCCGAGTGCCCAAGCCCGCGTCAAACATAGCAAAGGTCAGGGAACTGTGGTCGGGGCCACGCCCATAGACTATGGGCCGCGGGGGCGGGCTGCGCATGCGTCTCCAACCCGGGCAGCCTAGGGCCGGGCGAGTCCCAAAGCGCACGCGCGGACGGGCTACCTCGGGGGAGGGGCGGGGGGCGAGCCAGCCAATGAAGTTGCGCAGGCGGCCCGCGCGCGCCTCGGGCTCACCTCCCCGAGCCTGGCCCCGCCCCTCAGTCCCGCGGCGCTGCACGCACCCGGCGTCGCACAGGTGGGCGGGTTTTAGTGGCGCGGCCTGAGGGCGGCGGGAGTCTCTGCCAGCTCCCTCGGTGGTGGCCCGCGCGGCTCGCACGCTGTGCGGGGCAACATGGCGGACGCGGAAGGTAAGAGTCGTTTCCTCGTGGGTGATCGGGCTAAGTACCAGCTCCGCCGCCCCGAAGAGCTGGGGATGGGAGGGTGACGGCATCGGGGGCCGTGTTCTCCGCTGGTTTGCCGCCAGGCCGGTCCCGTCGCAGCCGGGCCTCTCCTGCTGGCCTTGCCTCTTGGCCTTGGGTCTACGGTTTTGAGGGCAAGGGATGGAGGGGGTCCTCTCAGTGACGTAGCTCCGCGAGGCCCGGGCCGCCCGCCTAGGCACAGCCTCTTTAGGGCCCGGGTCCCCGTTGAAAGGCGTCGGCCGTGCCGGCTTCCCCGCCGTGACGGGAGACCTGGCAGTGCCTGTACCGCCGCCACAGCCCAGACGCCACGGTCAGCACCACGCGAAAGGGCGGTAGGAACAGACGGGGAAGAATAAGGGCCGAGGGGCCCCGGCGTGCTCGTAGCTCCAAGTCGCAAGAAAGTTCTGTGAGCCACAGAACCGGGTAGGGGGCAGTTGAGTGGTCACTTAAGGAACTTTGTGGCCCGTGGGCCGAACACTTCTGCGGCAGGTTTAAGCCCCGCCACGGCCACGTGGTGAACTGGAATGGAAGCCGACATGTGCGACTGCTTGCGGTCGGTTACCGAGCCGTGCAACCCACGCGTTTGGCCTTACACACTTTGTTTTCCCCAGTAGTTCTAGACCAAACGTCCATTTTCTACTTGCTCCGATTTCATTCTCTATTTTAAGCTTTGTTACCCTTATTTTCGGGAAAAACTCCCAAATCTCTTGTCTGTTTTAGTATTTATTTTGCCGAAGAAACATAAGAAGAAAAAGGAGCGGAAGTCTTTACCAGAAGAAGATGTAGCAGTGAGTAGGAATGTTTTATACTTTGCTTTAACTAAAGTGAAAGGTTACTTAGGTAACACATTACATAAAAAGACTTTTTAAAAGTTTCTGAGGAATAGGTTGGAATTGGGTAGTGGTTGTGTAGTAAACCACACAACCCCAGCCACACCTAAATCTCTCCTGTCAAGTATAGTTTGCTGAATGGTGTTGACCACGTCAGCTCCTCTCTCTGAAATTCTTTTTTATCCCACCCACAGACCCACTATCCCTCTTTCTCTTTAAGTACCTGTCCCCATCTTTTTTTTTTTTTTGAAGATTTTCTTTCTTTAGAGAGAGTGTGTGTGTGTGCATAGCCGGACACGGGTCTCCATCTCAGGACCCTGAGATCATGACCTGAGCCGAAATCAAGAGTCAGACGCTTAACTGAGCGAGCCACCCAGGCGCTCCTAGCTGTCCCCATCTTGGTGGCACTTCACTTACCCTTCTGAGGTCCTGGTTCATTTCTTTTTCACTTGGAAGTCCTAGTGAAGAGGCATAGGGACTACCTTGTTTTCTCTTTAAGAGGCTTAGACTTATATGGTAGTAATGGAATTGTACAAAATCAGGTGGGAAGTCTAACTGTATTTCTATTCTGTGTAAGGAGATACAACATGCTGAAGAATTTCTTATCAAACCTGAATCCAAGGTGGCTCAGTTGGACACATCTCAGTGGCCCCTGTTGCTCAAGGTATGTGGTTAGGATTATGTATCAGATCAGTGCCTAGTTTTATATTATTTAAGTATTAAACAGTTCATTAAGAGTGATTAGCACTAGCATCTTTGACTTAGGAAATGCCAGATGGTACAGTCTAAAGCAGTGTTCTTCAAAGTGTCTGACATGAAGGACCATATTTTGTTTCATTTTTCATTTCCAGTCCACCCAGTGCTGTAGTAGAATACAGTTAAAATGTCACAACAATGTCATAGTGCCATCAAAGTTTATAAATAATTAGTTCTTGGTTTCTGTATTTAACTCCACCTTACAGACTTCTACTAGTTTGTGGGCCACACTTGGAGTAGGGTTGCTCTAGTGCTTGAGGATATGTGCTTTGAAGCCAGACCAATTTGAGTCAGACGGTGTATGACTTTGATCCAGTTATTTAACCTCCAAGGCTGTTTGCTTATGGTATCTTCTCTTAGGAAGGCAGGCTGAGGGCTGTAGGAGGTAATCCATGAAACGTGTTTAGCCACAGTGCCTAGCATGTAGGTCCTCTAGAAATTGCTGACTGTTGTGTTGGATTTTAAATAGAGTGGCTCAGTAATGAGTTGAAGTACAAATTTCACAAGCAACTTAGTGGGAGCCAGGTATGAGATTAGGAGAAAGGGTAGGGTAGAGGAAGTTACTGAGACACCTCTTGACAAAGTGTTATAATAAACCAATATATATGAAGTAAACAAATGAGATTTGCTTATGTAATTCAACACAGTTGAGTTTCTGCTTGGTCAGACAGGTCTGCCATTTACATCTGTTTTTCTGTTGTAGGTTCTGAGGATATGCTAGTGAACTGGGTAGGCCAAGGTCCCTACTATCTTGGAATTTAAAATCTCCGGGTGGGAGATAGTTAAAATTGCTATTTGTGATAAGTACCATGATGAAACTAAACTGGGCAACATGAAAGATAAGCTTCAATTGAAGGGAGCTTTTTCAGACCTGTGGTCAAGCCTCGGAAAGGAGGAGAATGAAAAGGAGCAGACTTGGGAAAAGCAGAGATGGGAGTATCTGGAGGAGGAACAAGCTGGTTGTGTTTGAGAAACGTTGCCAGTCTTTGTACCCCAAGAAGTCTTTCTAGAGGAGTGATCAAATTTGTCTTTATTCATATGGGTAATTTTTCCAGTGTGTAAGGAGGCTTAACAGTCTGTCACACTAGATAATGAAAATGCAGGAGCAGTATCCAAGTTTATAAACTTTCGGGTTAACCATAACATGGTTGATGGTGGTGCTGACTCTTGTTTTACATATGTTAATGGTTTATTAAGTTTATTCCGTGTTGTATCATTGCTTTCCAGAATTTTGATAAGCTAAATGTAAGGACTACACACTATACACCTCTTCCTTGTGGTTCAAATCCTCTGAAGAGGGAGATTGGGGACTATATCAGGTAAGTGTTGGAAGCATGTGGTGTTCGGACTTCCGTTCTTTTCAAAATGACCTTTTCAGGGGTGCCTGGCTGGCTCAGTCGGTAGAGCATGGGACCCTTGATCTTGGGGTCATGAATTTGAACCCACATTGGTCATAGAGTGTACTTGAAAAAGTGACTTTTCCACGTCAGTTGTTCAAGAAGGTAGTGGCATTTTAGAAACGCCTGGAATTGCTGTAAATACATAACCTGTACCTGTGGTGAACTTTTTTACTCTTCAGATTTAGTTTTTATTAGAGGGCCAGAGATGACGGCACAGTGATTTCTTTTCCATTTTAGGACAGGTTTCATTAATCTTGACAAGCCTTCCAACCCCTCTTCCCATGAGGTGGTAGCCTGGATCCGACGAATACTTCGGGTGGAGAAAACAGGACACAGTGGTACTCTGGATCCCAAGGTGACTGGCTGTTTAATCGTGTGCATAGAACGAGCCACTCGCTTGGTGAAATCCCAGCAGAGTGCAGGTATGTGGAAGAGGGAATAAAAGGAGGCAGCTCCTTTGTTATTGGAAGGCTTTCTATGTTTCCTTTCCTTCTACTTTTTGGCCCTTGGTAATGGTTTCTTCATTAGTTAAAAAAAGTCCTAAGCAGGGATACTTTGGTTGTGTACCTTCTGTCCTTTGCCAGATCCTAGGGTGTCTGCCTTTCTTGGAGTTCCAGGTACTGGACATGTGCACATCAAGTTGACTAGATCTGTTCCCAGGACTGAGACAGGTCTGTGTCTGAGTCCCGCTCTGGGCTTATCGCTCCAGGCTCCTTGGAGTCTTCGCTGCTGCTTCTGCCTAAAGTGCCCTTCCCTCATTTTCATCAGGGGAATCTCCTACATGACCTTGCAAGGTTTTGTTCTAAGCAGGCTCTACACTGTGTATTCCAGCTGTTCCTGTCAGCACATTGGAAGTTGAACCCCCAGTGAGAGGAAGCATCTTCACTCCTTTCCCATGTCCAAACCATGAAATCTGTCTTCATTGAAATTTTACAGAAAGAAGTCATCAAACTGCATGCTTTTCTTGCTGCACAAAATGGGAATATGAGCATATAAAAATACAGAAAACTCAGTGGCCATACCTGACTACTCTTTTGTCATTTTTCAGGCAAAGAGTATGTGGGAATTGTCCGGCTACACAATGCTATTGAAGGGGGGACTCAACTTTCTAGGGTAAGTTTGTGATTACAGGGAGGGCACCTTTTGGTGATGTGGGTATCTAAGCCCGTAGACATCTGGAGACAGGTCGGCTTTCCTGGCTGTCCTATCTTGTGCCCTTTTCAGTGGGCTGCTCATGCCAGCCTGAACAGGTACTGCAGATTGGCAGGGGCACTTCTGGCCATGTCCCTTCTGAGGAAAGGGCTCTCTGATAAGCACTGAATCATCCCTGTGTCACTAATAAAGAAGCAAAAATGGAAAGGACATTTTAGGTCTTAAATGATTGAAAATTTTTCATTTGTGTCCTCCAACTGCCACAATAGGCTGTTTGCTCTTATTTGAGAGTCTATACAATGAGTCTTTATTTTGGTTTGTGCTTATTCTTAGGCCCTAGAAACTCTGACAGGTGCCTTATTCCAGCGACCCCCACTTATTGCTGCAGTAAAGAGGCAACTCAGAGTGCGGACCATATATGAGAGCAAGATGATCGAGTATGATCCTGAAAGAAGATTAGGTGGGTCATTAGGTCTGAGGAACTGAATTGACATTGACCACATGTGGATAGGAACGCATTCTTGAGAATGACATTTTCTTGTTTAAGAGTAGGTGCCCTTAGTATATGGTGTAGTCGGAGCCTGTTTCTATTGTATTTAGTCTTGCTGGCTCAGAGAATAACTCTGGGTTTCTCAGTCAGTGACGTGTTTACTTTGGACAATGTGCTACTTTTGTGTGTGTGTGTGTGTCTTAGGAATCTTTTGGGTGAGTTGTGAGGCCGGCACCTATATTCGGACGCTGTGTGTGCACCTTGGTTTGTTATTGGGAGTTGGCGGTCAGATGCAGGAACTTCGGAGGGTTCGTTCCGGAGTCATGAGTGAAAAGGTACACTGTTACGGGGCTAGAAGTTTTAGAGCTGGTACTTAACACCTTCCCGCCCTTGGTGGAATTCCTCACCTGCTTCACATCCTGGAAAAGGCTATTGCCAAAGTGTTGAGTTCAGTTCGGGGCAGCTTCCCTGTTCTGTTAATTAAACTTTGGAACATTGAAACCTGGGCTGTGGGAGATGATTGGATAGAAAGCATTACTCTATTCATTTACTACCTCCCAGCCTACAAAAATGCCTACTTAGATTTCAGGATATCAGTTACAGATGTGTAGAAGAGAGGGGATTCTGAAGAGACTGAAGACTAATGAGTTTGGACTAAATTCATTCAGGTTTTGGAAGTTTGGGGTCTGTTGGACTATTTCAGAGACAGTGACACTGAATAGTTTTCATACATGGCTGCTTTTCAGGACCACATGGTGACAATGCATGACGTGCTTGATGCCCAGTGGCTGTATGACAACCACAAGGATGACAGTTACCTGCGGCGAGTTGTTTACCCTTTGGAAAAGCTGTTGACTTCTCATAAAAGGCTGGTTATGAAAGATAGTGCAGTAAGTTCTGGGTGACAAGTTCACATTTGCACAAAACGTGACTCCACAAAGATGAGATACAGTCTGTGTTCTGAAATCCTCATTCTGTGTAAAGTTCACATGATGTGAACTTACTATTTTTCTTTATTATTACCCAACGTGGGTCTCAAACTTAGAACTCTGAAATCAAGAGTTACATGCTCCACCGAGGGAGCCAGCCAGGTGCCTCACAAGTAGTTCTCTTGGTGATGTAATTACATCAGGGACAAAGGATAGCCGAGTTGAGGGTGTTTGATGCATTTTTTTGTAAGTTATGCTTCATAATAAGAGAAAAAATTAGAGGTATCCTAAACTATGCCATTATAATAGTTGAAAAAACATAACTGTGTGAAACAACAACATAAATGTGATGTAGCCTCCTCATGCTGGGCTCAGACTGGTACCCTCTGGGTGAATTTAAGGGGGAGGTGGAATGTGGTCAGCAAAAGAGATCTAGGTAAGTGAAGACAAGATGGTACAAGCCACTGAACTCAGGGAGAGGTGGTCTTAACTTGCATGTGATTGGTTCAACAGGCCTCAGTAATCTTGTTTGCTGGTCATTTTGAGAGCCTGTTACAGGCCCGATCTCCCAAAAAAAGCAAAAAGGCTCCTGATTTTGTCAGGGTTTCTCTCATCAATGATAAAAAAGAGAGAAGAGTGATTAAGGAAAAGTAAGGCTGGGTTTTTGTTTAAGATGAAAATACCTTTAAGTCCAGTGGAGGAACGAGGAGTAGGTATTTAAATTCCGCTTTAACATTTCTGAGTCTGTGTGTATAAGGTGCCTAGCCCATGGTGGAATGCCATTAGCTCCATTTCACAGGTCCCGTTCCCCACCCCCCAGCCCCATTCTCCTTTGTGCTGGTGAGGGGAGGGATGGAGGGCAGGGGCTAGGGCAGCAGCTAGGGCTCTGACATGTAGCGCTGTCTCTGCAGGTGAATGCAATCTGCTATGGGGCAAAAATCATGCTTCCAGGTGTTCTCCGATATGAGGATGGCATCGAAGTCAATCAGGAGATCGTGGTCATCACCACCAAAGGGGAAGCAATCTGTATGGGTAAGAGGGGAAGTTGCCCTAGTTCCTTCTGCACCATCACAGCCGGGCTCACTAAGGGCAGGCCCCCAAGTCCTGGCTCCTCAGGTTCATCTAATCCTTGTGTTGTCTGGGGCCCGTTGGGGTAGTCAAAGCAAAGGACTGTGTTAGATAGGCATAGATGAGGAGCAGGTAAATGGGGCTTCCCCTTGTCCCAACTGGCTGCATTAGAGGTCATGTCTCAGCAGCCCGGCTCCAGTGGGGAGAGGGAAAATCCTTAATGAAGGGAATAAATGTTTGTGGTAATTGAGATGAAAAGTTTAGTCCATTCTTTGTCTGCCTGTAGCAGTTAACTTGTGAACCTTTAGCTACTGTTGGATTGTTCTTAAAACTTCAAATGTTCCGTTGCCCTGAAGGGGCTGTGCAAGCTGTTCCCCATGTGTGGCCTAAGCCCCAAGCCTGGTGAGTGTATCTTTAGGGTGCCTTACTGGAGGTGTTCCCTTCTGGCTGCTATCCATAGATCCCTGCTTGCAACCGAGGAGGGACTCTCATGACCCTCACATGACATGCTTGCTTTCTGGTGGTGCAGATTAGGCACATTAAATGAATAGCTCTGATTTACTTATTAAGAGGTCTCCTGAGGCTCTGGGAAGCGTTGATTTTTATGTGGTTAGTGTAAATATTTTTTTAACTGACAATTGTAATATGGTTTCAGAGCTTTTTTCCCATAGCAGTGGATTTTCTCCATATGAACATCCTCCTCAGCAAAGGAAACCTCAAGGCAGTAGAGCTTCGAGTTTTAAATGTTTTTTTTCTTTGTAAAGATTTTATTTATTTGAAAGAGCACAAGCAGGGTGAGGGGCAGAGGGAGAAGCAGGGTTTCCACTGAGCAGGGAGTTCGATCCCAGGACTCTGGGATCATGACCTGAGCCGAAGGCAGATGCTTAACCAACTGAGCCACCCAGGTGCCCCTTAAATTTTTTTTTTTTTTTTAAGATCTTATTTTGAGAGAGAGCATGCGAACACATGCACAAGTGGGGGGAGGGGCAGAGGGGGAGAGAATCTCAAGCAGACGCCACGCTGAACATGGAGCTCGATGCAGGGCTCGATCTCATGACCCTAAGATCATGACTTGAGCCGAAATCAAGAGTTGGATGCTTAACCGACTGAGCCACCCAGGTGCCCCTAAAATGGGGTTTTAAAATTTATATAAAACAGTGGAATTAGGGCTCATGATAACGAAGTTTCTCTCTTCCAAGTCATTCTTTAATCTCTTTCTAACACCTGCAGCTATTGCATTAATGACTACAGCAGTGATATCTACCTGTGACCATGGTATTGTAGCCAAGATCAAGAGAGTGATCATGGAGAGAGACACTTATCCTCGGAAGTGGGGTTTAGGTCCAAAGGTAAGTGGGACCGGGTGTGTGCTCTGCTGTGAGTTAACTCTTCATTTTTCTGTTGTTGAATCTTGTTGGGTGGCTCTCAGCTATGTCCCTACCACCACAACCTTGCCGTGTGTTGTTGAATCTTGTTGGGTGGCTCTCAGCTATGTCCCTACCACCACAACCTTGCTCTGGGGAGTGATGGTGAGTAGAAATGGGACCATCTCAGACCTTAGAGATTTTAGTCTAATGGGGAGAAGCAGATGGGCGTCACTCATATTGCACAACAAAAGCCAAGTTGAAGGGTTATGAAAGAGTACAGAGAGGTGCCTGGCATCTCGGGAGTCCAAAATGAGGGGTTTGACTTGTTTGGGGGGGCGGTCTGGGTGAGGGATCTTCGCTGGAGCCAGGCCAGCATAAAGGACACAGTGTTACGTATTGATGAAGTGAAGAAAGGAAGGGAGAGTCTGGGGAAGCTGGAATCGCATGTGCTGCAAAGGCCCTGTGGTGGAAGAATGGGGTGGGTGGGGGTGCCACAAAATGACATTTTGGAGGTTCTCACTGATAAAGAGGCTTGATGACTTTTGACAAGTCCCATGTTTGCTCCTGTTGGAGAGTGTGAGTTCTGAGTGCTTTGCAGAGAAGTGTGAGGCCCAGCTGAGAACACACAAGGGAAGAGCCTTACTTGAGCCACCATAATACCTGCTTCATGTGTCACACTGTTCTGATGTTGAAATCCTGACGATCCACCAGGCAAGTCAAAAGAGGCTGATGATCAAGCAGGGTCTTCTGGATAAGCACGGCAAGCCCACAGACAGCACGCCTGCTACGTGGATGCAGGAGTATGTGGATTACAGGTGAGGGCAGGGTGTTTCAGAGCCCCAGGCAGGCAGAGGCGGCACGCTTGCTGCCTGGATGCAGGAGTGCATCCACCACAGGTGAGGAGGGGAGGCTGTAGAGCTCAGAGGGGTAGATGCAGCATGGTGGCTGCCTACATGAGCCAGGGCAGGGGGTCATGGAGCCTGGGTATGGGGAGGGGGGCAGATTTAGTTTCGGGGAGAGCTGCTAACACATGGGACTCTAGGAACCTGCGTGGTGCTCACGAGACCTTGGGGGCTGTAGGGACTACCCCTTGACTCCTTAGGCCTGCTCAGCAGACAGTTATCCCTTTCTAGTCTGGCTCGTGGGACTCTAGAGGGAGTCAGTCTGCAACAGTAAGTGGTGAGTTCTTCTGTCTGTCGTCAGTATTTTGATGGTGGCTTTAGACTTGCCAGATATCACTGGTTGAGGATGCAGCAGTGCCTCCCTGGAAAGCCGTTTAGTGCCTCTCACCTATTGCTATCTGTTTTTCAGCGACTCTGCAAAAAGAGAGGTGGGGGCCAAAGCAGTAAAAGACCCGCAGGAAGTTACCGAAGTCGTAAAAGCCCCAAAAGTAGTTGCCGAAGTGGTAAAAGCCCCAAAGGTGAGTGACATGCTGTGAGCAGTTGGGAGTGTGCTTTGGGAGATGGTTGCGGTCTAGGCACAGGTCGTGGCTCAGTACGGGAAGGCTTCTGCCCGTGGGGGCGTGATGCTGTGTAGATAATGTCGTGCCGTACCTCGGGGTACTTGTTTGGATGGTCTGGGCTCCAATTCACATTCCCTGTTGTGTCTGCTGGGAGGATTGTGGGCTCAAATCAGGGGCCTCGGCTTCCACCGCGTTGAGGCGACGGCACTGGGTCACAGTGGAGGTGTGTGTGACTCTGGCCCCGGGGCAGATGAGCCGTACAAAAGTCAGCAGGGAGCAGAATCACCAGAGGCTGACAACCTGTAGATCGCATTAGCTCTGCGTTTGAAAAGTTCCAGGAAAGTATGTGGTAGCACCTCAGCTTGTCAGGCTTGGGGGGACCACTGGCATTAGAGCACAGAATGGGTGCGCTGAGTGACCTGGGAAGAGCTTCTGGCGTGCATGGGGCCTGTCACAACTCCTGAGTTGCCCGCCTTCTTTGAAGACATGCAGTCCGCCTTGTCACAGTCCCCGAGCCCGGCACTGGTGCTTTGGTGCTCCTGCTGTGCGCATGGCTTCCTGGCCTTTGGGGATGAGACCGTGTTTGGATTCTCTGTAAATTAAGGCTCTGTTGGGGTTTGTCATTAGAAGACTTACTCTTGGATTTAGTCAGAACTTTTCTGGTGATTCCCCACTTTCTTACCGTTTCTCATCCATTTTTGCTCAAGGTCTAACATTTGATCGCTTGTCTCCACCTTAGCGGAAGCGAGAGAGTGAAAGTGACGAGGCCTCCCCGCAGCTGGTCAAGAAGGAGAAGAAGAAGAAGAAGGACAGAAAGGCCAAAGCCGCGCTAGAGAGCGGGGGCGATCCGGGCGATGGGGTAGGTTTTCGAAGGGGGGCAGCAGCGTTTTCCCGTAACTGCTCGCAGTTAGAATGCTGTTGATGGTGAGGGGGAAATCTGAGTGGTCCTGTCTGTAAAAGTAGACCGCTGAGGCATCACTGAAAAGCTCAGGGCTTGTGTTCTGTGCAAAATTTATTTAATCCAGAATATCCTCACCGATCCTGAAGAGGCTTATTGGGCTCTTGGAACTTCCCTCATTTGGTTGTTAACAGATGCAGTGAGGCTTTCTCTTTCTCCCAGGACAGTGACAGTACCAAGAAGAAGAAGAAGAAGAAGAAAATAAAAGTGGAAGTGGTTTCTGAGTAGTGGACACCACTTTGAGCACTGTGTCCAGGTGGGAGGAGAAATTAAAGCCTTATTGAGAAAACAGAATTCCTTTTGTTCTTGAGGGAATGGAACATAGGTCCCAGAAAGGGTGGAGAGTTCCGGCACATTTTAGCTGCTACAGGAGAACTCAGTGACGTTCCCTGGTGTGGTCATCCCATCCTGTCCTGTTTTAAGGATATGGGTGAAGGAGGCAGGTTTGATGGCACCCACTTCTCTGCTTGGGAGAGTTGGGAGTTCTCTCCTTCAGACCCAGCACAGCCCAGGAGCCATCTGCGGCTGGTGCCCGACGGCTGTTCTAACAGCATAGCGTGCTCCTGGTTTGCACCACCCCCCAACCCATTTTAAAAGTTTCTAAACATTGCTCAGTGAAATGCTGTAGATCAAGTAAAAGAAGAGAACTGAACCACATTGTTCACTGGGGGGATAAATCTTATCTCCCATGTCCTGTGAGGACAGTGGTCTGTTCTGGCCACAATGCAGGCCATCTTGTCACCTATATCCACTCCGTCTTTGGCTTTAGCGGTCCTTTCTGTACTCCTTCATAGCCTGTGTGTACAGCCTGATGCACCTGAATCCATCTGCCTACTTGTGTTTGTGACAGAAGCTAAAATACTGTTCCATATTCTCTATTAATTCTCCCTTACTTTCAAAGGATGCACTCACTCACTGCTGGGAGAAGGTTGTACTTTTTACTTAATTAAAGTTTACTTGTTTTTAAGTATTTCTGTTGGGTTTTCTAATTGTTGGGGATGTCAAACGAGTAGAACAAAAGATAGAAACTATTTTAATTAAAAATTTAGGAAACTTTATGTCCTGTTTGGAATTTGATGCTTTTCCTTTGGTTATTTTCTCTGGTTCTGTGTCTTGCAACATTCATCTTGGGGCCTATTATCTGGCATGGGACCAAATACTCTAGAATCTACATTCAGGGCATTGACTAGATAAAAAGGGGAATCATCACAAATCCAGTGATCTCCCCAAACAGTCGAGGGGAGGAAGGTAGAAGTATTTACGTAGTGGGTCTGGCAGGAGGTACCAGTGTGTATGGGGAGGGGTTCTGAGCATAGGCCTGAGGCTGGGTTTCCCTCCATTGGAAGGGTCAGAATGAAAGCCTCCGGCAGATCAAAGCAGGAAGCTGCATGTGTGCACCTCATGGGTTCTCGTCCAGGATTAGAGCATCCTGGGTGCATGTCTATGTGGGCACCAGCCTCAGAAGACTTGGGGTGGGGGACTTTTGAGGGCATGGGTGTTTATAATCCCAGCAGCTAGCTGCTGTGTGAGCAATGGAGTGGAGTAATTCCCTTTGGATACGGATTAATTTGGGCAGCCAGTCATGGGGTGCTCTGGAAACCAGGTCTTGAGAATGAGGAGAAAGCTGAAAGGAATGGCTGCCAGGAGGAAAATGGGGGAGATGCAAGCGGAAGCAAAGCATTCCAAGCACTCTCCCCATGGAGTAGAAATGGGATGATCACACCTTTGCTCCCAAACTTGCTTTATAGGTTACATGTCCGTGTGTGTGTGTTCAGGTCCACACGTAACGTACCAGATCGCGCCCTGCCCAGCACACACCCCCCTCATGGGAGGGTGGGTTATCTTGACCTCTGTGTGCTTGAGGGAGACTTCTGAACCCAGGAGAGGCAACTGGTATTCATGCTGTCCTAAGGGGTTGACAGGTGCTGCCATTTCCCTCTCCAGAGACTCGTGCAGGTGGAAACCCAGAGAGTTACAAGGTATTGGCATTTTAACACAGCAACGTTTTTATTGCTTTTGAGGGTGTCCCTAGAGCAGACATCATTCTATTGCACAGCCGCTTCATTTTGGCATTTTAGAAAGTTGAGGTTACAGATGCTTCAAAGACACATGAGATGCCCAGTGTAAAGGTGAAGGAGCACAGGCTTTAAAGAACAAGGGCCATGGCCTTTTCCTCTCCGTGTGCACCATCTTTGATTAGCAGTTGCATTTTGATAGTACTCTGTGCCTCAGAGTTCCAGAGATCCTTCTGAAACCCTGATCAATGGGGCTCCATCGATCAGGAAAATCGGAGCCCAGCCAAGGGACTTGAACAAGACTGACACCCACTGGCCTAATTAGGATAGATGCAGAGCACTGGAAGCTGACATACTGGGTGGAGTGTCCCTGTTTGTGTTAAAGCAAGGAGAATGAAATTCAAACTGCTAGAGAAGGGCATAGCGTAGCTGCCCCTTTTCTGCAAGCTTAGTAAACCCAGGAGACAGGCACCCACTGTGGAGAACTGCATGCCTGGTCAAAGGCTTCTTGCAGTTTCTTAAGGGTTTCGTCAACGCCATTATTGACCAGCGAGAGGTCAAAGTAGTGTGCGTACTGGCTGCGGATGGCTTCGGAGTCCTTTTGCAGCTGCTGCAGGGCTTCCGTCTGCAAAGAAAAGAGAAGCATGGATGAAGCAGGCCCCACAGCATGGCAGCCCAAGAGGTCAGTGATGGGTTTTTAACTGGACCCTGATTGTGGTGACCACTGCCTGGCTCAGAGTCACCTGCTTGAAGACTCCAGCCCTGAAGACCTTCCTTGAGAATGTTTAATAGAGTAGGGTATAGAGACACTCGGAGCACTGTGATTCTAGAGGATCTCAAACTAACCCTGATGATAAATCATCAGAGCTCAGAAGACCAATAGCTCCGTCGCTGTGGCATGGATGTGAGCAGCATCTCCCCACTGCCGCAACCACCAGCACCACCACAGCTGCAATCCTGGGACAGGTATAAGGGTGAGTTACAACCCCAGGCCTCTTTCTAGAATCCCAAACAAGTGGCTATGAAAAGACTGGTAACTCCATAAAAGTAAAGATGTTTGCACAGCAATGAGTGCCAAAAGACATGCCAAACTGGGAAAAACATGTTTACAACTGATGTCACAAAGGGCTAATTACCCGATTACAGAGTTCCTAGAAAGCAGTAAGAAAAAGGCCAATAACCCAAGAAAAATAAGCTAAGGACAGGACCAGGCAGTTTGCTGAAAAGATAGAAATAGCCCTCAATAGTCTGATAAGACACGCAACCACTTAACAGAGATAAAAGTACAGCGAGACTACATTTTTCTAGTAGATTGGTCAACAAATGAAACTTTGGATAACATGCTCCTGGCCCAGGGAAACAAGCAATCTCCCAGGGAATTTTCCATTCCCATTGCAAGCATCCTTGGACCTGGCAATCCTGCCTGGAGCTTCTCCTATAGGTCGAGCTGCACTTGTGTGAAATACCACACGCACAGGCCACAGAGTGCAGTAGTGTCTGGCGGTCGGAAGGAAACAATCCTGCCAGTGTGCATAACGGAGGCCGCGCAGCCACGCCGACACAGCAACTTCTCTGTTGTGTTTGGTGAGAGCAGGTGCAGGAACTCGGGTGGTGAGCAGGGAGCGGCTTTTCAGTGTATCCCTGGTCCCCTAGCTCTTCCCCTCTCCCCACAGCCACACCACACCCCTGGGCGGTGGGTGTGGTGGGTCCAATGCTGCCTCTGTCCTTCCCACTTGAGCCCATGTCGCGCCAGTGTCAGGATCTGCCAAATTGCCCATCTCTGCCGCTGGACCCCAAGCACTTCTGGAACTATGACTGTCTCTGATTTATTCTGTCCCCGTTACCTAGCATGGGTGCTGGCCTACCTAGTGGCTTAATACATGTCTGCTGAGTAAATCAAATGTGCCCATGTCCTTTGGCTTCGTGGCCTTGCAGGAAGGAGGATAGCAGGAGCCAGGAGGCCCATGGGAGATATGGTCACAAGCTGACCTCTGGACTGATGTCCCAGTCCGGGCAAACCTGGAGAATGAACCTCCACCCACCCTGCGTAACCCTGTCCTTCCCACCTGAGCGCCCTGGTCAGTAGGTGCGATGAACACGATGAATGGTGACAGTTCTGCCGTGCGGACAATCTTCAGGGTCTAGAGAAAGAGGAAGGGGAGGAAGGAAGAAAAGGACCAGAGTTAGCGATCATGAGGGCTTCCTTCTAGTACATGTCTTTGAGCATCACCAAGCCCAGTCATTTCCATCACTTCTGGTACTATTGTGGTTTTAGGTGACCCCAGTGAAACTACGTGAACCAAACCTCATCCATGCCTGCCTTGTCAGGCCTACCCACCTGGGGCTCAATGTCAAGGATGGCAATCTTGTCCTGCTCATGAATCTGGTGCACGGTTTCAAATTTGGTGCCAAACATATTGCCCTGGTAGCTGCCAAACTCCAGGAATTCATTGGCAGAGATGTTCCTGGTCATCTCTTCGGTGGAGATGAAGTGGTACTCCTTCCCGTCTTCCTCACTCTTCTTGGGTGGCCGTGTTGTATCTGCACAAGAACCCAAATCCCTGACGAAACTGGGGGTCCTCACCATCTCCTAGGGGCTCGGCCCATGGTATCTGTACGTAAATGCCAGCTGCCTTTGGTGCAGAGAGTTTAATAGGGGGGGTTTCTCCCACAGGATCCCGAAGGGCTGACAATAGATGATGCAGAGCAGGAAATGCCCTGTCCATCCAGAATGTGTTTCACTTTCAAGAGGCAAAGGCCAATGTAGAAAATTCCTATCCCTTTCCCTGTATGAAGTTACATCTCTTAACCCCAGGAATTAGAGCTCAGAATTGGAGAAATGACAGCTGACTATATATATATTTTAAAGATTTGATTTGTTAGAGCACAAGCAGGGGGAGCAACAGGCAGAGGGAGAGGGAGAAGCAGGCTCCCCTATGATCAAGGACCCTGACAGAGCTCCATCCCAGGACCCTGGGATCATGATCCGAGCCAAAGGCAGATGCCCAACTGACTGAGCCACCCAGGCGCCCCTGATTATATTTTTTAAACAGATCTATGGGGTTTGGATTTCTTGAAAGCATATGTAAAATTTCCTTTTTATAGCTTAGAAAGAAGAGTACTCTGGTTTGGTTTAAACTCATTTTGTTAAATGTTGGGATATTCTTAAGTCACAACATTTACTATTATTCACATAAACTGTCCTCTAAAACGTGCTCCAATAAATTAAATTAAATAAATAAATAAATAACATGCTCCAGAAATCACAGCTTGAAACCTAACCCCTCACACTCCTCCCCAGTGGACCGCTCCTGCACCCCATGTTTATTGAGCCCCCTGTGCCCTTGTCTTGTGCATTCTCTGCTTGCCTGTCAATCCACAACTGCACATGCCTCTCTCTTCCCATCTTGTGAAACAACTCTTCTTCAGTGGCTATTTCTACTTCCGAATTCCCCACTCATTCCTCAACCCAGGGCCATCTGCTTTCTGCCCCTAGTTAGGTGTCACTTATCCCTAAAGGCAAAATGTAGAGGCAAGGAGTAAAAAAATACTAATACCAGATTCAGAATCCAGTTTTCTACTTTGATAAGCAGGATCTCGTCCTGGGAATATACACAATCATACTATGCAGATTCACTTCTGGAAACGCAGTCGTCTGATTCCCTACCTGGCCACTGGCCTGATCGTTCTATTGAGAAGAATCCTACTGCTGAGATTGTGCCTTTCCTGAGCACTGCTTTGATTCAGAAGACATTTCAGGAAAATTAGAGGCAGCCTAGATGTCAAGCAATAGTGGATAGCCACTCAACGGACTGGGATTTAGGCACATGAGAAAATATTTATAATATAAAGTAAGATGAAAAAAGTAATAACTTTTTAAAGATTTTATTTGTAAGTAACATCTCCACCCAACGTAGGGCTTGAACCCCCAACCCAGAGACCAAGAGTTGTACGCTCCACCAACTGAGCCAGCCAGGCGCCCCAGTCATACATGTTTTCAATAATATTACTTGCTTGCTTATTTAAAGCAGGATAAAAGTATTTTCAACTGCTTCTGTTATGCAGGCAAACAGCACAGAAAAGAATAGCCAACATAGTGAGCTGGAGTGGTTATATGTACACATTTGCATCTTTCCAAATTGTGTTTTGTTTTTATAATCAAACATTTCAAATAAAGTCACACATAGAAAAGACCACTTTGGTATCTCAGAATGGTGCTCACCTGTCCTCCAAGGAGCGCAGAGGTACTTACATGGGGCAGGGTACGCAAACTTGTCCGGGTTCTGGCTGAGTAGGGCATTCTTAATGTGGCTGCGACCCACTCCACTGGCTCCTGGGGAGGGAGAAAAGACAGAAACCAGGTTGCTATTATTCTCACGAAGGCTTCCATTTCTTTCCCCAAAGTCAAAGGTCGGGATAGGTTTAGAAATGGGACGCGGGTGAGTGAGTGAGCAGGTGTGGCTTCCAGACTGGGGTCAGGGAGTGGACAAGGCCCCCATTGGGAGACAAGGCTCTACAGGCTAAGGGTCAGGACTCAGAACATAACTGTTGTTTCCAAAGAGGAGCCAGCTAACACATGGGTTTTCTATTTCTTTTCTAAAGATATTTGCTTTACTGAGCTCTCCAAAATTAATGGAACTGATTTATTTTTTTTAATATATATTTTTTAAGATTTTATTTATTTGACAGAGAGAAAGACACAGCGAGAGAGGGAACACAAGCAGGGGGAGTGGGAGAGGGAGAAGCAGACTCCCCACTGAGCAGGGAGCCCGATGTGGGGGCTCGATCCCAGGACCCCAGGATCATGACCGGAGCAGAAGGCAGATGCTTAACCGACTAAGTCACCGAGGTGTCCCCCCCTTTTTTTTTATCATTTTTTTAAAGATTTTATGGAACTGATTTTTTTTTTAAAGATTTTATTTATTTGACAGAGAAAGAGAGAGCACAAGCAGGGGGAGTGGCAGAGGGAGAGAAAGAAGCAGGCTTCCCGCGGAGCAAGGAGCCCGATGCGGGGCTCGATCCCAGGACCCTGGGATCATGACCTCAGCCTAAGGCAGATGCTTCACCCACTGAGCCACCCAGGCGTTCCAGTGGAACTGAATTTAAAGCAGTGTTTTTACTGGAAATTCCTCTGGAACCCTAATAATTTCCTCTAAGCAACTGTTTTAACTCTAAAGACAGGGTGGTGAGCTGCCCACCTAAAATAATTAGTTGCTGAAAAACTTGTAAGGTTTAGTTGCATTTGTGAGGCAAATCCAGATGGAACACCTGTAAGGATTCAGAGAACCCAAGAGACTGTCCTCACTGCCTTTTTTTTTTTTTTTTCCCTGAGGCAGGGAGGGAGAAGGGGGCATCATATGCTGCGGGCACGACCGTAAGGAGGGAGATGTACTCTAACTAGCAAAGCAACATGGGGAGGGGGGCGGGCACCAAGAAGTTACCGATCAGCACCAGGGTCTTCCTCTTGAATGCAGGGAGCCGAACAACTTCCTCATAGGAAACAACATCCAACTGGTCAAAAACTAGGGACAAAGAAAACCAAGCCATGTTCATTTCCACAGCTGGGAAGAACGTGGTCCAGGTGGCGAGGTGGGAAAGAGCCGAAAGTCTGTCAGCCTGGCGTGAAGGCAGCTGAGGCTGGGGAGAAAGGACTTGGGCCTGGAGTCACTGAAGTGACGTGACTGTATTTTGGTTTTAGAAGACGAACGCTGGTAGACGATGGGCTACAGGGGCTGGGATGGAAAAGCAGTGAGACCCCTAACCTTACCAGCACTGTACCAGCTGGGACACTGTCAGGCACAACCAGTCGCCAGTGACAGAATGATGGACAGGGCGTCCAGAAGTACACCACTTCTGGACCATGGATGCCTTTCCTTTGGGTCGATTTCTTGCTTTTCCCAGCCTCCTCCATCTGAACTCAACATGACTGTCAGTGAATTCCTGGGACTCTTAGTATTTTTTCTAATTTTCTGGACCCCATATTCTCCTTTTTCCTCTCTCTTCTCCATAGTTTCAGTAACATCACGCTGCCCTGCACTCCAGCCCCCTCCTAGGGAGGGTGAGCCGAATGGGAGATTATTCAACTGTTACCTACAATCTGCTGGAATCCATTTATAATTTTAGTATATTATATTACCTACCACAGTAGGTAAAAAACAAAACCAAAATTAGTTCTCAGGAAAACATGCTGTTTTCTGGGGTTGCTCAGACCATGAGCTGGTCATGCTGATGGCACTGACACACTGAGAAAGGTCTGGAAGGCTGTTCGGTTGGTTACCTGAGGAGTGAGCATAATGAGCGGGTGTGAGCAGACCACTAGCTTTCCTTCACAGGTACTGGAAAGATGAATGTTGTAATAAAAGAAAACCAGAAGAAATGGCACACTTCCTGTGTGACGTATGGTCCACCATGCACGACACCATCTCCCTTTAGCTGCCAGGAGCCGGCAGAGAGGAAGCCCAGGAAGCTTACTTGAGCTGTGCTTGGCCAGGTACTTGTCTTTGTATTTCTTCTTCTTCCCAAACGGACTGCAGCTGGGGGCTTCACTTGGAGCAGACTGAGCCACACTAGCCACTCGCCTGGCAGGAAAAGACCCAGAATGTCAGGGGAACCTCAGCGTAAAAGCCCCTAGGGTCACCCTTCCCCTTCTACACCAAACCTCCAGACCAGGGACACATGGCTGGTTCAGTCGGTAGAGCCTGCGACTCTTGATCTCAGGGCTGTAAGTTCAAGCCCCACGTTAGGTGTAGAGATCACTTAATAATAAAATGTTGAAAAAAAAAAAAAAAAAAGACAACTTCCAGACCAATCTCCTAAAAACTTTGTGCTGTCCTTGACCCTCTCAGTCCTCACTCTCTGAGGCCCGTCCTTACTTTTCTCAGCCTGTCCCTCTCTGCCTCCCTACTTCCCCCATCTGTGTGTGTGTGTGTGTGTGTGTGTGTGTGTGTGTGTGTGTGTGTGTGTGTGTGTGTGTGTGTGTGTGTGTGTGTGTGTGTGTGTGTGTGTCTCTCTCTCTCTCAGCCTCTGTGTGGATCTCTCCTTCTCTCTCCAATCTCTGTGTTTCTCTCACATTCCCCCCTCATTCTCTTGCTCTGTGTGTCTCTGCCAGGACCCCCTCAGCTGCCCTCTCTCCCTCCTGCTCTCCCACCCCCACCCCCTTCTCTGTGAGCTCTGGGTCTGTGATGAGCAGGGTTTAGACTGGTATGGAGGAGCCAACGGGCACACAAAGAAACAAGTGGAAGGAGCCCAGCTGGAATGGTCAGGCTGCACTGAGGGGAGGGTGTGATGGCGGGGGGGGGTCACTTCCGCCTGCACACATTTCCAATGCCAGGTATTTGGATGCCCACATAAGAACTCTCCAGAAAGGCAAGGGAAGCGACTGTGCCCTGAGAAGCCATCACTGTGTTAGTCTGGATGGCACCCACCTCTCTGAGCCTCCTGTTTGCAGAGCCACTGTGGGAGCTGCAGACAATGTCTACGGAGTGCCTAACAGGCCGCGTGGAGCGCCATGAATTGTCTGCTGCCTTCACACACGTAAACCTCAGCAGTCTCCACACACAACCCACACTCTGGTTCACTGGTTTTTGAACCTTTATGGCCCTACTTCATTATAGGAAATATACTGTACAATGCAGCCATGTATTCTGCACAGATCGATCTATAAATAAAACATACAAACACATCACATATACAACTAAAACTGCAGCTTCATAAAACAATACCTTCTCTTAGATACATGAAATATATTCCAATACTTCTACCTGATGTCATTGTTCAAAAGAAATCCTTGTTGCAACCCACTACACTGATTGCACACCTCATTAAGTTGCAGCCCCCTGTTTGAATACCGCCGTGCTACTGGGTCTTCCTCAGCCATCTGCCCCCAATCCCGCGATGTTCTTCACAGCGTGTTACCTGGGTCTTTCACCATTATCATGCAGGGTTGGCGCTATATTTCATTTGCTGCTCTAATTCCAAATTTGTTTTAAGATTTTATTTTAAGTCATCTCTACCCCCAACGTGGGGCTCGAACTCACAACCCTGAGACCAAGAGTCACGTGCTCTACTGACTGAGCCGGCCAGATTTGTTTGTCCCTCATTTGTTCCTCTAACTGTAAGAGTTTATTTCTATATGGCACTTCCTGTGGTTTGGTGCCACGTTTATAATTCCCACTGTGTCATCCCCAGAGATGAGGTCAACCAGAATTCAGGCTTAAATCTAAAAGGACCCCCTCCCTTGAGGCTGTACAGTGTCTTTACACTGGACTTATTTTGCAGGGGGAGGTCCGGCACACCTAGGGCCAGGTACTGTAACCCAGCACTAAGTAAGCAATCCGACTCAGGGGCAGGATTTATTTTTTCTACGTGCTGGGATTTTTGCATCAAGGACACATATTTCACATTTGGCTGTTTTCTGCGGGTCTCAGAAGCATTAGCCTGGGAGGCAGGAGACCAGGGAGGGCTCCGGTCCCCGTGCTGTCCCTTGCTCTGTAACCAAAGGGAAAGCATTTGAGGAAACAGAGGCCCACAGACAAATGAAGAACTCTTCACTCGGGCTCCTTTACCTGTAACGGCTTCCGAGCCTAGCCCATTGGCTTATTGTTGCCCCCTCAGCCATGATGCCACGTAAGGCTGGAGGTTGGCTAGGTCGAGGAACAGAAACTACACATGAGGCGACAGGTTTTTGAAGCTAAGCAATCGTGTGTGTGGCAAGCATGGGTCCCTCGCATTGGCAAGTTTCACCCATACAAAAGTGGCTCACCATTCCTGCAGCTCAGGAGAAGGGATCAAGCCTGCTGACTCCTTGGAGGAACCTTCCACCCGCCCCTGCCACCAGTTACTATCATCTTTGTTGATTATCTTGATGATGTCCCCAGTAACAAACTTCAGTCCCGCCTCCTTGCAAGGGATCAGATGGTCCTTTTTGGGATCGTAGTCAAACTGTGCTCTCATGAACATCTGAAAAATAAGGCAAAGGGAACTGAGAGATGCCGACACCAGCACATTCAGGTTGCAAGTTCTGCTGTAAGTAAATAGGCTCAGGATTGAGTGAACAGCAGGGAGAAGTGACTGAAACTGGGGTTGGACCTGATCCCTCCAACATGTTAGTGGTTACTAGGGCTGACTGTCTGTCTGTCTTGGAGAACAAAGGAGCTACTATCGGAAAGGCATGTTTCCGTGGGAAGTCTTTTCATGGTATGTTAAATCAACAATATGAATGTGCCAAAGGTCTTAAAATGTGGATACCCCTTGTCTCCACGATCCCCTTCTATGCACAAGTTGTCACTTACGATGTCTGGAAAAGTATG
This sequence comes from Zalophus californianus, assembly GCF_009762305.2. Taxonomy (NCBI): domain Eukaryota; kingdom Metazoa; phylum Chordata; class Mammalia; order Carnivora; family Otariidae; genus Zalophus; species Zalophus californianus. The sequence continues at coordinate 916,505 of NC_045612.1, read as the reverse complement.
TTCACCACAGCATTATTTACAAGACAGAAATATTGGAATCAAGCTAATTTTCCAAGAATGAGGAATTAGTTAAGTATGGTCATCTATTGAATACACTGCCAGGCCAACTATAAAAATCAATGTGTAGAAGATAGGTAGACATCCTAGAAATGTTTAAAAGGTTCTTTTTTTTTAAGATTTTATTTATTTGACAGAGAGAGAGAGAGAGAGAGAGAGAGCGAGAGCAGGAACACAAGCAGGGGGAGTGGGAGAGGGAGAAGCAGGCTTCCCACCGAGCAGGGAGCCCGATGCGGGGCTCGATCCCAGGACCCCGGGAACATGAACTGAGCCGAAGGCAGACGCTCAGCGACTGAGCCACCCAGGCGCCCCTGTTTAAAAGGTTCTAAGAAGATATGGTGAACAACTTCACATGAATACACTTGACAAATCCCTTACAAAACACAGTTTCCCAAAAGTGACACAAGAAATTGAAAATATGAGCACTCACATCTCTACAAGAAAGTACTGAAAGCCGTTACAGAACACTGTCCTCCCCTGCTCCCAAACACACATGCACACAGGCCCCACTGGCTTTGATGGTAAATTTTTCCAAACATAATTTGAAAAACTAAGGCGAGTCTCATACAGACACAGGACAAGATGCTTATCCAGAATACATGGAGAGCTCCTACAAATCAGTAAGAAAATGCCTTGAATGGGTACTTCATAAAGGAGGGCATCCAAATGGAGAAAAACATTAAAAAAAAAAAAAAAAAGGAGCTTAGTCTAATTAGTCATCGGAGAAATGCAAATCAAAACCACAACGGCCAAAATGAAGAAAAGGTACCGGTGAGGGTCTGGAGCCACTGGGCAACAGCACAGACATACTGAGTGAACGTATGATTCAATTTACATCCATTTCAAAAAGGGGCCACACCTGTCTCTGATGTTAGAAGTTAGGGTTACGGTAACTGGAAACAGGTCCAGGGGTTCTTAGCCATGTTCTGTCTCTGGAGCTGGGTGCTGGTTAAATGGGTAGGTTCAGTTTGTGAAAATCATTCTAGTTTTATACTGACGACTTGTGTATTTTGTAATAGATACATACACCCACATATACCCAAACTTCGATTTAAAAAGTTTGCTTAAAAAGAAAATTTTGCCACAATAACATAAATGATCTGTGCTAGAAACTTTTATATACATTCATCTGCCAAGGCCCTATCCAAACACTTTCTCTCCTGTACCGATGATGAACTGTCTGTGGACTGGGAATGGACCCATTTCTCTTTATATCACCTCCAGTTTCTAGCGAAGTGATGTGTACGAGGTAGAGTCTCAATGAATTTTGAGTAAGTGCTCTTAAGACTCTTTCTTCCTGGGCGCCTGGGTGGCTCAGTTGGTTGGGCGACTGCCTTCGGCTCAGGTCATGACCCTGGAGTCCCGGGATCGAGTCCCGCATCGGGCTCCCTGCTCGGCGGGGAGTCTGCTTCTCCCTCTGACCCTCTTCCCTCTCGTGCTCTCTGTCTCTCATTGTCTCTCTCTCAAATAAATAAATAAAATCTTTAAAAAAAAAAAGACTCTTTCTTCCCTTTGGCACTATTAATCACTGGGCTATTACTGTTTTAAAAAATATTTGCCAATTTGCAGGGCACCTGGGTGGCTCAGTCAGTTAAGCGTCTGCCTTCAGCTCAGATCACCATCCCAGGGTCCTGGGATCGAGCCCCGCATCGTGCCCCCTGCTCAGCGGGGAGGTCTGCTTCTCCCTCTGCTCCTCCCTCAGCCCCTACCCCCCAACTTGTGCTCTCTCTCTCTAAAATAAAATCTTAAAAAAAATAATCACCAATTTGCTGGTGAAAAATGATACTGCACATTTTATTTTGTGTTTATTTGATGACTGGTAAAATTGGCTATCTTTTCATATGTTCGATGTCCAGTTGTATTTTTCCTCCTATGAATTATCTCTTCATTTGCTTTGCCCATTTTCCTCTTAGAATAAAGAGATTACCCTTTCCTTTCACATCGGTTACAAACAAGCAACTCAGAAAGAAGGACTGCCTGTTTGTAATGGATGTCGATTTAGTTTAGGCAGCTACACTTGTGATATACTGAGAACTTAAAACTAAAATCATGTCATCTCAATCGAATATCAAAGAACACAACAGAGAAAATGGTGTCACATACCTGTAGTGCAGGAAGACGATTTTGCTGGTTGGGAATTACTTTTAATGAGATCATTCCTTTGGTTTCTTTCTATTAAAAAAGAAATTATAATGGATATATTATAGATAGATCTGGGGTTTCATAAAGTCTTATTTCCCCTCTCAAAGTCCCCAAAAAGTTTTTTTTTCCCCCAACACCCATCTTTACTGCACACTTTGAAATTTTGAGGACAATTCCTCCTTCGATATCAAAGTCTCATGTGCCCCATAAACCAGTGTAACAACATGGAGATGCACAAAGAATAATGAAGAAAAAGCTAATAATTTTCCCTTCTCCCCACACTCAACCCTAAAAGGTCTCCAGATGAACCTAAAGGAACCCTGGCACACATATACCCATACCTTTCTCGACACGAAAGAAAACATTTCCAAATATTTACACATATAACCATATTCATATGTATTTTTGTTTGCTTTTAACAAACATGCTATTCATTCAGCCATACTCCTCATTACTGGGCATGTCACCTGTTGCCAATTTTTTTTCACTATCATCTGCTGCAAGAGACATCCTTTATTTTTTTTTTAAAGATTTTATTTATCTATTTGCCAAAGAGAGAGCGTGCATGAGCAGGGTGAGGGGCAGAGGGAGAATGGGACACCTGGATTATCTCTTCATTTGCTTTGCCCATTTTCCTCTTAGAATAAAGGGATTACCCTGCTCGGCTGGTTGGGCACCTGCCTTTGGCTCAGGTCATGATCCTGGGGTCCTGGGATCAGCCTGCACGGGTCTCCCTGCTCAGCGGGGAGCCTTCTGCTTCCCCTGCTTGTCTCTCTCTGTCAAATAAATAAATAAAATCTTTTTTAAGAATTACAAATAGAACTATCATAGGATCCAGCAATTCCACCTCGGGGAAATGAAGTCTTCTACCTGTTCCTCCTCATTGTAGGGTTCTTTGCAGCTTCTACAGCCTCACTGATTTTCTCGCTACTTGTTCTGTTGATGATTGAGAGAGAGACTGAACTCTCGGACTGTAATATTGCGGATTTGTCTTTCTCTCCTTGCAGTTCCACCAGTTTTTGCTTCAAGTATTTTGAAGCTCTTAATAAAGGTACACGGATGTTTGGATTTTGGTTGTTTCAAAAGGCAGGGTAAATCTGGTCCCTGTTACTTCGTTTAGCCAGAAGCAGAAGTCCAGAGGGGGCTTTGTTGTTTTGTTTGTTCGTTTGTTTGTTTTTTTAAATACACTCTACAAGTTGCAACGTGGGGCTTGAACTCACTACCCCAAGATCAAGAGCTGCATGCTCTTCAGACTGAGTCAGCCAGGTACCTCCCAAGGGCTTTTTTTTTTTTTTAAAGATTTTATTTTTAAGTAATTTGCACACCCAAAGCGGGGCTTGAACTCACAACCCTGAGATAAAGAGTCACATGCTCCAAGCCAGCCAGGCGCCCCACGAGGACTTTTGATTAAAGCAAATCCCAGGTCTATCGTTTAACAGCCATGTGACCATGGGCAAGTTTCAAAACTCTCCAAGGTTCAGTCTCCTTATCTCTGTCTCAAGTGAAAAGCCACATTCTGGCCAACTACCCCATGTGGGGTTTTTTCAGTTTTTTTTAAAGTAAGCTCTATGCCCAATGTGGGGCTCAAACTCACAACCCCGAGATCAAGAGTCGCACGCTCTTCTGACTGAGCCCGCAGGGCGCCCCTCAACTTTTCATTTATAATATCCCATCCACTCTTCATACAAATCTATGAATAGGGATTCCTATCTTCATTTTACAGATGACTTAGAGAAATTAATTCACCTGTTCAAAATCATGGCTAGAATGAAGTAGAGCAGGGTTTTAGAGCTGCCATTAAAGACCAACGCTTTCTGACACCCAGTCCAATGTTCTTTCTAGATAGATACTCTGGGTTATTCACCTTATTTTAGAAATTTGCTAGATAAAAATAGAGAACTGTCATTGCTTGCACAGAATAAAGATTAGCAGTGGTAAGAGTCCCCTCAATGAGGTATAAAGACTTGACAGAAAAATGACATACACTGACACCAACGTGCATCCACACTTCACAAACATAATGGCATGGAAAATACCCACCATTGCCTTCTGCAGCTGATCTACTGAGTGATTAGTCACATTTGTGCCATTGATTTCTAGGATCTCATCCCCGACGTGAAGGGAGCCTACCACAAAATGAAAAATCAGTCCACAAAGAATAAACATTAAAACAAGAGCTGTCAATAGAAATCAAGACACCACAGAAAAGAAAGCATGACCTAGAGCATGTTCATATTCCACGGGAGAAGGGAATGTACCAAGGCCGGCCCTTGACAGTTGTGTTGACCAAGCAGAATAAAAGCACCATATCCACAGCAAGTGTAATGTTTCTTTGTTGTTTAGATAAACCCACAAATGCCACCTAATGGTAGAGTTAATCAATGGTTAGATTCTATGTGAAGAGTAGTTACGAATGTTTGTGCCACTCTAGATAAAAAAAAAAGTCCCAACTAAACATAAAAGGGTAGGGCTCAAAGCGTGGAATGAATCAGGTTATCGTCAGCTACTAAAAACATGTCATATTTTAATGTTCTCTCACCCCAACTCCCGCCACAAATAAGAGCTATTTAATGATGCATCTGAAAATTGACGGCACCTTCACATTAAGAAGATACCACAGTTACCTGTAATTATTTGTTTAATGTGTGTATTTTCTCAATTTAACTGTTAGCTCCAGGAAGTAGAGATGGTCTGTTTCCTTCACTGCAACATATTCAAAGTCTAATGCAGTGGGTTGCATATATCTAATTGCTCAAATATCAACTGGAAAAATTTTGGTATAAGGGGTGTGTAAGAATGCTCAGAGGGAGAGATGGTGGCACTGGGCAATTCAGACAAGAAGCCAGTTATTAAGCCACAGAAAATCTCTTGCCATACACACAAAAATGCTCCTGGGTTTAAGACTGTAAGCTTCCTGACCCTCACCACTGAATAGGAGGTAAATGATTAATCTCTGAGTGAAACACGACCTAGGAGCCCCCCAGGGTACCTTGTCTATGAATCATGCCACCATGAAGAATCCTCGCCACCGTACAGGACTGCTTTTCATTCAGCTTCAGAGTGATTCCCTGCAATGAAGACAAATGGCACAGCCATCTTTAGGGTAACTTAAGGTGATTTCTTCGGAGAAAGATTTTTTCATCTGTACCTGGGTGGTACTCAACTAGAATGGGCGTCAAAGCTGCCAGGAGGAGAGACCTGAGGGAGGGATGAGAGCCAGGGACTCAAGGGGTTGGGAGTAAGCAGGAGGTTAGAATATGATAAGGGATTACCATGGGCTCTTCTGTGACCTTCTCGAACTGTATGAGTCGCACCTTCCGTACCTCCTGCCCTTTGGCCTGGGTAGGGCTACCTGGGGCAGCAGAACCATTGGTGTACATGTCCTCAGTCACGGCATTCACCTGGTGTGACACAGCCTGTCAGGTCAAAACAACAAAGCAGAGGCCTGCCATCAGTCTGTAACCACAGTTCTAAAATCTAAAAGGCTCTGATGTGAGGCTATTTGTAAACGTTATTATCCAACTTAACAGACATGTTTATCCAGTTTGCTGCAGAAATATTAATGAGTTTGATATCCAGGGTGCCGCACCAAGGGTTTCTGGTAAGGGGCCATGTACTTGTATGGTGCACACACGCACAGGCTATAGCCAAGATCCAGGGTGGGCTTCCTTCAAGCATCCTCATGCTCTGCGCAATGATGGTTCAGGTTAGCATTAGCCTCTCACCAATTATGTCTTTGCTACAAACAGGAAGAGAATTAGGCATTTAGGATTAGCCCCTGGCCTATGATGATAACAGTAATACCACTGAACCCAAGTGGCACCCCTCCCACCATCCCAAGATGATATCTGCACTGTGACCTTTCTCCCAGACAACTGGCACTCACGGTGGCACCGGCAGAAGGACAGACAACAGAACCTAAAGTGCAGAGACACAGCATCTACCACATCCGAGCCCTTCCCCAGAGATGCACGGCCATGTGCCATGTGCACCAAAAGATGTGCATAGTGATGTCATTGCAGCACTATTTTGTAAAAGAAAATACTATAAAATTTAATTTTTGGAATGATTTGAACATAATCTGAAGACCTCATGCTCCTTAACCCATAAATGTTTCCGTGTGTTTTCTGAGAGCAAAAACTTTCTCAAAAACGAAAATTTAGCATTCATACAATACTGTATCTGCTCCTCAGTTTCTCTTCAGATCTTATCGGGTATCCCTATAATGTCCTGTATACATATATTCTTTCCCAGACCAGGATCCAGGATCCAGGATCATGCACTGCATTCAGTTTTCACATCTCTAGCCTCCCTTAATTTGGAAAAGCTCCTCAGCCTTTCTTTGTCTTTCATGACTTTGACATTTTTAAGAGGATAGGCCTGCTGTTTTATAGACTCTCAACTGGGGTTTGTGCAATGTTTTCTCATGATCAGGCTGAGGCTGTACATTTTTGTTAGGAATCCCATGGAAGTGGTGTTGTATCCTTCTCAGCCCAACAGTTTTCTTAAAAGCCCAAACCTGGAAGGACGTCAAAAGTCCATCAACAGTATGATGAGTAAACTGGCACAGCCATCCACTGGATACCAGACACCAAGAGAGTAACTGGGCTGCTAGACTGCAACATGGATCAGTCTCTGTTCCTGAAGGGCTCCCTCTCAGTCTCCTTTGTTGCTTCTTCCTCATTTTTCTAGTCCGGTAATGTTGATGTAGCCCAGAGCTAGCGGTAAGAGCTGTCACAGTGGGGAAGGTCAAGTGGAAACCTCTGAATGTGTCCCCCACCCACCCCAGATAAAATAGTAAATCAAAAGCAATATGGCCAGCCACACCCAGTAGGGGGTGTCACATGAGTCCTAGAGAATTAGCTATGAAAATAGAATTGTATTGTATTTAGAAAATAGACTTGGGGTGCCTGGGAGTACAGAACTTCATATAACTTCAAGGCACCCTACAGGAAATGGTCTAATAATACAGTTACCATTGCATGGGTTTGGGGGTGTCCTGATGTACACACACCACGTAGCAAACCTTTTCACAGAACTATACACCCACTGGGTTTGAGTCCCTGACTCTTTTAACTACGGCTGGGTAACTCTGGGCAACTTTCTTGATCTCTCTGTGCTTTAGGTTCCTCACTGGCAAAACGAGGATAGTAAACAGATCACCCTTAGACGCTGCTGAAGAAAATCGGCAGCATTCAAAATTTCACGCATCCCGTCATTTTTAATTAATTTCTATACAGGCAAATGAAAACCTATTATTCCCAAAAGTGCTACAAAGCACAATGCTTTCTATTCTGGCAAGGTAAAATTTGTCCTAAGTGACTGTGATTCAGGTTCAAGTTGGCAGCCTGTGTAAATGAAAGAAACGGGGAAAGGGGGAAGGGAAAGAGAAACCCACAAAAAAAGAAAACACGAGGAAGTCTTCAGGGATGACAGATATCAATAACTTTCTAGAAGATGGAAAGGAGATAGGGAAATGGTCATAGATCGAGCAGAGTTGGGACAGCAGAGCCGGGAACCTGCTCATAGTAGAATCAGCCACGGAAGACTGTGCCGTCCAGCAGACCACAACGGGCTGGGGCTCAGGAGTCCCTGCACAGAAAACGAAAGAAATGAGGCTTAAGGTGAAAATAGCTCCCAAAACGCCACCAATCTGGCCCTCAGCTCCACTTTCAAGGCAGGAAGAAGGACCAGGCCAGTGGACATCTATTCATGTCTCCTCAGCCAGAGCTGCACAGCGTGGCTGTCCTGGACTGCCAAAGGAGCTCAGAAAATAAGAACTGAGTTGGGCATCCTGCCATCCCAAACAAGATCAGGGAGAAGTGGAGGGCCCCTGGGTGGCTCAGTCGGTTAAACGTCTGCCCGGGGTCCTGGGATCAAGTCCCGCATCGGGCTCCTGCTGAAGCAGGCGGGAAGCCTGCTTCTCCCTCTGCCGCTCCCCCTGCTCATTCTCTCTCTCTCTGTCATGCTTTCTCTCTCCAATAAATAAATAAAATCTTAAAAGAGATCAGGGAGAAATGGGATAAAGCTGTTGGGTCGGCAGTCAGTTATAATAATATAAAAACCATTTACTGACTTTCCCTTTTCAGAATCTACCTATAGACAAATCATGAAGCAATCATAGTTGAAGAACAGATTGTATATGTCAACACCATGACAGAAGTTGACAGGAGAAAGGAAATGAAGGGAAGGGGCCACTGATCTGGTCACCTTACAAAGTGGGGAGGCAAGACGTATTCTCTACAGTGAGTGGGATGATACATGAATAATGGTATAATTTAAAGCAGAAATTGTAAATGGACAGCTCACAAATCTGTTTTATTTTGACCACATACTTTAATTTAGTAAAACCCAGAAGATTCCAAGCTCTCCTTAGAAATTTCAGAAGACCTGGCACTGCTCACATGGCCATGCAAGGCTGAGCCAGGCTGAGGGTGGCTGTGCCCTGCAGGTGGCCACGTGCTCTCCAGCTCACTTCCTACTCCTTGGTATGGAAGCCAAGGGTCACCTGCTGATTCCCCTGTACCTGAGATGTTATTTTTCTTACACACAACTGGCTTCATGCGCCTGATCCATCTGGGTTACATTAAACGTACCTCTGGATGACTTTTTAAAAAAACCATGTATGTTATATAAAGGCACACGCCCTTGAATAGCTGAAAAATTCTGAAAAGGAAGAAAGTACGAGGAATCAGTCTACACACCTGCACGACTTACATAGTTGCAAGTAATTAAGACTGTGTGGTAGAGACACACAGATTAACGGAACAGAATAGAGAACCCAGAGATAGACCCACACAGATACGCCCAGGTGATTTTGACAAAGGTGTAAAAACAATTCGATGGAGGAAGGGTAGTCGTTTCAATAAATGGTGCTACAGCAAAACAAACCTCCACTGACCTAAACCTCACACCTTTACAATGGGTCATGGACCTACAAGTAAAGTGTAAAACTCTAACACTTTTTAGGAAAACAACATAGCAGACGGTCACCAGGATTTAGGGCTAGACAATGAGTTTTTATACCTGACACCGAATGCAGGAAGAGGAAAAATTGATCATTTGGACCTCTTAAAAATTAAAACTTCTGCTCAGTGAAGGCCTGTGTGAGGAGGATGAAAAGACAAACTACAGAATGAGAGGGAACATTTACAAACCAAACAGCCAACAAAAGACTAGAATCTAGAATATATAAAGAATGCTCAGGGGTGCCTGTGTGGCTCAGTCGGTGAAGCGTCTGCCTTCAACTCAGGTCATGATCCCAGGTCCTGGGATCGAGCCCCAGGTCGGGCTCCCTGCTCCGTGGGAAGCCTGCTTCTCCCTCTCCCTCTGCTGCTCCCCCTGCTTGTGCGCACGCTCTCTCTCTCAAATAAATAAATACAATCTTAAAAAATAAGAAAAAAAGAATGCTCAATGCTCAACACTAAAAACCATCTAATTCTATACCTGAAACTAATAGTACACTGTATGTTAAATGGAATTTAAATAGAAAACTTGAAGAAAAGAAAAGCTATAGAGAATGCACTGATGGTTCCCCCAGGGGAGGTGGGTGGGGGATGGGTGAGCTAGGTGATGGGCATCAAGGTGATGAGCACCAGGTGATGTATGGAAGTGTTCAATCACTACACTGTACACCTGAAACTAATATTACACTGTGTTAACGAAATGGAATTTAAATAAAAACTTAAAAAAAATAAAAACCATCTAATTAAAAAATGGGCAAAAGACCGGGATCCTGGGTGGCTCAGTGGGTTGGGCATTGGGCTCTTGATTTTGGTTCAGGGCACTGGGCTCATAATTTCGGGGTCCTGGGATCAGCCCACATAGGGTTCCGAGCTGGAGGTGGAGCCTGCTTGGGATTCTCTCTTCCCCTCTGCCCAACCCAACTTGCATACGCCTGCTCACTCTCTCTCAAATGTATAAATAAATCTTTTTAAAAAGTGGGCAAAAGACCGGAACAGGTATCACTGAAGAGGGTAAGGAAGGAAGGATGGCCGTCAGGGAGAAATGCAAACTAAAACCACAATGAGATCCCACCACACGCCTATCATAATGGCGAAGATAAAAGCGATGACAACACTAAACGCAGGTGAGGATGCGAAGAAACTGAATCTCTCATCCTTCCTGGTGGGAATGTAAAATGGCATGGCCATTTGGGAAGAGAGTTAGGTACTTTCTACGATTTTATTTATTCATGAGAGACAGAGAGGCAAAGGCAGAGGGAGAAGCCAGCTCTCTGTTCCTCCAGGAGCCTGCTTCTCCCTCTGCCCTTCCCCTCCGTTTGTGTTCTCTCTCTCTCTCGCTCTCTCTCTCTCCGGCTCTCTCCTTCTCTCTGACAAAGAAGTAAATAAAATCTTTTAAAAAACAACAAGTACCTTACAGCCCAGCAACAGGACCCAGCCCAGCAACAGCACCCTGAGAGAAATGTTCACACAAAACTTCTATGTGGAGGTTCATAACAACTTTATTCCCAATAGCCAAAGCTTGGAAACAACCAGAATGGCTATAAAGTTATTGGTGATCAGTTCAACAGATGACTGTAGTCCATCCATACCATGAAACACTTCTCAGCAATAAAAAGGAAACTATTAATATACACAACAACTTGGGATAGATCTCAAAGGCTTTCTGATGAGTGAAAAAAAGTCAATCTCAAGAGGCTGCATATTATGAGTCCATTTATATCACATTTTTGAGATCACAAAATTATAGAAAGGGAGAACAGATTAGTGGTCGCCAAGGATTAAGGATGACAGGAATGAGGAGACACGTGACTATCCAGGGCAGTTCTGTACCTTGACTGGCGTGGCCGTTATACACACACGCACGACAAAATGGCACAGAACTACACTCACACTTTGTACCCGTGTCGATTCCATGGTCCTGATACTGTACGATTATTGAACTCCTAGTAGACAGAACTGAACTTATTTGCACAAAACGACTAGCAAAATGGCCGGCAAGTAGCACTTGTTTGCAACCCAACAACTAGAACCAAGAGAGCTTGGAACCAAAGAACGACTACCGACAAGACATCCTTGAGAGCTATGTGGTGTACAGGATTGGTTTCTGGGAAAGTAAGAGGCCACGACACACAGTGACCAAACAGTTCTTCAAAGTATGGCCCATGGTGACCCGGGACCATGTGGTTAACACTCCTCAAAGCGAAGTAGCTACTGCCACAGATCCCCGCAATAGGGCATGACATTACATATTTCAAGTGAGTAGACTCAAGAAAACCAGAGGAAAAATAGTGTCATGTTGGAAGGAAGACTCCCTCTTCTCAAATTCACCATCTGTGCTGTCTGGATGTTCTTACCATCCGCATGTGATTGCTGCAAAAAAATGATGAGCTCAAGTGTCAATTTTCTGGCCTCAGAGCATGAAATAAAACCCAGGATTCTCTTTGACCCTCATTTATGAATTTCTTACCACTACTAATTGTGGGGCCAGAAAAGCTGAAAACTCAACTCAGGAATGAATTCTATAGGTTTATCAGCAACTACCATTTATGTGCGTTGCTAACCGTAGGTGGCCCTAAAGTCAGGAAACATGGCTCATATTATTTTATCATGTGCTGTAACGTACTGTCAATAAAGTGTTTACGATGATTCACCTGTGTTTCCAGACTCAGTGGCAACCTGCACACTGTTCTGAAGAGTGACAGATTAGAAAGTCTCAGTCCACAGAATACAAACTGACCTTTGAAATGGGAAGAAGCCTACATGATAGTGTACCTAGAACAGGCTGATAAACCGGCACACTTACCTCATATTCTTCTTATTCAGCTTTATTGCAAAGATTGTTTTTAACATGTCAGCCTTTAAATTAAGGACTCAGCAAAGCTTACCGGAGGCAGAACACATTCCAGTCAGAAAAGTTCAAGAGCTGCTATCCCAAAGGTTGGTCTTTCAAATGTGCTTACCCATCAAGATGTTCTTTGCGATGACTAAGAGTCACTATTACACTCACCCAGAAGTTGCGAACGATGACTAAGATAAACGGAAATCTTCAATGTGCTATTACCGACGTGTAATAGTAAGGCTTCTAAAATCAAACCACAATGTTCTCCACTGCAAACTTGTCCTTGAGCAACCCTGTCTTCCTGTATGTCTTTACCGAAACTTCCCTAGACTACTCTTCAATCTCACCTCACAGTAAGTTCCTCCAAGCAGCCCCTGTATCTCCTCACAACAGACAACTGTGGGAACAAGGATCTACAGACATAAACTTCCACTTGATGTCTGTGTACACACACACACACACACACACACACACACACACACACACACACACACACACTCTAGAGGTGATTCCTTAATTCAATCTGTGGGTCTGTGACCACATGAAGTGCAGGACATCTTCACATAGTTAAGTCATGCTGTCTGCCCTTGGGCAGCTCATTACTATAAGGGCAAGTCATTCATTCATTCATTCATTCATTCATTCATTCATTCATGCAACGTAAATGATAAATGGAAAAGATAGCCTCCATCAAGTTTAAGGTTGTCTTAAGAGTGTAAGCACTCAAAGGACACAAAACATGGTTTTCAGCTTTCTTCAGAACTAGCAAATGGAGCTTCACAAAGGCTTTCTGATTGATGAGGAGGGTGGCACCTTCAGGGGAACAAAGAAGAAGACGACAGGAAGTCCTAGGGGTAGACGAAAGAGCAGTCTGTTCTCCAGACAAGCATTGCGATCCAGACACAAGTTTCGTCCCATGAAGTTGCATCCCAGGCTTCCTGCTACACAAGTGGCCCACACTGAACCCAGGAGAAAGGGGAAGGTGTTGGCCTTCCACTCGGGATACTTAACTTGCCCATCTTTTGACCTACTGCTTACCAGACACCTGTCCTGGCCCCCTGATCTGCCCTAACTTGTGTTGTTTCCACAGCTGGGAGATACAGATTTGATTGTTTCTTCTGTTCGCTTTGTCTCCTTGAGCTGGAACGTAAGTCCCACACAGGCACCTACACCAGGAGCTTGCTCCACACTCACTGATGACATGAATGACTCGTGAGGCACGTGCTGCTGTTTCCTGAGTCATTACCACCACCATTGCCACCACTGCCACATGACTGCCAAGTGACACGAGCAATGCTGAACAAGTAAATTAGGCAAATGCCCTAGAGTTTGCTTCCAACTGAAAGCTCACCACCCTCATCTCCCGGTGGGTGTGGGGAGTGGCTCTGGGTAGGGGTGACCGCTCGCCCCTCAGCTCACGGGCTGCAGAAACTGGGGAGCAACCCCCCAACGCCTCCGGCCTTTGGTCTGCAGCCTTTTGGCTGTTAACTACCGGAACTGCTGGACTGGGAGGAAACATCTGCCGCAGGGTTCAAAGGAAGCTGGGACTTAAAAAGAAATGAAAACAAACTTGGCGGGGCTGGGGGGCGGGGTGGGCGCGGGTGCGGGTGAATAAAACAGTGCAACTAAAGCTGGCTTTTTCATCCAAACAATCGCATTAAGAATGAGTGACAGCGACTGCAGGCAAGAACAAACATTTGTTCAGCCTACTTTTAGGCTCTTGGCCAACTGTTTCCACGCAGAGACTTAGGAGAAGGCCAGGCCAAGAAGCCAAGCCATCCCCAGACGGCAGACTGTGGGAGCGGCCCCACATCAACCTGGGCAAGATCTATTCCACTTTGGGGAAAAAAAGAGAAACTGAGAGAACCAAGAGTACTCTACGGTATTATTAGAAAGAGCTTAGCACTTTTACCACAAATGACAAGAGCTGGGGAGAGGAAAGCCCAGGAGCCAGAAGTTTCTGGCGAGAACTATCTTAAAATCATACATTAACTAGGTGCACTGTTTCTCAGGCACTAAATCCATTTGAGAACACACAGATCAATCAATCCAAAGGTCAAGTCTCTAAAGATCCTTTTCCAATGCACTTTATCTACCCAGTGTACTAGGTACAGAGGCAAAGGCTTCTTCCCTCGCAGGGAAGGTGACTCTTGAGCCAAAACCTACATATGTATGTATGCATGTATATTTCTTGATATGAAGGAAAAGGAAAAAGTGAAGCATCAGAAAAGAAACTTCTGGTTCCCAGGGCGCCTGGGTGGCTCAGTCGTTAAGCGTCTGCCTTCGGCTCAGGTCATGATCCCAGGGTCCTGGGATCGAGCCCCACATCGAGCCCCACATCGGGCTCCCTGCTCCGTGGGAAGCCTGCTTCTCCCTCTCCCACTCCCCCTGCTTGTGTTTCCTCTCTCACTGTGTCTCTCTCTCTCAAATAAATAAATAAAATCTTAAAAAAAAAAAAAAAAAGAAACTTCTGGTTCCCTAATTCAGAGTTTTTCTTCCTGTTTTCCCTGCCCTCGGGGTCACTTCCCTTGCCCTGCAGACAAGTTTGGAGCTGCATTTACTCTTGCTTTCCTACACTCCACACTCAGGGTCCTCCAGTTTTAGCAACACTGAAAGGTTTGAGCAATTCACTGCTTAGGGGTGAAATCTCTGCATCCACGAAATGTCTACTGATTCTGTCTCCCTTGCCCTGGGGAAAATTTGACAGTGTCTCAAGACATTTTTTGATTGTCACAACTGGGGGGGGGTGTGTATTAGTTTTCACAACGAAAAATGATCACACTCAGGGTGTCACACTCTGGCAAGAACCTCAATGGTTTTGCACAAGCAGCTGCCCCGGCCTGGAGCACCATTCACCAATGATGTCCTAGATTCGGCAGGACTCAAGGTCTGACAGCTTTACAGCACTCTACACCTGCCTCTGTGTCCTCCCTTCTGGACTTCTCAGCTCCAGAACCAGGCCTGAATGTAGTAGGCAATCAACAGACTGGTCAGAACAGACGACTACCAGCGTGGGGTAACGCATCTGCCCCCTACGGATCATCAGACAGATCTTAGGGGAAGCTTGCCTGGGGCCTGACTTATTTGTTAGTGAACTTTGAGGGATTTAGTACATGGGCAAAGTGCTGTTTTGAGCAGAATGCAAGAGGAATTCCTCAACCAATTTTATGTGCACTAGTGAGCACTGCTGTAAAGAACAAGGCCAGAGATAGCTTATGAGTTTCTCCAAGAAAAGAAATATACTTAAATACGGGAGACAGGCTACAGTTCCAATCTATTGTGAAATTATTTCTTTTTTTTGAAGATTTTACTTATTTATCTGAGAGAGAGAGAGCATGAGTGGTGGGAGGGGCAGAGGGAGAAGCCGACTCTTTGCTGAAGGAGGGGGAGGGATCATGACCTGAGTCCAAGGCAGACATTTACCCCTTAACAGACTGAGCCACCCAGGCGGGGCATCCTTTTTCAATATTAAATGTGAACTATAATCAGAAGTGAAACTTTGAGGGGCGCCTGGGTGGCTCAGTCGGTGAAGCATCTGCGATGATCCCAGCGCCCTGGGACAGAGCCTGCTTCTTCCCCTCTCTCTGCTTGTACTCTCTCTCTCTCTCTCTCTCTCTGTCAAATAAATAAATAAATAAAATCTTTAAAAAAAGAAGTGAAACTTTGGGTTTTGAGTCTTCAGAACTTTTACAGAAAGCATTCCCCTTAAAAGAAGCTTTCAGCTTCACCATTTTCTCGATTCCGTCAAAGCCAACAATTCCACGTCACAGGCTGGCGGGCTTCTTGCCCGTAGGGGAAGATGTGCTGATGCTACGGGACAGGCAGCTCTGAGGGGGATTTTGGACGGACCAGTGCAGTTCAAAGTGTTTGACAAGCATTACCTCACGTAACCATCCCCACAACTCTCCAAACAGGTCCGTTTGACGGAGAAGAGAAACCTAAGGCACAGAGAGCCCAGAAGCTTGCCCAAGGGTACATGGCAAGCGAGAAGCAAAGCCTAGTGTTGGCAGCAAAGGAAGGAGTCCCAGAGGGAAGGTGAACCTCAAGGACCCGCTGGAGATTTTCCCTCCAGTGTCCGCACAGTGGCCGATCTGGGTGCTATTCCATTCAAGAATTTAGCGAGTTTTCTTTCATCTGCTTCAAATTCTTTAAGAACACCAAAACTGGCTACCCAGTAGACCATGTGCAGTAATTGAGGATAAATGCACAGCTCCACCAAAACTGCTGACTCAGAGGGTGCACTACAACATAAGTCTTGTAGTGATTAGGGCCTTCCGTCCAAAAGGCCCACAGTCTCTGAAGCCTGTCCCTAAGGAGCCGAGAGGTTTACACAAGGTCTGGTCCTTCAGTTATATATGGGGCTCTGGTTGTGCTGAGTGGAAGGAGCCTGACAGAAAAGACTGCATACAGTTGGATTCCACTTATAACACACTCCTGAAAAGGCCAAATGCTAGTGTCAAATAGCGTCAAAATGCAGCTCTGTTTCCAGGATGATTTCCAGGTTTCCGGGGGTGGGGGGAATGAGGGTAAAGGACCACCAGGGAACTTTCTGGTTACATGACTGTATGAATTTGTGAAATCTTATTGAACAGACTAAATAAATTTATGAATTATATGTATGCTAATTATACCTCAGTAAAGCTGCCAAAAGGAAATTTAATAAAGAGATTTTATTAAAAAGTTAAGGCGCAGCCAAGTGAACTGATTACAGAGAATCCAAGCCTATGGGGAGCCAGGTTGTTTTAGATCCTGATTCCCTCCTAGTGCATATTCCACTACATACCTTCCAATTCTGTCTTGCCATCTGAATAACAATACTGCGTTCCCCACCTGCTCATTCCGGCACTCATTCAAGCCTAGAATACTGCGATCGTAACTGGAAACAACACACAGGTGTGAACACTGCACTGATGCTTATCAATTGTTTCCTTGAGCTACCAGCCCAAACAGTCTATAGCTCTACTGTTTGCTTTACCTTGTGAATCTTCAGTGTCCTCATCTGTGGAAGTGGAAGGTTATGCTTAATCTCTTCTGTCCACCTCTTCAGTCATTTATTAATTCAGAAACATTTCTGAGGACCTCTTTATTAGGCATTTAAAATAAAAGTAGTGAGCATGAAATAGGCCTGCCCTGAAAAATCCTGCAGTCTAGGAAGGAGATTCACACGGACTTCTGAGGCTGGCTCACTGTAGACAGTGCAGCTGCTGCTTGGCTCGCACTCTCTCTCTCTCTCTCTCTCTCTCTCGCTCTGTGGACATTCACTAGTAGTACCTGACCACCAACCTGTGAGGAAGGCCAGGCTACCTGGAGCGGCTGCTGGACCTATATTCTGGGCGATGGCTCCAAGTGGGAGCCAGCCTCAGCCTGCAGAGGAGTGAGTGAGCATTCTGGCGGCTGCACCTCTGCGTAAGAGACAACCTTATTTTGCTGGGTGAAATCCACACTCAGAACCATGAGAGATAATACGGAAATGCTCAACATCCTCTCCGGGCATCCTTGAGGGCAGAGGTTAACAGCTATCTGCCACCCATCCCAGGAATCCGGAGGGCACCATTACCTCTGGAATCCGTGCATTCCTTGTCCACCCGAAGATACACACAGGCCACCCCATCTGCACCGTAGCACAAGGGGCCCTCCCTAAATGCAGACGGACGGTGAGTGAGCGCTTTAGAGGCAGAGTTAGGTTTTACAACCGTTTCTGCTGACCCAAACACAAGCATTTCAACAAGCAAGCCGACCGACTCTTTTGCGATCTGTTCCTTAAAGTCTTTCCCCTTAGCCTTTCCCTTCCGTCCACGAAGAAGTTTTCCTTGACCTTAATAAGCGCTCTGTACAGGCCGCGCGGCCTCTCCTAATTTCCACCTACGAGGGCTCCTGGGGGAAACGACCCACCGCACCTGAAGCCCTCCATACGAACCCCCGGTAGCCGCCGCGGCCTCCATCCCGAGGGCAGCCCCCCCGGGGCCGGGCCACGGACCGAGCAGGTCCCGCGGCGGGCGGCGCGGCCTGGAGCCGAGTCCCGGCCCCTCACCCTGCTCCCAGGGAACCGCGGGGCCCTCTCACCTCGGGCCGGCTGCGCTTCTGCAGCAAGTGCTCCAGGTACAGGTCGGAGAGCGCCGTGCGCATGCTGCCCCCGCCCTCGCCCTCGCTCGCCTTGAGCGTCATCTTGCAGGAACCTGGACGCGGGGCCGCGAGCCGCGAGCCGCGCAGAGCCGGGAGTACGAGCGCCGAGGCCTGCGGGGCTGCAGAGGCGGCGGAGGTGGCGCGGCCGGGCCCGTCACCACCCCGCAGGCAGCGCGCTGGGCGGGCGGAGGCGGAGCACCGCCCGCGCTCCGCCCCCGGACCCGCCCCCGCCCGGACCCTGAGGCTGAACCCAGAAGGGCTCAGAGGTGTAAAGAAAAGGGCGCTCTCGCTGTGGCGGGTCCCCAGCTCGGCCCACACCCTGGGCCTAATGCGTGGGGACAGCGGGGAAGCCATCCCTTCCACTCCAGGCTTTACCCAGAAATCTCTGCGGGCCCAGAACGTTGCGAAAATGCCTTTAAGGCTCCTTGGGCTGCAGGTACCCTGTGATTTACATTGCTGTCTGCAATTCAGTGATGAAAGGCCTGATTGCATCCAAGAGCAAACTCTTTTTTCCTTGTCTTGGGCCACATCTCCTACTGTTAATGCCACAAAAATTTTGAGGGATCGCGGAAGCAAAGGGAACCGACATTCCTTAGGAATCCTACAGCAGGATTCCTTACCATCCTAATACCTTGGTGGTGTTAAAACAGCAGTCCTAATGAGAGAAGGGTTTCTGAACAAAACGAACATTTACTGGGCTTACAGGGCTCAAGCTGTCCCCATCCATAGACCTGATGGAAACCTGGCCTCCTTTACCCCAAGCTAGTAACCTCACAGTATTATCAGCAGTTTATTACTCTATATAATCTTCTGTGGACCTTCCGGTAGCTCATAGCCAAAAGGAAAAAGTCCGAGGGCAAGAGTTTGCAGCCGCATCACCCAGTTTTCTCTGAGAAGAGGCTGACACCACATGATTGATGTCTCCCTTCCTCGGGATTACCCCCAAAGGAACCGTAGAAAGCCGAGAGAGAGAGCGAGAGCTATCAAAATGAAGAGTCTGATACTGGTGTGGAGATATATTAATTGAGCAATGGAATAGATTACAAACCACAGAAACATACCCCTACATGTGTGGAACTGTGGTATATGATACATTTGGGATGTTAGGTAACTCAACAAAGACTTGCATTAAGTGTGGAAAATGTTTACTTATATTGAAAGAGATAAAATGGGAACGCTCTTCCTGCCATATGCAAAAAAACCCCATCTATTCTAGATGGATTAAGAACTTAAATGTCAAAAACACACTTAAATGTCAAAAAGCTCTTGAAAAAAAACATCGGCAAAGAACTTTTACTTTGGGGAATAGAAAAAGATTTCTTAACAAAACAATGCCTACAAACCACCGACTATGAAATGGAATGTTGATAAATTTGGCTTTAACATTAAGAACTTTTACTTATCAAAAGACAAAATCAAAAGCAAAAAAGACCCCATGTGCTTTGGGAGAAAATATTTTGAGTATACGCAAATGACAGAGGATTCCTGTTATAAATATACAAAGGACTATAAAATACTAATTTTTAAAAATCCAGTAGAGAACTGGGTAAAAAATATGAATAAACATCTCACATATGGAGAAATAAACATATGAACCGATGTTCAACTTCATTAGTGACCAGGGAAATGCAAATCAAGACTACAATGAAATACTTCTTTATACCCATTCAGTTATCAAAAATTAAAAAGACTTAAAATACCACGTGTTAGAGACAGTGTCAGTCCATATGAGTTCATGCATCTACCCTCTTAGCTAGCGATTCCACTCCTAGGTATATATATCTAAGAGAAATTCTTGCATATGTACAACAAGGAACATGTACAACAATGCTCATGAAAATGGTTTCGTTCATAGGAAACGCCTATGAACAACTCAAATGCCCATCAACTGTGGCATATTCACACAACGCAACGTGATTGAACTAAGAAGAAAACAAATTAGAAACACACAAATATATAAAGTACAGAAAAACCCTTCCTTCATCCCTTCCCACTCCCCAGAGGGAACAACCTTACCCACTTTGGACTATAACTTTCCGGACCTTCCTCTGTGCACATAGAATATATTCAGAACTTATATATATAAACAGTTGCCTTTTTTGTCTAGGTAGAGAAACCAGAGTATACATGGTCTTGATTCTTCTGAGCCAAACCATTCTTCCTTTTTCCCACCTCCCCGTGAAGCAGGTGTCCTCTGAGGGCTAGCCCAAGACAAGATAAAATTCATCCATTTAAAGTAAACAATTCAAGGACGCCTGGGCAGCTCAGTCGGTGAAGAGTCTGCCTTGGACTCAGGTCATGATCCCGGAGTCCTGGGATCGAGTCCTCTCCCCTCCCTGCTCCAACCCCGTCGGGCTCCCTGCTCAGCGGGAAGTCTGCTTCTCCCTCTCCCTCTGCCCCTCTCCCCTGCTCATGCTCTTTCTCCCTCTATCTCTTTCTCTGACAAATAAAAATAAAATCTTTTTTAAAAAATGAACAATTCAGTGGTTTTTAGTATAATCACAGAGTTGTACAACCATCACCACTCTCTCATTCCAGGACATTGTCATCACCCCCAAATGAAGCCCTGTCCCCATTAGCAATCACTCCACAGCCCCCTGGTCCTTAGCCCCTGGCAACCACTCATCTATTTTCTGCAGGACTACTAATTGAGTCTACCACAAAGGGCTAAACAAAAATTCTCCGAGAATTTATAAACATAGTTCGGCCCTTGCAGCTCACAGTAAAATTAAAAAAAAAAAAAAAAAAAGTTACTACATACAAACAAGAAAACAAGGACCCATGGGTGAGATCCAGCAGAAACTACAGGTAACCAAATTGGACCAAAACCTTCAGATATTTGAATTCAAGATTAGCTTAACGTTAGAAAATTTATTAATCCAGGGGGACCTGGGTGGCTCAGTCACTTGGGCGTCTGACTCTTGATTTTGGCTCTGGTCATGATCTCGGGGTCATAACGTTGAGCCCCCTCTGCTTGAGAGTCCCTCTCCTTCTGCCCCTCCCCCCATCTCTCTCTCTAAATAAATAAAATCTTTTTTAAAAAAGAAAATTTCGGGGCACCTCCCAGGTGGCTCAGTCGGTTAAGTGTCTGCCTTCAGCTGTGGTCATGATCCCAGGGACCTGGGATGGAGCCCTGCATTGCGTTCCCTGCTCAGTGGGGAGCCTGCTTCTCCCTCTGCTGCTCCCCCTGCTTGTGCTTTCTCTCTCTCTCAAGTAAATAAATAAAAAAAATCTTTAAAAAAAGAAAATTTATTAATCCAAATTAACCACATTAACATATAATTGGGAAAATCCTATTATCTCAGTAGATGAAAAATATTCGACTTTTTCCCCAAAGATTTTATTTATTTATTTGAGAGAGAGAGAGAGTGAGCATGAGCAGGAGGGAGAGGGAGAAGCAGACTCCCCGCTGAGCAGAGTCTAACATGGGCCTCCATCCCAGGACCCTGAGATCATGACCTGAGCCAAAGGCAGAGGCTTCACTAACTGAGCCACCCAGGTGCCCCTGATAGATTTTTAAGTACAGAAATCGATTGCACTTCTATATACCAACAACACACAGAGAATATAATTTTAAAAGGTACCATTCAGTGCAACGTCTAAAACGATCAAATACTTAGGAATAATTGTAACTCTATATACCGTATAGATAGAATTATAGAATTCTGTTGGAATCCACTAAAAAAGAGCTAATAAATGGAGAGATAAGTCATGGTCATGGTTTGGAAGATTCAAACAGCCTATATATTTAGTGGTACTGGCCATATTGGAGATGCATCTTATCAAAATGGAAACTGAGACCAGTTAGAAGTGAAGGCAAGCACTTTATCCAAACTACTGCGCTCCAAAGAACCTCAGAGAGAGTGACTCCTTGAGCAAAATTTAGTTAAAGTTTTTCTTGAGGCATAGCTCAAGGTGGAAAAGTACTGGCCAAGTGAATCAGCTGACTCAGAGAAGGGATCATCATACAGCCTTTTTCTGGGCAGCCAGTTCCAGTTCAGGGTGCTCATTGCTCAGAATCTGGGTTTGCTCCTTGGAAATTATTGCTTCTTGGAATTTATTGCAATTATCTGTTTTTCTCAATTCCTAGAACTGCCTTTAGGCACAGAAATTCAGGTCAAAGTTCATGAATGGAAAAGTATAGCTTCTCACAATACTAAAAAAATACAATTGGGGTTGCCTGGGTGGCTCAGTGAGTTGAGTGTCTGCCTTTGGCTCAGGTCGTGATCCCGGGGTCCTGGGATGGAGCCCCACACCCCTCTGCCTCCTTCTCCCCCTGCTTGCGCGCGCTCTCTCTCAAACAAATACATAAAATTAAAAAAACCTGGACTCTACCGCGCACCATATAAAACTTAGTTTGGTAGCTTAAGGACTTAAAAGTGAAAGGCAAAAGCACAAAACTTTTAGAAGACAATGTAGGAGACTTCCTTTATGACACTGGGGTAGAAAAGGATTTCTTAGAAGAAAGTGATTGCCAAATTTGACCACTTTACAGTAAGTATGTCCCCTCTTCAAAATACATCTCATCAAGAGTGAAAATGCAATCCTCGAACTGGGAGAAGGTATTTTCCACATCAATAGCATTCAAAACAATGGTATACAGAATATGTAAAGAATGCCTACAGAAGAACAACTGAAACTACAAATTAGAAAAGTGGGCAAAATTCATTAATAAGAATTTCATAGAAGAGAAAGACAAATGATCCATAAACACATGAAAAGGTCTTCGGTCTCATCAGTTATTAGGGAAATACAAAGTAAGAAAATGACAGGGTATAATTTCTCATGCACCAGATGGGCGAACTACGAAAAAGGACTGATGATGTTTCACGTCCTCAAGCGGGCGGGACACTGGGAACGTTACACCCCTACTGCTGGCAGGTGTGTAAATCGGTGCAATCACTGATCGTGGGTGGGGGTGCACTTACCCTTGGACCCAGCAAGTCAATCACAGGGTATATTCTGTAGGGAAACTCTCCTACATGTGCACTGCGAGACGGGCAATAATGTTTATAGAAGCTTTATTGAGAGAGGGAAAAAAAACCCCAAACCCAGAAACAGTAGAAACGTCCTTCTACAGTTGATGGTCTAAATAAGTAGAGCTCTTTTCAAGTATCAGCCTGGGAGAATCTCAGAACATACAGCAAGTAAACAAAGAAAACCACAGAAGAATACATACATATGATTGAGGTTTTATAAAGTTTAAAAACAGGCAAGGCTATGGTGTTAGAAGGCGGGGCTGGTGATGCCAAGGAGGAGGGGGCGACAGATTTGTTCACTTTGTCCACCTGTCCCCTGTCGGCCTCTAGTGCAGCCCATGGTCTTTTGGTTTGATCTAGCTCCCAGCAGCCTCTTTCAGTCTTATCTAAGTTCACCTTGGCCTGTGGTGTGGCCTGTGGCTGACAGCTCCCTAGATTAGAGTACCCCTTCCGTCTTTCTTTCTCTTTGCATTTTCCATGTAGCAAATTCCTACCTTCCAGCCTTTTGCCTCTGCTCAGTAAATGGCGACTCCATCCCTTCTTCACTTGCTCAGGCCACAAGCCTGGGAGGCACCCTTGAAGCCTCGCTCTCTCCCATACTCATCCAACTTAGATCCTGCCCGCAACTTGGCTGCTCCCCACCCTGGTCCAAGCGAAGTTGTCTCTCACCTGACTAGTCTCCCGGCTTCTGTCTCTGCTCCCCTATATTCTCAACATGGCAGCTGAGATGACCCTATAAAAACATCTACCAAATTATCTCCCTTCTCTGCGCCAAATGTTCTGTTGGCTCCCTTACCACGCCCACCCAAATCCATTCATTGGCCCACTGGGACCTACTCGGCCCTCACTCTGGTTTGTTTGCTGCTTTCGAACATATACCAGGGGTGCTCTTGTCCCAGCACTTGTGCCCCGCTGTGCCTTCTGCTCAGAACACCTCTTGGCTCAATGATCTGGATCCCTCCCATGGGCGCAGTGCTCCACGAGAGCCGGGGTTACTGTCTGGGGGGTTGCCCGCCAGGCTCGCAGTAGCTGTAAGTGTCCACTGAATGCTTTCAACCCCAGAACAGCAAAGGGGAAAAGCAAATTGATAATTTGTAAAACTATTACCAGCATTACATTTATAATAGTATCATTTTATAATATATAAGAGTAGACAAGTAGAAACACCCTAAGTAATTATTGGAAAAAGGGGGGTGGTTAAATGACTTACGTCATATCCACTGCAAGGAATACTAGGCAACCGCTTACGATGATATAGACATACATTTACTGACATGGAAAGATATCCATGATTTGTCATATAGTGAAAAAAACAGTAGGCTACAAAATAGCACGCACAGTGAAAGACTGTCCATGTGAACAAATTTCTGTGCCTGTGTGCACATCAGCATTTCTCAGTGTTTTTAAGGAGAAAATAAATACAAAGATAGTTTAAGATGGAAGACAATTTAATTTTAATTCATGGGTACTTCCTTGTTGTAAGCAAATAGCATACTCTGCCCAACTGAATCTTCTAGAGCTTCACTGGACTGGTTCACCTACAAGAATACTGGGAAAAGAAGAGAAATGAATGAACCAAGTTTAAATTCCTATACAGTGGCCTGGTTTGCACAGAGTTACTTTGTAGTTACATTACATTTCCCAAGATATGATTTTGGACAATGTCTCCTCTTAATATGAACCACATGATTTCATTCAGACAAAATGCTTTGATGACTTGAGAAAATAAGAGTATGAATGTTACTACCATCGTATGGTTGGGATTGGAGGTAGATGTAGAAGTATGGTTAGGTAGCTTTTCAGTTAAGTGTCTGACTCTTGGTTTCAGCTCTGGCCCTAATCTCATGGGTCGTGGGATCAAGCCCCACACTGGGCTCTGTGCTCAGAGTCTGCTAAAGATTCTTTCTTTCCCTCTCCCTCTGCCCCTTCCCACTTACACTCTCTCTCTCAAATAGACAAATCTTTTAAGAAAATAAAGTATTTGCTAAAAAACTTACTAACTAAACAACACAATTTGTTCTGAAAAGATTAGGAAGTGCAGTTAGATGAAAATCAATAAAACAACAATAGTAATAATAATTACAACCACCCGGGCGCTCAGTTGGTTAAGCATCTGCCTTTGGCTCGGGTCATGATCCCAGGGTCCTGGGATCGAGCCCCGCATCGGGCTCCCTGCTCAGTGGGGAGCCTGCTTCTCCCTCTGCCACTCCCCCTGCTTGTGTTCCCTCTCTAGCTGTGTCTCTCTCTGTGTCAAGTAGATAAATAAAATCTTTAAAAAAAAATAATTACAACCACCCATTTACCACCACAAGGAGATAACCAATGTCTAATACTTTGGTTAGATCCTTAAAAGCTTTTTACCCTGTATGTATAGTTTTTTAAATTAATTTTTGTTTTTTTTTGTTTTTAAGTAGGCTCCATGATAGCAGAGCCCAACACCGGGCTTGAACTGACGGCCCAGAGATCAAGACCCAGACTGACATCAACAGTCTGATGCTTAACTGAATGAGCCACCCACCCAGGTGCCCTTAGTTTCTAATAACAAATTAGTTTAAATTGTATATCCTCTGTTATAATCCGCTTTTCCCCACTTAATATTTCTTGAATATGATTCCATGTAATTATCCTCTACAACAACATTTTGGTGACTACATAGTACTCATGGTATGAACATTCGGTGCTTTCTTTAACCAGCCAATGGACATTTAAGTTGTTTCTATTTTTTCACTATTATAAATCATACTAAAAATTCCTTATACATGTTTCTTTGCATACTTGTTAGCGCCAGTCAACGTCCCTAATTGCCACCAGAGCACTGAGAGATGAACAAGGCTTCCATGATGATTTCCTCAGGCAACGAAGCACTTAGCTAGTGCTGTATAGGATAAGAGGCACAGAGAAACTCTTTCCAATCCTCACAGTGAAATGTTTTCTTTTTTTTAAGATTTTATTTATTTGAGAGACAGAGAAAGAGAGAGCACACAGAGGGAGGGGGAGAAGCAGACTCCGCACCAAGCAGGGAGCCCGATGCAGGGCTTGAACCCAGGACCCTGAGATCATGACCTGAGCCAAAGGCAGACGCTTCACTGACAGAGCCACCCAGGCCCTAGGGAAATGTATTTTTAAAAAAATCAGTATTATTGGGGCACTGGGCCGGCTCAGTTGATGGAGCATGCGACTCCTGATCTTGGAGTTGTGAGTTCAAGCCCCACATTGGGGGTAGAGATTACTTAAAAATAAAATCTTTTTTTAAAAAAATTAGTATTGGGCGCCTGGCTGGCTCAGTTGGTTAAGCGACTGCCTTCGGCTCAGGTCATGATCCC
The DNA here is from genome assembly GCF_009762305.2 of Zalophus californianus. Taxonomy (NCBI): domain Eukaryota; kingdom Metazoa; phylum Chordata; class Mammalia; order Carnivora; family Otariidae; genus Zalophus; species Zalophus californianus. The sequence goes on along the minus strand of NC_045612.1, from coordinate 890,077 downwards.
GGAGTCCCGGGATCAAGTCCCGCATCGGGCTCCCTGCTCAGCAGGGAGTCTGCTTCTCCCTCTGACCCTCTTCGCTCTCGTGCTCTCTATCTCTCATTCTCTCTCTCTCTCAAATAAATAAATAAAAATCTTAAAAAAATAAAAATAATAAAAAAAAATCCGTATTATTGAAAGTCTACTATGTGCCCAGTATCAAGTGCCAATGTTTCCTGGGACTTCGTGTGCTTTTATGACGATAGACTCAAAGCTTCCTTTATTATGGCAACATTTAAAAAATTATACCTCGAAGTGTTCTTTTCCTGTTGTATTATTTTGGTCCTTTTCTACAAAGAAGTTAATTATGTGCCCCCTGCATCTATCAGTGTTTCCTTTCATATTAGTTTCACGGAAATATTTCTTAATCACTAAATAAGGTTTTTTATGTAAATTACTTATGTCTATTTAATGGTTCTGGCTTTTTAAATCCTGTCTTGCCTATCTCCTTTTATATTTCTTCATCAAAGTCTTCTTTTGTTTTGCTGTATCTTGCCTTCCCTTTTGCCCTCACTGTCCTCACTGGTGTTTCTTTCACGAGCCAGCTTGCTTGTTCCCAGCCAGGCCTTAATGGTTCTTCTCCTCAGGTTGAGGCATCTACTTCAAAGAAGGAAGTATTTCTTCTGGCATGTTGCCTGCTTTATCTCCACAGAAGTCCTTCTGAATATGTATGTTGAACCGATACCTCAGATGCTTCCGATGCAGCTGGCTTGCTGGCCAGAGTTTGAGCAACGATGACTCAAGAGATGGAGAATCAGATATATCTTGACTTGAGTCCTGGCTTCTTTAGTTGGGAAATGCAGCCTTTCTCTGTCGGATATCTGTTTCATTTTTCCTTCCATATGTGGAATACAGCCACCCTGTGGGGCACATGGAAATATGCCACTCGGGATCCCCCTTGAGAAGAGCCTTATTTCTCTAGTTGCTGAGAGTGTTGTCAACACACAGCCTCTATAAAATCTCAGCCACTTCAGGGGCGCCTGGGTGGCTCAGTCAGTTAAGCCTCTGACTCTTGATTTCGGCTCAAGTCATGATCTCAGGGTTCTGGCATCGAGCCCCTGCATCGGGCTCTGTACCGGGCGTGGAGACTGCTTGAGATTCCCTCTCTCCCTCTGCCCCCCATCCCTTGTTCTCTCAAAAAAAAAAAAGTTTTAGCCGCTTCAGGCTAATGTAGGACAACTCTGATGGGGTCAATGGAGGCTTTGTTGGGCTTGCAAAGCAGTTTGACTTCTCCCTTCCTCCCCACACACTCCACAGGTGTTGATCCCTGATAATACCCTGAACACAGAACTCCTGTCTGTCCGCTTCCACGACAACTGACTTGTGGCACAATTTTATCACGAGATGAAAATCCAATTTATAATTGTATCCAGCTCAAAGTCCAAAGTACCTGGGTGATGCTTGGTTCTCTCAAATCTGGGTGCAGCTCCTCTTGGTTTGAGTGACTTATTAAGTAAAACAAGTTATCTGCTCCTGATCTCCACACCCCAAATACAAGGATGGAGCAGGAAGAGTATAACCACCATAAACATTCCCATTTGGAAAAATGAATAATGGGAGACACACAGCAGTCATTTGCTCTGTAAGTAATCCTGCAATCCTGCTGGGCAGACATATTGATTAGGCCTGATCTGCTTTATAGGAGAAGCTCTGTGGCCCACTGCCCACCTTCTCGGAGGTTCTTCCTGTCCATTATTCTCTGTGGCTGTGACTGAAGCAAGTGTTGGGGAGCATGCCATCCTAGGAAACTTCAAAGCCTGTGTCCTTCTCATGGAAGATCAGAGGTCCAAATACTGTTTTAAGGCTCACACATTTAGTTCTGGCTCACAGTTTCTTTGGCAATACAGTTCTCTCAAAAACTTAGCTGACATCTGTTTGGCTCCAATCAGTTCTATGTGTCAGTAACCATGTCCAGGGTAGTTTCTTAGACAGGTTCTTGATCCTGTGATCATTTCAGATTATCAGGAGTCTTAGGTGGGGATGCCACACCCTTAGCTGATCTTTGCCCTCAGTCACTTTATTAGATTGTGCAGTTTGAACAACCCTCTCATAGCTTCTCCCACTTGGACTCCGTCTCCCACCATAGCATTGACCCACCAGACAAGTATTCAGTTGTCTCACTAGCAGCTAGGACAGAGACAGGCAAGTAGTCATCTTCTGGTCAATTCTGATTGGATTAATAAAATTAAGGTTTTTCTACCTATGTTTATTTTGTTAACTATTTCAGGGATCTCTTTGACCTCATGTGGTTTATATAGATAAATATTGTGGCAAATTTTGAATTTGAATTTTGAATTTGTGACACTTGAAAACATAGTTAATTGTATATTTTCCATGTATAATTCCTGAACCAAAAGGAAAAATAATTAGGAGTTAATGAAGTTAGCAAGAAAAAAAATCAGCTGGAAACGCTGGTTATTCAATGTTACCTGTAAGTTGCTGGTAATGGATGGGGTGGGTTGGATAAAACAAGAATTACCTTCCTTAAAACTTTCCCATAATTATAGATGTATAGGCTGGTGGGGAACTTGATTGCTCTGCTGCCCCCTCAGGTCTCCCTCCCTCTCCTCACCCCACAGCAGCTTACGTGAGGTAGCAGAGGGTCCCCTCTAGGACTATGGTGAGAAGAAAAGCAAAAATAGCTGCTGGAGGTATGGAGCTCTTGATGAGATCCCACAAGTAATCTCTGAAGTTATTGAGCCAGAACCTGTGGTTTTCTGCAGAAAAAGCACAGATGTTCAATGAAGAGAGATCAAGTACGTGAGAAGGCTGGGATGTGAACCCTGGTTCAAGTTCAAATCATTGTCCCAGATATCATGGTCTTGTAGTTGCCCAGAGCCCATGTTCCTTTTTAAAAATTATTTATTTATTTGACAGGGAGAGAGCACACGTACATAAGCAGGGGGAGCAGCAGAGGGAGATGGAGATGCGGCCTTCCCGCGGAGCAGGGAGCCCGATGCGGGGCTCGATCCCAGGACCCCGGGATCATGACCTGAGCCGAAGGCAGACGCTTAACTACTGAGCCACCCAGGCACCCCCAGAGCCCATATTCTTAACTACTTTGCTGTGATGCCTCCAAGACTTTCAAGGGATGAATATCATCTGTGCCTCCTTGTATGTCAAACAGAAATAATAATCTCTGCCCCAGATATCTCAAGGGTTGTTTTGAGGTCATAGTGAAAAGATCTGAGCACTATATGTGTGCATGTCAGCAGCTGGGCTTTGAGAACAAGTCTTCCCTAACCCCTTCCCACAAACAACTTTAATTATTCCTTTGTCCTCAGGGAGCCTTTGTCATATTTCACAGAAGGTTGGCATCTATGGGTTTGGCTGCCCATCTGTGAACTCCTAATCCATGTCATTCTGCAAAGGGCTTGGTGCACAGTCGGTGGGTTAGTACTTGTTGATCTAAATTGACCAAACCAGAATAGTTTGCTTTACTGTAAACACTATTTTTCTTTTTTTTTTTTGAAGACTTATTTATTGGGGGCCCTGGGTGGCTCAGGGTGGCTCAGTAGGTTAAGCGTCTGCCTTGGACTCAGGTCATGATCCCAGGGTCCTGGGATTGAGCCCATGTGGGGCTCCCTGCTCAGCGGGGCGTCTGCTTCTTCCCCTCCCTCTGCTGCTCCCCCTGCTTGTGCTCTCTCTGTCAAATAAATAAATAAAATCTTTGAAAAAATAAAGATTTAATTTATTTATTTGAGAGAGAATGAAAGACAGCATAAGCAGGGGGGCGGGGGCAGAGGGAGAAGGAGAGAGAGAATCCTAAGCAGACTCCCCGCCAAGCAGAGTCCGGTTTGGGGCTTGATCTCAGGACCCTGAGATCATGACCCGAGCCAAAATCAAGAGTCAGCCACTTAACTGACTGAGCCACCCAGGTGTCCCTGTGAACACTATTTTTCAATACAAAATCAGCTTTTCCTGACCTGAGACGTGAGTCTTATGTTTCACAAAGATAGTAGGAACATTGATCCTGACAGCAAACACACCCCTTGAGCGTGGTTTCGATCCCGCTTTGTCTTGTATTCCAAAGGCAGATAAAGGTGATGTAGAGGAAGCTGCAGTCTCCAACAAGAGGCAACTCATGGAACACAGCAGAAATCCAATGTTCAGCAGCTTCTTGGGCTCCATGGATTCTCCTTAAGGCCACTCAGCTGTACTCCTAGCTCGTTTGGCCAAAGGGAGATGTCCTTTTACTTGGCTCTTTCCACAGCAGCTTTGTCTGAAAAGTTAGAAAATGGTGGGGTTTTGTTTCTGTTTTTTAGAGAGAATGACCAGCGGGGGAGGGACAGAGGGAGAGGGAGAGAGAGAGGATCTCTAGCAGACTCTGCGCTGAGCAGGGAGCCCGACGTGGGGCTCAATCCCAGGGCCCTGGATCATGACCTGAGCCAAAGGCAGACGCTTAACCGACTGAGCCACCCAGGCGCCCCGATAAATTGTTTTTCAATGAATGAATGGATAGCAAATTTTTTTTATTGCCTAAGGCAACAGTCCTTCCCATCCCTTATTCACTTACTGGAGGAACTAGAGAAGCTGAAGCCCGCCTTTCCCAGCCATCCTTGCAGCTAGCAATGGTTAGGTGACGTAGTCTGGACAATGAGGACTAACAGAAATCTGTTGGGTAGCTTCTGGGAAGACTTTCTCCTGTCTTGGTAAAAGAGATGGTGCTACCATTTTCCCTTGGTATGAGAAAAAAATAACCCCTAGGCTGCTTGGTATGAGAAAAAATAACCCCTATTTGAGCCATTCTAATTTGGACTTTTTTTTTTTTTTTAAGATTTTATTTATTTAGGGGCGCCTGGGTGGCTCAGTCATTAAGCGTCTGCCTTCGGCTCAGGTCATGATCCCAGGGTCCTGGGATCGAGCCCCGCATCGGGCTCCCTGCTCAGTGGGAAGCCTGCTTCTCCCTCTCCCAGTCCCCCTGCTTGTGTTCCCTCTCTCGCTGTCTCGCTCTCAAATAAAGAGAGCCGGAGCAGGGTAAGGGGCAGAGGGAGAAGCAGGCTCTCCACCGAGCAAGGAGCCCGACACGGGGCTTGATCCCGGGACTCCGGGATCATCACCTGAGCCGAACGCAGATGCTTCACCAACCAAGCCACCCAGGTGCCCCCTAATCTGGACTTTCTATTACTTAAGACATTTGTAACTAATACATTCATCTATTGTTTGATAGGGCTTAAAGAGACCCATGTCAGGTGGGAAGCCACTTACCTGAAAATTGACTTAGTGACAAGGGATCCAAAGAAGCCAGTGAATTAGGCTTCAGTCTAATAGAACTAGTCTACAGAAGACGCTGGTCAGAGTCTTCTCCTAAGGTCTCTAAAATTCCAAATAGAACTCTATCATCCCTTGTGATATCATCTACGCATATGACCCTCCCCTCACCTCTCTCTGACAGCTAAACATAGAGGCATCTTTTTCTGTCTATGTACAAACATCTGTGTTTCCTTTTAGGCTTGAAGAATTCCCAGATATTTTATTTGCCACATGGTATCTACTATACTTTACAATAGTGTACACATGGGACTTTAATAAATGATAAAAGTGGCATTTCTTTTTAGTGGAGAAAAGAGAGATGGTTTAATATGATCAGCTATTCATTTGGATGCACTGAAGGAAAGGCCCTACACACAAAAATAAATTTAGGGGCGCCTGGGTGGCTCAGTCATTAAGTGTCTGCCTTCGGCTCAGGTCGTGATCCCAGGGTCCTGGGATCGAGCCCCACATCGGGCTCCCTGCTCGGTGGGAAGCCTGCTTCTCCCTCTCCCACTTCCCCTGCTTGTGTTCCCTCTCTCGCTGTGTCTCTCTCTGTCAAATAAGTAAAATCTTAAAAAAAAATAAATTCTAGATGGATCAAGGACTAAACAAAAATGAAATCATATACATATTGGAATAAAATATGGGTGAATGTTTTTATAATCTTGGTGTGGAAAAAGCTACTTTAAGCATGTTATAAAACCCCAAACCATATTTGAAAGTACTGATGATAAATTTATTGCATAAAAAATGTAAAGCTTTCATAAAACAAAATATTGTAAATAAATATAAATGACAAATGACAAATTAGGTAATACATTTCATAGCATATATGACAAATAGGTTAATATTCTCAACATACAAAGAACTCTTACAAATTAATTTTTTTAAAGACTTATTTATTTTAGAGAGAGACAGAGACAGAGAGAGCGAGCATGCAGGTGAGTGGGGGGAGGGGCAGAGAGAGAGAATCTCAAGCAGACTCCCTGCCGAGTGCAGAGCTCAACCTGGGCCTTAATCCCACTACCCCTGAGACCATGACCTGAACGGAAACCAAGAGCTGGATGTTCAACCAACTGAGCCACCCAGGCGCCCCATCATACAAGTTAATTTTTAAGAAAAGAGGATCCCCTCCATAGAAGAACCAGCATAAATGATGTATTAGAGTTCTATCAGAAAAACAATGGATAAATTGTGATATACACCAAATAACATAATAGTATACAGCAATTAAAATGAGCAACTAAAGGGGAACTTGGGTGGCTCAGTTGATGAAGCGTCTGCCTTTGGCTCACATCATGATCCTGGGATCGAGCCCCACATCGGGCTCCCTGCTCGGCGGGGAGCCTGCTTCTCCCTCTCCCACTCCCCCTGCTTGTGTTCCCTCTCTCGCTGTGTCTCTCTGTCAAATAAATAAATAAAATCTTTAAAAAGAAACGAGCCACTAGGAAACATATGCAAGAGAGCTGGTTTCCAGTTTGGAGCTCTTACGGATGGTGCTCCCCTGTCTCATGGCTCACATGACAATTCTACTCTTAGGTCATTACCCAAGAGAATTATCGTAGGGCATCCACATGCCCAACTTTGGTAGATAATGCCAGACTCTCTTCCAGAAAACAGCAGAAGAGAGTTCCACCAGCTCCACATCCATTTGTCAATTGTACAAATATCTTCTCCCGCTCTGTGAATGAACAGAAAATCTGAATCTAAATGTAGTCACATTTATCAATCTTTTCTTTCATGGTTAGTGGTTTTCGGGATGCTGTTTAAGAAACCTGTCCATGACCCTCCTAGAAGTTTTATTGTTTGTTGTTCAGAGAGCTTTAATTACCTTAAAACTGATTTTATTTTTGTATAGTGTGAGGAAGGGGTCAAATTTCTTTTTTTAAAAAAATCGCTTTCTCTTTTTTTTAAGTTTATTTATTTACTTATTTTTAGTAATCACTACCTCTAAGGTGGGGGTCAAACTCATGACTCCGGGATCAAGAGTCCCATGCTCTACTGACTGAGCCAGCTAGGTGCCCCAAATTTCAATTTTTCATATGGATTTCTGATTGACCCTGTACCACTGTTCTGGAGAGCTATTTTGTCATAAATCAAGTGTCCATATATAATGTGGGTCTACTTCTGGATTCTAATATGTTCCACTAGTCTATTGATCTGCACTTGTGTCAATACCACGTTCTCTTAATTACTGTGACTTTATTTTTTTTTAAGATTTTATTTATTTATTTGACAGAGAGTGAGAGAGAGAAAGCACAAGCAGGGGAAGCGGCAGAGGGAGAGGGAGAAGCAGGCTCCCCACTGAGCAGGGAGCCCAATGTGGGACTCGATCCCAGGACCCTGGGATCATGACCTGCGCCAAAGGCAGACACTTAACTGACTGAGCCACCCAGGCGCCCCAATTACTATAGCTTTAAAATAAATGTTGCTGGGGCACTTGGTTGGCTCAGTCAGGAGAACATGTGATTCTTGATCTCAGAGTTGTGAGTTTGAGCCCCATGTTGGTTATAAAGATTACTTAAAAATAAATAAAAAATCTTAAAAAATAAAATAAATGTTGCTATCTGATATTGGGAATATTTTGGCTATTCTTGGCCTTTTACATTTCCACATGCTTGATTCCACAATGAGAAAATGCAGGAAGTTAGATTGAGATTGGTTGAATCTGTAGATCTGTCTGTGAAGAACGGAAATCTTTGTAACATTGAGTCTTCTAATCCCAATTATTTAGGTCTTTTAAGATATCCCTCGATAAAATTTTATAAATAGTCTCAGTCTTGGTTCGCAATATGGATGAAATTGTACCCACAAAGTTTCTAGAAGCACTATGTCAGTCATCACCCTGTGATGAGATAGTCGAGGAAGGTTAGAAATTGTTACATTTTATAAACAATAAACTTAAGTCTAAATCTGTATCTTGTCATCATAAAGCTGGATTTCTATATAGTCTGCACACTAAACTTTTCTTTTTAAAAAAAATATTTTATTTATTTGAGAGAGAGAGCATGAGCAGGGGAGAGGCAGAGGGAGAGGGAGAAGCAGGCTCTCTGATGAGCTGGGAGCCTGACGTGGGGCTCGATCCCAGGACCCTGGATCACGACCCAGCCGAAGGCAGACGCCCAACCGACTGAGCCACCCAGGCGCCCCTAAACTTCTCTATAACATTGAAAAATAGACTTGTTTTAGTATGTATCTTCCAAAGATTGTTGACTTGTAACCTTGAGATTATGTTTGATAAAATGTTTGTGACAGAAAATTATATTTGTTCACTTAGAGACTATATTTGTCATAGGAGAGTGAATTTGCTTCCTGATCTTCTGAAAATTAACTTGCTATGATCTCAGTGATTTTGCAAATAACTCACTTCCTGCGGAGCAGGGAGCCTGATGCGGGACTCCATCCCAGGGCCCTGGGATCATGACCTGAGCCGAAGGCAGACGCTTAACGACTGAGCCACCCACGTGCCCCTGTTCCGGTCTTTCTTTAATTTTGCTTTGCATTAACAGACTCTGATCTGAAGATTCAAATTTGTTTGATTATTATTGTTATTTTATCCCAAAGTTTTTCCTATTGTTTTATTTGACCACATCCAATCTGGTCTTTCAGGAACTTTGAATTTTTATTGTGGTAAGAACACTTACCATAGCTCACCTTGTGAAATTTTGAAGTGCACACTACAGTATTGTTAACCACAGGCACAATGTTGTACAGCACAGCTCTAGAACTTATTCATCTTGCAGCTCCCATTTCTCTTTCAGTCTCTCTCTATACAAAGTCTTCTCCTGGATCAAAGCTCCATTTCTAATTTTTAAAATTTTATTTTACCTCTCGTAAATGATATCACTTTCTACTCTGAGCTCAATTTAATCTGGTTTTCTAACTCACTAATTTGGTTTTCTAAAGTGTCCATCCTGCTATTCAGTGCCTCTGTTTGTTTTTATTTCCAGTGTAAAAACACAGGTCTCGAAGGCATTTGTTTGTATGTGCCAAGATTTTATTTAACTAGTTATTGAGGAAACCAGCAGGAAGACAAAAGGCCTGGGGCCAAGAGCATTTGAGAAATAGAGATGTATATAGTCAATATGAAAAGAATGCCAAAACAAGGTCATTAAGTTAGACATAAGAGTGACTAACCTTTTACAGGAAATAAAACCATATCACCTTTGGGCTTAACTTTTCTACCAGGCTATTAAGAAAAACAATTTATTGATTTCTGTAAATTAACCTCTAACCTGACAATCTTACAGAATTATGACCCTTTGTACCTTCATGGGTTGTGGTTTGTGATTCTACTGTGACAGTTGTGCTACATGCCCCCAAAAGGTCAGATCAGTGTCAAGCAGGATTATTAGAAAATGCTCTAGCTTGGGGAAAAAAAGCATTTATTTTCTTACTTCTTCTGAGATTGTAATACATTTTTCTCTTATACTAGGAACTCCTGTTTTTAAATTGCTCTGGATTGCCAACTTTGGATGCTTCCTCCAACTGCTCTATGGTTTATCCTTGCCTCTAGCCCCCTTTGCCATCTAGGAAATGTTTGTGGAGTCATAGTGAGGGGGGCAAGCAGATGTAAGAAGTAGTAAAGCCTTCACGGCCTCACGCACAGAGCACAAAGCATGGGCAAGGTGGAGGCTCGTCCTGCGTGGCGGGTGTGGCACACTAGAAGTGTTTTCTCTCGGCTTTCACCAGCTCAATGTTCTTCTGACTCCTTGAAACTCCAACTATGTAATTGGGACTCTAGTTTCCAGTCACGGTATAGAATTTCCCCTGCTTCATTTTTGCTGTGTTTCAGCAGGAAATTAGCTGAGGGAGGGAGTAAAATGAGTGTATCACTAGAATTATACAGGTGAAGCTCCTATCCCAGATAGCCATGGATTGTCCTTGTTTCTCTGTGGGAATATTAAAAATATGCTCTTTAGAAATCTATTATGATTATTACCTTTCTTGGTCACCACAAATTTCAAGGGGACATTGTCATTTTACTTCTGTGATCCTAACCTATTATTTTACTTGTTGATTAGAATTAAGACCAAATGGCTTTATTTGTACATCCTTCTGAGATTAAACTGAACTCTTTAAAGCCATTCGCTCCTTTAAAACTCTGATGAAATCTTTGGACACTGTTGTCAGAAAAACGCATATATGCATTCATACATAATGTTGTATATAATGTCAGGGAATGGGGGGGGGCGGTTCTTGAATCCCACCTGTGAGTCTCAGTCTAAAAACACTAGTTTTTGAGGTAAGAGTATGCCACTAACAATGCCCCAGGATGACCAACTAAGATAATTGTTATCTATCTATACCTATATCTATAAGGAGGCAAAAATAGACTTTATGTACTGGTTCTTACATTATCTACATTTTGCAGATTGTTAAGATGACTTGCCTTTGGCTTCAAGGCTGTGGTGATATGATCCCCAAACATGTTTTGCTCCATGCTTCACCAGGATAAGAAACAAATGAGAGTTTTATTTTAAATGTATGAAGCCTAATCTGAAATGCTTACGTCATGAATATCTTCTGCCAACTTTAAACACACTGTTTTTCTACAAAAGAGGAAGTGGTGGCTGTGTGAGAGACCTAATTTGTCAGGAGGAGAATGCTTTCCAGAGTTTTCTCCTTTCCTCATAACATGGGAAGGAAAAGCCAATCTGGGAGCAGTTGCAGCAAATGGTGAAGAGTTCAACTGAATGCAACGCTCCCAGGAAACGCAGGATTAATGACAATTGATTTGGGAGGCTTCAGGGCAGTGTCTGCTAGGACACTGTGTAGTTTAACCACACAGAAAAGTCATGGCGCCATGGACATCGTGGGGCAGGAAATAACCTGGAGGCTGGGCTTGGAGGCAGAAGACAAGTCTGAGAGGGGTGCTGGCCGCTCAGTACAGCTGCTGTGCCTCACAGCCCAGAACCTCCAGCCTCAGGGCAATCTGGCGTGCCCAGCTCTGGGGGTAAATTCTAAGGTAGCGAGTCAGTAGTGGCGGGTCTAGAGAGTTCACCACAGGTGTGAAAGAGTCTTGATTTCCCTGAAAAACCTGAAAGAAGAAAGATAGCATTTATTAGTTGTCTGACAGGAAGAACATTACAATGTTTGTCCCCCTTCCCCTGCTCCTCCAGGCCGCTGAGTCCATTGGCCTCCTACTGTGTCACTACACTTGATCTTAGCCAAAAGGCCGAGAAGCGATAGCCTCCTACTGTGTCAGCCGCAAACCCATACCTCTGCCCCCACCAGGGCCCTCTGCCTCACTAGCATCTATCGCAAGGCCCATTGCAACGCACAGGCGTTTTTCCACTCCCATTGAGCAGTCCATGCTTCCAGGAGTCCTGGACTGAACCGGGGTGGGGCGGGGGGGGGGTGACTGGATGACTCTGCATCCTATGCATCGGCCTGGGAAAGTGACATCTTGAATTAAGAGAACCTGGCTTGCCTGCTGTGGAGGCCTTTGCTCCAGCTATGCCTTATATCTGGAATGTTCTCACCCACTTGCCAAAATCTTAGTGAAATTGAATGTTTTGTGCGAGGTTACACCCCGCGTCTGCCTGCTGAGCCATGTGGAGGTGGGAGTCAGGCTTTTGCCCCAGGGCATTTGCTGTTGCAAGGAAAGTGCACAATAAGCACTCACTAAATGGTATCTACAGTCCAACCAATGTGAGTTGCTTTCATAGGTTGGTTTCACACCTCTTGGTACTAACTTTAGGATGATAAAAGCAACACAATGTCAGTCAGCTCCATGAGGGTCAGAGACCTTGGTCACATAGAATATATAGTATAATGTATATACATGGCAAATACACTATAAACACTTGTTAAAGTTTGTGTGTTTGATGAAACTCTTGAGAAACATTAAAGTCCCTGTCCTGGGATTTTTTGACAAATGTTTATGGTATATTTGGAGGCTTGTATATCTTCTGTTAGACTTATTCCTTGTTATGTCCCCTCAAGTTTTAATTTTAATATGTTACCAACCTCACGAAATTGAAAGAATAATGCAATGAACACTTAAATCCTTCACCTAGATTCAGTAATTGTTAACATATTGAGATTTTTACTTTATCTCTCTATTTCTCTACATACATGCTTACACACACACACACACATTTTCTGAACTACTTGAAAGGAAGTTGTAAACCTCATGTCATTTTGCTCCTAACTACTTCAGCATGTCAAACCTAAAAATATGGTATTTATAACCACAGAATAACATTATCAGATCCCCCAACGTAATATTGATATAACATAGCCTAGTATTTTTAAATTTCCAGTTATCAGTATGATACCCTTTTATACAATTTTTCCAATCCAGAATCTAATAAAAACCACACATCACATTCACTTATCATCTCTCTTTAAATCACCTTTAATCTAGAACAGACTCCTAGTATCTGGACTTTTTTTGTCCTTCATGACATGGACATTTTTATTTTTTATTTATTTTTTTTTTGAGAGAACAACTCCAAATTATCTTTTATTTATACAAAAAGGGCATATTTAGCAAAAGACACTGAAAAAAGAGTTGCTATGGCCCAGGAGACAAGGCAGGGAGGTGACAGGCCTTCGGAGGCCCTGCTAGGGGAGGGGTCTGGGAAAAGTGGTGAAAAGTCCTGGGTAAGTGCTGAGTGGTGGGGGCCACAGAAAGGAGCAAGCTCCAGTTGGATCAACACTGTTGGCACGTCATGGGTGGGACTCACAGCGACCTCGCTACTAACTCTCGAAAAAGTCCCAATTAGTGCTGTCGACTGAAGTGAGAGCCCCCCTGGTTCCTGGAGGGCACCCACCAAGGGACACAGGACAGGAAGCCCAGGTTGGGAAGTGCAACTCGGGGTGAAGGCCAGGGAGAAGCAGGTGCTCTGCAGTGGCCAGGAAAGGTCCAGACTCGGTGGCGGAGTTGCGTCCTGTTACGTGCGGGCGTTCCGCTCTGTCTCTGCCAGGCATTCTCTGACTAGGGCCGGGGCATGGATGATGCCTCTCTTCAGGCGCTCCATGGCGCTCTTGCTGCCAGCATAGGTAGGCCGGATCTCTTTGCCCATCTCTTCTATGACCGACAGCAGGTCCGTGTAGGTGCTCTGGGAGCCCTGGGCTCCAGGTGGCTTCATTGCCTGCACATAGCCCATGGAGGGCGGTCCAAAGTCGTTAAACAGGGGTCTGAAAGGGGCAGCGGCTCCCGGCACCGAGCCCGATGGCGATGGGACACTTCCGGCTGTAGGTACCAGGGTGCCGGGCCCAGGGGTGCTGGAGCCAGGGGTCGACATGGACATTTTTAAAAGTCTAGGACTATTGTGTTGTAGAACCCACATTCTAAATTTGTCTGTTTTCTCATTATTAGATTTTGGTTAAATATTTTTTTTAAGATTGATTGATTGATTTTAGAGAGAGAGAGAGCGCACCTGAGTGGGAGGAGCAGAGGGAATCTCACACGGGACTCCATCTCACAACCCTGAGATCACGTCCTCAGCCTATACCAGAGTCTGACGCTTAATCAACTGCGCCACCCAGGTGCCCCTTGGTTAAATATTTTTAGTGAGAAAACCCAGTTCATGATGTGTCCTTCCCATTACATCACATCAGGGGACACATGATGCTAGTTTGTCCCATAAATTGATGATGCAAAGGGTGATCACACGGTAAAGGTGGTGCCCACCAGATCACTCCGTTATAAAGGTGATCATTTCCCTTCCCTAACAAATCTGTGGGATGATACTTTGAGACCGTGTAAATATTCCCCATCAAGCTTTCATCCAATGGTTTCGGCATTCATTAAAGTTCCCTACAAGTATTAAATAGTATATTGATGAATGCAAATTGATTTCCTAATTTTGTCATTTCTTCTACATTTCTTAGCTGGAATTCTATGGAGAAAAGCTCCTCCTCCCCCTTTATATTTTAAACTATGATTCTGGACTCCTGGATTCTTTCTTTATCATATGTATTATAATCCATTACCATCATTATTCTTTTTGATGCTCAAATTGTCTCAAATTTGGCCAGCAGGAACCCCTTCAATCCAGCTCTTGTGTCCTTTTCATAAGACCCCATTAGTGTTTGTGCATTCTGGCACACTGAGATGTTCCAAGATTACCTGGCAGTTTCTTTGCTCCAGCTTTGGAATCAGTAATTTTTCTAAGGATCCCAGCTTCCTTTTACTGGGAAATGGTATCTAGAGAGAAAGAGTGCTCTGGGTTCACTGAAGCTCTGCTCCAGGCCGAGGCTCCTGTTCCATGTGTCTTCTCAGGTTGGACATTTTTATCTCATGGCAGGAGGCACAAGAGACTGAGTCAAACACACACATTTAAAGTTTCTGTTTGGACTCACATTCCATTGGTCCAAATGAGTACTATTGCCAAGCCCAAAGACAATGGAGATTTCAAGGAAGGAGGCAGTGAAAAATCAAGAACAATAACACCTTTTACCTCATTTGCTGTTTTCTGTTCATTTAGAAATTATAATTTCTTGATCCAGAAATAACAGATGATTTTATGTAGGCAGGGATAAGAAAGTTGGGTGGAGTATTAGGTTTATTAGTCCAGGAGCACCCTCTACTGTTGATAAAGTGAAGTGCAATTTCTTTAATAGATGGGACAGAAAGGGGCTCGCGTCTTGTGATGTTTTTGCTTTTATAGGACACTTGATTTCCACAAGTTGATTTCTGTTCTTGTTCATCACCAAGCCTCCAACAGATGTAATGCCCTTCACCAGAAACAGTGTCACCTCTAGTCCTACATACTTTCAATCCCACTCAGGGTGGGAATTTCTCTTTCCAGAAGTGATTTTGTTTTCACCACTGACCTTTTCTCTTTTTTTTGCACAGTCTCTCCTAGACTTTCCAGAGTGAGCTCTGGAGCTAGCTCAGCTGGCTCTGCATGTTTATTTTCTACTTACCTGTAAATAGAAACTTTGTATTCTTTGTATTCTTTGTATTCTAGCTATTTTGTAGGTGGGTTATGGGTAGTTTTATGCAATTAAAAATATATATTCATAGCACTGGTGAAGAAAGATTTATTTCTTCCTTTCCAATTTAGATGCCTTTTATTTCTTTCTCTTGACTAATTTCTTTGGTTATAACTTCCAGTAACATGTTGAATAGAAGTGGCAAAAGTGCTAGTCCTTGTTTGTTTTGTGAAAATTAATAAAAGGAAACCTCCTTTAGAATGGAGTCAGGAGGCCAGCAGGGTGAGCTCTCACACCTTACCACTTATCCTCAATTGAAAATACAACAAAAGGATACCACTTTCTTTACTACTTTACTCTACCAGAGCAGGAGGGAGGAAAGTTCACCCCTCCTCCACCCTCATCCCCACAACAGCCCAGCCAATAAGAGAGAGTCACAACTCAGCCAGTGAGAAACCAGTATACTTCCAACTTCCAGTTTATTCCAATGGACTTTTTGTTTATAACAGCTCCTCCCAACTCCCCCCTTTTCTGTATTAAAAGGGTGTGCTTCTCTTTTGTTCTGCAGACTTGCCTATGGTTTGGCCCTAGCTTGCGTGTTCCAGATTGGAATTCTCTGCTATTCCAAAACAATCCATTTTTGCAGGTAAAATAACTGGCAGTTTTCTTTTTAAAGTTAACATTTTGCCATTTCTCCACTATATTTTCCCTTTCATTCTGGGATTCCGGTTATGTAATTTCCTTTTATATGTCTTGTCTTCTGTGCTCCATCCTAGGTAATTTCTTCAGCTGTATCTTCCAATTGACTAAATTCTCTTTGTCTCTTTGTCTAATCTGCTATTAAGTCTTTCTTTGATTTTCAAGTTTCAACAACTATGTTTTTCATTTCTTTTTTTTCAAAGATTTTATTTATTTATTTGACAGAGAGCGTGAGCGAGCGAGAGAGCACGAGCATGGGGAGCGGTAGGTAGAGGGAGAGGAGAAACAGGCTCTCTGCTGAGCAAGGAGCCCGATGCAGGACTCGATCCCAGGACCCCAGGACCATGACCCAAGCCGAAGGCAGATGCTTAACCGACTGAGCCACCCAGGCAGCCCTATGCTTTTCATTTCTAAAAGTACTTTTGTTTGGGCGCCTGGGTGGCTCAGTTGGTTAAGTGACTGCCTTCGGCTCAGGTCATGATCCCGGAGTCCCGAGATCGAGTCCCATATCAGGCTCCCGGCTCAGCGGGGAGCCTGCTTCTCCCTCTGACCCTTTCCCCTCTCATGCTGTTTCTCTCTCTCTCTCAAATAAATAAATAAATTCTTTTAAAAAAAAATAAAAGTACTTTTGTTTTCCCAAAACCGCCTAATACTTTTGGATAATTTGTCATTTATTTTTATGTTTTCATAGTTCATCAATATCTGAAGCTTTTCAATACTAACTCTGTATTGATTGTTCTTGCTCACTTGTTTTTTAAAATTTCATTAATATTTTTTTAAAGTAGGCTCCACACCCGGGACGCCTGGGTGGCTCAGTTGGTGGAGCGTCTGCCTTCAGCTCAGGTCATGATCCCAGGGCCCTGGGATTGAGTCCCCGTGTCAGGCTCTCTGCTCAGTGGGGAGTCTGCTTCTCCTTCTCCCACTCCCCCTGCTTGTGCTTTCTCTCTCTCAAATAAATAAATAAAATCTTAAAAAAAAGTAGGCTCCACACCCAGTGTGGGGGCTTGAACTCATGACTCTGAGATCGAGTCATATGCTCTACCGACTGAGCCAGCCAGGAGCCCCTCTGCTCACTTGTAGTCAAGTTGGTTTGTTGTCTCGCATGTTTGCTAATATTTATGACCTTATCATTTTAGGATGTGGGAATCTTGGAGACCTAAACTGGGAGTGCTTTCTTCTGAGTGGACTTGAGCATGGTTCTTTCAGATGCCAGGAGGTGCTACTAACCTGCAACTACTTTAGCTCCCTCTGGGGTTCATTACCTAATGTGTTCAGTTCTCCTTGCATTTTGCTCAAAGCTTAGCCTCCTAATAACAACACTAATATAAGCATTTTCCTTTAGGAAAGGCCGTCCATTTTACAGTTTCTCATATTTTACCTCTCTTTGTTCTGATTTCAGCTCATTATTTTCAAATAAAAGCTCATGGGGTTTTATCTGGGGACTGGAGAGTCCCCTTTCCTTACCGAGTGTAACAATGCATTAAGAAATATGTACTATAGGCAGTCCCGCGTGTAAGCACCTCAGGATGGCCCGCACTATGGAACTAGTGGCAAAGAAGATCTTTAAAGGAGTTTTAGTAGTTGAACTCTTGGGCGTTTTTGGAGTATATTTTTTGTTTAATAAGATGAATGCAAGCCAAGATTTCAGGCAAACAATGAGCAAGAAATTTCCCTTCATCTTGGAAGTTTATTACAAATCCATTGAACAGTCTGGAATGTACGGAGTTAGAGAGCAAGATCAAGAAAAATGGTTGAATAGCAAAAATTAGGACCAGTCATCATGTTCAGCCTCCCATCTAAGCTGTTTGAGACCTTTGTGGGGGAGAAGAAAGATGAGCACACCACATTGCAGACTCCTGGCCCCAGAGAACAAAACAGGAACTTCTGGTCTGCCATGGCTCACAGTCATTTCCCATCCACTATGCAAAACCCCTGCTTTTGTTTGTTGCTTTCCTTTGGCATTTATTATTAAAGACTACTGCTTAACAAATAAAAGACTAGAAGAAAGGAAAAAAAAACAACAACAAAGGTATGTACTATAGAGTGCCTGGGTGGCTCAGTTGGTGAAGCATCTGCCTTCGGCTTAGGTCATGATCCCGGGGTCCTGGGATCATTGGGCTCCCTGCTCAGTGGGGAGTCTGCTTCTCTCTCCCCCTGCCCTTGTGCTCTTGCCTGCTCTCTCTCTCAAATAAATAAATAAAATCTTTTAAAAAAATAAGTATGTACTACAAGTGAGATAGCCTTCTTATCATGGTAATATATACATAACATATAATTAACCATTTTGACCAGTTTTAAGTGTACAATTCAGTGGCATTAAATAGATTCACAATGTTGTACAAGCATCACCACCATCCATCTCCAGAATTCTTCATCTTGCAAAACTGAAACTCTATGCATTAGACAGTAACTCTCCATTATCCTCTCCCCAAGTCTTCAGTAACCTCTGTTCTACTTTCAGTCTCCATGAACTTGCCTATTCCAGGTACTTCATTATAATTGTTAATTCTGTGTGCCAACTTGTCTAGGTCAGGAGGTACCCGGATATTTGGTCAAACACTATTCTGGGTGTGTCTGTGAAGATGTTTTTGGGTGAGATTAACATTCAAATGGTAGAGTGAATAAAACAGATTTTCTTCCAATCCTTTGAAAGCCTGAAGAGAACAAAAAGGCTGACCTTCCTCTGAATAAGAGAGAACTCTTCTTATCTGACTGCCTTTGAACTGGGACATTGACTTTTCCAGCTTTGGGGCTCAAACTGAATTACTGGCCCTTCCCAAGTCTTGAGCCTGCTGGCCTTCAGCCTGGAATTTACACCATCAGCTACCTTGGTTCTCAGGCTTTTGGACTTGGACCGGAACTAGACCATTGGTACTCCTGGGTCTCCAGCTTGCTGGTTCACCCTACAGATCTTGGGACTTGTCAGTCTTCATAATCATGAGCCAGTTCCTTACAATAATCTCTTTATAGAACACAAACATACACAGGTGTGCATGCACACACACATTCTATTGGATCTGTTTCTCTGGAGAAGCCTCACTAATACACTCATATGAATGGTCCTTTTATGTCTGGCCTATTTCTGGACACCACATTTCCCATGCCCCACCATGGGGTGTGGCCTATTTCATTTAACATAATGCATTCAAGGTTCATCCATATGGTAGCATGTATCAGAGATAAACCCTTTAAAAAATGGGAATGTCCTGTAGCATACATATTATCTATACTCTGATCCACTGAACTGCCAGAAGCAGAAGTCTAATCCAGCATTGGAGGATCAGGGAATTCTTCCTGGAGGAGATGATGTTTATCTGAGACTTAAAGAATGAGCCAAGTAAAAGGGGCAGTGCTAAGTACCTAGGAGAGAACTGTTCTAGGTAGAATAAACAGTATGTAAACAGGCAGAATGTAAAAGCCCGGTATGAGAAAGAACATGCTGTTTTTAAGGACCTGAGAGTTTCTTAGTATGGGGGGGAGCTTAGAGAGCAAAGGAAATTGGTAAGGGCCACACCATGATTAATTCTTGATGAAATAGAAAAGAGACCATAGAGATTAACTATTCATTCCCTCATTACTCATGGGATAGCAAGACTTTTGTCATGTCCTCTAATTAGCATAATTTGTTGACTTATCCAGCAAACCCACATCAAGAAGGAAGACTGTCTGGGTCCCATATGTTAAAGATCAATGAGACTTGGGACTCTAAGTTGCTGATGAGGATACAGACATCTTTAAACATCTGGCAAGTAACTCTCATTCTTCTTCAGCCCTCTGATTCTTGCCATCATCCTGGATGACATCAACATCCATGAGGATAATCAACTTTTGGCTCTACTCTGCTCTTTCCTGGGATTGTATGTCCTTGCTTGGAGTTACTGTGTCCTCCCAAAATGTCTTTCATGGTGTCCTATTACTATAGAGACTCAATAAAATTTATCTTGAAAGTTTGATCTTGTATCAACCTCATTATGTTTCTAAATGTCAAGCCCTAGGAGAGCTCTTGTGCCTTTCGCATGAGACCAGCATACCTTTACTTTGCCATTGTGAAGAAAAAGAGTCCAGACGTGGCCATCTTGACTACTGCTGATGAGGAACTCCTTCACATACATGCTGGTAAGGAGCGATTTTGCCCCCTGTGTGGTTATTCCTGTGACTTTCATTGTCTTCTGGAAGTCCACTTGCAGCCACTCTTTTGGATTATTTGCCTGGGGAAGTCAGTTAGACTAGTATCCTGTTGCTTACTATTTGCTCCCAGAAATCCCCACATCCTTTCTTCTTCACCATGTCATAGCACGTATCACTCTGCATCTTAATGGTCTCTTTGTCAGACTCCCTTATTAGACTCTAAGCAACTTCATTGCCGAAATTTTTCATGATTCATCCCTGTATCCGTCTGCCATTCAGTAGGTGCTCGGTAAATGTTGGCTAAATGAATATAGAGCCGTATATAGATGGACTAGAGTATTACAAGTTCGGCAATGTGTTATACAAGCTGTTTTGCTTAAAGTAAGCCCCTTGGAGGAGCAGAGACCATTGACTGCATTCATCACCAAAAGCCATTCACTGACTGAAAATCACAAATTCACTGGTTCTGGAAAAACAACTGTGCCCAATGAACTGTACATGGCTGTGGCACTTTACTTTGAGGCACCGAGAAACTACTTCAGCTACTACAAGTCCTTCACAGACATCTGCCCAGGATTGCATATAGAGATTCTGCTTCTAGGAGGTACAATTAGGGATCATTTCCCCCCACAAATGCTGTGTGAGATCACAAGGCACATCCACTAGACATCTGCGGGGATTTTTCCCCCCAGAGGCAACCACCCTTGACACTTTTTTGGGAACAGTCAGGTGACAGAAATGCCTCTAAAGAAACAGTCAAGGACCTTCCCTATTCTTTCCCAACCTGTACTCCCTCCTCTGCCTCAGTTAAATGGCAAATTTGTTGCCTCTTACCTGAGGTCTCCAGGCGTTAGTCCTCCCCTGGAGGTGCAATCGGGCTTGTGAAGGAGACCAAGTGGCAAACATACTGTTTAAGTAGGATGAGGCAGTAATCTGGGCATCCGATATTGCTTTATTCTCCATCCCCAGTGGCATGCTGCAACCTCAGAGAAATGAAAGGGATGTAATCATCAGGAGAAGAGGCAGCCCCAGGGCAACTGTCATCCTGATGTCATTTCTCAGGCACTGACTTTGGCACTGATTCTGTTACTGTTAACCTGACCTGCCCCTCATTTGTGGGTCAGCCCTTCTCAGTTCTGTTTGACTTTGATTTGCCTTGTTAATAGTACCTTGGGAGGCGCTGCCCCTAGGGAATCCCATGGTTCGAATGACCAAGTCCTGGGTTTGCTCAGGACTGGGCTTGTTTTAGCATTAATAGTTTTGTGTCCTGGGAAATCCCCCTACTCTTCAGTTAGTCATCCTCCCCAAGGTTGGGAGAGGGAAGGACACATGATGACTTGGCACTTACTGTTTAAATCACAGCCCATCAGCTCCATGCGAAGAGTGCTGCGGATGCTGTAATGTGTTGGGTGCAAACGGATGTACCGAGCAATAATTGGAGGGTTAAAAATATTGTGTTTTATCCCAGATGAATCCACATTGCCAAAGAAGACCTGTAGGGAGGAAAAAGCACAGGTACATGGCAAGTGGTACATTGCAATTCCTCCCAATCATATCTGCCTTCTAATCTTGCTTTGTGCATTTCTCAACAGCATTCAACACACACAAATAAAACCATTCTCGTTGGACAGATGTGAGAATGGAATACATGAAGGAGACACCTGGAAGAAGAATGGAACAAGGGAGATTAAATCTGGGCAGGTGAAGTGGTCTTCTATTTTGGGGTCCTGTAAAAGGCTCATCAAAGTTGAGGAAGCCATTTAGGGCTTTGCTAATCCAGCAGTATCAGCATCACCTGGGAGCAATTAGAAATACTGTATCTTGGGCTCTATTCCGGATCTACTGAATCAGAATTCGAAGTTTGAGAAGCACTAGCTTAGGCCAGAGTCAGCTGAAAGTCTGCCTCACTTACTGGCCTCAGAATAATCTTCCAAGAATGTGGGCTGTGTGTGTGTGTGTGTGTGTGTGTGTGTGTGTGCATGAACTGTGAGGCTTTAATTAATAATTCCTTGTGTATGAATTTGAGACACATGTTAACATCCATCATGTGGGGTTTAAGACCCTGACAAGTCTAGGTTCCAGAGGAAAGTACACAGCATATTTCAAGGTAAAGGAACACAGTTTGAGAAATATGATAGTAATGCCTATTCAAAAGGCCTAGATTTATTTATTTTTATTTTTTTAAAGATTTTATTTATTTATTTGAGAGAGAGAGCATGAGAGAGAGCATGAGAGGGAAGAGGGTCAGAGGGAGAAGCAGACTCCGTGCTGAGCAGGGAGCCCGATGCGGGACTCGATCCCGGGACTCCAGGATCATGACCTGAGCTGAAGGCAGTTGCTTAACCAACTGAGCCACCCAGGCGCCCCAAAAGGCCTAGATTTAAACCATGGCACATAGTATAAGGAAAGTTGAAAAAAAAATTTTTTTAAAGATTTTATTTATTTATTTGAGAGAGACAGACAAAGTGAGAGAAGGAACACAAGCTGGGGGAGTGGGAGAGGGAGAAGCAGACTTCCCACCAAGGAGGGAGCCCGATGCGGGGCTTGGTCCCAGAACCCAGAACCCAGGGATCACGATCTGAGCCGAAGGCAGATGATTAACAACTGAGCCACCCAGGCACCCTGGAAAGTTGAAAATTATCTTTTACAAAACACCTGGGATTTGTATCTGCTTGAATACACTAAAATAGGAATCAGTGTAAGTCTGTTATATAATCACACAGCAGAGTAATAGTATTATGGGGAATTTTCTAAGAAATTGTTTTGCCGGGGCGCCTGGGTGGCTCAGTCAGTTAAGCAACTGCCTTCAGCTCAGGTCATGATCACAGGGTCTTAGGATAGAGCCCCACATCGGGCTCCCTGCTCGGCGGGCAGTCTGCTTCTTCCTCTCGCTCTGCCCCCCTACTCATTCTCTCTCTTTCATATAATAAACAAAAAATCTTTAAAACAAGAATATAGAGGGACACCTGGGTGGCTCAGTTGGTTAAGTGTCTGTCTTTGGCTCAGGTCATGATCCTGGAGTCCCAGGATCAAGCCCCGTGTTGGGCTCCCTGCTCAGTGGGGAGTCTGCTTCTCCCTCTCCCTCTGCTCCTCCCCCCACTCGTGTTCTCTCTCTCACTTGCTCACACTCACTCTCTCAGATAAATAAATAAAATCTCTAAAAAAAGAATGTAGAAGCGCCTGGGTGGCTCAGTTGGTTAAGCATCTGCCTTCTGCTCAGGTCATGATCTCAAGGTCCTGGCAATGAGCCCTGTGTTAGGCTCCCTGCACAGTGGGGAGTCTGCTTCTCCCTCTCCCTCTGATACTCCTCCCTGCTTGTGCTCTCCCTCTGTCTCAAATAAATAAAGAAAATCTTTAAAAAAAAGAATATAGATGCAGAAATCCTCAAATAATTTTAGCAAACTGAATCCAGCAGCACATTATAAATATTACATTTCATGTCCAAATAGGAATTCTCCCAGGAATACAAAGATTCTTCAACATAAGAAAATTACTTAACAGTAAATTAATAAAACAAAGCTGAAAAAACCCACATGATCCTCTCAACTGATGCAGAAAAAGCATTGAGCAAAAACCCAATTTTTCCTGACAAAAAACAACAGCAAACTAGGAATGGAAGGGGAATTACCAAACATAATAAAGGGCACTTATGGAATACCCATAGCTAATGTTCTACTAAACGGTGGAAGACTGAAAGCTTTTCCCCTAACATCAGGAACAAGACAAGAATTCTTGCTTTCACTGCTTCTATTCACGATTGTAATGGAAATCCTAGCCAGAGCAATGACACAAGAAAAAGAAATAAAAGGCATCTAAATTGGAAAGGAAGAAGGAAAAGTATCTCTATTCTCAGATGACATAATCTTACATATAAAAAATCCTAAACAATACACAAAACACATAGAGTTAATAAGTGAATTCAACAAAGTAGCAGGATATGAGATCAACACACAAAAATCAGTTGTGTTTCTATATGGTAGCAATGAAAAAATCTAAAATGAAATTGACAATTCTATTTTTTTAAAGATTTTATTTATTTATTTGAAAGAGAGCATCAGCAGGGGGGAGGGGCAGAGGGAGAAGCAGATCCCTGATGAGCAGGGAGTCCGATGGGGGGCTCAACTCTAGGACCCTGAGATCATGACCTGAGCCAAAGGCAGACACTTAACCGACTGACCCACCCAGACACCCCCAACAATTCTATTTAAAATACCATCAAATGGATGGGGTGCCTGGGTGGCTCAGTCATTAAGTGTCTGCCTTTGGCTCAGGTCATGATCCCAGGGTCCTGGGATCGAGCCCCGCATCAGGCTCCCTGCTCCGCGGGAAGCCTGCTTCTCCCTCTCCCACTCCCCCTGCTTGTGTTTCCTCTCTCACTGTGTCTCTCTCTGTCAAATAAATAAATAAATAAAATCTTTAAAAAAATAAAATCAATTTCACCTTTTCCCTTTTACCTTTGTTTTTTTGCCATGTGTCTCTGTCTGTCAAATAAATAAATAAAATCTTTTAAAAATATATCATCAAATGGAATTAAATACATAGGAATAGTTTAGCCAAGGAGGTGCAAGACTTGTGCACTGAAAATTACAAATTATTCCTGAAAGAAATTAAAGAGGACCTAAATAAATGGAAAGTCATCCTGTTTCAGTAAATTGAACATTTAATATTAAGATGGTCATAATCCCCAAGGCAATATAGAGATTCAATACAACCCCTATCAAAATCTCAGTGACTTGTTTTGCAGAAATGTTAAAGCCAATCCTAAATGCATGTGGAACTGCAAGGGACACAGACAGCCAAAACAATCCGGAAAAAGAAGAACAAAGTTGGAGGACCCACACATCCCAATTTCCAAGCAATCCCCAAAACGGCATAATGGTGGCATAACGGTCGACATGTAGGTCAATGTTTTGGAATTTAGAGTCAGAAATAAATTCACAGATTTATGAATAGCTGATATTGAACAAGGGCGGTCAGGCCATTCAATGTAGGAATGAGCAATCTCTTCAAGGAATGGTGCTGGGAAAACTGAATATCCACAGACAAAGAATGTGGAGTCCAGTCTGAAACCGTGTCTGAAAATGAACTCCAAAACTGGATCGCAATCCTAAATGTAAGCAAGGAAACTATGAAACCCTTGGAACAAACCATAGATGTAAATCCTGGGGGATTTGATTATGCAACGGTTCCTTAAATATGGCAGCCAAAGTAAAGCGACAAAAAAAAAAGGGAGGAGAAGAGGAAGGAGGAGGAGGAGGAGGAGGACCTGTGTAGAAAGTGAAAGGCCAACCTCCCCCTCCCCAGGATGGGGGAAGCATTTGCAAATCATATATGTGATACGGGCGTATTTTTCAGAATGCATAAAGAATGCTTGGAACTCAACAACAAAGAGGTGAACGACCCAGTTAAAGAACGGACCAAGGACTTGAGCAGACATTCCTCCGAAGCGCATGTACACATGGCCAAGAGGCACACGAAAAGCTGCTCAACATCGTTAGCCATTAGGGACATGCAAATCAAAACCACCAGGAGGGGCGCCTGGGTGGCTGAGTCGGTTGAACGTTTGGACTCTGGACCTCGGCTCAGGTCATGCGTGATCTCAGGGTTGTGAGATCCAGCCCCACGTCAGGCTCCACAGTGGGTTCTGCACCGGGCATGGAGCCTGCTTAAGATTCTCTCTCTCTCTCTCTCTCTCCCCCCCCGCCCCCCCATCTCCCTCTCCCCCTCCCCCCGTCTCCCTCTCTAAGAAAAAGAAAAAGTCGCCATGAGATAGCACTTCACACCCAGTAGGCTGGCCTCTTCTAGGCACAAGAGAAACAAAACAAGTGGAAAATGACAAATTTGGGCGAGGGTGTGGAAGAACTGGGACCCTCGCACAGTGCTACTGGGATTGGAAAGTGGTACAGCTGCCGTGGGAATCCGTTGGGCAGCTCCTCAGTAAGTTACACATAGAATGACCATAGGAAGGACCCCGCAATCCCACTCCTAGATCTATACCCGAAGGCATTGGAAAGGGTGCTCCAACAGATCCCTGTACGGGAACGTCCACCGCAGCGCTCTTCCTTCCCATCTGCCCCAAGGTGAAGGTGGAAAGCACCGCAAGGCCTGTCCACTGACGCACGGGATGCACAACACGTGGTCTATCCATGCCGTGGGATATTATTCGGCCATCCATCAAAAGACACGAAGTGCTGATTCAGGCTACCAGGTGGAGGAACCCTCATGAAAACACGGGTGCTAAGTGAAAGCAGCCCGACCCCAAAAGCCACCGATTGGTCTTACGATCCCATCTCTAGGTAAGTCTCCCGAAGAGGCAAACCTCTGTGGACCGGAAGCACATGAGGGGTTGCCTGGGGGCTACGGGGGAGGTGGGGAGGGACGGAGGTGCTGTGGGGCGGGGGGGAGGGGGGGGAGTGACTACCTGACAGGTACAGGGGTCTCTTTTTGGGAGTGGTGCCCACGTTTTGGAACTAGAGAGTCGTGTTGGTCGCCCGACACCTCGAGTGTCTGCTTGGTACCACCGGACCCTCCACGTCTGTTTTTTGTTTTTTTGTTTTTCTTTTCTGTACAATGTCCCCGTGGGGCGGAAAGTGAGCATTCCCCTCAAAGAGAGGTTGCGGGGGGGGGGGGGGCGGTGAGCAGGTTCCTGCCGGTGCCGGTTCTCGGCAGGCCCAGGCTCCCAGCAGGGGCCGATGGGAAAGCAGTGACCTCACCGGATCTACGTGTCACGAAGTGTGTCCCCGGACCAATGAAAGGGGTCGGTCCGTGGTCGCTAGGAGACGGCGGCGTCGGGGCCCGAGTACCCGCTGGTTGGAGAAGTTGGGCCCAGCTGGCGCACCGCACCGCACCGCACCGCACCGCACCGCACCGCACCGCACCGCCGAGCTAGGCCCGTCGGAGAAAGCGCAGTCAAGGCCCAGCATGCCGGGGAAAAGGAGCCGTCGAGCGTCGTCCAGTGGCCGGAGGCGGACCCGCTCCCGCACTGCCCGAGCCGAGCTGTCGTTCTCCGTGAGCCTCGTGGAGCGTCTCCTGAGAGAGGGCCACTACGCCCGGCGCCTGGGCTCGTCCGCACCGGTCTTCCTAGCGGCCGTCATCCAGTACCTGACGGCCATGGTCCTGGAGCTGGCAGGCAACGAGGCCCAGAACAGCGGCAGGAGCCGCATCACCCCGGAGCTCGTGGACATGGCCATCCACAACAACGCGCTGCTCAGCGGCTTCCTCGGGACGACGACCATCTCCCAGGTGGCCCCGGACTGGGACTAGCTGCCCAACGTGACCCGGGTTCTCGGGCCTCGGCCGGCCAGTCAGGCCTGCTCACCGCCCGGGCAGCCCCGGCCTGGCTGGTGCCTTGGGCAAAGTCCTGGACAGTCCAGAAAAGTGGGGCAAGGAACCCACGTGTCGAAGCAATAAAAACGAACGAAAGAAAGAACCCCATGTGTGTGCTTCAGTCGCTTTGTGTGGGACGTCGTTGGGGGACGTCCCTCTCCCTGGAGGGACCGGGGGGGGGGGGGTCGCGGGTGGTGGCGGCGTCTGGCTGCCGTGCAGAGAGGGGTCGGAGTCGGGGAGGACAGAGTTTCTCTCGGGGACAGTGCAGGGGGTGGCCCTGGGTGGGAGAGGCTGGCTGCGTTGCGGTGCGGGGAGGGGTCGGAGGCGGTGTCTGGCTGCGGGGCGGAGGACAGAGAAGAGCCGTTTCTCTCGGGGACTGTGCAGGGGGTGGCCCCGGGTGGGAGAGGCTGGCTGCGGTGGGGAGGGGGGTGAGGCTGGGGCACAGAAGACAACCCCCCTTCCCCCCCCCCCCGCCCCCCGCATTGGCTCTGAGCAAGTCAGAGCCCGGGACGGTCCCGGGAAGGATGGTGTTCCTTGGGCTGGAGCTCAAAGACCATGTGACCGCGCCGTCGTGAAGGGGCGAACGTGCAGTGGCAACCCGGGTGCGGGACCGAGGGGTGGCCAGACCTGTCGGCCTGGGCTCTAGTGGGGCAGGGGCTTTGACTGGAAGGTTGAGGACGGACGGGGTGGCGGGGGGGGGTGGTTGGCAAACAAGAAACATGCAAACTTGGCCTTAGGGCCACGCGGGATCGCGAGTTGAGTTTTCCTCGGGTTCCGGTTACAGACGCTAGGAGACGCCTGTAGCGGCAACCTGGGTAACCAGGCTTTCGCCTGGCAAGAGCGGCCACCTGGCCAGGCCCCGCCCCAGGACCCACGATTTCCATAGCCAACGGGCGCCGCGCGAGGTCTCTGGCCGCGGATCCCGCGCGTTTGCCTATCCCCAGGGCAACGGCGCGCGCAGGCTCCGCGAGCGCGCGCGGTCGCGCGGCCAGCCCGAGCCGGCGGGACGCAAGGCACGTCGCGCCCAAGCGCCGCCACGTCCGACGGTCTGCGTCAGCGCGAGGGCGGCGAACATGGCGTCGTCTGCCGCCGGCCTCGGCGGCGGTGCGGGCCCGGGGCCCGAGGCTGGGGATTTCCTGGCACGCTACCGCCAGGTGTCCAGCAAGCTGAAGAAGCGGTTCCTGCGGAAGCCGAACGTGGCGGAGGCGGGCGAGCAGTTTGGCCAGTTGGGCCGCGAGCTGCGTGCCCAGGAGTGCCTGCCCTACGCGGCCTGGTGTCAGCTGGCGGTGGCGCGCTGCCAGCAGGCGCTCTTCCACGGGCCTGGGGAGGCGCTGGCGCTGACCGAGGCCGCCCGACTCTTCCTGCGGCAGGAGCGCGACGCGCGCCAGCGACTCGTCTGCCCGGCAGCCTACGGGGAGCCGCTGCAAGCCGCGGCCAGCGCTCTGGGCGCCGCCGTGCGCCTGCACCTCGAGTTGGGCCAGCCGGCCGCCGCCGCCGCCGTCTGCCTCGAGCTGGCCGCCGCCCTGCGCGACCTGGGCCAGCCGGCCGCCGCCGCCGGCCACTTCCAGCGCGCCGCGCAGCTGCAGCTCCCGCAGCTGCCCCTGGCCGCGCTGCAGTCTCTTGGCGACGCCGCCTCCTGCCAGCTGCTGGCGCGCGACTACAACGGTGCCCTGGCGGTCTTCACGCGCATGCAGCGCCTGGCGCGGGAGTACGGCAGCCACCCGGTGCAGCCACCGCCGCCCCTGCCGCTGCCGCCGCCGCCGCCGCCGCCGCCGCCGCCAGGGCAGCAGGTGGGCCCCGGCGCGGCCCCGGCCCTGCCCGCCGCGCTGCTTCCTCCGAGCGCGGGCTCTGCGCCCGGCGCGCCCTCTCCCGCCGCGCTGGGAGCCTTCTCGGATGTGTTGGTCCGCTGCGAGGTGTCCCGCGTGTTGCTGCTGCTACTCCTGCAGCCGCCGCCCGCCAAGCTCCTGCCGGAGCATGCCCACACCCTGGAGAAGTACTCCTGGGAGGCTTTCGACAGCCACGGGCAGGAGAGCAGTGGCCAGCTTCCCGAGGAGCTGTTCCTGCTGCTCCAGTCCTTGGTCATGGCTACCCACGAAAAGGACACCGAAGCTGTCAAGTCGCTGCAAGTGGAGATGTGGCCGCTGTTGAGTGCTGAGCAGAACCACCTCCTTCACCTCGTTCTGCAAGAAACCGTCTCCCCCTCGGGACAGGGAATCTGATGAATCACCTTAACTAAGTGACTTTTTGCTTGTGGCACAACTTCGTGCATCTCCCCTGGCGTTTGGGGCGGAGAGGGGCGGGCGGCCGAATAAAAGACATGAATCCTGGCAGTTCTACCTTTGTTTATCTTATTCCTCTTGCCTCCATAGGAACTTAGTTGACTGGAAGTTACCTGTATCCCAAAAACTTACTTCCATGACGGTGGGAGGGAAACAACGACAACGTGATAGAATCAGTGGAGGACGTGGCTCTCTTCCCCAAAACTGCCCACATACAAGTAAGAACCCCCTTACCTCTTCTTCCACCTGCCCCCCCCGGCCCCCCACCTCTTTGTTGCAAAGTGAGGATTTGATTTTGCACAGCTCTATACTTAAGCTACATGATTTTTATCCTGATCTGATTTCTTAGCGTAGATCAATGTCTATCCATGTGACCACCCAAGTTCTCCTTTGTTTCATCCGCCCCATACATACTCGTGGGAATGATTTGATTACATACACCATTGTGGCTACAGCCCTAAGTCCATAATAAAGCCATTCTGATGCCCCATAACTTGTGGTTTAGCTTTCCTTCCATCTATAACATGGGAACAGCTTCTCTACATACCAGGAAGCAGAAAGTAGAAGAACAGATGGTTGTCTTTCAGGTCCACGATGTATTCATTCATTTGAAATTGACAGTGAGCCCAGTACTCGGGCTGTGCCACGCAATGAAGCTACAGAGATCCTTTGCGATGTGGACCTTACTCAGCGGCAATGCAAATGTGTCCGGTGCAAGGGAGGGGGGCGTGTTCTAATGCAAATGTGTCTGATGTGCCTTGGGATTCAGAGTTCTGGGTCTAGGTTCTATTCTGAGAGGTATCCCTCGTCCGCGTGACAACTTTTATCTGTAGTAGGGAGCTCTCTGCAACTCTTATTTAACTCAAATATGTAAAATCGGCATGGTTCTCTGGTATTGTGCGGTCATTTATATGCTAGACGGTGTCTTTGTTCCCCAAGAGCAGGAAAGCATCTCATTTCAAAATATTACAGTTACAAGGCTTTTTGGTCCAAATGTTACGTGCAAACCTTACAAACTGGGCGTTTTTAAATTCGATTTTATTCTCTTTACAGTTAGGGTTAGGGTTAGTATGCATCCTCTAGGCTGAAGTTGTATACAGTACTAA
This sequence comes from Zalophus californianus, assembly GCF_009762305.2. Lineage (NCBI taxonomy): Eukaryota > Metazoa > Chordata > Mammalia > Carnivora > Otariidae > Zalophus > Zalophus californianus. The sequence goes on along the minus strand of NC_045612.1, from coordinate 859,362 downwards.
TCTTTTTGGGGTGAGATTTAAGGACACGGTTCGGCAGTAGGTTTCTGTTTTGCCTTTTGTGTGTGGCGGGGGGGCAGGGAGGGGGATATGTGGAGGGTTGTCACCATGAGTTAAGTGCCTCAAAATGGGTGGGATTTTTAGGGTCATCTTTACTACCTCTATTTCAACAATGTGGAAGCAGTAGGTAAGGGAATACAAGAGAGGCCCATCTGAGACAGAATCAGCCACCATTCCTGTGCTCTCACTTGGCTGCCTGGAAGGGTCTTTTCAGAGCCCTAAAAGCCTAGTCTAACTTATTGAAAAAGTGGGTAGGGTGTCAGACATGTGAAAAGATGCTCAACATCATTCATCATCAGGGAAATGCAAGTCAAAACCACAATGAGAGATCCCCTCACATCTGTCAGAAAGGCTAAAATAAAAAACACAGGAAACAAGTGTTGGCAAGGATGTGGAGAAAAAGGTACCCTTGTGCAGTGTTGGTGGGAATGCAAGCTGGTGTAGCTGCTGTGGAAAACAGTATGGAGGTTCCTCAAAAAATTAAAAATAGAATTACCATATGATCAAGTAATTCCACTACTGGATATTTACCCAAAGAAAATGAAAACTAATTCAAAGAGATATCTGCACCCCTATGTTTATTGCAGCATTATTTACAATAGCCAAATTATGGAAGCAGCCCAAGTGTCCATCCATAGATGAATGGATAAAGAACACACACAAATTGGAATATTTCTGAGCCATAAAAAAGAATGAAATCTTGCCATTTGCAACATGGATGGATATAGAAGGTATAAGGCTATATAATGCTAATAAGTCAGAGAAAGACAAATAGCATATGATTTTACTCATGTGGAGTTTAAGAAACAGGATGAAAGAAAACAAAGAGACAAAAAATCATACTCTCTAGAGAAAAACTGATGGTTACCAGAAGGGAGGTCGGTGGGGGGATGGGTAAAATAGGTGAAGGGGATTAAGAGTGCACTTATTGTGATGAGCCCTGAGTAATGTATAGAAGTGTTGAATCACTATAGTGTACACCCGAAACTAATATAACACTGTACATTAATTATACTGGAATTAAAAAAAAGTGGTTAGCGTGCATGGTCCTTTGTGGTTTTGCTTTTCTTAGTATACTTCTCTCAACCTGGGTTACAGGCCTGGCCAGCTGCCTTACTGTCCTATTGATGAGGGAGCAAAAGGCATGCTGAGGGCAAAGCACAGGTAATACCCTGCAACCACCACCCCCACCATGACCAGGTGGGAAAGGTGTGACATTCCTCAGGCACTCCTGGCTGCCCAAGAGCAAAGGAAGAGGAAAAACAAATGGTTAATTGATAGAGATCACAGTCATGCATGACATGAATCTCCCATCAGTTTTGCAACTGTCTTAATGACTTATAAGAAAAAAAGCAATCTTGGGGCACCTGGATGGCTCAGTTGGTGAAGCGTCTGTCTTTGGCTCAGGTCATGATCCCAGGGCCTTGGGATCAAGCCCCACTTCCGGGCTCTCTGCTTCTCGGGGAGCCTGCTTCTTCCTCTCCTCTACCTGCCACGCCCCCGATTGTGCACATGCGCTCTCTCTTTCTCTCCCTCCAAATAAATAAAATATTTAAAATAAAAAACGAGGGGCGCCTGGGTGGCTCAGATGGTTGGGCGTCTGCCTTCGGCTCAGGTCATGATCCTGGGGTCCTGGGATCGAGTCCCGCATCGGGCTCCCTGCTCCTTGGGAGCCTGCTTCTCCCTCTGCCTCTCTCTCTCTCTCTCTCTGTCTCTCATGAATAAATAAATAAAATCTTTAAAAAAAAAAAAAAACGAAAAAAAGTAATCTTATCAATAGCTAGACCTCCAGAAACCTATAGACTCAATTTCCTGGGACCCTAATGTCACCCTCCCCTCCACAGGATAGAAAATTTTATATAATCAGTCACTCCTCACAACCCCAGTGCAGCTCTTTTTGCCCACAGGTCCTGTCCCTGTGCTATAATAAAACCACCCTTTTTTGCACTGACGAAGTCTCAAGAATTCTTTCTTGGCCATTGGCTACCGAACCACACTTCAAACCACATCATTACGACAAGAATGTTTAGGAGTTATGATATGTGACTGTGATAGTATTTGGATTTGGGCTTAAGGAAAAGCCTCCTTAGGCCTGGTCTAAATTCCTTGCATTGAGGAAGTGGGGGGGTTGTGGAGGGGTGTCGGGGGGAGGGATTACCAGAGATCTTGGTGTTGGGTATACCAGTATAATCTTAGAAAACATCAAGGTTGTTTTTCATTTGCCATTGGCTCATTTATATATCTCCCTCAGAAACTTCATAGCATAGATACCTGGGCCAAGGCCAGATTTCAGCGATTTTCACAGACTTTGACAAAATCACTTGGTAATTATCAACTTAATGTCAAAACAACGCTGATTTCTAACGTGACCAAAAATAAATATTTTTAAAGGACATTAAAAATAGTTCTCTTTTTAACCTGAAAACCAGGGAGAAAGAGCCACATCACTGAAATGTTCATTGATAAATCAAAGTTAACATTTGCATTATTATAAACTATTGAGAATGGTGGCAGTGAAGCAGTGGTCCTTAAGGTTCCCCTCTCCCTCTTTACGTGGGACATCTGTGATGAGAAATATTGCTGATGAAAAATATTTTGTATGTGAATGAAATAAATATATAAAAACATTTGAGAATCACTACACTGGAGGATGATGACTAAGAATGAAATCTCCACATTAGGCACACTCTGGGATGGAAGGGTTCTGGTTAATGGTAACTGCCTTGGCATCTCTACTGCCATTACACTAGACCAGCAGTCTGCAAACTCTCTGTAAGGGACCAGATGGAAATATTTTAGTCTTTTCAGGCCACAAGTGATCTCTATTGCATAATCTTTGTTTTGCAACTTTAAACCTGTAAAAATCATTCTTAACTCATAGTCCACACAAAAGCAGGTGGTGGTCCAAACCTATAGATGGGCTCTAGCTTACCCATCCCTTTACTAGAACCTAGAACATAGTAGTTACTCAGTAGCTGTCAGATGAATGACCTTCATGAGAGTAATTAATAACTCTTTCATCATATTGAATGAGAAAGACTGAAAATAAATCAACTGGTCATTCAACTCCAGGTTCTAGGAAACAAAAAATAAAACCAAAAGAAAGTAAAAGAGAATTTTTAAAGTTTTGAACAGAAATTAATGAATTAGAAAACAACTTCAGGGGCACCTGGGTGTCTCAATCAGTTAAGCACCTGACTCTTGGTTTCGGCTCAGGTCATGATCTCGGGGTTGCGGGATCAAGACCCAATCAGCGCTCTGTGCTCAGCACTCAGCACAAGTGTGCTTTAGAGTCTCTCTCCCTCTCCTTCCTGCTCATGCTCTCAATCTCTCTAAAAAAAATAAATAAATAAAATCTTTAAAAAACAAACAACTTCAGGGCGTCTGGGTGGCTCAGATGGTTAAGCGTCTGCCTTCGGCTCAGGTCATGATCCCAGGGTCCTGGGATCGAGTCCCGCATCAGGCTCCCTGCTCCTTGGGAGCCTGCTTCTCCCTCTGCCTCTCTCTCTCTCTGTCTCTCATGAATAAATAAATAAAATCTGTAAAAATAAATTACTAGACTTTCAATAAAATAAATTATTAAAAAAAAACAAAAACAACTTCAAATCTATGTTTGATTTTAAGACCAAGAGTTGATTCTTTGAAAATCCAATAGAATAGACAAACACCCACTCTGGTAAAGAGAGAAATATGTGTGTATGTAGATGTGGTTCTATGGCATATGCAAGGAGACAGAACTCGAATGTATACATTCACAGCAATTAGCTACGGGTAATGGAAAATGAGAATAACAGTACTCAGATAAGGAATGGAAAAGATAGCCAAGCATTTAGCACTAAGTAAGGCACAAAGCTCAGTGGCATTCCCACCTAACTTTGATTAAACACATGATTACTACATTAATGAAGCTATTCTAGATCAATAAGGTAATGGGAAAAGATGGAAGCTTTTCTACTTTATTTTCAAGTTTAATATAACTCTCATGCCAAAACCTCATAAATAGAGATCCTGAAAAAGGTAAACCAATTTTACTGATTAGTATAGATAGAAAAATTCTATCTACCTCTGAATTCAATGACATTACATCAGCAGCTTGAAATCAGGTCTGATGGGAGTCTTTACATCATGGAAACCACCACACCTCCCCCCACCGCGGCCCCCATTTGCTGCAGCACCAGCTGTTTAACATTCACCAGCACACTACTGAGTGTGATCATACCAAAGATGCTGAAACAACATTTGACGAAACTCTGCAGCCATTCTAAATAAAACAGAAGTAGAAAGAAACTTTGTAAATGTGATAAAAAGTGTTTGTTTGAAACAGTGAACATTAAACAGTGAAATATGGGATCCATTCACAGTAAAGTCAAGAAAAGATAGGCTTCTTTGTTTTATATATATGTCTATATAGTGTCTCTCTGTGTATTTATGCATATTAATCACAAAAGCATTCAGGGTGACTGCTATTTCCTGTTTACCAGGACCTGCCAGCATAATGTTATCAATATAATGGACCAGTACGGTATTCTGTGAGATGTCAAGATGTTTGGAGTCCCTTGGGTCTATAGTACAACAAAGAACAAGGGAGCTGGCACTGTCCTCAGACATGAATAGTAAAGTGAATACTCTTGTTCCCACCTTGTAAATGCAAATCTATTCTGACTTTGCTTATCAATGGGAATGAAGGAAAAAGCAGTTTCTAGGTCAGTTGTTCCATCCATATCCGGTGCCTAGTGCTGTGTTAATTTGCTCCAGAGAAGATACCACCTCTAGAATTGCAAAGTTTTTGTTATCACCACCTGACTAACATTTGTGATATCTGTCATTTCGCCATGACTCATCTGCCAAACGGGCCCTGAGGAGACTAGACACTGCCTCGTGAGGCAACTATTCCAGGTGTAGTCACTGAAAGACTTTTATGCAGAGAAAAGATGACTGCCTCAGAGACTTGGGAAAGGCTGCCTCCTCAGGCAAGGAGATTCGGGGGGACTTGGAGCTTGGCAGGTCTCAGCCTCATCCATGTCTGTGTAAATGTACCCATCCCAGGTCTCAGAGTTCCACTTTTTTCCACCGGTACCCTTACCTTAGCATAACAGAGCTGATGGGGTGGACCATTTAATTGTCACTCCACGTCTGCAATTCATATGCTCGGACCTTAGACTTGGTCTCAAGTCTAAGTATTTGTCTACAAGCACAGGATATGGAAGACTCCTTTTAGAGCTCCATGGATGTGTCCTGATTCTCCATGTATGTTCATGGGTGTTCTTGTGTATATTCATAACATGTAATTTATTTTTCCCTATGTATGCCATAAAAAGAAGGGCTATAAGAGGTTGACAGGCCACTCTACAATCAGCTGATGCTACAGTTTTTGCTATAGTGACTAAATGCCCCTGTCAATTGAGTCTCCCAATGTCCTTCTCACCATCTGTAACGCATCCCATAGTATCACTGGTGATAGATAATCTGAGAAATTGTGATACCAGCACATATCGTGGATTACCCAACATCCAATCTTAGAATTCCATCTAATCCTAGAATTCCATTTTGAGGGTATGTTTCTTAGGGCTAATTCTGGCATTAATTACTGTATAAGACTGAGTTTGAACAAGAAACAAGGAACACTCAAATTATAATAATTTGAGAAAAGTTTAATAAAGGTACTAGGTAGGTAGTTGGGGGCAGGGTATTGTCATCCCTAGGCCTGGTGGAAGTAGGAGTGGGAGCAGAATCTTAAAGGAGAAAATTAGGTAGATTCTTATAGTGGTTTATAAAAATGACCACAAATTCCTTACTTTCCTCCCACTGAGAAGTAGGGTTTATGTCCCTTTTCCTTGAATCTTGGTGGATGTGTGAAACTGCCATGGTCTGAGAAGCTTAGATCTCATGGAAGGCCATATAGAGTTGCTTCAGTCAACAGCCCCAGCTGCTGTCTTAGCTAGGTTAGTCAGCACCAACTACCAGACATGCAAGTGAAGATGCTTCCAGATGATTCCAGCCCCCAGCTGAGCAGAGCACAGCTAACTATCTCTACTGTGCTAAAAGTCCTGACCCATAGAATCAGTGAACAAAACAGAATGGTTGTTTTTATGACATTAAGTTTTGGGGTGGTTTGGTACTCAGTGATAGTAACTGGACCAGAGAGAGAAAGCCACTCTGAAGGGAGCAGTGACCTTCAGTGGAGAGATACAGCCAAATCCTCTACAAGGAGGGTACCAGGAGAATAAATATCTTTTATATATATATATATATATATATATATATTTTTTTTTTTTTTTTAAGTGAACTCTACCCCCAACGTGGGGCTTGAACTCACAGCCCCGAGATCAAGAGTTCCATGCTCTACCAACTGAGCCAGCCAGGTGCCCCAAGAATAAATGTTTTAGTCTTACTTTCCTTCCTTCCTCTGCTCTCTTGCCAGTGCTCCCAAAAGCTAGAGGATAAGGTAGCTTGTTGATGTATTCCACACAGGTCAGGCTCACAGAACAAGAAGCAGGGTAGAGAAGTAGAACCATGGATCTAAAGGGGAAAACAGGAGTTATCTTGCCCAGGGCCATTTGAGGACTTTGAACTTTATTCTAAAGAAAAAAGGGAGACTGAAAGGTTTAGCAGGGGGCTGATAAAATGATTATCACAAAAATGATGTGCAGCTTTTATTAGAGAAGAGAATAGATACAGGAGATGACTAGTTAGGAATGAAGGCAATAGTAACAGCAGTATAAATGAAACAGAAGAGATATGAGAAAGAATTGCTGGATTTGTGGACCAATTCATCAGGAGGCATGAAAATAAGGGAAGAGTAGACAATGATACTAAGGTTTCAAGCCTGTTTAATTTAGGGTCTTGTGATCATTTCCCAAGGTTTCACCCATTCCTCTATGTGGAAGACACAAATCACGTCCATTCATGGTTTTGCCCCCCTAAACTCAAGTTTTTTTTTTTTTTTCCTAAACTCAAGTTTTAATCTCCTGCCTGCTGGACATTCAACCTGATTGCCCTGCTATCATCTCAAACTGAAAATATCCATAAGCAAACCCATAATGTTATCAATCCACTCAATCCTAATCACATATTTCTGTCAACAGAACATCTCTTCATTTCTATTATCTATGAGATCTTTGATGCTACTACTTTTTACTCATATGTCCATAATCACTCTTTTGCCCATAAGTTGAAAAATCTTTTTTGGAATTAAGTTTGTAGAAGCTAGGAGTGTTTGTTCCATATATGAAATCTTTGTCAAAAGCTCTTTAAAAGATTCATGCACTCTCTTGAAAGAAGTAATTACATACCATTAAGGTCCCAGTGGAATTCCCTCGATAACTCTGCCACTTCTTTCCATCAAGACTATACATGATGATAAACTGAGAGATGTAGAGGCTGGAGAACTTCTGACGGGCACCCTGGGTCATGATGCTGTGAATAATCATTGGTGCCAATAGATCCACCTACCAATTGAAACAACACTTTATTTTAAATGTAGGTACGGCCTTCTGAAATTAATTATTGGCTTAAGAAGGATCTACATCAATACAGATATGCTCAGTAGTACCTTGGATTTGTGTGAAACAGTGAGATAAATGACAGGAACAAAAAGGAAAGGTGCTTAGTGGTGGGTTCCCAGGCTACTTCCAACAAACCAGACCACTTTCAAATCAATGTGCTGCACATATGGACCCACATAACCTAGTGCTTTGCCTACACCTCAGCCTCAGCCTAGTCAAAACCAATTTCCTCTGCTCTCCCCAGGCCAGTCCCCCTCCCAACATCACTGTCAGCACTATAAACTGTTGTCCCTCCTTCAAGTGTTAGTTCAGAAACTATTTCTCCTGGTTAGCCTTTCCTGACTCACCCAAATTTAATACTTTCTCTATGCATCTACTTCACTTTGTATACAACTTCATTAGAGCATATTATTGTACTATATTATAAAGCTTTCTTTCCTTATCTGCCTTCCTTGTTACACTGAGATCCTTAAGGCAGTGAACCTGTTTGAATCACCTAACCTCTCTGTGTCTCAATTTATCAGTAAAATGGAAATGACAATGGTGTTTATAGCAAAGGATTAAAGGGTTAATACACGTAATGTGCTGAGTTCAGTGCCGGACACATACTAAACACCTAATAAATGTTATTAGCTTTTATATTTTTTCTAGCCCCAGTATTTAACATGGCATCTGGTACAATACTGATGCACAGCAAATGTTTTGGAATGAATGAGTGAATAATGGTAGAGTGGTAAGGAATTTGTTTTTCTTTCCCCATCCCCACGAAATGATTGGTTCTTAAAGACAGCATGGACCACGAAAGCATTACAAGGCAGTATCTAGTATGGGAATTTTGGCATCAGTTACTGCCCTAACAAGCAAGTCAAACTTAACTTGTCACAGATGCCTGGTGCACCCAAATTGGATTGGTAATAACACTTGAGCTTAATGACTGTCTCAGTAAGTTCCTCCCATCCATCCATCCATCCATCCATCCATTCAAAGAATATATTTTGAGTACTTGTTATGTGCTAAGCACTGCTCTACGTACTGGGAATAGAGCAGTGAAGAAGGGAGAAAAAAAAAAGCCCTGCCTTAATGGAACTTACATTTGACTTGGAAAAACAGACTACATATCATATATATGTTTTTATTTATATACAGCATCAAGTAGTGATAAGGACAGGAGAAAAAGAAGCAGGGTAACAGGACAGAGAGTGGCAAGGTCTTCAGAAGCTACAGCACTATCTTGGCCCAGATTACATGATACTCCCAAATGAAGATACTACATTTTTCCTCTTGGTATTGTGGCATAAACAACTGAAAGTACCAGGTGCAAAAATTACGACTTTTGTTGAAATGACTTATACTATTTCTTCATGTAGTATATGAGAGCTCTTTTTTGGGCCACTGACTATTGCACTTTCTAACAGTTTTTTTTTTAAATATTTTTTTAAAGATTTTATTTATTTATTTGACAGAGAGACAGCGAGACAGTGAACACAAGCAGGGGGAGTGGAGAGGGAGAAGCAGATTCCCCGCTGAGCTGGGAGCCCAGAGAGGGAACACCAGCAGGGGGAGTGGGAGAGGGAGAAGCAGGCTCCCTACTGAGCGGGGAGCCGGATGCGGGGCTCGATCCCGGACCCTGGGATCATGACCTGAGCCGAAGGCAGACGCTTAACGACTGAGCCACCCAGGCGCCCCTAGCAGTTTTAATAAAGTCTGGCCAGCCACCTTTTTCACCTACATTCTGTAACTGATGAATTCTTGGCAAACTGCCAATCTTATCTACTTCATCTTCTTGTTGTGCCTTGTCTATATTATAATTGGAAACTTGGAGGAATTTGGCAATTACAGAGTCAACATTTTCACCTGTGTATCCAGCCATGTATTTGACTGTGACAAGACAGATCTCTCAAGGAAGTAAGCAAAGCAGTAATGAGTCACTCAGTGTACAAATACAAACATTGCAGCTAGACATCTCTGATTGCCTCCCTGGCTCCCCAGAACCATTTCTTTCTTTCTTTTTTTGTTAAGTCACCATAATTCTTTATTTCTCTGGGGTATTTATAAAGTTACCAGATCAAGAAAATGTATACCTGGGCTTTAGTAGAACAGATGGTAAAAAAACACCCTGAGGATGAGGTGATTTAATACAGATTGGGTGATAATACAACTAGGTGGATTTGTAACTGGTTCAATTACCAAAAGCAAACTGTGGTAGTTAATAGATGATTATCAACCTAAAGGGAGCATTCTAGAAACAGTATAGTATAATGATTACAAATTAGGCCTCTGGAGCCCAACTATCACAGTTTGAAGTTTGGCTCAGCCACTTATTGGCTGTATGACTTACGGCAAGTTACTTGCTTCGCTTTAGCTTTCTTATCTGAAATGAGGATGATAATAACAGTGTGGTAAGGATTTGATAGCTTGGGCTTGTTTAAAGCACACAGTAAGGAAGCCCTGTCTACTTCAATATTTTGATCATGAATTTGCTAAAGTATAAAAACGTTTACTGATCAAGCAGTAAATTCTGTGAAACTGGGAAGACTAAGAAATTCTTTGGGAGACAGAAGTTGGATAAGCTGGAACAATGGGCCAAATCTAGTAAGTGGAAACTTAACAGGGTGTATTACTCAGGTTCTTTGGCTAGGCATGGAAAAGGCACTCTATTTACTAGTCTCATTAGGTTGTATCCAGTGAAGGAGATAGAATTCCCCAAATGGAAATGACAATGCTATCACAATAAATAAATAAATGGAATGACAGATGCAGGGCACCCAAGTAGATGACAGTGTCCACTACCCAGGGACACATGTTAAGGTTGAAAGTGAAAACCAGAGAAATACAAGGTCAGAAAATATGGTTTGGCAGCTTCACAAAGAAACAAAAATACTTAGGAATTCATGAACAGTCAGTTCAAATTGAGTCATAACTGGCAGTGCCTACAAAACAAACCAAATAAGGTGAGCTGATGGGACATTGGTTTATCTTTCCCTGATTCCTATTTATTATTTTAACCTCAAGAGAAAATAGAAGAGTAGATGCAATCTTGCAAAAGAGGAAAATACGTAGGGGAATGTCTCTGGTCAACTCAGAAGAGGAAAGAAAGCTGGTGCACAATGAAAAGTGGACAGAGATGGGGAACATAGGTGGTAAGGCATGTGTGCAGTACTCCTCTTCGGGCTGTAAGTACCAGAGGTGGGAGGCACATTCGGGCTCTAGAGGGAACAACTCTCGCAGTTAGGCCGAGAGGCTGAGCTGGCACTTTTACACTACCCTCAGCTCTCATGAAGCATGGAAGGGACCCACAAGTCCCCATATGTATGCCCTTAGAGGGGCCAGAGCCCTGAATGACCCCATGTTCACTTGATAAAATCTTTGGGTATGTTGGATGAAATATATCATTAAAATGAATTTCACGTTTCTTTTTAAATGTGGCTACTAGGAAATATAAAATTACACATGTGGTTTGCATTTGTGGTTCGATTACATTTCTACTGGACAGCGCTGCTCTAGAGGAAATGGGAAAGTGAGAAAATTTGAAAGATTTAGTCATTTAAAAAGAAGTTGAGTAACCCTAAAGACACTGTTTCAGTCACTGGCTCCAAGTTAGTTTACCAGATTGGACTAACAAACAAATCAGCATACTCAATTCTATTCCCAAATATTCTATTCTTCATTCTTGACTATTTTTGTACAAATCAGAAGCTATTCTATTCTTCAGTTCTTTCCCTGTCAGTTACCTGGAGTTTGATAAAAATGACTTTTGAGCTTGCAAGAGGAATACATGTTGTGATTGAATGTGATGCACTTTCTAACCTTGATCCAGGAAAAGGGATCCTTGGTGCTCCAGGCATTGATTGATCCGGAATAATGAAGTCTGGCCAGCTTTGGGGCCCACTGTCCTTTGCCCAAGAAAGGAGAGAGATTAGATTCAGCTGTGTTGCTCCTAGACACTTAGGAATAAAATTGCTCTCTTCTTTTAAGATTTTATTTATTTATTTATTTGAGAGAGAGAGAGGGAGCACATGAGTGGGGGCGGGGTGGGGGGGAGGGGCAGAAGGAGAGGGACAAGCAGACTCCCTGCTGAGCAGGGAACCTGACTCACAGGCGCTCCATCCCAGGACCCTGAGATCATGATCTGAGCCGAAATCAAGAGTCAGTTAACAGACTGGGCCATCCAGGTGCCCCTAAAATTGCTCTCTTGAGAAAGGCTAAGCCTAGGTGTAGAGAAGATAAAGGCATAAAGCATAATATTTTATTTTCTAAATTTAATAATTTCATTTATTGTTAGCACCTCTAATTAGGTGATACTAGAATGTGTTACCAGTACTACAAAATGCTATCATTGTTTCTTCATTACACAATGTATGTTCCTTGTAGAAAAGTTAGAAAATGAAAAATAAAACATAAGTAAAAATGAAAGTAAAAAAAAATCATCCTTTTGCCTAGAGAAAAATAATACTATTTTGGCATATAACTCTCAAGCCTTGTTTTCTTTTTTTAAAGATTTTATTTATTTGAGAGAGAGAGCTCACATGAGCAGGGGGGAGGGGCAGAGGGAGAAGTAGACTCCCTGCGACATGGGGCTCAATCCCAGGACCCCGAGATCATGACCTGAGCTGAAGGCAGATCCTTAACTGAGTCATCCAGGTGTCCCATCAGGCCTTGTTTTAAAAGGGCATTTTGTTCCTTCTAAAACAGGGGCTGACCAACCTTTTTCTGTAAATGGCCAGATAGTAAATAATTTAGGCTTTGCAGATCATCTGGTTTCAGCTACTTAACTGTTGTTGTAGAGCTGTATGTGTCAATATAAGATTTTATTTACAGGGTGCCTGGGTGGCTCAGTTGTTTGGGCGACTGCCTTCGGCTCAGGTCATGATCCTGGAGTCCCTGGATCGAGTCCCGCATCGGGCTCCCTGCTCGGCAGGGAGTCTGCTTCTCCCTCTGACCCTCCCCCCATCTCATGTGCTCTCTCTCTCTCATTCTCTCTCTCTCTCAAATAAATAAATAAAAAAAAATATTTAAAAAAAAAGATTTTATTTACAGACACTGAAATTTGAATTTCACATAATTTTCACATGTCATGAGACATTCTTCTTCTTTTTCTGCCCATTTAAAACTAGAAAAATAATTCTTAGTTTGAAGGCTATATAAAAACAGGCGGTGGGCTAGATTTGGCCTGTAGGCCATAGTTTGCTCACTGTTGCTCTAAAACAATATTTGAGAACTGTCAATAGATCATATTCAAGCTTTACTATCACTGCTCATAGAAAAGTGTAGCTTCCTGCCACACTGAAGACAATGGACTCAAGGGGAGCACTAGGGAATGCAGGTAGGACATTTAAGGAGGTGGTAATGAGAAATGATAGTAGCTTGAACAGTAGGAATCAGAGAAGAGAAAATGGATTTAAGAGGCACTTACAGAGTAAAATTAATAGAAGCATGGAGATGGATAGGTTATCTAAATCTCTCCAACAGAAATAAAAAAAGATATAATCAGCCCAGTTTTTGGAGACAAAATAATGGTATTTACCATATTGTCCTGAAGCTGTAATCTGAAAATCTCGAATGCGTCCAGAAGCCATTCCCAGTGGAGTCTGACACTCTGAAATCAAAGGAGAGGCGCCTGATAGCTAGCAGAGTACATAAACTGAGCTTCACAAATGCAAGCCAATGAAAATGGGAGAACACCAACAAATGGTCAATATTTTTTATTGTTTACTATTTGCCGAGAACTGTACTAAATATTTTACTGTACTATCTACGTCACTTAATTTACTCTAATCGGTAGGTGCTAGAACCTTCCACATTCTGCAGCTGAGGAACTCTGGTTCTCTTACTTGTTTAGGGTTAACTCTTGAACTCTTCCAAGCCATATTTGTAAGTTATCTTTGGTAACTGAACCAAAATTCAGTTTCAAATTTTGCTCTTGGAGATCTTGGAGCTTCACAAAGTTGTGAGAATGAAGCTACTTTTTAGCACTGGTTTGTTAAACATTTAGAGCTTCAGGTTCAAAGTGTTCAAAGCTTCAAACATATCTGCCCTTCTCTGAGGACTCTGCTGATTTCTACCAGCAATATTCATTGTAGATTTGCTAGTGACTATGAGTTTGTATTTATTTCTTGATAAAAGCAGCCATCCTAGGAAGGAGGAAAGCCGTTTAGAAATAGGCTGAGTAGGCAGGGAGCCTCTGCCCACAGTGCTACTTACTTTTGCTGTACACCAGAAAAAAAGTGCTCATCCCAGCTTGTAGGTGTTCACCAATAAGGCATTCTATCCGCCAAATTCCAACTTTGGATGGTAGCATTTCCACAGTCTCAAAAACACCTTATCAAAAACAAAAGCAACAAAAATTATTTCATTTTACTGAAAAAGCATGAGATACACTGGTTTATGCAGAACATCAAAGGAAATCTACTTAAGTCAGTTCTTCCACTGTTGGACCCCTCAAAGCCAAAATGCTTGCTATGTGACCCCTCCAGTTTGGAGGTACTGGGGATTGAATTCTGACAGCCCCGACCCCTGGGGAATGGGAGAGACAGGGTGGTGGCATGCTTTGGTGGGGGAGACAGGAGAAAGCCACTGCACCCTCAGGGTTTTTCAGAGCCAAAGCGTTTTTTTTTTTTGTTTTGTTTTGTTTTTGTTTTTGTTTTCCCCATTGACCAGATGTGAACTCCCTGGGAAAAGGAAGTCAGGGTGAGGTCCTCGTGGACCTAGTCCACCAGGGCTGCCTTCAGGGCTAAAGTAACCCCAGCAGCAAGAAGCTGAGGAATGAGTCACAAGTGACCACCTAGAATAAAGGTGCCAGTTGCAAGTAGATAAGAACTGTCCTATCATTTACCAAAGCAGCAGCCAGGTACAGGAAGAGAGGACTCAACCACACCTCCCTTTCCCAGTGTAGACATCTTGGGAGTGGACATTGCAATTCTGGATTTGAACTATATTTGTGATGTAAAGTGACTGCATGGTGTTTATTACTTAAGAGTGAGCAGAAAAGTCACTGAACTTATTGGAATTTTTACACAGGAACAGGGGAAGTTTGCTCCCACTATTAAACCTGTTTTAAAGGGACAATGGAAAGCTAAAATAAAGCTGTGTTTTGATCAATATTGTGAGTAGTGCTTAATCAATATAGTGGTTACAGACATAAACAAATCACTCTGGATAACTACTACCTCTGTGTGGGATTTGAGATGGGGGAAAATCCCCTTTTCCCAGGCAAGTGCTACAACATTAATTATCCATTTTTTTCTGTTCTATTTCCTTTATAGCACATTATCTGTATCTGAAATTATCATGTTTATTGACTAATTTATTTATTATGTCTCTGTAGGGTAAAGTTACTTGAAAAAGTAAGTTACCTGAGATCAGGGACTTTGTCTGCTTTGTTCATGGATTGCTTCCCCAGTGCCTAGACCAATTAAAGTAAGCACTCAAGTACAGTAGGTAGAAAAAAAGAGCACAAATTAGCTCATACCTGGATAGAGGTTGTAGACTGCCATTTTATATTCCTCTTTTTTCCGTACAGTGAACACATGTCCACTGAAATGAATAGAATGGATGTTTTCATTGCTGCCCATGCTGAGCAGATACCATCGAATCTTTTGATCCTGAGCCATTACTAAGCCAGGTAGTGTATCCATCACATAGCCATTGATTGCTGGAGGAGAACACAGAAAAGGCTGTTGAAATCTGTTACAGAAGTTTCTTTTCCTCTACTCCAGTAAAAAATATTGATTCCTATGAGGATTCCATTCCCATACATATAAGCTCAATTCATACACTGTGCAAGCCTCAGGCTCCAGGCTCCTCTGTTGTAGTGCATGCTGCATTCCACACTGAGTAATAATTGGGAGTGGGCTATATTACCATGGAAGCGGTAATTTTCTTTAAGAGTGGGATCCTCCTTCTGGATATTGCAGGGAGCTCTGCAGTTCCTTTCCAGGTTTTCAGTGAAGTACCAGCTCTTAGTCTCATCAAAAATAGTGAAAAACAGAGCAAATTCCTGCACTGTCACTTGTCTCCCGTGAGCAGGATTCAGTGTGTTGCTGCGGCAGATCAGAAGGGGTCCAATCAAGCCTGAGTGCACATCTTTTTCCTGAGAGAGAAGACA
This sequence comes from Zalophus californianus, assembly GCF_009762305.2. Taxonomy (NCBI): domain Eukaryota; kingdom Metazoa; phylum Chordata; class Mammalia; order Carnivora; family Otariidae; genus Zalophus; species Zalophus californianus. The sequence goes on along the minus strand of NC_045612.1, from coordinate 843,696 downwards.
TCAATCCTATGAATATAAGGTCCCTCACCTATGAACCAGTGTAGATTTCTAACCCACTCCTTATCTTCCCATAGTACAATCCTTCCTGTTTAGTAGATTCCAGAGTGATAGTTCTCAAACGCAAAAATGATGGCACCTCTCCTATTGAAAGCTTCCCATTAAGCTTACAATAGCAAAATTCTTAGCAGATAGCATGAAGTCCATTTCTTTTAAACCAGTAAGTGGCCAGTGCAATGTACACCTGCTTACCAAATCAACATCAGAAAAATAAGCCCAGGCTTTGCAGTCAAACTCGTCTTTCGTGGGTGCCATATGATGTTGCACTGTCCAAAAGTAAATTTTGGTTTCATTAGGGTTGACAAACTTTCTTCTAGGTTCTGCTCCTTGCCTCTGATCTTCCTCGTAAGAAATAAGGCTAGAATAGAAGGAGTAGGGACGAGAGGCCTGGTTTTTGAAAGTTACCTGCAGAGAAAAAGTAAATACAAAATTTAAAAAAGAATTCGAGTATCATGTTTTAGGATCATATAAAGTCCTTGGCTTAGGGTTCACATCCCTAATAGTAATGCCTATTTTTGAGTTTATCCAAGTTCTTTTTTTTTAAAGATTTTATTTATTTATTTGACAGAGAGAAATTGAGAGAGGGAACACAAGCAGGCAGAGGGAGAGGGAGAAGCAGGCTGCCCGCTGAGCAGGGAGCCCGATGCGGGGCTCGATCCCAGGACCCTGGGATCATGACCTGAGCTGAAGGCAGACGCTTAACGACTGAGCCACCCAGGTGCCCTATCCAAGTTCTTAATACCCAAAGGAAGTGGTACAGAGGACGGGTGTTGTCAGGACCAAACCTAAGGGTCTATCTATGGAGGAAACTGAGGAATTTTTGAACTCTATTTAAAGCATGAACTCAAAGTTGCAAAAGAGAAAATTCCTAAATACTTAAAAGCAATTAAAAAGTAAAAGGGAAAATATCACCCCAGGGGTTTTAAGAGAGCATAAGCCCAAGATTTAACACATATGGTTCTTATGACAATTCCAGGATGAATGCGTATGATCTTTATTTATTTATTTTTATTTTATTATGTTATGTTAATCACCATACACTACATCGTTAGTTTTTTATGTGTTGTGCCATGATTCATTGTTTGCATGTAACACCCAGTGCTCCATGCAGTACGTGTCCTCCTTAATAACCCATCACTGGGCTAACCCATTCCCCCACCCCCCTCCCCTCCAGAACCCTCAGTTTGTTTCTCAGAGTCCATAGTCTCTCATGGTTCGTCTCCTCCTCCGATTTCCCCCCCTTCATTTTTCTGAGAGCTTCCCCCTAAGGTCAGGAACACGGCAGGGATGTCCACTATCACCACTGCTGTTCAACATAGTACTAGAAGTCCTAACCTCAGCAATCAGACAACAAAAAGAAATAAAAGGCATCCGAATCGGCAAAGAAGAAGCATATGATCTTTAAAAAAGACTTCAGATTTCAAAAAATTATACGTGTTTCATAGGACATATGTAAACTAAAATAAGAACCAAAACAGAAAAAGAATTGCTCACAATTCCATAATTTTAGATCCTTCTATATCCTTAATGTAAATAATCAATTGGGCCAATGGATGACTATTTTTGGAAAAGAATAAAACTACTTTCATTTTTGGCTAACACAATGCACCAAAATCACTTCTAGTCTACAGGAATTATTTAGGGATTAAAAGGTTAAATGTTAAGCAATTAAACTGTAAAATAAAGTTGAAGAAAGTATAAGTGATTTTAAGAAAAAAAATCTTTCTATAGGGAAGGATTTTTATAAACATAAAAGGTGCGTGTCATAAAGGAAAGATTTATGGGTTACTACCAATAATTGAAACCTGTTTTATTTCAAAAAACCACTATAAATAAAATTAAAAGATGACAAACTTGGAAAAATATATAGCATATAAAGTAATATAAATTGATAAGAAAAGTACTCCCTCAAAAGGTCAAATGTGCAAAGGACATTAACAGATAATTCATTAGAGAAAGTCTTAAAATGTTCATGTACATTGAACTTCTGGAATTTTATCCTATAGGAAAAGGGTTGTGATTCCAGCATTATCGAACTAGTGAAAACATAACAAACTTTTTAAAAGGTTGTTCAAAGTAAATGGCTAAGTATACCATAAATTCACATAAATAGACTATTATGCCATCATTAAAAAAAGATATTTAGAAAGTCTTTCTAATGACATAAGAAATATTTACAATATGATATTTAGTCAAGAAAGAAGAGTTAGAAGGGTGCCTGGGTGGCACAGTCAGTTAAGCCTCTGACAATTGGTTTCGGCTCAGGTTGTGATCTCAGGGTCGTGGGATTCAGCCTTGCATTGGGATTCTCTCTCCCTCTCTAATATAAATAAATAAATATTTAAAAAAAAGAAGAGGTAAAATTACACACTGTATAATTTTGAACACATAAAGAGAAGAATACATAGGACAAAGAGAACATACACCAAAATGGTAGTTATGGGATTATTTTTCAACTTCTTTATTTTCTATACTTTAAAATTCTTCAAAAGTAAGAATACATTATTTTTATAATCAGAAACAAAAATATATACGTAGGATTAATTTTCTTATAACTTCACTGTCCTCAACTCACCATGATATTGTCTTCAACTTCTGCTCTTATATATGGCCCCAAGAGTCCCAAGTGTTTGTTTAGTTCTCCACGGTATAAGGGCTGAGTAAAGGATCCATCAGTAAATTCCTGGAAAACCACCTTCTTGAACTGAGGGACATCCACACCTTGAGCCCTGGGAAAAAAAAAGCAGAGGAAAAGCAATATCTTCATGGACCAGAAACACCTCACATTCTTGCCCTCCCTGTATGTGAGACACTTGTCATAGAACTGATGATGAATTAGAGCAGAGAAGGGAGAAAGAAGAATTAAAGGTACTTCCAGGTTTCTGATTTGGGCAAGTGGATGGATGGTGATGCAACTCACTGAGATAGGCAACCCTGGGGAAGTAGGTGGGGGTATACAGTTTTTAAACACATGGGACAGCTATGTAAATTAAACTGGCAAATACAGAGGTTGAGAGCTCACAAAAGAGATCTAGATGAAGATCATCCATATTGAGACACTATCCAAATCATGTGAGTGGCTTATTAAAGCTGATAATCAATTTTGTTATGTCCTCATCTTATTGGACAACTAAGCAACATTTTGCATAGTTAACCACCCCATCTTCCTGACATACTCTTTCTCCAGGCTTCGCTAGGATGTAAGTTCCATGAAAGCAGGGGTTTTGTCTGTTTTGTCCACTGCTGTATTCCCAGCAGCTGGAACAAGTGTCTGGCACATAGTAGGTGGTCAAAAAATATTTGTTGAATGTTAAATGTACGTAGGAGTCATAAACATATTCTCAATATAAGACAGCCCCAGGGTTCAATCCTTGGACTACTTTTCTTTACTTAAAAAAACATCTGGGGGCACCTGGCTGGCTCAGTCAGTAGAACCTGTGATTCTTGATCTCAGGGTTATAAGTTCAAGCCCCACGTTAGGTGTAGAGATGACATAAATAAACAAACAAACTTAAAAAAATTTAGAAAATCTGTTAAGGGGTGCCTGGGTGCTCAGTCGATTAAGCATCTGCCTTCGGCTCAGGTCATGATCCCAGGGTCCTGGGATTGAGCCCTGCTTTGGGCTCCTTGCTCATGGGGAGTGTGTTTCTCCTTCTCCCTGACACTCCCCTTGCTTGTGGTCTCTCTCACTATCTGTCAAATAAATAAATAAAATCTAAAAGATTTTTATTTGACAGAGAGAGACACAGTGAGAGAGAGAACACAAGCAGGGGAAGTGGGAGAGGGAGAAGCAGGCTTCCCACCGAGCAGGGAGCCCGATGTGGGGCTCGATCCCAGGACCCTGGGATCATGACTTGAGCCGAAGGCAGACGCTTAACGACTGAGCCACCCAGGTGCCCCATAAATAAAATCTTTTTAAAAATCTTTTAAAATTGTGAACTAAAATTATAAAGTACACAAAATATAAGTGTTTTTGGTATAAAAGTGTAACCACCATCCAGATCAAGAACATTACCAGCAACACAGAAGGCTCACTGTCTGTACCTTTCCAATGACATACATCCTCCCCACTAAAGGTAACCCCCATTATGATGTTTATAATTATTTCTTTGCTTTTCTTCATAATTTTACCACTATGTACACTTCCCTGAAGAATACAGTTTAGTTTTGCCTGTTTTTTAAGTATGTAAATAGAACCATATTGTATACATTCTTTTGTTTCTGGCTTCTTTCACTCAACATTATGGTTGTGAAATTCATCTACATAGTTGTGTGCAGCTACAGTTTGTATTCCACTGTGTGAATATACCAAAATTATGAACATTCGAGTCATTTCTAATTTTTGGTGCTTAAACATAGTCCTGTTCCTGCTATGAATCTTCTTTTTTCTCCCCAGCTATGAACCGTCTTATACACATCTTTTGGTGAATGTATATGTGCATTTCTGTGGGGCACATATCTAGGAGTGGAGTTGCTGAGTATACATACGTTCAGCTTTGGTAGCTACTACCATGCTGTTTTCCAAAGTGGCTGTGCCATTTTCCATTTACTCCAAATCTTTACAGGCACTCGATACTGTGTTTTTTACACTTTTGGCCGTTCTAGTGGTTGCACAGCAGGGTCTCTGTGGTTTTATGTCACATTTCCCTGATTAATAATGAGGTTGAGCATCTTTTCTTGTGAATACTAGTTATTTGAATTCCCTGTTTTTGGAATGCCTATCCAAGTTGATGTTGTTGTTGTTTTTGCCAATTTTTCTATTGGCTAATCTTTTTTTTCTTATTGAATCAAAGGAGTACTCTATACAGTCTTTTTTTTTTTTTTTAAAGGTTTTTATTTATTTGACAGAGACAAAATAAGAGAGGGAACACAAGTAGAGGGAGAAGCAGGCTCCCCATTGAGCAGGGAGCCCAATGATGTGGGGCTCGATCCCAGGACCCTGGGATCATGACCTGAGCCGACGGCAGACGCTTAACCAACTGAACCAGCCAGGTGCCCCCTCTATACAGTCTTGATATGAGTCCTTGTTGGCCTTTTGTGCTGCAAATATCTCACATTCTGTGGATAATCTTTTCATTCTTTTTTTTATATTTTGATGAGCATAGTTCATAATTTTAATGTAGTGAAATTTATCAGAAAATCCTTCATGGTTAGTGCTTTTTCTATGTCAATTCTCTCCCTACCCTGAGGCTATTAAGATAGTCTCTTATTTTTCTTTCTGAGATTTATAGTTTTATGCTTACATTTAGATTTATAGCCCAATGTGAGTGGGTTTTTTTGTATGGTCTAAGTTAGGGATCCAATTTAATGTTCTTCCATATGGATATTAAAATGTCCTAGCACTTTTTAGCACCAGTCTATTGTGTCAAAGTCTCTCAGCTTTTGTTTTTCTAAAAACATCTTTATTTCAACTTCATTTTCAAATGTTTTCTCTGGGTTTAGAATTCTAGGTTAGCATTTTTCTTTCAGTATTTTTCATTTTAAAGATATCATTCTGTTATCTTCTAGTATTGTGCTGTCAAATGGGTAGCCGCCAGCTATGTGTGACTATTTAAACTAATTAAATTTAATACAATTAAAATTCAATTCTTCAATCACACTAGCTACATTTCAAGTACTCCATGGCCACATATGACTAGTAGTTACCATATTAGTGAAGATCTACAACATATCCATCATCACAGAAAGTTCTATTGGACAGTGTTGTTTTAGTAGTTTGATTGAAAAGTTGGCTATCAATCTTGTTGTTCCTATGGAGGCAATGTATATTTTTCCCTCTGGTTTTTAATATTTTCTCTTTATCCTTAGTTTTCTTGTTTGATTATTTGCCTACATGCAATTTTCTTTGTATTTAATATGCTTTGGGTATACTTAGCTCATTGAATCTGTGACTTGACATGGTTCATCAGTTTTGGAAAATTGGAGTGTTTCTCTCACCTGTCTCTTATACTCTACTCTGTTCTTTTCATTTTTTTCCTTCCTATGCTTCAGTTTGGATATATTTGCTTGACCCTAATCCTGTCTTTTGCAGTGTTTAGCCTGAAATTATATTCATCCAATGAGTTTTTAATTTTAGATGTTGTATTTTCCAATATTTTAGAATGAATTTGAGTTTTAAAAAATAGATTCCAATTTCCAACTGTAATTCTCCATCTTCTTATCAGTATGATGAGGGACAGAAGCAGAAAAATGTTCACCTTTGGCCCAGAAGGCTGACCTATAGCCTGCATAGTTCCAATAAAGATCAAATATGTGCTGCTTGCTACATTCTTAAACGGTCTCATGACTGCCTGTACATCTCTCCAATAGTTAATATTGAGCTGAATGATAAGCACAAGAGAAATCTTGTGACAGTTTTACAAGTAGAAATTTGAAGAAGACATTTATGATCTAATACTCCCTGCACATCCCCACCCCCTTAAGCCTAAGCATATAACCACCAGCTTCATGTTATAGAAAATGCATGTTTTTACACTGAAAACATCTCAAGAATTATTTCTTGACCATTCGCTCGTGGTCCCACATCAAGTATTGTCTATCTTTCCTCTATTTTCTTTAAAATATTAATTATCCCTGTTTCCAGGCATGGCCCTCTTAGACTTTTGATTGAGAGCTTAGAAAGTCTTTGGTCCCTCAACACTTAAGGCATTTCAGCAAAGCCCACCAAGAAAGAAAACTAATGATCATCACTGCAACTAGGTGGTCCTCTCCCACTTAAATTTTTTTTTTTAAAGATTTTATTTATTTGTTTGAGAGAGAGAGAGAGAGAGAATGAGAGATAGAAAGCACGAGAGGGAAAAGGGTCAGAGGGAGAAGCAGACTCCCTGCTAAGCAGGGAGCCCGATGCGGGACTCGATCCCGGGACTCCAGGATCATGACCTGAGCCGAAGGCAGTCGCTTAACCAACTGAGCCACCCAGGCGCCCTCTCCCACTTAAATTTTAGTGCATCTAATTCTTATGGCTCCACAGCTCTCCAAAGATTTTTAAAATACAGATTTTTAAAGTTTATCTAGTTTTTATAGTTGTTGCAGCAGGACTGTTAGCCTGCCATGACCTATTCTCTACCCAGAAGCAGAAGACCCACTACCTTTCTTTTGGTTAATATTTGCAAGGCATGCCATTTTCCATCCTTTTACTTTCAGCCTTTTATACTCATGTTTTAGATGTGTACCTTGGAAACAGCATCTAGTTGTATTTTGTTTTGTTTCAAAACCTCAAGTTGGAGTCATTTGTCCCCCACCCCCAACAGCAAATCAAGGCTCACAGTCTCAACCAATCCCAGGAATGTGACCTTTTAACAGTCAGTCTGAGATTTCCAGATCAGCACTAGTGAGGTCATCTGCATGATAAAAATCCTACTGTTCCCTTCTCCCCAAATAGAAGAGGTCCTGGGCTGAAATGACCCTTTTCTTGTGCTAATAACCTTCTTGCCCCACCCTCCTGCCTAGAAAAACCCTTTTTGTACCACTTCCATTTTGTACCACTCGGAGCATCTCTCTACTTGATAGATAGGATGTTGCCTGATTCATAATCACTTAATAAACTGATTTATTTGGTTTAATTTTGTTTTTTAACAGATTTGGTGGCAGCAATGGGATCCAAAGTGAACCTCTGATGGCATTCAGAAGCAACAAGAAGCACAGGTGTGGCACCCCATGAACCCTTTTAAGTTCACTGTCTTTCTTGCTGTTTCCAAGGGTCATTGGTCAGTTCCTCAGTTGATTTCCGCTTTTTGTTTTCCAAGCTCCCGATCTAACTGGCTTTCCAATCCAGGGTTAATGGGTCAGTCTAGACTGACAGGAGGCTCTAAGGAAGAGCCAGTCTTCAGCCCTTGGTCCAGTCCACAATTTCAAGTTGGAATCCCTTCTCCATTTCCAGTTTGCAGTCTTTTGCTGGTTTAGTCCTTTCCTCAGTTCTAATCTGCTGTCTCTATTAATGGAGTCTCCTGGTTTAGTCCATGCGGGGAATTGCCAGAGGTGCACAAAGGCCTTCTAATGGCCAGTCTGCAGTAACATTTAAACTACAGTCTTCGGTTTTGTCCCTGGATTCCATGTTGGGAATTCCTGATGGTTTAGTCTGCAATTCCCCATTTGTTTGGAATTATTCCCCAGAGTCCACATTGGGAACTGCTGGTGGCAGCTGCAATTCTCTATTTGTTTGGAATCAGTCTGCAGTCTCCATTCTTTTAGGTTTAATCCTGTCCCCAGTCCCTAGTTTGCTGGGTACTGCTGGTGTCCACGTTCTGTTTCCACAGTTACTGTTGCATATGAGGTAAATGCTGTCACAAAGAAAGTATCTCAGAAGCCAAAGAGCTTAGGTATTAGTTTGGCTCTGAGAAACTCAAAGGCCTAGCTAAACAAATGGGATCCTTTGTATCCAGAGAGTTGAGCAAGCCAGCTTGTTTTAAGTATAAGAACTATAGTACCAGAAATTGCAGATACTTAGCAAGGTGGCAAAGCCAAGCCTAGAAACCAGTTCTTTGGGGGAATTGGAGACAACTGTTTTTGCTTTGCAAATCTCTGCAGGGTCAAAGGTATGGTTCTAGAAGTTCAAAGATTACTTGCCCTTTTTGCCAATCCTCCAAACCTCTGCTGATTCCTCTCAAATGCTTGAAAAGATCAGGACACTGGAAACAGAATTATCCTGCACTTAATCTGTGCCTTTGGGTTGTAAATTTTATTTTTTTAAAAGATTTTATCTATTTATTTGTCAGAGAGAGAGAGAGAGAGAGAGAGAGAGCACAAACAGGGGGAGCAGCAGAGGGAGATGGAGATGCAGGCTCCCCGCTGAGCAAGGAGCCAGATGTGGGGCTCAATCCCAGGACCCTGGGATCATGACCTGAGCCAAGGCAGACACTTCACCAACTGAGCCACCCAGGCACCTCTGTGATGTAAATTTTCTATTTCCATCTTCTTTAGGACCTGAGAGCCATCTTTTGACATGAAAACTTTAGGGAGAAGTATCTCATCAGAAGGAAGAAAAAGGGACAGAGGGAGGTATTTGGAAATTAAGTCTAAATGTCCTCTCCATTAATATTAGTAAAAAGAAAAGTTGTAAGATCTTTGTGTTTCTGTGTGTCCATATATCTATATAAATGTAAATGTGACAAGTTTTTCTACATCTGGATAGTATTGCTAAAATTAATTTGTAAAAATGCTTTATTTAGTTGGTTTGAAGGCAAGCACTTATAAGGATTGGGCAATCTAAAATTTTTGAAAAGACAGAAACTAACCTAAATGTTTTTCAAGTTCACAAGCTCTGGGATAATCTTCAGTCAAGTTGTTTCCATTAAAAAGTACTGATTTTTAAAATAAATAGCGTAAAATTGTGACACACAAAATAACAAATGGCCCATAAAACGCTCTCTTCTTCCAAAGGATTTATGATGCATTGTTATCATTAACCAGTCCTTTACTACTAAACTTACATGGCCAATCGAGATAGTTCTTCCACCACTGATTAAGACTGAGGTGGCAGATATTAGGGATTACATTCGTTTAACTTTTTGATCAGACTTTGTGACCTTGTTAGCCACAGAAGTCTTTGAGACACCCACAGCAATGGTCTGTCTCATGTTATGAAGAGCAAAATGGCCCAGAGGAGGATATCCAAAGAAGTACCCAATAAATATGGACTTGACAGGAACTGTATCAACAAATTTCAAGAATTTGGGGCCATCTTCCAGCTTCTTCCCAGAACAGTAATCAATCTTCCTCAGCTCAGCAAACTTGCAAGCAATGTGAGGTGTATGACAATCCAGAACAAGTGCATAGCCAGCACTGATTTGGCCCAGGTGGATCAGGGTAATCACCTGAGCTGAGAAGCCAGCTACTTCCATTGGTGGGTCATTTTTGCTGTCACCAGCCATATTACTACAACAAACACCTTTGATAGATACATTTTTTTTAAGATTTTATTTTTAAGTAATCTCTCTACTCAACGTGGGGCTTGAACCCACAACCCCAAGATCAAGAGTCGCCTGCTCCACTGACTGAGCCAGCCGGGCAACCCTGACAGATAACGTTCTTGATATCAAAGCCCACACTGTTTCAGGAAAAGCTTAACTCAAAGCTTCATGGTGCATTTTGACAGACTTGACTTCAGTTGTAACACTGACTGGAGCAAAGGTGACTACCATGCCAGGTTTGAGAACACACCTCCACTCAGCTCACAAGGAGAGTACTAATACCACCAATTTTGTAGACATACTAAAGGGGCAGACAAAGGGGCCTGTCAGTTAGATGATCTGCTGACAGGAGGCAATCCAGACTTTCAAGTAGCATGGTTCCACTGGCATAGCTATCTTTTTTAAAATTTAATTTAATTAATTTTTATTATTAACATACAATGTATTATTTGTTTCAAGGGTACAGGTCTGTGATTCATCAGTCTTACATAGCTATTTTTTTTAAGATTTTATTTTTATTTATTTGACAGAGAGAGACAGTGAGAAAGGGAACACAAGCAGAGGGAGTAGGAGAGGGAGAAGCAGGCTTCCCGTGGAGCAGGGAGCCCGATGTGGGGCTCGATCCCAGGACCCTGGGATCATGACCTGAGCCGAAGGCAGACGCTTAAAGACTGAGCCACCCAGGCGCCCTATCTTTGTAGGTGATGTTTCATTTCTTGAATCAAGGCATGTTGGCACTTGGCTCCAGCATTTTGTCATCACTCTAGCCAGAAATTGGCACAAATGCTACTGTGTTGGGGTTGTAGCCAAATTTCTTAATATAGGTGCTGACTTCCTTAACATTTTCCTTATATCTCTTCTGGCTGTAGGGTGGCTCAGTGGAATCCGTTTTGTAAACAACAACTGGTTGTTTCACACCCAGTATGTAAGCCAGAAGGCCATGCTTATGGGTCTGCCCATTCTTGGAGATATCTGCTTCAAGTTCATCAACATGAGCAGCAACAATTAGGAAGCACTGTCAGCCTGAGATGTGCCTGTACCCGTGTTATTGATGAAGTCTCTGTGTTTTGGGACATCAGGATAGTCACATAATACTTGCTAGTCTCCAGCTTCCAAGGGGAGATACCAAAAATGGCCACACTCACTTTTGGCCTTCTGTTTGTCTGAGACCCAGGCATACTTGAAGGAGCTCTTTTCCATCTCAGCAGGCTTCTTCTCAAATTTTCAATGGTTCTTCTGGTCGATCCCACCACATTTGTAGGTCAGATGGCCAGGAGTGGTGGATTTGACCAAATTCACGTGTCCAAGGATGACAGTGTTGATATGAGTTTTTCCTTTCCAATTTAGGGGTGGTTTTCCTTTCTAAAATAGGGGTGGTTTTCATGACACCTGTGTTTAGGTGGCAAACCCATTGTGAAAAAAGCAATTATATCTTAGAGCTCATAAAACATTTTACCACAGTTTATACAAACGATATTTATATTTACCCATATATTTACCTTTTCTTTACTTTTTTAGTCCTTCTTGCCTTTCACCTCTTTCATTCAGTATCACTTTCCTATTGTCTCAAGTACATCAATAGAATATTTTTAGTGGGTTTTTGCTAGGGTGAGATTTCTCTATTTGTTGGAAAATGTTCTATTTTGCCTTGATTTTTGAATCATATTTTTGATGGGCAGTTATTGTATTTCAGTGCCTTCTAGATATCATTCCCCTGTTTTCTATGTTTAATTAGCACTATCGAAAAGTCACCTTTCTGTATCTTGTTTGAATGTATGCTGTATTTTTTCTTTGGCTGCTTTTAAGACTTTTGGGTTTTCTGAAGTTTCACTCTGATGAAAAATGCCTAGGTGTTGATTTTTTTAATTCATCCTGTTTGGGATTTGTTGAGCTTCCTGAATCTGTGCATTGATGACTTTTTTTAATTTTGGAAAATATTCAGTCCTTACCTCTTCAAATATAGCTTCTCCTTTAATCACTCTTTCCTTTCCTTCTGAGATTTCAATTAAAAATAAGTAAATAAAAAAAATAAGTAAATCCTTCACACTCTATCCTTTAAGTCTCCTCTGGTTATCTGTTGCTGTATCACAAACTACTTCAAAACTTTAGTGGCTTAAAACAGCAACCTTTGTATTATACTTGTCAATTCTGTTAAGTCCAAATTCTAGCAGTCCTTGGCTAGGTGATAGTTTTGCTCCTCTTGGTGTCAAATGTAGTGACTCAGTGGTATTCAGCTGGCATCTGGGCTTATCTGGAGGGTCCAAAATGGCTTCACTCACGTGCCTGATGCCTTGGTAGAGAATGGAAAGCTAGATTCTCTGGGACTCTTGACCAGAAGGCCTACATGTGACATCACCAGCATGACAGCACCAGGGTAATCAGATTTCTTACATAGCGCCTGGGCTTCTTCCAGAGAGGGCATCTCAGGAGAACTAGATGTAAGCTACACAGTATTTTCTGAACCAGCATCACTTCCACCACATCTATATGTCACATATTTCTGTTATATTGGTCACAAATGAGTCCTAATGCCAGGCCAGATCAAGAGGAGGGGGACTACATCTTACCTCTTGAATGGGAGAATGGCAAGGTCATATTGTACAAGAGCATATAGGACAGAACATATTGGCACATCCATTTTTGGAAAATACAGTTGGCCATAGTCTTTTATTATCTCTTTTGTATTTTCCATTAAAAAAAATCTCTGCATGCTGCATTCCATACTATTTCATTTTACTTACCTACTAGTTCACCAATTCTTTCTACATGAAGCATAAGTGTTTTAATAACTGTATATGATTCCTAGATCTTAAGTCTCTGAGTTTGTTTTGGCTCTCTATTGTTTCTGTGGCTTCTTATTTATTTTTTTCATTTTGTTTTGTACCCTTTATCTTTGTGTTCTGGACAATGTATCTGAAATATTCGTGAAAATAAGTTGAGGCCTAGGATGTTGAGAGGTTTTATGTTTTCTTCTGCCAGATGTCCCCAGGCACTGCCAACCCAAGACTTGCATAAATTATGATTAAGAATAGAAATTTGCGCGTCAATGAAGTGAGTTAACTGGTTTACTGTTACCTTGAGGATGTAGACCTTTGGGGACCCAGCTTAAAGTGGGCATTGTTTACATCTACTTTTACTCTCTTGATAATACCAACAGGTCTTATCTGAATGCTGTCACTATGCTTATAAATCCCAAATTTATTCATCTTTAGCATGGACCTCTTCCTTGGACTCCAGACTCATATATCCAACTGCCTACTCAACATCTCAATTGGAGGTCTAGTGGGCATCTCAAACTAAGTATGTTCAAAACAGACCCTTGAGTGTTTCCTCAAATAAATCTGTTCTACCTCAAGCCTTCCACATCTCATTAAATGTCACCATCATCCACCTAGTTGCTTAGGAAAAAAACTAAAAATCTTCTTTGAGTCCTTTCTCCCTATTCCCCCCATACTGAATCTAACAGCAAATCCTGTCTGCTTATCCCCAAATTATGCTCAGCATCTTTCTGTTTCCTTTGATTTTTACCACCACTGTTTTGGTCTAAATAATCTGTCTTCTCTTACCTGGATGATTATAATTGCCTCTTAACTGGTCTCTCTGCCTCTCTATTCTTGCCCATGGAACTTGTGTTACCGTTTACTTGGTACTCCCTGGAGTTCAGACATACATAAAAAGACCTGCTCTTGCCTCCCTACATCCATCATTTACTAATTCATTCAACAGATATTTGAGTATCTATCACATGCCAGGCACTGTTTAAGGTTCTGGGGATATACCATTGAACAATACCTTCAAAATTTGTGTTCTCAATGAACTTACTTTCTAGTTGGGGAACATAGACAATAGACAAGTAAGTGTATACTATTTCAGGTGCTAGTAAGTTCACTGAAAAAGTGTGGCAGGAGCTATACGTATATACAGTGTACAGGGAAAGCCTGATAAAATGAAACTTAAGTAGCAACCTGGAGGAAGTGAAAGAATAAATAGCAGGATATCAGAGGACGAGACACAAAGTGCAAAGGCCTATAGAAAGGTATACATTTGTTGCATTTGAGGAAGAACAATGAGGCCAGTGTGGCTGGAACAGAGTGAGCAGGAAACAATGGTAGAAGAGATCAGAGAGGTTTCAGAGGGTCAAATCTCAGAAACCTGAAGGCCATGATGAGGGCTTTGGAATTTACTAAGGGTGAGAAGGAAATACACTGGGAGGTTTGGAGCAGATAACAATAATCAGAATTACAATTTGAAAATTGTAATACAAATTGTAATACAAATTGTATTGTAATACAAATTGAAAATTGCTGCTGTGTTTGGAAAAGGGCCACGCTGGAAGCTGCAAGTCTAGTTAAGAGGCTATTAAAATAATTTGGGTGAGAGTTGAGGATGATTTAGACCAGAATGGTAGCCACTGAGATGGAGAGAAGTAGCTGGATTCTTTTCCACTTATTCTTTCTTTAAACCAGTCCAAAAAGTCTTTTATCTCTATTATTCCATAAAAACTACATTTTCAAGGTCACTGTTGGTCTTTACGTTACTAATTCTCAGTCCTCATCTTAGTTGAACTCTCAGGAGTATTTGATAGTTGATTAGTCCATTCTTGATGTGTGTTCTCACCTGGTCTCTCTGACACCAATTTTCCTTCATTTTTCTACTAACCTCATGCCAATCTTTCTCTTTCAACTTCGCTGGTTCTGGGCGCCTGGGTGGCTCAGTTGGTTAAGCGACTGCCTTCGGCTCAGGTCATGATCCTGGAGTCCCGGGATCGAGTCCCGCATCGGGCTCCCTGCTCAGCAGGGAGTCTGCTTCTCCCTCTGACCCTCCCCCCTCTCATGTGCTCTCTCTCTCTCTATCTCATTCTCTCTCTCAAATAGATAAATAAATAAATCTTTAAAAAAAAACACAAAAAACAAAATCAACTTCGCTGGTTCTTCATTTCCCTGACCTTTAAATGTTTAGACTGCTCTGGGTATTAGTTCTTTGAACGCTCCTCTTTTCTGTTTACATTCATTCTCATGATGGTCTATTCTTATGCAGATAAAATCCAGTTGTATATCTCCATCTCAGATATCTTCTTTGAACTTGAGATTTACATATAAACTCCCTACCTTACCATGTACAAAATTAGTCTCTTAATTTCTGCCCCTTCCCAAAACCTGCTGTTTGTCCAGCCTTTTCCTTGGCAGTCAATGATCATTCCTTCTTTTTAGTTACTCTAAACGCTGAAGTTATTCCTAACTCATCTTTTTCTCTCACAACCACATCTAATCCATCAAAGAATCCAATTGGCTTTAATTTCAAAAAACAACCAGAATTTGATTATGAACTGAGTATTGGATAAGATGAAAATGCACTGTAATGGAAAGTTGGAGATGGTTGACTAGGAAACTGGAGAGGTTGGCCTTAGGTGTATAGTCTATTTATTGTCATAAGCATGAAGACAGTGTATGGTTACAGATGTCAATAAATGTGTTGGAAGTCTGGAGGTTCACTGCACAAGCATTAGCTATGAATCAGAAGGGCTGTTGGAGAATGGGTAAAAGGGGTTGGAGATTTAAGGAAAAAGTAGAAAATGTAAGATAGGGGTCCAGGACAGTGGGAAAGTCAGTAGACTAGGGAAATATTCTATAGTTGCTATGCAGCAATAAGGGACCATTTGAGGTAGAGAGCAAGGTCAGACAGCGACAATGAGTAATGAAGATGGCACCTAACCTTCCTCTAGGACCTCTATTATGTGACCACTACTCATCTTTACTACCTTGTCTCCCATAAACCCCTCCCCCCAGTTTTTGCTGTACTCCAGTCATACTGGTCCTTTTTTGTTCCTCAGATTTGTTCCATTCACAGGGCCTTTGTATTTTCTATTCCCTCTGCCTGGAAACATCTCTCAGAGCTTCATCAGCTGTCCTCTTATCATCATTTAGGTCTCAATTCCATAAACAGGATTTCTCTGACCACCACAGCTAAAGTAACACCTCCAGTCACTCTCTATCATATTATTTGATTCTGTCTTTTGAATAGCACCATAAAGATTTCCCTATTTATTTTTTTACTAATTATCTCTTGCTCTCCCCAAATGAGTGTAAGCTTCTTCTTTACTGTACCCCAGTGTCTACAAATGTGTCTGGCATAAAGTAGGTGCTCAATAAAAATTATTTGTTGACTGACTCTCCTTAAGTTTATTTTATTTTTTTAAAAGATTTTATTTATTTATTTGTCAGACAGAGAGACAACACAAGCAGGGGGAGCAGCAGGCAGAGGGAGAGGGAGAAGCAGACTCCCCTGCTGAGGAAGGAGCCTGATGTGGGGTTCGATCCCAGGACCCTGGGATCATGACCTGAGCTGAAGGCAGATGCTTAACTGACTGAGCCACCCAAGCGTCTGTCTCCTTGTCTTCCAAATTTCTCTGCACTTTCTCTTCCTTGCCCAACCTCCCTCTGCTCCCCTAACAACCACATCCTCCCACTTTGCTCCCTGGATCCCCAGTACCATGGAAAACAACTTTCTCTGCATCCTCAACCTCTTTACCACACACTTCACTTCTTCCTCCTGCCTCTCTCAGAACCTTTTCACAAGACTAAGACTACTCTTGCAGCTCATTCTTCCTTTATAAGCAATCTTTGGAGTCTCATTCCTGCAGATAAGCTGTGCCTTTTCTATTATTTCAGCACCTGGTAAAGTCAAATGTTGCACTAGCAGGACAGAGGAATAATCAATGCACCCATACCTGTTTCTTACTCACCCATAATCCCAGAGACGCTCCACTGCAGCAATGAAATAGTGTCGTGTTCTCTTTTGAAAGCTGCGGAGGCCCTGATTTTCATCTTCACCATAGATGTCAAAATCGTCTCTCTTCATTTCAATTGAGAAGGTGTCATCATACTCAAATTTGTCTTCCTCTGGCTGAAGAGTACTAAGGGTTATTTCCCTTTCACGGCGTCTTGAGACTGGTGGGTTTTGAGAGCACAACCTTCCAGTCCCTCCTTGCTTTGCCCAGGTGGCTTCTCTTTGGGGCTTATCTTGTCCTTCATTTATTGCTGCTATTGAATGATTATTTTCACAAGGGCCCAGGGGCAAAATGGTGTCCTTTCTCTTAAAAGCTGTGTTTTTCTGTGACTTCTTTTGGGATTTCCACTCTTCTCTTGGTATCTGGGTAGCAGAGTGGTTATCCCAAGCAAGGGGACCCAGCAGCTTGGAGGGAATCTTCTCCCTCCAAGAGCTTTCTGTTGCCCATTTCAGAAAGGGCACTTTTCCACGTCTATTTGTTTTATTCAATTTAACAGGTCCCTGTGTTTTCTGAAGAAAGATCTTTTCCATGAGATCCAGGTGGCCAGGAGAATCATTGCTAGTTTTTGTAGGTAAAGAGTCTTGATGAACACGAACTTTAGGCAGTACTTGACCTTTACCAGATGTTTTAGACAAGCCTGGTTTCAAGAGAACAGTGTTTTCAAGTTTCTTGTACGGGGGTTGGTTTGTGGCACTTTTCCCCATGGAGCTGAACTTTCCTTGACCTCCAATCATTTCTAAGGTTAGGAAGGCTAAAGAAAGGTTATTTCTTTTGGCTTCTTGTAAGAAATGACTCCTTTCTTGGACCCTAGAACTCCTCTCCCTAAAGGTATAATTACAGGCTGATGCTGGAAGATGAGAGTTGTCGTCTTGGGATGGGATCTTGGTCAGATCTGTATGTCTAATTGATGGAAATGCTGATACTTTTGCACTAGGTAATGCAGAATCATTCATTTGAATAAGGCCATGAATCCTCATAGAACAATCTGATAGGAGGGACTGAGTAATGGCTCTTTTTTCTTTCTCATTGTACTCTATCTTTGTGAGGGTGCCCTGGGTCAAATAGTTCATGTTTTTGGACCACTGGGTTGAGGTGTCATTCAAAATTACCCACCTTTCAAATTTTATTTCTTCTAGTGAGAGTCTGGGTTCTTTCAAAGCCCGCTTATCACGTTGAGTGATAAGGTGCTGACTTGGATTAGGAGACATCCTTGTAGTGCTTGGAAATCTCTCTACCATTTGCTTTGTTTGATTTCCCAGGCCTTCCAAGTTTGCTTCTTCCCTTATTTTTGAGAAGTTGGCTGTGTGAATTCCTTCTCTATGTGCTGAATCATTTAATGACCTGGTGTCTTGAAGTATTGGAGTATATGGCTGCTCATCTAAACCTTCTACATTTTGCTTAGTGCTTAGTAAGAAAAGGTTCTTCAGGAAATTCTTAGTGCCAATCACTGTATATACCTGAGGCAAAACCATATTCTCTTGGGTTAATTTTTCCTTTCTTTCTATCTCTTCCTGAGATTTTTTTTCTTGATTGTATGTATCATTTTCTTGGACATTAGCCAAATTAGTAAAAAATATGCTCTTGCTCTTTGGAAAAATCATCTCTTTGAGTCCTATGTCCTTTGTAAATTCATCCTCTCCTATTACCACCTTCTCCTCTGACAAAAAATTCTGATCTTTCACAGATTTTTCTGATCCTAAAGATGTTAATTGCTTTGGACTGGGCCTTTGCTCAGAGCTCAGGGAGTTCTTGCCATGGGTCCTTTTTATCCGATTTGCTGAATCTGGCAAGAACGGTATCTTGAAGAATGACAGATCTGGATTTTCTGTACCTAGTGGCACAGGGTCTTCTTTTCTTTGGTGGGCCACTTCCACATTTTTTGATGAAGTGGTTTTATTTGACACATGATTTAGCCCCAAAGCTGTAATATTTCTGTCCATAAATGTTTCATTATGAATCAAAGAAATCACTTCTTGTAACTCAGTATTACTTTCTAATATAGTATCTTGCCAGACTGATGTACTGTTCTCAATAAATAATGTTGGGACATCAACATGAGTCTTTCTATTAATTGTTGAGTTAACTGATGTCTTGTTTATCTTTACCAAAGAGATATTAACTTTGAATAAAGCATTATCTTTGATTAATGAAGCAGGTCCATGAACTCTTTCTTCTTTAAATAATCTATTACTCTCCATTGATAATATATTTTCTCCCAGTGAACTTTCTTGACTATTCATTAAAGCTGCTTCTAACAACTTGGAATCATTATCTCCTTCACTCAAGCCCAAAGGTACACCAGACTGAATAAGGTGAGATGAATTTTCGCCAAATACAATGGTACCTAAATGACTATTAAAGTGAACTGACATATTTGGGGGTTCTAAGGAATCTGTCTTTTCAGGACCTGCTGCCAACTTGTCTGATGGAATTGTTGGTGAAGTCATTAGACTGTTTGATGAACTAGAAATCTTTAAATCAAGTTTATTCAACTCTACTGTTATAGTTGTCCCCAAATTCTCACTTAATCTTAATTGCACTTCTGGCTTAGGAGTAAATACTCTGTCCCCACTGTGGTGGAGCTCTGGTCTGAGACTTGCCACTTCAGATGGGCCCTTGTTTCCTTCTATTGCTCCAAGTAAATGACCATCAGCTTCATGTGTGGCTTCCTGGAGACCAGATAAGAATAATCCATGCGGAGTAGGATTCTGTCCCAGCAGCATCAACAAATCACTAGAGGAGACACTTTGTGCTTTAAGCAGCGGTGTTCTTTCTGCAGACTGAGGGTCAATCTTCTCTATGTCATTTTCTGGAGTTGTGGTGGCTTTGAATTGTTTTTGCTTGGTGCTAGGGTGCCTTGAATTCTGGGAGAAGCTTCTGGGTGCAATGACATTGTTTTCATTCAGCAGGGAAACTGGAATATCTTCATATGTGTCCTCATAATAATCACCAATGTTCCTGTTACAACTAGAAACCTTCAGTAAGGCTGTCATACCTTTGTTCCGAAAGTCTGAATTGTGGCACCCTAGAACCCACAGACCTGGAGATGAGGAAGAATAAGACTCTGGTTACTTACAACCCAGGTTCCCAAGCAAGTTCTGTATTAGTAGTTCTTTTCTATTCCCAGATAATGAAAAAATACTAGTCAGTATCATTTTATTACAGGTCATCAGGTTAAATCCCTGGCACATAAACAGTCCAACAATGGTAGTGAAAGTGGTTTTTGCGTTGCTGCTATTGTGGTATATCTGTCTGTAATCACAAGAAAGTCCTTTGATTAAAAATGGGTAGATATTGGGGCGCCTGGGTGGCTCAGTCCATTAAGCGGCTGCCTTCGGCTCAGGTCATGATCCTGGGGTCTTGGGATTGAGCCCCACGTCCAGCTCCCTGCTCAGCGGAGAGCCTGTTTCTCCCTCACCATCTGCCTGCCACTCTGCCTACTTGTGCTCTCTCTCTCTCTCTGTTAAGTAAATAAATAAAATCTTTAAAAAAAATGGATAGATATTGGGATAAAAATGGAGAAATGTAATTAACATACACATTAGTAGAGAGTCTTTTTTAAAAATAGATTTTATTTATTTGAGAGAGAGAGGGAGAGAGAGAGTGCAAGCATGAGCTGGGGGGGAGGGGCAGAGGGAGAGGGAGAAGCAGACTCCCCGCAAGCAGGGAGCCTGATGTGGAGCTCAATCCCAGGACCCTGAGACCATGACCTGAGCCGAAGGCAGCTGAAACCAAGAGTAGGATGCTTAACTGACTCCCCCACACAGAACTCTTTGATGATGATAATGACTTAATTCATGAAACTTTATGTAGGCTAGCTATTATTGCTATATAACATAATGGCACAGGTTCTCAGAGTCAGATTGCCTGGGTTTAAATTCTAGCTCTACCATTTACCAGCTGTGTGACTTTGAGCAAGTCAACTGACCTCTCCGAGCTCCAGTTTTCTAATTTATAAATGAGGCTAACAGAGTATTCAAATCATATAACACAATGACTAGCTTCCACTGTCATCAATTTGCAGGATAAGTAAGCACAAGGGAGTAGGACTGGGGTTTAGGGTACACATAATATAAAATTCCACTACAGGGCTATAGCAATATTAATTTCTACTATGAACAGGATTATTCAAGTGAAGGAATTTCATAGTGGTAAAGTAGATACATAAACACAAGTTAAAAAAATATACATTTACCAAGCAACCCATCAGGTACCTTAACAGTCTCCTCATCTTGTATGACATTTGCGAGCAAAATCTTAACCGAATCCAGCTTTCCCTTAAAGGGAAAACTTTCCCCCAAGAATATTTCCATAGAGACCTATAAGATAATGGGATGCCCATGGAAAAGGTTTTTATGGTCAAATGCATTTCAGAATTAATGCACATTGCACTCTATGTGCAGCCAGATAATCAAATGGGAAATGAGAATACATTTTCTATTATACAAAAATTTAGAAAATCTACTTCTAAAGCAGCCAATCTCAGGAAGTGATGAAAGTGTGTTTTCAAAACAAAGGAGTATATTGTATATTTAAAAAATAGGATGACATGGGATTCAGGAAAGAGGCAGGCACCTATGCTGAAGAAGGATGAAGAAAAGTCCCAAGTTAATAACTGATACTCAGTCAATTCTAGAAAGAACCAGCCCAGACTGGATGAGGATGCATGGGTCCAGGAGGTCAGTCTCTAAGTAAAAAGAATACATTGTATGATAAAACTCTTGAAAAAAAAAAAGACAATAACTAAAGGGGAAACATTATAGTAAGAACAGTAAAACAATTAGAAGTTTCAATTAAACAAGTTATAAAAATAAGAAATGAAATCCTATTTGATTCCATAGTGAACATAAGTTTGTGGATTGGGAGCCTAATTTCATAACATTTAAAGGATATTTTTGATGGCATAAAACTAGGTTAGGTCAAAGGATACAAAAATACAGATTCAAAGGGCTACTCGTACCCTGATGTTCATGGCAGTACTATCAACAATAGCCAAACTATGGACAGACCCACATGTCCACTGACTGATGAATGGATAAAGAAGATGTGGTATACAAACACAATGGAATATTACTCAGCCATCAAAAAGAATGAACTCTTGCCACTCACAATGATGTGGATGGAGCTAGGGTGCATTATGGTAAGTGAAATAAGTCAGTCAGAGAAAGACAAATACCATATGATTTCACTCATATGTGGAATTTAAGAAACAAAACAGATGAACATATGGGAGGGGAAAATAAAAGGGAGGCAAACAAACCATAAGAAACTATAGAGAACAACCGAGGGTTGACGGAAGGAGGTGGGTGGAAGATGGGCTAGATGAATGACAGGTATTAAGGAGGGCACTTGTGATAAGCACTGGGTGTTGTATGTAAGTGATGAATCACTGAATTCTCCTTTTTAAAAAGATTTTATTTATTTATTCGAGAGAGAGAGAGCAAGCAGGGGGAGGGGAAGAGGGAGAGAGACAACCAGATTCTGTGGTGAGCACGGAGCCCGTTGCAGGGCTTGATCTCATCCTCAGATCATGACCTGAGTTGAAACCAAGAGTCAGACGCCCAACTGACTGAGCCACCCAGGTGCCCCTGAATTCTACTCCTGAAACCAATGTTACCCTACATGCTAACTAACTAGAATTTAAATAAAAACTTGAAGAAAAAAAAAACCTTGTTGGGTCAGAGTAGACTAGGACTGGAGCTGAAATGAGTAATTTAAATAAGGTCTTTGACTCTTAAAATTCTACTGTTATAACTTAGACATAACCAGTTCCTTCTTTTTCTTAAGAAGGACAGTAACTGACTGAGAAAAGGGAAAATGAAACTCCATAAACAGGTTTGGAATGCCATACAACAAACTCTGAGAAGAGCCTGGGATTGGGAATAGTGATCAAGGACTGTAGTTCTATCTGTACTTGTTGAAATTTTGTAATGAGAACAACTTTTTGTATTACATGCATGAATAAAAGTTAATATCTCAATCCAAGAGCTTAAAGAAGAGTTGACTCTGATGAAAAACAATAAAATAACCAAATAAAAATAAGAAATCCTACATGTACAAAATTTAAAATAAGAAAGGAGATATAGTTACAGTTGCGAAGAAAATTAAAAGAATTATAATTCCCTTAGAGACACCAGCTGCCTATCCCCTCCTCCAACTTCTGACACAGGCATAAGATGCCCAGTCAAGTTTGAGACTTACAAATATATAGACCAGTTAAGTCTCCTGCCTCAGTGATATAACCGGGGCTTTCAGTGAACTAATTATTTTTGTAAGCTGTTATCAATCTTGGAATTAGTTTTTATCAAAGTAACCCAGAGAGACAGAGCCCAGCTGATCACAGGTAGGTAGGAGCACATCTCAGGCTCCAATAGACAAGAGCTCTTTGGTCATCCAAGGCTGGTACAATATCCCTAGTATGGAATATTAAGCAATCTTTTAAAAATAATTATGCTCGTCTATATTTATTAGATGTATATATAGAAAAACATTGAACATATCATTAAGAAACAAAGCAGGTTACAAAACATGATATAACCACCATTCTACTATCTGTTTCCATGAGTTTGACTTTTTCTTCTTCTTCTTTTTTAGATTTCCCACATAAGTGATTCCGTACAGTATTTGTCCTTGTCTGGCTATTTCACTTAGCATAATGCCTTCCAGGTTCATCCATATTGTCATAAATGGTGGTTTCTCCTTTTTGTGGCTGAATAATATTCCATTATATATATCACGTTTCCCTTATCCATTCATTCATCAATAGACACTTAGGTTATTTCCATATATTGGCTATTGTGAATGATGCTGCAATAAACACAGGAGTGCAGATATGTCTTTGAAATCATGATTTCATTTCCTTTGGCTATATACTCAGAAGTGGGATTGCTGAATCATTCTATTTTTAATTTGTGAAGAATCTCAAATTAAAGAGTGGTTGCACCAGTTTACATTCCATCAACAATGCATGCAGGTTCCCTTTTTTCCACATCTTCACCAGCATTTGCTATCTCTTGTCTTTTTAATAATAGGCATCCTAACAGATGTGAGGTGATATCTCATTTTGGTTTTGATTTACATTTACTGATGATTAGTGATTTGAACACCTTTTCATATACCTATTGGCCATTTGTATGTCTTCTTGGGAAAAATTTAATGGTATCCCTTAAGTCCTGTAGGCTTTCTTCATTCCTTTTTTTTTTTTTCCTCAGACTGGATAATTTCAAAAGATTTGTTATTGAGTTCACAGATTCTTTCTTCTGTTTGATTAAGTCTGATGTATTTTCCCCCCATTTCACTCATTGTACTTTTTAGCTCCAGAATTCTTAAAGTGATTTCTCTTTTTTGAACTTCTTATTTTGTTAATGTACTATTTTCCTAATTTTATTGAATTGCCTGTTTGTATTCTCTTATATCTTGCTGAGTTTCCTTAAAATAGTAAGTTTGAGTTTCTTTACAGGCAATTTGTAGATTTCCATTTCTTTGGGGTCAGTCATTGGAAAGTTACTGTGTTCCTCTGGCTATGTCAGCTTTTCTTGTGTGTGTTTCTTGTGGCCCTGCATTTGAGGGAGCAATCACCTCTTCCAGTCTGTATGGATGGACTGACTTGGTTGGGAGTGACTTTCACCTGTGGGTGGGGCACAGGGAGGGCACAGTAGCATCATTTCTATGCAGCTCTATCAGCTGAGGTTAATGTCAGGGAAGAATGGAGGGGGAGGCCCTTGGTGGCCAAGGCTGTGTCTGGTAGCAGTGGCAGTGAGAGTTGTTAGAGGCTGGCTTTTTCATCCACAGGGCAATGTCCTAGCTAGGGGGATCCATCTTGGTGCTGGGTCTGGCAGGTGAGTGTCCAGGCCTTGGTGATGGTGTTAGGTTCTGGGGCAGAAGGGTGCATGCAGTAGTGGTAATGCTGGTTTTCAGGGTGCAGACACTCAGAGTGGCAGCAGAGTCAGGGTTCTAGGCTCAGGCATGAAACTACCAGCAGAGTCAGGGTTCTAGGCTCAGTGCATGAAACTACCATGCTCCAGGGTCTTGGAGCATGGGCACATCTGCTGTGCTGGTGTCAGTGGCCAAAGCTCAGGCATGCATAGATCATCCATGGAGCTGGGGTCCAGGTCTCTGGGGCATGCCCCACTGCCTAGGCCCTGGTGGGTGGGGTGCTCTGGTGGCTTGGTGCTTGGGGGCAGGGTACAACAGCAGCATGGGCCCCAGGGATGATGGGGTACTGTGTGGTGCCTCAGGCCCTGAGGATGGCAGGTGCTATGGAGGCCTAGGCCCCAGGGAGCAGGGCCAGCATCATATCCTTGGGGAGAAGATGCAGCTTAAACTCTGAGCAGCTCTGTGAGCTGGCTTCAGTATCTGTGAAGACTGTGGAGGTCTTCAGGTGGTGATTAGAGTTGCTAGAGTCATCCTGTTTCCTTTCCCCATGAAAAGAAATCCCTCAGAGCAGATTGATACATTAATATATTACAATACGATTACCACCACAGCATTAGCTAGCACCTCTATCACATCATATAATTATCATTTATTTTTTATGGTGATGTGTGGTTAAAGCAGTGTAAAGTGAAGTGTGTAGTGATAAAAAGAATGATGTACTGAGACCCACTACAACATGGATGAATCTTGAAAACATTACACTGAGTGAAAGAAGCCAGACACAAAAGGACAAATATTGTATTATTCTACTTATATGAAATACTCAGAAGAGGCAAATTCCTAGAGACAGAAAGTAGATTAGTGCTTGTTAGGAAAGGGGGGATGGGAAGTGACTGCTTAATGGTAAAGGGTCTCTTTGGGGTGATAAAAATATTTTGGAATTAGATAATAGTAATATTGCACAACATGGTGAATGTACTGGAAGCCACTGAATTGTATACTTTTAAAAGGTTAAAATGGTGAATTTTACCTCAATAAAATAAACAAAAGGGATCAGACTTTACCATGTTGAACACAGGAAATCTCTAGGGGCTTTGGCTTGAGCTTTGTAATTAGTGATATTCTATTAAAATTTTTTCCTCAAGACACATAAAGCAGAGTTTTAATTTGTCTTTAGAATTTAAGTGATCACCAAAATAATCTAAAAGCTTCTCAAAATATTGATATTTAAAATATTTTTTCTCTGCTTATACACACACACACACACATACAGACACTTTCTCTCTTTGGTTTAGACAATTACAACCATATTATACATACTGTTTCATATTCTTTTTGTACATATTTGATTCATTCATTAATGGGAAAAATATTTATTAAGCATTTATTATAGGCCAGGAACTATAAACTTCAGAGATACAGTGATGAATAAGATAAACAAGGTCTCTGTTCTCAGAGAGTTTGCAAATTAGGTATAAAACAGATAACAAAGATGTAAACATAAATATAAAAGATACTTTCAGAGACATTATTGGAGTTCTGTCAGGTTCTTCTTTACTCACTTCCCACAAAAGTACATTACTTGACCTAAGAAAAGTTTCTGGGTATAAAGGTGAACATATGTTTATATATGATGAGATTTGCTTTTATTCCCCACAAATTTTCCCATGAGAGTTTATCTCCAGAAAAGCCTTCCATGTAAGAGAATAACTATAATCTGCAGGTAGTTTTATGTGCTTTCCTCTGCAGATGATAGAGGTGGGAGGGACTGGAGCACAGAGTGGCCTAGCACTTGTTACTAAACTGTATAAATGAAGCAACAATCTGTGTTGGATTTAGGCCAGGTCAGTGTTCCTCCTGATCACAGGGCTGGTGCTTTCAAAAGCCTTGCAGTGGTTATGGATGGAGAGAGAAGATGAGAAACTGCCAGTGACATTCGTCCTAAAGGGTTCCCAGTGGTTTGAGGGTATGTGTACAAAGAGAGATTACAATGCACTCCCAAAGGCTTCTAGGGGGTATTTATAAGAGTACACAGTTCACAAAGCACACAGAAACATATTTAGCTTCACATGTTAATTGCATGTATAAATGTATATTCACCACTATAGTTTAATAAACACATTTATAATTTTGGCCAATGGTAAGTAAAGGCACTTTTTAGAGGAAAGATTTTAAAGTTAAATATCTGATGTATTGTTGTCATTAAAATGCCTTGCAATTATTAAGATCACTTGAACCATTTAGTATTTGCCCACATATGAGCAAATTCATGGCTAGTGAAGGGATCACAGCTGTTAGTAAAAGAATAAATAAATAACTGGGGTGCCTGGGTGGCTCAGTTGGTTGGGTGTCCAACTCTTGGTTTCAGCTCAGACCCTGATCTCAGGGTCGTGAGATTGAGCCCTGCGTTGGGCTCCAAGCTCAGTGCAGAATCTGCTTAGGACTCCCCTCTCCCTCTCTGTCTGCCCCTTCCCACCACTCTCTCTCTCTTTCTCAAATAAATACATAAAATCTTAAAAAAAGAATAACATAAATAACTAACCTGGGTTTTCCATTGACATGAAGACAGTTTCTCCTGAGAATGGGAATAGGGTAAGCGTGTCTTCATAGACCATTTTGTGTTTGAAGGTATATCCAGAGAAGAAGACAGACAGGAAGTCAGTTTGTGCTCCAACACTTAGAATGTACCAGTATGCCACCTCATGCAAACAAACTGACAGCTGCAAGTTGTCAAAAACATAGCCATTGATGCCTGCAAAAGAAATGGGGAGCAAGAGGTTTTAGCAGTATCCAGATTTATTATTTGAGGTTGTCATATGATTAGAAATAATTATATGTTATGTCCATTACCTTATTCCCAAGAAGAGATAGCATTATACTTTCCAAAAAAAGTAGATTATTAATACTTGATGAGCTAGGTCCCAAACCCAAAGTGAGAAGAATCACAGACCTTGACCCTTCATGAAGTGGAGGGAGGAAATGCTACAAAAGATGGCACTGATTTATACAATTGGAATATTGGCTGCCAATTAGATAAATGTATTATATCAATGTTAAATTTTCTGAATTTCATAATTCCACTTTGGTTACATAAGAGAATTATCTGTATTCATAGGAAATGCACAATGAAGTACTAAGAGATAAAAGGGCAACCTGTTCTCAATCAGAAAATAAGTAATAAGGGGTGCCTGGGTGGCTCAGTTGTTAGGCGTCAGCCTTCAGCTCAGGTCATGATCCCAGGGTCCTGGGATCGAGCCCTGCATCGGGCTCCCTGCTCGGCGGGAAGCCTGCTTCTCCCCCTCTCTCACTCCCCCTGCTTGTGTTCCGTCTCTCGCTGTGTCTCTCTCTGTCAAATAAACAAAATCTTTTTTAAAAAAGAAAATAAGTAATAAAAGTGAGTATATAGAGAAGAAAGAGAATGATAAAGCAAATATAGAAAATTATTAAAAATTAGTGAATCTGGGTAAAGGGTATATGGGAGTTCTCTATCCTATTCTTGCAGAACTTCTGTAAGTTTGAAGTTATTTCTAAATAAAAAGCTAAACAAAAGTAACTTTGACTTCAGTCTATAAAAGGAATTGTTTCTGAAAGCCTCTTCCATATATCTATTCTGCAGTGGTGGTCCACAAATCAAGTAAGCAATGCTCAGACTCTAGTGCAACTAACTGAGAATCAAAATTTCTTGCCTTACAAAGCATTACAAGATACTATAAATCTCTTATAATTAAATGTGTGGTAATATGCAGGTATAGATGAATATATCAATCAGAATATAGAATCCAGAAAGGGACACAGATATAAATGGGAATTTGATATATGATAAAGACAGCATTTCAAACAGGTAGCAAAAGAGAATGAGCTATTGGTAATGCTGATGGCAAATATGACTATTCATACGGAACCACAGAAGACCCTGAATAGCCAAAGCAGTCTTGAGAAAGAACAAAGCTGGAGGCATCACATTTCCTGATTTCAAGCTATACTACAAAGCTATAGTAATTAAAGCAATATGGTACTGGCATAAAAATAGACACATAGATTAATGGAACAGAATCGAGAGCCCAGAAATGGACCCTCAACTCTATGGTCAACTAATATTTGACAATGTAGTCAAGAATATTCAATGAGGGGGGCACCTGGGTGGCTCAGTGGGTTAAGCATCTGCCTTTGGCTCAGGTCATCATCCCGGGCTTCCTGCTCAGTGGGGAGTCTGCTTCTCCCTCTCCTTCTGCCTCTCTTGCCCCCCCTTGTGCTCTCTGTCTCTCAAATAAATAAATAGAATCTTTAAAAAATGTTAAGAATAATCAGTGAGGAAAGGGTAGTGTCTTCAATAAATGGTGTTGGGAAAACTGGATAACCACATGGAGAAGAATGAAATTGAAGCCTTACATTACACCACATACAAAAATTAACTTGAAATGGATTAAAGACTTAAACATAAGACCTGAAACTGTAAAACTCCTAGAAAACACAGGGAAAAAGCTCCTTGACATTGGTTTTGGCAATGATTTTTTTTGGATATGACACCAAAAGCACAAGCAACAAAGGAAAAATTAATAAGTGGGGTTATATCAAAACTAAAAAGCTTCTGCACAGGAAAAGAAACAATCAACACGATGAAAAGGCAACCTAAAGAGAAAATATTTGCAAATCATTTATCTGATATAAAGAACTCATACAACTCAATAACAAAACAAAATCTGATTTTTAAAAAGGGCAGAGGAACTAAATAGAATTTTTTCTGAAGAAGACCTACGATTGGTCAACAGGTACATGAAAAGGTGCTCAACATTAATCATCAGGGAAATGTGATCATCAGTGAAATAAGTCAGACAGAGAAAGCCAAATACTGTATGATTCCACTTATATGTGGAATCTAAAAAAGCTGAACTCATAGAACCAGAGAGTTGAATGGCTGGTTACCAGGGATGGCAGGACGGGGGAAATGCGCAGATGTTAGTCAAAGGATACAAACTTCTAGTGAGAAGATGAATAAATTCTTGGGATCTAATGTACAGCATGGTGATTATAATTAATAATACTGTATTACATGCTTGAAAGTTGCTAAGAGAGATCTGAAATGTTCTCACTAGAAAAAAAGAGATGGTAATGATGTGATATGGTGGAAGTATCAGCTAACACTATGGCAGTAATCATTTTGCAATATATAAATGTATCAAATCAACATCTTAAACCTACACAATGTTATGTGTCAACTATATTTCAATAATTCTGGACACAAAACAAAATAAATAACAACAGACTTTGTGTGAATGGCAATATTTCAAGAATAACCCTCCTCAATCCGAGAAACAAGACAGAGGACCATAGGGGAAGGGAGGGAAAAATGAAACAAGACGAAACCAGAGAGGGAGACAAACCGTTAAGAGACTCTCAACCTCAGGAAACAAACTGAGGGTTGCTGGAGGGGTGGGGGGTGGGGGGTGGGGGGTGGGAGGGCTGGGCGGGCTGGGGGATAGGGCATTGGGGAGGGTATGTGCTATGGTGAGCGCTGTGAATTGTGTAAGACTGATGAATCACAGAACCGTGCCCCTGAAACAAAAAATACAGTATATGTTAAAAAAAAAAAAAAAAAGAAGATAGTAGGAAGAGAACAATGAAAGGGGGGAAATCGGAGGGGGAGACGAACCATGAGAGACTACGGACTCCAAGAAACAAACGAGGGTTTTAGAGGGGAGGGGGGCAGGGGGACGGTATAGCCTGGTGATGGTTTGTTTTTTTTTCCAGATTTTATTCATTCACTTGAGACACAGAGATACAGAGAGAGAGAGAGCATGAGCAGGCGGAGAGGCAGAGGGAGAAGCAGGCCCCTCGCTGAGCCAGAAGCCCGATATGGGGCTCAATCCCAGGACCTCGGGATCATGACCCGAGCCGAAGGCAGACGCTTAACCATCTGAGCCACCCAGGCGCCCCCCAGTGATGGGTATTAAGGAGGGCACATATTGCATGGAGCACTGGGTGTTTTACGCCAACAATGAATCATGGAACACTACATGATGTAATGTATGGTGACTAATTCAACATTAAAAAAAAAAGGGTAATCCTCCTCAAAGGGAAATAGAAAAATTCAGAAAGAATAGGAAACACAAAGTAAGATATTACCATAAATCCCCTGCAGATGGGCTAAATGGATTGGATTTGAAAAAAGAAAACATCAAATCCCTCTTCTCAAGACTCATATTGCCATAGTATTTCTTGATATAATTTACATAATTTTGTTCTTGAAACAAAGTGGGAGTAAAATGCTAGAGATATGATTAGAAATACTGAGGAAAGACCCCAATCCAGAACAATTAGAACATATCATCCTGTCTTGAAACCATATCATTCTCTACATAGACATATATGCATACATATCTATGGTTTCTCTTTTGTGGTCATTGTTTATTTTACAAAAATGAGATCATATTATATACACTTTTTCTGCACCTGCAATATATTATTCAACAATATTTCATAGAAATTGCTTTAAGTAGCTGGGTACAGCTCTAATTCATTCTTTTTTTTTAAAGTTTTTATTTATTTATTTATTTGAGAGAGAGAGAGAGCACAAGCAGGTGGAGCAGCAAGTAGAGGGAGAGGGAGAAGCAGGCTCCCCATGGTGCGGGGAGCCCGACATGGGGCTCAATCCCAGGACCCCGAGATCATGACCTGAGCTGAAGACAGACACTTAACTGATTGAGCCAGCCAGGTGCCCCTCTAATTCATTTTTAATGGCTTCATAATATTTCATATTGGTGTGCCAGAATATATTCAACCTTCCTCTAACAATAGGCATCATCTTTGATTTTAGTTTTTATTCCTATGAGACATATCCCAGCAGTAGGAATGCTGGATCAAAAGGTATATATATTTCATTCTAAAAATTTACATAGTAGGGGCTCTGGGCTGGCTCAGTTGGAGGACCATGTGACTCTTGATCTCAGGGTTGTGAGTTCAAGCCCCATGTTGCAGCCCTATGGTGCAGAGATTACTTAAAAAAAAAAACAGAAGTTTACAGAGTAAAATTGATTCTTATTTGGTACACAGTTTTATGAGTTTCAGCACATATGTCAATGTGTAAATACAGAACATCTTACTTAACATAGAAAACTCCATTGTACTGGAGTTCTTCATTGCAAATAGTCAAACTCCAAGCTCTGATAACCATTGATCTATTCTTCATCCCTATACCATTGCCTTCACCAGAATGCCTTGTAAATGAAATAATACAGTATGTCACCTTTTGAGACTGGATCTTATCACTCGGCTTAATGCCTTTGAGGGTCATTCATGTTGTGTATATCAATAGTTCATTCTGTTTTATTGCTGAAAAATATTCAAGTGTATGGATGTACCACAGTTTGTTTAATCATTTGCTTACTGTGGGATGTTCTGATTGTTTCCAAGATTTTATTTTGTTTTTTAATAAAAACTGGCACATTTGTTCCACAAAGGCCCATTTTCAAGAAGCTACAGGTGAAGGTGGGAAAGGACAGGTTTCTTCCTTTTTTCCTTTGTCATCAAGTTTTCCCCAGGGGATAAAAATGGCATGGACCCCAAAACATATCCAAATAAAACCCCCCAAAACTGAGTTTCCAAAATGTTATAGCATCTTAATTCCTCATAGAAAGGGGGAGGGTAGGGCACCTGGGTGGTTCAGTCAGTTAAGCGTCTGCCTTCAGCTCAGATCATGATCTCTGGGTCCTGGGATCGAGCCCTGCATCAGGCTTCCTGCTCAGTAGGGTGTCTGCTTCTCTCTCTCTCTCTCCCCACCCACACACCCCTCACCATTGCTCATTCTTTCTCTCTCAAATAAATAAATAAGATCTTTAAAAAGAAAAAGAAAGGAAGGGGGAAGGCACTAGTGGGAAGGAGGTCCCTGGTTTGGGGGGAGACTCTCCTAGTTTGGTGGGACATCCCCCCACTTTAAATTGCTGGCCCCAAATGGAAAAAGCTTGGGGCTATAGCATTCAAAATCTCCTCACACCCAATTTTATCAAAGCCAAAAAATTTTCTCCCCCATCTTGCAAAACACAAATGCATACATACATGTGTATGTATTTACAAAGCAAACAGAAATTCAAAGGCATTAAGCCTTAAAGTGAATCTAGAACAAGGGGATGTGAAATTCCCTCTTTCCTCCCCTCTTACTGTGGGGTTAATTTGTCCATGTCCCCAGCAGAGGAATGCACCCCAAGGGGATGACAGAGGGGAAGGACCAAAAGGAGCAAAGGATGGGGATATCCCCCAAAGCCAATCAGCAGCCAGTATAGATGTGGGCATGGTGCCAATAAGGCCACATCACTTGGAATTTTCCAGTTGGGATGGGAAGTGGGTAAGAGGCATTCTTGTGTAGTCTTCAGCCAATTTCAAGTCAAGTCAGGGCAAGGAAGGCAGGGTGCCAAGTGCGGTGTGCAGAAAGGAGAGATGGGCTCTTCTGGGTCCCTGTGGTCAGGGGGAGCGCTGCTTACTCAGCTCCTGGACAAAGAGTTCAATTATTTCCTCATCACTGGAGCTGGGTGCAGAGGGGTGAACCTCAGAAGTGGTAAACGAAGAAGAGGATTTCACTCTCAGCAACATGTATGTGCTGCTCTCACAGGTTCTCCATACAGTTTCACTCTGGGCTTAGACTCTAGCCTCTGGTTCCTCCTGATTGGTAGCTTCATCCTTGAGGCATTTCTCCCCTTCTGGTGTGGCTTTCCTTCCTGGTGCTGCTCCAAGAGTGGGCTGCATGACCACAGGGTGAGTGCTTCTGGGGTACCCCTGGGTCAAGACTTAAGTTCTGTTTCCAAGTTTTAACACTTATGGATAGAGCTTCTGTAAACCTTCATGGGCAGGTTTTTGTGTGAACATAAGTTTTCATTTTTCTAGGGAAAATATCCAGGAGTGGTACTTCTGGATCATATGTTAAGTATATGTTTAAATTTGTAAGAAACTGCCAAATTGTCTCCCAGAGTGTGAAAGCTCCTACAGCTCTGCACTCTTGCTAGCATATTTAATATTATACGTTTTATTTCAGCTATTAAAACAGGTATGTAGAGACATCTCCCTGAGGCTTTTTAAGTAGTCTCCATGCCAAGTGTGGAACCCAACGTGGGGCTTTTACTCACGACTTTGAGATCCAACCCGAGTGGAGATCAAGAGTCAGACACTTAACCGACTTGAGCCACCCAGGCACCACCTCACTCAGGTTTTAATATGCAATTCCTTATGTTGAGTATTCTTTCAGGTACTTCTTTGTCTTCCATATATCTTCTTTGGTGATGTGTCTGTTCAAATCTTTTGCCCATTTTTAGGGGTTTGTTTTTTTTACTGCTGAGCCTGAGCATTCAGATACATGATTTGCAAATATTTTCTACTCATCTGTGGCTTTTCATTCTCTTTAACGGTATCTTTTGTAGAGCAAGTTTTTAATTTTGATGAAATTCAATTTATCAATATTTCTCTACTATGGATTTCAATTTTTATGTCATTTATCAGAAGCCTTCTTCTAACTCTAGGTCATGGTTTTACATTGTACATTTAGATCTATGATCCATTTTGAGTTAATCTTTGTTTAAGTATGAGATTTAGGTCAAGGTTCATATATTTTTATATGGATGACCAATTGTTCTAAAACTGTTGAAAAGGGTATCCTTGCTCCATTGAATTGTGTTTCTGTCTTTGCCAAAAATCAATTAGCTATGTATTTCTACACTATTCTGTGTCAATATAATGCTATCTTGATTGCTGTAGCTTTATGGTAAGTCTTAAAATTCGGTAATATGAGTCCTCCAACTTAATTTTTCTTTTTCAAAATTGTTTTGGCTTATTCTAGTTTCTTTGCCTTTCCATATAAATCTGGTAATATGCTTTTCTCTATCAAATAAAAAATCTTGCTGAGATTTTACTAAGAATTGCATTAAATTTACAGATCCATCTGGAGATAGCTGACATCTTCACTCTACTTAGTCTTCCAATCTGTAACCATTGTATGTCTCTCCACATTGTATGTCTTTTAAATTTTCTTGCAACAATGTTTTGCAATTTTCAGTGTATAGATGTTGTACATTTTGTTAGATTTATGCCTATTTTAGCTATTGTAAACGGTATTTTCATTATTTGTGTTTCCAACAGTTTGCTGTTAGTATACAGAAATATGACTGACTTTTGTATGTTGACCTTGTATTTTGCAATGAAGCTAAACTCACTTATTAGTTCTATGAGTTTTCTTGTAGAGTTCTTGAGATTTCCTATGCAGACAATCATGACATATGAGGTTTCATTTCTTCACTTTAATATGAATGCTTTTAAAACTTTCTAGTTTCTTTCCCCAATTTACCTGCTGCCAACTACTTTTCAAGGTTCTCAGATAGCTGCTTCATGCATTGTTAAGGATTTTTAGTCATTCAGTGGGATAGACAGGGTAACATATGCTTATTCCATCTTAACCAGAACCACACTCCAAAAGACATATATTTTAAATTTTAATGGTTTCAATGAGACTGGTTTTAAAATACTGTACTAGTTATCCAGTAGCATTGTATGAGAATAGCCTCATACTTATAAGCCCACTAGTAATAACTGTATTATAATTTTGCCAGTCTGATAGGTATGAAGTGCTATAGCATTGGTATTCTATTTTGCATTTACCTGTAGTGAGATTCAAATTTTTTTGAAAGATTTATTTATTTACCTTAGGGGTGGAGGGAAGGGGCAGAGAGAGATTGAGAAAGAGAAATTCAAACAGACTGTGCACTGAGCATGGAGCCCAATGCGGAGCTTCACCTGAGCCAAAACAAAGAGTCAGATGCTTAACTGACTGTGCCACCCTGGCTCCCCTGAGACTGAAATTTTTTTTTAGAGATTTTATTTATTTGGCAGAGAGAGACACAGTGAGAGAGGGAACACAAACAGGGGGGAGTGGAGAGGGAGAAGCAGGCTTCCCGCTGAGCAGGGAGCCTGATGTGGGGCTCGATCCCAGGACCCTGGGATCATGACCTGAGCTGAAGGCAGGTGCTTAATGACTGAGCCACCCAGGTGCCCCGAGACTGAAATTTTTTATCATATTTTTGACCATTCTGATTTCTGTGTATGTATAAAACACATACACATATGTATTTTTGTAATAGGTTGAATTATGCTCCCGTCCAAATTCATATGTCAAAGTTCTAACCTCTTTTCTCTCAGAATGTGACTGTATTTAGAGACAGGGTCTTTAAACAGGTCATTCATTAAAATGAGGTCTTAGGGTGGGCTCAAACCCTAAATGACTGCTGTCTTTTTTTTTTAAAGATTTATTTTATTTATTTGAGAGAGAGGGGCATGCAGAGGGAGATGGAAAGAGAGAAACTCAAGCAGACTTCCCACGGAGCATGGCGCCCAATGCAGGGCTCAATCTCACAACCCTGAGATCATGACCTGAGCTGAAACCAAGAGTTGGACGCTCAACTGACTGAGACACCCAGGCGCCCCTATGAATGGTGTCTTTATAAGAAAAGGAAATTTGTGGAGGGGAGGCAAGATGGCAGAAGAGTAGGGGACCTCGTTTCATCTGGTCCCTTGAATTCAGCTAGACAGCTGTCAAATCATTCTGAACACCTGTGAGCTCAACCTGAGATCTAAGGAAAGAATTGCTGCAATTCTACAAATAGAAAAGCAACCACTTTTTGCAAGGTAGGAGGTATGGAGAAGTGACTCTGAACCAACATATCGGAAAATAAACGATGGGGTGAGGGAGCCTCAATCAACCAGCTACCAGAAAGTGATATAGCAGTGGACTACAAAATTGGAACTTTTAGAAGTCAGCTCTGATGAGGGACTTCCCTGCCTGAAAGGTGCTCAGGTGGCAAAGTGGGGCAGAATCCTAGGTGGGACAGTGTAGTCTTAGGATCCCTGGGGTCACAGAAAGAATGATCTTTCAGGTCTGGGGCTGGAGATCAGGGCGTGGCCATTTTTATATTCATCCTCTAAAGAGGCACAGAAAGCCTTCAGGGAACAAAAGCCACATAGAGCAACCAGAAGCAGCTTACAGTGAGCCCAGCCCCTGGCAAGGGGCGGTGCAACTCCACCCAGGCAAAGACACCTGAGAATCAGCACAGCAGGCCCCTCCCCCGAAGACCAGCTGGAACAAGAGGCAAACACCAAGTTTATGGAGCACACAGGACTGCAAAACCCCAGCACTAGGGAAAAATAGTATATATAATATGAAGCTTACTATGATTCATTTATCTTTCAGATTAAAGTTTTTCATTTCTTTTTTTTTTTTTCTTACACTGTTGGTGGGAATGCAAACTGGTACAGTCACTCTGGAAAACAGTGTGGCGGTTCCTCAAAAAATTAAAAATAGAGCTACCCTATGACCCAGCAATTGCACTACTGGGTATTTACCCCAAAGACACAGATGTAGTGAAAAGAAGGGCCACACGCACCCCAATGTTCATAGCAGCAATGTCCACAATAGCCAAACTGTGGAAAGAGCCAAGATGTCCTTCAACAGATGAATGGGTAAAGAAGATGTGGTCCATATATACGATGGAATATTACTCAGCCATCAGAAAGGATGAATACCCAACTTTTACATCCACATGGATGGGACTGGAGGAGATGATGCTCAGTGAAATAAGTCAGGCAGAGAAAGTCAATTATCATATGGTTTCACTCATATGTGGAACATCAGGAATAACATGGAGGACCACAGGGACAGGGAGGGAAACCTGAATGGGAAGAAATCAGAGAAGGAGACAAACCATGAGAGACTCTTGGCTCTGGGAAACAAACTGAGGGTTACAGAGGGGAGGGGGGTGGGGGATGGGGTAACTGGGTGATGGGTATTAAGGAGGGCATGTATTGCATGGAGCACTGGGTGTTATACGCAAATAATGAATTGTTGCACACTACATCTGAAACTGATGATGTACTATATGTTGGCTAATTGAATTTAAATTAAAAAAAATGAAATTTGTACCCAGACACGTACATGCACAGAGGAAAGACCATGTGAGGGCACAGAAAGTGGCTATCTACAAGCCAATGAAAGAGGCCTCTGAAGAGACCAATCCTGCTGAATCTGGATCTCAGACCTTTAGCCTCCAGAATTGCAAGGAAGTAAATCTCTGCTGTTGAAGCGACTCATTCTTTGGTACTTTGTTATGGCAGGCCTAGCAGACTAAGACTACGTGTGTGTGTGTTTATATGTGTTTATATATGTTTATATACATGATTATATAATCATGGAGAAAATTTTAACATGGGCTACATGGACATGAAAAGGTTAGTGGGAAGGTGTAATATGGAAGGAAACAGAGATAAAAGGGAGGCAGCCAAGTAAACACAAAAAAATCATTTTGTATACCTTAAATATATATAATTTTTATGTGTCAATTCTACCTCAATAAAGCTGGGAAAAAGATGTTTTTTTAATGTACAGTGTCTTGATTGATTTGACTTAAATTGCTATAGCTGGCAACTGGTTTACATGTGTAAAATTGCATTCCCTTTGTATTTCATGTGTAACTTACCAACTGAGTGAATTTAAAAACATTTTAAAAAAGATTTTAGTTTTAGGGGCGCCTGGGTGGCTCAGCTGGTTAAGCAGCTGCCTTCGGCTCAGGTCATGATCCCAGGGTCCTGGGATCGAGCCCCGCATCGGGCTCCCTGCTCCGCGGGGAGCCTGCTTCTCCCTCTCCCTCTGCCTGCCTCTCTGCCTACTTGTTCTCTCTCTCTCTGTCAAATAAATAAATAAAATCTTTAAATTAAAAAAAAAACAAAATAAAAAAGATTTTAGTTTTAAATAATCTCTACACCCAACAAGGGGCTCAAACTTACAACCCTGAGTTCAAAAGTTGCACACCCTACCAACTGAGCCAGCTAGGAACCCTGAGTGCATTTTATATTAAGGATGGATTATGTATATTTGGGTAAACGAAAGTTGTGTCTTATTTGATTTATCCTTTGAAATCCCTTCTAAAAGAAAAAAATATATGCAGTATATGATCATAATTAAGCCTTTATATAAAACTGTATACGTTCATATATATTAATTTTTTAAAAGATTTATTTATTTTAGAGAGAGTGAGAGAGAGAGCTTATGTAAGGGGGACGGGCAGAGGGGGAGGGAGAGAGAATCTCAAGCCAACTTCCCACTGAGCACAGAGCCTGACACAGGGACCAATGCCACGACCCGGAGATCATGACCTGAGCTGAAATCAAGAGTCAGATGCTTAGCTGACCTAGCCATCCAGGCACCCCCATGTAACAATTTTTAAGGAAATATGACTCTTACATGGCATATAAGTTAATCCATTATCTGGACATCATTTGGTGGCTTCAATTTTCCCTTATCCATTACCCACTGGACTTGAGTGCTGCTTTACTTACTGTGCATGATGTTAGAGACTTGAAACTCTGGATCATGGGGCTGCACTACATCTGCATTGGGGAGGAAGCGCTGCATATTCTCTGTGAGGTACCAGCTTCGATTCTCATCAAATACAGAAAACAGGATGACATTTCTCTTGTCTGACATCATCTGTTAATTACACATATTGAAAGAAAGAACTGCTATTAGTATTGTCCCATAAAAATTAGCATGCAGGTGATATATCTATATTGAAACCTTTGGCTCAATTCCAATTTCTCCATAGGGTCACTATTATGCACATATACCAGGGCTTGGGAGTAGCAGTGAGTGTAACTTTAGAGCAAATGTGTCCTCAAGGCAACTTTAAAGACCCAAGTGATTATTCAGTGTTTTTCTTAAACAAGTTAGTCAAGTCAAGGAAGATTAATGCCTTTCCTAAACTTTATGGAAAGGCAACTACCAATCCATAAAAAATTAAAAATAGAAAACAAATCAAATAACAAAGTTAAGATGGGCCATAAAATGTTAATTAACACTAATATCTAAAGTTTTCTGTTAAAAAAGTTTAAAGTTCTTTTTAGAAGAGCAGTTTGTATATGAACCAAAGTTATGAGTTATTTGCTAGTTGATTCTGTTAAGATTTAATGTGTAAACTTCATTAATATGTATAAATTTCATTTTGTATAACCTAGTGCTACAGAAACCAAAATGCTGAGGAGAGGACATTGGGGAAAATATAGAGGTACATTTCAGTCCTCTTCCAAAAAACTGGTGGTAAAAACTATAATTAGGAAAAATTTGTCAGGACAGGTACTTGCCCAAATTTATGCCTTTTTGGGTTTGTGTGCCATGTGTTTTAAAACTCACGTGCTTTATTCTCTAAACCAAGGAAATGTTTTCAGACTAGTAAAAATCCTATGTAGTAAATAACCAAACTGACATCCAGTCAAGCCTCAGCAATATGGCAACGAGTTATTCTGATGCAAGCAGTGAGTTTTTGAGAAGCACTAGGCTTTCCTTTCTTTTTTTTAAAAAAAGATTTTAGTTATGTATTTTGAGGGGGAGTGGCAGAAGGAGAGAGAGAGAGAGTCCTAAGCAGACCCTGCAGTGAGCACAGAGCCTGATGTGGGGTTTGATCTCACAACCCTGAGATCATGACCTGAACCAAATTCAAGAGTTGGATGCTTAACCAACTGTGCCCCCCAGGCACCCCAGCATTAGGCTTTCCTTATGCAGAGAATTTAGCTTTATTTTCTTAAAGCAGTATAAGTGGTCTAAATTCTAAACATTTCTGAAATATTTTGTGTCTTTCCCTGTATTGTGCTCAACAAATATTTATTGAATTCCTACCACATGCCATGCACTATGCTAGATGCTGCAGATATGTTCATTTTGAGGTGTCTTTGAGTCACTCATGATGAGACATCCAGGGGAGAAGTCTAGACTCTGATACAGATTCACAGGTCATCTAAAAATGAGCAGTAGTTTGGCATGTAAAAATGAGCAAGATCATTTACAGAAAGTGGAATTTTAAGTTTTTTAAAGTTTTATTTAGGTAAGTAATTGCTACACCCAATGAGAGGCTTGAACTCATGACCCCAAGATCAAGAGTCACATGCTCTTCCAAGTGAGCCAGCCAGTGGCCACCAGAAAATGAAATTTTACACTGGGAATGAGTATTATAGGAATATAATAGGAGAGGCTCTCCTATCTATCCAGCAGGCAAGTTTATTAAACCAAACTAAATTCAAAAACAACTGTGAGAAACCCAGCTCATTTCTTTTATTGGCCAATACTGCAGACTACTATATTTTCTGCAGACTATAGGGGGACGTACACTGAGAGATCTGAAAGTTCATATGCATCATCAGTCCATCAAACCCAGAACTTTGAAAGACATGAACTCACCTGGTTTCCTCTTTGATCTACAGATTCTTTGTAGCAGATAAGGAGAGGGCCAATGAGTCCTGAAGCTAGATCTCTCTCCAGATTAATGAAGCTTGAGTAATATCGGGTCAGGCACCGAGGATCTGATTTAGTCGGCCCATCTTCTACAGTCACTGTCCATTTATACTTGAATACCTCTCCTGGCAGAATTGGCATATCTTTCAAATGTTTCACACCTACCCACACCCAAACCGCAAAATATCTTGATTAGAGTATAACAAGCCACATATTGGTAAGTCCTGTTATTTCGAGGGCTCTACCAATTTATATGTACATGTGAAGCTTCTCAATAAATTGAAACTAAATTTGTGTCTATCATAAGCTTAAGATTCACACAATTGTTTTACGATAAAAGTGGGTCGAGGACTTGAAGTTTTATTACAAATCTATAGTGATCAAAACAGTATGGTACCGGCACAAAAACAGACACATAGATCAATGGAACAGAATAGGAAATCCAGAAATGAACCCACAACTCTATGGTCAGCCTTCAACAAAGCAGGAAAGAATGTCCAATGGCAAAAAGACAGTCTCTTCAACAAACGGGGTTGGGAAAATTGGACAGCCACATGCAGAAGAATTTTCTTACACTATACACAAAAATAAACTCAAAATGGATGAGAGACCTAAAATGTGACACAGGAATCCATCAAAATCCTAGAAGAGAACACAGGCAACAACCTCTTCGACCTCAGCTGCAGCAACTTCTGGCTAGACACATCTCCAAAGGCAAGGGAAACAAAAGCAAAAAGGAACTATTGGGACTTCATCAGGATAAAAAACTTTTGCAGGAGGGAAGAGTCCAAGATGGTGGAGGCGTAGGAGACCTAAATTTCGTCTGGTCCCAGGAATTCAGCTAGATAGCTATCAAATCATACTGAACACCTGTGAACTCAACCGGAGATCTAAGAAAATAGCTACAACTCTATGAATAGAAAAGCGACCACTTTCTGGAAGGCAGGACGTGCAGAGAAGTGAATCTGAGGCTATATTCGGGAAGATAGACCACGGTGGAAGGGAGCTTCCATCAACCGGCTACCGGCAAGTGATAGAACAGCGGAGCACAGAATTGGAACTTTTAGAAGTCTGCTCTGCTGAGGGACGTCACTCCAGTGACTAAGGGGGAGGGTGGTGGAACCCTCGCTGGGACAGTGTGGTCTCAGGACCCTCGGGGTCACAGAAAGACTGGGGGTGCCTGAGTGCGGCAGAGCTCCCAGGGATCGGAGCAGGGAAGCCAGCTGCAGAGATGGAGCCAAGGCATGGGCTCTCAGCTTGGGGTTACCATAAACTGTGATCCGTGCCACAGTCGGGCCACTGCTCCTCTAGCAGGGACCCAACAAGCGGCAGATCCGGGGAGACTCCCCTTCCTCCCCTGGGAGGAGCGGCGCGGGAGCACACCGCAGGAGTCTGTAGGGTTTGGAGACTCTACATGGGGTTGTGTGCCTGAGAGAGAAATGCTCGATCACAGGCCGGGTGAGCACAGAGTGCAGCTGGAGACCGGGGAGATGGGAGTGATTGACTGTTTTTCTCTGGGGGCGCACTGAGGAGTGGGGCCCCGAGTTCTCGGCTCCTCCGGGGTGGAGATTGGGAGGCTGCCATTTCACTCTCGACCTCCAAACCTGTGCTGAAAGCTTGCAGGGAACAAAAGCTCTCGAGAGCAAACCCGAGCAGATTACTTAGCCCCGACGACAAGGGCGGGGCAATTCCGCCTCCGGCAAAGACATTTGGGAACCATGGCAACAGGTCCCTCTCCCAGAAGATCAGCACGAACAGCCAGCAAGCCAAGACCAAGTTTACCGATCAATGAGAACGGCAGAACCCAGTGCTAGGGGAATATAGCATATAGAATTCATGGTTTTTTTTTACCATGATTCTTTAGTCTTTCAACTTTAATTTTTTTTCTTACCTTTTTCAACGAATTTATTTTATGAACTCTTTTTAAATCTTTTTTTTAAGACAGTTGCCTTCTATTTTTTTAAAGATTTTATTTATTTATTTAATTGACAGAGAGACAGAGACAGCGAGGGAGGGAACATAAGCAGGGGAGTGGGAGAGGGAGAAGCAGGCTTCCTGCCGAGCAGGGAGCCTGATGCGGGGCCCGATCCCAGGAGCCTGGGATCATGAACTGAGCCAAAGGCAGTCGCTTAACCAACTGAGTCACCCAGGCGCCCCATTCTTTTTAAAATCTTTTTTTTAATTTTCATTTTATCCTATCATTCTATTTAATTTTATTTGTGTGTGTGTATGTGTATATATATGTGTGTGTATATATATATATATATATATATATATATATATACACACACAGTCTCCAAACCCTACAGACTCCTCTGTTGTGTTCACCTGTTGATTATATTCTCTTTCTCTCTTTTTTGGTTTCAGGTCTCTTCTGGTTTGTTTAGTGTATATTTTAGTGTTTAGTGTGTATCTGGGGTTGTTGTTGCCATTTTAATATTTTGTTTTCTTGTTTATCTATTCTTCTCTGGACAGAATGACAAGATGGAAAAACTCACCTCAAAAAAGAGAACAAGAGGCAGTATTGACTGCCAGGGACCTAATCAGTATGGACATAAGTAAGATGTCAGAACTAGAGTTCAGAATAACGATTACAAAGATACTAGCTAGGCTTGAGAAAAGCATAGAAGACACTAGAGAGTCCCTTTCTGGAGAAATAAAAGAACAACCTACAAGGGTAGAAATATTAGATTGGCAGCAGACCTATCCACAGAGACCTGGCAAGCCAGGAAGGACTGGCAAGACATATTTAGGGTGCTAAATGAGAAAAATATGCAGCTAAGAATACTTTATCCAGACAGGATGTCATTCAAAATAGAAGGAGTGATAAAAGCTGCCAGGACAAAAAGAAACTAAAAGAATTTGTGATCACTAAACCAGCCCTGCAAGAAATAAAAAAAGGCATCCTATAAGTGAAGAGAGAGCCCAAAAATAACAGACCGGAAAGGAACAGAGACAATCTACAGAAACAGTGACTTTACAGGTAATATAATGGCATTAATTTCGTATCTTTCAATAGTTACTCTGAATGTAAATGAGCCAATCAAAATGCCCCAATCAAAAGACACAGGGTATCAGATTGGATAAAAAAAACAAGACTCATCCATATGCTGTC
The DNA here is from genome assembly GCF_009762305.2 of Zalophus californianus. Classification (NCBI taxonomy): domain Eukaryota; kingdom Metazoa; phylum Chordata; class Mammalia; order Carnivora; family Otariidae; genus Zalophus; species Zalophus californianus. The sequence continues at coordinate 799,648 of NC_045612.1, read as the reverse complement.
TGCAAGAGACTCATTTTAGATCCAAAGACACCTCCAGATTGAAAGTGAGGGGGTGGAAAACCATTTATCATGCTAATGGACTTCAAAAGAAAGCTGGGTGGCAATCCTTCTATAAGAGAGGTTAGATCTTAAACCAAAGACTGTAATAAAAGATGAGGAAGGATACTATATCTTAATTAAAGAGGCTATACAACAAGAAGATCTGACAATTGTAAATATTTATGCCCCTAACATGGGAGCAGCCAATTATATACACCAATTAATAACAAAATTAAACACAATGATAATAATACAATAATAGCAGGGGACGTTAACACCCCACTCACTGCAATGGACAGATAATCTAACCAGAAGATCAATAAGGAAATAAGGGCTTTAAATGACACACTGGACCAGATGGACTTCACAGATATATTCAGAGCATTCCAGCCTAAAGTAACAGAATACACATTCTTCTCTAGTGCCCATGGAACATTCTCCAGAATAGATCACATACTGAGTCACAAATCAGGTCTCAACCGGTACCAAAAGACTGGGATTATTCCCTGCATATTTTCAGGCCAAAATGCTTTGAAACTTGAACTCAATCACAAGAGCAAAGTTGGAAAGAACGCAAATACATGGAGACTAAAAAGCATCCTACTAAAGAATGAATGGGTCAACCGGGTAATTAAAGAAGAATTAAAAAAATTCATGGAAACAAATGAAAATGAAAACAAAACCATTCAAAACCTTTGGGATGCAGCAAAGTTGGTCCTAAGAGGGAAAAACATAGCAATACAAGCTTTTCTCAAAAAATGAGAAAAGTCTCAAACACAAGCTAAACATACACCTAAAGGAGCTGGAGAAAGAACAGCAAATAAAGCCTAAACCCATCAGGAGATGAGAAATAATAAAGATTAGAACAGAAATCAATGAAATAGAAACCAAAAGAACAGTAGAACAGATCAAACGAAACTAGGAGCTGATTCTGTGAGAGAATTAATAAGATTGATAAACCCCTGGCCAGACTTATCAAAAAGAAAAGAGAAAGGACCCAAATTAATAAAATCATGAATGAAAGAGGAGAGATCATAACCAACACAAAAGAAATACAATTTTAAGAATATATTATGAGCAACTATATGCCAAGAAACCAGGCAATCTGGAAGAAATGGATGCTTTCCATTTCTTATAAACATGGAGCAGCAACTTCTGGCTAGACATGTCTCCAAAGACATATAAACCACCAAAACTGAAACAGGAAGACACAGAAAATCTGAACAGACCTATAACCAGAAAGGAAATTGAAGCAGTAATCAAAAATCTCCCAACAAACAAGAGCCCAGGGCCAGATGGCTTCCCAGGCAATTCTACCAAACATTTAAAGAAGAAATCATACCTATTCTCCTGAAGCTGTTTCAAAAAACAGAAATAGAAGGAAAACTTCCAGACTCTTTCTATGAGGCCAGCACTACCTTGATCCCAAAACCAGACAAAGACCCCCACAAAAAGGATAATTACAGACCAATATCCCTAATGAACATGGATGAAAAAATGCTCACCTTACAGCATTCATAAAAATAGACTCAAAATGGATGAAAGACCTAAATATGAGACAGGAATCCATCAAAATCCTAGAGGAGAACACAGGCAGCAACCTCTTCCACCTGGGCCACAGCAACTTCTGGCTAGACACATCTCCAAAGGCAAGGGATACAAAAGCAAAAAGGAACTACTGGGGCTTCATCAAAATAAAAGCGTTTGCACAGCAAAGGAAACAGTTGACAAAACCAGAAGACAACCAACAAAATTGGAGAAGATATTTGCAAATAACATATCAGATTAAGGGCTAGTATCTAAGATCTATAAAGAACTTATCAAACTCAACACCCAAAGAACAAATAATCCAATAAGAAATGGGCAGAAGACATGAACAGACATTTCTCCAATGAAGACATACAAAGGGCCAACAGACACATGAAAAATGCTCCACATTCCTTGGCATCACAGAAATACAAATCAAAACCACAATGAAATACCACCTCATACCAGTCAGAATGGCTAGAATTCACAAGACAGTAAACAACAAATGTTGGTGAGGATGCCGAGAAAGGGGAACCCTCCTACACTGTTGGTGGAAATGCAAACTTGTGCACCCACTCTGGAAAACAGTATGGAGGTTCCTCAAGATGTTAAAAATAGAGCTACCCTACGACCCAGCAATTGCACTAGTAGGTATTTACCTCAAAGACGCAAATGTAGCGATCTGAAGGGGCACTAGCACCCCAATGTTTATAGCAGCAATGTACACAATAGCTGAACTATGGAAAGAGCCCAGATGTCCATCGACAGATGAATGGATAAAGAAGATGTGGTGTGGGGGCGCCTGGGTGGCTCAGTCGGTTAAGTATCTGCCTTCGGCTCGGGCCATGGTCTCAGGGTCCTGGAATCGAGCCCCACATTGGGCTCCCTGCTCAGCGGGGAGCCTGTTTCTTCCTCTCCCTCTGCCTGCCTGTCTGCTTGTGATCTCTCTCTCTCTGTCAAATAAATAAATAAAATCTTAAAAAAAGATGTGGTGTGTATGTATGTGTATATATGTTCATCAAAAAAATGAAATCCTGCCATTTTCTTTTCTTTTTTTTTTTTAAGATTTTATTTATTTGACAAAGAAATAGCCAGAGAGGGAACACAAGCAGGGGGGAGGAGAGGGAGAAGCAGGCCTCCAGCCATTCAGGGAGCCCGACTTGGGGCTTGATCCCAGGACCCTGGGATCGTGACCTGAGCTGAAGGCAGACGGTCAACGACTGAGCCACCCAGGCACCCCAAATCCTGCCATTTTCAATGACGTGGATGGAACTAGGGGGTATTATGCTAGGCGAAATAAGCCAATCAGAAAAAGACAATTATCATTATGATCTCACCAATATGTGGAATTTAAGAAACAAAAGAGAGGATCATAGGGGAAAAGAGTAAAAAGTAAAACAAGAAGAAACCAGAGAGGGAGACAAACCATAAGAGACTCTTAATCATAGGAAACAAACTGAGGGTTGCTAGAGGGGAGGAGGGTGGAGGGATGGGGTAACTGGGTAATAGATATTAAGGAGGGCATGTGATGTAATATCACTGGGTATTATATAAGACTGATGAATCACAGGCGTGTACCTCTGAAACCAAGAATACATTATATGTTAATTAATTGAATTTAAATAAAAAATGTTAAAAAAGATAAAAAGCTTTTGCACAGCAAAGGAAACAATCAACAAAACTAAAAGAGAACCTACTGAATGGGACAAGATATTTGCAAATGACATATCTGACAAAGGGTTAGTATTCAATAGATAGAAAGAACTTATAAAATTCAACACCCAAAAAATGAATCATTCAATTAAAAAATGGGCAGAAGACCTGATAGATATTTTTCCAAAGAAGACATCCAGATGGCCAACAGACACATGAAAAGATGCTCATCCTCACTGATCATCAAGGAAATGCAAATCAAAACTACACTGAGATATCACCTCATACCTGTCAGAATGGTTAAAATCAACAACACCAGGAACAAGTGTTGGTGAGGATGTGGAGAAAGGGGAACCCTCTTGCACTGTTGGTGGGAATGCAAACTGGTGCAGCCACTGTGGAAAACAGTATTGGAGGTTCCTCAAAAAATAAAAATAGAACTACCCTATGACCCAGAAATTGCACTACTAGGTATTTACCCTAAAGATAGAGATGTAGTGAAAAGAAGGGGCACCAGCACCCCAATGTTTATAGCAGCAATGTCCACAATAGCCAAACTATGGAAAGAGCCCAGATGTTCATCGACAGATGAATGATAGAGAAGATGTGGGGTGTGGGGGATGGGTGAACTAGGTGATGGGGATGAAGGAATGCACTATATTGTACACCTGAGACTAATATAACACTGTATGTTAACTGACTGAATTTAATTAAAAACTTAAAGTAACTAAATAAGAACTGAAAAAAAAGTTTGTATCTTGATAATCTGTAATTTATTTTATTTTGTTCAAGGTACATTATCTTCAAATGTCTTACAAATTTTTTGTACTAAAAAAAGTCAGTCCAGGAGATTTTTGCTAGCTTGTTAGTTTGAGCTGAAATATAATGTCTTACAAATTTTTTGTACTAAAAAAAGTCAGTCCAGGAGATTTTTGCTAGCTTGTTAGTTTGAGCTGAAATAAGTAGGTCTGTCCACTATTACATATAAATAATAGATATTATTTTAAAGATTTTATTTATTTGAGAGAGAGAGAGAGGGATTGAGAGAACAAGTGGGAGGAGGGGCAGAGGGAGAAGCAGACACCCCGCTGAGCAGGGAGCCTAACATGGGACTCAATCCCAGGACCCTGGGATCATGACCTGAGCCAAAGGCAGACGCTTAACTGAATGAACCACCCAGGCACCTGATAATATTATTAAATGTTTATAATAAATAAGTGAAAATCTATGAAGAAGAAAAAAAATCTCAAGTGCTTAAAAAATAGACATCAAAACCAGAGTGGTAAGCTACAGATGATAATCCAGTTGACCATGAGAATTTCAGGCCCAAATATATGCCAAAGGACTGCTTACTGGAGTTTTAACTCACATATTTTATAAGGAGATGTGGTATCTAAATAATACTGCAATAAACATAGGGGTGCATGTATCTTTTCAAATTAGTGTTTTCATTTTATTTGGGTAGATATTCAATAGTGGAATTACTGGATCTTATGGTATTTTAATTTAAAATTTTTTTGAGGAAACTCCATACTGTTTTTCACAGTGGCTGTACCAATTTATATTCCCACCAATAGTATATGTGGGTTCCTTTTTCTCCACATCCTCACCAACACCTGTTATTTCTCATCTTTTTTATTTAGCCCTTCTAACAGGTGTAAGATGGATATCTTATTTGGGTTTTGATTTGCATTTTCCTGATGCTTAGTGATGTTGAGCATCTTTTCATGTCTGTTGGGTTTACAGAGGTCTATTCTTTGAAAAAAAATATCTACTCAGGTCCTCTGCCCATTTTTTAATTGGATTGTTTATATTTTTGGTGTTGAGTTGTATAAGTTCTTTATATATTTTGGATATTAACCCCTTACTGCATATATCATTTGCAAATATCTTCCCACATTCAGTAGGCTTTTTGTTTTGTTTATGGTTTTCTTCCCTGCACAAAAGCTTTTTAGTTTGATGCAGTCCCAACAGTTTTTGTTTTGCTTTTGTTTCCCTTGCCTGTGGCTCAAATCAAAAACACAAGAAACAATAAGTACTGGCAAGGATGTGGCGAAAAAGGAATCCTCCTGCACTGTTGGTGCGTATCCAAAGTGGCATAACCACTGTGGAAAACAGTATGGAGGTTCCTTAAAAAATTAAAAATGGAATTCCCATATGATCCAGTAATTCCATTCTGGGTATTTACCCAAGGAATATGAAAATACTAAATCAAAAAGATGTAGGCATACCTTTTTTACTGCAGCATTACTTACAATAGCCAAATTATGGAAGCAGCCTAAGTGTCCATCAATACATGAATGGATAAAGAAGATGTGATACACACACAATGGAATATTACTCTGCATAAAAAGGAATGAAATTATTCCATTTGCAATGACATGGATGGAGCTAGAGAGTATAATGCTAAGTGAAATGAGTCAGTCAGAGAAAAAAATACCATATGATTTCACTCATATGTGGAATTTAAGAAATAAAACAAATAAGCAAAGGAAAAAAGAGAGAGAGGCAAACCAAGACAAAGACTCTTAACTATGGAGAACACCCTGATGGTTACCAGAGGGGAGGTAGGTGGGCAGATAGGTGAACCAGGGGATGGGGATTAAGAAGGGCACTTGTCCTGATGAGCACTGGGGGTTGTACGGAAGTGCTGAATCACTACAGTGTACATCTGAAGGTAATATAACACTGTATGTTAACTATATTGGAATTAAAATAAAAAAATAAAAAAATAAAATTAAAACAGCATTGAGACACCACTTTTCAACCACCAGACTGGCAGGAGTTTTAAAAAACTGTCAATGTCTAGGGGCACCTGTGTGGCTCAGTCAGTTAAGTGTCTGCCTTGGGCTCAGGTCATGATCCCAGGGTCCTGGGATTGAGCCCCGCATTGGGCTCTCTGCTCCACGGGGAGCCTGCTTCTCCCTCTCCCTCTGCAGCTCCCCCTGCTTGTGCTTTCTCATTCTCTCTCTGTCAAATAAATAAATGAATAATCTTTTTAAAAAACTGTCAATGTCTAGATATCAATAATGTGGGAAATTACACTTTCATATTTGAGTAGTAGGAGTATGAATTATAACTTTATCTGGGAACAAAAGTGCAGCTATCTATTAAAAATAGAAATACATATACCGTGACTCAGAAATTCCAGTTTGAGGTCAGTGAACCTGAAGATAGGTCAACAGAAAATATCCACTTTGCAGATGAGATGGAGAAAGAAAAAAAATATGATGAAAATATTAAGGCATGTGGGACAATACCAAAATGTCATTCATGTAATTAGAGACCCAGGAAAGGAGATAGAGAACAGGGTAGAAAATTTTTTTGAAGATATAATGACCACAATCTTTCCAAATTTGTAAAAATATAAATTTACAGATCCAGGAAGATCAGTGAACCTCAAGTGGGAGAAATATGAAGAAAATCACAGTCAGACAACAATAATGTACAGGGTAAGAATAACTGAATGGAATCTAAGTTTAGCTATTATGAAGGCCAGAAGATAGTAAAACAATATTTTCAAAGTGCTAAAAGGAATAAAAAGCCCTCTCAACCCAGAATTCTATATCCAGCAAAATTAGCCTTCAAAAGTGAAGACAAAGACATTTTCAAATAAAATAAAACTAAGAGAATCTATCTCTAGCATACCTGCACTACAAGGAATGATAAAAGAACTTCTTTAGATTGAAGAGAAATGATCTGAATGGAAGTGATGCCAGATGGAAATCTGGATCTTTAGGTGGGCATAAAAATCATTGGTAATAGTAAATAACTGGTAAATATGAAGGAGTATTTTTCCTCATAATTTTCTAAGACTACATATGACTATTTAATTTTTTTTTTTTTAATCAGAGAGAGAGTGTGCACATGCGCAAAAGCAGGGGGAGCAGCAGAGGAAGAAGGAGAAGCAGACTCCGTCCTGAGCAAGGAGCCCAATGCGGGGCTCAATCCCAGGACCCCAGAATCACGACCTGAGCCGAAGGCAGACGCTGAACTGGCTGAGCCACCCAGGTGTCCCTACATATGACTATTTAAAGCAAAAATTATAGCATTTTCTTGTGTGTACTGTAAAGTATATAGATGTAATACATATGGAAATTATAGCATTAAGGATGGTGAGGTGATAAATGTGCCTATACAGTACATAACAGCTGGGGCAAGGACCAGTATAATTTTAGTACTATTGAGGCTGTGACCTCATGTATATCCACAGGTAAGTATGACTTAATAAAATTGAGGTAACACTTACCTTTTGGCAATCTCCCTGAGTGCAAAGGACTGACATCAGTGATTCCATGAGGGTAGATGTTATAAGGCCGGCTTGCTTGATTCTTAAATATAATCTGAAAGTATAAATGAAATACAAGATCAAGTCCTAAAACAACTAGGATCAACAGGAACAGTGTGGCCTATCTCCAGAAAACAAAAGCTGTCTTATATCCATGTTATAGGGGTTTGAGCCTAGATAAAGTTCAAAATATTTGTTCTTTCCATAAAGTTGCTCAGACAGCTACTTAGGTTGTTTTTTTTCTTTTACTAAAGGCCCCTTTTCCATTTCTTTAAAGTTATTTCAATCGTTTCAGGAATTATTCCTTGCACCTTGTCACACTAATTGAAATTTGAATGTCTGCTGAGGGCACTGCTTCCCCTCAGTCTTATTCCACCATTTGGGTACTAAATTCCCCAAGAGTGAAGAGGGAAACAGTGACTCAGGTGATAAAATCTTCACTGAATGAGCAGGCATGATAGGAGGACAGTTGATTACAGAACTAAGGAAGGGTGGTAGTCAGTGTTACCTGATTGCATGAGCTTTAAATGGGAGGAAGGATGGAAGAGCAGTAACATGGAAGCAGCAATTAAGAACATTTGAACACGTCAACCCAGTCTCTAGATCTGAGGCTGGGTATGACATGAGGATAAAAAACCAACTTCTGAAAAAACTGAGGGTTTTAGAGGGGAGGGGGTGGGGGGATGGGCTAGCCCGGTGATGGGTATTAAGGAGGGCATGTTCTGCATGGAGCACTGGGTGTTATACGCAAACAGTGAGTCATGGAACACTACATCAAAAACTAATGATGTACCGTATGATGACTAATGTAACATAAAAAAAAATAACTTCCACCTGCATTATTGTCTTAAAACCCACTCATTTGGTAAAACCCAATAAAGAGCTGATTCCTTGCCCGCACTTAAAGCAGCAGAATGATGTAGAAGAAAAATCACACAGCTCTGCAATCAGCCTTTTAAAATTCATGATCACAAATCTCAAATGAGCACTCAAGTTACCTAGCTATCTATTTGGTTTTTCTAGAAATTCACCTTCCCACTTACTTAGTTGATTAATATTTGGTTTCAGATTTTCACTCTCGGGCGCTTATGTTTTCACTGAGAAAGGAATTTCCTTGTCCTCCCATCATCAAATCTACCCACCTATATGCATGTGAAAATCAACTCCTATCTAATGCCAACATCTCTTTGGTACTAGTACACAATAAGGTTGCAGCATCTTCCATTTTAAAAACTTCCTTTTGGAACAGAATAGAGAGCCCAGAAACAGACTCACATAAATATAGTCAACTGATTACTGACAAAGAAGCAGAAGACAATAAAATGGTGCAGATAGTCTTATCAACAAATGGTGCTAGAACAACCAGACATCAACATGCAAGGTGAGAGAGAGAGAGAGAGAAAGGATCTAGACACAGACCTTACACCTTTTATAAAAATTAACCCCCAAAGAATTACATACCTACATAATTTTTTTAGAACTCTTCTGTATGTGAGCTATGCCTCTACTTCCCCATTTATTTGCTTATTTAATCATTTATTTACATCAGTAATGATCCATGGATGTTTATTTTATACTTTGGGGTATAATCCAATATACTACTTTATTTTGTTGCTCAAATTCTTCCACCTTGGCCATTAGAAGCTCTGAACACTCCTGTGTTCTTTTGACATTGTCCTATTCTTTTATTGAGTACTTTCTTACTATATTAAGAATTATACTGATGTCTCCAATTCTAATGCAGAATCCCAAGATTTATTCTAGCCTTATTTTATTATTACCCTCTCCAACAAGAAATCTGGCTCCTGCCAAGTGTCATACATTTACTTAATCTTCGGATAATGACAGTTTTGTTTATTTCTTTCCAATCTGAAAACTTTATTTTTTCTCCTAGGAACACTGGCTACGGTTTCTAGTAAAATATCACATAGAGATGTGTTTTATCCTGATCTTTAACAGAAGGATTTCTGAGTTTCACTACCAAGTGTGATGGTGACTATAGGTTTTCTGCAGATCTTTATTAGGATAAGGATGTCCCTTGCAACCCCAATTTCCTATGATTTTTTTATTATGTATTAATTATTTTCTACATATAAGATCATGTCATCTGCAAATACAGTATTATTTCTTCCTTCCAATCCAAATGCCAAATAATCCTCAAATTCTTACATTAATAGAAAAGTTTAATAGGATTCAATAAGATGTTCGAACATAACTTACATAAATCAAAAAATGAGGTAGATCTATATATCTTGATATGAAATGATATTCAAGATATGTTGTTAAGTTAAAAAAATCAAGGTACAGAACAATTTACATAGTGCTCATGTTTTTGTTTAAAATATAAACATAAACACATATATTTATACACTATTTCTGGAAGAGGATATTAAAACTGACAGTAATGATTGCCTATCAGACTATGGGATTAGAAGTCTGGGAGGGATGGGCGCCTGGGTGGCTCAGTTGGTTGGGCGACTGCCTTCAGCTCAGGTTATGACCCTGGAGTCCCGGGATCGAGTCCCACATCGGGCTCCCTGATCAGCAGGGAGTCTGCTTCTCCCTCTGACCCTCTTCCCTCTCGTGCTCTCTATCTCTATCTCATTCTCTCTCTCTCAAATAAATAAATAAAATTAAAAAAAAAAAGAAGTCTGGGAGGGAGAAAAATTTGCCTTTCACTGTGTACATTTTTTGCCTTTTGAATTATTTTTACTGGATAATTCAAAAATAGGTAAATAAAATTTATGAATAAAAATTATACAAGGATAGCTAATTAAAATGTTGAAGAAGTACAATCAGAGAAGACTTGCTCTACAAATATCAAAACACAGGACAAGGTTGCAGTCATCAAAACAGAGTGGTAACAGATCAATTAAAGAGATATTAGCAATTTGGTATATAATAAAGGAGGCACTTTTAAATTAGTGAGAAAAGGATCAGTTGGCCTAGTTAGCTCTCATTTGGGAAAATCCTTATTTGACACTATACACTATAACCAAAAGTAACTTCCAGAGCAATTAAAATCCTTATTGTAAAAATAAAACTATAAAAGTATAAAGAATAAAATGTAATAGACTATTTTTATAATCTGGAGGTGATGAAGACATTCCAAGGCAGAAATCATAAATCAAAAATATCCAGAAAAATATAAATAAAAAGATTGATAAAAGATCTTCACTGTAGGGGTGCCTGTGTGGCTCAGTCGGTTGAGCATCTGCCTTCGGCTCAGGTCGTGATCCCAGGGTGCTGGGATCAAGTCCCTCATTGGGCTTCTTGCTCAGCGGGGAGCCTGCTTCTCCCTCTCCCCTTGCTTCTCCCCCCTGCTGATGCTCTCTGTCAAATAAATAAATAAAATCTTTAAAAAAAAAGATCTTGACTGTATAAATACTAAAAATTTTTGTAGGACAAAAGTACAAGTGACAGACTAAAAAAATATTTGAAAAATAACAATGTGCCAATATCCACACTGCATAAAGCCTTTTACAAATATATAAGCAAGAGACAACCATCCTAATAGAAAACTGGACAAAATTTCAGGCAATTTGCTGAGGGTGTCATGTAAATAGTCAACAAACATGAAACAGCAATTTCACTACTAATCGGGGAAATGCAAATGAAGACAGTATATAAATACTTAGCTTACCAAATTGGAAAATTTTTCTGAAGGCTTATAATATATATTGTCAATGATGTGGGGAAAGCATACTCACTCTTGGTGAGGGTCTAAATTGGGGCAGAATTGCTGAAGGACTTTGGCACTACCTAACAAAACTCCACATCAGGAAAGGTAGTCTTGTGTGCACAGTCTTTGGAGCCCTACTTGGCTATGTAAGAATGGGTCTTAAGCCTGGGACACCACTGTACCAGGAGCTAAAGAGCCCACACAGCCTATGGCAGGCTTATCACCTTGCTGGGAGTATCTTTCCTTGTTTCAGTCTCAGTGGGTGGTCCTTTGTTCTGCTTAAGCATGTGCATCAATGACCCTCATGCATACCCTCAGATTTCAGACTCCTTGGGGGAGGAGTTGGGATCCTTCTGTCTCAGCACAAGAGGGGTACACAGAGGCCAACTGCCCTGTGCTGGCTACTGAGGGATATCTGCTAGCCATAGGGGACCCATGCCCACTATTGGAGCTGACCTTGCTCTGTCTCTTCTCTATGTAAGTAGAAGCACTGTTTCATCCAGGGCTTGGTTGCCTTGTGTTTTCCTGGGTGACTCTGCTACCAAGATGCTGTGGGCAGAAGTGTTTGGATTTCTATTCCCAGTGGTTGGCATGTAATATAATTGGAGTCCTCCTCTGGCACTGGTAACAGGTTCATGGTGTTCTGCTCAACACTCCATATATAATGATCAGCATCCTTCAAAACATTTTGGAGCAGCTGGGTTGATACAAACAACCATCCATCTCTAAATTGATTGTGAAAAAATAAATCCCTATTTTTTTAAACCACGGCTTATTGAGTATCCTATTCTTTGCAGCATAAGCCTTCTTAATACCCTATATCAAGGGACAGCAAACATTTTATGGAGAGGGCCAGATAGTAAATGCTCTAAACTTTGTGAGTCATTTCTAGTCACTGTCACACGTTTGTCGTATTATTATTATTATTCTTTTCTTTACAACTCTTTAAAAAGGTAAAATCCGGGGTGCCTGGGCAACTCAGTGGGTTAAGAGTCTGCCTTTGGCTCAGATCATGATCCCGGAGTCCTGGGATCCATGGGATTCATGCCAGGATTGAGCCCTGCTCAGTGGGGAGAATGCTTCTCCTTGCCCCTCTGTTCCTCCCCACTGCTCGTGCTCTCTCTCATTCGCTCACTTTCTCAAATAAATAAAATTAAAAAAAAAATAAAAAGGTAAAATCCTTCACAGGCTGAAAGGTCACAGGCTGTCCAAAAACACACTATGAGCCAAATTAGGCTCACAGGCCACAGTCTGATGATTCCTGTACTATATAATTAGTGGAAAAAAATTATATAAGGATATGTATCAAAGACCATGTAATGAGCGTTTCAAAGGGGTGACAGGTTTAATGGGTGTCATTAAATTTGTATTCTATATATTCATATTTTTAAAACAAATTTATAATCTATATTTATTTGTATAACATAATTTTTAGAAGATAATATTCATTGGAACAGAAGACTGAATTATGAAGCTTTTAGAAACTCAAAATGCTCCAGACTTTGTCTTCATAATTACCCAATCTTATTTCTCTTCCTCAACTTACCAACAGTGTGTCTCCAACTTCTCCATAAAGTAAAGGTCCCAGGATTCCTGATTCATACTGAATAGCTTCACGAGTCTTAAATGTTTCATCTGTGTATGCCATAAATCGGACTTTTTTGTACTTCCTACCAATCCGCTGAGGACCATTGTTCAAATACAGATTTTTATAACCTCTGCATGAGACACAAATAGATGTGATGTTGGGATGGAGAATTCTAGGTAGAGGACAGGTGGCTAATAATCCAGCTCTAAAACAGCTGAAATGATTTAATCGATGAAAAGGCGTGAGAAAAATGCAAGTATGCCTGATGCTTAGCTATGTTAGTAAGGCTATCTATTATTTGATTCCATATCTGTACCTAACAATAAACATGGCTTAAAGATTTGTTGTTTTGAATAATTGGGAATAACCTTTTAAAAATGAGGAAGAGTTCATATCAAGAGTTAAAAGGTGCTTGCTTACCTATCATTGGGGGTGGGGCCTGAGGGAGCATAGTCCCAGTCTTCCTCTTCAGCAGCAATATAGTGGACCCAAGTTTTAGGATGCTTCTTGGCAACTGAGCGGATTTGGATAAAGGGAGAGGAGTTGTCATCATCAAAGCTAACCACATCCATGTCAGAGTCATAAAGATCACCATAATCTTCCTCTTCTTCATTATTTTTCATCCGTAGTTGGGGTTCCTCTGGGCAGCTATCTACTTTGACATAAGCTTCCATACCACCTGAGGTCAGACAAACCAAACAATGTCAGATTCCTGTAAGACTTGCCTTAACTTCTACAACTTCTTTGTCTCTCATTAGGCCTTCAAGACCCTCTCTTAAGTGTTCCCTTCCCCACACCTATACCCTTATCTTGTCACTCTCCTATAGGGATTACCTCCCCCGTAGCTGGTACTTGCTGGTTTCTTCCTACGATCTTTGCACTCACCATTTCCCTGCTGCCTCACTCTCCTCCAGTATATGTTTTATCCTTCTTTCAAGGCTCACTCATTTGCTCTTATAATATGTATGAATATTTTCCTTCTGGAATTGGCTCTGAACACATCACTCTCCAATTCTCTAATTATAAACAAGTAGACTTGAGAAACTGTATATTTTCAGCATTTGGATGCCTAGGTCAAACCAACTCCCCATTCTGCCAGTTACCTAATGATTTCTATATGTACTCCATTGAATTATGATACAAACCATTGATTTAATAAGTTTACTAGGAAAAATGTCAGTGTAGATATAAATTTTAAGACATTTGAAGTTCATAAAAACATGAAAAGGTACAACTTAGAGTTAAGGAAATATATGCTATATGTTTTAAGAGCATGTCTGCCTGTGACTAGTTATAAGTCCTACAGCAAGTCTATTCAACAATTTCAATCTCATCTTTAGCTTTATAATATGTGGATAGTAATAATTCCCACCCAATCTATGCTATAGGGCGATTTTGAAAATCAATACTAAGAAGGCAGACCTATTTACTAGAGGATGGGGAATATGGTAGATTTCAGGAGCAGCAAACAAGTAGTCTGGGGTTCATGAGGCTTTAAACATAATTCATTCTAGATCTAAAATGAAAGGATTTGTCTGCGGTCCAACAAGACAAAGCATTTTTCTGAAAAAGTGGCAATTAAAATCAGTGGGAAAAAGTCAAAATACTAAAACAAAACATAAAGTAAATTCCTCAAACTAGGTAACAACCAACTTGCATACAAGTAAATGACCTATTTCTCTGTGCCTACAGGATCAACTTCATTTGTCCCTTAACATCTTGTCAAAAGTCCCATAAAATTATGTAACAGATGAGGAAAAGAGGTCCCTATTCTTCATCACTACAGAGCACTATAAACAAGGTCACTCACAGAACATAAGGAGAAAATGGTGGATGCATGGCAAGATCAAATCTCTTCTCCAAGGCAAGCAAGGAATCTGAAGAGAGGAGTAATACAAGAGTGCTAGAACAAACAAGTGCTGTTAGACACGAAAGATTAGGCCTCCTCAACATTTTTCTCCAACAACCCTCATGGGCCACAACAGAGGAGAAGACAAAGAGGAATGTTAGATTGATCCAACATTAAGAGTTAGCAGAGTAAATATACAAGAAGGAAAATGGGGGTGGGATGATCATGTTATATGAATTTTCAGTCTGTAGCTACAAATGAGGTCACATTAATGATAATTTGGAACCGTATTACTGTCCCAACTTGCTTAGACAGGACCTTTAACCCTTTGCAAAGTCCTCATTAAGAAGTCTTTGAAAACCTCACGTGGTGTTTCACATATGCTCACCAACTTCCACTCCCACATTGCTTCTCCCAGTGTCTGTTATGCCCAACAGGCTCTGTATTTCCCATGTCTCTCATCTCCTTCTAGGTATTGATGGAGTGCCTCCATGTACACCAGTAGTCTGGTGTTTCATACTGAGTACTGCAATATCCTCTGGACATCACTACTGCTAGCCCGCAGCCCTTGTGGTTACAACCTAGACAATGCTGGACTTTTTTTATTTCCTTAAATTTCTCAAAAAACATCTCTTCAGGGGCGCCTGGGTGGCTCAGTGGGTGAAGCGTCTGCCTTCGGCTCAGGTCGTGATCCCAGGTCCTGGGATCGAGCCCCACATCGGGCTCCCTGCTCAGCAGGAAGCCTGCTTCTCCCTCTCCCACTCCCCCTGCTTGTGTTCCCTCTCTCGCTGTGTCTCTTTCTGTCAAATAAGCAAATAAAATCTTTAAAAAAACCACATCTCTTTAGCTATGATCTACAATCCCTCTCTCCATAGCACTGAAGCCTAGTTAATGGGCTCTGGCTAGGAAACCAATGATATACTGTCCTCCCCACTTTCACCACCTCATTTGTCCCTAAAATGTCTCCCCTCTGCTATTATAGTCGTTTAAACTAAAAATTCACCAGTACTACTAACACTCAAGCCCTCTTACAACCAAGGTAAAATCTTATAATGGACAGTGGACAGTAAAAGAAGAGCTGAATATTTATAATACTCATTTTTAAGATCAACAGATATTACCATGTTGGTGGGAAGGGATATGACAAAACAGTAGAAACTGGCCAAAGTCCATCAGGAATGTCTGAGCAGTAAGGAAAGTTACTGATGAGATCTCCAAGGAGGCCTGGCGATGGTTCCTCACAAGAAATGTGTGACCTTCTAGAAAAATTGAGTGCACTTCGGGGGTGGTGCCCATTCCAATCACATGCCAATAGACTGATCTCTTGTGACATCCAGTCAGACCTGTAACATGGGAAAATAAGACAGTTATGGTCAAGAAGTAGAGAATTTGAAATGGAAAACACTTTCTAGGATAGGATAGACAAATTGACCTTCAAATTTTATTACTAACTTGGAACCAAACTTTCCGACGATGCTGGGATACTGCCAAACCAACAGCTCTTGCCAAGGTCAGCAATGAGTGTCTCGTGCAGCTAAATCCAATGGACACTTTTCAATAATCTGCACCTGGTAACCACTCATTCCTTCTTGAGATTCTCTTCCTCCCTTGTCCTCTGTGCCAACACCTCTCTGGGTTTTGTTCCCCTGTTGTTTAGATAGCTCCCTCCTCTGCCTCCTTTCCTGACCCTTCATTAAATGACGGATCACCTAGGACGCAGCCCTAGGCTTATTCTCTTGTTAATAAATACTTTCTCTTTGAACAATATCAAATTCTCTCTGACTTCCTAAATCCAGTCTGATACTAATTATGGCAATATAATTGATAATACTAATATTTACTGAGCACTTGTTTTATATCAAGCACTGTCCAAACTGTTTTACAAGTTTTAACTCATTCAACTCCAGTAACCATATGAATGTAGAAACTATTGTTATCAGGAGAGGATCCTGATGCTCAGCTCAAATCGGAACCCAAGCAGCTGCATGTTTAGATCTTACACTGTTAACTACTAGGGCACAGCTGTCTCATATTTTGCCTCCTGAAACTTTCAAATACACACATTTTTTCACCATCATTACCACCCCCACATCTTAATTCTTGTCTGTCTCAAATCCAAACTCTCTAGTAAGGCCTAGAAAGCCCTGAATGGTATTGCCAATTTAATTCTCATGCCTTTGTATGGGACCTGTTTTTCCCAGGGGAAGCTTTAACATCTTCTCTTTGTTCTCTGAAATTCCACAATCATAATTTTGTGTGGGGATCTTTTTTTATTTATCCTGCTGGGAAATCTGAGTATGAAAACTCAAATATTTTCATCCTTAATACTTTCTTCTATAATTTTTTTGATTTTTAAAATCTGTTTTAAAATGTATTCCAAATCTCTTTTTGTTTTACTTTCTGGAAGATTTTCTCTATTCTAACTACCTTCTATTGAGTTTGTATTTTCACAATAATATTCCTAACTTTTGTTAGCATACTCTTGGTTTGATTGTTTCTTTTCATAGAATCATATTATTACTATATTGATGCAGTATCTTCTTGAATCTTTATGAAAATACTAAGTAGACCTTTTGACAAGTTTTCTTCTAAGTATTATCTCTTTTTCTTCTGGGATTATTATTTTTTGTTTATCTTTGCATATCCCTTTCATGTTTCAGGTTTCCCTTAAATATTTGTTCATCCTTGGCTGTTCACCTATATTTAAGCAAAAGGAAAGAGAAATCTGTGAGCTCTGTGTACATGGGCAGGCCTTCATTTTTAGGTGACTGAAAGAAGAATCAGCCACTTCAGTTTAAGACCCCACCAGAGGCCAGAATTCAGTGGGCTTTCCTCTGGGGATACAGAGCTGTCTGACGAGAACCAGAGAAGAGAGCTCTGGTGGTGAATGCAGAAGACCCTAAGGATTCTTTTTTTTTTTTTTTATAGATTTTATTTATTTATTTATTTGAGAGAGTGCATGAGAGAGTATGCATGGAGGAAGGGGCAGAAGGGGAGGGAAAGGTTCTCAAGCAGATTCCCCGTTGAGGGTGGCACACAAAGCAGGGCTCCACCTCATGACCCTGAGATAATGACCTGAGCTGAAACCAAGGGTCAGACGCCTAATTGGCTGCGCCACCCAGGTGCCCTGACCCTGAGGATTCTTGAGCAGGCGTGTACATACCTGGCAGAGACCTGTTTATATAGCCATTGACTGTGTGCATTTCATGCTGGGCCTGAGCGGATGCAGGATCCAAAGCCTGTGTCAAAGACTCATTTGTTTCTGAGTGCCAACTTTTCCCTGATGAGAGAGGAGGCAAATATAGGGCCAGCTAAGTGTCTGTCTCATGAATCACCTTCCCTCCCTCCCAAGGGGCAAAGAGTGCTCACACCTTAGGCATTTTTGTCAGCACAGTAGGCATGGATGACTTGCCCTCAAAGTCAGTAAGAGAAAGGCAGAAGACAATTACCAAAAGGCAGACATTTCTTGCTCAAATTGATTATCTCTCCCTATATTTGTCCATGACAGTAGATGGGAAGGGATGATGGCAAATGATAACTAGAAGGGAGAATATTGGTCGGTTTGTGCCATGAGGACTTCATTCTATTCATTCACTGACTCATTTAAAAGGGAGCAGATGGAAATCATCTTAGAAAAGGGCTGTCAGTCCCTGTCCTCGTCCTAATTGCTTCATTCAGATTGTAGTAATGAATGAATGAAAACTCAAAAACCTGAAAGCTTTCGACCCACCTCCCTGAAATTAAGTTCCTTTATCTGTTCATCTACTGATTCGTTCATTCATCCAAACATATTTACTGAGCACTACTGAGTGCTAGGCACTGAGGACAGAGAAGACAGTCTCTGCCTTCAAGGTGCTTACAATTTAGCTTGAATAGAGAAATTGACAATTATAACAGAGTACAGAGTAATGTAACAGAGATTAGAACAGGCTAATACAGATGCAGAGAGGAGAAGGGACTTCACTTTACTTGAAGGGAAAGGGATATAAAATCAAAGAGGCATGCAATGATGATTTAGTGTGATAAAGAGGAAACTCCAGGTGCTGTGGAAACGTATAAATGTAAAATGCAGACTGGAAGGAGAAGGAAAAACTTAACTTGGTGTGAAGGTGCAGACAGGCTTTCTAGGCAGAGGTAACAGCATAAACAAGGGTCTGGATGCAAGAAAGAGCATGGCACGTTTCAGTGTGATACAAACTGTGTTCAGGGTGGCTGGGGCCTGTACAGTGAGGCTAGACAGGTCATCAGTAATAATGGAGTGTTGGGGACACAAAAAGACAGGGAGACTAGTCAGGAGAGGGATGATAAGGTCCTCAGTTCAGAAGAGGCAGTGTGGGAGGATAAGATGGGAGAGAAGATGATCATGCTGTTGCTTATATTAGGAGGAGGAGGTGGCAGAAGTTCTGCACCACATAATGTTCTAAGTTACTTAATTTAACTCACTTACTTAATCCCCACAACTATCCTATGAAGAAAGTATTATTATTTCAATTTTCAATTTGAGGAAACTGAGACACAGGGAGTTTAAGTAACTTGCCACATAGAAGCACACAGCAGAATGCTGGTTGCCAGGAGCAGAGGGGTGGGGGAAATGGGAAATTATTGTCTAAAGACTACAAACTCTCAGTACTTTTTTAAAGATTTATTTTTTTTAGAGAGGGGGAGGGGAAGAGAGGGGTAGAGAAAGAATCCTCAAGCAGACTCTGCGCTGAGCAGAGAGTCTGACACAGAGGCTCAACCTCATAATCCTGAGATCATGACCTGAGACAAAGCCAAGAGTTGGACACTCAACCAACTGCACCACTCAGGTGCTCCCAAACTTTCAGTCTTAAGATGAGTAAGTTCCAGGGATCTACTATACAGGCGTGATAACTACAGTTAATAATACTGTATTGAACATTGAAAATATGCTAAAGGAGTAGGTTATAGGTGCACTCATCACACACAAAAAATGGTAACTATGTGAGGAGACATATATTGATTAGCTTGACTATAGTAATCATTTTATTATCTTTTGTATATCAAATCATCATGTTGTATCCCTTAAATATTCATTTTTTAAAAAAATTTGTCTTAAAAAGACACATGAAAAGATGCTCAACCAAATTACTAATCATCAGGGAAATACAAATCAAAACTGCAATGAAATACCACCTCACATTACTCAAAAAATGGCTAGTATCAAAAACACAAGAGATAACAGGTGTTGGCGAGGACAAGGAGAAAAAGGAGCCCTCGTGCACTATTGTTGGGAGTGCAAACTGGTGCAGACACTGTGGAAAACAGTATGGAGGGCCCTCAAAACATGAAAAATAGAACTACTCTATGATCCAGTAATTCCACTTCTGGGTATTTACCCCCAAAATACAAAATCACTAATTCGATGGGATATATGCACCCCTATGTTTACTGCAGCATTATTTACAATAGCCAAGATATGGAAGCAGCCGAAGTGTCCATCCATAGATCAATGGGTAAAGAACAGGTAAAGAACACCTGTTCTTTATGTGTATATATGTGTGTGTATATATATATAAATATATATATATATATATACACATAAAAGAATGAGATCTTCCCATTTGCAGCAACATAAATAGACCTAGAGAGTATTTCACTTATGCTAAGTGAAATGAGTCAGAGAAAGAGAAATACTGTATGGCTTCACTTTTATGTAGAATTTAAAAAACAAAACAGACAAAGCAGAAACAGACCCACAAACACAGAGAACAAACTGGTGGTTGACAGGGGGGTTGGGAGATGGGCAAGTAGGTGAAGGGGTTAATGAAGTACAAACTTCCAGTTATAAAACAAGTAAGTCACAGGGATGAAAGTACAGCCTAGGGAATATTACTGCAATTCAATACTACTGCAATACACTTATCATGGTGAGCATTTCATAATATATATAATTGGATCATTATTCTCTACACCTGAAACTAATAGATGTCAATTATACTTAAAATCTTTTAAAAATTTAAATTAAAAAATAAATAAAATTTTATAAAAAAAGATAAGAAGGGAGGGGGTGGGGGGATGGGTTAGCCTGGTGATGGGCATTAAAGAGGGCACATTCTGCATGGAGCATTGGGTGTTATATGCAAATAATGAATCACAGAACACTACATCAAAAACTAATGATGTAATGTATGGTGACTAACATAACATAATAATAATAAAAAAAGATAAGAGGAAGTATTTAAAAATTAGAGCTAAAAGTCTTTGTTAATGGATTTAATGAGGGGGATAAGCCCAGCCTGTTACCCAGCTCCTCTATCTTCTTACCTGATAGCTCCCAAAGGAACTCAGGCTGTATTTTTTTCTGGAAATTCAGTTCCATCCCCACTTCCTTCATTCCTGAACAGTAGTTTATGATCTTTCTATAATCACTTCCTCTAGACAATAGCAGCCCTCATTCTCAAATACCAGATTAAATTAATATATTCTATTTTTTTAGGAGACCCAAATTCAGATTGCAGCTCACTAACCTTCATCAAATACAGCAAAAAGTAGTACAAATTCATGCAAGGTCTGTGTCCTTTCTTTGGCCAGACTCCCTGAAAAAGAAGTGAGAACATTTATCTTCTATTGAGAATCCTGTCATAGGAAATCAACACTAGGAGGAGACATCACTTCATCTACTGCTTTGTCTCTTGGTCTCCTGTTAACTTTACCATAGTATTGCTTCTTTGGTGTCAGGTGTCCTATACCAGTTCTTCTAATACTATTTGGGTTAAACGACTTTTTTCATTTCAAATTTGTTGCAGACCAGTACTTATGTAAAATACAAGAAAAATGAATTACTCAGAAAGTGAAATTAAAGAAACATGCAAAATATAAGCCCATATAATCATATTTCATATAAGTATATATACATGTATTCAGAACAAACTTAAAAGAGGAAAATTGTAAAAACTGTAAATGCTGTTCATGGGAAGTGTGCATATAGGCAAATATAAATAAGTGAACACCATGTATACCAATATTTCAAGCTGTTAATGTTACAAATGAACTTGCTTCATGCTTTAATTATTGAATTTGTTGGTTGTCTTTCTTAGAATTGTATTTCTTCATTTGATTGGGAAATTTCCTTTGCAGGCTTACTTTAAGCAGGAAGATTTTTGTTTATGCCATTCTCCTTTTTTCTTGTACCCTTGACACTTGAAAGTAAATCTTCGATTGGACGAAGAAAGTAACTCACCTATACAAATTTAATATATAGGTAAAGCTGTCTGAAAACATTTGAATTCTTTTTATTTTCAAAATTACCAAGTAGTGAAACTGAGTTTTACTTTTGGTGTATAAGTCTGTGGGTCTTAACACAGGTATAGATTCATGAAACCACCAACCATCAGGACACAGAACAGTTCCAACATCCCAAAAAACTCCCTCCTTCTATCCCTTTATAGACACATATATAGTCATAGTGAGAGAGAGAGTCATACATATGGTCATACCCTTGGCAACCACTGATCTGCTCCCCATTGCAATATATTTGTATTTTTGAGATTGTCATATAAATGGAACCATACAATATAGAACCTTTTGAGATTGGCTTTTTTACTCAGTATAATGCCTTTGAGATTCATCCATTTTGTTGCATCTATCAGTACTTCATTTTGTTTTATTGATGAGGAGTATTTCATGGTATGGATGTACCACAGTTTGTTTAACCATTCACTTGCTGAAGGGCATTTAGGTTGTTTCCAGTTCTTGGCTATTACAAATAAAGCTGCTGTGAACATTAATGTACGTACAGATTTTTATGTGAATATTAAGTTTTCATTAGTCTAGGGTAAATACTCAGGAATGGAAATTAAATATATATTTACCTTTATAAGAAATTGCCTATAATTGTGACAACAATTCCAGTATACATGGGTTTTTCCCTATCACCAAGCAATTCTGTGACATCAGCTGGGTGTCCTACATTTAAACTTAATTCTGAAACTCTTTCTCTAGAGATGGTGTAGATTCCCACAGGTTAAGGGCTCAGTTCTACCAGACTTCCCTGCACCCATACATCAGATGCCAATCCAAAGTCCAGGTCATCACCTGTGCTTCTGACCAACCTCTACAGATCAGAGGTTCCCAAAACTCCCTTCTTGGGTTCCATTAATTTGCTAGAGCAGCTCACAGAACTCAGAGAAACATGTTACTTAGTAGATCACCAGTTCATTCAAAAAAGATATAGCTAAGAAACAGCCAGAAGGAAGAAATGTGTAGGGCAAGTTATGGGGAAAAGATGCAGAGCTCCCATGCCCTCCTCCAGGTATGCCACTTTCCTCAAATCTCCTGGTGTTCACCAACCTGGAAGCTCTTTGAACCCCGTCCTTTTGTTTGTTTGTTTGTTTGTTTGTTTTACGGAAGCTTCATTACATAGGCATGATTGATTAAATCATTAGCCATTGGCAACTGAACTCAATACTTAGTCCCTCTCTCTCCTCCTGGGGGGGGGGGAGGTTTAGAGTGGGTGAGACTGAAAATTCCAGCCCTTTAATCACTTGGTTGACCCTACTGGCAATCAGCCCCCATCCTTAGGTACATGGTCCAAAAATCACCTCACTAACAAAACAAAAGACATCTTTATTGCTCTCATTATAGAAAAATCTCAAGAGTTTTAGAAGCTCTATCAGGAAGGAGATGAAAACCAAATACATATTTTATTTAAATCACAATATTAAACTGCCAAAATGTTTTCCAGAGTGGCTATACTGAATCCCCTACAACAATGTATGAGACTTCCTGTTGGTCTGCATTCTTGACAGCATTCTTAACAATTTTTAAAATTATTACATTAGGTATTCTAATAAATATGTAGCAGTATTTCATTGTGGTTTTAATATGCATTTCCCTAGTGGCCAATGATACTGGACAACTTTTCAGGTATTTATTTGGCACTTGTATATCTTCTTTGGTGAATTATCTATTCAAATATTTTGCCCATTAAAAATGGATTTTTTTCCTTATTGTTGAGATTTGAGAGCATGTTTTATAAAATAAAATGTTTTATAATACATACATATATAATACACATGTATAATACATATGTAAAACATATAAAAATATCTTCGTTATTGTGAATATATTTTTTATATATATCACATCAGTCCTTTGCCAGATATGTGACTGGCAAATATTTCCTCCCAGTCTGTAGCTTGTCTCTTCATTCTCTTAACAGTGTTTTTTGGGGGCGCCTGGGTGGCTCAGTCATTAAGTGTCTGCCTTCGGCTCAGGTCATGATCCCAGGGGCCTGGGATCGAGCCCCACATTGGGCTCCCTGCTCAGCGGGAAGCCTGCTTCTCCCTCTGCCACTCCCTCTGCTTGTGTTCCCTCTCTCGCTGTCTCTCTCTGTCAAAAAATAAATTAAAAACATCTTTAAAAAAACAGTGTTTTTTTATTACAAAAGCAAAAATTATTAATGTTGATGAAGTCACACTTATCAATTTTTTCTTTTATGGACTGTGTTTGTGATGTTTTCTCAGGAGCCTTCTCTTAACCTCAGGTCATGAAGGAGGTGTTCACAGGTCATGAAGCCAAGTGTTATGGTTGTACATATTACATTTAAAGCTACAATTCATTTTGAGTAACTCTTTGTATAACTAGTGAGGTCTAAGGATCATTGCATATAGATGTCCAACTGTTCCAACACCATTTGTCGAAAAGACGCTTCCTTTGAGTTGTTTTTGCACCAAATCAATTGGGCTCACTTGTGTGGATCTATTTCCGGACTTTTATTCTATTTCATTGATCTACAGGTCTATTCCGTTAACTAACACATTATGATTACAGCAGCTTTGTAGTAAATTGCAAAACTGAGTAGGATTATTACTCCAAATTTATTCTTTTGCAAAATCATTTTAGCTAATCTAGTACCTTTTTAAAAAATATTTTATATATTTATTTATTTGACAGAGAGAGAGACAGCGAGAGAGGGAACACAAGCAGGGGGAGTGGGAGAGGGAGAAGCAGGCTTCCCGCCGAGCAGGGAGCCCAATGCGGGGCTCAATCCCAGGACCCTGGGATCATGACCTGAGCCAAAGGCAGATGCTTAACGACTGAGCCACCCAGGCGCCCCGCTAATCTAGTACTTTTGCTTTTTCATATAAATTTCAGAATCAGCTTGTCTGTGACCACAAAAAAAATCTTGCTGAGAACCTACAGACTGGGGAGAACTGAGATCTTTACTATACTGAATCTTACAGTACACAAACAGTATGTCTCTGTTTGACTTCTTTCACTTTGTAGTTTTCGCCATACAGACAGTGTACATGTTTTGTTAGATTTATACCTAAACTTTCCATTTTTGGAGCTATTGTTAACATTCTTTCTTACATTTTGGTTTCCAGTTATTCATTGAAAGTATATAAAATACTAATTTTTTAGAGATTTATCTAAATTCCAGTTAGTTAACATACAGTGTAATATTACTTTCAGGTGTACAATATAGTGATTCAACACCTCCATACAGTACCCAGTGCTCACCACAAGTGTCCTCCTTAATCCCCATCACCTATGTAACTCATCCCCCCCACTTCTCTCTGGTAACCATTAGTTTGTTCTGTAGTTAAGCCTGTTTCTTGGTTTTCCTCTCTGTTTCCTTTTTTCCCCATTTGCTCATATGTTTTGTTTCTTAAATTTCACGAGTGAAATCATATGGTATTTGTCTTTCTCTGACTTATTTCGCTTAGCATTATACTCTCTAGCTCCATCCCTGTCATTGTAAATGGCAAGATTTCATTCTTTTTTATGGCTGAGTAATAGTTCACTATATAATAACATTCCTACACACACACACACACACACACCCCACATCTTTTTTATCCATTCATCAATTGATTTGATGAATGGATGGGGCTCTTTCCATAATCCGGCTATAACAGATAATGCTGCTATAGACACTGGGGTGCATATATCCCTTCAAATCTGTATTTTTGTATTCTTTGGGGTAAATACCTAGTAGTGCAATTGCTGGGTCACAGGGTAGTTCTATGTTTCACTTTTTGAGGACCCTCCATACTGTTTTCCAGAGTGGCTGCACCAGCTTGCATTCCCACCAATAGTGCAAGAGGTTCCCCTTTCTCCACATCCTCACCAACATCTGTTGTTTCCTGTGTTGTTGCTTTTAGCCATTCTGACTGGTGTGAGGTGATATCTCTTTGTGGTTTTGATTTGCCTTTTCCTGATGATTAGTGATGTTGAGCACCTTTTGATATACTTGTTAACCATATCTATATCTTTTTCCCCCCAGAAATATCTATTCACATCCTTTGCCCATTTGGGCAATTCTGAAGGGGAATAAAAAGAGAAATTCTCCACCAGTTTGGTGGTACTTTAAATTCTGATGCCTTTTCCTGACCTGTTTGTTCTATTTGATTTTTAGGATTCTCAAATGGCTGGCTATGCATTTTGTCAAGGTTCTATAGTTGAGCTAATGGGAGATAAAGGGTAGTATATGTTTCTTCCATCTTATCTAAAACTAGAACCTCTGTTGACTTTTTTTTAAAGATTGTACTTTTTAAAAAATTTATTTAATTTTTAAATTTATTTATTTTAATTTTTTAATAAAGATTTGACTTTTAAGTAATCTCTATACCCAATGTGGGGCTCAAACTTAGAACCCCGAGACCAAGAGTTGCATGCTCCACTGACTGAGCCAGCCAGGTGCCTCTGTGTTGACCTTTTAAGTCAATTTTCTGCCAAATAATCCTTTTAATTTTAAATTTATTTATTTATATTTTATAGGTAAACATGTTTTGATGATTTTATTTATTTATTTATTATTTTTTAAGTAGGCTCCACATCCAGTGTAGAGACCAACATGGAGCTTGAACTCACGACCCTGAGATCAAGACCCAAGTTGAGATCAAGAGTTGGATGCTTAACTGAGACACCCAGGTGCCCCGATGATTTTATTGTTTTATTAAACTTTGTATCTCACAAATAACACACTGTGGTTGAGCACTTTGTCATTAATTATGCCTATGAAACGGAACTTATTATATAAGAGATAATACTTCCAAATGAAACGAGTACAAATTCTTCTGGTCACCTTCTATTCCCTCCCCTCTTGTTCTTTTGGAATCATAATCATCATCATCATCCAGAAATGGTGGTTCATGTTCACAAATTCTTTGCTTATCCTCCCATCAAAAGGTGGAGTCTAATTCCCCTCCCTCTTTGTGCACTGGCCATAGTGATTCATTCCAACAAACACAATGAGGCAGAAGGGATGCTGTGTAACTTGAGGCCAGGTTAAAAAAGGGACCATATAAAAGACTGCATGAGCCACCACATAAAAGATCTGGCTACTAAGGAGAAAGAGAAGACAAGCCAAAGACTGAGAGAAAATATTTACAAAAGACATAATCTGATAGACTGTTATCCAAAATATACAAAGAACTCTTAAAACTCAATAAGAAAACAATCTGATTTAAAAATGGGAAAAAGACCTGAACAGACACCTCAGCAAAGAAGATATACAGAGGGCAAATAAGCATATAAAAACATGCTTCATGGGACACCTGGGTGGCTCAGTCAGTTAAGCATCTGACTTTGGCTCAGGTTATGAACTTGGGGTCCTGAGATTGAGCCCCATGTCAGGCTCCCTGCTCAGCAGGCAGTCTGCTTCTCCCTCTCCCTCTGCCCCTCCTCCCTGCTTGTGTTCTCTATCTCAAATAAATAAATAAAAATTTAAAAATAAAAACATGCTTCACATCATATGTTATCACGGAAATGCAAATTACAGGAATTTGATTACCACTACATACCTATAAGACTGGCCAAATTCCAAAATACTGGCAATACCAAAAGCTGGTGAGGATGAGGAAGAGCAGGAAGTCTCATTCGTTGCTGCTGGGAATACAAAATGATACAGCCACCTTGGAAAACAGGTTGGCAGTTTCTTACAAAAGAAAGCATACGCTTGCCATAGGCTCCAGCAACTGTGCTCCTTGGCATTTACCCAAAGGGGTTGAAAACTATGTATGCATACAAACCTGCACATGGATGTTTATAGCAGCTTTATTCGTAACTGTTAAAACTTGGAAGCAACCAAGATGTCCTTCATTGGTGAGTAGATAAATAAACTGTGGTCCATCCAGACAACAGAATATTATTCAGTGCTAATAAGAAAAAAGCTATCCAGGGGCGCCTGGGTGGCTCAGTCGTTAAGCATCTGCCTTCAGCTCAGGTCATGATCCCAGGGTACTGGGATCGAGCCCCGCATCGGGCTCCCTGTTTGGCGGGAAGCCTGCTTCTCCCTCTCCCACTCCCCCTGCTTGTGTTCCCTCTCTCGCTGTGTCTCTCTCTGTCAAATAAATAAATAAAATCTTAAAAAAAAAAAGAAAAAAGCTATCAAGCCATGAGAAGACATGGAGGAAACCTAAATGCATATTACTAACTGGAAGAAGCCAATATAAAAAGGCTACATACTGTATAATTTCAACTATTTCACATTTTGGAAAAGGCAAAACTATGGAGACAATTTAAAAAATCAGTGGTTGCTAGGGGGTGGGACAGGAAAGGATGAATAGGTGGGGACACAGAGGATTTTTAGAATAGTGAAACTATTTTGTATGATACTATAATGGTGGATACATGTCATTCTATATTTGTCCAAACCTGTAGACTGCAAACCAACAAGAGTGAACCCTCATGTAAAGTATGGACTTTGGTTGATAATGATATGTCAGTGTAGGTTCACCAATTGTAACAGCCATACCACTGTGGTGCAGGATGTTGATAGTGGGGCAGGCTGTGTGTGGGTGGTGGACAGGTGGTATTTGGGAATTCTCTGTACTTTCTGCTCAATTTTTCTGTAAACCTAAACTACTCTAAAAATAGAGTCCATTTAAAAGGAAAAAAACTTCTGGCTACCCTGTAGCTCCCATGCTGAAAAGACCCTGTGGAAAGCTCCAGCTATTTGAGTTTCCAAGCCCACGTGCCAGACATGTGAATAAAGTTTCATTCGGGATGACCTTGGCTCCAGCACTATTTGACTACAGCCTCATTGGAAATCCTCAGACAGTGGGCTGCAAGAGGACTGCAGATCCAGCTGTCATTCTGAGAGGTAGAGTGGCTCATATAAGGTCTCCAGTCTGGCCAGGGATCTGATACTGCTGTTTTTTTTTTTTTTAAAGATTTTATTTATTTATTTGATAGAGAGTGAGCACAAGCAGGAGGAACAGCAGAGGGAGATGGAGAAGCAGGTCCCCTGCTGAGCAGGTAGCCCGATGTGGGGCTCAATCCCAGGATAATGGGATCCGGACTGAGCCACCCAGGTGCCCCAGGTTTAATTAAATTTAAGATGATTTTTAGAATAACAGTTATAAATGTTCGCTTTTCTCCTATTTTTTTTTAAAGTAGGCTCCACACCCAGTGCAGAGCCCAATGCAGAGCCCAATGTGGGGCTCGAATTCACAACCCTGAGTTTAAGACCTGAGCTAAAATCAATAGTTGGACTTAACTGACTGAGCCACCTAGGCACCCTGCTTTTCTCCAATTTTTAAATGCTTTTGAGATACAGATGACACAGTTGGATGTGTTTATCTCCAGAAAGCTTTCAGGGAACTTAACACAAAATTTACAAAAGGTACTACTGAGATAGCCCACTGAATGTAGTATTTTCTTTCCATGGGCATGTTGCTAGGGAAAAGAAACCTCCTTTGGAGGTTTGGAAGAACACAATGCTTTAATAATTGACCCAGATGTTTATACTTCCATGCTTATTTGATTTGAGTCCTACCCTTTCTCACACTTACCTTCTTTGCAAACCAGCAGGGCTCCAATGAGGCCTGAATTCAGGTCTTTCACCAGGTCCACATGAGAAAAATATGAGTAGGTGAGACATGGTGGATCAGAGGCCATTGGACCGTTCTCTTTCAGGACCTGCCAGACATAGGTATGGCTTTCACCAGGAATGACTTTATCATCTTCCTTCTCCTTTTGGCTGGTCTGATCCTCATATTCAGCACCTAAGCAAGAAGGGATAAAATTGTCCTTTCCATACCCATTGTTCACTCAAGGAAACATAGCAAGTTCATTGTTATCAGTAGATTCTATCAGTAGAAAGAAATAGACTTTCTGCAACTTAATTTGGAAGACTATCAAACAGCTTCATATATTCCAGAGAAGTTGTAGACCACTAATGCAAGCATGAGGGGTTGAGTGGTTCTCACTGTGACCTCCAGATTCTAACCAATAATACTGCTTCCATCATTGCACCTTTTTACCTAGTTCACATCAATTCAACTCAACAGACATACATTGGTTATGTACTTTGTCTCAGACTCTCTAATGAGTAATGGTCATGGAAAGATGAGATACAGAGATTTTTAAAAATGTTTTTTTAGAGGGGGAGTGGCAGGGTAGGGGCAGAGGGAGGGGGAGAAAGAGAATCTTAAGCAGACTCCACACCCAGCACGGAGCCTGACACAGGGTTTGATCTCGTGACCCTGAGATCATGATCTGAGCCAAAATCTAGCATCTGATACTTAACCAACTGAGCAACGCAGGTGGCCCTTTTTAAAAATGTTTTTAACTTGGTTCTTCTCTGGAGGAGCAGATCACATCAGGGGCAGATATTTTCTGGCTGTCTCATGCTTAGTGATGTTAAAATTAACCCCTGGATTAATACCTCGATTCTAAATTGAGCACTATATGTGTTCATTGTTAATGAAGTATCTTTGCTTCTAGGTCATTTCAGTGGACAGAAATAGAAACTATTTAAAGGCACTGACATAATGCCTTATACTTCTATTGAAACATTTTTCTAGAAACTTCACTATAACTTCCTGGATTTATAATGGTCTCTGGAGTTCCAGAGTAGCCCAAAGCATTCAGGAGGCTCTTCATTTATACCTTACCCCATAACATCTATACTTCTTAGAGAGGGACCTCTCCAACAGAGCAGTACAAGAGACCCTTGCACTGCCCCTACTCTGTCTATACTTTTACTACAAACTTTCAGCAGCCAAAGGCTACCTCCAAAGTACAGGTGGGTAGTCCCCACTCTGAAGTCAGCCTCCCTGGGGTATAGGGACACCCTCTTTAGTGTGCACTAGGTACTACTGGCTTCATCCAGAAGCAACATCAGACCGACACCTTGGCAGAGAGTGGTAGACATTTTTAAAAACCTGAGTTGGCACCTGGGGAAGGAGTGTGTGTGTGATCATGGACTGATATTAAATTCTAGGTAGTAGATACATTTGGATAGGGAGGAAGGGAATCAGAAGGGATACATAAAGGGATTCAACTGTATAATGTTTAATTTCTTAAAGATGGCAAAATATTTTTATTTTTTTTTTAAATTTTAAAAGATTTTATTTATTTATTTGACAGAGAGAGAGAGACACAGTGAGAGAGGAAACACAAGCAGGGGGAGTGGGAGAGGGAGAAGCAGGCTTCCCGCCGAGCAGGGAGCCCGATGCGGGGCTCGTTCCCAGGACCCTGGGATCATGACCTGAGCTGAAGGCAGACTCTTAACGACTGAGCCACCCAGGTGTCCCAATGGCAAAATATTAAGATTTGGCAAAGTAAGGGGCATCTGGGTGGTGCAGTTGGTTAAGTGTCCAACTCTTTGTTTCGGCTCAGGTCATGATCTCAGGGTTGTGGGATCGAGTCCCATGTTGGGCTCTGTGCTCTCTAATAAATCAATAAATCTTTAAAGAAAAAAAATAGGGGCACCTGGGTGGCTCAGTCAGTTGGGCGTCTGCCTTCAGCTTGGGTCATGGTCTCAGCAATTGAGCCCCGCATCAGGCTTTCTGCTCAGCAGGGAGCCTGCTTCCCCACCCCACCGCCTGCCTCTCTGTCTACTTGTGATCGCTCTGTCAAATGAATGGATGAAATCGGGCTCCCTGCTCAGCGAGGAGCCTGCTTCTCCCTCTAATCCTCCCCCCTCTCATGTACTCTCTCTCTCTCTCTCATTCTCACTCTCCCAAAATAAAAATAAATAAATCTTTTAAAAAAAAAGAAATCTTAAAAAAAAATAAGATTTGGCAAAGTGAGGTGATGGTTACATGTTTGTGTGCTATATTATTTTCTGTACCTTTCTTTGTTTGAAGGATTTCATTAAGAAATGAACATCCTTTTGCCTAAATAGGAGGTTGGGAAAGAGGTGTGGGAGGTTTGATGAGAGGCCAAGAATGTGTCTTGGGGAGAGGGACAGTACTGAGGTGAGGTATTGTGAACTTAGTGATACAATTTCGTGTGGTTTTGCGTCAACTATGGCTGTTCACTTGGTTGCTAGTAAAGTAGGTGGAGAACAGCTTTTACCAGGATAGTGATTTAGCTAAGTGAATAGAATGGAGATCAAGGAGGCCAGTGAATAGTAGACTCTAATGAGAATGAATACCTGTTGGAATGGGTAGTGAGAAAATGAGATTTTGGGGCTGCTCAGGTTGCTAATAACAGTCTATTCTTCAATGAAGACAGAAGTGATTTGTGAATACCAGCTAAAGTAGGTGGTACCTGGAAAAAAGTATTGTGCACGGCCCTTAAAGTCTACTATCTATTAATGCGTATTATCTTTGGAAGATCTCTGCCTCCATCAGAGTCTTATCTCAGCTTATACACCAGCTACCTGCAAATATTCTAAACAGAAGGTGTTCTGTGTAATTTTCACTTTCTATTATATGAGGAATAGCACAGTTGTGACATTTGAGAGTTCAGGGAGTCTGTCTGATTTCAATCTGCCTTTTACATGGAAGATATCCTCAGGAGTATAATGAATCAACAAAAATCCACTTCTGAAAGGAAGTCATTTTGTGATTATCCCTTGAGCCAATCAAAGTTCTGTCAAGTGCTTTTGGGCTTGAGATATACAAGGAAAAGAGAAAAGTTGAAGAGTAAATCACAGAGCTTCCTGTTGAGAAGTCTGCAAAAATAACTACCCCAAATGTAGCGGTGTAAAACAATCACCACTGTATGATCCTCCCTGTGTCCGTGGGTCAGGAACTGAGACAGAGCACAGGAAAGATGGCTTCTCTGCTTCAACATATCCAGGGCTTCAGCTGAGTTCTGAATTCTCACTCACACATCTAGTAGCTGGATGGGGGTGACTTGAAAACTGGATTCAGCGCACTTACACACAGCCTATTTGGCTTGGGCTTCCTCGTGTGGATCTTGGGGAGTCAGGCTTCCTACATGGCATTTCAGCACTCCAAGAATGAATGTTCCCACAAATAAGACAGAAGCAGCAGGTTCTTTGACAACGCAGTGTCAGAAGTCACATGACATCACTTCTGCCCTACACTATTGGTCAAAGCAGTTACAAACTTCCACAGATTAAGATTTGGCAAAGTGAGGGGCACCTGGATTGTGCAGCTGGTTAAGCGTCTGAAATCTTGGTTTCAGCTCAGGTCGTGATCTCAGGATTGTGGATTCAAGCCCTGTGCTGGGCTCCACACTCAGCAGGGAGTCTGCTTGAGATTCTCTCTCTCCCTCTCCCTTTGCCCTTCCCCCACTAAAATAAATAAGTCTTTAAAAGATAGATTTCACATATAAGTGAAATCATATAGTATTTGTTTTTCTCTAACTTATTTCACTTAGTTAGCATAATACCCCCTAAGTCCATTCATGTTGTTGTGAATGGAAAAATTTCATTCTTTTTTATGACTTAAGTAATATTCCAGGCTTAGGGTGCAAAAGAATCATCCCTATGCTCAGCCCTGAGCTGCAGAATGGTGGGACCCCTGACCTTTTTAAAATGCTCCTAGATTCATTCTGGAAGCTCCCAAGTAGATAATCCTCATGGGAATAGCCTGCTAGGCTTTTCCCCTATACTACCTGCCCTCACCTGTCATCTTCCCCAACTCAGGTCTGCCCTGATCTCATGAGTACAACTCAAAAAATTAAGACTTTCCAATTTCAGAATGAGAAATTAGTCAACATAGGGCACGTGCTCTAATAGTTTATTAATGATTTGCTTGAATCTTCTTGATCTATATATGCCATAATCTATCTGGAAAATATCATAGTTAATTGTGGTACCCCCTTCACTCCCTTCCTGCATTGTGAAGGTTAAGGAGAAGCTACGTAAAGTAGGGACTCTGGCCAAACAGGTTTCTGTTTTAACAAAGTCAGTTTGTGCTTCTGGTAGGTGGCTCTTATCACGTGGTGGCATCCATATTTAGAAACTGGGGGGAGGAGAAGCAGAGGAAGTGTCTGGACAGTCAGAATCTAAGGAAAGAGAAGATGAAATCCATTTCACTTCCATACCATGAGCCTTGATCCTCCCTAGGAAGTTTTCTGGGCATACGAAGGCAGACGAAGTGGAATTGTTAGGATCAGTGGCCTGGCTCCTCAAGGGAGAATAGGAACCAAATTAAACTTCAGGGCTTATGGGGCACCTGGGTGGCTCAGTCAGTTAAGCGTCTGGCTTCAGCTCAGGTCATGATCGCAGTGTCCTGAGAGCAAGTCCCGCATCAAGCTCCTTGCTTGGCGGGGAGTCTGCTTCTCCCTCTCCCTCTGCTGCTCCCCCTGCATGTGCGCACGTGTGTTCTCTCTCTCTTTCTCAAATAAATAAAATCTTAAAAAAAATAAACTTCAGGGCTTAGATGAAAATGACAATACTCCTGACTTCACGAAATTGGCCTAGGTTTGAAACCTGAGTACACCATTCACTGGCTGTAGGACCTT
The DNA here is from genome assembly GCF_009762305.2 of Zalophus californianus. Classification (NCBI taxonomy): domain Eukaryota; kingdom Metazoa; phylum Chordata; class Mammalia; order Carnivora; family Otariidae; genus Zalophus; species Zalophus californianus. Next base: position 765,384 of record NC_045612.1, on the reverse strand, counting down.
GTATTCGATACTCCTTTATCCCTAAGATGACAGGAGAATAAGAGGGCACTTAACTCACCTTCAGAAGCTTTCCAATAGGATACACCAACAGCATGAAGACTGACAGGATGAGAAGCCATGTTCTTAAGTATAATGACCACTGTGTCATAAACTTCAGCACGGATGGTAGGACCCAGCAGACCTGCAAGAATGAGATGCCACCCAAAGGTCACTTTGAGAGTGGTACTCCAGGAAACCTGATATTACAAAAGTGATGGCCAAAGTCACAGTGGGAAGACATGACCCTGTGATTATTAATAAAAAGTAGTAATTGACTGAATAAATGCATAAACTGCTATCACCAGCTCAGTGTCATGGTTGTTCTGAGGATAGATTTCTGGCAATTTATTCAATGTATTCATTCATTCAACTAATAGTTGAGTTCCTACTATATTCTAGGAACTGCTCTAGGCACTGGAGATGCAGTAGTGAAGAAGACAGATCATGGAAACTACATTCTGGAGAATGTAATTAAGCACATAAAGAAATATTCTTTTTTAAAAAAATATTTTTATTTATTTGAGACAGAGAATGAGAAAGCACAAGATGGGGGAGGGTCAGAGGGAGAAGCAGACTCCCCGCTGAGTGGGGAGCCTGACATGGGACTCAATCCTGGGAATCTGGGATTATGACCTGAGCCAAAGGCAGACGCCTAACCAACTGAGCTGCCCAGGTGCCCCCACAAGAAATATTCTGATTGTTGTAAATGCTATAAAAGATGGTGGTGTGCTAGAAAATGAAGCAGGAGACAGAATCTTTTAAATATAGTGGTTAGGAAGGGCATCCTTGAAGAGGTGGCATTTGAGCAGAGATCTAACTAATTGAAAAGAAGCAAGATTTGCAAATATCTAGTAGAATAACATTGAAAGCAGATAAAACAAATGGAAAAGTCCTGAGACAGGAATAATCTTGACATAGTTGAGTAACATGTGAATGAACAGGGGAATAAGAGAAAATAAGGTTATAAAGGCAGGCAGGGAACATAACATGTAGGACTTTGTAGGCCACAGGAGTTTGGATAAATTTGGAATTTACAAGAAGTATGCAGACTTAGGACTTGTTTTGGATGAATAGTCAACAAGACTTGCTGATGGATTGGATGTTAGAGATAGGAAAAAAAAAACAAGAGCAGCCAGGGATGACTCCTGTGGTTTGGGTTTGTGCAACTGGGTGGTAGGCAGGCCAAGATGCAGAAAATTAAGAGGAAAATCAAGACTTCTGACTTATAGACATATTAAGTATAAGATGCCTACAAATGATTTATTGAATGAAGTGGATTCACTGGGACAAAAACATCAAAGAGATTTATTTTTCATAGTTTTTAAATGTGCTATGTGGAGGGACACCTGGGTGGCTCAGTCAGTTAAGTGTCTGCCTTTGGCTCAGGTCATGATGCCAGGTTCCTGGGACCGAGCCCCGCATAGGGCTCCCTGCTCTGCGGGGAGCTGCTTCTCCCTCTCCTGCTCTCCCTGCTTGTGCTCTCTCTCTGTGTGTCAAATAAAATCTTAAAAAAAAAAAAACCAAACCTGTGTTATGTGGAGTTTCCCCTCTTGCACTTTGAACAATCCCCAATGTTTTCCAGTAACTATCACATACTAGCAGTATCATATTAGTCCAGTGATACTAGTCTAGCTTAATATCAAACATCTGATGTCTCCTGCAATTTAAGGGTCCCTCCCTTCTCCAGCTTTCTCATCTTCCTCTCCGAATCCGCCTCCCCCACTCACCTTACTGTCTCCTGACCCTCTAAGCTTGGAGCTAGTGAGAAAAGGACAGGGGTGGATAAAGAGGCATGATGACAAGATCTTTCTTGGAAAGAACAGTGATAATGTGGCTTTGCTAGTCCCTGGTTGTGGGGCATGCCAAAATTCTGTCTCTTTCTTTCCTAGGGAACTTACATGAGTTCTTTGGAGACTCTCTCCTTCCCAATCATGCCCTCTCCAGCTGTCACTTGTATATCTCTTCTTAGTTTCTGCTTCTGGCAATACAATTAGACTTTTCCTATTAGGGTCACCTAGCCCTGGCAGGAAGACCTCTCAGGCAGGGTCTTCTTGAGATTAATCTTGTCCTATGACCTTCCTCATCTCACACCTAACAGTGGTAGTGCGGTTAGTTTCAGCTATAACCCACTCTCTTTATTATGCCATCAGGGGAAGCTCCCTGAAGACTCTGACCTTGAAAGTTTTTTCAGATAAAAAGCAGGAACTAGTCAGAGTCTTATGAGTTCCACAGGTCTTATGTCAAGTCTTCTAAGTGGTTCTCCTAAAGCCTTCCTCACTACAGCTTGACATGAGGGTGAAACCTTCCTCCCACTATGGGGTGGGGAACATACAAATCACCAAAAATGATTTACAAAGAAATCCTCAAACCTAAATTATTTCATAAGTTCCTAGCCTTCTTTTATTTGGGCTTGAGGTGCAAGATGGGCTGAGGGTTGCAGAACCAATTTTGGGCCACCACCTGAACAAGTCCCTGAATAAGTCCTACATATGAGGGCTGACATTTCTTTTTCTTTTTCATCAAATTTTAACTTAAATTCTAGGTAGTTAACATACAGTGCAATATTGGTTTCAGGAGTAGGGGCGCCTGGGTGGCTCAGTTGGTTAAATGTTTGAGTCTTGATTTTGGTTCAGGTCATGATTTCAGGGTCTTGAGATTAAGCCCTGCATCATGCTCTGTGTTGGGTGTGGAGCCTGCTTGGGATTCTTTCTCTCCCTCTCTCTCTGCTCCTCTTCCTCATTCTCTCTCAATATATATACACATACATACATACATACATATACTGGTTTCAGGAGAATTTTCAATGATTCATCACTTACATACAATATCCAGTGCTTATCATAACATGTGTCCTTCTTCATACCCATCACTGATCCAGCCCATCCCCACCCACCTCCCTCCATCAACCCTCTATTTGTTCTCTATTGTTAAGAGTCTCCCATGGTTTGTTTCTGTCTCAATAAAATTTATTTCTTTTCTCTTAGTTCAAGATTTCAAACTGGGTAAAACTGACCTTTTATAATTTAAAAAAAAATAATCTCTATACCTAACATAGCGTTTGAACTCACAACCACAATATCAAGAGCCATGTGCTCTACTGACTGAGCCAGCCAGGTGCTCCCCATCTCTCTTTAGAATTTGGGAGTACTGGGGTGCCTGGGTGGCTCAGTCGTTAAGTATCTGCCTTCAGCTCAGGTCATGATCCCAGGGTCCTGGGATCGAGCCCCGTATCGGGCTCCCTGCTCTGCGGGAAGCCTGCTTCTCCTTCTCCCACTCCCCCTGCTTGTGTTCCCTCTCTCACTGTCTCTCTGTCAAATAAATAAATAAATAAAATCTTTAAAAAAAAAGAATTTGGGAGTACTTGTCACCTATAATTCTCAGCAATAATTCTAAGGTAGGAGATGTCTCATTTTGATATCCTGTTACATGCTTATTTGACATCTAAGTGGATGTATCAAGCAAGCAGCCTGAACTGAAGATATAAACCTGGGAGTTATTGGCATAGGGATATCTTTTTTTTATTAATTTTTTTATTGTTATGTTAATCACCATATATTACATCATTAGTTTTTGGTGCAGTGTTCCATGATTCATTGTTTGTTCATAACACCCAGTGCTCCATGCAGAACGTGCCCTCCTCAATACCCATCACCAGGCTAACCCATCCCCCTACCCCCTCCCCTCTAGAGCCCTCAGTTTGTTTTTCAGAGTCCATCATCTCTCATGGTTCATCTCCCCCTCTGACATACTCCCTGGCATAGGGATATCTTAAAATTGTGGGACTGGATAAGATCAGCTAGTGATCGAAGGTAAAGAGAAGATAAAACAAACCCAGGTCCAAGACCCAGAGCACTCTAACATCTAGAGAACAAGCAGAGGAGGAGAGTCCAGCAAACAGACAGAATATTCTGTGTCAGTGTATTTCCCCAACAGGTGGTAGTAAGGGAAACCTGGCCTTCTACAACTGCAGCTCCAAGACTGGGGGAGCCTTGCTAGGACATCAGATACTCAGTTTCATAATAAACAGTCAATATTGTTTATATTACCCATCCATGGTGGCCTGGGCTTGGCAATGTTGAAAAGGTCATCTGTAAACTCTACAAACACAGTCTTTTTGTACATGACTGATGTGTTGAATGGCAAAGATCTTGGCACCGTAGGAGAAAACCTGTGTGAAGAAAGGAAAACGTCATTCATTTTGGTGGGCCTTCTTTGAACTCACTTTCCAGAAGCTGGAAGTAAAGCTTCCATCCCACTCTCTTCTACTGTTAACAAGGCAAACTGGAAATTATATGTAACGCTGCTATAGACTGAATGTTTATGTGTGCAGACAATGGGATTAGTGACCTTATAAAAGAGACCCAAGACCCCAGAGAGATCTCTCACCTCTTCCACCATATGCAATGTTACAGTGGCACAATGGGAAGATGGCCATCCGTGAACCAGACACGGAATCTGCTAGCATTTGACCTTGGACTTCCAGGCTCCACAAATGTCAGAAATCCGTGTCTGCTGTGTACAAGCCACCCAGTCTGTGCTATTTTGTTATAGCTTCCTGAACAGACTAAGACAATTCCTAACATCTATCAAACCAAAACACTGTTTTCAAAAGTCATCTGATACATTAGGTACCACATGATAAAATAAATCATGGTTTGTTTCTGTCTCAATAAAGTTTGAGTACCCATACACTGCATCCTTTGCCAAAACAATAACTACAGGGTCCTTCAATTTTATCTCTAAAAGACACTGTAACTTTAATCTAATTAACTTGTATTCAAATTTTGTCAGTATGTACCTAAAATTATACTTCCCCTCTCAGGGATACCAGGAAAATCACAGAGAAAATTACCTTCCAATAAACACTATGTACATTGATCTACTGGTACCAGAAACTGTAATTTAGAGTCAATTCTTCATTAATGCTCATTTTTGTCTCTAGTCAGATACTCCCAATTATCCATTTATTCATAGATTAGCTACTGAATCAGAAATTTTACAGTTGATTATATAAATGTTTCCAAAATGTTTTTCTTTGCCTCAGTTATTAAAACTCTTTTAGGTAAAGATTGGTTCCCAACCTTTTCCTCTCTCTCTACCTGACAAGTTAGGTTGTCATGTTCTGGGGCTCAGTCTAGGTTGAATAATCAAAAGGATCAATGTGAAGAGGCCGCAGGTGAATTGGTAGAAAATACAAAGTGCTTGAAGGTGGCTATTGCCATTCATTTTTGCATGCATAGAGTAGTTCTGCAGTTTTCTATATGCCACAGAGAGCCTCTCTTCCTGACTCATACTTCTGGATATCTAACTCTTACCACTTCCCAGATTTTACCAGTTGGCATTGTTTCAGCAACCCAAAGAAGTATATAGGCACAAGGCATGGACATTTGGAGAATGAATTCTGCTGCCCTGGAAGGAAACTTTCATGTGTAGATCCTGGTCTCCAAACCCCAATCAGTCAAAAAAAAATTGAGCACTCACTCCCCACAGATGTATATACATCACAGATGTATAAACCATATACTACATGCCACTGTGCTGTCACAAAATACATATTAGAAATGAATATGGAAAAGGAGAGATTGTTAAGGATATATAATTATAGAGCAGATGTTGTTTCTTTTGTTTTGGTAACTAAATATTTTTATTTGACATCACATTTCAATCTCATATATTTGTGCAATAATTAAAAATGACGCCCCATATGGTGAACTTTTCACAACTGATCCCCCTTTCATTCTCCACTTAAAATCCAACTCTTTTTTTTTAAAGATTTTATTTATTTATTTGAGAGAGAGAGCAGTGAGAGAGGGAACAGAAGCAGGGGGAGTGGGAGAGGGAGAAGCAGGCTTCCCGCAGAGCAGGGAGCCCGATGCGGGACTCAATCCCAGGACCCTGGGATCATGACCTGAGCCGAAGGCAGATGCTTAACCACTGAGCCACCCAGGCGCCCCTTGAGAGCAAAATGGGGATGTGTGTACATAAAACCTAGTGGGTGGGTTCTCCTTACATCATGGTTTGTATGGCAATGTTTGTTTTGGTAAATAGGGTAGAAAAGGGTAAGAACAGAAAAGAGGGCCTCATTATAAAAGAAACACAAATCCATTTCAGTGCCCCAGGTGGTTTGAACTGCTGAGCCAGTAACCCAGTGCGTTCTCTGCCTGGTTACTGACAGGTGTCAGGGTCTAGAATCTGAGGGTGGAAAGGAAGCTCAGGCACCACGCAGCCAGCCCCCTCTAGTTTCTGGCTAATGACAAGGTTCAGGGAACTTGGGTGAATGGCTGGACAGGGGCAGGAACTCAGGCTCTCAGACCCAGATCCTTAGTACTCGGTGTCAAACTCATTTCCTGGTCCTCTGCATAAACTTGGGGTCTGTGAACTGATGCTTTTTCAGTCTGACTAATGTCAGAAACAATTCAGTTTTCATGTGTAAGTTTCCTCTGCACAACATTTGTAGTCTTGGTTGTTATTCTGATGAGGGCAGTTTTCATCTGTCACTCCAAGTGAGTGCACTAGGCTTCAGTGTCAGTAGAGCTCTTTTCATGCTGTTTCTCTCTTCATCTATAGCTTACATAACAGCCTGTTTTCAAATTTAATAATTAGGTCAATGATTCTTGATTTATTTTTACAAGATAAAACTGAAGACAGTAATAAGGCCAGGGAGAAATGGTGCAGTTCTAACATCCCAATCTGAAAGGATTTTTTTCTGTATTACACAGAGGAATCTAGCATTAATAGATACTCAGAAGTAGCTTTTGGTGTAAGCATTTAAGGATGAACAGAAGAAGGTTTATGTGGTGGACACCAAGGACCCTCAACAGAGAACTTTCTCAGCTTCAATTTTTTCTCATTTTTAAAATTGTGGTAAAACATATAAAACATCAAATTTACTCTTAAACATGTTTAAGTGTATAATTCAGTGGTACTAAGTATATTAATATTGTTGTACAACCATCACCACGTGGCATCTATCTCCATAACTCTTATCTTGCAAAACTGAAACTCAATATCCATTAAACAGTAACTCCCCTCAGCCCCTGAAACCACCATTCTGCTTTCTGTTGCTATGATTTTGACTATTCATATAAGTGGAATTATACAGTACTTGTCTTTTTCTGACTGGCTTAATGTCCTTAAGACATTGATCCACATTGTAGCAGGTGTCAGGATTCTCTTCACTTTATTTTTCTTTAAAATAATTGATTAGTTTTGGATCACAAAATACAGGGAAAGCACAAGGGCAGTGCCTGTGACCCCTTGGCTGTACTCCCCAGGCTATGCATCTGGGAACTACCTCTGTACAACACCAAGCTTGGCCCTCAGCACCCTCACACCCTAACATCTGCAGAGTATAGCACCCGAGCCTGAGGCAAGTTTAAACACACCCCATTCACAACACAGGGCTCCCCTCCAATCATTTTCCAGATCTCTTGCCAACAGTGAAATAGTTGTTCCAACTATCAATTTCTTAGAACTCTCAGAAATGAGTAGGTCACAGGCAATTATGCCTCAAAGCTCTTAGAGTTGTTTTTTTTTTAACCTTTTAAAGAAGGCCTTTCTTAATTAACAGCAGTGACTAAAGCCCCTTCTGTGTTCCCAGTATTCTAAGCCCCAGGCGGCGATGGAGGAAGGGCAGGCCAGGCCAAGCATGAGGAATAAACAATTTTATTGGGCTCAGACCAGGAGTCCACGCATCTTGAGGACCTGTGTATTTATCAATTTTCTTCTCCACATTCTTTTTGGCCTGTTTCTGTAGCCTCATGAGCTGCTGCTTCTTCCGGTAACAGATCTTGGCCTTCTCCTTTCTCTTCTCCAGGGTGGCTGTTATGGCCTGGTACTTCCAGCCAACCTCGTGAGCCAGGCGCCCCAGGTAAGCAAACTTCCGGGTAGGCTTCAGGCGCACCACCTTGAGGGCAGCAGGAACCACCATCTGCTTTTTCTTGTCGTAGGGCGGCAGAATTCCATCAAACACCTTGAGGTGGTCCAGGGCAGCCTGGCCTTGCTTGGTCTTGTGCGGCAGCATGCCTCGCACTGTCTGCCAAAAGATGCGGCTGGGTCCTCGGAAGTGGTGGGGGCCACGGGATGGGTTGGTATTCATGCACTTGTGGAGGAAGACCAGGTACTTCAACTTGTTTCTGTAGAAATTGCCAAAAATGTTGATGCCCTCACAGCACACAACTACAACCTTGCGGCTCAGAAGCACTTGTCTGGCCACGATGGCCGCCAGGTGGCCCAGGAGATGGCCTCAGTCATCGAGCACCAGGACCTGCCCCTCCGCCATCTTCAGCAGCCGCCTGGGATACAGCATTTCACTCCATTCCAGGGTTCCCTGGGCCCCCAAGAAAGCACGTGATGGGAGCAGCTCTGCCAACCCTATGCCATGACAAATGACTTTCTGTACTGACTGAGGGCCAGGGGCTGGCGTACTGATAAGGAAGCACTCCCAGTAAAAGGAGTTAATTTACAGAGGAAGGAAGGAGGATCTGCATGGACTAGTGGGCACAAGCAGGCTGTATGAGCAGGTTGTCAGAGACGCATCTCATTCATTCCTGCTATATTGGTACCTCTACTTCAGATTACATCTATGGTCATGTAGGGGATCCCTGATGACCAGCTGCTAGTGGAGGAAGAAGCCTGAGCTTTATTTACAGATGGGTCAGCTTGATATGCAGGTGCAAAAGCCAATGCTATTGGTTGTGAACTTTGTGTAGAAAGAGAAATGGCCCAAGGTTCCAATATATACGGACGAATGGATATCAGCAAACGGTTTGGCCGTCTAGCTAGGGGCCTAGAATTAATAGGGTTGGAATATCAGGGAGAAGGATATCTGGGCACAAAATAGAAAAATGCCACCAGAGAGCATCTAATGACTGGAAATTAACATCAGCCAACCTCTGCATGGGCCACCCCAGCGCTGGCAAAATGTGAGATAAGCAGCTATGGTGGCAGGAAGAGAATTTATGCAGCCCCAAAAGCATGGGTTCCTGCTAAGGCTCATATACCTAGTATTGTCCCTGAAAGTCCAACCTGCCAGAAGCAGAAACCAACCCTGAATGCACAATACTGCTGTCCATCGTAGAGACCAGCCAGCTGGTCTTGCCAAGGCCTTGCAGAGGCAGGAAAGACTAAATATGGGTCTCAATCACAATGAAGTGTTATCCTTTCTACAATGGGAAGGGGTCCAATGCAGTCAACTTGCCACTGACCAGCTGAAGGCTTACAGAAGGTTTGATTCACTAATGTGGGATTCCATATAACATCATGTCTGACCAGGGGACCCACTATACAATAAAGGAGGTGCTGGAGTGGGCCCATGACCATGGCATCCATTGGCTTTTTATCACATGCCAACCCATCCAGAAGCTGCCAGACAGAGTCCAGTGAAATAACTTCTTAAAGCACAGCTGAAGCTCCAACTTGAAGCCAGTGCCCTGTGAGGATAGAAGGCCAACTTCCAAGGTGCTGTATATGCACTGATGCAAAGATGGTGGCAGCAAAAGAAACTCAACTTACCATCACCCCACTGTGACCTTTCTGGGGAGTCTGTGCCAACCCTCCCTACAGCTGTGAGCTCCCAGTGTACAAGATCCCCACAGTGAAAATGCAAAAGTCTCACTGAATTAGAAACTAGGGGGCCACTCGGGGCTACTCATACCAAAGGGGCATGGGCCAGAAAAGGAGCCCCAAGGGCATGATTACAAGGTGGGGGGGATCAGGGTGCTGTCACACGCAGGGTGGGCATAAATATCGTGGTGAAGACAGAAATGGGACGGCTCTGGGAGCCACCGCCTGGTCGCGCTCACACCTGCACCACAGGCACCAGAAACCTTCTCCCCCCTTTCCGAAAGCAGCCCTTCCCCCACAGGTCCGTTGCAGGGCAGGCCACGCCCCCCCCAGGGCAGATAACAATATTATCTGGTGCCCATACCATCAAGTGCACCCCTTTGTTCAGTCCATTTGTCCCACTTCCTGGCCACTTTGAGAATTATGCCCTTCTACACTCATCAACTCGTCCCTTTTTCCATTTTGTTTCCTTGGTTCTGCAGAGTCTACTCCACCCAGTTTCTCCAAAGCTTCCACCACTTTGTAACAAAACTGAGACCCATGTCAAGAGACAGGTATTTTGACATCCACTAGCACAGCGCTTCCACTTTAATATTTTTGACTAAAATGAAAATATAAGACACACAAAACGTTTATTAGAGCAAGAGCTTGGAATAGCCTAGAGGGAACAGGATCAAGAGCACACAGAAACACTTTTTTCTCCCTCTAAAAAGAGGCAAAAATCAGAGGCAAAAGAAATAAGGTCATGGGACAGAGAAACAGAAGGCCTAGGCTCTAGTTTAGTGGGACATGGTCCACAATAGGACTCCCTATTCAAAGGAACATTCCTAAGAGCATCAGCACCTTCCAGATAAGTGATTCAGTTCTGCGATGAGCGTATTTAGGACCTTTTCTATTAGAGTGAATAGTTTCCACTGGTGCAGAAACACGTGAGGTATGTGCCTGTGTCAGTTTCAGGGGAATCTGCACAATAAGTGACAAAATGTTCCAGGGTTCATGGGTTTTACTCCTTCCTAACTTCTGTGGGATTTTTGTTTGTGCATTTCCCTTGGGATTTGATATATAAATCTTGCCAAGTATATTTGGCAACAATGTCCTTCACATGAACTGTTCTTTCACATTTTATCTAAGAAGAATCGGAAAACCTATTATATTCCCTGACCTTTGCTTAGAAGAAGTTGAGCAGCTGCAGGAACAGATAATATAAAACTGAATTTCCCCAGATGTTTATTTCAAAATTTGGCAGAGGTTGTCAGGATGTGTCCAGAGTCAGCTTATCCCGTTAATCAGTATCAAAATAATCTAGGCTATAAAATGGTATCATCAAAATAAAATTCTGTCAACTTTTTCCTGGTAAAAATACATGTGACTGCTTGCACAACAGAAAGCTAGATAACAAATAAATCATTTTCTCCATTCAATTCAATTTTACAGTTATTCACTATACCACAGGCTGCATGCTAGAGGGAAGCTACAATACAAAATATAATGTATTAGGTATAATTATCTTAATAATTTTTAACAAGACCTACATTAATGGATAAGTGGCTAATTGTTCAGTTAGAGATCAGGCTACTGACCATCTGGGCCTCTACTTTAGGGTCAGTAACACTGCACAACTGCAGGCTATATAGACTGTAGAAGGAACTTGAGTCCATTCCTCGTACCACACACAAAAATTAATTCGGCGTATCAAAGGCCTAAATATAAGAGCTAATATTATAAAACTCTTGGGAGCAACTATAGGTATAATTCTGTGTGACCCTGGATTTGGCAATAGTTTCTTAGGTAAGACATCAAAAGCACAAGCAACCAAAGGAAAAAAAATTGATAAACTGGACTTCATCAAAATGAAAAACTTTGTGCTAGGACAGAATATTTAAAATGAGTACATCTGAAAATGTATCTAGAATATATACAGAATTCTCAAAACTCAAAAGTAACAGGACAAACAACCCAATTTTTAAAATGGGCCAAAGCTCTGAACAGACATTTCATCAAAGGAAATATAGGAACAGCCAATTACACATGCAAAGATGCTCAGAATCTTTAGTTATCAGAGAAATGCAAATTAAACATACAGTGAGATACCACCACAGAGTCATTAAAATGACTAAACTTAAATACTGGCTAAACTTAAATACTGGCAACATCAAGTATTGTCCAGGATGTGTTGTAACTGGCACTCTCATATGTTGTTGGTGGGAGTATAAATGGTACAACCATTCTAGAAATCTGTTGGCAGTTCTTATGGTTAAACATGCATTTCCCATATGATCCAGCAATTTCATTCCTAGATATTTAACTAAGATAAATAAAAACAGATGTCCACACAAAAGCTTGTACAGGAATGCTCATAGAAGTTTTCTTTGTATTAGCTCCCAAACTGGAAACAATCCAAAGGTCCATAGGGCAGTGATATAGTCCCATAATGGAGCAGTAATCAGCAATACAAAGAATAAAACTACTTCATGCAACAATCTGGATGAATTTCCAAATCATGATGGTAAAGATAAAAAGCCAGACACTGAAGAGTGCATACTGTATGACTCTAATCATGTAAAAGTCTTAAACAGTCAAAAATGGAATCCAGAAAGCAGCTTGTTGCCAGGGGCCAGGTCAGGGTAAGGAGACTCACTGGAAAGTTGCAGAAGGATTGATGTAAATGTTCTATGTGTTGATTAAGGTGGCGATGATGTGACTTGTATGCATTTGCCAAAACTTATCAAATTGCATATTAAAAATCTGTGCGTTTAATTGTATGTAAATTATACCTGTGGTAGGCAAAAATTTTGCTTCTCTTCACCTTTCCCCTTTGGTGTTATGCCCATGAATATGTTATGTTACATAGTTAAAGAAACTTTGTGGATGGAATTAGCTGTAGCTAATCAGCTGGTCTTGAGGGAGAGAGATGATCCTGAAACATCTGGGTGGACCCAAAGTAATCATAAAGGTCTTAAAAGTGGAACAGGAAGGCAGAAAAGGTCAGAGAGATGTGGTGGAAGTTGAAGTCAGAACGATTTAAAGCATTCGAGAGACTCAAATGCACTCTTCCTACTTTGAAGATGAAGGGCCCTACATGGAACTTCAGAGAAGGAACTGAATTCCAGTAATGATGGCAGCCCTGCCAACAACTTGATTTTGGTCTTGTTTGACCCTGACTAGGGTGCCCAGTTGAGCCCACCTGGCTTCTGAACCACTAAAATTATAATAATAAATGGGTGTTTTTGCAAGCTGTAAAGTTTGAGATAATTTGTTACACAGCAAGAAGAAACTATTATGATACTCAAAGTTGATCCAAATATTAAGAAATAACTTGACAAGCAAATAAAAATGCAATTAAAGCTCATGCTCCTAAATGAAGCTGGTTCTTTGAAAAAATTAATGAAATCGATAAACCTCTAGCCACACTTATTAAAAAGAAAAGAGAAAGGACCCAAATAAATAAAATCACAAATGAGAGAGGAGAGATCACAACCAACACCACAGAAATACAAACAACTGTAAGAAATATTATTGAAAACTATATGACAATAAATTGAAAACCTAGAAGAAATAGATAAATTCCTAGAAACATATAAACTACCAAAACTGAAACAGGAAGAAATAGAAAACTTGAACAGATTCATAACCAGCAAAGAAAGTGAATCAATACTAAAAAATCTCCCAACAAACAAAAGTCCAGGACCAGATGGCTTCCCAGGGGAATTCTACCAAACATTTAAAGAGAGTTAATTCCAAAAAACAGTAAATGAAGGAAAACTTGCAAATTCATTCTATTACCCTGATCCCAAACCAGACAGACTCCACTAAAAAAGAGAACAGGCTAATATCCCTGATGAACACGGATACAAAAATTCTCAATAAAATACTAGCAAACCAAATCCAACAGTACATTAAAATAATCATTCACCACGATTGAGTGGGATTTATTCCTCGGTTGCAAGGGTGGTTCAATATTCGCAAATCAATGTGATACACTACATTAATAAAAGAAAGGATAAGAACCATATGATCCTCTCAATAGATGCAGAAAAAGCATTTGACAAAGTACAGCATCCATTCATGATAAAAACCCTCAACAAAGTAGGTTTAGAGGGAACAAAGCACAACATAATAAAGGTCATATATGAAAAACCCACAGCTACTATGATCCTTTTTTTTTTAAAGATTTTTTTTATTTATTTGAGAGAGAAAATGAGATAGAGAGAGCATGAGAGGGGGGAGGGTCCGAGGGGGGAGGGTCAGAGGGAGAAGCAGACTCCCTGCTGAGCAGGGAGCCCGATGCAGGACTCTATCGCAGGACTCCATCCCAGGGCTCCAGGACCATGACCTGAGCTGAAGGCAGTCGCTTAACCAACTGAGCCACCCAGGCGCCCCGGCTACTATTATCCTTAATGGGAAAAAACAGAGCTTTCCCGCTATGGTCAGGAAGACGACAGGGATGCCCACTCTCACCACTGTTGTTCAACATAGTACTAGAAGTCCTAGCCTCAGCAATCAGACAACAAAAAGAGATAAAAGGCATTCAAATTGGCAAGGAAGAAGTCAGACTTTCACTATTTGCAGATGACATGATACTCCAGGTGGAAAACCTGAAAGACTCCACCAAAAAACTGCTAGAACTGATACACAAATTCAGTAAAGTCACAGGACACACAACATACAGAAATCTGTTGCATTTCTATACACCAATAATGAAGCAGCAGAAAGATAAATTAAGGAATCAATCCCATTTACAACTGCACCCAAAATAATAAGATCCCTAGGAATAAACCTAACCAAAGAGGTGAAAGACCTGTACCCTGAAAACTATAAAACACTGATGAGAGAAATTGAAGATGAAACAAAGAGATGTAAAAAAAAAATTCCATGCTCATGGATTGGAAGAACAAATATTGTTAAAGTGTCTATAGCACAGAGGACATTAGGGGAAGGAAGGGAAAACCAAAGGGGGGAAATCAGAGGGGAAGACGAACCATGAGAGACTCTGGGCTCCGGGGAAAAAATCTGAAGGTTTTAGAGGGGATGGTGGGGGGATGCGGGAGCCGGGTGATGGGTATTAAGGAGGTCACGTGTTTGTAATGAGCACTGGGTGTTATATGCAAACAATGAATCACGGAACACTACATCAAAAACTAATTATGTACTGTATGGTGACTAACATAACATAATAAAAAAATAAAGTAACACTATACCACTTCAAAAAAAATGTCTATAGTACCCAAAGCAATCTACAGATTTAATGCAATCCTTATGAAAATACCAACAGCATTTTTCACAGAGCTAGAACAAACAATCCTAAAATTTGTATGGAGCCACAAAAGACCCCGAATAGTCAAAGCAACCTTGAAAAAGAAAAGCAAAGCTGGAGGCATCACAATTCTGGGCTTCAAGTTGTATTACAAAGCTGTAGTGATCAACACAGTATGGTTCTGGCACAAAAATAGACCTATAAATCAATGGAACAGAATGTAAAACCCAGAAATGAGCCCACAACTATATGGTCAATAAATCTCTGACAAAGAAATAAAGCATATCCAATGGGAAAAAGACAGTGTCTTCAACAAATGATGTTGGGAAAACTGGACAGCAACATGCAGAAGAATGAAACTAGATCACTTTCTTACACTATACCCAAACATAAATTCCAAATGGATGAAACAGGGGCACCTGGGTGGCTCAGTCCGTTAAGTGTCTGCCTTGGGCTTGGGTCATGATCCCAGGGTCCTGGGATTGAGCTCCGCATTGGGCTCCCTGCTCAGCGGGGAGTCTGCTTCTCCCTTTGTCTGCCGCTCCCCGCTTACATGCGCGCTCTCTCTCTCTCTCTCGCTCTCTCTCTGACAAATAAAGAAACAAAATCTTTCATTTAAAAGATTTAAAAAAAAATGGATGAAACACCTAGGGGTGCCTGGGTGGCTCAGTCGGTTAAGCATCTGACTCTTAATTTCAGCTCAGGTGTTGATCTTAGGGTTGTGAGATTGAGCCCCGCATCAGGCTCCATGCTCAGTGCAGAGTCTGCTTGAGATTCTGTCTCTCTCTCTCCCTCTTTAAATAAATAAATAAATAAATAAGTAAGTAAGTAAGTAAGTAAGTAAGTAAGTAAAATCTTTTAAAAAAATGGATGAAAGACCTAAATGTGAGACCTGAAACCATCAATATCCTAGAGGAGAACACAGGCAGTAACCTCTTTGACACTGGCTGTAGCAACTTCTTACTAGATATGTCTTCTGAGGCAAGGGAAACAAAAGCAAAAATAAACTACTGGGACTTCATCAAAATAAAAAGCTTCTGCACAGCAAAGGAAACAATAAAACTAAAAGGCAACCTACAAAATGGGACAAGATATTTGCAAATGACATATCTGATAAAAGGTTAGTATCCACTAGATAGAACTTATAAAACTCAACACCCAAAAAATGAATCATTCAATTAAAAAATGGACAAAATACCTGAATAGACATTTTTCCAAAGAAGGCATCCAGATGGCCAACAGACACATGAAAAGATGCACAACATCACAGATCATCAGGGAAATGCATATCAAAACTACACTGAGATATCCCCTCACACCTGTCAGAACGGTTAAAATCAACAACACAAGAAACAGGTGTTGGTGAGGATGTGGGAAAAGGGTAAATTGTTGGTGGGAATGCAAACTGGTGCAGCCACTGTGGAAAACAGTATGGAGGCCTTTCCTCAAAAAGTTAAAAATAGAACTACCCTATGACCCAGCAATTGCACTACTAGGTATGTACCCAAATACAAAAATACTAATTCAAAGGGATACATGCACCCTTATGTTTACAGCAGCATTATCTACAGTAGCCAAATTATGGAAACAGCCCAGTGTCATTGACTGATAAAGATGTGGTATATATATATATATATATATATATATATATATATATATACACACACACACACACACATATTACAGAGCCATCAAAAAGAATGAGATCTTGCCATTTGCAGTGACATGGATGGAGCTAGAGAATATAATACTAAGTGAAGTCAGTCAGTCAGAGAAAGACAAATACCCATATGATTTCACTCATATGTGGGATTTAAGAAATTAAACAAGCAAAGGAAAGAAAAAAGAAGAGAGACAAACCATGAAACAGACTCTTGACTACACAGAACAAACTGATAGTTACCAGAGGAGCGGAATGTGGGGGGATGTATTAAATAGGTGATGGGGATTAAGGAGGGCACTTACGGTGATGAGCATCGGGTGTTGAATAGAAGTGTTGAATCACTATACTGTACACCTGAAACTAACATCACACTGTATGTTAACAAACTGGAATTTAAATAGAAACTTTAGAAAAAGAAAAAAATCATGATCCTAAATGAAATCTAAGAGGATATTACAAACTACTGTAAATAATGAAAAGAAAACTTCATGTCATAACCTGTGTGATACGCAAACGTTCTCAGAGAAAAACGTATAGCTTTAAATGCCTTCACTATTAAAAACAAAGGAAAAAGGAAAAATAATACTTTTCCTTTTTTTTAATAACATCATTTTTCCTAAGGTATTAGAAAAAATACAGCACAATAAGCCAAAAGAAAATAAGAGATCATTGAAAAAGATAAAATCTAAAAATAAATATTAAAAAATAACTGGGGTGGGTGGTGCCTGGGTGGCGCAGTTGGTTGAGCATTTGATTCTTGGTTTCAGCTTGGGTCATGAGATCAAGTCCCACGTCAGGCTCCATGCTCAGCAGGGAGTCTGCTGCAGATTCTCTCTCCCTCTCCTTCTGCCCCTCCTGCTTGTGCTCTCAAACAAATAGATAAATCTTTAAAAAAATAACTGGGAAAAACAAAGAAACTTAGAAGCTCATTGT
The DNA here is from genome assembly GCF_009762305.2 of Zalophus californianus. Classification (NCBI taxonomy): domain Eukaryota; kingdom Metazoa; phylum Chordata; class Mammalia; order Carnivora; family Otariidae; genus Zalophus; species Zalophus californianus. The sequence goes on along the minus strand of NC_045612.1, from coordinate 747,931 downwards.
TTGAAAAGAACATTACCAACAACAAAATAGACAAATCCCTTACAAACCTGTTTGTGGATAAAAGATAAAAAGCAAAGATATAGTAATTTAAGAAAAAGAAAGGGCATACAATTTAGATAATGTGGCAACAGAATTGAAAAAATAAAGTGATTACTGTACAGATATAAAATTAAAGCTGACTTCAAAAAAAGTTGAAACTTGATTTGACTAATTTTCATAGAAGAACCTGAAGGGATGATTAAAAATATTGCGAATGTCACCCGGAGCAAATAGACTCACAAATGAGTCTTATCTTTTATTTATTTTTTAATATTTATTTATTTGAGAGAGAGGGAGCACGAGCAGGGGGACGAGGGACAGAGGGAGAGGGAGAAGCAGGCTCTCTGCTGAGCAGGGAGCCCAACGTGGGACTCGATCCCAGGACCCCGGGATCATGACCTGAGCCAAAGGCGACAGTCGTTCAACCGACTGAGCCACCCAGGCTCCCCTTATCTAACTTTTAAACAATAGATAATTCTAATGTTATTTGAGCTATAAAAAAAGATGGAGCACTCATCAATTCATCTGATAAAAGCAGTAAAATTTTAATACCAAAAATATTGTTCTGAATAACAAAATATTAAGACTATTTCAAGTATAAAATCATGGAGTAGACAGGAATGCTTGCTTTCATCACTAATATTTAACATTTTCTTGTATTTTCTAATAAATTCAATAAGATAAAAAAGAATAGGTTATAAACATTGGAAAAGAGCTATAATCTGTCTCATTTTGCTCATTTTAGGTAAGATTCAATACTCATAGAGACTCTAGTGTAAAATTACTAGAATTAATAACAGAATTCTGTAAGGTAACTAGATTCAACATGAATATAAACAAACAGTTTTCTTTATTCTGGTACTAAACATCAAGAAATAGAAATAAGAGAAAACATTTTATTAACAATGGCAACACATTTATAAAATGCATAGAGATAAATATAATAAATTGCTTACATTATATTAATAAAAGTTTCATAAAATGCCAATTAAAATCACAATAGGACTTGGCTCTTTTTAATTGGAAGAACATTTAAAATTTTTATATGGAAGAATAAAATGCCTAAGAAATGCTAAGAAAGGTAGGGGTGCCTGGGTGGCTCAGTCAGTTAAGTATCTGCCTTCAGCTCAGGTCATGATCCCAGGGTCCTGGGATTGAGCCCCACACTGGACTCCCTGCTCAGCAGGGAGTCTGCTTCTCCCCCTCCCTCGGCCTTCCCCCCTTCCCTGGCTTCTGTGCACATGTTTTCTCTCTCTCTAATGAACAAATAAAAATCTTAAAAAAAAATGCTAAGAAAGGTTAAAAAAAAAAAGAGCAGTGAGGACTGATTTCACTTACCAGATATCAGAAAATATAATAGACCCACTGTAATCCAATCAGTATGGTATTGGCATAGCAAGACAAAAGTAAAGTAGTTCAATGAAGAAGGATAATGCATCCAGAAATACATAATAGTATGTATGAAAATTTTATATGATGAATGGGTTTATTCAAATCAGTAGTAAAAGATGTATTATTTGATAAATGGTGCCACTGCCATAGGCTATTGATCTAGATGGAAATAAAACTACACAGATCCCACTTCTATACCATATATAAAAATAATCATCAGATGAATTGATGACAAATGTAAAAAACAAAACAATAAAAATCTTGCAAGAAAATTTGGGAAATACACATACAACCTTGATATGCAAAAAACTTTTTTTTTTAAAGATTTTATTTATTTGACAGAGAGAGACACAGCAAGAGAGGGAACACAAGCAGGGGGAGTGGGAGAGGGAGAAGCGGACTTCCCACTGATTAGGGAGCCTGACGTGGGGCTCGATCCCAGAACCCTGGGAACATGACCTGAGCTGAAGGCAGACGCTTAACGACGGAGCCACCCAGGTGCCCCATGCAGAAAACATTATTTTTAAGAGAGTGAAAGAGGACTTACACAATATAAGAATGAAAAAGGAAATATAATTACAGACACCGAACAGTTGAACAACATCACAAGATTAGTATGTGACTTGATAGCAATACATTCTCAAATCCAGAAAAATCTAGATTGCTTTCTAGAAAAATATATATAACCAAATTTGACTGAAGAAGAGGCAGAAAAATCCAAATAAATCGATGATCATAGATAACATTGAAAAAATCATTTAATACTAGTCTCCCAAAATGTACTGGAACCCAAAAAAGATGAAAAGCTTCTGAACTCATGGCTAATACCATTCTTAAACCAAAACTGGGCAAAGGTATCAAAACTGCACCACACCCACACAGAACTACAGACTAAAGCTGTGTGTAATACTGATGGGATCTCGTTCTGTTTCTCTGTACGGAAGCTTGGAGGTAGGCTGAGGGAAGTTTTATTTTCTCTCAGGCTCCTTGCCTCTTCATTCTCCAAAGTGGCAGCATGTGACAAAGAGAAGCAATGGACAAAACATAACAACATATGGACAAAACATAACAACATATCCACAAATAGTTCAGATCTGTGAAAAGGACTGGCAATGAGCACGCATACCTTACCTCAATAGTGCTTTTTCAGTGCTTAACTACCATCACAACCATCCTAACCTGACGTCTGCACCTTCCTCCAAACAGTCACATCCTCACAATCCTGACCGGACCCTATAGAACATGCCTTTACCTTGTGTCCACGTGCAGCTCACTGAGCAGTTCACTTTGCATATAGTCCCAGGACAGTTCCACAGCACCCAGGTAGTATCTTCTGGTGGCACTAAAGCTGAATGGCAAAAGGCACAGAAAGAAGCAGGTAGAGAGTTCTGTTTGCATGGCTCGTATTGCTAGAAAATGTTCAACTGGAGAAACAAAAGATTAATTCTTCTCTAAAATATCTTCAGCTCCCAGGGAAAAAAAAAGGTAAATTTTCTATGATTTAGTGAAAAGTTCCAAAATTTTTGCTGTGAATTTTAGGGAACTTTACCTGCTGGATGTTACAGCAGCATTAGCAGTAAGCAGTAACAGATAAGACTGCTTCCTTTTTAGCGGTGGAAAGCAGCCACAGGAAAAGAGAGGTGGAGCTAAATCTTAACCCATTCACTTTTGAGAGTACTAAGGGCACAAGAATGCTGCTTTCATCAGAACCTTTAAGGAAAGGAAGAGAGAGAGGGAGAGGTCAAGGTGAAGAGGAGCAGCAAAAGAAGCTCTGGATGTTGGAAATTCTGGAATCCACTTGCACAAACAAGAGTAACCAGTATTCTAATAGTCTCCCTGTTTCTACCCTTGCTCCTCACACAGACACCGAGTGACTTTTTAAAACTATGAAGTAGATCGTGTCACTCCTTCACTCAGAACCCTCCACTGGCTTCTGACCTCAGAGTAAAATCCTAAGTCTTTACCATGGCCTAGAGCATCTCCCATGATCTGCACATCCTTTTCCTTCAGACCTCTGTGGTCTCACGTCACTATGGCTACCGGCCTTCTTGCTCTTCCTTAAAAACCAAGCACACTCTTGCACTTAGACCTTAGCACTTGCTATTCCCTTTACTTGAAACATCTTTCCCCCAGATCGCCACACATTTCCACTTTCACATCTCCTTCAAGTCTTGATTCAAATCCTGCCTTTGCAATGAGCTTACATTGTAAGCTCTCTACCCCCACTGGCACTACTGATATCCCTCCTGGCTTCATTTTTCTATGCAGCACTCATAACCATTCAGCATTCGTGTATTTATTTATATTGCATTGTTGTTACCTGAGGCTTAAGGTTGTTTGTGTTTGTCCCAGGTATAGGATAGATCTCCTTACATCAATATGTAGCCCTGCTGAGCTCAAGCAGAGCCCCTACTCAGGTTAATGTTTATCAGGGGAAATGAGGGCCTCAAAGTATAGGAGATAATAAGAAGAAACTTGACCAGGGTTGCTATAAAAAATGTTATCATCACTAAGAGTCCAGTTCTGCAGAAATATGAATGTGCCTGGGAGCAATTGGTGAGGTGTTGTCCAGCTTGGAAACAAGCAGGAAGAAGTCCCTTTCATAAACATTTGCTGAGACCTTCTCTCTGTCACGCACCACAATGCAGAAATAATAGCTGGCATGTACTATATGCCAGGAATTGTTGTAAGTTACTTTAATGCAGCTGCTATTCTTGTCTTCATTTTACAGGTGATGAAACTGAAGCACAGAGAGGTTAGGCAACTTGGCCAAGGTCACACAGTTTGCAAGTGGTGGCATTCCAACCCATGTAATCCGACTCCATACTTCATGCTCCAAACTCCTATGCTATAATTCCACGCACTGGGTACACGGCATTGAAAAATACAAGCAACTGATGTAATTAATACTTATCACACATAAGTACCTCATACAGTATGTTATAAGGTGAAATAAGTGCTGTGCACAAAAGGAAAGTAAGCAGGGGAAGGCGGGATATACCAGGCTGCAATTTTAAAGGAGGATGGTCATGGAAAATCTCACCAAGTAGGTTACAGTTCAGCAAAAGGAGTTTGGCTTCTCCACTGAGGACAATAGGGAGACATGGTAGGCTTCTGAGTAGAGGAGGGCTGTGATTAGAATTACCTTTTAGACCAATCTTTCTGGCCGAGGTGGAGAGAACAGACTTTAGGCGGATAAGGGTAAGAACTAGGAACAGGTCGACCTGTTAACTTTGGGCAAGAAATGATTGTGAGTTGGGCTAAGATGATAGCACTGGGAGGGTGAGAAATGGCTCGATTCACTGTGAAGCGGTATCTATGGGGCTTGCTGATGAACTGGATTTGTAGCATTGAGAGAGGCGTTCAAAAATAAGACCAAAGTTTTTGGAATGGTGAACTTGCCATTAACTGGGATAGCGTGAGAGCGAGAGGAGTAGCTTGAGGGGGGGGGTGGAGTGGGGAGACGTGCCCTGAAACATAGTTAAATGGCTCCATAGGCATTCTTACTTATTGCAATGGTTTTTTAAGTGTCTCACTTTATTGGAACAAAGTCGGGCACATAGCAAGCACTGATAAATATGTGCTCAACGTTTACATGAACTAACACCGCAAGCCAGCTTTATTTTTAAATAAAGTAATGGGTAAAAGAGTCCTTACTGGGGAACGGCAAGGTGGCGGTCGCGTCTCAAGAAATCTTCCAGGTGAGAACCTCCGTCAGAGCAGGCTCTCTGCGCACGCGCGTCTCGGCGCACCCGCTGGGCGGGGCCGGGGAGCCTTGTGACGCAGCTACGCGCGGGGGTGGGAAGTGACTGTTAGGCTCCCGGCCTGCTCTCTTCCGCTGCCGCCGTGGGAATGGAAACATCTGCCCCACGTGCCGGAAGCCAGCTTGCGGCGGCGACGGCGCGCCACTCCGCGTCCTACCGCGCCAAAACCCTGCGGGTGTCATCGCGAGACGAACTCGCCGAAATGGCCGCATCCAGTCAAGGTAAGGAAGGGCGCGCGCAGCGCCGGCGCCACGGGGAGCCGCCTTTCTGAGCTCCGGAAGGGGAAGGGCTCCGCGCCTGCGGGTCCCAGCAGAGTTCCCCCGGGAGTTCTGGCAGTGCACGGGCGGGGAGGGCGTGCCAGTCTCGCCCCTGACCCAGCCGCTCCCAGGGTCCGGCCAAGGTCAGGCGCCAGGCTGGGACCGAACTGCCCCGGGGTGTTGTCTCTGGTTGGGCTCAGTCGGCCTTCCGGCGCCGCCCCGAACGGCCTCAACCCGGAGACATTCTGTCCTGGTTCTCGGAAGCGCTCTGGCACTTTCAGACTAAGGCGACTTCTTTTGACCCTTTGCACGTTCATCTCAGACACCTGGCAAAGCCTCTTCTGTGTGCAAAGGAGCCTTCTCTTACACTGTTGATGGTTTTGAAAGAGTAGTACACATGGAATTGTACTTTGAAATAGTTTTTTTATTCAGTCCGCGTAGTCAAAGAAGATGCCCTTATAATAAAATACAGAGAGGAGCATGACTTTAAATCATGTTTCTTTCCCTACTAATTACCTTGCTTCAGGTTCTATTCAATTCAGGATTGGTTCACAAGATCCCATTGCTAAACACAGCCATCATCGAAAACCCAATTATATAAACCTAAAATCACTTAAATTATGTTAAAAATAAAGGCAGTGAAGATAGTCAGAATTCATCACTTCTTAATTGTCTGCTATGGTATGCTGTCATCTATGCTCTTGATATTATTTATATCTGTGCTGTCCGTATGATGGAAATAACAGTGTGGTATGCTACTGTGCATCTTTTTCCAACCCTGCGTTCAGTGATGTCACAGTTCCATGATGTCACACTCGCAGGGAGTGAATACATCTGGAAATTGGTGTACACTAGAGATCACCCCCAGCCGGTTGTTAATCATTGACCAGCACCCCACCGAAGTTAAGTGACTAAGGGGTTGGAATGCACAATGTAATTATTTTCTTGCAGAGTACATTTGCTTTCATTCACTTAAAATATATAGGTTGATTAGATATTTGCTTCTAGGGAATGCTTGTGAGAAATTTTGAGGTTGGCATCATGAATTTCAATCTTTATCATGGTGATGAACACATAATACTGTGATAATTGATTTCCTGGACCCATAAACAAGGCTAAATGACTTTTGTCTACATACTGGTTAACAGTGTTTGTTGAATAACTGAAAGAAGTTGGATGAACTAAACGTCTCTGAATTGATCCCCCTTTTGACTGGAGCCTCCTATTGAGCTGAGGGGCTTGGTAAAATTACATTAAAACAAAACTCAGGGGCGCCTGGATGGCGGCGCTGTGGGTTAAGCGTCAAACTCCTGATTTCAGCACAAGTCAGTGATCTCAAGTGAAATGAGCCCTGAAATCCAGCCGGCAGTGCGTCCATCCCTGTGCTCAGCGGGGAGTCTGCCAGAGATTCTTTCCCGCTCCCTCTTCCTCTGCCCCTCGCCTGCCCCTCTCTAAAATAAATAAATCTTAAAAAAAAAAAAAAAAAACCCGACAAACCTCAAAACTCATTCTTGGTAGGTTTTTTTTTTTTTTTCCATTCTTGTTTTCAGTGATATTCTTTAACCCAGGGAGAGAATTTCTTCTTCAACACAGCAGTAATGTTTTAATGTTCTTTTGTACTGGTGTCTAATGTTACATTAGAAAAATAATTTTCATGTAACTACTTGTGAACCCATAGAATACCTACTTCCTCAAACATTCATATTTTGGTTCTGCTAAATTGGGATCTATGATCCATGTTGAATTATATTTTGTGTATGATGTAAGGTAGGGATTGCATTATTTTTAGTACAGATACCTAGTAGTTCTAACACAATTTGTTGAAAACACTCTTTCCCTATTACATTGCCTTGGTGCCATGTTATTGAAAGTCAAATGACTGTGTACATCTACTTGTGGACTCTGTATTCTCCTCCATTCATATATGTGTGTCAGTTCTACACTGTCAAATATGGTTGCTTTATAAGTCGACGTTAGGTAGCTGTATTCCACTGTAGCTTTGTAAGAAGTCTTGAAATTCCTTGAACTTTGTTCTTTTTTGTTGTTGTTGTTAAAGATTTATTTATTTATTTGAGAGAGAGAAAGCACGCTGCAGCGAGCAGGTGGGAAGGGGGGAAAGGAGTACGTGGGGAGGGGCAGATGGGGAAAGAATCCCAAGCCAACTCCTCAGTAAGTGTGGACTCCCACACGGGGCTCAACCTCACAACCCTGAGACCATGCATGACCTGTGCTGAAACCAAGAGTCAGAGGCTTAACAGCCTGGGCCACCCAGGCACCCCAAACTTTGTTCATTTTCTCCAAAACTGTTTTGACCACTTGTGGCACATTGTATTTTCCTAAATGATTGCAGCAGTATCTTTCATTCTACCTGCTCTTTTCTCAGTGTGACTTTGACACTGCTCCCACTCGGTGATGGAATCTATATATTCCCTCTGGAATCTATGTGGGAGTTTGTGACTGATTCTACAGAATGTGGTGGAAGTAACACTGCATGGCTTCTGGGGCTAGGTCTTAAATAGTTAACAGCTTCTGCTTCGTCCTCAAGCTGCCTCCCTGATCTCTCACTGCCTCCCTTGGGATGCACCCTTGCGCCTAGGCACCATGCTGTAAGGAAATCCAAATTAACCCACATAGAAAGGCAGCCTGTATATGTGAATGTAGGAGATGATTCCAGACCTTCTGCCTGTAAGTCTTCAAGCTGAATCCTCAGACATCATGGAATAGGAATGGACTGTAATGCCATATTCTGTCTGAATCATGATCCACAGAATCTAAGAGCATAATAAATTATTGTTTAGCTCCATGACATTTTGGGGTAATTTGCCATAGTAACTAGAACACTACTCTAGGTAGTCCTTTGCATCTCCATATAAATTTTAGAACCAGCTTGTCAATTTCTAAATAAAAATGTACTTTTTGACTGGGATGGCATTGAGTCTGTACATGGATATGGAGAGAGTGAACATCTTAAAAATACTGCCTTGCAAAACAAAGTATATATCTCCATTAATTTCAGTCATCTTCACTTTCTCTCTGCAGTGTTTTGTTCTTTACAGTGTAGAGGTCTTGTGCATCATTTCATTAGATTTATCCCTACATTATCTTCCCACAGAGAAAGGGATTGTACATTTTTCTAATTCTTTTTCCTTTCTTGGGCAAATCACTTAACCTCTGAGCCATTTCTTAATTATAAAGTGGGATTAATAAATAGTACCTTGTTTTGTACCTACTGTGTTCTGTGGATTTAATTAAGTATACATGTTTATTGTTTAGCACATTGCCTGGTAAATAGTAACAGCTCAATTGAACATTACCTTTTATCTTTATTATCAGTGGAGATCCATATAGTGGTAAGAATTTGTGAATTTGTGAGCTAAATAGTATTGACATATTCTTGAAAAGGCGAGGCAAATGAAGAAAATCCATTTCATTTAGGATACATTATTATTACTATCAGATTTTATACATCCATTGGTTGTTTTTAAATTTGAGAGGAAAAACTAGGGTACTAATTCTAAATTGTCTAGTTATTTTTATCTCTAAGACATATTATTTGTTGATTTTAGTCTGATTTTCAAGTCGATAGCCACAATTTCAGAGTTAATTTGCCATTTAAAATAGAACATTTGCAGGTTCTTACTACAATACCCATTTCCTTAAAAATCTTTTAATCTAGTTAAGAACTGTGATTTATTGTAAAAGTAAATATTTTCTTATTCAGTATCTTAATTCTTGTAGGAAACTTTGAGGGAAATTTTGAGTCACTGGACCTTGCAGAATTTGCTAAAAAGCAGCCATGGTGGCGCAAGCTGTTTGGGCAGGAATCTGGGCCCTCAGCTGAAAAATATAGCGTGGCAACCCAGCTGTTAATTGGAGGTGTCACTGGATGGTAAGTGATGAGAAAGATGTCCAGTGTCTTTTTTTGCATGATTTGGTATTGCAGTTACAGGAACAATCTCCTTAACTAATGAAAACACATTGACTTTTGTGAAATTGATCACTTAATATGTAGCATTCATCTAAACATAGTATTTATTATATGCCAGGTACTATTTTGAGTATTTATGTATTTCATTTCCTTCTCACAACAACTCTAAAATTGGTACTGGATTGACTATCCTCATTTTTCTTCCAGTTTTATTGAGAAATAAATATACCTCACTGTATGTTTAAGGTATACAGCATGATGATTTGATTTACATATATTGTGAAATGATTACCACAGTAGGTTTAGTGAACATTCATCATCTCACACACATATAATAAAAAGAGAAGAAAAAAATTGTCTTCTTGTGATTAGAACTCTCAGAATCTACTCTCCTAACCATTTTCTTATATACCATACGGCAGTGGTTGCTATGGTCATCACATTGTACATTACCTCCCTGATACTTACTTCTAAGTGGAAGTTTGTACTTTTTTTTTTTTTAAAGATTTTATTTATTTATTTGAGAGAGAGAGAATGAGATAGAGAGCATGGGAGGCAAGAGGTTCAGAGGGAGAAGCAGACTCCCTGCTCAGCAGGGAGCCCGATGTGGGACTCGATCCCGGGACTCCAGGATCATGACCTGAGCCGAAGGCAGTCGATTAACCAACTGAGCCACCCAGGCGCCCCATGGAAGTTTGTACTTTTTGACCACCTTCATCTAATTCCCCCTCCCCCAACCTCTTGCCTCTGGTAACCACAATTTGATCACTTTTTCTATGAGTTTTGTGTTTGTTTTAGATTACATATATAACTGAGATCATACAGTATTTGTCTTTCTTTGATTTCTCAGCGTAAGTTCTTCAAGGTCAATCCACGTTGTCACAAACGGTAGAATTTCGTCTTTTATGGCTGAATAATATTCCATGGTGTGTGTGTATATATCACATGTTTATCCGTTCACCCACTGTTGTACGCTTAGGTTGTTTCCATGACTTGGCTATTGTAAATAGTGCTGCAGTGAATGTGGGGGTGGAGATATCTTTTTGAGTTAGTGTTTTTATTTCCTTTAGATATATTCCCCGAAGTGGAATTGCTGGATCCTCTATGATAGTTCTATTTTTAATTTTTTTTAAAGATTTTATTTATTTATTTGACAGAGAGATAGAGAGCACAAGTAGGCAGAGAGGCAGGCAGAGGGAGCGGGAGAAGCAGACTCCCCCCTGAGCAGGGAGCCCTATGTAGGGTTCTATCCCAGGACCCCGGGATCATGACCTGAGCCAAAGGCAGATGCTTAACCAACTGAGCCACCCAGGCACCCTGTTTTTAATTATTTGAGACACCTCCATATGGTTTTTCACAATGGCTGTACCAATTTACAGTTCCACTAAGAGTATATAAGAGTTCACTTTTCTCCACACCAAGAAGTAGAGAACACAAAAATACACAAATATTTTAGTATTTATATAGATATCTCATTTTCTTCTCACAACCACTCTGAAATTGGTACTGTAATTATGCTCATATTATAGGAACTCAGGCTCAAAAGGCCCAGGACCACATGGATAGAAAGTGGTATAATTAGGAGCTAGCCAATAACTTCCTCAATTGTGACACAATAATAACTTCCTCAATTGTAACACAGCTTATGGCGTCATTTGTAATAAATTCAAAAAGTTTAATAGCAGATTTAGTGAGGAATATATAATGCATCGATTTCATCTCTACTTTTTACATTTAAAAATGTTATTGTACAGAATAATATAAATACAGAACAGTACATATGTGTACATTTTAATGAATATATATAGAGCAGACACCTATGTAACAACCACACAGGTTAAAAAAATGTGATTAGCACCCCAAAAACTCTAGAGATAAATGCTGTACTGATTATTATGCAGTTCTTTGCTTTTCTTTGTAGTTTTAACACCAATTCTATCGGCGAATAATATACTATAGTTTACCTGCTTTTGAACTTTAAATAAATGCAATTATGTGTATTCTTTTGAGTCTTACCTTTTTTGCTGGATTTGTTTTGTATGTAGTTGTAGTTTCTTTGTTTTCATTTATATATAGAATTTCATTGCATGAATATACCACAGTGTTTTTACCCAGGTGATGACTGACATTTGAGTTGATTCCATTTTTGGCTAATTTAAACAGTGCTGATATGAACACTGTATAAATTTCCTGGTGTGTATATACGCACATTTTTGTATGGTCTATACCTAGGAGTTGAAATGCTAGGTCATGGGACATAACTATCTTCGGCTTTGCTGGGTAATGGCAAACTGCTTTCCAAAAGTGGTTGTAACAGTTTACCCTCCCAACAACAAGGATTGAGTGTTCCTGATGCTCTACGTTCTTGTAAGCACTTGATATTGCCAGACTTAAATTTTTGCTCGTCTGATAGTTGGATCTCACATGGTTTTCATTTACATTTTCCTGAGTAGTGGTGATATTGAATAACTTTTACCTATGTTTCTTGACCATTTTCGATCTCTTCTTTGATAAAGTCTCATTTTTAATCTTATGTAATTTTTCTGTTGTCATTCTTTTTCTTACTGAGTTATAAGAGTTCTTTATATATTCTGAATAGGAGTCCTTTGTTGGTTGTACATTTTACGGATATTTTCACTCATTCTACATTCTGTGATTGTCTTTTCATTTGCCTTTTGGTATCTTTTGATGAACTGATCTTATTTTTAATGTCAATTTTATTGATCTTTACTTTTAGGTTAGTAATTTTTGTGTCCTGTTTAAGTAATCTTTGCCTCCCCATAGGCTAGAACTTTATTACCTTACCTTTCACATTTACATTTATAAATCCACCTGGAATTGTTTTTTGTGTTTAGTTTGTAGTAGATTCCTCTTTTTTCATGTGGAATACCCAGTTGTCCCAACTCAATTTTTTTTTTTAAAGGTTTTATTTATTTATTTGACAGAGACAGTTAGCGAGAGAGGGAACACAAGCAGGGGGAAGTGGGAAAGGGAGAAGCAGGCTCTCCCCTGAGCAGGGAACCCGATGCGGGGCTCGATCCCAGGACCCTGGGACCATGACCTGAGCTGAAGGCAGAGGCTTCACCGACTGAGCCACCCAGGTGCCCCCCCCAACTCAGTTTATTGCAAAAGTTATCCTTTCCCCACTTCTCTGCCACACTCCCCCTGTTATATGTCAGGCATGTGTGTGTGTGTGTGTGTGTGTGTGTGTAACTGCCAATTTGTTTTTCAGGAATTTCTTGGCTATTCTTTATTATTTTTTTAACAGTTTAATAAATAAATCAGCATTATCATAAGTTACACTTGTTTGAAGTATGCAGTTTGAGGGACGCCTGGGTAGCTCAGTCGGTTAAGCGTCTGCCTTCGGCTCAGGTCATGATCTCAGGGTCCTGGGATCGAGCCCTGCATCCAGCTCCCTGCTCGGCAAGGAGTCTGCTTCTCCCTCTCCCTCTGCCCCTCCCCCTGCTTGTGCTCTTGCTCTCTATCAAATAAATAAATAAAATCTTAAAAAATAAAGTATACAATTTGATAAATTTTGACATATACACACCCATAAATCATCACCACAGTCAGGGTCATGAACACATCCATCACTCTAAAGGTTTCTTTGTACCTTGTCATTATCCCTTTCATGGCCCCACCAACCACTGATCCGCATTTCTATCACTGTAGATTACTTTGCATCTTCTAGAATTGTATATAAATGGAATTATACAGTATGTGTTCTTTTTTGTCTGGCTGGTTTCTTCTGGTTAGCATACTAATTTTGAGGTTCATCTGGCTGTTTTTTTTTTTTTTAAAGATTTTATTTATTTATTTGAGAGAGAGAATGAGAGAGAGCACATGAGAGGAGGGAGGGTCAGAGGGAGAAGCAGACTTCCTGCTGAGCAGGGAGCCCGATGCGGGACTTGATCCTGGAACTCCAGGATCATGACCTGAGCTGAAGGCAGTCGCTTAACCAACTGAGCCACCCAGGCGCCCTGGCTGTTTTTTGTTTTGTTTTGTTTTGTTTTTTAATCAGTAGTTCATTCCTTTTCCTTGATGAGTAGTAGTCCACTGTGTGGATGAACCATTTTGTTTATCCATTTACCTTGATGGATATTGGTTTGTTTCCACTTTTGGGCTAAACTGCTGTGAACATTTGTGTACAAGTCTGTATAAACATATGCTTTTATTTCTTTTGGGTAAATACCTCGGAATAGTATGGCTGGGGATTATAGGTGGAATGCTTTAACTTCTTAAGAACCTGACATACACTTTTCTAAAATGTGTGTACTATCTTGTACCTCTACCAGCAATGTATGAGGGTTCCAGTTTTTCCACATCTTCACTAATGCTTGGGCATTATGCCTTTTTTGATTACAACCATCCTGGTGGGTGTAAAGTGGTATCTCTTGGTTTTAATTTGTATTTCCCTAATGATTAATGATATTAGCATCTTTTCATGGGCTTATTTTTGCCATCCATCTATCTTTGATGAGGCATCTGTTCAAATCTTTTCTCCATATTTTTATTGGGATGTTGGTTTTCTCATTACAGAGTTATGAGTGTTCTTTATATATTCCAGATACAAGTTTTATATCAGATAAGTGATTTGCAAATATATTCTTCTCTATAGCCTTTTATTCTCAACAGTAAAGAACAGAAGTTCTGAACCTTGAAATGTAATTTATCAACTTTTTTTTGTAGCTCTAGCTTTTGGTATCATGTCTGAGAATATTTTCCTTATCTAGGATCACTCTAGACAATATATAGGTTTAGATTTTTCATTAGGTCCATGATTCATTTTGATTTACTTTTTGTATATGTTGCAAGATAGGAATCCAAGTTCTTTATTTGCATATGATACCTAATTGTGCCCACAGGTTTTGATGAATAGACTATACTTCTCTACACGGAATTGCTTTTGCACCTGTTTCAAAAATCAGTTGACTATATGTCTGTTTCTGAACTCTTTTTTTTAAGATTTTATTTTTAAGTAATCTCTATCCCCAGTGTGGGGCTCGAACTCATGACCCTGAAATCAAGAGTCACATGCTCTTCCCACTGAGCCACCCAGGTGCCCCTGTTTCTGAACTCTTTGTTTTCTTTTTTAAGTATTTTAGTTTTAGTTTTAGTTTTTAAGTAGGCTCCATGCCCAGCGTGGAGCCCAGTGCGGGGCTTAAACCCACGACCCTGAGATCAAGACCTGAGCTGAGATCAAGAGTCAGATGCTCAACCGACTGAGACACCCAGGTGCCCCTGAACTCTTTGTTAAGAGGATTTGTCAATCTTTGTGCTAGTATCACACTATTTTGATCACTGTGACTTTATAATAAGTCATGAAATTAGGTAAATCTTACAACTTTGTTCTTTTTCAAAGTTGATTTGAGTGTTCTGGGTACACAGCATTTTCATACAAATTTTAGAATAAGCTTGCTGCCAATGTCTACAAAAAACCTGATGAGATTGTTGACTGGGATTGCATTGATCCATAAACCATTTTAGATTTCTTTTAATTTCTCTCAGCAATGCTTTGTAGGTCTTGTACATCTTATTTTTGATGCTATTGTAAATGGTATTTTTAAATTTCAATTTCTAATTGTTCATTGCTTATATATAGAAACACAATTGAGTTTTGCATATTGCTCTTTTATACTGCAGTCTTGCCAGAGTCACTTACTGGTTTGCAGAGTTTGGAGGTCCCCTCATGTTTTTTAATTTCCTGGGAGGATATTTGCCTTTATGCTTTCCCCCTGGAATCCCTTCACAATGTAGCCAGAGTCATCTTTTAAAGTGCAACTCAGGGATGCCTGGGTGGCTCAGTTGATGAAGTGTCTGCCGTCAGCTCAGGTCATGATCCCAGAGTCCCTGGATCCCTGCTTGGCGGAGAGTCTGCTTTTCCATCTGCCCCTCCCCCTGATTGTGCTCTCTCTCAAATAAATAAATTTAAAAGATCTTAAAAAAAATTAAAGTGCCACCTGAAAGTTTTAAGGGATTTGCTCAAGACCACAAAATTATTAAGTGGTAGAGCCAAGATTTGAATCAGGGTCTTTCTGAGCCTATGCTCTCTGCTTATATCATGTAAGAGTGGGAAGGAGGATCCCAAGGTAAGTAGGATCTGAACATTATTAGAAGTACATGTTTGTGTGCATTTGACAGCCTGTCAACTTGTCTGTTGTTGGTTTGGTTTTTGTAGGTGCACGGGTTTCATATTCCAAAAGGTTGGAAAGTTGGCTGCAACAGCTGTGGGAGGTGGATTTTTTCTCCTTCAGGTCTGTATGTGAAATATTCCTAGATGTTTGGAAATCCCCCTTGCCCATTAAGAATGTGGTATGAGGAGCTGTAATATAGTCTTGCCTATATTACACTAGAATAGCCTTTGTACATATTTTCAGTGTACTATTTGAAATGCTAGTGACCGTTTGAATCAAATTTCATCAGTTAGTAGTCACATTTTGTTTCATAATCTATAACATGGGGACATAGTACATATTCCTTATCATAGCTCCTTTGGGTTTTTAAGACCATTTGAAATGTTAAATGTGATTTCAAAAATATGAAGTGTTATGCAAATGCCCTGTGATAGGATTTATTTTACGTAGGGGACATTGATCCCAGAGCAGTCAGTGAGAAATGAGGGCTAAATGACAGTCTGATCTGATGTCCTCTTTTGTCTGTTTGACCCAGAGTTTATTTCAGAACTACTAGGTATCGGTTCTCTGAGGCTGCATTGTAGCATTGCTTTGCAGACTTGACTCCATGTTGGAATTACCTAAGGAGTTTAAAAAACACTAATGCTTGGGGCCTGCCTCATGCCCCCCAACACCTGATTTCATAGGTGGAAGGTGTGCTTGCACATCTAAGTATTTTTTTAAAGACTTTATTTATTTATTTGACAGAGAACACAAGCAGGGGGAGCAGCAGAGGGAGAGGGAGAGGCAGGCTTTCCACCGAGTGGAGAGCCTGATGTGGGGCTCGATCCCAGGACCCTGGGATCATGACCTGAGCCGAAGGCAGACGCTTAACGACTGAGCCGCCCAGCCGCCCAGACATTACAAAATATCTTAATCTGAGTATACGCTCTGTTTCTTTTGGGGGCTCTGACTGACAGAAGCAATTGGTACTGGAAGTATCACCAGGAAAGATTCTCAAAATGGGATTCTGGTATTGCATGAGTCAGATATTCAAGGAGTACAGGGATGCCTCCTTGCTAGGGGAGGTGGGTGGGACCTGGGGAGTCAGTGCTGTGCACTCATGCTGTTGGTCACCAGAGGGAGAGGAGGATGGCGGGTAGGCATGATGTCATTTGACGTAGGGATCCAGTTTCCTTTCTTTCATACTGATACTTGTCCTAGCAGCATTTGGTGAATGTCTTCCTTTTCCCAATATTTGTAGTGTGGCATTTATCATATATTAATCCATATATGTCTGGATCTGATTCTAGTTTCTCTATTCTGTTTCACTGGTCAACTTTCGACCTTTACTAAGCCTTGATAGTTGGTATTACAGGTTCCTCCACATACCCTTCAGGAGTGCTGTGGCTGCTTTTATACTTTTTGCTTGAAGAGGCTTATCAATTATTTTAAAATATTTTATTGAAATTTTGATTGGAATTATATGGAACCATATAGGTAAATGTGGGAAGAATTAATATCTTTTGTGAAAATGAGTCATCTGTGAATATGTGCTTTCTCTCCATTTATTTTGGTCTTTAATGTCTTTGCATAGACTTTAAAATGTTTCTTCATACACATCTTCTACACTGTGCCTTGATTTCATTCCTAGATACCTTATACCTTCAGTTACACTGGGGCTTTCCTTGGCCACTCACCCTCAGCCCCAAGCCTATCTTCCAGTTGGACTCAGAATGATACAACTAGTAATAGGGAACATCTTTTCATATGCTTTACGACTGAGCCACCCCAGTGCCCCCCACATATAGCCTTTTTGGCAACGTGTCTATACAGGTCTTTTGTCCATTTTTTTAAATTGGGTTATCTGTTTCTGTACTCTTTATTTTGTTCCATTAATCTGTGTGTCTGTCCCTTCTCCAGTATCACACTGTCATCTTCATTGCTGTAGCATTATAGTAAATCCTAAAATCTGATAGTATGATTCCTCCAACTGTTCTTTTTAAAAATCATTTTGGCTGTTCTAGGTCTTTTGACTTTCCATGCACATTTTAGAACCAGCTCGTTTGTATACCTGCAAAGCATTCTGCTGGGATTGGGATTGGAGGAACTCTGTAGCTCAACTTGGAAAAAATTGGACTTCATTTTAAGTCTTCAATTCCATGTATAGGGCCTGCCTCTCCATTTATTTGTTCATCTTCAAATTCTTTAGCATTTTGTGGTTTTCAGCATGCAGATCCTATATGATTTTTGTTTAGATTTGTATCTAGTATTTATTTTACAGCTATTATAAATTTTATTTCCATTTCCAGTTGCTTCAATTGCTAGCAAAAAGAATGCAATTGATTTTGCGTGTTGATACTACGTGTTCTGCAACCTTGCTAACCTCACTTTTTCTAAACTCACTTTTTTTTTTTTTTACAAATGAGGCAGTATATTAACCCAGCATTTGTTCTAATGCTTCTTGGTGGCAGCTGCCCCCTGTCCAGCAATTCTGTCCAGATCCCTGTGTCCCTGAGGTGTCAGTTCACAACCCCCATCTTGGTCCTTTTCCTCCATTTTCAGCCCCACTAGGGCTTGGAGGACCCCACGGACCGTGTTCTTGGAGCCTTTGCTGAAGTGGCCAAGAATGACCCCGTTTCTCTGATGTCCCCTGTGGATCTTGGTCATGGAGCCAACCCCAGCGCCACCCCAGAGGTGCAGGTGCCGTGCTGTGGAAGCAGCTCAGGTGTAGAACCAGTTCTCATAGGGAGCAAGCTCTTTATGTTTGGCCAGCCTGACAGGGTCCACCCATTCAGGGACTTTCAGCTTCCCAGACTTCTTGAGTCAGGCTGCCAGAGCTCTGACAAACTCCTGCTGGTTCACGTCTTCTACAGGGACTCCAGGCATCGTGCGGCCTCCGCCAGCCAGCCTAAACTCACTTCTTAGATACAGGAGTTCTTCGTTTTTTGATTGGATTCTTTGAGATTATGTAGACAGACATGTCTATGAATAGCAACAATTTGGCTCCTTCCTTTCTGATCTGGAGAACAGTTTCACTTTTTATGAGTAGTAATGTTTTGTTTATTACCTATATTGCAGATATTTTCTCCATCCTGGTTTGGGTGACTGATGAGTTGATGGTGCCATTAACTAAAATAGGAACTAGAGGAAGAGCAACAATGCAGGAGGAGACTGTAGAGAGAAGAGTTTTAGTTACAGATATTTTGAGAAATTCAGATAGGTATGACTTACCAAAACTTGGGTGGAGAGAAGTGATATTGATGAAGATTGATTGATGGGCTGTAATGAGTCTCTTTACTTCCTTGGATAACAGTCCATCAGAAAACAACATACTTAAATAAGTTTTATCCTATTCACATATTCTCAGTAAAATTGTTTTCACTGAGTTTTAGTGTTTGTGCCTGCTGTCTTCATGAAGGGAAGTGGGCATATTCTATACATCTATTTGGATGTATTTCTCTCAGTACCCCTTATATGAAGTTGTTCCTGAGAAATCTCTGTGGGGCCATGTATTAGAAGATTCCTTTCTGAGCCGACAGTGATTATGTTGGCTGTAAGGTCTGTAAGGTTTCTTCATCTCACATCTTGACTTTCAATTCTGATTTTCTTCTTACCGTGTTATATTTTTAAGCTAACTTAAAACTTTCTAGAGAGGGATAAGAGTATACATAAGAGTAAAAGAATTGCCAGCAGTCATTGAAGGCCAGTCTGTCAATCTGGCATCAGGCATAGGGCCTTGCATGTTGGGTGGATACTGAGTAGATGTGGAGTGAATGTCATTGTCATGCAATGAACTGGATGGCAAATGTCTCAAGAAATGGAAAGTCAGAAGGGTTTTTGATAATGTGCTTCAGTGATTTAATCATAATGAACAGAAATAACAAGCCTGTGTTTCTTATTTTTTGCTGTCATTATTGAAACTATAGCTTGCAAGCCATACTGGGTACATCAAGGTTGACTGGCAGCGAGTAGAGAAGGACATGAAGAAAGCCAAGGAACAGCTGAAGATCCGTAAGAGCAACCAGATACCTACAAAGGTCAAAAGCAAAGCAGAGGAGGTGAGACTTGTTTTGTTCACCGGCAGTGTGAAAAGAGTGCAGATAGTGGGTCACCCTTGGATGGAATATCTTTACTTTAGAGGCATTTGTTCAAAGCTGGGTAATTGAAGTGTTGGTGACTTTTATCAGTGAGTGAGAATGCAAAATGATACATTACATATGTGGATTGGTCATGCCTTGAGTTTGTTCTTGCAGCAAGTGGGATGTAGATGGTTTTAAATCATATTTTGTCTCCATGCACGCACTTCTCTGAAATGTCCATACTTTACGTGTACATATAACTAGCAGGAACGTCTAGCTCAGAGATTGGCAACCTTTTTTTTTTTTTGTAAAGGTCCAGATGATAAATGTTCTCAGCTTTGTAGGCCCTGTGGTCTCTGTCACAACTACTGAACCCCCACCATATAGCATGAAAATAGGCATAGATGCTATGTAGACAAGTGGGTGTGGCTGTGTTGCAACAAAACTTTATTTAAAAATAGGCAGCTGGCTGGACTTGGTTTACAGTTTGCTAACCCCTGCTCTAACACATAAAACCAGGTTACATTATATTGGCTGGCACTTGGGAGGACAGAAGTACTTCCTTTTTAAAAGAATTTTGCTACTTTATTACCTTTGGAAATATGTTAAATGTGCCAAAGAAATAAGTGCACTGAAGTGGGGAGAAATAAACTAGGATCAAGGAGGCCTTGATCAGTGGTGTTCTGGATTCACAGAGAGAAGGGATGGAATAAGTGCAGAAGAGGGATTTAGATGTAAATTGAAACAGGCCTTGTCCTTCAAATATTGCCAAATGATGGCAACAAAATAAAACAGGTTAAACCCATAAGGACCAAGAGAATAGGAGAAAAATACCAGAAGACAAGAAATGTCAGCAAGTTTTTGGAAGTTGAAAAGCAGATAGATAAGGGGTAAATGAATTAGCCAATTAGAAAATACTGAACAGGTAAGTCCACCTCACCAGGTACATAATGGCAGTCCCAGTATGATGGGTGGCAGGCCAAACTGGTCCTTTGCCCAGACTGGAAGGTGGCATCTGTGGGGGCCCAGGAGTGCAGATAGTCCCTCCCACTTCTATCCCTGCCTCAAGCTCAGGGTTATAAAAGTGAGACTTCTGTCATTTTGCCAAAACTGGACTATTTGCATGTTTACAAAAGTAATACATGATTGTTGAAAATTTCTTCAATGACATGGGAAGTATATATAATAAACAGTATAAGGTTAATGTTTTTTTTAAAACTAACTGTTGAGTCATAGAGGGAACTTGTTATAAACTAACCAAAAGGTTTGGAATTGGTTCATTCCACAAATTTTTTTATTCCTATTTGTGGCCTGGCACTGTCACAGGCCCCAGGGATAGTGGCTAGTTCCCTCCTCAGAGCCCATGCTGTTACTTGGGAAGCCAGGGAATGAGGATGATAAATTCAGTGTTTACCAATGAAGTCATCGGTGACTTCAGTGACAACAGTCTTAGGGGGGTGGTGGAGTTGAAAGCCAAACTGTAGCAAGTTGAGGAATGAGTAGGAAGTAAGAAAGTAAAGATAATGAATGAAAGCAATTATTTCAGGAATTTGTATGATTTTTTTCATTCCCCCTGATGGTAGATGGCAAAAGACAATACCTCAAGTAGGGAAATGTGGGGTCCAGTCAAGTCAGAGGGCCAGTAAAAGTGACATAGGAAGTCAAAGGCATAGTGGGAGTAAGGATGCTAAAGAGTCCCAGAAGGATGGGGTAGTAGAGTGGAGCAGGTCAAGGTATGAGAGGCTTAAATGGGTGGGACATGAAGTCACTGTACTTGAGTTCAAGAAATGATTAGGCCAGGATACCAGATATGTTGTCCCGATGAACAGTGTCTAGGGTGATGGTTGTACTTGGGAAAAACAGCGAGTCTGACCCACTTGCCAAAGTTCTCTCTGAAATGGAAATTGATAGAGCATGGGAGTCAAAGGGTGCTGAGTGCATGTTCTGAGCTGCAGATGAGTGGACAGGAGAAGGTGGAAGTTTTGTGAATTTAAGATATCCTTATTTTAATCATCCTCTGATGTGGTGAGGTGTGAGAATGCAAATATATAGCTTCTACTCAAGAGGAAGCCTCGGGGATGGGTGAGGTAGATGGACAGATCAACTGATGGATGGACAGGATGAATGGATAGAGAAATTTGGAGGAGAGACTTCAGAATGAGCAGCCTTAATTGGAAAGTAGGTGTCAGGGAGAACAAAGGAGTGAAATTGGAAACTGAGAATTGCCTCTATAACTAGTTTATTGAATACAGCTTTAATCTTTCCCCGTAACTTCCCCTGTGAACTCTGTCCTTCCCTGTTCCTGAATGAATTCTCAGGCAGATTTCTTAGCTCTCTAACAGACATAACTGAAGACAGATTCCAAGGAGTTGCCTTTGGCTTTTCCTCCTCATCCCTCATATGGCCAGTCATCCAATCAAAGTCCCATTTTGAAAATATCTCTTGAATTTTATCATTTCACACTAGCATCCCTGCTACCATCTTGAGCCAGAGACCCAGTGGTGAGAGGGGATTGACATTGTTAAGATCTGATTCCTAATAATAATATCCCTGCAAAATAACCGATTTGTGCTATCTTCTGTTCCTAGGTAGTGTCATTTGTGAAGAAGAACGTTCTAGTGACTGGGGGATTTTTCGGAGGCTTTCTGCTTGGCATGGCATCCTAAGGAGGACAACTTCACTTTCATTATTCCTGTTTTTTTCCAAACCAGCAGCCTCTTCACTCCATCATAGGACATCAAGTCTCTCCTGCTGCTCCTCTTCTTCCATGACTTCCTCTCTGCTGTGGCATATCTGAATGGCTTCTGTAGGCATCTGTTGGTACAAGTTGATACGGCCCTATTGTGAACTTGATGGCAACGGAAGAGACCATAGACATTAGCTGTTCTCCCAGCACACTCCCCACTTGACTAATCTGTAGGTCAGCAAAAGTGTTCTTTTCCCCCTTCCATATAAGATACTTAACAGAGCATGGTATATAAGATGGCTCACCTTGGAGGATGAGTGGATCCTCAAAGGTTGTCCCAAACTTGATTTGGAAAAGAAATCACAAGCATATAGATACCTTATGTGCTGCATGGAAAGGAACTGAATACATTTGTCTTTAAGCATGAAAGACTTGTTATCTTGGTGTCTGCTTTCTTTTTTAGTTGGTTTTAGATTACAGAAAGAGAGCTATTTGTATACCTGCTGTAATTATCCTGACAAAAATGGCAGTATAAGCACTATAATTGAAAAATCTGAATATGGAATGAACTTGTGCTAAAGGTATATATGCTGAGCTAAAGGTACTGTGTTTGGTGGGAGACCAACTAATAGATACATCATCGGATGGTCAAACTTAGTGAATCATTTAGGGACATTAAGATATTATCCAGGGATGCTTTCCTCATGGCTATTTCCAAAGGGTTTTTTCATGGTAAAATAAGTGACTTTAGGTAGGAAAGGGAAGAAGCTCTTGGATTTTTATTTCATAGAAAAGGTTTTAAGTATTATTTCCCTCTTGTCAAAACATTAGGGATAGCCATGGCTCCTCTGTGCCAGATCTATTTCTTTATCTAGTTGGTATGAAATACCTCACATTTGAGCCAGAGTTTTAAAGAGGTGGCATTCCAGGCATTCAGAATTGAGAACAGTAGCAATAGCATGTGTGAAGTAAATTATTTCCACCATCAAATGTTCTGCTGTCTCACAGTGGCCCCAACTCTTAGAATTATTCTTTAAAAAAGTTTATAGGTACACATGCTTAGAATCTTAGCACATTTTGTTGTCATGGCCTGTTACCATGTCTGCAACCTCAGCTAGACTATCCACTTCTGGAGGGTAAGGCTTGTGTCTTCACCATTTCACCCATGGAACTGAGCACTTAATAGGTGTTCAGGATTTGTTGATTACATGACTAATGACCTCATAATAATAAACGTATCCAGAAAAGGGACTGATCCAAAGAGTTATTTGAGACTTTGAGTTCTGAGAATGCAGGAAACTTAGAATTAATTCCTAAACCTGCAGGTGATCTCTGCAAAATGTATGTTTTTAAGGCCTTCTTTTAAAATGTTTGCCTTTTAACTTGGGAAAAAATGGATTGAATTTGGAAATTGTAGCTACCAATGGATGTGTGGAACTTTTTAGATTTCATCTATCTGCATTTTTCCCCTCATTTTAAGGCAACGTAAGTTATTTTGCTTACAATATGTACAAACCATCCCCAAATCATAATGCTATGAGCCTCTGTGTTGCATATTTTTGTGTAAGAACTTAAAATGTTTTCACTTTTTATTATGGGAATTTTCAGACATATCTAAGAGAAAAGTACAGTGACCCTCATATATTTATCACCCACCTGCAATGACCATCAAATCATAGCTTGTTTTATCAATTGTTTTGAAACAAATACAAAATGTATCATTTCATTATATTTCAGTATGTGTCTCTAAAAGGTAAGAACTGTTTTTAAAAATCATAAATATAATACTCTACTATCATACCAAAAAATTAATAATAATTCGTTACTATCATCAAATATCCGGCCAGTTTTCAAGATTTCCTGTCTCTTAAGTGTTTTGCATTTGGTTTGATTGAATCAAAATCCATATAAGGTCTACCCACATTACATTCAAATGGTCTCTTAAGTCTCTCTTAATCTTGTATGTTCCTTTCTTTTCCTTTTTTTTTTTTTTGGCCTGCAATATAGTTATTAAAGACATGAAGTTATTTGTTCCTTAGTTTTCTACATTCTGCGTCTGATGCCTGGGTCCCTGGGTTATGTCATATATGGCAATCAAGGCTGCAGCTCTTTGATGACTTGACCCAAGGGAATGGTTACCGTAAAACCTAAATGACGTGTCCTGTGCTCCTTTGGGTTGCATGACAGGAAGAGTGGCCATTGGATGCCTCTCTAATGGGATGGGAGTTGCCTGTGATTATTGGCAATGACAACAGACATTAGCAGATCAATCTAAGCTTTCAGCAGGTTGTAATAGATAATAGACTGAAATAAAATCTCTAGGTTCCTGCTGAAGTTTCTTCCAACGTGGCTGCTTCTGGGACCTTGAAGTGCATGGTTAAGGTCAGTATTGCAGGTTGGTGTCATGCTGCTGCCATGAGAATGGTCCTGAGTTCTGCCAACCACTTGTGGCTGTGCGGTGCTCTGGTGTATATGTCGGATTTCAGCTGAGCTGAAGTAGGCGCAGGCATTTAGGGGAGCTTATCAATTGAGGCCCTTTTGCCAGCAGCTTTGTTTGAGATGGTGAAGGGGGAGGTTAAGATTTCTCCCAAAAGAACAGCTAGCTGCCAACCCTTCATGCAAAACCAAGATAACCAGGACCAGGTGATTGCACCCATGACTGCAACATTTTCATTTGATTAGCAAGGCCTGTTTAGTGAGGCACATATTTTTCTCTAGTACCCAGAGTCCAATAATGTGCTGGGTTTCTTTTTCAGTCGGGGAGGGGGGGGAGGGGGAGGGGCGGGGCGCTGAAGAGACTGCAGTTTTTCCTTGAATAACAGGTATCCAGTGTGTTCAGGGTTTTGGCGCCCCCTG
Source organism: Zalophus californianus (assembly GCF_009762305.2). Lineage (NCBI taxonomy): Eukaryota > Metazoa > Chordata > Mammalia > Carnivora > Otariidae > Zalophus > Zalophus californianus. Next base: position 722,814 of record NC_045612.1, on the reverse strand, counting down.
ATGGCAGGGGTGTGGTAACACCACACTCAGGCCTTCTCTACTTGTAGCTTGGCCCGAATTGGAAGAAACTCCAATGACGCTGAGTTGTCTGACGTAACACATCCACACCTGGTTCCTGGAACACCTGCAAAGCTTTTCTCCCCTTTGCCACCCTGCCCCCAAGCACCCCACTGCGCCCTTTCTGTCCCCTGCCAGGCCACCACGGCCCCTCCCAGTGCCCTTGTGACGCTGGACCACCCTTTGATCAACTGTTGCTCCTGTGATGGGACTGGGCAGGATTGGGACATGGGGCCCGATACAGCAGAGCTATAATGCTTGAGTTCCTTCTCCCCAAAGTTCGCCCTGGTGTCAGTTTAGGTGCTGCCCTCTCAGTCTCAAAAAATAGACTCCAGTGTTGTCAGTCTCCCTAAGGCTCTGTGTACTCATTGCTGAGCAGCCTCATGGTCATTAGTGTCACTGTCTTAACATACAGCATTTTCCTCCTGCTTCCCATCTGGACCGCATGTTTGCTCCAACCTCTTACCACTCAGCCTGGGGACATTCATCAAACAGCAGGGGTCTTGACTCCCCCACCTGCCCTACCACTGGGTAAGAACCCTCCTTACTGTACCTGGGCAGTTACTATCTCATGGATGATGGCAGAAGACAGGACATGAATAAAGTTGGAGAACAGTATTCTAGAAGGAATGAATCTTATGTAATTCTAGCTAACATACTCGGGGTGGGTGCTTAAGGTATCAAAATTCAGTAACTGTATAGTTAACTATTATAAGAATGTTGTCTCCATCCTTCTGTTTGACATTTGTCAGCAAGATGGGCATGACTAATGGTTGGGCTCTTATTTGACACCTCTACTTTTCTATAGTTTTGGAAAATACAATAAATCTCTGCTTGAAGAAATGGTATAGAGACGGATTTGAAATTTCTGAGTATCATTAATGTTTCATGATCATCTCAGTTTCTTCTCTGAAGGAAACACTTAAGGCCAGTTTTGGACCCTGTAAGCAAAATTAGACTGCTGCCCTCTCTGCTGCTTCCACCAACTTACCAGCTTGGTTTCTTTGTCATGAAGTCCAGGTATGGGGCCTTCTTGATCGTTTACCCAATGTTAGTGTATCTCTTGGAAAATTGGTAAAAAAATACATATATCTTATCCTGGACCTGATTTCCCAGAAATCATGTTCTGTGATGTTTGGTTCTTCTTCTTCTTCTTTTTTTTTTTTTTTTAAGATTTTATATTTGACAGAGAGAGACACGGCGAGAGAGGGAACACAAGCAGGGGGAGTGGGAGAGGGAGAAGCAGGCTTCCCGTGGAGCAGGGAGCCCAATGTGGGGCTCGATCCCAGGACCCTGGGATCATGACCTGAGCTGAAGGCAGACGCTTAACGACTGAGGCACCCAGGCACCCTGTGTGATGTTTGGTTCTTCTTAAGGAATCATGAATTTTAAGAGCACTATTTTTCCTAAAGAAAATTGATAGTGTTGCACTTTTTTCACATTTAAAAAAACCTGTGAAGTCAGCTTATTGACTCACCAAAACTGTCTACCTTTCTGATTTTAAAATCGTAAGAAATGCTGTTAGGATTATTGAGAGCAATGGAATTTTACAAACTACTGATACCTTGCTCTCATCCTAAATACTGATTTTACTCGTCTGGGGTACCTTTGGGGAGCCTGAGTTTTTGACATGCCTCGTATGTTTCTACTGAGCAGCCAAGGTTGAGAACCACTGAAGCAGATTTGGAACCTGGTGCTAAAAAAGTTATAGTTCTGTTAACAAGTGACTACTTAGCAGGACTTTGAAGCCTTTTATATTAAATGCCATACAACTTTAGATGCCTTTCAGATACAAAACGCAAGTGTACAGTTTATTAAATGTTAGGAGTTGTGGGAAGTGGATGCAGGGAAGGGAGTTGTCACACTAGCATAATAGCAGATCAGGAGCTTTTGTCATCAATGGATGCTGAAGTTTTGGGATGAAAAGTAGTGGGATATGGCCCAACATATCACCCTCTCCACTGAGGTCTTTTAGTCACTAGTTAACCAAGTGATTAAACTTAGCACCACCAGCCCACTTACAAACTTCTTAGTCTCTAAAATAGAGGAGATGATAGTTCTCACCTTCCTAGTTCCTCCCTGGAGACTGAGATTCAGTGCTGTGGCCCCTAACACATAAAAAACACTGGATGAATGTTGAGCTTTTCTGATGGCTATTTTATTTTTCTATGTGTCATAATAGCTGAGAAGAATCAGATTTAAATTAATGTCTGCCAATAGATGTTAACTTCAACTGAGACGGGACTGAGTTTAAAGATAGGAAGGAACAATTTATTTGAAGCTTTAAAAGTCCTAAGTAAAGTAGTATAACATAGGAAAAAAATTTAAAACAGTCTGAAACTTGAGTAGTTAATAAAAATACTTGTAATAAAGCACAGGAAAACAATGTATTTGGTCATATTGTGATTCCTAATGTAAATCCTAGCACTGCTATTGATAATTTTAAATGTAATTTACATTTGTATATGATGTAAACAGTTGGAAAATGTTTGATTAAATCGTTTCACTATTAACACAAGAGTTCATTTAAATGATTTCATGAGAACGGAGCATGGTTACCTTGGTTTGTGGACCAAACATCTTTAAGGCAGTGTTTCTCCAAGTCTCTCTAGGGAACGTTCACCCTGTGAGGTGCTGTCTGCAAAATGGGTACACTTTGGCAAGTACTGCATACAATAGTCCTTTTCAAAGAAACATGATTTACAGTAGTATATTGAAAGCTTTGAAGTCTTACAGGAGAGAAACCTGTTAACTTATGTCTAATCTAGAATTCCCCAAACCTATCTGACCACAGAAGCCTTTTGTCCCCCCTTTTACAGCAATTCCTAGAAACACTTTAGGGATTGCTGCTTAAAAGAAGAGTTGGTCTCAAATAATAATGGTATTTGAATATCACAGACTATCTTATGTCAGTCCATTCATGGCAATGTAGGCTTTTTCTAGCATGCTGAAAGAGGCAAGGAAGGATCCTGTTTGTTTGTGTGACTGAATGTTTGTGTTCCCAAAAATTCATGTTGAAATCATAACACCCAAGGTGATGATATTTGGAGGTGGGGCTTTTGGGAGATGATTAGTTCATGGAGGTTGAACCCTCATGACTCATTAGTGCCTCTATTAAACACACCCGGGAAAGCTTGCCCACCCCTCCTAACATATGAGGACACAGCAAGACAGCCATCTGTGAACCAGGAAGCAGGCCCTCACCAGACATCAAATCTGCTGGTGCCTTAATCTTGGACTTCCAGCCTCCAGAACCGTGAGAAATAACATGTCTGCTGTTTATAAGCCTGAATGGACTTAACAGCAGCCTGACTGGACTAACACAAGGACATCAGAATTTGTTTCTGCTCCTGCATAGAAAGTCATCTTTTTCTTTTTGGGGCAGAGTGGAGTGATAGTGGTTCTAGCACCTGTTTGAGGAAAGCAAACGGCCTGTTTGATACTGTCACTCTGCCACCACTACATGAAGTCACTGACAACTGTCAACAGGCTTCTGGTATTAACATGAAGATCCACTGTAACGTTTTGATTATAAGGATATAAAGAGTAGAAAAACCACCTAAGAATTCTGTTGCTGCCTGCCTTCCAATGAAGTTTTTTTTTTTCGGTTTTCTCATAAATCAGGGGTTGTTAAACATTACAAGAATCATTTCTAGGCTTTTCCTACCACTCTTTAAACAAATATTAAGCGTCTTCTTGCTAGGCACTGTGGTGGGGAGGTAAAAGTGGAAAGAAACATTCTCACTGGCATTTGGAAGGACATTTTGCTCTGAATTACTGGAAATGGAACGGGTACGGAGTTGGGTTAGAGAAACCTTTGAATTTAGCATGTATGAAAGGCATCATGATTGTGGCACTGGAGGGGTATCTTTTCACTTAACACATGACTAGTTTTATGAATGGTACCAGTACTCTAAACTCCAATGCTAAAGACAATTAACATCTATATCTATAATCTTAAGAAATGCATTTAGGGGGCTCCTGAGTGGCTTATTCAGTTGAGTGCCCCAACTCTTGGTTTCGAGTCCTACAGTGGGCTCCGCGCTCAGCACGGAGTCTGCTTCAGATTCTCTCTCCCTTTCCCTCTCACTCTCCCCCGCCCCTCTCCCCACTCACGCATGCTCTAATAAATAAATACAATCTTTTCTAAAAAACCAAATACGTTTAGTACTCGTGTTTTTTCTAACACTGCCAAGCAATCCTCCCAATTCTCAGTGGCCACTGACTAGGTGTCCTACAAACTTAATTCAGTGATGACCCTATCTACTTGGAATTAGTGTCAGGTCCGACAGGTTAAGGGCTCAGTCCAACAAGACTGCCCCTAATTCAAACACCTATTGCTAAGTCCTGATTGTTACCTGTCCTTCTGACTTACTGGCTATAAATCTGAGGTTCCCAATGACATCCTCCTTGGGTTTGATTAATTTGCTAGAGTAACTACAGAACTCAGAAAAACATTTACTTAAACATTTACCAGCTTATTATAAAGGATACAGATGAACAGCTAGATGAAGAGGTACAAAGGGCAAGGTCCCACAGACAGGGTCTGTCCAAACCCAGTCCTTTTGGGTTTTTATAGAGGCTTCATTACACAGTCATGATTGATTAAATCATTGGCCATTGGTGTTTGATTTAACCTCCAGCCCCTCTCCCCTCCCTAGAGGTGGGGGGGAGTGGGGGATTGAAAGTTCCAACCCTCTAATCACACGGTAGGTTCCCCTGGCAACCAGTCCCCATCCACAGGTTACTTAGCTTTCCAAAAGTTACCTCATTAAAGTCACAAGACACGTTTATCACTCTATCACTTAAGAAATTTCAAGAGTTTTAGGAGCTCTGTACCAGGAAAGGAGATAAAGACCAAATATATATGTCTTATAAGTCGCAGTATCACAAGTACCAAACCAAAATTTTTCACTTAACAGGTTTATTTTAGCAGCTCAGTTTTATTACATTCTACATATTTAATATATTTATATGTCTATCTGTTCTGCATAGATGGCATATTCATTAACTTTTATAGTTGACTTTTTTATTTGATATTTGCTGCTACCTGGCCTGAAGAAAGAGTCAGGAAGACAAAACTTGCTTGGTGGATACATGGTGCAGCATTTAACTTTTCAGCAGAACTTTACTTTGATGTAGGCTTCAGTGTCAGCTTTTCTTCCTCTTCTTTTTCAAATCCCGAACAGACGAGAGATCTTCCCTTAGGATATCGAGCACAACACTTACGCAGTTCTTGGATGACAGCCTGACACTTAGATTCCATGTAGTTGTTGGCTGAAAAACAGACAGGCAGACCCCAGTCATGATCTCAGAGAACTAAGGCACAGGGAAGTTTAGATCAGCGCTTCCCACTCTACAGACCTGGAAGAAAGAGGATGTACCCAAGTCCACCTAATTCTTTCTGATGTACAGACCAGTCAACAGGATAATTAGAAAAAAAATAAAGCATGATTTACAAAGTGGTTGAAAGCTATTTTTATATATGAATTTCCTTTTCTTTAAGGTTGAGTTAATAGCTTACGTGCCCTTTTCTAAGACAGTGGTGGCTGTGGGACCTCCCTACCAAGTCTGTGCAAACTGCAGCCTCTGGATACAGTTCAACTCTTTTTTACAGCTGTGAGCTAAGAATGGTTCTTACATTTTTCAAGGGTTGCAAACACACACCCACACACCCACCCACACACTCTACAACAAAGACCTTCTGGCTTCCAAAGCTAAAATAGTTCCTATTTGGCCTTCTACAGAAAATATTTTGTAGACCCCCTACTATACATAGACCTTAAGTCAAGGAGAACTTGACCTAAAAGTTCTAGGTCAGCTGCAGTTGATCTGAGTCCCCCAGTGCTAAAATGGGGTGCATGGGAGTTAATCCAGGATTAAAAAAAAAAACCCAATTCTGACTAGAAAGAATACAGCACACTGGCTGAGTCCAAGCTTGGAGCCAGACCAAAAGGGTTCAAATCCTCACTGTACCCCTTACTAGTTGTGTGACCCTAGACAAGTTATCTAACTTCTGTGTCAATTTCTCCATCTATAAAATGGGGGTCATAGTAGCATCCACCTAATGGATGAAAGGATTAAATGACTCAATATGTTTAAAACCCTTATGGCTGTGCTTAATTCTCTTAGTCCTTCCAGCCCTCAGTCCTCTCACACTGTAGCCATGTGTTGCTAATTCAAATAACGTAAGAATTTATTTGGGAAAAGTAACTGTGAAAACCATTTTCCTTTTTCTTAAATTTGGAGGAAGGAAAAAGGATGAATAAAGTAGCATTACTATCATTATACATTAACATTTTAGATTAAGATTTTTATGAAATATTGCTTACATCATAAAATGAAAAGTCTAAGAATGAAAGTTAAAAGTCAAAGGAAATACACAAACAAGGGTTTTCTTTAGTAGTGAATCTTTGGGTAAATTCTTAACATTTTTCCTTCAGACCCTTCTATATTTCCATGGGCATCCATCTCTATCTGTTACTTTAATAATAATGGGAAAAGTTATCAAAAACATCACTTTTGAAGTTCAGAAAGCCTTGTAGCTTTTTCTGTCCTTCTGCCAATAATCATTTGCTGATTAAAAAAAATATAAAATCCTCTAGCATTTGGTCAAACTTATTGGCCAATTTAAAACCAAATTGGGGGAAAAAATCAAGTGGACAGATCACATCAAATATGCTTTAGTTGAAGTTTGCTTTTGCCTTTAAGACTTAGTTGCTGACTTTGGCAGCCTGAATTCCAGTTGTATTTTCAACCCCCATTTCTAACCTGAATGCTTTTAAGAAGTGGGTTGTCAGCCACAGTGGAGTATAACCAACCCACTTAAAACTAGTCTTTTTAAAAAAGGACTTTGCTCAGCTTATTCTCAACACTGGCTGTACATTAAAATAACCTGGTTAGCTTTTTAGACTTATTCCTGCCCAGAACCTGTCCTCAGGAGGTCTGATTTAATTGTTCTAGGCAAGAGCGTTTTTAAAGCTCTTCAGGTGATTCTAATGTACAACCAGAATTGCAAACATGAAGCTTGGATCATATCACTTTTTATTTTCTGCATCTTTGATGAAATTAGAAAAATCTTCAGGATAATTACGGAAATATTACATTTGAGAGGAGCTCGTATCATTTGTGATAAAAAGAAAAACTGGTCTCTTGTAGTTAGTTCACAGATAAAGTGAAAAAATATAAAAAAGCATTTAACATACTACCTTGTAAACATTTCTGTATTTCACAGGCTTGTTTCTGGCACGGATCCTTCTGCGGCATATCCAGAAAACTAAAATAAGAAAAATGATTTTTATTTTGTCTTTTATCCATAAAGACTTTAAAGCCCCTCTAGATGGAATTTTCTTCTGAGACAACCAGGTACGCTAGAAAACAATTGCACTAAAAAATACTCTTCCCATTCATAGGATGAATCAACTGTATTTTTATAATATCCATTTCATTCAATTTGGAAGACATAAATAGCTTTACATGAAAATAAAACCTTGAATTCAATCGCCTCATCTTGAATATTGTAAACCAATTGTGGGCTAGAGGAGCCGATGCCACAGCCAAATAGGCCTGTCCACTGCTCAGATCTATCATTCACAGAACCACCCTTGGTAAATGATTAAACTCCTTGAGCCTTTTTCCTTATAATTCATGAGTAAAACGGGGACCATTCCTACCTACCTCAAAGCATTAATGGAAGGATTAAGTGTGATAAAGTATATAAAGTGCACGGAATAGTGCCTGGAAGGAAGGCAGTAAGGATTCAATACATGGTAGCTATGATTCCCAAGATTTTTTAGAAAGTAAAACCTTACTTTTAATGTACATAAACAGTTGACTACTTTAACTCAGAAAATTCTTTATCAGGTAGTAAATGCTTTCCTAGGAATCAGCAATATTTGGTGCTATCATTACTTCCTGAGAAAGGTGCTAGTTAAGCGGCTAAAATAATTTTTGGAGCTCTTACAGAAACTAACTTATTTAAAATATCTGTAACCAGAGAATGAATTGAAGTGCCCACGATTTTGATTAGCAACCTCTAATAATTTGAAGGCACAATTTCAGAAAGGAAAAAGGCCCAGGAGCCTTTGCAGCTAATTTCATTAATTCAAATAACCTCCTCTTTTTTCAGAGCCCCCTAAGTTCTCAGTAGATCCAAGTTAGGTCAGTACTGGGAGGGGAAACACTGGAGCAAAACCTAGGATATTTACAGGATGGGGGAAGGAAAGGCAGGTGAATTGCTGCAGGGCAAATAAGCGACAAATAGATGTTGATGCTGCTAGGAGCTGCTCTCTTCTCTCTAAATCAGTACCAAGTCCTTGGTGATCAGGGCATCTGTTCTGTAGCAGGTGCTGACTTTTGTGGGATTCATCAGATCCCAGTTCCAGCTGATGATGTCCATTAAAGGTTCTATGGCAATTTCCAAAGGAGTCAATTTCAAGTTACGTATCCTGACTAAGTGCTTTTGTTGACTTGCTTTCTGCCTACGTAACCCCCTCTCTGCAGTTCCATTTGTGGTGTTCTTCATGACCCTTCCTAAGCTTCTGTGTTCTTGAGCAGTTTTTCAACCCACTCCCTCCCCACAGGCCCACAGGTGGGTGCACTGCAGTGGTGGATGAAGTGATTGCCATATACTGAACAGAACAGAGGAGCATATCTTCCTAGAATCCCAGCACCTGGAAAAAAAAATAGATCATTAAAATCACCACAACTGAATACAGTGAAAAAGAAGAAGGGAGAACAGGGGAGAAATAGAAATACATACCAGGTTAATCATCAGGCAAAAGCTTAAGCAACAGCTCCTGTACTCCCCTGACCTGTCAGAAAAAGAAAAGTTTATAGAGTACTCTGTTGTAAGAGCCCCAGTACAATGGAAAATGATTAAGCAACATGGGTACCATTAAATGATGCTGAATCTGCCACAAGCGAGAGTTGTTATCCATGTAGCGTTCCTCAGGGTAGAGTTGCCACATGAGAGGTAGCTGGGAGGTAAGAAGGTGACTTGGCCTAGCTGGGTCACCTAAGGGAACCTGAACTTGCTGGACTCGTGCCCTTAGGAAACTCGTCTCCTAATGGGAAAAAAATGACAAAAATAAAAGCAAAGATTTCAGGATTTTGAGACTGGTTAGACACCAAGTTGCTTGAAAGCAAAATCAATTAAAAAAATAAGCAAAATGTAAACAGTTACCTCTTCCACGACGGCCACCCACGTGCGCTGGTATTCGTCGCGGTAGATACCCTCTTGGTGAACCCAGAGGTGATCGGGTGGAGCCCCCACATCCTCTCCTGCCATTCTGGGCTTTGGGTTCCAATTCTAGCCCTGCTTTTCTCCACCTAAGCCTGCAGCACCCGCGCACAGGACACAGGTGTGACTTTTTGGGTTTGAATGAACTCACCAGTGAGCAAGGTGACCTGGTACTAGCAACCACCAACCAGAACAAAAACTCTTATATGTCTACTTGCACAGCCTAAATAGAGCCGAGGCCATCTGAAGCTCCCTGCAAGACACTGAAGTGACACTCAGCAGAGCCTCAGGTCATGCTAACTGTTGACTGTGAAGCACTCAGCTCCTCAGCTCAGTGGGGAGTTCTGTGGAAATGTAGGACTAGCACCTCAGGAAGCTGGGCAGTGGTGTCACAGTCTTTGCACTCACAAAGCAGCATCTGACAAAATGTAGGTAGCAACAGAGTATGCAAAGGCACTTATTTGGGCAACAATGGACATGTGTGCCATATTCCCCAGGTAAAAGCCCCTTTCAAGCAATTCCATTTTAAAGGATTGTGAAGGCTGAATTATGTGCATCGCTTTCTAAATTAAAATTAAAAGTTTGTTTTAAGGACAAGCAACCTATTTATCAGCTTACTTAGAAAGGTTACTTAGAGCAGTTGGGCATTTCCAGAAGGGGGTTTTCATGTTAAGGAAAATATTTAAGGTAGCTTCATGAAATTTTGAAGCTGCAAAAGACTTTGGGGATCATGGTGATTTGGAGCTGACAGCACATGATCGTTATCCATCTAGGTCCTTGTTTCATTTTGATAATGCTTCAGGATGTCACAGGAACCCATTTTTCCACAGAGGTGTGCATTTAAATTCTGATTTCCCAAGTCAGAAGGCCAGAAAAACCCCTCTGCCGTTTGAGAGGTGTAAAGGAAGCAAACCTCCTGGGCAAACTCTTTCCATAATGCAGATTCGGCTCTAAGCCCATAAGGATTTTCTGCCTAGCTCTGGATCTCATTTCAGGCCCTCACAATTACTTGACCTGCATTTTGGAGGAATGAATTGTTTGTACCTGGTTCCTAGCATCATGGCATGGTTTCACTGTATTTCTACCTTTGACAGAGCAGATACAGCATTGGGGCATCTGCCCCACAAAACAAAGGCCTCCTATTCTCATTGGGTGGCCTTAAGGTAGGAGAGGAACTTCAGCACATCTCGGGAGGTTGTTAAACCATTATTGAGATTGTCAAGAGCAAATGAGATGCCAGAACATAGTATGATACAGCCCCGGAAAAAGCCAGAAAGAACTAATTGGGCTAAACCAAGCCCTCTTTTCAAGGACAACAATTTGATTTTTTTTTTTCTTAACACTGTTAGTTCACCTTCCCTAAAAGTAGATCTCTTTTATAGACTTAAGAAATGGTCTGATTTCAGTGGATAATTTAAGAGCATCATAGTTGCTTCACCCATTGTACCCTGATTGGAGTTGACTCTGAGCCTATTGTAAGCTCCCATCTTATAGGGCTCTCTCATTTCAAACTCACCTGAAGAACCCCTTCTCCTTCACCAAATTCCAACTTCTCTCAGTGGCAACACCACCTCTCCTGATCTTACAGACTCAAAACTTTTGAGTTATCTTGGACTTCTTCCTCTTCTTCAGTTGCTACATCCTATCTGTCACCAATTCCAGCAAGCACCACTACCGCCATATTTGAGACAAACTTTCCCCTAAATACTAGGCCCATTTCTAGCTCCAAATCCTTGCTCTAGCTTTCTACTTGTCTAAAATGCCTCCACAGGCCATTCTGTTTATCTTAGTACTATTATGGCAGAGTGCAGGTACCTTCTCTGAAAACTTCTTGCCTCTTAGTACTACTGCAGCATTTATGTCTCAGCTCAAGTTCATATTTTGGCCTCTAATTATAAATTGCCTTTGCATATTTGCTTTGCTTATTTCACAAGCCTTGTCTCCCGTCAAATACAGTATTATAAGCTCTTCAATAACAGGAATGATATAGTAGTACTGGGCACCCTAAGTCTCAATTCTAGTCAGTGTTCCTGTGAGTGAGTGGATATGTATGCTGGGTAGAGAGAGGAAACAGATAAAGACCACACATACATGGGCAGAGATTGATCCTCTAGGTATATTATATAACTATATATTTTTTCAAAGCCATTTTTTTCCATTTAGCAGATACAATTGTTCTGCCTCTCCTTTTCCCCGGGGCTTTGGAAAGGAGAGATACAAACAAAAACCAAGTAAATACTAATGTGAAAAAATATTTATTAAAGTCTGGATTTTGAGTACAAAAGAAATAAGTATGGCCATTAAAAATAAAAAAAGAAACCAAGTGTTAAGAGTTTCAGTACCGTCTCACCTTCACAGACAGGTCCATTCACAGACAGACAACAACTAATATATTGACATTTAAGTTTGTTTTGAATGAAAAGCAAAATTTTACTGGTTACACTGACATTAAAAGGAAATGATTCCAGTGGTATAGAGGGCAAACAAATTGGAGATGATAGTCTGAGTTACTATGAATTACTACAAAGAGGCCTATGAGTCACTACAAAATATTCTCAGAAGAAAGGCAGTGTGATGTGCTGCTGTGACCTAAAGGCCAACATGCTGGGCATCAGTAGGATGAGCCTGGGAACAAACTCCAGCACATGACCCTGGACTTGTGTGTGCTACCACTCACCGAGATGCTGCCATATGAGCACGAACCAACAACATCCTTACCAGAGAAAAGCAAAGGCTGAATGACTAAGATTAAGATGAAGGACCATAAAATCATAGATTGTATAAATTGCAAACCATTTCCCTAAAATGTGATTCTTGGAACACTTGCCCCTAACTTTTTCCTTGGTCAAATAAGTTTGGGAATCTTACAGTCATAAAGCTTATTAGTGTAGTAAAAGTTCTGGCAAGTTACACAGTAAAGAAACTTTAACAATTCCCAAATTTATCTGACTAGAGAACATTTTTCTGCACACGAAACTTGTTCATAAAATTCAGAACCCCTTGAACTAAGATGAATCTCTTTAATCCTCAAGATAAACTCAGGCACAACGTGAATATAATACACAACATAAACCTCTTCCACTCAACGCAAAGGAAAACTACCATCTGCAAATTCAAATGGATTCAAAAAGTGCTTATATGGCTTTATCATCCAGTAAGGCACTAAAGCCGACTGTCCCCATGGGGGGGTCACCTTGATGTCATGGCCAGAGACCATACTGACCTAGACAGACTACTTCCTAGTAAGGTATTTCATAAATTATGTTTTAAATGGACGATATACAACATAGAAAGGTTTCCTTAAGAAAAATATAATTTACTTCAATTTCCAGGTGTTTGAACAATTTTTAAACGTTAATCAGTTGAATATACTTACTTTCTTTGAAGTGAATTAATAAACTGATTTAATTACAATGGGTGAAGTTACTAAGAACGCATGCCCTGGAGTCAGCCTGGCCTGGGTATGAATCCTGATTTTGCCACTTAATAGCTTTGTGACTTGGGAGAAGTTAACCTCTCTACATTTGTTTTCTGAGGTGTGAAATGAGAAATAAACAACATACTGATCATAATGGTAGCACTTATTTAGCACTTATTATATATGTATATTGACTCTTTTAATCTTCACTATCTCACCTGATTAGATGGATACTGTTATTACACCCCCCCCCCCCACTTAAAGATGAGGGAAGTAAGGCATAGATAAGTTAGGTAACTTGCATGAAGTCACAACACAGGTAGGAAGTTGTAGAGTCTGATTCCAGTTGGGGCAGTTTACACAGACAGGTATATAAATGCTTGGTAGAGTGTCTAGCACAAAATAAGCTTGCCAGAAATTTTAATAGTCTTTCTCTGTACTCCAATCAAACATTTAGAACTGTAAAAATGCAGTCATGAGCATTATAAAACTTAGAGAATGTTGTTCTGATATTTGAGATTGACTAAGAGCAACAACAAAGAAAAGGTGTTTTTTCTCTTGAAGGTGCCTAAAGGCACTTTATAAACTCAAAATATTCTATTACTAAACATAATAATGAGAACAGCCATCGTTGTCCCATTAAGGCAGGGCATACAAGCCACGAACAGTAACTGGACATAATATATGGTGTAAAATTGAAACTTAAGAGAAAATTTAGATGGGTCCAATGTAATCGCACACTTCAAGATTTGCCCAATCTTCATCATTATCAAGACGAATCATGGAAAGAGGTGCCATGTGATCCTTAAGCATTAGGTAAAAATGGAGGTTGCTGGTATATATGTCACAGACAATTTCAGTGGATACGGGCCGTATTTGTGGGGGAACTTGGATTGGAACTGAGTTGGGAGAAAAGAGCAAAGCATCAACACCTCTTCAAGTAGCATCTTGGGAATGTTCCCTTTCCAGTACTGCCATGCCTGCCTGGCTTCAACACTGCACAGGGAATAGAAAACCAGATCAAACAAACATAAACACTGAAGGGCTGTGGGAGGCGGCACGGCATGTATTTTTCTTTGATTTAGAATGGTTCCTAAAATCCACGTGTAATTCCTAACCTTGGGAGTTGAAAGATCTGTACTTTTACCCGTGGCACGTTTGACATTCCTGAAAAGAAAATTACTTTTACATAGAATTTCACCATGTCTGATATCATCAAGACAAGGAGAGCTGAGGAAACTTATATTGTGGATATCGACTGCGATACATCTGAGACCTTCAATAAAAACTGAAGTCCCTCATTCCCGTTCCCTGTATCGAACACATAAGATACCTAAAAGCCTTTGTAGAACATAGCAGTAGCCAAGCTTAAGAGTGATACTTTTTCAGATACAGTATAGCACTGTTTCTGGAAGAGGTTACTCACATGAATATAATGTTTCTTGGGCTAATTAATCCGCCTCAGGAGCAGCGAGGCTAAAACTTCCAGGTCCCCCGCCCTGGGCCACTCAAGCCAGGATCGGGACGTGAGCCTGGGGCGAGCCGAGGGGCATCCCGGGCCGAGGTCACCCGAACCGAAGTTATGAGGCGAGGGCCGGCAACCGGAAGTGGTCCAGGGAGAGTTGTACAAAATTCAGGGGCCGTAACTTGGAAACAAAGCGAAATAAAATAAAACCTGAACTGTCTTAGGACCGAATTTCAAAGAGCGTCCCCCCTGGCTCAGGAGGCCGGCGCGCGCGGCGAGGCCGCCTTAAAGGGCTGTCCCCGGAGCGTGTAGGCCGCGTACGGCTCTCTTCAGCGGGCGGGCAAAATGGGCGCGGGCGCTCGAGAGGCGCCAGCCCGGCCGCCGGGGCGCCGCTCACAGAGCACGTCGGCCCACGACCCGCAAGCGCCGCCTCCCTGCCCACCCCGCCACCCGGCCTGACGCCCCGACCGCGGCCGGCTACCGCCCTCCGCCCCACGGCCACGCCTGCCCCAACCGGCGCGGGCGTCTCCCAGGTGCCGCCGGGCCGGCCCCGCCCGGCCCCCGCGCCCCACGCCCCGCCTCCGCGCGCCCCCTCGAGCCCCGCCCCACTCCGACCGCCCCCCCCCGCCCCGCCCCGCCCGCGCTCCTCAAGCCCCGCCCCCGCGGAACCCGCGCTCCGGAGCACCCGGTTGGCCAGGCCCGGAGTGGGCCCGAGGCGGACGTGAGCAGGGTCGGACCAAGATGGCGGTGCAGGTGGTACAGGCGGTGCAAGCGGTTCATCTGGAGTCGGATGCTTTCCTAGTTTGTCTCAACCACGCTCTGAGCACAGAGAAGGAGGAGGTGATGGGGCTGTGTATAGGGGAGGTGAGTAGGTCAGTTAGTCTGACCGGAACCCTGCTGAGCAGTCGCAGCGTGTCCCCGGGGTGGGTGTTGGCAGCGCCCAGGGCTGCGGAGGCTTACAGGCACCTCTGACCTGGACCCTTGGACTGGATCCTTTGGATGGTCAGGTAGTGGGGGCCCTGTTTCGTCTGTCTCTGGACGCTTGTTTAGCCTCCCGCAAACCCCCAGCGATCTGCATAATGCTCCGGGTGGGCCTTGCAGTTTCTCTTACAGTCTGTGGCTTTTCTCTAGATCTGGAGTTATCACCCCATTGACCAAAACCGCAAGTCAGGCCGTAAAGACATTGTAGTATAATGAGGACACCGGTGTATTAGGAAGCAGCCAACCATGATTAGGGCCCCTGGCCTCGCCTCCAGTCTTCCTTCTGGGAAGCCTTCTAAGTGTATCAGAAAACCAGACAGAGAAGAGGGTTTCAAAGATGCAAAGGTTTCCACTGCGTTAAGTGTTGGAGAGGAGCAAAAGAGGATGAGGAGATAGACCTTTACTTGTTTACAGTCCGAAGTAAGAATTCTCCAGTCTTTCATGCTGGTGTACGGGAACACATGACCCAAATTTCATATAATCTACATCCGTGTACATCAAACTAGCGTAATGTGATCAATAATGTTTTCTGCTTTTTCCCACTCTAGTTGAATGATGACACAAGGTAAGATTATATTTGTTTACTCATATCTTTTGATCTCTATGTAACTGTTAACTCAAAATTATAACAAGTTTGGCAATATTATGTACAACTTATATTTTAAGTTACCATTATGAGTCCGGAATTCCCTCAGTGATACACTTTGAATTCCACCCCAACCCTGAAGGTTGGTTTCCACCTTACTTCCTACTAGGAGAATTTTCAGTTGATATATGTATGACCTTCTGTAAAAAATATGGGTAGGAGTACCAAGATCATGAGTGAACCTGTGAAAGCTCTTACATGTAGAATTTTGTTTACTCATACAGTGCTGTTATGTTCTGTTTTATTTCTTGATATGTTTTATGTTCTCTCTCTCCTGAAATGACAATGAAATACAGATAATTTTCTTTGCAGCAAATGATAAGCATATTAAGAAACATTTCCCCCTATTGACTCATTCCTTTGACTAAATTGTCAATGGCTTTCTGCCTCCCCCTGGTGGACCCTACAATGATCTCAGAGATGCCCAGGAACTTGAATGCTTGAGGAGGCAAAAGCTTTGGGTTACCTTTATTTAAATTTCAAAGCGTAGCGGAGTGTGTATTTCTCAAGCCCACCTCCTTAATACCCAGGATTCTAAGAATTTTGCTTTGCCACTGAGCAGATTATGTACTTAGTCACTCTTCCTTTGTCTCTCCTGAGGTTTAATTGCAAAAACTTCGAATCTTGTTACTTTGCTTTAATATCTTTTTATATTCCAAACCTGAGTTCCTTTTTTCCCCCAATTTATCCCCAAAAGGAGTGACTCCAAATTTACATATACCGGAACTGAAATACGCACAGTTGCTGAAAAGGTATGTGTGCTAGACTTTTGCATGATAGAAACTTTCAGTTGGGGAGGGATTTCTGTCCTCAATTTGATGATCTCAGCCAGGGATTAACCGGTTTGTGCAGGCCCACACTTGTGGCTGGGTAGGGTGTTCTCTCTAGTAAAATCAGATGAAGAGTGTACTCATTAGGACTGGAACCTAATTTTTCTATTTGTAGCAAATTCAGATGAGTAATTGCTCTCAGCTCTCCTCCTTGCTGTTCTCTGCCTGATCTCTGGCCCTTCTCCCTGCTTCCTTCAGACTTTTGGCTGGTTTGCTTCCTTGAAATCTGTGAATTTCTTCACATCACTGTTATCTCAAGTCCCGATTCCTACTTTGGGCAACCTCCTATAAGCAAACTATCCATAACTTACAATTCTTAGTCTACCTTGATTTTTTTCCTGTCTACAATCCTGCCTCACCTTTTCTGGCATGCTCTAGCCTTCGTGGTGTAGTATAATGCTTTTCAACCTATACTTTTTGGTATAGGGCCATTTCATTGTTTTTCCAATATGTTGCAGGCCACTGCTTTTGTAAAATACGATAAAAATAAATTATGGCCTCTTCTCTGCCAAGCAGATGATGGGCATGATAAAAACTATCAGGCAACAACTCCATCTACTTTTTACCCCTGTATCCAAACTTCTCCATGTTAACCACTTTGCTTCCTTTCTTCCCATATCAAGGGAAGAAGTTTACTTCCTACCCAGAGCTACAGGTTCTTCAGAGACCTTGCTTATCAAATATCCTGTCTTCTGAGTCTTCAACCTTTTGACAGGCTTTTTCCCCTTAGAATACAAATGTGCTTAAATTACTCTCATTTTCACAAAGGAAAGAAAAATAACTTTTCAATCCTGTATATTCTTGTAGTCACTACTCTTATATCCTTCTTTTAATAGCCAGACTGCTTAAAAGGATAGGCTACAATCATTATTATTTCTTTACCTTCAATAGTCACACATACCAAGGTCTGGTTTCCAGTTCTCTCTCTCTCCAGCCACCTCCCCATTGCTGTATCAGTGGATTATTTCTTGGTGCTTATCTTAATCTTTCTCCTCAGAACTCTGAATTGTCATGGGTTTTTTTGTTTTGTTTTGTTTTGTTTTTTTGTATCTCCCTATTCCTCTCCCCTCCCTCCCATCCATTATGGGGTCTTCATCTTCTGCATTAAATATTGGTATTCTCCAAGTTTCTGGCTTGGCCTCCTTGCCTTCCCAGAATGTCTTCTGGGCACCATTACCTTCCCTATGGCTTTAGCTACGACATTGAAGTTAGACAGATCTGTCTTTAAATCCTTCCTCTGATACTCACTGTGTGACTTTGGGCATGTTATCTAACACTCATTTGTAAAATAGACATAATAATGAGTATTTTACATACATTACCCAAATCTAACTCTCCCAACAATTCTATGAGGTTGGTGACTGTCATTATCACTGTTTTACAGTTAACATGTAGTGTAATATTAGTTTCAGGAGTAGAATTTAGTGATTCATCACTTACATATAACACCCAGTGCTTGTCACAACAAGTGCCCTCCTTAATACCCATTGCCCATTTAACCCATTCCCCTGCCCACCTCCCTGTGTCAACCCTTAGTTTGTTCGCTATAGTTAAGGGTCTGTTTTATGGTTTGCTTCTCTTTGTTTTTTCCCCTATGTTCATCTGTTTTCTTTCTTAAATTCCACATATAGAGTGGACTCATACGGTATTTGTCTTTCTCTGCTGGATTTATTTCACTTAGCATAATACACTCTGGCTCCATCCACATAGTTGCAAATGGCAAGATTTCTTTCTTTTTATGGCTAATATTCCATTGTATCAATATACCATATACCACCTCTTCTTTATCCATTCATTAATCAATGGACATTTGGGCTCTTTCCATAATTTGGCTGTTATTGATAATGCTGCTATAAACATCGGGGTGCGTGTATCACTGGGGGAGTTACCAAGTTAATAAATGGAAAGCACTTTTCCAAGTACTTGACACATGGCAGGTAGCCAATAAATATTTGTTGTTGTTAATATCCAGTAGATACTAGTTAGTATCAATTATCCCAAGCTCTAGTACTTCATACACCACTGCCTATTTCAAGTTTAGCTAGACACAGGCATCTTTTTTTTTTTTTAAGATTTTATTTATTTATTTGACAGAGGGGGACACAGCAAAAGAGGGAACACAAGCAAGGGGAGTGGGAGAGGGAGAAGCAGGCTCCCCGCAGAGCAGGGAGCCCGATGCGGGGCTCGATCCCAGGACCCTGGGATCATGACCTGAGCCGAAGGCAGATGCTTAATGACGGAGCCACCCAGGCGCCCCTAGACATAGGCATCTTAAACTAACATGTTCAAAACTGAACCTTCCCTCTTCCTCAGACCCACTCCCAACATTCCTCTGCCACAGTAGTTCCCAAGCCTGGGGGCACCTTGGAATTACCCAATAATTTTACAAAATCCTGATGCCAACTCCATTGGTCTGGGGTGAGACCTAGGCGGCGGGAGTTTGAAAAACTCTCCAGGTGATTCTAATGTGCAGCCATGTTTGGGAACCCCTCGAAGCCATTCAGAACCATAGATTGCTTTCATATTATTTCCAACACTTCATCCCAACTGCTGCTCCCTTATTGGAGGTCCTTATTCTTTTCTTGAATACTCGCTAGCCTCTCCCCAGTCTTCTTGCCTCGAATCTCTTGCCGCTAGTCCTGTCTTCTGATTGCTTAGGGTGTGATCTTTTGAGAACGTAAGTCTGACGTACCTCTGCTTAAAATCAGTGCATTTCCCATTACCTTTAGGATGAAGCCTCATTAGTCAAGCATTCAGGGCCTTCTTGATCTCATTTCTATTTATCTCCAAGTTCTAACCATGGTAAATTATGGCATTTTCCAGTTTATGCTGTACTGTTTCATTCCTTGTATCTGCTGGGTATTATGCTTGGACCGCTTCCCTCTCCTCTGCTTGGTTAACTCCTTAACCCCTTGCAGGTGCCACTTGTCTCCTTTAAGGAATCTGTCCTGACCTGTGTGCTAGGTTAGATAGCCTCCTCTGTGCTATGGTAGCTCCTTGAACATACCTGTCACAGTGCATATATGTTGTCTTAGAGTTGTTTACCTCTCTCTCTTCCTGGACATGACTACTGTATCCTGTTTATCTTTGTGTACTTAGGCCCTCACGTAGTGCCTTACATATAAATATATAGTCAATAAATGTATGTTGTATGAATGAACATACCTTCCCTAAAATAGGAAATTAGTGTTTACCTGCCCATGAGCTGTGGAGAGGCATGCCAGGGGGCACACATTTCTATAAAGGGCCTGATGGTAAATATTTTTAGCTTTGTGGATCATACATTCTTTGTTGCAGTTACTTAGCTCTGCCACCATGGCTGGGCAGGCCATATTTTGCTAGCCCTTGTTCTATACCCAGACAGAGGAGCAAAAGCAAGAGCAACTGGGTTTTAGTACTTGAATTCCAAGACTGAAAAGGCGTAGAGCCAATCTAGCTAAACTGGAATATCTTTTTTTTTTTTTTAAGATTTTATTTATTCATTTGAGACACAGAGATACAGAGAGAGAAAGCATGAGCAGGGAGAGAGGCAGAGGGAGAAGCAGGCTTCCCACTGAGCCAGGAGCCCAATGTGGGGCTCGATCCCATGACCCTGGGATCATGACCTGAGCCGAAGGCAGACGCTTAACCATCTGAGCCACCCAGGCGCCCCTAAACTGGAATATCTTATGTGACTATGACTATAACAGGCTCTCTCAAGCCCGTCAGCTACCAGTGGCTTTCAGGGACATCTGTCAGTCCTTTGTGGCCTTTATTTATGCTTGCCTTATTTTGTTTTTCATCTATGTTTGGGCTGTTCTTGCTATCCTACCCTGAACTTCGTTTCCTCCTTCTTCTAGGCACTGAAATCTTATCTCACAATAGAGAGAGAAAAAAGTCACCCTGGGCATCAACTCGTACTAAAACACATTGCCAGTCTTAATGATGTAATTTTATTTTTCAAGAGTCCATGCCCTCATCTGGAATTCTGTATGAATTTGTATGGCCAAATAAATATTAAACTTCATGAGTTCAGTGACCTTATCTTTTTGGTAGATGTTGGCATGGCATATCTTTTTCCATCCTTTTAGTTTTGGTCTTTTTGTGTACTGATATTTAAAGTGTGTTTCTTATTAGCCTCATATAGTTTTTAAAAAATCCAGTCTGATAATCTTTTTAATTGGAGTGTTAGTCCAATTATATTTAATGTAATTCTTGATATATATATATATATATATATATATATATATATATATATATGGGTTATGGCTTTATCTTTTTGCTTTATATTTGACTCACTTATTTGCTATTTCTCTTTTTTCTTGCCGCCTTTCGAATTAATCAGATATGCTTTATTATCCCACTTTGAGCTTCCTTGTTATAACATTTTTTTTTACTCTCCTTTTAGTGGTTATCCTACATATTTCAGTATGCATTCTTGATTTTTTTAGTCTAATACAAGTTACTATTTTTGCCATTTCCCTGATAATGCTAGAACCTTAGAACACTCTAATTTCATTTATACCCTCCCACCTTTTAGATTAGTGTTGTCACATATTTTAATTCTATAGATATTTTAAGCCCCCCTGTGGCATTGTTATTACTGTTTTATACAGTTAGTACTCGTTTGTATTTACTCACATATTTTACCTTTTACAGTGTTTTTCATTTCTTTCTTTGTATCTGGGATTTTCTGTCTGCCTGAAGAGGTCTCTTTAGTACTTCTGTGCTGATAATGAATTCTCTCAATTTTTTGCATTTGAAAATGTCTTTATGTTGCCTTCATTTTTGAAGGATATATTCTTTGAATAGAGAATTCTTGGTTGGTAGATCTTGTCTTGATGCACTCTAATATGTCACTCCATCCTCTTTAGACTTTCGTTGTTTCTGTTGGAAACTCAGCTTTTTGTCTTGTTGCTCCTTGAGAGGTCAAGGGTCTTTGTATCTCTGCTTCTGATTTTCTTTATTATGTACTCTGTGCCTGCCAGACACTGTACTGTTGATGGGGATAAAAATATAACTAAAACATTTTCCCTTCCCTTCAGAAGCTTATGTTCTTGTAGAGGAGAAAATTATGTCAACATGATACAAACTGTAGTGAGATATGTGTGTATTATAAAAACAGTTGTATGGGAAGGGAGAATGACTAATTCTTTACAGGATAAGCAGGGAATTTCAAGCTGTGAAAGAGTTCACTTGGTGCAAAAAGGCACAAAAGGCAACCACATGTGCCTAATGGCTGCTTACTTCAAGAATCTCCTCTGTGATTTCATATCTGCCAGTGCCACACCCATCTTTTCCCATGAAACTCTTGAACCATTTCATTCTTCTGATTTTCACTCCTCTGTCTTCCTTTTTGGCTTCTCTTAGCCTGCCTCATCCTAAACATGGGTACCCCCCCTTAATTCAGGCCTGGACTTCCGCTCCCTCTCCCTACACTATTCCTTGACTCTATTTACATCTTCTCATCCTAGATCAGCTCATTTTCATTCCTTCCTGATCCTTTTTAAACTTAGATCTGCCTCCTGTGTTCCAGCTGAGTTTCAACCTGAATTTAGAAGTTGTCCTTGACAACTTCCTGTCCTCTGTCACCCATGGGCCATTAGCAACCAACTCTTGTGAATTCTTAATGAATCTCAAATCTGTTTTTTCCAGCTCTGCCATCCACTTAGTCCAATATTTTATCATTATGTCATATTCAGGCTACCTGAAACAATATCCTTCCTTCCAGTTCATCCTGCAGATCATGGGATCTGAGGTCCCATACATTTTTATTCTGATCTTAGTCTTACTGTCTGCCATTCCATCTCAGGTTCTGTACTTAAACCAGTTGGCCAACTTGTCTCCCAAACATCTTACTCACATCCATTTGGCATCTCTAGAAATTCTGTGTAAACACACACACACATGCACACTCACACACTCTCAGAGCAGCCAGGAAATAGTACTTATTTGTTGGCCAATGAAGATTTTTTTCTAATCTAAGTGACTCCTTTCCTCTAAGCTCTTGTAGCATTGATTTACTACATTATTTCATTATAGTTTCATGTATGATACTTGCTGCTTAACCAAACTGATAGCATTTTGAACACGTGGATTGTCCGTCTCTGATTGTTAGCCTTGGGTTGTCATACTCTGATTTGTATCCTTTTCTGTGAGAGTATCTTGCACATAGTTGTAAATCAAATGATTATTAGTTGATCATTTAAAAAGCTCTTTCTTCATCCAAATATTAGCATTTATGTTTTTGTTTTGAAATGCATATATTGAGGTTGGATGTCTTTTATTTGACATATTCTGTTATTCATGAGAAAAATGTCAGTTTTCTAAATGCAGTTTTTAACCTGATAATATAATACAATACACGTGTTATTGGAGAGAGACAGAAGTAAACATTTCTATGGATTTTCCTCTAGGTTGACACCGTCAGAATTGTTCACATTCATTCTGTCATCATCTTGCGACGTTCTGATAAGAGGAAGGATCGAGTGGAAATTTCTCCAGAGCAGCTGTCTGCGGCCTCAACAGAGGCAGAGATATCCTTACTGGTCAATAAGAAGCTTTTATGTGCTCTGGGACTTCCAGGCCAGGCTTCTCTGTTTGCTGCCTTAGGCTGCTTGAGGAGATTTCACAGGTTTTCTTCCTGGTGACCCTTTCCCAGTTTTCCTATTTACCCATCAGATCCAATTGTTTGGTTAATCAGAATTTCTTTCCATTTTTCCTTTTGAGTGGCTTTTATTGGAAAAATTAGAAATTTCTAACATTCCTGCTCTTAAATGCCAAAAGATCCCAGGGTCAAATCCCGAGACAATGAACTCTATGGGGGAGTTCCCTCTTCCTTCCTTTCATTCCCGCACTACCCCTCTCCAGTCCTCTGCCCCCCTCCAAGTTTTCCTAATATGATTTCATTTCTAGAGCCTTGATGATCTTGGTCTCTATTCTTTGGAGAGATTCTCTTTGGAGGCTGCCTCTCAAAAAAAAAAAATGCATTGCTGAAAACCGAATGCAATATTCCATGTTAAATATAACCAAAAAAGAGTCAAATGGGACATTTGCTTCCTATGATTGGGATCCATACCTCAGCTATAGCAGGTTAAGTTTGCATCAGTGGCTTTTAGTAATTCATTGTTTTTTTGATTAAGTGTATCTTGTCAATTAAAAAGTAACTTTTTAAAAAAATAGGTAGTTCACATGCATAGTACAAACTTTAAAAGGTACAAAAACATGTACAAAGAAAGTATTTTCTCTCCAACCTCTAAGCCCCAGTTCCCTCATGGTCTGTCCCTGGACATAACCAGGGTTATCAGGTTTTCATGTATCCTTACAGGTGAATTCTGAGCATACAGAAACATACACAGATATTTTCTATTAAAAAAAACTAATATATGATAACTTATGACTTTGCTTAACAGTGTGTCTGGACTATTGTTCACATCAGTACACAGAGTTACCTCATTCTGTTGACTGCAGAATATAGCCCTGATGACTATTCTGTCCTCATGCGGATGTTTAGGTTGTTTGTAATCTTTTACTGTGCTGCAGTGTAACCTTGTACATTACTCGCATTTCACAAACGTGTGCATGTATCTGTACAATCTAGTCCTAGAGCTGCTCCAGCTTTACTCTGGCAGAGTATATGCAAGTGCCTGTTTCCCTCCACCTTCATAAACACTGTGGGTTATCCCAGTTTTTTGCTTTTGTGCTACTGGGCCAGGGTATATCAAAGCTCTTGATTGATGCCAATCTGATTGGCAAAAAATTGTATCTTATTTCTTGCAACTTTAATTAGCATTTTTCTACTTATGAGTAAATGTGATCAGCTTTTAATTTTTAAGAATCATTTATTTTTCTCAAAATTATCTGGTTATTTCCTTTGCCCATCTTTCTGTTGTTTTGGAAATCTTCTTAATTTATAGGCACTCTGTGTTAAGGAAATTAGCCCTTTGTGATAAGGATAATGATTTTTCTCAGCTTATTCATGATGTGTGTGTATTTCTCCAATCAACTTGTTTTTGCATTTTTATATAATCACATGTATCAATCTCTTACAGCATGTACCTTTTCCATCTCTTTTAAAAACTCTATTTTGAAATAATTATAGATTCATGGGAAGTTACAAAAATAGTATAGAAAGTCCCTGTACCCTTGACCCAGTTTCCCCCAAATGCTACATCTCAAATAATTGACAATACAATATGGAAACCAGAAAACTGACACTGATACAATGTGTGTCATTCTGTTGCCATCTTGTTGCATGTGCAAATATATGTAACCACCAGAGTAGTCAAGATTGCAAAATTATTCCATCACCATGAAGGTCTAATTTATGCTCCCCCTGTATAAATCACACCCACTCCCACCCCTGGCAACCTCTAATCTATTCTCCGTCTCCCGGAATATAATTGTATAAAAGATGTTTATTATTGTGATTATATATTATAACTTCAAGATGAAACTAGTCCATTCCCAAAATGGGGGGATGGCTGGAAACACTGTTGCATGTTACTGCACTTTGACATCACAATGACTATCTGTTAAGCATTTACTAAACATCTTGCATGGGTTACCTCATTTACTCTTCACTGCTGTTGGAAGCGGAATTTCCCCAGCCTGCAAGCTGAAGAAATGGGTTTAGAGAAGTTAAGTCAGTTTTGGCATTTAAAAAAGTATTTAAAAAGTATTCTTTCTCAGGATTTGCTGTATAGAAAGGATTATTGTGTTTTAATGTAAGTAATTTGCAGGAAAACAAATCAGCATTTTATAAGATACCAGCAGAAGTCCCAATGAGCAGCAACAGGAGGGGACCGCTTCTTATCCTTAAGTTGAATTCTTATCTCAACTTAGAGCCTCAGATAGAGTTATGGGAAATTTTTGTTTCTAGAACAAAGGAGGAAAATATTCTTTGGTGGTATATTTCTAGACACATGGGGAGACCAAAGTGGGGGGTCTTTGTTCATTTGGTCTCTGAAACCATCCCAATTGCTATTGTTGACACTGGCAGGCTGCCAGAGAGAAATCAAACAAATTTTTTAAACCTTGTGTTTCTTTTTCAAAACCGAGTAGGATGGAGCTAGAGAGAGGCTAGAAGATTACTCAAGTTAATAATGTGAGTGAATTCCAAAGATTTAGATAAGCTTCTTTTCAGATAGCACAGTGTTAAGTATTTAAGTGCTCAAATATTAGCTAAATTGGATTAAGAGAATATAACTATATATGATAATGCAAGCCAGATGGATTCTATTTTTATATTTTAATTAATTAATTTTTAAAGTAATTTCTACACTCAGCCTGGGGCTTGAACTCACAACCCTGAGATCAAGAGTTGCATGCTCTACTGACTGAACCAGCCAGGTGCCCCAAATTGATTCTATTTTTAAAAAGAAATACCTTTGGCTTTAAATGGGAGGTCTGGGAAATTCTGGGGATTGACCTTATTTCATTCTTTTGTTGACATTAAATTATAATAGGTTTATTTTAAACCTCAGGATGCTTTCTGAGCCCTTATTAGCATCACAAATTTTGTTCCCACAAGTTGAAAACACCTTGACAGACACACAGGTTGGCTGAACTAACAGGTCGCCCCATGAGAGTTGTGGGCTGGTATCATTCCCATCCTCATATAACTGTTTGGCCCTCACATGTTGGTAAGTATTATAGGCTTGTAATATTTGTTGTTTTTATTTATTTGTTTTTTAAAGATTTTATTTATTTGAGAGAAAGAGAATGAGCAGTGGGGAGGGGCAGAGGGAGAGGGAGAAGCAGACTCCTGGCTGAGCAGGGAGCCTGATGCGGGGCTCAATTCCAGAACTTTGAGATCATGACCTGAGCTGAGGGCAGACACTTAACTGCCTGAGCTACCCAGGCGCCCCATGTTTGTTGTTTTTAGAAATCAGTATCATCTTTCTCCATTACATGAACGATGGTTATTTTAAATCATACTTTATCCTTAAACAAGTGCCCTTCTTTTTATTTTGCTATGTTTTAAAAGTAATGATTTATGTCATACTGTTTTTAATAGAGAAAATTTTAGCACTCCATTTTGACGGTATTCAGGATACCATTACTAACTAAAGCCTGACAATTGGCTGATATAAAAAAAATTACATTGTAACTGAAAATTGCTGACTGCTGAATACCAGTGGCCAGTACACTCCCGTTCGGAAGACTTAAAGGTGTGAGGGCTGAAATTTACAAAATTGAGGTTTAACACATATTCCATCCAGCTGTTGAGGCTCTCAACCTACTTCCTCACCCCACTAATCAGTATAATGTAACAGAATTGTTTTCTCTCTTTTTATCTTTACTGGTTTTCCTGAATCATGGTCATTTTGTTCTTGTTGTTGTTTGTACCTGACTCTTGAAAGAAGTAGAATAACTTTGCTTGGTGAACGTGAACTAACATTCTTGGAGGAAAAACTAACATTTCCTCTCGGGCAAAAGATCCAAGCTGCATATAACCATTTGCTAATGGTTTATGAATGTTTTCCCCTCTAATCCTCATGGTAACCTGTGAGTGAGAGATCCTCCCAGCAGTGTACTGAGGACTAAACCAAGGCTTGTATCGGTTAAGTGCTCTTTCCAATGTGGTGTTCTCTTTCTAGTCATAGGGGCTTGAGGTGATTGTAAGTTCTATATTCATCTACACCACGGTATGAATGCCAAAAAATCAATAGCAGTGCAGTCTCAGACTATAATAATAGATGAGTGGTCATCTGTATCTAGAGTAATGGGTGGGCAGGGATACTTCTCAGAATCACCTGGGAGAGCTTTTATAAAATGTACCTGTCTTAAACTCATCTTTCCCAGCCTGGACCTGCTATAAAAACCTCTGGGAGTAGGTCCTAGGTGGGTATATTATGAAAAGACTCCTCAAAGAATTCTGGTGCATAGTCCCAGTTAAGTACTGATATAGAGTAAGGGAGATAATAGACTTGCTCTATTTCTTGCTGACAGAAATTTACCTGACCTGCTGTTAACATAGAGTGACATGCCTAAGATAGCTTGTATTAACAAAAAATATATTTCAGTTGGAAAAGAAAAAAGGTTAAAGCTGGAACTTGCAATAAAAATAAGGTGTTTTTAAACCTGTTTCAGACTTAAAGTTGATAAAATAGTACAAAGAATTTCTGATACTCTCCCCTCAGATTCGCCACATTTTCTTCCGTTCTAGCTATGCGCGCGCGCGTGCGCGCGCGCGTGTGTGTGTGTGTATGTTTTTTCTGAAGTATTTCAGAATAAGTCACAGCCAGTATTCACCTTAACTCCTGAATAGCGTTTGGTATGGATTTCCTAAACATGATGATATTCTCTTACATAATCACAGTGTATTTATGAAAACTGAGAAATTAACATTGAAATAATATTATTTAAGTTACTGACCTTATTCAAATTCTTTAGCTCGCTAATTTCCTAATAAGGGTTGTTTTTATAGCTATAATGTATTCCTGTAAAACCTTTATATCACTGAATAAACTCAGTGTTTGATTTTTATGTAACTTTTACTCAAAAATAATAGCTATTTTCTTTCCTGCCACCATCAACACAAAAATCAGATTTGCCTCAAATTTCTTCCATGGTTGTAGCATAGCCAGAGAGAAGTACCAAGCACTAATGAAAGGAAGGCTGGAGTGTATATATTCCTGAACGTTATTGTCACTATGGTTATGAGTAGAGTGGAGAATTTTCTGGCAAAAAAAGAAACTCTAAGAACTTAGGAAAAAAACTTTATCAGTCTCTGAAGTGGAACACCCAAAAAGTGTTCTGAATTCAGAGAATGATTGAATTTTCCTCTCAGGGGCAAAAGAGCCAAGCTGCTCAACAAGAACCTAGAGCTGTTAGGAAAACAAAGTCACTGCAGAATGTAACTGAACAAAAAACCAACTCTAAATAATGAAATAAGATTAAGGAGGCAAATGAAAATATTTTAACACAAAATAAATTTGGAGACTAGAGCATTGAGACCTTACCTTGAAAAAATAATAATACGTAACTGGGTAAGGAAAAGGAATAAATAGCAAAATGGAATAAAGGAAATAGAAAGTTCAGAGAGTTATTAAAGCACGGGAGTTGGGAATAGCAGCTTTGGATTCTGTCAGGGAACAGGTCTGCTAGAATCTCATTTCAGCCACTTACTGGTTGAGAAGATCTTTTAACTTTTCTGTACCATGATTCCCTCGCTGACAGAAAAGGGGAACGTGTTATCGGAACAGTATATGAAATCATGTATAAGGCATTTTGTCCCATGCTTAGCACAATAGCAAAGATAGATACCAAAGCATTTATCTGTATAACTTGACATGGAGAGAGCATGATTATCTAAAGTTGAAGGGCAGACAACACTGGAAGGATTAACAAAAATACTAAGATCTCAAAACTATAGATAAAACTAAAGAAAAAATCCTCTCCCAACTAAACGGGTGTTCACAATGACAAGATTGTTGTAGATTTTCAGAGCCTAAGGAATTTTGTAGATACAAAGATACATAGCTCATCTCCAAATGGCTGTTTAAGAATTGAGTGAAACAGGTGCCCTCTGTTAGCAAGTCTTGGGAAAAAAATGAGCAATGATTTAAAGTATGTACAGTAATTATGTTTAATAGGAACGACAAGTGAGAAGGAGTAAAAAATGATTATTCAACAAATTTATAAGATAACCTGGATGCAACAATGTAGTCACAGTTTCTGCTGGTTTGGACCTTATGATTTTGTGAGGAAGAAAAACAGTTAAAGTACTAAAGGGGGAATAAAGAGTAACAGCAATAAGGAAGAAATAAAGAACATTTGCACCAGTGAGTTGAAACAGCAAATGTAAAAATAAAAGCCTTAGGACTAAAAAATAAATACAAGAATAAAATGTCATTAAAGACAAGCTTTATAGAGAGGGAGACAACTGTAAGAAACTCTTAATCTTAGGAAACAAACTGAGGATTGCTGGAGGGGACGGGGGTAGGGAGATGGGGTGGCTGGGTGATGGACGTTGGGGAGGGTATGTGTTACGGTGAGTGCTGGGTGTTGTGTAAGACTGATGAATCACAGACCTGTACCCCCGAAACAAATGATACATTATATATTAATAATTGAATTTAAATTAAAAAAAGAAAAGACAAGCTTTAAACTTAAAGACTTTAAATTTAAAAAAAAGAATAAAAAGACAAGCTTTAAACCTAAAAAAAATAACAGGCTAGGTTAAGCTATATGGAGAAAATAAGTCACAGTTACATCATTAGGAAAAGGGTAAGTGAGAGAAGATAGGCCATTCTGTAATAAAAGGCACAGTAAATAATGAAACTCTAACAATGTTAAATTATGTTCCCCACCATAACAATAAAATATACAAAGGACAAAGTTTTACGTATAGGGAATAAAATGGAAACTGGTTTGGAGTAGAACTTGATAACCCACTTTCAGAATCTTATTCCTTCAAGAGTATAATGTGAGTCTTTTGGCTTTGGATTGGGTTTTGCAGTGAAGGAGCAGGGGTATAGAGAAAGTATGTGAACAAAGGCAAGGGTGATATGGGTCAAACACACCTGCTAACACTTTAAAACTTGATTATTAAAGAATTTCAGACTTACAGAAAAACCGCAAGAACTGTATAAAGAACCACATTCAGTAACTGTTAACCTTTTGCCACATTTGCTTTATCGTTTTCTCTATACACATACAATTTGAGAGTAAGTTGTAGACATGATGCTCCTTTATCCCTAAATACTAAATTGTCTGTTTCTCAAGAACAAGGATATTTACTTCCATAACCACAGTGCAATTATCAAAATCTGGAAAATTGACATTGATATCATCCTTTCATGTAATCTACAGAGCTTATTCAAATTTTGCCAGTTCTCCCATTTCTGTCCTTTGTAGCAATTTTTCCTTTCCAGTCCAGAATTCATTCTCAGATCATGCATGGCGTGTAGTATCATGTCCTTTTAGTTTCGATGTAGACCAGTTCCTTAGCTTTTTTGTCATTCCCAAACCTCTGAACTCCTCACTTCCTCCTTCACGTTCAGTGGATAACACTGCTTCCTACTTTATTTTTTTAAAGATTTTATTTATTTATTTGACAGAGAGGAAGAGAGAGAGAGCACAACCGGGGGGGGGGGGCGGCAGGGAGCCGGTGGAGGAGCAAGGAGCCCGATGCAGGACTTGATCCTAGGACCGTGGGATCATGACCTGAACCAAAGGCAGACACTTAAGGGACTGAGCCACCCAGGTGCCCCTGCTTCCTACTTTAATAAAGGAAATGGGAGTCAGTAGAAAGGAATTTTCTCCATTTCTCTTTACTCACTTATCATTAGGCTCATCTTCTCCTTTTCCCTCCTCTTAGCTAATACCCATCCTTCCACTCTGGCTCTCAATATTTGCCTCCCATGACTTGAAGAACTTTACACTCTTCTTTGTGCTTCTCTCTCCAACATCTCTATCCGTTTCCGCTGTAGTGGGTTTTCCCCATCATTTGTTCCTTCAACAAATAAATTTGAGTGTCTACTATGTGTCCAGCCCTTCTCAAGGTGCTGGGGATAAAGCAGTGAATGAGAAAAAAAGACCTCTGCCTTCATGGAGCTTTACGTCATATTTAAGAAAACAACAAAAATACTTGCCAATCCCACTTCTCCTTCAGGTCAAAGACATTTCTCACTTTTCATTCACACTCTTCGCCCTGCTCTAGTCTGCCTTCCAGTCCACTGAAAGTCATCAGTGACATCCATGTTAAAAATCTAGTAAACATTAGGGATGCCCGGATGGCTCAATCAGTAAAGCGTCTGACTCTTGGTTTTGGCTCAGGTCATGATCTCAGGGTCCTGGGATCGAGCCCCATGTCAGCTCTATGCTCAGTGCGGAGTCAGCTTGAGATTGTCTTTCTCTCTACCCCTCTGCCCCTCCCTCCCTCACATGCGTGCTCTCTCTCCAAAAAACAAACAAACAAAACAAAACAAAAACCAGAGAGAAAATCTAGTAAACATTTTATGTCTCCATCTTATGTAGCATTTGATACTATAATGATTCTATTCCTTAAAAACACTTCCCAATTAATGAGGAGTGCTCGGCTCTTAAGGATAGAAACTAAGCTGAGGCTGAGAGTTGAAATACCTTGTCTGAAACCAGAGATGGCTCATAACTGGAGTCAGTATTTGAACTGAGATTTGTATGAATCAGGGACCTAAGAATTCTATTGCATCTCAGTTTGACTGGTTAAGTGGGAATGCTATTTATGAACGTAGGAAATGGAGGACGAAGTGTAGGTTTGGTGGAGAAAGAGATAGTTGAAGTTATGTCATACCCACACCATTAACTTACTGAAATTTTATCTATACATAGTTTGCAAAAGAAAAAGGGAAGTGATTTAAATAGTGTAGATTATTTAATAAATCTCATGAGACTTGGCATGGTTTTTAAGTTACTCTTATATACGCTTTATTGGTCCTGTTAAGTATATGTTCATAATTTTAAGATCTGCTCAGTTCTTTCTTATGGAGTGAGGTAATTCACACTGCAACAAAAACAGTGATGTATTAGGTAATTGCCACCAAAGTTGGGTTAAATCAACCTCCCATGACAGATACAGGCTGCATCTTCAATTAAGCTTAAACAACCAATCACTGTATCAAATTACATTTTCCCAAACAAGCATTCTGTTCTAGAAGTTACAAGTCAATACTCCTTAGAATCATTATAAACAAATTTTATGAAAAAGTTTTTAGCCTACTTAGGAAGACGCGGGGGAGAAGTCCCAATGTTTAAGAACATACTGCCAAAGTAACTGGGCATAAGTCCCTGGATCGAACCACACCCTTCAGTGTTTTGTTGTAATACCTGATCTTTTATATCCTTCATAAACAATGGTTTGAAGACCTCAGATTTTTAAATTTAGCCTCTATTTAGTTTGGGGTAATCTTTTAACTAATCCTTTCAAATATTGTTCTTTGGTGCCTGTTTATGATTTCCTTTTCTTAAATTGCATAACCATCTTGTGAGATTTTGTTTCTACTCCCTGGAATGTTGGTTTTAATTCTGTTGCAGTCTCTGTAAGAATTTCCTCCATAATAGTTCTACATTTCCATTCTTTATTGTCAAGTCTCATGTATTTACTTCCCTAAAAGATGTCCACCAAAAGGCTTATTTGAGGAAGCTATTTGTCTTGTTCCAGGGCCTTCCTTTCTCTCTGAGTCCCGTGGAAGGAATTATCAAATTTTGGGGGGCCAACTGAAGAGTTATTAATCTAGCTTTTCTTACTTAATTGCAGACTTCTCATGGTACTCTTCCCTCATCTGGTAAAATGTTTATGCTTTGACAGTCATATTGTCCTTAGGATATATCTCTGTTCTGCCTGTAGAATCTGAACCCTGGGAGGACTGTATGCTGCTATGATCTTTATTTTTTTTTTTTTTTAGATTTTTATTTATTTGAGAGAGCGAGAATGAGAGAGAGAGAGTACATGAGAGGGGAGAGGGTCAGAGGGAGAAGCAGGCTCCTCGCCGAGCAGGGAGCCCGATGCGGGACTCGATCCTGGGACTCCAGGATCATGACCTGAGCCGAAGGCAGTCGCTTAACCAACTGAGCCACCCAGGCGCCCGCTGCTATGATCTTTAAATCTTCATGTTTGTGAGATTTTTATTTTTATTTTCAGATGTTCGCACGCAAGCCATGTACCAGATGATGGATCAAGGCTTTGTAGGACTTATTTTTTCCTGTTTCATAGAAGATAAAAACACAAAGGTATTTGTGTGTGTGTGTGTGTGTGTGTGTGTGTGTGTGCACGTGTGTGTGTAAACACACACACACAGAATAGAGAAAAATCTTTTTGCAATTTTAATAGGGTGGCCAGGGAAGGTTTCAATGAGAAGGGTCATTGAGTCAGGACCTGAAGAAAGTGAGGGAGCAAGTCTTGGATTTCTTGGGGGAAGAGCGTTCCAGGCAGACGAAATAGCCAGTGCAAAGACCCTGAGGTGAGTGTGGCATGTTCAGGGGACATCAAGGAAGTCAGTGTGGCTACAGCAGAATGAGGAAGACCATGACCATATGTCCCAGTTTGCCTCTGTCGGTCCCAGTTGTACCCCATTATTCCAGTCTCCTCTTTAGTTAGCACCTTTCCTTCTTGGAAGTGTCCTGGTCTGGACAATAACTCATTTGATCATTTTACAATGAGGTCTGAAAGATAACCAGGTGCCGGATCTCATGAGGCCTTTGATTTGACTGACTTGGGAAGCCACTAGAGGGTGACTTTATGTTTTAATGGGATCTCTCTGGCTACTGTGTTGATAGTAGACTAGTCAGGGGGTGGGGGTGGGTGCACGGGGAAGGAGGGAGTGTGGAATCCATGACATCTGTGAAACCAGTTAGGAAGGTACTGCAGTAATCTAGGCAAGAGTTGATGGAGATTTGACTATGAGGAGTGGAGGTAATGATTAGGGGCCAGGTTCTGTATATATTTTGCTGGCTAATAATAGTAACAAGTGCTGCCATTTATCATCTATTGTATGGTGCCTACTTATTAGGTGTGTTACATAAATATGCTCTAACCCTGACAACAGGTCTATGAGGATGATTATTTTTTAAAGATTTATTTATTTATTTTAGAGAGAAAGAGAGAATGTGGGGGAGGGGCAGAGGGAGAGGGAGAGAGAATCTCAAGCAGACTCTGTGCTGAGCTCAGAGCCTGATGTGGGACTCGATCTCACCACCCCAAGATAATGACCTGAGCTGAAATCAAGCGTTGGATGCTTAACTGACTGAGCCATCCAGGAGCCCTGAGGGTTATTATTATCTGCATTTTATGGATGAGCCCAGCTCAGAGAAGCTCAGAGAAGTTAAGAGAAGTTAAGCAGCCCAATCAATGGCTAGTCTTGCCATTCTCTATTTAGAGTGTTTCTGTTTGAATTTTATGTTTATGTCAAGAGGTTTGACTATGTGTCAATTCAAACAAAAAGAAAATTACTATTTAACATTGTAGGAATGAATTTTGGCTAAACTATCAAGTGTGCTCTGTCCTTTAGTACATTATTTATATTGTCAGCATTTATATTAATGATGAATATTATTCATAAAATCACTCTTTTCCAGAAACAGTAATCTTTAACTTTATACTTCATATGAAATGATTTTGGCTTTGTCATCATATTGTCATTATAAATAGTTGAATGTTTGTCAGCTTCCAACAAAGCAGTTCGAATGCTCTGGTTCTTAGTTTCTTGGTTCTCATGTTTATAAGAAATTCTTTGCTGTCACATGAACAGATGTTTCATTATGGCCATTTCATATTGACTGAGTTGAGTACATGATCCTTTATAGAAATTGATTTATGGCATATTCCATCTTTGGAATCCCTTTTAACCTTCCACTTCTAGAGGGTCTTCGGATACCACTCATGTAAGGATGTATTAGGTTTGAATCTTCTAAAGTGCTATAACTGTATCAATATTAATCCTTCTCTGTGTGATATTTCTTTCTTTCTTTCTTTCTTTCTTTCTTTCTTTCTTTCTTTCTTTTCTTTTCTTTTCTTTTCTTTTCTTTTCTTTTCTTTTCTTTTCTTTTCTTCCTCTTTCTCTCTTTCTTTTTCCTTTTTTTTTTCTTTTAGACTGGCCGAGTACTCTACACTTGCTTTCAATCTATACAGGCCCAAAAGAGCTCAGAGTAAGTATGACAGAGACATATGTATGTATGTATGTATGTATTGGTGGGCTAATTTTCATTCCAGGGAATTGATTGTACATACCCAATTAAATAAATTATGCATCTAAATAATGGAATAATATGCAGCCATTAAAAATATGAGGAGGTTCAGTAGTAATACAGAAATATCTGTAAGAAACATCATTAAATAAAAAACGCAAGGTACAAAAATAGTATGTGTGTATATATACATCAACACGCCAGCATGCTTGCTGGTAAATACATAAAATATCTGGAAGGAAACACGTCAGTCACTTCAGCAGAGCCAAAGTGATGTTTACTTTGATATCTTTAAATAATATACTTTTCATACTCTTCCTTGATTTACTAATTTTAGGTGTTATCTATTCTTATTATGTTATTTTGCCCTCAACAAATGAGGATTAAGCTCAAGTACCCTGCCCCATCTCTATTATATTATATTACTACTTTTTGTTCTTCTGTTGGTGACTTTTCTGTTCTTAAGGTTTGCCCCTTTATTTGTTCTGTCAGCAACAGACAATAGACAGTATCTTTTGGCTCCTTGCTGTTACTTGTATTTTTACTATAAACCTTTAAATTTTCACAGTTGCAAACGTGTGTTATGTGTTGTAACCATGATTGCATTTTCTGTGCTTTCTCTACTAGTTGACTCTAAGAGTAGAAAATAAAGTGTTTATGTTATTATTATTACGTAAATATAATTCCATGTACAACCAAGCAGTGTAAAGTAGTATATTAGGATTCCATTTCCTTTTTTGAATAGCTTTTTGCTTTTTCATGGGGTTTTTGAATGGCTTTTCTCTCCTTATTTTTCAGCCTTTATCACCTCCCTGAGTTCCAAATTCTTAGGAGTAATATAGAAATCTTTGGAGTCCCTGCTTTTGCTAGGCTCACTCCCTGAAGCCCTCCATCTTCCCACCTTAGTCAGGTCTTCGCTGACATCCTGGAACTTTCCTTCATTATTGTCCTTGGTTAGACCCACCGATTTCAGTGGATTTCATTTCAATCCACTGTCTGGATTTCATGTCGTCTTTCTTGGTTCACTCTTTCTAAGAAAGGCATGCATTTGAGTCTTTAACCAGTCTAATTCTTATTCTTTTATAGGGCTTTTTTTTTTTCTCTGACAGCTTTTGGGAACTTCTCTATTCTTGATGTTGTGAAATTTTATATGATATAACCAGAGTGTGGATATTGTATGACTCAAAGTGCTGGATGCTGTCAGTCAGCACTTGTCCTTCAACTCTGGGAAGTTCTCTGCTATCATTTTCTTTTGTATCCTCAGATTAAACAATCCATATATACCCAGTTCCCGGGAAGAGAAAATCTTATTTATAATTCAATCCAATCCCATCATTTAAAGCTTCTTCAAGTGTAACTCAGTCTTTGGGGGATAATTTCTCATTCTTTGAGTTACTTCCCTTTCCATTTTGACTTGAAGATGGCATTTGAAGCATTGGAAAGATGAAGTAAATGAACTTATGCTATAGGGAAAGGAGACTTCCTGGTTTCACGCTGGTTTTGGGAATCAGGGCATGAATCCTTCTATTCATGGTTAATGCCCACCTTCGTTTACCCAGTGTATTTCTCCTCATGGAGTTGAAGCCCCAGCATAAAGAGATACCTTAACAGCTTCCTCTCCTATGACTACCTCATTCTCCCCATACGTTAGTAGGACAGGTGTGTCATATCCTTTTCTCTATTCTTTGATAAATCTTCCCCGTTTTCCCTTTCTCTTTCTAGAACTCATATTAGATATTAAAGGTTGTAGATTGACAGTAGTGACTCTTTTAATTCATATTTTCTCTCTTTTTTGTTGTTCTGATTTCTCAAGCATATTTTAGATTTTATCTTCTAGCCCTTTCATTTAGCAATTTTTTGTATCTTATAAGAGATTTTTCCTTGTTTTAATCGTTGTTCCTATTTCACAGTATCCTATTCTTGATTTGTTGATATGATAGTTAAATAGGAAATGTTAAATTTTCTTCTGTTTTTTCAGTTACCTGTTTGTGGTAATTTTTCTGTTTATTTTTTATTATATTTATATTCATGTTATATTTATAATATTTTATAACTTATTTTTTTAAGTATTTCTTTTTCATCCTCTTTTTAAGAACAAGCCAACAAAAACATGAGTGATAGCTCATTATTTGTGGCCTTAGCTTGTCAACAGGAGGCTTTATTTTAGGGTGAGTGAGTTGAGAGCCAGCCACTTTTCTCAGGGATCACTAAATGTTAGATTTCAGGTATCTTGCTCTGGGATACCAATCTTAACAATTGCTGCAATCCGAGACAGTTTATTCTATTAGTTAGGAGAACTTTTACTGCTGCTGTTGTTGCTAATAATGATGATGATGATAATGTTGGCTTAAGAATGGAAGGCTAGTTACTAAACATTCTGTGTGTACAGAGGCCCAGGTGTGGAAGAGCACAAAAGATTAACTAGAGTCCAAAATTTCTGGCAGGAAGACCAAAAAGGGTAGCCTCCAGGAAATTACACAAAGGGAGGAGTGTGTTAAAGCCACCTTCATAAAGTTGTTTATAAATTTTTTTTTTTTTTTAAGATTTTATTTATTTATTTGACAGAGAAAGACACAACGAGAGAGGGAACACAAGCAGGGGGAGTGGGAGAGGGAGAAGCAGGCTTCCCACAGAGCAGGAAGCCTGATCCGTGGCTCAATCCCAGGACCCTGGGATCATGACCTGAGCCGAAGGCAGACACTTAATGACTGAGCCACTCGGGTGCCCTATTTATAAATTTCTGGGCCCACTCGTGAGCCATGTATGTATGGACCTGATCCTAATTAGCATAAATGATAACTGAATTAACTAGTAGACCACCACATAGGTTTCATACTAAACACTGGGTGGCATATATGCAGGAAAGATCTGAAGAGCACTAGAAATGCTCTGAAAATTGTACTGACATTGGAACCACAGCCCACTGTGGGAATTTCAACCTGAACTTAACTAAGCAGATGACCTGCTAAAACAAAAATAACAACACTCTCTGTAGAATATAAACAAGACTCAGTATATCATAAAAAAAATATTCAAAATACACAGGATATAATTCAGAATTGCTTAGCATGGGAAGAACCACAAAAGTTTCAACTTGCGTGGGAAACAATAATCAACAGATGCCAACACTGAGGTGACAATGATGTAGGAATGACCTGATAAAGACTTTAAGCTAACCATTATAAAAATGTTTTTAAAAATCACAAATACATCTGTAGCAAATGTTTAAATAGAAAGTCTCAGCATACAAATGCAACGCCCTTTTAAAGAACCCAGTGCAAACTTTAGAACTAAAAATTACAATCACTGAAATATAAGACTCACTGGATGGATTTGCCAGGAAGTTCTCCACAAAAGCAGTGAATAATCTGGCAAAAACTGTCAGAATCAACGTTATTAGAACTGTAGAAACTAATCAAAACTTTATAGCAACCAGGCAAATGCTTAGTCAAAAAAAATCACAAGCTCACATTTAAGGAAATCTCTGTTGAGTCACTACATGGCCACTAAGCTAACAGGACAGCAGTCTCAGTGGCCACACATAACAAAGAATATAGATTATGAAAAACTAGTTCAAGAAAGTCACTAAACACACAAAATCAGATAAAACAATCAGCAACAACAAACCCTAGGGTTGGGTAGAATCTGATTTCCACTGTTACTGTGTTATAATATTCAAAACATTCAGTTTTAACAACAAAAAAAGGCATTCAAAGAAACAAATTTTGGGCCATAAATAGGAAAAAAGAATTAATAAAAACATTCCTGGAGAACGCCCAGACTTTGGACTTACTAGACAAAGACTTTTAATCAACTAAAATATTCTCAAAAAGTTAAAAGGAAACCATGTACAAAGAACTAAAGGAAACCATGAAAATGACAGAGGATATCAGATAGAGAATATTGGTAAAGAGATAAATTATAAAAAGGAACCAAATAGGAATTCTGGAATGAGAAGTACAATAACTGAAGTGAAAAATTCACCATGGAGGTTCAACAGCAGATTTGAGAAGACAAAAGAAAGAATCAACTGATATTAGTGTCTGAGGAGCAGAAAGTAAAAAGAATGAAGAAAATTGAACAGAGCCTAAGAGACCCATGGGACACTTTGAAACATCAATATACTCAAAATAGGAGTCTCAGTACAAGAGGAGAGAGAGAAAGGAGCAGAAAGTATATATAAAGGAATAATGGTCAGAAAGTTCCCAAATTTGATGAAAGGCATGAAGCTACACATCGCAAGAATCTCAAAGAACTCCAAGCAGGATAAACTCAAGGAGATTGACATTGATACATATAATCAAAGTGTTGGAAGCAAAAGGCAAAGAGAGAATCTTGACAGCAGCAAGAGAGAAGTGATTCATTACACACAAGGGATTCTCAATAAGATTGAGAGGCAATTTATCATCAGAAACCAGGGAGGCTAGAAGTCAGTGGGATGAAATATTCTAAATGCTGATAGAAAAAAAAAAAGAACAGAACTACTAAGGAAGAAATCTGTATCTGGCAAAATGATCCTCTAAAAATGAAGGCGAAATTGACATTCTCAGGTAAACCAAAACTGAGAGTATTGTTACTAGTAGATCCACCAAACAGTAGCCAAGAATACATTTTTCTCAAGTGCACATGGGATGTTCTCCAGGATAAACCACATGTTAGTCCACAAAGCAAGTCTCAATAAATTTAAAAAGTTTGAAATCATGCAAAGCATCTTCTACAAATACAGAATGAGATCTGAAATCAGTTACAGAAGGAAATTTGGAAATTTCCCAGATATGTAGAAATTAAATAACACAGTCTTAACCAATGGGACAAAGAAAAAATTACAAAAGAAATTAGAAAATACTTTGAGACTGAAAATAAAATCACAATATACCAAAATTTATGGGATACAGAAAAAGCAGTACTCAGAAATTTATAGCTGTATATTAAAGAAGAAATCAGCCAGGGGCACCTGGCTGTCTCAGTTGGTAGAGCGTGTGACTCTTGATCTCGGGGTTGTAAGTTCCAGCCCCAGGTTGGTTGTAGAGATACTTAAAAAATAAAACAGGGGCGCCTGGGTGGCTCAGTCGGTTAAGCATCTGCCTTCGGCTCAGGTCATGATCTCAGGGTCTTGGGATCAAGCCCCACGTCTGGCTCTCAGCTCAGCGGGGAGTCTGCTTCTCCCTCTCCCTCTGCCTCTCCCTCTGCTTGTGCTCTCTCTCTCTCTCTCTCAGATGAATAAATAAAATCTTTAAAAAAACAAAATAAAAAAATAATAAAAAAGAAATATCTTAAGTCAATAACCTAACTTTACACTTTAAGGAACTGGAAAAAGTGTCAACAAAATACAAAGCAATCAGAAGGAAGGAAATCATAATTGTTAAAGTTGAAGACAAGATAGGGAATAGAAAAACAATGGATAAGGGGCACCTGGGTGGCTCAGTCAGTTAAGTGTCTTTGTTTGGCTCAGGTCATGGTCTCAGGGTCCTAGGATTGAGCCCCACATCAGGCTTCCTGCTCAGCCAGGAGTCAGCTTCTCCCTATCCCTCTGCCCCTACCCCTGCTTGTGCTCTCTCACTCTCTCTCAAATAAATCTTTTTTTTTTTTTAAGAAAAACAATAGATAGAATCAAATATACTAAAAGGTAGTTCTTTGAAAAGGCCAACAAAACTGACATATCTTTAGTTAGAATGACAAAGAAAAATGAGAGAAGACACAAGTAACTAAAATCTGAAATAAAAGTAGGGACACTGCTACTGACCCTCCAGAAATAAAAGGATTATAAGGTAAAACTGAACAATTGCATGCCAACACATTAGATAACCTAAATGAAATGGAAAAATTCCTAGAAATACACAAACTGCCAAAACTGGTTCAAAAAGAAAGAAAACTACAACAGACCTACAAAAAATAGATTGAATCTGTAGTCAAAAACCTCCTGACAAAGAAAATTCTAAAACCAGATGACTACACTGGTTAATTCTGCCACACACTAAAAGAAGAATTAACACTAATCCTTCTCAAATTCTTCCAAAAAATAGAGGAGGAAATACTTCTAACTCATTCTTTGAGTCCAACATTACCCTGTTACCAAAGCCAGACAAAAATATCACAAAAAAGAAAATTACTTTTATCTGTGAATACAGATAAAAATTTTCCGTAAAGTCCTAGCAAACTGAATCCTACAGCATATTAAAAGGATTATATGTCATGACCAACTGGGATTTATCCCAGACATATAAGCAAGTTTTAAGATAAAATCAATTAATATAATATGAAGGAAAAACCCCACATGATTATCTTAATTGATGCACAAAAAGTATTTGACAAATTCCAACACAGTTTCATGATAAAAACACTCAGAAAACTAGGAATTTGGAGGACATTCCTCAACATTTGTGGACATTTAAGAGAACCCACAGATAACATTTTACTCAGTGGTGAAAGAGTGAAAACTTGCTAAGATAAGGAACAAGACAAGGATGCCCACTTTCACCACTGCTATTCAACATTGTACTAGTAGTTCTAGCCAAGACAATTAGGCAAGAAAAGAAATAAAGCGCATCCAAGTTGGAAGGTAAGAAGTAAAACTATCTGTATTTGAAGATGACACTATCCCATCTATATAGAAAATCCCAAAGAAGTCCCCAAAAGCTATTAGAGCTAATAAATTCAGCAAAGCTGTAGTGTTTGGTCAATATACAAAAATCAGTTGTGTTTTACACACCAGCAAGGAACAATCCAAAAAGGAAATTAAGAAAATAGTTCCATTTACGGTAGCATCCATAATAATGAAGTATCCAGGAAAAAAATTTAACCAAGTATGGGAAAGACTTGTAAAGTTAAAAATAGAATATACTGCTGAAAGAAATTGAAGAACACCTAAATAAATCAGGAGACATCCATATTCATGGATCAGAAGATTCAAAATCGTTAAGATGGCAATACTTCTCAAAGAGATCTTCAGATTCAGTACAATCCCTATTAAAATTCTAATGGCCCTTTTTGGAGCACCTGGGTGGCTCAGTCGATTAAACATCTGCCTTTGGCTCAGGTTATGATCCCAGGGACCTGGGATTGAGCCCCACATTGGGCTCCTTGCTCAGCAAGGAGTCTGCTTCTCCCTCTCCTGCTCCCCCTGCTTGTGCTCTCTCTCTTTCTGTTTTACAACTAAATAAAATTAAAAAAAAAAAATTCTAATGGCCCTTTTTACAGAAATGGAAAAGATGATCCTAAAATTTATATGAAATTGCAAGGTGCCCTGGATAGCCAAAATAATATTGAAAAAGAACAAAGTTGGAGGAATCACACTTCCAGATTTCAAAACTTACTACAAAGCTTCAGCAACCAAAACAGTGTGGATCTGGTGTAAGTATAGACATATAAACCAGTGGAATGGAATTGAGAATCCAGATGTAAACCTGTATACCTGTGGCCAGTTGATTTTCAACAAGGGTACTATTGTTATTCAAAGAGGAAAGAATAGTCTGTTCAACAAGTGGTGCTGGGACAACTGGATATCCACATCTAGTATAAACAGAAATTAACTCAAAATAGATCAATGACCTAAATAGAAGAGCTGACACCAGAAAACACTTAGAAGGAAACATAGGGATAATCATGACATTGGATTTGTTTTAATTTTAATTAATTTATTTTTTAAGTAGGCTCCATGCCCAACACAGGGCTTGAACTCACGACCCTAAGATTAAGACCTGAGCTGAGATCCAGAAGTTGGATGCTTAACCGACTGAGCCACTCAGGCAGGCACCCCCTGACATTGGATTGTAGATGGAATCTTAGCTATGACACCAAAAGCATGAATAACAAAAGAACATAAAGTGGACTTTTAAAAAATTAAAAACTCTTGTGCCTCAAAAGACATTATCAAGAAAGTGAAAGGACAAGCTACAGAATAGAAAATATTTGCCAGTCATATATCTACTGTGGCTCTAGTATTCAGAATATATAAGGTACTCTTAAAATTCAACAGCAAAATGACAAAAGACTCAATTTAAAAATGGACAAGGAATTTGAATAGACCTTTCTAAAGAAGATGTACAAATGGTCAACAAGTACATGGAAAAATATTCAACATCAGTCATTTGGAAAATGCAAATCAAAGTTAAAATGAGATGCCACCTCACATTTGATAAGTTGAACATAATTTTTAAAATGGAAAATAGCAAGTTGACAAAGATGTGGAGAAATTGGAACTTTCAGACATTGCTGGTGGGAATATAAAATGGTGTGGTCACTGTGAAAAACAGTTTGGTGGTTCTTAAAAAGTATAAAATAGAATTATCTTATGATCTAGTAATTGTATTCCTAGGTACATATCCAGAAGAATTAAAAACATATACTCAAATACTTGTATGTGAATATTCATAGCAGCAGTAGTCACAGTAGCAAAAGATGGAAACAACCCAAATGTTCATCAACTGATGAACGGATAAGCTAAATATAGTATAGTTGATCCTTGAACAGCATGGGGGCTGGGGTGCCAACCCTCCATGCAGTAAAAAATACACAT
The DNA here is from genome assembly GCF_009762305.2 of Zalophus californianus. NCBI lineage: Eukaryota > Metazoa > Chordata > Mammalia > Carnivora > Otariidae > Zalophus > Zalophus californianus. Next base: position 679,013 of record NC_045612.1, on the reverse strand, counting down.
ATAACTTTTGACCTCCCCAAAACTTAACTACTGATAGCCTACTGTTGACCAGAAACCTTACTGATAACATAAACAGTCAATTAACACATATTTTGTATATGTATTATATACTGTATTCTTCTAATAAAGTAAGCTATGGAAAAGAAAATGTTAATAAAATAATAAGAAAGAGAAAATACATTTATAATGCTTTTCTGTGTTTAAGAAAAAATCTATATGTAAGTGGACTCACACAGTTCAAACGCATATTAAGTATCAACTGTATATCCATTGAATGGAATATTACTCATTCATAGAAAAGGAATGAAATGTTGAAACCTGCTACAACATGGAGGAATCTTGAAAACATTATGCTAAGTGAAGGAAGCCAAACACAGAAGGTCACATATTGTATGATTTCATCATATAAAGTATTCAAAATAGCTAAATCCATAGAGACAGAAAGCAAATTGGTGGTTGGCAATGGGTTGAAGAGAGGGAAGAATGGGGAGTAGCTGCTTAATGAATATGGTGTTTCATTTTGGGGTGATAAACATGTTTTAGAACTAGTCAGGCGTTGGGGTCCCCTGACATTGTGAATGTACTAAGCCCTACTGAATCGTCCACTTTAAAATGGTTGATTTTATATGAATTGCATCTCAATTTTTAAAAATGGGCAAAGGACTTGAGTAGACATTTCTCCAAGGAATGTATATAAATGGCCAGTAAACACATACAAAGCTGTCCAACATCATTAGTCTTTAGGGAAATGCAAGTAAAAAATAATAATGATTACATACTACTTCCCACCTAGTAGGATAGCTATAATTTTTTTTAAAAGGAAAATAACATATTGCTGAGGCTGTGGAGACAGTGGAACCCTGACTCATTGCAGGTGGGAATATACATTGCTTCAGTTGCTGTGGAAAAGTCTGGTGATTCCTCAACAGTTTATATATAGAATTAACATATGACCTAGCAGTTCTACCCTTAGGTAAAACCAAAGACAATTGAAAACAAGTGTTCAAGGAAAAACTTGTACTTGAATGCTGATAGCAGCATTTTTTATAATAGCCAAAACATGGAAACAGCCCATATGTCCATCAACTGATAAGGATAAACAAAATGTAGTGTATCCATACAATGGGAATATTCAGTTATAAAAAGGAATGAAGTACTGATAAATGCTATAACATGGATGAGGCCTAGAATACATGCTAAATTAAAGAAGCCTGATACAGAAAGCCACATAATGGTATGAAATCCAGAATAGGCAAATCTGTAGAGACAAAAATTAGAGAAGAGAGGCAAATTGAGAGTACATTTGTGTGCTGTTTCAATAATTGAGACAGCATGGTACTGGTTAAGGGATAAACACCTAGATCAGTGGAACAGAATAGAGTTCAGAAATAGACCCACAAAAAGATGGCCAATTGATTTTAGACAAAACTGAAAAAGCTATACAGTGAAGGAAGGATAGCATTTTCAACAAATGGCATTAGACAATTAGACTACCATGTATAAAATAATGTCAATCTAAACCTTATATCAAACTTCATATAAAGAAAAGATCATAGGTCTGAATAGAAAACAAAACTATGAAAGATTTAGAGGAAAAGAGAGGAGAAAATCTGTGTGTTGGGTTTGCCAACAACTTACACATAGAACCAAAAGTATTTTCCATAGAAGAAAAATTTGATAAATGAGACTTTATCAAAATTAAAAACTTTGCTGGGCGCCTGGGTGGCTCAGTTGGTTGGGCGACTGCCTTCGGCTCAGGCCATGATCCTGGAGTCCTGGGAGCGAGTCCCGTATCGGGCTCCCTGCTCAGCAGGGAGTCTTCTTCTCCCTCTGACCCTCTTCCCTCTCGTGCTCTCTCTCTATTTCATTCTCTCTCTCAAATAAGTAAATAAAATCTTTAAAAAAATTAAAAACTTTGCTGAGTGAAACTTTTAAAAAAATTTGAGAGAGAACACGAGCCAGCATGGGGCGGGGGGAAGGGCAGAGGGAGAGGGAGAAGCAGACTCCCCACTGAGACGGGCTCGATCCCAGGACCCTGAGATCATGACCTGAGCTGAAGTCAGACACGCCGACTGAGCCACCCACACACCCCATGAAAGAAACTTTTAAGAGAATAAAAAGACTAGCTATAGAACGAGTGAAAATATTTGCAAATCACATATCGGACAATAGACTTGTATCAAGAATATATAAAGAACTCTTAAAACTCAACAAAAAAAACCAAACAACCCAATTAAGAAAAAGGCAAAAGACATGAACAGATACTTCAACGAGTATATAAGGATAGCAAATAAGCACATGAAAAGATGGTGAACATCACTAGCTATTAGGAAAATGAAAATGGAAACCATGATGAGATACTCCTACATACCTAGTAGAGTCACAAATATATACAGAACCAAGTGCTGGCAAGGATGCAGAACCAGAGCTCATAAAATGCTAGTGGAAATGCAGTGATATAGTCACTTTAGAAAACTTTGTGACTTAGCAGTCTTGTTATCTGCCATAGAGAAATGAACATAATTTCACAGACAACCCTGTATGCATATGTTTATAGCAGCTTTATCATAACTGCCATAAAATAGAAACAACCCAAATTCTTTCAGTAGGTGAGTAGATTACCAAACCGTAAGACAGTTTTTCAGTGTGGTTGATGGAAAATTCTGTATCCTTGTTAAAGTGGCTACTGGAGTCTATGTTAAAATTCTTTGAACTGTACTCCCTACACTTTTGACTGTATGACAAAAGTAAAAAAAAAAAAATAAGTTATAAGTCATTAGTACATGACTTTTGTGACAAATGATTTGAAAATCTGAAGGAAATGGGTGATTTCTTAGGAAAATATACCAAAGTTGATTAAAAAATAGAAAACCTATTTAGTGTAGTTATCAAAGCTGAGACTGAAAATGGTGATTAAGGATCTGTGATTGTAAAAGACATCATGTTTACATGGCTTCACAGCTGAATTCTAAGTAACCTTTGAAGGATAGGTGGTTCTAAATCAATTTACATGTTTTTCCAGACCATACAGAAAGGTTAAAATCTCCCCAATTTTTTTAAATAACTAGAATAATTTTAACACCAAAACCTGATTAGAGATATCACAGAAAAAGAGAACTATTGACTAATATCACTTGTAGATGTAAAAATTCAGAATAAAATATCAACAAATCAAATATAGCAGTGTAATTAGGGAATAATACACAATGAGTAAGTTCACTTTAATCCAGAAATACAAGGTTCCTTAAACTTCAGGATATCTAAATGTATTATAATTCATTACATCAATAGATTATAGGAGAAAAACCGTAGACATTGGAAAGACATTGACAAAAGTCATTGCTAATGGAAACTGTCGGGTACTTGATGTGCCTCCTCTCATTTAATTTTCCCCAAAGTCCTGTGCCCCCCTTTATTGATGAGGAAAGGAGCTCAGAGATTAAGAGACTGGCTCAAACCTGGCATACAGGGCCACTCTTAATGTCAGGCAATTATTAGTGAGAGTTGTTGGGGTTTTTACCTGCTGATGTGCATGATTTCTTTATATGTTCTGGGAATTTCATCCTTTGTCAAGTATGTTGCAAATATTTTGCAACTTTATTGTGCCATTTGTTAGACAAAAACTTTGAAATGAATGTATTTACTGTTATCATTTATGTCATTTGTCTTCTTAAAATACCTTTCTTTTCCTGAAGACCATAAATATAGCCCAAAGTATTTTCTTTTATCATTTTGGTTTTTACATTTACAACCTTACTTCACCTGGAACTTAACTGAGTTAACCCCTTGTGGTCACATCACTAGTTGTCCTCACATACCACTGATTTGTGAAACAGGCAGTGGCTGAGAGCATGGGACCTTGAGCCAGCCAACCTGGTTTGAGTCCTGAAGGCACCTTTAACTGGGTGTGTGACTTTGGGAAAATAACTCAAGGTCTCTCTGCCTCAGTTTCCTTATATGTTAAGTGGAGATATTAATTCACTGTTCCCCTTGTAGTGTTATTGTGAGAGGAGTGTGAAGGAATGACAGCATATGGGATGGGGATGGGGGAGAGTGGGAGCCACTGTGGCTTAAAAGTCCCATGTCCAAAATTAGGGACCACTCCATCTTGTCCCTGTACATAGTCTGGATCCCAGCCAGGGACAGGGCCCAAGAACAAAAAGTATATGCACTTCAACCTAGTCTGTGACTCCTACTAGGTGTTTATGTGCACTTGCAGCCCTCCTAATGCAGAGGCAGGATACCACCCAGAGCATTTTATCAGAAGCCAGGCCCACTTGGTGGGTTACACAGCTGATGGTCTACACTTATCAGGTTTCTGGGAAGCTAATCTAAGGTCATTTTGTCACCTTGAAGGAGAAAGGGTTTTGGTAATCCTACTTTCATATTACTATTTCCAGAAGAAGGAGGAGACAATATATGGCAGCAAAAACAACAAATATACACTATAGTATTTCTCATTAGATTCATACTTTTCGTTGCTTTCCTAAATAGGATTTTTTCCCTTTTTCTATTATAAATTCTGGATGGTTATTCTTGCCATATAGGTGCTATGTATTTTTCTAGGTAGATGATCATAATCTGCAAACAATCAGGAGTATTCTTATTTCATTGATATGGACTTACACATAAAAGTTGAATAGCAGAGTTGAGTGGCAAACATCACTGTCTTTCTGAATCTAATGGGGATACTTCTGATGTGCTATCAAGTATGGGTGTTATGATTTTGTGGTAGACATCGTCTATTCCTTCATTAACTTAAGGAAGTTTCTTTCTAGTTTACTGAGAATTTTTAATCATGAATGTCTCTAGTTTTATCATATGCCTGCTTGTCATTTCCTGAATTGGCAATGTGGCTGTTTTCCCTTTTCATTAGCTAAGGTAATGATTTACATTGAAAACTCTTTAAACTGAACTGTTGTTGCATTCCTGAGATAAACCCTACTTTCCCATGATGTATTGTTCTTTTAATACAAAGTAAATTCTATTTGCTAATATTTGGCTTAAGATGTTACATCTGTGTCCATAAGTGACATTAGCCTAAAGTGTTCTTGACTTTGGACTTCTCCTGATTGGTTTTGGTTTCAGGATTATTTTATTAAGTTATAAAATGAATTGGATTTTTTTCTCTTTTCTGGAAAGACAATATAGCATAATAAATAAGAACGTAGCTCTGTAGCCAGATGCTTTTGTTGGAATCCTGATTTTCCACAATCTTGACTTCTAACACCATAGGTCACTTTCTCCTGTTTTTCAACCATATATAAATGGAATCATACAATATGTACTTTTTTGTGTCTAGTTTCTTTCAATCAGTATTATGTTTGAGAGATTCATCCATGTTGTTACATGAAGCAGTAGTTTAGTAATTCTTGTTGCACTGTTAAATATTCCATTGTATGAGCATACCACAGTTTATTCATTCTGTTGAGAGAGTGTTCCAGTTTTTAAAAGCCTCTTATAAATTGTCCTGCTGTGAATATTCTTGTTGTTGTGAACATATGTACATTTGTTGGGTATTTCTGTTGGGTACCTACCTAGGAGTAGAATATATAAGTATATGTGTATATATGTTCAGCGTTAATAGATAATGCCAACAGTTTTCCAAAGTGTCTGTACCAGTTTTCACCCCTAACAGCATTATTGGAGAGTTGCTTCTTCCACATCCTTGCCAATACTTGGTACTATCTGCTTGTTCATTTTTGCCATTCTGGTGAGTGTGTAGTAGTATTGTATTGTGGCTTTACTTTGCATTTTGTTGATCACTAATAAAGTTGAAAATCTCTCCATACATTTTTTTTAGGTCTAGCCTTTTATTCTTATATGAATAGCATCTGTCTTATACATGGATATAGCCCTATGTTCATAGCCCCAAAATTAAAGTCAAATAATCAGAATATTTTTATTTAGGTTCATAATATGTGTATAACAATTTACTAGGTTGTATTACTTAAAATTACTGAGATAATAAATAATGAGAACTAAGCAAAAACTCCAAAAATAGTACCTTAAGCAAAGTTAAATTCTCCATCACATAAAGGAAGTAAATAGGTAGACAGTAAATGGCTGTTATTAAAGGAAATAGGCATCTTCTATCTTGTTACTCCATTTTACAAGGTCTCCAAATAGCCCAAGATGTATGGTAAACTTTCAGACTTACCATGATATTCTAAACAGCAAATGGAAGGAAGTTTTTAAAAAAGATCCCCCTCTTTTTAAGGAATCTTCCAGGTAGTACATATAACTTTTTCATAAATATCTTATTAGCTAGCAAGTATACAGTAACAATTGCTACAAGAGATGCTAAGAAATATTTTAGCTTAAAGTCAATGCACCCAGCTAAAAATTAGGGCTTTTGTTTACTACGAAAGATACTTAGGGGATATTTGGAGCAGTTTCTTTTATAGGATGTATTGGAGAGAAATCAAGAAGTAAAAGCTGCAGTCCCTACTCTTAACATAGATTCTCAAATGTATTGAGTAGTAAAGACTGTAATGCAGCATTGTGATAGGAAATTCAAGGGGCCTAAGAATCCATAAAGGAAAAGGGCAACCTGGACAGAAACAGAGAAAATATAAGATAGGAACAGAATAAACATTGAATAAATGAATGACTAAATAATGGAAAGACTAAATGAGCATTCTAGTCATTTTTTTTTCCAATTGAGAACAGCTTAAAGTTACACAATAATGCAAGGGAGTCACTTTAACATTTAATTGCTTATAATGATGGGTTTCACTTTGGGGGCTTAGTGCAAATGTGTGTGTGTGTGTGTGTATTGCAAATATATAGATAGTGCATATATGTGTGTGTGTGTGTATATGCCATATATATATGTATATTATATATGTATATATATATATACACACACGTATACCTTGCATTAATAAACATCCTTTTTGAAGCTTATACTCCTATCTTTCTCAAAAGGAATAACAGTGGGATGTCCTCAGTTATCTTAGGGATGTTGTAAGCCATTAGTTAAGAAAAAAATGTCCTGGGGTGCCTGAGTGGCTCAGTCGTTAAGCGTCTGCCTTCAGCTCAGGTCATGGTCCCAGGGTCCTGGGATCGAGCCCCACATCGGGCTCCCTGCTCCGCGGGAAGCCTGCTTCTCCCTCTCCCACTCCCCCTGCTTGTGTTCCCTCTCTCACTGTTTCTCTCTCTGTCAAAGAAATAAATAAAATCTTTAAAAAAAAATGTCCTGATTGCACCAGATCCTCCCGTCCCTAAATGGAACATTCCTAAAGCTTATAGGTATTACATATCTAGAGATAAAGCCAACCTCACACCATGCAGAAACAATGAGAAAATAACTTTAAAAATAACACTCATTCATCTTTGTGATATATCCATGAGGGAAGTAACTACTGGCATAAACTTTAAATTACATGAAGGGTGACATCTGTAAGATGACAGACTAGGAGAAAAACCTCAGGACCAGATGGTTTCACAGGTAAATTCTACCAAACATTCAAAGAGGAATTAATACCAATCTTTCTTAAACCCTTTTTTTAAGATTTTAGTTATTTATTTGACAGAGAGAGTCACAGTGAGAGAGGGAACACAAGCAGGGGGAGTGGGAGAGGGAGAAGCAGGCCTCCTGCCCAATGCGGGGCTCGATCCCAGGACCCTGGGATCACGACCTGAGCCGAAGGCAGACGCCTAACGACTGAGCCACCCAGGCACCCCTTTCTTAAACCCTTTTAAAACAGAAGAGTGAACACTTCCAAACTCATTTTATGAGACCAGCATTTCCCTGATACCAAAGCCACATAAAGCTACCACAAGAAAAGAGTACTACAAGCAAATATCCCTAATGAACAGGGATGCAAAAATCTTTAATAAAATACCAGCAAACTGAATTCAACAGCACGTTAAAAAGATTATACACCATTAACAAGTATACAAATGTGATTATTCCTGGGATATAAGTTGTTTCAACATATGCAAATAAATCAATTTGATACACCATATTAACAGAATGAGAGGTAAAAACCACATGATCACCTCAGTTGATGCAGAAAAACCATAAAATGCAGGAAAAGTATAAAAATTCAACAACATAGGTATAGAAGGAACTTACCTCAGTACAATAAAGGCCACACATGAAAAACCCACAGCTAATATTATAATCAATGGGGGAAAGAACTGAAAGCTTTCCTTCTAAGATCCAGTACAAGGCAAAGATACCCACTCTTGCCACTTCTATTCAACAGAGTACTGGAAGTCTTAGAGCAATCATACAAGAAAAAGAAGTAAAAGGCCTCTATATCAGAAGTAAAATTTATCTCAGATCTGATAACAGATCGCATATATAGAAAACCCTAAAGACTCAACAACAAAAATCTTAGAACTAATAAATTCAGTAAAGTTGCAGAATACAAAACAAATATATAAAAATCAGGTGAGTTTCTATGCACAAACAACAAACTACCCAAATAGGGAATACAATCCCATTCACAGTACTTAGTGATAAGTATAAAATACTTAGGGATGAGCTTAACCGAAGTCAGAGACTTGTACCCTGAAAATTATAAAATATTGATGAAGGAAATTAAGGAAGACACAGAATGGAAAGAAATGCCCTGTTCATGGATTGGAAGAATTAATATTATTAAATGTCCATACTACTGACAGTGATCTAAAGAGTCAGTGCATTCTCTATTAAAATCCTAATGGTGTTTGGGTGCCTGGGTAGCTCAGTTGGTTGGGCGACTGCCTTCGGCTCAGGTCATGATCCTGGAGTCCCGGGATCGAGTCCCGCATCGGGCTCCCTGCTCAGCAGGGAGTCTGCTTCTCCCTCTGACCCTACCCCCCCTCATGTGCTCTCTCTCTCTCTCATTCTCTCTCTCAAATAAATAAATAAAATCTTAAAAAAAAATCCTAATGGCGTTTTATTTTTTTTTCCAAGATTTTATTTATTTGACAGAAACACAGGGAACACAAGGGCATTTTAAAAAAACTTATTTATTTGAGAGAGAGAGGAAAGGGGCAGAGGGAGAAGGAGACAAGCATATTCCCCACTGAGCAGGGAGTCTAATGTGGGTCTCGATCCCAGGACCGTGAGATCATGACCTGAGCCAAAATCAAGAGCTAGATGCTTAACCAACTGAGCCACCCCATTGCCCCCCCAATGGCATTTTTTACATAAATAGAAGAAACAATCCTAAAATTCATATGGACTCACAAAAGACCCCAAATAGCTAAAGCAATCTTGAGCAAGAACGAAGATGGAGGCATCACACTGACTGGTTTCTAAATACTATTATTACAAAGCTACTGTAATCAAAAAGTATGATACTGGCATAAAAATTGACATCTAGACCAATGGAACAGAATTGAAGGCCCAGAAATAAAACCACGTATCTCTGGTTGACTGATCTTCAACAAGAGTTCCAAGAATCCACAATAAAATGAATACATGATTTTGGAAAACCTGGATATCCACATGTACAAAAATGAAATTAGGCCCTTTACTCACACCATATACAAAAATCAACTCAAAATGGATTCAAGACTGAAATGTAAGACCTAAAACCATAAAACTAGTAGAGTAAAATGTAGGAAAAAGGCTTTTTGAAGAACTTGGCAATGATTTTTTTGGATATGGCAACAAAAGCAAAAATAGGCAAGTGGGGTTGCATCAAGCTGAAAGTTTCTTGTCAAAGGATACAAAGTTTCAGTTATGCAAGATAGGAATAAATAAATAAGTTTTGCTTCTGACTTTATTGGGTTACAAATGATTTAGAACCTACATATAAATCAGGTATAGGGCTAGAATGTCATCACACATACAATAAAGGAGAGACCCATGAACAATGAAAATTATGGCACCCATTGAGTGTTCTGGGTTTTTTTTTTTAACCATCTTAATCTTCAAGACCTTATTTTAGCTGCACAGTGCTATTTTCCTGCTTGTTCATTTTTTAAACAGCTTTGTTAAGGCATAATTGATATGCAAAGAACTACACTATTTAATATATATAATTTGATGAGTTTGGACTATGTAAATAGACGTGATACCATCTTCAAAATCAAGGTAATAGACATTTCCAGTACCTCCAAAGTTTCCTTGTGTCCTTTGCAGGATTTTTTTTGATTCATTTTATTTTGTTTTTTGTGGTAAGAAGAGAACATGAGATCTGCCCTCTTAAGAAATTTTGAAAGGCACTATATCTTACTGTTAACTATAGGCACCATGTTGTACAGCAGATCTTTAGAATTTATTGATGTAGCATAACTGAAGCTTTATGCCCATTGAATAACAACCCCCTTTACACCTACCCCCATCCCCGGGCAACCACTACTGTATTCTCTGCTTCTATGAGTTTGACTATTTTAGATGCCTCATATAAGTGGAATCATGCAGAATTTGTCAGTTATGGTTATTTATAGTTTCCTAGAAAATTATCCATTTCATCTGTTTTCCATTCTCTGGACTTGAGGATATATGTATTTAACATTTAAAAAAATTTTTTTTAAAAATCTGTTTCATTTTCTTTGTAGCATTTATCACTAAAGGAAGTTAGTTATTCTTTTATTATTTACAGTCTCTTTCCTCCCATTAGATTGTTGTTTCCATGATTGTGGGGACCTTGTCTGTCTTGTTGACTAGCACCTAGAGCAAGGTCTGTCACATGGCAGCCATTCCTTAAATATTTCTTGAGTGGATGATTGTATGATCTGTTTCTTTAAGTATGTCCCCTTTTCCATTGCTAATGCTGTTTACTTGTGTTTTCTCTTTTTTCTTGATTCTGTTGCCAAAGGCTTATCTATTTTGTTGGTTTTTTCAAAGGACCAGCTTTAAGTTCTCCAGATCAATTCAGTTTCTTAGCTTTTTAAAAAAATTCTGCTTTTTTCTATATTAATTTCTTCTTTCTGTTTTCTGTATGTTTTATTGTTGCTGTGTTGTTCTCATTGTTGTCTTCATTCTAAATTCTTGAGATAAGGGGCACCTGGGTGGCTCAGTCGTTAAGCGTTTACGTTTGGCTCAGGTCATGATCTCGGGGTCCTGGGATCAAGTCCCGTGTCGGGCTCCCTGCTCAGTGGGAAGCCTGCTTCTCCCTCTGCCTGCTGCTCCCCCAGCTGTGCGCTCTCGCACTCTTGCTCTCTCAGGTAAATAAATAAAATCTTTAAAAAGATAAATTCTTGAGGTGAAAACTAAGTTTATTTTCTGTCTTCCTTGTTTTCTGATAAATACTTTTAATGCTATAAATTTTCCTCCTCACTTTTGCTTCATTCCATAGGTTCCAATGGCTTTTTTTTTAAACTTCTGATTTATGTTTTCAGCTTTTATTTCCTCTTCAACCAAAGATTTATTTAGAAGTGCATTTAAAAATTTCCAGATGTGTAGATCTGGGAGGGGGTGGACTTTATTTATTTATTTATTTATTTATTTATTTATTTATTTATTTTGCTGTTACATTAATTTTTAAATTTTTTTTAAAGGCAGTGAGAGTGTGGGGCAGGGAGGGGCAGAGAGAGAGGGAGAGAGAGAATCTTAGGCAGGCTCCATGCCCAGCACAGAGTGTGCTGCAGGGCTTGATCTCACGATCTGAGATCATGACCTGAGCTGAAATCAAGAGTCGGATGCTTAACTGACTGAGCCACCCAGGTGCCCCATAATTTTCAACACATTATGGTAACTGTGGCCTAGGTGATATCGGCTTTATGGAAATTGTTGGATATTTCCTTTGTTACTTAGAAAAGAGGTCCACAGACTACACCTTGTAGGCCACAAGGGCCTGGTGCCTATTTTAGAAATCAAGTTTTATTGGAACACAGCTGTACTCATTTGTTTACCAGTTACAACAGCACGACTGAGTGGTTGTGACAGAGACCCTGTGGCCCATGCAGCTTAAGACATTTAGTGTCTGGACTTTTCACAAAAAGTTTGCTGACCCCTGACTTAAAACATGGTCAGTTTTTGTGACTTTTTCATATGCATCAAAAAATATGTATATTGTCTCTAGGGTACAAGTCTCTTATATCCTTATTAGAATAAGCTTGTTAAGTTGGGTTATAGTGATCCTTATGTCCTTCCTCATAGTTTGTGGTTTTGATTATACATATCTGAGAGAGATGTATGTAAACCTCCCATCCACTTCTATATTTTAGTCAGGGTTAGGTTTATATATTTTGAAGCTGCATTGTTGTTGCATAAAGAGTTTATTAAGGTTCATAACTATTACACTGTCCTGTTGTGTTTTCCTTAATAAAATATGAAATAGTCTTCTTTGCCTACTTACACATTTATGTATGTATGTCTTAAAGTATTTCTACAGAATATTATTGTTCCTGTCAGGTTTAGGTTGAACTACATATATTAGGAAAACTAAATAAGTAACAGTTTAAACAAGAAAGATTATTTCTTTCTTGGGTAGAAGTCTGGAGATAGGTATTCCAGGGCTCTGTGATGTCATCAGGGACCCAGGCTCCTATCTTCTGCTTCACCATCTTGGTATATGGTTTTCATCCTAAGGTCCCCTCATGGTCCACGAGACTTCTGGAGTTCCAGCCAGCACATCTCCATTGAGGGCCAGAAGGAAGAGGAAAGGTAGGAGGGCAAAGCTAGTTGGTTGAGCTCAGCCAACTTCTGATAAATGACCTCAGAAATCCCAGAAAACAATTCCATTTCCATCTCACTGGCAGAACTTAGTGAAGTAGCCACACCTAAGCAGAGAGGCCTGTCAGGTAGTTACCAAGGAGGAAGGTGAGACTGGACACTGCCTCTTGCATGTTGCTGTTTTTGTTAGTAGGCTTTTCCTTTTATAACTTTTTCTATTCCTTCATTGTCAACCTTCCTCAGTTATTTTGTTTCAGGTATGTCCCTTGTAAATAGAATATAGCAAGATCTTGAGTTATTTGCTTTTAAACAATCAGAACATCTGTTTTAATAGGTGAGTGTCATGCATTCATTTTATTATCATTGCTGCAGTATTCCTGCAATTGTCTTTTTTGCCTTCTGTTTGCCATGCTTTCTATTTAATTCTTTTTACTTTCCCTGCCATTTGTTACACTGAATTTTCTTTTTTTTTCTGTTTTAGAGGTTGTATGTACTGTTTTGATTCTTTTAGTTATTACTCCTAGTGTTTTTTAGCATTGTTTTAAAATAATTTCAAATTTACAGAAAAGCTGCCAAGAATAGTACAAAGGATTCCTGTGTGTCCTTTACCGAGATTCCTCAAATGTCAACAGTTTATCAAATTTCCATTATCATTTTTTTCTTTATACCTATGAATAGTGTTTCCTGAACCATTTGAGAATACGTTACACACATAATGCCCCTTGCATGGACATTTCCTATAGAACAGGTCCATTCTCTTACATAATAACAATAAAAGAGTCAATTTCAGCACATTAAAATTCATACAGTACTATTACCTAGTCGATAGATAGTGTTCAAATTTCACCAGTTTTCTTAGTAACACTGCTTGTAGTGGGAAACAACACTTTATTTTGGTCCTGGATGCAGGTTCACACATTGCATGTCATTATCATGACTCCGTGGTCTCCTTTGATCTTCTGTGAACGTAGGATTTTTAAAGACTGTAGGCCAGTTATTTTGGAAAATGTCCCTCATTTTGGATCTGTTTACATTTTTCATGATGAGATGCAGATTACGCACTTTTGGCAAAACTACCACAAAAGTCATGTTGCGTTCTTCTCAGTGATTTGTATCAGGAGGCACATGGTATCAATTTGTCCCGTTACTGGTGGTTTCAACTTTGGATGCTTAAGGTAGTGTCTTTGAAGTTTTCCACTGTAAAGTTACTCTTCCCTTTGAAATGAATAAGTATATTGTGGGGAGTTTTAGCATTCATCAGTGATTCTTTCCTAAATTATTTATTACTAAGATGATTATCAAAGGCAAGGTTCTAATTCCATCATTCCTTTTACCAGTTGGGATTCTACTCCCAGGAAGGGCTTTCCCTACCCATTTGTTTGTTTATTCATTTATTTATTTATATTTGTGTGTATATCTGGATTCTTATTTTATTCAATGGGTTCTAATCCATTATTATCATTAGCTATTTTGAGGCATGCATTGTTTCAGAATCAACCAGTGGAAGCCCCTCCCATGTTCTTTTGACATGTTCTCATTATTTGAGTACTGCTTGATTTTCTGGCACAAGAAGATGTTCCACTTTCATCTTGTTCTTTCCTGGATTCGGCATTTCTCCAAGGAGCCCTGGTTTCTTTTATTTTTTAACAGCCTTATTGAGGTATAATTGCATACAATAAACCACACATGTTTAAAGTAGACAATTTGCGGGATGCCTGGGTGGCTCAGTCATTAAGCGTCTGCCTTCAGCTCAGGTCATGATCCTGGGGTCCTGGGATTGAGCCCCGCATCGGGCTCCCTGCTCAGCGGGAAGCCTGCTTCTCCCTCTCCCACTCCCCCTGCCTGTGTTCCCTCTCTCGCTGTCTCTCTATCTGTCAGATAAATAAATAAAATCTTTAAAAAAAATAAAGTAGACAATTTGGTAAGTTTTGACATGTACATACCTGTACATACCATCACCACAATCAAGATAATGAAAATATCCATCACCCGCAAAATTTTCTTAATGCCCCTTTGTAATTCCTCCCTTACTACTCCCTGTCCCTCCTGCAATCCCAGAAACCCTGATCTACAGTCACTATAGAGTAGTCTGCATTTTTTTAGGGAAAAAATATACATATATATAGAATCATATACTATGTACTTTTTGTCTGTCTCATTTCATACACCAGAATTATTTTGAGATTCATGTTATAGCAGGTATCAATAGTTTACACCTTTTATTACAGAAAAGTATTAAAATGTATAAATATTACCACAGTTTGTTTATTCATTTGCCTGTTGATAGACATTTGAGTTACTTGCAGTTTTGGTTTGTTACAAATAAAGCTACTTTGAACCTCTGTGTACAAGTCTTTGTATGGATATGTGCTCTCTCTCCCCTTGGGGAGATGCCTAGGAGCAGACTGGTTGAATTATATGGCACATGTGTATTTAACTTTTTAAGAAATTCCAGACTATTTTCCAAAATAGCCTGCTGAGATTTTTGATTGGGATCATATTGAATATGGATCATTTTGGGGAGAATTGACATCTTAATAATATTGAGTGTTTCAATCTATGAACGTGTTATATCTCTCCATTTATTTAGGTCTTTAATTTTCTCAATAATGGTTTGTACAATGCTACATACAAGTCTTGCATATCTTTTGTCAGATTTATCCCTCCACATTTCATATTTTTATCCTATTATAAACACTTTCATTTTAATCTCAATTTCCTATTGTTCATTGCTACTGTATAAAAATACAATTGATTTTTGTATATAGAGTTTACCTCCTACCTTTCTAAATTCACTTGTTAATTTTAGTACCTTTTTTGAAGAATCCATTGGATTACCCACATAGGTTGTCATCTGTGAATAAAAGCAGTTTTACTTCTTTCTTTCCAATCTGGATGCCTTCTGTTTATTTTTCTTACCTTACTGCACTCATTGGAATCTCCCAATAAACTGCTGAATACAGCTGTTGAGAGTGGTCATGGTACCTTTCTTCCTGATCTTGGGGAAAATTATTCAGTCTTTTACTATTAAAGCATGATGTTACCTGAAGGTTTTTCCCCTTACTGATTTGAGGAAATTTACTTCTAACCCCAGTTTTCTGAGCATTCTCTTTTTCATCAATAATAAATGTTGCATTTTGTCAAATGCTTCTTTGTATCTACTGAGATGATCCTATAGTGCTTTTCTTTTTTAGTCTATTAATATTGATGAATTACATTGATTGAATTTTTATAGCTAAACCAACTTTTCACTCCTGGAATAAACCCCATCAGTCAGGATGAATTATCCATTTTAAGTACTGCTAGACTTGATTTGCTAAAATTTTGTTCAGAATTTTTACACCTATCTACTTGACGGATATTAGTATGTAGTTTTCTTTTCTTGTAAAGTCTTTCTCTAGCTTTGGTATCAGAAATGCTGGCTTCAGAAAACAAGTTTGACAGTATTGCCTCCTTTTCAATTTAATGGGAGAGTTTTGGTAGAATTGATAGTCTTTCTTCCTTAAGTGTTTGGTAGAATTTACCAGTCAAGCCTTCTGGGCCTGGAATCTTCATTGTGGGAAGCTTTTCAACTACCAGTTTGATTTATTTAATAGATATAAGGCTATTCAGGTTATATATTTCTTCTTGAGTGAGCTTTGGTAATTTATATCTTTCAAGGGACTTATTCATTTCATCTAAGTATTTGAATTTATTGGCATAAAGTTGTTAGAATAAAGCTTTTATTGTTTATTATCTGTAAAATCATTGTAATGTCATCTCTCTTGTTACTATATTGGTGATTTATTTATCTTTTCTGATAAGGCTGGCTAGAAATGTAACAATTTTATTGAATATCTCAAAAAATCATTTTTGTTTAATTGATTTTCTCTGTTTATCTGTGTACTGTTCCATTTGTGTCAGCTCTGATAAATGATATTTCCTTCTCTTTGCTTACTTTGAGCTTCACTTGTTCTTTTTCTATTTTTTTTCTTCTATTTGTCTTAAGGTGTATGGAAGCTGAGTTCATTCATTTGAGATCTATTTTCTTTTTTTATAGAAATTTATATAAATTTCCAAATAATCCTTTAGTTGTATCTCACAAATCTTGCTGTGTTTTTCATTTTTATTCAGTTCAAAATAATTTGTAATTTTCCTTTTGACTTCCTCATTGATCCATAGGGTATGTATGTATGTATGTATGTATTATACAGTTTTATTGAGATATAATTACATAAAACATTGTATAAGTTTTAGGTGTAGAGCATAATGATTTGATACATGTATATATTGCAGAATAATTAGCACAAGTTTAGTCAACATCCATCATCTTGCATAGTTACAAATTGCTTTTTTTTTTAAGATTTTATTTATTTATTTGACAGAAAGAGAGAGAGCAAGAGCAGGAACACAAGCAGGGGGAGTGGGAGAGGGAGAAGCAGGCTTCCCACGGAGCAGGGAGCCCCATGTGGGGCTCGATCCCAGAACAGTGGGATCATGACCTGAGCCGAAGGCAGAGCCACTCAGGCGCCCCTGCAAATTGCTTTTGTGTGTGTGTGTGTGTGTGTGTGTGTGTGATGAGAACTTTTAAGATTTATTCTCTTAGTAACTGTCAAATATATAATACAGTATTGTTAACTATAGTCATCATGTTGTACATTACACCCCCAGGATTTATTTATGTTTTAATTAGATGAATTTACCTATTAAAGAAAATTATTTTAAAATTAGATAGCAAAGACAAACCCAACTCTATGTTCTGTGCAAGAGTCAAACAAAACACAAAGATTCAAAAAGGCTAAAAATAAAGGGATGGGCAAAAATATATCATGAACATGGGAACAGTAAGAAAGCAGGAGTTGCAATCACAGCAAGATCAGGATCAAAGGCAAGGAAGCCCACTATTTCTTTTTTCTTTATTTCTTCTTTTTGGGGGGTGTATTTTCAGTGAGATAATTTTTCCATATTTTATTATTTTTTTAAGTTTAAGTTTTTATTTTCACTCCAGTTAGTTAACATATAGTGTAGTATTAGATTCTCGTATACAGTATAATGATTCAACACTTCCGTTCAACACCTGGTGCTCATTGCAAGTGCACTCCTTCATCTCCATCACCTATTTCACCCATTCCCCCACCCACCTCCCCTCAGGGGACCATCAGTACGTTCTCTATAGTTGAGAGTCTGTTTCTTGGTTTGCTTCCTCTCTTTTTCCTCCCTTTGTTCATTTGTTTTGTTTCTTAAATTCCACACAAGTGAAATCACATGGTATTTGTCTTTCTCTGACTGACTTATTTCACTTAGCATTATACTCTCTAGATCCATTCATGTCATTGCAAATGGCAGGATTTCTTTCTTTTTTTTTTTTTTTTTAAAGATTTTATTTATTTATTTGAGAGAGAGAGAACGAGAGATAGAGAGCACGAGAGGGAAGAGGGTCAGAGGGAGGAGCAGACTCCCCGCCGAGCAGGGAGCCCGATGCGGGACTCGATCCCGGGACTCCGGGATCATGACCCGAGCCGAAGGCAGTCGCTTAACCAACTGAGCCACCCAGGCGCCCAAGGATTTCTTTCTTTTTGATAGCCGAGTAGTATTCCATTGTGTATACATACCACATCTTCTTCATCCATTCATCTGTCAGTGGACACTTGGGCTGTTTCCATACTTTGGCTGTTGTTGATAATGCTGCTATAAACATCAGGGTACATGATTCCCTTTGAATTAGTATGTTTGTATTCTTTAGGTAAATACTTAGTAGTGCAATTGTAGGATTATAGGATAGTTCTATTTTTAACTTTTTGAGGAACCTCCGTACTGATTTCCACAGTGGCTGCACCAGTTTGCATTCCCACCAACAGTATAAGAGGATTCCTTTTCCTCCAAATCCTCACCAGCACCTGTTGTTTCTTGTATTTTTGATTTTAGCGGTTCTGGCAGATGTAAGCTGATATTGTAGTTTTGATTTGCATTTCCCTGAGGATCAGTGATGTTGAGTGTCTTTTCATGTGTCTGTTGGCCATCTGGATGTCTTCTTTGGAAAATGTCTATTCATGTCTTCTGCCCATTTTTTAATTGGATGACTCATGTTTTGGGTGTTGAGTTTTATAAGTTCTTTCTATATTTTGGATACTAACCTTTTATCAGATATGTCATTTTCAAATATCTTCTCCCATTCAGTAGGTTACCATTTCCAGTACTCTTCATTTCTGTTTCCATCTGTTATCGTTTTCTTTCTTCTTGAATGTCTTTTAATGTTTCTGGTAGTGTAAGTCTTCTGGTGAAATATTCTTTCAACTTTTGTATGTCTGAAAAAAGTCTTTAATTCTATCTTTAAAAAATATTTTCAATAGGTAAAAAAAACTCTAGGGTGGTCATTTTTGTCTTTCAGAACTATAAAGATATTTCTCTACCATCCAATGAGAAACTGGCTATCATCTTTACCTTTGTTTCTGTTTACTTAATATGACTTTTTTTCTGACTTCTCTTAAGATTTTCTCTTTTTCACAGTTTTAAGCTATTTGATTATAGTGTGCCATGGTGTAATTGTTTTCATGTGTTCTGTACTTGGGTTTCATTGAGCTTAGACATGTGGATTTACATTTTTCATCAAATTTACAAAAATCTCAGCTATTATTTCTACAAGTTTTTTTTTTTTTTTTTCTGATCCACTCTCTCGTTTTCTATGGATATTCCAATTATACACGTATTTGGCCACTTGACATTGTCTCACAGTTCACTGATGTTATGTTCATTGTTTTTTGGTCTTTTTTTTCTATCTGTGATTTATTTTATATAGTTTCTATTGCTATGTCTTCAAGTTCACTAATCTTTCCTTCTGTAATGTTTAATTTCCTGTTAATTCTATCCATTTTCAATCTTTCCTCTAGCTTCCTGTACACACACAGAATATTTATAATGATAATGGTTATTTTAAGAAGCTTTTCTTCTAATTCTTTCATCTTTGATATTTCTTGCTCTATTTTGGTTGACTTATTTTTTTCTTATGTATGGGTCACATTTTTCTGCTTCTTTCTATGCCTAGTAATTTTATATGAATGCCAGATACTGTTAATTTTACTAAATATCCCTTTGAGGTTTCATATCTAGCCAGAAAGCACTTTGCTTATCAGCTTTCTTTTATTGTTAGAAAGAAAACTCATGTATCTGATCTTATTTTTTTCTTTCTAAAGAAAAGTTAATAGGTTTCTGCAACTCTAAGGAACGTTTTGTCACCAAAAATTAAGGAACGTTTGAATTGAATAGACTGGAAGGTATGGAGAAAGAAAAATGAGTTAGACCACTCATTCCCAAACTTGGCTGAACATTGGAATCACCTGAGTAGTTTAAAAAATACACTGAGCCAATCTGAAAAGGCTATATACTACATGATTCCAACCATAAGACATGCTATACAAGGAAAGGAAAAACTATGGATACAATAAAAAGATAAGTGGTTGCTAGGGGCTAGGGAGGAGAGAGGCTTGAACAGGGAGTATAGAGGATTTTTTAGGGCAGTGAAATTATCCTGTATGATGTTACAATGGTGGATACATGCTAATATACATTTGTGAAAACCCACAAAATGTACAACCCCAAGAGTGAATCTTTTTTTTTAAGATTTTATTTATTTATTTGAGAGAGAGAGAGAGAGCAAGAGGGAGAGGAAGAGGGCGAGAGAATCTGAAGCAGACTGTGCAAGGCACAGAGCCCAATGTGGGGCTCGATTATGACCTGAGCCAAAACCAAGAGTCAGACAACCAACTGAGCCACCCAGGCACCCCAGTATTTGTGAATTTTTTACATAGTTCCCCTCAGGGGAGAGAATGGGAACTGAGGGCCACTGGTGAACACTGAGTTAGAACAAGTGAGCATTTGTATGAGTAATCCCATCTACATCATGAATCTGATGGAATCACTGAAAAATCTGTAGCTACTCTTCCCCGGGCTTTGTGATCAATGTGTTCAACTCCAATGGCAACTTCTCAACCAAAAACAGCATTAATTAGCTATTCCCCTTGTCTGGGGGAGTGAACATAAGGACCTTGAGCTCCCAAGGCCTCCGTTAAGTTTATGAAAATGGCCTCACATTTTCTAGGAGAGTGGGGAATGTTGACTCTGCAAATGGGCTTCTAATTTGCTCCCTGTATGAGCTCAATTTGAATTCAGTCAAGTTTGAAGTTGAGCTACTTTTAAATGAATGACAGGAATGTCTAACCTTTGAGTATTCTGTATCCCAAAATTTCTATTAAGGTTATAGAAAACTTCTGATTGTGACAACTCGGCATTACAAACTAACCCATTCTTGCTATATATCCAAAGAAAATGAAATACGGATCTCAAAATGATATCTGGGGGGCGCCTGGGTGGCTCAGTTGGTTAAGCGACTGCCTTCGGCTCAGGTCATGATCCTGGAGTCCCAGGATCGAGTCCCGCATCGGGCTCCCTGCTCAGCAGGGAGTCTGCTTCTCCCTCTGACCCTCCCCCCTCTCATGTGCTCGCTCTCTCAAATAAATAATAAAATCTTTTAAAAAATGATATCTGTACTCCAATGTTCTTTGCACAATTATTCACAATAGTCAAGATACAAAAACAACCTAAAGGTCTGTCAATGGATGAATTGAAATAAATAAAAATAGTCAAACTCATTGAAGCAGAGAGTAGAATGGTGGTTGCCATGGCAGGAGTGGTGGAAGGGAAAATGAGGAAGTGTTGGTCAAAGGGTACAAAGTTTCAGGATGAATGAATTCTGGAGATCTAATGCACAACATGGTGACTACAGTTTACTGTATTATATACCTGAAATTTTCTAAGAAGGTAGATCTCCAGTATTCTTACCACACACACACAAAGAATGGTAACTATGTGAGGTAATGGATATGTTAATTGGCCTGAGTGTGGTGATCATTTTACTCAAAATATCATTATCAAAACATAAATTTGTACACCTTAAATATCTGTAATTCCTTTTCGTCAATTATACCAAAACAAAGCCAGAAACAAACAAACATAAAACTGACCTGAATTGATTGTCTTGCAGGTATGAGAGGATTGAAATTCCAATCCATATTGTACCTCATGTAACCATTGGGAAAGTATGCCTTGAATCAGCAGTTGAGCTGCCCAAGATCCTGTGCCAAGAGGAGCAGGATGCATATAGGAGGATCCACAGGTAGAGTCCTCGCTCCTCTCTCATCTTTACTTTTCAGGGCCTGGTCCCTCTTCTCCTCTTCTTGAATACCCTTTCCTTTCACCTCTCTGTGAGAAAATGTGTTAATAATCTATTTAACATTCATTTCTCTCCTACTGCACTTTGGATGCTTCAAGGGCAACGGTACTTTTTGGATGTTAAAAACAAAAACAACTACATCTTAGTAGCCCTATTGCCAAGCACTGGGTTTTACCCAAGAAATTTGTACTGAAGTGTACAAATTTGTATGAAGTGAGAGACAGTACTTTCAAATTATCTCTTTGAATTATCTTGAAGTTCTGAATACAATTACATCCTCCAAATCATGAAAAACTTAACTATAATGGAATTTAAATTATACATATTCATCTAACCCGATTCGCAAAGGTCTGGTGCAGTTTATCATTTTGTCACATAGTCTATGACCATTTTGTTTTCCCTTCACTGCTGCTTTGCTACTAACCTAAACTATTTTATCCCTTTAGCCTTACACATCTGGACTCAGTAACCAAGATCCATAATGGCTCAGGTAAGATTTCTTTTTTCTAGAATATAGGCAGTGAGGGCACCTGGGTGGCTCAGTCATTAAGCGTCTGCCTTCGGCTCAGGTCATGATCTTAGGGTCCTGGGATCGAGCCCCTGTCAGGCTCCCTGCTCGGCGGGAAGCCTGCTTCTCCCTCTCCCTCTCCCTTTGCTGTCCCCCTGCTTGTGCTCTCTCACTCTCTTTCTTGAATAAATAAATAAAATCTTAAAAAAAAGACTTTAAAAAATAGAATATAGGCAGTGATCTCTGAAATACTCAGCTGACAGAAACAAATTTGGTTTACGTGCTTGAAGTAATAGGTTCAAGTTCTCCTTGAATTTCCTTTTCCAAGAGCTTTGCCATTCATTAATCCTGCTCCCAACTTTTCTTTTGAACCCTGCAGAACCTTTACTATATATGCTATACCTAGAGTAAGGCCGGAGGAAAGACTGGGGCGACCTTTACGACCGACTCTCTCGGTGGTATATGCTGGTACATGTTTAATACCCAGTTCTCAGGGAGGAGGAAGGGCCCTGATTTTCTGTGTTTGCCAGTTTCTATGGTGTAATACTCCTACCATGGCTGATTTTAAACAATTAATGTGGTCTCAACCAGCTCACAGACTTCTGAAATTTCAATAGTTGGCTTTCAATGAGCTGATCTAAATTGGTTCCAGCACAGCACTACCAGCCTAGTATGGTGGGAGTTGAAAGAGATGGATAGACAGACAGATAAAAGGGAGGGTATGAAGGAAGACATCTTTTCATGTCAGTAAACACAGAAGGAATTCCTATACAAGGCCAAGGAGCAGAAAACTCAATACAATATACATACTAAATCACTTTTCTCCAGCATACACACCTACCCTACTATACCTTCTCTTTGAATAACCCTGATTCCCAGACCGCTTTGTGTAGTCTTTCCCAGTGACTGGCAAAGTCACCAGTGAGGAAGAAAGGGAGGCTTTCAAGTTATAGGCCATTACTTTGATAGGAAAAGAAGAGATGGCTTGGTATATCTCTCCCATCATTTCTATCTGGAGGTAAAATATGATGAAGAATTAAAAGTTGGTCGTATATGACATGTAGCCATATTCTAAAGCCACAGTAATTTATTTTATTTTATTTTAAAGATTTTATTTATTTATAGCGAGAGAGGGAACACAAGCAGGGGGTAGTGGGAGAGGGAGAAGCAGGCTTCCTGCCAAGCAAGGAGTCTGACGCAGGGCTCGATCCCAGGACCCCAGGACCATGACCTGAGCCAAAGGCAGATGCCTAATGACTGAGCCACCCAGGCACGCCCACAGTAATTTAAATACTATGGTAATAACTAAAAAATGAACAAATAAATCAGTAGAACTGAATAGAGCCCACAAATGGGCCCAATGTGTATATAAGAATTTATATTTAAGAAAGATATTACTTCAAATCAATAAAAAAGGATGGATTATACACCAGTGTTGGGATAGTTCCTTTGTTTGATAGTTTACTCATTCAGGAAGTATCTGTGTGCCAGCTCTCAGCTAGGCAGTATTCCAGGCACTGGGGTTCAGTGCTGAACAAAAGAGACATTCTTAACTTTCATGGACTTCTATTCTTCTATTTCCATTTGGGGGACAATAGATTCCTAACTAACATCATACACAAAAAATAAATTCCAGATATAGTTAAGCTTTTTAAAAAATGTTTAAGTTTGTTTGTTTGTTTATGTAATCTCTACACCCAATGTGGGGCTCAAACTCATGACCCTGAGATCAAGAGTTGCAGGCTCTTCTGACTGAGCCAGCCAAGCCCCCCTATATTTGAACTCTGACTATTAAATGTGGGATAGCCACTTTGGGAAAGAGTTAGCAATTACAATTACCAAATGTTCCACCAGTTGTACGTATACCCCAAAGAGCTGAAAACAGGTGTTCAAATGAACACTTGCATAGGAATATTCATAGCAGCATTATTCACAATAGCCAAAAGGTGGAAACAACCCAGTGTCTGTCAGTGAGTGAATGGACAAAGTGCGATCCATCCATACGATGGAGTACTGTTCAACAACATGGACCACCTGGGTGAATCTCAAGAGCATTATGCCAAGTGAAAGCAGGATTACACAAAATGCTACATACTTTATTGTTCCATTTATATGAAACTCAAGAATAGGCAAAAGTCATCTGTGGTGACAGCAAGTAGATCAGCAGCTGCTGGGGCCAAAGGGCAAAGGGAACTGCAGAGGGGCCTCTGGGCTGATGGAAAGGTTCTGTTTCTTCACTAGAGATCATTACCACAGGTACACATTTGTCAAAACTCAATGAACTGTACACTTTAAATGGGGTCATTTTATTGTCTATAAATTATGCCCTTTATAGCTCATTTTATTTTATTTTTTAAGATTTTATTTATTTATTTGAGAGCTAGAGAGAGCATGAACGGGGTGGAGGGGCAGAGGGAGAGGGAGAAGCAGGCTCCCCACCGAGCAGGGAGCCCGATGCGGGGCTCGATCCTAGGACCCTGGGATTACGACCTCAGCTGAAGACAGACACCTAACTGACTGAACTACCCAGGCGCTCCCCCCCTTTATAGCTCATTTTGAAAGTTAAAAAAATACAGGAGGAAAATAAAGAGGATATTTTTCAAACTCTGGGAAGACTTGGCCTAATTAACCTGACTAAGTAAGAATGAAAGACTTGGGACGCCTGGGTGGCTCAGTCCGTTAAGCGTCTGCCTTCGGCTCAGGTCATGATCCCAGGGTCCTGGGATCAAGCCCCGCATCGGTCTCCCTGCTCAGCGGGGAGTCTGCTTCTCCCTTTCCCTCTGCCCCTCCCCCTTCTCATGCATGTTCTCTCTCTCTCTCTCTCTCTCAAATAAATAAAATCTTTAAAAAAAAAGAATGAAAGACTTTTATAGAAAAATCAAATTGTTCATAAATGTCTTCAGAAGTATGGATTAAGATGGCAGTTTTTCACCTTTTCTTTTGGCAAAGATTTAAATTGAGAGGTAATTAGGTGAAGATGTGGGGGAAGTGAACGCTCCCATATACTGTTCCTGGAGGTATAATTTGGTGCAATCTGGAAAACACTGGCTAATCAGTTTTAAAATAAACATGTACTTGAATCTAACAGTTCCACCTCTAGAAATGTACCCTTCAAAAATTTGTAGGACAAGTATGCAAAAATAAATTTAAAGGGATATTAACCACAGTCTTTGTAATAGCAAAAAAATGGATGCCACTGAAGTGTCCATCGGTAGAAGACTCATTAAATTGGTACATCCATGGGGCGCCTCAGTGGTGCAGTTGAAACTCTTGGTTTCAGCTCAGGTCACGATCTCAGGGTTGTGAGATGGAGCCCCTCATCGGGCTCCATGCTCAGTGTGGAGTCTGCTTGAGGCTCTCTCTCCTTCTCCCTCCCCATCTGCCCCTGCCCTGCTCGTGCTCTTTCTCTCTCTGTCTCTCTAACATAAATGAATACATTTGTAAATTGGTACATCCATTCTGATGAATATTGTGCAGCCCTTAAGAAGGAAAGCCAGATCTTTCCTGACACAGAAAGATGTCATTGTTATGTGGTAAAAAAGTAACATCCAAAATCATACAACTTTTATTCATAAGTATACATACAAATGCACACATGTACACAGGTATGTCATATACATATATCTTGGAAGATATACCCCACAGTATTACAGTGGTCATTTTCAATAAGTCATATATTTTTTTAAAGATTTTATTTATTTGAGAGAGAGACAGCACGAGCAGGGTGGAGGGGCAGAGGGAGAGGGAGAAGCAGACTCTGTGCTGAGCGGAGAGCCTGACACAGGGCTCAATCCCAGGAATCATGACCTGAACCAAAGGCAGATGCTTAACCAACTGAGCCACCCAGCCACCCAGGCGTCCCTCAGTAAGTCATGTATCATGAAGGAGAAAAAGGTATTTCCATTAGGCAGAGTTTGTTTTAGAATGAGTACTATAAGGGCATCTGGGTGGCTCAGTGGGTTAAGCATCTGCCTTAGGCTCAGATCATGATCTCAGGGTCCTGGGATCGAGCCCCACATCAGGCTCTCTGCTCCACAGGGAGCCTGCTTCTTCCTCTCCTGCTTCCCCTGCTTGTGCTTTCTCTCTGTCTGTCAAATAAGTAAATAAAATCTTTAAGAAAATGAGTGCTGAAGAATCTTTGTCTCACCATCAAGCTGAATGTCAAAGATGGTAACTCCCTTGCTCTTCATCTCTCCGTTTTTTCCTCATTTTAAAAGAGTAGCTTTCAGGTGAGTTGAATTAATGTATTTATTTCTTAAATATACAAACCATTTGAGCAATTTTCCTAGTGGACTGGTGGAAAACTAAGTTGCAGAAAGCAGAGTTCTAGCTCTCTAGGGTTTATGGTCATTTGTCATTTACACTGTGCAAAGGCCTAAGGGCTGGGGAAAGAAACCTATGGTTCTTAGCCCTTTTGTGTAAGGGAGTAAAGATCTGGTTATCTTTCTGCTCTCTGCGTAGCCAGGCTTCCCTCTGGCTTATGGATCTAGGGATATTCAGAATGGCCTCAAAATAGGTGTTTTCTTTGCTCAGCTCTTCTGTCTTTCTCCTGGCTAACGATACAAAATCATCTGCTAGTCCTACCTCCTGCTCCAACTGCTTCTTTATGTGCTCACAACTGGGGAGCCGTTGGTGGTGGAGTGTTATCTCATCTGTGTTCTTCCTGTTGAAGTGTTTACCAAGAATCTGTGCAGTCAAATGTCAGCAGTCAGCGGGCCTCTCCTACAGTGGCTGGAGGACAGACTGGAGCAAAACCAACAGCATCTGCAGGAGTTGCAACAAGAAAAGGAAGAGCTTATGCAAGAACTTTCTTCTCTAGAATAAAGTCGGAGAACAGTGGGGTAAACAAACTTTTTTTCTTCAATTTGTATATTAAGCATGGTGTGAAAATTCACCCACCTCGTGTGTAGTTAGACAATGGAGCAGCTCTCTAGCTCCCAGTGGATGAGTTTTAATAATGCAATACACACAAGATGTCTTCCTGAAAGTTTTGTTAGGAATCAGGGAACCCTGTAACTGGCCTACAAAGTGTATATGAAGATGCTTTAAGTAGACAAAGTTTTTTTAAAGGCTATGGGAGGTACATTGGCAAGGACATCTTGTAATAAAATGTCCTAGGAACATATTTTAAATATTTACTTCTCCCTTGTAACTTTGAAGTCCTTATTTTCAATTTTAGACACTCCCTAGAATAAGCTAAAGGAAGAAGAGTATTTCATGTTTCGATTTTATAGTTACGAGGTTTATGTTGGACAGGTACATGAGTATACTAGAGTAGGTGGAAGTGAAGGTGACTTATTAGCACCCCCCCTCTACTCTTAGCCCTCATTGAGAGGCATATGTCTTATGTCTTCCTTCTTGATCTCTAAAATATTAGGTATTCTAAGATACCTATCAAAGGTTGAATCTGTGTGGGTGCCCTTTCTAACCATATAGATGAGTTCTAGCATATTTGACTCTGAAGCAAATTCCTATTGAGCAGATCCTATTTACCTCGGAACTTCCATTATAATATAAATATGTTTTTCCAGAAACATTAAGGACCTAGGATGTAACAAAAATCATATTTTAACAAGTTCTGTTGCATTATTCTTTCCATGTATAACCACAGAAGGTAAGTGTGTCTTTAGAAAAGAGGCAAGCCTATTGCATACTGGAAATTAAAGTGGGCATCGGAGGAGGTGTGAAGACAGACAACAATCCCAACAATAGTGACAAAGCGTTGGGTTTTGTTTTTGTTTTTTCTTCTTGTTTCTCCCTAGATTATTGTTTTTCATATTTCACTGTGAAATGCACCTGTAGTCCACCTGCATGAGAATCGCTTGGAGGTCAAACTTTATCTCGGGGTGGAACCGAGAAATCTCCATGAACCCCCAGCTGATTCTAAGGCATACTATAGTTTAAAAACCATTACCGTAGGACATATGGAGTGTAAATGCTGTATTTTCCTTAATTTCCCACAGCCACAGTTCTTCTCTATTCTTTTCTTTCCCTATAGGAAAAATGAAAATATCCAGGTATAAAATTAATTAAGCTAAATCAATTTTGAAGAAGTTGGAGGACTCACATTACCTGACTTCAAGACTTGCCATAAAGCTACAGTAATCAAGACGGTGTGGTTTATGCCCAGCCGATTTTGACAAAGGGTAAAAGCATTTCAGTGGAGTAAGGATAGACAGTCTTTTCAACAAAGTATGCTAGAGCAATTGATACCCATAGGCAAAAAAAAAAAATGAACTTTGACCTAAACTGCACACCTTAGACAGAAATTAACTCAAAATATATCATGGACTTAGATGTAAGATGTAAAACTATAAAACTTTTAGGAAAAAAAATCATAGAAAAGTCATCAGGACCTTGGGCTAGGCAACAAGCTCTTGGCCTTCACTACAAAAGCACAGTCGTAAAAGGAGAACAATATACTGGACTTCATCAAAATGAAAAACTTTTGCTCTGTAAAAAATTAAAGAGGAGGAAATCATTGAGAAATTATTTGCAAACCGTATGTCTGATCAATCTAGACTAGATAAAGTCAACAATTAAAAAACCATCCAATTGAAAATGAGCAAAAGACATGAATAGACATTTCACTAAAGAGGATATATGGATGGCAAGTAAGCACATGAAAAGATGTTGAACTTCGGTAGTCATCAGGGAATGCGAATTAAAACCACATTGAATTATGATTACATACTTATCAGAATGGCTAAAGAAAAAATAATGAAAATACCAGATGCTGTTGAGCATACAAACTGGATCTCTCATACATTACTTATAGGAATGTTGAATGGTACAGCTACTCTAGAAAAGAGTTTGGGAATTTCTAATAAAGTTAAATATCCATGTATCATACAACCCAACAGTTGCACTCCTGGATTTTTATCCCAGAGAAATGAGAAGCTATGATGGCACAAAAATTTGTACACAGATGTTCTTAGCAGCTTATTTGTAAGAGCTAAAAACTGGAAATAACCCATATGTTCTGCAATTGAGTGAGTGATTAAACCAAACATCTGTACCATGGAATACTACTCTGAAATGAAGAGAAACAGATGACTATTGATATACACAACTTGGGTAGACCTCAAGGGTATTATGATGAATGAAAAGGCCATTCGCAAAAGGTCACATACTATATGATTGCATTCTTGAAATGACAAAATTCTAGAAATGATGAATAGATTAATGATTGCCAGGGATAGGGACTGGAGGGGGCATGGGATATGTGTGACTATAAAGGGATAACACAGGATAACATCATTTGTGCTGATGGAACAGTTCTGTATCTTGATTATGGTGTTGATTACATTATCTGTGCTAAAACTACATAGACCTACACACACCCACAAATGAATGCATGTGAAATCTCGTGAAACTGAATAAGGTCTGTAGTCGAGTTAGCAGTATTGTGCTATTGTCAGTATGTCAGTTTTGAAGTT
Source organism: Zalophus californianus (assembly GCF_009762305.2). Classification (NCBI taxonomy): domain Eukaryota; kingdom Metazoa; phylum Chordata; class Mammalia; order Carnivora; family Otariidae; genus Zalophus; species Zalophus californianus. The sequence goes on along the minus strand of NC_045612.1, from coordinate 649,296 downwards.
GTACTATAGTAATATAAGGTCTTGCCACTGGGGGGAAACTGGGTAAAGGGTACATGGGACTCACTGTACTATTTTTGCAACTTCCTGTAAATCTATAATTACTACAAAATAAAAAGTTAGATATATTAAATAAGGAACTGGGAGGAATGGTACTTAGTTTATGAAATAAGAGTGATAAAAAGAAAACCCAAGGGGAATAAAATGATTTGAATGTTTTTACAGGCCAATGTTGAGCACATGTCCCTTTCCTTTTCTGGGCTTCATTTTTTTCATTTATAAGGTCAGAGTGGATCACCACCGAGGTTCCTTTTAGCTCAGTGTTCAGTCTTTAAAAGTGTTCAGCATGACAGGGAACAGTGCTATAAGGAAGATGTATCATTAATTTCCCACCTGCACCAATCGGGCTTACTTTACACAAAATATTGCACTCCCTATGCAACCCTGCACCCCTTCCGGTCAGTAGAGTCTCTATTTTCAATCACAGCCAAGACTCTGATGGGAACAATATATACACTTGCCTTCTCTCTCCGTTTTGTCATTTCCTATTCATTCAAGTCATTGCGTTCTGACCTCTGTCCATATCACTCCATTCATACCACTCCTGCCAATGTCACCAATGACCTCCAGGACATAGTGAATGTCAATAGATGCTTTTCATGCCCTTAATGAACCTCTCAGTCTTCTTTTTTTTAAAAAAGATTTATTTATTTATTTGAGAGAGCGAGAATGAGAGAGAGAGAGTACATGAGAGGGGGGAGGGTTAGAGGGAGAAGCAGGCTCCTCGCCGAGCAGGGAGCCCGATGCGGGACTCGATCCTGGGACTCCAGGGTCATGACCTGAGCCGAAGGCAGTCGCTTAACCAACTGAGCCACCCAGGCGCCCGAACCTCTCAGTCTTGACACAGTTGGCCACTCTTCTTTAAAATCTGCCTCTCTTGGCTTCTGCTGTTTTCTGGTTTTTCTCTTCTCTAGCTAGCTGTTCCTTCTCAAATTCATTCATAGGCTTCTCTATTGTTGCTTACCTATATGGAGTTGACAGACAAATCTGTCTCCATTCAGACCTCTATGTGAACTCTAGATCTACATTTCCACCTGCCTTCTATACATTTCCACTGGCTCTCTTAATACTTTTATAAATCTGAACTCGTGGTTTTCAATCTAAACCATATTAGGGAATATTTCTTACCAGTGTTTCTTACCTCAGTGAATTGAGCAACCATTTGCACAAATCAGAAATCGAATAGACATCCTTAACATCTCTCTCCATCACCTTCTGAACTATTTACACTGATAGAGTTATGGCAGTTTGAAATTATTTTTCTAACCTGATAATCTGAGTCGTAATCTATAAAACAGGCAGTTGGAGGGAAAAGGTGGTTACATGGAGGTGTCACAGTGCCTGGCGGCTGAGGAAGCAGGGCTGGAATTACTGCACAAAGGTATTGGTGGGGGAAAATCTAGTGAATTTGTGGTGTGCTGGTACCCTCAGGGTGAGGAGGCAGCAAACCATCAGTCCATTAAACAAATAAGTAACTTGATTGTGCAAATAATGAGGATAGTGGGAGCTAGGTTTCTCAGTGTCAGAAAAATAACAAACATGAAAAGAGGGAAGGGTCAAATGAACCTCAGGAGATTGGATTGAAATTAGAAGTATTTATATGGAGTTTTTTCAAAGGAAAAAGATTATATATGCACAGATAGTGATGTATGTGATATATATACATTTCTTCACTCTGTCCACTAACAGAGATTAGAAGTAGCTATGAACACATCTATCACCTAGATTTTGGTTCTCAAATACTGTCCTTCACTAAAGGTAGACAGCGACCCCTGGAAGAAATGGCTCATTCCCAGGGCTAGAGCAGAGAAAGTATGATATATGCCCAGACCATCTTTTTGAACCATTTAAGTAAGCAAATTGGTCCAGCCTGAAGGGGCTCCCATTGCCAAATCTGGGACAATTTGTGCATCAAAATAGAGTGAAGGATTATAATACTTTGAATAATAATGTGAGTCCATACTGATAAAAATGAATAGGTGGGTCAACTAATAAATGTAGAAGGAATGATGAAATTAGAAAATTACCCTTGGGTAATCATCATAGTAGTGGTTGATTCAGGTGAGGGTCATCAGTGGATGCTACGACAGGTTGGTGGGTGGTTTAACTATCAAGGACATGAATAATAGGTTAAGGCCAAGGAGTTTCCCTGGACAAAAAGACGTTTAAGACATGAGAACTAAGTACAACGTGTGTTCCTATATTGGATTCTGGACCAGAAAGGAAAAAGAAATTGTTGGGACAGTTGCAATATTTCACTGGGGTCTTTGGATTGGATTATAGTGTTGTATTCCCTGAATTGGGGGGGGGTATGTGTATAGGGTAACAGCTCTGCCATGGTGCCCTAGTGCCTGTATGGTCTCCACATATGCCACATAGGCAAGGCTTGAACTACTGCTAATCTGGGTCTTTGCAAAACAAATTGAGATCCTCCTGTTACATGAGAGGATGGAGGCCTGTAAAGAACTTGTCTGAGGCCATCTGCCACCCATCTCCCTAGCTCCCCTGGGAGGCTGTTTTGAAGCAGTTTCTCATTGCCTCCTTGGTTCTGATGAGGTATGACGATCACTCACTGCCTCACCCCTCTCAGTAGAAATGCCTAGCTGCAGCATAGCAGGGGCTCCTCAGCAATGGGGTATTTCACAATTCACACTGCAGTCTTCCCCTTTCATTTTGGTTTCATCCATTTTGGTGTGTGGGACAAGGACCACAAGAAGCTGGTACCTTTGATTTCTCTTCCTTCTGCAGATGATGTAAGTAATAAACTCTCCGAATCTAAAAAGGGCTTGGGGGGCTTAACTCACCAAATCTGTCAGTCTTAGTCTTGTGCTTTACAAATTTGGTGCCCAACATGAGGCTGGTAAACTTAAAATGCCCTTTTAAAATACAAACGGGGCCAGGTTAAGGGATAAGATAGACTCCCCAGGATCTGGTAGCACAGCTCCCACTGTCCTACACGTTCAGGGACTGCATGGTCTAGGTTAGAAGATAGACACTTGGAAGTTAAGCAGCAGAAAGCAGGACTGAAATAAGCCACCTGATTGGTGGCTTAGCTGTCACTAAAAGTTCATTTGTTATAGCTGACAAAAGGCCACTTAAAACCAAAAGCAAATTCAAAGCAGTGCTTATTGGTATGAGCAGCTTTGCAGCCTCTCCCAAATCCCTCCGTCCTTTACCCTAATTTCAGCTGCTTTAAGAGAAGAAAGGTCCATTAATTCCAGCACCACAATGTGAGGAGGTCTGCAGACTCCCCAGTGAAACTGGTGAAAATTATTTTTAAAAACTTGAAGTCTCTGGAAGTGCTCCTGAGGGCAAACACCAAGTCAAATGTCTATTCTAGAAAATCTACAAAAATTTGGTAAGAATCTCTACTTTTTGAACTGAGATCTGCTACCTCCTTCCCCTCTCCCAGCTCAACGGGGAGGAGACTCCACTTCAGAGTGGTGCAGCCAAGAAAACAGGGTTCCCTTCCCCCCAACTCCCAGTTGGTGGGCTTTCTTCCCAGGAGGAGCAGGACTTCAGTGTTCCTCATCCTGCTCCCCACTACCTGTTGCTGAGACTTAGTAAGTGCAGGTAAGTGCAGTTGAGAGGTGGGGGCTCCCTTCTCCCACCCAGCCCCCACTCATTGGATGGAGGCCCTAATTTGGGCACGGTGCACTGAGAGTACTGGGTACCTGATCAGCTAGCTCATGAGGTGGTGGTTCCATGCCCGGAGAGGCAAACTGAAAGGAATCTCAGGCTACTGCAATGCCCCCCGCCCCAAACTGACCATTTAACTCCTAGAGCAGGGGTGTCATACAGAGAGAAGCTTGCCATTGTCCCTATCTTCAGCTCCAGAGCGGTGGCTCCGAGATTTTGCCTAGGCGGAGAAGCAGTCCAGAAAACAGATACTCCTAATCTCTTCCCCGAGGAACTGACTTCACTTGCAACAGAATGTGGAACAGTTCAAGCCTAAGGGCCCTTGTACAAATGGTAGAGGTTATGGTGAAAGCCAATGTGTGGAAGTGAATAGCTGGAACAGTCTTGAAAAAGAACAAAGTAGGAGGAACACACTAACCAATTTTAAAACTCATACAAAGCAATGGTAATCAAGACAGGTTGGTACTGTCACAAGGATAGACATATAGATCTCTGGAATAGAACTGAGTGTCCGGAAGTAAACCCACACATCTGTGGTCCACTTATCAATAAGGATACCAAGACTATTGAATGGGGGAAAAATAATCTTAACAGCTGATGTGTGGACAATTGCATATCCACATGCAATAATAGAATGAAGGTGGACACCTACCCCACACCATATTCAAATATCAACCCCAAACGTATCAAAGACCCAAATATAAGAGCTAAAACTATGAAAACCTTAGAAGAAAACATAGCAGTAAATCTTCATGACTTAGGTTTTGGCAATGGAGTCTTAAATATAACACCAAAAGCACAAGCAACAAAGAAAAAATAGATAAACTGGACTTCAAAAAGTGAAAAGAATGCAGAGAGTGAGAAAATATTTGCAAATCATATAAATAAGAGTCTAGCATCCAGAATATGTAAAGAACTTTGACAACTCACAAAAAAATTTTTTTAATGGTCAAAGGACATAAATAGGTATTTCTCCATAGATAAACAAATTATCAATAAGCACATGAAAAGATGCTTGACATCATTAGTAATCAGGGATGTGCAAATCAAAACCACCATGAGATACCAATTCACGCGTGCTAGAATAAAGAAGTATGATAATTACAAGTGTTGGCAAGGATACGGAGAAATTGGAACTCTTGTACGCTAGTGGTGGGACTGTGAAATGGACAATAGTGGTTCCTCCAAAAGGTGACTCCACTCCTACGTATACATCCCATAGAACTGAAAACAGGTATTCAAACAACAAGTTATACACGAATGTTTATGTCAGAACTATTCAAAATAGCCAAAAGGTGGAAACAACCCAAAGATCTACAAACTGTAATGGATAAAGAAAATGTGATTTATCCATACAATGGAATATTACTCAGCGATGAAAAAGAATGAATTACTGGCCCTTGCTCTAACATAGATGAATCTTGAAAATATTACGCTACTTAAAAGAAGGCAGATACAAAAGGACACATATTTTATAATTCCATGTATATGGAATGTCCACAATAGGGAAATCCACAGAGACAGCAGATTTGTGGTTGCCAGAGGCTGGAGGGAGTGAGGACACAGGGATGATAGCAAAAAGGTACTGGATTTCTTTTTGAGGTGATGAAAATACTCTAAATTTAACTCTGGTGATGGTTGCACAACTCTGTGACTATAATGAAAACAATTGAATTGTACACTTTAAATGGATTGTATGCTGTTGGTGGGAATGCAAGCCGGTGCAGCCACTCTGGAAAACAGTATGGAGGTTCCTCAAACAGTTGAAAATCGAGCTGCCCTACGACCCAGCAATTGCACTCCCAGGTATTTACCCCAAAGACACAGATGTAGCGAAAAGAAGGGCCACCCGCACCCCAGTGTTCGTAGCAGCAATGTCCGCAGTAGCCAAACTGTGGAAAGAGCCGAGATGCCCTTCAACAGACGAATGGATAAAGAAGACGTGGTCCATATCTACAACGGAATATGACTCAGCCGTCAGAAAGGATGAATACCCAACTTTTACATCCGCATGGATGGGACTGGAGGAGATGATGCTCAGTGAGACAAGTCAAGCAGAGAAAGTCAATTATATGGTTTCACTTATTTGTGGAACATGAGGAATAGCAGGGAGGACATCGGGAGAAGGAAGGGAAAAATGAAGGCGGGGAGGAATCGGAGGGGGAGACGAACCAGGAGAGACTCTGGACTCTGAGAAACAAACTGAGGGTTTTAGAGGGGAAGGGGGAGGGGGGATGGGTTAGCCCGGTGATGGGTATTAAGGAGGGCACGCACTGCACGGAGCACTGGGTGTTATACGCAAACAATGAATCGTGGATCACCACATCAAAAACTAATAATGTAATGTATTGTGACTAACTTAACATAATAAAATAAAATTAAAAAAATAGAACAGTCGGAGCAAAGAAGTCTAAGACTAATGGCCAGTATGTACAGTGTCCAACACAGTACATAGCAATGATGGGGAACCATATTTGATTTTCAACTGTAACTTTTTCCAATTTTCAGTTCATGTATACTTTTTGGTATTGTTCGATAGTATTACAAGTATTTATAAACAAAGTAAATTGGGCACTCTATAAAAAAATAAATGGGTTGTATGGTCTGTAAATTATTTCTCAATAAAGCTGCTTATAAAAAATGAAAAAGAAGAATCTCCTGTGCAGCTCCAGCCAACCCTGCAGGCTGGCCTTGAACTCCCTAAGCTCCCAGCTGAGGAGATAAGATGTAGTATCTCTTTTTCTTAGAACAAAAACAAAAAAAATTCTTAGAGTTTGGACAAAACTTGCAGTGAAGAGAAAAAAAATTTAAAATAACCTTGTGATGTGAATGAGACTTGGGCCATTTAATTGTATGTATTGTAAAAATGTGTAATTGGTGTTAAAATATGTTACGTGTTTAAATGACACATATTTATAAAGTGTTAGAAACTTTCTCTGATGTCCAAAATTATTACTGTATAAATAATGTCTTGGTTGTGGCAAGCTGAAAGTTTCGATCTCAATGGCTGTGGCTGATAATCCCCAACAAAATCCAGATGCCTGCCTGCCAGGGAGCATTTCTTGAAACGATGGGGTGAATTTACAATGCTTATTCTTTCTGTCAGCCGGAGGAAAACAGCTGTCTTTCATAAAGTAAAGAACTTTATGTTCCTGATTAAAAAAAAAAAAAAAAAAAAAAAAAAAAAAAAGGCTGTAACTCCTGGCAAAAATTGGCCCATTTTTTTCTGTGGTAAAAGAAGCTGCATCAGACTTTTGATCCCCTCTTGGGCTATTGGTGGTGGTAAGACCTTTTTGGGTTATAGTGTTGTTATTTCAGTGCAGTCAGATGACTGTGGTCACACCACTGAGGTCCTTGAAACTAATTTCTATTCTGTTTTTTTCTGATGTCCATCATACCCCTCTCGGATACACCATAGGACTAGATGCGTTGAGTATGTTTCACACTTCTTCACGTTGTGAGGGCGGTGTGGTTCAAGGGAAGCAGTACAGGACACCAGGGCAGGAGAAGTGGGGGATCACTGTCCTGATGAAGCGGCCGATGGAAACAGGAGCTGTTAAGCAAACTATTCAGCGGGAAGTCTACAGCCTGCAGCACTGCTGTTTCCACACGCTCCTTCATTAGTACAGTGATCTTTACCCCAGTGTCTTCCCTTTCCTTGAGGCCTTTGGTGCACTGACGTTCCTGTAGATGTATCAGCTCACTGAAGGCCAAAATGGGTTTCTCACCCCCTCCAACCCCCAAATTAAATACTTTTGTTTAAATAAGAGGTACCTTTCCAGGGAACTGACACATTTACAAACCAAACGGCCTGCCTTAAGTGTGTCCTGTGCCAGGACCGAGCCTCAGTTATCCAGTGATTGTTTTCAGTACTGGGCTGCTGCAGTTGTGTAGCCCCTGCCCCGAAAAGGCTTAAAACTGTACATGAGTGAATTCTACAAAACATTTAATTAAGAATTTATACCAATCCTTCTCAAACTTCTGCAAAAAATCAAAGAGGAGGGAACACATCCAAATTCATTTAATAAGGCCAGCATTACCCTCATACCAAAGCCAGATAAGGACACACAATAAAACGAAATTATAGGCCAATATCCCTGATGAATATAGATGTAAAATTCTCAACAAAATACCAGCAAACCAAATTCAACAGCACCATAAAAGGATCATGCATCATGATCAAATGGAATCTATTCCGGGGATGCAAGGATGTTTTAACATTGACAAACCGATCAATGTGATACACCACATTAACAAAATGAAGGTTACAAGTGTACCTCAACATAATAAAAGCCATAGCCAACAAGCCCACAGCTAATATCATCCTCAATGGTGAAAAGCTGAAAGCTTTTTCTCCAGGTTCAGAAAACAAAACAAGGGTGCCCACTCTCACTACTTTTATTTAACCTAATACTGGTAGTCCTAGGCAGAGCAATTAGGCAAGAAAAAGAAAAGACATCCAAACTGTAAAAAAAGAAGCAAGATTATTTCTGTTTGCAGATGACGCATAGACAAACAGACTAGAATAAAGAACACAGGAATAAATCTGCACATACATGGTCAACTAATCTTTGACAAGAGCACCAAGAATACACAATGGGGAAATGATAGTCTTCTCAATAAATGGTGTTGGGAAAACTGGATATCCACACACAAAAGAGTGAAATTAGACCCATATATTACACAATACACAGAAATTAACTTGAAATGGAGTAAAGACTTAAATATAAGACCTGAAGCCACAAAACTCCTAGAAGAAAACACAGGGAAAATATCCTTGTTATTGGTCTTGGTAATGATTTTTTGGATATGACACCAAAAGCACAGAAAACAAAAGCAAAAATAAACAAGTGGGACTACATCAAACTAAAAAGCTCCGTACAGCAAAGCAAACCATCAACAAAATGAAAATGTAACCTACAGAATGTGAGAAAATATTTGCAAATCATGTATCTGGTAAGAAGTTAGTATCCAAAATATATAAGGAACTAATACAACAGTAGCAAACAAAACAAAACAAAAACAAATAACCTGTCAAAAAATGGGTAAAGGACTTGAATAAATATTTTTTCCAAAGAAGACCTACAAATGGCCGACATGTATATGAAAACCCAGGAAATGTAAGCCAAAACCACAAAATATCACATCACACTTGTAAGGAAGGCTATTATTAAAAAAGACAAGAGATGAGGTATTTGGCTGGCTTAGTTGGTGGAGTATGCAACTCTTTGTCTTGGGGTCATGAGTTTGAGCCCCATGTTGGGTGTAGAGTTTACTTGAAAAAAGTCTTTAAAAAAAGACAAGAGATAAGTGTTGGCAAGGGTGTGGATAAAAGGGAACACTTGTATGCTGTTAATGGGAATGTAAGTTGGTTTAGTCATTATGGAAAACAGTATGGAGATTCTTAAAAAAATTAAAAATAGAACTACTGAATGATCCAGGAATCCCACTTTTGGGTATATATCCATAGGAAATGAAGTCAGGACCTCAAAGAGATATATGCACTCCCATGTTTATTGTAGCATTTTTAATAATAGCCAAGATAGGGAAACAATCTAAGTGTCCACTGATGGATGAATGGATAAAGAAAACGTGGTGTATATACAATGGAGTATTATTTAGCCATAAGAAAGAAGGAAATGCTGCCATTTGTGACAATATGGATGAACCTGGAGAACAAAATGCTAAGTGAAATAAGCCATGCACAGAAAGACAAATGCGTGATCTCATTTATATGTGGAATCTAAAAACATTGAACTCATATAACCAAAGAGTAGAATTATGGTGGTGGCCAGAGGCTGAAGTTGGGGGAAATGGGGAGAAGTTGGTCAAAGGGTACAAACTTTCAGTTATAAGAGAGATTAGTTAATGTATAGTAGGGTGACCATAGTTAATAAAATTATGTACTTGGAATTTGCTAAAAGAGTAGATTTTAAGTGTTTTCACCACATCCAGAAAAACTGTAAGTATGTGTTTACATATATTAAGTCCTCAAGTGAACTCAAGAGCCCAGCAACAGGGTGGAAAGTAAGATTTACCTGACCCTATCTGCACATCCAGGAGTGGTGGCATGAACTGGGCTGTGCTGAGGGGAACCCAGCAGGAAGGGGAGCCATCAGGACCACCACCACAACTGTGGGCAAGAGCAGTAAGATGCTGCAGTATGTTGATTACAGGATGAGGTGTGCCCTGCAAGATGACCATATCTTCATTAGCACCGTCAAGGCTTTCAACAAGCATATGAATTTGATCCTCTGTGACTGTGATGAGTTCAGGAAGGTCTAGCTGAAGAACTCAAGACAAGCAGAAAGAGAAAAGTGAGTCCTTGGTCTGGTGCTGCCTGCGGGGAGAACCTAGTCTGAACGACAGTAGAGGGATCTCTTCCCAGAGATACTGGCATTGCCTGAGTGCCACTTGCTGGAGCTGCCAGGGACCCAGGGATTGGAAAAGCTCCTGGCCGAAAAATCCCAGCTGGTGTTCCAATGCCCCAGGCTCCTGCAAGACTTGCTGGGCCAGTTTGCCTATCTGAGGGGTTGGTGGGCCATCCCAACGGGTGATGACCACACAAGGAAGAGGCAATGTTGCAGCCGCTGTAGCTGCTGCCACAGCCAGTAAGTATTGCAAGGGCCCCATCCCAATAGCCACCTGGCTGTGGGGGCCCTCCCCTACCTATGAGCAGAGGGCACCCCCTTCCAGCATGACGGGCCCACCACCTGGCATGAGACCTCGCATGGGTCCCCCAGTGGGGATCCCCCTCTGGGCAAGGAACTCCAATGGGCATGCCCCTCCCAGGGATGCAGCCGCCTCCCCCAGGGATGTGAGGCCTTTTTTGACCCTTGGCCACAGAGTTATGGAAGTAGCTCCACAGAGGCATGGGCCTAATACCCCAGGGCCAGGTTACCACAGACCTGTTTGTTTGTTATGCCCTTGTTCTCAGAGTCTCACAGGATTGTCTGGTTTCCCTTTCAGGGCCCCCTCCCCCTGAAATACACCCACCAAGGCCCTAGACTCATCTTGGCCCTCCTCAGCACCCTGTTTCCTGTAAGGCTGTACATAGTCCTTTTACTTCCTTCTGGTCTGTGAAACTAGTTTATAATAAACTATTAAGAATATTATAAGTGTAAAAACTGAACCCTCATGTTAGAACACCTTAAAAGAAAACATGACATTGTACAATCTAAATATATACAAAACTTTTATTTGTTAATCATACCTCAATAAAACTGAAAAAAAGATTACTCAATTTAAAAATGGGCAAAGGGGACCACATGGGTGGTTCAGTTGGTTAAGCATCTGACTCTTGATTTTAGCTCAGTTCTTGATCTCAGGGTCATGAGTTCAATTTCTGCATGGGGCTCCACGCTGGGTGTGGAACCTACTTAAAAAAATAAAAATACATAAAAAATGGGCAAAGGGTCTGAATAGACATCTCTCCAAAGTAGATACACAAATTGCCAATAAGCACATGAAAAGAAGTCCTCTAAATCATTAGTCATCAGGGAAATGCAAATGAAACCTCAAAGATATACCACTTCTCACACAGTAGGATGGCTATATACTCAAACAAATGTTGATGAGGATGGGAAGAAATTAGAGCCCCTATGCATTGCTCATGGTGTTGTAAAATGGTTCAAACACTGTGGAAAATAGTTTGGCAGTTTCTCACAAAAAGTTCAACATAGAATTACCATATGACCATGCAATTCCACTCGTAGGTATATACCCACAGCAACTACAAACAGGTATTGAAACAAATACTTGTAAAGGAAACAGTATTAATAGTTCAATATGGAAACAGCCAAATATCCATCAATGGATGAATAGATAAATTGTAGTATACTCACACAATGGAATATTATTTGGCCATAAAAAGAATGAAGCACTTTTACATGCTACAGTATGAATGAACCTGGAATATATTATGCTAAGTGAAAGATGGCAGTCCCAAAGGCCCACATATTGAATGATTTCATTTATATAAAATGTCAAAAAAAATCTTTAGAGTCATAAAGTAGAAGAGTAGTTGCCTAGGAATGCATGGTTTAGGGGGAGATGGGAAGTGACAGCTGAAGAGTCTGGGGTTTCTTTTGAAGGTGGTAAAGCTGTAAATTGATCTTGGTGATGGTTGTACAACTCTGAATATACCAAAAGCTACTGAATTGTAGACTAAATGGGCGAATAGTATGATATGTGAACTAAGTATCAGTAAAGACGTTTAAGAAAACATGTCCTGAAAGGATACAGGTGATATGAAAGTAGTGTATGTGCCTATCTAAACAAACTTCAACATTCTTTAATGGAATACATCAAAATATAGGACTCAACAAAGTAGAATTAACAGTGTCTAGTATTCATACAAAGTTGCTAGGCATAGGAAGAAGCAGAAAAATGTGACTCATGCCCAAGAAAAAAATGAGTCAACAGAAATAGAACTAGAATTATCAAAGATGAATTAACAGACATACGTCTTAAAATAACCAATACAACTGTTATCAATATCCTCAAGGGTTTAAAGGAAAGTGTGAACATAATGAGAAGAGCAATAAAAGATATAAAAAGAACCAAATGGAATTGCTAAGGATGAAAAATAGAATATTAGAAATGCAACCTGTCCTGGATGGGATTAACAGAAGATTAGCATGCAGAAGATCAGTGAACTTGAAGAAATACCCAAAGAAACTCTCCAATTTTAAGCATGGTGGGGGAAGGCTCCAAAAACAAAAATGAACAATTTCAGTCACTTGTGATACAATATCACGAACTATACTACACATTTAATCGGAACACTGCACCTAATAGTAGAAAAATATGCATCTTTTCAAGGGTACACAGAACACTGATCTTGATAGAGTATATTCTGTTTCATAACATAAATCTCAACAAAGCTTAAAAGATTGAAATCATAAGAAATATGTTCTCTGACAAGAAAAGCAGTACCTAAGTCTAAATGCTTGTATTATAGTAGAAGAGGAATCTCAAATAAGTTATCTAACCTACCTTAAGAAACCAGAAAATAAAGAGCAAAATAAATGAAAAGGAAGTAGAAGGAAATAATAAGGAGCAGAAATCAATGAAATAGAAAACCGAACATAGAGAAAATCAATGAAACCAAAAGTTGGTTCTTTGAGAAGATCATTACATCTGATAGCTCTCTACCCAGAGCTATGAAGAAAAAGATGACAGAAGACTTACCAGTATAAGGAACGACAGTGGGAACATCACTACAGATTCCACAGATATTAAAAGGATAATAAAGGGATAGTATGAACAACTTTATGGACTTATATATCTGATGCTGGGTGAAGGATAGAAGAACATGTCCTCAAGCAGGAAATAGTCCCCATAATGTGTGAACTTCCCAAGACCTGATGATCTGCAGACCTTTCATCTGGAGTCCCCAGCCTGTCCCCCTTTTTCATAATATTCAATCGATGGTTGTTTATTTTGTTATTGAGCATCTACTCTGCGAAGGATCTGCCCTCGCTCCTCTGGAGATGCCCTGCCCCAAGCTCAGTCCTGTCCTCGAACCCGCTTCCTAGCCTGAAGCCGTATTTCCCAGCATTCTTGCAGAACGCTGCCTCGCCGCTTTAAATCCCACCTCATAATGCTGCTGGTCTGCGTCGGGCAGCAAGAAGAAAAGGTTGCCTAGTGAAGGCTAGCTGCGGGGCCAGGCCTTTCTTCCGTCACTTCAGGAGCGCCACCTGTTGCCCGCGGAGCTATCCTTGCTCAGTCCGCTGGTCCGGAAGAGGAGGGACCGGACTCCGGAGCCATCACCCTCGTGGCTGACAGTCTGCGACGCACACATGGGGTCGTCTGCGTCCAAGGCTGCCCTCGGGGCGACCACCGATGAGCCCACAGAACCGGAGGCGAAACACCTGGCGGGTGAGTAGGAGGCCTGCTACGGACAGCTCGTGAGGCCTAGGTGCCTCTAATGTCGGCACACCCCGCTCCCCTCCCCCAACCCTCATTTTCTTGCAGGAGCCTTGAGGGGAGATTGAATTCTTACCCCCGGTCATCTTGGAGTGAGCCTGGAAGAGAACCGCTGGCCTTTTTAAGTCCAAACTCTGAACTATTTATAAGTTACTCCAACAACTTAGGACACACGAAGTGGTGGAATAACAACCCAGCCTTCTGAAAAGGGCCTAATTCCAAAGTCCACCCCATCCCCCTTATAAATCATTACATTCGGCAAGACTTGTGAGATAAAGGAAGGAAGTCTATAGAGCAGATCATCCCATAAGCAGTCCTAACCTAAGGTCAATGAATAGGCTTTAGAATGTCCAACAACATTTTTTGTGCCCCTATGAATGTTTCCAGGGGACAGAATTTTGATTCTTGAAATTATCTGTTGCTCAAAGACAGAATAGACTCTCAGGCTAGCCTTGCCCCGTATTGTTTGAGTTCACATCAAGCACTGACTTCATCAACAATATGTACTTTTGTCAATATACATAAATCCCACTGCTTTGGAAAACGTCATAGCCAACTCACTCTTCTGATCACCTCCTTATTTTGGTATTTTGCTTAAAAGCTCTCCATTGATTTAGTATGTGCCAAAATTGGCTTCTCATACCCTAAAAGATGAACAATAATTAGCTATGTGAGAGATGCATGGAACCAAAGGGGGCACTTGAGTCAGTACCATGATTCCCAAAGGTTCAGTCCAAAGGCTGAAATAAATAGTGGGAAAGTAGAAACAAAAACCTTGCAGAGGAAACTTACCAGAAAGAGGAATGAAGCCGACTTAGAGAAAAAACGTGAGAGAAGCTTATTCTTCATAACCTTAACCATGGCATAGCCATTGGAATGTAGTATATATACTTGAATAAATGGATTTAGGTTAAGGTCAGCCTATTGCTCCACTAGCATATTTGCTAAGCACCCTCCTTAGTACGTATCCTCGTGCTACACATGTGAACATACTGATTAATAAGTGCTAGGGATGAAGTTGTTTTATGATAGTTTACAGTTTTTTTAAGATTTTATTTATTTATTTGACAGAGAGAGAGAGCACAAGCAGGGGGAGCAGTAGAGGGAGAGGGAGAAGCAGGCTCCCGACGGAGCAGGGAGCTCGACACGGAACTCGATCCCAGGACCCTGGGATCATGACCTGAACTGAAGGCAAACACTTCACCCAGGCGCCCCAGTTTACAGACAGTTTTGAAACCACCGAGGATTTGAAGTGATAAACAGTAGGGAATCATGGCATGTTGTTGAATGGAAAAATGAAATTACGAAAGTTAGCTTTTGAGGGGTGGTATGAAGTAAATTGATGGATGGTTATAACCCTAGGCAGACAATTGGGAAGCTGTTTAATAAACCAGGTATAGGGGTGCCTGGGTGGCTCAGTTGTTAAGCGTCTGCCTTCGGCTCAGGTCGTGATCCCAGGTCCTGGGATCGAGCCCCACATTGGGCTCCCTGCTCGGCAGGGAGCCTGCTTCTCCCTCTCCCTCTCTCACTCCCCCTGTTCGTGTTCCCTCTCTCACTGTCAAATAAATAAATAAATAAAATCTTAAAAAAAAAAAAAAGTAAACCAGGTATAAGGCTATATGAAAGTGGACTCAAGAAGAACAAGCAATAGGGGTGCCTGGCTGGCTCAGTCGGTAGAGAATGTGACTCTCGATCTTGGGGTCGTGAGTTTGAGCCCCACATTGGGGGTAGAGTTTACTTAAAAATTTTTTTAAAAAAGGAGAAGAAGCAACAAAAGGTTGAAGGATGCAAGCAAAAGGGTCAGACATGGGGTAACACTACAAGGAAAGCTCCTGACTGAACCTCATGTAATGACACTTTTCTTTCAGGAGGCAGTGTGACATAATGGTTAATATCTTGGTCAAACAAGTCTGATTTCAAATACCAGCTCTGCCACTTAACAACCTGCATGGCATTGTGTATGTTACCTTCTTGAGTCCTATTCATTCATTCAGCAACGATTTACCATAACTCGTTGTATGCCAGCTATTTGCTGGGTCTTGGGGACACCTGGTGACCAAAGTGGACACAGTTCCTACCCCCATCAAGTACCCAGGACAATAGCGTAGATGGGCATTAACTATAATGTAACATATATCCGTACAGATTGTAAGACCAGTAATGAAAATGTTTTGGATTATTCCCTTTGTCATTTCTGACATTTGATTGCTCTGTATTTAAGTTAAAGTTACCAATTTTGGATGTGAAAATTATTTCTCAGTCTGTGTTTTAATACTTGTCACTGTCTCTAATTCAGACCTAATACGGTACATAAATGGAACAAATATGAGTGTTGAACATTTGGCTGATGTTCTTTCTAAGAAAACCAGGAGCAGCAGCTGGGTGGTAGTGTTCAAAGCCCTGGTTACTGTACATCACCTTATGGTGCATGGAAATGAGGTGAGCACACCGGGTATTCACGTGGTAATCAAAGCACTGTCAGTACATGATCGCAAGATATTCTTGGTTTGTCAAGGCTTATTATCCTTTACTTTGTGACAAGTGGGGGAAGTGAATAGCAATAGGTACTAAAAGGCTGATTTTTGCATTTTTACTTATGAGTATATCTTTGCAATCATTATTGGAGGTACACTGTTTTAGCCACTAGAAAATAAAGTGGGTAATAGAGTGGACATTTCTCTCAATTCTTTAGATTCTTTAGACCAAAGAGAGAAAACCCTCAAAGATGTATTGCTTTACTTTACCAGGAGAAACCAGGTGCCTGAGTGGATTACATCATCACCTGTCCACCTCTCCCCACATACACTCTTTGTATTTTACAGAACTGAAATGTTCTTTAACATCAAATTACTTATTCTCCTTTAACATTTTGTCTCAGTAAGCTTTGCATTAACAAATTAGGATTTAGAAATTGAGTGGATTTTGAAACTTCCTATAAAGCAACTAATTATACAGTATGGTATTGATAAAAAGTAGAACTGTGTACTTATATGGGAGCTTGGTGGCACAAAAAATGTGGGGGAAAGTATAGAATTTAAAATAAAGCCTTTTGGAGAATGAAATGTTGCCATTTGCAACGACATGGATGGACCTAGAGTGTATTATACTAAGTGAAATAAGTCAGAGAAAGACAAAGACCACATGATTTCACTCATATGTGGAATTTAAGAAACAAAGCAGATGAACATAGGGGAAGGGGGGAAAAAAGAGAGAGAGAGGAAAACAAGCCATAAGAGATTCTTAAAGGTAGAGAACAAACTGAGGGTTGATGGAAGGAGGTGAATGGGGGGGGGATGGGCTGGATGGGTGATGGGTATTAGGGAGGGCTCTTGTTGTGATGAGCACTGGGTGTCATATATAAGTGATGGATCACTGAATTCTGCTCCTGAAACCAATATCGCACTGTATGTTAACTAACTAGAATTTAAATACAATACAATAAAATAAAGCCTTTTGGTAGAAATAACATCCTTTGGAAAAAATAGAATGAGATCTTAATCTTACCCCAATATACAAAAATAAACTCCCCATGAATGAAACATCTATAAATGCAAGAACCTAACTTTTAAAATTGAAGAAAATGTAGGAGAATATGCTTATAACATTTGAGTAGGGAAGATACCATAAAGTTGGAATAAGATATTTCCAACATATGTATTACAGAGAAAAGATTAATATTCAAGATACATGACCAGTAAGAAAAAAGCAGTGTAGTGGAATAATGCACAAGACAAATGAACAGAGAATTCACAGAAAGGGAAACCAGAATTGCTGATAACCATCTGAGAACGTGCTCAGATAAAATTTAAAATGCATGACAGTATCAAGAGTTGGGAAGGCCTTGAGGAAATGAGAATTCACATACCCTGTGGATGACATGTAAATATTAGTTGCTGGAATTTATGACTGGGGAGAGGAGAGCGTTGAGACATGTTTAGTAAAATTGAAAATGCCAAGCCCAGTGACCCAGCACATCTACTTCTTATAGCATATTTATAATAATTAAAAAGTAGAAATCACCTAAATTTCCATCAGTACAGAACAGTTAACTAAAACGAAGTGCATATATAAGATGAAGTACTATATAATGTTACATGGGATGTATACCAATGAGGCTAGATCTCAGAAACAATGCTAATAGAGGAAGTAAGTTGCAGAATGACATTCAGATATAATATTATTTATGTGAATTTAAAAATACTTAATATTTGTCCACGAAACAAATATATCTGAAACTATAAAGAAAATAGACTATAAAGGTTAAAATTATGATAACAGTTACCTCCAGGGGAGGAAAAGGAAATGGAACTTGGGGATGGGCAAAGGGCACTTTAAACTTTATCTATAGAACTTTATTCTTCTTATTTTAAAAATATACCTGAAGCTGTTGTGTTGAAAAGTTAGCTGTTATCATTTCTGGGTAGTGTGGCACCCAGATGTATCAAATTATTTTAAAATTTTCTGCAAATTAAATTATTAAATAGTTTAATGTTCACTATTGAAATAGTTCTGTAATTAATTAAAACTTCTCAAAATAAAAAAGGGGGGAATGGCTAGATAGAAAGTCCTGGGGGCAAAGAGTGTATATTCCCATGAGCTTTAATGTTTAACCCCTTTTTTCTCTGGGAGATATATAGACAGAGGAGAGTTGACAATGCTGCATATTCTTATGTTGCGTAACCCAGGATATGATCATGCTCACCTTAATCAATGCTCCTGAAATAGCTAGAAGCTATATGATAGAATTATGTTAAATATGTATTCACAATGATAAACTCATTAAAGAGCTCCATTTGTGGACAGAAGCTAATTTTATAATTTGGCACATTTGACAGCGTTTTATCCAGCATCTGGCATCTAGACACTCTTTGTTCACTCTACACAACTTCCTGGATAAAAGTGTCATAGAAGGTAAGATGATTCTTTGATGGAAATAGTCCATGTGGCAGGGAGGGAAAAGCTCTGTTTTGAAAACCATGCCTGGTTAAAACATGGGGGGTTTGGGAAGGGATGGTGACAGTGGATGGGGAGTTTCAGGAAAATGTTAAGAATTTACAATAGTTTCTGTGGAAATGTGAAAGAAACGGATAAAGTTCAATTATTTCCTCTATTCAGAATTGTCACCATCAACACTACATCATGAGGTGATTTCAAGGCTTTGAGGAAATAAATAATCTTTAGCAGAAAGTGTGAGGAATACTGGACTAGATAATTAGTAAAGTCCATTCTAGCTTTTGTGCTTCAAAGATTTGTTGAGGTATATGGGTGGATGTGAAATGATAAGTCTTTGCATTTATTGACATATTGTAAATGGTTAATACTGGTTAAATTGTAAGAGACTCTTAATCTCAGGAAACAAACCGAGGGTTGCTGGAGGGGTGGGGGGTGGGCGGGATGGGGTGGCTGGGTGATGGACATTGGGGAGGGTATGTGCTATGGTGAGCGCTGTGAATTGTGTAAGACTGTTGAATCACAGACCTGTGCCTCTGAAACAAATAAGACATTGTATGTTAATTAAACATAATTAAAAAAATAAAATAAATTGGAAATAATGAAGTATTTCATTTTTAGGCTATACTATGTCAACCTTCATCAGACGATATAGCAAGTTCTTGAATGAGAAGTCACTTGCATATAGACTGATCACATCTGACATCACCAAAACCAAGAGAGGGTCAGTAAATATCATTAGTTTGTAAGCAAGAAATACTGAAATACATAAGTCCTCCGATATGTAGTTGACCAAAAACACAGCTTTATTTTAAGATCCTGATGTCACAGTGCTGCTTAAACTCTTAATTACTGATATCATGAATCTCTTTTCTCTTTTATAGGGTGGATGGTATGATGAGAACTATGGATACAAAACAGCTGCTAAACACTCTTCCAGTTATTCAAACTCAGTTTGATGCTCTTCTTAATTTTAATGTAAGAGCTTTATGAATCCTGTTAAACATACTGGTAAATGACGTTGTTTAGCAGTAAGTGGAGAAGGAATTGTTTTAAACTGTGGTGGTAATTGATTACTCTTTTATTTAATTGCCAGGCAAATCCTGATGAACTAACGAATGGTATAGTACATGCTGCTTTCATGCTCCTCTTTAAGGATTCTCTTCGCCTCTTTGCAGCCTATAATGAGGGGATCCTTAATTTGCTAGGTAGGCTAAAGAATAAACATTGCCTAAAAAATAAACTGGTAAGAACCTTTTATCTCTATGTTTAGACTAACGTAGACTACACTTATTTTAAATTCCAAATAGAAGATCCTTTTAAGGTCATATGTATTTTGTTTTATTTTGTTTTAAGATTTTTTATTTATTTATTGAGAGAGAGAGAGAGAATGGTAGAGAGAGAGCATGAGAGGGAGGAAGATCAGAGGGAGAAGCAGACTCCCTGCCGAGCAGGGAGCCCGATGCGGGACTCGATCCTGGGACTCCAGGGTCGTGACCTGAGCCGAAGGCAGTCGCTTAACCAACTGAGCCACCCAGGCGCCCGGTCATATGTATTTTAAAATAATGAGACATCATATTGCTTTTTTGGATAGAAATTCCTTGACTAATTAGCCACAGAACTGTATGGTTTTTGTATAAGTGCTAATTGATATTTCTGGGAAATTTCTGTCCTAATTTAGCCTTCATGAATGATTCATTTCATAGGAAGTGTTCTCCAAGCTTCAGTGATTTTTCTTACACTGAAGGAGTATCTAGTACATTTGTAGAGTTATAAAAGAGTAGGAAACACAGCTCGTTCCCTCAAAAAGCTTCAGAGCTTGATGTTAGTAAATAAGATTACAGACTGGAAGTTGTAGAAATTAAACTAAACTATCTGTGTATGCTATTAAATTCTAGATATCTTCCCAGCATCAGTGTTTGGCATATGGTACTTCATAAAAATCTGTTGATTATACGGATTGAATAGTGTTGTTGCTTGCTAAGACAGAATATAACTGGATTAAAGCTATAATTGTTCTGAACAAGTTAAAATCATATACAGATTCAGCTTAAAATAGAATTATCAGAGTGGAGTGAAACTGGAAAATTGCTGAGATACTGGCTCCTTCATGGTAATTTTTTTTATTTTTAGACAAATATTTTGATATGAGGAAAAACCAATGCAAGGAAAGTTTGGATATTTACATCAAGTTCCTCGAAAGAACAACCAAACTGGTACAGTTCCTGAAAGTTGCGGAGGTATGGAAATCTATTTCTACACAAGGCTTTTCTGCTATTTTCTGTATTAGTTTAATAGCTGGTATAACCATACCACTGCACAAACACGCAGAAATTGTTAGTATTTTTAACTGCTTTGTAAACAGTGAAACTATACACTAAAATTAAGTAGTTCAAGGATTTTTGTTTGTAGCCATGAAGATAACTGTTGCCAAGCTTATCCTCCTGCCAGAAACAACTCTACAACTGGGCCAAGCTCATATGACATATGTCTTTTCGGGCAGTGGACAATAGGTCTGTGATCAGTTGAAGAAGGAAACACATGAGTTGACCCGCACATTTCCCCTGACACTCACAAGAACCCAAGCAGAATAAATATGCCTAGGCAAGCAGTAGCTGAACTTCTGAAAACCAAAGCAAACCAAACACAATACAATAAAAACAAAACACAACGTATTACTCACAGGAGAACAACAATATGAATAACAGCTGACTTCTGAGTACTTGACAAATTAGAACACATTTGTATAATATCCAAAATGTAGCTTAGCTCTTTCCAGAACAGCAAAGATTCAATAGCTGGCAAGTCTTTTTTTTCTCATAGGTTTATCCTTAGGATGACTATAAGTTTGTGTTTAAGTGTACGAGGCCTACCTTAGCTTGACATGTTTTTCTTGATCAGCTAGGTACTAGCCCAGCAAGGCATTCATGCTTGAGGGGTATTTTCTCTTTTGTGTGCACATTGGTCTCACAGTTACTTTTCTTTGTTGCCACTCCCTGTTGTAATGTGTACTTTCCCCCCCTCGTTTGTGAATTCAGCAAGTTGGAATTGACCAGAACGACATTCCATATCTTACACAGGTCAGTGTATCTTTCCTATGTGTTTAAATGACTTTTTTGTTGTTACGTATGTGTATTTATTATATTCATAATATATCACCTGAGACTCCATCCTTTGCCATAAACGTACATATGTATTTTCATTTCCTCATGACTAACATACACACATACATACATATGTAGATACATAGACATGTGTTTTCTGCACAGGTCTTTGAGCTGGTGCTTTTATAAAAGAGGCCAGTCCCTGCTGAGTGCTAAAAGGTGACTCGTAGTAGAACAACTAGACTATGCTTTTTTAAATGGGCAGAACTGATCAGTGGAAACAGCAGAATATTTGGGCTCTCAAGCACCTCATTTCCGTTCTCCACGGCTCATTTATGCAGCTGCAAAATGGGTGTAATACTATTGTCTTTCTCATAGCAGTGTTGTGCAAATCAAATGAACTCAGGCTTTTTCCTTCCCTAGAAGCCGCTCATCAGGAATCTCTCACATGGCAGTGGGTGGGATATGAGGTAGAGGGGTGGCTGAAACGAAGGTCTGGCCACCTGCTTAGGCAGCCTGATGGGCCTTTTGGACTTGCTTGTGCTCTGTCCCACACATGCCATTGGGCTTGAGCAGCCCTTTCCTGCTCTGGGCCCCACACTAATGTGGCATCTGGGATATGGGCCAAAGCATTATTTTCCCTGGGGTGGGAACATGCTGTCTCCAGAACTCAAAGAGGCCTAACAGGTGTTGTGTTTCCTTTTTGATGGTGGGAGGTGCAAGATGCACTACATTATCTTCTATTTTGGATAGAATTTCCTGGTAAATCCCTGGCCACTGGAACCTTAAAAATGTTACCAAAATAGAAGGCCCCTGAATCTTTGTAGGGTTTAGCTCCTACCTTCTGGAACACATGTAGCTTTCCGGGTCTCTATTATACTGGCCACTTCCTGCTCATGCGATCCAGTTAGCATGACATCATGGATATGAGTGGATCAGTGTGATTTTCTGAGGGATAACCAGATGATCTAGACTTCTTCTGATCATAGTATGACAGAATGTTGAAAGAGTTAACACACCCTGGGTCAAAACTGTAAGTGTATACGGTTGTCCATTTCATGCCTACAAGCTCTTTGTGATTTACACTTTTGATAGCAGTGGAAAGCGGAACATTCACACATACCATGCATCTGAGACTACATTAATCTACCTGTGCCAGAGAAACTGTTGTACCTGGCATGTGGCTACAGTTGAATTACTACTTGATTGATTATGCTGTAGTTTGTCATTCTCCAGGGCCTGACTGGTTTTGGGGCCCTAATGGTGAATCACATGGAGATATGATGGGGACCATTTTTATCTTTAAGATTGGCACCAATTTCTGCATCCTCCTGGAAGGTGATTGTGTTTTTATTTACTATTTTGCCTGGAGGGTAGGTGGAGACTATTTAAGATACAGAGATCTCCACCCCACAAGTTACACGCCCCATCAGGATTTTCCCCCACCCACTCCTGGCCTCTAGGTCTCTAACTACAGTTACGTTGCAGCATAGCCCAGAGACTTCAGGACTTTCATGGCCATCCCCCAGCTCTCCCCATCCCGTAAGTTAGGGCTTAAAAGCCCAACCCTGACCTTGGTGTGGCAGGCCTGCCTTGATTGGGACTGGAGGAAGGTGAAGTACTCAGACAGTACCTGGCACAGGTGGTAGTCATATGAAGTCAGAGAGGGTGAAGATGTAGGGGGAGACGGGGGTGGTAGCTTGAGGTCCCCTCAGGAATCATAAGACATTGGATCCAGAGCACTGTGGATGTAGCAGTGGCCTCCAGTAAGAGGATGGAGGAGGCAGGGATAAATGTTCGGTTTGGTGGCAGAGAAGGAGGGACTTTCTGTCTGATGTCTTCTCATACATCTTGAAAGAAATGTGTTTTCTAACATATACACAGCACAAGCATTCCTTCATGTACAGATAAGTACAAAGGGGACTTGTGCTCAGACATTGAGCCCCACTGTTGGATGCAGTAATTCACAGCTTCCCGAATGAAAAATCAGATAGCCAGAACACAGAAAAAGTGAGAATGTCTGGGTGGCTAGGGGAGAAGATGGGATTTCATTGCCCAGAGGCACCTGAACTGGTGGGTATCAATCAACAGTCATTCACAAACACATGCTTGACCCCTTCAGGACGAAGGAGCTATAATGAATGAAACACAGTCCCCGCTCCTGAGTTCCTGAAAAAGACTACAGAAGCATGCCTAGTTAACTCCTAAAATGTAGCCCTCTCTCTGAATTTTCTCCACATTAACCTCAGTTTCTTCAGGTAGGTGGTAGAGGTGGGAAGGGTTCCTTTGCTGAGAACTGCAGTTTGGCCATCATGAGGGCACAGGCAAGCATTAACTGAGCTGGACTTGGCATCTTGGCCTTGGCCTCCTTCACAGCTCAGTGCCTGTGGTCAGAGCTTCAAGGGGAATATCAGACAGAAGGAGTCCCAGGATGGGGGACCACATTTCCCATTGGGCCACCCTCTCTCCTGCTTACCTCAATTCTGGTTCCCAGGATCCCTGAATCAAAAACAAAGTAGATGGCTGTGGGAGAGGCTGTGGAAGACAGGCAAAGCTCTTTGTTGCTGAACTTTCTTGTAGAGTTTCATTCCTTCCTCCGTCAATAAACTCCTTTTACTGGGAACGCTTCCTTATCAGTACGCCAGCCCCTGGCCCTCAGTCAGTACAGAAAGTCATTTGTCATGGCATAAGGTTGGCAGAGCTGCTCCCATCACGTGCTTTCTTGGGGGCCCTGGGAACCCTGGAATGGAGTGAAATGCTGTAGGTTGGCCAGCTTTTCCTTGGTGCTTCCATCAGTCTTTACTATATGAATGGATGCTAAACTGTTAGGTGCAGGCTCACCATTTTAAGGCTCGCCCAAACCCTTGTGTTTTCTTAAAAGGAAATCTCCCCCATTTCTCCAGCTAACCCTTTCTACCTTGATTTCGACATGGTCTGGGGCTCACAGAGCCTCCTCCTGTGAGTGAGCTGTCTCGTGTGTCTGTGTCTGTCCGTCACTGTTCCACCATTCTGTGCTGTTTGTGCTCTGTGGGACTCCCAGAAACTCTGGTGGCAAGCTGTGCTCTGTCTGCCATCTGATGCATCTTTATTGTACACCAGCATAGTTCAAACATACGTCTCTGGGCCGCATCCCTCATTAGAGCTCCAGGGACCCAAACTCAAAAGACCTACCAGATGGTTCCACCCTAATGTATACCTGGATGAATTCTCCTCACTTCACCACAGTGTTTCTGTGGTTTTGGTGGGTGGAGGGTAACTGTGTGCCTCACAAAAGAGGTCCTACAGATTCATATCTATGCTTTCATTGTAAAGTGCCTTGGTGCATTTTAAGTTTTCAGTAGTCCTAAGCAGTGTTCTGCTAACCTTGGGCAGCAGCATGGCCACAGATTTATAGCTGTCAGTGAATTGTCTGAAAACAACACGGATGAAAAGGATTCTTTCCGGCAAACGTTCAAATTTACTGATAACTGTTGTTATTTTGTTATTTTAGTTACTCTTTGGTAGTTATTTTGTTATATATTTATTGAATGACTGAATGAATGAACCAGAAATACTCTATCCCTTTGGCAACCGTGTGTCTGCCCTAATGAAACTGGCAGTCCCCCTGATCATTTTTGGGTGTCCCATTGCCCCTTCTTGCCCATCTTGTATGCTTGAACATTTGAGGTTCACCCTAGGCTGCAGATGTCCTGGTCTTTCCACCGCTGAGGTGCCTGTGGGCTTCGTAAAGGGACAGATTCTCTAATTCTTCTGTACTCAGCGTGCCCACGTTGTTAAGAGGCATTCCTGGACAGGTCTTCTCCTGGTCCCCACATTTGGCCCCACAGGAGAATCCCTCTGAGCAGGTATCTGCTTGGCTGTGTCATTCTGTCAGCCCCTCTACAACTGAGTGCTATATAGGCCCCTCTGTTATCAGGCCCATGTGTTTGTTGCCCTTCCTTGTGAAGGAGTCAAAAATAATGATTTCAAGTCCAAAAGAGATAGATGTTTTAGCAGTCCTTTGGCCATTTAAAAAAAAATGTACATGAAAGCATAGTTTGAAAATCTGATTTGATATCAAGATGCTGCTTTTCATAATGAATTTGTTTGTAGCAATTGCAGTTGACCCTTGAACAACATGGGTTTGAACTATGCAGGTCCACTTATATGTGGAGTTTTTTCTATAAATATATTGGAAAATTTTTTGGAGATTTGCGACAATTTGAAAAAACTCACAGATGAACTATGTAGCCTACAAATACTGAAAAAATGAAGAAAAAGTTAGGTATTGTTGTAAGATTACAGCACATAATACATAATACATATAACATATAAAATCTGTGTTAATAGACCATTTATGTTATTGGTAAAGCTTCCCAGTCAATAGTAAGCTATCAGTGGCTAAGTTTTGGGGGAGTCAACTGCACAAGGGTGTGTGCCCCTAACTCCCACATTGTTTGAAGGTCAGCTGTATTTACCTTTAATGCCTTTGCTATATAGGTGCCTTAATTTTTGTTCAGAACCTTTTTATGATGTAAGAGAGTATGAATTTGCTTACAACTATCAGAAAATATGTCTTTCACAATAACTTTATCTTCAGGCACCCCACAGTTTACTTGAAGCACTAAAACAGCATTTAGCTTCTTTGGAAGAGAAAAATAACAGTTTGCTTCCTTACAGGTAAGATAATAAATGTCTTAATTTAGATTACTTTTGTTTCTCTCTAAATAATTTCCCTCTTTTTAACAATATGAAAGTGACTAAGTAAATAATAGGCTTTGAACATGCTGGAACACATTTTAAATGATAATATGGAAGAGAGGTTTTCAATCTTTTCTGGGATCCCATACTCTCCACAGGGGTGATATGCTTCCCAAGGAAACATCTTTTATTATGTTGAATGATTCTCAAAGTCAGAAGTTGGGGCTGGAATAAACCCTCTTTCGAAGAATTTGATTTCTTCTCTTAGAGGCTCCTTTAGTGAGAATAACTGTTGTAGACGATTATTTAATATTTACCCACAAAACAGTGTGCATAGTAACACTCAAGATCTGTGTGTATACACATGTATATGCACATACATACACTCTTCTATATAAGAATATATATATATATATACCCCCCACCACTCCAGCAACCCTCAGTTTGTTTCCCGAGATTAAGAATTCCTCATATCAGTGAGATCATATGATACATGTCTTTCTCTGATTGACTTATTTCGCTTAGCATAATACCCTCTAGGGAGGGATGGGGTGGCTGGGTGATGGACATTGGGGAGGGTATGTGCTGTGGTCAGTGCTGTGAATTGTGTAAGACTGTTGAATCCCAGACCTGTACCTCTGAAACAAATAATACATTATATGTTAAAAAAAAAAAAAAAAGAAGATAGTAGGAAGGGAAAAATGAAGGGGAGGAAATCAGAGGGGGAGACAAGCCATGAGAGACGATGGACTCTGAGAAACAAACTGAGGGTTCTAGAAGGGAGGGGGGCGGGACGATGGGTTAGCCCGGTGATGGGTATTAAAGAGGGCACGTACTGAATGGAGCACTGGGTGTTATACGCAAACAATGAATCATGGAACACTACATCAAAAACTAATGATGTAATGTATGGTGATTAACATAACATAATAAAATAAAATTAAAAAAGAATATATATATATACAAATTAAATAATACAAATTTTGAGGTATATCACTTCAAAATGTTCATGTTAGTTATTTCTGAGTGGAAAAATTATGGTTGATTTCATTTTTCTTTTCTTTTTTTTTTTTGACTTTTCAGTATTGTTCAAAATTTCTATAAGGCTCATGTATTATTCATTCATTCCACTGTTTAGGTTATATTGATTACAATTGACTTATATTCATGTTCTATTAGACAACAAGTCTGTTGACTGTTTCTTTTCTTTATCATAGATAGATGTATAGTTAGTATATGGTTGGATGGATGGATTAATGGATGGATAAATGGTTGAATTAAGGAAATGTAGGCTCAGCTGGGTAGGATATATGTGATTCTATTTATTCTCCAGTGTATCTCATTTTTCTTGTAATCTTTTAAGTCTCCAGCATGCATTGATTCCCTCTATCCCAAATAATCCAGTTGTGAAAGCTTCAGCAAGCAGCGCTTGGTTTGCAGGTAACATAACTCGATTATATGATTGTATCAGTAATCATTGAAAGCAGAATTAGAGCCTTTAATTCTTCCACTGCTTAACCACCTACTGTGTCTGCTGCCTCTTCCTGAAGTAGTCTTTGACCTAGTGATTTCATTTGTAGGAATTTATCTAATGTATATATTCAGGGTTGTGAAATGATATATGAACAGGGATATCTGTTAACAATGTTGTGATAGCAAAATGACTATCAATAAGGGGCTTGTTTTTATGTACTGAAATGGAATGATCTCCAAGATATATTGTTAAATGGAAAATAAGCAAGGTGTGAAACAAAGTATAGTATGCTCCCATCTTCGTTTTTAAAAACAGAAAAAAGAATATATACGTTTGTATAATTTCTTAAAGAGTACTTCTGGAAAGATATACAAAAAATGAATAAAATGTGCTGCCTCCACGAAGAACGTGGTGGTTCATGTAAAGGGATGGGTAGGAGAGCCCTCACTCTACCATTTTGTAACTTTTGAATTTTGTACTTGCAAATAATTACTGATTAAAAGATAAATTTAATGAAGAAACACACAAATACAGTGTGGTACTTTGTTATGCTTAACATGGAAGTCTTTTATAACCTCTTAAGTTTAG
Source organism: Zalophus californianus (assembly GCF_009762305.2). Lineage (NCBI taxonomy): Eukaryota > Metazoa > Chordata > Mammalia > Carnivora > Otariidae > Zalophus > Zalophus californianus. The sequence continues at coordinate 620,874 of NC_045612.1, read as the reverse complement.
TTTGCCTCATACTTCAGTAGTGTGCTGAATTTTCAGGAATTTTGCAAGCTGGTTGATGTCACACTGGTAACTTGAAATTGGCCATGATGAAAGTATTTACACCACAGAAATGGACAAACACTATAAGACAGGCCTTTTGTTTTTCTTGGAGAGCTGGTTGTTACATGTTTCCTGGCACATGACAGCTCATTATCAGTCATATTCTGTTTTTTAATGGATGATTGTGTTTCAGTGATGTCACTTGATCCTCTAGACACAAATTCATGTAATAATGTTATATTACCATAGTTTATATTGTTTGAATTAAAGTTTGTTCTTAATTTAACTTGAAGACTTAAACTGTATCTATTTTAAATGTTTTTACTTTTCTTTTGTATATATACTCTCAATGGACGCAACTTCTGCATTTTCAATGGGTGAGTTTGACCAAAATTTTGAGGAACATAAGTCCTTTGAGTAAAATCCTACTATAGCAAAAGTGGCACGTTTGATTTGTTTCCAAAAGAATGACTGCTTTTCTGAGTTCCCGTGGTTTGGGAATCATTAGTGCTTACAACAGATATTACAAGAAGGGTAAATACAGTTTTTGACAAGTTGTGGCTTCAGTCTGTTGCAAATGTGAGTTCCAAACCAAGTATAGGGGGAATGGGGAGCTACTGCTATTCTTTTATAAAGGCCTGTGGTTTGCCTTTACCCTCATTGCTTGAACCAATTCTGTTGACAATCCTATGATCAGCTGCAAGCACTTTTTTCCTTAAATCACTGATTTAAAAGTACCTGCCATGAAACCGGAGTGCTTGGGTTCAAATTCCATTCTACCATTCATGGATGGTGTGACTTTGGGCAGACCACTTAACCTCTCTGTGCCTCAGCTTCCTGATCCTCATAAGGTTGCTGTCAGGATAAATGAATCAGTACTTCTAGAGTGCTTAGCACAGGGCTTGACCCATGTGTTACTTAGAAGTGCATTTTAAAATTTCATGTATATGGGAAATGGGGATCTTTTTATCTTATTTTTTATTTTAATTCCAGTATAGTGAACATGCAGTGTTATATTAGTTCCAAGTGTACAATACAGTGATTCAGCACTTTCATACAACACCTGGGGCTCATCAGGACAAGTGCCCTCCTTCATCCCCATCACCTAGCTCACCCACCCTCCACCCACCTCCCCTCTGCTGACCATCAGTGTGTTCTCCATAGTTAAGAGTCCGTTTTGTCTCTCTCTTCCCCCTCCAATGATCGTTTGTTTTGTTTCTTGAATTCCACATATGAGTGAAATCATATGGTATTTGTCTTTCTCTGACTGACTTATTTTGCTTAGCGTAATACTCTCTAGCTCCATCCACGTCATTGCAAATGGCAAGATGTCATTCTTTTTGATGGCTGAGTAATATTTCATTGTGTATATGTACCACATCTTGTTCATCCATTCATCTATCAGTGGACACTGGGACCATTTCCATAATTTGGCTATAGTCAATAATGCTGCTATAATGTAGGGATGCACATATCTGTTTACATTAGTGTTTTTGTATTTTGTGGGTAAATACCCAGTAGTGAGATTACTGGATCATAAGCTAGTCCTATTTTTAACTTTTTGAGGACCCTCCATACTGTTTTCCACAGTGGCTGCACCAGTTTGCATTCCCACCAACACTGCAAGGGGGTTCCTTTTTCTCCACATCTTTGCCAACACCTGTTGTTTCCTGTGTTGTTGCTTTTAGCCATTCTGACAGATGTGAGGTGGTATCTCATTGTAGTTTTGATTTGTATTTTCCTGATGCTGAGTGATGTTGAGCAGCTTTTCATGTGTCTGTTGGATATATGGGGATCTTCTAATGATCTTTTTTGCTGCCGAATTCTAGCTTACTTGCACTATGTCAAAGAACCTTCTTTATAATTTCAGTCCTTTGGAATTTGTTGATACTTGCTTCATGGCCCAGCATACAATCATTTTTTTTGGTGGAAGTTTTATGTGCACTGGAAAACACTGTATCCTTTAATTGCTGGATACAGTGTTCTGTGTATGTCCATTAGGCTGAGGTTGTTAATTGTGTTGTTCAAATCCTCTGTATTTTCATTATTTTGCCTGCTTGTTCATAGAGTTACTAAGAAAGGTCTGTTAAAATTTCCCTTGTTTCCTCATAAGCTACGTTAAGCACTATTTTTATCCCCCACGCCACTATATGACTCTTGTCAAAGTCACCAGTCACCTCCATGTTGCAGGATCCGATGGTGATTACTTGATCTTCATCTTACTAGGCCCCCTAGTTCATCACTCCCACTTCCTTCAGTTTGCCTATTGGTTTTCTTCTTATGTAACTCTTGGCTCTTTTTTAGACTTTTTTTTTTTTTTTTTTTTTTTTTTACTGATTTTCCCTCATTTCTCTTCTTTATGTATACTTTTTCATTGCCTAGATGACCTCATCCAGACTCAGGGCCTTAAGTACCATTTACATGATAAGGACTCCCAAATTAGTATCTCTAGTTACAGACATTTCTCTTGGACTCCAGAATCATATATCCAAGTGTCTATCCAGTGGTTTCACTTGAATTATCTAATAGGGTTCTACAACTCAATATGTCTAAAACTAAGCTTCTGATATTCCACCCCAAACCTGTTGATTTTACCTTCAAAACATATCTAAACATTGACCACTTCTCACTATCTTCAGTGCTACCACCCTAGTTCAAGTTACCGTCACTTCTTAGCTTCTTCCCTTGCTCTCTACAGTCCATTCTTTACATAGCAGAGTGATCTGATTAAAATACAAGTCAGATGGATCATGTCTCTCCTCTGTTCAAATCCCTCCAGTGGCTTCACCATCTCAGGGAAGGTGGCCTAAGATGGTGGCCTCAGAGTAAAATGCAAAGTCCTTACAATTCTTTACAAGGCCCTGAATTGCCTTTCTGACTCCTCTGATTACTCTGACTCCAGACACATTGGCCTCCTCACTATTCTTCAAATATCCTCCTTCCTGAGGGCCTTTGCTCATGTTGTTCCTTCTGCTGGGTCCACATGGTTCACTTTTCACATACTTTAGGTCTTTACTTAAAAGTCCTCTTCTCAGTGAGCCTTTCCTATGTAAATTTACATACCCCCTCCCCCACCAACATATCATACTTCTTTCTCTGTTGTTTTTCCCTCGGCACTTACCACAATCTAACATATACTTCATTTGTATTGGTTATTTTCTGTCTCCAGTGGAATGTAAGCTACAAGAAGGCAGGGATTTTTATCTTTTTTTTCTTCACTGGTGTATCTTTAGCACCTAGTATGGTGTCTAACAAATCCTCAATTAAAATGTATTTAATGAATAATTTAACATGACTTTATTTAAACTCATTAACCTAAGAACTTGATGTGCTGTTAGTTTGTAACGGGAGGTACATGCATATCATTATTGATATAAATTTGGCTTAGTTTTTCATCTAATTCTGTCTCTTATTTTCAGATTATCTTCCCTATATGACATATTATAACCAACGTTACCTTCACAAGCCCACAAACCTGTTGGAGCCAGACAGCAATGTGGAAAAATCATAGCAAACAATCTGGATGGCTCACTTGCTAGCCTTGTAGGAAGTAAGCATCTATTTTTAAATCAATATTTCAGATATATATATATATATACTTAAATGCATTTTAAGAAAAAGTATACAAAAATAATGTAAACTTTGTTTGTTTTATGAAGCAGATCTTAACCTTGGAGAAAGCCCAGTCAACAAGTAAGTTTTTATTATTTAAAAAGGACAGCTGATAATACATACATGTTAGAGGAGGAGACTCATGAGATTAACAACTAGAAAATAATTATTTTAGAATTCGATATAGGAATCATTTGTTACAAAACTCTATAATAATATCCTTCAAAAATTAAAGTAGAAAAGTTACTCTTTATATACTATCCCAGTTTTTGTAGGTGAAGTTCTTGGTTAAAGTGCAACGTATTATGTATTGCATGGTTCTCATCCCTTCATGGTTCATCTGAAGGATCTTCTTTTTCTAAGCGTGTCTTAAATATTGGCATTTCTCAAAGTTTTTGTACTTTTGGTTCTTTTCTTGCTTTATTATATAGACTGTACTAAATGAATAATACTTATTTTTTATTTTATTAAACAAAGACAATAAAACCACCAGTTGGAGCTCCTCAGCATCTTAAGATAATCAATGTTACTTCCGTGTGTGAATCCCTACATTTTCAGGCAAAAAAAACTCCAAAAAGCAGGCAAATGGAAACCAAAGGAAGGCAGAAGTGATAATATTAACAACAAACACTGTGGAATGTAAGTTTAAAATCACTAAACAGAATAAGGAAGGATATCATACAATGATAAAAGACACTTATTATGGAGGCACTGTTTTGTGTACACACAAATTTAAATATATAAGGTAAAAATTATTAGAAATACATGAAGAACTTGAGAAAAATACATAATAAATAATAATCCTGAGTGTGTGCACACACACATACACACACAATGTTTATTTTCTTCAGAGCAACCAAAAAAGAAAAACATGACAAAAAAAACTAAAGAATTTTACAGGCTACATTCTGTCATAATCTAATGAAATCAGAACTTGTTAATAAAAAACTGAGCATGAAAATCTTAACTATAAGTTTAAAAATATGATCCTTTGCCAAAGAGGAAATACATAGTTTGATAACTATCAAAAGCTAAACTCAGAGGAAAATTTCTTCACTGTAAAAAAGAGAAATTAATAAGAATTAGTTTTTATCTTAAGAAATCTATGTAAAATTATAAAAAAACAAATTAGATAAAATTTATAAAGATAAAAGCTCAGATTAAGAAAATTGCAAACAAAAAAATAAATGCAAAACTTATTTCTTTGTAAAGTCCAATAAAAGAGGATCCTCTGACTAAGCAGAAAAGAGTGTAAAAGTATAACAACATGAAGATTAAGAGGGCTGACACAACCACAGGTGTAGGCGAGACTAAAATAAAAGCAAATACTTTATGCAAGAGTTTGGCAACAACATATTTGAAAATTGGGAGTAAATTGATGATTTCCAAGCAAAATATAAACAAAATTCATCCAAGAGACATGTATGGACCAAATACCACATCAGGTGTTTTTTTTTTTTTTTTAGTGTGATGTTATTTATTTATTTATTTACTTATTTATTTTTTTAAAGATTTTATTTATTATTTATTTTTTTAAATTTTATTTTATTATGTTATGTTAGTCACCATAGAATACATCATTAGTTTTTGATGCAGTGATCCACGATTCATTGTTCGCGCATAACACCCAGTGCCCCGTGCAGAACGTGCCCTCCTGAATACCCATCACCGGGCTAACCCCTCCCCCCTCCCCCCTCCCCCCTCCCCCCTCCCCTCTAGAACCCTCAGTCTGTTTCTCAGAGTCCACAGTCTCTCCTGGTTCGTCTCCCCCTCCGATTCCCGCCCCCCCTTCATTTTTCCCTTCCTTCTCCTGATGTCCTCTATGCTCTTCCTCATGTTCCACAAATAAGTGAAACCATGTGATAATTGTCTTTCTCTGCTTGACTTACTTCACTGAGCATCATCTCCTCCAGTCCCATCCACACATAAGTTTTTAAAAAGGAATTATAGAAACACCTCATCTGAGATGGTAGTACTGGAGGTGGTATAGTGAAAAGCAGATGCGTCTGAGACATGTTTTGAAGGTAGAGTTGATAGCACCTGCTATTAGAGGTGAGGGAAAGAGGATTAGGGATGGTGCTTAAATTTTTGGTTTGAGCTACTACATGGATGGTAATGTCACATATCGTGATGGGAAAGATTGAAGGAAAAACAGTTTGAGTTGGTAAGTTGAATTAAGCATTCTCTTTTGACATGTTATATTTCAGATATGTATGAGACATCTAAGAGGTAGGTAAGCATAGGAGTCTGGATTTTAGAGCTGGAGCTAAAAGCCTTAAGGGCTTGATCACTTCATCTTGGTAGAGAATAAAGAGGATAATGGTAGGTCCAGAACTGAACTTTGAAACATCCTAATATTGTAGGGATTGAACAGAAAAGGTTAAAGTGTCAAGAATTGAGGAAAACAAAGCACAAACAATGAATCAGGAGTAAGTGTAACTCTGGATCTTTAATAACACTGGAAGCTAGAATACAGTACTTCAATCTGTTAAAAATTCTTAGTGGAATTTATTTTCAGTCTAGAATTTTGTACTCGGACAAGCTCTCAACCAAATGCAAGAGTTAAATAGACATTTTCAAAATTCAAAAAAATCTAAAAAAATTACCTACCGTGCACCTTTGCTCAGGAAGCTCCTACAGGGTATGCTCTAAGAAAAGAGAGAAGTAAAACTAAGAGAGAGAAGCACATGGGGTTCAGGGAAAAAGAGAGCCCTACTGCAGTGAGAGGTGGGGAGCATTCCTGATACAGCAACGATGGAAATTCCAGGGTGACATTTGTACAATTGGCCTAGAGAGATTGGAACAGAAGGATATAGAACTCCAAGAGAGATGTCTCCAGGAAAAGAATCCTTCAACTTGAGATAGTTATTATTTCCACTAGACCATAAGCTCCATGAAGGTAGGTATTTTCATCCGTTTTATGTATTTTAAGCACCAAGAATAGTGCCTGGCACCTAGTAGATGTTTAATGGATATTTGTTGAATGAATGCAATGAATCCACATTTCCCATGTGAGAAAACTGAGATATGGAGATTCTGTAACTTGCCCAACCTTATACAGTTATTAAGTGCCTGACGTGGGATTTGAACCTAGGCAATCTTGCTCTAGAGTCAGGGCCATTAACCTCCTTAGTGGTCTCATATATACATAAACTAGATGTGGGGGGCCCTGGGGGGCTCGGTGGTTAAGCGTCAGCCTTAGACTTGGGTCATGATCTCCAGGTCCTGGGATTGAGCCCCACGTTGGGCTCCCAGCTCAGCGGGGAGCCTGCTTCTCCCTCTCCCTCTGCTCTCCCCCTACCTGTGCGCTCTCTGTCTCTGTTTCTGCATCTCTCTCAAATGAATAAATAAAATCTTTTTTTAAAAAATAAAGATGTAGATGTGGAAAGGTCGGAGGGGAAGTAGGATATGGTGTAAGTGATAGATCTTCCAAAGAAAATCAATAATGTCTAAAACTTATAAGTTAAGATACAGTAGTATAGGCATATTTTTATTAGGATTATGGAATTAAATACCATAAAGAAAAGAGTGGCTACCTTTTGGAAGGGGAATTGGTGACTGATGCTTCTGGTTTTGGATCTGTTAGCATTAAGACTTTTTAAACTCTGTATCATGTAGATAAAACTTAAATTTATCTAAGTCAAATGACAAATATGGAATAAATAGGAGCTTTTAGAGACAAGAACCATAAGAGTTTGTTTCCTTTTCATTCTATTTATTCTCATATGATATATTTTCTATCTAGTATTATTTATTCTCCTAAATAACTTTAATTCTATGAAGTGGATAGGTAAGGCATTGTTTATCCCCATTTTACAAGTAAAGGAAGAAGTTACTTAATCAAGGTTACACAGCTAGTGAATAGCCTCGTGGGGCTCAGAATGTAATACTTCTGCCTCTTACCCTAGTGCCCCTTGACCTACTACCATGAGGGTATACTAGTTTTTTTCTCCAGATACACTATTAAGATAGTTTAGAATAAAAGATATTCACTCAAGTCCCTTTATTTATGGGAAACTGCTACTATTGAATTCTTTCTATTAACTCTCAAACTTTATTAGTGGGAAATTTAAACTTGGCATTATCTAGCAAAAACCAGTAGAAACTTTTAGTTTTGAAATGATAACTTAATTTCATATACAAAACAGCCAATGGTCTTTTTTTTTGGCGTTGTTTTGTGATTCCTTCCTATTATCTCTTATCTGTTGAGAAGCATGAACATTGTCTCAAGGGCTATATCCTGACTTTATGTTAAAATGGTAGATGTGTCATTCTCCAAAATGGGCTGATTTATATATCCCATCTTAGATCAGACATGAAGTGGCCTCAGCCTTCAGAGATGGAAATTGCTGATGGAATGAAGTGGCAGTTGAATACCTACACCTGCACATCAACCCTCTGGAAACATATTTCTATTCCTTCTGTTCCCCACATGGTAATGTTTATTAGGTATTATTACCTAGAATGCTAGAATGGGAGCAGTAGATCAAAAGAAAGAGATTTGAGAGCTAGAACTGACAGGAGTTGCTAATAGATTGGAAGTTGAAATATGGGTCCCCAATAAATTATCTGCAATTCTAAAATTAAAAAAGCTCCAGAAAACAAGGGTTTTTGTTTGGTTAAGTTTGCAGCAAACTCTTTTGGCTGCAAAACTTTACCTGAACTCGGATGAGGCTGTAGTTATTATTTATCTAACTGTAAATATTCACACATGAATTTTGCATTTGTGTTTTGCTACAGAGATATTAATGTGTTTGATTAACAGGGTGCTATTCCAGCCCCCCCTGGGGTGTTACTAATATATTCTTTGTGTTCTCTCTAAATTATTTTTCCAAAATACAAAACATTTTGAATTCCAAAATACATTTGGCCCCAAGGGCTTAAGGATGTGGACCTGTGCTATTTGTATATGATTTTGCTTTAAAACTTCATTGGTCCAATGATATAACAAACTGCATATTATCTATTGAGTACATGTAGTGACTTTTTTTCCTAATATGCAGCTAAGGTGCGTTCTAGGAATAAGAATTTTGAGAGGATTTGGGAAACAGGAGTAAGTAATTTCAAAATGTACTGAGGAAAGGTGTGGCTGTGCTGCTTCATAGTGGACACAGATGACTAAGAACCTAGAAAGGTTCTTAGCAAGGAAATTTTTGGGTTTGGAATAAATAGGAAGAAGTGTAGAAACAACCTAACAGTTGGGGTCAAATTACGTTAGAAAAGCTATTAATATTATTCCCTTATTTTCCTTTAAATGGCTGCAAGATCTGGTGATTTCCATTCTTTCATTCTTGATATTGGTGATTTGTGTCTTCTGTTTTTGGCAATCTTGCTACAGAGTTATCAATTTTGTTGAACATATCAAAGAACCAACTTTTAGTTTTATTGAATTTTCTCTATTGGTTTTCTGTTTTTAATTGTATTGATTTCTGCTTTTATCTTTGTTATTTCCCTCCTTCTGCTTGATTTGAGCTTATTTTGCTCTTCTCCTAGTTTCTGAAGAAAGAAGTTTGGATAATGGATTTGATACTTTTCTAATATATTGTTTAATGGTATAAAACTCCCACTAAGTCCCTGCTTTAGATGTTTTATTTCCATCTTTGTCCAGTTCAGTGTATTTTTAATTTCTTTTTGACTCAGAGATTATTTAGAGGTATGTTGTTTAATTTCTAAGCATTGGAAGTTTTTTTGTTATGATTTTATTATTGACTTCTGATTTAATTCTTCTATGGTCAGAGAAAGTATGTTGTATGCTTTAAGTTCTTTTAAATTTGTTAAATTTGATTTATAACCCAGGGTATGGTCTATTTTGGCGAACATTCTGTGAACACCTAAAAACACATGTATTCTGCTGTTGTTGGGTGGAATGTTCCATAAATGTCAATTAGGTCCTGATGTGTTTATATTTAGGGCTACCATTTTGTTATTTTCTGGTTTTTTCCCTCTGTTCATCGTCATTGTTGTTCCTCTGTCTCTTCTTTCTTGCCTTCTTTTGGATTCTTTGAATATATTTTGGAATAGTATTTCATTTTAATTTCTATGTTGTGATTTGGACTATATCTCTCTGTATGGTTTTTTAGTGTGTGCTCTAGCATGTACAACATACATACTTTTCATAGTCCATTTAGAATAAAAATCTTACTATTTCAATTGGAGTGTAAAAGCATTAGCACCATACAGGTCCCCTTACCTTCCTCCTTTTATGTTACATTGAAAAGACCAATCAGACAATCTTACACTTTTTGCAGAACTCAAGAATGGGAGAATAGCCTGTTATATCTACTGAGATACTTACCATCTCTGTTGCTCTTCCTTCATTTCTGATATTCCAAATCTCCTTCTAGTATCATTTCCTTTCTACCTGAAGAACATCCATTAGCAATTCTGGCTATGAATTCTCTTATTTTTCCTTCATTTGAGAATGGCTTCATTTCACCTTTAATCCTAAAGCAATTTTTAAAAATTTTTTATTGTTATGTTAATCACCATACATTACATCATTAGTTTTTGATGTAGTGTTACAATCTTAAAGCAATTTTTACTGGATACAGAATTCTGGAGTGACAGTTCTTTTCTTTTAGCAGTTGAAAGATGGGCTACTTTATTCTGGCTTCATGGTTTCTGGTGAAAAATCCTTATTCTGCCTTCATGGTTTCTGGTGAAAAATCCTGTCATCTGAATCATTTGTTCCCCTATAGATATTGCATAGTTTTTCTGTGGCTGCTTTCAAGATATTTTTCTTTGTCTTTCATTTTCAGAAGTTTGAATATGATGGCATGGATTTGGGGAGTTTATTCTGTTCAGGTTTGTACAGCTTCTTGAATCTGCATTTTTATATCTTTTGCCAAACTTGGGAAGTTTTCTGCCCTTAATGCTTCAAATGTTTTTTTTTCAGCACTATAGTCATTCTCTTTCCCTTCTGTGACTCTAATGACACAAATATTAGACCTTTAGATTGTTGTCCCACCGGTCCCTGAGGCTCTTTTTGTTTCTTTTAAGTCTTTTTTTTCCCTGTTCTCCAGAATAAATAATTCTATTGGTCTGTCTTCAAGTTCAGTGAATCTTTCCTCTGTCATCTGCATTCTGATATTGGGTCCTTCAATTGTGTATTTTTATCTCAGTTATTGCAGTTTTTAGTTCTGAAACTTCCATTTGTCTTTTCCTATATTTTCTGTTTCTTTGCTGATGCTTTCTATTTTAACTCTTATTTCAGGAGTGTTCACGATTACTCATGCAAGCATTTTATAATAGCCACTTGAAAGTCTTTGTCAGATAATTTCACCATCTGTGTCATCTCATCACTGGTGTATGTTGATTACCTTTTTGTCATGCAAGTTGAGATTTTTATGGCTCTTCATGGGTCAACTAATTTTGGATTGCATCCTGGACATTCCTGATTATTACTTTGTTGGATTGCGTCCTGGACATTTTTGACTATTACTTTGTCTCTGGGCCTTATTAAATTTTATGGAGAATGTTGGTATTTGTGTTTTAGCAGGGATTTGACCTGGGTAGGTTTAAGCTGCACATTCTGCCTCCTTCTCTGGCCTGTGGTTCCAACCAGTGTCAGCGCAGTTTTTGCAGCCTTTGTGCTGCTATTCGGGCCTGTCCTGCATGTGTGCCACCCGATGGTCAGCCTGGGGCCTGGGTGTTGGCCTCTCCCCTGTAATCATTCTTCAGTATGTTCATCAAGATCAGATCTACCATTGTGTTTTCATTTTCATTTGTTTCCACGTAATTTTTGATTTATTCTTTGATTTCTTCTTTGACCTATTCATTGTTTAATAGCATGCTATTTAACTTCCATGTATTTGTGGGCTTTCCATATTTTTTTCTATGGTTAATTTCTAGTTTCATAGTGCTGTGGTCAGAAAAGATGTATGGTATGCCTTCTATCTTTTTGAATTTGTTGAGACCTGTTTCGTGAACTAACATGTCATCTATTCTGGAGAATGCTCCATGTGTGCTTGAAAAGAATGTGTATTCTGTTTTAGGATGGAATGTTCTCAATATATCTATTAAACCCATCAGTTCCAGTATGTTATTCAAAGCCATTGTTTCCTTGTTGATTTTTTGTTTGGATAATCTATCCATTGATGTAAGTGGGATGTCATGGTTCCCTACTATTATTTGTATTACTATTGGTTAATTCCTCTATGTTTGTTATTAACTGTTTTATGTATTTGGGGGTGCTCCCATGTTGGGTGCATAAATATTTACAATTTGGTATATCTTCTTATTGGATCATCCTCTTTATGATTATATAGTGTCCTCCTTTGTCTTTTGTTAGTCTTTTATTTTTTTAAAGATTTTATTTATTTAATTTGTCAGAGAGAGAGAGAGCACAAGCAGGGGAAGTGGCAGGCAGAAAGAGAAGCAGGCTCCCCGCTGAGCAAGGAGTCCAATGTGGGACTTGATCCCAAGACCCTGGGATCATGACCTCACCCGAAGGCAGATGCTTAACTGACTGAGCCACACAAGCATCCCTGTTGTTTATTTTTTTAAAAGATTTTATTTATTTGTTTGAGAGAGAGCAGGGGGTAGGAGTCGAGGGAGAGGGAGAAGCAGATTCCCCGCTGAGCAGGGAGCCCGACAAGGGGCACGATCCCAGGACCCTGAGATCATGACCTGAGCTGAAGGCAGACACTTAACTGACTAAGCCACCCAGGCGCCCCTACAGTCTTTGTTTTAAAGTCGATTTTGTATGATATAAATATTGCTACCCTGGCTTTCTTTTGACATCCATCTCCTGAGGCAAGGGAAATAAAAGCAAAGGTAAACTATTGGGACTACATTAAAATAAAAAGCTTCTGCACAGCAAAGGAAACAATCAACAAAACTAATAGGCAACCCATGGAATGGGAGAAGATATCTGCAAGTGACATATCCAATAAAGGGTTAATATCCAAAATCTATAAAGAACTTATCAAACTTAACACCCCAAAGATAAATAATCCAATTTAAAAATGGCCAGAAGACACGAACAGCCATTTCTCTATGAAGACATACAGATGGGCACTTGGGTGGCTCAGCTGGTTAAGCGTCTGCCTTCAGCTCAGGTCATGATCGCAGGGTCCTGGGATCGAGTCCCACATTGGGCTCCTTGCTCAGCAGAGAGCCTGCTTCTCCCTCTCCCTCTGCTGCTCCCCCTGCTTGTGCAATCTCTCTCTCTTTCTCTCTCTGACAAATAAAATAAAATCTTAAAAGAAAGACATACAGATGGCCAACAGACACATGAAAAGATGCTCAGCATCACTCATCATCTGGGAGATGTAAATCAAACCCACAATGAGATATCCCCTCATAGCTGTCCGAATGGCTAAAAGCAACAACACAGGAAACAGCAGATGTTGGTGAGGATGGGGAGAAAAGGGGAACCTCTTGCACTGTTGGTGGGAATGCAAACTGGTGTAGCCACTCTGAAAAATAGTAGGGAGGGTCCTCAAAAGTTCAAAATAGAACTACCTTATCATCCAGCAATCACTACTGGGTACTTACCCAAAGGACACAGAAACCCTAATGCAAAGAGATACATGCATCCAAAAGTTTACTGCAGTATTGTTGACAGCAGCATTATTGACAGCATGGAAACAGCCCAAGTGTCCATCGATACATGAATGGATGAAGAAGATGTGGCATATATTTATAGTGGAATATTACTCAGCTATAAAAAGAATGAAGTCTTCCCATTTGCAATGACATGGATGGAGCTCGAGAGTATTCTAATTGAAAACCTAACCCTCAGCCAAACCCTAACTCTAACCCCTAACTGTTAACCACTAACCCCTAATCCTAAGCCCTCACCCTGATCATAACCCTCTACCTAAATTCATCCCTCTGTAGAGGTCTCTGAACTGCAGGACAGTAGGCCCATACCCTTATCCCAGCCCTAACCCTAATGCTTATCCTTATGCCAACTCTACACCAAGTCCGACTCCAAGATCTGAGGAAAGAAAATATTTGGTGTATATATACAATGGTGTGTTACTCAGGCATGAAGAACAAGGAAATCTTGCCATGTGTAATGACATGGATAGAGGTAGAGAGTATTCTTCTTTTTTTTTCTTCTAATTGAAAACCCAATCCTAAGCCAGACCCTAAACTTTACCCCTAACCACTAACTGCTAACGCCTAACCTTAACCCGTCAATCTGACTATTACACTTGCCCTAAATTTATCCCTCTGTAGAGGTCTCTGAACTACAGAACAATAAGCTCATACTATCACCCTGGCCATAACCCTAACCCTTACCCCTATTCCAGCCCTACACTGAACCCTACTCTAAGATCTGAGGAAAGAAAAGATTTGGTAGATTTGGTGTGTATGCACACACACACACACACACACACACATACACACACACACACACACACACACACACGGATATTACTCAGCCACAAAAAAGAATGAGATCTTGCCATTTGCAATGACAAGGATAGAGCTAGTATAATGCTAAGTGAACTAAGTCAGAGAAAAACAAATACCCTATGATTTCACGCATATGTGGAATTTAAGAAACAAAACAAATTGAGCAAAAGGAAGAAAAGAGAGGGAGGCAAACCAAGAAACAGACTCTTAACTATGGAGAAGACCCTGATGGGTACCAGGGGGGCGGTGGAGGGGGATGGGTGAACTAGGGGCGGGGATGAAGGAGGGCACTTGTGGTGATAAGCACCGTGTTGCGGGTGTTGTATGGAAGTGCTGGATCGCTATATTGTACACCTGAAACTAATATTACACTCTGTGTTAACTATACTGGAATTTGAATAAAAACTGAATTGAAAGAAAATCAAACCTACCCCTGCACAGGTGGAGGGAGGGGCACCATGAGCGCAGGAATTCACAAACAGCGTCCCTGTGTTTTTCTATCTCTGCTCTCTCTCCAGTATTTTCCTCTGGTCCAAAACCCTACTCACTTCTGTGATTGAGACAAGTCAGCGTTCCAAGTGGCGGTAGGACAGAGAGAATTAAAAAAAAAAAAAAAAATTGTCTCTCCGCTCATGGAGCCACAGCTCCACCTAATGGAGAAGAAAACTTCTCTCCTTGGAATATTGGCCACCTCTGTTGCCCTGATAGCACTGGGAGCCGGGGCGTGAGAGAATAGAGAAAAAGGAGGAAAGAGGAAAAACACTGGGGGACTTTCTGACTTTCTCTGAGCTTTCGAAGTTCTCTTTAGAGCTACTCAGGTCAGAGCTAGACTCATGGAATTTTCTCTCATCTGTACAATAGTGATCTCTTCCAGGTTTCAAGCTGCTTTCAGTCCAGTGTGGAGGATAATGGAAGGGAAAAAGGATAAATTACTGCCAGTTCAGTGGTACTTTTAATTCTGGTGATTTCCGTACTCTACTTGCTGATGTTTACTTTTCTATTTTCTGTCTCTATCAATTTGACTATTGTAGGTACCTCATTATAAGTGCAGTCACACATTATTTGTCCTCTTGTGTCTGGCTTATTTCACTCAGTGTAATGTCTTCAAGATTCATCCATGTTGTAGCATATCTCAGAATTTCATTCTTTTTTAAGTCAAAATAATTTTCCATTGTATATATTTATAACATTTTGTTAATCCGTGCATCCACTGATGGACATTTGGGTTGTTTCCATCTTTTGGTTATTGTGAATAATGCTGCTATGACCACTGGTGTACCAATATCTGTTTGAGTTTCTGCTTTCAGTTCTTCGGGTATATATCTGGAGGTAGAATTGCTGGATCATATCATAATTCTATGGTTAATTTTTTTAGGAATTGTCATACCATTTACTCCAGTGGCTAAAGCACTTTATATTTCTACCAGCAATGCATGAGGGTTCCAGCTTCCGAACACACTCACCAACACTTGTTTCCTGGATTAAAAAAAAATTATTATAGCCACTGCTAATGGGTGTGAATTCATATCTCATTGTGATTTTCATTTTCATTTCCCTAATGTTTAGTGACGTTGAGCATCTTTTCATGTGATTTTTTGCCTTTTGTGTATTTTCTTTGGAGAAATGTCTATTCAAAACCTTTGGCCATTTTTGAATTTGGTTATTTGTTTTGTTGTTGTTAAATTGTAGATGTTCTTATACATTTTGGATATTAATCCCCTATCAGATATATGATTAGGAAATATTTTCTCCCATTCTGTGGGTTGTCTTTTTACTCCCTTGATTGTGTCCTTAAATACACAAAATTTTTAGAGATTTCATGAAGTCCAATTTATCTGCTTTTTACTTTTGTTGCCTGGACTTTTGGTGTCACATTTAAGAATTCACTGCCAAATCCAATGGTATGAGTTACCACCTATGTTTTCCTCTAAGATTCTTCCAGTTTTCACTCTTAAGTTTAGCTCTTTGATCAATTTTGAGTTAATTTTTGTATATACTGTGAGGTAAAGGTCCAACTTTATTGTTTTGCATGTGACTATCCAGTTGTCCCTGTATCATCTGCCGAAGACTGTCCTTTTTCCATTGAATGGTCTATGGCACCCTTGTCAGAAATCAATTGACGAGATATGTGAGGGTTTTTTCTGTGCTCCTTCTTCTATTTCATTAGTTAATATGTCTGTCTAGTCCTAAATTTGTCATGTTCAAGGAAAGATCATTGTCCTGGCTAGAAATGGTTCCATATATTTGTTCTCAAAATTAAATATGTAGCAGAATTTTTTTCTGTCTCTTATAACATTTATTAAATACTAGTAGAAAATGTACTATACAGTAACTGACCCTTTTCTTTAAGGTACTGCCTCCAGTGGGCTATCCAGTGACTTCACAGCAAGTGCCTACGTATAGAACGGTAAGAACAAACCCTTTTAAGATACCAAGAGGAAGAGATGTGGGTAAAATTCCCCATGGTTTGCTCTAACAAAAAAAGCATGATATAGATCATTTAAAATGGAAGGTAATCCATCCACATCCTTCCCTCACAGTAGAAAAAGAATTAGCAGCCCTTTGAGAAATGATATAGCAAAGGCTTTGTGTGATGGATAAAGGGAATAGAGAAAGGAACCCTAGAAATGGGGAGGAGAAGGGATGTGTGGTAGTGGGATAGTTTAGAGAAAGCTGTTCTAGAATTAATAGATAATCCAAAATAGGAATAATCAATATGCACATAAAAGAGATTCAACTAAACCTTAGTTTACATTCATGAAGTCCAATTTATCTACTTTTTTTTTCTTTTGTTGCCTGGACTTTTGGTGTCATATTGAAGAATTCATTGCCAAATCCAGTGGTATGAAATTTACCCCCTATGTTTTCTTCTTTTTCTTTATTTTTAATGTCCAGCGTTTATAATACAAGGGCCAGAGCTTTCTTCTCAACTCAAGTTTATAAATTTTCATTGGCTTGTGAGGCCAATAGGGATACTTCTTCTTGTTTAATTTGGTTTCTGGAAAGACTTCATTCAGGTCCTCAGTGGTCATCTGATCAAATGGAATTATGTTCTTCATCTTCGCCAGCTCTTGTTCATATTCCTCAATCCTGGCCTTTGAGAAAGACAAAACCTCGGCACAACTGTTCACATCTTCTTTTTCTTCACCATCCACCTGAACAGTGTATTTATTCTCTGGCACAAGAAACTTCAGGGCATTAAAGTGCTTCTCAAAGACTCATCTACCAAACCAGCCTTCACCACATTGGCCTTGTCGTAAGCCCAGTCGATAGCAGGTGGTTTCTCAGGGAGAGTAGCCAACCTGGAGGTAAGTGTCTCATTCCAGGATTTCAGGGTGTTAGCAATGGCCTTCTGGTTTCGGGGTATGATCTCCCCAAAAGCTATCCAGTCACTAGTTTTTAGAGCAAGTTTTCGCCCAGCCATCTTGAGATCCTTCACCGACCGCGGCAGCCCACAGTTCAGAGCAGCAAGGAGCCCCTATGTTTTCTTCTAAGATCCTTATAGTTTTACCTCTTGAGTTTAGGCCTGGTTTGCTGCTGGTTTTCCTCCCTTTCTGCAGGGATTTTGTTGTTATTTCATTTTGTTTTGTTTGGGATCATTTCCCTTCTTTATTAAGCAGGTAAAAAAAGTGAAATTTAGTAAGCTGAATTTGTTCTTATTGTTCAAGACTTGCAATGGGAGAAATTGTTAATACAAGCAAAATATCTGGAATTTTTCTGATTTCAGACTTTTTATCCAAACTTTTTCTAGCTCATTTAATCTGTTATTTCTGTTCTGCCGATTTGGCAATGTTTTCATGATTTAAAATTTTTCTTTACTTACTTAACTGTTTGCAATCAGCAGTTCTTATAGCTTATAAGTTCTTATAGTTTTTATAGCCTCAATGCGTTTACATAAATTTCATGTGATATAATACAGTTAATGGAAACTCTGAAGTTCAGTCTACACAGCCTCACCACCAACTCACTCATGTTCTTGTTGGTGCTGTTAATTTGGAAAAATGTTAAAAATACAGGGAAGTACAGAAGATAATAGCCATCCATGCTTCAACACCCTGAATTACTAAGTGTTAATATTTTGTCATATGTTTTTTCAGATCATTTTTAATGAAATTTTACAAATAAAACCAAAATAATCTTGGCACACTCCTAGTGCTAGTCACCCTCCACCTCTCCAGAGACAATGACTGTGATGAATTTATGTATGGCCCTCCAGAACATTTCCATTCTTTACTGTGGAAAAATAAGTAGTATTGTTTTATATGATTTTTTAAAAAAACTGATTATAATCATTATCATTTCCTACTTATGTTTTTGGGATCTATATAGATTGGTACATATTAATTATAATGGCTCAGTGGCATTCTACATAGGAATACTACCATGTAGTAGTATATTTTATCCCTTTACTGAAAAATTCCTCCAAAGAATTCTCTTGAACCTGTTTTAGTAAGGACTCTGCCTGCCCCCATTGTTCTTATCTCAGTCATGAGTGACCTCCATATTATGATAACCAATGGCCCCTCCTCGGTCCACATCATGTCTTACCAATGGCATTTGATACAGCTGATCGCTCCCTCCTTGAATACTTTCTTTCACTTAACTTCTAGGACATCATACTCTCAGCCTTTTGTTCCTTCTCAGTTTCCTCTTTCCTGTCACTAAATATTGGACAGGATCAATCTCTGAGTACCTACTCTATCAACATTCATTCCCTTGGTGATTCCATCTACATCATGGCTTTAAATGTACATTTATATACTGATGACTCCCAAAGTTGTATCACCAGTCTAGAGCTCTTCCCTGCTACCAGTTTATATATCCAACTACCTAATTGAATGCATAATAGGCATCTCAAACAGTATGTGTCCAAAACTGAACCCTTGATCTCCTCAAAGCTGTTCTACCCACAGCCATCCTAATCCCAGCTGATGGCAACTTTATCTTTCCAGTTGCTCAGGCCAAAAACCTTGGAGTCCTGCTTGACACCTCTCTTTCTTTTGCTGCATAAGTGATTGGCTTACAGTATAAGTTAGACCATGCCACTCAGGTATAACCGCCCCCCTCCCATTTCTCTCAGAGTAAAAGCCAAGGTTCTCCATGCTTTCTCTCTGTCTTCATTTCCTGGCACTCCTTCCTGGCTTAGTTCATTCTGGGCTGCTCTTTGAGTACACCAGGCATCCTCCCAGCTCAGGGTATTTGCAACTTTCTGTGCCCTGGCCTTGCAGCACTATTTTCCTAGATACCCATTTTGCTCAGTACCTTACTTCCTTCAGGGATCTGAACAAATGAGTCCATTCTTGACTACCCCATATAAATGGTACCCCGCTATTACCCAATGAGTTACTCTTCTGTCCTTATCTTGCTCAACACTTGTATCACTCAGCCAGCACATATTCTTAAGCATCTACTATGTTCTAGGTACTGTTTTAGAAGCTGAGAATATAGCAACAATCAAAAGAAACAAAAATCCATGCCCTTGTGGGACATACATTCTAATGGTGGGGAGTACAAACAACAAATAAAATAAATAAGGTGACATGCTAGGAAGACATTTAAAGCAGGGAAGAAGAATTTAGAGAATTGGGGTAGGTTTCCAGTGAACACTTTATTGAGAATATGACTCAGTCTTAAGTAGAAGACTGAAAGAGGAGAGGGAATAGGCCACGTGGAAAATCAGTTCCCGGGAGAGGGAGTGGTCAATGCAGAAGTCCTGAAGAGCGTCAGGAGAGAGTAGATGAGATCACCTAGGAGTGAGTGTAGACAGTAACACAGGTCCAAGGAGTGAGCGCTGGGATGACTTGCCATTCATGGGGCAGGGAGATGCAGAGGAACTTACAAAGGAGGTAGAAAAGGAGTAGCCAGTGAGGGAAGAGGGATGTTTCTTGAAACACTCTTAGATTTGGAAACACCATACTTTCTTAGTTTTCCTCCCTTTCTCTTGCCTCTTTTCTTTTAATTTTAACGTTCTTAAAAATTTTTTTTTATTAGAGTGTAGTTGACACACAATGTTACATTAGTTTCAGGTGCGCAGCATAGTGATGCAACATCTCTCTCTGTACTGCTATGCTCAGCACAAGTGTAGCTACCGTGGTTCACCATACAGTGCTATCACAATATCATGCTGTATTCACTGTGCTGTGCCTTTTATTCCCATGACATAGTCATTCCATCACTGGAAGCCTGTATCTCCCCTTCCTCTTCATCCATTTTGCCCATCCCCCACTCCCCTCCCCTCTGGCAACCAGCAGTTTGTGCTCTGTATTTGCAGGTCTGATTCTGCTGCTTATTTGTTTGTTTATTCGTTTTTATTTTTTAGATTCTACATATAAGTGAAATCATATGATATTTGTCTCGCTCTGTCTATTTCCCTTAGCCTAATACCCTTTAGGTCCTTTCATGTTGTTGCAAATGACACAGTTTCATCCCTTTTTATGGCTGCATAATATTCTGTCTTCCTTATCCACTTGTCTATCAGTACACACTTAGGCTGCTTCCATATCTTGGCTATTGTAAATAATGCTGCCATAAACATGGGGATGCATATATCTGTTTGAATTAGTATTTTCCGTTTCTTGGCATAAATACCCAGTAATGCAATTGCTGGGTCGTAGGGTAGCTATATTTTCAACTTTCTGAGGAACCTCCATACTGTTTTCCAGAGTGGCTGCACCAGCTTGCATTCCCACCAACAGAGTAAGAGGGTTCCCCTTTCTCCATATCCTCGCCAACACCTGTTGTTTCCTGTGTTGTTAATTTTAGCCATTCTGACTGGTGTGAGGTGATACCTCATTGTAGTTTTGATTTGTATTTCCCTGATGCCGAGTGATGTTGAGCATCTTTTCATGTGTCTATTGGCCACCTAGCTGTCTTCTTTGGAAAAATGTCTTTTCAGGTATTCTCATTTTTTTAATTAACATATAATGTTTGTTTCAGGGGTACCAGTCTGTGATTCATCAGTCTTACACAATTCACAGCACTCACCATAGCACATACCCTCCCCAAAGTCCATCACCCAGGCACCCCATCCCTCCCACCCCCCTCCACTCCAGCAACCTTCAGTTTGTTTCCTGAGATTAAGGGTCTCTTATGGTTTGTCTCCCTCTCTGGTTTTTGTCTTGTTTCATTTACCCCTCCCTTCCCGTATGATCCTCTGTCTTGTTTCTCAAATTCCTTACATCAGTGAGATCATTTGATACTTGTCTTTCTCTGATTGACTTATTTCGCTTAGCATAATAACCTCTAGTTCCATCTACATCGTTGCAAATGGCAAGATTTCATTTTTTGATGGCTGCATAATATTCCATTGTGTGTGTGTATATATACCACATCTTCTTTATCCATTCATCTGTTGATGAACATCTTGTCTCTTTCCATAGTTTGGCTATTGTGGACATTGCTGCTATAAACATTGGGGTGCACATACCCCTTTGGATCACTACATTTGTATCTTTGGGGTAAATACCCAGTAGTGCAATTGCTGGGTCATAGGGTAGCTCTATTTTCAACTTTTTGAGGAACCTCCATACTGTTTTCCAGAGTGGCTGCACCAGCTTGCATTCCCCGCAACAGTGTGGGAGGGTTCCCCTTTCTCCGCATCCTTGCCAACATCTGTTGTTTCCTGACTTGTTAATTTTAGCTATTATGCCTGGTGTGAGGTGGTATCTCATTGAGGTTTTGATTTGTATTTCCCTGATGCTGAGTGATGTTGAGCACTTTTTCATGTGTCTGTTGGCCATTTGGATGTCTTCTTTGCAGAAATGTCTGTTCATGTCTTCCGCCCATTTGTTCTTTGGGTGTTGAGTTTGATAAGTTCTTTATAGATTTTTAGATACTAGCCCTTTATCTGATATGTTATTTGCAAATATCTTCTCCCATTCTGTTGGTTGTCTTTTGGTTTTGTTGACTGTTTCCTTTGCTGTGCAAAAGATTTTTATCTTGATGAAGTCCAACAGTTCATTTTTGCCCTTGCTTCCCTTGCCTTTGGTGATGTTTCTAGGAAGAAGTTGCTGTGGCTGAGGTCGAAGAGGTTGCTGCCTGTGTTCTCCTCAAGGATTTTGATGGATTCCTGTCTCACATTTAGGTCTTTCATCCATTTTGAGTCTATTTTTGTGTGTGGTGTAAGGAAATGGTCCAGTTTCATTCTTCTGCATGTGGCTGTCCAATTTTCCCAACACCATTTGTTGAAGAGACTGTCTTTTTTCCATTGGACATTCTTTCCTGCTTTGTGAGTTGACCGTAGAGTTGAGGGTCCATTTCTGGGCTCTCTAGTCTGTTCCACTGATCTATGTGTCTGTTTTTGTGCCAGTACTGTACTGTCTTGATGATGACAGCTTTGTAATAGAGGTTGAAGTCTGGAATTGTGATGCCACCGGGTTTGCTTTTCTTTTTCAACATTCCGCTGGCTATTCGGGGTCTTTTCTGGTTCCATACAAATTTTACAATTATTTGTTCCATTTCTTTGAAAAAAGTGGATGGTATTTTGATAGGGATTGCATTAAATGTGTAGATTGCTCTAGGTAGCATAGACATTTTCACAATATTTGTTCTTCCAATCCATGAGCCTGGAACATTTTTCCATTTCTTTGTGTCTTCCTCAATTTCCTTCATGAGTATTCTATAGTTTTCTGAGTACAGATCCTTTGCCTCTTTGGTTAGATTTATTCCTAGGTATCTTCTGGTTTTGGGTGCAGTTGTAAATGGGATCGACTCCTTAATTGCTCTTTCGTCTGTCTTACTGTTGGTGAATAGAAATGCAACTGATTTCTGTGCATTGATTTTATATCCTGCCACTCTACTGAATTCCTGTATGAGTTCTAGCAGTTTTGGGGTGGAGTCTTTTGGGTTTTCCACATAAAGTATCATATCATCTGCAAAAAGTGAGAGTTTCACTTCTTCTTTGCCAATTTGGATGCCTTTTATTTCTTTTTGTTGTCTGATTGCTGTGGCTAGGACTTCTAGTACTATGTTGAATAGCAGTGGTGATAGTGGACATCCCTGCTGTGTTACTGACCTTAGGGGAAAAGCTCTCTGTTTTTCCCCATTGAGAATGATATTCGCTGTGGGTTTTTCATAGATGGCTTTTATGA
Organism: Zalophus californianus; assembly: GCF_009762305.2. NCBI lineage: Eukaryota > Metazoa > Chordata > Mammalia > Carnivora > Otariidae > Zalophus > Zalophus californianus. Next base: position 597,766 of record NC_045612.1, on the reverse strand, counting down.
TATTGAGGTATGTACCCTCTATCTCTACACTGTGAAGAGTTTTAATCAAGAAAGGATGCTGTATTTTGTCAGATGCTTTTTCTGCATCTATTGAGAGGATCATATGGTTCTTGTTCTTTCTTTTATTAATGTATTGTATCACACTGATTGATTTGTGGATGTTGAACCAAACTTGCAGCCCAGGAATAAATCCCACTTGGTCGTGGTGAATAATCCTTTTAATGTACTGTGGATCCTATTGGCCAGTATTTTGGTGAGAATTTTTGCATCCATGTTCAAGGATATTGGTCTGTAATTCTCCTTTTTGATGGGGTCTTTGTCTGGTTTTGGGATCAAGGTAATGCTGGCCTCATAAAATGAGTTTTTTTTTATTATGTTATGTTAATCACCATACATTACATCATTAGTTTTTGGTGTAGTATTCCATGATTCATTGTTTGCATATAACACCCAGTGCTCCATTCAGTACGTGCCCTCTTTAATACCCATCACCAGGCTAACCCATCCCCCCACCACCTTCCCCTCTAGAACCTCAGTTTGTTTCTCAGAGTCCATAGTCTCTCATGGTTGGTCTATAAAGTGAATTTTGAAGTTTTCCTTCCATTTCTATTTTTTGGAACAGTTTCAGAAGAATAGGTATTAATTCTTTAAATGTTTGGTAGAATTCCCCTGGGAAGCCATCTGGCTCTGGGCTCTTGTTTGTTGGGAGATTTTTTGATTACTGTTTCAATTTCCTTACTGGTTATGGGTCTCTTCAGGTTTTCTATTTCTTCCTGGTTCAGTTTTGGTAGTTTATACGTCTCTAGGAATGCATCCATTTCTTCCAGATTATCTAATTTGCTGGCATATAGTTGCTCATAATATGTTCTTATAATTGTATTTCTCTGGTGTTGGTTGTGATCTCTCCTCTTTCATTTCCATGATTTTATTTATATGGGTCCTTTCTCTTTTCTTTTTGATAATTCTGGCCAGGGGTTTATCAATCTTATTCTTTCATAGAACCAGCTCCTAGTTTTGTTGATCTGTTCTACTGTTCTTTTGGTTTCTAGTTCATTGATTTCTGCTCTGTTCTTTATCATTTCTCTTCCCCTGCTGAGTTTAGGCTTTATTTGCTGTTCTTTCTCCAGCTCCTTTAGGTGTAGGGTTAGGTTGTGTATTTGAGACCTTTCTTGTTTCTTGAGAAAGGCTTGTATTGCTATATACTTTCCTCTTAGGACTGCCTTTGCTGCATCCCAAAGATTTTGAACAGTTGTGTTTTCATTTTCATTGGCTTCCATGAATTTTTAAAATTCTTCTTTAATTTCCTGGTTGACCCATTCATTCTTTAGTAGGATGCTCTTTAGCCTCCATGTATTTGAGTTCTTTCCAACTTTCTTCATGTGATTGAGTTCTAGTTTCAAAGCATTGTGGTCCCAAAATATGCACGGAATGATCCCAGTCTTTTGGTACCAGTTGAGACCTGATTTGTGACCCAGGATGTGATCTGTTCTAGAGAATGTTCCATGTGCTCTCGAGAAGAATGTGTATTCTGTTGCTTTGGGATGGAATGTTCTGAATATATCTGTGAAGTCCATCTGGTCCAGTGTGTCATTTAAAGCCTTTCTTTCCTTGTTGATCTTTTGCTTAGATGATATGTCCATTTCAGTGAGGGTGGTGTTAAAGTCCCCTACTATTATTGTATTATTGTCAATGTGTTTCTTTGATTTTGTTATTAATTGGCTTATATAGTTGGCTGCTCCCATGTTAGGGGCATAGATATTTACAATTGTTAGATCTTCTTGTTGGATAGACCCTTTAAGTATGATGTAGTGTCCTTCCTCATCTCTTATTATAGTCTGGTTTAAAATCTAATTTGTTTGATAGAAGGATTGCCATCCTAACTTTCTTTTGATGTCCATTAGCATGGTAAATAATTTTCCACCCCCTCACTTTAAATTTGGAGGTGTCTTTGGGTCTAAAATGAGTCTCTTGTAGGCAGCATATCAATGGGTCTTGTTTTTTTTTTATCCAATCTGATACCCTGTGTCTTTTGATTGGGGCATTTAGCCCATTTACATTCAGATTAACTATTGAAAGATATGAATTTAGTGCCATTTTATTGCCTGTATGGTGACTGTTACTGTATATTGTCTCTATTCCTGTAAGGCAGGAAGTCTTATCAAGCCCTTTGTTTGGTCCTGCAGAAGTGTCAGCCCTCTACACTGAAGATAGCTGGGAGCTGCTTCTAAATTGCTGGCATAGGGTGAAGACAAGAAAGACAGGAGGGGCTCCTGGGTGGCTCAGTCAGTTGGGTGTCCGACTCTTGGTTTGGGCTTAGGTCGTGATCTCGGGGTTGTGAGATCAAGCCCCACATCGGGCACTTCACCCAGTGGGGAGTCTGCTGGAGATTCTCTCTCTTCCTCTCCCTCTGTCCCTCCCTCCACTTGTGTGCACATGGGTATGCACTCTCTCTCAAATAAATAAATGTTAAAGAAGAAAGAGGGACAGGAAAACTTAACCTTATTATCAACTAAAATTCTATTAGTCTTTTTCACTTCTCCCCTGTTCACTTCTACCAATACCCCCATGGGGATTTTTAAGATCCAGGAGCAAAACTTAACAATTTTCTCTGTTAAAATTAATCTGTTCATTTAGGATCCTATCTCTAGCCTGGCAAGCACATTAATGTTTCTGAGTCTATTTAATATATTTGTTATCCCTTCCAATATATTTATGTCATTCACATGTTCAATGCACAAGTGTCCTACATTTTCATTAATAACTTAGATAAAGATAATCTGGAAGACCAAGGACACAGTCCTGCAGCATATCACCAGAAACCTCTCAGCAGGTCAACACATTAATCATTCGTCTTTAGATATGAGTCATTTCAACAGTTTCTAATTTACCCAGTTGTCCTTAACTATAGCCCAACTGCCTCAACTTGTGAGGAAAAAGTGCAATAGATACAGATCGAGAAGCTGTAGGCTTGGAAAGTCATGCCAAGCAGTTTCACACTGTCTGCACTTAGTGAGGATCCATTTAAGAAGTTTAAATGGGGAAGGAGATGGTCAGAGTCTTATCTTAATAGGTCTGTGCAACCTCCTTATATTTGTCTTTCATTAAATGTCCTTCTTTCATCTTTTGAATATATTTCAAAATCTGTATACAAATGCCAAATGATAATGTTGTACACTTTAAATATGTACAGCTTTGTCAATTATACCTCAATAAAGCTGGAAAAAAATCTAAACTTATCAGGTCACTGGAAAGATAATACAAACTAGAGAGATGTCAAAGCAAGATTTGATGGTGTGCCTGCCTGCCCTTCCCTCAGTCCTGTCACCAGGAAAATTTCTATATATCCTTTACATTTAACTTTTAAATCATCATATCAAATCACATACTTGTACTAAAGTATTTCATCAAAGATAAATACATCTCGTTGTATATTTAATATGTTCCATGTCTACCTACAGACTTCCCTTCTCTTTCCCATGAGGATTATTGGCTTTGAGATGTAGGAGTTCTTTTTCTCATAAAGAGTCCTTTGTAGGCCTTATTGGCAGTTAATTCATACCTCCTTTTCAAGAACCTTTTTTTTTTTTTAAAGATTTTATCCATTTATTTGACAGAGAGAGACACAGCCAGAGAGGGAACACAAGCAGAGGGAGTAGGAGAAGGAGAAGCAGGCTTCCCTCCGAGCAGGGAGCCCAATGCGGGGCTCAGTCCCAGGATCCTGGGATCATGACCGGAGTCGAAGGCAGATGTTTAACTGACTGAGCCACCCAGGCGCCCCTCAGGAACTATTCTTTAGGTCTTTTTCCTTCACACTTTATTACAAGCAGCTCCTTCACAGATCTATTTTTCTCTCTAGCATTTAGCATTCCTTTCAGTTGACATTCATCAAATGTAATATTTACCATGGGGGGCTGCCTGTCCTCTTGGCACTATTATATTAGGAGAAATAGTAATTAAGTTTTCACTTTTTCTTTTCCATTTGAATTCATAGGTTCAAACTCCAATGGGAGCTCCTTCCCTGATGGCACCTCAACCCATGATTCATATGCAACCAGGCTTAAGCACCAGCAGCTCTTCTGCTCCATCCACAAGAAATTACGTATGTTTGAACTTCTGTTGCTTAGGGCCTTGGCAGAGATGTATAATCACTGGAGGCAAGACTAGTGTTAGAAGAGTCTTACACTCTATACATCTTTTGTGTACTGTTGGTCTCTCATAGAAGAAAAACTAATGCTAACATTTTCAGCATTATAAAAAGACACAGAACTGTGCAGACCTGGTCCTCTACAAACTTGTGTTGTTAACCTCAACTGGGTTCTGATACCTATTCAGTTTTAGTCTTTTTTTTTTTTTTTTAAAGATTTTATCCATTTATTTGACAGAGAGAGACACAGCCAGAGAGGGAACACAAGCAGAGGGAGTAGGAGAAGGAGAAGCAGGCTTCCCTCCGAGCAGGGAGCCCAGTGTGGGGCTCAGTCCCAGGATCCTGGGATCATGACCGGAGTCGAAGGCAGATGTTTAACTGACTGAGCCACCCAGGCGCCCCTCAGGAACTATTCTTTAGGTCTTTTTCCTTCACACTTTATTACAAGCAGCTCCTTCACAGATCTATTTTTCTCTCTAGCATTTAGCATTCCTTTCAGTTGACATTCATCAAATGTAATATTTACCATGGGGGGCTGCCTGTCCTCTTGGCACTCTTATATTAGGAGAAATAGTAATTAAGTTTTCACTTTTTCTTTTCCATTTGAATTCATAGGTTCAAACTCCAATGGGAGCTCCTTCCCTGATGACACCTCAACCCATGATTCATATGCAACCAGGCTTAAGCACCAGCAGCTCTTCTGCTCCATCCACAAGAAATTACGTATGTTTGAACTTCTGTTGCTTAGGGCCTTGGCAGAGATGTATAATCACTGGAGGCAAGACTAGTGTTAGAAGAGTCTTACACTCTATACATCTTTTGTGTACTGTTGGTCTCTCATAGAAGAAAAACTAATGCTAACATTTTCAGCATTATAAAAAGACACAGAACTGTGTAGACCTGGTCCTCTACCAACTTGTGTTGTTAACCTCAACTGGGTTCTGATACCTATTCAGTTTTAGTCTTTTTTTTTTTTTTTTAAAGATTTTATCCATTTATTTGACAGAGAGAGACACAGCCAGAGAGGGAACACACGCAGAGGGAGTAGGAGAAGGAGAAGCAGGCTTCCCTCCGAGCAGGGAGCCCAATGCGGGGCTCAGTCCCAGGATCCTGGGATCATGACCGGAGTCGAAGGCAGATGTTTAACTGACTGAGCCACCCAGGCGCCCCTCAGGAACTATTCTTTAGGTCTTTTTCCTTCACACTTTATTACAAGCAGCTCCTTCACAGATCTATTTTTCTCTCTAGCATTTAGCATTCCTTTCAGTTGACATTCATCAAATGTAATATTTACCATGGGGGGCTGCCTGTCCTCTTGGCACTATTATATTAGGAGAAATAGTAATTAAGTTTTCACTTTTTCTTTTCCATTTGAATTCATAGGTTCAAACTCCAATGGGAGCTCCTTCCCTGATGGCACCTCAACCCATGATTCATATGCAACCAGGCTTAAGCACCAGCAGCTCTTCTGCTCCATCCACAAGAAATTACGTATGTTTGAACTTCTGTTGCTTAGGGCCTTGGCAGAGATGTATAATCACTGGAGGCAAGACTAGTGTTAGAAGAGTCTTACACTCTATACATCTTTTGTGTACTGTTGGTCTCTCATAGAAGAAAAACTAATGCTAACATTTTCAGCATTATAAAAAGACACAGAACTGTGCAGACCTGGTCCTCTACAAACTTGTGTTGTTAACCTCAACTGGGTTCTGATACCTATTCAGTTTTAGTCTTTTTTTTTTTTTTTTTAAAGATTTTATCCATTTATTTGACAGAGAGAGACACAGCCAGAGAGGGAACACAAGCAGAGGGAGTAGGAGAAGGAGAAGCAGGCTTCCCTCCGAGCAGGGAGCCCAGTGCGGGGCTCAGTCCCAGGATCCTGGGATCATGACCGGAGTCGAAGGCAGATGTTTAACTGACTGAGCCACCCAGGCGCCCCTCAGGAACTATTCTTTAGGTCTTTTTCCTTCACACTTTATTACAAGCAGCTCCTTCACAGATCTATTTTTCTCTCTAGCATTTAGCATTCCTTTCAGTTGACATTCATCAAATGTAATATTTACCATGGGGGGCTGCCTGTCCTCTTGGCACTCTTATATTAGGAGAAATAGTAATTAAGTTTTCACTTTTTCTTTTCCATTTGAATTCATAGGTTCAAACTCCAATGGGAGCTCCTTCCCTGATGGCACCTCAACCCATGATTCATATGCAACCAGGCTTAAGCACCAGCAGCTCTTCTGCTCCATCCACAAGAAATTACGTATGTTTGAACTTCTGTTGCTTAGGGCCTTGGCAGAGATGTATAATCACTGGAGGCAAGACTAGTGTTAGAAGAGTCTTACACTCTATACATCTTTTGTGTACTGTTGGTCTCTCATAGAAGAAAAACTAATGCTAACATTTTCAGCATTATAAAAAGACACAGAACTGTGCAGACCTGGTCCTCTACCAACTTGTGTTGTTAAACCTCAACTGGGTTCTGATACCTATTCAGTTTTAGTCATTCATTCAGCAAACCTAACTGTCATCGGTGCTGGAGAGGTGGATAACTCAGCCTGGAGATTTCAGGAACAACTTTCCAGAGAAGTGATACCTAAGTTGATTGCTAAGATTTAAAAATAGATGGCCAGATAAACATATAAACAGAGAGGAAAGCACAAAGCACCATGAGAGATCAAAGGAGGGAATGATTAGGTCAGGGATGGAAGGTTCCAGGGTAAGGGGTATCACACGATGGGGAGGATTTCAATCAGTAGATGTATAGATAATAGAAGTTTTGCATTATAGGCAGAGAAAACAGTGTGGGCAGAGAAGTGGATGCAGGAAGTGAAAATGTGGATGAATGTAGCTGAAGCATATGGCAGACCATGTCATGGCCTCAGAGTATTGTTCTCTAGAAGTCTTTACAAGATGTCTTCCTTTAGTCTTTAGGTGTTGTATTGGGGCCCTGGGGTCCTGAATGCTTGTTTTAGGAGGGCTGACAAAGCTTTGGGTATTAGATAATAAGATTGACCAGAGTTTTATGTAAAAATAGCTGTAATTTATTTTAGAACCACAAAGAAAAATATGTAGAAATAATAAAAGATTTACATATCTGTCTTTCTTTCATGCAGACACAATCCATGTAGAAGTACCAAAGCAGAAAGGTTCAGATTCAGAGCTGAACAAAGGTGATGATCTCTCTACAGCCTGAACTGAATCATCCACAACTTCCAAGTAAAATAAACATTCATTTGAACATTCAGTACTGTTGAGATTCTTCAATTCAATGTTTTGGAGGTGATACATTCTACTTCTCTTGTTTTAATAGTTATCCTTGAAATGTTACCCTGAAAAATTATCAAATTATCACCCAAAAACTAAAGTTAGTATCTTAATCTCCCCTCCCAAATAACACAAGGACCTTAGAACACTTTTTTTTTATTATGTTAGTCACCATACAATACATTAGTTTTTGATGTGGTGATCCACGAGTCATTGTTTTCGTATAACACCCAGTGCTCCATGCAGTACGTGCCCTCCTGAATACCCATCACCAGGTTAACCCATCCCCCCACCCCCCCCCCCTTCTCTAAAACCCTCAGTTTGTTTCTCAGAGTCCACAGTCTCTCCTGGTTCGTCTCCCCCTCCGATTCCCACCCCCTTCATTTTCCCCTTCCTTCTCCTGATGTTGTCCCTGCTATTCCTGATGTTCCACAAATAAGTGAAACCATGTGATAATTGACTTTCTCTGCTTGACTTGTCTCACTGAGCGTCCTCTCCTCCAGTCCCATCCATGTGGATGTAAAAGTTGGGTATTCATCCCTTCTGAGGGCTGAGTAATATTCCATTGTATATATGGACCGCATCTTCTTTATCCATTCGTCTGTTGAAGGGCATCTCGGCTCTTTCCATAGTTTGGCTATTGCGGACATTGCTGCTATGAACGTTGGGATGCATGTGGCCCTTCTTTTCACTACATTTGTGTCTTTGGGGTAAATACCCAGGAGTGCAATTGCTGGGTCATAGGGTAGCTCTATTTTTAATTTTTTGAGGCACCTCCACCCTGTTTTCCAAAGTGGCTCTACCAACTTGCATTCCCACCAACAGTGTAAGAGGGTTCCCCTTTCTCCACAACCTCTCCAACATTTGTTGTGTCTTTCCCTGTCCATTTTTGCCATTCTAACTGGTGTAAGGTGGTATCTCAATGTGGTTTTGATTTGAATTTCCCTGATGGCTAATGATGATGAACATTTTTTTCATGTGTCTGTTAGCCATTTGTATGTCTTCTTCAGAGAAGTGTCTTTTCATGTCTTCTGCCCATTTTTTGACTTGATTATTTGTTTTTTGGGTGTTGAGTTTGAGAAGTTCTTTATAGATCTTGGATACCAGCCTTTTATCTGTAGTGTCATTTGCAAATATCTTCTCCCATTCTGTGGGTTGCCTCTTTGTTTTGTTGACTGTTTCCTTTGCTGTGCAGAAGCTTTTTATCTTGATGAAGTCCCAAAAGTTCATTTTTGCTTTTGTTTCACTAGCTTTTGGAGCTGTATCTTGAAAGAAGTTGCTGTGGCCAATGTCGAAGAGGTTACTGCCTATGTTCTGCGCTAGGATTTTGATGGATTCCTGTCTCACATTGAGGTCTTTCATCCATTTTGAGTTTATCTTTGTGTAGGGTGTTAGAGAATGGTCGAGTTTCATGCTTCTGCATGTGGCTGTCCAATTTTCCCAGCACTATTTACTGAAGAGACTGTCTTTTTTCCATTGCATATTTTTTCCTGCTTTGTCAAAGATTATTTGGCCATAGAGTTGAGGGTCCATATCTGGGTTCTCTATTCTGTTCCATTGGTCTATATGTCTGTTTTTGTGCCAGTACCATGCTGTCTTGGTGATCACTGCTTTGTAATATAGCTTGAAATCAGGCAACGTGATGCCCCCAGCTTTGTTTTTCTTTTTCAACATTTCCTCGGTGATTCGGGGTCTTTTCTGATTCCATACAAATCTTAGGATTGTTTGTTCCAGCACTTTGAAAAATGTCATTGGAATTTTGATCAGGATGGCATTGAAGGTATAGATTGCTCTGGGTAGCATAGACATTTTAACAATGTTTATTCTTCCGACCCATGAGCATGGAATGTTTTTCCATCTTCTTGTGTCTTCTTCCATTTCTTTCATGAGTGTTCTGTAGTTCCTAGAGTATAGATCATTTACCTCTTTGGTTAGGTTTATTCCGAGTTATCTTATGGTTTTTGGTGCTATTGTAAATGGAATCGTTTCTCTAATTTCTCTTTCTGCAGTTGCATTGTTAGTGTATAAGAAAGCAACTGATTTCTGTGCATTGATTTTGTATCCTGTCACATTACTGAATTGCTGTATGAGTTCTAGTACTTTGGGGGTGGAGTCTTTTGGTTTTTCCACATAAAGTATCCTGTCATCTGCGAAGAGAGAGAGTTTGACTTCTTCTTTGCCAATTTGAATACCTTTTATTTCTTTTTGTTGTCTGATTGCTGTTGCTAGGACTTCTAGTACTATGTTGAACAATAGTGGCGAGAGTGGGCATCCTTGATGTGTTCCTGATCTTAAGGGAAAGGCTCTCAGCTTTTCCCCATTGAGGATGATATTTGCTGTGGGTTTTTCATAGATGGATTATGTGAACTTGAGGAATGTTCCCTCTATCCCTATACTCTGAAGAGTTTTAATCAGGAAAGGATGCTGCTGTATTTTGTCAAATGCTTTTTCTGCATCGAGAGGATCATATGGTTTTTCTCTCTCCTCTTATTAATGTGTTCTATCACATTGATTGATTTGCAAATGTTGAACCACCCTTGCATCCCGGGGATAAATCCCACTTGGTCGTGGTGGATGGTCCTTTTAATGTATTATTGGATCCTATTAGCTAGGATTTTGTTGAGGATTTTGGAATCCATATTCATCAGGGATATCGGTCAGAAATTCTTTTTGATGGGGTCTTTGCCTGGTTTGGGGATTGAAGGTAATGCTGGCCTCATAGAATGAGTCTGGAAGCTTTCCTTCTGTTTCTCTTTTTTGAAACAGCTTCAGTAGAATAGGTATTATTTCTTCTTTGAATGTTTGGTAGAATTCCCCAGGGAATCCATCAGGCCCTGGACTCTTGTATTTTGGGAGGTTTTCGATCATTGCTTCAATCTCGTTACTGGTTATTGGCCTATTCAGATTGTCAGTTTCTTCCTGTTTCAGTCTTGGCAGCTTGTAGGTTTCCAGGAAGGAATCCATTTCATCCAGATTGCTCAGTTTATTGGCATATAGTTGTTGATAATAATTTCTAATAATTGTTTCTATTTCCTTGGTGTTAGTCGTGATCTCTCCCCTTTCATTCATAATATTATTAATTTGGGTCCTTTCCCTTTTCTTTTGGATAAATCTGGCCAGTGGTTTATTGATCTTATTAATTCTTTCGAAGAACCAGCTTCTAGTTTTGTTGATCTGATCTACTGTGTTTCTGGTTTCTAATTCATTGATCTCTGCTCTAATCTTAATTATTTCTCTTCTACTGCGTGGCTTAGGCATCGTTTGTTGCTTTTTCTCTAGTTCTTTAAGGTGTAGAGTTAGTTGGTGAATTCGGGATTTTTCTATTTTTTTTGAGTGAGGCTTGGATGGCTATGTATTTCCCCCTTCGGACCACCTTTGCAGTATCCCATAGGTTTTGGACTGATGTGTTTTCGTTCTCATTGGTTTCCATGAATTGTTTAAGTTCCTCTTTGATTTCCTGGTTGACCCAAACATTCTTGAGCAGAGTGGTCTTTAGCTTCCAAGTGTCTGAATTTCTGCCAAATTTTTTCTTGTGATTGAGTTCCAGTTTTAAAGCATTGTGGTCTGAGAATATGCAGGGAATAATCTCAATCTTTTGGTATCAGTTGAGACCTGATTTGTGACCTAGTATGTGGTCTATTCTGGAGAAAGTGCCATGTGCACTCGAGAAGAGTGAGTATTCTGTTGTTTTAGGGTGGAATGTTCTGTATATATCTCTGAGGTCCATCTGGTCCAGTGTGTCATTCAAAGCTCTTGTTTCTTTGTTGATTTTCTGCTTATATGATCTGTCCATTGCTGAGAGTGGAGTACTGAGTATTAATAACAATTAACGTATTGTTATTAATATGTTATCAATATGACTCTTTATTTTGGCTAACAGTTGGCTTATGTAGATGGCTGCTCCCATGTTTGGGGCACAGATATTTACAATTGTTAGATCTTCTTGTTGGACAGACCCTTTAAGAATGATATAGTGTCCTTCTGTGTCTCTAACTACAGTCTTTAGTTTAAAATCTAATTTGTCTGATATAAGAATTGCTACCCCAGCTTTCTTTTGAGGTCCGCTGGCATGGAAGATGGATCTCCATCCCTTCACTTTCAGTCTGGATGTATCTTTAGGTTCAAAATGAGTCTCTTGTAGACAGAATATGGATGGGTCTTGTCTTTTTATCCAGTGTGCAACCCTGTGCCATTTTATGGGAGCATTTAGGCTGTTCAGGTTGAGAGTGATTATTGAAAGATATGAATTAATTGTCATCATTGACAATTAATTGACATCATAATTGCCTGTGAAGACCTTGTTTTTATAGATTGTCCCTGTAAATTTCTGTTGTAGATCACTCTTGGGGTCTTTCTCCTTTTATAGAACTCCCCTTAATATTTCTTGCAGGGCTGGCTTAGTGGTCACATATTCTTTCAGTTTCTGCCGGTCTTGGAAGCTCTGCATCTCTCCATCCATTCTAAATGACAGCCTTGCCAGATAAAGTATTCTTGGTTGCATGTTCTTCTCATTTGGTACCCTGAATATGTCTTGCCAGGCCTTTCTGGCTTGCCAGGTCTCTGTGGATAGGTCTGACGTTATTCTGATGTTCCTCCCTCTGTATGTAAGGAATCTCTTCCCCGTAACTGCCCTTAAGATGGTTTCCTTTGTTTTAAGATTTGGGAGTTTTACTATTACATGCCGGGGTGTTGGCCTGTTTTCCTTGATCTTGGGAGGGGTCCTCTCTGCCTCTAGGACATGAATGTTTGTTTCATTCCCCAGATTAGGGAAGTTCTCAGCTACGATTTGCTCAAATATATCTTCTAGTCCTCTCTCTCTCTCCACTCCCTCTGGGATTCCAATAATTCTGACATTGGAACGCTTCATGGTGTCACTTATTTCTCTGATTCTATTTTCATGGATTCTGAGTTGTTTTTCCCTTTTTATTTATTAAATGGCCTTCCAGGTCACTAATTCATTCTTCTGCCTCACTTACCCTAGCTCTTACATTATCTAGATTGGATTGGATCTCATTGATAGCATTTTTAAGTTCTGCCAATTCAGCTTTCATTTCTGCCCTTAGAGACTCTATGTTGCCATTAATTGATTTCTCCATTCTAGCTATTGTCTTTACAATTGCTAGCCTGAATTCCATCTCTGACATCTTGGTTATATCTGCATCTATTTGTAAATCTGCGGCGTAAGTCATAATCTCTGAGTCTTTCCTATTTTGGGGATTCCTCCTCCTAGTCATTCTGTTGATGGGTGGTTGAGGGAAGGTATAGAGTCCAAATTATTGACCACCACCCAAGCAAGATGCACCTGTTTTCTAGGGACCTTAGGGTTGCTGGTCTCTTGTTCTCCCTGCCTGTCTTCTGGGGAAAGGGCCTGCCGCGCCGTTACTCAGGCAACTCTGTTTGGGCAGTGTTGCCTTGCCCCCCTGTGGCAGGGGATGGGGTCGGTGGGAACCAGGTTTTTGGGGCTTTTGTTCTCTGGTGGCTTTCCCTGGCGGCTTTCTGTGTCTCTTCCGAGAGTCAGAGCAGAAGAGACTGTTTCCAACCCTCTGCCTCAGAGCAGAGAGATCGCAGTCTGTTCTTCAGTGAGCTCTCCAGGCCATAGTCTCTCCGTTTCTGTCTGTGCTGCTATAAACTGCAGCGTCCTGGGTTGTGCGCCCCTCCACGGCGCTCCCAGTCCTGCCTCCAGGTCGGGGCACGTCTCTGCCCTTTGTGCTTCTAAAACTGCCAGCATCCCCCAGTTCGCATGCGCGACCACGCCGCTCCAGTTTCTGTCTGAAGTCCTTTCCCCACCGCTACTGGTCTGCGAGTCTGCGCCCGATCCCCAGCGTGGGAGGTTATCGCTCACCGGTGGTGTAGGATCCCCATGGCCAGGCTCCTTCCCGCTGCCGTTTATCCTCCGATATCTGCCCGTGGAATCACGGCTCCCCACTTCATACCTCAAAACCAACCACCTGGGATCTTCTCTTTGTAGAGATCCAGATCTATCTTCTGACATCTCAGACAGATTTCATGGGTACTCAGAGTGGTCTGGTAGATACCCAGCTCAATTCCGGGGACCAGTTGTAGTAGGGTCCCCTACTCCTCCGCCATCTTTTCCGTGCATCAGACCTTAGAACACTTTAAAGCTACAAGGACATTCCCTCCCAACTTACATACTTTGTGGTCCCATATTTTAGCCCTGCCCCATTTTGTTAGCCCCCCAAATTAAAAGTATTAGACTGGCTGGCTCAGTCGGGAGAGCATGCAATTCTTGGTCTCGGGGTCGTGAGTTCGAGCCCCACACTGGGCATAGAGCTTACTTAAAAAAGAAGGATTAGTATTTATGGAAACAGTTTTTGCTTAGATTTAGCCACATGTTTACAGATTCTTTGTTTGCTATCCCTTCTTGCACTGGAATCATTTCCCTCTTCCTGAAGTACAACTTTTAGAAGTTCATTTAGTATAGTTACACTTGTGATAAACTCAGTTTTTGCTTATCTGAAAATATATTTCTTGTTACTCATTATTTTTAAACCAGATTTTAAATTGATGTATACATACAAGTTCTATAAGCCTGCTTTTACAAATCTTTTTGTGGACAAATGTGGATATATCTCTTGGGTAAATGCCTAGGAGTAGAATGGCTGGGTCACAGGGTAGGTGTTTGTCTAAAATTAAAACTGCCAAAAGTTTTCCAAAAACAACTGTTCCACTTTATCCTACTGGCAATGTATGAGAATTCCAGGCACTCCAAATTCTGATCAACAATTACTGCTATCAGCATTTTAATCTTGCCTGTTTTACTGGGTTTGTAGTAACATAATATTGTGGTTTAATTTACATCTCTCTGATGACTAAGCAACTTTTTACATACTTATTGGTCATTCCAATCTTTTTTTTTTGGTGAAATTCAACTATTTTGTTCATTTTAATGTTTTCTTTGTTTTTGATTATTTATTTGTAGTTATTTATATATTCTGAATATTAATTCTATGTTAGATATATATTCTACAAATAATCTGTCCCAGTCTGTGGCTTGCCTATTCACATTCTTAACGGTATCATTTGGTGAGTAAATGTGTTTCCTAATTTTGAAATCTAATTTATGAAATTTTTCTTTTATGATTAGTGCCTTTTGTGTTATCAGAAATATTTGATTCTCCCAATGTCATGAAGATATCCTCCCATTTTCTCTGAGAAGGTCTATAGTTGTAGTTTTTATGTTTAGATCTATGATCCATCTAAAATACATTTTTATGTTTGGTGACAGGTAAGGGTAGAGATTTACTTTTTCATATAGTTATGTAGTTGTTCCTGCAACATTTGTGAAAAGCAAATTCTTTTCCCCTTGGGTTGCCTTGGTAGATTTCTCAAAACTCAATGACAACAAATTTATGGCTCTATTTTTTACTTTGTTTTGTTCCATTGAGTCGTATCTCTATCCTTAGACCAACAGCACACTGTCTTGATTATGATTGTTTTCTGTAGGTCACAAAACAGTCTTCTATGTTCATTCATATTTTCCAAGGTTGTGTCAGGTATTTGGGTTCTCTGTGAAAATCCCATGAAAATATTACAATCAGCTGATCAATTTCTTTTTTTTTAAAAAGCACCTGAGAATGCTGATTGGGACTACACCGAATCCATAGTTAAATTTGGAGAAAACAGACATATAGAAACATTAGCAATATCGGTGCTTCCAAATCATGAACATGGCATAAGTCTCCATTTATTTATTTAGGCATTCTTTAAATTCTCTCCGTTGATTTGGAGTTTTTAATGGTAACTAGCATATTTCATTATCTAACTACCACGTACTTTATGTTTTTTAATTCTGATATAATGGTACTATTTAATTTCATATTCTAAGGTTTTGTTACTACTATATAGAAGCTCCCACTGCCCTCCACCACCGCTCCATTCCACTCTTCAGCCCCTCCACCTCCTTAGTCCAACTTCCCTGCTCAATCTCTTCTCTCCTCCTGCATCAGTCATCTTCACAGCCCTCCACCACCTCCCCTTTCCCCAGTCCTGTAGCCCCACCCCATGTCTAGTCCTTCAGCTTCTTCCTGTCCCAGGTCCTCTAGTCCTGCCCCTTCCAGCTTCTTCCTGTCCCAGGTCCTCTAGTCCTGCCCCTTCCAGCCTTCCAAACTCTCTCTTCTATCAGGTCCTCTACAAACACCCCTCTTTCTAGTCTCAAGCCCCACCCACTTTCCTTACTCCCCCAGCACCATTACACCAGTCCAGTCCTCTCCCCAGTTCTCTTTCCCCTCCCCTCTCTCTACTCCAGCAACCTCTCCCATCTCCCCAGTCCTGGAACTCCTCCTCTCTCCCCAGTGCTCTAGCTCTGGCCACTTTCCTCATTCTTCCAATGCCCTCCCCATCATGGTCTCCCCAGGTCTGCAGTTCTGCCCCTCTCCAATCCACCTGCCTCCCACTCCTCAGTTCTCCATCCCTCTGCCTATTTGTTTTTACTACTCCAGTCCTGCTGCAATTCCTATACCTCCAGGCATTTTCCCCTCCCTGTGCAGGTTCCTGCGTGTGTTCAGAGTGGAGGGTGTGTCTCTCCTCCAATATCCCTGTCTCCCTTTCTTCCTTCTGCCTGTATAAACCCCATGTCTCAGAGTTCCAGCCCTGCTCAATGTCCTTTGGCCTCGCCCTCTTTTTTAAAAAAATATTTTATTTATGAGAGAGAGAGAGAGAGAGAGAGAGAATGAGCAGGGGGAGGGGCAGAGGGAGAAGCAGGCTTCCCACCAAGCAGGGAGCCCGATGCAGGGCTCGATCCCAGGACCCTGGGATTATGACCCGAGCCATAGGCAGACGCTTAACCGACTGAGCCACCCCAGCGCCCCATGGCCCTCTTTTTTAATTATGTTGCTCTTCCTTCCTTCTCTGGTCCTTAATCGTTTTGCCTGCCCCTTGCTCCATCTTTATCCTACTCTGCTCTACCCTCTCTCCAGTGTCCTTTCCCTACCCCGTCCCCATCCCCCAGCTCTCAGATAGGTCTCCATTCATCTTACTGCTTTCCCCTCACAGTAGTTTTATTTTGAATTTTATTAGTGTTTGTGAGGTTGAACATGTTTCATGCTTAAAGGAAACTTTTACATCTTTTGGTTAATTTGCCCATTTTTCAGCATGACTTTGTCTATGTGACATAATCTTGCTGAATTTTTTCAAGCTGAATTTACAGTCTGAATTTGCTCTGGTATCATTTTTGCAGGACTTATGTTGTTGTTTTTTTCATAAATGGTCAAATATATTGGCCTTTTCTCTCTTTTTCCCTGGATGAGTCATAGAATGCCTTACACCAAAGTTAAAGGTGGAATTACCCCATATTTTCTTCTGGTACTTACATGATTTAGGGTTTTTAACATTTATTTTGGTAATCCATTTGGAATTTATTCTTGTATATGGTTTGTGATATTAATCTAATTTTAGCTTTTCCCAAATTGCTACCCAGCTGTCACAACACTATTTGTTAAAAAGTCTGTCTTTGTTTCAGTGGTTTGAGATGCCCCCTCTGCGTACTTGTCTGTTTCTGGATATTCTACTTTATTCCACAGGTCTGTCTTCATGAAATAAAGAACACTGGACTTAGGGCTGAGTTATTTGGGTTCTTTCTGCTCTATCCCACGATTTGCTGTGGGATTGTTGCACATTCTGTTCTCCTTCTAGGCCTTAGTTTCATCATCTGTAACATTAGAGGTTCCATCCAGATTATTGGTATTTCTATGCGTCTGTACTAATTAGCACTATCCAAGATTGGCTTATACTGTTAGGAGCTGGAACTTGAGTCATGGAATTGTAGCTTCCCAGGCCTGACCTCCTCCTTGACCTAGTGTTGGGGTAATTGGGGTAACTTTGGGTTCTTCGTTCCCTAGTCCAGGGTCTTACTGCATTTGGTTCATTTCTTTGGCCTTGAAAGGCTTTTCTTTGACCCTTTTCTGATTCTGCTGGTACCTACCATGACAAGGTCACTTCATGTATGTGTTCATAAGGACCAGACTGGAAGGATGTTGGGTGGAACAAGATAATGAAAGTAAAATCATTTGGTTACTCTACTATGTGGCCGGTACATATTAGATATTTTACATGTATAATGTCATTTAATCTTTACAACATTCTTGTTGGTACACCTTTGTTATTCCCATTTTAAAATACTACTGAGGTAGTGTAGTGTCTTCACCTTAAGCAGGATCCATGCCCAGCAGAGCCCACCGTGGAGCCTGAGGTGGGGCTCGATCTCACGATCCTGAGATCATGACCTGAGCCTAAATCAAGTCTGAGGCTTAACCAACTGAGCCACCCAGGAACCCCACAAATGGTTCATTTTTAAGGTTCTTTATAGTTGTCTGTTCACTATGGGCG
This sequence comes from Zalophus californianus, assembly GCF_009762305.2. Taxonomy (NCBI): domain Eukaryota; kingdom Metazoa; phylum Chordata; class Mammalia; order Carnivora; family Otariidae; genus Zalophus; species Zalophus californianus. The sequence goes on along the minus strand of NC_045612.1, from coordinate 580,014 downwards.
ATGATAGTCCCTCTCAGCTTGGGCTTGTGGGGATTAAACAGCATGACTCAGTGACTGGCACACAGTTAGCTTTTAATAAATGTTAATCACTATTCTTATTACATATGTATCCCCACTAAGTAAGGGAACTAACATCCTTCATTCATAAACGGGCTGCCTCATTGTAGGGTTTGTGTGAGTGGATGAAGGACCGCTTCACTGCAAAGCACTCCAGTGCAAGCAAAGGCGGGAGGAACAGGGTTGTTAGTTGTTAGAAAAGAGACCAAAGAATAAGTACTCACGTCTGTATAACGCATTTGCTTTCAAAGGGTCGTAGTGGTGGACGGTGTTGGGGAAGTCCTTCGGGCTGGAAGCCTCGGAAGAGTTCTTAGGATTTTGTGTGTAGAATATGAAGTTTTGAAAATGGTTGAATTGGGGTGGCAACATTCCGATCAAGGGTGGCTTTCAGGAAAGGTTGGTGCAGTGGGCGGGATATTTATTAAAATCAGGCCAATGGCTCCATTCCGAAACAGACACAAAACAAGTCCCCTTTGAGGGCCAGGAAGCTCGCTCGGATTGTGGGACCAGAAAGGCACGGAGACCAAGGCCCCGTCGCGGCGTCTAGGTCCCAGATTCACTTGTAGCCGAGAGGGGATCGGGTCGCTTGGAAGGCTATTCTGGAAGGTGTTGCCCGTTTTGGGGTGGAACTGAGGTCTAGTTCGGGCTCTGATTCCCAGGGTCCTCGAGCCCTCCCACCCACAAAACCCCCAAGACCCTTCTTCCCTGAACCCTGCATAGGTTCTTCCTGCAGAGCCAGCATCTCCCCCGCGGCACTTCCTGGCTTGTCACTCACCTCTGCACAGCCAATTAGCACCCACAGGTTGGGCGACTCGTCGGAGAGAGAAGGGGCGGCTACTTCCTGCGCGCCAATGAACCCGCAGACTCACAAGGAGGAGGGGGGGCGGGCCTGCAGCTGTGAGCGAGCCAATCAGGGACCACCAGCGGTTGGCGGCTCGGGAGGCAGTTACTCGCGCTCTCGCTTTCCCAAGATGGCGGCCGCGAAGGACGGTTGTGGCTTAGGAGAAGTGGCTACAGGGAACGGGCGACGGCTCCACCTGGGGATTCCTGAGGCCGTGTTTGTGGTAAGAGGCACGCTGGTCCTCGGCATGTTGGCGCTAGGCCGCGGGCTACCCCTACTTCCCGGCCTTCACCCCGGCCTCGACTACTGGGGGAGGAGTTGAGCAAATGGACCTGAAAGAGAGCGCTTCGCCCGCTCTCCCCCTCTACGCCTAGACGAACTGAACTTACTGGTACCCCCCCCCCCCCCCCCCCCCGCGGAGGGAAACGCGGTCGGCGAACAGAAGGGGACGCGGGACGGGAGGACTGTGGAGCGGGGCGGGGCGGTCTGAGGGGCCTCTCCCCGGATGCCGGGTTTCACTCTCTGCTGCTTTTGGAAAGGGAAAGGGGGAGGCGGTGAGCAGCCAGAGAGAGACTCAGCCTAGATGCTGGAGGGACCGACGGTTATATGGTGACAGGATACAATGAGTAGGCAGAACAGCTGGTGCTTAGGTGTGAAAATAGGAAATTACACCTAGTCTGTTCAAGGAATGCTGTGGTCTGTTGCCTTGCAGGAATGGAAGAAGAGACTGATGGGAAGGTAGGATAGAGTCAGAGTGTGAAGGCTTTGTGTGTGTCCTGCTAAGGAATTGAGGCTTTATCCAGTAGGCAACGGGCTGTCATTAGAAGCTGTCTACATAAAGGCACGGTATAATCATATTTGGTTTTAGGTACATCGTTCTAACAACTTAGTAGAGAATGCATCGTGTGGAGTTGAGAGAGGAGGTAGGGAATGCAATTTGGAGGCTTCACAGAACACGGGGATCAACCCAAGTCCAATCAAAGAGAAGCAACTATATAACTTCAACACTGTCCTTTCATTAGGCCATTCTAGAAATAGTATTTCAAAACTGTTTGAATAATGAGAGAAAACACGACTGGCCTTCAGGTCAGTATCATCTGTCTTTCACTCAGTTCTGACCGAGCTACTATAAAGTCTTAACGGAATTTTCTTGACCTTTTGGGTTGTACCTATGTTGCTTTATCTCCACCTTTTTGTTAATGATACCTTACATCATTCAAAATACCCATTTCTTTTATTTATTCTTTATTTAGACCACTTTTATATACACTCTGTATTGCATATTTGCATTTGCTGATTCAATTTTGTAGTTGTTTTCTTTTGTTATTTTGTGTTTTCCCCCTGAGCTATGCCATTTATTTCTTTACATTCGTTTCCCAACTAATGGTAATGAGACAAAATTTGTTGAGTGCCACGCACTTTCCTAATGCTTTTCCAAAACTCCAGGAGGTAGGTATTATCATTCCCATTTTGTGGATGATGAAACTGAGGAACTTGAGTCACTTGGCCCCAAGTCATATAGTGTGAAAGTAAGCAAGTTATCCAGGATTTGAACTTGGGCAATCTGTGGAGCACCAGGGCCCCTATTTACATGCTCTGCCCGTGGGAGGAAAGTGAGGTAGTCATCTTGGCTCAGTGTCAATTTCTCCTGGTCCTAGCACAGCACCTGACACATAGTATAAGCTCATAACTAGATGTTGAATTCAATTTCCATAGTGCCTTAAATAATACGTTCTTGGTCCTCAGCTAGAGATGGCTTCAAAAAGCTAATTCAGGAGGATACACTTTATCTGAGGCTTTATAACGTCTTATCTTAAAATGCCTTTTCCCCCTAAAATTGCTCTGGTTTATTTTTTCTAGACCTTAAAATTTCTACCAGTAGAATATAATATGTAAGCAATCCAAATTTTATGTAATTATTTGAATAACATGGTATTGTAGAAAGAACATTGGCTTCTAAGTAGCCAGGGTTTGAATCCTGCCTCTAGTTTGCAATTGCTGCTTCATCTTGAGCATTTTATTTTTTACCACTTTGAGCCTCAGTTACTTTCACTGAAATAGCGATAACAATATTTAGAGAGTTGCTATGAGAAGCAATGTGTGCTTTCAGTATAAGAAGTAGATGCTTAATATATATTAGTTTCTGTGATACAGGAGGCCCTATACTGTTCTGGTTAAAAGTCAGACCTCATCCTTTTCTCCATTCCCACTGGTGCCATAGTTTGTTTTCTTTCTCTGCTTGAATTGTCCTTTTCTCCCTCGCCCAGTTGCTCATGTCTTGTCTTAATCTCTCAACATCTAGTTCAGATATGACCTCCCTGTAGTTTTTCTTTTTTTAAAAAAGATTTTATTTATTTTAGAGATAAAGACAAAGAGCTTGCGAGGTGGGGGTGGGAGCCGAGGGAGAGGGACAAGCAGACTCTGTGCTGAGCGCAGAGTCCAATGTAGGGCTCAATCCCACCACCCTATAGATCATGATCTGAGCACAAATCAAGAGTTGGATGCTTAACCAACTGAGCCACCCAAGCGCCCCTCCCTGTAGTTTTTCTTGAGCACTGCCCCAAGACAGAATTCTTGGCACTTTCATCTGTTCCCTCAGCACATTGTATTATAGACATATATAAACATAGCTAATGTTTGTTGAGCACTTACTAGCTGTCATGTATTCTTGTAAGCATTTTACACATGCTAACTCATTTAGTCCCCTGTGAGAAAAAGGTATTTTCATTTTTACAGATGAGAAACTTGAGTCAAAGAGAGAGGTTCAATAACTTCTCCAAAGTGAACACGTCTGGTACGTGGTGAAGCCAGGATTCAAACAAGGCAGGCCCTGTCTCTTAGCCACAGTTCTGTGCTGCTTAATTCTGCTTGCTAGACTCTAAGCTCCTAGCAACATTTACCAGGTGCTAGAAACTTTGACTTTTATCTCTTTCCTGCAGTGACCCTTCTGGGAGGATGGTGTCTCCATTATACATGCAGAGTTCAGTCATTGCCCCCAGCCTCACCTTTTCAATTTCTTTTACAATGTCTCTAGCTTGATGGCTTCAGAGTTCACACTCCCTTGCTGTTGTTTTTCTTTTGCTTCTTGTCTTGTTTTGGCTAAAATACTCCCTTATAGCTAGTAAGCATGGATAAGAATAATATAGAGATCTCAGAAACCATAAGGTTATTGAATTTAACTTAAAATGAAAGAATAAAGTTCTTTAAAGTGCTGGAAACGTCCAATAGGATTGCCCTAAAATTTCCATCTATTTTCATTTAGTTCCTGATCCTTATCTTATTAACTCATTTTTCTTCAAGGACCAGCATGTAGTATACATTTAAAAAGTGCTGTTCAGTTTTACTACTTTTCTTTTGCTTCATTATTCCTTTTACAAAAGATTGTTCTGTTTGCCTTTTAGGTTTACTTTATTTCCACCATTGATACTTAAGGAGGTACTTGTGGCTTGCCTTGGGAACCTAACGACCATATTTAGCATGATTTCTATGGTAGAACGTGCATTAAAAATTTTAGTCAATAATTTTGGCATATAATCTGTTGAGTCGTTTTGTGACTAGGCTGCATGACTAGGCAATGTGTTTGATTGTAATTTTCATATTTACTACTAGGGTCGCCTGGGGGGTGCATAAAGCAGGTAAGGTCATCTTTCTTTCCCTATATATAAATAAAAATAAAAAGAGGAAGGTGGAGGAAGAATAAATTAGCTACATAATGTATGTGCACTGTCTGAAATGGTCTTGAATTTTTTATAACTACATTTTAGTTAAAAACAAGTATTTGGAAAAAAGAAACAAGCTTTTTCTTTCTTTTTTGTTTTAAAGATAAAGTTGAAGCAGTCAAAAATCAGATTAGAGGTATGAATTCTAAAATTTGAGAGTACCTGGGTGACTCAGTTGGTTAAGCGACCAACTCTCGGTTTTGGCTCAGGTCATGATCTCAGGGTTTAAAATCTTTAAAAAAAAAAAAAGTCTAAAACTTGTCATGTGTTATTTTGATATTAAAGGAAGATGTAGATTCCTTCATGAAACAGCCTGGGAATGAGACTGCAGATACAGTACTAAAGAAGCTGGATGAACAGTACCAGAAGTATAAGTTTATGGAACTCAACCTTGCTCAAAAGAAAAGGAGGTAAGTGTAAACATTTACAAGTTGTTTTTTGTTGTTAATTTTGTATGGCTTAAACTTTAAAAATCAAGACATAATTTACATATAATAAAATGTCCAGATGTTGAATATTCAGTTTAATGAATTTTCACATATGTATTCACTTCTATAATCATTGCCCAGATCAATATGTAGAATATTCCTATTACTCTAGGGAGTTCCTGTCACCCCTTTCTGGCCAACTCTGCCCCCTCTGAGACAACCATTGTTCTGATTGTTTTCACCATAAATTTGTTTTTGTCTGTTCTTGAACTTCATATAAGTGAAAGCATATAGTAACTACTATTTTATGTCAGGCTTCTGACACTTAGTATAATGCTTTTGAGAGTCATCCATGGTCTTGTGTGTATCAGTAAATTAGTTTCTTTTTAGTGCTGAATCTTCCTCCATTGTATGTATTTGTACCACCCACAATTTTTATCTATTTGCCTGTCAGTGGACATTTAGGTTGTTTCCCCCTTTGGCTTGAAGTCTTTGTGTGGGTATACGTTTTCATTTCTCCTGGGTAATTACCTCGGGGTAGAATTGCTAACTTCTATGGTTTAAGTGTAATGTTCAGTGTTAGAAGGAAACTGCTGAAAGTCCTCCAAAATGGCTGTATCGTATTTTACTCCCACCAGCAGTGTATGGAGTTCTAGTTGTTCCATTAGTCCACATCCTCGCCAACACTTGGTATTATTAGTCTAAAGATGGTTTTGAACACATAGTAGAATGAATATTGAAGACCTTACTCCAAAGCATCTAGGCTCACAACATCTTGGATCTCTAGTACATCCTTCTTATTTTGCCATTGAGATGAGAGACCCATAGAGGTTATGACTTTCCTAGATTTCACAAATAATAGGCATAGAACAAATGAATCCTTGCTCTCAATTGTGTATTTCCCTATATTTTTATAGTAGCTTATAAAGTCAGTTCACTGCAATAAATACTTGTGGATATCTGCTATGCACATATGCCAGAATTCTTATGTCAGTTAAATATTTATGGGATTCCAACTAGGTGCCATATACTGTTTTGGGTGAAATAAGGTCCAGTATCTGCTCTCAACAGGGACACAGTCTAGGGGCATGGTAGATATGTAAATAACATAAGCACATAAAGTATCGCAGTTGAGATACTTTAGTACAAAGTAATGAGTTAGCACAGGGAAAGGTATGATCTGGAGGGGGATGAGGAGGTTCAGGGGAAGCTTCCAAGAGGAGCATATGGCTGTGTGAAGAAGTTTGAAGGCTGGTTATGAATTTGGAGGCAGACTAAAGCAAGGAAGGCTCATCTGGGCATCACGTGCCATTCATGTAAAAGTACAGAAGTTTGTATTGAGATATATTTTCTCATTTGATTTGGTGACAGGGAAATTTGAATAAGGGTTGGGTATTAGATGAAAAGTCATTGACATAAACAAATGGAGAGTGTTAACAGAAAAGAGTAGGATAGAAAACACTAAGAACAGTATGCTCTCGTTTTGGAAAGAAACGTATATGTACACAAATTTCTGGAAGAAGCTACACTAATGGTGTATTAACAGTGGTAATCTTTGGGTGATGGGAATATGATATTTTTAAAAAATTTGGTTATCGGTATTGCTAAATTTCTCCAGTAGTCACATACTGCTTTGTAATAAAAGTTTATTTTCATTTTATTTTATTTTTTATTTTATTTTTTTAAAGATTTTATTTATTTGACAGAGAGAGACACAGCGAGAGAGGGAACACGAGCAGGTGGAGTGGGAGAGGGAGAAGCAGGCTTCCTGCGGAGCAGGGAGCCCGATGCGGGGCTCGATCCCAGGACCCTGGGATCACGACCTGAGCCGAAGGCAGATGCTTAACGACTGAGCCACCCAGGCGCCCCTATTTTCATTTTAAAAAGAAGAATAAGGTCATTAATTTCAGATCACCCACAGGGAGGTTATAGATAGAGAAGAAAATGGGCCTCAGGACCAAGCCCTGGGAGAGAGGAGGAAATTTGTGTATCATAGTTATATTGCTAACTCTAGTGCTGTGGTGTAGTAGGATATTCACTCCAGGTTTACATTTGCTCTAGGCATGAATGTGAGGGATAAAAATAGCACTGTGTACCTGTAGCCTTCCTCATTAGGTGCACTTGGGGTATATCAGTGAACAAAACAGACAATCCCTGCCCTTGGAAATGTTGCAGTCTAGTGGAGTCTAGATAGTAAACACACAATTCAATAGAACTAATTTTATTGTGCACCTAATATGTGCATGGCGTCATCTTCAGTACTTAGGATAGATCAGTCCTCCTGGAGCTGACATTCTAGCCAGAAAACAGAATTAGATTATAGAGTAGGTTAGAAGGTGATAAATGCTATGGAATAAGAGGGTGTGGAGTATTGGAGGTGGCAGCTGCTGAGGGTTTTGAGCAAAGGAGTGGTATGATCTGATTTTCCCCTATTATTATACGACTCCCTCGGGTTGCTGGCTGATAATATTCCTGAGAAGGGCAGAAGCAAGGAGGTCAGTTAGTAGGCCCTTTCATGAATCTAGGTAAGTTGTTAGAGGTGGTGGGAAAGAAGCATATTCTGAATCTACTTTCAAGTTGGAGCCAGCATGATCTGGTGGGTCAGAGGTGAGATGTGGAAGGGACACATACAGGATGGCTCCCAAGTCAGAGCAACTTGGAAGGAAGAGTTAACTCATCATCTGAGATGGAGAAGACTGTGGGTGAAGCCGGTTTGGAGGAAGATCGGGAGTTCAGTTCTGGACACATTTGAGATACCTTTTTGGATATCCAAGTACAGATAGATGTTAAACAGGCAGTTAAATTTGTGAGTCTGACTTTGGGGACCACCTGGGCTGGAGATAAAAATTTGGGAGTAACTTAAAACTAGGGGACTAAATGAGCTCCATCACCAAAAGAGTGCATGTAGGTGAAGAAAGGATCAAAGATTTGGGTACTGCAACAGTCAGATGTTAGGGAGAAGAGGGATAACCAGTAAAACGACTGAAAAGCTGCCAGTGGGGTCAGGAAAAACCAGGAGAGTTTACTCTGGAAGCCAAGGTAAGAAAATGTGTGATAGAGAAGGGAATGATCACCTGTGTCAAGTAGGATAACGACTGAGAATTGACCTGGACTTAGCAAAGTGGAAGTCATTGGTGTTCTGGATGGGAATGTTGTTGGTCCAGTGGTTTAAAAGACACTGGGGAGGGTATGTGCTATGGTGAGCGCTGTGAATTGTGCAAGACTGCTGAATCACAGAAACAAATAACACATTATATGTTAAAAAAAAAAGATAGCAGGAGGGGAAGAATGAAGGGGGGGAAATTGGAGGGGGAGATGAACCATGAGAGACGATGGACTCTGAAAAACAAACTGAGGGTTCTAGAGGGGAGGGGGGTGGGGGGAATGGGTTAGCCTGGTGATGGGTATTAAAGAGGGCACGTTCTGTATGGAGCACTGGGTGTTATATGCAAATAATGAATCATAGAACACTACATCAAAAACTAATGATGTAATGTATAATGATTAACATAACATAATAATAAAATAAAAAAAAGAGAATGATAGAATTGGAGATAGTGAATATGGAAAGCTTTCTGAAGAGTTTTACCCATTTCAGTAGTGGGTGGTTGTCTTTTTTTATTTGTAGGTGTTCTTTATACATTGACCCTCGAACAACACAGATTGTTCAAACATGGGTTTAAACACGGGTCCACTTACACATGGATTTTTTTCAATATACATTTTGGAAAAATTTTTGGAAGATTTGTGACAATTTGAAAAAAACTTGCAGATGAACTGCATAGCCTTGAGATACAAAATAAATTTTTGTAAAAGATATAAAAGATAAAAGGTAAAAAATTAAGAAAATGTTAGGTATTATTGTAAGGATACAGTATATAATACATAAAATGTATTATAACATATATATGTTTATCGACTGTTTATGTTATCTATAAGGCTTCCAGTCAACAATGGGCTATTAGTAGTTAAGTTTTGGGGGAGTTAAGAGTTATACATGGATTTATGACTGCATGGGGGGTTGGTGCACCAGCCCCATTAGGATATTAATCCTTTTAAGTTACATGGATGAGAAATTTTTCTTCCTTTTGTAATTTATCTTTTTTCTTTCCTTATGGTTTCCTTTGATGAGTAGTTCTTAATTTAAATGTTTTCGGTTAAAATTTTCCTTAATAGCTTTTTGTGTCTCATTTAAGAAATCTTACCCTATATTTCATGTTCAAAAACACAAACCTCTGTGTTTTCCTCTAAAAGCTTTAAAATTTTGCTTTTCACATTTAACTTCTTATTTTTTTATTTATATTTATTGTGGGGGAGGGTTCGAGGGAGAGAGAGAGAATCTTATGCAGGCTCCACATTCAGCATGGAGCTTGACACAGGGCTCAGTCTCACGACCCTGAGATCATGACCTGAGCCGAAATCAAAAGTCAGAGGCTTAACTGACTGAGCCACCAAGGCGTCCCTCACATTTAACTTCTTAATCCAGAAATTTATTTTTATGTATGGTATGTGTAAGTTTTCAATTTCTTTTTTTTTTTTTTAGTGGATATACTGTGGACGTATTATTTGACTAAACACCATTTAATTTTAATGTAGTCCAATTTAACAATCTGTTTCCTCCTGTTTAAGAAATATTTTCCTATCCCAAGTTCATGAAGATATCCTCCTAATATTTTATTCTCAAAGTTTTATTGTTTTCTCTTTCACAACTGTGTCGCTAAATTTCGAAGCAATTGTGAAATTTTCAAGCATGTTTCTTTGTCTTCTCAATACTGTAAATTGATAGTTGGATCTGCAGTCTTGATCATATTCAGGGTCTTTGTGACAACACTGCTTCATAGGTTTGTGTATTGTTTTTCCATTAAGAGGTAGTGTCTAGTTGTCTCTTTTTATGGTGCTCACAGTGCCTAGATACATTAATTGTGAGTTGCAAAATGATCTAATTCAGTTATTTTTCACTTATTAATAAGTCTGGTATACTTCTATAAAGAGAAATAATTCCTACTCATTATTTGATAAGAGTAGCTGCAGGAAATCAGCTCACCTTTCAGTTTCTTCCCTTGCTGGGAGTCAGCCCTGTAGTTCCTGTCACCTTCAGCGGCTCTCTGGCTAGTTGAGTGGTCACAGGTGGGAGTGCTGGTCTGCCATCTTAACCGGAAACAATTTTTATCCCTTTTTAAAAAATTTTTAGTCTATATTATTAGGCACATGCAATTTGAGAATTATTATGTCTTGGTGAACTTAACCTTATATAAGATAATGCTTATTGTTTTAAAGTCTGTTTTGTTGGCTACTTCCAGCTATCCCAGCTTTCTTTTGGTTACCATTTTCTTATTTCATCTTTTCCAATCCCTTTACTTTCTGCCTGTTTATTATTTATATTTAAGGGTGTACCATGCAAACAACATAAGGTTATTGTTTTAAATCTAGCCTATCTTTTTAGATCAACTGATTTTTCTTTTTGGATATGTTCAAGATGATAATCTCGTTTCATTTTACTGTAATTTGTCTATGTGTGGATGTTTTTCTTCTTTCTTCACTAGCTATATGTCAGCTTCCTGTAACTATGGATAACTGTGTGGTTTGCCTTTATCCATAGAGGATTTTGCTTTTGCCAGGAGTGGTGATTCTATACCAGCCTGTTCCTATTGTGGCACTTAATATGTGAGCTTCCCCACTGAGTTGCCGAGGCAGGGACCCAGGCTTGGGTCTGTAGCTGATAGCAGCACCTGACTCATGATGCTTACTTTTCTCTAGTTCTCACTGCTCAACTCAAAGCTTTTCTAGTTTTTTACCCTTTAATTTTTTCAGGAACTTTCCTCACCTCTATGATATCAACTATGCTACAAAAACTATTTTTGTGCATGATCGAGTTGTTTTGCAGCAGATGGCTCTGTGTAGTTTGGATACTAACCTTTTTCTTTTACGTATCCTGTAAATTTTTCCTTGCAGCCTGTCATTTGCCTTTAACTTTACCTTCAGCTGTATAAAAGTTCTTTAGTATTTCATAATTGTTTTGTGGTAATCTCCTCAACACCTGGATTGTATGTCTTTTATCGTTCTTTAACTGGAAATTTTGTGATTATCATATTTTGCATTTTTTTCTGGTAATTTTTTTTCTCTTGTCTCCTTCTGGGATTCCTGTTAATATAGATTTTGATGCTTCTAATTTGGCCTTCTGTTTCTCTTTATTATTTCCTCTCTTCTACTGACTTTGGTAATTTGTCTTTTGGCCATTAGATGGATGTCCATGAGTTCTTTATTTCAACCATTACATTTTTTTGTACCTAGTCGTTTGGGTTAGTTCTTCTTAGAGCTAGCTACTTGTTTCTTTATATTATCAATATCCTTTCTTTTCTCTCAGGTATTTTTAAATACTCACTGTGTAATCTTATCTTTTAGTATTTCATTTTGTTTCATCTGATGGGTGTTGTTGAGTTTATTGTCTTTATTTTATTGTAGTTGTGTTTATCAGATTATCATTTCTTTTCCCCATCAGCTCATATTCCCTCAGGGATATCAGTTTCTTTGGTCACTAATGTGTGTGGGGTTGGGGGTAATTAAAGCCCCTCCTGGTGAGTACGGGTAGGAAGAATGCTGCTGGTGTTACAATCTAGGGCACCACCATTGGACAGATGTTCCTTCTCCCAAACCAGGTGACTTGGCCTCTGAGGGTTCTTTTTGTTCCTCTGCCCTTGGCTGTCTTCACTGTCATCACTCCTGGGAGTAGGAGTTGCGGGGGCAGACTATTGGGGACCAGTATTTGTCTTCTTAGCTCCTTAGCCTGACCTCTCTGCTTCTGGTCAATTCTACCATTTTTTCACCCTGTAGCAGTGAGGGGGTAGGTAAGGTGATTTACCCAGGGCAGTTTAGAGGGAGGAAAAAACATCTAAAAAGCTTTCCTTTCCTTTAATATTTGATCTGCTTCCCTTCTAAGCTGCTATCTCCCTTCTCACTCTTCTACCCACTCCTAGAACTTAGAGATTTCCATTGCTCATATAACAAAGACCTAGAACTGACCCAAGTGTCCATTGGCAGGAGAGTAGATAAAGAAGTTGTGCTACATGGGGCGCCTGGGTGGCTCAGTCGTTAAGCGTCTGCCTTCGGCTCAGGTCGTGATCCCGGGGTCCTGGGATCGGGCCCCGCATCGGGCTCCCTGCTCCGCGGAAAGCCTGCTTCTCCCTCTCCCACTCCCCCTGCTCGTGTTTCCTCTCTCGCTGTCTCTCTCTGTCGAATAAATAAATAAATCTTTAAGAAAAAAGTTGTGCTATATTCATAATTGAATATTACACAGCAGTGAAAATGAATGGATAAGTCTTAGGAACCTAATTGAGTTAAGCAAACCCAAGAAAAATGCATTCAACACTCGATCATATTAAGCCAAGAAACCAGCAAAGAATATATTGTTTGGGAATATACATAAATGTTAAATTATTGGAAAAAGAAGAAAAAGGGGCTGTAAACACAGGAGAGCTGCTGTCTCTTGGGATGGAGCAGAGTGGGAAGAGGTATATTGCTTGGACATGCTCAGCGACCTTGGTGATGTTGTTCTTCAGTTGACTGGGGTTGCAGCTGCTTGATTTATTAATATGCTTCATAATTTATGTATTACATACAAAAATATCATAGAAATCATTGACATGACCAAAAACCTTTATTTGAACATTCTTCTTTTGTTGCATGTGTATCAGATATTTTACAAATAAATATATATTTTTAGCATTTACCTATATTAACATGTAATACGAAAGTAAGCAGAGTTGGAAGCGCTACAACATCCATTCCATATTGAATTTGTAAAGAGCTCACAGAGCTAAGTAAAGTAAGTAAAAAAAAATGAACAATAAATATGTGTTTCTATATTATTCACTGGACTATATTTCCAGATAGTGATAGTATTTTTTTTTTAAGTAGCAGGCTCATCTAACATACTTCTTGCCAGGTCAGTAGCACAGGGTATAATAAAGTTTGCCCTGCTAGTCTCCTTCACATATTCTGTGACTTCCTTTATATGATGCAATAAGTATATTTTCTTTGTTTTTTGTTTATCAAGTTTTTATTTAAATTCCAATATAGTTAATATACAGTGTTATATTAGTTTCAGGTGTACAATATAGTGATTCAACACTTCTATAATAAGTACATTTTCATTATCACATTTAAATTTTGTTTACATGCCAATTTCCAGTCATATTTAGTTAAATGTATTCTGAAAGAACCACAGCTTTGTTTTTGTATCCCTAGTTTGTCTTGTTACAAATTCCATTGTGATTTGACAGGGACCCCACAACTAGTTTGCACATTTTTCCATGCACAACACATTGTAACCTTGGGCAGCTTCTAATCACCAGAAGAAAGAGCTAAACCTCAGTGCCAACAAAATAAAAAATGTTTCATTCTTCTAAGTATGTTTCTAAATATGTTTTCAGCATATTTTTATCTCTTATTTTCTTGTCAGTGAGGTTGATGTTGCTTTGGAATCAGTTGCTAGTAGCTTTTTAAGAATAATTTTTAATAGACTTTAGTTGTTAGAACACTTTTATGTCCATAGCACAGTTAAGCAGAGGGTACAGAGATTTCCCATATATTCTTTGCCTCCCCACACATGCAGAACCTCCATTATCAACAGTCTCCACCAGAGTAGGACATTGATTACAATTGTTGAGTCAAGGGGTGCCTGGCTGGCCCTGTCATTGGAGCATGTGACTCTTCTTTTCAAGGTTGTGAGTTTAATCCTCACATTGGGTGTAGAGCCTACTTAAAAAATAAATAAATGATGAGTCAGTATCAATATATTAACTGAAGTCCATAGTTTACCTGAGTGTTCACTGTAGTGTTGTATGTTCTGTGGGTTTTGACAAAGGGATGGTTTTAATGGTTCTCAAAGAGATAATCAATAGAAAATGCAAAGCTAGTAAGACTGTGTCCTGGTGTTTTTCTTGCCTGCAAAATACTAAGTCAACCTTTTTCTTATTCACAGGCTAAAAGGTCAGATTCCTGAAATTAAGCAGACTTTAGAAATTCTAAAATACATGCAGAAGAAAAAAGTAAGTGCATTTTTGTTTCTAAATATGCGTGAACCAGAATACTTCAGCAGAGACTCATCTTCCTTGACTCTTTGGTCACTGGTATTTGAATGTGTTATATCCAGTCTGCCTTCTTGATACTTGTGTACATGTACTGATGTCACAGTGTTACTTCTGTGATAAATTTTGTGGCTTTTTTCCCAAGTCAGCTTTAATTTTAGGGCCTACACTTCTTGGATTCTTTTACTTACATGAAGTATTTGTAAAACTAAATGCAATTGAAAGTTATTTTAGGTACAAAAAGAAAATGTCTTATTTTGAGGTAACAGAATCCAAGGGTTTTATCGTTATTATTGTTCTCCCTAAGAAGAAGGACTGAGTCTAAGAATCTTAGAAATTGTGTTTTGGGTTCTCATGTAACGGGAAACTGTTACAGAGAGGTTACACTTGACCAGTGTCACAAAGCTAGTTATTGGCAGAAGTGTATTTGAGAATCTTCTGAGTCTTAATCCAGTACTCATTAAATAAAAGCAGGCTGTAAAGATTAAATTTTATAAGCATATTGTACTTAAAAGATTATATGGGGGTGGCTGGGTGGCTCAGTCAGTTAAGCTTCTGCCTTCTGCTCAGGTTATGATCTCATGGGTTGTGAGATCGAGCCCTGCATTGGGCTCCCTGCCCAGCGGGGAGTCTGCTTCTCCCTCTCCCTCTCGCCCCCCGCCCCCGGCTTGTGCATGCTCTCTCTCTCTCAGATAAATAAATAAAATCTTTTTAAAAATGGGTATATAATTTATTACTTGACTACTAGAATAACTATCTCCAATACATTATTTTACGTGGTGAAATTTGTAAGAGACTTCAGGAAACTGGTTGGTTCCGCATGAAGCACTAATGAAGTAATAATTGCTAACTTGTGGGAGAGGGAGAGAGAGTGTGAGTGGGGGAGGGGAGGGGAGGGGAGGGGAAGGGCAGAGGGAGAGAGAGAATCCCAAGCAGACTCCACTCTTAATGCAGAGCTGACGTGGGGCTCAGTCTCACGACCCTGAGATCATGACCTGAGCTGAAATCAAGAGTCGGAGGCCTCGCTGACTGAGCCCCCCAGGTGCCCCAATAACTGCTCACTCTTGCATAGCACTTACTCTGTGCCAGGCACTATTTTGTGTGTATGTGTGTGCATGTTTGTGTATAGTCTGTTTTCCACAGCCTTCAGCGGTATTGGGACTATTATTCTAATTTTATATATCGGGAACCAGAGACACAGATCAAGTGAAATGCCAAATTTACACAAGTAGTAAGTAGCTGAGCCAGAATCCATGGCCCCCATGCCCAGCCATCTGGCTCCAGCATTCATGTATTTTGCCACCACACTTAGTTGGCATGATGGTACTGTTCTAAATGACTTAGGTTCAGCTCTATGATCTCTCCTTTATAGCCTTGTTATTAAACTGACCTATTTACAATACTGTCATTTTTTTTTTGAAGGAGTCCACCAGTTCACTGGAGACCAGATTCTTACTGGCGGATAACCTGTATTGCAAAGCTTCAGTTCCTCCTACTGATAAAGTGTGTCTGTGGTTGGGGGTAAGTAACTGAAATAGCCCCAGCTTCCTTGGCTGACACTGGTAAACCAGTGTGTTTTTCCCACCACAGCAATACTGTTTAAGCCGGGGAAAGTGCTCATCTCCCTTTGACTGTGGAAGGAATACAGGGTTGGAGTTCAAGGGGTCTGTATTGGAAACTGACTGGAATTACAAGTGTGATGAGCAGCAAAAGGTGCTTGTCTCTCCCAGTCAAGACAAAACTAACCAAAGCACTCTCTCTTCCCCTTCCGCTAATGCTTTATCTCTTAAATGTAACAGAAGGAAGAGGAATAGAAATAAAATAGAACCGTTGAACCTCAGATAAATGTTTCTTCCCCATAAGGGTTTATTAGTTCTGGAAAGATCTCTCAAAACTTAAGGGGGAAAAGATTATTACAAAAACCTTGAGATTAGCGTCCATTTTTAAAACCATGTATTTCAGTTTTAGATGATGTGATAGACCTTGTCTGTGATTTTTTCCTATCTTACTCTTCTCAATCCCCTGACCAATCATCCAACCCATTCCTGACTGTCCAGCTAGCTAGCTGTCCATTGGTCTTTTTACCCCAGACAAGTTCCCGTACCAAGTAGCAAGCTAAGTGTATAGGTCCCATCTCTCCTTACTGGAAGGATTTCCGCCTTGCTGTTAGCATGTAGAATCACCCCTTAGAGGCACTCTAATGCTATGAAAGATGGGCAGATTAATACCCCAAAACTCACTCTCTGTGCCTTAGTTCCTCCTCCTTGATTTTTGTTAGTTGTAATGTTGTCAGGGTTTGTACATTTCATTCTATGATCCTAATTCCCATACTTATTTACCTTTAGTTCTGTAAATGGATAGCTATCCACCCAGTGGCTCTAATCCTAGGGGTAATCTTCCTCAATTTCTCTTTCCCTCAGTGCACATTCCATCAGCAGGTGGGGATAAGATGATTCCATAAACTAGATTGGGACAGTAGGGAGCTGTCTGATAAGAATTACAGCTGGAATCCACTTCATACCTCATAAGAGAATGAATTCTAAATGTATTACATAGTTGCCTGAAATACACCATCAAAGTTCTAGACCAAGTAATAGATAATTTGTTTTATAACCCTGGAATAAGGATGGTTTGTTTAGGCCACAAAACTCAGAAACTAAGGTGCCTGGGTGGCCCAGTCGGTTAGGCGGCTCCCTTTGGCTCAGGTCATGATCCGAGGAGATCCCAGGGTCCTGGGATCGAGCCCTGCGTTGGGGGCGGGGGGGGGGTCCCTGCTCAGTGGGGAGTCTTCTCCCTCTGACTCTCCCCCTTCTTGTGCTCTCTCACACTTTCTCTCTCAAATAAATGAATAAAATCTTAAAAAAAAACAAAACTCATAAACTATAAGCAAAGTTGAAACTCCCTTTGCAGGCAGAGGACTAACAGGGTCCTTTGCACGGTTACTTGGAGTTGTGTTTTGGGCGTGTCAGTCTTGAGATGCCTGTTAGACCATCAAATGGAGAGGCTGATAAGACTGAGGAATGAATCAACAAAAGAGAAATACTTGGCACAGGGTACTTCCTGAATGAATCGTCAATGTTTTTCTGACACAAATGAAGTGTTTTTGAATGTATTCTAATTTTTTTTTTTTTGTTAAAAGTAACCAAAGTGTAGAAACTTTCTGAAAAAAAAAAGTAGTAATAAGAAACAGTGGCACGGGTGCCTGGGTGGCTTAGTGGGTGAAGCCTCTGCCTTCAGCTCAGGTCATGATCCTAGCGTCCTGAGATCAAGTCCTGCATTGGGCTCCTTGTTCAGGAAGGAGCCTGCTTCTCCGTCTGTCTGCTGCTCCCCCTACTTGTGTGCTCGTTCTCTCTGTCTCTGACAAAAGAAGAAAGAAAGAAAGAAAAAGAGTGGCAGTTGACTCAGGAATGAGATTGGGGTCTGGGATTGAAGAGACATATACTTTCCATTGAATATTTTTTTTGTCCTATCTCAGTTTTTATACAGTTTTCTAACTATCATGGATTGGGTTATTCAGTCAGTATTTATGTAGCACCTGCTTTGTGCCAGACACTTTCATGTTGTCTGTCTCATTTAATCCTTACAACAATCCTTTGAGTAATTTTTAAATTCTGTCAGATGAGGGAAGTGGTTCAGGAAATGCCCAGTGGTAAGGCAGTCAATAGGAGGAGTTCAGAGCTGGGAAAGGTTTGGTTCCCCGCTTCCAGAATGCATGCATCTCTGAGTGTTGGCAGTAACACCAGATCTTCAGAATTCAACACAGTCACCTTGCCTTTGCCCCTAGCATCTGTTGGAGGTAGGAAGAGGACAGTAAAAGCTATAGCCATTACTGGAGCAAATTAGATAATATGTATATATTTGAAAACTTTTAAATTACTGTATCTTAAGCTAGGAAACAACTATTTAAATTGATTCAAATGTAGTACTATTTAGTGTCATCATGGAAGTTGTAGAAAGACGGAATTTGGTGTCTAAACATTGGTTCTTCTCTTAACTCTCCTGTTTACTTAATATCTCTGTTAGTGTAGGCAACCTGACCTCTTTGAGCCCACATTTTCTTAGCTGTAAAGAAGATGATAACCTGACTGACCAGGGTTATTATGAGGAGTAAATGATATGATGTATGTAAATATATTCTTTAACCCAGGGATCAACAAAGCTTGTGTAAAAAGGTCAGAGAGTAAATATTTTGGTTTTGCAGAGCGCATGGTCTCTGTCACAACTACTCAGCTCTGCCGCCGTGGTGTGAAAGCATAAGCAAATGGAGACTATCTGGGTTCCAATAAAACTTATAAGAAGAGGCAGCTGGCTAGATTTGGCCTGAGGGCTGTAGTTTGCCAACCCCTGCTCTAACCTGTTGAGTAATTGTCATGACTTTCTTTCTTCAGGCTAATGTAATGCTTGAATATGATATTGATGAAGCTCAGGCATTGTTGGAAAAGAATTTATCGACGGCCACGAAGAATCTTGATTCTCTTGAGGAAGACCTTGACTTTCTTCGAGATCAATTTACTACCACAGAAGTCAGTATCCTTTCTTTAACTAAAAGCAAAGGGAGGAAAGGAGAAAGATGTTTCCGACACTCTTACTTACATTATTTTAATGAGAAGAATATCCTTACTCTTAGGCTGATTTGAACTTGCCGATTTTATGAGAGTAATAAATAACATATTTGGAACTAATACTTAACTAAGTTTCTAGATAGATTTATCTAAATTTGAAGCGTGAAGGTTTGGAAACAGCACATTCAAATTAGCGCCTAAGCATTTTTCTTTCAAATATTTTCTCAAGACACCTTCAAAGCTAGTTAAATAGCTTAATCCACAAGCATTTATTAAGGGTCTCTTATGTTGCTGCAACTGTTGAGGCACAGGATGGTAAGTGTAAAAAAAGAGTGCCGAAGTCTTGCTGTGTTAGAACTGCACATGTAAAACGGCTAACTGGTAATTTCAGAGCAAAATATAAGTGAGTTTGTTTCAGGTATGCCATATGCCAAGGCAATCTAAAGTTAGAGAAAGAGAGATATGTGCTGGAATTAGTTCGAAGTTAGAACTTGGGCTGTTTTTAAAGGCATTATAGGATTTGGATCAGCAAAGAGAAGAGATGGGGGTAGGTATTTTGGTCAAGGAGGGGGTAGGCATGTTGAAACCCGGCTCTTCGCCTTTCCTCTCTGACCTGTCTCTCTTGGTGCCTGTTGCAGTCATCGGCCGCACACAGTCGCCCAAGGCACTCTGAGGTGTCCCCAAGCCGGACTTTACCTCATGCCGCTGACCACTTCCTGCCGTAGCCTTCCCCAATCGGTTCTCCTCACCCCTTTATATTTCCACCCTGTTCTTCCTACCTGGAATGATTTCCCCCTATTTATGTGGGTTACTCCTTTTTTCCCGTCATATTTCAGCTGAAGCATCAGATCGTTTCTCAACATTTTCAAATCCTTGGGGTGTTTTGTTGTTTCCCTGTGCTTACTTAGCACTTTGCATGTAGTACTTTGTTTTCTGTGCCAAACTGGGAGCACTTCAAGTGTAGGAGCTGTACTTTCTCTTTTCTCCACAGCATGTAGCATGCAGCAGGCATCGAGTGCTTGGGTGAGGGAAGGCCTGTTGGAGGCCTAGAGCAGGGGTTGGCATGGTACTCTTAATGTGGAGACTTCATCCAGAGGGGGGAAAAGCTATTAAACTTCTAGAAGAAAAGACAAACCTAGGGGATAACATTGGAGAAAATCTAGATGACCTGAGTATGGTGATGACTTTTGGATACAACACCAAAGGCACAGTCCATGAAAGAAAGAATTGATGTGCGAGGCCTACACAGGGTGGTGCTTGTGGAAAGGAAAAGAAACTGAGTGAATGTCCTATTAAACTAAAGGGAGGGTAAGAGATGAAATTATTAATAATTGTACTAATTTAAATATTGCCTGAAAGGATATGGTTTGAACAGTCTTTGAAATTTCATGGATGAGGGGCTGTCTTTCAAACTGTTGACGGTGTCAAGCACATATTTTGTCAAGTATAACGCTATAGTTGACTACATGTGCTGAACAGTTACTGATTTGAGACCTTGACTTTGTATTGGTGGAATTTAGTTCCAGTATTTTCCTAAATGATACTATAGCAAGATGGCTCACAACACTAGTTACCGGTATTTTGTGTGCATGATTTCTTTCTTTGATTCAGTATGTGAGTGAATACTTAGTCATTGCATCTGTTATCTTTAGATTCGCATTTGCATTTTCTTTGACAATTCTTGCAGATATGGCCAGGGTTTATAATTGGGATGTAAAAAGAAGAAACAAAGATGATTCTACCAAGAACAAAGCATAATCCTGACAATTAAAAATGTGGTTCAGTTTTCCAAACATGTTATTTTAAATACCCCAAAGTTTATCCCTAAAGGTTGACATGACTTTGATTTTTTTTAACAGCAAGAATGATAATTAAAACTTAAAAGAAGATAAACATCATTTTATTATAAAAACAAAATTGGTTTCAAATATTTTATGAAATTAGTATTTTAATTTTTTATTTCCAACAAAGTAAATGCTACTTTCGTCATTTTTTTGGTTTGTCATAAAAAAGTCTTGGCTGAAATGGCTGAGGTATGCTATGGGAGCTGAATTCTGGACACTTTTCTTTATTGGCTGATGGTACTCTCACTTGACGTGGTTAAACCAGTGTAGACGTAGGAAAAACAGTTAGTTTAAATATTTCCAAACTTGTTTTCTGTAGTACATATGGGGCTTTATGGCTCTCTGTTGCTGTTATTTGTCTTATATAAATGGATTTTCATGAATTACTGCCTAGCCAATAACTATTATAATATTCTGTACTTTTCAAGAAATGGTAATTTGCCTTCCTAAACAGTAAGAGGGCTATTGAGACAACGCTTTTTCTTACCCCATAGAAGTGCACAGTGTCTTTGCGATGCCAACATAAGGGAGATCTTGGCCAACATGAAATAACAAAATTCTTTAGCCACTCAAAACTCTTGGCTAAGGCAATTTTGTATTTCTTAACAGTTCGCCAAAGCAGCTGAACAAGAATATTAAGATAAATATAAATCTGCAGTGGTTGAAAAGATTTGTGAGCTTTTTTATTCATGATAAAACCTCATAGGAAGAGTAGAAAAATCCCTGTGGAAAGCCATGGGTCCAGTGGCTAGCACTGGGTGATACAGATTCTGATAAAAAATGTATTATTCCATCTCCATGTAGTACAGCATATACTCGTACAATGTTTTGTACTTGTATTTCATGATATTAAAACATTGAAGTTAAAACTGTGGCATGGCACCTTTTTTTTTAACATTATTCTTTCTAAAGTTAACATGTGTCTTTTCACATATTTGTAAAGTTCATTTACTTCTACATATAACGAGCATGTCCCAAGAACTTATGTTTGTAGGAGCAACACAGAATCTCTTTGGAAGGAATACAGATCGGCAAACAATTGAGTTAAATCTGAAAGACACCAAAGTTCCTTGAGTCACTTCTTCTCTCATACTTTTAAATTCCCATATTTTAGTATTTGAGGTTTGTATACATCTTGATATATTGTAAGTGCTAATTTTCCCAAACCTTATTATGGTAAGTATATTGGCACAAAATGTCCTTGTCAATAGTAGGACATGAATGATTTGCTCAGTTTAAGTACATGAAAATGGAACTGAATATGAAGAAACACAGCTCTTTAGAGGTGAATTAAAGAGCAAAAATTAAGTTAATTCTATAAATGCATATAAATACTTAGTATGTGTCAGGAATGGTATTAGGCTTTGTTAATAAAAGAAAGATATTTAAGCCTTGCCTCTGCCAGATCATTTATAAGGGTTTACAGTTCCAGAATAACATAACCATACTGCTTTGACATGATATTTTCAAGCTTAATATTAGTATAGTACATCCAGAGAGGATATGGGTAAAAATTAACTATGAAACTTGATACTGAATAATAATAAGTGTGTTGGAAATGAAACTAATATTTATTTTTCCATTCAGATGCTCATTTGAGAAAATGTAGAAAATGGGAAAAAAGACATAAGTTCCGCTTGCAGTCCCCTTGACATTTCTTTGTCTTCCATTTCTTTTTTATGCATAGGTTTTTTTAAACATAATTTTGAAAATTTTGTCTTTATAATTTTTACCCTACTTTTTTCACTTAGCATGTACTTTGCTTATTACATAGTGCTACTATATTAACATCATTTTACTAGTTTCATAGTAGTATTCTAATGGGTGAACTGTAGTAAACTGTGATACACATTGAGACATTTGGGTTGTTTTAAAACTTTTTCTCCATTATAAGTAACAAATAATTCCGTAATTTACATTTTTACATGAGGCTTTCCTCATGTATTTAGGATTTTTCCTGAGACTTACCAAAAATGGAACTAAGGAGCAAGATTATAGCGTTTTTATTCCTGGGGTTAGCTGAGAATAGTTTTGTCAGTAGTGACAGTAGGGGATGATGGAAAGCACAATTCATCATCTCACCCCTGCCTTTCTCTGCCATATAGATATTGATGGCTGCAGTAGGAATGACCTTACCCAAGTCCACATAGCCAGAATGAGACCAAGACCCCGTTCCTAGGTGAATTTCCTTCCCTCTGTACCATGATGTCTCGCTCCTTTATTTAGCAATAACTAATAGCTAAGTTTGGTAGGAATGTTAACTAAAGTTCAGTCCCTTAATGAATAATGCTCTCCTTTCTCTGCTCTAAACTTCAGTGATACCTTTAAGGTCTTGAACTATTTCTTAAGGGTTTGTCTTGATTGGTTCTAATCATGTACCCTTTTGATAGCCTTACTATGCCTATTCACTGGTAATGTGGGATTGTGTTGTCTCTGAAGACAGTGTGTGTGCAACACCTATCATAGCTGGTGTTGGGTTCAGCTATACATTTAAACTCCCAAGCCCTGGATAGGCTATGTCTGACACCAGTTTACTCCGAAGGACACAGGACAGTAAGACACCATGCCAGGGGATGGTGGGAATTCTTCTGTGGGAATTCTTGCAGCAGTCCCCACAGACTACATAGATAGGGGCAGGAGCCACCCTGACCTAGGAGCCATAAGGGACCACTCCCTCTTAGAACAGTCCCCTGTGCATAGCATCCCCATCCTGGCCAGGCACAGGGCCCAGGAACAGGAAGGTACATTGTACTCAGGGACTTATTTATGTTCACTTGCAGCCCTCTCGGCTCTCACCTAAGACACAAGGTGCCTCCCTGGGCATTTTACCAGAAGCAGGCTTACCTGGTCACGTAGCTGATGGTCCACTTTCATCAGGTTTCCAGAGGAACCAAGCTAGAAAGCTAATCCAAGGTCAGTTCCCCAAACTCGAAGGAGAAAGGGGTTTTGAATCCCTCTTGCTCACAGCCTGTTGGATCTTGCATAGTTACGGGCCCAGGTTTTGACAGTGACTTACTTCCTTTTATAAGGCCCCTGGCTAATGACTGACTGCCTCTGCAAAAAAGGTAGTAATAGTTAAGGTATTTTAAAGGGCCGGATGGAGGCGTTTCTATCTGGATTAGGTGAAAATAAGACATCACCACCTAGCCTCCAAAGTTTTACAATTATATGATGGATTGGAGAGCTTTTTTCTCCTTGACCCAAAACCAAGTCGTGCCATAAATTTAGCAAAACTATTTATGAACTCATTACAGAGTAACTTTTTTTTTTTTAATCTTGTGGCCAAACTAGTTGATAAGATTTTTCTTACACTTTTTATTTTGAAGTTTTATAACTACAGTCAGCGTCATAGAATTGATGTGCCTGCTAATTAACCATATTTTCTATATATTAATACTCTTCTATATCCAGGGAGAGTACTGCTTACATGATCAGTTGTGAGAGGGAAGTTTGAGACATGAAGTATTTGAACTTGGTTAATGTGCATACAACTGATTTTCTTTAGGTGTGGATTGTACCTCAGAGTCCAACTGAAGAACTTATTTTTGTTTGTTCCTTCTCTCTTGTCTGATGTCAGGTTTAGTTACAGCCACATTAAACAAAAAGGATGGACCTGGTGTGTACAGTATATCTGAGCAGTTTGTTTATAAAGGATCATGTCTCTTGGTCATGGTTTTCAAATAATTTTATGTTTAGTTGGTTGTGTGACAATGGGGATGCTTTATTTGGAGGTAGGCCATGACCAGATAGGAAATTTCTCCTAGATGTTTTAGCTGCTTGAGTAAACCCATCTTAGTCTGAATTGGCTTATCTTCCCCAGATGAAACCTGTGCATTCTAGAGAGTAAAAAATAGAAAAATTAAAAAGCAAAAGGTCAGCAGATAACAATCTCTTCCTTTTCATCAGTACACCCCAGACAACAACAAAAAAATACATCCTTGGCTACTTCAGCCCATGTCTGGACTGGATTGGGCAATAATTTCTTTTCAGTACAGAGGGAGCTTAAGAGTTCAATTTTAATTCACCCTAGATATTTAATTTTCAACTATACTATAGCTGTTAGTTGCAGAACCAGAGCAAAGTGACAATTCTAGCTAGCTGAAAGTATCTATTTGCTGTGACACTGAAACACTGACATCAGTGTTTGGTTAAAAAGTGGACTCATAATGGGGAAAGAAGCCTAGGTGGGTGGGTGGGGATACATTTTATTTTAGGGAAGGAGTGATCAAGTTCCAAGACAATAAGGATGACCCTGACAGAATGCAGGAGGAGCAAGGAATTTGGCCTCCGGGATAGACAGAGGCAGGCAAGCTGGGAACTAAGCCTGGAACACCTTCCTTTCTTCCCTGCTCCCTATCATACCCCCCTTTTTGACCCTCTGCCTATCCCACAGGTAAAAGTTGGCTATACTAGGAACTTCTGAAAGTAGATGGGGTCCAAACTGGTTCTGAGAGAAATTGAGATACAGTAAATGTAGGGAAAATGGCTCAACCATAGAAATAACTAAAGAAAGGGGCATTTTGAAAGTATATAAGAATACAGCTTGGAAGGGTTTTTAAAAGGGAAGAAATATGGTCAGACTGCCTTCATACAGCTCCAGTTTTTCATGTGTGACTCTGCATGTGTCATGATACAAAATTATAGACTATTACTGAATAATGGCAAAGCAAATACTAATATTTAAGTACTTAAAAGTGGAGGTATATACCGAAATACTGAACACTGGTTATGTCCACCTCAGAAAATATTTCTATGAAATTGTAATTATATAAATATTTCAGAGTAACATACTTTTTAAAAAGTATTTTGAACACTTTAAATGAGATGGCAAAGGATTTTTAGGGAATCAAATTTTGGGCCTTCTAGTAGAGTAAAAACTCTCCGTTGTTAACATCTTTCATTTTGGTGCTTGATATTTCTGTATTTTGGGTTCCAAAGAATCATGTCACCAGGGAGTTTGCAGTAGGAGTTCCAATTACTGTTTTCTTAAATTAATTTTTCTTTCTACTTTCATATATTTAAAATAAGATCCTGTTGCACTGATAAACGGTACCATTTATGATAAAGATGAAACCTTTGTGAACATGTATCTAATGTGTCAAAATATATAAAGTGTTAGAAATTCAAGAAAAAATGGATCAAAGCATTAGTGGGAGTCTTAATACAGTATTCTCAGTCACTTACAGGCAAATCCTCTGGGCCACATTTTCTAGTCATAACTCAGATAAATTAGGAATTAATAGTTTCATAGTTTCAAATAAATCTGAAACATTTTAAACACTGAAATAACTTTGAGGTAAAAAAATAGAAACTAGAATTACAGGTTATTTAGGATTTAATGCAATGAGAACACTAGTAAGCTTAAAAACAGGGAATTCAGATGAAAATATGAGCCCTAGGTGCCAAACTCAAAAGAATAAAAAACCAGATGTCCAACACACTAACTTTGCTGCCTCCATCAACTAAGGTCAAGGATGATCTGTCTCTTAGGGTAATACTGTTTCTCTCCTGCCTCTTCTTTTCCCCTCTAGTAATCTTGTCCTTCTCCCAGAGCATTCCTTAACCACTTATTCCTGCAGTCACACCCGAGACCTTGTCATTACTAATCACTGCCACCCCTTCCTAATCTCATCCTCAAGCCATTCTGTCCCAGCTTGGTTGGGATTTCTGGCTGAAGCACGGGAAACGGAAGCCCCTGGAACTTCCTGGAAAGAGGGAGGAGTTTGGGAAAGTGACCCCAGTGTTGGTTACAAACTTCTGGGTTCATATGTGTTCCTAATCAGCATACCAAAGAACTGAACAAAAGGATAGACCACTGCCCAGTTTCTGGACTGGCTACTGTGTGGTGTATGAGCACAGGAAAGATCCAAGTGGCTCAGCAAAAGCTTTGAAAACTGAACTGCCATTGGAACGACAGCACACACAGGACAGGATGGAACATGTGACCTGAACTTATCCAGAGAAATTCTCAGCTAAAACAAAAATACCAACGTTCTCCATAGAATTTAAACAAGCCCAGAATTGCATAATATTCAAAATGTTCAGAGTACACTTAAAAATTACTTGGCATGTGAAATACCAGAGAAGTATTCACATGAAAAGAGACAGAGTGTAAGTTTTATGTAGATAACATGAAAAGTTAAAAAATTAGAATGCAGAATAAGCAAAATTGATAAAACCCAGAACTGGTTCTTTGAAAATACTGATAATCAGGCTCCTTGCTCAGCAGGGAGCCTGCTTCTCCCTATCCCTCTGCCTGCCACTCCCCCTGCTTGTGCTTGCTCTCTCTCTCTTTCTCTCTCTCTCTCTCTCTCTCTCTCTCTGTGTGTGTGTCAAATGGATAAATGAAATCTTAAAAAAATACTGATAAAAATACACAAGCCTCCAACAACTCTGAATTATAAAAACAACGTAAACATACAGCATTACAAATGGGAGGTTTCTATGCACCAATACAGAGATTTTAAAGTTATGCTAAGTACAACAACTGTATGCCAGTGCATTTGAAAATTTAGATGTAATGGATAACTTTCAAGGAAAATATAAATTACCAAAATGTACTTACCAGGATGTAGGCTATGCGCTGCTATGGTAGTCATTCCCAGTCCCTGGGCCACGTGTGTACTAACAGGTCGGGGTGGCTCTGCTCCACGCTCTCACTTCACTCTGGAATCCAGGCTGATGGATAAGCCTCTAGCTAGGACACTGATCGTCACATGGTCAAGCCTATCTCATAGGAGGGAAGTATAATCCTGTTCCAGGGAAGGACAATGAATATATGTGAACAATAAAACAGTGTCTCTAATGGTTTAAAACTGAATCTAACCATAACCCTGAAATAAATTGAAAAGACTGAAACATCTACACCGTCTTCTGTTCTGCAAAAAAAAAAAAAAAAAGAAAAAAAAAAGGAAGGAAGGAAGAAAGAAAAGGAAGGAAGGAATATAGATTAGCTACATGCTGGAAGGAAGGGAGGGAGGAAGGAAGATAGATAGATGCTGGACCAAAAGCTTTTATGGGTGAGTTCTATCAAACTTTCAAGCAGCAGATCACTCTGTTATTTAATTATTCTAGAATAGAAAAAGAAGACACAGATTTTCATCCATTTCATGATTTCATGAGGCCAGAATAACCATGGTGCCACAACCTGACAGAAAGCACAAAAGATCAACATTTCCAATGAATGGTTAGTCCTTAAAATAAGTTATCTTGTCATGTAAGTTGAGGAGATTGCTGTGTAAAATTGCCTCCCATTGGAAAGCCCCAATATAGAATAGTGTAGTTCTACAGAATACTATTTTGCCTTGTTTAATCCACAATTTTCCAAGTTCATGTCACTGTAGATCCCCCCACATTCCTCTTAATCCCTGTGGAATTTTTGGAAATACTGTTATGAACCAATCTCAAATAGGAATATAGATGCAAAGATCTATATTACTTACTAATAAGATATGAGTAAATGAAATCAAGCTGTTTTAAAAATGTACCATGAACAAGTGTAGTTTTTTCTAAATTTGTTAAGAAATATGGTTAAACATAAACAGATTTACTAATATTAATTACAATAATAGGTTAAGGAAAAAAACCCATTTGATTATCTCAATGGGTACAAGAAAGACATTTGAAAAACTCAACCAACATACATTCTTTGTAAAAGGTCTTAATAAGATAGTAATGTAGTGAAAAGTTCTATAACCTAACCAAGGTAATTTAAGGTTAAAATGCTAGAAGCATTTAATCCATATTCTAGCCAGTGTGAAAAGACAAGAAGAAGACATGAAGTAAAAATATTTGAAAGGAAGAGAGAAAATTACCATTATTTGTAGATTACAGTGTCTACCTAGAAAACAGAAGAGATCAGTTGAAAAACTGAAGTAATAAAGTTTAGTGTGGTGTCTGGATACAAGATGTAAACATACATGTATCCACAGATTTCCTACACACTAGCAATGACCAATTAGAACATGTAATGAGAAAACCCATTCAAATAAAATATAAATATCATTTATATATAAATATTATAAAGTATCTAGGAATAAACAGACAATGGCTAAAGCCTGTAAGTGTGCATGGTGAGCACCCAAAATCTAGTCTGTTAGCAAATTTCCAGTGTTCGATACACTATTAATAACTACTATAGTCATCATTCTGTATAGTATATCTCTAGAACGTATTCATTCTGCATAACTGCATTCTATGTATTTGAGTTGTTTATATTCCATGTATAAATGAGATCATGCAGTTGCTTTCTTTCTGTGTCTGGCTTTTTCACCAAACGAACGGGTAAAGAAATTGACACATTTCTTCTTAAGTTTTACTGTATTGCATGAGAATATCAAAGAAAATTTTGAAGGGAAAAGGATAATAAAAATATACTGTGGAATTACCCAGCTACAATGTAGTATTAGGGCCAGAATAAGCAAACAATTTAATGAACTATAAAACGGGAGTCCAAAAACAATTTAATATTTGAAAAGAGTAAAATTTCCAACCATTGAAGAAAGAAGGAAGTATTCTCTGGATAGTATGGGGTAAGTAGCTAGCCATTTGGGAAAAATAGTTGTTATCCCTACCTCCACATCCTATACATAAGTCAATTCCTAAAGGAACCCTCAATGGGTTATAGGAAGTCATAGGAAAATGGTTTTCTAGTATTTGGGTGCAGAAGACCAATCTAAAACTAACACTTTGGCCATAAAACATCAAGAGACCAGTCTATATATATAAAAAAATAAGGTACATGATACCAAAATCAAAAGTAATAAAATGTTACCCAGTAGACATTGTTTTCTTTGCACCTTGTCCCCCAGCCACCTGGTTCCCCAACTTTGAGACAACTTTCCAGTTTCTTGTAGACAACAGGTGAAATGATGATTAAATAATGAGTAAAATATGATTATTAAAGTATTTAATAATGATGTTATCTATTAAATATTAAAGACTTCTGTATTACCAAACACCATAAAAAGTCAGAA
Source organism: Zalophus californianus (assembly GCF_009762305.2). Taxonomy (NCBI): domain Eukaryota; kingdom Metazoa; phylum Chordata; class Mammalia; order Carnivora; family Otariidae; genus Zalophus; species Zalophus californianus. Next base: position 550,502 of record NC_045612.1, on the reverse strand, counting down.
AAACATGAAAAAAATAGTTTTTTTTTTTAAGATTTTTTATTTATTTGAGAGAGAGCATGAGCGGGGGGAGGAGCAGAGGGAGAGAGAGAAGCAGACTCCCCGCCAAGCAGGGAGCCCGATGCGGGACTCCATCCCAGGACCCTGGGATCATGACCTGAGCTGAAGGCAGACGCTTAACTGACTGAGCCGCCCGGGTGCCCCAACATGAAAAAATACTGTAACATATGTGGTGGATAAAGCATTGATTTCCATTATTAATTAATAAAAACACAACACCTTTTTATTAGTACTATACTCAGCCACAAGCAACAGAAACCCAATAACCAAATATATGCAAATTTAAAATAAATGTTCTCTCAGATCTGCAGAGTTAAAAGATTGGCAGTAATACTCATTATAGCGCGCCTGGGTGGCTCAGTCGGTGAAGTGTCGGCCTTCAGCTCAGGTCGTGATCCCAGGGTCCTGGGATGGAGTTCCGCATCAGGCTCTCTGCTCGGCAGGAAGTCCGCTTCTCCCTCTCCCTCTACCCCTTGTCCCCGCCCCCACCCCGCTTGTGCTCTCTCTCTGAAATAAATAAATAAAAATCTTAAAAAAATATAATACTCATGGGCGCCTGGGTGGCTCAGTTGGTTGGGCGACTGCCTTCGGCTCAGGTCATGATCCTGGAGTCCCGGGATCGAGTCCCGCATCGGGCTCCCTGCTCGGCGGGGAGTCTGCTTCTCCCTCTGACCCTCTTCCCTCTCGTGCTCTCTATCTCTCATTCTCTCTCTCTCTCAAATAAATAAAATCTTTAAAAAAATAATACTCATCATAGACATTATCATACACTGTTCATGGGCATTCAGTAAAACCTTTCTAGAGACCAATCTGATTGATTTTATCAAAATTTTAAATGTGTATATTCTTTGATTCATAAATTCTACTTTTATGATTTTGACTTGACATAATTGGCCAAACACACAAGGATATGTATACATTGTAGAATTGCTTTATAGCAGCAAATAATTGTGCATAACCTAATGTCCACCAATGAGAATTAAATAGTTTATTGTATGTCCATACAGTATAATGCTATTACATCAGTTTGGAGACTTTCAGCTACAAATGGAAAAAAAATGGCATAAACTAAAAAGTGATTTATTATCTCATGGAATAAGGAGTCTCAATATAGAGTGGTTCTAAGAGTAGTTAAAATCTGTAGCTCAGAGATCCAGATTTCTTCTATGTCTGTCATCTTCAGTATGTCAGCTCTTTTCCTGATCACTTCAACAAACATGTACCAGGCACTGACTGACTGTAGAGATACAATAATAAGGAAAAATGGACAGTTCCTGCCCTCATAGGTATTTACAAAAAAATATACTGTATGTGTGCAAAAGGTAACAGCACAGTATGTGTTACATAATACAATGTATGAAAAAGATTCATTTAGGTGCAAACATATAACAAATCCCAAGCATTTTGTGAGTATGTTTACTATGTGACATTTGCCAAGTGCTAAGTACTTTATATGGATTATCTCATTTCATTCTCACAACAATTCTATGAGGTGAATATTATTATTGTCCAATTTAATATATGTGTAAAGTAAGACTGAGAAATTGAATCACATTATATTAACTGGTAGAGTCAGAATTTGAAGCCATGTTGGTCTTACTCAAAATCCATACCCTTAACCACTATGTAAATAACATTTTGAAAAGTAAAAATTAAATAAATAAAAAATCTAGAAGGAAATAGACCAAACTTTTAAGAATCATTTTCTTTAGGAGCTAATGACTTGAATGCAGCTGACAGACCCCACAAGAGCCAGGAGAAAGAGGGAAGGAAACAAAGTCAAAGGGTGCATTGATAGACTGGCAGCGGGCAGTGGTTGATTGCCTGAAGGTTCCTAAAGAAAGTGTAAAACAGGGCTCATGGGATAGAGTGGACAACTGTGTGTGTATTTTATGAAGTGAGGTAATAGTCAAGGTCATTGGATTAAAGCAGGGCAATAAAACAACCATTCATTCTAGTATTTGTTGGTTATTCAAGCATATATGTATGTTACAGGTTGCAGAAACAATGGTGAACAAGATGAATACGATTCTTATGTTTGTGGAACTCACAATTGGAGAAGTAGGCCGAGGCCAGATCATGCAAGGCCTTTTAGCTGAGAAACCATTGGTGGGTTGTAAGCAGGGGAATGACTTGATCTGTTTTCTGTTTTGAAAGGACCATTCTCGCAGTTATGTTAAGGTTGTATCTTGGGAATAAGAACAGAAAGTAAGGTGAGCACTTAGGAAGATAGCGAAGTAGTTCAGGAAAGAGTTGGTAGTAGCCTGGATGAAGGTTATAGCAATGGAGATAGATATATTTTGAAGATAGAGCTGATAGTGCTTGATGATGGATCTGATATGGGAGGCGGCAGGGGGAGAAGTGAGGGATTAAGGATAACTGCTAAGTTTCTCTTTTGAACAAAGGGATGGATGGTGGTGTCATTTATGGAGATGAGAAAGATTGGGGTGGAAGGAACACAGTCTGATATTGATTTCATATTGGATATGTTGAGTATAAGGAATTTGTGTATGTGTTTAGTAGGCAAGTTGGCTGTATTGTTATGATGCTCAGAAGAATGCGCTGGAGTCCTCCATTTGGGAGTCCTTGATGCAAAGACAGTAACTGGAGTCATGAGCAAAGGTAAGATTGTCTAGGTAGAGGAGAGAATGGAGAGCAAGAAAAGAATTGAAAAAAGACAAGACAAGAATTGGAACTCCAACAGAACTGAGAACAACAGCTTCCTAAGGAGCTTGGTGTAGGCAGAAATCATTCCACCAATGCTGTGCTGACAAAGGTCACTCGTGACTTCCTGCTCCCTTGAATCCTATGGATATATTTTAGCCATACTCTTTCTGAATCCACTGCTACATTATGATACCACTGTCCACTCCTTCCTATGAAACTAGACTCTCCAGGTTTTCCATTCTCTCCTTCTAAGTAAGTTTCTTTGCCCTTTATTGGACATGTGAAACTTTGTTGTTCCCCAGGAAGACTAAAGAATTATACTCTATGTTGAACTGTCAAGAACAGCTTCTGGAGCCACATCTTCTCTAGAATTGGGAAGCTGCTTGCAGATTTTGGAGGCTGTTGGTTTCAGAACTTCATGGAGATGAGGGATAAATCCAGACAGTTGTTATGTCAGGAAAGAGAATTCCAGATACAGTAAGGGGCAGGTACAAAGGCCCCGAGGTGTGAATGTGCTTGGTGCATTTGAAGAACATTTCAACATTTCACCAAAGAGATTCTGGTTACTTTTAAGTCAGAGCCAGCATAACCAGATACATCAAATGTGGACTATGAAAGAGAGGAGTCAAGGATGACTCCAAGGTTTTTGGCAAAAGTACACAGAAGGACAAAGTTGCCATTTACTGAGGAAGTAAAAGGTTATGGGAAAAACAAATTTGGGGAGGAAAATTAGCTTGGTTTGGGACATGTTAAATTTCTGATGCCTAACACACATTCAAATGGAGATGTTGGGTAGGCAGTTGGTTATAAAGGTCTGGAGTCCATGGGAAAGAGACAAGCTGGAGATACAAATTCAGGACTCATTGGCTTATATGTGGTATTTACAGCCATGGGACTGAATAAAGTCACCAAAGAAATTCACTGAAGAAAAGATGATCAGGCCCTGGGGGTTTTAGGGAGGGTTTTAAGGAGAATGGAATGGTAAACTATATTAAATGCTGTCACATGGGTGGCTTTTCTTTCCACCTTCCTTCCTTCCTCCCTCCTTCACTCATGACTATAAAAATGACAAAGCTGTGTGGAATTCAGCCTTCCTATGCCCAGACTTAAAATCAAACATCTTTCCCTTTTTTCCTCTCCCCTAAATATGTACTATAAACCCCAGGCACTTCTGAACTGTTGTGTTCTAATCTGGGCCCCACACTCCAAGGGATCCTGACAAAAAAATCATGCCATATAGTAGGACCTGAAAAAGCTGAGACAATTTAGCCTGGGGGAACAGAAGACTTTCCAGGGATGACAATAGTTGTGATCAGCTACCCCGTGTCATAATTAAGATTGTTGACCAAAAATTGCAGTCATTCAACTTTTCCAAAAGTGGCATGGGATTCTCAGGCAGTAGTGAGACCTTTGTGACTTTCAACATGATGATTCTGTCTTTCAAAAATCATACTCTTGTTCTAGCTCTGAGATGCTGGTGAATACTGTTTGCATACCTAACTGGTACCCTTTGTAGTGGAAATAGCTACAACACACACGTGAAATCTCACAGTCACGTAATCAACCATTTTACTAAATACAAGCAAATTCTCATTCACATACAGCTAAAGAAAACATTTTTTCCACATTTCATTACAATGCACAACAAAGTGAGGAAAAGTTTACAGTACATTTTATTCTGGAATAGGAGACAATCTAATCCAACATGCAGTTGTGGTCTTTGTTACAAGTTAGTTGATCTTTTCTTTTACCTATGTAGTAAAATAGCTTCTAAAGCTTTATCCTTAGTATTGTATTAACACCTGATTTTTTCACACTTATTTTCTAAAACCCACTTATTGCAGTGACAACAGCACTGAATTCTACTAAAATGATTTTTTAAATTTCTAGAACTTGTTTAAGCAATTAAGCTCAGCCACCTTTGCTGGATCCTGTGCTGAGTATTTTTAAACCTGCCTAAAAAAATGCAAGGAATGAGAACAGTATACATATAATGTATTTTAGACAAGAAAACTGTAAAGGTTTTGTTCCTATCCTTTTTTTTTTTGAACTGACAGAATCCACTCAACTCATTTATCCACTGGATAATCTTGTTTTCAGAATCTTCTTAATATAATTAAGTACAGTAGTTGGTGAAACTTTGTCTTTAACCCATTTACCATCTTTCATTTGCCTTCTGAAACCACAAAGCTGGCAACTTAATTACTCCACCCAAGCCAGGTCATGTGGAATGAATGTAGACGATGATTGGTTCACTTGTAGTTGATGCTGCAGGTTGGTCCAAGGTGTTTTTTTTTTTTTCCATAATTTTCATTATTTGGCTGCTTCATTCTGGCTGAAGTAAATTCCCAAACGTTCAGATTCAGTCACATTCATACTGAAGTTCAATATTATATGTCAAAGCAATTTACCATTGTCAGGCCTTCCTATCACAATGGATATGAGAAACCTGACTATTCAGAATTGTTTTCTTACTGTGAAAGGTATGGCTTTTGCCTAGCTCAACTGGCTACAGTCCAAAGAATAATTTAAAGCATGACCTCTCTTCAAGAAGATAATGGAAGCTTAAGCCAACCATTTCAATTTTCTGATGCAATTAGATGTCTGTTCACCTGAGAATTAAGAGCTGACTCTCCAGAATAGCCAAGAATCCAGTGTAGGTATATGGCAAACAGGTGGCTAAGGTCATTGTGAGTTGAGTATTTTATCCCCATCCCACTCCCCTTCGCTGTATTTGGTTCCTTTCAATAATATGTCCACTGTGTTTCAGTGATAAGAACACTTGTAGCCCACACAGTTTTAATGTGTTTTGAGTTGTGCAATTATTTACTCATTTAAAGCCCTCTTGTCAATGATACCTGAATTGGCTTTACCTTTTGTTTCATCCCCAGGTTCCCTCAGGATTATAGCTGAGTCGTGAGCAATAAGGAAACATATCCTAACATGTAGAGAACATTTATTTACAGTAATATCTCTTCCAAAGTAAACAAATTAATAACAGTTCATTCATCTGATAGCAGGCACAAGATGATGCAGTGGAACAAGAACTAGGAGTCAGGAGACCTTCCCCTTAGCCAGGTGAATCTCCTGCTTCTTAGTTTACTCTTGTAAAGTGGGGAAGAAAACCTCACAGGCCTGTTGTGATGATCAGTAAGTGATTCAAGGGACTGTGAAGTGTTTGCAAGGGTCACAGCGCCTCTTGTTGAGCAGGTACTCAGTACAGGCTGTTTTCACAGGCAGTCCCTGTACATTGCTGCCAGGTACCTGAAGAGTCAGGCAGGTGAAACTCAAGGCATGGTCAGAAGGGACAGAGGGTATGGCATGGATTACACTGTTTCTTCTACTTATATGGTAATTTGCATGGGACAGTTTCTTTCACACTGTTGGTTATTCCATCACAAGGGTGTACATTTTCTGGAATGTGATAACATCAGTATGTATAATGGCCTCCCTTTTCATAGTCACACCAATTTTACTAGAACAACAGGCCTTGAAAGGGTCATAGTAAATAGCTGGTCCATGCCCCTCATTCTACGGATGAGCTGTTTAGAAGCCAATAGGTACCTTACAACCAAACCCAGCACACACGCTTGGTGTGGGATATTCTCACTGATTAAGTTGATCTCATAGTCATTTTTAGTTTTGCGAATTGTTTCCAATGTGATACTTTTTTCCCCTTTATACATATCTTTATGTTTGTGGCCTATGAATGAGCTGAAACACCAACAAATAGTTATTCTGTCTGTGGGTGTATTTTTCTGGAGCCTAGCTCCCCAAACCTCAGCCCCTTGACATGTGATCCACAAAGGGCACATGGAGCGGCCACTGCCCAGAATGGGCCACAAACAGTGCCTGGCCCATATCAGTAATTCAGTCCCTCAGTCACAGCACCCAGGCTCCCACATCCACCCACCCACAGCCTGTCAGAAACCCCTTGAGAAGGAGGCTCACTTGTATGTAAAATGGAGGTTGAGTCCATTCAGTCACGCAGGGATTCTTTTCATTTTGATCACTTTTAAGTTCAGGTGGGAGAGCATGTTTTGGAAATAAAACAGCTGACTAGCACAAACATCTCCTTTCTGATTTGACAACCTCTTCTGAAGAGTGAACCACATTTGGTACAAATCCACTCTTCACCCCTTCCCATCCCTCCTGGATTGTAATATCCCCCCTTTTAACCAGCTCATATATGTCTCTTGTCAGGTCTGTGAAGGCTTTCTCCACATTAATGGCGTCTCGGGCTGACGTTTCAATGTACTTCATGCCGTACGCAGCAGCCAGTTTCTCTGCCTCGTGGCGAGTCACTTGCCTCTGTGTATCCAGGTCACACTTGTGACCCACCAGAACAAATACAATTTGGTAGGGCTGAACGTGCACTTTGGTCTCTTCTAACCACTCATGGACATTCTGGAAGGACCTGCGGTTGGTAATGTCAAATAAGAGAAGACCACCTACTGAGTTCCTGTAGTAGGCGCGAGTGATGGATCTAAAACACAAGAAAGAAGTAAAGAATAAAGGCCATGCCCAAACTCCTGTACTTCGATGAACTCAGATAGTGTATTCTAGTGTGTCTGGTTACTGACACAGTCCTTTAGTAAAGATGATTTTCTTTTTTTTAAACAATGGAATGCAAATGTCATTCTGTAATAATAACACATGAGTTTTCAGTTGGGCAAAACTAAGAGATAGCATCTTCTGGAAAAGAATGCTCATGGCCTTACAGGCATTTTCCCTTGATTCAGGTAGAACTACAGCTCACTCTCCCACCCTGGCAAAATGGGATACCGAAGTCACAGGTTATTCTGAAGAAAAGTGAAATAATGAATGTTAAAATGTTCTCTGACCTGGAGAGCTCATGATAAATTCTAGCAGTTGAAACAGAATTTAAAAAGATTAGAAGTGAATTTATGACAGATGACAGAAAGTGTTTATGAGTATATACACATATACTGCAATATGCTCCATTTTTTTCCATTTATCACTTCTTCTTTAAGGGGGTCCTCCATCTCTTCTCTGAGGAGAAACACATTTTGTTTTTTATTTTCTAGGCCATGTAGACATGGGAAAAATAAGAATGGTCTGTAAAGGTGTCGAGCAGAGTGCCTGTCAGCCCTATTTCCTGACACGTTTCAGAGAGGCTGACTCAGGAGCTACCACTGGGAAAAACTGCCCAAATAGCAAAAATTTCCCCTTAAAATGATACAACTTATTTAAAGTGGTGTACCTGGAATATTTCTAAAACCTAAAGGTTTAGGATCTAAAACCCTTGCCGTACTTAAACAGAAGAAACCTCCAATATTTTAACTTCTTGAGTTGAGGAGCATACATATGTTAGGGTGCTTAGAGCATATTAGAGCTTATTAGAGGGTGTCAAACTATTTGCTTCTACAATCACTTGTTTTAGACTACTGTGCTTTTTGATCTATGTCTATTTTTAGGTTTTCTGTCTCCTTCGATGAAAAAGATAACAATGAGGGACTCAATAGCTTAAGGCTTAGGACAAATGGCCCAGTGATAAGAGAACATTGTCCAGGGAACTACAGTCCAAGCTAGATGATAGTAAGAACAAATGTTACAAATGAGTTCAAGTCTCCAGAACCAGGCAAATCAGCCCTGGAGACTGGAAGCATTGCTAATTCTCTTATGTTTAAAGGTTCGTGGAGAATGGTAGGTGTAATCAGAAAATTCAACATGAACAAAGGTTTTGATTCGTGAACAACTTGGTTCAGGAAATTGGTGAGCAAGCTGTAGATCCCTGTCAAAACTCTAAAAGACATTATTGTATTAATGGTTTGTGAGTATTTAGAAAGTAACAAAGCCCTTTCTAAACACAATATAGGGCTACATAAAAATTAAAACTTCCATTCATCAAAAAATTTTCTTAAAATTCAAAGACAAATGACAAACCAGGAGAATATTTTATAACATATATGACAGAAAAGGATAATAATCTATAAAAAACTTTCAAATCAATATCACCCAATAAATAATAAGCAGTGAATATGAAAAGGCTTTTCATACAGAAAGAGATTCCAGTAAACTATAAAAGATACCTTTTTTCACTTCTAATATGAGAAATGTAATCACCAATTCAAAGTGAACCTGTACAAGGATATTTGTCACAGTGTTGTTTGTGCAAGTTGGGGGTGGGGTGGGGTGGAGACAAGTTTGTAGTAAACTCTTCTACTTTTCTTCGACTACCTAACCAGTATTTTCTATGCTCAATTAGTGTTCAATAAATGATTAAATAATCATAAACATTTGAAAATGAATAAAGGCTATTGAGTCCTTTTGATCTAGTTCCTGCTGCCTTATGTGACTTTAGCTCAAATAGTTTTCTCTCACTTGTCTTAATACATGCTGTTTTATGTCCCTGGGCTTTTCCTGTCTTTGCTTGGGTAGTCATCTTCTCCAGGTAGCCTTTTCTGTGTTCAGACATATAATTACACATGATGCATATACTACAAAGGAAAGACAAAGGGTTGTAGGAGAAAATTAAACCTGTCCATTGGTTACTCATTATATGCTAAGCGTTATAGTCGGGAGTGGGCATACAAATATGAACAAGACACTCTTTTATATAATTGCTGATTATGTATTTCCTCCCACTATGCCAGCACAGAAGTTCTAAGAGGGAAGGGCCTGTGTCTGTTTTGTTTACAAGGCGTCCTCTTGTGTGTTTCCCCGGGCTGTTTCCCCAGAAACAAGCCCAGCGCCTGACATGCAGTGGATGATCTCTGAATGTGTGCTGGTTGCAAGAAGGAATCAATCATCAGTATCTATTTCATATAATTTATATATATATATATATAATGATAGATACTCTGTGTGCTCGTTGCAAGATATATGTGTATCTCTTTATATCTATGTCTATAAGTAGCTATCTCTGTATATCATCTGTCTATACCTGTCAGTTATGTTACGATGACCTGGAAACATTTTTGAAAGTAATGTAGCATAAGGACTGAGATTGATAAATTACAGTGATCAATTCCAGCTAGTTTATTAGCCACCAAGGGGCAGATTGGTGGAATTGTGGTGCAAGCAATACGTATTATCAACTGGCCCTCCCTGCCAGGGTGCTTCTTACCCTGCACTGAACTCCAGGCTAGCTGAAGGTGGGCTTGAGCAGAAATCCCCAGACCCTTGGTATCGTCCCTATGGGGCCGCGACCAGGACCAGGAAGTCCTCTTTCCCCAGGGGTTGTTCAAGCCGCGAAGACCCTCCCACTGCTCGGGGCCCCGGCTGCGCTCCCACCTGAACCTCTCTTGACCCGCGGTATCCCAGATCTGGAGCTTGATGCGTTTTCCTGGCTCGATCTCCACCAGACGGGAGAAAAAATCCACTCCCACAGTGGGGTCCGAAACCTGGGCAAAACGGCCTTCGGTGAAGCGGCGGATCAGACAGGACTTGCCCACCGTGGAATCCCCGATGACAATGAGCCGGAACTGGTATAGCCAGATGGCCTCCATGGCCGGGTATCAGCAGGTCTCCTTGGCCCGGGCCGGCCGTGGGCGGCGAGAGGGGCGCCCAGCCGAGGCCTCGGAGAGCGTGGCTTGGTCCGGATCTAGATCGGCCGCGAGCACATCGCTGGCCTGGGAGCCTGAGGCGAGGTAGGCCCAGGCTCAGGGAGAGCGAAGGAATGGATGCTGCGCTCGCAGAGGTGATGAAATGGCAGCAGCATCAGCACCACGCACTCTGACTCATCACTGACAACCGAGTTACTGTAATCCCGCGCGTAGACGCGACGCTCGGGTCTGCCACACTGTCTGTAAAAGGAGCGCACACAGAAACAGCCGCGGAAAAAAAAAAATACAGCGCCTTCCTTTCCTTTCTCATTCCTCCACCCACCGCCTCTTCCTAATTTTTTTTCTCTATCTCCAAATAGCAAAAGTAATACCTTTTCATTAAAACTAGCAAAACAATCCAAAATGTACACAAAAAGGTAGATCCATAATTATCTGACTCCTCCCTCCCCAAGATAGTAACAGCTTGGGATATATTCTTTCATGTGTATTGCCATGCAAATATACATACACATAAAAATTTATTGCTGTTTGATTCTACAAAGATTGGATCACATTGGACCATTATTCTGGCATTTGTTTTTTGCAATTAATAAAGAATCATAGACATCCTCCATTTCCAACTCGTTTTCCTTTTACCATGACAATGCTGCAATAATGATTCTAAGTATAGTCACACATATGTTATTTCTCTTTCAAAACGGACTGGGAAGTCAAAGAGTATGAACATTTTAAATGTAATGGATTTGGGCATTATACATTGTAAAAATACTTAACAATATAAATTCTACTTAGCAATATGTGAAAAGGCCATTTCTTCACATTTTTTTCAAGCATCATGGTATAGTCTTTCTGAATTCTTACCAGTCTGGTGTAGTTAAATAAAAAGGTGCTCATTGCTTTGTTTTACATTTCCCTGACTACTAATGAGGTCAATACCATTTCTTGTGCATTGACCATTTGTGTTTCCTTTTCTGGGGATGGCCTCTCTGAATCCTTTGTTCTTTTTTAAAAAATGTAATCCCTTATCATTGCCTTACTAAACTAAAAAACAGTTTTATTGGTATATAATTCACATACCATACTATTCGCTCATTTGAAGTGTACAATTCAATGGTTTTTAGTATAGTCACAGAGTTGTGCAACCCTCACCACAGTCAATTTTAAAATATTTTCATCATCCCCAAAACAGACCCCTACCTTTTAGCCCATCATCCCTCTATCATCCTTCCCTCCTAGCCATAGGCAACCACTAATCTACTTTCTGTCTCTATAGATTTCCTTATTTGGGACATTTCATACAAAGGGAATTATACAATATGTGGCTTCTTTTCATAGAAGCTTTTTCTGGCTTTATAACTGGCTTTTTTCACTTACTATAATATTTTAAAGGTTCATCCCATTCATTTTTATGACTGAGTAATATTCCACTGTGTGGATGTACCATTTTGGTAATCCATTTATCTATTGATGGACATTTGGGTTGTTTCTACCTTTTGGCTATTATAAATAATGCTGCTCTGATCATTTGTGTACAAATGTTTGTCTGCACACATGTTTGAACTCTTTTGGCTTTAAACCTAGGAGTGGAATTTCTGAGTTCAATGGTGACTGAATGTTGAATGCTTTGAGGAAATGCCAGATTGTTTTCCATAGTGGCTGCAATGTATGAGGGTTCTTATTTCTCCGTATCTTCCCCAACACTTGTTATTTTCTGACTTTTTGACTCTAGACATCCTAGTGGGTGTGAAGCGGTATAGCTCATTGTGGTTTTGATTTGCATTTCCCTGAAGACTAATGACAATGTGCATATTTTTACATTCTTATTGACCACTTGTGTATCTTCCTTGAAGAAATGTAGACTCAGATCCTTTTCCCACTTTTAAACTGGGTTATTTGTCTTTTTATTATTAAGTTGTAAGAATTCTTTATATATTCTAGGTACAAGTCCTTTATCACATATATGATTTGTAAATATTTCTCCCACTCTGTGTACCCTTTTTTTTTTAAATGAAAAATTTAACTCAAAATAATGCATGCATGCTAAGTACCTTGGTATACTCAATACAAAATGATGCTGGAGAGTTTACAAAGTTGGTGATGGAATACAGTAGTTTCCAAGGAACTTACTTACTCAGACCTTCACAGGGCCCTAGAAAACTTCATTTTTAACAAGAATCCCAAAAGATTCTAGGCCTTAATTAAAAGTGTGGTTTAGGGAAGCACTTTAAACTTTCACTCTGTGTCAGATTACATATACAATGAAAGTAAATTATAAATCGGGCGCCTGGGTGGCTCAGATGGTTAAGCGTCTGCCTTCGGCTCAGGTCATGATCCCAGGGTCCTGGGATTGAGTCCCGCATCGGGCTCCCTGTTCCTTGGGAGCCTGCTTCTCCCTCTGCTTCTCTCTCTCTCTATCCCTCTGTCTCTCATGAATGAATAAATAAAATCTTTAAAAAAAAAGTAAATTATAAATCATGTAATTGAACAAAAAGCTTTTCTTTATAGAAACTATTAAATAGATACCTAAATACAAGATGGATTTTAAAATGAAATGTTATGTGTATTTGTAAAGACCGATACACTAATAAAGAGCTATACAACATGAACAGCAAATCCAAGTACAAATGAAGATAATCCTCTGAATTCCATGTTTCATCGAGCATCAAAAACCACCAATCTTTTAGTCCTTTTCTTGTACATTATTCTGTATCCACATTCTCTGCATCTGATTGGATCCCTGGATTTTATTTCATTTTCTGTGTGACATTCTCTGCAGATCTATATCATTGGCTGCTGCTTTGGGGGTTGAACGTCCTTTTCGGTGTCCATTGATAGTCCCTCTAAATACAACCAGCCAATTCCCTACCCATGTAGCCCGCAGAAACTTCGTACTCTGAACTCTGTGTACCCTTCTTGCACTTTCTTGAAGGTGTCTTTGAAGCACAGAGTTTTAAATTTTGATGAAATAGAAATTATCTTTTTTTCCCTTTTGTTGCTCATGTTTCTGGTGTCATGTCTAAGAGGACTTTTGCCAAATCCAAGGTCATGAAGATTCACTCCTAGGCTTTCTTCGAAGATTTTTGTAGTTTTAACTCATACATTTAGGTCTATGCTCTATTTTGAGTTAATTTTTAAATATGCTAGAGGTAGGGATCCAACTTAATTCTTTTACGTATGGATATCTAGTTGTCCAAGCACCATTTGTTGGGAGAGGGTATTCTTTCCCCATTCAATTATTTTGACACCCTTTTTGAAAATCAATTGACCATAGACCATGGGTTTATTTCTGGACTCTCAATTTTATTCCATTGGTTTATATGTCTAGTCTTATGCCAGTAACACATTGTCTTGATTTTTTTAATTTAATTTAATTTTTAATTTTATTTATTTGAGAGAGAGAGTGAGAGAGAGAGCACAAGAGGAGGTAGGGTCAGAGGGAGAAGCATACTCCCTGCTGAGCAGGGAGCCAGATGCGGGACTCGATCCTGGAACTCAGGGATCATGACCTGAGCCGAAGGCAGTCGCTTAACCAACTGAGCCACCCAGGCGCCCCACATTGTCTTGATTATTGTAGCTTTGTAGTAAGTTTTGAAATCAGGAAGTGTGAGTCCACCTCCTGTGTTCTTTTCCAAGATTGTTTTGGTTGTTTGGGGCCTCTTTTAATTCCATATGAATTTTAAGATCAGCTTGTCAATTTCTGCAAATAAGGCAGCTGGGATATTGATTGAGATTTTATTAAATTTATAGATCAATTTGAGGAGTATATTCATCTTAATGAAATTAAGTTAAATTAAATTAAATTAAGTCTCCTAATGCTTGAACATAGGATGTTTTTCCATATATTTGGGTCTTTTAAAATTTCTTTTAACAATGTTTCTTGGTTTTCAGTTTACAAGTCTTACACTTCTTTTGCTATTTCTAAGTATTTTATTCTTTTTGATGCTATTGTGAATGGAGTTGTTTTCTTAATTTTATTTTCAGATTGTTCATTGCAAGTGTATAAAAATACAACAGAGGCTGTTTGTGGTGGATGTGATGGCTTCAAGGTTACTTCGTGGAATTGGAGTGCTGGCCACGCAGGACCTCAGGGCACACGGTCCCAATGGAGTCGCCACGGTGCAGTTCATGGCATCTGCAGGTGGTGTTCCTACTGAGACGAGCAGGCACCCGGGCTGGAGAGGGAGGTCATGATGACTGCATGGAAGGGGTTAGACCCATAAATATGCTAGCCCCACAGGCAACTTCAGGCCCAAAGAAGACCCTAATTTAGTCCCATCTATCATCAACAAGCAAATAGTGGGCTGCATCTTTTAAGAGGACTATAGTGCCTTCATCTGTTTCTGGCTGCACAAAGGTGAGATCCACTGATGCCCTAGCTGTGGAACCCATTACAAGCTGGTGCCCCACCAGTTGGCCCACTGAGCCTTTGCACTAACTTACTCAAAATGTGCTGTGAAGTTTCTTCCTTCCACTAAAGAGCAACCATTGCATTGGCTCCTTCTCCTCCCTCCCCCAAAATACAATAGATTTTTATTTATTTATTTATTTATTTTTTAAAGATTTTATTTATTTGACAGAGAGACACAGCGAGAGAGGGAACACAAGCAGGGGGAGTGGGAGAGGGAGAAACAGTCCCTCTGCCGAGCAGGGAGCCCGATGCGGGGCTCAATCCCAGGACCCTGGGTCTATGACCTGAAGCCGAAAGCAGACGCTTAATGACTGAGCCACCCAGGCACCCCTACAATAGATTTTTAATTGATTTTATGATTTCCAATCTTGCCAAACTCATTTACTAGTCCTAATGGTATTTTTTAGGGTATTCTATATGATTTGGTCAAATGGTTTGTCTGCAACTGATCATGTAATCATGAGATGATCATGTGCTTTTTGTTTTTGTATTCTATTGATATGATGTATTACATTAATTGGTTTTTCGATGTTGAGTTAACCTTGCATTCCTGGTATAAATCCTACTTGATCATGGTGTATAATTTTTTTTTAAAGATTTATTTATTTATTTGAGAGAGAGAGAGTACATGAGAGGGGGGAGGGTCAGAGGGAGAAGCAGACTCCCTGCTGAGCAGGGAGCCTGATGTGGGACTCGATCCCGGGACTCCAGGATCATGACCTGAGCCGAAGGCAGTCGCTTAACCAACTGAGCCACCCAGGCGCCCCGGTGTATAATTTTTTAAATATGTTTTTAGATTTGATTTGCCAGTGTTTTGTTGAGGATTTCTGTATCCAGCTTTATAGTATTTATCGGTCTGTAGGTTTTTTTTTGTTTTTGTTTTTTTTTATTGTGATGTCCACTTCTGGTTTTAGCATCAGGGTAATATTGGCCTCATAACATGAGTTCAGAAGTGTTCCTTCCTCTTCTGCTATTTGGAAGAGTTTCTGAAGAATTGGTTTTAATTCTTTTTAAATGTTTGCTAAAATTCAAGCCAGTTGGGCCTGGGCTTTTCTTTGTAGGTAGTATTTTGATTACTAATTCAATCTCTTCACTTGTCGTAGGTCTATTCAGATTGTCTTTTTCTTCTTCTTTTTAAAATTTTAAATGTATTTTATTTAACCAAATATATCCAAAACTATAATCAATTTTATAATCAGTTACCCAATTTATAAGCAATATAAAATTATGAATGAGATGTTTTATATATTTTTAGTACTAAATCTCAGAAATTTGGTGTGTATTCTACACCTATAGCACATCTCGACTTGTACCAGCAATGTCGCTTGTGGCTTGTGGCAGTGCAGCCCGGAGAGCCCCCCCCCCCACCCGCCAGCTGCATCCTCCCCCTACAACTCCTTCTCAAGACCAGCTGGCTGGTGCCCTAGGCCCCACCCACCCCCCCTCTTAGATTACATCACAAAGCCCACAGGCAGGCAAGTGGGGGCAGATATACCCACCCTGTCTGGTGTGCTCAGATGCTCACATTCCCCCCACCTCAAGGTACCCAAGTTCTAAAAGGAAGTGATGGTCACCACAGAGCCATGGGGGTGGTTGGTCTGCCAGCTGGCCACTGGTGTTAAAAGGCCAGAAGCAGGAGTCTGAAGCCCCTTTGGTCCCTCACCCACAATGGCCCGCCACTCTGGCCACTGTTTTTTGAGTCAGCTTCAGTAGTTTGCATCTTGGTGGGAATTTTTCCATTTCATCTAAGTTATCCAATTTGTTGGCATACACTTGTTTATAGTATATTCCTTTATGATCCTTTTAAATTTTGTAAGGTCAGTAGTAATGTCCCCTCTTTCATTTCTGATTCTAGTAATTTGAGTCTTCGCTCTCTCGCTCTCTTTTTCTTGGTCAGTCTAGCTAAAGGTTTGTCAATTTTGTTGATCTTTTCAAAGAACTAACTTTTCTTTTGTTGATTCTATTTTTAATTTACTTTCCATTT
Organism: Zalophus californianus; assembly: GCF_009762305.2. Lineage (NCBI taxonomy): Eukaryota > Metazoa > Chordata > Mammalia > Carnivora > Otariidae > Zalophus > Zalophus californianus. The sequence goes on along the minus strand of NC_045612.1, from coordinate 533,857 downwards.
CATTTATCTCTGCTATAATCTTTAGTATTTCCTTCCTCCTCCTTGATTTAGGTTGCTTATCTTTTTTCCAGTTTCTTAAGGTGTAAGTTAGGTTATTGATTTGAGATCTTCCTTTCTTCTTCTTCTTCTTTTTTTTTTATTAGAGAGAGAGAGTACAAGCAGGGGGAGCAGCAGGCAGAGGGAGAAGCAGGCTCCCTGCTTAGCAGGGAGCCTGACATGGGACTCGATCCCAGGACCCTAGGATCATGACCTGGGCCAAAGGCAGCCGTTTAACCGACTGAGCCACCCAGGTGCCCCAGATCTTCCTTTTTTCTTAACAGAGGCATTTACAGCTATAAATTTCCCTCTAATACTGCTTTATCTGCATCCCATAAGTTTTGGTATCTTGTGTATTTGTTTTCATTTATCTCAAAGTATATTCTGATTTCTATTTTGATTTCTTTTTTGAGCCATTTGTTATTTGGGATTGTTTTGTTTAATTTCTATATATTTGTGAGTTTCCCACATTTTTTCCTGCTATTGATTTTTAATTGTATTCCATGTGGTCATAGAACATATTTTATATGGTTTATATCCTCTTAAGTTTCTTGAGGTCATTTTATGGCATACCATATGGGTTTATTCTGGACAATACTCCATGTGCACTGGAGAAAAATGCATATTCTGTTTTTGGGTACAGTGTTCCATATATGTGTCTTAGATCTAGTTGGTTTTTAGTGTTTTCCAAGTCTTCTATTTTCTTCTTGATCTTCTGTAGAGTTGTCCTAGCCATTATTGGCAGTGGGATGTAAAGTCTTCAACTATTATTGTAGAAATATTTCTTACTTTAATTCCATCAGTTTTTGTCTCATGTATTTTGGAGCTTCGTTGTTGGCTGCTTATATATTTGTAATCACTATACTTCATGATGGATTGACACTTTTATCATTATGAAATATTCCTGTTTATCTCCAGTACCCTATTTTGTTTGTTTGGAAGTCTATTTTGTGTGACACTAGCATAAACATTTCAGCTTTTTTGTAGTTGTTGTTTGCATGATGTATCTTTTGCCATATTTTTTTTTACTTTCAATCAGTTTGTATTGTGGGTTATTAAGCATTTCTACTGTATATATAGTTGTATCATTTTTAAAAATCCACTCTCATAATCTTTGCTTTTTTATTAGATTTTGTTATTGCAATCATTTATATACTTGGATTTGCATGTGTCATTTAATTTAATTTTTCTTTTTCTATATATCTTATGGGATTTTTTATTCCTCTATTCCTTATATCTGTTCATGTCTTCTGCCCGTTTTTAAACTGGATTATTTGTTTTTTTGGTGTTCAGTTTTATAAGCTCTTTATATATTTTGGATACTAACCCTTTATCAGACATGTCATTTGCAAATATCTTTTCCTGTTCTGAGGGTTGCCTTTTAGTTTTGTTGATTGTTTCCTTTGCCATGCAAAAGCTTTTTATCTTGATGAAGTCCCAATAGTTCATTTTTGCTTTTGTTTTCCTTGCCTCAGGAAACATATCTACAAAGAAGTTTCTATGGCTGATGTCAAAGAGGTTACTGCCTGTGTTCTCCTCTAGGATTTTGATGTTTTTGGGTCTCACATTTAGGCCTTTAATCCATTTTAATTTCTTTTTATGTATGGTATAAGAAAGTGGCCCAGTTTCATTCTTTTGCATGTTTTTATCCAGTTTTCCTAACACCATTGGTTGAAGAGACTGTCTTTTTCCCATTGGATATTCTTTCCTGCTTTGTTGAATATTGACCATATAGTTGTGCGTTCATTTCTGGGTTTTCTATTCTGTTCTGTTGATCTGTGTGTCTATTTTTCTGCCAATACCATAATGTTTTGATCACTAAAGCTTTGTAATATAACTTGAAGTTCAGAATTGGGATGCCGCCACCTTCGCTTTTCTTTTTCAAGGTTGATTTGGCTATTTGGGGTCTTTGGTGGTTCTTTCAGAATGGCTGAAATTAAAAACACAAGAAATAAGAAGTGTTGACAAGAATATGGAGAAAAAGAAACACTTGTGCAATGTTGGTGGGAATGCAAAGTGGTGTAGATTCTGTGAAAAACAGTGTGGAGGTTTCTCAGAAAATTAAAAATAGAACTACAATATGATCCAGTAATTCACTACTGAGTATTTACCCAAAGAAAATGAAAACACTAATTTGAAAAGATATATGCACCCCTATGTTTATTGCAGCACTATTTACAACAGCCAAGATATGGAAATGACCCATGTCCATCGATAGAAGAATGGATAAAGAACAGGTGGTATGTGTGTGTATGTATATAAATATATATAATGGAATATTACTCAGCCATAATAAAAGATGAGATCTTGCCATTTAAATGACCTGGATGGATCTAGAGAGTATAATGCTAAGTGAAATAAGTCAGTCAGAGAAAGACAAATACCATATGATTCCACTCATGTGTGGAACTTAAACAAAACAAAGAAAGAAGGAGACAAAAAACCAGACTTAACTACAGAGAACAAACTTGTGTTTGCCAGAGGGAAGGTGGGTGGGGGGGATGTTGAAACAAGTGAAGGGAATTAAGAGTACACTTATGTTGGCAAGCACTGAGTAATGTATAGAATTTTTGAATCATTATATTGTAACCTGAAGCTAATGTAACACGGTATGTTAGTTATACTGGAATTAAAATAAAAACTAAGGAAACAACATTGGTACATCACTAATAACTAAATTCCACACTTTATTAAAATTTCACTAATTTTCCCTGATGTCCTTTTTCTTTTCCAGTATCCCATCTAGGATGCCACATTGCATTTTGTCATCATGTCTCCTTAGCCTCCTCTGGTCTGTGACTGTTTCTCAAAGTTTCTTGGTTTTTGATAATTAGAGACCTTTGAGGAATATTGGTCAGAGATTTAGTAGACTCTCATTTGGGATTTGTTTGATATGCTTCTCATGCTTCTACTAGTTAGGAGTAGACCTCTATAATGTGAATGTTTGTTTGCTTGATGTAGGAGTAGACCTCTATAATGTGAATGTTTGTTTGCTTGATGTTGTCTGAGTAATCCCTTAACTTATCATCATTTTAAAAAATTCTATTATCTTGGGGCACCGGGGTGGCTCAGTCAGCTAAGCGTCTGCCTTTGGCTCAGGTCATGATCCTAGGGTCCTGGGATTAAGCCCCGGGTCAAGCTCCTTGCTCAGTGGGGAGTCTGCTTTTCCCTCTGCACAGGGTGCTTTGTGCCTGTGTTGCCTTCGTGAGTACTGACCCAGGGTGTTCTGGTGTGTGCCATGCTGGAGTTGCTTTTGTGGATGGCTGGGGCTGGTGTGGGCTGGGGGCTAGGGGCTCACTGAGGCAGCAGACCAGTTAGGGCGCCCAGACTGTGCACTGGTCTGTGCTTTTAAGGTGAAGGGGAATGTAAACTGTGGAGCTCACCAACCCCTCCAACTCAGAGAAAGTTCCAGCAGCGGAGCTCACCAACCCCTCCAACTCAGAGAAAGTTCCAGCAGCTCCCTCACCATTTGGTGGAGTTCTAGGGCTGGTTCCTTTATATTCTAGTTGCCCTTTAAAAGGTTTAAAACCATGGCTTTTTTTTTTTTTTTTCTGTTTCCCAGGGCAGACAAATCTGCTCCTGGTCTCTCAATACTATCTCTCCCCACTGCAGTTCACAGTGTCAGGGGTGGGGGTTCCCTTTGTTACTTTGTCTCCCTCTCTCCTGCTGTTCTCTGTGTGGTCTCTTTATCTTTTGTTGTGCTGACACTGTTCAGTCAGCTATGAGTTCTTCAGGAGGAGATGCTCTATGAATATATATCATTTGGTGTGTTCTGCAGAAGAGGTGAATTCAGGGTGTTCCTATGTCACCATCTGGGACCAGAAACTGTAGTTAAACTTTTTTGAAACTTTTAATTTTTATATAATTATATTTTTACCCATAACATAGCTTCCCCTAACAGTAATGTTTGCATAATGATTGTACTTATACCTCTTTAAAGTTGTTTGTGGGCACATTGGCGCAGAATTTTTCAGGTTCCGGTTTGTTTAAAATTTTTTTTCTTTTTCTATAACCTTGATATTTGAAACTAGCTTCATTGGATGTGAAATCCTTGGTTCACACTTTTTTCTTTGAAAGAGAAAAAGCATTTCTTGAAAATGCTGCTTCATTGCCTTGCCTTATATGTTGTTTTTGGAAAGCCTGATTCAGATTAATTAATTTGACTTCATGGATAATTTCATCATTTTGCCTAGAGGCTTAGAGGATATATCTTATCTTTCATGTCTAATAATTTTACTAGGATATGTCTTGGAGTTGATCATTTTGGTTTATTTTCCCAGAAACCTAGTGGGACCTTTCAATGTGTAGACTAAAGTCTTTCACTTTGGAAATTTTTCTTGGATTATAGGTTTAAATCTTTTAAATATTAGTTCTGTTACATTGTTTTGTTTTTCTTCCCCAGTAATTCCAATTACATATTGCCATTCCTTTGCTTCTCTTTCAATTCACCAATTTCTTTCTATCCTTTTTACTTTCTTCTTGGTTTTATTTTCATTCTCTCAGTTATTTTTTCTGCCTTTTTCAATGCACCTTATTAAATTTTCTTGAGTCTATTTTCTCTTTACAACCTTGTAATTTATCTTCACTTCTGAGATAATTTTATCTCTTTCTTCCATTTATTTTCTAGTCTGATCAATTTTCTCATTGTTTTTTTCTTGATTTATTTTGAAAGTCTGAATCCAGGTGATTTTTTTCATATCCCCAAATGTTTGTCTGCATGTTTTTTAATTCAGTTTGGAATGTTGTCTTACAGGTTTTTTTTCTGCTTCACAGTTGTTTTCTGTAAAGAGATGTTTATCAGTTGAGGTATGTTGGATCTTGTTTTCTGATTTTTTTGGTACTAACTCTATAGATTTACCAAAAGTTACTTCTCACTTCTTTTTGTCTTATATTTTTTCCCTAGAAGCCATACTTTTTGAAGACTGCTACTTCAAATTGTGCATACTAATAAGTTACTTCCTTTTACTCTGTGTTCTGGCCTACCAGGACATTTTAAAACATATTTTTATACTTGAGTTAGACTTACTCTTTCTTTCAATGATTTTAGATTAATCCTAGGCCCATGACTAACTTCCTTATTTCCTACACTTTTTATCAGCCTGCCTTGCTCATTACAGAAGTTTGTGGTGCACCATGAATGTGACAGAGTACTTCCTGGAATTTGGTATTTTTTTAAAACATAGTTATATTGATGTTTGGGGATTTTTCTGCTTTAAGTTATGCTTCCCCTGTGGTTTTAGTGCCATTTAGAATTTGTTTTTGTTATTTGTATTGAAAGACACAAACCAAGGCAGGCACCATTGTCTTCATCAACCTGGAAGTCTAATTAATCTTTTAAAAATTTTTCCTAACTTAGAAAAACCAGATCCACCGTCCCCTACTTTGCTGAGATCACAAGGTATCATTTTCCTTACCTGACTAGCTTAAGACCGTCCCACCTTTGCTGATGACAAAACAGATCTTGGAAGTGGTCTTAGATTGTAGCTTGTATAAAAGAAAACCTATCCTCAGACACTGGGTAGTATACACTTACCTCTTTCTTTCTTATAAATAGCAGTATTTATTTTAGGTTTTCATTTTAATTCCAGTTAGTTAACAGAGTGTTATATTAGTCTCAGGTATACAATATAGTGATTCAACACTTCCATACATTCCCCGGTGCTCATCACAAGTGCCCTCCTTCATCCCCATCACCTAGTTCACCCATCCCCCACACCCACCTCCCCTCTGCTGACCATCAGTGACTTCTCTATAAATAAGAGTCTGTTTCTTGATTTGCCTCTCTCTCTTGTCCCCCTTTTGATCCTTCGTTTTGTTTCTTAATCCACATGTGAGTGAAATCATATGGCATTTGTCTTTCTCTGACTTATTTTGCTTAGCATAATACTCTCTAGCTCCATCCACGTTGTTGCAAATGGCAAGATCTCATTCTTTTTCAAGGCTGAATAAGATTCCATTGTATATACATACCACATCTTCTTTATCCATTTATCAGTTGATGACATTTGGGCTCTTTCCATAATTTAACTATTGTTTGGATACTAACCCTTTATCAGATATGCCATTTGCAAATATCTTCTCCCATTCTATAGGCTACCTTTTAGTTTTGTTGACTATTTCCTTTGCTGTGCAGAAGGTTTTTATTTTCATGAAGTCCAAATCATTTATTTTTGCTTTTGTTTTCCTTGCCTCAGGAGACATATCTAGAAAGAAGTTGCTATGGCTGATGTCAAAGACGTTACTGCCTGTGTTCTCCTCTAGGATTTTAATGGTTTCCTGTCTCACATCCATTTTGAATTTATTTTTGTTTATGGTATAAGGATGTGGTCCAGTTTCATTCTTCTGCAGGTTACTGTCCAGTTTTCCAACACCATTTGTTGAAGAGACTGTCTTTTTCCCATTGGACATTCTTTCCTGCTTTGTCAAAGATTAACTGACCATACAGTTATGGGTTTATTTCTGGATTTTTAATTCTATTCCATTGATTTATGGTCTCTTCCCTTTTTGAGGCTGAACTTTGTTTCTCCTTTGAAGGACCAAGTTAAGTTCAGCTTTTGTTTTCAGATTTGAGTGATTTTATTTTAACATGTAAATTTGAGTACATATAGTAATGGAATATTTTAAATTCTATACAAATCTTTGTCATTATTCTTTAAGGATAGTGTGCCTTATCTTTTTATGGTCAGCAACAAGATCTTTTGGTCAGTCAAATTTCTTAGTTTCCTTTTTATTTTTATGGAATAAAAGGTCCAATTTACTTTGGAACTTTACCATATATTTGCTTCTGATCTTTTAAAAATTATTATGTTTTATTTAATGAATACTTGCTCATTTAACAATATAATCTGGTCATAAATGTCATATTCTCATCTCTGACTATGAGGCAGTCATATTTCTAGGTGTTTAATGCCATTCTAATACCAGTTGGTCTTGCTCTCTTTTTAGAGCTGATTTTAAAAATCATTCTTTTAGGATTTGCCTCTCTGATATACTTACTCTCTGATTTTATTATTCATATCAGAAATAAACTCACCCATGTGTTAAACTAACAAAAATGTAAAATTGTTTTAATGATTTAAATGGAAGTGTTTCTAAGGAGTAGTTTAAGATTGTGGCTCTATTTATGTCATTTGGAACTTCAGCCATCTGTTGAGGTTACACACAATGCATTCTAATAATTCAATTAAATAACAAAAGATCATGATACTTTCCATGTGATTTAAGATTGCAGTGGTTATGCCATGGGAATAAAGAAAATTAAGTGAAAATATAAAGAACTTTAAAATACACGGTGAGAAGTTAGTTTGGACTGACTAGATACAGAAAATACAGCATTCTTTTCATAAGAGTTGGATAGAGGAAACAGTATTTTCCATATTCTTTTTTCCAAAAACCTTTATAATATGATAAGTGAAAAGAGAGCTTTTTCTACTAAAAAAGCATCCTAACTCTTCTGTTTAGCCACACTTGCATAGGTATTTTCAATTTCTTTGTCTTCAGGACATGTATGGGTAAATTCTTCACGGGCATAGGCATTGTGAAGATAGCGCCAGACTCCTGAGAATTCTGCTGGAATGTCAAAGTCACGGTATTTCTTGGCTGCAACCTAGGGTTTTGGGAAAAAACAGTTGGTAGTAAAAGGCATCAGTGACATGCCTAGTGTGTAGAAACATATCTCAAAAGTCAAGATCATTAAGGATATGTTATCTACACAAAAATAAACTTTAAAAATCTTGGACTTACTACTTTAATGTTTTGTTTACAAACGTAGACAAAGCTATATGTGTGTACTCACATTTATATTTATGCTGTATTTAATTATTAATATGTTTGGAAGGAAGCACAAGAAAAAGAGCACATATTTCTCCACTAGACTAAGACCTTGCTTAGGGTCCCAACTGTCTTATTTCTTTATGTATTCTGTGTGTCTGGCATAGGATCTGAGACAGAATAAGTTCTGTTCAATAAGAATTTATTAAATAAATGATTAAATCATCATAAATTAGTAGCTCACATTATTTATCATTTACTATGATTCAGACACTGTTCTAAGCATTTTACGTGCATTAGTTTAATTTTCTCAACAATTCCATGAAATGGTTAATATTACCCTTGTTTTATAGATAAGACAGTGGAAAACACCTTCTGATTTTGGAAGAAGCAAGAAGTTTTTATGGTTCCCAGGGAAGATCATTATGGATTTTTCCTCTGGGGAGAAAAAGGAGATATACACTATGCATAATGATGATGACAAAGCCATCATATAACAATCTGACACTAAATAGTCACTGTGTTTCATGCTGGCAATTCCCAAACCCCTCCCAGACCATTCAGCGTACCCTACAAAGACTTACTTTAATAATGTTCAGTTTGGGTAACAAGCTGCAGTCAGCCAGTGTCAGCTGATCCCCGTCCAAGAACAATCTTCTGGAAACTGTGAGTTCCTCGGCACTGTCTGGATCAATTTCATCCAGAAGTGGGGTGTTTAGGTAGTCATCCAGACGTTTAAATTCTCTGAGCAGAGATTTTTCAAAATCTGATGCAAAGAAAACATAAGGTTGCTAATGTTTTGTCTTCATGACTGAATACATTCTCAGTAGGCTTTTTACCCATTTAGACATCTCTTATCTATACACATTGCTTACACTGGCCCTTCAAAATCTAAATAGTTAACTAGAACTCTCAACTACCCACTGATAAGACAGGGTCAGATGTTTATTCAAATGGTGAGTAAAAACAGTTTTGGACTTTTCTTGAGGAGGTGCATTGGGAGGAGAGTCAAAGAAAGAAAAAGTCACATATGTTATTACTAAACACAAAAGAGTCAGAAATAGAATCAGAGACTAATAGCTCTCATGACTCAGAAGATAGTAGACCTATTCAAGAATGTTTGTGGGAGATGGTAGATGCAATAGTTTTAGAAACCTTAAAGGTACACAGGACTGGGAAACTGAGCTAAGTTAGTAATTGCTCTATTGAATTTTGGGTTCTAAATTTAATAAAACTTCATGCAAAGGAATTTCAAAGGAGAGAAGAGAGAATCAGAGGAAGAGTGTATTCCCCAACATATACTGCATATTCAGGAAAATCCTACTTTAGCTGAGTGAGACTGTGAGAATCAGCGAATTTGTGAGAGAAACAGAAATTTAAACAAAGGTATCTTACTCTTATTTGCTTCTTTTTGCGTATTCTTAATGTATGCAGAAAACTTGGCAAAGAGATTACAGCCCACATCAAAGGACTCCTTGTTCTTGGGACTCAGGTGAGGATACCTTAAAAAGAAACATCCCTCTATGATTATTCACACATAACATGTCAGAGACCAAGTGTCCTAGCTTGTGCTCTACTGAGAATGGAAGTTTTGGAAAATTGTGCTGGAAATGGAAAGTCCTGGAATCTCTAATTGGAAACATGTATTTTTCCCAATATCAGAATACTTAAGTTTCTAAAGTTCACTGGGAAATTGATTGTGGAGAATTCAAAGCTCATTAACTTGTGGAAAGAATGTTTTAAATGGTAGTTATGTCCCCTCCGTACTTGCTCCTCAAAGCCTGTTTGGCAGGAGATATGTTGGTAATACATTTTCAAAGGTAAGTCGTAGGAAAAACATGGTTTTAAATTATTGTAACTTACATAAAAATGAAGGAGTAAAGAGGATAGAAAGGATGGCCTCTCCTTAATAATACAAAGTTCATTTAACATAATAAAAATAAAATGATGTAGTAATATAATTCACCACACTGAGAAATTAAATACCATATGATCATGAATAGATGCAGAAAAAGAGTTCAATGAAAATCAATTCCTATTCATAAAAAAAAAAAACCCACTAGCAACTAGAAATGGTCAGGACAAACACTTAGTTATCTTCCTTGATTCCTCTCTTCTCTCCATCCCCGTATTTGATCCATTAGCGATTCTAGCTCTAGCTTACCTTTCAAAATTTACCCAGGGGAGGTGGGTGGGGCATGGGCTAGATGGGTAATGGGCATTGAGGTGGGCAATGGGTGAGCACTGGGTGTTGTATGTAAGTGATGAATCACTGAATTCTACTCCTGAAACCAATATTGCCCTGTATGTTCACTGACTAGAATTTAAATAAAAATTTGACAAGAAAACAAACAAACCCCAAAATGTATCCAGAATCTATCTACTTCTCACCACCTCCACTGCCCCCTGCCTGGTCCAAAGCTTATACTATTGCAACAGCTTCTAGACTATTCTCTCCACTCCCCTGCTTGTCCCCCACACTCCTAGACTATTTTCTACCTGCTGCCAGAGCAATCATGTTAAAACGTTAAGTCGTATCATATCTCTTCCCTACTTACTACCCTGCAATGTTTCCATCTCAGTCAGACTCAGACCCCAAGCCCTCTCAGTAGTCTATGAGGACTGATGTGCTCTGACCCTATCTTACCACCCTGCTCTCATTTCCTTCTACTCTTCCCCACTCACTTCACTTGGAACTTACCTCCTTGGTGTTTTTCAAATAGGCCTGACAAGCTTCCACCCCCAGGCTTTTTCACTTTGCCCTTAAATGGACTGATTTCCCTCATATATGCACATGACCTGCTTCCCCTCTTCTTTCAGATCTTTTTATAATCCCTTCCTAAATGAGGCCTTCCTCTGCCCACTGCAACCTTTCCCCTGTCCTTAACACTTGCTACTTCCCTCCCTTGTTTTACTTGTTCTTAGTTTTTAGCATCATCTAAAGTAGTTTGTTTTGCTTTTTAATCTTGCTTATTTATTGTCTTCCCCAACTAGAATGTAAGGTCTACAGGACAGAGTGTTTTTGCTTGGTTTAATCACTGATGTGTCCCAAGTGCCTAGAATAGTATCTGACACTAAGTATTGAGTAAATATTTGTTGAAGATTAAACTATCATTAATTTCCTTAACTTGATAAAATGTATCCATCAAAAACTTAACAGCAAGCACCATATTAAATGGTGAAATGTCAGAACTATTTCCCTTAAAATGAGTACAGGATAAGAATAATCATTATCACTACTACTTTTCAACATTTTGCTGAATGCGCTAACAAGTGAGACAAAAAACATTCAAAATGGTGACTTTAGAACCATTTACATTAAATTTAGGAACAAGATAGATGCCTACAATTGCTTTTATAGTAGATATTGTTTTTGAGGTTCTAGCAAGTTGAGAAGATAAAGCACTAGTATAATTATTGGAAGAGAAGCAACAATATAATTGTATACCTAGAAAACCCAAGAAAGTATAGGAACAATTACTAGAATGAATGAGATATTTTGGTAAGGTGGCTAATACAAGTCAAACATTAAAAAAATAAGTTTTCCATGCTAGCAATAACCAGCATATTCCATTTAACATAATAGAAAAGGTAGAGAACCAATATGAAAAAAACAAAACAAGACAAAATCTTATCAAAGAACATAAGACTGGCACTTAGGTTGATAACCTAATATAAATCAGTGGATGAATGGGTAAAGGAGATGTGGTGGAATATACAATGGAATATTATTCATCCATAAAAAAGAAGGAAATCCAGCCATTTGTGACATGAATGGACCTTGAGGACATTACTCTGGGATAAGTCAGACAGAGAAAGACAAATACTGTATGATCTCACTTATATGTGGAATCTAAAAAGCAAAACTCATCAAAAAAGAGTAAAATGTTAGTTACTGGAGTTACCTTGGTGAGGGGTTGGGGAGATAATTGTTTAAATGTTAAAAACTTGCAACTAATAGATAAATAAGCACAGCATGGTGATTATAGTCAACAAGACTATATTATAAACTTCAAAGTTGCTAAGAGAGAAAGTCTTAATTGTTCTCACCACAAAAAAGAAATAATAATTATGTAATGTGGTAGAGATGTTAGCTAACGCTACGGTGGTTATCATATTGCAATATGTAAATATCAAATCAACATGTTGTACACCTTGAACTTACACAATGTTGTATGACAATTATATCTCAATAAAAATAATAAGATGGTACCCAAACAAATACACAAATCATGTTCTCTGATGGGAATCATTTGTATCATAAAAATGAAATTTCTTCAAATAGTAATATAAATTCAGTGCAATTTCAATTAAAAGCCTAATCTTTTTTTTTAAAGATTTTTTATTTATTTATTTGAGAGAGAGAATGCGCTAGAGAGAGAGAGCATGAGGGGGGGAGGGTCAGAGGGAGAAGCAGACTCCCTGCTGAGCAGGGAGCCCGACGTGGGACTCGATCCCGGGACTCCAGGGTCGTGACCTGAGCCGAAGGCAGTCGCCCAACCAACTGAGCCACCCAGGCACCCAAGCCTAATCTTTTTTTAAAAAATTGTGATAAAATTTACATAAGATAAAACCACTTAAGCTATTTTAAAACGTACAATTCAGTGGCTTTATTTTTTTATTTTTTATTTTTTTAAAGATTTTATTTATTTATTTGACAGAGACAGAGTGAGAGACAGAACACAAGCAGGGGGAGTGGGAGAGGGAGAAGCAGGCTTCCCGCTGAGCAGGGAGCCCCATGCGATGCGGGGCTCAATCCCAGGACCCTGGGATCATGACCCGATCTGAAGGCAGACGCTTAACGACTGAACCACCCAGGTGCCCCAATTCAGTGGCCTTAATACAGCCACAATATTGTGCAACAATGACTCCTATGTAGTTCCCATTAAGCAATTACTCCCCATTCATTCCTCCTCTCAGCCCCTGGAACCACTAATATTTGTGTCTATGAATTTGCTTATTCTAGACATTTTATTTTTTTTAAGATTTATTTATTTATTTATTAGAGAGAGAGAGAGAGAGAGAGAGAGAGAGAGAGAGAGCATGAGCAGGGGCAGTAGCAGGCAGAGAGGGAGAAGCAGGGTTTCTGCTGAGGAAGGAGCCCGATGCGGGACTCGATCCCAGGACCCTGGGATCATGACCTGAGCCGAAGGCAGACGCTTAACCAACTGAGCCACCCAGGCACCCCTCTGGACATTTTATATAAATGGAATCATACAATATGTGGCCTGTTGTGTTTGGCTTCTTTCACTTAGTATGATGGTCAAGTTTCATTCATATTCTAGTACGTATTCCTACTTCATTCTTTTTTTAATTTTTAAAAAGATTTTTATTTATTTATTTGACAGAGAGAGACACAGCGAGAGAGGGAACACAAGGAGGGGGAGTGGGAGAGGGAGAAGCAGGCTTCCCACTGAGCAGGGAGCCCGATGCGATGAGGGGCTCAATCCCAGGACCCTGGGATCATGACCTGGGCAGATGCTTAACGACTGAGCCACCCAGGCACCCCCAAAAAGAACATCTTTTGAAAAGACAGAAGTATGGAGAAAATGCCATGTGAAGATGGAGGATTGGAGTTATAGATCTACAAATCAAGGAACACCAATGACTGCTGAAAAACCACTAGAACCTAGGAAAAGGCAAGGAAGGATCTTTTTCTTAAAGGTTTCAGAGGGGGCATGGCCCTGCTGATACTCTAGCCTTCAGAACTGTAAGACAAATTTCTGTTCTAAGCCACCCAATTTATGGCATTTTGTTATGGCAGCCCTAAGAAACTAAAATAAATGTCCATTTTTTAGGTCTTCTTTAAATTATTTCAGCAATGGTTTGTGGTTTTCAGCAGAGAAGCTTCCTCCTCCTTCCTTAAGTTTATTGCAAAGTATTTTCTTATTTTTGATACTGTTGAAAATGGAATTGTTTTCTTAATTTACATTTGTATTATTCATTGATAGTATAAAAGAATACAAATGATTTCTGTATGTTGACTGTAGTATCCTTCAGTTGCACTGAATTCATTTATGAGTTCTAGTAATATTTTAGTGGATTTTAAAGGATTTTCTGTATGAAAGATCATGCCATCTGCAAATAGAAATAGTTTTACTTCTTCTTTATCATTTTGAATACTTTTTATTTATTTTCCTTTCATAACTGCTCTGGTTAGAACTTCCAGTACAGGGCACCTGGGTGGCTCAGATGGTTGGGCGTCTGCCTTTGGCTCAGGTCATGATCCTAGGGTCCTGGGATCGAGTCCTGCATCGGGCTCCCTATTCCTTGGGAGCCTGCTTCTCCCTCTGCCTCTCTCTCTCTCTCTGTCTGTCATGAATAAATAAATAAAATCTTAAAAAAAAAAAAGAACTTCCAAGACAGTGTTGAACAGAAGTGTCAGAAATGGTATCTTTGTGTTGTTCCTGATCCTAGAAGAAACATTTTCAATCCTTCACCATTAAGTGTGATGTTATCTGTGGGTTTTTAATAGATGCCATTTATCAGGTTGAGGAAATTCCTTTCTATTCCTAGTTTGTTGAGTATTATCATGAAATGATGTTGGATTTTGTAAAAATATTTTTGCATCAAGATGAGTATGTGCTTCCCTCCTTTACTGCTGCTCTTTATTTCTTCACATGACTTTGAGTTACTGTCTAGTGGCCTCTCATTTATGCCTGAAGGACTCCCTATAGCATTTCTTGTAGAGTAGGTCTACTAGCAACAAAATTCCTCAGGTTTTGTTCATGTGGAATGTCTTAACTTCTCTTTCATTTTTGAACGATAGTTTTGCCCAATATGGAATTCTTGGTTGACTTTTATTCCTTCAGCACTTTATTTTATTTTTTAAAGATTTATTTATTTATTTTAGAGAGTGAGAGTGAGAGAGCAAGAGCAAGAGAGAGAGAGAGAGAAAGAGAAGGCAGTGGGGAGGGGCAGAGGGAAAGAGAGTTTTAAGCAGACTCCACACTGAGTGTGGAGCCTGACCTGGGGCGCGATCTCACAACCCTGAGATCAGGACCTGAGCCAAAACTAAGAGTCGGATGCTTAACTGACTCAGGCGCCCCGCCTTTCAGCATTTTACATATGTCATCTCTCTGCCTTCTGATGAAAAATCATCTGTTAATCTTATTGAGGATCCCTTCCACATGATGAGTCATTTTTCTCTTGCTGCTTTCAAGATTCTATCTTTGGTTTTGGCTTTAGATAATTTGATTATAATGTATCCTGGTGTTGATCTCTTTGTGTTTATTTCACTTAGAATTCATTGACCTCCTTGGATGTATAGACAAATGTATTCCATTAAATTTGGGAAGTTTTCAGCTATTACTCCTTCAAACATTCTTCTGCCTCTTGATCCCTATTCTCTCTCTTTCTGGGACACTCCCATTATGTGTATCATGGTACATTAGATTCTGCTCATTTTATTCCTTTTCCTCAAACTGGATGTTCAGTTTTGCACATTATTTCTTTTATCTGTTCAAATCTGCTGTTGAAACCCTCTAGTGAATTGTTCATTTTAGTTATTGTACTTTTCAACTCCAGAATTTCTGTTTGGTTCGTTTTAATAATTTCTATCTTTTTATTGATATTCTTTCTATGTTGAGGTTGCTCTCTATAGTTTCCTTTAGTTCTTTGTCCATGATTTTCTTTAGCTTTCTAAACAGATTTTACACAGTTGATGTAAAGTATTTGTCTATTAAATCAAGTATCTGGGTTTTCTCAGGGTCAGTTTCTATTAATCTCTTTTTTCCTGTGAATGGGCCATATTTTCTTGTTTCTTACCATGAATTTTATTTTTTTCTTGAAAACTGGACACTTGAACATTATAATGTAGAAACTCTGAAAATCAGATTCTCCCATTCCCCAGGATTTGTTACTGCTGCTTATTGTAGGTATCATTTATTTGTTTAGTGAATTTTCTGAAGTGATTTTGTAAAGTCTGTGTTCTTTGTTGTGTGGGGCCACTGAAATCTTTGTCCCATTATCTTTGGTTAGTTATTGATTTAACAGACATTTCATTAAACTCCTGGGACCAAAATAAACAAACCAAGAAAGAAAACATCTCCCAGTGTTTGCAGTCTTGCTCTGAGTTGGGGCATTCCTTCAATGCTTATGTATGCAGTTTACAGTTTAGCCTTCAATTTCTGCTTGCATGGTGTCTGAAGTTCAATCAGAAGTAAGAGTTTAGGATCTTCTCAGGTCTTTTCTGAGCATAGGTCTAGACCTGGACAGGTGCATGGACTTCTAGAGTCCCTAGAATACATGAAAGCATTTTGAAGCCCTTATTTCCCCAAGTATCCCCCAAACATCCCAGCCTGTTGGCACCCTGATGGACTGGATCGAGGGTTTGTGTTTTTTTCACCTACTTTAGAGCTTCCCCAGGGCTGAGGCAGCTTCCCTGGTGGCATTCATGGAAGGCATTTAAAGGCAGTTGTATTAGCCATTGCTACATGGGGCAAGGGATAGCACTTGAGGAAAGCAATAGACAAACTGAGAATAAAGCCATATCATGTCCTCTGCTACCAGCAACCTGCACCTACAATGTGGACTGCTATCTTTAAGGCTGCTAAAGACTGAGGAGTAGAGGATGGTAGTAAGATAACCTAAAATGCCACAAGCCTCTCTTACTAAAATTCAGCTTTTTTTCTTCATTAATATTCCCTTGGCTTTTGTAAATTTTGGGTTATATTCCAGAGTTCTGGAAAAGTTGATTCTGACATTTTTTCCCCAAGCTATTCATTGCTTTTATAGAGGGATGGAGTTTTGGAGTTCCTTACTCCACCATTTTCATTGATGTAGGTATCTAACAGGTTTTAAAAATTTAGATAAAGTTTATATGAAAGGGCTTCCATATCTAGCAATATGGCAGACAAAATAACCACTCTGGAGGGCTTTGTAAAAAGAAAGTACATTTTAGCATTGTTTGTAATGCCAAAACTTAGAAACAGTCTTTCAGTTGTTTCTCTAACAATGGTAACTGTTATGAACAGGTGACTGTTGCCTGCTATCCTCTCCTTTTTATTGTTATCCTTTTAAAAATGGCAGTTTTTACTCCAGTTATCCAATTCCTGCTCCACCATGGTATACTGAGTCAAGGAGTGGATGGAGAAAACTTGCTTTTATTTTTTTTAATTGCCCAATGATTAGTATCTAATGGAGATGTTGCATATCACCCAAAGATCCTGAACTTTGAGCTGGATGCGGTAACTGTATGGAACTTGGAAGCTGTCTCTCTTGGGAGTAGGTGTGTTCCATGTAAGAAGCATGCACACATTTATTAGATGGTCAGAGGGGCAGACTACTGCTGATAACCCAGTTCTGTACCTCTCTCTTTCTTTTTCTTCCTTCTTTTCTTCTTTTTTTCTTTCTTTCTTTGACTAAAACTTGTTTTATTAGGGGTGGCAATATACCTGGATAAGAACTACATTTCCCAGATCCCCTTTGTACTTAGATGTGAACATGGGAATTACTTTTGGATAATGAAATATAATGCAAATTGTTGAGTGTGGCTTCTGTGGAAACTTCTTAAATCTGGCTTGCACCTTTTGTTCTTTGCCCTTTTCCTTCTTCCTGTGTAGCAGTTAGACTGTTGCCTGGAATTCCAGCAGACATATTGTCACCATGAATTAACTTTGAGACTGGAAGCCTCACCTGAAGCACAGCAGAGAAGAAAGATTAGAAAGAGCCTGGGTCCTTGGTGCATTTTTGGAGCTGTCATTCCATCCCTACAATGACTCATTCTTGACTTCTTATTATGTGAGAAAAATAAAACCAATATTTATTTAAGCCAGTACTTTTTTTTGTCTCTAGTTATAAGAGTTGAATGCAATCCCTGATATATAAGCCAATAGAAAATCAGAAGGATTTGACAAGATGATTCACAGAACAAAAACAAATGATCAACCAACATGTGTAAAGATGCTCAGATTCACCTATTATTCAGGGAAATGCAATTTAAAGTATCATGAGATATCACTATACCTATCACACCAGCAAGATTTAAAGAGTGATAACACCTAAATCCCCATCACCTATTTTAACCATTCCCCCACCCCCTTCCTTCTCATAATCATCAGTTTATTCTTTATAGTTAGGAGTCTTTTTCTTGGCTGCCTCTCTCTCTCTTTTTTCCCTTTGCTTATTTGGTTTTTTTCTTAAATTCCACATGAGTGAAATCATATGGCATTTGTTTTTCTCTGACTTATTTCGCCTAGCATAATACTCTCTAGCTCCATGCATTTTGTTGCAAATGGCAATATTTCATTCTTTTTATGACTGAGTAATATTCCATACTATATATATATATGTATATATATGTACATACATATACATATATCTATCTCACATCCTCTTTATCCATTCATAAATTGATGGATTTTTGGGCTGTTTCCACTATTTGGCTCTTGTAGAAAACGCTGCTGTAAACATTAGGTGCATGTATCCCTTTGAATTAGTATTTTTGGAGTCTTTGGGTAAATACCCAGTAGGGCAATTGCTGGGTCGTAGGGTAGCTCTATTTTTAACTGTTTGAGGAAACTCCATACTGTTTTCCAGAGTGGCTGCACCAGTTTGCTTTCCCACCAACAGTGCCAGAGGGTTCCCCTTTCTCCACATCCTCACCAACACCTGTTGTTTCCTGTGTTGTTAATTTAGCCATCCTGACAGGTGTGAGGTGATACCTCATTGTAGTTTTGATTTGCCTGTCCCTGACGCTGAGTGATGTTGAGCATCTTTTCCTGTGTCTGTTGGCCGTCTGGGTGTCTTCTTTGAAGAAATGTCCATTAATGTCTTCTGCCCATTTTTAAACTGGATTATTTGTTTTTTGGGTGTTCAATTTTATAAGTTCTTTATATATTTTGGATACTAACCCTTTATCAGATATGTCATTTGCAAATATCTTGTCCCATTTTGTAGGTTGCCTTTTCGTTTTGTTGATCATTTCCTTTGCTGTGCAGAAGCTTTTTATTTTGAAGTCCCAGTGGTTTATTTTAGCTTTTGTTTCCCTTGCCTCAGGAGACATATCTAGAAAGAAGCTGCTATGACTGATGTCAAAGAGGTTACTGCCTGTGTTCTCCTATGATTTTAATGATTTCCTGTCTCATATTTAGGTCTTTCACCCATTTTTAGTTTATTTTTGTGTATGGTATAAGAAAGTGGTCCAGTTTCATTCTTCTGCATGTGGCTGCCAGTTTTCCCAACACCATTTGTTGAAGAGACTGTCTTTTTCCCACTGTATATTCTTTCCTGCTTTGTCAAAGATTAATTGACCATATAGTTGTGGGTTCATTTCTGGGTTTTCTATTCTGTTCTTTTGATCTATGTGTCTATTTTTTTGAATTTTCAAATTTCCTTTTTTAAGGTTTTTATTTAAATTCTAGTTAGCTAAGATACAGTGTAATATTGGTTTCAGGAATAGAATGCAGTGATTCATCACTTACATAGAACACCCAGTGCTCATCACAACAAGAGCCCTCCTTAATACCCATCATTTTGTGTCTGTACCATACTGTCTTGATCTCTACAGCTTTTTTTTTTTTAAAGATTTTATTTATTTGATAGAGAGAGACACAGCGAGAGAGGGAACACAAGCAGGGGGAGTGGGAGAGGGAGAAGCAGGTTTCCCGCGGAGCAGGGAGCCCGATGTGGGCCTCGAACCCAGGACCCTGGGATCATGACCTGAGCCGAAGGCAGACGCTTAACGACTGAGCCACCCAGGCGCCCCTACAGCTTTGTAATATAACTTGAAATCTCAAATTGTGATGCTTCCAGAAACAGACATATAAATACAGAGTACAAACTGCTGGTTGCCAGAGGAGGGGGGGGTGGGATGGGTGAAAATGGATGAAGAGGAGTGGGAGATACAGGCTTCCAGTTATGGAAGGAGTAAGTCATAGGAATAAAAGGCACAGCATAAGGAGTATAAAAAATACTTTGGGGGCGCCTGGGTGGCTCAGTTGGTTAGCCATCCAACTCTTGGTTTTGGCTCAGGTCATGATCTCAGGGTCCTGGGATTGAGCCCCACATTGGTTTCCACGCTCAGCAGGGAGTTGCTTGGGATTCTCTCTCTCTTGTCCCTCTGCCTCTCCCCCTGCTTGTGCTCTCTCTCTCTCTAAAATAAATAAATCTTTAAAAAATACTTTGAAATATTACGCCTAACGTTTTCATGTATTTGAAGTTGAAGGGGGAAGTTTATGCATAATAGACATTATATTTCCCAACCACAGAGCTTAGAAATCAGACTGAATCAAAGGCTATTTCAAAATTGAAGATCTTGTGAGGGCTCTACAATAAAACAAGTCTAATTTCTATCATTATAAATGCCCCCAAACTTCATTATGGCTGAAATTCCCTGCCTTTTCCAGGTTTCCAAATCTATCCTTTGCCCTTTCCTAATATATTACCTACATCTCATAAAGTTTTAATAACTTTACATGTATTAAATAAGTAATTCTGTAGTAAAGTTTTGTAATCATGTATAGAGTAATCATGGGGATCTTTGCAAACGTTTCTAGAAAAATAGCGAAAGAGAAATCCAACAGTGAAAAAGAGTTAGATCTAGAAATAAGAATCCTCAATCTGCAATAAAATAGATTTTCTCCAAAACAGTAATACACAGAGAATGCTGTACCTTGGAGGAGCCAGTGTCTGCTCTAGAAACTCCTCAATTTTAATGAAGTCTGTTTTCAACTCCTTGTTATACACCAGGAAGGGAGGATTGGTACCTGGGGCTAAGTCCTTCAGCTCTTCAGGCTTTCTATGATTATTGAAAATAAGCAGAGTTAGGCTTCTAATTAAAGTATACATTATACAAACATAAACATAATATTGTTGTCTACTGATTTCAATCTCCAGAATGAAACATATCCTGATTTCTCTTACCTGGTCATGTCAACAGTAGTCACATTGAATTTAACTCCTTTAAGCCAGAGGATCATAAAAAGGCGTTGGCAAAAGGGACAGTTTCCAATACTCTCCCCATCACTTCCAGCCTGTTAAGATAAAGGAAGGCCTCATTCATTCATTTGCTCAAGTATGTATTGAGAGCCTACTGGGAAATGAGCCAGTTGCTAGAGACAAAATTGGAAGCCCTTAATCTCATGGATCCTACCTCCTGTGGGCACACAGAGATAATGAATCAAATAATAAGTTTATTGTATTTAAAATGACAAGTATAATGAGTACATAGTAGTAATAGTTAATTTTATATATTACCAGAATTCATATAACCATTTCCTATTGATGGGCATTTCAGATATTCCAAAATTTTTGCTATGCTAAATGCTTCAGCAGCAAATATTTCTGGGCATATAATTTGTTCCACTTCTGATATTATATCTTTAGAATTAATATTAAAAATGAGAATGTTGAAAAAAGAGTAAGTGCGTTTTCCATTTCAATAGATCCTGCCAAATTTCCTTTCTGAAAGGCATTTTCCATATGTTTATTGCTGATTTGATTTCCTTATTTCATGAAGTTTGTTCATGACAACTTACATTTTCTCTATCAAAGTGATATTTTCCTTATTGATTTGAAAAATTTATTTGTATACTAAAGATACTAACACTTTTTGATACATATCACATGTACCTTAAAACATGGCTTATGTAAAAATTAAATTTTACATGAAATCTACTACTCAGTCTGGTTTTTCTGATCTCCTTACACTGCCATTATATACATCAAGATTACAAAACAAAAACAAAAAGCAAAAAACCAACCCCAACCCTTTCTTGTTTTGTTTTATTATAAAGATGTTCTTTTGTGTTTTCTTTTAGTACATTTATGCTTTCAGTTTTTGCATTTGTTTCATCTATTTGGGATTTATTTTGGCACCAGGAGTATATTGGGACTCTAGCTTATGTACTTAAATTTTTAAAAAGTGGTTAATAGTTGTTTTAACACCATTCAATTAAAGATCCATCTGTTGACCAGCATTACCCTGATGCCAAAACCAGACAAAGACTACGGAAGGAGGAAACTATAGGACAATATCCCTGATGAACACACATACAAAAGTTCTCAACAAAATACTAGCAAAAAGCATTCAACAATACATTAAGAGGATAGTTCACCATAATCAAGTGGGATTTACTCCAGGGATGCAAGGATGGTTTAAAATTCGTAAATCAATCAATGTGATACAGGATATTAACAAAAGAAAGGATAAAAACCATATGACTATCTCAATACATCAGAAAAACCTTTTGACAAAATACAACATCCATTCATGATAAAAACTCTCAACAAAGTTGGTTTGGAGGGAACATATCTCAACATAATAAAGGCCATATATGAAAAACCCACAGCTAACATCATAATCAATGGTTAAAAGTGAAAGCTTTTCCTCTAAGATCAGGAACAAAACAAGGATGTCCACTCTCTTTTATTCAACTGGAAGTCCGAGCTTCAGCAATCAGGCAAGAAAAAGAAATAAAAGGCATCCAAATTGATAAAGAAGTAAAACTGTTACTATTTGCAGATAACATAATACTCTATGTGGAAAACTCTAAAGACTCCACCAAAAAACTATTAGAACTAATAAATGAATTCAGCAAAGGTGCAGGATACAAAATTAATATACAGAAATTTCTATACATCAATAATGTAGTAGCAGAAAGAAAAATTAAGAAAACAATCCCATTTACAATTGCATAAAAAAATAACATAGTTGGGATGCTTGGATGGCTCAGTCAGTTGAGTGTCCAACTTTTTTTAAAGATTTTATTTATTTTGACAGAGAGAGAGAGTAAGAGAGGCAGGCAGAAGGAGAGGGAGAGGCAGGCTTCCCACTGAGCAGGGAGCCTGATGCGGGTCTCGATCCCAGGACCCTGGGATCATGACCTGAGCCAAAGGCAGATGCTCAACCGTCTGAGCCACCCAGGCGCCCCGAGTGTCCAACTTTTGATCTCAGCTCAGGTCTTGATCTCAGGGTCATGAGTTCAAGCCCCATGGTGGGCTCCATGCTGGGTGTGGAGGCTTCTTAAAAAAAAAAAAACAAAAACAAACCTGGGAATAAACTTAACCAAGGAGGCGAATGACCTGTACTCTGAAAACTATACAACACTGATGAAAGAAATTGATGATGACACAAACAAATGGAGAGATATTCCATGCTCATGGATTGGAAGAATTAATACTGTTAAAATTTGTTAAAATGTCCATAGTATGCAAAGCAGTATACAGATTCAATGCAATCTCTATCAAATGCTAATGGCATTTTTCACAGAACTGGAACAAATAATTGTAAAGTTTGTATGGAGTCACAGAAGACCCTGAATAGCCAAAGCAATCTTGAGAAAGAACAGAGCCACAGGTATCATGCTCCTATTTCAAACTATACTATAAGACTATACTAATCAAAACAGTATGGTCCTGGCACAAGAATAGACACATAGATCAATGGAACAAGATAGCCCAGAAATAAACCCATGCTTATATGGTCAGTTAATCTATGACAAAGGAGACAAGAATAGCCAATGAGGAAAAGGCAGTCTTTCCAATAAATGGTGCTGGGAAAACTGGACAGCTAAAAAATGCAAAGGAATGAAACTGGACCACTTCTTTTATACACCATACACAAAAATAAACTCAAAATGGATTAAAGGCCTAAATGTAGGACCTAAAACCATAAAATTCCTAAAGGAAAACATAGGCAGTAATCTCTTGGACATCAGCTCTAGCAACATATTTATGGCTATGTCTCCTGAGGCAACAGAAACAAGCAAAAATAAGCTATTGAGACTACACCAAAATGAAAAAAGCTTTTGCACAGCAAAATAAACCTTTAATGAAATAAAAAGGCAACCTCCTGAATGAGAAAAGATATTTGCAAATAATATATCTCCTTGGGGGGGGTAATATCCGAAATATGTTAAGAACTTGTACAACTGAGGTGCCTGAGTGGCTCAGTTGGTTAAGCATCTGCCTTCAGCTCAGGTCATGATCCCGGAGTCTGGGGATTGAGCCCCATGTTGGGCTCCCTGCTCAGCGGGGAGCCTGCTTCTCCCTCTGCCCCTCACCCTGCTCATGAGCACTCTCCTGCTCCTTCTCCTTGCTCACTCTCTCTCTCAAATAAATAAATAAAATCTAAAAAAAAAAGAACTTATACAACTGAACACCAAAAAATTCCGAATAATCTGATTAAAAATGAAGACTTGAATAGACATTTCTCCAAAGAAAATATCCAGATGACCAAAATATACATGAAAAATGCTCAACATCGCTCATCATCAGGGAAATGCAAATCAAACCCACAATGATATATCCTTTCACACAAGTCATAATGGCTAGTATCAAAAAGATAAGAAATAACAAGTGTTGGAGAAAAGGGCACCCTCATGCATCTTCAATGGGAATGTAAATTAGTCCAAGCACTGTGGAAAACAGCATGGAGGTTCCTCAAAATATTAGAAATAGAAATACCATATGATCTAGTAATTCCACTACTGGTATTTACCCAAAGAAAATGAAAACACTAATTTGAAAAGACATATGCACCCCTATGTTTATTGAAGCACTATTTACAATAACCAAAATATGAAAGCAACCCAAGTGTCTATCAATAGATGAAGGGAATATTACTCAGGCATAGAAAAGGAATGAGAGCTTGTCATTTGTGACAACATAGATGGACCTAGAAGGTATTATGGTAAGTGAAACAAGTCAAAGAAAGACAAATACCATATGGTTTCACTTATATGTGGAATCTAAAACACAAAACAGGAAGCAAGTGAAACAAACAAAAACCCCAAACAAAGCCAATCTCTAAATACAGAGAACAAACTACTGGTTGCCAGAGGGGAGATAGGAGGGGGTGGGCAAAATAGACAAAGAGAATTAAGAGATACAAACTTCCCAGTTATAAAATAAGTAAGTCATGGAGATGAAAAGTCCAGCATAGGGAATATACTCAGTAATATTGTAATAATGTTGTTTGGTGACAGAAAACAACACACTTTTCTGCTTTGAACCCTTTTTTTTAATTTTATTTTTTTTAAGATTTTATTTATTTATTTGACAGAGAGAGACACAGTGAGAGGGAACACAAGCAGGGGGAATGGGAGAAAGGGAAGCCCGTCCCCCACCAAGCAGGGAGCCCGATGTGGGGCTTGATCCCAGGACCCTGGGATCATGACCTGAGCTGAAGGCGGACACTTAACGACTGAGTCACCCAGGTGCCCCCCTGCTTTGAACTTTTATGTGTGCTTGAGTTTATCTGTGGCCCCTCTACTCTTCACTCATCCATTCACTCTCCCAATAAATACTTACTGAACAAATAATGTATTTAGAATAGACCAGATATTACATATCCATATATAATATATACTATATATAACAGATATTTAAAAAAATAGTCTCCCAGTTAACTTACTTTTAAACTGAGATAAATTCTTTGAAGGAAGGATGGATGTGCATGTTATGAGAGCATGTAACAGAGAAACACAATCTATATGGGGTCTGTTAGGGAAGGCCTTTCTGAGGAAGTGGCAATTGGACTCAGTTCAAAGAATAAGAATTAACTAGGTGAATAGGCACAAAGAAGGCATTCTAAACAGCAAATAGCATATCCAAAAGCCTTGAAACATGCTTCAGCATGGCATTATAAGGAACTGAAAGAAGGTCAGTATGAGGGAGTGAAGGAGAGAAAAGAAAAATGCAATAAATTGAGCTACATGAAAGCTAAAATCTGCTTTTCATAAGAACTGTTAAGAAAATGAAAAATGTTTGTATCCAAAATATAAAAATATATGAATAAAGAACTCTTACTACTCAATGACAAACTACCCAACTTAAAAATGGGCAAGAGATTTAAACAATGTATGAAAGAGATACAGATGGTAAATAAAGACATGAAAAGATGCTCAACATCACTAGTCAACAGGGAAATGAAAATTAAAAGCATAAGATACCACTATGAACACATTGGAATAGCTGAAATTTAAGAGACTGACCATACCAAGTATCGCCAGGAATGTGGAGCAACTGGAACTGATACACTATGGTTGGGAGTGTAAAATGGTACAAGTGGTTTATAAAGAGTTTGTCAAACCCAGGACTCTGGGATCATGACCTGAGCCGAAGGCAGCCGCTTAACCAACTGAGCCACCCAGGCGCCTTATTTTATGTAAATTATACATCAATAAAGTGCATTAAAATACAAAAGTTCAAAAAGTAGAATAATCCCCCCTATAATATCATGCAGGCATTGCAGAAGTTGCAGTGACAAGGTTAGGATATGACCATGGAAGGAGAAGAACAAGATCAGTGAAAGAGAAGAAGTCAAGGATCTGAGAGGCCAGAGTACTGGAAAGGTCATCTGTGTAAATATTAAAGTCACCAAGAATTATGATAGGAATAGTGTTGGAGAGAGTGACAATGATTCAGAAGTTAAAAATCCTCAAGAACTAGGGGAGAGTGACCCGGTGTTTGGAAGACTACTATAACAAGGAAGGGTAGTGGGTGGTTTAGTCTGATTTTATGAGACTCAACCTAGATATTTCTTTGTATGGGGGAAGTAGAATGGTCTGGACACAGGAATGAGGAGCAAGGATACCTAAAGGATACATACCTTGTTTCCAGGCTCAGTGGTGAGAAGAATGAGGAAGAAAAGGTAGCCACTTCTTGAGAAGACTATGGCGGATGTGTCTTGTGGAAATCCAGGCTTTAGACACTTCAATCTCAACATGCCCCAAACTGGATTCTTTCATTTTTCTTTACTCCACTCACTGACCTACTCTTTCTATGGGGCTCCTAATCCTGTGAACGACACTACTATCTGCCACGGACTGAATTGTATTCTCCCAGAATCATATTTTGAAACCCTAACCTTCAATGTGTTAGTATTTGGAGACAAAGCCTTTGGGAAGTAATTAGGTTTATATGAGGTCATGAGGATGGGGCCCTAATGATGGGATTAAGGCCCTTATAAGAAGAGACCAGGAAGCTTTCTCTCTCCTCTCCTCCTCTTCTCTCTGCCCACCATGCAAGGACACTGAGAAAGCAATCATCTATAAACAAGGAAGAGAGGTCTTACCAGAACCTGACCATGCTGGCACCTTGATCTTGAACATCCAACCTGTAGAACTTTGAGAAGATAAATATCTGTTGTTTAAGCCACCAAGTCTCTGGTATTTTGTTATGGCAGCCTTGGCAGACAAGATACTATCTACTGAGTTGCCCAAATTAGAAACTTGAGGATAATCCTTCTGCTTTGCTCCCAAATTGAATTCAACACTAATTCTTGTCAGTTTTACTTATAAATATCTCCAAATAAGTTTAGTTCTTTCATTTGCCATGGCTTTTACATCATTCATTCATTCAATATTTATTTGATGTTTACTATCTGTTCCACACTGTTAGTTGCTAGCTACCCAAGTCCAAGCCATCAGCATATCTCATCTGTTGGATGGATTTATTTGTTTGTTTGTTTGTTTGTTTATGCTTTTGCCTCAGTCTGTAGAAGAAAGTAAAGGGTATTTTTTACCTTACAGCTGCTCTGATCTGTCATTTCTAACAATATTAAGGTCCCAGAAGCCGTAGGCAAAATCCTAATTTTTTGGGCAAATTTTTCTTTCCCTGGCAATGGGCACAACAGAGGAAATGATGGTTACTGTTGTTCTTTTGTGATGTCAGGGAGTGAAAAGCTATGGGAAGAGGCACCCAACCTTGGCAGTTGTGTTTCTTTTGTAACGGAAGTCAAACTAAGGATCCAATCAGAACTGGGGCTAGTAAGTAGAAACATAATTATGGGTGGGAGACAGGAAGAAGAATGGAGTCTGATTATAGATACAGCAGGAAGGGTGGATCGCTTTTGGCAAAAGGAAAGGCAAAACACTGAGATGTGGAGGAAATGCAGTCAAGTTTTACAGGAAAACTGAGGTTTTTTCCCCCCTGTTTATAATATGCTGATTTAAAGTGCCATCACAGAAAATTTTAGGATGTAAATTCTCTAGCCTGACTGATGAATTACCACCTCTTAAGTATATATAGCTGGCAAGGACAGGATGTGGTCATTCACAAAAACAACTTTTTCTCTTTATGTTTGTGATCTAAGTTTGTAAATATGAAAAATAATAATGGTCACAATATCTGACATTTATTGAGCGTTTACTATGTTAACAACTATAGTGTTTTACGTATTTGTTTTAATTAATCCTCACAGTGAAGATGATCCCATGAAATAGGTTCTGTTAACCCTCTTGTTTTACAGGTGAGGAAATTGAGGCTCAGAGAAGCTGACTTGTTCAAGTACATTCAGTTAGACAAGAGCTATGATCTATATACTCTTCTCATGTAGCAGGTCCAGGACTGTCTACTCCACAACCTAAACTCTTAAACACTGTTTTCTCCCATCTAGTAGTTTTGTTGAATTTTAAAAAATTAATCAGTTTTTATGATAGTCTTCATGATAGTTCTAAGAGAGTTTGAAAAAGGTCTGAAAATTCAGAGAAAGGTATAATCTCTTTTTTCTTTTCCACATAGATAAAGTGTTTTTGTTGTTGTTGTTGTTATGGTTAGGGTATGTCCCTTGTATTTTGCCGTTCAGAAACCCCTCCAGAGAATAAAATCCCAGACTTCTGCTGGGGTTAGGGTTAAGATTAGGGGTTAAGAATTAGGGGTTAGGTTAGGGCTTGGGTATGTGCCTGGTATTTTGCCATTCAGAGACGTCTTCAGAAGGTTAGGGTTAGTTTTAGGGTTAGGGATTACAGTTAGGTGTTATGGGTTATGGATTAGGGTTAGGGTATGTGCCAGGTATCCTGCCATTCAGAGACCTTTCCTAAGAATAAAACCCCACACTTCTGCTGGGGTGAGAATAAACATGGCAACCCTCTATCAAGCTGAGGCAAG
The DNA here is from genome assembly GCF_009762305.2 of Zalophus californianus. NCBI lineage: Eukaryota > Metazoa > Chordata > Mammalia > Carnivora > Otariidae > Zalophus > Zalophus californianus. The sequence goes on along the minus strand of NC_045612.1, from coordinate 505,219 downwards.
GAGGATATTTGGGACTCTAAATACTCTTTTTTTTTTTTTTTTGAATTTTGAGATTTTTTTCATTTGAAGGTAAATCTTAATGCTATTAAATTCACAAATATGCTGATTTAAATACCCAATTCTATTTATCTAAAACACACATTGCAAACATACAAATATCTATTCTCTCCACATGTCAGAGCCCATTCATTTCATGGTTTGGAAATGCAGAGAATAGATTCCCCTTAAACTGCAAGTCAGCAGGTGTTTCTTTACAGTTAACTTTAGCAAAATTCATACAAAATAGTAATTAACAATGATCTTCTTTACTTGTTAACTTACAAGGAAACACCTTCAAAACTGCATTTTGTTAGAGTTTCTGTACTAAAATGTAGAAAAACTGAACTACACAAATATTGAAAAGTTAAAAATTCCTTAATTTTTTATTCCTGGTACCACTACCACAATTTACAGGGCAACACACCTGATGTAATGAAAAGAAAAGACAAGGACAAAGCTACAACAGGTGAAAGACCTCGGGAATGTACATGTAACTGACACTACACTGCATTAATCAGTAGCTGCACTTTTTGCAAACTGTGCAAGAAGGGTTTCCTGTTTAAGCTGCAGTAACTTTTCTGACTATGGATCATCGTTCCTTCTGTGGCAGATTTTTACAGTTCCTCTAATGCATTTGGGAAGACTGTCTCAAAATAACCTGCAGCTTTCCTGACAACTCCTCGCTCTCTCTCCTGTTAAGAACTGTAACCCTTTTCTTCTGAATTTTTTTTTAGAACCTTCTGCTACCATATCCACCACTTCCACCACCAGATCCATAAGCAGCACCATAGGGACTGCCTGAGCGTCTTCCACCAAAACTGCCCCCCTTCATGGGTCCATAATTTGATTGCTGTTGTCCACTATAATTTCCAAAATCATTATAGTTCCACCACCACCATAGTTACCACCTCCAAAGTTTCCTCCTTCATTGTAACCATCATAACCTCCACCACCACCTCCATATCCGCCTCCTTGGTTTCCACATCCTGGTCCACCGCCACCGTAGCCTCCTCTACTACTATATCCAGGACCACTACCAGAGTTGCCACCATCACCTCCAAATCCATTATATCCACCATCACCTCCTCCATAACTACCTCTGCTGCCGCCACATCCACCACCATAGCCTCCTCTTCCACCGAAGTTTCTACCATGGCCAAAGTTACCACCACCTCCAAAGTTTCCTCCACGACCCATGAAGTTGCCAGATCCACCTCCACGACCTCTTTGTGATCTAGCAGACTGTATTTCTTGTTTAGAAAGGGCTTTCTTCACTTCACAATTATGCGCATTAATAGTGTGGTGTTTCTGAACAACAAGTTTATCAACTGTATCATGATCATCAAAAGTTACAAAAGCAAATCCTCTCTTTTTTGCACTCTGCCTGTCTTCCATAACTTCTATTGTCTCAATCTTGCCATACTTTTCAAAGTAGTCTCTCAAATTCTATTCTTCTGTATCTTCTTTAATACCACCAACGAAAATTTTCTTCACTGTGAGATGGGCACCAGGCTTTACAGAATCCTCTCTAGAAAGAGCTGTCTTTGGTTCCACTACACGCCCATCAACCCTGTGTGGTCGGGCACACATTGCTGCATCCACCTCTTCAACACAAGAGGAAGTCACAAAACCAAAACCCCTGGAACGTTTTGTTTGGGGGGCTCTCATCACCACACAATCTGTAAGTGTACCCCATTGTTCAAAATGTTCTCTTAAACTATCATCTGTAGTTTCAAAGCTCAAACCACCAATAAACAGTTTTCTCAACTGCTCTGGTTCCTTTGCATCATGGCCCTCCATTATGAGACCGGACTCGCCTCTTCCAATTCGAGTTCAATCGGGACTCTAAATACTCTTTAAATAGATATTTAATTGATTTTTCTGTTTTTATCTCTACTTTCACACCCATTTTCAGAAATACTACCAGTTCTTCTTCTTCTTCTTTCTTTCTTTCTTTCTTTTTTTTTTTTTTTAGAGAGAGACAGAGAAAGAGAGAATGAGGGAGGGAGGGAAGGAAGGGAGAGGGACAGAGAGAATCTTAAGCAGGCTTCATGCCCACTGTGGAGCCCAACACGGGGCTCAATCTTACAACCCTGAGACCATGACCTGAACCAAAATCAAGGGTCAGATGCTTAACCAACTGAGCCACCTAAGTGCCCCACTACTACCAATTCTTAAATGTTTGGGGTCATCTCTAGGAAAACTAGGCTGCTTCTCAACTTTTCTTATCATGTGTCCAGTAAGCCAGATCAAGGGTTAGGGTTAGGGTTAGGGTATGTGTCTGGAATTTTGCCGTTTAAGAAATCACCAGAGAATATAACCCCAGACTTCTGGGCTTAGGCTTAGTGTTATGGTTAGGGTATGTGCCTGGTATTTTGTAGTTCAGAGACATCTCCAGAGTGTTAGGGTTACATTTAGGGTCAATTTTAAGGATTAGGTTTAGGAATTAGTGGTTAAGGGTTAGGGTTGGGGTTAGGGTATGTGCCTGGTATTTTCTAGATCAGAGACATCACCAGAGGACAAAACCCCAGACTTTTGCTGGGGTAAGTATGAGGGTTGGGGTTAGAGTTAGGTTTAGGGTTTGTTTTAAGGTTAGGGTATGTAACTGGTATTTTCAGTTCAGAGAGGTCTTCAGAGGGTTAGGGTGTGCCGTTAAGGGTTAGGGTTAGGGTTATCTTTAGGGTTTTGGTGAGGGTTAGCATTGGGTCAGGGTTAGGGTTAGGTTTAGGGTTAAAGTTGGGGGTAGGGTTTAGGGTTTAGCAGTCAGGGTTTAGGGTATGTGCCTGATATGCTGCAGCTCAAAGATTTCTCCTGAGAATAAACTCCATGCTCTCTGGGATGAGAACAAACATGGCAGCCATCTACCCAGTTGAGGCAAGCAAGGTATTTGGGACTCTAAATACCTTTTAATTAGATATTCAGTTGATTTTTCTGTTTTTATCTCTACCTTCACACCCATTTTCAGTAATACTATCAATTCTTGAATGTTTGGGGTGTTCTGCAGGATAATTAGGCTGTTTCTCAATTTTTCATATCATCTGCTCAATAAGTCACTTTCTCAGACCACAGTTTAGGGTTAGGGTAGGGTTAGTGTAAGTGCCTGGTATTTTCGAGTTCAGAGACCTCTCCAGAGGGTTAGGGTTAGTGGTTATGGGTTTGGGGCTAGGGGTTAAGGTTTAAGGTATGAGATAAAATGGCTTTGACACACTCAGAATTTTGGCCCAAATGTTAAGTTCTATAACTTTATGTAAAAATCTTTATTTCAAAGTGTTTGGTAGAGAACACAGAATCTATTTAATGAGCAACAAACCAATAAAAGATAAAGTCTGCATTTAGAGAAAATAAAAGGTATGTTAGAAAATCCTTTGTTCTTCGTTCGTGGTTAAAAATCTTGCCCAAGTCATTCAGAGCTGAAAGGCAATGTTTTCACTGATTACATTAAAACACCTAGGCGGTATGATATAAATTCTTTTGTTTCGGTATGATACAAATTCTTAATTGTGACAGGAAAGTGCTTAATCTCTTTTAGGTATCCTATTGGTGATATGGGGAAGAAGTTGTGGTAGGGTTTTTAAGCCACAGCCAGAGGTAGCTGGGGAAATCACAAACTCCTTTAATCTTTAGAAAGAAACTGCACGATCTATAATGAGACACCATTGATAAAGAGCAGTGCTTTTTAAACTTACTCATTAATATTTTTCACGCCTCTTAATCCTTATGCCCCATGTCCATATTTTCTCTGAAACTTCTAGAGATCTATGGAACACATCTTAAAGCAAAGCAAAACAAATTCCTGGACCAGATGATACTCAAGGTTCAGAAAATCTATAATTTGTATCAATGTCATTAGAAAAGCTTACATCTAAAGGATTCCATCTGATGAAATTCTCGAAAAATTTACTAAAATGTTTGCCAAATTGAAAAGGTAATTAAGTTTAAGGAACTTGCCTCTAAAACTATATGTCTATTGAATAAGATTAGACATAACTATTTTAAAGAATTGGAATCCTAACCTTGCCATTCACTAGCTATGTGACCCTGGACAAAGTTACTTAGATAGTCTTTGCTCTACTTTCTGTACCCATAATATAGGGTCGATAATAAACCACTTAACACAATGCCTGCCATATAGTAAGTATTCAATAAATGATTAGTTATTTTAACCTGAAAGTTATTATTTAATTCAACACTTGTTCCTCCAATGTGTGATTCACTAACTTGTCCTGTCCAGATTACTACCCAAATATGGGAATTCTATGAAGATGAACACATAGATAAATGCCAGCAACTAGTTAGGGGAGTTTGATTGGGTTGAATGAGTAGTTAAGACTAAAGGAATACTTTAGTTGCCCTATGAAGAGACATTACATCTGGTTTGAAATTGGTAGATGTAAAAATCCAGTTAGGAAGTTAAGGCTTATTAATATCGTGTCTGAGCAGTCACATGTTTTGCTAAAATCCAGAGATAAGAGAAGTAGCTCTTATGCCCCATAGTCCAACACTTATTTGGATTATTTTGCTATGCAGGAATTCAAGGATCACTCTCCTATAATTTTGAAAGGGCAGATTGATTATGTCCTTTGTGTATAAATTTGACCAGTTTATGAGTGTAAAAGTATTACTTTGGCTAACAGATATTTAAACTAACATTTTGTAAACATACTTTATTTCATGTCCTTGTAAGTCATCAATAGACATATAGTTTTAGAGGCAAGTTCCTTAAACTTAATTACCTTCACTTACTTACCTAAAGATGAGGACAATATTACTATAATGACAAGTACTACTACCATTACTCCTACTCATGATATTACTTCTACTAGGACTAAATGAGGTAATATATGTAAATATGTGTAATATATGTGAAGTGTTTAGAAAAGGGCCAAACATGATATGAGAGTTTGCTATGATTATTATCATCCTGGATACTTCCAATAGTCAAGGAAAATACAGAAGAAAAAATAGTTAATATAAGCAGAGTTATAGGAAAATTATAGGAAACTCTAATTTCTACTTGGAATAATCTATACAAAATTATTATTTTTCTTGATGAGTTAATCTGGAAACACATGTTCCTTTCTCCTGACTTAGGGGTTTTCCAAAGGGCTTTTCTGAAAAGTTAAGGCATTACAAAAAAACCCCAAGGCAGACCATAAAGAGGAAACATACCATTCTAAAATGCCTCCTCCTCACACAGACTCCTCACACAGACTCCTGGCTGTTTTCTCCCATAGTGTCCATGTGACTCCACTGTGAGCTTCACCTATTGCGGGAGAATTTTAGAAAGCTCTATCTGGGCTATGTGTGGGATTGGGGTTTTCAGGCCATTCTTGGCCTTCTCCTCTCCCCATTTAGGACTTCCAAAATCTCTCTCATAAAACAAGATTGCAAGAGCTAGAAAGCCCTTAAGGATCATTTTGTCAGGCTCCTTCATTATACAGATGAAGAAACAAAGGTCCAGAGGGAAGGAGAGATTTGTTCAAAGTTACACAGAAAGCCGCCAAGAATATAATTTAGTTGTTCTGACTACCAACCTGTCTAGTGCCATTTCCACAATATCTCTTTGCCTTTTTCAAATAACATGTTTTCCTATTGTCGTCTAAGAACAGCCAGGCATACATCGAGTACTCAGAGGAGGAATATAATTACAAAATTATTTCTTATCTCTAGCCCAAATATTGACTTCTTTTTAGAATCTAAGGCACAGTGTCAAGAAATAATACATTCCATATGCCTTTATTATAGCTAGAAAACTTACCTTCACGAAAAGCTCAATTTCAGGATCTGTCATCTTTTTGTTTTTACTACCAGTAGTCAGCCCCCTGCCTCTTGCGGAGTTCACAGTACTCGTGGACTATTTTCTTCCAGTTTTATCCAAAGGCTCAGATAAAGTTGGTGCTTTAAGAGGAGAGTCCAGCTTGTAGTAGACTGAGTCAGAGCTGGCGCCAGTCTCTTCTCAAGAGGTGGGGTGCAGAGAATTCTAGATGCTTGAGAGCAGCTCTTGAATTCGTTTTCCTTCTTCCTCTTGACTTAACATTTGAATCAAGGAGGAGCTGAAGGGGTGTGTGTAAACTGGCTGGCTATGAAGGTGGGGGTGTTCCCAGAAAGACTTCAATGCCATGAGTCAGCATAGGAAAAACACATACACACAAAAACACACATGCAGTGCTGGCTTCTATATATCAAGCCAACCAGATGTTCTCTAGAGCCTCCCTTTGAGTCCTGGGCTTCATGCCCAGAAAATGGCCTCTTATTGCTGTTCCTGTAAACTGACAGCAGCAAAAAGCTTTTCCAGGAAAAGGGCCAGAAATGACTTGGGTTGTATCATTGAAAAGGATGTTTATCTAGTGATATTGTGTAAAAGGGGGTTAAAAAAAGTGTACTTCATCAAATGTCTCCACCCCCAATTCAGATTTCCCTTCCGAATTGTATCTTTCACTTCTCTTCTATAACCAGGGAATCTTCACTGGGTTCGTTGAGTCCGGGGGGCATCCTTTGCATGCCCCATGTCATTCTTATTTCTGGGAAATCTGCACTGGGACAGATCACTTCCTGGTTTTGGTATCTGTACCAGAAACCGCAAGCAGTTCTGTATCTCTGCTTGTCAGCCTTGGGAGAAGCAATAAAATAGCCAAACTAACACTTGGTGTCTGTACAGTGTTTCTGGCAGTTGTATTTTTTGCCTGCCAGGATGAGGGTGGGGGGAGGGCTGGATTAATAAACCTCTTTGGTATGAAGAGTCTCTTTGTGACTGAAGCCAAAGTGAACATAGATCCACCAGTTGGGTGCCCATTGTGACCCTGTTTCTACAACACCAAACGTCCTCTGTGCTCACATGGGCTGTACAGTCTGCCACTCTGCCCTCATGTGAAGAATTTACAGGATAAGAGGCTCTTGGCAAAACGCGGTCTGTGCCACACCTGCAGGTTCTAGGCAAGGACTGCCTGATAGGAAGGTGGATGTTCTTCTGGACATGGGACCTGGTGATTTCCCAAACAGTTGATAAAGTGAGAGGGAAATTGTGATAGACTTCTGCTGAGCCGACCTTGAGGGTGAGTTTAGGACTGGCTGTTTGGCAGGCACCGGTGAATGCTTTGTTTGGCTGTATTTCTACTCTATTCATTTATTCTTTCACTCCAAAGACAATCAATGAATGCTTACTCTGTGCCAGCATGCTGATCCACTCACTGAGATTAGCAGCAAAGGAAGACAGTAAGTTTGGGAGGAGAACAGGAATTCCACTTTAAGCATGCTAAGTCGGAGCCATCTTCTCTCTTCCGGATTCCCAATATAGAATCAACTCAAAATCTTGCCACTTCTGCTTCCTGAATATTTTTAAACCTATCCACTTCTCTTTGCCCCCATTGCTACTCCAAATTTTGAGCCAGCAGCATTGTTTTTTATTCATTTATTTAAAATTTTTTATTTATCATTGAAGTGTAGTTGATATACAATGTTATGTTCCTTTCAAGTGTACAACATATTGATTCGACAGTTCTATACTTCACTCAGTACTCGGCAAGATAAGTGGAGTCACCATCTGTCAACACACAATGGTATTAAACTAGTATTGACTATATTCCCTATGCTGCACTTTTCAGCTCCGTGGCTTACTTATTTAGTCACTTAAAGAACTTTTTTATTTTAAAAGATCCAAATCATTGCTTGACCCTCAGCCCTCATGGGAAAACCAACACTCCTATCATCACCACAGCAACAACAACATACAACAGCCCAATGAACTCTCTATGATCCTTGATAGGTTGTGAAAAAGATGCACTTTCTCTTTTCTTTTCTTTTCTTTTCTCTACTGCCCAGAGTGTCTTTAAAATTTCTTGTATTGAGACAACATGGATGGACCTAGAGCGTATGGTGTTAAGTGAAATAAGTCTGACAGAGAAAAACAAGGACCATATAATTTCACTTATATGTGGAATCTAAAAAAACAAAACAAAACAGACAAACACAAAAACAGACGCTTTTTTGAAGTTTTTATTTCAATTCCAGTAGATAACGTCAGTGTGATACTAGATTCTGGTGTACAATATAGTGATTCAACACTTACATAGGACGCCCAGTGCTCATCACTAGGACCCTCCTCAATCCCATCACCCGTCCAACCTATCCCCCAACCACCTCCCCTCTGTCAAGATCAGTTTGCTCTCTGTAGTTAAGAGTCTGTTTTTTGAGGTGCGCGGGTGGCCCAGTCCATTAAGTGTTGACTCTTGATTTCAGCATCGTGCTCTATGCTGGGTGTAGAGACTGCTTAAAAAAATAGAGTCTGTTTCTTGGTTTTCTTCTGTCTTCCCCTACCCTATGATCATTTGTTTTGTTTCTTAAATTCTACATATGAATGAAATCATATGGTATTTGTCTTTCTTTGACTTATTTCACTTAGCATAATCCTCTCAAGCTCCATCCACATTTTTACATTTGGCAAGATTTCATTCTTTTTGATGGCTGAGTAATATTCTATTACACACACACACACCCTCACCTCTGCTTCATATAATATTATATAATATTATGCTTTATATAATATTCTATTATATATATATATACCACCTCTGCTTTATCCCATTCATCAGTTGATGGATATTTGGGCTCTTTTCATAATTTGGGTATTGTTGATAATGTTGCTATAAACATTGGGGTGCATGTATCCCTTCAAATCAGTATTTTTGTATTCTCTGGGTATATGCTTAGTAGTGCAATTGCTGGATCATAGGGTAGTTTTATTTTTAACTTTTTGAGTAACCTCTGTACTGTTTTCCAGAGTAGCTGCACCAGTTTCCATTCCCACCAACAGTGCAAGAGGGTTCCTTTTTCTCCACATCTTTGCCAACACCTGTTGTTTCCTGTGTTGTTAATTTAGCCATTCTGACAGGTGTGAGGTGATATCTCATTGTAGTTTTGATTTGCATTTCCCTGATGATGAGTGATGTTGAGCATCTTTTCATGTGCCTGTTGGCCATCTGGATGTCTTCTCTGAAAAAATGTCTACTCATGTCTTCTGTGCATTTTTAAACTGGATTATTTGCTTTTTGGATGTTCAATTTTGTAAGTTCTTTATATATTTTGGATACTAACCCTTTATCAGATATATCATTTGCAAATATCTTCTCCCATTCTGCAGGCTGCCTTTTAGTTATGTTGATTTTTTTTTTTTTTTTTGCTGTGCAGAAGATTTTTATTTTGATGAAATCTCAGTAGTTTATTTTTGCTAAAAATATTTTCTTAATTTCACTTTTGGAATGGTCATATTAGTACACAGAAATATAATTTTTTTAAGGACTCAAGATTGGTCTCTTCCAATGGCAGATTAGGCACTCAGCAGTGGCTGTATCCACCCTGGCCTAGCTGAGTGGAAATCCATGTTACTAAGCCTATGCATGAACTCCATCCCTGCTACCGTGGCTACTTTGTTCATGAGCCCATTGGGCAATGGTGGGGTGGTTGGGGAAAGAGGCAGAACAGTTCATCATGTCCACTTGAGTATGAAAATCCTTCTCTGCTAAGGTCACCCTTCGCTGAAAATTCACATGGGGCATGGATATCATCACATTTTTTTCTGCCCATTTAGAGATGCTTATCCATATACAATTTCATCAGACTTCCTTGTCACCAATTTTACAATTGTGCTCCTTAGAAGTGTCTGACCATCCAGGGGCACCTGGGTGGCTCAGTTGGTTAAGCATCTGATTCTTGATCTCAGCTCGGGTCTTGATCTCAGGGTTGTGAGTTCGGGCCCCATGTTGGGCTCCACTCGGCATGGAGTCTACTTAAAAAAAAAATAAAGAAGTCCCTGACTACCCAGCCAAACCATTGAACACTGCCCATGAGTCAGTATATAAACACACATCTGGCCATTTCTCCCTCCAAGCAAAGTGAACGATCAGGTGCACTGCTTTAAGGTCTGCCCACTGGGAGGATTTCCCATCACCACTGTCCTTCAGGGATGTCCCAGAGTGGGGCTGTTGTGCTGCAGCTGTCTACCAGTGGATGGCACCTGCATATCATACAAAACCATTTGTAAACCAGGCCCAAATCTTTTATTCCTCCATCAAATGATCATAAGGAACTCCTGATAAGGCCATAAGTGAGGAGAGAGAAAATCATGTAGCAGGAGTGGGGACCATGGGCATTTGGGCCACTTCTTCATATAACTTGTGCCTTCATAGCCAGCTTGGGCCCCATCTCATGTATACCACTTCCATTTGATGATGGAGTGCTGTTGTGCATGCCCAACTTTATTAAAAAGAAAGGCTTGGTGTGTCAAAGGACACCCAGTTCATGATGGGCAGTTCAAATAGCATGGTAATTTGGTGGCCCATGGTTAGGCATTCAGTCTCTACTAAAGACCAGTAATAAACCAAAAACCATTTCTCAAAAGGAAAGTAGTCACCTGCAAAGGATGGCAGAGCTTTGCTCTGAAGTTCTAAGTGCCTGTGCTGTGATTCAACTATAGGGGCCTGTCAAAAGCTCCAAACAGCATCTGTATCTGCCACTGATACTTCAAGCACCATTGGATCTAGTGGATCATATGGCTCAAGTTGCAGAGAGGTTTGTGTAGCAGCCTGCATCTGTTGTAGAGCCTTTTCTTCTTCTGGACCCCACTCAGAATTAGCACCTTTTCAGATCACTTGGAAATGGTCCAGAATAACCACCCAAATGAGGAATATGTTGCCTCCAAAATCCAAAGAGGCCCACTAGATGTTGTGCCTCTTTTTGGGGTGCAGGAGGAACCAGATGCAATAACTTATCTTCTAGTGGCTCCCACTTGGCCTTGCCTGCCAAAATAGCCCTCAGTCCACAGGTCAGGGAACTAGTGTGGGGTCTGCCAGTTGCTGAGTATGTCTATTCTAATTGTGTTTTCCAGAACTGGGGAGATAAACACAGAATTGGTTCAGGGACCCACTGGACCCAATGTGAGATGGGCTGGAGCTAAAACTCCATTAATCAGCTGACCTCCAACAGCCCTATGCTGACTTGTGGACCATAGTAATGCTTTGGGTATATCTTGGAATTAGTGAGTTCAGATTGTTTCCTTTTCCCCAATTCAAAATTATACTGATAAAAATCTGTAGGTCCCTTTGGGGAAGGCTGGGAGAAGGGTTAAGAGTATACATTTTGGGGAGTGTATCAAGGTCCTTCCTCAAGGGAACCCTGCCTTCCCTCCATTCAAGGGGTTCTGGGTCTGTAAGCTGGCTCAAGTCTGGGATTTGATTGGGTGACCATTACTCTTGGGTTTTGTGATTCAAGTTAGATTTTTGTTCACTACATCTAAAACTCTTCTGTTTATACAGATCAAGTAAGAATTTGGTGGGCTGCTGTTATGGACTGAAGTGTGTTTCCTCAAAATTCATGTGTTGAAGCCCTAACACCCAATGTGACTATATTTGGAGACAAGGTCTTTAATGAAGTAATTAAGGTCAAATGAAACCATAGGGTGAGGCCCCAATCCAATATTAGCAGTGTCCTTATAAGAAGAGGAAGAGACACTAAAGATACATACACACAAAAGGCCATGTGCCAACATAGTGAGATGGCAGCCATCTTCAAGCCAAGGAGAGAGGCTACAGGTAAAAGCAACTCTGCTGATACCTTGATCTTGGACTTCTAGCCTCCGGAATTGTGAGAAAATAAATATCTGTTAAGTCATCCAATCTGTGGTATTTTGTTATGGTAGCCCTAGCTAAATAGTATATCTTCCTATCTACACTTCTAGGAACATTGTGATCAACTAGCCAATATAGGTCTCCATGAATCAGACTATTCTGATTGCTGCTTCATCTGCTGTCCATTATGTTAACCACACCGATCTTGCCTTTGGCTATTGAGTGCCTGCCACTTGGCCCCTGCCACCCCAGGGTCTAATTACTCCTATTGCATTTTGATTTCCCAGCTCAGTGGCAACAATTTCCACTGTTAAGTCCTGGCCTACAGATAAGAGTCATGGTAGCTTCTCAAAGATACTGGGGCTCCCTTCACAAATTTATTTCCCGCAGTTGTGATGAAAGGTGTGTCCCCTAAACCTTCCCAGGTGGATGAGTAGATATTAAATGACAAATCCACTCCATATTCCAAACTCATTAAGCTTTTGAATCCTTCCCTCTACAGTATACCTAGGCAGATCTAATATTTCAGGTTAATTTACTGTGGGCAACCTTTTGGTCCATGTTTCAGCCAAATAACCAAAGTGCTAGAGCCCTCTTTTAACTCCACAAGCTGCAATATTGAATACAGAATCACTGCTTAGTGGGCCCATATCAATGTATTTGGCTTGATTCAACTTTATGTTTCTTCCACCATCACCCACACTCTTAATATCCATTCCCACACATATTCCCCAGATTTGTCTGTATAAATTAGAAAAATCAAGTAGTTCTTTGGAGTGTAGCACACCTCCTCATGGATCACACTTTGTGCCTCACCTGTAGGGCCTGCTGGGACTTGAGTCTAGTTACAGGCCTAGAAAGGACCTGTGGAGGTGGAGATCCTGAGGATAAATGGCACTGTTTTGCAAAGCAAATACCTCAAGGGAGGCTATTTCCCCAAAGAAATGCAAGCTTAATCTCCTCACAGGGGTAGAGAGGTTGTTTCTACTGGCAAGGAAGACATCAGAATCTAGGGGTTCAAAATCCCTAGCTTCATCAAGGTTTTCCTATATACCTCCATTCCAGTTTTCACCCACACTTTAACAGTTAACATTCTGCAAGTTTGGGAATTCAATTTTCATTGCAACTCAGTCACTCCGAGAATGAGTTGCTGGGTTTGGTTTTCAAAGAAGTCAGCTCTGTGGCTACAGGAAATCCCTTCAGCACAGATGGAGAAGCTTTTAGGTCATTTATGTGACACTTGAGTTGGGAATTTGAATTCCGGAGCTCATTCATTTATTCCCCACTTTGTCCACGCACATCACATAGCCAACTCATTGTGTTCATTAGTTTGACAAAAACGTTCTGAAGTTTTATGTACATGGTCACCCACAAACTTGCCCCTTATTAGTGTTTGATTAGTAATATCCAATGGTGGTATTTTGTGTATCTCTATTGCCATATCATGTCATGGACTATCAGTGTTCTCTTTACTACTGGCAATAGACTCATTAGTAACTTTAAATCTAACCAGACTAGAGAACCAATTCCAGAAAAACCAGAACCGATTTAGAAAATTCATTCTTAAGATTCTCCTGCTCTAGAACCTCTCTTAGTACCAAAATCTGTATTAGTCAGGATTCTCAAAAGACACAGAAACAATGGAATGTGTGTGTGTGTGTGTCTGTGTGTGTACAGAAAGAGAGAGAGAGACATTTTGAGGAATTGGTTCATAATATTGTGGAGGATGGTAAGCCCAAAGTTTGCAGGCTAGGCCACCATGCTAGAGACTTAGAGAAGAGTTGATGTTGCAGTTCAAGTTCAAAGAAAGTCTCCTGACAAAACCTCCTCTTCCTTGGGGGAGGTGAGTTTTTTCCAAGTAAAATCTTCAAATGATTGGACAAGAATCACCCACATTATGGGGCATAATCTGTCTTACTGAAATTTTATTTATTTATTTATTTATTTATTTATTTATTTATTTATTTATGCTTTCACATTTTATTGGCTACAGGGGAGGGGGTGAAATTCTACTAATTGAAATGGCAATATCATCTAGAAATACCTCAGAAACACCTAGGAAAATGTTTGACAAAATAACTGGGTACCATAGCATAGCCAAGGTGACACATAAAGTTAACCACCAGAGTTCCCTAAATATGGCAGAAAAGCACAGCCACAAAAGAAGGTGAGGAAGAGGAAGAAGAAGGGGAAGGAGAAGGGGGAGGAGGAGGAGGAGGAGGAGGACCTGTGTAGAAAGTGAAAGGCCAACCTCCCCCTCCCCAGGATGGGGGAAGCATTTGCAAATCATATATGTGATACGGGCGTATTTTTCAGAATGCATAAAGAATGCTTGGAACTCAACAACAAAGAGGTGAACGACCCAGTTAAAGAACGGACCAAGGACTTGAGCAGACATTCCTCCGAAGCGCATGTACACATGGCCAAGAGGCACACGAAAAGCTGCTCAACATCGTTAGCCATTAGGGACATGCAAATCAAAACCACCAGGAGGGGCGCCTGGGTGGCTGAGTCGGTTGAACGTTTGGACTCTGGACCTCGGCTCAGGTCATGCGTGATCTCAGGGTTGTGAGATCCAGCCCCACGTCAGGCTCCACAGTGGGTTCTGCACCGGGCATGGAGCCTGCTTAAGATTCTCTCTCTCTCTCTCTCCCCCCCCCCCCCGCCCCCCCCATCTCCCTCTCCCCCTCCCCCCCGTCTCCCTCTCTAAGAAAAAGAAAAAGTCGCCATGAGATAGCACTTCACACCCAGTAGGCTGGCCTCTTCTAGGCACAAGAGAAACAAAACAAGTGGAAAATGACAAATTTGGGCGAGGGTGTGGAAGAACTGGGACCCTCGCACAGTGCTACTGGGATTGGAAAGTGGTACAGCTGCCGTGGGAATCCGTTGGGCAGCTCCTCAGTAAGTTACACATAGAATGACCATAGGAAGGACCCCGCAATCCCACTCCTAGATCTATACCCGAAGGCATTGGAAAGGGTGCTCCAACAGATCCCTGTACGGGAACGTCCACCGCAGCGCTCTTCCTTCCCATCTGCCCCAAGGTGAAGGTGGAAAGCACCGCAAGGCCTGTCCACTGACGCACGGGATGCACAACACGTGGTCTATCCATGCCGTGGGATATTATTCGGCCATCCATCAAAAGACACGAAGTGCTGATTCAGGCTACCAGGTGGAGGAACCCTCATGAAAACACGGGTGCTAAGTGAAAGCAGCCCGACCCCAAAAGCCACCGATTGGTCTTACGATCCCATCTCTAGGTAAGTCTCCCGAAGAGGCAAACCTCTGTGGACCGGAAGCACATGAGGGGTTGCCTGGGGGCTACGGGGGAGGTGGGGAGGGACGGAGGTGCTGTGGGGCGGGGGGGAGGGGGGGGAGTGACTACCTGACAGGTACAGGGGTCTCTTTTTGGGAGTGGTGCCCACGTTTTGGAACTAGAGAGTCGTGTTGGTCGCCCGACACCTCGAGTGTCTGCTTGGTACCACCGGACCCTCCACGTCTGTTTTTTGTTTTTTTGTTTTTCTTTTCTGTACAATGTCCCCGTGGGGCGGAAAGTGAGCATTCCCCTCAAAGAGAGGTTGCGGGGGGGGGGGGGGGGCGGTGAGCAGGTTCCTGCCGGTGCCGGTTCTCGGCAGGCCCAGGCTCCCAGCAGGGGCCGATGGGAAAGCAGTGACCTCACCGGATCTACGTGTCACGAAGTGTGTCCCCGGACCAATGAAAGGGGTCGGTCCGTGGTCGCTAGGAGACGGCGGCGTCGGGGCCCGAGTACCCGCTGGTTGGAGAAGTTGGGCCCAGCTGGCGCACCGCACCGCACCGCACCGCACCGCACCACACCGCACCGCACCGCACCGCACCGCCGAGCTAGGCCCGTCGGAGAAAGCGCAGTCAAGGCCCAGCATGCCGGGGAAAAGGAGCCGTCGAGCGTCGTCCAGTGGCCGGAGGCGGACCCGCTCCCGCACTGCCCGAGCCGAGCTGTCGTTCTCCGTGAGCCTCGTGGAGCGTCTCCTGAGAGAGGGCCACTACGCCCGGCGCCTGGGCTCGTCCGCACCGGTCTTCCTAGCGGCCGTCATCCAGTACCTGACGGCCATGGTCCTGGAGCTGGCAGGCAACGAGGCCCAGAACAGCGGCAGGAGCCGCATCACCCCGGAGCTCGTGGACATGGCCATCCACAACAACGCGCTGCTCAGCGGCTTCCTCGGGACGACGACCATCTCCCAGGTGGCCCCGGACTGGGACTAGCTGCCCAACGTGACCCGGGTTCTCGGGCCTCGGCCGGCCAGTCAGGCCTGCTCACCGCCCGGGCAGCCCCGGCCTGGCTGGTGCCTTGGGCAAAGTCCTGGACAGTCCAGAAAAGTGGGGCAAGGAACCCACGTGTCGAAGCAATAAAAACGAACGAAAGAAAGAACCCCATGTGTGTGCTTCAGTCGCTTTGTGTGGGACGTCGTTGGGGGACGTCCCTCTCCCTGGAGGGACCGGGGGGGGGGGGTCGCGGGTGGTGGCGGCGTCTGGCTGCCGTGCAGAGAGGGGTCGGAGTCGGGGAGGACAGAGTTTCTCTCGGGGACAGTGCAGGGGGTGGCCCTGGGTGGGAGAGGCTGGCTGCGTTGCGGTGCGGGGAGGGGTCGGAGGCGGTGTCTGGCTGCGGGGCGGAGGACAGAGAAGAGCCGTTTCTCTCGGGGACTGTGCAGGGGGTGGCCCCGGGTGGGAGAGGCTGGCTGCGGTGGGGAGGGGGGTGAGGCTGGGGCACAGAAGACAACCCCCCTTCCCCCCCCCCCCCGCCCCCCGCATTGGCTCTGAGCAAGTCAGAGCCCGGGACGGTCCCGGGAAGGATGGTGTTCCTTGGGCTGGAGCTCAAAGACCATGTGACCGCGCCGTCGTGAAGGGGCGAACGTGCAGTGGCAACCCGGGTGCGGGACCGAGGGGTGGCCAGACCTGTCGGCCTGGGCTCTAGTGGGGCAGGGGCTTTGACTGGAAGGTTGAGGACGGACGGGGTGGCGGGGGGGGGTGGTTGGCAAACAAGAAACATGCAAACTTGGCCTTAGGGCCACGCGGGATCGCGAGTTGAGTTTTCCTCGGGTTCCGGTTACAGACGCTAGGAGACGCCTGTAGCGGCAACCTGGGTAACCAGGCTTTCGCCTGGCAAGAGCGGCCACCTGGCCAGGCCCCGCCCCAGGACCCACGATTTCCATAGCCAACGGGCGCCGCGCGAGGTCTCTGGCCGCGGATCCCGCGCGTTTGCCTATCCCCAGGGCAACGGCGCGCGCAGGCTCCGCGAGCGCGCGCGGTCGCGCGGCCAGCCCGAGCCGGCGGGACGCAAGGCACGTCGCGCCCAAGCGCCGCCACGTCCGACGGTCTGCGTCAGCGCGAGGGCGGCGAACATGGCGTCGTCTGCCGCCGGCCTCGGCGGCGGTGCGGGCCCGGGGCCCGAGGCTGGGGATTTCCTGGCACGCTACCGCCAGGTGTCCAGCAAGCTGAAGAAGCGGTTCCTGCGGAAGCCGAACGTGGCGGAGGCGGGCGAGCAGTTTGGCCAGTTGGGCCGCGAGCTGCGTGCCCAGGAGTGCCTGCCCTACGCGGCCTGGTGCCAGCTGGCGGTGGCGCGCTGCCAGCAGGCGCTCTTCCACGGGCCTGGGGAGGCGCTGGCGCTGACCGAGGCCGCCCGACTCTTCCTGCGGCAGGAGCGCGACGCGCGCCAGCGACTCGTCTGCCCGGCAGCCTACGGGGAGCCGCTGCAAGCCGCGGCCAGCGCTCTGGGCGCCGCCGTGCGCCTGCACCTCGAGTTGGGCCAGCCGGCCGCCGCCGCCGCCGTCTGCCTCGAGCTGGCCGCCGCCCTGCGCGACCTGGGCCAGCCGGCCGCCGCCGCCGGCCACTTCCAGCGCGCCGCGCAGCTGCAGCTCCCGCAGCTGCCCCTGGCCGCGCTGCAGTCTCTTGGCGACGCCGCCTCCTGCCAGCTGCTGGCGCGCGACTACAACGGTGCCCTGGCGGTCTTCACGCGCATGCAGCGCCTGGCGCGGGAGTACGGCAGCCACCCGGTGCAGCCACCGCCGCCCCTGCCGCTGCCGCCGCCGCCGCCGCCGCCGCCGCCGCCGCCGCCGCCAGGGCAGCAGGTGGGCCCCGGCGCGGCCCCGGCCCTGCCCGCCGCGCTGCTTCCTCCGAGCGCGGGCTCTGCGCCCGGCGCGCCCTCTCCCGCCGCGCTGGGAGCCTTCTCGGATGTGTTGGTCCGCTGCGAGGTGTCCCGCGTGTTGCTGCTGCTACTCCTGCAGCCGCCGCCCGCCAAGCTCCTGCCGGAGCATGCCCACACCCTGGAGAAGTACTCCTGGGAGGCTTTCGACAGCCACGGGCAGGAGAGCAGTGGCCAGCTTCCCGAGGAGCTGTTCCTGCTGCTCCAGTCCTTGGTCATGGCTACCCACGAAAAGGACACCGAAGCTGTCAAGTCGCTGCAAGTGGAGATGTGGCCGCTGTTGAGTGCTGAGCAGAACCACCTCCTTCACCTCGTTCTGCAAGAAACCGTCTCCCCCTCGGGACAGGGAATCTGATGAATCACCTTAACTAAGTGACTTTTTGCTTGTGGCACAACTTCGTGCATCTCCCCTGGCGTTTGGGGCGGAGAGGGGCGGGCGGCCGAATAAAAGACATGAATCCTGGCAGTTCTACCTTTGTTTATCTTATTCCTCTTGCCTCCATAGGAACTTAGTTGACTGGAAGTTACCTGTATCCCAAAAACTTACTTCCATGACGGTGGGAGGGAAACAACGACAACGTGATAGAATCAGTGGAGGACGTGGCTCTCTTCCCCAAAACTGCCCACATACAAGTAAGAACCCCCTTACCTCTTCTTCCACCTGCCCCCCCCGGCCCCCCACCTCTTTGTTGCAAAGTGAGGATTTGATTTTGCACAGCTCTATACTTAAGCTACATGATTTTTATCCTGATCTGATTTCTTAGCGTAGATCAATGTCTATCCATGTGACCACCCAAGTTCTCCTTTGTTTCATCCGCCCCATACATACTCGTGGGAATGATTTGATTACATACACCATTGTGGCTACAGCCCTAAGTCCATAATAAAGCCATTCTGATGCCCCATAACTTGTGGTTTAGCTTTCCTTCCATCTATAACATGGGAACAGCTTCTCTACATACCAGGAAGCAGAAAGTAGAAGAACAGATGGTTGTCTTTCAGGTCCACGATGTATTCATTCATTTGAAATTGACAGTGAGCCCAGTACTCGGGCTGTGCCACGCAATGAAGCTACAGAGATCCTTTGCGATGTGGACCTTACTCAGCGGCAATGCAAATGTGTCCGGTGCAAGGGAGGGGGGCGTGTTCTAATGCAAATGTGTCTGATGTGCCTTGGGATTCACAGTTCTGGGTCTAGGTTCTATTCTGAGAGGTATGCCTCGTCCGCGTGACAACTTTTATCTGTAGTAGGGAGCTCTCTGCAACTCTTATTTAACTCAAATATGTAAAATCGGCATGGTTCTCTGGTATTGTGCGGTCATTTATATGCTAGACGGTGTCTTTGTTCCCCAAGAGCAGGAAAGCATCCCATTTCAAAATATTACAGTTACAAGGCTTTTTGGTCCAAATGTTACGTGCAAACCTTACAAACTGGGCGTTTTTAAATTCGATTTTATTCTCTTTACAGTTAGGGTTAGGGTTAGTATGCATCCTCTAGGCTGAAGTTGTATACAGTACTAATCTTTTTAGGGTGAGATTTAAGGACACGGTTCGGCAGTAGGTTTCTGTTTTGCCTTTTGTGTGTGGCGGGGGGGGCAGGGAGGGGGATATGTGGAGGGTTGTCACCATGAGTTAAGTGCCTCAAAATGGGTGGGATTTTTAGGGTCATCTTTACTACCTCTATTTCAACAATGTGGAAGCAGTAGGTAAGGGAATACAAGAGAGGCCCATCTGAGACAGAATCAGCCACCATTCCTGTGCTCTCACTTGGCTGCCTGGAAGGGTCTTTTCAGAGCCCTAAAAGCCTAGTCTAACTTATTGAAAAAGTGGGTAAGGTGTATCCTTCTTTGTGCTTTTGCTTTTCCTGGTACACTCCTCTCAACCTGAACTGTAAGCCTGGACACTGTCTTACTGTCTTAGGACAAGAATGCTTAGGAGTGATGGAATGTGACTGGTGATAGTACTTGGGTTTGGGTTTAAGGAAAAGCTAGGCCTCTGGTCTAACTCCTTGCTGTGGGGACATAAAGGGGAGGGATTACCAGAAAGCCTGGTGTTGGGTATATGAGCAGCATTAGAGTTCTCCAGAGAAACAAAATGAACAGAATCTATGTATATGTGTATGTATACTTATATATATGTATGTATGTTTATATCTACAAATAGATTGATTTTAAGTTATTGGTTCACATGATTGTGGAGACTTGAAAAGCCCCAAATCTGCAGGATAGGTCAGCAGTCTGGAGACGCAGAAAAGAGGTGCAGTAGAAGTACAAAGGCAGTTTGCAGGCTTAATGGCTGAATTCCCTCTTCCAAGGGGGTCAGCCTTTTTCTATTAAGGCTTTTCATTGATTGGATGAGACCCATCGACATATAGGGGGGAGGGGTAATTCACTTTACTCAAAGTCCACTGATTAAATGTCAATCTGAACTACAAAATACCCTCACAGAAACGTTAACAGTAATGTATGACCAAATGTCTGGGCACAATGGCCTATCCAAGTTGACACAAAATTAACCATCGCAAGTACACCCTTTATCAACTTGGCACCCAGACCCATCTCCTTTATACATTCTTAAATTACTAATAAAGATAGTAACAAGGTTCTACTTAGACCTAACATGGTGCAACTATCCTGGGTACAACCAAAAACACAATAACCCTTTGCCCGGTAGAAGATGCACAGTCCTTGAGTAATATTTACTCTTCTCCTTGACATACTGAAACTTAAATATTATGATGTAAAGTTAAGAATACTTAAATACTATGATATAAATTCAGTATACCTTATATGATGGGAGGATAAGAAAGGGAAGAAAACATATTTTATGCACACAAACTCAAACATAACAAATGAAGGAAAAACTCATGTCAATTACAATCCCTATTTCTGTAACTGATCACATGGTCATAGCTGGTATTCATAATACTGCACAATTACACTAATATGAGGTATCTAAAATAGTCATATTCATAGAATCAGTGCAATGGTAGTTGCCAGGGCCTTGAGGGGAGGGCAAAATGGAGAGTCACTGATCAATGTGCATAAAGTTTCAGATAAGCAAGATTAATAAGTTCTAGAGATCTGACATATAATGTTGTACCTGTAGTCTACAATAATGTATACTAAAAAATGTATTAAGAGAATAGATCTCATTTTAAGTGTTATCAAACTAGAATAAAATTTTAAAAAGTGATGCTCTTCAAATAAAAACACAGAAAGATCAAAAGTAAAAGGATGTATAAATATATATCGTAAAAACATAGGAAAGCTGGAATGGTTATTTAGATATTAGAAAAATTATACTCATGTTGGAGATTGTAGCATCACTCTCTTAGAAAATTGAAATGTGCTCAACATCTTTCATCATTAGTTAATTGCAAATTAAAACCACAATGAGGTATCACTCTGTATCGAATGGCTAAAACTAACCAACTGACAACATCAAATGTTAGCAAGAATATGGAACAGCTGGGACCCTCACACATAGTGGGAGTATAAAATGGTACAAACACTTTGGAAAACAGTTAAGTGGTTTCTTATAAAGCTAGATATACACCTAACCTATTACCTAACACTTCCACTTTCAGGAATTATCCATGGGAAGTGAAAGCATATTTGTATAGAAAATCTTGAACATAAACATTTATAGTAGCTATTTTCATAATAAAAAACTAAAAACAGGCCAGATATCCATCAACAGTTGAATGTATAAATAAAGTGTAGTTTATCAATACAGCTAAATAACACTAAATGACGAAGAGGAATGGATCATTGATACGTGCAAAAATATGGATGAATCTCAAAAGAGGCTTCACTGAAAGTACTTGCATGTCTGATTCCATTTATTTAAGTTCTAGAACAGGCAAAACTAATACGTGGTGAGAAAAAATAAGATCAGTGGTTGCCTATAGGAAATGAGGATGAGGCTAATTGGGAAGGGGACTGAAGGAACTTTTGATTTAGTAGTTCAAATCCTTAGTATTTACCCCAGGGAAATGAAAATTTATGTTTATACAAACCCTATCCGTAAATGTTTATAGCAGTTTATTCAAAATTTCCAAAACCTGGAAACCAAAATGTTCTACAATATGGAAATGATTAAACAAAATGTGGTATATCCATATAATGGAATAATACTTGCCAATAAAACATAACTATTGATACATTCTCGATGAACAATCTAGATAAACTTCAAAAAGCAATATGTTGAGTGATAGTCAGTTTCAAAGGTGACATCCTGGATGAATGTATTTACAAGATGTTCTGGGAAAGGCAGTTCTACAGAGATGGAGAACAGAGCAGTGGTTGTCAGGATTAGGTCTGAGGAAAGGGTTTGACTAATCCTGAGAGTTTACTCCAAAATACTGCTGCTTCAGCTTTCATTTGGTGTGGAAAAGCAACATGCAACAAGCAGGGGCCTTGAGCAGACACTAGCCTACCCTCAAGTGCATGCCTTAGATGACAACCAGCTGAGGCACAAGTAGGTGTAAGCACCTGATATGACTTTCCCAATCACCCTGGTGTTAAACAGTCGCTTCTGCCTCCCAGCTCCTCCCTCTGTGGATCCCTTAGATAGGACTCCCACAGACCTTACCAAAACACCACTCTTTTTTGTTTGTTTTGAATTGGTCAATCCAGCCCTGGCCCGGAAACCCCAGAAATATTTCACCCATGAACCTTAGTAAAGGCATGTACTTCAGGTCCTGCTGCCCCCTCTCTGCATGTGCCGTGCCTTGACTTCCCCATGTGGCCCTCCAAACATGCTGTGTACCTCTTCCAGGAGCTATGAGTAATACACCTCTCTGTTTCCCTTTCCCTTTCAATCTTTGTTGAACCTTGGCTCACTATCGGACACCCTTACCCCAGGCTCTTCTTAACAAGTGTTAATTTAACAAAAATGACAACAACTAAAAAGGGGCAGGAGTATCATACCAGAGACTTTTCTAGGTTGATGGAGCTGTTCCAAGTCCTGAATCTGGTGGTGGATACACATACCTATACAAGTGTTAAATTCATAGAACTGGGCTCCAAAAAGGTTGATTTTATTGTATAACATAAAAAATAAAAAACATAAAAGAAATAATAGTTCCATGGACTGCATACAGTACCACCTGCCCCCCCCCCCGGCCCCCCACGTCTTTGTTGCAAAGTGAGGATTTGATTTTGCACAGCTCTATACTTAAGCTACATGATTTTTATCCTGATCTGATTTCTTAGCGTAGATCAATGTCTATCCATGTGACCACCCAAGTTCTCCTTTGTTTCATCCGCCCCATACATATTCGTGGGAATGATTTGATTACATACACCATTGTGGCTACAGCCCTAAGTCCATAATAAAGCCATTCTGATGCCCCATAACTTGTGGTTTAGCTTTCCTTCCATCTATAACATGGGAACAGCTTCTCTACATACCAGGAAGCAGAAAGTAGAAAAACAGATGGTTGTCTTTCAGGTGCATGATGTATTCATTCATTTGAAATTGACAGTGAGCCCAGTACTCGGCTTACCCAGGTTGCTGCTACAGGCGTCTCCTAGCGTCTGTAACCGGAACCCGAGGAAAACTCAACTCGCGATCCCGCGTGGCCCTAAGGCCAAGTTTGCATGTTTCTTGTTTGCCAACCACCCCCCCCCGCCACCCCGTCCGTCCTCAACCTTCCAGTCAAAGCCCCTGCCCCACTAGAGCCCAGGCCGACAGGTCTGGCCACCCCTCGGTCCCGCACCCGGGTTGCCACTGCACGTTCGCCCCTTCACGACGGCGCGGTCACATGGTCTTTGAGCTCCAGCCCAAGGAACACCATCCTTCCCGGGACCGTCCCGGGCTCTGACTTGCTCAGAGCCAATGCGGGGGGCGGGGGGGGGGGAAGGGGGGTTGTCTTCTGTGCCCCAGCCTCACCCCCCTCCCCACCGCAGCCAGCCTCTCCCACCCGGGGCCACCCCCTGCACAGTCCCCGAGAGAAACGGCTCTTCTCTGTCCTCCGCCCCGCAGCCAGACACCGCCTCCGACCCCTCCCCGCACCGCAACGCAGCCAGCCTCTCCCACCCAGGGCCACCCCCTGCACTGTCCCCGAGAGAAACTCTGTCCTCCCCGACTCCGACCCCTCTCTGCACGGCAGCCAGACGCCGCCACCACCCGCGACCCCCCCCCCCGGTCCCTCCAGGGAGAGGGACGTCCCCCAACGACGTCCCACACAAAGCGACTGAAGCACACACATGGGGTTCTTTCTTTCGTTCGTTTTTATTGCTTCGACACGTGGGTTCCTTGCCCCACTTTTCTGGACTGTCCAGGACTTTGCCCAAGGCACCAGCCAGGCCGGGGCTGCCCGGGCGGTGAGCAGGCCTGACTGGCCGGCCGAGGCCCGAGAACCCGGGTCACGTTGGGCAGCTAGTCCCAGTCCGGGGCCACCTGGGAGATGGTCGTCGTCCCGAGGAAGCCGCTGAGCAGCGCGTTGTTGTGGATGGCCATGTCCACGAGCTCCGGGGTGATGCGGCTCCTGCCGCTGTTCTGGGCCTCGTTGCCTGCCAGCTCCAGGACCATGGCCGTCAGGTACTGGATGACGGCCGCTAGGAAGACCGGTGCGGACGAGCCCAGGCGCCGGGCGTAGTGGCCCTCTCTCAGGAGACGCTCCACGAGGCTCACGGAGAACGACAGCTCGGCTCGGGCAGTGCGGGAGCGGGTCCGCCTCCGGCCACTGGACGACGCTCGACGGCTCCTTTTCCCCGGCATGCTGGGCCTTGACTGCGCTTTCTCCGACGGGCCTAGCTCGGCGGTGCGGTGCGGTGCGGTGCGGTGTGGTGCGGTGCGGTGCGGTGCGCCAGCTGGGCCCAACTTCTCCAACCAGCGGGTACTCGGGCCCCGACGCCGCCGTCTCCTAGCGACTACGGACCGACCCCTTTCATTGGTCCGGGGACACACTTCGTGACACGTAGATCCGGTGAGGTCACTGCTTTCCCATCGGCCCCTGCTGGGAGCCTGGGCCTGCCGAGAACCGGCACCGGCAGGAACCTGCTCACCGCCCCCCCCCCCCCCGCAACCTCTCTTTGAGGGGAATGCTCACTTTCCGCCCCACGGGGACATTGTACAGAAAAGAAAAACAAAAAAACAAAAAACAGACGTGGAGGGTCCGGTGGTACCAAGCAGACACTCGAGGTGTCGGGCGACCAACACGACTCTCTAGTTCCAAAACGTGGGCACCACTCCCAAAAAGAGACCCCTGTACCTGTCAGGTAGTCACTCCCCCCCCTCCCCCCCGCCCCACAGCACCTCCGTCCCTCCCCACCTCCCCCGTAGCCCCCAGGCAACCCCTCATGTGCTTCCGGTCCACAGAGGTTTGCCTCTTCGGGAGACTTACCTAGAGATGGGATCGTAAGACCAATCGGTGGCTTTTGGGGTCGGGCTGCTTTCACTTAGCACCCGTGTTTTCATGAGGGTTCCTCCACCTGGTAGCCTGAATCAGCACTTCGTGTCTTTTGATGGATGGCCGAATAATATCCCACGGCATGGATAGACCACGTGTTGTGCATCCCGTGCGTCAGTGGACAGGCCTTGCGGTGCTTTCCACCTTCACCTTGGGGCAGATGGGAAGGAAGAGCGCTGCGGTGGACGTTCCCGTACAGGGATCTGTTGGAGCACCCTTTCCAATGCCTTCGGGTATAGATCTAGGAGTGGGATTGCGGGGTCCTTCCTATGGTCATTCTATGTGTAACTTACTGAGGAGCTGCCCA
The DNA here is from genome assembly GCF_009762305.2 of Zalophus californianus. NCBI lineage: Eukaryota > Metazoa > Chordata > Mammalia > Carnivora > Otariidae > Zalophus > Zalophus californianus. The sequence goes on along the minus strand of NC_045612.1, from coordinate 479,660 downwards.
ACGGATTCCCACGGCAGCTGTACCACTTTCCAATCCCAGTAGCACTGTGCGAGGGTCCCAGTTCTTCCACACCCTCGCCCAAATTTGTCATTTTCCACTTGTTTTGTTTCTCTTGTGCCTAGAAGAGGCCAGCCTACTGGGTGTGAAGTGCTATCTCATGGCGACTTTTTCTTTTTCTTAGAGAGGGAGACGGGGGGAGGGGGAGAGGGAGATGGGGGGGCGGGGGGGGAGAGAGAGAGAGAGAGAGAGAATCTTAAGCAGGCTCCATGCCCGGTGCAGAACCCACTGTGGAGCCTGACGTGGGGCTGGATCTCACAACCCTGAGATCACGCATGACCTGAGCCGAGGTCCAGAGTCCAAACGTTCAACCGACTCAGCCACCCAGGCGCCCCTCCTGGTGGTTTTGATTTGCATGTCCCTAATGGCTAACGATGTTGAGCAGCTTTTCGTGTGCCTCTTGGCCATGTGTACATGCGCTTCGGAGGAATGTCTGCTCAAGTCCTTGGTCCGTTCTTTAACTGGGTCGTTCACCTCTTTGTTGTTGAGTTCCAAGCATTCTTTATGCATTCTGAAAAATACGCCCGTATCACATATATGATTTGCAAATGCTTCCCCCATCCTGGGGAGGGGGAGGTTGGCCTTTCACTTTCTACACAGGTCCTCCTCCTCCTCCTCCTCCTTCCTCTTCTCCTCCCTTTTTTTTTTGTCGCTTTACTTTGGCTGCCATATTTAAGGAACCGTTGCATAATCAAATCCCCCAGGATTTACATCTATGGTTTGTTCCAAGGGTTTCATAGTTTCCTTGCTTACATTTAGGATTGCGATCCAGTTTTGGAGTTCATTTTCAGACACGGTTTCAGACTGGACTCCACATTCTTTGTCTGTGGATATTCAGTTTTCCCAGCACCATTCCTTGAAGAGATTGCTCATTCCTACATTGAATGGCCTGACCGCCCTTGTTCAATATCAGCTATTCATAAATCTGTGAATTTATTTCTGACTCTAAATTCCAAAACATTGACCTACATGTCGACCGTTATGCCACCATTATGCCGTTTTGGGGATTGCTTGGAAATTGGGATGTGTGGGTCCTCCAACTTTGTTCTTCTTTTTCCGGATTGTTTTGGCTGTCTGTGTCCCTTGCAGTTCCACATGCATTTAGGATTGGCTTTAACATTTCTGCAAAACAAGTCACTGAGATTTTGATAGGGGTTGTATTGAATCTCTATATTGCCTTGGGGATTATGACCATCTTAACAATATTAAATGTTCAATTTACTGAAACAGGATGACTTTCCATTTATTTAGGTCCTCTTTAATTTCTTTCAGCAATGTTCTCCTTTCAGCAAATACAACTCTTGCACATCTTTTGTTAAATTTATTCCTCATTGTTTTATTCCTTTGGATGATACTGTAAAAGAAATTCTTTTCTTTTTTTTTTTGGTAAATTTTTATTTAAATTCCAGTTAGTTAACATACAGTGTAACATTAGTTTCAGGTATAGAATTTAGTGATTCAATACCTACATACAACACCTGGTGCTCATCACAAGTGCCCTCCTTAATTCCCATCACCTATTTAACCCATCCCTCCACCCACCTCCCCTCTGGTAACCATCAGTTTGTTTTTTATAGTTAAGAGTCTGTTTCTTCAGTTTCCTCTCTTTTTTCCACTCTATGTTCATTTGTTTTGCATCTTAAATTCCACATTTGAGTGAAATCATATGGTATTTGTCTTTCTCTGACTTATTTCACTTAGCATAAAACTCTCTAGCTCCATCCAATGTCATTGCAAATGGTAAGATTTTATTATTTTTTATGGCTTAGTAATATTCCATTGTATTTATATACACCATATCTCTTTAATCCATTCATCAATACATGGACATTTGGGCACTTTCCATAATTTGGATATTGTAAATAATGTTGCTGTAAATATTGGGGTGCATTTATTCCTTCAGGTCAGTCTTTTTGTATTCTTTGGGTAAATACCTAGTAGTGCAATTGCTGGGTCACAGGGTAGTTCTATTTGTAAATTTTGAGGACACTCCATACTGTTTTCCAGAGTGGCTGCACCAGTTTGCATTCCCATCAACAGTACAAGAGGTTTTCCCTTTCTCCACATCCTCACCAATATCTGAAGTTTCCTGTGTTGTTAATTTTAGCTATTCTGACAGGTGTGAGGTGATATCTCATTATAGTTTTGATTTGTATTTCCCTTATGATGAGTGATGTTGAGCATCTTTTCATGTGTTTGTTAGCCATTTGTATGTCTTCTTTGGAAAAATGTCTATTCATGTCTTCTATTTCTTAACTGGATTATTTGTTTTTTGGGTGTTGAGTTATGTAAGATCTTTATATATTTTTGGATATTAACACTTTATAGGCTATATCATTGCAAATCTCTCCTCCCATTCTGTAGGTTGCCTCTTAGTTTTGTTAATTGTTTCCTTCACTGTGCAGAAACTTTTTATTTTGATTAGTCCCAATAATTTATTTTTGCTTTTATTTCCCTTGCCTCAGGAGACATATCTGGGAAAAAGTTGCTATGGCTGATGTCAGAGAGTTTACTGCCTGTGCTTTCTTCTAGGATTTTTATGGTTTCAGGTCTCACATTTAGGTCTTTCATCCACTTTGAATTTATTTTTGTGTATGGTGTAAGAAAGTGGTCCAGTTTCATTCTTTTGCATGTTGTTGTCCAGTTTTCCCAACACCATTTGTTGAAGAGATTGTCTTTTCCCCATTGGATATTTTTTCCTGCTTTGTCAAAGATTAATTGACCATATAGTTGTGGGTTTATTTCTGGCTTTTCTATTCAGTTCCATTGATCTGTCTATTTTTGTGCCAGCAGTACAGCTATGTCATTTAACTTGAAGTCTGGAATTGTGATGCCTCCAGCTTTTCTTTTCTTTTAAACGGTTGCTTTGGCTATTCAGGCTCTTTTGTGGTTCCATACAGATTTTAGTATTGTTTGTTCTAGCTCTGTGAAAAACGCTGTTGGTATTTTGAGAGGGATTGCATTAAATGTGTAGATTGCTTTGGGTAATATATATTTTTAACAATATCTGTTCTTCCAATCCATGAGCATGGAATGTTTTTCCATTTCTTTGTGTCATCTTCAATTTTTTAATAAGTCTTTTATAGTTTTCAGAGTACAGATCTCTTACCTCTTTGGTTAGGTTTTTTCCTAGGCATCTTATGGTTTTTGGTACAATTATAAATGGGATTGACTCCTTGATTTCTCTTTCTGCTGCTTCATTATTGGTGTATAGAAATGTGACAGGTGCCTGGGTGGCTCAGATGGTTAAGTGTCTGCCTTCGGCTCAGGTCATGATCCCAGAGTCCTGGGATTGAGCCCCACATCGGGCTCCCTGTTTCTCGGGAGCCTGCTTCTCCCTCTGCCTCTCTGTCTGTCTCTCATGAATAAATAAATAAAATCTTAAAAAAAAAAAAGAAATGCAACAGATTTCTTTATGTTGTTTTTGTATCCTGTGACTTTACTGAATTTGCATGCCAGTTCTAGCAATTTTTGGGTTGAGTATTTCAGGTTTTCTATATAGAGTATCATGTCATCTGAAAAGAGTGAAAGTTTGACTTCCTTGCCGACTTGGATGCCTTTTCTTTCTTTTTGTTGTCCGATTGCTGTGGCTAGGTCTTTCAGTACTATGTTAAATAACAATGGTGAGAGTGGATATCCCTGCCTTGTTCCTGACCATAGAGGAAAAGCTCTCAGTTTTTCCCCCCTGACGATATTTGCTGTGGTTGTTTCATATATGGCCTCTATTATGAGGAGGTATGTTCCTTTTAAACCTACTTAGTTGAGGGTTTTTATCATGAATGGATGTTGTACTTTGTCAAATACTTTTTCTGCATCTACTGAAAGGATCATATGGTTCTTAGCCTTTCTTTTTTTCATGTGGTATATCACATTGATTGGTGAATCCTGAACTACTTTTGTAGCCCAGGAATAAATCCCACTTGATCGTGGTGGATGATTCTTTTAATGCATTTAATGTACTCCATTTTTTTAGTATTTTATTGAGAATTTTTGCATCATGTTCATCTGGGATATTGACCCATAGTTCCCTTTTATAGTGGAGTCTTATCTGGTTTTGGTGTCAGGGTAATGCTGGCCTCATAGAATGAATTTGGAAGTTTCCCTTCCATTTCTATTTTTTGGAATAGTTGGAGAAGAATAGGTATTAACTCCTCTTTAAGTGTTTGGTAGAATTCCCCTGTGTAGCCATCTGGCCCTGGACTTTTCTTTGTTGGGAGATTTCTTATTACTGATTCATTTTCTTTGGTGGTTATGAGTCTGTTCAAGTTTTTCTATTTCTTCCTGTTTCAGTTTTGCTAGTTAATATGTTTCTAGGAATTTATCCATTTCTTCCAAATTGTCCAATTTGTTGGCATGCAATTTTTCATAATACTCTCTTATAATTGTATTCTTGTGGTGTTGGGTTACTTTTTCTCATCTCTCATTTGTGATTTTATTTATTTGGGTCCTTTCTCTTTTCTTTTTGATAATTCTGGCTAGGGGATTATCAATTTTATTAATTTTTTCAAAGAGCCAGCTCCTGGCTTCATTGATTTTTTCTATTGCTTTTTTAGTTTCTATATCATTTATTTCTTCTCTAATCTTTATTATTTCCCATCTACTGGCTTTAGGCTTGGTTTGTGTTCTTTTTCTAGCTCCTTTAGGTATATGGTTAGGTTATCTCAAAAATTTCTTGCTTCTTAAGGTAGGCCTGTATTGCTATATACTTCCCTCCAAGGACCACTTTTGCTGCATCCCAAATATTTTGGCCGTTGTGTTTTCATTATCATTTATTTCCATGTATTTTTAAATTTCTTCTTTTATTTTCTGGTTGACCTATTCATTTCTTAGTAGCATACTGTTTAACCTGCATGAATTTGTGGTTTTATCCAAATTTTTTCTTGTGGGTGACTTTAAATTTCATAGTGTTATGGTCAGAAAATATGCTTGGTATGATCTCAGGTCTTTTTGTATTCATTGATGCCTGGTTTATGACCCAGTATGTGATCTATTCTGAAGAATGTCCCATGTGCACTTGAAAAGAATATTCTGCTGCTTTAGGATGGAATGTTCCTAATATATCTGTGAAGTTCATCTGGTCCAGTGTGTCATTCAAAGCTATTTTTCCTTATTGATTTTCTGCTTAGATGATCTGTCCATTGCTGTAAGTGGGATGTTAAAGCCCCCATTATTGTTGTATTATTATCAGTGAGTTCCTTTAGGTTTGTTATTGTTTTATATATTTGGGTGCTTCCAAATTGGGTGTATAAATATTTACAATTGTTAGATCTTCTTGTTGGATTGTCCCCTTTATTATGATATAGTGCCCTTCCTTATCTCTTGTTATAGTCTTTGGTTTAAAGTGCAGTTTGTCTGATATAAGTACTGCCACTCTGGCTTTCTTTTGACCTCCATTTGCATGATAAATATTTCTCCACCACCCTCACTTTCAATCTACAGATGTCTCTCAGTCTAAAATGAGTCTCTTGGTAGCAGCATATAGATGGGTCTTGTTTTTTTTTAATCCATTCTGACACCCTATGTCTTTTGATTGGAGCATTTAGTCTATGTCTTTTGATTGTAGCATTTAGTCCATAGGTCTTCTAGGGGAGGGTCTCAAGGCAAATTTGACCAAGAAGGGCAGTAGCAGCAGAGCACAGGGGTGTGGGACCTGGTGTAAGCAGGTTAGGATATGAGGTTATCATATTTTGATAGATATGTATTTAGTGCCATTTTATTACTTGTTTTTCATTGTTTCTGGAGATTTTCTCTGATCCTTTCTTGTCTTTGTCACTTTTGGTCTCTCTCCTTTCCACTCAAAGAGTTCCCTATATATTTCTTGCAGGACTGGTTTAGTGGTCACAAACTCCTTTAGTTTTTGTTTGTCTGGGAAACTCTTAATTTCTCCTTCTATTCTGAATGATAGCCTTCCTGGATAGGGCTTCCTGGCTGCAGATTTTTCCCACTCAGTACGTTGAATATACATGCCACTCCCTCTTGGCTTGCCATGTTTCTGTTGAGAAATCCCCAGCTAGCCTTATGGGTTTTCCCTTATAAGTGAAGTATGTCTTTTGTCTTGCTGCTTTTAAAATTTTTTATCACTAGATTTTCCAAATTTAACTACAATATGCCTTGGTATTGGCCTGCTTTTGTTGATTTTGATCAAAATTCTCTGTGCTTCATGGATCTGGATGTCTGTTTCCTTCCCCAGATCAGGGAAATTTTCAGCTATTATTTCCTCAAATAAATGTTCTGTCCCTTTTTCTTTCCTTCTTGGGGATCTCCTATAATATGCATGTTATTGTTTGATGGAATCGCTGAGTTCCCTAATTCTACTCTTGTGTTCCATGATTCTTTTTTCAGCTTCATTATTTTATCTTCCATATCACTTACTCATTCCTCTGCTTCTTCCATCCTTGTGTTTTTTGCATCAAGTGTATTTCAAATCTTAGTTATTGCATTTTTCATTTCTGATTGTTTTTTAACTCTTTTATCTCTGTTGAAAGGGTCTCCCTGAAGTCTTCTATTCTTTTCTTAAGCCCAGCAAGTATTCTTATGATTGTTGCTTTAAATTCTCCATCAAGCATGTTATCTTTGTTTCACTTAGATCTCTGGTATGACCTTATCTTGTTTTTTCACTTGGGATGAATTCCTCTGTCCTGGGATTTTTTTTTTCTAAGTCTCTGTCTTCTTCTCTGTGTTAGATAAGCCTGTTATGTTTCCTCCTCCTGAGAGTAATGGTTTTATGAAGAAAAGGTCATATAGTGTCCAGGGCCTGGCACCTCAGGGAATGTCTCTGGTGTGTGCTGCATGCATTCTGCTGTGTTTTGGCTGCTCTATACTTAAGGCCAGTTGTCTGCAGAGTTTCCCTTTGCCTGCAGTGGGCAGTGTTTGGACCCTGACCAGAATGTGGTGAGTTTTAACTAGGTGTGCTCTGGTCTGCTTGTTAAATGAGACCTGATACCACTTCCACTAGAACTGAAGCCTTGCAGAACTCTCTGGTAAGGAGACATGGTGTGGGTGGGAGTTTCTGCTGGTCTTTTGGGGAAGGGGCCACCGGGCTGGGACTGAGGCAAACTTGACCAAGAAGGGCAGTAGCAGCAGAGCACAGGGGTGTGGGACCTGGTGTAAGCAGGTTAGGCAGCCAGTGTTGGCACTGGGCTATTTACTAAAGGTGGTTCTGTGTTTATGCTGAGGGGTGAGGGAAGGCAATGGCACCAGCCAGCTCCTTTGTCCCCAGAAAGGGGTCTCTGTGCCCACTGCTCTCAGGGATGCACCCCAAGAAGAGTGAATAATCCCCACCATCACCCACCATGTGAACCAGGTGTTTTTCAGATTGCTGTTTCCATACTGTCTGCCTCTGGGTTGTTTGCCTGCCTTCTCTCCAGAAACATCACTGTGCCCTCTGGGCTCTAGCCCAGCGTAGCCTGCTGACTTTTAAATCTCCAGGTTTTGGGGACATGGTGTGGGAAGGGCCTGCACTGGTCTTCTAGGGGAGGGTCTCACCATGCTGGGACTGAGCAGGTTTGACTGAGAAGGGTAGTTGTGCCAGAATGCAGGGGTGTGAGACCTGGAGCAAGCAGGCTAGGCAACCAGTGCTGGGGCCAAACTGCCCTCTGCAGGTGGCTCTGCATTTATGCTGAGGGGTGGGGGAGGGAAATGGCACCAGCTGGCTCCTTTGTCCCCAGAAATGTGTCTCAATGAATGCTACCTCTCAGGGACCAGGGACACTCTCCAAGAAGAGCAAATATCCCCCCCCCACCGTGTGCCCCAGGCATTCCTCAGATGGCTGTTTCAATGCCATCTGCCCCTGGGTTGTTTGCCTGCCTTCTCTTCAGGAGTAGGGTAGTGCCCTCAAGGTTCTATCCCAGCAAAGCCCACCAACCTTTAAAACTCCAGTCTTTAAACCCTGCTGGTTGGAAGAACTCACAAAAATCAGCCCCTCTACTTTTCCTAGCCAATGGCTTTGGGGGAAGTGTTCTCCTTGTGTGCTGCTCTCTCTCTTGCCTTTCTCCGCAACCACAGCTCCCTTTCCTTTGCAGCTCCTGTGATCTATTTCTCCTCCAAATCACATCTCCACACTTTCTACCTTCTTTGATGTAGTGTCTTCTCTCCCTTTAATTGTGTAGTTTATTCTCTCAGTCTTCAGGTTAATTTCTGGGGCATTTAGAATGATTTGATATCTAGTTGTGTTTGAGGGATGAGAGAAGCCTAGGGTCCTCTTGCTATGCTGCCATCTTAGCTCTCCCCTGTATTTCTAATAATAAATATTCTCAACTGGATGGGTCTCCTCCTCCTCCTGTCTCCCTCACAATAGCAAACAAAGAGACTCACCATAGAGTATTTCAGCTGGGTTCTTTCTGGGGACCCTTTATTGTCAATATCCTCAGATATTTTTCTCTTGAGTTGGTCAAATGGCTCACAGAAGAACCTTTCAGCTGCAAGAATTTTAGAGTCTGAGGTGGAGAAGGATGGGGATTTACAGCTTTCAGGATGCATATCTCTAATTAACTCTTCTGTTTTTAAGATGAGATTCCAGCCTTTGGCTCCTAGTCCAGAGTCCTCTGCATTTCAGGGACTAACACTCCAGATTTCTGTCAGGGCAGGGAAGGGCCAGATCCTCAGTTTAGTCAGGTATCAAATGCAGGAGGGGGTTTGGAAATTCTTAAACAGTTTTTAAACAAACCTCATTATTTTGGTGCCCACTACCCACCTCCACTTCCAGAGTTACATATTTCAGCCTTTGAAGATTCTTGTGGGGTGGGGTGGAAAGGGGGGTAAAAAATGAGGTTGGTTTTTGGTTTCTCCCACTAAGGGTTTAAGATTCTTTGTGACCTTTCTGGGTCTGCTAAGTCAATTACTATTCATCCATCTGCTTTTCAGCATTCAAAATTTAGTTGTTGCCTCCTTTCCTGCCCTTCCAATCATTTTAAATATCATTTTATAGTAGTTTCACTGGGGTTTTGGGAGATGGTGAAGTTACATGTGTAAGTATGTGTTCTACCTTAACTATACATCACGGCAGGCATAGGTATCTTCCTACCTGCCTCATTCATCCTATCACCTTTGTTATTAAGCCACTCTCCCTAAACTACTCCAGACTCTTCTTGTCTCATCAAGCTCTCTGATCCATCCTCTGACCTCTCTCTCTGATCCATTCACCCTTTCAGCTCTCAGCTCCTGCATCACCTACTCAAACCAACTTCCTATCTATAAACCCTCAGGTTGTGCTTGAATGCTCTGCCAATATGTGTACATTTCATGACCTGTCTACTCTCTCTTACCCCTAGCATTTCCACATACTTCTCCAAGTCTGACTCTCATTGCTTTTCTCCTTCCCTCTAAGTAGAATGCTGATTTCTGTCAAACACACAGACTCACCTTGTTCCCTCTTATTTGCTCAAATAACATTGGTGACAAAAATAAACCACTACTGAGTATTTATTGTGTGCTGCTCACTGTGGTACACACTTTCTGCACAAGACCTCATTTCATTCTTCATCACAGCTTTAGCAGGTAGATGACATTTATAAGCCTTATTTTGCAGATGAAGAAAAAGAGGCCCAAGGAACGAAAGTGACTTCTCCAAATTCACCAGGCTAGTCAGAGGCAAAGATGGAATTCAAGCCCAGTTTTGTCCAAGTCCATGATCTTTCTATGACACTACATTGACTCAGTCAAGGCATCAGAGAGGGATCTAGAAAGCAGAAGGTAAGAGGATACTGAGTACCTGAACTGGAGGGAGTGGCCATCATTAATGGGACAAAGGATAGACCATAGAGAAAGGTGTGGCTAGAAGAGAAAAACCTTCACTGACTTCATAGGTTCACATAGCATTGACCCTGTGATCTTTACTTATGCACAGGATAAATTACCATGCTTATCTACCCATAAAAAGTAGGTTAGAACACCACTATGAAACTATATGATACACACCAACATGGCTTAAGATGATTTTCACAATTGTAAAAGATGCCTGATGATTTTTTCCAGAAAGGAAGCTTGGATTCCATTAATCAAGCTAAGACTTTATACTCTGAGTGGTCCAAAAGTATTCTTAGCAAGATGGAAGACAAAAGCCAGGCCCACTGCTTAAAGCCAAAGAGTAGGATAAACTACCCACAAACCCACCAACCCCTGAATGTAGATCTGACAACAACAGAAAAGAACAAAAAAAGAACTACAACCATATCTGCCAGGGTCTTTGGCTCTGGTGAGTTGTAGGCCTAAGGAGGCAAGGACACTGACATGGCCTGACTTCACGACTAAGCCACCAGCTGGCTGTGTGAGTGGATCTCTAATATGCCCAAGAGCTTCCTGGGGCAGTGATATGAATATGTCCTATAACATGGTTTTGATCCTAACAACTGACATATTTTGCAAGAGTGTGGAAAGAAGGAAAGATGCTGAATGGATTGATTTCTTTCTGTCATTCTATCATCAAGTTTCTACCTTTGGAAGAAGTAGAATTAGAGAATGTGAATAACACTTTGTTTTTTAAAAAAGTAGGGGGTTTGGTGGATATTTATAAACTGTTTGCAAAACATGTAGATATTCTCATGGTTCTTTTAGGATTTTATTGGAAGGAACTTAAGAGTGCAGATGATGATTACTATCTATGAATGGTTAGCTAGACTGTAAATATTGTTGGAATAAGGACAAGGGGGAAGGCATTAACATTTATTTTGGAATATGGCATATTAATTAAAAGCACTGTCTCTGTGGCCAGATTTTCGAAATTCTAATCCAAACTCTGACACTTATTTAGCCATGGGACCTTGGCTAAACCATTTAATCTCTCATTACCTCTATTTCTTCATTTATAACACAGGGGTAGGGTTGTGTGGGGATTAAAAGCAGTTATAACAGTGTCTGGCACATGGAAAGCACCATGAAAGTTAGTTATTGTTATTGGTTATCATTATGTGCTGCAAACATCTTATTTAATAATCACAAATTTGCTAGAAGAACCTGTGGGGTAGGTATTTTCCTTACTCTGCTCATATGAGAAAACTTAAGCTATGAGGTCAAACAAAATTACAGTGACAGAACCTTTAGATGTTGCCCTGTCCAAGGCCTCCATTTTAAAATGAAGAAGAAACTCTAGCTCAAAATAGGGCCTAGAGCTTAGCAACAAGGCTCTTCCCTTCAGTGGTTCTCAAACTTTGGCAGGCACCATAATCCCCTGGAGGGCTTGCTAAAACACAAACTGCTGGCTTCCACCCCCACAGTTTCTGATTTAGTAGGTCTGGTGTGGGGCCTGAGAATTTTCATTTCTAACAAGTGCTCAAATGATGCTGCAGCTGCCGGTCTCCTTTGGGAACCAGCACAACACACCACAGTTCATACATCTTTTTTCCTTTTCATCATAGACTACACAGGTTGTGATTCACAAGCACTTGGACAGAAATAAGAACCGCTGATGAACACTAAAGAAAAAGACATTGCTAGCAGGAAGAAGGTAGGGAGACCAATAGTCCTGGTTTATGTGGGACTCCCCAGTTTTAACACTAAGTTCTGCAGCCCAGGAAACCCCTCAGTCCTGAACACACTTGAATGGTTTGTCACTCTAGATGAAGGTAGACAAAATTCAGTGCTGGTTAACTGCCAAACACAAAAGGACATCCTTATAGAGAACATGGTAATATCTGGTAAATTTGTTTGAAAAGGATTCATTATTTTATTCTTATTCCAACAAATTTGTATTATGAAAAAACTATGTTAGGTGTTGTGCTCCTGACCCTACTGAGCCCATCCCACCTTAGCAAAAGGTAAAAGTAACTCCACAACACTGAGCTTGGTAGACGTGGACCCATGCTTATACATTCAGGGACACCAGACAGAGATGTAAAAAAAGAAACATTTTACAAAGAAAGTTTTCAATGCACCATGATCAGCACTCAAATAATTCCCTTCCCTCTTTCTTCCTCTTGAAGGGAGTACATTATAGAAAAGTATGGATTGAAAATTTAGGAAAATGAGGGTGAAATAATTAATGAATCAAGGTCCCAGGAGAAACAGAAGGTAAAGGAAGTCCTTCGGTGAGGGAGAAGATTGATCTGTATCCTTATCTCTCCAGGACCCTGAATATGTCCATTGCTTGTTATAAATCAATGCTGACCACAGTTAAAATGTAATTTTCAAGGCTAAGTTAAGCAAAATTTCAAAAAGGATAAATATCCTGAGGAAGACTAATGGTGACATATTTTAGGAGTACCTAACAATAGGGAGAAGAGATTGCATGTTAAAATGTTACTTCTGTTCTGATTGCTAATGGGTATGTTCTTTAGGACCTAGGCTTCATTATCAATCCTTTGAACCAAGGACAAGAAATTTCATGAAGACCCCTAAAGATTCCTAAATAGTACAATAAAATGCAGAAATATTTTGAGAACATATTTTAGAGCACTGGATGAGTCAATAAGATAATGCATAAACTACTAAACGTGAACTAGGGACTCTTTGTGAACATCAGATTAGACTCTATTCTCTGTCAGAGTACTGAGTTTGTGACTTCTATCCCCACTAATGATGCCTTTTTTTCCCTCTTCTGCACATCCTAGCCTGGATTCTCTTTCATCATTCTACAGTGGTCAATGCAGTTATTGTACAGCTTCACTTTCAATGAAATAAGCCTCATACCCATCTCTCTGTCTCTCCATCCATATATAAAGGGAGCCACTAAAAAATAAAAGAAACAAGGCGTTATACTTAACCGAGGCAAATCTTAGCAATTAACATGTATAATATTTTAAGAAAAGAAAAAAAAAAGATCAGCAGAAATGGAGGAAACAGATTGCATCCTAAATTCCATCAAAAGCAAAAATGCAAGGTTGGATAGTAATTTCCAGTTCTTTGGAGGCACATCATCTGTCATGATGAGTTCACTGAACAGTCTTACAGACTAACCCTCTGTACTCTCTTGTGGTATATGTGTATATATATGAATTATCATATGGAACCTCAGAAGTCTCTAAAAACTTTCTGCAACTATCCCTCACACAATTATTGAATGGATGGATCTGTTCCACAGGAGCTATTGTGGCTTCCTAGTTTAATTCTTCAAGAGATGTCTTGGATGGAGATAACCCTTCTTGTAAGATAAAACAATGTTTATATTCAGTTACTACCTTATCACTGAGCTTGTGCTATCAAGCAATTTCTACAATATCTGTAGTTCTAGGACACTGTAGATATAAATCTATGGCTTCAGCTGAACTCTTTAATCCACAGGTCTATGTAAAGGACTGTCTTACGGTATCCTCCAGCCCACTGGTTCTTAAAGAGTGGTCTGAAAACACCTGGAGGGATTCTTGAGCCCCTTTCAGTGGGCCTGTGGGTTAAATAATATTTTTTATAATGACACTAAGATGATATTTACCTTTTTCATTCTTATCTCACAAATGTACAGAGGGCTCTTCCAAAAGCTATATGGCATGTGATGATGCCATCTCTCTGATACTGAGGGATGTGTGATTTTGTGTTCTTGAATTTTAAACATTTCTCAGTCTTAATATCTATTACAGTTAGTATCAATAGATATAACCCACATCCAAGAACACTTTGGGGTCCTCAATGACTTTTAAGAGTGCTAAGGTGTCTTAAGACTAAACATTTTGCAAACTGCTGCTTTACAAAGACTTTGTTCCTAAAATGCATTTCTTTCTAACTGATCTAGTTGCAATTTATGTTTTGTGTGATGAGATAAAGAGACAATTTGAAGTAGGTTTTGATACAATATTACTTTGCTGATATGAAATTCTGGTAGCCAGGGTGCCAGGTGTGTCCATAATCCTAATGCTGTCAATTTTAAGCCTGAAGCCCCAAGAGACGAGCAGTGTTTAATACATCATCCCTTGTTAAATAGCAGCCACAGAGTTGGCGGTAGCCAGTAAACGATTCCCTGCCATGTAGGACACGCCAGTTGTCTATAAATAGGACCTGTGAATGGGCAAAAAGAGAGAAAAAAAAACACCATCAGAACAAAAGCAGACCAAAGGAATTCTAAATCAGAAGAGACCACTTAAAAGAAAAGCTTTAGGTTGTTCTCTAGTTAAGATTCAATGAGGTATCTTTCTTTTTGAGATTAAACAAACATTTGGAAATTAGGATGTGCATAGCCCTGTAGTAGGCTGGGTGGAAGTTACAAAAGCAACAGCAGGTAATTAGGCCCTGTACTTGAGAAGCTCATGTTTCTTGAGTAATTATTCTCTTATCAAAGCAAATCAGATAACTGGCTTCATTTTCTTTTCTGTTTAATTTTTAATATACACTTTCTTAAAAAGTTAAACTATTTCATTATGTTTTATGCTAAGCTGAAGACATTATTCATTCAGAGGATATCAAGAGCAAAAAAAAAATCATATAAAGCTGGAAGGACACTTAGGGATTATCTAGTTCAACCCCTCATTATACATATAGAGCCACTGAGTCACTGATGCCTACATATGGTGTGGGACCTGCTTCCAGGTCATTCAGTGAGTGGCAGGATCAGAGCCAATACCCAGGATTCTTTTCATTTTTACCTTTGCAAGACTGTGACTCACATATTAAGGAAGTACCCATTATTCACTGCTTCAGTATAACAAGCTTACTTGACATCTTTAGAACTTGGCACCCACCCTGCCAGGCTTTAGTTTGACCCAAAACTCATTCTCAGGTCTCCTCAACTCTACTGTCAGAGTCCGGTGTGCTGTATACCAACGATGGACAACATCATAAGGTACAGTATTGATGACAGCTCTGTCATAGTTGTTGTATCTAAGATGAAATCATGAGAAGAAAAGATATTCTCAAACACATGTTAAAGACACCTATTGCTTATTGAGCAATTTTATATAAGGCTTTGTCTATATTCATTACTTGTCCTAGAGATAAGGTGAGAATAAGTCAATGTTCTCTTGGGGATATAGGATTGCAGAGAGGAGCCCTGCTGCCTGTTGACCATGTATTTTTTTCCCCCCCTTTGGAGAATCTGGGGGTAGGAGATAGAAGTAAGTTCTAGCTGGTTTCTTCCATCTTAGGATATGATGTTTTACCTAAAGTACATTCTCTTGGTCAAATTTTACAGAAGCACTGGGGAAAGATCTGAGCTTTCTATTCACTAAGCTGAGGTTGGCAAGAGAGGTTATACTGACAAGGCTTTCTTTTTAGCAGAATGACTCAGAACTTCTCAGGTGCTTCTCTTTGTGGGGAAAAGCCAAGCTACAGACCTACTGGACAGAATACTCAGTGATCTTCACTCATTCATTCAACTCTAACATTTACATGAGCAGCTGCTATGTGCTAGGTGGTGTCAGGTGTTAAAGATACAGTGATGAACATAGCAGACACGATCCCAGCCTTTGGGGAGTTTACATTCTATTAAGAAAGACAAATGATGAACAAGTAATAAATACATATCTAGTTACAGATGTTAGAAAGAAAAAATAATGTACTGTGATAAAAAGTGACTGGGTAGTCTATTTCAGATGGAGTATGTTGAGTGAGGACTTTTTTGAAGAAGTGACATTTGAGTTGTTACTTATATGACAAGAAACCAACAATGTGACAAGCTGAGAGGAGTGTTCCAGGCAAAGGGAAGAGCAAGTACAAAGCATTAGGATGGAAAGGAGTTTTTATTATGTTTGCAGAACAGCAAGAAGGCCATGTGGCTGGAGCTGAGTAAGCAAGGGGAATAATGATAAGGAATAATGTGGAGGAGGCAGCCATGGGCCAGATCATGTATAGCCTTATAGGCCATGGTAAGGATTTTGGGTTTTATTCTGAGTACTATGGGAAGTCACTGAAAAGCCTTTGCTAAAGGCTTTCTTTTTTTCTTAAAGGATTTCTTTTTTACTTAAGGTAAATTAATCTTTTACTGAAGTATAGTACGTATACGGAAAAGTACACAAATCTTAAGCTTGATGTATTTTCATGATGTGAACACATCCATATCACTAGCATCCAGGCCAATAAATAGATCATTACCCACACCCCAGAACACTCCCTTGTACCCCTTTTCCACCTTGTCTTTCCCCTAACCCAAGGATAACTACCATCATGACTTCTGTCACCAAAGATTAGTTTTGCTTGTACTCTTTTGTGTCTGGATTCTTTCATTTAATATTATATTTAGGAGATTCATCATTGTTGTTATATAGTAGTAGATCATTTATCCTTCATGCTGTATAGAATTTTATTGTGTGACTCTACCACAATTTATTCATCCATTCTACTGTTGATAGATATTTGAGTGGTTTCCAGTTTGGGACTAATACAAATAATGCTGGTGGTCTGGTCCATGATGTCAACATAGAAATCTCCCAAAATCACCTCCCCCCATGCACATACCAAATCTACAGCTACACCTGGGACAATTCCTTCTGAAAGAAATCCAGAAACTAGCTGAGTGACTCCTACACACATTGGGTAAATAAGAAAAAAAAACCCACATCAAAATGGGTAGAAAATGCTGAAACACAATTTTATCATAAACCCATCCCTGATGCAGCAACCAGAAGGAAGTTCACAACTCCAAGCTTCTCCTTGAGGAGTGAAGAGTTTGGACTCAACATTTAGTGCCCAAACTTTTAAGATGTCTGCATGAGGGATGGGCCCCCAAAACACCTAGCTTTGAAAGACAATGAAGCTTGCATCCATGAGACCCACCAGGTTATAGAACACAAAGAAACAGTTCTTTTTTTTTTCTTTCGGTAAGTTGTTTATTTTAAGATAATTTACAAACATCTTGCTGTCTTTAGTAGTTTAAACAATGGACCAACAATTTCTTCTGACAAGGACAGCAGTAAGCTAAAAATAAAATCAACTGGCTGAATTTTCCTTCTTTATCTCTTGTCTGAGGATGAAACTTGGTTTTCATTAATCCAGAGCTGCTGCACTGGAAATGATTTCAATCATTCGTGGTGACAGCCTGGCGGGTGCGATTGAATGTCAAGGTCAGTTTGTCAATCATCTCGGAAGTGTTCTTGCTCGCGTTGTCCATGGCCATCATCCTGGCACTTTGCTCACTCGTGGTGGATTCCTTTAGATAACGGTAGATGATGTTGGCCAAACTGTATTCTTGGTAATTCTGCAGCACGTCAGCATCAATATCATCATAGATACTCATGCTCTCAGCACTTGCAACGATTTCAAGGGAAAAGATGGGCGTTTCTTCTGTCTTGTAGGAGACGACAGACCTGAACTGATTAAAGATGATAGACCCTTCAAATCCATATCCAGAATTTAGTAGTTCAAGGGCAATGATGGATGCAACCCCCAAAGTAGGAGGTTTTCTTCCCACTTCTTTGAAGGACACCAGAAACTGGTCAGAGTGAATCCTATGAAGTATACCCCTGATTTTATCACCAATTCCAACAAGCATGACTTCTTTCCCAGCTGCTGTGGAGTGTGGCCACCTCACTTTTCATCTGTTTAGCAACCGAGGAATGAATAGCACCACAGAGCCCTCGATCTGAGGACACGCCAATAAGGAGGTGTTTCTTCTTGTCTTCAGGCACCTTAATATGAGCTTTTTCATACAGAGTCAAAGATCCTATCCCATATCCTTGAGCTGGTTTCAGCTCCCGCTCAGCTCGGGCATATTTTGCTGCCGCTACCACTTTCATAGACTTAGTGACTTTCTGGATGTTTTTGATTGACTTTGGTTGCCTGGTAATATCTTTTAAATTTGTCATATTTCAAACTTGGATCCATTGTGGCTGCACGGCGCAGGCCGAGAGCCCAGCGACGCCCGCCCGAGAGAACATGGTGGTACCGGCCCAGCTTGAAACAGTTTTTAATGGGCTTATGAAGACTCACTGTGGAAAACTCAGGTCTAGTACAGAGATAGCAGACAGAAACACCCATATCCTAGTCTTTCTCTATAAAAGGCCTATTGCATTCTTTAAAAGCTGCTTCTCGAAGGTCAGGCTTCTATTTTGGCACACATCTAGGGACAGACTGCAATCCTCCCCAGAGATGAAGAAAGCCAGTGGGCACCATCTGCACATTCTCTCTCTGGCCCACTCAGGTCATTGGTATATTCCTGGAATGAGCTTGTATACATGCCTACCATTCTGGCTTTTGTGGCTGCTGTCCAGGGGATACACCCCTTGATCACCTGGCTCTGGCAGCCAGTGGGGTTTTAGTTCCAGATTCCATGGGACAGTAACAAAGAAATGCTTCTTAATTGGCTATCTACCCAAAGCTCAGTGCAAAGGGAGCATACAGAAATGTCCAGCTCCCAGTCTTTCCTGGAAAGAAGTCTGCATGCATACTTTAAAAGCTGTTAACCAAGGGTCTGGCTTCCAATCAGCCTCCATCTAGGTGCTGACTAAGATCCTCCCCTTTGGGAGACTGACAGGTCTTGACACACTGGAAGCCATTAAAACCACAGAAAGTGGCTTGGAAAATCACAAAGGTTTGAGCGACAGCCAAGAGCTAAGGCTGAGCTGAATGATAAGGTTCATCTCTTACACAAGACCACTCTATCAAGACTGGGAGAGGTGGCTGTTGTATCTAATATGCAGAAACCAACACAGAGGGAAAGAAAAATGAAGAAACAGAAGAATATGTTTTAAACAAAACAACAAGATAAAACTCCAGAAATAGACCCTAATAAAATGGAGATAAGTGATTTATCTGATAAAGAATTTAAAATAATGGTCAAAAGATGCTTACCAAGGTCAGGAGACCAATGCGTGACAAAGTGAGAATTTCAACAATGAGATAGAAAATATTAAAAAGTACCAAACAGAAATCAAAGCTGAAAAAGACAATATCTAAGTTGAAAAAGTCAATAGAGCAGACTAGATAAAGTGGAAGAAAATATCAGCAAACTCAAAGACAGAAAGGAAGAATTCATTCAATCAGAGAAGCAAAAAGAAAAAATAATGAAAAAGAGTGAAGATAGCTTAAGGGAATTATAAGACTCCATCAAGCAGACCAATATTCACATTATAGGGGTCCCAGGAGAAGAGAGAGAGAAAGGGGTCAGAAAGCTTATCTGAAAAAATAACAGAAAACCATCCTAACTTAGAGAAAGAGACAGCTACATCCAGGGAGCCCATAGGATCTCCAAAAGAGGAATCCAAAGAGACCTACACTGAGACACAATATAATTAAACTCTCAAAAGTTAAAGGAGATTATTTTATTATTTTATTTTAACTTAATTTTATGTTAGTCACCATACAAAACATTATTAGTTTTTGATGTAGTGATCCATGATTCATTGTTTTCGTATAACACCCAGTGCTCCATGCAGTACCTGCCCTCCTTAATACTCATCACTGGGCTAACCCATTCCCCACCCCACCTCCCCTCTAGAACCCTCAGTTTGTTTCTCAGAGTCCACAGTCTCTCATGGTTCGTCTCCCCCTCCAACTTCCCCCCCTTCATTTTTCCCTTCCTTCTCCCGATGTCCTCCATGCTATTCCTGATGTTCCACAAATAAGTGAAACCATATGACTTTCTCTGCTTGACTTATTTCACTTAGCATAATGTCCTCCAGTCCCATCTAAGTTGATGTAAAAGTTCGGTATTCATCCTTTCTGATGGCTGAGTAATATTCCATTGTATACATGGACCACATCTTCTTTATCCACTCATCTGCTGAAGGGCATCTTGGCTCTTTCCACAGTTTGGCTATTGCGGACATTGCTGCTATGAACTTTGGGGTGCATGTGGCTCTTCTTTTCACTACATCTGTGTCTTTGGGGTAAATACCCAGCAGTGCAATTGCTGGGTCATAGGGTAGCTCTATTTTTAATTTTTTTTAAAAGATTTTATTTATTTATTTGAGAGAGAGAGAACGAGAGATAGAGAGCACGAGAGGGAAGAGGGTCAGAGGGAGAAGCAGACTCCCTGCCGAGCAGGGAGCCCGATGTGGTTCTCGATTCCGGGACTCCAGGATCATGACCTGAGCCAAAGGCAGTTGCTTAACCAACTGAGCCACCCAGGCGCCCTCTATTTTTAATTTTTTGAGGCACCTCCACACTGTTTTCCAAAGTGGCTGTACCCAACCTGCATTCCCACCAACAGTGTAAGAAGGTTCCCCTTTCTCCACATCCTCGCCAACACCTGTTGCTTCCTGGTTGACTGGTATGAAGTGATATCTCATTGGGGTTTTGATTTGTATCTCCCTGATGAGTGATGTTGAGCATCTTTTTATGTCTCTGTTGGCCATCTATATATCTTCTTTGGAAAAATGTCTATTCCTGTCTTCTGCCCATTTTTTTTAACCAGATTATTTGTTTCTTGACACCCTATGCCTTTTGATTGGAGCGCTTAGTCCATTTACGTTCCAAGTAATTATTGATAGCTATGTGTTTATCGCCATTTTATTACTTGTTTTGTCATTGTTTCCGGAGAATTTCTCTGATCCTTTTTTTGTCATTTTTGGTCTCTCCTTTCCACTCAAAGAATCTGCTTTAATATTTCTTGCAGTGCTGGTTTAGGGGTCACTAACTCCTTTAGTTTTTGTTTGTCTGGGAAACTATCTCTCCTTCTATTCTGAATGATAGCCTTGCTAGAGAGAGTATTCTTGGCTACAGATTTTTTTTTTTCCCATTCAGCACATTGACTATATCATGCCACTCCTTTCTGACTTGCCAAGTTTCTGGAGAGGTCTACAGCTAACCTTATGGGTCTTCCCTTGTAAATTAAGGACTTCTTTTGTCTTGCTGCTTTTAAAATTTTTTCTTTATCACTAGATTTTCCAAATTTAACTACAATATGCCTTGGTGTTGGCCTGCTTTTGTTGGTTTTAATGGGAGTTCTCTGTACCTCCTGGATCTGGATGTCTGTTTCCTTCCCCAGATTAGGGAAATTTTAAGCTATTATTTCTGAAATAAATTTCCTTCCCCTTTTCCTTTCTCTTCTTCTGGGACTCCTATAATATGAATGTTATGATGGAGTCACTGAGTTCTCTAAGTCTTTTCTCATGTTGCATAATTCTTCTTTCTCTCTTTTGTCCAGCTTCATTATTTTCCATTATTTTTTCTTCTATGTCACTAATTCATTCCTTTGCTTCTTCCAGCCTGCTGTTCATTGCATCAAGCCTGTTTCCAGTCTCATTTATTGCATTCTTCATCTCTGATTGATTTTTAAAAAATTCTTTTATGTCTGGAGTAAGGGACTCACTGACATCTTCTAGTCTTTTCTCAAGCCCAGTGATTGTTGCTTAAATTCTCCATCAGACATGTTACTTTTATCTGTTTCACTTAGATCTCTGGCTGTGGTCTTCACTTGATCTCAGCCAAAAGGCCGAGAAGTGATTCTGGCTGTGGTCTTATCTTGTTCTTTCATTTGGGATAAATTCCTCCAGCTTGGCATTTTGTCTAAGTCTCTGCCTTCTTCTCTGTGTTAGAAAAGCCAGTTATGTCTCCTGCTCTTGAAAGTATGAAGAAGAGGTCATGTACTGTCCAGGCCCTGGAGCTTCAGGGATTGTCTCTGGTGTGTGTACTGTGTGCTCTGCTGTTGTGTTTTGGCTGCTCTATCCTTCAAGCCAGTCATGCACAGAGGCTCTCCTTGCCTGCAGTGGGCAGTGTTTGGTCCCTGGCCTGAATATGGTGAGTTTTAACTATGTCTGCTCTGGTCTGCTTGTTAAATGAAACCTGACACCAATTCCACAAGAACTGAGGCCCTGCAGAACTCTCTGTTTGGGAGATGTGGTGTGGGCAGAGATTTTTGTTTTGTCTCCTGGGGGAGGGGCTGCAATGCTGGGACTGAGACAAGCTTGACTGAGAAGTGCAGTCCTGCCAGAGTGCAGGGGTGTGGGGCTTCGTGTATGCAAGTTAGGCAGCCAGTGTTAGCGCTGCACTGGCTCCTGCCAATGGCTCTGTGTTTATGCTGAGGGATGGGGTTGGGCAATGGTGTCAGCCAGCTCCTTTGTTCCCAGAAAGGCATCTCCCTGAATGCTGCCTCTCAGGGACGGGCTCTGAGAAGAGCAAATAATCTCCCACCTGTGTGTCCCAGACACTCTGCAAATGGCTGTTTCCATGCTATCTGCCCCAGGTTGTCTGCCTGCCTTTTCTCCAGGAGCAGGGCTGTGCCCTCTGGGCTCTACTGTAGTCAAACCTGCTGAATTTTAAAACTCCAGTCTTTAAGCCTCACTGGTTCCAAGAATTCATGAAAAAAAGCCCCTCTCATTTTCCAAACCAATGGCTTTTGGGGAAATGTTCTCCTTGTGCCTTCCCGTGTGCTCCTCTCTCTCTCACCTTTCTCCACGACCTTAGCTCCCTCTCTTCCACAGCACCAGTAATCCATTTCTTCCCTAAACCACATCTCCACAATTCCTACCTTCTTCAATGTGGTCTCTTCTCTCCCTTTAGTTGTGTAGTTTGTTCTGTCAATCTTCAGGTCAATTCATCGGGATTTAGGATGATTTGATAGTTATTTAGTTGTGTTTGTGGGATGAGACAAGGCTAGGGTCCTTCTAGTCTGCCGCCATCTTCTCCTCCCCAGATCTGTTCTTCTTAAGATTGCGTTGGCTATTTGGGTCTTTTGCGTTTCCATACAAATTTTAGGATTGCTTCTTGTATTTCTGTGAACAATACCATTGGAATTTTGATAGGGATTGCACTGAATCTGGCTAATACGGAAATTTTATGGAAATTTTAACTATTCATTCTTCCAATCCATGAGAATGGAATATATTTCCATTTATTAGTGTTTTCTTCTATTTCTTTCATCAATGCTTTATAGTTTTCAGTGTATAAATCTTTTATTTTCTTGGTTAAATTTACTTCTAAGAATTTTAATGTTTTTGATACAATTTTAAGTGGGGTTGTTTTCTTAATTTCTCTTCCTGATAATTCATTGTTAGTGTATATAAATGTAACCAAATTTTTTATATTGTTCTTGAACCATGCAACTTGAATTTGCTTATTAGTTCTAACAGTTTTTTTTGGTGGATTCTTTAGGGGTTTCCATATATTAAATCTTGTCACCCATAAACATGAACCATCCTTGGATCATTGGGATAAATTCCACTTGATCATGGTGTATGAATCTACTAAGATATTGTTGAATTTAATTTGCTAATATTTTGTTGATCGTTTTTGGATCTATGTTCAGAGGGATACTGTCCTATAATTTATTTCCTTCCTTCCTTCCTTTTTCTTTCTTTTTCTTCTTCTTTCTTTTTTTTTCTTCTTTCTCTCTCTCTTTCTTTTTTTTTGTGATGTCCTTGTTTATTCTTTGTGTCAGGGTAATGTTGGCCTCATAAAATGAGTTTGGGAGCATTCCCTCTTCAATTTCTTGGAAGAGTTTGAGAAGGATAAATATTAAAATCTTCTTTGAAAGTTTGGCAGAATTAACCAGTGAAGCTGTCTGGTCCTGGACATTTGTTTATTGGAGTGTCACTCATTCATTTTTGTTTAATTCCAGTATGGTTAACATACAGTGCTATATTAGTTTCAGGTGTACAACACAGTGATTCAACAATTCCATACATTACCCAGTGCTCATCTTGACAAGTGCACTCCTTACTCCCCATCCCCTATTTCATCCATCCTGCCACCGATATCTGTTCTAGTAACCAAGTTTATCCTCTATAGTTAAGGGTCTTTTTCTTGGTTTGTCTCTCTCTTTTGCTTGTTTACTTTGTTTCTTAAATTCCACATATGAGTGAAATCATGGCATTTGTCTTTCTCTGACTGACTTACTTTGCTTAGCATTATATTCTCTAGTTCCATCCATGTTGTTGTAAAAGGCAAGATTTCATTCTTTTTGTGGCTGAATCATATTCCACTGTATATATATACCACATCTTCTTTATCCATTCATCCATCAGTGGATACTTGGGTTGCTTCCATAATCTGGCTATTGTGAATAATGTTGCAATAAACACTGGGATGCATGCATCCCTTTGAATTAGTGGATTTTTTTTTTGTGGGGGAGAGTAAATACCCAGTAGTACAGTTGCTGGATTGTAGGGTAGTTCTATTTTTTATTTTTTGAGGAACCTCCATACTGTTTTCCACAGGGGCTGTAGCAGTTTGCATTCCCACCAATGGTGCAAGTGTTCCTTTTTCTCCACATTTTCACCAACACTTGTTGTTTCTAGTGTTTTTTATTTTAGCCATTCTGACTCATGTGAGGTGTGATACCTCATTGTAGTTTTGATTTGCATTTCCCTGATGAGTGATGTTGAACATCCTTTCATGTATGTTGCCCATCTGTATGTCTTCTTTGGAAAAATGTCTGTCCATTTAAAAATTGGATTATTTGTTTTTTGAGTGTTGATTTGTAAAAGTTGTTTATATATTTTGGATACCAAACCTTATTGCATATGTCATTTGCAATATCTTCTCCCATTCTGTAGGTTACCTTTTAGTTTTGTTGTTTTCTTTGCTGTGCAGAAGCTGTTCATTTTGATGTAGTCCCAACAGTTTTTTTTTTCTTTTACTTGCCTTGCCTCAGGAGACATACCTAGAAAAATTTTGCAATGGCGAATGTCAGAGATATTACTGCCTGTGCTCTCTTCTAGGATTTTTATGCTTTCAGGTCTCACCTTTAGGTCTTTAATCCATTTTTTGAGTTTATTTTTATGTACGGTGAAAGAAAGTGGCCCAGTTTCATTTTTTTGCATGTTGCTGTCCAGTTTTCCCAATACTATTTGTTGAAGAGATTGTCTTTTTCCCATTGGATATTCTTTCCTGCTTTGTCAAAGATTAATTGACTATATAATTTAGGGTTTATTTCGTGGTTTTCTATTATGTTCTAGTGATCTATGTGTCTACTTTTGTGCCAGTACCATACTGTTTTGATCACTATAGCTTTGTAATATAACTTGAAATCTGGCATTGTGATACCTCCAGCTTTTCTTTTCTTTTAAAAAGTTGTATTGGCTCTTTGGGGTCTTTTGTGGTTCCATACAAATTTTAGGATTGGTTTGTACTAGCTCTGTGAAAAATACTGTTAGTATTTTGATAGGGGTTGTATTAAATGTGTAGATTGCTTTGGGCAGTATATTCATTTTAACAATATCTGTTCTTCCAATCCATGAGCATGGAATGTCTTTCCATTTCTTTGTGTTGTCTTCAATTTCATCAGTGTTTTATAGTTTTCAGAGTGCTGGTCTTTCACCTCTTGGTTAGGTTTATTCTTAGGTATCTTATTATTTTTGGTGCACTTGTAAATGGGATGGTTCTCTCAATTTCTCTTTCTGCTGCTTCATTGTTAGTGTATAGGAATGCAACAGATTTCTGCCATTAATTTTGTATCCTGTGAGTTTACTGAATTCCTTTATCAGTACTAGTAGTTTTTTTGGTGGTCTTTTGGGCATTCTAATATGGAGTATTTTGTCATCTGCAAAGAGTGAAGTTCATCAATTTGGATGCCTTTAATTTCTTTTTGTTGTCTAATTGCTGTGGCTAGGACTTCCAGTACTATGTTGAATAAAAGTGGTGAGAGTGGGCATCCCTTTCTTGTTCCTGACCTTAAGGGAAAAGCTCTGTTTTTCCCCATTGAGTATGATGTTCATTGTGGGTTTTTCATATGTAACCTTTATTATGTTGACATATATTCCCTCTAAACCTACTTTGTTGAGGGTTTTTATCATGAATGGATGTTGTACTTTGTCAAATGCTTTTCCTGTGTCTATTGAAATGATTGTATGGTTTTTATCCTTTTTTTCATTGATATGATGTATCACTTTGATTGATTTGTGAATATGGAACCACTCTTGCAACCCAGGAATAAATCCCACTTGACTGTAGTGAATGTAGTGAATGTATTGTTGTATTATGTTTGCTAGTATTTTGTTGAGGATTTTTGCATCTATGTTCAGCAGGGATATTCACCTGTAGTTCTGTTTTTTTAGTGGTGTCTTTATTTGGTTTTGGTATCAGAGTAATGCTGGCCTCATAGAATGAATTTGGAAGTTTTACTTGCTCTTCTATTTTTTGGAATAGTTTGACTAGAATACATATTAACTCTTCTTTAAATGTTTGGTAGAATTTGCCTGTGAAACCATCTGGTCCTGAACTTTTGTTCATTGGGAGTTTTTTGATTACTGATTCAATATCCTTTCTGGTAATTAGTCTTTTCAAATTTTCTACTTCAGTTTTGGTAGGTTATATGTTTCTAGGAATTTATCCATTTTTTTCTAGGTTGTCCAATTTATTGGCATATAGTTTTTCATAATGTTCTCTCACAATTGTTTGTATTTCTGTGATGTTGGTATTATCTCTCCTCTTTCATTCGTAATTGTATTTATTGAGTTCTTTCTCTCTTTTTTTTTATAACTGTGCCTAGAGTTTTACGAATTTTGTCGATCTTTTCAAAGAACCAGTTCCTGGTTTCATTGATCTATTATTTTTTTAGTTTCTGTATCATTTATTTCTGCTCTAATCTTTATTATTTCCTTCCTTCTGCTGGTTTTGCATTTCACTAGTTCCTTTTCTAGCTCCTTTAGGTGTAAGTTTAGGTTGTTTATTTGAGATTTTTCTTGCTTCTGGAGGTAGGCCTGTAGTGCTATAAACTTTCCTCTTGCATCCCAAAGATTTTGGAGTGTCGTGTTTTCATTTTAATTTGTTTCCATGTACTTTTGAATTTCTTCTTTGATTTTTTTGGTTGATCCATTTATTGTTTAGTAGCATGTTATTTAACCTACATGTATTTATGCTCTTTCCAGAATTTTTCTTGTGGTTGATTTCTAGTTTTAAAGCATTGTGGTCAGAAAAGATGCATGGTATGACTTTGATATTTATGAATTTGTTGAAACTAGCTTTGTGGCCTTATATGTGATCTATTCTGGAGAATGTTCCATGTGTACCTGAAAAGAATGTGTATTCTGCTCTTTTAGGATGGAATGTTCTGGATATATTTATGTGAAATCCATCTGGTACAGTGTGTCATTCAAAGCCATTGTTCTCGTTGATTTTCTGATTGGATGATCTGTCCATTGATGTACATGGGGTGTTAAAGGCCCTTACTATTATTGTATTACTATTGACTAGTTCCCTTATATTTGTTATTAACTATTTTATATATTTGGGTGCTCCCATGTTGGGTGCATATATAGTTACTACTGTTATGTCTTCATGTTGGGTTGTCCCCTTTATTATTATATAGTGACCTTCTTTGTGTCTTGTCATGGTCTTTGTTTTAAAATCTATTTTGTCCAATATAAGTATTGCTACTCTGGCATTTTTGTGACAACCATCTGCATGATAAATATTCCTCCATGCCCTCACTTTCAACCTGTACGTGTCCTTAGGTCTAAAATGAGTCTCTTGTAGACAGCATATAGATAGGTCTTGTGTTTTTATCCACTCTGTCACCCTATGTCTTTTGACTGGAGTATTTAGTCCCTTTACTTTTAAAGTAATTATTGATAGATATGTATTTATTGTCATTCTGTTACTTGTTTTGTGGTTGTTTCTGAAGTTTTTCTGATCCTTTCATCTTTCTTTCATGTTTTGCTGGTTTTCTTTAATGACATATTTGGTTCCCTTTCTTTTTATTGTTTGTGTATCTACTAGTGGTTTTTGATTTGTGGTTACCATTAGGTTTGTATACAACATCTGCAAATAACAGTCTATATTAAGTTGATGGTCACTTAAGTTTGAACCCATTCTTTTTTCCTCTCTTCACGTTTTAGGTATATGGTGCGATATTTTACATCCTTTTAAAAAAAGATTTTATTTATTTGGCAGAGGGAGAGAGAGCCCAAGCAGGAGGAGCAGTAGGCAGAGGGAGAGGGGCTCGATCCCAGGACCCTGGGATCATGACCTGAGCTGAAGGCAGATGCTTAACCAACTGAGCCACCCAGGCACCCCTACATCCTTTTTTTGTGTGAGTTCCTTGACTGATTTTTTAAATAGAAATATTCATTTTTACTGTGTTTGTGTTTCCTACTTTCATACTGTCACTTTTGGCTTTTCCTTTCCACTGAAAGAGTCCCCTTTAATATTTCTTGCAGGGCTGCTTTAGTGGTCATAAACCCCTTTCATTTTTGTTTGGGAAATTCTATCTCTTCTTCCATTCTGAATGATTGCCTTTGGAGAGAGTATTCTTGGCTGCATATTTTTCCCAATCAGCACTTCGAATATATCAGGCTTCTCCCTTCTGGGTTGCTGAGTTTCTGCTGAAAAATCTGATAATCTTATGAGGTTTCCCTTGTATATAACTGTATTCTTTTGTCTTGCTGCTTTTAAATTTATGCTTCATCACAATAACTTGGCATTTTAATTACAATATGTCTTGGTGTGGATCTGCTTTTGTTTACTTTGTTGGGGGATCTCTGTGCCTCCTAGATCTGGATATCTGTTTCCTTTTCCAGATTAGGGAATTTTTCAGCTATTATTTCTTCAAATAAATGTCGTGCCCCCTTTTCTCTCACTTCTTCTTCTGGAACGCCTATAATACAAATGTTACTATGTTTGATGGAGTCACTGAGTTCCCTAAGTCCATTCTCATTTTGCATAATTCTTTTTTCTCTTTTGTTCAGGTCGATTACGTTCCATTACTCTGTTTCTTCTAGGTCATTAATTCATTCCTCTGCTTCTTCTAGCCTCTTGTTCATTCCATCAAATGTGTTTCTCATTTTGTTTACTGAACCCATTATCTCTGATATGTTATTCCTTATCTCTGTGTTAAGGGTCTCACTGTCTTTCATTCTTCTCACATCCAGTGAGTAACTTTATGATCATTCTTTTAAATTCTGTATTAGGTATGTTACATCTGTTTCATGTAGATTTCTGGCTTGGCCTTGTCCTGTTCTTTCATTTGGGAGAAATACCTGTGTTATTTTTTCTATGTCTCTGTGCCTGTTTCTCTGTGTTAGAAAAGTCAGCTGTCTTCTGTTCTTAAGGGTAATGGTCTTATGAAGAAGAGGTCCTATCGTGCCCTGTCATGTACTATCCTCTGTTCCTCAGGGCCTGGCACTTCTGGG
The DNA here is from genome assembly GCF_009762305.2 of Zalophus californianus. Lineage (NCBI taxonomy): Eukaryota > Metazoa > Chordata > Mammalia > Carnivora > Otariidae > Zalophus > Zalophus californianus. The sequence continues at coordinate 450,741 of NC_045612.1, read as the reverse complement.
AGTGTCTCCAATATGTGCTGTGTTTTCTCTGTTTTGTCCTGGCTGCTTTATCCTTCTGGCCATTTGTCTACAAAGGCTCTCTTTGCCTGTTGTGGGCAGTTTTTTGTCCTTGGACTGAATGTGGCAAGTTTTAACTAGGTGTGCACTGGTATGCTTGTGCAATGAAACTTGTCACTACCCCTGCTTGAACTGAGGCCCTGTAAAACTCCAAGGTTGGGAGACACAGTGTTGGCAGAGGTTTGGCCTGGTCTTCTGGGGGAGGGAGGCCCACTGCACTGGGACTGAGGCAAGTATGACTTGGAAGTGGAGTTACACCAGAGCACAACGTGAGTGTGGCATTTGGTGTAGGTAAGTTAAGTCGTGAGTGTTGGTATTGAGTTAGTTCCTGTAGGTGGCCCTGTGCTTATGCTGAGGGACAGGGGAGGGAAATGGCGCCTGCTAGTTCCTTTGTTCTCAGAGGGGTCTCTCCATGAACACTGTCTCTCTGGGACATGCTCTAATGAGCAACTAAACTCCTCACTGTCTGCCTCAGGTGCTCTTCAGATTTCTGTTTCCATGCTGTTTGTCTGTGGCTGTTTGCCTTGCCTTCTCTCCAAGAGCAGCCCAAATGCTCTCTGGGCTCTCCCTGAGCCAAGCCAGTTGAACTTTAAAACTGCAGGCTTTAAGCCCTGCTGGTTGCAAGAATTCGTGAAATTCAGGCCCTCTCACTTTCCAAGCCAGTTGCTATGGGGGTTCATTTTCCCATTGGGCCCTCCTGTGTATTAGTCTGTCTGTCCCCATTCTGTGCAACCATGGCTCCCTCCCCACTGCAGCAGCCATAATCGTTTCTCTCCCAGACCGCATCTCCACACTTCCTATCTTCTTTGATGTGGCCTCTTCTCTGCCCTTAGTTGTAGAGGGTATTTAGGATGATTGATAGTTATCTAGTATTTATGGGATGAGGTGAGCCTGGGTCCTCCTATTCTGGCTGCCATCTTATACAGTAATTAAAACACTGCTAGGAGTGTTTTAATTATTGAATCAATATCCTACTAATAATTGGTCTATTCAAATTTTCTATTTCTTCATAATTCAGTCTTGGAAGATTTTATGTTTCTAGGAATTTATCCTTTTCTTTTAAGTTGTCCAATTTTTTGGCATATAATTGTTTCTAGTAGTCTTTTAAAATCTTTTGTATTTCTGTGGTATCATTTGTAACTTCTCTTTCATTACAATTTATTTGAGCTATCTCTTTTTCTTGGTGACTATAGCTAAAAGTTCGTCAATTTTATCTTTTCATAGAACTGGCTCTTAGTTTTATCAATCTTTTCTATTGTCTTTTTAGTCTCTATTTCATTAATATACACTCTGATCTTTTATTATTTCCTTCCTTCTACTGACTTTGGGCTTTGTTTTTCTTTTTCTAGTTCTTTTAGGTGTAGAGCTAGATTGCTTATTTGAGATTTTTCTTGTTTCTTGAGGTAGGTCTGTATCACTATGAACTTTTCACCGAGAAACACTTTTGCTGCATCTCACAGATTTTGGAATGTTGTATTTCCATTTTCATTTGTCTCAGGTATTTTTTTAAATTTCTCCTTTTATTTCCTCGTTGACCCAATGGTTGTTTAGTAGCATGCTATTTAATCTCTACATAGCTGTGATTTTTCCAGTTTTCTTCTTGTAATTGACTTCTAGTTTACCACTGTGTTCACAAAAGATGCTTGAGGGGTGCCTGGGTGGCTCAGTCAGTTAAGCATCTGACTCTTGGTTTTGGCTCAGGTCATGATCTGTCATGGGATCCAGGCACATTTTAGGCTCTGCACTCAGTCTGGAGTCTGCTTCAGATTCTCTCTCCCTCTCCCTCTCTCTCAAATCAATAAATAAAATCTCAAAAAAAGAAAAGATGCTTGATAAAATTTCAACCTTAAATTTATTAAGGCTTTTTGTGGTGTAACTTGATTTATCATGGAGAATGTTTCATGTGCACTTGAGAAGAATGTCTATTCTGCTGCTTTTACTTAAAAATTTTTTTTTATTATGTAATGTTAATCACCATATATTACATCATTAGTTTTTTATGTAGTGTCCCATGATTCATTGTTTGTGTATAACACCCAGTGCTCCATTCAACGTGCCCTCTTTAATACCCATCACCAGGTTAACCCATCCCCCCACCTCCCTCCCCTCTAGAACTCTGTTTGTTTCTCAGAGTCCATAGTCTCTCATGGTTCGTCTCCCCCTCTGATTTCCCCCCCTTCATTTTTCCCTTCCTGCTATCTTCTTCTTATTTTTTTAAACATATAATGTATTATTTGTTTCAGAGGTACAGGTCTGTGATTCAACAGTCTTACACAATTCACAGCGCTCACCATAGCACATACCCTCCCCAATGTCTATCACTCAGCCACCCCATCCCTCCCATCCCCCACCACTCCAGCAAACCTCAGTTTGTTTCCTGAGATTAAGAATTCCTCATATCAGTGAGATCATATGACACGTCTTTCTCTGATTGACTTATTTCACTCAGCATAATACCCTCCAGTTGCATCCGTGTCATTGCAAATGGAAAGATTTCATTCCTTCTGATGGCTGCATAATATTCCATTATATATATATTATAATATACATATATATACCACATCTTCTTTATCCATTCATCTGTTGATGGACATCTTGACTCTTTCCATAGTTTGCCTATTGCGGACATTGCTGCTATAAACATTGGGGTGCACGTACCCCTTCGGATCCCTACATTTGTATCTTTGGGGTAATACCCAGTAGTGCAATTGGTGGGTCATAAGGTAGCTCTATTTTCAACTTTTTGAGGAATCTCTATACTGTTTTCCAGAGTGGCTGCACCAGCTTGCATTCCCACCAACAGTGTAGGAGGGTTCCCCTTTCTCCGCATCCCCGCCAACATCTGTTGTTTCCTGACTTGTTAATTTTAGCCATTCTGACTGGTATGAGGTGGTATCTCATTGAGGTTTTGATTTGGATTTCCGTGATGCCAAGTGATGTTGAGCACTTTTTCATGTGTCTGTTGGCCATTTGGATGTCTTCTTGGAAAAATGTCTGTTCATGTCTTCTGCCCATTTCTTGATTGGATCATTTGTTCTTTGGGTGTTGAGTTTGATAAGTTCTTTATAGATTTTGGATACTAGCCCTTGATCTGATATGTTATTTGCAAATATCTTCTCCCATTCTGTTGGTTCTCTTTTGGTTTTGTGGACTGTTTCTTTTGCTGTGCAAAAGCTTTTTATCCTGATGAAGTCCCAATAGTTCATTTTTGCCCTTGCTTCCCTTGCCTTTGGCAATGTTTCTAGGAAGAAGTTGCTGTGGCTGAGGTTGAAGAAGTTGCTGCCTGTGTTCTCCTCTAGGATTTTGATGGACTCCTGTCTCACATTTAGGTCTTTCAACCATTTTGAATCTATTTTTGTGTGTGCTGTAAGGAAGTGGTCCAGTTTCATTCTTCTGCATGGGGCTGTCCAATTTTCCCAACACCATTTGTTGAAGAGACTTTTTTCCATTGGACATTCTTTCCTGTTTTGTGGAGGATTAGTTGACCATAGAGTTGAGGGTCCATTTCTGGGCTCTCTATTCTGTTCCATTGATCGATGTGTCTGTTTTTGTGCCAGTACCATACTATCTTGATGATGACAGCTTTGTAAAAGAGCTTGAAGTCTAGAATTGTGATGCCACCAGCTCTGCTTTTCTTTTTAAACATTCCTCTGGCTATTCAGGGTCTTTTCTGGTTCCATACAAATTTTACGATTATTTGTTCCATTTCTCTGAAAAAAGTGGATGGTATTTTGATAAGGATTGCATTAAATGTGTTGATTGGTTTAGGTCGCACTGACATCTTCACAATATTTGTTCTTCCAATCCATGAACATGGAATGTTTTTCCATTTCTTTGTGCCTTCCTCAATTTCTTTCATGAGTGTTTTATGGTTTTCTGAGTACAGATTCCTTGCCTCTTTGGTTAGATTTATTCCTAGGTATCTTCTGGTTTTGGGTGCAATTGTAAATGGGATCGACTCCTTAATTTCTCTTTCTTCCGTCTTGTTGTTGGTGTATAGGAATGCCACTGACTTCTGTGCATTGATTTTATATCCTGCCACTTTACTGAATTCCTGTATGAGTTCTAGCAGTTTTGGGGTGGAGTCTTTTGGGTTTTCCACATAAAGTATCATATCATCTGCAAAGAGTGAGAGTTTGACTTCTTTGTGGATTTGGATGCCTTTGATTTCTTTTTGTTGTCTGATTGCTGTGGCTAGGACTTCTAGTACTATGTTGAATAGCAGTGGTGATACTGGACATCCCTGCCGTGTTCCTGACCTTATCGGGAAAGCTCTCAGTTTTTCCCCATTGAGAATGATATTTGCTGTGGGTTTTTCATAGATGGCTTTTATGATATTGAGGTATGTACCCTCTATCCCTATACTCTGAAGAGTTTTGATCAAGAAAGGATGCTGTACTTTGTCAAATGCTTTTTCTGCATCTATTGAGAGGATCATATGATTCTTGTTTTTTCTTTAATTAATGTATTGTATCATATTGATTTGCAGATGCTGAACCAACCTTGCAGCCTAGGGATAAATCCCACTTGGTCGTAGTGAATAATCCTTTTAATGTACTGCTGGATCCTACTGGCTAGTATTTTGGTGAGAATTTTTGCATCGATGTTCATCAAGGATATTGATCTGTAATTCTTTTGGATGGGGTCTTTGTCTGGTTTTGGGATCAAGGTAATGGTGGCCTCATAAAACGAGTTTGGAAGTTTTCCTTCCATTTCTATTTTTTGGAACAGTTTCAGAAGAATAGGTATTAATTCTTCTTTAAATGTTTGGTAGAATTCCCCTGGGAAGCCATCTGGCCCTGGGCTTTTGTTTGCTGGGAGATTTTTGATGACCGCTTCAATTTCCTTAGGGTTATAGGTCTGTTCAGGTTTTCTATTTCTTCCTGGTTCAGTTTGGGTAGTTTATCCATCTCTAGGAATACATCCATTTCTTCCAGATTATCTAATTTGCTGGCATATAGTTGCTCATAATATGTTCTTATAACTGTTTGTATTTCTTGGGTGTTGGTTGTGATTGATCCTCTTTCATTCATGATTTTATTTATTTGGGTCCTTTCTCTTTTCTTTTTGATAAGTCTGGCCAGGGGTTTATCAATCTTATTAATTCTTTCAAAGAACCAGCTCCTAGTTTCGTTGATCTGTTCTACTGTTCTTTTGGTTTCTATTTCATTGAATTCTGCTCTGAGCTTTATTATTTCTCTCCTCCTGCTGGGTTTAGGCTTTATTTGCTGTTCTTTCTCCAGCTCCTTTAGGTGTAGGGTTAGGTTGTGTATTTGAGACCTTTCTTGTTTCTTGAGAAAGGCTTGTATTGCTATATAATTTCCTCTTAGGACTGCCTTTGCTGCATCCCAAAGATTTTGAACAGCTGTGTTTTCATTTTCATTTGTTTCCATGAATTTTTTAAGTTCTTCTTTAATTTCCTGGTTGACCCATTCATTCTTTAGGAGGATGCTCTTTAGCCTCCATGTATTTGAGTTCTTTCCGACTTTCCTCTTGTGATTGAGTTCTAGTTTCAAAGCATTGTGGTCTGAAAATATGCAGGGAATGATCCCAATCTTTTGGTACTGGTTGAGACCTGATTTGTGACCTAGGATGTGATCTATTCTGGAGAATGTTCCATGGGCACTAGAGAATGTGTATTCTGTTGCTTTGGGATGGAATGTTCTGACTATATCTATGAAGTCCCTTTGGTCCACTGTGTCATTTAAAGTCTTTATTTCCTTGGTGATCTTTTGCTTAGATGATCTGTCCATTTCAGTGAGGGGGGTGTTAATGTCCCCCACTATTATTGTATTGTTGTCAATGTGTTTCTTTGCTTTTGTTATTAATTGGCTTATATAACTGGCTGCTCCCATGTTAGGGGCATAGATATTTACAATTGTTAGATCTTCTTGTTGGATAGACCCTTTAAGTATGATGTAGTGTCTTTTCTCATCTCTTATTATAGTCTTTGGTTTAAAATCTAATTTGTCTGATATAAGGATTGCCATCCCAGCTTTCTTTTGGTGTCCATTAGCATGGTAAATTGTTTTCCATCCCCTCACTTTCAATCTGGGGGTGTCTTTGGGTCTAAAATGAGTCTCTTGCAGACAGCATATCAATGGGTATTGTTTTTTTATCCAATATGATAGCCTGTGTCTTTTGTTTGGGGTATTTAGTCCATTTACATTCAGGGCAACTATTGAAAGATATGAATTCAGTGCCGTTGTATTGCCTGTAAGGTGACTGTTACTGTATATTGTCTGTGTTCCTTTCTGGTCTATGTTACTTTTAGGCTCTCTCTTTGCTTAGAGGACCCCTTTCAATATTTCTTGGAGGGCTGGTTTCGTGTTTGCAAATTCCTTTAGTTTTTGTTTGTCCTGGAAGCTTTTTATCTCTCCTTCAATTTTCAATGAGAGCCTAGCTGGATATAGTATTCTTGGCTGCATATTTTTCTTGTTTAGTGCTCTGAATATATCAGGCCAGTCCTTTCTGGCCTGCCAGGTCTCTGTGGATAGGTCTGTTGCCAGTCTAATGTTTCTACCATTGTAGGTTATAGATCTCTTCTCCCGAGCTGCTTTCAGGATTTTCTCTTTGTCTCTGAGACTTGTAAGTTTTACTATTACTTGTCGGGGTGTTGACCTATTTTTATTGATTTTGAGAGGGGTTCTCTGTGCCTCCTGGATTTTGATGCTTGTTTCCTTCTCCAAATTAGGGAAGTTCTCTGGTATAATTTGCTCCAATATACCTTCTGCCCCTCTCTCTCTTTCTTCTTCTGGGATCCCAATTATTCTAATATTGTTTTATCTTATGGTTTCACTTATCTCTCGAATTCTGCCCTCGTGATCCAGTAGTTCTCTCTCTTTTTCTCAGCTTCTTTATTTTCCATCAGTTGGTCTTCTATATCACTAATTCTCTCTTCTGCCTCATTTATCCTAGCAGTTAGAGCCTCCATTTTTGATTGTACCTCATTAACAGCCTTTTTGATTTTGACTTGGTTAGATTTTAGTTCTTTTATTTCTCCAGAAAGGGTTTCTCTAATATCTTCCATGTTTTTTTCAAGCCCAGCTTGTATCTTTAAAATTGTCATTCTGAACTCTAGTTCAGACAGTTTACTAATGTCCGTATCGATTAGGTCTCTGGCAGTCGGTACTGCCTCTTGTTCTTTTTTTTGAGGTGACTTTTTCCCCTCTTGTCATTTTGTCCAGAGGAGAATAGATGAATGAGAGAACAAAATGCTAAGAGGGTAACAATGACCCCAGAAAAATATAAACTAAACAAATCAGAAGAGACCTTCCAGAAAGTGGTCGCTTTTCTTTTCAGAGTTGCTGGTATTCTTTTCTTCAATCTCCTGTTGAGTTCATAGGTGTTCAGAATGGTTTGATCCCTATCTAGCCAAATTCCTGGGAACAGACGAAATTTAGGTCTACTCCTCCACCATCTTGCTCCTCTACATCTTTATTCTGCTGCTTTTAGATGGAATGTCTTCTATCTATTAAGTCCATCTGGTCTAATGTGTCATTTAAGGATGATGTTTCCTTACTGATTTTTGTCTGTATGATCTATCCTTTGATGTAAGTGGAGTATTGAAATCCCTTGTCAATTAATGTTTTACTGTCAATTTCTCCCTTTAGGTCTGTTAATATTTGCTTTATATTTTTGTGCTCCTATGTAGGTGCATATATATTTACAAATGTTATATCTTCTTGTTGGATTGACCCCTTTCTCATTATGTAATGCCCTTCTTTGTCTCTGTTTTAAAGTCTATTTTGCTTGAGATGAGTATAGGTACACCAGCTTTCTTTTTGTTGTTTCCATTTGCATGTAATATCTTCTTCCATCCCTTCACTTTCAGTCTGTGAGTGTCCTTATATCTGAAGTAAGTCTCTTGTAGGCAGCATATAAGTGAGTCTTATTTTTTTAACCATTCAGCCATTCTATGCCTTTTGTTTAGAGAAATTAGTACATTTACATTTCAAGTCATTATTAATAGGTATATTCTTTTTTTCAAGATTTTATTTAAATCCAAGTTAGTTCACATATAGTGTAGTATTAGTTTCAGAGGTAGAATTTAGTGATCCATCAGTTGTATATAACACCCAGTGCTCATTACATCAAGTGACCTCCTTAATGTCCATCACCGAATTACCCCATCATCCCACCCACCTCTCCTCCAGTGATACTCAGTTTTTCCCTATATTTAAGTCTTCTATGGCTTGTCTCTCTCTCTTTATTTTTCCTTCCCTTCCCCTATGTTCATCTGTTTTGTTTCTTAAATTCCACACATGAGTGAAATGATATGGTATATGTCTTTCTCTGACTGACTTATTTCACTTAGCATAATACACTCTAGTTCCATTCATGTTGTTGCAAATGACATCATTTCATTCTTTTTGATGGCTGAGTAATACTCCATTTTATACACACACACACACACACACACACACACACACACACACACACACTACATCTTTATCCATTCATCAATTGATGGACATTTGGGCTCTTTCCATGTTTTGGCTAGTGTGGACATTGCTGCTATAAACACTAGGGTGCGTATGCCCCTTTGAATCACTGTTTTTGTATCATTTGGATAAATTCCTAGTAGTGCAATTGCTGGGTTGTAGGGTAGTTCTGTTTTTAACTTTTTGAGGAACCTCCATATTGTTTTCTAGTGGCTGCACCAGTTTGCATCCCTACAAACAGTGTGAGAGAGTTCCATTTTCTCTGCATCCTTGCCAACATCTGTTGTTTCCTAGTTGTTCATTTTAACCATCCTGACCAGTGTGAAGTGGTACCTCATTGTGGTTTTGATTTGTCTTTCTCTGATGATGAGTGATGCTGGACATTTTATTCATGTGTCTGTTAGGCATTTGTATGTCTTTTTGGTGGAATGTCTGTTCATGTCTTCTGCCCATTTCTTTACTGGATTTTTTTATTTTTTGGGTGTTGAGTTTGATAAGTTCTTTATAGATTTTGGATACAAGCTCTTTATCTGTTATGTCATTTGCAAATACCTTCTCCCATTCTGTGTGTTCCCTTTTAGTTTTGTTGACTGTTTCCTTTGCTGTGCAAAATCTTTTTAATTTTGATTTACATCCTTTCTTGATAAAAACCCTTAAAAAAGTAGGGATAGAAGGAACATACCTCAACATCATAAAGGCCATATATGAAAGACCCACATCTAATATCATCCTCAATGGGGAAAACTGAGAGCTTTTCCTGTAAGGTCAGGACAAGACAGAGTTGTCCACTCTCACCACTGTTGTTCAACAGTACTAGAAGTCCTAGCCTCAGCAATCAGAAAACAAAAAGAAATAAAAGGCATCCAAATTGGCAAAGAAGAAGTCAAACTTTCTCTTTGTAGATGACATGATACTCTATGTAGAAAACCCAAAAGGCTCCACCTAAAAATTGCTAGAACTGATAGAGGAATTCAGCAAAGTCACAGGATATAAAATCAATGCATAGAAGTCAGTTGCATTTCTATGCACCAATAATGAGGCAGCAGAAAGAGAAATCAAGGAATTGATCCCATTTACAACTGCACCAAACCTAGGCATAAACCTAATCAAAGAGGTAAGAGACCTGTACTCTGAAAACTATGGAACACTTATGAAAGAAATTGAGGAAGACACAAAGAAATGGAAAAATATTCCATGCTCATGGATTGGAAGAACAAATGTTAAAATGTCTATACTTCCTAAAGCAATCTACACATTCAATGCAATCCCTATCAAAATAACACCAGCATTTTTCACAGAGCTAGAACAAACAATTCTAAAATTTATACGGAATCAGAAAAGACCCCAAATAGCCAAAAGAATGTTAAAAAGAAAAGCGAAGTGGGAGGCATCACAATTCCGGACTTAAAGCTATATTACAAAGCTGTAATCATCAAGACAGTATGGTACTGGCACAAAAACATAGACACAGATCAGTGGAACAGAATAGACAATCCAGTAATGGACCTACAACTCTATGGTCAACTAATCTTCAACAAAGCAGGAAAGACTGTCCAATGGAAAAAAGTCTCTTTAACAAGGGGTGGGAAAATCGGACAGTCACATGCAGAAGAATGAAACTGGACCACTTTCTTACACCATACACAAAAACAAATTCAAAATGGATGATAGACCTAAATGTTAGGCAGGAATCCATCAAAATCTTAGAGGAGGACACAGGCAGCAACCTCTTTGACCTCAGCTGCAGCAACTACTTATTAGATATATCTCCGGAGGCAAGGGAAACAAAAGCAAAAATGAACAATTGGGACTTCATCATGATAGGTGATTCTCATTGCCATTTTCTTCACTGTTTTCTGGCCGTTTTTGTAGTCCCTCTTCTCTTGCTTTCTTCCCTTGTGGTTTGAGACTTTCTTTGTGTTATATTTAGATTCCTTCCTCGCTATCTCTTTTGTATTTGGTATAGGTTTTTGCTTTATGGTTACCATAAAATTCACACACAACATTCTGTATATATAACAGTCTATTTTAAGTTGATAGTAACTTAATTTTGAATGTATTCTAGAACTCTACAATTTTACTCTCCAGTTACATTTTGTGTTATTGATGTCTCGTTTTACATCCTTTACATCTTTTTATTTTTTATTTCTTATCTAATTATAATTAATTTTCCTACTTTTGTCTCCATACTAGCTTTATAAGTGACTAATACAGCACCTTTACTATATATTTACCTTTACCATTGAGATTTACTTATATATATATATTTGTTACTAAACAGTGCTTTTTTTTTTAAACTTAAAGAAGTCTCTTTAACTCTTCTTGTAAGGCCACCTTAGCTTTTGCTTATCTGAAAAACTGTCTCCTTCAATTCTGAATGATAGCCTTATTGGGTATTCTTTTTTTTTTTAAGATTTATTTATTTGAACACATAGATCAATGGAACAGAACAGAGAGCCCAGAAATGGACCCTCAACTCTATGGTCAACTCATCTTTGACAAAGCAGGAAAGAATGTCCAATGGCAAAAAGACAGTCTCTTCAACAAATGGTGTTGGGAAAACTGGACAGCCACATGCAGAAGAATGAAACTGGACCACTTCCTTACACCACACACAAAAATAGACTCCAAATGGTTGAAAGACCTAAACGTGAGACAGGAGTCCATCAAAATCCTAAAGGAGAACACAGGCAGCAACCTCTTCCACCTCAGCCACAGCAACTTCCTAGAAACATCACCAAAGGCAAGGGAAGCCAGGGCAAAAATGAACTATTGGGATTTCATCAAGATAAAAAGCTTTTGCACAACAAAAGAAACAGTCAACAAAACCAAAAGACAACCGACAGAATGGGAGAAAATATTTGCAAATGACATATCAGATAAAGGGCTAATATCCAAAATCTATAAAGAACTTATCAAACTCAACACCCAAAGAACAAATGATCCAATCAAGAAATGGGCAGAAGACATGAACAGACATTTTTCCAAAGAAGACATCCAAATGGCCAACAGACACATGAAAAAGTGCTCAACATCGCTCGGCATCAGGGAAATCCAAATCAAAACCTCAATGAGATACCACCTCACACCAGTCAGAATGGCTAAAATTAACAAGTCAGGAAATGACAGATGTTGGCGGGGATGTGGAGAAAGGGGAACCCTCCTACACTGTTGGTGGGAATGCAAGCTGGTGCAACCCCTCTGGAAAACAGTATGGAGGTTCCTCAAACAGTTGAAAATAGAGCTACTGTATGATCCAGCAATTGCACTACTGGGTATTTACCACAAAGATACAAATGTAGGGATCCAAAGGGGTACGTGCACCCCAATGTTTATAGCAGCAATGTCCACAATAGCCAAACTGTGGAAAGAGCCAAGATGTCCATCGACAGATGAATGGATAAAGAAGATGTGGTATATATACGCAATGGAATATTATGCAGCCATCAAAAGGAATGAGATCTTGCCATTTGCAACGACGTGGATGGAACTGGAGGGTGTTATGCTGAGTGAAATAAGTCAATCAGAGAAAGACATGTATCATATGACCTCACTGATATGAGGAATTCTTAATCTCAGGAAACAAATTGAGGGTTGCTGGAGTGGTGGGGGGTGGGAGGGATGGGGTGGCTGGGTGATAGACATTGGGGAGAGTATGTGCTATGGTGAGTGCTGTGAATTGTGCAAGACCATTGAATCACAGATCTCTACTTCTGAAACAAATAATGCAACATATGTTAAGAAAAAAGAAAAAGAAGAAGATAGCAGGAGGAGAAGAATGAAGGGGAGTAAGTCAGAGGGGGAGACGAACCATGAGAGACGATGGACTCTGAAAAACAAACTGAGGGTTCTAGAGGGGAGGAGGGTAGGGGGATGGGTTAGCCTGGTGATGGGTATTAAAGAGGGCACATTCTGCATGGAGCACTGGGTGTTACGCACAAACAATGAATCATGGAACACTACATCAAAAACTAATGATGTAATATACGGTGATTAACATAACAATAAAAAAATAAAAAAAAGATTTATTTATTTGAGAGGGAGAGAGAGCATGCGAGCAAGATTGCATGAGTGGGGGGAGGGGCAAAGTGAGAGGGAGACAGAAAATCCCAAGCCAACTCCCCACCATCCCACAACCTTGAGATCATGACCTGGGCTGAAATCAAGAGCCAGATACTCAACCGACTGAACCACCCAGGCACCCCAAGAGTATTCCTGGTTGAAAGTTTTTACTTTCAGTTTTTTGGGTATATCATGAATATATCATGCAGTGGCCTACAAAGTTTCTGCTGAAAAATCTGCTTATAGTCTTATGGGGAAATCCTTTGTGTAACAAATTGTTTTTTTACTGCTTCTTTTTAAGATTCTCTTTTTAACTTTTGACACTTTAATTATAATGTGTCTTGGAATGGATCTCTTTGGGTTCATCTTACTTGGAATTCTATGTTTCCTTGACTTGGTTGTCTGTTTCCTTCCCCGGGTTAGGGTAGTTTTCAGCCATTTTCTCTTCAAATACATTTTTCTGCTTCTTTGCCTCTCTCCTTCTGGGACCCCTATAAGCCAATTGTTATTCTGTTTTTGTCATATAGGTCCCTTAAGCTAAATTCACTTTAAAAATTTTTTCTTTTTGCTACTCTGGGTGAATTCCACTGCCCTATCTTCTAGACCACTGATCTGTTTTGTTTCACCTAGTCTGTATTGAACTCCTCTAGTATATTTTTTTTTAGTTGTTATTATATTATTCATTGCTTGATTTTCTGTTTGTTTCTATGTATTAGGCAAAACAGCTACCTCTCCCAGTCTTGAAGAAGTGGCATTGTGTAGGTGATGAATCAATTTATTATTTAACTTTGCACTAGCTGTTGGTTCTCTTGAACCTTTGTAGTTGTCTAAGCAGCCTGATTTATTCTTGATAAATCCCCATAGTTGAGGATTTGCCAAGACATATCAATGTTCCAAGGGGAGGGATCTTAGTTAGCACCTAGTTTCAGACTGATTAGAAGCCAAGTCCTCAGGCAACAGCTTTTAAAGTATATAAATATATACAGTCCCGTGAAGCCACAACTGTAAACCCTGCTAACCTCCAGACCAGAAGATCTAATGGTAACCCTTGGGTGATAATTACAAAAATTGGGGCTCCAGATGGGTATATAAACTTTTTTCTGGGGGGTACAGGTGACCTGTAGCAAAACCAGGGAAGAGTGCAAGGATGGTATCTTGCTGCTTATGTGCCTGAGAGTTCCTCTGCAGTCTCTGGATGTGTGGCAAGCCTGACGTCTGTCCCCAGGCTGAATTTCCAGGACAAGTAAATAGCCTTTTTCACAGAAAGACTAGGGGTGTGTTTCAGTCTACTATCTGTGCAGTGCCCTGGGGGTGGTAGTCTGTCATTTTTTACTGCTACAGTCCTGTGATACCCAGAAACACAATCCCTCATTGTGAGCCAGGTGATCAAGAGGCATCCCCTGTGTGGATTACATGTGCCCACTGGCTTTAGCAATGACCCTGGAGAGCTTGTGGGGGCATGCCCACTGGCTTTAGCAAAGCAGTGGGAGAATGCCTTGGCTACACATGCCTACCTGTCAGTGTGGCGTGGGAAAGTGCCATGTCAGCACCTACCTGCCAGCTCCACCAAGGCAGCAGGAGAATGCCATGGCCACTAGTACCCTTTGGTCTCAGCAAGGCAATGGGAGTGTGGTGCAACTGCATGTACCCACTGGCTACAGCAGGGCAGTGGTAGAATTCCATGACCACTCACCCCTGCTGGTCTTAGCAAGGCAATGGGAGAGTGCCACATCTATCTTTGCCTGCTTGCCCTAGCAGGGTAGAGGAAGACTGCAAAAATGGCACTCACCAGTGCTTTCGTCTCCAGAGAGAGTCCAACTGTCCCCTGCCCCTCCAGCAGATGTTTTAAAATAAGGAACTGAATCTCCTTCACATATAATCTAGGTACTTTTCAATGTGTTGCTTTTGTTCTGGGTCCTGGGGTGAGCGAGACTACGTGCAAGTCCTTTAAAGGGAGTACTTCAGTTCCATACAGCCCTTTGTGTCCCCTGGATGTAAGTCCCACTGGTTTCCCAAGCTGGACATATTTTTTAAAAAGATTTCATTTACTTATTTGAGGGAGAGAGAGGGAGAGAAAGAGAGAATGAACAAGCAGGGGGAGTGGGAGAGGGAGAGGGAGCCTGATGCAGGGCTCAATCCCAGGACCTTGGGATCATGACTTGAGCTGAAGGCAGAAGCTTAATCAACTGAGCCACCTAGGCACCCCAAGCTGGATATATTTTGGATTTGTTTCTCTGGTACAGGTCCCAAGGGTTGGAGTTCCCCTCTCTCCTCCAGGAAAAACTCCAGACTTGTGAGATCCCTTCCAACTGTGGGTCACTGTGCTGAGGATAGGGTTTTTGGATGTGGTCCTTTTATCCTTTGTTGTGGAGGAGTAGTTCAGATAGTTTTCATTTCTTTTTCTGAGGGAATTGTTCTATATATAGCTTTAGATTTGTGTATCCATGACAGGAGATGGGTTCAGAGTCTTCCTATGCTGATATCTTGGACCACCCCCCAAAGAAGTTCATTATATAATAAGAAAGAGGATATAACGTTTATAAATATCTATGCACCTGGGGTACCTGGGTGGCTCAGTTGGTTAAGCATCTAACTCTTCATTTTGGTTCAGGTCATGATCTCAGGGTGGTGAGATCAAACCCCATGAAGCGTTCTGTGCTCAGCACGAAGTCTGCTTGTCCCTCCCCCTCCCCCCACTTGTACTCTCTCAAACAAATAAAATCTTTAAAAAATAAATATCTATGCACCCAACATAGTAACACCTAAATATAAAGCAAATATTAACATAACTTAAAGGAGAAATAAAAATACAATAGTAGGGGACTTTAATACTCCACTTGTATAGTGTATAGATAATTCAGAAAGAAAATCAATATGGAAAGATTGGACTTAAATGACATGTGAGACCAGATCAGCATTCCATCCAACAGCAGAATACACATTCTTCTCAAGTACAAATGGAACACTCTTCATATGTTAGGTTACAAAACAAGTCTCAGAAAATTTTAAAAGACTGAAATCATAGCAAGCATCTTTTCTCATCACAATGTTATTAAACTAGAAATCAATTACAAGAAGAAAACTGGAAAGTTCACAAATATGTGGAGATTAAACATGTTACTGAGCAACCAATGGGTAAAAGAAAAATCAAAAGAGAAATTAAAAACATCTTTAGGAAAATGAAAATACAACACACTAAAAGTATTGGGATGTAACAAAAGCAGTTCTAAGAGTGAAATTCATGGTGATAAACATCTACATTAAGAAACAGGGGGGCAGCTGGGTGGCTCAGATGGTTAAGCATCTGCCCTCGGCTCAGGTCATGATCCCGGGGTCCTAAGATCGAGTCCCTCATCAGGCTCCCTGCTCAGCGGGGAGCCTGCTTCTCCTTCTGCCTCTGCTCCCCCCTTTCTGTCTCTCATGAATAAATAAATAAAATCTTAAAAAAAAAGAAACAAGGAAGACCTCAAGTAAACAGCCTAACTTTACATCTCAAGAAAGAAGAAAAAGAACAAACAAATCCCACAGTTAGCAGGAGGAAGGAAATAACAAAGATCAGAGTGGAAATAAATGAAATAGTGATGAAAAACAATAAAAAATGTCAACAAGACTAAGAGTTTTAAAAAAGACAAACAAAACAGACAAACCTATAGCTAGACTTACTAAGAAAAAAGAGGGCTTAAATAAATAAAATGGTAAAGGAAAGAAGACACATTACAACTGATAGCACAACAATACAAATGATCATGAGACTACTATGAACAATTACATACCAACAACTTGTACAACCTAGAAAAAAAAGATAAAATTTCCTAGAAACATACAACCAACCAAGATGAATCATGAATAAATAGAAAATCTGAACAGATCAATTATTAGTAAGGAAATTGAATTAGTAATCAAAAACCACCCAACAAAGAAAAGTCTATGACCAAATGGCTTCACTGGTGAATTCTACCAAAGTTTAAAAAATAATTAATACCACCCATTCTCAAACTCTTCCAAAAAGTTGAAGAGGACACTTCTAAACTGATTTCATGAAGCTAGCATTGCTCTAATACTAAAATTAGATCAAGGACACTACAAGAAAAAAAATTATAGGCCAATATCACTGATGAATATGATGCAGAAATCCTTGAAAAACAGCAAGCCAAACTCAACAATATATTAAGAGGATCATACACCACATTCAAATGGGATTTGCTCCAGGGATTCAAGAATGGTTCAACATCTGCAAATCATCAATGTGATACACCACATTAACAAAATAAAGGATAAAAATCATATGATCATCTCAATAGATGCAAAAAAAAAGCATTTGACAAAATTTAACATCCACTCTTGATAACAACTCTCAATGAAGTGGGTATATAGGAAACATACCTCAAAATGATGAAGGCTAAATATGAAAACCCCACAGCTAACATTATAAACTTAGTGATGAAAAGCTGAAAGCTTTTCCTCTAAAGGAGAAAGACAGTAATGCCCATCCTCATCACTTTTATTTCACATAGTAGTAGAAGTTCTAGCCAGGGCAATTAGGTAAGTAAAAGAAATAAAAGGCATCCCCCAATCAGAAAGGAAGAAGTAAAACTGCCTCTATTTGCAGATGACATGCCATTATATATAGAAAACACCAAAGACCACCAAAAAACTTTTAGAACTAATAAACAAATTTAGTGAAGTTGCAAGATACAAAATTGATATGCAAAAATCAGTTTCATTTCTATAACCTAAAAACAAACCATCAGGAAGAAAAATTAAGAAAACAATCCCATTTACAATTGTATTAAAAAGAATAAAATATCTAGGAATAAATTTAACCAAGGAGCCGAAAGACCTGTACACTGAAACCTATGAGACACTGATAATAGAAATTGAAGATGACACAAATAAATGGAAAGATATTCTGATCTCATGAATTGGAGTAATTAATATTGTTAAATATCCATACTATCCAAAGCAATCTACAAATTAAAAGCAATCCCTATCAAAATTCTACTGGCATTTTCCATAGATATAGAAAAAGCAATCCTAAAGTTTGTAAGGAACCACAAAAACCCCAAATAGTCAAAGCAATCTTGAAAAGAACAAAACTGGAGGCTTCATATTTCCTGATTTCCAACTATTTCACAAAGCTATCATAGTCAAAACAGTCTGATCCTGGCATAAAACAGAATTGAGAGCCCAGAAATAAGTCTACTCATATATGGTCAACTAGCATTTAACAAAAGAGCCAAGAATTCTCAATGGGGAAAGAATAGTTTATTCAATAAATAGCATTGGTAAAACAACAGCCGCATGCAAAACAATGGAACTAAACCCCTATCTTACACTGTACACAAATATCTATTCAAAATGGATTAAAGACTTGAATGTAAGATGGGGTAATTGGATGACAGGCACGTGATGTGATAAGCACTGGGTGTTATATGAAACACTGAACTCTACATCTGAAACTAATAATGTACTATATGTTGGCTAATTAAATTTAAATGAAAAACAAGTCATATATCTGATAGGGAGTTAATATTTGAAATATATACAGAACTTGTACAACTCAATAACAAAAAACACAAACAATCTGATTAAAAAATGGGCAGAGGAAATGAATAGACAGTTTTCTAAAGAAGACATACAAATATTCAACAAATACATGAATAGGTACTTAGTAACACTAACCATCAGGAAATACAAATTAAAACCACAATGAGATATCACCTCACACCTGCTAGAATAGCTGTCATCAAAAAGATAAGAGATAACAAGTGTTATGAGGATATGAAGAAAGGGGAATCCTTGTTCACTGTTGATGGGAATGTAAATTTGTGCAGCTATTATGAAAAGTAGTGTGAATGTTCCTCAAAAAATTAAAAAATAAAACTACCTGGGTGCCTGGGTGGCTCAGTCAGTTAAGCAACTGACTCTTGATTTTGGCTCAGGTCATGATCTCAGAGTCAGGAGACTGAGCCCAGTGTCAAGCTCCACATCGAGCAGGGAGCCTACTTAAGTAAGATTCTCTTTCTCCCTCTCCCTCTCCCCCTCTCTCCTGCCCCCCCCACTTGTGCACACATGCATGCTCTCGCTCTCTCTCCCTCAAAATAAAATGGCCTTATTCTTAAAAAAAATAAAATAAAACTACCATATGATCCAGAAATTCCATTTCTGACCATATATCTGAAGGAAATGAAATCACTATCTCAGAGATACATGCACCTACATATTCACTGCCACATTATTTATGATAAGCCAAGACATAAAAACAGCCCATTTATCCATCAATGGATGAATGGCTAAAGAAAATGGAACATTATTCAGCCATAAAAAGGAAGAAAATCTTGCAATTTGTGGCAACATGGATGGACCTTGAGGGCACCATGGTAAGTGAAAAAGTCAGACAGAGAAAGACAGTACTGCATGATTCTACTTACATGTGGAATCTAAAAAAGCAAACAAAAAACTGAACCCATTGAAACAGAACAGATTGGTGGTTGCCAGAGGTGGGGATGGGGGCATGTAAGAAATAGGTGATGGTCAAGAGGCGCAAACTTCCAGTTATAAAATAAGTAAGTTCTGGGAATGTAATGTACAGCATGGTGACTATAGTCAGAGAAGCAATAAATATGGCAGAGGAGTAGGGGACCCTATTCCAACCGGTCCCCTGAATTGAGCTGGATATCTACCAGACCACTCTGAATACCCATGAAATCAGCCTGAGTTGTACTCAGATATATCTGGATCTCTACAAACAGAATATCACAGGTGGTTGGTTTTGAGGTATGAAGTGGGGAGCCGTTGATTCCGCCGGCAGATATCAGAAGATAAACAGAAGGGGGAGGGAGCCATGGAGATCCTGCACTGCTGGTGAGCGATAGCCTCTTGCAATGGGGACAGGGTACAGACTCACAGACTGGTAGCAGCAGGGAAAGGACTTTAGGGCAGCCCCCTGGACTGAAACCTGGAGCAGTGGGGCCATGCATGTGAACTGGGGGGTGGCTGGCAGCTTTAGAAGCACAAAGGACAGAGACGTGCCCCCATGCCCTGACCTGGAGGCGAGGACTGGGAGCCCTGCTGAGGGGTGCACAACCCAGGACGCTGCAGTTTATAGCAGCACAGACAGAAACGGAGAGACTGTGGCCCGGAGAGCTCACTGAAGACCAGACTGCGATCTCTCTGCTCTGAGGCAGAGTGTTGGAAACGATCTTTTCTGCTCTGATTCCCAGAAGAGATGTGGAAAGTCGCCAGGGAAAGCCACCAGAGAACAAAAGTCGCAAAAAACCGGTTTTCACTGAGCCCACCCCCCCACAGGGGGCAGGGCAACTCTGCCCAAACAGGGTTGCTTGAGTAACAGCACGGCAGGCCCCTCCCCCAGACGATAGGCTGGGAAAACAAGAGGCCGACAGCCTTAAGGTCCCTATAAAACAGGTGCACCTTGCTTGGGTTGTGGTCAATAATTTGGACTCTGTACATTCCCTCAACCACCTCTCAACAGAATGACAAGGAGGAACCCCCAAAATAGGAGACTTGGACTGTGACTTCTGCCACAGATTTACAAATGGATATAGATGTAACCAAGATGTCGGAAATGGACTTCAGGGTAGCATTATGAAGACAATAGCTAGAATGGAGAAATCGATTAATGGCAACACAGAGTCTCTAAGGGAAGAAATGAAAGCTGAACTGGCAGAACTTAAAAATGCTATCAATGAGATCCAATCTAATCTAGATAATCTAACAGCGAGGCAGAAGAACGAATTACTGATCTAGAAGACTGATAGAGAAGAAAAAGAGGAGGCCATGGAGAAACAACTCACAATCCATGAAAACAGAATCAGAGAAATAAGTGACACCATGAAATGTTCCAATGTCAGAATTACTGGGATCCCTGAGGGGGTGGAGAGAGAGAGAGAGGACTAGAAGATATACTTGAGCAAACTGTAGCTGAGAACTTCCCTAATCTGGGGAATGAAACAAACATTCGTGTCCTAGAGACAGAGAGGACCCTTCCCAAGATCATAGAACTCGCAAATCTTAAAACAAAGGAAACCATCTTAAGGGCAGTTAGGGGGAAGAGATTCCTTACGTACAGAGGGAGGAACACCAGAATAGCGTCAGACCTATCCACAGAGACCTGGCAAGCCAGAAAGGCCTGGCAAGACATATTCAGGGTACTAAACAAGAAGAACATGCAGCCAAGAATACTTTATCTGGCAAGGCTGTCATTTAGAATGGATGGAGAGATGCAGAGCTTCCAAGACCGGCAGAAACTGAAAGAATATGTGACCACTAAGCTGGCCCTGCAAGAAATAGTAAGGGGAGTTCTATAAAAGGAGAAAGGCCCCAAGAGTGATATACAACAGAAATTTACAGGGACAAGCTATAAAAACAATGTCTTTACAGGCAACATGATGACAATTAATTCACACCTTTCAATAATCACTCTCAACCTGAACAGTCTAAATGCTCCCATAAAATGGCACAGGGTTGCAGACTGGATAAAAAGACAGGATCCATCCATATGCTGTCTACAAAAGACTCATTTTGAGCCTAAAGATACATCCAGACTGAAAGTGAAGGGTTGGGGATCCATCTTCTATGCCAGCGGACCTCAAAAGAAAGCTGGGGTAGCAATTCTTATATCAGACAAATTAGATTTTAAACTAAAGCCTGTAGTTAGAGACACAGAAGGTCATGATATTCTTAAAGGGTCTATCCAACAAGAAGATCTAACAATTGTAAATATCTATGCCCCCAACATGGGAGCAGCCATCTACATAAGCCAACTGTTAACCAAAATAAAGAGTCATATTGATAATACATTAATTGTAGGAGACCTCAATACTCCACTCTCAGCAATAGACAGATCATCTAAGCAGAAAATCAACAAAGAAACAAGAGCTTTGAATGACACACTGGACCAGATGGACCTCAGAGATATATACAGAACATTCCACCCTAAAACAACAGAATACTCATTCTTCTGGAGCACACATGGAACTTTCTCCAGAATAGACCACATACTGGGTCACAAATCAGGTCTCAACCGATACCAAAAGATTGAGATTATTCCCTGCATATTCTCAGACCATAATGCTTTAAAACTGGAACTCAATCACAAGAAAAAATTTGGCAGAAATTCAAACACTTGGAAGCTAAAGACCACTCTGCTCAAGAATGTTTGGGTCAACCAGGAAATCAAAGAACTTAAACAATTCATGGAAACCAATGAGAACAAAAACACATTGGTCCAAAACCTATGGGATACTGCAAAGGTGGTCCTAAGGGGGAAATCCATAGCCATCCAAGCCTCACTCAAAAAACCAGAAAAATCCCGAATTCACCAACTAACTTTACACCTAAAAGAACTAGAGAAAAAGCAACAAACCATGCCTAAGCCACGCAGTAGAAGAGAAATAATTAAGATTAGAGCAGAGATCAATGAATTAGAAACCAGAAACACAGTAGATCAGATCAACGAAACTAAAAGCTGGTTCTTTGAAAGAATTAATAAGACCGATAACCACTGGCCAGAATTATCCAAAAGAAAAGAGAAAGAAACCAAATTAATAATATATTAAGTAAATTTATAAATTAAATAAAAATATATAAAAAGCATTTGACAAAATACAGCAGCATCCTTTCCTGATTAAAACTCTTCAGAGTATAGGGATAGAGGGAACATTCCTCAAGTTCATAAAATCCATCTATGAAAAACCCACAGCAAATATCATCCTCAATGGGGAAAAGATGAGAGCCTTTCCCTCAAGATCAGGAACACATCAAGCATGCCCACTCTCACCACTATTGTTCAACATAGTACTAGACGTCCTAGCAACAGCAATCAGACAACAAAAAGAAATAAAAGGCATTTAAATTGGCAAAGAAGTCAAACTCTCTCTCTTTGCAGATAACATGATACTTTATGTGAAAAATCCAAAAGACTCCACCCCTAAATTACTAGAACTCATATAGCAATTCAGTAAAGTGGCAGGATACAAAATCAATGCACAGAAATCAGCTGCTTTCTTATACACTAACAATGCAACTGTAGAAAGAGAAATTAGAGAAACGATTCCATTTACAATAGCACCAAAAACCATAAGATACCTTGGAATAAACCTAACCAAAGAGGTAAAGGATCTATACTCTAGGAACTACAGAACACTCATGAAAGAAATTGAAGAAGACACAAAAAATGGACAAATATTCCATGCTCATGGATTTGAAGAATAAACATTGTTAAAATGTCTATGCCCCAGAGCAATCTATACCTTCAACGCCATCCCCATCAAGATTCCAATGACATTTTTCAACGTGCTAGAACAAATAATCCTAAAATGTGTATGGAATCAGAAAAGATCCCGAATCGCCAAGGAAATGTTGAATAAGAAAAACAAAGCTGGGGGCATCATGTTGCCCAATTTCAAGCTATATTACAAAGCATTGATCACCAAGACAGCATGGTACTGGCACAAAAACAGACATATAGACCAATGGAACAGAATAGAGAGCCCAGATATGGACCCTCAATTCTATGGTCAAATAATCTTCGACAAAGCAGGAAAAAAATATGCAATGGAGAAAAGACAGTCTCTTCAATAAATGGTGCTGGGAAAATTGGACAGCTATATACAGAAGAATGAAACTCGACCATTCTCTAACAACATACACAAAGATAAACTCAAAATGGATGAAAGACCTCAATGTGAGACAGGAATCCATCAAAATCCTAGAGGAGAACATAGGCTGTAACCTCTTTGACATCGGCCAGAGCAACTTCTTTCAAGATACATCTCCAAAGGCAAGTGAAACAAAAGCAAAAATGAACTTTTGGGAATTCATCAAGATAAAAAGCTTCTGCACAGCAAAGGAAACAGTCAACAAAACAAAGAGGCAACCCACAGAATGGGAGAAGATATTTGCAAATGACATACAGACAAGGCTGATTTCCAAGACCTATAAAGAACTTCTCAAACTGAATACCCAAAAAACAAGTCAAAAAATGGGCAGAAGACATGAACAGAAACAATGAATCATGGAACACTACATCAAAAACTAATGATGTAATGTATGATGATTAACATAACATAATAAAATAAAATTAAAAAAGAATAAAATGATTTCTGGACTTTTGCACACAGTGACATTATTATTGTGCAATTTAAAATTTTTTTCTTGATATGATGCAAGAAAGACCTGGAAGTACAGGAAAGCAAATAAAGCAGATACTTTTTTTGATAAAGTAAGTTAGGAAGGCTTAATGAAGCTATTCGTATTATGACTTGACAAATATTTTCCAAGTAAAGAGAGTTCAGTGATTGAATAGAAAATGCATTTGATGGATTTCAGCACTGTGGTATAAGTGAAAGATGATGGGCACTGTAGTCAGAAAGATCACCATTAGAATCCCAGTTCAAATGTGTGACTTGAAGGTATTTGATCTCTTTGAACCTCAGTTTCCTCATCTGAAAACTGAGAACAATAACAACAACCTTATATGGTTATCAGGATAATATAAAGCCTTATATATTATGCATTATCACTGTGCCTGACACACAGGTCTATAATGTTAACTAAAATAAACACTATTTAGCTCTCTCAAGCTATAAAAACAAGCCCCAGAAACCATAAAAGTCTTCACAGTGAGTTAGCTATACTCAGACTTGGAGGAAAGGGTTAGACTAAGCTTTGAATAATAATGGCTGAAGGACAGGGAAATAGTTCTATTTAAATATTTGCATTTTAATATCCTTTGCTCTAAAGTTTAATAAATTTTAAAATTTGAATAGTCATTGCATCTGTTACAATATCCCATTTATAGAAAAAGCTTCTTTATATACAAAGCATACTATATTTTTATTTTATTAAGCAATACTGAGACTATGTTCTGCTTCTGGTAATGGCTAAGTAAACTCCTATTGGATCAGCCCCCTCCTTTCATAGGTGACAATTAAAAACTCTTGATCAAATACAAAAAATATCTACCTGAAGGTACTGTAGAGGTAGACTCTGGAGTTGAACTAACACTTGGAAGAAAGGAACTGCACTGGGTAAGTTTCCCATTTTTATGACATCTAGCCTGAGGGAATGCCACAAACTGCACTATATTGGGCAGCTGAAACCCCCAAAAGACTCAGTTTTTCTGGCCTGAAGAACCAGAGGACAGGTATGGTGCAACCACTGCCACCAAAAAGTGAAGAGAAAATCCTGGAAAGGAATCAGAGAAGGAGAGCACCAAACTCTATGTATAAACTCTGCTCAAATACCTGAATGGATGACCCCTTAAATTGCACATGGTAAAGAAAAACTCCCAGTATTACATTTAGGGATAAAATAACTGAACAGAAATTTGAGCTATCAAAGAACAGAGTTTGAATTTTGAGTACAAATTAATTGCCTATTTTTAAAAAAACACAAAAGCCAACATTCTTTGGAGAAATATAACAGAATCTAGAGTCTCAATGACATAATATTCACATTCTCCAAATAACAATCCAAAATTGTTCAATGTAACAAGAACTAGAAAAATGTGACCTCTTATGAAGGGAAAAGACAACAAATGTCAATCCTGAGATGTCTCATATGTTGGAATTATCAGACAAGGATTTTAAAACAGGTATTTTTACTACATCAATGAGGTAAAAAAATATGCTTGTAATGAAGGGATAGAAACTCTTAACAATGAAATAAAAAGTATAAAAAAGAGCCAATTGTAAATTTTAGAACTGAAAAGTATATCTGAGTTAAAACATTTACTAGATGGGCTTAACAATAATAGAATAATGTTGACAGATAAGGGTATGTTAATTTGGAAACAATAATTTCATCTGATCTATCTGAAGAAAAGATAGAAAAAAACTGAAAAGAAACTGAACAGAACATCAGGGACCTGTGGGACAATATTAAAAGGTCTGACACGTATATAACTAGAGTTCTGGAAAGAAAAGAGAAAAAATGGGGCAGAAAAAAATTTTGAAGAGATAAAGACCAAAATTTGGTGAAAGACATAACCTTACAGATTCAAAAAGTTCAGAGAGAATTCCCATTAGGATGAATACAAAAAGAACCATACGTAGGAACATTATAGTCAAATTTTTGCAAACCAAACATAAAGAGAAAATGTTGAAAGCTGCCAGAAGAAAAGGTACATGGTGCATAAACTAAAATACAATTCAATAAATATATTAAAACAATCCATAAGAAGGTACAAAAGGAGGAACAGAGAAAATAAATGCATCAGGGAAAGAGAAAAAAAAGATTACAAATAAAAATATACTTACATTAAACGTTAATGGAGTAGGCACAAGTTAGACATTATGTCAATGTTATAGTATTGAGAGTCAGAAATAAACCCATATATCTATGTACTATTGATTTTCAATAAGAGTGCCAAGACCATTCAACAAAGGAATGAATAATCTCTTCAACAATACTGCCAGGACAAATGAACAGCCACATTCAAAAAAATGAGGCTGGGCCTTACCTTACACCATAAACAAACAAAAATTAACTAAACATTTAGAGAAGTAAATGTAAGAGCTAAAAGTATAAAACTCTTAGTATAGATCATAGCAGTAAATCTTCATGATCTTGGATTAGGCAAAGCCTTCTTAGATATAAAAAAAGAGCATAAGCAACAACAAAAAAAGATACTTTGGGCTTCATCAAAATTTAAAACTTTTAGCACATCAAAGAACACACTCAAGAAAGTAAAAAGACAAGCCACAGACGGGGAGAAAAATAGTTGCAAATAATGTATCCAATAAGGAACTTGTATTCAGGATATTTAAAGAAGTGAAAACTAACCAACAAGAAGACAAATGATACAATTTAAAAATAGGCAAAAGATTTGATAAATAGTCAAGAGCATATGAAATAATGCTCAACATCATTAGTCATCAGGGAACTGCAAATCAAAACCACGAGATACTACTTTACATGCACTAGGATGGCTATAATCAAAAAGACAGATAATGACAAGTGTTGGTGAGGATGTAAGAAACTGAAGTCCTCATACATTACTGGCAGGAATGTAAACTGGTGCATCCAGTGTAGAAAAGTCTGGCAGTTCCTCAAAGGTATAAACATAGATTTAATATATGAACTAGCAATTACATTCCTAGAAATCTATCCAAGAGAAATGAAAACATGTCTACATAAAGATGTACACAAATCCTCATAGCAGGGTTATTAGGAATATCTCAAACCAGAAATAATCCAAATATTAATTATTGTTGAATGTATAAACAAAATGTGATATATTTATAATGAAATACTACTCAGCAACTAAACTGATACGTATTACAACATGGATGAACTTTGAAAACATTCTGCTAAGTGAAAGAAAGCTGGCATGAAAGACCATATATTGTATTATTCTATTTATATAAAATGTCTAAAATCTAAATTAAAATAAATTAGTAACTGTCAAAGGCTTTGTATGCGGTGGGGTTCAGGAATGGGGAGTGACTGCTTAATGGGCATGAGGAAACTTTTGGGGTGATAGAAACGTCCAAAAACTGAATTGTATGATGGTTCCATGACTTTGTAGGTATACTAATAATTACTGAATTGTCCACTTAAAACATCATTTTATGGTATAGAAATAAAAACTTTAAAAATGTTTTAAAGCTTTAAAAAATACTAATGCACTAAATATCCCAATTCAAAGAGACTGTCAGACAGGATAAAAAAGCAAGACTAAAGTATATGATTTTTACAAAACCACACTTTAAATATAAAAATATAGATAAGTTAGAAAAAAGAATGGAACATTAAATAGAATGCAAAAAGTAAGCCTAAGAAGGTTAGAGTGGCTACATTAATTTCAGATAAAATAGACTACAAAACAAAGTTAAAAAGGGACATTTCATGATGACAAAATGTCATTTCATCAGGCATAAAAATCATAAATGAGTATGTGCTTGATAACAGGTATCCAAACTACATGAAGCAAGAACTGATGGAATTAAAGGGAGAAATAAAAAAAAAAAATCACAGTGTTATTTGTATATTTTAATGTTGTTCTCTCAGCACTTGACAACAATTAGACAAAAAATTAGAAAGGACACAAGATGAAATAATACTATCAAGTACCTTGACCTAATTGATATTTATAAAATAGTATACCAAGAAATGCAGAACATATGCACATGCTCTTCAAGTGCACATAGTATGTTCACCAAGACAGACCATTTGCTGGGCCAAAAACTAAGTCACAATAAAATTTTAAAAGTTCAAGTCTATAGAATGTTTTCTGATGATGATAGAATCGAATTAGAATTAATAATAAGATACCTACAAAAACCTCAGATACTTGGAAATTAAAGGACATAATTCTAGTTAATACATGGTTAAAGAAAGAAAACCTGGGAAATTAGAAAATATGTTGTACTTCATGATCATAAGAACAAAACATATCAATACTTGTGGGATGCAGCAAAAAAGGCTTGGAGGCAAAACTATAGCTTTAAATAATTATATCAGAAAAGACTAAATGTAAAACTGCTGATTGCCAGAGGGGAAGGCGGTGAGGATATGGGCAAAATGGGTAAAAGGGAAGAGGGAGATACAGGCTTCCAGATACGGAATGAATAAGTCATGGGAATAAAGGCACAGCACAGGGAAGATGGTCAATGGCATAGTCATAGTCATCATAGTTATAGTCATAGTCAGTCATAGTCATAGTCACAGTCAGTCATAGTCATAGTCATAGTCGTCATAGTCATAGTCAGTCATAGTCATAGTCATAGTCATAGTCAATGGTATGTATGGTGACAGATGGTAGCTACGCTTGTGAGCACAGCATATCATATAGACTTGTCAAATCACTATGTTGTACACCTGAAACTAAGGTAACACTGCTTGTCAACTATACTCAAATAAAAATTAAAAGGGAAAAATAATTTAAAAAGACTAAATGTATAAAATCAATTACTTTAGGTTCTACCTTAGGCAACTAGAAAAATGACAATTAAACCAAAAGTATATAAAAATAAGAGAAAAATGAAGATAAGAACATAAATCAGTAAGGTTGAAAACAATGGAGAAAATTAACAAACTAATAAGATGGCTCATTGAAATGACCAACAAAATTGTTAAACTCTTGGACTCAACAAGAAAAAAAGAGAGCAATTATTACTAATACCAAGCATGTGATATCACTGGAGCCTACAGACTTTATGAAAATAAGAGAAATGAGGAATGACTGTATGACTACAAATTTGACAACTTAGGTAAAATGTACAAATCTCTTGAAAGAAACACTAAAGAGGAAACAATCTTACTAGCTCTATATCTACAGCAAACATTGAATATTCAAAACCGTCCCATAAAATAAACTCCATCCCCAAACAGGTTCCCTAGTAAATTCTAGCAAACATTTAAGATGGAAATAACACTAATACTATATAGATTCTTTGCTAAACCAGAGTTTTACAAAGACAGTATAATACTAAAATATTTAAAAAGTTATCAAAAAAGAAAATTGCGACCAATGTCCCTCTTGAACCTAGATGAAATATTTTTCAACCTGGTATTTATTAAGCTGAAACCAGCTGTGTATGTCAGTTACCTATTTATTGCTTCTTAGTTCCAAAAGCATCTTTCCTTACATAGTATATGTATAAGAATCCTTTAAGCATTTCTCCTTTAGAGTGAGCACAATATTTAAACTTTCTCAGTAGAGGGCGCTGGAGGGACAGGAGAAACAGGTTCTCTTGCTGGTATTTCTGGACCTGGCCAGGGCTCTACCGTGTGGGTGTGAGGATATCAGATAGTGCCAGCCCCTTGGTGCCCAGGATTTGGTATCTATGAGGCCTTGCAGCCTCAGCCTGGTGATAACCCTTCCACAACCTCACAACATGGAGCTCCCAAATGACCTGCAGGTAGCCACATGTGTTCCATAGGGACACACTGAACAGTTATCCTGCGAGCTCCCATCCCTCACTTTCATCTTGTATAATCTATATGCTCTTAATACTTTCTGCTTTCACTGGCACCCAGACTTCTTTTGCATATTCACACCAACTTGCTGATTGCCTGCTCCCCTGGTTGCACTCTGAGAGGTGGTCTATTGTTTGCTCAGCAATTCTAGTCCAGCTCCCACCTAGCCAAACCAGCAAACTTCTCTGATATCAGGTGGCTGAACCATGCTTTCTTGGAGGTCTGAACCTCTTCTAGGTTTATTAATCCTTAGATACTCTGCCTCAGACCTAGGGTACTATACTGAATTTCCTTATATTCTTGTAATTACTCTTTTATTATAGCCCCATAATTCCTTATATTAAGCTACTGTGTGGAGGTCAGCTGGGAAGATGGAGTAGGAAGACCCTAAACTTGTCCCTTCCCATGGATACAACTAGATAACAATCACATCAGTATAAATAACCCAGAAAATGGATATGAAGAATGGCATAACAAACTCCATAATTAAAGGTAGAGAGGAGGCCACACTGAAGAGGGTAGGAAGGGTGGAGATGAGGTGGGGAGCAAAACTGGCCACAGCAATCTGTGGTGGGGAGGGAGCCACTGGCTTGGAGAAGGGCAAAAAACAGACTTTCACACTGGAAAGCCCACACAGGGAAGATGAATCTCCATAATATTTGGCTTTGGAAATGAGAAGGGCTGAATTTCATGAGTTCATACAACCAGCGGGACTTCAAGTGTGGAATTTAAAAAACTGGCAGTTTGGCTCTGGGAAAGCCCAGAGGGTGTTAGGAAGTTGAGTTCCTGCCCTTAAAGAGATAGCAGAACAAATGGCCCTCAGAGATATAGCATCGAAGCAGCAGTTGAAAAACACCAGGGGCAGATGGAAGGAAGAGTGATTTGCTCACCTGAGAGCATGGCCCAGAGAGGCAGGGATGACAGGGAGACCCCCTCCAGGAATAAAGGAGCTGGCAGGCACCACTTCCCTCCCCCAAACCCCAGCATAAACACAAGGCTATTTGTGGAAACCAGCACCCCCTCACACTTCTGCAGATCTGCCCTATCCAGTCACACTTCCTCTGTCCCAGTGTGGTGGGTCCCCTCCCCCAGAAAACCAGCACAAAACACACCAACACCTCATCTCCTGACCTGCACAACTTGCAGGACCTCAGTTCCAGAAGTGGCAGAAGGTCTGATTTTGCAAGCAGATCAGCATACATCTTGTTAAAATGAGCCCCACCCCTGCTGGGAACCAAACACTACCCACAATAGGCAAAGAGAGCCTCTTTAGACAACTGGACTCAAGGAAAAAGAGACCAGGACTAAAAAGCAGAGCATACACAACACACATAGGAGACAGTCCCTGCAACTCCAGGCCCTGGGGAACAGGGGACACTGAACTCCAGGGCACTACAGGACCTCTTATTCATAAGGCCATTACCACCAAGAGCAAGAGACATAGCTGATGTTCCTAAAACAGAGAAATAGGAACAGAGAGTTAGACAAAATGAGGACACATAAATACATCTCAAATGAGAGAACAGGACCAAACCACAGCAAGAGATGTAAACAAAAATGGTTATGAGTAATACACTCGATAGAGAATTTAAAGCAATGATCATAAAGATACTCACTGGACTTGAGAAAAGAGAGGAGGATATCAGTGAGAGACTTAACAAAGAGAAAAAAAAAACCCAATCAGAGATGAAGAACACAATACATGAAACTAAAAATACACTTAATGGAATAAATACCAGGCTAGAGGAAGCAGAGGAGTGAATTAGCGACCTGGAAGACGGAGTAATGGAAAGTAATCAGGTTGAGAGGAAAAAAATTATGCAAAATGAGAACAGTCTTAGGAAACTCAGCCACTCCATCAAGCATAATAACATTCACATTCTAGGGATCCCAAGAGAATAAGAGAGAAAAGGGGACAGAAAACTTATTTGCAGAAATAATAGCTGAAAAAAACAAAGAAATAATAGCTAAAAACTTCCTTAATCTGGGGAAGGAAACAGATATCCAGATGCAGGAGACACAGAGATCTCCCCCCCCAACAAAAAATCAACCCAAGGAAGTCCACACCAAGACACATAGTAATTAAAATGGCAAAAAGTAGAGATAAGGAAAAGATTTAAAAGCAACAAGAGAAAAGAAAACAGTTACATACAAAAGGAAACCCCCATAAGACTATCAGCAGATTTTTCAGGACAAACTTTGCAGGCCAGAAGGGGGTGGCATGATATATTCAGAGGTCTAAAAGGTAAATATCTTCAGCCAAGAATGCTCTACCCAGCAAGGCTATTGTTCAGAATAGAAGGAGAGATAAAGAGTTTCCCAGACAAACAAAAACTAAAGGGATTCATGACCACTAAACCAGCCCTATAAGAAATATTAAAGGGGACTCTGAGCGGAAAGGAAAGACCAAAAGTGAGAGTATAAAAAGTAAAAAACACAAAAGCAGTAAAAATAAGTATTTTTCTAAAAATCAGTCAAGGGAGTCATAAAATAAAAGAATGTGAAATATGACCCTATATACCTAAAACATGGGGGAGAAGAGGAGAAAAGAATTGGTTCAAACATAAACGACCATCAACTAAATATAGACTTCCATATGCAGAAGATATTATATACAAACCTAATGGTAACCACAAATCAAAAACCAGTCACAAATATGCAAAGAATAAAGAGAAAGGAATCCAAGTGTATCACCAAAGAAAGCCAGCAAAACTGAAAGAGAGCAAGAGAAAAAATGATCAGAGAAAAACTACAAAAATAACCAACCACAAGTAAGAAAATGGCAATAATACATATTTATCAATAATTACCTTGAATATAAATGAACTGAACAATCCAATCAAAAGACACAGAGTATCAGAATGGATAAAAAATCAAGACCCATCTATATGCTGCCTACAAGAGACTTATTTTAGACCTAGAGACTACTGCAGATTGAAAGTGAGGGGATGGAGAATATTTATCATGCAAATGGGTGTCAAAAGGAAGCTGCGGTATCAATACTCACATTGGACAGAATGAACTTTAAAACAAAGAGTGTAACAAGAGACAAAGAGGGACACATACAATAGTAAAGGGGACAATCCAACAAGATATAACAATTAAAAATATTTACGCACCCAACATGGGAGTACCCAAATACATAAAACAGTTTATAACAAACATAAAGGAACTTACTGATAGTAATAGAATAATAGTAGGAGTCTTTAATACCCCACTTACGTCAATGGACAGATCATCGAAACAGAAATTAACAAGGTAACAATGGCTTTGAATGACACACTGGACCAGATGGATTTAACATATATACATTCAGAACGTTTCATCCCAAAACAGCAGAACACACATTCTTTTCAATGCACAGGGAACATTCTCTGGAATAGATCACGTATTAGGCCACAAAACAAGTCTCTAACAAATTCAAAAATATCAAAGTCATACCATGAACCTTTTTTGACCACAATGCTATGAAACTAGAAGTCAATCACAAGAAAAACTCTGGAAAGACCACAAATACATGTAGGTTAAATAACATGCTCCTACACAATCAATGGGTCAACCAAGAAATCAAAGAAGAAATAAAAAATTATATGGAGACAAATAAAAATGAAAACACAACAGTCCAAAATATTTGGGATACAGCAAAACCTGTTCTCAGAGGGAAGTTTATAGCAATACAGGCCTACGCCAAGAAGCAAGAAAAATCTCAAACAACCTACCCTTACACCTAAAGGACTTAGAAAAAGAACAACAAATGAAGCCTAAAGCCAGCTGAAGGAAGGAAACAATAAAGATTAGAGAATAAATAAATGAGATAGGAACTAAAACAACAATAGAAGAGATCAATGAAACCAGGAGCTGGTTCTTTGAAAAATTAATAAAATTGATAAACCTTTAGCCAGACTTACCAAAAAGAAAAGAGAAAGAACCCAAATAAATAAAATCACAAATAGAGAGGAGAAATCATAACCAACACCACAGAAATACAAACAATTATAAGAGACTATGATGGAAAACTATATGCCAACAAATTGGACAACCTGGAAGAAATGGATGAATTCCTAGACACATATAAACTACCAAAACTGAAAAAAGAAGAAGTAGAAAATTTGAACAGACTGATAACCAGCAAAGAAATTGAGTCAGTAATCAAAAACTCCTAGCAAACAAAAGTGCAGGGCCAGATGGCTTCCTAGGGGAGTTCTACCAAACATTTAGAAAAGAGTTAATACCTGTTCTCAAACTTTTCAAAAAAATAGAAATGGAAGGAAAACTTGCAAATTCATTCTATGAAGTATCACCCTGATACCAAAACCAGATAAAGACACCAGAAAAAAGGGGAACTATTGGTCAGTATCTCTGATGAACATAGATGCAAAAATCCTCAACTAAATACTAGCAAACCAAATCCAACAGTACATTAAAAAAAAATCATTCACTACACCAAAGTGGGATTTATTCCCAGGATGCAATGGTGGTTCAAAATTTGCAAATTAATCAGTGTGATACATCACAGCAATAAGAGAAAGGATAAGAACCATATGATTATTTCAATAGATGCGGAAAGAGCATTTGACAAAGTACAATATCCATCCATGATAAAAACCCTCAACAAAATAGGTCTAGAAGGAATATACCTCAACATAATAAAGGTCATATTTGAAAAACCCACAGCTAACTACACAATGGTGAAAAACAGAGCTTTTCTCCTAAGGTTAGGAATAGGACAAGGATGTCCACTCTCACCACTTTTATATAACATAGTACTGGAAGTCCTAGCCACAGCAATCAGATGACAACAACAACAACAACAACAAAAATAAAAGGCATCCAAATCAGTAAGGAAGAAGTCAAAGTTTCACTCCTTGCAGATGACAGTATACGCTATATAGAAAACCCTAACGACTCCACCAAAAAACTACTTGGAAATGAAAGAGGAATTCAGTAAAGTTGCAGGATACAAAATCAATGTATAAATATCTGTTGCATTCCTATACACTATTAATGAAGCAGCAGAAAGTGAAATTAAGAAAACAATCCCAGAGATAGTCCAATATGGCAGAGAAGTAGGAGACCTTAGTTTCATCTGGTCCCAGGAATTCAGCTAGATAGCTATCAAATCATTCTGAACACCTGCGAACTCAACTGGAGATCTAAGAAAAGAATAGTTGGAATTCTACAAATAGAAAAGTGATTACTTTCTGCAAGGTAGGAAGTGCGAAGTGAATCCAAGGCGATATATGGGAAGATAAACTGCAGGGGAAGGGGGCCTCGGTAAGCTGGCACCAGAAAGTGATATAGCATCAGAGCACAAAATCAGAACTTTTAGAAATCTGCTCCAGTGAGGGATGTCCCTGCCTGAAAGGTGCTCAGGTGGTAAAGTGCGGTGGAATCCTAGGTGGGACAGTGTGGTTTCAGGATCCCTGGGGTCACAGGAAGACCAGGGGTGCCTGACTGCAGCAGGGTTCCCAGGCATTGGAGTAGGGAAGCCGCTGCAAAGAGTGACCCCACGAGTGGGCTCTCAGCTCAGGGCTGCCATAAACCGGGAACCACAGCACAGCTGGGTGACTGCTCTCTGAGTAGGGGCACAGCAAGTGGCAGAACCGCGGCAAGACACCCCGTTTCTCCCCCAGGAGGAGTGGTGCGGGTGCATGCCACAGGAGTTTGCAGGGTTTGGAGACTTGAAAGGGGGTTGTGTGCCTGAGATAGAAAGGCTCTGTCACAGGCTGGGTGAGCACGGAGTTGGGAGACCAGGGAGACAGGAGTGATTAACTCCTTTTCCCTGAGGACGCACTGAGGAGTGGGGCCCTGAGCTTTTGGCTCCAGGGCTGGAGATTGGGAGGAGGCCATTTTCATTCTCATCCTCTAAAGTGGCATGGAAAGTCTTCAGCGAACAAAAGCCACATAGAGCAATCCTGAGCCACTTAGCCAATTCCGCCCGGGGCAAAGACATCTGAGAATCACTGCAACAGGCCCCTCCCCCAGAAGATCAGCAAGAACATCCAGCCAAGACCAAGTTTACTGATTATAGAGAACTGCAAAACTCCAGCGCTAGGGGAAAATAGTATATAGAATTCATGTTTTTTCCCCCCACGATTCTTTAGTCTTTCAATTTTAATTTTTTTCTCTTTCCTTTTTCAACCAATTTCTTATTTTTTAAAAATCTTTTTTAATTTTCATTTTTATAATTACATTCTATTCTTTCATTGTATTTAATTTTATTTTTGTGTATATATATATATATATATATATATATATATATACACACACAAGGAGGGGGAGAAACGGGGTGTCTTGCCGTGGTTCTGCCACTTGCTGTGCCCCTACTATATATATATATATATATATATATATATATATATATATATATATATATAAAGTTTTTCTTTCTCTACAATTTTAGGATGTAGTTTCTTCTAACAAACAGACCAAAATACACCAAGAATCTAGTGTATGGCTCTGTTCTCTTCACCTGTCTGATCATATTTGTCTTTTTTTTTGTTGGTTAAAGTTTTTTTAAATTTTCATCTTTGCAGTTACATTCTAACCTTTCAATGTATTTAATTTTATTTTTGTGTGTATATATATATATATGTTTTTCTTTCTTTACAATTTTGGGATCTAGTTTTCTAACAAACAGACCAAGATACAGGATCCAGTGTATTGCTCTGTTTTGTTCATCTGTCTGATTATATTCTCTCTCTCTTTTTTTAATTGTAATTTTTTTCTGTTTGGGGGCTTTTCTGATTTCTTTAGTGTATATTTCTCTGGGGTCATTGTTACCATTTTAGTACTTTGTTCTTTTGTTCATCTACTCTTCTCTGGACAGAATGACAAGATGGAAAAACTCACCTCAAAAAAAAAAAAAAAAAAAAGAGAACAAGAGGCAGTACTGACTGCCAGGGACCTAATCAGTATGGACATAAGTAAGATGTCAGAACTAGAGTTAGAATAACAATTATAAAGATACTAGCTGGGCTTGAGAAAAGCATAGAAGACACTAGAGAGTCCCTTTCTGGAGAAATAAAAGAACTAAAATCCAACAAGTTGAAATAAAAAAAGCTATTAATAATATGCAATCAAAAATGGAAGCTCTAACTGCTAGGATAAATGAGGCAGAAGAGAGAATTAGTGATATAGAAGACCAAATGATGGAGAATAAAGAAGCTGAGAAAAAGAGAAACAACTACTGGATCACGAGGGGAGAATTTGAGAGATAAGAGATACCATAAAGCAAAACAATATTAGAAAAATGAGATCCCAGAAGAAGAGGAAAGAGGGTGGGTAGAAGGTATACTGGAGCAAATTATAGCAGAGGACTTCCCTAATCGGGGGAAGGAAACAAGCATTCAAGTCCAGGAGGGACAGAGAACCCTCTTCAAAATCAATAAAAATAGGTCAACACCCTGACATATAATAGCAAAACTTTGCAAATCTCAGAGACAAAGAGAAAATCCTGAAAGCAGCTCAGGATAAGAGGTCCTTAACCTACAAGGGTAGAAACATTAGATTGGCAGCAGACCTATCCACAGAGACCTGGCAGGCCAGAAAGGACTGGCATGATGTATTCAGGGTGCTAAATGAGAAAAATATCCAGCGAAGAATACTTTATCCAGCATGAATAGAAGGAAATAGATAGAAGGAAAGATAAACAGAAGGAAAGATAAAAAGCTTCAAAATAGAAGGAAAGATAAAAAGATTCCAGGACAAACAGAAACTAAAAGAATTCATGATCACCAAACCAGCCCTGCAAGAAATAATAAAAGGGATCCTATAAGTGAAGAGAGCCCAAAAGTAACAAAGACCAGAAAGGAACAGAGACAATATACAGAAACAGTGACTTTACAGGTAATACAATGGCACCAAATTCACATCTTTCAATAGTTACTCTGAATGTAAATGGGCTAAATGCCCCAATCAAAAGACACAGGGTATCAGATTGGATAAAAAAAACCACCAAACCCAAGACCCATTGATATGCTGTCTGCAGGAGACTCATTTCAGATCCAAAGACACCTCCAGATTGAAAGTGAGGGGGTCGAGAACCATTTATCATGCTAATGGACATCAAAAGAAAGCTGGGGTGGCAATCCTTATATCAGAGAAATTAGATCTTAAACCAAAGACTAATAAAAGATGAAGAAGGATACTATATCATACTTAAAGAGTCTATCCAACAAGAAGATCTAAAAATTGTAAATATTTATGCCCCTAACATGGGAGCAGCCAATTATATAAACCAATTAATAACAAAATTAAAGAAACTCATTGATGATAATACAATAATAGTAGGGGATTTTAATACCCCACTCACTGTAATGGACAGATCATCTAAGCAGAAGATCAACAAAGAAACAAAGGCTTTGAATGACACAGTGGACCAGATGGACTTCACAGATATATTCAGAGCATTCCATCCTAAAGCAAAAGATTACACATTCTTCTTGAGTGCATGTGGAACAGTCTCCAGAATAGATCACATCCTAGGTCACAAATCAGGTGTCAACTGGTGCCAAAAGATTGGGATCATTCCCTGCATATTTTCAGACCACAATGCTTTGAAACTAGAACTCAATCACAAGAGGAAATTTGGAAGGAACTCAAATACAGGGAGACTAAAGAACATCCTACTAAAGAATGAATGGGTCAACTAGGAAATTAAAGAATTAAAAAAATTCATGGAAACAAATGAAAATGAACACAACTGTTCAAAATCTTTAGGATGCAGCAAAGGTGGTCCTAAGAGGAAAGTATATAGCAACACAAGCCTTTCTCAAGAAGTAAGAAAGGTCTCAAATACACAACCTAACCCTAAACCTAAAGGAGCTGGAGAAAGAACAGCAAATAAAGCCTAAACCCAGCAGGAGAAGAGAATTAATAAAGATTCAAGCAGAAGTAATGAAATAGAAAACAAAAGAACAGTAGAACAGGTCAACGAAACTAGGAGCTGGTTCTTTGAAAGAATTAATAAGACCAATAAAACCCTGGCCAGACTTATCAAAAAAAAGAGAAAGGACCCAAATTAATAAAATCATGAATGAAAGAGGAGAGATCTCAAACAACAATGAAGAAATACAAACAATTTTAAGAACATATTATGAGCAACTATACACCAACAAATTAGGCAATCTGGAAGAAATGGATTCATTCCTAGGGACGTATAAACCACCAAAACTGAAACAGGAAGAAATAGAAAACCCGAACAGACCCATAACCGGCAAAGAAACTGAAGCAAACAAGAGTCAGGGCCAGATGGCTTCCCAGGGGAATTCTACCAAACATTTAAAGAATTAATACCTATTCTTCTGAAGCTGTTTCAAAAATAGAAATGGAAGGAAAACTTCCAAAGTCTTTCTATTAGGCCAGCATTACCTTGATCCCAAAACCAGACAAAGACCCCACCAAAAAGGAGAATTACAGACCAATATCCCTGATCAAGATGGATACTAGCCAACAGGATCCAACAGTACATTAAAAGGATTATTCACCACGACCAAGTGGGATTCATTCCTGGGCTGCAAGGGTGGTCCAACATCTGCAAATCAATCAATGTGATAGACTATATAATAATATGATCCTCTCAATAGATGCAGAAAAAGCATCTGACAAAGTACAACATCCTTTTTTGATTAAGAGTTTTAATTTGATTAAGAGTTTAACTCTTCACAGTGCAGGGATAGAGGGAACATAACTCAGTATCATAAAAGCCATATAAGAAAAGCCCACAATGAATATCATTCTCAATGGGGAAAAACAGAGCTTTTCCCCTAAGGTCAGGAACATGGCAGGGATGTCCACCATCACCACTGTTGTTTAACATAGTACTAGAAATCCTAACCTCAGCAATCAGACAACAAAAAGATATAAAAAGCATCCAAATTGGCAAAGATAAACATGATACTCTGTGTGGTAAACCCAAAAGACTCCAACCCAAAATTACTAGAACTGATACAGAAATTCAGCAAAGTGGCAGGGTATAAAATCAATGCACAGAAGTCTGTTGCATTTCTACACACCAATAATGAAGCAGCAGAAAGCGAAATCAAGGAATTGATCCTATTTACAATTACCCCCAAAACCATAAGATACCTAGGAATAAACATAACCAAAGAGGCAAAGGATCTGTACTCAGTAAACTACAGAATATTCATGAAAGAAGTTGAGGAAGACACAAAGAAATGGAAAAATGTTCTGTGCTCATGGATTAGAAAAACAAATATTGTGAAAATGTCTATGCTACCTAGAGCAATCTATACATTCAATGAAATCCCTATCAAAATACCATGAACATTTTTCACAGAGCTGGAACAAATAATCCTAAAATTTGTATGGAACCAGAAAAGACCCTGAATAGCCAAAGGAATGTTGAAAAAGAACACCAAAACTAGAGACATCTCAACTCCGGACTTCAAGCTCTATTACAAAGTTGTAATCATCAAGACAGTATGGTACTGGCACAAAAACAGACACATAGATCAATGGAACAGAATAGAGAACCCAGAAATGGACCCTCAACTCTATGGTCAACTAATCTTCAAAAAAGCAGGAAAGAATATCAAATAGCAAAAAAGACAACAAATGGTGTTGGGAAAATTGGACAGCCACATGCAGAAGAATGAAACTGGACCATTTCCTTACACCATACACAAAATTAGACTCAGAATGGATGAAAGACCTAAATGGGAGACAGGAAACCATCCAAATCCTAGGGGAGAACACAGGCAGCAACGTCTTCCATCTTGGCCACAGCAACTTCTTTCAAGACACGTCTCTAAAGGCAAGGAAAACAAAAGCAAAAATGAACTTTTGGGACTTCATCAAGATAAAAAGATTCTGCACAGCCAAGGAAACAGTCAACAAAACCAAAAGACAACTGACAGAATGGGAGACGATATTTGCAAATGACATGCCAGATAAAGGGCTAGTATCCAAAATCTATAAAGAACTTATCAAACTTAACACCCAAAGAACAAATGATCCAATCAAGAAATGGGCAGAAGACATGAACAGACATTTCCCCAAAGAAGACATACAAATGGCCAACAGACATACGAAAAAATGCTCAACATCACTCAGCATCAGGGAAATACAAATCAAAACCACAATGAGATACCACCTCACAGCAGTCAGAATGGCTATAATTAACAAGTCAGGAAATGACAGATACTGGGAAGGATGCAGAGTAAGGGGAACCCGCTTACATTGTTGGTGGGAATGCAAACTGGTGCAGCCCCTGTGAAAAACAGCATGGAGGTTCCTCAAAAAAATGAAAATAGAGCTACTCTATGACACAGGAATTTCACTACTAGGAATTTCCTTGGAGATACAAATGTAGTGATCCAAAGGGGCACCTGCACTCCAATGTTTATAGCAGCAATGTCCACAATAGCCAAACTATGGAAAGAGCCCTGATGTCCATCAAATGATGAATAGATAAAAAAGATGTGGTATACACACACACAGACAATGGAATACTACTTAGCCATCAAAAAAATGAAATCTTGCCATTTGAAATGACGTGGATGGAACTAGAGAGTATTATGCTAAGCGAAATAAGTCAGTCAGAGAAAGGCAATTATCATATGATCTCACTCATATGTGGAATTTAAGAAACAAAACAGAGGATGATAGGGGAAGAGAGGAAAAAATAAAACAAGATGAAATCAGAGAGGGAGACGAACCATAAGAGACTCGTAACTCTAAAAAACACACTGAAGGTTGCTGGAGGGGAAGGGGTGGGGGATGGGATAACTGGGTGATGGACAGTAAGGAGGGCATGTGATGTAATGAGCACTGGGTGTTATATAAGACTGATGAATCACTGACCTCTACCTCTGAAACTAATAATGCGTTGTATGTTAATTAATTGAATTTAAATTAAGAAAGAAAACAATCCCATTTACAACTACACCAAAGACAATAAAGTATCTAGAAATAAACTTAACCAAAGAGGTGAAAGACCTGTACTCCAAAAACTATAAAACACTATGAAAGAAAATTAAGAAAATGTAAAGAAATGGAAAACTATGCCATGCTCATTGATTGGAAGAATAAATACTGAGAAACTGTCTATATTACCCAAAGCAATCTACACATTTAATGCAATCCCTATTGAAATACCAACAGCATTTTTCACAGAACTAGAATAATCAGTCCTAAAATTTGTATGGAGGCACAAAAGACCCTGAATAGCCAAAACAATCTTGAAAAAGAAAAGCAAAGCTGGAGGCATCACAATTCCAGACTTCAACTTATATTACAAAGCTGTAGTGATCAAAACAGTATGGTGCAGACACAAAAATAGATACACAGATCAATGGAATGGAACAGAAAACTCAGAAATAAAATGACAATTATATGGTCAATTAATCTTCTACAAAGCAGGAAAGGATATGCAGCGGAAAAAAAGTCTCTTCAACAAATGGTGTTGGGAAAATTGGACAACTACATGCAAAAGAATGAAACTGGAGAACTTTCTTACACTGTACACAAAAATAAATGCAAAATGGATTAAAAACCTAAATGTGAGATCTGAAACCATATAAATCCTAGAACAGACCACAGGTAGTAATTTCTGTGACATCAGTGCTAGGAACATTTTTTCCCCCTTTTTAAAAGTTTTTATTTAAATTCCAGTTAGTTATCATACAGTATAATATCAGCTTCAGGTATACAATATTGATTCAACACTTCCATACAATACCCCGTTCTCATTATAACAAGTGCACTCCTTAATCCTCATTACCTATTTCACCTATCCCCCCACCCACCACCCCTCTGGTAATCATCAGCTTGTTCTCTATAGTTACGAGTCTGTTTCTTGGTTTTCCTCTCTCTCTCTCCCATGATCATTTGTTTTGTATCTTTAAATCACATATAAGTGAAATCATATGCTATTTCTCTTTCCTGACTGATTTGTTTCACTTAGCATAATACTCTCTAGCTCCATCCACATCATTGCAATTGGCAAGATTTCATTCTTTTTTATAGCTGAGTGATATTCCATTGTATACATACACCACACTTTCTTTATTCATCAGCTGATGGATGGATATTTGGGCTCTCCATAATTTAGCTATTGTAAATAATGTTGCTATAAACATTGGGGTGCATGTATCCCTTTGAAGTACTATTTTTGCATTCTTTGGATACATACCTACTAGTGCAATTGCTGGATCATAGGGTAGTTCTATTTTTATTTTTTGAGGAACGTCCATTCCATACTGTTTCTTCCAGAGTAGCTGTACCAGTTTGCATTCCCACCAACAGTGTAAGAAGGTTCCCTTTTCTCTGCATCCTCACCAACACATGTCTCCTGTGTTAATTTTAGCTATTCTGTTAGGTGTGAGGTGATATGCCATTGTAGTTCTGAGTTGTAGTTCCCTGATGATGAGCACTGAGTAATGTATAGAATTGTTGAATCTCTATATTGTATACCTAAAACTAATATAACACTATATGTTAATTATTCTGCAATTAAAATAATAAAATTAACAACAAAAAGAAACTACTGTGTGGTATTTATCTCTTGATTGGGCCCACACTATTAACACACACACATACAGACATATACACACACATAGTAATAAATTGTGATCAAGTACAGTTTATTCCCAGAGTATAAGGTTGGTTTAACATTTTAAATTAATGTAATTTAGCATATTAATAAAGAAGAAAAATAACATAATTATTTTTATTGATAACTGACACAAAGATAAAGCATTTATCAAAATTCAATACCCATTTGTGATTAAAAAAAAAAATCTCAGGAAACCTAGAAGGGAAATTCATCCAGCAGATAAAAAACATCACCAACACTCTTTTTTTAAAGAAAGATTTATTTATTAATTTA
Source organism: Zalophus californianus (assembly GCF_009762305.2). Taxonomy (NCBI): domain Eukaryota; kingdom Metazoa; phylum Chordata; class Mammalia; order Carnivora; family Otariidae; genus Zalophus; species Zalophus californianus. The sequence continues at coordinate 407,382 of NC_045612.1, read as the reverse complement.
GAGAGAGCGCATACAAGCAGGGGGAGGAGCAAAGCGAGAGGAAGAGGGAGAGAATCTCAAGCAGACTCCCCGCTGAGTGCAGAGCCTGATGTGAGGCTAGATCTCAGGACCCTGAGACATGACCTGAGCTGAAATCAAGAGTTGGCTGCTTAACCAACTGAGCCACCCAGGCGCCCGACCAACACTCTTATAGCTAATATTGTACCTGGCAAAATACTGAACACTTTCATAGTACTGGAGGTGTTAGCCAGTGTAGTAAGGTAAGAAAAACAAATGAATAAACATATAGATTGGAAAGGAAAAAAAATGAAACTATCCCGACAACACATCACCCTTTAATGACACATTAGACCAGACGGACTTAATAGATACAATAGGACATTCCATCTAAAAGCAGCAGAATACACATCCTAAGAAACCCCAAAAACAAAAACTTAGAACTAGTGAATTACTTTAGCAAGCCTATAGGATACAATGCTAATTTAAAAAGAAATCAAACTAAAGAAGACCTAAATAAATAGAAAGATAGATGAGGTTTATGGGTTGGAAGACTCAAAACTGTTAGTTAGTTATCACCAAAATGGTCTCTACTTAGGAATAAAATTAACTAAAGATATATAAGATCTATATCTTCAATACATACTATAAAACACTGCTAAAAAAGCAATCCCAATCATAACACTTACAGGCATTTTTTTTTCTAAAAACTGACAAGCTGATTTTAAAAACTATATGGAAATATAAAGAATCTAGAACCAGGGCTGGCAAACTGGTCTGTAGGCCAAATCCAGTCCACTGCCCATTTTTGTAAATAATATTTATTGGAACACAGGCACATTCATTCATTTATATATTATTTATGGCTGCTGTTGTGCTTCCACAACAGTATTGAGTAGTTGTGATAAAGACCATATGACCAGCGCGCCTGGGTGGCTCAGTCAGTTAACTGTCTGCGGCTCAGTTCATGATCCGAGTCCTGGGATCGAGTCCCGTGTCAGGCTCCCTGCTCCGCGGGGAGTCTGCTTTTCCCTCTCCCACTCCCCTTGCTTGTGCTTTCTCTCTCTCTCCCTCTCAAATAAATAAATAAAATCTTAAAAAAAGACAATATTACCCACAAGCCTAAAATATTTACTATCTAGCCCTTTACAAAAAAAAAAATTTGTAGACCCCTAATATAGAATATCCACAACAATCTTGAAAAAGAACAAAGTTGACAAACATATTATCTGACTTCAAGAATTACTGTAAACCTGCAGTAGCCAAGACAGTGTGGAACTGTGATAAGGAACCACAAATAGATAATGGAATCAAACAGAGCTCCCAGAGACAAACCCACATTTATATGATCATTTGCTTTTTTAAAAAGATTTATTTATTTATTTGAGAGAGAGAGAGAGAGAGAAAGAGCAAGCTAGCAAAAGCAGGGGGAGGGGCAGAGGGAGAGGGAGAAAGAATCCACAAGCAGACTCCCTGATGAGTACAGAGCCTGACGCGGGGCCCAATCCTGTGACCCTGAGATCATGACCTAAGCTGAAATCAAGAGTCAGACACTCAACTGACTGAGCCACCCAGGTGTCACTGGTCATTTGATTTTTAATAGAGTTGCAAAGGGAATCCAATGGGGGAAAGGAAGGTCTTTTCAACAAATGAAACTATAATATCTGGATATCCATATGTAAAAAATATGAACTTCTACCTATACCTCATAACACAGAAAAAATTAACTTGAGGTAGATCACAGATTTAGATGTAAAAAATAAAACTATAACACCTTTAGAAAACATAGAATGTCATCATGTCATGGGGGCAGTCAAAGATTTCTTATACAGGTCATAGAAACAATAATCATTAAAGAAAAAACTACTCAATTAAATTGCATTAAAATAAAAAATTTCAGCTCATAAAAACATACTGTTAAAAATAAATACGTAAGCTACAGGTTAGAAAATAATATTCCTAAAACATGTATCAGGTAAGAAATAGTGACCAGGGTATATAAAGAACTCAATAATGACAACCCAATGAAAAAATGGACAAAAAATTTAACCAGATACTTCAGAAGATATATAAATGGCCAATAAGCATATGGAAAGATGCTCAACATCATCAGTCATCAAAAAAATGCAAATTAAACCCCAAAGAGATAACCACCATAATGGCTAAAACTAATAAGACTGACAACACCAAGTATTAGCAAGGATGTGGAGCAGCTATAACTTTCATACATTCTTGATGACAATGTAAAATGAAACATCTACTTTAGTAAAAGTTCTGGCAGTTTTTTTATGAAATTAAATACTCACCTACTCTATGACTCAGCAGTTCCACTCCTAGCTATTTACCTGAGTGAAATGAAAAGACATATCTACAAAAATGCTTTTCTATGAATGCTCATGGCAGTTTTATTCATAATAACCACAAATTAGAAACAGCCCAGGTGTTTATTCATAAAAAAATGGATTTATTCTATGGTATGAATTTCTGGAACAGGCAAAACTAATCTATTGTGGCAAAAATCAAAACAGTGATCTCCTCGGGTGGGTGTGCAGGGTTGGACTGGGCAGGGGTATAAGGGGACTTTCTGCAGTGATGGCAATATTCTATATCTTGATAGGGGTTTGGGTTACATAGGTGTATGCATTTATCAAAACTCAGCAGATGTATATTTGATATTTTAAAAAATAATTGTATGTAAATTTTATTTCAAAGTTAAAAATTTATAAAAAGATATTGAACTCTACTTAAAGATATAAAATGCTGAAGTATTTAGGGGGACATGTAGTCATAGCTACAATGTACTTTGAAATGCATCAAAAATAAGATTAACTGATGGATAGACAGATAGATAGATGACAGATAGATAGACAGAGAGATAGATGATAGATAAGTAGATAGCCAGATAATAAAAAAAGCATAGTAATACCTTCCTGGTAGAATCTAGGTGGTAGGTCTATGGATTTTACTGTAAATGCTTACAACTTTTTGATCTATTTAAAAATGTTTATAATCAAATGTTGGAAAAAATACTGAATACCTACTTACTGTTCTAGGCAATGGGGATACAAGAGATGACGAAGGTAGAGTTTTTCAGAGGAGGTTATCCAATGGAAGTGAATTAGTATTTGTGTAGTTCATATTACAATCCAGGGGCAAAGGCAGGAGCAACAATTTATTTTTATCTTCACAACTGGGTGTGGAGGAGGTTTGAAATGAGTGAAGATGATGAGTTCAATTTTGAATATGATGTGCTTTATGATCCTACAAGATTTCTAAGTGGCAACATCTAGTGGACTATTAGATATACAGGTCAGGAGGTTTGCATAAATCTGGGGTACAAATGTTGTGGTTGTCATGCCTTTGGGTATTCTAGCTTTGGGTCAGGGAGCACAATTTAATAACGGGTTTTTATTTCAATAGTGTTTTCATTTTAAAATACTATCTCAAATATCTCCTGCCCCCCAAATCTAGTATTCTTTACCTGTTGGCCTATTTATTTTTCCATGGGAAGTATAATAAAAACAGAAATTGTACTAATAAAGAGCTATAAAATAGCAAGATTAAGATGTGGTCAACATAAGGATTTTAGGGATTTTCATTAAGCTAATAATTTGAAGGCTAATAATTGGTAAATACATTACACTGGCAAATGGTTCTTTGGTACTCACCTGATCAAATAGAGCTCTTTATTCCATGGGTAGATATTTAAGACTGGCCCAACCCCAATCATGTGGTTGTGACATTCTCCAACATTTTCAATATATTCATGCTTCAATGGCACTTTGGTGAGGAGTTCAAATTCCTCAGGTGCCTTTTGAAGTACCTGTTCTGCTGCATAGAATCCATCTACCAGCAGTGTCCTGCCACCTGTTCCTTCATGCTTAAGACAGTGAAACACTTGAATGCTAAAGAGGGAAAAAATTAAATTCTTTTGTTCAGTGGAGAAAAGAGAACATATCAAAATTTTAGAAAATTATATATGAAATAATTACTGACTCTGCTTGTATCATTTTCATTTCCAAATTGTTTTTCCTTATAGCCAGTTATACTTTTTTGTGCTTTGAAATATTAATGCCACTATAGGTTTCTTCTAAACACATTCAATATGAATTAAAATCTGTATGTGCCAGACCCTGGGAATACAGGCATGAATAAGATATAGTCTCTGTTTTAAAAAAGCCCATAGTCTAGTAGGAAAACATGAAGGAAATAAATACCAATAAAATATGATAGGCACTATATTAAGTTGTATACAAGATATAGAGGGGCCATAAAGAAAGGACATTATTTACAAAATATATTTAAGGAAGAGAGCAAGAAGCTCCTGTCAGCGTAGCACAGAGAATCACGAAAGGATTTTTTTTAACTTTTTTAAAGATTTTATTTATTTATTTGACAGAGAGAGAGACAGCGAGAGAGGGAACACAAGCAGCGGGAGTGGGAGAGGGAGAAGCAGGCTTCCCGCGGAGCAGGGAGCCTGATGCGGGGCTCGATCATAGGACCCTGGGATCATGACCTGAGCCGAAGGCAGACGCTTAACGACTGAGCCACCCAGGCACCCACGAAAGGATTTTAAACTGGGAAACTCTATGGTCACATTAATATTTTTAAGACTTGACTATGATGATAGTATGGGAGATGGACTGGCGGGAAGCAAGATGACAAAAAATGTGGCAAACAACATGCTAACTGAAATAGACAAAAACACTGAGGGCTTGAGCTTAGAGAAGGGTGTTAGAGAAAAGACACACCAAGGAGATACTATAGGAGTAGAACTGACAAGATTTGATAACTGATTTAAATGTAGTAGAGAAAGAACAAGCAAAAATCTAGAATGACTTCAGGTTTTTCACTTGGGCAACCTGTCATTTGTTAAGAGGGAGAATGCAGACAGAAGTGTAATTGATCATAATGAGGGGGTGTGAGGGGTTGAAAAAGAAGTTCACTTTAGGGGCCATGTTGAAGTAGTTGAGTCATATGTGGCTGAAAATGTTAACAGGGAAAGGAAAAGGGACTTAATGAGCTGGAAAACTATACCAGAAATTTCAAATTAACAAGGGGAAAATAAAATTAATAGTAATTTAGAAAAAAAAATAAAAGTAAATAACAAAGTAAAGTAAGTAAAAAATATGAATGCAGATAGAAGGAATAAAATCAAGGAGAACTTAAGGAACAATATCTAGGACATGGACAGAGGAAAATAAGCCAGCACAGGATGCTGAAGAAAAGTGGTCAGAGATGTAGGAGGAAAACTAAAAAAGGAAGGATATTTAAGAAGAGGAAGCAGTTAACAGCATGCTCCAGGGGTTAAGATGAAAACTGAAAGGTACACACTAAGCATGGCAATAAGTTAGTTGCTGGTGACTTTGGAGAGAGTAATTTTATCTTTGTTATTTTATTTATTTATTATTTATTTGAGAGTGAGCACATGGTGGGAGAGGGGCAGAGGGAGAGGGTAAGAGAGAATCTCAAGCAGACTCCCCGCTGAGTACGGAGCCCATGCGGGGCTTGATCTCAGGATTCTGAGATCATGACCTGAACCAAAATCAAGAGCTGGACACTTGACCCACCGAGCCACCCAGGTGACCTTAAAGAGAGTAATTTTAATTGGGAGGGGTTGGATAAACTAGCCGACTATGGATTTGAGGAATGAATGGGAAGTGAAAATGAAAAGACACTGAACGTAGATGATTCTTTTAATAAATTTAGCTGTGAAGGGGAGGAATAAGGCAGGGCTATAACTAGAGGGAGACAGAGTCCAAAGAAGATATGAGAAGCTGATAGGAAGGAGTCCATAGGTATGGAAAGGGTGAAGATTTAGGAGAGAGAAATCTCCAAGGAGGCTGGAGAAGACGAGATCCAGAGCAAAGGTAGCTTTTGAAAGGACAAGGCATATAACAATGTTGATGATGATGATGACAATGGCTAAAGTGATGATAATAATAATAACAGCTAGTATTTCTTGAGCACTTAATATGTGTCAGGCACTATGCCAAGTGCTTTAAATACATCATGTAATATAATCCCTAAGCAATACTAATGAATAGGTTTTATTACTAGTCCCATTTTACAGATGAAGAAACTGAGGCATAGGGAAGTTAAGTTACTTGTCCAAGAACACAAAGCTAATATATGTTACAGCTGGGATGCAGATCCAGATCTGTTAATGACATGGCCTGAACTCTTAACCACTCTTACTATACTGCTAATGTACTTACTTGGTCCTTGTCATTGATTAGAAAGGTTTAAATTAATGGCAGAGACAACTAACTGCTTATCTTTGGTAGTGGTCAAAGAGAAAAGAGTTACTCAATATTTGAATGTCAACCTCTGTCCAGATGCTTCCCATCCCATTTCCTCTTTCTTCCTTCTGCACCCCCTAGAATGAGGATGCAGGGCTGTTGGGATCTTCATATACTGATAACACTGACAAGGATATCTAAAAGCTGCTTTATTCTTCCTCCCCTGAACCAAATATTCTTAAGTTCCAAACCCTTAAAGAAAGTCAATGTAACCACAATCAATTGCATATTATCACCATCTCATATTGTCTTTAAAAATCCATATGTACACTCACTTTACTAACATCTTTATGCCTCAGCTCATCATCTAAATGCAGAAGCAAGATAAATAACAAAATAACAACTACAGAGGTACCTCTAATGCGTGGCAAATGGTAGATAAGTATGGTATTTATCCAACGTGTCACATAATTATCATTTCATTTTTGTGGTGAGAACATTTAAGTTCTACTCTCTGTTAGCTACAGTGGTAATAATATATAACCATTGTACACCTTAAATTTATACAATGTTATATGTCAATTATATATTAATAAAGCTGGGGGAAAAAGGTTTATCTTTGGCTCAGCAGCTTCTGATTCCATGTGAAAAAAGGTTTTTTTTCACTAATTCCTCCTCTCCAACTTCTTACAAATTGGATTCAAATTCCTGTTAATACCAACCCAAAGCAGCTGTGTTTAGAAGATAGACCCCTTTGCAATATAACTAAATATAAGAAAACTGTACAATTCCAAAATTAATGGTTAGACTTTTTTGGTAAGTTGTTGGTAATTACTTTGACAAAAAAGTAAATTAAACAAAATTAAGATCCATTTATATAGTAAGGTGTATTTTTCAATCATTTCAAAAAAATTTATTCTTGTAAGTCCAAATAAGACTGAACTGGGGTATTTCAAAATGATCATGTTTCTAAGAGAAGAAAAAGAAATAGTCACACACAGCAGGAGCAGATATGATCTTGGTTCAAACAGAATGGAAAATGATTAAGAAATTATTCATTAAGGAGGGCACGTGATGTGATGAGTACTGGATGTTATACGCAACTGATAAACTACTGAATACTACATCTGAAACTAATGATGTACTATATGCTGGCTAATTGAATTTAAAAAAATAAAGAAATTATTCAAGACCATCACATGCAAAGACCCTAATATAGAAAATTCTAATCCACTTACCCACAGGGTTCTTGAAAATAGGTAGTGTCAGTGTGCCGATCCAAAGCCAGCTTGGTGTATGCAGTGTCACCCCTGGAGAAGTCTGAAGTAAAATACCACATCCTCCCATAGATGGTTTCTCTGTCAAATCAAATGAAGGAAGACTTAATTATTTGAAAGCTTTATTCTTGTCTTTCACAACTTTATTAACTTCTTTAATTATTCAAAAGTAACAACAGATTTTTTTGGCTCCAGATTTCCATCTATAAGGAGTAGATGACAGTTGAACATACCACCAGTCTTAACAATTCTGTCACTGATTAATATTCTAGGAAGTTGGGGGGAAACTGTGAAAGTAGAGTTGACTCTTGAACAACATAGGTTTGAACTGCATGGATCCACTCATACATGGATTTTTTTTTCAATAAATACATTATTGTAAATATATTTTCTCTTCCTTATGATTTTCTTAAGAACATTTTCTTTTCTCTAGCTTACTTTATTGTAAGAATACAGTATATAATACATACAACATATAGAATATGTGCTAATTGACTATGTTATTGATAAAGCTTCTAGTCAACAGTAGGCTATTGCTAATTAAGTTCTGGGGAGTCAAAAGTTACACATGAATTTTCAAGTGTCTGGGGGAGGGGGAGGTCAGTTCCCCTAACCCCCACATTGTTCAAAGGTCAACTGTATAATGTGGTCTGAAAGCCTAGGGAATTATCCCCCTCTGTTTATGTGCCTACTTTTAATAGCTTTCACATTCATGGTTTTTTCCTGTGCTCACCTTCCCTGCATAGAAAAAGATGTCTTTATGCAGATGCTTTTAGAAGTGATTAACGTAGATCCTCACCCATCTTTTGGACATGGAGGAATAAGAAAAAGAGAAGAGGATAGTTTATGTTAGCAAGTATTTAATGAGATGCTGTATCACTGTTGTTGTATCTCTCCTTAAGGTATACATCATAGATTTTTATTTTATAGTTATTTTTCTGGTGGCTCAGATCTGACCAAAGGTCACTTTAATTCTTTAGCTTTCAGAGTTCATCTTATTTTCTGAACCCTCAAAGGCCAAACAGGAAATGGTCTTCCTCATGAACTATAATCTCTAAAGCTCTCTCAATTGATTGTTTACCAGCACAGCTTCCTTTACTTGAAAGTTCTCTATTTTACTGACCAGTTCAAAAATGTTGATTATGCTGTACCAGGATAGGGCAAATGACCCAGCATTCTATTTGTTACACAATGAGCTAGAACTGGCTCTTATTAAGTAAAAGGAAAGTACTACTTATAACAAAGTATGTTTACATCACATTTATTACTATAGAAGATCAATCTATATACTACCTAGAAACGCAGACTAGAAGTGGAAACAACATTGTATTTAGGATCAGGAAACCTGAGCTATCTGAATCCCAGTTCTTTTTTTTTTGAACTTAAAAAAAGATTTATTTATTTATTTTAGAGAGACAGAGAGAGACGGAGGGTGGAGGGGGAGAGGGAGAGAGAATCTGAAGCAGACTCCACGCCCAGTGCAGAGGCTGACACGGGGCTCAATCTCACGACTCTGAGATCATGACCTGAGCTGAAACCAAGAGTTAAATGCTTAAGTGACTGAGCCACCCAGACACCACCCCTTTTTTCTTACTGAACATCTTCTGTTAGCGCTGTTATAAATACCACACCATTTTTAAAAATTTTTATTTATTTGAGAGAGAGAGAGAGAGACAGCATGAGCAGGGGTAGGGGCAGAGGGAGAAGCAGACTCCCCGTTGAGCAGGAAGCACACCATGGGGCTTGATCCCAGGACCCTGAGATCATGACCTGAGCCGAAAACAAGAGTTAGACGCTTAACTGACTGCACCACTCAGGTGCCCCTACACCACACTATTTGTTAAAAATTTAATTATTTATCTAAATTCCAGTTAGATAATATACATTGTAATATTTGTTTCAGGTGTACAATACAGTGATTCAACACTTCCGTACAACACCCACTGCTCATCACCACAAGTGCACTCCTTAATCCCCATCACCTACTTCACCCATCCCCCCCATCCACCTCCCCTCTGGTAACCATCAGTGCATTCTCTATAGTTATGAGTCTGTTTCTTGGTTTGTCTCTCTTTTTTCCCCTTTCCTCATTTATTTTGTTTCTTAAATTCCACATAAGAGTGAAATCATATGGTACTTCTCGTTCTCTGACTTATTTCACTTAGCATTATACTCTCTAGCTTCATCCATGTCATTGCAAATGGCAAGATTTCATTCTTTTTTATAGCTGAGTAATATGTCATTGTGTATGTATACATCTTTTTCTGCATTCATCAATGGATATTTGGGCTCCTTCCATAATTTGGCTATTGTTGATAATGCTGCTATAAATATTGGGATGCATGTATTCCTTGGAATTAGTACTTTTGTATTCTATGTATAAGTACCTAGTAGTGCAAATTGCTGGGTCATAGGGTAGTTCTATTTTAACTTTTTGAGGAATCTCCCTACTGTTTTCCAGAGTGGCTGCACCAGTTTGCATTGCCACCAACACTGTAAGAGGGTTCCCCTTTCTCCCCATCCTCACCAACACCTGTTGTTTCCTGTGTTGTTGCTTTTAGCCATTCTGACTGCTGTGAGGGGATATCTCATTGTAGTTTTGATTTGCATTTCCCTGATGATGAGTGATGCTGAGCATCTTTTCATGTGTTTGTTAGCCATCTGTATGTCTTCTTTGGAAAAATGTCTACTCAGGTCTTCTGCCCATTTTTAATTGGATTATTTGTTTTTTGGGTGTTGAGTTTGACAATTCTTTGTAGATTTTGGATACTAACCCTCTCAGAGATGTCATTTGCAAATATCTTTTCCCATTCTGAAGGCTGCCTTACAATTTTGTTGACTGTTTCCTTCCTGTGCAAAAGCTTTTTATCTTGATGAAGTCCTAATAGTTCATTTTTGCTTTTGTTTCCCTTGCCTCTGGCGATGTGTCTAGTAAGAAGTTGCTAGGGCCAATGTCAAAGAGGTTACTGCCTGTGTTGTCTCTAGGATTTTGTTTCTTGTCTCACATTTAGGCCTTTCATTCATTTTGAATGGTGTATGGTGTAAGAAAGTGATCTAGTTTCGTTCTTTTGCATGTGGCTGTCCAGTTTTCTCAACACCATTTATTGAATAGACCTCTTTTCTCCATCGGATATTCTTTCCTGCTTTGTCAAAGATTAGTTGACAGTTGATAGAGTTGTGGGTTCATTTCTGGATTTTCTATTTTGTTCCATTTATTTCTGTGTCTATTTTGTGCCAGTACCATACTGTGTCAATCACTACAGCTTTGTAATATAACCTGAAGTCCAGAATTGTGATGCTTCCAGCTTTGCTTTTCTTTCTCAAGAATGCTTTGGCTATTCAGGGTTTTCCATGGTTCCATACAAATTTTGTGAAAAAATGCGGGTGGTATTTTGATAGGGATTGCATTACATGTGTAGACTGCTTTAGGTTAATATAGACATTTTAACAAAGTTTTCCAATCTATGAGCCTGGACTGTTTTTCCATTTCTTTCTGTCATCTTCAATTTCTTTCATCAGTGTTTTATAGTTTTCAGAGTACAGATCTTTTACCTCTTTGGTTAGGTTTATTCCTAAGTATCTTATTGTTTTTGGTACAATTATAAATGGAATTGATTCCTTGATTTCTTTCTGCTGCTTCATTATTAGTGTATAGAAATGCAACAGATTTCTGTATGTTGCTTTTGTATCCTGCAATTTTACTAATTCGTGTATCAGTTCTAGCAATTTTTTGGTGGAATCTTTTGGGTTTTCTATATAGCACATCATGTCATCTACAAATAGTGAAAGTATGACTTCTTCCTTCCTGATTTGGATGCTTTTTATTTCTTTTTGTTGTCTGATTGCTGTGTCTAGGACTTCCAGTATTATGTTAAATAACAGTGGTCAGAGTGGACATTCCTGTCTTGTTCCTGACCATAGAGGAAAAGCTCTCAGTTTTGCTCCATTGAGGATGTTTGCTGTAGGTTTTCGTATATGGGCTTTATTATGATGAGGTATGTTCCCTCTCTCCCTACTTTGTTGAGGGTTTTTATCAAGAATGGATGCTGTACTTTGTCAAATGCTTTTTCTACATCTACTGAGAGGATCATATGGTCCTTATCCTTTTTCTATTAATGTGGTGTATCACATTGATTGATTTGTGAATATTGAACCACCCTTGCAACCCAGGAATAAATGCCACTTGATCGTGGTGAATGATTCTTTTAATGTACTGTTGGATTCAGTTTGCTAGTATTTTACTGAGAATTTTTGCATCCATGTTTATCAGGGATATTGGCCTGTAATTCTGTTTTTAGTGGAGTGTGTCTGGTTTGAGAGGAGTCTGTTCAGGGTAATGCTGGTCTCATGGAATGAGTTTGGAAGTTTCCCTTCCATTTCTATTTTTTGGAATAGTTTGAGAAGAATAGGTATTAATTCTTCTTTAAATGTTTGGTAGAATTCCCCTGGGAAGCCACCTGGCCCTGGACTTTTGTTTGTTTGGAGATTTTGATTACTGATCCAATTTCTTTGCTGGTTATCAGTCTGTTCAAATTTTCTATTTCTTCCTGTTTCAGTTTTGTTAGTTTATGTTCTAGGAATTTATCCATTTCTTCCAGGTTGTCCAAATTGTTGGCATATAATTTTTCGTAATATTCTCTTATAATTGTTTGTGTATCTGTGGTGTTGGTTGTGATTTCTCCTCTCTCATTTGTGATTTTATTTATTTGGGTCCTTTCTCTTTTCTTTTTGTTAAGTCTGGCTAGGAATTTATCAATTGTATTAATTTTTCAAAGAACCAGATCCTGTTTTCATTGATCTCTTCTATTGTTTTAGTTTCTATATCATTTATTTCTGTTCTAATCTTTATTATTTCCCTTATTCTGCTGCTGTTAGGCTTCATTTGTTTCTCTTTTTCTAACTCCTTTAGGTGTAAGGTTAGGTTGTTTATTTGAGATTTTTCTTGCTTGTTTTCAATTTTTATTGTTATGTTAATCACCATACATTACATCATTAGTTCTTGATGTAGTGTTCCATGATTCATTGTTTGTGCATAACACCCAGTGCTCCACGCAGGATTTGCCCTCTTTAATACCCATCACCAGACTAACCCATCCCCCCACCCTCCTCCCCTCTAAAACCCTCAGTTTGTTTTTCAGAGTCCATCATCTCTCATGGTTCGTCTCCCCCTCCGACTTACTCCCCTTCATTCTTCCCCTCCTGCTATCTTCTTCTTTTTCTTTTTTCTTAACATATGTTGCATTGTTTCAGAAGTACAGATCTGTGATTCAACAGTCTTGCACAATTCACAGCACTCACCATAGCACATACCCTCCCCAATGTCTATCACCCAGCCACCCCATCCCTCCCACCCCCCGCCACTCCAGCAACCCTCAGTTTGTTTCCTGAGATTAAGAATTCCTCATATCAGTGAGGTCATATGATACACGTCTTTCTCTGATTGACTTATTTCACTCAGCATAACACCTTCCAGTTCCATCCACGTTGTTGCAAATGGCAAGATCTCATTCCTTTTGATGGCTGCATAATATTCCATTGCGTATATATACCACCTCTTCTTTATCCATTCATCTGTCGATGGACATCTTGGCTCTTTCCACAGTTTGGCTATTGTGGACATTGCTGCTATAAATATCGGGGTGCACATACCCCTTTGGATCCCTACATTTGTATCTTTGGAGTAAATACCCAGTAGTGCAATTGCTGGATCGTATGGTAGCTCTATTTTCAACTGTTTGAGGAACCTCCATACTGTTTTCCAGAGGGGTTGCACCAGCTTGCATTCCCACCAACAGTGTAGGAGGGTTCCCCTTTCTCCGCATCCCCGCCAACATCTGTCGTTTCCTGACTTGTTAATTTTAGCCATTCTGACTGGTGTGAAGTGGTATCTCATTGAGGTTTTGATTTGGATTTCCCTGATGCCGAGCGATGTTGAGCACTTTTTCATGTGTCTGTTGGCCATTTGGATGTCTTCTTTGGAAAAAGGTCTGTTCATGTCTTCTGCCCATTTCTTGATTGGATTATTCGTTCTTTGGGTGTTGAGTTTGATAAGTTCTTTATAGATTTTGGATACTAGCCCTTTATCTGATATGTCATTTGCAAATATTTTCTCCCATTCTGTCGGTTGTCTTTTGGTTTTGTGGACTGTTTCTTTTGCTGTGCAAAAGCTTTTTATCTTGAGGAAATCCTAATAGTTCATTTTTGCCCTGGCTTCCCTTGCCTTTGGCGATGTTTCTAGGAAGAAGTTGCTGTGGCTGAGGTGGAAGAGGTTGCTGCCTGTGTTCTCCTTTAGGATTTTGATGGACTCCTGTCTTACGGGAGTAAGGTCCTTCAACCATTTGGAGTCTATTTTTGTGTGTGGTGTAAGGAAATGGTCCAGTTTCATTCTTCTGCATGGGGCTGTCCAATTTTCCCAACACCATTTGTTGAAGAGACTGTCTTTTTTCCATTGGACATTCCTTCCTGCTTTGTCAAAGATGAGTTGACCATAGAGTTGAGGGTCCATTTCTGGGCTCTCTATTCTGTTCCATTGATCGATGTGTCTGTTTTTGTGCCAGTACCGTACTGTCTTGATGATGACAGCTTTGTAATAGAGCTGGAAGTCTGGAATTGTGATGCCGCCAGCTTTGCTTTTCTTTTTCAAGATTCCTCTGGCTATTCGGGGTCTCTTCTGGTTCCATACAAATTTTAGGATTATTTGTTCCATTTCTTTGAAAAAAGTGGATGGTATTTTGATGGGGATTGCATTGAATGTGTAGATTGCTCTAGGTAGCACTGACATCTGCACAATGTTTGTTCTTCCAATCCATGAGCATGGAACGTTTTTCCATTTCTCTGTGTTTTCTTCAATTTCTTTCATGGGTATTTGGTTAAATTTATTCCTAGGTATCTTATGGTTTTGGGTGCAATTGTAAATGGGATCGACTCCTTGATTTGTCTCTCTTCTGTCTTGTTGTTGGTGTATAGGAATGCCACTGATTTCTGTGCATTGATTTTATAGCCTGCTACTTTACTGAATTCCTGTATGAGTTCTAGCAGTTTTGGGGTGGAGTCTTTTGGGTTTTCCACATACACTATCATATCATCTGCAAAGAGTGAGAGTTTGACTTCCTCTTTGCCAATTTGGATGCCTTGGATTTCTTTTTGTTGTCTGATTGCTGTGGCTAGGACTTCTAATACTATGTTGAATAGCAGTGGTGAGAGTGGACATCCCTGCCGCGTTCCTGACCTTAGGGGAAAAGCTCTCAGCTTTTCCCCATTGAGAATGATATTCGCTGTAGGTTTTTCATAGATGGCTTTTATGATGTTGAGGTATGTACCCTCTATCCCTATACTCTGAAGAGTTTTGATCAAGAAAGGATGCTGTACTTTGTCAAATGCTTTTTCTGCATCTATTGAGAGGATCATATGATTCTTGTTCTTTCTTTTGTTAATGTATTGTATCACGTTGATTGATTTGTGGATGTTAAACCAGCCTTGCAGCCCAGGGATAAATCCTTTTAATGTACTGTTGGATTCTATTGGCTAGTATTTTGGTGAGAATTTTTGCATCCATGTTCATCAAGGATATTGGTCTGTAATTCTCCTTTTTGAGGGGGTCTTTGTCTGGTTTTGGGATCAAGGTAATGGTGGCCTCATAAAATGAGTTTGGAAGTTTTCCTTCCATTTCTATTTTTTGGAACAGTTTCAGAAGAATAGGTATTAATTCTTCTTTAAATGTCTGATAGAATTCCCCTGGGAAGCCATCTGGCCCTGGGCTTTTCTTTGCTGGGAGAGTTTTGATGACTGCTTCAATTTCCTTAGTGGTTATAGGTCTGTTCAGGTTTTCTATTTCTTCCTGGCTCAATTTTGGTAGTTGATACATCTCTACGAATGCACCCATTTCTTCCAGGTTATCTAATTTGCTGGCATAGAGTTGCTCATAATATGTTCCTATAATTGTTTCTATTTCTTTGGTGTTGGTTGTGATCTCTCCTCTTTCATTCATGATTTTGTTGATTTGGGTCATTTCTCTTTTCTTTTTGATAAGTTGGGCCAGGGGTTTATCAATCTTGTTAATTCTTTCAAAGAACCAGCTCCTAGTTTCGTTTATCTGTTCTAGTGTTCTTTTGGTTTCTAGTTCATTGATTTCTGCTCTGATCTTTATTATTTCTCTTCTCCTGCTAGGTTTAGGCTTTATTTGCTGTTCTTTCTCCAGCTCCTTTAGGTGTAGGGTTAGGTTGTGTATTTGAGACCTTTCTTGTTTCTTGAGAAAGGCTTGTATTGTTATATACTTTCCTCTCAGGACTGCCTTTGCTGTATCCCAAAGATTTTGAACAGTTGTGTTTTCATTTTCATTGGTTTCCATGAAATTTTTTAATTCTTCTTTAATTTCCTGGTTGACCCATTCATTCTCTAGTAGGATGCTCTCTAGCCTCCATGTATTGGAGTTCCTTCTGACTTTCCTCTTGTGATTGAGTTCTAGTTTCAAAGCACTGTGGTCTGAAAATATGGAGGGAATGATCCCAATCTTTTGGTACTGGTTGAGATCTATTTGTGACCCAGGATGTGATCAATTCTGGAGAATGTTCCATGGGCACTAGAGAAGAATGTGTATTCCATTGCTTTGGGATGGAATGTTCTGAATATGTCTGTGAGGTCCATTTGGTCCAGTGTTTCATTTAAAGTCTTTATTTCCTTGGTGATCTTTTGCTTAGATGATCTGTCCATTTCAGTCAGGGGGGTGTTAAAGTCCCCCACTATTATTGTATTGTTGTCAATCTGTTTCTTCGCTTTTGTTATTAATTGCCTTATAATTGGCTGCTCCCATGTTAGGGGCATAGATATTTACAATTGTTAGATTTTCTTGTTGGATAGACCCTTTAAGTAGGATATAGTGTCCTTCCTCATCTCTTATTACAGTCTTTGTTTTAAAATCTAATTTGTGTGATAGAAGGATTGTCACCCCAGCTTTCTTTTAGTGTCCATTGGCATGGTAAATGGTTTTCCACCCCCTCACTTTCAATCTGGGGGTGTCTTTGGGTCTAAAATGAGTCTCTTACAGACAGCATATTGATAGGTCTTGTTTTTTAATCCAATCTGATAGCCTGTGTCTTTTGATTGGGGCATTGAGCCCATTTACATTCAGGGTAACTACTGAAAGGTATGAATTTAG
Source organism: Zalophus californianus (assembly GCF_009762305.2). Lineage (NCBI taxonomy): Eukaryota > Metazoa > Chordata > Mammalia > Carnivora > Otariidae > Zalophus > Zalophus californianus. The sequence goes on along the minus strand of NC_045612.1, from coordinate 390,712 downwards.
TGCCGTTGTATTGCCTGTAAGGTGACTGTTACTGTATATTGTCTGTGTTCCTTTCTGATCTATGCTGCTTTTAGGCTCTCTCTTTGCTTAGAGGACCCCTTTCAATATTTCTTGGAGGGCTGGTTTCGTGTTTGCAAATTCCTTTAGTTTTTGTTTGTCCTGGAAGCTTTTTATCTCTCCTTCAATTTTCAATGAGAGCCTAGCTGGATATAGTATTCTTGGCTGCATATTTTTCTCGTTTAGTGCTCCGAAGATATCATGCCAGTCCTTTCTGGCCTGCCAGGTCTCTGTGGATAGGTCTGTTGCCAATCTAATATTTCTACCATTGTAGGTTACATATCTCTTCTCCTGAGCTGCTTTCAGGATTTTCTCTTTGTCTCTGAGACTCGTAAGTTTTACTATTAGATGTCGGGGTGTTGACCTATTTTTATTGATTTTGAGAGGGGTTCTCTGTGCCTCCTGGATTTTGATGCCTCTTTCCTTCCTCACGTTAGGGAAGTTCTCTGCTATTATTTGCTCCAATATACCTTCTGTCCCTCTCTCTCTTTCTTCTCCCCTGGGATCCCAATTATTCTAATGTTGTTTCGTCTTATCGTATCGCTTATCTCTTGAATTCTGCCCTCGGCAAAGACATTTGGGAACCACGGCAACAGGCCCCTCCCCCAGAAGATCAGCACAAACAGCCAGCAAGCCAAGACCAAGTTTACCGATCAAGGAGAACGGGAGAACTCCAGCACTAGGGGCATACTGCACATAGAATTCATGGCTTTTTTTTACCATGATTCATTAGTTTTTCAAAGTTAATTTTTTTAAACTTTTTAAAAAATTTTTTCTTTTTCCCTTTTTCAACCAACATTTTATCAATCCCTTTTTAAAAAAAACATTTTTTATTTTTCATTTTTAGAGTCATATTTTATCCATTCATAGTAGTTACCCTTATTTTTGGCATATATATGTAAGTTGTTCTCTCTTTAAAATTTTGAGATACAGTTTCTTCTAACAGATCAAAATATACCCTAAATCACTAGTGTATGGCTTTGTTCTAGTCCACTGCCTGATCACATTCTCTCCCTTCTTTTTCTTTTTTTTAAAAATATTATTCTTTCTTTTTTCAAACAACTTCTTATCGTGTCAATTCCTTTTATAAAATCTTTTATAATTTTCATCTTTACAGTCATCTTCCATCCCTTCATTGTATCAACCCTTATTTTGTATATATATAAGTCTTTCTCCCTTTAAAATTTTAGGAGGCACTTTTTTCTAACAGACCAAAATATGCCCAAAATCTTGTGTGTGGCACTGATCTATGCACTAGCCTGATCATATTTGATCATATTCTGTTTTTTTTTTTGTATTGTTCTGTTTTTGTTTTTATCTTTTTGTTTTTTTCCTCTTTCTTTTTTCTTTCTTTCCTTTTCTTTTCCCCTGGTTTCAGGTCTTTTCTGATTTCTATAGAGTATATTTGTTGGGGACATTTTTAACCTGTTAGCATTTTGTTCTCTCATTCATCTATTCTCCTCTGGACAAAATGACAAGACGAAAAAAATCACCTCAGCAAAAAGAACAAGAGGTAGTACCGTCAGCCAGGGACCTACTCAATATGGACATTAGTACGATGTCGGACCTAGAGTTCAGAATCATGACTTTAAAGATACTAGCTGGGCTTGAAAAAAGCGTGGAAGTTATTAGAGAAACCCTTTCTGGAGAAATAAAAGAACTAAAATCTAACCAAGTCGAAATCAAAAAGGCTATTAATGAGGTGCAATAAAAAATGGGGGCACTAACTGCTAGGATAAATGAGGCAGAAGAGAGAATCATCGATATAGAAGACCAAATGATGGAAAATAAAGAGGCTGAGAAAAAGAGAGAGAAACAACCACGAGATTTTTCTTGCTTGTTAAGGTAGGCCTGTATTGCTATATGCTTCCCTCTTATGACCACTTTTTGTTGTATCTGAATGGTTTTGGACTACCGTGTTTTCATTTTCATTTGTTTCCAGGTATTTTTTTTTATTTCTTCTTGATTTCCTGGTCGACCCATTTATTGTTTAGTAGCATGTTGTTTAACCTACATGTATTTGTGGTCTTTCCAAATTTTTTCTTGTGGTTGACTTCCAGTTTCTTAGTGTTGTGGTCAGAAAACATGCATGGTATGATCTCAATCTTTTTGTATTTGTTGGGGCCTGATTTCTGACCTAGTATGTGATCTATTCTGGAGAATGTCCCAGGTGCACGTGAAAAGAATATGTATTCTGCTGCTTTAGGATGGAATGTTCCTAATATATGTTAAGTACATCTGGTCCACTGTGTCATTCGAAGTCATGGTTTCCTTGTTGATTTTCTGTTTAGATGATCTGGTCATTGCTGTAAGTGGGTGTTAAAGTCCCCTACTATTATTGTATCATTATCAATGAGTTCATTCATATTTGTTATTGTTTTATATATTTGGGTGCTCCCAAGTTAGGGGCATTGATATTTACAATTGTTAGATCTTCTTGCTGGATAGTCCCCTTTATTAAGATATAGCACCCTTTTTCATCTCTTGTTACAGTTTGGTTTAAAATGTAGTTTGTGTGATATAAGTACTGCTACTCCACCTTTCTTTTCATGTCTGTTAGCATGATAAATGGTTCTCCATCCCCTCACTTTCAATCTGCAGGTGTCTTCAGGTTTAAAATGAGTCTTGTAGGCAGTATATAGATGGGTCTTGTTTTTTTTTTTTTAATCCATTCTGACACCCTATGTCTTGATTGGAGCATTTATTTAGTCCATTTACATCCAAGGTAATTATCAATAGATATGTATTTATTGCCATTTTATTACTTGTTTTCTCATTGTTTCTGGAGATTTTCTCTGATCCTATCCTGTCTTTGTCAATTTTGGTTTCTCCTTTCCACTGAGAGAGTATCCTTTGATATTTCTTGCAGGGCTGGTTTAGTGGCCACTAACACTTTTAGTTTTTGTCTGTCTGGGAAACTCTCCCTCCTATTCTGAATGATAGCCTTGCTGGATAGAGTATTCTTGTTTGCTGATTTTTCCCATTCAGCACATTGAATATGTCATGCCACACTCTTCTGGCTTGCCAAGTTTCTGTGGAGAGATCTACAGCTAACCTAATGGGTCTTCCTTTGTAAGTTAAGGACTTCTTTTGTTTTGCTGCTTTTAGGATTTTTTCTTTATCACTACATTTTCCAAATTTAACTACATTATGCCTTGGTGTTGGGCTGCTTTTGTTGATTTTTTTAAAAGATTTTATTTATTTATTTGACAGAGAGAGGCATAGCGAGAGAGGGAACACAAGCAGGGGGAATGGGAGAGGGAGAAGCAGGCTTCCCGTGGAGTGGGGAGCCCAATGTGGGGCTCGATCCCAGGACCCTGGGATCATGACCTGAGCCGAAGGCAGATGCTTAATGACTGAGCCACCCAGGTGCCCCTGCTTTTGTTGATTCTGATGTGAGTTTTCTGTGTCTCCTGGATCTGGATGTCTGTTTCCTTCCCCAGATTAGGGAAATTTTCAGCTACTATTTCCTCTTCTGCCCCCGTTTTTCTCTCTTCTGGGACTCCTATGATACAAATGTTATTACATTTGATGGAATCACTGAGTTCCCTAAGTCTGTTCTCCTGTTCCATAATTCTTTCTCTCTTTTGTTCAGCTCCATTATTTTCCATTATTTTGTGGTCTTTTAAAAAATTTTTTGGAGGGGAGAGAGACAGAGAGAGAGAGAGAGAGATGGGGGAGAGGGAGAGAGAGAATCTTAAGCAGGCTCCACTCCCAGCAAGGAGCCCGATGCAGGGCTCAATCTCATGACCCTAAGATCATGACCTGAGCTGAAAACAAGAGTTGGATGTTTAACCACTGGAGCCATCCAGGTGCCCCATTAGTTTGTCTTCTGTATCATTATTCACTCCTCTGCTTCTTCCATCCTTGTGGTCATTACATCCAGTTTTGAATCTCAGTTACTGCATTTTTTATTTCTCACTGGTTGTTTATTTAACTCTTTTATCTCTGTGGTAAGGGCCTCCCTGAAGTCTTCCATTCTTTTCTCAAGCCCAGCGAGTATCCTTATGATTTTTGTTTTAAATTCTCCATCAGGCATGTTATTTATATCTATTTCCCTTGGATCTCTGGCTGTAACCTCTTCTTGTTTTCTTTTCTTTTTTTTTTTCCTTTGGGATGAATTCCTCTGTCTTGGCATTTTGTCTAGGTCTTTGTCTTCTCTGTGTTAGGAAAGCCTGTTATGTTTCCTGCTTGAGAGTAATGGCTTTATGAAGAAGAAGTCATATAATGTCCAGGGCTGGGTGCATTAAGGAATGTCTCTGGTTTGTGCTGCACGCACTCTGCTACTGTGTTTTGGCTGCTCATCCCTCAGGTCAGTCCTCTGAAGAGTTTCTCATTGTCTGTGGTTGGCAGTGTTTGGACCTTGGCCAGAATGTGGTGAGTTTTAACTAGGTATGCTCTGGTCTGCTTGTTAAATGAGACCTGATACCACTTCCACTAGAACTGAAGCCTTGCAGAACTCTATGGTCGGTAGACGTGGTGCATGCAGGGGTTTCTGCTGGTCTTCTGGGGTAGGGGCCTGCTGCACAGGTCCTTAGGCATGCTTGCAGGAAAAAAGCAATACCAGCAGAGTATGGGGTGGGGGGTGGCACTTGGGATAAGCAGATCAGGCAGCCAGTGTGGGCACTGTGCTGTTTATTGAAGTCGGTTTATGCTGTGGGACAGGGGAGGGAAATGGCACCAGCCAGCTCCTTTGTCCCCGGAGAGAGGAATTCGTGCTTGCTGCTCTCAGGGAAGCACTCCTAGAAAAGTGAATAATTTGCCCTCATGTGTTCTAGGCACTTTTTAGATCGGTGTTTTTACAGCATCTCTGGGTTGCTTGCCTGCCTGGAGCAGCAGAGTGCCCTTTGAGCTCTATACCAGCCAAGCCTGGTGACTTTTAAAACTCTAATCTTTAGGGATCTGGTGTGGTGGGGATCTGAGCTGGTCTTTTGGGGGGATGGTCTCACCATGCTGGGACTGATGCAGGTTTGACCCAGAAGGGCAGTCATGGCTGAGCACAGGGGCATGGAATTTGGAGCAAAGCAGGTTAAACAGCCAGTGTCTGGGTTAGCCGCCTTCAGCAGGTGTCTCTGGACCTATGCTGAGGGGTGGGGGAGGGAAATGGTGCCTATGGGCTCCTTTGTCCCCAGAGAAGCAAAGCCATCTCTCCCAGATGTGCTCCAAGAAGGGTGAACAGTCTCTCCCTGTGTGCCTTAGGCAATCCTCAGATTGCACTGTCTGCCCTGGGGTTGTTTGCCTTCCTTCTCTCCAGGAGTAGTGCCCTCAGGTCTCTAGCCCAGCCAAGCCTGTGGACCTCTAAAACCAGTCTTTGAACCCAGCTGGTTGCAAAAACTCATGAAAATTGGCCCCTCTTGTTTTCCCAGCCAATGGCTTTGGGGAACTATTCTCCTTGTGCTTATCCCCGTGCACTCCACTCTCTCTTGCTTTTCTCTGCAACCAGGGCTCCCTCCCCTCCATAGCACTCGCCTTCTCTTTCTCCCCCAAACCATGTCTCTTTACTTCCGACCTTCCTCTATGGGGCCTCTTCTCTCCCTCTACTTGTGCAGTTTGTTTTATCAGTCCTCAGGTCAATTTCCTGGGTATTCAGAATTAACACCCAGTTAATTAGCTGTGTTTGAGGGATGAGGCAAGCTTAGGGTCGTCCTACTACACCACCATATTAGGTCCCCCACTGAATCCCAGTTCTACTTCTTACTAGCAGAGTAATGCTGGGCAAGCCACTTACTTATTATATGTGTCTCAAGTGGCTCATCAGCAGAACAGGGGATAAAATATACACCCATCAGGATTTCTATAATGACCAAAAGAAAGTAATGGGAGTGAATATGTTGGTTAAATGCTATATAGTGTAAGGCAATATTATTAACAACTAGTGTCTGAATCAAGCCTTAGGAATCATAATAGGTCAAAACTGGATGATCTTTAGATACCATCTTATTCAATCCTCTTATTGATCAGATGGGAAAATTGAGGCCAGGGGGTGCAGGTGGAGGGTATAGGTATGCATGTAATGGAGTTGTCTATGTTCACACAATTGCTTGAGGGTAGAACTTAGACTACTGCCTGGCTCTGTTTACTCAAAGTCAGTGCTATTTCTAGTGTATAATGATACCTGTTACTTTGAGGACCACTAGGCTCAAAGAATATACCAATGACTTTGAAGTCATCATATTTAACATGTAAGTGTCTTCAGAGATTAGAAATCTGGGCCTCAAATAAAGCACTATAAATGGGAATCCCCTTATTCAGGACACAAAATATTCTGGATCAAAAACAGTGTGACCATACCCTGTTAAATTATTTTACTGGTGTTGACACTCTGCAAATTAATTACCATAGATATTAGAAACTAATAAATTACCTGATCAAGCTGATCCTTTCTGCCAACTTCTCTGTGTGTTCTTGAGTGGGAGGGACATTTTCTACGAATGCAATTCCATACAGCAGAAAATTTTGCAGAAAGTTCTTCAATCCCTCATTGGTTTCTAAGAAGCTTTGGAAATCTACAGATGGAACTTGAGCTTGCTGATAGATTTCAGCATTCCATAAGATTCTAGGTTGGATGACCTTTTGTTTCTGCCCTTCATAGCTGTTTCTCACCAGCCAATCCAAATCATATTTAGTCACATGACCATCTGGCCCTTTAAAGGGAAAAATAAAAGGTATTAAAATAATAGTTATAATTACTGCCAATAATTTACTGGTTAAGAATGTTATTTTTAGCAATCAATTACCCAGTGCTATATTGTTTATGAAATGAAATTAAAATGAGTGCCTAGGATATTCCTGAAACAGAAGTATTTGCAGGTTGAGTAGTATGAACTAATGAATGAATGAACAAATAAATCTCACCAACTAGAAGGGACTAAATGAATTGGGGCAGTTTGACCTAAATGACATCAATATAACATGATAAAGTGATTTCATAAATGACTGCCCACAGTGCCAAAAAAAACAAAAGGCAAAAAAAAAAAAAATCCTCCCTCCAAAATGCTTTAGGAAATCTTCAGGATAAGCAAAGGATATATAGCAAGGGGAGTGAAAAGCTTTGCTGGCATCTTATCTCTTCTTTCACTTCTTTTTACTTCTCTGTCTCTGTTTTGGCTTCCTACTCCTTGACAATAAAAGTACCATAAGGAATTTGTAAAGCATAAAAAAGTGTGAGGAAATTTTTTTATTATGTTCAGTTAGCCACTGTATAGTATATCATTAGTTTTTGATGTAGTGTTCAATGATTCATTAGTTGCGTATAACACCCAGTGTTCCTCACAACACGTGCCCTCCTTAGTAAGATTTATTTATTTATTTTAGAAAGAGAAAGAGAGAGTGCACAAGTGGGGGGGAGGGGCCAAGCGTGCAGCCTGACATGGGGCTTGATCTCACCACCATGAGATCATGACCTGAGTCAAAATCAAGAGTCTAACGCTTAACCAAATGAGCCACCTAGGCACCCCAGTATGAGGATATTTTTAAAATCACTTATATTTACCGTTCTACCAGACAGATGAAACCCTTATTAATAGCTTGTCATCATTCCTTCCACTTTTTTCCATGCATTCTTTTACTTTATATAATATATATATATTTATATATATATATGTATATATATGTTTGTACCCTGCCTTTGTCACTTAATATTTTAATAGTCATTATATCATTAAAAAGTTAAGTCTTCACTTATGATCGTTTGTTTTGTTTCTTAAATTCAGACTCTTAACTATAGAGAACACACTGATGGTTACCAGAAGGGAGGTGAGTGGGGGATGGGTGAAATAGGGGATGGGTATTAAGGAGGGCACTTGTGATGAGCACCAGGTGTTGTATGCAAGTGTTAAATCACTAAATTCTATACCAGAATCTAATATTACACTATGTTAACCAACTGGAATTTAAATTAAAACTTAAAAAAATTAAATCTTCATAAAAATTAATTCTTATAATTTGCAGAATATTGACTACCAAGATTTACCTAACCAGTCTGTTCTAGGGCATGTAGTCTTATTTTTTTTTAATTTCCTTATTATTTAATAGTGATCATCCTTGTCTATATTTCTTTTCTTTTTTTCAAAGATTTATTTATTTATTTTAGAGAGAGAGAGAGAGAGCATGCAAGTGGGGGGAGGGACAGAGGGAGAGAGAGAATCTTGAGCAGATTCTGTGGTGAGCACAGAGCCCCATGTAGGGCTTGATCTCACAATCTTGAGATCACAACCTGAGCCAAAATCAAGAGTCAGATGCTTAATGGATCGAGCTACCCAGGTTCCCCTCTTTTCTTTTTTTTTTTCTTTAAGATTTATTTTTTAGGAGAGAGAGAGAGAGCCCAGCAGGGAGGGGCAGAGAGGGAGAAAGCATCCAAAGCAGACTCTGCACTTTGTGTGGAGCCAGGTGTGGGGCTCGATCTCACAACCCTGATATCATAACCTGAGCCGAAACCAAAAGCCAGATGCTCAACTGACTGAGCCACCCAGGTGCCCCACTTGTCTATATTTCTGATAATTTTCTTTTTTCTTTTCTTTTAAAGATTTTATTTATTTATTTGACAGAGAGAGACAGCGAGAACAGGAACACAAGCAGGGGAGAGGGTCAGAGGGAGAAGCAGGCTTCCCGCCGAGCAGGGAGCCTGATGTAGGACTTAATCCCAGGACCCTGGGATCATGACCTGAGCCGAAGGCAGACGCTTAACGACTGAGCCACCCAGGCGCCCATATTTCTGATAATTTTCTTAAAATAGAAACACAGAAGGTGGGATTGTTAAATCCAAAGATATAAACTTTTAAGAGTCTTGATGCATTTAACTAAATTACTTTTTTAGAAAGTCTACTAATTTTCATTCTCTCCAACAATATATGTGTGCCGATCAAAACTGAGTATTCTTATTTTTTAAATATATTTTTTCCAATTTGGTAAGTAAAACTTCTCTTACTGTAATAATTTTAATTTATTCACTTACTAATAAGCTAATAACATTTGTTAGACATTTATATTTGTTAGACATGTTTTTTATTTTTATTATTTTGTTTCAAGTTTTTATTTAAATTCCAGTTGGTTAACATATAGTGTAATATTAGGTTCAGGTGGAGGATTTAGTGATTCATCCCTCATATATCACACCCAGTGCTCATCACAAGTGCCCTCCTTAATCCCCATCACCCATTTAATCCATCTTCCCACCACTTCCACTCCAGCAATCCTCAGTTTGTACTCTATAGTTAAGAGTCTGTTTTATGGCTTGTCTCTTTCTGTTTTTCCCCTTCCCCTATGTTCATCTGTTTTGTTTCTTACATTCCTCATATGAGTGAAATCATATAATTATCTTTCTCTGACAGACTTATTTCACTTAGCATGATATACTCTAGCTCTATCCATGTTGTTGCAAAGGGTAAGATTTCATTCTTTTTGATGGCTGAGTAATATTCCATTGTGTATATATACCACATCTTCTTTATCCATTCATCTGTCCATGGACATTTGGCTCTTTCCATAGTTTGGCTATTATTGATAATGCTGCTATAAACATTGGGGTGCACGTGCCCCTTCATATCACTATGTTTGTATCCTTTGGGTAAATACCTAGTAGTGCAATTGCTGGGCTGTAGGGTACTTCTATTTTTAACTTTTTGAGGAACCTCCATACTGTTTTCCAGAGTGGCTGCGCCAGTTTGCATTTCCACCAACAGTGTAGGAGGGTTCCCCTTTCTCCGCACCCTTGCCAGCATCTGTTGTTTTCTGTGTTGTTGATTTTAGCCATTCTGACAGGTGTGAGGTGATACCTCATTGTAGTTTTGATTTGTATTTCCCTAATAATCAGTGACGTTGAGCATTTTTCACGTGTCTATTAGCCACTGTACAGACATATGTTTTTTAAATGCAAGGATTACCAAACTATGGCCCATCGGCCAAATCTGCCTGGCAGTTGTCTTTGTGACACCTAGTTTAGAACACATGATACCCACTTGGTTACTTCTTGTCTATGTCTGCTTTCACCCTACTACTGAAGAACTAAATAGTTGAACAGTTGTGACAGGGACTGTACAGCCAGCAAAACCTAAAAATCTTTACTACCTGGCTCTCTACAGAATATTTGCTGACTCATGCTTTAATGATCTGCCTGTTCACTACTTTTTCACATTTTTCTACTGAAATACTAGTGCTTTTTTTTTTTTAACAAACTGGCAATAACACCTTATATATTAATGGTTTTTAGTCTTTGTCATACATTTTTCAAATATTTTGCCAAATCAGTTTTTTTTAATAAACTTTTCTATGGCATGTGTTTTATTACTGTAGAGAAATCAGTAGTCAAATGTATTGATTGTAAATATTTTTTCCTCCAATGCTTTTTTTCTTTTAATTTTTATTTTGAAATAATTATACATTCACAAGAAATTGCAAAGAAATACATTTATTCTGGAAATAAACCCAGTAGTTGCAGGATACAAAATTAAGATACAGAAATCTGTTGTGTATCTATATACTAATAATGAAGTAGCAGAAAGAAAAATGAAGAAAACAATCCATTTATAACTGAACCAAAAAGAATGAAATACCTAGGAATAAATTTAACCAAGGAGATTAAAAACCTATACCCTGAAAATTATAAGACATTTATGAAAGAAAGTGAAGACAACACAAAAAAATGGAAAGAAATCTAATACTCATGGATTAGAAGAATATTGTTAAAATGTTCATACTACCCAAACCAATCTACAGATTCAATACAATCTCTATCAAAATACCAACAGCATTTTTCACAGATCTAGAACAAATAATCCTAAAATTTGTATGAAACCACAGAAGACCCTGAATAGCCACCACAATCCTGAGAAAGAAGAGCAAAGCTGGAGGTATCACCATCCCAGATTTCAAGATATACTACAGTGTTGTAGTAATGAAAATGAAGTGGTACTGGCACAAAAACAGATACTAGATCAATGGAACAGAATAGAGAACCCAGAAGTAGACCCTCAACTCTATGGTCAACTAATCTTTGATAAAGCAGGAAAGACTATCCAATGGGAAGAAGTCTATTCAACAAATGGTGTTGGGAAAACTGGACAGATACATGCAAAAGAATGAAACTGGGCTACTTTCTTATACCCTACACAAATAAACTCAGAATGGATGAAAGACCTAAATGTGAGACCTGAAACCATTAAAATCCTAGAAGAGAACAGAGGCAGTAACTTCTTTGACATCAGCTGTAGCAACTTCTTTCTAGATATGTCTCCTGAGGCAAGGGAAACAAAAGCAAAAATAAACTACTGGGAGTACATCAAAATAAAAAGCTTCTGCACAGCAAGGGAAACCATCAATAAAACAAAAAGGCAACCCAGTGAATAGGAGAAGATATCTGCAAATGATATATATAATAAAGGGTTAATATCCAAAATATATTAATAACTTGCACAACTCAACATGAAAAAAAACAAATACTCTGATTAAAAATGGGTGGCGAACCCAAATAAACATTTTTCCCCAAAGAAGACATCCAGATGGCCAACAGACATATGAAAAGATGCTCAACATCAGTCATTATCAGGGAAATGCAAATCAAAACCACAATGAGATATCACCTTACATGTGAGAATGGCTAGTATCAGAAAGACAAGAAATAACAAGTTGCTGAGGATGTGGAGAAAAGGGATCACTTATGTACTGTGGGTGGGAATGTTAATTTGTGCAGCCACTGTGGAAAACAGTATGAAGGTTTCTCAAAAAATAAAAATAGAAATACCATACGATCCAATAATTCCACTATTGGGTATTTACCCAAAGAAAACACTAATTTGAAAAGATATATGCACCCCTATGTTTATTGCAGCTTTACAAAAGCCAAGATATGGAAGCAACCCAAGTGACCATAGATAGATGAATGGATAAAGAAGATGTGGTATATACACACAACGGAATATTACTCAGCCATAAAAAAGAATGAGATCTTGCCATGTGCTACAACATGGATGGGCCTAGAAGGTATCTGTTAAGTGAAATAAATCAGACAGAAAAACAAATACCACATGATTTCACTTATATGTGGAATCTAAAAAACAAAACAAATGAACAAACAAAAAACCAGAATCTTAAATAAGAGAGCAAACTGGTGGCTTCTGTGGTGGCGGCGGGGAAGAGGGACATAATAGGCGAAGAGGATTAAGAGGTACAAGTTTCCGGTTATAAAATTAAGTCACAGAGATGAAAGGTATCATATAGGGAATATATAGTCAGTAATATTGTAATAACATTGTATGGTCATAAATAGTGACTACACTTATCACTGTGAGCACTGAGTAATGTACAGAATTGTCAAATCAATGCTATACACCTGAAACTAATAAAATACTGTATGTTAATTATACCTCAATAAAAAAAAAAAAACAGAATCCCCTATTTTGGAACGGGGCAAACCAGTTTTTGCAAAATAATTGTTCTTTAGAAGGGTACCCCAACCAAGACCAAGTCTCTTGTATACTCACAAGTGAAAAAGAGTGTGGTCTCATCCAGACGAATGGTCTTTGGCTTGATGCATAAATCCACACTGGCAGTATCCAGGCTGCGCTGGTGAGTCTTAGAGTTGTAGCAAGATGCTGAGCGGCAGTGGTCTCGAAGCCAGACATAATCAAAGCGCATCACGGTGTTTGCATATTGCAGTTCTAGGGAAAAGCATTGTTTTATATTATTTATTATATTATTTTACATTATCTTATAAAAATAAATATTTATTTAGGAAAATTTAAAAACTATCAGTAGTCAGAAAACTTCCTTCAAAAAGTCTTCTACCAAGAAACAAGCACGAACACTAAGGGGAGCACTAGCCCCCTACCAAATACAAAACATACTGTAGAACTTTACAATTAAAACAATACGATGTTGGGATAGGAATAGCAGATAAAACCACAAAAGAATATAAAACGTCCAAAAATATAGCTAAATGTGTACAGAAATTTGTTATCTAATAAACTGACAGCTATAATCACTGGGAAAAATATGAATTTTAAAATAAATGGTGTTGGGACAACTAGATAGCCATTTGGAAAAAAGATAAAATTGGGTCCATACTTCATATTGCCACCAAGTCTCCAAGATAAACTCAAAACAGATCAGAGTTCTAAATTTGGAAAATGAAGCTACTGAAATATTTTATTTTATTTATTTTTTAAAATATGTTGATGATTCTATTTTTTAATTTATTTTTTAAAATTTTTTATTATTGTCAGCCACCATATGGTACATTCTTAGTTTTTGATGTAGTGTTCAGTAATTCATTAGTTGTGTATAATACCAAGTGCTCATCACAACACATACCCTCCTTAATACCCATCACCGGGCTAACCCATCCCCTCCAACCCCTTCCCCTCTGACATCCTCAGTTTCCCGGAGTCTAGAGTCTCTCATGGCTTATCTCCTCCTTTGGTTTCCCCCCCTTCAGTTTTCCCTCCCTTCCCCTATGGTCCTCCATGCTATTCCTTATGTTCCACATATGAGTGAAACCAGTATTTTATTTTATTTTTTTAATTAAAATTTTTTTTTAAATTTTATTATGTTATGTTAGTCACCATACATCATTAGTTTTTGATGTGGTGATCCACAATCCATTGTTTTCGTATTAACACCCAGTGCTCCATGCATTACGTGCCCTCCTTAATATTTTAAAAGGAAACACAGGTAGATAGAGGATATAAAGGAGGTACTTGTACTGCTCTTGCAACTTCTGTTAGTTTGAAGTTATACCAAAATAAAAAGTTAACAAAAAATCAAAGACTTTCCTATATATCAGGTTATTCATTTAGAAAAAGTAAATTAAAAATGAGATCAAATTTGTAAGAGGAACAAAAACTATAATGTGTCTGGGAATAAACAAAAATGTGGAAGACTACTATGGAGAAATCTATAAAACTAATCTTGAAGGACGTGAAGGAAATGTGAATGGAGAAATATGCTCAAACATGGGCAGATTCAATAATGAAAAGATACAAATTCTCCCACAAATTAATACACGAAATTCCATGTACTTTCAATCCAAATTCCCATGGAAATTTTCATGTACTGGACAGGCTAATTCTAAAATTCCTATTCAGAATTAATAAACTTATAATTTTGAAAAAAAAGAGGAAGAAAGGCATGGGGGAACTGTGTTACCAAATATTAAAAAAAAAACGTATTATATATAAAGCTACAGCCATTTAGAAAGTAAGATGAACAGATCAAGGGAACAGAATGGAGTTCCAAAACAGCCCCAAGTATACATGGAAATATGTGTATGTTAAAGGTGGCATTTTATAACAGTAGAGAAAAGACAGATTACTCAATTACTAGTTTTGGAAAAATGAATATTTGGAAAATTTGACTCGGATTCATATCATCCAAAACAGTATATTACTGATAGATTAAAATATAAAAAATAAAAACATACACATAGATCAATGAGATCAATGGAACAGAATAGAAAACCCAGAAATGGACCCACATCTGTATGGTCAATCACTCTTCAACAAAGCAGGAAAGAATATCCAATGAAAAAAGTCTCTTCAACAAATGGTGTTGGGAAAACTGGACAAAAACATGCAGAAGAATGAAACTGGACCACTTTCCTATACCATACACAAAAATAAACTCAAAATGGATGAAAGACCTAAATGTGAGACCTGAAACCATAAAAATCCTAGAAGAAAGCACAGGCAGTAAACTCTCTGACATCGACCATAGCAACTTTTTCCCAGAAATGTCTCCTGAGGCAAGAGAAATAAAAACAAAAATAAATTATTGGGACTAATCAAAATAAAAAAGTTTCTGCACAGTGAAGGGAACAATTAACAAAACTAAGAGGCAACCTACAGAATGGGAGGAGAGATTTGCAAATGATATAGCCTAAAAGGGTTAATATCCAAAATATATAAAGATCTTATATAACTCAACACCCAAAAAACAAATAATCCAGTTAAGAAATGGACAGAAGACATGAATAGACATTTCTCCAAAGAAGACATACAGATGGCTAACAAACACATGAAAAGATATTCAACATCACTCAGCATCAGGGAAATGCAAATCAAAACAATGAGATATCACCTCATACCTGTCAGAATAGCTAAAATTAACAACACAGAAAACATCAGATGTTGGTGAGGATGTAGAAAAAGGGGAACCTCTTGCACTGTTGATGGGAATGCAAACTGGTGCAGCCACTCTGGAAGTGTCCTCAAAATTTACAAATAGAACTACCCTATGATCCAGCAATTGCACTACTAGGTATTTACCCCAAGAATACAAAAAGACTAACTCGAAGGAATGCACGCACCCCAATGTTTACAGCAACATTATTTACAATAGCCAAATTATGGAAAGTGCCCAAATGTCCATGCACTGATGAATGGATTAAGAAGATATGGTGTACATATATAAAATGGAACATTACTCAGCTATCAAAAAGAATGAAATCTTGCCATTTGCAACCATGTGGATGGAGCTAGAATATATCATGCTAAGTGAAGGAAGTCAGTCACAGAAAGACAAATACCACATGATTTCACTCATATGTGGAATTTAAGAAACAAAACAGATGAACATAGGGGAAAGGGAAAAAAAGAGGGGGGTAATGCATAGGAGACTCTCAACGATAGAAAACAAAGTGAGGGTTGATGGAGGGAGTTGGGTAGGGGATGGGATAGATGGGTAATGGGTAATAAGGAGGGCTCTTGTTGTGATGAGCACTGGGTGTTCTATGTAAGTGATGAATCATTAAATTCTACTCTTGAAACTAACATTAGACTATATGTTAACTAAAATTTAAGTAAAAACTTGAAATATTAAAATAAATAAAATATAAAACTATTACACATTGGGGCACCTGGGTGGCTCAGTCAGTTAAGCATCTGCCTTAGGCTTAGGTCATGATCTCAGGGTCCTGGGATTGAGCCCTGTGTCAGGCTCCCTGCTCAGTGGGGAGTCTCCTTCTCCCTCTGCCCATCCCCCACTCAGGTTTTCTCCCTCTCAAATAAATAAAATCTTAAAAAAAACCTATTACATACACATTGACAACATTGAGGTAGGAATGGACATTTTAATATGACACAAAAGGCACAAAAGATAAATTTGTTTATATGAAAATAAAAACCTGTTTTGCAAACAATATAAAAAACCAAAGTTAAGTGACAAGTTCTTGAGCTACCTAGGATCCGTGGAATAATATGTAAAGTTGTGTTTGTGTGTGTGTGAGTAGCCCTACATTCTTCCATGGAGAGGATCCACAGCTTTCAACAGAATTCCTATGGGATTCATAATCTAAAAATATTGAGAACCCTGCCCTTGGAGTGACAGAAGTGATTAACTTCATTCAGACTGGTCATTACACTGAACTAATCCAGGATTTGACAAACAGCCTGTGGGTCATATAGAGCCCATGGCATGTTTTTGTATAGCTTGCAAGAATGGTTTTTACATTTTAAAAATGTTATAAAACAAAACAAAACAAAACAAAAGAAGACCATGAAACAAATTTTGCATGACCCATAAAGCCTAAAATACTAACTATCTGGCCCTGAAGGAGTCATATGTAACTCTTCTTTCCATGACTGAGTTCATTCTTGCCTTTGCACTTGCCATTTCCCTCCCAGAAATTATAAGCTCCCCTAATTAAATGACCATTTTTTTCTTTCAAAGTCTAGCTAAAAGTTCATTTATTCAAGGAAGCTTCCTTGAACAACCCTACATTTTCTTTGAAATTAAGTATTTGGTAGGTAACAACTTAATTTGCATTTGCATACGGCATAAGGTATTCATGCTTCTTGTATTTATTTACTATTTTATGCTTCTTGGATACCACATCTTACATCTTGGTTCTCTAGAAGTTCTCAGCTATACATAAAATTGACACTAAACAAATGTTTATTAACTAGGCCAAAATGCAAAATACAGAAAAGAAACTTGGGATTCATCTTGACTCATCTTATAATCTATTTTTAATCAATCACCAAGGTTTGCTGATTTCACTTCCTAAATCTTTCTAAAATCTTTATGACCTCTCCATTTCCACTCCTTTCTCCTGCCACATTCAGGCAATCTCCATCTTTAACAGTGGTCTCTATAAAGAGACTTTTTTCTATTAATATGATGATTTTATTTTTTTAAACTTTTATTTAAATTCTAGTTAGTGGGATGCCTGGGTGGTTCAGTTGGTTCAGTTTCTGCCTTCGGCTCAGGTCATGATCCCAGGGTCTGGGATTGAGCCCCATGCCGGGCTCTCTGCTCGGCGGGAAGCCTGCTTCTCCCTCTCCCATTCCCCTTGCTTGTGTTCCCTCTCTTGCTGTCTCTCTCTCTCTCTCTCTCTCTCTCTCTCTGTCAAATAAATAAATAAATAATCTTTAAAAAAATTCTAGTTAGCTAACATACAGTGTAATATTGGTTTCAGGAGTAGAATTTAGTGATTCATCACTTACATAGAACACCCAGTGCTCATCACAACAAGAGCCCTCCCTAATATCCATCACTCATCTAGCCCATCCCCACCACTCACCTCCCTCCATCAACCCTGTTTGTTTTCTATCGTTAGGAGTCTCTTATGCACTGCTCCCCTCTCTTTTTTTCCCTTTCCCTATGTTCATCTGTTTTGTTTCTTAAATTCCACATATGAGTGAAATCACATGGTATTTGTCTTTCTCTGACAGACTTCCTTCACTTAGCATAAACTAATCTAGCTCCATCCACGTGGTTGCAAATGACAAGATTTCATTCTTTATGATGGCTGAGTAATACTCCATTGTGTGTGTGTGTGTGTGTGTGTGTGTGTGTGTGTGTGTGTGTGTGTGTGTGTGTACCACCTCTTCTTTATCCATTTATCAACTGATGGATGTTTGGGGTCTTTCCATAATTTGGCTATTGTTGATATTGCCACTATAAACATCAGGGTGCATGTGCCCCTTTAAATCAGTATTTTTATATCCTGTGGGTAAATACCTAATAGTGCAATTGCTACATCATAGGGTAGTTCTGTTTTTAACTTCTTGAGGACCCTCCATACTGTTTTCCAGAGTGGCTGCACCAGCTTGCATTCCCACCAACAGTGCAAGAGGGTTCCCCTTTCTCTGCAACCTCACCAACATCTGTTGTTTCCTGAGTTGTTCATTTCAGCCATTCTGACCAGTGTGAGGTGGTATCTCATTGTGGTTTTGATTTGCATTTCCCTAATGATGAGTGATGTTGAGCATCTTTTCATGTGTCTGTTGGTCATCTGGATGTCTTCTTTGGAAAAATGTCTATTCATGTCTTCTGCCCCTTTCTTAACTGGATTATTTGTTTTTTGGGTGTTGAGTTGTAACCAAAATCTATAAAGAGATTTTTTAAATCAGAGTCGTGAGGGCGCCTGGGTGGCTCAGTTGGTTGGGCGACTGCCTTCGGCTCAGGTCATGATCCTGGAGTCCTGGGATCGAGTCCCGCATTGGGCTCCCTGCTCAGCAGGGAGTCTGCTTCTCCCTCTGACCTTCCCCCCTCGCATGTGCTCTCTCTCTCAAATAAATAAGTAAATAATCTTTAAAAAATAAATAAAATCAGAGTTGTGAAATCAGATTGTATTTTGGAAGAGTGCTCTAGATTTTGGACCATCAGCAGGGCAAGACAATGCTGTAGTATATTGGTAGGACAGTTGTCTCCTTGCTCCTTTAAAGCTCATGCTGTCCTATATAACTCTACCCCTCTTCATTACTCTAAACAAATATCTGGTGTGCCACTCTATTTTTAAATAAATAAATAAAGATCAGTTTACCATCATCCCTCCCCCGTCAGCATTCTTAGCAAAGTCATCAACATTAATTGCAATACCTTTATAATTTTCATTTTGAACATCCTATACTACCCCTTGTTCCCTTTTCAGTACAATTATTTGTGCACTCCTCACTCCAATAATCCTTCACCCACACAAAGAGCTCTAATCCATTGACCACAACCTCCTTTTTGTTATCCATCATCTTGTCTCCTTTAATGTCTTCATTTCTCTCCTTATGGGGCCCAGCTTCCATGGTCCATCATTTTAATCCGTTCCTTGCAAACACCCTTATCTCCATTGCCCCTCTCTCTCCCTCTGCCATACTTCCCTGAAAAAGCCCCACTCCTAATAAACCCAAGTCCCCACTTCATCTGTGCCTGCAGCCAAGCAGCTGAACATTGCTAGAGAAAATCTTTTAAACCACAATGGCCATTCTCATTTTAAAATCATCACCAAAAATCTCAAATGAGTACTCACCACTGCCAAACATTCTTTGCATAATTTCCTGGTAAAATCACTCACTCACTTTCCAAGAAGATTATTTCACACTGTCTCCTATCTCCTCAAACTGCTAGCACTGCCTCTCCCTTCCCATTTTCAACTGGTGACCTTGCTTACTCCTTCAAAGAGAATATGGAAGCAATTAGAAGAGAATCTCCAGGGGCACCTGGGTGGCTCAGTTGGTTAGGCATCCACCTTTGGCTCAGGTCATGATCTCAGGGTCCTGGGATGGAGCCCCTTGTCGGGCTCTCCGCTCAGCAGGGAGTCTGCTTCTCCTTCTGCCCCTCCCCCCTGCTCATGCGTGCTCTCTCTCTCTCTCAAATAAATAAATAAAATCTTTTAAAAATAGAGAATCTCGCCCTACATCGGGCTCCCTGCTCAGCAGGAAGCCTGCTTCTCCCTCTCTCACTCTCCGAGCTTGTGTTCCCTCTCTCACTGTGTCTCTCTCTGACAAATAAATAAAATCTTTAAAAAAAAAAAAAAATCTCCACATCTACCCACTTACTTGCATCTGTGCCCATATATTCTACCTTCCTTCCTGTCACTATGGTTGAAATATCTGTGCATTTAACCAAGGCCAACACTTCCATTTATGAATTAGATCTTATCCTCTCCTACACAGGTAAGATACTTCTGAAATTGCTTCATCTTCTTTTGCTTTATCAAAATTTCCCTCCCTACTGGATCATTCTCATCAGCAAACATGTTGTAATTCACCTCCATCTTAAAACAATGTTCTCCTTCACTCTACGTATCTCTCCCATTACCACCCCACCTCATTTATATTCCCTTTCATAGTGAAACTTATGGCTTCATATTTCTACTACCTTCTCCAATTTCCTCTTAATAAACTTGTTTTAAGTTTTAGAATGGTTTTAGATTTATAGAAAAGTTGCAAATACAAAGAGTTCCCATATGGCCCTCACCCAGTTTCCCCTATTATTATCTTATATTAGTATGGTAAATTTGTCCCAACTAATGAATAAATATCAACACATAATTTATTAACAAAATACCATACTTTATATGAATTTTATTAGTTTTGCCCTAATGTCCTTTTTCTATTCCAGAATTCCATTTAGGACTCACATTACATTTAGTCATCAAGTTTCCTTAGGCTTCTCTGGGCTGTGACTTTCCTTGTTTTTGAAGGCCTTGATAGTTTTGAGAGTTACTGGTCAGGCATTTTGTAAGAGTGTTACTCAATTTCGGTTTGTATGATGATTTTCTCATGGTTAAAGTGGGATTATAGTATAACCTATAGGATAGACTTTTGGGAGAATGGTTACAGAAGTAAAGTGCCCTTCTCAGCATATCATATCAATGGTACATGATATTAATAGGACTTATTACTGATGATATTAACCTTTAATACCTGGCCAAGGTAGAGTTTGCCAGGTTTCCCTACTTAAAAGTTATTCCCTCTACTTCCATATTCTATTCTTTGGCAGCAAATCACTAAATGCAACCTACATGCTAGGACTGGGGGAGTAAGATCCACCTCCATAGTGGGGGCAGGGGAAATATCTACATAAACTATTTGGAATTCTCCTGTATTGAGGATTTGTCTCTACTCTCCCCATTTATTCAACCATTTATTTATATCAACATGGACTCATGGATATTGTTTTATGTTTTGGGTTATAATCCAATACTATATTATTTATTTTCTTGCTCAAATTGTTCCAGCTTTGGTCATTGGCAACTCTTTTACTTGGCTCCTGTGTCTCTAACATTGTCTCTCTCTCTCTTTTTTTTTTTTTTTTTTTTAGCACTTCCTTACTTTCTGGCACTTCAAGACTCTCTAGGCTCATCTTGTATTTTCCCTGACCCAGCTCTAGAATAAGTCATTTCTCCCAGGAGCTCTTGGTTCCTTTTATTGGAGAACAGTCTTGCAAATCAAGATCTGGTCACTGAATGTACTCACTGCTACTGGAGTGTCACTGCTTCTAGGCTTTTGCAGTGGACAGAACTAGGAAATATACTAATCCATGTGAAAAAACAGATCTACAATTATTTCTGTATGTATCCATCTGTATCTATATTAAGCTAAACATGAGTTTATACTGATGTCTCCAACTCTAATCCAGAACCACATGATTCATTCTAGCCTTTGCCCTAAGTTTATTTGTAACCACACATACTCTCTGACGGTGAGAAACCTGGCTCCCACTATCTGCCATACTCTTATGTGTTCAATCCCAGTATACACACACAGCAGTTTTAGAATTATAAATCTGTATTCATATAAGAAACAACTTTAAAAACCAGAGTATAGTATTTATGTATAGTTCCTTTTGACTTCAGCCTTATGGTTTCCAATCAAAACATTGTTTTCCAATGCTATGTATGCCAGCATTTTTCCCTCCATTCCCTTTAATAATTATATATTTGTAATACAGTTGGATTCATGTATCACAGGCTGCATTCCATCCTCAGATCTGACCTCCTGGTTGATTTTTAAAAATTTGTATACATTTAAATCTATATACTTTCACTTTTTGCTATAAAGTTCTATCTTTTTTTTCCCAAATGCAGTTATTGTTACTACAGTGCCATACAGATTACATCTACCATCCTAAAAAAAATCCTGTTAAGAGATTGGTTCTACCACACTATAAAAATCCCTGTGTTACACTATCTCCTCCCAAACCACTGATTTGTTTTCTGTCCCTATAGTTTTGCCTTTAACAGAATGTTATATGAATGAAATCATATAGTATGTAGCTTTTGATGGTTAGGCTTCTTTCACTTAGCAAAATGCATTTAAGATTCATGCCATTGTGTGAATTAATAGCTCATTCCTTTTTATTGCTGAATAGTATTCCATTGTATGGTTATACTACAGTTTATTAATTAACCTTCTGAAGGATAGTTTGGCAGCTTCCCACTTTTGACAAGTATAAATAAAGCTGTTATTCATGTGTGGGTTTTTGCTGTGGACATAAGTTTATAAATCAGTTAGGTAAATAGCTAGGAGTGCAACTTCTGGTAAGTCTGTTTAATTTTATAAGAAACTTCCAAACTGTCTTCTGGCATGGTTGTACTATTTTTGCATTATCACCAGCAACGCAGAGGCATTTCTGTTGCTCTGCATCCTTGCAGGAATTTAGTATTGTCAGTTTTTTGAGAGGATTTTAGTCATTCCAATACGTCTCTATGATATCTCATTTTGGCTTTCATTTGCATTTACCTAATGAAAATGTTGAGCGTCTTTTCACATGCTTATTTGCCATACTTATTATTCTCTTTTTTTTTCATACTTATATTCTCTTTAATGAAGTGGCTGCTCAGATCTTTCCATTCTTCTAAAAACTGGGTTGTTTTCTTATTTTTAGAGAGAGGGAGGGAGGGAGGGAGAAAAGAGAGAGAATGAGGGGGTAAGGGCAGAGGGAAAGGGAGAGAGAGAATCCCAAGCAGGCTCTATGCTCAGCATGGAGCCCAATGTGGTGCTCAATCTCATGACCCTGAGATCATGACCTAAGCTGAAATCAAGAGCCAGACTCTCAACAAACTGAGCCACCCAGGCGCTCCTTGTTTTCTTAAGTTTTAAAAGGTCTTTATATATTCTGCATACAAGTCTTTACTCAGATATGTGGTTTGCAAAAATTTCCTCCAAGTCTGTGCCTTTTCTTTTCATTCTCTTAACAGTACCTGTCACAGAGAAAATGTTTTGAATTTTGGTAGTCCAATTTA
The DNA here is from genome assembly GCF_009762305.2 of Zalophus californianus. Taxonomy (NCBI): domain Eukaryota; kingdom Metazoa; phylum Chordata; class Mammalia; order Carnivora; family Otariidae; genus Zalophus; species Zalophus californianus. Next base: position 367,701 of record NC_045612.1, on the reverse strand, counting down.
TCATTTTTTCCTTTATGGATTATGCTTTTAAAGTTGTAGCTAAGAATTTTTTGCTTAATCAAATGTAACACTTTGTCCTGTTTTCTTACACAACTTTTACAGTTTTGCATTTTACATAGACCTATAACCAACTTTGAGTTAATAGTTATACAGAGTATGAGGTGTCAGTGTTTCGTTTTGTTTTGTTTTTTTTGCATATGGATATCCAATTGTTCCATATTACTTTTTGAAAACAAAATCCTGAGAAGAACTGACTTTGATTTTTTGTCAAAAATCAGTTGACTATATTTGTATGAGTCTATTTCTGGGCTCTCAGTTTTGTTCCACTAATCTATGTGTCTATCCTTTTGCCAGCACCACACTGTTTTGATTACTGTAGCTTTACAGTAAGTCCTAAAATCAGGTAGCTCGAGTCCTTTGACTTTTTATTCAGAATTGTATTGGCTAGGCTTGGTACCTCTGCTTTTCCATATACATTTTATCTTTATTTTATTTTTTATTTTTTTAAAAGATTTTATTTATTTGAGAGAGAGAGAAAGAGGGAGCATGCATGAGTGGGGGTGGGGCAGAGGGAGAGGGAGAAGCAGGCTCCCTGCTGAGCAGGGAGCTCAATGCGGGGTTTGATTCCAGGACTCTGAGATCATGAACTGAGCTAAAGGCAGGCACTTAACCGACTGAGCCACCCAGGTGCCCCAACCACATACATTTTAGAGTTAGTTTGTTGATATCTACGAAAAAGCTTGCTGGGATTTTGAGTGGGATTGCATTGAATCTATAGATCACACTGAGAATTCACATTTTAACAATACTGAGTCTTCTAATCCATGATCATGGAATGTCTTTCCAATTATTTAGTTCTTTGATTTCTTCCATTAGTGTTTTACAGTTTTCTATATACAGATTCTAAAATATTTAACTACTTAACCTAAGTACTTATTTTTTGGTGTTATTATAAACGGTATTGCTTTATTAATTTCAAATTCCAGTTGTTAGTTGTTATTATATAGGAAAGCAAATGACTTTTGTATATTAACCTTGTATTATGCAACTTCATTAAACTTACTTTCATGAGTTTTTGTAGACCCTTTGGAGATTTCTATATAATCATATCACTTATGAAAAAAGTTTTATTTCTTCCTTTCTAATCTGCATGTCTTTTTTTCTTGCTTTATTTCACTAGTTAGGATTTCCAAATCAATGTTGAACCCAAGTTCAACATGAGAAAGGGAGATCCTTGTTTTATTCCTGATCTTAGGGAGAAAGCATATGGTCTCTTGACATTAAGTATGATGCTTATTGTATATTTTTCAAATATGTCCTTTATTAGGTTAATAAAGTCCTCTTTTATTCCCAAATTTTTTAGCTTTTATGATAAATGGGTATTGAATTTTGCTAAATTTGTTTTTCTGAACCTAATGAGATGATCATATGGCATTTCTTAGTCTATTCATATGGTGGATTGGATTGCACCGATTTTTTTTTAATGTTGAAAAAGCCTTGTATTCCTGGGATGAACCTTATTGGGTCTGGATGTATTATCCTTTTTACATATTGTTTGATTCAATTTGTTAATATTCTGGCAAGGATTTTTGTATTTATGTTCATGAAATACTGGTCTATAGTTTTCCTTTCTTTTACTGTTTTTGTCTAAATTTGGTATTAGGGTAATGATGACCTCAAAATATAAGTTGGCAAGTGTCCCTTATTATTTGATTTTATGGAAGAGAATGTATAGAATTGGTGATATTTCTTTCTTAAATGTTTGGTAGAATTCATGAGTGAAACCATCTTGGCTAGGTGTTTTTTTTTTTAAATTTTTTACTACTATTTCTTTAGTAGATTTGGGACTATTCACATTATTTACTTTTTCTTGAGTAAATTTTGGTAGTTTGTGTCTGTCTTAGTCTGCTCAGGCTGCCATAACAAAATGCCATAGACTGGGTGGCTTAAACAATGGAAATTTATTTTCTCACAGTTCTGGAGGCTAGAAGTCCAAGAATAAGGCAGCAGCCAATTCAGTTCCTGGTGAAAGCTCTTTTCCTGGTTTGTAGATGGCCACCTTCTTACTATGTCCTCATGAGAGAAAGAGGGTTGGGGGTGGGGAGCTATCACTGGAAAATATCACTACTCTTCCCCTTTTATAAGGACACCAGTTCATTTGGGTCAGGGCTCTACCCTCACGACCTCATTTAATCACCTCCTTACAGACCCTATCTCCAATACAGTAGTATGGGGGGGCAGGGCTAGGGCATCAACATGAATTTGGGGCAAACAATTCAGTCTATAGTAGCATATTTGTAGGAACTGGTCCATTTCATCTAAATTATCAAATTTATGGGCATAAAGTTGTTTCTGGTATTCCTCTTATTGTCCTTTTTTTTTTTTAAAGATTTTATTTATTTATTTGACAGAGAGAGACACAGTGAGAGAGAGGACACAAGCAGAGGCAGTGGGAGAGGGAGAAGCAGGCTTCCCGCTGAGCAGGGAGCCCGATGCGGGGCTCAATCCCAGGACCCTGGGACCATGACCTGAGCCGAAGGCAGACGCTTAACGACTGAGCCACCCAGGCGCCCCTTATTGTCCTTTTTGTATCTTTAGGATCAGTGATAAAATTCTTGACATTGGTAGGGTGCCTGGGTGGTTCAGTTGGTTAAGCGACCACCTTCGGCTCAGGTCATGATCCCGGAGTCCTGGGATCAAGTCCCGCATCAGGCTTCCGGCTCAGTGGGAAGTCTGCTTCTCCCTCTGACCCTCTTCCCTCTCATGCTGTTTCTCTCTCTCTAATAAATAAATAAAATCTTTAAATAAAAATTCTTGACATTGGTAATTTGTCTCTTTTCCCTTCCTTCCTAGGTTAGCCTGGCTAGAGGCTTACCAATTTTATTAATATTTCTAAATAAAGAGCTTTGGGTTTATTGGTATTCTTGTTTTTTTTCTCCCCATTTTCAGTATCATGGATTTCTGCTCTAATATTTACTATTTCCTTCCTTTTGTTTGCTCTTCTTTATCTAATTTCCTAATGTAGAAGTATAGGTTATTGATTTTAGGCTTTATTCTTTTCTAATAAATGCATTTATTGCTACATATTTCCCTCCAACCACTGCTTTAGCTGCTTACCATAAATTTTGATAAGCTGTATATCCCATTTTCATTTAGTTAAAAATATTTTTAACTTTGAGACTTTATACCTCTACATTTTTTGGAAGTGTATAGCTTAATTTCCAAATATTGGAGACTTTTCTCTTTCTGTTATTGATTTCTAGTTGATTCCATTGTGATCAGAGTACATACTCTATGTTTTAGATTCTTTTAAGTTTGTTGAGCTTTTTTTTTTTTTTTTTTTTTTTTATGGCCCAGAATGTGGTCTATCTTGGTGGATGTTTCATTTACATTTCAGAACAATGTGTACTTCACTTCTGCTGGATGGATTGTTCTATACATGTCAAGTAAGTCAAGTTGGTTGAGAGTGCTGTTCAGGTTATTTATATCCTTACTGATTTTCTGCCTGTTTAATCTATCAATAACTGAGAGGGAGGTTTTAAAGTCTCCAAGGACAATTGTAGATTTTTTATTTCTACTTTTATCTCTATCAGTTTTTGCTTTATGTAATTTGATGGTCTGTTATTAGGTGCTACATTTTTAGGATTGTTACATGTTCCCTTAAAGAACTGACCCCTTTATCACTTTGTCATGTGCCTCTTTATCCCTAATAATCTTCCTTGTTCTGAAGACTGCTTTGTCTGAAATACAGCTAATACTGGTTTGATTATTATTTGCATGGTGTTTCTTTCTCCATCCCTTGATACTGTCCCACAGTTTCTGAATACTGTATGTGTTTTTGTTTTCTATCTCTCTCTCTTGCATTTCAGTTTGGGTAATTCCTATTGACTTATCCTTTACATTTACTGATTCTATCCTTGAATGTGTCAAGTCTACTGTTAAGACTGTTAAGGTCATTCTTCAAATCTGTTACCATGATTATGATTTAAAAAAATTCTTTCTTATAATTTTATCACTCTCCTGACATTACCCATCTGGTCTTTCATTTTGTCTTTCTCCATTAGAGTCCTTAACATAGTAATCATAGCTATTTTAATTTCCTGACCAATAGTCTCCACACCTGTGTCACATGTGAGTCTAGTTCTGACAGTGCTCCGTCTCTTCAAATTGTTATTTGTTGCTTTTTAACATGCTTTGTAATTTTGTTATTGTTGAAAGGCACACGTGTTGTATAAAGCAGTAGACATTGAGGTTAACAGGACTTTAGGGTGAGTATTTATACCACTCTGGCCAAGAGATGGGTTATGTCTGATGTGTGTTGTCTCTATGGGTACCAAAGGCATTAAATTCCTCTAGTGACCTTGTTTTTGTCTCCCCTCTTGGCCTTCCTTGGCCCTTTTCTTCAGGCTGCACTTCAGAACCAGTCTGTCTCTTGCAGCTCTCCCAGCTGTAATGCACTGTTATTTTAACTGGTTATAATGTATGGGGGAGAAGGGCACTGTCTAATATTTGGATTAAGTCTCAGTCTTTGGAGTGAACAATGGGCCTATGTCTTTGAAGTGTAGCCCTCACAATTGTTTTTGTCCCTTTCCAGGGTTATGGGTTGAACTGTATTCCCCAAAAAGATACTGAAGTCCTAATCTCTAGTACCTGTGAATGAGACTTTATTTGGAAATAAGGTCTTTGAAGATAATCAAGATAAGATGAAGTCATACTGAACTAGAGTGGGCCCTAAATCCAACAACTGGTATCTTTATAAGGAAAGATATGTTTGAAGACACAGAAGAGACACAGGGAAGAAGCCATGTTATGACAGGCAGAGAGTGGATGATGTTGCCACAAGTCAAGGAACACCAAGGATTGTCAGCAACCACCAGAACCTAGAAGAGGCAAGAAAGAGCCTTTGGAGGGAGCATATCCCTGCCAATGCCTTTATTTCAGACTTCTAGCTTCCAGAACTGTGAAAAAATAAATTTCTGTTGTTTTAAGCCAACTAGTTTATGGTAATTGGTTATAGCAGTGTTAGGAAACTAATACACAGGGGTAAAGCTTTTCTCCCCCTCTGCTACCTAATACTTTACCTGGCTGTATCATTCCCAGTCTATGCCTTTGAAACCCACTTCCCTATATACTGAGGCTTTCTTTTATTTCTTTTTTTTCCCCTTACATGAGATAGGGAGACAGAGTGGGACTGGAGTAGAGCAATGCCCTTCCCCTTGCTGGGATGAGATTATACTGCTGCCTTAATATTATTTTTGTCTTTCTTGCAACCTGTAGGATAATCTTGGAAATAAATAGCTAGAGGTCCTCAAAACTCCACAGGAAGTATTTTTAGTCCACATAAGAAGGAACTGATATTGCACAACAATGTAAATATACTTACCACCTGAACTGTACACTTAAGGAATGGGTAAGATGGGGCACCTGGGTGGCTCAGTTGGTTAAGTGGCCAACTCTTAATTTCAGCTCAGGTTATGAACTCAGAGTCCTGGGATACAGCCCCGCCTCAGGCTCTGTGCTCAGCAGGGAGTCTGCTTGAGGATTCTCTCTCTCCCTCTCCCTCTGCCCCTCCCCTCACGCTCTCTCTCTCTCTCAAATAAATAAATCTTTTAAAAATGGGTAAGATGTGTGCGCCTGGGTGGCTCAGATGGTTAAGCGTCTGCCTTCGGCTCAGGTCATGATCCCAGAGTCCTGGGATTGAGTCCCGCATTGGGCTCCCTGCTCCGCGGGAGCTTGCTTCTCCCTCTGTCTCTCTCTCTCTCTCTCTGTGTCTCATGAATAAATAAAAATCTTTAAAAAAATGGGTAAGATGTTAAATTTCATTTATGTGGGAATATATATAATGGAATATTACTCAGCCTTGAAAAAGAATGAAATCTTGCCATTTGCAATGATGTGGATGGAACTAGAGAGTATTATGCTAAGCGAAATAAGTCAGAGAAAGACAAATACCTTATGCTTTCAGTCATATGTGGATTTTAAGAAAGAAAACAAATGAGCAAATGGGAGAAAAAGAAACAGAGAGGCAAACCAAGAAACAGACTCTTAACTATGGAGAAGACCCTGATGGGTACCAGGGGGGCGGTGGAGGGGGATGGGTGAACTAGGGGTGGGGATGAAGGAGGGCACTTGTGGTGATAAGCACAGTGTTGCGGGTGTTGTATGGAAGTGCTGGATCGCTATATTGTACAGCAGAATCTAATACTACACTATATGTTAACTAACTGGAATGAAAATAAAAACTTAAAAAAATAAAGTATCTGTCTCCACATGTCTTACCAAAATGATCTTCATGTTGCTGCCAAGCGCAATTCAGAGACTCGGAGGCTGTATGATGCGAATGGATGACTAATGGAAATAAGCTTTTGAAGTTGAGCTGTTGGAAGGCCCAACATGTGACTCCTCTCCTCAGCAGGTTCTGGAGCCTGCTTTGTAGGTGGGACAACCTGTGGCACCACATCCTAGAATATTTGACAATAAGAAGAGAGAGTCAGTAACAGTATTAAAGAACTTTTATGAGGTTGTAGGAATAATACTACAGATGTAACTATATGAAAGAATAGATTTAATTATCTCAACTATAGAGGATTAAACAAAGGAAAAATTCTGAAAAACTGAGCATAAGTGGTCCATAACCATTACTTCCATTTTCTCACCAGCTACTCTTACTTTATGCCTTGTAATCTTACTTCGATCATACTATTTAACTGAAGTGGTTCTTTAAAAATTCATTAATTTTAACCTTCCAACCACATATAAGAATTGCTTTTCAGATCTCATCCTTCTGGGCCTCTCCACTTGTGACACTATTAATCACCCTCACATGACTTCTTGAAACTTCTTTTTTCACTGATTATGTGTGATTGTGAACAAGTTACTTAAACTCTCAGTGACTCCGGTTTCCCATTATGTAACATGAGGATAATAATAATACTTATTTCATGGGTTTAGTATGAAGAGTAAAGTACTTAGAACTGTGTCTGTCCCATAGTAAGGCCTATATATGTCAGCAGCTATTATTCTCATTTTTATAATATTTAATGTTAGGGATAACATGTATCTGTTGGTAAAAGTACCTTGATAAACCTGCTTAGATTTGGTGACTCCTTCACTGTTATGGTTTCAGGAAGATTAATTTAAAAACTTCATTTGCATAATACCTTTAAAAGAATTAATTTGTCCTGTGGGAAAAGAGGGAGAAAGCCATGTACCTGCAGAAAAGCTGTACAATGCTTGATGTGAACCTTCTCAGTAACTCCTTAAGGTCACTAAACCCATAAAATGCTTATTTTCAGTGCATATGTGCATGTGTGTGTGTGGTGTAAGCTGATGAAGGGACTGAATTTCATGCTGATGTGGGATGACACCAATCATATACAGAAAGGCCATAGCTAGAGATGTAAGAGAATATGCTGATGACTTGGGGAGGGTTCCAGAATAATAGGCTAGGAAATCAAGAACTAAAGTCAAATTTATTGAGATTTTATGGGTGCAGGCAAGGAGCAGAGCATAGGGAGGCCTCTGCTGATATCTGGGTTACATTTATGTTTTCTATTGTCTCGTTTCCAAACCTCCTACCTACAGGTATCATCTAAGACAGAGGCTGGCAAATTATGGCCCATGCTTATTTTTATATAGCCCACAAGCTAAGAATGGATTTTACATTTTTAAAGGGTTGTAAACAAAACCAAAAAGAATATGAAGCCAAGACCATATATGGCCTGCAAAGTCTACTATATTTGCTATTTGGTCCTTCAAAGTATAATTTTTCCAACCCCTGGTCTAATGCTCAATTTTTAATCAAATACTCTTCTCCCTTTACACTGGATTACTCCCCCCAAAAAACAGTCTTAAGCAAGCATATTTATTCATTTCTTCATTATTTCACCAAACAAATATTCCCGAGCATGGGTATAACAGGTACTTTCTTAAGTACTGGGAAAATAAACATAAATAAGTCTGCAATCGCAGCCACCATTCAAGAAGCTCACAGTCTAGTGGAGAAGAAAGACAAAGGGTGAAGCTACTACTACTTATGATATTTGTAAACACAGAGTACAGTGAAAAAGTGCAAAGGAGAAAGCAGTTAACTATGCCTGGGAAAACTGGGAGGACTCCACATGATCTACGTTATTTGTAGAAGTGTTTCATTGTTTTGTATTTACTTACAAAATAAAATTTGCTCATGTGTAAAAAGAAAAAAGGAAAGAAAAATCAAAACAACACAGAAATATATAAAATAAAAAGTGAAAGCCTCCTTTCCTCAATATTTGTCATTCCCATTCCTTCAAGAAACCTCATCAACAATAAACCGTTTGGAGGACCAACTTCCAGATCACACACAGTTGAAATCTCCAACCTTCTATACACACATACAAAAATACATTTGTGCATTTGATAGTTTTCAGGTCACTTGGGTAAATATTTAAGAGTGGTACTAATGGGTCACATGCTAAATCTATATTTAACATTATAAGAAACTCTGAAACTATCATCCAAAGTAGTTGGACTATTCTGCATTCCACCAGCAATGAATCAGAACTCCTATTCTGCATCCTTGCTATAACTTGGTATTGTCAGTTTTTAAAATTTAGCCATTCTAATAGTTGTGCATGATACCTCATTATTTTAATTTGCATTTCTCTAATTATATATGATGTTGTACATCTTTTCCTAGTCTTAATTGCCATCTGTATATCTTCTTTGGCAATCTGTTCAGATCTTAGTGGGTAAAAGATCTGACTTTTGGGGCACCTGGGTGGCTCAGTCGTTAAGCGTCTGCCTTCAGCTCAGGTCATGATCCCAGGGTCCTGGGATCAAGCCCCGTATCAGGCTCCCTGCTCCGCGGGAGGCCTGCTTCTCCCCCTCCCACTCCCCCTGCTTGTATTCCGTCTCTCGCTGCGTCTCTCTCTGTCAAATAAATAAAATCTTTAAAAAAAAAAAGATTTTATTTCTTTAGAGAAGTCTTATTCACAGCAAAATTGAGGGAAAGACAGAGATTTCTCATATAACCCCTTTCCCCACACATGCATAGGCTGCATGCTTATTAACATCCCCCATCGGAGTGCTACATTTGTTACAGCTGATGAACCTATATTTACACATCTTTATCATCCAAAGTCCACAATTTACATTAGGGTTCCCTCTTGGTATTCTACATTCTATGGGTTTGGACAAATGTATAATGACACATATCCATCATTATAGGATTATACAGCATATTTTCACTTTTTGACTGCCATAAAAATCCTCCCTGTGATGAATTTTGATATGCAATATTTCTATTCTTCAGTTAGTTTAAAATATTTTCTAATTTACATTGTGATTTTTAAAATTTGACCTGCAGGTTATTTAAAAGTCTACTACATATTTTAGGGAGATTTTCTAGTTTTCTCATTATTATTTTCTAACTTCATTTCACTGTGGCCAAACAAAAACAAACAAAAAACCAGTATAACTGTAAGTGTTTAAGGTTTTTGAGACTTGCTTTATGGCTCAGGATATCATCTATTTTTCTGTGTGCATAAAAAGGATATTACAAAATACATCTCTGTCTAGTAAAGATTCCTACGCTTTGAGTATTTCTCTACTAACTGACTTTAGAGCCTGAGATTTCCATATTAGTTCAATCTTTGAAGTTAGGCAACACAGGGATCCTGTTACCATGTAATCTGGGGCTACTGGTACTTTTATAGATATAGTTTATCAGAATGATTCAAATCCTCAGTAAACATTTAATGAGGAAATCAAGATACACCTGAAGTAGGGCTGCTTGTTGAAGGCAGCTTCAGATAAAACTGGCACTGAACGAGATCCCAGGTGGTGGGAGAGCAAGACCTCAGCGGGTAAGAGACAATAAGAACAGGAACACGCATGAATGGCAACAGCTCTATGCGAGTGGCAAAAGCCAATTATTCCCACCATTGGTCTGCGCTGAAAACAGTACACGCTGAAAACAGCAATGATGGTGGATAAGATAGGCCTGCTGAGGTCAGTTCTCCCATCCCCTGCAGCCCTCTAGTTAATGGCTCACTAGGATCCATACTAATAGTCACGTACACAGTTCCCTGCTGCCCCTCACGTGATTGCTTTCTTGAGTTGTTTTTCCCTCCTTGCTTCCGCATACTTTACATTCTCCGATACGATAATAAAACCGAGAGTCCACCGGACTGGGGGCCTCACCCGCGCCTGCACTTCCTGCTATAGTGCTATAGGCGGTGCAGCCGCTTCGGGCTTGTCTGTGTTCCAAATTATTGGACTCAGTAATCATTTCGTCTCTTGACAAGCACACTACACAGCACCAGGTGGTGGTGGAAAGACCCCTGAAAAGGGAAGCCCTGAAAAGGGGGTAGCTGTACTCCCTTTTTCCTAGAAAAAAAAGTCAACTTTGTCATTAATATATTTACTTCTGTTGTCTTTTGGATAGTGTTTGCATTGTATATTTCTTCCACCCTTTTACTTTCGATCTTCCTATATTTTTACAATTAACTTGTGTTTTTTACAAATAGCAGTTATATTTTGTTTTTTAAAGTTTAATAATCTTGGTCATTTCATTAATGTGTTCAGTTCATTTACATTTAACATAATTATTATTTTTAAAGATTTTATTTGAGAGGGAGAGAGAGCGCACAAGCGGGGGGGGGGGGCCGGCAGACAGAGGCAGAGGGAGAAGCAGACTCCCTGCTGAGCAAGGACGTGGGGCTCGATACCAGGACCCTGAAATCATGACCTGAGCCGAAGGCGGATGCTTCACTGACTGAGCCACCCCGGCGCCCCCTTAACATAATTATTGATATATTTAACTCTAGCTATCAATGTTTGCTTTCTATTTGTCTTGCCTGTTCTCTCTTGCTTTGTTTTGCACTGATTAGGTAATTTGTATTATTCCATTTCTTCCTTTGTTTACTTGTTAATTATACACTCTTTTACTGGTTTTTAAAAAGGAGTTATTCTAGGGCTTACAACATGTATCTTTGATTCCTTAAATTATAATGCAAATTAGAAAATTATTATTAACTCCATTTCTACTCCTTCCACAACTACTGTTATATATTTTAATTAACACACACATATCCCACATGACATGACATTACTATTTTTGTCTTATATAATCAATGGACATTCAGATCTACCCACATATTTAACCTCGCCATTATACTGCATTCCATCGTATAGCTCCAATCTTTTATTTGGGGTCATTTTGCTCCTGCTTGAAGATCATTAGTATTTCCTTTGGAGTTTAGTGGCAGATTCCCTGTTTTGGACCATCTAAAAACACCTCTTTTACTTTCATTTTTGAAAGCTATTTTCACTGTATACAGAAATTTAGATTGAAAGTTACCTCCTCCAGCATTTTTGAAGATATCATCCAATATCTTCATGTTGTTTTTGTTGGGAAGTCAACGCCAATCTAATTGCTGCTCCTTGTAAGGTAATACATTTTTTTCTCCAACTGCTTTTATGTTTTCTTCTTTTTATTTTTTAGCAGTTTTTACAAAATACAGCTAGTTTAGGTTTTCTTTGTATTATTCTTCTTTGTTACAGCACTTTTTGAATATATGATTTGATGCTTGTGATAGGCATAATTCTAAAATGACTTCTGGTGACCCTTGCCAAATTATAATCCCTTCCCCTAGAGTATGAATATGATGGGATTTCACTTGAGTGATGAGGCAATGTATATGGCACAGAGGACTTTAAGAAAGACCCTTAGCTGGGCTGACCTACACCAGCAATCCCTTAAAAGGGTCAGGGCTCTTTTTGGTGAAAGACGTTTGAAGCCAGAGAGAGATTTGCTGTCAGGGAGATTCTCCATTGGTTTTGAAAGCGGAGGGGACTACAAGGCAAGTAATGCATACAGTCTCAAGGAGATGAGAGTGACAAACAGATGGCGTGCAAGAAGGAAACAGCAACCTCAGTCCCACAGTCATGTGGAACTGAACTCAGCCAACAATCTGAATGAAGCTGGATGTGTGCATTCTTAGCCAGAGCCTCCAGAAAGGAATGCAGCCTGGCCAATACCCTCATTTCAGCCTTTAATACACTGACCAAAGAACCCAGTCATGCCATACCTGGTATTCTGATCTATAGAACTGTGGGCTAATAAGTGGGTATGGGTTTAATCTACTAAGTTTCTGGAAAATTGGTATGTAGCAATAGCAAAATCATACAATGCTTTTATTACTTTTAGAAAACTCTTACTCATCATCTCTTCAAATAATGCTTCTGAATCTTCATTCTCTCTCTCCTTTCCTCCTAGGACTCCTATTACAAGTATATGAGACATTTATATGTACTAGGTGCCAGGCAGTTTTACAAGTGCTAGAAATATATCAGTAAACAAAACAAATATTCCTGTCCTCATGAAGCACCTTTTAATGGTATCCTGATACCTACTATACCTAAACTGGCTCTTCCCACAGTGTTCTTCACAGTCAGTTCTAGTACCATCCAGTAAGTTCTATAACTGGTTCAATCTGAAATCTATACTTTGAACTTGATACCTCCTCTTTAAAATTTCTACCCTACAGGCAATTATCAAATCATAACTTTTACTTCCTACATCATTCCCAAACTTGACAAAGCATTACAGCTTTACTTGCCACATTCTCAAAGCCCACCATTATTTCTCACTCAAAGACTGCAATAGCCTTCTAGTTCATCTATCCATATACACACTTGTCCTCCCTTCAAACCATTTTGCACGCTATAGGAAGAGTGAACTAAAACAGAGTTGTTGGTATGTCATTCCCTTTGAATGGATCCCTAAGGCCTTCAGGGTAAAGTCCAATTACTTTATCATGTTATATAATGCCTTCTGTTACCTGGTCCTGAGCTACCTCTCAGCCTCACTTCCTCCTTGTACTTTATTGCTTATTGTCTTCCAGACTCACTATACTCTTTCCTGATTCTAAAAAACTCATGTTCATACCCTTTGTTCCCTCAAACTAGAAGTCCCTCTTACTCTGCCTTTTATTCATATTTCAAGAATCAGTAGAAGTATCATTTCATCTAAAAATTATTCCCTAAACTCCCAGAATGAACTAGTTTTCTTTTGTTCTCTCATAATATTCTGTTTATGTCTCTATCTTCCTTCTTCATACCTTTTGATGAAATTACATGTTTTTATGTCTTTCTTCCTAGTAATACTTGGATGCTCCTTAATAGGAAGACATATGTATCATTAATTTTTGCATTCTAACACTTAGCACAGTTCCTAGTACTTTGTAAAACTCCATAAATATCTGTGGGAATTCAAATAAAATTTGAATTATTTTTCTTCCAACTTCATATTTTCTTTAAATCTGGTAGGATGTCTGTTGTAAATCTTCACTTAAGTAATAAAAATATTGAGGTCAAGCCAAAGGTAGGTTTTGTAGAAGGCCAGCAAAAACTCTTCCTTTGCCTAGAGTCTGCTAATCAGTCCTTGAGTATGGTAATTTAATTAATACATAATTGTATTAATTATTTAACCCATCAACATAGGTTTATAATTCTTGTTCAAAGGTTTCATAAAAGATTTGTTAAAGTCTTGCTGAAATTTCATTCATTCATTTATGTACATTATGTCTGCCACATTTCCATAAATTATCTGTAATAATATTTTTAAAAATAAAAATTACATCTGTGTGGAATGTCTTTGTTGATAACTGTAATTTTCTAAATACACACTTACTTGAAATCTGTTCTAGAATCTAACCAGGAGACATTTAGTTTACAGATTAGTAGACTGAAAATTCTCCCTTAGAAGTTTTACATAAATCCAGTCATAAAGCACCTCTCCTATTCTCCTTAATTCCTTTGATCATTGAGGGTAGTGTAATGATATCATCTGAGTTATAGCTTACCCATGTCAGGACACATATACTTTCTCTTTCTGAGAACATAGTCAGAATATTGTTCTTGTTGTCTTTGCAAATATCTATTTCTATAAGCTTGAGGTAATTTTGGGCCTTATGCTTCTAAATACTAATCCTTTAGGCACATGCCACCTGTTATATTCATCCTTCTTTTCCATCTTTTATATATTATTCTTTTAAAATAGGAACTATGAGCTCATTGTAAAACTTCCTATGTGGTCCCATGGTTTCCCTCATTTCTCCTTTAATAGAATAATTTGCTGTTTCATAGTCAAAATTATGTTTTTGAGAGCTTCCCAACCTTTAGAGTCTAAAATCATCTTAATGTAAATTAAGGTCCAACAAGTATCAATCACAATAACAGAAACTTTTGGAGAACAGCCATAGCTAGAAATTCTAGTCAGAGTAGGCAATTACATAATAGGTCAATTTGAATCTTTTCATGGTTATTACTAAGGAAGAAGCATTACCTCCTGAAGGCTTAAAGCCAAGAATCCATTTAGCTCCCATCAATTTTTCCTTCCAAATGTGTCTCAGATTTGTCCTTCTTTTTCCATTCCTATAGATGCCTTCATCACCTCATACCTGGACTACTGCCATAGACTAGATGGTTTCCTTGCCTCTGGTCCATCCATATTCCAATCCATTTTCCATACTATTGCCAGATTAATCTTCTTAAAACACTTTCATCATATCACTCTCCTGCCTGAGACCTAGCTCGAAAGTCACCTTCTTGTAAGATCTTCCTGACTGCCCTAGGAAGAGTTAATAGCTGCCTAGTCAATGTTTCCATCGTTCTTTGTGCATACCCTTATTAGTGCATTTACAACATGTATAATAATCACCTGTTTAATTATTTTTTTCCTCCTATTTGCTGAGAGCTCCTTGAGGGCAGGCAAAAGAACTGGGTCATCTCTTTACAATGGCACTCAAGGCTTTACAAAATTGGCTCCATCTTGCCCCACGACCTCAGGATCTTTACATGTGTTGTTTCCTCTGCCTACCATGTTCTCCCTCTTATTCTTTCTACTCTTTCTGCAGGTCTAAGATTAAAAATCAAATCATTGAAGAAAACTTCCCTGAGACTCTTAACTAATTAGTTAATCAACTCATTTAAAAAATATTTCTTGGGTGCCAACTTTGTGCCAGGCAGTATTTTAGGCACTTGGGATATATAAGTGAACAAAAGAGACAAAAATTCCTGCTTTCATGGAGTGTATCTTCTAGTGGGAGAAGGCAGATGATTAAAGATAAAAATTATACATAAGTAAATTACATAATACATTATAAGATGATAGGAGCTATAAAAAAATCCAGCAGGAAAAAGGGGCATGCTGGAGGTAGTAGGAGTTTTAAATATGGTGGTAAGGGTAAACCTCATTGAGAAAGATGACTTTTGAACAAAGAGGGATTAAGTCATGAAGATATCTGGTGTAAAGTAGGCCAGTGCAAAGGTTCTAAGCTGGGATTGTATCAGATAAACTTTCATCCTCCTTTTAAAGATCCTTTCCATTGATGTCCTTCATGAGCCATAATGAAATTTGCCTCTCCCTCTTTCTGACCCAGCCTCTAGTTTAAACCTATATTTTCTTTTTTTAAAGACTTTATTTATTTGAGAGAGAGAAAGCGAGTGAGCACATGAGCAGGGGGGAGGGGCATAGGGAGAGGGAGAAGCCGACTCCACACTGAGCAGGGAGCCCAATGTGGGGCTTGATCCCAGGACCCTGGGATCATGATCTGAGCTGAAGACAGACACTTAACCGCCTGAGCCACCCAGGCATCCTAAACCTATATCTTCTTACTCCTAGTTAATATCTATGAAGATATCTTCCTTCTACACCCATTTTTGTTGCTTCTGTAATATCTATATTTCAGAGTGTAAAATATTTGCCTCTATTCTCTCATTTCATCACCATCATTAATTCTTAGATTTACAGGTAAACATAGTTACAGATCACCATCAAATGTATGCCAAATGTCTCCTATGATTTCTTGGTTATCTGAAGCTTTTTTATTTCTTTTAAATCCCTTAGTTAAGCAGCATGGAATAATATTTCCTGAGTCTTACATATTCACTACAGCTTGAATTTATGCATCTTCCTATTGTTTAGCCATCTCATTTATATCAAGTAGTTTTCTAACATCACACCTTTTGCAGATTTCTCTAAGCAGGTTTCTTTTGGAGTTCTTTCTCTGGAAGAACTCTAAGACTACATTTAAATATATATCAATATTTATTATAATAAGTATTTATTACATGTTAATAAATATTATGTTTATTCTTTTATATATAAAATTTACACATGTTTACATATATGTATAAAACCTATTATATAAACATATATAGTTACTATACATATATAATGTGTATTCAGGAATCTGGTGTTCATGGGTGAGCAGACCCTTGGTGGAAGATGTGCCACACTGGCCAGCTGCAGTGACCAGTTCTGTACAGAGTCTTTCAGAACCGGAGATTCTTTGAGGAACTAGGTGAGGCCACCAAAGTTTTCTCTGGGCTGCATTTCTTCCACTCTTCCAATTCCATTTTTGGTCTTTGTTACAGGCATTTGAACCCACATCCTAATTAAGGCTCACCCATAGCCTAGGCCAAGACAGAAAAATTTAATGCATCACTCTTCTGTTGGTGGATTTTGCTAAATGATACTTTCACAGATGTGTATACCTTTGGGGTTCTTCATCCCAATTCTATGACTTGCAAAGACCCAAGGCCTTCTGCAAGCATTAACAGTCAAGCCCAGGCTCCTGGAAGCATTAAAACCCAAGCCAAGGCATAAGACCTGACTAGACAAAGGTATACAGATGGTCAATAGACACATGAAAAGATGCTCAGTATCACTAGGGAAATGCAAATTGAAGCCACAATGAGATATCACCTTACACCTGTCAGATGGCTAAAATTCAAAAGACAAGAAATAATAAATGTTGGGGAGGATGTGGAGTAAAAGGAACCACTCTTGTGCACTGCTGGTGGGAATGCAAATTAGTACAGCTGCTGTGAAAAACAGTATGGATGTTCCTCAAAGAACTAAAAATAGAACCATATGATCCAATAATTCCACTACTGGGTATTTACCCAAAGAAAACTAAAACACTAATTTGAAAAGATATATGCACCCCTATGTTTATAGCAGCACTATTTACAATAGTCAAGATATGGAAGCAACCTAAGTGTCCACAGATAGACGAATGGATAAGGGAGATACGGTGTGTAAATACTATGCAGCCACAAAAAGATAAAAATTTTGCCATTTGGACAACATGGATGGACCTAGAGGTTATTATGGTAAATGAAATGTCAGACAGAGAAAGACAAATTTCATATGATTTCATTTATATGTAGAATCTAAAAAATAAAAATGAATAAACAAAAAATAAGCATCAGAATCAGACCTGCAAATACAGAGCACAAACTGCTGGTTGCCAGAGGGGAGGGGAGTGGGGGATGGGCAAAATGGATGAAGAGGAAGGGGAGATACAGGCTTCCAGTGATGGAATGACTATGTCATGGGAATAAAAGGCACAGCACAGTGAATACAGCATGATATTGTGATAGCACTGTATGGTGACCCACGGTAGCTTACACTTGTGGTGAGCATAGCAGTACAGAGAGAGATGTTGCATCACTATACTGCGCACCTGAAACTAATGTAACATTGTGTGTCAACTATACTCAAATTTTTTTTTAAAAGCCACTCAAGCCCAGGGCTTTTACTTCTGGTTAGGTTGAAGAAAGTTACAAAAGATGGTTTTACAGCCCTAAAAGTGAGAATCAGCCAGATAAGCTACAAGATCATAGTTTAAAAAACTCATCAGACTTTTGGTTTCAGCTCTCACATGTAAAGAGCTTGGAAGTCATCAGTCCCATCCTCACAATAAGAATAAGCTGATCAAATTGAAAAGCAATGGCTCTTTTTGGACTTAGACTACTGAGGTTGCAGGGCAAACTGCCACTCCAAAATCTGGAGAGACTGGCAAATCTAGAGAGGCAGAGCCAAGATCTATTTACCTGGAGCAGAAACTCCATTTACTTAAATGGTAATTTTGATGAATTGCTGGAGGCTGTGTGGACTACCCTGAGTGGGAGAAACTTCTGGGATCACAGTCTTAAGGGGGAACCCACACTTTCATGGGATTTTACCTCCATGAATCCCACACCAGGTTCTTATGGTATAGGACCCAAAACAATTCCCACATAGTTCTGACAGGGGAGGGGAAGAGTAAACACTGCATTGTCCATAACAGAGTATTCTCCAAACAGAGCTGTCTCTATAACAAAGACCTGCTCTCCAAGGGAAAAGACTTTATCAGGGACTTATTCCATCTGGGGAAAGGGCATTTCTCTCACTTGGGCCTTCTTAAGCCTTTCTGTCTTACCAAGAGAGAGATGCTATCAAATGCTGTTAAGGACACAGCCCAGGGCACAGGCCCACTATAAAACTAAGATTTAATCATGGGATTATAGAATGCATCCCCTTTACCACCATGCCATCAGACTTCAGTATTATAAGAGTGGATTATAATGAAAGATATGCAAGATGCAGACTCTATCTGGTAAGTAGTCCTTAAGGCATACCAAGGACAAAGAGACAAAAATCAAGGACACTAGTAAAATGTGAAGACTTTGACACCTACAGCTACCACAAACATTAAACACAGCCCAACTCCTAGCCAGATTAAAACAAAACTTCATACTAAAGGCTATTTATGTCAGTACTATTACACAATACATTATGCCTGGCTTTCAACAAAAAATTTAAAAGGCACATTAAAGGGCAAGAAAAAAACACAGTCTAAAGATACAAGACAGGCATCAGAGCCAGACTCAGATATGACAAAGAGTTTTGCATTAACAGATATGATTAATATGTTAAGGGCTCTAATGGAAAAAGTAGGCAATATTCAAGAACAGATTGGTAAATGAAAACAGAGATGGAAATTCTACAAAAGTATCAAAAGGAAATGTTAGAAGTAAAAAACACTGTAACAAAAATAAAGAATGCCTTTTATGGGCTCATCAGTAGACTGGACATGGCCAAAGAAAGAATCAGTGAATGTAAAGATAGCTCAAGAGAGAAACCTCCCAAACTCATTAGCAGGAAATAAAGAAAGAAAGAAGCTGAAGGAATATTTGAAGTAATAATGGCTAAGAGTTTTCAAAAATTATTGACAAACACCAAACCACAGATCCAGGAAACTTGGAGAATGAGGACGATAAATATCAAAAAGAAAAAAATCTATACATAGGCATATCATATTAAAAAATACTGGTGGGGGAATACCTTACCTTTAGAGAGCAAGGATAAGAATTACAGAGAACTTCTCTAAATATATTTAACCATGAGAGACTATGGACTCTGAGAAACAAACAGGGTTTTAGAGGGGGGGAGGGGGGGAGGGGTTAGCCTGGTGATGGGTATTAGGGAGGGCACGTACTGCATGGAGCACTGGGTGTTATATGAAAACAATGGATCATGGATCAGCACATCAAAAACTAATGATGTATTGTATGGTGACTAACATAACATAATAAAATTTAAAAAATATATATATTTAACAAAATTTGAAGATGAGGTTTGTACATTTTATTACAGCTTTATCAAGGAGTAATTGATATATAATAAACTGCACATCATTAAAATATGCAGTTTGATTGGGTTTTACACATGAAGTCATCACTCCCAGGATAAGATGATAAACATGTCCAACACCCTCCAAAATTTCTTCCTGTCCCTTTCTAATCCCATATAGAAAACTGAGCCTATGAATAATTCTAAATTGATCCACTCCATTCATTCTAAATGAATAGATTTGTTATTTGAAGAATTGCTTGTGTGAACATGAAGCAGAATAGTTTGGAAGTGGATTTTAACAGGGAAATCATTAAATACATATAGCTCCCTGCCTAGTTTGTTATCTAATGATCCTAAAAATTATTCTATTGCTTACTTCTACCTACAAAAGAAGATATGGGAGAATGACTTAATGCAGGAATTAGCCTCAAATCTAAACATCTGAAATCATCTGAATCATCATTGTATCCATAAATGTTCATTTCCTTAACAATCATGAAGGCAGACTTAGGGAGATCGGTGAGTCCATAAAGCAAAATAATAACTGTATTATGGGAGTTGCAGGAGAAGAAGAGTGGGGAAAAGGGGCAAAAGATTTAGTTGAACAAATTACAGCTGAGAACTTCCCTAATCTGGGGAAGGAAACAGGCATTCAAGTCCAAGAGGCACAGAGAATTCCCCTTAAAAATCAACAAAAATAGGTTAACATCACAACATAATATAGTGAAACTTGCAAATTACAAAGATAAAGATAAAATACTGAAAGCACACTGGGAGATAGGAAGAGGTCCCTAACCTACAAGGGTAGACACATAAGGCTGGCAGCAGACCTATCCACAGAGAACTGGCAAGCCAGAAAGGACTGGCATGATATATTCAACATACTAAATGGGAAAAATATACACCCAAGAATACTTTATCCAGCAAGGCTGTCACTCAGAATAGAAGAAAGAAAGAGAGTTTCCAAGACAAACAATAACTAAAGGATTCATGAACACTAAACCAGCCCTGCAAGAAATATTAAAAGGGGCCCTTTGAGTGGAAAGAGAGCCCAAAAGTAACAAAGACCAGAGAGGAACAGAGACAATATTCAGAAACAGCAAATTTACAGGTAATACAATGGCACTAAAGTCATATCTTTCAATAATTACTCTGAATGTAAATGGACTAAATGCTCCAATCACAAGACATAGGGTATCAGAATGGATTTAAGAAAATCCACTGATACGCTGCTTACAAGAGACTCACTTTAGACCCAAAGACACCTCCAGATTGAAAGTGAGGGGGTCGAGAACCATTTATCATGCTAATGGACATCAAAAGAGAGTTGGAGTAGCCATCCTCATATCAAACAAACTAGATCTTAAATGAAAGACTGTAATTAGAGATGAAAAAGAACATTATATCTAATAAAAGGGTCTATCCAACAAGAAGGTCTAACAAATATAAACATTTATGCCCCTAACATGGGAGCAGCCAAATATATAAACCAATTAATAACAAAATTAAAGAAACTCATTGACAAAAATACAATAAGAGTAGGGGACTTTAATACCCCACTCACAGCAATGGACAGATCATCTAAGCAGAAGATCAATAAGGAAACAAGGGCTTTGAATGACACACTGGACTAGATAGACTTCACAGATATATTCAGAGCATTTCATCCTAAAGCAGCAGAATACACATTCTTCTTGAGTGCACACGGAACATTCTCCAGAATAGATCACATACTAGGTCACAAATCAGGTCTCAGTTGGTACAAAAAGACTGAGATCATACCATGCATCTTTTTGGATCACAATGCTTTAAAACTGGAAGTCAATCACAAGAAAAAATTTGGAAGGACCACAAATACATGGAGATTAAAGAGATTCCTACTAAAGAATGAATGGGTCAACCAGGAAATAAAAAAAGAATTTAAAAAATACATGGATGCAAATGAAAATGAAAACACAACAGTTCAAAACCTTTGGGATGCAGCAAAGGCAGTCCTAAGAGGGAAGTATACAGCAATACAGGCCTTCTTCAAAAACCAAGAAAAGTCTCAAATACACAACCTAACCTTACATCTAAAGGATCTGGAAAAAGAATAGCAAATAAAGCATAAATCCAGCAGGAGAAAAGAAATAATACAGAATAGAGCAGAAATCAATGACACAGAAGTAAAAAAACAAAACAAACAACAACAAAAAACCATACACAAAGAAACACAACAAACCAGTAGAACAGATCAATGAAACTGGAGCCGGTTCCTTAAAAGAATTAATAAGATCAATAAACCCCTAGCCAGACTTATCAAAAAGAAGAGAAAGGACCCAAATAGATAAAATCATGAATGAAAGAGGAGAGATCACAACCAATACTGAAGAAATACAAACAATTATAAGAACATATTATGAGTAACTATATGCCAACAGATTAGGCAATCTGGAAGAAATGGATGCATTCCTAGAGACATATAAACTGCCAAAACTGAAACAGGAAGAAATAAAAAAGCTGAACAGACCCATAATCAGCAAAGAAACTGAATGAGTAATCAAAAATCTCCCAACAAACAAAAGCCCAGGGCCAGATGGCTTCCCAGGGGAATTCTACCAAACATTTAAAAAGAAGAATTAATACCTTTTCTTCTGAAGCTGTTTCAAAAAACTGAAATGGTAGGAAAACTTCCAAACTCATTCTATGAGGCCAACACTACCTTGATCCCAAAACCAAAGACCTGACCAAAAAGGAGAATTAAAGAGAAATATCCCTGATGAACATGGATGCAAAAATGCTCGCCAAGATACTCGCTAATAGGATCCAATAGTACATTAAAAGGATTATTCACCACGACCCAGTGGGATTTATTCCTGGGCTGCAAGTGTGGTTCAACATCCACAAGTCAATCAGTGTGATACACCACGTTAATAAAAGAAAGGACAAGAACCATATGATCCTCTCAATAGATGCAGAAAAAGCATTTGACAAAATATAGCATCCTTTCTTGATAAAACCTCTCTGCAGTGCAGGGATAGAAGGAACATACCTCAATATCATAAAAGCCAAATATGAAAAACCCACAGTGAATATCATTCTCAGTGGGGAAAAATTGAGAGCTTTTCCCCTAAGGTCAGGGAGCATGACAGGGATGTCCACTCTCACCACTGTTGTTCAACATAGTACTAGACTCCTAGTCTCAGCAATCAGACAACAAAAAGAAATAAAAGGCATCCAAGTCGGCAAAGAAGTGAAACTTTCACTCTTTGCAGATGACATGATACTCTATGTAGAAAACCCAAAGACTCCACCCCAAAATTGCTAGAACTGATATAGGAGTTCAGCAAAATTGCAGGATATAAAATCAGTGCACCGAAATCAGTTACATTTCTATACACTAACAATGAAGCAGAAGAAAGAGAAATCAAGGAATCAGTCCCATTTACAATTGCACCAAAAACCATAAGATACCTAAGAATAAACCTAACCAAAGAGGTAAAGGATCTGTACTCTGAAAAACTATAGAACACTTATGAAAGAAACTGAGGAAGACACGAGGAAATGAAAAAACATTCCATGCTCATGGACTGGAAGAACAAATATTGTCAAAATGTCTATGCTGTCTAAAGTAATCTACACATTCAATGAAATCCCTATCAAAATGCCATCAGCATTTTTCAAAGAGCTGGAACAAACAAACCTAAAATTTGTATGGAACCAGAAAAGACCTTGTATAGCCACAGAAATGTTGAAAAAGAAAACCAAAACTGGCAGCATCACAATTCCGGACTTCAGCTGTATTACAAAGCTGTAATCATCAAGAAAATATGGTATTGGCACAAGAACAGAAACACAGATCAATAGAACAGAATAGAGAACCTAGTTATGGACCCTCAACTCTATGGTCAACTAATCTTTCACAAAGCAGGAAAGAATATCCAATGGAAAAAAGACAGTCTCTTCAACAAGTGGTGTTGGGAAAATTGGACAGCCACATGCAGAAGAATGAAACTGGACCACTTTCTTACACCACACACAAAAATAAACTCAAAATGGATGAAAGACCTAAATGTGAGACAGGAATTCATCAAAATCCTAGAAGATAACACAGGCAGCAACCTTTTTGATCTTGGCTACATCAACTTCTTGCTAGACACATCTCCAAAGGGAAGAGAAACAAAAGCCAAAAGGAATTATTGGGACTTTGTCAAAATAAAAAGCTTCTGCACAGCAAAGGAAACAGCCAACAAAACTGAAAGGCAACCTATAGAGTGGGAGAAGATATTTGCAAATGTCTTACCAGATAAAGGGCTAGTATACAAAGTCGATAAAGAACTTATCAAACTCAACACCCCCCCAAAAAAATCCAGTCAAGAAATGGGCAGAAGACATGAATAGACATTTCTCCAAAGACATCCAAACGGCCAACAGACACATGAAAAGATGCTCAACATTCCCAGGCATGAGGGAAATACAAATCAAAGCCACAATGAGATACCGCCTCACACCAGTCAGAATGGCTAAAATTAACAAGTCAGGAAACAACAAATGTTGGTGAGGATGTGGAGAAAGGGGAACCCTCTTACACTGTTGGTGGGAATGCAAGCTGGTACAACCACTCTGGAAAACAGTATGGAGGTTCCTCAAAAAGTTAAAAATAGAGCTACCCTATGACCCAGCAACTGCACTACTAGGTATTTACCCTAAAGGATACAAACATAGAGATCTGAAGGGGCACCTGCACCCCAATGTCTATAGCAGCAATGTCCACAAAAGCCAAACTATGGAAGGAGCCCAGATGTCCACTGACAGATGAATGGATAAAGAAGATGTGGTATGTATATACAATGGAATATTACTCAGCCATCAAAAACCGAAATCTTGTCATTTGCAATGACATGGATGGAACTAGAGGGTATTATGCTAAGTGAAGTAAGTCAGTCAGAGAGACAAATACCATATGATTTCACTCATATGTGGAATTTTAAGAAACAAAACAGATGAACACAGGGGAAGGGAAAGAAAAATAAAATAAGATGAAATCAGAGAGGGAGGCAAACCATAAGAGATGCTGAACTCTAGGAAACAAAGTGAGGTTTGCTGGAGGGGAGGTGGGTAGGGGGATGGGGTAACTGGGTGATGGGCATTGAGGAGGGCAGTTGATGTAATGAGCACTGGGTGTTATATGCAACTGATGAATCACTAAATTCTACCTCTGAAACTGATGAAAAAATAAAAAGAAATTTTAAAAAGTATAGGAGAATGAAAGATTTTCTCAGACAAACAAAAACTGAGAGAATCCAATCACCAGCAGTTATCTCCTGCAATAAATATTAAATGAAGCTTTTCAGGGAGAAGAAAATGATATGTATCAGAAACTTGGGTCTCCAGAGGAGAAGGGCATCAGAAAAGGAATAAAGGTAAAAAATATTTTAAGTGTTCTTTTTTTTTTTAAAGATTTTATTTATTTATTTGAGAGAGAGAGAATGAGAGATAGCACGAGAGGGAAGAGGGTCAGAGGGTCAGAGGGAGAAGCAGACTCCCCGCTGAGCAGGGAGCCCGATGCGGGACTCGATCCCGGGACTCCAGGATCATGACCTGAGCCGAAGGCAGTCGCCCAACCAACTGAGCCACCCAGGCGCCCCATTTTAAGTGTTCTTATTCTTAATTGTTCTAAAAAATAATAGTTTTAAGTAATAAAAGTAACAATGTGGTGGGTAATTACAACATAAAAAAATTTAATGACTGGAAGAAAAATCATAGGGGATTAGAGGAAAGAATTGGGAATATTCTGTTATAAGGTTTGTGCACCACATGTGAGGCAGAATAGTCTTATTTGGAGGTGGGCTCAGATTAGTGAAAAATACATATATCACAAACTCTGGGCAAGCACTAAAGAAAACTTAAAAAAGTGTAATGAAATTTTAAGAAAGGAGATAAAATGGAATCATATAAAATGCACAATTAAGGCAGAAAAAGAGGGAGAAGTAAACAAAGGAAATGTAACATATGGACATATTAACAAAAATGGTAAATATTAATCTAAAAATATCAATAGTCACTTTATATATGAATGGCCTAAATATACCAATTAAAAAAAAGATTGTCAGTGTGAACTTAAAAAACAAAGATGCAACTTTATGTTTTCTCTAAGAAAGTGATTTAAACGTTCCCTGACACAAGGAGTTTAAACACAACATTGAATAACTTTTGGCTGATCATTAATATATATTTGTCTAATTGACCCCAAGGAAGCTAGTCTTTAAAGTAAAAAAAAAAAAAATAAAAAAGAAAGAATAACAACAACAACAAAATTGAGTAGAGGCATCAGAGGCTACATAATGCAGGGAAGGCCAGACGGCAGTAGAATGGCTTATGCAAAATGCTAAAAGAAAAAGAAAGCCCTGCCAACCAAGAATTCTATATCCAGCAACTATCCATCAAAAATTAAGGTAAAATAAAGAAATTCCACTACACACAAAGACAGAGAATTCATTGCTAGCAGATCTATCTTATAAAAAATACTAAAGGAAGCCCTTAGTCTAAAAAGAAATACCAGTTGCTGACTTGAATCCACATGAAGAAATAAAAAGCACTAGTAAAGGTATTTATGCAAGTAAACATAAAAGAGAATATACATCATTTTTTCTTTTTTCTTTTAAAGAGCAACTACATAAAACAATAATTTAAAAACTATATTGTTGGGCTTGCAATATATTAAGATGTAAATCATATTACATTAACAGGACAAAGGATGGAGGAGCAAAGCTTCCCTGTGTTACTGGAATTAAATGATTATTAATCTAAAGTAGATTATATTACGTTGACATGCATATCGTAATTCCCAGGGTAGTTAATAAAAAATAACTCCAGAAATTACAGTAAAAAACATCAAAAGTTCAATCACAATAAGTTAACTTAATTACAGTAATTTTAATTATGATAAATATAAATAGATCAAACAGTCCAATCAAAAGACAAAGACTGTGAGACTGGATAAAATAACAGAATCCAAGTATACGCCATCTACATTTTACCCAGTTTAGATGTGAAGAAATAAATAGGTTGAAAGAATAAAAGGGTGAAAAAGATGTATACAATGCAAATGACAACCATAAAAGAGTTGGAGTAGTTATGCTTAGAAAAAGAAGGATATTTCATAATGATAGAAGAAGGGTCAATTCATCAGAAAGACATAATAAGCAGAAACGTGTAAAATACACATCTAACAAAAGAAACTCTTCTCAACTCTTTCTATGAGACTGGTATCTTACATCAAACAAGACAAATACATCTTAAGGGAAGAAATTGCACTACCATGCAATGTCTCGAATGAATATAGATGAAAAATTCCTCAACAAGATGTTAGCAAACCAAACCCACCAATACAGGCATAGGCATTTTATTGCACTTCTCTTTATTGTGCTTCAAAGATACTGCATTTTTTTAAAAACAAATTGAAGGTTTGTGGCAAACCCTGCATTAAGCAAGTCTAACAGTGCCATTTTTCCAACAGCATTTGTTCACTTCATGTGTCTGTGTCACTCACAATAGTTCAAACTTTTTCATTATTATTATATTTTTTACAGTGATTTGTGATCAATGATCTTTGGTGTTACTACTGTAATTGTTTTGGGACACCATGAACTGCACGCACAGAAGACAGTGAATGCAATAAATGTGTGTTCTGACTGCTCCACCGACCAACCATTCCCCCATCTCTCTCTCTCACCTTGGGCCTCCCTGAGACACAACAATACTGAAATTAGGCTTATTAATAACCCTACAATGGCTTCTAAATGCTCAAATGAAAGGAAGAGTTGCATGTCTCTCACTTTAAATCAAGAACTAGAAATGATTGAGCTTCGTGAGGAAGGCATGTTGAAAGCTGAGATAGGCAGAAAGTTAGGCCTCTTGCGCCAAACAGATACCAAGTTGTGAAGGCAAAGGAAAAGTTCTCGAAGGACATTGCAAGTGCCACTCCAGTGAACACACAAATGATAAGTAAGCAAAACAGCCTTATTGCTGACAGAGAAAGTTGCAGTCATCTTGAAAGATGATCAAACCAGCCACAACATTCCCTTAAGCCAAAGCCTAACCCAGAGCTAGGCCCTAATGCTCTTCAGTTCTGTAAAGGCTGAGGGAGGTGAGAAGGCTGCAGAGGAGAAGTGTGAAGCTAGTAGAGCTTGGTTCATGAGGTTGAAGGAAAGAAGCCATTTCCATGACATCCAAGTGCAAGGTGAAGCAGCTAGGGCTGATGCAGAAGCTGCAGCAAGGTATCCAGAAGATCGAGCTCAGAGAATTAACAAAGGTGGCTACACTAAACAACAGATTTTCAAAGTAGATGGAACAGCAATTCCATTCCTAGACATATACTCTCTAAGAGAACTGAAAACATGTCCAAAACTTGTGCCTGAATGCCCAGAGCAGCCTTCCTCACAACTGCCAAAAGGTGGGAATAAACCAAATGTATATAAACTGACAAATGAATAAATAAAATGTAGTATATACATATAGTAGCACATTATCCAGCCATCAAAAGTAAAGTACTGATTCATACTACAATATAAATGAACCTTGAAAACATCATGCTAAGAAGCAAGTTGCAAAAGACCACACACTGTATGATTCCATTTATGTGAAATGTCCAAGAATAGGCAAATCCATGGACACATAAAAGGATTACATTGCCCAATGCTAGGGGCAGTAATAAGGATTAACTGCAAATGGGCAAGGGAGATGTTATTTAGGTGATGGAAATGTCAAAAATTGGATTACAGTGATGTTTGTGACCTCAATAAGTTTACTAAAAATCCTTGAAGTTTACACTTAAAATGGGTCAATTTTCCGGTATGTAAATTATACCTTAATACAATGTTTTTTCCTATTTTGCCCATCCCCCTCCACCTTCCCTCTGGCGACCACCACTTTGTTCTGCATTTAACAGTCTGTTTGTTTTTGTGTTTGTTTTGTTTTGTTTTTTTAGATTCCACATATAAGTGAAATTATATGGTCCTTGTTTTTCTCTGTCAGACTTATTTCACTTAACACCATACGCTCTAGGTCCATCCATGTTGTCTCAATACAAGAAATTTTAAAGACACTCTGGGCAGTAGAGAAAAGAAAAGAAAAGAGAAAGTGCATCTTTTTCACAACCTATCAAGGATCATAGAGAGTTCATTGGGCTGTTGTATGTTGTTGTTGCTGTGGTGATGATAGGAGTGTTGGTTTTCCCATGAGGGCTGAGGGTCAAGCAATGATTTGGATCTTTTAAAATAAAAAAGTTTTTTAAGTGACTAAATAAGTAAGCCACGGAGCTGAAAAGTGCAGCATAGGGAATATAGTCAATACTAGTTTAATACCATTGTGTGTTGACAGATGGTGACTCCACTTATCTTGCCGAGTACTGAGTGAAGTATAGAACTGTCGAATCAATATGTTGTACACTTGAAAGGAACATAACATTGTATATCAACTACACTTCAATGATAAATAAAAAATTTTAAATAAATGAATAAAAAACAATGCTGCTGGCTCAAAATTTGGAGTAGCAATGGGGGCAAAGAGAAGTGGATAGGTTTAAAAATATTCAGGAAGCAGAAGTGGCAAGATTTTGAGTTGATTCTATATTGGGAATCCGGAAGAGAGAAGATGGCTCCGACTTAGCATGCTTAAAGTGGAATTCCTGTTCTCCTCCCAAACTTACTGTCTTCCTTTGCTGCTAATCTCAGTGAGTGGATCAGCATGCTGGCACAGAGTAAGCATTCATTGATTGTCTTTGGAGTGAAAGAATAAATGAATAGAGTAGAAATACAGCCAAACAAAGCATTCACCGGTGCCTGCCAAACAGCCAGTCCTAAACTCACCCTCAAGGTCGGCTCAGCAGAAGTCTATCACAATTTCCCTCTCACTTTATCAACTGTTTGGGAAATCACCAGGTCCCATGTCCAGAAGAACATCCACCTTCCTATCAGGCAGTCCTTGCCTAGAACCTGCAGGTGTGGCACAGACCGCGTTTTGCCAAGAGCCTCTTATCCTGTAAATTCTTTACATGAGGGCAGAGTGGCAGACTGTACAGCCCATGTGAGCACAGAGGACGTTTGGTGTTGTAGAAACAGGGTCATAATGGGCACCCAACTGGTGGATCTATGTTCACTTTGGCTTCAGTCACAAAGAGACTCTTCATACCAAAGAGGTTTATTAATCCAGCCCTCCCCCCACCCTCATCCTGGCAGGCAAAAAATACAACTGCCAGAAACACTGTACAGACACCAAGTGTTAGTTTGGCTATTTTATTGCTTCTCCCAAGGCTGACAAGCAGAGATACAGAACTGCTTGCGGTTTCTGGTACAGATACCAAAACCAGGAAGTGATCTGTCCCAGTGCAGATTTCCCAGAAATAAGAATGACATGGGGCATGCAAAGGATGCCCCCCGGACTCAACGAACCCCTCAAAGATTCCCTTCATCATACTAGTTACCAGGGTAGAGTATAATCCCTTTAAGTCTGATGACAAACACATTCACCTCTCATGGTTGTGAAGATTACAGTGCATAATATAGGGTTGCCATTACCACTGTAAGCAGTTCCATAATGAGATGGAATTGGAATGACACGATGTTGGTCCATAGTGTGGATAAGTCTTTGTCTTTATAGTTAGTGTAAAATAAACTGTATGTAATTTTTACTATAGTGCTTCCTGAAAGGGCAATACCAGCTAAGAAGAAACTGTTTAAAAGTGCTATTGGGAATGGATTATGCAAGTGTTCCTACATATGAAAGCTGAAGTTTTTCTTTCAGCGATTGGTTAACAGTTAAATTACCCAAGTCTTTTATGATGAGACTTTTGCTGGGCAGTGTACTATGTTCATTCAACACATAATGTTTTGGTCAATCGTCTGGTTAAAATCTTTAACAGTAAAGCATTCACAAAAGCATTCTTCAGAGCTGACATTCAACTAAGGCACTGAATGAATGAACGTTTTTTTCTAGCTTTCAGGTCAGTTAGTAGTTAAAAATGTTTAAAAGGTTTTTCAGAGTTGTTTTAGTAATGGAGAGCACTTCCTCGACTAACTTTTCCAATGCCCTGCCCGGTTACTCCCGACTCTTGCTAGGCATTCTTGCTCAGGAGGGGCAGACAAAGGGTAAAATCTGGGCAGAGAACACTAGTGGATATTATAACGAAAGACAGTGCTGCAAGGTCTTGCGGACAGCCGAGTTCCACCTTCCACTCCACCGCCAAGCAGTGTAGCTTGAACAGGTTAGCCACTCTCTGAAAAGCTAGATACCAAGTCAGTGACGGACCCAGGGCGGGGAAGTCCGATCGAGTTTGAAACAATGTACGCTGGGCGTCAGTCCCAACGCGAGCTTGCTCCAGCTCCTCCGGGTCTTCCCGAGCGCTATAGGCCCATCTGGCCCTGCACTGATCTCCAGGCCGACTTCGCGCAACTGGCATAAGGCGTGACGACAGCCCTGCGGCAAGGCACGAGTGGCCTCCTCCTCTACAGGGGTTAGGGTAAGTACCACCGCCCTGGGGCTGAGCAGACGCGGTGGGAGCCGTCCCCCTCGCCCCCGCGCCAGGCCTTAAAGCGAGCGTCTGGGCAAACCCAACCACCGCACCCACCAAAGGCCCCCCTTCCCGATCCATGGGACTGGACCCACCTGTGCTGGAGGTCGCGACTCCCAACTCAGCAAAACGGGAGGAACTGTAAGCAAAGAGAGCCTTGGGAGGCAGCCTCGCGCCCGCCTTTTGCTTTTTCCCAGAGACTATCGGCCCCGGGCTCCCCTCCCCCAGTCCGTTCGGGCCCAGCAGCCTAGAGGCCCCGCCCCACTTCTTCCGGCCCTGTGCGGTGGGCGCCTTGTGCGCCCTGGACCGAGGCCGCTGCGGGGGCGTGCTAGAACCTCTGATTCAGAAGGGTCGCGATGGGGTGCTCCTTGCCTTCGTTTAACAGATTTGGAGCCACAGGCACGGAGAGGAAAATAGACGGACCCATACAAATACACTGCGTGTGACACCTGGGTCTCCTTGTTTGCCTTCTCAGCGCTCCTCCGGAGTCTTCCCCCTTAGGAGGTTGCTTATTGAGGTTTTCTGGAACAAACCTAATTATAAGTGCTTATTGAGGTTTTCTGGAACAAAAATTCTTCCACTTCCTTGCACCACTTTCTTGAACTTAAGTCACATACTACTCACTGCTGGACTCCCCCCAATTTATTTGAGCTATTTGAATCCAGAGTCCACATACAGTGCTTAAAACAGTGAACATTACTAGAAGGGAACGAGTCATTAGGAATGCACATCCTATGCATGTAAAAATTCAAGAACAACACATATTACAAAAAGGACCAAAAAATACAACGGAAATCCAGGATAGAGGGAGAAAAAATCTAGAGGAAGAACAAACAAATGTACAGACATTGAAAAATGAGAAACAGCAGTATTGCAGTTATTAGAGATGAAAAATAATTGGCCTAATGTCAGACGGTGATGATAAAGGAGACGGTCTGTAGAAGTCAGGATCAACAAAACAAGCAAATGTCTTCATACTTTTGCCTTGGAATTCTTTCTGTCATATGCTCTACCCCTATTTGTTCTTTTGCAAAACTGCTACTCATTATTTTGACTCACTTTCGATAGTACCTGCTCTGTGAATCATTCTCTGTTTTCCAAGATAAATTTCTATTCTTTTCCATGGGTTCAGTATGCCCAATGGATCCAGTACAGGCCCCCAGTGTAGCAATTATCATTCTGGATTATAACTTCTCCCTTTGCGTGCCTATGTCCTTCAATGAACAAGTGGTCTCTTGAGACCAGAAAAAAATTTGCATTTTTCAAATTTATTTTCCAAGACCCTAGCACAGACCCTAACATATAGTATGTATTTAGTGAATATTTGTTGAAAATTGTCTAGAACCAGTGATTAGACAGAAAAAAGGCTATAGCTAGGATGTGAATTAATATACAGAGGAATAACTGAATAAGGTGAGATTCTAGACTCAGGCTGGTATTCATGCAAATATTAATGAATGCCTACTGTACATCAGGTGCTGTATTAAACTCTGGGTATAAAATGGTAAACAAAAAGCAGATACAGTCCATGCCCTTAAGGAACTTAAAGAACTTAGAGTAATTGGCCAGGCACACAGGAAAAGGAACATTCCAGACAGAAGGAACATGATCAAAGGTCCTATAATAGGAAGGAGCATGATAGTAGCAATTAGAGTGAATAAGGTCAATAAAGGTAAAGTGAAATCAACAGAAAGTATCCAGAAAGAGGCAAGAGGTTGATAGATAAAGCCTGTTAAGGGTTGGAAAAAGAAGCCAGTTGCCTTAGTAATAATAACTAACATTTATTAAACCTGCCTTATATGCCAAATGCTGCAGTAAGTGTTCTATAACAAACACTTAAGGTAGTTAATATTATTATCCCTACTTTAAGGGTAAGGAAATTGGGGCACAGGTAAGTTAAGCAATTTTACCAAGGTCACAGAGCAGTTAAGTTTCAGAGCTAAGATTCAAACCTAGGTAATCTGGCTCCAAACCTGAAGACAGGAACTATAATGAAAGCACAAGTAAAAACTACAAAGAACTCTTTCACAAAATATGTTCATTGTTCCCGGATATGTGGTGTCTATGAAAAACAACACTAAGAGCTTCAAGAGACAATGCCCTGGGGTCAAACTGGAATGCTCTAGATGGAAGACTTGGGTTGGTATTGGCAGTGATAGTGGTGCCTTTGGTAGGTGATACCATCAAGCAGCGATGATCGTAACATTAGGCATCAGCAGCAAGCCAGAGTAGATAAGGAAGAAAATAAATGTCCTAAGTGCTACTTTGTGAGACACACATGAGACTTTGGGCAAAGGACTTTACCTCTCTGACCCTCAATTATTATGCCCACAAATGGGCATAATAATAATATCTATATTATAGGGTTGTGATGATTAAATGAGACAATGTGTATAAAGTACCTAGCCATGTCTGACACACAGTAAATGCTCAATGAGTATTGGCTGCTATGACTATGATTATTAATATAATGATGCATTTTAGTAACTAAAGGAAGGGAGGTATGACCAACCAGATAGGATGTGGTTCAGGTACAATTGGAGGAAGGTACCATGGAAAATCAGATAAATATTGAATGGGTGGTGAAACAAAAGTTAATTTCCTCCACTTGGCATCAATTGCATTTGTAGTTAGCACTTACTATCCTGTTACAATTGTTGATTTCCCTTATTACAATTTGTATGTGCTTGTGTGTGTGAAGTAGCTAACACTGTCTAGCACAGAGTGGGAACTTAAAGAACATTTGTTGAATGAGTTAATTAATGTCTGAATAAAAATCAATAGGTACAAATATGCTAAAAAAAAAAAAAGGTAGTATCTGGGTCTTTTTATGTTTTAGCCACACGGGCCTTCCTTATGTTCCCAGAATACACCAAGCTTGTTCCTGCTCTGCTTCCAAAAATATAATCTGCTCATCTATTTGTCTCCACCTGCGATGAGGGTTGGCAAGTTTTTTCTGTGAAGGGTTAGATAGTAAATATTTTAGGCTTTGTGGGACACATATAGTCTCTGTCTTTCACTACTTGATTCTATCTTCATTGAGCAAAAGCAGCCACAGACAACGCTTAAATTATGAGTGTGAATGTATTCCATTAAACTTTACTTACAAAAATAGGCAAGAGGTAGAATTTGACCTGTGGACTGTAAGTTGACAACCCTGCCCTAGACCAAATTAGCACCGTTCTTGCATGGACTATTATATAAGACTGATGTGTAGGAGCTCTCATCTTTGGCCAACATCTATATCTTAGTTTTATCAGCATCTTAATGAAGCTTTCATGCTCTCCAAATCTGTTCATAACCTTAAGAGTTGTTGAAAAGTGATTCAAATTGTATATTGCGATTTTGAATTTTGATTTATCAAAGTGGCCCTTAAAAGAACCAGCTACTAGTGATCCTTGAAAAGGTTAAAAATAATTAAGAAAAGAAAGAAAAAAAGATTCATATTAAAAGTAACCTTTATTATGTAACTAAAAGTGACTTTTATTCAGAAAATAAATATTCTGGGCATAGTGCAATGTTGAATTTGGCTGAGGCTTTGGTCTATGACAACAATTCTATATACTATATACAGAAATAAATAAATGCTAAAACTCAAAAAATCATCTAGGCCGTGAAAAATTCTCCTCATCTACTAATGGACAAAAATTTGGTAAAAACTGAAAAGTATATTAATTTGTGTCAGAAGATATGAACAAGGTATGAACATTTCTGAGTAAACAGAAATATGACTCAGCACAAACTCAGTAGCCTATACAATAATTTTTGCAGTGAAGAGGTATTTCATTAGTTGAAAGGGACAAAAACTTACCTGAAATTCATCTAAGTGAAAGAGAGAAGTTTGTGGAAAGATAATGGTGTGTCTCACCAAATTTAAGGGGTGGAACAATCAAAATTTGGAAAGGGCAAGGTACAGTTAGGCCTCAAAAATGGTCAAAACCAAGTATTCAAATGCCATTATGGCTCTGTCATTCTTTTATCTGTATTCTCCCTGTACGTTTGTGCTTGCTCTTGCTCTTTCTCCATCTCTCTTTCTCTCTCTCTCCCCCCCCCCCCAACCTCCTTTAAAAGCTTCCTTTGTTTCTCAAGTCCATGCAATAGGAAGTATGGTTATTGACACCTTCCTAAATTTTCATCTTACAGCTTCAACCACTGGAGAGAGACACTATGCCACATTGGGTCCTCTGAAAAGCAGATGCCAAGATGGAGTTACAAGTCCAGAGATCTATTGTGGGTAATGATTAAGAAGATAAAGAGGAAGAGCAGGAGTAGGCAGGGATAGAATTCAGACCACAGTACAGGTCTCACATTGTTAAAGGAGAAGAAATTAAGGAGAAATGGGTAGGAAATGCCTCAGCTTGCAGTGCAACTCTATGGAAGTCCCAGCCAGCCCTACTGGGAACTCTAGAGCAAAAATTGCTAATTATAAGAATCCCATATTGGGCATAAATGGCCCTAGTATCCCTTTTGTGCTCAGAAATTGCCTGGAGATGCCTAGGATGGGAATGGCCTTGGATCAAACGATACAAAAATATCCAAAAAGTGCTATACCTGGAGGCTATTGTCTGACTTCACTGCTCACAGTAGGGTTTCTCTTGAAAGAAGATCTGTAAGGTTCCTGCCATACACACTATGGTCCCATATCCATACATCTGGGAGAAGGATTTGTCATTGAAGTTTAAGTCTGGTGTCCATCCAGGGCCAGTTAATTGTAGCTAAGTGAGTGATGCCACATTATAATAAAGGGTGACCGACCATCCCAGTTTGCATGAGACTGAGAGATTCCCTGGGATGTGAGACTTTGCTAAAACTGAGATACTCTAGGTTAAACTGGGAAGGTTGGTTATCCTAGTGGTACCCATGTTAATAGGCATGGGAAAGGCATTTAAGACAATCCTATAGGATTGTGTACTGTATAAACAATTGTATTTTACTGCATTTTATGGAGGAAATTCTATGGTATAGTGGTTTTATTGGATTAGGAGAATTTATGAAGGTCTCAGAACTATTCCCTTGACAATGCCAAAGATTTCACCTTTATTTCTTGTCATGTTCACTCTCTTGTGCATTTACATGCTTCATACATCTAGAATACTTTTCTCACTGAAACCTGCTTACCTTTTTTACCAGTGTTAGAGAAAATTGTCTCTTCCCCATTGCTTTGATTTCTACAAGGAAGGAGTTCTCTAAATGAAGATTAAATCACATAATAAAAGCTAAGCACACTATCAGGAGCCTGACATAAAGTAACAGCTTGCATCAGTCAGGGCTCTTAGTTACATGCAACAGAAGCTGAATCTGCATGATTTAAGCAAAAAAAAAAAAGTTGAATAAATGTATATTGTTAATGGCACTAGACTGGCACTCGTGCTGTTACAAAAATCATTACACCTCATAAAATATGCAAGGAAACAGTTTACAGGTATTGAACAATAGTCAGCACACAACTGTGATCTACAGTAGAAGAGAAACTCACAAGGTAAGCCCCCAGGATCACCCCATTCTTTGCCTGGTGTCAATTTTCTGACCCCAACATAGAGAGCTAGATTCCCAGATGAGCTTGGCAGTCTCACTAAACTCAGGAGGCAAAGATCAGAGTTCAGAGTAGCTAAGCAGCTGAAATCTGTGGAACAAGGCATTAGAGAAGACAAAACTGTGCAGATGTTGGATGGTAAACATATATCTTGGGGTTTCCAGAAAATCTTTAAAAATAGGGAAAAGGCTATAGAACTTAGACTTCTTGGTTTCAAGACTTACTGTAAAGCTACACTTACCAAAACAGTGTGATATTGGAGTAAGAAACAAGTCAATGGAACAGATTAGAATCCAGTAATACACCTACACATATATGGTCATTTATTATTATTATTATTTATTTAGTTTGTTCACCCATAAACCCATCAAAGAACATTTGGGCTGTTTCCAGTATTTTTCTACTGTTAATAAAGTTGCTATGAACATTCATGTACAGGTTTTTGTGTAAACGCAAGTTTTAATTATTCTGGGCTAAATGCCCAGGAGTATAATTGCTGGATTATATGGTAGTTACATGTTTAATATTTTAAGAAACTACCGAAGTGTTTTCCAGTGTGGCTGAAACATTTTACATTCTCACCAGCAATGTATGAGAGATCCATTTTGTATGCAACCTTTCCAACATTTTGTGTTGCCAGTATTTTTTTTTTTTGCCACTAACCTTCAGTTTATTTAAAAAAAAACACAACAGCAGCACAATATCTGCAAAATGCAATTAAATGAGGTATGCTTCTATGAGGCTTAATCAAAGAAGTTTCCTAAGGAAGGAATTATATAAGCGAGGCCTCAGCTTCCTTCTACATAGCCCCACAAGATTACTTTTTTCTTTTAAGATTTATTTATTTATTTTAGAGAGAGAAAGAGAGCAAGAGAGAGCAAGTACAGGGACGGGTAGAGGAAGAGGGGGACAGAAACTTTAGCAGACTCCTCGCTGAGCTCGGAGCCTGTCAAGGGGCTTGATCTCATGATCTTGAGATCATGATGTGAGCCGGAACCAAGAGTTGGACATTTAACCAACTGGGCCACCCAGGGGCCCCAAGATTACTTTTTTTTTTTGCCTTGATCAATCAATATTTTTTATTTTTTATTAACATATAATGTAATATTTGTTTCAGGGGTATAGGTCTGAGATTCATCAGTCTTACACAATTCACAGCGCTCACCATAGCACATACCCTCCCCAATGTCCATCACCCAGCCCCCCCATCCCTCCCACCCTCCACCCCTCCAGCAACCCTCAGTTTGTTTCCTGAGATTAAGAGTCTCTTATGGTTCGTCTCCCTCTCTGGTTTCATCCAGTTTCATTTTTTCCTCTCTTCCCCCATGATCCTCTGCCTTGTTTCTCAAATTCCGCCTATCAGTGAGATCATATGATAATTGTCTTTCTCTGACTGACTTACTTCGCTTGGCATAATACCTCCTAGTTCCATCCACATCATTGCAAATGGCAAGATTTCGTGGGGTTTTTTTGATGGCTGCATAATATTCCACGTATATATGTAGCACATCTTCTTTATCCATTCCTCTGTTGATGGACATCTAGGCTCCTTCCATAGTTTGGCTATTGTGGACTTTGCTGCTATAAACATTGGGGTGCACATGCCCCTTCGGATCACTACATTTGTATCTTTGGGGTAAATAATCAGTAGTGCAATGGCTGGGTTGTAGGGTAGCTCTATTTTCAACTTTCTGAGGAACCTCCATACTGTTTTCCAGAGTGGCTACACCAGCTTGCATTCCCACCAACAGTGTAGGAGGGCTCCCCTTTCTCCGCATCCTCACCAACATCTGTCGTTTCCTGACCTGTTAATTTTAGCCATTCTGACTGGTGTGAGGTGGTATCTCATTGATGTTTTGATTTGTATTTCCCTGATGCCGAGTGATGTTGAGCATTTTTTTCATGTGTGTGTTTGTTGCCAGTATTTTTTATTTCAGCTGTTCCGATAGGTCTATGGTGATATCTCATTGTGGTTTTAATTTGCCTTTTCCTGATGACTAATGATATTGAGCAAATTTTCATGTGCTTATTTGCTATCTGTATATTAACTTCGGTGAAATGTCTCTTTGTGTGTTTTGCCCATTTTCTGCTTGGATTGGTTTCTTTTTTTTTATCATTGAGTTTTGAGAGCTGTTTATTTTTTAAATTTTTTTAATTTAAATTCAATTAACTAACACATAGTACATCATTAGTTTCAGATGTAGTGTTCAACAATTCATCAGTTGCAGATAACACCCAATTCTCGTCACATCACATGCCCTCCTTAATGCCCATCACCCAATTACCCCATCCCCCCACCCACCTCCCCATCAGCAACCCTCAGTTTGTTTCCCAGAGTTAAGAGTCTCTCATGGTTTGTCTCCCTCTCTGATTTCTTCCCACTCAGTTTTCCCTCCCTTCCCTTATGATTCTCTGCACTGTTTCTTATATTCCATATGAGACCTCTTTATATACCTAAGATAATAATTCTTTGTTGGATATTTGGTTTACAAATATTTTCTCCCCTTTCTGTTTTTGTCTTTTTCATTTTCTTGAGTATTCCATAAGATAAAAGTTTTGACTTTTAATGAGGTCCAATTTATCAATGTTTCTTTTGTTGCCTGTGCTTTGGGTGTTAAGTCTAAGAGCTCTTTGCCCAGGCCTATATCCTAAGTATTTTTGCATGTTTCATCTAACAGTTTTATAGTTTCATGTTTTACATTAAAGTTCATGATCCATTTTGAGTGATTTTTTGATAAAGTGTGAGATGTAGGTTGAAGTTCACATTTTTGCCTATGGATGTCCAGTTGTCCCAGGACAACTGCTTGAAAGACTATCCTTACTCCATTGAATTGCCTTTCCACCTTTGTCGAAAATCATTTGGACATATTTGCATGGGTCTATTTCTTACTTTTTAATTCAGTTCCATTTTTGTAAGTGTCTATCCTCCTGCCAATACCATACTGCCTTAATTACTTCAATTAACTTTTTCTAAAGTCACCAAAGCCATTAAATAGGGAAAGTAAGTCTCATAAAC
Source organism: Zalophus californianus (assembly GCF_009762305.2). Classification (NCBI taxonomy): domain Eukaryota; kingdom Metazoa; phylum Chordata; class Mammalia; order Carnivora; family Otariidae; genus Zalophus; species Zalophus californianus. The sequence continues at coordinate 328,154 of NC_045612.1, read as the reverse complement.
CACTGAATATTGAAGAAAATGAACATTAAACTGTACCTCAGACCATACACAAAATTTAATTTAGGATGAATCATAGACATAAACATAAATGCTAAAACTATGGAGCATAAAGAAGAAAACGTGGAAGAATAGTTTCATGATCTTGAGTTAGGCAAATATTTCCTAGAACAGAAAAAAACATGAAAGGAAAAATTGATAAATCGAACTTCATCAACATTAAAAACTTCTGCACATCAAAGACATTATTATGAAAATGAAAATACAAGCCGTGGACTAGGGAGAAAATAGTCACAGTGCATATATATTACAAAGTTCAGATATCTAGAATACATAAAGAACTCTTAAAAATAAAAAAATGTAAAAAATACAAACAAACCCAATTAGAAATAGGCAAAAGACTTGAACATATACTTTACAAAAGAAGATATAAATGACCAGTAAACACATGAAAAGATGTTCAATGTCATTTACTCCTTAGATGAAGGGGAAAAAAATCACAAAAACAACACACCGACTAAAATATATAAAATTTTTAAATAATGATACTACCAAATGTTGGTGAGAATGTGGAGCAATTTGAAATCTCATAACTTGCTGATGGCAAGATAAAATGGCACAATTGCCTTAGAAAACTATTTATCATATTCTTATGAACTTAAACATATACTTTCTTTATTCCCCAGGTTTTTATTTTAATTCCAGTTAGTTAACATACAGTGTAATATTAGTTTCAGGTGTACAATATAGTGATTCAACACTTCCATAAAACACCCAGTACTCATCACTCCTTAATCCCCAGCAGCTTCTAACTCATCCCCCATCCACCTTCCCTCTGGTAACCGTCAATGTGTTCTCTAAGGTTAAGAGTCTGTTTCTTTGTTTGCCTCACTGTTTCTTTATTTTTCCATTTGTTGGTTCATTTTGTTTCTTAAATTCCACATATGAGTGAAATCATATGGTATTTGTCTTTCTCTGACTGACTTATTTCACTTAGCATTATACTCTCCAGCTCCATCCACATCATTGCAAATGGTGAGATTTCATTCTTTTTTGATGGCTGAGTTATATATATACCACCTCTTCTTTATCCATTCATCTGTTGATGGAAGTTTGGGCTCTTTCCATAATTTGGCTATTGTTAATAATGTTGCTATAAACATTGGGGTGCCTATATTCCTTTGAATTACTATTTTTTATTCTATGTGTAAATACCTAGTAGTGCAATTGCTGAATCATAGGGTAGTTCTGTTTTTAACGTTTTGAGTTACCTCCATATTGTTTTTGAGGAACCTCCGTACTGTTTTCCAGAGTGGCTGCACCAGTTTGCGTTTCCACCAACTGGGTAAGAGGGTTCCTTTTTCTCTGCATCCTCCCCAACACTTGTTTCCTGTGTTGTTGATTTTAACCATTCTGACAGCTGTGAGGTTCTCACATCATCTCATCATAGTTTTGATTTGTATTTCCCTGATGATGAGTGATGTTGAGCATCTTTTCATGTGTCTGTTGGTATTGGAGGATTGTTTATCTGTAGTTTCTCAGAGTCTCAATTTTGAGTATTTGTGAGCATGTTTTCTAAATAGATTTATTGAGATATAATTCATGTACCATACAATTCACACATTTAAAGTATATAGTCTAATGACTTTAAGTATATTCACAGAGTTGTGCATGCATCCATTATCACAATCACATTTAGAACACTTTTCTTACCCCAAAAAGAAACTCTGCATTCTTTAGCCATAATCTCCCAACCCCCAAACCCGCCACTGGCAAACACTAATTCATTTTCTGTCTCTAAAGATTTGCCTATTCTGATTATGTTATATAAATCAAATTATACAATGTGTGGTCATTTGTGGCTAGATTCTTTGATTTAGTTTAATATTTTCAAGGTCAATTCATGCAGTAGCATGTATCAATACTTTATTTCTTTATATGATTGAATAATATTCTATTGTATGAATATGCCACATTTTGTTTATCCATTTGCCAGTTGATGGACATTTATGTTGTTTCCACTTTATGGCTTTTGTGAATAATGGTGCTATGAACATGTAGGTACAAGTTTTTGTGTGAAGATGTGTTCTCTTTTCTCTAATAGTAGAATTTCTGGGTCATGTTGATAACACTGTTTAACCATTTGAAGAACTGTCAGACTGTTTTCCACAACACCTACATGATTTAACATTTTCCCTAGCAATTTATGAGGGTTCCGATTTCTCCACATTTTTGTCAACACTTGTTATTTTCTTCTCTTTTTTAATTGTCACTGTCCTACTAGGGGTGAAGTGGTATTACATTATGTTTTGGATTTGCAGTTTCCTAAGGACTAATGACTTTGAGGTGTCTTACATGCATATTCGCCATTTGCATATCTTCTATGGGGGAAATTTCTATTAAAATCTTTTGTCCATTTAAAAATTTGTCCATTTGTTATTTTATTGAGTTGTAAGAACACTTTACATATTGTTGATACAAGACCTTAGTAGATATATGATTTGCAAAATACTCTTCCGTTCTGTGCATAGTCTTTTCACGGTCTAAATGGTGTCCTTTGAAGTGCAAAAGATTTTAATTTTCATGATGTACACTTTATTTTTTTCTTTTGTTGCTTGTGCTTTTGGTGTCATATCTAAGAAACTATTGCCTTAATAACCAAAGTCATGAAAATTTACACCTATGTTTTTTTCTAAGAGTTTTATAGTTTAAGCACTTACATTTAGATCTTTTATCCATTTTGAATTAATTTTTGTATATGAGGTGATATAGTGGTCCAAGTTCATTCTTTTGCACTGTGGGCATGTTTTTAATGTCCTATTTTTTAAAAAAGATTTTATTTATTTATTCATGAGAGACAGAGAGAGGGAGGCAGAGGCAGAGGGAGAAGCAGACCTTCCACTGAGCAGGGATCCCCATGTGGGATTCGATCTCAGGACCCTGGGATCATGACCTGAGCCGAAGGCAGATGCTTAGCTGACTGAGCCACCCAGGCACCCTAATGTTCCATTTTTAAGCCAAAAATTATCATATGGCAAATGTTCTCTCAGTTCAGCTTTCTCATATCAATATGACCTGAGATATCATTAACATTTGTTAGGGAGCCAAAGCTTCATGATCATTCTAACCCAAAGATCTTTCATTAGAAGCCAGAACTGGCATCTCTGACTTTTTAAAAACGTGGGGTGCCTGGGTGGTTCAGTCAAACATCTGCCTTTGGCTTGGGTCATGATCCCAGCCTGCTTCTCCCTCTCCCTCTGCTGATCCCCCTGCTTGTGCTCTCTCTCTGTCAAATAAATAAAACCTTTAAAAAAAAAACCCAAAAGTTTTTTATTCATTCTTTCTTTTACAAAATGACTTATTTTTTACTGAAGCATAATTGACACATTACATTACAGTTCAAGTGTACAACATAATGATTCCATATTTGTATATATTGTAAAATGATCCCCACAGTAAGTTTAGCTAACCTCTATTGTCCATACATAGTTACAAAATTTTGTTTTGTTGAGATGAGGATTTTTAAGATTTATGATCTTAGCAACTTTCAAATATGCAATATAGCATTATTAACTATAATCACCATACTATACGTTACATCCCCATGACTAATTTATTTTATAACTGGAAAATTGTACCTTTTGATTCCCTTCACCCATTTCACCTACCACCACTGCCTGCCTCTGGCAATCACCGATTTGTTCTCTATCCTTGAACTCCTTTTTTTTACATGCCACATATAAGTGAGATCATATGATATTTGTCTTTCTCGGTCTGACTTGTTTCACTTAGCACAATGCCCTCAAGGTCCATCCATGTTCTCGCAAATGGCAAGATTTTCTTATTTTTTAAAAAGATTTTATTTATTTGTCAGAAGAGGGAGAGCGAGAGAGCGCAAGAGCACAGGCAGAGGGAGAAGCAGACTCCCTGCTGAGCAAGGAGCCCCAAGCAGGACTCAATCCGAGGACCTGGGATCATGACCTGAGCCGAAGGCAGACACTTAACCACCTGAGCCACCCAGGTGTCCCATGATTTCCTTATTTTGAATAGTCAAAGCAATCTGGAGAAAGAACAAAGCTGGAATTATCACACTGATTTCAAACTATACTACAAAGCTATAGTAATCAGTATGATACAGTATAGAAACAGTATGATACTGGTACAAAAACAGACATATAGATTAATGGAATAGAATAGAGAGCCCAGAAAAAAACCCATGCATTTATGATCAATTGATATATAACAAAGGAGGCAGAAATATACAATGGGAAAAAGATAGTCTTTTCAATAAATGGTGTTGGGAAAACTGAACAGCTACATGCAAAAGAATGAAACTGAACCACTATCTTACATACCCCGTACAGAAACATAAATTCAAAATGGACTAAAGATTTGAATGTAAGACCTGAAACCATAAAACTTCCTAGGAACCATAGATAGTAAGCTCTTTGACATTGGCCTTAGCAATATTTTTTTGGACCAGTCTTCTCAGGCAAAGGCAATAAAAACTAAAATAAACAAATGGGTTACATCGAGCTAAAAAGGCTTTGCAAAAAGAAGGAAATGATCAATGAAATGAAGAAGTAACCTACTGAATGGGAAAAGATATTTGCAAATCAAACATCTAATAAGAGATTAATATTCCAAATATATAACAAATTTACATAACTTAATAAAAAGCAAATAACCTAATTAAAAATTAAGCAGAGGACTTGAATAGACGTTTTTCAAGACAAGATATACAGATGGCCAACAGGTATATGAAGATGCTCAACACCAGTAATCATCAGGGAAGTTCTACTTCTGGGTATTTATCCAAAGGAAATGAAAACACCAAACTGAAGAGGCATTGCACACCTATGTTCATTGCAGCATTATTTACAATAGCCAAGATATGGAGGCAACATGTGTCCATTGATAGATGAATGTACAAAGAAGATTGGGTACACACACACACACACACACACACACACACACACACACACACACAATGGAATATCACTCAGCCACAAAAAATGAATGAAATTTTACCATGTGTGACTACATGGATTGACCTAGAGGATATTATCTGAGTGAAATAAATCAGACAGAGAAAGACAATTATCCTATGATCTCACTTATTTGTGAAATCTAAAGAGAAAACAAATGAACAAACAACACAGAGGCAGAACTCATAGGTATATGAAACAAATTGTTGGTTACTAGAGTGTGGAGGCATTGAGGTGGGCAAAATAGGTGAAGTGGATTAAGAGGTACAACTTCCAATTATAAAGTAAATAAGTCATGGGGATGTATAATGTACAGCACAGAGAATATAGTCAATAATATTATAATAACTTTGTATGGTGACAGAGTAACGACTTATTGTGGGGATTATTTCATAATGTATGAAAATTTTACATCACTATGATATACACTTGAAACTAATAGGATATTGTATGTCAATTATACTTCAATAAAAAAGATTTTCTAATAAATGTAAAAGTAGAGAGGGTTGGGGAAGATGGCGGCAGAGTAGGAGGACCCTGGGCTTGTCTTCTCCCATGAACACAACTAGATAATTATCAATCATCCTAAATACTCCACAAATCAACCTGAAGACTCACAGAACAAACTCCACAACTAAAGGGAGAAAAGAGGCCACACTGAAGAAGGTAGGAAGTGTGGAGATGGGTTTAGGGTAGAAATGGATCACAGGTGCTGCAGAGGGAAGGGAGCTGTAGTTGGGGAGAAAGGTGAGAGGAGAGAAACACACAGGGGAATGCACAAGGAGAACATTTCCTCAAAGACATTGGCTTGGAAAATGAGAGGGGCTGAATTTCATGAGTTCTTGCAACCGGTGAGCTTAAAGTCTGAGTTTTAAAAGTCAGTGGGCTTGGATGGGATAGAGCCTAGAGGGCACTACCCTACTCCTGGAGAGAATGTTGGCAAACAACCTGGGGGCAGACAGCTTAGAAACATGATCTGAAAAACACCTGGGACACACAAGAAGAAGATTATTTGCTCTTCCTGGGAAACTCTCAGGGAACCTCTCTGGAAACAAAGGAGCTGGTTGGTGCCATTTCCCCCTGCCCCTCAGCGTAAACACAGAGCCACTGGCAGGAACAAGTGCAGCACTGACACAGGCTCCTAATTTGCTTACACGGAGCCCCATACCCCTTCACTCTGGCAGGACTGCCCTTCTCAGTCAAGCTTGTCTCAGTCTCAGCATGGCAGACCCCTCCTCCAGAAGACCAGCTCAAACCACTGCCCACACCATATCTTCCATCCAGAGAGTTCTGCAGGGCCTCAGTTCTGGTGGAGATGGTGACAGGTCTCATTTCACAAGCAGACCAGAGCAGACCTAGTTAAAACTCACCACATTCAGGCCAGGGACCAAACACTGCCCACTGCAGGCCAGGAGAACCTTTGTATATGACTGGCTTGAAGGATAGAGCAGCCAACACAACAGCAGAGCACATACTACACACACCAGAGTTAATCCCTGAAGCTCCAGGGCCTGGACACTATAGGACCTCTTCTTCATAAGGCCATTACTTTCAAGAGCAGGAGACATAACTGGCTTTTCTAACACAGAGAAGAAGGCAGAGACTTAGACAAAAATGCCAAGATGGAGGAATTTGTCCCAAATGAAAGATAAAGATAAGGCCACTACCAGAGATGTAAGTGAAATAAATATAAGTAACATGACCTGATGGATAATTTAAAGCAACAATCATAAGGATGCTCACTGGGCTTGAGAAAAGAATAGAAGGTATCGGTGAAATCCTTATCAGAGAGATAAATAGTCAAAAAAAATCAGTAAGAGATGAAGAATGAAATAAATGAGATTGGAAACCAGCTTGATGAAATGAATAGCAGGCTGGAAGAAGCAGAGGAATGAATTAGTGATATTGAAGACAAAATAATGGAAAATATTGAAGTCGAACAAAAGATAGAAAAAATTATGGTACACAAGAATAGACTTAGGGAACTCAGTGACTTCATCAAACATAATAACATTTGTATTATAGGAGTCCCAGAAGAAGGGGAGAAAAAAGGGAGCAGAAAGTTTATTTGAGGAAATAATAGCTGAAAACTTCCCTAATCTGGGGAAGGAAATGGACATCCAAATCTAGGAGGCACAGGGAACTCCCATCAAAATCAACAAAAGCAGGCCAACACCATGACATATTGTAATTAAATTTGCAAAATATAGTGGTAAAGAAAAAAGTCTTAAAAGCAGCAAGACAAAAGAAGTCCTTAACTTACAAAGGAAAACCCATAAGGCTAGCTGGAGAATTCTCAACAGAAACTTGACAAGCCAGGAGAGAGTGGCATGATATGTTCAACATGCTGAATGGAAAAAATCTGCACCCAGGAAACTCTATCTAGCAAGGCTATCATTCAGAATAGCAGGAGAGATAGTTTCCCAGATAAACAAAAACCAAAGGAGATCATGATAACTAAGCTAGCCCTGTAAGAAATATTAAAGGGGATTCTTTGAGTGGAAAGGAGAGACCCAAAATGATAAGGACATAAAAGGTTCAGATAAATTCTCTAGAAACAATGATAAAAGAGTAATAAAATGGCAATAAATACATATCTCTCAATAATTACTTTGTAAATGGACTAAATGCTCCAATCAAAAGACATAGGGTGTCAGAATGCATAAAAAAACAAGACCCATTTATATACTGGATACAAGAGACTCATTTTAGACCTAAAGACATCTGGAGCTTGAAAGTGAGGGGGTGGAGAAACATTTATCATGCAAATGGATGTCAAAGAAAGCCAGAGTATGGCGTGCCTGGAAGGCTTAGTTGGTTAAGTGTCCAACTCTTAATTTCAGCTCAGGTCATGATCTCAGGGTTGTGAGACTGAGTCCCATGTTGTGCTCCACATTGGGCATGGAGCCTGCCTAAGATTCTTTCTCCCTTTCCCTCTGTTCCTCCCCAACTCTCTCTCTCTCAAAAAAATAAATAAATAAATAAAAATAGACAGAAAGAGTAGAAATACATATATTGGACAAATTGGACTTTAAAACAAAGACTGCACGAGGAGACAAATCCAACAAGAAGATATAACAATTGTAAATATTTATGCACCCAACATGGGAGCATCCAAATATAAAACAATAACAAACATAAAGGAACTAATAATAATAATAATGCAAAAATAGTAGGGGGCTTTAGCACCCCACTTACATCAATGGACAGATCATCCAAACAGAAAATAAACAAGGAAATCATGGCTTTGAATGGCACCCTGGACCAGATGGACTTAACAGATATATTAGGAACATTCCATCCTAAAGGAGAAGATACATATTCTTTTCATGTGCACATGGGACATTCTCCAGAATAGATCACATACTAGGTCAGAAATTAGACCTCAACAAATACAAAAAGATTGAGATCATACCATGCATGTTTTCTGATTGCAACACTAAGAAACTTGGTCAACCATGTGAAAAAAATTGGAAAGACCACAAATGCATGCAGGTTAAACAACATGCTACTAAACAATGAATGGGTCAACCAGGAAATCAAAGAAGAAAGAAGAAATACCTGGAAACAAATGAAAATGAAAACACAATAACCAAAACCTTTGGGTTGCAACAAAAATGGTCCTAAGAGGGAAGTATATAGCAATACAGGCCTACCTTAAGAAGCAAGAAAAATCTCAAACAATCTAACCTTACACCTAAAGGAACTAGAAAAAGAATGGCAAATAAAGCCTAAAGCCAGCAGAAGGAAGGAAATAATAAAGATTAGAGCAGAAATAAGTGAGATAGAAACTAAAAAATACCCCACAATAGAACAAATCAATGAAGCCAGGAGCTGGTTCTTTGAAAAAATTAATAAAATTGATAAAGCTCTAGCCAGACTTATCAAAAAGAAGAAAGGTCCCAAATAAGTAAAATCACACGTGAGAGAGGAGAAATAACAACCAACACCACAGAAATACAAACAAGTATGAGAGAATATTATGAAAAACTATATGCCAAAAAATTGGACAACCTAGAATAAATGGATAAATTCCTAGAAACATATAAATTACCAAAACTGAAACAGGAAGAAATAGAAAACTTGAACAGACCAAATAACCAGCAAGGAAATTGAATCAGTCATGAAAAAATTCCCAGAAAACAGAAGTCCAGGGCCAGATGGCTTCACAGGTGAATCCTATGAACTATTTAAAGATGAGTTAAAACCTCTTCTCGAACTATTCCAAAAAAACAGAAAAGGAAGGAAAACTCGCAAATCCATTCTATGAGGCCAGCATTACCCTGAATCCAAACCAGACAAAGACTCCACTAAAAAAGAGAACTACAGACCAATATCCCCGATGAACATGAATGCCAAAATTCTCAATAAAATACTAGCAAACTGAATCCAACAATACATTAAAAGAATCATTCACATGATCAAGTGACATTTATTCCTGGGTTGCAAGGGTGGTTCAATATTCACAAATCAATCAACATGATACACCACGTTCATAAAAGAAAGGAAGAGAACCATATGATCTTTCAAATTGATGCAGAAAAAGCATTTGACAATGTACAACATCAATTCATGATAAAAACGCTCAACAAAATAAGTTTAGAGAGAACATTCCTCAATATAATAAAGGCCGTATATGAAAAACCCACAGTGAACATCATCTTCAACGGGGAAAAACTGACAGCTTTTCCTCTATGGTCAGGAACAAGACAGAGTACTGGAAGTCCTAGCCACAGCAATCAGAAAACACAAAGAAATAAAAGGCATCCAAATTGGCAAAGAAGAAGTCAATGTTTCACTCTTTGCAGACAACATGATACTCTATGTAGAAAACCCAAAAGACTCCACCAAAGAATTGCTAGAACTGTTACACAAATTCAGTGAAGAAAAGAGAATTTAAATTATCAGTCCCATTTACAATTGCACCAAAACCCATAAGATACCTAGGAATAAACCCAACCAAAGAGGTAAAAGATCTGTATTCTGAAAACTATAGAACACTTATGAAATAAATTGGAAAGGACACAAAGAAATGGAAAAACATTCCATGCTCATGGGTTGTAAGAACAAACATTGTTAAAATGTCTATATTACCCAAAGCAGTTTACACATTTCATGCAGTTCCTATCAAAATACCACTAACGTTTTTCACAGAGCTAGAACAAACCATCTTAAAATTTATATGGAACCGCAAAAGACCCCGAATAGCCCCTGCAACCTTGAGGGGAAAAAAAGCAAAGCTGGAGGCATCACAATTCTGGACTTCACATTAAATTACAAACTGTAGTGACCCAAACAGTTTGGTTCTCGCACAAAAATAGACACACAGATCAATAGAACAAAATAGAAAACCCAGAAATGAACCCACAACTATATGTTCAATTAATCTTTAGCAAAACAGGAAAGACTATCCAATGGGAAAAGGACAGTCTCTTCAACAAATGGTGTTGGGAAAGCTGAGCAGCAACATGCAGAAGAATGAAACTGGACCACTTTCTTACACCATACACAAAAATAAACTCAAAATGTATGACGTGAAACCATAAAAATTCTAGAGGAGAACACAGGCAGTAAACTCTTTGACATGGGCCATCATGATGGACCCTGCGTTCTTTCTAGATATGTCTCTGGAGGCAAGGGAAACAAAAATACAACTTAACTATTGGGACTTCATCAAAATAAAAAGCTTCCACATAGAGAAGGAAACAATCAACAAAACTAAAAGTCAACCTACTGAATGGGAGAAGATATTTGCAAATGACGTATCTGATAAAGGGTTAGTATCCAAATCTATTAAGAACTTATAAAACTCAACACCCCCAATACAAATAATCCAATTAAAAAATGCACAGCTAAAGAAACAGTCAACAAAACCAAAAGACAACCAAAAGAATGGGAGAAGATATTTGCAAATGACATATCAGATAAAAGGCTAGTATCCAAAATCTATAAAGAACTTATCAAACTCAACACCCAAAGAACAAATGATCCAATCAAGAAATGGGCAGAAGACATGAACAGACATTTTTCCAAGAAGACATCCAAATGGCCAACAGACACATGAAAAAGTGCTCAACATCGCTCGGCATCAGGGAAATCCAAATCAAAACCTCAATGAGATACCACCTCACACCAGTCAAAATGGCTAAAATTAACAAGTCAGGAAATGACAGATGTTGGCGGGAATGCGGAGAAAGGGGAACCCTCCTACACCACTGGTGGGAAGGCAAGCTGGTGCAGCCACTCTGGAAAACAGTATGGAGGTTCCTCAAACAGTTGAAAATAGAGCTACCCTACGACCCACCAATTGCACTACTGGGTATTTGCCCCAAAGATACAAATGTAGGGATCCGAAGGGGTACGTGCACCCCAATGTTTATAGCAGCAATGTCCACAATAGCCAAACTATGGAAAGAGCCAAGATGTCCATCGACAGATGCATGGATAAAGAAGTGGTATATATATACAATGGAATATTATGCAGCCATTGAAAGGAATGAAATCTTGCCATTTGCAATGATGTGGATGGAACTGGAGGGTATTATGCTGAGCGAAATAAGTCAATCAGAGAAAGACATGTATCATATGACCTCACTGATATGAGGAATTCTTAATCTCAGGAAACAAACTGAGGGTTGCTGGAGTGGTGGGGGGTGGGAGGGATGGGGTGGCTGGGTGAGAGACACTGGGGAGGGTATGTGCTATGGTGAGTGCTGTGAATTGTGTAAGACTTTTGAATCACAGACCTGTACCTCTGAAAAAATTATACATTATATGTTAAAAAAAAAAGAAGATAGTAGGAAGGGAAAAATGAAAGGGGGGAAATCGGAGGGGTAGAGGAACCATGAGAGACTGTGGACTCTGAGAAACAAACTGAGGGTTCTAGAGGGTAGGGGGGTAGGGGGATGGGTTAGCCTGGTGATGGGTATTAAAGAGGGCACATTCTGCATGGAGCACTGGGTGTTAGACACAAACAATGAATCATGGAACACTACATCAAAAACTAATGATGTAATATATGGTGATTAAGATAACATAATAAAAAAACTACAATGAGATATCCTTTCACACCTGTCAGAATGCATAAAATCAACAACACAAGAAACAGGTGTTGGTGAGGGTGTGGAAAAAGGGGAACCCTCTTGCACTGTTGGTGGGAATGCAAACTTGTGCTGCCATTCTGGAAAACAGTATGGAGGTTCCACAAAAAGTTAAAATAGAACTACCCTATGATTTAGAAATTGCACTACTAGATATTTATCCCCCAAATACAAAAATAGTAGTTCAAAGGGGTACATGCACCCTGAGGTTTGTAGCATAATTATCTACAATAGCACAGGTATCTCTAATTATGGAAAGAACCCAAGTGTCCATCATCTGATGAATGGATAAAAAAGAGGCTGAGTAATATTCCATACACAATGGAATATTACTCATACATAAAAATAATGAAATCATGATATTTGTATCAACATGGAAGCAGAGAGCATAATGCTAAGTGAAATAAGTCAATCAGAGAAATTAAAATACCATATGATCTCACTCATATGTAGAATTTAAGAAACAAAACAAATGAGCAAAGGGAAAAAAAAGAGAGAGAGAGAGACAAACAAAGAAACAGACTCTTATTTATAGAGAACAAACTGATGGTTACCAGAAAGGAGATGGGTGGGGGATATCTTAAATAGGTGATAGGATTTAAGGAGTGCCCTTGTTGTGATGAGCAGTGGGTGTTGTATGTAAGCATTGACTCACTACATTGTACACCTGAAACTAATATTACACTGTATGTTAACTAACTGGAGTTTAATATATATTATACATATATAATTTTTATATATATTATATTTACAATAAATATAACATAAAATATATTTAACATTCCATTATATATATAATATATATATATATCATTTGTTCTTTATCCTTTCATCTGTCAATGAACAGTTTGTTTCCATGCCTTGGCTATTATAAGTAACATTTCAATGACATGGTGGTTCATATATTTTTTTGAATTGGTATTGTGTTCTTTGCTTAAATGCTCAGAAGTGGAATTGCTGGATATATAATAGTTCTATTTTTCTAGCCCTAACTCTATTTTTAATTTTTTGAGGAATATCCATACTGTTTTCCATAAAGGCTTCACCAATTTTCATTCCCAAGAATAGTGCACAAGAGTTCCTTTTCCTCCAAGTCCTAGCCAACACTTATTTCTTATCTTTTTGTGTTTTTTTTTTAAGATTTTTATTTATTTATTTGTCAGAGAGAGAGAGAGAGCACAAGCAGGGGGAGCAGTAGAGGGAGAGGGAGAAGCAGGCTCCTCACTGAGCAAGGAGCCTGATGTGGGACTCGATCCCAGGACCCTGGAATCATGACCTGGCCGAAGGCAGATGCTTAACGACTGAGCCACCCAGGCATCCCTCTTATCTTTTTGATAACAGACATTCTAACAGGTGTGAGGTAATATCTCATGGTTTTGATTTGCTTAAAAACATTTTTAATTTGAATGTACACAAATACAGAAAAGTGAACATATTATAAGTATGCAACTCAGTGACATTCACAAAATGAACACATCTGTGTAGCCACAAATTAGGTCAAGAAATAGAACATTGCCAGTGTGCCAGGAGACTTCCTCAGAATAATCAATATCCAATATAAATTAGTTTTGCTTGTTTTGAACTTTATATAAATGAAACCCTATATATGTGTGTGCATATATATATCTATTTTGTTTTATCTTCATTCCCCAAATATCCTATTTATGAAATTCATCCTTAATTTTGTGTACAGCAACAACTCATTGATCCTCATTGTTGTATAGAATTCCATTGTGTGACTATACCACAATTTATTCATCCATTCTACTGTTGATGGACATTAAGGTTGTTTCCAGTTTGGGAATGTGAGATACAATACTGCTATGAACACTCTTGTATATGTCCTTTGTAGTACATGTGCAGAAACTTCTGCTAGGCACATACCCAGGAATAGAATTGCTGGGTCATAGAATATGCATATGGTCAACTTTAGTAGATAATGTCAAATTATTTTCCAAAGTTGCCTTGCAAAGAGATGTCTATTTTTCTTAAGATCTACTCCCCTACTACTTTTTGCCACTATACCCATAACTAGGTTCAGATCTCAGCATGTTCCTGATGGGCAAGTACCGAGTCTGACTCAAGAGGAAATAGTTTATACTTGGTCAAAATTTAAAGATTTTGCTGAGTTACATTATCTGAGAGAATATATACAGAAATGGATTCTAAGAGGGTTTTACCAAGAAAACGGAATCTAACACTGTATCAGGCCAAATTTACTGATACAGGTATACTTACAGAGATTCTGGATTTAATGCATTAGCTTGTGCAGAAGGAAGTAGCTCTAAGTGTTTAATTGGCTAGTTGACTAAAATTTAGACTAAATGGTGGCCTACATTTTATGAGGTTAAGATGCTAGAACTTCCATGGCATAATGTAGAGGAAATAATCCAAAGCCTTACAAGGATAGAAATGATGGGGTGATTTTATCATATACAGTTTGTACACTCACCATCACCACTACCACAGCCAACTGTCAGCACTTAACTACAAGAGAAGATGAAAATAAATACCATAATAAGTAATGAGAATAAAGCGATGAACACAGTGTTTTAGTCCTCAGGGATCTTTGATGATAGCTAATTCATCAGTGTCCTTAGGAATGAAATAGATGAGCATACTATTAAAATGATATTTGATCTAAATAACAAGAAAGCTCCAGTCTTATAGAAACTCTACTGGAATCAGTAAAATGGAAATTCATGGCCTCTAAGAACTCAGTTCCAAGACCCAAGAAGTTCACAGACAGACCCAGAACTCTGTGATTAAGGGAGAGGCTAGATCCCCTGAGGAAAAACCCTGCAGCATTGCTATGAATATGTACTGTAAATCTTAGCCCAGACTTTCTCCAAAGTGACCTGTGGCCATTCACCATAGTGGCAACACTGGGGAAAAGGAAATATTCAGACCTTTGGGGGATACTAGACACTGTCTCTGAGTTAATGTTAACTTCTGAGGACCCAAATCATCATTCTGATCCATGAGTCTAAATGTGAGTTCATGGTGGTAAAATGGTAAGCAGAGTTTTGACCTATGTTTGAATCACAGTGACTAAATAGGTAGGATAACTCACCCTGTGGCTATTTACCCTAGTTCTTGAATATACAATTGAAGCAGATATATTCAATGACAGAATCTCCACATTTGCTATTTTATCCATGAAATGAGAGCTATTATTGCAGGAAGAGTTAAGTCTTAGCCTCAGGAACTTCACCTTCATACAAGGATAGTAAACCAAAAGCAAAACTTTACTGCTTGTGGAAACTGTAGGAAATAGTTAACACTATCAGAGACTTAAAAGAAAGAGGGGTGTTGATACATATCACATTCTCATTTAACTCTCCTGTTTGGACTGTGCTGATATAGGAGGGAACTTGGAGAATGTCTATGAACTCTTATAAACTTTATCAGATGGTAACAGCTGCTTTCTAGATGTGCTGTATTTACTAGAACAAATCAACACACCCCCTGACATCTGGTATGCAGCTATTGACTTAGAAAATGCTTTTGCTTTATATTAAAGTTTGCAAGGATCAAAAGAATCAGTTTAGTTTTACCTGACTGGGCTAACAGTACACCTTCACAATCTGGCCTTATGGCTGCAATCTGGCTCTGTGCCATAATATCAAATATGCTAACTATCCTGATGTTCCAAAAAATATTATGCTGGTCTTCTACATTGATAGCATTACAATGATTGTACCTGATAAGGGGGAAGTAGCAAGGACTTTAGATTCCTTAGTTAAACATGAGAATCAGAAGATGGAAAACAAACATCATAAAAATTCAGATCATACCATCTCAGTGAAATTTCTGGAGGTCAACTGGTCAGGAGAATTTTGGGATATCTTCTTATAAAGATTACCTGGATGTTGTTACTACCAAGTGCCTAATGTGCCAGGAGAAAAGAAGAATACTTAGTTCCATTCCCTTGGAGGGGACAAGCCATCCACCTGGTGGCAGGTTGACTACATAGGGTTGCTTCTGTCAAAGGAGGGGGAAGACATTTGACCTCACTGGAATAGACAGTCACCCTGGGTATGATTCACTATAATGTTTCTGCTAGCACTACCATGTGTGCACTTGTGGAATGCCTTATTTGCTATTGTGGTATTTTAATGACATTGGTTCTGAATAAGAAACTCATTTCACAGCAAAAGAAGTAAATAAATGGGCTCATGCCATGGAATTTGTTTTACCATATGCCATATCACCTAGAAACAGCTGGACTGATTGAACAGTGGGCAGGCTGCCGAAGACTCAGTTGTGGCATCAGTTTGAAGATAATATCCTAAGTGGGTGTGGAGTGGCTCCAGTAACCCACTTGTAGAATTTTTGCTTCTTGTCCTGGTAACTTTGAGTTTTGCTGGCTTGGAGGTCTTATTTACTAAGGGAGGATTTGTTTTCAGCAGGGAACACAACAATGGTTCCATTAGATTGGAATTTGAGACTGCTGCCTGCTATTGGATATTTGGAGGTTCTTATGCCAACTGAACCAACAGTCAGGAAAGGGGGTCACTCTACTGGCTGGAGTGATTTACCCTGATCTCCAAGGGAAACTGGGTTGCTGCTACACAATGGGGTCGGGGAGACTATGGCTGGCACCCAGAAGATTCTCTGGGCTACCTCTATAGTATGTGCCCAATAGTAAAAGTTAATGCAAAACTATATCAGACAGAAAATAGGTAAGACCAAAAAGGATTCAAACCTTTTAGAAATAAAACTCTGTGTCTCCCCACAAGGTGGCACAAACTGGAGCAACGATTATATGAATAGGTAGTGAAAAAAGAATGCTTTAGATATTAACTAGATATTCAGAACCAGAGGCTGTATAAATAGAAATGAGACATTTTCTTACTTGTTTTTGAATGTATGTATATATATATGTTATATGTGTTTATTTGACTAATTTCTTTTT
Source organism: Zalophus californianus (assembly GCF_009762305.2). Taxonomy (NCBI): domain Eukaryota; kingdom Metazoa; phylum Chordata; class Mammalia; order Carnivora; family Otariidae; genus Zalophus; species Zalophus californianus. The sequence goes on along the minus strand of NC_045612.1, from coordinate 311,151 downwards.
CTCTGTCCTCTTTCTCATTATTTTATATAAAGATTGTTGTTGGAGGTTAACTTTACAATTTAGTCTTTCGGTAACAGAATTTTCAGATGGGCTGTGCCTGAATTTGAGGAGAAATCAACATAGTCCAGAGATGTATACAATGACTATTGGAATTTTGTCACTTCTCATTTTGGAGAGACTATGACAGTGTCTTTTTTGTATGGAGGATAATTACATCTTGTTAACCAAATACAAAGGGTTATTTTGTTGGTATATGGAAATGAAAATACATGTAGAAGGGTGTGTATGGATGCTTACTAGCCAAATGAGTTGACCATGCTGGTTATTAAGGAATTTTTTCTTAGGATTCAAGCCCACATTCTGTATTTTGCTTTGTGATATTGGAGTGCATGTTAAGCAAACCACATTTATGTTTTGCCTCCTGGCTCCCTGGTAGGCTTTGCCAATAGGGAGTGCTTGAGCAGCATAAATTCCTGCCTATAATGGCAGCTGAATCCAGTTTGCAGTTTTCCCAATGTTTCCAGAACATTGCACCCCCTCAGACATTGCACCCCTTCAGACACCCCATCACCAGCCAGAAGTGTCTCCTCCTCAGAACCTTCCACTGGGGACCCTCCTCTGTAATCAGAGATAGGAGCATATGCAGGCCTGTGCCCCCACTCAGAGATCTGAGTTTCATATCTGCAGGATGTCTCCTCCTCACTTCTAGGACGTAGTAATTCCAATGTTTCTCTGTGTTTCCTAGCCCTAGGGGTGGTAGCTGCTTCCTGCCATTACGATATCTATGATGACTTATTATTCTCTTTTTGCTTTTTTATTTTTCCAATGCTTGGTCAACAATTCTTTATATTAATTTCCTTATGACAAAACAGTTTGTGGTTTCTGATAAAACAGTAATGTGGTTTCTGTCTCCTGACTGGACCCTGATTGATACAAGCAATTTATAGGCATACCGGCAGTGTAAAAACATACCCTTTGTTCCATAAGCCAGAAAACAGAATTATTAGTCAATGTTAGATTGTTTTTTTAATCTTAGCCTTTTTTGTGAGTGTGTAAGGTATTTCATTGTGTTTTAATTTAAAATTTCCAGATGATTTATAATATCAGGACATCTTTTTATATTTTTTATTGGCCATTTGAAAACCCCTTTTAGGGGAATGTGTGACTTTTTTTCCTTGAGTACAGTTGGCACACAATGTTACATTAGTTTCAGGTGCGCAGCATAGTGATTCAACATCTCTCTCTCTAATGCTGTGCTCACCACAAGTGTAGCTACCATGGGTCACCATACAGTGCTATTACAATATCATTGACTATATTCCTTATGTTGTGCCTTTCATTCCCATGACATATTCATTACATTACTGGAAGCCAGTATCTCCCACTCCCCTTCACTCCTTTTTGCCCATCTCCCACCCCCTCCCCTCTAGCAACCATCAATTTGTTCCCTGTATTTATAGGTATGATTCTGCTTTTTGTTTGTTTATTCATTTGTTTTGGTTTTTAGATTCCACATATAAATGAAACCATATGGTATTTGTCTTTCTCTGGTTTATTTCACTTAGCATAATACCATCAGGTCCATCCATGTTGTCATAAATGGCAAGATCTTACCCTGTATAATGGCTGAGTAAATCTCCATTATATATATATATGTGTATGTGTATAGAAGATATATATCTTCTTTATCCATTCATCTATGGATGAACACTTGGGTTGCTTCTGTACCTTGGCTATTGTAAATAATGGTGCAATAAACATAGAGATGCATATTTCTTTTTTTCTCTTTATTTCTTAACGTTTTTATCTGTTCTTATCAGTTTAAGTTTTATTTAAATTCCAGTTAGTTAACATACAGTGTAATATTAGTTTCAGGTGTACAGTTTAGTGATTCAACACATACAATGCCTGGTGCTCATCACAAGTGTGAAGTGCATATTTCTTTTTGAACTAATGATTTTGGGTAAATTTGGGTAAATATCGAGTAGTGGAATTATTGGATCACATGGTATTTCCATTTTTAATTTTATGAAGAACCTCCATACTATTTTCCACAGTGGCTGTATTAATTTACATTCCCACCAGTAATGCACGAGGGTTCCTTTTTCTCCACATTCTCACCAACACTTGTTATTTCTTTTTTTTCTTTTATTTTTAGCCACTCTGACAGGTATAAGGTGATATTTCCTTGTGGTTTGATTTGCATTCCCTGATGATGAGTAATGTTGAACATTTTTTCATGTTGGCCATCTGGATGTCTTCTTTGGAAAAATGTCCCCTGCCCTTTTTTAAATTGGACTGTTTGGGGGTTTTTTGATGTTGAACTGTATAAGTTCTTTATATATTCTGGATATTAACCCTTTATTAGATATATCCTTTGCAAATATCTTATTCCATTCAGTGGGTTGTTTTGTTGATGATTTTCTTTGCTGTGCAAAAGATTTTATTTTGGTGTAGTCCCAATAGTTTATTTTTGCCTTTGTTTCCCTTGCTTGGGAGACATTTCTAGAAAAATGTTGCTACAGCTGATGTCAGAGAAATCACTGCCTATGTTCTCTTCTAGGATTTTAATGGTTTCAGGTCTTACATCTAGGTCTTCAATCCATTTTTAGTTTATTTTTGTGTATGGTGTAAGAAAGGGGTCCACTTTCATTCTTTTGCATGTTACTGTTCACTTTTCCCAAAACCATTTGTTGAAGAGAGTATTTGCCATTGCATATTCTTGCTTCCTTTGTTGAATATTAGTTGACCATATAATTGTGAGTTTATTTCTGGGCTCTCTATTCTTTTTTTTTTTTTTTACCATTTTCTATTTATTTTTTCATTTTATTTATTTTTTATTTAAATTCAATTAGCCAACATATAGTACATCATTAATTTTTGGTGTAGTGTTCAATAATTCATTAGTTGCATATAACACCCAGTGCTCATCACATCACATGCCCTCCTTAATGCCCACCACCCAGTTACCCCATCTCCCCACCCACCCCCTCTTCCACAATCCTCAGTTTGTTTCCCAGAGCCAAGAGTCTCTCATGGTTTGTCTCCCTCTCTGATATCTTCCCAGTTTTCCCTTCCTTCCCCTATGATCCTCTATGCTATTTCTTATATTCCACATATGAGTGAAACCATATAATTGTCTTTCTCTGATTGACTTATTTCACTTAGCATAATACCCTCCAGTTCCATCCATGTCAATGTAAATGTTAGGTATTCATCCTTTCTGATGGCCGAGTAATATTTGATTGTATATATGAACCACATCTTCTTTATCCATTCATCTGTTGAAGTACATCTCATCTCCTTCCACAGTTTGGCTACAGCGGACATTGCTGCTATGAACATTGGGGTTCAGGTGCCCCTTCTTTTCACTACATCCGTATCTTTGGGGTGAATACCTAGTAGTGCAATTGCTGGGTCATGGGGTAGCTCCATTTTTAACTTCTTGAGGAACCTCCATATTGTTTTCCAGAGTGGTTGTACCAGCTTACATTCCCATCAACAGTGTAAGAGCGTTACCTTTTCTCTGCATCCTTGCCAACATTTGTTGTTCCCTGTCTTGTTAATTTTGGCCATTCTAACTGGTGTAAGGTGGTATCTCATTATGGTTTTGTTTTGTATTTCCCTGATGACAATGTGGAGCATTTTTTCATGTGTCTGTTGGCCATTTTATGTCCTCTTTGGAGAAGTGTCTGTTCACATCTTCTGCCCATTTCTTGACTGGATTATTCATTTTTTGGGTGTTGAGTTTGATAAGTTCTTTAAAGATCTTGGATACCAGCCCTTTATCTGATATGTCATTTGTAAATATCTTCTCCCATTCTGTAGGTTGCCATTTAGTTTCCTTTGCTGTACAGAAGCCTTTTATCTTGATGAAGTCCCAATAGTTCATATTTACTTTTGTTTTCCTTGCATTTAGAGACGTGTCTTGCAAGAAGTTGCTGCAGCCAAGGTTGAAGAGGTTACTGCCTGTGTTCTCTAGGATTTTGATGGATTCCTGTCTCACACTTAGGTCTTTCATCAATTTTGAGTTTATCTCCTTGTATGATGTAAGAGAATGGTCCAGTTTCATTCTTCTTCATGTGGCTGTCCAGTTTTCCCAGCAGCATTTGGTGAAGAGACTGTCTTTTTTCCATTGGATATTCTTTCCTGCTTTTTTGAAGATTAGTCGACCATAGAGTTGAGGGTCCCTTTCTGGGCTCTCTATTCTGTTTCACAGATCTATGTGTCTGTTTTTGTGCCAGTACTATGCTGTTTTGATTACTACAACTTTGTAGTATACCTTGAAATCCGGGATGGTGATACCTCCAGCTTTGTTCTTTCTCAGGATTACTTTGGCTATTTGGAATCTTTTGTGGCCCCATACAAATTTGGTATTATTCATTCTAGTTCTGTGGAAAATGCTGTTGATATTTTGATAGGAATTGCATTGAATCTGTAGATTGCTTTGTGGATATGGACATTTTAACAATATTAATTCTTCTAGTCTATGAGATCGGTCTATCTTTCCATTTGTTTTTGTGGTCTTCAATTTCTTCATCAATGTTTTATTGTTTTCGGAGTGCAGGTCTTTCACGTCCTTGATAAAATTTGTTCCTAGATACTTTATTATTTTCGGTGTAATTGTAAATGGAATTATTTTCTTAATTTCTCTTTCTGCTACTTCATTATTGGTGTTTGAAAATGAAATAAATTTCTGGGTATTAATTTTGTCTCCTGCAACTATACTGAATTCATTTATTACTTTTAATAATTTTTGGTAGAGTCTTTAGGGTTTTCTATATGTAGTATCATGTCATCTGCAAATACTGACAGTTTAACTTTTTCCTTTCCAATATGGATGCCTCATTTCTTTTTGTTGTCTGATTACTGTGGCTAGGACTTCCAGTACTATGTTGAATAAAAGTGGTGAGCATGGACATCTTTGTCTTGTTCCTGATCTTAGAGGAAAAGCTCTCAGTTTCACCATTGAGTATATGTTAGCTGTGGGTTTTTCACATATGGCCTTTATTATGTTGAGGTATGTTCCTTCTAAACCCGTTTTGTTGGGAGTTTTACCATAATGGATGTTGAATTTTGTCAAATGCTTGTTCTGCAATGTATTGCAATAATTATATGATTTTTATCCTTCACTTTGTTGATGTGGTGTATCATGCTGATTGATTTGCGAATGTTGGACTTTCCTTACATCTTTGGAATAAATCCCAGAATGTCTGACTTTCTTATTGGGTTGCTTTGTTTACTCTTATTATTATAATCCTTCAAATATTCTAGATATGAACACTTTTCTATTGCATATGCAGTAAAAATCTACAGTCACTTTGTGACTTGGCTTTCATTCTCTTAATGGTATTTTGAATGGATAAACATAATTTGTTAATTTTAATGCAATACAATTTTACAGTCCTATACTTTTTATGTACTGTCTAAGAATTCATGGTCATGATGGTCCTCCCTTATATTCTGGAAACCTTATTGTTTTGTCTTTTATTCTTATATATACAACCTACCTATAATTGGGGGTTTTCGTTTTTTTGTTTGCTTATATTGTATGGTAAGAGGTAGGGCATCATTTTGTTTTTTTCCAAGTGGATATCCCATTGATCCAGCACTATCTATTGAAAAACCCACTCTTTCCGTACTCTTGTGCAGTGCCACCTTTGCAATAAATTCAGTATCTAAATATGCATGGGTCTGTTTCTGGGGTCTCCATTCCATTCCAATGGCCTATTTGTCTATTTGTGTACCAATACCCAAAGTCCTAATTAAGCTGGTTTTATAATCTTTCTTGCTAGCCATAGTCCACTTTGTTCTCTTTCAAAGATGTCTTGGCCTTGTGCATTTCTATATAAATAATCAGGTTGTCAAATCTCACAAAATAAACTTGTAGAGATTTTGGTTGAGATTAAATTGTATATATATATCAATCTGGAGGGAACTAACATTGTTTCATATTGTCTTCTATATCATCAATATGATAGTGCTGGTTATTTTCTAATTACTCATCCAAACCCATCATTCTATTTCATCCTGCCCACTGTTCTAAGCATATGGACTATGTTAATGGAATTCCTTGCCCCCTGGCTTCTGGTTAGGTTTGGCCAATGGGGTACCCCAGAAGGAGATCACAATGAGAGGGGAGGGTGAGGTCAGAGTATTTATTCCACTGAGTCTCTCCTTGAAAGGTTGTCTTGGCCTGGCCTCAACTGAAATTATTTTTTATTTTAAGGCATTTATCTCTACAGGACTTATCTTTTTGGATTTTAAATAACTGTTTCCTCTCCTTGTCCCTCCTGGACTAGGCTTGGTAACCACAACCCCACTGTTATTAGCCCTAGGTCCTATGGTATCCCTGTGGTTCCCCTGTGATATACTATACCTTTGTAAATAGTTACTTTTGTAAATACCCTTTCCCCATTTATTCTAATTGAATAATCTCTTTCCTATGGGAATCCTAACTAATGCAATGGTATAGCCTTCTATTTATTCAGATCATCTTGGATTTCTCTAAATAATGCCTTAAATTTCTGTGTAGAGCTCTTGCATATCCTTAATTTGATTTATTCACACATATTTGATAACCTTTGATTCTATTGTCAATGATATGTTTTTAACATTGCATTTTAACTTTTTCTCCTAGTATATAGAAAAACAAGTGATATTTATCTTGATTTTAATAATTATATTTTTTAAAAGATTTTGTTTATTTATTTATTTATTTGGAGTGTGAACAGGGGGAGGGGGAGGGGAAGAGGGAGAAACAATCTCAAGCAGATTGCATGCTGAGTGTGGAGGCTGATATGGGGTTTGATCTCATGACCCTGAGATCATGACTTGAGCCAAAATCAAGAGTTGGAGGCTTAACCGACTGAGCCAGGCAGGTGCCCCATTATCTTTTTAATTCTAATAATTTTAAATTAATTTGGAGTTCAGTGTACACAATATAGTTAAAATAATGACACTTTTATTTCTTAATTTTCAATCCTATATTTTATTACTATTTCTTACTTTATTTAATTAAATACAATTTTGAATAGGAGTGCTGATAGCATGCATTTTTGTCTCACTTCCAACCTTAGGAAGAATGTTTCCAGTATTTCACCATTAAGTATAATATGCAGTATATGTTTTTGTGGTTACCTTTTATCAGATTAAGGCAGTTCCCTTCTATTCTTAGTTTGGCAATGTTTCTAAAAATTATTATTATTTTTTAAAGCTCTTATTTATTTATTCATAAGAGACAGAGAGAGACAGAGAGGCAGAGGGAGAAGCAGGCTCCCCGCTGAGCAGGGAGCCCGATGTGGGACTCAATCCCAAGACCCTGGGATCATGACCTGAGCCAAAGACAGACGCTTAACCATCTGAGCCACCCTGGTGCCCTCTAAAAATTATTATTATGAATAAATGTTAAACTTTGTGAAATTCTTGGTCTGCATATATTAAGATGATTATTCAGTTAATGTTGCAAATATACTGATTTTCCTTTTTAATTTTTAATTTGAATGTAGTTGACACATAGTATTACATTAATCTCAGGTGTACAACATCGTGATTCAACATCTTCATATGCTATGCCATGCTCACCACAAGTGCAGCCACAATCCATCCCCACACAACCCTCTTACAATATCATTGATTGATTTTCAAATGTTAAGCCAACCTGGCATTCCTGTAATAAACCCCATTTGTTAATGATATATTATACTTTTTGTGTATTGCTGGTTTGGGGAGCTAATATTTTCCTTAGTACTTTTGCATCTATGTTTATGCATAAGACTAGTCTGCAATTTACTTCTTTGATAATGCCATTGTAAGATTTTTAATCAATATTGGGCTGGCCTCAAGAAACAAATTGGAATGTTTTTCCTATTTATCTATTCTCTGAGAAAGTTTCAGTAACTTTGGTGGATTTTTTCCCCCTTTAAATGTATGTAGAATTATCAGTAAAGCCATCCAACCTGGAATTTTCTTTGTAGGAAGAAAATTATTTACAGCTTCAATTTCTTTAATGACTCTAGGACAACTGAGATTTTTTTAAACTTTATTTTTGTGATAATGTGGTAAATTCTATTTTTTTCCAGGAATTCATCTTCTTTACTTATCTAAAATTTCTACTTTATGGACATAAAGTTATTCATAATATCCTCATGATTATTTTAATATCTATAGGATCTATAGTGTTGTCCCCCTTCTATTCTCATTACTGATTATTTGTACTTTCTCTTTTTCTTCTTTATTGTTCTTTCCAGTATTTTACCAATTTTATTACATTTAAAAGTAAAACCTATTGTTTTTATTGATCTTTTTTATTTGTTTTCTATTTTATTAATTTATTGTATTTATATTTTCTTTACTTCCACCTACTTTTAGGGGGCTGAATTTACTGTTATTTGTCAAATTTCTTGAGATGGGGGAACAGGTCACTGCTTTTAAGTCTTTCTTCTAATAATGCATTTAAGATTATGAATTTCCCTATACACAAATACTGAAGCAGCAGAAAAAGAAATCAAATAATTGATTCCATTTACAATTGCACCAAAAACAGTAAGATCTCTAGGAATAAACCCAAACAAAGAGGTTAAAGATCTGTACTCTGAAAACTATAGAACACTTATGAAATAAATTGAAGAGAACACAAAGAAATGGAAAAACATTCCATGCTCATGGATTAGAAGAACAAAATTGCTAAAATGTCTATACTACCCAAACATTTAATGCAATCCCCATCAAAATACCACCAGCACTTTTCACAGAGCTAGAACAAACCATCCTAAAATTTGTATGGAACCACAAAAGACCCTGAACAGATAAAGCAATCTTGAAAAAGAAAAGCAAAGCTGGAGGCATCATGATTCTGGACTTCAAGCTGTATTACAGAGCTATAGTCATCAAGACAGTATGGCATTGGCACAAAAACAGACACATAGATCGATGGAACATAATAGACAACCCGGAAATGGATCCACAACTTTATGGTCAACTAATCTTTGACAGAGGATGAAAGAATGTCCAGTGGAAAAAAGGACAGTCCCTTCAACAAATGATGTTGGGAAAACTGGGCAGCAACATGCAAAAGAATGAAACTAGATCACTTTCTTACACCATACACAAAAATAAATTCGAAATGGATGAAAGACCTAAATGAGACAAGAAACCATTAAAATCCTAGAGACAACACAGGCAACAACCACTTTGGCCTTGGCTATAGCAACTTCTTGCTAGACATGCCACCAGAGGCAAGGGAAACAAAAGCAAAAATGAACTATTGGGACTTCATCAAGATAAAAAGCTTCCACACAGTGAAGGAAACAATCAACAAAAATTAAAGGCAACCTATGGAATGGGAGAAGATATTTGCAAGTGACATACCTGATTAAAAAGTATCCAAAATCTATAAAGAATTTATCAAACTCAACCCCCAAGAAACAAATTATCCAGTTAAGAAATGGGCAGAAGACATGAATAGACATTTTCCCAAAGAAGACATCCAGATGGCTAACATGAAAAGATGCTCAGCATCATTCAGCATCAGGGAAATAGAAATCAAAATCATGATGAGATACCACCTCACAACTGTCAGAATGGCTAAAATTAATAACACAGGAAAGAACAGATGTTGGTGAGGATGGGGAGAAAGGGGAACCCTCTTACACTGTTGGAGGGGAATGCAAAGTGGTGCAGCCACTGTACAAAACAGTGTGGAGTTTCCTCAAAACATCAATTTAGATATAATATATTTTTATTATCTCTTAGTTAAATATACTTCCTAATTCCCATTATTTATCTTTTGATCCTTGAGTTACTTTTGAAGCTTCTTGTTTAATTTTTAAAATATGTGGGGTTTGGGCTTTATAGTTTGTTTTTGATTCTGAACTCAATTGATTTATGACCAATTATATGATCAACTTTTATAAATATTTCATATGTATCAGAAAAGTATATGTGTTCTGCAGTAGTTAGATTCAGTGTTTATTATGTGTCAACTCGGCCAAGTTTGTTAATCAATGCTGATAATATTGTACACTTGTGTGGCAGCCATGGTGGTGTGCCACTTAGTATTCCCTTTAGAAAAGTATCTGCTACAAGAAATACATTTAGCTGAAAGACCGCAGCTGCAACAGTTTGGGTATCTGACACACTATTTGATGGAAGGCCATACTTTCCCTGGGCAGTTACCAACCAATAACTGAACACTATGAGGATACTAGAGCCTATTTCTACCCAATGCAATACTCTTCTAAAGGCAAATTTTGCTCTTAAGCTTCCATTTGGATTGACCAGGACTTTATTACAGCCTAAGGATCTTTCTATCCAATCCTCCTTTCATCCCTCCTCCTTTCACAGGTGTCACATTCAGATCTCAGTCTGAAGACTCTTCCTATTCTTGCCCCTGTCTCTCTATGACTTTCACAGATGTTGCCCCCTTTAAAGATATCATCTGGTTATTTACTTTCTCTTTGTACCACTTGTTCTATTTTCTTTGTTCTTTCTTCTTTTATTAATACAACATTCTTTTATTATTGCACTTTTCCTTTTTGCTAGAAGTTATATACTCTTTTACTAAAATTTTCTATTTTTCTTCTAAATCTCTCAATAACATAAATTCTTGACTTATCAAAGTTTAAAATAAATTGGTACTTTTAGCTGTTCCCAGACAATTCAATGTTCTCAGATTATACCATTTACTCCTTTCCAACTTATATGCTATTTTGTGATGTAGTTTAATTCTACATATATTTGAAACTCCACAACTTACTGTAACTATTGTTTATTCAATCAACATTTGCTTAGATTACTCATGCCTTTACCATTTTTTGTCATCCTTTCCTTTCTGTATCCATTTTTGGATCATTTTCCTTCTACTAAAGAAAACAAAGAGCACCCATTTTGTATTTCTTTTAGTGGTGTATCTACTACGGAAAAATTATGTTAGGTGTTTGAGACTAAAGTTGTTTTAATTTCACCTTCATTTATAGAGAACAAAATTTCCATATTTAGAATTCTAAATTAATACTTGTTGAAGATGGTATTCCATTGTCTTCTGGCTTCCATTGTTGCTGTTGAGAAGTCAATTTGAATTCTAGATTTTGCTGTTACATGGGAAGTATTTTGGGTTTTTAGCAACTTTACTATTGTATGTCTAGTTTATTTTTAATTTATTCTACTCAGGATTTATATAATTTCTTGAATTTCTACCTTGATTTCCTTCTTCAGTTTTAGAAAATTCTCAGCCATTATTTCTTCAAATGTTCTTCTGCCTCATCCTCTTTCTCCTCTCCTACTGAATCACCAATTTAATATATGGTATACTTTCTCACTGCTCCCCTGCTGCCTCCCCTTTGGCACAATACCTGACAACTAGTCTATTTTTTATTTCTATAATTTCCTCATTTAAAGAATGTTGTGTAAATGGAATTATATCACATGTAACCTTTTTTGGATTAGCTTTTTTCACTCAGCATAATTTCTTTAAGATTATTCCAACTTTTTACATGTATCAATAGTTTGTTACTTTTTATTGCTGAGTAATATTTCATGATATGGATGAACCATTAACCACCCATTGAAGGACACCTGGACTGATTATAGTTCGGGGCTATTACAAAATCATATGCAGGTTTTTGCAGGAACATAAGTTTTCATTGCTCTGGAATAAATCCTCAAGAGTGCAATTTCTGGGGCATGTGATAATTCCATGTCAGCTTTTAGAAAAAAGAACACCAAACTTTTCTGTAGAAGGTGTACCATTTTACGTTCCCATCAGCAAAGTATCAGTGATCCAGTTTCTCTGCATGCTAACCAGCATTGATGTTATCACATTTTTAACTTTACACATTCTCATAAATTAATAGGAATATATCATTTACTTTTAATTTGCTGTTCCCTAAAAGCTAATTGTGCATGTTCTCTTTTCATGACCTTATTTTCCATTGTATCCATTCATCTTTGATGAAATGTCAGTTCATATCTTTTGTCCATTTTCTGTTAAAGTGTTCTTTATGTAGTCTAGATACTAGTTCTTTGTTGGATACATGATTTTCAAATATTTTAGCCTAGCCTGTTGCTTGTCCTTTCATCTTTTTTTTTTTAAAGATTTTATTTATTTATTTTACAGAGAGAGAGGGAACACAAGCAGGGGGAGTGGGAGAGGGAGAAGCAGGCTTCCTGCGGAGGTGGGAAGGGAGGCGGAGCAGGGATCCCAATGCAGGGCTTGATCCCAGGACCCTGGAATCATGACCTGAGCCGAAGGCAGACGCTTAATGACTGAGCCACCCAGGCGCCCTTTGTACTTTCATCTTTATAACAGGCTCTTTCACAGAGCAAAAGTTTTTAATTTTGACAAGGTCCAATTTATCTGATTTTGTTGTTGTCATTGTTACTTGTGTTTTTGGTGCCATATCTAAGAAACCAGTGCCTCACCCAAGGCCATAAAGATTTACTTCTAAGTTTTCTTCAAATATTTGCATAGTTTAGCTCTTACACTTAGATTTTTGACCCATTTTGAGTTAAATTTTATACGTGGTGTTAGGCAAGAGTTCAATTTCATTCTTTTGCATGTAGATATCCAGTTTTCCCAGGACATTTGTTAAAGAGACTGTTCTTTTTCCCATTGAATGGTCTTGACACCTTTGTAGAAAATCAATTGTACATAGATGTTTGGGTTTATTACTGGATTCCTAAATCCATTCCATTACTTTACAGATTCCATCACATATTCTTATGCAAGTACCACAATGCTTTGAATACTATAGTGGTATGGTCTGAATGATTGTGTTGCCCCAAAATTCATATGTTGAAATCCTAACCACCAAGATAAGCTATTAGGAAATGGAACTTTTGGCAGCTCATTAAGTCATGAGGTCAGAACCTTCATGAATGGGATTAGTACTCTTAAAAAAGAGGTTCCAGAGAGATCCCTTGCCCCCTTCTGACATGTGAGGACACAGCAAAAAGATGGTTATGTATGAACCTGAAAGTTTTCACCAAACACCAAATCTCCCAGTGCCATGATCTTGGACTTTTCAGCTTCTGGAACTGTGAGAAATAAATGTGCATTGTTTATAAGTCACCTAGTCTATGACATTTTTTATAACAGCCCCCCAAAGCTAAGATATGCAGCTTTGTTGTAAGTTTGAAATAAGGAAGTGTGAGTACTCCAAATTTGTTTTCACTTTTCAAAGTTATTTTGGCTATTCAGACTCCCTTGCAATTCTATGTGAATTTTGGGGTTGGCATTTCCATTTCTTCCCAAAAGGCCACTGGATATTGATGGAGGTTGCATTGAATCTGTAGATCACTTTGTGGAATGTTGCCATTTTAACAATGTTAAATCTTCCTATCCATAAACATGAAAAATATTTCCATTTATTTAGGTCTTCTTTAATACTAACTTTCAGTGTAGTTTGCTATTCTTTTTCTAGCTGTTAAGGTGAAAATTAGGCAATGTATTTGAGATTTTTATGCTTTTTAAAATATGGGCATTTAAAGCTATAAGTTTTCCTCTAAGAACTGCTTTTTGCTGCATCCTATAGGTTTTGGTATGTTGTTTCTGTTGTCATTCATCACAAAGCATTTTCTAATTTCCCCTGTGATTTCATCTCTGATCTATTGATTGTTTAAGAATGTGTTCTATAATGTTGATATATTTGTGAGTTTCCCAGCTTTCCTCCTATTATTAATGTCTGGTTTCATTCTTTTTCTACTTCTTTGAAGTGTAATTTTAGGCCATTTATTTGAGATACTTCTTATTTAATGTATGCATTTATTACTATACACTTCGGTCTTATTATTGCTTTTGCAGAATTCTATAAATTTTGGTGTGTTGTGTTTTCATTTTCATTTCTCTCAAGGTATTTTCTAATTCCCCATTTGATTTCCTCTTTGATTCGTTGGTTGTTCAAGAGTGTGTTATTTAGTTTCCACATATTTGTGAATTTTACAATTTTCCTTCTGTTACTTATTTCTAGGCTTATTCCATTTTGGTTTGAAAAGATACTTTATATGATTTAATTTTTCTACAATTTATGACTTGTTTTGTGACCTACCATGTGATTTACTCTGGTGAATGTTTCTTTACACTTGAAAAAATATATACTCTGCTGTGGGGTAAAAAGTTCTGTATATGTCTGTTAGGTCCATGTGGTCTATAGCATTATTTAGGTATGATGTTTATTTAATAATTTTATGTCTTGATAGTCTATCAATTACTGAAAGGAAGTATCGAAGTCTCCTACTATTATCATATTGGTGGCCATTTCTCCTTTCACTTCTGTCAATGTTTGCTTTATATATTTGGATACTCTAATGTTTGGTGCATATATATTTTGATTTTTCTTCCTAATAAACAGAACTTTTAATCATTATATAATGTTCTTCTTTTTTTCTTGTGACAGTTTCTGATTTAAAGTCTATTTTGTTAATATAAATATAGCCACCCCTGCTTTCTTTTGTTCACTATTTGCATGGAATATCTTTTCCTATCCCTTTATATTCAGCCTATACACATCCTTAAAGTTAAAGTGAGTCTCTTATAGACAACACATAGTTGGATCTCTTTTTTTTAATCCATTCAGCTACTTTTTGTCTTATGACTGGGGATTTGATCCATTTATATTTAAGTAATTATTGATAAGAACGATTTACTATTACCATTTTCTTAATTGTTTTTGTCTTCTTTTAGTTCTTTTGTCCCTCCTTTCCTTTCTTGCTGTCTTCCTTTGTGTTTGTTGATTTTTGTATCAATATTTCATTATTATCTCTTTTGTGTATCTAATATAGGTACTTTCACGCACCCCGAAGGTGCTATTGTGCAGTGCCCAGCTGCATGCCCCCACTAACACCACAGAGAGCAAGCACAGCCCACAACAGGCAGAGAGTCAGTGCAGACAGAGTGACACTGAGTCAGTGGCTCAGACACAATGGCAGGACATAAGCAACACATGTAAGATACTCTCCTAAATTACCAGATTCTGGTGAATAGGGGAAACTGCATAGCAGGGCACTCCAGGACTTCTTCATAAAGTCGCTACTTTCTTTATTTTAATTTAAATTCCAGTTAGTTAACATAAAGTGTAATATTGGTTTTAGGTATACAATATAGTGTGATTCAGCACTTCCATACATCAGCTGGTGCTCATCAGAACAAGTGCGGTCTTTAATCCCATCACCTATTTAACTCATCCCCCTCCCCCCTCCCCTCTGGTAACCATCAGTGTGTACCCTATAGCTAAGAGTCTGTTTCGTGGTTTGCTTCTCTGTTTCTTTTTTTCCCCTCCCATTTGCTCCTTTGTTTTGTTTCTTAAATTCCACATATGAGAGAAATCATATGGTATTTGTCTTTCTCTGACAGACTTATTTCGCTTAGCGTAATACTCTCTAGCTCCATCCATGTCATTGCAAATGGCAAGATTTCATTCTTTTTGATGGCTGGGTAATATTCTGTTGTATATATACCACATCTTCTTTATCCATTCATCAGTCAAAGGACATTTGGGCTGTTTCAATAATCTGGCTATTGTAGATAATGCTGCTGTAAACATTGGGGTGCGTATATTCCTTTGAATTACTATTTTTTATTCTATGTGTAAATACCTAGTAGTGCAATTGCTGGATCATAAGGTAGTTTTATTTTTAACTTTTTGAGGAACCTCCATACTGTTTTCCACAGAGGCTGCACCAGTGTGCATTCCCACCAACAGTTTACCCTTTTTCCATATCCTCACCAATACCTGTTTCTTGTGTTGTTGATTTTAGCCATTCTGACAGGTGTGAGAGGATATCTCATTATAGTTTTGATTTGTATTTCCCTGATGATGAGTGATGTTGAGCATCTTTTCATGTGTCTTTTGGCCATCTGGATGTCTTCTTTGGAAAAATGTCTATTCATGTCTTCTGCCCAGTTTTTAACTAAATTATTTGTTTTGGGGGTGTTGAGTTGTACAAGTTCTTTATATATTTTGGACACTAACCCTTTATCAGATACATCATTTGCAAATATTTTCTCCCATACTGTAGGTTGCCTTTTAGTTTTGTTGGTTGTTACCTTTTTTGTACAGCTTGTTATCTTGATGAAGTCCCAATAATTTATTTTCTACTTTTGTTTCCCTTGCCTCAGGAGATATCTCTAGAAAGAAGTTTCTATGGCCAATGTCAAAGAGGTTACTGGCTGTGTTCTCCTCTAGGATCTTTTATGGTTTCAGGTCTCCATTTAGGTCATAAAGTCACTACTTTCAAGAGCAGAAGACACAGCTGACTTTCTTAACACAGAAACAGACACAGAGAGGCAGACAAAATTAGAAGACAGACAAATTTATCCCAAATGAAAGAACAAGACAAGGCCATGACCAGAGATCTAAGCAAAACAGATAAAAGTAACATGCCTGATACAGAATTTAAGGCAATGATCATAAGAATATTCACTGCACTTGAGAAAAGAGTGGAAGACATGAGGGAAACTCTTAACACAGGGGTAAGGAATAACATAGCAGAGAAGGGGCTCCATAAACGAAAGAAGAAACACACTTGATGGAATGAACAGCAGGCTAGAAGAAACAGAGGAATGAATTAGTGACCTAGAAGACAGAGTAATGGAAAGCAATCAAGCTGAGCAAAAGAGAGAACAAAGAACTATGCAAAATGAGAATGGACTTAGAGAACTCAGTGACTCCATCAAATGTAATAACATTAGTATTATAGGAGTCTATGTACAAAACGAGAGAGAAAATGGGGCAGAAATTTATTTGAAGAAATAAGAGCTGAAAATTTCCCTAATCTGTGGAGGGAAACAGATATCCAGATCCAGGAGGCACAGAGAACCCCCAGTAAAATCAACAAAAGCAGACCCACACAAAGACATATTATAATTAAATTTCCAAAATGTGGGATAAAGAAAAAAATCTTAAAAGCAGCAAGACAAAAGAAGCTATTAACCTACAAAAGAAAGCTCAGAAATCTAGCAGGAGATTTTTCAACAGAAACTTTGCAAGCCAGAATGGAGTGGCATGATATATTTGAAGTGCTGAATGGGGAAAATCTGCAGCCAAGAATATCCAGCAAGTCTATCATTTAGAATAGAAGGAAAGATGAATTTTCCAGACAAACAAAAACTAAGAGTTCATAACCACTAAACCAGCCCTGTGAGAAATATTAAAGGGGACTCTTTTAGTGGAAAGGAGAGACTAAATGGACAGTATGGTGGTAGGAAACACAAGCATATTAAAAATGAATACTTCTGTAAAAAAATCAGTCAAGGAATTAACACAAAAAAGGATATAAAATAATAACATATTCCTAAAACATGGGGATGAGAGGAGAAAAGAGTGGGTTCTGCATATAGACTGCTATATGCAGAAGATGTTATATACAAATCTAATGGTAACCATATATCAAATCCACTAATAAACATGCAGAGAAAAGAGAAAAGAAATCCAAATATATCACTAAAGAAAATCAGTAAAACATGAAAAAAAGAAAGATAAGGAAGGATCAGAGAAAATCTTCAGGAATAATCACAAAATAAATAATAAAATGACAATAATACATATCTATTAATAATTAATTTTTTAAAAAGATTTTTTAAATTTATTTTTGACAGAGAAAGAGACAACGAGAGAAGAAACAAGCACGGGGAGTGGGAGGGGGAGAAGCAGGCGCCCTGCTGAGCGGGGAGCCCGATGCGGGGCTTGATCCCAGGACCCTGGGATCATGACCTGAGCCAAAGGCAGATGCTTAATGACTGAGCCACCCAGGTGCCCTATTAATAATTAATTTGAATGTAAATATACTCAATGCTCTAATCAAAAGACATAGGGTGACAGAATGGACAAAAAATAAGACCTATCTATATGCTGCCTACAAGAGGCCCATTTTAGACCTAAAGATACCTGCAGATAGAAAGTGAGAGGATGGAGAAACATCTGTCATGCAAGTGGATGTCAAAAGAAAGCTGGGGTAGGAATACTTATGTCAGACAAAGTAGAATTTAAAACAAGACTGTAACAGGAGACAAAGAAGAACACCATATAATAATAAAGGGGATAATCAAACAAGAAAATACAACAATTTAAGTGTTTATGCACCCAACATAGGAGCACCCAAATACATAAAACAGTTAGTAACAAACATAAAGGAACTAATAGGTAATAATACAATAATAGAAGTAGTAATACTTCACTTACATCAATGGACAGGTCATCTAAACAGAAAATCATCAAGGGAACAATAGCTTTGAGTGACACACTGGACCAGATGGATTTAGCAGATATATTCAGAACATTTCATCCTAAATCACAGGATACACATTCTTTTCAAGTGCACACAGAACAGTCCCCTGATAGATCACATATTATCCCACCAGACAAACCTCAACAAATTCAAGAAGATCAAAAGCATACCAAACATCTTTTCTGACCACAACACTGACCACAACACTATGAAATTAGAAGTCAACCATAAGAAAAAAATCTGGAAAGACCACAGATACATGGTCTTTAGTTAACATGCATGTTAACTAAATAACATGTTACTAAACAATGAATGGGGTCAACCATGAAATCAAAAAAGAAACAAAAAGTACACAGAAACAAATGAAAATGAAAACACAATGGTCCAAAACCTCTGGGATGCCACAAAAAAAAAAAAAAAAAGAATATTACTCAGCAATAAAAATGAATGAAATCTTGCCATTTGCAATAACATGGATGAAGCTAGAAAGTACTACTCTAAGCAGTTTGCTGAACAAAAAATCCAGACACAAGTACATACTATATTCCATTTATACCAATTTTTAGAAAAAGCAAATCTATGATAACAAAAAGTCAGAATAGGGGTTACCTCCTGGGCAAGGATAAATGGAATATGGAATCAGAAAGGACCAGAGGAAACTTATGTATGCTAGATATGTTCTGTATCTTTATCTGTATAGGCATTACACAGGCATATACACATATGTGCAATTTTATTTAGCTGTGCACTTCAGATTATTGCTCTCTATGCATTTTATGCATGTTATATCTTAAGGTCCTGAGGTAATTCTTATATTAAATCTCTCCTCACTCCTTTGTTTTGAGCATCTTTTTAAAACCATGAAATAACACTATCCTGGGGCTTCCAGAATAACTACCTTTCCATGGGCCCATATTGTTCCTGTCTGTTCCCTGTTCTATTACTGATCCTCTTTTGCCTTCCTTTTTTGCTTAGCCCATCTTATAGAATATTCTAGTCACTATGTTCTAAGCCATAAGTATCAGCTCTAGGATATTCTATTTCTGCCTTCTTCCCTATTTCATGATTTAGAATTGTCCATGTTATAAAGGTCCAAGGGCTCAGGGGTACTTATAGAGGATTTGTTCTTTAAGTGTCTTAAAAATTAGGCCATCATAGACAGTGAGCTATTAGTAACGCTGATGCAATACTGGCTTCATTCCAATGATTTGCTTTAGGAGATAAACAACCTAGATTAGACAAGTAATAAAGGGATTATTTCTGGGCTTTAAGTACCCACTGAATAATTTCTAATATGCCTCTAAATAATCATCAATGGCTTTTATACCTTTAAGCTAATTCTCTTTTGCCCTCCTTTCTCATTCTTCTTCTATCCTTCTATTCCTATTCCTTCACATTATGCTATCCATTTATACTGTGGTATATTCCTCGTTCATCTTCTACAAAGCCTTTTAAAATTTATCCTTGGACCTCTCACCTTCCACATTCTAAGCATTAAAGTATTTAAGGTATACAATATGTGTAAGTCCAATTAATCTCCCATGTTATTACCTGTAGCTCTAAGAAACTGACCTTGAACTGAAAATCTCAGCTTTCAATAGGATGAGTCATAAGCATTTTTATAATCCCTATGCTGATACATTATTTGCTAGTCACAACACAGAGCACAGTACTGTTTCAATTAATGGCTAGACATGTTTATGATTACAAAAAAATTTCTTTAATCTTTTTAAAAAATTTTATTTACTTGAGAGAGAGGGAACACAAGCAGGGGGGAGTGGGAGAGGGAGAAGCAGGCTCCCCGCTGAGCAAGGAGCCTGATGTGGGACTCAATCCCAGGACCCTGAGATCATGAGCTGAGCTGAAGGTAGACGCTTAACCGACTGAGCCACCCAGGTGCCCCACAAAAAATTTTCTAAATTAAAATCCACAGAAAAATAATTAAATCTACAGTGACAATATCTAGACATTCCTCAGTAAATTCCATTGCAGTGTGAATGCAAATGTGTAGATTATCATTCTAAATTAGACACCCCATGCTTGCGTGTTCAGTCAATTGAGTTCTCACATATACCAAGTTAGTGAAGGAGGTAAGAATGGTGTAGTGGAGGAGGCACTTGGCTCAGTCAGGAGAATGAGTTCTGGTTTGGCTGTGCTACTAACTATCTGTATTTTTCAGCAGCACCATAATCTCTCTTAGCTTCAGAATTGTCTCTTCTGTAAAATGAAGAGGTTAGAGTAAAAAATTCCTTTTATTTGTATTTTGCTTTAGAGTTTAAAAAATTATTTTATGGGAACTATCTCATCTGACCTTATAATAACCTGTGAGTTAAGCCAAGTATGTATATTTTTCTATATTAAAAATTAGACCCAGGGGCACCTGTATGGCACAGATGGTTAAGCGTCTAACTCTTGTTTTTGACTCAGGTCTGATCTCAGGGTCCGGAGATCCAGCCCCACATCAGGTTCCCCACTCAGTGCAGAGTCTACTTGGGTTTCTCTCTCCCTCTCCTGCACTCCCCCCCAAAATAAATCTTAAAAAATTAGGCCCAGATTGGCAAAAGAACTTGTTCAAGGTCACACAAGGCACAACCAGAGCTAGAACCTTTCTATTTCAATGTCATTTCTATACTACCATACTGGCCTTTTAAAGTCTTTTAGGGGCCAGATTCACTGATCATCCTCAAACAGAGTTCCCTGAGGAAAGCCATACCAATTACTAGTCCATGATTTTTCCTTGTTCTCAGATGTAAGCTCGTGGCAACCTTTTCCTTTTATATAACACACTTGGCATATTCTGTGCCATTTACCTCCATCTATCTCCTGCTGAACCACTGTACTCCCACTTTCTGAGGTTTTGGAAGGTGCTAACACAATCTGCTGGGGTATGATACTTTACTTTAGAGGTGATGAGGAAGCTGAGGGCTTGGGAATGTAGAACTAGGAGACGGGGGAATGATGGCCTGGGAAGAGAAAGACAGTTACCTATTTTAAATCGTTTTTCTTCTAAGATGCTCACAATTTAAACAGTAATCTTTTAGCCTGATAACATTTTTTGTTAATCACTCTATCTCCTGAGTCATTCTGATCCCTGAGGCAAAGAGCCAGTTTTCTTCTGCAGGAAGGTTATTGCTCCTCCTAATGTCTGGGGGATGGGGATATTTTGAGGATTGGTATTTGGGCTTGGTGAGGAAGCAGGAAGGGCATGCCAAGGGCTAGGACAAATCATTCTGTCTTCTTATGAGTGTCATTCCAAGTCCTAACAATTACCCAACTATTTCATTGAAACATTAGTTTTGAGTAGATATCCATGACCTACCTAACTTCCTTCCTTCCTTCCTTTCCTTCTTTCCATCTTCTATCATCTATCTATCTACCATCTATATATCTATCTATCCATCTATCATCTATTTATCTATCATCTGTTTATCTAATCTATCATTTTAATCTATTCTCTCTTCATCATGTTGTGCTCTGTTGGGCACCAGAATGCAAATACAAAAGCTCAAGTGAGTTTCTACCTTCAGTGACCTCATGTCATAAGCACAACACATGACTATGAGCATGATATGCTTTCAAACTACTACATGTATATAACATTGTTTTCTTCTTTGTTCACTAAATATGAAGTAGGTTTGAAAAGATGTTGATATTGCTTCTGTGGAAAGCATTTGTTGGTTTTAGTAAATTTTGCCTGGTATTCTCAAAAGGGGACGATCCAGTGGGAGATGTTTCTGGCCAGTTTGTCAGAAAAGCTGCCAAAGTGTGAAATCAGCCAATGTTTCTTTGGTGCCCTTCCAACCTCCCTGACTACTGTCTCTCAAATCTCTGATGCCTTCAAACTGTCCCCCAGCTTTCCAAGCCCTCTTCCTATTGCATCTCACCCAAATCTGCCTTACTTGGGCAGTTCCTCCTTGGAGTTTTCTATTTAGTCTTTTGCTGGTCAAAATGTATCTATACTTTTTTTCACAATGTAATAGACTTAGAAAGATTAACCCTTCAGAGATAGGCACCGATTCAGGATACATTTAAATAGAGGGCAGTTATATCCACCTCTGGTCAATTCTGTAATTAATGCATAAAAAATGGGATTTCTCCTCCTTATACCAGACTGTTAGAACTATAGCCTATGCCATTTGTCTTCTTTATCATCTTTCTCTAAGTCAAATGTCACAGCAGCTATCTTATTTTGCTTCAAGATTCTATTGATGTTTCTCTATTATGGGTACTGTAATTTAGAAAGAACCCTGGGCTAATTTCTAGTGACAACTCTAACACTAAATTGTACAATTTAGTTATCATAGTTGAAAGGAACCCAGAGTTCATTTTGGATAGTAGTTCCAAATCTTTTTCACATCATGGTACAAATAGAAAATAGTATTTGTATATCTTACTGAGACAAACAGGTAAGGTTGCTTGCAGCCAGAGGCAACAGGCCTAGAGATTCCAGCTACTGAAAGCCCTGTCTGTTCACCATGAGGGCTGAAGGAATCAATATTGTATTGTATACCTATAGTACATTTGTGAAGAACCATTTGTACTGAAAACAACATACCAATTGGAAAACTTTGAGGTTTCCCTTTTTTCCCCTACCATCCTCTCATGCTGAAGACGAATTTCCTATACAAAATCTTTCCAAGCAGATTTCCATTCTTTCTTTGAATATGTCCAGTGTTGGGAAACTCACTGCCTATCAAGGAAGGAAATTGATTCCATTGTTGGCAAAGTCTAATGGTTATATAGTTCTACTTGTTATCAAACTAAAAGTTGCCTCTCACAATAGAACATATTCCTTCAGGTTGGATTTGGTCAGAGCAAACTTAAGTAGAAGTTTTACCCCTTCTTTCCTCTGTATACTATACTTTTACTATTGAAGATGATTTTACTTTTATTTTTAGTTATTATACATTGCTGATTCATAGGCTTACTGTCAACTAAGTCTTCTACATCTTTTTTCACATATGAAGCTCTTAAGCCAAGTCTGTTCCATCCTGTGTATTTGAAGGATTTTTCCAATCATCACATCTCAGTTTTTAAAATACTAGGTCCGTTTCATCTTTTTCATCCCTATCCAAGTTATTGGCAAAAATATTGAACAGGCCAAGGACTACCAGTCTTCTGTATTTGATGCTTTCTATCCCCTCACTTAACATTTCTTGAGCACCTTTTATGTGATGAACAATACACCTGCAGTTCCCTTCCTCATGGAGCTTATGATTAATCCAGTAAACAGAACTGTTTTGGTGGAATTGTTCAATTAGTTGTGAACCCATCTAATTGTGTTGTCACCTTGCCATTTTTTTTTCATAAACATCTCATGCGCAACTTTGTCAAATGCCTGGATTGTTCAGTCTAGTTATAGTATATATATAGCATTCACCTTATCAACTAACCTAGTAAACCTTAAGAAGGAAGTGCAACATGTCTATGAAAAGGTATGAAATTATAAGTTGGAAGATTAGCTGTCATTTGCCAATGAGTGCACAGAAAGAATTTGTGGGAATGTGTCCCTGGCTTGCTTGAGGAGAAAGGCTCCAAGGGAAACAAGAAATATGTCTCTGCATGGAAAGAGAAGAGAAACTTTAGGGGGATCATGCAATGAGAAGGGACATGTCAGAGTAATTGAGAGTGACCACATAGCTTAAAGAAATGATAGTAACTCCAAAAGTAAGAAGTAGTCAGTTGAGGCCCAGGTGGGAGGCCCAGGTGGGAAGGGTAAGATTTTAGGTATTAGAAGAAACATAGCCAAGATGGTGGTTCCTAAACAGGACTATTTTCTACAAATTTGGTCATTACAAGTGACACAAAGGACATCCAAAAGACTATGAAGTAAGCAGTGTGGGAGAGATGTGTCTGGCCAGCTACATATGCCAGCTACTGACAATGTTGTTATATATTGTTTTCTGTTAATTGAGCTTCTTAATGTAACATTGTGCCAAGGGTATACAATATGCAAAATATTCTGCTTAGGGGAAAAGAAAACTGCTTGCCTTAGTACAACAGATATTTCTAGCTGTACCATACACCAAAATAGAGTTTTCATAGTAACTTAATTTGGGCCTTTTGTTCTATCAAAAATTAGCATGGAGTTTTCAGTAGGAAATTAGAGTATTCTGTCAAAACTGTTGGTCACACATGTTAGTTCTTGGAGATCAGCACTTTTTTTTTCTTCTCATCAATAATTATTTTTTAGTAATCAGTTCTAAAGCCCTGACTAAACTTAACATTGAGATCACATTTTATAAGTTTTGAAATTTCTCTGTATTCTTTTGAATCTAAAGACTATAATATTCAGCCTCTATTTTTAATAGACCTTATATTTTAGAGAAGTTTTATATTCATAGCATAAGTGAGCAGAAAGTACAGAGAATTTCCATAAAATCTCTGTTCCATACATGCACAGATTCCCCTCCTATTAACATCCCACACTAAAGTGGTACATTTGTTACAATTGATGAACCTACATTGACATATTTTTATCACCAAAAGTCCAAAATGCACATTAATGTTCACTCTTGGTGTTGTGAATTCTATGGGTTTAGACAAATGTATAATGACATCTATCTACCATGATAACATCATATAGAAGTTTTATTGCACCAAAAATCCTCTGTGCTCTGCCTTTTTATTCCTTCCTATCTCTGAACCCTGGCTACCACTGATCTTTTTTACTGTCTCCATAGTTTTGCCTTTTCCAGAATGTCATATAGTTGGAATCATACAGTATGTAGCCTTTTCAGATTGCCTTCTTTTATTTAGTAATAATAATTTAAGTTTCCTCCATGTCTTTTCATCGCTTGATAGCTCATTTCTTTTTAGAGCTGAATAATATTCCATTGTCTGGATGGACCACAATTTACTTATCTATCCACCTACTGAAAGACATCTTGGTCATTTCCAAATTTTGGAAATGATGAATAAATCTTCTCTAAGCATTCATATGTAGGTTTTTCTATAGAAAAATTTAACTCATCTGGGTAAATACCAAGGAGTACAGTTGCTGGATCATATGGTAAGAGTATTTCTAGTTTTTAAGAAACTGCCAAACTTTCTTTCAAAGTGGCTGCACCATTTTTGTATTTCCATCAGCAATAATGGGAATTGTTACACATCCTTGTTGGATTTTCATCATCTTCATAGGTGTGTGGTGGTATCTCTTTGTTATTTTCATATGCAGTTACTAATGACTTATGATGTTGGGCATCTTTTCATGTGATTATTTGCTATCTTTATATCTTCTTTGGTGAGGTGTCTACTCAGATATTTTGCCCATTTAAAAAATTGTGGTAAGGACATTTAACCTAAAATTATCCCCTCTTAACAAAATTTTAAACATACAATAGTGTTTCTAACTATAGGCACTATGTTGTACAACAGATCTCTAAAACTTATTCATTCAAACTTTATACCTGTTGAACAACAACTCCCCATTTCCCCTTCCCCCAGCCCCTGGTAACCACCATTCTACTCTCTGTTTCTATGAATTTGACTATTTTAGATACCTCATATAAGTGGAATCATGCAGTATTTATCTTTCTGTGATTGACTTATTTCACTTAGCGTAATGTCCCCAGGGTTCATCCATGTTGTCACATATGGCAGGATTTCCTCCTACATAAGGCTGACTATATTCAAGTGTACATATTTAGCACATTTTCTTTTTTCATTCATCTGTCAATGGACATTTAGGTTGTTTATATGTCTTGGTTTTTGTGACTAATGCTGCATTGAAGATGCAAGTGCAGATACATTTTTGAGATCCTGATTTCAATTCTTTTGGACATATACCCAAAGTGGTATTGCTAGATCATATTGTAGTTTCATTTTTAATTTTTTGAGGGGCCTCCATATGTTTTCCATAGCAGCTGAACCATTTTACATTCCCACCAACAGTTTACAAGGGTTCCAATTTCTCTACATCCTAACTAACACTTATCTTTTGATAATAGCCATCTTAACAGGTGTGAGGTGATATCGTGTTTCAGATTTGCATTACCCCAATGATTCATGATGCTGAGCACCTTTTGGAGTTCCTCTTCCATTCTCCATAAGTCTTCAAAGATCACCAAAAAGAATCTCATCCATAATTTTTCTCAGTATGAATATGATTCATCTGGTCAGAAGACTTGAGGCTATTGGGTGAACTACATACTTTCCTCTGTTTCATCACCTATATTAGGCTTAAAATCTGTCTTTCCAAAATTGTAATATGTCTAGTGTAAAAATTATTATCTTTTACAGAGAGGATTGGGGCAAAATGGTAGCTAAGTAATTCTGATCTTTTAAAAAATCACATGTTGGCATATGGCCCAAGCATTTTCCCCATGTGAATCAGCATATATGAGTGGTGCTCAAAGGATAAATCTTGGTGATATATCTTGTAATGGGAATCAGAAGACCTGATTTTTTAATCCCAGTTCCTTCCCTGTGCTCATATTTGCTGTTTTGATTTTTGGCAAATTGCTTCCCCTCTATGGACCTTAGTATCAAATGAGTTGCGGCAAATGATGCCTAACATCTTTTACAGATTCTGTGGTTCTAAGGGTGTATTTGAATATGAAACTTCCATAGAAATAGATGCTTACCACTTACATTATTCATTGTTCCTAAAGACATCATAGACCCCTTTTGTGTTCTTCCTATGTTTTATTTTTAATCGTGTCCATTTCTTGAAGTATTTTAGCCAATTCAGATCAGTGATTATAGATGTTCATTGAATCAAAGAACTGTATAGTTTCATCTCTCATAGCATGTTCACAGTAAGAAACACAACAGTTGAAAGAGTCATTTGCAAAGATACCATTGAGTTACCAGTAACATCAAGTTAAAAATAAATACTCATTAATAAAAAATACTGATGCAAAATTTGGAAATATCTAATTACCCTACCTGTAGATATAGACTTTTAGGATGTTAGATGTTGCATGTGAAAAAGATGTTCTGGGTAGTAGAGACCAACTTTTCCACTCTCCTCTGGTTTTCATGAGGAAAGATTTACCTTTCTCTTTCCTGGCACTTGTCTGTTCCCTCACCTACTTATGCTGGTGACTTTCCTGACTGATGAATTTGGGAGTATAAATAAGCATGTGTAACTGAGCCACCTCCTCCTTCTGTTCCTTTGGCTGCCAGCTGCCCACATGCATTTGTGTCTGTTTCTTCCTTAAGTGTTACAGGGACAGGCTTTCATAAGGATACCTGTGGTTATATAATAGTGCCTGTAAATGGATGGGTAAGTCTGACTGATTCTTTGATGCAATCAATATTAGGGAATCCACATTCTCCAATATTAGTTTTATCAGTTATAAAGCTGCTGTTTTGATCTCCATGTACATGACTTATCTTTCAATTGGTTCCAAACTCTGGCAAAGAAAGGGGGGGTTATTGTGGTCCTCTAAAACCCATATAATCAGAAAGTAAAACTCCTACAAACCTAGAAAGGGAATGCAACCTCCGGGGACCTCAGTCCCCTATCTGGGGAGTCATTCCAATGAATGTCTTATCAGAACACAAATGTCTATTTTCCTGGCCAAGACTTTGTGGATCTTCTGATGTAATATTCTTCCATTACTTCCATTAACAGACTAAAATGCGTACCTACTGACTATTTGGTACTGGACACTCCAGTAACTTTGGAAAACTCCCACCAGAAAGCACACAAGGTGTGGTTCTTATAACAAACAAACAAAACAACCCTTAGACTTGTGCCAGGCTATACTAGCACCTTCCACATAAGCTTGTAGGTTCTTTTTTTAACAAGGCTGAGAAATATTTCCAGGGGTATCTCAGCACTGTCACACTGAATGAGGGCCTGAGCTGAAATGTGAGTCTTCCTGCAGACTCTAATGGATTATTACTTCTAGACTGAATGGGCTTGTTGTCAAAGGGGATCTTCCAGTATAACAGAAATCTCTCCTTACCTTTAATTGTTTGTGCTCTGAATTTAGGAAAAAAACCTTCTACCCCCAGCCTCTTAAAATGCAGTTAGGAGAAAGTTCCTATAATTTTATTTTAGGAGAGGAAAAAAAACCTTTGATCACTGCAGTAAATGACTCCAGTACCCTTCAGAAGGGACAGGAAAAACCATGCTGAGTAAGATGCTGGCCTTCTATTTGTGATTCTGTTATGTTAATCTATAAAGTATCCAATTCTAATGTCCTTTTTTTCTGGCTGGAGAAATCCCTTAGCAAATACTTAGCAAATTAACAGTCTGTGTTCCTTTGCCAAAGCTCCCATATCATCCCTTTCACTTGGAGCAAAAATATGGACCAAAAGTGGGAGAGAAGGAATAACTATACTGTTAAAGAACTAAAAAGAGTGGCTTTTAGATATTTTTAATACTTCTTGAAGCAAGGGAAAGGCAAAGGAAATTGTGATGCCTTGCAAACTGTGCAAGTCATGTCAGTCTAGGTTACATTTTGTTTAAATGTGGATGAGAAACCTGTAATCTATAATCTCATTTATTACGATGTGTTTTATTTTTCCTTATTTTCTTATCAAAAAAACTTTTTAAAGTTTTTTTTGTTTTTTAATTTTAATTCCAAGATAATTAATATAGAGTGTTGTATTAGTTTCACGTATACAATATAGTGATTCAATAATTCTATACATTACTCAGTGCTCATCATGATAAATATACTTTTTAATCCCCTTCACCTATTTCACCCACCCCCCCACCTCCCCTCTGATAATCTTCAGTTTGCTATCTATAGTTAAGAATCTGTTTCTTGGTTTGTCTCTCTCTCTCTTTTTTTTCTTTGCTCATTTCTTTTGTTTCTTAAATTCCACATATGAATAAAATCATATATTTGTCTTTGACTGACTTATTTCATTTAGCATTATTCTCTCTAGCTCCATCCATGTCATTGCAAATGGCAAGATTTCATTCTTTTTTATGGCTGAATAATATTCCATTTTACATATATATATGTATATATATATATCTATCTCACACCTTCTATCCCTTTTTTAGTCATATCCTCCTCCCCACCCATTATCCCTGGCAACCACTTATCTGTTCTCTCTCCCTATAGTTTCTTCTTTTACAGAATGCCATATAAATGGAATTGGTTTGTAATCTTTTGAGCCTGGATTTTTTTCAGTCAGCATAATACCTTTGAGAACCAGTGAAGTTTTTGAATCAATAGTTGTTCTTCTATATGGTTGAGTAAACTTCCATTATGCAAATGTATCACCATTTATCTGTTCACCCATTAAAGAACATTTGAGTTGTTTTGTTCTTAGATGCAGCATATATTTGGGTCATGTTCTTTTTTATCCAACCTGATAATCTCTCTCTTTTAATTGGCGTGCTTAGATCATTTAATGTAATTATTGATATGTTTGGAATTAGGTCTACTCTTTTATATTTTGTTTTATTTTTGGAATTTTTTAGTATTGCATTGTAATTTAGTTATAGTACTTTTAAGTATTGTACAATATTTTTAGTGGTTGCTCTAAGGATTACCAAATGTATACTTTTCACAATTTATTTAGAATCAATAAATTTAGAATAAATTCAAATCAATATCTTACTAATTCAATTGAAATGTAGAAACCATTCCACCATACAGATACCTTTACCTTCCACATATTTATGCTATTGTTTTATTATATCTACATAATTGAAAACCCTCTCAGGTACTTACCATTTATGTTGCCCGTTTTTTCATTCCTGATGATATAATTTTTCTTCTGCTATCATTATTTTCTTTCTGAAGAACTTTTTATCAGTCCTTCTAAAGCAGTTCTCCTGTTTCAAATTCTCTTAGTTTTTCTTCATCTAAGAATGTATTTATTTCACCTTCATTATTAAGGATATTTTCACTGGATTTAGAATTCTGAGTTGACAGTTCTTTTACGTCAACACTTGAAAGATTGTGCACTTCCTTCTGGACCTCATGGTTTTGGTTGTGAAATCTTTTTAGTCTTTCACCCAATACCTACCCACTCACTTCCATGATTGTAGTATGTCCAGAGTCGAGCAGAAAAAGGACAAAGAAAAGGGAAAAAAGCAGTGGGATTTATTTCTGCCCTCTTGGATCCACAATTGCATCCAAAGGGAAGGAATATTCCCCTCTGACTTTTGGGTCTTACTTCCCTCCCTTGCCAGCCAATATTACTGCAACAGGATTGCCTGGAGGCTGGGGTACAAAATAATGGAATAAAAGGAGGCAAAAAAATGAGAGATTCCCCATCCTTGAGCTTAGGTATTACATTTTCTACTCCTTAAGCCAGACTTCGTCTGAGTCTCTCTTTGTACTACAGTATTCACTTATGAGTTTGGAGTTGCATTGAGTCCCCTCATGAAGGGATATCAGAAAACAAACAAACACTGTACTGGTTTGAGGTACTTCAAATTCTGGTGTTCTTCCATGATACATTTACAACTGAACATCATTTGGAACTTGGTCAGGGAATGTTCCACGTTCAACCTGGCTTACTTAGCTCTGAGTCTCTGACCCACCTGCCTTCTACTTGTCAGTGTAGGCCAGACTGACCTGCTGCAAACCTCAGGATACCCTCATAGGAAAAGAAATAATTACCTTTACCCATAAGACTGAGTGATATTTCAGTTATGACTCACATTGCAACTGGTGAGCAACTCAGTCTAAATTGGCTTTATCAAAAGGGCAATTTGTTGGCTCATGTAACAGAATAATTCAGGGATAGATCAAGTTTTAGGTAATATAACCTAATCTAGGACCTCATAATCTCATCAAGATATGAGCTCTCTCCATTTCTCAGTTATGCTTTTCCTAACATTGTATTCATTTTCATATAGCTTCTTCCCCCATCATGGCAAGATGGTTACCAATAACTTCTCATTTACAATGTCATGACTTTAAGTCCAGTGGAATAGAGAGAACTTCTATATTTTCTTGAACAATATTCCTAGTATTATCTCTGATTGAAACAGAATGGTTTACTTGAGTCACGTGCCCATATTCTAATCACATATTGTGGCCTAGGAGTGATTGGCCAGGCCCGTGTTACATGTATACTCTGGAAACCAAAGATAAAGTTAGTACTCAAAGCACATAAACAAAGCATATCACTGATCATCAAGGATGATGTTCCCAAAGTAAAATCAGGGTGGCACTAACAGATAAAGAGGCAGTAGATGATAAGAGAAAGAATGAACAGATATATTTTACACGAGAGGTCTAAAAGTCTGGTTTCTGGAGCAGCAGCAGCAGCATAACCTAGGACATGTTAGAAGTGCAAGGTTTTGGGTCTTATCCTAGACCTACTGAATCAGAAACTATTGGTATGGGGTTTAGAAACCAGTATTTTAACAAACCTTTTAGGTGATTCTGATGTATACTCAGGTTTGAGAAACACTAAACTAGAGAATAAGAAGATAAAAGGTCTGGAGGAAAGTATAAGAAGGAGGGTTAACCCTGTCCCTAACCCTAACCCTAACCCTAGATAGGAGGGAAAAAAAGATTTAGTATATATATGCAATGGAATATTACTCAGGAATAAAAAAGTTAAATCTTGCCATTTGCATTGACAAAGATGGAGCTAGAGAGTATTTTTTCTAAAGATTGTATTTATTTATATGTCAGAGAGAGAGAAAGGGCACATGCAGGGGGAGCGGCAGGCAGAGGGAGAAGCAGGCTCCCTGCTGAGCAAGGAGCCTGATGTGGGACTTGATCCCGGAACCCTGGGATCATGACCTGAGCCGAAGGCAGATGCTTATCCGACTGAGCCACCCAGGCATCCCAGGAGCTAGAGAGTATTATGCTAAGAGAAATGAGTCACTCACAGAAAGACAGACACCATATAATTTCACTCATATGTGGAATTTAAGAAACAAATGATCAAAGGTAAAAAAAAAAATAGAGAAAGGCAAACCTAGAAGCAGACTTTCAACTAGAGAGAACACACTGACGGTTACCAGAGGGGAGGTGGGTGAGGGAATAGGTTAAATAGGTGATGAGTATTTAAGAGGGCACTTGTGATGAGTACAAGGTATTGTTTTGAAGTGTTGAATCACTATATTGGATGCCTGAAACTAATATTACACTGTATGTTAACTAACTAAAATTTAAATAAAAATGCACAAAAAAGAGACATTAACATTATCTGTAATACTTGTGGTTGTTACAATAAGAATGTGTTCATGTATTACTTAGGTATTAATTTCTTTTAAAAGAAGAGAAAGCCTAGGGGTACCTGGGTGGCTCGGTCAGTTGAGTGGCTGCCTTTGGCTAGGATCATGATCCCAGGGTCCTGGGATTGAGCCCTGCGTCAGGCTCCCTGCTCAGTGGAGAGCCTGCTTCTCCCTCTCCCTCTGCCTGCCGCTCTGCCTACTTGTGCTCTCTCTATATCTCTTTGTCAAATAAATAAATAAATAAATAAATAAATAAATAAATAAATAAATAAATCTTTAAAAAAAGAAGAGAAAGCCTAGCTCCTTGAGGAACACTGAAACTTAAGGGACAGGCAGAAAAAAGTAATTTTGCAAAAGAGACTTCAGAGAATATCCAGAGAAGTAGAAAATCAGGAGAATGTGGTAGCAAGAGAAGTCAAGGAAAGATAAGGTTTTAGAATATGTTTACTTATTTGTTGGATAGCTCCCAAATTATAAGGTAAAGTCTAAGAGAAAAGAGACCTTATTTGTCTTTTTTTCTGCTATATCCCTAACACCTAGAAAAGAACCTGGCACATAGTAGACACTTGTGATAGAAATTTCTAGTACTCCCCAATCTCCAGTTTTCCTCTCCTTCTAGGCATGGGAAAAGATTACACTTCTTTTTTTTTTTTTTTAAAGATTTTATTTATTTATTTGACAGAGAGAGACATAGCGAGAGAAGGAACACAAGCAGGGGGAGTGGGAGAGGGAGAAGCAGGCTTCCTGCAGAGCTGGGAGCCCGATGCAGGGCTCAATCCCAGGACCCTGGGATCATGACCTGAGCCGAAGGCAGATGCTTAATGACTGAGC
Source organism: Zalophus californianus (assembly GCF_009762305.2). NCBI lineage: Eukaryota > Metazoa > Chordata > Mammalia > Carnivora > Otariidae > Zalophus > Zalophus californianus. The sequence continues at coordinate 277,982 of NC_045612.1, read as the reverse complement.
CACCCAGGCATCCCAAGATTACACTTCCTTGCTCCCTTGCAGTTAAGTGAGGACATGTGACTAGTTCTTGCCAGTAGGCCAAATTTTTGATTACTGAGGTAAAATCAACCAGTTATGTCTCCCCTGAGGTGGTGACCAAGAAGACCATATGTTCCAGATGGTATAGCTAGGTGACGGTAGAGCTTTTATTACTCTGAGTCTCTAAATGACTGTATAAAGATAACCCTATTGACCATTTTTGGATATGTAGTATGAGGAAGAAACTAGCTTTTGTTGCACTAAGGCAATGTCATTTGGAGGATATTTGTTACAGCAACAGTCTAGTCCACCCTAATTGATATGACATTCAACAGATGTTTCTTCAATGAATGAAAGAGTTAAAGAGGAAGACCGCCAGCCCAAGTGTTTGGTGAATGAGGAGGAGTAAGTGGAAGATGTATAGATGAGGTCAAAGAAATATACTAGGGGTGCAAATTGGCATGCAGACAATAATTGTGATTCAGGTGCCAAAATCTTCAGCTTACAGAGGAAAAACACCTGGAGTTTTATGGACTACAAGAACAAATACAGGGAAATCATTATGTAAGATCATTATATACCTTAATGACATGATCTCCAACAGACCAGGCTTCTAAATTTAATCTTAAACTTCTACATCACACTAGGCTATGTATGTGAACTAGAAGACAAGAGGATGAAAACTTTTACAAGTGGTGGACTGAGTCTTTGCTTGTTTCTCCAAATAATTTACCTTAAAAATAATAAAAGGCTTAATTAGGACTCACTTTTCTCAGTTAATCATCTAGTTTTCTACAAATTTATTATTGCTGATTTCTTTTAAAATTAACCTTATTGAGATACATTTTATACAGCATATATTTAAAATATTCAATTTAAAGAGCTTTGAGAAATGTATACATCTATGAAATTACCACCAAATAAGGATACTTAACATTTCTATAACCCCCAAAAGTTTCCTTGTGCACATTTGTCATCCATCCATCCCTGTACCCCATACCCTGGCAATTATGGATCTATTTTATCTCACTGTAGATTAGTTGGCATTTACTAGGCTTTTATATAAATTCAATTATACAGTATGCAGTCTTCTATGTGTCACTTATTTTACTTACTATAATTATTTTGAGATGTATCCATGTTATTTTGAGTATCAGTCATTGGTTCCTGTTTTTTCAGAGTATATTGAATTTATACACAACATTTTATTTATCAATCAGTTGATGAATATATGTGGTGTTCTCTTTTTTGGCTATTAAAACTAAATTGCTGAACATTCACATTCAAGTCTTCATGAGGGAATATATTTTCATTTCTCTTTGGTAAACATTTAAAAGTGGAATTGCTGGATCTTATAGTTGTATTTTTAACTGCCAAACTGTTCACCAAAGTGTCTTTAACATTTTACATTCTTTTAGGCAATAGGGTGAGATCCAGTTCCTCCACAATCTCACCAATATCTCGTACAGTTTTTAAAAAATTATTATAGCCATCCTACTGGCTGTGTAGTGGTACATTGTTGTGTTTTAATTTGCATTTCCTTAATAAACTAGTGATGATGAACATCTTTTCATGTGAGTATTGGCCATTGTTTTGTGAAGATTCTGTTTAAATCTTTTGCCTATTTTAAAGTAAGGTTGTTTGTCTTCTTATTTTGTTGAAAGAGTTCCTTATATATTCTGGATGCACCTGTATCAATTCTGGATACACCTTTATCAATATATGTATAGTGAATGTTTTCTCCCAGTCTATATCTTGTCTTCATTTCTTACTAGTGTCTTTCAAAGAGCAAATGTTTTCCTTTTGATAAGGTTATGTTTGTAAAGTTTTTATTTTACGGCGTGTGATTTTCTGTGTGTCTTATCTAAGGAGTATTGTCCTCCTACAGAGTTGAAAATATTTTCTCTGATGCTTCCTTCTGGAAGTTTTACAGTTCTCTCTTCTACATTTAGCTCTCTGGTCCATTTTATTCTTTTTTTAAAGCAGCTTTATTGAAGTAAAATTGATATACACAAAACTACACATATTTAATGTGTGCAATTTGATGAGCTTGGATACATGCATATATCCATGAAACCATCACAATTAAAGTAATAGATGCATATCCATTATCTCTAAAAGTTTTCTTGTGCCTCTGTGTTTGTGTTTGTGTGTGTGTGCGTGTGTGTGTTAAGAACACTTAATATGAGGGGCGCCTGGGTGGCTCATTCATTAAGTGTCTGCCTTTGGCTCAGGTCATGATCCCAGGGTCCTGGGTTCGAGCCCCACATCAGGCTCCCTGCTCGGCGGGAAGCCTGCTTCTCCCTCTCCCACTCCCCCTGCTTGTGTTTCTTTTCTCGCTGTGTCTCTCTCTGTCAAATAAATAAAATCTTAAAAAAAAGAACACTTAATATGAGATCCATCCCCTATAAAAAGTTTGAAGTGTACAATAAAGTATTGTCACCTGTAGACACTATGTTGTACAGGAGAACTCTAGAACTTATTCAACTTGTATAACTGAAACTTTATACCCATTGAACAAAACCTATTCTTCTCTTCCACCTGCCCTGGCAACCAACATTCTATTTTCTGCTTCCACGAGTTTAACTATTTTAAATATCTCATATATGTAGAATCATGCAGTATTTGTCCTTCTATGACTGGTTAATTTCATTAGCATAATATCCTCCAAATTCATCCATTTTGTTGCAAAGAATAAGCAGGTTCCCTTCTTTCTTAAAACTGAAAAGTATTCTTATATATATGTATATATATATATATATATACATATATATATACACACCGCATTCTCTTTTTTTTAAAAGATTTTATTTATTTTTGAGAGAGAGATCAGGAGAGAACACGAGCGGGGGGAGGGGCAGAGGGAGAAGCTGACTCCCTGCTGAGCAGGGAGCCCGATGTGGGACTCGATCCCAGGACTCTGGGATCATGACCTGAGCTGAAGGCAGATGCTTAACCAACTGAGACGCTCAGGCACCTTATACTACATTCTCTTTATCTATTTATATGCCAATGAATATTTGGATTGTTTCCATATCTTAGCTATTGTGAATGATACTGCAGTGAATATGGGAGTACAGATATCTCTTTGAGATCCTGATTTCAGTTTTTGCCATATCTATTCAACATAGCACTAGAATTCTAGCCCAAACAATTAGACAAAAAAGAAAGAAAAAAAGAAAAAGCACTCAAATCAAAAAAGAAGAAATAAAATTACCTGTTTGTGGATGACACAATTTCATATGTAGAAAGTTCTAAAGACTCCACAAAAAACCATTAGAACTAATAAATAAATTCAGTAAAGTGGCAGGATACAAAATCAACATGCAAAAATAAGTTGCATTTCTGTACACTAACAATGAACTATCCAAAAAGGAAATTAAGGAAACAACCCCATGGTTTCAGTCCAAGATGGCGATGTGGGACGATTCTTATCTCACTTCCTCTATGGAACACACCAAATTACACCTATTTACAGAGCAGTTCCTCCTGAGGAGGAACTGAGGGCCAACTGAACAGCTTCTGCACAACAAAAGATAGAATAGCAAAGGAGGAGCAAGATGGTGGAGTAGGAGATCTAAATTTCGTCTGGTCCCAGGAATTCAGCTAGATAGCTATCAAACCATTCTGAACACCTACGAACTCAACAGGAGATCGAAGAAAAGAATAGCAGCAACTCTCTGAACAGAAAAGCGACCACTTTCTGGAAGTTAGGACATGTGGAGAAGTGAATCTGAGGTAATATTCGGGAAGATAGACTGCAGGGGGAGGGAGCCTCCGTCAGCCAGCTACCAGCAAGTGATGGAGCAGCAGAGCACAAAACCGGAACTTTTAGAAGTCTGCTCTGCTGAGGGATGTCGCTCCAGTGGCTAAGCGGGGGGTGGAAACCTCACTGGGACACTGTGGTCTCAGGACCCTCGGGGTCACAGAAAGACCGGGGGTGCCTGAGTGCAACAGAGCTCCCAGGTATTGGAGCAGAGAAGCCGGCTCCAAAGACAGAGCCAAGGAGTGGGCTCTCAGCTCGGGGTTGCCATAAACCATGATCCGTGGCAGTCGGGTCACTACTCTTCCAGCAGGGACCCAACAGGCGGCAGATCTGGGGAGACTCCCCTTCCTCCCCTGGGAGGAGCAGCACTGGAGCCCTCCACAGGAAACTGCTGGGTATGGAGACTCCAAACAGGGTTGTGTACCTGAAATAGAAATGCTGGGTCACAGTCCGGGTGAGCACAGAGTGTGGCCAGAGACCGGGGAGACAGGAGTGACTGACTGCTTTTCTCTGGGGGCTCATTGAGGAGTGGGACCCTGAGCTCTGGCTCCTCCCGGCAGAGATTGGGAGGCCCCATTTTCACTCTCGTCCTCCAAAGCTGGATGGAAAGCTTGCAGGGAACAAAAGCTCCCGAGAGTAAACCCAAGCAGATTACTTAGACCGGCCCCCGGCAAGGGTGGGGCAATTCCGCCTCCGGCAAAGACATTTGAGAACCACTGCAACAAGCCCCTCCCCCAGAAGATCAGCAAGAACAGCCAGCCAAGACCAAGTTTACCGATCAATGAGAATGGCAGAACTCCAGCACTAGGGGAATACAGCACATAGAATTCATGGCTTTTTCCCCATGATTCTTTAGTCTTTCAAAGTTAATTTTTTAAATTTTCTTTTTTTCTTTTTCTATTTTTTTTTGAATTTTTCTTTTTCCCTTTTTCAACCAACATTTTATCAATCTTTTTAAAAAAATCTTTTCTATTTTTCATTTTTAGAGTTCCCCCTGGTTTGAGATCTCTTCTGACGTGTTTAGTGTATATTTCTTTGGGGTCGTTGTTACCCTGTTAGCATTTTGTTCTCTCATTTATCTATTCTCCTCTGGACAAAATGACAAGAATGAAAAACTCACCTCAGAAAAAAGAGCAAGAGGCAGTACTGACTGCCAAGGACCTAATCAATATGGACATTAGTAAGATGTCAGAACTAGAGTTCAGAATGATGATTATAGGAGGCAGAGCAAGATGGCGGAGGAGTAGGAGACCTGGATTTCGTCTGGTCTCAGGAATTCAGCTGAATAGGGATCAAACCATTCTGAACACCTACGAACTCAATAGGAGATTGAAGATAAGAATAGTAACAACACTCTGAACAGAAAAGCGACCACTTACTGGAAGGTGGACGTGCGGAGAAGTGAATCCGAGGTGATATTAGGGAGGATAGACGGCGGGGGAGGGGGCCTCCGTCGGCCGCTTCTGGCAAGTGACAGAGCCGTGGAGCACAAAATCGGAACTTTTAGAAGTCGGCTCCGCGGAGGGACGTCGCTCCAGTGACTAAGCGGGAGGTGGAACGCTGGCGGGACAGTGTGGTCTCAGGACCCTCGGGGTCACAGAAAGACGGGGGTGCCTGAGTGTGGCAGAGCTCCCAGGTATCGGAGCGGGGAAGCCGGCTGCAGAAACGGAGCCGAGGCGCGGGCTCTCAGCTTGGGGTTGCCATAAACTGTGATCCGCGGCCCAGTTGGGCTACTGCTCCTCCAGCAGGGACCCAACAAGCGGCAAAGCTGGGGAGACTCCCCTTCCTCCCCCGGGAGGAGCGGCGCGGGAGCACACCGCAGGGATCTGCTGGGTTTGGAGACTCTGCACGGGGTCGAGTGCCAGAGATAGAAACGCTCGATCACAGGCCGGGTGAGCACGGAGTGCGGCCGGAGACCGGGGAGACGGGAGTGACTGCTTTTCTCTGGGGGCACACTGAGGAGCGGGGCCCCGAGTTCTCAGCTCCTCCGGGTGGAGATTGGGAGGCCACCATTTTCACCCTGGTCCTCCAAAGCTGTACCGAGAGCTTGCAGGGAACAGAAGCTCCTGAGAGCAAACCGGAGCAGCTTGCTTAGCCCCGACCGAGAAGGGCGGGGCAATTCCGCCTCCGGCAAAGACATTTGGGAACCACGGCAACAGGCCCCTCCCCCAGAAGATCAGCATGAACAGCCAGCAAACCAAGACCAAGTTTACCGATCAAGGAGAACGGGAAACTCCAGCGCTAGGGGAATACTGCACATAGAATTCATGGCTTTTTTTACCATAATTCATTAGTTTTTCAAAGTTAATTTTTTAACTGTTTTTTTTTTTGAATTTTTCTTTTTCCCCTTTTCAAACAACATCTTATCAATCCCTTTTTAAAAATATATTTTTTATTTTTCATTTTTAGAGTCATATTTTTATCCCTTCATAGTAGTTACCCTTATTTTTGGCATATATATATATATAAGATGTTCTCTCTTTAAAATTTTGAGATACAATTTCTTCTAACAGATCAAAATGTACCCTAAATCACTAGTGTATGGCTTTGTTCTAGTCTCCTGCCTGATCACATTCTCTCCTTTTTTTTCTTTTTTCTTTTTCTTTTTAAATCTTCTTTCTTTTTAAAAACGACTTCTTAAGTCCTCTTATAAAATCTTTTATAATTTTCATCTTTACAGTCATCTGCCATCCCTTCATTGTATCAACCCTTATTTTGTACATATGTCTTTCTTCCTTTAAAATTTTACCAGGCACTTTCTTCTAACAGACCAAAATATGCCCAAAAGCTAGTGTGTGGCACTGATCTATGCACTAGCCTGATCATATTTGATCATATTCTGGTTTTTTTTGTTTTGTCCTGTTTTGGTTTGTTTTTATCTTTTTCTTTTTCCTTTTTTCCCCCCTCTTCTTTCTTTCCCTTTCTTGTCCCCTGGTTTCAGGTCTTTTCTGATTTGTATAGAGTATATTTGCTGGAGACGTTGTTAACCTGTTAGCATTCTGTTCTCTCATTCATCTGTTCTCCTCTGGACAAAATGACAAGAAGAAAAAGATCACCTTAGCAAAAAGAACAAGAGGTAGTACCGTCTGCCAGGGACCTACTCAATACGGACATTAGTACGATGTCAGACCTAGAGTTCAGAATCATGACTTTAAAGATACTAGCTGGGCTTGAAAAAAGTGTGGAAGTTATTAGAGAAACCCTTTCTGGAGAAATAAAAGAACTAAAATCTAACCAAGTCGAAATCAAAAAGGCTATTAATGAGGTGCAATCAAAAATGGGGGCACTAACTGCTAGGATAAATGAGGCAGAAGAGAGAATCAGCGATATAGAAGACCAAATGATGGAAAATAAAGAGGCTGAGAAAAAGAGAGAGAAACAACTACAGGATCACGAGGGCAGAATTCGAGAGATAAGCGATACGATAAGACGAAACAACATTAGAATAATTGGGATCCCAGAAGAAGAAGAGAGAGAGGGGCGGAAGGTATATTGGAGCAAATAATAGCTGAGAACTTCCCTAATGTGGGGAAGGAAACAGGCATCAAAATCCAGGAGGCACAGAGAACCCCTCTCAAAATCAATAAAAATAGGTCAACACCCCGACATCTAATACTAAAACTTACGAGTCTCAGAGACAGAGAGAAAATCCTGAAAGCAGCTCAGGAGAAGAGATATGTAACCTACAATGGTAGAAACATTAGATTGGCAACAGACTTATCCACAGACACCTGGCAGGCCAGAAAGGACTGGCATGATATCTTCAGAGCACTAAACGAGAAAAATATGCAGCCAAGAATACTATATCCAGCTAGGCTCTCACTGAAAATTGAAGGAGAGATAAAAAGCTTCCAGGACAAACAAAAACTAAAGGAATTTGCAAACACAAAACCAGCCCTACAAGAAATATTGAAAGAGGTCCTCTAAGCAAAGAGAGAGCCTAAAAGCAGCATAGATCAGAAAGGAACACAGACAATATAGAGTAACAGTCACCTTACAGGCAATACAATGGCACTAAATTCATACCTTTCAATAGTTCCCCTGAATGTAAATGGGCTCAATGCCCCAATCAAAAGACACAGGCTATAAGATTGGATTAAAAAACAAGACCCATCAATATGCTGTCTGCAAGAGATTCATTTTAGACCCAAAGACACCCCCAGTTTGAAAGTGAGGGGATGGAAAACAATTTACCATGCTAACGGACACCAAAAGAAAGCTGGGGTGGCAATCCTTATATCAGACAAATTAGATTTTAAAACAAAGACTGTAATAAGAGATGAAGAAGGACACTATATCCTACTTAAAGGATCTATCTGACAAGAAGATCTAACAATTGTAAATATCTATGCCCCTAACGTGGGAGCAGCCAATTTTATAAGGCAATTAATAACAAAAGCAAAGAAACACACTGACAACAATACAATAATAGTGGGGGACTTTAACACCCCCCTCACTGAAATGGACAGATCATCTAAGCAAAAGATCACCAAGGAAATAAAGACTTAAATGAAACACTGGACCAAATGGACTTTACAGACATATTCATAACATTCCATCCCAAAGCAACAGAATACACATTCTTCTCTAGTGCCCATGGAACATTCTCCAGAATTGATCACATCCTAGGTCACAAATCAGGTCTCAACCAGTACCAAAAGATTGGGATTATTCCCTGCATATTTTCAGACCACAATGCTTTGAAACTAGAACTCAATCACAAGAGGAAAGTCAGAAAGAACTCAAATACATGGAGGCTAAAGAGCATCCTCCTAAAGAATGAATGGGTCAACCAGGAAATTAAAGAAGAACTAAAAAAATTCATAGAAACCAATGAAAATGAAAACACAACTGTTCAAAATCTTTGGGATACAGCAAAGGCCGTCCTGAGAGGAAAGTATATAGCAATACAAGCCTTTCTCAAGAAACAAGAAAGGTCTCAAATACACAACCTAACCCTACACTAAAAGGAGCTGGAGAAAAAACAGCAAATAAAGCCTAAACCCAGCAGGAGAAGAGAAATAATAAAGATCAGAGCAGAAATCAATGAACTAGAAACCAAAAGAACTGTAGAACAGATCAACGAAACTAGAAGCTGGTTCTTTGAAAGAATTAACAAGATTGATAAACCCCTGGCCTGACTTATCAAAAAGAAAAGAGAAATGACCCAAATCAACAAAATCATGAATGAAAGAGGAGAGATCACAACCAACACCAAAGAAATAGAAACAATTATAAGAACATATTATGAGCAACTCTATGCCAGCAAATTAGATAACCTGGAAGAAATGGGTGCATTCGTAGAGATGTATCAACTACCAAAATTGAGCCAGGAAGAAATAGAAAACCTGAACAGACCTATAACCACTAAGGAAATCGAAGCAGTCATCAAAAATCTCCCAACAAACAAAAGCCCAGGGCCAGATGGCTTCCCAGGGGAATTCTATCAGACATTTAAAGAAGAATTAATACCTATTCTTCTGAAACTGTTCCAAAAAATAGAAATGGAAGGAAAACTTCCAAACTCATTTTATGAGGCCACCATTACCTTGATCCCAAAACCAGACAAAGACCCCCTCAAAAAGGAGAATTACAGACCAATATCCTTGATGAGCATGGATGCAAAAATTCTCACCAAATTACTAGCCAACAGGATCCAACAGTACATTAAAATGATTATTCACCATGACCAAGTGGGATTTATCCCTGGGCTGCAAGGCTGGTTCAACATCCGCAAATCAATCAATGTGATACAATACATTAACAAAAGAAAGAACAAGAATCATATGATCCTCTCAATAGATGCAGAAAAAGCATTTGACAAAGTACAGCCTCCTTTCTTGATCAAAACTCTTCAGAGTATAGGGATAGAGGGTACATATCTCAACATCATAAAAGCCATCTATGAAAAACCTACAGCGAACATCATTCTCAATGGGGAAAAGCTGACGGCTTTTCCCCTAAGGTCAGGAACGCGGCAGGGATGTCCACTCTCACCACTGCTATTCAACATAGTATTAGAAGTCCTAGCCACAGCAATCAGACAACAAAAAGAAATCCAAGGCATCCAAATTGGCAAAGAGGAAGTCAAACTCTCACTCTTTGCAGATGATATCATACTGTACGTGGAAAACCCAAAAGACTCCACCCCAAAACTGCTAGAACTCATACAAGAATTCAGTAAAGTAGCAGGCTATAAAATCAATGCACAGAAATCAGGGGCATTTCTATACACCAACAACAAGACAGAAGAGAGACAAATCAAGGAGTCGATCCCATTTACAATTGCACCCAAAACCATAAGATACCTAGGAATAAATTTAACCAAAGAGGCAAAGGATCTGTACTCAGAAAATTATAAAATACTCATGAAAGAAATTGAAGAAGACACAAAGAATTGGAAAAACGTTCCATGCTCATGGATTGGAAGAACAAACATTGTGAAGATGTCAGTGCTACCTAGAGCAATCTACACATTCAATGCAATCCCCATCAAAATACCATCCACCTTTTTCAAAGAAATGGAACAAATAATCCTAAAATTTGTATGGAACCAGAAGAGACTCCGAATAGCCAGAGGAATCTTGAAAAATTAAAGCAAAGCTGGCGGCATCACAATTCCGGACTTCCAGCTCTATTACAAAGCTGTCATCATCAAGACAGTATGGTACTGGCACATAAACAGACACAGAGATCAATGGAAAAGAATAGAGAGCCCAGAAATGGACCCTCAACTCTATGGTCAACTCATCTTTGACAAAGCAGGAAAGAATGTCCAATGGAAAAAAGACAGTCTCTTCAACAAATGGTGTTGGGAAAATTGGACAGCCCCATGCAGAAGAATGAAACTGGACCATTTCCTTACACCACACACAAAAATAGACTCCAAATGGTTGAAAGACCTAAACATGAGACAGGAGTCCATCAAAATCCTAAAAGAGAACACAGGCAGCAACCTCTTCCACCTCAGCCACAGCAACTTCTTCGTAGAAACATCGCCAAAGGCAAGGGAAGCCAGGGCAAAAATGAACTATTGGGATTTCATCAAGATAAAAAGCTTTTGCACAGCAAAAGAAACAGTCCACAAAACCAAAAGACAACCGACAGAATGGGAGAAAATATTTGCAAATGACATATCAGATAAAGGGCTAGTATCCAAAATCTATAAAGAACTTATCAAACTCAACACCCAAAGAACAAATAATCCAATCAAGAAATGGGCAGAAGACATGAACAGACATTTTTCCAAAGAAGACTTCGAGATAGCCAACAGACACATGAAAAAGTGCTCAACATCGCTTGGCATCAGGGAACTCCAAATCAAAACCTCCATGAGATATCACCTCACACCAGTCAGAATGGCTAGAATTAGCAAGTCAAGGAAACGACAGATGTTGGTGGGGATGTGGAGAAAGGGGAACCCTCCTACACTGTTGGTGGGAATGCAAGCTGGTGCAACCCCTCTGGAAAACAGTATGGAGGTTCCTCAAACAGTTGAAAATAGAGCTACCGTACGATCCAGCAATTGCACTACTGGGTATTTACCACAAAGATACAAATGTAGGAATCCGAAGGGGTACGTGCACCCCAATGTTTATAGCAGCAATGTCCACAATAGCCAAACTGTGGAAAGAGCCAAGATGTCCATCGACACATGAATGGATAAAGAAGAGGTGGTATATATACACAATGGAATATTATGCAGCCATCAAAAGGAATGAGATCTTGCCATTTGCAACAACGTGGATGGAACTGGAGGGTGTTATGGTGAGTGAAATAAGTCAATCAGAGAAAGACATGTATCATATGACCTTACTGATATGAGGAATTTTTAATCTCAGGAAACAAACTGAGGGTTGCTGGAGTGGCGGGGGGTGGGAGGGATGGGGTGGCTGGGTGATAGACATTGGGGAGGGCATGTGCTATTGTGAGCACTGTGAATTGTAGAAGACTGATGAATCACGGATCTGTACTTGTGAAACAAATAATGCAATATATGTTAAAAAAAAAAAGAAGAAGAAGATAGCAGGAGGGGAAGAATGAAGGGGAGTAAGTCAGAGGGGGAGACGAACCATTAGAGATGATGGACTCTGAAAAACAAACTGAGGGATCTAGAGGGGAGGAGGGTGAGGGGATGGGTTAGCCTGGTGATGGGTATTAAAGAGGGCACATTTTGCGTGGAGCACTGGGTGTTATGCACAAACAATGAATCATGGAACACTCCATCAAAAACTTATGATGTAATGTATGGTGATTAACATAACAATAAAAAATTATTTAAAAAATTAAAAAATTAAATTAAAAAAGAATGATGATTATAAAGATACTAGCTGGGCTTGAAAAAAGCATGGAAGATACTAGAGAAACCCTTTCTCGAGAAATAACTAAAATCTAACCAAGGTGAAATAAAAAAAGGCTATTAATGAGGTGTAATAAAAATGGAGGCTCTAAGTACTAGGATAAATGAGGCAGAAGAGACAATTAGTGACATAGAAGACCAAATGATGGAGAATAAACAAGCTGAGAAAAAGAGAGATAAGCAACTACTGGGTCACGGAGGGCAGAATTTGAGGCTAAGTGATACCTTAAACTGAAACAATGTTTGAATAATTGGGATCCCAGAAGAAGAAGAAAGGGGGGGGCAGAAGGTATATTGGAGCAAAGTATAGCAGAGAACTTCCCTAATTTGGGGAAAGAAACAGGCATCAAAATCCAGGAGGCACAGAGAACCCCTCTCAAAATCAATAAAAGTAGGTCAATACCCTGACATGTAATAGTAAAACTTACCAGTCTCAGAGACAAAGAGAAAAATCTGAGAGCAGCTCGGAATAAGAGATCTATAACCTACAATGGTAGAAACATTAGACTGGGAACAGACCTATCCACAGAGACCTGGCAGGCCAGAAAGGACTGGCGGATATATTCAGAACACTAAACGAGAATAATATGCAGCCAAGAATACTATATCCAGCTAGGCTGTCATTGAAAATAAGAGAGATAAAAAGCTTCCAGGAGAAAGTAAAACTAAAAGAATTTGCAAACACGAAACCAGCCCTAAAAGAAATATTGAAAGGGGTCCTCTAAGCAAAGAGAGAGCCTAAAAGTAACATAGAACAGAAAGGAACAGAGACAATATACAGTAACAGTCACCTTACAGGCAATACAGTGACACTGAATTCATACCTTTCAATAGTTACCCTGAATGTAAATGGGCTAAATGCCCCAATCAAAAGACACAGGGTATCAGATTGGATAAAAAAAAACAATACCCACTGATATGCTCTCTGCAAGAGACTAATTTTAGACCCAAAGACACCTCCAGATTGAAAGTGAGGAGGTGGAAAACAATTTACCATGCTAATGGGCACCAAAAGAAAGCTGGGGGTGGCAATCCTTAGACAAATTAGATTTTAAAACAAAGACTGTAATAAGAGATGAGGAAGGACACTATATCCTACTTAAAGGGTCTATCCAACAAGAAGATCTAACAATTGTGAATATCTATGTCCCTAACATGGGAGCAGCCAATTATATAAGCCAATTAATAACAAAAGCAAAGAAACACATGGACAACAATACAATAATAAGAGGGGATTTTAACGCCCCCTTCACTGAAATGGACAGATCATCTAAGCAAAAGATCTACAAAGATAAAACTTTAAATGACACAATGGACCAAATGAACTTCATAGATATATTCAGAACACTCAATCCCAAAGCAACAGAATAAACATTCTTCTCTTGTGCCCATGGAACATTCTCCAGAAGAGATCACATCCTAGGTAACAAATCAGGTCTCAACTGGTACCAAAAGATTGGGATCATTCCCTGAATATTTTCAGACCACAATGCCTTGAAACTAGAACTCAAAAACAGGAGGAAAGTCAGAAAAAACTCAAATACATGGAGGCTAAGAACATCCTACTAAATGAATGTGTCAACCAGGAAATTAAAGAAGAATTTTCAAAATTCATGGAAACAAATGAAAATGAAAACACAACTGTTCAAAATCTTTGGGATGCAGCAAAGGCGGTCCTAAGAGGAAATTATATAGCAATACAAGCCTTTCAAGAAACAAAAAAGGTCTCAAATACACAACCTAACCCTACACCTAAAGGAGCTGGAGAAAGAACAGCAAATAAAGCCTAAACCCAGCAGGAGGAGAGAAATAATAAAGCTCAGAGCAGAATTCAATGAAATAGAAACCAAAAGAACAGTAGAACAGATCAACGAAACTAGGAGCTGGTTCTTTGAAAGAATTAATAAGATTGATAAACCCCTCGCCAGACTTATCAAAAAGAAAAGAGAAACGACTCAAATAAGTAAAATCATGAATGAAAGAGGATCGATCACAATCAACACCCAAGAAATACAAACAGTTATAAGAACATATTATGAGCAACTATATGCCAGCAAATTAGATAATCTGGAAGAAATGGATGTATTCCTAGAGATGGATAAACTACCAAAACTGAACTAGGCAGAAATAGAAAACCTGAAAAGACCCATAACCAGTAAGGAAATCGAAGCAGTCATCAAAAATCTCCCAACAAACAAAAGCCCAGGGCCAGATGGCTTCCCAGGGGAATTCTACCAAACATTTAAAGAAGAATTAATACCTATTCTTCTGAAACTGTTCCAAAAACAGAAATGGAAGGAAAACTTCCAAACTCATTTTATGAGGCCACCATTACCTTGATCCCAAAACCAGACAAAGACCCCATCAAAAAGGAGAATTACAGACCAATATCCCTGATGAATATGGATGTAAAAATTCTCTCCAAAACACTAGCCAATAGGATCCAACAGTACGTTAAAACAATTATTCACCACAACAAAGTGGGATTTATTCCTGGGCTGCAAGCTTGGTTCAACATCCGCAAATCAATCAGTGTGACACAATGCATTAATAAAAGAAAGAACAAGAACTGTGTGATCCACTCAATAGATGCAGAAAAAGCATTGGACAAAGGACAGTATCCTTTCTTTTTTTTTCAGTTTCCAAAGGTCAGTTTATTCTTGTTTTTTTATTTTATTTTATTTTATTTTATTTTATTATGTTATGTTAATCACCATACATTACATCATTAGTTTTTGATGTAGTGTTCCATGATTCATTGCTTGCATATAACACCCAGTGCTCCATTCAGTACATGCTCTCTTTAATACCCATCACCAGGTTACCCATCACCCCACCCTCTCCCCTCTAGAACCCTCAGTTTGTTTCTCAGAGTCCATAGTCTCTCTTGATTAAAACTCTTCAGAGTGTAAGGATAGAGGGTACATACCTCAATATCATAAAAGCCAACTATGAAAAACCCACAGCAAATATCATTTTTAATGGGGAAAAACTGACAGCTTTCCCCCTAAGGTCAGGAAC
This sequence comes from Zalophus californianus, assembly GCF_009762305.2. NCBI lineage: Eukaryota > Metazoa > Chordata > Mammalia > Carnivora > Otariidae > Zalophus > Zalophus californianus. The sequence goes on along the minus strand of NC_045612.1, from coordinate 262,818 downwards.
ATGGCAGGGATGTCCACAATCACTACTGCTATTCCACATAGTACTAGAAGTCCTAGCCACAGCAGTCAGACAACAAAAAGAAATACAAGGCAATCAAATCAGCAAAGAAGTCAAACTCTCACTCTTTGCAGATGATAGGATACTTTATGTGGAAAACCCAAAAGACTCCACCCCAAAACTGCTAGAACCCATACAGGAATTCAGTAAAGTGGCAGGATATAAAATCAATGCACAGAAATCAGTGGCATTTCTATACACCACCAACAAGACAGAAGATAGAGAAATTAAGGATTCGATCCCATTTACAATTGCACCCAAAACCATAAGATACCTAGGAATAAATCTAACCAAAAAGGCAAAGAATCTGTACTCAGAAAACTATAAAATACACATGAAAGAAATTGAGGAAGACACAAAGAAATGGAAAAACATTCCATGCTCATGGATTGGAAGAACAAATATTGTGAAGGTGTCAAAGCTGCCTAGAGTAATTGACACATTTAATGCAATCCTTATCAAAATACCATCCACTTTTTTCAAAGAAATGGAACAAATAATCTTAAAATTTGTATGGAACCAGAAAAGATCCCAAGTAGGCAGAGGAATGTTGAAAAAGAAAAGCAAAGCTGGAGGCATCACAATTCCAGACTTCAAGCTCTATTACAAAGCTGTCATCATCAAGATAGTATGGTACTGGCACAAAAACAGACACATAGATCAATGGAACAGAATAGAGAGCCCAGAAATGGACCCTCGACTCTATGGTCAAGTAATCTTCGACAAAGCAGGAAAGAATGTCCAATGGAAAAAAGACACTCTCTTCAACAAATGGCGTTGGGAAAATTGGACAGCCCCATGCAGAAGAATAAAACTGGACCATTTCCTTACACCACACACAAAAATAGACTCAAAATGAATGAAAGACCTAAACATGAGACAGGAGTCCATCAAAATCCTAGAGGAGAACACAGGCAGCAACCTCTCCGACCTCAGCCACAGCAACATCTTCCTAGAAACATCACCAAATGCAAGGGAAGCTAGGGCAAAAATGAACTATTGGGATTTCATCAAGATAAAAAGCTTTTGCACAGCAAAAGAAACAGTCAACAAAACCAAAAGACAACCAACAGAATGGGAGAAAATATTTGCAAATGACACATCAGATAAAGGGCTAGTATCCAAAATCTATAAAGAACTTAATGAAACTCAACACCCAAAGAACAAATAATCAATCAAGAAATGGGCAGAGGACATGAACAGACATTTTTCCAAAGAAGACATCCAAATGGCCAATAGACACATGAAAAAGTGCTCAACATCGCTCGGCATCAGGGAAATCCAAATCAAAACCTCAATGAGATACCACCACACACCAGTCAGAATGGCTAAAATTAACAAGTCAGGAAACAACAGATGTTGGCAAGAATGCGGAGAAAGGGGAACCCTCTTACACTGTTGGTGGAAATGCAAGCTGGTGCATTTTCCAGAGTGGAAAAAGGTATGGAGGTTCCTCAAAAAGTTGAAAATAAAGCTTCCCTACGACCCAGCAATTGCACTACTGGGGATTTGCCCCAAAGATACAAATGTAGGGATCCAAAGGGGTACGTGCATCCCAATGTTTATAGCAGCAATGTTCACGATAGCTAAACTATGGAAAGAGCCAAGATATCCATCGACAGATGCATGGATAAAGAAGAAGTGGTATATATATGCAATGGAATATTAGGCAGCCATCAAAAGGAATGAAATCTTGCCGTTTGCAACAACGTGGATGGAATTGGAGGGTATTATGCTGAGTGAAATAAGTCAATCAGAGAAAGACATGTATCATATGATCTCACTGATATGAGGAATTCTTAATCTCAGGAAACAACCTGAGGTTTGCTGGAGTGGTGGGGGGTGGGAGGGATGGGGTGGCTGGCTGATAGACACTGGGGAGGGTATGTGCTATGGTGAGTGCTGTGAATTGTTTAAGGCTGATGAATCCCAGAGCTGTACCTCTGAAACAAATAATACATTATATGTTAAGGAAAAAAAAAAGGAGATAGTAGGAATGGAAAAATGATTGGGGCCGGAATTGGATGGGGAGACAAACCATGACAGACTATGGATGCTGAGAAACAAACTGAGGGTTCTAGAGGAGAGGGGGTAGAGGGGTACATCAGCCTGGTTATGGGTATTAAATAGGGCACATATTGAATGGAGCACTGGGTGTTATATGCAAGCAATGAATCATGGTACACTACATCAAAAACTAATGATGTAATATTTGGTGATTAACATAACATAATAAAATAAAATGTAAAAAAAGATAAAATAGCAAAACAACAGCAGGAGAGATGGAGACACAGTAATGAAGGGAAGCCCTACCCCAGAGGTAAGAGATAGTACTGAGGGACTGGGTGCACAGTCATCTGTCCCTGGGCACAGGAAAAAAGCCATGGTTTAAAAGAGAAACTAGCTCATAAAATAGAACTCCAGCAAACAACAGAATAGCTACTGGAACTCTCTGGGTCAGAGGGACTGGTGAGCAACGTGGTTTATGCTCCCCCTTCCCCTTGAAAGCGCTGACCCGAGCACAGTCTGGACACCATAGCCAGTTTGAGGTTTCAGTGAGCCCAGGTCCCTTACATCACATCAGCCCTGAACTCCTGGGGCACAGAAAAAACACAGTTTAAAAGATCAATTAGTGTATAAAAGAGCCAGCACTAGAACTCCACCAAATGGTGAGGGAGCTGTTGCAACACTCTTTGGGTGGGAGAGGCTTACAGACATGGTCTATTCTCCCCATTCCCACCTTGAAAGCACGGACCGGTACACAGTCTTGGTACCAAAATTTGTCTGCTTTGCCTCAGTGGGCCCCAGGCCAGCCCCAGCCATCCCACCAAGGTGGCCACAGAGCTGTGCACACTGGGATACCCCTGGTTAGTGCTCAGTACAGCTCCAGCCATTGTGTTAAGGTGACACAGGTGCAAGGCACCCCAGAACACTCCAGGATCCCACCACTTTGGCTTCAGATGCCTTGCTAGTGAATGTCCAGTGCAGAGTGCTCTGGAACTTCCTGTCTGATGTCTGCTTTGGATCCAGCTGTCCCACCAGGGCACCCCTGTGTGGAGTACCTCATAACACCCCTGTCCATGCCAGCCTCAGCTCCATTCACCTGGGCAAGGCACCCAGTACATCAAGCATCCCAGGACACCCCAGCTTTCACCCACTTCAGCTTCAGCTGTCCTGCCAGGGCACACTTCGTGGGGAGAGCCCAGGGACCACACAGTCCATGTCCACTTCAGCTTTAGCCATCCTGCCAGGATGGCCCCCTGCATGGAACACCCCAAGAACCCCTGCCACGTACCCTACCTTGCCTCCAGTTGCCCTTCCAGGGTACTTCCTGTGCAGAGTCCTGGAACATCCTGGTTTATATCCACTTGAGCTTCAGCTATCCTGCCAAGATGCCCTCTGTGCATAGATGCCCAGGACCCTCCGGCTTGCATCCACTTCAACTTCAGCTAATCCTGTCAGGGCACCTTCTGTATGGAGAACTCAGGGACCTTTCAGTCCACACACAGCCTCAGCTCCAGCCACCTTGCCAGGGCACCCCCACATGGAAAACTCGAACTACCCTGGATAGCACCCACCTGCTGTGTGGAGAGCCCAGGGACCATACTGACCTGTACCCACTTCAAGCTTTAGCTTTCCTGCCAGGGTGCCCACTCTGTGGAGAGCCTTGGGACCCCCAAACAATGCCAGCCACAGCTCCAGCCAGCCAGCAGAAATCACCAAACATACACAGTCTACACAGGGGACAACCAGACACAAGACCATTCCTTCAATTTTAGAAGTAGCTGTTCTGCCTAATGCATAGAAACAAACATATAAAGTTTAACTAAATGGGGGGAACAAGGCAACATGCTCCAAAAGAAACAAGACAAAACATCAGTAAAATAACTAAATGAAATGGAGATAAACAACATGCCTGATAAAATATTTAAAGTAATGACTGTAAAGATGCTCACCGGTCTGAAGATAAGAGTGGAAGAACTCAGTGAAACCTTTAATAAAGATATATAAAATATAAAAAAGAACCAATCAGAGGTGAAGAATACAATAACTGCAATAAAAAATACCTTAGGGGGAATCAACAGTAGATTAGTGGATGCAGAAGAACATATCAGTGATCTGGAAGACAGGGTAATGGAAAGCACCCAAACCAAATAGCAAAAAGAGAAAAGAATAATTTGAAAACGTGGGGATAGTTTAAGAGATCTCTTGGATGACATCAAGCAAGCATATGTTCACGTTATAGGGATCCGAGAAGAAGAAGAAGAGAGAGAAAGGGACAGAAAACTTACTTGAGGAAATAATAGTTGGAAACTTCAGTAACCTAGGGAAGGAAATAGTGCTTGGAAATAGGTGAAATCCCGTTTCAGGAAGCACCAGAGAATTCCAAACAGGATGAACTGAATGAGGTCCACACCATGACACAGAGTAGTTAAAATGTCAAAGATTAAAGATAAAGAGAGAATTTTAAAAGCAACAAGAGAGAAGCAAAAACTTACATACAAGGGAAATCCTATTTTTCAGGAGAAACTTTGCAGGCCAGAAGGGAGTGAAATGATATATTAAAAGTGCTGTAAGGAAACCAGAAACCTACAACCAAGAATACTCTATCTGTCAAGGTTATCATTCATAATCAAGGAGAGAGAAAGAATTTCCTAGACAAATAAAAGTTAAAATGAGTTTATCACCACTAAACCAGCCTTACAAAAACTGTTAAAGGGACTTCTTTAAGTGGAAAAGAAAAGGCCATAAGTAGACATAAGAAAATTTTGAATAAAAAGATGTAAAATATGACAGCATATACATAAAATGTGGAGGAGGGATTAAAAGGTTTTTTTTTAGAAAGTGTTTGAACCTAAGTGACCGTCAACTTAATATAGACTGCTGTATACTTAGGATGTTATTTATGAACCTCATGGTAACCACAAACTCAAAACCTGTAAGAGATACACAAAAAATAGAAAGCCACACATAATAATACAGAAACTCATCAATGACAGAGAAGGAGCAAGAGAAGAAGAAAGGAACAGAAACTACAAAATCAACCAGAAAGCATTAACAAAATGGCAATAAGTATATACCTATGAATAATTACTTCAACTGTAAATGGCCTACATGCTCCAGTCAAAAGATATAGGGTGGCAGAATGGATAAAAACACAAGACCCTTTTTTATGCTGTCAACTAGAGGCTCACCTCAGACCTAAAGACCTATACAGTCTGAAAGTGAAGGGATGGGAAAACATTTACCATGAAATTGGAAGTGAAATAAAAAAGGCCTGAGTAGCAATACTTATATCAGACAAAATATGCTTTAAAACAAATACTGTAACAAGAGACAAAGAAGGGTATTGCATAATGATAAAGGGATCAATCCAACAAGAAAATATAACAATAAACAGAAATCATACCACGCATCTTTTCAGACCACAGAGGTATGAAACTAGAAATCAGAAAGAGAATGGAAAAAACACAAACACATGGAGACTATACAATATGATATTAAACAACCAGTGAGTCAATGAAGAAATTAAATAAGAAATCAAAAAATACATGGAGACAAATTAAAACGAAAACAACAGTTCAAATCTTGGAACATAATGAAAGCAGTTCTAAGAGGAAATTATATAGTAATACAAATCTACCTAAAGAAACAGGAAAAAGCTCAAATAAGCAATGTAATCTCACACCTAAAGGAACTATAAAAAAGAGAACAAAGCCCATGGTGAGTAGAAGGAAAGAAAGAATAAAGATCAGAGCAAAAATAAATGACAAAAAGACTAAAAAAGAAAAGAAAAGAAAAATTAATGAAACCAAGAGCTGGTTCTTTGAAAAGCAAACAAAATTGGTAAGCCCTTAGCCAGATTCATCAAGAAAAAAAGAGAAAAGACCCAAGTAAATACAATCAGAAATAAAGGAGAACTAACACTGATACCACAGAAATATAAAGAATTACGTGAATACTACAAAAAATTATATGCCAAGAAATTGGACAACCTAGAACAAATGGATAAATTTATAGAAACATATAATCTTCCAAAATGGAATCAGGAAGAAACAGAAAATCTGAACAGACAAATTACTAGTAATGAAATCGAATTGATAATCAAAAAACCACCAAAAAATAAGAGTCCAAGACCAGATGGATTCACAGGTAAATTCTATGAAACATCTGTAAAAGAGTTAAAACCTTTTCTCCTCAAACTATTTCAAAAAATAAAAGAGGAAGGAAAGTGTCCAAGTACATTCTATGAGGCCAGATTACCCTCATATCAAAACCAGAAAAAGACACCACAAGAAAAGAAAACTACAGGCCAATATCCCTGATGAACATAGATGCAAAAGTCCTCCACAAAATATTAGCAAACTGCATCCAGCAATACTTTAAAAAGATCATTTGCCACCATCGTGGCTTTTGTTGTGTGGGATTTATTTCAGAGTTGCAAGGATGGTTTCATATTTGCAGATCAATCAATGTTATGCACCACATCAAGAAAATGAAGGTTATAAGTCATATGATCATTTCAGTTGATGCAGAAAAAGCATTTGATGAAATTCAATATCCATTCATGATATAAACTCTCAACAAAGGAGCTTTAGGAAACATACCTCAACACAAAGACAACATATGTAAAAACACAGCTCATATCATACTCAATAGGGAAAAATGGAGAGATTTTCCTCTAAGATTAGGAACAAGACGAGGATGTCCACTCTCACCACTTTTATTCAACAGAGCACTGGAAATCATAAACACAGCAATCAGATAAGAAAAAGAAATAAGAGGCATCTATGTCAGTATAGACGAAATTAAACTGTCACGGTTTGCAGATGACATGATATTATATGCAGAAAACCGTGAAGACTCCACCAGAAACTGTTAGAAGTAGAAATTAAGAAAACAACCCCACTTACAATTGCACCAAAAATAATAAAATACCTAGGAATAATCTTAAACAAGAAGGCAAAAATTCTGTACTCAGAAAACTATAGAACATTGATGAAAGAAATTGAAGACAAGAAAACAAATGGAGAGATGTGCCATGCTCATGGGTTGGAAGAATTAATATTGTTAAAATGTCCATACTACCCAAAGCAATCTGCAGATTCAATGCAATTCCCATTGAAATACCAACAGCATTTTTCACAGAACTAGAACAAACACTAATTTTTTAATGGAACCACAAAAGACCCTGAATAGCCAAATAATCTTAAGAAAGAAAAACAAAGGTGGGGGGATCACAATTCCAGAGTTCAAGATATACTACAAAGCTGTAGTAATCAAGACAGTATGTTACTGGCACAAAAATAGATCAATGGAACACAATAGGGTGTCCAGAGATAAACCTACACTTATACCATTTATACAGTGAATTAATCTACAACAAAGGAAGCAAGAATATACAATGGGAGAAAGTCTCTTAATAAATGGTGCTGGGAAAACTGGACAGCTACATGCAAAAGAATGAAACTGAACCACTTTGTTATAATGTACACAAAAATAGATTTAAAATGGACTAAAGACTTTCTTCAATTTTTTTCAAGCAAAAATACTCTTTATTCAAAAAAAATTTTAAAGATTTTATTTATATATTTGAGAGAGAGAATGAGAGAGAGAGAGCATGAGAGGGTGGAGGGTCAGAGGGAGAAGCAGACTCCCTGCTGAGCAAGGACCCCCCCCCCCCATGCGGGACTCCAACCCCGGCCTCCAGAATCATGACCTGAGCCGAAGGTAGTTGTTTAACCAATGGAGCCACCCAGGCGCCCAGTTTTTATTCAAATTTAATGGAAACAGGGGTCACTATACTTTGCAAGACAGGGAAAAACAAAATTAAAAAAATTCTTTTCTTTTCTTTTTTATTATAAAACAATATAATCGCAATACCAGAATATGGAACCCTACAGTTTATTCCCTATGGGTTACTGCAGGTATCAATTTTCCTCGACTGTGTATTCATAACTTTGTTAAGTCCAAAAGTATGAAACCAAAGTGGTAGGAAACGTAAGACTTCACACTTTCACTAAATGGCAAACATCAAAGGGCATCAATTTGAAGGCAAAAATGGGCAAAGTCACTGTACCTACCTATGTCAGCATTCCAACCTGAAAGCCGTCCAAATACTGAGCTCCCTGTAGGAAAGGCTAGGCTGAGGCCCCTGGTGGTTTGGATATTATACTGTGGGCCGTGAGTAAAGGGGGTTTTCAAAGAAAAGATTGTTTTCAGTCGAGCAGGAAGGCCTGGCGCCAGGACGCTTTACGGAGAGGAAGCACTTAGATTGAACAATTGTAGACACACCATTAGGGGAGTTAAAAATGTACCGCAGTGACATGTTCTACTTGGATCACTTGTGATACGGCGACAAAACATGTACAAAAGACTTCTCGGGGAGTTCCAGCTGTGCTTGTAGCCAGTTAGGACCTCAAGTGGGACCTGGATCTAGACCCAGACGGCGATCTGGATGCAGACCTGGATCTGGACTTGGACCGAGACTGTGTTTTTGAAGCCGACTTTGATTTGGAGCGTGATTCTGACAGAGGATTGGGTTTGGACTTGGAATTGGACCTTAAATTTTTAGTGACAAATTTAACTTATTTAATACATATAAGATCATTCATAGCCTCTGTTTCAGCTTCTGTCCATTTTTGTAGCTTGTATTTTTTCGGGAATTTGTCCATTTCATCTAAATTTTCAAATATTCTTGCATACAATTATTTACAATATTTACTTATTACGTTTTGTCTGGTAAGTGGTGATATGCTCTTTTCCATTTCTGATATGACTGACTTGTTTTCTCTCTTATTTATTTTCTGGATCTGTCTAGCTGGAAGTTTATCATTTTTGTTTATTGTTTGTTTTCTATTTCATTACTTTATCCTCTTTATAAATTTTCTTTTCTTCTACTTACTTCATGTTTACTTTGTTCTTTTTTTTTAAAGTTTTTATTTAAATTCCAGCTAGTGAACATACAATGTAGTTAGTTTCAGGTGTACAATTTAGTGATTTCAACACTTCCATACATCACCCTGTGCTCATCACAGCAAGTGCCCTCCTTAGTCCCCATCACCTAGCTCACCCATCCTCCCACCCACCTCCCCTCTGGTAACCATCAGTGTGTTCTCTATAGTTAAGAACCTGTTTCTTGGGGTACCTGGTTGGCTCAGTCGTTAAGTGTCTGCATTTGGCTGGGGTCATGATCCCAGCGTCCTGGGATCGAGCCCTGCTTTGGGCTCCCTGCTCCATGGGAAAGCTGCTTCTCCCTCTCCCACCCCACTCCCCGCTTGTGTTCCCTCTCTCACCCTGTCTCTCTCTGTCAAATAAATAAATAATCTTTAAAAAAAGAATCTGTTTCTTGATTTGCCTCCCTCTCCTCCCTCCCCTTTGTTTCTTAAATTCCACATATGAGTGAAATCGTATGGTATTTGTCTTTTTCTGACTGACATTTCATTTAGCATTTTTCCTTCCTTTTCTAGCTTATCAATCATTAATTTTAGACATTTTATCTTTTTTCCCCAAATTTAAACCTCTAATTTTTCTTCTAACTTCTGTTATTTTAATTCTACAATTTTTCATATGTTGCATTTTCATTATCATTCAGCTAGAAATATTTTCTAATCTCCCTCATTTATTCTTTGACTCATGATTTATATTTAGAAGTGTGTTTTAAAATTTTCAAGTATTAAGATTTTCTTCAGTGTATTATTATTTATTTCTAATTTAATTCCACTATGGCCAGACAACTTCCTCTGTATAATTTCAATCATTTTATATATATGGAAACATGTCTTATGGCCTAAAATAGAGTCTACCTTTGTGAGTATATCATGTGTACTTTAGAAGAATGGTGTGTATTATGCAATTGTTTGGTATAGTGTTTTACAAATATTAAGTCAAGATAGTTGATAGTGTTTCTTATGTTATATATATTTTTACTGATTTCTATTTTTAGTTGAGTCAATTGCTGAAACATGGACAGCAATAAATGGACAATAATTGTGAGGTTGTCCATTTATTGCTGTCAAAATATGTTTCATGCATTTTGAGGCAAATATACATATATCATTATTATGTCTTCCTGATAAATTGTTCCTTTTATCACTATGAAATGTCCCTCTTTATCTCTGGCATTACTCTTTAACTTGAAGTCTATTTTATCTCATATCAACAAAACCATGCCAGCCTTCTTATGCTTACTGCTTGTATGATACATCTTTTTCCATCCAATTACTTTCAACTTAACTGTATCTTTATATTTAAAATGTGCTGTTTTCAGGTAGGATATAATTATATTTCTTATACATATGGATAATCTCTGAATTTTAATTGGAGTGTTTAGACTATTAATTATTAATATGATTGAGTTTGTTCACCATTGTAATATTTTTACTTTGTCCCCTCTATTTTATTGTTCCTCTGTTTCCTGTCTTCTTTTAGATGTTTGCAATATTTTAAGTATCAAATTTTATTTATGGTCTCTTTAGATAATGTGTTGTCTGTGTGTGTGTTTTATTTTAATGGCTTCTCTAGGGATTTAAATATACATTATCAATTTTTCATAGCCCATTTACAGTTAATATTGTACTACTTCTTGGAAAATGTAGACACCTTGGAAACACATAGATCTCTTTCTTTACATCTCCTGACTATTCTTTATGTTCTGGTTCTCATATGTATTAGTACTACATACATTAAAGAACTTTCAAGAAAATGGGTGATGGGTATAGGGAGGGCACTTGTGATGAGAGCACCAGCTGTTATGTGTAAGCAATGAATCACTAAATTCTATTCCTGAAACCAATACTACACTATATGTTAACTAACTATAATTTAAATAAAAACTTGAAAAAGAAAAAAATTATCAATGTTTTTAGTCCTATTTTTCTGGGCATGCTGTAACTTTTGAGACTAGGGAAAAAAACCAAATTGTACTATTTTAAACATATCATTTGGCTATGTAAATGTCTGCTTAAATGGGACAATGATGAGTTGTCATTACTGTCAAATAAGGTTTTAGTAAATTGTCTTTTTTAGAGGAAATGGATTGAATGATATTAAGGTTATATATCATTATTTTATCAACTAAGACATTTAATAAATATATCATTATGATTGATATTGATGAAAATGAATAAAAATGTATTTTTCAAAAAAGTTATAATTTTTGTTTTATTTATTTAAAGATTTATTTATTTACTTTAGAGAGAGAGGGTGGGGAAGGGCAGAGGGAGAGGGAGAAAGAAACTCTGAGCAGACCCTGCGCTGAGGCCTGAAACTGGGCTCGATGTCATGACACTGAGATTACGACCTGAGCCAAAACCAAGTGTCGGATACTTAACCTACTGTGCCACCCAGGTGCCCCATAATTTGTGTTTTAAGTAAGCATATGTATTTTATTTTTTCAACTTTTTATTTAAATTCTAGTTAGTTCATATAGTGTACTATTGGCTTCAATACTACACATTAGTGTAGAATTTAGGCATATGTATTTTAAAGAAATTATGAGGGGAAATCATTTTATTTAACCACCTATATACCACTTCTGATGCTCTTGTTTTTGTTCTGGAAGATACATGTTTCCCTTCAGCTTCAAGAACTTCTTTCAGCATTTCTTGTAGTGCCAGTCTATGGGGATGAATTCTCTTAGTTTTCCATTTTTTAAAATGTCTTTTATTTGCTTACTTACTTATTTATTTATTTATTATGTTATGTTAATCACCATATATTACATCATTAGTTTTTGATGTGGTTTTCCATGATTCATTGTTTGCATATAACACCCAGTGCTCCATGCAGAACATGCCCTCTTTAATACCCATCACCAGGCTAACCCATCCTCCTAAACCCTCTCTTCTAGAACCTTCACTTTGTTTCTCAGAGTCCATAGGCTCTTATGGTTCATCTCCCCCTCCGATTTCGCCCCTTCATTTTTCCCTTCCTACTATCTTCTTTTTTTTTTTTAACATATAATGTATTATTTGTTTCAGAGGTATAGGTCTGTGATTCAACAGTCTTAACAGAATTCACAGTGCTCAACATAGCACATACCTTCCCCAATGTCTATCATCCAGCCACCCCATCCCTCCCATCCCCCACCACTCCAGCAACCCTCAGTTTCTTTCCTGAGATTAAGAATTCCTCATATCAGTGAGATCATATGATACATGTCTTTCTCTGATTGACTTATTTCACTCAGCATAATACCTTCCAGTTCCATCCACGTCATTGCAAATGGAAAGATTTCATTCCTTTTGATGGGTGCCTAATATTCCATTGCATATATATACCACTTCTTCTTTATCCATGCATCTGTCGATGGACATCTTGACTCTTTCCACAGTTTGGCTATTGTGGACATTGCTGCTATAAACATTGGGGTGCACGTACCCCTTTGGATCCCTACATTTGTATCTTTGGGGTAAATCCCCAGTAGTGCAATTGCTGGGTCGTAGGGAAGTTTTATTTTCAACTTTTTGAGGAACCTCCATACCTTTTTCCACTCTGGAAAATGCACCAGCTTGCATTTCCACCAACAGTGTAAGAGGGTTCCCCTTTCTCCGCATCCTTGCCAACATCTGTTGTTTCCTGACTTGTTAATTTTAGCCATTCTGACTGGTGTGAGGTGGTATCTCATTGAGGTTTTGATTTGGATTTCCCTGATGCTGAGCGATGTTGAGCACTTTTTCATGTGTCTGTTGGCCATTTGGATGTCTTCTTTGAAAAAATGTCTGTTCATGTCTTCTGCCCATTTCTTGATTGATTATTTGTTCTTTGGGTGTTGAGTTTCATTAAGTCCTTTATAGATTTTGGATACTAGCCCTTTATCTGATGTGTCATTTGCAAATATCTTCTCCCATTCTTTCGGTTGTCTTTCGGTTTTGTTGACTGTTTCCTTTGCTGTGCAAAAGCTTTTTATCTTGATGAAGTCCCAATAGTTCATTTTTGCCCTAGCTTCCCTTGCCTTTCATGATGTTTCTAGGAAGATGTTGCTGCAGCAGAGGTTGAAGAGGTTGATGCTTGTGTTCTCCTCTAGGATTTTGATGGACTCCTGTCTCACATTTAGGTCTTTCAACCATTTTGAGTCTATTTTTGTGTGTGGTGTAAGGAAATGGTACAGTTTTATTCTTCTGCATGGGGCTGTCCAATTTTCCCAACACCATTTGTTGAAGAGACTGTCTTTTTTCCATTGGACATTCTTTCCTGCTTTGTCAAAGATGAGTTGACCATAGAGTTGAGGGTCCATTTCTGGGCTCTCTATTCTGTTCCATTGATCTATGTGTGTTTTTATGCCAGTACCATACTGTCTTGATGATGACAGCTTTGTAATAGAGCTTGAAATCTGGAATTGTGATGCCACCAGCTTTGCTTTTCTTTTTCAAGATTCCTCTGGCTATTCGGGATCTTTCCTGGTTCCATACAAATTTTAGGATTATTTGTTCCATTTCTTTGAAAAAAGTGGATGGTATTTTGATAAGGATTGCATTAAATGTGTCGATTGCTCTAGGTAGCATTGACATCTTCACAATATTTGTTCTTCCAATCCATGAGCGTGGAATGTTTTTTCCATTTTTTTGTGTCTTCCTCAATTTCTTTCATGTGTATTTTATAGTTTTCTGAGTACAGATTCTTTGCCTTTTTGGTTAGATTTATTCCTAGGTATCTTATGGTTTTGGGTGCAATTGTAAATGGGATCAAATCCTTAATTTCTCTTTCTTCTGTCTTGTTGGTGTATAGGAATGCCACTGATTTCTGTGCATTGATTTTATATCCTGCCACTTTACTGAACTCCTGTATGGGTTCTAGCAGTTTTGGGGTGGAGTCTTTTGGGTTTTCCACATACAGTATCATATCATCTGCAAAGAGTGAGAGTTTGACTTCCTCTCTGCCGATTCAGATGCATTTTATTTCTTTTTGTTGTCTGATTACTGAGGCTAGGACTTCTAGTACTATGTTGAATAGCGGTGGTGATAGTGGACATCCCTGCCATGTTCCTAACCTTAGGGGGAAAGCTGTCAGTTTTTCCCCATTAAGAATGATATTCACTGTGGCTTTTTCATAGTTGGCTTTTATGATATTGAGGTATGTACCCTCTATCCCTATACTCTGAAGAGATTTGATCAAGAAACGATTCTGTACTTTGTCAAATGTTTCTTCTGCATCTATTGAGAGGATCATATGGTTCTTGTTCTTTCTTTTATTAATGTATTGTATCACATTGATTGATTTGCGGATGTTGAATCAAACTTGCAGCCCAGGAATAAATCCCACTTTGTTGTGGTGAATAATTGTTTTAATGTACTGTTGGATCCTATTGGCTAGTGTTTTGGAGAGAATTTTTACATCCATGTTCATCAAGGATATTGATCTGTAATTCTCCTTTTTGATGGGGTCTTTGTCTGGTTTTGGGATCAAGGTAATGGTGGCCTCATAAAATGAGTTTGGAAGTTTTCCTTCCATTTCTATTTTTTGGAACAGTTTCAGAAGAATAGGTATTAATTCTTCTTTAAGTGTTTGGTAGAATTCCCCTGGGAAGCCATCTGGCCCTGGGTTTTTGTTTGTTGGGAGATTTTTGATGACTGCTTCGATTTCCTTAGGGGTTATAGGTCTGGTCAGGTTTTCTATTTCTTCCTGGATCAGTTTTGGTAGTTGATCCATCTCTAGGAATGCATCCATTTCTTCCAGATTATCTAATTTGCTGGCATATAGTTGCTCATAATATGTTCTTTTAATTGTTTGTATTTCTTGGGTGTTGGTTGTGATCGATCCTCTTTCATTCATGATTTATTTATTTGAGTCGTTTCTCTTTTCTTTTTGATAAGTCTGGCAAGGGGCCTATCAATCTAATTAATTCAAAGAACCAGCTCCTCGTTTCGTTGATCTGTTCTACTCTTCTTTTGGTTTCTATTTCATTGAATTCTGCTCTGAGTTTTATTATTTCTCTTCTCCTGCTGGGTTTAGGCTTTATTTGCTGTTCTTTCTCCAGCTCTTTTAAGTGTAGGGTTAGGTTGTGTATTTGAGACCTTTCTTGTTTCTTGAGAAAGGCTTGTATTGCTATATACTTTCCTCTTAGACTGCCTCTGCTGCATCCCAAAGATTTTGAACAGTTGTGTTTTCATTTTCTAAAAATGTCTTTATTTCATCTCCATTATTGAAGAATATTTTCACCAGTTCTGGTGAAATGTCACCAATTGTCACCAATTCTGGATTGACATTTCTTTCTTCCCACACATTAAAGGTATCATGAAACTATCTTCTGGTCTCTACGATTTTTGATAAGACATTTGCAGTCATCCAAATCATTGTTTGTCTCTATGTAATTAATGTCATGTTTCTCTGTATGCTTTTTTAAAATCAATTCAATTTTATGCATATTTGAGCAGTGCAAAGATAACAAGGGGAGGCTGTTACGGTAGAAATGGTTGCCAATATTGTAGCCACAGAAGGATAAACTAAAAACCTCAGTGGTGACTACAAGAGACACAAATGTGCTGTAGAGATAGGGGATTACCACCAGCACCTGATCCACCCTTTGTGACATGATGACAGGGTAGAGTGGGTTACAGATGACCATGGTAAGGGTCATAGGACATAGCTGACAGAATGAACAGCTCACTAATAATGAACAAAATGAAAGCTCCCTGGGTGGTGCACAAATAATAGGAGTTTGTATTTGCTCCCACAACAAAACTTACATTTTGTGTCCCACAGTTGTTGAATAACCCAGATCAGTGAGAGCCAGGAGTTTGAACAGTGAGGGAGAGTCTCAGCAATGGAGCCTGCAGCTCAGAGGGTCCTGTGATTCCCAATGAAATGAATTCTTTCCACAGTATTAGACTGTGTTTGTCCATGCAAGCCATTCAGGAAACCTACACTCTGAGGAGGAATCTCTCTGTGCTCCCATGTGTTCCTAACACACCCAGTGAGAAGGATGTATGGGTGTCTTTCCTGCTTTGAGGCTCTCCCTGAGGAGAAAGAATGCACGTTAATTAAACCAAAGGTTTTAAAAGCTTCAAAGGAAGTTATGGTGTATCTGCTAATTATATAGGACATCTTTATATTCCCCTACAAATAAAGTTCCATTAGAAAACTTTCCATAGTGTCTCCTGGTTAAGTGTTTCTAGTGTAACCCAGATCTGGAATCAACATATTATATCATAGGAAAGGTATTTTCATTTTTCTTCAACTCAAAATTTCAACCCCTAGACTTTATGTCTGGGAACAGAATGAAGATGTTTGAATGATGCTTACTGCATCCTTAAAAAATTTACAAGTAATAATAATATATATGGAAACTTGTTTTGCCTTATTTATAGTGTTTAAACTTATTATTGAAGTATAATATACATGTTAACAAATCCATATATCATACATTTTTACAAATCCAACACGACTATGTAATCAGAATCCAGATTAAACAGCTAGACAATAACAAAAGTAAAACATTATCAGGACCCCAGAAGAATCCTTCATTCTCCTATCACACACAAACACACAGGAATAACCACTATTCTGCCTTCTAAGAACATAAATTATTTTCAGCTATTTTTGTTAATTTATATAAAGAAATACTATACGTCTTACTGTTTTGGGTGGGCTTCTTTCAGTTATTATGTTGTTATAGGTAGTTCTAGATTACTCATTCTCATGTCTGTGTACAAGGCCCTTTTAGGAGTCTTTCTTTCTTTCTTTCTTTCTTTCTTTCTTTCTTTCTTTCTTTCTTTCTTTCTTTCTTTCTTTCTCTTCTTTCTTCTTCTTTCTTTCTTTCTTTTTTTTTCTTCTTCTTTCTCAGTAGTTTTGTTATTATGTACTTAGGATCAATTTTCTTTGAATGTCTTCTCTTTGGAGTTCTCTGGATTTTAAATTTTATGTCTTTCATTGAATTTGAGAAGCTTTCATCCATTATTTTATCACTTTTTTCCTGCCCCATTTTTTCCCTCCATTTCTCCGTTTTGACATAAGCCAAACCTCTTTATACAGTCCCACAAATCTCTGAGAATCTGTTCTTTTGAAGCTGTTCTCTTTTCCAGATTGTGTAATTTCTATAAATCTATATTTAAGCTCACTTTCTCTTTCCTCTGTCACCTCCATTCTTTTCTTAAGCCCACCTAATTAAGTTTTTCAGCTATTGTATTTTTTATTTCTAAAATTTCCTTTTGGTTCTTCTTTTTTAATATTTTCTATTTCTCTGCTGAGGTTTCCTGAATTTTCATTAATATCTAGTGCATTTTCTTTTATTTCATTGAATATAGTTATAATGCTCCTTTAAAGTCCTTGTATGATAATTCTGACATTGGGTCATCTCGGGTTTGGCCTCTGCCAATTGTATTCTCCCTTGGGAATTAGTCACATTGTCCCCTGTTTTTTTTTTTTTTTTTTTTTGTGTGTGTGTGTAATACATTAATTTTAGATTGTACCCTGAATATCGTGGGCATTATGTTGTAGAGGCTCTGGGGTCTGTTAGAGTTATCTGTAGAATGTTGATGTTTCGTTTTCTCAGACACTAAAACAAGAAACTCACCTTATTGCCAGTTGTTTTTCTAAGTTTTGACTACCCTGCTTTATATGCCTTATTTTGTTCATACTTCAGAATTCTCAGGGTTTTTTTTTTTTTTTTTTTGTCTAAAGTTAATAGTTGCTGCTTGTGGGTCTATAAGGGGGTTTATGTTGCCATATCTGAGGCAGGATCTTCCTGATTAAAGGTAAATTTGATATTTTGAAATTTCTATTTATACCCCCAAGAGATTGATAACTGAGTGTAACCATTTACCAGTATATTCATCGAGATCTAAGATTATCAAAATACATTCACACTAACTCCAAGAATATAGTGAGCAATCTGTTAAATATGAACAATTTCCCCAGAAGTCATGCCTTGAAATCAGTCTTGTAATTCTATTCTTACAATCTTTTCTGTTCTTGTAATTAATATTGCTCAACCAAATCAAAGTGTAATTGGGCAAAGAATAGTCAGGATCCCTGTGTCTAGACCCACTTTTATTGACTTTGAGAGTAACTTGGTCATGAAATAAAGTTTAAGATGCTAAATAAACATAGCTATCACCAACAAAACCATAACCTTAATTTTTTGTTTTACTCCATAATGTCCAAATACAGTATGGACAATCCAACTGAATTCCTGGTTTAGGTAAAAGATATAACTCTCCCAAGACATGAATACTGGAAAATTCTGGGTTGATGATTGTGACCCTTATCCTTAAGACAACTGGAACTCCTGTTTTCAGAGAACTCTCCTGCAAATATCTGCCCCTCTGGCACATGTCCTGAAATTACTAAAAAATTCTTCTTCATGTATACCCCAGGTTCTGTTGCTTCTGTGCTGTGTTTTAAGACAAGTTATTTAACATGCTGGCTCTTTAAGCGTAGAGACTAGTTTCCTATAGCCCAGCAGCTCTCCCAGAGTTAAGCCCTATTGATTTTTAAAGCTCTCGGTTAAACCCTGCTGATTTTCAAGATCAGACATTATGGGGGCTCATCTTCTCAGTGTAGCTCTCCAGGGCTGGGGGTACACAGTGTGGGGCCTATTTCCCTTGCTCTTTCATGTTTGTGATGTCCCTCTTGTTTGTGGTTAGTCATGCTGAGGGTTAGGTTCCTAACCATGTCTCTAACCCTCCACCTTTTTAAAAAAGATTTTTATTTATTTGACAGAGAGAGAGAGAGAGGGAGAGCGAGAGCTCAAGCACAAGCAGGGGGAGTGGCAAAGAGAGGGAGAAGCAGGCTTCCCACTGAGCAGGGAGCCTGACACGGGGCTTGATCCCAGGACCTTGGGATCATGACCTGAGCCAAAGGCAGATGCTTAACCAGCTGAGCCACCCAGGTGCCCCTCCACATTTTTCAATGTAGCCTTTTCTCTATAACTAGCTGTGAAAGATCTTTTCTGCCAGTTTTCAGAGTGAGTTGCAATACATGTATTTGTTGCCTCACTGTGTCCATGAGACAAGGTGAGCTCAGGATCCTCCTATCCATCTACCTGATCTCTGACCATAAAAAAGAATGAGATCTTGCTATTTATGACAACATGGATGGAACTAGAGTGTATGTTAAGTGAAATAAGTCAGACAGAATAAGACAAATTCCATATGATTTCACTTATATGTGAAATCAAAAAACAAATGAACAAACAAACAAAAAAAAACAGAAACAGACTCATAAATACAGAGAAAAATGGTGGTTGCTAGAAGGGAGGGGATGGGGGAAGGGCAAAATAGGTGAAGAGGATTCAGAGGTACAAACTTCCAGTTATAAGATAAATAGGTCACAGAGATAAAAAGTACAGCATAGGAAATATGGTCAATAATATAATAATGTTGTTTGGTTACAGATGGTGACTGCACTTACCATGGTGAGCATTGAGTAAAGTATAGAATTGTCAAATCACAATGTTGTACACTTGAAGCTAATGTAACATTGTATGTCAACTATACATCAATAATAATATAAAAAGAGAACTGGATTTCTGTAGTTATTCCTTTTAAAATGTCAAGATTAAATCTATAATTAGGGGCCTTTTCAATGCTCTTAAGAATCAGAGTACTATAAGCTAAAATTTAATGTGTACTCAAAATGTACATCAGGCACTATTCTAAGTACTTTATGTGCAGTATCTCATTTAATCTTCACAATAACCATGTGAAATAGGTATTATTATTATACCCCCTTTGCAGATAAGGAAATGTAAGCATGGGTTTCAATTATGGTTTTTCCATGTGCAGGAAGAATGGATGAGATAAAGCTGAATTTAGGTATACTTACGTACTTGAGAAATTCCATTATAATACTGTCTGTATCCATTAGAAAAATTTGGTTCTAAATACAAGAAAACCTAATGTACTCTTTCTCAAGTAAAACCATCAAATTGGATGGCTTATGCTTTGGTAAATAATGTCCTACAGAGGCTTATTCAAAGAATTATGTATTTTTCTCATATATCAAGAAGTCTGTAAATAGGTTGCTGCAAGTTTGATAAACAGCTTGACAATATCACCATTTTTACATTTTTTTCTTGAATTTCCCTCATGCTTGTCACTACATGGCTGCATGATAGTGCTGCTCCTCCAGAAACCAAATTTAAATTCAATGCAGAAGAAATGGATGAGCAGTGCCACCCATATATGTTCCCTTTATCAAAAACCCAAAAGTTTTCTGGAACATCATTAGCAAAATTTCACTTATATCTCATTGACAAAACTGCCATGTGGCCATATCCATTTATAAGGTAGAATAGGAAAGTGAATATTCAGATTTTCTAAGCTTTAGAACAGCAATCCACAAGGAAAAAGATGCAATTGGGAATGAATGTTAGGTCAACCAATAAACAGTGTCTGTCACACTCCATTTCTCTGTATCTCTTAGTTCTTTCTTCTTTACTGTGTGAACTTTATCCTTAAGCTGGCCCTCATATAGTGGCAAGATACCTGCTGTAGCTCCAAACCTCACATTATACTACCAATTCCTAGAAGAGAGAGAGAGAGAGAGTCTCTTTAACCAGTAAAATATTTTTTTGCATCTCCCTGGCTGTGAATGAAATACATGCCAGTTCCTAAACTAATTACTATGATAAGGATGGTTAAGAATGTGAGAAGGATAATTTCCAAAAGGGAATTCAAAGAACTGTTATCTGAATAAAGGGGTAATGGATGCTGAGAAGCAAAGAAGTAATCCACTACTTATCTCATTCTAACCATCCACTCTAAATATCTGTGACTCCTTTTCCCCTTGGCATTACAGACAATATGGTTAGATTGTGCTGATTAATACAGTATGGCTATTCAGCATGTAGTTGACTATTATATGTGAAAACTAATGGTCCAGAGCTTTCCCTAGCCAGTGAATATTTTACATCAAAACCTAACATGTTAAACAGTATCCACAAAGGACTATAACCAACATCATAATAATGAAAGACTGAATGCTTGTTCCCATTAAGACTGAAAAGAAATCAAGGATATTCACTTACACCACTCTTAACACTGTACTGGAAGTCATAGCCAGTGAAATTAAGCAAGAAAAAGAAATATAAGGCAAACACATTAGAAAAGAAGAAATGTAACCCTCTATTCACAGACAACAAGATTGTGTAGAGAATCCAAAAAAAAAAAGAAAAGAAATACTAGTAATGAAAAATAAAATAACAGAAATGAATAATGCTTTGAGGAGATCATCAGAATTGACAGCTCTGAGGAAAAAAATCAGTGGATGGTTGCCAGAGGTGGGTGTGGGTGTAGGAAAATGGGAGAAGGGGGTCAAAAGGTATAAATTTGTAGTTATAAAATAAATAAATCATGGTGATATAGTGTACAGCATGGTGACTGTAGTTAATAATACTGTATTGCATATTTGAAAATTGCTAAGAGAGCGCATCTTAAAAATTCTTATCACACAAGAAAATTTGTAACCATATATGGTGATTGATGATAACTAGACCTGTGGTGGTGATCATTTCACAATATATGCAAATATGAAACTATTATGTTGTACACCTGAAACTAATATAATGTTATAGGTCAGTTATAAAATCAGTGGACTTGAAGATAGATTAAATTGAAACACAAAGAGAAAAAAGAGATCAAAATATATCTAAAAGCAAAAAATATATATATATATATCCAAAAGCTATAGGACAATATCAAATGTTCTGACATAATTTATTTTATTTTATTTTTTATTTTTTATATTATTTTTAAAATTTTTAAATTATTTAAATTCAATTTAGTTAACATATAAAATATTATTAGTTTCAGGGGTAGAATTTAGTGATTCATCAGTTGCATATAACACCCAGTGCTCATTACCTCAAATGCCCTTAATGCCCACCACCCAATTACCCAATCCCCCCATCCACCTCCCCTCCGGCACCCTCAGTTTGTTCCCTATACTTAAGAGTCTCATGGTTTGCCTCCCTCTCTGTTTTCATTTTATTTTATTTTTCCTTCCATTCCCCTATGTTCATCTGTTTTGTTTCTTAAATTCCACATATGAGTGAAATCATGGCATTTGTCATTCTCTGACTGAGTTATTTTGTTTAGCATTATTCCCTCTAGTTGCATCCATGTGGTTGCAAATGGCAATATTTCATTCTTTTTGATGGCTGAATAATATTCCATTGTATAAATATACCACATCTTCTTTTTTTTTAAATTGAATTTAATTTTATTATGTTATGCTAGTCACCATACAATACATCCTTAGTTTTTGATGTAGTGATCCACAATTCATTGTTTTGATATAACACCCAGTGCTCCATGTATACCATATCTTCTTTATCCATTCATCATTTGAAGGACATCAGAGCTCTTTCCATAGTTTGGCTATTGTGGACATTGCTGTTACAAACTTTGGGGTGCAGGTGCCCCTTCGGATCACTATGTCTGTATCCTATGGATACTTAATAGTGCAATTATTGGGGCATAAGAAAGTTCTATTTTTAACTTTTTGAAGAACCTCCATACTGTTTTCCAGAGTGGCTGCACCAGTTTGCATTCCCACCAACAGTTCACGAGGGTTCCCCTTTTTCTACATCCTCACCAACATCTGTTGTTTCCTGAGTTGTTAACTTAAGTCATTGTGACCAATATGGGTGGTGTCCCATTGTGGGTTTGATTTGTATTTCCCTGATGCCCAGGGATGTTGAGCATTTTTTCATGTGTCTGTTGGCCATTTGTAAGTCTTTGGAGAAATCTCTGTTGATGTCTTCTGACTACTTCTTGACTGGATTTTTTGTTTTTGTGGGTGTTGAGTTTGATAAGTTCTTTATAGATTTTGGATACTAGCCCTTTATCTGATAAGACATTAGCAAATATCTTCTCCCACTCTGTCAGTTGTCCTTTGGTTTTTGTCGACTGTTTCCTTTGCACAGCAAAAGATTTTTATCTTTATGAAGTTCCAATAGTTCATTTTTGCCTTTGTTTCCCTTGCCTCTAGAGACATGTCTAGCAGGAAGTTGCTGTGGCCAAGGTCACAGAGAGGTCACAGAGGTTGCTGCATGTGTTCTCCTTTAGGATTTTGATGGATTCCTGTCTCACATTTAGGTCTTTCATCCATTTGAGTCTATTTTTGTGTATGGTGTAAGTTTCATTCTTCTGCATGTGGCTGTCCAATTTTCTGAACACCACTTGTTGAAGAGACTGTCTTTTTTCCATTGGATATTCTTTCCTGCTTTGTCGAAGATTAGTTGACCATAGAGTTGAGAGTCCATTTCTGGGTTCTCTAATCTGTTCCACTGATCTACGTGTCTGTTTTTGTGCCAGTAACATACTGTCTTGATGATTACAACTTTGTAATTGAGCTTAAAGTCCAGAATTGTGATGCCTCCAGTTTTGTTGTTCTTTTTTCAACATTCCTTTGCCTATTCAGGGTCTTTTCTGGTTCCATACAAATTTTAGGATTGTTTGTTCCACCTCTGTGAAAAATGTTCATGGTATTTTGATAGGGATTTCATTGAATGTATAGATTGCTTTCAGTAGCATAGACATTTTAATGATATTTGTTCTTCTAATCCATGAGCATGGAATATTTTTCCATTTCTTTGTGTGTTCCTTAATTTCTTTCATAAGTGTTCTATAGTTTTCAGAGTACAGGTCCTTTAACTCTTTGGTTAGGTTTATTCTTAGGTATCTTACGGTTTTTGGTGCAATTGTAAATGGGACTGATTCCTTGATTTCTCTTTCTATCGCTTCATTGTTAGTGTATAGAAATGCAACTGACTTCTGTGCATTGATTTTATATCCTGAGACTTTGCTGAATTCCTGTATCAATTTTAGCAATTTTTGGGTAGACTCTTTTGGGCTTTCTACATAGAGTATCATGTTTTCTGCAAAGAGTGAGAATTTGACTCCTTTGCCAATTTGGATGCCTTTTATTTCTTTTTGTTGTCTGAGGCTAGGACTTCTAATACTATGTGGAACAACAGTGGTGAGAGTGGGAATCTCTGCCGTGCTCCCTGACCATAGGGGTAAAGCTCTCAGTTTTTCCACATTGAGAATGATACTCACTACTGGTTTTTCCTATATGGCTTTTATAATATTGAAATATGTTCCCTCTATTCCTACACTGTGAGAAGTTTTTTTTTTTAATCAAGAAAGGATGCTGTATTTTGTCAAATGCTTTTTTCTGCATCTATTGAGAAGATCATATGGTTCTTGTCCTTTCTTTTACTAATGTGGTGTATCACATTGATTTGTGGTTGTTGAACCACACTTGCAGCCCAGGAATAAATCCCACTGGGTCGTGGTGAATAAATCCTTTAATGTACTGTTGGATCCTATTGGCTCATATCTTGGTGAGCATTCTTGCATCCATGTTCATCAGGGATATTGGTCTGTAATTCTCCTTTTGGTGGGGGTCTTTGTCTGGTGTTGGGATCAAAGTAATGCTGGTCTCATAGAAAGACTTTGGAAGTCTTCCTTCCATTTCTATTTTTTGAAACAGTTTCAGAAGATTAGGTATTAATTTTTCTTTAAATCTTTGGTAGAATTCTGCTGGGAGGCAATCTGGCCCTGGACTCTTGTTTTTTGGGAGATTTTTGATTACTGATTCAATGTCTTTGCTGATTATGGGTCTGTTCAGCTTTTCTATTTCTTCCTGTTTCAGTTTTGGTAGTTTATATGTTTCTAGGAATGTGTTCATTTCTTCCAGATTGCCTAATGTGTTTGCATATAATTGCTCATAATATGTTCTTATAATTGTTTGTATTTCTTCAGTGTTGGTTGTGATCTTTCCTCTTTCATTCATGATTTTATCTATTTGGGTCCTTTCTCTCTCTCTCTTTTTTTTTTGTTAAGTCTGGCTAGGGGTTTATTGATCTTATTAATTCTTTTAAGGAACTGGCTCCTAGTTTCATTGATCTGTTCTACTGGTTTTTTATGTTTTTTGTTTGTTTGTTGTTTTTTACTTCTATGTCATTGATTTCCACTCTAATCTTTTTTATTTCTTTTCTCCTGCTGGATTTACACTTTATTTGCTGTTCTTTTTCCAGATCCTTTAGATGTAAGGTTAGGTTGTGTTTTTGAGACTTCTTGTTTTTTGAAGGTTTGTATTTCTATATAATTCCCTCTTAGGACTGCTATTGCTGCATTCCAAAGGTTCTGAACTGTTGTGTTTTCATTTTTGTTTGTTTCCATTTATTTTAAAAATCTTTAATTTCCCCGTTGACCCATTCATTCTTTAGTAGGATGCTCTTTAACCTCCATGTATTTGTGGTCCTTCCAAATTTTTTCTTATGGTTGACTTCCAGTTTTAAAGCACTGTGATCTGAAAATATGCATGGTATGATCTCAATCTTTTTGTACCAGTTGAGACCTGATTTGTGACCCAGTATGTGATCTATTCTGGAGAATGTTCCATGTGCACTCAAGAAGAATGTGTATTCTGCTGTTTTAGGATGAAATTCTCTGAATATATCTGTGAAGTCTATCTGGTCCAGTGTGTCATTCAAAGCCCTTGTTTCCTTGTTGATCTTCTTAGATGATTTGTCCTTTGCTGTGAGTGAGGTGTTAAAGTCCCCTACTCTTATTGTATCAACGAGTTTCTTGAATTTTGTCATTAATTTGTTTATATATTTGGCTGCTCCCATGTTAGGGCATAAATATTTACATTTGTTAGAACTTCTTGTTGGATAGACCCTTTAATTATGATATAGTGTTCTTCTTCATCTCTTATTACAGTTTTTGGTTTAAAATCGAGTTTGTCTACTATAAGGTTTGCCATCCTAGTTCTTTTTTGATGTCCATTGGCGTGATAAATGGTTCTCGACCCCTTCACTTTCAATCGGGAGGTGTCTTTGGGTCTAAAATGAGTCTCTTGTAAGCAGCATATCAATGAGTCTTGGGGTTTTTTTGTATCCATTCCAATACTCTATGTCTTTTGATTGGAGCATTTAGTCCATTTACATTCAGAGTAATTATTGAAAGATATGAATTTAGTGCTATTGTATAACCTGTAAAGTCACTGTTCCTATAGATTGTGTTTTTTCCTTTCTGGTCTTTGTTACTTCTGGGCTCTCTCTCCACTCAAAGGATCTTTAATATTTCTTGCAGGGATGATTTAGTGTTCACAAATTTCTTAATTTCTTGTTTGTCCTGGAAACAATTTATCTCTCTTTTTATTCTTAATGACAGCTTTTCTGGATAAAGTATTCTTAGTTGCGTATTTTTCCCATTTTATCCCATTGAATATATCATGCCAGTCCTTTTTGGCCTGCCAGGTCTCTGTGAACAGGTCTGCTGCCAGGCTTATGTGTCTACCCTTATAGGTTAAGGACCTCTTTTCACAAGATGCTTTCAAGATTTTCTCTTTATCTTTGAAATTTGCAAGCTTCACTATAATATGGCAAGTTGTGACCTATTTTTGTTGATTTTGCGGATGGTTCTCTGTGCCTCCTGCACTTGAACGCCTGTTTCCTTCCTCAGATTAGGGAAGTTCCCAGCTGTAATTTGTTGAAAAAAACCTTCTGCCCTTTTCTTCCAATCCTCATTTTCTGGGACCCCTAATATACAGAAATTATTTTGCTTTATGGAATTGCTGAGTTCTATAAGTCTCCCTTCATGATCTAATAGTTCTCTTTCTCTCTACTTTTCAGCTTCCTTATTTTCCATCATTTTATCTTCTATATCACTGATTCTCCTGCTTCATTCATCCTCATTTCTATGGCATCCACTTGGGACTGCATCTCAGTAATAGCATTTTTAATTTTGGCTTGACTAGATTTTAGTTCTTTCATCTCTATAGTAAGGGATTTTCTAGTGTCTCCTATACTTTTTTGAAGCCCAGCTAGTATCTTTATAATCATTTCAAATTCTAGTTCAGACATCTTACTTATATCCATATTGATTAAATCCCTGACAGTGAGTACCACCTCCTGTTCTTTCTTTTGGGATAAATTTCTCTGTCTTGTCATTTTGTCCAGAAAAGAAAGGAAGAAAAAAAAAAGAAAAAACAACAATAAGAAGAACAACAACAACAATAAAACTTCAGGTGACATCATTTTAATTAGAATCTCAGAAAGAGTGATGCAGAAAAAGTGTTTAAAAAAATGATGACTGAGAACTTTTGAAAATTAATGACAGACACCAAATCACATTTCCATAAACTCAGAGTACTCTAAATAGGAATGAAGAAGCTAAGCATATGATATTCAAACAGCTGGAAACAAAAGACAAAGAGAAAATCTGGAAGGCAGAGAAAAAAGAATAACAGACTGCCTGTTGGAAACCATGCAAGTCAGGAGACAATAGAGGGATCATTTTAATGTGTAGAAAGAAGAAACTTTTAATCTAGCATTCTTTGCCCAGAAAAAAATTCTTTTAAAAATGAAGGTAAAATACTGTATCAGACAAGCCCAAACTGAGAGAATTCATTGTCAGAAGGCCCACTCTACAAGATAAAAGGAAGTTTTTAATGCAGAAATAATACTGTATCAGATCAAAGTAGGACTGACTACATAAGGAAATAAACAATGTTGGAAATGAAATAAAAGGTAAAATTGAATTATTTACTCTTTCTTATGTTTATTGGTTTAAATGATAACTCACCATCTAGGGAAAATAGTAACAATTTTATTATATTTTCATAGCATATATAAAAGTGGAAGTTATTCCAACTAAAGCACAAAGGGTAAAAAGGACTAAAAATTGGGAATATACTGTTGTAAAGTTTTATACTCCTTGTGAAGTGGGAAAATAATATTTGCTAGTAGACTCTGATTAAAATATGAATATCATACTATGAGTAACCACTAAAAATTTATTAAAATGGAGTGTAAATAGTACATCAAGAGGAGATAAAATAGAAGTATAAAATGTTCAACTAAAAGAAGAGAAAGCAGAAAAGGAGGAATAAAGAAACAGAGATGACATAGAATAATTAGAAAACAGCTATCAAGATGGCAGATTTTAATTCAATCATATCAATAATCACAGTAAGTATTAAGTGTGAAAGGTCTAAACATACCAGTTTAAAGGCAGAGAGTGTCATATTGGATTTAAAAAAAATCAAGACCCAACTGTATGCTGTTTACAAAAAAACTACTTTAATTATAAAGACATACATAAGTTAAACATAAAAGGATAGAGAAAGATATAATGCAGACATTAAACAAAACAAAACTATAGTGGCTGCACTATCAGACAAAAGGGTCTTCAGAAAAGGAGTATTAACAGGGATATAGAGGGACATTACACATGGTGAAGGGATAAATTCTCCAAAAGACATAATCTTAAGTGTTTACACTCTTTACAACAGAGCTTCAGAATCCATAAGGCAAAATCACAAATTACTGTAACTAAAAAAAGTATGTAAATCTACAGTTATAGTTGGAGACTTCAACACTTCTTTTGTAGCAGCTGGTAGGACAAGTAAACAGAAAATCAGTAAGGATATAGAAGACCGGGGATGCCTGCGTGGCGCAGTCAGTTAAGTTTGGCTCAGGTCATGGTCCCAGGGTCCTGCGATCAAGCCCCACATGGGGCTCCCTGCTCAGCTGGGAGCCTGCTTCTCCCTCTCCCTCTGCCCCTCCCCCCCTGCTCATGCTCTCTCTCTCAAATACATAAATAAAATCTTTAAAAAAAGAAGACCTGAACAATAAGACTGGTTTACATTTATAAAACACTCCACCTAACAAAAGCAGAATACAATTTCTTTTCACGTGCACATGGAATGTTCACCATTATTAATCATACTTTGTGTCATAAAACAAGCCTCAATATATTTAAGATTATTAGTCATATAATGTTCTTTATAAATAGAAGAAGAAACACTTCTCAGCTTATTTTATGAGGCAAGCATTACTCTAATACCAAGTCAAAGATATTACAAAAAAGAAACTAGAAGCCAATATTTCTCATAAACATAGATGCAAAAATACTCAATAAAATATTAGCAAATCAAATCTAACAATGTATAAAGTGCATAATACATCATGACCAAGGTGGTAGTGGTTTATTCTAGTAATGAAAGGCTGGTTCAACATTTGAAAATCAATGTAATTCACCATATTAGTAATATAAGAAAAAGTATATGATAATTTAAATAGATGCAGAGAACGCATCTAAGAAAATTAAGCATCTATTCATGATATTTTAAAAACTCCCAGAAAGGTAGGACTAGAGGGAAACTTCCTTAACATGATAAAGGGGATACAGTCAAAGCTGACAGTTAATATCATACTTAATGATGAGATGGAATGCTTTCTCTGAAAGATGCAAAACAAAGTAGGGAAATACTTTCTTATAATTAATGCTTATTCAACAAAATACTGGAAGTCCCAATCAATGCAATAAGGGAAAACAAAAATAAAATGCATAGAGATTGAAAGAGAATAAATAAAACTATATACTTTCAGGTGACAATTATTTAATGAAGATAATACCAAAGAATCTACAAAAAAAGATCCTAGACTTAATATATGAGTTTAGCAAGGTCATAAGATACTAAGTCAGCATAGAAAATTCAATTATATTTCTATAGACAAGAAATGCACAAATGGGTTTCAAATTTTTAAAAATACCACTTATAATAGCACAAAAATGAAACACTTAGATATAAATCTAATAAAATATATGCACAGTCTGTATGCTGATAACTAAAAAACATTGCTGAAAGAAATCAAAGAACACCTAAATAAATGGAGACCTATACCATATTCAATATTGAAGATTCAATATTGTTAAGATGTCAGCTCTCAATTTGATCTTTAAATTCAATACAATCCCAGAAGTCTTTTTTTGTACATAATAATGAGTTTATTCTAAAATTTTCATGGAAAGTGAAAGGAACAAGAACAGCCAAAACAATTTTGAAAAAAAGACAAAGTTGGAGGACCCACGCTATCTGATTTCAAGACTTACCATAATGCTAAAATAACCAAGATACTGTGGTGTTAAGACTGAAAGTATAGACACATAGGTCAACGGAACAGAACAGAGAGCCCAAAAATAAATACATGATTTTTTTAAAAAGTGAAAAGAATTCAAAGTATAGGTGTAGCCTTTTCAAAAATTGGTCCTGGAACAATTGGACATTAATGTGCAAACAAATTCTGTTGTATACCAACTCCTACCTTACACAAAAATTAACTTGACAGATTAACAGATGAACGGATAAAGAAAATGTGGTATATACATACAATGGAATATTATTTTGCTTTAAAAAGAAAAGAGATCCTGTCACATGCTACAACATGCATGAACCTTGAGGACATCATGCTGAGTGAAATAAGCCAGTTACAGAAGAACAAATATTGCATGATTCCACTTACATGAATTATCTAAAATAATCAATTTAATAGTAGTTTCTAGGGGCTAGGGGATGAGAAAAATGGGGAGTTGTAATTCAGTAAGTTTCAGTTATACTAGATGAATAAGTTATAGAGATCTGCTATATAACATATTGCCTATTGTTAGCAATATGGTATTGTGCACTTCAAAATTTGTTAAGAGGGTAGATCTCATGTTAAGTATTCTTTTTTGTGTTATTATGTTAAATTAGCCAATATATAGTAGATCATTAATTTTTGATGTGGTGTTCAACGATTCATTAGTTACATATAACACCCAGTGCTCATCACAACATGTGCCCTCCTTAATACCCATCACCCTGTTACCCCATCCCCTCACACCCCTCCCTTCTGTAACCTTCAGTTTGTGTTAAGTATTCTTACACACACACACACACACACACACACACACACACACACACAGCACAAGGAAACCATAGGAGGTGTTTGATATGTCTATCACCTTGATCGTGGTGATGGTATCACAGGTGCTTGCATATTCCAAACTCATCAAATTACAAACATTAAATATATACGTTCTTTGTATATCAATTATATCTCAATAAATCTGTTAAAAAATGATTCAACACAGATCATAATCTTAATTGTAAAAACCATAAAACTTCTAGAAGAAAACAAGAGAATATCTGTGTGGTCTTGAGTTAAGCAGAGTTTTTAGATTTGACATTAAAAGTAAAATCCATTTAAAAAATAATTAATTACAGGGCACCTGAGTAGCTCAGTTGGTTAAGCATCTACCTTCTTCTGGGGTCATGATCCTGGGGTCCTGGGATTGAGTCCCTCATTGGGCTCCCTGCTCAGCGGGGAATCTGCTTCTCTCCCTCTGCTGTTCTCTCTCTCTTTGTCAAATAAATAAATAAAGTCTTTTAAAAATCATTAATTGGGCTTCATTATAACTTAAAAACCACTTGTACTGCAAAGGACACTGTTAAGAGAAAGAAAGGACAAGCTACAGACTAGGAGAAAGTATCTGCAAATCACTTCTGGCAAAGGACTTATCTAGAATATATAAAGAATTCTCAAAACTCAACACGAGAAAATAAACCAATAAAAGTGATCAGAGTAACTGAACAGACACTTAACCAAAGAAAATATACAGATATCAAATTAACATATGAAAAGAAACATATGATTAATCATTTTGAAAATGCCATTTGAAACCACAATGAGATACCACAGCACATCTGTGACCACACACAAAGTCTAAAACTTAAAAACCTGGCAATACCAAAATTCTGGTGAATATGCAGAGGAAGTGGAATGCTCATAAACTGCTGGTGAAAATGCAAATTGGTATAGCCACTTTGGAAAATAATCTGGCAGTTTCTTCTAAAAATATGCCTATCAGGTGATCTAGAAATCTCTGTCCTAGACATTTGCCCAGAAGAAATAACAATTTATGCTCACTCAAAAGCCTGTGATGATTTATAGCAGATTTATTTATAATCACAAAAAATGGATACAACTTAGCTGTCTGTCCTTCAACAAGTAAATTGATTGTGGCACATCTAAAAAATGGAAAACTACTCAGCAATAAAAAGGAATAAACTGTTGATTTATGCAATAACACGGATAACATTCAGTAGCAACAAGCACACCTAGCATTCAGATCTTGGTTTCTAAATACCATTCTCTAATAAAGGAACCAAGGCTACTTGGAAAAATGAGTGATTACTGGTCCGGGGAGGGGAAATCTAAGATGAGCTTGGAGAATCTTGTAAGGCCCAAAACTGATCAAAAAAGGAGAGATGAAGTCACATTGAAAGGTCAAAGGAGCTAATCTGAATGAGTACTTCACACTTTTATTCCAAAATAATATTTCATTGTATGAACATACAATGTTTTATTTATCCATACATCAATTAATAGACTTTTGTGTTATTTCTTCTTTTTAGTTATTATGCATGATTCTGCTAATATTGTTCTTATACAAGATTTTGTGTAGGCGTATGTTTTTATTTCTCTTTGGCATATACCTAGAAGTAGAACTGATAGGTAATATTTTAATTCTATGTTTAACAATTTGAGGAATGGCCAAACTGTTTTTCAAAGGAGTGTCACCATTTTACAACCCCACCAGCAGTGTATAAGGGTTGAAATTTCCTCATATCCTTGAAAACTCTTGTTAATGTCTGCATTTATTGTATCTATCCCAGTGGGTGTGAAATGGCATCTCTTATATTTTTGCTTTGTATTTCCATAATGATTAATGATGTTGAGCATCTGTGCTTATTATGCATTTGTTTATAATTTTTCTGGAGAAATGTATATTCAGATCCTTTTCCCACTTTTCAACTGGGATATTTATTTTTAAATTATTGAGTTGTAAAAGTTCTTCATGTATTCTGGATAAAAGTCCTTTATCAGGATACATGCAACTCAATGTTTATAGCAGCATTGTTAACAATAGCCAAATTATGGAAACAGCCCAAATGTTCATTGACTGATAAATGGACAAAGAAGATGTGGTATACACACACACACACGTGTGTGTGTGTGTGTATATGTATACACACATATAATACAGTGGAATATTACTAAGTCATAATATATATATACACACACATATATATACAGTAGAATATTACTGTCATAAAAAAGAATGAAATCTTGCCTTTTGCAGTGACATGGATAGAGCTAGAGAGTATTACATGCTAAGTGAAATAAGTCAGAGAGACAAATACCACATGATTTCACTTATATGTGGAATTTAAAAAACAAAACAAATGAACATACTGGGGTTAAAAGAGAGGCAAACCAAGAAAAAAAACTCTTAACCATAGAGAACAAACTGATGGTTACTGGAGGGGAGGTGGGTTGGGGGATGGGTTAAACAGATGATCGATATTAAGGAGGGTACTTGTTGTGATGGGCACCAATCATCGTATGTAAGCGGTGAATCACTAAATTCTACACCTGAAACTAATATTGTGCTGTATGTTAACTGGCTGGAATTTAAATAAAAATTTGGGGAAAAAAGAATGAAATCTTGTCATTGGCAATGACATGGATGGAGCTAGAGAGTAGTATGCTAACTGACATAAGTCACTCAGAAGACAAATATGTGATTTCACTCATATGTGCAATTTAAGAAACAAAACAAATGAGCAAAGGGGGGAAATAAGAAAGAGAGACAAACCAAGAAACAGACACTTAACTACAGAGAACAAACTAATGGTTACCAGAGGGGAGGTGGATGGGGTATGGGTTAAATAGGTGAAAAGGATTAAAGAGGGCACTTGTGATGAGCACCAGGTATTGTATGGAAGTGCTGAATCACTCTTTTGTACACCTGAAATTAGTATTACATGTATGATAACTAACTAGAATTTAAATTAAAACTTCTTAAAAGTCCCTTATCAGTTCATGATTTGCAAAATTTTCCTCTCATTCCGAGGGTTGTCTTTTCATTTTCTTGACTGTATCATTGACAGCACAAAAATTCTTTATTTTGATAAAGTCCAAATTATCTATTTTTTATTTTGTTACCTGTTTTTGGTCATCAATATAAGAAACCATTGTCTGAACCAAGATAGTAAAGATTACTTTTATATTTTCTTCTAAGATTTTTTCCTTTTTAAAATATTAATTCCAATATAGTTAACATACAGTGTTATAGGTTTCATTCTTTTTCATGGCTGAATACTATTCCTGTGTGTGTGTGTGTGTGTGTGTGTGTACGTGTACGCGTGCGCGCGTGCGTGTGTGTGTACCACTTCCTCTTTATCCATTTATCTATCGATAAGCACTTAGGCTACTTCCATAATTTGGCTATTGTAAATAATGCTGCTATAAACATCAGGGTGCGTGTATCCCTTTGAATTAGTGTCTTTGTATTTTTGGGTTAAGTACCCAGTAATGTGATTGCTGGATCATAGGGTAGTTCTATTTTTAACTTTCTGAGGAACATCGATACTGATTCCCAGAGTGGCTGCACCAGTTTGCATTCCCACAAACAGTGCAAGAATTTCTTTTCCTCCACATCCCCGCCAACACCTGTTGTTTCTTGTGTTGTTGATCATAGCCATTCTGATACGTGTGAGGTGATAAATCATTGTAGTTTTGATTTGCATTTCCCTAATGGTAAGGGATGTTGAGCATCTCTTCATGTCTGTTGACCATCTGTATGTCTTCTTTGGGAAAATCTCTGTTTATGGCTTCTGCTCATTTCTAAATTGGATTATTTGTTTTTTGGGTGTTGAGTTTTATAAATTCTTTATATATTTTGGATACTAACCCTTTATCAGATGTCTTTTGCAAATATCTTCTCCTATTCTTTAGGTTTTCTTTTCATTTTGTTGATTGTTTTCTTCACTGTGCAGAAGGTTTTTATTTTGATGAAGTCCCAATAGTTTATTTTTGCTTTTGTTTCCCTTGCCTCAGGAGACATACCTAGAAAAAAATTGCTACCACCTGTGTTCTCTCCAAGGATTTTTATGGTTTCAGGTCTCACATTTAGGTTTGTAATCCATTTTGAATTTATTTTTTTTGTATAGTGTAATAAAGTGGTCCAATTTCAATTTTTGCATATTTCTGTTCACTTTTCCCAACACAATTTGTTGAAGAGACTGTCTTTTTCCCATTGGATATATTTCCTGCTTTGTCAAAGATTACTTGACCATATAGTTGTAGGTTCATTTCTGTTCTCTTCCATTGATGTATTTGTTTATTTTTGTGCCAGTACCATACTGTTTTTGTTAATACAGCTTTATAATATAACTTGAAGTCTATATTTATGATGCCTCCAGCTTTGCTTTTCTTTTTCAAGATTACTTTGGCTATTCAGGGTCTTTTGTGGTTCCATACAAATTTTAGGATGGTTTATTCTAGTTCTGAGAAAATATTGTTAGTACTTTGACAGGGATTGCATTAAATGTGTAAATTGCTTTGGGTAATATAGACATTTTAATAATATTTGTTTTTTCCAGTCTATGAGTATGGAAAGTATTTCTTTGTGATGTCTTCAATTTCCTTCATCGGTGTTTCATAGTTTTCAGAGTACAGGTCTTTCACTTCTTTGGTTATGTTTATTCCTAGGTATCTTATTATTTTTGGTGCAATTGTAAATGGGATTGATTCCTTAATTTCTCTTTCTGCTGCTTCATGACTGGTGTATAGAAATGCAACGGATTTCTGTACATTGATTTTTGTATCCTGTGACTTTACTGAATTTGTCAATCAGTTCTAGCAGTTTTTTGGTGGAGTCTTTTGGGTTTTCTAGATAGAGTCATCTGCAAATTGTGGAACTTTGACTTCTTCCTTGCTGATTTGGATTCCTTTTATTTCTTTTGGTTCCTCTGACTGCTGTGGCTAGACCTTCCAGTACTATGTTGAATAAAAATGGTTACTGTGGGTTTTTCATATATGGCCTTTATTATATTGAGGTATGTTTCCTCTATCCCTACTTTGTTGAGGGTTTTATCATGAATGGATGTTGTACTTTGTCTAATGCTTTTTTCTGCATCTATTGAAATGACCACATAGTTCTTACCCTTTCTCTTATTGATGTGATGTATTATTATGTTAATTGATTTGTGAATATTGAACCACCCTTGCAACCCAGGAAGAAATTCCCCTTGTGTGTGGCGAATGATTTTTTTAATGTATTTGTTGGATTCAGTTTGCTAGTATTTTGTTGAGCATTTTTATACCTATGTTCATCAGGGCTATTGGCCCATAGTTCTCTTTTTTACTGGCATCTTTATCTGGTTTTGATATCAGTGTAATAATGCTGACCTCACAGAATGAGTTTGGGAGTTTTCCTTCCTTTTCTATTTTTTTTGGCATAGTTTGAGAATAGGTATTAACACTTCTTTAAGTGTTTGGTAGAATTCACCTGTGAAGCCATGTGGTCCTAGACTTTTTTTTCTTGGGAGTTTTTTGTGTTTTTTTTTGTTACTAATTTAATTTCTTTGCTGGTTATCAGTTGGCTTAAATTTTGTATTTCTTCCTGTTTCAGGTTTGGTAGTTTATATGTTTCTAGGAATTTATCCATTTATTTTAGGTTGTCCAATTTGTTGACACAGTTTTTTAAAATAATATT
The DNA here is from genome assembly GCF_009762305.2 of Zalophus californianus. NCBI lineage: Eukaryota > Metazoa > Chordata > Mammalia > Carnivora > Otariidae > Zalophus > Zalophus californianus. The sequence goes on along the minus strand of NC_045612.1, from coordinate 226,417 downwards.
CTCTTATAATTGTATTTCTGTGGTGTTGGTTGTTACTTCTCCTCTCTCATTTGTGATTTTATTTATTTGAGTCCTTTCTCTTTTTTTCTTGATAAATCTGGCTAGAGGTTTATCAACCATCTCCTGGTTTCATTGATCTGTTTCATTGTTTTTTTAACGTCTATATTATTTATTTCTGCTCTATTCATTATTTCCTTCCTTCTGCTGGCTTTAGGTTTAGTTGTTACTTTTCTAGTTCCTTTAGGTGTAACGTTAGGTTGTTTATTTGCGATTTTTCTTGCTTCTTGAGGTAGGCATGTAGTGCCATAAACTTCCCTCTCAGAACCACTTTTGCTGCATCCCAAAGGTTTTGACCATTGTGTTTTCTTTTCATTTGTTTCCATGTACTTTTCTATTTTTTCTTTTATTTCCTAGTTGACCCATTCACTGTTTAGTAGCATGTTATTTAACCTTCCTGTATTTTTTCTTCCCAGATTTTTTCTTGTGTTTGACTTCTAGTTTCATAGCACTGTGATGACAAAAGGTGTATGATATGATTTTCATCTTGAATTTGTTGAGGCTTGTTTTGTGGGCTAATATGTGATCTATTCTGGAGAATGTTTTGTGTATACTTGAAAAGAATGTGTATTCTGCTGTTTTAGGATGGAATGTTCTGAACATATCTGTTAAATCCATCTGTTGAAGAGTGTCATTCAAAGCCATTGTTTCTTTGTTTATTTTCTGTTTCGATGATCTGTCCACTGATGTAAGTGGGGCTTTAAAGTTACCTACTGTTATTGTATTATTGTCAATTAGTTCTCTTATGTTTGTTATTAATTGCTTTATGTATTTGGGTGCTCCTCTGTTGGGTGCATAATATTTACAATTGTTATATCTTCTTATTGGATTGTCCCCTTTATTATTATGCCATGTCTTTCTTTGTGTCTTGTTATAGTCTTTGTTTTACAGTCTATTTTGTCCAATGTAAGTATTGATACCCCAGCTTTCTTTTGACATCCATTTGCATGATAGATCTTCTCCATCTCCCCACTTTTAATCTACAGGTGTCTTTAGGTCTGAAATAAGTCTCTTGTAGGCAACCTATAGATGGGTCTTGGTTTTTATCCATTCTGTCACCCTATTTCTTTTGATTAGAGCATTTTATCCACTTACATTCAAATTAATTATTAATAGATATGTATTTATTGCCATTTTATTTGTTTTGCAGTTTTTTTCTGTGTATTTTCTCTGATCCTTTTTGTCTTTCTCTCTTTCATGGCTTGCAGGTTTTCTTTTGTATTTTATTTGGATTTATTTCTCTTTATTTTTGCATATTTATTAGTGGTTTTTGATAATGACTACCATTAGGTTTGTATACAACATCTTCTGCATTTAAGTCTATATTAAACTGATGGTTATTTAAGTTTGAACCCATTCTTACTCCTCTCCTCCCCACATTTTAGGTATATGTTGTCGTATTTTACATCCTTATATTTTGTGAGTTCCTTGATTGATTTTTACAGAAATATTCATTTTTACTGCTTTTGTGTTTCCTACTTTCATACTATCGCTTTTGGTCTCTCCTTTCCACTCCAAGAGTCCCCTTTAATATTTCTGGCAGAGCTGGTTTAGTGGTCAAAAACTCCTTTAGTTCTTATTTGTCTGGGAAACTCTTTATCTCTCTTTCTGTACTGAATGATAACCTTTCTGGATAGAGAATTCTTTTCTGTAGATTTTTCCCATTCTGCACTTTGAAAGTATCATGACACTCCCTCTGGCTTGCAAAGTTTCTGCTGAAAAATTCCCTGCTAGCCTTATGGGTTTTACCTTGTAAGTTACTGTCTTCTTTTGTCTTTCTGCTTTTAATTTTTTTCTTTATCACCATATTTTGCCAATTTAATTACGTCTTGGTGTGTGTCTGCTTTTGTTGATTTTGATGGGGTTCTCTGTGTCTCCTGGGTCTGGATATCTGTTTCCTTCTCCAGATTAGGGAAGTTGTCAGCTATTATTTCTTTAAATAAATGTTCTGCCCCCTTTTCTCTCTCTTCTTCTGGGACTCATATTATGAATGTTATTACATTTGGTGGAGTAACTGAGTTCCCTAAGTCTATTCTCATTTTGTGTAATTCTTTTTCTTTCTTTTGTTCAGCTTGATTACTTTCCATTACTATGCTTCTAGGTCATTAATTCATTCCTCTGCTTCTTCCAGCCTGCTGTTTATTCCATCAAGAGTGTTTTTCATTTCATTTATTGAGGTTTATCTCTAATATGTTATTTCTTATCTCTGTGTGAAGAGTCTCACTCATGCCTTCCACTCTTTTCTCAAGTCCAGTGAGCATCCTTATGATCATTACTTAATATTCTCTATCAGGCATGTTATTTATATCTGTTTTGCTTAGATCTCTGGCCATGGTCTTGTCCTGTTCTTTCATTTGGGATAAATTTCTTTGTCTTCTCATTTTGTCTAAGTCTCTGTGACTGTTTCTCTGTTTTAAGAAAGGCAGCTACATCTCCTGTTCTTGAGGGTAATGACCTTAGGAAACAGAGGTCCTGTATTGCCCTGCCATGTAGTGTCCTCTGTTTCCCCAGGGCCTGACACTTCCAGGAGTGTCTCCAGTGTGTGCTGCACATGCTGTTTTTTCCTGGCTGCTTTATCTTTCAGGCCAGTTGTCTGCAGAGGCTCTCTTTGCCTGTTGTGGGCAGTGTTTGGTCTCTGGCCTGAATGTGGTGCATTTTAATTAGGTGTGTTCTGGTCTGTTTGTGAAATGAGACCTGTCACCACCCTGACAGAACTAAGGCTTCACAAAACTCCCAGGTTGGGAAATGTCATGCGAACAGGGGTTTGGGCCAGTCTTCTGGGGGAGGAGGCTTGCGTCCCTCAAACTGGTGTGTGACTGTGAAGGGTTGTTCCACTGAAGCATGGGAGGTTGGGGCTTGGTGTAAGCAAGTTAAGTAATGTCTGCTCTGTGCTCTTTCCTGCAATTGGCTCTTTGCTTATGCTGAAGGGTGGGGTAAAGCAATAGTGCCAACCAGGTTTTTTTCCCCCAGAAGCATATCTCTGTGAATGCTACCTCTCTGGGTTGTGTTCAGAGATGATCAAATAATCTTCCCACTGTGTGCCCCAGGTGCTCTTCAGATCTCTGTTTCCATGCTGTATTTCCATGGGTTGTTTGCCTGCCCTCTCTCTAAGAGTAGCCCCAATGCCTTTCAGGCTCTATCCCAGCCATGCTTATTGACCTTTAAAACTCTATGCTTTAAGCCCTACTGGTTGCAAGAACTCACACAATTTGGCCCTTCTCACTTTCCAAGCCAATTGCTATGGGTATTTATTTTCTCTGTATGCTCCCCTCTATGCTAGTCTCTCTCACCCTTCTCTGTGACTGCAGCTCCCTCCCCACTGCAGTGGCCATGATCTGTTTCTCTCCCAAACCTCATCTCTGCACTTTCTACTTTCTTCACTGTGGTCTCTTCTCTACCTATAGTTGTGGAGTTTGTTCTGCCAGTCTTCAGGTCAATTTTTGGTATATTTAGGATGATTTGATAGTTATCTAGTTGTATTTGTGGGACAAGCTGAGCCTACGGTCCTCCTGTTCCACTACCATCTTCACAAGCCAGGTTGTCATCATCTAAGATTTTTATAGTCTGATCTGTTACATCTATGTCTATATTCATTTTGAATTGATTTTCTTGTATGGTGTGAGGTAGGGGCGCAAATTTATTATATGGATGTGGATATCTTGTTGTCCCAGTACCATTTTTTGTAAACACTATCTTCCCCCATGAAATTGTCCTGACGCTTTTGTAGAAAATCAATTGACCATAAATTTAAGAGTTTATTTCTAAGCACTCAATTCTATTCCATTGATCCATTTATCTGTTCCTATGCCAATACTACACTGTTTTGATTACTATAGTTTTGCAGTATATTTTGAATTCAGAAAGTTTAAATACTCGTATTTTGTTCTTCCTTCTCAAGACTGTTGTGGCTATTCTTTACCTCTTGCATTTTCATATGAATTTTAGGAATTGCTCATCAATTTCTAAAAAAAAAAATCCAGTTAGGATTTTGATGGGGATTACATTGAATCTATAAATCAATTCGGGGAGTATTGCCATCTTTACAATGTTTAGTTCTCTGATCCATGAAAATAGAATGTGTTTCCCTTTATTTATTTCTTCTTTAATTTCTTTCAACAATGTTTTATACTTTTCAGTGTATAAGTCTTGTACTTGTTTCATTAAGTTTGTTCCTAAGTATTTTATTCTTTTTGATGCTATTGTAAATAAAGTTGTTCTTAATTTCATCTTCAAATTGATCATTGCTAGTGTATAGAAATAAAAGTTGTTTTGGTATATTAATTTTGTTTATTAGTTCTAAATATATGTGTATATGTGCATGTGTGTGTACATTCCTTAGGAATGTTTATATACAAGTTTAGGTCAACTGTAAATAGATTGTTTTATTTCTTCCTTTCAAATATGGATGACTTTTTTTTCTTGCCTAATTGCCCAAACAGAACATGTAGTGCAATTTTTTAAATTTTTATTTTATTATGTTATGTTAGTCACCACACAATACATCATTAGTTTTTGATGTTATGATCCACAATTCATTGTTTTCGTATAACACCCAGTACTGCATGCAGTACATGCCCTCCTTAATACCCGTCACCAGGTTAACCCATCCCCCCACCCCCCTCCCCTCTAAAACCCTCAGTTTGTTTCTCAGAGTTCATAGTCTCTCATGGTTCATCTCCCCCTCCGATTTTCCCCCCTTCATTTTCCCCTTCCTTTTAATGTCCTCCATGCTATTCCTTATGTTCCACATATGAGTGAAACCATATGATAACTGACTTTCTCTACTTGACTTATCTCACTGAGCATCATCTCCTCCAGTCCCATCCATGTTGAGTAAAAGTTGGGTATTCATCCTTTCTGATGGCTGAGTAATATTCCATTGTATATATGTAGTGCAATGTTGATTGAATAGAAGTGGTGGGAACAGACATTTTTATCCTATTCCTTGTCTTAGAGTAAAAGCTTTCAGTCTTCCACCATTAAGTATGATGTTGAAAGTTGAGTTTCGTAAGCTTAAGCTTACCATTAAATGATTAGTCAGGGTCACTTTTTATCCATGCAGTAGCTAACTATATTTGTAGATCAACCACCTGTGCATCTTCCTTAGTTATTGTCTTAGAAGCCCTAAGTGTTTTTTGGTGGATAGAGATATAGGACCAGAACTTTTATGCTTAATATTTGGAATTTGGTTCTTTCAATGAACCAGTGTCATATTGTAAAATTATGAACAATGGCCTCTGTGGAATGTATTATTAATATTTGGTAACCCTACTGTGATATATATATATATAATGAATAAACATAGGAATATATCTTTCTTTAGATTTTCTGCTGTTTTTTCAATCTTTCAGCCAAGGCTTTTCTTTTTCTTCTCTCTCATTTTAAATATTTTATTAATATTTTTTAAACTTTACATTATAATCAAATTCTTTCCTTTTTACATTTGAAAAACATTGAGCTCATTTTGATTGTCAGAAATCCTGATTACCTTCTTTTAATCTAATTGAGTGAGGCTTTTAAATTTTCTATTTCTGCCTTTGTTTCTGGCTATCTTAAAATAGATTACTAGGAAGTTTTCTGCCTTGATTCTCTTCCAATAAAAACTATGATTTTTGTCCTTAGAGTAGTTTACATTCACCTGATTATAAATGAGTGCTTTAGGTTTTCAGCGATTTCTTTCATGATGTCTTCATTTTGGCCCACTCTTGTTACATCCTCTTTCTAGGCTGTTTCATAACAGCCTTCTCTAAATTATTTTTTTAAAGATTTTTTCATTGGGGGGGCAGAGGGAGAGAATCTTCAAACAGACCTCCTGCTGAGTGCAGAGCCTAATGCAGGGCTCAATCCCACAACCCATTAAATCATGACCTGAGCCAGAACCAAGAGTCAGATGTCCAACTAACTGAGCCACCCAAGTGCCCCCAGCCTTCTCTAATTTAGTTGTATAGGTATAACGTTTTCTTGAATATTGTTGATAATATTATTTAAAACATTTTCTAGAGGGTATTATGCTAAGCGAAATAAATCAATCAGAGAAAGATGTGTATCATATGATCTCACTGATATGAGGAATTCTTAATCTCAGGAAACAAACAGGGTTGCTGGAGTGGTGGGGGGTGGGAGGGATGGGGTGGTTGGGTGATAGACATTGGGGAGGGTATATGCTATGGTCAGTGCTGTGAATTGAGTAAGACGGATGAATCCCAGACCTGTACCTCTGAAACAAATAATACATTATAGGTTAAAAAAAAAAAAAGACGATAGTAGGAAAGGAAAAATGAAGGCGGGCGGGAAATTGGAGAGGGAGACAAACTATGAGAAACTATGGACTCTGAGAAACAAACTGAGGGTTCTAGGGGGAGAGGGGTAAGGGGATGGGCTAGCCTGGTGATGGGTATTAAAGAGGGCACATATTGAATGAAGCACTGGGTGTTATATGCAAACAATGAATCATGGAACATTACATCAAAAACTAATAATGGAATGTATGGTCATTAACATAGCATAATAAAATTAAAAAAAACCTTTTCTAAAATATTGGTTTTTTCTTTTACAATGATCTATTTCATAAGAATGTTACTTGTAAGATCAATTTCTTTTAAACTTTCAAAAAGTTTTCATACATCAAGAAAGGAAGGGTGTTTGTGAATGCATAAATGAAGGTAAAATAAAATCTTCAATATTTATTCTTAAATGATGTAGTAGAAAGTATCATTCAAAATAATAATATCAACAATATATTGGATGATTATAGCTTATGAATGAGTGAAATGTATGACAGCAATGTTATAAGGCATGGAAGAAAAGACTTAGAATTGTTTTGTTATTATAAGGTGCTCACATTGCCCATGAAGCAGTATAGTATTATTTGAAAGTGGATGTAGATTAATTGTAAATGTATATATATTCTAGGGCAACCAGTTAAAATTTTTCATAACTATAATTAATATGTTCAAAGAAAATGGAAACATATAAAATGCACAATTGAAACAAAAAAAAGCAAAAGCTGTCCCAAGAGTGGGAAAGCAAAGGAAACAAAGAAAAAGGACAAAAGATAGAAAACAGTTGCAAATAATGTAGATGTTAATCCACTATATCAATAATGACTTCAAATGTAAATAGTCTAAATGCACCAATTAAAAGGCAGAGACTATCAGAATGGATAAACAACCAAGACCTAACTATATGCTATCTACAAAAATCCCACTTTAAGTATAAAGACACAGATAAATTAAAAATAAAGGGATGGAGAGTGATATACCATTGCTAATACCAATCAAAAGAAAGCTAGATTACCTATATGAATTCAGATAAAGCAGATTTCAGAGCAAGAAAACATTTCAGGGATAAAGAGGAGTATTATATGACGATAAAGGGGTTAATGTTCTACGACACAACAATCCTTAATGTATATGTGCCTAAAAACAAAGCATAAAATACATGAGGCAAAAACTAATAGAACTGCAAGGAGAAATAGACAAATCCATTTTTATAGTTGGACACTTCAACATCCCTGTCTCAGAAATTCACAGATCCAGAAGGCAGAAAATCAGTAAATATATAATTAAAGTTAATAGCACCATTAATTAACTGGATCTGATTGACATTTATAGAATGCTTCATTCAGCAACAGCAGACTACTAATTCTTCTTAAGCCGATGTGGAATAGTCACCAAGACAAATCACATTCTGGGCCATAAAACATAACTTAATAAATTTAAAAGAAGAAAAATCACATGTTTGCTCTTAGACCACAATGGAATTAAATGGACTAGAAAACCTCCAAATATTTGGAGATTAAACAACACACTTCTAAATAACACATGGATGTAAGATAAAGTCTCAAAAGTAATTAAAAATATTTTGAACTAAATGAAAATGAAAATACAGCTTATCAATATGTGTGGGATATGGCAAAAGTAGTGCTTAGAGGGAAATTTATAGCATTGAATGCATATATTAGAGAAGAAGAAAGATCTAAAATCAAAAATCTAAGCTTCCACCTTAGGAAACTGGAAAAAGAAGAGCAAATTTCATCCAAATGAAGCAGAAGAAATGAAATAAAAATAGGGTAAAAATTAATTAAATTTAAAACAGGAAATTAATAGATTTAAAAAATCAATAAAAAAAAAAAACCTTCTAGCCAGGGTAACCAAGAAAAAAGAAAGAAGACAAAAATTACTAATATCAGAAGTGAAAGATGGGCCATCACAACTGATCTTGTGGATGCTAAAAGGATAATAAAGTAATATGAAAAGCTAACACGCAAATTTGACAACTTAGATTTAATAGATTAATTCCTTAAAAGACACAATATAACAAAACACACAAAGAGAGATAGGTCATTTGAGTAGGCTTATATCTAATTAAAGAAATTGAATCAACAATTAACAAGTCTTCCCAAACAGAAAGCACCTGCCCCAGATGATTTCCCTGGGAAATTCTACCAAACATTTAGGGAAGAAATGATACCAATTGTCTACAACTTTTCCAAAAAATAGAAGAGCTAACATTTCCTAATTCACTCGATAAGTCCAGCATGATCTTAACACTAAAACCAGACAAAGACATTACTAGGAAGGAAAACCAAAATATGCAACTGGTGATTAACTAAACTCTACATCTGAAACTAATGATACACTCTATGTTAACTAATTAAATTTAAATAAAATAAGATATAAAAAGTAAAAATAAATAAAATAGATCTAAACAAACAAACAAATGAACCAAAAAACCCCACACTTATTGCTCATGGACATAGATGCCAAAACCCTCAACAAAATATTAGCAAATTCAATGTACAGAAAGAATTATGCACCACAACCAAGTGGGATTTATTCCAGTTATGCAAGACTGATTCCACATTCAAAATCAACTAATGTTATTCATCCCCAACAGGATAAAAATGAAAATTATGTGACAACATCAATAAGTGCAGAAAAAAAATTATGTGACAACATCAATAAGTGCAGGAAAAGCATTTGACAAAGTCCAGCACCCATTCATGATAAGAACTCTCAACAAATCAGGAATAGGGAGAAAATTCCTCAACTTTATAAAGAACATCTTTAAAATCCTGTGACTAACATACTTAATGGTGAGGAACTAGATGCTTTACTACTGAGATAGAGAACAAGATAAGAATACTCCCACTCACCACTCCTCCACCCCTATTCAACATTGTTCTCCAAGTCTTAGCTAATGCAGTAAGACAAGAAAAAGAAATCAAAGATATACAGATTTGGAAGAAGAAATAAAACTGTCTATAGATGATATGCCTGTCAATGTAGAAAAATTGACAAAAAAACAACAAAACAAACAAAACTCCTGGAACTAATAAGGTTGCAGGACACAAGGTTAATATACAAAAATCAATTGCTTTCAAATGTACCAGAAATGAACAATTATAATATAAAATTTAAAACACAATGCCATTGACATTAGCACAAAAAATGAAATGCTTAAGTATAAATCTTACAAAATATGTACAATATCTATATAAGGACACAGACAAAAATTGCATGATTTAACTCATATGTGGAATCTAAAAAAGTCAAACTCTTAGAAGCAGAGAATAGAATGGAGGTTGCCAGGGGATGATGGTGGGAGAGATGTTGGTCAAAGGATACAAAGTTTTAGTCAGGCAGCATGAATAATTCTCAAGATGTAACGCACAGCATAGTGACAATAGTTAATAATACCGTATGGATACTTGAAATTTGTTAAGAAAGTAGATTTTTTTTTCAATTTTCATCTACTCTTTTTTTATTTTATTATGTTATATTAATCACCATACATTACATCATTAGTTTTTGATGTAGTGTTCCATGATTCATTGTTTGCGTATAACACCCAGTGCTCCATTCAGTACGTGCCCTCTTTAATACCCATCGCCAGGCTAACCCATCCCCCTACCCCCTACCGTCTAGAACTCTCAGTTTGTTTCTCAGAGTCCATAGTCTCTCATCATTCATCTCCCCCTGCGATTTCCCCCCTTCATTTTTCCCTTCCTACTATCTTCTTTTTTTATTTTTTTAACATATAATGTATTATTTGTTTCAGAGGTACAGATCTGTGATTCAACAGTCTTACACAATTCACAGCGCTGACCATAGCACATACCCTCCCCAATGTCTCTCACCCAGCCACCCCATCCCTCCCACCCCCCACCACTCCAACAACCCTCAGTTTGTTTCCTGAGATTAAGAATTCCTCATATCAGTGAGATCATATGATACATGTCTTTCTCTGAAAAAAAAAGAAAGTAGATCTTAAGCATTCTCACCACACACTAATGATATGAGGTGATGATATATTAATTAGGTTGATTATGGTAATTACTTCACAATACAACATACATCAAAACATACACTGTACAGCTTTATTTTTTTATTTTTTATTTTTAAATAATTTTTTATTGTTATGTTAATCACCATACATTACATCATTATTTTTGATGTTGTGTTCCATGATTCATTGTTTGTGCATAACACCCAGTGCTCCACGCAGAATGTGCCCTCTTTAATACCCATCACAAGGCTAACCCAACCCCCACCCCCCTCCCCTCTAGAACCCTCAGTTTGTTTTTCAGAGTCCATCGTCTCTAATGGTTCGTCTCCCCCTCCGACTTACTCCCCTTCATTCTTCCCCTCCTGCTATCCTCTTCTTCTTTTTTTTTTCTTAACATATATTGCATTATTTGTTTCAGAAGTACAGATCCGTGATTGATCAGTCTTCTACAATTCACAGTGCTCACAATAGCACATACCCTCCCCAATGTCTATCACCCAGCCACACCATCCCTCCCACCCACCACCACTCCAGCAACCCTCAGTTTGTTTCCTGAGATTAAGAATTCCTCATATCAGTGAGGTCATATGATACATGTCTTTCTCTGATTGACTTATTTCACTCCGCATAACACCCTCCAGTTCCATCCACGTCGTTGCAAATGCTATAAACATTGGGGTGCACATACCCCTTCGGATCCCTACATTTGTATCTTTGGGGTAAATACCCAGTACTGCGATTGCTGGATCGTAGGGTAGCTCTATTTTCAACTGTTTGAGGAACCTCCATACTGTGTTCGAGAGGGGTTGCACCAGCTTGCATTCCCACCAACAGTGTAGGAGGGTTCCCCTTTCTCCACATCCCCGCCAACATCTCTCGTTTCCTGACTTGTTAATTTTAGCCATTCTGACGGGTGTGAGGTGGTATCTCATTGAGGTTTTGATTTGGATTTCCCTGATGCTGAGCGATGTTGACCACTTTTTCATGTGTCTGTTGGCCATTTGGATGTCTTCTTTGGAAAAATGTCTGTTCATGTCTTCTGCCCATTTCTTGATTGGATTATTTGTTCTTTGGGTGTTGACTTTGATAAGTTCTTTATAGATTTTGGATACTAGCCCTTTATCTGATATGTCATTTGCAAATATTTTCTCCCATTTTGTCGGTTGTCTTTTGGTTTTGTGGACCGTTTCTTTTGCTGTGCAAAAGCTTTTTATCTTGATGAAATCACAATAGTTCATTTTTACCCTGGCTTCCCTTGCCTTTGGCGATGTTTCTAGGAAGAAGTTGCTGCAGCTGAGGTAGAAGAGGTTGCTGCCTCTGTTCTCCTTTAGGATTTGGATGGACTCCTGTCTCACGTTTAGGTCTTTCAACCATTTGGAGTCTATTTTTGTGTGTGGTGTAAGGAAATGGTCCAGTTTCATTCTTCTGCATGGGGCTGTCCAATTTTCCCAACACCATTTGTTGAAGAGACTGTCTTTTTTCCATTGGACATTCTTTCCTGCTTTGTCAAAGATGAGTTGACCATAGAGTTGAGGGTCCATTTCTGGGCTCTCTATTCTGTTCCATTAATCTATGTGTCTGTTTGTGTGCCAGTACCATACTGTCTTGATGATGACAGCTTTGTAATAGAGCTGGAAGTCTGGAATTGTGATGCCGCCAGCTTTGCTTTTCTTTTTCAAGATTCCTCTGGCTATTCGGGGTCTCTTCTGGTTCCATACAAATTTTAGGATTATTTGTTCCATTTCTTTGAAAAAAGTGGATGGTATTTTGATGGGGATTGCATTGAATGTGTAGATTGCTCTAGGTAGCATTGACATCTTCACAATGTTTGTTCTTCCAATCCATGAGCATGGAACGTTTTTCCATTTCTTTGTGTCTTCTTCAATTTCTTTCATGAGTATTTTATAATTTTCTGAGTACAGATCCTTTGCCTCTTTGGTTAAATTTATTCCTAGGTATCTTATGGTTTTGGGCAATTGTAAATGGGATCGACTCCTTGATTTGTCTCTCTTCTGTCTTGTTGTTGGTGTATAGGAATGCCACTGATTTCTGTGCATTGATTTTATAGCCTGCTACTTTACTGAATTCCTGTATGAGTTCTAGCAGTTTTGGGGTGGAGTCTTTTGGGTTTTCCACATACAGTATGATATCATCTGCAAAGAGTGAGAGTTTGACTTCCTCTTTGCCAATTTGGATGCCTTGGATTTCTTTTTGTTGTCTGATTGCTGTGGCTAGGACTTCTAATACTATGTTGAATAGCAGTGGTGAGAGTGGACCTCCCTGCCGCGTTCCTGACCTTAGGGGAAAAGCTCTCAGCCTTTCCCCATTGAGAATGATATTCGCTGTAGGTTTTTCATAGATGGCATTTATGATATTGAGGTATGTACCCTCTATTCATAGATGGCATTTATGATATTGAGGTATGTACCCTCTATCCCTATACTCTGAAGAGTTTTGATCAAGAAAGGAGGCTGTACTTTGTCAAATGCTTTTTCTGCATCTATTGAGAGGATCATATGATTCTTGTTCTTTTTTTTGTTAATGTATTGTATCACGTTGATTGATTTGTGGATGTTGAACCAGCCTTGCAGCCCAGGGATAAATCCCACTTGGTCATGGTGAATAATCCTTTTAATGTACTGTTGGATCCTGTTGGCTAGGATTTTGGTGAGAATTTTTGCATCCATGTTCATCAAGGATATTGGTCTGTTATTCTCCTTTTTGAGGGGGTCTTTGTCTGGTTTTGGGATCAAGGTAATGGTGGCCTCATAAAATGAGTTTGGGAGTTTTCCTTCCATTTCTATTTTTTGGAACAGTTTCAGGAGAATAGGTATTAATTCTTCTTTAAATGTCTGATAGAATTCCCCTGGGAAGCCATCTGGCCCTGGGCTTTTGTTTGTTGGGAGAGTTTTGAGGACTGCTTCAATTTCCTTAGTGGTTATAGGTCTGTTCAGGTTTTCTATTTCTTCCTGGTTCAATTTTGATAGCTGATACATCTCTACGAATGCACCCATTTCTTCCAGGTTATCTAATTTGCTGGCATAGAGTTGCTCATAATATGTTCTTATAATTGTTTCTATTTCTTTGGTGTTGGTTGTGATCTCTCCTCTTTCATTCATGATTTTGTTGATTTGGGTCATTTCTCTTTTCTTTTTGATAAGTCGGGCCAGGGGTTTATCAATCTTGTTAATTCTTTCCAAGAACCAGCTTCTAGTTTCGTTGATCTGTTCTACTGTTCTTTTGGTTTCTAGTTCATTGATTTCTGCTCTGAACTTTATTATTTCTCTTCTCCTGCTGGGTTTAGGCTTTATTTGCTGTTCTTTCTCCAGCTCCTTTAGGTGTAGGGTTAGGTTGTGTATTTGAGACCTTTCTTGTTTCTTGAGAAAGGCTGTATTGCTATATACTTTCCTCTCAGGACTGCCTTTGCTGTATCCCAAAGATTTTGAACAGTTGTGTTTTCATTTTCATTGGTTTCCATGAATTTTTTTTTAATTCTTCTTTAATTTCCTGGTTGACCCATTCATTCTTTAGGAGGATGCTCTTTAGCCTCCATGTATTTGAGTTCTTTCCGACTTTCCTCTTGTGATTGAGTTCTAGTTTCAAAGCATTGTGGTCTGAAAATATGCAGGGAATAATCCCAAACTTTTGGTACCGGTTGAGACCTGATTTGTGACCTAGGATGTGATCAATTCTGGAGAATGTTCCATGGGCACTCGAGAAGAATGTGTATTCCTTTGCTTTGGCATGGAATGTTCTAACTATGTCTGTGAAGTCCATTTGGTCCAGTGTGTCATTTAAAGTCTTTATTTCCTTGTTGATCTTTTGCTTAGATGATCTGTCCATTTCAGTCAGGGGGGTGTTAAAGTCCCCTACTATTATTGTATTGTTGTCAATGTGTTTCTTTGCTTTTGTTATTAATTGCCTTATAAAATTGACTGCTCCCACGTTAGGGGCATAGATATTTACAATTGTTAGATCTTCTTGTCGGATAGACCCTTTAAGTAGGATACAGTGTCCTTCTTCATCTCTTATTACAGTCTTTGGTTTAAAATCTAATTTGTCTGATATAAGGATTGCCACTCCAGCTTTCTTTTGGTGTCCGTTAGCATGGTAAATGGTTTTCCACCCCCTCACTTTCAATCTGTGGGTGTCTTTGGGTCTAAAATGAGTCTCTTGCAGACAGCATATTGATGGGTCTTGTTTTTTAATCCAACCTGATAGCCTGTGTCTTTTGATTGGGGCATTGAGCCCATTTACATTCAGGGGAACTATTGAAAGGTATGAATTTAGTGCCATTGTATTGTGTGTAGGTGACTGTTACTGTATATTGTCTCTGTTCCTTTCTGATCTATGCTGCTTTTAGGCTCTCTCTTTGCTTAGAGGACCTCTTTCAATATTTCTTGTAGGGCTGGTTTTGTGTTTGCAAATTCCTTTAGTTTTTGTTTGTCCTGGAAGCTTTTTATCTCTCCTTCAATTTTCAATGAGAGCCTAGCTGGATATAGTATTCTTGGTTGCATATTTTTCTCGTTTAGTGCTCTGAAGATCTCATGCCAGTCCTTTCTGGCCTGCCAGGTCTCTGTGGATAGGTCTGTTGCCAATCTAATGTTTCTACCATTATAGGTTACATATCTCTTCTCCTGAGCTGCTTTCAGGATTTTCTCTTTGTCTCTGAGACTCGTAAGTTTTAGTATTAGATGTCAGGGTGTTGACCTATTTTTATTGATTTTGAGAGGGGTTCTCTGTGCCTCCTGGATTTTGATGCCTGTTTCCTTCCTCACATTAGGGAAGTTCTCTGCTATTATTTGCTCCAATATACCTTCTGCCCCTCTCTCTCTTTCTTCTTCTTCTGGGATCCCAATTATTCTAATGTTTCGTCTTATCGTATCGCTTATCTCTCGAATTCTGCCCTCGTGATCCTGTAGTTGTTTCTCTCTCTTTTTCTCAGCCTCTTTATTTTCCATCATTTGGTCTTCTATATCACTGATTCTCTCTTCTGCCTCATTTATCCTAGCAGTTAGTGCTCCCATTTTTTATTGCATCTCATATTAATGACATGCAATTTTGATTTTGACTTGGTTAGATTTTAGTTCTTTTATTTCTCCAGAAAGGGTTTCTCTAATAACTTCCACACTTTTTTCAAGCCAAGCTAGTATCTTTAAAGTCATGATTCTGAACTCTAGGTCCAACATCATACTAATGTCCGTATTGAGTAGGTCCCTGGCAGACGGTACTACCTCTTGTTCTTTTTGCTGAGGTGATTTTTTCGTCTTGTCATTTTGTCCAGAGGACAACAGATGAATGAGAGAACAGAATGCTAACTAGTTAACAATGTCTCCAGCAAATATACTCTATACAAATCAGAAAAGACCTGAAACTGGGGGACAAGTAAGGGAAAGAAAGAAGAAGAAAAAAAAAGGAAAAAGAAAAAGATAAAAACAAACAAAAACAGAACAAAACAACAACAACAAAAAAACAGAATATGATCAAATATGATCAGGCTAGTGCATAGATCAGTGCCACACAGTAGCTTTTGGGCATATTTTGGTCTGTTAGAGGAAAGTGCCTGCTAAAATTTTAAAGGAAGAAAGACTTATATATGTACAAAATAAGGGTTGATACAATGAAGGGATGGCAGATGACTGTAAAGATGAAAATTATAAAAGATTTTATAAAAGGAATTGATAAGATAAATTGTTTTTAAAAAGAAAGAAGAAGATTTTAAAAGAAAAAGAAAAAAGAGAAAAAAGAAAAAAAAGGAGAGAATGTGATCAGGCAGAAGACTAGAACAAAGCCATACACTAGTGATTTAGGGTATATTTTGATCTGTTAGAAGAAATTGTATCTCAAAATTTTAAAGAGAGAACAACTTATATATATATGCCAAAAATAAGGGTAACTACTATGAAGGTAACTACTATAAAATAAGGGTAACTATTATGAAGGGATAAAAATATGACTCTAAAAATGAAAAATAAAAAATGTTTTTTTAAAAAAGGGATTGATAAGATGTTGGTTGAAAAGGGAAAAAGAAAAATTCAAAAAAAAAGCAGTTAAAAAAATTAACTTTGAAAAACTAATGAATTATGGTAAAAAAGCCATGAATTCTATGTGCAGTATTACCCTAGCGCTGGAGTTCTCCTGTTCTCCTTGATTGGTAAACTTGGTCTTGGCTTGCTGGCTGTTCGTGCTGATCTTCTGGGGGAGGGGCCTGTTGCCGTGGTTCCCAAATGTCTTTGCCGGAGGCGGAATTGCTCTGCCCTTGTGTGCCGGGCTAAGCAAGCTGCTGGGGTTTGCTCTCAGGAGCTTTTGTTCCCTGCAAGCTCTCGGTACAACTTTGGAGGGCCAGGGTGAAAATGGTGGCCTCCCAATCTCTGCCCGGAGGAGCTGAGAACTCGGGCCCCCGCTCCTCAGTGTGCCCCCAGAGAAAAGCAGTCACTCCCGTGTCCCCGGTCTCTGGCCGCACTCCGTGCTCACCCAGCCTGTGATCGAGCGTTTCTATGTCTGGCACCCGACCCTGTGTGGAGGCTCCAAACCCAGCAGATCCCTGAGGTGCGCTTCCACGCCGCTCCTCCCAGGGGAGAAAGAGGAGTCTCCCCAGCTCTGCTGCTTGTTGGGTCCCTGCTGGAGGAGCAGCGGCCCGACTAGGCCGTGGATCACAGTTTATGGCCACCCGAGCTGAGAGCCCGCGCCTCGGCTCCGTCCCTGCAGCCAGCTTCCCCGCTCCGATCCCTGGGAGCTCTGCCACACTCAGGCACCCCCGTCTTTCTGTGACCCCGAGGGTCCTGAGACCACACTATCCCGCCAGCATTCCACCTCCCACTTAGTCACTGGAGCGACGTCCCTCCGCGGAGCTGACTTCTAAAAGTTCCGATTTTGTGCTCCACAGCTCTGTCACTTGCCAGAAGCGGCCGACGGAGGCCCCCTCCCCCGCCGTCTATCCTCCCTAATATCACCTCGGATTCACTTCTCCGCACGTCCTACCTTCCAGAAAGTGGTCGCTTTTCTGTTCAGAGTGGAGTGTTGTTACTCTTCTTATCTTTGATCTCCTGTTGAGTTCATAGGTGTTCAGAATGGTTTGATCCCTATTCAGCTGAATTCCTGAGACCAGAGGAAATCCAGGTCTCCTACTCCTCCGCCATCTTGCTCTGCCCCCCCCCATTGTACACCTTTAAATACATACAATTTTGGGGCGCCTGGGTGGCTCAGTTGTTGGGCATCTGCCTTCGGCTCAGGTCATGATCCCAGGTCCTGGGATTGAGCTCCACATCAGGCTCCCTGCTCTGCGGGGAGCCTGCTTCTCCATCTCCCACTCCCCGTGCTTGTGTTCCCTCTCTCGCTGTGTCTCTCTCTGTCAAATAAATAAATAAAATCTTAAAAAAATACATACAATTTTATTTGTCAATTATACTTCAATAAAGCTGAGGAAGAAAATAAAAAATAAACCCTAAATAAATGGGGAGATATTCCATGTTTATGGATAGGAAGACTTAGTAAAGCTAGTAAGAATTAATCTATAGATTCAGTCAAAAGTCCAGTCAAAAATCCCAGCAAGTTATTTTGTGGATACTGACAAATTCATTCTAAGGTTTACTCAAAATTTATACCTTTTACAAAAATTAACCCTAAATGGATCCCAATTCTAAATTTAAAATACAAAACTATATAACTTCTAGATGATAACACAGAAGAAAATCTTGGTGACCTTGCAGTTAGTGATAACTTTCTAGATACAATACCAAAAGTGCAATCTGGGGGGCGGAGCAAGATGGCGGAGGAGTAGGAGACATGGATTTCGTCTGGTCTCAGGCATTCAGCTGAATAGGGATCAAACCATTCTGAACACCTACGAACTCAACAGGAGATCGAAGAAGAGAGTAGCAACAACTCTCTGAACTGAGAAGCGACCACTTACTGGAAGGTAGGACATGCAGAGAAGTGAATCCGAGGCGATATTTGGGAGGATAGACGGTGGGGGAGGGGGCCTCCTTCGGCTGCTTCTGGCAAGTGACAGAGCCACGGAGGACAAAATCGGAATTTTAGAAGTCGGCTCCACTGAGGGACGTTGCTCCAGTGGCTAAGCAGGGGGTGGAAACCTCACGGGACAGTGTGGTCTCAGGACCCTCGGGGTCACAGAAAAACCGGGGGTGCCTGAGTGCAGCAGAGCTCCCAGGTATCGGAGCGGGGAAGCTGGCTGCAGAGACGGAGCTGAGGCGCGGGCTCTCAGCTCGGGGTTGCCATAAACTGTGATCCACGGCCCAGTCGGGCCACTGCTCCTCCAGCAGGGACACAACAAGCGGCAGAGCTGGGGAGACTCCCCTTCTTCCCCAGGGAGGAGCAGTGCGGGAGCGCACCTCAGGGATCTGCTGGGTTTGGAGACTCCACACGGGATCAGGTGCCAGAGATAGAAATGCTCGGTCACAGGCCGGGTGAGCACGGAGTGCGGCTGGAGACCAGGGAGACGGGAGTGGCTGCTTTTCTCAGGGGGCGCACTGAGGAGCGGGGCCCCGAGTTCTCAGCTCCTCTGGGTGGAGATTGGGAGGCCACCATTTTCACCCTGGTCCTCCAGAGCTGTACCGAGAGCTTGCAGGGAACAAAAGCTCCTGAGAGCAAACCGGAGCAGCTTGCTTAGCCCGGACCGACAGGGGTGGGGCAATTCCGCCACCTGCAAAGACTTTTGGAAACCAGGGCAACAGGCCCTTCCCCCAGAAGATCAGCACGAACAGCCAGCAAGCCAAGACCAAGTTTACCGACCAATGAGAACGGCAGAAATCCAGCGCTAGGGGAATACTGCACATAGAATTCATGGCTTTTTTTAACCATGATTCATTAGTTTTTCAAAGTTAATTTTTTAACTGTTTCTTTTTTAATTTTTCTTTTTCCCTTTTTCAACCAACATCTTATCAATCCCTTTTTTAAAAAAACATTTTTTATTTTTCACTTTTAGAGTCATATTTTATCCCTTCATAGTAGTTACCCTTAATTTTGGCATATGTATATAAGTTGTTCTCTCTTTAAAATTTTAAGATACAGTTTCTTCTAACAGATCAAAATATACCCTAAATCACTAGTGTATGGCTTTGTTCTAGTCTCCTGCCTGATCACATTCTCTCCCTTTTTTTCTTTTTCTTTTTAAATCTTCTTCTTTCTTTTTTCAAACAACTTCTTATCTTATCATTCCTTTTATAAAATCTTTTATAATTTTCATCTTTACAGTCATCTTCCATCCCTTCATTGTATCAACCCTTGTTTTGTACTAGGCACTTTTTTCTAACAGACCAAAATATGCCCAAAATCTAGTGTGTGGCACTGATCTATGCACTAGCCTGATCATATTTGAACATATTCTGTTTTTTTTTTGTATTGTTCTGTTTTTGTTTTTATCTTTTTCTTTCTGTTTTTTTTTTCTTTCTGTTTTTTTTTTCTTTCTTTCCCTTTCTTTTCCCCTGGTTTCAGGTCTTTTCTGATTTGTATAGAGTATATTGCTGAGGACGTTGTTAACCTGTTAGCATTTTGTTCTCTCATTCATCTATTCTCCTCTGGACAAAATGACAAGACGAAAAAAATCACCTCAGCAAAAAGAACAAGAGGTAGTACCATCAGCCAGGGACCTACTCAATACGGACATTAGTACGATGTTGGACCTATGTTCAGAATCATGACTTTAAAGATACTAGCTGGGCTTGAAAAAAGCATGGAAGTTATTAGAGAAACCCTTTCTGGAGAAATAAAAGAACTAAAATCTAACCAAGTCAAAATCAAAAAGGCTATTAATGAGGTGCAATCAAAAATGGGGGCACTAACTGCTAGGATAAATGAGGCAGAAGAGAGAATCAGCGATATAGAAGACCAAATGATGGAAAATAAAGAGGCTGAGAAAAAGAGAGAGAAACAACTACAGGATCACGAGGGCAGAATTCGAGAGATAAGCGATACGATAAGATGAAACAACATTAGAATAATTGGGATCCCAGAAGAAGAAAGAGAGAGAGGGGCAGAAGGTATATTGGAGCAAATAATAGCAGAGAACTTCCCTAATGTAGGAAGGAAACAGGCATCAAAATCCAGGAGGCACAGAGAACCCCTCTCAAAATCAATAAAAAAAGGTCAACACCCCGACATCTAATAGTAAAACTTACGAGTCTCAGAGACAAAGAGAAAATCCTGAAAGCAGCTCAGGAGAAGAGATATGTAACCTATAATGGTAGAAATATTAGATTGGCAACAGACCTATCCACAGAGACCTGGCAGGCTAGAAAGGACTGGCATGAGATCTTCAGAGCACTAAAGGAGAAAAATATGCAGCCAAGAATACTATATCCAGCTAGGCTCTCATTGAAAATTGAAGGAGAGATAAAAAGCTTCCAGGACAAACAAAAACTAAGGAATTTGCAAACACGAAACCAGCCCTCCAAGAAATATTGAAAAGGGTCCTCTAAGCGAAGAGAGAGCCTAAAAGCAGCATAGCTCAGAAAGGAACACAGACAATATACAGTAACAGTCACCTACACACAATACAATGGCACTAAATTCATACCTTTCAATACTTCCCCTGAATGTAAATGGGCTCAATGCCCCAATCAAAAGACACAGGCTATCAGATTGGATTAAAAAACAAGACCCATCAATATGCTGTCTGCAAGAGACTCATTTTAGACCCAAAGACACCCACAGATTGAAAGTGAGGGGGTGGAAAACCATTTACCATGCTAACGGACACCAAAAGAAAGCTGGGGTGGCAATCCTTATATCAGACAAATTAGATTTTAAACCAAAGACTGTAATAAGAGTTGAAGAAGGACTATATCCTACTTAAAGGGTCTATCCAACAAGAAGATCTAACAATCGTAAATATCTATGCTCCTAACATAGGAGCAGCCAATTTTATAAGGCAATTAATAACAAAAGCAAAGAAACACATTGAGAACAATACAAAAATAGTGGGGGACTTTAACACCCCCCTGACTGAAATGGGCAGATCATCTAAGCAAAAGATCAACAAGGAAATAAAGACTTTAAATGACACACTGGACCAAATGGACTTCACAGACATAGTCAGAACATTCCATGCCAAAGCAACGGAATGCATATTCTTCTCGAGTGCCCATGGAACATTCTCCAGAATTGATCACATCCTAGGTCACAAATCAGGTCTCAAACGGTACCAAAAGTTTGGGATTATTCCCTGCATATTTTCAGACCACAATGCTTTGAAACTAGAACTCAATCACAAGAGGAAAGTCGGAAAGAACTCAAATACATGGAGGCTAAAGAGCATCCTCCTAAAGAATGAATGGGTCAACCAGGAAATTAAAGAAGAATTAAAAAAAATTCATGGAAACCAATGAAAATGAAAACACAACTGTTCAAAATCTTTGGGATACAGCAAAGGCAGTCCTGAGAGGAAAGTATATAGCAATACAGCCTTTCTCAAGAAACAAGAAAGGTCTCAAATACACAACCTAACCCTACACCTAAAGGAGCTGGAGAAAGAACAGCAAATAAAGCCTAAACCCAGCAGGAGAAGAGAAATAATAAAGTTCAGAGCAGAAATCAATGAACTAGAAACCAAAAGAACAGTAGAACAGATCAACGAAACTAGAAGCTGGTTCTTGGAAAGAATTAACAAGATTGATAAACCCCTGGCCCGACTTATCAAAAAGAAAAGAGAAATGACCCAAATCAACAAAATCATGAATGAAAGAGGAGAGATCACAACCAACACCAAAGAAATAGAAACAATTATAAGAACATATTATGAGCAACTCTATGCCAGCAAATTAGATAACCTGGAAGAAATGGGTGCATTCGTAGAGATGTATCAGCTATCAAAATTGAACCAGGAAGAAATAGAAAACCTGAACAGACCTATAACCACTAAGGAAATTGAAGCAGTCCTCAAAACTCTCCCAAGAAACAAAAGCCCAGGGCCAGATGGCTTCCCAGGGGAATTCTATCAGACATTTAAAGAAGAATTAATACCTATTCTCCTGAAACTGTTCCAAAAAATAGAAATGGAAGGAAAACTCCCAAACTCATTTTATGAGGCCACCATTACCTTGATCCCAAAACCAGACAAAGACCCCCTCAAAAAGGAGAATAACAGACCAATATCCTTGATGAACATGGATGCAAAAATTCTCACCAAAATCCTAGCCAACAGGATCCAACAGTACATTAAAAGGATTATTCACCATGACCAAGTGGGATTTATCCCTGGGCTGCAAGGCTGGTTCAACATCCACAAATCAATCAACGTGATACAATACATTAACAAAAAAAAGAACAAGAATCATATGATCCTCTCAATAGATGCAGAAAAAGCATTTGACAAAGTACAGCCTCCTTTCTTGATCAAAACTCTTCAGAGTATAGGGATAGAGGGTACATACCTCAATATCATAAATGCCATCTATGAATAGAGGGTACATACCTCAATATCATAAATGCCATCTATGAAAAACCTACAGCGAATATCATTCTCAATGGGGAAAGGCTGAGAGCTTTTCCCCTAAGGTCAGGAACGCGGCAGGGAGGTCCACTCTCACCACTGCTATTCAACATAGTATTAGAAGTCCTAGCCACAGCAATCAGACAACAAAAAGAAATCCAAGGCATCCAAATTGGCAAAGAGGAAGTCAAACTCTCACTCTTTGCAGATGATATCATACTGTATGTGGAAAACCCAAAAGACTCCACCCCAAAACTGCTAGAACTCATACAGGAATTCAGTAAAGTAGCAGGCTATAAAATCAATGCACAGAAATCAGTGGCATTCCTATACACCAACAACAAGACAGAAGAGAGACAAATCAAGGAGTCGATCCCATTTACAATTGCCCAAAACCATAAGATACCTAGGAATAAATTTAACCAAAGAGGCAAAGGATCTGTACTCAGAAAATTATAAAATACTCATGAAAGAAATTGAAGAAGACACAAAGAAATGGAAAAACGTTCCATGCTCATGGATTGGAAGAACAAACATTGTGAAGATGTCAATGCTACCTAGAGCAATCTACACATTCAATGCAATCCCCATCAAAATACCATCCACTTTTTTCAAAGAAATGGAACAAATAATCCTAAAATTTGTATGGAACCAGAAGAGACCCCGAATAGCCAGAGGAATCTTGAAAAAGAAAAGCAAAGCTGGCGGCATCACAATTCCAGACTTCCAGCTCTATTACAAAGCTGTCATCATCAAGACAGTATGGTACTGGCACACAAACAGACACATAGATTAATGGAACAGAATAGAGAGCCCAGAAATGGACCCTCAACTCTATGGTCAACTCATCTTTGACAAAGCAGGAAAGAATGTCCAATGGAAAAAAGACAGTCTCTTCAACAAATGGTGTTGGGAAAATTGGACAGCCCCATGCAGAAGAATGACACTGGACCATTTCCTGACACCACACACAAAAATAGACTCCAAATGGTTGAAAGACCTAAACGTGAGACAGGAGTCCATCCAAATCCTAAAGGAGAACAGAGGCAGCAACCTCTTCTACCTCAGCTGCAGCAACTTCTTCCTAGAAACATCGCCAAAGGCAAGGGAAGCCAGGGTAAAAATGAACTATTGTGATTTCATCAAGATAAAAAGCTTTTGCACAGCAAAAGAAACGGTCCACAAAACCAAAAGACAACCGACAAAATGGGAGAAAATATTTGCAAATGACATATCAGATAAAGGGCTAGTATCCAAAATCTATAAAGAACTTATCAAAGTCAACACCCAAAGAACAAATAATCCAATCAAGAAATGGGCAGAAGACATGAACAGACATTTTTCCAAAGAAGACATCCAAATGGCCAACAGACACATGAAAAAGTGGTCAACATCGCTCAGCATCAGGGAAATCCAAATCAAAACCTCAATGAGATACCACCTCACACCCGTCAGAATGGCTAAAATTAACAAGTCAGGAAACGAGAGATGTTGGCGGGGATGTGGAGAAAGGGAACCCTCCTACACTGTTGGTGGGAATGCAAGCTGGTGCAACCCCTCTCGAACACAGTATGGAGGTTCCTCAAACAGTTGAAAATAGTGCTACCCTACGATCCAGCAATTGCACTACTGGGTATTTACCCCATAGATACAAATGTAGGGACCCGAAGGGGTATGTGTACCCCAATGTTTATAGCAGCAATGTCCACAATAGCCAAACTGTGGAAAGAGCCAAGATGTCCATCGACACATGAATGGATAAAGAAGAGGTGGTATATATACACAATGGAATATTATGCAGCCATCAAAAGGAATGAGATCTTGCCATTTGCAACGACGTGGATGGAACTGGAGGGTGTTATGCTGAGTGAAATAAGTCAATCGGAGAAAGACATGTATCATATGACCTCACTGATATGAGGAATTCTTAATCTCAGGAAACAAACTGAGGGTTGCCTGAGTGGTGGGGGGTGGGAGGGATGGGGTGGCTGGGTGATAGACATTGGGGAAGGTATGTGCTATGGTGAGCGCTGTGAATTGTGTAAATCTGTTGAATCACAGACCTGTACTTCTGAAACAAATAATGCAATATATGTTAAGAAAAAAGAAAAAGAAGAAGATAGCAGGAGGGGAAGAATGAAGGGGAGTAAGTTGGAGGGGGAGACGAACCATGAGAGAATGGACTCTGAAAAACAAACTGAGGGTTTTAGAGGGGAGGAGGCTGGGGGGATGGGTTAGCCTGGTGATGGGTATTAAAGAGGGCACATTCTGCGTGGAGCGCTGGATGTTATGCACAAACAATGATCATGGAACACTACATCAAAACTAATGATGTAATGTATGGTGATTAACATAACAATAAAAAATTTAAAAAAGTGCAATCTGTGTAAAAAAAGATAAGTCAGACTTCATTAAAATTAAAGACTTCTGCTCTGTGAAAGATACTGTTAGAAATAAAAAGATAAGGGGGCGGAGCAAGATGGCGGAGGAGTAGGAGACCTAGATTTTGTCTGGTCTCAGGAATTCAGCTGAATAGGGATCAAACCATTCTGAACACCTACGAACTCAACAGGAGATCGAACAGGAGAGTAGCAACAACTCTCTGAACAGAGAAGCGACCACTTACTGGAAGGTAGGACGTGCGGAGAAGTGAATCCGAGGCGATATTCGGGAGGATAAACGGCGGGGGAGGGGCCTCCGCCGGCCGCTTCTGGCAAGTGCTAGAGCCGCGGAGCACAAAATCGGACCTTTTAAAAGTTGGCTCGGCGGAGGGACGTCGCTGCAGTGGCTAAGCGGGGGGTGGAATCCTCCCGGGACAGTGTGGTCTCAGGACCCTTGGGGTCACAGAGAGACCGGGGGTGCCTGAGTGCGGCAGAGCTCCCAGGTGTCGGGGCGGGGAAGCCGGCTGCAGATACGGAGCAGAGTCGCGGGCTCTCAGCTCGGGGTTGCCATAAACTGTGATCTGCGGCCCAGTCGGGGCACGGCTCCCCCAACAAGGACCCAACAAGCAGCAGATCTGGGGAGACTCCCCTTCCTTCCCGGGGAGGAGCGGTGCGGGAACGCACTGCAGGGATCTGCTGGATTTGGAGACTCCGAGCGGGGTCGGGTGCCAGAGATAGCAACGCTCGATCACAGGCCGGGTGAGCATGGAGAGCGGCCGGAGACCGGGGACACGGGAGTGACTGCTTTTCTCTGGGGGCGCACTGAGGAGTGGGGCCCTGAGTTCTCGGCTCCTCCGGGCGGAGACTGGGAGGCCGCCATTTTCGCCCTGGTCCTCCAAAGCTGTGCCGAGAGCTTGCAGGGAACAAAAGCTCCTGAGAGCAAACTGGAGCAGCTTCCTTAGCCCGGACCGACAAGGGCGGGGCAATTCCGCCTCCGGCAAAGACATTTGGAAACCACAGCAACAGGCCCCTCCCCCAGAAGATCAACACAAACAGCCAGCAAGCCAAGACCAAGTTGATCGATCAAGGAGAATAGGAGAACTCCAGCGCTAGGGGAATACTGCACATAGATTCATGGCTTCTTTTTTTTTTTTTTTTTTTTTTTTTTTTTTACCATGATTCATTATTTCATCAAAGTTAATTTTTGTTGACTTTTTTTTATTTTTCTTTTTCCCTTTTTCAACCAACATCTTATAAATCCCTTTTTTTTAAAAAAAAAAATTTTTTTTTTTCATTTTTAGAGTCATATTTTATCCCTTCATAGTAGTTATCCTTGTTTTTGGCATATATATATAAGTTGTTCTCTCTTTAAAATTTTGAGGTACAGTTTCTTCTAACAGATCAAAATATACCCTAAATCACTAGTGTATGGCTTTGTTCTAGTCTCCTGCCTGATCACATTCTCTCCCTTTTTCCTTTTTTTTTTTTTTCCGTAAATCTTCTTTCTTTTTTCAAACAACTTATCTTACCAAGTCCTTTTATAAAATCTTTTATAATTTTCATCTTTACAGTCATCTTCCATCCCTTCATTGTATCAACCCTTATTTTGTACATATATGTCTTTCTTCCTTTAAAATTTTAGGAGGCACTTTTTTCTAACAGACCAAAATACGCCCAAAATCTAGTGTGTGGCACTGATCTATGCACTAGCCTGATCATATTTGATCATATTCTGCCTTTTTTGAATTGTTTTGTTTTTGTTTTTATCTTTTTTTTCTTTTTTTTTTTTTCTTTTTCTCTTTCTTTTTTCTTTCTTTCCCTTTCTTTTCCCCTGGTTTCAGGTCTTTTCTGATTTGTATACAGTATATTTGCTGGGGACGTAGTAAACCTGTTAGCCTTTTGTTCTCTCATTCATCTATTCTCCTCTGGACAAAATGACAAGACGAAAGAAATCACCTCAGCAAAAAGAACAAGAGGTAGTACCGTCAGCCAGGGACCTACTCAATACGGACATTAGTACGATGTCGGACCTAGAGTTCAGAATCATGACTTTAAAGATACTAGCTGGGCTTGAAAAAAGCGTGGAAGTTATTAGAGAAACCCTTTCTGGAGAAATAAAAGAACTAAAATCTAACCAAATCGAAATCAAAAAGGCTATTGATGAGGTGCAATCAAAAATGGGGGCACTAAATGCTAGGATAAATGAGGCAGAAGAGAGAATCAGCGATATAGAAGACCAAATGATAGAAAATAAAGAGGCTGAGAAAAAGAGAGAGAAACAACTACAGGATCACGAGGGCAGAATTCGAGAGATAAGTGATGCGATAAGACGAAACAACATTAGAATAATTGGGATCCCAGAAGAAGAAGAGAGAGAGAGGGGGGCAGAAGGTATATTGGAGCAAATTATAGCAGAGAACTTCCCTAATGTGAGGAAGGAAACAGGCATTAAAATCCAGGAGGCACAGAGAACCCCTCTCAAAATCAATAAAAATAGGTCAACACCCCGACATCTAATAGTAAAACTTACGAGTCTCAGAGACAAAGAGAAAATCCTGAAAGCAGCTCGGGAGAAGAGATATGTAACCTACAATGGTAGAAACATTAGATTGGCAACAGACCTATCCACAGAGACCTGGCAGGCCAGAAAGGACTGGCAAGATATCTTCAGAGCACTAAACGAGAAAAATATGCAGCCAAGAATACTATATCCAGCTAGGCTATCATTGAAAATAGAAGGAGAGATCAAAAGCTTCCAGAACAAACAAAAACTAAAAGAATTTGCAAACACGAAACCAGCCCTCCAAGAAATATTGAGAGGGGTCCTCTAAGCAAAGAGAGAACCTAAAAGCAGCAAAGAGCAGAAACGAACACAGACAACAGACAGTTAACAGTCACCTTACAGGTAATACAATGGCAGTAAATTCATACCTTTCAATAGTTACCCTGAATGTAAATGGGCTAAATGCCCCAATCAAAAGACACAGGCTATCAGATTGGATTAAAAAACAAGACCCATCAATATGCTGTCTGCAAGAGACTCATTTTACACCCAAAGACACCCCCAGATTGAAAGTGAGGGGGTGGAAAACCATTTACCATGCTAATGGACACCAAAAGAAAGCTGGGGTGGCAATCCTTATATCAGACAAACTAGATTTTAAAACAAAGACTGTAATAAGAGATGAGGAAGGACACTATATCCTACTTAAAGGGTCTGTCCAACAAGAAGATCTAACAATTGTAAATATCTATGCCCCGAACATGGGAGCAGCCAATTATATAAGCCAATTAATAACAAAAGCAAAGAAACACATTGACAACAATACAATAATAGTGGGGGATTTTAACACCCCCCTGACTGAAATGGACAGATCATCTAAGCAAAAGATCAACAAGGAAATAAAGATGTTAAATGACACACTGGACCAAATGGACTTCACAGACATATTCAGAACATTCCATCCCAAAGCAACGGAATACACATTCTTCTCTAGTGCCCATGGAACATTCTCCAGAATTGATCACATCCTAGGTCACAAATCAGGTCTCAATCGGTACCAAAAGATTGGGATCATTCCCTGCATATTTTCAGACCACAATGCTTTGAAACTAGAACTCAACCACAAGAGGAAAGTCGGAAAGAACTCAAATACATGGAGGCTAAAGAGCATCCTACTAAAGAATGAATGGGTCAACCAAGAAATTAAAGAAGAATTAAAAAAATTCATGGAAACCAATGAAAATGAAAACACAACTGTTCAAAATCTTTGGGATACAGCAAAGGCAGTCCTGAGAGGAAAGTATATAGCAATACAAGCCTTTCTCAAGAAACAAGAAAGGTCTCAAATACACAACCTAACCCTACATCTAAAGGAGCTGGAGAAAGAACAGCAAAGAAAGCCTAAACCCAGCAGGAGAAGAGAAATCATAAAGATCAGAGCAGAAATCAATGAACTAGAAACCAAAAGAACAGTAGAACAGATCAACGAAACTAGGAGCTGGTTCTTTGAAAGAATTAACAAGATTGATAAACCCCTGGCCCGACTGATCAAAAAGAAAAGAGAAATGACCCAAATCAACAAAATCATGAATGAAAGAGGAGAGATCACAAGCAACACCAAAGAAATACAAACAATTATAAGAACATATTATGAGCAACTCTATGCCAGCAAATTAGATAACCTGGAAGAAATGGGTGCATTCCTAGAGATGTATCAACTACCAAAATTGAACCAGGAAGAAATAGAAAACCTGAACAGACCTATAACCACTACGGAAATTGAAACAGTCTTCAAAAATCTCCCAAGAAACAAAAGCCCAGGGCCAGATGGCTTCCCAGGGGAATTCTATCAGACATTTCAAGAAGAATTAATACCTATTCTCCTGAAACTGTTCCAAAAAATAGAAATGGAAGGGAAACTTCCAAACTCATTTTATGAGGCCAGCATTACCTTGATCCCAAAACCAGACAAAGACCCCATCAAAAAAGAGAATTACAGACCAATATCCTTGATGAACATGGATGCAAAAATTCTCACCAAAATACTAGCCAATAGGATCCAACAGTACATTAAAAGGATTATTCACCACGACCAAGTGGGATTTATTCCTGGGCTGCAAGGCTGGTTCAACATCCGCAAATCAATCAACGTGATACAATACATTAACAAAAGAAAGAACAAGAATCATATGATCCTCTCAATAGATGCAGAAAAAGCATTTGACAAAGTACAACATCCTTTCTTGATCAAAACTCTTCAGAGTATAGGGATAGAGGGTACATACCTCAATATCATAAAAGCCATCTACGAAAAACCTACAGCGAATATCATTCTCAATGGGGAAAGGCTGAGAGCTTTTCCCCTAAGGTCAGGAACGCGGCAGGGATGTCCACTCTCACCACTGCTATTCAACATAGTATTAGAAGTCCTAGCCACAGCAATCAGACAACAAAAAGAAATCAAAGGCATCCAAATCGGCAAAGAGGAAGTCAAACTCTCACTCTTTGCAGATGATATGATACTGTATGTGGAAAACCCAAAAGACTCCACCCCAAAACTGCTAGAACTCATACAGGAATTCAGTAAAGTAGCAGGATATAAAATCAATGCACAGAAATCAGTGGCATTCCTATACACCAACAACAAGACAGAAGAGAGACAAATCAAGGAGTCTATCCCATTTACAATTGCACCCAAAACCATTAGATACCTAGGAATAAATCTAACCAAAGAGGCAAAGGATCTGTACTCAGAAAACTATAAAATACTCAGGAAAGAAATTGAAGAAGACACAAAGAAATGGAAAAACGTTCCATGCTCATGGATTGGGAGAATCAACATTGTGAAGATGTCAATGCTACCTAGAGCAATCTACACATTCAATGCAATCCCCATCAAAATACCATCCACTTTTTTCAAAGAAATGGAACAAATAATCCTAAAATTTGTATGGAACCAGAAGAGACCCAGAATAGCCAGAGGAATACTGAAAAAGAAAAGCAAAGCTGGTGGCATCACAATTCCGGACTTCCAGCTCTATTACAAAGCTGTCATCATCAAGACAGTATGGTACTGGCACAAAAACAGACACATAGATCAATGGAACAGAATTGAGAGCCCAGAAATGGACCCTCAACTCTATGGTCAACTTATTTTTGACAAAGCAGGAAAGAATGTCCAATGGCAAAAAGACAGTCTCTTCAACAAATGGTGTTGGGAAAATTGGACAACCACATGCAGAAGAATGAAACTGGACCATTTCCTTACACCACACACAAAAATAGACTCCAAATGGTTGAAAGACTTAAACGTGAGACAGGAGTCCATCCAAATCCTAAAGGAGAACACAGGTAGCAACCTTTTCGACCTTAGCCGCAGCAACTTCTTCCTAGAAACATCGCCAAAGGCACGGGAAGCCAGGGCAAAAATGAACTATTGGGATTTCATCAAGATAAAAAGCTTCTGCACAGCAAAAGAAACAGTCCACAAAACCAAAAGACAACCGACAGAATGGGAGAAAATATTTGCAAATGACGTATCAGATAAAGGGCTAGTATCCAAAATCTATAAAGAACTTATCAAACTCAACACTCAAAGAACAAATAATCCAATCAAGAAATGGGCAGAAGACATGAACAGACATTTCTCCAAAGAAGACATCCAAATGGCCAACAGGCACATGAAAAAGTGCTCAACATCGCTTGGCATCAGGGAAATCCAAATCAAAACCTCAATGAGATACCACCTCACACCCGTCAGAATGGCTAAAATTAACAAGTCAGGGAACGACAGATGTTGGCGGGGATGTGGAGAAAGGGGAACCCTCCTACACTGTTGGTGGGAATGCAAGCTGGTGCAACCCCTCTGGAAAACAGTATGGAGGTTCCTCAAACAGTTGAAATTAGAGCTACCGTTCGATCCAGCAATTGCACTACTGGGTATTTACCACAAAGATACAAATGTAGGGACCCGAAGGGGTACATGTACCCCAATGTTTATAGCAGCAATGTCCACCATAGCCAAACTGTGGAAAGAGCCAAGATGCCCATCGACAGATGAATGGATAAAGAAGATGTGGTATATATACACAATGGAATATTATGCAGCCATCAAAAGGAATGAGATCTTGCCATTTGCAACGACGTGGATGGAACTGGAGGGTGTTATGCTGAGTGAAATAAGTCAATCAGAGAAAGACATGTATCACATGACCTCACTGATATGAGGAATTCTTAATCTCAGGAAAGAAACTGAGTGTTACTGGAGTGGTTGGGGGGTGGGAGGGATGGGGTGGCTGGGTGATGGACATTGGGGAGGGTATGTGCTACGGTGAGCGCTGTGAATTGTGCAAGACTGTTGAATCACAGATCTGTACTTCTGAAACAAATAATGCAACATATTTTAAGAAAAAAGAAAAAGAAGAAGATAACAGGAGAGGAAGAAAAGGGGAGTATGTCAGAGGGGGAGACGAACCATGAGAGATGATGGACTCTGAAAAACAAACTGAGGGTTCTAGAGGGGAGGGGGGTAGGGGGATGGGTTAGCCTGGTGATGGGTATTGAGGAGGGCACGTTCTGCATGGAGCACTGGGTGTTATGAACAAACAATGAATCATGGAACACTGCACCAAAAACTAATGATGTAATATATGGTGATTAACATAACAATAAAAAATTAAAAAAAAAAAAAAAAAAAAAAAAAGAAATAAAAAGATAAGACACAGACTACAAGAAAATATTTATAAAATACATCATATGTTATAAAGGACTTGTAGTCAAAATACACAAAGAACTCTTAAAACTCAATAAAGAAACCAAACAACCCAGTTACCAAATAAGCATAGAACCTGAACAGACATCTTAACAAAGAAGATCTACAGGTGGCAAACAAGCATATGAAAAGATATTCAACATCATATATCATTAGGGAATTGAAAATTAAAATGACAATGAGATATTGTTACATGCCTATTAGAATGGCTAAAATCCAAAGCACTAACACCACCAAAAACATCAAGAACTCTCATTCATTGCTGGTGGAAATGCAAAATGGTATCACCATTTTGGACACCAAATAAAACTAAACATACTCTTTCCATATAATCAAGTAATTGTGTCCTTGGTTTTTACCCAACGGAGTTAAAAACTTGTATCCACACAAAAACCTGCACACAAATGTTTATAGCACCTTTATGCATAATTGCCAAAAATTGGAAGCAACTAAAATGTCCTTCAATAGGTGAATGTTTAATAAACTGTGGTATATCCAGACAATGGAGTGATTAAAAAGAAATGAGTATAAATCCATGAAAAAACATAGAGGAAACTTAGATGCATATTATTAAGTGAGAGAAGTTAGTCTGAAAAAGCTACATACTGTATGATTCCATACTATATGGGGACTATAGTACAGTATATGACATTCTGGGAAAAAGACAAAACTATGGAAATAGTGAAAATATCAGTGGTTGCCAGGGGTTCAGGAAGATGGAAGAGGGATGAATCGGGGGTTCATAGAGTTTTTTGGGGGGCAGTGAAACTATTCTGGATGATACTGTAATGGTGGGTACATGACATTATGCATTTGTCAAAACCCAGAAGTGTACAGCACAAAGAAGGAACCCTAATGTAAACTGTGGACTTTAGTTAAAAATAATCTATCAGAATTTGTTCATCAATTACAACAAATGTATCCCACTAATGCAAAATGTTAATAAGAGAGACTCTCTGTCTCTGCTCTCTATCTCTCTCTGTATGTGTGAAGGGGAAATGAGAATTCTCTGTACTTTCTGTACATTTTTTTCTATAAATCTACAACTGCTCTAAAAACTAGGGTCTAATAAAGTATTTAAAAATTTATCCAATCTTGGATTAAAGTTTGGAAAATCCTTTTGTCAGCCCAGTTGTAATAGATAAAAATAGGATATCAATAGGTACAAAAGCAAATCAAGCATATATAAAAATAAAAAAAATTAAACTAAATTAAATTCATGAAATACTATGAAAGCTCTATCCAAATATAAAGTCAAAATGTAAAAGTCAACTCAAAAGATTAGAAAAAAGACACAATAAAGCAAAAAGAAAATGACAAATATAAAAAGCAAAATAGGTAAATTATAAAACTGAAAAATTATAAATAATTCCAAGAAGGTGATCTTAGAAAAAAGGCAATGAAGTAGAAAAATCTCAGGCAAATATAGTCAATGTAAAACAATTATTGATTATTATCAGTATTTCCAATTAATTGGAAAGAAGGATAGTATAGTAGATACAGAGGGAAAATTACAATATATAAAAATATATACTTTTGAAAATCTCAAAGGGACAATCTTTTGTAAGAATATAAATTACCTAAATTAAGTAAAGACATATAAAAATGAATAGACCAATAACCAACAAAGAAAAAGGGGACTAGAGCCCTGCAAACTTTTGGATAAATTTTAGAAAATGTCAAGGGAACAGTTAATTCAAATCCTATAGAAATTATCCCAGAACACAGGAAAATATTGAAAGATACTTCATTCATTTTATGAAGCTAGCAAAATGCTAACACAGAACACCAAGAAATGTATCACCAATAAGGTTATTATAGATCTATTTTACCTGTGGATTTATGTGTTAAAATTATAAATAAATAAAATACTGGCAAGTTGAATTGAATGGTATATTGAAAATAATATGTGAAAATATGTTAGAAATCTCCTATCTCAGTCTTTTAGTGAGTATGTTCTTCTGGGCTGTGACCTTTACAAGTGCTATATCAAGTTACTCTATTCTTGTTAAGAATAGAACACTCTGGGTCTATTTAAAAATCATTAGTTTTCCCCCTCCCTCTGATGGAAACACGAGGGGATTTTTCTCTGATCTTTACCATGGTGGGATTCTCAGGGATAAAACTCTTGAAAGTGTGGCGTCTCCCCTAAGGCTGGACCTCTAGAACTTTTTCATCTCTCAAACTAATCCATGTTTAGTCTCCAACAACCAGCCAATTACCTCGTGTTTCTATCCCATACTGACTTCAGTGCAGTTTCTGCTCCCACTAAGCTATGATTCTCTATACCCACCTGTCTTCTCTGCTTTTCCAGTTTTTGTGGAGGTGACTTGCCCTGTGACTTCAATTCTCTGATGGATCTAAGAAGACTTATTGATTTTCAGTTTTCAGCATTTGTTTCTGGTTGTGAGAACAGGAATGGTGATTTCCAACCTCTTTACATGTCAGTCCAGAAACCAGGAGTTTTTTATTTAATTTTTAGTATTTATTAAATGTAATTATGTTTTAAGAATTGTATCTGCCCAACATATTTAAAGTGAAGTTTAAAATTTTCCAGGTGTTTCCATTTTGTTTTTTATTTTTTATTTTAATTAAATTGTGGTCAGAGAATTTGTCCTTTAAGTCCTATTTTTAAAATTTTTGAGTTTGCTTCATAGCACATAATACAATAAATTTTATAACTTTTCTGTAGATCTTTAAAAATAACTTCTAACAATATGCTAAATTTTTTCAACATTGTTAATTAATTATATTATTCTATGTTCTTATTTATTCATTCAACACATACTTGTTGGAAATCAATATGATTCAGGCAATGTGTTAGTTACCTGTGAAACAATGATGAACAAAACAGAAAAAATCTTTGGTCTTGTAAGATTCACAATCTGGAAGTAAGGTGCAGACAATTAAACAGACAACTATAATACAATCTGAAAAGTGCCATAATAAGGGTCATATAGAGTTTTATGTAAGAACATAGGAAGGACAGATAATACAGACTAAGGAGTCAGAGAAGGCTTTATTGGGAGAAATTATGACCAAACTGAGACCTAAAGGATGAATAGAAGCTAACCAGGAAAAGGGGAATTAAAAAGTGTTTCAAACATGTTTGAAGAACAGGAGGTGATAGTTAGCAGTACATTCCTTTAGGAACTTAAAGAATTTCACTGTTGCTGGATTGTGCAATGTGATTTGGGACTAGAGGACAGGGTGGCAAAATGAGACTGGAGAAGGCCCAAATTATGTGAAGACTTTTGCTCATATTAGGGAGTTTGGAATTTGTCCTAAGATAAGTAAAGAGCCATTGAAAAAATTTAAGCTGGTGGGGCGCCTGGGTGGCTCAGTCGGTTAAGCGGCTGCCTTCGGCTCAGGTCATGATCCCAGGGTCCTGGGATTGAGCCCCACGTCAGGCTCCCTGCTCAGCGGAGAGCATGCTTCTTCCTCTCCCTCTCCCTACTGTTCTGCCTACTTGTGTTCTCTCTCTCTCTCTCTGTCAAATAAATAAATAAAATCTTTTAAAAAAAAAGAAAAATTTAAGCTGGTGAATGACATGATTTTAACTGTATATTAGAAAGATTCTCTATATAGAAAACCAGAAAGACTCCACCAAAAAACTGCTAGAACTGATACAGAAATTCAGTAAAGTCACAGGATACAAAAATCAATGTACAGAAATATGTTGCATTTCTATATACCAATCATGAAGCAGCAGAAAGAGAAATCAAGGAATTAATCTCTTTTACAATTACAACAAAAATAATAAGATACCTAGGAATAACCCTAACCACAGAGGTAAAAGAACTGTACTCTGAGAACTATAAAATGCTGATGAAAGTAATTGAAGATGACACAAAGAAATGGAAAAGCATTCTATGCTCAAGGATCTAAAGAGCAAATACTGTTAAAATGTCTATATTACCCAAAGCAATCTACACATTTAATGCAATCTTTATCAAAATACCAACAGCATTTTCCACAGAGCTAGAACAAACCATCCTAAAATTTATATGGAACCACAGAAGACCCCGAATATCCAAAGCAACCTTGAAAAAGAAAATTGAAACTGGAGGCATCATGATTTTGGACTTCAAGTTACATTGCAAAGCTGTAATGATCAAAACAGTATAGTACTGGCACAAAAATAGGCACATAGGTCAATGGAACAAAATAGAAAATCCAGAAATAAACACATAACTGTATGGTCAATTAATCTTCAACAAAGCAGGAAAAACTATCCGATGGAAAAAAGAGTCTATTCAACAAATGGTATTGGGAAAACTGGACAGCCACATGCAAAAGAATGAAACTGGACCACTTTGTTACACCATACAGAAAAACAAATTCAAAATGGATTAAAGACCTAAATGTGAGACAGAAAACCATTAAAATCCTAGAGGAGAATACAAGCAGTAACCTCTTTGACATTGGCCATGGCAACTTCTTTCTAGATATGCCTCCTGAAGCAAGGGAAGCAAAAGCTAAAATAAACTATTAGGAATACATCAAAATAAAAAGCTCTGCACAGTTGCAAATGATATATCCAATAAAGGGTTAGTATAGAAAATATATAAAGAACTTGTAAGACTCAACACACAAAAACCAAATAATCCAGTTTAAAAATGGGCAGAAAACATGAATAGACATTTTTCCAAAGAAGTCATACAGATGGCCAACAGACAAATGAAAAGATGCTTAATATCATTCATCATCAGGGAACTATAAATCAAAACCAGAATGGGATATCATCCCACACCTGTCAGAATGGCTAAAATCAACAACATAGGAAACAACCAGTGTTGGTGAAGATGTAGAGAAAGGGGAACCCTCTCACACTATTGCTGGAAATGCAAACTGGTACAGGCACTGTGGAAAACAGTATGGAGGTTCAAGAGTTAAGAATAGAACTACCCTATGATCCAGCAACTGTACTACTAGCTATTTACCCAAAGGATACAAAAATACTAATTCGAAGGGAAACATGCACCCTGATGTTTATAGCAGCATTATCAACCATAACTAAATTATGGAAAGAGCCCAAATGCCCATTGGTAGATGAATGGATAAAGAAAATGTGCCATATATATATCTCAATATAATAATATTCCATTATATATATTATTCAGCCATCAAAGAGAATGAAATCTTGCCATTTGCAAGATGTGGATAAAGCTAGAGAGTATTATGCTAAGTGAAATAAGTCAGTCAGAGAAAGAAATATACCATATGATTTCACTCATATGTGGAATTTAAGAAACAAATGATCATAGGGGAAAGAAAGAGAGAGGCCAACCAAGAAACAGACTCATAACTATAGAGAACAAAGTGATGTCAGCAGAGGGGAGGTGGGTGGGGAGTGGAGTAAGAAAATATAGGATGTATTTAACCCTATATTATTACCACTTCTGGTTTTATTTTTTAATTCAATTTGAATTGTCCAAGTAATATATAAAACTATCCTCACACCTTAGACAAAAATTGATTCAAAATATATCATGGACTTATATATAAAATGTAAGGCTGTAAAAGTTTTAGAAAGTTAACATAGGATAAAATCTTTGGGACTTAGAAATAGACGAAGCATTCTCAGACATGATAGCAAAAGCACAATCCATAAAAGAAAAAAATGAATAAATTGTACCTCATCAAAATTAAAAACTTTTGCACTGTGAAAATAATGTTAAGAGGAAAACCCAGGGTGCAGACTGGAAGAAAATATTTGCAAACCACGTATCTGACAAAGGACCTGTATCTACAATATATAAAGTGTGCTCAAAACTCAACAGCAAAAACAGTTAATCCAATTGGAAAATGGTTAAAGGACACGAACAGACATTTCACCAAAGAGGATGAATAATATACAGATGACAAATAAGCACATGAAAAGAGGTTCACTATTTTTTAAAATTTAATTTTATTATGTTATGTTAATCACCATACATTACATCATTAGTTTTTGATGTAGTGTTCCATGAGTCATTGTTTGCATATAACACCCAGTGCTCCACTCAGTATGTGCCCTCTTTAATACCCATCACCAGGCTAATCCATTCCCCCACCCCCCTTCCCTCTAGAACCCTCAGTTTGTTTCTCAGAGTCCATAGTTTCTTATAGTTCGTCTCCCCTTTCGATTTCCTGCCATTCATTTTTCCCTTCCTACTATCTTCTTTTTTTTTTTAACGTATTTGTTTCAGAGGTACAGGTCTGGGATTCATCATTCTTACAGAATTCACAGCACTCACCATAGCACATACCCTCCCCAATGTCTATCACCCAGCCACCCCATCCCTCCCACCCCCCACCACTCCATCAACCCTCAGCTTCTTTCTGGAGATTAAGAATTCCTCATATCAGTGAAATCATATGATAATGTCTTTCTCTGATTGACTTATTTCGCTTAGCATAATACCCTCTAGTTCCATCCACGTCGTTGCAAATGGCAAGATTTCGGTTTTTTTGATGGCTGCATAATATTCCATTGTATATATATACCACTTCTTCTTTATCCATTCATCTGTTGATGGACATCTTGGCTTTTTCCATAGTTTGGCTATTGTGGACATTGCTGCTATAAACATTGGGGTGCACGTACCCCTTCGGATCACTACATTTGTATCTTTGGGGTAAATCCCCAGTAGTGCAATTGCTGGGTCATAGGGTAGCTCTATTTCCAACTTTTTGAGGAACCTCCATACTGTTTTCCAGAGTGGCTGCACCAGCTTGCATTCCCACCAACGGTGTAGGAGGGTTCCCCTTTAAGAGGTTCACTATTATTAGCTGTAAGGGCAATGCAAATTCAGACCACAATGCAATATCATCACAGACCTATTGTAATAGTCAAATGAAAAATAGTGATAATACCAGATGTTAGTGATGATACACAGAAACTGGATGTCTAATACATTCCTGGTGTGAATGCCAAATAGTAAAGGTTCTATGAAAAACATTGTTGTGGTTTTTTATAAACATTCAATTACCATAAAACCAAGCATTTACACTCCTGGACATTTCTCCAAAGAAATGAATACTTATATTCATATAAAAACCTGTGCATGAATGTTAATAATAATAAATAAAAATAGAAAAATACTGGCAACAACTCAAATGCTGTTCAACATGTGAATGGTTGGGCAAGCTATTTTACATCCATACTATGGAATACTACTAAGCAATAGATATGAAAAAGCCAATTCCAAAATGTTACATACTGTATGGTTCCATTTATATAACAGTCTCAAAATGACTAAACTACAGAAATAAAGAACAGATTAGTGGTTGCCAGGGGACAGGGATGGAGGTGGGGTGTGGTAGGGGGTGAGTGAGAATACAAATAGCACAAAGGAGTACCTTTATGGTGATGGAACAGCTCTGTATCTTGATTGTGTTGATCGTTACACAAAACCATGCATGGAATTAAATTGCATAGAACCAATGCACACACAGAGATGCAGATTTTAAAATAGTGAAAACTGAATAAAATCTGTGTTCTAATGGTAGTGTACCAATGTCAAATTCCTGGTTTTGATATTATACTAAATTATATAAAATGTCACCATTGGGGAAGATGGGATAAGGGTTCACAAAATTTTATAGACTATTTTTGTAGCTTCCTATTTCAAAATAAGTTTTAAAAGAATACTTTCCTAGATTGTAAAGAAACACTTGAGAAAATTAATAACAAAAACCTTGAATTCAATCCTCAGTTGTGACATATATTATTTTTTTCTCAAGACAAACTACTGTGTTCTAACTGTAACTGCTTCAAATTATTTTGGTCATAAAGAGAACTGAACAAAAACCTGCATTGATCAATGCAAATGCATCAAAAAATGTATAACTCCTCTTTTAAAATATCACCACAATCCGAGGTATATTTTGGATTATTTCTCTTCTGAAGGTCAATTTGATTTTTAAAAACAGTTATGCATCATCAGAGTCTTATACTTGTGAATAAAGCACATGGAACATATAATTTAGGTCAGACATAAGATGTATCTTTGGAACAGTAAGACTATTTTCTTTTGTATTTCCTACCTTGTCACTTAAGGCAATAAAGACAAGTCCAAATATGCTTCAAATAATAGCAACTTGTGAGAATGTCAGGTCTGGAGACACCTGTGGTGGGGTGGGATCTCATGGGGCCAGGAGACATGAGATTTGGTTTCTTATCTCTGCCCTTCTTAACTATAGGATTTTAGGCAAGGCATTTAATCTTTTAGCTTTATTTTCCCTCTTTATAAAACTGGGGTCATTTTTCTTGTTCTGCTTATTTAAGAGGGCTGTTATGAAGTTTTCCTTATGTTGTGAGATAAGATGAATGCAAGCAATTTGTAAAACTGTAATGTAATATAGAAATATAAGGTGTCACTAAGAGTAGTAGTATATTAAAGGTATACCGACTTTTAAAAAAAGAATTAAGAAATCACATATAAGTCTAAAAACTCTTTGGGTCACTATTTCTGATTCCATTCACTTCTCCTCCACCCCAGAAGTCACTACTGCTATAAGTTTAGTATGTACCATTTCATAATTCTTTTTTATTTTATGCACACATATATGTACTTATAAAAATATATGTAAATTATATAGTATTATTTTTGCATGCTTTCTACATAAATGTTATCATATAGTGTGTGTCATTCTGTAGCTTGCTTTTTTCAGTCAGTGTTCTATCTTAAAGATATATTCATACTGATACAGCTTTAATAAATTTATTGTGACTGTGGCATTCCATTTGATATATAATTTTTATTTAACTATTTCTCTATTATTGGACATTCAGACTGTTTTCAAATTTTTGCAGTGTTGTAGAAAATATTCTTGTACATCTCCTCATACACATGTATGTTTTTCTCTGGGGAAGAAATAAAATTGATGTGTCATAGATTAACATTCTGAACTTCACGACAACTACCAGATTATACTCCAAAGTGGCTGTACCAATTTATACCTCTATCATTTCCTCACACCTTTACTAAAATTAGATCTCCTCTTCCAAATGTAACCTAAAAAAAAAAAAAATCAATTCACCTCATGGCAGTCTCAGCATGGTGTCATGTTCAAATAAACACTTGTCTAAAATCCAAAAAGAAAGTAAAATAATTGCATTTTATTTTTACCTCTTAATATACCTTTCACAACACACAGCAAACTATCTTTAAAAAAAATTTTCACCCATTTACTTGCTGAAATCCCCACTCATCATGGCATAGTAGATACTCCAATCTCTCTCTCTCTCAAAATTAAAACACTGATATCCTAAAACACTGATATCCAGCCCAAGTTAATTTTTTCTTCTTTTAGTAATTGTCTACTCTTTCCAATATAAATCAAACAAATCCTGGCTTGCTTCATTTCTCTCTTAACCATTATCCTGATCTTTGGAACAAAGTCCAGGAACAGAGTGTGTAAGGGCAGAATTCTCTTAAGTGGATATGTGGAGTGTAAGTTGTAAGTACTTTTATTTTAATTCTTTTTCCTATCATGCAAGCTAGAGCAAAGTGCAAGACTGGTTTTAAGTTTGAACTTTAAGCAGGAAGAATGTCTTCTTACAAGATGGGGTTTTTAAATTCCTCTTTTATTTACACAGTACACAGAAAAATGTAGGTCCTGAAGAAAAAAAAAACATAGCTCCCAGGGAGATAACAGATAAGAAGCACTCAGATCAGAACAGCTACATCAGGAAGTATTAATAAAACTCTTTCTAGTTACGATTACTCTGCTCATACAATTTCCGTTTCAATAATTCTGAGCCCTTCAGCAGGGCTTTTGGTATTTCCATGATTGGTTAACAAATATTTCTAGAGTTCTTCTTGTGTGCAAAGTCCAATATTGTCTAGTTTGTGAGAGAGGTGGAGCAAGCGTAGGAGACACATGGTGTCTGTTCTTAGGGACCTTTTAGTTTAGTTTCAGAGTGTCATTGTGGCATTGTGGTTAAGCATACAAACTCTGAGGTCAAACTGCATGGGTGACATGATTTTATCACCTATTTGTGTGACCTTGGGTAAATAATTTTAGCTCTCTGAGTCTCAATTTCCTTATTTATAAAAGTAATAATAGTACCTTATCTCATAGATCTATTCTGAGAGAAAGAGTTCTTCTTGGTATATCTTATGTGAAAGGAAAATAAAAACATATCTATCTTTTCTTTGATTCTCACTCCTTCTATCTGGGAAATGCAAATCAAAACCACAATGAGATACCGTTTTACACTGACTAGGATGGCCATAATAAATTTTTTTAATGGAAAATAACAAGTGGTGGGGCTGTGGAGAAATTGGACCCCTTGTACATTGCTGGTGGGAATGTAAAATGGTTTAGCCCCTGTGAAAAACAGTTTGACAATTCCTCAAAATGTTAAACATAGAATTACCATATGACATGGCAATTGCACTCCTAAGTACATACACAAAAGAAGGGAAAACAGGTTTTCAAGCAAAATCGTGTACACCAAATTTCGTAGGATTCCTATTTACAGTATCCAAAAGTGGAGGACAACTTAAATGTCTATGAACAGATGAATGGATGAAGACAATGTGGTCTGTTCATATAATAGCGTATTATTCAGCTTTAAAAAGGAATGAAATTCTGACACATGTTATAATATGGATGAACCTTGAAAGCATTATGGTAAATAAGTCAGACACAAAAGGACAAATATTTCATGTTTCAATTTATATTATATGTCTTATATATTTACATTATATTAAGAAAAAGATGTGTTTGCATAGCCCAATTTTCTCTTCTCTTCTTGGGAGCTGGACTGCCCACAGAAATAATGCAACACAGCAAGGTATGCAATTTAGTGTAGCCCAGTGACTTTGGCAAGAGAGGGGTACAGAGAGGAGAAGAAAGAGAGAAGAGAGCCTAACACTCAAGGTATCTTGCCACTCTGGGACTTTGGAGGTATAAACCGACCTATTAAACCAGGTGGGGATCTGGGAAAATTGTTTGAATATTCAAAAAGCGTAAGTCAAGGCAACTCTGAAACT
The DNA here is from genome assembly GCF_009762305.2 of Zalophus californianus. NCBI lineage: Eukaryota > Metazoa > Chordata > Mammalia > Carnivora > Otariidae > Zalophus > Zalophus californianus. The sequence goes on along the minus strand of NC_045612.1, from coordinate 182,979 downwards.
CTGGTGGTTTGTGTGTATGTGTGTGTGTGTGTGTGCATTCCTATTGTAAAAATTCCGGCCAAATGTTATGAATAAGGAAGAGTGTTGGAGATATAAGAACAGCATGAACAGGTAACATCTTATCATAATAATGTGCTCTTGCAAGGTCAGGCACAATATTATCTGGAAGATCTAAGTTAATTTGTGTGAAAAGAAGCCAACCTGCCACAGTAACAGGCAAGAAGTGGTTAATCAGCAACCAAAGGCTCTTGCTTCCTAGGGCAATTGGGGTGACATTTCCCTTCAACATTCCTGCCATCTATATCTCTGCAAAGTGTGGTGTTGGTTTCACTTCAGATTCCAAGGGGAAGGGACTTTTCCTAGCAAATGCATTTTAAAATGTTTCTCTCGGTGTCATGTTGTACAGAAAAACACTAATCCCACAGAGAGAATTAGCCACACAAACACACACACACACACACCAAACAAACAGAAGAAAAAAGTCCGACATGAGCACAGACCCAGAACACTAAAGTCAGAGAGACAGAGCTACAGCTTCACACAACCATTGCTCACACTGTAGAGGGAAACAAAGTCTTCCACAGAAACCTGCTGCACCACTCTTAGCAATGGACTCCTTTGGCTTGGCCTGGGCCATTTTACTTGTGGATTGTTTCATAGCAGCCCTTCCAAGTAATGCCTAGATTTTCAGGCTGCCTCAATTCATTGGATTGGGCCTTGGGGGCTTTTTTTTGATGTGCATCTGATCAAATTGTATTCTAGGAAAACATGGGATCAAGGAAGACTAGAATGGTGAAGTACTGATTGCAAAACTCCTTTACTAACTTCCAATAATGTCTGAATTCATGTCTAAGGAACATAGAAACACCTTAAATTCCTAGTCTCTTGCCACCACTCGAACATTGCTTACGAAGAACAGAGAGATCCAATGCAACTCCAGTCTCAGGAAGAGCTCTAGAGAAAACCATTTTTCTCTAAGCTGGAGAAACCTCATCTAAGACCAACTTTAATTCCCTAAATTTTGTTTAAATCAAAGAATAGGCAATTAGAAGGGATAAGCTACTTGGTGTTCCATAGATTGGTTTTCTTGGAGAGTGGTGAGGGTCTTTCACCTATTACTTAACTGTTTCTGTCAGTAAGGGTGCATCAGAGACCCTTTTGTAATAAAATTACATCACTACTGAGGAACCCATAAGATTGGGTGTTGGTACAAGGAGCATCGTGAAGGATAGCTATTGAGAGCCACTGACAACTTTTTAAAGGTGTGGCTGTATTATGCTATAAGCAAAACAAGTCAGAGAAAGACAAATACCGTATGATTTCAATCATATGTGGAATTTAAGAAACAAAACTGATGAACATAGGGTAAGGGAAGCAAAAATAAAAAAGATTAAATTAGAGAGGGAGGCAACCCATGAGAGACTCTTAACTCTAGGGAACAAACTGAGGGTTGCTGGAGGGGAGGTGGGTGGAGGGATAGGGTAACTGGGTGATGGGCATTAAGGAGGGCACTTGATGGAATGAGCACTGGATATTGTATACAACAGATGAATCACTAAATTATACCTATGAAACTAATAATACAATAAATGTTAACTAATTTGAATTTAAATAAAATCTTAAAAAAATAAAGGTGTGGCTGTAAGCAATCAACAGGAATAACAAAAACTTCCAGTCAGCAAGGATCACCTGTGAGAGCAGTAACTAAATGTTCAGGCTTGGGAGACCTTACTATACTAACATACATGGCCTTGTCTTCCAAACAAAAATCATCCTTGACATCAGAATTGACTACTAATATTTCAGTAGACTTCTAATTGAACAGATAAAACAATGTGGCCTTGAGCAATTTTTTTAACCTCACTGAGCATCAATTTCCCAGTATGAATATAAGAGTGTTTACCTTTTAAGTTTTTTGTGAAGCTTAATTGAGATAAAATATGTAATTAACCTTGCATAATGCTTGGTACATAGTAAGCACCAAAGGTTATTAATATTATTTTTACTAGCAAATTTAGTAAGGCTGAAGGCTCTGAAACACTGGGTAGGAATTTGAGCCAGCCATAGAGACCTTGAATTGTAACCTGGCCTTCAGATTCCTCATCAGGAGGGTGGGACCAGGAATAAGAGCGTTACACTTGGCATAAGTCCAAACTGCATGACTGCACAAACACTGTAACTGTTCTGTATTCAGACACATTTGAAAGGATTTTTCCAGCATAAATTTCTAAATGTGCTGCTTGTTTTGTAATTCAATCTAGGGCAGCAGCAGCAGTGCTATCATTATTTACATTTCTGCCTTTCAGTCTTGGATCCAAGATATTTGCAGCAGTATGAATTGGCTCATAACAAAATTCTTCTCTTCAAAAAGCATTTCACATTACTTTCTCTCATACCTGTAAGCAAATAAATATTAATAATCTTTTACATTGATTTGTTTCTGGGACATTTGGTCAAAAATAGTTTATAGAAATGAACTGGTTTAGACACTATGGGTAATTTGACATTAAATTCTTCCTATTGCTTTGATTTTAAGAAATTATTTCAGTAGAAAAGAGCTTCATTAGCATTATGTTTCTAATATTTCTTTTAATATTGTTCTAATATTGTTTCTAATATTGTTATTACATTTTTTTATTTTAATGAACAAAAGACAATACAAAGGCTTTAAAAACAATTGGAAAATCTCCTCACCTTAAATTAACTTTTCTATTTTCTAGGATTTCATATCTCCAATAATAACTTGGATATGGTTAATCTTCAATTTATAATTGTACAGAGGAGAAAAACATTTTTACTTATGTATTTGTCAAGCCTTAAGAGGGTTCCAATAGTGACCAGTTACTTTTCACTCTACCCTGTTGTGTTTAGAGTATTACATTCTCTAACATTAATAAATAACTGCACATTTGCATTAGTCTTTCTTCACTAAGATGCCCTCAAGTTCTGGAAGGACTAACCTGGTTGATCTGTAATGGACTGCTGTATAACCTCAATGAATGAACTCTTGCAGAATCTGCAACTAATTCTAGACTAGAAGCATGGGAATAGTTTTTGAGGGATGGATGATTGAATGGCCATAATTTTGTAAGAAGGCTACTGGAAACGTTCAGTTTACATACAAAGTTTCCAGGTACTATATTTCTGTATTTTTGCTTATTTTTCATTTACTGCTTTGAATTCTTCATTGTCTCCTTTTGGCTCCAAACTATGGATCTGGGACCATACGTATCTCCAAACAAATTTTTAGCCCTTAAGTGCCCACAGCATTGCATCCTTTCTGAAGCATAACAGAATTTTTCTCTAAATTAAAGGGAAATCACAGGTCCTCACATTTAATGGCTCCTTAATTCAAAATTAATTTTCTTTCCTTAGATGCCTAAATGACCCCAGTGCATAATTATAGAATCTTGCTTTGAAAAGGGCCCTAGCGTTTAATCTAATTGTCAGCTCTTTGCAGGATTCATTATTACAGAATCAGTGATAGTTTGTAAATCACACTCTAATTGAGTACTTACCTGATAAGGAAGACTACTTTATTAGTTGTTAGAAAAATATTTCTTAAAATATGACCCACCTCCCTAAATTTTCTTTGAGGAAAGGTTTATAGTCCAATATAAGATTTCCCTATTTTCATTTAAAATGTTGTACTATCAAAATGTACATTTATCTCTAAATGGATCAAATATGGCATATTTTAACAGGAAGTATTAATAGTGGTTCTATCTCCATTAATCCATATTCCAAAATATTGTCTACTCTTTAAAGCTACCAGCCCTGATGCAGCATCCCAAATATCAGTGCCAAAACCAGAAGTGCATTCTCCTATTACATTAATAATAATTTTACAGTATGGTGGCAGGAAATGCACTTTCAGTTCACTGGCTATAGCTATTATACTATGTGGAAACAACTCCCTGGAAGTCAGCCAGGTCCCTTGGCATAAAGGCCAACCTTGAGTAAGGCAAAGGTAATACAAGAAGGGAAACTATGCCACCACACCGAAAGCATTATTGAGACATTTTAAAGCAGGGCTTCTCAAATCTTTGTGGTGGACCTTTTTAAAAAATTATTATTCCAATCTGCCATAGACTTTTGTGAAATAAGAAATCATGCACTTGGATGTAGCAGCAATGTCAAAATGCTCTAAAAATTTCTAAATACTTTCCATTAGCATATTTGATCAATATACTCATACTTGTATGATTTGTATATTTATCATATTTATCAGGGATTGACAACAGTTTTAGGACTGGTATTGGTCTGTGGAACACACGCTAAGAAAGTCTGAGAATTACATTTGGCAACCTAATCCTTTCAGCATAGTTCAAGTGACATGCTAATTCAAGCATCCCTGTCGTTGGTAAGCACCAAATGTGTGTGTGTTAAATACAAATGAGTGGCCATGCTTAAGGATATAGTAAATACTCGGTTATGCTGAGCCTATCAGTGAAATCAATTGCCATTTATAAATCATGTTTGAAGTAGTTTAATTATGAAATCTTGACTAATCATATGTATAAGGGAAAATATGTTTGCCTGGTGGTAGGTTGTATCAAACATCATTTTTTCAATTAGGTAATCACCAGAAATAGAGTTCAGGAAGTGGCATGGCCACAGAGACAAAAGACAGACCCCCCAAAAAGTAAGTTTTCCAGAACTCTGGAATAACCTTAGGTCAGAAGTAGCAAAAAGTAGAAGGGAATGGGCCATAAAATGATAGATGGTATATTTAATTAAAGAACTGAGGAATAGTTCATTGATTTGCCTTCCTTTGTCACTGGTGTTTGCTTCAGGATGAAAACTTTTTTAAATGAGGAAGTCTGACATTGAAGGCTATCAGGTTGGGCATTAAGGCTGATGAGCAGGGCAGTACTTCATGGAATGTCTGCTACATGGAATCACAAGACGGATTAGAAGCTAATCATCTACTATGAAGGGGAAACTTCCTGGTTTTCCCCTGCTCCCATGTACAATGAACTAGGGATATAGAAATCAGATTCTGCATTAACTGCCAAGGGAACAAAGATTTTCACATCTATAGAGAATATGAATTCCAGCTACAAACACTTTTTAATCTAGGTCTTCATTTATAAATACAGACAGGCAACCAAGATTCACCAAATATTTACTGAAAAGTAAAAACATTGAAGGGAGTCACCAGACTCAACCAACTTAATAACTAATGTCCAAGGAAATAGTAAATGGAAAAAACAGAAAAGAACTATAAATATGCTTAAATAGTATTTAGAGAAAGATTCATCACCTTTGGAATACATCATTAAATAATTCACATTAATAAAATAAAAATAAGCTCCTGTTCAAAAAAGGGAAATAATCAAGGTTCTTATTTGTTTTTTTAATATTTTATTTATTTATTTGACAGAGAGAGAGAGAGAGAGAGAGCGAGCACAACCAGATGGATCAGCAGGCAAAGGGAGAAGGAGAAACAGGATCCTGGGTGAGCAGAGAGCCCAATGTGGGGTTCGATCCCAAGACCCTGGGATCATGACCTGAGCTGAAGGTAGACCCTTAACTGACTGAGCCACCCAGGCACCCCTGGGGTTCTTATTTGTAAATAATATAATCCATGTAAGTTTGTCTAAGAATAAGCAAATATTTATTGAGTGGCTACTATGTGCCAACTACTCTTTTAGACATTGGAGATAGGAGATACAGCAGCAAGTAAAACAAAGTTCCTTTCTTATAGAGCTTATATTTCAGTGAAAGTCTAGAGACTACAAAATTATATGATTCAAGGGGTTCCTTGGTAGCACGGTCAGTTAAGCATCTGACTCTTGGTTTTGGCTCAGGTCATGATCTCAGGGTAGTGAGATTGAGCTTTGTGTCGGACTCCGCTTAAGTTTCTCTCTCCTTCTGCTCCTCCTTCCCTCAAATGAATAGATAAATCTTTTTTTAAAAAAGCATATGATTCAGGTAGTGATATCAAGCAGATTAAGGGACACAGCAAGTGACAGGGGCATATGTATGTGTGTCTGTGACTATGTGAGCACATTGTATATGCTACTGTAGATGGAACAGCCAGAATAGGCCTCTCTGATAAGGTAATATTTGAGCCAGGAATTAAAGAAAGTGATAAGGTGAGTCAAGAGGATAGAAGAAGAATGTTCTAAGCAAAAGGAGTGTGTAGGGGTTTTTTGATTAATAGTAAGGAGACCAGTGTGGCTTCAGTACACTGAATAAAGAGTGGTAGAAGTTGAAATGAAAGCAATAAGAGCAGGCCCAGTTATATAGGATTTTGTAAATCATTGTATTTTGGCTTTCACCATGAGATATATGGAAAACCATTGTATGGTTACTAGTAGAAGACTGACATAATCTGACTTACATTTTAACAGTCTCACTTTGGTGGCTGTGTAGACAATAGGCTAGAAGGAACAAAAGTATAGGTAGGGAGACCAGTTAGCAGGTTATTAGAGTGATATGGAAATGAGATGATTGTGGCTTAGAGCAGGGTGTTATCAGTGGGAATGAGGATATATGGTCAGAATCTGGATATATTTAAAAGGAAATATGGACAGGATTTGCTGATGGATTAAATTTGAGGCATGAGAGAGAGAAGACAAGAATAATTCCAATATTTTTGCCTGAGGAACTAGAATAACTAAGGTACTAGTTATTATAATGGATAAAATTGCAGGAGAACCAGTTTATTTTTTTTTAAGATTTTTATTTATATATTTGACAGAGAGAGAGAGACAGCGAGAGAGGGAACACAAGCAAGGGGAGTGTGAGAGGGGAAGCAGGCTTCCCGCTGAGTGGGGAGCCCGATGCGGGGCTCGATCCCAGGACCCTGGGATCATGACCTGAGCCAAAAGCAGCTGCTTTAACCACTGAGCCACCCAGGTGCCCCGGAGAACCAGTTTATTTTTGTTGGAGAATGAAGAGCTGAGGTTTTGGACGTGTTAAGTAGGAGACATCTATTGAACATCCAAGTGGAGACATTGAGTAGGCAGTGGGTTATATTATTCTGAAGTTCAGAGAAGGAATCAAAGCTATAGATATGAATTTGACAGCCCTCTATATATAGAAGGCATTTAAAGCCATGAGACTGGATGATAACAGCTAAGGAATAAGTGTGGACAGAAATGAGAAGAGGACCAAGCACTTAGTCTTGTGTTACTTCAGTATTTTGCAGCTGGGGGCTAAAATATCATCACAGAATATGGAGAAGAAATAACCAGTGAGATAGGAGGAGAAGTATAAAGAGGTATCCTGGAGGCCAAATAAATAGAGTGTTCCAAGAAGGAGAGAGTAATTGACGATGTAAATAATACTGACAGGTCAACTAAGATGAAGACTAATAATTAACCTTCAATATTAGCAGTATGGAGGTCATTGGTAAAATTAAGGATAATTTGTTAAATAGGGTTATCTGTTAAGCGTGAGAATGGAATACTAGATATTGAGGGCTTTTTTAAAAAAGCTTTTCTTTCAATTCTAGTTAATTAACATAGAGTGTTACAGTAGTTTCAGTTGTACAATTTAGTGATCCAACACTTACATACAGCACCCGGTGCTCATGACAACAAGTGCACTTCTTAATCCCCATCACCTATTTCACCCTTCCCCCCACCTACCTCCCCTATAGTGACCATCAATTTGTTCTCTATGGTTACAAATCTGTTTCTTGGTTTATCTCTCTTTTTTTTCCTTTCCCCCTCTTTGTTTTGTGTCTTAAATTCCATATATGAGTGAAATCATATGGTATTCTCTGACTGACTTATTTCACTCAGAATTATTCTCTCTAGCTTCATCCATGTTGTTGCAAATGGCAAGATTTCATTCTTTTTGTGGCTGAATAATATTCCATTGTGTATATACATATCACATCTTTTCTTTCCTCATATCTTGGAGTAGGGTTCAGTGTAGGGCTGGAATAAGGGTAAGGGTTAGGGTTAGGGCTGTAGTGAGGGTATGGGTTTATTGTACTGAAGTTCAAAGACCTCTACAGAGGGTTAAGTTTAGGGCAAGGTTATGGTCATGGTGAAGGCTTAGGGTTAGGGGTTAATGGTTATCAGTTTGGGGTTAGGGTTAGGGTTAGGGTTAGGGTTTGGTTTAGGATTAGGTTTTCAATTAGAAGAATACTCTCTACCTCCATCCATGTCTTGCACAGGACAAGATTTCCTTCTTTGTGGCTGAGTAATATACCATAATATACCAAATCTTTTCTTTCCTCAGATCTTGGAGTAGGGCTTGACATATGGTTGGAATAAGGGTCAGGGTTAGGCTTAGGGTCAGTGTGAGGGTATGGGACAATTGTCCTGCTTTTCAGAGACTTCTCCAGAGAATAAAACCTCAGTCATCTTTGGGGTGAGAATAAACATGGCAACCATCCACCCAGCTGAGGTAAATATGGAATTCGGTATATTCTAAATACTCTTTAAATGCATATTCAATTGGTCCTTCTCTTTTGATCTCTATGTTCACACTCATTTTCAGAAATACTACAAATTCTTTGTTTAAAGTTTTTATTTAACATATAGTGTAGGGCGCCTGGGTGGCTCAGTTGTTGGGCGTCTGCCTTTGGCTCGGGTCGTGGTCCTAGGGTCCCAGGATCGAGCCCTGCATCAGGCTCCCTGCTCCGCCGGGAGCCTGCTTCTCCCTCTCCCACTCCCCCTGCTTGTGTTCCCTCCCTCGCTGTCTTTCTCTCTGTCAAATAAATAAATAAAATAAAAAAAAAACATATAGTGTAATATTAGATACAGTGATTCAATACTTCCATACAACACCTGATGCTATAGTCATAACAAGCGGCCTCCTCAGTCCCTATCGCCTATGTAACTCATCCCCCCACCACCCCTCTCCCCTCTGGTAGTTATCAGTGTGGTCTCCACAGTTAACAGTATGTTTCTTGGTTTGCCTCTCTGTTACTTTTTTCCCCATTTGCTGGCTTGTTTTGTTTCTTAAATTCCACATATGAGTGAAATCATATGTCATTTGTCTTTCTTTAACAGACCTATTTTCCTTCAAATAATACTCTCTAGCTCCACCTATGTCATTGCAAATGGCAAGATTTCATTCTTCTTTGTAGCTGAGTAATATTCTTTTATAGATATATATATACACAACATTTCTTTATCCATCCATCAATTATTGGACATTTGGGGTGCTTCCATATCTTGGCTATTGTAAATAAAGCTGCTCTTAACATAGGGGTGCATATATTTCTTTGAATTAGTGTTTTTGTATTCTGTGGGTAAATATCCAAGTGCAATTGCTGGATCATAGAGTAGTTCTATTTTTTACTTTCTGAGGTAACTCCATATTGTCTTCCAGAGTGGCTATACCAGTTTGCATTTCCAAGAACAGTGAAAGAGGGTTCCCCTTTATCCACATCCTTGCCAACATCTGTTGTTTCTTGTGTTGTTGATTTTAGCCATTCTGACAGCTATGATGGGATATCTCATTGCATATCTACTGCATTTACCTGATGGTAAATGATGATGGACATCTTTTCATGTGTCTGTTGGCCATCTGGATGTCTTTGTAGAAATGTCTGTTCATATCCTCTGCCATTTTTTTAATTGGATTATTCATTTTTTGGTGTTGGCTGGATAATTTGTTTCTTGGGTGTTGGGTTTGATAAATTCTTCATACATTTTGGATACTAACCCTTCATTGGATGTGTCATTTGCAAATATCTTCTTCCATTCTTTAGGTTGCCTTTTCATTTTCTTGATTGTTTTCCTTGCTGTGCAGAAGCTTTTTATTTTGATGAAGTCTCAATAGTTTATTTTTGGTTTTGTTTAAACACCCCTGACTCAGGAGACATATCTACAAAGAAGTTCCTATGGCTGATGTCAAAGAAGTTGCTGCCTTTGTTCTCTTCTAGAATTTTTATGGTTTCACATTTAGGTTTTTAATCACTTTCAGTTTATTTTTGTGTATAGTGTAACAAAGTGGTCCAGCTTCATTCTTTTGCAGGTAGCTGTCCAGTTTTCCCAACACTATTTGTTGAAAAGACTGTCTTTTTCCAATTGGATAGTCTTCCCTGCTTTGTAAAAGATTAATTTTCTATATAAATGTGGGTCTATTTCTGGGATTTCTATTCTGTTCTATTGATGTATGTGTCTTGTTTTTGTGCCAGTACCATACAGTTTTTGGCATTATAGGTTTGTAGGGGTCTTTGTGGTTCCATACAAATTTTAGGATGTGTGAAAAATGCTGTTGGTATTTTGATAGGGATTGCATTAAATGTGTAGATTGCTTTGGATACTATAAACATTTTAACAATATTTGTTTTTCCAATCCATGAGTATGGAATGTCTTTCCATTTCTTTGTGATGTCTTCAATTTCTTTCCTCGGTGCTTTATAGTTTTCACTTGAATTTATTCCTAGGTATCTTATTATTTTTGGTGCAATTGTAAATGGGATTGATTCCTTAATTTCTCTTTCTGCTGCCTCATGATTGGTGTACAGAAATGCAACAGATTTCTACACATTGATTTTATATCCTGCGACTTAACTGAATTCATTGATCAGTTCTAGCACTTTTTTGGTGAAGTCTTTTGGGTTTTCTATATAGAGTATAATTTCATCTGCAAACAGTGAAAGTTTGAATTCTTCCTTGTTGATTTGGATGCCTTTTATTTCTCTTTGTTCCTCTGACTGCTGTGGCTAGGCCTTCCAGTACTATGTCAAATAAAAGTGGTGAGAGTGAACATCCTTGTCTTGTTCCTGACCTTAGGAGAAAAGCTCTCAGTTTTTCCCCATTGAGGATGATGGTTCCTGTGGTGTTTTCATATATGGCCTTATTATGTTGAGGTATGTTTACTCTATCTTTATTTTGTTGAGGGTTTTTATAAAAAATGGATAATGTACTATGACTAATGTTTTTTCTGCATCTATTGAAATAATCATATGGTTCTAATTTTTTCTCTTGTTGATGTGGTGTATTGCATTAGTTGATTTGTGAATATTGAAACACACTTGCAGCCCAGGGGAAAAATCCTGCTTGATCATGGTGAATGATTCTCTTTTTGTAGAGTTTAATTCTTTTTTTTTAAAGATTTATTTATTTATTTATTTGAGAGAGAGAGAATGAGAGATAGAGAGCATGAGAGGGAAGAGGGTCAGAGGGAGAAGCAGACTCCCTGCTGAGCAGGGAGCCCGATGTGGGACTCGATCCCGGGACTCCAGGATCATGACCTGAGCCGAAGGCAGTCGCTTAACCAACTGAGCCACCCAGGCGCCCTAGAGTTTAATTCTTTTTGCTAAATTTTAATGAGAATTTTTTCCATCTATGTTAACAGGGAATTTTGGCTTGTAGTTTTCTTTTTTTAGTGGTGTCTTTATCTGGTTTTGGTATGAGGGTAATGCTGGCCTCATAGAATAAATTTGGAAGTTTTCCTTCCTTTCTATTTTTTTGGAATAGTTTGAAAAGTGTAGGTATTAAGTCTTCTTTCAATGTTTGGTAGAATTTACCTGTGATGGCGTTTGGTCCTGGACTTTTGTTTATTGGGAGTTCTTTGATTACTGATTCAATTTCTTTACTGGTTATCAGACTGTTCAAATTTTCTATTTCTTCTTGTTTCAGTTTTGGTAGTTTACATGTTTCTAGGAACTTTTATCTATTTCTTCTAGGTTGTCCAATTTATTGACATATATGGGGAAAAACAGAGCTTTTCCCCTATGTTCAGGAACAAGACAAGGATGTCCACTCTCACCATTACTGTTTAACATAGTACTGGAAGTCTTAGCCTCAGCAATCAGACAACAAAAAGAAACAAAAAGCATCCAAATTAGCAAGGAATAAGTCAAACTTTCACTATTTTCAGACAACATGATACTCTATCTAGAAAACCAGGAACATTCCACCAAAAAACTTGCTAAAATTAATACATGAATTCAGCAAAGTCACAGGATATAAAATCAATGTACAGGAATCTGTTGCATTTCTTTTTTTAAGATTTTATTTATTTATTTATTTATTTATTTATTTATTTATTTATTTATTTGAGAGAGAGAGAGGGAGAGAGCACAAGAAGAGGGGAGAGGGAGGGAGGGAGAGAATCTCAAGCAGACTCCATGCTGAGTGGGGAGCCAGATGTGGGGCTCAATTTCACAACCCTGAGATCATGGTTCTGAACCAAAACCAAGAGCTGGACACTTAGCCAACTGAGCCACCCAGGCACCCTGAAATCTGTTGCATTCCTGTACACCAATAATGAAGCAGCAGAAAAATAAATCAAGGAAGCCATCCCATTTGCATTGCACCAAAAACAATATGATGCCTAGGAATAAACCTAACCAAAGAAGTAAAAGACCTGTGCTCTGAAAATTATAGAACACTTATGAAAGAAATTGAAGAGGACACAAAGAAATGGAAAATATTCCATGCTTGTGGATTAGAACAGACATTGTTAAAATGTCTATACTACCTAAAGCAATCTACACATTTAATGCAATCTCTATCAAAATACCAATAGCATTTTTCACACAGCTAGAACAAACCATCCAAAAATTTGTATGGAATCACAAAAGACCCCAAATAACCAAAGCAATCCTGAAAAAGAAAAGTAAGGCTGGAAGCATCACGATTCTGGATTTCAAGCTGTATTACAAAGCTGTAGTCATTGAGACAGTATGGTACTGGCACAAAAACAGACAGATCAATGGAACAAAATAGAAAACCCAGAAATAGACCTACATTTATATGGTCAATTAATCTTTGACAAAGCAGGAAAGAATATCCAATGGGAAAACGACAGTCTTTTCTTTCTTTTCTTTTGTTTTTTTTTTTACATTTTTTATTATGTTATGTTAATCACCATACATTACATCATTAGTTTTTGATGTAGTGTTCCATGACTCATTGTTTGCGTATACCACCCAGTGCCCCATTCAGTACATGCCCTCTTTAATACCCATCACCAGGCTAACCCATCCTCCCACCCCTATCCCCTCACCCCACTAGAGAGTCCCCTTTAGAACTCTCAGTTTGTTTCTCAGAGTCCATAGTCTCTCATGGTTCGTCTCCCCCTCCGATTCCCCCCCCTTCATTTTTCCCTTCCTGCTATCTTCTTTTTTTTTTTAAACATATAATGTATTATTTGTTTCAGAGGTACAGGTCTGTGATTCAGCAGTCTTACACAATTCACAGTGCTGACCATAGCACATAACCCTCCCCAATGTCTATCACCCAGCCACCCCATCCCTCCTACCCCCACCACTCCAGCAACCCTCAGTTTGTTTCTTGAGATTAAGAATTCCTCCTATCAGTGAGATCATATGATACATGTCTTTCTGATTGACTTATTTCGCTCAGCATAATACCCTCCAGTTCCATCCATGTCGTTGCAAATGGCAAGATTTCATTCCTCTTGATGGCTGTGTAATATTCCATTGCATATATATACCACTTCTTCTTTATCCATGCATCTGTCGATGGACATCTTGGCTCTTTCCATAGTTTGGCTATTGTGGACATTGTTGCTATAAACATCAGGGTGTACATACCCCTTCAGATCCCTACATTTGTAACTTTAGGGTAAATACCCAGTAGTGCAATTGCTGGGTTGTAAGGTAGCTTTATTTTCAACTTTTTGAGGAACCTCCATACCTTTTTCCAGAGTGGCTGCACCAGCTTGCATTCCCACCAACAGTGTAGGAGGGTTCCCCTTTCTCCACATCCCCGCCAACATCTGTCGTTTCCTGACTTGTTAATTTTAGCCATTTTGACTGGTGTGAGGTGGTATCTCATTGAGGTTTTGATTTGGATTTCCCTGATGCTGAGCGATGTTGAGCACTTTTTCATGTGTCTGTTGGCCATTTGGATGTCTTCTTGGAAAAATGTCTGTTCATGTCTTCTGCCCATTTCTTGATTGGATCATTTGTTCTTTGGGTGTTGAGTTTGATAAGTTCTTTATAGATTTTGGATACTAACCTCTTGTCTGATATGTCATTTGCAAATATCTTCTCCCATTCTGTCAGTTGTCTTTTGGTTTTGTGGACTGTTTCTTTTGCTGTGCAAAAGCTTTTTATCTTGTTGAAGCCCCAATAGTTCATTTTTGCCCTTGCTTCCCTTGCCTTTGGTGATGTTTCTAGGAAGAAGTTGCTGTGGCTGAGGTCGAAGAGGTTGCAGCCTGTGTTCTCCTTTAGGATTTTGATGGACTCCTGCCTCACATTTAAGTCTTTCAACCATTTTGAACGACAGTCTTTTCAACAAATAGTGTTGGGAAAGCTGGAGAGCAACATGCAGAAGAATGAAATTGGACCACTGTATTACACCATGCATGAAAAATAAACTCAAAGTAGTTTTTCATAATATTCTCATAATTGTATTTTTGTGGTGTTGGTGATTATCCTCTCTCTTTTTGGTGATTTTATTTATTTGATTCCTTTCTGTGTTCGTGTGTGTGTGTGTGTGTGTGTGTGTGTGTGTGTGTGTGTGTGATAAGTCGTCTGGCTAAAGGTTCATAAGTTCTACTGATTTTTTCAAAGGACCATGTCCTGGTTTCATTGAGCTGTTCTATTGTTTTTTTTCTTTTTTCTTTTTTTTTTTTTTAGTTTCTCTCTTTATTATTTCCTTTCTTGTGGTGAATTTGGGTTCTTTGTTGTTCTTTTTCTAGTCCCTTTAGGTGCAATGTGAGGTTGTTTATTTGCGATTTTTCTTGATTCTTTGGGTAGTCATGTATTTTTTTTTAAGATTTTATTTATTTATTTGACAGAGAGAGAGAGAGAGCGAGAGCAGGAACACAAGCAGGGGGAGTGGAAGAGGGAGAAGCAGGCTTCCCACTGAGCAGGGAGCCCGATGTGGGACTCGATCCCAGGACCCTGGGATCATGACCTGAGCCGAAGGCAGATGCTTAACGACTGAGCCACCCAGGCGCCCGGGTAGTCATGTATTTCTATAAACTTCCCTCTTAAAACGTTTTTGCTGCATCCCAAAGGTTTGGGACAATTATGCTTTCATTTTCATTCATTTCCATGTATTTTTTTATTTCTTCTTTTATTTCCTGGTTCAGCCATTCATTGTTTAGTGACATGATATTTACTCTCCATGTATTTGTGATTTTTCCAGACTTTTTTTTTTTGTGGTTGACTTCTGGTTAATAGCATTGTGGTCACAAAAGATGCATGGCATGATTTTGATCTTCTTGAATTTGTTGAGGCTTGTTTTGTGGGCTAGCATTTGATCTATTCTGGGGAATGTTCCATGTGCAGTTGAAAAGAATGTGTATTCTGTTTTAGGATGGAATGTTCTGAATATATCTGTTAAATCCATCTGTTCAAGTGTGTCATTCAAAACCTTGTTTCATTGTTGATTTTCTGTTTAGATGATCTGTCCATTGATGTAAGTGGGGTGTTAAAGTCCCCTACTATTTTTGCATTATTATTATTAGTTCCTTTATGTTTGTTTTAATTGTATTATGTATTTGTTGCTCTTATGTTTAGTGCATAAATATTTATAATTGTTATATCTTCTGTTATATATCTGTTATCCCCTTTATTATTATATGGTGTCCTTCTTTGTCTCCTATTATAGTCTTTGTTTTAAAGTCTGTTTTTTCCAAAATTATTATTGCTACTCTGATTTTCTTTTGACATCCATTGCATAGTAAATATTTCTTCATCATCTCACTCTGATTCTGCAGGTGTCTTTAGGTTTAATGGATAAAAATGATGTGGTAAATATATACAATGGATTATTACTCAGCCATCAAAAAGGATGAAATCTTACCATTTACAATGATGTGGATGGAACTGGAGGATATTATGCTAAGCAAAATAAGTCAGTCAGAGAAAGACAACTATCATATGGTTTCACTCATAGTGGAATTTAAGAAACAAAACAGAGGATCATAGGGGAAGGGAGGAGAAAATAAAATAAGACAAAATCAGGGAGAGAGACAAACCATAAGAGATTCTTAACTATAGGAAACAAAATGAGGGTTGCTGGAGGGGAGGTTGGTGAGGGGATGGGGTAACTGGGTGATGGGGAGGGCACATGAAGTAATGAGAACTGGGTGTCCTAAGCAACTGATGAATAACTGAACTCTACATCTGAAACTAATGATATACTACATGTTAACTAAATTTAAATAAAATGAGATATTAAAAAAAGAAAATGAGTCTTGTAGGCAGCAATATCTTTTCTTATTCATTCTGTCACCCTATGTCTTCTGTTTGGAGTGTTTAGTCCATTTACTTTCAGAGTAATTATTGATAGATATGTATTTAGTGCCATTTCTTATTTGTTTTGTGGTTGTTTCTGAAGATTTTCTCTGATCCTTTCTTGTCTTTCTGATTTGCTGATTTTCTTTAGTGATATATTTTTATTTCCTTCTCTTCATTCCTTACATATTTATTAGTGGTTTTTGATATATAGTTACCATTAGGTTTGTATATAACATCTTATGCATATAGCAAAAGTCTATATTAAGTTGATGGTCATTTAAGTTGAACCCATTCTCTTTTCTTCTCCCCGTGTTTTAGGTATGTTGTTAATTTTATATCCTTTGTTGTGTGAGTTCCTTGACTGATATTTTGCAGAAATATTCATGTTCACTGCTTTGTATTTCCTACCTCTACATTGTCATTTTTGGTATCTCCTTTCCACTCAAAGAGTCACTTTTAATATTTCTTGCAGAACTGTTTAGTGGTCATGAACTCTTTTAGTTTTTGTTTGTCTGGGAAACTCTTTATCGCTTATTCTATTCTGAATGATAGCCTTGCTGAATAGAGTATTCTTGGTTACAGATTTTTTCATTTAGCATTGTGCTACTCCCATCTGCCTTGCAAAGTTTCTGTCAAAAAATCTCCTATAAGCCTCATGAGTTTTCCCTTGTAAATTATTGTCTTCTTTTGCTGCTTTTAAATTTTTGTCTTTACCACTATATTTTGCCAATTTAATTACAATATGTCTTGGTGTGCATCTGCTTTTCTTGATTTTGATTTCTCTGTGCCTCCTGGATCTGGGTATCTGTTTTCTTCCCCAAATGAGAGAAGTTGTCAGCTATTATTTCTTCAAATATTCTACTCCCTTTTCTCTCTCTTCTGGGACTCCTATATTGTGAAAATTATTAAATTTGATGGAATCACTGAGTTCCTTGTCTATTCTCATTTTGTGCAATTCTTTATCCTCCCATTTGTTCAGCTCCATTACTTTCCATTACTCTGTCCTCTAGGTCACTAATTCATTCCTCTGCCTCTTCCAGCCTGCTGTTCATTCTCTCTTGTGTTTCTTATTTTGTTTATTGATGTGTTATTCCTTATCTCTGTGTTAAGGGTCTCACTGATGTTTTTCACTCTTTTCTCACATCCAGGGGGTGTCTTTATGATCATTACTTTAAATTCTCTATCAGGCATGTTACTTATATCTGTTTCACTTAGATCTCTGGTGGTGGCCTTATCCTGTTCTTTCATTTGGGATAAATTTCTCTGTGTTCTCATTTTGTCTAAGTCTCTGTGCCTGTTTCTGTGTCAGCTAAGTCTCTTGCTCTTGAGAGTAATGGCCTTATGAAGAAGAGGTCCTATAGTGCCCTACCATGTAGTGTTCCCTGTTCTCCAGGGTCTGGAGCTTCTGAATGTCCCCAGTGTGTGCTGCATGTGCTCTGCTGCTTTGTTCTGGATGTTTTCCCTCAGGCCAGTCGTCTGCAGAAGATCTCTTTGACTGCTGTGGGCAGTGTTTGGTGTCTGGCCTGAATGTGGTGCATTTTAACTAGGTGTGTTCTGGTCTTTTTGTGAAATGAGACCTGTTGCCACCCCCAGTGGAATGAGGCTCCACAAAACTTTTAAACAAGAGATGTAAGATGAACAGGGGTCTGGGCCAGTCTTGGGGAGGGGGTTTACATGCTGGGACTGAGGCAAGCTAACTGGGAGGGGTGGTTCCATGGGAACCCAGGGATTGTGTAGGTGAGGCTTGGTGTAAGCAAGTTAGTAGTGTCAGTGCTGTCCTGGTTCCTACAGATGGCCTTGCCTGTGCTTATGCTGAGGGGTAAGAGATGGAAATGGTGCTGGCTAGCCTTTGTCCCCAGAGGGGTCTCTCCTAAATGCTGCCTTTCTGGGATGTGCTCCAAGATGTGCAAATTACCTCCCCACTGTGTCCTTGTGCTCTTCAGGTGAGCTGTTTCCCTTGTCTGCTCTCCAAGAGCAGCATAATGCCCTCAGGGTTCTATCCTAGACAAGCCTGCTGACCTTTGAAACTCAGAGTTTTAAGCTCAGCTCATTGCAAGAACTCATGAAATTTTATCACTTTCCAAGCCAATTGCTATGGGGATTCATTTTCCCTATGTGCTTCCCTGTGTGCTAGTCTATCACTAAACCTTCGTGATTACAGCTCCTTCCCCCACTGCAGTGGCCATGATCCGTTTTTCTCCCAAACCATGTCTCTGCACTTCCTACTTTCTTGATATGGCCTCTTCTCTACCTTTCATCATGGAGTTTGTTCTGCCAGTGTTCAGGTCAATTTCTGGGATATTTGGGATGATTTGATAGTTATCCAGTTGTATTCATGGGATGAGGTGAGACTAGGATCCTCCTACTTCACTGCTACCTTCCCACACTCCCTAGATATTGGAGGTTTAAGGAGAGAGTAGATGGTATACAATAGTCACCTAGAGAATGTGTTATGAAAGTGTCATAGCATTGCCAGGCAGTGCTAAAGGCCCTTTGAGGTTAATGGTCATGAATTTGAAGATGAAAATTAAATGGAGATCAAACCAGTTAAAATGAAAACAGAGAAAGTGAAGAATTGGGTTTAAGCAGGTTTGGGATTATTTTTTCTGGAGAGTATAATGAATGGAAAGAAGAGCAAAGGAGTTCATGGTATATGCCTGTAAGTTATTGTAATAGTGGACTATGAAATATAAAATTATAAAAAGGAAAATAGTAATAAAAGGTCAATGGATTGGAGTTCCCAGAAAGGCCAAGAAAATATTGAAATTGGGGCATTACAAGGAGTGAGCAAAAAGATAGAG
This sequence comes from Zalophus californianus, assembly GCF_009762305.2. NCBI lineage: Eukaryota > Metazoa > Chordata > Mammalia > Carnivora > Otariidae > Zalophus > Zalophus californianus. The sequence continues at coordinate 164,034 of NC_045612.1, read as the reverse complement.
GAAAATGGCTTGAGAAGGAAGATGTTAAAATTGAGACTATATACATAGTGCAGTTATTTATTAAAGGAAAGCAGGAAAACCAATTTTGGGGCTCAGTTTCCAGAAACAATTGCCCAGGGCCAATGCCACAGAACTGGTCTGATTCAAAAAACTGTTGCTACTCCATTATATGCCAACAAATTGACTTTACTGCAACAGCTACTGCTGCCAGTACTGATGCCACTACTTTATTAAGAACTTGACCTTGCAATCTCTGCCATCCTTCAAAGCCAAGTTCCTTCACTGCAAAATAGAAACCACACAGTACCACTTTATTCATGTCTGCAATTCCAAATCAAACTCTCATGCTGGGGCATCTGATTGGTAGACACTAAGTCACATTCCTACATCTTAGTTTCAATACAGACAAGTTTGAGTTTTGACTTTTACATTTGATAGGCAAATATTATAATGTAAGAATTTCCCAAATATCAAAAGGCCATTCATGATATGTTGGTCAGACACAATATGACAAATTTTAGTATAGATATTTTTAGAAATTAAAAACATAATTGTCAAAAATTTACCCATTGCTAAAGGAGTGAGTATTCATGCAACTAAAACTATAGTTATACTTTAGTTGAAGATTGAACACAGAGATTCTCCCAAGATGCAACACAAAAAGCAAAAAATGAAAAGATAAGAAAAATTCAGAGACATGAAGATCTTTATGAGAATCCCAATGTTTATTTAATGAGAGTTTCAGAAAGGACAACAAGGGAACAGAAGGGAAGATAAAGGAGAGATAGAGATAGGCAGACAGAAAGAAAAGGAAAGAAAGGAGAGGAGAGGAGAGGAGAAGGGAAAGGAGGGGAGGGGAGGGGAAAGGAAGGGAGGGGAGAGGAAGGGAGGGGAGGGAAAGGAAGGAGAGGAGAGGAGACGAGAAGAAAGGAAAAGAAAGGAAAGGAAAGGAAAAGAGAGAGAGGAAAGAAGGAAGGAAGAAGAAGGAATCAAAGAAATGCTGTACTAAAATGTCCTTAAATTGAAGAATAACATATCTTTATAAGTCATTATATAAAACTTTAAATCTTAGGATAAGATTTAAAGAGTCCACCAAAGGGACTTTGGTGAAGATGGCGGAGTAGGAAGATCCTGAGCTCACCTCGTCCCATGGACACAACTAGATAACACTGCATCAGTGTAACTAACCCAGAAAATGACCCAAAGACTGGCAGAACAGACTCTCCACAGCTAAATGTAGAGATGAGGCCACATCAAAGAGTATAGGAAGGGCAGAGATACAGTCAGGAGCTAAACAGATCCTCGACTGCCCACAGGAAGGAGGGATGCTTCAGGCATAGAGAGGGGACAAAAACACCCTCACTCCAGGCATCCCAGGCTTGGGGAACCCACAGGGGGAAGATGAATCCCCATAACATTTGGCTTTGAAAACCAGAGGGGTCAAACTTCAGGATTTCTTATAATTAGTGGGGCTTAACACCTGGAACTTTAAAAATCAGTGGGCTTTGCTCTGGGAGAGCTGGGAGGGTGATAGGAAATTGAGTCCCCACCCTTGAAGAGATAGCACAACAGACAAACCTGATAGATATATCACAGAAGCAGCAGTTTGAAAAACACCTGGGGTGTATGGGAAGGAGATTTATTTACTAATTTCAGAGCATGTGCTGGAGGAGCAGGATCACTGGGAGACTTGTCCAGGAGCAAAGGAGCTGTCAGTGCCATTTCCTTCTCCAGTCCCCTGCCTTGACACAGGCACACCTGCAGGAACCAACACAGTGCCAACACTCACTACCTAACTTGCTAACCATGTACTCTACTCCCACGTTCTCTTGTGGACATGCTCCCTCTGGCCCCATGTTTTCTAAAGCTGTTCTAGTTCCCCTCACACAGCAAATCTGCACAAACCTTGCTAACACCATATGTCCTGCCCATGTGCATGATTCTGTGGATCTGCCCCCTCCAACCTGGCCTGCCTTGGTTCCCAGGGGCTGCAGGTCCCATCCCACAGCAGACTGAAATAGACCTTGATGGCGCCATGTGCCCCACCCCCATGTTCTCCTGCAGACCTGTCCCCTTTAATATGCCCTTGGCCAGAGCCCATCCAAAGCAGTGTCACAAGCCTGGAGTGTGCAAGCAGCCCTGACAGGGACCAGCATCATGCCAAAGTGACTCCTACCCTGGGGAGAAGGGAAGATAATCACACACCCTAGGCTGACTGCAGCTCAAGCAGTGGGCTAGGGGCAGACATCTGACTGCAGGCCCTGCCCACCAATGAAAGCTTCTCATAGAAAATTCCCTGCAGTTCAGTACTACTACTTCTATAGCAAATGCCTGGTCTGACTAAACTCAAGCCCAAGGCAACCCCAGACTGGCCTATAAACAACATGGGGACCAAACCCTGTCCACAACAAGCAATGAGAGCCATTTCAGATGGCTGGACTAAAGGCAAATGTAGCTCAGCCACGACAGTAAGGCGCACTCAACACACATAGTAGATACTCCTGAAGTGCCAGGTTCTTCAGAGCACTACACTGCAGGACACTACAGGATCTTTTCTCCATAAGGTCACTACTTTCTAGAGCAGGAGATTTCGCTGACTTTCTGAACACATAGAAACAGACACAGAGAATTAGACAAAATGAGGAGACAGAGGAATATGTTCCAAATGAAAGAACAGGACGAAATCACAGCAAGCGAGCTAAACAAAACCAAGATAAGTAATATGCTTAATGGAGAATTTAAAGTAATGATGATAAAGATACTCACTGGATTTAAGAAAAGAGTGGAAGACTTCAGTGAGACCCTTAACAAAGAGATAGAAAATAGAAAAAAAGGAACCAATCAGAGATGAAGAACTCAATAACTGAAATTAAAATTACATGGAATAAATAGTAGACTAGAGGAAGCAGAAGAATGGATCAGTGACCTGAAGGACAGAGTAATGGAAAGCAATCATGCTGAACAGAAGAGAGAAAAATAAATAAAGAATGAAAACAGGGAATTCAGTGTCACCATCAAGCATAATAATACTCACATTATACAGATCTCAGGAGAAGAGAGAGAAAAGAGAACAGAAATTTTATTTGAAGAAATAATGGCTGGAAACTTCTTAAATCTGGGGAAAGAAATAAAAATCGAGTTCCAGGAGTCACAGAGAGCCCCCAAGGAAATCAACCCAAGGAGGTCCACACTAAGACACATAGTAATTAAAATGGCAAAAAATAATGATAAAGAGAGAATTTTAAAAGCAGCAAGAGAAAAGAAGATGGTTACATACAAAACCCCCATAAGGCTATAAGCTGATTTTTCACCCAAACTTTGCAGGCCAGAGGGAGTGGCATGACATATTCAAAGTGCTGAAAGAAAAAAATCTGCGGCCAAGAATACTTTATCCAGCAAGGCTATCATTCAGAATAGAAGGAGAAATAGTTTCCCAAACAAACAAAAACTAAAGGAATTCATGAACACCAAACCAGCTCTACAAGAAATGTAAAAGTAGACTCCCTGAGTGGAAAGGAAAGACCGTAAGTAGGAGTAAGAAAAGAAAGAAGCACAAAAACAGTAAAAATAAGTATACCTATAAAAATCAGTCAAGGGATTCACAAAATTATAGGATGTAAAATATGATACCATATGCCTAACATGTGGAGGTGGGGAGAGGAGTAAATAGTAGGTTCACACTTAAGCAACAATCAATTTAACATGGACTGCTATATGCATAAGATGTTACATGCAAACATAATGGTAACCACAAATCAAAAAGCAGTAATAGATATGCAAAAAATAAAGAGAAAGAAATTCAAGTATATCACTAAAGAAAGCGAACAAACTGTGAGAAGAGAGAATAGGAGAAGAAAGGAGCAGAGAACTACAAAAACAACCACAAAACAAGGAACAAAATGCCAATAAATACATACTTGTCAATAATTACTTTAAATATAAATGGACTAAGCACTACAATCAAAACACATAGGGTGACAGAATGGATAAAAAAGCAAGACCCATCTATATGCTGCCTACAAGAGATCCATTTTATTTTATCTTATTTTTTTTTTACATGAGACCTATTTTAAATTAGTTTTAAAGATTTATTTATTTGAGAGAGAGAAAGAGTGGGGAGGGGGCAGAGGGAGAGAATCTTCAAGAAGATTCCCCACTGAGCATGGAGCCTGATGTGGGTCTCAATCCCAAGACCCATGAGATCATGACCTAAGCCAAAACCAAGAGCTGAATGCTTAACTGACTGACCCACATAGGTGCCCTGAGACCCATTTTAGAACTAAAGACATCTGCAGATTGAAAGCGAAGGGATGAAAAGCATATTACACAAATGGAAGTGAAAAGAAAGCTGGGGCAGCAATACTTATATTGGAGAAAATAGGCTTTAAAAAAAAGACTGTAACAAGAGACAAAGAAGGTCACTATATAATCATAAAGGGGACAATCCAAAAAGAAAATATAACAATTGTAAATATGAAGACAACATGGAAACACCCAAATACATAAAGCAGTTAATAACAAGCATAAGGGAACTAATTGATAGTAATATAATAGTAGTAGGGACCATGAACACCCCACTTACCTCAATGGACAGATCATCCAATCAGAAAATCAACAAGGAAAAGTGGCTTTGAATGAAACATTGGACCAGATGGGTCTAACATATATTCAGAATAGTCCATCCTAAAACAGCAGAATATACATTCTTTTCAATTGCACATGGAGCATTCTCCATAAAAGGTCACACATTCGGCCACAAAACAAGTCTCAGCAAATACAAAAGGATGAAAGTCATACCATGCATCTATTCATCACAATGCTATGAAACTAGAAATCAACCACATGAAAAAATCTGGAAAGAACACAAATACATAGCTGTTAAGTAACATGTTACTAAACAGTGAATGAGTTAAACAAGATTTCAGAGAAGTAATCAAAAATTACTGGAGACAAATGAAAATAAAAACACAACAGTCCAAAATCTTTGGGATGCAGCAAAAGCGATTCTAAGAGGGAAGTTTAAAGCAATCCAGGCCTACCTCAAGAAGCAAGAAAAATCTCAAAAGACTGAATCTTACACCTAAAGTAACTAGAAAAAGAAGAACAAACAAAAGCCCAAAACAAGTAGAAGGAAGAAAATATTGAAGATTGGAGCAGAAATAAATGATATAGAAACTAAAAAAGCAATAGAACAGATCAATGAAACCAGGAACTGGTTCTTCAAAAAGATAAAAAAAAAATGATAAACCTTTAAGCAGACTCATTAAAAAAAAAGGGACAGGACTCAAATAAACAAAATCAGAAATGAAAGAGGAGAAATAAAAACCAACACCACAGAAACACAAAGGATTATGAGAATATTATGAAAAATTATATGCCAAAAAATTGGGCAACCTAGAAGAAATGGATAAATTCCTAGAAACATATAACCTCTCAAACTAAATCTGGAAGAAATAGAAAATTTGAACACACAGATTACCAGCAATAAAATTGAATCAGTAATCAAAAAGCTCCCAACAAACCAACTCCCAACAAACAAAAGTCCAGGACCAGATGGCTTCACAAGGGAATTCTACTAAACATTTACAGAAGAGTTAACACCTATTCTACTGAAACTTTTCCAAAAAATAAAAGAGGAAGGAAAGCGTTCAAATTTATTCTATGAGGCCATCATTACCCTGATATCAAAACCAGATAAAGACACTACAAAAAAAGAAAACTACAAGCCAATATCTCTGATGAACATAGATGCAAAACTCCTCAACAAAATATTAGCAAACTGAATCCAACAATACAGTAAAAAAATCATTCACTATGATCAAGTAGGTTCAATATTTGCAAATGTGATACAAGTCTGTGATACAAGTCTGGTTCAATATTTGCAAATCAATCAATGTGATAGATTACATCAACAAGAGAAACCATATTATCATTTCAAAGGATGCAGAAAAAAGCATTAGACAAAGTACAATGTCCATTCATGATAAAAACCCCCAACAAAGTAGGCTTAGAGGAAACATACCTCAACATCATAAAGGCCATATGTGAAAAACCCACAACTAACATCATACTCAATGGTGAAAACCTGAGAGCTTTGCCCCTAAGGTCAGGAGCAAGACAAAGATGTCCACTATCACCACTTTTAATCAACATAGTACTGGAAATCCTAGACACAGCAATCAGACAACAAAAAGAAATAAAAGGCATCCAAACTGGTAAGGAAGACATACAATTTCACCCTTTGCAAATGACATGATAATCTATATAGAAAACCCTAGACTCCACCAAAAAACTACTAGAACTAATAAACAAAATCAGAAGATCGTGGGATACAAAATCAATATTCAGAAATCCATTGCATTTTTATTCACTAATAATGAAGTAGCAGAAAGAAACTAAGGAATCAATCCCATTTACAATTGCACCAAAAATAATAAAATACCTAGGAATAAACTTAACCAAGGAGGTGCAAGACCTGTAGTCTGAAAGCTATAAAACTTTGATGAAAGGAATTGGACACAAATGGAAAGATATTCCATGCCAGTTGATTGAAGAACAAATATTGTTAAGATACCCATCCTACCCAAAGCAATCTACAGATTTAAATGTGATTTCTATAAAAATAACAATGCGTTTTTCACAGAGATAGAAAAACAACCCTAAAGTTTGTATGGAAGCACAAAAGATCCTGAATAGCCAAAGCAACCTTGACAAAGAAGAAAAAAACTGGAGGTATCAAAATCCCAGACTTCAAGATATACTACAAAGCTGTAGTAATGAAAACAGTATGGCACTGACACAAAAAAGGACAAATAGATTAATGGAACAGAATACAAAGTTCGGCAGTAAACCTAAGATTATATGGTTAATTAATCTTCAACAAAAGAGGCAAGAATATGCACAGAAAAAGACAGTCTCTTCAACCAATGCTGTTGGGAAAACTGGACAGCTACATGTAAAACAATAAAACTGGACCACTGTCTTACACCATACACAAAAATAAACTCAAAACAGATCAAAACTAAATGTGAGACCTGAAACCATAAGAATCCTAGACAAGATCACAGGCAGTAATTTCTCTGACTTCAGTCATAGGAACATTTTTCTAGATATGTCTCCTGAGGCAAAGGAAACAAAAACAAAAAAGCAAAATTAAGTATTGGGACTGCATCAAAAAAAAGCTTCTGTATAGTGAAGGAAACAATCAACAAAACTAAAAGACAGCCTACTGAATGGGAGAAAATATTTGCAAATGATATACGTAATAAATGGTTAGTATCCAATATTTATAAAGAACTTATACAACTCAACACCCCAAAAACAAATAATCCAATTTAAAAATGGGCAGAGGACATGAACAAACATTTCTCCAAAGGAAACATACAGATGGCCAACAGGCATAAGAAAAGATGCTCAACATTATTCATTATCAGGGAAATGCAAATCAGAATCACCATGACATATCACCTCACACCTGTCAGAATGGTGAAAATCAAAAACACAAGACAATAGTAATATGGGGAAAAGAGCACTTCCAAAGACGATCTCCAAATGGTCAAAAAGGCATACGAAAAGTGCTTATAAGCAAAAGTAACACTGCCACGAGATACCGTCACATGCATACTACAATATTTACAAGGAAGAAGACAGGCCAAGTGTTGGAAATAACGTGAAGCAACTAGAAAGAACTCTTAACACTGTTAATGGGAGAATCAATTAGTACAACCACTTTGGAAAATTGTCAATTGTAGCCATAAGTTTGAACATGTGTATACCTTAAGCACCAGTGATTTTGAATAAGCTTCTGTTTACTTACGGCTAAAATGAAGACAGTATTTCACAAAGGTATTGTAAGTATAAAATTAAAAGTGTTTATATTTAAAAAATTAAAAAAAAAACACGAAAAACAAATGTTGGCAAGGATGGTGAAACCCTCTTGTGCTGTTAGTGGGAATGCAAACTGGTGAAGCTACTCTGGAGAACAGCATGGAGGTTCCTCAAAAAATTAAAAACAGAATTACCATATGATCTAGTAATTCCCCTACTGGTTATTTACTCAAAGAATATGAAAACAGTAATTCAAGAAGATATATTCAGTCCTATGTTTATTGCAGTATTATTTGCAATAGCCAAATTATGGAAGCAGCCTAGTGTCCATTGATAGATGAATGGATAAAGAAGTTGTGGTGTATATATATACAATGGAATATTATTTGGCCATAAACAAGAATGAAATCTTCCTATTTGCAACACAATGAATGGATTTAGAGAGTATAGTGCTAAGTGAAATATTCAGTGAAATACAAATACTATATGATTTCACTCATATGTGGAATTTAAGAAAGAAAACAAACAAGCAAAGGAAAAAGAGATAAACCAAAAAACAGACTGTTAGCTATAGAGAACACACTCACACTTACCAGAGGGTGGAGTGGGGGAGGGGAAACGGGTGAAATAGGTGAAGGGGATTAAGAATACACTTAGCATCATGAGCACTGAGAAATGTATAGAATTGCTGAATCACTATATTGTACACCAGAAGCTAATATAACACTGTATACTACAATTAAAAATTTTAAGATATATTAAATAAATACACAGTCCACCAAGTCTCAAGAAGGAAGAATGGTAAGAATGGTACATATCTAGATAGATCGTAGTAAAAAATTTAAATTCTAAAGTCAAAGAAAATATTCTCTTCAAGTCATCTTTGTGTAGTGCATAAACTACACATTCCTGTGGTATAGCTCTGCTGGATCACTAACTCATCCATACAGCAAAATAAATTCAAATGGGCTGAAGATTATCAAAAAATATGAAATCATCCAAATATAAAATTACTAGAAGAAAATATGGGAAGATATGGTGCAAAACCGAGAAGTCATAATCCCATAACAAAAAAAGATCGATCAGTTTGACTACATAAAAATTTAAAATATTTGCAAAGCATAATTTATAAATGCAGTTAAAAAGCCAATGAGAAACTGATAAAAGTGTATCTTTATGCTAAAGGCCTAATTGCCTTAATATTTATATATTAATATTTAAGTGTATATATTAAGTTCTTACAGGTCCATAATGAAAACACAACTCAATAGAAAAATGGACAAAGAATATGCAAATGCAGTTCTCAGATTGAGAAATGTGAGTAGCCAATATTTATGTGAAAATATGTTGACTCTTACTGTTTTTAAAAATTCACAATATCATTTTTTATTTTTCAGATGGAAAAATGTCAAGAAATGTGATATACTTTGTTAGCAAGAATGTTAGAAAAAGAGCATCCTTCTAAACTCTTGGTGGCAGTGTAAATTGGTGCCAGTTTTTTGGAGAACAATTTGGTAATTTTAAATAAAATTAAAATACATGTATTCTTTGTCCCAGCATTTTTCACTTTAGAAATTTACCCTACAAATAGACTAGCACAAATATCCAAAAATATATGTAAAGGTATTTATTGCAGTGTTGTCTGTAATACAAAAAATCCTGAAAACATTCTAAACGTCTATCAGTCAGAGATTACATTTTAATATAAATGGAATCATACAATATGTGGCCTTTTACTTCTGGTTTCTTTCATTTATTGTGACTTTTAAAGCTTCATCCACATTGTTGCATGAATAAGTACCACATTCCTTTTTGTGGCTAGACAATATTCCGTTGTGTGGATATACAACAATTTATTCATCCAGTCATCAGGTTGTGGACATTTGGGTTGTTTCTACCTTTGGCTATTCTAAATAATGCTGCTATTAATATTTGTATACAGATTTTTGCATGGATGTAGGTTTTCAATTCTTTTGGATATATATTTAGAAATAAAATTTCTATATCATAGAAGTTCATGTTTAACATTTTGAGTTTCAAACTGTTTTTCAAAGTGAACCATTTTACAATCTTGCCATCAGTATATGAAGCTTCCAATTTCTCCATATCCCTGTCAACACTTGTTATTGTCTGTTGTTTTGATTTTAACCATCCTAGTTGGTAAGAGGAGGTAATTAATTGTGTTTTGCTTTGCATTTTTCTAATAACCAATGATGTTGAGCATCTTTTCATGCACACATTCACTATTTGTATGTCTTCTTTGGAGAACTGTCTATTCAAATCCTTTGCCCATTTTTCAATTTAGTTATTCATTTTTGTTGTTGAGTTTAAAGATTTCTTTATCTATTGTGGATGCAAGTTCCTTATCAGATACATGATTTGAGAACATTTTATCCCATTCTGTGTGTTGTATTTTCACTTTCTTGATGATATGTTTGGTAGCAAAAAAAGTTTTGATTTTGGAGAAGTGCAATTTATCTATATTTTCTTTTGTCATTTGTGTTTTTGTTGTTGTATCTAAGGAAGTTTTGCATAACCTGAGGTCATAAAGATTTACTCCTATGCTTATTTCTAAGAATGTTGTTTGTAGTTTTAGCTCATACATTGTGTTGATAATCCATTTTGAGTTGATTTGTGTATATGGTTTGAAGTAGAGGTCCAACTTCATTCTTTTGCATGTAACTATTTGGTTGTCCCAGTGCAATTTGTTGAAAAGACTATTCTTTTCCCCCATTAAATTGTCCTGACACTCTTATAGAAAATCAATTAACCATAATTGTAAGAGGTTATTTCTGGACTCCCAATTCTACTGCATTGATATATATGTCTATTCTTATGCTTGTACCACACTGTCTTGATTCCTACAGTTTTGTAGCAAGTTTTGAAGTTAGAAAGATTCAGTACTCCTATTTAGTCCTTTTCAAGATTGTTTTTGCTATTCTGTGCCCCCTTGAATTTCCATATAAATTTTTGGATTCATCAACTTCTGCAAAAAATCCAGCTAGGATTTTGATAAGGATTGTGTTGAATCTGTTGGGGAGTACTGCCATCTTAATAAGACTAACAAGCCTGATAAGAGACTTATTAAGTCTTCTGATCCATGAACACGGAATGCCCCTCTATTTATTTAGGTCTCATTCAACTTTTTTCAACAATATTTTGTATTTTCCAGTGTATAAGTCTTGCACTTCTTTTGTTAAATTTAATCCTAAGTATTTTATCCTTTATGATGCTATTGTAAATGAAATTGTTCTCTTAATTTCATTTTCAGATTCTTCATAGCTAGTGTATAGAAATACAATTTATTTTTGTATATTCATCTTGTATCTTGTCATCTAGCTGAATGTGTGTGTACCTTTGTGTGTATATGTGTTTTAGATAAAGAAATTGCTCAGGAAGTCTGTTACAAATAATAATCACAGGCTGTTGGGTAATAGTAGTGGAGAAAAGCAAGTCATTTGTATTGTTGAATTGTAATCCATGGTATGGATATAACCACTCCACCACTCATCCCCTGTAATTGGTGCAGAATTTGCAATAAAACTGTAAAAATTGTTTGGGTCCTGATGAACTCACATAGTCTAACTGGAGAGTAAAGAGATTATCAATGCCTAAGATTCAGAATTAGTAAAAAAGTGAAAGCAAAGCCCTTTCTAATTCATTCCTGCTTAACTCCAGTTTCTCTGAATTCCTTCACATTTTGCTTTAGTAAAAGCAAAAGTTAAAAAGAGTACAATCTTATCATTTAGCTGAAAGCTACTTTAGATGCAGTTACTCTTCCCATTCTTCCTTCCCTCTTTATTTGCTTCCCTTGCTCCCTCTTTATTTACAAGGCATGCAATAGACATCAGTCCTACTCTAGAGAAACTGTATGGCATGGAAGTTAAGTGCATAAGCTCTGGAATCAGACTGCCTGGGTTTAAATCTCATTTATGCTATATTTTTGCTGTTTGACCTAAGGTAACTTACCTTTAGTTCTCTTGACCTCAGTTGCCCCATCCTAAAAAAGATGATTTTGGTGCCTTAACTTGGAGAATTTTTTTATGATTTTATTTATTTATTTGAGAGAGAGAGAGTGAGTGGGAAGGAGAAGGAGAGAGAATCTGAAGCGGACTCTACACTGAGCACGGAGCCTGACATGGGGCTCGATCCCAAGACCTCAAGATCATGAGCTGAACTGAAACCAAGAGTCAGACACTTAACCAACTGAGCCACCCAGGTGCCCCTGATTCAACAATTCTGTACATTATTTAGTGCTCATCATGATAACTGTACTGTTTTTTAAAAATTTTATTATGTTATGTTAGTCACCATACAGTACATCATTCATTTTTGATGTGATGTTCTATGATTCACTGTTTGCCTATAACACCCAGTGCTCCATGCAGTACGTGCCCTCCTTAATACCCATCACTGGGCTAACCCATCCCCCCAAGCCTCCTCCCCTCTGAAACCCTCAGTTTGTTTCCCGGAGTCCATAGTCTCTCATGGTTTGTCTCCCCGAGCAATATATGTATAAAGTATTTAGAACAATAGTAACAATACACTGTTAATGCTCAATAGATGCCAGCACTTCATTAATATTACATGTCAGTTTGCACATAAGGAGACAGACATAGTTATCTCCAGGCTGGGAATATTTAAAAATGAGTAAACAAAATATCCCATTTTAGCCTTAGGGCATCTGTATTCTCTTGACCTATTGAGGGAGGAGGTTCCTAAAAGATTCTTTCTTAAAAAAACTGGAGACATGAAGAGGAAAGTGCCAGAGGAGATAGTGAAGGACACCAAGAAAGCAGAGAAGAGGGATAGGAAAGAGAAGAACGAAACAGAAGAAACCAGGGAGGCTAGATAGAGGAAAGAAGGTAGTTGGGGAGAGGGAATAGAACAAGAATAAGGTTCATGAGGTTGGGGGGGGGTGGAGAGAGAAAGAGAGAGAGAGAGAGAAGGGAGGCCGACCTTGTAATACAGAGCTGAGAGTTTTATTGAAGTTTAACAGAAAAGAAACCTTGTTTGAAAGGAAGAGACTGGCTATATTTAGTACTGGGTAGGATGTCAGTTCTGAAAATAAACTGCTCTCAGAACCAAATGTAATCCTCTGTGCTATTGTCACCTGCAGCAGGCTGGCCTCCCTTCTAGGGGAATGAGGAACATGGACACATCAGCTACCTTAGAGCTCCTGACATTGACAAGGACTTGCTTTGCTCCATTATCAAGTTTAAAAAATTCTGATTAATGTGGGGAAAAAAGTAGCATAGGTGGAGAAAGTGAAATGTATGTTAGTATATATGTAGGGCAAGGAAGTGTCCTGCTGAATAAACCAGAATCTAAACACCATGTGGCTAGATGCTTAATACATTTGCTACTTCCATGGTACAATTCCAACACATGAATGTGAACACTGGGGCTCAGGAGGAAGTGTGATAGGCCATAGAGAAGGATATACCTGAGGTACACTATAAGTGGCATAGAGATAAGTCCTGTGGAGGTATCATGCATATACAACTTAGGGAGCTCACATAGGGCATGCAGACAGGCCAAGGTCAGGCTACATTAGGAAAAGACAGAGACCTAAAGTACTTTTACACATACACACACACACACACGCACACTGTGTTGGGAAAGTATAGGTGATGCTTTTCACTGAAATGGAAAAAAAAAAACAGGATAAAACAGGTATTTCAATGGGAGAAGATATAGTTTTTTTAAAAAGCAAACTCTACCCCCAGCATGGGGCTCAAACTCACAACCCCAAGATTAAGAGTCACATGCTCTACAGATTGAACCAGGCAGGTACCCCTGTGGAAGAAAATACAACCAGAGTTCCAGAATTCTAAGTTTCAATTCTATCTTCTCATCACTTCCACTGTTACCCCTCTCTAGTCTGGACTGTTTCAGCAGCCTCTTAGCATGCACCCTAAGCCCCTCTCCTGAATATATACTCCAGAAGGCAGCCAGAGAGATCGTTTTAAAATTACAAGTCAGATTATTTCAACTCCTCTGGATCCAGCCCTCTTCTACCTCTCCGGTTTCCTTTGCTACCAGTATCCCCTCACTTCTTGAAGTCTAGGCATGCCGACCTTCTTGCCCTTCCTAGAACATTCCAAGCACATTCTGCCTTGGGATTTGTATTTACTCTACCCTCCATGCGGGAGATGCTGTGCCCATATAGCTAAATGGCTTTTTCTCTCACTTTGTTTGAGACTCAGCTCAAATGTCACCTAATGAGAGAGAGACTTTCCATGACGCCATACATTAACTAGCAACCCCCTTACTTTATATCATGTTTGCTGGATAAAGAAAGATGATGGGTGGAGATGTCTGATAAGCTGTTAGATATGTGGGTCTAGAGTTCACCTAGGAGGTCTGGACCAGATTTGGGAGTTTCCATCACTGCAGGCAAGGATAATAGTGTTTGTAATGGTCTAGAGGTAAGGGAAAACATGGTGTATTCAAGGACCATGTGGGAGTTTTTGAAAATGCAGATTTGTTGGTCTCATCCAAAATCTTTTGAATAAGATCTCTGGAGGTGAGACTTGGGAATATGTAGCCTGGTAAAGTTCCACATATTATACTGATGTGCAGCCATGGTTAAGAACCACTGCTTGAAAGATACATGCACCTGCACCAAATTTACTAGTAATCTCCACAATGCCAAACCAGTAGATATTTTATCTCATTTGACAACTCTCTTGGAATTGATGGTTGATCACTCAACTTCAAACACTATACTTCCTTGGCTTCCAGGCATCATACTCTCATGATTCTCCTGCCACATGTCTGACCATCCCTTCTCAGTCTATTTTATGGACTTCTTTCCTGCCAATCCCTTATATATCTGTGATCTCCATGGTTTTGACTTCCATTCTGTTACTCTAACATTCCAAACTCTTCTACTAGGCTCATCCATTCACATGACTTAAATCTGTGTACTACTGGTACCCATATTTCCATTCCTGATCCATATCTCTTCTTTTTCAAATTTTTATTTAAATTCTAGTTAGTTAATATACAGTGTAATATATTAGTTTCAAGTGTAGGATTTATTGATTCATCACTTGCATACAACACGCAGTGCTAGTAACAACAAGTGCCCTCTTTAATCTCCATCACCCATTTAACCCATCCCCCCACCCACCTCCCCTCCAGCAATCCTCAGTTTGTTCTCCATAGTTAAGAGTCTGTTTTATGGTTTGCCTCTCTCTTTTCTCCCCTCTATGTTCATCTGTTACATTTCTTAAATTCCACATATAAATGAAATCATATGATATTTGTCTTTCTCTGGCTGACTTATTTTGTTTAGCATAATACACTCAGCTCCATCCATGTTGTTGCAGATGGCATATTTCATCTTCTTTATGGCTGAATAATATTCTATTCCATTGCCTTTCATCCATTTTAGTTTATTTTTGTGTATGCTGTAAGAAAGTTGTCCAGTTTCACTCTTTTGCATGTGGCTGTGCAGTTTTCCCAACACCACTTGTTGAAGAAACTGTTTTTTTTCCATTGGATATTCTTTCCTACTTTTGTGAAGATTAGTTGATTATATATATATATATATATATATATATATATATATATATATATATACCACAACTTCTTTATCCATTCATCAGTCAATGGACATTTGGGCTCTTTCCATAATTTGGCTATTGTTGATAATGCTTCTGTAAACATCAGGGTGCATGTACCCCTTTGAATCTGTATTTTTGTATCCTTTGGGTAAATATCTAGTAGTGCAATTGCTGGGTTGTAGGGTAGTTCTATTTTTAACTTTTTGAGGAACCTCCATAGTGGTTTCCAGAGTGGCTGCCCCAGTTTGCATTCCCACCAACAATGTAAGAGGGTTCCCCTTTCTCCACAACCTTGCCAACATCTGTTGTTTCCTGTGTTGTTGATTTTATCCATTCTGACAGGTGTGAGGTGATATCTCATTGTGGTTTTGATTTGTATTTCTCTGATGATGAGTGATGTTGAATATCTTTCCATGTGTCTGTATTAGCCATCTGGATGTCTTCTTTGAAAAAATGTCTATTCATGTCTTCTGCCCATTTTTTTAACTGGATTATTTGTTTTTTGAGTGATGAGTTGCATAAGTTCTTTATATTTTGGATAACAACCCTTTATAAGGTATGTCGTTTACAAATATCTTCTCCCATTCTGTAGGTTGCCTTTTATTTTTGTTGATTGTTTCCTTCACTGTGTAGAAGCTTTTTATCTCGATAAAATCCCAATAGTTTATTTTTGCTTTCATTTCACTTGCCTCAGAAGACATATCTAGTAAGAAGTTGCTACAGCCACTGTCAAAGATGTTGCTGCCTTTGTTCTTTTATAGGATTTTTATGGTTTCCTGTCTCACCTTTAGGCCTTTCATCCACTTTTAGTTTATTTTTGTGTATGGCGTAAGAAAGTGGTTCAGTTTCACTCTTTTGCATGTGGCTCTCCAGTTTTCCCAACACCATTTGTTAAAGCGACTGTCTTTTTTCCATTGGATATTCTTTCCTTCTTTGTTGAAGATTAGTTGACAATATAGTTACGGGTTCATTTCCTGGTTTTCTATTCTGTTCCATTGACCTTTGTGTCTATTTTTGTGCCAGTACTGTACTGTCTTGATCACTACAGCTTTGTAATATAAATTGGAGCCCAGAACTGTGATGCCCCCAGCATTCTTTCTCTTTTTCAAAATTGCTTTGGCTATTCAGAGATCAATGAAACCAAGAGCTGGTTCTTGGAAAAAATTAATAAAATTGATAAACCCTTAGCCAGGCTTATCAAAAAGAAAAAGGAAAGGACCCAAGTAAATAAAATCACAAATGAGAGATGAGAAACAGTAACCAACACCACAAAAATACAAACAATTATAAGAGAGTATTATGAAAAATTATATGCCAACAAATTGGACAACTTGGAAGAAATGGATAAATTCCTAGAAACATATTAACTAGCAAAACTGAAGCAGGAAGAAATAGAAAACTTGAACAGACCAATAACCAGCAAAGAAATTGAATCCATAATAAAAAATTTCCCAACAAAAAAGTCCAGGACCAGATGGTTTCCCAGGGGAATTCTACCAGACCTTTAAAGAGTTAATGCCTATTCTTAAACTGTTCCAAAAAAAAGTAGAAATGGAAGGAAAACTTCCAAACTCATTCTAGGAGGCCAGCATTACCTTATTTTGAAACCAAACAAAGACTCCAATAAGAAAAGAGAACTACAGGCCAATATCCCTGATGAACATGGCTGCAAAAATTCTCAACAAAATACTAGCAAATCGGATCCAACAGAACGTTGAAAGAATCATTCATCACGTTTAAGTAGGGTTTATTCCTGGGTTGCAAAGGTGGTTCAATATTCACAAATTAACATGATATACCACATTAGTAAAATAAAGGATAAGAACCATATGATCCTCTCAACAGATGCAGAAAAAGCATTTGACAAAGTACAACAACCATTTTTGATAAAAACCCTCAACAGAGATAGAGGAAACATACTTGTGAACATCATAAAGGCCATATACAAAAAACTCACAGCTAGTATCCTCAATGGAAAAAACTAAGAGATTTTCCTCTATTGTCAGGAACAAGACAGGGATGTCCACTCTGCACTCTGGCCACTGTTATTTAACATAATACTGGAAATCCTAGTCTCAAAGATCAGACAACCAAAAGAAATGAAAGGTATTTGAATTGGCATGGAAAAATTCAAACTTTCACTATTTGCAGACAACATGATACTCTATGTAGAAAAACCTGAAAGACTCCTCCAAAAAACTAGAACTGATACACAAATTCAGTTAACCTGCAGGATACACAATGTACAGAAATCTGTTGCATTTCTATACACAAATCATGAAGCAGCAGAAAGAGAAATCAAGGAATTGATCCCATTTACAATTGCACCCAAAACCATAAGATAGCTAGGAATAAACCTAACCAAAGAGGTAAAAGATCTGTACCCTGAAAACTATAGAACACTTACGAAAGAAACTGAAGATAACACAAAGAAGTGGAAAAACATTCCATGCTCATGGATTGGAAGAACAAATATTGTTAAAATGTTTATATTACCCAAAGCAATCTACACATTTAATGCAATCCCTACCAAAATACCATCAGCATTTTTCACAGAGCTGGAACAAACAATCCTAAAATTCATATCAAACTGATCCATGTCTTCTCATAAAGTCAAAACCCATGTATAATTTTGCCTGGATTACCATTTATATACTACATGGGCACCTCAAACCCAACATTCTCAAACCCAATATTTTAATATTCCTTCCATATTTCAGTATATGGCATGATTAATACCTCATATCTAATAAGTCACTAAGTCTTGTTTATTCTATATTCTGCATGTCATCCATTTTTCTTCATCCACACTGCCCCTACCTTGATTCAGGCCACAATTATCTCTCATTTGATTTAGTGACAGGTTGTATTGCAGTTTATATGTTTACATGTCCATTTATTCTATCTGACTGTGAGTAATGAGAGGCTAAGACCATTCATTTACTCATTCAACCAGTATGTATTCATCTTTGTATCTTTCTTTTTTTTGAAATATTTTATTTATTTATTTGAGAGAGAGAGAATGAGAGATAGAGAGCACGAGAGGGAAGAGGGTCAGAGGGAGAAGCAGACTCCCTGCTGAGCAGGGAGCCCGATGCGGGACTCAATCCCGGGACTCCAGGATCATGACCTGAGCTGAAGGCAGTTGCTTAACCAAATGAGCCACCCAGGTGCCCCTCATCTTTGTATCTTTCATATCAAGTATATTCCCTGACAATAAGTAGGTGCTCCATATATGTTTGTTTTATTGAATTACATTGAAACTTACTATGTTACAGATGAGAAAAAATGGTGAAGATGAAAATAGATGAAAAATGACCTGCCAAAGCTACACAGATTAAGATACTAAAATTTACATTTCCTTACTCTTAGTCCAGTTTTCTTTCCACAGAATCACTTTGTCCCTACCTCCTACCCTTCTATGCTCTCCTACATTATTCTTTTCTGACTTTTCTATACCATTCTCTCATTATTGGTCATATTGCTCCCATATTTGTTTGCCAGCTTCTATGGGAATAATCATTATCACCATCCCTATAGGCTTTTTGGTTAAGAATCTGTATTTCCTTGGCATTGTTTACTTCTTCTGGCATTATCACTGCTGAATCAGGATGACCATAGGTCAGCTTTTCACCTGACATTTCTAAAGATTTCCTCTTGACTTCAGTAGAATATGGATAAAACTGGCCTTATATAGGAACTTGCAGGCTCTCAAATGGATTTAGTGGCAGTCCAGGAAAAACAGAATGAAGAAAAACTGTCAGAATTTGTGTAGAATACGTGTTTTATGTAGACAAATTAAGAGAGTACAGGTTATAATTATAGGTGACAGAAATCGATATTTTATTGGGTTTAGGGATGAAGATTCTGATAATGATTATTTTAGACACTGTATTGGAGTATCATACAAAATTGTTTTTTTATGTATAATCTATTTCCACTTGCTACAATTTAGTAAAAACTAAGTAAGAAACCTAAATAAGCTCAGTACATTCTAGGAATATGAAGAAAATATGTGGGTGGTGCCTTCTAGAGAAAATTTTTGCTCCTAACTTTTCAAGCTATGAGTAGAGGGGGACCCTTTTAGAATGGCTTATAAAACATATTGTTTTCACATCCTTGTATCTTCATTAGTTCTGTTATATCTGCTTGTAATTGTTTTCATTCATTCTCTTATTTATCAAATATTTTCTCAGCATCTACTTTGTGCCAGGCATTATGCTGAGTTTGGGAGATTCAGTGATGGTTCTTTTTGCAGTTCATTCTGTCATCCCCTCTCTTACCTCTTGGCTTTTGCACACATGCTATTCCCTCTGGCTCTAATGTCCTTCTCATCCTTCAAATTTATATTTAAATATCACCCTTTCTAGGAAGCATTCAATAACCCCCTCAATATTGGATTAGATGTATTTCCTCTCTACTCTCTTCCATAGCACTTATTCTTTATTACATTTGTCTGTTTGCTACCTTTCCTACCAAATTATGAGCCCCTTGAGACCAGGGATTCATTGATTATTTATAATTAATTAATAGCATATATAATCTAGTATCTATATTAATAACATAGAATTAATTTATTTTTATATATTAATTTATTACTATATTATTATACTCTGAGCCTATATTAAGGCAACAATGAAAATAACTGAGATTATTCAACCTTCTCACCTCTTAGGATGATACCCATAAAAATAATAATTAGGTTAATGATCATTCACAATGCCTTCTATGGGCCACTCACTAAGTGCTGATTATTCAACAACTAAATTTCCTACTCTTGTGGAGTTGACGACACTCAAGTGGGTAGGGAAAGATGTTTGTTCTGTGTCAGATACTGTTCTAAGCATTTGACATGTTTTAACACATTTAATTATCACAACCCTATGAGGTATATTTGTAAGTTGTACTGATTTTACAAATGAGAAACCAAGGCCCAAAAAGATTAAGGAACTTGGCCAAGGATATATAGCTGGCAAGTGGCTTATCTGGAATTCGACTCAGGTTGACTCATTTCAGAGTTTACACTCTTAATCACTACACCACAGAACCCTCTCATCTGCAAATGTCTTCAAGGACTTTTGCTCTAACTTTTCTAAATTACTTGATATCCCTGAATATTCCATGTCATTATATACTCTTTTGCCCACCAAAACACCAGTTTAGGTATCTGTCCTCTTCTTTATCACCCTTAATTATAATTGTCTTCTCCCATTCTAGACAGTGATCTCTTTAAGGGTAGATATAACATTTATCATATTTGTCTTCACTGTTGTATCCCCAGGGCTTGGCACACTGGTCACTCAATTAATGCCTATTAAATGAATAAATAACTGACTCTTGTGCTTTAAGCTGTTGTGTTTCTGAAAGATTATTTGCAGTTTTATGATTTTTGAAAAGATATTGGCATAGTACAATTATATACAGAAATTGATGTTGAGACATTACAAAATTCACTATGTGATATCTGACAACTTGTTTTACAAACTTGTTAGAATCAGTGTATTTCAGGAAACATGCTTTCTTAGCTTTTTAGTTAATGGTGTGTTTTCAGGAAACACATTTAAACATATTCACTGAATTGTCTAAGATCATACAGCTAGTTAGGGACAGTGTTGGCCTAGAGCAAACACAGGTCTCCTGTCTCCCAATCCAATGGTTTTATTCTCTTTATAGACACCTTGCTGACATTAACTCAAATCCAATTGAATTTGGAAATACTGTCTTAGCACAGATCAACCCACCTATTTCTAAAAGGCAGTAATTTCAAAAAATAAATAAGTAACCTTGAAGAACACCAGAAAAATCACTCTGCCCTCCAAATATCTTCCTTACTACGTTGTTTTAGAAATCTCTAAGTTATAGTTTTATAATTAATTAAACACACCCTTCCATACTTAGAGCAACTGGTTGTCCAAATCATTTCTGATATGACAATTAAGTCAAAAAGATTTTGAA
This sequence comes from Zalophus californianus, assembly GCF_009762305.2. Lineage (NCBI taxonomy): Eukaryota > Metazoa > Chordata > Mammalia > Carnivora > Otariidae > Zalophus > Zalophus californianus. Next base: position 142,678 of record NC_045612.1, on the reverse strand, counting down.
AGAAAGTAAAGTAGCTAACAAAGACTACTGACATAGATGAGAGTGTTACAGGGGTTACAAATGTAGAAATAAGTTAGGGTATTAGTAAAAACTATCATAGAGCTTTAGAACAGAAAGAAGCCTTAGAGCCAGGGAAGTCCTCACAGAGGAATTAGGACCCCAAAGTAGAAAATGAATAAATATATACAAGTCATGTGAAGGATACATATGGAAAGCTGGATTGGTATCTTAGAAGAGTCAAACACTCAACTTATCTTATGTTAAAAGATACGTTGAGAAGTGGAATGTATAGAGTCAGAATAACTTGATTGACAGGCAAAGCAATTTAAACTTAATGCTCTAGGAATTAGAAAGAAGTTTTTGAACAAAGGAATAAAGTATGAAAATAAGCCACATTTAAGGAAGATATATTTGGCATATATCTGCTCAAATTTAAAAATGGAGCGTTTTAAGCTCCAAAATAAAAGGATTTCAAATTGAAACCATCTCCTCCCTCTCCTATAGGCTTCATTAGGGTGAGAACAATTTCTTATTTTCCTTAATATTCATATTTACTGTTCATTGAGCACTTACTATATGCCAGATACATGATAAAACTTTCAAATGCAAGACCTTATTCAATCTATAGGAAATAGCACAATTCTGTGATGTGGGGACTATTGTTACCTTCATTTTATAGATGAATGGAGGAAACTGGTTCAGAGAGGTGAATTGAGATGTCCAAAGTCAGATAGCTCATAAATTTAGGAGCATAAATTTGAACCCTGATCTGTTTGATACAAATCTAGTTAGTTCAGTACTTGGCACATAGTTGATGTGCAATAAATACCTGTTGAAAAAATGGGTGAATGAATATATCAGTAAATCTATCCTCTTCTGCAGATAAAACTACAGCATAGCTTTAATGTTTTTCAAGATCTTGATAAGCTCAAGTCAATATTAAGAGTAAAGAAGATGTTTGAACCATAAAAGAGAAGAATTTACATAGGCAAATCTCTTGACTCTAGAAATTCTGATTAGGAAGAGAACTGGATTTGTTTAGAAATTATACACACACACACACACACATATGTATGTATGTATATGTGTGTGTATACACTATACATACCCACCCATCAACAAAAGAGTTTGGAGCACCTTTGACACATACATACACATATGAGCATGCAGACCCACACAACCATATATACTTTTAATCTCATGCTTTCTTTTGTTTTCTTAATCCTCCTGAGAGGGTGTAAATAATAGAATGTCAGAGCTAGAAGGGACCTTAGCAATTACCTAATCAAATCTTCTCATGTAAATGTAGAAATTGAGGCACTAGAGGGAAAGTAAATTACAAAGGTCACACAAGGAGTTAGAGTAAGATTAAGAATCTCAGTTTCGTGACTCACACAGGTTTGTTTTACTCTGAACTGTCACCATTTACCATCTCATTTTTATAGATGGGGTAAGCAAGGCATCCTAAGAATGTTGATGATCAAGCTCTTGCTACTTGTCCATTGAAGCAGGACTTGAAATCAGATCTCTTTTATTTTAAATATGAGGCTTGTTTTCATGCAAGTGCTTCTGTTTGGATGCCCAAAAGGAAGACCCATTCCTACTTAATTAGTGGACTGAGGATAATTTACAGAAAACTTTGTCCTTCACTTTAAGAGAAAATGTCCAAAGCTGCTTTCTTTTCAGAAGACTGGCAGTCCTAAGGAGGCTGCATGAAGGCAGGGATTCTGTCTTCCTTATTGAATCCACAATATCTAGTACAACAGAAGGCACAAAAAAATTTTTGTTGATTGAATCCACAATACCTAGTACAACAGAAGGCACAAAAAATTTTTTGTTGATTATATGGCATACTAAAGGCAAAAAGGGAAAGTAAGTTGGGTTATGGTTTCCCAATGGATGATGGATGGATAATCATTATTGGTGCTGAAAAAGTGGGAATGAATGTGGCTAAGAGGTGGGAGAAACCCTGAAACAAAGGAGAAGCTCTATCTGATAGAAGCTGCAATCACTCAGCAAGGGCTGAGTGGTTTGGTAGGACTGTGATCGGCAGAGATATTTAAATGAGGCCTCCTTAAAATTGTTACTTTCCAACCCACCCCCATTGCCCTTTAAATTTTGTTTCAGTCATTACCCAGGGACCGGATACAGAGATTCCTATGGGGAGTTCTAATGGGTCGATTCAATTTCAACTGGATGACGCCACTTAGCTAAGCATTAAGAGCTACAGCTCCGGGAAAGCAAACGACACAGAGAGAGGGAGAGAAAGAAATTATAACAAGGAGCAATAAATCCCTTTCTTCCCATCCTCCCCTATAATCCATTCACAAGACCTTCAGAAATCATCTACATTCACAAAACAGCCAGCTAGCTGAGCTGAACACACTGCAATTTCACTCCCCTCCCCCCGTCTCTGCAGATTATATACCAACACACCCTGAGCTATATAAATAATCACACACTAGCGGTATCTATTGCTCTGTTGAGATACCCCTGTGTCTACAACTGCAGTTTCTGCTGCTTCGGTTCATCCGTCAGATTGGAGGAGACAGAGGCGGAGGCGGAGGCGGAGGCAAAAGAGAAAGAGGGGGAGGAGGTAAAGAAGGAAGAAGGGGAGGAGGGAAGGGGGAGGGAAGAGGAGGGGAAGGAAAAGGCTGAAGGAGGAGGGGGAAAAGAAAGAGGAGGAGGAGGAGAAGGGGAGGAGAAAGAGGCGGAGGAGGAGGGGGAGGAGAAATAGAAGAAGGAGGAGGAGAAAGAGGAGGAGGAGATGAACAACTTACCCTGCTGAGCTTTCTTTGGGGAATACGTGCATCAAGATTTAGATCTGCATGTAAAATCTATACAAAGTATCTGCCACTACAGGTCTGACTCTCCTCCCCACCCCACCCCCCGCACCACCGTTTTTTTTTTTTTTTTCTTTCCGTTTTCTCTGCTGTGTCAGAAAGACCGACACAGAACTATCTCTGTTTCTGGCTCCACTGCCAGTGAAGGAGTTTTCATTCAGACTTTCCGAAGAGAGGTGGAGAAACCTAAAGACTCAGGAGAAGAAGAGGTCTTTTGAACCAAATGGGGCATTAGTTCTTCTGCTTTCCTCAGCATGGATAAACCTTTTCCTCAAGGTAAGCCATAGAGATTAGCTCTTAAAGACCCTAGAATTCTTTCTATGCAATGCATAGATTGCCATTCATTCCGGCCATCGTGTGTGTGTGTGTGTGTGTGTGTGTGTGTGTGTGTGTGTGCGCGCGCGCGCATGTGTGTGCGCGCGCGCGTGCGCATGTGTGTGCACGCGTACAAGAGCAAACGCATGGGTAAAATAAAATGAAAACCATTTAAATTTGATTTAAATGAATCAGCTTTTGCAGAAAACTATCCGTATTGGAAATTTATAAATCAAAATGGAACTTCAAAATAACCCTTTTGTAGCCAAATGTCAATTTAATTTTTAGCTTGTTGACCTTTAAACGCATTTTGGTTCTTGCCTAAGCCCCTTATAGCGCAGCCTAACCACCCAAGCTGAGGACGTAGGGAGAGCCCGTGCTGAGGCCAGTCTGGCTGCCCAGCGGGCATCCTGTCAGCGTGGGGCTAGTCTGCTATTGGCTCACAAGTCTGGGCTGTGCATCGTTCAGATTTCATCACATCACCTTGCCCTGGGTAGAAATGGCGCAAGCTGACACGGCATAACCCCCTACTTACATTGAGTCAGAGCAGTGATTTAGAAATCTCTGGATCCATGCCTGGGTGTGTGTGCACATGTCTCTGTGTGGCATACGGAAATTTTGTCAAAAGTGAGAACCCGTGAGCATGTCCAGTTAGCCAATAGGCATTTGATAGAACCTAGTACAGTGGTTTACACTCCCGTCCATTCCTTCAGCTAATTATAATTAGCATTCACCTCTGCATGTTGCAAACCAAGTTGGATGAACAGAAAACAGACCTTGAACTCTTAAACAGAGAATCTATTTTGAAATGCAAACTATTGTTGCTTTTCTGGGTACATTAAAACCTCATTGTAACATAATGTGCTATTACATGAATTTGGATATACCAGGTGTTAAATCATGTTCCCAACAAGTCAGCTGCATACATACATACCGATAAGGCACAGACTAGCATTTTATCCACAAGGAAGTATTAGGCTTCTTCCCTGTACCTCTAAATAAACATGCACTAAGACTTTATTCTATGCATTTTTGTTTCTTTGTGTTCTGTTTTTAGGTCTTTCTAGCTGTGAAACAATCTAGATAGTGATCTGAGTGCCTTGGATTTGGAAGGTTTTTATTCAGAGTTGAGGAGTTGGGTAGTGAGAAATTAAAAAACCTAAAGGAAGGAGACAAATTCTTCATGAAAGACTTTTTGAGACAGAGACATGCAACCAACAAACTCAGCATAAAAAAACTTAGAGCCTCAGAACAAGAAGGGGCTTTAAAAGCCCTCCTTTAGTGCCCCTCATTCTTTAGATAAACTGAAGCTTGGGATAGAAGTCATTTGCCCACAGTCACACAATAAAGTAGTTGAGACCAGAACTTAAATTTCTTGTATCTTGAAAAAGGATATGGTGTTTAAAGAAAGATTCCTGCTTCTTAAGTGAACAACTAGCATTTTCTTCAGGATTAGAAGTGTGTGAATTCATTTGCTATTACAACTTTTCCCTGTATTGCTCATCACTAAAACACCTATATCTTTAAAAATGCAAGGTCTTAAAGCTGCTAGACTCTCTAGTTTGAAATAAACTGCTATGAGCCTTAATGAAACTATTAAAGTAATGAATACGGCTAGGGTAGCAAAGTGACAAGTTAAGAGTTAAATGTGGTGAGAACCTGGCAGCTCCAGCAAGATGTATGTGGTAGGAGGGAGGCCCAGTCAGTGGCTGAGAGGTTAGTAATGTAAACTATATACAACTTGGTATTTGTAAGGGGGGAGTGCTTTGATAGAGATGCAAATGCTTTTGCACAGAGAGGGATTTTTGGAGAGCAGACTTTGGAACAGTAGAACTAAGAAAACATATAAAGCCATAGCAGAAATTCCCCCTATGTTTGCTTTCAGTTATTCTGAGAAGGAGTGTATATAACAGCAGAGCACAGAAAAAAGTAACACACCCCAGAGCTGTTACACAGTAAGGTACAAAACAGCATTGAACCCATGGGAATGGGAGAAAACAAGAGCCAAGCTCTCCTTCTCTCCCACTCCCTTCTTTGAAATTGAGGTTGAGTCATATTGTATCAGAAAGGATTTACCAGAGAAATCAGAACTGTCTAAGGGTGTTAGCCTAGTAGGGCTTTAGATAAGGAAGTTTTCAACTTTAGTCTCAACATGGCAGATTTTAGGTTCCAGGGAGTAAATACATTTTCCTTTCATTAACGAACAACATTTCTTGCATAGATTTAGCTCTCTAGTCCCTAAGTTGGCATAAGAAAAGAAATTTCTGTTTAGGTTGAACAGAAAATTTCAGGGCTACAGAAAAACTGTTGAGAAAGCTAGGAGCACCTGGCCAGAGGAACTGAGATGGGAGTGGGTTTACAATGCATCATTCATTACTGCAGAGGCACTACGTGACAGAAATCACTAGATCCCACCAATGTGCAGCCAAGAGTTGTAATCACCTTGGCTCCTATTTAATAATATGTGATATGCATATTCTCTCTCTCATTTAATCGAATATGGAACTGACCAACAGCACAGTTTCTTAACTGTTTTTGCTCACAATGAATGGCCCTTTAATGAGTGGATTTCTGAATCATAAACATGCAGTAGCAGTTTTTCATCTCATCTACGTGCTGGAGCAGCCTCTTGCCTATTTGCTTCTCAGTTATCTTTCCCTCCAGTATCTGTTTCAGTTCATCCTGTTTGCCAGATTGGATCAGCAAACAGTTTATTGTCATTCAATACTGTTTTATCCTTCTCTAGACTCTGATTTTGCCCAGGTCCTCCTTCCCACTGTATTGCAGATTTTCCACAGTCCATTCTAATAAAAGATTTTGCAGGTCAGGAGTTCATCCTGTTAAACCCCTTGTAAACAAGACAGTAGTACCTCATCATCCCAGACCGATGCCCGAAGCTTCCTTTAATTATCCAACCAAGCAGCTCAACTCTTCAGTCTCACAGCAATCTAATCAATATCCAGATATACCTTCTCAACTTAAGCACCATATACCCTTCTGCTGCCAAGACAGGATCCCCTTTGAACATGGTTCTGAGTCATTTCTATTATGACCTAGATTCCTCCAAGCTTAGCTTTTCAACCTTCTGGGCATGTCCCTGAGATACCTAGTGATATCTTTGGAATCCCACAGGATTATCTTTTGTAACTTTGAGACCTTGTATGCCTTCCTTTGAGTTATTGATTCTTGGAATTTCCAATATGTTTTGAATCTAATTTCCTTTGGGAAATCAATTAGTCTAAAATGCATCCAGTGTGTTTGTTACTGTTCTTATAGTATAAAGGACACAAAGGGTGCCATGCATTCTTTATCTGATCAATGGGGAATAAATCCATTTCTTATAAATTTGTCAAAAGACTCTTCCTGATGCAAAGTTTCTACATGCACATACCCTGCAAGTCAGCTCAACAATGTGTCTTTGTTTATTTTTTTAAGATTTTATTTATTTATTTATTTGTCAGAGAGAGAGATTGAGCACAAGCAGGGGGAGCGGCAGGCAGAGGAAGAAGCAGGCTCCTGGCTGAGCAAGGAGCCCCATGTGGGGCTCTCTGGGATCTTGACCTGAGCCAAAGGCAGACCTTTAACCGGCTGAGCCACCCAGATGCCCCGTGTCTTTGTTTATTTAGGTGTTCGAATGAAAACTACTTTTTCCTTTCCAGTGCTGAGATTGTGAATCTTAGCAAAGTACAGTAAAGGTAGATGTGGGAGGTTTCAGGGGCCTGAGTCCAAGTAAATAAAAGAGACATAAATTTTGCTTTTGAATGCCGAAATGAAAAAGGGCATGTTCCTTAGTTCACCCTCAAGGATTGAAGATATAGAAGGTGTAGATGAAGAGAATTTTTTGTCAAATTGCGTAGTTATAGAATTATAGAACAATTGGCAAGGTCCTTCAAAATCACCTAGTTTACTCCTCTTATTATATAGATAGTGAAATTGAGGCCCACACAAAGCAAGTAATTTGACGAAAGTTTCATAGATATTCGAGCCTTAGAATGTCCATAGTGTTTATTTGCGTTCTCTTGTGCTGCATTAAGTAACACCAAAACAACCAGCTAAAAAGTGAAATTATAGTCAGACTGGTTCTTTTCTGTGATGTGCCAGAAAAGTTATTTTTAACCAAATTAAATCTTCTTTTCAAAAAGCGAACAGATGTAAATTCAACTAAACAGGTTTGCATGGGGATATAGCCTCAGAAGGCAATGAGTCTGGTCATATTATTAGCCACTGAGTCCTTTATGAACGGCATCCTTATTTTTCCTGTTATTGAGCTTTGGGCACATTTCAGTGTCATGTTTGCTTGCTTATGGAAACCTAATCAAGCACTATCCTCTCTCACTTGTTCATTTCTATTACTCATTCAAGCTTTGCATTCCATACAGTAGTGTGAGTAATCCATCTATTTTGAGGAGGCCTGAAATATGATGGATTTCAAATATATATTTATTCGTGCTAGTGTTTCCTAGGTCCTAATGCCTCCAGAATGACTCTTGGATTTGTGCTTATGTTTTCTTGTGTACACTTCTTTGGCCATTCAGTCTTCCAGGTGGTGCAATACAGTGATCTACTGTTTGTACAATATTTTCCTCATAGTCACCATTATCAGTATTAGGCTCCATCAAATCCTTCGGGGAATGACCACCCACCTCTTCCTGATTGTGGTATGATGGAGACATAAGCATGTGCTTTCTAGATATTCAACTTGGTTTAAATAGGTACAGTTACAGGTGGTATTTCAAGAAATTCAGGGATCATCTTATATGATTCCCCCATCCCCAGTGTTACTCACACATATATAAAAGTTTAATTCTGGAGCCACACTACCACTTAGAAAGAATTATCTCCTCAATAAGTTAAAGTAGACTAAAGGTGAGGAGAACTGCAAGATGATTAGTCCTGACTTCCATCCGCTTTGGGGAAGTTTTTTTCCTTTTATTCTACAGAGAGCCTGATTTTTGCTTTCTGTGTCTCTGCCATATCACTACCATTATTGCATCTTGCCTGCCTGTATTCATTGAATCAAGTAATTCCTTGCTCATCTGTTTATTATGCTTATCAGAAATTTTACTGAAAGGAGAATATTTATATACCATCAATCAAAAAAAAATATATATGTACATGTGCATATATGTCTCACACACATACACATGCAACTTCTCATGGAAGACCTTTGAGTCTTTTTCTTTTACATTAGCATTACTTCCAGACGTAGCCTTTGCATTTGAAATTAGCTTCCATTTTTATTAGAATTTTGATGCTCAAGGCCTAGATTCCTCTGTTGGCAACCATCTGAATGAGCCAGCTTCTCCTGTGACCCTAGTCATATGATGAAATACAAGAGGAATCAATGATGTGAACTTTGCTCCCAGAGTGCTTTATAGTCTGGATGCGTTGACCAGATTTGCCTGTAAAGAAGTGGGTAAGGTCAATTACAGAATGAAGGTGTAACATGAGGACTACCCTAAAGTAACTGAAGGTAGTGGTAGAGATAGGGCCTGAGCCTTGTTAGTTCCCTGCAAAGTAGTCATACCTCTGTCTTCTCACGTATTGTTTCTGTTTCTTCTCTCCTAGGATTTTCTGATGTGCCCTAAGGTCCATGTAACTACAAGGGCTATTTATCACCACAAGTGCCACCCTGACCCAAAACCACTCAGAACTTAAGAATCAAGGCAAAATGGATGCCGCAGTGACAGATGATTTCCAACAAATTCTCCCTATCGAACAACTGCGCTCTACTCATGCTAGCAATGATTATGTGGAACGGCCTCCAGTCCCCTGTAAACAAGCCCTCTCCAGCCCTTCCCTTATAGTGCAAACCCACAAATCTGATTGGTCGCTGGCTACCATGCCTACTGCTCTTCCCCGCAGTCTCAGCCAGTGCCATCAGTTGCAGCCCTTGCCTCAGCATCTGAGCCAATCTAGCATTGCCAGCTCAATGTCCCATAGCACCACTGCCTCTGATCAAAGGCTCTTGGCCAGCATTACGCCCTCACCTTCAGGCCAGTCCATCATCCGAACCCAGCCTGGAGCAGGGGCCCACCCAAAGGCTGATGGTGCTCTGAAGGGAGAAGCTGAGCAATCTGCAGTTCACCCCAGTGAGCACCTCTTCATTTGCGAGGAGTGTGGGCGCTGCAAATGCGTCCTCTGCACGGCAGCTCGTCCTCTCCCCTCCTGCTGGCTGTGCAACCAGCGTTGCCTTTGCTCTGCTGAGAGCCTCCTCGATTACGGCACTTGTCTCTGCTGTGTTAAGGGCCTCTTCTACCACTGCTCCACTGATGATGAAGACAACTGCGCTGATGAGCCCTGCTCCTGTGGGCCTAGCTCTTGCTTTGTCCGCTGGGCAGCCATGAGTCTCATCTCCCTCTTCCTGCCTTGTCTGTGCTGCTACTTGCCCACCCGTGGATGCCTCCATCTGTGCCAGCAGGGCTACGATAGCCTCAGGCGACCAGGCTGCCGCTGTAAGAGGCACACCAACACTGTGTGCAGAAAAATCTCTTCTGGTAGTGCACCATTCCCCAAGGCCCAGGAAAAGTCTGTATGACCTTCCCATCAAATGGATCCAGAGCTTTCTCCTTCTAACTCCCGTTAGTAGAGTGTAGGCCTCGTCTTTGAAAAGGGGGAGAAGGAGGAAAGCAGCCAAAGTTCAGGCCTCACCAGTTTTGCTCCTGCAGTGTCAGGGGAATGGCCAAGTACATCCTGGTGCAGGATGCCTTGTTCTTTCTCACAGTATCTATCCCACTCCTCTTCCACCTTTTTACACCTTGCCAGTTTAGCCCTGTGGCTGTCATGGCAACTTCAGGTGATATACAGGCATGAGATTTGGACACTGAGGACTGACAGAGCCAGCAACGTGGAGGTTTAGGGGTTTCCCAGCAGAGTGCCTCTTGATGCAGGCTCTGAGCGTCACTCTACTTTCCACAGTGCCTTTGGAAACTTTCTTCTAAGATGGTTTTCACAGGTCCACGTGGAGCAGTGTTCAATGTTCCAGGGAATCTGACCCCTTCTCCCTCTACTGCCCTTCTCGCCGTTAGCCTTTTTCTCCCTCTCTCCTCTGCTTCTTTGATCCTTCCCCCTTCATTCCCACCCTATTTGTAATTTTCCTCTCTTTTCTTTCTCTCTCCCTTCCTTCCACTCCTTCCCTCTCTCTCTTTCTGGCTAACCCATTCTCTACTTGTATCTCTCTCTTGTTTGATCTGTCTCTGTCTCTCTTTGCCTGTCCTTCTTTCTCTACTATGTCCAAAAGTGCTGTTTTTCCATAGGTGTTTCCTTTGACGCCAAACTTTGCTATGCTACACTATTTACTAAATTTTATTAAGGGAAATGGATTACTGTAATGAACTGATCACTAGCAATAGTCTATATCCTGACGTGTGTGTGTGCACTCATAACCACACTCACCTGTTCATGAGCATATGAGGCAAAAATTATCTTACATTTCCAGGTTTAACTAGTTGGAGTTTTACTCCCTTTCCCAATAATCAACCTATAGTGCTGACAGATTCCACTAGCATGCGGAGTAGGGTAGTAAATCAGGATGCTCATAACTTTGTATGTCTGACCCAAGTGCCAAAGGCAGACGTGCTTTATAGCTAAACGAACAAAACAAGGGATACTACAGAGGTCTGTTCTCTCTTAGAAGCTAACTGCCCTGAGACTGCATGGCTCAGGCCTTAATTATGGACATAAAAAGTCATAAAACTTTAGAGCTGGAAGGAATCTTAATTGTTAATCTAGTTCAATGCCCTTATTTTGCAGATGGGAAAACTGAGGCCTGGAGATAGGAAGGGATTTTCCCAAGGCCACACACTGAGTTCATAGCAGGGTTGGGACTGGAATATAAGCCTTCTGACTCCTAGTTCAGTATTCTCTAGCCTACATCACATTAGGTCATGGGACTTTTCTCTTAGGACTCTATTAACAGTGACAGAAAGCCATTGCCATTCTATTTTTCTGGAACCATGCCAAGTTAGTGTGGTGGTCTTTATGCAGTGCATGGTGGGTAGCTAAATTAACTACCAGGTGTTGAGGCTGCCACCAGTGGACATCACCTTTGGCTCTGTCACCTATAGAAGCTCAAGTGTGGAAAACAAAACAAAAACAAGGAACCCTTAACCAAGCTGTATCTTCGCCTTCACTTTGCTACACATGTTGTGCTCACTCCTGGCTTTGTCTGCAATGGCAATTGCCCGAGAACCTAAATTTCAGCAACAGTGGAAAACTGAGATGAAAGACATATGAAGCAGAGGACTGACTTCTCTTTTAAAAATATACCAAGAGCCTGTGTTATGAATCCACTTCAATGGGAAAAGGCTGCAGTGGGGATGGCAGGCTCTTAAAGACAGCTGTTAAAAGACACAAGAATTAGATCCAGTTTCCCTCTGTAAGTGAATCCAAAATTCACTAAGGAATTCAGAAATTGAGGGCACTTGCTTGAAATCAAGGTGCTCCAACTTAGTTTAAGACTTCCAGACTCTAACTTTATATATCATCTCTTTTAAAGCGTGCATGGATGTGTATTGCAGAGTGGAGAGGTGGGGAGAAATGTATAGTCATACACAGGGGGAAGAAGAAGGGAACATCCACATCCCTTTGTTGGATATATACCATAGAAATATGTGCCACTTACTTTTTGTTGGTTCTGATTCTTCCTGAAGTGTACTGACATTTGGGCTGCCCACAGCCCCATGCTTTCACTTTCACCTCCTCTTCTAGAATTGCTTTGCTCTATTTTTGTATATACAAATATGTTATGATGATTATTAATAATGTTAATGATATTGCTGCAAATGGTGCCATATATAAGGTTTGGCTTCTTGGAACATTATAAACCCAAACCAATACCTGTAACCTCTTAAGTTGCTTTCAGATCCTTCCATTTTAAGTAACTTCTTAAAATCTTACAAGTCTGCCTGATTGAACTTTGACTTATCTACTCCTAAAAGCCGTGCCCAGTTCTCTGGGTCCGGCTGGATGGTGATGAGTAGCAACACACACTTCTCCCCGCTTTTGCCTGAAATTTGCTTAGAGCTGAGATATATAAGGATTCTATGACACTAGTGCATTGTTCCTGGAGCTAAAGTTATTCTATGGATGTTTGTTTATTAGTTTCAGGGCCCAAAACAACACAAGTCCCTCTTCCTTGATATCCCAAATCCTGCAGTCCTTACTCAGGCAAATTGTGCACTGCCAGAGGGGCCCTGGGCTCTGCCATACACCCAGAAGAGCTCTTCTCAGTGTATTTCTAAATGGCCTTACACTTGGTAGAAGAAACTGAAGGGTTACTCAAATGCAATTGCAGTCTGCAATCTGCTGCTGAGTCAGGGCTTTCACTTGTGTCCAAGTTGGCCTGATACGGGCTGCATCTGGTTTACGTATAGATGGGTCCTGTTGGGGTATGTGTACAGATGTGTGAGTGTGCATATGTACCCTTCTGTGAAATTTTATATATATATATATATATATATACACACGCACACATATATACATATGTGTGTGTATGTGTGTGTGTGTGTAAATATATATATTCACACATCTCTATATATTTTAATGTATTGCACATGTATATTTAAAATATATATGAAAGAACTCTAAATCCTGCAGAAAGCCTCTGTTTTCATTATTTTTCTACCTTGTGTCATGTACTGTATAAACAGGAATATTTAGAGGGTGTTTCCTGCTTAGCATTTTTTTGCAGTTAAGTCATCTGTTACCCCCTACTTCTACTACTTTCCATATATTGGTTCCCTGATACATTTCACATGGCTTAGTCAAGAGTTTTCCTTTGATTCCAGCCCATCTTTCCTCATCACGATGGCTATAATAAATATAGTGAACATTTATATAGTGCTTACTATGTGCTAAGCACTATTTTAAACACATTGCCTATATTAGCTCATTTCATTCTCATATTAACTTTAAGATGTAGGTACAGTTGCCATTGCCATTTTACATATGAGAAAACTGAAGCACAGAGAGGTTACTTGACTTGCCAAAAGTAACAAGCTTGTAAGTGAAGGAGCTAATATTTGAACCTAGGCTGTCTGAGTCCAAAGTCCAGGCTCCCGAGTTAGGTATAGAAGTCTGGAATATAATGTAAACCCTTCTGGTATAACAAGCCTCAAACAGTGAATAGTCCTTTGCCTAAGTCCAGTTTATCTGTAGCTTAAAAGTAGAAACAAATATGCTCCTATGTTAGTGAAGCATTAGTTATAGACATCATATATTAGCTGTCATGGCTCCCAAGATGGTGGCATTACAAACTTCTCCACTACTCCCTTTGAAAACATGTTTGCAGCCAGTTGCCACTTCTCTGACAGTTTACAGTGCAGAACTAGTAGAGAAATATTTTCACTGTGTAGGAGAAGGTAAGAGTTAAGGGTGTAACTTTTTCTTTATAGGCCCAGGAAAACTGATTTGTTTCTGCAGAAAATAGAACTAAAACTATTTTTAAGAATTTGAGATCAGTTGGAACTGTTAACATTTAAGTTCATTGATTATACTGAGTGTATTCTTCTGATTCAAATGTAAGCAATCCACTGATGGGTATTGTTCAGTATAAGTTCTTACCTTTTCCCATCACCTCCTTCATACTGGCAATTCTTTATATCCTGATATTATTTCAGAGCCAGAAAGAATCTCTTAAAGAGCATCTATTCCAACATCAACATTGTATAGTTGGAGAAAAAGATGCACAGAGAGGGAATATGACCTGTCCAAAGTCACATAGTTCTGAATTTGGGTGGAATTATGATTTATTTCCAGATATCTGAGTTTCTTAGAAAATAGAACTTGAAGCAAAAGCTTATGTGCAATCTCAAGGAAGTAAGAGTAAGGAGAAAGAGTAGTGAAGTAGGGAAGGAAGGAGAGCAAACATAAAGGAATGTATCATTGTGTTGGCCACAATCTGTTTCATGACAAACTAATTTCTCAATTTCTTATGACAGGCCATATTGCATCTCCATATAGCTCATCTGGGGGAAGAATGGAGAAGAATTTACCTCCTGCCTACTATCTCATTAGTCAAATACTTTCCCTGTGGAGTATTAACTCCCCTATACTTCTGGGCAGTACATGTGTGGATGCCCAAGCATGTACCTTAGCATCTCACACCTCAGAAGCAAGGGGTAACATAGTGGCTCCACTACACACAACAAGGCAAGTATGTGGATATAGGGAGACATATGAACTTGAGAACCTATGTATTCTTTGATTTGCTTTGAGGGGCTTCCTTCTGCATGGAAATGAAGTCCCTGGTTCAACTAGAGGAGTAACAAAGTCTCAAAATATCCTTCTTCTTATCATAAAAGGAAACTTTATCTTACTGAACTCTTCAAAAAGCATGTCTAATCCAATGCATGTACATGAATGCCCTTATAATCATTTAGGCTTCATCAGCATAATAGCAGGAAAACTGGTCAAGTTAATAAATTCAGGAAAAAATGGCTAAGCAAGTTATTTTGCAACATAAAAATAAAACATTCTGTTGGTCAACTGAATCTTTTTCTATTTCAGCCACTGATTATGATGATATCACATAGACACATTCTAAGTGCTATACTATCATTTGTTCTCATAAACAATAGTTCCCTGTACCCTATAGACCATTCTTACATGAAGTCAAGGCATCCAGTCAATAAAAATATCCCATTGGTATGGTTTCATATCTATGGGTAATGTCATAAAAGCATTGAATGCATCCCACTGATTTAATTCTTGCCTTTTTCATGTAAAAAAAGATGACCATAGGAAAATTCTGAAAAATTTTCCAGGTAAATAATGAAATCATGCTATCACTACAAACAATACAGCAAAACTCTCCTTCAATGACATCTACTTTACTGAGTCCAGTGGTTATTTCTCAGTTCTCATGTACCTGAGTTACTAGCACCAAATGACATAGTTGTTCATTCTGTCCTCCTAAAAATGCTTTTATCACTTGGCTTCCAGGATACCACATTCTTCTTGTTTTCCTCCTACTTCACTGTCTGCTCTTCCTCTGTATTCTCTGCTGGACCCCCTCACTTTCTTCACCTCTTCATATTCAAGTATCCCAGGAATTGTTCTTTGAAATATGCTCTTTGGGTACCATTTCCATGATGAGTTTCAAAATTATACCTCCAGCCTGGACTACTTTCTTAAACTTCCCACTCATATATCCAACTGCCTATTTCACATCTCTACTCTGATATCTAGTAGGAATTTCAAACGTAACATGTTCAAACAAAGCTCTTAATCTTTCTCTCCTCAAACCTGACCTTTGCAGCATTTCCTATCTTCTTTTAATGCCAATTCCAAATTTCTAGTTGCTCAGATAAAAAACTGTACTTACCCACTAGGCATTTTATTAGTTACAAATGTAGCTAAAATTCTGAACCTCCAAATCCTCAATTAGCATTTTACTCTGATGATTTAGCATATGGTCATTAGTATCCCTTTGAACCTTTGGCCTAAGGTTTGATAAGACTAAAATCCTTGGTCCTTTTATCCCAATTTACGCCCACATCCTTATCTTGACCCTCAAATTGATCAACACACTACAAGTGTTGCTGCTTTCAAAGGCCAGAATGACAAGACACACAGCCCTCAAGGGAAGACATCTTGAGAACGACACCGCTCATTGTTTTGGGATCTTGAGATCACAATCAAAGCTATATACGTTACTCCCAAATGTATTTACTGGCCAGTCTCCTAGAAAAGTAGTAATCTTGACCCACAAGTTGTCATTCTCCAACCATTTAGGCAATGCTTTTGACTATACCATATAATTGTCATGTTTCTGATGGTAAAAGCCACAGATGACAAAGACCTGAAAGTCCCCAAATCCTTTAGGAACTAACAAACACTGCTGATGCAGGTTACTAAGGAAAGAAAACAGAGATAGTCACTCAGGCAAACACACTAGTTTTATTAATATAGGGCTTTAACCTCAAGTCACCTGTATGTTTTCCTACTGTGACAAGATGAGGTGAACTATACAAGCATTCTGAAGGTTCATTTTGAACATATGTTCCAAGGCTTAAACTAAAGGGACACTGAATGACTCACTTGGCCTTTTTCTCTTAGGTCCATGCTTTAATCTTAGCCTTCAAAGTCTTACCACTCTGATGACAAAAACAAAACAAGAAACAAACAAACAAAAAACTGAAAAGGAAATCCAAGGAAAAGAATATTAATTTTTATAATATCAGAGAATAGTTGGTAACAATTTTACTCTATGAAAGGGACTTTTCCAATGGGAGTGAAGGCCTTCCAAGTAGAAGTCTCCAGCTATATTAATACATGAGTTATATTAAAGGAAAGAAAGAAAAAGTAGTGAGGAGTAATACTAAATGTGGGTTGAGAAATGTTTTTAAAACGTTAAGAAAATGAGCCATATGAAAGAAAAAAGCTCTGTGATCAGTTTGTTTCTCTCACCTAAAACTCCATTTCACGAGCTTCTTGAACTCCTTTTTGTCTTTGACCTTTATCATCACTCTTCTTTCTTTTTCAAACTCCTATAGCATATCTGCTGGAATGATTCATGTGTGTGTGTGTTTGTGTGTGTGTGAGAGAGAGAGAGAGAGAGAGAGAAAGAGAGAGAGAGAGAGAGAGATGTGGATGGAACCTTGAGCTCTCCCCTAGAGGTTCAAAGTTAAGAGTATGCCCACTAATACTCAGCTTTTCAAACTCCCTTCTAGGACATGTCCCAGAGTACCTGGATCTTACACTAAATGTCGAGGTTTCTTTCCTTCAGAAATACCAGACTGGATTTGTGGCTTTCCCTGGATTGGTTTCTTCTCAGTCAACGTGATGTTGTGAAAATCACAGTACCCTGAGACCAATTAAATCAAAATCTTTGGAGGTAGGGCTGAAGAATGGATTTTTTTTAAGCTCCTGGGTGATTATAATATGCAAACAGGGTTGAGAAAGCCTAATCACTTCATTCTACAAATGCAGATACTGAAGCTCAGAGAGGGGAAGTCACTTAATCATAACCACACAGTGAGTTACAAACAAAGTTAGGAGTTATAAAAACCCAGGTCTCCTGACTCTTAGGCCAGAGGTCTTATCTTCATACTACACTGCTTCTCTTTCTCTCCTGTACTTTCTGGACCTTTGTTTTTCTCATTTGTAAAATGAAGATAATAAATCCTAGAGATTTTGTGAGAGTCATTAAAACAGACACATTTCAAATGTACAAGGTTCTGCACAAATATGGAAGAATGTTATAGTTGAGGGAATTAATATACAACACATATGTGAAGCTGAGTCTATAAAATAACACAATTAAAGTAGTTTCCTATTTTATTTTATTTTTTAAAAGATATTTATATAATGTAATTGAATAACAGAACATTATTTCTGAGAGTATGTAAGATAGATATTCATGATAATGTGTGAAATAAAGCTGTAAAACTAAAATACAAAAAGAGTCTGGTATAATCTAATGGAATTTTTACCATCCACCATGATAGAGAATTATGCACATTAGATTTAGAAGTAACCAAAGGCGTATTTTATTAAATATATATTACTGGGAGTAGTCTTTCCTCCTAATGTATACTTAAGTCTCTGAAATAGATGGCAGGCCACATTTTACTGTTGGGCAAAGTCACTGCTCATATGTGACATACCCTCTTGCTTTCCTATTTTAATCAGTCAATTATTTGGGTATTGTGTATTGTGTCTACCTAATAATGTATATCAAGAAGGACCCCTTGTGTGGGTTGTGTGTACCTTTAACCTTAACTTGGTGTCAGTGACAAGAAATTCAGAGTTGATGAGAGAGGTCAATCTTTTCTTTTTCTTTCCCTCATTGCAATTGGAATTTAAAAAAATATAAAAGTAATGAGATATCTGGGCTTCTTATAGTCAGTCAACTACAACATGGCCTTAGGCCTGAACTAGCCCAGGGTTTCTATGGGACTTGTAGATTCCATTCCTGAGGACTGTTAGGGGTTTGGAGGGAAGGGATTTAAAAAAAAAAAAAAAGGTGTCTCTTCTGAAAGGCAGAAAGCATGGAAAGGCAAAGGGAGGGCTTCCAATTAGGAGGAGCTACTGTTAAAAAAGCAAGACGGGAGGGAAGAGGTTTTCTGATTTGGCTGATCTGAGGAAGTAGATTATTTGGCAGTCTAGTATCCCCAGAATGATCTGTAACCACAAGGAACACATTTTCTGAATTCCAGGGCCCCAGAACAGAATTCTAGATCCATTCTTGTTTTATCCATCCCAGATATTAGGAATTTCCAGAGGGGGCCACTTCTATTCCCCTAGGAGTCATACATCTGGCTACTTGTTTATTTGGTAAAAATGGAATTCTGTACAATTTATAAAATGGACCTCTTGTGTCTTCCTTATTTTGAAAGTATAATGCACATTCCTAATTCATCATTCATTTTTGTCAATGATTTTTAAGTATTTATTTGAAAGTTATTTTTAAATACAAAAATATGTTTATTTAACAAAGCTCTCCTTCATCCTTTTATTTCAGCCATCCTAATAAATTAAAAACAAGCCATGATTAAAGTAGGTATTTCTATATGTCACATTACAGACTAGTTTTAAAAATCTACTTAGTAGGGATGCCTGGGTGGCTCAGTCGGTTAAAAGTCTGCCTTCTGCTCAGGTCACGATCTCAGGGTCCTGAGATCGAGTCCCACATCAGGCTTCCCTGCTTGGCAGGGAGCCTGCATCTCCTTCTCCCTCTCCCTCTGTTTCTCTCTCTCTTTCTCAAATAAAATAAAAAAAATCTTTAAAAAAATCTACTGAGTATATATATGTCATCATTTCATCTTGAAATGCCTCCTTTTTAAGGGGGAGGCAGAGAGACAAGGAATTTGAAAGAATCAAGAGGTCTAAAAATATAGTGATAGGTGCTTATAATCCAGACCTGCCTCAGGCAGGGGTTACCTTTCAGGTAATTAAGAGATGATGACCTATGCTTAGGAAAACTTGGGTTGTTAGAAGCCATGTTTCAGGGGTCTATGATTTCCTAGAAAATATGACCCAAGAAGCTCCTTGCTAATAGCTACACTGCTGATGAAGTGCTTGTATTTTGCCTGACAACAATTAACACAATAACTTAGGATGAGCTGCATAAAATAGCATGTGGAGAGAGTGAGAAATCAGACTGTCTCTAATTCTAAAGGAATGGTCAAATTTGGTTGTGCATTAATAGTAGGAACATTGAAATCTATTTCAAGAGAACTTCAAATAAACAGAATGGAGATTGGACCTGAGGAGAATAAAGGGTAATTACTCCATAAAAGACTAGAGCATAAGCTAAAGTACAGAAGCAACATTAAATTTAGAATCAGAAGATAAAAGTAATAACACACAAGACAGTATGAGATGAGAGAAACCAACCTTGATGAATTTCACCCAAGGAATTATAGGTTGCTCCACTCTGTGTTAGGCACCTTTGGTAGGTTACTTAGGCTTTCTGTGCCTGGTTTTGAACCCAGAAACCATGACTCTAAATATTTTGTGCTCTTAACTACTATAATCCCACTTCTTTTCAGTATGAAAATGGCTATATGAGTAGAGTCATAGGATGTCCCCATTTGCCTGGGACAGTCTCAGTTGATACCTGTTTCCCAGAATATTTAATAGTGCCTTCTTATATTCTGAGAACTTATCCTGAAATAACTTGGATATAATATGTAAGAGTATGCTTAATCAGCTAACTTTGATAAAATCATTGTATAAAAAGAGTTCTGGATACTTTCAGTGTTGGCCCATCGCTCCTATTATCCTCAAATACCATCCAAACTTGGCCTCCTCCTGCCCCTATTTTTAAAGCCCTTCTTACCCAGTTTGCATTTCCTGGTCTATCATAGCACTTTTGACCTTTTTTCTCCCTAGCACACTTGCTTTAAAAAAAATCGAAACCTAAGTTCATTAAAACCACTTGTTCCACATTTTCATCTAAATAGAGGAATGTGGTTGGAGAAAAATACACAACCACAGACTTCAAGTGAGCCCACAGTACCACCAGACATTTCTATTTTATTTCTCTCTTCAGTTTATTTTCCAAATTTCAGAAAGGTTATCTCATACTTCTCTCATCACAGGTTGAATAACCCCACCTCTTTCATACCTCCACTCTGTCTATGACGTTGCCACATATCATTGAGAAAATAGAGGCATTCTCTCCTGAATCTTCTCCAGCCAGGCTTTTTGAACCAGTCCTCCACTGAAATGGCTTTTATTGATGTCACCAATGATTCTACCTTTCTAAATCCAATGGCAAATTCTCAGTCTTCATCTTACTCAACTTGTCAGCAGCACTTGTCCCAGCTGATCATGCCCTCTATCCTAACTTACATTCCCCCAAAAGCCTAGCAGAGTCTGAGATAAGGACTTGCATGCAGTTAGTTTATTTGAGGAGCTGACTCAGGAAACAGGAAAGGGGACCGAGAAGAATGAATCAGGAAAGGAGGTACCATCAATTCAAGGGTATGTTATTAATCTGTTTACCACTGTAGGCAACTGTGAATTATTCCCACTGAGGACTCCCTTTGGAACTGTATAGATGAGCTTTAGAATTCTCCATCAGACATAAAAGAGAGGAGTGTTTATCCATCATATTTTATCTCCCATTGACAAAGGGTAATTTGAGAGAGTATTAACTCACTGGCACTTGTAGGTTTGTTCATGAACTAGAATCACTGAGCAGGCCTCTGCAGGTGTTCTACCTGGTGATAGCAGAGAAGCCCCAAGGCAGGAAGAAATAGTATAAGAAACAGTTGAATGAGGTAGTATCAAGTTACCCCTGCATACAGCTGCTACAGCAATGTCCTGAGAAAGGTGGTCCAGGAGCATGTGACGTGGGGCATAAAAGATGTTCAACACACCCTCCTTCTTGAAATATATTCTTTACCTGTCATCCCGCAATGACACTCTCCTAGTCTTCTTCCTGACTCAATGATCTCTCCTTTTCCAAGTCCTTTTATGGTTCTTCTTCATCTCTCTGAACTCTAAATATTAGAGTGCCAAAACTTTCAGTTCTTAATCTTCTTCTCTTCTCTATCTACACTCACTTTCTTGGTGATCTCATCTAGTCTCCTGCATTTAAGCACCATTTTTATATACTCACAACTCCCAAATTTATATCTCTAGCCCCGACCTCTCCCCTTAATTCCAGACTGTTTTCTTAAAATCTCCACTTAAAAGTTTAACAATAATATAAAACAACATATTTAGGCGATAAATGATTTCTATACTCTTGAAAATTGCTTCTCTCTCAGTTTCCCCCATCTCAGTAAATTATGACTCCATTCTTCCAATGACTCAAGCCAACCATTTTGAGATATCCTTGACTCCTACCTTTTTCTCATATCAATTGTCCAACAAATCCTGTTAGCTCTATCCTCAAAATAAATCCAGAATTTGACCACTTCTCTCTATTATCACTGCTACTACCTGGTCTCAGCCACCCTTATCTCCTCCCTTGATAACTGCGGCAGCTCCTTGATTCTACTCTTGGCCCCTCCCCCAAAGTCTAATCCCAACAGAGAAATCAGAGTGATTGTTCTAAAACTGAAGGCTGGATCTTGTCATTCTCTTGCATAAAATCCTCCAATGATCATCCCATTCACTTAGAATCAGATTCATAATTTCTATCATGGTTATAAAGCCCTACATACATGCTTTTCTCCTGATATCTATATGGCCCAGTCCCTCACTTAAATCAGGAGTCCACTCAAATCTCACTTCCTCAAGGAGGACTTCCCTGACCATCTTAAATCAGCATTGCTCACCATTCTATCCTCATTTTGCTTCATTTTACCCCCATAGGCTTTCTTACTACTTCATTATTATATTTTATTGTTGAATGAAAAAATAAATGGATAGCATGGTAGTTAAGTTGGAGCAGCCTTTCTTTTTTTATTTTTATAGGGTTCTTTTTTATTTTTTTAAAGTTTTTATTTGAATTCCAGTTAGTTAACATACAGTGTAATATTAGTTTCTGGCGTACAACTTAGTGATTGAACACTTCCATACAACACTGGGTACTCATCACAAGTGCCCTCCTTAGTCCCCATCACCTATGTAACTCACCCCCCACCTCCCTTTGGTAACCATCAGTGTGTTCTCTAAAGTTAAGAGTCTGTTTCTTGGTTGGCCTCTCTGTTCCTTTTTTTTTTTCTTCCATTTGTTCATGGGTTTTGTTTCTCAAATTCCACATATGTGTGAAATCATATGTTATTTGTCTTTCTCTGACTGACTTATTTCACTTAGAATAATACTCTCTAGCTGCATCCATGTCATATTCTCTCCAGAGAATAAAACCTCAGACTTCTGTTGGTTTGAGCATAAACATGGCAACCATATTCTGGCTTAAGTAAAGAGGGAATTTGACACTATAAATACTCTTACCTGGATATTCAATTGGTCCTTCTTTTTCAATCTCTATCTTTGCACCCATTTTCAGAAATACTACGAATTCTTATTTTAAGTTTTATTTTTCATTCCAGTTGGTTGACATATAGTGTAATATTAAATTCTGGTGTGCAATATAGTGATTCAACAATTCCATACAACACCCACTGCTCATCACAAGTGCCCATCTTAATCTCTATCACCTATTTCACCCATCCCCCCACCTATCTCCCCTCTGGTAATCATCAGTATATTCTCTATATTTAAGTCTTTTTCTTGGTTGGCCCCTCTCTTTTTTCCCCCATGATCGTTTGTTTTGTTTCTTAAATTTCACATATGAGTGAAATCATATGGGCAATATTTATCAAAGGCAACAAATATTGACAAATGTGCCTGTGTGCCACACATTGCTTTATGTATTATTCCACTGTGTTCTCTCCCAAAACTCTTCCCTTGCCCCTCTATTTTATTTCTCCACTTCTGGAACTAACACCCTAAAATTACACTGCTTCCCCCTTCAGCACTTTCTAGTGGTTGCTGTTTATTCTCCCACACATGACTTCACTTCGTTCACAATGCAGCCTAGACTCCAGGGAGATTAAGATTTGAGTATTCTCTTCATAAAAAGTGTTGGTTGAAATTGTGTGGGTGTATGATCTCTCTCTGGCAGAAAGTATACACGAGAGAAATGCAGAACACTAATAGAATCTTTCCTTTAAAGTGATGACTATCGTAATTAGAGAAAAGAAAGAGACTTCTACTGGTAAGAGTTCCAATTACTAACAAAGGCAGGTTTACTGGGCCTCTTTAAAGTATTTCTATAAATGTATGTTTCAAAACAACTACAGTATAAAAATAATAGATACCAATTTTCAAGAATCCTCTATGTTCCAAGTATAAAATCTAATTTTCATAACAACTTTATGATATAGATTTTTTTATCACTATTGACAACAGATATGGAAACTGAGGCTTTGGAAAGTTAAGTGATTTGTATAAGGCAATACAGTTAACAAGATTTTTTTCTAGATTTATTGAGGTACAATTGATAAATAAAAATTGTATAATTCAATGTAGACAATGTAATGTTTTGATAGATGCATATATTGTGAAATTAGTACCACAGTCAAGCTAATTAACATAGCCATCACCTCACATAGTTTTTGTTTTTTACTTAAATTCAATTTAATTAACATATAGTGTATTATTAGTTTCAGAGGTGATTTAGTGGTTCATCAGTTGCATATAACACTCAGTGTTCGTTACATTAAGTGCCCATCACCCAGTTACCCCATCCCCCCACCTCTCCCCTTCAGTAACCCTCTGTTTGTTATAGTTAAGAGTCTCTTATGGTCTGTCTCTTTCTCTGTTTTCATCTTATTTTTCCTCCCCTTCCCCTATGTCCATCTCTTTTGTTTCTTAAATTCCACATGAGTGAAATCATATCTTTGCCTTTCTCTGACTGACTTATTTTGCTTAGCACAATACCCTCTAGTTCCATCCACATCATTGCAAATGGCAAAATGTCATTCTTTTTGATGGCTGAGTAATATTCCATTGTATAAATATACCACATCTTCTTTATCCATTCATTTGTCAGTGGACATCTGGGCTATTTCATATTTTGGCTATTGTGGACATTGCTGCTATACATTGGGGAGCATGTGCCCCTTCAAATCAGTATGTTTGTATCCTTTGGATAAATACCTAATAGTGCAATTGTTGGGTTGTAGGGTAGTTCTATTTTTAACTTTTTGAGGAAATTCCATACTGTCTTCCAGAGTGGTTGCACCAGTTTTCATTCCTACAAACAGTGTAAGAGGTTTCCACTTTTTCCACATCCTTGCCAATATCTGTTGTTTCCTGAGCTTTTAATTTTAGCCATTCTGACTGGTAACCTCACATTGTGTGTGTGTGTGTGTGTGTGTGTGTGTGTGTGTGTGTGTGGTGGGAGCACTTGAGATCTAGTCTCAGCAATTTCAAGTATACAATATAGTATTAACTTACATTGTTATACATTAGAGCTCTAGAACTCATTCATACCACATAAATGAAACTTTGTACCCTTCAAACTCCCCATTTCTTCCACCTACCAGTACCTGGCAATTACCATTCTACTACCTACTTATATGAATTTGACTTTTTTGTATTCCACCTATGAGATCAGGCAATATTTGTCTTTCTGTGTCTGGCTTATTGTACTTAGCATAAGGACCTCCAGATTCATCAATGTTGTCACAAATGGCAAAATTTCCTTCTTTTTAAAGGGTGACTAATATTCATATATATATATATAAATTTTCTTTATCCATTAATCCACCAGTGGACACTTAGGTTGTTTCCATATCTTGGCTACTATATGAATAACACTGCAATAAACATGGGAGTGCAAATATCTCTTTGAGATACTGATTTCATTTCCTTCAGATATGTACCCAGAAGCGAGATTCCTGGATCATATGGTAGTTTCATTTTTAAATTTTTTGAGGAACCTCCATACTGTTTCCATAATGGCTGTACCAATTTACATTTCCACCAACAACATACAAAGGTTCCCAGTTCTGCACAGCTGATCAACGTTTATTATCTTTCATGATTTTGATAATGGACATTCTAACAGGTGTGAGGTGATACTTCATTGTAGTTTTGATTTGTATTTTCCTGATGATTCATGATGTTAAATGCTTTTTCATATACCTTTTGGACATTTTTGTGTTTTCTTTGGAGAAATGTCTATTTAGGTCCTCTGCCCATTTCTTAATCAGGTTGTTTGGGGGCTTTATTGTTTTGTTTTGTTTTGTTGCTATTGACTAGTGAGTTCCTTATGTATTTTGGATTTTAACCCTTATCAAACGAATAGTTTGCAAATATTTTCTCCATTCCATAGGCTGTCTTTCACTCTGTTGATGGTTTCCTTTGCTGTACAGATTTTTGGTTTGATACAATCCCACTTATCTCTCTTTGCTTATGTTACTTGTGTTTTGATGTCATATACAAAAAAATCACATTAAGTTTCTGGCTTATTTGCTTGTCTGTTGCTTGCCACAACCAGTATCAAGATCTCGAGCTAGTGGTTATGTTGGCCTTTCCCATTAGTTTGTCATTGAGGTTGTTCTTGTTTTCAACAATACCAGTCGTGGCTTTTTCTATGCCCAACTCTAACTCAGGACCACTTCTTCCAGCAGTGAAGTTGCTGGTCCTTATGACTTACCTCATCTCTGGAGAAGTACCGTGGCATGGAGTTGGAGGTGGGTATAGGAGCAGTTCCAGACTAAAATGACACAAACTTTCATCATTCTTATTGAGGTTTAGTAGTTTTTCTTGAATAGACTCTTCTCAATTTGTTTTACACGTTTGGCTAGTTTACAGATTTCTGTAATCTTAGTTTTTGAAAGTTTTGTCTAGTTTTATTGTTTTTTTTTGTTTTTTTTTTTGGTGAAGTGGACTTGCCAATGTCCTCATTCAGAATTTCTGGAAGTCCTGCCCTAGATCATTGATTTTCTTTATCTTTCTTCTTTTTTAATATAATCATTGGAAGCTATAAATTTTCATATAAGTACTGCTGTATCTGTAGACCTACAGATTTTGATGTGTTGCATTTTGATTATCACTAAGTTATAAATATTTTCAATTTCTTCTTTGACTCATGGGTTATTTAGAAGGGTGTTTATTCATATCCAAATAGTTAAGGATTTTCTAGGTATCTTTTTTTCTTCAAATTTTTATTTAAATATTAGTCAACACACAGGGCAATATTGGTTTCAGGAGTAGATTTCAGTGATTCATCACTTACATACACAGTGGTGTCTTTTAACTATTTTTTTGTAATTTAATGTTGTTTGGGTCAGTGAACAATCTCTGTTTTCAATTTCTTTTAATTTATTAAGGCTTATTTTGTGACACATCATATGGTCCTTTGTGATGAATGCTTCATGTGTAGTTGAAAATAATGCGTATTTTGCTGTTTTGGGATGAAATGTTTTATAAATGTTAATTGAACCATTATTAATGTTTAGTGTTGTTCAGGTGTGACTCTTTTTGGGGTTTCTACTGAATGTCTAACATTTATCAGAGGTATTTTTACTCTGGTTGGTCAGAACTCACATAGCTCTCAGTTCTGTGTGAACTCTAGGTAGTTGTTATTTGATTTGTGTTGTGGGGGTTTTGTCATATACATGTGTGGATTGATGTTTAACCAAAGACTTATGAAGACCCCTATACAAATTTCTGGAGAGGTTTTCCTGACTAATTCTCCCCTCCTCGGTTCTCCACCCCCAAAGTTTTAAAATCCCAAGCATCCTCAAACTCAGTTCTCTGTCCTGTCAACTCAGACTGATGTGTTCTGCTTGGTATTCTCCCAGCACCATGGTCCAGAAGGTGTCTCCAAGCACAAAATCCTAATAGGGCCCACTTTATTTGTTTTCCTTGTTTTAGAGGTCACAATCCTTTGCTCTTGTTTTCCAAAGTCTGAAAACTGTCATTGCATATATATTTGTCCACCTTTTTCATTGTTTATAGCGGGAAGATAATTTCGAATGTTAAGGTTTGCGTTTGGATCTCAGACATTTTCTTTTTTCTATACTCATACCTTAGGTGATATTATCCAATCTTATTGCTTTATATAATATTTATATCTTGACACATCTCCAAAATTTATTTTTCCAGCCTGGACTTCTCTCAAATCCAGATGTATATAGTCAACTGGCATATTCACTTGAATGTTTAATGGACATCTGAAGTTTCACATATTTAAAACTAAAGTCTTGAGGAAAGAAAGGAAAGTGAGTGAGGAGCTGCCACCAGTCCTGCCGGCTGCCTGTCCCTGGACTCACTCCAACAGATAAAAACCCTGAGAATAAAGAAGAAGCATAAATTCAAACAAGTAGCTGAGTCATATGAGGTGTTATGAGATGCTAAAAACGGGACATCTAAGACAAATACAGCAAAGAAGGATTAAATGATGGAGGTGGAGGTGGAGGTGGAGCTCATTTTGACAATCCATTTGAGTTTGGCTTCACATTCTGTTGCTTAGATGACATCTTCAGGGAATTTTTTGGTGGAAGGGGTCTGTTTCATTAGACTTCTTCAAAGACTTATTTGAGGACTTTTTTTGGGAGTCTAAGAGGTCCCCTGTGGAAGCAGGAGCCGAGGAACAGGGTCGTTTTTCTCTGCCTCCAGTGGATTTCTGTCTTCTGGAGAGGGTTTTCGTCTTTTGAAACAGAATTTACTTCCCTCAGGTTACCAGATCATGGCATCACTTCATTCTTTTCCATGGCATTTGGTGGTAGTGGGATGGGCAACCTCAAATCTATATCAACTTCACTAAAATGGTTAATGGCAGAAAAATCACTACAAAGAGAATTATTGAGTGGTGAAGAAAGAATAGAAGTTGAAGAAAACAGCTAAGTCCTTAATAATAAATGGTAAGGAGCATCTGCTACACTTGGATAACAAGCAACTCGATGCACATATGTCTGAGGGTTACAGAAGGGAGGGAGTGGGGGATGGGGTAAGCGGGTGATGGGTATTAAGGAGAGCACCTGTGGTGATGAGCACTGGGTGTTATACACAACTAATGAATCGTTGAACACTACATCAAAAACTAATGATGTATTATATGTTGGCTAGTTGAACATAATAAAAAAAATCAATGCACACATGTAACAGAAATGTTACCTGTAACCAGCACCATCGAGGATTAACAGGAATGTTTTTTTTGAAGATTTCAAACGAACTCAACTTTCAGCATAACTGTAACTAATCTAAAGTATTTATACACATTGGAGCCCTATTTGTCATAGACTTTTGAGTTTATTGTTGGGACCACATAGTAGGACCATTAATTTGGGGGGATTTTGTTTTTTTTGTTTGTTTGTTTTGTTGGTTTTTTTATTGTTGTTTTTTGCTTTTGTCTTTAAAATTATTGTAAATCTCTGTATGCACTTTGCTTTTTTATTAAACATACTCGAAGGTGGCCATGATTCTTACACTAACACCAGCATGGACCTGCTTTTCCATTGTGTTTCAGATGTGACCCAAGTAGTCAGCCTGCTGTGAAGTTAACATTGCCAGGATGAATCTTCCACAAAAATAATTTCAATTTTTATCAGTATTTAATAACAAGAGATATTAATGCATTAATGGTAATAGATTTTTCATTTAATATAAATTGAGGATGCTTTTCTAGTTGTGAATGAATGCTGACAATTGGTTTTTTTTTAAGATTTTATTTATTTGACAGAGAGAGACACAGTGAGAGAGGGAACACAAGCAGCGGGAGTGGGAGAGGGAGAAGCAGGCTTCCCACTGAGCAGGGAGCCCGATGGATGTGGGGCTCAATCCCAGGACCCTGGGACAATGACCCGAGCCGAAGGCAGACGCTTGACGACTGAGCCACCCAGGTGCCCCAGACAATTTAGTAAGTTTTAAAAATTGTTTAAATATGTAACATCAAGCTTAGGTTTAAAAAAGTAAAGCTGGTAAACTGGATCTTTGTCACTTGCTTAAAAAAATGCAAAGGTGTTTGGTGCAAAAAAACAAACCAAAACAAAACAAAAAAACCAAAAAACCCTAAAGTCTTCATTCCTTTATCCTTTCTTTCCAAACCTTCTTCTATACCAGTGTTCATTTACATAAGTGACAACTCCATTATTCTAGTTGTTATGTCCATCCTTGAGTCTTTTCTTTCTCTAACACCCCAAATGTAATCTATCAAGAAGTCCTTTTGGCTATGCCACTCAAAATATATATAGAATACAACCCCCTTTTATGACCTACACTGCTACTACCCCATCAAAGCTTGCATTATCTCTCACCTATATTACCTTAATAGCCTCCTAACAGGTTTTCTTGCTTCTGTTACTGTACTCCCCACATTCTATCTCCTCAGAAAAACCAGAGTGGTTCTGTTAAACGATAAGTGAGATAACGTCATATCTCATCTCAAAATCTGTAATAGCTTCCCAGATCATTTTCTTTCCTTGATCATTCCACCTTAGCAGGGCCAGGACTAGAGTGAGGCAAAAGAGGAACCGAATACACAAAATTTAAGGAAGCATTCATTCTCAGGGCCTAAACCTTGTCCTGGCCCTGTACTCTAGCCATATCAACTTCCTTGCTGTCCTTCAAAAATCCCAAGAATGTTTTGGCCTTGGGTCCTTTGCATTTGATGTGTCCACTGCCTTGAATATGTTCTTCCACCCAGTACTTGCATGTTTTGCTTGAGCTCTTCATTCAGGTTGCTATGAAAATCGCCTTGTCAATGAGGCTCTACCTCACACTCTCACTCTGTTATTCTGTCCCTTTATGCCTCTCTAGTTTTCTTCTTAGTACTTACCACCACTTAATATATTATATCTTTATTCATTTATTGCCTATATCTACTACAAGAATGCAAGCTCAATGAAAACAGAAATTTTGTTTTATTTTGTGCTGTGTCCCCAGGAATTGGAATAGTGCCTGGTCCATTGTAAGCATTCCATAAATTATTTTTTGAATGAATGAATATGTACAGCCTCTTTTTTTTTTACCTTTTTTCATTTCATTCCTTGCAAACAACACATGCTTAGATGATTTTTTACTCAATTTTACAGACTTTGTCTTTTAAAGAGATAATTGAGATTATCCATATTTTGTATGTTTGATACACTTTATTTAATTACATATTATTTAATATACGTTATTTAATAAACGTTATTTATTTTACATTGTTTTGCCCAAGTTTGATCATTTGATCAAGCTATTAATTCAGTCTTTCCTTCATTAATTTGTGAGCTCTAATATGCTTTACCGTTTCATTAATTGTTACCTCAACTTTCAAACACATTTGCCTCCGCTATTATTTGAAAACATGATTTCTTCTCTATTAAGATTTCAGCCACTCCAATATTTTTATTTAGAATATTTTCTTATTTATTTGGAATACTTTCACTTTTCTCCCTCTACTAAATTCATACTTTTTCTAATAAGATCTTTAGAATGTGTTTACTTCTCTGTTTGCACTCCTTTTTTAATCCACCACTCTTATTTTTCATAGATGAGGTAGTACTTTTAGTTCTAGACATAGAAATATGGAACTTCTATTTCAAAAGTCCTTATTTAACATTTATATTACCCATTTCTAGATAGTCTATTATTATCCACTTACATTAACTACTATATTTCATATGCAGACCTTTTTTTCTCTTCAGGGATTGTTCCCCTATTGTTTGATTAATTTGGTTGCTTTCCATGTTTTTTTCTCCTTCTGGAGCTGAAATTATTCACATATTTGGCCTCCTGCATCTATATATCAATGTAGATCCATGCCATAGAGCTTTTTGATATTGATCCCTAGGCACTTGTTTAGCTCACAGTATAAGAAGCCCAGCACCAATTCTTTTTGTTATATTTATCACAGTATCAAAAACTTCATTTGTCTCCAGGCTATAGGTGCCATTTGATCCAGGTGAGGCAGATAATTCAGAGTTAGTAGAGGAAAAGTGAGCTTTGTTCAGATATCCATCTTTCTAGAGGGTAGGTTTTAAATGGCAGTTCACTTGGGAGAGCATTGTTTTCTTCTAAAAGCATGGGAGATAACATATTTTTCTTCTCTTTCCCTATTTCTTCCTCACTTTTGTTTGTAATGGTAAGGGTACTTTCACCTAGGTGTACTCAGAAACTTTGGCCTTCTCTCCTGCTACTTCTTTTGTATACTCTTCCTCACAAAACTCTGAAAAAATAGTGTGGTTTGAGGCATACTCTTCTTTAGAAGAGGCTAAGCTATTTCTTAACCAGAGTTATTCTTTGTTTTTTTTTAATCTGTTCATTCATTTAAAAATATTAAGCACCTATTCTGTGCCAAACAGTGTTCTAAGTGAGTTAGACATATACAGTCTCTACCCTCATGAAACCTATATTCTATTGTGAAGAAATAATCACAAGTTAATTTCATATAGCTATAAAGTATAGAAGGAAACTGTGGGATGATGATGGGGAGTACTGGGATAAGAATGTGAATCAATAATATCTTGGAGAGGAAGGTTTGAGTAAAGAAGCCTGGTAAAAAATAAAGGGAAAACTTTTGATAGTAGAAATCCTTGTCTACCACTACACAAAGGTAGGAAAAACAAACACAGCTTGCTCTTTTTCAGAACTTCATGTCAAATTATAAAAACAATTTGTAGCTTAGAAATATATAATCAGGAATAAGTTATACCCCTGACCAGGTAGAATAAAGTTTCATATCAACAATTTAACAAATTTCAGAAGAACCCCGGTGCTCCAACTAAAGCTGTGCACAAATCTTAACTGAGCTTCCCATTTATATTCACCTGCCCCCAAAGTTAGAAATGAAAATTCATGGGCCTCTCCTCAGACCTAGGAATTTGTATTTTAACAAGCCCTCCAAGTGACCCTTATCTAAGGTAAAGTTTGATAAATGCAAATTTAGAGCATAATATATAGGTAGAAAGAACTTTAAGTTGCCAACATTTTATTAGTGCAAAAAAGGAGGTCTAGAATAGGTAGGATCACCCATGTTAACATATAAGCAGGGTGAAAAGAAATACCATAGCCAATACTCAAACACACTAGGGGAAAAGTAGTCAAAAGAACTAAATCTGGAAGAAAATATATAACAAATACTGAAAGTCACCCCTCATCTCCCTCAAGTAATAAAATTCCTGTGTTATGTCTGGGCATATGGTTGCACAGTTAGAAAGTGATATTGCTCAGCCTTTGTTACAGCTAGATGTGGCCATATAATTAAGTTCTGACCAATCGGATGTGGGAAAAAGTAATAATGCTTCACTTTCAGATCCTCCTCTTGAAAGGAATGAGTACGCTCACCTTCCCCTTCCCCTTCTTACTGGCTGTAGATATGAAAATAGTAACTGGAGAAGCCTGCTTAGACACAGACATGGAAACTACACAATTTGTCCTACCAGCCACATACCACCACCTTACCTCTGAACTATAATGTGAAATAGGATAAAATTGTATCTTGTTTGAGCTACTGTATTTTGGGGTCTCTTTGTTACAGCAGTTTTGAATATACCCTAATAAATACACTGCGTGAATCCGATAAAACAAGGACTGAAAGACAAATGATAAGACAACAAAATAAGATGAAAAGGTAGAGTGTAGAACTCAGGAATCAAATCAAAGATCAAAACAATACTATTGGGGCACCTGGGTGGCTCAGTTGGTCAAGTGGCTGCCTTCAGTTCAGGTCATGATCCCAGGGTCCTGGGACTGAGCCCCAATTCGGGCTCTCTGCTCAGCGGGGAGACTGCTTCTTCCTCTCCCTCTGCCTGCCTCTCTGCCTACTTGTGCTCTCTTTTTCTGTCAAATAAATAAATAAAATCTTTTAAAAAATACTATTGTAGAATTAGTAATTAGGAAATTGAAAAGAATAAAAAAGATAGGTTAAAATATTGTTATTAATATAAAGAAATGCCTGAGATATATTTACTCAAGAAATACTTGTGTAGCAGCTACTTTTTTTCCACACAGTGTTCTAGGTACAAATAATTGGGGGAAAGAGTTTACATAGGTTGTATTTCAAACAAAGGAAACATTATGAGTGAAAACCTTGAGGCGGAAAAGAGATTGGTGTTTTTATTCATAATAGAAATGAAATTGGTGCAGCTAAAGCTATATGAACAAGGGGCCAGAATTGTATGGGATTAAGTTGGAGAGTTTGAGAAGGACAAGATTATGCAGGGCCTCTATGGACCATAGTAAGAACTTCAATTTTATTCTAGGCTAATTGGGAAGCCACTGGGATATTTAAGGTGGTGGACAAGCATGATCTAATTTTGTATTTTGAAGGTAGCTGTTATATGAAGGATAGATTACAAGGGGATAAGAATGGGAGCAGGGAAACCCACTTCTCACTTTCCCTCCAATAACAACTCTAAGGCAAGTAATAATGATGGCCCAAACTAGGAAATGCCAATAAGTAAATACCTAAGTGATGTTTCACAAAGATTGTGTGTGTAGATATGAGTTCAGATTAAAAAGTCTGATCTGAAGATACAAAATTGGAAGTCCTCAGCACATAGTTGCTAATTGAAGGCATAGGACCAAATAAAATCAGGTGGAGTTGAAATGTAGAATAAGAAGGAAAGAGAATTCAAGCCCAAGCTCTGAGAGACTCTCAACATTTATAATGGGTAGGAGGGGGAGAAATTTCCAAGTAATATTGAAAGAGGGAATTCAGAGAGGTAGGAAGAAAGCAAGAGTGTGGTGCCATGGAAGGTAGAAGAGTGTGTTTCACTAAGTAAAACGCTGCATGGAAAGGTCAAATGAGATAAGGACTGAACAGTGTTTATTGAATTTAGCTATAAAAAAGTCTTTAATGGGAGCTCTCTTAGATTGCAGATGGTTAAAGAGTACGAGACAGGTATATAAGTGTTTTTAATGATGACTGCCAGACTGTAGCTCCTAGGAGAAACCATAGCTTACTTTTTTCTCTCCTGTCCTCTTTTTTCAAACATAATGTCTGGGTCTAGGGAAAACAGTCCAAGTCAGCATAGCTGTAGGTACTGAGCAATGTTTTTCTTCCTTGATTCCATTTCTATGGCATTGGGAAATGTGGCCTTTCATGTTATTGGAAGGTAACATCAGAGGTTCTGGTTTGGGCTTGGAAGGAAGCCAGTTAAGTCTTTAGGATAAAAGAGAGAGGGAGGGAGGGAGAGCAGAGAGAGAAAGAGAAACAGAGAGAGAATTTTTCTATGTGACTCACACCAGCCTACTAGAGTTTTTATTTAATATTTGGTTCCAAGTTCTCAGCTAACAATAAAGCATTTTTGTTTGGTTTCTTTGTCTTCTTTGAGCCTATATCTACCTCAGGGACCTCACTGAAAGGAAGGATAGTTTGAATAGGTCAGGATTCATATATTCCTGGGATTTCCTATCAAAATATAATCTCAATAGATTCTTTTAACATCTCCCCATTTCATCTTTTTACATGACCAAGCTACCAACTTGAATTACAGATCCTTTGACAGCCTATCTTGTTCCCAAAACAGTGCTTGTACATTTATATTGAAATCTTTCTGATATTCATATACCTCTCATCTATAGTAATAGAGTCATAACTTTAAACTTCAATCCTATGGTTGTCACCCTCCTGCTGACAAACTCCCCCAAGAAATTGACCATATACCTGGGCCAATTTCTATAGTTTGTTAACACTTTCCCAATATCAGGCTCTGTTCAACTACCTGACTGAAATTTCATGTGTCATGTGCATTGAATCTGCTATTTAGTACTTGCCTTATGTTAATGAACATGTCTAGGCTTCTGTTACCAATCCTTCCCAATGTGATCTGTATAGTCATTGACCAATGTGTTAAGTTTTAGCCTCATTTCTCATACCTATAGGAAAAAAGTAATAACCAATTGTGGTTCCAATTGGCTTCTTGAAGAATAAAATGATCTAATTTTGAAAGGAGCTCATTGGTTCTTCTAAATATATTTGTCCATAGTGTTTCCTCAGGTCAATACTAACGTCTCTACCATTTGCTTTTTGTAATAAGATTTCATTGAGTTTACTTTTGTGGCTACATAGATTTGGGGACGAGACCTTTTTCCCTTCACAAAATGACCTAATAGCTTAAAATTTTTATAAAGTTATTATTTACATATAATAAAGTTCATCCATTTTAAGTTTACAGTCAGATGAATTTTGATAATTGTATACAATTGTGTAACTACCACACACATAGCCAGGTTTGGGAACCACTGCTACCTCTATCTACATTCAAACTATTTTTAGTAATTTTCTCAGGTAGTTTTTTATAAACACTCCAGTTTGAGCACCACTGACATATTTTATTATTGTTGCTTGGCCCAGGGTTACTTTGAATCCGATCCCTTTTCTCTCTTTTTCTTTCATAGACTGTTGATATGTTGTGGGGGAGTTGGTTTCTCAGCATGCACAGATAGCTGACTTTTATTTTTCTGCTGATATTACCACATGCAGAGCCATGCATTCAACTGGTGGAGTCAGAGAATGGAAATTGTCATTCTGTTTGGCTTAGCATATTAATGAGGCTTAGTGTTTCCACAATGCATGTCCTGAAGTTCAATGCCAAAGAGAAATGCTTTTTGTCTAAACCACTGTTTGTAATTCAGGGGCTATAGGTACCACTGTGGCCTGATACTCCAGATATCAGGGATGCACCTATAGTAGGTAAAGAGGAATAAAGGTGATGAGGAAAACTATTACTTTTCACTTTAATAGAAAGCAATGACTTTAGAATTAGACCTTCAAAATTTATGTCCTGAGTTTCTGCACCAATATGACACAGAATAAAACAACAATATGGGCCAGAAATTTTCTATGAGATGCACAGGTACTGTTTAGTATCATTATACTCTTCTCCCAGTATTCTCTATGGAGGTATAGAGTGGGTGAGTAGTAAGTTAGAATCATTTTCCATAATAAAAAGCATTCTGAGAATGAAGAATACTTATGCATTAGAGCCATGGGGTCTAATCCTGACTTTGCTACTAACTCTGTTCTAACGCACTTTCCCCATTTTACAATAAGGACAATAAATTAAATAATCTCTGAGGACCCTTCTAGCTCTGAAATTCAATGAAGCTGTAATTCTCACCACTTTTCTCCTCCCAAACTGTGGGGAGAGAGAGATGTGTTGGATTGCTTTTACTCTTTCAGCTTAACAATTAGCTCTTCAGTTGATTAATGCTCTGCTGGCAACAACAGCATCTTAGTGAAGATGATTTAGTATTTCAGCAATTGCTAGATGCTTATAAATGTGCCAGCTTGGTGTATTGAAATTAGTGAGGTTTCTAAAGGTATTTCAAACTGGCTTTAATTAATTAAATGCTGGATAGATGCAGTCCAAGGTTAACTACTTAATAAATTGGCAACCAAATAAAAAATTGAACCAAACATTTTGAGCAGTTTACTGGAAGAGATCTGGGCTTTCCACCAAGAGATTCTGTAGCAATGCTGGCAGCAGGGTGGGCCATTTTTAAGCTCCTGACTCATTGTCACTATACCCTTTCACCCAGGACTGAACCCTTCCCCACAAAACAAAAACAAAAACAAAAACAAAAAACAAAAAAAACTGCACAGTGTCACTTGATTGGTAGCAACAATGTCTGTGTTAGTGTCCACAGACTAAAAGAAAGTCCCCACATGAAATGTTAATAGTTGAGACAAGAGCCATCTTTAATTCACTGTGTATTTGAACATAAGAATATTGTAAATGGTGATAATTCTTATGTATGTAGAAAAGTTCCTTGCTATCTCTGAACTGGTATTTAAGTTGAAGACTAGAAAAAGGGATCATAAAGTAAGATAATATGATCCTGTTTAGAAGACTGTAGAGAGTGTTAAGGTGTTAAAGATCTGAAAATGAGAATTAAGGGTTGCCCATGTACCTACTAAGAGATTAATTCAGGGAAATTTCTGTTTTCTGAGAAACTATAGGAATAGATATTATCACTCAGGTTGTCAGGAAGCTGTATTTAAAGAAATCTGACCATTTTTTTAAGTTATAAAACCAAGAAACACATTAAGCAGCTACTTCGTGCTCAACTCTGTGCTAAATGCTATGGAGAACATGAGAAAGAAATGAGATTCCTGCCTGAGAGTACTTACAAAGACAGCATAATATAATGGAATGAGTTAAGGACGGAGAGTCAGAAGTCTTAGATTCCACCAGCTTACTCTATGACTTTGGTAAGGGACTTCTCTCCAAGTTTCAGATTCCCAGATCATTGAAATAGAATTCAATGTGATAATATGTGACAGTACCTCAGAAATTATGAAGAGCTAATCACATGTGGTCAGTGACAATACAGTTGCTAATGACTGGAGGTAATAATGGTATAGTAAAAACAAACAAACAACAACAACAACAAAACCCAGACACGCTGATAGACAAATTTGGGTTAGAATCCTGTCCTTGTCATTTACTGTGTGGCCTTCGGAAAGTTACTTAAACTCTATAAGCCTCAGTTCCCCATTTGTAAAATTAGGATAATGATAACAATAAAAACTTACCACATAATATTGTTGCCTATCACATAGCAGGTATTTAGTAATGGTAGCCTTTATTACTCATCAAAATAAATACAGTTAAGGGCGCCGGGGTGGCTCAGTCAGTTAAGTGACTGCCTTCAGCTCAGGTCATGATCTCAGGGTCCTGGGATCGAGCCCTGCATCAGGCTCCCTGCTCAGCGGGGAGCCTGCTTCTCCCTCTCCCTCTGCGGCTTCCCCCTACTTGTGCTTTCTCTCTCTGTCAAATAAATAAAAAAATAAAAAAATCTAAAAAAACAAAAACAAAAACAAAAAAACCCAAAAACAAAAAAACAAAATAAATACAGTTAAGTAGGAAACTGTATTGTATAAGCTGTAAAGGCAATGGGAATTTAAAATTCCATGTCAAAATATACTGTGAACAAAGCTACCATGGTAGCTGAAATAGCTGAAAGTATCCCTTTTTAGAAATTTTACATAATGATTTTGCATTCTTTGGGTAAATACCCAGTAGCGCGATTGCTGGATGATAAGGTAGTTCTATTTTTAACTTTTTGAGGAAACTCATTGTTTTCCACAGGGGCTGCACCAGTTTGCATTCCCACCAACAGTGCAAGAGGTTCCCCTTTCTCCCCATCTTCACCAACATCTGCTGTTTCTTGTGTTGTTGACTTTAGCCATTCTGAGAGGTGTGAAGGGATACCTCATTGTAGCTTTTATTTGCATTTCCCTGAAGGTAAGTGATGATGAGCATCTTTTCATGTGTCTATTGACCATCTATTGACCATCCTCTTTGGAGAAATGTCTGTTCATGTCTTCTGCCCATTTTTTAATTGGGTTATTTGTTTTTTGGGCATTGAGTTTTGTAAGGTCTTTATATATTTTGGATACTAACCTTTTATCAGATAAGCCATTTGCAAATATTTTCTCCCATTCTGTAGATTACCTTTTAGTTTTGTTGATTGTTTCCTTCACTGTGCAGAAGCTGTTTATTTTGATGAAATCCCGATAGTTTATTTTTACTTACGTTTCTCTTACCTTAGGAGACATATCTAGGGATACATGCACCCCCTATGTTTATAGCAGCATTATTTACAATAGCTAAAATATGGAAGCAGCCCAAGTGTCCATCAATAAATGAGTGGATAAGGAAGGTGTGGTATATATATACAATGGAAGATTTTTTAGCCATGAAAAAGAAAGAAATCTTGCCATTTGCAAGGAGATGGATAGATCTATAGAGTATTATAATATTCTAAGGGAAAGAGAGAAAGACAAATACCATATGATTCCACTCATGTGTGGAATTTAAGAAACAAAACAAAGGCTCAAAGGGGAAGAAAAAGAAACAGAGAGGCCAACCAAGAAATGGGCTTTCAACTATAGAGAACAAACTGATGGTTACCAGAGGGGAGGTAGGTGGAGGGTTGAGTTACATAAGTGATGGGGATTAAGGAGTGCACTTGTTGTGATGAGCACAGGGTGATATATGGAAATTTTGAATCACTAAATTGTACACCTGAAACTAATATAACACTGTATGTTAACTAAAAACTTATAAAAACCTAAAAAATAAAAAGAAATTTTATATAATGAAAATAGGCCTTTAAAAGAAAACCATGTTTGTATGTTTTAAGAAATTATGTGGGATTAACTCAGGCAGAAGCAATGGAGATAGATATGAGAGTTGTTGAGGAGTTAAAATCTATGAGTTAATAACTCATTGGTGAGTGAAAACATGACAAATGAAGGAAGGTGACTCTCAAGTTTCTGGCTTGAATGATTGGATAGATGATGGTGCCTGTTCACTCAACAAAAATTTACTGATGCCTACTATATACCAGGTCCTAGACATAGGGCAGTAAGCTAAACAGACATAATTCTTGTCCACATGCTTGTTACAGTCTAGTGGAGGAAACAGGATATAAACAAAATATACCAAAAAAGTAGTTCTAAACCATGTTAGGTGTTAAGTAAGAAAATTACAGAGTGCTATCTCAAAGTATGCCAGGGAGACATAATAGTGAATGCAAAAGGATAAGGTTTTGAGTGAAAGACAAAATTATGACCTCATTTTTTGAACATGTTAAGTTTTGGAGTATCAGTGGGAGACATAGTTGAAGATATCCAGATGTCATGTGAAGATTCAGATTTAGAACTCAGAGTAGATCTGGGTAGCAGATATTAAAAGAAAATTTATTCAGATGGTGACTGAAGTTATAAAATTACATGAAGTCACCTAAAAACAACATAGAGAGCAGGGTGCCCCAGAGGGGTGTTTGTGTGTGTGTGTGCATGTGCCGTCTTGTTTTCAATTGGATTTGAATGTCTTCCGTTGGGGCACACACTCTATACTTCAAACACAGTCCATATCATTCCTTATTTTCTTATACCTGAACAACTTCAATTTCATAAATACATTTTACCTATTTGGCCTCTGGAAACATTTGAGTTTTCATTTCTGGTAGAATAAAAAGGAGTGGACTTCCTAACATTTAACATTTAAAACAAATACTAACCTACCAAAATATGTTAAATATTATTTGTAAATTATCATATGAAAAAGCACTTTTTTCTATTTTGATGTAAAGTTCTATGAATTTTAGCATTTGTATTGATATATGTAACCACCCTCACAATCTGGGCACAGAACAGTTTCAACAGCCAAAAATAGCTACCTCATTCTACCACTTTATAGTCATATCTCCCTCCACCCATAAACCCTGACAATCTGTTCTCCATCCTTTATAGTCTTGTCTTTTTCAGAATGCAATATAAATGAAATAATGCAATATGTAGACTTTTGAGAGTGGCTTCTTTCATGCAGCATCATGTCTTTCTTCGAGAGTCATCCAAGTTGTTCTGTATAACAGTAGTTTGTTCTTTTTATTCTGAGTAGTATTCTATTGTATGAGTGTACTACAGTTTGTTCAGTGTTTGCCCATGGAATGATGTTTAGATTCTTTCCAGTTTTGGGCAATTATACATACAGCTGATATACACATTGCTGCTTAGACATAAGTTTTCATTTCTCTGGAGCAGAGACTCAGGATTGAGATTGCTAGGTCATATGGTAAGTCTATGTTTGACTTCACAGGAAACTTCCAAACCATTTTCCAAAGTGACTGTCACATTTTTGTTCCTTCTAGTAATGTATGAGAGTCCCATTTGCCCATATCCTTGTCAGTGCTTGGTAGTATCAATATTTATTCAAATTTCTTTTTTGTTATAAAAGTAAAGGATGCATGAGTTGATTTTTTAAAGGAAATATACCAGAAAGGCAAAAAAAATGTAAAATAAAATCCTCCATTGCCTCTCCCCCTAACCAGGATAAACCTATTGGTTTCAAGTATATCTTTTCAGAAGTATTTAACTTATTTGTAAGTATATATGGACATATACAACTATCCTTGTGCTGTTTTTTAAAATTCAAATGGACAAAGATATCAGACAAGAAATACTTACCTATACCTCGATGATAGGTAATATATTGCTTTGTCAGGAAAATGCCTTAAAAAAACTATTGTAATGCTTTGGTAAAGTGAATTGTTACAGCCATTCCCATTTCCATGAATTCATCCTTACTGTAAATGGGGATTTAAGAATATAGTAAGAATAAACTAAATGTTTATAGCAGTTTGCCAGTTTGACACCTAATTGCCAAAATTGGAAACAAGCTACGTGACCTCCAGCTGTACATCCATCAATGGAATACTACTTAGCCGTTCAAAGGAACACACTTCTGATAACACACAGAAACATGGAGGAATCTCAAATGCATTATGCTAAATAAAAATAATTTGTTTAGCTGACTCAAGATTAACAGAGTGTCTGATTCTGTTTATATGACATTCTGAAAATGGCAAACTATAGGGATGGAAAAAAATTCAGTGAAGGGTTTTGTACTCCAGGGATTGAGTACGGGGAGTAAGGATAATGACAAAAGGGACATAAGTGAATTTGGGAGAATGATGGAACCGTATTATACTTTGATTTGGTGCATATTTCAAAATGTAAAAATAATGACTTGCATTCTATGTAAATTATAACTCAATAAAAAACAAATACCACCACCAAATGAATAAATAAAATTCAAATGGTATTATAAGTGAATATGGCTCCGTACATAAATGTACATTGTACATTAACATCTACAATCCACTTTAAGACAATTTTTTTATAAGGTGTAAGGTTAAGTTTGAGGGTGTTTTTGTTTTATTTTGTTTGCATACTGATGTTCAATTATTGCAACACAATTTGCTGAAAAAACTATCTTTGCTAAATTGAATTGCTTTTGCACCTTGGCCAAAAATCACTTGGCCACATTTGTGTGGGCATATTTCTTTTTTTAAATTTAACTTTGTTTTTTTATTTAACTTTTTATTTTTATTCTGGTTAGTTAACATACAGTGTTATATTAATTTCAGGAGTATAAAATAGTAATTTAACCCTTCCATATATCACCCTGGGCTCATCACAACAAATGCACTCTTCAATTCCCATTACCTATTTCCCCTGTCCCCCACCCATCTCCCCCCGGTAACCATCAGTGTGTTCTGTACAAATAAGAGTCTGAAAACAATGAATCATGGATCACTACATCAAAAACTAATGATGTATTGTATGGTGACTAACATAACATAACAAAATAAAATAAAATAAAAGAGTCTGTTTCTTGGTTTGCCTTTCCCTCCTTTTTTCCCCCTTTGACCCTTTGTTTTGTTTCTTAAATTCCACATATGAGTGAAATCATTGGTATTTTTCTTTCTCTGCCGTATTTCACTTAGCGTAAATATTATCTAGCTCCAGCAATGTTGTTGCAAATGGCAAGATTTCATTCTTTTGTTTGGCAGAATAATATATATGCGCGCGCACACACACACACACATATGTATGTATACCATGTCTTCATGTCTTCTTTGTCCATTCATCTATTGATGGATACTTGGGCTGCTTCCATAACTTGGCTATTGTAAATAATGTGGTTATAAACATAGGGGTGCATGTACACCTTTGAATTTGTATTCTTGTATTTTTGGGTAAATAC
The DNA here is from genome assembly GCF_009762305.2 of Zalophus californianus. Taxonomy (NCBI): domain Eukaryota; kingdom Metazoa; phylum Chordata; class Mammalia; order Carnivora; family Otariidae; genus Zalophus; species Zalophus californianus. The sequence goes on along the minus strand of NC_045612.1, from coordinate 100,113 downwards.
CCAGTAGTGTGATTGCTAGATTATAAGTAGTTCTATTTTTAACTTTTTGAGGAATCTCCATACTGTTTTCCACAGAGCCTGCACCAGTTTGCATTCCCACCAATGATACACAAGGGTTCTTCTTTCTCCACATTCTCACAATCACCTGTTTTTTTTCTTGTGTTGTTGATTTTAGGTATTCTGACAGGTGTGAGGTGATATCTCATTGTACTTTTCATTTGCATTTCCCTGATGAAAATGATGATGAGCATCTTTTCATGTGCCTGTTGGCCATCTGTATGTCTTCTTTGGAAATATATCTATTCATGTCTTCTGCCCATTTTTTAAATTGGATTATTCATTTTGGAAGTGTTGAGATTTATAAGTTCTTTATATATTTTGGATACTAACCCTATATCATATATGTCACTTGCAAATATCTTCTCCCATTGCTTAGGTTGCCTTTTAGTTATGTTGATTATTTCATTCACTGTACAGAAGCTTTTTATTTTGATGTTGTCGCAATAGTTTATTTTAAATTTTTTTCCTTGCCTCAGGAGACATACCTAGAAAGATGTTGCTATGGCTCATGTCAAAGAGGTTACTGCCTGTGTTCTCCTCTAGGACTTTTATGGTTTCAAGCCTCATGTTTGGTATTTAATCCATTTTGAATTTATTTTTGTGTATAACAAAGTGGTCCAGTTTCATTCCTTTGCATGTTGCTGTCCAGTTTTCCCAACACCATTTGTTGAAGAGACTTTCTTTTTCCCATTGAATATTCTTTCCTGTTTTGTTGAAAATTAATTGACCATATAATTGTGGGTTCATTTTTGGGTTTTCTAGTATGTTCCATTTATCTCTGTGTCTATCTTGTGCCAGTACCATACTGTTTTGATGATTGTAGCTTTGTAATATAACCTGAAGTCAGGAATTGTTTTGCCTCCAGCTTTTCTTTTCCTTTTCAAGATTGCTTTGGCTATTTGGGGTCTTTTGTGGTTCCATACAAATTTTGGGATGGTTTGTTCTAGCTCTGTGAAAAATGCTAGCAGTATTTCGATAGGGGTTGCTTTAAATCTGTAGATTGCTTTGAGTAGTATAGACATTTTAACAATATTTGTTCTTCCAATCCATGAGCATGGAATGCCTTTTCAATTCTTTGTGATGTCTTCAATTTCTTTCCCCAGTCCCTCATAGTTTTCAGAATACAGGTCTTTCACCTCTTCGACTAGGTTTATTCCTAGGTATCTTATTGTTTTTGGTGCAATTGTAAATGGGATTGATTTCTTAGTTTCTCTTTCTTCTGCTTCATTATTGATGTATAGAAATGCAAAAGATTTCTGTACATTGGTTTTGCATTCTGCAAATTTACTGAATTTGTGTATCAGTTCTAGCAGTTTTTGGTGGAGTCTTCTGGGATTTCCATATAGAGTATCAAGTCATCTGCAAATAGGGACAGTTTCACTTCTTCCTTGCTGATTTGGATGCCTTTTATTTCTTTTTGTTGTCTGACTGCTGTGGCTAGGACTTCCACTACTATGTTGAATAAAAGCAGTGAATGTGGACATCCCTGTCTTGTTCCTGACCATAGAGAAAAAGCTCTCAGTTTCTCCCCATTGAGGATGATATTAGCTGTGGGTCTTTCATATGTGACCTTTACTATGCTGAGGTATGTTACTCTAAACCTACTTTGTTGAGGGTTTTTATTGAGAATGGATGTTGTATTTTGTCAAAGGCTTTTTCTGCATCTATTGAAAGGATCATATGGTTCTTTTGTTTTATTGATGTGATGTGTCGTGTTGATTGATTTGCAAATATTGAACCACACTTGCAGCCCAGGAATAAATCCCACTTGATCGTGATGAATGATTTTTTAAAATATATCATTGGATTTAGTTCACTAGTATTTTATTGAGAAGTTTGCACCTATGTTCATCAGGGATATTGGCTTGCAGGTCTCTTTTTAGTGGTGTCATTGTATGGTTTTGCTATCAGGGTAATGCTGGTATAGAATGAATTTGAAAGTTTTCTTTCCTTTTCTATTTTTTTGGAATAGAGAAAAATAGGTATTAGCTTTTCTTTAAATGTTTGGTAGAATTTACCTATAAAACCATCTGGCCCTAGACTGTTGTTTGTTGGGAGTTTTTGATTACTGATTCAATTTCTTTGATGGTTATTGGTCTGTTCAATTTTTCTATTTCTTCTTGATTCAGTTTGGGAGGTTATATACTTCTAGGAATTTACCCATTTGTTCTAGGTTGTCCAATTTGTTGGCATATACTTTTTCAAAATATTCTCTTATAATTGTTTGTATTTCTGTAGTGTTGGTTATTTCTCCTCTCTCATTTATTATTTTATTTATTTAGGTGCTTTCTTTTTTCTTTTTGATAAGTCTGGCTAGAGGTTTATCAATTTTATTAATTTTTTCAAAGAACCAGCTCCTGGTTTCATTGACCTGTCCTATTGTTTTTTGTTCGTTGTTGTTTTTGTTTTTTTAGTTTCTATCTCACTTATTTCTGCTCTGATCTTCATTATTTCCTTCCTTCTGCTGGCTTTAGGCTTAATTTATTGTCTTTTCTAGCTCCTTTAGGTGTAAGGTTAGGTTGTTTATTTGAGATTTTTCTTACTTCTAGAAGTAGGTCTGTGTTGCTATATACTTCTTTCAAATGATTGCTTTTGCTGCATCCCAAAGGTTTTGGACTGTCGTGTTTTCATTTTCATTTGCTTCCATGTGTTTTTCTTTAATTTCTTTGATTTCTTGGTTGACCCATTCATTCTTTAGTAGGATGTTGTTTAACCTCCACGTATTTGTGGTCTTTTTAGATTTTTTTCTTTTGTTGGCTTTTAGTTTGATAGTGTTGTGGTGAGAAAGGATGCATGGTATGATTTCATTCTTTTTGTATTTGTTGAGGCCTGTTTTGTGATCTAATACATGATCTATTTTGGAGAATGTTCTGTGTGCACCTGAAAAGAATGTGTATTCTGCTGTTTTAGGATGGAATGTTCTGAATATATCTGTTAAACCCATCTGTTCCAGTGTGTCATTCAAAGCCATTGTTTCCTTGTTGATCTTCTGTTTAGATGATCTGTCCATTGATGTAAGTGGGGTGTTAAAATCCCCTACTATTATTCTATTATTATCAATGAGTTCCTTTATGTTTGTTATTAATTGTTTTATGTATTTGGGTGCTCCTGTGTTGGGTGCATAAATATTTACAATTGGTATATCTTCTTGTTGGATTGTCTCCTTTATTGTGGTATAATGCCCTTCTTTATCTCTTGTTACAGTCTTTGTTTTAAAGTCTAGCTTGTGCAATACAAGTATTGCTACTTATACTTACTGGTGTGGGCTGAGGTTTGTGCTAATCTTCTGGGGGAGGGGCCTCCCATACTGGAACTGAGGCAAGTGTGATCGAGAAGGGCAGTCTAGCCAGAGTGCAGGGGTGCGGGGCCTTGTGTAAGCAAGTTAGGTAGCCAGGGTCAGCACTGTGCTGCTTCCTGCAGGTTGCTCTGTGTTTATGCTGAGGGGTCGGGAGGAAAAAGGCTCCAAACAGCTTTGTTCCTGGAGAGGTGTCTCTGTGAATACTGCCTCTCAGGGACACCCAAGAAGAGCTGATAATCTCCCCCACTGTATGCCCCAGGTGTTCTTCAGACTGCTGTTTCCATACTGTCTGCCCGCCCCCCCCACCCTGGGTTGTTTGCCTGCCTTCTCTCCAAGAGCAGCACAGTGCCCTCTGGGCTGTTTCTCAGCCAAGCCTGCTGACCTTTAAAACTCCAGGCTTTAAGCTCTGCTGGTTGCAAGAACCCTTGAAATTCAGCCCCTCCTGATTTCCAAGCCAACGGCTTTGGGGAGTTCTTGTGTGTTCCTCCGTGTGCTCCTCTTTGTCTCATCCTTCTCCGTAAACATGGCTCCTTCCCCTCCATAGCAGCCATGGTACATTTCTTCCGTAACCACATCTCCCTAATTCCTACCTTCTTCGATGTGGCCTCTTCTCTCCCTTTGGTTATGGAGTTTGTTCTGTCAGTCTTCAGGTTGATTTCCGGGGTATTTAAGATGATTTGATAGTTATCTAGTTCCGTTCATAGGATGAAGTGAGTCTAGGGTCCTTCTAGGGGACCCTAACCCTAACCCTCTCTGCTTCTTCCAGCCTGCTGTTCATTCCATCAAGGGTGTTGCTCATTTCATTTATTGAGCCCTTTATTTCTGGTATGTTATTCCTTATATCTGTGTTAATGGTCTCACTGAAGCCCTCCACTCTTTTCTCGAGTCCAGTAAGTATTCTTATGATCATTGTTTTAAATTCTCCATCAGACATGTTATTTATATCTGTTTTGCTTAGATCTCTGGCCATGGCTTTGTCATGTTCTTTCATTTCGGATAAATTTCTTTGTGTTCTCATTTTGTCTAAGTCTCTGTGCCTGTTTCTTTGTGTTAGGAAAGTCAGCTAAGTCTCCTGTTCTTGAGAGTAATGGCCTTATGAAGAAGAGGTCCTGTAGTGCCTTGCAGTGCAGTGTCCCCTCCTCCCCACAGCCAGGCACTTCTGGAATGCCTCCACTGTGTGCTGCATGTGCTCTGCTCTTGAGTACTGGCCACTTTAGACCAGTCATCTGCATAGGATCTCTTTGCCTGTTGTGGGCAGTGTTTGGCCCTGACCTAAATGCAGTGTGTGTGTGTGTGTGTGTGTGTGTGTGTGTGTGTGTGTGTGTGTTTAAAGATTTTATTTATTTATTTGACAGAGAGAGACAGCAGAGAGGGAACACAAGCAGGGGGAGTGGGAGAGGGAGTTGCAGGCTTCCTGCCAAGCAGGAAGCCCAATGCGGGACTCGATCCCAGGACCCTGGGATCATGACCCGAGCCTAAGGCAGATGCCCAACAACTGAGCCACCCAGGTGGCCCTAAACGCAGTGTGTTTTAACTAGGTGTGCACTGGTCTGCTTGTGAAATGAGACCTGCTGCCACCAGAACCAAGGCTCTGCGAAACTCCCAGGTGGGAGACAAAGTTTTCAATTAGCAATAATCGCACCTCGGATAAACCTCATTGGCTACGATACTGCCACTGCGCAAAGCTTCAGGTGGGAGACAAAGTATTGGCAGGAGTTTGGGCCAGTCTTCTTGGGGGGGGTCTCACTGCATTGGGACTAAGGCAAATGTGACTGGGAGGGGCAGTTCCACAGGAGCATGTGTGGGGGGAGCAGATCTTGGTGTAAGCAAGTTAGGTAGTGAGTGTCTGCTCTGTGCTGGTTCCCACCAGTGTGCTTATGCTGAGGGGAGGGAGTGGGAAATGGAACTGGCCAGTTCCTTTGTTCCCAGAGGGGTCTGTCCATAAATGGCTACCTTTATGGGATGTGCTCTGAAATGAGCAAATAACCTCCCCACTGCGTGCCCCAGACACTCTTCAGATCACTATGTCCATGCTGTATGTTCCTGGGAGGTTTGCCTGCCTTCTCTCCGGTAGCAACCCCAATGCCCTCTGGGCTCTATCCCAGCCAAGCCTGCTGACCTTTAAAATTCCAGACTTTAAGCCCTGCTGGTTGCAAGAACTCATGAAATTCAGTCCCTCTCTCTTTCCAAGCCAATTGCTGTGGGGATTAATTTTCCTTGTGCGCTAGTCTGTTTCTTGCCTTTCTCTGTGACTGGGTCTCTCTCTCCACCATAGTGGCCATGATCTGTTTCTCTTCCAAACTGTGTCTTTCCCCATTTCCTACTTTCCTGATGTGACCTCTTCTCTACCTTTAGTTGTGGAGTTTGTTCTGCCAAACTTCTGGTTGATTTCTGGGGTATTTAGGATGACTGATAATTATCTAATTGTATTCATGGGACAAGGCAAGACTAGGGTCTTCCTACTCTGCTGCCATCTTCCCCTCTCTCTGGGCAAATTTCTGGGCTCATTATTTTGCTCCATTGATCTATATGTCTATCCCTTTGCTAATGTCATATTGTTTTGATTACCATAGCTTTACAGTAATTCTTAAAATAAGGTAGTGTGATTGCTCCAACTTGATTATTCTTTTTCAAAATTGCTTTAGCTAGGGGTGCCTGGGTGGTTCAGTCAGTTAAGCATCTGATTCTTGGTTTTAGTTCAGGTCCTGATCTCATGGGTCATGACATTGAGCCCTGTGTCAGGCTCTGCACTCAGTAGGTCTACTTTGATATTCTCTCCCTCTGCCCCTTCTTCCACTTGTGCTCTCTCTCTCTCAAATAAATAAATTAAATCTTTTTAAAAAATTGTTTTAGCTATTCTATTTTGTTTGTTTCCCTTATAAATTTTAGCATCAGCTTATCTATATCTACAGAAAAAAATCTTGCTGAGATTTTGATAAGAATTGCGTTAAATTGGGGCACCTGGGTGGCTCAGTTGTTGGGCATCTGCCTTTGGCTTGGGTCATTACCCCAGGGCCCTGGTATCGAGTCCAGCGTCAGGCTCCCTGCTTGGCAGGAAGCCTGCTTCTCCCTCTCCCACTCCCCCTGCTTGTGTTCCCTCTCTCATTGTGTCTCTCTCTGTCAAATAAATAAATAAAATCTTTAAAAAAAGAATTGCATTAAATTTATAATTAATTTTGAATAGAATTTATATTTTTATATGTTGAACCTTCCAATCCATGAACATGGTATATTTATTTTTAGGTGTATTTAGGTCTTCTTTTAATTCTTTCATGAGCATTTTATAGTTTTCAGCATACAGATCTTATACATGCATTGTTAGATTTATACTTAAGTATTTCACTTTTGGAGGGTTATTGTAAATGTATTATTTTTAGATTTTTTTCATTCCCAAATGTACACTAATAGTATATAGAAATATGATCTATTTTTGTTATTATTGACCTTATATCCTTTGATGTTGCTAAACTTACTTATTAGTTCTATATGGTTTTTGGAGATAATGTTCATATTTCACTGAATTCAACTTGCTAATACTTTGTGTTGAATTTTGCATCTGTGGTCCCAAGAGATAATTGGTTTATCATTTCTCGTAATTTTTTGCAATGTCTTTGTCTGGCTTTGATATGAGAGTAACACTGGCCTCATAGAATAAGCTGGTAAGTATGCCTTTCTCTTCAATTTTTGTTAAGAGTTTGTGTAGAACAAACATTTCTTTCCTAAATGGCAGAATTCATCAGTGACAATCTGAGCCTGGTGTATGTCTGTATGGGGGAGTTCATTATAAATTAAAAATATAAGGATATTCAAGCAATCTATTTTTTTTTGTCACACAAAGGAAACTTTATTTGTAGCAAATAAGGAGATCACAGGGGAATAACTTCAAAGTGGTGACTCCCCAAATGGGGGTGAGTGAGTTTCTTTTATTTAAGGATAGGATGAATACTCAGAAAAGGAAGTTTTGTCATCACATGTAGAGGTGGGTATAAAGCAACTGATGCTTACTTAGGAAACATGCTTATACATGTACTGTATGTTATGTTAATGAGGTTTATGTTCCTCCTTGAGTGGAGATTTTAACATTATTATGAGGTAGAGGTGACTATTGGACACTCCATGCTCTCTCTGCACAGGTGTGAGTGGGTGGTTGAGCTCAAACTGGTTTAGGCTGGCTGGAGCTCTTCCTGTTGTTTACCTCTAAAAGATAAGGTTAACATTCCTGTGAAGAAGAAGAGAGGGTCATTGGGGACCTTTCTGATGACAGTTTTAACCTCATTGACCCCATGGAGCATGGTTTCAATCTCCCCTAGATTTATGATCATTCCTCAGTTTTGAAGGAATTGGGACAATGACCACTCTGGCTATTTTCTGCTAAAATGGAATGAAGTTTTGGAGTTTGAGGAATAAAACAACTTTGCACTTTGTTGGAAATCTACCCTGGTACTTGGCTAACCATGTACATTTTGCATGGCCAAAATATTTGGAAAGCACATTTCATTATTACATATAACCCAAATTTTACTAGTCCTTGTAACATTGATTTAATCCTTTGGGGATTCCAGAAAAAGGGTCCAGTATTTAGTATGATTAACTTGTTCCCAGTATAATGTAGTTCTCTAACTTAATTTATCATAACTGGGGGTTATCTATAAGAATCTCATATCTGGAATAAATTTCTATCAAAAGTTCTTGTGGTGTGGTTACAGATTAACATTCTCTCCTTTGACAAGATTTTTCTTAGAAAAACAACATAGATCAACATTCTTTTCTCTTAGCTGGAACTTAACTGTTCTGTTCTGGACCATAGGTGAGAAATTTGCTCCATATCTTATGAACCAGTCTTAGTCTTGAAAATAGGTTAGTTTAACAGTTCTCTCATTTCAGGAGGCAGTCTTGCAGGTGGGCTCTCAAAATTAGGTCTATACTGTGCAAGCAATCAGGTAATTAATGAGACATCTCTATGGAAACAAAAGAAAAACACAGATTAATGACTGGAGCAAATTATAAACCCAGTGTCTGAGTCCTGAGTGTTGCCAGTGAAATACCTCTAGATGTGGGGTTGGAAGCATCCTCACTGGGAGTGGGAGCAGGCAGTGGCAATCTGATGGATTGTTTCTTGTTTGAACTTATTTGAACTCAAATGTCTCTAGTGATCTGAGTGGCCAATACAACAATAGGCATGAAGATTGTGTAAACATGGGGTGTCTGGGTGGCTCGGTCGGTTAAGTGACCAAGTCTTGATTTCAGCTCCAGTTGTGAGCTCAGGCCCCACGCTGGAGCAGTCTGCTTGAGATTCTCTTTCTCCTTCTGCCCCTCCCCGTGCTTCTGCGCTCTCTCTCTCTCAAATAAATAAATAAAATCGTAATAAAAAGGTTGTGTAAACATGGGCCAGTGAGGCAATTTCTCTGAAATTTACCTTAAGTTGTCTAGCTTCAGTTTTCAGGGCTTCAGGAAAAAGGGCAGTTTTAGGTCTCAGTGATTCCAAATCAAGAGAATGAAAGAAAATTGGAAACTTTAGTTTGGAGAGTTATAGCCAGATATTCAAGGAAACCAGAAGAATTCAGGATCCAGCCCAGTTTTATAGGAAACAACAAACAAAGATAATTAATCAGAACTAGAATCTAACATCTACAAAGATGTGTTATTGAAACAATTTTTCTCTAAAATCACACTCATTTCTGTCAAAGATAGCCAAATTAAGGCTAATTTTGTTTGTAAAACAAATCCAATTTTAACAGATTTTACCTATTTACCTACGTGTAGCAAGAATAGTGATTGGCCATATAGGTTTCTTTAAATCTACTTTGCTGGAACTTTTCATAAGGAATTTTAGATTGAACTTTTAATAGCCTCTCAAAGCTAAGAAGCCAAGCCAAATACTTGCCATCAGACTCACCTGCAATACCTATAAATTTGGGTTACTTCTTCTTTTCCTGAGGACCCCAAAACATCCTGAGGTTCCTGCACCTGCCAAAAAGGACATTTTTTACTCACATGATAAAGCTGCTGGGAATTCTGTAAGCAAGGTATCAAGCCAACATTTCCAAGGGGCTTTATTGGCTTCATAAAGTCAACCTTAGTTCTTTAAAGCTGTCTGGTCATATCTGAATCTATGTAAGTCTCTCTCAAATATGACATTCCAGTCAAAGTCTTGGTAATATAACCAGTGTTTCCAATGGTGTTCTGCTCAAGGAAAGCAGATTCTTATTGAACATATGCAAATAACTATAATTGCCATGAAAGAAAGAATACTCAATGAGAGTTTCTGAATTTTGGAGGGCTCAGGTAGGGAGAAAAGATAAATAAATGTTCCAATTTGTTCACAAAGGAATATTTTACCAAATTTCTGTAAGTCATAGATAGCTTAAGATAAAATGTTTGTTTTTTAAATCTAGAAGAACAAACATTAGAGAACCAGCAATGTTTTATACAAAAGTGATAAAAACTATGATCATCTTTCTCAAATCATTTAGTCCCATGTTACTAATTCTTATTCTGTTTGAATGCAGTTTTTTCATTAGTTCCAGAAATTCTTACTCAGTTTAGTTATACAATTTTAAGGGGATCAAAAACCTGTATTTGTTGAAAGTCCTTCCCATGAATCTCCTTGAAGCTGAAACATTTTTGCAAGAGCATCAGAACAATAACTGTTAATGACAAAAGATTCAGAAACGGACATGGTTAAAGATCTGATGAGAATTCATTATAGTGTAGTTGACAATGAAATTCAGTTATTTTTGTGACATACATTTTAATAATTAGAATTTTAAGTGATGACATTATATCAGTACATATTACAACTTTAGGAATTTCATATACTTTCTGGAACTGTTATAGCATTTACCCATACAATACAACCTATGAAGGCTTATCATCATTTGTTTGACAATGCTTGTCATGTAACTTAACATACCAAATAAACAAGTCTGATTGATCAGAAAGACTTCATTTAGAATTTGAATTTCTGGGAAATTTGTTAAAAAACCCAGAAGGTTTTAAAGCACATACCTAACTAGGATCACAGATCACTATAAAATTTAATATTTTATTATCTATTTAACCAAGGTGGTGACAAGAGATTCCAAAGGCAAATATAGGTTATACAGGTATTAGAGAAAGTTAGCTCCTTTAATATTGAGAAGATTCAGGTTTTTTTTTAAGTAATCAAGGACCTGTTTCCAATGACTCAGGTTGCTGCTGTCTCCTTTGTCTGGGATTGTAAAGGAAGAAAGAGAAGCACAAGGACCAAGTATCCAGGGTGGAGATTTAAACAGGGAACAACAGTGTCTGGCATGCCTGACAAACACACCAAACAACCAGGTGAGGCAGAGATTTTTCTTTCAATCTCCTAGATTCTGAACTAGTCTCTGCTGGACCATTCCTTGTTTTCCCAGGCTGGGGCATCCAAGCCTCCGAATGGTCAGGTTGTGTGATCCTTCATCACAGGCTCAATTTGAAAAAGTATTGAATCCGCCAGAGTACTCTATTATTCTGGCTTGCCTAGACTTTGTGAGACAACTCTAGTTTTCCTCTAAAAGCTGTGCTATAAAGCCAGCATAACTTATCCCAACTGTGATCCTTTTGAGTAAAAAATACTCAAAGTGGCCTTTGGATTTCAGGTGAGGTCAGAACACTGGGCCAGTGTTCACAAGCACCAAGGTGAGTCCTCCAAGGAGTTGGCACCAGGCCCTGGTAGCTTAAACCAGGTAACTAGAGGGCAGAACCTCAGAAGGACAAGTATCCCATCTGAGTCACCAAATTTGTAATTGAACTAATATGAGTTTGCTCCTTGGTGAGTTACAGATAGAGACTACACCAGGTGGAGTTGTCACACAAAAGAAACTTTATTTGCAGCAAATAAGGAGATCATGGGGAATAACTTTCAAAGCCATGACTCCTCAAGTGGTTTATTACTTCTTGAGTGAACCTTTTTTTTTCAATTGGGAGAGGCAATCTATGATAGGACCTGAGTATCCCTTCAAGTTCTTGTTGGGTATGCCAAGAATACAAGGCCCTGAGCATTCTTTGCCTTGGTCATTTCTCAGTGTTGCGTTTTCAGTGAGCAGCCTAGAAGGATGAGGTAATGTCTGTCCCTTAGACAAAGAGCAGTGGTTCACTATAAAAATGGCAAATACCCTAATCTCAGTGTTTTTGTTCTGTAATGCAGCCCACAGAATGTGTATCTATCTAGGAGTCTCGTGTTTTCTGCCAGCATTCATGAACTAGTAATAGTAATAATAATAATAAATCTCAATTAGCTTGTAAGCAGAGTAAAAATCTAGACCCTCACAGTTCCTGATAGTTTTGGCAATGAGGATGGGTGTGTGCTGTGATATGGGATATGAGAAGATTCCCCAGGATGTAATAGAGAAAGAATGCTTTCTCCCCAGTGATGAGAGGGCCAGTGTGGGAATAAGGATTCTCCACTGCTCTATCTGTTAATGAGACCAGGAATTAGAAAAAGCCTTGTTAAAAAAAAAAAGATATTAGGAAGGGAAAAATGAAGGGGGGGTAATCAGAGGGGGAGATGAACCATGAGAGACTATGGACTCTGAGAAACAAACTGAGGGTTCTAGAGGGGAGGGGGGTGGGGGGATGGGTTAGCCTGGTGATGGGTATTAAAGAGGGCATGTATTGAATGGAGCACTGGGTGTTATATGCAAACAATGAATCATGGAACACTACATCAAAAACTAATGATATAATGTACAGTGATTAACATAACATAATACAATTAAATTTAAAAAAAAAGAAAAAAAAAAGAAAAAGCCACTCCCAGGTGTTTTGATTGTTGTTGAATCTCCTCTGGGTGGGAGTTTGTAGGGATGTTATATTGACAATGGGGCAGCAAACCCTGGGACTCCAACCAAAATACAATGAATGTTGTGAATGCTGAGTCAAAAGGCCTTCCATAAGGATATAGTGTCAGCATTGAGAATATAGAGCTTTGAGTGGAGCAAAACATTAGAAGTTCACTTGCTGAGCCTGAGCAGGTATTCACTTGAAAACAAAAGTAAATGTAAAGAAATTTCTTTCTCACTCTACACCCCCTGATCACTCTCTTCCATCCCAATCTCAAGTGATTTAGGAAAAAAAACAAAAACAAATATACTGGGGAATTTGTGGGGAGAGGAGGGACTCAAACTTTTATAACTGTTAGATATAAGCACCCAAGTCACCATCTCATCTGGTCCTGTGGGGGTTTAAAAACATTGAGGATTACAGGGAAAACATGCAGCAGCATTTATGGGGGCAAAAAGGGCAGCTGGGCCTGGGCCCTTGCTGATCTCTAGGAGGTTCATGGGGAAGAGACAGCACCAACTCTGGGTTAAGGAGCCAAAGGGAAAGAAGCCTCCCTGCAGCTCAGCTTTACAAAAGATATCTACAAAAATATTGCAGCATGCATCATATCTAAAAATAAAAGAATGGATACTTTCTTCTAGGATCATGAACAAGGCAAGATTGCCAACTCTCACAATTTTTATTCAACACAGTACTGGAAATCCTAGTCAGTAGGTAAGGGAAGAAAAAGAAATAATAGGTACTGATTGCAAAGGTAGAAGTAAACACTTTATTCACAAATGACATGATCATGTATGCATAAGATTTTAAGGAATCTATATAAAAAGCTATTTGAACTAGTAAGGTCACAAGACATAATGTCAATATACAAAAATCAATTGTATTTCTATGTACTAAGCAATAAACAATTGGAAATTGAAATTTTAAAATGTCATTTACAGAAGTATATAAAAACATTAAACATGGATGGGTCAATTGAATAAAATATGTGCAATACCTATACACCAAAAAATACAAAACATTGTTGAGATAAACAGAGAGATATACCATGGTCATGTATTGGAATGCTCAATGTTTTTTAGATGTTGTGTTAATATTCTATTGTGTGAGAAATTGCCACAAACTCAATGACTTAAAATGACACAAACTTATTATCTCATAATTTATGTGAATCAGGAGTTGAGGCACAAGTTAGGTGGATCTTCTCTGTTCAGGGTCTCACTAGGCTGGCTGAAATCCAGGTGTTGGCCAGGGCTGTGATCTCATCCGAGGTTCAGGGTCCTCTTCCAAGCTCATTGGTTATTGGAGAATTTAGTTCCTTGCAGTTGTAGGACTGAGGATCAGAGAAAGAGTTGCTGATAGGTCCTCTGAAGCACTAGAGCAAATGGGTAAACTGGAGCTTTTCAGGGTAATCTAAAAATCCAATTACAGCAAGCAATTAAAGTAGGACTGATGGGGTTTTGGAATATAGGTCAGGTTCAGTGGAGTGAGGTCCAGAGCCGACGGCCAAGAAAGAATTCTTGAGACATCTTTGATGCAAAAAGGTGGTTTATTAAAGCACAGGGACAAGACCCATGGGCAGAAAGAGTTGCCCCAGGTTTGTGAGGGGTGGCTGATTATATATTTGGGAGTTGGGGAAGGTAAGGAAAATGGAGGTTTCAAAAGGATTTTCACATGTTAAAGACTCACAGGATACCAGAGGCCTTGCCATTGTCAAGTTAAGGTTGTTTTTCCCTCTAGCAAGGCATTAACATTAAGATTGTTGGGAACTTCCAGGAGGAACATTATACTCTGCCCACTTCAAGTATCTGTTACTGGGCTGCAGGTTATAAGGACATTTAATCTACATTTCCTTCTGGAAGCTAGGTTATTGATAGAAATGCTTTGTTCTTATAAATTGCTAAGACTCTTGTAAACTGAGGGAGACTCGTGTCTTGCAGGATTGTGATCTCTGTAAGTTAACTATTTGTTTTTCCTTTCCTTAGCTTTAGGGCAGCCAGGAGTGCCTGAGGAATGTCACATATATCCCACCTGATGGGTGGGTGGGTTGTGAGGTGTCAGCTTTGCTTTGTCCTCAGCTAGCCCTGTGCTCCCTCATCAGGACTTTGAAGTAGGAACTTATGTAGAGGTCTATGGAAAGCTGTTGCCTTTGTGTAAGCTGTCTTTTCTTTGGGGCTTAGTATCTGATGGCAGATCTGGGGCCGCTGTTGGCCAGCAGGGTCAGCAGTTGGAAAGAAGAGATAGATGCTGAGCAGAGGAGAGCAATGACAAACTGGAATCTCCAAGGCACCTCTGCATTTGTTTATCACCATATCAACAACAGATCTGTATTTTTCAAAGATGGTTGCAACAATATTCCATCCTATATGCTCTTCTGCAATATGATTTTGCCACTCCCCCATCAGGAAGTACAGTCTAGTTCTCACCCCATTGAATCTGGGCCCTATCTGTGACTATTTTGACTAAAAGAATATGGTGTAAGTGAAACTATGGCAGTTCTAGGCACAGCACTTACCTGGCATAAAACTTCTGATTCCTGCCTCTTGGAACACTCAACTATTGATACAGTCCCTTGTGGAGCTTCCATACTATAGAAGCCCAAGCCATATTGTGAGGCCATATATAGTCCACAGCCCCAGCTAAGTTCCTGGGCAACAGCTAACCATGTGCATAAACCATCTTGGATGTCCAGCTGAGTTGATTTTTAAGATAAATCCAGCACCAGATAACATCTGAATGAAGCTGTGAAACCCCAAGTGAGAACTATGCAGCTGATCCCAGTCAACTCACAGAACAATAAGAGAGAATAATGATTTTTTCAGCTACTAAGATTGGGGATGATTTGTTATGTAATAATAACCAGAACAGCATCTGATCATGAAGACTCTCCAAGAATTATAGTCATTGTTTCACTTCTACCTCCTAAATCTCACACAGATTCCTTTAACATGGAGCCATTCATATAAAGGGTTTCTAGGAAATGTAGTTTCAAGCTCAAATAAGTTGACAATAGAACACCTGGTATATTTGGCTTAGTTGTGTAACTTTGGCTATTAGAATATGAATTGACATGACATAAGCAGAGGGTTTAAATGTATTTGCTGTGTGTTGGCTTTTTCTTCTGCTTTTGCTATCTGCCATGAGAAGAACCTGCCTTGGATAACCTCTGGTGTGGTCCTACAATGATAGGTGAAGACCTAAATCAAACTCTGGGTCTAGAGTTGAACTAGCCAAGCCCAGCAGGGCTCAGCAGAACCACAAAGAACTAGCAGACTTGTGAACAAGAAATAAATATTTGTTGTAAGCTGCTGAGATTTTGAAGCTGTTTGCTGCATGGCATTATTTCAGGCAATAACCATCTATTATAACTAGTAAATAAATGGAAAGAACCAAACCTTTTTTCTGCCTTTCTTGATGAGAGTACTTCAAGGTAACCCAACAGTTGATGTAGATAAGTTCTTCTTTACAGAAGAATCCCAATTTATAAATGCAGGAAGAATGATAGGATATCACCATTTTGAAACATATAATGAAATGATAGTTCTAAGCAGAGATCATCAAGAACTGCAAAAATTATTAGGTGAAAAGTGGTTGGGTAAGTTTAAAATAGATTGATCAGGCTGTCAACACATAAACAATTTAATCAGTGTTTACATCGCAAAAAGAGAGACAACCAAATATTATGTCTCCTGATGTGATGCAATAGAAAATACAAGCAACACCACTTGTAGCTTATTCTTGTTAAAAGTTGAATCTAAATCTGATAAACCTCTATACCTAGCTACAGGAAATACAGGAGTCAGAGGAACTGGTGAGTGGTGGTACTAGTTAATGAGTTGGGAACCCTGGAAGAAGTTAAATGACACCATGGGGAGGAGCATTTAGCAAAACACAGATATGGGAAATTTTCTAGGACAAACAACTGATTTTTTCCACAAATATACTGAGAGGAAGGAGAAGAGAAATATAATCTATAGATTAAAAATATTAGAGACATAGCAATCAAGTCTGACTTATGTACATTGGTTGGATCCTAATCAAACAAACCAACTGAAAAATAATGTGGGAGAAAACTAGAGAAATTTAGACACAATATTTGGTGACATTAAGGAGTAGCTGTTATCCTTAGATGTGATAATATATTTAGATGCAACTAGGGGATAGTTGTTATCTTTACATGTGGTATTGTGATTATGTTTAAAAATGAGTCCTTATCTTTTTGAGATATATACTGAAATGTTTATGGATAAAATGATGTATCTTGGTCTTGTTTCAAAATGGAGGGCAGTGGGTGGGGATATAGATGAAACAAGATTGGCTAAGAACCTGGGGTTTTGGTTGGAACAATTGGGTGCATGGTGGTACAGTTAGTGAGATAGGAAAGTCAGAGAGAGAAACAGGTTTTGACTGGGACAAGGGGTTTGGCAGATCAGGAGTTCTCTTTTTGATACATTAGATTTGAAATGCCTATTAGAAGTAGTAGGAGTAGAGGGCACCTGGGTGGCTCAGATGGTTAAGCGTCTGCCTTCAGCTCAGGTCATGATCCCAGCCTCCTGAGATTGAGTCTCGCATCGGGCTCCCTGCTCTTTGGGAGCCTGCTCCCTCTGCCTCTCTCTCTCTCTGTCTCTCATGAATAAATAAATAAAATCTTTAAAAAAAAGTAGTAGGAGTAGAGATATTAAGCAATAGTAGAGATATCAAGTAGTAGAGATATCAAGAAGTAGTAGAAGTTGAGATATCAAGCAGATATGAGTCATATGCTCCCTAAGAGGTCATGCTGGAGATGTAATTTTGGTGTCTCCAGATTCTGTAGTTTATACTCTCCCTATGTGAACTCATTCATCCACATGTCTTTAATACTTTCTAGATTAGGTAGGAGCTATTCTGTTCTTTAGTTTCTACCATTCCTACAGGGAGTGCCAGCATGTTCAGCTATTTTGGTTAAGTTAACAGTATGTATTAAAATTAAAATGCACATCCTCAATGACCAATTCCACTTCTCTGTATCTACCCTAGAGTTACATTTGTACATGAGCAAAAGCAGACATGACAAGAATTCTCCCATTTATTTGTAATAGCAAAAATCTGAAACATTCCAAATGTCCACTGACAGGGGAATGGCTAAATTGAAAATATTTTCACACTATGCAATATTATGCAACAGTTAAAAAAAAGTAGGATGTATCCGTGTATTGTAATGAAAAGATCTTCAAGGCATATTGTTGAATAAAAAATGCAAGTTGCAGAGGAATACTTCTACTTCTATGTTGATAACTTTAAAAAACTATGTGTGTGTATGTGCATCTGTGTATACCTATAGTTACATATGTGTATTCAAATTTAAAAGTATTTCAAATACTATACAACAAACAGATAACATTGGCTATATCTGGGTAGGATACTAATGTGGGTGGCTGGTAAAGAGAACTTTTAGCTTTATCAGTAATGTTTTCATTTTATAATAAAAAGATATTTACATATTACTTGCAAATTTATCTTTTATCTAATATAAAAGAGTAAAGCAATTACATGTAACTATCTGCAATCAAGTAATAGCAAATGACATAGCGAAGTGGCTAGGAACAGGAGCTTTGGAGTGCAACCTCCTGGGTTTACATCCTGGCTCTGCAATTTAGTAGCTGTGTCTGAGCAAGATGGATAAATTCTCCATGCTTCTATTTCCTTATTTTTATTATTTTATTTTTTTAAAGATTTATTTATTTATTTGACAGAAAGAGAGAGAGTGCACACAAGCAGGGGGAGCTGTAGGCGCAGAGGGAGAGGGAGAAGTAGGCTCCCCGCCAAGCAGGGAGCACAACACAGGGCTTGGTCCCAAGACCCCAAGATCAAAACCTGAGCCTAAGGCAGACGCTTAACCAACTGAGCCATCCAGGTGCCCCTATTTCCTTATTTTGAAAATGGAGATAACAATAGTACTTGTTTCAGGGCGCCTGGGTGGCTTGGTGGGTTAGGCATCTGCTTTCAGCTCAGGTAGGGATCTCAGGGTCCTGGGATCAAGCCCTGCCTTGGGGGGGGGGTCCCTGCTCAGTGGGGAGTCTGCTTCTCCCTCTCCCTCAGCCCCTCCCCCCTCTCATGTGTGCACTCTCTCTCAAATAGATAAAATCTTTCAAAAAAACCAATAGTACTTGTTTCAGGGTTGTGTTAGAATAATATATGCAAGAGGCTTATAAGACTGCCTAGCACATAGTCAGTGATTAATAAATCTCTGCCATTTTTATTATTTCAAAAATTTATTCATTTATTAAATTCAAGTATAATTAATATACAGTGTTATATTAGTTTCAGGTGTAAATGTAATCATTCAACAATTCTATAATTATTCAGTGCTCATCATGATAAGTGTACTCTTAATCCCCTTCACCTATTTCACCATCAGGGAAATGGAAATCAAAACCACAATGAGATGTCACCTCATCCCCTGCCAGAATGGCTCAAATCAAAAACACAAGAAACAACAAATGTTGGCAAGGATGTGGAGAAAAGGGAACCCTCTTGCACTATTGGTGGGAATGCAAGCTGGTGCAGCTACTATGGAAAACAGTATGGAGGTTCCTTAAAAAATTAAAAATAGAACTACCATATGATCCAGTAATTACACTACTGGGTATTTACCCAAAGAAAATGAAAACACTAACTTGAAAAGATATATGCACCCTATGTTTATTGCAGCATTATTTACAATAGGGAAGATATGGAAGTAACCCAAGTGTCCATCCAAAGATAAATGGGTAAAGATGTGGTATATACATATATATACAATGGAATATTACCCAACCATAAAAAAGAATGAAATCTTGTCATTTGCAACAACATGGATGGATCTAGAGGGTATAATGCTAAATGAAATAAGTCACTCAGAGAAAGACAAATACCATATGATTTCACTCATATGTGGAATTTAAGAAACAAAACAAATGAGCAAAGAATTATTGTTATTATTTCCATTTCTTAATAGACTTCTGGTTTCATATATATTAAGGGTATCTGGATATTATTCTTGTGAGTGAGATGGTGAAATGTGGGCTGAATGGTATTGTTAGGATATTCATAGCAGATTCATTCATTAAATATTTTGCATACCTATTATGTGCAATTATGTCCAATGTGTTTTCATTCATAGACGGCTTTCTGCTTAGAAAGGTGTGATGTGGTACTATTCAATAGTTTTATCAAAAATTTGAGAAGAGGGACTCCTGGGTGACTCAGTTGGTCAAGCACCTGTCTTCAGCTCAGGTCATGATCCCAGGGTACTGGGATCAAGTCCAAAATCAGGCTCTTTGCTCAGCGGGGAGCCTGCTTCTCCTTCTGCCTGCCACTCCCCATGCTTGTGCTCTTTCTCTCTGACAAATAAATAAATAAAATCTTTAAAAAATTTGAGAAGAAAGAAAAAAAGAAGGTGCAAATTACATAAATCTTCAAGGGAATATGAATTCCACAGATAACATGCGGGGTTGAATCCAGTAAGATGAAAGTATTTTTTTCATAAAGTAAGATAATCTTAAATTAGATCTTAAAAGTTTCTTTCATCCAGCCACTCCATGCTATAATATTCCTACAAGTATCCCAAATAAGAATCATTGTATTTCTTCTTAAGTGTTGTTTTGAACAGAGGACTCATTATTTCATGAAGAAGACTGTTCAATTGTTGAACAGCTAGAACTGTATCTTATGTTGATACTAAATCATCAACTCAGCAACTTAATGAGGTGGCTTATTTTCCTATGATAGCTACACAAATCAATTCTCTTTCATCTTTTACATGGCAACTTTTTGAATATTTGTAGACAGTGATCCTGCCACCCTAGAATCATTTCTTCTTCAGGCTAAAAATTCCTGAACTTATTTGATTTTCTATCACCCTCCTTATCCTTTGGACTAATTCCAGTTCAGTGGTGTTCTACTTAAAGTGTAGGACTTAATATTTTTGTTGCTGGGAGAATATATCTGCTATTGCCAATTCTCCACTTTTGTACATAACAGAGAGATAATCTGGAGCAGTTGTTCTTCTAATGACCTCATATAATTAACCCTTCTGGTGTCTAATTAAAAATAAATATATATCAGGGTCTCTATGTTTCCCTGTGGAACTGTTCTAATTCATCTTTGTCCTCTGGTTACTATTTTACATAAGATAACCATAGGGCAGTTAATTTTGGAAACACATATGATAGAAACTTGTAGTTCAGTTTTTTCTCTTAATGTACTTTCAATCAGTCCTTCCAGTTATACTCAGTGATAATTTTCTTATATCTATTAATTCTTCCATGCATAACCCTACATGGAAATACTGAAAAGTAAATCTTAAAATGACATGGCCTAGAGCATTACCCTGATATCAAAACCAGACAGACCGTACAAAAGAGGGGAAAAAAAAAAAAGAAAAATACAGGCCAATATCACTGATAAAGATAGATGCAAAATCCCCAACAAAATATTAGCAAACTGAATTCAATAATACATTAAAAGGATCGTTCACCATGGTCAAGTGAGATTTATTCCAAAGATGCAAGGGTGGTTCAATATTTTCAAATCAATCAATGTGATATGTCACATTAACAGAAGGAAGGATTTAAACAATATGATCATCTTAATAGATGCAGAAAAAGCATTTACCAAAATACAACATCTGTTCATGATAAAAAAAAAACTCTTAAAAAATAGAGTTAGAGGAAACACACCTCAACATAATGAAGGCCATATATGGCAAACCCATAGCTGATATACTCAATGGTGAAAAACTGAGCTTTTGCTCTAAGATCAGGACCTCTAAGATGTCCACTCTGGCCACTTTTATTCAACTTAGCACTGTAAATCCTAGATGCAGCAATCATATAAGAAAAAGAAATTTTTAAAAAGTCCAAAATGGGCAAGGAAGAAATAAAACTGTCACTATCTGCAGATGACATGATACTATTAGTAGGAAACTCTAAAGACTCCATCAAGAAACTATCAGAACATGTAAATGAATTCAGTAAAGTTGCAGGATGCAAAATTAACATACAAAAATTTGTCGCATTTCTATACACTAATAATGAAGTAGCAGAAAGAGACATTAAGAAAACAATCCTGCTTACAATTGCACCAAAAAGGATAAAGTATTTAGGAATAAATTTAATCCAGGAGGTGAAAGACCTATTACTCTGAAAATCATAAGACATTGATGAAAGAAATTGAGGACAATACAAATTAATAGAAAGATATACCATGCTCATGGATTGGCAGAATATAATTTAAATGTTTCTACTACCCAAAGCAATCTTCAGATTCAATGCAATTCCTATCAAAATACCAACAGCATTTGTCACAGAACTGGAACAAATAATTCTAAAATTTTTATGGAATCACAGAAGACCTCAAATGGCTAAGTCATCTTAGGAAAGAACAAAACTGGAGATATCACAATCCCAGGTTTCAAGATACACTACCAAGCTATAATAATCAAAACAGTATGGCATGGGCCCCAAAATAGACACAGATCAATAGAACAGGATAAAGAGCCAAGATATAAACCCATGTTTATGTGTTCGGTTAATCTATGACAGAGGAGGCAAGAATGTACAATGGGAAAAGACATTGTTTTCAATAAATGGTGTTGGGAAACTGGACAGCTACACAAAAGAATGAAACTAGATCACTGTCTTACACTATACACAAAAATAAACTCAAAATGAATTAAACACCTAAATGTGAGACCTGAAACCCTAAAACTCCTAAAAGAAAACAGGCAGTAATCTCTTGGATATCAGTCTTAGCAACATATTTATGGCTATGTCTCCTCAGGCAAAGGAAACAAAAGCAAAATATGAACTATTGGGACTACACCAAAATAAAAAGCTTTTGCACAACAAAGGAAACCACTGACCAAACAAAAAGGCAATGTATTGAATGGGAGGAGATATTTGCAAATGATATATCCAATAAGAGGTTAATCTCCAAAATATGTAAAGAACTTATACAACTCAAAGCCAAAAAATAAACAAAAACAGATAATCTGATTAAAAATGAGCAGAGGGCTTGAATAGACATTTTTCCAAAGAAGACATACAGATGGCCAAAAGACACATGGAAAGAGGCTCACCATTACTAACCATCAAGTAAATGCAATCAGAACCACAATGAGATATTGCCTCACACTTGTCAGAATGGCTAGTATCAAAAAGACAAGAAATAACAAGTATTGGCAAGGATGTGGAAAAAAGGAACCCTTGTGCACTGCTGGTGGAAATGTAAATCAGTACAGCCACTGTGGAAAACAGCATGGAGGTTCCTCAAAAAATTAAAAATAGAAGTACCACATGATTTAGTAATTCCACTACTGGGTATTTACACAAAGAAAATGAAAACTGATTTGAAAAGATATATGCACCCTTATGTTTATTTATTATAGCATTATTTACAACAGAGAAGATATGGAAGCAAGCCAAGTGTCCATCCATAGATGAATGGATAATGCACCCTTATGTTTATTTATTATAGCATTATTTACAACAGAGAAGATAAGGAAGCAAGCCAAGTGTCCATCTATAGATGAATGGATAAAGAATATGAATGGATAAAGGAAATACACACAATGGAATATTACTCAGCCATAAAAATGAAATCTTACCATTTGCAACAACATGGATGGACTTAGAGGGTATTATGCTAAGTGGAATAAATCAGATAGAGAAAGACAAATACCATATGATTTCACTTATATGTGGAATCCAAGAAACAAAACAAAACAAAAACCCTAGACTCTTAAATACATAGAACAAACTGATGGTTGCCAGAGGGGAGGTGGGTGAGGGGATGGTTGAAATAAATAAAGGGGTTTAAGAGGTACAAACTTCCAGTTACAAAATAAATAAGTCATGGAGATGAAAAGTACAGGATAAGGAATACAATCAATGATACTGTAATAATGTTGTATGGTGGGGTGCTTGGGTGGCTTAGTCAGTTAAGTATCTGCCATCAGCTCAGGTCATGATCCCAGTGTCCTGGGATCGAGCCCTACATCAGGCTCCCTGTTCAGTGGGGAGCCTGCTTCTCCCTCTACTGTTCTCTCTGCTGACCCTCTCTGTCTGTCAAATAAGTAAGTAAATAAATAAAAATCTTTTTAAAAAACCCTCAGATTAAAAAAAAATAATGTATGGTGACTACACTTACCATCGTGAATTTTGAGTAATATATAGAATTGTTAAATCAATATGTTGTACACCTGAAGCTAATATAAAATTGTATGTCAATTATATTTCAATTAAAAATGACACGGCCTATGTTATTCCCATCCTCAGATCTACCCAAGTTTCCCCTCTGAAGCCAGGTAATAGATATTTTCCTCAACCAGAGAAAATCTTGGCCTACTCTCTCTCAGAAATAAGAGAAATCCTAGGGAGGCCACATCAGCATACCTGAGTCTGTATCTTTAGGCTCTTATTGACCCTGTGGTTGTCAAGTTCTGACTCTTAGCACAGAATTTGCTCTTTTATTAGGATCACTGAGTTCAGAGCTGTTTTGTTCTCTTGGCACTTTAAGTCTCAATGGATTCCCGTAAGATTGAGTAACTTTCAAACATTGGGGCTCCATCCTTGGATCTCTTCCCTGTCTACACTTACTTTCCTCCATCAACCAGTTTTGTAGTGTTAAATACCATATATATGTTGGTAATACAAAATGTGTATATCCTGTTAAAATCTCCCCATTGAATTCTGACATCCGTGTTGTGAGATTCATCCTATGGCTGACTCCCTTTAAAGTCATAAGATGGCTGATGGCACACATTGGAACTACATTCTTCCTTGTTCCTATCTAGTGAAAAATAGACTGCACTGCTTCCCACAGTCAAAATGTTATTTATTTTTAAGGCTTTTTCTATTAACAGATTTCCATTATCATGTAGTTTTCTCTTTTAATCTCTTAATATGAATTACTTTTATATATTTTCTAATATTAAACCACTCCTGCCTCTCTAGCATAAGACCAACCATTGTATTCAATTATTAATATTTCATGTAGGATTTAACATTTATAATTATAAATGAAACTGAAAAGTCATTTTCCTTTTATATAATGTGATTGTCTCTTTGGTACTATGATTATGCTGTCTTCAAAGATAAGTTATGAAGTATTCTTTTTTATCTGTTGCTTGGGAGAGTTTGATTAAAATTAGGATGATCATCTTGAAATTTAGTCAAACTTGCCTGTGAAACCATCTGGACCAGGTATTTTCACTGGAGGAATATTTTTAAAATACTGCTTTATTTCATGATTCTAGGACTATTCAAAATTATTTTTTTTAGGTCAGTATTGGTTAGTTTAGGTCAAACTTCTTGTGATGTTGATATCTTCTATACTTTTCTGGATTATTTTTGTCTCCTTGATCTTACACTAATTGAAAGAAATGTATTAAAATCCCCATGTAGTAGATTTATCAACTTTTTTCTGTAATCCTACCAATTAAAAAAAACTCTTCTTTTTGGCTAAGTTCTAAACACTTGATGCTATTATTGTTGACTTTTAAGAATTTTAACAATGTATATGTAACCTTCAAATTGGCACATTTTGATCACTTACCCTTTAATTGTACATGGAAGTTAATTCAGAGAAATCCCAATTATGCAGTTGGCCCATAACATAGGCAGACTCAATGACACACATTCAATTGGGCAGTTAGTTCATAAATATTTCTAATTGTTGAAGCTTGTTGCAGATACAGTTCATGTCTAGTACTCTATTACTGCATATTCCTGAATTTAAATGGTGGATTTAAAATAATGATAGTACAGTGGTTGTAAAGATTAAGAAAAAACACTTGAGTTACTTCATTTCCATCATTCTGTTTGGTCACTTGGGGTTTTTATTTGTTTTGAACTCTGTTACTAGTGTAAGAGGGTATGAACTGAAAGACACAAAATTTTTGTGTCATAGTGAAAATTTTAATTCACACATGAAATATTTTGCTCAGTTTGAATAAAGTGCTTAAAATTGAAATTTAGTCCTTTTAAGATATTGTTTTTAAACTAAAAAAGAAACCAAAAAAAAAAAATAAGGATGAAACCAAGAAGATGATTTTTACTTATTACATGATTATCATTGAAAATAATTTTGCCATATGAAGGAAAAGAACACTAAAAAATGATCTGCTCCAGTAATAAATACACTAGGTATGCCACTGTTAGGCAATTTGCTCATTCACTTTATAGGCTCTTAGAATTTTGTCTTTAAGATATTCCAAAATTTCAGGGTGCCTGGGCAGCTCAGTCAGTTAAGCATCTGACTCTTGATTTTGGCTCAGGTCATGATCTCAGGGTCCTGGGATTGAGCTCTAGGATAGGCTCTGCACTCAGCAGGGAGTCTGTTTCTCCCTCTGCCCCTCCTCCTGCGCACTCTCTCTCTCTCAAATAAATAAAATCTTAAAAGAGAGAGAGAGAGAGAGAGAGAGATTCCAAGATTTCACTATCACTAGGTGTGGGTTTTTCCCTATTTATCCTTAAGAGTACTATCAGTAAGAAATGTTGTTTATCTTTAATTCTGGAAAATTTATATACATTCTTTCTTTAAATTTTTCTCTTTCCCATTTTAATTTTCTTCTTCATTTCTGGGACTCCCATTACTCAGATATTTTACTTCTATCACACATACTTCCAAGGTTTTCTTTTACATTTTCTTTTTGATTGAAAAATGTCTTCAATCTAGTTTTATAATTTGTTAATCCATTCCTTAGCTGTATCCATTCTCCTATGTATCCCAAATGTTATACTGTTTTTTATTTATCTCAGATATTGTATTCTTTTTTATACAATGTATTTCTGCTTTGTTCTTTTTTGTAATGTTTTAACCACCTTTAATCACTAAGATATACTTTATATACAGTAAACATACCCATTGTAGTTTGGTGAGTTTTGACAAATGTATATAAACATGTAACTACCATCAATATCAAGATGTAGAACTTCTTATGAAAGTTCACCCATGAAAGTATTCTCACCCATGAAAGTAATTCCATCACCCATGAAAGTATTCTCAAGCCCCACCCCCAACCCTCAAGTCCATCTGCTTTCTGTCACTGTAGTTTACAATTGAATTTCATAAAAATGGATTCAGACAAAATGTACCCTGTGGTGTCTGGCTTTTTTTCACCTAGCAGACAGTTTTTGAGATTCATTTATGTTGTTTCATGTATCAGTAGTTTATTCTTTTTTTTATTACTGGGTAGTATTCATTGTATGGAAGTAACAATTTGTTTATTCATCTGTTGATGGGATCTTTGATTGTTCCCAGGTTAGGCCTACTAACTACTAAGCTGATATGAATATTCAAGTACAAGCCTTCTTATGGAAATATTTTTGTATTTATTGAATAAATACCTAGGAATGGAATTACAGGGTTGTATGGAAAGCATATGTTTAGTTCTATAAGAAAACGTTGAACTGTTTTCTGCAGTTGTTGTATCATTTAATGGTCTTACCAATAAGATGTGAGAGTTTCAGTTTCTCCACATCCTTACCAATACATGGTATTATTACATCCTTTAATTTTGGCCATCCTAGTGAGTTTACATTAGTATCACTTTGTGATTTTATTTGTATTTTCCTGTTGACTAGTTTTGCTGAGGATCATTTCATGTGCTTATTGGCTTGTATATCTTCTTTTATAAAATGCCTGTTCAAATTTTTGGCCCACTTTTTCTGTAGGTTGTTTTCCTTTTATTATTAAGTTTTGAGAATTCTTTGTATATTCTCAATACAAATCCTTTTCAGATATCTGTTTTGCAAACATTTTTTCACAATCTGTTACTTGTCTTATTTTAACAGTATATTTTGAAGAATAAAAGTTTTAAACTTTGGAGAACTCCAGTTAATCAGTGTTTTTTTTTTTTTTTTTTCTTGTGTGGCCCATGCTTCACAGTTGTGTCCTAAGAAATTTTTATTCACTCCAAGGTTGAAAATATTTTGTCTTGTCTTTTTCTATTGCCCATCTTTTTTTAAAAAAAGATTTTATGTATTCATTTGAGACACAGAGATACAGAGAGAGAGAGAGAGAGAGAGAGAGAGAGAAAGCATGAGCAGGCAGAGAGGCAGAGGGAGAGGGAGAAGCAGGCTCCCTGCTGAGCCAGGAGCCTGATGTGGGGCTCGATGTGGGGCTCGATGTGGGGCTTGATCCCAGGACCCCAGGATCATGACCTGAGCTGAAGGCAGATGCTTAACCATCTGAGCCACCCAGGCGCCCCTCTATTGCCCATCTAAAGTGAATTTTTGTGTGGCACGAAGTGTCAAGTTTTGTGGGTTGTTTTTTTTTGTTTTTTTTTTTTTGGTATATGGATATCTAGTTGTTCCAGCACACCTGCTTTAAAGATTATCTTTTCTCCATTTAATTATTTGGCACCTTTGTCAAAGATCAATTACCCATAACTGTGTGGGTCTATTTCTGGATGCTCAATTCTGTTCCATTGATCTAAATGAATGTCTTTTTGCCAACATCAAATTATCTTGATTTCGGCAGCTTTATATTAAGTCTTAAAATCGGGTAAATTTTGTTATTTTAGAAAATTCTTTTCAGCATTTAGATTGTTTGCATTTCCATATAAATTTTAGAATCAGTTTGTAAATATCTTTTAAAAACCTGTTGGGATACTGATTGTTTGAGTTATATTTGTGAATTAATATGAAGAAAATTGACACTTTGACACAACTGAGTCTTCTGATCTATGAATATGATGTATCTCTCCATTTATTTTTCTTCAAATTTTGTCAGCAAAATTTGAAGTTTTAAATGTACAGGCTTGCACATATTTTGTTAAATGTAACATTAAGTAATTAATGTTTTGGGATGCTATTTTACATGTAAATGCCTTTTTATGTCAACATGCAATTGTTATTTGTTAGTTTACAGAACTACAATTGACTTTTGTATGTTGATCTTATATCTCATGATCTTGCTCACTTGTGTATTTAACAGTTCTCTTGGAGATTCATTAGGATTTTCCATATATACGATAATGTCACTTGTGACTACAGATGATATTGGTTTCTCCTTTCCAATCTTTGTCTTTTATTTTTTATACTGACCTTATTGCAATGGCTCAGGCCCCCAGTACAGTGTTGAAAAGAAATGGCAAGAATGGACATCCTTAGTTTGTTCTCAGTTTTAAAAGTAAAACAATAGGGTTTTTTTAATTTTAATTTTTAAATTTTTTTGTAGATGCCCTTTATCAGTTTAAGGAAGTAAACTTCAGGTTTGTTTTTTCTTTTTAGTGAATTAGTCTTGATTTTTTAAAATGCTTTTTCCAAATCTATTAAGATGATCATATGGCTTTTATTCTTTATTCTGTTTATGGTGAATTACAACAATTGATTTTCTTTTTTAAAAGTTTTTATTTAAATTCCAGTTAGTTAACATACAGTGTAATATTAGTTTCAGGCATACAATTTAGTGATTCAACACTTCTATGTAACAGCTGGTGCTCATCACAAGTGCAGTCCTTAATCACCATAATCTATTTAATCCATCCCCCACCCACCTCCCCTCTGGTAACCATCAGTTTGTTCTCTATACTTAAGAGTCTGTTTCTTGGTTTGCCTCTCTCTTTTTATTCCCCTAGTTTGTTTTACAACAATTTATTTTCAAATGTTAATACAACCTTGCATACCCAGAATAAATCCCACTTGGATGTAATGCATTATCCTTTATATATATTGCTGGATCCACTTTGATAGTCTTTTGTTAAGTATGTTTATATCTTTGTTGATAAGGGATGTTCTGTAGCTTTCTCTTCTTGCAGTATCTTAGTCTGGTTTTAATATTAGGATAATGCTGGCCTAAATATTACTTGAGAAATGTTCTCTCTTCTAATTTCTGAAAGAGTTTGTGTAAGGTTGGTATTATTTCTTCCTTAAATGTTTCACAGAATTCATCAGTGAAACCATTCTGGTCCTGTAGTATTTTATCTTTTTAAATTTATTTTCCTTTATTAAAATTTTTATTTATTTTTTATTAACATATACTGTATTATAAGTTTCAGAGGTAGAGTTCAGTGATTCATCAGTTACATACAACACCCAGTGCTCATTACTTCAAGTGCCCTCCTTAATGCCCATCACCCAGTTACCCCATATCTCCACCCACCTCCCCTTCAGTAACCCTCAGTTTGTTTCCTATAGTGAAGAGTCTCTTATGGTTTGTCTCCCTTTATGTTTTCATTTTATTTTATTTTTCCTTCCCCTCCCCTATGTTCATCTGTTTTGTTTTTTAAATTCCACATATGAGCAAAATCATATGGTATTTGTCTTTCTCTGACTGACTTATTTTGCTTAGCATAATACCCTCCAGTTCCATCCACATCATTGCAAAGGGCAAGATTTCATTCTTTTTAATGGCTGAGTAATATTCCATTATATATATACCACAACTTCTTTATCCATGCATCTGTCAGTGGACATCTGGGCTCTTTCCATATTTTGGCTATTGTGGACATTGTTGCTTATAAACATTGGGATGCATGTGCCCCTTTGAATCACTGTTTATATCCTTTGGATAAATACCTAATAGTGCAATGACTGGGTCATAGGTAGCTCTACTTTTAACTTTTTGAGGAACATCTGTACTGTTTTCCATAGTGGCTGCACCAGTTTGCATTCTCACCAACAGTGTAAGAGGTTTCCCCTTTTTTCCACATCCTCGCCAACATCTGCTGTTTCCTGACCTATTAATCTTAGCCATTCTGACTGGTGTGAGGTGGTATCTCATTGTGGTTTTGATTTGTATTTCCCTGATGCCCAGGGACATTGAGCATTTTTTCACGTGCCTGTTGGCCATTTGTATGTCTTCTTTGGAGAAACGTCTGTCCATGTCTTCTGCCCATTTCTTGACTGGATTTTTTGTTTTTTGGGTGTTGAGTTTGATAAGTTCTTTATAGATTTTGGATACTAGCCCTTTATCTGATAAGACATTTGCAAATATCTTCTCCCATTCTGTAGGTTGCCTTTTAGTTTTGTTGACTGTTTCCTTTGCTGTGCAAAAGCGTTTTACCTTGATGAAGTCCCAATAGCTCATTTTTGTTTTTGTTTCCCTTCTCTTTGGAGACATGTCTAGCAAGAAGTGGCTGTGGTCAAGGTCAAAGAGGTTGCTGCATGTGTTCTCTTCTAGTAGTATTTTAAATTCAATGTCTTTATAAAGTATAAACTTATTTGGATTTTCTATTTTTTTAGTCAACTTCAAAATTTGATTTTTCAAGGAATTTGTCAATTTCATCTAAGCTGTAAAGTCTTTTGACATGAAATTATTCAAAATATTTCCCTACTAACTTTTCATATATGTAGTATCTGCAGTGACATTCCCTCTTTCATTCCTGCTAGTTCTAATTTGTATCTTCTCCCTTTTTTCCTTGTCATTATTACTTAAGGCTTATGAATCTTTTCAAATGACCAGCTCTTGATCTTACTGATTTCCTCTATTGTTTTTCTGATTTCAATTTCATTGATTCCCCTTCTCTGTTCTATTTCTAGTAATCAAGGTAGAAGCTTAGATTGTTGATTTGAATACTCTTCTAATATAATGAGCACCTTAAGTTATTTCCCTAAAGCACTGCTTTAGCTACAACACACAAATTTTGGTATGCCATGTTTTCATTTTCATTTAGTTGAAAAGTTTCTAATTTAACTTATGATTTCTTCTTTGACCCATGTGTTATGTATAAATATCTTTTTAATTCCAAACATTCAGGAATCTTTGAGATATCTTATAGCTATAGATTCCTAATTTAATTCCACTGTGCATCATAATTTGCATGATTTCACTCTTACTAAAGTTATTGAGACTAGTTTTATGGCCCACAATATGACTGTTTTGATAAATGTTCCACGTACTATTTTATGTGATATTAATATAGGTACTCCAGCTTTCTTCAATTTATTTTTTATATTGTATACTGCTTGTCACATATTTCCTTTTAACCAATCTGTGTGTTTATAATAAAGTAGACAACATATAGTTGTGTCTTGGTTTAAACCCAAGAGAGGAGCAGAGAAAATGATTCTTTCCTTTTTTTCTTCTTCCTTTTTGTAATATAGAAACTCCTATTTGAAAGTCAAAGTAAGTGAAGTCAAATGAGTATATTTTCCAAGATGAGTCAACACTGCCTGACCCAGCAAGATTTGAAAAGCTGCTGTAGGAAATAAGGAAGAATTAAAAGTATTTCTGGGCATTTTGACATTGAATGAATAATGCATGACTTTTAAGCAGTATATAATGCAAATTAAAAATTTTGAGTCGGCAGCACAGGTACACTTTATAATAGGATTGTAATAGAAAATGAAGAATAGGTCTAAGTCATAGACATGGTTGAAATATGTATATCCCTCAGTTTTATGCTTCAGTATAACAGAGTAAAGACAGTGATCTATAATGAAAAATAATTTGAAACAGTTATATTTGTCAGTGGAATAGATTGTAGTACATTGATATGTATTATTTTTTTCTAGCAGTTTTATAATATTCCAGGTAGGGAGGGCACAATAATTAACAATATAATCATTATCCCTGCCCTCATAAAGTTCATATTTTAGTAGAAGAAAGAAAGAAATATGCAATTAAATAATTACATGGTATTGAACAATTACATGTAATTACTAGTAGTGAGAGCACTAAATGCTAAAGAATTGTATAATGAAGGACATAATCTAGTGTTCAGGGGACCAGAACCAAAGTGGATAGTTAAGAGATCTAAAGAATGAGGAGTAAGCTATGTGAAGGGGGTTGGTTTGATAGACTAAGATAGATGTGGGCAAATGCCTGAGGCAGGAGATAGCTTGGAATGTTTAAGGAAACGAAAGATGCCTAGTAAACCTGGAGTAAAGTGAGGGGAAGAAAGTAGGATATGTGACAGGAGAGAAGCAGGCAGTGACCTGGCAATATTAACTTTGATTTAGTAATTAGAGAACTGCAAAAAGCAATGGAAATCAAAGCAATGACATAATCAGATTTGTATTTAAAAATTTTTTACTCTTTGCTATGTGGAGAAAATATTGGAGTAGAAACAAAAGATATTTTTTATAAGATTTTATTTATTTGAGAGAGAGAGAGAGAGTGCACAGAAGCAGGAGGAGCAGTAGAGGGAGAAGGAGAAGCAGGCAGCCCTAAACAAAAGATTTTATAAGGAAATTAGCTAAGAAGCTATTGAAACACTACAATCAGGCATTGTTAATAGCTTTGTGGTCAGTAAGTTATGGTTGTAGAGATGTAGAAAAGCTAATCAATTGGAGAGATTTTAAGAAAGTAGAATCAGGGTGCCTGGGTGGCTCAGTCGTTAAGTGTCTGCCTTCAGCTCAGGTCATGATCCCAGGGTCCTGGGATCAAGCCCTGCATCAGGCTCCCTGCTCAGCGGGAAGTCTGCTTCTCCCTCTCCCACTCCCCCTGCTTGTGTTCCCTCTCTCGTTGTCTCTCTCTCTCTGTCAAATAAATAAATAAAATCTTAAAAAAAAAAAGAAAGGAGAATCAACTGGACATTTTGATTCATTGTATATATGGGTTGAAGGAGAAGATAAGATCAATTCGTAAACTTATGGCTTGAGTAGTTGAGTGGACAGTATTAGCATATTTGAGTCTGAGACCCCCGAAGATGAGCAGTTTTGAGGGGAAAAAAGATATTAGTTCAAGTTTGAGCATACTGAACTTGAGGTAACTAAGATATGTGCAGATATAGAATATGCAGTTGGATATAGTCTTGAGTTTGAAAAATGGTGGATGCTGGAGATATAATTGTGGGATTCATCAGCATATTGATGGTGGTTGGTCCTAAGAATGGATAACAGACATTTTCTAGGTAAAGTGTGTAGAACTGAAAAGCAAAGGGCCCAGGAAGAGTCCTGAATATCCAACACTGAAGGGCCATGTTGAGGAGAAGGACCTAGAAAAAGAGACTGGGCAGTAGCCACATAAATAGGAGGGAGACCAGGAAAATACAACTTAATGGAAGCCAAGGTAGAAAAGAACTTCAAGGAAAGAAGGGTCAATTGTGCTGAAAGCTATTGATAGATCTGATAAAATGAAAATGCATGTTTAATTTTTATATACAAATTCTAAGTGGATAGAATTAGCAAATAAGGTATTGTTGTAGTGCGCAAAGAACATGATGTTTGATTGAGACAAACCTGGTTTTAAATCCTCAGGGAAGTAATGTCAGCAACGTGGTGGAATAGGAGTTTTAGACCTCATCCCCCACAAAGAAACAGATTTTGACAACCACCCATGGATGAGGTACAGAAATCCACAGAGAGGTTCTAGCACTTCATTGGAGCTAAAAAATCTGAGAATAGACTCATTGAAGAGGATAAACAAGAACAGTTTCATTTTACCTGTGTAACCTCTCCCCAAAGGCAGCAGAGTTCAGTGCCAAGAGAGATCCCCACAGCCTGTGATTTCTTTTTTTTTTTTTTAAGATTTTATTTATTTATTTGAGAGAGAGAGAATGAGAGAGAGAGAGAGCACGAGAGGGAAGAGGGTCAGAGGGAGAAGCAGGCTCCCTGCTGAGCAGGGAGCCCGATGTGGGACTCGATCCCAGGACTCCAGGATCATGACCTGAGAAGAAGGCAGTCGCTTAACCAACTGAGCCACCCAGGCGCCCATACAGCCTGTGATTTCTCCCATCGGGGAAAGTATCTGACTTCCTTAGCTGCTCCATTCTCATCCTACCCATAACACTTAGGAGATTGGCACAGCCGAGTAGTCGGGGCAGCAAGAAGCAGGGAAAAGGAGTGGGGACTCAGAATAACTGGAGGGTTGAAGTCAACAAAGAGTCATGGTTTCCACTACTCACTTTGCATAATCTGCCAAGAGGCCCACTCGTAAACCTTGTACAATACATCACCTGCAGTCTCTCCCAATTATTCCGCAAGTGACCCCTAGATCTCCATGCATCCCTCACCCCTTTGGAGCTGGTACCTGCCCCCCTCCCCACATTCCCACAAAATACACATGCAAGCCTCTATAGCTTGTGCACAAGCACATACAGGTGGCTCAACTCTGCTTGGTTGGGAGAACGCACATAACCTTGAATGCTTCAGAGCACTGCCTAGGGAAAATAAATGGGAGGCTCTCAGTACATGGCCTGGCTTTGTAGGATTGAGCATACAACCCTAAAATTACCCCCCAAGAGGGAACAAGAGGAGTGGAGTGGCTTAATCCATAGCAAATGTCTGAGAGACCCCCAGAGTGCCTAGCTAGGCTGACTGGTAAAGGTCTTTCTCTCTCAGAGCTAATCAGTAAAGACCAGAAGGGGTGATTGCTTTAAATGCAAAGATGGCAGTGAAAGAATTCAAGGAATATGAAAAATCAAGGAAACACAACACTACTAAAGGAGTGTAATAATTTCCCAGTAATCAACCCCTCAAACATGGAGATCTATAGTCTAACAAATAATTCAAAAAGGAAAGTCAGAAAGCTACAAGAAAACAGGCAATGCAATTAAATATGGAAAACAATTCATGAACAAAAGAATTTCAACAAAGAAAATGAAATCATTAAAAAAGAACCAAATAAATTCTGGAGCTGAAGAGTATGATGAAAGAAATTAAAGATGCACTACAGCTTCAACAGCAGACTTGTCGGGCACCTGGGTGGCTCAGTCGTTAAGTGTCTGCCTTCAGCTCAGGTCATGATCCCAGGGTCCTGGGATTGAGTCCCACATCGGGCTCCCTGCTCGGCGGGAAGCCAGCTTCTCCCTCTCCTACTCTCCCTGCTTGTGTTCCCTCTCTTGCTGTCTATCTCTCTCTGTTAATAAATAAAATCTTAAAAAAATTATTAAAAAAAACAGCAGACTTGTCAAATGGAAGAAAGAATTTGTGAACTTAGATAATTTGAAATTATCCAAACAAGGGGAAAAAAGAATGAAGAAGAGTAAAGGAAGCCTATTGGTTTTGTAGGGCACTATCAAATGAATTAATATATGCATTATGTGACTCAAAAAAGAAGAGAGAAAAGAACAGAAGGTTTATTTAAAGAAATAATGGCAGAAAACCTCCCAAATTATGGGAGGAACATGGACATCCAGATGCATGAAGCTCAAATAGTCAAATAGAATCAACCCAAAGAACTGAGACACATAATAATCAAATTCTCAAAACTTAAAGAGAAAAAGAAATTTAAAAGCAATAAAGGAAAAGCAACTCATCACATACAGAAGAAACCCCATTAGGCTATCAGTGGATATCTCAGCAGAAACCTTATTGACCAGGAAAGAGTGAGATGATACATTCAAAGTGCTGAAAGAAAAAAAACCCCTGCCAAACAAGAATAGTATACCTAGCAAAGATGTCCTTCAGAAATGGAGAGAGAAAAACTTTCTCAGAAAAACAAAAATTGAGGGAGTTTTTCACCACTAGACCTGCCTCACAAGAAATGCTAAGGGGAGTTCCTTCAGTTGGAATGAAAGGATGCTAATTAATAATATGAAAACATATAAAAGTATAACTTAATGGTAAGGGTAAGTATACAGTCAAATCAGAATACTCTAATACTATAATGGTGGTGCTTAAATGACTTTTAATTCTAGTATAACAGTTAAAAGACAAAGGTATTAAAAATAACGAGAGCTACAATAATTTGATAATGAACACACATTATAAAAAGATATAAAATGTGGCATCAGTAACATAAAATGTGAGGTAGAAGTAAAAGTATAGAGTTTTTGTATGCAATTGAAGTAAAGTTTTTAACAGCTTACAACAGACTATAAGCTATTTTATGTAATCCTAATACTAACCACAAGGAAAACACTTCTAGTAGAAACACAAAAGATAAAGAGAAAGGAATCAAAGAATACCACTACAAAAAAGCAATCAAATCACAAAGAAAGACAGCAAGAGAGGAAAAGAAAAAAAAGAAAATATAAAGCCATCATAAGACAATTAACAAAATGGCAAAAGTAAGTCCTTACCTATCAATAATTACTTTAAATCTAAATTGATTACTTCTGGGGCAGAGGTCACCAGCAGCCTGGGCTTGGCCTGGGCTTTGGTCTGTGAAGCAGGTTTGGAGTCGATGAGGACCTTCTTCCAGGCAGTGAGCAGCAAGAAGGTCTATTCCACCAACTTCAACTGCTTGGTGATTGTATGGATGTTCTGTTCAGAGAAGGCATTGCCTGGTTATGTATGGTAACCACCTCATGGTCCAGGAAATGCTCATTGCCTTGCCTCTCACATCCAGGCCAGGGCTGCGGCTGGTGCTGGTACCAGGCATTGACAGTGCAGAAGAGACCAACAAGCAGATTTTAGCTTGGGATTGCTAGGACACTTCCCTAGGGCCACAGAACAAAGAAAATAAAAAGACAGAGAGAGCAAGCAAGCGAGCAAGTGTGAGACAGAGCCATATGACTACTAATCCAACCAACATTTCTAGGACAAAACACGTTCAGAGAGGGGTCTGGACAAACTTGAATTTATTTCACTTTCTTACCATCACTCCCTGCCGAACTTGTTTGAATTTGGCTTCTCCCACCATTCACTCAAGGTACCTTTTACTCTTATTAACCAAATCCAGTGCTTTTTCTCAGTCATCTTTCTATCTCAGTAGCATCTGCCACTTTTAATTCACTCCCTTGTGGAACTTCTCTTCCTCTTGGGTTTTTTTTTTCTTCTCTTAACCATAAAAGTGTACTACTCTAATCCTTCATTTTCTTCGCTATTTCTGGGGTATCTCATTCTCTACCATAACTTGAACTACCCTCTTGGGTTAAATCCTACATTTCTGTTTGGCTTTAGTCTCAATTACTGTGCTATAGTCAGATTACCTACTCCCAATTTCCTACAAATCCTACCAACATTCTTTGTCCAAAATAGAATTGATCATCTTACATGCACATATACTTGCCTCTACCCCTGACTTCCCCATTCCTTTTAAAGACACTTCATCTGCTTAGCCACCTAAGCCGGAAACCACAGCATTATCTCTGGTTCTGCCCTCTCCCTTTCCCTGCATATCCAATAAGTAAGTTCAGAATATTCTGTCCTAAACAAAAGCTTCTGAAATTTTCTCTCCATTCCCATTCACTGTATTGTTGTATTCTCCCACCCAGTCTCCTTTTCTCTGATCATTTTTGCTGCTGTTTAATTTTATCTTTCAAAGCACATCACTGGTTTTATGTTATCTCTACTACTTGTTTCACATTGTGCCTAATGTGTTTTCCATACTGGGTTACCACCAATTTAGTGTGGATCATGAAATCAATTCAGGGGGCTAAATCAGCCTTTAAAAAACAGAGTAAAATAGAATAAAAAGTATCAGAGTGCATGGCACAGAGAATAGGAAGCATTCTTTTAAGGAATTTAAGTTTTCAGCATATAATCATGAATATATATACAAAATATAAAGTATGTGTATGTGTGTGTATACTTGGTTGAAATATAGAATTACTTCTTACCATACCATGGGTTGTAGGAAAAAAATAGTTGATGGCTACTGGTTTAGAGAACTTCAAAATGCTCAGCCAGGCAATCAATGATCTCTAGACACTGGCCATTGTGTACTTTGCCAAACAAATACATTTTCCATGACTTTGCTACAGCATTACTGTACTGCTCCTCTGCTTGAAAGGGTGCTACCTTCAAGAGCCGTTTTACCCCTCCCCCTTTAAAAAAGAAACTACCAAAAAACAAACAAAAAAAACCTATCAGGAGGCAGTATAGTATAGCAAAGAGCCAGAATTTCTGGGGTTGAAATCCTAGCTTTGCCTGTAAGTAGCTCTGTGACTGTGGAAAAATTCCTTAGTCTCTCAGTGCCTGTTTCCTCATTTATAAAATGGGTATGATAGTACCTATCTCCTAGGACTGCTGAGAGGATTAAATGAGTTGTTATCTGTAAAGTGCCTAGAACACTACCAGGAGCACAGTAAGTGTTGTCTGAGAGGCCTTATGCTATAGCAGAAAGGATACCAACAGCCTAGATTTGAGTTCCCCAGCTGCATGCTTAATTAGCTGTTATATCTAGCCAGACTGTACCGCTCTCCTCATCTGTAAAAATGGGGATGGCTCAAACATTGCTGCAAAAATAGACTGAATGCTGGCACTGTGAACTTGAGGATCAGGCAGTTTTCTCTATGTCCCCAGCACTTTGCATAGTGCCTGATACACAGTGTGCAGTAAACATTTGTTGAATTTACAAAATAAAAAAATCTAAATTGATTAAATTTTTTCAATCAAAAGACAGAGTGCTTGAAAGGCTTTTTAAAAACCCACACGATCTAACTATAAGAGAATCACTTCAACTTTAAGGACACACATAGGCTGAAAGTGAAAAGATGGAAAAAGATACTCCATGAAAATAACCGAAGGAGAGCAGGGGTGGCTATACTCATATCAGGAAAATAGACTTTAGGTCAAAAACTGTCAGAAGACACATCATTATATAATGATAAAGGTGTAAATTCATCAAGAGGATATAGCAATTGTAAATAAAAATAAGTATCCCAACACTGGAGCACCTAAATATGTAAGGAAAATATTAACAAATGGAGAAATAGTAGTAATAAAATAATAGTAGGAGACTTCAAGGAGACTTCACTTTGAACAATAGATAGATCATCCATATAGGAAATGGATAAGAACACAGAACACTTGAATAACACTATAGACCAAATAGACCTAACAGATATATACAAACCATTCTATCCCTGGCAGAATACATATTCTTCTTAAGTGTACATGGAACATTGTCCAGAATAGATCATATGTTGGGTCACAAAACAAGTTTTAATAAAGTTAAGCAGATTAAAATCATATCAGTACCTTTCCAACTACAATGATATGAAACTATAAATCAATAATGAGAGGAAAACTGAAAAATCACAAAAAAGTGGAAATTAAGCTACACATTCTTAAACAACCAAAGGATCAAAGAATTTAAGTGGGAAATCAAAAAAATATCGAGACAAATGAAAATGGAAACACAAAATACCAAACTTATGGGATGCAGCAACAGCAGTTCTAAGAAAGAAGTTTACAGTGATAAGTGCCTACATTAAGAAAAAACCCTCAAATAAATGACCTAATTTACTCAAGGAGCCAGAAAAAGAACAAACTAAGCCCAAAGTCAGCAGAAGGAAGGAAATAATAAAGATTAGAGCAGAAATAGATGAAATAGATTAGAAAACAATAAAAATAATCAATAAAACTAGGAGTTGTTTTTTGAAAAGATAAACAAAATTAGCAAGCCTTAAGCCAGACTACCAAGAACACAAGAGATTAGATTCAAATATATAGAATTATAAATGAAAGAGTAGACATTACAATTGAGACTACAGAAATACAAAGGATCATATTGGACTACTATGAACAATTACAGGCCAACACATTTGATAACCTAGAATAAATGGATAAATTCCTAGGAACATACAACCTACCAAGACTATCATGAAGAAATAGAAAATCTGAATAGACCAATAATGAATAAGGAGATTGAATCAATAATCAAAATCTCCCAACAAATAAAGTCCAAGATTAGATGGCTTTTACTGGTATATTCCACCAAACGTTCAGGAAGAATTAACACCAATCCTTCTCAATCTTTTCCAA
This sequence comes from Zalophus californianus, assembly GCF_009762305.2. Lineage (NCBI taxonomy): Eukaryota > Metazoa > Chordata > Mammalia > Carnivora > Otariidae > Zalophus > Zalophus californianus. The sequence goes on along the minus strand of NC_045612.1, from coordinate 60,390 downwards.
AAAAATTGAAGAGGATGGAACACAGCCAAACTCATTTTATGAGGCCAGCATTACTCTAATATCAAAGCCAGACAAGGACACTACAAGAAAAGAAAATTACAGGCCAATATCCCTGATGAACATAGATGCAAAAACCCTCAAAAAATACTAGCAAAATGAATTCAATAGCATATTTAAAAGATCCTATACCATGATCAAGTGGGATCGATCCCTCTCATGCAAGATGGTTCAACATATGCAAATCAATAAACGCAATACAGCATAGTAACAGAATGAAGAGTACATGATCATATTACATGATCATCTCAATAGATATAGAAAAAAAAGCATTTGACAAAATTAAACATCCTCTCACAACAAAAACTCTCAATAAATTAGATATCAAAGGAATGTATATTGGGGGAGGTCACTGAGAGGGTGTGACCACTGGCTGACCCATGAGCTGGATCCCAGTGATCAAAGGGTCCTCATCCCCTCCCCAGTCCTTTGAATGTACATTCTACCTGCCTTCCTTGTTCCCAGAAGCTGTCCTAAAGACACAGCCTTGAGACAGTGATATGGTATTGAGACCATCTGGACAGTATATGTGACTGAACCCAGTTAAGGCATCTATATAAAATTTTAAGATTTGGCAGGTGCGTGAGGAGATCTACTCATCTTGTGGCCACTTCAGACAAGTCTCCTATGTAATTTCCCTCGCTTATTAAATCTGCCACAAACCAATCTGGAGTGGTCGGTCTCTTTCTTTGGTCTCTCCCTGCCTTCTGCATATAGGGGCTAGTTTCAGATTATAACCAAGAAGTTCCTGAGGTTGTGAACCAACAATGTACTTCAACATAATAAAGGGTGTATATGACAAGCCCATAACTAATATCATAGTCAACAGTAAAATAGTCAAAAGCTGAATGCTTTTCCTCTAAGATCAGGAAGAAGACAAGGATGTACACTCTCACCACTTTAATTCAACATGGTATTGGAAGACTTCGCCAGAGCAGTTAGGCAAGAAAAAGAAATGGAAGGCATCCAAATAAGGTAGAAGTAAAAATATACTTTTTTTGTAGATGACACGATTTTATATATAGAAAACCCACAGATGCCACCTAAAGAACTAAACAATGAAATCAGTAAAGTTTCAGGATACATCGACACAAAAATCAGTTGCACTTCTATACGCAACCAAATATCCCAAAAGGAAATTAAGAAAACAATCCCACTTGCAATAGTATCAAAAAGAACACCTAGGAATAAATTTTTTTTTTCATTCAACACACATTTATTCACAGAGCATCTCTTCCGAATAAGGTATACAAAATTCTCTATTTTTCTTTCTAAAAATTTGTTTCCAGCAAACCGAATGGGAAGTTTGTTAAGTCTATCTGCCTGGATGCATAGCAGTTAACATTCAGTTCCACCAACGGAGTCCCTCACTCCATCCCCCGAAGGACAGACGGGACTCCAGGAGAAAATACCCTCCCAGGTGCTGCTGACACAGCACATATTTGGCTATTACCTAGGAATAAATTTAACAAAGGAGGTAAATGATCTGTACACTGAAAACTATAAAACTCTGATGTAACAAATTGAAGAGGACATAAACACTGATGAAAGAAATTGAAGAGGACAAAAAATCCTGTGTCCATGATTGGAAGAATTAATATTGTTAAAATGTCCACACTACCTGAAGCCATATACAGATTCAATGCAATCCCTATGAAAATTTCAATGCCATTTTTCATAGAAATAGAAAAAACAATCCTAAAATTAATATGGAACTACAAGAGACCCTGAATAGCCAAAACAAGCTTGAACAAGAACAAAGATGGAGGCATCACATGTCCTACTTTCAAAAGGTATTACAAAGCTACAGTAATCAAAAGAGTAAGATACTGACATAAAAGCAGACATCTGTATCAATGGAACAGAAGAGAGATCCCAAAAATAAATCCATACATCTACAGTCAATTGATCTTTGACAAGGGTTCAAAAACACACAATGAGAAAAAATAATCTCTTCCATAAATGATGCTGAGAAATCTGGATATCCACAAGCAGAATAATGAAATTGGACCCTTATCTCCTACTATATACAATAATTAACCCAAACTGGATTGAAGATTGAAACATAAGACCTGAAATTATAAAACTACTAGAAGAAAACATAGGGCAAAAATTTCTTGACATTGGTCTGTGCAACGATTTTTTTGGACATGACCCTGTATTAGTCAGGGTTCTCCAGAGAAACAGAACGAATAGAGTATATAATGATATATATATATAGATATAGATGATATAGATTTACATATAGATTACAGATATAGATATATGAGGAGATTGCTTATAGGAACTGACTCTATGTAGTTATGGAGGTGAAGAAGTCCTATAATCTGATGTCTACAAGCTGGAGAACCAGGAATGCCAGTGGTAAAATTCAGTCCATGTCTGAAGGCCTGAGAACCAGGGGAGTCAATCGTGTAACTCCCAGTCTGACACTGAAGGCCTGAGAATCAAGGGGCCACTGTTATAAGTCCTGGAGTCCAAAGACCCAAGAACCAGGAGCCCCAGTGTCCAAGGGCAGGAAAAGATGGGCATCTCAGCTTGAGGAGAAAGAGAATTTGCCCTTCTGGTTCCACTTGGGCCCTCAAAAGATCAGATGTTCCCCTCCCTCATTGTTGAGGGCAGATCTCTTTACTCAAGTTTGTTGAGTCAAATGCTAATCTTTTCTACAAACACCCTCACAGCCGGAAATGATTTACCAGCTACCTGGGTATTCCTTAGTCCAGTCAAGTTACCAAATAAAATGAAATATCACAGACCCCCAAAACAAAGGCAACAAAAGCAAAATAGACAAGTCAAATTGCATCAAACCAAAAAGTTTCTGCAAAGCAAAGGAAACAATCAACAGAGTATATAACCTATGGAATGGGAAAAAAATATTTACAAACCATACATCTAATGAAGTGTTAATATCCAAAATATAGAAGAAACTCAAACAACTCAATAGCAAAAAAAAAAAAACAACAAATAACCAGATTAAAAACAAGCTAAAGAACTAAATACACACTTCTCCAAAGAAGATACATAAACAACAAGTATATAAAAAGGCACTTATATCAGTAATCATCACGGAAATGCAAAGCAAAACCAGTGTGGTACCAGCATAAAGACAGACATATAGACCAATGGAATAGGATAAAGAGCCCAGAAATAAACTCTCATGCATATGGTCAAATGATTTTTGACAAGGATATCAAAACTATTTAATGGCATAGGATGGTCTTTTAAATAAATGGTGCTAGGAAAACTAAATATCCACATGCAAAAGAATGAAGCTGGATCCTAACACTGTATACAAAATTAACTCAAAATAGATCAAATATCTAAATGTAAGACATTACTATAAAACTCTTAGAAAAAAACATAGGGGAAAAGTTTCATGACATTGGATTTGACAATGATTTCTTGGATATGACACCAAAGACATACACAAAGAGGAAAAAAAAACAGACAAATTGGACTTCATGAAAATTTAAAATTCTGTGCATCAAAAGACAGTATCAACAGAGTAAAAAGGTAACTCACAGAATGGGAGAAAATATTTGGCAAATTATATATCTGATAAGGGATCAATATCCAGAATATATAGAGAATGTCTAAAACTCAGCAACAACAACAACAAACAACCTGATACAAAAATGGGTAAAGTCCTTGAACAGACACTTTATCCAAAGAAGATATACTAAATGGCCAATATGAACATGAAAAAATGTTCAACATCTTCTGAAATGCAAATCAAAACTCACACCCATTATGATGACTAATATCAGAAGAACAGAAAATAAGTGTTGGCAAGGATGTGCAGAAATTGGAATCATGTGCATGGTTGATGGGAGTGTAAAATGAAACTACCACTGGGAAAATAATATGGCAATTCCTCAAAAAGTTAAAAATAGCAGTATATTACCCAGCAATTCCACTTTGGGTCTATACCCAAAAGAACTGAAAGCAAACAAGGTCTCAAAGAGATAGTTGTATACCAATGCTCATAGCAGTATTATTCACAATAGCTAAAATGTGTAAGCAAACCAAGTGTCAATTGACAGATAAGTGGATAAACAAAATGTGATATATCTATATCTATATCTATCATCTATGGCACTGTTGTAGTGCAAGTCTGTCTGTCAGTCTATCTATTGCACTGCTGTAGTAGAGGTCCTAGCCAGAGCAATCAGGCAACAAAAATAAATAAAAGGCATCAGAATCAGAAAGGAAGAAGTAAAAATTCTCTATTTTCAGATGGCATGATTTTATATATAAAAATCCTAAATACTTTATCAAAAAACTATTAGATCTAATCAACAAATTCAAGGGTCCAAAAACATAAAATATTTGGGAATACATTTAACTGAGGAGGCAAAAGATCTCTACACTGAAAACTAAGACACTGATGAAAGAAACTGAAGAAGACACAAATAAAGGGAAAGATATCCCATGTTCATGAGTGGAAAAGATTTAATATTGTTAAAATATTCATACTATCCAAAGCCATCTATAGAGTCAATGCAATCTCTATCAAGATTTCAATGGCATTTTTTATAGAAATAAAAAAAAATCCTGAAATTCATTTGGAACCACAAAAGACCCCAAATAGACCAGAAAATCCTGAGAAAAAAACGAAGTGGGAGGCATCACACTTCCTGATTTCAAACAATCTTACAATGCTCTCATAATCAAAACAGTATGGTAGTGGCACAAAACAGATACAGGCCAATGGAACATAATCAAGATTCTAGAAATACAAGCCTGCATATATGGTCTACTAACTTTTGACAAGGGAGTCAATAATACTAAATGGAGAAAGGACAGTCTCTTCAATAAATGGTGCTGGGAAAGTTGGATATTCTCATGTAAAAGAATGAAACTATAGTCCTACCTTACACCACTCATAAAAAATAACCCAAAATGGATTAAAGAGTTAAATGTAAGACCTGAAACCATAAAACTCCTAGAAGAAAACAAAGGGGAAAAGCTCCTTGAACTTGATTTTGGCAATGACTTTTTGGGTATGACACCTAAAGCACAAGCAACAAAATAAACAATTAAGACTGCATCAAACTAAGAATTTTCTGCACAGCAAAAGAAATGAAGGACAAATGAAAATGCAACTTATGGAATGGGAGAAAATGTTTGAAAATCACACATCTAATAAGAGGTTATTATCAAAAAATATATGAATAACTCATACAAACCAATGATAAAAACCCCCCAAATAATCCAAATAAAAATGGGCAGAGGAACTCCACAAATGTTTTTCCAAAGAAGATACTCAAATAGCCAACAGGTACATGAAATGACCAACATCGCTAATCATCAAGAAAATGCGAATCAAAACTACAATAAGATTTCACCTCATTTCACCTCATACCTGTTAGAATGGTTATCACAGAAAGACAATAACAAGTGTTGGCAAGGATATGGAGAAAATGTGCACTGTTGGTGGGAATGTATATTGATGTGGTCACTATGGAAAACAGTATGGAGGTTCCTCAAAAAATTAAAAATAGAGCCGTATGATCCAGCAATTCCACTTCTGAGTATGTATCCAAAGGAAACAAATCACTAACTTAAAAGATAGATGCACCCCCATGTTCATTGCAGCATTATTTACAATAGCCAAGACATGGAATCAAACTAAGGTATCATCAGTGGATGAATGGAAAAGTAAATTTGGTGCATACATACAAAATGGAATATTATTCAGCCATAAAAAGAAGGACATCTTGCCATTTGCACCATGTATGGATCTTGAGGGCATTATGTTAAGTAAATAAGTCAGACAGTGAAAGACAAATACTGTATGATCTCACTTATATGTGGGATCTAAAAACAAACAAACAAATAAACAAACTCCTATAGAACAGACTGGTGGTTGCCAGAGGTGGGGAATAGGGGTAGGCTGCAAAGGTGAAGGTAGTCAAAAGGTACAAACTGCCAGTTATAAAATATAAGTCGTGGGGATGTAATGTACAACATAGCATAGTGACCATAGTTAATAATACTGTATTGTATAGTTGAATGCTGCTAAGAGAATAGATCTTTTTTTTAAAGATTTTATTTATTTATTTGACAGAGAGAGAGACAGTGAGAGAGGGAACACAAGCAGGGGGAGTGGGAGAGGGAGAAGCAGGCTTCCTGCGGAGCAGGGAGCCCGATGTGGGGCTTGATCCCAGGACCCTGGGATCATGACCTGAGCCAAAGGCAGAAGTTTAACAACTGAGCCACCCCGGTGCCCCGAGAGAATAGATCTTAAAAGTTCTCCAAACTGAGGGTTGATGGAGGGAGGTGAGTGGGGGATGGGCTAAATGGGCAATGGGTATTAAGGAAGGACTTGTTATGATGACCACTGGGTGTTATGTGTAAGCGATGAATCACTAAATGCTATTCCTGAAACCAATATTATGCTATGTTAACTAGCTAGAATTTAAATAAAAATTTGAAACAAACCAAAAGAGTTCTCATCACAAGAAAAAAATGTAACTATGTGTGGTTATGGATGTAGACTTATCGTGGTAATTATTTCATGATATATACAAATATCAAATCATTATGTTGTACAACTGGAACTAATATGTCAATTATTATATCTCAAACAAAAACAAAACACTACCATGCAAATACATACAAAGTTCTCATTATCTAAGGACAACTAGTACTTAAAATGATACCTGAAGAGAATCAACCTAAAAGGGTAACAAAATTTCATCACAAATGGAAAAAACAAGGTTTGTTTAGGATTTCATCTACAAAAATAAAACCGAAAATTGTGAAAATATGCTTGTTAATCTCATATTTAAAAGATTTTAGGGTTTAATTGCAGTTATGCACTAATTCTTAGAACGGACAAAGAATGAAATAATTGGGGGATTTGGGGCATTGCTCCAATAAAAGTATTACATGATACAGTATCCTTCACATTTTTTTATTCTCCTATCATAAAAAGGGTTATTTTTGCCCAAACATTTGAACAATTCATTTCTTCTAAAGATCCCCTCATCAGTTTGATATCAAAACCCATATCACTCATCATCCATGTAGATTTTCATCACTTCAATTAAGTGATCTAATTCATGTATCAGTGCCTATGGTATGTTGAAGCAGTTATCCAACACCACTTTCAACTTTACAAAATCTTGTATCTTTTGCAAAATTTATAATTGTACCTTGCGATTAATTTGTAATTTTTTCACTGTTAGCATTCAATAGTCAACAAAGGACCAATGATGTGACGGATGATATAGAGGCTATTGCTAAGCAGGGAGGGATTTTGAGGAGAAATAATTTTATAAGTGATCAATTTATTGGTGATCTTATCCATGGTATAATGAATTTTGCTTTCCTATACAACCTCATAAAATATAAGCACTCAGGAAAAGTGTAATGTAATTCTACACACATACGTATACACATCTATACATGTATATATAATCTTGTGAGATATATGTCCTAAACGGTAGGATTAAAGCTAATTTTTATATTTTCCTTATTACCTACCTGCATTTTCTGATTTTTCTATTACTGATCATACATGATTTGTGTAACTAAAAAAAACTTGTATGATTTATTAAATGAAAGTAAGCTTTGAATAATGTTTGAATATAATGAGGCTTAAGGTCTTTGTCTAGTCACAGATTTTGTTTGCATTGGTTTTACAAACTGGCAACTGAAATTAGGCCTTGATAGTCGTATATCCCAGAGTCATTAAGCCCAGAATTATAGGGTACCACTTGCTAGGGATAGTAAACAGAGTTGAAACTACAGAATGAAAGATTTGGGTTTTATTTACTAAATAATATTCTGACAGTTTGTGTTGTTAACTTTGGTAGGCATTACTACAAATTGAAAAATTTGATCCTAGTTTAGGATTAAATCTGATCCTAATTTGAGATTGAGGGATTAAATAGTTTTTCATAGTCTTTTCCAGTATTTTCTAAGCTTATCAGCATCAACCAAGGTCTCTTGCTACAAATACAGATCCTCTTCTTCCACTCTTAAAAATGTGACTTTGTGGGCCAGGAATCTATACTAACAGCTAACATCCTCAGGTGATTCTGATGTAGCCCTATACATATACTGATGTTAAGGAATCAGTGTTTTAGTCCAATGGTTCTGGGACGAAATCACCAAACTCTTGGTGAATGGACATTTACATTCACTTCTTTATGATCCTATAATGAAGAGACTTTCTTAGGGTATGGCCTTCCTTGGGCAATACAAACATGGTGCAATTTCTATTTGTATCATATCAATGCCAGCACCTGCCAACCAAGAGAAAGCAAATGATCCTCAGTATCAAGTATCAAACATTAGAATGCAGCAAAATTTGAAAGAGAAAAGCATTACAACACAACACATACCCTCCCCAGATGAGCACTGGGTATTATATAAGACTGATGAATCACAGACCTGTACCCCTGAAACAAATAATACATTATATACTAAGTAATTGAATTTAAATTAAAAAAAGAAAATATATAAATAAAATAAAATGAAAAAAAGAAAGAGAAAAGCAATCACTTAAAGCAAACTTTTCAATAGGTTTCAATACAGCAAAATCATAAAAATCTCTCTTAAAGATCAGCTAATACAACCTCATAATTTTACAGATGAAAGTCACAAAGGTGAAGTCATATGAATTGTATTAAAACCAGAATTGTTACAAAATTCAGGACACAATGACTCTTACTTACACTTGAATGTTTTTAATGAATCAGTTATGTATATTAATTGAATTCCTTGAGAGCATGTATTTCTAGTACTTAGCATACTTTTGGCACATGATGCCTCAGTAAAAGTTTGTTAAAGTGTTCTGTTTAATTTTAGGAGGTCAAAATAAAAGTCATGGTGATAACTTGTAAAAAAAATTCTGTTTAGAGTATTTGAAAGCTGTGAATACATATGCAACACAAAGAAAATCAAGGGATATATAATATATATATATCTTTTAGGCACTGAAGCCCAGGAGGCAGGAACAGAAATGGAGGAGGACTAGGGAAGCAAATAGGTTGTGTACTGACCTGGGAACTGCTCGATTTAGGCAATCAACACCGACTGCCCACCCCTCCTTTTGTTCTCTCTTAAAGAGCTTCTGAAATTTACACAAGAGGGGCAGACAGGAAGCCAAGACCTCCATAGGCAAACCTTGGCCCCACTCAGTTTCTGTGCTGTTTGGAGCCTCTGTTTCCTTGTCTGGAAAATGAGGTTGACAATAATAATAATTAGTTCACAGCATTACTGTGGTGATTAAGTGCAGTAATATATATTTACCATAGAATATTATTTGGTACCAGAGAAGCGCTAGCTCTTCTTCTTAGTATGGATTCTTTCAACAAACTGTAATTGAGCACCAACTCTATGCCACCTTGAGGAGATACAATGATGGACAAGAGCAATAAAGTTCCTTCCTGTATGGAATTTATATGTTCTATTATTGAATAAAATTAAATGGGGCAGACAATAAACAAAGAAACATTGAAAAATTATTTTGAGCATATATTTTATAAAGAAAACAAAACAGAAAAATGTTTAGTGATCAGTGGTCATGGAGAGTCCACCTGAGGAGGGTCCATATAAGCTGGGACCTGAATTACTTGAAAGATATGTGCACAGATCTGGAGGTTCAGCATTCAGTGCTGAGTAAACAACTGGTACAGAAACTCACAACTGAGAACATACTTGATCTGTTCCAAGGTGGAACTCATGCACTCGCAATAATGATCATGCCTTGGAGATGTATTTCTACCCCTGCACATGTGAAGATAATTTATATGGGCATCTTCATCCTCACCAAGTGAGAGCTGGAGAATGAGGAAGAAGTAGCTACATGTCCTGGATGTTCTTGCATTTTAAAAGGGACAAAGGTCAGTTTATGTGTAGAGAAACAATCCCAGTCCCTTCCACCAATGATTGATTAGTTAAAGGCTGAAGGCTTGAGGAGTCAAAATCCTGAACTGGAAATGAGCCAAGGTGGAAAAAACCAAATGCCAAGTTACAGGCCTCTTCCCTAGGGACACCAGGTTTGTGGTTAGCTATTCTATTAGAATGTAGATTCTTTACATCATATTAGAAACAAGTGAAAAGATGTGACATACTTGGATTTTATGTTTAGAATTTTGAACTGGAAGTGTTCTTAATTTTCCATCAGATTTTTAAAGGAGGATAATTTCCAATCAGTGTTTTATTTCCCTCCATTTGATCATTTTTATGCCTTAAACCTAATCACTCACTATCTGATAGCAGTAGTATCTATCCTCAAAGTTATTAGTATCCCTTTTTTTTGATTTGGTTATGAAGATAATTCAAACTAGCCCTTCTTGTAATTTGACATCACCTTTGCTTTAGAAACTTTAGAGCTTAAGAAAATGAGTTGCCTTGTTAGTGCTGCACTTCCATGTTCTGTACCAAACCTCAGGCTTGCCCTTGGTTTGGTCCTTTTTAGAATGTTCATGTTCTGTGAAGCAGGTCTTTTCTGTTACATACCATTTGGTGTTAGTCATGCTATTAAAGAGAAAATTTAGTTAATTTAGTGGAGAAAAATTCTCCAGAACTAAAATTTCATGCATAAAAGTCAAAAAGTGAAATGGTTACCAAATTTGGAATTTCCTTATGAATATTCTGTATGTTTCTTGAAAAACTGGGAAAAGATAAAAGTCAAACAGCCAAGGGAGGTAAAATTGATAACAGAATGAGAAGAATAATATATACCAACTTAGTAAATAGAATGCTTAAATAATTTTGCCAGACGAGGGCAGATATTTCTATATATGGATGCTCAGTGGTTTTTAGAAAGGGCTAATGAAATTGCTCTCTAGATGCGAGTTGATGTCAACTCTTTATGGCTGGCAGCAATGTTCCCAGCATTTTCACAATATCATATCACATCACCTAAAAAATAAAGCATCTCTAAAGTAACTGCTGAAGATTGTCTTGAAAATGAGAGACCAAATCTGAGTAGATACGCTCATGGGGTACATCTAATGAACCTCTATAATCTGCAACCAAAGCAGAGGCACACTGTGACAGAAGAATGTTGTCCTGGAGAAAAATAAATATATAAAGAGAGATGGGTCATCAACTTTCCTTTGTTACAGTGCTGGGAGAAGCAAGAAATTAGATTCACTTATATGGAAATTTGAAAACCCCCTTTGTATATGTAAATTTCCTGTGTGTATATAAAGTTAACAAAAATGCACTGACATCTGGCAGGTTGTTTGGGAAATGGCTCCTGCAATTAGAGCGAAAAATGGCTTCCCAGAAAACATTCTATTACTGATAGCTGCACATAGACGCAGGAGATTTAAATTAAAACAAGTCTACAGGGTTTTTTTTCCTACTAGTACCATGGCTATGTGTAGCTATTAGACTGAGAAACAATAAATCATCAAAAGCTGGATGCTGAAAATGTTTGGTACATTATGAGAAGCATTGTCCTACTGCAGATGTAAATAAATGGCATGTTCTTGATATAATGAGAAATTTCATTGCTGTGTGGGAAAGACACCTCAGAATTGCTTTGCCAAAGCTGGTGTTGGAATCATTGATGGCTCAGAGAAACAGAGCAGGATAAGTGATGACTCTAACTGGAATTGAGCCACAAAGAAAAAATGAACTCTCCCATACTCAAATGCCAATGATTTTGTAGATATTGATAATGTGTTAGCTCCCTCTGCTGACTGTGAATTTCAAAGGTGAACAGGCACTCCTGAGTCAGGTCTATTCTGAACACAGAACAAGAAGAAAATTTGCCCAAGACCAAATATCCAGGAGAAAAGAAGCATAAACAACACTGGTGATAAGTGATAGAATGCAACAATGTGCATGATTTTGATGCCAAAGCAACAGTCACTGGATTTGTTTGTGAACCACAAAATAATACATCAGGATCCAATCCTGTTAAGTGGAATGTAAAACCAGGGTCTCCCAGATAGGATTAGAGCTCTGTGGAATATATGTATCTTGTTTTAGCCCAGCAGACATTTCCGGAACATCTAGTACACGAGAGCTGGTTTGTAATCCAGACTCCATCGTTTCTTAGTTTTGTAATCTTTGTCAAGACCAGAAGATTTCTAATGTATACAATTAGGAGACTGGATTAGGTTATCTAAACCATCAGTTCTATAATTCCAGGCTTGGTAGCTGCAGGAACTGAAATGGAAATTGAAACCTTTACTCCATACACTCAAACTATCTAAAATCATGGATTATAAAGAAGAGATTCCATTCTTCAGTAACTTGATGAATTAGTAACAGAATTTCTGAATTTGAAAACTATAAAATTATAAAGCCACCTATTTAAATGGTTCTGTATGCACATTAATATACACATCCAGAAGCATTTTTCTTGGAAACTACCCAACATATTTTTAAAACTGTAGATATTAATTTATTACCAGGATAGACAGTGTATTGGCATGCTAAATAGAGCTAATTTTTTTTAAACCCTTACATCAGATCATATCACTGCTCTGCTCTAACCTCTCTAAAGATTTTCTGTTACACTTAGAATAAAATCCAAATTCCTTCTGGCTTCCACAGCCTTGCAAGACGCTCTGGCCATAAGATAAGACATAATAGAACTCCAAGCAGAGAGAGCTGGTGCAAAGATCATAAAATGGGAAGGAGCTCACAATATTTAAAGACCAGAAAGAAACCTGGTGTGATCTCTCCTCCTACCACTCTTCTCTCACTTCTACTACCTTCCAGTCCTCTGGCTTAATTCTGTTCTCTCTTATCTTCTTGTGGCTGATTCCTTCTTGACATTCAGATTTCAGCTTAAATGTTACCTCCTGAGAGAGACCTTCCCTGATTTCCCAAAGTAAAGGGTTTTGCTAGAAACCCAAATTTTGGAGCACAGATATATTACTTTAGGAGAGAACATGGAGTAAGAAGAGAGGCTTTGACAGAGCCCTAAAATCTCTAAATTGAGGCAACATTTAGGGTTCACAGAGCTCTTAACTCAGGAGTGTCTAGTTCCAAAACTCATTCTCTAAGATACTATTCCTTCTCACAAAGAATAGGTACTGAATAAAATTAATACTAATATGAAAATTAAACCTTTACAGAGGGTGGATAAAGGTGAAAAAAGAAGCATATACTTTGATGTAAAATGAAAAAGTGGTATTTGAGATAGGTATTGAAAAATAAATAAGATTTAGACAGGAGAGGCAGCATGTGCAAAGGCATTGAGACATGAAAGAGCATGGTACTGAAGTGTTAGCTCCGTGTAAGCAAGGGCATTGTCTGTCTTTTTCACTGCTATATCTCCAGGATATATAATAGGCTTGGCTCATAGTAGGCACTTAGTACATATTAGTGGAAGGAATGGATGGATGGATGAATGAGTGAATGCTACCACAAAGAAGCAGGCTTGAACACAGTGTATTGGTGAGAGAGACAGAATATGAAGCAGGAGAGGTAAAGAGAGGCCAGATCATGGAGGGCCTTGAATTCTCTGTTAAGAATCTTAGACCTTATCCTCTATATAATGTGGAGCCAATGAGGGGTTTTAAGTAGGATTTCAAAGTGATCAGATTCTGTTTTAAATAGAATAATCTCAAGTGACAAGAAGGGGTAGGTGGGGAGATGGTGAAGGAGATACTATAGGTATAGACATTATTTCTGATTTCTAGTGCCCTGATCATTGTAGTCATGAATCTCTTAATGTACTTCAATTTGTCTATAGCCCACCCAGAGCCGATAACAATAACTAAGGTATGGTATATCCTGCACATATTAGATTAGAACCATGTGTATAGTGCCTCATGACCAGTACTACATTTTTGACATGCTTGGAAAAATACAGAGGAATGGAGTAGAGGTAATTTGCACAGACTATTTCACCATTTCCCATTTTTCCTTTTATTTCTCCCTGAATATAAACTAAATAAAAGTAAATGTTAGTTATCATTACATAAGACCAAATGAAGGAGAACCAATGACAAACACAGTGCTTGTTTGATAAACACTTATTGTCCTCAAGTGCTTACTCTCTGCCTGGCACTACTGTTCATTAATCATTGCAACAACCCTTGAAGACAGGTGCTGTTATTATCCTCATTTTAAAGATGAGAAAACTGGAGCTTGACAAGTGAGGTATTTAGGAGATAGAATTAACATGGCTTGCTGATTGTTTGGATGTGAACTTTGAGGGAGTGAAATCACTCAAAATGATAGCCAGCTTTCTGGTGTGAGCAACTGCACGGTTGCGCTGTTCACTGAGGTGGGATTAGAGAAGGAAGAACAGGTAATGGGAGAGGAGAGAGTCGAAATGTACTAGGTCATCTGAGGACTACATTAAGTTTTAAGTGCTTGAAAGAGATGCTCAGCTGTCATTAGATATTTCAGTGTGGGTTACAGGAGTCTTTTCTGGGCTTCCTATATGTGGGAATCCTCAGCATACAGATGACAACCAAATCAGTGGGAATGGTAAAATCACCCAAGAAACATGTGAGCATAGGGCAGAGCACTATGGATCGTGAACATTTCAAAGGAAAATGAGGAGCTGCCATAAAAGTGGGAGGGGAACGAGGAATGTGCACCATCTTAGAGATAAAAGAATAGAAAGTGCTATGAAGTGAATGTTTGTGTCCCCCCCCCCCCAATTTATATGCTGGAGTCCTGCTCCTCAATGTGATGGTAGTTGGAGGTGGTGCTGTTCTGGGTTAATTAGGCCAGGAGGGTGGAGCCCTCATGAATGAGATTGCTGCCCTTATAAGAGATGTGTGAGAGCTGATATCTCTCCATCATGTGAAGATACAGCAAGAAGATAGCAGTTTGCAAGTCAGCAAGCAGGTTCCCACCAGAACTCAACCATACCCGGCATTCTTGTCTGAAACTTCCCAGCCTCCAGAACTGCAAGAAATGAATTTTTGTTGTTTAAGCCATCCAGTTTGTGATATTTTGTTAAAGCGGCCCATACTAAGAGGATTTAAAGAAGAGGAAAATAATCAATGTAAAATCATGCAAGTTTGAAGTATGGTAATTGTTTTAGCAACACTGTTGATAATTTTGACTGGAAAAGAGAGGTGGGAAAGAGACTACAGGTTAAGTTTGTGTGGTGACAGGTTTGGGGGGTGTGAAATTGAGAAAGGTGACTTTGGAATGTTTTAGATGAGAGATAGTCTGCCAATCTTTAAATGCTGATAATAAAGAGTGATTAAGCGGGGAGCCATTTGAGAAGTCATGAGACAGAAGGGTTCATCAGTGGGGCTAGACTCAGTTGGCAAGAGGGAATAGGAATGTAAAGGGGACGGGGCGGGGGAGCTTAGATCAAAGGAGAGGAGAAGGAGGAGGGATTATTATTATTGCAAAAGAATAGGAGAAAGGATTGTTGAGGGGTCTAAGGAGGTTAGGAAATTTCGTGGCGAAAAGTAGAGAGTTCCTGTGACACGAATTCTACTTTGTGAAATAACAGGAGACGTTACCTTCTGAGACTAAGCACGGAGATGGCGGGGCAAGCTTCGCTCTTCATTTATCCCCACCGACTCAATGCTGGTGAACTCTTTGTGGCCCTGCATCCTTCCTTTTGCCGGAGGAACAGCGCTTGATGTTGTTTACCACAAGTTATTGACTGTGTGACAGACTGGGCGATATTCCAGTTGGACTATCACTCCCAGAATGCAGTGCGGCTACGGGGAAGTGCCGGGGCGGAGAATGCAGCAGGCCCCGCCCTACAGCCCACTCACCATTGGAGGAGCGCTCACATTCCCAGGAGGCCGCGCGCGGGCGGGGCGCTTTACGCGGAAGCCGGTGGCGTCCGGTCCCAGCCTCCTCTGGGAGCGGGCAGTTGGCGGCCCGGCTCAGACTTGCGCCCCTCGGTTCTGAGCCCACGCGCTCTCAGGGGGTGCACGGACAGGTAAATTGAACGGGGCGCGCTCGGCAGAAGGCGGGGAGACGACGGCGGACGGCGGGCAGAGGGGTGGACAAGAAGGTGCTGGGGTGGATCGAGGAGGCAGTGCAAGGGTGACTTGGGCTTCTCTGGTGTCGACGGTTCGAATTGTCGGGCAGGTTCAGTTTTGGCGAACTGCGTTTTGTGCTCTGATAAAGAGTGTCAGAATGCGTCACTGAAGTTGTTGTTACAGGAGGGCGAAATGTTAACTTTCTCTCAGTTCGCATTCTGCAGGACCTTTCTTTAGCGTTTGAGATTCAGTCTTGAGATCTGAGTCTTCTAAAAACTAGTCTCTACGCCCTTGTTTTGATGACGTCACTTTGTGCTTCACCTACTTCTGTGCTCCTTCGTGGGTTTGTACACCTCCGCGTGCCCTTTCTTCATCGCCCATTGTTTCATTCCTCTTCTTCCTCAGTTCGGATAGGGACTCAGTATCTCTACCCGGACCTATTTCCACAGCGTCGACCTGTATGTTACTGTTATAACTGGCCAATATTTAACAAACTCTGACCATGTACTAGACTCTTTGGTAGATGTCTTACATCTCCCTCTCCCGTAACCCCCACAAATGAGCAGCTGTCAAGTGCTTTTCTCTTATTAATTGCGCTCAACTACCTGTACCTCCATTGTCCCACCCTCGATCCCAGAGACATGTGTTCCCTTTGAGTAGCTGTGGCTGAGAGCAGACTCACTCATATGTTTAATAAATATTTATTGAACAGCTAATATGTGCTAGAGACTCTTCTAAGCTCAAGGGATATAGCTAGAAACAAGACCTAGGAGATCGCTACTCTCAGTAGCTTACATGTTTGTGTGTGTGTGTTGGCAAACAGGAATAATCCAGATGATGTGATGTGATGTGGTGGTGGTTAATGCAAAGTAGAACAGGTGGTTGACTTGACAGGGTAGTCTCATATCCTGAGAAAGTCAGAGGGATTGGGTTGGGTCTCAGAACATCACCATAAAAGAGTATTTGTAACACCAACAAGAATACAAGAGGTCTGTAACCAGACTTCAGGCTTTTCATAAACACCTCTTCTTTTCCTCTGTCATATCAGTATTTGTTCTTCATTCTTCTGTCTTCTCCAAGGTTATTACATCAGAACTGGTGGTTTATCTGTCGTTGGTTTATTTCCTCCTAAGACCCAGACAGAAAGTTGGGGATTAGATTAGATTAAAGCAGCTCAACTGCTTTATCTTAATTAAGGAGATAGTTTAGTAATCAAAATATCCTTCTTACTAGGTCCTACTGAATATAAAGTTATCTGTTGTTTAAACCAAAACATGCTCAGTATTCATTCATTTATTTAACACATATTTGAGGGAAAATTTATGCCAGGCACTGTGCTGGGCACTGGAAAGCTAGTGAGGATAAAATAGACCTTGACCTCTCTTCCAGAGAAATAATTTTAATAGTATGCTGAGGAAATTCCTAATACATAGGCTGATACCTGCATTTTTTCCTCACCCAGGGTGAGATAATCAGAAACCTTTAAGAAGTCTGAATAACTTTGTACATTTTTAGGTTATTCACTGGTTACACTTAATTGCACTTATTTGTTTATGTCTGTCTTTCCCATTGTACTATGGCTCCCTTGAGTATAGAAGTCCTTTCTTACTGGCCTTCATATCTCCAGTGTCTACTACTTTGGCTGTCATATAGTAAATCCTGGAAAAATATCTGTTGAACTGAAATAGAAAAACGATTTGATCCAATCTATTAATTATTTCATTTACACAAAGCCTTCTTTATAAAAGGTCATTGTACTTATCCCTGAAACTTCTCATTCACCAAATGCAGACCATTCTATCTCATCAGGCTAGTTTACCTTCCCTAGTTTGTTCTCACTTCTATGCCTTCTCTTGTTTCATAGCTCTCCCATAAAATGTGTTCCCATGTCTTAGCACTTTCCATGCCCCTTTCTCATTTAATTTAATGGGCCAATTTAATAGTACGTAAGGGTGGAAACAATCTAATTTCCATTGTGTATTTCCTGTGAAACATTCTGCTAATGAACTGTTGCAAGGATTAACATAATACATTCCTTTGCAGTAATATAAATAATGATACAGAATGCATTCTTTTGATTTTGCATTGACTATTACCATGTGCTATGTGAGAAGTTAATTCTTCCACCTTTTTTATCTGTTTGAACAGTTGCACAACCTTTATTCATACAACACATTATAGTGTCATTTGGTTTCCACTTGGTAGAGACACATCTTTAAATATTTTCTTCTTAGCCTGAGATAATTGTCATTTTATCACTCTGTAACAGTTTTCAGAATGTCAAGTCTCAATTCTTCAAATAAAAGGTTCTTATTATGCAGATATCTTTCAACTGTAAAATGTTACTGCAAAAGATAAACTTTGTCTTTATAACTGATTAAAAAACACAACAGGAACACAAGAGTGCTGGAGTCATGATTGTCATTATGATTTTAGGATATGCCAGCCTAAGAGCAGCCAGACATGCTTCCAAGACATTAAAAATTAGGCACTGTCATTTTAGAGAATTTCTTGGCTCTTAGGCCTTCATAATGCAAATGCAGCATGGAATTGTGTGCCATCACTCATTTATAAGGTATATGTGTAGATCCAGAATATTAACATACATGATATCAAAATAAAAATATAGAATTAAAAAAAATCCTCAGAACACATAGACTCGAATGTGAGAAAAACTGACTTGACCTTTTTCTTTACTCAATTCCCTAAAACCATCTTCACCCCTACTTGAAGATGCCTCCACTGAGGAGCAGTGTTTTCATTGTTTCTGTTCTATTTGCAGTTTGTTTTTTATTTTTATTTTTATGTATTGTTTTCTAGAGAGGGACATGGGGAGTGGGGAGCAATTTTTTTAAGATTTATTTATTTGAGAGAGAGTGTGTGTGGGAGGGGAAGGGCAGAGGAAGAGAGAGAAGCAGACT
Organism: Zalophus californianus; assembly: GCF_009762305.2. NCBI lineage: Eukaryota > Metazoa > Chordata > Mammalia > Carnivora > Otariidae > Zalophus > Zalophus californianus. Next base: position 41,519 of record NC_045612.1, on the reverse strand, counting down.
CTGCATTGATTGCAGAGCCTGAATCGGGGCTTAATCTCACGACCCTGAGATCACACCTGAGCCGAAACCAAGAGTTGGATGCTTAACCAGCTGTGCCACCCAGGTGCCCTGAGCAATTTGTTCATAACACAAGTAATCCCTTACTTATAAATGGATATATTTCAAAAATTCCTTTTTTAAGATTTTTTGAAACCTGATGCCTTTTTCTTTATAAATAATGCTATTCAGGGCATTTCCGTTATTATGCCAATTGGTAACATCTTAATCTTTAATGGACTTAAAGATCTTCACCACAATTTAATAATTCCTCTGTAAAAAACTACATCTAGAATTCTCAGTAGGATTCCCCCATAGCATATCTTTTTTTTTTTTTTTTTTTAATCCCAGCAACTGAAACGAAAATGACCTTTTCCTTGGAATCTTCTAGGCAGTAGAAACAGGCCTTTCTAACTTCAGGCTGTTGGAGATTGCCCTTCTGGCCCATCTCTTTAAGGACAGGCCCCTAATGAGAGTAAGGAAAGAGTGATGTGAATATATAGAGAGGGAAGAGTAAGAATGATTTGGGAAGAACAGTGAGTTTCTAAGATGTTTTGTGTCCTCATAAAAGATATGTTGAATCTTGACCAGTGGTACCTGTGAATGTGACTTTATTTGGAAATAAGGGTCTTTCCAGGTGTAGTTAAGATGTAAGTTAAAATGAGGTCATAGTGGAGTGGGTGTCCTAATAAGAGAAAAGACCCAGAGACTGCTATGTGAAGGCATGGACACACATGAAGAATACCATATGAGTATGGAGGCAGAGGTTGAAGTGCTGCAGCTGAAAGCCAAGGAATGCCAAGGATTGTCAGCAGACTACCAGAAGCTAGGGAGAGATAAACGATTGTCCCCTATAGATTTCTGCGGGAGCCTGGCCCTGCCACCATCTTGATTTCAATAAATTTCTGTTGTTTTAAACCTTTGTGGCTTTTGATACTTTGTCAAGGCAGCCACAGGAAACTCATACAGGATTCTTAGCAGGAAGGAAGTAGAACTGGGATAACGGCTGTGGAACCAAGTAAGGCATGAATAAGAGAACGGAGGAACAGTGTGGAGACAGGGCTTTCCTTTATATTTCATTATTGGGTTTTTTTCCTTCTCTTTTCCCTCTGGCTTTTTCATTCTTTTTTTCTTGCATATTGTATTTATATAGCACTTTATGGTTTATTAGACATTCACATACTGCTAGTAATTAGCAGAGCCAGGTTTTCTCACTTTAAATGCAGTATTCTTTCACAGTTTCTGTTATCCCAATATTCATTAAGACTTTAGATTCAAGTAATGGGGATTAAGGAGTACCCTTGAGAGCATCAGCTGTTGTATGGAAGTGTTGAATCACTAAGTTATAAACCTGAAACTAATTTTACACTGTTAACTGGAATTTAAATAAAAACTTAAAAAGACATTACAGATTCTATTGCAAGAGAGTTACAATGGTGGCAGATGAGACTTGATAATAGGTGAGGTTTTTAACAGTCTAGAAGAGAGTAAGAAATTCCTATTATTGATGTCTGAGAAGAAAGTTTCTGTTGCTATGTACCTGATGTTTAACAGACATTTTTTAATTGGGGACTGATTTTCTTAAACAAAACACTGTTTCCCTGTAACATATATCCATTGTTCCAAGTCCAAATAATGCACTCCCTGTTCTAGGTGACTGTACTTCATGTAAAAATGAAGACTGTTGTCACATTCCCTCTATATTTCTCTTTTTAATATTAAATATTTCTAGTTTCTCTATTCATTCTTCAAATGATAGAATGTCCAGGTCTCTGTCCAGGTCTCTTACCCATCCAGTCTTGAAATACTGTACCCAGACTTGAACTCAGTATTCCACATATATTCTAACCAGCAAGAGAGTATAATGGTAATAGTAGTTAAAAAGATCAAGACACCCTGTTTTTAAATGTAATTTAGGATTATGTAATCATTTTAAGCAATTACCCGATGTCAGTTCATAATGAACTTATGGTCCACTAAGACTAGATTTGTTTTTTTTTTTTTTTGTATTGTTGCCAATTCAGTTTTCTTCTTGAAGCTACTAAGGGACTGAAGCTGCTACTTTTTCATGTCTCAGGGACCATATAATTTCTCATCTCTGTTTCTCTTTGTGTTATTGTTCCACTCTACTGCGTATCTGTTTGACTAACCAGTAACTTCCTTCTTTAAAAAATTTCAGTGGCTCTTTAGAGTCTTCCTACTGTGCATCAGTAAACACAGGCAGGAGCTGACATTTGTTCCTTCTTGAAGCTTGCTTTCCCTTTGGCTTCCAGGCCACCACACTCTTCTGGCTTTCCTCTCATTTTCTCAGTTGGTCCTCCTCAGTCTTCTTTGTGGGTCTCTGTTCATCTCCCTTTCCCTCAACTATTTGTTGTGCCTTGGGTTTTGTCTTTGGCTTTCTCTTAACTTTGGTTGTGCCCTGATTTTTTTTTTTCTATATGCAATATGTCTTCAGCAAATAGATGATGTTTAAAATGACTGGTGTAGATGAGCTCTTCTTGGGATGAGAGAGCATAGAACCAAGACCCATGGAAAGTCAACATTTGGAAGTCAGCTAGAGGAGGAGGGCTCATCCAGAAAACAAGGAGCAGCCAGATATGTGGGAGTGTTTCAAGAAGGAGGGTTAGTCAATGGTGTTGACTCTTCCTAAGAGGTCAGGTAAGTGAGAATAGAGAAGTGTCCATTGAATTTTATAGCATAGAGGCTGTTGATGATCTGAGCAAGCATGGTTTTGTGAACTGTTGAGGGCAAAACCCAGTAAGTTGAAGAGTTAAAAAGAAAGAAGTAGGGGGCGCCTGGGTGGTCTGCCTTCGGCTCAGGTCATGATCCCAGGGTCCTGGGATTGAGCCCCGCATCAGGCTCCCTGCTCCGCGGGAAGCCTGCTTCTCCCTCTCCCACTCCCTCTGCTTGTGTTCCCTCTCCCGCCGTCTCTCTCTCTGTCAAATAAATAAAAATTAAAAAAAAAAAAAGAATGAGGGCAGAATAAATTATTAAAAAAAAAAGCAGAGAAGCAGAGATAGTGTATAGATTATGATTTTAAGAAATGGAGCAGTACCTGGAGCATGTTATAGGGTCAGCTGAGGCTTTTAAGATTGAGGGATATAATGTATGAGAAAGTGATTTGGAAATTGTAACTTACTACATATGTGTAAAGAGAAATCCAGAAAGAAGATGGCTAAGGACACAACCCTGAGGAACACCCTCATTTAGAGAGTGAAGAAGAGACCCTGAGAGGTGTTCAGCTCAAGACACAGATGAGCGCTTCTTCTGCTCTATGTGCGGTTTTTCAGTGCTGAGATTCCAAGAAGGAATCTCTGGATTCCCTGACTTCAAGCACTTTATGGTCTGTTGCTGTGTTTCACAAAATATGGTTAAGGGAATGACCTGCATTTGGATAGGCTTGTCTTAAGTATGTTATTCCAGGGTCTTACCTCAAGCCTACTGAATCAGAATTTTAGGTGATGATGCCAAGAATTTGAATTTTTAACTGTGAGTGTCACTCTTCCACCCAAGATAACTCATTCACTTACAGTTTAAGAACCACTGGCCTGTTGGATGAAACTGAACATGTTAACAAATAATAAGTTGAAGAGTTAGTAGAAAAATAGGAAGGTACTTGGACATCTCTTTTTATAAATTTATTCCATTAGATAAAAGAAATGGGGCTGGTAGGTGAAAAAAATAGTACAAATTCATTAACACAAGAGAGACTTAAACTCATGCTGTATTTTTTTAAGAAATGTTTTGTTTATGAAGGATCTTAACATAATTTAGAGAACCATTCTTCTTGTGGAAGGTTTGGGGTCTTTTCAGTTTGTTTCTATTATGGATAATGCCTTTATAGTAGAGGCAGTATGTACTATATGGATAAGATTACAGGTTCTAGAACCATACTGCCTGGGTTTGAATCCCAACTCTTATTATTTACTAGATCTGTAATTTTGGGCAAACTGTGTAAGTCATCTATACTGCAGTTTGCTCATTTTAGTATAAGTATCATAATAGTGTATAATTTAATTGATGTAAGTATTGAGTGAGTTAATAGTTGTAAAGAGCGGGGCGCCTGGGTGGCTCAGTTGGTTAATCAACTGCCTTCGGCTCAGGTCATGATCCTGGAGTCCTGGAATCGAGTCCCACATCGGGCTCCCTGCTCAGCAGGGAGTCTGCTTCTCCCTCTGACCCTCTTCCCTCTCGTGCTTTCTATCTCTCATTCTCTCTCTCTCTCAAATAAATAAATAAAATCTTTAAAAAAATAGTTGTAAAGAGCTTAAAATGGTGCCTGGTACACAGTAAGCACTTAATAAATATGGGCTATTAATACTGTTAATACATATCTTTCTGAATCTAGAGTCAAACTTCTGTTGAACTATTAGGATAAATTTTCAGGATGGGATTATTGCATATGTGGAATTAAACAAAACAAAGAAAAAGAGACAAACAAAAAACAGACTCTTAAATACAGGGAACAAACTGGTGGTTGACAGAGGGGAGGTGGGGGGGATGAGTGAAATAGATAAAGGAGATTAAGAGTACACTTATGGTGATGAGCACTGAGTAATGCATAGAATTGTTGAATCATTATATTGTATACCTGAAACTAATATAGCACTGTGTGTTAATTAGCTTTAATAAAAAAAGGATGAACCACCTCTTATGTCCCTTTACTATTTCTGGTAATTGCTTCTCAAATGGTGATATACAATTGTGCTGTATAATTTGTAAATGCACCCTATCTGTGTGTATGTGACATATACATTACAGTGTATACACACACGCGTGTACATATTTGGTGTGTCTTTCTCTATATATACATATCAACATGTTTTAGGGTTGTAAGCTTGTACAGGACTGTGACCTTTGTGTTAAGCCTGTTATTAAGTGTCTTACATTAACATTATAGCCCCTTGGTCAATACTGTCTCCAGGTACACAAACAAACGGAAGGATATTCTGTGCTCATGGATTGTAAGAACTAATATTTTTGAAATGTCCATACTACCCAAAGCAATTTTCAGATTGAATGCAATCCCTATCAAAATACCAATAGCATTTTTCACAGAACTAGAACAAATAATCCTAAAATTTATATGGAACCACAAAAGACCCTGAATAGCCAAAGCAATCCTGAGAAATAAGAACAAAGCTGAAGGTATTACAGTCCCAGACTTCAAGATATATTAGAAAGCTATAGTAATCAAAACAGTATGGTGCTGGCATAAAAACAGACACATAGATCAATGGAACAGAATAGAGAGCCCAGAAATAAACCCACAATTATATGGTCCATTAATCTTCAACAAAAGAGACAAGAATATACAATAGGGAATAGACGGTCTCTTCAACAAATGATGTTGGGAAAACTGGACCACTCTCTTACACCATACACAAACTCAAAATGGATTAAATACCTAAATGTGAAACAAAACCATAAAACTCCTAGAAGAAAAGTAGGCAGTAATTTCCTTGACATAGGCCTTAGCAACATTTTTCTAGATATGTCTCCTTGAGGCAAGGGAAACAAAAGCAAAAGTAAACTATTGGGAATACATCAAAATTAAAAGCTTTTGCACAGGAAAGGAAACCACCAACAAAACTAAAACGCAACCTACTGAATGGGAAAAGATATTTGCAAATGATATGTTCATAAGCGATTAGTATCTAAAATATATAAAGAACTTCACACCAAACCCCCCCGATAATCACTTTAAAAGTGGGCACAGGACCCAAATAGACATTTTTCCAAAGAGGGTATACAGATGGCCAACAGATACATGAAAAGAAGCTCACCATCAATTAACCATCAGGGAAATACAAATCAAAACTACAATGAGATATTGCCTCACACTTGTCAGAATGGCTAGTATCAAAAAGACAAGAAATAAGTATTGGCAAGGATGTGTAAAAAAGGGAACCCTTGTGCACTGGTGGTGGGAATGTAAATTGGTGCAACCACTGTGGAAAGCAGTATGGAGGTTCCTCAAAAAATTAAAGATAGAAATACCATACAATTCAGTAATTCCACTACTGGGTATTTACTCAAAGAACTAAAAAACACTAATTTTAAAGGATATATATAGCCCTATGTTTATTGCAGCATTATTTACAATAACTAATACACAGAGGCGACCCAAGTGTCCATTGATAGATGAATAGATAAAGAAGATATACACCATATATACATGCACCATATCTTCTTTATCCGTATATCCATATCCATCTTCTTTATCCACACACACATATATATATATGGATATATACACAATGGAATATTATTACTCGGCCATGAAAAAGAATGAGCTCTTGCCATTTGCAACAACATGGATGGACTTAGAAGGTATTGTGGTAAGTGAAACAGAGACAAATACTGTATAATTTCACTTATATGTGGAATCCAAAAAAAAATGCATTAAAAAAACCAAAAAGCAGAATCAGACCTATAAATACAGAGAACAAACTGATGGTTGACAGAGGAAAGGGGGATGGGCAAAAAGGGGTGAAGGGGAGTGGAAGATACAGGCATCCATTCATGGAATGAATAAGTCATGGGAATAAAAGGTACACCATAGGGGATAAAGTCAATGTGTCATAATAGTTTGGCATGGTGACAGATGGTAGCTACACCTTGGTAAGCATAGCATAAATTGTAGACTTGTCAGATCACTGTGTTGTATACCTGAAACTAATGTAACATTGTGTGTCAAATATACTTCAATTAAAAAATTAATATTGAAAAAAATACTCTCTTCAGGTAGATGTTGGTAAATGATAGTTTTCTTTTGAAAGATCACGTCAAAGAAATATTCTAAGTTTTGTGTGTCTTTTTTCCTTTTGCTAGATTGAAGCCATGGCCATTCTTTTTGCCGTTGTTGCCAGGGGAACGACTATCCTTGCCAAACATGCTTGGTGTGGAGGAAACTTCCTGGAGGTGACAGAGCAGATTCTGGCTAAGATACCTTCTGAAAATAACAAACTAACGTACTCACATGGCAAGTGAGTTCTGCTCTGCATGGGTAGAGGGTGAAAGAGGTGAACTGTATTATAATCAGAACAATAGAAAACAAGGTTCTTAGTAGGTAATTTAAATAAGCTGACAGAACAGTAATCTTTACCAGCTTAGATAATGGTCTGGTTCTATTCATTATAAATTTGAATTTAAATTATGTTTATCATCAAAGTGATATTAATATTTTAAAGAAAGATATGGTAATGTTACTTGTAAAAAATGACTTTGCTATAGAGCTCTAGGATATGTGCAACATGATACAGATAAAAGACATAATATTCCTTTGTTCATTCAGTAAATATTTACTGAGCACTTGACTATTGCCAGGCACTGTGCTTGGTGCTGGGGATACAACAAGAAATTACACAGTATTTGCCCTCATAGAGGTTACAGTTTAATGGAGGAGACAGTCAAATCCATAGATAATTGTAGTAGATGGTGGAAGGTAGTGGATAGGAGGATGGCATTCTAGCTAGAAGGAATAGCTGGTAGAGAAGTATGGAGTTACAAGTTCATAGTACATGTTTAGGGAACTGCAGGTGGTATTGTGTGACTGGTGCTCAGCATGGTGAAAATAAAGCTGGAGAGATAGGTAAAAAAATCATATAGGGTCTCATAGGCCATATTAAGAGATTGACTTTACCCTGTGGACAGTGGGAAGGCACTGACGTTTTCAGCTGGGGTGTGACATGGTCAGGTTTTGCTTTAGAAAGATTGCTCTGGTGGCTGATTGGAGAATGGATTGGGGAGGGCATAGGTGGGAAATCTTAGTAATCAGAGAAAAAGGACCTCAACCTTCCTCATCAATACTTAAAAAACTTTTGTTATTTAACCCATTCTAATTTCCCTTAGTTCCTGTCTCAGAAGGAGGTTCTTACTACTTTCCAGAGCTAGCTCCTTGTATAATTTAGGACCTACTCTAGTCTAAACTACTGTAAGAGAGATACCCCAAATACAGTGTTACTTAAATGAGATAGCCCAGAGATGAGTACTTCTAGGCTGGTGGGGTGGCTCTGTCATTTTCAGTTAGTGTCTTCAATTAGCTCTGGCCAGGGCAGCTCCTTTAGTTCTTGTTAACATCCTGTGCTCAGTAATTTTAAAGGCAAAGCCCAGAAGTAGGATGACATTTTATTGTTCAGAAGTTTTGGCTTATGTTTTGTTTTTCTCTACATAGTTATGTAGCTAACCTAGCTGGAAGGGAGGCTAGAACTTGTCATTTATAGCTGTGCAGTTGTATGTTCAGCTAAAATTCTATTACTCTAGAAGTTATAGGATATTAGGAGACAGCTTGCAATCTTCCATTCTATTCTTTTGGGCCACTCAAATATCTGGGTGTACTCTTCTTCCCAAACAAAGAGCGCATATCCTCTCTGCAGGAGATGGCTCCAAAAACTCATCTGGTCACTGTCCAGTTCAGAGACTCTGGGTGACACACAGTCTTCTCCATCAGGCCCAGGGGTGGCTCCTGTGACTTAGCATAAACTAGAAGAGAAGTGATATGTTCTTCCTGCTCCCCCTGCCCAACCCATTAGACAATGGTAGAAGTAGAACAACACCAACGTTGAAGTTACAAATTCACATTTAGAGAAGAGAAGGATGAGAAACACATAGAAGTCACTGCTTCCTAGCAGTGTTCCAGTAACTCCTTCACAGCAATTTCAAAGATTCCGTATTCTGACTCTGGAGTGGTTAGTGGTTCAGGTTCATTGGAGGAACTCCCTTGTCTTTTCTCCTTGAATCCTGGCTTTGTTCTCCGGGAGGCTCTTCCTTGTCCATTATCACCTGGCCACACCCAAAATGGGTGTTAATGTGTCATCTTTTGGAACTGTACGGGTTTTGTAGTCTGCTGCCTGCTGGTATGGTTTAGAGGTCCAGACGTCTTAGGGGTCAGATGATCCCAGCTTCTTGTGAGTATGGCTTTATAGTGTTTTCAAAAACTTATTAGACTTATGGTCTCTGTGTTCCTACTCAGTTCCCAGGAAAAGGCCCAGGGAAAGCACATTCAGTCCTTTTAGAGGCAAGACTGGGAAGTGGGGATATACCTTCCACTCACATTTTATCAGCCAAAATTAGTCACGTAGCCATATCTAGCTACAAGGGAAGCTAGAGTATGTAATCCAGTAAAATGTGGTTATAGTACAAGAAGGCAGCATTGTCCATCTGTTGTGCCTCTCCACTTGCAGTCCTGCCCAGTATCCTCTGGAGTGAGGTTCCAGCACTCAGTTTTTCCTTTTAACATTCTGCCTTTTTTCTTTCCTATAATCATATTCCATCATCCTGATTAAAAATATCTGTTATTGTACACTGAAAGAAAAAAGTCCATTTTACTGTAAGACAACCATTTCCCCCTGAAATTTGATCTTCCTCTTGCTATTTCTATCTTCTTTAACAACATCACCAGCCATTCAGTTGGCTAAGACTAACACTGAAGAATCATATTTGACTTCCTCACCAAATCCTTGCCATTCTCCTACAAGAGATTTTTCAGTCCATTCCCTTTCTTCTATCCCCACTTGTCAAAGTGTTTAGTTTAGGCCTTTATTGGTTTTCATTTTTAATAGCCCCCTCCTAACTTGTTTTTCAGCTTCTAGTTGTTCCTTCCTTAAATTTGTATTTCACATTCCTATGATTACACTTTCTTACTTAAAACCCATTACTTAAAAAATAAATAAATAAAACCCATTACTTTGGGGCGCCTGGGTGGCTCAGTCATTAAGTCTCTGCCTTTGGCTCAGGTCATGGTCCCAGGGTCCTGTGATGGAGCCCTGCATCTGGCTCCCTGCTCAACGGGATGCCTGCTTCTCCTACTCCCCCTGCTTGTGTTCCCTCTCCGCTGTCTCTCTCTGTCAAATAAATAAATAAAAATTAAAAAAATAAAAAATAAAACCCATTGCTTTTAGAGTAAAGCCCAAACTCTACCTTCATAATTTTGTCCATTCTTGACCTTTCTGCCCTTATCTCTCTAGGAGTCCTTGCTGTTCTCTGACCTAGCTGTGTTACTTCAAGCTTCATTACATCTTTTTTTTCATGCTTTTGAACTGTCTCTCCCCTCCCAGCCCAGTGGTAAACTTTTGCTCATTTTATAGGTCCCAAATGAGATACTTTCTTCATCATTATTTAATCCTTCTAAAAGGGCAGTTCTGATCACGTCCTTTTCATTCAGCAGTTGCTCTGTGCACTCAGGGTAAAGTTTCTTAGTGACTTGGAAGACTCTTCAGTATCTGCCCCTGCTTCCTTCTCTGGCCTCATATCTCACTACTTTAGCCTTCAGTTTTGTTCTCCAGCCATACTTAGCTATTTGCATTTCAATGCTGGGTTCTTTCTCTTTCTATTCTTTGCAGTAGCTATTACCTTTTACTTGAATATGTTTTTCTTTTTAAAAATCTGAGTTTGCCTTTCTGAACTTAGATATTTCCTTTCCTAGAAACCCTGAACTCCAAGACCGGGCCAGGTGCCCCCTTTTTGCTTGTCTCCATAGCATCTTTTGTTTATTCATACTGTAGCACTTACCACACTGTGTTACAATTGTAATCTTTACTTTCTGTCTCTGTCATCTGACTGTAGGCTGCTTGGTGGCAGGGACCATACATTGTAACTTTTTGTGGTCTTCACACCAAGTTACTCCCTAGGGTACAAATTTTCTGGAGAAAATGATGACTTCCATTTTGGACACTGTGTTTAAGTTGTCTATGCTATGTCCAGTTGGATGTGTCTAGTAGACAGTAGTGTATGTAGGCCTGGAGCTCAGGAAGTAAATCAGATCTAGGTTTGGGAATTATCATAATTGTGGTAGCTGAAAACAACAGCAAGACATGACAGTGGATGCCACCATCCAGGGACTGTGTGTGAGAAGAGCAGAGAGCTGAGGATGTTGGAAAACATCAATAGAGAGGGAAAGAGACTGCTACATTAACCAGGCAAGCCTGGTGTTGGGAAATCTAGTGGAGAGAAAACACTTTTCAGAAGAAGGAAGTGGTCAACAGTATCATGTTTCAGAGAGGGCCACTGGATATGGCGATGTGGAAGTTATTGGTGGAATTGATGTGAACAGTTTTAGAGTAGTGGAGGAAGACATTTTGCCTGAGTTCCCATACCTCCTTGTAATTCATATCAAGCCTTTATGTGAACATTAAAAGTATAATTCAGCAGGTACTCTTATCTATCCACTTGCCCAAGGTAGAAATCTGGGAGGCAAAATTGAGTTACCTTCTGCTTCATTTCCAGTAGCCAGTTATCAAGTTCTGTTCTATTTCTTCTGCCTTTTCTTTTTCATTGCTCATAGTACTTGAGTTTATTTCCCTCTTCATTTGCTTACCTGCTGTACTACAGTACTCTCCTGTCTGGTCCTTGTTTTTTTTTTAAAAGACTTTATTTATTTATTTGACAGAAAGAGACACAGCGAGAGAGGGAACACCAGCAGGGGGAGTAGGAGAGGGAGAAGCAGGCTTCCCCACGGAGCAGGGAGTCTGATGTAGGGCTCGATCCCAGGACCCTGAGACCATGACCTGAGCCGAAGGCAGGCAGACACTTAACGACTGAGCCACCCAGGCGCCCCTGTCAGTTTTCCATGCTCTAGCCAAAACATCCTTTTGCATGACAAATCTTACTACACACTCTTCAGGCTAAAACCTTTTGATGCTTGTTCATTTTTCTTAGGATAGTGCATAGTGAGGTTTTAACATTTTATATAACCTGGTATTTGCTTACTTCTCCAGCCTCATCTGTGCGGGTAATTTGTTTTTTCCTTCTATTTCACTCTCTAGTCATGTGAACTCATTTGACTCTACTAAACCTATTATGTGCTTTTTTTAAAAAAAATCTCCAGGCTTTTATGCTTGTTGGTTTTTCACTCTGGAACCCTCTTTGTCTGCTCTTTACCTTGCCATCTCTTACTTATTCTTCAGGTCTTGACTCAGACATTATTTGCTCCAGGATGTCTTTCCCATTACCCTTTGCTAAACTCTGTTAGGTGTCTCCTTTATGTTGCCAGAGCACCATACTGCCTTTTACTCCTTATCCTGTTTTACCATGCTGCTCAGTAATTCCCTGCACTGTGATCTTTGTGAAGGCAGGGACTGATGGTTTTGCTTATTTGTATCCTCAGCACCCAATCCAGTAACTGGCTCAAAGTAGATGTCAAACAGTTGTTAATGTTGAGCATTTGGTACAAAAAGTGATTGCTCTGAGATTTTAAAAGAAGGCAAGGAAGACGTATGGCTCACTGGAGGTTAATCTTAATTATGTGTCCCTCCTAAGATGTTATCTCTTGTTGAGGCCCTAAGAGTCCAATTATGCTTTTGCAGCTACCATTTTAATGGGTAATGTGCATACTGTTGTGCTACATAGTTAGGGTAGAGACTTTATTTTAACGTCTTATTTATTCTTAATCAGTTTGACTTGAGAGAAACAGGTGTATAGGGGAGAGGGAGAGGGAGAATAGATAGTATCTGTAAATGATATGGTCACATTGGTGGTACTAAATTTGCTTATACATAGATAGAAGATGGAAGTGAAAGCGATATTGCTCATAACCACAATAAGTTTTATATCTTTTATCCTACAGTTATTTGTTTCATTACATCTGCCAAGACAGGATTGTATATCTTTGTATCACTGATGATGTAAGTAACTTGAAGACATGTTGCTATTTAACTATGTGTACTGTTAATAAAGTCAGTTCTTAATTATCTATATCTTTAGTAGGTAAAGGTGATGTGATTATAACTGTCCATAGCTGGAAATTTTTCTATACTTTGCATTTATCATATGGAGCAGCAAATGACAAGAAGAGTTGATGTCTGGATATATGCAAATCAGCTCAGTTTTGGTAGAGTTTTAGCTTAACTAACCTCTTGCAACTTCTGCATTTCTCCCATTGTGTAGTGAGAATTGGTCTTCATCATCATGACCCTTTGATATCAAAGCCTTTCAAAATTTATTTATCTGAAATATTAAATAGGTTATTTTATTCAATACTGATTTTATTTTATTTAAATCCAATTAGCCAACATATAGTACATCCTTAGTTTTAGATATAATGTTAAGTGATTCATTAGTTGCATATAACACCCAGTGCTCATGTGAATAGTGAATTCTTTAATGTATAATGACCTTTGGAAAACAAAATCACAATACGTCATGATCAGCTTTGTAAACCTGTAGTTCACGTTGGTAGGTTGTTTTTTGAGTATTTATAGGTTCTAGACCAAAATGCTCAGTAACTTAACAATGCCATCAAGGTCATTTCTCTCCTGTGTTATCCTTAGCGTCAGCTTCTTCCTAGTACATTCCCCTATGGTTGCATGGAGCCACATGCTTTTTTATTTGTGTCCAGAGGAACCATGTCTTTTCAAATCTCTTATTGTAAGAATGAGGAAAGTTCTCAGAAGCACACGCTCCTCTCCCCCTCTTTCAAAATGAACTTCTTTTCATGTCTTATTGGCTAGGACTAGGTTACATACTTATTTCTAAATTGATCAATGACAAGAGGCGTGGAATTGGCATGATTGCCATAGGTCAGGGTTTTTAACCTTTATTGTGTCACAGATCCCTTTGACACTCATGGGCCCCTCCCAGGATGTTTTTAAATGTATGAAATATATGATTATAAACAAAACCAATTATACTGAAATACAGTGTTCAGAGTATTTTAAAAAATTGATAGAGTAATATATATGATTTTTATGAATTAAGTAACAAGATCTAGTCATTGGTCTGATAACTAATAATAATTTTGAAGTGATGAGTATAAATCATATTTTGAAATATCTATAACTGATGGTATGTGAAAAAAAGATTTCTATTGGTGACAGTCACAGGTACTGTTTGGTACTATTCTGGTTTGTTACCTACAGTCAGATTGGAAACTTAAGTTAAAAATGTGGTTTATTTTCTTTTTTTTTTTAGATTTTATTTATTTATTTTATTTGAGAGCGAGAATGAGAGAGAGAGAGAGAGAGCATGAGAGGGGGAAGGGTCAAAGGGAGAAGCAGACTCCCTGCCGAGCAGGGAGCCCGATGCGGGACTCGATCCCGGGACTCCGGGATCATGACCTGAGCCGAAGGCAGTCGCTTAACCAACTGAGCCACCCAGGCGCCCTGTGGTTTATTTTCTATCCAAATACATGGACCCCTTGAATTTGGACCACTGACACCAGTGTAAGAACCCTTAGCTTAGGCTAATCATCTTGGGTGACATGGAGATCATTGTCAACCATAGTGATCATCACAGTGATTTTTATCCCTAGTTTCACAGTGTTTTCTAAAATTATTTTAAAATTCCAGCTATATCTGAAATGACTAATGTGAAAAGGCTTGGAATAGATAAGAAATATGACTAAATTTGGGTATATCAGAGTTGAGTTTTCCATTTTGACTGGGACCAGACGAGTACATCACTTGATCTTTTCAAGTATACCATCACTATTAAAAAAAACTCAATTCAAAGTATTATCAGTAGTGTTATCTTTGTGTGTGAAAGACTACTATTATTATGGATTTATTAAGCATCTTCTTGTGCTGGGCCTTCTAATAGATCCTGTGAAAGATATGGAGGAAATAATACCCAATTCTTACTCTCAAGAAACTAACCTACATACTGTTATCTTTAGTTGGCAGTAGTCAAATAAATATATTTGGATTGGACTCTCAGTTCTTTCTTTTATTAGTCGTTTGACCTTTGGCAAGTTACCTTTTAAGAGCCTTTGTTCTCTTATTGTAAAATGAGGTCAGTGCTAGTTCCTCCTCATGGAATCATTGCTTAGTAAATGTTAGCTGTTCTTATGGTTGTTGTTAACCCTAATCATCCATATCATCTTTGTTTACTTTCTAATGTGAACTCTGTGTTGGTCTCTTCTCAGGATTTTGAACGTTCTCGAGCATTTAATTTTCTGAATGAGATAAAGAAGAGGTTCCAGACTACGTATGGTTCGAGAGCACAGACAGCACTCCCATATGCCATGAATAGCGAGTTCTCAAGTGTCTTGGCTGCACAGTTGGTAAGATCTTTCTCAGGATATAGTATTTTGATTCATATCTTCTTTATTACCTTCAGGCACTTTGAATATAGGGGACTCCGACCTGCAAATATATTTTTTCTGATTGTGCTATTAAATGGCAACGTAATAAAACTTCCCAGATAGAAAAATTTTAAATAATCAGTGATACTCTCTATTTAGTGTTCAAAGTATCTAGGAATGGGGAAAGACATTAAAGATCATCTACTTGAGCTACCCATCTAATGCATAAATCTACTCAGTATGCCAAATGGCCTCTTAACTTGTACATTAACCTTCTACCCTCCCATGAGGCAACTGTAATTTTTTTTGAGTGAGAGAGGGTGCGTGCCTGCCTGTGTGGTGGGGGAAGGAAGGGGAGAGTGGGGGAGGGCCAGAGAGAGACTTTCAAGCAGGCTCCACACTCAGCACGGAGCCCAATGCAGGGCTCAATCTCACAACCCCGAGTTCATGACCTGAGCTGGAAATTAAGAGATGCCTAACGACTGAGCCACCCAGGCACTCCAAGGCAACTGTAATTTTTGAACAGCTTAACTTAGTTATTTGAAAGTCTGCTCATCTATATGAATACCAAACTGTCAGCTCAGTAAAGTTTTGCATATGTATACACCTATGAAATAACACCCTTTTCAAAATACATCTCCATGACCCTAAAAGTTCCTGATGTCCCTTTGCAGTCAATCCCCTCCCCAACACTCTGCCCCAGGCAACTTCTCTCTTTTCGGTCACTATGAATTAGTTTTGTCTTTTCTAGAATTTCCTATAAATGGAATTTTGCATTACATACTCTTCTGTGTCCTGCGTGCTCTGTGTAAGGCTTTTGATATTCATGTTGTGTAAATCAGTAGTTCCCTTTTTTTTGCTGAGTAGTGTGTGCATATATCACAATTTGTAATAAATTATCAGACTTTTTTCCTAAGTGGTTGTACCATTTATATTCCCACCAGCAGTTCTAGTGTTTCTACATTCTTGCCAATGCTTGTTATGGCCTATCTTTTTAATTTTAGTCATCCTAGTGGGTGTGTAGTGATATCTCATTGTGGTTTTAATTTGCATTTCCCTGATGACTAATGATGTTGAGACCTTTAAAAATGCTTCCCTTTTAGCCATGAAACTATTTGAGTGCAAAGACATATGTTCTATCTATGATTGTATTGTGAATGAGAAACAAAAGAATTATTGTGATTGAGTGCCTTATTTTTCACTTCTTTAAGTGTTCTTTTTAATACTTTTTGAGTGTTACACTTCTAAATATGCATTCTTCTGGGGATGAAGTTCCTTTAAATAGTTACAAATCTTTATTCAGTCAGTTAGTTTGTTTCATACTTCCCACTAGAAAACATTCGTACATGTGATATTGTGTAAAACATCACCAACCAAAAATATACCAATATATAGTCAAAGGTAAAGGGTGAGCTGGCAGCAAAATTTCAACTTAACCAGTTTGTCATTGGCTCCGTATCTATGTGTCACCCTCTGAACAAGTCTGTGCCAGGACTGTCATTTACAGATGGAGATAATAATAAGAGCATCTTCATCATGGAGTTATGGAGTTTTTGGGTAGATTAAATAATGTTCTCTCTTTGAAGCATTTAGCACAGTGAAGTGAGTAGAATGTTGTATATTAAGGACTTCATGGATAGCTATGGATAATAATTTCAAAATACATACAGTTATCGGGCACCTGGGTGGCTCAGTTGGTTAAGCGACTGCCTTCGGCTCAGGTCAGGATCCCAGAATCCCGGGATCGAGTCCCACGTCGGGCTTCCTGCTCGGCGGGGAGTCTGCTTCTCCCTCTGACCCTCTTCGCTCTCGTGCTTTCTATCTCTTATTCTCTCTCTCTCTCAAATAAATAAATAAAATCTTTAAAAAAATACATACAATTATCAATGTCTTAGATTTCTAGATCCTATAAGAAGCCAATGAAGATAGGATGCATACTCTGATCCCAACAGATAGAAGAATAGATGCTCAGAAGGTGGGCCAGCCTCTCCTCATCATACCCAAGAAGTGGGGAGCAATTTAGTGTGCTTTTCCCTGTCCTGTTCTCCCTGCCCCAACTACGGTCTTCTTTTCTCCTTTCTTGTCTGAGCACAGATTATATAACCCTGTACTTCTGCCCCAAGAGTCTCAGGTATATATATTGATATAATACATTTACCTTTATTTTATGCTGCCTTCATTTTTCCCTAGGCCTAATAACAATTTTTTTAAAGATTTTATTTATTTATTTGACAGAGAGAGAGAGACACAGCGAGAGAGGGAACACAAGCAGAGGGAGTGGGAGAGGGAGAAGCAGGCTTCCCGCGGAGCAGGGAGCCCGATGCAGGGCTCGATCCCAGGATCCTGGGATCATGACCTGGGCCGAAGGCAGATGCTTAACAACTGAGCCACCCAGGTGCCCCCTGATAACAATTTTTAAATGAAATGACATGTATCTTTTATATCAATACAGGCATAATTTAATAGCATTCCTCAGTGTCATTCCTTTTCTTTTTGTTTTCCTATTGTAAGTAATGTCTGGATAAGTTAAATCTTGTTTTCTTATAGAAGCATCACTCTGAGAATAAGGGCATAGACAAAGTGGTGGAGACTCAAGCCCAAGTGGATGAACTGAAAGGAATCATGGTCAGAAACATAGGTATGTTTCATGGCATAGTCCACATGCATATGGGCAAAAATGATAATTGATTACTTGATTGGGGTCAAATTATTCTAGAAAGGCTGAAATAGTACTTCCTGAATCTTACTTTTGGAAACTAATAATCAGCTGAGATATGGATGTTACCTACCTATGATACTGTCTACTGTATGAATGTTTTTTTCTTAGTACTTATGACTGTTCTTCATTCTAATTTGTTAGTTGGCTTAGCAAGAATAATTTGAGATTCTTGCAACAGTTCAGCAATTAAGAATAATTTAGTCAGTTTTGGCTGGAGATACCCAGATCGCTGATGTTATCAGTAGATACTTAAAGTATAACTTTTTGACCTCCTCAGAAAGTTTGTAACACTTGATTGAGAGAAAGAATTGGTCCAAAAAATCTGTTGTACTTTTCAAAGAATGAACTATGATATAAATTCTGTCAGCCTATGTTTTGTCAAGCTATATAAGCACATTAAAATAATCCAGAGAAATGCATCGTTTTTTTAATTGATTATGCAATTGTATTTAGATTTAGGATGATGCTAATTTTTTAAAAGCATTGGTTCTCAAAATGTAGTCCCTGGGCCAGCAGCATCAGCATCCTTTGGGAACCTATTAGAAATGCAAGTTTTTAGGACCCACTCCAGAGCTATTGAATCAGAAACTCTGCGAGTGGGACCCAGCAGCCTGTGTTTTCACAAGCCCTCCAGAGGATTTGAATGCATATTCAAGTTTGAGAACCACTCTTTCTAAGGGGAATAGCTCAGACAATAACTTGTATAAAATTGAATGCAAATTATTATATTGTTTTATAAGATATTTAATTGAGACATTGTCAAATTTATAAATGTCAATTTATTTATAATCTTGGATTTACTATTTGAATTACTTGTACATTCATCGTTAGCACAGGTACAAGCTGTACAGACATTTTAGAAAAAAAAATACTCTTGATCCCAGCATCCTAAAGATTCATTTCCATTTTTTCTTTTAAGGTTTTTATCCATATATATACATATTATAATAATCGCATATATTCAGTTTTGTTGAGGCGATATAATATAGTGACCAAGATTTAAAGTCGTATGTGCCTGAGTTTGAGTCGTGATTTCACTTCCAACCTGCTCTTAGCCCTTGGTCATCCTCAAACTTCTCTGAGCTTTGTTTCCTAATCTGCAAAAAGGAGATGGTGGAACCTAAGGTTACCAGGATAAAGGAGATAATGTATGTAAAGCATCTTGTACAGTGCCTAGCACATAGTAAGAGCTGAATTATCGTTAGCTATCATTAATCTACTTTATGCTCATACAGTATTTCGTTGGGTTATATTATAGGTTAGTATCATGTCCTTATTTTGGATACTTCAGTTCTTTAGAGCAGTGTTACTCAGAGCACTGTTTTACAACCAGATAACGAGCTTGTGCTCTTTATTTTCTTGAAATTAAGTCCCAGGAATGAGATTAAAAATCAAAAGGGAGAAACTTTTTTTTTTGTTTATTTTCATTCCAGTTAGTTAACATGCAGTGTAATAATAGTTTCAGATATAGTGATTTAGCAGTTCCATACTGCACCCAGTGCTCACCACAACAGCTGTCTTCCTTAATCCCCATTACCTATGTAACTCATTCTCCCACCCCACCTCCCCTCTGGTAACCATCACTGTTTTCTCTCTGTGTTTTTTAAAGATTTTATTTATTTATTTGACAGAGAGTGTGCGCGCAGAAGCAGGGGGAGCAGCAGGGGGAGAAGGAGGCTCCCCACTGAGCAGGGAACCCGATGCGGGGCTCAATCCCAGGACTCTGAGATCATGACCCGAGCTGAAAGCAGCCGCTTAACCAACTGAGCCACCCAGGCGCCCCATATTTTTAATTTTTTGAGGAACCTTCATACTATTTTCCATAGTGGCTGAACCAGTTTATATTCCCACCAACAGTGCATAAGGGTTTCCTCTCCAAACCCTCACCACCACTTGTGATTTCTTGTCTTCTTGATTGTAGCTGTTCAAACAGGTGTGATATCTACAATATCTCATTGTGGTTTTGATTTGCCTGTCCCTGATGATTAGTGATGTTGAGCATCTTTTCATGTGTCTGTTGGCCGTCTAGATGTCTTCTTTAGAAAAGTGTATATTCAGTTCCTCTGCCCATTTTTGATAGTTTTTTTGTTTGTTAACTGAGTTGTATGGATTCCTTATTTTAGATATTAACCCCTTATCTAGTATATGGTTTGTAAATACTTTCTCCCATTCTGTAGGTTACCTTTTCATTTTGTCGATTGTTTATTTTGCTGGGCAGAAGCTTTTCCGTTTGATGTAGTTCCACTTGTTGAGTTTTGCTTAAAGACCAGTGTCAAAAAACCTTCTTCCCTATGTTTTCTTCTAGGTATTTAATGGTTTTAGTCTTTGAATTTAAGTCTTTAATCCATTTCAAGTTATTTTTTGGGAGCTGTTGTAAGGGATCCAATTTTAGATTCTTTCACGTGGTTATCCAATTTTCCCAGCGTTGTTTGTTGAAGAGACTGTCTTTTCCCTAGTGAGTGTTCTTGGCTCCCTTGTAAAATCTTGGTCAACTGTATATGTGGGAGTTTGTTTCTGGGATCTCTATTCTGTTCCATTGGTTCATGTGTCTATGTTTATGCCAGTACCATACTGTTTTAATTACTATAGCTTTATAGTATAGTTTGAAGTCAGGAACTGTGATGACTTTGGCTTTGTTCTTTCTCAGAATTGCTTTATCTGTTTGGGGTCTTTTATGGTTCCATAGAAATTTTAGGATTGTTTTTTCTATTTCTGTGAAAAATGCCATTGGAATTTTGAAAGACATTGCATTGAATCTGTTAGATGGCTTTGGGTAATATGGCCATTTTAACAAATATTAGTTCTTCTGATCCATGAACATGGGATATATTTACATTTGTTGTGTCTTTAATTTCTTTCATCAGTGTCTTGTAGTCTTTGTTGCAGAGATCTTTCACCTCCTTAAATTTATTTGTAAGTATTTTATTAATTTTGATGGTATCGTGATTGGGATAGTTTTCATTATTACTTTTTTGGGCATTTTATTGTTAGTATATAGAGATTTAACTGATTTCTGTATGTTGATTTTATATCCTACGACTTTATTGCATTTGTTGATTAGTTCAATTTTTGGTTGAGTCTAGGATTTTCTGTATATATTATATTATCTGCAAATGATGCCAGTTTTACTTCTTCCTTTTCTATTTTGATGCCTATTTAATTGTCTTGCATGATTGCTCTATATAGGCCTCCAGTACTATATGAGTAACAGTGGTGAGAGTGGGCATCTTTGTCTTGTTCCTGATCTTAGAGGAAAAGCTTTTAATATTTCACCATTGAGTATGATGTTACCTTTGGGTTTGTCATATATGGCCTTTATTATGCTGAAATATGTCCTTCTATACTCAGTTTGTTGAAGGTTTTTATAATGAAATGATGTTACGTTTTGTAAGATATTTTTCCTGCATCTATTGATTCGATTATAAGTTTTTTTTTTAATTTTTTTATTGTTATGTTAATCACCATATATTACATCATTAGTTTTTGGTGCAGTGTTCCATGATTCATTGTTTGTTCATAACACCCAGTGCTCCATGCAGAACGTGCCCTCCTCAATACCCATCACCAGGCTAACCCATCCCCCTACCCCCTCCCCTCTAGAACCCTCAGTTTGTTTTCCAGAGTCCATCATCTCTCATGGTTCGTCTCCCCCTCTGACATACTCCCCTTTTCTTCCTCTCCTGTTATCTTCTTCTTTTTCTTTTTTCTTAAAATATGTTGCGTTATTTGTTTCAGAAGTACAGATCTGTGATTCAACAGTCTTGCACAATTCACAGCGCTCACCGTAGCACATACCCTCCCCAATGTCTATCACCCAGCCACCCCATCCCTCCCACCCCCAACCACTCCAGTAACACTCAGTTTGTTTCCTGAGATTAAGAATTCCTCATATCAGTGACGTCATGTGATACATGTCTTTCTCTGATAGACTTATTTCACTCAGCATAACACCCTCCAGTTCCATCCACGTCGTTGCAAATGGCAAGATCTCATTCCTTTTGATGGCTGCATAATATTCCATTGTGTATATATACCACATCTTCTTTATCCATTCATCTGTCGATGGGCATCTTGGCTCTTTCCACAGTTTGGCTATTGTGGACATTGCTGCTATAAACATTGGGGTACACGTACCCCTTCGGGTCCCTACATTTGTATCTTTGTGGTAAATACCCAGTAGTGCAATTGCTGGATCGAACGGTAGCTCTAATTTCAACTGTTTGAGGAACCTCCGTACTGTTTTCCAGAGGGGTTGCACCAGCTTGCATTCCCACCAACAGTGTAGGAGGGTTCCCCTTTCTCCACATCCCCGCCAACATCTGTCGTTCCCTGACTTGTTAATTTTAGCCATTCTGACGGGTGTGAGGTGGTATCTCATGGAGGTTTTGATTTGGATTTCCCTGATGCCGAGCGATGTTGAGCACTTTTTCATGTGCCTGTTGGCCATTTGGATGTCTTCTTTGGAGAAATGTCTGTTCATGTCTTCTGCCCATTTCTTGATTGGATTATTCGTTCTTTGGGTGTTGAGTTTGATAAGTTCTTTATAGATTTTGGATACTAGCCCTTTATCTGATATGTCATTTGCAAATATTTTCTCCCATTCTGTCGGTTGTCTTTTGGTTTTGTGGACTGTTTCTTTTGCTGTGCAAAAGCTTTTTATCTTGATGAAATCCCAATAGTTCATTTTTGCCCTGGCTTCCCATGCCTTTGGCGATGTTTCTAGGAAGAAGTTGCTGCGGCTAAGGTCGAAAAGGTTGCTACCTGTGTTCTCCTTTAGGATTTGGATGGACTCCTGTCTCACGTTTAGGTCTTTCAACCATTTGGAGTCTATTTTTGTGTGTGGTGTAAGGAAATGGTCCAGTTTCATTCTTCTGCATGTGGCTGTCCAATTTTCCCAACACCATTTGTTGAAGAGACTGTCTTTTTGCCATTGGACATTCTTTCCTGCTTTGTCAAAAATAAGTTGACCATAGAGTTGAGGGTCCATTTCTGGGCTCTCGATTCTGTTCCATTGATCTATGTGTCTGTTTGTGTGCCAGTACCATACTGTCTTGATGATGACAGCTTTGTAATAGAGCTGGAAGTCCGGAATTGTGATGCCGCCAGCTTTGCTTTTCTTTTTCAGTATTCCTCTGGCTATTCTGGGTCTCTTCTGGTTCCATACAAATTTTAGGATTATTTGTTCCATTTCTTTGAAAAAAGTGGATGGTATTTTGATGGGGATTGCATTGAATGTGTAGATTGCTCTAGGTAGCATTGACATCTTCACAATGTTGATTCTCCCAATCCATGAGCATGGAACGTTTTTCCATTTCTTTGTGTCTTCTTCAATTTCTTTCATGAGTATTTTATAGTTTTCTGAGTACAGATCCTTTGCCTCTTTGGTAAGATTTATTCCTAGGTATCTAATGGTTTTGGGTGCAATTGTAAATGGGATCGACTCCTTGATTTGTCTCTCTTCTGTCTTGTTGTTGGTGTATAGGAATGCCACTGATTTCTGTGCATTGATTTTATAGCCTGCTACTTTACTGAATTCCTGTATGAGTTCTAGCAGTTTTGGGGTGGAGTCTTTTGGGTTTTCCACATACAGTATCATATCATCTGCAAAGAGTGAGAGTTTGACTTCCTCTTTGCCGATTTGGATGCTTTTGATTTCTTTTTGTTGTCTGATTGCTGTGGCTAGGACTTCTAATACTATGTTGAATAGCAGTGGTGAGAGTGGACCTCCCTGCCGCGTTCCTGACCTTAGGGGAAAAGCTCTCAGCCTTTCCCCATTGAGAATGATATTCGCTGTAGGTTTTTCATAGATGGCTTTTATGATATTGAGGTATGTACCCTCTATCCCTATACTCTGAAGAGTTTTGATCAAGAAAGGATGTTGTACTTTGTCAAATGCTTTTTCTGCATCTATTGAGAGGATCATATGATTCTTGCTCTTTCTTTTGTTAATGTATTGTATCACGTTGATTGATTTGCGGATGTTGAACCAGCCTTGCAGCCCAGGAATAAATCCCACTTGGTCATGGTGAATAATCCTTTTAATGTACTGTTGGATCCTATTGGCTAGTATTTTGGTGAGAATTTTTGCATCCATGTTCATCAAGGATATTGGTCTGTAATTCTCTTTTTTGATGGGGTCTTTGTCTGGTTTTGGGATCAAGGTAATGCTGGCCTCATAAAATGAGTTTGGAAGTTTCCCTTCCATTTCTATTTTTTGGAACAGTTTCAGGAGAATAGGTATTAATTCTTCTTGAAATGTCTGATAGAATTCCCCTGGGAAGCCATCTGGCCCTGGGCTTTTGTTTCTTGGGAGATTTTTGATGACTGTTTCAAGTTCCTTAGTGGTTATAGGTTTGTTCAGGTTTTCTATTTCTTCCTGGTTCAATTTTGGTAGTTGATACATCTCTAGGAATGCACCCATTTCTTCCAGGTTATCTAATTTGCTGGCATAGAGTTGCTCATAATATGTTCTTATAATTGTTTCTATTTCTTTGGTGTTGGTTGTGATCTCTCCTCTTTCATTAATGATTTTGTTGATTTGGGTCATTTCTCTTTTCTTTTTGATCAGTCTGGCCAGGGTTTTATCAATCTTGTTAATTCTTTCAAAGAACCAGCTCCTAGTTTCGTTGATCTGTTCTACTGTTCTTTTGGTTTCTAGTTCATTGATTTCTGCTCTGATCTTTATTATTTCTCTTCTCCTGCTGGGTTTAGGCTTTATTTGCTGTTCTTTCTCCAGCTCCTTTAGGTGTAGGGTTAGGTTGTGTATTTGAGACCTTTCTTGTTTCTTGAGAAAGGCTTGTATTGCTATATACTTTCCTCTCAGGACTGCCTTTGCTGTATCCCAAAGATTTTGAACAGTTGTGTTTTCATTTTCATTGGTTTCCATGAATTTTTTTAATTCTTCTTTATTTTCTTGGTTGACCCATTCATTCTTTAGTAGGATGCTCTTTAGACTCCATGTATTTGAGTTCTTTCCGACTTTCCTCTTGTGATTGAGTTCTAGTTTCAAAGCATTGTGGTCTGAAAATATGCAGGGAATGATCCCAATCTTTTGGTACCGATTGAGACCTGATTTGTGACCTAGGATGTGATCAATTCTGGAGAATGTTCCATGGGCACTAGAGAAGAATGTGTATTCCATTGCTTTGGGATGGAATGTTCTGAATATGTCTGTGAAGTCCATTTGGTCCAGTGTGTCATTTAAAGTCTTTATTTCCTTGTTGATCTTTTGCTTAGATGATCTGTCCATTTCAGTCAGGGGGGTGTTAAAGTCCCCCACTATTATTGTATTGTTGTCAATGTATTTCTTTGCTTTTGTTATTAATTGCCTTATATAATTGGCCGCTCCCATGTTTGGGGCATAGATATTTACAATTGTTAGATCTTCTTGTTGGATAGACCCTTTAAGTAGGATATAGTGTCCTTCCTCATCTCTTATTACAGTCTTTGTTTTAAAATCTAGTTTGTCTGATATAAGGATTGCCACCCCAGCTTTCTTTTGGTGTCCGTTAGCATGGTAAATGGTTTTCCACCCCCTCACTTTCAATCTGGGGGTGTCTTTGGGTCTAAAATGAGTCTCTTGCAGACAGCATATTGATGGGTCTTGTTTTTTAATCCAATCTGATAGCCTGTGTCTTTTGATTGGGGCATTTAGCCCATTTACATTCAGGGTAACTATTGAAAGGTATGAATTTAGTGCCATTCTATTACCTGTAAGGTGACTGTTAACTGTCTGTTGTCTGTGTTCGTTTCTGCTCTTTGCTGCTTTTAGGTTCTCTCTTTGCTTAGAGGACCCCTCTCAATATTTCTTGGAGGGCTGGTTTCGTGTTTGCAAATTCCTTTAGTTTTTGTTTGTTCTGGAAGGTTTTTATCTCTCCTTCTATTTTCAGTGATAGCCTAGCTGGATATAGTATTCTTGGCTGCATATTTTTCTCGTTTAGTGCTCTGAAGATATCTTGCCAGTCCTTTCTGGCCTGCCAGGTCTCTGTGGATAGGTCTGTTGCCAATCTAATGTTTCTACCATTGTAGGTTACATATCTCTTCTCCCGAGCTGCTTTCAGGATTTTCTTTGTCTCTGAGACTCGTAAGTTTTACCTTTAGATGTCGGGGTGTTGACCTATTATTATTGATTTTGAGAGGGGTTCTCTGTGCCTCCTGGATTTTAATGCCTGTTTCCTTCCTCACATTAGGGAAGTTCTCTGCTATAATTGGCTCCAATATACCTTCTGCCCCTCTCTCTCTCTCTTCTTCTTCTGGGATCCCAATTATTCTAATGTTGTTTCGTCTTATCGTATCACTTATCTCTCGAATTCTGCCCTCGTGATCCTGTAGTTGTTTCTCTCTCTTTTTCTCAGCCTCTTTATTTTCCATCATTTGGTCTTCTATATCGCTGATTCTCTCTTCTGCCTCATTTATCCTAGCATTTAGTGCCCCCATTTTTGATTGCACCTCATCAATAGCCTTTTTGATTTTGACTTGGTTAGATTTTAGTTCTTTTATTTCTCCAGAAAGGGTTTCTCTAATAACTTCCACGCTTTTTTCAAGCCCAGCTAGTATCTTTAAAGTCATGATTCTGAACTCTAGGTCCGACATCGTACTAATGTCCGTATTGAGTAGGTCCCTGGCTGATGGTACTACCTCTTGTTCTTTTTGCTGAGGTGATTTCTTTCGTCTTGTCATTTTGTCGAGAGGAGAATAGATGAATGAGAGAACAAAATGCTAACAGATTTACAACGTCCCCAGCAAATATACTCTATACAAATCAGAAAAGACCTGAAACCAGGGGAAAAGAAAGGGAAAGAAAGAAAAAAGAAAGAGAAAAAGAAAAAAAAAAAAAAAAAAGAAAAAAAAAGATAAAAACAAAAACAAAACAATACAAAAAAAGCAGAATATGATCAAATATGATCTGGCTAGTGCATAGATCAGTGCCACACACTAGATTTTGGGCGTATTTTGGTCTGTTAGAGAAAAGTGCCTCCTAAAATTTTAAAGGAAGAAAGACATATATGTACAAAATAAGGGTTGATACAATGAAGGGATGGAAGATGACTGTAAAGATGAAAATTATAAAAGATTTTATAAAAGGACTTGGTAAGATAAGTTGTTTGAAAAAAGAAAGAAGATTTAAGAAAAAAAAAAAAGGAAAAAGGGAGAGAATGTGATCAGGCAGGAGACTAGAACAAAGCCATACACTAGTGATTTAGGGTATATTTTGATCTGTTAGAAGAAACTGTACCTCAAAATTTTAAAGAGAGAACAACTTATGTATATATGCCAAAAATAAGGGTAACTACTATGAAGAGATATATGACTCAAAATGAAAAATAAAAAATGTTTGTTTTTTTTTTAAAAAAAGGGATTGATAAGATGTTGGTTGAAAAAGGGAAAAAGAAAAATAAAAAAAAAAACAGTCAACAAAAATTAACTTTGATGAAATAATGAATCATGGTTAAAAAAAAAAAAAAGCCATGAATCTATGTGCAGTATTCCCCTAGCGCTGGAGTTCTCCCATTCTCCTGGATCGATCAACTTGGTCTTGGCTTGCTGGCTGTTTGTGCTGATCTTCTGGGGGAGGGGCCTGTTGCTGTGGTTTCCAAATGTCTTTGCCGGAGGCGGAATTGCCCCGCCCTTGTCGGTCCGGGCTAAGCAAGCTGCTCCGGTTTGCTCTCAGGAGCTTTTGTTCCCTGCAAGCTCTCGGTACAGCTTTGGAGGACCAGGGCAGAAATGGTGGCCTCCCAATCTCCGCCCGGAGGAGCTGAGAACTCGGGGCCCCGCTCCTCAGTGTGCCCCCAGAGAAAAGCAGTCACTTCCGTGTCCCCGGTCTCCGGCCGCACTCTGTGCTCACCCGGCCTGTGATCGAGCGTTGCTATCTCTGGCACCCGACCCCGCGCGGAGTCTCCAAACCCAGCAGATCCCTGTGGTGCGCTCCCGGGCCACTCCTCCCCGGGAAGGAAGGGGAGTCTCCCCGGATCTGCTGCTTGTTGGGTCCCTGCTGGGGGAGCCGTGCCCCGACTGGGCCGCAGATCACAGTTTATGGCCACCCCGAGCTGAGAGCCCGCGACTCTGCTCCGTCTCTGCAGCCGGCTTCCCTGCTCTGATACCTGGGAGCTCTGGCGCACTCAGGCACCCCCCGGTCTCTCTGTGACCCCAAGGGTCCTGAGACCACACTGTCCCGGGAGGATTCCACCCCCTGCTTAGCCACTGTAGCGACGTCCCTCCGCCAAGCCAACTTCTAAAAGGTCCGATTTTGTGCTCCGCGGCTCTATCACTTGCCAGAAGCGGCCGGCGGAGGCCACTCCCCCGCCGTCTATCCTCCCGAATATCGCCTCGGATTCACTTCTCCGCACGCCCTACCTTCCAGTAAGTGGTCGCTTCTCTGTTCAGAGAGTTGTTGCTACTCTCCTGTTCGATCTCCTGTTGAGTTCGTAGGTGTTCAGAATGGTTTGATCCCTATTCAGCTGAATTCCTGAGACCAGACGAAATCTAGGTCTCTTACTCCTCCGCCATCTTGCTCCGCCCCCCATTATAAGTTTTTATCTTTCATTATATTAATGTGGTGTATCACATGTACTGAGTTGTATATGTTGAACCATTCTTATATGCCAGGGATAAATCCCACTTGGTCATGGTATATGATCATTTTTATGTGGTGTTGAATTCAATTTGCTAATTTTTTGGGAATTTTTGCATCTGTGTTCATCAGGGATATTGGTCTATAATTTCCTTGTTGTGTTCTTATCTGGATTTGGTTTCAGGGTAATGCTGGCCTTGTAAAATGAGTTTGGAAGTATTTCCTCCTCTTTGTTTTTTTTTTTTTTTTTTGGAAGAGTTTGGGAAGGTTTGGCATTAATTTTGCTTTAAATGTTTGGTATAATTCACCAATGAAGCCATCTGGTTTTGGGTTTTTCTTTGTTAGGAGGTTTTCGGTTACAGATTCAATCTCCTTACTCATTATTGGAATGTTCAGAATTTCTATTTCTTCATGATTCTGTCTTGGTAGGTTGTATGTTTCTAGGACTATATCCATTTCTTCTTTATCCAGTTTGTTGTCATATAATTATTCATAAGAGTCTCTTATGATCCTATGTATTTCTGTAGTATCAGTTGGAATGTCTCCTCTTTCATTTCTGATTATATTTGAATCTTCTTTTTTTCCTTAGTCTAGCTAGAGGTTTGTCAACTTTATTATTTAAAAAAAAACAGCCATTACTTTTGTTGATCTTTTCTATTTTTCTGGTTTCTGTTTCATTAATTTCCACTTTGGTCTTTATTTCCTTCCTTCCACAAACTTAATTTGTTCTTCTGTTTCTAGTTCCTTGAAGGTTAAAGTTAGGCTGTTTATTTGAGGTCTTTGTTTTCTTAACATATGCATTTATCACTCTAACCTCTTGCAGAATTGCTTTTGTAGCATCCTTTGTGTTTTGGTATGTTGTGTTTCTATTTTCATTTGTTTTCAGTTATTTTTTTATTTTCCTTTTGGTTTTTCTCTTTAACCCATTGGTTGTTCAGGAATGTGTTGTTTAGTTTCCACATATTTATAGATTTTCCAGGTTTCCTCTTGTTGATTTCTAACATCATACTGCTGTGGTGGGAAAAGGTACTTGGTATGATTTCAGTCTTCCTAAATTTGTTAAGAGTTGTTTTGTGTCCTATCATATGATGTATCCTGGAGAATGTTCCTTGTGCACTTGAGAAGAATGTATATTCTGCTTCTCTTGGATGGAATGTTCTGTGTATGCCTGTTATGACCACTTGTATGGTTTAAGTCGTGTTTCCTTGTTGATTTCTGTCTGGATGATCTAGCCATTGCTAGAAAGGGGTGTATTGAAGTCACCTACTATTATTGTATTATTATCCGTTTCTTCCTTCAGATCTGCTAATATTAAGATACTTAGGTGCTCTGATATTGTGTGCATATATATTTCTTTTTTTCAAAGATTTATTTTAATTTTAGAGAGAAAAAGAGTATGCCAGTGGGGGAGGGGCAGAGGGAGAGAGAGAGGGAGAGAAAGAATCCCAAGCAGACTCCCCGCTAAACACGATGTGGGGCTCAATCCCACGACCCTGAGATCATGAACTGAACTGAAATCAAGAGTCGGACACCTAACCAGCTGATCCACCCATACCCCTGTGTGCATATATATTTAAAATTGTTATATTTTCTTAATGAATTGACCGCTTTATTATTATGTAATGACTGTATTTTTTTTTTTTTTTTTTTACCGTTTTTGGTGTACAGTCTTATTTTATCCCCACTTTCCTTTGGTTTCCACCTGCATGGAATATCTTTTTCCATCCCTTCACTTTAAGCCTATGTGTACTTAAATCTGCAGTGAGTCTCATGTAAGCAGCATATTGTTGGGTCTTGTTTTTTTTTTTTTTTTCCATCCAGCCACTCTGTGCCTTTTGATTGGTGAACTTATTAGAGTAATTTTTGAAATGTTAAGACTTACTAATTCCATCTTATTCATTGCTTTGTGGATGTTTTGTAATTCATTGTTCCTTTTCCCTTCCATTTCTGCCTACCTTTTTATTTTTTTCTTCTATTTATTATTTTTCCCCCAGAATATGTATATGTATGTATGTGTCTGTGTATCCCAGAAAATATATGTAATTTTTAATTGAGATATAGTTGACACACCATATTATTATTAGTTTCAGGTGTACAACATAGTGATTTGACAATTATATGCATTAGGAAATGCTCACCACAATAAGTGTAGTTACCATCTCTCACCATAGAAAGTTATTATGAGGGGGTGCCTGGGTGGCTCAGTCGTTAAGCATCTGCCTTTGGCTCAGGTCATGATCCCAGGGTCCTGGGATTGAGCCCCACATTGGGCTCCCTGCTCAGTGGGGAGCCTGCTTCTCCCTCTACCCCTCCCCCTGCTTGTGTTTCTGCTCTTGCTCGCTCGCTCTCTCTCTCTCTCTGTCAAATAAATAAATAAAACATTAAAAAAAACATTATGATATTATTAACTATATTCCCTATGTTGTACTTTTCATCCCTGTTAACTTATTTTATAACTGGAAGTTTGCCCCTCTTAATCCACTTCACCTATTTCACCTATCCGCCGACCCCCTCCCCTCTGGCAACCACCAGTTCTTATTATTTATGCATCTGTTTCTGTTTTTGTTTCTTAGATTCCACGTATAAGTGAAATCATATGGTATTTGTCTTTCTCTATCTGACTTACTTCACTTAGCATAATACCCTCTAGGTCTATCTATATTGTCCCAAATGTCTGCCTACCTTTTAAAATTGGTGATGTTTTGGGATTGTGTGTTCCATTTCCTGTTTCTGTATCTTTTGTGAACTCTAGGTTTTTGCTTTTCAGTTACCATGGGGCTTACATAAACCATCTTATAGATAAAATAGTCCATTTTAAGGTGATAGCAACTTTTCATACAAAAACTCCACATATTTACTCCCCTGTTATACTCTTGGTGTCACAATTTACCTTTTTCTGTTGTCTTTTTGTTAAAACTTATAGTAGCTATAGTTATTTCTAATACTCTTTTTCTTTAACCTTTATACTATATTTAACTGTTTAACACACCATCCTATTATAGAATTAGTTTTCTAAATCTGTATATTTAACCTTTACCAGTCTATTATATACTTTTCTATGTTTTCATGTCACTAATTAGTGTCTTTTCCTTTTAGCATTTCTTGCATGGCAAGTCTAGTGGTAATGAACTCCCTTAACTTTTATTTGTCTGAGAATATATTTATTTCTCTTTCATATTTGAAGGATAACTTTGTCATATAGACCATTCTTGGCCGGCAATTTTTTCTTTCAACACTTTGGATGTGTTATTCCACATTCATTGCTGGCCTTTAGGGTCTCTGCTGCAAATCCACTCATAGCCTAATAGGAATTTCTTTGTAGGTTACAGTCTTGTTTTTTCTCTGGCTGCTTTTAAGAGTCTGTCTTTATCTTTGATATTTGACCATTTTCTTATAGTGTATCTTAAGAAGGTCTTTTTGCATTGAGATAATAAGGTGATCTCTTACCTTTATGAACTTAGATGTCCAGGTCTCTCTCCAGGTTTAGGAAGTTTTCTGCTATTATTTCTTTAAATAAGCTTTCTGTCTTGTTCCCTCTCTTATCTCCTTCTGGAACCCCAGTTATTCTAATATTTGTACGTTTGATGGAGTTCCATTCATCATATAGGCTTTTTGGGTTATTTTTCATTATTTTCTATTTGTTGTCCTCTGGGTTGTTTCAGAGATCCTATCCTCTAGCTCACTTATTATGTATTCCATTTGGATTACTTTGAGGTAGATGTTTTCTATTGAATTTTTCATCTCATTCATTCTTCAGCTCCAGAATTTGTTTGATTCTTTGTTATGATCTCTATCTATTAAATTTCAGATTTTGTTCATGTAGTGTTTCCTGATTTTGTTGATTGTTTTTGTGTGGGTTTTTTTTTTTTTTGCAGGTTGTTGAGTTTTTCAAAACATATTTTGAATTCTTTATTAGCTAGATTGCAAAATTTCACACTTTTGATTTCAGTTATTGGAGAATGATTGTTACCTTACAGTGTTGACATATTTCCTTGATTCTTTATGTTCCTTGAACTTCTGTGTTGCTGCTTTCCCTTTTGATCTGTAGTAGATGTCTCCTAAAATCTTTCCTAGTTACCCTCAGGTAGGAAATAGCATTTGTAGTTCTGCTATCTGGGGTTCTCTCCATCCTTGTCTGGATACTCCTGCTGCATGCTTCTTAATCATTCTTGTGGCAGAATTCTTAACTTTTATGTCTTCTCTTGTCTTACAACTCACCATGCTGGCTGCTGGAAACCTCTTTTTTATTTTCCAGAAGATGACACTACAGCTCAAGTTTATGGTTTCTCCCTTGCCCACAGACCCTGGTCTGATATTCTGAGAGCACTACTTTTAACTGGAGCTCACTCTTGCCACTGCACTTGGGAGCATGCATAAAGAGCTGGCCACAGAGTAGGAGGAGGTGACTGTGGGACTGGTGAGGGAATCATTGAGTGAGGGTCTCCCAGAGGCTTGTGGATGGACTTCCTGCTTAAGCCCTGAGCACAGCTATCAGGAAGTATGTTCTTTTAATATTCTATGACATTTTTATTGGCCTCTTTCCTGACCTCCTCCCTGCCCCCGGTCTTAGAGGTCCTGCCTCCATACTCTGGGTGCTGCTGGAGAGAAATGGGTTTCTCCAGTAGCTTGTCACATAGGTGGAGTAGCCAGGCACTCACTCACTGTTCTCCCTTTCCCCTGGGGGAGAGACTGCCACCAGCAAATTGAACTCTGCTCCTGTGTGTGAGGCAGTCCCACTGGAGTGCTTCCTGGTGCCCATCAAGAGCATTGAGCAGGCCTCAGGACTGCTCTTTGTGCCAAATATTCCATCATGGGCAGGCAGCCTCAAGGCCATCACTGCAGGCAGCAAGTGAAGGCCATACCCTGCCAGACTGTGGGTGCTGGGAGGTGGTGGTTTTTTTGGGGAAAAAAAAAACTTAGTTCAGCCCTGTGCTCTGTCACGTTGGGCAACGGTCAGTGCTGGAAAAGTTCCTCTTACCCTCTCCAGTGCATCTACATTCATATCTATATTTTATGCTCCAGTGCCATGCTGAAGTCTCCTCTTGGCAAGGCTAACCTTCTACAAATTCTTTCTCATCCATGAGTACCTGCCTAAATCAGTACTCTTCAGGTTTTCCCCAACTGCGACCAAGAGGGCTGTGGAAGCAACACTGAGCATGTCGGTTCCACAGCCTATACTTAGGTTTGTCTGCCTGTTACCAATGCGCAGGTGCATGAGACCCCCTCAGGTCCTTTGGCATATGGTGCTGGATCCCACAACTCCCACAGAGGCACTTTTTGTGGATGGATGCCTAATTAGTTTTTTAAAGGGGGGGCAAAATGGAGGGATGTCTTACAGTGCCATGATGCTGACATCACCCTACTTCTTGTTATATTGTGATAGTCTTGACCCCTGTTGAGTAGGAAGAATAAAATCTTCCTTATCATTTTTGGCAAGTGTCAGAATAATTTCCCTTTAATAGTATCTCTCTTCCAACATCCTTCTTGCCTTGTTCCCAAGTATCATATTTTTTAATTTTTTGATGCTATTGTAAATGGAATTTTTCTCTCTTATTTTTGGATTGTTCATTGCTAATGTATAGAAATACAGTTGATTTTTTGCGTATTGATTTTGTAGTGTGCAATGTTGTTGAACATTTTTTTATTAATTCTAATAGCATTTTAGTGAGTTCCTTATGATTTTCTATATACAGGGTGTTAGATTCTGCCAGGTACTTTTTTTGCATCTATTGAAAAGTTTGGATTTTGTCCTTTATTCTGTTAATACAGTATATTATATATTTTGGTTTTTGGATATTAAATCAACCTTGCATTTTGGAAATAAATGCCACTTCATCATGTTGTAAATCCCTTTAATATATTGCTGGATTACATCTAATATATTACTGAGGTTTTATGTCTATATTCATGAGATGTTGATCTGTTTTTCTCTTGTGATGTCTTATTTTTATTTAAATTCAATTAACATACAGTGTATTAGTTTCAGAGGTAGAGTTCAGTGATTCATCAGTTGTAAAAAACACCCAGTGCTCATTACATCACGTGCCCTCCTTAATGCCCATCACCCTCTTACCCCATCCCCCACCCCCTCCCCTCCAGCAACCTTCAGTTTGTTTCCTAGAGTTGAGTCTCTTACTTATGGTTTGTCTTCCTCTCTGATTTCATCTTGTTTTATTTTTCCCTCCTTTCCTCCATGTTCCTCTGTTTTGTTTCTTAAATTCCACATATGAATGAAATCATATGATAATTGTCTTTCTCTGACTGACTTATTTTCCCTAGCATAATATCCTCTAGTTCCATCTACATCATTGCAAATGGCAAGAGTTCATTTTTTTGATGGCTGAGTAATACTCCATTGTGTGTGCGTGTGTGTGTGTGTGTATACATTACCACATCTTCTTTATTCGTTCATCTGTCGATGGACATCTGGGCTGTTTCCATACTTTGGCTGTTGTGGACATTGCTGCTGTAAACATTGGGGTGCGGTGCCTCTTTGGATCACTATATTTGTATCTTTGGGGTAAATACCTTGTAATGCAATCGCTGGGTCATAGGGTAGCTCTATTTTTAACTTTTTGAGGAACTTCCGTACTGTTTTCCAGAGTGGCTGTACCAGCTTGCATTCCCACCGACAGTGTAAGATGGTTCCCCTTCACATCCTTGCCAACATTTGTTGTTTCCTGACTTGTTAATTTTAGCCACTCTGACTGGTGTGAAGTGGTATCTCATTGTGGTTTTGACTTGTATTTCCCTGATGCTGAGTGATGAGCATTTTTTCATGTGCTTGTTGGCCATTTGTATGTCTTTGGAGAAATGTCTGCCCATGTTTCTGCCCATTTTTTGACCAGATTATTTGCTTTGTGGGTGTTGAGTTTGATAAGTTCTTTATAGATTTTGAATACTAACCCTTTATCTGATAAGACATTTGCAAATATCTTTTCCTATTCTGTAGGTTGTCTTTTGGTTTTGTTGACTGTTTCCTTTGCTGTGCAAAAGCTTTGTATCTTAATGAGGTCACAATAGCTCATTTTTGCCTTTGTCTCCCTTGCCTTTGGAGATGTGTCTAGCAAGAAGTAGCTGCGACTGAGATCAAAGAGGTTGTTGCCTGTGTTCTCTTCTAGGATTTTGATGGTTTCCTGTCTCACATTTGGGTCTTTCATCCATTTTGAGTTTATTTTTGTGTATGATGTAAGAAAATTCTTCTGCCTGTGGCTGTCCAGTTTTCCTAGCACTATTTGGTGAAGAGATTTGTCTTTTTTTCCATTGGATATTCTTTCCTGCTTTGTGAAAGATTAGTTGACCATAGAGTTGAGCATCCATTTCTGGGTTCTTTATTCTGTTTCATTGATCTATGTGTCTGTTTTTTTGCCAGTATCATACTGTCTTGATGATTACAGCTTCAGTAGAGCTTGAAGTCCAAAATTGTGATGCCACCAGCTTTGGTTTTCTTTTTCAACCTTACTTCAGCTATTCCAGGTCTTTTCTGGTTCCATACAAATTTTAGTATTATTTGTTCTAGCTCTGTGAAAAATGATGATGGTATTTTGATAGGGATTGCATTGAATGTATAGATTGCTCTGGGAAGCATAGACATTTTAACAATATTCTTCCAATCCACGAACATGGAATGGTTTTCCATTTCTTTGTGTCTTCCTCAATTTCTTTCATGAGTGTTGTATACTTTTCAGAGTACAGATCCTTTACCTCTCTGGGTAGGTTTATTCCTAGGTATCTTATGGTGTTTGGGATTGTAAATGGGATTGTAAATTGTAAATGGAATTGAGTCCTTAATTTCTCTTTCTTCTGTCTCATTGTTAGTGTATAGAAATGCAACTGATTTCTGTGCATTGATTTCGTATCCTGCAACTTTGCTGAATTCCTGTATGAGTTCTAGCAATTTTGGGGTGGAGTCTTTTGGGTTTTCCACATGGAGTATCATGTCATCTGTGAAGAGTGAGAGTTTGACTTCTTCTTTGCCAATTTGGATGGCTTTTATTTATTTTGTTGTCTGATTGGTGAGCCTGGGACTTTTAGCATTATGTTGAACAACAGTAGTGAGAGTGGGCATCCCTGTTGTGTTCCTGACCTTAGGGGAAAAGCTCTCAATTTTTGCCCATTGAGAATGATATTCTCTGTGGGCTTTTCGTATATGGTTTTATGATATTGTGGTATGTTCCTTCTGTCTCTACACTGTGAAGAGTTTTAATCAAGAAAGGATGCTGTACTTTGTCAAATGCTTTTTCTGCATCTATTAAGAGGCTCAAATTGTTCTTGTCCTATCTTTTATTAATGTAGTGTATCACATTGATTTGCAGATGCTGAACCACACTTGCAGCCCAGGAATAAATTCCACTTGGTCGTGGTGAATAATCCTTTTAATGTACTGTTGGATCCTATTGGCTAGTATCTTGGTGAGAATTTTGGCATCCATGTTCATCAGGGATATTGGTCTGTAGTTCTCCTTTTTGGTGGGATCTTTGTCTGGTTTTGGGATTAAGGAAATGCTGGCCTCATAGAGTTGGGAAGTTTTCCTTCATTTCTATTTTTTGAAACAACTTCAGAAGAATAGGTATTAATTCTTCTTTAAATGTTTGGCCATCTGGCACTGGACTCTTGTTTGTTGGGAGATTTTTGATTACTGATTCAATTTCCTTGCTGGTTATGGGTCTGTTCAGGTTTTCTATTTCTTCCTGGTTCAGTTTTGGTAGTTTATATTTCTAGGAATGTATCCATTTCTTCCATTTGCCTAATTTGTTGGCAGATAGTTGCTCATAATATGTTCTTATAATTGTATTTCTTTTGTGTTGGTTATGATCTCTCCTCTTTCATTCGATTTTATTAATTTGGGTCCTTTCTTTTTTCTTTTTGATAAGTTTGGCCAGGGGTTTATCGATCTTATTCTTTCAGAGAACCAGCTCCTAGTTTCATTGATCTATTCTGCTCTTCTTTTGGTTTCTATTTCATTGATTTCTGCTCTGATCTTTATTAATTCTCATCTCTTGCTTGGTTTAAGCTTTATGTGCTGTTCTTTCTCCAGCTCCTTTAGGTGTAGGGTTAGGTTGTACATGTGAGACTTTCCTTGTTTCTTGAGAAAGGCTTGTATTGCTACGTACTTCTCTCTTAGGACCACCATTGCTGCATCCCAAAGGTTTTGAACAGTTGTGTTTTCATTTTCATTTGTTTCCATGCATTTTTTAAATTCTTGTTTAATTTTCTGATTGTAACCCATTCATTCTTTAGTTGGATGCTCTTTAACCTCCAAGTATTTGAGTTCCTTCCAAATTTCCTCTTGTGATTGAGTTCAAGTTTCAAAGCATTGTGGTCTGAAAATACGCAAGGAATAATCCCAGTCTTTTGGTACTGGTTGAGACCTGATTTGTGAGCCAGTATGTGATCTATTCTGGAGAATGTTCCATGTGCACTCGAGAAGAATGTGTATTCTCTTGCTTTAGGAGGGAATGTTCTGAATATATCTGTGAAGTCCATCTGGTCCATTGTGTCATTCAAAGCCCTTGTTTCCTTGTTGATCTTCTGCTCAGATGATCTGTCCATTGCTGTAAGTGGGGTGTTAAAGTCCCTACTCTTACTGTATTATTGTCAATGAGTTTCTTGAAATTCGTTATTAATTGTTTTATATAATTGGCTGCTCCCAAGTTAGGAGGATAAATATTTACAATTGTTAGCTTTTCTTGTTTCATAGAACCTTTAAGGATGATATAGTGTCCTTCCTCATCTCTTATTAGAGTCTTCGGTTTAAAATCTTATTTGTCTGAAAGAAGGATTACTTTTTTTTCCATCTCCACTACAGCATGATAAATGGTTCTCCACCTCCTCACTTTCAATCTGGAGGTGTCTTTGGGTCTAAAATGAGTCTCTTGTAGACAGCATATCAACGGGTCTTGCTTTTTTATCCAATCTGCTACCCTTTGTCTTTTGATTGGAGCATTTTAGCCCATTTACATTCAGAGTAGCTACTGAAAGATATGAATTTAGTGCCATTGTATTACCTGTAAAGTCACTGTTACTGTATACTGTCTCTGTTCCTTTCTGGTCTGTGTTACTTTTAGGCTCTGTCTTTGCTTACAGGATCCCTTTTAATATTTCTTGCAGGGCTGGTTTAGTGATCACGAATTCTTTTAGTTTCTGTTTTTCCTGGAAGCTCTTTATCTCTCCTTCTATTCTTTTTTTTTTTTTTTTTACAGAGTTTATTTATTTGACAGAGAGACACAGCGAGAGAGGCAACACAAGCAGGGGGAGTAGAAGAGGGAGAAGCAGGCTTCCTGTGGAGCAGGGAGCCCAACGTGGGGCTCGATCCCAGGACCCTGGGATCATGACCTGAGCTGAAGGCAGATGCTTAACAACTGAGCCACCCAGGCACCCCTCTCTCCTTCTATTCTGAATGACAGCCTTGCTGGATAAAGTATTCTTGACTGCATGGTTATCTCATTTAGCACCCTGAATATATCATGCCAGTCCTTTCTGGCTTGCCAGGTCTCTGTGCATAGGTCTGCTGCCAGCCTTATGTGTCTTCCTGTGTAAGTTAAGGACCTATTGTCCTGAGCTGCTTTCAGGATTTTCTCTTTGTCTCTGAAATTCGTAGCCTTCACTATTCTATGTCGAGGTGTTGACCTGTTTTTATTGATTTTTGAGAGGGTTTCTCTGTTCCTCCTGGACTTGGATGCCTGTTTCCTTCCAGATTAGGGAAGTTCTCAGCTATAATTTGCTCAAATATACCTTCTGCCCCCCGTTCCTCTTCCTCTGGAACCCTAATTATTCTAATATTGTTTCACTTGATGGTATTGCTGATCTCTCGAATTCTCCCGTTGTGATCCAGTAGTTGTTTCTTTCTTTACCTCAGTTTCTTTATTCTCCATCATTTTATCCTCCGTCACTGATTTTGTCTTCTGCCTTGTTTATCCTAGTAGTTAGAGCCTCCATTTTTTATTGATTCTCATTAATAGCCTTTTTTATTTTGACTTGATTAGATTTTAGTTTTTTTATTTCTCCAGAAAGGGATTCTCTAGTGTCTTTTATGCCTTTTTCAAGCTCAGCTAGTATCTTTATAATTGTTACTTTGAATTCTAGCTCTGACATTTTACTAATATCCATATTTGTTAAGTCTCTGGCAGTTAGTATTGCCTCTTGTTCTTTTTTCTGGGGTGAGTTTTTCTGTCTTGTCATTTTGTCCAAAGAAGAATAGATGGATGAGAGAACAAAATACAAAAATATCAACCATGACCCCAGCAAAATATACAGTAAACAAATCAGAGGAGATCAGTAACCAAAAAAG
The DNA here is from genome assembly GCF_009762305.2 of Zalophus californianus. Taxonomy (NCBI): domain Eukaryota; kingdom Metazoa; phylum Chordata; class Mammalia; order Carnivora; family Otariidae; genus Zalophus; species Zalophus californianus. Next base: position 1,885 of record NC_045612.1, on the reverse strand, counting down.
GAAAACAAAAAGAGAATATAATCAAAGAATTGGATAGAACAGGGTAACACACTAGGTCCTGGGTGTATTTTGGTCTGTTAGAAGAAACTAGATCCCAAATGATAAAGAAAGAAAAACTTATATATATACAAAAATAAAATTGAATATGATGAAAGGAAGCCAAAAATGAAGAATATATATAGATAGATAAAATGTAAACATAAAAATAAAAATAAAAAAGACTTAAAAAAGTGTTGATAACATAAGAAACTCGTTCAAAGTAAAAAGAAAGAAAAATTTTAAACTGGAAGACTAAAGAATCATGAGAAAAAAAAATCTCAAATTCTGTATACTGTTTTTCCCTAGTTCTGGAGTTTTGCAGTTCTGTGTGATCCGTAAACTTGGTATTAGCTGGATGTTCCTGCTGGTCTTCTCTGTGGGGGCTGGTTTAGCTAATTCTCAGGTGTCTTTGCCTGGGCAGAGTTGCACCACCCTTGCCAGGGCTTACTGTGAGCTGTTCCAGGTTGCTCTATGTGGCTTTTGTTCCCTGAAAGCCTTCTGTGCCACTTTAGAGGATGAAAATAAAAATGGTGGCGTCCAGTTCTCCAGCCCTGGAGCTGAATGATCCCAGCCCCCACTCTTCAGTATGCCCTCAGGGAAAAGCAGTCAATCAGTTTTGTCTCCCTGGTTTCCATCCACACTCTGTTCACCCAGCCTGTGACCAAGCGTTTTTATCTCAGGCACCGACCCCCTTTTGCGTCTCCAAACCCTGCAGATTCCTGTGGCGCTCACCCATGCCAGTCCTCCCTGGGGGAAGGAGGAGGGTCTTGCTGTGGGTCTTCTGCTTGTTGGGCCCCTGCTCGGAGAGCAGTCACCTGATCATGCTGTGGTTGCTGGTTTATGGCAAAACAGAGCTGAAAGCCCATTCATAGGCTCGCTGATTGCAGCCGGCTTCCCTGCTCTAATGGTTGCAATCTCTGCCACACTCAGGCACCCCCGTTCTTTCCGTGACCCTGGGGATCCTGAGACCACACTGCCCCACCTGGGATTCTGCCCTGCTTCACCACCTGAGTGCCTTTCAGGCAGGGAAGTCCCTCACTGGAGCAGATTTCTAGAAGTTCCAATTTTGCAGTCCATTGCTATATCACTTTCCAGTAGCTCTCTGATTGAGGCTCCCTCTCCCCACAGTTTATTTTCCGATATGTTGGTTCATATTCACTTCTCCATACCTCCTACCTTGCAAAAAGTGGTGGTTTTTCTATTTGTAGAATTGCAGCGATTCTTTCCTTAGATCTCAGATGAGTTCACAGAATGATTTGACAGCTATCTAGATGAATTCCAGGGACAAGATAAAACTAGGATCCCCTACTCCTTTCCCATCTTCCTCCTTCTCAGCCTCTTGTGATGTGTTTATCTGATTTTGATATCAGTAAAACTGGCCTCAGGATGAGTTGAGAAGTGTTCCCTCCACTTCTATTTTGGAAGACTTTTTAAAAAATTGGTATTAATTCTTCTTGAAATGTTTGGTAGAATTCACCTTTGAAGTGATATGGACATGGGCTTCTCCTGCAAAGTTTAAAAATTATAGATTCAGAGGTTCCAGTCCAACATGGTGACATAGGGGAGGATCCTGATCTCACCTCCTCCATGGAACACACCGAATTATACCTATTTACAGAGCAGTTCCTCCTGAGGAGGAACTGAGGGCCACCTGAACAGCTTCCGCACAACAAAAGATAGAATAGCAAAACAACAGTGGGAGAGATGGAGACACAGTAATGCAGGGAACCCCTACCCCAGATGCTGCAAACTGCAGTGGTAAGAGATAGTACTGAGGGACTGGGAGCACAGTCATCTGTCCCTGGGCACAGGAAAAAAACCATGGTTTAAAAGAGAAACTAGCTCA